>NC_083870.1:0-4800000 GCF_032452875.1 Bos javanicus
TGAAAGGTGCAGCAAGAGCAAAGTCAGAGATCAGGTGAGCTAAAACTGAATCATTAGGCACCGCAGGAGCGAGATGCACCCTCCAGATGACTGCAGGAGAGGACACAGCAGTCAGCCTCTTAGCTGAGTACCCACTAAACACACCACAGGAAAATAAAGACAACATGGACAACCTGCCACGGCCAACGACCTAAGTCCCTAAACCAAGCAAAGCTGTCCTATCCTCTGAATCTCTTCCCCACTTAACTGAAGACACTGAAATCGCAGCAAGTGGGCTCAGACGGAGGATCACCTTCCTGTTACAGGCCTCTAGCCCTAAGCAGGACTAAGCCAAGGGAAAACCAAGCTACGAAAGTGAGGAATTCTGATTATTGTCCAGGACTACCCACTTCAAGTACTTAAATGAGACAATATTTGTAACCTAAAATCTCTGCAGTTGTGCATTATCCAAGACTCTGACTATTATCATGGGCCTGCAGGAGTCTTCTTCCAGGGAAGGAGAAGATAACTGTGGCTGAGTGGGCAAGACAGGAAAATAAAATTGCATCTTAATGCAGTTCAATACAGTGGCCACACAAACATGATTTCATTTACTCCTCACAGCCTCTGCAAAAGTTAAGCATGTGAACTTGTACAGCTGGGCAGGGCTGCATGCTCAGAAGGGCTCTGCACTTGGTTTAATGCTCTGTTGTTGTTGTCTTGAAATTTTTACTAATTTTGAAACAAGGAGCACCACATTTTGACTTTTCACTGAACCCTACAAATTATGTAGTTTGTTCTGCAAAGAGCTTTTGGGAGTCTGACCATATTGAATTTTTTGACCTAGATTCGAATTATATGGTGTTAACTTCTTACAACTTTTTATGCTGTGCATATTTGCAATTTTCTCTGTTTTATATTAAAATAAAATTTTAAAAATAAATCCTTCCAGAATAGATTTACTCCAGGAAATAAGAAAAAAATTAACTTCTGGCTTATGTTCTCAATGAAATATAAGGGCATGATTCTATCAAATGGACTTCCTGGTGGCTCAGACAGTAAAGCGTCTGCCTACAATGTGGGAGACCTGGATTCAATCCCTGTGTTGGGAAGATCGCTGGAGAAGGAAATGGCAACCCCTCAGTATTCTTGCCTGGAAAATCTCATGGACGGAGGAGCCTGGTAGGCTATGGTCCACGGGGTCGCAAACAGTGGGATACGATTGACCGACTTCACTTTCACTTTTTCTATCAAATAGACAAAAATAAGAGAGTTAATCTAAATTGAAGAACTGAAATAAAATCTCTACTGGAAGTACTAAATAGCAGATTTGACTTAGCAGAAAATAAATTTTGAAGAAGACAAGATAAACTTGAGATGGAATCATAAAATTCAGAATAAAGACCTAGGAAAGTAAAAGAAGACAACAGAAATGGAAGTAAGATGACAGAGACTCAAATTACAAACTATGATCATCTTTAAAGGAAAAAAGTGGATCAAAATCAACTGTAATAAAAAAATAATAATAATAATCTCTCCGTAGTATAAAAGGACCTGACACCAATAGAAATAAAGAAGTGTCACTGTGTTCATGGCAGATTTAATAGGCAATGTGTTTCCTATCAGCTTTATTCTTTGAGTTCCAAGAAAATAAAAGTCATCTTGAAATCTTCTAAACCTAAAAAAGGTAATTTCCAAGAATTAGTGTATAATCAATAAAGTTTCTGTTTTTGTTTCTCTGCAGAAAACAGTAGAGAAATGCCTTTGGGTTTTAGTAGTAAAGTTATAGAGAGGTGATGGCACAAAAAATATGCTAACCAGTCAATTTGCTAGTCATGGTTGAGAGCAAAATGACAATCTCAGATATGTCTATGAAAAAGATTGCTTAAGATGTTAATTCATCCACTGGAAAATGAAAATGAATCAAATTTAAAACTCTATCATTGGGAAGTCATAGTATAATGGTAAAGAACTAGCAATAAGCCCTGAAAATTGCAAGAGAAAAAACTTTAGAAATCACTAAAAACTAAAGGAGAAAGATTGATGTCTAAAATAATTTGCGTAACTATGGTAACTAACATAGGACACAAATGACAAAATATACTTTAATAAAAGCATTTATTTACCTTAAACAACAGGGCCTACAACCCCAGATTAAACTAACAAAAAGTATATAAAGAGGGAAAAGAGCAAAAGAGCATATATTCTTCTTACTTTTCCATAAAATGGAGTTAATTGTAATATTTAGTTTTCATAATAACATCACAAACAGAAATTCAATAAATCTATAAAAATTGCTAACCTTACCACTAATAAAATTAAAATCAAGTTCTCCATTTTCCAAATTATTATAAATATAAGAGCATACAGAATATCTTCTATTCCACCAGGGAAGCCCTATCCAATAGAACACACACAAAGGAAGAAACAAACAACTTGGCTAAAAGAGGCATAAAATTAACAAAAGTCAAAACCATAAAAACAATTAGAATCAATTACAATAAAGGTAAATTCAGATGAATCATGTGGTTCAAACAAGATTATGCCCCTGGTCTTGGAATAGCTCTAAGTGGCTATAACTTCACAGGAAACACAGTATAAAATACATTGTTATATACAAAAAAATTTAAAAATCAAAAGACTAATACTACGGCCCAGTCTTGATGAACACAGATACTAAAATTGTAAATGAAGTAACAGGGAACAGGAAACACTCCATGGTCCTAGCTTGTTTCCTCTCCATTTTGGTAGTTCAGCAGAGAGCTGGCACAGGAGACCTGAATCCCCTCAAAGAAAGGAAAGGCAGCCTCAACTTTCCAGGGGTCCTCTTTTCTAGAAAGACCCCTTCTAGGCCTGGGAGCATCCATTCTTGCATACTCACATAGATGATCCCTGGCCGTCTTCATGAATACATAGGGCAAGACTAAGGCTCCCTCTACAGACAGAGGAGCCTCCATATACCAAGAGCCTGATGTGTGTGTGTGTGTGTGTGTGTGTGTGCGCGTGCTCAGTCATGTTCAACTCTTTGTGACCCCATGAACTAGTCCACCAGGTTCCTCTCTCTGCCCAGGGAATTTTCCAAGCAAGAAAACTGGAGCAGGTGGCCTTTTCCTTTCGCAGGGGATCTTCCCAGCTCAGTGATCAAACCCACATCGCTTGCATCTCCTGCATTGGCAGGTAGACTCTTTACTACTGTGCCACCTGGGAAGCACATTTTTGTTCAATTGCTCAGTCGTGTCTGACTCTGCTACCCCATGAACTCCAGCACACCAGGCCTCCCTGTCCTTCACTACCTCCATTCCCTAAACTGTGGGACAGTGAGATTCTAGGTGATCTGTCTGTGTGACACTGTTCTCTGCTAGGCAATTTCCTCCATATTAAATCTACTCTACATTGTTAATGATGTTGTCCAGGTGTTTTTGTACAACAGGAATAGAAGTCAACAATTTATTATGCCAAAGGACATTCACTTGACTAATGAAAAGCAGATTGTTTATAAAATTGATTAACATCCTGTGCTGTGCTTAGTTGCTCAGTCGTGTCTTACTCTTTGCGACCCCATGGACTGCAGCCTGCCAGGCTCCTCTGTCCATTGGGATTCTCCAGGCAAGAATACTGGAGTGGGTTGCTATGCTCTCCTCCAGGGGATCTTCCCAACCCAGAGATCAAACCCAGGTCTCCCACATTGCAGGCGGATTCTTTACCATCTGAGCCATCCTCACTTCAATTCAGTTCAGTTCAGTCGCTCAGTCCTGTCCAACTCTTTGCGACCCCATGAATCGCAGCATGCCAGGCCTCCCTGTCCATCACCAACTCCCGGAGTTCACCCAGACTCATGTCCATCGAGTCAGTGATGCCATCCAGCCATCTCATCCTCTGTCGTCCCCTTTTCCTCCAGCCCCCGATCCCTCCCAGCATCAGAGTCTTTTCCAATGAGTCAACTCTTGGCACGAGGTGGCCAAAGTACTGGAGTTTCAGCTTTAGCATCAGTCCTTCCAAAGAAATCCCAGGGCTGATCTCCTTCAGAATGGACTGGTTGGATCTCCTTGCAGTCCAAGAGACTCTGAGCCATCCTATGTAACATAAAAAAGATAAATAACAAAAACTTGTATTACCTCCTTAATGGGATGGCAACAAAGCAAATGGTAAAACATGCTCATTTCTAATTATAACCCTTTAAAAAAGACAAAAAGGTTGGATTTAGAGAGTTTATTTCAAAACAACACAGCATCATGCTCAATGAGGAAAGAACTAACGTCTTTTCCTTTCAAATCACCAGCAAAGGAAATATTTCTATTAATTCAAAAATAGTGATAGTTCAGAAATTCTTATCAATTTCACAATTTATAAACCAAAAAAACCCAAAATCATAATAAAAAAGCAGAAAAAAATTTATGATGATTTGTAGAAAGTAACATGCAGAAGCTCTAGAAAACTAACCAATTGAAAAACAGAATTCATAGATGAATTCAGCAAAGTGGAAGAGTAAGAATTAGATATGAAAAACATCAATTCCAATTCTATATACCAAATTCAAGAATTCCCATCAGAGATAGCAAAAATTAAGTAAGAATTATACAAATGAGAAAAATGAGTGGTCTAGAGACAAAACTTTTAAAAAAAGAAAACATATTTATATCTAAGACAAAAAACTATATCAATTTTTTATACTACTCAATAGTGTCAAGATTTTAAATATTCCAAAATTAACCTATAGGTTTAATGTGACTAGAGTAAAATCATAACAGGATCCATTTTCAATACTGAGGAAATAATTTAAACCCCATCTGCTAAAATATTTGGTAACATCTTTGAAATCTTTCCAAAAAGATAGTAAACCATAGATTTAAAACAAGTTGTACACTTATGGTAATTAAAACATTGGTTTACTTTTATATATTGATGAGCATACAGATTATTGCAACAGATAAGGTGACTGAAAAGAAATTATATTTGCATGTATGATAAAAGAAGCATCACAAGCCAAGGAATAATGAAAGGATCATTCAATAAATGGGCCTTGGGGGAGTAGGATTCATGAATTTCTTCAGTTTTTACCATGCAACATAATTCACTTCTGATGAATCAAAAAATTGACTTAGTAAAGAAGATCAGAGAAAACTGATATGAGTACTTATCCATTTTTGAAGAGAGACTGATTTTCTAGTTAAAAAAACATAAAAAGAGGAAATAATCCTATATTTAACTCAATAAAATTAAAACTCTTTCATGTGAAAAAGTTAATAAGATCTAGAAGGTAAATAAAAGATTGGGCTCAAATTTACAAAGAGGTAATAAACAGATAGGTGATATCTTTATAAACCTCGCTAGTGTTTTAATTTCCTTTTGTTTAGTAACTACTGAAATCAGCACTTTCTTACATGTTTACTTAATAGCTGTAGTTCTACCCTCTGTCTCACCTGTTTGTATCACTTTACCATGTGTCTGTTAGAGAGTCTTAATATTTTTCTCATCATTTCACATTTGGGAAAAAGATTTTTAATAAATAAAGCAAAACAGATAATGCTTTTAACACACAGAACTAGACAAACACCAAGCCCCCTAGTTATCAAAGAAATGTAAGCCAAAGCTATAGTGAAAAATGTTTACTTGCTAAATTAGCAAACTTTTTTTAAAAGATGATCCCAAAAACTGACTTAGATAAACTGGAATTTTTTCCTATTTGAGTTTGGTAACAGTGGAAGTTTGAAATTATGATTTGGAGAGCAACTTATAATTATAGGCACTATTTATAAATTATTATAAAAATATTAATGATAGTAAGCTTATGTTCTAAAACAAGTAAACAAACAATTCTAAAATATGGGAAAAGCTATTTAAAATTTTTCTAAATAGCCTGTAGATCCAGCAGCCCAGGAATGAGAAAGCAAATTGCAGCACTCATACAGGGAACTCAGTACTGTCATTAAAATGATGATTATGAAGATTGCATAACAGCATGGAAATACTTATGATGATTTTATCATAGGAAAACACAAAAGCAAAATACAAAATGATGAGAAAAGTAGCAAAAGGGAGGGGGGGAGGAAAGAAATGCACTAAGTAAAAAACTTAGTCATTTTTTAAAGAGAATTAAAATGAAGTCCAATTCCTTTGAGTTACAAATTTACAATCACTACTCAGTAATTAAAACTATTCAGTTATAGTGAACTGATTCCACCCCATTCCTCATTCAACAATAAGACACCCCTTACTCCCACCCCAGGTGGGGCTGGAACTTGAGGCCTGGGGAGGAAGGGCTTCTCATCTCTGTTTCCTTCTCCCCCTCCCTAGATTGGAACCCTGGAACGAGACTCCTTGGCTGTTGGCTTCTCCTCACCCTCTGAAGCGGTCCTCTTAGGCAGAATTTCTTTTTAATACATTTGATTTCTTAGAGAAGTTTTAGACACATAACACAATTGAGCGGAAGACACAGAGATTTCCCACTTACTCCCTGATCCCACATTTGCATAACATCCCCTAGGTCAGCATCCCTCACCAGATGGTGCATTTGTTACAACTGATGGTCTTGCATTGACACGTCATCATCACCCAGAGCCCACAGCTTACTTTTGGTGGTACCCATCCTAAGGGTCTGGGCAAACATATAACGATAAATGTCCATCATTATACTATCAAACAGAGTAGTTTCACTGCCCTGAAACTCTTTTGTGCTCCACCTATTCACCCCTGAGTCCTAATTAGATTTTTTTCTTCTTCTTCTTCTTCTTTTTTGGCCACGCTGTACACAAGGCTTGCAGAATCTTACTTCCCCTACCCGGAATTGAACCTGGACCACAGCAGTGAAAGCACAGAGTTGTAATCGTTGGACCCCTGGGGAACTGCCAAATTAGGCAGAATTTCTTTTTTGTGGTCCGCAGGAAATGCATCCTCATCGTTCGTCCGTGGAGATTGCAGTAACCAAGAGTGGCCTTCCACTCCCTCTGCCTTGCTCTTGGACTTGAAGTATGAATGGAAGGAACCCACCAAGAGCACCCTGAGCTGCTGGAAGCCCACCCTTCCTGCCTGGAGAAAAGGCAGCAGCACCCCACTCCTTCCGAGGAGGCTGGAGCTACGCACACAATGTAGCTCCTCTCTCCAGAGAGACCGTGTTACTTTTCTAACTGGAGTGTTTAATTTGCAGTGTTGTGTTGGTTTCTGCCATACAACACCATGAAGCAGGCATGGATGTGCATATGTTCCTTCCCCCATGAGCTTCCCTCCCTTGCACCCCCGTCACATCCCTCTAGGTCATCACAGAGCACCAGGCTGAGCTCCCTGTGTGATACAGCAACTTCCCACTAGCTGTCTGTTTCACACCTGATAGTGTTTATATGTCAATGCTATGCTCTCAATTCGTCCCTTCTTCAAAGACTCTCCATTCTTTTGAATTGAATGAATGGTCAAGGGGTTTGAGAGCTGTGGATAGGATTCTTGGACCACCACTCTGAGTATTCCTCTGTAATCGGGTCCTTTAATTTTAATTCAGTCATGTCCAACTCTTTACTACCCCATGGACTGCAGCCCTCCAGGCTCTTCGGTCCCTGAGGATTCTCCAAGCAAGAACACTGGAGTGGGTTGCCATGCCTTCCTCCAGGGAATCTTCCCAACCCAGGGATCGAACCCTGGTCTCCCGCATTGCAGGTGGATTCTTTACTGACTGAGCCACCAGGGAAGCCCCTTTAATTAACAATTTTAACAAGCTGTCTCAAGTATAAAGAGCACAGAGAAGCTTGATAGGTCCTAAATGTCACTTCAGCTTATTTAGGTGATTAAAAAATAAATATATAAATAATACAATAAAAAAGAAAGATAACCAGACATTGAAACTTCGATATCTTCTGGAACCCCTATTTTAATATTTTTATGCCTTGGTCAGTCCTCCCTGAGCTTCTATTCCTTCCTCTGAAATTGGAATAATTAATAATAGCTCTTTTCCTTCTTCAACAGTGTGTTATCATAAAGAGTTAATTGTTTACTACAAACATATCAACATGAGCTAGTCTTATTATAACAATTGGATATTTCATAAAGAGAAATATTCTGGTGTATTCTGTTTTCTTCTTAATACGTGTGAATTGCTATGCTCTTCTAAGTGGTGGAATGATCAGTAGGGAAATAATCAGAAGTGAATACCTAAGTCAAAATTTACCATTACATCTGATGCATTGAGGCTTATCAGAATATCCACCAAGCATTAACAAAAATACAAAACAAAACAAATTACCTGTTAGAATCTGAAGGAAAAAAAAAGAAAATTTGTGAGAGATAGGTTTTGTTTTGCTTTGTTTTTTCTTCTTTTTTAAATCAAAATTAGCAAAACTAAGATGTAACACATCTGGAAACAAAAGCACATCAAAGCTTTTCTTTTAATGAGCACAAAAGACATATTGCTGAGGTTAGATACTTTAAAACGAGTGAAATGAGTTTAGTATTGAAAAAAGCTTTTTGTTGAAGATTACTGCTTTTATTCAGATTCAGATGAAATTGTTTATTTTTGTTAGACAATGAATTTCTTCCTTAAGAGTAATTTCACAGTAAAGTAATTTTTATCTGTGGCAATTTATATCTTATGTTAGGAGAGAATGATAATAGAGAGAATTCATTCTAGGTTTTTCTGGGGTGGTCACCTCAAATGGGAGTCATGTCCGACTCTTTGCGACCCCATGGACCACACAGTCCATGGAATTCTCCAGGCCAGAATACTGGTGTGGGTAGCCTTGCCCTTCTCCAGGGGATCTTTCCAACCCAGGGATAGAACCCAGGTCTCCCACACTGCAGGCGGATTCTTTACCAACTGAGCTATCAGGGAAACCCAGTAATTTTGAAATGGGAGTTAAATAACAATAGGGTAATGAAGCATGATAGTTCAACGGAACACGGAAATGTTTACATTGGTGGTTTTGACAGAATTATACAATTTTAATGTAAGAAGCCTTTCAAAACTGTCCTCGTGTCTTGCACATGAGGAAACTGAATGATGAATATCAGAACAAGAGGTAAGGTCTCTTCATTCCTGGCCCATCACCTCTGTGTGTATGTTTTACACAAGATCCTTCAACTCTTAGGTTTTGTTATGAATCATATTGAGAAATACTGGTTGGAACTGTCAACCTGAGACCTGACTGGGCCGTTGTAACTCCTTTAAGAATCAGGAGAGAGGAACAAGGGGAGTGAAGCTGCTGGCCCCTTCCCCCTGCTGACTCACTCCCCAGAGCGACACCGCTCATAACGCTTCCTCCTTTCACCGCCGTGGGAGTCACGGCTCAAACTTCTGCCATGAGTGAGGGGACTCGGTATTCCCGGCAAGGCGTAGCACTAACTGCTCCTGCCGTCGCAGCCACCTGGGAGGGCGTCACTGCTTGCCCCCCGCCCCTCACCCACTGTATGCCACCCACCGTTTCTATATGTAAGCATGTAGGCCTCGGCCCCGTGCTTTGGAATTGCCCAAACACGGGTATCCAGCTTCTCCACAGAAAAAACAACCTCAGTTTCTCATTAGTGCTCCCACCGCCATTTCCCACCCCAACGTTGCGATTTCCACCTCACAGGGGATCACGGTGATTGCTATCCTACCCACGGACTGCGACACTCCTGGTACTTCTGGCCTAAGATGCCCCCTAAGCAGCAAACTTTGGGTCCTGAGGGAGATTCTCCTTGGAGAAGGCCACATCTCCAGGGCAATTTGATCTGCCCTCTGGGTATGGGAAACATGGCCCAGTACAGAACAGAGACCCTGTGAAGGATCATTGCACTGAGATGACTGGAATTCAACTCAGAATTCTATACTTTCTCTTCCCCCCAACACACTCTCCTCCCCTCCCTTTCCCTACCCACCTTCCACTCATGGATGAATATTTACAAATCTCTTTGCTCAAATAAGTTCTTTGAGAATAAGATCACGGAGGGGATTATCTCAATTACAAAAGAAAAAAAAAAAAAAAGACTATTTCTAAGTAAACAATCCAAATGTCCTTCAATGGGTGAATGATTTAAAGACGTGGCCCACAATACCATGGAATACTACTCAGCAATAAAATAGAATGAACATAGGCACAATAACCTGGTTGATTTCAAAGGAATAATGCTAATTTAAAAAGTCAACCACATAGTCTTATGTACTGTATGATTCCACTTACACAACGTACTTGAAATGACAAAAAATAAAGATGGAGAAAAGCCTAGAGTTTTCCAAGAGTTCAGGAAGGATGGGGAAGTATAGTGATTTTGGCTATAAAAAGGTAGCTCAGGAGAAGCTTGTGATGTGAATATTCTGTATCCTGACAGTGGTGGTGGTTGCCCAAATCTACAAATGTGATAAAAATTTCAGAGAACTAAATACACACACGGAGAAGGCAATGGCACCCCACTCCAGTACTCTTGCCTGGAAAATCCCATGGATGGAGGAGCCTGGAAGGCTGCAGTCCATGGGGTCACTGAGGGTCGGACACAACTGAGTGACTTCACTTTCACTTTTCACTTTCATGCATTGGAGAAGGAAATGGCAACCCACTCCAGTGTTCTTGCCTAGAGAATCCCAGGGACGGGGGAGCCTAGTGGGCTGCCATCTATGGGGTCGCACAGAGTTGGACACGACTGAAGTGACTTAGCAGCAAATACACACATAGGTACTCACATGAGTGCATGTAAAACTTACGAAATCTGAATTCGTTCTGTAAATTATGTCAACGTCAGCTTCCTGACTGATATTATACTATTGTTATGCAACAGTTATGTTATGCTTTTGGGGAAAACTGAGTGAAAGAGCCATGGAATCACTGTATTTTGCACAACTGCATGTGAATCTATAGTTGTCTCCAAAAGGTTTAAAAAATAAAAAATGCTAAGAGAATTCCCTGAGGCTCCTGTAATTAAATCATTCTGCCTTTGGACTTTCCTTATTAAAAAGGACGTCTATGAAAAATCTCCAAATTAAAAAAGTGGATTGGTAAAAATACATCTTAAAGTTATTGAAAATTCTTTGTAAAATATAAGTGTAGAAGTGATAGACAAATAGATGACTTTGTCAACTATATTTTTCTTTTAAAAATAAAGGCGTAAAATCAGGCATTCATTGACAGTATTTGCAATACACAGACTGAGTTTTGTTATCTATTGTTGACTTTTCTGATTTCCGGTCACCAAATCCAAAAATAGCTTGTCATAGACTTCTGACATCTATCATCCAGGTGTTGTCTAAGATCAATTCTGCTTGGGAAGTTCACACATACACACAATAAATAAATAAAGTCAGCCGGAAAGTAGGAGGAAATGGGAGCAGGAAACAGATTTTGTTTGTAGATATCTTTCTTGCTCTTCCCACCTGATTTACTTTTAATGCCAGACATTTCTTCTTTGGTCTTCACTTCCCCAAGTTATTTACCAGATTCTAAGCCAGAGTTGTGTAAGTCATCAGGGGAGAAAATGCTGACTACTAAAGTTTACCTGAGCAGCATCAACCAGGCTGAAGCAATGTGTATACCCTGGTCCTGTGAATATTCTAGAGAGTCTGGCATTTGTCTTAGTGCTGTTTGCTGGATAACTTCTATTCCCTTGCTGCTGTGATGTTCTGCATTATTAAACATTCATCCTTTTGTTTACAAGTTTTTCATCGCATCTATGACAGTGGCAAAAAAATCTCTGTATGTCCCTGTCTCCTGCAAGTCCCTCATTCAAGCAGTCATAGACAGGCTGGTGCCGTGAAATCCTCAAAGCCCCTGCTGCCAACATCACATTGACAATAATAAAATGTTTACATCACTGTTGAAAAAGAGGAGGAACTGTGATGTTAGTTTCAAAAAAAAGTCACTGAGCTAATTGATCAACTTTCAATTGGTAAAATTTAAAATGTCTACTCTGGTAAAAACAGGGTTTTCCAAACTGCTGGAGCTGAAGAATCAATTGCAGGCTGATACCCCTTTAAAATTCAATAAAATAAATGATTAGAAAAGCAAAGAGAAAAAAAAAGTTATAGATGTAAAAATACAGCCTCAAAATATTATTACTAATATTTTTTAATGTGAACCATCCTTAAGTCTCTATTGAATTTGTTACAATATTGTTTCTGTTTTATGTTTTGGTTTTTAGACTGCAAGGCATGTGGGTCTTACCTCCCCAAACAGGCAACCCCTTCATTGTAACTCTCCAACCTGTAACCCCTACACTGAGAGGTGAAGTCTTAACCACAGACCGTCAGTCCCCAGTTATTATTAAATTAGCATAGAATTACTCTATCAAACTGCCATAAAAATTCTAAACACTTAACTCTCAATTTCTGTACTAATTTCAGTATAAATATTTCATAAGCCAGCATTTTGAGTAACACTGAACTAAAGGACATTCTGTCATCCGGTCACCCTTCCTCACTTCCTTAAACCTTTTCAATACTCACATTTACACCACTCCTCTCCATTTTCTTTCCTCTGCTGCTGCTGTTGGCAAAGAAAGACAATCAGAAAAAGCCCCCAAGTCTACATAATCCTCCACATATATGTATTGTCTCACTTAATTTAAAAAAAAAAAATGGCAGGTCCAGCTTAATATCTGACTTTTATTCTCTCAGTGGCTAAAAGGACCATGCAAAGGAGAAATTATTTCAGGGAACCCAAGTAAAGTCAACTTGTAAGTTGTGGGAGCAGACATCGAATCTGTAATTTTTTTCAAAAACCTGAATGTTTTCTGCACCATTTCCATTTTCTTTTATAATGTTCTAAAAAATATTATTGTGTCTGCATAAGTCAATGTGATGTGTAGTTATCTGCATAGTCTAGCATAAAGAGTTCAGTACTTTTTTAGAGTTCCTTCCATTACTATTTAATTGTTCATTTATGCATTTCTTTACTCCCTAAAAGAGAACATACTCTCTTCGAAGGCAGAGATTTCACCTATTAACTTTTCATATCTTCCACAGCATCTAACACAAGACATAAATCAACATTCTGCAAATATAAAATAAGGAAACAAGTATTAGTCTCTTATTGTTAGTTGAAAACTTATATATGCAAATTTTCAGAGAAAACTGAAATACTTCAAAACAAAAGCAATATTTTAAATATAGAAATAAAAATAAGACAACATAATTTTAATTCTCTTTGATAATTAAAAAGGCCTTCCAACATCTTAGAAATCAGCTTTTGTTGGCTTGGCAAAGTATACGTACCATAGCAATTATAGTTATTTGCTTTTTCCTTAATTTGGGCCATTGTAGTTATTTTACAAAGCATTTTGGAGGACCCTGAAGACAGGGCTGAATTGCCCCTGGTTAATAAGGACACTTAGTTAATAACAAGAACACTCTAGCTGTTAGACCAACCTCAAGAAGCAACTGATGACCCAAGTTGGATCGTTTTCCAATATACACTCACATCTTGGCCTTGCTTCTAAGTTGACAGAATCTCTACATCTGCTTTAAAAGCTTTCTACTTTTTATTTTACCAAAGCCTCTTTAAACATTGCCTATGCATACTGAGGCTTTTTCAAACAAATCAGAGATTTTTATGTTTCTAAAGCAGCTATGAGGACTTTACGTTTTCACAAAGGGAATAAAAGATGGAGGTGGTAAAGAGTGGTATATGGGAGGCTTTGTACTTATAACTAAAATGTCTTAATGAACTTATTGATGCATACAAAATAAAGGGAAATGGTTAAAAAAAAAAATTTACTATTTTGACCAGTGAACTTATGTCAATGAATTTTTCTACTTCTTTGGAGAAGAAAATTAAAAATAATTAACATAATTAAAATGATAATAGTCCTCTAAAATCTCACACATTATAATACTATGTATTAGTTTCCTAACTTAGGTTCTAGACAAAATTTTAATGGAACAGGTTGATATATATTTAATTATATAATTCTATTTTTTTTCTAATATTCTAGGCAAGCTTGAAAGTGACAAATAATATCTAAAAGATAATAAATAAGATTGCAAAATTTATAATGAATCTATTACATCTTATAATAGCTTCTTCATTTATAGTCCTGAATAATCACACAGAACATACATTTCTAAGAAAAACATGCTATTTTACTAGGTATTTATTTGCATAGTAGGTATTTAATTACTATTTCCAACATACCAATATTATTATGTATCAGCAATAAATTACCGTTACATTTTATGTTCTTGATACAGATGAAAAACTCCTCATGATATGACATGTATGTTCAAGAAAAGTATACATTTAAATTGATAACAAAATATAAGAAATTCAAGAAAAGTAAACATTTAAATTGATAACAAAATATAAGAAATTCAAGAAATGTAAACATTTAAACTGATGCATGTTCAAGAAATGGAGAGGGCAATGGCAACCCACTCCAGTACTCTTGCCTGGAAAATCCCATGGACGGAGGAGCCTGGTAGGCTGCAGTCCATGGCATTGCTGCATCGGACACGACTGAGAGACTTCACTTTCACTTTTCACTTTCATGCATGGGGGAAGGGAATGGCAACCCACTCCAGTGTTCTTGCCTGGAGAATCCCAGGGATAGGAGAGCCTGGTGGGCTGCCATCTATGGGATCTCACAGAGTCAGACAAGATTGAAGTGACTTAGCAGCAGCAGCATGTTCAAGAAAAGTAAACATTTAAATTGATAACAAAATATAAGAAATTCTTATATTTCTTATAACAAAATATAAGAAATTCTTTAAATGGCCCAAACTGTTCACCGACCATAACATGGTTTGATAGTCCTTTATAGTTCCACATGTACCGTAGCTCTTTCCAGAGATAAATGAAACATTATCCTACTCTATTTCTTATTATATGAAAAGGTATATACCCTGTGGCTAAATGATATCAATGAACTCTCATGAGCATTTATCAAATGAATAAATGAGTGAATATGTGAATGAAGGACTGACTAAACATACAAATACCACTATGTTTAACTAAGACTGAAAAGAGTGTTATGTTGCTTTTTTATTTCTTGAGATCTCATTCTGTATCCAGCATGATGATATTCAAATATTTCCAGCATTAATAAGAATTTATTGTTTTTATTAAGACAACATGATTAATATTATATTATATATTATATATATTATATTAAAGATTATACTATATATTAATATATAAAAAATATATATTATATAAGTATATTTATAATATATAACATTATATATTATATTATACACATTATATTATATTTTCATTATATTATATATAATATAATTATATAATAGTTATATTACTTCATTTATTTATATTTATTATATATAATATATACAATATAATATATAGTATATATAAATATATATAATTATAATTATATAATATTATATCATATTATATATAGTATATCTTATATATCATATATTATATATATTTATTATATATAATATATATATACATATATATAATATATGTTACATATGTATTATATATAATACTTATATATAATAAAATATTATATAATATATATTATATAAATATATATTATATATATAATTATATTTATAATTATATTATATTATAATAATATAATATAATATAGTATTATATAATATAATTTATTATATATAATATATTATACATTATTTATTATATAGTATATATAATATATTATAATATATACATATATATATATATAATATGCATATAATATAATATATTGCCGGGAGCAGGAGCTCCGCCTGTGGCAAAGGTCATGAGGACAGCTCTGACATTGGCCTGGACTTAGGGAAACTTCATAATCAAATACAGACCCTAGAACACTCTTGACTGGATTTTACCATCGCTGGAGCAGCTAATGACTTTTTTCACACTTTCTCTAACTTTATTTCTGGAAAAAACATTCTGTCTAATATCCTTGGTTATGTCGCTGCTGGTGCTTTAATTTTGCTTCTCATAATCATTCTTCCTTGTATTGTCAGGATTCTTTGGCAGAACATTCATACGCTCGCAACTGAGCTGCATCTGGCTGTTTTAAGAAATAAAAAAGGAGGAGATGCGTGAGCAGGAGCTCTGCCCGTGGCAAAGGTCATGAGGAAGGAGGCTCGGCATATGCAAAGGCGGGATCGAGCCTCAGGAGTCCCCCTGGAAATTCTCTAGCATCTATCCCCCAAAACCAGAGTCTGCCTTCTTTACTGCTTTGTGCTCTCACCTACGCCTCTGACTTTATGGGGGGCTGTCCCCCACTACCTCTCTCTGAAAAAAAGAGTTAACTTATAGCTCCAGTTAATAAAGTTCCTGGGTGTGATAGTGTTTCAACCTACAAACTCCTTTGGAAGTCCTCTAGCCTGCCTAAATAGGTTTTTCCGGCCACATGTGATTGCTCAGAGCCTCCCAGCTGTGAGAGGCATGAGATGTTCTAAACTGTCTAAATACAGATTCCTTTGAGCAGTTAAAAGATTGATTAGAAATTGTATTGGTGAAGGGTTTTTCACTTGTTGGGCCAATGTTTGCTACTAAGTTTCCATATCCCTTACCTGCTGTGTCCCTGGCAGTGTATTGATTAATATAATTGGTGTAAGTAGTAGCTTTAATATTTGTAACCTTGGACCCTTGAGTTAATTCTTTTTCTTGTTGTAGCCCACCACATCTTTGCCATATAGGAATGGCAACTTTATCTAATGCTTTTGGAGGGTGGCTCCTGACCAATCACCTTTAGAGAAAAATAAGTTTTCTGAAGAAAGGGTCTTAAAATGTTAACAGGCCTCTGGGCCAGAAGATAATGCAAATCACCCAAACTTTTGCATAAGTTTGCAGGAAGAAAGCCTGGCTTGCTGCATGACTCTACCCCTTCCCCCATTATCCTCTATGCATAACTTAAGGTATAAAAACTAGTTTGGAAAATAAAGTGCGGGCCTTGTTCACCGAAACTTGGTCTCCCCATGTCGTTCTTTCTCTCACCTTCTGGCTGAATTATTCAGCCTCTTTTCTCCACTGAATTTCCTCACTGAGATATCTTATTTCAGCCTCTTTTCTCCATTGAATTTCCTCACTGAGCTATCCTTATTTAACCACTCTTTATATCTTTAATTAACATTTAAATAAGCTGTTGTTTCCTGATCACCGATGCCGTCTCCCCTTCGAATTCCCTGGATCCACCGGGGCTGGACCCCGACAATATGTATATAGTATAATACATATAATGTACATATACGTAATACATACATAACACATATAATAACATAATACCTATAATATTTATATATATATTATATATTATATTAATATATTGTGTATATTAATGTATAATATAATATAACAATATATATGGTATTAATAATATTAATATATTATATTAAATATGTATTAAAATATTAAATTTAAATGAAATATATATTAATATATTTTATATATTATATACTTTTTAATATATTTATATATTTATGTATATATATTTATGTATGTATATTTATATATTTAAATACATATATTTTATATATTATATTTATAAATGTTTATATTTATAAATATATTTTTTATAAATATATATTTATATATTTACATTATATATTTATATATAATTATATATTTTTATATTCATAATTTATTATATATTATATATATTTATATGTATTATATATAGATATTATATTATATATTATATGTATAATATATATTATATATTACATATACATATATATATTATATAATTATATATATGATATATATTACATATATGATATCTATAACATACATATATAATATATATTATATAATATATATTATTATATATAAATTATATTATATTATAAATATTAAAATATTTTTAATATCATAATAGTCTTCACAACTCAGGGATGGAACCTGGACCTCCCACATTGCAGGCAGATTCTCTACCATCTGAGCCACCAGGAAAGTCCTGTATATAAACGTATACCGTAACTTTGATATTTCTTTGAGATTTGCACTCTATTTCTAAGTTTTGATTTCATAAATGAGCAGCAGCAAGCATTTCTGTTAATTTCATATTCACCTCTTTGTTGTCCGTGGTGGCTCAGATGGTAAAGGCTCTCCCTGCAATGGGGAGACCCAGCTTAGATCTCTGAATGGAGAAGATCCCCTGGAGAAGGGAATGGCAACCCATTCCAGTGTTCTTGTCTGAAGAATCCCAGGGACAGGGGAGCCTGAGCATATTCTGAAATGCTGTTCCACTCCAGTAGCTTGTTTAATTCCTTTAGAGTTTTTGGATGGAATACACATTCTAAGCAGAATTATCTTTCAAATTACAGGAATTAGAAGTTGTTTAGGATATTTTTGTCATACAGAAAATTATAATTTATAATTCTAACATCAACAGCTTATAATTCAGTGTTTCTTTGTTAGCTTCCTTTGAATTTTTTAGGTCATTAGGTAATATTTAGCTGAGAAATATATGAATTGAGAAGCAAGCAGGCAAGCAATAAGAAAAACACTAGTTTTATTGCATATTTTGTCTGTGTCATTGTATGTGATTTTAAACAAATCTAATATATATATATATATATATATATATATACACACACACACACATACATATATCAAAACATCAAATTTATACCTTACATATATATAAATTCTGTTTGTCAATTATACCTTGGTAAATCTAAAAGAAGTTAAAAGCATAAAACAATGTATTTAAAAAAGAGAAATGTTTACTGTGCAATCTAGATAACTTTTGCTGCTGGGGCTGCTGCCACATCGCTTCAGTCATGTCTGACTCTGTGCGACCCTAGAGACGGCAGCTTACCAGGCTCCCCTGTCCCTGGGATTCTCCAGGCAAGAACACTGGAGTGGGTTGCCATTTCCTTCTCCAATGCATGAAAGTGAAAAGTGAAAGTGAAGTCGCTCAGTCATGCCCGACTCTTAGTGACCCCATGGACTGCAGCCTACCAGGCTCCTCCATCTATGGGATTTTCCAGGCAAGAGTGCTAGAGTGGGTTGCCATTGCCTTCTCCGTAACTTTTGCTGTGATGTCATTATGCAACAGTTTTGGAGTCTCTGGGAATGATAATGGGGCTTAATGAGAAGGTGACAGTTAAACTTTTGACTTACTTTCATATAAAATGTTTCTAAGTCTGCTATTGATTTTTCCTCATGTTTTCAAGAAATACAAATTGCATCAGAAAACAATAATTAGCTTTAATTGCTTGTTTTGAGCCTCTGAAGAGGAAGGAAAGGGATTCTCTCTAGGGCCTTGTGCCACAGAGAGTGGAGGAGACATATGGGACTCAGCCTTCCCGGTAAATCAACAAGTCCTCTGGAGGGGGGAGGGGGGCTGCCTTTCCCACAGTCCCATGTAGGGTATCTAACAGATACCTTAGCTTCAGTTATTTCTTCATGAGGGAAATCACTTGGGGGAATTTTGAGTCACCGTGAACGTTACATATCAGGAACAAGAAGTGCATATTTTCCTGAAAGATATGTAGAAGGGCCTGGCTCAGCTGAACTCCTTCATAGCAGTGTCCTGAACAAGTGTTTCCTGGGAGTGAGGACAGAGGGGCCCTGAGACTCTTTGGTGCATGTCTCTGCTTCTGCCAATTCAGGGTAAAACTGTGCAAGGGAGAATAGGCAGGTATTTAAGCAAAACTGAATTTAAAAGAATTAAAAGGTAACTTCTGGAGAAGTAGAATCAACCAGGTTGCTCTAAATAAGATTTTCAGTTGAGTTCAGTTCAGTTCAGTCGCTCAGTCGTGTCCAACTCTTTGCGACCCCATGAATCGCAGCATGCCAGGCCTCCCTGTCCATCACCAACTCCCGGAGTTCACTCAGACTCACGTCCATCGAGTCAGTGATGCCATCCAGCCATCTCATCCTCTGTCATCCCCTTCTCCTCCTGCCCCAAATCCCTCCCAGCATCAGAGTCTTTTCCAATGAGTCAACGCTTCGCATGAGGTGGCCAAAGTACTGGAGTTTCAGCTTTAGCATCATTCCTTCCAAAGAAATCCCAGGGCTGATCTCCTTCAGAATGGACTGGTTGGATCTCCTTGCAGTCCAAGGCACTCTCAAGAGTCTGTTCCAACACCACACTTCAAAAGCATCAATTCTTCAGCGCTCAGCTTTCTTCATAGCCCAACTCTCACATCCATACATGACCACTGGAAAAACCATAGCCTTGACTAGATGGACCTTTGTGGGCAAAGTAATGTCTCTGCTTTTGAATATGCTATCTAGGTTGGTCATAACTATTCTTCCAAGGAGTAAGCATCTTTTAATTTCATGGCTGCAGTCACAATCTGCAGTGATTTTGGAGCCCAGAAAAATAAAGTCTGACACTGTTTCCCCATCTATTTGCCATAAAGTGGTGAGACCAGATGCCATGATCTTCATTTCCTAAAAGCCAACTTTTTCACTCTCCTCTTTCACCTTCATCAAGAGGCTTTTTAGTTCCTCTTCACTTTCTGCCATAAGAGTGGTGTCATCTGCATATCTAAGGTTATTAATATTTCTCCCAGCAATCTTGATTCCAGCTTGTGCTTCTTCCAGCCCAGCGGTTCTCATGATGTAATCTGCATAGAAGTTAAATAAGCAGGGTGACAATATACAGCCTTGACGTACTCCTTTTCCTATTTGGAACCAGTCTGTTGTTCCATGTCCAGTTCTAACTGTTGCTTCCTGACCTGCATACAGATTTCTCAAGAGGCAGGTCAGATGGTCTGGTATTCCCATCTCTTTCAGAATTTTCCACAGTTTATTGTGATCCACACAGTCAAAGGCTTTGGCATAGTCAATAAAGCAGAAATAGATGTTTTTCTGGAACTCTCTTGCTTTTTCAATGATCCAGCAGATGTTGGCAATTTGATCTCTGGTTCCTCTGCCTTTTCTAAAACCTGCTTGAACTTCAGGAAGTTCATGGTTCATGTATTGCTGAAGCCTGGCTTGGAGAATTTTGAGCATTACTTTACTAGCATGTGAGATGAGTGCAATTGTGCAGTAGTTTGAGCATTCTCTGGCATTGCCTTTCTTTGGGATTGGAATGAAAACTGTCCGTTTCCAGTCCTGTGGCCACTGCTGAGTTTTCCAAATTTGCTGGCATATTGAGTGCAGCACTTTCACAGCATCATCTTTCAGGATTTGAAATAGCTCAACTGGAATTCCATCACCTCCACTAGTTTTGTTCATAGTGATGTTTTCTAAGACCCACTTGACTTCACATTCCAGGATATCTGGCTCTAGGTGAGTGATCACACCATCGTGATTATCTTGGTCATGAAGATCTTTTTTGTACAGTTCTTCTGTGTATTCTTGCCACCTGTTCTTAATATCTTCTGCTTCTGTTAGGTCCATACCATTTCTGTCCTTTATCGAGCCCATCTTTGCATGAAATGTTCCCTTGGTATCTCTAATTTTCTTGAAGAGATCTCTAGTCTTTCCCATTCTTTTTTTTTTTTTTTTTTTTTTTTTTGTCTATTTCTTTGCATTGATCACTGAGGAAGGCTTTCTTATCTCTTCTTGCTATTCTTTGGAACTCGACATTCAGATGCTTATATCTTTCCTTTTCTCCTTTGCTTTTTGCTTCTCTTCTTTTCACGGCTATTTGTAAGGCCTCCCCAGACAACCATTTTGCTTTTTCACATTTCTTTTCCAAGGGGATGGTCTTGATCCCTGTCTCCTGTACAATGTCATGAACCTCAGTCCATAGTTCATCAGGCACTCTATCTATCAGATCTAGTCCCTTAAATCTATTTTTCACTTCCACTGTATAATCATAAGGGATTTGATTTAGGTCATACCTGAATGGTCTAGTGATTTTCCCTACTTTCATTTCAATTTCAGTCTGAATTTGGAAATAAGGAGTTCATGATCTGAGCCACAGTCAGCTCCTGGTCTTGTTTTTGTTAACTGTATAGAACTTCTCCATCTTTGGCTGCAAAGAATATCATCAGTCTGATTTTGGTGTTGACCGTTTGGTGATATCCATGTGTAGTCTTCTCTTGTGTTGTTGGAAGAGGGTGTTTGCTATGACCAGTGCATTTTCTTGGCAAAACTCTCTTAGTCTTTGCCCTGCTTCATTCCGTATTCCAAGGCCAAATTTGCCTGTTATTCCGGGTGTTTCTTGACTTCCTACTTTTACATTCAAGTCCCCTATAATGAAAAGGACATCTTTTTTGGGTGTTAGTTCTAAAAGGTCTTGTAGGTCTTCCTAGAACCATTCAACCTCAGCTTCTTCAGCATTACTGGTTGGGGCATAGACTTGGATTACTGTGATATTGAATGATTTGCCTTGGAAACGAACAGAGATCATTGTGTCATTTTTGAGATTGCATCCAATACTGCATTTTGAACTCTTTTGTTGACAATGATGGCTACTCCATTTCTTCTGAGGGATTCCTGCCCGCAGTAGTAGATATAATGGACATTTGAATTAAATTCACCCATTCCCGTCCATTTTAGTTCGCTGATTCCTAGAATATCGACATTCACTCTTGCCATCTCCTGTTTGACCACTTCTAATTTGCCTTGATCCATGGACCTGACATTCCAGGTTCCTATGCATAATTGCTCTTTACAGCATCGGACCTTGCTTCTATCACCAGTCACATCCACAACTGGGTATTGTTTTTGCTTTGGCTCCATCCCTTCATTCTTTCTGGAGTTATTTCTCAACTGATCTCCAGTAGCATATTGGGCACCTACTGACCTGGGGAGTTCCTCTTTCAGTATCCCATCATTTTGCCTTTTCATACTGTTCATGGGGTTCTCAAGGCAAGAATACTGAAGTGGTTTGCCATTCCCTTCTCCAGTGGACCACATTCTGTCAGACCTCTCCACCATGACCCGCCCATCTTGGGTGGCCCCAAGGGCATGGCTTAGTTTCATTGAGTTAGACAAAGCTGTGGTGTTAGTGTGATTAGATTGATTAGTTTTCTTTGAGTATGGTTTCAGTGTGTCTGCCCTCTGATGCCCTCTTGCAACACCTACTGTCTTACTTGGGTTTCTCTTACCTTGGACGTGGGATATCTCTTCACGGCTCCTCCAGCAAAGCGCAGCCACTGCTCCTTACCTTGGACGAGGGGTATCTCCTCACCACCGCCCCTTCTGACCTTGAACGTGGAATAGCTCCTCTAGGCTCTCCTGCACCCACGCAGCCACCATTCCTTGGAGGTGGGGTTGCTCCTCCCGGCCGCAGCCCCTGGCCTCGGGCGTGGGGTAGCTCCTCTCGGCTCCTGCCCCTGACCTCGAATGTGGGGTAGCTCCTCTCAGCTGCCGTCCCTAACCTTGGACGTGGGGTAGCTCCTCTTCACCATTCCTACACTGTTGTTTACACCAGTTGGCCTGGCAGGAAAAAACAAGTGCTGACTCACAAGACCACAAACAAAAACAATGGGAAGAAATTGTAAGGATAAACATTTTAGATACCATGCTTCCCAGGATTGATGATAATACAGGTGGCTTATATAATAGTATTTGGGAGGTAAGGAAATAGATATTTAATTGCATATAAGTTAACTAGAAGGACATGAAAATCTACCAGAATCAAGTAAAAGATGATCAGTGGTTTATTCACTCCCCCTCACCTCCCAAGGGGACAATAGACAATATCTGGAGGCATTTTTGGTGTCACAATGCAGGGACAGGGGTGAATGTACTATCATCTAGTGGACAGAGGCCAGAGAAGCTGCACAGGATAGCTCCCATAAAAAGAATAATCCAGTCCAAAATATCAATGGTGTCGGAATTGAAAATCTCTGAAAAAAAATCACTGATAAAGAATTATGATAGTGAGAACTGGCGTGGAAAAATTGCCTTCTGATTGTTACTTAAATATACTTGTGAAAATACTATGGCGGCTTTTCATAGTATAAAAATTAAATATATGCTCTGATAATCCAGTAACTCTGCTTCTGAATATTTATTTATTTAATTCAAATATTGATTTAATTCAAAAGAACTAAAATGATTTAAAAGAGATATTAGCATTCCCTTGTTCATTGCAGAGCTATTCACAATAACAAAGATTAGAAATAACCTAAATGTCTATGGACCAAAAAGTGGATCAAGAAAATGTGGCATGTACATAAAAATGGCATAAAAAAAGAGAAATTATGCAGTAAATTACCACATGGATGACAGTATGCTTAGTGAAATATGTCAGTCACAGAAAGACAAATACTGTATAACTCCACGTATAAGTTCATGGAGTCAAAAAGTGGAGTGATAGATGTCAGAGGCAAGAGGAGGGGGAAACAGGAAGTTACAAATCAATGGACATAAAATATCAATTAAGCAGGTTAAATGGGTTCTAGAGATATACTGTACAAAAATCATATTGGTAGTCAACAATACTGTATTGTACATTTAAAATATCTTAATTTGGTAGGTCCTATGTGAAATGTTCTTACCACAATAAAATAAAAATAAATATTAGTACAATATGATCACTAAAATCTAAATTTTACTTGGATTCCATCAGCTTTTTCCCTTTAATTCCCTCTTTATTTTCTTGGACCCAATCCAGGTACCACATTGTACTGTCATCATGTCTCCCTAATGTCTGATCTGTTACAAATTTTGACTCTTTCCTTTTTTTTTTTTTTTTTCCTTTGGCTTCAATAATTTTAAGGAGTATGGATGAGGTATCCTGTAGAATGCTTGCAGATATGGGTTTGCTTAATAATTTTCTTATAGTAAGATGAGATAATAGATTCTGTGAAAAGAATGTCACAGAGGTGAAGTTTCTCATCACATCATTTCAAGGGATAAATGATGCCCACACTGCACCACTGGAGATGCTCACCTTTATCTTTTACTTCAGGTAATGTTGGTCATATTTACTAAACTTGACTGTGAGATTTGAATTGCACTTGAGTTAATAAAAATTATTTATACTGTGTTAATTTTCCTTATTTAAATTCTATAGTCCTTGGTTTCTACAATGAATATGTGTTATTTCAATAATTCAATAAAACAGAAGTAATTAATGGAATGGATGTGGTGGTGCAATCAAACAGAACAGCTATTTTAAAGGGATCAGTTCATTGTCCAAACTAAATATTTAACTTAGTAAATATCTCTGCTTTAACTCTCAATGAATCATGATGATCTAAATGCTGGACCTTCATACTTCTTCCATATGTTAGAGTAAAAGTATGAAGGAACAAGGTTATGCCTGGCATGTTATAGTCCTTAAATTAATATTTAATAATGATTTCATCTATAATTACATAATTTTTATAATTGTAAAAAAGTGTGAGTGTGAGGAAGGGTCTGAGAGAAGTGATTTTAACCTACAAATGTTCATGTGAAATGCCCCTAACGCTGCTCCAGGTTTTATAGAACACAAGAAAGAATTACATCAGAGAATTGTGATTAATTTTAATCATTTCAAGGCTTTAAGAGAATGAGGCAACAGACAGTCTCTAGGGTTTATGCCCCATAGGTTGTGACTTTAGATATAAGACTATATCCATCACTCCCAACCAGGAGAGATTCTACTTTCACCCATCAGCAGGTATCATGGGAAGCTGCTGTGAAACACAGGAGCTCAGCCTGGCACTCTGTGATGACCTAGGAGAAGGCATGGGACTGAGAGGGGGAGGCTCAGAAGGGAGCAGGTATATCTGTATATACCCCTTCCAACCAAAATTATTTTTTTTAATTTTATTTTATTTTTAAACTTTACATAATTGTATTAGTTTTGCCAAATATCAAAATGAATCCACCACAGGTACACAACCAAAATTAAATTCAAAAATAAGATTCTAAACAAAAATTAATATTATTTTCTAAGTAGGGTATTAGAAAAAAAGTGTGAGGGAAAATTTACCATTTAGACATAGAGAGTCCTTGAGTAATACTGAGTCATTGTGAAAGTTACCAATCTGAACTGTAAAGGAAGAGGAAGTGGACTCAGCCTACAGAGCTTTGTGTGAGAACTGGCTCAGCTGAGCCCTTAAAACAACAGGGCTTCCCCGGTGGAACAGTGGTAAAGAATCTGCTGCTAGTGCAAGAGATGCAAGAGACTTGGGTTTGATCCCTGGTTTAGGAACATCCCCTGGAGTAGGAAATGGTAACCCACTTCAGTATTCTTGCCTGGAAAAAAGTCCATGGGCAAAGGAGTCTGGTGAGCTACATGCAGTCCATGGATTCACAAGAGTCTGAAGCAATGGAGTGACTGAACACAAGTGCCTGGAATGGAGGGTTAGAAGAGCTCTGAGAATCTGTGGGAGGTGCATTATCTGGTGTCTACAAACTTTTGAAGGAGTAGTCAAATTGAAATAAAGACAAATATTTAATAAAAAATAACCAGAGATTAAACAAATGCCAGTGAAAGAAATGTAAAAGGCACTATTTTTAATTAGGTATGTAAACCAGCCTTGAGAGCAAAAATTAAACAAAATAGAGAAAAAAGATGTAGGAAAGATATTAACTGTCATATTTCCTAAATCCAAAGAAACTCACCAGCAATTTAAAAATAACATTTGGGTCACAAAATCCATTGGATGAAATAAAGCATTAGTTTAATATTAATTTTCACATGGCTTAGACAAATCAGCTATATTTAGAATGTCTAGCTTTGTGATAGATTGTCTTTTTAAAATTTATACTCAAATTTATGAGTATAGGAAGATATAGGGATCTTGAGTGTCTCAGTTTTGCCTATGGTCTGACATCACTGTTGAGCCATATAAAATATATTTCTTGAGTTATGGGACTAGAGACAACCTTATCGGAAATGATAGAGAAAAGTCCTGGTATGGTAGGGTCTAAGAGGTGTAGGTCACCAATTGTGCATGCATGTGTGCTGAGTTGCTCAGTTGTGTCCTATTCTTTGTGACTTCATTGACTACATAGCCAACCCGACTCTGTCCACATAATATTCCACTCAAGGATACTGGAGTGGGTTGCCATTTCCTCCACCAGAGGATCTTCCCAACCCAGGGATTGAGCCTACATCTCTTGCATCTCCTACATTGGCAGGTGGATTCTTTACCACTATCCCTTTAGAAGTCATTGGTCACCAATTAGAGAAATACAATTCTTTTCTATTAGCATTTTCTCATGAAATATCATCACACTGAAGTACTACCTTAAATGTTTCATCTTTCTCTTTTACAGGTAATGTAGGGACAGAATAAATGTCTTTATTTATGGACATTTCTATGTTAGAATCTTTAGTAGAGTTAGTTACATTTTTCTCAACTTCCTTTCTCATCTCACCTGCTGCTGCCTTCTAGTATAGCTCTCTGATATGTACATTTTCATTGGACAATTTCCCATAGGTTTAAGATCACTAGTTTGTCACAAATTGGAACATGATTATGAGTAAATGGAATATCTTAGTACTAAGACATTGAACATAGATTCTCTTTTAGACAAATGGAAAATTCCAGGAGTCTGGATCAAGATTCCAGTCACAGACGTGTAGATTGATCCTTATTTGCATGTTACAGGGAAAGTCAAGGATCTCTGTCTTCTGCTTTGTCATGTCTTTGATAAAGACATAGACTGTATTATCCTTATTATTTGTTCAGTGTTATTATTCCACAAGCAATGAGGTGGGATAATTAGGGCTCCCTGGGTTGAGAAGAACACTATCTGAAAAAAAATTAACTAAGGTTTATTTTGACAATAGATTTACTGAGTCAGAAACAAAAGTAAATGTTAAAGTATCATGTGGAATTAACAATAAAGGCACAGATGTGAACTATTAGAGGGGTCATTCTTAGGGTCACATTGTGAACATGTGATGCAAAGTGTAATTTAAAATTTTCTCACTTCTGCTGCTAGTTTTAGGACTGAAATAATCAGTTATGGTACTAGGCTAGGTTAATCTTTTATGAATGTATAATGTTCAAGAGGACCTAAAAGTGTTATAGAAGGGTTTCACTTAAAATAACTTCCAAATCTTTTGATTTCATATCATCTCTAAATGTTGAAATTATAATTCAAACTAAAAATTTCAATAAGGGTACTGTGCTACTTAAAGAAAAGTTTAAATGGTTATCTTTTTTAAATTTTAGACATTTAGCAATCGTGAGTAAGAAACACAGAGAGAGGTTCTAAATGAGACACTTTGCTTCCTCTTCCAGCTTTGGAAAGGAATAGTTAACCAAGTGTCTTACATCCTTATTTCCCTTAATATTTTTCTTTCTAGGACTGATTCAGATTCTGACAAACAGAAGCCATGTTTCTATCAGAGAGAAATAAAAGTGGAGCCGTGTTCACTCTCCTGGGCTTCTCCGATTACCCAGAGTTGCAAGTCCCCCTCTTCCTGACATTCTTCACCATCTACAGTGTCACTGTGGCGGGGAATCTTGGGATGATTCCAACCATCAAAATTAACCCCAAAGTGCACACCCCCATGTACTTTTTCCTCAGCCACCTCCCCTTTGTGGACTTTTCTTATTCCTCCATCGTTGCTCCCAACACCATGGTGAACCTCACGGTAGAAGACAGAACCATTTCAGTTGTAGGTTGTGTAATACAATTCTTTTCCTTTTGTACCATTGTGGTGACTGAGTCCTTTTTATTAGCTGTGATGGCCTAAGACTGCTTCGTGGCCATCTACAACCCTCTGCTCTACGTGGTGGCCATGTCCCTGAGACTCTGTGCCACGTTAGTGGTTGGATCTTATGCTTGGGGAGTAGCTTGCTCCTTGATACTCACCTGTACTGTTATCAAATTATCATTTTGAGGTTTCAACACAATCAATCACTTCTTCTGTGAGTTCTCTTACCTGCTTTCCCTCTCTTGCTCTGATACTTATCTCAACCAGTTGCTGCTTTTTATTTTCTCCACCTTTAATGAGGTCAGCACACTCTTCATCATTCTCCTGTCTTATGTGTTTCTTGTCACCATCCTCAAGATGCCTTCAGCCTGTGGTCGCCACAAAGCCTTCTCCACCTGCGCCTCCCACCTGACCACCATCAGCATCTTCCCGGGCACCATCCTCTTCCTCTACTCTGTGCCCAGCTCCACACTCTCCAGGCACACAATCAAAGTGGCATCTGTGTTTACACGGTGGTCATCCCCATGTTGAATCCCCTGATCTACAGTCTGAGAAATAAGGATGTCAAGGACACAGTCTCCAACATCATGGACTCTAAAATATTTTCATAATAAACATTATTCTGGAAGATTTTGCCCTTGATATGTAAATAAACTGTGTCTGCAAAGGTTGGTTGATAAAAAGAGATTTATTATTAATGAAGTGTTAATACGTAAAATAGAAAATACATGTGTTTTGCTTAACCACACTAAACTTGACTTTCTCTCTTACTTACTGGGAAAAAAGTTAGCAATCTTTCAAGTCTTTTTCATTTAAAATTTTAGACAAAATAATCTGATTACAAAGGTTAAAGGACATAAATATCATGTGGCATACTTGTGTAATCTTAATAATTGTTAATTTCATTCTCCTTTTTTAAGACCTATGGTAGACTAGGCTCTCAATAATAACATGCCTTCCTCTTACAAAAAGTACAAATAGCAGTTAAGACATAGTGTTCATCCTTCAAGGGATGAAAATTCAATGATGATAGTAGGGCACTTTACAAAGTAGAAATTGTATAAGATATAAAACAATAAGTATAACAGAAGGTTTCAGAGGAAAAATTTCAAGTCCTTAAGAGAGATACTTTTATAAAATAGGTATTATGTACCCTGGTTTGGAAAACAGAAGAGACAGAGTTTTAGGAGACATATTCCAACATTGGAGTTTTATCCAGGAGACTAAAGCCTGAGAAACAAGGAGGTCAGAGTGCAATACTGAGTCAATGATACAACAATAATTTTTTTTAATAGAATAAATACTGTGTTTGCATATTTGGATATTTTTGGATATTGTATATGCAGGTCACTGCAGATGGAGACTGCAGCCATGAAATTAAAAGACGCTTACTCCTTGGAAGGAAAGTTATGACCAACCTAGATAGCGTGTTCAAAAGCACTTTGCCAACAAATGTTCGTCTAGTCAAGGCTATGGTTTTTCCTGTGGTCATGTATGGATGTGAGAGTTGGACTGTAAAGAAGGCTGAGCACCGAAGAATTGATGCTTTTGAACTGTGGTGTTGGAGAAGACTCTTGAGAGTCCCTTGGACTGCAAGGAGATCCAATCAGTCCATTCTGAAGGAGATCAGCCCTGGGATTTCTTTGGAAGGAATGATGCTAAAGCTGAAACTCCAGTACTTTGGCCACCTCATGTGAAGAGTTGACTCATTGGAAAAGACTCATGCTGGGAGGGATTTGGGGCAGGAGGAGAAGGAGACGACAGAGGATGAGATGGCTGGATGGCATCACTGACTTGATGGACGTGAGTCTGAGTGAACTCTGGGAGATGGTGATGGACAGGGAGGCCTGGTGTGTTGCGATTCATGGGGTCGCAAAGAGTCGGACACGACTGAGCGACTGATCTGATCTGGCATGAATGAAAGTTGATAAGACATGGTCTATATTCCCAATGTGTTTTCAAAAGAGCTCCAGTGTGGCAACATAACCAGCTATGATTGTTGTTGAGTCACTCAGTTGTGTCCAATTGTTTTGCAACCCCATGGACTCTAGTCCACCAGGATCCTTTGTCCATGGGATTTGCCAGACAAGAACACTGGAGTGGGTTGCCATTTCCTTCTCCAGTGATAGAGTCCACCAGAGACTTAAAAATGGTAGACTAGATCTCAGAAAATTTTACATACAAAAAGGAAGCATGGTGAGTACCTGCCTAACATGCATTTCAAGCTATTATTCTGCCTATGAAGACGTCAAAAACATTATCAGGGTTTTTTTTTTCTTTCCTGAATAAAATGTCTGTATCCTTCTCAACTAAAGAAAGTGAAAGTGAAAGTTGCTCAGTCGTGTCCAATTCCTTGTGACCCCATGGACTAGTCCATAGAATTCTCCAGGCCAGAATACTGGAGTGGGTAGCCTTTTCTGTCTCCAGGGAATCTTCCCAACCCAGGGATCGAACCCAGGTATCCCACATTGCATGCAAATTTTTTACCAGTTGAGTCACAAGGGAAACCCTCTCAACTAAACTCCTAGCTTTAAAAAAACAGTACTTGGAGTGGCCCTAAGAGTTGAAAACCAGTAGCCTGTTTGACCACATTCAACATACGAGAAGAAGGCAGTTACTAGCATCCAGACCTATTCAATCTGGCAAATTAGAAATACCAGATCTTGGGACTTTTCTGGTGGTCCAGGGGCTAAAAGTCTACACTCCCAATTTAGGGATGCTGGCTTTGATCTCTGGTCAGGGAACTAGATTCCTTGTGCTGCAACTGAAAGACTCTATGTGCTGCAACTAAGGTCTGGTGTAGTCAAGTGAATAAATATTGAAAAACAGAAATACCAAGTCTTCCAATGTTCTGGTCTGGAGAATTCCATGGGGTCGCAAAGAGTTGGACATGACTGAGCAACTTTTACTTCACCTAACATTAATAGCTCACTTTTGCTTGAATAAATTGTACACTATTCTCTCTATTCAATATGTCTAGATAAATTCTGCAATGTCTACCGGTCAAAAGATCTAAACACTCATAATATTTGAGAGCATTGAATATAAATGGGAATAGAATCTGTCAGAATTTGTGCTGGAATAGGAATGACACAAATATTTCAGCCAATTTCTCACAATTATCTTTCCTCAAATTTTTAAAAGTAATACATTAAAGTTAGATTGCCTTCTAATTTTGCTGAAGACTAAAATTTTGGAAGTTATATCTTTTAAGGTGATTTGCTATCCAATATGGTAGTTTTCAACATGATCCCATTCTTCAGTTATCCAGGTATCCACGCCGCTTTCTACTCTTCTGATTAACGGTGGAATCAATCTCTCCACGTTCTGAATGTAGACTACTTTGTGACTAGCTTTGACTGATATAAAAGGTAGCTGAAGAGATATTGTGCCATCTTCAAGCATCTGATGGCCCTGTGGCTTTCTCAAAATCTCTTGGAATTTGCATAATCTCTTAGAAAAACTGCCATGTGAATAAGCACAAGCCAGCCTATTGGATAATGAGCAATATGCCTTACACCCCTATTCCATGAAATAGCATTTAGCAACCTCCCAACTGGAGTATGAGGCCTTCTTAGATCACCGAGACTGCAAAGCTGATAATATACACGTAAGTACACCAGCCAAGATCACATGAGGGTACTGACCTTACTGACTCGTGTAATAGTGATCCATGCAATAAGCAGCTGTTTTTTGGTTTTTGTTTTTGTTTTTGTTTTTGTTTTTAAACTAGTGTTTTGGAGCAGCTTGTTATGCTGTCTTTAAAACCACTGACATTCTTAATTTCTGATGTTACCACAAAGACATTTTCAAGTCTTATCATATAGCAACTAAGCATATCAGCTTTTCTTAAATGCAACTTGATTAAAATGTGTAATTAAAAAGTTTAGGCAATTTAACTTGTTGATGTCCTTGAATCTTTTGATACAATACTTTAATAAAATTATAGTATCTTATTTGTATAAATATAGTTCATCAAAAACTTACAACTTCATAATTTTATTATATATTTTATTAAAATAATCATTAAATAGAATTCAATTATAAGTTTATATTTAAATTACTTTAAAAAAAATACCTGCCTTGCCTTTAAGACTTAGATAAATAGATAAGCAGAGAGTTCATTTTGCCCAGATGATATAAAACATCACTGCCCATGTTGTTCTTTATAGATGTCTTTTTATTCTTCCTGTAATGGAACTCTCTCCCTCAGGGAGATGAATTTTAAAACTGGCAATACTTGCAGGGTATACGAAGAACAACAACAACAAAAATAGATACTAAATAGATATATTATGATCATCAATCCACTAATATCTAATTTCAAAACATCACTGTATAGTCTAAAATGCCTGTGTAAAGTCCTTATTTTTTGAGGGAAAAAAAAAGATATATAAACCAGAGAGAAACAAGAAGTTATGTCAAGGGCTGGAAAAATCTTGATTAAAGCTTATGTCAGAAGCTTTCTCTATCTCCTTTATACTTTAATAAAACTTCATTACACACACACACACAAAGAGATAATGTCAGGCTTTCTGGAAAGCAGCACTTCACAGCACTCATGTTTTAAGTTTTGGGAGTTTGTTTTTGCTTTTCTAATTGGGATAATTCACCAGGTAATACATGAATGAATAAGAGGAATCTTTGTTTCTGAAAAATGAAATTGCATGGAATTCTTGAATTCTTGGTATATTCCAGGGCACACACAACAGACTCTCCTTTAAGCACTATTGGATGAAGGAGAGGTTATGCAGTCAGATAAGAAGTGACTTGGGAGAGATCCTTCAGGCAGACCCATTAAACGGTCTCTGCATTGAGCTGGGAGCATGGTTTCCAGCACCATCATTGGCTCTGCTCTTCCTAACACAGGGCCAGATGGCAAAAACCAAAGAGCAGCATATAAGCTCATTCTATCAATGATTTCACTTATGACTTTGTGCAAGTTACAGCTGCCAGTGTCTAAGTCATCTTAGATGCTGCATAGCAGTAATCATCTCACTTATTTTCATAGCTATAATCATCTCACTTATTTTTATAAAGATGAAAGGTGTGGGTGGTTGCATTCAGAAGAGTACACAGCACATACAAAGTGATTAGCAAATGTGAGCAATTGCTATTATTCTCAGCAAAGGTGGATCATTATTTCCACCCCTTTCTGGTATTTGGCAGAATGCTATTGTGACTTCAAACCCTATGTCCTCCAGTAAGGAGCTCTAAGTGTAAGACTGGCACAGATTAGAAGACTTATCCACATATTTCATAATGGCAACATAATCCCTGGTTCAGAGGGCAATGTTTGAATGCAGCAAAAAATGCTCTGCAGTTCATCATGACATCTGAAAGGAATTGTGTTGAACTGTGTACCAACTTGGGGCTTTCCAGGTGGCTCAGTGGGTAAAGAATCCACCTGCAATTCAGGTGACGCAGGTTCAATCCCTGGATCAGGAAGATCCCCTGGAGGAGAGCATGGCAACCCGCTCCTGTATTATTGCCTGGAGAATCCCATGGACATAGGAGCCTGGTGGGCTATGGTCCATAGAGTCACAAAGAGTCAGACATGACTGAAGAGACTTGGTACATGAACCAGCTTTAAATAGCTTTTCTCATCTGACGACATCTCATACAACTCCTTAATTATTTGAGTCCCAAGATGATGTTGCTCGCTCTCAAGATGAAGTTGTTTGCTTGATGTCTTGTTGGTGTCCCACAGAGATCAATGATTGGTTTGGAAGCTTAAGAAATATGAGCTCCAGGGATACACACACATAAAAATGTAAAGCATGTAACATTTTCCCTCATAGCATCTTCACAAACAGGAAGTAAGGCCTATCTCACAGGTTGGTTGGACTACACTCTCTTTTGGGGGGAATGGACTGAACTGTATTTCCTGAGGTGTCGAAGCTTGTTTATTTGTTTGTCTTCTCATAAGGGTAGTATTGTTAGCCATGTATGAGAGGTGGAACAATTGTAAAAGAGGGTAGTGACATTAGACATTTTTAAAAGTCTGTAGTTAGCCTGTATTTATAGAGTATTTTAAGAAATGTCCAAATTTTGAGCACTCCATTTTGAAAGTATTTTCACTTTTTGTTCTGAGAAACAATCTCGACAGGACATGGAAACAACTCTATCTGCAGAGCCGAATTTGAAACAGCTGTCAGTTTAAGAGGGAAAGAGTGTGAGCCAACAGGGAGGAATGCTCGATTCCTCTCCCCTCTCCTCCTCCTCCCCCCTCACTTTAACTCCATCCATGGAACCTGGGAAAGACAGCAGGGAGAGTCTCCTGAAGTCACTCTGAGGCTGGGAGTAGGTGCTGAGGGCTCCTCGAAACTGTTCCAGGAGGAACACAGACATGTGAACCACCTCTGAATCAGACAGGAGGGGGATTACTTTGTCCTTGTGCCAAAGGGATTTATAGATGTCTCTCTATAGCAATTTTCTCACATTTGATACCTTTGACATTTTGGCCCAAATTATATTTTGGTCTTTTCATGTGTTGTGGGTGTGTGTGGAGGATGGGGTGGGGAGGGAGATGCTGTTCTGTACCTTCTCAACTATTTAGCAGCATCTTGTCTGCCTAGGGGGCTTCCCTGGTGGCTCAGAGGGTAAAGAATCTGCCTGCAATGCAGGAGACCCGGGTTCAATCTCTGGGTCAGGAAACTCCCCTGGAGACAGGAATGGCTACCCACTCCAGTATTCTTGTCTGGAGAATTCCATGGACAGAGGAGCCTGTCAGGCTTACAGTCCCTGGGGGTCTCAGTCAGAAACAGCTGAGTGACTAATCCTTTCACTTTCACTGGTCGGTCCACTAGATGTCAGTAGCAACCCTCCCGATTGTGACAATCAGCAGTATCTTCAGATATTGCTAAATGTCCTGTGGGGTTATAATCGCTCCTGGTTAAGAACCGCTTCTCTCTATAAGTAATCAGTAGCCTGATTTTTCTTTAAAAACTGGAAAAGGTTTTACACAATTATGTACTACTTTGAAATCAGAAAAAGACGAAGTCACTTGTACTGGCCATTGAGGAAAGAAAACCATATCCTCAGAATAATTATGTTTTCAAACCACAATATTTTAATTCGCATGTCCTTTACCTCTTCAAGGGCTTCCCTTGTGGCTCAGCTGGTAAAGAATCAGCCTGAAATGTGGGAGGCCTGGCTTCAATCCCTGGGTTGGGAAGATCCCCTGGAGAAGGGAAAGGCTACCCACTCCAGTGTTCTGGCCTGGAGAATTCCATGGACTCTATAGTCCATGGGGTCGCAAAGAGTCGGATGCGACTAAGTTACTTTCACTTCATTCACTTACCTCTTTGAGTGGCTCGAGGGTAAAGAATCTGCCTGGAGGATACATCTGAGACGTTCTGTACCTGGGTTGGGGAGATACCCTGAAGGAGGAAATGGCAACCCACTCGGTATTCTTGTCTGAGAAATCTCATGGATGTAGTGGCTTAGCAGGCTACAGTCCCTAGAGTTGTAAATAGCTGGACACAATTGAACACACACGCACACATTAACCTTTCTGAAGTTATTTGAAGAATGTGGAAAATACCGGATGTGTTGGGATTTTGTCCAGATTTTTTACCCCCTGAAAATAACCAACTGGTGCCTCCAAATCATTTTATTGTTACTAAGGGTGAGTAGAGAAAATACCCTTCATTGGCATTTTCGATATGTCAAAAGCTTTGAATATATATCTCCTTTATTAAAAAAAAAAAAACACAAAACATAACCCTTAAAACTTTTCTGTTTTGTGAGAATTCAAGCAAGATTCTTTTCTAAAGTTTCTTTTTAAAGTTATCAGAATAAAATACTTATATTTAATGGATGTTGTGAAGATCAGATATACAATGCAGCTTATGTATGCATGTATAATATTCTGTGTGTGCAACCTGATTTACTACGTTTTTACTTGCCATCTTATCATAATCATTTTTAGATCATTAAAACTTCATTTATGGCAAAGCCACTACAATATTGTAAAGTAATTAACCTCCAATTAAATAAATTTAGATTTTAAAAAAAGCAAACTTCTTCAAAAAGCTGTGATTTTCTATATGTATGCAGTGTATCTTTGAACTTTTTTCCTGTTGCTCGACACTTTATTTCTAAATTTTGCTTTCATAAATAATGGTGCAATGCAGCAGCAAGCATTTCTGTTAATTACATGTTCACATCATTGTTTAGCTCTTCAAATAGAGCTAAAACAGAGGATATATTTGTCAAATAGGTGTTCATAAGGCTTGAGAGTCACAGTTACAGAATGTCAGATTTTGAATATCAGTTCCCTGAAGAATGACAGACAGTGTGTGCCATAATTAACAAAATCGCTATGCAAATTTTATAGGAAAATATACTAATATAGATTATAAAATCTGCTTTCCCAGCTAAACCATATTTAAATAAATGAACACTTGTGAATTAGCAATCTTAAATAAGCATACTTCATATATTTGATTATAAAAGATTTTCTAAAAAATTATCCACTGAATCCTAATACTTTGAGAAATGATTAAATAGTAAGTCAGTAAAAAGGTATTGGAATATTTTTAATAACCATTTTATTGACCTATAGTTAATTTTCAATGCTGTGTTCCTTTCAGGTCTACAGTAAATGATTCAGATATATCTATATCTATGTAACTGTATCTATTCTGTATAAATATAGATATATTCTTTTTCAGAGTCTTCTCCATTATAAATTATTATAAGATATGGAATATTGTCCCCTTTGCAGTATAATAGGTCATTGTTATTTATTTTATATATAGTGACTGAATTTGCTCAGTAGTGTCCGACTCTTTGCTACCCCTTGGACTATACAGTCCATGGAATTCTCCAGGCCAGAACACTGGAGTGGGTAGCCATTCCCTTCTCCAGAGGATCTTTGCAACCCAGAGATCAAACCCAGGTCTCCTGCATTGCAGGCAGGTTCTTTGCCAAATAAGCCAACAGGGAAACCCGTCTATATAGTGCTGTGTATATATTAATTTAATTTAAAAAATGGATAATTAAATAATATTTGATATCTTTCTGATGATTCAGTTCTAAGCTCTGAATTATATATAACTAGTTTAAGGAATCATACAGGCTCATATGGATGCAAGTCTTTCCTGTGATCTGTGAAGTAAACTATGGACTCGATGTATTTGAGTGATGCAATTTCTGAGCTTTTCCTAAACTTCCCCAAAGCAATGCCTTATTTATTTGTTATAAAATGTACCCTATATACCATCATGTCTCTTTTAGGAGAATGCTTCTGCTGCTGCTAAGTCACTTCAGTCATGTCCGACTCAGTGCCACCCCATAGACAGCAGCCCACCAGGCTCCCCGGTCCCTGGGATTCTCCAGCAAGAACACTGGACTGGGTTGCCATTTCCTTCTCCAATGCATGAAAGTGAAAAGTGAAAGTGAAGCTGCTCAGTCATGTCCAACTCTTAGAGACTCCATGGACTGCAGCTTACCAGGCTCCTCCATCCATGGGATTTTCCAGGCAAAAATACTGGAGTGGGTTGCCATTGCCTTCTCCCCTTTTAGGAGACAGTCAAAACTAAATTGGGGATGATCTCATGGAGAATAACTATTAATATTTTTCTGAAACCATGGTAAAGGGAGGACATGGACAAGGAAAACTGCACTGCTGTGACAGACTTCCTCCTTGGATTCTCAGATGCCCCTGAGCTCAGAGTCTTCCTCTTCCTGCTGTTTCTTTCCATCTATAGAGTCGCATTTTGGGGAAACCTGGGCATGATTGCTCTCATTCAGGTCAGCTTTGGACTCCACACCCCCATGTACTTTTTCCTCAGCCACTTGTCCTTTGTGGATTTCTCTTACTCCACTACCGTCATGCCGAAGATGCTAGCTAACATCTTAAATGAAGACAGCCATTTCCTTCCTGGAATGCACTGTGCAATTCTACCTGTTTTGCACATTTGGGATAACTGAGGTCATTCTGCCGGCAGTGATGGCCTATGACTGCTTTGTGGCCATCTGTGACCCACTGCTCTACATGGTCACCATGTCCCGAAATCTCTGCATGGAGTTGGTGTCTTGTTGCTATCTCAATACTACTGTATGTTCTGTTATTCACTTGTGTTTAGCTCTTCAGATCCCATCCTACAGATCAAATGTGATCAACCACTTCTTTTGTGATCTTCCCGCTGTCTTGTGTCTTGCTTTCTCTGATGTCACCGGGAATCCATTGGTGCTATACATTGTGGCCACTTTCAATGAGGTTATCACCACTGTGGTCATCCTCACGTCCTACTTGTTTATTCTCATCATCATCCTGAGGATGCGCTCTGCAGACAAAAGATGCAAAGCTTTTCCACGTGTGCTTCCCACCTCACTGCCATCATCGTCTTTCACAGAACAGTCCTTTTCATTTATTGCCAGCCCCACTCTGGCAACAGCATGGGCACTGACAAAGTGGCCACAGTGTTCTGCACTGTAGTGATCCCCATGCTGAACCCCCTGGTCTATAGTCTGAGGAACAAGGATGTGAAAGAAGTGCGCAGAAAAGTGGTAAGCTCCAAAATATTATCCTAGAGAATATTTTCCTAGCAGGACTCAGGGTTAGAAATTGGAGGCTGATGAAAGGGTAATGATGCGTTTCAGTGTTGGAGTGAAAAGAGCAGTCAAGATGTGAATAGCTATGAGTGAGTCTTTTTAATTCTCTTTGTGCCTTTTCAATTTACAAGTTTAGGATTGACTGAGAATATTTCAAAATGTGCAGCCTACTTCTTTGCTTTGATGCTATATAGAATGTTTTAAATTGGACAGTATACTGGACTGTTAAAGCACACAAATTTAATTTTCTCTTAGACTTTCATGAGTTTAATGGACTAAGTATCACATTTTATTTTAACATCCATTATGGGGACTATGATTCATTTCATAATTGAACACCTATTATTTTACAATAAGGAACACACCTTTGTCAGTTTTTACAGAGAATAAGATTCCATATGTGTATATAAATATAAATATATATATTCTCTTTATTGTTTTGTTCTTACTTCCTTTATTATTTTTTGTTTTTGTCATTGCAGTGTCCAGTGGTTTAGGTGTTTCATATATTACACATATTAATAATAGAAATATTGATAATAATTACATTACAGAAATTTTAGGGGAATTAAATTACATGTCAAGTGAAAATAGCCTAGGAATATACCTAACACATAATTGGTCATCTCTTTATGTATGTGTATATGTGTGTCTCTTTCATGCATTGGAGAAGGAAATGGCAACCCACTCCAGTATTCTTGCCTGGATAATCCCAGGGACAGAGGAGCCTGGTGGGTTGCCGTCTATGGGGTCACAGAGTCGGACACGACTGAAGCGACTTAGCAGCAGCATATGTATGTGTGTGTGTGTGTGTATAGATGTATATTGTCTATTGCACTTGACAGTATTGTGCTTTGCAGATACTGCATTTTTACAGATTGAAGATTTGTGGCAACCCTGCATCAAGCAAGTCTATTAGCACTGTTTTTCCAGCAACATTTGCTCACTCATATCTCTGTCACATGTCATATTTTGGTAATTCTGGCAATATTTTAAACTTTTTCATTATTGTGTAAGTTATGGTGATCTGCCATCTCTGATGTTACTATTGAAAAAGATTATAGCCCACTGAAGGTTTAGATGGTGTTAGCATTTTAAAGTATTTTTCAACTAGAATATGTATATTTTTTAGTTTTTATTGATTTGCAAAAAGTTTTTAAATTATTTTATTTTATTTGGCAGTGCTGGGTCTTCTATGTGGCATGTGGACTTCTCTAGTTGCAGTGTTTGGGTTTAGTTCCCTGTGGCATGTGGTATCTTAGTTGCCCCCAAGGGATCAAGCACAGGTCCCCTGAAAAGGACAGTGGATTCTTAACCACTGGGCCACTAGGGAAGTCCCAATATATGTACATTTCTTAGACATAATATTTCAGTGTACATACTTAGACATATGCACACTGAAAATGTGTTTGACCTGCTTTATTAATGATATTTGCCTTATTGGAAAGAGAAAGTGAAATCGCTCAGTCGTGTCCAACTCTTTGTGGCCCCATGGACTGTAGCCTGCCAGGCTCCTCCATCTATGGGGTTTTCCAGGCAAGAATACTGGAGTGGGTAGCTGTTTCCTTCTGCAGGGCATCTTCCTGACCCAGGGATCGAACCAGGGTCTCCTGCACTGCAGGCAGGCTCCTTACTGTCTGAGCCGTCAGGGAAGCCTAATTTGCCTTATCACAATAAAGTGAATATATCAAACCTATAATATCTCCCAGCTATGTCTGTATGCTTATAAATGTATACGCCTACATATTATGTAGATATATTAATATATTATATATGTGTATGTATTGGTTGGTTGTTGTTTAGTCACTAAGTTAGGTTCGGATCTTTTGGGACCCCATGGACTATAGACCATCAGGTACCTCTATGTATGCAATTATTTAATAACCATTGTTATGAATAGCAGCATTGCTGACTTTTGCCTCTTTTCTCACTTTCAATTACTTTCTTCTGGCTTACTTTAAAAATATGCATTAAAAAAATAAGTAAAAAAAATAAAAAATAAAATATGCATTAAATGCTTACTGTGACTCATAGGTGGACTTCTAACCTCTGTGTACATTTCTTTTCTGTGTCTTGATGAAATGACCTTTGTTCATCCTTCCTTTATGTGTTTAAACTTCATTTCTTCCTTCAACCTTGGCTCATATGTGTCACTGATACTTTATTTGTGCTTCCATGATGATTTATGTAAATTTCTACATTAAATTCACTTGCTCAATGAAGCATCTCTCTGTGTGTCTATACTAACGTTAGAAAGCACTACACTGGAGTTTATGAAAACCGGGATAGGCAATTTGACTCTTATTTTTTAATTTGACAAGTAACACAAACTTCTTAATTTCTCAGTTTCCTCAAGTTTGAACAATGGTTATTACTGTTAACCTCTCAACATTATACCGAGATTACATTTTGACAACATGTAGGTACTCACTGGCACTAGGAAGATCCTTTATGTGTGTTTCAGTGAAATCTTTGGGGCCTGGAACTATTTATTCTTTTCTCTCTCACTATCATGTATTATAAGTTATATTTATTTTTTTATTAGATAGATGAATAAAAACTGGTATATAAACTGTATGTATATTGAGCTTTTGGGGGGTGTTAGTTCTAAAAGGTCTTGTAGGTCTTCACAGAACCGTTCAATTTCAGCTTCTTCAGCATTACTGGTTGGGGCATAGACTTGGATTACTGTAATATTGAATGGTTTGCCTTGGAAATGAACAGAGATCATTCTGTCATTTTTGAGATTGCATCCAAGTACTGTATTGTCACCCTGCTTATTTAACTTATATGCAGAGTACATCATGAGAAACGCTGGGCTGGGAGAAGCACAAGCTGGAATCAAGATTGCTGGAAGAAATATCAATAACCTCAGATATGCTGATGATACTACCCTTATGGCAGAAAGTGAAGAGGAATTAAAAAGCCTCTTGATGAAAGTGAAAGTGGAAAGTGAAACAGTTGGCTTAAAGCTCAACATTCAGAAAATGAAGATCATGGCATCTGGTCCCATCACTTCATGGCAAATAGATGTGTCAGTCACTCTCCTAATATATTATTTCCAAGACAGATGTTCAGATCCGCCCATCAGGAAGAACGTCTCTGACCAAGAGAAATATAACCATTGGGGCCACATTCGCCCTCTTGGGTTCTCAGACTACCCAGAACTGCAAGCCCCCTCTTCCTGGTATTTCTGGCCATCTACAACTTCAGCATAGCAGGGAACCTTGGGATGATGGTCATCATCAAAGTTAACCCCAAACTGCACACCCCCATGTACTTTTTTCTCAGCCACCTCTCATTTGTGGATTTCTGCTATTCTTCCATCATTGCTCCCAAGACGCTGGTGAACCTACTTGCAGAAGACAGAGCATTTCATTTTGGGGATGTACGGTGCAGTTCTTTCTCGTTTGCACCTTTGTGGTGACTGAATTAATTCTGTTTGCTGTGATGGCCTATGACGGCTTCGTGGCTATTTGCAACCCTCTGCTCTACACAGTCGTCACGTCCCAGAGACTCTGTGCCATGTTAGTGGTCACGTCATATGCATGGGGAGTAGCTTGCTCCTTGACTGTCACATGTTCTGCTGTCGAATTATCTTTTCACGGTTTCAACACAATCAATCACTTCTGTGAGCTTTCTTCCTTGATTTCCCTCTCTTATTCTGATTCTTATCTCAGCCAGCTGCTGCTTTTCACTGTTGCCACCTTTAATGAGGTGATCACATTGCTTGTCATTCTCACGTCTTGCGTGTTCATTGTTGTCACCACCTTGAAGACGCAATCAACTGGTGGTCGGCCTTCTCCACCCTCGCCTCCCGCCTGACCGCCATCAGCATCTTCCCTGGCACCATCCTCTTCCTCTACTCTGTGCCCAGCTCCACACTCTCCAGGCACACAGACAAAATGGCGTCTGTGTTTTACACGGTGGTCATCCCCATGTTGAATTCCCTGATCTACAGTCTGAGAAATAAGGATGTCAAGGACACAGTCAGCAAACTAATGAAAACAAAATTGTTTTCACATTGAAGGCATGTAACTGCTAAATATTTACTTTGGTTATTAAAGAACACTTTTCTGATTTTAAATGGATTATGTCAAAAATTTACTTAACAAATAACCTTAGATTTGAAAAACAAAAACAATGGAAAAAATATGAATTTTAGATCAGGAGACTATACCTGGTTCTGACTAAGTCAGAGAAGATGGATTGACCTGACTCAGTCATTATCTAAAAAACCAGTTTAATATTATTTTGTTCATAAAGTGGTATATAGAACAGAAGAATATAGATAATATATCAAACATATTGTACATGTGCTGTAAACTCTAGTTCTGTCATTCCTTTTTTCCTGATGACTAATGAGTAGTCTTAAATAAATGACCAATTTTATACTTTAAATTTAGTGAATAGATGACAGGGAAAGATATAGTTTTACTTTCAGGAACCTCCCAAGCCAGTGGTGTTAGTTAATATCATAATACAGTTGGTGGGAAGAGACTGTACAAAATCATTTATGGCTATCATGCCTCTTTTACTTGGCCTTGAAGGATAGACAGATTTTTAAAGAGAAATAAAAGAGAATGACATAAGTTTTACTTGAAAGTGAGAGTTGGACTGTGAAGAAAGCTGAGCGCCAAAGAATTGATGCTTTTGAACTGTGGTGTTGGAGAAGACTCTTGAGAGTCCCTTGGACTGCAAGGAGTTCCAACCAGTCCATTCTAAAGGGGTCAGTCCTGGGTGTTCATTGGAGGGACTGATGCTGAAGCTGAAACTCCAATACTTAGGCCACCTCATGTGAAGAGTTGACTTATTGGAAAAGACCCTGATGCTGGGAAGGACTAGGGGCAGGAGGAGAAGGGGACGACAGAGGATGAGATAGCTGGATGGCAACACCAACTCGATGGACATGAGTTTGAGTAAACTCCAGGAGTTGGTGATGGACAGGGAGGCCTGGCATGCTGCGTTTCATGGGGTCGCTAATGACTTCGGAAACGACTGAGCAACTGAAATGAACTGAACTGAAAGAACATAATGGTCAAGAGTCAATGATTCAAACATATTTTAAGCTATTATTGTAGGTCATATGCCTACAAGGTATCTTGCCAGGTGCTTGAAGAAATGAAATTGTGCATACATTGTAGCTACAATTCTAACTTATTTTGGAAGAAAGTTTCAGTATAGAGAATGAAAGAATTTACAAGAGGCTTAAGAAAATTAGCTTGCTTCTTGAAATACTGAGAACAAAAACGTAGATACTTTATACATATTGTATGTTTTGTGTTGCCTATCACTTACCAATCATTATATATATATTATTACTTCACATGGCAGTTTGATCAAGCCTGTATCTTAGTTCTCCTTAACAGGACTCTCTAGAAAGTCTCCATAAAACAATTGAGTAGATTTGCTGTAAAAATTGGGAGCTAATAGCTTTCCTGGGTCTTGAACATTGCTTTAAAATAGCTCTAATTTTTAAATATAATCTAAACATTGAAATAATCTAATCTATATGGTTGTGTATATCAGGGAGGATTACACTTTCCTCTAAGCAATGTGATATTTAGGGGCTTCCCTGATAGCTCAGTTGGTAAAGAATCCACCTGCAAAGCAGGAAACCCAGGTTCGATTCCTGCATCAGGAAGATCCACTGGAGAAGGGAAAGGCTACTCACTCCAGTATTCTGGCCTGGAGAATTCCATGAACTGTGGTCCATGGGTCCAAAGAGTTGGACATGACTGAGCAACTTTCACTTTCACCCTCATAGGCACATATATCTAATTTGAAATTAGCAATCATATTTATATTTTCTTTCATCTGTTGCCTCATCAGTTTTGCTAGAATTACTTATGCATCTGTTTTCTGTTCTATAATCTTTGTGTCTGAATGAAATTCCAAATCTTTTGAGAAAAATATTAAGAGAAATAATTCTATTTTCATGAGGATGAAGTAAAAATTTGAAAACAGTTCAATGGGGTAATTTCAAATGCTTATATGATTTCAAACTTACAAGGATGAATTATGTAAATCACTTTTTTCTGGTTAACATTTTGATATGTAGTGATAACCAACATTATTTTATATATTCATAAATAAAATATATTCTTCTACAAATCACTGCTTACTTGATATTTACATTAACTAGAATATCAGTGGAAAGTAGCAGAAATGTTATATTAACCTTGACTCAAATCAGTAATAAATAATCCATTTTCAGAGCATAAATTTTCATGTTTCTTCTCTATCTTGACAAAGGATGACTAATTTTTTTGATTAATTCAGAGACAAAGTTCCTTTATTCTTATTCTGAAAAAATGGAAATACATATTACTTAAGTCCTCTGATCGTGATTTAAAAATTAGTGTGTGGCATAATCAAGAGAATTATTTAATATGGCAACACTACAGGCATTGATGCTCTTCAATAAATACTGATGTAAAATTCCATACTCTTCTATTATGTACCTTTAGATTTCAATTCATTTTTGGTAACTCCTATAGCTGCTGTAGAGTATAATTTACATTGATGTTACTCATTTTTTAAACTCATGTGCCTCTAAAATGAGTGACTTAAACTGCTTCTAAAGAAATCTCAGTTATGATAATGTATTGAGTTAAATATACAATGGCAGAAAGCATCTCATGCATGAATATATTGATATAAAACAAAGTAGAAAGTAGACTTTAGAACAAGAAATATCACTAAGAATAAAGAGGGCATAAAATGATGAAGCTATGGGTTTATCATGGATTAGCTTCTTCTTCAGAGAAGGCAATGGCACCCCACTCCAGTACTCTTGCCTGGAAAATCCCATGGATGGAGGAGCCTGGTAGGCTCCAGTCCGTGGGGTCGCTAAGAGCCGGGCACGACTGAGAGACTTTACTTTCACTTTTCACTTTCATGGATTGGAGAAGGAAATGGCAACCCACTCTAGTGTTCTTGCCTGGAGAATCCGAGGGACAGGGGAGCCTAGTGGGCTGCCCTCTATGGGGTCGCACAGAGTTGGACACGACTGAGGTGATTTAGCAGTAGCAGTAGCAGCTTCTTCTTTTTAGTCTAAAACTTAAGGAAAGAAATTTTCCAAGTTGGTTTTTCTGTTTTAACTCTGAAGTAGGCAAATCACTCAATTTTTGTTGCTACAATTTGTTTTGCTTTGCTTTGCTTTGTTGTTTGAAAGTGATATGTTTTCAATTTAAAGAATTGGAGAATTTTCAATGTTAAGGAAATTAGTTCAAGGTATGGAGAATATGCACTTCCCAGGTGGCACTAGTGGTAAAGAACCCACCTGCCAGTGCAAGAGAAGTAAAAGACTTGGGTTCAATCGCAGGGTCTGGAAGATCCCCTGGAGGACAGCATGGCAACCCTCTCCAGGATTCTTGCCTGGAGAATCCCATGGACAGAGGAGCCTTACGGGCCACAGTCCATGGGGTCTCAAAGAGTCGGACATGACTGAGTGACTTGGCATGCATGCATGGAGAATATACCAGGTATACTGGATAGCAAGATTTCCAGTACTTGACTCAGTCTCATTACTGTATATATGAAGGCATGTATAACTCTCCTGCTGCTAGGAAGGAAGGCAGAGAATAAAATTGCTCGATTTTCATTTGTTTTTTCCCTTAGGAAAATGTCAGAATGGTAGATCCTACTCACATAGAAACTGCCCTGTAGTACATGAGAGACCTTGGGGAAGTCTTTACTTGCCTTTCTTAATATGGATAAAGGAGTTATCTTTTTAGGGTTGAGCCAAATGAGAGTGATAACATATGATATTTCTGTGCATTCATACCTCTATATATACATCTTCACTTACATCTGCGTATATACACTACATGTGCAATTTGATATCTTTATTTTTTTAATTAAGCATATTTTTAAAAATGCAAAACCATAATTTTAAATAACATAATTTTCTACCCAAGATATGATACCCCATAGTTTTTTTTTAAAAGTTCTATTTTTTTACTGTTAACTTTCCCTATTCTAAACAATGTTACATTGTAGCTTTGGCAATAGTATTTTCTCAATTTTATCAAAATGTAATTAAATTATTTCTTTTAATAACTAACAAATAATAAGTCCACCTGCAATGTGGGAGACCTGAGTTTGATCCCTGGGTTGGGAAAATCTCCTGGAGAAAGGAATGGCTATCCACTCCTATATTCTTGCCTGGAGAATTCCATGTACAGAGGAGCCTGGCAGGCTACAGCCCATGGGGTCACAAAGAGTTGGACATGACGGGGAGACCCATTTTCACTGTCAAGAAAAAAAAATCTCATTAAAAGATCATATAGCTTTTATGGTTTTCAAGGCTAAGACTTGGGAAATATGTTACCAGTGGCTTTCCAGAAAAATGTATACCAGAGTTACATCTTTCTCAGTCCTTATTGACACTGACCACTACTATTGTAATTAATTAAATCCCTTTGTTAATTTGATATGTAAAAATGATGATGATCTTCAGCATATATTGAAATTCTCTTTTGTATATTCTGCACAATTCAAAACGTAACTGTCCTTATGAGCCACTATTTTCAAAGAGATAGGTCATACTCCCCAACAAGGGAATTGTACAAACCTACTGCAAATTTATGTGACTGATAACTGAATAGAACAATTAGTTTGGATTATATAGGATCATAAAAGCTGTCACCCTACTTTGGCAGACTTACAACATTTCCCAAAGAAAGAGTCGATCTCCATCAGGCTCTAAATTAGATCACTGATTATGTTTCAAGGTCCAACAGAATACCTAACTGAATTCATCAGCTCGATTTATTGATAGATTAACGTGTGGAATTACATTGATTTCTGCTCATAATTGAATTTTAATATTTTAGTCAGTGGGATCCACTGGGATATTGAACATATTGAATTATTTGATGATTGCATTTTAAAGAGTGTTCAGTAAAAATAAAAATAAAGCCAAAAAAAGAGAAGACAGTGTTTGATGCCTATAATTTTCTGAAGTTAATATAAACATATTTTCTCCCTTATTCTTTTTTTTTTTTTTTTCAGAAGAAACACAAAATTTGTCATTTGGTTTCCCAGACCTGACATATGGTAGAAAGCACTCCTGTGGGAGAGTCCACTGTCACTGAGTCATCAGAAGCTCCTGAACTCAAAGTCTTTCTCTTCCTGCTCTTTCTCCTCAAAGATGCTGTCACACCTTTGGCCTGAGCATCACTGCACCAATTTAAGGCTATACCAGTTTATTCCACCATTCTAGTATAGCCTGTTAATTGTTTGATAAATTGCTTTGAGCAAGTTAAATAAAATTAGATAGCAAATACATAATACAATTTTACATATAATAACATACCATTTTGTGAGCCACAATATAATAATATGTTTCCCTTAGACATTCTTAACGTGTAGAAAAACATATGACATCACTTAATTTTGTGTTTAAACAATTTCTCAGTAGAACTGTAATTATGCAGGTACATATTCCCACTGGGAATTGGGTATCAGTGTGTGTTCCTGGGATCTGATGTGAGATCAGAAAACTAGTCTCAAAAGCCTCAGAGAAATATAAAAGGTCTTGAATTATCCTAGGGAACAGCAGTCTTCCTGAGGGAAGCACAAATTTCTTCTACAAACACAGAAGGCCATTCAAATCAGATAATTAAAAAATGTTACAGTAGGTCAATTTTTCTCTTTTAAGTATCAAAATTGACTTTTCCTGTGAAAAATGAACCACTGCTGACACAGTATAGAGAGAAGGTGAATGAAAAAGATAGTGATCTTACCTTAATCCCAGGATATTAGAACTTGATGGGATTTTAAGTTCTTTTAAGTTCATAGTCATTTATTCTACATGTAGAAACTGATACTTTGATAATAAATATTCCCCAAGTAACACAAGTTTTAAATGATCAAGATACGTCTAACAAAAACAATAGCAGCAAAAAGGCCCAAACATTTGACACATGATATTAAATCAATTCTCACTATATTGGACTCTGATTAAGAATCTAAATGTTAACACTGTTCTAATCACCTATTATTTCTTTTTAAAGCATGTACATATCCATTAAGGCTGACTCAATCTATTTATTATATTATCCATCTTCTCTTACAGTATTGCATTGATGCCATCAATTATCAACACCCAAGTAACAGTACTGGGGTGGGGTTGCTGCTGCTGCTGCTGCTAAGTTGCTTCAGTCGTGTCCGACTCTGTGCGACCCCATAGACGGCAGCCCACCAGGCTCCCCCATCCCTGGGATTCTCCAGGCAAGAACACTGGAGTGGGTTGCCATTTTCCTTCTCCAATGCATGAAAGTGAAAAGTGAAAGTGAAGTCGCTCAGTCGTGTCCGACTCTTAGCGACCCCATGGACTGCAACCCACCAGGCTCCTCCATCCATGGGATTTTCAAGGCAAGAGTACTGGAGTGGGGTGCCATGGGGTGGGGTTAGAGGAATGTTTTTAAGGGAGTAGGAAAAAACAAAAGTAGTGACTAGTATCAATAAAGAGAAATTCCTGCAAGAATAGATGATTTTGCTAAACTCTTCCAAAATCCTGTTTTCATGCTCACCTGCCAAGTACATAGAAACATAGTAGTTGGCTCCTAAATGGTGTCTGTTTTTTATTTCCTGTATTATTTTCCTTTTCCATTTGTTCTATTTAGCTTTTATATTTCTTTTTTGAATCTTGAAATTTTCTTTCAGACTTGAAGTGTGTAATAAACTTGAAATATTATTACACTTAATGTTCTCTATATAAATTGTTCTCTTCAGGTCCTGCACATCTGTGAATAGAAATATGAGGTTTGGCAGATAAACACCTCAGCAAAGAAGTGTTTGTTTCTCATGGTCAAAGCCTCAAACTTATTTAAACATTGTCCCTAAAGACAAGTCTCTTTATTTGATGTCTTCCCCTACAATGCAGGAGACCCCAAGTTGATCCCTGGTTCAGGAAGATCCCCTGGAGAAGAAAATGGCAACCCACTCCAGTACTCTTGCCTGGAGAATCCTATGGACGGAGGAGCCTTGGTAGGCTACGGTCCATAGGGTCTCAAAGAGTCAGACACCACTTCACTTTCACTTTCACTTTCACCTTTGAATAGTCATTTTTCATTATTACAAAAGAAAGAATAGCTCAGAAAAGATATAATTGTATCTTTTTCTTGCCTTCAGAGAGAGGCAATTGCTCCACTCCTTAATCAATAGACAATCTTGTCTCTATGTTTGCAGAACAAAGCAGATGGGCTATCATTCAAGGAGAGTTAATATTTTCTAAGGAGGAAGCCATCTGTATTTCATAAAAGTATAATTCCAATGAATTAACTAGTAGATCAGTGATGCTTTCCTTCTTTGCTTAACCCTTTGCTTAGAGGAAAAAGGAATCCTGATTGATAATAAAATAATATGTATTAATTTCTCAAGAAGTTCAAACTTGTCTCAATAGCTTAATAATATTAGCTTCCAAGGTGGCGCAGTGGTATAGCATCCACCTGTCAATGCAGGGGGCAGAAGAAATTTGAGTTTGATCCCTGGGTTGGGAAGATCCCCTGGAGGAGGAAATGGCAGCCCAAGCCAGCATTATTGCCTGGAAAATTCCATGGACAGAGGAGCTTCATGGGCTACAATCCATGGGGTTGCAAAGAGGTGGACACACTAAACACACACACATCACACATTGAATATTTGCTGTGTGAAAAACACTATTGAAAATACACATATTAGCTCATTTAATCCTCATCATTGTCTACCCTGTAGACAAGTGTCACTATAATATGTAATTTACATATCAGAAAATGAAATCATATAGTTGTTGAAATGTTGCTGAAGTCATACAAATATGAGGTGAAAGAGCCAGACACACGGGATTTATCATCCATGCGTTCAACCACCACAGCACATCTTCTCTGATATTGTGTCAAAAGATGTAAACCTGTTGGAGCACAAACTCTAAATCAAGATTTATGCTAGCTTTAAGCTAATATCCATATATCCAATTCAGCACATTGAGTTTTGGGGAATAACTGTCTTGGTTAGGCTAATCTTTTAAGTACCACTGTCTCTAACATTTCCATTTCTGGGGAGGTCGTATTTATTGAAGAGTGCCCAGTGATCCAGAATGTCCAAACTCTGGCCCTGACTCTTTGATTGCAAAGTTATGCAATCCTGGATTGTTAACTGGGTTGAAATCATCAGTTCCTCTTCAGTAGAGGTGGCCAACATATTTTAAAGAGCTGTGAGAATTAAGTTAGATGAGAAAGCACTTTGAAAATTATAAGATGGCAATGTATCCATGCCAGATTTTCACATTTACTCTAATTTATATCTTTCATCTCCTGCATTGGCAGACAGATTCTTTACTACTCAAGTGACCTGGGAAGCTGTTAATTTAGCTAACAGAACAAATGTAGAAAAATAGACATTAAGTAATCCAGAATCTGCAATCATAATTGTATACATAGTTGATTTGATTTTCTATACCCAAAGAATAGCTTGGTAAATAGTTGCATTATGCCTATTAATTCTAAATGTACGAAAAGTTTCAAAAGACATTCAGTTTTATTAAAAATCTGGAACAAATTGAGAAAAAACAGGAGGATAAGATTTTGGTAATGTGGTTAGATCATAATCTGAGATAGAGTATATAAAATGAAAATGAAAATATATTCAAATCAGACATTATGCAAATGCTGAACTTGTAGGAGCTGTGTGTGATGTGCGTTGTTAAGGAAGAATTATATATGTATGATATATATATATATATACACATTATATATGACATAAAATGTATATATATGTATGTCTATATATAGATATATGTATATATGGGCTTCCCTGGTGGCTCAGCTGATAAAGAATCCACCTATAATACAGGACATCTGGGTTCAATCCCTGGGTTGGGAAGATCCCCTGGAGAAGGGAAAGGCTACCCACTGCAGTATTCTGGCCTGGAGAATTCCATGGATTTTATAGTCCGTGGGGTCACAAAGAGTCAGACATGACTGAGCGACTTTCACTTTCACTATATATGTACATATGAACTTTGTACTTATATAAAATGTGCACATGTAAAAGATTTTACTTATTTCATTCATTAAGATGCTATAAATGTTACAAAAGATAATTCAAAGAATCACAATATTATAAATCAGGAATTCACAAATAAACTGATAATAGATACAAAACTGCCTTTCCACTACAGAGCAAATCAGTTGTCTCTGGAAAACAATGTACCTGTCTATAAACAAGTATCATGTGTGTTTCTCTGGGCTATTTACAATTTACAGAGCTGTAGACTAGTGCAATGGCAAGAGAATGCAGACATCATTAAGAGAAGGGGGTAGGTGACCCTTTTTAAACATCTGTTACAATTTATCATTAAACATTGAAATATTCCTGAATACTCATTATATTGCCTGGATTAATTCAGTAATTGTCCAAGCATGAAAATTTCTCTAGTTAGATTCCATAGCTTGGCTTATACTCTAAAAAATAAAAAATGGATGTACTACCTACTATTAATATGTTGCCAGCTTTAGAACGGTGAATCAATGAGATGCTAAAGATATTTAACTGTAGAAGAAAATCATTTAACATATAATTTGATGAGACAGGCACTGTCATTTTCATACTAATGATGATGAAACTTAAACTTAGTGATTACTTGGCCTGACTAAAGAATTGTAACTGCTGAGCATTAGAGTTAGGATTCAGTTACTAATTCTGTTACTGATTCAGTAACTAATTCTGAATATTTTCTCTTTCTATTTTACAAGCAACTCTTAGAAGTTCCTTTTTTCCTCAGAGGCAAAATGCTTCTCAATGTATGAGAGATAAAGTACTTTGACTCCTCTAACTAGGCAAGGTTTTGACTGAAATAGAAATACTTTAACTTGTTGTGCAAGTAAAAAAATACTGCAAAGTGGAACAGAAGTGAGTTACTCAGAGTGTGCTATATGCAATGTGATTAACCATGATCATTCACATTGGTGAAAGATGAGAGAGTAAATGAAAGTAAGAGGTTCAGAGGTTAGAGTTCACCCACTGGTTGATGCTGTGTCATTTAATGTGGAAAATGATAGCTTTAAGAAATAGAAGTGGTAAGTTGTCAGTTCAACTGGAAATATGTACATTTTTGGTGCTTACTGTTCATATGCCTAGGGGTTACCAGGATGCCCGTGGATTTAGAATTAATGTTCTAATTACTTTAGCCATTTTCATATTTATTTTTTCTCTGACTCTTCAGGTTATTATAAACATCAGTACCCTGTCAAAATTCCAACCTCCACAAACCCTGCAGAGAATGCAGGTGGAGAACAGCTCTGTGAAGACACAGTTCTTTCTCTTGGGAGTCAGTGACCACCCAGAACTGCAGAGTGCTCTTTCTGCTGTGTTTTTGTCCATCTACTCTGTTACCCTGTTGCGCAACCTTGGGATGGTTTTATTAATCACAGCCAGTCCCCCTTTGCACACCCCTATGTACTTTTTTCTCCGCATCTTGTCTTTCGTAGACGCCTGCTACTCTTCAGTCATTGCCCCCAAGTTACTTGTGGGCTTAATTTCTGATAAGAAGACCATTTCTTACAATGGCTGTGCTGCACAGTTATATTTCTTCTGCTATTTGGAGGACATAGAGTCTTTTCTCTTGACTGTCATGGCTTATGACCAGCACATAGCCATCTGTAACCCCTGCTTTACACCATTATTATGTCCAAGAGGATTTGTTGCCAGCTTGCAATTGGAGCATTTCTGGGAGGCACCATGACTTCAATCGTCCACACCACAAATATATTTCACCTGTCTTTCTGCTCCAGTGAAATTAACCATTTCTTTTGTGACACCTCCCCTCTCTTCTCTCTGTCCTGCACTGACACTTACATCCATGACATTGTACTGGTGGTCTTTGCTAGTTTAGTGGAAGCCCTCTGCCTTCTAATAGTTCTCCTCTCTTATATCCTCATCTTAGCACCCATTCTTAAAACAGGTTCTGCAGAGGGAAGAAGAAAAGGATTTTCCACTTGTGCTTCCCATCTGACCGTGGTCTCTATCTACCATGGTACCCTGATCTTCATTTATTTGTGCCCTGGCACTGTCCATTCAATGGCTATTGATAAAGTGACCTCTGTGTTCTATACATTGATTGTACCTATGTTAAATCCCTTAATTTACAGCCTTAGGAACAAATATGTAAAAAATGCCTTGAGGAAAATGATTAGCAGAAAATTTCTTTCTTAAGAAAGGATAAGGGGAGGAGCCAAGATGGCGGAGGAGTAGGACAGGGAGAACACCTTCTCCCCCACAAATTCATCAAAAGAGCGTTTAAACGTCGAGTAAATTCCACAAAACAACTACTGAATGCCGGCAGAGGACATCAGGCACCCAGAAAAGCAACCCAACTCTTCGAAAGGAGGTAGGGAAAAAATATAAAAGACAAAAAAAAGAGACAAAAGAGGGAAGGATGGAGCTCCGTCCCAGGAAGGGAGTCTTAAAAAGAGAGAAGTTTCCAAACACCAAGAAACCTTCTCACTGCCGAATCTGTGCCGAGCTTTGGAAGCACAGAGGGCAACGTAACAGGGAGAAAAAATAAATCAACAATTAAAACTCGCAGATTGCGAGCCCTAAGGTAACTCCCCCAGCGGAGAAGCAGAGCAGACGCCTGCACACGCCATTAGCAAGTGGGGGCTGGGCAGGGAGGCGCGGTGCGGGCTGCATCGCTCAGAGTAAGAATCTGGCCTGAATACCCTGAGCACTATCTGAGTGAAATAATTTGGGCTAGCAAACCAGACTGTGGGATATCTACCACGCGAAAAGCCAGCCCCAACCTAAGACACCGACAGGCCCGCGCACGGAACAAAGGACTGAACAGAGATAGCCGGCTGCAGACCTTCCCCCTCCCGTGACAGGTAGCCAGAGCCAGAAGGGGGCAATCGCAGCCCCAGAGAGACATTATCTATAAAACTGTAAGCAGGCTTCTTTGCTAACTAAAACTTCTTGGGGGTCTGGACAGTCAACATTTGCCTGAGAAGGTGTGCCAGTTTTACACCCAGATAACCGAGTGATGGGGAGGCGATAAGTCGCAGCATTGGCACTCGCCAAACACCTCATCACCTGAGCTGCTCGGACCTGGGAAGAGCACAAAACACAGGCCCAACTGAGTCTGCGCCTCTGAGGACTACCCGAGTGCCTGAACCTGAGCGGCTTGGACCTGGGAGGTGCATGCAGCCCAGGGCCGGCCTCAGATTGTTCCCGGCGGAACAACCTAGAGCCCGAGCAGTGTGGGCAGAGAGGCTACACGCGCCATGAGCGGGGGCAGACCCAGTGTGGCTGAGGCACTGCGAGCGTACGCCAGTGTTATTTGTTTGCAGCATCCCTTCCTAGCTCCCCACAGCGCGACTGAACAAGTGAGCCTAAAAAAAAAAAAAAGTTTCCCCCACCGTCCCCTTTGTGTCAGGGCAGTAACCAGACACTGAAGAGACCAGCAAACAGAAGTTATAACAGAGGGAAACGCCTTGGAAGCTACAGGCAATAGATTAAAACCCCGTGGTTATACGGACTACATAGGAAGGGGCCTATAGATCTTGAGAAATATAAGTCAGACCAAGGAACTAGCCAAAAATGAACTGAACCCACAGTACTCACAACAAAACCAGAAAAAGTCCTAGATATATTTTTACTATTTTTACGATCATTCTTTCTTTCTTTCTTTTTTTTTTTTAATTTTTAGGAAAAAAAATTTTTTTAAGTCCTCTATTGTTCCTTTAATTTTCACTTTTATAACCTATTACTTTGAAAAAAAAAAAAAAAAGACCCTATTTTTTTCTTCTTCAGCAAACTTCATATATATATATATATTTTATAATTTTTTGGACCTTGTTTTTTTTTTCTTCTTCTTCTTCTTTTCTTCTTTTCTTTAACATTGTATTTTTGAAATTCCAAACTCTACTCTAGTTCTTTAATTTTAGCTTTTTGGTATATGTTATCAATCTTGTACCTATAGTTTTTTAAATAATTTCTGTGACTTTTCTTTTTATTATGTTTCTTTCTCTTCTTTTATATAACATTGTATATCTGAAATTCCAAACTCTACTCTAGATTTTTAATTTATGCTTTTTGGTATTTGATATTAATTTTGTACCTGTGTTTTCTTTATAATTTTTGTGACATTGTTTGTTTTTGTTTGTTTCATTGTTTTCTCTCTTTATGTCTCTTCTTCCTTTTTTTTAACATTGTATTTTTGAAATTCCAGACTCTACTCCAGATTTTTAATTTTTGCTTTTTGGTATTAGATATCAATTTTGTACCTGTATTTTCTTTATAATTTTCGCGACCTTGTTTGTTTTTCTTTGTTCGTTTTTTTCTCTCTTTCTTTTCCTTCTTCTTTTCTTTAACATCATATTTTTGAAATTCCAGACTCTACTCTAGATTTTTAATTTTTGCTTTTATGTATTTGTTACCAAATTTGTACCTTTAAGAACCCAATCCTCAGGACCCATTTTTCACTAGGGAGCGAGATTACTGTCTTGACTGCTCTCCCTCCCTCTGGACTCTCCTTTTTCTCCACCAGGTCGCCTGTGTCTCCTCCCTAACCCCTCTCTACTCTACCCAACTCTGTGAGTTTCTGTGTGTTCCAGACGGTGGAGAACACTTAGGGAACTGATTACTGGCTGGATCTGTCTCCCTCCTTTTCATTCCCCCTTTTATCCTTCTGGCCACCTCTGTCTCCTTGCTCCTTCTTCTCTTCTCTGTATAACTCCGTGAACATCTCTGAGTGGTCCAGTTGTGGAGTGCACATAAGGAAGTGACTACTGGCTACCCCACTCTCTCCACTATTGATTCCACCTCATCTCAATTGGGTCACCTCTAACTCCCACCTCCCTCTTCTCTTCTCCATGTAATGCTGTGAACCTCTCTGAGTGACCCTCACAGTAGAGAAAATTTTCATCTTTAACGTAGATGTTTTATCAAAGGTGCTGTATAGAAGGAGAAGTTTTGAAACTACTGTAAAAATAAGACCAATAACTGGAAGCAGAAGGCTTAAGTCCAAACCCTGACTCCAGGGAACTCCTGACTCCAAGGAACATTAATAGACAGGAGCTCATCAAACGCCTCCATACCGACACTGAAACCAAGCACCAAACAAGGGCCAACAAGTTCCAGGGCAAGACATACCAGGCAAATTCTCCAGCAACAAAGGAGCACAGCCCTGTGCTTCAAGATACAAGCTGCCCAAAGTCACCCCAAAAACATAGACATCTCATAACTCATTACTCCCACCAGACACCGACACAAGCTTCCCTAACCAGGAAACCTTGACAAGCCACCTGTACAAACCCACACACAGCGAAGAAAAGCCACAATAAAGAGAACTCCACAAACTGCCAGAATACAGAAAGGACACCCCAAACTCAGCAATTTAAACAAGATGAAGAGACAGAGGAATACTCAGCAGATAAAGGAACAGGATAAATGCCCACCAAACCAAAGAGGAAGAGATAGGGAATCTACCTGATAAAGAATTCCGAATAATGATAGTGAAATTGATCCAAAATCTTGAAACTAAAATGGAATCACAGATAAATAGCCTGGAGACAAGGATTGAGAAGATGCAAGAAAGGTTTAACAAGGACCTAGAAGAAATAAAAAAGAGTCAATATATAATGAATAATGCAATAAATGAAATTAAAAACACTCTGGAGGCAACAAATAGTAGAATAACAGAGGCAGAAGATAGGATTAGTGAATTAGAAGATAGAATGGTAGAAATAAATGAATCAGAGAGGATAAAAGAAAAACGAATTAAAAGAAATGAGGACAATCTCAGAGACCTCCAGGACAACATTAAACGCTACAACATTCGAATCATAGGGGTTCCAGAAGAAGAAGACAAAAAGAAAGACCATGAGAGAATACTTGAGGAGATAATAGTGGAAAACTTCCCTAAAATGGGGAAGGAAATAATCACCCAAGTCCAAGAAACCCAGAAAGTCCCAAACAGGATAAACCCAAGGCAAAACACCCCAAGAAACATATTAATCAAATTAACAAAGATCAAACACAACGAACAAATATTAAAAGTAGCAAGGGAAAAACAACAAATAACACACAAGGGAATTCCCATAAGGATAACAGCTGATCTTTCAATAGAAACTCTTCAAGCCAGGAGGGAATGGCAAGACATACTTAAAATGATGAAAGAAAATAACCTACACCCCAGATTATTGTACCCAGGAAGGATTTCATTCAAGTATGAAGGAGAAATCAAAAGCTTTTCAGACAAGCAAAAGCTGAGAGAATTCTGCACCACCAAACCAGCTCTCCAACAAATACTAAAGGATATTCTCTGGAAAGGAAACACAAAAAGGGTGTATAAATTCGAACCCAAAACAATAAAATAAATGGCAACGGGATCATACTTATCAGTAATTACCTTAAACGTAAATGGGTTGAATGCCCCAACCAAAAGACAAAGACTGGCTGAATGGATACAAAAACAAGACCCCTACATATGTTGTCTACAAGAGACCCACCTCAAAACAGAGGACACATACAGACAGAAAATGAAGGGCTGGAAAAAGATTTTCCATGCAAATAGGGACCAAAAGAAAGCAGGAGTAGCAATACTCATATCAGATAAAATAGACTTTAAAACAAAGGCGGTGAAAAGAGACAAAGAAGGTCACTACATAATGATCAAAGGATCAATCCAAGAAGAAGATATAACAATTATAAATATATATGTACCCAACACGGGAGCACCGCAATATGTAAGACAAATGCTAACAAGTATGAAAGGAGAAATTAACAATAACACAATAATAGTGGGAGATTTTAATACCCCACTCACACCTATGGATAGATCAACTAAACAGAAAATTAACAAGAAAACACAAACCTTAAATGATACAATAGACCAGTTAGACCTAATTGATATCTATAGGACATTTCATCCCAAAACAATGAATTTCACCTTTTTCTCAAGCACACATGGAACCTTCTCCAGGATAGATCACATCCTGGGCCATAAAGCTAGCCTTGGTAAATTCAAAAAAAATTGAAATCATTCCAAGCATCTTTTCTGACCACAATGCAGTAAGATTAGATCTCAATTACAGGAGAAAAACTATTAAAAACTCCAACATATGGAGGCTGAACAACATGCTGCTGAATAACCAACAAATCACCGAAGAAATCAAAAAAGAAATCAAAATTTGCATAGAAACTAATGAAAATGAAAACACAACAACCCAAAACCTGTGGGACACGGTAAAAGCAGTCCTAAGGGGAAAGTTCATAGCAATACAGGCACACCTCAAGAAATAAGAAAAAAGTCAAATAAATAACCTAACTCTACACCTAAAGCAACTAGAAAAGGAAGAAATGAAGAACCCCAGGATTAGTAGAAGGAAAGAAATCTTAAAAATTAGAGCAGAAATAAATGCAAAAGAAACAAAAGAGACCATAGCAAAAATCAACAAAACTGAAAGCTGGTTCTTTGAAAGGATAAATAAAATTGACAAACCATTAGCCAGACTCATCAAGAAACAAAGGGAGAAAAATCAAATCAATAAAATTAGAAACGAAAATGGAGAGATCACAACAGACAACACAGAAATACAAAGAATCAAAAGAGACTACTATCAGCAATCATATGCCAATAAAATGGACAACGTGGAAGAAATGGACAAATTCTTAGAAAAGTACAACTTTCCAAAACTGGACCAGGAAGAAATAGAAAATCTTAACAGACCCATCACAAGCACGGAAATTGAAACTGTAATCAAAAATCTTCCAGCAAACAAAAGCCCCGGTCCAGATGGCTTCACAGCTGAATTCTACCAAAAATTTAGAGAAGAGCTAACACCTATCCTGCTCAAACTCTTCCAGAAAATTGCAGAGGAAGGTAAACTTCCAAACTCATTCTATGAGGCCACCATCACCCTAATACCAAAACCTGACAAAGATCCCACAAAAAAAGAAAACTACAGGCCAATATCACTGATTACCATAGATGCAAAAATCCTTAACAAAATTCTAGCAATCAGAATCCAACAACACATTAAAAAGATCATACACCATGACCAAGTGGGCTTTATCCCAGGGATGCAAGGATTCTTCAATATCCACAAATCAATCAATGTAATACACCACATTAACAAATTGAAAAATAAAAACCATATGATTATCTCAATAGATGGAGAGAAAGCCTTTGACAAAATTCAACATCCATTTATGATAAGAACTCTCCAGAAAGCAGGAATAGAAGGAACATACCTCAACATAATAAAAGCTATATATGACAAACCCACAGCAAACATTATCCTCAATGGTGAAAAATTGAAAACATTTCCCCTAAAGTCAGGAACAAGACAAGGGTGCCCACTTTCACCATTACTGTTCAACATAGTTTTGGAAGTTTTGGCCACAGCAATCAGAGCAGAAAAAGAAATAAAAGGAATCCAAATTGGAAAAGAAGAAGTGAAACTCTCACTGTTTGCAGATGACATGATCCTCTACTTAGAAAACCCTAACGACTCCACCAGAAAATTACTAGAACTAATCAATGATTATAGTAAAGTTGCAGGATATAAAATCAACACACAGAAATCCCTTGCATTCCTATACACTAATAAAGAGAAAACAGAAAGAGAAATTAAGGAAACAATTCCATTCACCATTGCAACGGAAAGAATAAAATACTTAGGAATATATCTACCTAAAGAAACTAATGACCTATATATAGAAAACTATAAAACACTGGTGAAAAGTCAAAGAGGACACTAATAGATGGAGATCTATTATACCATGTTCATGGATTGGAAGAATCAATATAGTGAAAATGAGTATACTACCCAAAGCAATTTATAGATTCAATGCAATCCCTATCAAGCTACCAACGGTATTCTTCACAGAGCTAGAACAAATAATTTCACAATTTGTATGGAAATACAAAAAACCTCAAATAGCCAAAGCAATCTTGAGAAAGAAGAATGGAACTGGAGTAATCAACCTACCTGAATTCAGGCTCTATTACAAAGCCACAGTTATCAAGACAGTATGGTACTGGCACAAAGACAGAAATATTGATCAATGGAACTAAATAGAAAGCCCAGAGATAAATCCACGCACATATGGACACCTTATCTTTGACAAAGGAGGCAAGAATATACAATGGATTAAAGACAATCTCTTTAACAAGTGGTGCTGGGAAAACTGGTCAACCACTTGTAAAAGAATGAAACTAGAACACTTTGTAACACCATACACAAAAATAAACTCAAAGTGGATTAAAGATCTCAACGTAAGACCAGAAACTATAAAACTCCTAGAGGAAAACATAGGCAAAACACTCTCCGACATAAATCAGAGCAGGATCCTCTATGACCCACCTCCCAGAATATTGGAAATAAAAGCAAAAATAAACAAATGGGACCTAGTTAAAATTAAAACCTTCTGCACAACAAAGGAAACTATTAGCAAGGTGAAAAAGCAGCCTTCAGAATGGGAGAAAATAATAGCAAATGAGGCAACTGACAAACAACTAATCTCAGAAATATACAAGCAACTCCTACAGCTCAACTCCAGAAAAATAAATGACCCAATCAAAAAACGGGCCAAAGAACTAAATAGACATTTCTCCAAAGAAGACATACAGATGGCTAACAAACACATGAAAAGATGCTCAACATCACTCATTATCAGAGAAATGCAAATCAAAACCACTATGAGGTAGCATTTCACGCCAGTCAGAATGGCTGCGATCCAAAAGTCTACAAGCAATAAATGCTGGAGAGGGTGTGGAGAAAAGGGAACCCTCTTACACTGTTGGTGGGAATGCAAACTAGTACAGCCACTATGGAGAACAGTGTGGAGATTCCTTAAAAAACTGGAAACAGAACTGCCTTATGACCCAGCAATCCCACTGCTGGGCATACACACTGAGGAAACCAGAAGGGAAAGAGACACGTGTACCCCAATGTTCATTGCAGCACTGTTTATAATAGCCAGGACATGGAAGCAACCTAGATGCCCATCAGCAGATGAATGGATAAGAAAGCGGTGGTACATATACACAATGGAGTATTACTCAGCCATTAAAAAGAATACATTTGAATCAGTTCTAATGAGGTGGATGAAACTGGAGCCTATTATACAGAGTGAAGTAAGCCAGAAAAAAAAACACCAATACAGTATACTAACGCATATATATGGAATTTAGAAAGATGGTAACAATAACCCTGTGTACGAAACAGCAAAAGAGACACTGATGTATAGATCAGTCTTATGGACTCTGTGGGAGAGGGTGGGGAGATTTGGGAGAATGGCATTGAAACATGTATAATATCATGTATGAAACGAGTCGCCAGTCCAGGTTCGATGCACGATACTGGATGCTTGGGGCTGGTGCACTGGGACGACCCAGAGGGAGGGTATGGGGAGGGAGGAGGGAGGGGGTTCAGGATGGGGAACACAGGTATCCCTGTGGCAGATTCATTTCGATATTTGGCAAAACTAATACAATATTGTAAAGTTTAAAAATAAAATAAATAAATAAGTATCAACAGTGCTTTTATATCATCATATAATTGTCTATGACATATGTCAATCCCCACCTCCACTAACACACTATCATTTTGAATCCTCTGGTTATTAAACATCAATATCAGTGATATCTTTCACTTTAATTTTAGCTACTGAGTATTTTTTTTCCTCATGACTAATACATTTGATTACCCATTTAAAAAATGCAGAATGAAATAATGGTTTAATGGGTCCAGCTTGATGGCATTAGGACTCCTGAAACACATGCTAACTATCTTATGATTGCCACTTTCATCCAAGGTCTAACTGGCCTAGAGATATCACATATTCTATTGTAATGAATATGCTTAAAGAGAAAAAAAACACACACACCAATAGAATCAGCTGTTGCCTTGATAGGTTAATACCAATGTAGCTACAGAATGTGGTAGCAGGAATAGACAAGAAAGATTATTCTGTCTAAGCCCATCTTTTAGCAGAGTAGACACTATATCCCAAAGAGAAAAAGTGATTTGTTGTAGGTCACATTGCTAGCAAGCTGAAATACAAATTCAGACCCAATTCCGTTACTGTTTTTTCAGTTCATAGAACGCTGAAGAAGGTGAACTCAAACTAGGTTACATTTGCTGCCCCTTAAGATCAAGCCACAGACTTATTGATGTAGTGAGTATTAATACATCCAGAAGAATTATCACACATACACAGGCACAGATATATACACTATGTTTTCATACTTTAAAAACGTCAATCAGACAGAACATTGAGTGTTTACTGCTTGATAATTTTCTTAAAATTAAACACAAACAGAACCAGCAAATCCTATTAAAGCAGTCTTTAAAGAAAAGAGTTTTAAAAAAAACAACGGTAAAGAGATTAAGAGATGTCTCTTTATCTTAAACATATATGTCAAAGATAGTCATTGAATCTAATTTTATGCAATACAAAAAGGTTTAATTTTTATAGACATGAGTATGTTTAGTATGTTTTTATTAAAGTAAATTGAATGTGAAAGGAGTTGGACTGTAATTAATTTCCTGATATGTGAAATATTCTATGAACAGCAAATATATTATCTGGAATATAAAATAAAATATTTTAGAGTAATATATACTTTTGTGTTAAAACTCAATTCAATCAGTAATTGAAAGCAAATAACCTGCTGATCATTATGTTTTAATGTGTTGCTTTATTCTTATGATATTTTAAAGTACATAATATTCAGCACTTTTTATGCCTAATGAGATACATAGAATTATAAAAGAAATTAAATTGAAAACCTTGTATAACTCATTATCCCATCCTCTTGGAATCAGAAAAGAGTGATTTCATGTTCATTTTTGATGATGTAAAATAAAATGAGTGGTCATGACAACCTGATATAATGTTACGTGTTTCATAAATGGATTAACTGCTAATTTATTACTGTGAGAACAACCTGAAGTACTTTAGTGTTACAAAGTGAGAATTACTTAGTATCCATCTACTTGGCAATCACCACTATTTAAATTGTTAAGAATACAGTTCCTGTTTATTTCATGAATACAGAGAGAGAATATAAGTACTTACAAATGGAGTACTAATGCAAATACTACTTTTTTCCCCATTGAACACAAATTTTTTAATAACCATTCCTTTACAACTGCAATTGTATTAACCAGGTGTTTTTTTCCCTAATTTTAAGAAGAATAATGCTATGAGCACATGAAAAGAGATGGAGTCTTCTTTTCTAGTGAGCTTTAGAGAAGGTCCTGGTACATTGTCCCCAACTCCCATTCATGTAGTTACTATAAAGTTGTTCCCACTGATGTAATAAGGGCAGAATGACGAAGAATAGAAGATTGAGAAATTCTCTACATCCAATGATCCCTGCCTCTGATATATATTTAATCTATGCCAAAAGACAGAAGCATAAGTGAATTTTGTCTACAATAGATATTCTGAAATAAACTATTAAAAATAGATTTTTTTTAATTTCAAAAATTGGCAAAACTCATTTTTGCATCAATGAAACTTTGAGTTAAGGTAGGAGGTTTTTCTTTTCTTTCTTTCTTTATTTATTTTTATTACTTAAGTACTACTAAATGTCATGATGGAACATACGTCACTATTACACAAGAAAGACAAAAACAAGCCTTTTAACCCACTAACTCTCACTTTTGAGGGAGAAAGTTTATTAATACCATTGTTTTAAAAAAAATTATTGGAATATTTGGACCACAAGTTGAATTGGTATGGGAAGAAGGATTGCTCTGCCCATGATCTCTCTCTGAAGCATACACATGAACAGAGAAGAGATATAATATATCTTTTCTAAAAAATAGCAAAGTGAACCCATTACTATTCTTCCTTAGTTTAGAGAGACAATGAAGATAAATAATTTCTGACCCCTACATTCATTTTAGGCATAAAGATAAGCGATAGAAAATATCTAGAAGTTGTATTGGTGAGATTACCAGACTCAAAGTACCTGAACATTAGCTATCAAAATCTGTAAATAAATCATTTTGAGTAAAAATGTAATTTAGTGACAATTGCTCTTTTCAGTGCAGTTTTCACATCCTTGTTTCTTAAACTGTAGATCAGTGGATTTAACACTGGGATGAAAACTGTGTGGAAGACAGAGGCCATTTTGTCTGTGTCCATAGAGTAACTGGAGCTGGGTCTGAGATACATGAGCAGGAGCATGCCATGAAATATAGCCACAGTGGTTAACTGGGAGGCACATGTAGAGAAGGCTTTGCATCTCCCCTTGGCTGAGTTCATTCTAAGGATTGTTGTTATGATGTAGCTGTAGGAGACGAAGACCATGATGATACTGCAACCCAGAACACAGCTGCTATAAGGGAACATCACAATCTCATTGATGGTTGTATCTGACGAAAAGAGGACTAATAAGGGTGGGAAGTTACAGAAAAAAATGATTGATGACATTGGAATTGCAGAATGACAACTGAATTGTGCAACAGGTAAAAACTGCTGGATAGATCAAAGGTTCTAAGTACACAAAAACTACAAGCTGGGTACAGAATCTCCTGGACATGACAACTGCATAAAGAAGTGGATTACAAATGGCTACATAGTGATCATAAGACATTCCACATCTGCAAAGGTCCCAAAACAATACATCTGAACAGCACACAAATTAAATGAAATCTTCTTTAGCTCAGATGAGAAATCAGCCAACATACTGGGATAGACAGTGGAGGAGCAGTGAGCATCACAGAAGCACAAATTGCTCAGGAAATAAGACATGGATGTGTGGAGTCTAGGGTCCACCTTGATTAGCAGGACCATCCCTACATTGGCAAGCACAGCTATGCCGTAAACCAGCAGGAAGAGAATGAAGAGTGCCTGCTGCACATTCCATCTGCCAGAAAGTCCTAACAGTACGAACTCTGGAAACACAGTTCAGTTCTCTGCAGCCATCACTCACATCTGGGAATCCCTGATTATGTAAGGGGAGATGGAAGTAGAGGATAACATCATCTTACTATCTTAGTATTTTAGTTGCTGGTCCTTTCTGTATTTCAGTAATTAAGAAAAGAGATAATGCTAGGACTATGTGAGGCAAACTGACTCCCTGAAAATTTATCTATTTTAGTATAAATCAATAATAATAATGATGATATCACTTACATTTGCATAGCACTGTACTATTTGTGGCATTCTTTCATCTAAATTATTTCCATGTCAGCCTTATTAGTGTGTATGCCTATTTTGCTACTTTTACTTATATTAAGAAATTGATGTCCTCAGATTTGAGGCAATAATTCTTAAATTAATTGGTCCAGATAACCCACATATTCTGACAAGATTGTTGCTCTTTTCAGTATTGCAGAAATATTGCTTTATCCTGAAATAGAGAAGAATAGTTAATGAGTGGTGTAAATAATGGATGTGTCCCTTTTGTTATTTCTCATCATGTACAATTATGGAACAGGCAGAGCTTTCCATTTTCCTGGCTATAACATGCTCTTGTGTCCCCATAGGTCTTTTTTTTTTTTTTTTTTCTGTATCCAGTGTTCATTCTTACTGTTGTTGTTGTTTAGTTGCTAAGTCATGTCTGATTCTTTTGTGATCCCATGGACCAGGCTTCCCTGTCCATGGGATTTTCCAGGTAAGAATACTGGAGTTGGTTGCCATTTCCTTCTCAGGGGATATTCCCTATCCAGGCATTGAACCTCAGTCTCCTGCATTGGCAGGCAGATCCTTTACCACTGAACCTCCGGGGAAGTCCCATATCCACTAACAGGTGTCAGTTAACCAGAGCAGGGAGGGAACTGAAGAAGGTTGATGTGTCTCCATAAGTTATATGCTGGACAGCACTCCCCTAACACTGAGCTGTTGCTCAGGGGACATTATGAAGAATGTTTGGGACTTAACATAGAGCTCCTGGTAAGACAGGTGACACTGAGGCAGGAGAGGCAGTAGATTTCCTGCATGAGTCGTTCGGCTGTAATTAACTAGAATCTACATAATCTACTCACCAATAGATCAGATATGTAAGATGTTTGGTAAAAATGCTCCTATGTCCTCAGTCCCACATACGCAGAAATATTCATATATTAATGATGTCTCCATCCCAATCCCCCAGAAACTGTAATATTGGTTTATTGTTTTTTTTTTTTTTTTTTTTTTTTTGATCCCTATTCTTCAGTATTTCTGAAATCTGCCTCTCTCTGGTTTAGAGTTGATGTTTCTTGAATTCCCTGCCCCAGTCTTACATTCTACACAATAAATTATGTTATATACAATGTCACAAATATTCTCCTCTGTTCTTTCAGAATATTCAAAGAGTGGAGTTGCATGTGTATGCACTGTTGATATAAGAAAATTGGGATGTGGTCTGACTTTTATTCTTTCTAGGCCTAAGTATTTGGAGAAGGCAAAGGAACCCACTCCAGTACTCTTGTCTGGAAAATCCCATGGACGGAGGGACCTGGTGGGCTGCAGTCTATGGGGTCACTAAGAGTTGGACACGACTGAGCGACTTCACTTTCACTTTTCACTTTCATGCATTGGAGAAGGAAATGGCAACCCACTCCAGTATTCTTGCCTGGAGAATCTCAGGGACAGGGGAGTCTGGTGGGCTGCTGTCTAGGGTCACACAGAGTCGGACATGACTGAAGTGACTTAGCAGCAGCAGCAGGCTTAAGTATTATGGTGGATTTCCCAGGTGGTTCAGAGGTAAAGAATCTTGGGTGGGAAAGATCCCTTGGAGAAGGAAATGGCAACCCACTCCAGTATTTTTGCCAGGAAAATTCCATGGACAGAGGATCCTGGTGGGATACCACCCATGGGGTGGCAAAGAGTTGGACATGACTTAGAGACTAAATAACAATAAAGAATTATAGCATTTGGATATCATAAATATTGTGTTATGGACTTGGATTTATACATATTGGTAGTTGTAATATGTTATATCTACTAAAGACAAGAGCAAGTTTACCTGTACAATGATATTATTTGCGGCAGTGAAAAATGGTTTGCATATCGACCTTGATTCCATTCAGTTGAGTTCAGTCAGTTCAGTCACTCGGACGTGTCCAACTCTTTGCGATCCCATGAACTGCAGCACGCCAGACCTCCCTGTCCATCACCAACTCCCAGAGTCCACTCAGACCCATGTCCATCGAGTCAGTGATGCCATCCAACATCTCATCCTCTGTCATCCCCTTCTCCTCTTGTCCTCAATCTTTCACAGCATCAGGATTTTTTCCAGTGAGTCAGCTCCTTGCATCAGGTGGCCAAAGTATTGGAGTTTCAGCTTCAACATCAGTCTTTCCAATGAACACTCAGGACTGATCTCCTTTAGGATGGACTTGTTGGAACTCCTTGCAGTCCAAGGGATTCTCAACAGTCTTGTCCAACACCACAGTTCAAAAGCATCAGTTCTTTGGTGCTCAGCTTTCTTTATAGTCCAACTCTTACATCCATACATGACTACTGGAAAAACCATAGCTTTGACTAGATGGAACTTTGTTGGCAAAGTAATGTCTCTGCTTTTTAATATGCTGTCTAGGTTGGTCATAACTTTCCTTCCAAGGAATAAGCGTCTTTTAATTTCATGGCTGCAATCACCATCTGCAGTGATTTTGGAGCCCAGAAAAATAAACACTTGATTAAAATAGAAAAAAACTAAAATATTTAATATTCTTTTACAAATTATAAATGAAGTTTGTCAAAATCACACAGGTTTAACAAGTAAGTATCTTTGTTTAGTTATTACATTACAGTGTTTATATAATTGAGCAAGCAAGTATAAAATGACTCATTTGAAAATTTTCAGTACTTCTTCACTTTTCTACAAAAGCAAGTCTCTCTGCCACTTTCTGTATTCTTTAAATTTATCCATTTAGAAACCTACCTGCAATGAACAAGTCTTCAGTCTTTTCATTCTGGTACATGTACCATAGGCAGGTTGTTTTTTATTTCTGTCTGGCAACTGTTGGGACTTAAGTCTCTAAAGCTTCAGCTTTTATATTTTAATGTTATAAGAACATGGTTAATTAGAGCTCTAGTTCTGTATTTTCCCCTATGGATGCACAACAGCTTTAGCAAGGGTTGAGCTTTTAACACTTACTTCTTTTCACAAAATTGATCACTGTCAGAAATTTATCAGAATTTATTTTAGTACTATGCTTTATGGATACAAAAAATCTGCATTCTCCTCCCATGAAAAGAGATGCTTAATGAAATTTTAAAAAAATTTTCCACTAATGATTTTCATCTCTTTCTCATTGCTGATCCAGTTTCTTCCATTTTTAAAGATTGCCTTCATTTCTCATTTATAGATATGACAATCTTACATATTGCTTTATTCATTAGTCATGGTCTGAGACCTTTTCCTCAACGACATGTCAGTCACCCTTATTTCAATAATTGTGTGTGTGTGTGGCTTCAGAATAATTTTCCTTTCTTCTAAGTTATGACTAGCCTAATGGTTAAATGAACATAAGACAGAGTAATAGGAGAAAAACAAATTTACTTTTCTACATATGGAAGTCCCCTAAAAAAATGATGAGATTCAAAGTGACCAAAACAGAAAGCTTTTATTCATTTTAGGCAAGAAAGTGGTAATTTGTGAGGGATTGATGAGACAAAGGTGTTTAGGCTTAGGACGGTAATTAGTAAGCATCTGGTCCCACCACTTCATGAGAAATAGATGGGGCAAAAATGGAAACAGTGGCAGAGTTTATTTTCTTGGGCTCCAAAATCAGTGTGGACAGTGACTAAAGTATGAAATTAAAATATGCTTGCTTCTTGGAAGAAAAGCTATGACAAACCTAGAAAGGGAAAGAAAAGTGAAATCACTCAGTCATGTCTGACTCTGTGTGACCCCATGGACTGTAGCCAACCAGGCTCCTCTGTCCATGGGATTTTCCAGGCAAGAGTACTACAGTGGGTTGCCATTTCCTTCTTCAGGGGATCTTCCCAACCCAGGAATCAAACCCAGGTTTCCCTCCCAGTAGACAGACGCTCTAGACAGCATGTTAAAAAGCAGAGACTTCACTTTGTCGACAAAGGTCTGTACAGTCAAAGCTGTAGTTTTTCCAGGAGCCACGTATGGATGTGACAGCTGGACTATAAAGAAGGTTGAGTACCAAACTGGTGCTTTAGAAATGTGGTGCTGAAGAAGACTCTTGAGAGTTCCTTGGATAGCAAGGAGATTAAACCAGTCAATCCTAAAGGAAATCAACCTTGAATATTCACTGGAAGGACTGATGTCAAAGCTGAAGCTCCAATACTTTGGCCACCTGATGTGAAGAGCCAACTCACTGTAAAAAAAAGCCTGATGCTGGGAAAGATTGAGGGCAGGAGAAGTGGATGACAGAGGATGAGATGGTTGCATGGCTTCACCAACTCTATGGACATGAGTTTGAACAAACTCAGGGAGATGATGAAGGACAGGGTTGCCTGGCGTGCTTCAGTCCATGGGGTCGCAAGGAATTGGACAGGACTGAGAGACTGAACAACAGCAGCAACAAGCAATCAATAAAGAAGTAACAAAGTTTGGTCACGCAGCCTTCTTGGCCCATAAATTCCCTGTTTCTTGTGACATAATTGCCTTCTACCCTCTGGTACAGGGAGGGGAACTTTCACATGAGAGATTTATTTCCTGCTTTCAGGGCTACAAAGGAGAATCAGAGTGTTCTTTTCCCATTGCTCTTTCTTAAGTAACTTTAATTCAAAGTATTAATATGCCAAAGCAGCGTATTTTGGGGTGATATAGTCTGCTCTCCTTCAATGGCATAATATCTATCACACATCGTTCTCTCTTTATTGAATCTCCTATTCTGTTTATATACAGATAAATCTCATTTAATCATGCTTCATTTTATTGTTTTGCAGTTAGTTGTATTTTTATTTACTTTTTTTTTAACAAGCTGAAGGTTTGTGGTCACTCTGCATCAACCAAGTCTGTCAGCACACGTTTTCCAACAGAATTTATTCACTTCATATCTCCATGTCACATGTTGATAATTCTCACAATTTTCAAACTGTCTCATCATTAATCTGTTCTGTTGATCTGTGATCAGTGATTTTTGATGTTACTATTACAGCTCATTGAAAACTCAGATGATGATTAGCATTCCTTTTTTTCAAAATGATCAAGTACTTTTAAATTATGGTATTTGCATTTTTTTTAGACATAAAGCAACTGAACATTTAATAGACTATGATATTATGTGAATGTACCTTTAACATACACTGGAAAACCAAGGATTTCTTTTGACTCTTTTTACTGTGATATTCACTTTATTGTGGTAGGCTGGAACTCAACCCACAGTATCTCCAAGGTCTGTCTGTAGGTGTACATTCCTACAATCCATAAGAAGATTTCCATAAGTAATTGCTCCATGAATGTGTGTTTTTAAATATTTTCCTGTGGCTATTCTGGTGAATGTTCTTTATCTCTGGTGATATAAGGCTGGCAGATGTTCAACAACAACTAAGAATAAACAGCATTTGAAAGTTTTTTCTACTAATACAGTTCATATGAACAAAGATAATATTTAATTAAAAGCATGTGTTGGGATACTTCTATCAAAAAAAAAAAAAACAAGCTAATGTCCATTTGTTTCTAAAATATCCTTTGTGTGTTACTCATAGGAACAGAGAGAATGATGGTTACCAGGAGATGAGGGTGGGGGATTGTACATAATTGCATTGTAAGAGAAATTAGTTCTTTATCTCATGTACAGCATTGGGATTAAAGCTACAATACTGTTATATATTTTAAAGTTACTAGGATACTAGATCATAATGATCCCTCAACAAAAATAAACAATTATATGACTGATGCAGGTGTTAGCTAAAGGTATAATGATAATCCTGTTCTAATACATAGATTACTAAATAAATACTGTACTACACAATTTCATGAAGCAAAGGCAATAACTAAAATATTGTCCCTGAAGTTGTGCAGCATAGCAGCCTTAGGGGATATGCTCTTTATTTTTTGTGTTCAGCATGATAATTTATAATATATGAATCATTTCAGGATGCTGACAAGCATAAATTCTATGTATTCATTAAATTCTTCTCCTGAATGTAACAGAAAGTCTTCTTACTGTGAGTTTTGCTTATCACAATTAATTTATTTCTTTACCACAGAAAAGGTAAATGCAAAAATTTCGTGCATGGAAAGTAATTTATGAAGATAAATATAAGCCAGTATATGTTTACAAATGCTCCAGGGAATTTTTTCCTCTGAAACCTCACTGAGAACTAGATAGAGACCTAGTTTTATTTTTAGGGCCCTATAAACCTAGAACCCACTGTAGACTAAAATCATTAAAATAAAATATTCTTGATATGTGATAAAGAGTACCTGAATGATATATTAATTGTTACCTTATTGGAATTATTAGAGTGATGATGTGTATATAAATATACTTAACTTACATTACAGGAGATATTGCTGAGGCCAAGCACAAGCAAAGTAATTATAATAATTTGCTACATACTAAACTGAAGGTGTTTGTGTCACTCAAGAGCTTTACTACCATTATCTAGTTACATATTTGAAGGTTGGAGTTTGCCCTTGCTCACTTCATTATGATTCCTTTGCAAAATCACTTTTTCCATCAGACGCTTCTCTATTTCCTGGGATATAAAATCTCTTAGGATCTCACTCCATTGAGATAGGATTTAAATTTAGCTTCCTAAACATGGCCGTCTCTGCAGACCATTTAGTATAACTTCCTGCCATTATGAGGGAATGAGCTGTTGTGGCTACATTATTATTAAAAATTAGATAATTAGCTTAACAAAGGGTTTTACATTTAATTGAAGTTGACTTTCTTACATTACAGAAGAAAATCACGTAGTTAAAACTTAATACATCAGAGACAAGCAATTGAGAAAGAAATATCTACATGATTCCCTTATGCCACTATGCCTCTATTTGTAATACTCTATAGGCAACAGTTTATTTATTAATATAAACATTTGCCTTTAGAAAATAATTGTGTGCCACTGAGTCATGGGCCAATGCGTGTAAGTTCAGTGTACCAAGGAGGGTACAAAGAGGGGTACCAAGGAGTACAAGATTCATTAAATCTCTTTGTTGCTGGGAAAAGTATTAGAAGTACACATGGGTTAAATAAGGGGTTAAATAAGACATTTTTGCATTACTGAATAATCTATGAAGGTTGCAGTATTTATTTCACAAAAATATACTGCACTATTATGTATATAAAGAATTTCTAGGGATACAAATTTATAATAATAATTCCAAAGTTTCTGGTAATGGGAAACAGGCTTTACTTTTGGAAAATGTTTTTGATGTGCAATGAACAAATTTGTTCAGTCACTCAGTCGTGTCCGACTCTTTGTGACCCCATGGACTACAGCGTGCCAGGCTTCCTAGTCCATCACCAATTACTGGAGCTTGCTTAAACTCATGCTATATAGAGAACACTTAAACAATAACTGTATAGATAAACATTTTTCCAAAATGTTACCTGTATAGCTAGGTAAGTAAGACCAAGAAGTAACAATTTCTACAATTAACAAAACCTTCTATAAACACTCTCCTAAATGGCTAATATCTTACCTCCAAAGAGTAGATACTTTCTTGACTTTTACTGTGACAGATCAGTTTTGTATTTTTTTGAACCAGACATAATTAGATGTCTATAGCATGCACTATTTTGTTCAATTACATGCAATCCATCCCTGCTGTTGCATGCAGTTTCAGTACATTCATTGTCATTGAAATATCTTAATTCTTTGTGCATATGCATCATTTATTTATCTACTTTAATGTTGATGAACAATCATATTTGCCACCAATTGGTAAGTGAGTATACTATGAAAATCATATGAATTAAATATATAGAAAGTGAATAAAATGGTTAGAATTGGAATTAGATCATGCAAGACAAAATATTTTGATGCTAGCTTTCCCTTTCTATGGAAAATCAAGCCAGAAATCTCTTCCAAGTCCTTATCTCAAGCCCCTATTTGAATCACAAATTCTGTGGGGTGTTCACATTAAATGACTGTTTATCCTCCACATTCTATTTAGGGCCAGGGACCTCACACATTGTACAAGCCAATCAATTTAAGACACCCTTTATTGAGATTAAAATTCTTCATTTAATATGCAACATTTTATTTTCTTCAGTTCACTCATTAGCCTTAGATTTGCTCATAAGAGCTAAATGCAGATGAAATCTGATTTTAGACCCATTAGCATTTTTTATAGGAGAGTAATGTGCTAATTGTATAATCTTTATACTTCTCAGATTGACACCCATCTTTGTGTCAGGCTTCATTCTGAATCAATCTCACTTCTGCCATGCTGCTGTTCAATATAGTATCTAGAAGATAGATAAACATTTCAGGAGAAGGATATGGCAACTCCTCCAGTACTCTTGCCTGGAAAATCCCATGGACAGAGGAGCCTGGTAGGCTACAGTCCATGGGGTCATGAAGAGTCAGACACAACTGAGTGACTTCACTTTCACATTTCACTTTCATGCATTGGAAAAGGAAATGGCAACCCACTCCAGAATTCTTGCCTGGAGAATCCCAGGGATGGAGGAACCTAGTGGGCTGCCGTCTATGGGCTCGCACAGAGTCGGACATGACTGAAGTGACTTAGCAGCAGCAGCAGCAGCAGATAAACATTTCAAAAGGTAATAACATTCAAAAGAACTGAGAAAATATTATAAATAAAAGAAACACTCCCTCATTTTTCTATACCGCAACACACCCCCCTACCTGTCTCAGAATCCTAGAAAGCTATTACTCTGAAGTCTCATTCTCCTACTTGGGCTTTAGCAAAACCAATACAATATTGTAAAGTAAAATAAATAAAACTGAAAAAAAATAGTAAATAAAATGTTTTCACTCAAAGGCATCTTATGAAGGCACTTGGATAGACTTAGTTACCAAATTATTTTTGGCTTATTTTATTGTAGCAAACACTCAAGAATGCACTTGATTCTTACAGGGTCTTTCAAATGAATGCTAATGTCTCTTTTTACTAAATAAGCCACTTTCAGCAATTCAATCACCAGCAAACTATAATAGAGCTATGTGAAAGTTTTCAAATATCTTCTAACCAGAGAAGAGTTCTTTGGCTTAATTATTTTTAAAAAAATCATCTGTATGTCTTTACATACAGCAACTTTCCATTACTTTTAGTATTCACAACCAGTTTATGTACTTAGATATAAGGTGTGTGTATTTGTGTGTGAGTTTGTGCTCAGTTGTGTCTGACTCTTTGTGACCCCCTAGGCTGTAGCCTGCCAGTTCCTCTGTCCATGGAATTATCCAAGTAGGAATACTGGATTGGATTCCCTTTCCCTTCTCCAGGGGATCCTCCTGACTCAGGGATCAAACCTGCACTTCCTTCATCTCCTGCATTGGCAGGTATATTCTTCACAACTGTGCCATCTGGGAAGCAGATATAAAGTACAAAACATGTGTTTAAGGCACATGAATTTAAAGCTATCAGTAATTTTTTTTTTGCTTTATTATGAATAAATTTTCAATAAAATTAACTTCTTTCTCCTTTTCTCTCTCTCTCTCATTTGTTCATTTACCCACTTGCTATATATCTCCTGGATAACAGTCCTTAAAATCAGGATGTTCATAATCCCACATTGAAGGAAATGATTTAGAAAACAGATACAACAATGATCTGAAGCACAGGCTGGTGTGCGAATCAAGCTCAGAGCTTGCAGGAGAGACGGAAAATCCCTGGAGGAGGTAACTGGGTTGTAAACTACAGCACTCCAACCCAGACGCACTGAGTTTCCTTAAATGACACAGTCTTGTCCACCTTACAGTCACTCTAACTGTCCAACCATCTGCACAAAATACTTTCTCTGCTGACTTGCATCTCTCAGTTATACTTCCTACTTATGTCTTAGATACCAAACTAGTTGTGTTCATTTTCAGGAAGCAATTTTTAACTTTTTGCACTACATTTGAACAATATGCTTTGGGTTTATGTTGTCCAGTCTTTTTACACTATGGTGTAAATATAGTTAATTATAAATAACATCAATAATTATCTAACACCTATCACTTCCGTTAGAAAAGATTAATTTTTGTAAAAACTGCTAGATTTACTGCTAGAGGAAACAAAAACTTGGCAAACTAACAGTTCAGAACTTTTCCACAAACAGGGAGTCTTAAATATAAGTTCAAGACATAAAATGGAAGCAGAGAGTATATAGGAAACAACACATTTTGGAATGACTTGAACATAATTAAAAAATACTTGTCGATTAAACCAAATGAATCAGAACAATTTTGATTTAAACCATAGTGTAAGAGTGGGAGAAAAACATATACCTACAGCTTTACAATGGAACCACTTTCTATTTTTAAGTTTCTTCAGAGCCTCTTTCACATCCCTGTTTCTTAAGCTATAGATCAGGGGGTTTAATATGGGAATCACAAGGGTATAAAACAAGGAGGTCATATTGTCTTCGTCAAGAGAGTAGGATGAACTTGCCTGGAAACACACGAAGAGTAGAGTTCCCTGGGAAATTGCCACAGCAGTTAGGTGGGAGGTGCAGGTCGAGAAAGCCTTGAACCTCCCTTCAGCAGAGTGGATCTTTATCACTGCTAGGATGATGTAACAGTAAGACAGAAAAAGACCTGACAGCGTAATCAGTTCAATGAAGCCAAAAATGATAAATATCACTACCTCACTGACCTGTGCATGTGAGCAAGATAGAGAAGGTAGAGGAGGAACATCACAGAAGAAATGATTAATCTCATTTGACTCACAGAAATGGACATGGAATATTAATATGTATACCTGTGGTGGATTCATTTTGATATATGGCAAAACCAATACAATATTGTAAAGTTAAAAAATAAAAGAAAAAAAGTTAATATTGTATTAATTAAAGCATCCACAATGCTGATCATGTAAATTGCAACCACGAGCAGGGAGCACGCCCTGCTGGACATGCTGACCGCATAGAGCAAGGGGATGCTGACGGCCTTGTACCAGTCATAGGCCATCACTGCCAGCAGGAAACACTCAGAATCTACAATGGTACAGGAGATCAATGACTGCAGAGCACAGCCATAAAAGGGGATTGATTTGTTTTTGGCAAAGAGGTCTATCAACATCTTGGGTCCAAATGCTGTGGAATAGCAGAGGTCACTGAAGGAGAGGTGACCGAGGAAAAAGTACATTGGAATGTGAAGATGGGAGTCCATTTTTATTAAAATGATCACCCCAAGATTTGCAACAAGAATAATGAGATAAACAACCAGAAAAGTGGTGTCACTTTGATTCTAGGGTCATTACTATTTCCCAAGAGAATAAATTCATTCAAGGAAGAGCAATTTTCTCCATCCATTCATCTTTATTCTAAAAGGCTCCAGAAATCATAAAAAAAAAAAAAGAGTGAGATCAAAGGTTTAACTTTTCTTGACATTTGGAAAAAAGAAAAGATTTATTACACTGCATTATATTTTTTATATCCTTTATCCTCATAACATAGCTTAGAGATGTCTCATTGTATGTTGTTGACAAAAATTGAAGTGTCTAGGATAGTATTTTGACAGTTTGATCCATAATTTGGATGTCATCTGTGAGGCATGTGAATTGTGTGAAACTTCATTGCTTTATCTCAGCAGTCAATCATGAGATTAGAGATCACTACAGGTTAATATGATATGAAAGCAACACCCAAATTAAAGCGACAAAACTGGAATATACAACCTTGTATTTATAAGATAAATATCCAGTTGAGCATAAAAGTGGCTATACTTCTTGAGTTATTTAAGAATCATATGCCAGAAACCAACACAACATTGTAAAGCAATTATCTTCCAATGAAAAATAAAACTTAAAAAGGAATCATAATTTGCTGAAGATTGTGTATTAAACTCGCACAATGAGCATATCTTGGAATTTAAAATGAACAATATGATATTACTATTCTTGGTATCAGATCAGATCAGTCACTCAGTCATGTCCGACTCTTTGTGACCCCATGAATCACAGCACGACAGGCCTCCCTGTCCATCACCAACTCCCGGAGTTCACTCAGACTCACGTCCATCAAGTCCGTGATGCCATCCAGCCATCTCATCCTCTGTCGTCCCCTTCTCCTCCTGCTCCCAATCCATTCCAGCATCAGAGTCTTTTCCAATGAGTCAACTCTTTGCATGAGGTGGCCAAAATACTGGAGTTTCAGCTTTAGCATCATTCCTTCCAAAGAAATCCCAGGGCTGATCTCCTTCAGAATGGACTGGTTGGATCTCCTTGCAGTCCAAGGGACTCTCAAGAGTCTTCTCCAACACCACAGTTCAAAAGCATCAATTCTTCAGCACTCAGTCTTCTTCACAATCCAACTCTCACATCCATACATGACCACAGGAAAAACCATAGCCTTGACTGGACGAACCTTTGTTGGCAAAGTAATGTCTCTGCTTTTGAATATGCTATCTAGGTTGGTCATAACTTTCCTTCCAAGGAGTAAGCGTCTTTTAATTTCATGGCTGCAGTCACCATCTGTAGTGATTTTGGAGCCCAGAAAAATAAAGTCAGCCACTGTTTCCACTGTTTCCCCATCTATTAGCCATGAAGTGATGGGACAGGATGCCATGATCTTTGTTTTCTGAATGTTGAGCTTTAAGCCAACTTTTTCACTCTCCACTTTCACTTTCATCAAGAGGCTTTTGAGTTCCTCTTCACTTTTTGCCATAAGGGTGGTGTCATCTGCATATCTGAGGTTATTGATATTTCTCCCAGCAATCTTGATTCCAACTTGTGTTTCTCCCAGTCCAGCATTTCTCATGGTGTACTCTGCATATAAGTTAAATAAACAGGGTGACAATATACAGCATTGACGAACTCCTTTTCCTATTTGGAACCAGTCTGTTGTTCCATGTCCAGTTCTAACTGTTGCTTCCTGATCTGCATACAAATTTCTCAAGAGGCAGGTCAGGTGTTCTGGTATTCCCATCTCTTTCAGAATTTTCCACAGTTTATTGTGATGCACACTGTCAAAGGATTTGGCATAGTCAATAAAGCAGAAATAGATGTTTTTCTGGAACTCTCTTGCTTTTTCCATGATCCAGTGGATGTTGGCAATTTGATCTCTGGTTCCTCTGCCTTTTCTAAAACCAGCTTGAACATCAGGAATTTCACAGTTCACATATTGCTGAAGCCTGGCTTGGAGAATTTTGAGCATTACTTTACTAGCGTGTGAGATGAGTGCAATTGTGCAGTAGTTTGAGCATTCTTTGGCATTGCCTTTCTTTGGGATTGGAATGAAAACTGACCTTTTCCAGTCCTGTGGCCACTGCTGAGTTTTCCAAATTTGCTGGCATATTGAGTGCAGCACTTTCACAGCATCATCTTTCAGGATTTGAAATAGCTCAACTGGAATTCCATCACCTCCACTAGCTTTGTTCGTAGTGATGCTTTCTAAGGCCCACTTGACTTCACATTCCAGGATGTCTGGTTCTAAATATATTTATTTACAAAAAATTATGGTTAAATTTGTGTATGTTATATATATATGTATATATATATATATATATAATCCTAATTTGTAGATTTTCTTTGGCTTCTTTTGTGAATTTCCTTTTATTTATTTCCTTTTAAAAATGGGGATGATACATTGAGTGTGCTGGACAACTTGACAGGTTTTAATTTAAGTAGTTTTATGCCTTATGCTTTTCATCATATCTCATGAATAATGGTCTATCTCAAGGCCAAATTTTTTTGAATGTTTATATATGTAGATGTAACTTCTATACTTCTAATACTTTTGTATTAATTTTTGTGTATAGTGTGTGGTAGTGATTCAAGCACATATTTTTGCATATAGATATCCAACAATTGAAAACTGGAAAAGGTCCATTTTCATTCCAATCCCAAAGAAAGGCAATGCCAAAGAATGCTCAAACTACCACACAATTGCACTCATTTCACACACTAGTAAAGAAATGCTCAAAATTCTCCAAGCCAGGCTTCAGCAATATGTGAGCCATGAACTTCCAGATGTTCAAGATGGTTTTATTTATTTTTTTTAAACTTTACGTAATTGTATTAGTTTTGCCAAATATCAAAATGAATCTGCCACAGGTATACATGTGTTTTAGAAAAGGCAGAGGAACCAGAGATCAAATTGCCAACATCCGCTGAATCATGAAAAAAGCAAGAGAGTTCCAGAATAACATCTATTTCTGCTTTATTGACTATGCAAACGCCTTTGACTGTGTGGATCACAATAAACTGTGGAAAATTCTGAAAGAGATGGGAATACCAGACCACCTGACCTGCCTCTTGAGAAACCTGTATGCAGATCAGGAAGCAACAGTTAGAACTGGACATGGAACAACACACTGGTTCCAAATAGGAAAAGGAGTACGTCAAGGCTGTATATTGTCACCCTGCTTATTTAACTTATGTACAGAGTACATCATGAGAAACGGTGGGCTGGAGGAAGCACAAGCTGGAATCAAGACTGCTCGGAGAAATATCAATAACTTCAGATATGCAGAGGACACCAGCCTTATGGCAGAAAGTGAAGAAGAACTAAAGAGCCTCTTGATGAAAGTGAAAGAGGAGAGAGGAAAAGTTGGCTTAAAGCTCAACATTCAGAAAACTAAGATCATGGCATCTGGCCCCATCACTTCATGGCAAATAGATGGGGAAACAGTGGAAACAGTGGCTGACTTTATTTTTCTGGGCTCCAAAATCTCTGCAGATGGTGATTGCAGCCATGAAATTAGAAGACACTTACTCCTTGAAAGGAAGGTTATGACCAACCTAGACAGCTTATTAAAAAGCAGAGACATTACTTTGCCAACAAAGGTCCGTCTAGTCAAGGCTATAGGTTTTCCAGTAGTCATGTATGGATCTGAGAGTTAGACTATAAAGAAAGCTGAGCACCGAAGAATTGATGCTTTTGAACTGTAGTGTTGGAGAAAACTCTTGAGAGTCCTTTGGACTACAAGGAGATCCAACCAGTCCATCCTAAAGCAGATCAGTTTTGGGTGTTCATTGGAAGGACTGATGTTAAAGCTGAAACCCCAATATTTTGGCCATGTGATGCTGAGAGCTGACTCATTTGAAAAGACCCTGATTCTGGGAAAGATTGAGAGCAAGAGAAGAAGGGGATGACAGAGGATGAGATGGTTAGATGGCATCAATGACACAATGGACATGGGTCTGGGTGGACTCCCGGAGTTGGTGATGGACAGGGAGGCCTGGCGTGCTGCGGTTCTTGGGGTTGCAAAAAGTTGGACATGACTGAGTGACTGAACTGAGCTGATCCAATTGATCAAGCATTTGTTCAGAAAACTATTCTTCTTTTTTTTTTTTCATCTTTCCTGTTATTTTATTTTTATTTATTTTTTAAATATAAATATATTTATTTTAATTGGAGGTTAATTACTTTACAATATTGTATTGATTTTGCCATGCATCAACATGAATCTGCCACGGGTATACACATGTTCCCCATCCTGAACCCCCCTCCCACCTCCCTCCCCATACCATCCCTCTGGGTCATCCCAGTGCACCAGCCCCAAGCATCCTGTATCCTGCATCAAATCTGGACTGGTGATTCATTTCATATATGATATTATACATGTTTCAATGCCATTCTCCAAATAATCCCACCCTCTCCCTCTCCCACAGAGTCCAAAAGACTGTTCTATACATCTGTGTCTCTTTTGCTGTCTTGAATACAGGGTTATTGTTACCATCTTTCTAAATTCCATATATATGCGTTAGTATACTGTATTGGTGTTTTTCTTTCTGGCTTACTTCACTCTGTATAATAGGCTCCAGTTTCATCCACCTCATTAGAACTGATTCAAATGTATTTCTTTTTAACGGCTGAGTAATACTCCATTGTGTATATATACCACAGCTTTCTTATCTATTCTTCTGCTGATGGACATCTAGGTTGCTTCCATGTCCTGGCTATTATAAACAGTGCTGCGATGAACATTGGGGTACATATGTCTCTTTCAATTCTGGTTTCCTCAGTGTGTATGCCTAGTAGTGGGATTGCTGGGGCATAAGGCAGTTCTGTTTCCAGTTTTTTAAGGAATCTCCACACTGTTCTCCATAGTGGCTGTACTAGTTTGCATTCCCACCAACAGTGTAAGAGGGTTCCCTTTTCTCCACACCCTCTCTAGCATTTATTGCTTGTAGACTTTTGGATAGCAGTCATTCTGACTGGCGTGAAATGGTACCTCATTGTGGTTTTGATTTGCATTCCTCTGATAATGAGTGATGTTGAGCATCTTTTCATGTGTTTGTTAGCCATCTGTATGTCTTCTTTGGAGAAGTGTCTGTTTAGTTCTTTGGCCCATTTTTTGATTGGGTCGTTTATTTTTCTGGAATTGAGCTGCAGGAGTTGCTTGTATATTTTTGAGATTAGTTGTTTGTCAGTTGCTTTATTTGCTATTATTTTCTCCCATCCCGAAGGCTTTCACCTTGCTTATAGTTTCCTTTGTTGTGCAGAAGCTTTTAATTTTAATTAGGTCCCATTTGTTTATTTTTGCTTTTATTTCCAATATTCTGGGAGGTGGGTCATAGAAGATCCTGCTGTGATTTATGTTGGAGAGTGTTTTGCCTATGTTCTCCTCTCTGAGTTTTATAGTTTCTGGTCTTATGTTTAAATCTTTAATCCATTTTGAGTTAATTTGGTTTATGGTGTTAGAAAGTGTTCAAGTTTCATTCTTTTACAAGTGGTTGACAGGTTTTCCCAGCACCACTTGTTAAAGAGATTATCTTTTCTCCATTGTATATTCTTGCCTCCTTTGTTAAAGATACGGTGTCCATAGGTGTGTGGATTTATCTCTGGGCTTTCTATTTTGTTCCACTGATCTAGATTTCTGTCTTTGTGCCAGTACCATACTGTCTTGATGACTGTGGCTTTGTAGTAGAGCCTGAATTCAGGCAGGTTGATTCCTCCAGTTCCATTCTTCTTTCTCAAGACTGCTTTGGCTATTCGAGGTTTTTTGTATTTCCATACTGTTGGGAGGCACAGTGCTAAATAGCCTTGAAGGAGAAAGTCCGCGGGAAAATGGCGAAGGGCCAGAAGTACCCAAGCATTGTGATTGCTGAAGAACATTTCCTGCCGTTGGCTATGCTCGGCACCTAGATTTAACAATTAAACATTAAAGATGTTGCTTGAGAAAATGGGTCATAGATAAATACATGGGTCATTAAGAATGTGCTGTTCCTTGAAGTATCTTTTACTGATTATATCCTAGTCTTGTAGTTTTCTGCTGGCTGTATGCTCTAAGCTCTTTGTTCCTTGCTCCTATAAAAAGGCTTGACTGCAGAAATAAACTTGTCAGTCCTTGCAGAGACTGTCCAAGTGTTGTTCTTTCAGGTTTGCCATTTCCAAGTCCTGGAGACATATCTCCAACAAGTGGCGCCATGAACAGGGACTTGAAGAAAGGCTGAACAAAGCGGCGAGCCCTGCAGAAAGAGGTAAGCAGGATGGGACAACATAGCAATAAGATTCCTTTCATTTCTGTAATGCATCACTTTCTGAAACAAAATGGTATTAATGTTTCAAGAGATCAGTTCAATGACTGCTATCATATTTTACTGGAACATAATCTGTGGTTCCCAGAGGAGGGGACGCTTGATCTAGACATATGGAAAAGGGTTAAGAATAATGTTTTGCGAGCATATCAGCAAGGAGTCCGTATTCCCCCTCAGTGGTGGGTTACATGGTCACTCATACGGGCTGTCATAGAACAAATTGAAGGGCATAATGTTGATTTGGAAGTAGAAACTTTTCGGTCTTTACATGAATATGAGCTTAAGGAACAAGATATGCAAGGTGCTTTGAAATATAAGAATGTTATGCTTAATCAGACACAATCCCTGGAAAAACAGCTTGGAGACGTATGTATACAGGATGTGTCAAAACTGAAGCCACTTAGAGCAGAGGTCGTTTCATTCAACGGACAGCCCAAACCTGAGGTTTTTCCTTCTGCTTCGTCTGTAACAGCAGTTGCTAACTTTGCTCGTACTAATCATTTCACTCCTCCTCGGGAGATGCCTGCTTGCACTTTTGCTTTCCCAATACAGTTTGATCAGCCTGCCCAAGGCCAGAATTCTTGGGCTGGTCTAGATTTTGGTAAGTTGTCCAGCTTTAAGAAAGCATGCACTCTGTATGGACCTACTTCTCCTTACTGTGTAGAATTCCTCAGAGGATGGGCTGATCATTGGATGCCATATGATTTTTTTCAAGTAGCAAAGATGGTTCTAAATCCTCAACAATTACTTCAGTGGCAAATGTGAGTTAATGATGAGGCCCGACAAATGATGATTGACCAGCAATCTCGTGGTAACCCTGCCAATTTAACCTATGATATACTCACTGGAATGGGAGACATGGCCAATATGACTGCGCAATTAGATAATATTACCCCTCAGATGTTGCATTTCATTAGAGAAATTTCTTGCAGAGCATGGGCAAAGGTTGATAATGTTAACTCTGATGGTTCATTTGTCAAGATTACCCAGGGACATGAGGAGAAATATGCCCAATTTATAGGAAAATTAAAGGATGCCATCGAAAAATCTATCAGAGATGAAACCTTACAAAATATTATTTTAAAACAACTTGCCTTTGAAAATGCTAATGAGGAATGTCGATCCATGCTTAGACCAATTCGAGAAACCAGTTCTCTTACGGAATATTTGAAAGCTTGTAGAGATATCGGATCTATGTCCCATAGAGCAAAATTAGCAGCACTAGAAACTTTCAGTGTGCAAAAGGCTGCCAGTGCTAAATGCTTTAACTGCAGGAAGGCCGGCCATATGAAAAAACAATGCTGCATGCCAGTGCAAACAACTAAAAATAATCTTACTTCTAATAAAAAAAGGCCCCCGGGAGTTTGCCCAAAATGTAAAAGGGGATTCCATTGGTTGAATGAGTGTTGTTCCAAATTTGGTAAGGATGGAAATGCATTGACACCAGAGGCACAACAAAAACAACAGGGAAACTAATAAAGGGGCTATCCTCTAGCCCCACTACAAAAGGAGGACCCAACATTACGACACTGCAAGCAGCTACATCTAAGAGTGCTTGCATTGATATACCTAGTCCTTATGATATGGAATTAATAGAATTATACAATCCTCATAAAATCCCCACTGGATATTATGGGCCAATCCCACCTGGAACAGTTGGACTTTTGGGATGTAGCGGCTGTACAATGAAAGGTTTAATAGTATTGACTGGAGTTGTGGATGAAGATTTTGAAGGAGAGATACATGTCATGGTGAATGTCGTAGAATTAAGAAATGTATATCTACAAAAAGGGGAACACTTTGCACTATTATTACTTTTGCCATATGTCAAACCAATGAGAGCATCTGATAAAATTAGGCAGGGAGGTTTTGGTAGCACCAACCTTACCGCCGCACTATCTACCTTATTAAAGGAACATCAAAAGCCTATGCTTACTCTAAAGATACGGGGGGGAAAATTTCACAGGTATGTTGGATACAGGAGCCAACATTTCCATTATTAGAACTGAAGAATGACCCCTTGAAGGGGTAAGACTGTGGCTCCTTCCAGACTGTTAGGGGTAGGAGAGGCTGATGCTACACGAACTTTCATCAGTGCATCCTATTTACAAGCTTATGGTCCTGATCAAATTGTAGTTTACATCAAACCATATATTACCAGTATCCCTATTAATTTGTGGGGAAGGGATTTTCTTGAACAAATGAAAGCCATGATCTCTCTAAATGAGCCTTTTTGATGGTGGCCATTGAGTTAACACCGCTGCCTCTGATTGGGAATCTGATGCCCCAGTATGGACACCTCAATGGCCCCTGACTAAAGGAAAGTTGGCAGCTCTCACACAATTAGTAAATGAGCAATTACATAAAAATTATATAGAGCCTTCATTTTTCCCATGGAATTCTCCCGTTTTTGTAATAAAAAAGAAATCAGGAAAATGGCAAATGTTGATAGATTTAAGAAATGTTAATAATACTATGATTCCTATGGGGCCCTTACAACCTGAATTGCCCTCCCCTTCCATGGTGCCAAAAGGATGGCCTGTAATTATTATTGACTTACAAGGCTGCTTTTTTAATATACCTTTGCATCCTAAAGATAGAAAACGTTTTGCTTTTTCAGTTCCCTCTGTAAATCACATGGCTCCTGTTAAAAGATTTCAATGGAAGGTTTTACCTCAGGGGATGATGATGAACTCTCCTACCATTTGCCAATATCTCATATATGTTTTATTACAACCTAGTAGAGATAAATATCCTACTGCCTTCATAATTCATTATATGATGACATACTCCTTTCCATGGAATCTGAACTTTGTTTACAACAGTTATATGACAAAGTCACCACCACTCTTCAAAATCATGGCCTACTTGTTGCACCAGAAAAATTCAATTGAAAGCACCCTTTAATTACCTAGGACATGTTATGGAAGAGTCTAAGATAAAAGCTCAAAAAACTCAAATCTCTATGCATTCTCTACACACATTAAATTATTTTCAAAAATTGATAGGAGATATTAATTGGCTTTGGTCATCTATTGGCATTCCACCTATGCATTACAAAATTTATTTAAAATTTTAGAGGGACCTCCTGACCCTAATAGTCCTAGACAGCTAACAAAAAAGTGAAAGAAGAATTAAAATTTGTAGAAAAACACATTCAACAATTTTTCTCAACTTAGCTGGACCATACCCAACTGATCTATTTATATATATTCCCCACCAAACATTCACCTACTGCAATCATAGCTCAAAACAGCCCAATAGAATGGGTATATCTACATACTAAGCAGTCAAAGAAAATTGTATCATACATTGAGAAAATAGGACAGCTAATTGCATCAGGAAGGAGCCATGTACAAACCTTAACTGGATTTAATCCATATGCAATACATGTCCCTTTGACAAAAAAGGAATTACAAATTGCCTTACAGTATAACATGACCATGCAAATAGCATTAAGTGACTTTCAGAACATTATCTCATTTCATTTGCCAAAAGGAAAATTATGGGACACCCTACAATTTACTCAATTTATAGTAACTAATATCATTGCCTCCCAGCCTATTTCAAATGCACCTACCTATTTCATTGATGGCAACAAGAAAGGCATAGCTGGGATTGTCGGCCCTGATATCAAAGAGAAATTACCCACTACCTATTCTTCAGTACAAAGAGTTGAATTGTATGCTTTATATGCTCTTTTGTCTCTTCAACCATCATCCTTCAATGTCTATACTGATTCCAAATACCTTGCTTCCCTTTTCTCCAATTTTGTTACTGCCTTTTTATACAACCTAGATGAAGAATTATATATTCTCTTTTCAAAGACTCAAGCCTTAATTCCATCACGTACAGAACCTTTCTTCATTGCACATATACGTGCTCATTCAGGTTTACCTGGCCCCCTGGCAGCAGGGAATGATGCTGTTGATAAGTTCATAGCTCCTATCTTTACATCTGCTATGGACGAACACGCTAATCTTCATACCAATGCTAAAAGATTGCACTCTAAATACCATATTCCCCTCACTGAAGTGAGACATATCATTAAATCCTGTGATGTCTGCACTCCTCTGCACTTACGTACCACAGTTTCAGGAGTTAATCCTCATGGGCAACAGCCTAACTCCCTTTGGCAATCTGACTTCACTCATTGCTCCTTGGGAAAGTTTTCTTTGCTTTTTGTCTCAGTTGATACATTTTCAGGTTTTATATGGGCAGTGCCTGTCTCTTCAGAATCCAGCAAACACGCCATTTCTGCACTTTTACTCACCTTCACTGTTATGGGAATACCTTCGGTCTTAAAAACAGATAATGGGCCTGCATTTACCTCTCACTCGTTCCGTTCATTTCTAGTGGAATGGAATATAACACACATCAGGGGCTACCCTATAATCCCCAGGATCAAACAATTATCGAAAGAACCCATCATACTCTTAAAACTCATCTGTTAAAACAGAAAGGGGGAATATGGAAGAGGAGATACACTTCTTATCCTATGAACCCTCAATTGTTATTATCTTTAACTCTTTATACCTTAAATTTTTTTAATTTACTAAAAGATAGTTCTGATACTCATGCAGACAGACATTTTGCAGAGGAAAACAGTAAGAAATCGTTAGAAGCCAACACACCAATATGGTATAAGCAGTTTAATCAATGGTTGCCAGGAATCTTACGACTCCTAGGCAGAGGTTACGGTCTTGTCATTGCAGATGGAGAAGAAATCTGGGTTCCACTTCCCCATGTCCATTACTAAGAAGGACCCCAAGACCAGACTCCCCAAACAGGTGATGCAGCTGACATGAAGGGTCTCATCAATGACCATAGAGAAGCCGAAGAGAAAACGTCAATGTCTGAACCCCTACCATAGGACCTGAGCAATGGCATGTGTGGAAGATTCCTGCTGCATTGGAGCGCTTTGCCAATGTGTATGGGACTGTGAAAGCCTTAAAAACCTCAAAACTATACCTTTTTATACAATAGTACAGGTTATATCCAATCTTGTGTGCACCTCCCATGCATGTTTATTGTAGGTAACTTTGATATAGAACTTTCTGCTAAGATTGTTAACTGTACAGCATGTGCCTTGTATACATGTTTAAACCATATTATTTCATATCATTATGTCAACATTGCAATAGTCAAGCAAAGATCTGATTTGTGGCTTCCTGTTAACCTAACAGAACCATGGACCAACTCTGTATTTCTCTCAGTTTTGCTCAAATATGGCTTAAGGAAGTCAAAGCGCATAATAGGATGGATTATTGCTGGCATTCTTAGTCTAGTATCTATTGTTACAGTAGGAACCCTATCTGGTATGGCACTACACAATTCTATACAGATGTCTCTACTCAAGACTCCATGCCTCCTACGACGGAATCCAACTAACAGCTGTGATGCTTAAACTAAAAACAAAAGGAGGATATGTTGGGAGGCACAGTGCTAAATAGCCTTGAAGGAGAAAGTCCGTGGGAAAATGGCGAAGGGCCAGAAGTACCCAAGCATTGCGATTGCTGAAGAACATTTCCTGCCTTTGGCTATGCTCGGCACCTAGATTTAACAATTAAACATTAAAGACGTTGCTTGAGAAAATGGATCATAGATAAATACATGGGTCGTTAAGAATGTGCTGTTTCTTGAAGTATCTTTTACTGATTACATCTTAGCCTTGTACGTGTTCTGCTGGCTGTATGCTCTAAGCTCTTTGTTCCTTGCTCCTATAAAAAGGCTTGACTGCAGAAATAAACTTGTCAGTCCTTGCAGAGACTGTCCAAGTGTTGTTCTTTCAGGTTCGCCATTTCCAAGTCCCGGAGACATATCTCCAACACATACAAATTGTGAGATTATTTTTTCTAGCTCTGTGAAAAATACCCTTGGTAGCTTGATAGGGATTGAAGTGATTCTGTAGATTGCTTTGGGTAGTATACTCATTTTCACTATATTGATTCTTCCGATCCATGAACATGGTATATTTCTCCATCTATTAGTGTCCTCTTTGATTTCTTTCACCAGTGTTTTATAGTTTTCTATATAAAGGTTTTAGTTTCTTTAGGTAGATATATTCCTAAGTATTTCATTCTTTTTGTTGCAATGGTGAATGAAATTGATTCCTTAATTTCTCTTTCTATTTTCTCATTATTAGTGTATAGGAATACAAGGGATTTTTGTGTGCTGATTTTATATCCTGCAACTTTATTATATTCATTGATTAGTTTTAGTAATTTTCTGGTGGAGTCTTTAGGGTTTTCTATGTAGAGGATCATGTCATCTGCAAACAGTGAGGGTTTTATTTCTTCTTTTCCAATTTGGAATCCTTTTATTTCTTTTTCTGCTCTGATTGCTGTGGCCAAAATTTCCAAAACTATGTTGAATAGTAGTGGTGAAAGTGGGCATCCTTGTCTTGTTCCTGGCTTTAGGGGAAATGCTTTCAATTTCTCACCATTGAGGATAATGTTTGTCATATATAGCTTTTATTATATCGAAGTATGTTCCTTCTATTCCTGCTTTCTGGAGAGGGTTTTTTTTTTTATCATAAATGGATGTTGAATTTTGTCAAAGGCTTTCTCTGCATCTATTGAGATAATCATATGGCTTTTATTTTTCAATTTTGTTAATGTGGTGTATTACATTGATTGATTTGTTGATATTGAAAAATCCATGCATCCCTGGGATAAAGCCCACGTGGTCATGGTGTATGATCTTTTTAATGTGTTGTTGGATTCTGATTGCTAGAATTTTGTTAAGGATTTTTTCATCTATGTTCATCAGTGATATTGCCTATAGTTTTCTTTTTTTGTGTGTGTGGCATCTTTGTCAGGTTTTGGTATGAGGGTGATAGTGGCCTCGTAGAATGAGTTTGGAAGTTTACCTTCCTCTGCAATTTTCTGGAAGAGTTTGAGTAGGATAGGTGTTAGCTCTTCTCTAAATTTTTGGTAGAATTCAGCTGTGAAGCCGTCTGGACCTGAGCTTATGTTTGCTGGAAGATTTCTGGTTACAGTTTCAATTTCTGTGTTTGTGATGGGTCTGTTAAGATTTTCTATTTCTTCCTGGTTCAGTTTTGAAAACTTGTATTTTTCTAAGAATTTGTCCATTTCTTCCACGTTGCCCATTTTATTGACATAAAATTGTTGATGGTAGTCTCTTATGATCCTTTGTATTTCTGTGTTGTCTGTTGTGATCTCTCCATTTTCATTTCTAATTTTATTGATTTGATTTTTCTCCCTTTGTTTCTTGATGAGTCTGGCTAATGGTTTGTTAATTTTATTTATCCTTTCAAAGAACTATCTTTTGTCTTTGTTGATTTTTGCTATGGTCTTTTTTTGTTTCTTTTGCATTTATTTCTGCCTTGATTTTTAAGATTTCTTTCCTTCTACTAACCCTGGGGTTCTTCATTTCTTCCTTTTCTAGTTGCTTTAGGTGTAGAGTTAGGTTATTTATTTGACTTTTTTCTTGTTTCTTGAGGTATGCCTGTATTGCTATGAACCTTCCCCTTAGCACTGCTTTTACAGTGTCCCATAGGTTTTGGGTTGTTGTGTTTTCATTTTCATTCATTTCCATGCATATTTTGATTTCTTTTTTGATTTCTTCTGTGATTTGTTGGTTATTCAGCAGCGTGTTGTTCAGCCTCCATATGTTGGAATTTTTAATAGTTTGTCTCCTGTAATTTACATCTAATCTTACTGTATTGTGGTCAGAAAAGATGCTTGGAGTAATTTCAATTTTTTTTGAATTTACCAAGGCTAGATTTATGGCCCAGGATGTGATCTATCTTGGAGAAGGTTGCATGTGCACTTGAGAAAAAAGTGAAATTCATCGTTTTGGGGTGAACTGTCCTATAGATACCAATTAGTTCTAACTGGTCTATTGTATCATTTAAAGTTTGTGCTTCCTTGTTAATTTTCTGTTTAGTTGATCTATCCATAGGTGTGAGTGGGGTATTAAAGTCTCCCACTTCTATTGTGTTACTGTTAATTTCTCCTTTCATACTTGTTAGCATTTGTCTTACATATTTTGGTGCTCCTATGTTGGGTGCATATATATTTATAATTGTTATATCTTCTTCTTGGATTGATCCTTTGATCATTATGTCATGTCCTTCTCTGTCTCTTTTCACAGCCTTTGTTTTAAAGTCTATTTTATCTGATATGAGTATTGCTACTCCTGCTTTCTTTTGGTCTCTATTTGAGTGGAATATCTTTTTCCAGCCCTTCACTTTCAGTCTGTGTGTGTCCCCTGTTTTGAGGTGGGTCTCTTGTAGACAACATATATAGGGGTCTTGTTTTTGTATCCATTCAGCCAGTCTTTGTCTTTTGGTTGGGGCATTCAACCCATTTACATTTAAGGTAATTATTGATAAGTATGATCCCGTTGCCATTTACTTTATTGTTTTGGGTTCAAGTTTATACACCCTTGTTGTGTTTCCTTTCCAGAGAAGATCCTTTAGCATTTGTTGGAGAGCTGGTTTGGTGGTGCTGAATTCTCTTTTGAGAATTCAAATACAAACTTTTGCTTGTCTGTAAAGCTTTTGATTTCAGCGCGCTTTCTCAGGCAGATGTTGACCGTCCAGAACCCCAGGAAGTCTTAGTTAGCAAAGAAGCCTGATTGCAGGCTTAGTTATGGTAACTTAGTTATAAGATTTCCTTTAAGCATTGTACCACAATGTATTTGCTAATCAGTAAAACTTTATTTTTAGAGAGGTTTTAGGTTCATGACTAAATTGAGATTAAAGTACAGAGATCCCATATACCTCCTGCCCCACAATGGAACACTCTCCCCCTCAGAGGGATACACTTGTTAAAATCAAAGAAATGGAAATGTAGAATGATGCATTGCTATCACCCCAATTTTATAGTTTACATTAGGGTTCACTCTAAGTACTGTATATTTTGAGGATTTTGACATATACATTGATAAGATTCAAAATTATAGAAACAAGCTGAAGAATTTCATTGCCTTAAATATCCTTGGTGCTCCACCTATTCATCCTTCTCACTTCCCTAATCCTTTACATTCATTTATACTTTTTCTGTCTCCATAGTTTTGCCTTTTTCAGAATGTCATGTAGTTGAAATTATATACAGGTAGCTCTTTCAGTCCAGTTTCTTTCATTTGGTAATATGCATTCAAGTTTCCTGAATATTTTTTCACCGTTTAATAGCTCATTTATTTTTAACTCTGAATTATATTCTGTTGTCTGGATGTACTACGATTTATTTATCTATTTATGTCCTATCGAGGGACATCTCAGTTGCTTTCAAGATTTGGTAATCATGAGTAAAGCTGCTATAAACATCCATGTGCAGCAAAACTGCTTTTTTCATGTGTGTGTGAATCTGTTTATAGGCCACGTTTTGTCTTTTTTACCAGTTTCTGTTTTGTTTTGTCTTGTTATTCCGCCCACCCCCCTTCATTTTAACAGCTCAGTTGGTAAAGAATCTGCCTGCAAAGCAGGAGACCCCAGTTTGATTCCTGGGTTGGGAAGATCTCCTGGAGAAGGGATAGGCTATGCATTCCAGTATTCTTGGGCTTCCCTTGTGGCTCAGCTGGTAAAGAATCCCACCTGCAGTGCAGGAGACCTGGGTTCAATCCCTGGGCTGGGAAGATCCCCTGGAGACATGAGAGGCTACCCACTCCAGCATTCTGGCCTGGAAAATTCCATGGACTGTATAGTCCATGGGGTCCCAAAGAGTTGGACACAACTTAGTGACTTGTACTTTCATTTTAACAGGAGTGGGCTTTGATTCTGGATACAATGACTAGCCACTTATAAATTTAGAAAAATAATTTTATTAAACAACTCCTTAATTAATATTGGAAATGGTATTAAATTCAGGTCATTATGTGGAAAGCAAGTAAATTTGTTTACAGTGATCTGAATTATTGATTCTATCTTTGTATCATTATTGTTTTCTATAGGGCACCAAGAGAGTTGACTCACAGGAACCACATTAAAATAGTTACTACTCTAAATATCTCTTTGCTGCACAACTTGTTCCTTAAAGGTGTGCTTCCCTTGAAAACAAAGTTTGATACTAAATTTTTTCAAAGTATTTTTAATCTCTGCATTTCTTAGAGTATAGATTAAGGGATTGAACATGTAGCCAATGATGGTGTGAAGTGAAGTGAAGTGAAGTGAAGTGAAGTGAAGTCGCTCAGTCGTGTCCAACTCTTTGCGACCTTGTGGACTCCTCCATCCATGGGATTTTCCAGGCAAGAATACTGGAGTGGGTTGCCATTTCCTTCTCCAGGGGGACTTTCCGACCCAGGAAGCAAACCCGGGTCTCCTGCATTGTAGGCAGACGCTTTACTGTCTGAGCCACAAAGTGAAGTGAAATCACTCAGTCATGTCCGACTCTTTGCAACACCATGGACTGTAGCCTATCAGGCTCCTCCGTCCATGGGATTTTCCAGACAAGAGTGCTGCAGTGGATTGCCATTTCCTTCTCCAAGGGATCTTCCAACCCAGGAATCAAACCCAGGTTTCCTGCATTGCGGGCAGACACTTTACCATCTGAGCCACCAGGGAAGTCTGTTTGAGCCACAAGCGAAGCCAAATAAGCAAATATCTTATCCTCAGGGAAAGTAGTGGGAGGTCTAAGATAGATAAAGATAACAGGTACAAAAAATTAGATGACCACAGTGATATGAGACCCACAGGTAGAGAGGGCTTTGTGTCTTCCCTCGGTTGAACGAGTATTTAAAGTGAAAAATATAATGTCATAAGAAACAAACAAGAGAGCAAATGTAACTAAGGCAACCATTCCTGAAAAGTCAATCACAAGCACACCAGGGATATAGGTGTCAGTACATGCAATTTTTAGCAATGGAAAAGTATCACAGAAAGAGTGATCGATTTCATTAGGACCACAGAAAGGGAAGTCAATTGCCATTTAAAAAAAAAAAAAAAAATGAAAGGAATGGACAGCTCCACCAGCCCAAGCAGCTAACAGAAGAAGATTGCATCTTGTTCTGTTCATGATAATCACATAACGGAGAGGCTTGCAGATGGGAACATAGTGATCAAAAGCCATGGCAGTAAGAATAAAGATCTCAGTACCTCCAAAAAAGTGCACGATAAGGACCTGTACCATGCAATCACCATAGGAAATAGTCTTTCTCTCTACTAGCAGATCTCCAATTAATTTGGGTGTAATGTTGGAGGTATAGCAGAGGTCTATAAGGGATAAGTGGCTGAGGAAATAGTACATTGGTTAGTTAAAAAGAGGACTGCATTGAATGGAGAAGAGGACCAGAAGGTTTCCCACCAACAGGACAAAATAACAGAATAAGAAAAACACAAAGCAAAATATTTGTATGTTCTTGTTATATGAAAGTCCTAGAAGAATGAATTCTGATATGTTTCTCTGGTTTTCCATTTGAGTTTAGTATAGGTTATACACAAATAACTTATGTTTTAGAAAAAAAGAAAACATATGTTTGGGTGAATATGAGCAGAATAATATAAAATTTACCAAAAATACATTTACATGAATAAAACTTTAATATTAATTATTGATATAGTAAATGTTTTTTTTTATTTATTTTAATTGGAGGCAAATTAGTTTACAATATTGTATTGGTTTTTGCATACATCAACATGAATCCACCATGGGTGTACACGTGAACACTGTGTACACTCCTAAACCCCCCTCCCACCTCCTTCCCCATACCATCCCTCTGGGTCATCCCAGTGCACTAGCCCCAAGCATCCTGTATCCTGCATCAAACCTGGACTGATGATTCATTTCTTATATGATATTATACATGTTTCAATGCCATTCTCCCAAATCATCCCCCCACCCCACAGAGTCCAAAAGACTATTCTATACATGTGTCTCTTTTGCTGTCTCGCATACAGGGTTATCATTACCATCTTTCTAAATTCCATATATATGCATTAGTATACTGTATTGGTGTTTTTCTTTCTGGCTTACTTCACTCTGTATAATCGTCTCCAGTTTCATCCACCTCATTAGAACTGATTCAAATGTATTCTTTTTAATGGCTGAGTAATACTCCATAGTAAATGTTTTTAATCTCTCTTACTTTATAATCTATTGCAAAACAATTTATAATGAAAATGGTTATATAATTTACTCAATTACTTATAAAATTTTAAAATATTTAAACATTATTTTGAAAATAAAAGAGTTAATTTCTGTAATAAAATATTTTACAAAACAAAGAAGGCTAATTGACCCAAGGCAAGAAAATATTCTTTTGTATATTTTTCAATTTTTGTGGCCATATACATGAAGGCAACTTTCCTTCTTTTAAAATTATCTAACCAAATTCCCTGAATTATCTGGGATGAATCACAAAGAAACAAAAGTTTGTTTAAAATCCCAGCTTGAACTGCTGAACATTAATTTAAATGGAACATCTTAAGGTTTCCGTGATGGCTCAAGTGGTAAAGAATCTGCCTCAAAGCAGGAGACACTGTTTTGATCCCTGGGTGTGGAAGATCCCCTAGAAGAGGGAATGGCAGCCACTCCAGTATTCTTGCCTGGAAAATCCCATGGACAGAGGAACGTGGAGGGCTACATCCCATAGCATCTCAAAGAGTTGGACACAAGTCAGAATGTACACATACTCTGTGATCAAACATAGTTAATTAGTCATGGTAAATCAATGTGATTGTTGTTACTTAAAAAGGTAAAGAACTTTTGAAAAATATACATTAAGATTCACATTACAATTTATATTTTATTTATACATTATGATTTAAATTGCAAAAAATCTACAAATTAATTTATTTCTCATATTTATGTTTCATGTGTTAAGACAATTAAAATATACGTACTGATATTGAAGTTTGTTTTGGATATTGGTGAAGAACAATAAATGTGAAGTTGCTCAAGTGTTTTTTGCTGGAAACTTAATGCAAAAAAAAAACTACTGTTAGTAAAAGAGATGATATGACAACTTTTGGTCGAGTTATCTCTCAGTGGCATGTGTTGCGGTAAAGAATGAAATGTTTATAGATTTTCATCTTTTGAAACTAAGGGATAATCTTAATACATTATTTAATCAGTGTAAAATAAGTGCAAGATAGAACAAGTTCACTTCTAGGTGCTATTTTAACCACTGATGAGGAATTATTTGTCCACAGTGACTTCGCAAAAGCTAGCACACTTTTAGTGTTTGACAGTCATATCCAGGCCCCCAAATGTCTACTTAAAAGAAAAAAAAAAAAGCAAACAGAGAATGAATGTTTTTATAGCAAGTGCATGGTTTCATATTTAAGAACTGTCAAGTTGAGGGCTTCACAAAGTTATTATTGTTATTTATAGTCTCGGTGATGATTTTAGATGGCAAATAGTTAACAGGCATTTTAAATGGCCTGTATGACACCGATTCTATTTTAAACTATTCTTCAAAACTGCAATATCACAGAGGTTAAATTTTCTCATTATCCTACTTTGTTTTCACTCTCACTATAAAGCTTCCAGCCTGTTTTTCTGGAACTACCAGAACAAAATATCCATCACACAGTGTTCAGCAATTAGCATTAACTCAAAAGTATTTAAAAGGTTTTTGTGAGGGGGTCGCAGTACATTGATCTGTCTTCTACATAATTGCAATCGATACATAGATTGTTTTGTTTGTGAGGTTGAATGATACTGATATGTCAAATAAAAGCATTTATATAAAATTGATTCAAAGAAATGTATTACATGAGTAGACAAAAATAAATAAATAAATAAATTGGAGAGAAATAACTTCATTAACCTGAATCTCTGACTTTAGAAGAGACCTAGATAGTCAAAATAATTCCTCAGAATTGAAAAATAATACACTAAAATGAGAAAAGACAAAATCCCTGATTCTTTTTTAATCTAAGGTTAAACAGGAGAGTTGAGATGAATGGGGAAGAAGTTATCACAAAGAGCAGCAATGAAAATAATGAAATCTCAATTTGGAATCCTCATCTGAGCAGAAAGCAACATGCAAATATCTGGTTAATGAATGTCCAGTGTGTCTTTCTGAGTATTTTCACCTGTAAAAAGATACTATGTATTTAAAAGAAACACATTTAATCGATAACAGGTTAAAACAGCATTGTATCTTCTGAGCTATTATAATGTAATTAATGGTGTTGCTGCTGCTGTTGCTGCTAAGTCGCTTCAGTCGTGTCCGACTCTGTGAAACCCCATAGACGGCAGCCCACCAGGTTCCCCTGTCCCTGGGATTCTCCAGGAAAGAACACTGGAGTGTTCTTAACAGAGGTAAAAGAAAATGTGAAAAGCCAGTCGAGGAGAAAATATTGTCATAAAACAACATTTTGAAAATGTGATAGTAAGGAAATCTATACAAAAACTGAAGACACAATGGATGAAATAAAAAATACCAGCCAACCAGTAAACAGATGGTTCAAGTAATGACAGAAAAGTTATGGGAAAGTTGAGGAATGCTAAATTAACTAACCAGTGTAATTATCAGGCTAATGGTTTAACATGTTTGAAAGTCCCATCTTATTTATCTTACAATTAAGACATTATTACCTAATTCAGAAATTTGATGAAAAATATAAAATACCCAGTGATATATATGGTTCATAACACACTTCTTTTTAGCACTCATTTTTGTTTGAGTAAGTAGTTAAGCAGTCAAAGAAACTATCATGCCTACATAAAAGTTCAACAAAAAGAAAAAAAATCCCACATAATTTTAACAAGAGCAATTACATAAGCATCAATTTCAACAATATGGTGATGAAGAAAATTTCAATTAGTTCGATGATAGGTTGGTTATTTTAAGGCAATTTTTAACACATGTCAATTGTCTGATTTTCCTTGCATCATGAAAAAATTCTCCAAAATTACTTTATTTCTTCATTTGAAAATATCTTTGCTGTTCATTATGCTGTCAGTATAAGAGCAGGCACTCTCATATTTAACTTACATTCTCCAGAATATATTTAATTTTCTCTTGTTTTATTAAAACATTGCACGTTACAAACTTATTTTTATTGATCTACATAAAACTAGTCTATGTTAAAATGGCAGATACTTTGAAATGGAGAATTACCCATATTTATGGATATTCAAGCTGAAATTGGGATATTGGATATTCAAGCTGAAATCTTAATAGTAACATGGGAAAATGCATAGAAGTACACGATGAGGCATATTGCCAACTCGAGAATGCTTTAATTATGTTATTAAACAGAATTTTCCATTTAAATAATATATAATTACAACTAAAATATGCTGTGACATTATTATAGTAATTACATTATCACATGTTACAAGTAATAGATTTTAGAAAGAAATTATATCAAACAAATGTAAACAGCATATAATCAACCTAGCACATGGCTGGTGGGACACTACCCAAACCAGTGTCACAAACATCAGACCTGAGTGGCTGTCAGGTTAGTTTTAGGATGCATCAAGAAGAATTCCACCTCCAAATACTTATTCATCAATTTGTTCCTTGTATAAAAATCTGAAGTTAAATGCAAAGAATAAAAACCATTAATTCAAACATATCTCTCAAATATTTTGGAAACCAATACATCTTAAATCTTCCACAGGCTTACAAGGGAAGCAGGATTAAAATATTCACTAAAATTGTCAGGAATGAAAGCAGTGTATCTTTATCCCTCAGTAAATCATATTTAGGTCCTGGGTATCATCTATTTTATACCTATGCCTGAGGAAAATTTGGTTGGGAAGGACAGAATATAAACTTCAGTAACTATGCAAAAATTAATAAGTCTTTGAAAGCTCTAAGTAATTATATTCCCAAAGGTATTTGTAAATATATCCAAAACATAGATTGTCAAGCCACTCACTGTCCAAGGTAATGTCCCTGTTCCTCTGGTTGTTTACTTTCCAAATTTATCTTATCTTGCCTCAGGTATTATTCACCTCGGGGCTCACAAAGTCTGTAGATAAGGCATTTCAGAAAACTCTTCTCTGTGTTCATCCAGCTTTCTGAAGGCTGAGAGGGAAACTAAAGTACCTTTCAAGAAAACCTGAGATGAAGTAGGACAGAGAGAACCTATCATGTGCATTCCAAGAATGAAACATATGAACAATCAAGGTTATACCATGTAGCTGCTAGCTCAGATGGTAAAGAATCTGCCTGCAGTGTGGGAGACCTGAGTTCAATCTCTGGCTTGGGAAGATCCCCTAGAGGAGGGCATGGCAACCCACTCCAGCATTCTTGCCTGGAGAATCCCCATGGAGAGAGGAGCCTGGTGGGCTATAGTCCATGGGGTTGCAAAGATTTGAACATGACTGAGCAATCCCAAAGAGAGGCAATGCCAAAGAATGCTCAAACTACTGCACAATTGCACTCATTTCACATGCTAGTAAAGTAATGCTCAAAATTCTCCAAGCCAGGCTTCAGCAAGACGTGAACCGTGAACTTCCTGATATTCAAGCTGGTTTTAGAAAAGGCAGAGGAACCAGAGATCAAATTGCCAACATCTGCTGGATCATGGAAAAAGCAAGAGAGTTCCAGAAAAACATCTATTTCTGCTTTATTGACTATGCCAAAGCCTTTGACTGTGTGGATCACAATAAACTGTGGAAAATTCTGAAAGAGATGGGAATATCAGATCACCTGACCTGCCTCTTGAGAAATCTGTATGCAGGTCAGGAAGCAACAGTTAGAACTGGACATGGAACAACAGACTGGTTCCAAATAGGAAAAGGAGTTGTCAACATTGTCTCTATGGTAGGGAATGTGCTCACTTTGGTCACCATCACAGTCAGCCCTTTATTGGGGTGCCCAATGTATTTTTCCTGGCTCATCTCTCTTTTATTGATGCTTGTTATTCCTCTGTCAATAACCCTAAATTGATTGTAGATTCACTCCATGAAACAAAAACCAGCCCTTTCAATGAATGCATGTTCAGATCTTTGGGGAACACTTATTTGGAGGTGCTGATGTCATCCTGCTCACCGTGATGGCCTATAACCACTTTGTGGCCATCTTATAGCCCTTGCACAAGCATCATGAATGGAGAGTGTGTTGGCTGCTAATTGGAGTGGTGTGGGTGGGAGGCTTTTTTCATGCAACCATTCAGATCTTCCGTTTACCTTTCTGTGGTCCTAATGTCATAGACCACTTTATGTGTGATCTCAACCCTTTGCTTGATCTTGCCTTCACTGATACCCACATTCTAGGACTCATTGTTGCTGCCAACAGTGGTTCTCTCTGTCTGTTAAACTTCCTCCCCTTGATGGGCTCCTATGTGGTCATTTTGTGCTCCCTAAGCAACCACAGTTTGGAGACGAGGTGCAAGGCCTTCTTCACTTGTGTCTCCCACATCACAGTTGTCCTTATACTCCTTGTGCCCTGCATTTTTGTGTACCTGAAACCAGCATATACTTTTCCTATTGATAAAGCAGTTACTGTGTTTTACACTATGATAAGTCCCATGTTAAATCCCTTAATCTATACCTTGAGAAATGCCCAAATGAAAAATGCCATTAGAAATTTGTGTAATAGAAAAGCTATTTCAGGTGATAAATAAGAGGTACACGGAGACCAGCATTGATTCTCCTGGTGCAAAGTTCAAAAGGACATTGCTGATGCTTTCAGCAAGAATACCTATGAGATGAAGGTAAAATAAATAGCCACTACAAATCATAGATCCTGCAAGGGGCAGAAGAAATGGGTGCAAGAAAAGTCAGGGAAAACTTAGCAGGAGACTACTTTTTCATGTTTGGAACATTCTACCAAGTTGAGTCTTAGTTTTTCTAGTTTCATCAGTGTATATGGCTTAGTAAACTTCTAAAAAAGCAAAATAAAATAAAAAGCACTGATATTGAGCAGTAATCTCTGTAACAATACAATGAAGTGGACATTGCTACTATCCTCATTTTACAGGTGGGGAAGCAAGAAGAAAGGGGAAAGTTCCAAAAGATAAATACTGAAGAGTGATTAACCTGTATCTAGCTGATATCTCAGACCATGTTCTCAGCTGCCAAGATATGTTGCCAGACAATGATGACAGATAGGAAACGAAATTATACTACTTCCACTTACTGAAACAGGAACTGCACTGAAACATACACACACACGCAAACACACACACACACACACATATATATATATAGATAATTTTATATACAGTATGTAATACTGTGGTTTATAACTACCTGAAGGGTTTAAAGTAATGGGCCATTTAACCTCAAAGGGATGTGTAAGTTACATTACACCATATTTCCAAATTTTATTTGGAATTAAAAAAATTGTTTTCAGAATCATTTTGTGTTGCTTATGTCATGGTCTTATCCTGATAAACCATCAAAAAGAGTGATGACTGAAGTAAAAGAATAGATTAATATCAGACAGAAATTTTTCTTTATTAAATCAACTAAAAGTCAAACTCTCTATAATACTTACCTACACAATAAACTGTAGAAAATTCTGAAAGAGATGGGAATAACAGACCACCTGACCTGCCTGTTGAGAAATCTATATGCAGGTCAGGAAGCAACAGTTAGAACTGGACATGGAACAGACTGGTTCCAAATAAGGAAAGGAATATGTCAAGGCTGTATATTGTCACTCTGCTTATTTAACTTATATGCAGAATACATCATGAGAAACTCTGGGCTGGAAGAAACACAAGCTGGAATCAAAATTGCCAGGAGAAATATCAATAAGCTCAGATATGCAGATGACACCACCCTTATGGCAGAAAGTGAAGAGGAACTGAAAAGCCTCTTGTTGAAAGTGAAAGTGGAGAGTGAAAAAGTTGGCTTAAAGCTCAACATTCAGAAAACTAAGACCATGGCATCTGGTCCCATCACTTCATGGCCAATAGATGGGGAAACAGTGTCAGACTTTATTTTTCTGGGCTCCAAAATCACTGCAAATGGTGACTGCAGCCATGAAATTAAAAGACACTTACTCCTTGGAAGGAAAGTTATGACCAACCTAGATAGCATATTCAAAAGCAGAGGCATTACTTTGCCAACAAAGGTCCATCTAGTCAAGGCTATGGTTTTTCCAGTGGTCATGTATGGATGTGAGAGTTGGACTGTGAAGAAAGCTAAGCGCTGAAGAATTGATGCTTTTGAACTGTGGTGTTGGAGAAGACTCTTGAGAGTCCCTTGGCCTGCAAGGAGATCCAACCAGTCCATTCTAAAGGAGATAAGTCCTGGGTGTTCATTGGAAGGACTGATACTGAGGCTGAAACTCCAGTACTTTGGCCACTTCATGCGAAGAGTTGACTCCTTGGAAAAGACCCTGATGCTGGGAGGGATTGGGCAGGAGGAGACGGGGACAACAGAGGATGAGATGGCTTGATGGCATCACCGACTCGATGCACATGAGCTTGGGTAAACCCCTGGAGTTGGTGATGGACAGGGAGGCCTGGCGTGCTGAGACTCATGGGGTTGCAAAGAATGGGACATGACTGAGCAACTGAACTGAACTGGACTTGGTAATAATAGTTTCTGCAAGTAGTACAGCATCTGGTTTATGAGAAATACTGAATCAGTTTAGTTCAGTAGCTCAGTCGTGTCCGACTATTTGCAACTCCATGAACCGCAGCACACCAAGCCTCCCTGTCCATCACCTAGTCCCACAGTCCACACAAACCCATGTCTGTTGAGCCGGTGATGCCATCCAATCATCTCATCCTCTGTCGTCCCCATCTCCTCCTGCCCTCAATCTTTCCCAGCATCAGGGTCTTTTCAAATGAGTCAGCTCTTCGCATCAGGTGACCAAAGTATTGGAGTTTCAGCTTCAGCATCAGTCCATCCAGTGAATATTCAGGACTGATCTCCTTTAGGATTGGACTGGTTAGAACTCCTTGCATTCCAAGGGGCTGTCAAGAGTCTTCTCCAACACCAAGTTCAAAAGCATCAATTCTTCGGTGCTCAGCTTTCTTTTGGAGAAGGCAATGGCACCCCACTCCAGGACTCTTGCCTGGAAATCCCATGGATAGAGGATCCTGGTAGGCTTCAGTCCATGGGGTCACACAGAGCATGACATGACTGTAGTGGCTTAGCAGCAGCAGTAGCAGCAGCTTTCTTTATAGTCCAACTCTCACATCCATATACGACCACTGGAAAAACCATAGCCTTGACTAGACGAACCTTTGTTGACAAAGTAATGTCTCTGCTTTTCAATATGCTCTCTAGGTTGGTCAAAGCTTTCTTTCCAAGGGGTAAGCATCTTTTAATTTCATGGCTGCAATCACCATCTGCAGTGATTTTGGAGCCCCAAAAAATAAAGTCTGACACTGTCTCCACTGTTTCCCCATCTATTTGCCATGAAGTGATAGGACCGGATGACATGAACTTAGTTTTCTGAATGTTGAGATTTAAGCCAACTTTTTCACTCTTCTCTTTCACTTTCATCTAGAGGCTCTTTAGTTCTTCTCTGCTTTATGCCATTTGTGCATATCTGAGGTTATTGGTATTTCTCCTGGCAATCTTGATTCCAGCTTGTGCTTCCTCCAGCCCAGTGTTTCTCATAATGTACTCTGAATATAAGTTAATTAAGCAGGGTGAAAATATACAGCCTTGACATACTCCTTTTCCTATTTGGAACCAGTCTGTTGTTCCATGTCCAGTTATGGCTGTTGCTTCCTGACCTGCATACAGGTTTCTCAAGATGCAGGTCAGGTGATCTGGTATTCCCATCTCTTTCAGAATTTTCCACAGTTTATTGTGATCTACACAGTCAAAGGCTTTGGCATAGTCAATAAAGCAGAAATAGATGTTTTTCTGGAACTTTCTTGTTTTTTGGATGATCCAGCAGATGTTGGCAATTTGATCTCTGGTTCCTCTGCCTTTTCTAAAACCAGCTTGAACATTTGGAAGTTCATGGTTCATGTATTGCTGAAGCCTGGCTTGGAGAATATTCGACATTACTTTACTAGTGTGTGAGATGAGTGCAATTGTGTGGTAGTTTGAGCATTCTTTGGCATTGCCTTTCTTTGGGATTGAAATGAAAACTGACCTTTTCCAGTTCTGTGGCCACTGCTGAGTTTTCCAAATTTGATGGCATATTGTGTGCAGCACTTTCACAGCATCATATTTTAAGATTTGAAATAGCTCCACTGGAATTCCATCACCTCCACTAGCTTTGTTCGTAGTGATGCATTCTAAGGCCCACTTGACTTCACATTCCAGGATGTCTGGCTCTAGGTGAGTGATCATACCATCATGATTCTGGTTGTGAAAATATTTTTTGTACAGTTCTTCTGTGTATTTTTGCCACATCTTCTTAATATCTTCTGCTTATAATGTCCTTATCATTTCTGTCCTTTATTGAACCCATCTTTGTGTGAAATATTCCCTTAGTATCTGTAATTTTCTTGAAGAGATAGCTAGTCTTTCCCATTCTATTGTTTTCCTCTATTTCTTTGCAATGATCACTGAGGAAGGCTTTCTTATCTCTCCTTACTATTCTTTGGAGCTCTGCATTCAAATGGGTGTATCTTTCCTTTTCTCCTTTGCTTTTTGCTTCTATTCTTTTCACAGCTATTTGTAAGGCCTCCTCAGAAAACCATTTTGCTGTTTTGCATTACTTTTTCTTGGGAATGGTCTTGATTCCTGTCTCCTGTACAATGTCACAAACCTCCATCCGTAGTTCTCAGGCACTCTGTCTATAAGTGTAAATAAAGGGATGATAAATAACTCCAATAAAGTACACAGCAAAATGTAGTATTACACACTAGGATTTTGGATTCAATGTTACACCTGGGGGAAGTAAGAAAAGTTCTAATAATTTGTGTTGTAGATACAGGGAATATATGTGGGAGTGGACAGAAGTAGAAGAATCATAAACTTTGATTAGGCCTGATTTATTGATATGGGCTCACTAAACAGTGGTGGTGATTTGTCTCTAAGTTGTGTCCAATTCTTTGAGACCCCATGAATTGTAGTCTGCCAGGTTCCTCTATCTGTGGGATTTCCCAGACAAGAACACTTGAGTGGGTTGCCCTTTCCTTCCCCAGGGGATCTTCCCCACTCAGGGAACAAGACCAGGTCTTCTGCATTGTGGTCAATCTCAGGCATTGCAGGCAGTTTTTTTTACTGACTAGTCACCAGGAAAGCCTGCACTAAGCAGAGATGCTGCATTTAATGTAGCAGCTGAAGGATATAAGAAAGGCACTAATAGTTTCTGTGGTGTGTAAGCCATGAATCAGTTGGTAGCCCACAGTGAGCAAGTGGCTTAAAAATACCCAGACTGCTTTGGTTTAATGTAGAGGAAGAGATTAATAGGAATAGACTCTAAGTAAATTTACTATTGAAGATCTACTCAACCTCCCTGAGAAGGTCCAGAAAACAAAACTTTCATCACAACCATGAGAGACAAATTTGAAGGGGGAGTTCAGCATCCTTGAAAAGCTTTCAGATGGCACTTTTCTATAGACCAGGCCTCAGGTTTGCAAATTCAAATGTGTTACAAGTCCTGGGGAACAGTGGCCAAGTGGTAGCACTCAACCCCAAAGGCAAGGTGAGCATAGTTATCACCATGAGCAGTGGAGTGGAGTGCTATGGTTAATAATTTAATGTTACTGCACCATTCAGTCACCATTTTGATGAAACATCCACCAAATGGTGACCTGATATACTGTGTTCATTGATTGCACCCAAACAACTTGTATACTTAAACATTACTTGTACTTAAGCAACTAATGTACTTAAACACAGTGAGTAATGGGAACATCATGAAAACATCCACAAAGAAAGGGGAAAACATCACGTTAAAGATCAGGAACAGTAAGGGTATTGGGAATACCCTGCTTTCCTCCTTTGATCTGGCCAATCAAGGAGGCACCAGGTCGTTTTCCTGGCCCCCTCCTATTTCAGGTCCCCTCACTTCCCTCATGCACAAACTCTTTGAACTCCTTGAGAACAAAGAACATTGTGAGACATAAAATGGTAGGCAGCCAGGCTCATGGCGAGGTCCCCTCTATGCATGGACACATGTAGTGGACGGAGATCTCACTGGGACTCTGGTGTGCTGACCACGGGACTTCCCAGCTGCTAAGAGCCAGATGAAGGTACTTTATCCTGGACTGGTGAGATTCATTTGCTAAGTGTTATTGTAAATTCACTTCTTCCCTTGCACTTTGATCCTTGAATCATACTAGCCTAAACATGTAATAAATTGCTGTTTGCTACCAACCTGTGGACTGCATCTCAAATTCTTTGAAAGAACCTCTGAAGTGAAGCAAAGCACAGAGTTAAAATGCCAATGGGAATAATCAGCAGGAGAGCATTTAGAGTGCTGTCTAGCCGATCACGGTGTCTTAGAGTAAAACAGTTCAACGCTTTCTCAGTTGAACTGTGTCAGCAGAAAAGTTCTAGATTACATAAACAAAAATATAACAAATCATTAAAACAGAAATTCATGTCATCAAAATCAATCCCAGACTTGAACCAGTTTACAGATTCAAATACTATGAACAAAGCAGGGGATTCAGTACCCTTGAAGAAGGACCTTGGTACCTTGCTAAAATTTTATAATGTATCTTTCCCTTACTTTTGGACCTCTAACCTTTTATCAGGTTAACTATGCACTGTGGAAAAGCAAATAAGCAGATCTTTCAGAACACGGGCTTTGACCTGAAACTTATTCCAAGAGATCCAAAGCAATACTGTAGTTCCTCAATCAGAGTAAGAGTATATGGAGGTCTGGCAATCAACAGAATTATAGCTCAGGTCTATTTACAGTGGGTTCAGTGATCATGGAACCCATGCCATGGTTATTTCCTCAGCTCCAGAATGCATAATTGTAATAGATATTCTTAGCAACTAACAGAATTGTTTGACTGACCTGTGAAGTAAGAGACATTATGTCAGGAATAGCTAAGTGTAAGACAGTGCTACTGTCCTACCTAGGAAAATAGTAAATCAAAGCTGAATCACATCTCTGGAGGTATTGTAGAGATTATTGCCAATGTCAAACCTTGAAAGATGCAAGGGTGGTGATTCCCACCACATATACATTCAACTCTCTTATTTTGCCTGTTGCTGAAAACAGATGGATCTTGGAGAGTGAGTGGATAATTCTGAGGTTAACCAGCTTCTGGATCAGATGTAGTTTCATCCCAAGAATAAATTTTCAGAACTACTTGTATCTAATACGTAGCTTAACTTCTGTTTTTATGTCTCTGTCAATAAGAACCACCAGAAGCATTTAGATTTCAGCTTGAAAGGCCAACAATAAACCTCCATGGTCCTTCATCAAGAATGTATCAACTCTCACCATAACTGTGTTATAATATAGTTTATAGGGATCTTGGGTGTTTTATATTCTACAAGGCATCACATTGACACATTATACTGATGACATCATGCTGACTGGACCTACTGATAAAGAAGTAGTAACTTGAGGTAATCAGAACACAGGTTGGAAAAGAATTTCCAGACACAGATCATTTCAGATGGAAGTGAGTTTATTAAGAGCATGAAGCAGAGATAAGGAAGGCACTGCAAATGCAGTGGGCTAATCTCCTGACAGACCAGGGAAAGTGGAGTTTTCATGGGCTGGTAGCCAATTTTTATAGCCTCCAGACAAAGCAACTTCCTGCTGAGAAGTTGGCATTAGGTGATTGGTTTGGTTGCTACAGGGTGACTATTGGGGTGGGCATTTTTGCCTAATTTGAGGTTAGGAAACCTGCTGGTGATGATCAGGGGGGCTTTCAGCAGCAGTTACAATGGGGCTCAGCCAGCTTCGGAGGTGACCTTAGTTCTGGGCTCTGTTTCTGTGGCCTTGATGCAAGGCCTTGCAACATGCAGCCTTGGGGCAGAACTCAACACCAATTATTTTTAACTTTTTGGTAAAATATTTCTGTGTTACAGGGCAATACAAGTTCAACTAAAATTTGGAGACTCAAACTCAATGAAATTTCTAGGAGTTCAGTAACATGGGGCATATCAAGCTATCCCTTTTAAGATGAAGGATCACTCTATCTGCCCTCTCCTATAACTAAAGATGATGTATAATGTCCCTAGGGCCTCACTGGATTTGGGAGTCAACGTATCTTTCATTTTGGAGTATTAATCTGGCTGACTTATAAATTATTCAAAAAGCTGACAGGTTGAAGTGGGTGCCAGAAATAGAAAAGGTTCTGCAAAAGTTAGGGCCATCACATAAGCTTCTCTTCCACTTAGGACAAATGATCCAGTAGATCTATGGTGCTTGATGTGTCAGTGGCAGATAAGAATGTTGGAAATGTTTGCCCTCCATTTGTGAATAGCAGTGAGACACTTAGGATTTTGGAGAAAAGTTCTTGCCATCCTCGAAAGATAATTATTCCCCTTTTTGTGAAAATGCTCTTAGCCTGCTAGTGGTTCTTAAAGGAAACTGAATGCTTCATCATGGGCCACCAAGTCACTCTGCAACCTAAGTTTCTGTCATGCATTTGGTGTTATTTAACCCATCAAAGTCATAAAGGGGTGTGCACAGCAGTACTCCATCATCAAATGAAATGCTATATACTTGATTTGGCCCAAGTAGGACCTGAAGGCAAAGTTCCAGAGAGAAATGGCAAAAATGCTCATGGTCCCCATTCCCACTACATTTCCTTCTCTCTCCCTGACTGTGCTATGGATTCATAGGGTCAACTGACTGAGGAATGTAAGACTTCAGACTTATAAAGGGATAGTTCTGCAATGATCTCCAAAATTGGAAGCTGCAGAAATGCAACCTCATCCTGAAAATGCCTGAAGCTCAGTAGTGAAGGGAAACCCTCACAATGGATGCATTTCAAGGGGTGCATCTAGTTGATTACTTTCCTTGGAAGGAGAAATGTCCAAATGTACAACATACACTGATTCATAGTTTTGGTCAATGATTTGTCTGGATGGTCTGAGGCTTGGGTGGGAGTGGAGTATAGTTGCAAGATTGGTGACAAAAAAATCTGAGGAAGAGGTATATATACACACTTGTTTGAATGGGCAAAAAACACGAAAATCCTTGCATCCCAAATCACAAAAGTTGAAAATGGGAGTAACAATCTATACCATTAACTTTGGTAAACTATTACCAAAATGTGTATTTCCTGTTCCTGTTAACTTATGTTCTGTTTGCTTAGAGGCTTTAGTTTCAAAGAGAGAAATGCTTCCACCAAGAGTTATACAAGATTCCATTGAACTGAGCATTAAGACTTCTGCTTGACAACTTTGGGCTTCTCTGAATCAACAAGCAAGTTAGTAAGTTAGGGTGATGACTAGGGTATTGATCCTGATTACTAAGAGGAAATTTACTACTACTTCTCGATAGAGATAGGGAAAAATGTGTCTGAAATACAGTAGCTCCCAAAACTCCCATCTTAGTATTATCACATCTGAAGATTAAGATTAATTATAACAATCTAATCAATCACAACTACTAATGACCCAGAGTTTTCCTCAGTGAAGGTCTGTGCCACCCACCAGGTAAGGCTCTTTCTGAAGGCACCGAGAGTATAAAATGAAGAACAGAAGAAACTAGTTATAAAAACCAGTCACAACCGTGGAACCAGATAAAGAAATGAGAATTGCAATTGTCGTATGTCCAATTTATTGTATGACTATGTTGGTATACAAGTGTATTGTATATGCATATATGTGGGGGGGGTGTTTATATACACACACATATATATTTGTTTTCTTCTTTCTTATATTTATCATATAGGATAAAATGATTTTTCTCAGATGGAAATTGAGAGGTAGTCTGAGGTAGTCTTTTTTTTTTTTTTTGCTTTCAAATCTTAGAAAGGTTTTAATTGCTAGGTTTTTACTCATTATAGTATGGTTTATTTATATTTAATATTATTTATTTATTTATTCGACTATGCTGGGTCTTAGTTGCCACATGCAGGGTTTTTAATTGTGGCATTCAAACTCTTGGTTGTGGCATGTGGGATCTAGTTCCCTGACCAGAGATTGTTCCCAGGCCCTCTGCATTGGAAGTGCAGCATCTTAGCCCTGGACCATTAGGGAAGTCCCCAGAACAGAAATTTTAATAAAATCTACTTTGTGTTCTTAATTTGATTGCTTCCAGTTTGGGGGAGGGGGGGGCAATATTAAGCTTTCTCTTAATATTTAGTTACTCAGCTCAGTTCAGTTCAGTTCAGTCACTCAGTCATGTCCGACTTTTTGTGACCCCATGAATCGCAGCACAGCAGGCCTCCCTGTCCATCACCAACTCCCAGAGTTCACTCAAACTCACATACATCGAGTCAGTGATGCCATCCAACCATCTTATCCTCTGTCGTCCCCTTCTCCTTCTGCCCCCAATCCCTCCCAGCATCAGAGTCTTTTCCAATGAGTCAACTCACCATGGCCACCATGAGGTGGCCAAAGTACTGGAGTTTCAGCTTTAGCATCAGACCTTTCAAAGAACACCCAGGACTGATCTCCTTTAGAATGGACTGGTTGGATCTCCTTTCATTCCAAGGGACTCTCAAGAGTCTTCTCCAACACCACAAGTCAAAAGTATCAGTTCTTCAGCGCTCAGCTTTCTTAACAGTCTAACTCTCACATCCATACATGACCACAGGAAAAACATAGCCTTGACGGCCAAAGTACTGGAGTTTCAGCTTTAGCATCAGACCTTTCAAAGAACACTCAGGACTGATCTCCTTTAGAATGGACTGGTTGGATCTCCTTTCATTCCAAGGGACTCTCAAGAGTCTTCTCCAACACCACAAGTCAAAAGTATCAGTTCTTCAGCGCTCAGCTTTCTTAACAGTCTAACTCTCACATCCATACATGACCACAGGAAAAACATAGCCTTGACGGCCAAAGTACTGGAGTTTCAGCTTTAGCATCAGACCTTTCAAAGAACACCCAGGACTGATCTCCTTAAGAATGGACTGGTTGGATCTCCTTGCAGGCCAAGGGACTTTCAAGAGTCTTCTCCAACACCACAGTTCAAAAGCATCAGTTCTTCAGCGCTCAGCTTTCTTGACAGTCTAACTCTCACATCCATACATGACCACAGGAAAAACCATAGCCTTGACGAGATGGACTTTTGTTGGCAAAGTAATGTCTCTGCTTTTCAATATGCTATCTAGGTTGGTCATAACTTTCCTTCCAAGGAGTAAGCGTCTTTTAATTTCATGGCTGCAGTCACCATCTGCAGTGATTTTGGAGCCCAGAAAAATAAAGTCTGACACTGTTTTCACTGTTTCCCCATCTATTTCCCATGAAGTGGTGGGACCGGATGCCATGATCTTCGTTTTCTGAATGTTGACCTTTAAGCCAACTTTTTCACTCTCCTCTTTCACTTTCATCAAGAGGCTTTTGAGTTCCTCTTCACTTTCTGCCATAAGGGTGGTGTCATCTGCATATCTGAGGTTATTGATATTTCTCCCAGCAATCTTGATTCCAGCTTGTGCTTCTTCCAGCCCAGCGTTTCTCATGATGTACTCTGCATATAAGTTAAATAAGCAGGGTGACAATATACAACCTTGACATACTCCTTTTCCTATTTAGAACCAGTCTGTTGTTCCATGTCCAGTTCTAAGTGTTGCTTCCTGACCTGCATATAGGTTTCTCAAGAGGCAGGTCAGGGGGTCTGGTATTCTCATCTCTTGAAGAATTTTCCACAGTTTATTGTTATCTACACAGTCAAAGACATTGCCATAGTCAGTAAAGCAGAAGTAGATATTTGTCGCTCAGTTGTGTCCAAATCTTTGTGACTGTTTGTACTGTCACCCCACCGGGCTCCTCTGCACGTGGGATTCTCCAGGCAAAAATACTGCAGTGCCATTTCCTCCTCCAGAGTATCTTCCTGACTCAGGAATTGAACCCACCTGTCTGGCGTCTCCTACATTGCAGGTGGATTCTTTACCACCAAGCCACCTGGGAAGCCCCAAGGTTTCTCTTGAATCATACCAATTATGATGTTTTTAAAATAATAATGGTTATTATAAGTATATAAAGCACTACTACTATTACTAAGTCGCTTCAGTCATCCGATTCTGTGCGACCTCAGAGACGGCATCCCACCAGGCTCTCCCGTCCGTTGGATTCTCCAGGCAAGAACACTGGAGTGGGTTGCCATTTCCTTCTCCAATATAAAGCACAGATGTTTAAAATTAAAACATATATTTATGTGGACTGGCTGTAGAGTTTAAACAATTGATATTAATTTTAAAATATTAATAGATTTGAGCAATAAATGAGACAACCCAGAAATTATTTAGACTTGAGAGAGAATTATTTATACCATATATGTGAATTATGAATTTCCTTTAGTGAAAAAGAAAACCTTTGGAAGCAGAAATAAGTATATAGTGATTTCTAGGAATTCCAAGGGAGAAGTAATGGCATGAATAGAACAGCACAAACCAATTTTAGGGAAAGGAAACAATTATGTTTAATATTGTGATGGTGGATAAATGATATATTTTGTAATGTCAAGACTCATAAAACTATATAACAAGATGTAAACTGAAAATTATGCCCTTTATTAAAAATGTATTAATTTTGGTCATCAATTTTAGCAAATACACTGCAGAAATGCAAGATGTCAGAAAACCAGGAAATTGAGAGGGATACAGAGTGGGTATGTGGGAACTCTCAGTATTTATTGTACGATTTTTTATAAACTTAAAACCTTTCTAAAAATAGTCTTTTTAAAAGTTTATTTACCCAGGTGGTTCAGTGGTAAGGAATCCATTTGCCAAGCAGGAGACACAGGTTCAATCCCTTGGTGGGGAAGATCCCCTGTAGAAGGTAACCTGCTCTAGTGTTCTTTCCTGGGAAATGCCATGAACAGAGTAGCCTGGTGGGCCACAGTCCATGGGGTCACAAAGAGTCGGTCACAACTTAGTGACTAAAGAGCCAGCAGAAAGCTCAACTTCTTTTTGCCATATTTAAAATATTTTATTTGAATTTTTATTTAATTTACTCTATAAATACATATTTTATTAAGCTACATATTAATACCCACAAATCCTCTTTGGTTTATCCTAGTATCATTAATGAACACACCATATCTTGTTTGGTGACATGGTATGACATTACTTGACAAGATAACTCTACATGCCTTTTGAGCAGTAAGAATAGACGCAGGGATGTTGTGGGGATGTTGTGATAATCTAGAAAAGAGATTATGATAGAATCAGGTGAGTAGCAGTGTGTGGTCAGAAAATGTCTCCTATAGATTCAGTTTTAATTTTTGATGAGGGTGTAAAATGGCACATCCACTTTGTATAATGTTCTAGATGGTTAGCATAAAGTAAACATACATTTAGCATATATTCCAACAATTTTATTTTTAGCCAAATATCCTGGAGTCATAGTATGTTTTCAAAAGTTTTGTACTATTATCTACACACTTGCTTTGTACATAATAGACAAGAGACTGCAATAACCCAAATATATGTTAATAAAAGAGAAGGATGGAAAGAAAGAAAGTGAAGTTAATCAGTCCTGTACGACTCTCTGAGACCCCATGGATTGTAGCCTACCAGGCTCCTCCATCCATGAAATTTTCCAGGCAAGAGGACTGGAGTGGGTTGCCATTTCCTTCTCCAGTGAATCTTCCTGACCCAAGGATTGAACGTGGGTCTCCCACATTGCAGGCAGACGCTTTACTGTGTGAACCAAATAGGAAGCCCCAAAGAGAAGGATAAGTTGTAATAAACACATAAAATCAAATCTTCCTCGTCAATAAAAAACAATGAGTTACTGATACACACAATATTATTGTGTGTATACACAATGATACACACACACATAAAATATTTTGTTCAGTTGAAGTCTTACTTAAAAGTATTTCTTCATGGTTTCAATTATACTGAACTATAGAACAGGTAAAACTAATCTGTGTTGGAAAAAAAACAGTGACTAAATATAAGGGGTAAGGGACTGAGAATTATTAAGCAAGCAGCTTAAGGAAAATTTCTGGGGTAAAAAAAAATTGTTAAATCTTGATAAGTACTAGGTTACCCACATATATTCATTTCTAAAGATTAAATGTTTGAAAAAATGCACAATAATATACTGGAGAATGTTTTTTTTAATTTTTAATTAGATAATTGCTTTACAAGGTTGTGTTGGTTTTTGCTATTCAACAATGTAAATCAGTCATAAGTAAACAGCATACACTAGTAATAGCCATTTTTTTGGTAATTTCATTTCTGAAAAAAAAAAGTGGATTTTTATTATTTTCTTTCAGTAACTTCATCATTAAAGAGTTAAATATTCTTTTTTATGAAAATTGTTCTGTTTACTTTTTACTTTTGTATCATAATATACTCATTATCACAAATTATTATACAACTTCATAGAGCATTATTTTAAGAGGCATATAACATTTCTTCTTACAGAGCACAAAAGTATGTTAGTCATTATTTACTACTTGAATAGTATATTGCATTCTATTTGTGAAGCTACTAAACATCATTGTATAAAACAATTTTTTCCACATTCATTAGAATTTGAATAGCAACATCACATTCCATTAGTTATATTCAACAGTGCCTGAGACTCATTAGATATTAACATTGATCCTCTATGTGCTTTTCCGTGTGAGACTCAATAACTCTCTGATATATTATTCTGGATGACCAAGGTATGCTTTGACCTTTGACCCAGACTGAAACTTTGGAGCTCAGGATGGTAAATGGGGTTCTAAAGATGTTAAACAGTTGGAATAAGGAAGTCAGTTTCCCAGATAAGGAGCCAGTTCTGCCTTTATTTATTATGGACTATACCTCTAAGGTAACAATGCATTCAAAATGTATGGAAAATATATTAGAAAATTATGTTGGTTTATTTTGTAATAATGCCTCTCTGAATAAAACATGGAAACTATTTTTCACTTGCCTATTAGAAAACACTCTGAATTACTCTCCATTATGTTCATCATTTTTAATAGTAGTCTCCTCAGAGGGCACTGAAAAAAAAATGCTCTTGTCTACATTTCAGGGAGGATATCTTAGGAAAAAATAACATAACTTATTGGCATCATAGAAAGTATTTTCCCCTCTATGCTAGTCATGAATACCTCATATGTAATAAACAACTTTGATTTGTCTATTTGGCTTATAAGGGCAGCATGTTAATTGCCTCATGCTCATTTATCACATACCAACAAGGATTTGGACCTCTTAGGTGCTTCACTCTGAACAATATCACCGGGAAAAAAAGGGAATAAAGCATATAAACAGTGGGGAGAGAAGGCAAAAAACAAAAAATGAAGATAATGTTATTTATTTAAAAGGAAGTAGGTCACCCAGAAACAACTCTGCTACTATCTAGGGCCTTAAATGATCTCTCCTGGTTTTAGAAGTTTAGCAGAACCCTGTTGTACAATATATTCAAATCCCTAAATGAAAAAACAAAAATTCCAATCAAGAATTCAATACACACAAAAAGTTCAGTTCAGTTCAGTTCAGTTGTTTAGTCATATCCGACCCTTTGGGACCCCATGAGCCGCAGCACTCCAGGCCTCCCTGTCCATCTCCAACTCCTGGAGTCCACACAAACCCATGTCCATTGTGTCGGTGATTCCATCCTACCATCTCATCCTCTGTCATCCCCTTCTCCTCCTGCCCTCAATCTTTCCCGGCATCAGGGTCTCTTCAAATGAGTCAGCTCTCTGCATCAGGTGGCCAAAGTATTCTAGTTTCAGCTTCAACATCAGTCCTTCCAATGAACACCCAGCATTGATCTCCTTTAGGATGGACTGCTTGGATCTCCTTGCAGTGCAAGGGACTCTCAAGAGTCTTCTCCAACATCAGAGTTCAAAAGGATCAATTATTCAGTGGTCAGCCTTCTTTACTGCCAGGGTCCAGCCCCAGCAGGAGCCAGGAGTACCCTCAGGATGACGACCTAGGCAAAAGGATAGCAAAGCAGAGAGCAGGGCTTGATCTTCCTTGATAAGCACAGAAAGCCAATAAAGCTCCTGGCACAGAACTTGCTCTGTTCACGGAGGCCATAGGTGCCCTCTCGGTGGGGTGAGGATGCAAGACGCCCCCTCCCTAGTGAAGATGCAGGGCGCCTTCCCTATCGGGTCTTAGAAGCCCAGGCAAAAAAGTGAACTCAGAGAGCCCCTGTGCCCCAAGGAGTCATCCTGAAGGAAGAACAGAGAGAGAAAAGGAGGGAAAAGGAAAAAAAAAAGAACATGGGGAGACCAAGCTTCAGTGAGCAAGGCCCATAACTTTATTTTCAAAAGGAACTTTTATACCTTGACTTGTACATAGAGGGAAATGAAAGATGCAAAGTCATACAGACTCAGCCCAAACATTACATCTCTTTATCAAAACCAGGATTTTTTCTGCATGCCTTTCCCATAAACAATGTTGTGTACAATATCTTCTGGCCTTGGAGGCCTGTGGACATTTTATGAACCTTTTTTGATAAAGGCTGCTCACCCAGAAAACTTATTTTCCCTTGAAGTGTTTTTTCTTTATATTTCTAATCTATGCCAGCCTCAGAAAGTGCTAAACAGAGTTACATTCTCACAGAGCAAAGGTGCAGTAAGTTATAACAAAGAAAGAACCAATTAGCTCAAAGGTCTGATGTGGTTAATTCCAAGGCTGCTACTTGTTTTTCTTACATTCCAACTATGTTAACTAATGCACTCCCAGGTGCACCATGGATAAGCGATATGGGCACTTGGCAGCAAGCACTGGCTTAACAATGAAATCCTACACCAGCACTACTCTAATATTTTTTAACTCTTTGAAAGGTTTTATATTTCTAGAATGTTTTAGGCCTCCCGTGTCTCTCACAGTTGGGAGGCTGTGAACAGTCACATGCGTAGCTGCAAGAGTCTAGATAAGCCTGTCAGGCAAGCTAGAAAGCCATCAGAGGGGTTAAAATAGAAATATTCCTTTCATGACTTATTAACTAAAGCCCTAAGTTAACTTTTTCCAGAGGAAGATGATCGGGGACAGCCCCCTGTTAATGACAGAAGAGTTGGTGAAAGGCATAATATAATAAACAGTTGACAGATTTTGGTTTTGGGGTAGATGCTCAAGCAGATTCAGGGGGTCCCTCGAGGCCTGATCTGCCTTTGCCTGTCAGGTCTCTTCCGCATGACCTTTGTCATGGGTGGGATCTCCCGTGGTGGCTCCCAGCACTTTACAGTCCAAATCTCACATCTATACATGACTACTGGAAAAACCATAGCCTTGACTAGATGGACCTTTGTTGGCAAAGCAATGTCTCTGCTTTTTAATATGCTGTCTAGGTTGGTCATAACTTTCCTTCCAAGGAATAAGAGCCTTTTAATTTCATGGCTGCAGTCACCATCCGCAATGATTTTGGAGCCCAGAAATATAAATTCAGCCACTGTTTCCACTGTATCCCCATCATTTGCCATGAAGTGATGGGACTGGATGCCATGATCTTAGTTTTCTGAATGTTGAGCTTTAAGCCAACTTTTTCACTCTCCTCTTTCACTTTCATCAAGAGGCTCTTTAGTTCTTCTTTGCTTTCTGCCGTAAGGGTGATGTCATCTGCATATCTGAGGTTATTGATATTTCTCCCAGCAATCTTCATTCCAGATTGTGCTTCTTCTAACCCAGCGTTTCTCATGATGTATTCTGCATATAAGTTAAATAAGCAGGGTAATAATATACAGCCTTGACATACTCCTTTCCCTATTTGGAACCAGTCTGTTGTCCAGTTCTAACTGTTGCTTCCTGACCTGCATACAGGTTTCTCAAGATGCAGGTCAGGTGATCTGGTATTCCCATCTCTTTCAGAATTTTCCACAGTTTATTGTGATGCACACAGTCAAAGGCTTTGGCATAGTCAATAAAGCAGAAATAGATGTTTTTCTGGAACTCTTGCTTTTTTGATGATCCAGCAGATGTTAGTAATTTGATCTTTGGTTCCTCTGCCTTTTTAAAAACCAGCTTGAACGTCTGGAATTTCACAGTTCATGTATTTCTGAAGCCTGGCTTTGAGTATTTTGAGCATTACTTTATTAGCGAGTGAGATGAGTGCAATTGTGCGGTAGTTTGAATATTCTTAGGTATTGCTCTTCTTTGGGATTGGAGTGAAAACTGACCTCTTCCAGTCCTGTGGCCACTGCTGAGTTTTCCGAATTTGCTGACATATGAAGTGTAGCACTTTCACAGCATCATCTTTTAGGATTTGAAATAGCTCAACTGGAATTCCATCCCCTCCACTAGCTTTGTTCATAGTGATGCTTCCTAAGGCCCACTTGACTTCACATTCCAGGATGTCTGGCTCTATTTCAAATAACCTAACATCTTATATTAATGTTTCTTCTTATGAACTGAGTTTTTCTAGTATGACTTAGACAGAATATTGTGTGCCATATCTTAATTATCTTTTATCTCTCTTTTTTCCAGCACAAATTAAGATGTAGCAAAACAGTTTCTGAATAAAATACAAAAATTCTATTTTTTCTCTTTGTTTAACTTCATGCATTTGTTCTTACATATCTAGAACTTGGATTTATGTCATTAACAATCATGCATTAATAATAATGTCAGAAAGGCTAAAATTTTAACATATATCCTCATGTTTCAATCATGGAGTGATTGAAATCCGGCAGACTTTCAGCTTATTTATTTAATGCATTGAGGAGGTACGACTCTTTCATTGTTTCTTTCCCATGTATTCATTGAATCACATAACACAATCTCAGCTTCTAGCTTTGGTTCCTACTTGACTAGACATTTCACTCTGCCCAAGCACTTTTCTTTTCTCAGTCAAACGATGATGTATCTTCCACACAATTTTCTTGACCAAGTTACTCCTGCCCCTCAACCAAGACAAAACCCAGGAAAGACACATAGAGACTATGTTAAATATTGTCTTAATGATCAGGATCCCATCTTCTAGTGTTCCACCTCTTAGAACTGTAAAAAAATTAATACAGGGAAACCTCAGTTAAATTGTATCGGTAAATCAGTAGCAGGGAGCTTTCACACCTTGTGACAACACAGCCCAAAAATCAAAAGAAAAGACTTTCCTTTCCTGACAGAGGCTCAGCCAATGAAAAGCCATGACCTCTTTGTTTACTATAACCTGATTTTTTTCTCTGTATAAATGAGTTCTCCTTCACTTTTGTTTTTCAGGGACTTACACAGGCTCATGCATTTTGCTTGCCAGGGTTTCAGACCCCACATTGTGATTCTCTGTTGATAGTGAATAAACTTATCTTTGCTGGGGAAATATCTCACAGTCTCCTTATTTTATATGAAGATAATAACTTTTTCTTTTTCTCCTGGATACATTGGAATATGAGGAGAAAATAATCTGTCCATTCCACTGTAAATTAGCTTTGACAAATCATTCATAGTACCATTTGATTTGGTTTAATGTAATGTTTTTTCCAAAAGCATTTGGATTTCTTTAAAGTATAGATATATAGAATGTATATGCATGCTGTGTGTATCTCTGTGTATGTGTAATGATTGTGTTTGTGTATATATGGTGTGGGGGTCTTTAGGGTATTGAAGTTGGATGGGAAATTCTCATCCCATCACAAAAATGCTATGCAAATAAATAAATAAACTTTTATTATCATGTTTTTTTTTCCATTTCTCGAGGTTCACAAATTGGCAAAAAATATGATGATATTGCACAAGGCCACATAAAAAATATATTAAAGTAAAATTAGCTATTTATGTTTTGCTCAGCATGTGAGTGAAAAATAGAACATTTAAGAAATAGTCACAGTTGTCAATGTGTAATTTAAGAAAATCCCTTCATTAATATGGGGCTTTCCACCTAGCTCAGTGTTAAAGAACTGGTCTGCCAAGCAGCAGGCACAGGCTGAATCCCTGGATCCAGAATATCCCCTGAAAAAGGAAATGGCAACCCACTCTAGTATTGCTTGGGAAATTTCATGGCCAGAGGAGCCTGGTGGACTACACTCCACGAGGTCAAAAAGAGTCAGGCACAACCTAGCGACTGAACAACAACAATCTATATAGCTGTACCTATATTTATCTCTATCTCTATCTCTATACATATGCATGCATGCTAAGTCACTTCAGTCATGTCCAACTCTTTGCCACCCTATGGACTGTAGCCGTCCAGGCTCCTCTGGCTATGGGATTCTCCAGGCAAGAATACTGGAGTGGGTTGCCATTTCCTACTTCAATCAGATCAGATCAGATCAGTCTCTCAGTCGTGTCAGACTCTTTGCGACCCCATGAATCGCAGCACGCCAGGCCTCGCTGTCCATCACCAACTCCCGGAGTTCACTCAGACTCACGTCCATCGAGTCAGTGATGCCATCCAATCATCTTATCCTCTGTCGTCCCCTTCTCCTCCTGCCCCCAATCCCTCCCAGCATCAGAGTCTTTTCCAATGAGTCAACGCTTCGCATGAGGTGGCCAAAGTACTGGAGTTTCAGCTTTAGCATCATTCCTTCCAAAGAAATCCCAAGGCTGATCTCCTTCAGAATGAACTGGTTGGATCTCCTTGCAGTCCAAGGGACTCTCAAGAGTATTCTCCAACACCACAGTTCAAAAGCATCAATTCTTTGGCGCTCAGCCTTCTTCACAGTCCAACTCTCACATCCATACATGACCACAGGAAAAATCATAGCCTTGACGAGATGAACCTTTGTTGGCAAAGTAACGTCTCTGCTTTTGAATATGCTATCTAGGTTGGTCATAACTTTCCTTCCAAGGAGTGAGCGTCTTTTAATTTCATGGCTGCAGTCACCATCTGCAGTGATTTTGGAGCCCAGAAAAATAAAGTCTGACACTGTTTCCACTGTTTCCCCATCTATTTCCCATGAAGTGGTGGGACCGGATGCCATGATCTTCGTTTTCTGAATGTTGACCTTTAAGCCAACTTTTTCACTCTCCTCTTTCACTTTCATCAAGAGGCTTTTGAGTTCCTCTTCACTTTCTGCCATAAGGGTGGTGTCATCTGCATATCTAAGGTTATTAATATTTCTCCCGGCAATCTTGATTCCAGTTTGTGTTTCTTCCAGTCCAGCGTTTCTCATGATAAATCCATAAAAATGAATTGCTTTTGTTCAGTTGCTAAGTCAGGTCCAACTCTTTTCAACTCCATGCACTACAGCCTGCCTGGCTACTCTGTCCTTCACTATTTCCAGGAGTTTGCTCAATGCCATATCCATTGACTTGGTGATGCTATCTAACCGGCTCATCTTCTGTCACCCCCATATATATATATATATATACATATTACAAGCATCACTTTTAAGTTATATTAAATAAGAGTTTACACACATAACTTTGCATATAGTCCATATGAAGTTCCTAGTTTAATTATTGATATGTAATAAATATTCTAGATTTGGTTGAGAGGTTTCATATGAGAATCTTTCAGCCCATTGAAAGGAGGTTTATGGCACATTTGCTTTCCTGAATCCTGATCTGTCCAATTTGCTGGGATTCTTACCCCATGTGCTTCATCCACACAGGTACATATTGCAAGAAGATTAGCCCTAGAATTTGAGGGTCCTGACCTTGAAATGGCTATAAATTTCATTTTAAGTCCAAAGATATTTAATTTTCTTTGAGCTTGTTTTGTGTTTATTTGCTTATCTGCTCTTTGAAACATATTATAATAAGGGCCTGGGTACTCTAAGTGTGAGCCACATGCTCATGCAACATATTGTGTCTCTAATCTCAGGTATGATTTCATGACATTATATATCTGCATATAAATGATGACCTTGAAATTAGTCACTCAATTCTATAGTAGCATAAACATTTGGAAGTAGAATTGTTAGAACATAGCATATAGAGCTGGTGCAGATATTACCAAATTGTCTCAACACTTTTGTACAATTTTAAACTACTTTCAAAAATATATGAGATCTATTTCTCCACTGAAAACTTGTGTTTGTTTTTCTCTATTTTCTCTTAATTCATCTTAATAAAGTTTTCTGTTTGATTAATTCTATCAAGAATCAACCTTTGTATTTTGTATTCTCTAGAACTGTCAATTATGTCATTAATTTTGTAAAAATATATCCTCATTTCCATATAGTTTTGATTTAATTGGCTTTTCTCTTCCTGAAACTCAATTCCTAGTACTTATTGATTTTTGATTATAAAACATACTTCCTTTTAATGATAGGATATTTTATTTACTCAGGGTTACTAGATTTTTTAAATCTAGAAGCAGGCATTAACCTTACAAATACCCATGGTCTTGATTCTGTTGCTTCCTGGTTGTCGAGTTTGTTATTTAACCTCTAAAAACTATGGTGTCTCATATGCATAATAGACGTAATAATGTGTGCTGTATGAGTGCTCAGTAGTGTCTGACTCTTTGTGACCCCATGGACTGTAGCCTTCTAGGCTCCTCCTGTTGTAGGCACGTGTTTTGGGAAACAAACTCACTCAGAAGGACAATGAAGATAGTGGAGTGCAGTTTATTACACCAGCGGGCCCAGGGCAGAGTCTCCTCTTAGCCAAGGACCCCAACCAGGCTTTGTGAAAACCTTATATACCTTAAGTGTACATGCCCAAACCTACCTCCCCAAATTCCCTGAAACTAGTCTGAACAAAAGAAAAGAAAGATACAAAGTTAACCTATGATTCGTATGCCTTAAGCCTAGGTAGTTAACAGTGGACAATTATCAGGCCTGTGGTCAACCCCAATAAGCATAATAGAATGTATGATTCTATTCAGTTACACAGATAATTAGGGTATTCCTTTAGACCTCAGAGAGTCTAGGTACGAACCCTGGGGCTCTTCCATCAGGGGAGGGGGTGTCTGGTTTTCCAGTTGGTATGTCTTTTCCATAGATACTCGGCATCCAGCTCAAAGCGCAAGATCTGGCCCAAGATGGAGTCTTGCTTTCAAGATGGAGCCCATTCTGTCTGTTTCCTCCTTTACTCCATCCATGGGATTTTCCCAGGCAAGAATACTGGAGTGGATTCCCATTTCTTCCTCCAGGGCATCTTCCCATCCCAGGGTTCGAACTCCTGTCTCCTGCATCTCCTGTATTACAGTTTTTGTTTTGTTACTTTTCCTCTAACTTCCAGTAAGCATATTACAGATATTCTTCTAAAAGCCATTCATTCTAGATTTTACCTAGGAAATATTCTTTATACTATTTACCTTCTCTGCAAAACTTATAAATAAATCATGATATGCAGTAAGTATTGTGAATCAGGACCCTAAATGTTTAAGTGTAAGTAACTTAAATTTCACACAATTGTTAGAGCTTTTCTGTTGAAGTTTTTTTATCCAACAATTAATTAAATGTCTTAACTGCTTCTGAAATAACTATGTATAGTCAGTTCAGTTAGTTCAGTCAGTTCAGTCGCTCAGTCGTGTCCGATTCTTTGCGACTCCATGAACTGCAGCACACCAGGCCTCCCTGTCCATCACCAACTCCCGGAGTCCACCCAAACCTAGTTCCATCGAGTCGGTGATGCCATCCAACCATCTCATCCTCTGTTGTCCCTTTCGCCTCCTGCCCTCAATCTTTCCCAGCATCAGGGTCTTTTCAAATGAGTCAGCTCTCTGCATCAGGTGGCCAAAGTATTGGAGTTTCAGCTTCAACATTAGCCCTTCCAATGAACACCCAGGACTGATCTCCTTTAGGATGGACTGGTTGGCTCTCATTGCAGCCTAAGGGACTCTCAAGAGTCTTCTCCAACACCACAGTTCAAAAGCATCAATTCTTCAGTGCTCAGTTTTCTTTATAGTCCAACTCTCACACCCATACATGACCATTGGAAAAACCATAGCCTTGACTAGATGGACCTTTGTTGGCAAAGTAATGTCTCTGCTTTTTAATAAGCTGTCTAGGTTGGTCATAACTTTCCTTCCAAGGAGTAAGAGCCTTTTAATTTCATGGCTGCAATCACCATCTGCAACGATTTTGGAGCCCAGAAAAATAAAATCAGCCACTGTTTCCCCATCTATTTCCCATGAAGTGATGGGATCGAATGCCATGATCTTAGTTTTCTGAATATTGAGCTTTAAGCCAACTTTTTCACTCTCCTCTTTCACTTTCATCAAGAAGCTCTTTAGTTCTTCTTTGCTTTCTGCCATAAGAGTGGTGTCATCTGCATATCTGAGGTTATTGATATTTCTCCTGGCAATCTTGTTTCCAGCTTGTGCTTCCTCCAGCCCAGAGTTTCTCATGATGTACTCTTCACATAAGTTAAATAAGCAGGGTGACAATATACAGCCTTGATGTACTCCTTTTCCTGTTTGGAACCAGTGTGTTGTTCCATGTCCAGTTCTAACTGTTGCTTCCTGACCTGCATATAGGTTTATCAAGAGGCAGGTCAGGTGGTCTGGTATTCCCATTTCCTTCAGAATTTTCCACAGTTTATTGTGATCCACACAGTCAAATGCTTTGGCATAGTCAGTAAAGCAGAAATAGATGTTTTTTCTGGAACTCTCTTGCTTTTTTGATGATCCAGCAGATGTTGGCAATTTGATTTCTGGTTCCTCTGCCTTTTCTAAAACCAGCTTGATCATCCAGAAGTTCATGGTTCATATATTGCTGAAGCCTGGCTTGGAGAATTTTAAGTATTACTTTACTAGCATGTGAGAGATTGTGCAAACGTTTAGAGGGATAAATATTTAAACTGTCATGTTAATTTTAAGAAATTTCCATAAAGCTTCAGCTAAGCCTGTTTGTGCATTCATACTAGGATTTGAGTTATATTTCATACATACATTTATGAAATGTAGGAGGATAAAAGAATGCCTGTTTTTCCTTTGCAATTTGCTTATGTAAATTCAGGTTGCAAAAAGGCAGTTAAATGTTTGTGGTATGAGGGAATAAAAGAAAGGAATTAGCTGCTGATGCTACGTCGCTTCAGTCGTGTCTGACTCTGTGCGACCCCAAAGACGGCAGCCCACCAGGCTCCCCCGTCCCTGGGATTCTCCAGGCAAGAACACTGGAGTGGGTTGCCATTGCCTTCTCCAATGCATGAAAGTGAAAAGTGAAAGTGAAGTCGCTCAGTCGTGTCCAACTCTTAGCGACCCCATGGACTGCAGCCTACCAGGCTCCTCCACCCATGGGATTTTCCAGGCAAGAGGACTGGAGTTGGGCGCCATTGCCTTCTCCAAATGGAATTAGCATTGTGAAAAAAAAAAAAAAAAAGGTGGCCACTGAGCCATCATCTGAGAAGTGCAAAGGTAGTAGTGCTTAGGTCAAAATATCCATTCTTATTCATATTAAGGGGCTTCCCTGGTGGCTCCGTTGGTAAAGAATCCTCCTGCAATGCTTGAGACCTGGGTTTGAGACCTGGGTTGGGAAGATCCCCTGGAGAAGGGAAAGGCACCCACTCTAGTATTCTGGCCTGGAGAATTCCATGGACTATACAGTCCATGGGATTGCAAAGAGTCAGACACAGCTGAGTGACTTTTACTCACTCATTCAAATTAAATAAAATAGTGAACATGAACTACCCAATAATCTCTCAATGAATTATTTTACTATTATTAATTTGCTAAGTAGTTTGGTCTTAGCAGTATTGTATCATGTCTGATACAATAAATTGCAATTTTCTTAAGTTTTAAAGGCCTTAAAAAGTGTATACTTATGCATTTGTTTCAGAGGGAGACTAATCAAACTTCAGTGTGTGTGGAGGAGGCTGAGTAAACAACCTGTAAATATTCAGTTTCAAGGGAAAAAAAAAAACTGAAGAGGAAACAGGATACATGTTTTGCTGTATTTTGAGTGCTTCCTTCCTCTAATTTTTCCTTTTTTTTTTTTTTTTTTTTTGAGAAAAAGATTGTTTATGCTTTTCTCTTTTCTTTTCTCATCTTCCATTCCCAAACCATCTATTCTGGCAAAATATGTCCCTTGAAACAAGTGATTTTGTACCAGTTATGATATTGAAGGTCATCAATTGTATTTATTTATCTACTCTGCACAGCTAGGATCTTGATAATGGTCCATACTTAGAATGTAAAATGCCTGTAATTGGTTCTCTGCCCTACCTCAGCTCAGATTTTCCTGAAAACCAGCCTAGTACTATTACATGCTACACCAGTTTCCTTCCTAATCTTCAGAAAGCTGTAAGAGCAGAGCAGTCAGATTTTCCTGAACTGCTTTGCCTATAGCCTTTTTAGGACCCCTGGGGAAATATGCCCGAATCAAGATAAAATATGGAAAGTCCTCCTCCCAGTGGAAGCAAGGACATTGCCAAGGACAGTGACTCAGCAACATTTGACTTGGATCTGTTTAGAAGATGTCTTTGGGGATATAATCACTTAGTAATCACTTAGAGCTCTCAAGGACCTGTTAACTTATGGTTGTTAGTTTCATTTATATTCTGTTCTTTCGAACCAAATTTTCTTCAGGCATAAGCATGCAATGAATAGGGTCTGAATACCTGTGTTAGCTTTTGAAGGGATTTAAACATACTTTTTGTTTATTTTTAGTGAATTAGTATTGAGATGTTCAATTGGCATTTGAACTTCCTAGCCTGCTTTCCTGGGGGCATAAATATGTACACAGTAGTTCTAACAGTCCACTTCCCTTACAAGCCTGTAGAGTTTTTGAGAGGTATTGAAATTTCCAAAATATTTGCAGAGAATTAATCTGGATGTCTCTGAATTATTAATTTATAATTTATTTATGAAATGTAATTTACCACACTTTATTGCAGATTTTGATCATAGGGATGGATTAGCAAAGTAGACATCTAGGGTAAAATTCTTGTTCAAACTAAAACTAACCTGATAGCCATTCAGATTTTTTGGCAGTGTATTACTCATAGCACCTGGATTTTGGAAAATATCAAAGTGTTAGTCATTCAGTCTTGTCTGACTCTTTGTGAACTCAAGGACTATAGCCTGCCAGACTCCTCTGTCCATTGAATTCTCAGGCAAGAATACTGAAATGGGTTGTCAATCCCTTCTCCAGGGTATCTTTCTGACCTAGGGATTAAACCCAGGTCTCCCACATTGCAGGCGGATTCTTTACTGCCTGAGCCCCATCAAACATGTGCTAGGCTAATTATGTCTTCATTATATTTATTCTATATAATTTCAATCTGAAGTCTATAACTTCTTTTGCAATATATGATAATTTATTTACTATAAAATGATTTATCATGCCTTATTTTTATTTTTTATTTTTTTACTCTGAAATATTGTATTGGTTTTGCCATACATCATCACGCATCCACCATGGGTGTACACGTGTTCCCCATCCTGAACCCCCCTCCCAACCCCTCCCCATACCATCCCTCTGGGTCATCCCAGTGCACCAGCCCCAAGCTTCCTGTATCCTGCATCGAACCTGACTGGCAATTTGTTTCTTATATGATATTATACATGTTTTTAGGCTATGATTTTTCCTGTGGTCATGTATGGATGTGAGAGTTGGACTGTGAAGAAGGCTGAGCGCTGAAGAAGTGATGCTTTTGAACTGTGGTGTTGGAGAAGACTCTTGAGAGTCCCTTGGACTGCAAGGAGGTCCAACCAGTCCATTCTGAAGGAGATCAGCCCTGGGATTTCTTTGGAAGGAATGATGCTAAAGCTGAAACTCCAGTACTTTGGCCACCTCATGCGAAGAGTTGACTCATTGGAAAAGACTCTGATGCTGGGAGGGATTGGGGGCAAGAGGAGAAGGGGACGACAGAGGATAAGATGATTGGATGGCATCACTGACTCGATGCATGTGAGTCTGAGTGAACTCCGGGAGTTGGTGATGGACAGGGAGGCCTGGAATGCTGTGATTCATGGGGTGGCAAAGAGTCGGACACGACTGAGCGACTAATCTGATCTGATCTGATTATACATATTTTAATGCCATTCTCCCAAATCATCCCCCACCTCCATAGAGTCCAAAAGACTGTTCTATACATCTGTGTCTCTTTTGCTGTCTCACATATAGGCTTGTTGTTACCATCTTTCTAAATTCCATATATATGCGTTAGTATACTGTATTGGTGTTTTTCTTTCTGGCTTACTTCACTCTGTATAATAGGCTCCAGTTTCATCCACCTCATTAGAACTGACTCAAATGTATTCTTTTTAATGGCTGAGTAATATTCCATCATGTATATGTACCACCGCTTTCTTATCCATTCATCTGCTGATGGACATCTAGGTTGCTTCCATGTCCTGGCTATCATAAACAGTGCTGCGATGAACTTTGGGGTACACATGTCTCTTTCAATTCTGGTTTCCTCAGTGTGTATGCCCAGCAGTAGGATTGCTGGGTTGTATGGCAGTTCTAGTTCCAGTTTTTTAAGGAATCTCCACACTGTTCTCCATAGTGGTTGTACTAGTTTGCATTCTGACCAACAGTGTAAGAGGGTTCCCTTTTCTCTACACCCTCTCCAGCATTTATTGCTTGTAGACTTTTGGATTGCAGCCATTCTGACTGGCGTGAAATGGTACCTCATTGTGGTTTTGATTTGCATTTCTCTGATAATGAGTGATGTTGAGCATCTTTTCATGTGTTTGTTAGCCATCTGTATGTCTTCTTTGGAGAAATGTCTATTTAGTTCTTTGTCCCATTTTTATTTTTCTGGAATTGAGCTGCAGGAGTTGCTTGTATATTTTTGATATTAGTTGTTTGTCAGTTGCTTCATTTGCTATTATTTTCTACCATTCTGAAAGCTGTCTTTCCAAATTGTTTATAGTTTCTTTTGTTGTGCAGAGCTTTTAATTTTAATTAGATCCCATTTGTTTATTTTTGCTTTTGTTTCCAATATTCTGGGAGGTGGGTCATAGAGGATCCTGCTGTGATATATGTCAGAGAGTGTTTTGCCTATGTTCTCCTCTAAGAGTTTTATAGTTTCTGGTCTTATGTTTAAATCTTTAATCCATTTTGAGTTTATTTTGTGTATGTTAGAAAGTATTTTAGTTTCATTCTTTTACAAGTGATTGGCCAGTTTTCCCAGCACCACTTGTTAAAAAGATTGTCTTTTCTCAACTGTATATTCTTGCCTCCTTTGTCAAAGATAAGGTGTCCATAGGTGTGTGAGTTTATCACTGGGCTTTCTGTTTTGTTCCACTGATCTAGATTTCTGTCTTTGTGCTAGTACCATACTGTCTTGATGACTGTGGCTTTGTAGTAGAGCCTGAGTCAGGCAGGTTGATTCCTCCAGTTCCATTCTTCTTTCTCAAGATTGCTTTGGCTATTAAAGGTTTTTTGTATTTCCATACAAATTGTGAAATTACTTGTTCTAGCTCTGTGAAAAATACCCTTGGTAGATTGATAGGGATTGAAGTGATTCTATAGATTGCCTTGGTTGGTATACTCATTTTCACTATATGATGTTCATGATTCTTCCAATCCATGAACATGGTATATTTCTCCATCTATTAGTGTCCTCTTTGATTTCTTTCATCAGTGTTTGATAGTTTCTATATATAGGTCTTTTGTTTCTTTAGGTAGATATATTCCTAAGTATTTTATTCTTTTCATTGCAATGGTGAATGGAATTTTTTCCTTAATTTCTCTTTCTATTTTTTCATTATTAGTGTATAGGAATGCAAGGGATTTCTGTGTATTGATTTTATATCCTGAAACTTTACTATATTCATTGATTAGCTCTAGTAATTTTCTGGTGGAGTCTTTAGGGTTTTCTATGTAGAGGATCATGTCATCTGCAAACAGTGAGAGTTTTACTTCTTGTTTTCCAATTTGGATTCCTTTTATTTCTTTTTCTGCTCTGATTGCTGTGGCCAAAACTTCCAAAACTATGTTGAATAGTAGTGGTGAAAGTGGGCACCCTTGTCTTGTTCCTGACTTTAGGGGAAATGCTTTCAATTTTTCACCATTGAGGATAATGTTTGCTGTGGGTTTGTAATATATAGCTTTTATTATGTTGAGGTGTGTTCCTTCTATTCCTGCTTTCTGGAGAGTTTTTATCATAAATGGATGTTGAATTTTGTCAAAGGCTTTCTCTGCATCTATTGAGATAATCATATGGCTTTTATTTTTCAATTGTTAATGTGGTGTATTACATTGATTGCTTGTGGATATTGAAGAATCCTTGCATCCCTGTGATAAAGCCCACGTGGTCATAGTGTATGATCTTTTTAATGTGTTGTTGGATTCTGATTGCTAGAATTTTGTTAAGGATTTTTGCATCTATGTTCATCCGTGATATTGGCCTGTATTTTTCTCTTTCTTTCTTTTTCTTTTCTTTCTTTTTTTTTTTTTTTTTGTGGCATCTTTGTCAGGTTTTGGTATGAGGGTGATGGTGGCCTCGTAGAATAAGTTTGGAAGTTTACCTTCCTCTGCAGTTTTCTGGAAGAGTTTGAGTAGGATAGGTGTCAGCTCTTCTCTAAATTTTTGGTAGAATTCAGCTGTGAAGCCGTCTGGACCTGGGGTTTTATTTGCTGGAAGATTTCTGATTACAGTTTCAATTTCCATGCTTGTGATGGGTCTGTTAAGATTTTCTATTTCTTCCTGGTTCAGTTTTCTAAAGTTGTACTTTTCTAAGAATTTGTCCATTTATCCCACTTTGTCCATTTTATTGGCATATAATTGCTGATAGTAGTCTCTTATGATCCTTTGTATTTCTGTGTTGTCTGTTGTGATCTCTCCATTTTCATTTCTAATTTTATTGATTTGGTTTTTCTCCCTTTATTTCTTGATGAGTCTGGCTAATGGTTTGTCAATTTTATTTATCCTTTCAAAGAACCAGCTTTTGGCTTTGTTGATTTTTGCTATGGTCTCTTTTCTTTCTTTTGCATTTATTTCTACCCTGATTTTTAAGATTTCTTTCCTTCTCTTAACCCTGGGGTTCTTCATTTCTTCCTTTTCTAGTTGCTTTAGGTGTAGAGTTAGGTTATTTATTTGACTTTTTTCTTGTTTCTTGAGGTATGCCTGTATTGCTATGAACCTTCCCCTTAGCACTGCTTTTACAGTGTCCCATAGGTTTTGGGTTGTTGTGTTTTCATTTTCATTCATTTCTATGCATATTTTTATTTCTTTTTTGATTTCTTCTGTGATTTGTTGGTTATTCAGCAGCGTGTTGTTCAGCCTCCATATGTTGGAATTTTTAATAGTTTTTCTCCTGTAATTGAGGTCTAATCTTACTGCATTGTGGTCAGAAAAGATGCTTGGAATGATTTCAATTTTTTTTTAATTTACCAAGGCTAGATTTATGGCCCAGGATGTGATCTATCCTGGAGAAGGTTCCATGTGTGCTTGAGAAAAAGGTGAAATTCATTGTTTTGGGGTGAACTGTCCTATAGATACCAATTAGGTCTAACTGGTCTATTGTATCATTTAAAGTTTGTGTTTCTTTGTAAATTTTCTGTTTAGTTGATCTATCCATAGGTGTGAGTGGGGCATTTAAGTCTCCCACTATTATTGTATTATTGTTAATTTCCCCTTTCATACCTGTTAGCATTTGTCTTACATGCCTTAGTTTTAATGGTGCATTACATGTAAGCAAGGTTCTTACCAAAATAATACAAATTTAAAACATTTTCTAATAATTTGCAGTGAATTTCATTGTGCCCTATTTTATGTTTATATGCATTTCTTCATATTACCATTAAGACATATACTAGATTATGCTTCAATATCTACAGTCATGAAGAATTTCTTATATTTCAAAATCTTGCTTCTCACAGTAGACTAGTCTGACCTGAATCAACTAAGGTCAGTTTATACCATGCTACATTCTGGTACATTAAAGAAAAATTTGAGTATGCAATAGAAGTTTTAAGTATAAGAACTTCTTCAGTTCAGTTCAGTCATTCAGTCGTGTCCAACTCTTTGTGACCCCATGAATTGCAGCATGCTAGGCCTCCCTGTCCATCACCAACTCCCAGAGTTCACTCAGACTCATGTCCATCGAGTCAGTGATGCCATCCAACCATCTCATCCTCTGTCATCCCCTTCTCCTCCTGCCCCCAATCTCTCCCAGCATCAGAGTCTTTTCCAATGAGTCAACTCTTCGCATGAGGTGGCCAAAGTACTGGAGTTTCAGCTTTAGCATCATTCCTTTCAAAGAAATCCCAGGGCTGATCTCCTTCAGAATGAACTGGTTAGATCTCCTTGCAGTCCAAGGGACTCTCAAGAGTCTTCTCCAACACCACAGTTCAAAAGCATCAATTCTCCAGTGCTCAGCTTTCTTCACAGTCCAAATCTCACATCCACACATGACCACCGGAAAAACCATAGCCTTGACTTACCCTTACACTAATAACTTTACAGAAAGGGCACTCAGAATTTTTATTCAGTACTACCTAAGAGTAAAGTAAATTTATGACAATATTTTTATAGTGCAAGATCAGGTTAGTGAGTAGGATTAAATATTCCTTATGAGAAACAGTCTTATTAAACTAGCTTAAATGTTTTCACTAACATAGAGCTAAAATTAAAGTTTACTTCATCATAGTTATCACGTGCATGTTGTGGATTTTTTTTTTTTTTGTCTGTATTTTTCCATTCAACTTTGTGTAAATGTACATGACAATTCTGTGTTTCTAAACCAATCACTCAAAGAGGAAAGACTGTAAAAGGAAAATGTCTTTTAAATATCACATTGTCATTCATTTCTTTCAAATCACCTCATGCAGTCCTCACTAGAAATCTGAATTCTGGCATGATACCATAGGTATAAGATGAATAAGATGAGGTTTAAAAAGAGTAGGCAGTTAGCTCAAGGGTGACACTGGTCAGTTTTTGTGTTTGTTTGTTTATAGCCACTCCTTAACATTACTACCGCTTTCCGGGTCAGCACTGTTCTGTGTATTCAGAGATTGCCAAATACTCTTTATTTCATCCATTTTGACTAATTTCTACTTGGGAGTTTTCCTTAATATCTCTGTGATCAGAGCACAGTTTATATGACAATAATTCTCCTCATCTGAGCTTTCCCTTTCCCTTTTCCCCTCCATTAATAGGAAGATCAGATTAGTCAGTTAATTCAATCTGTCAGAAGTGTCTGACTCTGCAACTCCATGGACTGCAGCACACCAGGCCTCCCTGTCCATCACCAACTCCTTGAGTTTATTCAAACTCATGTCCATCAAGTCGGTGATGCCATCCAACCGTCTCATCCTCTGTTGTCCCCTTCTCCTCCTGCCTTCAATCTTTCCCAGAATCAGGGTTTTTTTTCCAAGGAGTCAGTTCTTCAAATCAGATGGCCAAAGTATTGTAATCTCAGCTTCAATATCAGTCCTTCCGATGAATATTCAGTATTGATTTCCTTTAGGATGGACTGGTTGGATCTCCTTGCAATTCAAGGAGCTCTCAAGAGTCTTCTCTAGCATCACAGTTCAGAAGCATCAATTCTAAGGCGCTCAGCCTTCTTTATGGGTCAACTCTCACACCCATAACATGACTACTGGAAAAATTTCCAGGAAAAAAAAAAATATGTATGTGGAATACATGTTTGCATTAACTATCCCATTCTCTTTACACATGTAAATATTCAGAAAACAAATTGGTGTCTAATAACTCATCATCGTGCATGTTTTATTCTATACAGATGAGAATTCAAAAGAGTGCTTTCACTGTATTCCTGCATTTCTCTCAGCTCTCAAGCATGACATGAAGCCCCAGATGAGGGAGAATCAGGACCTTTGTCTCTGAACATTCACAGTGGTTGTTCCTTCAGGAATGGCTGCCCCTTAGCCACCTTTGTTCTCTTATTTGTTCCTTATGTAATTATATTATTCTCCAACACGGAGAAGTTAGTTAGATTCTGTGTTTGTTTGTTTGTTTTTAAGTATGAGAGTTGATTTTTTTATTTCTATTTTTTTATTTGGCCACATCAGGTCTTATTTGTGTCAGTGTAAACTTTGTTGCGGCATGCAGGATCTTTTCACTGAGGCACACAAATATCTCTCACTATGGTGTGCAGGGTCAGTAGCAGCTTTGGGAAGACTCAGTTGCTATGCAGCATTAGGTATCTTAGTTCTCTGACCAAGGATTGAACCCGCATCCCCTGCATTGGAAGACAGACACTTAACCACTGGACCACCAGGGAAGTCCCCAAATTCTCTTGACCTGTGTCTCTTCTATTTAAAATCAGAGATTTAGATTAGTGAAGTGAATTCTATCTTTAAAACTGTTCAAAGTCTACTTATATAAAACTTATTTTTAGGTAAATGGTTTTAGCTAAATAAAAGTGTCTGGAACTCAAAATCATTTCATCTCATCAGTTAAGTAACAATAAGTTGAAGATAGATAGAATCCTATCCCACATAAAAATTTTCAATTCTCATTAGGTAAGTTTAACTGGAAAACATTCTGTGGTTGATAATTGTCCTTAAAGTAGGAACAAACTGAAAATATCTCCTTTAAAAATTTAGACTTTTGAATAGTTTAAAATAGAGTTGATGTTCCACAGTACAGATCATATTTTAAATGTCTACTTATTAATTCTATGGCATGTATAAGAGTTTCCAAGACTATAAAACACATAGGTATTGATTTTGACAGTTACTAGAGTTGATAGTTTCAATATATCCTTGCTCTGAAAGAATTCTTTATAGACATTTGGGGCACATATTTGTTTGTAACATCAGATGCAGACTAAGGTACTAGCTTTTGCAAACCTACTTAGGACAGCTGATTCATCATCAGTGGGTGAGACACTCATGGCGCATTGTCTCTAGCCTTCATTTTGCTCAATTTAATGTCTTTAACATTATGTGTTAGTTACATAACATGTATAACTATGAATTAATTAATTTATTAATAACAATGCCTCAAATACCACCACAAAGTTTGTCTAAAGTTGTCTTCTGTATTATCTCTTTTGATTTACACCAGGTTTTTAGATTGTAAATAAAACATACGCAATTTCTAGCAAAAGTCATGGCATATGCTATATGAAACGAGTCGCCAGTCCAGGTTTGATGCACGATACTGGATGCCTGGGGCTGGTGCACTAGGACGACCCAGAGGGATGGTGTGGGGAGGGAGGAGGGAGGAGGGTTCAGGATGGGAAACATGTGTATACCTGTGGCAGATTCATGTTGATATATGGCAAAACCAATACAATATTGTAAAGTTAAAAAATAAAATTAAAAAAATAAACCCCAAAAAATATATAAATAAATAAATTCAGTCACAAATAAAAAAAAAATATGTGGGCAGTTTATTTCACCTATGCTTTAATGATTGCCATCACAAACTTCAAAGACAGTAATTATTTTTTAATTGCCTTTCACTTGAATTATAAATAGGATAAATGGATTTCCTATTTTTTTTCACAATTTACATCATTAAATGCATTCTTTCTTTTGCTGAGTAGCTCTCAAACACTCTTTACTTTCTAATATTATAGCAATCACTCTGGTTTAGCATGATTCATTGGCAACATTTTTGCATATAAGCCATAAAGATCACACTCTGTAATAATTTTCCAGTTTAGGTTGGGATGCTTAAATACATTTGAATTTCCTGATGATTCACTCCCTGATAATTCAGAGAATTTGGACAAATATGTTAGGAAAAGGAAGGTAAATTTTTATGTATTTGATATATATGTATTTAAAATATGTGGAAAAGCATTTCTTTACTTTGGTCAATTAAAAATCTTTGTTAGCTAGATAATATAATTGACAAATATGTTTCAATTTTCAAAATTTTATTTAAAAGTTTAAAGTCATTACTGAAAAATAAAGTAAAATAATTCAGTAAAATAATTATTCCCATTACAAAAGTGTTCCACAGTGTATTTATAAAATAAAAAGCAATCAAAAAATAAAGCAGCTTAATTCAATAAGTTGAGAATAATATTATATTCGTGTCAAACTAGTTTTTAGTAAAGTTTATAATTTTGTGTTGATATTGTTAATTTTCACCAAATTTATGTTTGTTTGTTTGTTTTTCAGATACCTAATTCATTTGTATATAATATATACCAAACTCAAATATATGGAAAGCCAGAGAAACATCTCAGAATTCATCCTTTTGGGACTTTCTTATGACCAGAACATACAAACATTTTGCTTTGTGCTCTTTCTATTCTGCTATGTTATCTTGTTGGTAGGGAATCTTCTGACCCTTGTATCCATTCTAGGCAGTTCTCTTTTTAACCAACCAATGTATTATTTCCTCAGTCATTTATCATGCATAGACATCTGCTATACCTCTAGTGTTATTCCCAAACTAATTGGTGATCTGCTAGGGGGGACAAAAAACATTTCTTATGATAATTGCATGTTACAGATTTTTGCAATGCATTTTTTGGGTGGGGGCGGGCAGTATTGAGGGCTTCATTCTTACTGCCATGGCTTTTGATTGCTACATTGCCATTTGTAAACCTCTCCAATATATGATTATCATGAACAGGACAAAATGTAATCTTCTAGTCTTGGCTACTTAGGCTGGTGAGGCTGCCCATTCTTTTCCTCAATTATCTATGATAATCCAATTGCCTTTTTGTGGTTCTAATGAAATTAATCACTATTTTTGTGATATCTTTCCTATGCTTAAAATTGCTTGTGCTGATACCTGTTGGGGTCTAGCCCCAATAGGATCTAAGGGTACCCCCAGGATGGACGGCATCAGTGAATGAATAACACAGGGAGGCCAAGCTTCGGTGAGCAAGACCCATAACTTTATTTTCAAAAGGAGCTTTTATACTCTGACTTGTACATAGAGGGAAATGAAAGATGTAAGGTCATGTAGAGTCAGCCCAAACACTCCAGCAGTTTTGCCCTTATCGAAACCAGGATTTTTTTTCTGTATGTCTTTCTATAAACAAGGGTCTTATGTTATGTACATTATCTTCTGGCCTGGAGGCCTGTTGACATTTTATGACCCTTTTTTGATAAAGGCTGATCAACCAGAAAACTTGTTTTCCCTTGAAGTGTTTTTTCTTTATATTTTTAACCTGTGTCAGCCTCAGAAAGTACTAAACAGAGTTACATTTTCACGGAGCAAAGGTGCAGTGGGTCACAACAAAGAAAAAACTTATTAGCTCAAAGATCTGATGTTGTTAATACCAAGGCTACTACTTGTTTTTCTTACATTCCAACTACATTAACTAATGCACTCCCAGGTGCACAATGGATAAGGGATATGGGAACTTGGCAGCAAGCATTGGCCCAATAATGCAGCCCTTTACCAGTACTCTTTTACTAATGTTTCACCCCTTAAAGGGCTCTATGCTCATTAGGACTTTTAGAATGTTTAGGCTTCTCGTGCCTTTCATGGTTGGGAAGTTGTGAACAATCATGTGTGTTAGTTGTAAGAGTAAGGAAAAAACCTGTCAAGCAAACTAGAATGCCAACAGAGGAGTTAGAATAGAAATATTCCTTTCATGCTGAGAAGACTTATCAACTTAGAGCCTTAAGTTGATTTTCTCCAGAGAAAGGTGGTTGGGGATAGCCCCCTGTTAATATCAGAAGAGTGGTTGAAAGGCATAATATAGTAAACAGTAGACAGACAGATTTTGGTTTCGGGGTCGTTGCTCGAGCAGGTCCAGGGAATCTCTCGAGTCCTGATCCGCCTTTGTCTGTCAGGTCTTTTCCATATGACCTTTGTCACGGGTGGGATCTCCCGTGGTGGCTCCTGGCAGATACCTACATCACTGCTGTCCTTCTGGTTGCCAATTCAGGAATGATTTCCTTAGTTACTTTTGTTGTCTTATTTGTTTCTTACATCATCATCAGATCAGATCAGTCGCTCAGTTGTGTCCGACTCTGCGACCCCATGAATCGCAGCACGCCAGGCCTCCCTGTCCATCAGCAACTCCCAGAGTTCACTCAGACTCACGTCCATCGAGTCAGTGATGCCATCCAGCCATCTCATCCTCTGTCGTCCCCTTCTCCTCCTGCCCCCAATCCCTCCCAGCATCAGAGTCTTTTCCAATGAGTCAACTCTTCGCATGAGGTGGCCAAAGTACTGGAGTTTCAGCTTTAGCATCATTCCTTCCAAAGAAATCCCAGGGCTGATCTCCTTCAGAATGGACTGGTTGGACCTCCTTGCAGTCCAAGGGACTCTCAAGAGTCTTCTCCAACACCACAGTTCAAAAGCATCAATTCTTCAGCGCTCAGCTTTCTTCACAGTCCAACTCTTACATCCATACATGACCACAGGAAAAACCATAGCCTTGACTAGATGGACCTTTGTTGGCAAAGTAATGTCTCTGCTTTTGAGTATGCTATCTAGGTTGGTCATAACTTTCCTTCCAAGGAGTGAGCGTCTTTTAATTTCATGGCTGCAATCACCATCTGCAGTGATTTTGGAGCCCCAAAAAATAAAGTCTGACACTGTTTCCACTGTTTCCCCATCTATTTCCCATGAAGTTATGGGACCAAATGCCATGATCTTCGTTTTCTGAATGTTGACCTTTAAGCCAACTTTTTCACTCTCCTCTTTCACTTTCATCAAGAGGCTTTTTAGTGTCACATAGAGGTTATATTAAAGAAAAGAAGAAAAAAACTTATACTTAAGACAGAAGAGAAAAAATATTAAAGAGAAAAAGAGGTACAGATAAAATAAGGGAATCTACTGATATAGAGATTCATCACTCTTCTGCCTCCTTTGCTACTCTGTATAATACATATTTAGTGAGTAATTAAAAAAGCAAAATGTTACAATATAGAAAACCTTAGTATTAGAGGATTCTGAATGTCAAGGTAGAGCAAACTCCATCAGGAAGATTGAGAACAGTTACACAGAGAGCAAATACAATTAGTTCAGCTAAGAACTTTGAGGCTGTTGGAAAACATTCAGCTTATTCATGACTTTTTGTGTGAGACAACTTGGTTATGAAAGAAATAACAAAAACAAACAAACAAAAATAACATGTCCCTAGAATCATAAGACTAGTTTGTATCTGACAACCAAATTAGCAATATGCAGATAGTGAAAAAAAATTAAAATAAACCTAAAAACAGTCTTTAGTATTTATCAGTATTTACCCAAATTGTTAAGTATTTGGCTTCCTTTTTTACAAAAAAAAAAAGAGATAATAAAATGATCACTGGACACTTATTTGGATTAATGGTTCAATTCACATGAAATGTTTAAAACTTCTTCCAGGAAATATTAGGTATTATTATTATTATTTATCTTTTATGTCTGTGAAAGACCTGTAATAAAAATCAATTGATATGAATTGCAATGGCTTCATTTTTAGCTATTAATATTTCATCACACTTTTGTTTTTTATTATGCTATATGAGATACTCAATCTATACACAATGATATGAAGAAAAACAAAGTGAAAGAGAAAATAATGGGTGTCCGTTGCACAGTATATACCTGCTAATTCTACCTGCACTACCATGAAATATTTATATTTATATTAGAAATGCTCATATTAAAAAGGAGAAATTTGTTGTTATAAATAATGAATTTGTCTTAGCAGCAATTTTAGTCCTTGTAGTTTATCATATGAAATGTTCTCTTTAAATCACATAAATATAAAAATGAGGATCTTGTATATATAAAATCAGTAACTCTAATATTAACAAAGGAAATTGGAAATAATGAGGAGGTGTTAGAAATGTAATTAAAATGTTATAATTTAAGTAGCAAGATTATGAAGTCTCTGATATTAAGTTGGAGGCTGTCAAGGAAAGACATTTAAGGGGAAAAAAGGAAACTAATTAACTGTTCTAATTATTTTCCCATTTTGTTAGGATAGTATCTAGTTAACATGAGAGAGACAGATTTTCAAACTATCCTGCCTATGAATTAATGGAATGTTTCTACTCATTTTTTTTTTTTCAGTTAGAATATGCTTTCTTCCAGGATCATATGAGCAAATTATCAAAATGATCTTAAATTCTTGGACTAAAAATATGCTTAACCCTAAACTATAGAAGCATATTGGAAAATTAATTGGAAATGAAAGTACCTACAACTTAAACTAAAACTATTTAAGAAAGTAACTTTTACTTATTTTTTCTGATTATAGAAATACTAATGATATGCATGATATCCTAAAAAAATATTTTCTTGGGATATTTATTTGTGAAATTGTCATTATTTCTTAAAGAAATCATTGTAACCTAGAAAATAACAAAGCAGAGACATTATAATTACTCAAATTATAAAATATTCTATTATAAAAATTACTGAAGCCTGATCCCTATAAAGCAAGTGCCATTCACTTCTATATTATTGTTATAGTCATTTTGGCCACACTTCTCAATTTTATGTATAATTACTATCATTTTTCCTAATTTAAATTTTAAAAAATGCCACAGCTACTTTTGCTTCACCTGATACAGGATTTTCTTTACTGTTCTCCACAGTGCTTGTAAATATATCAGATTTTTTTCCAGAATCAAGGCTTCTTCTTGTCCAGTCGCTAAACATGTCCAAATCTTTGTGATCTCATGGACTGTAGCACACCAGGCTTCCCTGTCCTTCATTGTCTCCTGGAGTTTGCTCAAATACATGTCCATTGAGTCAATGATGCCATCCAACAATATCATTCTCTGTTACCCCCATGAATCTTTCCCAGCATCAGGGTCTTTTCCAGTGAGTTGTCTCTTCACATCAGGTGAACAAAATTTTGAAACTTCAGCTTCAGCTTCAGTCCTTCCAATGAATATTCAGGGTTGATTTCCTTTAGGATTGACTTGTTTGTTCTCCTTGCTGTCCAGACTTTCAAGAGTCTTCTGCAACATCACAGTTTGAAAGCCTCCATTCTTTGGTACTCAGCCTCCTCTGTGGTCCAACTCTGACATCTGTGAGACTACATGACTACTGGAAAAACCATAGCTTTGACTATATGGGCCTATACTGATTAAGTGAAATCTCTTATGCTGTCTAGGTTTGCTTTTTCCTTATTGCCACATTCAGACTTAAATTGAAGAAAGTAGGGAAAACCACTAGACCATTCAGGTATGACCTAAATCACATCCCTTATGATTATACAGTGGAAGTGAGAAATAGATTTAAGGGACTAGATCTGATAGATAGAGTGCCTGATGAACTATGGACGGAAGTTTGTGACATTGTACAGGAGACAGGGATCAAGACCATTCCCATGGAAAAGAAATGCAAAAAAGCTAAATGGCTGTCTGAGGAGGCCTTACAAATAGCTGTGAAAAGAAGAGAAGTGAAAAGCAAAGGAGAAAAGGAAAGATATAAGCACCTGAATGCAGAGTACCAAAGAATAGCAAGAAGAGATAAGAAAGCCTTCATCAGTGATCAATGCAAAGAAAGAGACGAAAACAACAGAATGTGAAAGACTAGAGATCTCTTCAAGAAAATTAGAGATACAGGGCACCCCACTCCAGTACTCTTGCCTGGAAAATCCCATGGATGGAGGAGCCTGGTAGGCTGCAGTCCATAGGGTCGCTAGGAGTCAGACACGACTGAGCGACTTCACTTTGACTTTTCACTTTCATGCATTGGAGGAGGAAATAGCAACCCACTTCAGTGTTCTTGCCTGGAGAATCCCAGGGACGGGGGAGCCTGGTGGGCTGCCATCTATGGGGTCGCACAGAGTCAGACACGACTGAAATGACTTAGCAGCAGCAGCAGCAGCAGGGAACATTTCATGCAAAGATGGGCTCCATAAAGGGCAGAAATGGTATAGACCTAACAGAAGCAGAAGATATCAAGAAAAGGTGGCAGGAATACACAGAACTGTACAAAAAAGATCTTCATGACAAAGATAATCACGATGGTGTGATCACTCACCTAGAGCCAGACGTCCTGGAATGTGAAGTCAAGTGGGCCTTAGAAAGCATCACTATGAACAAAGCTAGTGGAGGTGATGGAATTCCAGTTGACCTATTTCAAATCCTGGAAGATGATGCTGTGAAAGTGCTGCACTCAATATGCCAGCAAATTTGGAAAACTCAGCAGTGGCCACAGGACTGGAAAAGGTCAGTTTTCATTCCAATCTCAAAAAAAGGCAATGCCAAAGAATGCTCAAACTACTGCACAATTGCACTCATCTCACACACTAGTAAAGTAATGCTCAAAATTCTCCAAGCCAGGCTTCAGCAATACGTGAGCCATGAACTTCCAGATGTTCAAGCTGGTTTTAGAAAAGGCAGAGGAACCAGAGATCAAATTGCCAACATCTGCTGGATCATCGAAAAAACCAAAAGAGTTCTAAGTTTTTCTAAACCAGAAAAACATCTATTTCTGCTTTATTGACTATGTCAAAGCCTTTGATTGTGCCTCAGTTTATTTCTCTGTAAAATCAAGGTAAAGGTAATATCTCTTTATATCGTGATTTTTGAATAATTAGTTTCTAAATATGAAATTTCTTAAAGCAATATCTGGAAAGTACTATATATTTAATAATTATTGGCCATCCTCAGCAATTACTAAGGGCTTCCCTGCTGGCTCCGATGGTAAAAATCTGCTTGCCATGAAGAAGACCAGAGTTCAATCCCTGGGTTGGGAAGATCTCCTGGAGAAGGGAATGGCTACACACTTCAATAAATATTTTTGCCTGGTGAATTCCATGGACAGAGGAGCCTGGTAGGCTACAGTCCATGGTGTCATGAAGAGTCAGATACAACTGAGCAAATAACACACACATGATTACTAACTATAACATCAAGGCCCCAGAGAAAATATAAGTACACCATCTCAGGAATTGTATCTTATACTATCCTTCCCTGAACAAGATAGGAAATATTATTAATATTAATATCAGAAACTTCAGAGATAGAGTCGTGTTCAGCACACAGCTCTGGTACTCAAATGCAAGAGTCTTCACCTCCTTAAATACTTTTTCCTTCTTCCTTAAAATAAGTATGCTGTGCCTAATTTAACAGGATTACTGTGGAATGTAAATAAGCTTACATATACAGAACTTGATACTCAAAAACATGTTAGTTTCCCCTCCTTCCTCTTGGAACCTCCATAGTGTTATAAATTTAGGAGGTCTTCACACTATTCGAATGATAGTAGATTCTAGTAATTAAGGTTATGAGTTCTGGACCTACACAGAATGAGATACTGGCTCCAAAATTCACTTGGAGCATAATCACAGATAAAATATATAACCTCAGCTTCTTCATCTATAAAATGAATAATACTGTAATTAACTCTGAGATCTGCTTGATGAGTTCACTTATATAACAGCTTAGGACAGAAACTGGTATATATTAAGATAAAACATTTAGTAAATATTCATTGTCATTGACATTATATTTGTCATATCAATGGGTATATTGTATTATTCTTACTATACATTTTGAATAGATTATTTAAAACATGTAATATTGTAACATGGGATGCATATGGATAAGACATAGCAGAGTTTCCCTGCCATAAACAATCTGCTCTTTCTTACCTGAAGGCTGGGGTTGCTCACTTTGGGGAAACATCCTATCATTAAGCCATATCTTTCTCTTTGGTCTGGGTTGAGCTGACTTTCTACATTTCTGAAGATAAATGTACTGTTTATTTCAGCCAGTTAATACTTTTGTTTTCTTTCTTTTTAATTAATTAACCTTATCCAAATTAGACGTATGTTTATGTTCCCCTTTGATAATTTTTCTTCATCTGAACTAAACTTAGGAAAAAGAAACCTACCACTTAAATGCTATCCATTCAAGTAGTTTGTTTGAAAATTTCATCATACATTTTTGCTTCTGCATAATCTTAGAAGCATACTGGTGTTTTGATTTTAATTTTTTTTTAATATATCTTCAGTTTCTTCACTGCAGTACTGTCCACTTATCTTCTGGGCCAGTGCATTCTCCTTCATATTAAACTTTTTTCCATAATGGAATTCAAAGGGCTAATAATATGATTTAATTTTTGAAATATTAAAAGACAAGTAAATCTAGTAATATTTTGATAGCTGCTGAAAGACATGGCACTGATAATTTTAAGAGCTCATGTGCAAATCACAATTCATAATAGTTGAAGCCAGGTTTTCCCAAATAGTAAAAGTAGCATTTTAAAGTTTCTGGAATTTTTCAAAGGTTAGTTAGAAGGCTTAGATCATAAATACAATCAGAATGATTCAAATATTCATTTTAAAGAAAATCACTATTATAATTAGGAACTGGATTTAACTTACCAGCTGCTTAACTCATCAGACAGATTTCTTATAAGATCAAGCTTCCAGACAGATTTCTTATAAGATCAGGCTTCACACTTAAGATAAAGCCAGAATTTTAAAAATTATAATTTCCATGTAGTAATCCTTCCCTAATTGCATAAAATATTACAAGAGAACTCGTGAGTTCCACTGTTACAAATATGTTTGGTAAATTGAACTAATTTTGAGATTTTTTTTTTTAGCATGCAGTTTTTCCATTTCTAAAATATAAATATGTGTCTCTCTGATATTTTACCTTTGTCTCTATAGAAAAGTGACATATATAGATGATATATTCTGCTTGATGTTAAATTGGCATTTAAGGAGAATTCTGACAAAATGTGTAATATAGAAAAGGTCTCAATATCTCTGAAGATATAGAATTTTCCCATCAGTATACTTTGCCAAAGATGTAAATCATAGTTTCAATTTCTCAATTTCTACCTAGTAAATAAATATGTCAAAGTTCTTAATTATATTTCCCTATTGCATCAACATCCAAAGCACTGAGATCAGACATGGGACATGGAGACTATGAGGAAATGGAGTATATAATGACTATGTACATGGAGTATATAATGCTTATTTGTCAGGACAGGGCAGAATCAGTTAGCTGAGGGAGAGTGAAATGACCTGCCATGGGAAACACTGAGAACCTTACAGCTAGAATTAAAAGTTCAGAGAGTATACCCAGGATTTAAGACTTAATTTTTCCTGGGGAGGAAAAAAAAAAAAAAAGCTTGTTAGGGCATTATAATTTCTGGAAAAGACTCCTATGCTTTACTCCTATGCTTTCTCTTTTTTAGGCGGCGGTGTGTGGGGTGGGGGGGGAGAGCTCACATGCCCCCATGGGATCTCTTGCAGATGCGCAGACAATTTCCCAATTTATCTTTGTAAGACAAACTCCTTTGTAAAAAAAAAAAAAATGCTTTTTTTTCTGATTGAATTGTCCATATGTATATTGCAGAAAATATATTTTAAAAGAACTGTAGCAAAAACAAAATGGTCTCATAAATTTATTCATATAAAAATATTTACTATCTCCTAATTCTAAAAGGTCGGACTTGGACAGAACTTACTATGGAGAATGCATTTGTTTAGTCGCTAAGTTATGTCACACTCTTTTGCAAATCCACAGAATGTAGCCTGTCCAACTCCTCTGTCCGTGGAATTTTCCAGCAAGAATATTGAAGTGGGTTTGCATTTCCTTCTCCATCAAACTCACATTTCCTGCATTGGCAGGTGGGTTCTTTACCACAGAGCCACCAAGGAAGGCCTAGGGAATGTATTTAGTGGTGAACAAAACAGCATTTGTCCTCAGTGAGGCTGGAGACTAAGGAAAGAGACAGACAATGAAATAAACAAGACAATAATCAAAAGTATAATTACAAATAGTATATTTTAAATAAACGAATAGGAAGTTGTGGGTCATTTCTTTTTAATCTATAGAAGTTTTAGTCAAGTGTAAATCTTGGACATTTTTATGTTATACAGATATTTATTCTTTCAGTCAATCAGTTCAGTCCCTGAGTTGTGTCCAACTCTTTGCGACCCCATGAATCACAGCACGCCAGGCCTCCCTGTCCATCACCAGCTCCCAGAGTCCACTCAGACTCACATCCATCAAGTTAGTGATGCCATCCAGCCATCTCATCCTCTGTCGTCCCCTTCTCCTCCTGCCCCTAATTGCTCCCAGCATCAGAGTCTTTTCCAATGAGTCAACTCTTCGCATGAGATGGCCAAAGTACTGGAGTTTCAGCTTTAGCATCATTCCTTCCAAAGAAATCCCAGGGCTGATCTCCTTCAGAATGGACTGGTTGGACCTCCTTGCAGTCCAAGGGACTCTCAAGAGTCTTCTCCAACACCACAGTTCAAAAGCATCAATTCTTCGGTGCTCGGCTTTCTTCATAGTCCAAATCTCACATCCATACATGACCACAGGAAAAACCATAGCCTTGACTAGACCTTTGTTGGCAAAGTAATGTCTCTGCTTTTCAATATGCTATGTAGATTGGTCATAACATTCCTTCCGAGGAGTAAGTGTCTTTTAATTTCAGGGCTGCATTTTTTCATGGCTCAACGTTTCCTGAATGTTGAGGTTTAAGCCAACTTTTTCATTCTTCACTTTCACTTTCAGCAAGAGGCTTTTTAGTTTCTCTTCACTTTCTGCCATAAGGGTGGTGTCATCTGCATATCTAAGCTTATTGGTATTTCTCCTGGCAATCTTGATTCCAGCTTGTGCTTCCTCCAGCCCAGCGTTTCTCATGATGTACTCTGCATATAAGTTAAATAAGCAGGGTGACCATATACAGCCTTGACGTACTCCTTTTCCTATTTGGAACCAGTCTGCTGTTCCATGTCCAGTTCTAACTGTTGCTTCCTCACCTGCATATAGGTTTCTCAAGAGGCAGGTCAGGTGGTCTGGTATTCCCATCTCTTTCAGAATTTTCCACAGTTTATTGTGATCCACACAGTCAAAGGCTTTGGCATAGTCAATAAAGCAGAAATAGATGTTTTTCTGGAATTCTCTTGCTTTTTCCATGATCCAGCGGATGTTGGCAATTTGATCTCTGGTTCCTCTGCCTTTTCTAAAACCAGCTTGAACATCTGGAAGTTCACGGTTCACCTATTGCTGAAGCCTGGCTTGGAGAATTTTAAGCATTACTTTACTAGCGTGTGAGATGAGTGCAATTGTGTGGTAGTTTGAGCATTCTTTGGCATTGCCTTTTTTTGGGATCTGAATGAAATCCCTTTTCCAGTCCTGTGGCCACTGCTGAGTTTTCCAAATTTGCTGGCATATTGAGTGCAGCACTTGCACAGCATCATCTTTCAGCATTTGAAATAGCAAACTGGAATTCCATCACCTCCACTAGCTTTGTTCGTAGTGATGCTTTCTAAGGCCCACTTGACTTCACATTCCAGGATGTCTGGCTCTAGGTCAGTGATCACACCACTGGGATTATCTTCATCATGAAGATCTTTTTTGTACAGTTCTTCTGTATATTCTTGCCATCTCTTCTTAATATCTTCTGCTTCTGGTAGGTCCATACCATTTCTGTCCTTTATCGAGCCCATCTTTGCATGAAATGTTCCCTTGGTATCTCTAATTTTCTTGAAGAAATCTCTAGTCTTTCCCATTCTGGTTTTTACCTCTATTTCTTTGCATTGATTGCTGAGGAAGGCTTTCTTATCTCTTCTTGCTACTCTTTGGAACACTAAGAGGTGCTAAAATGAACTTATAAGTTGATGCAAAACTAGTCAAGTATCCAAACGACTATCATTAATTTCATTTCACCTGACACAATTTGAATTTCTATGGCCAGACATTGTTGACATTGATATTATTTTGTGTGAGTCAACTTCTCTGTTTTGAGTTGTAAAATGTCTTAGCCAAAAATAAGTAAAGGTAGGTAATAACCTGAATGCAAGAACTAGTATGGTCACTCACTAAATTAAAAAGAATCTCACTGTTATTTCTTGATATTATATGTGCTCTTAATGATCCAACTGAAGAGAGAAATATGGCTGATGCTCTTGAGAAGCTTAGAAGGGAGGAGATCACAGTGCAGAAGTGAAGGAGTTAAATCATAATTCCTTGGCTATGATTGATATTGACAATGAAGTGTTGGCTTGCTTATTAAACTATAGTTTATTTACAATGTTGCATTGGTTTTGTGTATAAAATCATGTGATTCATTTCATATATATGTGTGTTCATATGTATGTATATTTTCCATCTCAGATTACTTTTCATTATAGGTTATTATAAGATATTGATTTAGTTCCCTGTGCTATACAATAGACCATTTTTATCTATTTTATATTTGGTAGTCTGTATCTTTTAATCCCAAACTCCCAAATTTATCCCTCCCCTCCCCTTTTCCTTTTGGTAACCAGAAGTTTGTTTTCTGTGTCTATGAGTCTTTTTCTGTTTTGTAAATAAGTCCATCTGTGTAATTTTTTTTTTTAGAAACCACATGTAAGTGATTGCATATATTTGTTTTTCTCTGTCTGACTCACTTTACTTACTAAGGTAATTTATTGGTCCATCCATGTTGCTGCAGACTCCAAGTATTTTAATGATCCACATTCACAACTTTTATTCCAAGAATAAAAATAAAGCAGAAACATTTGTGTTAATTTTTGAAGTTTTATTTTTCAATAATACAAATCTGGTTGGTTGGAGTATAGGGTTTCTGAAGCAGAGGGAAACTTTGAGGGTTGGCTGGTCTTCTTATTAAAGACCCTGCTTATTTCACACCAGAAAGTGATCTTTCACTTTCCTGCTGTGTTATGTTCTCTGACATGTATACTGTGCATGTCCTATATCCAGGAGTTTTCAGAGAGCTGTCAAGAGCTAGGTTTAAAACAACAACAAGTAAATATATTAGGATCTTTCTATAAGAATTTCTAGCACATAATATTTTACGTTTATTTGTTGGGCATTTTCAACTGAGTCATAGAACTATGCTATTTTTCTTTTTTATATTATGAACCCATTTTAAGAAGCTTCAACATTGACAACTCATTTTTATCTAACCTGGCTCTCTCTACAACTTGAAAACAAATTCTCATGCAAGTACATCATATCCATGAAGTTTTTTAAAGACTTTTGAGATTCTACCCATTCCTAATCAGTTATCTAGTGGCCTGATCTTGCTCCTAGTCATTTCTGACATTGGGCAAAGGTGCTCCAGGATGACTTTCAATTCCTACTGGAAAAAAATGACTTTCAATTAACTTGAACAGTGCCAAAGATGTGATCATTGACTTTAAGTGATACTCTCCACTTGCTCACTCTAAGAAAAAAATAATTTCATCAGTAATAGGTGCCCATTGCACACTGTGCTGTGCTTAGTCACTCAGTCATGTCCTACTCTTTGTGACCCCCTGGACTGTAGCCTGCCAGCTACCTCTGTCCATGGCGATTCTCCAGGCAAGAATACTGGAACAGATTGTCATGAGCTCCTCCAAGGGATCTTCCCAACCTAGGGATTGAACCCAGATCCCCCACATTGCAGGTGGATTCTTTACTGTCTGAGCCACCAGGGAAGCCTAGTAATAGGAGCATGACATTAATATGAACCCCATTCTCACACCCTCACTGCTCCAAAGGAAAGTTATTATCAGAAAGGTTACATTTCTGATGCATAAGAGGAGACTGGGCAACAAAACAGCTCATGAGTATTGAGCACTTACTGTGTAACCAAGCAGTGTTCCAGTTCTGCCCATATCCTCACAAGACTATTTGCTGGGCTATTAGTATCACCTGATGGATGGTTTGTTGAGCATATGTCCCAGTCCTCATAGTTAGTAAGCAATTCTGAGTCCAGAACACATGCCCATAACAAATATACACTATCAGGTGCTAGAATTAGCCAGAGTTGCAGTTCACATTTTACACGGACAGAGTTGGGAGAGACAGTTCCTTTGAATAAAAGAAAAGAGATTGATGTGGAGCTTAGGTAAGAGTACTGGTGTTGGACATATGAGAAGCTCCAGATTGCCACTGGCTACACAATGATCAGAGTAGAAAGCTATATTTTTAAGAAATATAGTTGCAGGTCCAATATTTGGTCTTTTAGAATATTCTTTAAATGATACAAGTAAAATGTTGAAATTATCTTCTAAATCATTGCTACCCGAAATTGGCTTTATTGAATAAAGTCACATACAAGAATGGGCTCTATGGGTTCTCAGTGTTGATTTGTATTACATGATGCCTTTGATAGTCTACTGCTAAATATCTAAATTGATTACACAGCCAAAAGATCAGAGAGGAAGAGGAGATATAAATAAGAAAACTAGAAAAGAGCACAGCAGAGAGTCTGGATAAATCCAGGGAGTTGTAAGTTTTACTCATACTTAAATCTATATATTGTTAAAACAAAATGAAACAAAAAAGCATATAAGGCAAGTGTTATACATTTTAAAGTCTTCAGTGTAGAAAATTCATATATTCAACAAGTTCAGTGGTGAAAATCAGAGGTATCTTTTAGATCATTTCCTTTCTTACTGCGATATGGCACCAGAGTTTCTTTATGACATTCTTCATCTCCAAGTTTCTCAGCATGTAGATTAGAGGATTGAGCATGGGAACAATGATGGTATAAAAAAGAGCAAACACTTTGTCTTCTGGTAAAGTAGTTGCTGGTCTAACGTTAAATGAAGAATAAAAGAGCGAAAAAGAGGACCACCACAGTGATGTGGGAACTGCAGGTGGAGACAGCTTTGCAGCGATTCTCTACAGAGGAGGACCTGACAGCGTATAAGATCACAGCGTAGGATATCAACAAGACCACAAAAGTCACCAGGCCCATGAGGCCTGAATTGGCGATGACAAGGAGACTGATTCTGGTGGTGTCAGTGCAGGCCAGTTTCAGCAAAGGATACACATCGCAGAAGTAATGATCTATTTTGTTGGGGCTGCAGTAGTGTAAAAAGATGGCCAGGATAAACTGATGGAAGGAATGCAGGAAGCCCCCAGAGCAGGAAGCAGCGATCATGGCAATGCACTTCTGTCTGGTCATGATCAGAGTGCAGCACAGAGGCTTGCAGATGGCCACATAGCGATCATAGGCCATCCCCGTGAGGATGAAGACCTCGATCCCCGCAAAGAAGTGCATGGTGAAGAGCTGTGTCATGCAGCCATGGTAACAAGCAATGCTACCAGCACTGCTGCCAGCAAGTCAACAATCAACTTGGGGGTCACAGTGGAAGTGTAACAAAGGTCTGTGAGGGAGAGATGCCTCAGAAAGAAATACATGGGCTGCTTCATAAGTTGACTGGAGGTGATAGAAATCATGACAAGTAGGTTTCTGATCAGAATTGCAACAAAGTAAGAACAGTAAAAAACAGAGAATTTAAATTTCCTTTTCTGAGAAAGTCCTAAGGGAATAAATTATGTGATGTTATTCCTATTTTCCATGACTCAGAGCAGTTTGTAGCCACCTGAAATTAAATAGTTATCAATCTTTATAAATATGTAAATACGATGATGTATATTATTCCTTGTTATGGGCATTTTAAAATAGAAAGCATTCAAAACTTGAAGAAAAAGATTTGATTTTTATTTTAAAAGGTTTTCCTTGCGTTCTTTTTGTCCCTTTCTGGAAAATATTAATTCCTGATAAACAACTTTGATACCTGATTTAAAACTAACACTGTAGAATGCAGCATATTTATGCAACCATTCTATTAGCATGTATTATCAAACATGCCCTGGTAGAATTCAAGAAATGGTACTGTAGAAAAAAATCAGTCATCCCTTTCCTATTCTCACTATTTGTTATTGAGAAAATAGACACAGAAATGAAACCTTGAGAGAAAACTTAAAAAGCACTTATATGTGGATAATGTTATATGTGAGAAATTTCCTTCCATCTATCCTAGGTGGAAATGTGATAAATAGAAAAAATCAACCAATTTGGAATCATGAGGTATATGTACATGGCCAAAATCAGCTATATATCTGTTTTTCCTAATTTACAAATATGATTAATTTACAAATGTGCTTAATTTACAGATAGAATATTATATTTTATAGTCAAACAAAAGGATAACAAGCAAAGTATCAGATTAGATCAGATCAGTCACTCAGTTGTGTCCGACTCTTTGCGACCCCATGAATCGCAGCACGCCAGGCCTCCCTGTCCATCACCAACTCCCGGAGTTCACTCAGACTCACATCCATCAAGTCAGTGATGCCATCCAGCCATCTCATCCTCTGGCGTCCCCTTCTCCTCCTGCCCCCAATCCCTCCCAGCATCAGAGTCTTTTCCAATGAGTCAACTCTTAGCATGAGGTGGCCAAAGTACTGGAGTTTCAGCTTTAGCATCATTCCTTCCAAAGAAATCCCAGGGCTGATCTCCTTCAGAATGGACTGGTTGGACCTCCTTGTAGTCCAAGGGACTCTCAAGAGTCTTCTCCAACACCACAGTTCAAAAGCATCAATTCTTCAGCGCTCAGCCTTCTTCAACAGTCCAACTCTCACATCCATACATGACCACAGGAAAAACCATAGCCTTGACTAGATGAACCTTTGTTGGCAAAGTAATGTCTCTGCTTTTGAATATGCTATCTAGGTTGGTCATAACTTTCCTTCCAAGGAATAAGCGTCTTTTAATTTCATGGCTGCAGTCACCATCTGTAGTGATTTTGGAGCCCAGAAAAATAAAGTCTGACACTCTTTCCACTGTTTCCCCATCTATTTCCCATGAAGTGGTGGGAACGGATGCCATATCTTCATTTTCTGAATGTTGAGCTTTAAGCCAACTTTTTCACTCTCCTCTTTCACTTTCATCAAGAGGCTTTTGAGTTCCTCTTCACTTTCTGCCATAAGGGTGGTGTCATCTGCATATCTGAGGTTATTGATATTTCTCCCAGCAATCTTGATTCCAGCTTGTGTTTCTTCCAGTCCAGCGTTTCTCATGATGTACTCTGCATATAAGTTAAATAAACAGGGTGACAATATACAGCCTTGATGTACTCCTCTTTCTATTTGGAACCAGTTTGTTGTTCATGTCCAGTTCTAACTGTTGCTTCCTGACCTGCATACAGATTTCTCAAGAGGCAGGTCAGGTGGTCTGGTATTCCCATCTCTTTCAGAATTTTCCACAGTTTATTGTGATCCACACAATCAAAGGCTTTGGCATAGTCAATAAAGCAGAAATAGATGCTTTTCTGGAAAGTATAATTACCTCTATTTTTTCAAAAGGTATCACCTCAAACTGTAAAAATATTTGTTTTTTACATTCAGTAAGGCATTTGAGGTTAATAGTAGGTTTCACTTGAATTTTAGTCTTATACAGTGTCTTACTCACTTACATAAATTGGCTTCTTTCTAAGCGATGTACTCAGTCTGTTCAACTCTTCCTAATAATCAGTCATCCTGAAAATGTTTGCTCCTTTCTGTTCCTATATCACATGTCTTAATATCTCAGGCTGGCTTTTCTCTCTTCCATTCCTCTTTTTTTTTTACCTCCTCCTCCTCCTAGTCACTGCTGTAAAGTAATGTAAGACCAGCTCTAATAATATGCTCATAACTATTATGCCTTTGAACAAACCAGTACATTTCCACTGGCAGAAGTTCAAGAGGCATAGACTAGGGAGAACTACTGAGAATTAATCATTCCACTAAATCACACCAAAATTCTCTACCTCAACTATATAAAACACAAGACCTTAGTATTTACAATATTTTATTTCATTTACTCCAAACTTCAGAACCAATATATTCACAATTTTTTTTCAAATCTGTAATGCTCCTCTCCTTATTTTTCATTTTCAGTGAAATTGTCATTTGAATCTGTGTACATAAAGTAGGGTTTGGAAGAGAAAAACTGCAAATCTATCTAGTGTATGAGAATCATCATCAATGGCCACAAAATGACATTTAAATATGTAACAACTGAATAGTGAAGAGAGGATATTTGTAGTGGTCAAATAAGCCATCTCATTCAACTAACAATTACATTTTAGGCTTTTAAAATAATTCCCAATAATTTAAAAGAATGCTCTATTCTAATTTCTCCCCTAAATTATATTCTTCTGATTTAGTGGGAAACACTGTAAGTTATATATTCAATCACAGATTATTCTGTACTTAATACTTGACTTACTGCATGAATTGATCAATTAACTTATATCATCTCAGCGTTTTTCCCTTGTGATTTGTCTAAAATCCTACCTCTGAGATTCTTTATCAGATAGCAGGTCAAATCATATTTGAAAAAGACAATGTAAATGCCATTTTGGTAAGTGAGTTTGCAGACTAAAAGTGGAAAATCAATGAAATGATTATGAATTACCAAGAAAATTTTAAAAAAAGCTTTTAAAATGCAGATTGTTTTGTCTTACCAATACTTGAATATTTCAGGCAAATTGAAAATTATTTTTAAAATTTTAATCTTGAAAATGCACTCAGTCTAGGCCATTAGAAAGAGAGGGAATATGTGAAAAATACCTGTAAATTAATTTGCATTTTAAAATATAAAAACTGTTTAATGCATGACTCAAAACTATAATCTATATTCCTGAACACCTTGAAAGCATTTTCCCTATTTTCAGTTATTTCTATGGAAAATAAGAAAGCGTGACTCATATGTCTACAAGCATCATTTTCATATTTTAAAAAATTAATAATTATATAAACAGAAGATATTCTTTAAAATACTGACCTATTTGGAAAATGAAGCAAAATATTGTCTCCTTCATCTCATTGTACTATTTTCTAACTTGTTGGCATGAGTATGCCACATCCTTTTTTGTATTTCAGTTTAGGCATCAATAAGCAATGGGAGTTAAACTATATATTTAAGGATTTCTGCTGGACCCTAACTCCTTGTCCATGGTTCCGACATAAATTTTTCAGGAGTCAATAGCTGGATGTTGATGACTATTATTTTCCAAACAAATCAGAATAAATTTACAACACCCCTCCAGGTTATTGTCTCTAATTTCCTTTAAAATTAACTGATCCAGTCTCAGAAAGAAACACAACTCCTCCAGCTTTCCTTTTCCTTGGATCCTTTATAGCCTGATATTTTAAATTCCCTTTCTCCGATCCAGGTATATAGAAGGCTCCATCATCTGTAGTTCAAACTTAAGTACTCTTCTCTGGAATCCCTAATGATTCCCTGAAGTAGTGAACCTGGACTAGCAGTTTCAAACGAATCTTTGCTCAGTACTACCACAGTGTACTAAACTCTGTGAAATCTACTACTTCCAGGTAGAGTTCACTAACTACAGCCCACAATGCTATGGTTACTCAAATATTCTAAGTCTTGTGGTTCTTAGAACTATCTACTTTGTTTCGTTTTTTTTTTTTCTAATTATTACCAGATACTGTTAAGTGCTTTAGCTTATCTCTCTAAAACAATCTTATCTTGGTGAGAGTTAGGGCCAGGGTCTCATTTTCTCCCTAACCTGGACATAATGAAAAACAAAACCAAACAAAATTTATGCCATTCAAATCTATGTTGAATAGTGAATGTTTGACTTTGGAACAGATTATATAAACTTTCTGAGCCATCTTACTTATTTAGTCTCTAAAGAAAGGAAAATAAAACTCATCTCTTTTGGATGTGGGAAAAGTTATTAACCAGTTATCAATTACTATGTGTCAGGAATTGTGCTAGGTGGAAAAAAGACTAAAATCATTTAGGAGACTTTATTGAAATTCTCATTTAGTAATTTAGTTATCCAGTTCTCCCATAATAAGATTGTGACTGGATAATGACAAATTATGAAGGATTTGATAAATTAGATTATACAATGCATTCCTCATTTAATCAATTATATGGCACTGTGTCTCATCATGAATTAAATTATTAATTCTGTTAGTTTTCCCATTATATTCTCACTCTATACTTTGATTATTTTAAGTATTCAGTATGCATTTGCCAAATAAATTTTATTTCAATATTTGATAGAATGAAATGAAAATTCACTTTAATTACATGTCATTATCATAATTATTTTGTCATGTATTTAAGAGACATAAAAACATAGAATGCTTATAATAAAATTTACTTCAGAATGATAGAGACTCAGAAAGATCACCTTAGAATTGCTCTATAATTTTGCTAGTATTCTATTAGAAAAAATCATTTGAAGGTCACATAAATCCATCCCTGTAACCTCCCCCGACTTCTCACTCCCTTGGCTTACTGTGGAGACTAGACCCTTAAGAGTAGTCTTATATATTAAAACTCAGTCACTTGCCCTAAAACCCTGGTTGTCTCCAACCTAGGTGGTCTCCAAAATGTATAGAACTAAATCTGACCATGCTCTATTAGCCACTCTTTCATTTATTCTGAATATTCACTCAGATCATCTTCATTAACGTCCTATTTTAATAGACAGGCCTGTCTTGGTCAAATGTAATAGAATAAGTGGTGTTTTTAAATACAGGAGTGAGAAACTCAAGCTACAAATATGGCACATTCAGGCAATTAATAGAAAGTAAGAGCAGAGTGATTTAACATACTTTGCACTTCTTGAGTTTTTCCTTAACAGATTTTCTGTATCCTTTACTGAAATATAAGTCACTGACTTTCTGCTTTACTAGCTTCCCTTTAACATTCCCAAAGTTATGAAAAAATGTTTATCACTGTCATTTTTATTACTTTATGCAACTGACATAGGAAGGGTAAGTTATCACACATGAGCTGTACAAAAAATATGTAGCCATGAAAGAGATGATAGAGCAATAGTTTCAAAAGTTGACTGTATGAAAATGTGGTTCAAGTTTTAATGATCACTAGCCAAGAAGCAAATGATCATTAAGTTATATTTTAAAAATTCTCAAAACATATTGATCTAGCAACAGTGATTAATTGTGGATTGATTAAAGAAAAGTTAATTCATATCCAACTCACCAGATACTTGGCTTAAATCTCAGGTACATGTAATATTTCACAGTACAATAATGTACATTAACCAGTAAATTCTATGACTATATAGTAATATGTCTCATTATACAAATAATTCTGTAGAAATCTGAAAATAGAACTTACCTGCTTTCTAAGGTAAGGTGTCCAACTTTTTTCTTAAGCAAATTCAAAAGGCTTTTCGTTTTATTTTAATATTTAAGAGAACAAAATGGTGCCATCATTTATGCTGGCAACTATTCTTTATTTCTCTTTAAATAACACGTATTACATTCTGTGCTGAACTAAAAAGCAAAGACAACACATGGCTCCTAGCTGATTTCTAAACCACTTTACCAGGGAGATATTTAACTTGCAGACATTTATTGCAATATCTCTGTGAGTCTGGAAATTCCCTTTGGGATAATGTGACCAAAGTGAAGTTGAACTTTTCTGAACATTATTCAAAGACCTAAAAATAATTATATTGACCAAGTCATATTTTCCCTATGTGTATATGGAAACTAAGTACAAATCAGCTTCTATTTTATTATGGGGACAATTGTGAGAAAACTCTAATGACCTGGAAAGAAAGCTCATAATACCCACACCTCAGAAAGGAGAGGCAAAGAAAGAGAAGGAAACTCTGAGTTGCAGGTAAAAGGAAAACATTGATACTGCTTCAATTCAGTTTGTGGAGGGCGCTGGCTATTCCAGCATGCATCTCCTATAGTCTATTAATAATAAAACCACTTTGAAAAGTTACCACAACCTGTTGTCCATTCTTCCTCAATGTCTTTCACTGTTGATTTTTCTGTCCACAGTTCACCCAAATAGCTCCCTTATATACCTCATCCCTGTAATGGAAGGTAATGCCAAGTCTTTTTGTGGTTACTTACCTTTTTCTTATTTCTTAGTAACATTTTGAGACAATATTTTCTCTTCTCTGACAGTGTTTTATTCAAGCTCCAGAGACCATATTTCTCAAATGTTTACATTTTTAACAATGGCACTTTAACAATTTTAAGTGCACAATTCAGTGGCATTGCTTATATTTACAATATTGTGTAATCACTGTATATTTCAAAACATTTTCATCACTCCAAACAGAAACATCGTACCCATCAAGTAATAACTCCTAATCTTCCTTTCCCTCTGCCACTGATATCTTTTAATGTACTCTGCCCCGTGAATCTTCTTCTTATAGTTCATGTAAGTGAAATCATGCAATGTTTTTTCTCCTATCCTTTTCTTTTTTTAATTACTTAGTTACTTCGGCTGTATCAGGTCTCAGCTGTGGCACAGGGATCTGTCATTGAGCTGCCTGGGCTTTTCAGTGCAGTGGGGGGTGTCAGTTGCTCCTCCACAGGTGGGATCTTAGTTTCCAACGAGGGATTGAACCTGTGTTCCCTGTTTTGCAAGGTGTATTCTTAACCACTGAACCACCAAGGAAGTCCCCTTCCCTTTTTTTCTACATTGCAATTTAATCTTGATTTCTCACAAAATTCTTTCTTTTTTTACAATCTCTTTCTTGAGTCCAACCAACTCTTTTTTGGCATAATCTCTTTTTTCTATTCATGTTTTATTTTATATTTATGACATATTTTTAATATTTCCAAATAATTATTTAAGGAGATTCAGAGTGTTACAGTTTTTGTCTGTTCTCTCTGAGTGTGTCTTTGTGTACATGTGATGTTATTACAGGGACATATTCATTGTTTGGAATGTTTTGACACGTTTTATGCTTTCCCCGCCCCCCTCCCTTTATAGTAGCATTGTATGGATACAGGTTTTTTCTTTCTTTCTTTTTTTTTTTTTTTTTTTGATAACTTAGTGGAGTAAACTTGGGTTTTGTATGGTTTACAAGAATTCTAGTTTAGTGCTGTTTTCTTCTGTAGTGTAGTGAAATGAAGTATATGTGAATACACATACAGATATACATATACTCACACATACATACATGCATGCATGTGTATGAATGTATCTATTTTGTTTTTGTTCAGTTGCTAAGTCGTATCTGACTCTTGGAGACCCCATGGACTGCAGCATGCCAGGCTTCCCTGTTCTTCACTATCCCTCAGAATTTGCTCAAATTCGTGTCCAGTGAGTCAGTGATGCCATCCAACCATCTCATCCTCAGCCAGTCTCTTCTTTTGCCTTCAATCTTTCCCAGCATCAGGGTCTTTTTCAATGCGTCGGCTCTTCACACCATGCGGCCAGAGTACAAGAGTTTCAGCTTCATTATCAGCATATACCTAAATCTATATATATATCCTTCTTTATGTAAAATGCATGGTTGTTGAGAGATTTTGATTATCACTTTTTGTGTGTATGTTTCCTTTATCTTGTTTCTGGAAGATCCTTAACACAATTTACTCATTTTGCTTCTCTTAACATTTATAACTCTATTGTCATCCTTTTCCTTTCCTCCTTTGTCTTAGAAAGAAATTTCCCTGAAGTTTGCACCTCAAACCCTATACAATCGCTAGCCTTTTTCTTTCAGCCATTGCTACTTCCTATCAGACTTTTGACCTGCTTTCAATTACTGGTTATGTGAGTAGAACTTTATTATTTATTATACCTGTTTTGTCCCACTAATAAGATCTCCACTTTCCTTTTCTCTTTTCTAAACTGTGTCTTCAGATTTCTTCATTCCACACACTTAGAATTATGGTAATTTGAGACCCAGAGGTTTTTGCACTCCTTATGAGTATTTATTTACTTACAGGTAAATTTCACTTCATGTGGTTATCTTTCCCACAGTGATACAAAAAGTATGGTTTATTCATTTGATTCCCCTCATCTGAAAAGTTTTTGGGAGGATGGGTGGGAAGATTAAATTTTAGGTCCTAACGGTATCTTAAGGCCTTTTAATAGACCTTGCCAGAAGAATGCTTTATCTATTTTAATTTTGTTGATATCAGTATGCTATACCATATAACTTATTTTGATTATCACCTAGATTATATCTCATATAGTAATTTTTGCTATGGTAGTCTATATTATTCCTTTGTAATGTTTTAAAGGCATGATTTTAGAGTTTTAAATGGATTGCCTTATTTATTCTTGTATTTCGTAGTAACCAATAAATGATAATTTTATTATTAAAATTGTGTTTTACTTATGGGCTAAGACAGTCAATTTTTAAAATTTCTTAAGAAAGATTGGAAAAAATTCTATTCTTTATTAGTAGATTTCTGTAATATAATGCAATTGTGTTATTTGGGATTATAACAGAAACACAATCACACACACACACACATATATATATCATATATTGTTTTTAGTTTGAATTTAGAGTCTGTTTATTTCTCCTCTCATCTCCTATAATTTTTGGCTTATGAATATTTTTGCTTTGTCATTGAATTATATGTATATATGTCAATAACATTGTAACTTCATTATACATTCTTGTTTTTGTAATACATTAATAGTATTTGCTTCTGTAAGGATTTTAATACTTATACTAATATCTGCACATATTATTAACCATGTTTTTGTGTATTTACTTCTTATAAAATTAATTGAGATGAAGTGTTAACATTCTTCATTACCTAAACTATGTGATTATGTAAGTGACCAAGAGCCAACACATCACTCCTAGTTCAAAAATGAAAACTGGAAAAACAAAGATAAAAATCAAAGGTGAATTGCTGCTTGAATGTGATCTAGTAAATTGCCATCTTTGAACACTGGTTTCCTTATTCCTGAAAGAGACATGAAATTACCAACTGACCAAAAAATAAACAAACAAAAAAACACAACCTAAAAACAGAATTATTTTTTATTCTATGGACTTAAATCTAGAAAACAATGTGCTTCCCTGGTGGCTCAGATAATAAATAATTCACCTGTAATGTAGGAGACCCAGGTTCAATCCCTAGGTCAGGAAGATCCCCTGGAGAAGGAATTGGCTACCCACTCCGATACTCTTGCCTGGAGAATCCCTTGGACAGAGGAGCCTGGTGGGCTACAGTCCATGGGGTCACAAAAGAGTCAGACATGACTGAGCGGCCATGCACACACAAACCTGGAAGACAACGTCTCAGTTAGTTCAGAGAAACTGCTCTGAAAAGGGAAGGGAAGAGTCAGAATGTATATGCATTTTGCAACAAAAACCAGGTAGTCAGACCATCAGAAGATTTTCGGAAATTAAAGAAAACCAGAAAGCTCACGTTAACGAATTTAGGGCTTTTCTGAGCCTGGGAAGAGAAGACAGTCTGGGCACCTTGAAATCATCCCTTTGAGTTGCACCTTGACTACTTAGCGCCAGTACCCTGTTCTTTTCTATCCTGTGTTACCTCAGGGTGCAGCTCTGCTTCGATCCAGAGTTCCTCAAGGCTCACCGGCCTGAGCCTGAGCTGGGGGTGCAGGAGCCGTGCTGATGGCTTAGTGGCCTCAGCATCCTCTTCGGTCGACATGACAGATCACATTTTTCCTTCATGGAATAAAATGTTTTCAAAGTTATATTTAAACCATGAACATCTTGCTTTCTATCAGTTTCTGCTACTTTCTCTAAAGCAATCAATGCACCTTAGGTGTGCCTTGGTTTAAATTACAGTGTCACTCTGCCACCTAGTGGACATGCTATTTGCATCACTTGCTGCTGCTGCTAAAGTCGCTTCAACTCTGTGTGACCCCATAGAGGGCAGCCCACCAGGCTCCCCAGTCCCTGGGATTCTCCAGGGAAGAACACTGGAGTGGGTTGCCATTTCCTTCTCCAATGCATGAAAGTGAAAAGTGAAAGTGAAAGACAAATTCATATTCTTTGCTATTAACTTGCAGAGGGATTTTTATGCTACTTGTGGCTCAGAAGGTAAAGGATCCATCTAGAATGTGAGAGATTCTGGGTTCTATTCCTGGATTGGGAAGATACCCTGGAGAAGGGAATGGCAACCCACTCCAGTATTCTTGTGCAGAGAATTCCAGGCACAGAGGAGCCTAGTGGGCTCCACAGTCCACAGGGTTGCAAAGAGTCAACCATGACTGAGCGATTAGCACTTTATACTCTTAGATACCATGAAAAAAATCTACCAATTACTATGTAATTTTGCTGAGAATGAGACCACAAATAGATAATGTAGGGTCAAACTGCGAATGTTGGGGGAAAATAAAACCAACATTTTCTTCCCATGATGTCACACTAGTATTTAAACTGTATATAAACTTAAGGGGAAAAAATAATCTCTTGTGTAATAAGAAATAATACTGGACTGAGATTATCAGATTTACTTTAATTCTTTAATCTTTTCTGAAATATGTGCCAGACTGGAGACCCAGACAGCTCAAAGAAAGATAAATAAAACTGCCTGTGAGCACACTGAGTGACCCTAGACACCAGGGTGCCCATGATGGCCTGCACTTCACACTTGCCATTCTCAGAGGTATCTACACATAGATACATTTGGGAAAAGAAGTGCAAGCAGTAGTTGCTCTGTCGTGTCTGACTCTTCATGACCCCATGGACTATAGCCCACCAGGCTCCTCCATTCATGGAATTCTCCAGGCAAGAATACTGGAGTGAGTAGCCATTCCCTTCTCCAGGGGATCTTCCCAATCTAGGGATAGAAGCCAGGTCTCCTGCATTGCAGGTCAAATCTTCACCATCTGAGCCACCAGGGATCTATCTAAAATTATGTATTTACATGTCATACTGAATTTAGGAGGCTATTTTGAATTGAATTTCTTACTTTTTTTACGTATGCTTTACCTACATACACTTATAGGAATAATCTCTTCAGTTATGTGCTGTGCTCAGTCACTCAGTCATGTCCAACTCTTTGTGACCCCATGGACTACAGCCCACCAAGCTCTTCTGTCCATGGGAATTCTCCAGGCAAAAATACTGGAGTGAGTTGCCATTCCCTCCTCCAGAGGATCTTCCCAATCCAGGGATCAAACCTGGGTCTTCTGCATTGCAGGAGGATTCTTAACCATCTGAGTCACCAGGGAAGCCTCGCCTCAGTTATAGACAAAGATTAATAAAGTTTGTATTGAACTCAATCCTTATATGTTAAGGTGGTTAGAATGTACTATTTAATTATAGATTTTTTATCAGGTGGAGTGGTTAAATCAACATGTTACAGATGTGTAAATTATGGATTTTGAGAATTATACAGATAATTTTAAAACAGTATTTTGAGAACACCAAGCAAAAAGTGATCTTAGTGAAAGCTCTAGGCCAGTGTGAGGACCAGTCACAGAATATGGGAAATGTAGAGAGACATTGTGGAGTTTAATATCTTGTCTGCATTCTTCCTGAAGAGTCTCCCCCTTCCTTTTGTTTACATTAAAGTTTGCGTCTCTAGAGCCCCTTCTTATAAACTGTTAGTGAAACTGGGAAACCCAGAGACTCTGAGTAATTCACACTATTCTGTTTATTGACACTGGAGAAAAAAAAAGAAAATTCTTTTATTGTTGTTGTTCTGAAATTAGCTTCCTGTGGCTTTTAAAAGTTAATTCATTTAAAATTAAGTTTCTCTCCTCAGGATACAGAAAAAAGGACCAGTGTTTCTTTCATATTTTAGCCTTGAAATATTTGAAGACGGTGTTAAGAGGCTCCTTTTGTTTTCCTTTTGTGTTCCAGATGTCTTCAGGCCTTTGGTCGGTTTATCATCTGCTCGAGCTCCCGTATAACACCTCACTGTTTACTACTTCTCATTGTAGGTGCCTGTGTAATTATTGCTAGTTTCTGGGAATCATTGACTCCTCTGCAGTGAGATGCTGTCAAGAACATAATGTTTGTTTCTGAATCAAAATGAAAATGGGAGTTACTTCTTTCTGTTTACATCAACTACTAATGGAACCACATTGAATGCCATGATTATAATATTGAAACTGAGTCAATTTCATTCCCATTGTCGACACTGTTTTACAACCACAACCTCTTCATTACCACATACTTGTCCTGTGGGCATAGAACTCTATTTCAACTCTATTCAGCAATCAGCACTAATTCTAATTGCATTGTTTACATGATTTAGATTCTCTGGTCCTCTGATCGTATCTCACACTTTTTGTTGTTGTTCAGTCTCACAGTCAGGTAAGACTCTTTGCAACCCCATGTCCATGCAGCATGCCAAGCTTCTCTGTCCCTCACCATCTCCCAAAGTTTGCCCTGCATAAACTCTACTTCTAATTGAAAACAATTTAAACATTCAAACTCCTACCTTGGTTCAGACTGTCTTCTCTGCTTAAAATGTCTTTTGTTTTTCTTTCTTATCCCTTCAATTTATCTTAACACTATAGTTTGACTCAAAGTTCAAAGTCCTATTGTGATTTTATTGATCAGGAAATATCTTGGTCGTTATTCAAGTATCTCAACATGTGAGGAACACTCTTAACATGCTTGACAAAAGTTTAATGAAAAATAAATAAGCAAAACACAAAAATATTATGCACAGTGGCAATGCAGAAAAGTGTAGTATTTTTTAAAGCAAATTATTATTTCTCTCACTATATTATAATTATACCATAACAATCCCATTGTTGAACTTCCCAGGTGGCGCTAATGGTAAACAACCCAACTGCCAATCCAAGAGAGACAGGTTTGATCCCTGGGCTGGGAAGATTCCCTGGAGGAGAGCACTGCAACCCACTCTAGAATTCTGCCTGGAGAATCCCATGGACAGAGGAGCCTGGTGGGCTTCAGTCCATACCCTCTCACAGAGTCAGACACCACTAAAGTGACTTAACACGCATGCACCCAGTCACTTTATCATAAGCCATAATTGAGAACAAGCTTAAGTCTCTGCATTGCCACTCAGAGGACATCTGCCTACTGATCTGGAAATACTTTTAGACTTTGAACAATCAAGAAATGCATTCTATTGCATAGGTTGACAAGGTGTGATCTGCAAACCAAATCTGTCTTACTATCTTTTATAAATAAAATTTTATTGGAACAGAGTCATGCCTATTGATTTACGTATTGCCTATGGGTGAATCCAGGCTGCAAGATGCAGAAGTGCGTAGCTGAAATTGAGACTATGTGGCCCACAAAGGCTAAAGTATTTACTGTACAGCTTTTTCCATAAAAATAGTGCTGATTCTTGTTCTATTAAATTAAGTCACTGGAGTTGAGATGTTTATATGTTAAGATATGGCAGCTTCTTAAATAATAAATATACTATACTTCCCATAAACCTAGACTGCAAATTTAAAAATAGAATACCAGCTTTGTTAATGTAAGAATAAAAAAGAATTGTGCTCATATTTGTAATAGTAATGCAAGTTGTATTAAGAAAACCAATGGTTTTTACAGAAAATGAAACACAACACACTGTTAAAGAAAGGATAAAAAACACTGTAATATGATTCATATTGTATAAGTTTTACATCCAAACACATCACTATATCCCTCAGATACAGAGAAAGTGAAAGTCTCTCAGTCCTGTCTGACTCTTTGCGACCCCATGGACTATACAGTCCATGAAATTCTCCAGGCCAGAATACTGGAGTGGGTAGCCTTTCCCTTCTCCAGGGGATCTTCCGATTAGGTAGTTAGAATAGGGAAAAGGAGTCCAGAATGGAGGTGGCTAATAGATAAGGAAGAGAAAACCCCACGAAAATAGAACAAAGGAAGGTCCAAGGATGGGAGTGAGGACCACAGGTAAAACAAACAACACTCCTGGCTGGCCCAATTTACCTAGGATAGGCCCAGGGAGAGAAAAACATATAAAAAGAGGAGCCAAAGCTAGCTCGCTGCTCTCGCTCTCTCTCTCTCTCCACCCTCCGCGCACTGCGGTGCTCTTCTCTTTGCGTCTTTGAATCAACGTGCCCTCATGCCTCAAAGATGGATTTTCCTGCTATCTTCTAAATAAAATAGAGCTGTAACACTGATTTGTCTAAGAGCTATAACATGGTTCATTCAAGACCTGAGAGCTATAACACGGTCTGTCCAAGACCCAAGAGCTGTGACATGCCGAGAGGGCTTTAATGTCCATCACTCCAAATCTTTGTTGTGACCAGACAGAAACCGAGGAACATACACTCGCCTGACATTCCCAACCTAGGGATCAAACCCAGGTCTCCCACATTGCAGGTGGATGCTTTGCCAGCTGAGCTACAAGGGAAGCCCAAGAATACTGGAATGGGGAGCCTATCCCTTCTCCCAGGGATCTTCCTGACCCAGGAATCAAACCAGGGTCTCCTGCATTGCAGGCAGATTCTTTACCAACTGAGCTATGAGGGAAGCCCACAGATACAGAGGGACAACCAGAAATTCAACAAAAATTAAGAATCTTTGGATTGTTACCCAATAGCTGATTTTGCTTTTGTATATTTCCACATTTTGCAAGTATTTAAAGAAAGACAAAAATATAGTGTCTAGTTCAACATTTTTAAAAGATCAGTGAGCTAGAGTGCATGATGAAATTGTTCCCCAAACTTTGGAAAAAATGCATATGCAACCAAAGTATCACAAGGGCATTATTTCATCTAATTGCCCCATTTGTGGTCTCAAGGCAATAGTTAAATAATATTCTCTAAGGTTAACCTCCTTAGGGTTTTATATATGTGACAGTTTGATGTTAGGGTTCAGCTTGTTTGGTCTCCTTTTCTCTTTGTCAAGTCTGAATATATTTTTAATACATTATAAAAGAAATTTATTTTTCTGAAATATTAATTGCAATATACTCTACATTCCTGTTACTATTTTTCAGGCTTATTACTATATTTTAAAAAATTGACTTCTCAGCAGAAATTTTCCTGGAATCCATTAAACTTAGAAAAGAAGCTTTATTAAATGAGCTGGTCAAATTCTACACTCAGGTGAGTTGATTTTTATTTCACTTTAAAAGGAATATAATATGTTCCTAATATGCTCCATTAATCTTTGCAGGAGGCAAACAAGCATGTGTATAAATCTAATTGCCAGGTTACCTGTTTAGTTGACTAGAAGTCTTTGATTATTTATCTTTCACCACATTTATTATTGTTCACCAGGCTACATCACAAGGAAACTTATTTTGTTTTTTTCTGGATCACAATATTTTCATTTTCTTTTTCATATCAAACTTTAATAATAAATAAGAACTATAAGTTGTCATTTGTGCTTATATGGATTGTATCCTGGAATGATGCTCTAAGAAACAAATTGAGGCTGAGATTTTATAATTTTATAGTTTTTAAAATGCCTGTTACAGGACTGAGTACATAGTAGGTCTGCAATGGGAAAATTATTCCAGGGTAATTGCATAGAAAAGAAGATAAATACTATGCACAGCACCTGTACTCACAGCTGAGCATGGCTGACACTTCTTGGGCTACACGGGTGATTGGGAACATTGGCCCCAAGCCTGTTGACAAGTACAGAGTGTGGGAGGTGGAGGGAAAACCTACATGTGTGGAGAAGGAGTGTGGGGAAGAAGGAACAAGTGTGCATCAGAAATTGCATTCATCTTTGGTGAAGATTTCTCTTTCAACCCTGGACTATTCAAACTTTGTTACCATAGACATAAGGAACAAATCCTGACTTTTTGAAAAAGTGTTTTCAATTAGAGAATATGCACTCTGTGATTTGTATGTTAAATTGAAACATACTTTCAGGGAATTAATCACATGTTTAGGAAGGTAAAGGAATAACTGAAGGAAAAGAGTGGGGGAATATGTGAATGACATAGTTATACATGTACAGGAAATCTTGAAGTGGTATATGTGTTCTTGGAATATAAAGTTATAAAACCTGAGTGAAAACAACAGAGTGTTTAATTTCAACTCCTAATGAGATATAGAATTTTTAGAGAATTCTATGTGGAATGGACTTCCCTTTATACTGAGTACCATTTCAGGTTTTGGTAAGAATTTAGGAAGTAGCTTTGAAAAGAATGCATTTTAATGTCAGAAAAAGACAGCAGAGGTATTTTGGAGGAAAAGAGGCTAATTAAAAATAATAATAATAATTCAATGCACTCTTTTTCCCCATAAGTATTCTCATTCTAGGCCTAGGTCAGGAAGATCCCCTGGCGTGACAACCCATCCAGTGTTCCTGCCCAGAGAATCTCATGGACAGAGGAACCTGGCAGGCTACAGTCCATGGAGTCACAAAAACGTCCAACAATGCTGAGGGAATAACATTACATTTCATTCAAATTTTGCTTCAGATTTCTCTGAATCAACTTTTGTATTTTGTCCACAGGAACCAAGAAAACCAGAGTGCTGAAGTCACTTTCATTCTCTTGGGCTTCTCAGAATATCCTGAATTCCAGATACCCCTTGTCCTGTTATTCTTCACCATCTTCTCTGTCACTGTGTTGGAGAAACTGGGCATGATCTGAATTATCAAGATAAATCCCTACTCCACACCCCTATGTCCTACTTCCTCAGACATTTGTCCTTTGTTGATCCCTGTTACTCAACAGTAATTACACCCAAGCTACTAGAAAACTTGATTGTGGAAGACAGAACCATCTCCTTCATAGGATGCATCATGCAATTCTTCTTTGCCTGCATATTTGTGGTGACAGAGACATTCCTGTTGGCAGTGATGGCATATGACTGATTTATGGCCATTTGTAACCCTCTTCTCTATACAGTTGTCATGTCCCAGAAGCTTTGTTCCTTATTGGTGGGTGCATTATACTCTTGGGATACAGTCTGTTCCCTGACTCTTACCCACTTTTTATCTAAATTGTCCTTTAGAGGAAATAATATCATAAATAACTTTGTGAGCATGCGGCCATTGTTGCTATTTCCTGCTCTGACCCCTGCATTAACCAGCAGATCATTTTAGTCTCTGCCACATTTAATGAAGTAAGCAGCCTGATGATTATTCTCACTTCCTATGTTTTCATTTTTATCACTGTCCTGAAGATGCCTTCAACTGGGGGGCGCCACAAAGCCTTCTCCACCTGGGCCTCCCACCTGACCACCATTACCGTCTTCCACGGGACCATCCTTTTCCTTTACTGTGTTCCTAACTCCAGAAGTTCATGGCTCATGGTCAAGGTGGCCTCTGTCTTTTACACAGTGGTCACCCCCATGCTGAACCCAGTGATCTACAGCCTCAGGAACAAAGATGTGAAAGAGACTGCTAGGAAGCTAGTCAATACCAAATTATTATGTCAATGAATGTAAAATGGCTTGAGTTTGCTTTTTCATTTACAAGAGCACTGCAGAGAACTGTCCAAGTTTTGTAGCATTTTTAATAGCATTTCAAATTCCAATTTTTAGGAAGGCAAACAGTGCACACATTTAACGAAATTCCCTTGTTGGTACATCATTCAACCACTTTAGTAAACTGTAGAGACTTAGCAATAAAATAATAAATAACACCTAATTAAAGTCTGAACTATTTAAGTCTCTAGATAAAGTGTTTGTCATGTAAAGATTTCTGAGTAAAGATGCATTACCATTTGGCTGTTCAGGTGAGTCTTCTTTTTTTCTTCTGTTTAAGTCATTATAAGTCATCAAAGAACGGATTTGAGTTGTCATGAAAGTTTATAGTTAACCATGAGGGAGTTACATGAGTTGAATCTCAGTAACTAAGAGTTATTCAACACTAAGACACTAAAGTTAAAAGACATGCCTGTGCTTAGTTACTCAGTCATGTCCAACTCTTTACAATTCTATGGGCTTTAGCCTGCCAGGCTCCTGTGCCCATGGCAAGAATACTGGAGTGGGTAGTCATTCTCTTCTCCAGGGGATCTGCATGACCAGTAATCAAACCTACGTCTCCTGCATTGCAGGCAGATTCTTTACCATCTAAGGTACCAGGGACAGAGAAGGCGATGGCACCCCACTCCAGTACTCTTGTCTGGAAAATCCATGGGCAGAGAAGCCTGGTAGGCTGCAGTCCATGGGGTCGCTGAGGGTCTGACATGACTGAGCGACTTCACTTTCACTTTTCACTTTCATGCATTGGAGAAGGAAATGGCAACCCACTCCAGTGTTCTTGCCTGGAGAATCCCAGGGACAGGGAAGCCTGGTGGGCTGCTGTCTATGGGGTTGCACAGAGTCGGACACGACTAAAGCAACTTAGCAGCAGTAGCAGCAGCAGCAAGGTACCAGGGAAGCCTGAATTTAAAGGATATGTTTATTTAACACCATATAGAAAGAATCGGTACATTATAAGTGCAAAGTAGTCATGTCTCTGCCCCCAACGAAGTCCTGAATATGATTTGGTAAAATTCTACTTGTTAATATAAAATTTATTTGTTCTTTGTACATAAATCATCAAAATAAAATTAAGAAATACACACTTCAGAAATAGTTCCAGCTAAATCTAAAATAGTCTTTCATATCAGTCAGTCAAATTACATATAAAATAGCTATTGATGTACAATGATAACAGAGAATTTCATTGGTAAGTAAAATTAATGGTGGATTGAATGGGGGCCCTGCTAATATCAATTAGAGCATCTGGGTTAACCTGATTTAATTTTGCCCAACTAACAAACTCATATACTTCCCTGGTGGCTCAGATGATAAAGAATCTGCTTGCAATGCAGGAGACCTTGGTTCTATCCCTGGGTGGGGAAGATTCCCTGGAGAAAGGGAGGGCAACCCACTCCAGTATCCTTGCCTGGAGAATCCCATGACAGAGGAGCCTGGCGGGCTTCAGTCCATGGAGTTACAAAGATTCAGACACGACTGAGCAACTAACACACTTCACAGTAAACTCACATCCAGTTTATACAGTGAATTCTATTTGACATATGCTGTGGTGCTTCCCAGGTGGTGGTAAAGAACATGCCTACCAATGCAGGAGACATAGGAGAAATGGGTTCAGTCCCTGAGTTGGGAAGATCCTCTGGAGAAGGAAATGGCAACCCACTCCAGTACTCTTGCCTAGAAAATTCCATGGATGGAGGAGCCTGGTGGGCTACAGTCCATGGGGTCACAAAGAGTCAGACACGACTGAGAGACTTCATGACTTCAATAACTAAATACGTTGAGAATATTTTCACATGCTTGTTGGACATTTGTAAATTTTGTGTTGTATCTAATTTGACTTTTTGTCTTCATTGTTTCTTTTCTGCACCTTTCCTTTCACTTTATTGATAATGTTTTTAATATACAAATATTTTAAATTTTGAGGAAGTTCAATCTAGCAATTTATTTATTTATTTATTGTCACATGTTTTTGTTTCCCTACCTAAGAATCTACTGCCAAATTCAAGGCCGTGAAATTGAAGGCCTGTGTTTTTCTTGTAAGAGTTTTATAGTTTATGCTCTTTCATTCAGGACCTTGTTCACTTTCTGAGTTAATTGTTGTATATAATATGAGGCAAGTGTCCAATCCCGTAATTTTACTTGTGAACACCCAGTTGTCCTGGCATCACTTATTTGAAGAAGAATCTATTCTTTCCCCAATGAATATTAAGAGAATCATAACCTCAAAAGCACCATGATGATGGTGAGGTACAAGTTGAGAGAAATCAGAGCCCATATAGGGCACAGCTACCCAGTCAAAATGTATTTTGAATCTTCCACTAGTGAGAAATAAGCTTGTTGTTATTGTTGTTCAGTCACTAAGTTGTGCCCGAGTCTTTGCCACCCCATGGACTGCAGCACGCCAGGCTTCCCTGCCCTTCACTGTCTCCTGGAGTTTGCTCACACTCATGTCCATTTAGTCAGTGATGCCATCTGACCATAATCTTCTGCTGCCCTCTTCTCCACTAGCCTTCAATCATTCTCAGCATCAGGGTCTTTTCCAGTGAATCAGCTCGTCATGCCAGGCAGCCAAAGCACTGGACCTTCAGCTTCAGCAACAATCCTTCCAATGAATATTCAGGGTTGATTTCCTTCAGGAGTGACTGGCTGGATCTTGCTGTCCGAAAGACTCTCAGGAGTCTTCCCAGCACCACAATTTGAAAGGAAAATTCTTTGGCATTTTGTCTTCTTTATGATCCAACTCTAACACCCATACCTGGCTACTGGAAGAACCATAGCTTTGACTATATGGACTTTTGTTGGCAAAGTGATGTCTCTGGTTTTGAATATGCTGCCTAGTTTTGTCATAACTTTCTTTCCATGGACCAAGTGCATTTTAATTTCATGGGTGTTGAGTTTTAAGCCAACTTTTTCACTCTCCTCTTTCACCTTCATCAAGAGGCTTTTTAGTTCCTCTTCACTTTCTGCCATAAGGGTGGTGTCATCTGCATATCTGAGGTTATTGATATTTCTCCCAGCAATCTTGATTCCAGCTTGTACTTCTTCCAGCCCAGCGTTTCTCAGGATGTACTCTGCATAGAAGTTAAATAAGCAGGGTGACAGTATACAGCCTTGACATACTCCTTTTCCTATTTGGAACCAGTCTGTTGTTCCATGTCCAGTTCTAACTCTTGCTTCCTGACCTATATACAAGTTTCTCAAGAGGCAGGTCAAGTGGTCTGGTATTCCCATCTCTTTCAGAATTTTCCACAGTTTATTGTGATCCACACAGTCAAAGGCTTTGGCATAGTCAATAAAGCAGAAATAGATGTTTTTCTGGAACTCTCTTGATTTTTCCATGATCCAGTGGATATTGGCAATTTGGTCTTTGGTTCCTCTGCCTTTTCTAAAACCAGCTTGAACATTTGGAAGTTCACGGTTCATGTATTGCTGAAGCCTGGCTTGGAGAATTTTGAGCGTTACTTTACTAGTGTGTGAGATGAGTGCAATTGTGCAGTAGTTTGAGCATTCTTTGGCATTGCCTTTCTTTGGGATTGGAATAAAAACTGACCTTCTCCAGTCCTGTGGCCACTGCTGAGTTTTCCAAATGTGTGTAATATTGAGTGCAGCACTTTCACAGCATCATCTTTCAGCATTTGAAATAGCTCAACTGGAATTCCATCACCTCCACTAGCTTTATTCATAGTGATGCTTTCTAAGGCCCACTGGACTTCACATTCCAGGATGTCTGGCTCTAGGTGAGTGATTACACCATCGTGATTATCTGGGTCATGAAGATCTTTTTTGTACAGTTCTTCTGTGTATTCTTGCCATCTCTTCTTAATATCTTCTGCTTCTGTTAGGTCCATACCATTTCTGTCCTTTATCGAGCCCATCTTTGCATGAAATATTCCCTTGGTATCTCTAATTTTCTTGAACAGATCTCTAGTCTTTCCCATTCTGTTGTTTTCCTCTGTTTCTTTGCATTGATCGCTGAGGAAGGCTTTCTTATCTCTTCTTGCTGTTCTTTGGAACTCTGCATTCAGATGCTTATATCTTTCCTTTTCTCCTTTGCTTTTCGCTTCTCTTTTTTTCACAACTATTTGTAAGGCCTCCCCAAATAGCCATTTTGCTTTTTTGCATTTCTTTTCCACGGGAATGGTCTTGATCCCTGTCTCCTGTGCAATGTCACGAACCTCTGTCCATAGTTCATCAGGCACTCTATCTACCAGATCTAGGCCCTTAAATCTAGTTCTCACTTCCACTGTATAATCATAAGGGATTTGATTTAGGTCATACCTGAATTGTCTAGTGGTTTTCCTACTTTCTTCAATTTAAGTCTGAATTTGGCAATAAGGAGTTCATGATCTGAGCCACAATCAGCTCCTGGTCTTGTTTTTGTTGACTGTATAGAGCTTCTCCATCTTTCACTGCAAAGAATATAATCAATCTGATCTTGATGTTGACCATCTGGTGATGTCCATGTGTAGAGTCTTTGCTTGTGTTGTTGGAAGAGGGTGTTTGCTACGACCAGTACATTTTCTTGGCAAAACTCTTTGCCCTGCTTCATTCCGTCTTCCAAGGCCAAATTTGCCTGTTATTCCAGGTGTTTCTTGGTTTCCTACTTTTGCATTCCAGTCCCCTATAGTGAAAAGGACATCTTTTTTGTGTGTTAGTTCTAAAAGGCCTTGTAGGTCTTCATAGAACCGTTCAACTTCAGCTTCTTCAGCGTTACTTGAGGCATAGACTTGGATTACTGTGATATTGAATTTTTTTTTCAGTATGAAAAATAAGAGACAAGAACTCCTGAAATGGTACTCAGTTCAATGAAGCCAAAAACAAGGAATAATGCCAACTCATTGACCTATATATCAGAGCAGGAAAGGAGGAAAAGTGGAGGTAAATCATAGAAGAAATGGTTAATCTCCTTTGACCCGTAGAAACATAAGCAGAATGCTAATGTCGTGTGTATCAGTGCATGTGCTATCCCCACCAGGTAAACCCCAGCCATGAGCAGGGGGCACACCCCACTGGACATGCTGACCACATAGAGCAAGGGGCTGCTGATGGCCTTGTACTGGTCATAGACCATATTGCTAGCAGGAGACACTCAGAATCTGCAAAGATACAGAACACCAAGAATTGCAGAGCACAGCCATGGAGAGAGATTGACTTGTTCTTGACAAATAGGCCCACCAGCATCTTAGGGCTGATGGTTGTCGAATAGCAGAGGTCACAGAAGGAGAGGCAGCTGAGGAAAAAGCACATGGGTGTGTGCAGCTGGGGATCCATCCTAATCAGGGTTATCATTCCAAGGTTTCAGAAGACTGATGGGATAAACAAGGAGAAACATGGTAAATAGGATCGCTTTGTTCTCAGTGTTCTCAGTAATTCCCAAGAAAATGAATTCAGTCATGGAGGAGTAATTGTCTCTGTTCATCCTTCTTTGTTCTTGTCTGTAGTCTTAGAAAAATATTTAAAAAATAAATAACAAAGAAACATGGATAGGTAACACTTCAGCACATCTTCAAAATATCATAAAGCAGAACACATTTCTTTCTATAACTGTGTTTTTGTGTTCAGAAAAGCATCCAGTCATGTGCCAACTCTTTAAAGAGGCAAAGCTATCTATTGGGGCTTCTCTGTTGGTTCAGACAATAAAGAATCTGCCTGCAACATGGGAGACCCAGGTTTGATCCCAAAGTCAGGAAGATCTCTTGGAGAAGGGAATCACTACTCACTCTAGTATTCTTGCCTGAAGAATTCCATGGACAGAGGAGCCTGATGGGCTACAGTCCTTGGGGTCACAAAGAGTCCAGCATGACTGAGTGACTAACACTTCTTCAGCTATTTATTACCCAATAACAAAAATCACCTAGAATAGACTGCTGAGAAACTGAACTGTCATTTATGAGGCATGTTAATCCTACAAGGTTATGTCGAAGTCTGACTTTTTTTATCTCAATGGATGCATTTGAATTAATTTACCTCTCTTTTCCTCTTCAAAATAATATGAACAAGACTCTAATGTATTAGAGATGTTGAGCTGTAGACAGGGTTAAGGATTCTCTACACCTGAAAGTATTTACATGGAAACAAAATGGGATTACAGCTTTAATGCTTCTCACTACATGATTGTTTTAAGAATATTTGTATTAATTCCTGAAATAATGACCATGTCACTGACTAATAATAATGATCACTATTTTGTTACTGGTTTTATGTTGTGTTTAATAGTTAGTGAGACGTGTAAGTATTATCAACCTTTATTCCTAGTAATTTGTTATTGATTTGTCACAATACTCATTATGCCTTTGCAGAGATAGTTGTCAAAAATCAAGTCGCTTGATGAGTGAAAGAAAAAGTCTAAAAGGAATTGAAAACAATAGAACACATTTACATCTGTTTGAATTTTAAATGGGCTCTAATATTATAAAATGGAAATGAGATGAGAGACAATAAGTTCTTCTGAGAGACACATACTCTCTCTTATGTATGTGTCTTTGTGTGTGTGTCGTGTTTGCTATGCCTATTGTTTTTTTTTAATTGGAGTAAAATTGCTTTACAGTGTTGTGTTGGTTTCTGCCATGCAGTAAAGCAACTCAGCCACAATTATAAATATTTTACCTCCCTCTTGACTTATATACGTTTTTGATGTATATGAGAATAGAATGCATTTAATGAACTTCTTCCTTAAGCCTAAATATGACATTTTTTCACATGAGAATTAATTTGCAAGTTTTTATTTTTACTGTAGTAGTTGTATTATTTTTTAAACAAAATGAAACAAACCTTCAATTCATGTATACAATTATCCAATGAAAAAGGAGTAAAAGATTTTTGTGAGCCAACAAGAAAAAAAAATCATTAAGAAGTTATACTGTGGTTATTAACAAGTTCAGGAAGATAGTTCCCAATCAGAGAAATCAATATCGTTTCTGGCAAATAAATGCAGAGTTAATTTAATTGAGTAAGTAGGCATAAACGTTTCACTTACAAATACATTTTTTCTTTCTCAAAAAGTTATTTCCTCTTATATTCTTTAAGATAGGACCTGGAAACCTACCTGAAATGAGCAGGTCTTGGGTAGCTAAATGATAATAAGCAGATGGTCTTTTATTTTACCGGGTATATGGAGACTTAAATCCCTGAGTTACTGCCCCTAGGTTTTGATGTTAGCACACATTTCATTAATTATGTTTCTGCTTCTGTGTATTCAGAAACAACTTTGCAAAGGCTGAGTTTTGAAGCTTCACTATTGCTGCCAAATTGATCTATGGTAGAAGAAAGTAGAAATTTGTTTGTATGGAGTGCTTTGCAGTTACCCTGAAACTATCTCCTCCTTGCCCAGTCAAAGAGGAAACCTAATGAAACTCAAAAAGATCCTCCCTCCATCATTTTCAGCTCCTTTGGATTGGTCATTGTGTCTTTGAAACAGTCTCCTTCACTACATTATTTAGGAATATTGCTACATTTTAACCATATTTTCTTTTTTTATTGAAATATGAGACATACACCATAAAATTGATCTTTCTTATGTAAGTATGCAGTTCTTGTTTTTATTGTTTTTTTTTATTGTGCTTTCAAGATTGTACAATTATCTCCAGTATCTAAATCCAGAACATTTTCATCACTTCAATAAGAAGCCCTCACCTGCTACCTGTCAGTTCTCCTTCCTTAGCCCTTAGCAACCACTAATTCTATGTGGTTTCCTATTATGGATGTCTCATACAAACAGAATCATGTGGTACCTTTTTTTTCTAATATGTTTTGTTCATTTGTTTATTTTATTTTCCTTTCAGCCTTCTTTCCTCGAAGATAATGTTTTCAAGTTGCACCCATGTTGCTCCACTTATCAGTATTTTGTTTCATCATTTTGGGACAATAATATTTCATTTTAAAGATACAATACACTTTGTAGATCCCCTCTTCAGTTAAGTGACTATCAGGTTTTTTCTGCTTTTTATCTATTATAAATAATGATGCTATAACATTAGTAACAATGCTACCTTTCAAGGTAGCTTTCATCACCACACATTGTCTTATTCTCATCCTACCACATTTTTTACAGGCATTTCATTGACTTTATGATTCCCTCACATTTCCTAAATAATGTACTTTTTTTCTTTCTGAATTATATTTTATTTATATAAGAATATTCATATTACATTTAAGACCTCAGGAATAAAATCAATCTGTTGCCTTAGGAGGTGGACACACACACAAAAAAAAATACTGCTGCGATGAATGTCAAAGACTGTTATGCTTATGTTTTCCTCTAAGAGTTTTGTAATACCTCATCTTATATTTATGTCTTTAATCCATTTTGCATTTATTTTTGTATACAGTGTTAGAGAATATTCTAATTTCATTCATTTACATGAGCTGTACTATTTTCCCAGCACCACTTACTGAAGAGACTGCTTTTTCTCTTTTGATAATCTTGCTTCCGCTGGATGTATAGTCTTCAATTTTTATTTCAGAGTGATTTTGAGGCTTGTTAGGAATTACTTGACTGTGTAGTTAATTAATGCTTGCTATAAGCTCTGGCTTATAGTTAATAATATACAAAATGCAGTGTGTATCATAGAATATAAAGGACCTAAATGCTCAAAGGTCTCTCAGTACATATACGATAAATCTTAGTGTAATTGAAATAATATTTGAATGAAAGAATTAATCATAATATTTGACAAAATTGCAAAATTCTGGAAGTATTCAGCAAAGAGGAAGTGCTATATATTAGTTGTATATACACAATGAAACATGCTGTGTTTTGGAACAGTAGTATTTTAAAGATTACACTTTATTACAAATATGTATTTATTCCTTTAAAGTATTTTAAACAATTTCATTTCCCTTGGATCATGAATATAATTTTACAAAAACAACAGACATATGTATGTGTGTCTATATATTTATAGTACACCCTTTAAAGTCACCTTTCATTTTCCAGTTTTTCAGGGCCTGTTTCACATCTTTGTTCTGTAGGCTATATAACAGAGGATTTAACATAGGAATCACAAGGGTGTAGAACAATTAGGTCATTTTGTCTTGATCTGGAGAGTAGGAAGTATTTGGCCTGAAATACAAGAAACGTACAGTTCCCTAGAAAATTGTCACAACATTTAAATGAGAGGTGCAGGTGGAGAAAGCTTTGAACTTACCCTCAGTAGAGTGGATCTTCAAGATTCATAGGATGCTATAACAATAAGAGAAAATGACTCCTGAAATGGTACTCAGCTCAATAAAACCAAAAATAGTGAATAATGCCAATTCATTTATCTGTATATCAGAGCAGGAAAGGATGAAAAGTGGAGGTAAGTCACAGAAGAAATGGTTAGTCTCATTTGACCCACAGAAACATAGCAGAATGCTAATGTCGTGTGTGCGGGGCTTCCCTTGTGGCTCAGCTGGTAAAGAATCCATCTGCAATGCAGGAGACCTGGGTTCGATCCCTGAGTTGGGAAGATCCCTGGAGAAGGGAAAGGTTACCCACTCCAGTATTCTGGCCTGGAGAATTCCGTGGACTAGTCCGTGGGTCACAAAGAGTCGGACACGACTGAGCGACTTTCACTTTCACAATGTCGTGTGTATCAGAGCATCTGTCATCCCCACCAGGTAAACCCCAGCCACAAGCAGGGAGCACACCCTGCTGGACACGCTGACCACATAGAGCAAGGGGCTGCTGATGGCCTTGTACCAATCATAGGCCATCACGGCCAGCAGGAGACACTCAGAGTCAGCAAAGGTACAGAAGACCAAGAATTGCATAGCAACAGGCATAGAAGGGGTTTGATTTTTTTCTTGGCAAAAAGGTTCAGGAGCATCTTGGGGTGAATTGCAGTGGAATAGCAGAGGACACAGAAGGAGAGGTGACTGAGGAAAAAGTACACGGGTAGTGAAGCTGCAGATCCATCTTAATCAGGAATATCATCCCAAGATTTGCCAAGTGGCCAATGAGATAAACAATTAGAACCATGATAAATATGGTCACTTTGTCCTCAGTGTTATCAATAATTCCCAAGAAAATGAATCCAGTCACGGAGGAGCAATTCCCTCCATCCATTTTTCTTTGTTCTTGTCTAAGCTTTTAGAAAATGATCAAGAAAAGAACACATGGATGTGTAACACTTCTGCACATCTGCAATATATCATAATTGCAGATAGAACACAATTCTATCTGCAATTGTCTTTATATTCAGAAAATTATACATTCACACACCCACTCTTTAAAAAGGCATAACTGTTATTACTCAATAAAAACAAATACCTGGTATAGAACGTTGTGAAACTGAACCAAATCTAAATGCAATTTGTGAGGCATGTTACTTTCTACAAGCTTGTCTCTGAGCCTTCCTTTCTATAATACATTTGATGAATTTATCTGTCTTCTCCTCTTCAAAATAATGTGGGTGAGACTCTAATGTTAGAGATACCTGACTGTAAGAGTTAGGACTAAGCATTTTCTGTGAATATTCATGTGGATACAAACCAAGATAACAATTTTAATATTTCTCAAAACCATGACTGTTTTAAGAGTATCTGTGTCAGTTCCAGAAATAATGAGCATATCATGGATTGATCATAATAAAATAATTATGTTTCTGGTTTTGGTTTATGTTATGTTCAATATTTGGTGAGACATTAAGCAAGTATTATGGAGAAGGCAATGGCACCCCACTCCAGTATTCTTGCCTGGAAAATCCCATGGATGGAGGAGCCTGGAATGCTGCAGTCCATGGGGTCACTAAGAGTCAGACACAACTGAGTGACTTCACTTTAAGCAAGTAGCCATCTGTGGATGTGACTGGTGATAGAAGTAAGGTCTGATGCTGTAAAGAGCAATATTGCATAGGAACCTGGACTGTCAGGTCCATGAATCAAGGCAAATTGGAAGTGGTCAAACAAGAGATGGCAAGAGTGAATGTCGACATTCTAGGAATCAGTGAACTGAAATGGACTGGTATGGGTGAATTTAACTCAGATGACCATTATATCTACTACTGCAGGCAGGAATCCCTCAGAAGAAATGGAGTGGCCATCATGGTCAACAAAAGAGTCTGAAATGCAGTATTTGAATGCAATCTCAAAAACGACAGAATGATCTCTGGTCGTTAATCCAAGTCTATGCCCCAATCAGTAATGCTGAAGAAGCTGAAGTTGAACCGTTCTATGAAGACCTACAAGACCTTTTAGAACTAATACCCAAAAAAGATGTCCTTTTCATTATAGGGGACTGGAATGCAAAAGTAGGAAGTCAAGAAACACCTGGAGTAACAGGCAAATTTGGCCTTGGAATATGGAATGAAGCAGGGCAAAGACTAATAGAGTTTTGCCAAGAAAATGCACTGGTCATAACAAACACCCTCTTCCAACAACACAAGAGAAAACTCTGTACATGGACATCACCAGATGGTCAACACCGAAATCAGATTGATTATATTATTTGCAGCAAAGATGGAGAAGCTCTATGCAGTCAGCAAAAACAAGACCAGGAGCTGACTGTGGCTCAGACCATGAACTCCTTATTGCCAAATCCAGACTTAAATTGAAGAAAGTAGGGAAAACCACGAGACCATTCAGGTATGACCTAAATCAAATCCCTTATGATTATACAGTGGAAGTGAGAACTAGATTTAAGGGCCTAGATCTGATAGATAGAGTGCCTGATGAACTAAGGAATGAAGTTTGTGACATTGTACAGGAGACAGGGATCAAGACCATCCCCATGGAAAAGAAATACAAAAAAGCAAAATGGCTGTTTGAAGAGGCCTTAGCTGTGAAAAGAGAAGCGAAAAGCAAAGGAGAAAAGGAAAGATATAAGCATCTGAATGCAGAGTTCCAAAGAATACTAAGAAGAGATAAGAAAGCCTTCTTCAGCAATCAATGCAAAGAAATAGAGGAGAACAACAGAATGGGAAAGACTAGAGATCTCTTCAAGAAAATTAGAGATACCAAGGGAATATTTCATGCAAAGATGGGCTCGATAAAGGACAGAAATGGTATGGACCTAACAGAAGCAGAAGATATTAAGAAGAGATGGCAAGAATACACAGAAGAACTGTACAAAAAAGATCTTCATGACCCAGATAATCACGATGGTGTGATCACTCACCTAGAGCCAGACATCCTGGAATGTGAAGTCAAGTGGGCCTTAGAAAGCATCACTATGAATAAAGCTAGTGGAGGTGATGGAATTCCAGTTGAGCTATTTCAAATCCTGAAAGACGATGCTGTGAAAGTGCTGCACTCAATATGCCAGCAAATTTGGAAAACTCAGCAGTGGCCACAGGACTGGAAAAGGTCAGTTTTCATTCCAATCCCAAAGAAAGGCAATGTTAAAGAATGCTCAAAATACCGCACAATTGCACTCATCTCACACACTAGTAAAGTAATGCTCAAAATTCTCCAAGCCAGGCTTCAGCAATACGTGAACCGTGAACTTCCTGATGTTCAAGCTGGTTTTAGAAAAGGCAGAGGAACCAGAGATCAAAATGCCAACATCTGCTGGATCATGGAAAAAGCAAGAGAATTCCAGAAAAACATCTATTTCTGCTTTATTGACTATGCCAAAGCCTTTGACTGTGTGGATCACAAAAAACTGTGGAAAATTCTGAAAGAGATAAGAATAAAGACCACCTGATCTGCCTCTTGAGAAATGTGTATGCAGGTCAGGAAGCAACAGTTAGAACTGGACATGGAACAACAGACTGGTTCCAAATAGGAAAAGGAGTACATCAAGGCTGTATATTGTCACCCTGCTTATTTAACTTGTATGCAGAGTACATCATGAGAAACGTTGGGCTGGAAGAAGCACAGGCTGGAATCAAGATTGCCGGGAGAAATATCAATAACCTCAGATATGCAGATGACACCACCTTTATGGCAGAAAGTAAAGAGAAACTAAAAAGCCTCTTGGTGAAAGTGAAAGTGGAGAGTGAAAAAATTGGTTTAAAGCTCAACATTCAGAAAACTAAGATCATGGCATCCGGTCCCATCACTTCATGGGAAACACATGGGGAAACAGTGGAAACAGTGTCAGACTTTTTGGGGGGGCTCCAAAATCACTGCAGATGGTGACTGCAGCCATGAAATTAATACACTTACTCTTTGGAAGGAAAGTTATGACCAACCTAGATAGCATATTCAAAAGCAGAGACATTACTTTGCCAACAAAGGTCCATCTAGTCAAGACTATGGTTTTTCCAGTAGTCATGTATGGATGTGAGAGCTGGACTGTGAAGAAAGCTGAGCATGGAAGAATTGATGCTTTTGAACGTGGTGTTGGAGAAGACTCTTGAGACCCCCTTGGACTGCAAGGAGATCTAACCAGTCCATTCTAAAGGAGATCAGTCTTGGGTGTTCACTGGAAGGACTGATGCTAATTCTGAAACTCCAATACTTTGGCCACCTCATGTGAAGAGTTGACTCATTGGAAAAGACTGGTGCTGGGAAGGATTAGGGGCAGAGGGGACGATAGAAGATGAGATGGCTGGAGGGCATCACCAACTCAATGTACATGAGTTTGAGTGAACTCCGGGAATTAGTGATGGACAGGGAGGCCTGGCGTGCTGTGATTCATGGGGTCGCAAAGAGTCGCATATGACTGAGCAACTGAACTGAACTGGACTGATGACGGTATTAATCTTTTTTACATGCAACAAATGAAAAAGGCTATAACTATGGCCCACATTCGCCTTTTACTAAAGAGCTTCTAAATGTTCTGGCATCTTCTATTGGAAACTTTATTCTCTATGATTGGCGAGTTTTAACAAAACTCGCTTTAAACCAGGAGAATATCTTCAATGGACAATGTGGTTTCATGATATAACCAGAGATTATGCTAACAAGAATGCTCGAGCTGGCACTCCCCAAAACCAAATTACTTTTGAAATGTTAACTGACACCAGACAATTTGATACCATAGAAGCTCAAATACAATGCCCTCCCTTGTTGCATGAACAATTAAAAACAGTGGCCCTTGAATCTTGGAATCGAATTACCCCTCAAGAAGAGCCTACAGGTAGCTACACTAAAATATTACAAAGACCTAATGAAAATTATGCTGATTTTTTAGCTGGATTAGAAACTGCTATTTCTCATACTGTAATCTGAGAAGAAACCAAAAAACAGCTAGAGAAATTACTTGCTTATGAAAGTGCAAATCAAGAATGTCAAAAAGCTATTGCTGAGACTGGGACTATTATTGATTATTTGAAGGCTTGTGGCAATCTAGGATCAGAAACTCAAAAGATGCAAATGCTAGCTGAGACAATGACTGCTGTCTTCAGAAAGGGAAATAAAGGATGCTTTACATGTGGAGATAAAAACCATTTAAAAAGGGACTGCGCTAAGAAGGCTAATAAAAAACCTACAAAAATCTACCCTCACTGCCATAGAGGAATGCATTGGGCCAAAGATGTAAATCTAAATTTGATATTTAAAGAAAACCTATTCCAGAAAACTCCAAGCCGGGGAGCCCCCAGGTTCCCTTCAACAAAAACCAGGGGCAAATTCCATCTTTTCCCTCAAATCCTCAACATCTGGCAGTGCTGCCATCGATATACCAGCCCTAATGACTTTTTCCTTTACCCTCAAGCAGTCCCTTCTAGAATACCTACCGGACTTTTTGGGCCCCTGCCACCACAAACCATTGGTCTTTTACTCCGCCGATCTAATTTGACTTCTAAAGAAATTGCTATTCACTCTGAAGTAATTAATTCAGATTATAAAGGAAAAATTCAAATCATGATGTCATCTCAGATTGTATGGCAATTCAGAAAGGGGGACAAAATTGCTCAAATTACTTCTTTTGCCTTACATTTCTATTAACTCCTCTAATGATGTATGGACAGACAGATTCAACAGTACAGATCAAAAACAATCCTCATGGACATCATTGGTATCTGAATAAGACCGACCAAATATCAATATCAAAATTAATGGTAAAAGATTTTCTGGTCTCCTTGACACTAGATCTGATGTTACTATTATTTCCAAAAACTTATGGCCCAAATCCTAGCCTATACAAAAAATCTCTTGCCAAATTGCAGGAATTTCTCATACCAAAGTACAAGAAACTTATCAAAATGTTCAAATCTACCCATGCTACTGCTAAGTCGCTTCAGTCGTGTCCGACTCTGTGCGACCCCATAGAGGGCAGCCCACCAGGCTCCCCTGTCCCTGGGATTTTCCAGGCATGAACACTGGAGTGGGTTGCCATTTCCTTCCCCAATGCATGAAAGTGAAAAGTGAAAGTGAAGTCACTCAGTCGTATCTGACTCTTTGCGACCCCATGGACCGTAGCCTACCAGGCTCCTCTGTTCATGGGATTTCCCAGGCAAGAGTACTGGAGTGGGGTGCCATTGCCTTCTCCAAAATCTACCCATATGAAGGACCAAAAGGCCAGCCTGCAACATTAAGACCTTATGTGATAGATGCACCCCTTAATCTAATAGGAAAGGATCTGTTTATGCCATGGCAAACTCAGATATACTTTCCACATTTTTCCTAAAGGCCACTGCTCATTTAACAAACAAAGCAATTATTAAAATAACTTGGAAGAATGATAAGCCTATTTGGACAGAGCAATAGCCCCTTACGAAAGAAAAATTACAGGCTGCTAAAGAACTTACAGACACACAATTAGAATTAAAACTATTGAGGAATCTTGCTCTCCTTGGAACTCACCTATTTTTGTTATACAAAAAAAAAAAAAAATCTAACAAATGGCATCTCTTAACAGACCTTATAAAAGTTAATGAATCTATGAAACCTATGAGTGCATTACAACCAGGGATCCCATCACCTACTACTATTCTTCAAAATTGGCACATTGTTATTACTGATTTACAAGACTGCTTTTTAAATATACCTTTACACTCTTTAGACCGAGAGAGATTCACTTTCTCTCTCCCTTTTCCTAATCACATCAGGCCTCATAAAAGATTTCAATAGACTGTGTTACCTCAAGGTATGCTTAACAGTCCTACTATTTGTCAAAATTTTGTAGTCAAGACTTTACATCCAATGTGACAGCAATTCCCTCATGCGTATATCATTAATAATATACTGTAACTACAAAAAGGAGAAGTGATATTTTTGACACTGAACGGCCATGATCTTTAGACTCCAGAGAAAACTGATTAAAATAAAATATTTTTTGAAATTGCAAACCAGTTCTTCTTACATGTGCAGTTAGGAAAAGGTTAACTTGTTAAAATACTTTTTTGGAGCTCCATTTCTTCCTGGGAAACAAAAACAGGCCTAAGAAAAAACCTAAAGTTAACCCTTATCATGTCCTTGGGATACACCACCCACTCTATCTGGGACTCCAACCATAAACAAATTGGTGGAACTCAGAACAAAAAAAAAAAGATACTTTAAATTTCAAGCAGAAAACTATGTCTGAATATCTAAAATTATCTATGTCTCAATGTATGTCTCTGTTTTTGGAAAATATGAAGTTAATAAGCTTTATTTAAATTCAAGTTCACACGCACTAAAAAACTTCAATATTAAATATAATGTTTCTTTAAATACAATTGTTTGCTAATCTAATTAAGATGTGTCTTAAATCATCAACATTATATAATACTTTTATTGTGTGTAGATTTAAGGAAAACTAAATTTGTCAACAAAAAACTAACTCTTTATATATATATAAATATATAAATGAGATGAAAACTTTTAGATAAACTATTAAAAATAATTGTATTTTAATATAATAATCTATTATCATCTTTTATTATAATCTAAAATAATCTATTATTATAATCTGAAATAATCTCTTAGGATTGTGGTAACTTAATTTTCAAGAGTTGTACTAAACTAAATAATAAAAGTTTATTAAATAGCTAGGTCATTTCCAAATAAAAGAAGATTTTAAAACATTAATTACTGGACACTAACTTCCTCTTAAAAAACTTTTTCTTACAGAAAAACTAAAGAGATTTTAGATTGTTAATAAATATATATATAAATGTATATTTATATAAAATAAATATATATTACAATATATAATATACTAAATATATTCACCAATCTATAAAATGCTAATATACAAGACACTTCATAGTTGCTAAAGAAAAGTAAGGTGTATATTTTAATAAAAAGATATAAGAAATAGCAAATAAAATGATGAATACAAAAATATAAAAAAGGTTTATGACAAATGAAAGAGAATTTTATGGCAAATGGATGTAACTCATTGCCCTGAACTTTCTTCCTCTTCCTTTTTACATGTCTCGATCAATACAAATTCTTCTTTTATATGGGCCACACCTCTCTGAGGTGAAACTACATGACATATTATAACCCAGCTGTTAACTTACTTTGCAATAATGACACCTAATTCTATAAAAAGAGACAGTGGCCCTGCCTATATTTCTAACCAATTCAAACAATTTTTAAATTCATTCTCTATTAAACAGATTACAGTCCTTATAATCCACAAACACAAGACATAATTAAACACCTTAACACCCTGTAACTACAAATAAAAAATTAAATAAGGGGGAATACACAGGAACACTTTATATTCCTTATCCAGAGCAAACTTTACTAGATTCCAACACAATATATTATTTAAGCCTATAACTATTGTTAATGTAGTTTTATTTGTTTTAAATTTTTTTTAATTTACCTCAAGGAGATATTTTGACAAAAGCAGAAAAACATTTCGAGACATTGAAGGACACCTCCCTTCCTTTGCCCATTTGGTATCAAGACAGATTAACTAATCAATGGAAAGCTAAGAAACTAATCTTACAGGGAAAGGGGTATGCTTCTATTTCTCCAGATGGATCCAAGGAGCTCACATGGCTTCCTCTTCAGAAGATTTGACCTAAGGGGGCCCCCAACATTCAAACTAGAGATGAAACAACAAAAACCCCAAGAGGAAGAAATTCCAATACAAGCCATGGCAGCTTTAAAAATTTCCAAAAAGCGCTGCACTCGATGTCATCGACCTTATCATCTTCCTACTTGAAGACAGATAAAAACCCTTACTAATCAAGCTGAAAATCTGATTTCTCAACAGGGAATGCCTCGGAATCCTGAAAATATTTTTGTCACTGTGCTTGCTTTGCTTGCTTTTGCTTCCCCCTCTCAGGCTGACTTGATTGATCACACTTATTGGGCTTATATACCTAACCCCTCCCCCTTTTATTGTAGGTTATAGAATGGACAGATATAGGGCCAATCGTATCCACTAATGACTCAACACATATGCTCCCTCCTTGGAGCTTGGAGGGGCCCTCTCATCCTGAGGAAGAAGGAAAACTAATTAACATTTCTCTAGGCTATGAAATCCTTCCTTTATGCATGGGCCCAACAAAATTATGTATTAATACTAATCAACAAACATGGGCTTTCATCCTGCCTCCAAAAAGGAACTTTCACACATTGCTTGGACTGTTTACTGCCCTGCACTTTTATAAAAACCATGTCAATGCTACCAAAACTCTAGGAAAAAGACAAAAGTTAAAATGTAAGGGGTTTACTTATGAAGACTTTAAATATACTCCTGTTTATTGAGATAAATGTCAAGCTAAATCAGGGAAATTAATGTTTATAGCCAATTACACCATTGTTGATTGGGGACCCCATGGTATGTGGGTATCTAACTGCTCAGATGGTATTAATAGCACTTTGTATGACTATGCTACTCAAGTAGCATAGAAGGTTACTAACACTACAATGGAACATTACCATGACAAAGGACTTCTTGGGTGGCTTGACAATGGAATGCCTCCCCCACCCAATCCTTGAATCCTCCTTGATAAACAGATTGAGCCTGAACAATGGAACATCTGGAAACTTGCTGTGAGCACCAAAGAACTTGAGATTTGGACCAGACATTTCACAGGGACCAATTGTAGTCATAGAAACTATTTCTTTCGTTATCATCAATCATATTTCATACAAGCTTGTGTTCCCCTTCCTTTTGTTCTAGCTATAGGAAGTTTATAATTCAATAAGACTGTATGCTCTGTAACTTGCATAAATTGCAAATTATATACTTGTCTTAACTCTTCTGTTTCCTTAAGAAATGAATCCCTTTTGATTCTTTGATCTCAACGTAGTCCGTGGTTACCAATAAATCTCCAGCAGCCCTAGTAAGAAGGTCCCATGGCTAGACTTGCTTCCCGGTTACTTAATAAACTGCTCCAGGGACCTAAACAATTCATTGGATGGCTGATTCTTGACATTTTGGGATTAATAGCTATTTGCACCACTGCTGCCATCACTGGTGTTGCTTTGCAAACCTCAATTCAAACACACAATTTTATCCAAAATTGGACTAAAGATGTTCATACTATGTGGGCCACTCAGGCTCAGATAGCTGAAGATATTCAAGATGAAATACAGGAACTAAAAACAGCCATCAAATGGGTTAGAGATCAATTAATAGATGTACAAAAACAGGTGATGCTAAAATGTGATTTAAATTCTACTCAATTTTGTGTTACTTCTGTTCAATTCAATAATAGTGCCTACAACTGGGAACAAATCAAATTTCATTTACAAAACATACATGATAATTCCTTTCTGAATGTACAATTATTACAAAAAGAAGTCTTTGAAACCTTTTCTAAAAATCTGCCCTCTTCCACTAATTTGAAAACTTTAGCTGAACAACTAGCTGATCAATTATCTGGGCTAGAACCACACGAATGGTTTCAAAGCATCACAGTATCGGGTCTGGAACTGTAATTTTGGTGATTGTCTTGACAATTATATTTGTCGTTTACTGTTGCCTTCATGCAAAAATTGTTAAAACTAAATGAACTCAGTCATAATCCTTTTTACAAATATTATAAATAAATAAGGGGGAATTATCAGGGAATGTTTAACAAGAGGATTCCTACATGCTGTTTCTCATAAATTCTCTGTTCCTTATCAGTTCCTATTCCGAGAGCGAGTAGACCTGCATGCAGCTCTCAGGACTGAGATCATGAGAAACGGTATCTGCTTGGATTCCTTTCAGTAACTCCCTTCAGTAACTCTTTTCAGCATCAGCGACCTTGTATGTATTAGACTATCCATATTGTGGCTATTGATAAAATTTCATCCTGTGTAATAGCTGAGTAATCATCTTACTAAAGATATATAAGCCTGCATTTCTGCTAATAAAATACCTTTGCTCCATCAGAGCTTGAGTCCCCATGTCTTTCTTTTTCTCTCTCTCTCTCTCTCCCTCTCTCCAGATTTCTCTCTCTTTCACTTTCTTATCATTGACTCTGGATGACCAGGTTCTGGTCCATTAAAGAACCCCAACACCTGACCATGTATCTATGGTTACCTGTCCACAGTCATAGGGTGACCCCACCTCATGACACCTTTTTATCTCAGGTCGCACATCCACAGTCTCCAAGGTGAGCCTCTCCCCCCCAGACCCTGCTTTTGGGGTACACATACATAGTCTCCAGGATGACACCACCCAGACCCTTACTAGGGTTCACACGTCCACAGTCTCCAGGTTGACCCCACCACACCAAACCATGCAACTAGGGTCACATGTCCAGTTTCCAGGGTGACACCCTCCCAGAGGCTGTAACTAGTGTCACATATCTACAGTTCCCTGGGTGACTCATCCAAAACTGTACCTGGGGTCATACGACCACAGTCTCCATGGTGACCTCTACCAAACCTGCACCTGAGGTCACATGTCCACACTCTCCATGGTGACATTCCCCAGACCCTGTACCTGGGGTAATATATCCAGTCTCCTGGGTTACCCCACTTTCCTTAAGATACACCTGGGGTCACACTTCCACAGTCTCCAGAGTGATCCCCCTCCAAAACCCTGTACCTGGTACCACAAGTCCACAGCCTCTAGGATGGCCCCACCTTCAAGACCATGAACCTGTGGTCACAAGTCCACTGTCTCCAGGGTGAGTTCAGTTCCCAGACCCTGCACTTTGGGTCACATGTCCAGAGTCTCCAGGGTGACCCCACCTCCCAGCTGTGCCTAGGGTGAAATGTCCACAGTCTTCAGGATGACCCCAACTCCTAGAACCTGTACCTGGGGTCACACTTCCATAGTCTCCAGGTGACCCGACCTCCCAGACACTGCACCTAGTGTCTTACATCCCAGGTCGCCAGGTTTACCCCTTCCAAAACCCTGTAATGGGGGTCACATGTCCACAGTTTCCTATGTGTCACCACTTCCCAGACCCTGCACCTGGGTCACACATATTCAGGCTCCATGGTGAAACCCTCGCAGACCCTGCACCTGGAGTCACATATCCACATTGTCCTGGGTGACCGCTCCCTAACCTGTACCTAGGGTCACATTTCCACACTTTCCACGGTGACCATCCCCCAGACCCTGTACCTGGGGTCATATATACACAGTCTCTTGGTTTACCCCACTTCCCATACCATGCACCTAGGATCACACCTCCAAAGTCTCCAGAGCTTCTTCCAAAGATCTCCAGAGCTTCTGCCAGAGCTAGCTTTGCTCCGCATTTTGACATTTTGCAGGCCAGTGGCTGGCCCACCACTCGGTGCCAGGTGCTCTCAGCCAGGTGACCCCAGCATGGCACCCAGCCCCCTCAGACACACTCCCGCAGCCTCCTTCCCCACAGGTAGGACCGAGCTGACCTAGGAATGTGTTTGCAAGGCTTTGAGAGAGCAGGGAGACACACGGCCCTGAATCAGGAATTGAGGCCCTCGGAGCAGGCCCCGAGGTCTGGCGTCTGAGGAGCCACACACTTGCTGCCAGGTAGAGGCCTGAAAATCCACTCTCTGGGGCTGCCATTCCTGCCTCCAAGGAGGATTGCGCTCCCAGCCGCCTGCAGGCTGCGGGTCAGACCCAGATGGGAAGCTCTGGCTGGGAGGTCAGTTCTCAGTGGCAATGGCCCCTGAGGCCCTGCACCTAGAGAGGGCTCCCACACTCGCAGGGAATGTCAAAGCAACCTCCACATGACTGTTCAGTCACGTTTGCCCTGCAGGAGAGAGCTCGTAAGCCTAAGTCTGTCTGCACCATGCTCAGATCCTGTGGGGAGAACACCCTGGGCACCCACCTGGTTCCCGGGCCTAGGGGCTGAAATTCGCATGTTTCTCCCGGGGAGCCCTAATGCGGGGTGGCTCAGCAACTGCTTGCAAAGGCATCCCGTTGCTGCTTGGTTCCTTCTGCCATAGCTAGCTTTCCTCCCTGCTTTGGCATTTGGCAAGCCAGGGAGCAGACAGACACTCCTCCCCAGGGGCCCATGGGAGGTGCCAGGTGCCCTCAGCCAGGTGACCCCAGCATGGCACCTTGCCCCCTCAGACACACTCCCATAGCCTCCTTCCCCATGGGCAGGACTGCGCCGATCTAGGAAACTGCAAGGCTTGGAGAGTGCAGGCAGACACATGGCCCTGACTCGGGAATTGAGGCCCTCGGATAGGCCCGGAGGTCTGGCATCCGAGGAGCCACACACCCTTGCTGCCAGATAGAGTCCTGAAAACCCACTCTCTATGGCTACTGTTCCTGCCTCCAAGGAAAAGAGCTTCCCCAGCCGCCTACAGGCAGAGGGTCAGACGCGGATGGGAAGTGCTGGCTGGGAGGTCACTTCTCAGTGGCAACGGCCCCTGAGGCTCTGCACCCAGGGAGGGCTCCCACACTCCCAGGGAACATCAAGGAAATCTCCACGCTGCTCTTTCGTCATGTTTGTTCTGCAGGAGAGAGCTCATGAGCCTAGGTGTGTCTGGAATGTTCTTGGATCCTGCGGGGAGAACAGGACCCCCCTGGATCTCGGGTCTAGGGGCCCAAACTGGCACTTGTCTCCTGGGGAGCCCTAATGCAGGGCGGCCCAGCAACTGCTAGCAAAGGCATCCAGTTGCTGTTTGCTTCCTTTTGACGGAGCTAACTTGGCTCCCCACTTTGGGATTTCTGAAGAAAGGGGGAGGCCCGCAACGTTCAGCTGGGGACCATTGAAGGTGCAAGATGCCCTCGAACCGGTGACACCAGTATGGCACCTGGCCTCCTCAGACACATTCTCACACCCTGATTCCTCATGGGCAGGACCGCTCTGAACTAGGATGTGTTTGCAAGGCTTGTAATGTGCAGGGAGACACACGGCTCTGACTCTAGATTTGAGACCCTCGGAGCTGACCTGGGGGTCTGACTTCTGAGAAGAGAAACTCTTGCTGCAAGTTTGAAGCCTAAAACACAGTCTCTCTGGATGCCTTTCCTTCCTCCAATGAAGATAGTCTTGCCAGCCACCCACATACTGAGAGTCACACACAGCTTTAAAGGGCCTGCTTGTAGTTATTTTTCAGTAACAAATGCCTCTGAGTCTCTGCACTTAGGGAGGGCTCCCACACTCCTAGGGAACATCAAAGCACCCTCCTAACATCTGTTCCTTCATGTTTCCTGTGCAGGAGAGAGCTAATGAGCCTAAGTGTGTCTAGAACGTTCTCAGATCCTACAGGGAAACACCCTGTGCATCCACCTGGATGCTGGGCGTGAGGGCCAAAATTCATCTTTTTCTCCTGAGGAGCCCTTGCAGGGTGCGGCCTAGCAAGTGCTTGAAAATCCATCCAGTTGCTGTTTGCTTCCTTCTGACAGATCTAGCTTAGCTCCCGCTTTGGAATTTCTGAAGCAAGGGGAAGACCAGCAACTCCTGAACTGGGGCCTGTTGTAGATGCAAGTTGCCCTCGACCAGGTGACGCCAGTATGGCAACCAGTCTCCTCAGACACACTCCTGCATCCTGATTCCTCATAGGCAATACTGTTCTGACCTAGGAATGTGTTTGCAATGGTCAGAAAGTACAGGGAGAAACATGTCCCTGACTCTGGAAGTGAGGCCTTCAGACCAGGTCTGGGGGTCTGACATCTGGCAAAACACTTGCTGCCAGAAGCATGAAACATGCTTAGAAGCATGAAAACACAATCTCTGTGGATGCCTTCCCTTTTTCCAAGGAAGATAGCTTTGTCAGCCTGCAGCATACTGAGTCATACACGGCTGGAAAGGGCCTGTTTGGAGGACATTTTTCCGTGGCAAAGGTCTCTGAGGCTCTGGGCCTAGAGATGGCTCCCACACTCCCAGAAAAGTCAAAGCAACCTCCAAACGTCTGTTCCTTCATGTTTCCTGTGCAGGAGAGAGCTAGTGAGCCTAAGTGTGTCTGGAATGTTCTTGGATCCTGCATGGAAAACACCCTGTGCCTCCACCTGGATGCTGGGCCTAGGGGCCAAAATTAGCCTTTTTCTCCTGGGGAGCCCTAGCGGGGTGCAGCCTAGCAAGTGCTTGAAAATCCATCCAGTTGCTGTTTGCTTCCTTCTGCCAGAGCTAGCTTGGCTCCCCGCTTTGGAATTTCTGAAGCAAGGAGGAGACCGGCAGCTCCTGAGCTGGGGCCTGTTGGAGGCGCAAGGTGACCTCGGCCAGGTGACCCCAATATGGCACCCAGCCTCCTCAGACACACTCTTGCAGCCTGATTCTTCATTAACAGTATCACTCTGACCTAGGAATGTGTTTGCAAGGCTCGAAACATGCTGGGAGACACACAGCCCTGACTCTGGAATTGAGGCCCTCAGAGCAGGCCTGCAGGTTGATATCGGAGAAGCGAAACACTTGCTGCCAGTTAGAAGCCTAAAAACACAGTGTCTCTGGATGCCTTTCCTTCCTCCAAGGAAGATAGCTTTGCCAGCTTCCTGCATACTGAGACTCATGTATGGCTGGAAAGTGCCTGCTTGGAGGTCATTTTTCAGTGGCATAGGTTTCTGAGTCTCTGCACCTAGGGAGAGCTCCCACACTCCCAGGGAATGTCAAAGCAACCTCCAAATGTCTGTTCCTTCATGTTTCCTGTGCAGGAGAGAGCTAGTGAGCCTAGGGGTGTCTGGAACGTTCTTAGATCCTGCAGGGAAACACCCTATGCATCCACCTGGTTGCCGGGCCTTGGGGCCAAAATTCGCCTTTTTCTCCTGGGGAGCCCTAGTGAGGTGTGGCCTAGCAAGTGCTGGAAAATCCATCCAGTTGCTGTTTGCTTCCTTCTGACAGAGCTAGCTTGGCTCCCCGCTTTGGGATTTCTGAAGCAAGGGGGAGGCCCCCAACTCCTCACCTGGGGCCCATTGGAGGTGCAATGTGCCCTCAACTGGGTGACCCCAGTATGGCACCCAGCCTTCCCAGACACACTCCCGCAGCCTGATTCCTCATGGGTAGTACCACTATGACCTAGGAATGTGTTTACAAGGCTCAGAATGTGCACGGAGACACACGGCCCTGACTCTGGAATTGAGGCCCTTGGAGTAGGCCAGGAGCTCTGACATATGAGAAGCGTAATGCTTGGTGCAAGTTAGAAGCCTGAAAACACTGTCTCTGGGGATGCCTCTCCTTCCTCCAAGGAGATATCATTGCTAGCCTCATGTGTATGGAGAGTCACACACAGTTGGAAAGCACCTGCTTGGAGGTCATTTTTCAGTGGCATAGGCTTCTGAGTCTCTGCACCTAGGGAGGGCTCCCACACTCCAAGGGAACATCAAAGCAACCTCCAAACATCTGTTCCTTCATGTTTCCTGTGCAGGAGAGAGCTAATGAGCCTAAGTGTGTCTGAAACCTCTTGGATCCTGCAGGAAAACACCCTGTGCCTTAACCTGGATACAGGGCCTAGTGGCAAAAATTCACCTTTTTCTCCCAGGGCAATCTAACAAGGTGCAGCCGAGCAACTGCTTGAAAATCCATCCAGTTGCTGTTTGCTTCCTTCTGACAGAGCTAGCTTGGCTCCCCTCTATGGGATTTCTGAAGCAAGGGGGAGGCCTGCAACTCCTCAGCTGGAGCCCAAAACACAATCTGAGTGGATGCCTTTCATTCCTCCAAGGAAGATAGCTTTGCCATCCTCCTGCATACTGAGAGTCACATAAGGCTGCAAAGCACCTGCTTGGAGGTCATTTTTCAGGGGCAAAGGCCTCTGAGACCATGCACCTAGGGAGGGCTCCCACACTCCCTGGGAACCTCAAAGCAACCTCCATGCGTCTGTTCCTTGATGTTCCTGTGCCAGAGAGAGCTAGTGAGCTTAGGTGTGTCTGGAATGTTCTTAGATCCTGCGTGGAAAACACCCCGTAAGTCCACCTAAATGCCAGGCCTAGAGGCCAAAATTCGCCTTTATCTTCTGAGGAGCCCTAACGGGGTGTGGTCTAGCAACTGCTTGAAAATCTATCCAGTTGCTGTTTGCTTCCTTCTGACAGAGCTAGCTTGGCTCCCCGCTTTGGGATTTCTGAAGCAAGGGGGAGGCCCACAACTCCTCAGCTGGGGCCCATCAGAGTTGCAAGGTGCCCTCGACCAGGTGACCCCAGTATGGCACCTGGTATCCTCAGATACACTCCCGCAGCCTGATTCCTCCTGGGCAATACTGCTCTGACCTAGGAATATTTTTGCAAGTCTCGGAAAGTACAGGGAGACATACAGCCCTGACTGTGGAATTGAGACCCTCAGTCCAGGACTGGAGGTCTGACATCTGAGAAGCGAAACACTTGCTGCAAATAGAGACCTGAAAACAAAATCTCTGTGGATGCCTTTCCTTCTTCCAAGGAAGATAGTTTTGCCAGGCTCCTGCATACTGAGAGTCATGCACAGCTGGAAAGCGCTTGCTTGGAGGTCATTTTTCAGTGGCAATGGCCCCTGAGGCCCTGCTCCCAGGGAGGGCTCCCACACTCCCAGGGAATGTCAAAGCAAACTCCAAACATCTGTTCTGTCACGTTTCCTCTGCAGGAGAGAGCTAGTGAGCCTAGGTCTGTCTGGGATGTTCTTGGATCTTGTGGGGAAAACACCCTGTGTGTCCACGTGGATACTGGGCCTAGGGGTAAAAATTTGTATCCAAGTCTTTGGAGTATCTTTACTATCATTATTTTGAATTATCCTTCAGGTCGATTGCTTATTTCCTTTTGTTTATTTGGTTTGTGAGCTTCTCCCTTGTTCTTCCATGTGTGCTGTATTTCTGTCTTTTCACTTTTTTTCTTGCTCTGCTTGAGGTCTCCTTTTCCCAGGCCTTAGGGTGTATTCCTTCTTTTTGGTTTTTGCCTTTGGAGGGAAATGTTGGTTGAGTGGTTTGTGTTGGTTTTCTTGTTAGGGATGACTTGTGCCTATTTTCTAGTTGGAGGAGATCAAGAAGGTCATTAGAGAAATAGAATAGTAGGACATATACACACACTTTCACATAGAGTTATAACCAAAGTATTCTGAAGAAAAGAGTACAGGAGATTATCTTGGTGAACAAGGGAAACCAAAAGGGATATCAACCAATTAAAAGAAGAGCTAGCTAGTATTCAACCTGGAAAACTAAGCCTGAGCAGGGTGCCAACTGGGGAATATAGCAAAGAGAGCTCAACAATTTAACTTACAAAAAAGAAAGAGTGAAAGCAAAAGGGAAGAGAAAGAGAAAAAAAGAGAAGCGAGAGAAAAGAGAAAGGGAAGGGGTGGAAAAGGTTAACAAAGAGAGTGAAAAAAGGAAAAATAGAAAAGCAAAGATAAATAGCTCTATGTGAAAAAGATTCTTATATAGTCGGGAATAGCAGCAGCCAATAAAGAACTACAAGAAAACAGTCAAATATACCAAAAACAAAATCAGAAAAAAATCACACACACACACAAAAAAATGGTGACAAAGGAAAAAAAACCTTTAAAAAAATTTAACAAGAAAAAGAGGGAAACTCTACAGCGCTGCAAAGGGCTAATGTGAAGGTGGAAATATGTAGGGGGAAACATAGTGTGCTATATAAGAAAAACTTTAAAATAGTTATCAAGATCATAGTTCTTGGTTGTGGAGTCTGCCCCCATAGATGGGGCTGGGTTAGTGTCCTGTGATGTTTTCCTCGTTGGGGGAACTTGTGCCTGTGTTCTGATTGATGGAGCTGGATCTCGTCTCTCTGAAGGACAGTGCAGTGTACAGTAGTAGGTTTGGGGATGTCTATGGATTCGGTATGGCTTTGCGCGGTCCTTCTGGCTTTGGCAGTGTTAAACATGTCTGTTTCCATAGCCACTATCAAAGTGGCCCTCTCAGCATATCTTTCACTGCTGCCAGCCCCCTTACTTGTCCCTGGAATCTTTGCTGGTTCTTCTGTTCCCCAGTCCTTCTCTGCATTGCAGGCCAAAACTTGCTAGTTAGGGGCTTGAGTGGATCTTTTCTCAGCTCCCCAACCCTGCCCTCTGTGTCACTGAGAGTTGTGTGGGATTCCCTCAGCCTGCTGAGCTTGCCCTCTTTATCATGGGGCTTGTGTGCACTTGTCTCAGCTTCCTGGGCCTGCCTTCTGCATTGCAGGACTTGTGTACACTTGTCTTGACTCACTGGACCCACCCTTTACTTCACGGAACTTGTGTGTTCTTTCAGTCCCTGGGACCCACTGTCTGTGCCACTGGCTTTGTGTGTGCTGGAGAGGTTTGTATGCCACACCTCTCTTGGTGCCCCAGGCTCGCCCTTTGTGCTGAGGGGCTTCTGTGGGCTTCTCTCGGTTCCCCAAGCCTGACATCTGGTTGGGGCCAAGTCTGTGAGTTGTTATGGGCTGAGAAGTGCAGTTTTCTCTGTTTCGTGCCTTCTTATCCTGTGCTTTGCCCTGTTTTCTGAGATTCCACAGCTCCTCTTTGGGCTCTGTAAGGGAGCTTCCCAGTGCATGGGAACTCTTCCTGCTTCATGACTCTCTCCCTCCCTCAAGGCATAAGCTCCCATCAGGAAGTTCTCTTGTCTTTTCCCCTTTTTTGTCTCCATTCTCTCTCCTACCTCATTCCAGGGAGCTTAGCCTGCCCCACTGGAGGCCTGGGGTCTTGTGCTGTCACCTAGAGGTTGCTTTGTCGGAGTTGTTCCATATTTTGATGAATTTTTGATGTTATTTGTGGGGAGGCTGACAATCTCCATGTCTTACTGATCCACCATCTTCTTCTGCTCCCAAGCCATACATATATACATACATTTACACAGTCTTTGACTGTGTGGATCACAACAAACTGTGGGAAATTCTTAGAGAGATGGGAACACTCTGCCACCTTACCTGTCTCCTGATTAACCTGTACACATGTCAAGAAGCAAGTTAGAACAAGACACGGAACAATGAACTGGTTCCAAATTGGGAAAGGAGTATGTCAAAGTTGTATATTGTCATCCTGCTTTTTTTACTTATATGCAGAGTGTATCATGCAAAACGCCTAGCTGATGACTCACAAGCTGGAATGAAGATTGCCAGGAGAAATAACAACAACCTCAGATATGCAGATGATATCACCCTAATGGCAACAAGTTAAGAGGAACTATGGAGCCTCTTGATGAAGGTCAAAGAGGAGTGTGAAAAAGCTGGCTTAAAACTCAACATTCAAAAAACTAAGATCATGGGATCCTGTCCCGTCACCTCATGACAAACAGAAAGGGAAAAAAATGAAAACAGTGGCAGATTTCATTTTCTTGGCCTCCAAAATCACTGTGAATTTTGACTGCAGCCACGAAATTAAAAGACGCTTGCTCCTTGGAAGAAAAGTTTTGACATACCTAGGCAGCAGAAACATACCTAAAAAGCAGAGACATTACTTTGCCAACAAAGATCTGTATAGTCCAAGCTATCATGTTTCCAGTAGTCATACATGTATGTGAGAGTTGGCCATAAAGAAAGCTGAGCATGGAAGAATTGATGCTTTCAAACTGTGGTGTTGGAGAAGACTCTTGAGTCCCTTGGACTGGAAGGAGATCAAACTAGTCTATCCTAAAGGAAATCAACCCTGAATATTCATAGAAAGGACTGATGCTGAAACTCCAATACTTTGGCCACCTAATGCAAAGAGCCAACTGATTAGAAAAGACCCTGATGCTCGGAAAGATTGAAGGCTGTAGAAGAAGCAGTTGACAGAGGATGAGGTGGTTGGATGGCATCACCAAGTCAATGGACATGAGTTTGTGCAAACTCTCAGAGATGGTGAAAGATAGGGAAGCCTGGCATGCTGCAGTCCATGGGATTGCAAAGAGTCGAGCATGACTGAGCAACTCAACAAGAACAATTATACCACTCATGATAATGCAGTATCAGTGGGAGCCTTGGGGTTGTTTTCTTGCAACTAGACAGTCTCATCTGGGTGTAATGTGAGACAATAACACCTGAAGTTTGTTGTTCGTATCCAATCTACTCCATAATCTTGTTTTGGTTGCTGTCACTGCAGAAGATAAGATGCTGCAAATGGAAGCAGACTTTTCAGTGCTTTTGTGGCAATCTCAGGACTTTGACTTTAATCCAGAATGTATGGAGATTTGAAGTTGCTTCAAACCTACTTTCAAAGCCACCATCATTTGCGATCTCAAGCAGTTGATCCTCTTGTAGCACAAAGTAGATTCACCTGGCTTATTCACAGATGGGTCATGGATCCATTCCTTCCCAGTTCAGGGGTCTTTTGTGGTTGGGAGTAATGCTCAAACTCTTTTGAAAGCTGAGATAGGTGACCATGCAGCAGCTGTGAGGTAAAACCCTAGTTCAGTCCCTTTCAAAATCTCTACTAATATGTGAAATCTGTCAAAAATATGAAAGATCACTCATCACTCCCCATAATTCCAGTTTGGCTTTGAATGCAGCTACTTTATTTGCTGACTTGAACACAGTTGTTCTCTCCTGAAGTGACAGAGTTCGTTGAGCAGGTTGAATATGTTAAACAATTAAGGAAGTTTTGTGACCCATTCTTTATTTTGCTAGTGGTGAATGTTTTTCTAAAATAAATCTCTGGAGCAGTTATAACTCAAAAACTCTGGCCAGTCGTCTACCTTTAGAAAGCCATCTCACTTCGTGTATAAAAGAAGATGTGTGTGCTCTGCATTCATCTCCACAAAGCTGCATGAACAGATGTGACTTAAGGCTATGTACTTTAACATGGTTGATAATTTTAATCACAGCCCACAAAACATTGTTAATACAGGTAATTTTTCTTGGCTAGTCAGCATTTCTCTATAGATGATATAGGCTGTGTTCTATGGTCAGAAGCTACTTTTTTGTCCCAAGTAGTGAAACCAGAAACAGTTCAGTTTTCCTGATATGTAGTCATTCAAAGACTTGAATAATTCTGCAGCTGTGATGTTAGTCACAAAAGTGCACATAACATATGCACACTTTCCTGGAAAATATACTGAAAAGGAAGTGCAGACATACTTGATGAAGTGCTGGCCTTCAATAATTCCTTCTGTTCTTTGTGTTTATGTTTTTTTCTTTTGAAAACCTCCAAAGATTTTTTTCACTTTTTAAAAGTTTTAATTGGAGGATAATTGCTTTACAATATATTGTTAGTTTCTGCCATACAAAAACATGAATCAGCCCTTCCCTCTTGAACCTCCCTCCCATCTCCTACCCCATCCCACCCCTCTGTGTTGTCACAGAGCACCAGATTTGAGCTCTCTGCATCATACACTGGTTATTGATTTTAGGTGGTAATGTATATGTTTCTGGAGAAGGAAATGGCAACCCACTCCAGTACTCGTGCCTGGAAAATCCCGTGGACGGAGGAGCCTGGGAGGCTGCAATCCATGGGGGTTGCAAAGAGCCAGACCGACTGAGCGACTTCACTTTCACGCATTGGAGAAGGCAATGGCAACCCACTCCAGTGTTCTTGCCTGGAGAATCCCAGAGACGGCAGAGCCTGGTGGGCTGCCGTCTATGGGGTCACACAGAGTCGGACACGATGGAAGCGACTTAGCAGCAGCAGCAGTATATGTTTCAATGTTACTGTTTCAATTCATCCCACCCTCTCCTTCCTCCACTGTATCCACAAGTCTGTTCTCTATGTTTGCATCTCCACTGCTGCAAAAGATTGTCTTTTAATGCAGGGTGCTTAGTCTCCATGTGGCAAAGAAGTTTTGAAGGTTTCATGGCTTCATCGGTTAGCCAGTCACCACATATTATACAAAGTGGGCTTAGAGAATGTGGCTCACCTGTTGCAATGAACCCATAGTTTAGGACTCTTACTGTTCTTTAAAATTCAGCTTTCTTTTTGTTGACAGTCTTAGAGTCTTCTGCTATCTCATCATTGGGTCTTTCCCCCTGTTCAAAGAAGCTCTCCATAGACATTTGTTTTTTACTCATTTTGGCTAGGTTAGCTTGTAGGCTTATCAAAACTGTGACTGAGACAAGTGCAGTGCATGAAATAGTCATGGATAGAAGTGATAAATAAAATAATATGTGAGCTATGCATGCACTAAAATAAGTGTCAGATTTTGATTTAAAGTCTGCCACCAGATGCAGCTTAATTGTCACTTGCCATTCACTGATAGGGTTTTGATATGAGTCTGTAAACAACTGATTTATTATGGTATCTGTGCAGCCAAACCTCTTTGCTAATGATGATCTCCATTTGTGGCCACTTCCCTGTGCTAGCTTCACCACCTCAGTTCTACCTCAGATCATCAGGCATTAAATTCTCATAAAGAGTGCTCAACCTAGATCCCTTGCATGCACAATTGATGGTAGGGCTCACCCTTCCATAAGAATCTAATGCCTTTGCTGATCTGACAGGAAGTGGAGCTCAGAGTGTAATGTGAACAATGGGGAATAGCTGTAAATACAGATGAAGCTTTGCTCACCTACCTGTCACTCACCTCCTGCTGTGCAGCCCAGTTCCTAACGGGCCATGGACTGATAGTGGTCCATAACCTGGGGGTTGAGGACCCCTGTTCAAGTATGTTTCACTTGATATTATACAATTATGATTTATCATATAGCTTAATTTATATAATAATACTTCGCTTAGAATATCTTCACCTTTGCTTATGAAAAACATGGCCTATACTTTGTTTTCTAATGTCCTGGTAGAATTATGGTGTCAGTGTAATGGTGGCCTCACAAAAGAAACTGAAAAATATTTTATTTTTCTCCACAAATGGCAAATGCAGATTATTTATGAGTTAAAAATTTTTTTAATTATTTGGGTATTTTATAATTGCAGACCTATAGTTTTGTTTGTGGAAAGTTTTTGTTGCTTCTGTGGTTAGTTGGTCTGGCTTTTTAATTATGTTTTTTTCTTTTTTAAAGATTTATTTATTTTTTAATTGAAGGATAATTGCTTTACAGAATTTTGTTGTTTCCTGTCAAACATCAACATAAATCAGTCATAGGTGTACATATGTCCCCTTCCTCTTAAATTTCCCTCCCGTCTCCCTCCCCATCCTACCCCTCTAGGCTGATACAGAAATCCTGTTTGAGTCCCCTGAGTCATACAGCAAACTCCCTTTGGCTATCTATTTTACTTATGGTAATGTAAGTTTCCATGTTACTCTCTCCTACATCTTGCCCTCTCCTCCCCTCTCACCATGTCCATATGTCTGTTCTCTATGTCTGTTTCTCCACTGCTGCCTTGCAAATAAATTCATCAGCACCATCTTTCTAGATTCTATATACATGTGTTAGTATACAACATTTATCTCTCTTTTTCTGACTTCACTCTATATAGTTGTCTCTGCTGCTGCTAAGTCGCTTCAGTCGTGTCTAACTCTGTGCGACCCCATAGATGGCAGCCCACCAGGCTCCCCTGTCGCTGGGATTCTCCTCTAGGCAAGAACACTGGAGTGGGTTTCCATTTCCTTCTCCAATGCATGAAAGTGAAAAGTGAAAGTGAAGTTGTGTCCAATTTTTCACGACCCCATGGACTGTAGCCTACCAGGCTCCTGCATCCATGGGATTTTCCAGGCAAGAGTACTGGAATGGGTTGCCATTTCCTTCTCCACGTAAAAGTCTCTAGGTTCATCCATCTCATTAGAACTGACTCAAATGTGTTCCTTTTTATAGCTAATTATTAATTAACTAGCTATGATTTAGTAGATATATACATTTTTCTTATTTTATTCTATTTTTATGTGTCAATTTTGATACATTGGTATTTATAACATACTGAATTTTGACCTCTGTTGTTTAATTATTAGCCCTAAATATTTCACAAAGTTCTCTAAGTACCTTGTCAAGGTCTAGTTTAGTTCAGTTCAGTCATGCAGTCTTGTCCGACTCTTTGTGACCCCATGAATCGCAGCACGCCAGGCCTCCCTGTCCATCACCAACTCCCAGAGTTCACTCAGACTCACGTCCGTCCAGTCAGTGATGCCATCGAACCATCTCATCCTCTGTCGTCCCCTTCTCCTCCCGCCCCCAATCTCTCCCAGCATCAGAGTCTTTTCCAATGAGTCAACTCTTCGCATGAGGTGGCCAAAGTACTGGAGTTTCAGCTTTAGCATCGTTCCTTCCAAAGAAATCCCAGGGCTGATCTTCTTCAGAATGGACTGGTTGGATCTCCTTGCAGTCCAAGGGACTCTCAAGAGTCTTCTCCAACACCACAGTTCAGAAGCATCAATTCTCCAGTGCTCAGCTTTCTTCACAGTCCAACTCTCACATCCATACATGACCACTGGAAAAACCATAGCCTTGACTAGACAGACCATTGTTGGCAAAGTAATGACTCTGCTTTTCAATATGTTATCTAGGTTGGTCATAACTTTCCTTCCAAGGAGTAAGCACCTTTTAATTTCATGACTGCAATCAATATCTGCACTGATTTTGGACCCCAAAAAAATAAAGTCTGACACTGTTTCCCCATCTATTTCCCATGAAGTGATGGGACCGGATGCCATGATCTTTGTTTTCTGAATGTTGAGCTTTAAGCCAACTTTTTCACTCTCCTCTTTCACTTTCATCAAGAGGTTTTTTTAGTTCCTCTTCACTTTATGCCATAAGGATGGTGTCATCTGCATATCTGAGGTTATTGATATTTCTCCCGGAAATTTTGATTCTAGCTTGTACTTCTTCCAGCCCAGCGTTTCTCATGATGTACTCTGCATAGAAGTTAAATAAGCAGGGTGGCAATATACAACCTTGACGTATTCCTTTTCCTATTTGGAACCAGTCTGTTGTTCCATGTCCAGTTCTAACTATTACTTCCTGACCTGCATACAGGTTTCTCAAGAGGTAGGTCAGGTGGTCTGTTATTCCCATCTCTTTCAGAATTTTCCACAGTTTATTGTGATCCACACAGTCAAAGGCTTTGGCATAGTCAATAAAGCAGAAATAGTTGTTTTTCTGGAATTCTCTTGCTTTTTCGATGATCCACTGGATGTTGGCAATTTGATCTCTGGTTCCTCTGCCTTTTCTAAAACCAGCTTGAACATCTGGAAGTTCACGGTTCACGTATTACTGAAGCCTGGCTTGGAGAATTTTGAGCATTACTTTACTAGTGTGTGAGATGAGTGCAATTGTGCAGTAGTTTGAGCATTCTTTGGCATTGCCTTTCTTTGGGATTGGAATGAAAACTGACCTTTTCCAATCCTGTGGCCACCACTGAGTTTTCCCAATTTGCTGGCATATTGAGTTCAGCACTTTCACAACATCATCTAAGTGCTATATAAAGAATTCTTCTTAATTGATTTCTGATACTGGATATTTGTGGTTTCTTCCTTGTTCTTTAGTTTTACTAGTAGTTTATTAACTTGGAGAATAACTATTAATTTTAGAAATATTTGGAAATTTAGAAAACTATTAATTTTAGTAACAGTTTATCAAGCCTGCAGAATCCACGTGGACAGAGGAGCCTGGCAGGGTACAATCCATGGGATTGCAAAGAGTCAAACATGACTGAGTGACTAAGCACAGCACAGCACGGTGACTGTATGCTTAGCTTCACAAGAATCTGGCAAGATTTCTTCCCAAGCAGCTTTACCATTTGGAGTCCCATCAGCAATGAAGAAGTTTTTCTGTTGTCTTACATCTTCACCAGCAATTGGTAATCTCGGTTTTTATTTCTTAGCCATTTTAATAGATGGATAAGCATATCATTGTTGTTTTCCTTTGCTTTCTGATTTAAAATGCATGATGCATTTTATTTTCCATAATTCCCCAATGTTGAGCACTTCATATATGCTTTGGTAAGATGTCTATTTATATATTTGTCTACTTGTTTCAATTCAGGGGTTTTTCTCTTACTGTGAAGTTTTACTGGTTTTTTGTTTGTTTGTTTGTTTTTTGTTTTTAGTATTTTTAATGAAAGTCTTTCCTCACATAATGTGTTTTGCAAATATATTCTAGAGACTTACCTTTCCATTCTTTGAATATTTTCTGTGCTCCACAGAGTGTATATTTTAGATTTAATAAAGTCTATATTACTGATTTTTCCTTCATGGATCATGCTTCTCATGTTGTATATAAAAACTAAACATCAAACTAGCTTATGTAAATTTTCTCATGTAAAGTTTCCCACTATAATTTTTATAGTTTTGTATTTAAGTTGATGTTGAGAGAATTTATGTCTAAGGTCCAAAGTTTGTGTCTATTTCTTTTATTATGACTATCCATTTGTACCATCACAATTTGTGGTTGATGATTAAAGACTAATGGACAAGAGATTAAAAACTAAAGGGTTTCCAGATGGCTAAGTGGGTAAAGAATTTGCTTGCAATGAAGGAGACATGAGTTCAATCCCTGGATCAGGAAGATCCCCAGGAGAAGGAAATGGCAACCCACTGCAGTATTCTTGCCTATGAAATCCCATGGACAGAGAAGCTTGGTGAGTTACAGTGCCTTGGGTCCAAAAGTCAGACACAACTTACACCTGAAACTAATATAATATTGAAAGTCAACTATACTTCTATTTTTAAAAGATATGCATTTATTAGAGTTACACTGTCTTTACTTATCTTCACAATTTTATACTTAGAAATGAGTTTTTAAGCTCATTTTATTTTTTATTAAAGTATAGTTGGTTTACAAAGTTGTGTTAATTTTAGGTATACTGTATATATAATTCATGTATATATATTTGAATTTTTCAGATTCTTTTCCCCTAGAGGTTATTACAAGACTAGTTCCCTGTGCTAAACTAAAGGTCCTTGTTGATTATCTATTTTACATACACAAGTGTATATACATGTTAATTCAAAACTCCTAATATATCCCTCCCCCATTTCCCCTTTGGTATTCATAAGTTTGTTTTCCATGTCTATGGGTCTATTTCTATTTTGCAAAGAAGTTTGTGTCTTCTTTTTACATTCCAACATATAACCAATATCATATGATATTTGTCTTTCTCTGACTTACTTCATTTCATATGATAATCTGTAGGTCCATCTATGTTTCTAGAAGTGACATTATTTCATTCTTTTTTAATGTCTTTGTAATAGTCCATTCTTGGTTATTGCAAATAGTGCTGCTATGAACATTGGGGTGCATGTATCTTTTCTTTTTAGAAGTTCTAAGAATGTGTTGGGACAGAGAGTATTAAAAGAGCACAGTGTATACAGCAGAAACTAATACAAAGTTGTAAAGCAACTATATTTCAATAAGATATTAATTTATATGTGAATATAAATTTATATAGACATATTTATCCATATATATAAGTAAACACAATATTCCATTAAAAATACTTACAACTTACTGTGATACATGGAATACACTATTTAAAGTCATATGTATAAAAGGCATTTATAGTCATAAAGTCTAATTCTGTTTTGTAAACAAGTTCATTTGCATCATTGTTTAGATTCCTCATATAAGTGAAGAATCAGGTAAACATGACACCAGCAAAGGAAACTAATAAGATGCCAATATCCCACCCTGAATAATAGGAGATCAGTGAATTGTCTGACAAAGAATTTAGAATTATCCTCTTAAAGGCATTTAGAGACCTATAAACACACACATAGCTCCTTGAAATTAAGGCACAATGCATAAACAAAATGAGAAGTTCAACAAATAAATGAAAACTACCCCCCACCCACACACACACACATAAAACCAGAAATTCTAAAGCAGGAAAATGGAATAGTTGAATAGAAAAAACTATTGTGCCCTTGAACAGCAGCTCACAAACTCTACCAAACAGAAAAATGAATCCATGAACTCAGCTGATGGTTTGAAATTACCCAGTCAGAGGAAAAAATAGACAAAAATGAAAAAGAATGAAGAAAACCTAAAGCAATTAAGGGACACCAGTAAGAGAAACAATTTATTGCAAGTCCTAAAAGGAGAGCAGAAAGAGAAAGGGACAGAGAGTCTATATAATGGCTGAAAACTTCCAAAACATGGAGAGAGAAATATAGAGAGAGACCTATGAGACCCACAGAACCCCAAAATAAGTTGAACTTGAAGAGGGCTACCCCAAGAGATGTTGTAATTAAATTGTCAAGCTGCTCCTGCTGCTGCTGCTAAGTCGCTTCAGTCATGTCTGACTCTTCACGACCCCATGGACTGTAGCCTACCAGGCTCCTCCATCCATGGGATTTTCCAGACAAAAGTACTGGAGTGGGTTGCCATTTCTTTCTTAAATTGTCGAGTCAAAGGCAAAGAGAGAATTTTGAAAGAAAAGGAAAACAACACACCATATACAAGGGGAGCCTCCATAAGGCAAGAAGCAGATTTCTCAGCATAAACTACAAGCCAGGAGAGAGTGAAATGATGCATTCAAAATATTGAAAAAACAAATCATACTAGGAAAACTGCCCTTCATAAAATAAAGACTTTCCATGAAAAAAAAAAAAAAAAAAACAAGCTGAGGCTTTCCATCACCACTAGACCTACCTTACCAGAAATGCAAAAGGTTGTACTTCAAACTGAAATGAAAGGATGCTAATTAACATCATAAAAACACAAATATAAGAAAACTCACTGAGAAATTAAAGTACATAGTCAAAGTCAGATTGTCTGATGTTGTAATGGTCGTGTGTAGATAATTTACACCTATCAGAAAGTTAAAAGTGAATATTGAAAGTAACCATAACTCTAATAATTTTATATTGGATACACAATAAGAAAAACAAATTATATCAGTAACCTGAAATGTAAGGTGAAGGCATAAAACTGTAAACTTTTTGTATGCTATTAAATTATCAATTAAAACAGGATATTATATTTTATGCATCATAGTAACTACAAAGGAAAAGCCTGAAGTCCATAAACAAAATATTATAAAGAGTAATCATCCCATCATAAAAGTTATAAAATCACCATAAAGAGTTATTAAATCATGCAAGACATCAAAAGACAAGAAGAGAGGAGGAAAGGAGAAAATGGATTTGCAAAAGATTCAGAAAACAATTTTCAAATGGTGACGCGAAGGAGGCAGTCCTAAGACGGTGGAGGAATAGGACGGGGAGACCACTTTCTCCTCCACAAATTCATCAAAAGAACATTTAAACGCTGAGTAAATTCCACAAAACAACTTCTGAATGCCAACAGAGGACATCCAACACCCAAAAAAGAAGCCCATTGTCTTCGAAAGAAGGTAGGAAAATATATAAGAGACAAAAGAGGTAGGGACAGAGCTCCGTCCAGGGAAGGGAGTCTTAAAAAGAGAGAAGTTTCCAAACACCAGGAAACACTCTCACTGCCAAGTCTATGGCGAGCCTTGGAAGCACAGAGGACAACATAACAGAGAGGAAAAATAAATAAATAATTAAAACCCACAGATTATGAGCCCCACGGTAACTCCCCCAGCAGAGAAGCAGCGCAGACACCTGCACCTGCCACTAGCAAGCAGGGGCTGGGCAGGGAGGCGCGGACTACATTGCTTAGAGTAAGGATGGGCCTGAATGCCCTGAGAGCAATCTGAGCAAACTAACTTGGGTTAGCAAACCCAAGTGGGATAGCTACCACGCAAACAGCCCTAAGACACCACCAGGCCTGCGCACAGAACAAAGGACTGAACAAAACTAGCCGGCTGCAGACCATCCCCCTCCAGTGACAGGTAGCCAGAGCCACAAGGAGGCAATCGCAGCCTCAGAGAGACATTATCTACCAAACTGCAAGCAGGCTTCTTTGCTAACTAAGACTTCTTGGGGTTCTGGACAGTCAACATCTGCCTGAGAAGGTGCACCGGTTGTACACCCAGAAAACCGAGCATCAGGGACTGGGGAGGCGATAAGTCGCAGCAACCGCACTCGCCAAACACCTCATCACCTGAGCTGCTCGGACCTGGGAAGGACACAAAACGCAGGCCCAACTGAGTCTGCGCCTCTGAGGACTACCCAAGTGCCTGAACCTGAGCGGCTTAGACCTGGGAGGTGCATGCAGCCCAGGGCCGGCCTTGGACGTTTCCCGGCAGAGCAACCTAGAGCCTGAGCACTGTGGGCAGGGAAGGCACACGTGCCGTGAGCGGGGCAGGCCCAGTGTGGCTGAGACACTGCGAGCACACACCAGTGTTATTTCTTTGCAGGGTCCCTCCCTCCCCACAGCGCGACTGAACAAGTGAGCCTAAAAAAAGTGTCCACCACCACCCCCTTTGTGTCAGAGTGGAAATCAGACACTGAAGAGACCAGCAAACAGAAGAAGCTAAAATAAAGGGAACCACCTTGGAAGTGACAGGTGCAATAGATTAACACCCTGTCATTAGTACCGACTATAGGAAGGGGCCTATAGATCTTGAGAAATATAAGGTGGACCAAGGAACTATCTGAAAATGAACTGACCCCACATTGCCTACAACAACACCAGAGAAAGTCCTAGATATATTTTTACTATTTTTACTATAATTCTTTTTTTTATTTTTTTTGAATTTTTAAGTCCTCTATTACTCCTTTTTCACTTTTATAACCTGCTGCTGCTGCTGCTGCTGCTAAGTCTCTTCAGTCGTGTCCGACTCTGTGCGACCCCATAACCTACTACTCCTTTGCATAAAAAAGACCCTATTTTTTAAAACAAACTTTATATATATATATTTTTTTTTGTAATTTTTGTGACTTTTCTTTTTTTTTTCTTCTTTCTTTTCTTTTCTTCTTTTCTTTAATATTGTATTTTTGAAATTCCAAACTCTAGATTTTTAATCTTTGCCTTTTGGTGTTTGTTATCAATTTTGTACCTTTAAGAACCCCACTCTTGAGTACCCATTTTTACTTGGGAGCAAGATTACTGGCTTGACTGCTGTCTCCCCCTTTGGGCTCTCCTTTTTCTCCACCAGGTCGCCTCTGTCTCCTCCCTACCCCCTGTCTTCTCTACCCAATTCTGTGAATCTCTGTGTGTTCCAGATGGTAGAGAACACTTAGGGAACTGATTACTGGCTGGATCTGTCTCTCTCCTTTTCATTCCCCCCCTTTTATCCTCCTGGCCACCTCTGTTTCCTTCCTTCCTCTTCTCTTCTCTGTATAACTCCATGAACATCTCTGAGCAGTCCAGTTGTGGAGTGCACATAAGGAAGTGATTACTGGCTAGCTTGCTCTCTCCTCTATTGATTCCACCTCATCTCATCTCTCCCTCCTCCTTCTTCTCTTCTCCATGTAACTCTGTGAACCTCTCTAGGTGTCCCTCACTGGAGAAACTTTTCATCTTTAACGTAGATGTTTTATCAATGGTGCTGTATAGAAGGAGAAGTCCTGAGACTACTGTAAAAAGAAGACTGAAAACCAGAAGCAGGAGGCTTAAGTCCAAATCCTGAGAACACCAGAGAACTCCTGACTCCAGGGAATATTAATTGACAGGAGCTCATCAACGCCTCCACACTTTCACTGAAACCAAGCACCACCAAGGGCCAACAAGTTCCACAGCAAGACATACCACGCAAATTCTCCAGCAACACAGGAACACAAAACCATTGACATCTCATAACTCATTACTGGACACTCCATTGCACTCCACAGAGAAGAAATCCAGCTCCATCCACCAGAACACTGACACAAGCTTCCCTAACCAAGAAACCTTGACAAGCAACCTGTACAACCCCACCCACAGTGAGGAAACTCCACAAACTGCCAGAATACAGAAAGGCCATCCCAAACTCAGAAATATAAACAAGATGAAGAGACAGAGGAATACCCAGCAGGTAAAGGAACAGGATAAATGCCCACCAAACCAAACAAAAGAGGAAGAGATAGGAAATCTACCTGATAAAGAATTCTGAATAATGATAGTGAAAATGATCCAAAATCTTGAAATCAAAATGGAATCACAGATAAATAGCCTGTAGGCAAGGATTGAGAAGATGCAAGAAAGGTTTAACAAGGACCTAGAAAAATTTTTTAAAGAGTCAATATATAATGAATAATGCAATAAATGAGATCAAAAACACTCTGGAGGCAACAAAGAGTAGAATAACAGAGGCAGAAGATAGGATTAGTGAAGTAGAAGATAGAATAGTAGAAATAAACGAATCAGAGAGGAAAAAGAAAAATTAATTTAAAGAAATGAGGACAATCTCAGAGACCTCCAGGACAGTGTTAAACAACCCAACATTCGAATCATAGGAGTCCCAGAAGAAGAAGACAAAAAGAAAGACCATGAGAAAATACTTGAGGAGATAATAGTTGAAAACTTCCCTAAAATGGGGAAGGAAATAATCACCCAAGTCCAAGAAACCCAGAGAGTCCCAAATAGGATAAACCCAAGGTGAAACACTCCAAGACACATATTAATCAAATTAACAAAGATCAAACACAAAGAACAAGTATTAAAAGCAGCAAGGGAAAAACAACAAATATCACACAAGGGAATTCCCATAAGGATAACAGCTGATCTTTCAATAGAAACTCTTCAGCCCAAGAGGGAATGGCAAGACATACTTAAAGTGATGAAAGAAAATAACCTACAGCCCAGATTACTGTACCCAGCAAGGATCTCATTAAAATATGAAGGAGAAATCAAAAGCTTTATAGACAAGCAAAAGGTGAGAGAATTCAGCACCACCAAACCAGCTCTCCAACAAATGCTAAAGGATCTTCTCTAGAAAGGAAACACAAAAAGGGTGTATAAACTTGAACCGAAAACAGTAAAGTAAATGGCAATGGGATCATACTTATCAATAATTACCTTAAACATAAATGGGTTGAATGCCCCAACCAAAAGACAAAGCCTGACTGAATGGATACAAAAACAAGACCCCTATTATTGTTGTCTACAAGAGACCCACCTCAAAACAGGGGACACATACAGACTGAAAGTGAAGGGCTGGAAAAAGATATTCCATGCAAACAGAGACCAAAAGAAAGCAGGAGTAGCAATACTCATATCAGATAAAACAGACTTTAAAACAAAGGCTGTGAAAAGAGACAAAGAAGGACACTATATAATGATCAGAGGATCAATCCAAGAAGAAAATAGAACAATTATAAATATATATATGCACCCAATATAGGAGCACTGCAATATGTAAGACAAATGCTAACAAGTATGAAAGGGGAAATTAACAATAACTCAATAATAGTGGGAAACTTTAATACTCTATTCACACCTATGGATAGATCAACTAAACAGAAAATTAACAAGGAAACACAAACTTTAAACGATGTAATAGACCAGTTAGACCTAATTGATATCTATAGGACATTTCACCCCAAAACAATGAATTTCACCTTTTTCTCAAGCGCACACAGAACCTTCTCCAGGATAGATCACATCCTGGGCCATAAATCTAGCCTTGGTAAATTCAAAAAAATTGAAAACATTCCAAGCATCTTTTCTGACCACAATGCAGTAAGATTAGATCTCAATTACAGGAGAAAAACTATTAAAAATTCCAACTTATGGAGGCTGAACAACACGCTTCTGAATAACCAACAAATCACAGAAGAAATCAAAAAAGAAATCAAAACATGCATAGAAATGAATGAAAATGAAAACACAACAATCCAAAACATGTGGGACACTGTAAAAGCAGTGCTAAGGGGAAGGCTCATAGAAATACAGGCATACCTCAAGAAACAAGAAAAAAGTCAAATGAATACCCTAACTCTACACCTAAAGCAACTAGAAAAGGAAGAAATTAAGAACCCCAGGGTTAGTAGAAGGAAAGAAATCTTAAAAATTAGGGCAGAAACAAATGCAAAAGAAACAAAAGAGACCATAGCAAAAATCAACAAAGCCAAAAGCTGGTTCTTTGAAAGGATAAATAAAACTGACAAACCATTAGCCAGACTCATCAAGAAACAAAGGGAGAAAAATCAAATCAATAAAATTAGAAATGAAAATGGAGAGATCACAACAGACAACACAGAAATACAAAGGATCATGAGACTACTATCAGCAATTATATGCCAATAAAATGGAAAACTTGGAAGAAATGGACAAATTCTTAGAAAAGTACAAATTTAGAAAACTGAACCAGGAAGAAATAGAAAATCTTAACAGACCCATCACAAGCATGGAAATTGAAACTGTAATCAAAAATCTTCCAGCAAACAAAAGCCCAGGTCCAGAAGGCTTCACAGCTGAATTTTACCAAAAATTTAGAGAAGAGCTAACACCTATCCTACTCAAATTCTTCCAGAAAATACAGAGGAAGGTAAACTTCCAAACTCATTCTATGAGGCCACCATTACCCTAAAACCAAAACCAGACAAAGATCCCACAAAAAAAGAAAACTACAGGCCAATATCACTGATGAACAGAGATGCAAAAGTCCTTAATAAATTCCTAGCAATCAGAATCCAACAACACATTAAAAAGATCATACACCATGACCAAGTGGGCTTTATCCCAGGGATGCATGGATTCTTCAATATCCACAAATCAATGTAATACACCACATTAACAAAATTGAAAAATAAAACCCATATGATTATTTCAATAGATGCAGAGAAAGCCTTTGACAAAATTCAACATCCATTTATGATAAAAACTCTCCAGAAAGCAGGAATAGGAGGAACATACCTCAACATAATAAAAGCTATATATGACAAACCCACAGCAAACATTATCCTCAATGGTGAAAAATTGAAAGCATTTCCCCTAAAGCCAGGAACAAGACAAGGGTGCCCACTTTCACCACTACTATTCAACATAGTTTTGGAAGTTTTGGCCACAGCAATCAGAGCAGAAAAAGAAATAAAAGGAATCCAGATTGGAAAAGAATAAGTAAAACTCTCACTCTTTGCAGATGACATGATCCTCTACATAGAAAACACTAAAGACTCCACCAGAAAATTACTAGAGCTAATCAATGAATATAGTAAAGTTGCAGGATATAAAATCAACACAGAGAAATCCCTTGCATTCCTGTACACTAATCATGAGAAAATAGAGAAATTAAGGAAACAATTCCATTCACCATTGCAACGAAAAGAATAAAATACTTAGAAATATATCTACCTAAAGAAACTAAAGACCTATATATAGAAAACTATAAAACACTGTGAAAGAAATCAAAGAGGACACAAATAGATGGAGAAATATACCATGTTCATAGATCAGAAGAATTAATATAGTGAAAATGAGTATACTACCCAAAGCCATCTATAGATTCAATGAAATCCCTATCAAGCTACCAACGGTATTTTTCACAGAACTAGAACAAATAATTTCACAATTTGTATGGAAATACAAAAAAACCTCGAATAGCCAAAGCAATCTTGAGAAAGAAGAATGGAACTGGAGGAATCAACCTGCCTGACTTCAGGCTCTACTACAAAGCCACAGTCATCAAGACAGTATGGTACTGGCACAAAAACAGAAATGTAGATCAATGGAACAAAATAGAAAGCCCAGAGATAAATCCAAGCACCTATGGACACCTTATCTTTGACAAAGGTGGCAAGAATATACAATGGATTAAAGACAATCTCTTTAACAAGTGGTGCTGGGAAAACTGGTCAACCACTTGTAAAAGATTGAAACTAGAACACTTTCTAACACCACACACAAAAATAAACTCAAAATGGATTAAAGATCTAAATGTAAGACCAGCAACTATAAAACTCCTAGAGGAGAACATAGGCAAAACACTCTCCGACATACATCACAGCAGGATCCTCTATGACCCACCTCCCAGAATATTGGAAATAAAATCAAAAATAAACAAATGGGACCTAATTAAAATTAAAAGCTTCTGCGCAACAAAGGAAATCATAAGCAAGGTGAAAAGACAGCCTTCGGAATGGGAGAAAATAATAGCAAAAGAAGCAACTGATAAACAACTAATCTCAGAAATATACAAGAAACTCTTGCAGCTCAATTCCAGAAAAATAAATGACCCAATCAAAAAATGGGCCAAAGAACTAAATAGACATTTCTCCAAAGAAGACTTACAGATGGCTAACAAACACATGAAAAGATGCTCAACATCACTCATTATCAGAGAAATGCAAATCAAAACCACAATGAAGTACCATTTCACGCCAGTCAGAATGGCTGCAATCCAAAAGTCTACAAGCAATAAATGCTGGAGAGGGTGTGGAGAAAAGGGAACCCTCTTACACTCTTGGTGGGAATGCAAACTAGTACAGCCACTATGGAGAACAGTGTGGAGATTCCTTAAAAAACTGGAAATAGAACTGCCTTATGACCCAGCAATCCTACTGCTGGGCATACACACCAAGGAAACCAGAATTGAAAGAGACATATGTACCCCAATGTTCATCACAGCACTGTTTATAATAGCCAGGGCATGGAAGCAACGAATGGATAAGAAAGCTGTGGAACATATACACAGTGGAGTATTACTCAGCCGTTAAAAGGAATACATTTGAATAAGTTCTAATGAGGTGGATGAAACCGGAGCCTATTATACCGAGTGAAATAAGCCAGAAAGAAAAACATTAATACAGTATACTAATGCATATATATGGAATTTAGAAAGACGGTAATGATAACCCTGTATGCAAGAGAACAATTGAGACACAGATGTATAGAACAGTCTTTTGGACTCTGTGGGAGAGGGAGAGGGTGGGATGATTTGGGAGAATGGCATTAAAACATGTATAATATCATATAAGAAACGAATTGCCAGTCCAGGTTTGATACAGGATACAGGATGCTTGGGGCTGGTGCACTGGGATCAACCAGAGAGATAGTATGGGGAGGGAGGTGGGAGGGGGGTTCAGGATGGGGAACACGTGTACACTCATGGCGGATTCATGTTGATGTATGGCAAAACCAATACAATATTGTAAAGTAATTAGCCTCCAATTAAAATAAATAAATTTAAATTTAAAAAACAAATAAAAGTAAAATGGTGATGCAAGTCCTTATATATCAATACTTACTTTAGTTGTAAATGGATTACATTTTATAATAAAAAGACAGAGAAAGACTGAATGGATAGGAAAATAATATCCAACAATATGTTACCTTCAAGAGATTCACTTTAGATTTAAGAACAGATGAAGGTTGAGAGTGAGGAGATATAAAAAGATATTTCAAGCAAATGATAACCTAAAGATGATAAGGGTAGTTATAACTTTATCATACAAAATAGGCTTTAAGCTAACAATGATCATAAAGGACAAAGAATTTCATTATATGAAGATGCCAATTCATCTAGAGGAAATAATAAAGGTAAATGCTTATGCACGCAATGTCAGAGCACCTAACCATATAAATCAACACTAAAATAAAAGAATAAATAAACAGCAATATGATAGTAGTTTCAGATATTATACCTCACTCTAAACAATGCATATATCACCCAGAGAATAAACTGTAAAAAAAAAAAAAAAAGTTAACTTGAACATTATTACAAAATGAACCTAATATACATATATAGAACATTTCATCCAAAAGCAGCAGAATACGTTTCTCCTCAAGCATATATGAAATATTTTCTAGCATACATCACATATCACACCACAAAACAATTCTCAAAAAATTCAAGAAGATAGAAATTACATCAAGTATCTTTTCCTACCACAATGGAATGAAACTAGAAATCAATTAAAGAAAGATTATTAAAGATTTCATAATACATGAAAATTAAAGAATCTTCATCTTACTAGCCATTTTCTTAGCATATTCTCAATACTTTTTTAATAGTTCACATTTGCCAAGAGGCTGAAAATGGGATTTGAGAGTCAAGAGATTTACTGGTGGAGGGAGATTTTTACTGGCAAGCCTTCAGATTGTGGTGAAGGTCTGAAAACTGTGAAAGGTGACAGAGAAAGAAGAACTGGCTAGGAAGAGTCTAGGACTGCAGCATTATTCTAAGAAAGTTTCAAACAGGTTGATAGTGAGTCCTTGAGCTAACATCACCTATTGGGAGTCCACCATCTTGCCAGAATGGTATTTGATAGTATTCCTTCTGTGGTCAGTCATTGGCTGGGAACATTCTGTGGGAAACATGGCCCTGACACACCAACACTGGAGTGAATTCAGAGGGCAACAATGGAGTTATCAATCATGCTGCCTGTAGCAGGAGATTTGAATTGTGCATTTTCATATCTATGGGATACACTTGCCCCATTCCCCAGCAACTGATGCTCTCAAAGCATTTACTTTCCATTTTTATTTGATTTCACCCACATCCCTTTCCTTGTTTCCATCCTATTCTCCTATTTCAAAAATTTCCAGATCTTTCTACGATTTTTGATTACAATTCATTTCAGTTCTTCTCAAATAGTCCTTCTAAAAGTGTCCCTTCTTTTTCCTTATTCCATGCCTTCATAGAATGTGTTCTAAGCTAGGAAAAACCATACACTGCTCATTATTTGAGCTCAGGGCTCAGAGCTCAAACTTTTCTGAGTATAAATATCTCATAGCCAAACTGAACTTAAAAAATATTAATAAAATATCCAAAGTTTTCCTATCAGAAACATCCAGAGATATAACTATGGAAATAAAACTTATAGTCCCAGAGATAAAACTATGCTGGGGACAGGATCTACCAGAAATCAAAGAAAATTATTTTTAATAATTTTAATTCCATCTAGAAAAGAATATTCTGGCATGTTGAGTGGTTATGTAGAACAGGATTCTACCCAACCATAGAGATAATCAATAAATACTTGTCAAATGAATGACTGTCTTATAATGGCAAATGAGATTATGAAGAAGTCATGTTTCCCTCCTGACCAGTCTACTTCTTCCTGCCACATAGGAAGAAATGAATCTCTTGGATGTGCTATGAGCATCAATCAATCCTACCTACATGTTGTTGTTCCTAGAAGTCTGGTATTCTCACCCAAGGAACAAATTTTGGATGGTAGATCCTTTTGGATAGAAAACCAGTGAAGGGTTTGACAAGCCTACTTCTTCCACTAGTGGCTCTCTGGTACCAAAAGGATGTTACCATCACTCTGCCTTTCAGCATGCTATTATTAATTATTATTATTAATAATATTGAAAGGACCCAACAATGGGATGTCCTTGGCCAATTTCAAGACTTTAATTTTTTAAACTCTGTGTACTCTAACCTCCAGTATAACCACTCCAGAACTCCCAATGGCTTCTCTACATATTACTTAAACTTCACTTAACCCAGATGTTAATGTGCCTGACTATTATTCCAGAGGATGGAGTTGCTGTCACTAGCAATCTCACACATTTTACCTTCTTCCCAGACTTGTTAGATAATACTTGCTTATTTAGGATGCCGTTTACCAGTAGTCCCAGCAGAATATAGTCATCACAGTCATTGATCTGATCATTAAAATCATAGCCAAGTTCTATTTGTCCCTCTTTCAGCTGATTCTCACCTTTTAGGTCAGAGCCAGTCAACACTTGAACTCGGAACACTTTAGCAGGTGAGTCCAAAACCACAGTCAGATGGCTTCCAGCCTCAGCTGACTTGGCATAAAAGAAATTCTTATTCAAGCTATAGGCATTCATAGGAACAGAGTCATTGGTAGCCTTCAGGCTAGTGTAGATGGAGGCAGCAGGGTTGTTGGGAGAACTAATGTCATCCTCTTCAAACTCTTTATCTTTGAGATTATTGAATTTGCCTTCAAAGGAGAAGTAATTGCCCATGTGCTGGAAGAGGGAAGGGAGGAACTGGACTGGTGTTTGCTGCATGAGAAGATCATGAAAATGGGAGAGGAGGGAGTCACAGGGCATTTCTTGATAGAAGAGAAGAAGGAAATTAACAAAACAAGGGAGGTCTTTAGTACGAAAGAGTTTTCCAGTGAAGCCCAATGGAGAGAATTCCAGAGTCACCCAAGGTTTGTTTTCCCAGGCAGACACTGTAGTAGCTATCTGGGTGACAAATCCAGGGACACATTTCACATCATCTTCAATCATCAAGAAATAGTCAGAGTGGTTGGTAGCAAAGTTCATGAGGAAGGCATAATCCATATTCCTCTTGGAACGGAAGGCTACATAGGCAGGAGTGTCATTAAAGTTTCTCTTAAGGCTCTTCAAGGGAAGATAGGTTTTAAGAGGCGTGTTAATCACTACTAGCTGGCTGGCCTGGATATATGGCTTAAAGATGGTTGAGATATTGGAGATCACTTGACCACGCCACATGGGATCAGGATCTGCCAAGTGTACCAGAACAATGAAGTGTTTCTGCTCAGATAAGGAGGAAGAATAAAAGAGAGATTCCAGGGTGTCCAAGAGGTAGCTCCTTTGGGGACGCTTCATTGAGGAAATTCCTATGGTCAGCAGTCCTAGGATTGAGGGTAAAAAAAGAGAACTTGTATCAATGTAGGAAAGTGAAGGAAATAGTTGCTGTGGTTGAGGTTATAAGATTTTCTTATGTCTTTCTAATATGCCAACTCTCTGTATTATTATAGCTATTTTACATTTTCTCCCCACTAGACCTGAGTATGGACTATGTTAGGAGTAATGCTTCATCACAAGTTGTGAGGGTTTTTTTAGTGTTACCTTTGAAACACTATTGTGGAAGAAATAAAGATGATAGACTAAAAACATTTGCACCTGTGTCTCCTTCTTCCCAAAATCACATTGAAAAACCAGAAAGTTTACCATGAGAGAATTTCAATATTTGATGAATTGCTGCAAGAATGACAGAATATGAAATAGGATTGGAGAAATCTAAGCATAAGAGTTCATATTTCAAAAGACACACAGAGAAAATGACTGCACAGATACATCTTTATTCCAAAAGCCTCAGAAGAATTCTAAGTTTGAGCCACCAAATACAAAGGAAAGGGCCCTGGGATGGTCACCTGGATAATTAATCACAGAATTATTTCCAAAACTACTGAACCAGTGATCACCAAGTAGCTGGTGGGAGATCTGCCAGGGTGTGAGTCCTATGGCTGGAGAGAACTTAAGAATGGAAGCCAAGAACTCTAGACATAAGAGGGAAAAAGGAAATAACACAGCTGACTGGCATTTGTTTATATGGTAAAGTTCTACGTATGGTTCCCTGAAGAACATGAAGTAGGTATTCAGAACTATAGAGGTTGCCAGAGAAGTTTATCTAAGCAGATAAGGGAGGACATAGCACAGGTGACTTAGGGCTCTAATAGAAGAGACAAAGGGTTAGTCACCCAAATCAGCTACCCACATTCCTTACTTTCTCCTTATGTCACTGCTTCCCTGCAATCTAATGAGGCAAGCTTTCTTAATCACAACCCACTGTAACAGGGTGGCAAACAGAGATGGCAATTAGCGAGAACAAATGAAAAATCTATCCATTCTAGATTCTTGAATATTAATTTGAAAGATGAATCATCAAACATTTGATTATAAAGCTTGAAACAAGAATAACCAATATAACGAAAGAAAAACAACTTAACCAAGAACAGAACTCTACAAATAGAAACTAACAGGAAACAGTGCATAGAAGAACATTTCAAATATATTAAATCCAGTCTCAAAGAGATTGGAGAGGAAATCAAATTCTTTGGCAAAAGAACAAACTTGTAGAGATCAGAGTTTGTAGAAAATATTGACATGAGTATTTGATCAAATTCAGGTTATATTTTCTGGCAATAATACTTTATGAGTTGGTGATGCATTCCTCTATCAGAAGGCACATAATGGCAGGTAATTTCTGTTTTTAGGATGTTAGCAGACTTTGAAGTTCGGTGTCTAGATTCATTAATACTCCAGAGGTTGCAATATGGTGATATTCTAAGGCTAACATTCCTTCTTCATTTGTTAACTGGAATGCTTCTATAAAAAGAAAATTCCTTTCATCTACTTCTTGGTTACCAAGTAGTATAGTTCACATAAGGAAAGTGAGATAAATATTTGATTCTTTCCCTTTATTTACTAGCTTTCAAAATAATGCTAGGAGCTGGTTCCCTCACATTCTCCATGGCGACAAAACTTGTGCTTTTTGGTGGTTGTTGTTGTTTTCTATGTATCTATGTACTCATGGTTTTCATACCATTGAAATTTTATCTTTATTGATGTTCAAATTGTCCTATCATTTGTAGGACAATTAATTATCAGATATAATCAGCCTCTTAAAATTGGGTCCTGAGCCCTTTTGATACAACTTTAGTTGTATTCAAAAGCTTCCTTTCTATATGGAATAATTCCTGCCTGTGACCTGAGTCAGCCTTTTTCCAAGGAACTCCTTTTAGAGGAAGTTCTTTCTAGTGAAAAATTGGATTTATATAGTGAGTGCTCATTGTAGTAAGTCATTTCTAGGCTCTAGTGAACAGAGCTAAAACATTTTTAAGAGATAAAACACATTATGAGTTCAATACCAATATTTCAAAATGCATTCAACTCAAAAATGCACTTAAATGTAAAGGGGAAAAAAGTGTTTTCCTTATGAAGAGTATTAAAAGTCCTGATTTAAAATCTCTCATGTTCCCTAGCTAGCCATAGACTTCAGTAACAGATGCCAGCATGGTTATCAGGGACAAGAGAGAAAGGGATACTACTGCAGCAGAGGCCAGTGAGGACAACAGTTATACTTACCTCAAAATTATAGGCTGCTGCTAGAGATGATACTTAAAACTGTGAGACTGGATGAGTTACCCAAGAAACTAAGCTTATAAGGTGTTGGGTATTGTAACCCATAATGGAATATAACCTGTAAAAAAATCAAATCACAATGCTATACACAGGAAACTAACACAGTATTGTAAATCAACTATATTTCAACTTTTAAAAAGTAAGTCTAGATAAGGACTGAGCTCTGGGGTATATTAACATTTAGATGCTGGAAACAGAAGATAAATCAGCATGAGAGTGAGGAACTATCAAGAAATTTAGAGGAAAATCATAAGAATCTAGGATCCTTGGAAGCAATTAAAGAATGTTGAAAGAGAGTGATCTGTGTCAAATGCTGTCATAGGTCCCTTTTGCTTTACACCTGCCTTCTCTATATACCCTTACCTAACCTGCCCCTGCATCACATAGCCTCTTGAGCACACTCACTTTTTTTCAGAGGAGGAGCTCCAATCAAGATACAGGAATTCACATTTTTGAGTGGTTCTGAGTTTTTCTGAATATCTTTGAAGGTTTCCAGGTGGTTTGTTCTACTAGGGCTGATCTGCATCCGGGCTCTCTGCCAAGCTACCATCTCCTTTTCCTGCTGAGAAAAGGGTAAGTCTCACCTATAACGTTCATGCCTTGTGAGAATAATGCCTGGATTCCCCTTTGTACAACATAATAACCTGTCTCCAGGACAGAGGGCAGCTTGCTCAGGGCTCATTTCAGTTTCTTACTTATCTTCTGAAAAAGTTTTACACCAGAGGTTCTTGTATAGGTTATGGGTCCTGGAGCAAAGGGAGATGGTATTACTTTAGTTATCTTCCATTTTATGTAGGGAATGAGATAATGTCAGTCTATGCTATTTTTCACCCACAATCACCTTTATGACTACAGTCTGACATGGGTCACTTAATCCCATGAAGGGCAAAATATGTTAGGTGTGAGAGATACAGGAGTCCTCAGTTGTTTAGTCATGTCCAACTCCTCTCTGTCCGTGAGATTTTTCCAGCAAGAGTACTGGAGTGGGTTTCCATTTCCTTCTCCAGGGGATATTACTGGCCCAGGGATTGAACGCATGTCTCCTGCATCTCCTCCATTAGCAGGTGGATTCTTTACCACTGCACCACCTGGGAACCCCAAGAGATACAGGAGACAACCTTGTCTCCTTTAGAATGATGGGAGTCAAGGTAATACTACCCCAATGCCCCAGTCTAAACTCCTTCCCATTGGTGGCACTTCACCCTTCCAAATTCATTCACCACTCTCCCTTTGCTTCTTTGCTGTTACTGTTTTCTGGTGAAGTTTTCTTGAAAGTGAAAGTGTTAATCAGTTAGTCATGTCCGACTCTTTGCGACTCCATGGACTGTAGCCAGCCAGGCTTCTCTGTCCATGGAATTCTCTAGGCAAGAATACTGGTGTGGGTAGCCTGTCCCTTCTCCAGGGGCTCTTCCCCACGCAGGGATCAAACCTGCATCTCCTGCATGGCAGGCAGATTCTTTACCGTCTAAGCCACCAGGGAAGCCCAACTCCCTAGAATTTTTTTGGCTTGGGGAAATGACAACTTCCCTGAGGTTTGAGATCCTATTGTATAAAACTGGGGGGAAATGTATAACTTTGAAACCAACGGAAATTTTCTAATTTTTTTTAAACAAGGAAAATATTTTCTACCTTATCAATTGCTGTTAAAAAAAGGAGGGGAGGACAGCTTTAAGTAAACATTAAACAGTGTTATTTCTTCCCAGCCCTGAATTCTCTCTTTTCAGAGTGCTATATCCCTTACTCTTTCCATCAAAGAAAAATGATATATTGAGTCCTTAAGATTTGTTATCTTTCTTTTTTGAGTGTCTGGGATTCCCTGGTGGCTCAGACGGTAAAGAGTCTGCCGGTAATGTGGGAGACCCAGGTTCGATCCCTGGGTCAGGAAGATCCCCTGGAGAAGGAAATGACAACCCACTCCAGTATTCTTGCCTGGAAAATCCCATGAACAGAGGAGCCTGGCCTACTACAGTCCATGGGGTTGTAAAGAGTCAGACACTCAGAAAGTGAGTGACTTCACTTTCACTTTCTTCAAGTGTCTACTATTTAGTGATAATTTCACACAAATAGACACTTAATGTCCTGCTTTTTTTCTAGTCCAGGGATTTCAACTTTACCCCATCCATACTCTCTGGTACTTACCAAAGACAGGAAACTTGCAGTATCAAAGGGGTTTTCTTTAATGAAAAGAAATATTGGGAACACCATCACTATTGCAATAACAATGAGTATCCATAGGACATCTTTCATGGTACCAACATGGGGAGCTTGTACAGCTGGCTCTCAATCTGTGATCCTTGGATGTATACTTATAATCTGCAATTTACACAGTATTGAGAAAATTTTTCATTTGATAATGATATTTTGCTAATTAATCAAGAAAATACAGCTTACTTGTGTAATTAACATTCTTTTTTAAAGATAATTTTTAGGGCAGTTTTAAGTCTACAGCAAAATTGAAAAAACAGAGATTTTCCATTTACCCCCTTGCCCTTACATATGCATCATCAACACCACTCCCCAGAGTGATACATTTGTTACAATTGATTAATCCACATTGACATGTCATTATTCCTCAAAGTCCACAGTTTACACTGAGGTTCATTCTCGGTGTTGTACATTCTATGGGTTTAGACAAATGTATAAATGACATGTATCTACCATTTTAATATCATTCAGAGTATTTTCTGCCCTAGAAATCCTCTGTAATCTACCTATTCATTCTTTTACCTACTACCCAATCCCCACTTATGTTTTAACTGTCTCCATAGTTTTTCCTTTTCCAGAAAGTTGGGATTACATGGTGTGTAGTCTTTTCATATTGACTTCTTTCAATTGGTAATATGTGTTTAAGGTACCTCCATTCCTTTTCATTACTTCATAGCTTATTTCTTTTTAGCACTGAATAATATTCCAGTATCTGGATTACCACAGTCTATCCTTTCACCTGTTGAAGGACGTCTTGGTTGCTTCCAAGTTTCAGCAATTATGACTATGGCTGCTATAAAGATCTGTATGCAGGCTTTTGTGTGGACATGAATTTTCAACTCTTTTGGGCAAACACTAAGGAGCACAATTGCTGGATCATACGGTAAGAGTAAGTTTAGTTTCTGTTAGGTCCATACAATTTCTGTCCTTTATCGAGCCCATCTTTGCATGAAATGTTCCCTTGGTATCTCTAATTTTCTTGAAGCGATCTCTAGTCTTTCCCATTCTGTTGTTTTCCTCTATTTCTTTGCATTGATAGCTGAGGAACGCTTTCTTATCTCTTCTTGGTATTCTTTGGAACTCTGCATTCAGATGCTTATATCTTTCCTTTTCTCCTTTGCTTTTTGCTTCTCTTCTTTTCACAGCTATTTGTAAGGCCTCCCAGACAGCCATTTTGCTTTTTTGCATTTCTTTTCCATGGGGATGGTCCTGATCCCTGTCTCCTGTACAATGTCACAAACCTCATTCCATAGTTCATCAGGCACTCTATCTATCAGATCTAGGCCCTTAAATCTATTTCTCACTTCCACTGTATAATCATAAGGGATTTGATTAAGGTCATACCTGAATGGTCTAGTGGTTTTCCCTACTTTCTTCAATTTAAGTCTGAATTTGGTAATAACATTTCATGCAAAGATGGGCTCAATAAAGGACAGAAATGGTATGGACCTAACAGAAACAGAAGATATTAAGAAGAGGCGGCAAGAATACACAGAAGAACTGTACAAAAAAAGATCTTCATGACCCAGATAATCACGATGGTGTGATCACTCACCTAGAGCCAGACATCCTGGAATGTGAAGTCAAGTGGGCCTTAGAAACCATCACTACGAACAAAGCTAGTGGAGGGAATGGAATACCAGTTGAGCTATTTCAAATCCTGAAAGATGATGCTGTGAAAGTGCTGCACTCAATATGCCAGCAAATTGGGAAAACTCAGCAGTGGAGACACGACTGGAAAAGGTCAGTTTTCATTCCAATCCCAAAGAAAGGCAATGCCAAAGAATGCTCAAACTACCGCACAATTGCACTTATCTCACATGCTAGTAAAGTAATGCTCAAAATTATCCAAGCCAGGCTTCAGCAATATGTGAACCGTGAACTTCCTGATGTTCAAAGCTGGTTTTAGAAAAGGCAGAGGAACCAGAGATCAAATTGCCAACATCCGCTGGATCATGGAAAAAGCAAGAGAGTTCCATAAAAGCATCTATTTCTGCTTTATTGACTATGCCAAAGCCTTTGACTGTGTGGATCATGATAAACTGTGAAAAATTCTGAAAGAGATGGGAATACCAGACCACCTGATCTGCCTCTTGAGAAATGTGTATGCAGGTCAGGAAGCAACAGTTAGAACTGGACATGGAACAACAGACTGGTTCCAAATAGGAAAAGGAGTACATCAAGGCTGTATATTATCACCCTGCTTATTTAACTTCTATGCAGAGTACATCATGAGAAATGCTGGGCTGGATGAGGCACAAGCTGGAATCAAGATTTCTGGGAGAAATATCAATAACCTCAGATATGCAGATGACACCACCCTTATGGCAGAAAGCGAAGAAGAATCAAACAGCCTCTTGATGAAAGTGAAAAAGGAGAGTGAAAAAGTTGGTTTAAAGCTCAACATTCAGGAAACGAATATCATGGCATCCGGTCCCATCACTTCATAGCAAATAGATGGAGAAACAGTGGAAACAGTGAGAGACTTTATTGTTTTGGGCTCCAAATCACTGCAGATGGTGACTGCAGCCATGAAATTAAAAGATGCTTACTCCTTGAAAGGAAAGTCATAACCAACCTAGAGAGCATATTAAAAAGCAGAGATGTTACTTTGCCAATAAAGGTCTGTCTAGTCAAGGCTATGGTTTTTCCAGTAGTCATGTATGGATGTGAGAGTTGGACTATAAAGAAAGCTGAGAGCCAAAGAATTGGTGCTTTTGAACTGTGGTATTGGAGAAAACTCTTGAGAGTCCCTTGGACTGCAGGGAGATGCAACTAGTTCATCCTAAAGGAAATCAGTCCTGAATATTCATTGGAAGGACTGATGTTGAAGCTGAAATTCCAATACTTTGGCCACCTGATGCAAAGAACTGACTCATTGGAAAATACCCTGATGCTGGGAAAGATTGAAGGCGGGAGGAGAAAGGGACAACAGAGGACGAGATAGTTGGATGGCATCACTGACTCAATGGACATGAGTTTGAGTAAACTCTGGGAGTTGGTGATGGACAGGGAGGCCTGGCATGCTGCAGTCCATGGGGTCGCAAAGAGTCAGACACTAGTGAGTAACTGAAGTGAACTGAGAGGAAAAAGCAAGGGAAGTACATCTCTTAGCACAGATCCTCTGTGACCCACTTCCTAGAATAATGGCAATAAAAACAAAAATAAGCAAGTAGGACTAATTAAACTTAAATACTTTTGCATAATTAAGGAAATTATAAGCAATGTGAAAAGACAATCCTCAAAGTGGTAGAAAATAATAACAACGGAAACAACTGGCGAGGAATTAAATCTCCAAAATATATAAGCATCTCAATACCAGAAAAACAAACAACCCAATCAAAAAGTGGACAGAAAACCTAAAGAGACATTTCTCCAAAGAAGACATACAGATGGCTAATAAACACATGAAAAGATGCTTGACTTCACTCATTATTAGAGAAAGGCAAATCTAAAGTACATTTAGGTGTCACCTCATACCCATCATGAAAAAAAAAATGGCCATCATGAAAAAAATCTACAAACGATAAATGCTGGAGAGTGTGTGTAGAAAGTGAATCCTCTTGCACTGTTGATGGGAATGTAAATTGATACAGCCACTATGGAGAACAGTATGGAGATTACTTTAAAAACTAGGAATATAACTACCAAATGACCCAACAATCCCACCACCAAACATGTACCTTGAGAAATCTATAATTTAAAAAGACACATGTACTAGAATGTTCATTGTAGCACTATTTACAATAGCTGGGACATGGAAGCAACCTAGATGTCCATTGACTGATGAATGGATAAAGAAGTTATAGAACATATATACAACATATTTGAGTCAGTTCTAATGAGGTCGATGAACCTACAGCCTATTATAAAGACTGAAGTAAGAAAGAGAAAAACAAATGTCATGTATTTGCACATATATGTGAAATGTAGATAGATAGTACTGATGAACATACTTGTAGAGCAGCAATGGAGAGACAGAAGTGAGAACATATTTGTGGACACAGTGGGAGAATGAGAGAGAGGATGAATTAAAAGAGTAACATTGAAAAACATTGAAACATATGTATAGATAGTCAATGTGAATTTGCTGTGTGATGTAGGAAACTCAGACCTGGTGCTCTGTGACAACTTAGAGTCAGGGAATGAGGTGAAGGGGAGGTTCAAGAGAGAGGAGATATATGTATACCTATGGCTGATTCATGTTGATGTATAGCAGAAACTAACACAATATTGTAAAGCAATTGTCCTCTAATTAAAATTTTTTAAAAAGAAAAAATGAAGTCTATTTTGTCTTATATTAGTGTGAAAGTGTACGATATTAGTGTGAAAGTCGCTTAGTCATGTCTGACTCTTTGCGACCCCACGGACTATACAGTCTCTAGGCCAGCATACTGGAGGGGTAGCCCTTCCCTTCACCAGGGGGATTTTCCCAACCTGGAGATCGCACCCAGGTCTCCCACTTTGCAGGCAGATTCTTTACCAACTGAGCCACTAGGGAAGCCCAATATTAGTATATTAGATATTAGTATAGCTACCCTTATTCTCTTTGGTTTTCTATTTGCATGGAATATCTTTTTCCATCCTTTTACTCACAACCTTTTTTTATCTCTGTATCTAAAATGAGTCTCCAACTACGAGACAGCACATAGTTGGAGTATATTTATTATCCACCCTACCAATATCTGTCTTTTAATCAGAGGGTCCAATCTATTTACATTTAAAGTAGTTACTCATTAGGAGATACTGTTGCCTTTCTTATTATGTGTTTTTTAAATACCTTATAGTTTTTTTGTCCCTCATCTCCTGATTTATGGCCACTTTTTCATTTCGTTAATTTTTTTAATAGTGACACATTTCAGTTATCTTATCATTTCCTCTTGTGTCCACCTTTGTGTCTAGCTATTTTCTTTGTAGCTACCATTTAACATTCTAAAGTTAAAACATTAAGTTGAATTTGTACAGGCTGAACTGTAATAACGTACAAAACTCTGCTTCTTTACAACTCCACTCCCACCCCTTTCAGTTGGTGATATCATAAAATTACACCTAATATAGTGTGTACCCAAAAACATACACTAATAATGCCTTTAAGTGCATTAATCTCTTAAATTGTGTAGAATATAATGTTTGCAGTCACAAACCAAAGTTTAAAATAATGCTAGCCTTTTACACTAACAATTTTTCTTTAAATATGTTTGTTAAACCATGTTTAAAAAAAAAACTGCAGTTACAAATCGTTAAAATATTATTAGCTTTTATAATTGCCCATATATTTACCTTTACTGAAAATCCTTATTTCTCCACATGTCTTTGAGTTACTGTCTAGTGTCCTTTCATTGCACTTTGGAGGACTCCCTTGAGTATTGTTTGCAGGGACGGTCTAGTGGCAAAAACTCCTTCAGCTTTTATCTTGTAGTGTCTTAATTTCTCCTTCACTTATGAAGGACAGTTTTGTTGGATAATGGATTATTGGATGACGGGGGGGGGGGGAGGGGGGCGGGGTTAGTACTTTGAATATATTAGCACACTGTCTTGCTACCTCCAAAACTTTTGATGAGAGATCTGTTGCTAATCTTATTGAGGATCACTTGTGTCTAATAATTCACTTCCCTCTTGCTGCTTTCAAGATTCTCTTTCTTTCTGACTTTTGAAAGTTTGATTATAATATATATCAGTGTGGGTCTTTTAGGAGTGTGTTGAGCCTCTTGGATGCTTAAATTCATCAAATTTGGGAAGATTTAAGCCATTATTCTTCAGATATTCTCTCTGCCTCTTTCTCTCCTCTTTCTTCTGGAGCTCCCATAATGTTTATGTTGATCTGCTCTCTGCTTAAGCTGGGAGATACATTTTCTTAGACATGGCACTTTTGACTCTCATTCCTTTGGATTTAGATTCCCCTTGTTCTTGGGCCTTCGTGTTTTGCTAGAACCACATCACCAGCTTTCCTGGCCTTCTAGTTGAAGACAGGAAATTGTGAGTCTTAGCCTCTAAGCCTCTAAGCCTCTAACAAATTGTAGGACGTGAGCCAATCCCTCTTAATAAATCTACTTTTACATTATCTATCTCTCTATATTTATCCTATTAGTTTTGCTTTTCTGGAGAACCCTGACTAACATAGGCATTTATTAAGGATCTGAGATAAGCTATGAATGGGATCAAGTCAGAGATCTAAGAGATAATCACCCTTTCTAAGGCTTCCATTCTGAGGCTTCCATTCCCTGAAGGCTTCAGGGGAGACACTATGAAATTTACATACACATATTTGTTTCAGCCACAACACATGAACATCCTCACCTTAACTGGAGCTGTAGTTCCATCTGAGACTTTTTTCTGGGTGCACAGGCACTCAGTTCCATACCTCTTAAGTGTTCAGGACTTTCCCTAAAGTCAAGAAGAAGAAAATATAATGTTTAGGGGGTTGTGATGGGCAAGAGTATGCATGCTATGAGGTAAGACAAAGTTGGCCAGGCTCTCAGGTGACACCCCCCCTGACAACCATTGTTCTACCTGAATGAGCCCTGTTTACCATGCCAAGCACCAGCTCCTTGGTAAGGGTCCCCAGGGAAACTGTGAGAAAGTTCTGATATCAGCTTCTCCAGATTCTGACTTAGATTCAGAACTGTGGTCTCTATGTGGGCCACCTTTTTCTCCAAATAAAAGTTTTGTTGGCATTTTCCCCAGTTAAGTATGATACATGTTCAATGTAAAACATTGAATTGATTACCAAGAAAAAAAAAAAGAATAAAGATTACTCAATCTTAATGGTCAGAGATAACCTTTGGTTAACATCTGGTGAACATCTTGAATCAAAATGAAAAGAGTGGATTGGAATTTAGCTTTATGGCAACAAAAGTCAACCCACTAAATTCCCCAAGAAAGTCTTTTGGGCAACAGAATTTATTAAACATGGCAATCTCTCAGAGTTTAGAGAAGAGGTAAATCTATCTATGCAAATTTACCATTTTCACTTTCCTTGGGTAACTTCTAATTCCCACTTATCCTAGACATCTTATTTTTTTCCTAAAAATCTCCCTCCTCTTTATCTTGTCATCTTTTTTTATCCTTATTAATGCCCTAAATCTGTGTTTCTAACCCTCACCTCCCATCATTCTCAGATTGCTCTGGATAAAATAAACACTAGTCACTATCTAAGGAAAAATGATGGCAATAGAATACATTTATAAGCCCAGATTGACAGTGTCCACTTTTTAAGAATATCTTTCCAAAAGAACTAGATCTGTAATAAGAACCAGCTTTATTTGGTGATGATGTTTCTTTGATAAAGCCTTTTACTCAAGATACTAAGATTCTATCTTCCCCTTCCTTTTCATTGACTGTTTTTCCCCTTCCACTTCCTCATTTTCTTGATCCATATTCTCCCCTTTATACATTTCTGTTTCTTCACCTTGTAACCAAAAACCATTCTAAAAGAATAATGTTATGAGTAAAGGACAGAAAGGGGCTTCCCTGGTGGTTCAGCAGTAAAGAATCTGCCTGCACTGTAGGAGACCCCAGGTTCAGTCCCTGCGTCTGGAAGATCCCCTGGAGGAGGGAATGGCAACCCATCCCAGTACTGTTGTCTAGAGAACCCCATGGACAGAGGAGCTTGGCAGAGTGCAGCCGATAGGGTCGCACAGAGTTGGACACAACTGAAGCAACTAAGCAGCAGCAGCAGCAGCAAAAATGATCAGAAAGAGCTCTGGGTGTGAAGACTCAACAGGAGGAGGGAATATCCTAGGCCTGGAAAAGGTGAAGACAGGGCGGAGCATGGCCACCACTTGGGCTTGAAACAATCTCACGGGTGGTACAGGTTGAGGCCTTCTCTTCAACATGTCCTCGATGACGATTGGTTCTCTCCTTGGTAGAGTGAGGCTGGGCCTGGGCCAAGGCTAGGGTAGGAGACTGACAGGTACCACTGTTTTCCTCAGAGAATAGAAATGCACTGTTTGTTCTGTGTCTGATGCAGAGTTGTTGATGTATTTGGATATTTAGAGGAAATTATGATGAGGAGTTCCAAGGGTTACAGAGAATTTGATGGACAAGATGCAGAAGAGAAAAAAAAATCACCCATGTCATCTTTTTTAAATAAATATATTTCCTCAGTGGCTGGAAGTTTTCTGGGCTTAACTTAGTGGAGTTATGACACCATCACAACTTCAAAGAGATAAAATGGCTGATGACATATGTGACAGGCTGTCACCATTTATGGATTTTCTGTGTTTCAAAGAAATGTTTCTGGGGTATAGAATAGAAAAGGAATGTCAGGTATTGGACATAAGCAGTGATTTTTTGGCCACTTCATTGCGTAAATCATCTTCCAGGAAAACTCTGCAATGCTAGTTCTCGCCTCAAACCAATGGGATTGTTTTGAACATCTATATCCCAATAGGTTGTTAGATGCTTAGACTGGTAATGACAGAAGAGTATGTCTTGGAAAGACTAAATTTGCTTGTGGTTGTTCATTAATGTTAAGTACTGATGAGCCAAAAAGAAAATTACAAGTTTTTGAATTGTTGAGATGACAACCCTTTTCAAATTGATATACAGTTATAATTTTGTTGCTGTTGTTTAGTTGCTAAGTTGTGTCTGACTGTTTTTGCAACCCCATGGACAATAGTCTGCAGGCTCCTATGCCCATGGAATTTTCCAGGCAAGAATACTGGAGTGAGTTGCTATTTCCATTCGCATGGGATCTTCCTGACCTGGGGATCCAATCTGCATCTCCTGCATTGGCAGGTGAATTATTTACCACTGAGCCAGCAGGGAAGCCCTAAATAGAATGTCAGATCAGATCAGATCAGATAAGTCACTCAGTCGTGTTCGACTATTTGCGACCCCATGAATCGCAGCACGCCAGGCCTCCCTGTCCATCACCAACTCCCGGAGTGCACCCAGACTCACATCCATCGAGTCAGTGATGGCATCCAGCCATCTCATCCTCTGTCCTTCCCTTCTCCTCCCGCTCCCAAACCTCCCAGCATCAGAGTCTTTTCCAATGAGTCAACTCTTCACATGAGGTGGCCAAAGTACTGGAGTTTCAGCTTTAGCATCATTCCTTCCAAAGAAATCCCAGAGCTGATCTCCTTCAGAATGGACTGGTTGCATCTCCTTGCAGTTCAAGGGACTCTCAAGAGTCTTCTCCAACACCACAGTTCAAAGGCATCACTTCTTCAGCACTCAGCCTTCTTCACAGTCCAACTCTTACATCCATACATGACCACAGGAAAAACCATAGTCTTGACTAGACGGACCTTTGTTGGCAAAGTAATGACTCTGCTTTTGAATATGCTATCTAGATTGGTCATAACTTTCCTTCCAAGGAGTAAGCGTCTTTTAATTTCATGGCTGCAGTCACCATCTGCAGTGATTTTGGAGCCCCCCCCAAAAAGTCTGACACTGTTTCCACTGTTTCCCCATCTATTTGCCATGAAGTGATGGGACCGGATGCCATGATCTCCATTTTCTGAATGTTGAACTTTAAACCAACTTTTCACTCTCCACTTTCATTTTCATCAAGAGGCTTTTTAGTTCCTCTTCACTTTCTGCCATAAGGATGGTGTCATCTGCCTATCTGAGGTTATTGATATTTCTCCCGGAAATCTTGATTCCAGCTTGTGTTTCTTCCAGTCCAGCGTTTCTCATGATGTACTCTGCATAGAAGTTAAATAAGCAGGGTGACAATATACAGCCTTGACGAACTCCTTTTCCTATTTGGAACCAGTCTGTTGTTCCATGTCCAGTTCTAACTGTTGCTTCCTGACCTGCATACAGATTTCTCAAAAGGCAGGTCAGGTGGTCTGGTATTCCCATTTCTTTCAGAATTTTCCACAGTTTATTGTGATCCACACGATCAAAGGCTTTGGCATAGTCAATAAAGCAGAAATAGATGTTTTTCTGGAACTCTCTTGCTTTTTCCATGATCCAGCGAATGTCGGCAATTTGATCTCTGGTTCCTCTGCCTTTTCTAAAACCAGCTTGAACATCAGAAAGTTCATGGTTCACATATTGCTGAAGCCTGGCTTGGAGAATTTTGAGCATTACTTTACTAGCAGGTGAGATGAGTGCAATTGTGCAGTAGTTTGAGCATTCTTTGGCATTGCCTTTCTTTGGGATTGGAATGAAAACTGACCTTTTCCAGTCCTGTGGCCACTGCTGAGTTTTCCAAATTTGCTGGCATATTGAGTGCAGCACTTTAACAGCATCATCTTTCAAGATTTGAAATAGCTCAACTGGAATTCCATCACCTCCACTAGCTTTGTTCGTAGTGATGCATTCTAAGGCCCACTTGACTTCACATTCCAGGATGTCTGGCTCTAGGTCAGTGATCACACCATCATGATTATCTGGGTCATGAAGATCTTTTTTGTACAGTTCTTCTGTGTATTCTTGCCATCTCTTCTTAATATCTTCTGCTTCTGTTAGGTCCATACCATTTCTGTCCTTTATCGAGCCCATCTTTGCATGAAATGTTCCTTTGGTATCTCTGATTTTCTTGATGAGATCCCTAGTCTTTCCCATTCTGTTGTTTTCCTCTATTTCTTTGCATTGATCGCTGAAGAAGGCTTTCTTATCTCTTCTTGCTATTCTTTGGAACTCTGCATTCAGATGTTTATATCTTTCCTTTTCTCCTTTGCTTTTAATGCAAATATAATGTCATCCACTATCAAATTCTAAAACAAAACAATTCTGTTTCTTCTTCTAGTTTGCTCACACTTCACTTCTACCACCAGATGTGTGGGTTTTTCCACACCAAGCAATTAAACTCAATTCTGACACTGTCTACTGAGGAATTAGTGTCAGATTCCACAGTTTAAGAATTCAGTCCCACAAGACTGCTTCCCAGTTCAGGTGCCAGCCACAAGTATGCACCTCTGGTACTTCTGACCAACTGGCTATAAATTGGCCTCTGCCACAACTCCCTCATCATTCCATTCTATGAGCCATATAATGATTCTATGAGCCATTCCATTCTTCACTAGAATGGCTCATAGAACTCAAGGAAGAAATTCATTGTATTTACCAGTTTACTGTGTAATAGAGGACACAGAGGAGTCACCAGATAAAAGGAACACAGGATGAGGGCCCTGGGGGCAGAGCTCTCATCTCTGTGGGGTCGGGTGCGCCGTCCTTCCACCACGTGGAGGCGCTAGCCAGCCAGCGACTTCCCCAAACCCCCCAGTCAGGGATGTGTATGAAGGCTTAACTGCTTAGGCATGACTGACAATTGACTCAACCTCTAGCCACCTCCTCCCTAGAGGATAGGGAGGTTATAGAACTGCAAGTCTCGAGTTTCCAGTCATGACTTGGTCTTTCTGGTGACTAACCTCCACCCAGGAGCCCATCAAGAGTCACCTCATTGAAACAAAAACATTCCTATCATTAAGGAAATTAAAAGTGTTTTATAAGCTCTGTGTCAGGAGTCAGAGGCAGAGACCAATACACACACACACACACACACACGTAATATCTGTATATACTTATACATGGGCTTCCCAGGTATCTCAGCAATAAAGAATCTTCCTGCAATGCTGGAAATTCAGGAGATGCAGGTTCAATCCCTGGGTCAGGAAGATACCCTGGAGGAGGGCATGGCAACCTCCTCTAGTATTTTTACCTGGAGAATCCTAAGAACAGAGGAGCCTAGTGGGCTACAGTCTGTAGAGTCACAAAGAATCAGACACAACCTAAGCAACTGAGCATACATGCATACATACATATACATATATATATATATATACACACACATATATATACCACTATTTGTATTTTTAAATTTATATGGAAATGTAAGGGACCCAGATAGCATATTAAAAAGCACAGACATTATTTTGCCAACAAAGGTCTGTCTAGTCAAGGCTATGATTTTTCCAGTGGTCATGTATGGATGTGAGATTTGGACTGTGAAGAAGGCTGAGTGCCGAAGAATTGATGCTTTTGAACTGTGGTGTTGGAGAAGACTCTTGAGAGTCCCTTGGACTGCAAGGAGATGCAACCAGTCCATTCTGAAGGAGATCAGCTCTGGGATTTCTTTGGAAGGAATGATGCTAAAGCTGAAACTCCAGTACTTTGGCCACCTCATGTGAAGAGTTGACTCATTGGAAAAGACTCTGATGCTGGCAGGTATTGGGGGCAGGAGGAGAAGGGGACGACAGAGGATGAAATGGCTGGATGGCATCACTGACTCGATGGATGTGAGTCTGGGTGCACTCCAGGAGTTGGTGATGGACAGGGAGGCCTGGTGTGCTGCGATTCATGGGGTCGCAAAGACTTGGACACAACTGAGCAACTGAACTCAACTGAACCGAAGGGACCCAGAATTGCAAAAACTATCTAGGGGGAAAAGTAGAAAATAAAACAAAGTTAGAGGACTCAAACTTTCTGATCTCAAAACTTACTACAAAGCTCTAGTAATCAAGACAGTGCGGTACTAGCATGAGGACAGGTAGATAAATGGAATGGAAGACAGTTTAGAAATTTTGAAGACAATAAAATGGGAAAGAATAGACTTTTCAACTACTGATCTTGGAACACCTGAATATCCACAAGTGAAAGAATAAAGTTAGAACCCCCATCTCATTTCATATACAAAAATTGACTCAAAATAGATTTTTTAAAATAAATTTAGGGGTTAAACTGAAAAACTCTTGGAAAAAAACATAGATGTAAATGTTTATGACATTGGATCAGGCAATAATATTTAGCTATGACACTAAACCAAAAGCAATGAAAGGAGAAAATTAATTGGACTTCAGAATTTAAAATCTTTGTGCTTCAAAGGACACAGAAGAAAGTGAAAAAGAGGACCTATGGAATGGAAGAAAACATTTTTGTCAATCATGTATCTGATAAAGGACTAGGAGCCAGATGATATGAAGAACTTTTACAATAAGTTGAAAACCCACTTAGGAATTGGCAAAGTATCTGAATAGACATTTCTCCCAAAAAGATATACAAATGGGTAATAAGCACATGAAAATATGCTCAACATTCATTAGTCACTAGGGAAATTCAACTTAAAATCACAATGAGGCATTAATTTATATCCACTAGCATAGCCATGTTTAAAAAAAAAATGGAAAACAGTAAGTGTTGCTGAGGATATGGAGAAGCTGGAACATTTACGTATTAGTGATAGGAACTTTAAATGGTACAGCCACTTAGGAAAACAGTATGGCAGTTTCTCCAAAGGTTAAATATATAATTATCATATGATCCAGCAAATCCATCCCTAGGTATATACCTTAGAGAAATGAAACTACATCCACAGAAAAATGTCTTCATGAATGTTCATAGCATCATTACTCAAAGTACTCCCAAAGTAGGAGCAATCCAAATGTTCATCAATTAATATGTGGATAAACAAAATATGATATTCCATTCGATGAAATATTATTCACTCTAAAAAGGAATTAAATGCTTAACATTCAAGGTGCAAACCTTGAAAACATTATACTAAGTGAAAGAAGCCAGACACAAAAGGCTACAAATTGTATAATTCCAATTATATGAAATGTCTAGAATGTAAATCTATAGAGACAAAGTAAATTAATGGTTGCTAGGCAGAAGGAGAAAGTTTATCAATACAGAGTTTCTCCCCAGTAATCACCTACTCAAGGATACAAGTATTGTGTGCTTATAAGTTTTCAATACTATGAAGGCAAATATATTGGAGCTCCTATTTTACTAAGCAACAAAAAATGTTTGCTATGAGCTTGAAGTGAATTAAACAACGCATCCATTTCTCATGGCATGTTAAGTGGGTTTGTGCATGTTTGCTTAACATCTTTTCCGTATAAATTAGGTCATTACGTTTTCTGGTTAAGTGGGAGCATGTCTGGTTTAAAAAAAATAATTATAACTCTGCAAACTCTGAAATTTCAGGTAAATCCCTCTTCCTGTATAAATCTCTTCTACTGAGATGCTATTCTACAAATCCAAATAGAAAGAGTTAACTTTAATAGTTATCTATTTGGCTTTGATTTTATAAAATATTTGGTATAACACTACTTATAAGAATTGCTCCTTGGAAGAAAAGCCATGACAAACCTCAACAGTGTATTAAAAAGCAGAGACATCACTTCACTGACAAAGGTCTATGTAGTCAAAGCTATGGTAGTTATAGCTTTTTTCAGTAGTCATGAAAGTGAGAGTTAGACCATAAAGAAGGCTAAGTGTTGAAGAATTGATGCTTTTTAACTGTAGTGCTGGAGAAGACTTGAGAAAGTCCCTTTGACAGCAAGATCAAACAATTTAATCCTAAAAGTAATCAACCTTGAATATTCATTGGAAGGATTGGCGTTGAAGCTGAAATTCTAATACTTTGGCCACCCGGTGTGAAGAGCTGACTCATCGGAAAAGACCCTGATGCTGAGAAAGATTGAGGACAAGAGGAGAAGGGGGACAACAAAGGGTGAGATGGTTTTGAGAGGGTAACAGGCAGGCTAGTGGCCCCCAAATGAAGGAAATAGGCTGCAAGTGTCAGACACTTTTTCTCTCTCTCTTAAGCGGCAGGAGGAAACAAACTACAAGTGTCAGATTTTTTTTTCCCTTCTCTATACAAAATTAAGAGGAGGTTTCTTTTAAAATTCTGTGTTGCCACGATGACATCTGGTTCCACCTGAACTTAACTTTTCTCGAAATTTGAGCTAACCAATGCATTATTCTTATAGAAATGTTTGTTTTAAGCTATGTTAATGAGCTATGTATTTATCCTAAACTTTGTCTTTCTTCAAGTCAGTTCCACTCAGAACCAACAATGGCTCAACAAATCAGTATGGTTTACTCATACAATTGTTCTCCTAATCTATGTTAATGAGACTATATATTTGCTTGGAAATCTGCCTTTCTTCAAGATTCATGTCAATCATTTTATGGCCTGGGATGACTCACCTTGTTCCAATGTTGTGGGTGAGAGGCCTGGTGCCACTTTCTGAGTTTTGAGACAATTCCTTTCTCTAATTAGTTATATTAGTAGGTATATAACTCTCTGTTAAAGACTAGCAAGGGGGCACTCTATCTACCCACTTCTGATGTCTACATCAGATGCTTTCTCTATCTGTTTTATACTTTAATAAAACTTTATCACACAAAAGCTCTGAGTGATCAAGCCTTGTCAGTGGCTCTGGATTGAATTCCTCTCCTCTGGAGGCCAAGAATCCCAGCGTCTTTCATGGCTCAGCAAACACCTTTCAGTTGAATGGCAGCATCAACACAATAGACATGAGTTTAACTAAACTCAGGAGATAATGAAAGACAGGGAAGCCTGATGTGCTACAGTCCATGGGGTCACAAAGAGTCAGACATGACTTAGGAAATCAGTCCTGAATATTCATTGGAAGGACTGATGCTGAAACTGAAACTCCAATACTTTGGCCATCTGATGGGGAAAGCTGATTCATTTGAAAAGACCCTGATGCTGGGAAAGATTGAAGGCAGGAGGAGAAGGGAATGACCGAGGATAAGATGGTTGGATGACATCACCAACTCAATGGACATGAGTTTGAGCAAGCTCTGGGAGATGGTGAAGGACAGGGAAACCTGCGTGCTGTAGTCCATGGGGTCACAAAGAGTCGGACTGAGAGACTGAGCAACATGCCTTTTTCTCTCTTTTAGATTGTTACATGCCTTTGTGCCAGGCACTCCCAATATGCTCAGGTAGTAGAAGGTGGATGGACCAAGCGATGGAGAGCCACAGACACTTGAAAACCACAGGCAGTTATTATCCATCTAATAAAATAACTCCTTTTGTCTGTGTTTTTCTGTCCTTTCACTTGGGGACAAACAACATTATGAGGAAATATTTTCCCAGTAGTCATTCACTGATCTCTGGGGATTTGAAAGAAGGTTAGAGAAACAGACTCCAGAAGTTAGTTCCCCTTTTGTTTTGTTCTGCTCCTCCCTACAGGCAAGAGGGTTCTACACAGTCCTCGTTTTACCTATACTTTTGAAGACACTAGAACTCTAGGTTACTTCAGATCTAGAGATACGTTTTTTGTCCCAAAGCAATACCAAGGGAGAAGCAGGATCTCAGCTTCAATAGTTTTCCTCCTATCTTTCCCTCCCACAGTTATGCCTGGCTGACTTCTGCCCAGACCAAAAGCCTGACCAGTTCAAAAGAAGTTACATCACAATATCCAAGGTTTCTCATAGTTTTCTCCATTTCTTGGTGTTTTTTTCTATAGAACTATCCTGAGGTTGATCTTGGGAGACTGAGGTCAACAGGTGTCTTGGAAGGAACTGCTGCTATTGTTTCCTCTTTTGCTGTACTGTAGTTATGAAACTACACAAAATGTATTAGACAGCTTCATTTGTCCCTTCATATGGTATATATGAATTTGTATGCAAAGCAGGAAGCCAACAGTAATTACTTATCCCTTCTCATGTTTAATATTGTTCTGTATGATAGGGAAATACTGGTGAATCAAGACAGAAACAAATAAAAACAACTAAGAGTAATGTTGGAATGTAAATGGTTCAGTTCATTTCTGTTCAGTCATTCAGTCATGTCCAGCTGTTTGCAACCCATTGGACTGCAGCACGCCAGGCCTCCCTGTCCATCACCAACTCCCAGAGTTTACTCAAACTCATGTCCATTGAGTCAGTGATGCCATCCAGTCATCTCACCCTCTGTTATCTCCTTCTCCTTCTCCCTTCAGTCTTTCCCAGCCTCAGGGTCTTTTCCAATGAGTCAGTTCTTTGCATCAGATGAGCAAAGTATTGGAGTTTCAGCTTCAACATCAGTCTTTCCAATGAATACTCAGGACTGATTTCTTTTAGGATGGACTGGAAGGATCTCCTTGCAGTCCAAGAGACTCTCAAGAGTCTGCTCCAGGACCACAGTTCAAAAGCAGCAATTCTTTGGTATTCAGCTTTTTCTATAGTCCAACTCTCACATCCATATATGACTACTGGAAAAAACACAGCCTTGACTAGAGGGACCTTTGTCGGCAAAGTAATGTCTCTGCTTTTTAATATGCTATCTAGGTTGATCATAACTTTCCTTCCAAGGAGCAAGCATCTTTTAATTTCATGGCTGCAGTCACCATCTGCAGTGCTTTTGGAGCCCAAAAAGTCTCTCATTGCTTCCACTGTTTTCCCATCTATTTGCCATGAACAGATAGGCCCAGATGCCATGATCTTAGCTTTCTGAATGTTGAGCTTTAAGCCAACATTTTCACTCTCCTCTTTCACTTTCATCAAGAGGCTGTTTAGTTCTTCTTTGCTTTCTGCCATAAGGGTGGTGTCATCTGCATATCTGAGGTTATTCCAGTTTGTGCTTCATCCAGTCCAGCATTTCTCATCATGTACCCTGAATGTAAGTTAAATAAGCAGGGTGACAATATACAGCCTTGACATAACCCTTCCCCAGGAAAAGAGACTGATTTGGAACCAGTCTTTATTGACTATGCTTTGCAGTAGTCAATAAAGCAGAAGTAGATGTATTTCTGGAACTCTCTTCCTTTTTTGATGATTCAATGGGTGTTGGCAATTTGACCTCTGGTTCCCCTGGCTTTTCTAAATCCACCTTGAACTTCTGAAAGTTCTTGGTTCACGTACTGTTGAAGACTGGCTTGGAGAATTTTGAGCATTATTTTGCTAGCGTGTGAGATGAGTGCAATTGTGTGGTAGTTTGAGCATTCTATGGCATTGTCTTTCTTTGGAATTGGAATGAAAACTGACCTTTTCCAGTCCTGTGGCCACTGCTGAGTTTTCCAGATTTGCTAGCGTATTGAGTGCAGCACTTTCACAGCATCATCTTTTAGGATTTGAAATAGCTCAACTGGAATTCCATCACCTCCACTAAGGCTCCTAAGTAAAGCTTCCTAAGGCTCACTTGACTTCACATTCCAGAATATCTGGCTCTAGGTGAGTGATCACACCATCGTGATTAGCTGGGTCATGAAGATATTTTTTGCATAGTTCTTCTGTGTATTCTCACCACCTCTTCTTAATATCTTCTTCTATCAGGTCCATACCATTTCTTTCCTTTATTGTGCCCATCTTTACCTGAAATTTCCCCTTGGTATCTCTAACTTTCTTGAAGAGATATCTAGTCTTTCCCCATTCTATTGTTTTCCTCTATTTCTTTGCATTGATCACTGAAGAAAGCTTTCTTATCTCTCCTTGCTATTCTTTGGAACTCTGCATTCAAATGGGTATATCTTTCCTTTTCTCCTTCGTCTTTAGCTTCTTTTCTTTTCACAGCTATTTGTAAGGCCTCCTCAGAAGACCATTTTGCCTTTTTGCATTTCTTTTTCTTGGGGATGATCTTGATCACTGCCTCCTGTACAATGTCACGAACCTCCATCCACAGTTCTTCAGGCACTCTGTCTATCAGATCTAATCCCTTGAATCTATTTGTCACTTCACTGTATAATTATAAGGAATTCAGTTTAGGTCATACCTAAATGGTCTAGTGAATTTTCCCTACTTTCTTTAATTTAAGTTCATGATTGAACCACAGTCCATTACTGGTCTTGTTTTTGCTGACTGTATAGAACTTCTCCATCTTTGGCTACAAAGAATATAATCAATCTGATTTCATTATTGACCATCTAGTGATGTCAACGTGTAGAGTCTTCTCTTGTGTTGTTGGAAAAGGGTGTTTGCTATGACCAGTGACTTCTCATGGCAAAACTCTGTTAGCCTTTGCCCTACTTTATTCTGTACTTCAAAGCTAAATTTGCCTGTTACTCCAGGTGTTTCTTGACTTCCTACTTTTGCATTCCAGTCTGCTATAATGAAAAGGACATCATTTTGGGATGTTAGTTCTAAAAGATCTTGTGGGTCTTCATAGAACCATTCAACTTCAGCTTCTTCAGCATTACTGTTTGGGGCGTAGACTTGGATTACTGTGATACTGAATGGTTTACCTTGGGAATGAATAGAGATCATTCTGTCATTTTTGAGAATGCAGCCAAGTACTGCATTTTGGACTCTTTTGTTGACTATGATGACTATTTCATTTCCTCTAAGGGATTCTTCCCCACAGTAGTAGATATAGTGGTCATCTGAGTTAAATTCACCCATCCCAGTCCGTTTTAGTTTGCTGATTCCTAAAATGTTGATGTTCACTCTTGCCATCTCCTGTTTGACCACTTCCAATTTGCCTTGATTCATGGACATAACATTCCAGTTTCCTATGCAATATTGCTCTTTACAGCACTGGACTTTACTTCCATCACCAGTCACATCCACAACTGGGTGTTGTCTTTGCATTGGCTCCATCTTTTCAATCTTTCTGGAGTAATTTCTCCACTGATCTCCAGTAGCATATTGGGCACCTACTGACCTGGGGAGTTCATCTTTCAGGGTCCTATCTTTTTGCCTTTTCATAATGTTCATGGGGTTCTCAAGGCAAGAATACTGAAGTGTTTGCCATTCCCTTCTCCAATGGACAATGTTTCGTCAGAACTCTCCACCATGACCTGGCCATCTTGGGTGGCCCTACATGGCATGGCTCATAGTTTCATTGAGTTAGACAAGGCTGTGGTCCATGTGATCAGATTGGTTAGTTTTCTGTGACTGTGGTTTTCAGTCTGTCTGCTCTCTGCTGGAGAAAGATAAGAGGCCTATGGAAGCTTCCTGATGGGAGACTCTGACTGAGTCAGAAACTGGGTCTTGTAAAATGGTAGCCACTTTGAAAGACAGTTTGGTATTTTCTTACAAAAGTAAATATATTCTTAGCATAAAATTCAGCAGTTGTGTTCCTTGATATATACCTACAGGAGTTGAAAATTTGATTTTGGTAAATCATTATGTAAACTGGATCACAATAAACTGTGGAAAATTCTGAAAGAGATGGGAATACCAGACCACCTGACCTGCCTCTTGGGAAAGAAACCTATATGCAGGTCAGGAAGCAACAGGTAGAACTGGACATGGAACAACAGAATGGTTCCAAATAGGAAAAGGAGTACGTCAAGGCTGTATATTGTCACCCTGCTTATTTAATCTATATGCAGAGTACGTCATGAGAAACGCTGGGCTGGAAGAAGCACAAGCTGGAATCAAGATTGCTGGAAGAAATATCAATAACCTCAGATATGCAGATGACACCACCCTTATGGCAGAAAGTGAAGAGGAACTAAAAAACCTCTTCATGAAAGTGAAAGAGGAGAGTGAAAAAGTTGGCTTAAAGCTCAACATTAAAAAAAACAAAGATCATGGCATCTGGTCCCATCACTTCATTGGGAAATAGATGGGGAAATAGTGGAAACAGTGGCAGACTATTTTTGGGGATCCAAAATCACTGCAGATGGTGACTGCAGCCATGAAATTAAAAGATGCTTACTCCTTGGAAGGAAAGTTATGACCAACCTAGATAGCATATTCGGAGAAGGCAATGGCACCCCACTCCAGTACTCTTGCCTGGAAAATCCCGTGGATGGAGGAGACTGGTAGGCTGCAGTCTATGGGGTCGCTAAGAGTTGGACACGATTGAGTGACTTCATTTTGACTTTTCACTTTCAGGCATTGGAGAAGGATATGGCAACCCACTTCAGAATTCTTGCCTGGAGAATCCCAGGGATAGGAGAGCTTGGTGGGTTGCCCTCAATGGGGTAGCACAGAGTCGGACACGCCTGAAGCGACTTAGCAGCAGCAACAGCATCAGATAGCATATTCAAAAGCAGAGACATTACTTTGCCAACAAAGGTCCGTCTAGTCAAGGCAATGGTTTTTCCAGTAGTCATGTATGGATGTGAGAGTTGGACTGTGAAGAAAGCTGAGTGCTGAAGAAGTGATGCTTTTGAACTGTGGTGTTGGAGAAGACTCTTGAGAGTCCCTTGGACTGCAAGGAGATGCAACCAGTCCATTCTGAAGGAGATCAGCCCTGGGATTTCTTTGGAAGGAATGATGCTAAAGCTGAAACTCCAGTACTTTGGCCACCTCATGCGAAGAGTTGACTCATTGGAAAAGACTCTGATGCTGGCAGGTATTGGGGGCAGGAGGAGAAGGGGATGACAGAGGATGAGATGGCTGATTGGCATCACTGACTCGATGGACGTGAGTCTGAGTGAACTCCGGGAGTTGGTGAGGGACAGGGAGGCCTGGCGTGCTGCGATTCATGGGGTCGCAAATAGTTGGACACGACTGAGTGACTGATCTGAACTGAACTGATGTAAACTGGATTTTGGAGGTGATGATGTGTCAATGACGGTCCATCAGTTCAGTTCAGTTCAGTCCAGTCACTCAGTCGTGTCCAACTCTTTGCGACCCCATGAATCACAGCACGCCAGGCCTCCCTGTCCATCACCAACTCCCAAAGTTCACTCAGACTCCCGTCCATCGAGTCAGTGATGCCATCCAGCCATCTCATCCTCTCTCGTCCCCTTCTCCTCCTGCCCCCAATCCCTCCCAGCATCAGAGTCTTTTCCAATGAGTCAACTCTTCACATGAGGTGGCCAAAGTACTGGAGTTTCAGCTTTAGCATCATTCCTTCCAAAGAACACCCAGGGCTGATCTCCTTCAGAATGGACTGGTTAAATCTCCTTGCAGTCAATGGGACTCTCAAGAGTCTTCTCCAACACCACAGTTCAAAAGCATCAATTCTTCGGCGCTCAGCCTTCTTCACAGTCCAACTCTCACATCCATATGTGACCACAGGAAAAACCATAGCCTTGACTAGACGGACCTTTGTTGGCAAAGTAGTGTCTCTGCTTTTCAATATGCTATCTAGGTTGGTCATAACTTTCCTTCCAAGGAGTAAGCGTCTTTTAATTTCATGGCTGCAGTCACCATCTGCAGTGATTTTGGAGCCCAGAAAAATAAAGTCTGACACTGTTTCCACTGTTTCCCCATCTATTTTCCATGAAGTGATAGGACCGGTTGCCATGATCTTCGTTTTCTGAATGTTGAGCTTTAAACCAACTTTTTCACTCTCCACTTTCACTTTCATGAAGAGGCTTTTTAGTTCCTCTTCACTTTATGCCATAAGGATGGTGTCATCTGCATATCTGAGATTATTGATATTTCTCCCAGCAATCTTGATTCCAGCTTGTGCTTCTTGCAGCCCAGCGTTTCTCATGATGTACTCTGCATTTAGGTTAATTAAGCAGGGTGACAATATACAGCCTTGACGTACTCCTTTTCCTATTTGGAACCAGTCTGTTGTTTCATGTCCAGTTCTAACTGTTGCTTCCTGACCTGCATACAGATTTCTCAAAAGGCAGGTCAGGTGGTCTGGTATTCCCATCTCTTTCAGAATTTTCCACAGTTTATTGTGATCCACACAATCAAAGGCTTTGGCATAGTCAATAAAGCAGAAATAGATGTTTTTCTGGAACTCTCTTGCTTTTTCCATGATCCAGCGAATGTTGGCAATTTGATCTCTGGTTCCTCTGCCTTTTCTAAAACCAGCCTGAACATCAGGAAGTTCACGGTTCACATATTGCTGAAGCTTAGCTTGGAGAATTTTCAGCATTACTTTACTAGCGTGTGAGATGAGTGCAATTGTGCGGTAGTTTGAGCATTCTTTAGTATTGCCTTTCTTTGGGATTGGAATGAAAACTGACCTTTTCCAATCCTGTGGCCACTGCTGAGTTTTCCCAATTTGCTGGCATATAGAGTGCAGCACTTTCACAGCATCATCTTTCAGGATTTGAAATAGCTCCACTAGAATTCCATCACCTCTACTAGCTTTGTTCCTAGTGATGCTTTCTAAGGCCCATTGACTTCACATTCCAGGATGTCTGGCCCATGAGTTGTAAGGAATGAACCACTTTTTGGTTGTGGTGACCCAAGGTAGAAAAAGCAGATAAAACCAAGAAGGATCTTGGAATGCAGAAATGTAAAAACCAGACCCTTATCGTCCTTCCCTCCCCACGTTGTAACTATTAACAGATTTCAGGTTCTCTTGAGCAGTATAACCTGTCTCCCTTACTACGCCATATGAAGAAGATATTTGCCTTACTCTCCCCCAACCCCCACCCAGTATATGTGCCTCACCCAATCAGCAAAAGACCCATAAGACCCCTATCCCATTCCTTGTGCCCTGGGGATAAAAGTGGACTAAGAACCGTTGTTCAATGTTGGTTCTCCCTTGAGCTGGCTCACTGTTCTAACAGCATCTCCCACTCTAATAAACTTTATTTCCCTCTCATTCTGTCTCATGTCTGGTAATTCCTTTCCAACTGTGCCCAGACCATGACAGTGGGGATGTTGATAATGGGAGAACCTAAAACTGCATTAAAAATGAAGTCTTTAAAAGAGAATAAGTAGTGTAACAGAGAGTCAAGAAGAATGCTAGGTTTTAGAAATGTGATATTCAAGTTGCAACTTGAATGATGAGAAAGATATGAAAATCTAGGGGAAAAGATTTCTAACCACAGATATCTGAAAATTCAGTAGTCCAGAAGAAGGAATAAATCTGGTCTATTTATGGGATGGAAACAAGTTGGTATGTCTGGTACTTAGGAATTATTTATTCCTCAAAAGTTTTAAAGAAATCATTCATAGAGCTAAGGTAGAATTCATTTTGAAAGATAAGAATTTAATAGTTTTTTTCAGTTTCTTACTTTGTTATGAATCTATTTTGGTGGGGGGGGGGTGGTAAATAACTTTTAAGCTATGTCCTGGAAAACCTGTTATTTCATTGAAGTATAAAGGAACATTTGTGTATTTCATTTCCACCATTTCCTTAAATGAACTCTCTCCTCAGTTGTAATATATGTTCTTTTATTTCTCAGTTAATGTTTTCTGAACAGTCTTCTTTCATCCATTTTGTTATTTTTGTCTCAGAGAATCAGGTCTTGGATGCACTAATTTATCAGTTTCATTTTTTAAATGTATTGTTTTCTCTTTGTAATCTCTTGGGGTTTTAAGTGTTTTTATTTGTCCTAGTCTTAATTTCTTGATTTGAATGCAATAGAAAACACATCTTTTTTTTTCCAATACATATGCATTTTCATTTTCTCTACTTATTCCAAGCTGTATGTATGCCTCCTAAAGCAATATATATAGAAAGTTCGTGGACTTCTTGAATGATAGTTGTGTGCCAGTAGTTCCATTGTGTTTGATTCTTTGTGACCTAGATTCCTCCATCCATGGGATTCTCCAGGCAAGAGTACTGGAGTGTGTTGCTATTTCCTTCACCAAGGGATCTTCCTAACCCAGGGATTGAACCTGGGTCTCCTACATTGCAGGCAGATCCTTTACTGTCTGAGCCACCAGGGAAGCTTGAATGATAGGGACAAGGTTAAAGTTAAACGGAAGGAAAACAGTTCTCTAATTTAAAATATCCTTTGAGAGTGCTTGGTATAAAGTTGGGTGGTGATGGAACACAAGAATGAATCCTGCACTCTATGGATTACAGATGGAAATCAAGACATGGATGATGAACAAGAATTTGTAATCTGGTTGTCCATTCTCAGGGTCTCTATATTCATTTCCCATCCCACACCACACCTTGTATTGGTGAACCATGAAAAATATATGCAGTTTCCTTGTTTAGGAGCATTAAACTAGTGCTTCCCTTAGGCAACTGTGGTGGATGAAGCAGGGTCACTTTCACCCGAGGCAGAGCTGGGCTGAAAAGATTAGCTGCCTTTCTGCACTTCGAGGTTTTTTTTCTGTGCCTGTCATAGAGGAGATGGAATTTGGGGCTTCCACAGGGTTTTCCTCTCTAAGTTCAGGTGAATTTAAAGTGAAAGTTTAGTCACTCAGTTGTGTCCGACTCTTTGTGACCCCATGGGCTGTAGCCCACCAGGCTCCTCTGCCCATGGGATTTTCCAGGCAAGAGTACTGGAGTGGGGTGCCATTTCCTTCTCCAGAGGATCTTCCTTACCCATGGGTTGAACCCAGGTCCCCCACATTGTAGGCAGATGCTTTACCATCCGAGCCACCAGGGAAGTCTTACTAAATACAGTCTGCTGCTGCTGCTGCTAAGTCACTTCAGTCGTGTCCGACTCTTTGCGACCCCATAGACGGCAGCCCACAAGGCTCCCCCGTCCCTGGGATTCTCCAGGCAAGAACACTGGAGTGGGTTGCCATTTCCTTCTCCAATGCATGAAAGTGAAAAGTGAAAGTCAAGTCGCTCAGTCGTATCCGACTCTTGGCGACCCCATGGACTGCAGCCTACCAGGCTTCTCCGTCCATAGGAATTTCCAGGCAAAAGTACTGGAGTGGGGTGCCATTGCCTTCTCCGAAATACAGTCAAATGGGTCTTAAACGTCAAAGTTGGCTACCTCTTTCAGGGAGCACCCTCTGACCATCATTGCTCTCAATGGGGCTGGAGATGCACGCAGAAATTTCACTTTATTCCTCAAGTGCGTGTTACTTAAAGGAAGGAAGGAAGTTCTGATGTCTAACATGAACATTCTTTGGTGATTACTGGGGATTTGTTTGCTCAGCATCCAGTTCAACCTCTTACTAATGTGCTTCACTGTTCTTCTGAGGCTGGCAAGCTAAAATCTACATTTCTCAGATTCCTTAGCAGCTATGTTCCAGTATAATTTTGATTTAGGCTTCTATAATCAAACGGACATGTATAAGATCTCATTGAGGTCAAAGAATGTTACATTTATAAAACAAGGGTGAGAGTAATACCTACTTCATTGGACTTGAAGTCATATAGAGATACGTGTGTGTGTGTGTATATATATATATATAATAGTATATATATAACTACTATATACATATAATGGTATAAACTATATATACTGTATAGCATATTATGAATACATATATATTTATACATATATGTCACATATATGTATTAATAGTACATATATATGTATATAATGGAGTGCCTGGGATCACAGTAAGCAGTTAAGTATTATTAGCTAATATTATATCAATATTTGTAAACATCTCAAAGTGATCTAAAATATAGCCAAGGTAGGAACCATTAATTTTACTTTTTTATGCATTCATTTTTTATATTATTTTTCATTATGGTTTATCACAGAATATTGAATATAGTTCCCTGTGCTATATATTAGGATCTTATTTCTTATCCATTCCAAATGTAATACTACCAACCCCAGACTCCCATTTCATCCCTCTCCCATCCCCTCTCCCCCTTGGCAACCACAAGTCTCTTCTCTATGTCTATGAGTCTGTTTTTGTTGTATAGATAGGTTTATTTTTGCCGTATTTTAGATTCCATATATAAGAGATATCAAATTGAAAGGTTGTTGATGAACCACAAAAGGCCAGGATTCTAGGCCTCTGGAGGAGAAGAATTCAATCTGGGGCCAGTGACAAGGCATGATTGCTCAAAGCTTTTGTGTAAGTGTAAGCTTTTGTGTAAGCTTTTTAAGTTTTATTAAAGTATAAAAGAGATGGAGAAATCTTCTGACATAGACATCAGAAGGGGGCAAAAATAGTGCCCCCTCTAGTCTTTAGCTGGATGTTATATAGCTACTGCTGCTGCTGCTGCTGCTGCTAAGTCACTTCAGTCGTGTCCAACTCTGTGCGACCCCATAGACGGCAGCCCACCAGGCTCCCCCGTCCCTGGGATTCTCCAGGCAAGAACACTGGAGTGGGTTGCCATTTCCTTCTCCAATGAATGAAAGTGAAAAGTCAAAGTGAAGTTGCTCCATAGTGTCCGACTCTTAGCAACCCCGTGGATGGCAGCCCACCAGGCTCCTCCGTCCATGGGATTTTCCAGGCAAGAGTACTGACAGTCTGCTAATTAGAGAAAGGGAATGTCTCAAAACTCAGAGACTGGCACCAGGCCCCTCACCCACAACATGTATTTTGAGACGACATTGGCACAAGGTGAGTTGTCCCAGGCCATAAAATGATTGACATATATCTTGAAGAAAGGCAGGTTTCCAAGCAAATACAGTCTCATTAACATTGCTTAAGAGAACATTTGCATAAGTAAAACATACTGACTTGTCAAGTCGGTTCTGAGCCTAGGTAAGCCAACTTGAAGACAGAGACTAGGGTATGTAGCTCATTAACATAGCTTAAGACAGACATTTCCACAAGAAAAATGCATTGGTTAGCTCAAGGTTTGAGAAAAGTTAAGTTCAGGTGGAACCAGGTGTCCTCACAACAACACAGAATTTTAAAAGAAACCTCTTTTTAAATTTGTATAGAGAAGGGGGGAAAATCTTAACACTTGTAGTTTGTTTCCTCCTGCTGCTTAAGAGAGAGATAAAAAATGTCTGACACTTGCAGCCTATTTCCTCCATTTGGAGAGCCCTGGCCTTCCTGCCTGTTATCCTCTCAAAATGGTATTTGTCTTTCTCTTTCTAACTTACTTAACTTAGTATTGTTAGGTAGTTAGAATAGGAAAAAGGAGTACAAAATGGTGGCGGCTAAAAGACAAGGAAGGGAAAAGCCCACGAAAATAGAACAAAGGAAGGTCCAAGGACCAGAGTGAGGACCTCAGGTATAACAAACAGCACTCCTGGCTGACCCAATTTACATGGGGAAGGCCTAGGGAGAGGAAAAAACATATAAAAAGAAGAGCCAATGGGCCGGGGCTCTCTCACAGGCGTGCACTCTCTCTTCTCTTTGCGTCTTTTGGGTCGGCATGCCCTCACACTTCGAGGATGTGTTTTCCTTTATTTTCTAAATAAAACTGAGCTGTAACACGGAGCTGTAACACTGATCTGTCTGAGAGCTGTAACACTGATCTATCCAAGAGCTGAGACATGGTCTGTCCAAGAGCTGTGACACGTCGAGGGCTTTAACGTCCGTCGCTTCAAATTTTTGTTGTGACAAGACAGAACCAAGGAAATTACACACTCCTGGCCCTTTGGTTCCTCTTTTTATATGTTTTTTCCTCCCTCTGGGCCTGTCCTATGTAAATTGGGTCAGCCAGAAGTGCTGTTTGTTCTACCTGAGGTCCTCACTCTGGTCCTCAGACCTTCCTTTGTTCTATTTTCATGGGGTTTTCCCTTCTTTGTCATTTAGCCACTGCCATTCTGGACTCCTTTTTCCTATTCTAACTACCTAACATTCCCCCTTCAAGAGATGGGAGGCCCAGTTCTTTGGGAATAGGGGCATCAAGGTCTTTCTGGCTACTTCCTGCTGAAGTGGGATAGCGAGGGGCATTGGGGCTCCCCCTCTTGCTAGTCTCAGGCCTCAGAGTCTTTATAGCAGTGTCAATCTAAGGGTGAGTGATATTTTCCGTGGTCAGCTGTAGTTTTATATATCTTTGTTGAACTGGCACTGCATGTTGTAGCTTGTTAACCTGAGCAGAGACAAAATGGATTAGACAATTGATAATACATGGAGCAATTATAAGCAACATCAATACAGTATAATAAGGACTAGTAGGGGCATTAGCTAACTCCAAATTTCCATCACCAGGATGGCTCAAATCCCTTCTTGTTCAGGGATCAGAAGATCTATCTCCTGTCTGTTTTGGAGTACAACCCCTGCCAAGCTATGTTGGCTCTTTAGAGCTGTCCTGAAAAATATTATCCCCAGAAACTTGATTTTGGGGGTTTTCATTAGGATGGCACTCATTTGTAGTTCTTAATAGGTATCTGAGATCTCCCAGGGACTCACAGGTGTATTGAGTGTCCTCTTGTTTTCTTCCGTGGCTTGACTCATGAGTAGTGAATCCAGGAGTTATGACCCGATACCTTGACTGCTGTGGGGGTAGAAAGTATTACAGGGTAGGGACCCTTCCATGTGGGCTGGATTTGAGCCTTTGGGGACCCACCTTTCCAGACTTTAATTAGGACTTGAGTCCCTGGAGCATATAGTGGTGATTCCTTAGAATCTTTTGGGTCCTGGTTGACATCCCACAAGCATATACCCTGTTGGAATTGACCAATGGCCATGGTATAAGACTGGATGGTCTGAGCCTCTGGATCTAGGAAGAGGTCATTGACATAAACAAAAGGTCTGTTCCTTAGGGGCAATATGGGTGCCAAGGAACGCTATTGGTAAAGCCTCCTTCCATCCCAGGGAGGTCCCCTGGGTTATCTTTTTTATCACTGATTTCAATAATTGGTTGGCTCTTTCTACTTTTCCTAAAGACTAAAGCCCCCAGGCACAATGGAGATAATAAGTAATGCCCAATGCTTTAGAGACCTCTTGGGTGACCTTAGAAGTAAATGATGCCCCATTGTCACTTTGAAATGACCTGGGCAGACCAAATCTCGGAATGATTTCATGAAGCAGTTTTTTTACCACCTCCTCAGCCTTCTCAGTCCAGGTGGGAAAGCCTTCAATCCATCCTATGAATGTATCTATCATGACTAATAGGTATTTATACCCTTGAGAAGCTGGCATCTGGGTGAAGTCCATCTGCCAGTCCTCTCCTGGGTAGGTCCCACATCTCTGGACAGGCTGGGCCTTCTGGGGTCTTCGAGATTCTTGGGGATTATTTAATTGCCAAATGGGACAAGAGGAGACCACTTGCCTTATAGTCATTTGGAGGCCTGTTCCTCTGAAGGACCTTTCTCTGAAGGAATCTCTGGAGGGCCTTTTCTTCTAAATGAGTGGTGGCATGTAAGGAGTTAACCAACTTCCATTGGAGGTTCCCAGGCAGAAAAAGGAGCCCCTTCTTTTGGAACCATCCCATATGATCTTTTTGAAAGCCTTCACTCTTAGCTTTAAGAGTCTCACCTTCAGTATATGAAGGAGTTTCTGGCAAATTAGTCTGTGGAACTAAGGTGGCAACCCCTATTAAGTCATTGTTCTGTAATGCTGCTTTCTTTGCTGCCTGACTGGCTGCTTGGTTCCCTCGTGCCACTTCCGTGCTACCTTTTTGGTGTTCTTTACAGTGGGAGACTGAAACCTCAGCAGGCAGATGGACTGCCTCCAAGAGTCTAAGGATTTGATCACCAAATTTGACTGGGGACCCTCGGGTGGTCAAGTGGCCTCTTTGTTTCCAAATAGCAGCGTGTGCAGGTAGCACCAGAAAGGCATACTTGGAGCCAGTGTAAATGGCTACTCTTTTTCATTTGCCTAGCTCTAAAGCCCGAGTCAGGGCTATAAGCTCAGCTAATTGGGCTGAAGTACCTGGTGGCAAAGGCTTAGCCTCAGTGGTCTCAAAATTGGAGATTACTGCATATCTGGCTCTTCTTTTTCCATCCAAGACAAAACTGCTTCCATTAGTGTACCAGATTTCCTCAGGATTGGTCAGAGGATCTTCCAACAATCCCTTTTGGGGTTTTGTCCAGTGGTCCAAGGTTTCTAGGCAAAAGTGAAAGGGGGAAAAGCCCTGCCGGGGGTAGGCAGGAGGGTGGCTGGGTTAAGAACATAACAAGGGGATGTAATGAGGCCTGGATTTTCAATCAGCACTACTTGATATCTGAGGATTCTTTGATCAGACATCCATAAATGGCCTCTCCCATTTAGGAGTTGTTTCACTTGGTGGCTGGTAAAAATAATTAGTTTGCCCTCAAAAGAGAGTTTTAAAGCATCTTCTATCAGGATTGCAATAGCTGCACAGTTTCAAAGGCAGGGAGAGATTTCTTCCAAATAAGGGAGGACAGTCAGGGACCACTAGAAACTGGTGGCAAAATATTTGTCCATCCCAGCAACAAAGTGCTCAGGTGAATCCTTTTGTAATTGTTTTTCCTGTAGCATCCCAAATAGTACAGGTTTGGGAGGAGAAGGCTCCAGAGTAGGAGGTCAGGACAGAGTAGGTGGCCCCTGCGTCAACAAAGAAATTCTCAGACCTACCTGCCACATCCAGTTGCACCCTAGGCTCCAGCCCTGTGGTGGTTATCTGTGACAGGTGGGTTGGCTGGAGTGGACCACTGCTTCAGTTCTATTGAACCATCATGAGGGAAGGCTTGGTGCTAGACCTTGAGGCTCTTGGGTCCCGAGGGCAGAGTGCTGCCCAATGTCCCAATTGATGGCATTTGTAGCAAGCCGATTTAGAAGACTTGTCATGGTTTGAACACTCTTTGGCCCAATGCCCCGCCTGTCTACAGATTAGGCATTTGCCTCATGCCCTGTCCTTCAAGGACTCAGGATTTGCCATAGGGCTTCCCTGGAGAGCAGCCAGCATCTGGACATGCCTTGTCTCTTTCCTTTTCTCCCTCTCCTGGGCCTTGGCCTTCTGTTCTGTGTTATAAAAGGTATTGATGGCTGTTTGGACCATCTCATCTAAAGAGGCAGCAGGGTCCTGCTGTTATAGTTGTAACTTTATCCTGATGTCTAATGCACATTGGGACAGGAAGTCCAAATTGATAATCTTCTGGAGGGCCTCTTTCAGCCTTTCCAAAAAGGCAATGGGGTTCTCGTTGGGCTCCTGAGTTATTGCTGAGACTGGGCATAGTCCACAAGTAATAGGCTTCCTTCTATTTCCATGGGTGGACTTCCTTAGGGGTGAGTCTTTTTGAGACTTATCCTACCCAGTACTGTTGCAACCTAAGAGTCAGGGTGCAGATCCCCAGGCAAGCTGAGGTGTGACAGTCTCCTGGAGATCAAATCCCCAGGCAGGGGATTGAGGAAATCACTCAGTCATCTCCAACTCTTTGCAACCCCATGGACTGCAGCCTACCAGGCTCCTCCATCCATGGGATTCTCCAGGCAAGAATACTGGAGTGGGTTGCCATTTCCTTCTCCAGGGGATCTTCCTGACCCAGGGATTGAACCCAGGTCTCCCACATTGCAGGCAGATGCTTTAACCTCTGAGCCACCAGGGAAGGTGGTGGTCTTTTCAAATCTGAGACTGAGCCACGTGAGCTTTCTGCTGAGTTCGTTTTTTGCTGTACTGGTTTCCAGCACGCTGGGCTTCTTGTCATTTCCCCTGTGCTGGGTTTTCTTCGTGTTGCGCTTCCACTGCAAGAGCTTTCCCCAAGTTGGGCTCCTGCTGTGCTTGGCCTCCTCCTTGCTGGGGCCACGCCAAGGCTGTTTCAGCCAGGTTAAATCAGAGTCACGGCACCATAGATGTTAGGGGAGTGTAATTTCCTCGGTTCTATCTCGTCACAACAAAAATTTGAAGCGATGGACATTAAAGCCCTTGGTGCATCACAGCTCTTGGACAGTGTTACAGCTCTGTGTTACAGCTCAGTTTTATTTAGAAAATAAAGGAAAATACATCCTCGAGGAGTGAGGGCATGCTGACACAAAAGACGTGAAAGGGAGACAGAGACCGCATGCACATGTGTGCAAGAGAGAGCCCCAGTCCTTTGGCTCCTCTTTTTGTATGTTTTTTCCTTCCCCTGGGCCTGCCCTATGTAAATTGGGTCAGCCAGGAGTTCTCTTTGTTCTACCTGAGGTCCTCACGCCAGTCTTTGGACTTTCCTTTGTTCTATTTTTGCAGGCTTTTCCCTTCCTTGTCTTTTAGCCACTGCCACTCTGGACTCCTTTTTCCTATTCTAACTACCTAACAGTGTGATAATCTCTAGCTGCGTGCATATTGCAGCAAATGCACTATTGCATTTCTTTTTTATGGCTGAGTAACATTCCACTGTATATGTACCACATATTCTTTATCCATTCATCTGTCAATGGACATTTAGGTTGCTTCCATGTTTTGGCTGTTGTGAACAGTTCTTCTGTGACCATAGATGTGCATGTACATTTTTGAATTAAAGTTTTGTCCAGGTTTATTTTCAGGTGTGGGGATTGCTGGACTGTATGGTAATTCTATATTTAACTTTCAGAGGAACCTCCATACTGTTTTCCATAATGGCCATACCAGCTTGCATTTTCACCAACAGTATAGGAAGGGGAATCACTGATTTAGGGTCTTATAACTATGGTAGAGTACATCATGAAAAATGCTGGGCTGGATGAAGAACAAGCTGGAATCAAGATTATCAGCAGAAATATCAATAACTTCAGATATGCAGAAGACACCCTCCTTTATGGCAGACACTGAAGAAGAACTAAAGAGCCTCTTGATGAAAGTCAAAGAGGAGAGTGAAAAAGTTGGCTTAAAACTCAACATTCAGAAAACTAAGATCATGGCATCTGGTCCCATCACTTCATGGGAAATAGATGGGGGAACAGTGGAAACAGTGGCAGGCTTTATTTTTCTGGGCTCCAAAATCACTGCAGATGGTGACTGCAGCCATGAAATTAAAAGACGCTTACTCCTTGGAAGAAAAGTTATGACTAACCTAGATAGCATATTCAAAAGCAGAGACATTACTTTGCCAACAAAGGTTCGTCTAGTCAAGGCTATGGTTTTTCCTGTGGTCATGTATGGATGTGAGAGTTGGACTGTGAAGAAGGCTAAGCGCCGAAGAATTGATGCTTTTGAACTGTGGTGTTGGAGAAGATTCTTGAGAGTCCCTTGGACTGCAAGGAGATGCAACCAGTCCATTCTGAAGGAGATCAGCCCTGGGATTTCTTTGGAAGGAATGATGCTAAAGCTGAAACTCCAGTACTTTGGCCACCTCATGTGAAGTGTTGACTCATTGGAAAAGACTCTGATGCTGGGAGGGATTGGGGGCGGGAGGAGAAGGGGACGACAGAGGATGAGATGGTTGGATGGCATCACTGACTCAACGGACCTGAGTCTGAGTGAACTCCGGGAGTTGGTGATGGACAGGGAGGCCTGGCGTGCTGCGATTCATGGGGTTGCAAAGAGTCGGACACGACTGAGCGACTGATCTGATCTGATAGTACCAACTAATTACAGAACTCTCTCTGCTCAAAAAAAAAAGTTTTCTCACAGAAGGATCCAGTGTGTCTTATGTGTGTCTCTAAAACCCTCAGGAACATGCTGTATGTGAACCTGGAAATCTGATTCTATGGACAAAAGATGTATTTTCTGCCTGTGAAAGTTCCAGACTGAAAGTTACTGAAATAACTCTTTGGTTGTTGGTGTGCTGTTGTTTTTTTTTTTTCTTTTTTTTTCTATTCAGTGCAACAAGTTCCTTAGTGTAATCAGTGAATTTTGTGAAAGAAACACTCTTCTTCCAACTCCTTGTTAGGAGGTCACCTCAGAGTACATTTTCACCTAACCAGGGTAGTTACAGGTATAGTACTAACTAATCACAGAACTCTCTGCTCAAACAACCGTTCTCTAGAAGGATCCAGTGTGTCTTGTCTGTGTCTCTACATGCTTCAGAAATATGCTACGTGTGAAGGATCATAAGAGACTACTATCAACAATTATATGCCAATAAAATGGAAAACTTGGAAGAAATGGACAAATTCTTAGAAAAGTACAACTTTCCAAAACTAAACCAGGAAGAAATAGAAAATCTTAACAGACCCATCACAAGCACGGAAATTGAAACTATAATCAAAAATCTTCCAGCAAACAAAAGCCCAGGTCCAGACGGCTTCACAGCTGAATTCTACCAAAAATTTAGAGAAGAGCTAACACCTATCCTGCTCAAACTCTTCCAGAAAATTGCAGAGGAAGGTAAACTTCCAAATTCATTCTATGAGGCCACCATCACCCTAATACCAAAACCTGACAAAGATCCCACAAAAAAAGAAAACTACAGGCCAATATCACTGATGAACATAGATGCAAAAATCCTTAACAAAATTCTAGCAAGCAGAATCCAACAACACATTAAAAAGATCATACACCATGAACAAGTGGGCTTTATCACAGGGATGCAAGGATTCTTCAGTATCCACAAATCAATCAATGTTATACACCACATTAACAAATTGAAAAATAAAAGACATATGATTATCTCAATAGATGCAGAGAAAGCCTTTGACAAAATTCAACATCCATTTATGATAAGAACTCTCCAGAAAGCAGGAATAGAAGGAACATACCTCATCATAATAAAAGCTATATATGACAAACCCACAGCAAACATTATCCTCAATGGTGAAAAATTGAAAGCATTTCCTCTAAAGTCAGGAACAAGACAAGGGTGCCCACTTTCACCATTACTATTCAACATAGTTTTGGAAGTTTTGGCCACAGCAATCAGAGCAGAAAAAGAAATAAAAGGAATCCAAATTGGAAAAGAAGAAGTAAAACTCTCACTATTTGCAGATGACATGATCTTCTACATAGAAAACCCTAAAGACTCCACCAGAAAATTACTAGAACTAATCAATGAATATAGTAAAGTTGCAGGATATAAAATCAACACACAGAAATCCCTTGCATTCCTATACACTAATCATGAGAAAACAGAAAGAGAAATTAAGGAAACAATTCCATTCACCATTGCAACGGAAAGAATAAACTACTTAGGAATATATCTACCTAAAGAAACTAAAGACCTATATATAGAAAACTATAAAACACTGGTGAAAGAAATCAAAGAGGACACTAATAGATGGGGAAATATACCATGTTCGTGGATTGGAAGAATCAATATAGTGAAAATGAGTATACTACCCAAAGCAATTTATAGATTCAATGCAATCCCTATCAAGCTACCAATGGTATTCTTCACAGAGCTAGGACAAATAATTTCACAATTTGTATGGAAATACAAAAAACCTCGAATAGCCAAAGCGATCTTGAGAAAGAAGAATGGAACTGGAGGAATCAACCTTCCTGACTTCAGGCTCTATTACAAAGCCACAGTTATCAAGACAGTATGGTACTGGCACAAAGACAGAAATATTGATCAATGGAACAAAATAGAAAGCCCAGAGATAAATCCAAGCACCTATGGACACCTTATCTTTGACAAAGGTGGCAAGAATATACAATGGATTAAAGACAATCTCTTTAACAAGTGGTGCTGGGAAAACTGGTCAACCACTTGTAAAAGAATGAAACTAGAACACTTTCTAACACCATACACAAAAATAAACTCAAAATGGATTAAAGATCTCAACGTAAGACCAGAAACTATAAAACTCCTAGAGGAGAACATAGGCAAAACACTCTCCGACATACATCACAGCAGGATCCTCTATGCCCCACCTCCCAGAATATTGGAAATAAAAGCAAAAATAAACAAATGGGACCTAATTAAACTTAAAAGCTTCTGCATAACAAAGGAAATCATAAGCAAGGTGAAAAGACAGCCTTCAGAATGGGAGAAAATAATAGCAAATGAAGCAACTGACAAACAACTAATCTCAAAAATACACAAGCAACTCCTACAGCTCAACTCCAGAAAAATAAATGATCCAATCAAAAAATGGGCCAAAGAACTAAATAGACATTTCTCCAAAGAAAACATACAGATGGCTAACAAACACATGAAAAGATGCTCAGCATCACTCATTATCAGAGAAATGCAAATCAAAACCACTATGAGGTACCATTTCACGCAAGTCAGAATGGCTGAGATCCAAAAGTCTACAAGCAATAAATGCTGGAGAGGGTATGGAGAAAAGGGAACCCTCTTACACTGTTGGTGGGAATGCAAACTAGTACAGCCACTATGGAGAACAGTGTGGAGATTCCTTTAAAAACTGGAAATAGAACTGCCTTATGATCCAGCAATCCCACTGCTGGGCATACACACTGAGGAAACCAGAAGGGAAAGAGACACGTGTACCCCAATGTTCATCGCAGCACTGTTTATAATAGCCAGGACATGGAAGCAACCTAGATGCCCATCAGCAGATGAATGGATAAGAAAGCTGTGGTACATACACACAACGGAGTATTACTCAGCCATTAAAAAGAATACATTTGAATCAGTTCTAATGAGGTGGATGAAACTGGAACCTATTATACAGAGTGAAGTAAGCCAGAAAGAAAAACACCAATACAGTATACTAACGCATATATATGGAATTTAGAAAGATGGTAACAATAACCCTGTGTATGAGACAGCAAAAGTGACACTGATGTATAGATCAGTCTTATGGACTCTGTGGGAGAGGGAGAGGGTGGGGAGATTTGGGAGAATGGCATTGAAACATGTATAATATCATGTATGAAACAAGTCGCCAGTCTAGGTTCAATGCACGATACTGGATGCTTGGGGCTGGTGCACTGGGACCACCCAGAGGGAGGGTATGGGGAGGGAGGATAGAGGAGGGTTCAGGATGGGGAACACAGGTATACCTGTGGCGGATTCATTTCGATATTTGGCAAAACTAATACAATATTGTAAAGTTTAAAAATAAAATAAAAAATAAATAAATAAAAATGCCATATATGGCTGCAAAAAAAAATAAATAAATAAAAAAGAAAAGAAAAGAAAAGAAATATGCTACGTGTGAACCTGGAAATCCGAGCCTCTTGGCTAAAGCTGTGTTTTCTGCCTGTGAAAAGTTGGTGATTTTAGACTGAAAATTACTTGAAAAACACTTTGATTGCTTTTCTTTTATTCAGTTCAACAACTTATTTAGTTTAACCCTTGAATTTTCTGAAAGAAACATGCTGCTTAAATATGCTTGTTGGGAGGTCTTCTCAGAGTACATTTTCACCTAACCAGGTTAGTATAGGTATAGTACTCCCTAGTCACAAAACTCTCTGCTCAGACAATCATTCATGTAGAAGGATCCAGTGTGTCCTCTGTGTGTCTCTAAAGTCCTGAGGAACTTGCTGTGTGTGAACCTGGAAATCCAAACCCATTGGCAAAAGCTGTATTTTCTACCTCTGAAAACTAGATATTTTCAGATTGAAAGTTACTTGAGGAGGAACAAAATGGTGGAGGAGTAGGTGGATGAGGAATACATCTCTCCACGGATACATCAGGAATACACCTTCAGACACAGAAGTGCTTGCAGAACACCAGCTGAGAGCAGGCAGGAGTACCTGACCAGTGGAGAAGACAATATAGAATCATGCAAAACTCTGTAAAATGAAGGCAGTAGGTGGAAAAAAAGGAGAGTTAGTAGGACTGGACCTGCCGTCGGCAGGTTAGGGAAAAGAAGCAGGTTCCAATCCTCACACTGGAGCAATTGTTTGGAATAGAGGAGAAGCATTTGAGGCTCACAGTGCAGCAACTGATTTGTGACAGTCTAAATAGAATGAGAACCACACAGACAATCCTTGCTGCAATCATATGTACCCTGGATAAGGACATGGGCCCCCTGAAAGACACAGCAGCTGGGAGCTGGAGTGCAGGGGTTGTGGAGCAATCCCAGGGCACAGTCTGCTGTTGACTGTGGAGATGACCCACAAAGATGTGAGGGAGGAGATTGTGGTGGGAAATACCTGTGGAGGAAAACCAGGCATCCATGGAAGCAAGGCAGTACTGCTGAATCGCATGTAGGGTGTGGAGCCATCACTGTAACATCTTTCTCCCCACATGCCAGTACTAGCAGCTGAACAGTAGAAAGGTTGGCCCTTCAAGCACCTTGACATACTGAACACCAGGGTAGAATCCCATTCAGCAGTGCCCCTTTATGTTCCTGTTGTGTTGAGCAACAGAGAAGACCCCAGCCAGGGGAGACCTCTAAATGCCTGCATAGGCAGAGCAACAGAAGACTAGACAAAGAGGCCTTCTGGTTGCCAGCTGCCAGAGTCTAGAAAAAGACTGTAATAGGGCCATAGTTCCTGTGGCCAAGGCAGTCCATGTTCCTGAAACACTTGGTGAAGTCTGGGTCCCCACAACCCAAGCAGCTGTGCCACTCAATTCTCACTAGGGCAGATATGCCACAGGCTAGGAAAAGCCCTAAGAGTGCCAGATCTCCTGTAACAATAGCCGCTGGTAGTCAGCATTGCCAGGATCCCTGTGATCTAAGTAACTGCACCACCTCTATGCATGATTTGCACTGGGACAAAGATGCTAGAGGCTAGAAAGAGCTCTGCATCTATGCATGCCACGTCACTCTGGTCATATACAACTGTTTATGATCCTGTGGACTGTGATCTGCCAGGCTTCTCTGTCCATGGGATTCTCCAGGCAAGAATAGTGAACGGGTTGCTATACCCTTCTAGAGCACCATATTTCCTGCTGCCCTAGCCACCAGCTCCCCTGAGTACCTGGTGCTGCCAGTGCCCCTATGATCCAAGCAGCTGCACCAGCTCCACAAGTGGCCCTCGTTGGGGCACACCCAAGGCTTCCAGAACAGCCTCAGGAGCAAACCCCTGTGAATGATCCATGTGCAGAGGTGGCGATAAAACCACAGTTGAAACCCAGGGGCAGTGTGGTAAAAGAAGAGGACCTAAACTTCCCACCAGCTGTACAAGCTTTAGATTAAATCCACATGATCAACTAGGCAGACTCTGTGTCTATGGAATATATGAAAGGACAATGAGAGTTCTAACAAAAGAAAATGCACTAGTTCTGACAGTGTGGACCTTGGAGGCTAGAACACACAGGAGTAGGAACAGATTAGAGTCTGAGTTGCCCGTACAGCAGGTCCAGAGACCAGCCCAGTGTTGGAGGGCATCCTAAGGAAATGAGGTGGACTGCGACTCTCAGTGAGGAAAGGACACTGACAGCAGAGACTCAAGAAAGACATTTATTATTCTTACATTTTGACATGTTCTTCAGTTGCTTCATTCTTGGGGGCTCCAAAATCACTGCAGATGGTAACTGCAGCCACGAAATTAAAAGACATTTACTCCTTGGAAGGAAAGTTATGACCAACCTAGATATCATATTCAAAAGCAGAGACATTACTTTGCCAACAAAGGTCCATCTAGCCAAGGCTATGGTTTCCCCAGTGGTCGTGTATGGATGTGACAGTTGGACTGTGAAGAAGGCTGAGCGCTGAAGAATTGATGCTTTTGAACTGCGGTGTTGGAGAAGACTCTTGAGAGTCCCTTGGACTGCAAGGAGATCCAACCAGTCCATTCTGAAGGAGATCAGCCCTGGGATTTCTTTGGAAGGAATGATGCTAAAGCTGAAACTCCAGTGCTTTGGCCACCTCATGCAAAGAGTTGACTCATTGGAAAAGACTGTGATGCTGGGAGGGATTGGGGGCAGGAGGAGAAGGGGACGACAGAGGATAAGATGGCTGGATGGCATCACTGACTCGATGGATGTGAGTCTGAGTGAACTCCGGGATTTGGTGATGGACAGAGAGGTCTGGGGTGCTGCGATTCATGGGGTCGCAAAGAGTCGGACACGACTGAGCGACTGAACTGAACTGAACTCAGTTGCTTCTGGATTTTTTTTCCTTTTTTCCCCTCTGTTGTTGTAGTTGTCAGTTTCATTCAGTCAGTTCAGTTCAAGGACAAGGTGGATAAGCTTATTGTGAGGCAAATTAGGGTGGCCGGTGTAGGCATGTGGTGGTGTGGGATAGGGATGGGCAAGTAGGTGTGTGGCAGCTCAGGTTGAAGACAGATGGCACATGTGTGGGGGGATGGTTGGAATGAGGCATGAAGTCATGTCATAGGGCAGGTTGGGGCGTGGCGGGTAAATGGGTAGTGGAGCAGGTTGGGATGAGGCATGTCGGCGTGTGGTGGGATGGGTTGGGGTGAGGCTGTTAGATATGTGGCAGGATTGGAAGAGGCGGCTGGCATGAGTTGGAGTGATTTGGCAAGAGGCAGGTAGGTGTATGGCAGGGCGGTTACCAGCAAGGCAGGTATATGTGTCAAGGGGTACACTGAGGCAAGGCAGGTACACATTTTAAGGGGTGGGTTGTGATAAGGGGCTAGGCATGTGGAGGGCCGAGTTGAGACAAGGCAGACAGGCGTGTGCTCAGGCAGTAAGGTAAGTAAAGTAGACCTGTAGCAGGTCGGCTTGGAGTGAGAGAGTTTGCTTGCAGTGGTACTTGTTGGGCAGGCTGAATATGCATGTGAAGGGGCAGTTTCATGTGGTGAGGGCGAACATGTGGTTGGGCATGTTGGTTCAAAACAGTTAAGCATATGGCGGGGTGGCTTATGGTGAGGTAGTTAGGCATGTGCCAGGCGGGTTGGGGTACAGTGGGTAGGCCTGTGGCAGGGTGTGTTGGGTGAGTTGGGTAGGTGTGTGGAGGGATGAGTCCATATGAGTTGGGTACACATCTCATGTATACCCAACAGATGGGTATACATGAGATGTGTACCCAACACGTCTCTTGGACCTGTTCAAGCAAGCTGTGTGACTGTCTGACAAAGGAATTGGGCAAGATGGATAGGTGTGTGACAAGGCAGGTTGGGCTGAAAATGGTGCATAGCAAGGCAGCTTGAGTGAGGCAGTCAGATGTGTAATTGAGTAGGCTGGGGCAAGGCAGGTAGGCTTGTGGATCTGGGTAGTCATGTTACAGGGCAGGTTAGTGTGGCGTCTGTAGGCATGTGACGGGTGGGTTAAAGAGAGGAGGGTAGGTGTGTGGCAGGGAAGATTGTTGAGTGGTTCAACAGCATGTGGTTGGGCAGGTTGAGACAATGTGGGTAGGCATATGGAGGTGCATGTTTGGCGTGGCTCTAGGTGTGAAGCAGTGTGGTTTAGGGTGAAGCTGGTAGACATGTGGTGGAATGGGTTAAGGACAGGTGGCTATTAGTTTGACAGGGCGAGTTGTGAGGTGTAGTGAAATGAAGCAGTGAGGTGTAGCAGTGAAGTTGTGTAATCTGGGGCAAAGTGGCTAGCTGTTCATGTTGCAGGGCTGGTTGGTGCAACATATGTAGGAAGTGTGATGCAGTGGGTTGGGACAAGGCAGGCTGGTGTTCAGCAAGGAGGATTGGGATAAGGCAAGTGGCAAGTCGCAGGGCTGGTTGAAATGAGGTGGGTAGGGGTGTGGTGGTGTGAGTTGGTGTGAGGTAGTTGGCATGGGTGGGACAATTTGAAGCGAGGTGGGTACTCATCTTGCAGGTGGGTTGGGGTGAGTTGGGTAGGTGTGTGGTGGGATGATTTCAGTGAAGCATGTAAGCATAGGCAGGGCAGGTTAGGTTAGATGAGTAGGCAGGTCGTAGGTAGGGTTTGGGCAACATGGATAACCATTTCGAAGTCCTCGTAGGGGTGAGATAGGTAGGGGTGTGGCAAGGCAGGTTAGAGTGAAGCTGTGTGGTGGCATGCACTGGGGCAGGGTGGGTAGGTGCCGGGGTCCAGCCCCGGTGGATCCAGGGAATTCGAAGCGGGGACGGCGTCGGCAAGGATCAGGAAACAATTACTTAATTAAACGTTAATTAAGGATATAAAGAGTGGTTAAATAAGGATAGCTCAATGAGAAAATTTAGTGGAGAAAAGAGGCTGAATAATTCAGCCAGAAGGTGAGAGAAAGAACGACATGGGGAGACCAAGTTTCAGTGAACAAGGCCCAAATATGAAAAACAAATAAAGAGATGTTGTATTACATCTTTAATTGCTTCCCCTGTGCTGGGAGCAGGAGCTCCGCCCGTGGCAGGTAGGCATGTGGTGGGCCAGGGTGTGGCATGGTGTTTAGGCATGAGATGAAGCAGGGTGAGGTGAGAAAGGTAGATGTGTTGTTGTATTTCTTGCATTAAGGGGTGTAAGCATGTGGCAAGGATGGTAGGGACAAACTGTAAGTGTGTGGCAGTATGGGTTGGAGTGAGCACAGCATGTAGATAAGTGGTTCATTGAGGCAAGGCAGGTAGGTGTATGTTGCATGAATGGGGTGAGGTGGATAGGCACATGGTAGGATGGGTTGGGGCAAAGCAGGCAGACGTGAGGCTGTCCAGGTTGGTGTGAAGCAGCAAGGTAAGCAGTGGAGCAATTGGGTGCAAAATTGGTGGACATGTGGCAGAGCAGGTTGGGACAAGGCAGGTGAATGTGAGTCAGAGCAGGTTTACAAGAGGCAGGTAGCCCTCTGGTGAAGTGGGTTGAACAAGTCAGGAAGGTGTGTGGCTTGGCAGGTTAGGGTGAGGAGGGTAGTCATGTATTTTGTTGGGTTTGGACAAAGCATGAAGGTATGTGGTGGGGAGGCTTAAAGTGGTAGGAATAGGAATGTGCCAGGGCAGATTTGGGAGAAGCAGGTATGCATTTGGCAAAGCAAGTTTGATGCGAGGCAATTAGACATGTGGTGAGATGGATTGAGTCAGGCAGGTAGGTGTGTGGCAAGGCAGGTTTGTCAAGGCATTTAGATTTGTGGTGAGTCGGGTTTGTGCAAGACATGTAAACATGTGGAGGGTTGTAGTGGGGCGAGGCTGTAGGTGTGTGGCAAGATGAGTTGAACAATGTTAGTAAGCATTTGTAGCTTTGGCTTGAGGCAAGATAAATAGGCGTATTGTGGGTGGGTTGTGGTGAATTGGTTAGTTGCATGGCAGGGCAGGTTGAGGTTGGTAAGCATGTGACATGGCGGGTAAAAGTATGTCAGGTAAGCGTGTGGAGGGCATGTTGGGTTGAGGCTCATAGGTATGTGGTGAGACAGATTGGAGTATGGAGGGTAGTCATGTGGCAGGGCAGGTTGGGGTGAGGCAGGTAGGTGTGAAGTGGAGCGAGGAGGTATGTGGAGGTGTGGATTGGGACAAGACAGGTATGGATTGGGTTGATGTGTGGAAGGGCAGTTGGGGTTAGGTGGGAAGACTGGGGAGGGGCAGATTAGGGTGGCATGTGTAGGTGTGTAGTGGGTCGAGATTGAGCAAGGCACAAAGAGGTGTCCTGGGGTGGCTTGAAATGGCGGAGGTATCTTTGTTGCAGGGTGGGGAGAAGATATAAGTGTAGGTAGAGTGAGAAATGCAAAAAAGCAAAATGGCTGTCTGAGGAGGCCTTACAAATAGCTGTGAAAAGAAGGGAAGCGAAAAGCAAAGGAGAAAAGAAAAGATATACCCATTTGATGCAGAGTTCTAAAGAATAGCAAGGAGAGATAAGAAAGCCGTCCTCAGCGATCAATGCAAAGAAATAGAGGAAAACAACAGAATGGGAAAGACTAGAGATCTCTTATAGATATCAAGGGAACATATCATGCAAAGATGGGCTCTATAAAGGACAGAAATGGTAGGGACCTAACAGAAGTAGAAGATATGAAGAAGAGGTGAAGTAAGCCAGAAAGAAACACACCAATACAGTATACTAATGCATATATATGGAATTTAGAAAGATGGTACGATAACATCGTTTTCTTGTCTTGTATGTGAGACAGCAAAAGAGATACAGATGTATTGAACAGTCTTTTGGACTCTGTGGGAGAGGGCCAAGGCAGGATGATATGGGAGAAGGGCATTGAAACATGTAAATTATCATATGTGAAATGAATCACCAGTCCAGGATCTACGCATGATACAGGGTGCTTGGGGCTGGTGCACTGGGATGACCCAGAGGGATGGAATGGGGAGGGAGATGGGTGGGGGGTTCAGGATAGGGAACACGTGTACACCCATGGCAGATTCAAGTCAATGTATGGCAAAACCAATACAATATTGTAAAATAAATAAATAAATAAACATAAAAAATAAATAAAATTGCTACCAAAAGAAAGTAAATAATAATTTTATAAAATAAAAAAAAAAGAAGAGGTGGCAAGAATACACAGAAGAACTGTACAAAAAAAATCTTCATGACCCAGATAATGAAGGTGTGATCACTCACCTAGAACCAGACATCCTGGAATGTGAAGTCAAGTGGGCCTTAGGAAGCATCACTACGAACAAAGCTAGTGGAGGTTATGGAATTCCAGTTGAGCTATTTCAAATCCTAAAAGATGATGCTGTGAAAGTGCTGCACTCAATATGCCAGCAAATTGGGAAAACTCAGCAGTGGCCACAGGACTGGAAAAGGTCAGTTTTCATTCCAATCCCTAAGAAAGGCAATGCCAAAGAATGCTCAGACTACCGCACAATTGCACTCATCTCACACGCTAGTAAAGTAATGCTCAAAATTCTTCAAGCCAGGCTTCAGCAATAACATGAACCATGAACTTCCAGATGTTCAAGCTGGATTTAAAAAAGGCAGAGGAACCAGAGATCAAATTGCCAATATCCACTGGATCATGGAAAAAGCAAGAGAGTTCCAGAAAAACATCTATTTCTGCTTTATTGACTATGCCAAAGCCTTTGACTGTGTGGATCACAATAAACTGTGGAAAATTCTGAAAGAAATGGGAATACCAGACCACCTGACCTGCCTCTTGAGAAACCTGTATGCAGGTCAGGAAGCAATAGTTAGAACTGGACATGGAACAACAGACTGGTTCCCAATTGGGAAAGGACTACATCAAAGCTGTATATTGTCACCCTGCTTATTTAACTTACATGCAGAGTACATCATGTGAAATGCCAGGCTGGATATAGCACAAGCTAGAATCAAGATTGCCAGGAGAAATATCAATAACCTCAGGTATGCAGACGACACCACACTTATGGCAGAAAGGGAAGAAGAACTAATGAGCCTCTTGATGAAAGTGAAAGAGGAGAGTGAAAAAGTTGGCTTAAAGCTCAACATTCAGAAAACGAAGATCATGGTATCTAGTCCCATCACCTCATGGCAAATAGATGGGAACAGTGGAAACAGTGAGAGACTTTATTTTGGGGGGCTCCAAAATCACTGAAGTTGGTGATTTCAGCCATGAAATTAAAAGACGCTTACACCTTGGAAAGAAAGTTATGACCAACCTAGATAGCATATTAAAAAGCAGAGACATTACTTTGCCAACAAAGGTCCGTCTAGTCAAGGCTATGGTTTTTCCAGTGGTCATGTATATATAGAAAGCTGAGCACTGAAGAATTGATGCTTTTGAACTGTGGTGTTGGAGAAGACTCTTGAGAGTCCCTTGGACTGCAAGGAGATCCAACCAGTCCATCCTAAAGGAGATCAGTCCTGAGTGTTCATTGGAAGGACTGATGTTGAAGCTGAAACTCCAATACTTTGGCCACCTGATGTGAAGAGCTGACTCATTGGAAAAGACCCTGATGCTGGGAAACATTGAGGGCAGGAGGAGAAGGGGATGACAGAGGATGAGATGGTTGGATGGCATCACTGACTCAATGGAGTTGGCGATGGACAGGGAGGCCTGGCGTGCTGCGGTTCATGGGGTCACAAAGAGTCGGACAGAACTGAGCGACTGAACTGAACTGACTGAAGGTCACCACGTGTTTGGAGTGGCATCACTGCCAGAGATCCAGGTCCAAAAATGGAATGGCACCAGAAAACAGGCTAACTACAACATGTTAAAAGATCCTTCTCTGTAGAAAGAGCCAAGGACTCACAGTGCTGTGTTTGGATGCCCCAGGCTAAGAGTTGGCATGGGTGGGTTTTTATGGGCTCTACTGATGGAACTGTGAGAGTGATCTTGGTACCCAGCAGTGAGTGGTGACATGAAGTGAGAACTTAATTTCCTGCCCAGGAATTGAACCTGGATAGCCTGGGTGAAAACTAGAAGACTGAGCCACCAGATCAGCAAGGGCTAGAGGCTAGAAGCTATTTTTCTGGGCTCTTTCCTCCAGTGAAAAATGCATTTATTATGGAGGCAAAAACTGTAAATGCAGGTTCAAAGTTTATTATTAGAGGCACAGCACAACAACAAGTGGGGCAGCACACAGAGGAATGGTTTCTTAAGGTGGAAGCAAGGGAGAAATGCATATTCAAAGAGAAAGGGTATAGGTGTACCCCCTAGAGAGGGGGAGCACAATAAAGAAGTGGTTAAATCATTTATATATGACAGTTCTTCAGATCTTTGTTTATCTTCTGCCAATTATCTGGCTTCTTTTTCCACACCTGACCTACCCCAGAACCCTTCCCAACATGCACACACAACTGTTTTCCAAGATGGATTTCCAGTTGAGAGGCCTATGGAATCACATATTAACATCACATATTATGGGGCAGTACACCATTCTTTTGGAGAAGGCAATGGCACCCCACTCCAGTACTCTTGCCTGGAAAATCCCATGGACGGAAGAGCCTGGTAGGCTGCAGTCCATGGGGTCACTAAGAGTCGGACACGATTGAGTGACTTCACTTTCACTTTTCACTTTCATGCATTGGAGAAGGAAATGGCAACCCACTCCAGTGTTCTTGCCTGGAGAATCCCAGGGACGGGGAGCCTGGTGGGCTGCCATCTCTGGGGTTGCACAGAGTCGGACATGACTGAAGCGACTTAGCAGCAGCAGCACACCATTCTTTTTGACCCCAAGGAGCCTTTCTGCACATGTGAAATGTCTCTCTTGCCCCAAGGATGGTAAATATATAACCTCTTGATTTTTCACTCAAACAGGTTTAGCTCCTCTATGTTCCTGCCATAACTGTTACCTTAGGGTGTCCACAGGAGACAAAACTTGGCTTTTTATCCTGTTTCAGTTGTTAGTTCCATTTAGAAGAGCAAACAGGAGGCTGGTTGTAGATATCTAACCTGGAGCCCACCTATTGTCTATTTCGAGAAATGCAAACAGGTGGCTAGCTGTAAGTGTCTGGCCTGAAGCCCATCTTTTTCTTGCCTCAAGAAATGTAAACAGGAGACCAGTTATAAATGCCTGTCTCCTGCCTCAGTGGGAACAGCTGAGCCATGGCCAGGTTCCAAATGGACTCTCAGAGTCCCTCAGGAATGACCCAAGAAAGCTGCCCAGTCCATGCAGCATGCTATCGATGCTGGGAGAGCCACCTTTCATCCAGGTCTGGAGACCTCACTCCTGTAGTGATCAGCACATCCAGTAGTGGGTAGAAAAGGAAAACCAATGAAACATGATTCTGCTCATTGGCTATGGCAACGGTCTAGAATGGTGCAGAGGTTGAAACCCTTATCTGATGAGATCCCGGGAGTATTTATCATTCTGTTTCTCTGTTCCAGGCAAGTCATTTTCAAATTTGGCTCTGAGACCATTGTCTGGAACACTTGTATGAAATGCAGATTCCTGGACTCCACCTCCAAAGATTCTGATTCAAGAGTTGTGGAGTGTGCCAAAGAATTTATTTCTCAGTGTTCCATGTGGTTCAGAGGAGGGGCTCCAAGGACCAGTGTCTGGGAACAATCACCCTAGCCCACACCATCTCCTTATACAACCAATCACTGAGAAAGGGCTGCACTGCAAATGTAACACCCAGAGTGTCCCCCATCTCCCGCTTTGACCTGCTGCCCATTATGGGACATATATCTCTGAGCTCTGCCCTCCGTGAGCTCCATAGCTGTCCTTTTCACATATGCACTTCACATCCATTCAGTTCAGCCAGTGTTTATTGGGTGCTTCCTATAGGATAGGCACAGAACCAGGTGCTGCTGTGGGGAACAGAGAAGAGAAGGCTGGGCCTCACCCTCAAGGGGCTCACAGTCTAGTGGAAGAGACACAGGTACTAAAAATACAAGGGAGCATGAGATGAACTCTGTAACAGAGGCAAAACCAGTGGGAAGGCAGGGAACCCAGGCAGATCAAATGCTTGGTGCAGCAGGTGATGCTCTGGTCAGTCCATGGGAGATAAGCAGGATTCGCACAGGTGGAACTGAGCAGAGAAGGAAATTTCAGGCAGGAGAGAAGGTACAGAGGTGGGAAAGAACACTGAATGTTTAAAAGATAGAGGAAGAATGTATGCCTTGACTGAAATAGAGGATACTAATGGGGTAACAGGGAGCTAAAGCTGGAGAAATGTTTTGAGGGCAGATGGCAGAGGAGATCAACTTTGATCTGTAGGTGATGGTAAGTCACCCAAGGTTTCTGAGCCAAGGAGCAACATGATTTCATTTCCTCAATTCTCAGTGCTATAACATGTAATTAACTCTACTTCTGTTAACTTCACTCCATGGCCTTACACCCTCTCTTGGTCTCAAAGCAGAAGCTCTGTGGCTACACATACCTTTAGGACTGTACAAAGTTATGATGCAGTAGCCTTAGGCTAGGTAAATTTTTAGCTCACTTACCAGCTTTACACTATGTCCACAGAACAGGAGGGGCAGCCTTCTAGAATCATTTGAGAGTAAGGGTCAGGGCACAAGGAAGGTACTCAACGAACTTTTGTTGCCTAAGCATGGCATGGATAAGCTGCGGAAAAAAATGGGAGCACAAAGAGAAAATGGTAGAGAGATGCAGGTGACAAAATTAGTGTCATCTAAACCAAACCGTTTCCTAGGAGGCTTCTGCTACAACCCACTTCATTGGGTGGGGAGACTCTGCAGTCTGACTCACTGGGGTCAGTAGGTGGTTCTTCTAAGAGCTCTACATCTAGCAGATTCTCTACTGACACCTTCACTAGGATCCTGCTTAACTATGCAGTGAGGAGGGAGAATGGTGCCCACCCCTACCTGGGCTACCCCAGCCTGTAAAGGAATGTGAAGCCACTGCTGTCCAGGTGGACATGGCGATGCTGGTCAGCGAGGGCTCCCCCAGAACCTCCACACTAACCGAAGTGGGTGTGTGGGTGGAGACAGGTGAAGTCACAGCTGGGTTACCCAGGAGAAACGCTCCCGGGGAGTTGGCATGCACCTCTGAGCCCGACCCGGCAGGTCCCCCGCCACTGTTGTTGATGGTCCACAGGCATGGGTGTGGGCTGCAGAAACACAGAGAGAGAGAGAGAGAATGGTGATGACACTCCTAGACAGGAGTGCAGTCTGAGAGGGACGCGAGTTAGAAACAGAGTATCTAATCAGGGCTTTATTTCCAGCTCTGACACACACTGGTCCCATTTCCGCAGAGAAGCAGCAAGATGTAGTAGAATAAGCATACAATTAGGTGTCCTGAGACCTGCATTTTGATGCTGGCCCTGCCTCTAGCAAGTTGTTCAGTTTTAACACAGCATTTTATTTCTCTAGGCTTCCTTTGCCGTCTGTGTAAATGGGCAGGGGAGTTGAAAGGATATTTGGGCAGTATCATCTGTGAGTAAGATCTCTCACTGGCCAAGAGAAGTGATGTGGCCTAATAACCAGGACAGAAATCTAGGTTTAAATCCTAGCATTACAGCTTATTAGCTCTGTGACTGTAAACAAATTATTTAATAGATAAGCCTCAGTTTCCTTATCTTCAAGATTTGGAGTGATAATTAAACATATCTTACCAAATATTTTTATGAGGATTGAATAAGAAAATGACTACATGAAATCCAAAATATAGCACTCAGTAAATGGTGGTTGTATAATTAATTCTTCCATTCCAGGTTTCTACCTGTCAATTCTGGTCCCTGGTAGAAAGGCAGGGAACTGGACCACTTTCTTAGACTTTTCTATCCTACATCACTGGGTCACGAACTTGACTGTACATTGAAATCACTTAGCAAATTAAAAACATTTCTGACACTTAGGTTCTACCCCAAGAGATCTGATGTAATTAGTCTGGCATGAAGTATCAGAATTTTTTAAAGCTTTCCTATTGACTGTGATGTGCAGCCAATTTTGCACCTTAACATAGAACCTGGATTAAAATGACTGCAGTCAACAGGCAAAATAACTTCCAGTATTTTCATCATCACTTTTCAGAGTCCCTACTTTGCTTGACAATAGGCTCATTACCCAATGACAGTACTGAACACATTTTGCTTTTCTCTAGCAAAATATTTAGTCAGCAATGAGTTAAACATGCCACCGATGAAACTAGAGGTAGAAATGCACTCTGCCATATTTCAGATTCCACAGACCTCATTGGACCATATGAAGCCTGCAGAAACCTAGATAGGCCATGGGGGTTGTTGGTTTTTTTAGCCAGCTCAGCTTGCTGGGATTCTGACCCCAATTACCCAGTTTTCAAAAGAAATTCTTCTACAATAACAGTCAGAGCCCCTTTCTGAGGCTTCCTGGGCTGATTAAAAAACCATGGGCTCTGAGTTACTTTATTTACTGTCTTAGCTTCAGGCAGTTCTTAATGCCTCTGAGATTTAGTTTCTCCATCAGGAAAATAGGAATTTCAAAAGCAGCCTCATGGATGTCTTTGAATCCTATAAATGACTTACATAAAGGATCTAGTACAGAACTTGGCACATAGTAATTTGTCTAATAGCTTCAAGGACACTCTTTCCCTCACTTCCAATACAGCACCAATAAATGCATTTCCCTGAGGTCCTCTACTCAAGCACTGCCAACAGAAATAAAATGTGAGCCACAAATATGAGGCTAAATTTTCAAGAAGCCACACTTGAGGAAAGAATAAAAAGAAACAAATGAACTTATTATTAATACTATTTTATGTAACTGAAAATATTTAAAATATTATCATTTTTACATGCATCAGTATAAAAAATTATTAAGCATTTATTCTTTATTATCTACTGTCTTTAACATTCTGTGTGTTACAGCCCATCTAGTTTGGACCAGTTGCATTGCAAGAGTCCAGGAGCCAAAGCAGTTGGGGGCTGTTGCCTTAAGAGCACAGCACTAGATCCTCAAGGGCCATAGCAACATCAACATCAAAATCAAGATCACAGTTTACAGCAACATCAGCAACACCTGGAAGCTTGTTAAAAATGCAGAATCTTGGGCCCTAACCCAGACCTATTAATCAGATTGTGCATTTGAGCAACATCCCAGGTGATTCTAATGCACATTAAAGAGTGAGCAGCATTGATGTGAATCAACGTTCTATGACCCTCAAACTTTTTTAGATCTGCAACTCATAAGTCATCTAACATCTACCCCCAAAAAAGATAGGACATCTTTTAATTTTGAATTGCTTTTTGGACCTTCTCAAAACTCTGCCTAATTATGTTGAACTTAACAAGACATATATATATTGATACAATGTTATTGCTTACAGTACATATTATGCTCTTTTTAATTTTGGTGTTCACCATAACTCTACAGAGTAGCTCATATTATTGCCATGTTACAGATAAGAAAGTTTAAGCTTAGTGAGGCTAAGAAAATTTCCTAAAGTCACAGAGTCAATAAGAAGTGAAACCAGGACTGAAGGCCACATTTGTCAGATTCCAGGCCCCTTTCCTTTCTACTCATCACACCGATTTCCAACAGTCAGAACTGAATGCTGGTCTCTGGTATAAGAGTTATGCCATGGGTCCTACAAGATCCTCTCAGCCCTATTGCCTGGGTTGAGGCCGGGGGGCCCAAAATCTGCCTACCTGTTAGAATGAGTAGCTTGTGAGGATATAGACAATCAAGGGTCTTGAGGTTTCAGTGCATATTTACACTTTTCCCTTTAAATTCCCTGATGCTACCACCATTGTTCACAGTACTTCTTCCTGACTTGAGACAAACAATCCCAGGCCACAATATCTTTTCCCTCTTAAAAAAATACCAAAGTTACAAATAAAAAGAGTACAGGACTGAGTAGGTGCTTTCTCATCACACTTTTTCCAGAGGCGAAGAGTTGACCTTGTTATTTTCACTTCTTAGTGGCTTAGAAGTCAGGACAAAAGCTTAGACCAAGGCATTCCAGGAAAAATATATGAATTCGAGGTCCCATGCCAAAAAGTAAACCTCCAAGAACAATGAGCAAGTTGATTGTGTTGGTCTTACCTAGGCCCTGGATTGACTGGTCCGCTGGTGTGGGGTACAGACAGGATGCTGGCGTGGGGTGTGGAGGATAAGGAAGTCCAATTGTCAGCTCCAGAGAAAACTTGCAGATTATTGCTGGAGCTTTCTATCAAATTCACTTTGGGGAAATAACAACAGTTCAATTTATGAAGCATGGAAAATATAAAGATGGTGACCAATGACATTATCCTAGGTCAAAATACAACCATGGCTTGTGCCACATGTGCCAACAGTGTGTTGATACTTTCTGAAGGAAACATGAGGGAGGAACTTAGGTTTATTGAAGTTTATTGAACGTCAACCATATGTCATGTACTGAAAGTGAAAGTTTCTCAGTCATGTCCAACTCTTTGCGACCCAATGAACTATACAGTCCATGGAATTCTCCAGGCCAAAATACTGGAGTGGCTAGTGTTTCCCTTCTCCAGGGGATCTTCCCAACCCAGGAGTCAAACTCAGGTCTCCTGTATTGCAGGCAAATTCTTTACCAGCTGGGTCATGTACTGTTCATCTTTTAATCTTTATAACAACTTCTCACCTCCATTTTATAGATGAGGCTCAGACAAGTGGAATGATTTTCCCTTTTTGACACAGATCTAACTCAGGTCACCATGCTTACATCCCCTTTAAAATGGGCCATGTCATCATCCCCTCAAAACAAGCCTAAGGCCACCAGTGCTTCAGATGAAATTCTGAGGATCAGGACCTATTTTTCTCAGCAACCCCAGGGAGATTTAAACATTTCAGGAATAGTGTCTTCTATGTATTTGAATCTTCATTTGCACAAATAGTGCATATATAATAGAGAGGAAGAAGGGAAAGAAGATGGGAAGGAAGGAGGGGAAAGATAGGAAGAGGATTTCATGTACATCCCTGGCCAAGTCACTCCTTTTCATGGTGTGGCCTTCAGCCTCAACTCCTGCATCCACCATATTGCCTCCCTCCTTCTCCACTCTTCCCAAACCATTCCCAGGTAACCTAGGTTCTCTCCTCCTTCTGTACCTTTGCTCATACCACTGTCTCACATGGAATGCCCTTCATTTCTGCCTGTATCCCATGTCATCCTTTGGATGTGTCATGCCCACTCCAACCTTTATCCTTTTCTATTCATTCTTCAAATCTCAACTTAAGCATTAAGCCCTCTGGTAAATCTAGCTGCCCTTTTCTTTCATTCCCATAGCACCATGGCTTGTGTGCTTTATAGAATGTTTCTCTAACTTTAATGTGCATAAGAATCACCTGGGGATTTTGTTAAACTGCAAACTCTTTCAGAAGGAGAACCTGAGAGTCTACATTTCTAACAAGTTCCTAGGGAATGCTACAGGTCTGAGGACCACATTAGAGTTCTCACTATACTGTATTAGGATTAATTATATATATTTGCATAACCCTAAGATCCTCCAGGGAATAAATTAAACCTTAATCACCTTCCTTACCCCCCTGCTTAGAAGAGTGCCTGGTGCATAGCAAATACTCAGATGTGTTTTGTGTGCTGACCCCAGGAAAGAATCAAGAAGTAAATGAGAACCCTGCTCAGTTTATGATATCATTAAGCTCCATTTTCTCCCTTCCTGGAAGCAGCTTGCTTCAAGGCTCCTGGGAGTAGCCAGCTATGGGGCACAGGGACAGGTAGCTGATGATCAGCAAAGTCATCTGCAGGTACAGAGCTCAGGATGTCCCTGAGGCTGGTATCCTAACACACTCCTCTATCTCCCATACCATGAACTTTACTTGTTTCCTTTAGTGTTAGTGTCCCCATATGAGAATAGAATCTCTGTGAGATGATTGGTTCTGTAATCTATTTTGTTCATGGACAAAACCTGGCACAAAGTCAACCCTTGATAAATATTTGCCAAATCAGACCAAAGCCTGGATGTAGAGTGAGCTAGCTTCCCAAAACTTCCTAATGGCTCTCCAATACTGGGCCCAATATTTTCTGGACTGAGCCATGTACTACAACTGTAGAAAAGAGTCATGTGAGGGCAATGAGCTGAGCGTCTCAGAACTCCATGACTTAACTTGGCTTTTAGAGATGCAGCCTGAAACTGCTTAGTACACCAGTGCCCTGGGAGGAGGACTTTCACACCCATTAGAAATTGGGAGACTGGTTGTCTCCCAGCTTTCATAATTATTTGAAATAATTATAAAACACTAATAATGCTATAATGATATAGTCAACTATTAGTATATAAAACATCAAAATTTTAATATATAACAATATTACATATATTAGATAAAATGGATTCTATCTTCAGATATTTACTTCTACTAGTTGTTTATCTACTTCTTACCACCATCCACACCCCCAAGGGTATTGTTAGCAGAATCACACACCTGAGGGAGGATGATTTCTATGCATGTATGCAGAAGGGTAGGGAGCCTGCCGGTGGTGTCCTCGGATGCCAGGATAGTGCTCACAGCCATGGTGGGTGTGGGGAGCAGACAGAGGCAAAGGAGTAGTATACTGGTAATTGGTGTTTCCTGCTGTGCACACTCCATCCGGATTGGAAAAGATCCAGCCTCCCACTGGAAGAGATAAGAGGAAGACACAGAGGAAGACTCTGTGAACTTCCACACCGAAAGTCAGGTTACCAGCCACTTCGCATAGTTATATTTCTGAGTGAATGGCAATGTCTACCTGTGTGGAGTTAGATACTACCACCTCCGCTGCTACTTCCCTTCCATGTTAGCAGCAAAGTTGGCTTCTTTGGAGATGGATGACAGGTCCTATCAAGTTTGGAAAATCTCTTAAGAAATGCTGGAATCACAGCTATATAAAATATTATTTGAATGTATAAGTTAATAGAAAATACAAAAGTTAAGTTGCTTCTGACTTAATTGGATTAAAAGTCAGTCCACGAAGGAGATGTCAGATGATATATTAATCATTGATTAATAGCTACTAGGGAATGTTTAATTTGGTTACCCAGAAAGAATGGAGCCCTCCCTGTTTCTGCCAAATGATAAATTATCTTTAGTTCTCACTCCAAGCAAGAGGAGACATGATGCCTCCCATCACCACCCAACAAAGAGGATTCTGAAGGCAAAGAGAGAGGGAGATGGCTAGCACAACTTGATAAGAATCTTGCAAAACATTTTGGAAAACTGCAAAATATTTCACAGAAATGTGTTTGTGAAAGACCATCTCAATTGATGCAGAAAAACCATATGACAAAATTTAACACCCTATCATAATAAAAGCGTTCAATAAAGAATACAGGAAAATTGCCTCAACATAATAAAGGCCATATAGAACAAGCCCACAGTTAACACCATGCTGCTGCTGCTGCTGCTGCTAAGTCGCTTCAGTCCTGTCTGACTCTGTGCGACCCCATAGATGGCAGCCCACCAGACTCCCCTATCCCTGGGATTCTCCAGGCAAGAACCCTGGAGTGGGTTGCCATTTCACCACCATACTCAATGGTAAAAAACTGAAAGCTTTTCCTCCAAGATCATGAGCAGAACAAGAATATCCACTCTTACCACTTCCATTCAGCATCGTACTAGAAGTCCTAGTCAGAGCAATTAGGAATAAAGAAAAAGAAAGAAAGAAAAGGCATCCAAATTGGAAACAAAGAAAATTATCTCTGTTCATAGATGACACAATCTTATATGTAGAAAATTCTAAATATTCCACAAAAAACTTTTATAATAAACAAATTCAGCAGTTGCAGGATACAAAATCAACACACAAAAATCAGTTGCATTTCTATACACTAACAATGAACAATCCAAAAAGTAACTAAGAAAACAATCCAATTTAGAATAGCACCACAATTAATAAAGCACTTTGGAACAAAATATACCTACAGGGAAAAGACTCGTACACTGAAAACTATAAAATATAGATGAAAGAAATTAAAGAAGATATAAATAAATGGAAAGACATCCTATGTTCATGGATTGAAAGGCTTAATATTATTAAAATGTCATACTACCAAAAGAAATCTCTATCAAAATCCATAAGACACTTCTGTCAGAAATGTAAAGCAATACTAAAATTCATATAGATTCTCAAAGAACTCCAAATAGAACAATCTTGAGAAATAAAAATAAAGCTGGAGGCCTCACAGTTCCTGATTTCAAAACACATTACAAACCTACAATACTGTAAATAGTATGTGCTCAGTTGCCCATTTGTGTCTGATTCTTTGCAACCCCATGGACTGTAGCCTGCCAGGCTCCTCTGTCCATGGAATTTTCCAGGCAAGAATACTGGAGTCGGTTGCCATTTCCTACTTCAGGGGATCTTCCTGACGAGGGATCGAACCCAGTCTCCTGTGTCTCCTGCACTGGCAGGCAGATAGCTTACCACTGAACTACCTGGGAAGCCCCCTAATTAGTATGGTGCTGGTATAAAGACATATAGACCAATGGAAGAAAAGAGAGCCTATAGATAAACACCACTTATATAGTCAAATAATCTTCAACAAGGGTGCCAAGAAAGGATAGTCTCTTCAACGAACAGTATTAGGAAAACTGGATATCCACATGCAAAAGCAATAAATTAAACTCATATTACACCATATAAAAATTTTGACTTTAAATGAATAAATGTAAGACCTATAAAACTCCTAGAAGAAATGCAGGGGAAAACTTCATGAAATTGGATTTGGCGATGATTTCTTAGATACGACACCAAAAGCATGGACAAGAAAAGCAAAAATAGACAAACTATTTCAAACTTTAAAACTTGTGCACAGCAAAAGAAACACTAACAGAGTGAAAGGGAAATCTATAGGATGGAAGAGAACATTGGCAAACTATAAAACTATAAAAGGGATTAGCATCTAGAATATGTAAAGATCTCTTATAACTCAACAATAAAACAACAAAAATCCTAATTAAAACAAGCAAAGGACTTGAACAGACATTTCTTCAAAGATATACAAAAAGCCAATATGTATATGAAAAGATGTTCAACATCACTATTCATTAGCAAAATGCAAAACACAAATCGAAACAAGATATCACCTCGTACTATTAGGATGGCCATTATCCAAAAAAGATTAGGAAATAATAAGCGTTGGCGAGAATGTGGAGAAATTAGAACCCTTGTGAACTGTTCATGGGGATGTAAAATGGTGCAACTGGCATGGAAAACACTATGGAGTTTCCTTAAAAAATTAAAAATAGAAGTACTGCATGATCCACCAATTCCATTTCTGGCTATATACCCAGGAGAATTAAAGACATTTGCAGATTCATATTCATTGCAGCATTATTCGCAGTTGCCAAGAGGTGTAAGTAAGCTAAATGACCATCAGCAGATTATGGGATAGGCAAATTTGGTATATACATGCAAGTGAATATTATTTCAGCCTTAAAAAGAAGGAAATCCTATCGTATGGTACTATATGGGTGAGCCTTGAGGAACATTAGGATAAACAGAAGCAGCCAGTCATAAAATATATATATATATATTGCATTATTCCTCATACTAGGTATCTAAAGGCTATGGATATAGAGGTATAGAGTAGAACGGTGGTGGCCAAGGGTTTTGTTGGGAGGGAGGTGTGAAGAGATGAAGTTTGGTGAGTATATGTAGTTTTAACATGCAGGAATTGGGGTGGAGGGGGCAAGCAGGTGGTTCTGGGAATCTTTTGCACCAAAATGTGCATGTGATTTGACAATATTGTACTATACATACAACTCTAGTGAAGGTGCATTTTATATTGTGGTTTTAAGCCACAATAAAAAATGTAGTTAGTATTATGAGGAAAAGGCTTTACTTCAAGTGAATTCACGGGAAAGGACAGAGAGGCCGTAGAACAAGAAACACATTCTTTCGCCAACCAGCTCTCAACTGAGGGGCCCACAGATAAAGATTCAGACAGGACCAGAAATGTTCCTTAAGAATATTGACTAGGGATTGTCACCAGGGCTTTTGTGATATGGAACTAGAACTTTTATTAAAACCATTTGCTTAATACTTCTTAAGTATAAGTAAACAAATTATACAGAATTCATATTACAAAATGTAGGTCAGTCATTCTTAATAAATCATTTTGTTATCTTCATTTTCTCTTTGTTGTATAGACATGTGGCTCAAGGGATCACTATCTGAATGACAGAATCAAGATTCAGGTGCTCAGTAAGCAAAGCCAGGAAGAACTAGACTTCTGTTGTGAAGTTTGCCACATATAAGGATGTTTACCGAGAAGGTTGCAACACATGAACTTGAAACAGTGTGGTTCCACATGTGATCCCATCCTATACAAAATAGCTTTTCATTCCAGGTCAGTTAAAAAGTGCTTTTCTTGGATAAATTGTTAGAAATGTACCATCTCCCACAACTGAATCAGGAAGAAATAGAAAATATGAACAAATTGATTACCAATAATGAAATTTAATCAGTAATCAAAAAACTCCCAACAAACAAAAGTTGAATTCTACCAAATGTTTTAAGAAGTAAACATCTATCCTTCTCAAACTATCCCAAAAACTGAAGAGAAAGGAATGCTTCTGAATGCATTCTATGAGGCCAGCATCACCGTGATACCAAAACCAGACAACAGCACCACAAAAAGAAAGTCACAAAACAAAACAAAAGATAACATTGCACCACTATTTACAATAGCCAAGGAAATGAAGCAAATCAAGTGACCACCAAGAGATAAATGAATAAATAAGGTGTGTGTATGTGTATATATATATATATATGTATACACACACACACACACACACACACACACACACAGTGGAATATTATTCAGCCATAAAAAATAATCATGCCATTTTCAAAATCACGGATGGACTTAGAGGGTATTATACTAAGTGAAATAAGTCAGGTAAAAAAGATAAATACCATATGATTTCACTTATATATGGAATCTAAAAAACAAGCCACATGAACAAATATAACAAAACAGAACAGACTCATAGAGAACAAACAAGTAGTTACCAGACGGTGGGGAGGAAATAAATAGGTGAGGGAGATTAAGAGGTACAAAATTCCAGTCACAAATGAGTCATGAGGATGAAATGTGCAGTATGGGGAATATAGTCAATAAGATTGTAATAACTTTTTATGGTGACAGATGGTAACTAGACAAAGAAAAAAAAGACTCCTAAGAAAAGGGTTTTTTTAAGTTATTTTCTGAGAGTTGTTTCTCTTTATGTGGCTATACTGCCACTTCTGCAATGAAAAATGCATCGAACTTTAGGGGAAGGAGGGAGTAAAGAATTTCATAGCTGGAAAACTGTAGAAGGGATCTTAGCAAACCATTATACTCTGAATTAAAGGGTATCTCAGACACTGATGCTACTGACCTTGGATTACTGCTGCAGCTTTAGAGGGCTTGCTCCACTGTGGAGCCTCCTCTCTGTTCTGAGACATGGAAAGGGTGGCACCCTATCAGGTACATCCAGTCTACCTGCAGAATTCCAGGTATATGACTCCACTAATACTGTAGTTTTCCAGTCAACAAATACAGAAGTTTCCTCATGTGCAAAGCTGTGGCCTTCCTGAGGCGTGGCAATGGTGATAAACTCAAAAACCAGAAAGTACTAAGAACAAGGAAACCCCAAAGCAGGAGTGGAGTGTCAGGGTAGAACCTATAGCCAGAATGCACTTTTATGAGCTCTTTAGCCTCCCTGACACAAAAATGCGAGTCAAAGAAATTCACTATTTCCATTTTTGTCTCCTGCCTTGGATTTGTGTACACTCCCCCAGGAGCAGTGGTTCTCTCTGGGAGTTCTTGAAAGGGCATATACTTGTCTTGAGTGGGAGAAATAACCGTTGGGTCTTGATAGAATATTGGGAACAAGCCTGAAGCAGTCATGACAGGTAAAAACTCTCAGTGTGGTGGAGATGCTCCTAGTGTAGCCCCAGGCCCCTCCTATCCAGGGTTCACCCAACTCACAGTGAGAATAGGTCACATGCTGGCTCTCAGACATAGCTTCTGGAATATCCTTGAGGTGGTTCCTGAAAGAGCAATGAAAGTGCACCATAGCTGTCCAGCTTACCATTCATATCCAGCATCAAGTACACCCAAGATTGTCTTTGGAGAGCAATAAATTTCTCAAAATAAGAAAATCAAACACTTTTTTCCCCTCAGACTACTATCTTTGTCCCATTCTCCTTCTCCTACTTTATGTTCTTATGCAATTGCTCTTTGAATTGCAACTTTATAGTCAATCCAATTTACCTTATTTACACCTATCACTATGTAGCTTGATCTTACTGATTTGTGGTCAGTGTTTCTGCTTGTTAAAATTCAAGCAATGATTACAGCAGCTAAGATTTGCATAGGACTTCAGGGCACATTCGCATCTGTGATATGCTAGGTCCACCAATTATCCTGTGATAGAATATTACTACATGCTTTCGCAGATTTAGAAAGTGGGTCCCAGAAAAGCAAATTGACTTATGCAAGTCAGGAAATGGTAAAGCTAGGACTCAAAGCCAGGATCTCTCTCTCTCAAAGTCCTAAATATTTTTATTATATGACTTTTCTTATCTGAAAAAAGGTATTTCTTCTACATCATCAAAATTAAGTCAAATATTGACAGGACAGACCCCTGTGACACACTATTATAAATACCTGTCCATTAGTCTAGAGCCTTTATGATGAAAAAGAAAGATTAGACAGTTATAGGAATTAGTGTAAAGATCTGAAACAGAAACAACAAAATCTCATCACTTCAAAGGAAATCATTCACAACCCCCAGAAGTCTTTGACTTAAAGACATGAGCCTCTCACCTTTATGAATTACTCACCTTTCCTAGGTGAAATCTAGCTTTAAAAAATTTATTGAAATTGTACTACTCAGATAACTGTGGTAAAGGAAGATTGAATTATTTAAAATTTAAATCACTTAGTTTTTTTTTTAATATGATTATATTAGTTTTAAGAATCTACCATAAGATAGGGCAGATAAAACATGGCCAGTTCCAGGTCCTCCTGTTGTTTAGCTGCTAAGTCGTGTCCAACTCCTTGTGACCCCATGGACTGTAGCCCACGAGGCTCCTCTGTGCATGGGATTTCCCAGGCAAGAATACTGGAGTTGGTTGTCATTTCCTTCTCCAAGGGATCTTCCTGACTCAGGGATCAAATCACATTTCCTGCATTGGCAGGCGAATTATTTAACACTGAGCCACCTGGGAAGCCCCAGGTTCTCCTGGACCCCTATTATAAAGGACAAGTAATTATAAATTTGTTTTATCTTGCTGATTTTGTTGGACACTGAATTAAATATTAAAAACATGTTTCTATCAAAGGTAATGCAAATGCCACTAGTTAGTTCCTTCCAAGATTATTATAAACTTCATATTTGCAAAGATCATAAGATTTCCCTGAAATTTCTCTACTCACCTTTCCTTGGCATCCAAGAAGGCCTTGGCAAAAGGGTTGTACTTGATTTTGAGAGCTGTTATCTTGCATTTACAAAGACAAGTAGTGTTAGTGAAAGGAGAATATGCGTGGGGAACAGAACACTTTATCTTCACCTGTGAATTTCTGTAAAACCAGAATAATTCTCCTCTTTTTTTCTCCTCTCCATGTTTCTTTGCTTCCTTCTGCACAAAATCACTATTGCACTGTCCAACAAGCAACGTTTTATTGTCACATATGGTGAAAATGGCAAATGCAGTATAAAGTGAGCAAAGAAACGACAAAGCAACAAAATTGCACAAACCTGATGTGCTAAATCTAGCATTTATTCTATTATTCATTTTTTTCAACAGTAATTGAACACCCACCATCTGTCAGTTACTTTTCTTGTCACTGGGACACAAAGGAGAGGATACTGATGAACACCTGTCTCTAGACTCTCGAGTACAGACTAGAATCAACTCCCTGACCTCTTAAATAATCACTTACCCTTTGGGCCATGTTTACACACACGCACACACACACACAAACTATCAATTCAACCTATTGTCACCCTTTATCTCCCCTGGGCTTAGCCTGCTTCATTTTCCTTAGAGCCATCTGACCAAATATATATTTATCATTTTTATCTCTTCTCACCAGGATATAAGTGCCTCGAGTACAGTGCAGTATTACCAGCATGTAGGAAAACATCCAGCCTGTAGTAATACCCAACAAATATTTGCTGAATAAAAGAAGATTTTTGGCTCCCTCATCCACCCTTGTACCCATTCTCAGGGTGAATTTACATTGGCAGAGATACGTTGTCAGGAGACAGAGGCTCCGAGGTTAGAGTTTCCCAGGTTTGATTCCCTTGGGGCATGTCCAAGACCAGAATTACAGCATCAGGCTAGTAGCCTGTTGAAAACATAGCCTTAGCCTTGCTACTAGTTCAGAGGGAAACCTCCAGCATGTGTCCAGGAAAATCTGAGCACTTAGACAGAGGGCAACCAGATGACAGGTTCCACCTGCCATGGACTAAGAGAGCAGGCAGCATGTCAGTGGATAAGGGACATTGTCCAGAGAACAGAGGAGGTCAGGATGTAGCCCCCAACTCCTCCCCACTTTCTGAAGTTGCAAAAGCCCACTCAACCTTCATAAACCCAGAGGCCATCCTACAGAGAGTAAAAGGGGATGAAAGGCAATCTGCCTATAAAAACAGAACAGTTTTTGAGGGCCTGTTTAAATTTTCAGATATTTGGTTAATTTTTCTTTCCACTGACCTGCTAAAGGGCTCGGCTGAGAGGCCAGATTAGTTATAGAAAAGAAATTACATTTCCCTGCACATCATCTGTAGGCACTAAGGCAGTAGTTTCCAAACCTGGATGATCATCAGAATCCTTTAAGAAGGCTCTTAAAACCAGATTCTGGGTATTCTCCCTGGAGATTCTGACTCAGTTAGCTGGATGGGAGCCTAAAAATCTTAAGCTTCCAAATAAAGAAATGCAAATTAAAGCCACAGTAAGTTACCATTTTTTCTACCCTGTTGAATTATCAAAGCTGAAAATGTAGGTAATCACCAATGTTGAGATTGGTGTGGGAATTATAAATGGATATGCTCTTTGGAGGGAGGCAATGGGGCTTTGTCTATCACAGTTCTAAACATACACTCTCCTTAACAGAAAAATTCCATTTCTGAGTGCTTAATATTCTTTGCAGTGTTATTTATCATAGAAAATAAAACAACTGGAAATGACCTAAACATCATTTAGGAGGGAAACTGATTGCCTGAAATACAGTGTATCCTCTGCAATAATTTCAGAAAAGGAGATAAATCCTAATCCAATTTACATAGAAAGATATTCATAATGTACTCTTAAACACAGGGGGTGGGGAGAAATTTCATACTAATATGAACATGAGCCAATTTGTGTGAGGAAATCTATACACTGTGCATATTTATAAATGAACAGACTATGCGTGGGAAAAAAGCACACTCTAAGCTATTATTTGTAGTGTCCCTGGGGTGTAGGATTCACAAAATAGGGAAAGAGTAAATTTTTACCTCTAACTTTTCATTTCATTGTATATACTTCCATACTAGTTGTTTATCATGTGAAGTTTTTTTAAATAAACATGTATAATTACCATTAAAAAATTTTTTTAAGGGTGGAAGAGGGATGAACTGGGAATTTAGGCTTAAATGCAAACTATTAAATACATAGAATAGAAAAACACCAAGATCCTTCTGTATAGAATGGGGAACTATATTCAATATTCTGAGATAAACCATAAAAAAAGAACATAAAAAAAGAATACATATATATCTATGTATAACTGAATCACTTTGCTGTACAGCAGAAAATAAAAACATTGTAAATCAACTATACTTCAATTTTTAATCTTTCAAAGTTTAAGCAAAAAGAATCCAACCGATCAGGTATCCTGGTGACCAGCAGTCCTGGAAACTCCTATAGTATGTGGATGAACCAAAAAAATTTTGCTCCCACAGAGTTTACGGAGGCCAAATGCTGGCTCCTCAGCTGTAACCATCAGAGTGGCCCAAGTTAGGCAGGAAAAGATCTACATATGGCCCCAAAAGAGCTAACAAGTGGGACAGATAGTATAACACAAACCCAAAGAGGGTGCACGATTGGATCAATTCCCACAGACTTGCTTTAGAGCAGGAGAGATGCCTAGCTCTGTCAGGTCAAGGGCCTGGAAACAAAGATCCTGCATTTCTGCTGGTTTTATTACAACGCACCACTGTGCCTTACTGGCACCAGGAGAAGAAACACTGGTGGAGCTTTGGCAAGCAGGGAGAAGGAGGTGGAAAGTGATTACCACACTGTTCAACTTTGTCTCTACCGAGTCTTTCTGAGTATATTGAATGTTAGCAAACCTACCTTTCATCCAAGTTTGGTCATAGCAATAAAAGCACCACTCCCTAGTCCCACTACACTCCCCCAGGTGACATTTACACATACATACACACACACACTCACCTCCTCGTTCTGATAGGCAGTCACAGCTATGAACTGGGTTTCAGGGAAGGAGCAGTTCATCACCATTCGATGGGCATCTCCAACACGCACTATGTGAACCTGGGGTTCATATTTATGCAGAGAATTCAACATTATCTGTTTAGGTGGAAGAAGAGAGAGGACACACAAAGCCTGAGGCATCACAGGTTACAGATGACCCAGCACCTCTGATTAGTCCTAAGGTTAACATTTAGGGCCACACACATTGATCCCCAGTCATCTGAGCTGCCACTGTCTCTCTGAGAAATTATTGAAGGGAGATTTTTTAGAAACTCTTAAGGAGAATAACTTTGGAGCTGCTTATATGAGCGTGACTAAGTACATACACACATAAGAGGGTGAAGAGTGGGTTGCCAGAGAAGAGCTGGTCTAAAGAGTATTCAGTTTTCTGCCAAAATCCTGGCTTCCTTTTTTTTTTTCCTCCTATTTTCAGCACAACGGGATGAATTTTGCTCTGTTAAAACATACTGTTTTTCTTCCTATGAGAAAGTGTGTTAGTGTTAGTAGCTCAGTCATGTCTGAATCTTTGCAACCAATCTAGCCCACCAACCTCCTCTGTCCATGGAATTCTCCAGGCAATAATACTGGAAAGGGTTGTCATTCCCTTCTCCAGGGGATCTTCCTGATCCAGGGATCAAACCTGGGTCTTCTGAATCACAGGCAGATTCTTTACCATCTGAGCCACCAGGGAAGCCCTCTAGTAAGAAATCCTAATTGTCTCAAAATCCTGACAAAGGGCTGAATTACCTAAAAAGTAATGATAGCTGACATCTGCTGGTTGTATAACATCCACTCTTTGTGGTTCAAAGCAAAGGTTTATTCAAAGTCTCCTGTTGTGAAAACTGGGAGAGAATAATAGTTTACTTTTCAATTTCCTGATTCAATAAAGAACTGGAAACTTCTGAATATTGCAGAGACTTAGGAAGATGACTTACCATTCTTAAAACAAGAACCCCTACATCCCAGCTGGATTAGCACAGAGATCAGAGAAGGGGTAAAATGTCTAAGGGCTTATGAGACTGACCAAAGTGAAATCTGGGGGAATAAGACCTCTTCCCCCAACTGGGTCTAATCCCCCCAAACAGTCTACATTTTATAAAGCAAATAACAACCTTGCACAGCACACGAGTATGCACAATCCTACCAGAGAAAACAAAAGAGTAAAAAGCCTCAAAATCTTGTTTACTCTAATTGGAGACCTTAAATAAAACCCTCCTTATTTAAGGTTTGTTTGGATTCTTTTTCTGAAAACCCAAAGCTGATTCAATATTCTATTGATAATTATCATAATGCCCAAGTGGAGGGAGCAATTATTTCATTTAGGAGCAGCTTTTTATCAAGATGCCACTTACACCAGAAAAAAAAAAGGGAGAGGGAATAACAAAACCCTGGTACCCACAAACATCTCCCTCCTCCCAGGCTTGGTAAAAAGCACCACACACAAGGCAAAACTCTGAAAGGCCCCTGATGATTAAGTAAACTACTGCACTCTCTCACTCTCTCTTAACATCAGGAAGTCCATTAAAAACTGAAAGCACCAATTAAGAGCTGTTTATTCCTGTTCACATTTGGACTCCGGGGAATAATTGGCTTCTGTGAGAGAAGAGGTCGGTGAGGACCCCCTAATTGCCTAAATGCACCCTCGATATTTCTTGATGAGTGTTGTGGGGCAGCCGGGTGGCCAGGCTACCGAGCATACCTGCCCACCTCCGTTGAGCTTATTGGTCAGCTTCACTTTGCTGAAGGAGATGGGTGCCTTCATCCAGTGGGCACCGAAGTTGGGGGAGTCTGGGTGGATGTAGACACAGCTGTGGCTGGAGACCTCTGGCTTGCCTGCAGGCACCCATTCTCCATTGACGTACTTCCAGCGATGACTGTCCGTTGGGACAAAGTCCAGAAGGAGTGAGTACATGGCACTGGGGTCCAGGCCTGTGATGCTAATCTTTAGGACCGGGAACATCCGTCTACAAGAAAAGGCAGAAATTGAGCCACAAGAAGGTTATTAGAATGTTAGGAACATTCTAATATGTCCAGTCCTCTCTCTGCTCAGAGGAGACTGTCCTTGGACGGCTCTGGTGATGCAGAAAATGCACAGGGGAAGCCAAATAAAGAGGGGCCAGGCCAGCAGCCTCAAACTCAGTCAAGCCTCTTTTTACCAATGTATTTTATATTGAGGTTTTACTTTTAAATGTTATGCTCTGTTTTCAAGTCTGAAAATCACTGATCTAGTCATTCGACTAGAATGAAATTCCTCCTGAAACTTGAGGTATTATAGACAGGCGGGTGCCAGGTCTTCACAGAGCTTCCTTCAAAGGTTTTTTCTCAGCATACATCAGGTTTTCACACTATTGCCACAGAGCAGACCTTCTCTGTAACAGAAAACAGTTCTAAATAATAGTAACAGTGTTAATACAGAAAACATGGTTTGTGGTAAAGGCAGTGAAGCGGACCCTTAACTCTACATATTTAGACCAGTTCCTTCCCTGCAGGAGCTGTTAGAGGCTTTAATGCACCTGTGTGCACTTTGAGAGGGGTGAGGGATTCCGCATTCTGCACTTGTGTACCAGGGCAACCATCTTCTCACTGAGCATCTTGTGGGAATTTGTGTTCAAGAAATACACTTTGAGGACTTCCCTGGTGGTCCAGTGGTTAAGAATCTGCCTGCCAATGCAGGGGACATGGGTTCAGTCCCTGGTCTGGGAAGATTCCACATGCTATAGGGCAACTAGGCCCATGAGCCACAATTACTGAAGCCTGCATGCTATAGAGCCCTCAAACCGCAACCAGAGAGTAGCCCCAACTCACCACAACTAGAGAAAATGTGCACCCAGCAACAAAGACCCAGTGCAGCCAAAAACAAATGAATACTTTTTTTTTAAAGGAAGATGTATACATTAGGACATGATGATCTGGATTTCTTGGTCCTTCTCCCACCCTCTGGGGTGTTCCCAGGTGGTTCAGTGGTGAAGAATCTGCCTGCCAATGCAGGAGACGTGGGTTTGATCCCTGGGTTGGGAAGATCCCCTGGAGAAGAAAATGGCAACCTACTCCAATATTCTTGCCTGGGAAATCCCATGGCCAGAGGAGCCTAGTTGGCTACAGTCCACAGGGCCCTAAAAGAGTCGGACACGATGTAGAGATTAAACAGCTGCAGCAGCAGCTCCTACGCTCTAAGAAAATACCAGCAAGCTTACTGTCACAAATATGTGGAGAAGCCATCTTACCTGGCTTCTGATTCTCTTTAGCTTATTTTTCCTTCACCAAGCTTTCTAAGTTGCTCAAATCTCCTCAAAAGACCTAGTTTCCATACAGACACCCCTACCACCTCCTGATTGCCCCAGAAGCTATCTTTTTTGTCAATACATCTTTGAAAATCTGAGTCCCCAAGTTGAGAAGCTAACAAATTAGGGTCCAAAAACTTGCTACTCAAAGTGGTTCATGACTCAGCAGCAGAAGTAATCAGAAATGCGGCAGCTCAGACCTAACTCCAGACATACACAATCAAAATCTGTGCTTTTCAAAATCTCCAGTTAAGTCACCAGAACTTTAAAGCTTAAAATGTACTGGTCTAGGGTATCTTTAGCTTTTAAGATAGCAACTAAGGAGACATCCAAGGGAGTAAAGGGAGTCACTTGGAGGATTTGTGCTTCTATTAAGGTTGGGAAGAGAATAAAAAGGGGAAAACTGAGTATGTCCATTGCTAAAAGAAGGAGTCCAAGGATGCCAGGTATGGAAACATTAAAAGCATAATGGGTATAGATGAGGGACTGGAGGGTCACCAAGAGAATCCTCCTGTACCCAGTAGTGCCTAGTTTTGAAATAACGTACAATAAGAACTGTCACATATGGAAAGTGAAGAAATTGAGCAACAGATAATAAGGGCTGGATCTAGAGATGGACTCAAGCCATCCAGGCTCCTCAGTCTTCTGAGCTTAAATTGCATGGGCTCCCTGAATACTCTGGACAGACAGGATATTTTTCCCCTTGGCTCGTCCACCTCATCAATACTTCCTTCCAACTCTTTGCTGGGTCCTTTTCCAACTTAGTCCTCCAGCTGTGTATGAATAACGGGGATCTGTTTTCAGCAGCCGCTCTTTTCTAAATGCCCTGCCTTAGAGACTACTTCAAAACTTATGACAGAAGACAAAGAACCTGGGGGAGTTTACACCAACCAAGGTTTATACCCTGGAATGGCTCCTAGCAAGCATTTAATAGATAGTAAATAGATAGTACCTTTGAGTACTAGAGGCTGGGTGAGTGAGATAATGAAAATGAAGCTTGGTAAGTTTAAATAAACCAACTTAAGTCCATGTATTCAGGAAGAGTGCAAGTTAACACCTAACAAACTGAACTATAACCTACATTTGAAATCATTCCTCATACTCACTAGATGGCTATAATAATAATAATAATAATAAAAGGTGAATAACAGCAAGCATAGAGAAATTGGAACGCTCATACATTGCTGGTGGAATACACAATGGACCAGCCACTCTGGAAAAAAAGTGAGTCTTGTAATTCCTCTAACAAATTAAAATACAGAGTTACCATATGACCCTGTAATTCCATGCCTAGGTGTTATGTGCATGAGTAATGAAAACATACACCCATGTAAAAACTTATATACAGACATTCATAGTGGCATTATTCATTACAGTTGAAAATCGGGAACAACCCACATGTCCAATATGAGTGAATAAATAAAATGAAGTATATTTATACAGTGAAATGCTACTTGTCAATAAAAATGCTACAACACAGATGAAACATGAAGACATTATGGTATACTTTAAACAAGTTTTTTGGATTGTACAGTATGTAAATTATCAAAATAAAGCTGTTAACAAAAAAAGTAAATAAAGAAAAAGAAGTAAAGAAGCATCCTGGTTCTTAGAAGAACACATGTAAAACATGGTAGGACCATTTGTTGCTTTAATCTCTAATACTTCATTTGCTGAGAATTTTATCATTATTTTTCTTTTTTATCACTACAGAAATGAACTGAGATGCTATGTATTTTTATCTTCTTTATACCAATGATGTCATAAATGTCACCAATGTGAATAAATGTCAACTTGCCCAAAGTCTTATAACTAGCACCCTGCCTCCAAGCCAAGTTCAGCACCTCCTGCTCTCCTCTGCCTCTTTCTCTAGCCTCGCAAGGACTGGGATGTGCTATCTCTTTACTTGGGGGCAACACTCATGACCAGGCTGTTTTCAGGGATGAGCTGCACTTCTTTGATCTTTTCTCCCTTTTCTTCCAAGGGAAATCTTTTCTCCCTTTTATTCCATCTCTGTGGCTAACCACAGAGACGGCCAAGAATCTTTGAGAAGCTGAGAAATATGTAAACCAATCCGTATATCAGAGAGAGAGAAGCAAATGTAGTAGGGAATACAAGCACTACCCAAAACCATGCTTGAGGAACCACACATGCTTAGGCTTGGCCATGAACTCTGTATTGTTTAGCTATGAGGCTAGTTTCTCAGTTTTTATTTCTCTTACAGGGGATCTTGAGAGCCAGCACTGCTGAAAGAGGCTGTGAGGACTGAGATCTATCGGAAGAAAGAGGGCAGACAAGGCAGATTTCCTAGGTGGGGAAACAGCAGAGATGGTTAAAGGCAAAAATCAGGAAGTAAACCCCTTCTCTTTCCCACCACAGAATTTTAATAATCATAAAGCATTCATCAGCGTTTTGGAGCGTGTGTGTATGCAGACACATGGGGCATGGATGTTTAGACTTATATGAAGATGAGAGAAGGAGCAAGAAATCAAAGTAGCCTGGTTAGAGGCTGCTAAGTCTCTTCAGTCGTGTCCAACTCTGTGCGACCCTAGAGACGGCAGCCCACGAGGCTCCCCCGTCCCTGGGATTCTCCAGGCAAGAACACTGGAGTGGGTTGCCATTTCCTTCTCCAATGCAGGAAAGTGAAAAGTGAGAGTGAAGTCGCTCAGTCGTGTCTGACCCTTAGCAACCCCATGGACTGCAGCCCACCAGGCTCCTCCGTCCATGGGATTTTCCAGGCAAGAGTACTGGAGTGGGTTGCCATTGCCTTCTCCATGGTTAGAGGCAGATCACACAAAAACATATGATCCTCATAAACTGCAATTGTAAGCTTCAGAGAAAAATCTCCATAGACTACAGGGACATGGAAAATTTTTTCCTGATGTACAACATTGGTTTTCTCTGTTCTTGCACCACTATACCTTCAGGGCCCTCGTTGCATCCCACTATGAGCATTAGCTCATCGTACCAACATCTCTAAATCACTGGGAAGTTCAATTTAGTGATCCTAACATTTTATGATAACAAATAGATACACCAATTACATCAGAAATTCTTCCAATTTATTAAAATCTTCTCAAGGCAAATTTAATCTGAATGAAATCAAATTATTCAACTTCATGGAAATACACATGAAATGTAGCTTTTCCCCCTAAGGCAAATATGTTACTGTAGAGAAAACAAAAGTTACAAGAGATTTCACTTATTTGCCACTGAAATCTGAAATAAATCTTTTTGTGCAACCTAAAATACAAGTTCCTAGCTTAAAGGATGGAGATGAAAGGAAGTATTTACAAGCCGATGCACTAGAGATGATTCAAATGATTCTAAGGAGGTATTATAATTGTTATTGTTATGTCTGAAAGGCTATTGAATATCAATAACTAAGCATTTTCAATAAAAAAGGAGGGGAAGAAAAGAGAGCAGAGAGAAAAGAAACGGTAAAACAGCATGAGGAAGGGACAGGAGAAGGAGAATGAAGAACCATCATAATCCCAGTTTCTGAGGCTAATTCACTGTTTTTCAGGGAAAATCTCTACTACTTCTGATCAATGTCAGAAGCAAGCCTCCTATTTATGCATATAAATAGATGTCCATTTGAAAATGAGTCCTTTAATTCATCATCCCATCTATGCTATTTTAAAACTTGCTATTACACAGGACAATTATGCTCAGGAGTACAGGAGATATCTGATTAACCCCATCAAAGATTTAGAAAAGTCAGAAAGTTAACTGACTACAGGGACAGGAGGGTAACATGAATGAAAAGGGCCAAGACTAGGTATTAACTACCAGGAATGTTCTCTCCAGGGAAGGGCCACAGTTCCATCTGCCTTAGGCTCAGGAGTTGGTATGAAAGGTAAGGATGGGGCATCTGGAGGAGACATTTGGGTCTACTGACAGAGGAAAATAGGTCGAAAGCAGTGATACAAGGTTAGGAGAAAAAAGAGGGAACAGAGAGATGAAGAGGAGAATAAAGAAGACAGCAAAACAAGAAAGATGTGCCTACATCAAGAACAGGAAAGTGTTGCTAACAGTTTATTCTGAGAAACTAAACAGACTGCAAGTAATTCCAGATCACACTCATTCGTTACCAACTGCATTAATTTCTTAGAGATTTGTCTTCCCTTCTTTATCTGAAATACAAAGGGAACTATCTCCTGGCAAAATCTTGACCACGAGGGGTTCAGAGATCCTAAGAAAAGATTTAAGTCACTGAGGAGGTAAAATGTCAGCAGGACCTCCACAGAAAATAAGAATAATCACATTGACCATAATTAGACTTTTTCTACAGAGAATAATTTTCACATAGTTAATGAGTTTAAATACGTGAAGACTTCTCAACTTTAAATATGGAGAAAATTATATAGGTGCAAAAAAGCAAGAGAAAGCTCTTCTAAAATTGTAAAAGAACATATCAATATGACATAGTATTAAGTTGAATTTTATAATGGTTTTCAAAATTTTTATTTATTCCTCATTCAAATATATGGACTATATTTTTACTTGATTATTATACTTATTTTAATATCATATATGACCACTTTGACAGCCAAATAAATAGTATGAGGCTAAGTATTAGTGTAACTAAAAGAATAATAAACAGAATGGTCTACCTGTCATCAGATATCATAAAACTTTTAAAATTGTATCATCACTCATCTTTAAAAGGAAAGAAAGTATATCCAGTTTTAGGAATTAGGGATAATTCTTTGAAATTACAAACATGTTTTCTATTTCTTTTTACAGAATATAATGTGTCAATACAGATCAAAAGTAAGAATAGGTGAAATTATAATTAAAATTATTTAAAATAACAAATTCTATATATGAAATAAATATGGGACCCATTTAGAGAGAGAAAATATAAGTATCAAGCAAGATTGATATTCCTGCTACTATTAGTAATCACAATTTATTGAAAGGCCATTATCTCTAGAACAATTTTTATTTACAAAGCACTGTAATGTCACACAACAACACTCTAGTTCATAATTTTACCAGATAGAATGGTTCATTCTCTATGCCATGCATTTTATTCAGAAATGGAAAAGTGAGAAGTCAGGAATGAAAGTGTTTTTCACAAGGACAAAAGCCTGCCAGAATTTCAGCTAGCTTGGATTTTTCTCTCATTGGAAAACAGAATTTCTCTCAAAGGTCACAATCTTTGAGATTGTGCTGAAGCTAACCATATTGAAAATACCTTTCAATGTACTTTTTTGACCATGTGAACAGAAAGATCAGTATCACATTAATATTGGGAGCTGTTTGGCAAAGCTTGGGAGCAATACTTTCTAAATATTTTTATCTCCTTTACTAAACAGAAACCCCTAATATTACCTTAGAGAGTCACTTGGCAGAAATAGATTTAATATAATCCAAGAAATGCCAACAGAGACTCCATTTCAGTTAATCCCTAATTTGTTGCAATGAAAACACAGAAGGCATCTTCTCTTTTCTCAGTCAGTATATTATGGTTTCATTAACTATTACTGCAATGGCTTTCATACTGTCACAGACACACACAGTTTCAAATGAACACTCACCACAAACACACAGGAAGAAGCAAGTGTAGTAATAGGAAGTGAGATTAAATTTGCCTTTTAGCCTCTGAATCTTCAGCTTGTCAGAAATGTCTCGCAAGTTTGCTATACTTCAGACAAAATCACCCAGCTTCCAGATAAAGTTGCCTTTTATTTTATCTTATCTGAATGGAATTGGGGTTCAAAGAATAGTTATCTGCTCCAGGATGTACAGTCAAAAATTAACATTATTTTCTGACATTTGAGTGCATTTCCCAAACCCACGGGACATGCCCCCCTTTACAGTAATTTCAAAGTATTTCTTCATTTAAAATGCAGGCAAAACAGGTGGCTTCATCCTCCACTTCTCTAACGATCTCAGAGAAATTAATTAAGTTGGCTGGGGGAAAGCCGTAGGAGACTGTCCTCGGGAGTGTTTAATCAGACCCCGCTACCTCTGAGTGAAGAGCTGTAGCCTTTTCTATGTTCGAGGGGCCTTGCCTCCCTTGCCAAGCCCCGCCAGCCCAAGTAGAGCCACAGATAATCTCACCTGCCGTTCTTGGTCACGATCATTTCGTTAGTGACTTCCTTGAACCTCTGCCAGAGAGGGGCATCCTCCAGAATGATCTGAAGTTGCTTCTCTGTAGGGTCGCCTTTTTCCCTCCCTGCCTGAAGCTCACTTTCCACCACATTGAGCAGACGAGAAACAGTTCCATCACAGGTCTTCTGAGTGTCCAACTCACTCATGGCCACAGGCCCCTCTCAAACTTTGCTGAGAAACGGTAGTTACTTGCCGGCTTCCACCTCTTTCCTCCTGTCACTTGCCTGCTTTTCAAATCCAGCTGGACAGTGCCTGGGAAGCTGGGGAAGAGATGCCTAGTCTCTTGCCTAAGCTCCTAGCATGACACCCTGAAAGTCTACAAATTATACCACCAACCTGTTAAGCTTTAGTTGGGGGTGGGTGGGAGGGGAGAGGTGGGGAAGAAAAAGCCCTCTCTTGATTACTCACAGGATCAGGTGGGAGAAAACCTGGCTTTCCCATTGGCTGCTGTGTATAGAGTAGATATTTAAGAAGGGTACTCCATCCAAATTATCAGGCTTTTATCTTGCTGTACCTGAAGAGGTCTAATCGGTGTATTGAGGACCATTTTCCAGTTAATTAAAATTGTTGTGGGCCCAGACTGTAACAATCAGGCAAATCACATTTGTGTATAAATCATGGCTTGTGGTATCTATAGGGAAAAAGAAGGATCGAAAACCTTGATGCCAATACAGGATTTCCTGACACAGTTGAGAACCAAACCACTGGCTCTGAATAGAATAGAATATATGGAAGGCCAAGGGCATTGTGCCAAGGAATATGACAACTGTACCACAGAAGAAAGGAAGATGCTCTGTGTGCCATCCACTCCAGGGTCAGAAATCAGGAGAAAAGAGCTAAGGACTTCATTCTCCCAGGATATCCCCTACTGGCCATCTCTCTCCTGAAGGATCCTACAGACCTCTCAAGGTATAGTCTCCTGCTCATCTCAAGGTCCCTCATTGCCTCCCACAAGCAGAAGAGCTCTGAACCTTGCTCCTCCTCCCTAGTATCCACAGCCTGAATATTTCTGATTTCCAATCCTAGCCAGGAGGAGAAAAAATCCTTCTAGCACCATATTAATCTAAGGAAACACTCTGTCCCCAGTGATTGAAAAATAAGCTTTTTACCTTATTGTGCAGTTGTAATCTTAAATCCAGAAAGGCATTCTGGCTTTCCCCTTCAATGGTTTGTGGCCTATCTGGCATTCTGAGGTGAATCCTCACTTTCCCTGAGGAGATACTACTGGTAGAAAACATTTCTTTTACCCACGACACACAGTGCACACAGTATACATGGGGAGGGCAGAGACAGCGCCACCTCCCCACCTGCGAGTAGATCCTGACACTTGTGGGTTTTCCTCTTGCTACAACAGAAAGCTGTAGAAAATGAAAATAAAAGAAAAATAAAAGCAAAAACATAAGATAAAGTCAGAGTAAGGATGGTATTCAAACAGTATGCTGTGCCTACTAAGTGCCAGATACTGATGAAGCCTTACATCCAACAATGAATGAAACAGAAATGGCCCTGCCTTCATGGAATTAAAAGTCTGACAGAGAAGATGAATAATATAAACAATTGAGACATTTACTCCTTGGCAGAAAATTTATGACCAACCTAGACAGATTATTAAAAAGCAGAGACATTACTTTGCCAACAAAGATCCATATAATCAAGATTGTGGTTTTTCCAGTAGTCGTGTATGGATGTGACAGTTGGAATATAAAGAAAGCTGAGCACTGAAGAATTGATGCTTTTGAATTGTAGTGTTGGAGAAGACTCTTGAGAGTCCCTTGGACTGCAAGGAGATCCACCCAGTCCATCCTAAAGGAAATCAGTCCTGAATATTCATTGGAAGGATTGATGCTGAAGCTGAAACTCCAATACTTTGGCCACCTGATGCGAAGAACTGACTCATTTGAAAAGACCCTGAGGCTGGGAAAGATTGAAGGCAGGAAGAGAAGGGGACGACAGAGGATGAGATGGTTGGATGGCATCACCAACTCAATGGACATGAGTTTGAGTAAACTCTGGCAGTTGCTAATGGACAGGGAGGCCTGGTGTGCTGCAGTCTGTGGGGTCACAAAGAGTTGGACACGACTGAGCAACTGAACGGAACTGAACTGAGTAATTACCAGTAGTGGTAAGTATATGAAGACTATGTAAAGGGGTGAGATGGTCAAGAAAAATGTGTATAAGGCAGGGTGGGGAGGATCCTAATTAGGTGGGGTTGTATGGAGAGTCTCCTCTGAGGAGGAGACATTTCAGGTAAGAACAAAAAAGATGACAAGGATTTAGTTAGAGAAGAGTTGGAGGAAGAGTTTCAGGCAGAGGAGGCATATATGAGAAGTGGAGCTTGGGCCAGTTAAAGAACAATGAGGAGGCCAGTATGGCTAGAACATGGTGGTACAGAGATCAGAGTGAGATGTGCTTTAAGAGGGGCCTTATAAATCTTAAAAAGGAATTTGGATTTTATTCCACATGAGATACAAAACTATTAGTGTGTATTAAAGCAGGAAGATACTATGTTTTGCTTTGTCCTTTTTTTAAATCTGGACAACTTATAGAGAATAGAGTAGTAAAAGTCAAGAATTGAAGAAAAGAGGAAAATTAGAGGGTTGTTATAGTGGTTCAGGCAAGAGATGGTGGTGGCTTATCCTAGGGTGGTGGCAGTGGCCACAAAGACAGGTGGTTGGACTCTAGGTTCATTTTAGAAATAGATACGGCAGAACCTCAGAGGGACTGGGTGTGGGGTGAGGGAGGGAGGGAGTGAGGAATCAAGTGTCTGTGGTGAACAGCTAGTAGGTAAGAGGGCCATTTACTGAGATGGGGAAGGATGCAGGGAGAGGAGTCTGCAGAGGTACGGCTTTAGTTTGAGGAATCAAAATTTTCATTTTCATGTAATTAATATTGAGAAAATTGTGAATAATAATTGTGAATAAGTCTGAATAATATGCCCATGCCCTAACCCCCAGAACCTGTGAATATGGTACCTCACATATGATAAAAAAGAACTTTGCTGCTCAACATTGTATGTCATCATGGAAAAGCAGGTTAAACCAATAACAAGTTACCATTATGTGCGCATTAGCAGGAACAAAACACTGACAACATCAAAGGCTAATGAGGTGGCTGAGCAATAGGAGTTCTCGTTCATTGCTGGTGGGTATGCAAAATGATACAGCCACTTCAGAAGACAGTTTGATGGTTGCTTACAAAACTGGACATACTCTTACCACATGATCTAACAATCCATGGTGCTACGCAAATAAGTTGAAAACTTACGTCCACAAAAAAAACCTGCACACAGATGTTAACAGCAGCTTTGTTTATAATTGACAAAACTTGGAAGCAACCAGGAAGTTTTTCTATAATTGAAAGGGTTAATAAATGGTACACCCAACAATGATTATTCAGCGCTAAAAAGAAATGAGCTATCAAGCCATGAAAATACATGGAGGAAATTTAAATGTATATTGTTAAGTGAAAAAAGCCAATCCCAAAAGGCTACATATTGTGTAATTCCAACTATATGACATTCTGAAAAACACAAAACTATGGAGACAATTGGAGAAGGTAATGGCACCCCACTCCAGTACTCTTGCCTGGAAAATCCCATGGATGGAGGAGCCTGGTAGGCTGCAGTCCATGGGGTCGCTAGAGTCGGACACAACTGAGCGACTTCAGTTTCACTTTTCATTTTCATGCATTGGAGAAGGAAATGGCAACCCACTCCAGTGTTCTTGCCTGGAGAATCCCAGGGACAGTGGAGCCGGATGGGCTGCCGTCTATGGGGTCTCACGGAGTCAGACACGACTGAAGTGACTTAGCAGCAGCAGCAGCAGCATGGAGACAATAAAAAAAAACAGTTGTTGCCAGGGACTGGGAGAAAGAGGGATGAATAGACAGAACATAGAGGAATTTTATTTTTTTTAAGTTCTTTTTTTTTTAAACTTTACAATATTGTGTTGGTTTTGCCATACATTGACATGAATCCTCCATGGGTGTACACGTGTTCCCCATCCTAAATCCCACCTCCCACCTCCCTCCCCATCCCATCCCTCTGGGTCATCCCAGTGCACCAGCCCTGAGCATCCTGTATCCTGCATTGAATCTGGACTGGTGATTCATTTCACATATGATAATATACATGTTTCAATGCCATTCTTCCAAATCATCCCACCCTCGTCCTCTTCCACAGAGTCCAAAAGACTGTTCTATACATCTGTGTCTCTTTTGCTGTCTTGCATACAGGGTTATCATTACCATCTCATAAAGGAATTTTAAAGCAGTGAAAACACTCTGTATGATTTCATAGTAATGAACACCTGTCATTATATACTTATCCAAACCCATAGGACATACATCACCAAAAGGGTACAATACCAGAATGTAAATGATGGACTTTGGGTGATAACGATTTGTCAGCATAGGTTCATCAGTGTGACTCTGGCCCAGAATATTGACAGCTGGGGAGGCTATGCATGTATAAAGTTAGAAAGTATATGAGAAATCTCAGTACTTTCTGCTCAGTATTCCTATAAGCCTAAAACTGTTCTAAAAACTAATTGGTGGGGGGAGGAGGCTTTACAGATATGACTCAGTTAAAAATTTGAGATGGGGGGATTATCCTGGATTATCTAGGTAGGTTCAAGGTAATCACAAGGGTCTTCATAAGAAGGAGACAAAAGGATCAGAGTCAGAGAAAAAATATGTAGGCACAGAAGCAGAGGTCAGAGAGAAGGGTATCTTACTGAGCTGCTGGCTTTGAAAATGGAGGCAGGGGTCACAAGCCAAGCAAGTTGTAAAAAGAAAAGGAAATGGATTTTCCCCATTTCCCCAACAGCCTCCAGAAAGAACTCTCACCAATACCTGGATTTTAGTCTAGTGAAGCTGATTTAAGACTCCTGACCTCCAAAACTGTAAGATAATAAATTTGTGTTACTTTAAGTCATTAAGTATATGGTAACTGTTATAGCAGCAATAAGAAACTAGTTCAAAAACGACAAGACTTCTAAGCAAAGATTTCAAGAAGAAACTATTTAAAACTATGGCACAAGTGTGGCTCCAATCTTCCTAGCAGCCAGTACAAGCAGGGGGAAATACAATCTGACATACATTGCACTGTGTTCCTAAAATAAAAAACAAGCCATTTGCCCAAGGGAAACTTCTCCTATGAGTTTTTAGAAGAAAACCCTGTGTGATATGCTGAATAACGTTTCCTCAAAAGGTCCATAAATGCCAGTAGGATGAGGATCCCTACCGTCAAAGTATGTAACAATCTAAAAGAGAGAAAAGGCATGTTGTTGTTCTGTCACCCCATTGTGTCCAACTCTTTCTGACCCCATGGACTGCAGCACACAGTTTTCCCTGTCCTTCACCATCTCCTGGAGCTTGCCCAAACTCATGTGCATTGAGTCGGTGATGCCATCCAGCCATCTCATCCCCTTCTCCTCCTGCCTTCAATCTTTCCCAGCATCAGGATCTTTTCAAATGAGTCAGCTCTTCACATCAGGTGGCCAAAGTATTGGAATTTCAGCTTCACCTTCAGTCCTTCCAATGAACACTCAGGACTGATTTCCTCTGGGATGGACTGGGTGGATCTCCTTGCAGTCCAAGGGACTCTCAAAAGTCTTCTCCAACACCACAGTTTGAAAGCATCAATTCTTTGATGCTCGGCCTTCTTTATGATCCAACTCTCACATCCATACATGACTACTGGAAAAACCATAGCTTTGACTATTACAGACCTGTGTTGGCAAAGGAATGTCTCTGCTTTTTAATATGCTGTCTAGGTTTTTCATAGCTTTTCTTCCAAGGAGCAAACATCTTTTAATTTCATGACTGCAGTCATATGCCCTGGGAATTACAATACAGAGATGTATGAAGTATACCCACAAGGAAGAAAAGAAATAAAGAGTGTTATTTTTCTTATCCATTACATCCAAATCAGTGTGCTCCTAAAAACTAGGTTAACACACAAATATCTTCAACCAGTATGCCCAGTAAAGAATGATCCTTGGAAAACAGTACATGCAGTGGTTATGGGGTGAAACTAGCAGTCAAAAATGGTTTACACTCTCTTGGCTTTGAGTCTAGCCTATCTAGACAATGACTCCATTTTCCAGACTATCACCTCTAAGGTCTGTGTTATATTAGACAGTTTAGATTGAACCACATGAAACTGCTGCTATTCAACCTTTGTTTTATTTGAAAAAAAAAAAAAAGTTTCATATAGTTCAACTAATTATTGGATTTGAAACTAATATAAAATGCTTTCCCTGAAACAGCTATATATTGGGCTGTCCAAAAAGTTTGTTTGGGTTTTCCCATGCCATCTTATGCAAAAATCCAAATGAACTTTTTGGCCAACCCAATAATATCATTTTACTTGAATGATCTTTCTTTAGTTACTAAGTATCTTGCTACAGATAATTTTGAAAAATTAAGTAAAGAAAAACTATCTATAATTGCAGCACCAAGAGATGACCTCTGCTAACAAGTTTGATGAAGACACTTTTATTTATAATACATGCATACTTCTTTTAAAATGGAATTTTTAAAGGCTCTTGATTAAGCATGGCAGATTAAACACATTCTTTTATATATGCTCCTCAAACCGCTCTAAAATGGCACTAAGGTAATATGAAATGTAAACCCACAAAGTTGAGGAGTGCAACAGAGCAAACAACAGCAGAAAAGAGATGCCACCAAGATTTTGGGAACTGCCGAAAAAAATGGCTGAGTTACTGATGAGGCAGATCAGAGAAAGTTGAAATATAAAAAGCTTCAGGGGAAGAGACAAGAAGCAAGCCAGTTGTACCACAGAACCCTGAAATGCCTCAGGGATTTGATACACCATACACCTCTGAAAAGAAGTTGTTCAGTTGCTCAGTCATGTCCAACCTTTTGTGATCCCATGGACCACAGCAAGCCATGTCCTTCCCTATCCTTCACTATCCTTCCCTGTCCTTCACTATCTCCCAGAGTTTGCTCAAGCTCATGTCCATTGAGTCAGTGATGTCATCCAACCAACTCATCCTCTGTCAATCTTTCCCAGCATCTTTTCCAGTGCATCAGCTCTTTGCATCAGGTGGCCAAAGTATTAGAGCTTCAGCTTTAGCATCAGTCCTTCCAATGAATATTCAGGGTTGATTTCCTCTAGGATTGACTGATTTGATCTCCTTGCAGTCCAAGGGACTCTCAAGACTCTTCTCTAGCACCACAGTTCAAAAGCATCAAGGCGCTCAGTCTTGTTTATGGCCCAACTCTGTTTCTGGCTAGGATCAAATAGGAAAATATCTTGAAATTTTGTTTACAAAAACCATTAATTTTTTTTTTAGCTTTCTCAAACTGAAGTTTTATTTACAGATTATTATTGTTTTTCAGCTGTTCTTGGAGTACACAATTTGCTCAACAATCCCAAATTTGATGAAGAAACGACTAACATGAAAGGTGGCAAAGGGCCTTTGAGAAGTAAGTTGACATGAAATCTGTGGTAAAAAAAAACCATTAACTTTTGAGATCTTCATTTCTCAGCCAGACAACTGTACCTCCCCGTTGCAGGAGAAAACAAGAGAATGACTTTCAGAAGAGAGGGGATTTGGAAGGATTTGTACTCAGAGACAACAATTGCTGGTGGAGGCAGGGGTGAGGAACATTCTGAAAACAGAGTGTTATGACACACTCCTTAGGTAATAGACTTAGTGATTCCTCAGTGAAATGACCCATCCTCAATTATCACCAACCTCAATCAAATGGGAAAACCAAACTTTGCAAAACTGCCCATGAACATAGGAATTGCATCAGCATTGACAGGCATACTTCAGTGGTTCAGTTCCAAACCCCCAAACAAAATGAATACTGTGATAAAATGAGTCACATAAATGTTTTTTGTTTCTCAGTGCATATGAAAATTATTGTTATGCTGTACTATAGCCTATTAAGTATGCAACAGCATTGTGTCTAGAAACATAATGTACATACCTTAATTAACTTATATGCAGAGTACATCATGAGAAATGCTGGGCTGGAGGAAGCACAAACTGGAATCAAGATTGCCAGGAGAAATATCAATAACCTGAGATATGCAGATGACACCACACTTATGACAGAAAGGGAAGAAGAACTAAAGAGCTTCTTGATAAAAGTGAAAGAGGAGAGTGAAAAAGTTGGCTTAAAGCTCAACATTCAGAAAACAAAGATCATGGCATCTGGTCCCATCACTTCATGGCAAGTCAATGGGGAAACAGTGGCTGACTTTATTTTTCTGGGCTCCAAAATCACTGCAGATGGTGATTGCAGCCATGATATTAAAAGACACTTACTCCTGGGAAGGAAAGTTATGACCAACCTAGATAGCATATTCAAAAGCAGAGACATTTGCCAACAAAGGTCCATCTAGTCAAGGCTATGGTTTTTCCAGTGGTCATGTATGGATGTGAGAGTTGGACTGTGAAGAAAACTGAGCACCGAAGAATTGATGCTTTTGAACTGTGGTGTTGGAGAAGAGTCTTGAGAGTCTCTTGGACTGCAAGGAGATCCAAACAGTCCATCCTAAAGGAGATCAGTCCTAGATGTTCATTGGAAGGACTAATGTTGAAGCTGAAGCTCCAATACTTTGGCCACCTGATGTGAAGAGCTGACTCATTGGAAAAGACCCTGATGCTGGGAAACATTGAGGGCAGGAGAAGAAGGGGACGACAGAGGATGAGATGGTTGGATGGCATCACTGACTCGATGGACATGGGTTTGGGTGGACTCCGGGAGTTGGTGATGGACAGGGAGGCCTGGCATGCTGCAGTTCATGGGGTCGCAAAGAGTTGGACACGACTGAGCGACTGAACTGTACTGAACCGAACAATATTTTATTGCTGAAAATGCTAATCATCATCTGAACCTTCAGAAAGTTATAATCCTTTTATGATAGTTACAACATCAAAGAACACTGATCAGAGATCACCATAAAAAATATAATAATAATGTAAAAGCTTGAAATACTATGAGAATGACCAAAATGTAATGCAGAGACATGAAGTGAGCAAATGCTTTTGGAAAAATGGCACTGATAGTCTTCCTCAATGCTGATTTGCCACAAACCTTCAATTTGTAGAAAACACTATTTCTGTGAAGCACAATAAAGTTAAGTGCCTGTATGTGCCTCAAAATAAGAGATTATCAGACATCAGACAGGGAAGTCAGAGATCAAAGCAAAAAGTACATTTAAAAAGGAATTCTGAGTAAACAGAGACCATGTAGGGAGCAAAATATAACAAAAGAAAACTATTTTCCACCTAAACATAAGATAAAATATTGCATTCATAAAATAAGACAAGGAAATGGAAGGAAGGAAGGAAGAAAAGAAGGAGATAGGAATCACAATAAGAGAGGAGGGGAGGAGGAAACAAAGGAATAAAGATAAAGGGGATGCAGAAAGGAAGAGAAGGAAGAACTGGAGGACAACATAGAGGTCTTGGGAATTAAAGACATCAAAATGTATATTTAAAATTCAATAAGAGCTTGGAAGGCAGAGTTTGTGAAATTTCTAAGAAAGTAAAAGAGTGACAATGAATTCCAAAAAGAAAGAACAGTGAACATAAAAGTGCAGAAATTCTTCAAGAAATAATACAGGAGATGTTCTTAGAATTGAAGAACATAAGTTTCCATATTGAAAAGTCCATGAAGGGCACAGAATAATGAATAAAAAATATTTATCTGCTCCAAGACACATACATCATCACGAAATCTTCTAGAGAAAAAGCAATTTGTTACAATAAATAACAAATTATAATGCTATCAACCTTCTCAATAACAACCTGAAAGCTACAAGAAAATTAAACAATGCTCTAAGGACTGTGATGGAAAATTACTATTCATTCAGAATTCTATACCCATTCAAAATACGTGGTTTGAGAGTAAAGACATTTCAGACCTACAAGGTATTTAAAATTTTACCTACCATGCACTTTTTCTCAGAAGTTGCTAGAGAACGTCCTTAAGTGAAACAAAAGAGTAAAATAAGAAAAGAGAGCAAAATACGAAAACTGGGAAACAGGAGACCCAACACAAGATAAAAACAAAGGAAAGCCCCTGGAATGATAAGTGTATAGACAAACAACAATTTACAGACAAATGTCAGTGGTAGGCTAGGCTTTATGAAGAGATCAGAAACTGAGAACATTTGGATAAATCAAAGTTTGTTTGCCTAACAGTTATGGAAGACAGTGAGCACACAGAGCAGAGAAGTCAGCAACATTCCCCAGGGTACACAGAATGCAAATTTTCTGTGTCCTAAAAAGTCCTCACCAGTAAACATATTGTTGACTGATGAATTTGAGTAAGTATGCCGACACACCTGCTCCCAAGACTAAATGCTCCCACATATACATCTATATTTTCTTCCAGTAGTCATGTATGGATGTGAGAGTTAAACTATAAAGAAAGCTGAGGGCCAAAGAATTGATGTTTTTGTACTATGGCATTGGAGAAGACTCTTGAGAGTCACTTGGACTGCAAGGAGATCCAACCAGTCCATCCTAGAGGAAAACAGTCCTGAATATTCATTGGAAAGACTGATGCTGGAGTTGAAACTCCGATACTTTGGCCACCTGATGAGAAAAACTGACTCATTTGAAAAGACCCTGATGCTGGGAAAGATTGAAGACAGGAGGAGAAGAGGACAACAGAGGATGAGATGGTTGGATGGCATCACCGACTCCATGGATATGAGTTTGAGTAAGCTCCAGGAGTTGGTGATGGACAGGGAAGCCAGGCATCCATCGGATCACAAAGAGTCGAACATGACTGAGCTACTGAACTGAACTGATACATCTAAATTTGAAAAAGTGCTACGCATGTATCAAGAACCGCCTCTTGGGGCCAGTAACCCCAGAATTCTTTAAGTTGTGCAATATTACAATAGCCAATGAGAAGTATAGCTCGTATTTGAGCCTAAGGACAGGTTATAATCTTAACCATTATGTTTTACTGACCGTTTATTATGGACCAGGCACTGTATTATGTTTTTATATACATGATTCATATCATAGTCATAACTTTGTAAAGAATCATTGCCACTCTCTTTTTTTAAAATGAGGCAGGTACTCCAATTCCGAGAGATTATGAATCCTCCCGATGTCACATAATAAGTAAATGGAAAAGTCATTTCAGTCTAGGTCATTCTCATTTTGAGTACAATTTATAGTCCAAATAGATAGACTTCATTTTAGCCCATCTATCTCCAGGAATTCATTCATTCAGCAATTTAATGATCAAATCAGGAGATGATAATTATCTCCATATTATAGGTGAAAAAACTCGGTAAGGGAGGAAAAATTATTTATCCAATCAGAAATGAACCAGGGAAAGAGTTAGAAAAGAAATGACCCTCCCACCCCCAAAATACAGTGCAAAAATAAGTGCATTTTTCAGGATCCAGAAAGAAAGACCTCATGAGTGGTCCTATATCCCCTTGCTGGGCTGAAAGGTTACCAGGGAACTAGCAGGTAGGATTCCCCACTTCACCCTCCCCTTGCTCCACTGAACATCCTTCAATCACAAAAATTCTTTTTCTACACTGGGTTGCCATGGAACTTCTTGTTTTAAAGAAAGGTGAGAAAAATGGTCTCATAACACAATTTGTAAAGTTTAAAAATAAAATAAAATTTAAAATAAAAAAAAAATACATTTCAAAATCCCTGGTATAAATGATGCCAAAGGTGTTTCCCAGCTCTAGCAATCTAGCATTCCTTTGATATATATTGGTGGTACTACTATAATTGTTGCTATTTTACCTACTAGCAAGGGACCAATTGGTTCATGAATTAAAAAAAAAAGGGGGGGGGGATCAAAAATCCCTCATGGAAATCTTGTCTTCCTCAGATATAATATACTATTCTGACTTTCCATGGCAGTGTGTTACCACTTTCTGATGTTCTAAGGGCCTCACACTGGGGTCCTTGGCACATTTTATAAGTAGAGATGTTAATCAAGCTTCTTAAAAAACAAATCATTCATTTTATTCTCCCTTCAGTTGTCTTAACAGCACAATGCCTTCCTAAAGTACAGAGTTAAATCTTATATAATATGTAATTCACTATCAAATTTTCAATAGTTCAAATAGACCTTCATATCTACATTTTAGGATTAAATTGCTAAGTTTTTTTGCCTCCAATATCATGTCTTACCACCTTTATCCATAAAGTTAGTAGCCAGCCCATAGTAGATCCTCTATACTTACTGTTTGATTTATTGATAAGGTCAGGTTGCAATAAGGTAAAAATTCATATTTATTAAGAAAAACCATTGTGTTTATTTAATAACAAACTTTAAGGGGAATCACAATATATTTTTTATTAAAGTATCAGTTCAGTTCAGTCACTCAGTCATGTCCGACTCTTTGCGACCCCAGGGACTGCAGCACGCCAGGCCTCCTTGTCCATCACCAACTCCTGGAGTTCACCCAAACCCATGTCCATCGAGTTGGTGATGCCATCCAGCCATCTCATCCTCTATCATCCTCTTCTCTTCCCGCCTTCAATCTTCCCCAGCCTCAGGATCTTTTCAAATGAGTCAGCTCTTCACATGAGGTAGCCAAAGTATCCAGGTTCGATGCACGATACTGGATGCTTGGGGCTAGTGCACTGGGACGGCCCAGAGGAATGGTATGGGGAGGGAGGAGGGTGGAAGGTTCAGGATGGGGAACACATGTATACCTGTGGTGGATTCATTTTGATATTTGGCAAAACTAATACAGTTTTGTAAAGTTTAAAAATAAAATAAAATTTTAAAAAAAAGTATTGGAGTTTCAGCTTCAACATCAGTCCTTTCAATGAACACTCAGAACTGATTTCCTCTAGAATGGATGGGTTGGATCTCCTTGCAGTCCAAGGGACTCTCAAGAGTCTTCTCCAATGCCACAGTTCAAAAGCATCAATTCTTTGGCACTCAGCTTTATTTATAGTCCAACTCTCACATCCATACATGACTACTGGAAAAATCATAGCTTTGACTAGATGGACTTTGGTTGGCAAAGGAATGTCTCTGCTTTTTAATATGCTGTCTAAGTTCATCATAATTTTCCTTCTAAGGAGCAAGCATCTTTAAATTTCATGGCTGCAATCACCATCTGCAGTGATTCTGGAGCCCAAGAAAATAAAGTCTGACATTGTTTCCACTGTTTCCCCATCTATTTGCCATGAAGTGATGGGACTGGATGCCATGATCTTTGTTTTCTGAATATTGAGCTTTAAGCCAACTTTTTCACTTTTCCTCTTTCACTTTCATCAACAGTCTCTTTAGTTCGTCTTCCCTTTCTTCCATAAGGGTGGTGTTATCTGCATATCTGAGGTTATTGCTACTTCTCCCAGCAATCTTGATTCCAGCTTGTGCTTCATCCAGCCCAGAATTTTGCATGATGTACTCTGCATAGAATTTAAATAAGCAGGGTGACAATATAAGCAAGGTGACATACTCCTTTTCCTATTTGGAACCAGTCTGTTGGTCCATGTCAAGTTCTCACTGTTGCTTCCTGACCTGCATACGGGTTTCTCAAGAGGCAGGTCAGGTGGTCTAGTATTCCCATCTCTTTCAGAATTTTCCAGTTTATTGTGATCCACACAGTCAAAGGATTTGGCATAGTCAATAAAGCAGAAATAGATATTATATTAAAGTGTAGTTGATTTTAAATATTTTATTAATGTCAAGTGAACAGCATAGTGATTCAGTATTTTTATAGATTGTATTCCATTAAGAGTTATTGCAAGATAATAGATATACTTCCCAATTTTATGCAATATATCTTTGTGATGCTAGTGGTAAAGAACCTGCCTGCTAATGCAAGAGACATAAGAGATACAGGTTTGGTCCCTGCATTGGGGAGATCTTCTGGAGGAGGACATGGCAACCCACTCCAGTATCCTTTCCTAGAGAATTCCATGGGCAGAAGAGCCTGGCAGGGTACAGTCCAAAGAGTCACAAAAAGTCGGACACAACTGAAGCAACTTAGCACAGCACACGCAGCACAGTCTGTATTTCTTACTCCCATCCCCATAACATGCCTCTCCCCCTCCCCCCCACCCAATAGAAACCACCTGTTTGTTTTTTTAATTTATCTACTTTTAAATTGAAAGATAATTTCTTTACAGTATTGTGTTGGTTCCTACAAAACATCAACATGAATCAGTCATACGTTTACCTATGTCTCCTCCTACTTGAACCTCCCTCCCATCACCTGCCCCATCCCACCCCTCTAAGTTGTTACAGAGCCACTTGGTGTTCCCTGAGTCATACAGCAAATTCCCATCGGTTAGCAGTTTTACATATGCTATTGTAAGTTTCCATGTTACTCTCTCCATGCATTTCACCCTCTCCTTCCTCCCACCATCCCATGTCCATAAGTCTGTTTTCTATGTCTATGTCTCCACTGCTGCCCTGCAAATAATTTCATTAGTACCATCTTTCTAGGTTCCATATATATGCATTAGCATACGATATTTATCTTTCTCTTTCTGACTTACTTCACGTGATATATATATAATAGGCTCTAGGTTCATCCATCTCATTAGAACTGACTCAAATGCATTCCTTTTTATGGCTGAGTAATATTTCATGTAAATATGCACCACAGCCTCTTTATCCACTCATCTGTCAATGGACATCTAGATTTCTTCCATGTTCTAGCTATTGTAAATAATGCTGCAGTGAACATTGGGGTACCTGTGTCTCTTTCAATTTTGGTTTCCTCAGGGTATATGTCTAGTGGGATTTCTGGGTCAAATGGTGTCTTTATTCCTAGTTTTTTAAGGAAACTCCATACCGTCTTCCATAGTGGCTATATGAATTTATCTTCCCACCAACACTGCAAGAGAGTTCCCTTTTCTCCACACCCTCTCCACCATTTGTTTGTAGACTTTTTGATGATGGCCATTCTGTCTGGTGTAAGGTGTTATCTCATAGTTTTGATTTGCATTTCTCTAATAATGAATGATGTTGAGCATCTTTTCATATATTTGTTAGCCATCTGTATGTCTTCTTTGGAAAAATGGCTGTATAGGTCTTTTCCCCATTTTTTGATTGGATTGTTTGTTTTTCTGGTATTGACTTGCATGAGCTGCTTGAATATTTTGGAAATTAATCCTTTGTCAGTTGTTTCATTTGCTATTATGAGGGTTGTTTTTTCACCTTGTTTACAGTTTCCTTTGATGTGTAAAAGCTTTTAAGTTTAATTAGGTCCCACTTGTTTATTTTTATTTTTATTTCCATAACCCTAGGAGGTGGGTCATAGAGGATCTTGCTTTAATTTATATCATCAAGTGTTCTGCCTATGTTTGCCTCTGAAGTTTTATAGTTTCGGGTCTTACATTTAGGTCTTTAATCAATTTTGAGTTTATCATTGTGTGTGGTTTTAGAAAGTGTACCAATTTCATTCTTTTACATGTAGCTGTTCAGTTTTCCTAGCAGCACTTATATTGAAGAGGATATTTTTACCCCAATGTATATTCTTGCCTCCTTTGTCAAAAATAAGTTACCCATAGCTTTGTGGGTTTATCTCTGGGCTTTCTATCTTGTTCCAATGGTCTATATTTCTGTTTTTGTGCCAGTTCCATGCTGTCTTGATGACTGTAGCTCTGTAGTATAGTTTGAAGTCAAGAAGATTGATTCCTCCAGCTTCATTCTTTTTTTCTCAAGATTCCTTTGGTTATTTGGGGTCTTTTGTGTTTCCATATGAATTGTGAAATTTTCACTCTAGTCCTGTGAAAAATGCCACTGGTAGTTTGATAGGGTGGAGAAGGAAATGGCAACCCGCTCCAGTGTTCTTGCCTGGAGAATCCCAGGGACAGAGGAGCCTGGTGGGCTGCCGTCTATGGGGTCGCACAGAGTCAGACATGACTGAAGCGACTTAGCAGCAGCAGCAGCAGCAGTTTGATAGGGATCACATTGAACTTGTAGATTGCATTTGGTAGTATAGTCATTTTCACAATATTGATTCTTCCAACCCAAGAACATAGAATATCTCTCCATCTGTTTGTGTCATCTTTGATTTCTTTCATCAGTGTCTTATAATTTTCTGCATACAGTTCTTTTGTCTCCTTAGGTAGGTTTATTCCTAGATATTTTATTCTTTTTGTTGCAATGGTGAATGGAATTGATTCCTTAATCTCTCTTTCTCATTTTTCATTGTTAGTATATAGGAATGCAAGTGACTTCTGTGTATTGATTTTGTATTCTGTGACTTAGCTAAATTCAATGATTAGCTCTAGTAATTTTCTGATAGTATCTTTAGGGTTTTCTATATATAGTATCATGGCATCTGCAAACAGTGAGAGCTTTACTTCTTTTCCAAACTGGATTCCTTTTATTTCTTTTTCTTCTCTGACTGCCGTAGCTAGGACTTCCAAAACTGTGCTGAATAACAGTGATAAGAGTAGGCACTCTTGTCTTGTTCCTGATCTTAGAGGTAATGCTTTCAGTTTTCAACCATTGAGACTAAGGTTTGCTATGGGTTTATCTTATATGGCCTTTACTATGTTAAGGTAGGTTCCTTCTATGTCCATTTTTTGAAGAGTTTTTGTCATAAATAGATGCTGAATTTTGTCAAAGGCTTTTTCTGCATGTGTAGAGATTACCATATGGTTTTTCATTTTCAATTTGTTAATATGGTGTATCACACTGATTGATTTGCATATATTGAAGAATCCTTGCTTCTCTAGGGTAAACCCAATTTAATCATGGTGTATGAGCTTTTTTAATGTGTTGTTGAATTCTGTTTGTTAGAATTTTGTTGAGGATTTTTGCAACTACGTTCATCAGGGATATTGGTCTGTAATTTTCCTTTTTTGTGTGTTGTCTTTGCCTGGTTTTAGTATCAGGATGATGGTGGCCTCATAGAATGAGTTTGGAAGCATTCCTTCCTCTGCAATTTTTTGAGAGTTTTAGAAGGATAGGAATTAGCTCTTCACTAAATGTTTGACAGAATTCTTCTGTGAAGCCACCTGGCCTTAGGCTTTTGTTTTTTGGGGGAGATTTTTTTTATCACAGCCTCAATTTCAGTGCTTGTAATTGGGTTGTTCATAATTTCTATTTCTTCACGGTTCAGTCATGGGAGGTTGAACTTTTCTAAGAATCTGTCCATTTCTTCCAGGTTGTCCATATTATTCCCGTATAGTTGCTCAAAATAGTCTGTTATAATCCTTGTGGCTTCCCTCATAGTTCAGTCAGTAAAGAATCTGCCTGCAATGCAGGAGAACTCGGTTTGATTCTTGGGTTGGGAAGATCCCCTGGAGAAGGAAATGGCAACCCACTCCAGTATTCTTGCCTGGAGAATCCCATGGAGAGAGAAGCCTGGCAGGCTACAGTCTATGAGGTCACAAGAGTCATGCACGACTGACCAATTAAGCACACATACACACACATACACAAATCTTTGTATTTCTGCATTGTCTGTTGTAACCTCTCCTTTTTTCATTTCTAATTTTGATGATTTGACTCTTCTCTCTTTTTTCTAGATGAGGCTGGCTAAAGGTTTGCCAATTTTGTTTATCTTTTCAAAGAACTAGCTTTTCATTTTATTATTGTTTCTTTCATTTCTTTTTCATTTATTTCTGCTCTTATTTTTATGATTCTTTGCTTCTGCTAACTTTGGCAGGGAGGGGGAGGGGTTGTTCTTCTTTTTCCAGTCATAGTAGGTGTAAAGTTAGACTATTTATTCAATGTTTTTCTTGTTTCTTGAGGTAGAATTGTATTGCTATATAATTCCCTCTTAGAACAGCTTTTTCTGCATTCCATAGATTTTGAGTTATCATGTTTTCATGGTCATTTGTTTCTAGGATTTTTTTTTCCCTTTTGATTTCTTCAGTAACCTGTTCATTATTTAGAAATGGATTGTTTAATATCCATGTGTTTGTGTTTTTACAGTTTTTTTCTTATAATTGATATCTAGTCTCTCAGTGTTGCAGTCAGAAAAGATGCTTGATACAATTTCAATTTTCTTAAATTTACCGAGATTTGATTTGTGACCCAAGATGTGGTCTATCCTGGAGAACGTTCCATGTGCACTTGAGAAAAACGTGTATTCTTCTGCACTAGGATGGAATGTCCTGAAAATATCAATGAGATTCATCTGGTCTGTGTCATTTAAGGCTTGTGTTTCCTTATTAATTTTCTGTTTTGATGATCTGTCCATTGGTGTAAGTGGGGTGTTAAAAGTCCTCTACTATTATTGTGTTATTGTCAATTTCTCCTTTACTGTATGTTAAGTGTTTGTCTTATGTATTCAGGTACTTCTGTGTTGGATACATAAATATTTACAATTGCTATGTCTTTCCCTTGGATTGATCCCCTTGATCATTATGTAGTGTCCTTCCTTATCTCTTGTAATATTCTTTAAGGCCTATTTTGTCTGATTTGAGAATTGATACTCCAGCTTTCTTTTGCTTTCCATTTGCATGGAATATATTTTTCCATCCTCTCACTTTCAGCCTGTACATGTGTTTAGGTTTGAAGTGGGTTTCCTTTTTTTTTTTTTTTTAATTTTAGTTGGAGGCTAATTATTTTATAATATTGTAGTGGTTTTGCCATACATTGACATGAATCAGCCATAGGTGTACATCTGTCCCCATCCTGAAACCCCACCCACCTCCCTCCCCATCTCATCCCTCTGGGTCATCCCAGTGCACCAGCCCTGAGAACCCTGTCCCATGCATCAAACCTGGACTGGTGATCTGTTTCATATATGATAATATACATGTTTCAATGCTATTCTCTCAGATCATGCCACCCTCGCCTTCTCTCACAGAGTCCAAAAGACTGTTCTATACATCTGTGTCTCTTTTGCTGTCTCGCATATAGGGTTATCTTTACCATCTTTCTAAATTCCATATATATGCATTAGTATACTGTATTGGTGTTTTTCCTTCTGGCTTACTTCACTCTGTATAACAGGCTCCAGTTTCATCCACCTCATTAGAACTGATTCAAATGTGTTCTTTTTAATGACTGAGTAATATTCCATTGTATATATGTACCACTGCTTTCTTATCCATTCACCTACTGATGGACATCTAGGTTGCTTCCATGTCCTGGCTATTGTAAACAGTGCTGCGATGAACATTGGGGTACATGTGTCTCTTTCAATTCTGGTTTCCTCAGTGTGCATGCCCAGCAGTGGGATTGCTGGGTCGTATGGCAGTTCTATTTCCAGTTTTTTAAGGAATCTCCACACTGTTCTGCATAGTGGCTGTACTAGTTTGCATTCCCACCAATAGTGTAAGAGGGTTCTGTTTTCTCCATACCCTCTCTAGCATTTGTTGTTTGTAGATTTTTGGATCGCAGCCATTCTGACTGTGTGAGATGGAACTTCATTGTGGTTTTGATTCGCATTTCTCTGATAATAAGTGATGTTGAGCATCTTTTCATGTGCTTGTTAGCCATCTGTATGTCTCCTTTGGAGAACTGTCTGTTTATTTCTTTGGCCCATTTTTTGATTGCGTCATTTGTTTTTCTGGAATTGAGCTGCAGGAGTTGCTTGTATATTTTTGAGATTAATTCTTTGTCCATTGCTTCGTTTGCTATTATTTTCTCCCATTCTGAAGGCTGTCTTTTCACCTTGCTTATAGTTTCCATTGTTGTGCAAAAGCTTTTAACTTTAATCAGGTCCCATTTGTTTATTTTTGCTTTTATTTCCAATACACTGGGAGGTGGGTCATAGAGGATCCTGCTTTGATTTATGTCAGAGAGTGTTTTGCCTATGTTTTCCTCTAGGAGTTTTACAGTTTCTGGTCTTATGTTTAGATCTTTAATCCATTTTGAGTTTATTTTTGTGTATGGTGTTAGAAAGTGTTCTAGTTTCATTCTTTTACAAGTGGTTGACCAGTTTTTCCAAGTACTGCATTTCGGACTCTGTTTTTGACCATGATGGCTACTCCATTTCTTCTAAGGGATTCCTGCCCACAGTAGTAGATATAATGGTCATCTGAATTAAATTCACCCATTCCAGTCCATTTTAGTTCGCTGATTCCTAGAATGCCGACGTTCACTCTTGCCATCTCCTGTTTGACCACTTCCAATTTGCCTTGATTCATGGACCTGACATTCCAGGTTCCTATGCAATATTACTCTTTACAGCATTGGACCTTGCTTCTATCACCAGTCACATCCACGACTGGGGATTGTTTTTGCTTTGGCTCCATCCCATCATTCTTTCTGGAGTTATTTCTCCACTGATCTCCAATAGCATATTGGGCACCTACTGACCCGGGAGTTCCCCTTTCAGTATCCTATCACTTTGCCTTTTCATACTGTTCATGGGGTTCTCAAGGCAAGAATACTGAAGTGGTTTGCCATTCCCTTCTCCAGTGGACCACATTCTGTCAGACCTCTCCACCATGACCCTCCCATCTTGGGTGGCCCCACACAGCATGGCTTAGTTTCATTGAGTTAGACAAGACTGTGATCCGTGTGATCAGATTGGTTAGTTTTCTGTGATTATGGTTTCTGTGCGTCTGCCCTCTGATGCCCTCTTGCAACACCTATCATCTTACTTGGGTTTCTCCTAACCTGGACATGGGGTATCTCTTCACGGCTGCTCCAGCAAAGCACAGCCGCTGCTCCTTACCTTGGATGATGGGTATCTCTTCACAGCTGCCACTCCTGACCTTGAAGGTGGAGTAGCTCCTCTAGGCCCTCCTGCACCCATGCAGCCGCCTCTCCCTGGACGCGGGGTACCTCCTCTTGGCAGCCGCCCTCACACGCTAGTAAAGTAATCTCAAAATTCTCCAAGCCAGTCTTCAGCAGTACGTGAACTGTGAACTTCCAGATGTTTAAGCTGGTTTTAGAAAAGGCAGAGGAACCAGAGATCAAATTGCCAACATCCGCTGAATCATCAAAAAAGCAAGAGATTTACAGAAACACATCTATTTCTGCTTTATTGACTATGCCAAAGTCTTTGACTGTGTGGATCACAATAAACTGTGGAAAATTCTGAAAGAGATGGGAATACCAGACCACCTGACCTGCCTCTTGAGAAACCTATATGCAGGTCAGGAAGCAACAGTTAAAACAGGACATGGAACAACAGACTGGTTCCAAATAGGAAAAGGAGTACGTCAAGGCTGTATATTGTCACCCTGCTTATTTAACTTCTATGCAGAGTACATCATGAGAAACGCTGGGCTGGAAGAAGCACAAGCTGGAATCAAGATTGCCAGGAGAAATCTCAATAACCTCAGATATGCAGATGATGCCACCCTTATGACAGAAAGTGAAGAAGAAATAAAAAGCCTCTTGATGAAAGTGAAAGAGGAGAGTAAAAAGTTGGCTTAAAGCTCAACATTCGGAAAATTAAGATCATGGGATCTGGTCCCATCACTTCATGGGAAATAGATGGGGAAATAGTGGAAACAGTGTCGGATTTTTTTTTGGGGGGGGGGGGCTCCAAAATCACTGCGGATGGTGATTGCAGCCATGAAATTAAAAGACGCTTACTCCTTGGAAGAAAAGTTATGACCAACCTAGATATCATATTGAAAAGCAAAGCTATTACTTTGCCAACAAAGGTCCGTCTAGTCAAGACTATGGTTTTTCCAGTGGTCATGTATGGATGTAAGAGTTGGACTGTGAAGAAAGCTGAGCACCAAAGAATTGATGGTTTTGAACTGTGGTGTTGGAGAAGACCCTTGAGAGTCCCTTGGCCTGCAAGGAGATCCAACCAGTCCATTCTAAAGGAGATAAGTCCTGGGTGTTCATTGGAAGGACTGATGCTGAAGCTGAAACTCCCAATACTTTGGCCACCTCATGCAAAGAGTTGACTCATTGGAAAAGACCCTGAGGCTTGGAGGGATTGGGGGCAGGAGGAGAAGGGGACAACAGATGATGAGATGACTGGATGGCATCACCGACTTGATGAACATGAGTTTGAGTGAATTCCAGGAGTTGGTGATGGACAGGGAGGCCTGGTGTGCTGTGATTCATGGGGTCGCAAAGAGTCAGACACGACTGAATGACTGAACTGAACTGAACTGACCAGTTTTCCCAGCACCACTTGTTAAAGAGATTGTCTTTTCTCCATTGTATATTCTTGCCTCCTTTGTCAAAGATAAGGTGTCCATAGGTGTGTGGATTTATTTCTGGGCATTCTATTTTGTTCCATTTATCTATATTTCTGTCTTTGTGCCAGTACCATACAGTCTTGATGACTGTGGGTTTGTAGTAGAGCCTGAAGTCAGGCAGGTTAATTCCTCCAGTTCCATTCTTCTTTCTCAAGATTACTTTGGCTATTCGAGGTTTTTTGTATTTCCATACAAATTGTGAAATTATTTGTTCTAGTTCTGTGAAAAATACCATTGGTAGCTTGATAGTGATTGCATTGAATCTATAGATTGCATTGGGTGGTATACTCATTTTCACTATATTGATTCTTCCAATCCATGAACATGGTATATTTCTCCATCTATTTGTGTCCTCTTTTATTTCTTTCATCAGTGTTTTATAGTTTTCTATATATAGGTCTTTTGTTTCTTTAGGTAAATATATTCCTAAGTATTTTATTCTTTTCATTGCAATGGTGAATGGAATTGTTTCCTTAATTTCTCTTTCTGTTTTCTCATTGTTAGTGTATAGGAATGCAAGGGATTTCTGTGTGTTAATTTTATGTCCTGAAACTTTACTATATTCATTGATTCGTTCTAGTAATTTTCTGGTGGAGTCTTTAGTGTTTTCTATGTAGAGGGTAATGTCATCTGCAAACAATGAGAGTTTTACTGCTTCTTTTCAATCTGGATTCCTTTTCTTTTTCTGCTCTGATTGCTGTGGCCAAAACTTCCAAAACTATGTTGAATAGTAATGGTGAGAGTGGGCACCCTTGTCTTGTTCCTGACTTTAGGGAAATGCTTTCAGTTTTTCACCATTGAGGATAATGTTTGCTTTGGGTTTGTCATATATAGCTTTTATTATGTTGAGGTATGTTCCTTCTATTCCTGCTTTCTGGAGGGTTTTTATCATAAATGGATGTTGAATTTTGTCAAAGGCTTTCTCTGCATCTATTGAGATAATCATATGTTTTTTTATCTTTAATTTGTTAATGTGGTGTATAGTTTGATTGATTTGTGGATATTGAAGAATCCTTGCATCCCTGGGATAAAGCCCACTTGGTCATGATGTGTGATCTTTTTAGTATGTTGTTGGATTCTGCTTGCTAGAATTTTGTTAAGGATTTTTGCATCTCTCTTCATCAGTGATATTGGCCTGTAGTTTTCTTTTTTTATGGCATCTTTGTCTGGTTTTGGTATGAGGGTGATGGTGGCCTCATAGAATAAGTATAGAAGTTTACCTTCCTCTGCAATTTTCTCAAAGAGTTTGAGTAGGATAGGTGTTAGCTCTTGCCTAAATTTTTGGTAGAATTCAGCTGTGAAGCCATCTGGTCCTTGACTTTTGTTTGCTGGAAGATTTCTGATTACAGTTTCAATTTCCATGCTTGTGATGGGTCTGTTAAGATTTTCTATTTCTTCCTGGTTCAGTTTTGGAAAGTTATACTGTTCTAAGAATTTGTCTGTTTCTTCCAAGTTGTCCATTTTATTGGCATATAATTGCTGATAGTAGTCTCTTATGATCCTTTATATTTCTGTGTTATCTGTTGTGATTTCTCCATTTTCGTTTCTAATTTTGTTGATTTGATTCTTCTCTCTTTTTTTCTTGATGAGTCTGGCCAATGGTTTGTCAATTTTATTTATCTTCTCAAAGAACCAGTTTTTGGCTTTGTTGATTTTTGATATGGTCTCTTTTGTTTCCTTTGCATTTATTTCTGCCCTAATTTGTAAGATTTCTTTCCTTCTACTAACCATGGGCTTCTTCATTTCTTCCTTTTCTAGTTGCTTTAGGTGTAGAGTTAGGTTATTTATTTGACTTTTTTCTTGTTTCTTGGGGTAAGCCTGTATTGCTATGAACCTTCCCCTTACCACTGCTTTTACAGTGTCTCATAGGTTTTGGGTTGTTGTGTTTTCATTTTCATTCATTTCTATGCATATTTTTATTTCTTTTTTGATTTCTTCTGTGATTTGTTGGTTATTCAGAAGCGTGTTGTTTAGCCTCCATATGTTGGAATTTTTAATAGTTCTTTTCCTGTAACTTAGATCTAATCTTACTGTATTGTGGTCAGAATAGATGATTGGAATAATTTCAATATTTTTGAGTTTACTAAGGCTAGATTTATGGCCCAGGATGTGATCTATCCTGGAGAAGGTTCCGTGTGCACTTGAGAAAAAGGTGAAATTCATTATTTGGGGGTGAAATGTCCTATAGATATCAATTAGGTCTAGCTGGTCCATTGTGTCATTTAAAGTTTGTGTTTCCTTGTTAATTTTCTGTTTAGTTGATCTATCCATAGGTGTGAGTGGGGTATTAAAGTCTCCCACTATTATTGTATTATTATTAATTTTCCTTTTCATACTTATTAGCATTTGCCTTACATATTGTGGTGCTCCTATGTTGGGTGCATATATATTTATAATTGTTATATCTTCTTCTTGGACTGATCCTTTGATCATTATGTAATATCCTTCTTTGTCTCTTTTCACAGACTTTATTTTAAAGTCTATTTTATCTGATATGAGTATTGCTACTCCTGCTTTTTCTTGGTCTCCATTTGCCTGAAATATCTTTTTCCAGCCCTTCACTTTCAGTCTGTGTGTGTCCCCTGTTTTGAGGTGAGTCTCTTGTAGACAGCATATATAGGGGTCTTGTTTTTGTATCCATTCAGCCAGTCTTTGTCTTTTGGTTGGGGCATTCAACCTATTTACATTTAAAGTAATTATTGATAAGTATGGTCCCGTTGCCATTTACTTTGTTGTTTTGAGTTCAAGTTTATACACTCTTTCTGTGTTTCCTGTCTAGAGAAGATCCTTCAGTATTTGTTGAAGAGCTGGTTTGGTGGTGCTGAATTCTCTCAGCTTTTGCTTGTCTGTAAATCTTTTGAATTATCCTTCATATCTGAATGGGATCCTTGCTGGGTACAGTAATCTGGGTTGTAGGTTTTTCTCTTTTATCACTTTAAGTATGTCCTGCCATTCCCTTCTGGCCTGAAGAGTTTCTATTGAAAGATAAGCTGTTATCCTTGTGGGAATTCCCTTGTGGGTTATTTGTTGTTTTCCCCTTGCTGCTCTTAATATTTGTTCTTCGTGTTTGATTTTTGTTAATTTGATTAATATGTGCCTTAGGGTGTTTCTACTTGGGTTTATCCTGTTTGGGACTCTCTGGGTTTCTTGGACTTGTGTGACTATTTCCTTCCCCATTTTAGGGACGTTTTCAACTATTATCTCCTCGAGTATTTTCTCATGGCCTTTCTTTTTGTCTTCTTCTTCTGGGACTCCTATGATTTGAATGTTGGGGTATTTCACATTGTCCCAGAGGTCCCTGAGGTTGTCCTCATTTCTTTTAATTCTTTTTTCTTTTTCTTTTTCTTTTATTTTTTTTTTTTTTTTTTTTTGCTCTCTGCTTCATTTATTTCTACCATTCTATCTTCTACCTCACTTATCCTATCTTCTGCCTCCATTATTCTACTGTTGGTTCCCTTCAGAGTGTTTTTGATCTCATTTATTGCATTATTCATTATTAATTGACTCTTTTTTATTTCTTCTAGGTCCTTGTTAAACATTTCTTGCATCTTCTCAATCCTTGTCTCCAGGCTATTTATCTGTAACTCATTTGTTTTGAAGATTTTGGATCATTTTTATTATCATTATTCTAAATTATTTTTCAGGTAGACTCTCTATCTCTTCCTCTTTTGTTTGGTTTGGTTGGCATTTATCTTGTTCCTTTACCTGCTGAGTATTTCTCTCCCTTTTCGTCTTGTTTAGATTGCTATGTTTGGGGTGGCCTTTCTGTATTCTGGCAGTTTGTGGTTCCTCTTTATTGTGGAGGTTCCTTCCTGTGTGTGGGGTGGGACGAGTGTCAAGGTTTTCTGGTTAGGGAAGCTTGTGTTGGTGGGTGGAGCTGGATTTCTTCTCTCTGGAGTGCAATGAAGTGTCCAGTAGTGAATTTTGAGATGTCTATATATAGACAGCCTGTATATTGAAGAGCAGCCTGTATATTGAAGGGCAGCCTGTATATTGAAGCTCAGGGCTATCATTGCTGGAGAATTTGAGTGGTATGTCTTTCTCTGGAACTTATTGGCTCTTGGGTGGTGCTTGGTTTCAGTGTAGGTATGGAGGCTTTTGGATGATCTCTTATCAATTAATGTTCCCTGAAGTCAGGAGTTCTCTGGTGTTCTCAGGTTTGGGGCTTAAGCCTCATGCCTCTGGTTTTCAGTCTTATTCTTACAGTAGCCTCAAGACTTCTCCATCCATACAGCACTGATAATAAAACTTCTAAGTTAATGGTGAAAAGATTCTCCACAATGAGGGACACCCTGAGAGGTTCACAGAGAAGAGGTTTTACATGTAGAAGAGAAAAGGGAGGAGGGAGATAGAGGTGACCAGGAGGAGAAGAGGGGGAATCAAAAGGGTAGAGATAGATCTAGGCAGTGCTGTTTCTTAAGTGATCTCCACAGCCCAGAACACCCACAGAGATTCACAGAGTTGGGTTGAGAAGAGAAGGGAGAGGGAGGAGATAGAGGTGACCTCCTTTTGAAGACAATGGGCTGCTTTTCTCAGTGCCTGATGTCCTCTGCCAGCGTTCAGAAGTTGTTTTGTGGAGTTTGCTCAGCGTTCAAATGTTCTTTCGATGAATCTGTGGAGGAGAAAGTGGTCTCCCTGACCTAATTCTCTGCCATCTTCCCATCCCCCTGAAGTGGGTATCTTATAGACAGCATATATTTGGGTCTTGTTTTTGTATCCATTTAGCCAGTCTATTGGAGCATTTAATCCATTTACATTTAAAGTAATGATTGATATAAATCTTACTATTGCCATTTTCTTTTTTTAATTTTATTTTATTTTATTTAACTTTACAATATTGTATTGGTTTTGCCATATATCAAAATGAATCTGCCACAGGTATACATGTGTTCCCCATCCTGAACCCTCCTCCCTCCCCATACCATCCCCTCAGGTCGTCCCAGTGCACCAGCCCCAAGCATCCAGTATTGTGCATTGAACCTGGACTGGCGACTCGTTTCATATATGATATTATGCATATTTCAATGCCATTCTCCCAAATCATCCCACCCTCTCCCTCTCCCACAGAGTCCAAAAGACTGTTCTATACATCAGTGCCATTTTCTTAATTGTTTGGGGTTTGTTTCTGTAGGCTTTTTTCCTATTGCATTTCCTGACTACATAAGTCCCTTTAACATTTGTTGTAAAGCTGGTTTGGTGGTACTAAATTCTCTTAACTTTTGCTTGTCTGTAAAGCTTTTGATTTCTCCATCAATTTTGAAGGAGATCTTTGCTGGGTATAGTAATCTTGGTTGTAGATTGTTCCCCTTCAGTATTTTAAATATATCCTGTCATTCACTTCTGGCCTGCAGAGTTTCTGCTGAAAGATCAGCTGTTAAATATATGGGGTTTTCCTTATATGTTACTTGTTGCTTTTCCCTTCCTGCTTTTAATATTCTTTCTTTGTGTTTAATCTTTGTTCAAACTGATTTTAGAAAAGGCAGAGGAACCAGAGATCAAATTGCCAACATCTGCTGGATCATCGAAAAAGCAACAGAGTTCCAGAAATACACCTATTTCTGCTTTATTGACTATGCCAAAACCTTTGACTGTGTGGATCACAATAAACTAGAAAATTCTGAAAGAGATGGGAATACCAGACCACCTGACCTGCTTCTTGAGAAACCTATATGCAGGTGAGGAGGCGATAGTTAGAACTGGACATGGAACAACAGACTGGTTCCAAATAGGAAAAGGAGTACACCAAGGCTGTATATTGTCACCCTATTCATTTAACTTACATGCAGAGTACATCATGAGAAACGCTGGGCTGGAAGAAGCACAAGCTGGAATTAAGATTGCCAGGAGAAGTAACAATAACCTCAGATATGCAAATGACACCACCCTTATGGCAGAAAGTGAAGAGGAACTAAAAAGCCTCTTGATGAAAGTGAAAGAGGAGAGTAAGAAGTTGGCTTAAAGCTCAACATTCAGAAAACTAAGATCATGGCATCTGGCCCCATCACTTCATGGGAAATAGATGGGGAAACAGTGGAAATAGTGTCAGATTTTATTTGGGCGGGGGGGGGGGGGGGCGGGCTCCAAAATCACTGCGGATGGTGATTGCAGCCATGAAATTAAAAGACGCTTACTCCTTGGAAGGAAAGTTATGACCAACCTAGATGGTATATTCAAAAGCAGAGACATTACTTTGCCAATAAAGTTTCATCTAGTCAAGGTTATGGTTTTTCCAGTGGTCATGTATGGATGTGAGAGTTGGACTGTGAAGAAAGCTGAGCGCCAAATCGAAGAATTGATGCTTTTGAACTATGGTGTTGGAGAAGACTCTTGAGTGTTCCTTGGACTGCAAGGAGATCCAACCAGTCCATTCTAAATGAGATCAGTCCTGGGTGTTCTTTGGAAGGAATGATGCTAAAGCTGAAACTCCAGTACTCTGGCCACCTCATGCAAAGAGTTGACTCATTGGAAAAGACCCTGATGCTGGGAGGGATTGGGTGCAGGAGGAGAAGGGGACGACAGAGGATGAGATGGCTGGATGGCATCACCGACTCGACGGACGTGAGTTTGAGTGAACTCTGGGAGTTGGTGATGGACAGGGAGGCCTGGTGTGCTGCAATTCATGGGGTTGCAAAGATCAGACACAACTGAGAGACTGTTTGATTAGCATGCGTCATGGCACGTTTCTCCTTGGGTTGATCCTTTATGGGACTCTCTGTTCTTTTAGGGTTGATTGACTATTTCTTTTCCCATGTAGGGGAAATTTTCAACAATAATCTCTTCAAAAAATTTCTCACACCTTTTCTTTTTTTCTTCTTCTTCTGGGACCCCTATAATTTGATGTTGTTGTGTTTAATACTGTCCCAGATATCCTTGAGACTATCCTCAGTTCTTTCCATTCTTTTTCTTTTATTCTGCTCTTCAGAAGTTATTTCCACCATCTAGCTTCCAGCTCGCTTATCCATTCTTCTGCCTCAGATTCTGCTATTGATTCCTTCTAGAATATTTTTAATTTCAGTAATTGCCTTGTCTCTGTTTGTTTGTTCTTTATGTCTTCTAGGACTTTGTTAATTGACTCTTGTATTTTCTCCATTCTAGTTTTGAAGTTTTGAATCATCTTTATTATCATTATTCTGAATTCTTTTTCAGGTAGTTTGCCTATGTCATCTTCATTTACTTGGATTTGTCTGTTTCTAGATTGTTCCTTCACTTGTGCAGTATTTCCATGACTTTTCATTTTCTTTTTAACTTATTGTGTTTGAGGTCTTCTATTCCAGGGCTTCCCTGATAGCTCAGTTGATAAAGAATCCATCTGTAACGTGAGAGACCTGTGTTCAATCCCTGGTCTGGTTAGGGAGATCCCCTGGAGAAGGGAACAGCTAACCACTCCAGTATTCTGGCCTAGAGAATTTCATGGACTGTATAGTCCATTGGGTCACAAAGAGTCGGACACAACTGAGCAACTTTCACTTCACTTTTCACTTCACTCTAAGGCTTTGAGGTTGAATTATTTCTTCCTTTTGGCTTCTGCCCTCATAAATTTGGTCCAGTGCATTGTGTAAGCTGTATAGGTGTGACTTGTGCTTGAGATCTGATGGGAAAAGGTGAGTTTGTTTTTGGTTTTTGTTTTTCTTTTTTCCTCTGATGGGCAGGGCTCTGTGAGGTGGTAATCCTGTCTTCTGATGATTGGGTTTATTTTGTCTTGTTTGTTGTTTGGATGAGGCGTCCTGCACATGGTGCTGCTGGCAGTTGGATGATGTCAGGTCTTGTGTACAAGTGGTTGCCTTTATGGGACTTGTCTTCTATTGATTCTCCCTAGGGTTTAGGAGTTCTCTGGTAGCCTAGGGTCTTGGAGTCAGGGCTCCCACACCAAAGCCTCAGGGATTGCTCTCTGGCCAGAGAATGGAGATTCCACAGGTGGTTTTTTTATGGTATTAAAACAAATACACAAATATGAGAAACAAATGATGCACCCCAGACAAATGGCAATTACAGAATCAGGCCAATAATAACTAAAATAATGGACTATACACATATACATATACACCCATAAACCAAACCAAAACAGACAAAAAAATAATAATAACATACAATAGATTGACCTGGTGAACAAAGGAAACCAAAAATGATGTCCACCAGTTAAAAACAAAACTAACTACAGCACAAATTGGAAAACAAAACTAAAGCAAGATGCGACCTGGGGGATAAAGCAATGAAAACAAAACAAACTAACAAACACGGTGAGGAAAAGAGAAAAAAGAAAGAATAGAAACACAAAGTTAAATAGAGGTATATAAAGAAGATATACATACATTAAAGATTAATTACAATGGAAAAAGAACAGAAGGAAAAGCAAACAAAAAATAAATGTAGAAAAAGTAATAGATTTTTAAAATGCAAAAATTAAAATTTAAAAAAAGAAGAAGAAAAAAAGGAAGGAAAACCCCACAGAACCACAAAAGGCCCAACATAGAGACAGAAGTATATAAAAGAAACAGAAGGTGTGATTTTTTTAAAAAATTCTCAAAAACTTAAATATATTTAATAGTACTAATAAAATCAACAACTGCAACAACATAGAGGGAAAAGGGGGAGGAGGGAAAGAAAAAGAAAAAAATCCAGAGGCAACTATAGAACATGTCAAAATATAATAATAATAAACGTCTTTCTTGAGTCTCTGCTGTCAGCATCCTTCCCCTCGCTGGGAGTCACAGTTTACCTCGCTTCCCTAGGATACCCTCCAACACTGGGCTGGTCTCTGGACCTGCTGTGGGGGCAGCTCAGACTCCAATCTGGTCCTACTCTTGGGTGTTCTTGCCTCCAAGGTCCACACTGTCAGAACTAGTGCATTTTCTTTTGTGGGAACTCTCATTGTCCTTTAATATATTCCATAGACACAGAGTCTGCCTAATTGATTATGTGGATTTAATCTGTAGCTTGTACAGCTGGTCGGGAAGGTTTTGGGTACTCTTCCTTAAGCATACTGCCCCTAGGTTTCAACTGTGGTTTTATCTCCTCTTCTGTGAGTCATCCACAGGGATTTGTTCCCGAGGCTGCCCTGGAGGCCTTGGGTGTGCACCCCAGTGAGGGCCAGGTGTGGAAGTGCCACAGCTGCCTGGGTCGCAGAAGCCCTGGCAGCACCAGGTATTCAGGGGAGCTGGTGGCAAGGGCAGCGGGAAATATGGTGCTCTAGAAGGGTACAGCAACCCACTCCGCTATTCTTGCCTGGAGAATCCCATGCACAGAGAAGCCTGGCAGGCCACAGTCCACAGGGTCACAAAGGGTCAGAAATGCCTGAAGCAACACTACACGCACAAGTGCAGGATTTTTTCTAGCCTCTGGCAGCTCTGTCCCTCTGGGGATCATGCATAGAAGTGGTGTGGTTACTTGGATCACAGACTCTGGCAACACCAGCTACACAGGAGTGCCGGTGACTATTGTCACAGGATATATGGTGCTATTAGGGCTTTTTCTAGCCTGTGCAGCTCTGCCCCAGTGAGGGTTAAACATGAAGGTGGTGCAGCTGCTTGGGTCGTGGAGACTCTGGCAGTGCCACATGTGCAGGGACACCAACTACCTCAGCTGCAGGAGCTATAGCCCTAACAGAATCTTTCTAGCCTCTGGCAGCTGGAGATCAGAAGGCCTTTTTGGCTGGTCCTTCTCTGTTGCTCAGTACATCAGGCACTTAAAGAGGCCCCTGGCTGGGGTCCTACTCTGTTGCTTGGAGGTCAGGTGCTTAAAGGGCCAGCCTCTCTATTGTTCAGCTATCAGTGCTGGCATGTGGGGAGAGAGAGGTTGCAGTGATGACTCCATCCCCTACACGTGCCTCAGCAGTATCGCCTTGCTTCCGTGGCTGCCTGGTTTTCCTCCACAGGCATTGCCCACCACAGTCCCCTCTCTCATAGTCCCTTGGGCCATCTCCTCACAGTCAGCAGCAGACCTCATCCTGGGATTCTTCCACAATCCCTACACTCCAGCTCCCAGCCACTGTGCCTTCTAGGGGACCCGTGTCCCTGTCCATGGTATGTCTGGTGGTGGCAAGGATTGTCTGTGTGATTCTCATTCCATTAGGATTGTTGCAGCTCACCTGCTTCACTCTCAGCCTCAAATGTTTCTCCTCTGTCCCAAACAATTGCCCCAATGGGGGGATCAGACTCTGCTTCAGTTCCCCTATCTGCCAAGGGCAGGTCCAGTCCTACTAACTCTCCTCTTTTTCCCCCTACTTCCTTCATTCTACCAAGTTTTGTGTGGTTCTATATATTCTTTTCTGGTGATCAGGTACTCCTGCCTGCTCTCAGCAGGTATTCTGCAAACTCTTTTGTTTCTGAAGGTGTATTCCTGATTATCCATGGAGAGAGATGTATTCCACATCCACCTACACCTCCACCATCTTGTGTTCATCACTAGCTTGTTTTTTATATCTGTTTTATTTGTTTTTCTATACATTCATTTCTATTATTTTTTAGATTCCATATATAAATGATATCCTGCAATATGTGTCTTTCTCTGATTTATTTCACTAGTATAATATTCTCTGGGCTTCTCTGGTGGCTCAGCAGTAAAGAATCCACCTGCAATGCAATAGACACAGCTTTGATCCCTGAGTCAGGAAAATCCCCTAGAAAAGGAATGACAATCCACTCCAGTACTCTTGTCTGGGAAATCCCATGGGAAGAGGAGCCAGGCAGGCTAGAGCCCATGGGGTTGCAAAGAGTTAGACACAACTTAGCGACTAAACAATAATAGCAACATAATATTCTCTGGGTCCATCCACAGTACTGCAAATGGCAGGATTTCATTCTTTTTATGGATGAGTAATATTCCACTATGTGTACATATGTATGTATATGTGTGTGTGTGTTATCTTTATATATTAATATCTCTATTCATTCATCTGTTGATGGACAGTTGGTTTACTTCTATATTTTGGCTATAGTAAACAGAGATGCTATGAATATTGAGGTGCATATTTCCTTTCAAATTAGTGTTTCCTTTTTTTCTGTATATATAACCAGTATGGAATTGCTGGATCATATGGTAATTCAATTTTCAGTTTTTTAGAAACTCTCATACTTTTTTCCATAATGCTGCACCGGTTTATAGTCTCACTAATAGTATACAAGTGTCCCCTTTGGTCCACATCCTTGTCAACATTTATTTATAGACTTTTTTATAACAGACATTCTGACAGGTGTGAGGCGGTATCCTATTTTGATTTGCTGTTCTCTGATTATTCACAATGTTGATGATCTTTTCATGTGCCTATTGGCCATGTCTTCTTTAGAAAAATGTCTGCTCAGATCTTCTGCCATTTTGGGGGGGGGGTGGTAATCTTTTTGATGTGGAGTTATATGAGCTGTTTATATATTTTGCAAATATTTTCTCCCATTCTGTAGGTTGTCTTTTTGTTTTGTTGACGGCTTCCTTTGCTGTGCAGAAGCTTTTATGTTTAATTAAGTCACATTTGTTTACTTTGCCTTGAAGACAGTTCCCCCAAAATATTGCTACAATATTGCTATGTTGAAGAGTGTTCTTTGTTCTTTTCTATGAGTTTTATGGTTTAAGGTCTTACATTTAGGTCTTTAATCCACTTTGAGTTTATTTTTGTATATTATATAAGGAAATACTGGGCTTCCCTGGTACCTCAGCTGATAAAGAATCCACCTGCAATGCAGGAGACCCCAGTTTAATCCCTGGGTTGGGAAGATCCCCTAGAGGAGGGCATGGCAACCCACTCCAGTATTCTTGCCCAGAGAATGCCCATGGAGAAAGGAGCCTGGTGGTCTACAGTCCATGGGGTCACAAACAGTCCATGGGGTGACAGCACATAAGGAAATACTATAAACTCATTGTTTTAGATGTTGCTTTCTAATTTTCCCAGCACCACTTATTGAAGAGACTGTCTTTTTTCCATTGTATATTCTTGCTCCCTTTGTTATAGATTAATTGACCATAGGTACATGGGTTTGCTCCTGGGTTCTCTATTCTGTTCCATTGATATATGTGTCTGTTTTTGCTCCAGTACCATGGTGTTTTGATTCCCATAACTTTGTGATATAATCTGATGTCTGGGAGGCTTATACCTCCAGCTTTATTCTTTTTTTCTCAAGATTCCTTGGACAATTTAGTCTTTTTCAGTTTGGGGTTCCACAGAATTTTAGGATTATTTGTTCTACTTCTATGAAAAATGTCATGGGGTATTTTGATAGGGATTGCATTGTCTGTAGATTGCTTTGGGTAAGTATGGCCATCTTAACAATATTAATTCTTTCAGTCCAAGAGCATGAGGTATTTTTCCATTAATTTGTATCTTCAATTTATTTCATCAATTTTTTATGGTTTTTAGAATATAGGTCTTTTACTTCTTTGGTTAAGTTTGTGTGTTAGTTGCTTAGCCGTGTTTGACTTTTTGTGACCCCATGGACTATAGCCCACCAGGCTCCTCTGTCCATGGGATTCTCCAGGCAAGAATACTGGAGTGGATTGCCATTTCCTTCTCCAGGGAATCTTCCTAACCCAGGGATCAAACCCAGGTCTCCTGCATTGCAGTCAGATTCTTTACCATCTGAGCTAAGGAAGTCCCTGGTTAAGTTTATTCCTGGGTATTTCAGTCTTTCTGATGTGATTTTAAATGAGATTTAAAAATCTATTCTCTGATGGCTCATTATCAGTGAATAGAAAAGCAGTATATAAATCTGTATATAAATCCAGTATCCTGAAATTTTGCTGAATTCGTTTATTAGTTCTAATAGTTTTGGGGTGTGGATTTTGGGGTTTTCTATATAAAGTATCAAGTCTACTGCAAAAGCAACAGTTTTACTTCTTCCTTTTCAATTTGGATGTCTTTTCCTTCTTTTTCTTTAGTACTGTAACTAGGACTTCCAATACTATGTTAAATAGAATTGGTGAGAGTAGGCATCCTTGTCTTGTTCCTGAATTTAGAGAAAAGGCTTTCAGCTTTTCACCACTGAACACGATGTTAGCTGTGGGTTTGTCACAAATGGCCTTTATTATGTTGAGATACAGCAACCCACTCCAAATATTTCTGCCTGGACAGAGGAGCCTGGAGGTTTACAGTCCATGGAGATACAAAAAGTCAGACACAACTCAGTGACTAAACAACAACAACAATTTTCCTTTTATATTCACTTTCTGGAGAGTTTTTATCGTGGATGTTGAATCTTGTCAAATGCTTTCTCTGTGTCAATTGAAATGATCATGTGATTTTTATTCTTCTTTTTGTTAATGTGGTACATGTGTGTGTAGTTAGTAGTTCAGTTGTATTCAACTCCCTGCAGCCCCAATGGACTATAGCCCACCAGGGTCCTCTGTCCATGAAAATTTCTAGGTGAGAATACTGGAGTGGGTTGCCATTTCCTCCTCTAAGGGATCTTCCCAACCCAGGGGTCGAACCCACATCTCCTGTGTCTCCTGCACCGGCAGGCAGATTCTTTATCACTGAGCCACCTGGGAAGCCCAATGTGATGCGTAACATTGATTGATTTGTGAATGTTGAATCATCCTTGTGTCCCTGAAATAGATCCAATTTGATCATGGTATATGACTCTTTTTATATATTGTTGAATTTGGTTTGTTAATATCTTTTTTGGGGGGCAGGGGGCGGGTAGGGGAGAGCTGTGCTGGGTCTTCGTTGATTTTGCACAGGCTTACATCAGCTGTGGCTAGCACTGATTACTCTTCATTGTGGTACATGGGCTTCTCACCGTGGTGGCTTCTTATTCCGGAGCACAGGCTTCAGTAGTTGTAGCATGGGTGCTTCAGTAGCTGTGGCTTGCAGGCTCTAGAGCACGGGCTCAGCCCCTGTGGTACAGGGGCTTAGTCACTCCATAGCATGCGGAATCTTCCCACACCAGGGATCAAACCCGTCGTCCCCTTCATTGGCAGCTGGATTCCTACCACTGAGCCACCAGGGAAGTCCCTACTAATATCTTCTTGAGTATTTTTACATCTATATTTATCAAAGATATTGACCTATAATTTTTTTTGTAGGGTGTTTGTCTGGTTTTGATATTATAGTAATGGTGTTCTCACAGAATGAATTTGGGAGTGTTCCCTTCTCTTCAAATTTTTGGAATAGTTTGAGAAGAATAGGTATTAGTTCTTTATATGTTTGGTATTATTCCGCAATGAAACCGTCCAGCCCTGGACTTTTGTTTCCTTAGAGTTTTTATTACAAATTCAATTCTACTAATAGTGATCAGTCTGTTCAAATGGTTTCTTCTTGGCTCAGTCTTGGCAGGTTGTATACTCAAGTAATATCAAGGAGTCAAACCTGTGAAACATTAGACTAGAGAGGAAATGACAAAGGGCTTTTGATGTTAAGTATTTCCCACAAGGAAACAATTTTAGATGGCAAATGGACTAACATCAATTATTATATTAGTTACAGCAAAGAACTTTAACTAGCATGTGAAACCCAGGCCATTCCTAGGACAAGTAAGACTAAAAGGAGTGGTGTGGTTTAAACTAAAATACTAATAAAGAAATAGTGAAGGTAAAACTTGAACATTACAAAGGTGGTAAGAAGATTGACGATTAGCAAAAGCTGCTGCATGTGACTAGGAGCCACTCTGTAACTTTAAGCAGGTTACACAACCTGAGATTGACACTTCTGGAAGAGTGCTTTAGTAGTCATGTGGAAGCTGGACAGGAAAGTGATGGGATTTCAGGCAGGCAGGGAGAATGCTGCAGAAATCTCAGGTTGGGTGGTGAAGGAGAACAGGGTAGGTGCCATGGAGGAGAGGACACAGTAGATGTGATAGCTATTTAGAAGGCACATGATACCAAGCATCTGGCTGGATGACTGGGCAGATGACAGGGCCATTCTCAATATATCAAATACAAAAGGAGAAAAGTTGGGAGGAATGGTGTTCATGTTCACCACTAGCAGGGTGTTAATTTTCAAGAACAGCCAGCAGTTCACAGACTGTTTGTGAATACACACTCAGACACCAACTTGAATATTCAAAACTCGGAACTTGGGAAAGAAGATGCCCAGTTCAGTGACTTCCAGCCTTAAATGCTGCCGAAGGAATTAAGAGGGCTAAATGTTCCTCTTCTTCCTGATGACATAAAGGAGTTCTATCTCACAGGTGCAGCAGATGGCTTGCTGGAGGTGAGGGGCTATTAATTAAGGTGTGTAGTCTAACTGACATCCGATAGCACTCTTGTGTCCTCTGGCACACAGAGGTTCATGTCTCAGACATAAAGGGCAGGAATTGAATGCCATGCAATCTGAGCACATGAGCATGAGCTCCCCTGAACATTGTCAGCATCCTTGGGCACAAACCAGGTAGAATCCATGTCTGCACATTCAGTCCCTGCAGTGTACAGAAACCTAACACCTTTCTCCACCCACCTCCAGTGCCACCAGGAAATTAACACTCCCCCAGATATTGGGTCATAATTAAACTGAACAAAAAGACAGCTGCTCCTACTTTTCTTTTTTAATCACCAACATGCAGCCCTAGGGATTACTAGCTTTTGGGTGATTTAAGGAAGATTACTCTTTCATTAATGTCTGAAGTCATTTCCAAATCAATCATAAGAGCCTTTTAAGATACCTTTCCATAACAACAGCTCATCCTTTTCCATGTGTGAAAGGTTAGATTTTATAAAGTCACTAACAACCTATTTGTCAGACCCCTACATATCTGATTTTTCACTGAAAACTTCACTCAAAAATTAATTGGGTCCTGAGTTTTTAGGTGTCCATGAGAATGTCATTCTAAATTCTCAGTTGAGTTTCTAACAATAATGAGAAGGAACAGCACTGGGATAGGAATATGACTGTTCTCCATGTGGACAAAGTAAAAAGACCCTTGACTTCCCCATAGATACCCACTGTGCATCTGCCATGCCCTCATGCAGCCAAACCAAGGAACATAAACACTCTTAACATGAATGAAGGACAGGCACATCAGAGACTAGGGAAATGGAAATGCACATGTCAATCCAGAGGCATCAAAAGACATTTTAAACATAGTGTGGGAATAAACAAAATACATCTATAAGCCAAAGTGACCCACTTGTGACCATATATGCCTATTTATACTTTCATTCCTTCAGCAAATATCTTAAGTGTCTATTCTCTGTTAGGTGGTATGCTAAGTGCTAGAGAAAGGGCAGCTAAAAGAAACACAGCCCATGCTCTTGTGGAAGTGTTACGGTCTGCTAAGGACAATGGCACTGAGTCAAGGAGGTCAGGGCAGAGCACCCTTGGAAAGCAAAGCTTGCTCTGAAATACAGAAGGTAAGGAAGAAATAACTTGGCTAACAGGAGGAACACAGGCAGATGAAACAGCATGTGCAAAGACCACATGACAAGAGAGAACCTGACAAAAAGAGAAACAAATGGAGGCAAAATGAAGATGAAATGGTAGATAGAAGCCAGACCATACAGGACAATATACAGTCTTATAGGTCAAAATATGAAGTATTCAGTAATCCTAAAAACAATGGGAAAATGCCCTTTTGAAAGACCATTCTGCACTATTGATACTATGTGTACAATAGATAACTAATAAGAACATACTGTATAGCACAGGAAACTCTTTCATGCACCATGGTGACCTGAATGGGAAGGAAGTCTAAATCAGAGGGAATATATGTATAGCTGATTCACTCTGTTGTACAGTAGAAACTAACACAACATTGTAAAACAACTATATCCCAATAAAAATTTTTTTTTTAAAAAATCACTCTGGTTACAATAAAGAGACTATTAGAAGAATGCTAGAATAGATGTGAACAGACGAATTAGTAGACAGCTCCATTAGTAACTGAGGGCTTCCTTCACAGCTCAGTCTGTAAAGAATCTGCCTGCAATGCAGGAGACCCGGGTTCAATTCCTGGGTTGGGAAGATCCCCTGGAGGAGGGCATAGTAACCCACTCTGGTATTCTTGCCTGGAGAATTCCATGGACAAAGGAGCCTGGCAGGCTACAGTCCATGAGTCAGTCACAAGAGTTGGATACAACTTAGCGACTAAACCACCACTAACTTGGACTATGTGTATTATTTCTCAGAATCACAAACATCACATTTACTCCCCTGCCACAGTCATTTCTGTTTGTGACCCCGTGGACTGTAACATGCCAGGCCTCCCTGTCCTTCACCATCTCCCAGACTTTGCTCAAACTCATGTCCATTGAGTTGGTGATGCCATTCAACCATCTCATCCTCTGTCGTCCCCTTCTCCTCCTGCCTTCAAACTTTCCCAGAATCAGTCTTTTCCAATGAGTCAGCTCTTTGCATCAGGTGGCCATAGTATTGGAGCTTCAGCTTCAGCATCAGTCTTTCCAATAAATATTCAGGGTTGATTTCCTTTAGGATTGACTGGTTTTATCTGCTTGCTGTCCAAGGGACTCTGAAGCATCTTCTCCAGCACTACAGTTCAAAGACATCACTTCTTCAGTGCTCAGCCTTTTTTATCATCCAGCTCTCACTCCCCTGCTATATAGTAATGATTTGAATCTAAAATGGTCTCCTTTAATTTTCAAGGAGTACCTCCAGTTCTGGGACTTAAGGATTTGTGACACCAACCTGTGTTTTCTTCAATGACTACCATTCTTTTTTTTTTTTTTTCCCATTCTTTCTATAATTATAGAATCTCCATTTATAGCCAGTTAGCTAGCTTCATTTTTCTACCCTAAGGACCTCACATGTTTTTATTCTCACCTTATTCGGAAACCCAAGATTTTGTGAACCATTTCCAGCTGTATCACAGCTTTTGTGAAGTGTGCTGATAGAACTGTATCCAGTGTTTTGGTACAAAAAAAATCCATGGGAAGACTTTCTCTGTTTTGTTTATAATACCTTCCCACCAATACCCATAAGGACTCCAAAGTTCCTCTCAAGGTTGCAATAGGCAAGTTGAAGCCCATGATCATAAACACAATTTGAGTTGCTTTATACTCTGTGCTTAGTCTTCTACCACTTTTCTGACCATTCTTAAGATCTGGTTGGATTTTCCTGCACTTTATATCAGCTCAGAACTTTACTTTTTAGGTGAACTTTACCTCATCTATAAATTTCTTAATTTTATATGTAATCACTCTTGAGGAATATTTAAGAGAATACTAAAATAGAAGCAACCTCAACTTTGATCCTCAATGGACCTCATTATTTGACATATTCCCTTATTTCTTACTTTAATTCCCAAAATACAATGATAATTTATAACAGAAGAGTTTTACTTGCTTGTTTGGAAAATAAAACATTTCTATATAGAAACCTATGAGTGGTTTTTGGAAGTATCCTCTATCAGTTGGTTAGCTTATCTACCCCCTAAATCAAGTTCTTTGATGTTCTATCTAGAGGCCAACATTCTCTCCCTTTTTCCTAAATTAGGTTTAGGATAAGTATACTCCAGAAAACAGAAGTATGACTTCCATGAAATAGTTCAGAAGAAAATAAATTAAAAGTAGGTTTTTATTAATTACCCATTTATGTGTATATATATGTCTAATGAGAATTTTAAATTTATATACACACACATATATATATATATATAACTAAAAGATGTTTTTAAAATGTATAGTTCAAGCATTTTATCTAAGTTACTAAATATTATGGTATCTTCTAATACTAAATTCCCAAGCAAAAGAATTCTAAGGCCCAACAACTACTCTTTTTATGAGGAAGAATGAAAACAAATTTTACCTTGCATATAAGGATATATTCACAACACACAAGTTTTTTGTTGTTGTTGCATGCAGCTTTGAAATAACTTGAGAAAAGATGCCAAATGAAAAAATAAACGTTGAGGGTGAGCAAAAAAGTCAACAACAACAAAAAAACACAGGGAAGGAAGCTAAATAAGGTCATTATTCTTATTAGTCAAAAGCTTAAGCACCATAAAAAGCATGAAAAGGTCATTTGTGACTATGATAGAATCACAAAAGTTAATAGGAAGACCTTTTTGCTTCCATTCATAGCAAACCAAATAATCTGAACTAGCCTTCATCCTGAGGACAAATAGAAAATCTGAACAAAATGTAATTATCTACTTGAAAGCATTAGAGAGCCAACAAAATGGTAAGGATTTATAAAGTCAAGATAGGAAAGAAGACAGAGACTGGAAAAGTGATATAACTGTTTGGGGTGCTTTTTCTAGGAAGGTTTTGCTGATTCCAAAGGGGTCTAGCAAACACTTCTGAAGGCTTCCTGAATCTAGGTCAGGGCAGGAAGACTAGGACACAGGGAAGAGATCCTCCTTTTCTTGGGTTTGGCCTTGAAGATCTGTGCACTGGGAAACAGAGTAAACCAGGAGTAACTTATCTATCAATCACCTTGAAATTACCCTGAGTGCTAGTATTCCCAGCTACTCGACAGAAGCGAATATAAATTACCTCTGGAAGATATAGGCTTCAAATTATTTCCACAGAGCTTTCTGTAAAGCTCTTCCTAGCATGCAATAGTCAGGCAAATAAGGGAAACGCGACGACATGAACAAAACCCATAAAACCCAAGACACTAGAAAGGGAACTATCGGGACCTTCAAATAATAGATGCACGGATTCAACAGATACATGCTGATCATTTTCAGGGAGATAAAAGATAGTATGGGGATTTTTCAGCAGAAAACTGGAAACTATTTAAGTACTAAATAGAAACTTTAAAACTAAAAATACAACTGAAATTAAGAATTCAGTGTAGATAAGTTCAACATAGGAGAGCTGAAGAGCAAATGAACTGGAAGAAGTCATAAGATAATATCTAGAATTAAATGTGAAGAAACAAAAGAACTAAAAGCACACAGAAAACAGGGTAAGAGACATAAAGTGAAACTATCACATTGATTACAGTCCCAGAAGGAAAGGAGAAAAATAATGGAAGAGATAAAAGCTAATATTTTTCCAAAACTAATGAAAGACATTGAGCTAACAGTTCATGAAGCCCTAAAAATTCTAAAAACATAAAAAGAAATGAACATCTAAGAATGTCATAGTAAAATACTGAGTACAGAGAGCAGGTAGAAAAAATAGATTACCTTCAAAGACGTACTGATTATCATAAAACTGACTTCTTAATAAACACGATGAAAGTAACAGACAATGAAAATTCTAAGAAGGTTGGCAGAGTAAAAAGCACCAGGAATCTGCCTCCCCACCTAGACAACTACATTTGGCAGAATGTGTCTGATGTAACTATTTTGGAATTCTGGGGTCTGTTGAAGGCTTGCAACTTTGAGGAGAAGGCTTGGACAATAAATTGTGGTCAATTTCAGCTCTAAGCTCAGTAGCACCTACCCATCACCCATCCCCACCCAACTGGAAGGCAGCCGTGCAGTGTTCCTGAAACAGTCTGCACACAGCTTATGGAAGCTAGGGTAGTAAAAAGGACTTAAATGTGGATTTGAGCAGACAGAAGAATCAGTGAATTGAATGTAGGACAATGGAAATTATCAAGGCTGGGGCAGGAAGAAAAAAGATTGAAGAAAAGTGACCAGAGTCTAAGGAACATTTGGGATACCAGCAAGTGGGCCAACATATGCATCGTGGGTTTCTCAGAAGGAAAAAAGACAGACAAAGGGAAAGAGAAAATATTTGAAAAAATAATGACTGAAATCTTCCCAAATTTCATGAATGAAATACATGAAACATCCAAGCCCAAAAACTCTAAGTAAAGTGAATTCAAAGAAACCCACACCAACACACAGGATAATCAAACTTTCAAAAGCCAAAACAAAGAGCAAATATTGAAAGCAGCAAGAGAGAAGCTAATCATCACAAGGGATTCTCAATAAGATCCTCAATGAGATTTCTCATCGGAAACTGGGAAGGCCAAAAGACAGTAGGCCAAGATAGTTAAAGTACTAAAAGAAAAAACTGCCACCTGAGAATCATGTTCAGAAAAACTGTCCTTCAAAAGTGAGGAAGAAATCAAAATACCCACAGATAAACAAAACCCGAGAGAGTTCATAACTATTAGACCTGCCTACAAAAAGTGCTCAAAGGAGTCCTGCAAGGAGACCTGGAAAGATACTAGACAACACCTCAAACCCATATGGAAAAATAAAGATCTCAATAAAAGTAAATACCTAGGCAATTATAAAAGGTAGTTTTATTGTAACAACAGTTTGTAATTGTACTTATTTTCTACACGACTTTAGAGACTAATTCATTTAAAGAAAAAAAGCAATTATCAACAAAGTATAAAAGACTATATTATTATGACTTTGGTTTGTAACTCCAAATTTTGTTTTCTACAAAATTTAGGAGAGTACTACATTTTAAAAAATTATTAGTTTATGTTTTCAGGCACACAAAAATATGACACTGACAACCAAAAGAAGTGTGGGTAAGAACTATAAAGAAATACAGTTTTTATTTGTTATTGAAGGTAAGCTGCTACACACTCAAATTAGAATATATTCAAATTTATACCTTTAGGATGTTAAACATAATTTCCATGGGTAACCACAAATAAAATGGCCCAGAATAAGCACCAAAGGAAATTAAGAACATATTTAAATATTTCACTCCAAAAAATATCAGTTAAACACAAAAGAAGATGAACATGCAGAAAATGAGGGACAATAAAGCTATAGAGCATATAGAAAAGAAATAGTACAATGACAGATATGTCTTCCCTGATAAACAATTACGAATACTTTAAATGTAAATCTACTAAACTTTCCAATCAAAAGACAAAATTTTGTAGAATGGATTAAAAAAAAAAAAAAAAAAAGGCATGATTCAACTACATGCTATCTACAAGAGATTCACCTGAAAGCCAAAGTTACAAACAAGTCAAAAGTAAAAAGATGAAAAACGGTACTTCATGCAAATGGTAATAAGAAGAAAGCAGAAATGGCTATACTCAAAACAGACAAAACAGACTTTAAAGCAAAAAGACAAAGAATTACACTATATATTAATGAAAGATTTAATACAGCAAGAGATGTAACAACCATAAACATTTATGCACATAATGACAGAATGAATATCTATGAAGCAAAAACTGACAGAATTAAAAAAAAGAATAAACAGTTCTACTATAATAGTTGGGGATTTTAATATCTCACTCAGTAATGAACAGAACCACCAGCCAGAAGATAAGGAAATAGAGGACTTAACACAATAAACTAATGAGATCTAACAGACGTATACAGAACACCAACCAACAACAGCATAAACATTCTTCCCAAATGCACAGGACATTTTCCAAGATAGTCCATATATTAGGCCATGAATTAAGTCTCAATAGATTTTAAAAGACAGATATCATACATAAGATCTTCTCTGACCGGAACAGGATTAAGTTAGAAATCAACAGCATAAAGAAAACTGGAAAATTCACAGATTGTGGAAATTAAACCAAAAAAGTCATTAGGAAATATAAAGAAGAGGCTTGTGGACACAGTGGAAGGAGAGGGTGAGACGAATTGAGAGAGTAGCACTGAAACAAATATATTACTATATGTAACATAGTCAGTGGGAATTTGCTGTATGACGTAGGGAGCTCAAATCTGGTGCTCTGTGACAGCCTAAAGGGGTGGGGTGGGGAGGGAGGTAGGAGGAAGGTTCAAGAGGAAGGGGACGTATGTATACCTATGGCTGACTCATGTTGCTATATGGCAGAAACCAACACAGTATTGTAAAGCAATTATCCTCTAATTAAAAACAATTTTTTAAAAAGAAAGAAAATAGTTGAACAAAAATGAAAACACAACATACCAAAACTTATGGGATGCAGCAAAGGCAATCCTGGAGGAAATATATAGCTATATAAACGCTTACATTAAAAAATGAAAAAGATCTACCCGGTGTACGAGACAGCAAAAGAGACACTGATGTATAGAACAGTCTTATGGACTCTGTGGGAGAGGGAGAGGGTGGGAAGATGTGGGAGAATGGCAATGAAACATGTAAAATATCATGTAGGAAACGAGTTGCCAGTCCAGGTTCGATGCATGATGCTGGATGCTTGGGGCTGGTGCACTGGGACGGCCCAGACGGATGGTATGGGGAGGGAGGAGGGAGGAGGGTTCGGGATGGGGAACACATGTATATCTGTGGCGGATTCATTTTGATATTTGGCAAAACTAATACAATTATGTAAAGTTTAAAAATAAAATAAAATTGGAAGGAAAAAAAAAGTAAAAAAAATAAATAAATAAATAAATAATACTGCAAAAAAAAAAATTAAAAAAAATAAAATAAAATAAAAAAATACTTGCCATACTGTCAAAAAAAAAAAAAAAAATGAAAAAGATCTAAAACCAACAGCCTAACTTTACAACTTAAGGACTAGGGAAAAAAAGAACTAAACTCAAAGCTAGCTAGTAGTAAAGTAATAAAGTAAACTTAATATAATAAAGGTTAGAGCAGAGATAAACAGAGAATAGAAAAACAATAGAAAAAAATCAATGAACCAAAAACAACAGGTCAATAGATCTACAAAAGACTGACAAAAAGATCAACAACAAATAAAGATCAATAAGATCAACAAATCTTTAGTTAGATGAACTATGAAAAAAAGAGAGACAACTCAAAATATTAAAATGAGATATGAAAGTAGGAGCATTACTACCAATTCTACAGAAATAAAAAGGATTAAGAGAGTACTATGAACAATTATTGGATAACCTAGTTTAAATGAACACATTCCTAGAAACACAACACTTGGTATTTGTCTACCAAGATTAAGTCACAAACCAATACAAAATCTGAATAGACCTATAACTAGTAAGGATGTTGAATCAGTAATCAAAAACATTCCCACAAAGAAAAACCCTGGACATGATACAGACACTACAATTCTACCAAACATTTAAAGAAAAACTAATCCTTCACAGACTTTTCCCAAAACTTGAAGAGGAAGGAAGACTTCCTAAATTATTCTATGATGCCAAACATACTATTTAAAAAAACTAGAGACCAATATTCCTTATGAACATTGATGCAGAAGTGCTCAAAACAAGCAAAACAAAAAAAGCCCCAGGAAACCAAATTCAACATCATACTGAAACACAAACACAGGAATACTGTGCAGCCATAAAAAAGGAAATCCTGCCATTTATGACAGCATGGGTGGATAAGTGAAGTCAGACACAAAAAGACAAATACCATATGATCTCACTTATATGTGGAATCTTCAAAATAAAACTCAGAAAAAGATTCTGATTTATACTTACTATTTATAGATTTATAGACAGGGATTGGAAGATGGGAAAATTGGATGAAGGTGGGTAAAAGTTACAAACTTCCAATTAGAAGATAAATAAGTGTTGGGGATATAATGTACAACACGATAACTATAGTTAAAACTCTGTATATCTGAAAGTTAAGAAAAGTAAATCCTAGAAGTTCTCATCACAAAGGAAAAAAAATATTTTTCTTTTTCTTTTTTTGTATATATATGAGATTATAGATGTTAACTTATTGTGGCAATCAATTCAAGATGTATATAAGTCATTATGCTATATGCCTTAAACTTATACAGTGCTGTTATGTCAATTATATCTCAATAAAATTGAAAGAAAAAACTCTGAAGAAACCAAGGAAGTGACACTATAAAATCAGAATACTGGTCCCCTTTTTGAAGGAGAGATATAGGAAATGATACCTGGAAAGGAGCATAAGGGAACTTTGGGGTGATGGCAAGCAATGTTCTATTTCTTGACCTGGGTGGTAGTTAGACAATCATTCTGTAATAATTCATTGAGCTAAACATTTTTGTCTCATATTTTGTTTCTCCACATGTATTTTATTTTTTAATGCTTTAAATAAGCTATTTTTAAAAAGCTAATTGAATGGATAATTAAATTCAATTATAATTTACACCATCTCACTCAATTTATATAAGTAGGCAAAATTAGTAAGGTTAGAATTTAAATAATACTATTAACCAATTTGACCTGGTACCTATAGAGTACTCCCCACAACCAGTGCTAAATGCAATTCTTTTCAAATATACATGGAACATCCATCAAGACAGACTATATGCTGGGCCATAAAACAAGTCCCAATATACTTAAACACATTAAGATAATGTAGACTATATTCTCTGACTACAACAGAATTAAATTATAAATCAAGAAAATCCCCAAATACCTGAATATTAAACACACTTGTATATAACCAATGGACCAAAGAAAAAAAATCAGAGAAATAAAAAATATATTGGACTGAAAATGAAAACACAATATATCAAAATTTGTGAGATGTAGCTAAAATAATCTTTAAAGAGAAATTTACAGTATTAAATTATATTACGAGAAAGATCTAAAGTCAACTATTTAAATGTCTTAACTTTGAAAAAGCCAGAAAAGTAATATAAACCCAAAGTAAGTATAAGAAAGGAAAGAAGAAATGTAAGAAATTAATTAAATAGAAAACAGACAACCAATGAAACTGAAGCTGGTTCTTTTATTATAAAATACAACACATCACAAAAGTGTACATGCAGGGGCTTCCCTGGTGGTCCAGTGGTTAAGAATCCACCTTCCAACGCAGGGGACACAGGTTCAATCCCTGCCTGGGAAACTAAGATCCCACATGCCGTGAAGCCCATGTGCCTCAACTACGAAGCCAGCACAGTGCACCTAGAGAGAAGCCTGTGCACTCCCATGGAAGATCCCGCCCGCATGCTGCAATGATGAACCTGTGTGCCGCAACTAAGATCCAGTGCAGCCAAAAAAATAAATATTCTTTTAAAGAGCACATACACGAAAAATACAAAGTGCGATGATTTACTCATGAACACCCTGTAAGGACCACTTGATCAAGAAATACAATCAGCACCCAGGGTCTCCCTACACATTCTGTTTCTTCTCAATCATTAACCTCTCCATCCTTCTCAAAGCAATCACTATCCAAACTTTTATGCAAATAACTTCCTTGCTTTCATTATAATTTTACCACTTAAGAATACATCCTCAAAATCTAGGATTGAGTTTTACCTGTTTTTATTAACTTCATATAATGATGATATATTATTATTAGATGTGTTTGCTTGCTAGTCACATATTTTCTTAAGTTAAATGTCTGTTCAAATCTTTTTAACTGAGTTGTCTTTTGAAACAATCAATACAATTGATAAACTTCAAGCTAGACTGATCAATATCGACACAAATGATCAGTATCAGCAATGAAAGAACTGACAAGTTCTTTCAATGTCTGTACAAGTCTGTACAAGTGTAATGTATGTATAAGTGCTACAGACATTAAAAGAACAAGGAAATATTATTATTAAAAACCTTACAGGAATTAATTTGACAACCTGGTTTCCACAAAGTAACTAAACTAGCTAGGTATACAGGAATAATCCAGAATAACCACTTGAAATTTCTTACATTTCAAAACCTTTAAAACTGTCCTTAGATCTGTATTTATCCTAAGTCATTTGAAAAAAGGATAAGCATATCAGTTTATCTCAAAACACATCTTTAAGTACCTATGACATGTGCTACCATTAAAGGTTCATCTTAAAGACATGGCCTTTTCTCATAGTCATGCAGTCTTCATTTGGCTTAGTGACTCCTGGAAAAACAAACATGAATAAGAGACAGCACAAGATTTATTAAAGATCATAATGCTCTCATTTATTAGAGAAAAAAAAAGTTTTGTGATATTTGGGGGAAAAACAGCTTGCTTAACAGTAAAATTCTTTCTCTTTGAAAGGAGTTAGTAAAAAGAAAACAATATTCATTGTATGAAATAGGATCTCAAGGTAGGAAAAACAACACACAATATATTTTTGACATAAAAATCTAGGTATGCCATCAGCAGCATTCAAAATTAGCTGAGTATCTATACAATTATAAAAATTGAATTTTTAACAAAGTGTCTTAAAAGCTTATCATATTAGAACAGGCACAATGTTCTGTAGGCATATAAACTCCCCAGGGGCTTTTAAAAATCCGTCATCTCAACTGCACAATCAGAATGTACAAAGCAGCAAAAGATCATAGTTCAGGTTTTAATTGTTTTTCCTTGTTCAAAGTGGCTAAGTCAAGCAAATATATTGAAAAAGGCAAAGAAAGCACTTTTCATAGCATTAAGACCACGAGATTGCATGTCAACTGTGTTTCTCCTTTAAGACACTAAACAAGTATAAGGTTCATCCACACTTAAGGTGCATTAACCTCTTAAGGTGCAGTTTGGAAGTTCAACAGGCAGAAAGCAACATTCTGCCCAGTTTGAGTCTCCATTTGGTCTCAAAGGATGGCTCCCACGGACGGATCCACAATGATATTAAATCTAGGCAGCCATTTATATCAGGGAATTTTTGCCTATGCTATGTCTGTTTTTTGGTGCTATTTATTAAATGTAATGACCACTGTAGCAATTACCCTCCACTAAAAAAATGTAGTGATATTGTTCTGAATATACACATCAATAGTAGTAGTTATTACGATGCTGTGGATTGTTTATTACAATGCTATGGATTGACCTTTCACTTCAAATAGCCATGCTCCTTCTGCCTAGTGAAGATACTCTTCCCTGCTTTCAGTTCATTCCATCTATAGAAAATGCTTTGTATATTTTCAAGCTCATCATCAGTTTATCAGCTCCAGCTAAAAAAGAACATAATGTTATTCTGTCAGTTTACATCAACAAAGGCACTGATGGTCCCTGGGCTCTGCTCACAAGCTCTGCAGCGAGATCTCTGCTTTGTGAAGTGCTTTGTGAAGCCAAGGGGCAGAAATTTGAGCCAAAAACAGCAAAGCGTAAGCGTACCAGGGCCTTAGGAGTGTTATCAAGGCATTCAGGGTAGAACTAGGTAACTGAAAAGTAGAACTAAATGCCTTACCCCAAGTAAACTGGGCAACTACACTGCATGGCACTCTCCTCTTCACTTGACCAAAACACCCTCAAGGTCTCAGACTTTCATAAAATTATAAATGAGAAGGTACGTTAAAGTCACATGATTTAACTTTCCAACTTTTTAAATAAAAATTGGTTAAAAAAAATGTAGACTTTTAAATGTAAATTCTTTTGTTAATCTTTTCAACAGCTACACATCAGGTGTAGAGTCTATTCACTTTTTAAAAATGCTAACTGCAAGGAAACTACTGCGTATCTAAAAACTTAAGTCTTGGATTTTAAAATCAAAAGAATGATGCCTACTATCTAGCAAAATGACTTTATAAACCTTAAACACTGATTTTGTTGTTTTTATTTGCTTAAAATGAAGTTTAAGGATGGGCTGTGAACTCTGAAGTATCTGTAATTCTGTAGCCGACTCTAGTCAGAAGTTATCTGAGGAAAGAGATGAGAAGACAAGCCTTGTATAGGCAACCCCATACAAAAAGAATACTGAAGTCACAGGGCTGCAGTTTTATTTTCTAATTCATTCCACCAAGTCTCATCACGTGTGTCGTAACACGTGTCACTCTTGTGGAGATACCAAAAGCAGAAGCAGCCAAACCAGTGCCCCCACACCATTTTTTTTTTAAGGTATGACCCTCTTCTTAATTATCTTTCCTAATGGAAGTATCCAAAAGTAATTTTAGATGCATTTCATGATTATATTTCTTGCTTCTCAGCATATACTGATTAGGGTAGCACTCAGGCGGATAATCCACAATCACCACAGAGGAGTGATACACAGAAGCTCCAAGCACTGATAATGAGGCCAATGAGAATGCTCAGCCAGATAGAGTGTTTTGCTCCTTCCCAGAGACAAGACAGTCTGTGGAAGAGAAAGAGGAAACCTTGGGCCAGGTCTCAGCAGCCCATAGCCATGGGCACAGCCACGCAGAGAAGTTGGAGAGCCAGAGGCCACCCTGAACACATCAGGCAAAAGCGAAGAACTCTGAGACCGGAGATGGGGGGCAATGAGTTAGAAAACACACTGGCCCAGCATCAGACTAGCAGTTTCTAAGGGGCGGGGAAACCTAAGAAGCCAGGCCTCCAGGACTGGAGAGCAGTGCTGCTCCCAGCACAGTGGTCACAGACCAACACAGCCAAGGAAGAGCGTTCAGGCCAGCCTCCCAGCCAGCTGCTGGAAGCACCGCCTTGAACAAACACATTTCTTGTCTACAAAAGGGCCACCTCAATGGCTCCCTTCATTCCAAAATGCAAAGATCTAACCCAGCAATGAACAGGTAAGGTAGAAGGCAGAGGAGCAGGGAAACAGACCACGAACAGCCACAGGATCTAAAGCCCTAACTCTCCACTCCTTGTCTCATCCATGGGGTTGCTTTTTAACCGGCACTGTTGCTTGGTAACAGATTTCAGTACATTTGAAATGGGCACCTACAATCCGGCAGACAAAAACAAGTAGGGAACCAACCAAAAGGTAAGGCAGCAGAAAGAAAAATGTAGGAGTCTGGGAAGATCCTGGAAGGCAAGATCACCCACGAGCTGCTAAGGTGTTGGAATGGACCTGTCTGAGCAAACTGGCCACAGGACTCAAGAGTAGACAAAGTAGGAGCTTTTATCTAAGAACTGGCGTCCTCTGCCGGTGAGATCTGGTACAGACCCTTTACCCTTTCCGAGGCTGTTTCTTGTCTCATAATAGAGACAAGACTGCTAGTCTATGGTAACTCACTCTAGTATTCTTGCCTAGAATATCCTATGGACAGAGAAGCCTGGTGAGCTACAGTATGTAGGGTCGCAAAGAGCCAGACACAACCCAGCGACTAGCATACACTGCTAGCCTAGCAAAGTTATTGTGAATATTCAGTGAGATGTTGCATGGTGATGTCTATAGTGCCAGACACATACTACAAAATAAATTTTTTTAGATAAATTAACGACCAGAGACATTCACCCTGTCACCTTCAATGGTCATCCATTATTGTCAGGCTTAAATAATAATACCCACCTTTTACTGAGATATTTACCTATGCTGGGCCCCCTGCTAAGCACTTGACATATTTCTCATTGACATCCTGCAATGATCCAGCAGCAATTATCCCCATTATTTTTAAACAGATGAGCAACATGAAGACCAGAGGTTAAGGAGCTTGTTCAACCTGACACTAGCATGTGATTGAGCCACAACTCACCCGGACCTGTTTAACTTCACAGCCCACATTAACTACCACTACATCACACAGGCCAGGTGACCCCTTAACCTCATGTCTCACAAAGTCCAAGTCCAGCCTCTGAAACAGGTACAAAGGGGTCAGCCACAGAGACCCTGTGGCTGTCTGTAGCCTCCAGAGATCCTGTGGCTGTCTGTGGCCTCCAGGCTAGTTGAAGCTCACAGTGAGACCAGGTTAGTTTCACATTAGCTTTAAAGAGAAGAAACGATGAAGACTCCTGACTTCCTTCTGGCCCCATTCAGGGTCCTTCTGAGACCTGAGCAGTCTCTTGGAAGCACCTGGCATGTTAAGGTAACCCCAGATAGTGGTATATACTTTCCACTTCTAGCTGAATGAATATTAGGGGTCTCAGCAGAAGACAGGATGCCCTCAACAGCCTAGAAAGGACCCAGTAACACTGGTTCCTCACTCTGGCACCATCAGGCCTGTTCATACCTTCCCCAGATCAGAAGAAAAGTCTTGCCAGTCTGAGGTCTCAGCTACAGCAGAAGAAAGAATTCAGCAATTAGCAAGCAGGGAGACAAGAGGTGGAACACTGCGTTTGGTTTGGAGGCTCCCAGAGCAAGAGCCTGAGTGGACAGGCCAGACCTGGAAGAAGACAAGAAAGGCAAACACAAATAGACTGGCTTTGAAGGAGACTTTGGAGGCCCTGCAATGCCAAGAGCTCTGATGATCAATACAGGACATTCTGATGGTCATGCAGCAAGGAAGGGCAAACGGGCACAAAAGAACTGATGAAGAGGCCACAGATCCAGGAGAAAGCTTCCCACAGGGAGACTAAGCAGGAGAAGATACAACGATGTAGAGGACTGGGCCAGAAAAGGAAGAAGCTTGCTGATGAAAACGGGGAAAATAGTTACAGGAGATATCACCAGAGCCACATCCAGAAATGCGGGTTACAAAGGGGACTGAAGTGGGGGCACCCAGGCTCAGGACTCAGTTCTGCCATCAACTCTGATTTTGGGTTAGGGTTAGTAACTTCTCTGAGCCTTGATTTTTTTGGCCTGCCAAGTGGGTTAACAGTCTCTGCTTCATCACAAGGCTCTTACCAGTACTAGACAAAATCAGGGACACGAAAGCAGTTTGTCTGTGATCAGGCTTCAGGCTGTGATGTGGCCACTTTGCAGCCCCTGGTGTCTTCTCCCACTGTTTCCAGCACAGACTCCAGTGCAAAACACTGGGACTGTTTAAAGGTCACTGGGTGGGCGTGCCTACTTTCTGCTGGCTCCAGGGTTGGGCTCTGTCTTCCCACCTACTTTCCCCTGGCCCCATTCCAGGGGAGAATGGAAAATAAAATCGGTTTAAAAGCAAACATTTACAAATAATGGTGGTGGGGGCGGAACACAGCAGAGAGCAGCATGGTTTTCCACCTCCTACTGGCTCCTGTCCAAAAGGAAACACTAGTATTTACTGCCGCAGCTTTGTTCTCTTTCAATCTCGTTCCAGGAGGTCAAGAGTAAAGATACATTGGGGAGGGAGAAAGAAAGAAATGAAAACCCAAGAAGAAGAGTATGCAATGAGCATTAGAAAATACATTCCCACCCAACACTGTAAAGCAACTATATTCCAATAAAAGAAAAAAAAAGGAAAGAAAATACATTCACAGGTGTGGAATCAGAAGACAGCTGTTCAGGTTTAAAAACAACACGCATCATCAGAAAGTGCTTTTCTACCTCATTCCACAGCCAGGCTCTTCACAGGCTCATGTTCAAATGTCAGGATGGCAGCTTGTTCCTGGACACCAAAGTAGAAGTATATCCATGTTGTATGGGGCAGGCGTGACACGCTGAGGGACAAATCTACAAAGTCCCATGGATTCCCAAACTCCATCCCTTACTGTTGCACCTTTGTATCCAATGGGGCCATTGTCACTAACTGGGAATCACTGGCTCCCAAGGCTTATCTGCTGCTCCTAACAAGGTTTTTACCCATAAAAACTCAGTGGAACACCATCCAAAGGTATATGAGGAAGATTCCACTGTGTCAGATACAGAACCATTTCTTGTATCATGTGGCAGACACTTGGGTTTGGGAACACACAGTTGCCTCCAGAAGCAATCCTCAAAGGTTCAAAATGCAAGCCACGTGTTGCTTGCAAGATCAAAGGCACATGTCTCTGAGACAGAGGTTTAGAAGATATTTACAACACGGTCCACCCACATCCATCCACGGTGTTTTCCAGAGCTTTGCAAAACTGGCTGTGTTATGCAAGACACACAGTAAAACACTTCTTTACAGCGTCCCTGGGAGAAAAAAACACAAAGAAAAACAGGAAATCATCACCCCAAAGCCTCCTGGAAGTGGTAAAGGCCCTCCTTGAGATTTCCTGGGCACCCAGAGTAGCATGCTGCAGAGCAGAAAGCACCTAGACTATGAGGTCAGACCTACATGGCATCGACTTCAGCTTCAACATCTATTAGCAATGTTATACTGGGCAAGTTACTTGCCTTACTTGAATTTCAAATTCCTCACCTGTAAAAGGACATGTTCCCACCAATCCTACTGACCAGTTCAGGGATTAATGCACTGAACAGAGGAGGTATTTAATAAACAACAGCTATTTTGACAATCAGAGGAAAAAATAGGAAGAAAGCAGAAACTTTCTGAAACCAAAAAATTAGTCAGAACTGTGTACTTTAATATCAACCAGAAGCACAGAATGCACTAAAAACATTAAATAAAATAAGCACTAGGGCCTTTCTTCCTTCTAAGTAGGCAGCAGAAACTTGTTAAGAGACATCGTGCAGTTCCCTAGCACATGGAGCTCTCTATGAGGACTAAGCACTTGTGACCCTGCTGTATGAGCCCTAACTCAGGCACTTACTCCTTGGAATTCAGTGCAGAGCATGCAAGAAAAGAGTGAGGACTCAGCAAATTACTATGCTCTCCAAGCAGGCATGTCCATCCCACCTCCACATCTAAGACTTCTCACCCAAGCTCTATTCTCTGTGTTCTTGTGCTAAGGACGCTACAGTCACCTGAGGGAGGGAGCATGAGAGAACGCATTCACATGAAAAGACACTGTATTTTACTATCAAGATAATTCTAGGACTGCATTTCTTAAGATACGCTGCACACTGAAGTCAGCAGATCCACGAGAAAGTGTTTTGTGACGAAGATCCTTCGTGGCAGCTCACAATATACATAACATATTAAAGGACTTGGGAAGTCTATTCACACAGCCTTTAACACAATGAGCTGCTTAACTTCCTGTCTAATCAGTCACTCCCCAGCATCTTCTGGTCACTGTCAGACACAGCCTTGGAAGGCGTTGAAACTTAAGCCTATTCTTCCTCATTCTCAGCTCTCCCACACTTCTCATTTCCTTAACACAGTTAAGGAAAAGCCCCTTTTTAGTTCACAGGTTATAAAAGAATGGACATTAAAGAGTGACATGAGAACAGAGTCAGAGATAGAGATCACTGAAAGTGCTAATTTAAGGAGGTCTTGAGGTCAGAAGCTCAAAGTGAGAAGGGGTGAAACTATTCTTAGTTATCATGAGTCCTTTCAGGCCAAGGTGGGGCCAAGTGAGTTGCCCAAGGTCATACTGCTTTCATTAGAAAACTGCAGTCCTCCAGAGTTCTGGCCCTGCTTACTTCCCTTTTTGAATTCTTTTCTGAAATGTTCCATCAGTGGGATAGGGCAAGAAAACAAGCATGAACCTTCCATGCTTTGCTCAGTGATTATTAAGGTGATAATCACCTTTAAGAAAATATTCACAAAGTTACAGGTTAAAAAAGCGATAAGGAATCCATCTATCTATCTATCTATCACAGCAGAATGTTCCCAGCATCAGGAATTGGTAGACCTGGGTCAATGACCATCACTGGTTGTATTATAGGTGGGGCTGGGGATGAGCCTCAGCTTACAAATGTATAAAATCATAAAACAGATGTATAACATCTGCCTATTTGTCTCAAGGATTTTTCGTAACCATATAATAGCATGAGCTCTATAAAACCACCCTAAACTAAAAGGACCTGTGCAAACATATCCTCATCCCCAAATACTTGATGTTACAGTCCTAAGGAGAGTCAGTCTTACCTTGCAAATGGTATGTAGGAAAGACTGTACCTACAATGAAAAACAAACAAAAGATCTAGTCAGATGAAGTGAGTGGAAGGTTACAGAGTGAACTGGGCTTCTGAGCATCTGCAATGTGTGGAGGGTGCATGAACACACACACAAGCACACACACACACACTGTCATGTGTATAACAAGGAAGCAAGTATTATCTGTAATCAAAGTTGGAGGGCAAAAGGCCCATGTGGTGGTAATTGTCACCTCAGCCTCACGGGGTTAATCTTTAACCAAATGAGCCAGCAACATCACCTACAACATACAGATTCCAGATATCCTAGAAGCCCTGTTCTTAAAGAACACTAAATAAGATCCAGATCAGTTGTCCCCTAATATTTTACAAATCCTCAACAGAATGTACCTTCTACCCAACTGGGATAAATTTTCTGGTCTGTGCCTATTAATTGTAAAAGAAGTGAAAAGAGAATAGGTAAAGGTGGGGAAACACACTACCAACTGCTCTATGGATGAAAGTATAAGCAAGCTATGATTCTTTTTTGTTTTTAAACTATGATTCTTTAAGAACCCAAGCCCACAGATTTCTTGGTGGTCTCAGTTAACTCAGCCCCTTCCCCAGGAGGGAACCACACAGGGAGGAAGCTGGCCACACCCTAAAAGACCAGGCCTGGGTGTCAGGCAGGCTGGAAGTCAATCAGCCCTAAGAAGGCGCATATAGTTGAAAAACATCAGCATTGTAACAGGGCCATTTGCTTCTGCCCATATGAATGCTAAACCTTTAAAAACTGGCTTCATAATCAGTCGATAAGCAAAGAAAGGCATGGGCATGTGAGGACTGATTTCTGCCTCCAGAAAAAAAAACAAAAATATAAACATAAGCCATTACACCAGGCGCTTTCAATACATTAACACACTGTATGTGTCATATTAAAATCAGGCCATCCTTCTCTGAATCTGACACTCACCATGTACAGAAGCTCACTTACTTGGAACAGAGTAAATTCCAAAGGGAATTTTGAAAGTACATTTATTCAAAAGTCCAAAATTACTAAAAGGAAGAATGGATGTTAAGCACGCAGTCTCAATATTGAATTCTATCCAATAAGACTATACTTGATCCCTGGAAGTTTTAAAGCTTTCAGTCCTCCTTTCTTTGCATTAGAGCCAACATTTTTTTCCCAAAGTAGATCTAGTCACATTTTTATGAAACTGTCCTGGCAGACATCATCCTTTGATAAACTGTGGACATATTACGGAAATGTCTCAGGAGCTGTTGTCTCCATATGTGCCTGGGCAGGTGTGAAATGTCCATGAACCTACAGCACCATCCATGGTTTTGAATGTCTCCAGTGGTCCTTTCTCTATGCTTGGGCTCTGGGCCACCATTCTCTGGTCGTGCTACAGCCCACAGCCACACGGTTTTCCATTTCATCAGTCACTGTTTCTGGACAGTGACACTTTTTGTCCTTCTGTTAAATGATTCATCCAACCATAAATATAACACTCATGATTTTTTTTGCCAGTTTCCCTTTTCTTTAATGTCTATTTGACTCACAAGCCTCTTTTTACCAGCCCCTACAATACTTCATTGTCCTTGTGCTTACCGGACGTGAATGGTTGAATAATGCTAGCAACATCTCAAAATCAACCCTGAGCCCAGCAAAAATGCCGCAGTGGGCAAACAGCCTCCCATGACCACTCAAGACCACTAATGCCACCTACTGGCAGTGCGCTGAGTTGACAGGTTTTGGCTCGACAGTGTACTTGACTTGCATCATTAAGGATTTTTAAATTGAAAAGCTTCTGTTTTCCTAATCCTCCTACCCAAATCATGTGGGATTTTATCTCCGTCAGCTGCATTAGTCAGAGACTGATGTGGGAGCAGACGGCTGAAAAGGTTACTTACCACGTCAGGGCCAGAGACTGCAAAATGCAGAAGATGAGAGCAAGCCCTTTGTTGTGCCACTGGAAGAAAAATGATTCGGTTACAGGAATGTGTACGACAAGAGGCACACACCAAAAAGGTTACGGAAAACTAAAAGAAACACTTACCCAAAAGGCAGAACACAGGGTAAGTGCAAAACACAACTAGAGAGAGAATGGAAACGTTAATTAATATAGTGACAATGACAACAGGGAGGGGAAAAACTGTCGTTCTTGACAAACTTACAACAGCACATCAAACTGCGGTAATCAGATTCTGTGATTATCACAGCAACCAAATGTATCCATTATTTCAAAGCATCTAAGCTACCTCAGAACCCATGTTTTGGCAGAACAGTACAAATGAAACTGTCAATAAGGATTCATGTAGATTAAAAAGAGAAGGAGGATCCTCTTCTACTTTCAAATCTTCCCAAAATCTCTGTCCAGCAAATACAAGCACATTTCTGGTCTACCCATCCATCCATCTTTCCATTCAAATGTGCGAAAGTAGGTTTAACACACACTTCTTTATAGTCTCTGGAGTAGAAAGGACAAAGTTTAACATGAGATGGCACTCTCAGAGCCCATGAGTCAGTTATCTGTTTGTATCTGTTTACACCTAACATTTTCCCCGAATCCTTTCTAGTCTTTTTTTCTGGCTGCGCCACACAGCTTGTGGGATCTTAGTTCCCTCACCAGGGACTGGACTCAAGCCATGAGAGTGAAAGCACAAAGTCCTAACCACTGGACTGCCAGGGACTCCCACGCCTTCCCCTCAGCACTGCATCCTTTCTTAGAAAGTTCTTTCTGCAAGAGACTTCTCCAGCTCATCTACCTCCAGGGCTGGCCAACAACAATTAATCCAGCTGTCAGTCACGCTTGTCCTCTCTACCCTGCTGTATCAGTAATTGCTAAATAAATATGATGGAAATAAACTGGTGTCCAGCATTGTACACAAGGCTCTCAAAGAACACAAAATAGTTGCAATGGACTTTTACCTATCTGAACAAATGAGATGTACACAAAACTAAAAACAGAAGTATATGGATCAAGTTACAACACTGTAATACTGGTAATTATAACAGAAGTCCAGAGAATATGGTCTGGAATGATGGGATGGTCCAAGGGAACGAAATGGCCCAAGGAAGAGAGAGGCATTCCCCATTAGGGACAGAAAGACAGGACAAGACTTAAGGCACTGTGGTGACCAGCAGGGAACAGGGGTGCTGAGCCAGAGGGAGACCAGACCCACCGCAGGAAAACTGACAAAAACAAACAGGATTCCAAAGTCAGATAATGACAAGGAGAAAAAGAGACCATGTTAGACTGGATACCCACTCTAGAGAATGAACCCTGTATTCCTGAGTAATGCCCTCCAAGCTCTGCTTGTATGTGGCATCACCCGTTACCAGAAGGATGTCACAGCTCTCTTATTACCACATGCCTGCATGCATGCTGTCACTTCAGTCAAGTCTGACTCTTTGTGACTCTATGGGCTGTAGCCTGCCAGGCTCCTCTGTCCATGGGATTCCCCAGGTAAGAATACTGGAGTGGGTTGCCATGTCCTCCTCCAGGGGATCTTCCCAACCCAGGGATCAAACTCACGTCTCATGTCTCCTGCATTGGCAGGCAGGTTCTTTACTCCAAGCGCCACCTGGGAAGCCTTTTACCACATGAGTTTGGCTAAATTGACAAGCAACACCTTCTGGGAGGTCTTTATAGAACTGGCAATACCTTAATACCAACTAAAACACAAGTCAAAGGGAAGAGAAAAATTATTAGATAAAGAATGCTCCTGGGACTTCCCTGGTAGTCCTGTGGTTAAGACTCCTTACCCCCAATGCAAGGGGCCCAGGTTCGATCCCTGATGGGGGAACTAGATCCTGCATGCCACAACTAAGACCCAGCACACCGAATAAATAAATAAAAATAAATTTTAAAAAAGGGATACCCCCTTCTGCCACAGCGGGTGCAGACACTGGGTTGTAACTGAAGATGAAAGAGAAAAGGGTAGAAGTCTATAGATTTAAGAGGAAAAAAACTCCAAACAGCAGAAACAAAAACTCTATACAGAGTGAAGTAAGCCAGAAAGAAAAACACCAATACAGTACACTAACATATATATATGGAATTTAGAAAGATGGTAACAATAACCCTGTATACGAGACAGCAAAAGAGACACTGATGTATAGAACAGTCTTTTGGACTCTGTGGGAGAGGGAGAGGGTGGGACGATTTGGGAGAATGGCATTGAAACATGTATAACATCATATATGAAACGAGCTGCCAGTCCAGGTTTGATGCATGATACTGGATGCTTGGGGCTAGTGCACTGGGACGACCCACAGGGATGGTACGGGGAGGGAAGAGGGAAGAGGGTTCAGGATGGGAAACACGTGTATACCTGTGGCAGATTCATGTTGATATACGGCAAAACCAATACAATATTGTAAAGTTAAAAAATAAAATAAAAAATTTTTAAAAATAATAATAATAATTAAACAGGTAACTTCTGTTACCTGACAGGCAGACCTTACCAGCACCAAGACAGTTGCAATCAAACGCGTAGGCTCAAACATTCGCTTCAGCTGTGTCATTGGTCCCATGAGGAAGACAGTGCTAAGAAGCAAACACAGACAAGCCGTTCAGACTGGAACAAAACCACACTGGGGACACCAAGGTGCCGCCTCATCTCCCGCTGCAGCTCACCTGTGGCAATGCGAGCGGGAACAGTGGCCTGCACTCGGAAAGCTCTGGGCCAGGTGCTGTGCTCAGGGCCTTTGTGCCTTATTCTTACTCAATCCATTAACAGTTTATGAAGTGATCACAGAACAGTTACCATACTTATTTTGCAGGTGAAGAAACTTAAATCCAGAAGTACTTCTTACTTATCCAAGGCCATCCAACTAGAAAATGGTACAGGGAGGCTGCAGATGCATGTAGGCCTGACTCCAGAACAACCTCCAAAACCACTAGGCTAGAGGACCCCTCTCTCACAGGTGCTACCTTGGCCTGCTTAACAACCTACCCATGGAGACAAAAAGACTCAGGAAATTGAAAAAAGAAAAAACATATCTTACAGGCTTAGGCAGTTTATGTTAATAAGTAGAGAATTCCATTTTCTTTCATAATCTCCAGAGAATAATTCTAATGATGATACTAGTAGCATCCATGATGTATGGACTATTTGCTAAATGCTAGCGACTTCACTTTCACTTTCCACTTTCACGCATTGGAGAAGGAAATGGCAACCCACTCCAGTGTTCTTGCCTGGAGAATCCCAGGGACGGGGGAGCCTGGTGGGCTGCAGTCCATGGGGTCGCACAGAGTCGGACAGGACTCAAGCGATTTAGCAGCAGCAGCAGCAGATATCACATACATGATTCCATTTCATCCTCTCAACTACTCTGGCAGTTAGGTATCATTACGCTTATTTTGAAGTTGAGAAAATGAAGTTCAGAAAGGTTAATTTACTTATCCAAGATCACACAGCTAGGCATTTAAACAAGCTGGCATTCCAGCCCACATCTATTGGATTACCAAGCTCCAAAGGACAGGTTCAGCATGTCTTCTGCAGGGATGAAATTTGAGAGGTGGCTAATGCTGCTGCGGCTGCTAAGTCGCTTCAGTCGTGTCTGACTCTGTGTGACCCCATAGACGGAAGCCCACCAGGCTCCTCCATCCATGGGATTTTCCAGGCAAGAGTACTGGAGTGGGGTGCCATTGCCGTCTCCGGAGGTGGCTAATAAGAAAGAGTAAATACAAATGAATCAGACATGCCTAACACAGCAAGAGCCAGGGCCAGCTGTAAGTCATGCTTCCCAACTCCTCTGACAGAAATGCCACAAGAAGCATCGCTCCAGGAGTAGCTGGTTATAGTCAGTGTTTAACACAGCCAACCAGCAGGTGACATGAGCTACTAAGTGTTCTATTAAAAAAAAAAAAGCTAAATAAATCTACCTCTCTTTGAAGTGCCATTAAGTTTCCACTTGAATTCAAGGCTGCCAGGTCAAGTGTTGGAGCTGAGTGCACTCTTAAGCCTACACTGAACAAGAAGCAAGAGCCAAAGGCAGCTTTCAAAATTAAATGCAGCACATATATAAAAATATAAAAGATTACAGGTAAAATCACAAACTCCTAGACACACGCTGAAATAATTCACTCCCTTTATTATCTCCCCAAGCAATGCCATGAAGGGTCAGTTCCATTAGGATTTGTTAAATAGGTCTTTTGGACTAACACACCTATATATTTCTGCTCAATCTAGACTCTACATTATAACCTGTGCTGCCTACCCAAAGCAAAACTCCCCAAAAGTTAGTCTTTGAGAGAGCTTTAGAGCCAGATTAGACATCTCCAAGGTCCAGCATTATACTATCATAAGAATTAATAAACGAAGCTTCAGGAAGGTGTCCAGTGCATTATACTTAATCATTTGGTTAGCATTTCCAGCCAGAAAAAGACCTACATTGGGGGACATGTAGAGACAAGTAAGACAGAAGTGCAGCCCATGTCAAGTGGTTTACACGCCTGCAACAAGTCAGTGTAATAAAACGCTATCTGTGTTGTCACATAAATATATATGGGATAGACAGAGCCCGTTTTAAAGGAGGAGGTCAGTGATTCTGAAGGGGAAAATGGAACTAAGAGAAGTTTCATAGAAGAGGTGACTTTTGAGTCAGGTACTGACAAATAAGCAAGTACCCGTCAAATATGGGGCGCACAAGGGCCAGGACCCCAGGCAGAGAATAGTCCCAGCAAAGACCAAAAACGTTTGGGGGAAATGCAAGTTGAGCCTGGTTGAGGAGGAGGGCTGGAAGGGTCTGCCCCACATGCATGCTGAGGGGTTTGGATTTCACCTGTTGAGAGGGAATGGGGGGGCCACTAAGGGGTCAAGGTGGGCTACAAAAGGAGTGACTCCACAGTCCTGTGGAAAATGGCCCGGCGAGGGGTCCATAAAAGAGGCAGGGAAGCCCAACAGGAAACTCACACAGTCTTCAGAGGAGCAGTGACAGATGCCAGAGCTCTGAGCAGCTCAAATAGCACCTTCTCCACAGAAAGTCCTCTTGGCTCCCCAAGAAGGGTCAGATCAGCTCAGCCCACCTGCCGCTCTCCCAAGCATCACTCTCTCCATATCCTGTATGTCTGTCTGCCTGGCCAACCAGTAAGGATCCAAACCCTGTTTGTCTGTGAATCTGCTGAGCGCAGCACAAGGTGGGAGCATGTAAGTCACTCAGCGAGGAGCAGAGCAGTAAGACTAGAGCAATGGAGAAGGCGGTGTTGGAGATGGTGGAGTTGTAAATCTTGAAGAAGTCATTCAACTGCTCTGTGCCATGTAAAATTACAGTGGTAATTTTTACAAGTGGTTCTTGCCTCCTCCCGGGGGTACTTCAAAGATGAACTAAGATATAAATACATGCTGAAGTTAAAAATACATATGTATATATAGAAGTGGTAGGATATAAAAGTGATGTGTTTTAATGACTTCTTTACTCTCCAAATCCTTATAATTACTGAAGCATTCTCCTTCACCTCCCTCTAAACACAATCTACATCCATTTCCCCATCTAATAATTGGCTAAGGTTAGATTTAAAAAAAAACAAAACTGTTACCTCCCAAGAGATGCGATGTTACCAAAGGTATAAAACACTGCGAACAGATATAGTCCCTTCCTGGGCACCCAGAGCAAAAGAGTTCCCTGTAAGACAAGACACATTTGCACATGAGGAACCCCTTCTACCACAGCCACAGAATCAGGAGTTCACAGAGGAACCTGTTCCCTCCCCGCACCCCTCAGCTCCCTCTCCACCCCTGTTACCTACCTCCCCCTCCTCTTATCCATGCATTTCAGTGAAAAATAAAAGAGAAAAGGGGGTTGATGAAAGTACAAAGAGGAGAGAAGGCAGGCAGCGGGAAAGACTGGAGGAGGGGAGAGAGGTCTTACCAGAAGTGAGCAGAGAATTCCTGCAGCAAAACAGGCAATGAAGCCTTTTATTCTGGTGCCCGAGCTTAATGAAGTTGCCTCAACAACCTAAAATAGTTAAAAAATAAAATAAAAAAACTAATTACATACATGTGTATGCATATTTAATCACCAAAACAAAGGATACACATAATTAAATTTAGAATTTGTACTGAGGAAGGCAGGAACACGGACTCCTAATTGGTCATGTCTACAACAGCCCTCATGAGTCACTGAATCCAGCTCCTTATCCATCCCATGAATCTCGTCTCCTATAGCTAATTAGAGGCTACCAACTTCTGGCTGAATATCTGCAGAGGTGAAAACTCTCTGCCTTAAGCACAATGCACTTCACAAACAGAAAGGTGAGACTGCAGAAGATCCTAGAGTAGCCTGAGCCCTTACGGCAGCCCAGACATGATGAGGACACCTGGAAAGGCATGAGCTCTGCCTGTAGAGGCCCAGGAAAAGGGGAAGAGACAGGGGTGGCACTCAGGCAGTGGGGTCCATGGGGCACCATCTCCTAATTCAACCAGTCAAGTTTTGTCACTCACTGCTTTTGCTGGCCCTTCCAGGACCCAGGAGGAGTCTGACTCTCACCCTAATCAGGATTCTTATCCAAGTCTATTTACTCTTGGTAGAAACTGTTCTTCACGGTGTTGGCATCAGCCAAGCCACCCTCATGTGAGACGGATCCTAGTTAATTAATGACTGTCCTACTCATCCCTCTCTGCCATCACGATTGATCCTTCCCAAGAGCAAAGTTCAGAAGGGGCCAAGATTTCCAGAAAAGCTCTGCTAAAACAAGGGAGCCTATGAGTAGCTCTTGAGGCTATTTTTCCCCATGTCAAAGATGACAGTCAGGTGTCTGCACCAGAGACATGAGGCCTGTTCACCTCATGCACTGGCCACAGCTGTTCCAAGTTGCACAGGTAGCTGCCAGGGAGACCAAAGGCCTTTCCTCCAGCCCAGCTGAGGCAGGGCAGCCAGGCCCCACGTATATTCATTCACCCAGGCCTCGCCTCAGGTGGACAGCACAGTCTCCACCAGGCCATGTGGGAAGAGCTTACAGACTCCACATCCCATTACCTAATGGAAGAAGGCAGTGTGGTAGAGGCTGCGAAAGTCACTAGATGGGCACCGCCTTGACTGCTCCCAGCTTAGGAGTCTGTTCTCAACCCTGTCTCCAAACTTCCTGTCAAACCAGAAGCCAGAAGAACAGGACCAGAGGCTCCCCCAGGCATGGCAAGTTTGCTACAGCATGGCTTCCTCTCCACTCACAAGAAAAGTATTTAGGGCAGCTTATCAAAAGGGGCTCTCCTGTCCCATCTATTCACACATATTGAAAGTGGGCTCATGACACTGCAAACCCCTTCACACACACACACGTACACAAACACACAAAGAGCCCCTGCAGACACACATGGCCACAGAATGCACGAACAGCATGATCAGAGATGGTGACGTGCAAGGGGAGCAGGAGTCAGGAGCTGACAGCAGAGCCACCTGATTCCACACTCTCCCCCGAAATGAGCCTTGTGATGCTCTGTTACCAGGCTTTACTGGCATCCCAGAAAATCAGGTTAGACCCTTTCTCAACCTCCTACCAAGGACAGAGGAAAAAAATCAAAAGCTACCACTCTTGCTACTCATGCAAGCACCAAAGAAGGTGCTTGTCAAGGTGGAAAAAGGAACAGAGCTCCGTGAGAAGAAAAAAAAAAGTGTGGTAGCGAGATTGGATAGGATTGCTTGGCATCTAGAGACATTTTAAGAGTCATCTGTTTTTTAAAGAAGATAAGCCACAATAGTTTCAAAAGGATGATGAGATGCCAGCTCTTGTAAAAATTAAAATCATTTGTTATAGGAAGCAGTTCTGGTTTCTGCCTTCAGAAAGGAAAGTAACGCGTTGGTTCTACACGTCTCTCAAGCTGACTACCATCCAGATGTCACCCTATTTGGCAAAATGGGGGAGGGGCCATAATTTTTCATCCATGTAATGGCAGGTTCTTTCACACCCGTGCTTGGTCACAGGCCAGAGGAAGCTGTTGCTGTTGTTCCACTTCCAACTAGACCCAGCGAAAACGAAACACTTCTTGTCTGTTTGTGAAGATCAACCGTGTGGATGCAAAATAACTCCCTAAATTCATGGTTTCTAGAAACTGCTAGTGCACTTTTTGGAAATTAGAGTAGTTGGAATAGCACCTGGATAGAAGCTGTAGGCAAACAGCTCCCAGGCTGTCTGACTGGTAGTTATACACAAAGGTCCCTTTGACTCTAGGATGTGGAGAGAAGAGGGGCTGTTGCCAAAATAAGAAAAACTGATAACCTTTCAGGAAAACAGGACTGGTAACTAGAAGAAGGTGAGAAAGGAACACTGCTTCATTCCTGTGCTTTCAAACCAGGTACCATTCAGACCTTCCTCGTCCCTACAATCCTGTAGAGAAAACGCAAAGCCTCTATTTTCAGAAAGCCCACAGAAAATAAAGGTTGAAGTTGGATTTATGAAGACCGGGTTATCAGTTAGAAAACTCATCAAGAAGCCATCTGTGACTAGACATTACCAGGCAAGTTTTATAATTCTGTAGTTTCATGTATAGGAGAAACAGAACTAATCATACTTCTATTGTTTGCATTAAAAGAATGACATTTTTTTTTAAGCACTCATTTCTGGTGACATCTGACAGCTTTTATAATTGAATGTAAACTCTTGAAAAACCTGTATGCAGGTCAGGAAGCAACAGTTAGAACTGGACATGGAACAACAGACTAGTTCCAAATAGGAAAAGGAGTACGTCAAGGCTGTATATTGTCACCCTGCTTATTTTACTTATATGTAGAGTACATCATGAGAAACGTTGGGCTAGAGGAAGCACAAGCTGGAATCAAGATTGCCGGAAGAAATATCAATAACCTCAATATGCAGATGACACCACTCTTACTGCAGAAAATGAAGAACTAAAAAGCCTCTTGATGAAAGTGAACGAGGAGAGTGAAAAAGTTGGCTTAAAGCTCAACATTCAGAAAACGAAGATCATGGCATCCGGTCCCATCACTGCATGGCAAATAGATGGGAAAACAGTGGAAACAGTGGCTGACTTTATTTTTCTGGGCTCCAAAATCACTGCAGATGGTGACTGCAGCCATGAAATTAAAAGACGCTTACTCCTTAGAAGGAAAGTTATGACCAACCTAGAGAGCTTATTAAAAAGCAGAGACATTACTTTGCCAACAAAGGTCCATCTAGTCAAGACTACGGCTTTTCCAGTGGTCATGTATGGATGTGAGAGTAGGACTATAAAGAAAGCTGAGTGCCGAAGGAACTGATGCTTTTGAACTGTGTGTGGTGTTGGAGAAGACTCTTGAGAGTCCCTTAGACTGCAAGGAGATCCAATCAGTCCATCCTAAAGGAAATCAGTCCTGGGTGTTCATTGGGAGGACTGATGCTGAAGCTGAAACTCCAATACTTTGGCCACCTGATGCGAAGAGCTGACTCATTGGAAAAGACCCTGATACTGGGAAAGATTAAGGGCAGGAAGAGAAGGGGACAGCAGAGGATGAGATGGTTGGATGGCATCACCAACTCAATGCACATGGGTTTGGGTGGACTTCGTGAGTTGGTGATGGACAGGGAGGCCTGGCATGCTGCGGTTCATGGGGTCACAAAGAGTTGGACACGACTGAGCGACTGAAGTGAACTAAAAGAGACTTTAAGGTCACCAAGTCTAACTTCACACACACACACACACAAACACAGAAATTTCACCAGCATTCTTAAGCCTTAAAAGCATAGGAAACGTGAGACAAGTCAGGACCAACATTTTCAAGGCAGCCTGGACCTAATAAGTAAAAACTAAGCCAAAAGCAACCCTGAGAGTGATTCAGCCAGATGCAAAATGCTTCCTGGGAGTGGGGACTCAGAAAGTACCACACAGTGATGTATGTAATCAGGAATCTCACACTCAAGAAAGAGGAAACTGACAGCAGTGTTTTAGAACAAGAGAGAAGCACCTCGTCTTCCTAAAACAGACTTTACATGCCTGAGCTTACAACTCTTTAAAGCCCTTCATTGTATCCAACATAGGCATTCACTATCTTAGGTAAAAACAAACTCAGCATTTATACTTTCAATCTGTACTACCATCATTCACTCTTGAGGGTCTGTCTACCACTTCATGATGGTTTTCCAAATCAAAATAACTGCATAATTCCCACTGTCCCCCCAAGAATTCTCAGGAAAAGAAAACATCTCCCTTTTGAACCCCAGCTGCTTTAAAACTTTATTGACAGTCTGTGCAACAAAAACTTAAGATAAGCATGACTGTCAACCATCTAAATTTTCTTAGGCCTAGTCTGAGGTTGGGCTTAAGGGTTCATATTAGAAGCCAGAAATCAAGAACAGGAACTAATGAAATTACTTCTGAGCCTTGACCAATTAATAAAGGCAATCGATTTAAAAGAAGCCAGAGGCTGCTATGAACTGTCCAAAAAATGTTAAACCCCAATTCCTATAACACTCAACATCTATAGTGTTACTTCTTCAAGGTGAAGATTCAGACAGCAAATTTTAGGGTTCTGAGATTTCAAGGAGGAGTGGAGGTATCAGGGTCACTCAACATAAAATCAGCAACTGCAAAACCAATTGAAAGCAGCATGCTGAGATAACCACTAAAGACACTGATGAAAATCTGAGGAAAAACTTAGGTACAGAGTTGAAAGAAGCTATATTATCTTGTGCAACGGCTTCTTTTTATAATTGAGGAAACCAAAGCCCATGGAATACAAAAAAGAATAAAGAGAAATGTTATTTTGTCATCTACAAAGAAAAAAAAATAACAAAAGCTCAAAGCATTTGAAATAGGCAATAAACATACTGTGTAGCTCTAGAACATAGTGGGTAATACTGCCCACGTTTCAACTCGACCATACCTTTCTAATAAGCTAAACAAGCAGGCGGCCTCAAGAGGTTTTGGGCGTCGATGAAGTCTAAGACGCCTACGTGCCGGCAGAGAAACAAGATGTGGTCCCAAAGCTCCAGGAATTCACGGTTTTCCTGGAGACAATTTACAGCAGCAGTGTACACAAACGTCGGGTGGGCATGTAACACCCCACAACTTAAACCGAGCCGGGGCTACCAGGGCGCGGCCACAAGCCCCGTCGCGCAGTGGGCATCGAGCAGGGACCCTCACCAGGGCCTAGCCCAGGCAATCTATACGAAGACTCCCTCCGCCGGGTTCTCAGAGGCCTCAGCCTAGCTCGGCGCTAAAGCCTCTTCCCTGGCCAGCAGGAACGGGGTCGCCGACGGCCACCCTTCCTTTCGCAGATGTTTCTCAGTTTTGCTCCAGCGTGGCCCTCCCTTTGTGAGGGGATGGGGCGCGGAAGGTTGACAGGGTGAAGGACAAGAAAAGTAAACAGGTGCCAACCGCCCTATGCAGAGTGCCTGGGCCCTGGCACTTGGGGTGGAAAGTGGGGGGAGCGCGAAGGTCTTGAGCCTGCGAGGGAGGAGAAAGGGGCAGAGGCAGAGTTGCTTTCCAAGAAACCCTAGAAGTCCAGCATGCTTTTCTCACCAGCCAGCAACAAGAGCCGGCGGAGCTGGGGGGCGGGCTTGGTGCTCTCCGAGGCCCCCGACGGACCTACCACCGCTGCAGGGGAGCAGCAGCCGCGGGGCGGAGGTGAGTGCGACCAGGAGGGTGGGGCGCCAAGGTGCACTCACCTCAGACAGGCCGCCCCGATCCTCAGAGTCCTGCCCGCTCAGCACCTTCTTCAGCTTGTCCATGGCGGGACGGGTCCACCCGGCTGCCCCTCCAGCCGCCTGTTGCGCTGGCTAAGTCGCAGGTTCTTCCGGGTGCTGCCCCAGCCGTCGCCAACCACAGCGCGCCCCGCCCAGGTACTTGCCCACCTGGCTCCGACCCACGCAGGCGCCCAGCGAGGCCACCGCCCACAGCCCGCCTACGCCCCGCCCTCTTTCTCCGGCTGATTTTGGTCTGGGAAGGCGGGGTGGGCAGGAAGAGCTGGATTTAAGGTCTGCCGAGCTAGGAGAAGTCGCGGTTCTGCGTCCAGCGCTGCATTACACACTGCAAGCGGCAGCCCTCCCTTCCGGGGGCCCTCCATAGGTTCAGTGAACAAACGCGGAGTCCCTAGCACATGAAAGACACTGCAAAAACAAGACTGACGCCTGGAACCCATCTTCCTGTGTCCCACACTCCCTCTGGTGTGGGTGCAAACTTATAAACAAATGCTGTGAGGAATCTGCATTCATGTCCTAGTTACAGTGTAAACAACTGTTTAAAAATCACTTGAGGCCAACTGGAGTACATTTAATAAGCTTTATGGAAAAGTTAACAAAAACACTACTGTAATTCCAACTGGAAATGCATCCAGAAGACTGATTTTGGCAGAAAGGAGTAGAACTTGCTTGAGGGAGTGCAATCTATATTAGATTGTTTTGTGGTTTTTGGTGTTGACTAAAAAATTAGTCACAATCTGAAAGTAGGGAGTTATTTTATTTCGTGGGAATGTTAACGACTCTGAGCCTGGAAGACTGAGCCTGGGAAATAGTGTCTCAGTAACCCTGAGAAAACTGTTCTGAGGAGGCAGGAAAGGGAGTCAGGCTATATGCACGTTTGTAACAAAGCGGGCAGGCAGTCTGAACATCAAAGATTATTGTTAAGTAGTAAGGAAAGCCAGATGTCAAGCTAAGAAATTTAGTGTTCTATGTATGGGAAGATGCAAGCCTCTGGGCTCACTGAACTCATTCCTTTTACATGTACCTTCAGTACTTTGGCCACCTCATGCGAAGAGTTGACTCATTGGAAAAGACTCTGATGCTGGGAGGGATTGGGGGCAAGAGGAGAAGGGGACGACAGAGGATGAGATGGCTGGATGGCATCACTGACTCGATGGACGTGAGTCTGAGTGAACTCCGGGAGTTGGTGATGGACAGGGAGGCCTGGCTGCTGCGATTCATGGGGTCGCAAAGAGTCGAACACGACTGAGCGACTGATCTCTCTCTCCCTCTCTCTCCCTCTCTCTCCCTCTCTCTCCCTCTCTCTCCCTCTCTCTCCCTCTCTCTCCCTCTCTCTCCCTCTCTCTCTCTCTCTCTCTCTCTCAGCTATCTGGGGGGCTTTCCAGGTGGCGCTAGTGGTAAAGAAATCGCCTACAGGTGCTGGAGACATAAGAGATGCGATTTGATCCCTGGGTTGGGAAGATCCCCTGGAGGAGGGCATGGCAACCCACTCCAGTATTCTTGCCTGGAGAATCCCATGGACAGAGGAGCCTGGCAGGCTACAGTCCATAGGGTCACAAAGAGTCAGACACGACTAAAACCTTTCAGCCGCCACCGCCAACTATATGGGGCCAAATCCTGTTTCTAGATTGTTTACCTTCTTAATTTCTTGTTCACCCTAAGGGGTGGCAGGTGTAGCAGATGGCTTCTTCTTGCATTCCCCCACCCCCAGCTCCTCAGCAATCTGTGTGGGGTGGGGGAGAGGGCGTGGGGTGTTGGTGGCATCTGCTGGTTTGCAGGCATTGTGTTCCATTTTGGGAGCCTTCATTCACATTTGGAGGCCTGAAATCACTGATGGCTGTGACATTTCTTGCTCACCATATGGCAGAAAATATTTCATTTCACCTTGGTTTGTTGTACTGAAACCAGACTCCAGTGCTAATGATTCTATGTTAGAGAATCCATGTTACCTTCAGATGGTGCATAGACAGGACATGGTCTCACATCTCAAACTGCTTGCTGGGAAATGTCTGGAAAACTAATTTCAAGTGTAAAAAGGCTTACAAAAAAGAAATCCACAGGGAGAGTACCAGGAGTACCCACTAGAGAATATTCCTATACCCTCTTTCTCCACCATGAACACACACACACAGGAGAACATTCATGAAAGAGTAGGAATGCTGTGTCTGAATGGAGAGAATTTAGATGTTACCAAGAACTTGACCTTTAGAAACTATTGTAAATCAACTAAGCAAAGGGATTTGCACAGGACCCTATGCAAATCAGTCAAATAGCTGTAATTACATGTTTATGTGATTTCATCTTTATGAATAGGCTGTGCTTTATAATTTTAGTTTACACCTGAGATCTTGAACAACAAATGCTACTGCTCTTGCCTGGATGCTCTTTACCCTCTTGTTTCACTCAAGTAAATTCCTACACGTCTTTCAAGACTCTTCAAATATAAGGACACAGTGAGAAGTCCATCCATAGTGGAGTTAGGAAGAAATGGGTGTTAAACATCTTACCGTCACTTACTAGCTGTGTAACATTGAGCAATTTACTTAACCTTTCTCATGCATAAAATGGACACAAATGACCACCTCTGCAAGTGATTGTGGGCAGTAAACATGGCAGTTTATAGAAAGTCTGGAACATGGCAGGCATTCAGTTAGCAACTCATGGGAGCCAGCATTACTCTGCCTCATCCTATAAGCCTGCTCTAGGCCATACTAACATGGCAGTTGCTCTTTCCTCTGTGTTCACGGAGCCCCTTAAGCATACTGTAAATACTTAACCTCACAGTATTACCTTTATTACACGCCTGTCTCCTCTACATTGGGAGACCCTCACAGTGCCACTCATCTCTTTATTCCCTGAACCCAGAGAAGACCCACAAAACAGGTGCTCAGTAAATTCACATTTAGTGAGTGAATGAATGAATGAGAAACTTGCCTCTGTCTTTTGCAATTCAGTGAATTTAACAGCCAGATTGGCAGATATGGTGACATTTAAATGGCCATGCTATGTAACTCAGCAGAGAAAGCCTATTTTTGTTAGCAAAGTGAGACCCACTGGTCTGCCCTCCACCTCCACCTCCACTCTGCATTCATCAGAGTCAGTGAGATTTTGATAAGAAAGACCATACTTGTAATCTCACCTCATGCCTAAAATTAGTATTTCTCTTTCGACTGGGTAGGGATAGACTGCTCTTAGCCCAGGCTGGCAAGGGAGCCTGAAAACCACAAATACACGCACACATGCATTAAAGAACACAGGACACTGTGGTTATTTGGGATCTCACTCTCAACACTGTGACACCCCGTTCTCGTGGTTAACACTGCTCAGGTCCCAGGGAGCTGCTTATCCATGTTTTCTAGCCAGTGTCCTTGAAACAGAAGGCAACATCTGAATGCTGTGAAGTTCCTAGGTTGTGCCACTACCTGTGCAGAGACTGCTTCGCCAGTGAATACAAACAATGGAAGAGCTTAGGCAACGGAAGAAAGCTAAGTCCACTTGTCAGATCCCTCCACTAAGATTCCTTGAATGCAATAGATTCTTGTATAAGAACATACCATCTCCCAGCACTACGAAATAACCATTTTCTTGTTTTTCTGCATGCTCTAATTTAAGATCCCAGAGGTACCCATAAATTAATTCAGTATTTGCAGCAGTTCACATGGAGGCTGGCAAGTATTTTGCAAAATTAAACAATTCATATTACTCTTTAATATGAATACACATAAAGTATGTGAAACATGACTCTAACTTGATATTGAACACTTGAATCATAAATAACTTTATTTAATAAAATTTCATTACATTTTCAAAATGTCAAGTAAAAAGTTTCAACTTTATTTAAATACTTGATATTCAATTCTTAATGTTTATTAATCATAAATTATATTTCTTCCCTTTAACTTTTGATTTTGAACATTTTAGAAAAATTACTCTTGCAAACATAAAAAAGTGACAATTTTATTTGAAAATTGAATTTATGTTGTTATAATATATTCCAATGGCTTTTAAAATAGTATTTAGACATATGGACTTCCATTTGTACAGTTTCTCAGGCCCTGAAAATCTTAGGGGAACACTTACCTGGAAGTGGTCCAGTCAAAGGACTTTTGAGTTGTCTGAGGGGAAATGCTAGATGGGTTCAGATATAAAAGTACAAAGACTTTCTGTTTCATTTTTAGTTTCTTTATTTTATATTATAATTGATTTACAATGTTGTATTACTTTCACATATACAACAAAGTGGTTCAGTTATGTATATATAATATTCTTTTTCAAATTCTTTTCCTATATAGGTTATGACAGAATATTGAGTAGAGTTCCCTGTGCTGATAGAGTTAAAGCTTAGGGCCCTTTAAGGAGGAAGTGAACATTCTGGCTCATGATTTCCTCAAGCCTTGTGCAACAATGTACCCAGCCTCAGAACTGGCCTTTCTTTAGATCAGGAACTAAGGAACTAATGATCACACACACAAGGTCTTGCTCATGGAAATGCTTTTCTTAGGCTCTATATTAATGATTGTAACTGTAACAGATCTTGCCTGGGAACCTGTTTCTCAAGACTTGTACCCCTGATTACAGAGCAACAGTATATCTTTCCCAGAGACCTTTCCTAGAATCCTTCCTCCTTGGCTAATCTTGTGCCAAAGTTATCTCAAAATGTATCCTTTGGGTAATGGTCTGGTGAAAGTCTTATGCCTTAAGGTATTCTTTTTATCTATTCTCAGCAACCAGCTGAGAGGTAAATAAGGCCCTGCTTAAAATAGGGAGGTTGGTTCTCTGCTACCCACTTCTGATGTCTATGTCAGAAGCTTTTTCTGTCACTTTTACTTTAAAGGAAAATCTACACAAAACTCTGAGTGACTGAGACTGTTTTTGGTTTCAGAGTTAAAGCTTCTCCTTTGGAGACCACAAATCCGGTGGCAGTGTTCACCATTCACTGCTAAGCTATCATCTTGGGGGCTCATCCAGGACCTTCAAAGCAAGGTAAGAATACTCAGAGCTGGAACTCTTTTACTGTTTTACTGTAAAGGCTCTATTTTGCTAACTCAAAAGCATATGGACTGAAGTTCTTTTGCCCAATCAGCTTTTCCTGGTCTCTCTGACCATTTTGTAACTGCTTGGGGAATTTGAAGCTACTAACCTAGTGTGCCAATCACTTCAGTACTCTTGCCTTGAGATCCATATGAGCAGTATGAAAAGGCAAAAAGATAGGACACTGAAAGATTAACTCCCCAAATCAGTAGGTGCCCAATATGCTACTGAAGAAGAGTGGAGAAATAACTCCAGAAACAATGAAGAGACAGAACTAAAGCAAAAACAACACCCAATTGGGGATGTGACTGGTGATGGAAGTAAAGTCTGATGTGTAAAGAGCAATATATAGGAACCTGGAGTGTTAGGTCGATGAATCAGTGTAAATTGGAAGTGGTCAAACAGGAGATGGCAAAAGTGAACATCAACATGTTACAAATAGTGAACTAAAATGGACCAGACTGGGCAAATTTAATTCCGATGACCATTATTTCTAAATACTGTGGGCAAGAATCCCTTAGAAGAAATGGAGTAACCCTCATAATCAACAAAAGAGTCTGAAATGTAGTACTTCAGTGCAACATCAAGAAAGACAGAATGAACCCTGTTCATTTCCAAGGCAAACCATTCAATGTTATAGCAATCCAAGTCTATGCCCCAACCACTAATGCTGAAGAAGCTGAAGTTGAATGGTTCTTTGATGACCTACAAGACCTTCTAGAACTAACACCAAAAAGAAGTCCTTTAAGTCATAGGGGACTGTAATGCAAAAGTAGGAAGTCAAGAGATACGTGGAGTCAAAGGCAAGTTTGGCCTTGGAGTACAACATGAAGCAAGGCAAAGGCTAACAGAGGTTTACGAAGAGAACGCATTGGTCATAGCAAACACCCTCCTCCAACAACACAAGAGATGACTCTACACGTGGACATCACCATATGGTCAATATCAGATTGATTATATGTTTTGCAGCCAAAGATGGAGAGAAGCTCAATATAGTCTGCAAAAACAAGACTGGGAGCTGACTGTGGCTCAGATCATGAACTCTTTATTGCCAAAATCAACTTAAATTGAAGAAAGTAAGGAAAACCATTAGAACATTCAGGTATGACCTAAATCGAACCCCTTATGATTACACAGTGACAGTGACAAATAGCTTCAAAGGATTAGATCCGATAGAGTGCCTGAAGAACTATGGACGGCAGTTAGTGACATTGTACAGGAGGCAACGATCAAGACCATCCCCAAGAAAAAGAAATGCAAAAAGCCAAAACGGTTGTCTGAGGAGGTCTTACAAACAACAGATAAAAGAAGAGAAGAGAAAGGCACAGGAGAAAAGGAGAGATAAACCCATCTGAATGCAGAGTTCCAAAGAATAGCATGGAAAGATAAGAAAGCCTTCCTCAATGATCAATGAAAGAAATAAAGGAAAACAGCTTCTATTGTTTGGGAAAGATTAGAGATCTCTTCAGGAAAATTAGAGATACTAAGGGAACATTTCATACAAGCTCACAGTAACGGATAGAAATGGTATGGGCCTAACAGAAGCAGAAGATATTAAGAAGAGGTGGCAAGAATACACAGAAGAACTATACAAAAAAGGTCTTAATAACCCAAATAACCACAGTGGTGTGATCACTCACCTAGAACCAGACATCCTGGAAAACAAAGTCAAGTGGGCCTCAGGAAGCATCACTACAAACAAAGCTAGTGAAGATGTTGGAATTCCAGTTGAGCTATTTCAAATCCTAAAAGACGATGCAATGAAAGTGCTGCAATCAATGTGCCAGCAAATTTGGAAAACTCAGCAGTGGCCACAAGACTGAAAAAGGTCGATTATCTCACAAGCTAACAAAATAATGTGCAAAATTTCCAAGCCAGGCTTCAAGGAACTTTCAGATGTTCAAGCTGGATTTAGAAAAGGCAGAGGAACCAGAGAGATCAAACTGCCAATATCCACTGGATTATAGAGAAAGCGAGAGAGTTCCAGAAAAACATCTACTTCTGCTTTATTGACTATGCCAAAGCCTTTGACTGTGTGGATAACAACAAACTGTGGGAAATTCTTAAAGAGATGGGAATACCAGACCATCTTACCTGCCTCCTGAGAAGTCTGTATGCAGGTCAAGTAGCAACAGCTAGAACTGGATGTGGAACAATGGACTGGCTTCAAATTGGGAAAGGAGTATGTTAAGGCTGTATATTGTCACCCTGCTTATTGCAGAGTACATCATGCGAAATGCCAGGCTGGATGAAGCACAAGCTGGAATCAAGATTGCCAGGAGAAATATCAATAACCTCAGATATGCAGATGACACCATCCTTATGGCAGAAAATGAAGAGAAACTAAAGAGCCTCTTGATGAAAGTGAAAGAGGAGAGTGAAAAAGCTGGCTTAAAACTCAATATTCAAAAGATGAAGATCATAGCATCCAGTCCCATCACTTCATGTCAAATAGATGGGGAAACAATGGAAACAGTGACAGACTTGGTTCTCTTGGACTCCAGAATCTTTGCAGATGGTAACTGCAGCCATGGAATTAAATGACACTTGCCCCTTGGAAGAAAAGCTATGATCAACCTAGACAGTGTATTAAAAAGCAGACATCACTTTGCTGACAAAGTCAGTCTAGTCAAAGTGATGGTTTTTCCAGTAGTCATGTATGGATGTGAGAGTTGGATCATAAAGAAAGCTGAGCACTGAAGAATAGATGCTTTTGAATTGTGGAGATCACACCAGTCAATCCTAAAGGAAATAAGTCCTGAATACTCATTGGAAGGACTGATGGTGAAGCTGAAGCTCCAATACTATGGCCACCTGATGGGAAGAAGTGACTTATTGGAAAAGACCCTGATGCTGGGAAAGATTGAAGGCAGGAGGAGAAGGGATCAACAGAGGGTGAGATGGTTGGATGGCATCACCGACTCGATGGACACGGTCGCAAGGAGTTGGACACGACTGAGCAACTGAACTGACTGAACTGAACCTAGTGTGCCAGTTTATAGACTTTCAGGGGACCTTCAATCCATGCTTCTATTGTGTTTTTCTAGCCAGACCCCCATTTCAAGTTTTACAGACACTGCAGGCACAGACACATTAGGGAGCTAGCTAGAGCTCTAGCTCCAGGGACATCTCTCAGACTGGAAATCACCATCCTGACTTCAGAGACCCAGAGGCGAGTTCTTGTCACCACTATGCCTCTGGACTATATGGACAGAGACATTGCTGGTGAGCATGAGATTCCTGAGGATATAGATTGGGGCACCTCAGTTTGGGGCAAATTGGAAAAGCAGCACGCTTCTTCCCTTGGTAATGCTAGCTCTTAGCAGACCAGAGAATGCCTGGTGGCTCTGGTCTCAGCTCCTTAGATAATCTTTCTGTACAATCTCCAGGACAGGAATAGAAAGGCTGACCTTGACACTCCATGAACAGGATAGACTATCTTTTCACTGCTGGCCAACTCTCCATTGCCTCCTTGGAAATTCCATAGACTGGCATGGCTTTTCTCAGAAGAGACGTTTGGGTTTCACATTTGTCCCTTTGGACTTACCACTTTTCCTGCAACAGGGCACGAACACACACAGTCCTCATGGTCCCCTTGCGACTTTGGCATGGGGCGCATTCCAGAAGACTATCCTGTGGCACCCTGGGTGGCGTCTGAGAAAAAGGGGAAACGAAATGAAGGCTTTGATGGTAAGGGACTAGACGTCAATGTGGAATGCTACCAGGTCCGCTCCTGGTGCATCTCCACCCCTCCCTGACGGTGGAACGAGTAGGATCAAAGAGAACAGATAGTACACCCGCGCCAATAGGAGATGAGTTAAATCCAATCAGGGAAGGGACACTTAGGTGGAAAACTTGTCTCCACCACCATCTAGAACAGAGAGATACACCTCTGGTAGGAAAAAAAAGGGTGTCAGGTGCCACTTTTTCTCTCTTACAAATGGGAGCTTCACACCATTTCAGTCCCATCCCTTTAGACTGTATCTTGGAAAGCCTGGGAGGTAACTAAAGAAGTGGTGTAAAGTCACCAGGGGAAGCCACTTTGGGTTTCAACTCTGACTCATTGGTGTATAGAAAAGTCACTCAGAACACATAGCACTGTCTCATATCATAAGAGCACAAATGAAAACAGTAATGAGAGGGGTACCCGCTCTTCAGGATTTGACCATAGGAGCCTTGGAGCAAGCTACACTGCTCCACCCAGCATGTGATATGAGACAAAAAGGAAGCCGTGGGGTGATCATTTTTGACAGGGACTGGCAACGGGTTTGGGACATGGCCAGGGACTTTCCCAACCAGTCCTCACCTTTCCCTCAGAGCAAGCTGAGAGAAAGATGGGCACCTGCACCAGATGAATGGGCAGACTCTGACCGGCCAGTGCAAGGGAGAGGCTAGATATTCTACCCGTCACCCAGCAGAGACCTGGGGGAGGGCTGCTTCCACAGTAAGAAAGAACAGTCGCTGAACATCATCTCTTTCTTTGTCTTACAGATGGGAACATCACAAAGTGCCAGTGCTGCTGCTGCTAAGTCGCTTCAGTCGTGTCCGACTCTGTGCAACCCCAGAGGCGGCAGCCCACCAGGCTCCCCCATCCCTGGGATTCTCCAGGCAAGAACACTGGAGTGGGTTGCCATTTCCTTCTCCAATGCATGAAAGTGAAAAGTGAAAGTGAAGTCGCTCAGTCATGAGCGACTCTGAGCGACCCCATGGACTACAGCCTGTCAGGCTCCTCCATCCATGGGATTTTCCAGGCAAGAGTACTGGAGTGGGGTGCCACTGCCTTCTCCGAAAGGGCCAGTATTACCCACTAAATCTGGGATAAGTTTGATAATTGTAATCATCTTATTTATGTGGTTTGTTCCTTGTATCTGTAATTGTATAATGAATTTTGTATCTAAGCAGCTTGAGACTTTTAAGTTACAATGGTTCAAGCTCCTACAATTGCCACAGCCTCCTCCAACTGTTACTTGGGGCCTCTAGATCAGAGACCCTGAGGGTAAGGAGAATATGTTGCCTTAACAATTTAGGGTCTGTGCCACTTACCAACAGGAAGAAATTACATATGATTTCTCCACCCCTTTCCCTGACAACCATATTCTCCTAAAAGAAAAAGGAGGGAATGAGAGAGTTAAAGCTTAGGGCCCTTTAAGAAGAAGGTGAACATTCTTGCTCATGCTTCCCTTAAGCCTTGTGCAACAATGTATCTTGCCCAAGATATGGCCTTTCTTTAGGTCTGGAAAATGATCACACACACACAGCACAGTATATTATTCATGGAAATGCTTTTCTTCAGTTCAGTTCAGTCACTCAGTCATGTCCGACTCTTTGTGACCCTGTGGACTACACCAGGCCAGGCTTCCCTGTCCATCACCAACTCCCAGAGCTTGCTCAAACTCATGTTCATCGAGTCGTTGTTGCCATACAACTACCTCATCCTCTGTTGTCCCCTTCTCCTGCCTTCAATCTTCACCAGCATCAGGTTCTTTTCCCATGAGTCATATCTTCATATCAGGTGGAGAAAATATTGGAGCTTCAACATCAGTCCTTCAAATGAATATTCAGGACTGATTTCTTTTAGGATTGACTGATTTGACCCCTTTGCAGTCCAAGGGACTCTCAAGAGTCTTCTCCAACACATCAAAAGCATCATTCTTCGGTGTTAGGTTTCTTTATTATCCAACTCTCACATCCATACATGATTACTGGAAAAACCATGGCTTTGACTACACGGACATTTGTTGGCAAAATAATGTCTCTGCTTTTTAATATGCTGTCTAGGTTGATCATAGCTTTTCTTCCAAGGGGCAAGCATCTTTTATTTTCACAGCTGCAGTCACCAGCCACAGTGATTTTGGTGTCCAAGAAAATAGTCTGTCACTGTTTCCCCATCTATTTGCCATGAAGTGATAGGACTGGATACCATGATCTTAGTTTTCTGAATGTTGAGCTTTAAGCCAGCTTTTTCACTCACCTCTTTCACTTTCATCAAGAGGCTCTTTAGTTCTTCTTTACTTTCTGCCATAAGGGTGATGCCATCTGCATATCTGAGGTTATTGGTATTTCTCCTGGCAATCTTGATTCCAGCTTGTGCTTTATCCAGCCCAGTGTTTCTCATGATGTACTCTATGTATAAGTTAAATAAGCAGGGTGACAATATACAGCCTTGACGTATTCCTTTCCCAATTTGGAACCAGTCTGTTGTTCCATGTCCGGTTCTAACTGTTGCTTCTTGACCTGCATACAGATTTCTCAGGAGGCAGGTAAGGTGGTCTGGTATTCCTACCTTACCTGCTTTTTCTTAGGCTCTATGTTAATGATTATAACTGTAACAAATATTACCTGGGAACCTGTTTCTCAAGACTTGTACCCCTGATTACATAGCAACAGTATACCTTGCCCAGAGACGTTGCCCAGAACCCTTTCTCCCTGGCTAATTTTGTGCCAAAAATTATCTCAGGATGTATGCCTTGGGAAAGGGTCTGGTGGAACTCTTACAACCTTGAGGTGTTCTTTTTATCTATTCTCAGCAGCCAGTTAAGAAATATGTAAGGCCCCGCTTAAACTAGTGAGGTGGATACTCACCTAACCCCTTCTGATGTCTATGTCAGAAGCTTTTTCTGTCACTTTCACTTTAAATAAAAATCTACACAAAGTTATGAGTGACTGAGACTGTCTTTGGTCCCAGAGTTAAAGCTTCTCCTTTGGAGACCACGAATCCAGCTGCACCGTTCATCATTCACCACTATGTTATCCGTGCTATGCAGTATCGTTGATGGTTATCTCTTTTTTTCCCAAAAAACTTTTTTTTATTTTGTATTGGGATATAGGTGATTAACAGTGTTGTGGTAGCTTCAAGTGAATGGGGAAGAGATTCACCATCCACATACGTGTATTCATTCTCTCTCAAACACCCCTCCCACCCAGGCTGGCACACAACATTGAGCAGAGTTCTGTGTGCTATATCATAGGTCCTTTTAGTTACCCATTTTAAATATAGCAGTGTATACATGGCTCTTCCAAAGTCCCTAACTATCCTTTCTTAGCAACGATAAGTTCATTTTCTAAGTCTGCGAGTCTCTCTGTTTTGGAAGTAAGTTCATATGTATCATTTTTTCTTAGATTTCATGTATAAGGGATGTCATGTGATATTTCTCCTTCTCTGTCTAACTTACTTGACTCAGTATGACACTCTCTATATCCATCCATGTTGCTTCAAATGGCATCATTCATTCTTTAATGGCTGAGTAATATTCCATTGTATATATGAACCACATCTTCTTTATCCATTCCTCTGTCAATGGGCATTTAGATTGCTTCCATGTCTTGGTTATTGTAAATAGTCAGGCAATGAACATTGGCGTGCATGTATCTTTTCAATCATGCTTTCTCCAGATATATGCCCAGGAGTGGGATTGCAGAGTCATATGGTAGCTCTATTTTTCACTTTTTAAGTAACCTCCATACTGTTCTCCATAGTGGCTATACCAATTTACATTCCCAGCTATAGTGTAGAAGGGTTCCCTTCTCTTCACACCCACTCCAGCATTTCTTTTTTGTGGATTTTTTGATGATAGCCATTCTATCTAAGAAATTTCTGTTTTAAAATGGGGAATGGGGGGAAACCTGCTATTAAGGCTTCAGTGTACAAGCTTTATGTTCAAGGAGTGATAAAATTACTTGAAGCAGGATATTATAACTCTTATGATCCAGACAGCCTCATCTAGAGCAAAGCTCTTAACAGAATCTCATCCTGAGGCAGACAGGCTAGGTACCCATCTCCAGCAGGACTGGAGCAGGGGACCTTACCCCAGAAAAAGCCTGGTCAGTCTGTTGTTGTTGTTTAGCCCCTAAGTCATGTTCGACTCTGTGACTCCATGGACTGCAGGATACTAGCCTTCCCTATCCTTCACTATCTCCTGGAATTTGCTCAAACTCATGTCCATTGAGTCAGTGATGCCATCCAACCATCTCATCATCTGTCCTCTTCTTCTCCTGCTGCCCTCAATCTTTCCCAGCATCAGGGTCTTTCCCAAGGAGTCTGTTCTTCACAACAGGTGGCCAAAGTAATGGAGCTTCAGCTTCAGCATCAGTCCTTCCAACTCCAAATTCAGAGTTGATCGCCTTTAGGATGGACTGGTTTAATCTCCTTGCTGTCTAAGGGACTCTCAAGAGTCTTCTCTAGCCCCACAATTTGAAAGCATCAGCGCTTCCACGCTCAGCCTTCTTTATGGCCCAACCCTTACATCCATACCTGACTACTGGAAAAATGATAGTTTTGACTTTTTGACCTTTGTCAGCAAAGTGATGTCTCTTCTTAATAGTCTGTTTGTCATAGATTTTTTTTTTAACCAAGAAGCAAGTGTCTTATTTTCATGGCTGCAGTCACCATCTGCAGTGATTTTGGAGTCCAAGAAAATAAAGTCCCTCACTGTTTCCATTGTTTCCCCATCTATTTGCCATGAAGTGATGAGACTGGATGCCATGATCTTAGTTTTCTGAAGGTTGAGTTTTAAGAAAGCTTTTTCATTTCATTAAGAAGCTCTTTGGTTGCTCTTCATTTTCTGCCATAAGGGTGGTATTATCTGTATATTTGAGGTTGTTTATATTTCTCCCAGAAATCTTGATTCCAGTTTGTGATTCATCTAGCCTGGCAGTTCACATGATGTACTCTGCATATTAGTTAAATAAGCAAGGTGACAATATACAGCCTTGATATACTTCTTTCCCAATTATTAACCAGTCTCCTGTTCCATGTCTGGTTATAACTGTTGCTTCTTGATCTGCATACAGATTTCTCAGGAGGCAGTTTAGGTGGCCTGGTATTCCCATCTCTTTAAGAATTTTCCATAGTTTGTTGTGATCCACACAGTCAAAGGCTTTTGTTTAGTCAATGAAAAAGAAGTAGTTGTTTTTCTGAAATTCTCCTGCCTTTTCTATGATCCAGTGGATGTTGGAAATGTCAGGTTCCTCTGCCTTTTCTAAACCCAGGTTGTACATCTGTAAGTTCTCAGTTTAAGTACTGTTGATGCCTAGCTTGAAGAATGTTGAGCATTACCTTGCTAGCACATAAAATGAGCACAAATGTGTGGTACTTTGAACTTTCATTGGCACTCCCCTCCTTTGGAATTGGAATGAAAACTCACCTTTTTCAGTCCTGTGGACACTGCTGAGTTTTCCAAATTTGCTGACATCTTGAGTGCAGCACTTTTACAGCATCATCTTTTAGGATTTGAAATAGCTCAGCTGGGACTCCATCATCTCCATTAACTTTGTTCATAATGATGCTTCCTGAGGCCCACTTGACTTCTCATTCCAGGATATCTGGGTTTAAATGAGTGATCACCATTGTGTTTATCTAGGTCATGATGATCTTTTTTGTATAGTTCTGTGTATTCTTCCCACCTCTTCTTAGAATCTTCTGCTTCTGTTAGGTCCATACCATTTCTGTAGTTTACTGTGTCTAACTTTTCATGAAATGTTCCCTTGGTATCTAATTTTCTTGAAGAGGTCTCAGGTCTTTCCCATTCTCTTGTTTTCCTGTATCTCTTTGCATTGACCAATGAGGAAGGCTTTCTTATCTCTCATTGCTATTCTTTGGAACTCTGCATTCAAATGGGTATCTTTCCTTTTATCCTGTGCCTTTTGCTTCTCTTCTTTTCTCAGCTGTTTGTAAAGCCTCCTCAGACAACCATTTTGCCTTTTTGCATTTCTTTTTCTCAGGAATGGTGTTGATCACCACCTCCTGTAAAAGTCATGAACCTCCATCCATAGGTCTTCAGGAAGTCTATCAGATCCAGTCCTTTGAATCTATTTATCATTTCCACTGTGTAGTCGTAAAAGGTTTGATTTAGGTCATATCTGAATGTTCTAGTGGTTTCCCCTACTTCCTTCAATTTAAGTCTGAATTTGGCAATAAGGTGTTCTTGATGTGAGCCACAGTCAGCACCTGGTCTTGTTTTTGCTGACTGTAAAAGAGCTTCTCCATCTTCCACTGCAAAGAATATAATCAATCTGATTTCAGTATTGACCATCTGGTAATGACCATGTGTAGAGTCTTTTCTTGCGTTGTTTGAAGAGGATATTTGCTATGACCAGTGCTTTCTCTTGGCAAAACTCTGTTAGCCTTTCCTTGCTTCATGCTGTGCTCCAAGGCCAAACTTGCTGTTACTCCAGGTACCTCCTGACTTCCTATTGTTGCATACAGTCCCCTATGATTTAAAGGACATCTTTTCTGGTGTTAGTTCTAGAAGGTCTTGTAGGTATCATAGAACAGTTCAACTTCAGCTTCTTCAGCATTAGTGGTTAGGGCACAGATTTGGATTACTGTGATATTGAATAGTTTGCCTTAGAAATGAGCCAAGATCATTCCGTCATTTTTAAGATTGCAGCAAAGTACTGCATTTCGGACACTTTTCTTGACCATGAGGGCTACTTCATTTCTTCTAAGGGATTCTTGCCCACAGTAGTAGATATAAAGGTCATCTGAATTAAATTCAGCCTTTTCCATCCATTTCAGTTCAGTGATTTCTTAAATACCAATATTCACTGTTGTCATCTCCTGTTTGAACACACATACTTTCCTATTAGTGTCCAGAAGTCTGGAAAAGGTGGAGGCATGCATGGACAGTTTGGCCTCAGGCCAAATAATAGGGAGGAAATACAGCCCCACCCATCAACAGATAAGTGGATTAAAGATTTACCATCTCTTTAAGAATTTTCCAGTTTGTTGTGATCAAAGGATCACAACACAAAGGAATAGCAAACCACCTGACCTGCCTCCTGAGAAAGCTATATGCATGTCAAGAAATAAGTTAGAACTGGACATGGGTCAATATATGGCAAAAACCACCACAATATTGTAAAGTAATTAGCCTCCAATTAAATTAATTTTAAAAAGAAAACAAAAAGAACTGGACATGGAAAAATAGACTGGTTCCAAATTGGGAAATGAGTATGTAAAAGCTGTATATTGTCACCCTGCTTATTTAACTTATATGCAGAGTACATCATGAGAAATGCCAGGATGGATGAAGCACAAGCTGGAATCAAGATTACCAGGAGAAATATCAATAACCTCAGATATGCAGATGACAGCATCCTTATGGCCAAAAGCGAAGAAGAACTAAAGAGCCTCTTGATGGAAGTGAAAGAGGTGAGTGAAAAAGTTGGCTTAAAACTCAACATTCAGAAAACTAAGATCATGGCATCCAGTCCCATTACTTCGTGGCAAATAGATGGGGAAACAATAGAAACAGTGACAGACTTTATTTTCTTGGGCTCCAAAATCTTTGAACATGGTGACTGCAGCCATGAAATTAAGAAACACTTGCCTCTTGGAAAAAGTTATGACCAACCTAGACAGCATATTAAAAAGCAGAGACATTACTTTGCTAATAAAGGTCCATCTAGTCAAGGCTGTGGTTTTTCCAGTAGTCATGTATGGATGTCAGAATTGGACTGCAAAGAAAGCTGAGTGCCAAAGAATTGCTGCTTTTGAACTGTGGTGTTGGAGAAGAGTCTTGAGAGTCTTCTGAACACCAAGGAAACCCAACCAGTCAATCCTAAATGAAATCAGTCATGAATATTCATTGGAAGGACTGATGCTGAAGCTGAAACTCCCATCAAATCACCTAATGTGATGAACTGATTCATTGAAAAAGATCTCAATGCTGGGAAAGATTGAAAGCGGGAAGAGAAGGGGACAACAGAGAACAAGATTGTTGGATGGCATCACCAACTCTATGAACATGAGTTTGAGTATGCTCGGGGAGTAGGTGATGGACAGGGAAGCCAGGCATGTGACAGTCCATGGGGTCACAAAGAGTCGGACACAACTGAGCAACTAAACTGACTGAGCATGCCCCGCCCATCATTATAAGACCCAGTTTCCCCCTCAGTCAGGCTCTCCCATCAGGAAGCTTCCATAAGCCTCTTATCCTTATACATCAGAGGGCAGACAGAATGAAAACCACAGTCACAGAAAACTAACCAAACTGATGACAGCCTTGTCTAACTAATGAAAATACGAGCCATGCCATGTAGGATCACCCAAGATGGACGGGTATGGTGGAGGGTTCTGACAAAGAGTGGTCCACTGGAGAAGGGAATGGCAAACCACTTCAGTATTTTTGCCTTGAGAACCCCATGAACAGTATGAAAAGGCAAAAAGATAGGACACTGAAAGATGAACTCCTCAGATCAGTAGGTGCCCAATATGCTACTGGAGAACAGAGAAATAACTCCAGAAACAATGAAGACATGGAGCCTAAGTGAAAACAACACCCAGTTGTGTATATGACTGGTGATGGAAGTAAAGTCTGATGCTATAAAGAACAATACTGCATAGGAACCTGGAATGTTTTGCCCATGAATCAAGGTAAATTGTAAGCAGTCAAACAGGAGATGGCAAGAATGAACATTGACATTTCAGGAATTGGTGAACTAAAATGGACCAAAAAGGGCAAATTTAATTCAAATGACCATTATATCTAATACTGTGGCAAGAATCTCTTAGAAGAAATGGAATTGCCCTCATAGTAAACAAAAAAGTCAGAAATGCAGTACTTTAGTGCAATCTCAAAAATGACAGAATGGTATCTGTTCATTTCCAAGGCAAACCATTCACTATCACAGTAATCCAAATCTATGCCCCAACTACTAATGCTGAAGAACCTGAAGTTGAATGGTTCTATGATGACCTACAAGACCTTCTAGAACTAACACCAAAAATTCCTGTCCTTCATCACAGAGGACTGGAATGCAAAATTACAAGTCAAGAGATACCTAGAGTAAAAGGCAAGTTTGGCCTTGGAGTACAAAATGAAGCAGGGCAAAGGCTAACAGATTTTTGCCAAGAGAATGCACTGGTTATAGCTAACACCTTCTTCTAACAACACAAGAGATGACTCTACACATGGACATCACCAGATGGTCAATACTGAAATCAGATTAATTATATTTTTTTGCAGTGGAAGATGGAGAAGCTCTATACAGTCAGCAAAATCAAGACCGGGAGCTGACTGTGGCTCATATCATGAACTCCTTATTCCCAAATTCAGACTTAAATTGAAGAAAGTAAGGGAAACCACTAGAGCATTCAGGTATGACCTAATCAAACCCCTTACAATTATACAGTGGAAGTGATAAATAGATTCAAAGGATTAGATCTGATAGAAAAGAGTGCCTGAAGAACTATGGATGGTGGTTCATGACATTGTACAGGAGGCAGTGATCAAGACCATCCCCAAGAGAAAGAAATGCAAAAAGGCAAAATGGTTGTCTGAGGAGGCCTTACAAACAAGTGAGAAAAGAAGAGAAGTGAAAGGCACAGGAGAAAAGGAAAGATATATCCATCTGAATGCAGAGTTCCAAAGAATAGCAAGTAGAGATAAGAAAGCTTTCCTCAGATCAATCCAAAGACATACAGGAAAATAATAGAATGGGAATGGCTAGAGATCTCTTCAAGAAAATTAGAGATACTAAGGGAACATCTCATGCAAAGATGGGCACAGTAAAGGACAGAAACATTATGGACCTAACAGAAGCAGAAGATACTAAGAAGAGGTGGCAAGAATACACAGAAGAACTATACAAAAAATATCTTCAAGATGCAAATAGGCACGATGGTGTGATCACTCACCTAGAGCCAGGTGGAATGAGAAGTTAAGACAGCCTCAGAGACATCATTATGAACAAAGCTAATGGAGGTGATGGAGTTCCAGCTGAGCTATTTCAAATCCTAAAAGATAATGCTGTGAAAGTGCTGCACTCAATATGTCAGCAAATTTGGAAAACTCAGCAGTGTCCAGGACTAGAAAAGGTCAGTTTTCATTCCAATCCCAACGAAAGACAATGCCAAAGAATGCTCAAACTACAATTGCAGTCATATCACACGCTAGCAAAGTAATGCTCAAAATTCTCAAAGCAAGCACGTGAAGGGCAGAGACATTACTTTATCAACAAAGGTCTGTCAAGGCTATGGTTTTTCCAGCAGTCATGTATGGATGTGAGAGTTGGACTATAAAGAAAGCTGAGCGATGAAGAATTGATTCTTTTGAACTGTGGTGTTGGAGAATACTCTTGAGAATCCCTTGGACTGCAAGGAGATCCAACCAGTCCATCCTAAAGAGATCAGTCCTGAGTGTTCATTGGAAGGACTGATGCTGAAGCTGAAATTTCAATACTTTGGCCACCTGATGTAAAGAGCTGACTCATTTGAAAAGACCCTGATGCTGGGAAAGATTGAGGGCAGGAGGAGAAGGGGATGACAGAGGATGAGATGGCTGGATGGCATCACTGACTCAATGAACATGAATTTGGGTAAACTCCGGGAGTTGGTGATGGACAGGGAGGCCGGGTGTCTGCAGTTCATGGGGTCGCAAAGAGTCGGAAAGGACTGAGTGACTGAACTGAACAGAGAACTTCCAGATGTTTAAGTTGGATTTTGAAAAGGCAGGGGAGCCATAGGTCAAATTGCCAACATCAATTGGATCATAGAGAAAGCAAGAGAGTTCCAGGAAAAACATCTACTTCTGCTTTACTAATTACACCAAAGCCTTTGACTGTGTGGATCACAACAAACTGTGGAAAAATCTTAAAAAGATGGGAATACTAGACCACCTTACCTGCCTCCTGAGAAATCTGTATGCAGGTCAAAAGCAACAGTTAGAATCGGACATGAAAAAACAGACTGGTTCCAAATTGGGAAAGGAGTATGTCAAGACTATACATTGTCACCCTGTTTATTTAACTTATATGCAGAGTACATCATGCAAAATGCCAGGATGAAACACAAGCTGGAATCAAGAGTGCAGCGAGAAATATCAATAACCTCAGATGTTCAGATGACCCCACCCTTATGGGAGAAAGTAAAGAGGAACTAAAAAGCCTCTTGATGAAAGTGAAAGAAGAGAGTGAAAAGGCTGGCTTAAAACTCAACATTCTGTGGGAGAAGACGAGGGTGGGATAATTTGAGAAATCCATTGAAACATGTATATTACCATATGTGAAATAGATCACCAGTCCAGGTTTGATACCTGAGACAGGGTGCTCAGGGCCAGAACACTGGGATGACTCTGAGGCATGGGATGGGGAGGGACGTGGCAGGGGGCTTCAGAATGGGCAACACATGTACACCCATGGCTGATTCATGTTAATGTATGGCAAAAACCACTACAATATTGTAAAGTAATTAGCCTCCAATTAAAATAAATTAATTTATTTTCTTAAAAACCTCAACATTCAAAAAATGAAGATCATGGCACCCAGTCCCATCACTTTGTGGCAAATAGATGGGAAAACAATGGAAACAGTGACAGACTTTATTTTCTTGGGCTCCAAAATCTTTGCAGATTGTGACTTCAGCCATGAAATTAAAAGGCATTTGCTCCTTGGAAGAAAAGCTGTGACCAACCTAGACAGCATATTAAAAAGCCAGAGACATTACTTTGCTGACAAAGTTCTATCTAGTCAAAGCTATGGTTTTTCCAGGAGTCATTTATAGATGTGAGAGTTGGACCATAAAGAAAGCTGAGTGCCTAAGAATTGATGCTTTTGAACCATGGTGTTGGAGAAGCCTCTTGGGAGTCCCTTGGACTGGAGGAGATTAAACCTGTTAGTCCTAAAGGACATCAATCTTGAATGTTCATTGGAATGACTGATGGTGAAACTCCAATACTATGGTCCCCTGATGCAAAAAACACTCATTTGTAAAGACCCTGATGCTGAGAACGATTGAAGGCAGGAGGAGAAGAAGCCGATGGAGGATGAGATGGTTGGATGGCAGCACTGACTCCATGGACATGAGTTTGAGCAAGCTCCGGGTGTTGGTGGTGGAGGGGGGAGCCTGGCATGCTGAAGTCCATGGGGTGGCAGGGAGTTGGACATGACTGAGCAACTCAGCTGAACTGAACAGACTTTTCCTTGACTCGTGGACCTAACATTTCAGGTTTCCGTGCAATATTATTCTTACAGCATCAGATTTTACATTCTCCACCTGAAACATCCACAACTGGGTTCTATTTCCACTTTGACTCAGCCTCTTCATTCTTTCTGTAGCTATTTCTCCACTTTTGCCCATAACATATTGGACACCTACTGACCTGGGTTGGGGGGAGGTGCTCATATTCCAATTTCATATCATTTTGCCTTTCCAAACTCCTTGTGGGGTTCTCAAGGCAAGAATCTGAAATGGCTTGCCATCCCCTTCTCCTGTGGACCATGTTTTGTCAGAACTCTCCACCATGACCCATCTAACTTCAGTAACCCTGCACAGCATGGCTCATAGTTTCATTAAGTTTCACAAGGCTGTTATCCATGTGGTCATTTAGGTTTGTTGTCTTTTGTTTCATTCTGAAGGCCAAGGGATTGTACTTATTTGATATTCTGTCTTCTCTCTAATGAATGAGGATAAGAAGTTTGTGCACCTTCCTGATGTGAGGGACTCTCTGTGGGGAAAACTGGGTCTTCCTCTGTTGGGCACAGCCATGATCAGTAAATCTTTATACCAATTTTCTGCTTATTGGTGTGGCTGTGATCCCTCGCTGTAGTTTGGCCCAAGGCAGCCCAGTCCTGGAATCTGCAGTCGCTATGATAGGGCCACAGGCTATGGTAAGGCGATTGGCAACCTCTTTCAAGAGGACCTATGCCAACACGCTGTGCCTCCCAGGATGACTGCTGCCAGTGCCCCCAACCCTGTGGCAGGCCCACATCTCTGCAAGAGATGTCACAGGCAAGTCTACCTCAGTCTCCTGTGCACTCACTGTTCCTTTCCCCTGGGTTCTGATGTTCACAGGGTTTTGTTTGGGCCCTCCAAGAGTCTCTGTTTCCCTCAGTTTTGTGAAAGTTCCATAATCAACCTCCACTGAGCTTCAGACCTGGGGATTCCCAGTCTCTTGGCTGGATCCCAGGTTGAGAAGTCTGATGTGGGGTCTAGGACCTTCCCAACAGTGTGAGAACTTCTATGGTATAATTGTTCTCCAGTTTGTGGGTTGCCCACTTGATGGCTCTGTGGTAGGGCTAATGGCGAACTCCTCCAAGAGGTCAGTCTCTTCCCTCAAAAATCCCTCCATCCTCTCCAAGGCAGCCTCCCTGTTCCACATTGATTAGCCTCACTGCCTTCAATCCTTTCACATTTATTGGGCACCTATTACATACATAGACAACTTACTAAAAAGCAGAGACATCACTTTGCCAACAAAGGTTCGATAGTCAAAGCTATTGCTTTTCTAGTAGTCATGTACCGATGTGAGAGTTGGACCATAAAGAAGGCTGTCCACCAAGAAGAGATGCTTTCACATTGTGGTGCTGGAGAAGACTCTTGTGAGTCCCTTGGACAGCAAGGAGTTCAAACCAGTCAGTCCTAAAGGAAATCAACCCTGAATATTCACTGGAAGGACTGATGCTGAAGCTGAAGTTCCAATATTTGGCCACCTGATGCAAAGAGCCCACTCACTAGAAACGATCCTGATGCTGGCAGAAAGTAAGGGCAGGAGGAAAAGAGGCCGACAGAGGATGAGATGGTTGGATGGCATCACGGACTCAGTGCACATGAGTTTGAGGAAACTCCAGGAGATAGTGAAGAACAGGGAAGCCTGGTGTGCTGCAGTCCATGGGATTGCAGAGTTGGACACAACTGAGTGACTGAACAACAGGACTATATACCACACACACAGTCAGGTGCTTGACATACAAATGCAAAATTAAAGAAACATTATCCCTGCCTTCAGAGAACGTTAGAGACCAAACTCCTCTCCTACTGGAAAGAAGAAGGAAGCACTTTGAGTTAATTGCAGGACCCATAAGAAAGAGGAGGGAGACAGAATATTACAATCTGTACAATAGCCCTATATTACTAGCTCTCCCACAGTGCAAGCAATGGTCATGTAATACTTGAGGAACACTGTTTTAAAATACAAGATATCTTAAAATATCTTAAAAATAACTTCCTCCCCCACCTTGTTTTCATGGTTGCTGATTCATTTTTTAATTCATTTGTTATTTATTTTAAAAACATTTATAGAGTGCTATGTGCCAATTAAGAAATATGCAGTTCCTCGTCTCAAAGAGGATGAAGTTACATGTGATGAGGTTTTGACCATTTTAACAGGGAAATTAAAAAAGTCTTTAACAACAAAACACGATATATGTATGCACTTACAAGATATTTACTATGCAGTATACAACAAAGTGTCATGTATATGTGGTGGTATAATATCCATACTTTCTGGGGAGAACTTGTTTTCTCTATAATTACTTATAATTTTCTGAAATGATAGTGATAGAAAAGGTAGATATTTTAAAATATTCTTAGCAAATGTTTGTGGCCATCCACAACAGTGCCTTGACCTGAATTGTATGTTTGTCGTTGCTTAGTCACTAAGTCACGTCCAATTCTTTTGTGACCCCACAAGGGCTGTAACCCTCAAGGATACTCTGTTCATGATTTCCCAGGCAAAAAATAGTTGAGTGGGTTACCATTTCCTTTTCTAGGGGATCTTCCTGACCCAGGGATTGAACCTGAGTCTCCTGCATTGCAGGTGGATTCTTTACCACTGAGCCACCTGGGAAGATCATATGAGGATCATATGAATTATATACATGATATTGTAGTAAAGTGGTCATGTGATTAGCTGTCATACTGTGAAAACTAGGAAAACTTAGGAAATCTGTAAGTCTGAGAACCACTGGTTTCATGTATCACATTTATAACCAGTTCTTCTCTACCTTTATTTACTTTTCCCAACCATAAAATGAATGTTTCAACAGGCTGGGTTTTCTGTTTGCTCTCTTCATACATTCATCTTTGGAAAGTTTATTCCTTTCAGGATTTCAACAACACATGTCTACAGTACTTTACAATTTATAAAGTTCTTTGTGTAAAGTAGTCCCTAGTGTCAGAAGGATATGTTTTTAAATCTGGATTCCTGTATTTATTAGTTTTGTAATCATGTATTACCGAACTCAGGTTTGACTATTTGCCACTCAAAAGTCAATATTCAATAGATAAGTGTTGGTTGGACAGATTACTTTATTCAGGAGGCTGGCTACCTGGGGAGAAGGTGGACTTGAGAGGGTAACAGGAAGGAAGGCCAGGGGTCTCCAAATGGAGGAAATAGGCTACAAGTGTCAGACTTTTTTTTTTTTTTTAGTCTCCCTCTCAAGCAGCAGGAGGAAAAAAACTACTAGTATTAAATTCTTTTCCACTCTGTATAAAAATTTTAAAAAAGGTTTCTCTTAAAATTCTATCTGCCATGATGAGGCCTAGCACCACCTGAACTTAACTTTTCTCAAACCTTGAGCTAACCGATGTGTTTTTCTTATGGAAATGTTTTTCTTAAGCTATGTTAAAGAACTATGTATTTACCCTTGACTCTTTCCTCAAGTCGGTTCCACTCTTTCTTCAAGTCGGTTCCACTTATTGGTAAGACTCAGAACCAATAATTCAGTTCAATCACTCAGTCATGTCGGATTCTTTGCGACCCCATGGACTCCAATGCAGCAGGCCTCCCTGTCCATCACCAACTCCCCGAATTTACACCAACTCATGTCCATTGAGTCGGTGATGCCATCCAACCATATCATTCTTTGTCATCCCCTTCTCCTCCTACCTTCAATCTTTCCCAGCCTCAGGGTCTTTTAAAATGAGTCAGCTCTTCACATCAGGTGGCCAAAGTATTGGAGTTTCAGCTTCAGCATCAGTCCTTCCAATGAATATTCAGGACTGATTTCCTCTAGGATGGACTGGTTGGATCTCCTTGCAGTCCAAGTGACTCTCAAGAGTCTTCTCCAACACCACAGTTCAAAAGCATCAATTTTTCGGTGCTCAGCTTCCTTTATAGTCCAGCTCTCACATCCATACATGACTACTGGAAAAACCATAGCCTTGACTAGATGGACCTTTGTTGGCAAAGTAATGTGTCTCTGCTTTTTAATATGTTATCTAGGTTGGTCATAACTTTTCTTCCAAGGATTAAGCGTCTTTTAATTTCATGTCTGCAGTCACCATCTGCAGTGATTTTGGAGACCAAGAAAATAAAGCCTGTCACTGCTTCCACTGTTTCCCCATCTATTTGCCATGAAATGATGGGACTGGATGCCATGATCTTAGTTTTCTGAATGTTGAGCTTTAAGCCAACTTTTTCACTCACCTCTTTCACTTTCATCAAGAGGCTCTTTAATTCTTCTTCACTTTCTGCCATAAGGGTGGTATCATCTGCATATCTGAGGTTATTGATATTTCTCCCAGCAATCTTGATTCCAGCTTGTGCTTAATCCAGCCCAATATTTCTCATGATGTACTCTGCAAATAAGTTAAATAAATAGGATGACAATATACAGCCTTGACATACTCCTTTCCCGATTTGGAACTAGTCTGTTGTTCCATGTCCAATTCTAACTGTTGCTTCCTGACCCTCATACATGTTTCTCAGGAGGCAGGTCAGGTGGTCGGTATTCCCATTGCTTTAAGAAGTTTCCATAGTTTATTGTGATCCACACAGTCAAAGGCTTTACTATAGTCAATGAAGCAGAAGTAGATGTTTTTCTGGAATGCCCTTGCTTTTTTGATGATCCAACAGATGTTGGCAATTTGATCTCTGATTTCTCTGCCTTTTCTAAAACCAGCTTGAACATCTGGAAGTTCACAGTTCACACACTGTTGAAGTCTAGCTTGGAGAATTTGGAGCATTACTTCGCTAGCATGCGAGATGAGTACAATTGTGCAGTACTTTGAACATTTTTTTTTTTGGCATTGCTTTTCTTTGAGATTGTAATGAAAACTGACTTTTCCAGTCCTGTGGCCACTGCTGAGTTTTCCCAATTTGCTGGCATATTGAGTGCAGCACTTTCACAGCATCATCTTTTAGGGTTTGAATAGCTCAACTGGAATTCCATCACATCCACTAGCTTTGTTCATAGTAATGCTTCCTAAGGCCCACTTGACCTCACACTCCAGGATGTCTGGCTCTAGGTGAGCCAGACACCATCGTGATTTTCTGGGTCATTAAGATCTTTTTGTTGGAGAAGGCAATGGCAACCCACTCCAGTACTCTTGCCTGGAAAATCCCATGGACTGAGGAGCCTCGTGGTCTGCAGTCCATGGGGTCACTAAGAGTCGGACAGGACTGAGAGACTTCACTTTCACGCATTGGAGAAGGAAATGGCAACCCGCTCCAGTGTTCTTGCCTGGAGAATCCCAGGGATGGGGGAGCCTGGTGGGCTGCCATCTATGGGGTCGCACAGAGACACAACTGAAGCTACTTAGCAGCAAGATCTTTTTGTATAGTTCTTCTGTGTATTCTTACCACCTCTTCTTAATATCTTCTACTTCCACACCATTTCTTTCTTTTTTTGTGAACATTTTTGCATGAAATGTTCCATTGGTATCTGTAATTTTCTTGAAAAGATCTCTAGTCTTTCCCAAACTATTGTTTTCCTCTACTTCTTTGCATTGATATCTTAGGAAGGCTTTCTTACTCTCCTTTCTATTTCTTGGAACTCTGCATTCAGATGGATGTATTTTTCCTTTCCTCCTTTGCCGTTAACTTGTCTTCTTTGCTTAGCTATTTTTAAGGCCTCCTCTGACAACCGTTTTGCCTTTTTGCATTTTTTCTTCTTGGGGATGGTTTTGATCACTGCCTCCTGTACAGTGTTATGAACCTCTGTCCATAGTTCTTTAGGCACTCTATCTATCATATCTAATCCCTAGATTCTATTTGTTACTTCCACTGTATAATTGTAAGATATTTGATTTATGTTGTAACTGAATGGCATGGTGGTTCTCCCTACTTTCTTCAGTTTAAGTCTGAATTTGGCAACAAGGTTTTTTTGATCTGAGCCACAGTCAGCTCCAGGTCTTGTTTTTACTGACTGTATAGAGCTTCTCCACCTTTGGCTGCAAAGAATATAATCAATCTGATTTCAGTATTGACCATCTGAGGATATCCATGTGTAGAGTCATCTTTTGCATTGTTGGAAGAAGTTGTTTGCCATGACAGGTGCATTCTTTTGGCAAAACTCTGTTAGCTTTTGCCCTGCTTCATTTTCCTCTGAAGCCAAATTTGCCTGTTATTTCAGGTGTCTCTTGACTTCCTACTTTTGTAATCCTATCCCCTATGATGAAAAGGACAACTTTTTTTGGTATTAGTTCTAAAAGGCCTTCTAGGTATTATAGAACTGTTCAACTTCATTCTTCAGCATTAGTGGTGGGGGCATAGGCTTGGGTTACTGTGATATTGAATGGTTTGCCTTGGAAATGAACAGAGATCATTCCATCATTTCTGAGACTGCACCAAAGTACTGCATTATGGACTGTTTTGTTGACTATGAGGGCTGCTCCATTTCTTCTAAGGGATTCTTGCCCACAGTAGTAGATATAATGGTCATCTGAATTAAATTAGCCCATCCTGGTCTTTAGCTCACTGATTCCTAAAATGTCAATGTTCACTCTTGCCATCTCCTGTTTGACCACTTCCAGTTTACCTTTATTCATGGACCTGACATTCCAGGTTCCTGTGCAGTATTGATCTTTATAGAATTGAACTTTACTTCCACCACCAGACACATCCACAACTGGGCATTGTTTTTGCCTTGACTCAGCCTCTTCATTCCTTCTGGAGCTATTTCTCTACTCTTCTCCAGTAGCATATTGGGTACCTACCAACCTGGGGAGTTCATCTTTCAGTGTCAAATCTTTTGCCTTTTCATACTGTTTGTGTGGTTCTCAAGGCAAGAATGCTGAAGCGGTTTGCCATTCCTGTCTCCAGTCAACCACTTTTTGTCAGAACTCTCCATCAAGACCCGTCCATCTTGGGTGATCCTACATGGCATGGCTCATAGTTTCATTGAGTTAGACAATGAATCATGTGATCATTTTGATTAGTTTTCTGTGACTGTGATTTTTATTCTGTCTGCCCTCTGATGGATGAGAATAAGAGGCTTGTGGAAGCTTTCTGATGGGAGGAATTGGCTTTAGGGAAAAATGGGTCTTGCTCTGGTGGGGGGTTCAGTTCACTTCAGTTCAGTTGCTCAGTCATGTCCGACTCTTTGTGACCCCATGGACTGCAGAACACCAGGCCTCCCTGTCCATCACCAATGCCCAGAGTTTACTCAAATCAATCCATCAAGTTGGTGATGCCATCCAGCCATCTCATCCTTTGTTGTCCCCTTCTCCTCCTACTTTCAATATTTCCCAGCATCAGGGTCTTTTCAAATGAGTCAGCTCTTCACATCAGGTGGCCAAAGTATTGGAGTTTCAGCTTCAGCATCAGTCCTTCCGATGAATATTCAGGACTGATTTCCTCTAGGATGGACTGGTTGGATCTCCTTGTAGTCCAAGGGACTCTCAAGAATCTTGTCCAACACCACAGTTCAAAAGCATCAATTCTTTGGTGCTCAGCTTTCTTTATAGCTGAGCTATTGCTATAGCTCTCACATCCATATATAACTACTGGGAAAACCATAGCCTTGACTAGACGGACCTTTGTTGGCAAAGTAATGTGTCTCTGCTTTTTAATATGCTATCTAGGTTGGTCATAACTTTTCTTCCAAGGATTAAGCGTCTTTTAATTTCATGGCTGAAGTCACAATCTGCAAAGATTTTGGAGCTCAAGAAAATAAAGTCTGTCACTGTTTCCATTGTTTCCCCATCTATTTGCCATGAAGTGATGGACCAGATGCCATGATCTTAGTTTTCTGAATGTTGAGCTTTAAGCCAACTTTCTCACTTTCCTCTTTCACTTTCATCAAGAGGCTCTTTAGTTATTCTTCACTTTCTGCCATAAGGGTGGTGTCCCAGTGTAAGAATCCCATCATCAGTATGAAAAGGTTGGGGGTGGGGGCATGCTCAGTAAATCTTTAATCCAATTTTCTGCTGATGGGTGGGGCTGTATTCTGACCCTGTACACCATACACTAAAATAAACTCAAAATGGATTAAAGACCTAAATCTAAGACCAGAGTCTATAAAATTTATAAAACAGTAAAATTTATAAAACAGTCTCTGACATAAATCCCAGGAATAACCTTGATGACTCACCTCCTAAAATAATGGGGGGGAAAGCCCAAAAATAAACAAATGGGATCTAATTAAACTTAAAAGCTTCAGCAAAGAAAACCATAAACAAGACAAAAAGACAACCCTCAAAATAGAAGAAAATAATTGCAAATGAAGCAACTGACAAAGGATTAATCTCCAAAATACACAAGCAGCTTATATAGCTCAACCAGAAAAACAAACAACCCAATCAAAAAATGGGCAAAAGACCTAAACAGACATTTCTCCAAAGAAGACATACAGATGGCTAATAAACAGGTGAAAAGATGCTCAGCATGGCTCATTCTTAGAGAAAGGCAAGTCAAAACAACAAAGAGGTGTCTCCTCACACTGGTCAGAATGGTCATCATCAAAAAAACCTACAAACAATAAATGCTGGAGAGGATCTGGGAAAAAAAGAACCCTCTTACACTGTTGGTGGGAATGCAAATTTGTATAGCCACTGTGGAAAATAGTATGGAGATTTCTTTTAAAAACTAGGAATAAAACTACCATATGATCTAACAATCCCACTACTGGGCATATACCCTGAGAAAACCATAATTGAAAAAGACACATGTATCTCAATGTTCATTGCAGCACTATTTACAATAACCAGGCCATGGAAACAACCTAGATGTCCATTGACAGATGAATGAAAGAAATTGTGGTATATATATATATATATATATATATATATATATATATATGAATATTGAAAGTGAAAGTGAAGTTGCTCAGTCATGTCCGACTCTTTGTGACCCCATGGACTTAGCCTCCTCCGTCCATGGGATTTTCCAGGAAAGAATACTGGAGTGGAATATTACTCAGCCATAAAAAGGAATGCATTTGAATCACTTCTAATGAGATGGATGAATCTAGAGTCTATTATACAGAATGAAGTAAGTCAGAAAGAGCAAAATAGATGCTGTGTGTTAATGCATATATACATCGAATCTTGAAAGATGGTAGTGATGAACCTACTTGCAGGGCAGCAGTGGAGATGCAGACATACAGAACAGACTTGTGGACACAGTGGGGGTAGGAGAGGGTGGAACCCATTGAGAAAGTAGCATCAAAATTTATGCTTTACCACATGTAAAATAGATAGCCAGTGGGAATTGGCTGTATGACACAGAGAACTCAAACCCAATTCTCTGTGACAACCTGGAAGAGTGGGATGTGATGGGAGGTGCAAAGGAGGCTCAAGAGGAAGGGCACATATGTATACCTATGGCTGATTCATGTTGATATATGGTAGAAACCAATAATAATTTACAATAATACTGTAAAGCAATTACCCTCCAATTAAAAATAAATAATTTTTTTTAAAAAAGAAATTTGAAATACTCTTGCTACTTGGAAGAAAAGCTATGACCAACTTAGCATATTAGAAAACAGAGACATTACTTTGCCAACAAAGGTCCGTCTAGTTGAGGTTATGGTTTTCCCAGTAGTCATGTATGGATGTGAGAACTGGACTATAAAGAAAGCTGAGCGCTGAAAAATTGATGATTTTGACCTGTGGTGTTGGAGAAGACTCTTGAGAGTCCCTTGGACTGCAAGGAGATCCAACCAGTCCATCCTAAAGGAAATCAGTCCTGAATATTCGTTGGAAGGACTGATGCTGAAGCTGAAACTCCAATACTTTGGCCACCTGATGTGAAGAACTGACTCATTTGAAAAGACCCTGATGCTGGGAAAGATGGAAGGTGGGAGGAGAAGGGGATGACAGAGAATGAGATGGCTGGATGGCATCACTGACTCAATGGACATAAGTTTGAGTAAATGCTGGGAGTTGTCATGGACAGGGAGGCCTGGCGTGTCGCAGTCCATAGGGTCACAAACAGTTGGACACACTGACCGACTGAACTGAACTGAAAAAAAGAAAACATTGTACAGGAAGCAGTGATAAAATCATCCCCAAGAAGAAGAAATGCAAAAAGGCAAAATGGTTGTCTGAGGAGGCCTTACAAATAGCTGAGAAAAGAAAACAAGTGAAAGAAAAGGGAGAAAAGGAAAGATTATCTGAATGCAGAGTTCCAAAGAATATCAAGGAGAGATCAGAAAGCTTTCCTAAGCTATCAATGCAAAGAAATAAAGGAAAACAATAGGTTGGGAAAGATTAGAGATCTCTTGAAGAAAACTGGAGATATCAAGGGAACGTTTTGTGCAAAGATGGGCACAATAAAGGACAGAAACAGTATGCTGCTGCTGCTGCTGCTAAGTCACTTCAGTCGTGTCCAACTCTGTGCGACCCCATAGACGGCAGCCCACCAGGCTCCCCCGTCCCTGGGAATCTCCAGGCAAGAACACTGGAGTGGGTTGCCATTTCCTTCTCCAATGCATGAAAGTGAAAAGTGAAAGTGAAGTCTCTCAGTCATGTCTGACTCTTAGCAACCCCATGGACTGCAGCCTACCAGGCTCCTATGTCCATGGGATTTTCCAGGCAAGAGTACTGGAGTGGGGTGCCATTGCCTTCTCTGAGAAACAGTATGGACCTACAGAAATAGAAGATAATAAGAGGTGGCAAGAATACACAGAAGAACTATACAAAAAAGAAAAAAAAAAAGACTATTAGAAGAAGAATGAGGGCATTCTTAGTACTTTTATATGAAACTATTTCCAAGATATACTGTCAGGAGAAAAAAAAAATCAGGTCCAACAGTGTGCGTGTGTGTACTAAATTGCTTTAGCCTTTCCGACTCTTTGCGACCCTATGTACTATAATCCTCCAGGTTCCTCTGTTCATGGGATTCTCCAGGCAAGAATACTGGTGTGGTTTGCCATGCCCTCCTCCAGAAGATCTTTCCAACCCAGGGAGTGAACTGATGGTTCTCACATCTCCTGCACTGGACAGTGGGTTCTTTACCATTAGCATTACCTGAGAAAGCCGTTCAAAGAGTGCTGGAGAAGATAAATAGATGATGAACACATAAATAGATATATATGTATATATATGCATGCGTGTGTGCTAAGTCACTTCAGTCGTGTGTAACTGTTTGTGACCCTATGGACCATAGCACACCAAGCTTCTCTGTCCATGGGGTTCTCCAGGCAAGAACACTGGAGTGGGTTGCCATGCCCTCCTCTAGAGAATCTTTCCAAACCAGGGATCAAACGCTTGTCTCTTACATCTCCTGCATCGCCAGACAGGTTCTGTACCACTAGATCCACCTGGGAAACCTATATATATATATGTTTTTGTTTGTTTGTTTAGTTGTGTCTGACTCTTTTGCAACCCCATGGACTGTAGCCTACCTGGTTCCTGCTGTCCATGGGATTTCCCAGGCAAGAATACTAAGAATACTGGAGTGAGTTGCCATTTCTTTCTCCAGGGGATCTTCCCAACTCAGGAATCAAACCTGAATCTCTTAAGTCTCCTCATTGGCAGGCAGATTCTTTACCGCTGAGCCATAAGGGAAGCCTATATATGTTTATTGGAGAATGAAATGGCAACCCATTCCAGTATTCTTGCCTGGAGAATCCCATGGACAGAGGAGCCTGGCAGGCTACAGTCTATGGAGTCATAAGAGTCTAACACAACTGAACGACTAAGCATATATATGTGTATAGATAGATAGATAGGTGTAAACATAGACTATGTATATATAGTAATATACTTGCTTTTATATACATGAAATATCCTGCAAAAGAGAAAAGGAAAGATATACCCATTTGAATGCAGAGTTCCAAAGAATAGCAAGGAGAGATAAGAAAGCCTTCCTCAGTGATCAATGCAAAGAAATAGAGAAAAACAAGAGAATGGGAAAGAGATCTCTTCAAGAAAATTAGAGATACCAAGGGAATATTTCATGCAAAGATGGGCTCAATAAAGGACAGAAATGATATGGACCTAACAGAAGCAGAAGATTTAAGAAGAGGTGGCAAGAATACACAGAAGAACTGTACAAAAAGATCTTCATGACCCAGATAATTATGAAGGTGTGATCACTCACCTAGAGCCAGACATCCTGAAATGTGAAGTCAGGTGGGCCTTAGGAAGCATCACTATGAACAAAGCTAGTGGAGGTGATAGAATTCCAGTTGAGCTATTTAACATCCTGCCATGGGCAGAGAACATATCTCTGTATATCTTTCATTGACTTTTCAATTATGAAACTTTTGAATATGTCTACTATTCAAAAATAAATACAGACAAAAAAGGTCACATATTACATGATTCCATTTTTTAAAAAGAAAGAATCTTGAGATTATTCTGGTTTATCTCAGTTCAGTCCAGTTCAGTGGCTCAGTTGGGTCCGACTCTTAGAAGCCCCATGGACTGCAGCAAGCCAGGCTTCCCTGTCCATCACCAATTCCTAGAGCTTGCTCAAACTCATGTCCATCGAGTCGGGGATGCCATCCAACTATCTCATCCTCTGTCATCCCTTATCCTGCCTTCAATCTTTCCCAGCATCAGGGTCTTTTTCAATGAGTCAGTTCTTCACATCAAGTGGCCAAAGTGTTGGAGCTTCAGCTTCTGGTTTATCTAGGTGGGTCCTAAGTGCAATCACATCCCCAGAAGAAGGAGGCAGAAGATTTGACAAAAGCCACAAGCCAAGGAATGCTGGAGGCCACCAGAAGCTATTAGAGGCAAAGAAAGGATTCTCCCCTAGAGCCTCCAGAGGGATCATAGCCCAGCCAACACCTTGATTGGTACATTTCTGGCCTCCAGACATGTGAAAAAATACATTTCTTTATTTTTAAAAAACTTTTTATTTTGCATTGGATATAGCCAGTTAACAATGTTGGGATACTTTCAGATGAACAGCAAAGGGACTCAGCCATACATATACATGTATCCAGTCTCCCCAAAACTCCTCTCCCATCCAAGCTGCCACATAACATTGAGCAGAGTTCCATGTGCTATACAATAGGCTGTTGTTGCTTATCCATTTTTAATACAGCAGGGTATACTTTTCCATCCTAACCTCCCTAACTATCCCTTCCCCGCTGGCAACCATAAATTCATTCTTTAAGTCTGTGAGTCTCTTGCTATTTTGTAAGTTCATTTGCATCGTTTCACATATAAGGGATTTCATACAATATTTCTCCTTCTCTCACTAACTTAATTCACTCAGTATGACAATCTCTAGGTCCATCCATGTTGCTGCATATGGCATTATTTCATTCTTTCTAATGTCTGAATAATATTCCATTGTGTATATGTACCACATCTTCTTTATCCATTCCTCTGTCAGTGGACATTTAGGCTGTTTTCATGTCTTGGCTATTGTAAACAGTGCTGCAATGAGCACTGTGGTGCATGTGTCTTTTCAGATTATGTTTTTCTCCAGATATATGCCCAGGGGTGGGATTGCAGGGTCATATGGTAGCTCTATTTTTAGTTTTTTTAAGGAACCTCCATACTGTTCTCCATAGTGGCTCTACAAATTTAAATTCCCACCAATGGTGTAAGAGGGATCCTTTCTACGTGTGAGAGAATAAATTTCTACCATTTTAAGCCATCAAATTTGTAATAATTTGTTACAGCAACCCCAGGAAACTAACGCACGTGGGTCCTCACCACCTACACCCTTCCTTCATGGTCTCATTTCTTCCCTTTCTCTGACATGCGAGGCCCCAAGCTTAAGAGACAATAGTTCCTGAACTCATTGCATTTGCCACCTTGTCTTTCTGAAAAACTTCTGCTCCCGCTCATCCTTTTCCCCTTCTTTCTCCCAACACACAGTACTCCCAAGTCACCTGATTCTTACCTCTATTTTAACACTTGGCGTAATATGCTCTAATTTGCTGTTCTTCCTATCTACATAAGAGTCCATACAGGGCATGGAACCTATGTTATTTGCCTTCACATCTCCAGCACCAAGCACAGTGCCAGGACACAAAGGAAGTGCTAATGAATGAATAAATTTAGCATCAAAGCCCTACTGCATCATTGTCCATTTTCTTGCTATGGACAGCCAATTCTCCTGATTCTCCACTGCACAATGCAGAGGCTACCAGCTCCTCAGGCTGCATGATGCACTCCTGCACAGACTCTCTGTACACCTGTCCTGCTAGGGTTGACAAGCAGGTAGCACTTTTAAATTATTATTAATTAATTTAGGTTGCACTGGCTCTTCTTTGCTGTGCTCAGACTTTCTCTAGTTGTGGCATGAAAGAGCTACTCTTAATTGTGGTGAGTGGGCTTCTCTTGTTGCAGAGCACAGGCTTTAGTTACTGTGGGCTCAGTAGTTGTGGTACAGGGGCTTGGGTGCTCTGTGGCTTGTGGAATCTTCCCAAACCAGAGATCCAACCTGTGTCTCCTGCATTGGCAGGCGGATTCTTATCCAATATGCCATGAGGGAAAACAATAGAATGGGAAAGACTAGAGATCTCTTCAAGAAAATTAGAGATACCAAGGGAACACTTCATGTAAAGATGGGCTCAGTAAAGGACAGAAATGGTATGGACCTAACAGAAGCAGAAGATATTAAGAAGAGGTGGCAAGAATATACAGAAGAACTGTACACAAAAGATCTTCATGACCCAGATAATATAATCACAATGATCACTCACCTAGATCACTCACCTAGAGCCAGACATCCTGGAATATGAAGTCAGGTGGGCCTTAGGAAGCATCACTATGAACAAAGCTAGTGGAGGTGATGGAATTCCAGTTGAGTTATTTCAAACCCTAAAAGTCAATGCATGATACTGGATGCTTGGGGCTGGTGCACTGGGACGACCCAGAGGGATGGTATGGGGAGGGAGGAGGGTTCAGGATGGGGAACACATGTATACCTGTGGCAGATTCATTTTGATATATGGCAAAACCAATACAATATTGTAAAATTAAATAAAATTAAATTAAAAAAAAAAAAAGATGATGCTGTGAAAGTGCTGGACTCAATATGCCAGCAAATTTGGAAAACTCAGCACTGGCCACAGGACTGGAAAAGGTCAGTTTTCATTCCAATCCCAAAGAAAGACAATGCCAAAGAATGCTCAAACTACTGCACAATTGCACTCATCTCACACACTAGTAAAGTAATGCTCAAAATTCTCCAAGCCAGGCTTCAGCAATATGTGAACTGTGAACTTCCAGATGTTGAAGCTGGTTTTAGAAAAGGCAGAGGAACCAGAGATCAAATTGCCAACATCATCAAAAAAGCAAGAGGGTTCCAGAGATCAAATTGCCAACATCATCAAAAAAGCAAGAGAGTTCCAGAAAAACATCTATTTCTGCTTTATTGACTATGCCAAAGCCTTTGACTGTGTGGATCACAATAAACTGGAAAATTCTGAAAGAGATGGGAATACTAGACCACCTGCCCTGCCTCTTGAGAAACCTGTGTGCAGGTCAGGAAGCAACAGTTAGAACTGGACATGGAACAACAGGCTGGTTCCAAATAGGAAAAGGAGTACGTCAAGGCTGTATATTGTCACTTTGCTTAGTTAACTTGTACACAGAGTACATTGTGAGAAATGCTGAACTGGATGAAGCACAAGCTGGAATCAAGATTTCCAGGAGAAATATCAATAACCTCAGATATGCAGATGACACCACCCTTATGGCAGAAAGTGAAGAGGAACTAAAGAGCCTCTTGATGAAAATGAAAGAGGAGAGTGAAAATTTTGGGTTAAAGCTCAACATTCAGAAAATGAAGATCATGGCATCTGGTCCCATCACTTCATGGCAAATAGATGGGGAAACAGTGGAAACAGTGGCTGACTTTATTATTGGGGTCTCCAAAATCACTGCAGATGGTGACTGCAGCCATCAAATTAGCTTACTCCTTGGAAGGAAAGTTTTGACCAACCTAGACAGCATATTAGAAAGCAGAGATATTACTTTGTCAACAAAGGTCCATCTAGTCAAGGCTATGATTTTTCCAGTAGTCATGTATGGATGTGAGAGTTGGACTATAAAGAAAGCTGAGTGCCAAAGAATTGATGTTTTTGAACTGTGGTGTTGGAGAAGACTCTTGAGAGTCCCTTGGACTGCAAGGAGATCCAATCAGTCCATCCTAAAGATCAGTCCTGGATGTTCATTGGAAGGAATGATATTGAAGCTGAAACTCCAATACCTTGGCCACTGATACGAAGAGCTGACTTATTTGAAAAGACCCTGAGGCTGGGAAAGATTGAAGGAGGGAGAAGGGGATGACAGGGGATGAGATGGCTGGATGGCATCTCCGACCCAATGGACATGAGTTTGAGTGAACTCTGGGAGTTGGTGATGGACAGGGAGGCCTTGGCATGGTCTGGTTCATGGGGTCACAAAGAGTTGGACACGACTGAGTGACTGAACTGAACTGATACCATGAGGGAAGTCCAGCGGGCAGCTTTTCTTTTTTGAAACTTCATACCTGTTTATTTGTTACAGTTAGCCTTATAATGTACTCAAACAATCAAACAATATAGTGATATGAAACTGTTGCAAATTTTAAGTGTATTATATACTTACATAATATATGGCACTTTAATCATAAAATGTTTAAAAGTAAATATCACACATATACATAAAACACAAGATTCAAATATGAGATGGAAAATATAAAAATGAAGCAGTTTTTGTAAAATCCCAGCAGATGATAAAGTCAACTTGAACAGAAGCAGCCTCTTTGTAAAACTGAGTAGTTCTTTCATGTATATTGCACATCAGCAATAAATTAGATATTATAGCAAAATTGAAAACATCTTGGCTATATTCTAGAGGTGACTTGGGGAGCAAAAAATTGCATCTTTTTCTGGGTAGTTCTTTGTAAGCTTCCTGAAAAGAAGTCCGTAGATACTTACATTATTTTCAGTTCAGTTCAGTTCAGTTCAGTCGCTCAGTCGTGTCCGACTCTTTGCAACCCCATGAATCACAGCACACCAGGCCTCCCTGTCCATCACCAACTCCCAGAGTTCACTCAAACTCATGTCCATCGAGTCGGTGATGCCATCAGCCATCTCATCCTCTGTCGTCCCCTTCTCTTCCTGCCCCTCAAATTCTCCCTACGTATACTAAATATCTCCTAGTTGTTTCCTTCTAGCTTTTTCTATATCTTATCTCCTTTCATAAGTTTAAATCACTTCGGTACAATGAAAAACTATTCTTAAATTTAGAATTCAGAGGTTTTGTGAAATTTGTCTCAATATTTTTTCTTCTTTTAACTTGTCCTAATATTTATGGCTATATAGAGAAAGATTTTACTCTTTATCTATATGATACCAAGTACTTTAGATTTATTTCTCTTTAAGGTATACAAATAAATATAAAATAATCAAATATCTGGTTCTATATTTATACAATTTTGGTAGTAATTTTTGCCCAGATATAAGCTCTGTTTAAAAAAAAAAAAGAATAAAATAAATGAAAGAAAGTATCTCTCCCTCTATAGTTTTTGAAAACCTGTGGATAGTTACTACCATCACTATGAATAATGCATTTTAGAAATACCATTAAAGAAGTAATTCCAATCATCCTCTGGCCTTTATAATGGTAATTCTAGTCACTGTAATGTGTATAATTTTCTTCAGTTTTGAATCCAGCTCCTCACTGTATTTACTTTGTAATACATCTCTAAATGCAGCTATTGAACTTTTATGGAGCTTACTTATTTATGAAAAATTCTGTGGCTTAAAACACTTTTCTTGTAATTGATACTCAGAATAAAATTAGACGTAAAATGTAATCAAGTTGTAAAATGTTTTAAAGTGGTTGCATTCACTTTTTTATATGCTTATCCCCCAAATTTATCTTTCAAGTGACATCAGTTCTAGAAATCAGGATCCTTTTGTAGATCTCTCTAATTAATAGTGTTTAATTTTTTAAAAACTACCTTAATCTATAAAAAGCATGTGATTTTTGTTTGTTTTCCTTTGCATAACATCAATCCCTATCCTCACCTGTAAAGGTGGAAAATATAATGGAGAGTAAATATATTTCTGCTCATTTTCCCTTGAGGGAAAGTGGCAAAAAGCCTTTGTTTTCCATCAGGGCTGAACTAGAGAGATCCTAGAAACTGTCAGAAACATATAACAATGTAGAGGCCCAAGAGACATAGGGAGGTTTCGGCAGAAAATCGAGACAATGAATATAAGGTGGATGGGAGACAGTTCTAAGTGTGCAAACCAGAGCAGCTTTTCAGCTGTTTCAGAATTGGATTCTTTTTTTGTGTGGAAAAAAAAATCCAATTCATTTTGAAAGAACGGATGGAAGAGAGTAATGAAAACACTCCAACCCACTACATAAAAACAGAGGACTCTCACTGGCAATTTTTGACTAAGAAACTAAGTGGTTAACAATTGCACTTATGTCTACAGTCTTGTGTAATAAAATAATTGCAAATTAGCTCTTAGCATACCACTTTTCCTATATTAAATTTTTTATTCTTTTTATCATTTAAAAAATATATTTACTTTTAATTGAAGGATAATTGCTTTACAGTATTGTATTGGTTTCTACCAAACATCAACATGAATCTGCCGTAGGTTTACCCATGTTCCCTCCCACTTGAACATCCCTCCCACCTCCCTCCTCATTCCACCTTCTAGGTTGTTACTGAGCCCCAGTTTGAGTTCCCCGAGTCATACAGCAAATTCCCATTGGCTATCTATTTTACATTTGGTAGTGTATATTTCCATGTTACTCTCTTCATACACCCCACCGTCTCCTTCTTCCCCACCACCCCAGCCGTGTCCGTAAGTCTGTTCTCAATGTCCATGTCTCCACTGCTGCTCCAGCAAGCATCTCTTTTTTTTTTTTTTAACTTTACAATATTGTATTAGTTTTGCCAAATATCAAAATGAATCTGCCACAGATATACATGTGTTCCCCATCCTGAACCCTCCTCCCTCCTCCCTCCCCATACCATTCCTCTGGGTCGTCCCAGTGCACCAGCCCCAAGCATCCAGTATCGGGCATCGAACCTAGACTGGCGACTCTATTCATATATGATATTATACATGTTTCAATGCCATTCTCCCAAATCTTCCCACCCTCTCCCTCTCCCACAGAGTCCATAAGACTGATCTATACATCAGTGTCTCTTTTGCTGTCTCGTACACAGGGTTATTGTTACCATCTTTCTAAATTCCATATATATGCATTAGTATACTGTATTGGTGTTTTTCTTTCTGGCTTACTTCACTCTGTATAATCGGCTCCAGTTTCATCCACCTCATTAGAACTGATTCAAATGTATTCTTTTTAATGGCTGAGTAATACTCCATTGTGTATATGTACCACCGCTTTCTTATCCATTCATCTGCTGATGGACATCTAGGTTGCTTCCATGTCCTGGCTATTATAAACAGTGCAGTGATGAACATTGGGGTACACGTGTCTCTTTTCCTTCTGGTTTCTTCAGTGTGTATGCCCAGCAGTGGGATTGCTGGATCATAAGGCAGTTTTATTTCCAGTTTTTTAAGGAATCTCCACACTGTTCTCCATAGTGGCTGTATTAGGCATCTTTTAAATGAAATTTCATGTGTGCCTTGTTGCATTTCATCCTCCCCTTAGCAACAGCTAAAAGAAAAACAGCCCTTAGAGGGTCTCTAAGAAAACTGTATTCAGGGTGCTCTACAAAGGTAGCCTTGAGGGAATGAAAAACGAGACAGATCTCTGAGTGATAATGCATGATATTAAGACAGAAACTATCAGACCTGAGATATGCATTCCTGGTGATTTCAAAGAGAAAGACCTAAAAGATGTTAAGATACTGAGATTGAATGTTTTAATATATTGGGAAAGGAGAAAGGGGAGAGGGAAGCAAAGCCAGTTCCTCAGACTGATTCATCCTAAATGCCAAAAAAAAAAAAAGTCTAAGGCAATGTTGGTAAAGCCCATTTAATCATAGAGCAAGTAAGATGTGGTTTGGGTACATGAATTCTGCCTAAAGCAGCTACATCCCCATCATACTTGTGAGAACATGGGGCCACTGATTGTGCAAATCCTGAACTTTATTCTTTTGCTCTGGTTTCTTGCTTACCAAGCAGCCTTCTCCATTATAATCTGCTGTGCCCAGGGAGCTGTCTATCCTCTAAGTGGACAGAAGTCAGACCTTGAAACTGTGAAACTGAAAGGCTGGACTGGAGCCGGAGAGGTGCTCCTCAGGGTTATGTCTCCCTGTGGGGATTTGTCTGGGCAGCCAGGCTTCTTCTCTCCATCTGATGGGTATTCTTGCCTTTCTTGAATCCTTCACATGAAATAAATAAGTGAAGTAGGCAAGCCAATGAGTATAGCGATTCTTATTTTATTTTGAGACTATAATTGTCATAGAGCCTCTCTCCGTAGGCCCACATGCAGAAAAGTTGCCTTCAATTCCAGGGGAGTTATGTAGAGCAGAAGTTCAGCCACTGACTGTGGGTGCATGGTTGAGAACCCAGGCTCAGCAGGGAAATGGACATCAGTTTTCTTTTTCACAAGCCCTATATTGCTTTGCTTTGATTTTAGTGGTGGTGTTCACATTTTTCAAAGTCCCTTTGGGGAGACATATGATCATTTAAAGGAGGAAAAAGAACTAAAGAGTAATTGTTTACCATCTTATCAACCCTCTTCAGGGATACTTACTGTCCAGTAGTCCCTTGATCAATTACAACACAGCTGGCTGATAAAGGAACAGTTATATGGGCAGGACAAAGAAACAATTTCAGTTCAGGAGTGCACAGAATTGGGCCAAATAAAAACAATACTCTTCTCCTCATGTCTTCGGGGGAGTGAGTTTGCAATACATGAATTTGGAGGGTTTTAACAAGGGCTGTTGATGCCCCGGAGAAGGCAATGGCACCCCACTCCAGTACTCTTGTCTGAAAAATCCCATGGATGGAGGAGCCTGGTAGGCTGCAGTCCATGGGGTTGCTAAGAGTCAGACACGACTGAGCAACTTCACTTTCACTTTTCACTTTCATGCATTGGAGAAGGAAATGGCAACCCACTCCAGTGTTCTTGCCTGGAGAATTCCAGGGATGGGGAGCATGGTGGGCTGCCGTCTATGGGGTCACACAGAGTCGGACACGACTGAAGTGACTTGGCAGCAGCAGCAGTTGATGCCCCATCTCATATTCTTTGGCCCACCTGAATCCACCTATGCCAGTGGCAGACATCCTGGCTTACAGACAGCATCTCTGCCTAAGCCCTTTCTTGCTTGTGTGTGTGTGTTTGTGTGTGTGTGTGGTTGTGTATGTGTGTGCATATGTGCTAAGGTGTGGCACTTAAGGGGGGACCTATTATCTGGAGCCAGGCCCAGGAAGTTGGGATGATAAATGCACAGGACCTTCTCCTGTGCTAGGACAATCTAAGACATGTCCCACAAAGCATCTCAGAAGTATTCAGCAAGAGGAAATCTACTCATTCATTACACGTCATTTTGCCTGGCCTCCCTTATCTCCCTTTCTCCATCTTCTCACTTATTTGTTCTTCCTGAGATCACCTCCCAACTACCTGCATCTTAGCGCTGGTTTCAGGCTATGCTTTGGAGAAAACCCAAACCAAGACAGGGGTGGTATTTGCTGTAATGGACTTTTATTTCTATCTCTGACAAAGTCAAATCCCATACCCACAGAGACAGCTGTCACTGTAACACTAGTCCAGCCCTCACAGTCAAACAGGTGTTTTTCTGCCAGTGCCCTAAATAACCCTGAATAGGAAAATCCACACCCCCAAAGATGTGTACTGAGATGACACCAGCACAGGCAGATTTCCCAGATGCATCACCTGATCTAATAGTTACAGTGCAACTCAGCAAAGCCCCAAAGCAATAACAGGTCTCACATCTATAGGAGTATCACATTTTAGGGACAGCTAAGTTCACACTCCTAGGAAAGATTAGGGAAAGCCTTTGATGTTCTCTAAATGCCTGAGGGAAGCTATGTAGTTAAGCATGTAAGGAAAGAAACTAGATAATTCCTGGTTTCTGGAGCCAGTGTTATCTGGAAACTTATTTTGGTAGACTTAGTCATTCTTTACAAAATTACTGTGAGAAATGTCTGATAAGCAAGTAAGTATAAAGCATGAGGCTTTCTTTTAATTGCTTCATTTACAATAACACTGATTGCTCCACTGGTTGTATCCTCTCCTGAATCACCAGTCTGATTATTGGACTATTCGCATAGACATAAACATGACTGTCTCCACAAGACCACAGCTACCAACCCATTTCTGTAAAAGCAGTTTTGCTGAAAGTTCTGTCATCGCCATATTTGATCTTCACAGTCCATGCTGGCTTGTGCCATCATCACTCCCCCAAAACTATCAAAACCAGCTATACCTCCATGCTTCCATTAGAAACCCCTGTCCTCTTACTATCAATAGTTCCCTTGACAGCATTCCACACAGATGATAGCTCCTTCCTTTAAACATTCTGCTCTTCCCTTGACTTCCACCACTCTTCCCTGATTTCTGCCTACTTACTGGCTGTTCTTTCCCCCTCTCTGAAGGCCTTCTTAATTTCCTTTAAAAATTCTCAAAGTGATCTTGTTCATTGCTATGACTTTAAATGTTATCTATATTGGTGATAACACCCCTGATTTCCAGCTCGGACAACTTTTGAGCTACAGATTTCATTACTCATTAAAATACGCATTAAGAATTTCCATTTGGACTTCTCTTAGGCATTCCATATCTCAAGTGTTCAAACAGAAATTTCATTCCTCTAAACTTGTCCCTCCTTTCTGTCCCCATCACATGTCATAGCACTAATATCTCCCTACTCAGTCAAGACAAAAACTTAAACATCCGCCTTAATTCCCCCATTTTGTTCTTTAGAAAACCCAATAAATTCAACTTTGAGTCCATTTTTCTTAATATGCACTGGTGGTATTGCAGAAACTGGCTGTGGAGAAACCAAGCAACACTCGGAGAGTTGGAGAACTCAAGTTTATTAAGCCAGCGGGCCCATAGGACTCCAAGTTCTGAGCCCAGACTGTTGGGTATACAGCTCTATTAAAGGATCCCAATTACAGGTTTGCATTCTATAGCTTCTGTTGGATACTTTAGACATGCAGGATGGGGAGGGGTCGGGGAACTGCCTGACCTTCACAGACAAGCATGGCTAATCAAGATTACAGGGGCTGAGCAGTTGCAAAGCAGGGGCAAGATAAGCTTCAGTTCTTAACATTGTTGTAAGTTTCCATTTCCCTGAAACTACATGATCAATGTGATAATGCAAGGAGCAAGCTGAGTTACAGAAATAGGTGTATATTAGACTTCATTTTGATTTTTATAGGTCCCTCCACAGTGTAAACCTAGTTCAAATGGCATCAACCCCTCACCTGTCTTACTGCTACAGCCTCCTTAATTGATTCTCTGCTTTGCCTCTTCACACCTTCAGCCAATCCCAATGTCACAGCTAAAGTAAGTGTAAAATATAAATCAGATCACTTGCATCTATACTTTTCATTGTTTCTCACTGCATTGAAATCTATCCTCCTTAAACATGAACTGTAAACTCCTAAATGATCTGGACTTAATTTTTTAACCTCACTTTGTGTTCAAACAACCCAGGTCTCTCCACTTCCATGAATTTGCCAGTCTTTCTTACCTGGAGAACTCTTATACTGTTCCTCTCTTAAAAAGCTCTTCCCACCCCCAAACAAATCACATAGCTAAATTATCTTCATCCTTCAGGTTTTAGCTTAAATGCCAAATCCTCAGAATAGTTTCCAGACTCTATTATAATAAGCATAATGATATCTCACTGAAGTTTTCATTTGTATTTGCCTAATAACTGATGATTTTTTTTTTAATTTTGGCTATCCTGGGTCTTTGTTGTGGTGCATGGGCTTTCTCTAGTTTGAGGCATGGGGGCTTCTTGTTGTGGCACTCAGACTTTTCTAGTTGCAACACAAGAGCTTCATTGCCCCACAGCATGTGGGATCTTAGTACCCACATCCCTTGCATTGGAAGGTGGATTCTTAACCACTGGACCATTAGGAAGTCCCATAACTGATGTTTTTTTAGCATCATTTCATATACTTATTTACCACCCATACGTTTTTGGTTGGAGCATTTATCTTATTATTGAGTTGAGTTCTTTACATATTCTGGATATAAGTCCTTTGATCAGATAATTGTCTTACAAATATTTTCTCCAGTATGTGGGTTATCTATTGATATTCTCAACAATGTCTTTCAAAGAGTAGTTTTTCATTTTAATGAAGGTCATTTTATCATTTTTTTCTGTTTATGTTCAGTGCTTTTTGTGTTTTATTGAAGAAGTCTTTGCCCACGTAAAGTCACAAAGATTTTTGTTTACTTTCACAATTTTAGATTTACATTGATGTCTATGATTTAATTTCTGTACGTGGTATGAGATAAGGTTAAGTATTTTTTCGCCTGTGTATGTCTTATTGTTCCAGAGTCATTTGTTGAAAAGACTTCATTTCATATAAGACAGATAAATAACAAAGACCTACTGTATAGCACAGGGAAGAATCTGAAAGACAGTGTGTGTGTGTGTGTGTGTGAGAGAGAGAGAGAGAGAAATGGAGCATTTTCTGTCATATCAATAAACAAGGATGTCAGGGACATCACGGATCCTAGCCCCCAAGTGTGAATTTCTGAGCCCAGGAAGGACAATGCCTGCTACCCAGCCCTACAGAGCTGCCACCAGAAGCTGCTGCCGTTCCCTAGGATGTGAAAAATCAAACCACAGGGTGCTGGCCCAAGATAACTGAAAGGAAGGATTTCAGTAGACCCAGACTCTTGCATCTTCCCATACATAGAGAAACACTGAATTTGTTAACTTGAGATATCTGTTTTTTCCTTAATTAACAATAATCTTTTTATCTTCAGACTACCTCCCCCTTTTGCAAGCTTCTATATATCCTGACTTCTCCCCCTACCTCTTCAGAACAGTTCTCTCAAGGTTACATGAGATGCTGTCTCCTGGTCTTGAAGTCCTAAAAATTCCCACCAAATAAAACATACTCTCAACTTCTAGGTTGTGACTACTTTTTAAAATCAACAGTTTGTTGACCCATGAAGGGACCCAGAGCAGATTCCCCTCCTCTACCTGAACTCTACAAGGATCCGGAGCCTTGGTACCATCAGAGACCACTTGTGCCCCCCTGCTGCTGCTGCTGCTAAGTCACTTCAGTCGTGTCCGACTCTGTGCAACCCCATAGACGGCAGCCCATCAGGCTCCCCCGTCCCTGGGATTCTCCAGGCAAGAACACTGGAGTGGGTTGCCATTTCCTTCTCCAATGCATGAAAGTGAAAAGTGAAAGTGAAGTCGCTCAGTCGTGTCCGACTCTTGGGCCAAAAAGGACACCCTACTGTTCCCCAACATTAAAAGCCAAACAATTCTGTTCTATTTACCCCAATTTTAAGTTATATATTTAAGGGGCTCAAAAATTTTACACTATTTGACTATTTGAGACAGTTAGGCCAAAGGGCCTGAACTTCTTGGCTCAACCTCTGGGGATTCCAGAGCTTTTTATGTAAAGTAAAATGGACAGGGAACAAAAATAAAACGCCTCTTAGAGACCAAAGCTTGTTGATGGGATCCTAATAAAACTAAAGTTAAAGGTGTAAAAGTTAACAGAATTTTGATAAAAGTATATAAATCGGTATATTTAAATGGGCTTAGTAACTACACTGCGGGATAGACATGTTTCACGGGGCACTAGTTCCCCAGCATGTATTCTTGGTGATCACTTGAGCCTGGTGAGCTGCCGTGTATGGGGTCGCACAGAGTCAGACACAACTGGAGCAACTTAGCAGCAGCACCAGCAGTTATACTAATCATTATTTTAATTTGTTGTTTCCAAATTGTGTATGCCATTGTCTTTCTGCTATGCTTCATCAACATTACTAGCTACATTCAGATCAGTCACTCAGTCGTGTCCGACTCTTTGCGACCCCATGAATCGCAGCACACCAGGCCTCCCTGTCCATCACCAACTTTTGGAGTTCACTCAGACTCACGTCCATCGAATCGGTGATACCATCCAGCCACCTCATCCTCTGTCGTCCCCTTCTCCTCCTGCCCCCAATTCCTCCCAGCATCAGAGTCTTTTCCAATTAATCAACTCCGCATGAGGTGGCCAAAGTACTGGAGTTTCAGCTTTAGCTTCATTCCTTCCAAAGAAATCCCAGAGCTGATCTCCTTCAGAATGGACTGGTTGGATCTCCTTGCAGTCCAAGGGACTCTCAAGAGTCTTCTCCAACATCACAGTTCAAAAGCATCAATTTTTTGGTTCTCAGCCTTCTTCACAGTCCAACTCTCACATCTATACATGACCACAGGAAAAACCATAGCCTTAACTAGATGAAACTTTGTTGGCAAAGTAATCTCTGCTTTTGAATATGCTATCTAGGTTGGTCATAACTTTCCTTCCAAGGAGTAAGCGTCTTTTAATATCATGGCTGCAGTCACCATCTGCAGTGATTTTGGAGCCCAGAAAAATAAAGTCTGACAGTGTTTCCACTGTTTCCCCATCTATTTCCCATCAAATGATGGGACCGGATGCCATGATCTTCATTTTCTGAATGTTGAGCTTTAAGCCAACTTTTTCACTCTCCACTTTCACTTTCATCAAGAGGCTTTGGAGTTCCTCTTCACTTTCTGCCATAAGGGTGGTGTCATCTGCATATCTGAGGTTATTGATATTTCTCCTGGAAATCTTGATTCCAGCTTGTTCTTCTTCCAGTCCAGCATTTCTCATGATGTACTCTGCATATAAGTTAAATAAGCAGGGTGACAATATACAGCCTTGACGTACTCCTTTTCCTATTTGGAACCAGCCTGTTGTTCCATGTCCAGTTCTAACTGTTGCTTCCTGACCTGCATACACATTTCTCAAGAGGCAGATCAGGTGGTCTGGTATTCCCATCTCTTTCAGAATTTTCCACAGTTTATCGTGATCCACACAGTCAAAGGCTTTGGCATAGTCAATAAAGCAGAAATAGATGCTCTTCTGGAACTCTCTTGCTTTTTTGATGATCCAGCGGATGTTGGCAATTTGATCTCTGGTTCCTCTGCCTTTTCTAAAACCAGCTTCAACATCAGGCAGTTCACGGTTCACGTATTGCTGAAGCCTGACTTGGAGAATTTTGAGCATTACTTTACTAGCATGTGAGATGAGTGCAATTGTGCGGTAGTTTGAGCATTCTTTGGCATTGCCTTTCTTTGGGATTGGAATGAAAACTGACATTTTCCAGTCCTGTGGCCATTGCTGAATTTTCCAAATTTGCTGGCATATTGAGTGCAGCACTTTCACAGCATCATCTTTCAGGATTTGGAATAGCTCAACTGGAATTCCATTACCTCTACTAGCTTTGTTCGTAGTGATGCTTTCTAAGGCCCACTTGACTTCACATTCCAGGATGTCTGACTCTAGGTCAGTGATCACACCATCGTGATTATCTGGGTCACGAAGATCTTTTTTGTATAGTTCTTCTGTGTATTCTTGCCACCTCTTCTTAATATCTTCTACTTCTGTTAGGTCCATACCATTTCTGTCCTTTATCGAGCTCATCTTTGCATGAAATGTTCCTTTGGTATCTCTGATTTTCTTGAAGAGATCCCTAGTTTTTCCCATTCTGTTGCTTTTCTCTATTTCTTTGCATTGATCGCTGAAGAAGGCTTTCTTATCTCATCTTGCTATTCTTTGGAACTCTGCATTCAGATGCTTATATCTTTCCTTTTCTCCTTGCTTTTCGGTTCTCTTCTTTTCACAGCTATTTGTAAGGCCTCCCCAGACAGCCATTTTGCTTTTTTGCATTTCTTTTCCATGGGGATGGTCTTGATCCCTGTCTCCTGTACAATGTCATGAACCTCATTCCATAGTTTATCAGGCACTCTATCTATCAGATCTAGGCCCTTAAATCTATTTCTCACTTTCAGTGTATAATCATAAGGGATTTGATTTAGGTCATACCTGAATGGTGTAGTGGTTTTCCCTACTTTCTTCAATTTATGTCTGAATTTGGCAATAAGGAGCTATGTTACTTATATCTATTTTATAAGATCATTGTCTCTTACAGTATATAATCACATCACCAATAAATGTAATGGTGACTAGGCAACTTGAAACAACTAACAGAGATATAGTTCTGTATGACATCAATAATTATAATAGTGTGATTCTAGGTATGGGAAAAAGCAATAAGCGAAATATCTCCTGGATCCTAACAGGTAAGAAGATAGAAGATCCAGAGAATCTTTTGTTATCTATCAATGGGCTTAATCTGGAAATTAACACCTGGAGTGACATATTAACAAGAGAGCCTCCCAGTACTGTGGGACAAAAAATGGTCAGGAAATATCTCCCAAATACTGATCAAATTTCTGACTATGGAGACTGTGAAACGGAGTGTTTCCTGCAGTAAGGATAAACAAGAATGCCACAGCCTCAGGGATATTGGCCCTTCAAATGTGAATTTCTGAACCCAGGAAGAACAATGCCTACTTTCTGGCAGCTGCCACGAACTGCTGCCACTCCCTACTGTGAGTAAGGAACTAAAAAGATGTGAAAAATCAAATCGCAGGATGCTGGCCCCAGATAGCTGAGGTGCATATGAAAGGAAGGTTTTCAGTAGGCCCAGACGCTTGCATCTTCCCATACGTAGAAAAGCACTAAACTCCTTGAGATATGTTTTTCCTTAATTAACAATAATCTTTTGATGTTCAGACTACCTGCTCCTTGTTGCAAGCTTCTATATAACCTGACTCCTTCCCTCACCTCCTTAGAACAGTTCTCTCAAGGTTATTTGAGATGCTGTCTCCTGGGCTTGAAGATCTAAAAATTCTCACCAAATAAAACATAACCCTCAACTTCTAGGTTGTGACTACTTTTTAAAGTTGATATATATACCAACTTTCTGGTCACTTTGTTGTACAACACAACATAGTAAATCAACTGTACTTCAATAAATTTTTTTTTAAATATCACACAAAAAAAGACTATCATTTCTCCATTTAATTATGTTTGCATTTTGTTCAAGGTAGATTTGTAGGTCTCTTTCTTGATTTACTATTATGTTCCATTGATCTATATGTCTGTTACAGGGAAGAGCCAATTTTGACTCCATGTTGGATCTGTTACTTTAAGCTTTGTTTTTGTTCACCAAAAGGATACCGTTCATACAGTGGCCTACCTCAGGGAACCCTGCTCTTCTGCCTAAATGTTAAGCCAACATGCCTTTGTTCAGGAACCTGTCTACCTGTGGATGGATGGAAGAAGGAAGAAATTAACACATCCCTTCCCCAGAGCTGGTCATTCCAGGAAATATTTGCAAGAGTAAATGGCCTTTTTACTTTACTTCTTCACCTTCCCACTCTCTGTTCTGTAATAGAACCTGGCACCTAGACCCAGATAAGATAGCTATTTTAAGACACTGCCATCTTCTCGGTCTGCCAGCTTTCCAAATAAAGTCTTATTCCTTGCCTCAACATCTCATCTATAGACTTATTGGTCTGTCGTGTGGTGAGCAGAGCAAGCTTGGACTCTATGACATGTCTATTCTAAAAAACTGTCATATAGTCTTGACTACTGTACCTCTAGGCTAAGTTTTGAAGTCAGGTATTTTGAGTCCTCCAACTTTATTCTTTTTCCAAATTGTTTTGGCTATTCTAGATTCTTTGGAATTTCACATATTTTAGAATCCTATCTTATAAATGTCTAATGTAAAAAAGCACTAGGAATTTGAATGGGATTACATTGATTCTGTAAGCCAATCTGGCGAATATTCCATAGGCCATATTCATATCTTAAGTCTTTCATTCTATGACCATGGTATTTGCTCCCTTTACTTCTTTCATCAGAGGTTATTCGGGTATTTCCCAGATTTCTGTTACTGGTTTTTGCTAGTTTGGTATGGTCAGAAAACATAATCCACATGACTTGAAGTGTTTTACGTATTGGTTGAGGTTTGTTTTATGGCCTAGAATATTCATTACCTTGGTGATTGTTCTGGATGCACTTGAAAATGATGTGAATTCTACTGTTGTGTAAATTTCATGCCCATTTCCCAGTGGTAGCAGACTTCATTTTTTGTTATCCATGTGGTATCCCAGGGCCAGGTTTTTCTGTTCCTCCTGAGATCAGAGGTTACTTGCTTATACTCCTTCTCCAGCAATAATGGTTGGGTCCTGAAGGCAGAGCATTTCCTATTTCTTCTCCCAGAAGCAGATGGGTTTTGCTTTTATTCCTTTCCCAGAAATACTGGATTTTTCTGGGGCCTTGGAGGTGATATTTGTTGCTCTTCCCCCAGCAGCTTAAGTCTTTTGCATCCTTCAAAAGAAGGGTCTAGGGTAAATGGGCAGGTTTCATACGTATCCCTCAGCAGTGGTCTCCTGCATGCCTGAACTACTGACAGGGACTTTCTGGTCCCTTGTCCTGCCCATTTGCTGTAAGCACTGGGGTAGACCCTTGAGTGTATGATGTCTCTTTTTTGAGACTCTTGGCTCTTCCAAATAGATACACTAGCCCATAATTAGCCTTTCAGAATTTGTTAAAATCTTAGTTGATTTCTTACCTGCTTGTACAGTGGCCACCTCTTTCTCTCATGCTCTAAGATGGAACAATTGGTATGGTCCATCTCTTGAGGGCTTATCACTTTGTGATACAGTTGACTTTTCTTTGCAAACTTACTTGTCTGATGTGCTCATGAAAAACTGTAATTATATAGATTGTTGTTGTTGTTCAGTCGCTCACTCATGTCTGACTCTTTGTGACTCCACGGACTGCAGCACACAGGCCTCCCTGTCCTTCACTATCTCTCAGAGTTTGCTCAAACTCATGTCCATTGAGTCAGTGATGCCATCTAACCATCTCATACTCTGTCGTCCCCTTCTCCTCCTGCCTTCAATTCTTCCCAGCACCTTCAATCTTAGTACATAAATTATCCAGCTTTTTCTCCTGGTTAAGATAGGCATTCCCTGAAAAACTGTCATATAATCTTGACTACTGTACCTCTTGAGGCTTTCTACATCCCCTTCCAGGTAAAACTGGCATTCCCTTGAGGCTTTCTACATCCTCTTCCAGGTAGAACTCTACCTCTACACCAAAGGTGATTTTGTCAATCTCTTAAAACAGTATTATTTCCATCATTGAAATTACTAAAATTTATAATTATTTTTACTTTGTCTCCTCCATTAGTCTTTAACTCCATGAAGACATAAGCAGCACAGTCATCCCTTGGTATCCAGAGGATTGATTCCAGGCCTCCTTCCCCCTACCAACATCAGAGGATGGTTCAAGTCCCTTATACAAAATGGTGTTTAGTTCAGTCATTTAGTTGTGTCCAACTCTTTGCGACCCCGTGAATTGCAGCAGGCCAGGCTTCCCTGTCCATCACCAACTCCCAGAGTTTACCCAAACTCATGTCCATTGGGTTGGTGATGCCATCCAGCCATCTCATCCTCTGTCGTCCCCCTCACCACCTGCCTTCAATTTTTCCCAGCATCACGGCATTTTCCAATGAGTCAGCTTTTCTCATCAGGTGGCCAAAGTATTGGAGCTTCAGCTTCAGCATCAGTCCTTCCAATGAACACCCAAGACTGATCTCCTTTAGAATAGTTTGATCTCCTTGCAGTCCAAGGGATTCTCAAGAGTCTTCTCCAACACCACAATTCAAAAGCATCAATTCTTTGGTGCACAGCTTTCTTCATAGTCCAACTCTCACATCCATACATGACTGCTGGAAAAACCATAGCCTTGACTAGATGGACCTTTGTTGGCAAAGTAATGTCTCTGCCTTTTTTTTTTTTTTTTCCTGTTTTTTAATATGCTGTCTAGGTTGGTCATAACTTTCCTTCCAAGGAGTAAGCATCTTTTAATTTCATGGCTGTTATCACCATGTGCAGTGATTTTGGAGCCCAGAAAAACAAAGTCTGACACTGTTTCCCCATCTATTTGCCATGAAGTGATGAGACCAGATGCCATGATCTTAGTTTTCTGAATGTTGAGCTTTAAGCCAGCTTTTTCACTCCCCTCTTTCACTTTCATCAAGAGGCTCTTTAGCTCTTCTTCACTTTCTGCCATGAGGGTGGTATCATCTGCATATCTGAGGTTATTGATATTTCTCCTGGCAATCTTGATTCCAGCTTGTGCTTCATCCAGCTCAGCATTTCTCATGATGTACTCTGCATATACGTTAAATAAGCAGGGTGACAATATACAGCCTTAGCGTACTCCTTTTCCTATTTGGAACCAGTCTGTTGTTCCATGTCCAGTTCTAACTGTTGCTTCCTGACCTGCATACAGATTTCTCAAGAGGCAGGTCAGGTGGTCTGGTATTCCCATCTCTTTCAGAATTTTCCAGTTTATTGTGACCCACACAGTCAAAGGCTTTGGCATAGTCAATAAAGCAGAAATAGATGTTTTTCTGGAACTCTCTTGCTTTTTCCATGATCCAGCAGATGTTGGCAATTTGATCTCTGATTCCTCTGCTTTTTCTAAAGCTTGAACATCTGGAAGTTCACGGTTCATGTATTGCTGAAGCCTGGCTTGGAGAATTTTGAGCATGACTTTACTAAAGTGTGAGATGAGTACAATTGTGTGGTAGTTTGAGTGTTCTTTGGCATTGCCTTTCTTTGGGATTGGAATGAAAACTGACCTTTTCCAGTCCTGTGGCCAGTGCTGAGTTTTCCAAATTTGCTGGCATATTGAGTGCAGCACTTTCACAGCATCATCTTTCAGGATTTGGAATAGCTCAACTGAATTCTATCACCTCCACTAGCTTTGTTTGTAGTGATGCTTCCTAAGGCCCATTTGACTTCATATTCCAAAATGGTGTATTTACATATAACCTACACATATCTTCCCATACACTTTAAGTCATCTCTAAATACTTATAATATGTAAAGGCTATGTAGATAGTTTTAAGTACAACGTAAATGCTACGTAAATAGCTGGCAGGTACACAACAAATTCAAGGTTTGCTTTTTGGAAATTCTTTTTCAGTATTTTTGATCCATGGTTGGCTGTATCTGCAGATGTCGAACCAGCAGAGGGCTGACTGAGTATCTTCTTCATTATTGTGATCCCTATATCTAGCACCATATAGGACATATAGTACTTGAAATGGAATGATACATTACCACAAACATTTATAGCATGGTACTTTCCTGGTGATCTAGTGGTTAAGACTCTGCCTTGCATTGCGGGAGCCACAGACAGGTTTGATCCCTGGTCGGGAAACTGAGACCTCACAGGTCTTAGAGCTACTAAGGCCACATGCCACAGCTACTAAAGCCCACACACTCCGAAGCCCAAGTGCCACAGAACTAAGACCCAACGCAGTCAAATAAATAAATATTTTTAAAATATATATATAAAGCACAAACAAGAAAGATACACCAAACCATTTTTAATTAAGTTTCAAGAAAAATCAAATCAAATGAAATAGCAAAACACAGATCGGCAATTACTTATTGTTTATTCTCCTCTTACAAAAAGACACTTGGAACAATAAATATAAAATGGTATTGGTCTTGTTAAGCAATGGGCAAATACAAGTTTTCTTGGTATTCTCCAAGGAATAAGCTAGTGAGGTTTTTATAAGTTTATCCATTCACCTCATCCTACCCACCTCCCACCCTCTATAAAAAGATCAATTCTACAATTTTTAATAATGGATTCTCAAAATAAGTAATATAAGACTTATTTTGTGACTAAGATATCTGAATTAAGTTAAAAATATATGTATAATATGTTGTTACCCAGAAACCTCAACTAATTCAACTCATGAATATTCTTATGCTTTCCATTTTTTATAATTTTTATAGCTAAAGAGTCTGTTCTATTCAAATCTGCATGGCAAATAAACAGAAAGCAGAGTACAAAACATACAGTTTTCTGTCCTCGGAGGAAACACTAAGTACAGATATATTTAATATACAGTGAGTATGTCATGTGTTTTCTTATAGCCAAAAAAATCCTGATTCTTTTACACCTTGAAGATTGATGAAGCAGAACACAAATACACAAATTATCTGTGACTAAATTTAGCTAATAAAATAAGCAAAAAAAAAAATACACACAACACTACACCAGAGTCTGAGCAATGATGAATATCCAATTGTATTTGTTTCACTAAAATTTATCTTCAGGCCAATACCTGAAGAGTTTTTCTAATACTTAAAATTAAATATTCTTCTTTAATGACTTATGCATCAAGTGGAAATATGTACAATAGACATTTCAAACTAGAAAAAGTGGGGGGGAGGGTAATTCTTTTCCCCTGCCCTATAAATAAAATATTTTTAAAAATCCATTTAAAATAATTTCTTACTTGGTGCTTTATAACTACTTTCTACTTTATGGAGATCATTTAGAAAGGCAAAAAAGAATATAAAATATTTAAAGGTCATCAAAATAACCAAATGGATTTTTAATTTACCTCTGTGTACTTTCCATACTACTGAGGTTTTGTCCTAATTAATTACACTTTCCTGGATCCCCTGTAATGTTAAAAACATGAATCTTAAAAAAAACGAAAAACTGGCTTTCAGACTTTAAAATAAGCCTCCTCGTCCTTCACAGCTATCCTTCAAATATTTTAAGCAGAAAATTAATCTGATTGTTTTAGGGTTTGATGTAATGTTTGCTTAAAATAATCCACTTTAATTCAAACTTTTTAGGACTAATATCAAACTCAATATCCAATGGAAGATGGAAGTAAAATACATGTCAGTACAAACAGTAACAAATACAGAAAAAGCACCTAAAGATGGAAGGAGACAGCTCTGACACCCTAGCTGTTGGTGGCAAACCACGTTCATGTGTTTTCATTGACATAACACCTTACGTTATCCAAAAATATAGTTTATTTGGTTCTGTATCTTTCTTTAAACTTCAAAAGCCAATTTAAAATTTAAGGGGTAATTTTTTTTTTTTTTTAATTCCTGGGCACAGATCAATTTCCTAGGAGGTAAAAAACAAGGTAAAGAGCCACTAAACTGTATCAATGTGCATGATTAGGAATCCAATGAAAGCCACAAGGTGCGATGATTGAGTGATTTAAAACAACTTCTCCTCATGGTAGAAGATAGCATTTCATGATAGATGCAGGTTGTGCTCACTCCTTCAGAGACATACACACATCACCTTCTTCTTAGTGAGACTCTGCTTCATTACAATTTAGAAATCTGAACTTAATTCCAGAGAATATAAATTCCTGGAATATGAATTTGAAGACAGGGTACAAACAGCAGTTGAGTGGAATCTGCCTGCAACAATCCTTTATTTTTTCTTTTCCTTTAAGGTTACAGAAAATCTGTACATAGACAAGGCAATTAATTCTCAAAATAAAAATACCCCCCTCCAAATAGCCAATCAGATTCCACAGTAAGTATATGTTATAACACATTCTATTCCACAGGTGTACATTCTTTTGAGTCTGCAGGGTTAGGATCAATTCTTTCTGGAAATATTAGCTTCTCACAAACTGCCTCCTTTATCGGTAAATACTGTGATATTTCATTAGGTTCCGTGAAGAGGGAAGGTGAAACATGCTAGGAAATACATAAATCATATTAGTATATATGAAGTTACTACAATGATAATTTTGGAAATGCTTTGGTTTAAGCATTCCTAAAGCATGGCAATTTTAAAATGAGGTACTATATACATATATATATATATATATATAAAAGGAACATCATTAGATACTCCTAATAATATCTCTTGTTACTGACTCATTTAGTCTGTTACTAGAGGGTTTCCTCAAAAATCATAGGGAGATGTCTTTTATAATGCACCATTAAATGTTCTAAGAATTCAATACATCTTATTCCAATTCCCTTTTCCTGTTACTTTTGTATACTGAAAGCACCAGTCTTCAGTTAGATGCCAACATGTAGTCTCCAATAGACTCTAAGTAACTTTTCTAACTCATATATTCTATTTGGTTGGCCGAAAGGTTTATTCAGATTTTTCCATAATATCTTAACATCAAAACTCAAACAAACCTGTTGGCCAACCCAATACATACAGATAGAAATAAGCACTAAGGGTGAATTTAAAAATATCAACTTAGCAGGAAGGTATCACTTTTTAAACAAGCCATTATTAACTCCTATAGACTTGCAGAAGCCCTTTACAAACTCCAGGGGAGCAAAAAAAGGAGGGGGGTATTATGTCCCCCAAAATAAGTACTGGAAAGAACATCCTATTGCAGGTCCACCACGAACCAGTTGTAAGAGCTACAGTAAGTCACACCTCTGGCTCTCAGTCTTTCCAGAATACAAGCGGAAACTGGGTTGGATGATGACTAATATACCTAACAACTCTAAGTGTAATTGAGGTGACTACCAGAAAAAAAACACTTCAGCAGGATTTACCTACCTATTAGGTAAATGAATGGATTTAGGGATACAGGTTTGGTAGATGGGTGGGACATGGGAGGATACCATACCTAAAGTAAAACATTAAAACTTAACTTTTAAAAATTGATATTTAAATACTGTACCATTAAATTAGCAATTTTGCTCTCTCGTGATGTATATTCTCGTAACATGTAGGTCTTGTCAGCCTATATTTAAAAATAAAAAATCGCAATAAATTTATTTATATTGATTTACAAAATCCTTTCTATTAAATAGAATTGCCTGCATTTAAGAACAGATTGTAAAAGTAGCATTAAGTATGATGAGACCATCTAATTCTACAGTGAGATAACTAATTCAAGAATTCTGAATTATTAATTCCAATCTATATAAACTACAGTAATATCAGATATATATATGTGAACATATTTAATAATTGTCATGTAAGAGAAACATAAGCAAAGGTTTTACTCTGAAAGAAAATGTATATATTTGTAATGAAATATGTAAGAGATTTAAATATCATGTCAAGTTTAGAACCACACCTTTTCCTTAAGTTATACTAGCATCTACCTACATAACTGTGGCTACCCTTATATTCAAAAAAAAAAAAAAAGCTTAAACAAGTTTTATTCTTTCCTATTTCTAAAAATTTGTTAAATTGCTTATTTATAGTCACTTTTTCTATACTTCAATTTTCCCATTTAAGACGTTTTAAAGGGAGGTTTTAGAAAGCAATTTATTACAATTTGGTTTTTGGTAAAACATTATTTAATAAGAGAAAAAAATCACAAGATTACATTCCCTGAAAGTTTCAATCTTCTATATCAACAAAAAGATTGATGCTCATTGTAAAAAAAATCAAATAATATAAACATAAGAGTATAAATTATCAATAATCACAACTTCTATAGATAACACTATCCTCAACATTTAGAAATCTCTACAGAAAATCTTATATTCATACTTGCACTTTAAAAGTCAATATCAATTTGTACATCTCTTCAAATCAACCACTAATTCTAATGGTTATATATTTTCTACTATATGAATTGTAAAAAATTAAAAATAGAAACCTCAATTAAATACAGTTTGGAGACTAAAATGGGAAGCTCTCACATCCTGCAACCATAGCAAAGCCCAACAGAAAAAAAGAAAGACTCCTCTTAGTTTCTGGCAAGGAATCATCCAATGGAAAACCATGGACTCTGTTTCCTACAGCCCTCCCACCTTCCTTTTCCAGTCTATATAAGTATTCTCCTTCCCTTGCCATGCAGGGACTTGCACATGGCTCACCATGGTTACAGATCCCAAACTGCAATTTTCTGCTGATCCTGAATAAATCCAATTTTGCTGGAGAAATATCTGGCAGTCTATTTGTTGCAGGTTAACAGGATATGAATGGCCATTTAATCAATACTCATTCAATGGTTATTAAAGCACTTTCCTTCTTTCCTTTGGGGCTTCCCTGGTAGCTCAGACGGTAAAGCGTCTGACTAGAAGGCCAGAGGCCCGGGTTCGATCCCTGGGTCGGGAAGATCCCCTGAAGAAGGAAATGGCAACCCACTCCAGTATTCTTGCCTGGAAGATCCTTGAACTGTTACAAACAATAGCATTTCCATGAATACATATATATATATATACACACACACAACACACAACTCTATACATCTGCCTAATTAAAATTTGTGGGTTACTGTATATAAGAATCTTTTTGAGGATAAACCCTGAAAAGAAATCAACATTTCTGAGCTAAAGTGCAAGCATTTCTAAAAATGCAAATTTCATTTTTTTCTGAGGGAGTAAAATGTAGCCTATTTTTAGTACTTTGCTATCACTTTTGAAAAGAAAAAGATCCAGGAACTTTCCTGGTGATCTAGTTGTTAAGACTCCAAGCTTCTACCACTGAAGGTAGCCAGGGTGGGGGTTTCAATCCTTGGTTGGGGAGCTATCCCAGAGGCCACACAGTGTGGCCGTAAAAAAAAAAAAAAAGGAAAATACCAATCCAATTCTATCTTACTGGGTTCAAATCCCAGTTCTGCCACCTGTTACTTGTATGAAAAAAAGTGAAAGTCACATTCGACTCTTTGCAACCCCATGGACTGTATAGTCCGTGGAATTCTCCAGGCCAGAATACTGGAGTGGGTAGCCTTTCCCTTCTCCAGGGGATCTTCCCAACCCAGGGATGGAACCCAGGTCTCCCACATCGCAGGCAGATTCTTTACCAGCTGAGCCACAAGGGAAGCCCAAGTATACAGGAGTGGGTAGCCTATCCCTTCTCCAGCGGATCTTCTCAACCCACGAATAGAACTGGGGTCTCTGCATTGGACATGGATTCTTTACCAACTGAGCTATCAGAGAAGCCCTATTAATTGTATAACAGGCAATTTAGTTAATTTCTCTTTGCCTTAGTTGCCTCAGCTATAAAGCAGAGATAATAATATTTATTTTATAGGATTGTTAGAAAAGTTAACTATTACTACAACTACCATGACTGATACTGATACTGATACTCTTCTCTCATTTGTCATTCTGGTGGTCTCTTCTTTTATTTATCATTCTGTATGATCACAAATCTGATGTCAAAAATTCGTTAAAAAAGGATAGGCTGCTATAAGCTACTAGAAGAATTTTTATTACTCAATTAAGCCTCCCTATACTTTCTTCACTTATTTTTTAAGAATCTTGTAGGTTAACAATTCCTTGAAATAGAACACAGAATTTCCAAGCATTAAAACAACTATTAAAATGATGGGATGACACAAATTTCTGGAGGCTATGTGATTAATATTTCTAATATCAGGACATCACATAAACAATACATACTATTAAAAAAAAGTAAGAGTTAAGGGATAGTTTTCTTAAACAGAGTAAATACAGTTCTTTTAAAAAAGCATTAGGCTCCCCTTAATGGAAATGTCTTTTAGAAAAACATTTTCAGCTACTAGAACTTTTGGAAAAGAAGCTGTAATGTTTTGATAACTGTGCAGTCAACAGTGAATGTGAAACACTCAATCTTAAAGGTTAGATGGATAACCATATAATATAAAGCACTGTTGAATTTCAAACTCTCAGACTGACAATGTAACAACATGAACAAGCCCAATAATAACTAGTATATTCACTAAAGAAGAAGAGATACCTCATGGTAAAGTCTTGTGTCATTCATTCTAATAAGGACCCCATCAATTCTCAAGAAAAATCGCAGCAGCAAGAAAAAGCTAGAAGGCATTACTCTCTGGAAAAGAAAAAAGTATATCAATATTTTAATGAAAATTAAATATTTTATTAATTTGCTAAAAGAAAAAAAATTTTAAGGCATAAAATCTCTCAACTAGAGGTTCTTTGCCCTAGTTCCAACCAAAGCTGAAAACCTGTTTTTTTATTATGTAACATAACATAAACAGCTTCCTATAATAGAAAAATATTTTTTCTAGGTCAAAAATAATGAGGTTAAACACTTAAAACATACCTAAATAATATGAAAATTATAATGTACACTATAAAAAAATTGACACTTATAGTAAATGTCAATATCAGTAATATAAAAATGAGAAAACAACCTAGTTCTTTGTTGCTACTCATCTTTCATTAACTGTACATAAAGACAGAAGGCCTTTAATGGTATGGTCTAATTCAACGCAACCAATTGAGTATTTACTATTTTATACTGCCAAGGTCTGGTTTATGAGATCATTATAATATGTTCTTAACATCTTTGACCTGTGTCACATCTATACATTTCTGTTTTCCAGTATTACCACCGAAGAAAGTCAGAATAAGTGGAGTGTGGGTCCTGGTGTCAGGAAGGGAGAGGATGGATAGGGTGTGGGGTCTTCAGGTCTTTAAACCTCATAGGAATGCTGTCAGAAACAAGGTTACCTTTGTTTCTCCCCTTCAATCTACAACCTGCAAAACATCCACAACTCAGCAGAAGTATATCTGTGCCCAACTCAATAGGTCACTGGAGAATTCCACATATCTATACATCTATTGGAGAAGGCAATGGCAACCCACTCCAGTACTCTTGCCTGGAAAATCCCATGGGCGGAGGAGCCTGGTGGGCTGCCGTCCATGGGGTCGCACAGGGTCAGACACGACTGAAGCAACTTAGCAGCTGCATACATCTACTGGTGGGTGTACTGGAACATATGAAAGAGGCAGAACCAAAGGAACAGTGGAGTCCGTGCCTGCAATCCCAGCCTTATGTACGGCTGAGTCCACAGCTTCAGAAACCCCAGCAGCACGGGAAGCAGCACACATGACTTTGGTGTCCTGAATATGGGAGCACCTGTGGGCACAGGGAACTGGGAAGCAGTAGCAGTGGGGCCTAGGACTCTGTCCCTCCAGCGGCTGACATACCCAAAGACCTGCCCCACAGTCTGCAATGGCAGAGCCCAAGACACTTACAACACCCAACATGGTGGAGGTGACTGCACAACCCTGCTCCCCTCCAATTATCATCCTCCTCCCAGAGCAGAGCCTATGTCTCAGGGGATCCCAGACACGAGGGAAAGCCCACCATCCCCATGACACAGCAGCTCCAACAGAAGCAAAGCAGTAGCTAATCCAGAGGCACAAGAAGAGCCAAAGAGCCATACCTCTTACAAAGCACAGAAAGCGCCAATTCTCAAATATAACAGAAGAAGCACAGCCAAGAGAAACCGAAACCTGTGCTACAGTGTCACCTGAAAGTGAAAGGGAAGGCGCTCAGTCGTGTCCGACTCTGTGCGACCCCATGGACTGTAGCCCACCAAGCTCCTCTGTCCATGGGATTTTCCAGGCAAGAATACTGGAGTGGGTTACCACTTCCTTCTCCAGAAGATCTTCCCGACATAGGGATTGAACCCAGGTCTCTTGCATTATAGGCAGACACTTTACCATCTGAGCCACCAGGGAAGTCAAGAGGGACAGAAGTCAATAGTGCCACCTAACAGACAACAAAAGAAAGCACTCTCACTTTTAACCTGTTATTTAAATGCACCAGCAGAGGAGCACTTCATCAAGCACCATGAAGAACCATAGTAATACTAAACCACAAAAAGAAAACGACAAATCTCCAGAAACCAAACTTAAAGTCACAGAATATTTCAATCTAACTGATAGAGAATTCAAAGTAGCTATTGTGAAAAAACTTAATGAGATTTAAGAAAACTCAGAGGAGGAACCTTTAACATGGCAGAGGAATAGGACAGGGAGATGACCTTCTCCCCCACAAATATATCAAAAAACTCACCTGCACGTGGAACAGTTCCCACAGAACATCTTCTGAATGCGGACAGAGAACCCCAGAGTTTCAGAAAGGCAAACCAATCTCCTCAGAAAGTAGGGCAAAAGATAAAAACAAAAAGGGAGACAAAGGAGTTCCGGGCGAGGACCTGAGCCCCTGGGAGGGAGTTATGAAGGAGGAAAAGTTTCTGCACACTAGGAAACCCCCTCACAGGTGGGGTCAGGGGGAAGCTTCAGAACCTCAGAGGGGAACACAGCAAGCCAGGTGCTCTGAAGGCAAACTGGAGAAAATTCACCATAGAGATTGCACTGGTTGGCACTTCCCAGCCAAGAAGCAGCTCACACTCGCATCTCCCAGCATTTGAGTAGGGGCTGGGTGCAGAGGCTCAGCCCTTGGGGCTTGGTCCTCAGGGAAAGGATCAGGGTTGACTGCCATGAAGATACTCTGGGGGTACTAACATGACACGGCAGAGGCAGACCTGGGAAAATGCCAGAGAAGCAAAAGATCATTCCCATGGGAAGACTAATGCTTCACTCTAGCTCTGCACGCTCACAGAAAAAAGGACACAATCCTAGTGAATGCCAAATGGGGGCAAGATGGCAGGGGTCTATGGCCCCAGAGGCAGAGAGGCAAACGCCAGAAGTGGAAGGTAGAGGACCAATAAGGTCCCGACCCCAGAGACTGCAACTACCACCAAGTTGTGAGCGGCTAAGGGTTGCTACCCACATCTTCCTGGGAGCCTGAGCAGCACGACTCTGCCAAGGACCAGGACCAACTCCCCTGGGAAGGTGCACAGCTTTCCTCAGACTGGGGACCTCCCACAGGGACCAAGCAAGGACTAGCTGTGGTGAGCACTCCTCACACACCCTAACAACATCTGCTGTACCCCTCCCCCATCCCAGCACAACTGAGCAAGTGAGCCCTAACAAGCTCCTATTTTCACACCCTCGTTTCTAGGTGGACAGACACTGGAGACAGACTTACAAGCAGTTTTTGTTCAGTCACTAAGTCGTGTCCTACTCTTTGCAGCCCCATGGTCTGCAGCATGCCAGGCTTCCCTGTCCTTCATTGTCTCCCGGAATTTGCTCAAACTCACGTCCATTGATTCAGTAATGCCATCCAACAATTTCATTCTGTGGCTCCCTTCTCCTGTCCTCAATCCTTCCCAGCATCAGGGTCTTTTCCAATGAGTCAGCTCTTCACATCAGGTGGCCAAAATCTTAGAGCTTCAGCTTCAGCTTCAGCCCTTCCAAGGGATATTCAGGGTTGATTTTCTTTAGGATTGGCTGGTTTGATCTCCTTGCTGTCCATGGGATTCTCAAGAGTGTTCTCCAGTACCACAGTTTGAAAGCATCAATTCTTTAGCATTCAGCCTTCCTTACAGTCCAATTCTCACATCTTTACATGGCTGCTGAAAAAACCATACCTTTGACTATACTTAATATGCTGTCTAGGTTTGTCATAGCTTTTCTTCCAAGGAGCAAGCGTCTTTTAATTTCATAGCTGCAGTCACTGTCCACAGTGATTTTGGAGCCAAGGAAATAAAGTCTGTCACTATTTCCATTTTTTGTCCACCTATTTCCCATGAAGTGATGAGACCGAATGCCATGATCTCAGTTTTTTTAATGTTGAGTGTTAAGCCAGCTTTTTCACTCTCCTTTTTCACCTTCATCAAGAGGTTCTTTAGTTCCTCTTCATTTTCTGCCATTGGGATAGTATCATCTGCATATCTAAGGCTGCTGATATTTCTCCCAGCAACCTTGATTCCAATTTGTGATTCACCTAGCCCAGCATTTTACATGATATACTCTGTATATAAGTTAAATAAGCAGGGTGACAAAACATAGCCTTGACATACTACTTTCCCAATTTTGAACCAGTCCATTGTTCCATGTTCCAGTTCTAACTGCATAAAGGTTTCTCAGGAGGTAGGTAAGGTGGTCCAGCACTCCCATCTCTTTAAGAATTTTCCACAGTTTGTTATGATCCACAAGGTCAAAGGTTTTTTGCATAGTCAATAAAACAGAAGTAGATGTTTTTCTGGGATTCCCTTGCTTTCTCTATGATCCAGTGGATGTTGGTAATCTGATCTCTGGTCCCTCTGCCTTTTCTAAATCCAACTTTTACATATGGAAATTCTCAGTTCACATACTATTGAAGCCTAGCTTGAAGGATTTTGAGCATTACCTTGCTAGTATGTGAAATGAGCTCAAAAGTACACTAGCTGGAACATTCTTTGGCATTGCCCTTCTTTGGGATCAGAATGAAAACTGACCTTTTCCAGAGGTAAGGCACCTTATAAGGAGAGGTGGGCTCCAAACCAAAGCAGAACTCCAGTGGCTGTATAAGCAAAGGGAAGAGGGAGAAACTGCCCTGGCAGTGGCAGGTGCAATGGTTTACATTTCCACTCTAAGCCTGAGACCATAAGCTTTAGAGGCAACTGTAGCTTTTGAGAACAAGTACAAACTGGAGCAAGGGAAGATGCCCACAACAGGTCAAGACCTTTCTAGAAATACTGGAGGACTTTCTGGGTAGGCAAATCAACTGGAGCAGGAAAATGGAAGAATCATTTGGACATTCCTCTCAGTACCACTCTCTCTATATATATATATGTTTTTTCCCCCCTTTTAAAAAAGTATTTTATCATATTGTCCTAATATGGTTATTTATTAATTCTTTAGTTTTTATTTTTATAACCTACTTATTCCATAAAAAAACACTCCATTTTTAAAATAAATTCCATGTTTCTGACTTTTGTTTTTTTATTTTTTGTTTTTAATTTTGTATCTCTAAGAGTCTAATTTTTAGTATCAATTTTCACTTAGGGGGTTGATTATTAGCTTGAGTGCTGTCTTTTGACTCTTCTTCATAGCCTTTCTTCACCCCCTTTTCTTCATCTTTCTTCTCCTTTTTCCTATGTCAGTGTGTGAATCTCTTTGGGTGTTCTTGGCTGTTGAGAGCTGTTTCACCATTAGTCTAGGCATTTTGTCTTCTGTGCTATGTGGACTGTGAAATCTTGATGCTATTGTAAGGGATCGGACCTGAATCCCAGATGCAGGAGACTTGACTCCTGGGACTTTGGATCACCAAAACTCCTGACCCCATGGACATGAATAGGTGAGAGCCCTCCCAAAGGCCTCCATCTCAACACTAAGACCAAACCCCACCTAAAACCCAGCAAGTTCCAGTGCTGGATACCTCATGCCAATCCTTCAGCAAAAGAGGGGCACAACCCTGGAACATTAGCAGACAGGCTGCCCAAAGCCATACTGATCCCATAGACACCCCAAAACACATCACTGAACACGGCATTAAAGAAAAAATAATAAAAAAGAAATGAGGATAATCTGAGACTTCTGGGACAACATTTAGCACCCCAATTTTCGAATCATAGGGGTCCCAGAAGAAGACAAAAGGAAAGGGCAAGAGAAAATATTTAAGGATATTTTAGTTGAAAACATCCCTAAAATGGGAAAGGATATAGCCACCCAAGTCCAGAAAGCCCAGAGAGTTCCATACAGGATAAGTGAAAGTGAAAGCGAAGTTGTGTCTGACTCTTTGCAACCCCATTAACTGTAGCCTACCAGGCTCCTCCATCCATGGAATTTTCCAGGCAAGAGTACTGGAGTGGGTTGCCATTTCCTTCTCCACCATACAGGTTAAACCCAAGGAGAAACATGCCAAGACCCATATTAATCGAACTAACAAAAATTAAACACAAAGAACAAATATTAAAAGCAGCAAGGGAAAAGCAACAAATAACATATGGGGATACCCATAAGACTAACAGCTGATTTTTCAACAGAAACTCTGCAGGCCAGAAGGGAATAGCAGGGTATACTTAAAGTGATGAAAGGGAATAATCTACAACCAAGATTACTCTATTCAGCAAGGATCTCATTCAGATTCGAAGAAGAAATCAAAAGCTTTATAGACAAGCTAAAGTTAAGAGAATTCAGCACCACCAAACCAGCTCTTCAACAAATGCTAAAGGAACTTCTCTAGATAGGAAACACAAAAAGAAAAGGCCTAAAAAACAAACCCCAAACAATAAAGTAAATAGTAACAGGATCATACATATTAATAATTACCTTAAATGTAAATGGGCTAAGTGTTCTAGCCAAAAGACAACAGATGGCTGAGCAGATACAAAAATAAGACTACTATATATGCTGTCTACAAGAGACCCACCTCAGACCTAGGGATAAACACAGACTGAAAGTGAAGGGCTGGAAAAAGATATTCCATGAAATAGGAAATCAAAAGATAGCAGGAGTAGCGATACTCAGATAAAATAGACTTTAAAATAAAGACTGTTACAAGAGACAAAAGACACTACATAATAATCAAGGGATCAATCCAAGAAGAAAATGTAACAATTACAAACATATATGCACATAGGAGCACCTAAATACATATGGCAGATGCTAACAACTAATTATTAAAGGGGAAATCAACAGTAACACAGTAATAGTGGGGGACTTTAATACCCCTCTCACACCAATGGACAGATCATAGGCAGAAAATAGGGAAAAACAAGCTTTAAACAATACACTGGACCAGTTGGACCTAATTGGTATCTACAGGGCATTTCATCCAAAAACAATAGAACAATTTCACTTTTTCCTCAAGTGCACATGGAACATTCTCCAAGATAGAATACATCTTGGGCCATAAATCAAACCTTGGTTTAAAAAAAATAAAAACTGGAATTGAGAGAGTTATTTCTTTGGTAGGTTGATAAGGAGTCTGGGGCTCCTGAGAAGGAGGAAGGGGTCCAGGGCCCTCAAGGAGGAGAAAGTTTTTCTTTTCTACACTTCTTTGTCTTAGTAACATAAGACTTTTTATCTTAAACTCTGAGTTGTTACAACAACAGTCTTTAAGACTAACTTTGTTTAAGCCCATATCTAAACAAAACAACTCATCTTGCTCAAGGGTATGTTTTTCCTTAAACTCTGTACTAATGATTATATAACAACAATGTATCTTGCTCCAGGACACCTTCTCCTTCTTATCAAGAACCTTCTGACTAATCTTGTTATCTTAAAACCTAGTTGTGGGAGTGGGTCTGGCAAGACTTTTCTATTGTTACTTCTAAGCTTGTTAATTTAAGGTTTATGTTGTGGAGATGAGTCTGGTAAAAGTGTGTAAGGCCTTGACAAGCCTAGTGAGTGGGGCACTCTCCATCCCCTTCCTGATGTCAGTCTCAGAAGCTTTCTCTGTCCTTTCTCACTGTAATAAAACTTCTGCGAACAAAAGCTCTGAGTGATCAAGCTTGGTCCTTGGTTCTGAAGTTAAATCTTCTTCAGATATCATGGATCCAACATCATTCACCATAAGCTATCAAAATTATCTCAAGCATTTTTTTCTGACCACAACACTATAAGACTAGATATCAACTACAGAAAAAAAAAAAAAACTAGGAAAAGCATAAACATATGGAGGCTAAACGATATGCTTTTGAATAACCAACACGTCACTGAAGAAATAAATAAAATCATAGTAGGCCTAGAAAAAAATGATACTGAAAACACAACAACTCAAAACCTATGGGATGAAACAAAAGCAGTGCTAGAGGGAAGTTTATAGCAATACAAGCCTACTTCAAGAAACAAGAGAGACATCAAACAAACAACCTAACCTTACACCTAAAGCAACTAGAAAAAGAAGAATGAAAAAAACTCAGTTAGAAGGAAAGAAATCATAAAGATCAGAGGAGAAATAAATCAAAAAGAAATGAAGGAGACGATAGCAAAGATCAATAAGACTAAAAGCTGGCTCTTTGAGAAGATAATTGAAATTGACAAATGGTTAGCCAGACTCATCAAGAAAAACAGAAAGAAGACTCAAATCATTAAAATTAGAAATGAAAAAGGTAAAATTACAACACAGAAATACAAAAGGATCATAAAAGATTACTATCAGCATCTATATGTTAATATAATGGGTAACTTGGAAGAAATGAACAAATTTTTCAAGTTCAGTTCATTTGCTCAATCCGGTCCAACTCTTTGCAACCCCATAGACTTTAGCACACCCGGCTTCTATGTCCATCACCAACTCCCAGAGATTGCTCAAATTCATGTCCATTGAGTCGGTGATGCCATCCAACCATTTCATCCTCTGTCGTACCCTTCTCCTCGTGCCTTCAATCTTTCCCAGCATTACGGTCTTTTCAGTGACTGGGTTCTTTGCATCAGGTGGGCAAGTATTAGTTTCCTTCAGCATCAGTCCTTCCAATAAATATTCAGGACTGATTTTGTTCAGGATCAACTGGTTTGATCTCCTAGCAGTTCAAGGGACTCTCAAGAGTCTTCTCCAACACCACAGTTCAAAAGCATCAATTTTTTGGCACTCAGCTTTCTTTACACTCCAACTCTCATATCCAAACATGACTACTGGAAAAACCATAGCTGTGACTAGATGGACCTCTGTCGGCAAAGAAATGCATCTGATTTTTAATATGCTGTCTATGTGGGTCATGACTTTTCTTCCAAGGAGCAAGCATCTTTTAATTTCATGGTTGCAGTCACCATCTGACCAATTTTGGAGCCCCCCAAAATTAAGTTTGTCACTGTTTCCATTGTTTCCCCATCTATTTCCCATGAAGTGATGGGACTGGATGCCATGATCTTATTATTTTTTTAATGTTGAGTTTTAAGCTAGCTTGTTCACTCTCCTCTTTCGGTTTCATCAAGAGACTCTTTAGTTCTTCACTTTCTGCTGTAAGGGTGGTGTCATCTGCAAATCTGAAGTTTATTGATATTTCTCCCAGCAATCTTGATTCCAGCTTGTGCTTCATTCACCCCGGCATTTCATATGATGTACTCTGCATATAAGTTAAATAAGCAGGGTGACAATATACAGCCTTGATGTACTCCTTTCTCAATTTGGAACCAAAGAATATAATCAATTTGATTTTGGTACTGACCATCTGGTGATGTCCATGTGGAGAGTCATCTCGTGTGTTGTTGGAAGCCGGTCTTAGCTATAACCAGTGCATTCTCTTGGCAAAATTCTGTTAGCCTTTGCCCTGCTTCATTTCGTACTCCAAAGCCAAACTTGCCAGTTACTCGAGGTATCTCTTGACTTCCTACGTTTTCATTCCAGTCCCCTATGACAAAAAGGAAATCTTTTTTTGGTGTTACTTCTAGAAGGTCTTCAAAGAACCATTCAACTTCAGCTTCTTTGGCCTTAGTGGTTGAGGCACAGACTTGTATTACTGTGATATTGAATTGTTTGCCTTGAAAATGAACAGAGCTCTTTCTGGCATTCTTGAGGTTGCACCCAAGTACTGCATTTCAGATAGTACAAACTCTTAGAAAAGTATATATAACCCTTCAAAACAGAACCAGAGAGAAATACAAAATAGGAACAAACCAATCACAAACATGGAAATTGAAATTCTAATCAAAAATCTTCCAACAAACAGAAGCTCAGGGCCAGATGGCTTGACAGGTGAATTCTACCAAAAGTTTAGAGAAGAGCTAACACCTATTCTACTCAAATTCTTTCAGAAAACTGCAGAGAAAGGTCAACTCCCAAACTCACTCTACGAAGCCACCATCACTCTGATACCGAAACCAGACAAAGATGCCCAAAAAAAGAGAAAACTATCAGCCAGTATCACTGATGAACATAAATGCAAAAATCCTTAATAAAATTCTAGCAAACACAATCCAACAACATAATAAAAAGAACATAAAACAAGAGATGGCAAGAGTGAATGTAGACATTCTAGGAATCAGCGAACTAAAACGGACTGGAATGGGTGAATTTAACTCAGATGACCATTATATCTACTACTGCAGGCAGGAATCCCTCAGAAGAAATGGAGTAGTCATCATGGTCAACAAAAGAGTCCGAAATGCAGTACTTGAATGCAATCTCAAAAACGACAGAATGATCTCTGTTCGTTTCCAAGGCAAACCATTCAATATCACAGTAATCCAAGTCTATGCCTCAACCAGTAACGCTGAAGAAGCTGAAGTTGAACGGTTCTATAAAGACCTAAAAGACCTTTTAGATCTAACACCCAAAAAAGATGTCCTTTTCATTATAGGGGACTGGAATGCAAAAGTAGGAAGTCAAGAAACACCTGGAGTAACAGGCAAATTTGGCCTTGGAATACGGAATGAAGCAGGGCAAAGACTAATAGAATTTTGCCGGATAATGCACTGGTCATAGCAAACAACCTCCTCCAAAAACACAAGAGAAGACTCTACACATGGACATCACCAGATGGTCAACATCAAAATCAGATTGATTATATTTCTTGCAGCTAAAGATGGAGAAACTCTATACAGTCAACAAAAACAAAACCAGGAGCTGACTGTGGCTCAGATCATGAACTCCTTATTACCAAATTCAGACTTAAATTGAAGAAAGTAGGGAAAACTACTAGACCATTCAGATATGACCTAAATCAAATCCCTTATGATTATACAGTGAAAGTGAGAAATAGATTTAAGGGCCTAGATCCGATAGATAGAGTGCCTGATGAACTATGGAATGAGGTTCGTGACATTGTACAGGAGACAGGGATCAAGACCATCCCCATGGAAAAGAAATGCAAAAAAGCAAAATGGCTATCTGGGGAGGCCTTACAAATAGCTGTGAAAAGAACAGAAGTGAAAAACAAAGGAGAAAAGGAAAGATATAAGCATCTGAATGCAGAGTTCCAAAGAATAGCAAGAAGAGATAAGAAAGCCTTCCTCAGTGATCAATGCAAAGAAATAGAGGAAAACAACAGAATGAGAAAGACTAGAGATCTCTTCAAGAAAATTAGAGATACCAAGGGGACATTTCATGCAAAAATGGGCTCGATAAAGGACAGAAATGGTATGGACCTAACAGAAGCAGAAGATATTAAGAAGAGATGGCAAAAATAAACAGAAGAACTGTACAAAAAAGATCTTCACGACCCAGATAATCACGATGGTGTGACCACTCATCTAGAGCCAGACATCCTGGAATGTGAAGTCAAGTGGGCCTTAGAAAGCATCACTACGAACAAAGCTAGTGGAGGTAATGGAATTCCAGTTGAGCTATTCCAAATCCTGAAAGATGATGCTGTGAAAGTGCTGCACTCAATATGCCAGCAAATTTGGAAAACTCAGCACTGGCCACAGGACTGGAAAAGGTCAGTTTTCATTCCAATCCCAAAGAAAGGCAATGCCAAAGAATGCTCAAACTACCGCACAATTGCACTCATCTCACATGCTAGTAAAGTCATGCTCAAAATTCTCCAAGCCAGGCTTCAGCACTATGTGAACCGTGAACTTCCAGATGTTCAAACTGGTTTTAGAAAAGGGAGAGGAACCAGAGACCAAATTGCCAACATCCGCTGGATCATGGAAAAAGCAAAAGAGTTCCAGAAAAACAACTATTTCTGCTTTATTGACTATGCCAAAGCCTTTGACTGTATGGATCACAATAAACTGTGGACAATTCTGAAAGAGATGGGAATACCAGAACACCCGACCTGCCTCTTGAGAAATCTGTATGCAGGTCAGGAAGCAACAGTTAGCACTGGACATGGAACAACACACCAGTTCCAAACAGGAAAAGGAGTACATCAAGGCTGTATATTATCACCCTGCTTGTTTAACTTATATGCAGTGTACATCATGAGAAACGCTGGACTGGAAGAAACACAAGCTGGAATCAAGACTGCCGGGAGAAATATCAATCACCTCAGATATGCAGATGACACCACCCTTACGGCAGAAAGTGAAGAGGTCTCAAAAGCCTCTTGATGAAAGTGAAAGTGGAGAGTGAAAAAGTTGGCTTAAAGCTTAACATTCAGAAAATGAAGATCATGGCATCCGGTCCCATTACTTCATGGGAAACAGATGGGGAAACAGTGGAAACAGTGTCAGACTTTACTTTTTTGGGCTCCAAAATCACTGCAGATGGTGACTGCAGCCATGAAATTAAAGACGCTTACTCCTTGGAAGGAAAGTTATGTCCAACCTAGATAGCATATTCAAAAGCAGAGACATTAATTTGCCAACAAAGGTCCGTCTAGTCAAGGCTATGGTTTTTCCTGTGGTCATGTATGGATGTGAGAGTTGGACTGTGAAGAAGGCTGAGGACCGAAGAATTGATGCTTTTGAACTGTGGTGTTGGAGAAGACTCTTGAGAGTCCCTTGGACTGCAAGGAGATCCAACCAGTCCATTCTGAAGATCAGCCCTGGGATTTCTTTGGAGGGAATGATGCTAAAGCTGAAACTCCAGTACTTTGGCCACCTCATGTGAATAGTTGACTCATTGGAAAAGACTGTGATGCTGGGAGGGATTGGGGGCAGGAGGAGAAGGGGACGACACAGGATGAGATGGCTGGATGGCATCACTGACTTGATGGACGTGAGTCTGAATGAACTCCGGGAGTTGGTGATGGACAGGGAGGCCTGGCGTGCTTCGATTCATAGGGTCGCGAAGAGTCGGACACGACTGAGTGACTGAACTGAACTGAAGAATATACATCATAATCAAGTGGGCTTTAGCCCAGGGATGGACGGATTCTTCAATATTCATAAATCAACCAATATGATACATCATATTAACAAACTGAAAAATAATAACCACATAATTAGTTCAACAGATGCAGATAAATTCTTTGACAAAATTCAACACTCATTTATGATGAAAACTCTCCAGAAAGTATGCACAGGGGGAGCATAAGTCAACATAATAAAGGCCATATAAGACAAATCCATAGCAAATATTGTTCACAATGGTGAAAAACTGAAATCATTTCCTCTAAAATGAGGAACAAAACAAGGTTTCCCACTGTTGCCACCATTATTCAACAGAATTTTGGAAGTCCTAACCAGAGCAATCAGAGAAGAAAAAGAAATAAAAGGAATCGAGATTGGAAAAGAAGCAAAACTCTCACTGTTTACATATGTCATGATTTTCTTCATAGAAAACCCTAAAGATGCCACTAGAAAATTCAGAAAAACATCTACTTCTGCTTCATTGACTACACTAAAGACGTTGACTATGTGGATCACAACAAACTGTGGAAAATGCTTAAAGAATTGGGAATACCAGACCACCTTGACTTCCTCATAAGAAACCTGTATGCAGGTCAAGAAGCAACAGTTAGAACTGGACATGGAACAATAGACTGGTTCAAAATTGCGAAAGGAGTATGTCAAGGCTGTATACTGTCATCATGCTTATTTAACTTATATGCAGAGTACATCATGCTAAATGCCAGGCTGGATGAAGCTCAAGCTGGATCAAGATTGCTGGGAGAAATATCAATAATCTCAGACATGCAGATAATACCACCCTAATGGCAGAAAGCAAAGAGGAACTAAAGAACCTCTTGTGAAGGTGAAAAAGGAGAGTGAAAAAGCTGGCTTAAAAGTCAACATTCAAAATACTAAAATCATGACATCTGGTCATGGCAAATAGAGGGGCAAAAAATGGAAACAGTGGCAGACTTTATCATCTTCAGCTCCAAAATGACTAGACAGTGACTGCAGCTATGAAATTAAAAGACACTAGCTCCTTGTGGAAAAAAAAAAAAAAAAACCATGACAAACCTAGACAGTGTATTAAAAAGAAGATACATTACTTTGCCTACAAAGGTCCATCTAGTCAAAGCTATAGCTTTTCCAGTATTCATGTACAGATGTGAGCTTTGGACCATAAAGAAGACTAAGAGCCAAAGAATTGATACTTTCCAACTGTAGTGCTGGAGAAGTCTTGAGAGTTCCTTGGACTGCAAGGAGATCAAACTAGTCAATTCTAAAGGAAATCAACCCTGAATCCTCACTGTAAGGACTGATGCTGAAGCTGAAGCTCCAATACTTTGACCACCTGATGCAAAGAGCGAACTCATTGTAAATGATCCTGATGCTGGGAAAGATTGAGGGCAAGAGGAGAAGGAGGTGACAGAGGATGAGATGGCTGAATGTCATCACTGACTCAATGGACATGAGTTTTAGCAAACTCCAGGAGATAGTGAAGGACAAGGAAGCCTGGCATGCTGCAGTCCATGGGGTTGAAAAGAGTCAGACATGACTGAGCAACTGAACAACAACAAAAATCAATGAATACAGTAGTTGTAGGATCAAAATTAAAGACACAGAAATCTCTTGCACTCCAATATACTAACAATGAAAAATCAGGAAGAGAAATTAAGGAAACAATCCCATTTACCACTGTAACAAAAAAAATAAAACACTTAGGGATAAATTTACCTAAAGAGACAAAACACCTATATTCAGAAAACTATAGGACACTGATGAAAGAAATTGAAGATGACACAAACAGATGGAATAATATACCATGTTCTTGGATTGGAATAACTAATAATGTGAAAATGACTATACTACCAAATGCAACCTATAGATTCAACACAATCCCTATCAAACCACCAATGATATTTTTCACAGAATTAGAACAAACAATTTCACAATTTGTATGGAGAGACAAAAGACCCCAAACAGCCAAAGTAATCTTGAAAAAGAAGAATGAAAGCTGGAGGAATCAACCTTCCTGACTTTGTAGACTATACTACAAAGCTACACTCATCAAGACAGTATGGAAGTGGCACAAAAATAGAAATATAGACCAATGGAACAAGATAGAAAGCCTGGAGACAAATCCATGCACATATGAACACCTTATCTTTGACAAAGGAGGCAAAAATATACAATAGAGAAAAGACAGTTTCTTCAATAAATGGTGCTAGGAAATCTGGGAAGCTATGTGTAAAAGAATGAAATTAGAACACTTTCTAACACCAATAACAAAAATAAACTCGAAATGGATTAAAGACCTAAATGTTGACCAGAAACTATAGAACTCTTAGAGGAAACCACGCAGAACACCCTTAAAACATAAATCACAGAAGGAACCTATATGACCCACCTCTCAGAGTAATGAAATAAAAACAAAAATAAACAAACGGGACCTAATTAAACTTAAAAGCTTTTGCACAATGAAGGAAAACTATAAGCAAAGTGAAAACCCAGTGCTCAGAATGGGAGAAAACAACAGCAACTGAAACAACTGACAAAGGATAAACCTCCAAAAAGCTCAAGCAGTTCATGTAGCTCAGTATCAGAAAAACAAACAACCCAATCAAAAAGTGGGCAGAAAACCTAGACATTTCTCCAAAGAAGACATGAAGATGCCTAATAAAGAGATGAAAAAAATGCTCAACATCACTCATTCTTCAGTTCAGTTCAGTCACTCAGTCGTCTCCGACTCTTTGTGACCCCATGAATCGCAGCACGCCAGGCCTCCCTGTCCATCACCAACTCCCGGAGTTCACTCAAACTCATGTCCATCGAGTTGGTGATGCCATCCAGGCAACTCATCCTCTGTCGTCCCCTTTTCCTCCTGCCCCCAATCCCTCCCAGCATCAGTCTTTTCCAATGAGTCAACTCTTCACATGAGGTGGCCAAAGTACTGGAGTTTCAGCTTTAGCATCATTCCTTCCAAAGAAATCCCAGGGCTGATCTCCTTTATGATGGACTGGTTGGATCTCCTTGCAGTCCAAGGGACTCTCAAGAGTCTTCTCCAACACCACAGTTCAAAAGCATCAATTCTTCGGTTCTCAGCTTTCTTCACAGTCCAACTCTCACATCCATACATGATCACTGGAAAAACCATAGCCTTGACTAGACGGACCTTAGTTCTCATTCTTAGAGAAACGCAAATCAAAACTACCCAGAGGTATATCACCTCACACCAGTCAGAATGGTCATCATCAAAAAATCTACAAATAGTAAATATTGGAGAGGATATGGAGAAAAGGGAACCCTCTTGCACTGTTGGTGGGAATATAAATTCTACCAAAAATTTAGAGAAGAACTAACACCTACCCTACTCAAACTCTTTCAGAAAATTGCAGAGGAAGGTAAACTTCCAAACTCATTCTATGAAGCCACCATCACCCTAATGCCAAAATCAGACAAAGATGCCACAGAAAAAGAAAACTACACGCCAATATCACTGATGAACATAGATGCAAAAATCCTTAACAAAATTCTAGCAAACAGAATCCAACAACATATTAAAAAGATCATGACCAAGTGGGCATTATCCCAGGGATGCAAGGATTCTTCAGTATTCACAAGTCAATCAATCTGACACACCACATTAACAAATTGAAAGATAAAAACCATATGATTATCTCAATAGATGCAGAGAAAGCCTTTGACAAAATTCAACATCCATTTATGATAATAACACTCCAGAAAGCAGGCATAGAGGGAACATACCTCAACATAATAAATGCTATATATGACAAACCCACAGCAAACATTATCCTCAATGGTGAAAAATTGAAAACATTTCCCTTAAAGTCAGGAACAAGACAAGGGTGCCCACTTTCACCACTACTATTCAACATAGTTTTGGAAGTTTTGGCCACAGCAATCAGAGCGGAAAAAGAAACAAAAGGTATCCAGATTGGAAAAGAAGAAGTAAAACTCTCACTGTTTGCAGATAACATGATCCTCTACGTAGAAAACCCTAAACACTCCACCAGAAATTACTAGAGCTAATCAATGAATATAATAAAGTTCCAGGATATCAAATCAATACACAGAAATCCCTTGCATTCCTATACAATAACAATGAGAAAACAGAAAGAGAAATTAAGGAAACAATTCCATTTACCATTGCAACAAAAAGAATAAAATACTTAGGAATATATCTACCTAAAGAAACAAAAGACCTATATATAGAAAACCATAAAACACTGGTGAAAGAAATCAAAGAGGACACAAACAGATGGAGAAATATACCATGCTCATGGACTGGAAGAATCAATATAGTGAAAATGAGTTTACTACCCAAAGCAATATATAGATTCAATGCAATCCCTATTCAATTGCATTGAATCCCTATCAAGCTACCAACAGTATTTTTCACAGAACTAGAACAAATAATTTCACAATTTGTATGGAAATACAAAAAACTTCGAATAGCCAAAGCAATCTTGAGAAAGAAGAATGGAACTGGAGGAATCAACCTGCTTGACTTCAGGCTCTACTACAAAGCCACAGTCATCAAGACAGTATGGTACTGGCACAAAGACAGAAATATAGATCAATGGAACAAATTGGAAAGACCAGAGATTAACAGGGAAACACAAACTTTAAATGATACAATAGACCAGTTAGACCTAATTGATATCTATAAGACATTTCACACCAAAACAATGAATTTCACCTTTTTCTCAAGCACACACGGAACCTTCTTCAGGATAGATCACATCGTGGGCCATAAATCTAGCCTTGGTAAATTCAAAAAAACTGAAATCATTCCAAGCATCTTTTCTGACTACAATGCAGTAAGATTAGATCTCAATTACAGGAGGAAAACTATTAAAAATTCCAACATATGGAGGCTGAACAACACGCTGCTGAATAACCAACAAATTACAGAAGAAATCAAACTATGCATAGAAGGCAATGAAAATGAAAACACAACAACCCAAAACCTGTGGGACACTGTAAAAGCAGTGCTAAGGGAAAGTTCATAGCAATACAGGCATACCTCAAGAAACAAGAAAAAAGTCAAATAAATAACCTAACTCTACACCTAAAGCAACTAGAAAAGGAAGAAATGAAGAACCCCAGGGTTAGTAGAAGGAAAGATATCTTAAAAATTAGGGCAGAAATAAATGCAAAAGGAACAAAAGAGACCATAGCAAAAATCAACAAAGTCAAAAGCTGGTTCTTTGAAGGGATAAATAAAATTGACAAACCATTAGCCAGACTCATCAAGAAACAAAAGGAGAAATATCAAATCAATAAAATTAGAAATGAAAAAGGAGAGAACACAACAGACAACACAGAAATATAAAGGATCATAAGAGACTACTATCAGCAATTATATGTCAATAAAATGGACAACGTGGAAGAAATGGACAAATTCTTAGAAAAGTACACCTTTCCAAAACTGAACCAGGAAGAAATAGAAAATCTTAACAGACCCATCACAAGCACGGAAATTCAAACTGTAATCAGAAATCTTCCAGCCAACAAAAGCCCAGGTCCAGACAGCTTCACAGCTGAATTCTACCAAAAATTTAGAGAAGAGCTAACACCTATCCTACTCAAACTCTTCCAGAAAACTGCAGAGGAAGGTAAACTTCCAAACTCATTCTATGAGGCCACCATCACCCTCATACCAAAACCTGACAAAGATCCCACAAAAAAAGAAAACTACAGGCCAATATCACTGATGAACATAGATGCAAAAATCCTTAACAAAATTCTAGCAAACAGAATCCAAAAACACATTAAAAAGATCATACATCATGACCAAGTGGGCTTTATCCCAGGGATGCAAGGATTCTTCAATATCCGCAAATCAGTCAATGTAATACCACATTAACAAATTGAAAAATAAAAGCTATATGATTATCTCAATAGATGCAGAGAAGGCCTTTGACAAAATTCAACATCCATTTATGATAAACTCTCCAGAAAGCAAGAATAAAAGGAACATACCTCAACATAATAAAAGCTATATATGATAAACACACAGCAAACATTATCCTCAATGGTGAAAAATTGAAAACATTTCCCCTAAAGTCAGGAACAAGACAAGGGTGCCCACTCTCACCACTACTATTCAACATAGTTTTGGAAGTTTTGGCCACAGCAATCAGAGCAGAAAAAGAAATAAGAGGAATCCAGATTGGAAAAGAAGGAGTAAAACTCTGCAGATGACGTGATCCTCTACACAGAAAACCCTAAACACTCCACCAGAAAATTACTAGAGCTAATCAATGAATATAGTAAAGTTGCAGGATATGAAATCAACACACAGAAATCCCTTGCATTTCTATACAATAACAACGAGAAAACAGAAAGAGAAATTAAGGAAACAATTCCATTCACCATTGCAACAAAAAGAATAAAATACTTAGGAATATATCTACCTAAAGAAACAAAAGACCTATATATTGAAAACTATAAAACACTGGTGAAAGAAATCAAAGAGGACACTAACAGATGGAGAAATATACCGTGTCCATGGATTGGAAGAATCAATATAGTGAAAATGAGTATACTACCCAAAACAATCTATAGATTCAATGCAATCCCTATCAAGCTACCAACAGTATTTTTCACAGAGCTAGAACAAATAATTTCACAATTTGTATGGAAATACAAAAAACTTCGAATAGCCAAAGCAATCTTGAGAAAGAAGAATGGAACTGGAGGAATCAACCTTCCTGACTTCAGTCTCTACTACAAAGCCACAGTCATCAAGACAGTATGGTACTGGCACAAAGACAGAAATATAGATCAATGGAACAAAATAGAAAGCCCAGAGACAAATCCATGCACCTATGGACACCTTATCTTTGACAAAGGAGGCAAGAATATACAACAGAGAAAAGACAATCTCTTTAACAAGTGGTGCTGGGAAAACTGGTCAACCACTTGTAAAACAATGAAACTAGAACACTTTCTAACACCATACACAAAAATAAACTCAAAATGGATTAAAGATCTAAACCAAAATCTATAAAACTCCTAGAGGGGAACATAAGCAAAACTTACTCTCTGACATAAATCACAGCAGGATCCTCTATGACCCACCTCCCAGAGTAATGGAAATAAAAGCAAAAATAAACAAATGGGACCTAATTAAACTTAAAAGCTTCTGCACAACAAAGGAAACTATAAGCAAGGTGAAAAGACAGCCTTCAGAATAGGAGACAATAATAGCAAACGAAGCAATGGACAAAGAATTAATCTCAAAAATATACAAGCAACTCCTGCAGCTCAATTCCAGGAAAATAAACGACCCAATCAAAAAATGGGCCAAAGATCTAAACAGACATTTCTCCAAAGAAGACATACAGATGGCTAACAAACACATGAAAAGATGTTCAACATCACTCATTATCAGAGAAATGCAAATCAAAACCACAATGAGGTACCATTTCACGCCAGTCAGAACGGCTGCTATCCAAAAGTCTACAAGCAGTAAATGATGGAGAGGGTGTGGAGAAAAGGGAACCCTCTCTCACTGTTGGTGGGAATGCAAACTAGTACAACCACTATCGAGAACAGTGTGGAGATTCCTTAAAAAACTAGAAATAGAACTGCCATATGACCCAGCAATCCCATTGCTGGGCATATACACCGAGGAAACGAGAATTGAAAGAGACACATGTACCCCAATGTTCATCACAGCACTGTTTATAATAGCCAGGGCATGGAAGCAGCCTAGATGTCCATCAATAGACGAATGGATAAAGAAAGCTGTGGTACATATACACAATAGAATATTACTCAGCTGTTAAAAAGAATGCATTTGAATCAGTTCTAATGAGGTGGATGAAACAGGAGCCTATTATACAGAGCAAAGTTTAAGTCAGAAAGGAAAACACCAATACACTATATTAACACACATATATGGAATTGTAAAAATGTTAACAATGACCCCAAAAGAGACACAGATGTAAAGAACAGACTTTTGGACTCTGTGGGAGAGGGGGAGGGTGGAATGATTTGAGAGAATAGCACTGAAACATGTATATTACCATATGTGAAATAGATCACCAGTCCTGTTTTGATGCATGAGACAGGGTGCTCAGGGCTGGTGCACTGGGATGACCCTGAGGGATGGGATGGGGAGGGACGTGGGCGGGGGGTTCAGGATGGGGGACACATGTATACCCATGGCTGATTCATGTGAATATATGGCAAAAACCACCACAATATTGTAAAGTAATTAGCCTCCAAGTAAAATAATTTTTTTTTAAAAAGTAGATAATTAGAGAAAACAAAAACATAAAAAGGGAAGAGGAAAAGGACAGAACTTCCACAGATTAAAGAAAGTAAGATGTTATCAGCAGGAAAAGCACTATCATCTCTATGAGAGGTTTCATACAAACTTCAGGGTAACCACACAGAGCAGAGATACAGAACAAAGAAAGAGGAAACTAAGAAAAATATCATAGGAAATCCCCAGAACATAAAAGAAACAGGGCAAGACTAAATCCTTATCTATCAATAATCATGTTGCTGTTGTTGTTTAGTTACTAAGTTTTGTCTGACTCTTTGCGACCCTATAGACTATTGCCCACCAGCCTCCTCTGTCCATGGGATTTCCCAAGCAAGAATACTGCAGTAAGTTGCCATTTCCTTCTCGAGATCTTCCTGACCCAGGGATCAAACATGCATCTCCTGCATTGGCAGGTAAATTCCTTACTGCTGAGCATTATGCCAAGTAAAAAAAGTGAAAGTATGCCAAGTAAAAAAAGTGAAAGTGTTAGCTGCTCAGCCCTGTCCTACTCTTTGTGACCCCACGGAGTGTAGCCCATCAGGGTCCTCTGTCCACGGAATTCTCTAGGCAAGAATACTGGAGTGGATTGCCATTCCCTTCTCCAGGGGATCTTCCCGAACCAGGGATCAAACCCATGTCTCCTGCTTTGCAGGCAGATTCTTTACCATCTGAGCTACCAGGAAAGCCTAAGCAAAATAAGTCAAATGGAAAAAGACAAAAACTGTATGATTTCACTCATATGTATATAAACCAAACAAAGAAACACACAGATATGGAGAACAGAGTAGTAGATAGAGGGGGAAGCGTAGTGGGGAGGGCAAAATGGTTAAAGGAGGTCAACCATATGGTGACAAATGAAAAGTAAATTTTTGGTGGTGAGCACATTGTAGGGTATGCAGAAGTAGAAATATAATATTTCTACAAAATAACTAAACTTGTATAATGTTGTAAATCCATGTTACTGCAATAAAAAATTTAAAAATTTTTAAAAGATTGACATGAATTGGTACATGACAAATATATACTGATTCATTATAGAATTTTGTCTAATCATCAAAGAACGCAAATCAAAACCACAGTGAGATACCACTTCACATCTGTCAGAATAACTATCATTTAAAAAGAACACAAATAACAAATGCTGGCAAGGATGCGGAGAAAAGAGAACCCTCATGTACTGTTGCCGGGAATGTAAACTGGTGCAGCTGTTGTTGAAAAGAGTATGGAGGTTTCTCAAAAATTAAAAATAGAATTACCATATGACCAAAAAATTCTACTCCTAGGTATATACCTGAAAAAAACAAACACTAATTTGAAAAGATACATGCACTCCAATGTTCATAGAAGCATTATTTAAAATTGCCAAGAATATGGATACAATCTAAAGTGTCCTAAGATGAGTGGATAAAGAAGATATGGATATGATGGAATGCTATTCAGCCATAAAAAAAGAATGAAATTTTGCCATTTGAAGTAACAAGGATAGACTCGGAGGGCATTATGCTAAGTGAAATATATCAGACAGAGAAAAGGCAAATACTACATGATATCACTTACATGTGGAATTTTAAAAACACAACAAAGTAGTGAATATAACAAAAAGGAAGCAGACTCGCTGACACAGAGAACAAACAAGTGGTTACCAGTACAGAGAAGGAATGGAGGAGGGGCAACACAGGGATAAGGTATCAAGACATGCAAACTATTAGGCATAAAGTAAGCAACAAGGATATGTCATACAACATGGGGATTATAACCAATATTTTATAATGACTATAAATGAAGCATAATCTTTAAAAACTGTGAATCATTATATTGTATATCTGTATACTGTACATCAACTAGACTTTCAATAAAATTTTTTTAAATAAAAAAGAGAATTGCATCTACTTTTGAATATGGAAGTTTTATAATAAAGGATTATTTTAAAAAGAGTAAATATATTTGACCATTTACTAAACAAATACTATTGTCTACTAAGTGTCAGGTTCTTATTATAGTAGGCCTTCAGTTCAGTTCCGTCGCTCAGTTGTGTCTGACTCTTTGTGACCCCATGAATCGCAGCACGCCAGGCCTCCCTGTCCATCACCATCTCCCAGAGTTAGTAGGCCTTGGAGGTACATAAATGAAGTACAATCTCAATTCCTAAGAAGTTTATCAAAAAGGAAAACAGACAAAATGATGTGGTAGCTGCTGTAACAGAGGTACATACAAGGTTCAATAAGTGCTCAAATAAAGAAGTAGTTAAGTCTGCTGGAGAAAGTCAGAGAAGAGCTGATCATGAAATGAAAAGCTGGAGTGGGAAGGAGAATTCTAGAAAGAGGAAATAGCACGTACAATAAAAATAAAAGTACTGAAGCATGAAATAGTTCCAGATAAGCACAGGGTAATGCTAATGAAAGAAACAACAAGATAACCCAGGAAACAAAAGTAGCTTCACCGCCTGGAGAGTCACCAGTGGCAGGCCAAGCTCTCCTGCCCTAGGACCTTTCAACATCCTGTTCCCTATCCTGGAGTTGTTCTCTTGGTTAATGCTTACTTGTCCTTCAAACCTCAGAATAAATGTCAATGCCTCTCCCACTGTCCCATAATCACAGAGATTTTTCTTGTTATTGTTTCTCATAGTTCTCCATTACAAATGAGCAGATCTGTAACTATACTCATTTATGTGCTTACTTGCTTAAAGTCTATCTCTTCTCCACTTGACTGCAGGTTCTAAGACAGTGGGAATAACTGCTTCATTCATCACAATGTCTCTACTGCCTAAAAAAGTTGCTAGCACACAGCAGGTGCTAACTACTGACTGAATGAAATGGAGGCCAGAAGCTATTTGGTGGAGAAAAACCTCTGAGTCAAACTGTATTCTGCAGATTAACAACAGACTTTCAAAAGCAAGGCTTACAGGAATGAAGAGCTGAAGAAAGACCCTGACTTATGATAACTTGATATTACAATTGGTTGAGAAGCACATCATTATCTGGCAGAGTGCTGTTGGATTCATTTGCAACATTTTTTAAATTTCAAAATTATTAACAATCATCCAGGCACAACACATGAAGCAAGTTGAAGTATCACTTCAGCATGGTACAATGGAGAATCTAAGGGATCCAAGTTCTATCTCCAATTCTACAATTCAACTATATATTTTAAGATAGGCGTTTTCTCCAAAGAGACATCTGAAAATTTGAGGGTATTTTTTCACTGTCACAAAAATGAGCAGCCAATACTAACATTTAGCAGTTAAAGACCAGACACATTAATGTTCGATAGTGCCCAGGTCAATCCTTTACAACAAAGTCCAATTCTGCTTCCCACAAAACTGCCAAATAATCTCACCTGGCATTCATGTAGGTGAAAAAAAAATAAACTTATAATTAATTATCTGACCTTTGGAGAAGGCAATGGCACCCCACTCCAGTACTCCTGCCTGGAAAATCCCATGGACGGAGGAGCCTAGTAGGCTGCAGTCCATGGGGTCGCTAAGAGCCGGACACAACTGCACAACTTCACTTTCACTTTTCACTTTCATGCATTGGCGAAGGAAATGGCAACCAACTCCAGTGTTCTTGCCTGGAGAATCCCAGGGACGGGTGGGCTGCCGTCTCTGGGGTCACACAGAATCAGACACGACTGAAGCGACTTAGCAGCAGCAGAACCTTATTCTATTTTATATTATTTAAACATAAAATCACTCAATTTCCAAGGAAGGCAATTACCTTGTAAATCAAGGGAATATTATACTTGGATCTGACACTTCACTAAGAGTTGTCCACCATTTTGAAAAATTACATCACTGATGGGTGTTATCTGAGTCACTGACTGACACTTGGCATATCTGTCAGTCTACACTTGCAGCTGTCATATTCACAGTGACTCACATGCAAATGTAAGTATCTGACTACTTATGCAGTTATACTGTGCACTTACATAGAGAAATACTCATTTTATTCTAAATCAATTTCAAAGTTTCCTTTTAGCTTATAAATAGGGCATTATGTTGATTTCTTAGAAAGAAGGTGGCTTATATTATCTATGAATTTCTTTCAGGACAGCAAAAGGTTAAAGTACTTGGTTTAAAAAAAAAAAAAAATGAAGCAATGGGTCTGATAAGGTTGAGAACCATCAAGTTACCAAACCCACCCAAAGTCATCTCTTTCACCTACAAAAACAGGGGATGTAAAGAAACAGTCTCTTGGTCCCTATGTCTGTAAAATATAACAATGCTATGGGACTACATGTCCAGCAAAAGTTACCTCTGCACAGGCACTGTAGAATTCTTTGTACACAAAGGTGAAAGCTATGTCTCTGCCCACTACACTTGGACTCGAAATAAAACATGGAAGGAGGGGCTTCCCTGGTAGTCCAGTGGTTAAGACTCCACACTTCCAATGCAGGGATGCAGGGGGTATGGGTTTGATCCCTGGTGATGGAACTAACAAATGGCTCAGTGGTAAAGAATCTACCTGCCAATGCAGGAGATGCAAGAGACACAGGATCAATCCCTGGGTGGGGAATACCCCTCGGAGAAGGAAATGACAACCCACTCCAGCATTCTTGCCTGAAAATTTCCATGGACAGAGAAGCCTGGCAGGCTACAGTCCATGGAGTTGCAAAGAATGGAACATGACAAAGCACACACATACAATGCAGGGAACTAAGATCCTACATGCTGCATGGTGCAGCCAAAAAAAACAAACAAAAACAAAACATGGAAGCAGAAGGTAGACAATGTTCACTCCTGACTCAGAATGGAATTAACCATTAGCTATAAAAGCCATTACATAACATGACAGCACTGCCAGTATTTGGCAGATTGTTGTTGCTGTTCAGTCACTAAGTCATATCCAAACCTTTGTGATCCATGGGGTCCTCGGGCACACCTGGCTCCTGTGACCTCCACTATCTCCCAGAGTTTGCTTAAATTTAGGTCCACTGAGTTGATGATGATATCTAATTATCTCATCCTCTGCTGCCCCCTCTCCTTTTGCCTTCAATCTTTCCCAGCATCAGGATCTTTTCCAATGAGGCAGCTCTTTTGCAGATAGGAAACTAATTTTCTTTGAAAGCTAGAAACTGACAGCACAAAAAAAGAGCTTCTCTTGACAAAAAAGATCTCTGTGACAGCACAGTCCCACAAGCTGAAAGCCCTAACAAGGACAGTAGGTTAAGACACAAAATTCTAAACTAAAAACAAACACTGCTGAGAGAAACTAATTTAGAAACACAAAAGAAGATTAATTTCTGCAACATCTCCTAATTATGTATAGGTAATGCCAGCCACACAAAGCTATCAAAACTCGTAATAAACTCAATGAAACAAATCCAAAACATTCCAGGACTCATGGTGCACAGAGCTCTAAATCCACTCTTTGTCACTGGGGAAATGCACGACAATGAAATTATGATTTTTTTTAATAAAAACTGTCCATGTTTAGAATTGAAAATTTAAGTGAAAACACTTTAAAATCTGAAATGGTTAAATAAATTAAGAGTAACCTAAAAGGCTCAATCCAATAACATCGAGATTCTAAAGTATGTTACTTTGTTTATATAAGTATCTTCCACATTTCTTTTCAGAATGTTTTATAGTTATTATGGAAACTGAAAAAACAAACACTCATAACCAACTAGATTTGTGATTCTAAAACATTAACTATTTAGTAGTTTTTCAGCCAAGGTTAAAACACCAAACAAAAGCAATGAACTGTATTACCAATGATGCTAAGAACATTTTGAAAGTGAGATATCTATATGTTCCACACCCCCAATCAAATGTCTGCTGCTGCTGCTGCTGCTGCTAAGTCACTTCAGTCGTGTCCGACTCTGTGCGACCCCACAGATGGCAGCCCACCAGGCTCCCCCATCCCTGGGATTCTCCAGGCAAGAACACTGGAGTGGGTTGCCATTTCCTTCTCCAATGCATAAAAGTGAAAAGTGAAAGTGAAGTCGCTCAGTCGTGTCCAACCCTCAGCGACCCCATGGACTGTAGCCTACCAGGCTCCTTCGTCCATGGGATTTTCCAGGCAAGAGTACCGGAGTGGGATGCCATTGCCTTCTCCGATCAAATGTCTAACAATAAGAAAAGACCTAAGATACTTCTTAAAATATATGCTTTTTTTTTAGAAGTTCTTTGGAAAACTTTGAGAAACTGAAAATAATCTTTGATGGTCCACATTTTATTTGACAGATATTGGGAAAAATGTAGATTTTAAGTCAGGAAAAAACTCTATGGAAAAAGGCCAATTAAGTGAGCTCAAAGTGGAAAGAACTTAGCAAGGACTTTGGAAATGATATTTAATTTTATTTATTTAATCATCATACTTAATTTTCTGATATTAGCCTGAACATGACAGCCTGAAGAAATTAACTCAGAAAATACATCAATGTCACTGTGTTCAACTGCTAGATGCCTCTCTAGTCTAGCTGGAGAAACTTACACACTTCAAGCTCAGATCAAGGGCCACTTCCTCTGAAGAGCCTTCCCTGGCCTATCCCCTCTGTTTCTGCATCTGTCTGTCCACCTTTCCGTCAACAGACATGTGGCGAGTGCTTGATATGCTGTCAAACAAGAAATATCCTTTGTCCTACAGTTTAAAAAGCAACTAAATTTCCAACATAACTAGGCATTCTGATTAAATTCCAGGTTTAGGAATCACTGGCATGGAGGCAGATTTATCTAACGCTGTTCCCCTTTCCTCTGATCACTAGGGAAGAAGCATCTCTCTTTCCTAAAGCTAGTCCTTATACTCATGATGTAGATTCTAGAAGATTATGAACAAGGCAGAGACAAACTCATCCACTGTATGACTTATGTAGGGCAAGTAACTTAATATCTGCAAAAACAAGGGTAAGTATTCACTGCATAGAATTTTCATGAGGATTAAATGAGGTAATACTGATAATTATCTAGCATGCTATCTGTGAGATAATACAGAATCATACATTAGTCTCTACCCCTGTTTCCCAAAACAGGACTTTGAAACCCTTGTAAATTCCCAACTGATAAGAGAAGTACAAGCAAATACTTTTTGTTCTACTGAGATGACTCTGGATGGGCTCCTAGATGGAAGCTGGTCCCCAGAAAGGCCAAGCCATGATTGTAAGCTTGGAGTTTTCAGAACCCCTTCATTCTCCAGAGAAGGAGAGAAAGGCTGGAAATGGAATTAATAATTGATTATGCCTTTAAGAACAAGTCTCCATAAAAATGTGATTCAGAGAGGATCATGGATTCAGGCTTAGGATCCTCCCAGACTTCACCCTATGTATCTCTTCATTTGTATTCTTTAACATAACCTTAATAAACTGGTAATTGGATGCAATCTCAAAAAGGACAGAATGATCTCCGCTTCCGTGACAAACCTTTCAATATCACGGTAATCCAAGTCGATGCCCCAAGCAGTAATGCTAAAGAAGCTGAAGTTGAACAGTTCTATGAAGACCTTCAAGACCTTCTAGAACTAACACCTAAAAAAGATGTCCTTTTCATTACAGGGGACTGGAATGCAAAAGTAGGAAGTCAAGAAACACCTGGAGCAACAGACAAATTTGGCCTTGGAGTACAGAATGAAGCAGGGCAAAGACTAATAGAGTTTGGCCAAGACAATGCACTGGTCATAGCAAACACCCTCTTCCAACAACACAAGAGAAGACTCTACACATGGACATCACCAGATGGTCAACACCGAAATCATATTGATTATATTCTTTGCAGCCAAAGATGGAAAAGAAGCTCTATACAGTCAGAAAAATCAAGACCGGGAGCTGACTGTGGCTCAGATCATGAACTCCTTATTCCCAAATTCAGACTTAAACTGAAGAAAGTGGGGAAAACCACTAAACCATTCAGGTATGACCTAAATCAAATCCCTTATGATTATACAGTGGAAGTGTGAAATAGATATAAGGGACTAGATCTCATAGACAGAGTGCCTGATGAACTATGGATGGAGGTTCGTGACATTGTACAAGGGATCAAGACAGGGATCAAGACCATCCCCAAGAAAAAGAAAGGAAAAAAGCAAAATAGCTGCCTGAGGCAGGGCTTACAAATAGCTATGAAAAGAAGATAAGTGAAAAGCAAAGGAGAAAAGGAAAGATATTCCCATCTGAATGCAGAGTTCCAAAGAATAGCAAGGAGAGATAAGAATGCCTTCCTCAGCAATCAATGCAAAGAAATAGAGGAAAACAACAGAATGGGAAAGACTAGAGATCTCTGCAAGAAAATTAGAGATACCAAGGGAACATTTCATGCAAAGATGGGCTCAATAAAGGACAGAAATGGTATGGACAGAACAGAAGCAGAAGATATTAAGAATAGGTGGCAAGAATACAAGAAACTGTACAAAAAAGATCTTCATGACCCAGATAATTATGACGGTGTGATCGATCACTCACCTAGAGCCAGACATCCTGGAATGCAAAGTCAAGTGGGCCTTAGGATGCATCACTACAAACAAAACTAGTGGAGGTGATGGAATTCCAGTTGAGCTATTCCAAATCCTGAAAGATGATGCTGTGAAAGTGCTGCACTCAATATGCCAGCAAATTTGGAAAACTCAGCAGTGGCCACAGGACCGGAAAAAGTCAGTTTTCATTTCAATCCCAAAGAAAGGCAATGCCAAAGAATGCTCAAACTACTGCACAATTAGACTCATCTCACACGCTAGTAAAGTAATGCTCAAAATTCTCCAAGCCAGACTTCAACAATACACGAACCATGAACTACCAGATGTTCAAGCTAGCTTTAAAAAAGGCACAGGAACCAGAGATCAAACTGCCAACATCCGTTGGATCATGGAAAAAGCAAGAGAGTTCCAGAAAAACATCTATTTCTGCTTTATTGACTATGCCAAAGACTTTGACTGTGTGGATCATAATAAACTGTGGAAAATTCTGAAAGAGATGGGAATACCAGACCACCTGACCTGCCTCTTGAGAAATCTGTATGCAGGTCAGAAAGCAACAGTTTGAACTGAACATGGAACAACAGACTTGTTCTAATAGCAAAGGGAGTCCGTCAAGGCTGTATATTGTCACCCTGCTTATTTAACTTACATGCAGAGTACATCATGAGAAACGCTGAGCTAGATGAAGCACAAGCTGGAATCAAGATTGCTCAGAGAAACATCAATAACCTCAGATATGCAGATTACATCACCCTTATGGCAGAAAGTGAAGAACTAAAGAGCCTCTAGATGTAAGTGAAAGAGGAGAGTGAAAAAGTTGGCTTAAAAACTCAACATTCAGAAAACTAAGATCATGGCATCTGGTCCCATCACTTCATGGGAAATAGATGGGGAAACTGTGGAGGACTTTATTTTGGGGGGCTCCAAAACCACTGCAGATGGTGACTGCAGCCATGAAATTAAAAGACGCTTACCCCTTGGAAGGAAAACTATGACCTACCTAGACAGCATATTAAAAAGCAGACATTACATGCCAACAAAGGTCTGTCTAGTCAAGCTATGGTTTTTCCAGTAGTCATGTATGGATGTGAGAGTTGGACTATAAAGAAAGCTGAACACCAAAGAATTGATGCTTTTGAACTGTGGTGTTGGAGACTCTTTAAAGTCCCTTGGACTGCAAGTAGATCCAACCAGTCCAACCTAGAGGAAATCAGTCCTGAATATTCATTGGAAGGACTGATGCTGAAATTCCAATACTTTGGCCACCTGATGCAAAGAGCTGACTCATCTGAAAAGACCCTGATCCTGAGAAAGATGGAAGGCAGAAGGAGAAGGGGGAGACAGAGGATAAGATGTTGCCATCCAACTCAATGGACATGACCAAGTCAATGGACATGAGTTTGAGTAAACTCCTGGAGTTGGTAATGGACAGGGAGGCCTGGCATGCTGCAGTCCATGGGGTCACAAAGATTCGGACATGACTAAGCAACTGAATTGAACTAATAAACTGGTGAACATTAGTGTTTCCCTGAGTTATAAGTTCTAGCAAATAATCATGGAGAAGGAAATGGCAACCCACTCCAGTATTCTTGCCCAGAGAATCCCAGGGACGCTGGAGTCTGGTGGGCTGCCATCTATGGGGTCGCACAGAGTCAGACACAACTGAAGTGACTTAGCAGCAGCAGCAGCAGCAAATAATCAAATCCATGGAGAATTTCATGGGAACCTCCAATTTGTAGCCAAATCCAACAGGGGTTGTGGATAACCCAAGGTTCTACTGTTTGCAACTGGCATCTGAAGGAGGGAAGGCACTCTCATGGGACCACTTAACCTGTGGGACCTGACGCTATTTCCAGGTAGATAATATCAGAACTGGGTTAAATTATAGGATATCCAGCTGATGTCACAAACTGCTTGGTGTTAGGATAAAAACTCACATATCTGGTGTCAGAAGCATTATGGGTAAATAGTAGTGTGAGAATAAAGGAAAATACAGGAGAAAACTGGAGTTTTTACAATCAGTTTCACATACAGCAAAGGCTCAAAGCCCTCTCCTTCCTCCCATACTCATCCTCAGAAACCTCATTCTATCCATTTTCACCCCTTACTCTACAAGTCCAGTGACTCTTTTCTGCCCCTTAAACATGCTAATGTTTTCCCCATATTTAAGAAAAACAAAACACACACACACACACACACACACACACACACACACACACACACTCCTTTGTCAACCTCATGTTCTCTCTTAGCCATGTCTGTTTCTCCCCCTAATCCAGTAAGTTTTAAGAAAGTAATCTACACTTTGTCTCCACCTCCACATCTTTCATTTACCCCCTAACTATTTAACTTGCATGGACCTTGTCAAGATGAATAACAATACCTAACTGCTAAAACCAATAAACAAATGTTTTAGTCTAGTGGACACCATGCTATTCTAAGTTTACTGAGATCTCTTTTCAGCATGACACTGACCTCCATACCATCCTTCTTGAAAAGCTCTACTCCCTTCACTTTCCAGGCATCATTTTCCTGCTTTCCCACCTACATTCATATTTACCAGGCTAGTCTTTGCTTTTAGGCTAGTCAGGCTAGTCTTTGGAAGAAAACTTCACTTGTCCATCCCCTATTACCTCTAAGCCAGAAATTATGACATTTATTTTATTTACAGCAATATCTATTACATTCTTAGAAAGAGACCAACCCAGAAAAGAAATTCACTATTCTAATGAAATCCTTCCAGACATTCTTAAGATGAAACCCTATCACATAACTTTTTAAAAGTTACATGAGGTAAGAAAAAAATACTTTAAGATGTTGTTACTCTTCAGTTTGAGACTTACTATTTATTCTGGTACACACATCATACATTTATGCCCATAGCCTCTCCAACTCCTTCAACTGCAAAAAAAATACATGTGCTCCCCACATATCTACCCACTGGGATACAAATGCACACCCAGATATGCAAACTCATAATAAAAATTCAATACAGTCAATTCTGTAGGTAGGCAGACAAGTGGAAAGGTACATGACTAGATGAGCTGCAGAATGGACAAATCTAAATTACAAGAGATAAACTGGGAAAAAGTTACAGGTGAACAAGAAACAACCAATTAATGCTAGAATAATGAAATATGTTAAATGATACAAAGAAAACTTTGTCACTAGTTAGTGTCACAACCTTAGATTAACTTTTGGGGCCTCATCTAGAGAGGCTAGGCTAAATGATTCTCTAAAAATTCATTACAATTCTCAAATCCTATGATTCTACAGAAAACTCAGCTTTAAAACACATTTATTGCTGCTTTTGACTTACTGTTTTCATTCTTTATTATTATTTAAATCACAATATCAGTATCATGCTCCAAAAACAATGTTTGATGCTGGGCCTTTGTTTTTGGCAGTCTTTATGATAAGTGCTATAATGGAGGGGTTAAAAAAAAAGTATTTAAAGAAGTAGGTGGGAGGCGGTCCTAAGATGGTAGAGGAATACGACGGGGAGACCACTTTCTCCCCCACAAATTCATCGAAAGAACATTTGAACGCTGAGCAAATTCCACAAAACAACTTCTGAATGCTGGCAGAGGACATCAAGCACCCAGAAAGGCAGCCCATTGTCTTGGAGAGGAGGTAGGACAAAATAAAAAAGACAAAAAGAAAGACAAAAGAGGTAGGGACAAAGATCCATCCTGGGAAGGGAGTCTTAAAAAAGAGATGCTCCCAAACACCAGGAAACACTCTCTCCGGTGGGCCTGTGGCGAGCCTTGGAATCTCAGAGGGCAAAATAATCGGAAGGAAAAACAAATAAATAATTAAAACCCACAGATTACGTGCCTAACAGCAACTCCAGCAGAGCAGCAGCCCAGAGGCTCACATCCGCCACTAGCAAACAGGGGCTGGACAGGGAGGCGCGGGCTGCATTGCTAAGGATAAGGACTGGACCTGAATGCCCCGAGGGCAATCTGAGGGAACTAGCTTGAGATAGTAACCCAGACTGTGGGATAGCTATGGACCTAACAGAAGCAGAAGATATTAAGAAGAGGTGGCAAGAATACACAGAAGAACTGTACAAAAAAGATCTTCATGACCCAGATAACCACAATGGTGTGATCACTCACCTAGAGCCAGACATCCTAGAATGGGAAGTCAAGTGGGCCTTAGAAAGCATCACTACGAACAAAGCTAGTGGAGGTAATGGAATTCCAGTTCTCAGCAGTGGCCACTGGACTGGAAAGGTCAGTTTTCATTCCAATCCCAAAGAAAGGCAATGCCAAAGAATGCTCAAACTACCACACAATTGCACTCATCTCACACGCTAGTAAAGTCATGCTCAATATTCTCCAAGCCAGGCTTCAGCAATACGTGAACTGTGGACTTCCAGATATTCAAGCTGGTTTTAGAAAAGGCAGAAGAAACAGAGATCAAATTGCCAACATTCGCTGGATCATCAAAAAAGCAAGAGAGTTCCAGAAAAACATCTATTTCTGCTTTATTGACTATGCCAAAGCCTTTGACTGTGTGGATCACAATAAACTGTGGACAATTCTGAAAGATATGGGAATACCAGATCACCAGACCTGCTTCTTGAGAAACCTGTATGTAGGTCAGGAAGCAACAGTTAGAACTGGACATGGAACAACACACTGGTTCCAAATAGGAAAAGGAGTACGTCAAGGCTGTATATTGTCACCCTGCTTATTTAACTTATATGCAGTGTACATTAGGAGAAACGCTGGGCTGGAAGAAGCACAAGCTGGAATCAAGATTGCTGGGAGAAATATCAATAACCTCAGATATGCAGATGACACCACCCTTATGGCAGAAAGTGAAGAGGAACTCAAAAGCCTCTTGATGAAAGTGAAAGAGGAGAGTGAAAAAGTTGGCTTAAAGCTCAACATTCAGAAAACGAAGATCATGGCATCTGGTCCCATCACTTCATGGGAAATAGATGGGGAAACAGTGGAAACACTGTCAGACTTTATTTTTGGGGGTGCCAAAATCACTGCAGATGGTGACTGCAGCCATGAAATTAAAAGACGCTTACTCCTTGGAAGGAAATTATAACCAACCTAGATAGCATATTCAAAAGCAGAGACATTACTTTGCCAACAAAGGTCCATCTAGTCAAGGCTATGGTTTTTCCAGTGGTCATGTATGGATGTGAGAGTTGGTCTGTGAAGAAAGCTGAGAGCTGAAAAATTGATGCTTTTAACTGTGGTGTTGGAGAAGACTCTTGAGAGTCCCTTGGACTGCAAGGAGACCCAACCAGTCCATTCTGAAGGAGATCAGCCCTGGGATTTCTTTGGAAGGAATGATGCTAAAGCTGAAACTCCAGTACTTTGGCCACCTCATGCGAAGAGTTGACTCATTGGAAAAGACTCTGATGCTGGGAGGGATTGAGGGCAGGAGAAGAAGGGGACGACAGAGGATGAGATGGCTGGATGGCATCAGTGACTCAATAGACATGAGTTTGAGTGAACTCCGGGAGTTAGTGATGGACAGGGAGGCCTGGAGTGCTGCGATTCATGGGTTCGCAAAGAGTCGGACACAACTGAGGGACTAAACTGAACTGAAGACCCTGCCAGGCCCGCTCACAGAACAAAGGACTGAGCAGAACTAGCCGGCTGCGGACCGGCCCATCCCCCGCCAGAGATAGGCAGGCGAGGGCAGCCAGAGCTGGAAGGGGGCAATCACGGCCCCAGAGAGGTATCATCTACCAAACTGCAAGCAGACGTCGTTGCCAACCAAGACTTCTTGGGATTCTGGATGGTCGACATCCGCCAGGAGGGTCGCAGCCAGAGATCAGCTCCCCAGAAGAGACACATGGCACACCTGAGAAGGCGTGCCTGTTATACACCCAGAAAACCAAGTGCCAGGGACAGGGTATGCATTAAGTCGCAGCCTTCAACTGGGGGTGACTGCACTCGCCAAGCACCTGGTCACCTGAGCTGCTCAGACCTGGGAAGGGCACAAAATGCCAAAAGGCCCAACCAAGTCTGCACCTTTGTAGAGTACCCGAGAACCTGAACCTGAGCAGCTTAGACCTGGGGACTGCATGCAACCCTGGGCCTGCCTCAGACAGTTCCCCATCAGAGCAAACTAGAGCCTGAACAGTGTAGATTGGGAAAGCACACACACTGTGAGCAGGGGCAAAACCAGTGCGGCCAAGATATTGCAAGCACTCCCCACACACCCCAGTGATATTTGTTTGTAGTGTTCCTCCCTCCCCAAAGCACAACTGAACAAGTGAGCCTAAAAAAAGTGACCACCACCACCCCCCTTGTGTCAGGGTGGAAATTAGACACTGAAGAGACCAGTAAACAGAAGAATCTAAAATAAACAGAGGGAACCGCTTTGGAAGTGACAGGTGCAATAGATTAAAACCCTGTAGTTAGCACCAACTACATAGAAAAGGGCCTATAGATCTTGAGAAGTATAAGCCGGATCAAGGAACTATCTGAAAATGAACTGACCCCACACTGTCCACAACAGCTCCAGAGAAAGTCCTAAATATATTTTTACTACTACCATTTTTTAAATTGAAAAAAAAGAAAAAAATTTTAAGTCCCTTATTACTCCTTTAGTTTTCATTTTTATAACCTATTACCTTGCCAAAAAAAAAAGACCCTATTTTTAAAGCAAACTTCATATATATATATATTTTATAATTTTTGTGACTTTGTCATGTTTTTTTTTAATATTGTATTTTTGAGAATCTAACCTCTACTCTAGATATTTAATTTTTGCTTCTTGGTATTTGTTATCAACTTTGTACCTATAAGAACCCAATCTTCAGTATCCATTTTTACTTGGGAGCGAGATCACCGGCCTGATTGCTCTCTCCACCTTTTGACTCTCCTTTTTCTCCACCAGGTCACCTCTATCTCCTCCCTTCCCCTTCTCTTCTCTACCCACATCTGTGAATCTCTTTGTACGTTCCGGGCTGTGGAAAACACTTAGGGAACTGATTACTGGCTGGATCTGTCTCTCTCCTTTTGATTCCCCCTTTAGCCCTCTGGCCACCTCTGTCTCCTTCCTCCCTCTTCTCTTCTCTGTGTAACACTGTGAACATCTCTGAGGGATCCAGACTGTGGAGGGTACATAGGGAAGTGATTACTGGCGAGCTTGTTCTTGCCCCTTTTGATTCCCCCTGTTCTCCTCCTGGTCACCTCTATCTCCCTCCTCCCTCTTTTTTTCTCCATGTAACTCTGTGAACCTCTCCAGGTGTCCCTCACTGTGGAGAAACTTTTCATCATTAACCTAAATGTTTTATCATTGGTGCCACATAGATGGAGAAGTCTTGAGGCTACTGTAAGAATAAGACTGAAAACCAGAGGCAGGAGGCTTAAGTCCAAATCCTGAGAACACCATAGAACTCCTGAATACCAGGAACATTAATCGATAGGAGCTCATCAAACGCCTCCATGCCTACACTGAAACCAAGCACCACCCAAGGGCCAAAAAGCTCCACAGCAAGACATACCATGCAAATTCTCCAGAAACACAGGAACATAGCCCTGAGCTTCAATATACAAGCTGCCCAAAGTCACACCAAACCCACTGACAACTCAAACTCATTACTGCACACTTCACTGCACCCCAGAGAAGAAATCCAGCTCCACCCACCAGAACACCGACACAAGCTTCCCTAACCAGGAAATCCTCACAAGCCACCCATCCAACCCGACCCACAGCGAGGAAACTCCACAATAAAAAGGAACCACAAACTGCCAGAATACAGAAAGGCCACCCCAAACACAGCAATATAAACAAGATGAAAAGGCAGAGAAATACCTAGCATGTAAAGGAACAGGATAAATGCCCACCAAACCAAATAAAAGAGGAAGAGTTAGGGAATCTACCTGATCAAGAATTCTGAAAAATGATAGTGAAAATGATCAAAAATCTTGAAAACAAATTGGAGTTACAGATAAATAGCCTGGAGACAAGAATCAAGAAGATACAAGAAAGGTTTAAAGGTGGCTCAGATAGTAAAGCATCTGCCTGCAATGCAGGAGACCTGGGTTTTCGATCCCTGGGTCAGGAAGATCCCCTGGAGAAGAAAATGGCAACCCACTCCAATACTCTTGTCTGGAAAATTCCATGGATGAAGGAGCCTGGTATGCTACCGTCCATGGGATGGCAAAGAGTCAGACATGACTGAGCAACTTCACTGGTTCACTAGAAAAAATAAAAAAGAGTCAATATATAATGAATAATGCAATAAATGAGATCATAAACACTCTGGAGGGAACCAACAGTAGAATAACGGAGGCAGGAGATAGGATAAGTGAGGCAGAAGATAGAATGGCAGAAATAAATGAAATAGAGAAGAAAAAAGATTTCAAAGAAATGAGGACAACCTCAGAGACCTCTGGGACAATGATAAACGCTCCAACATTCGAATCATAGGAGTCCAGAAGACAACAAAAATAAAGACCATGAGAAAATACTTGAGGAGGTAATAGTTGAAAACTTCCCTAAAATGGGAAAGGAAATAATCACCCAAGTCCAAGAAACCCAGAGAGTCCCAAACAGGATAAATCCAAGCTGAAACACCCCAAGACACATATTAATCAAATTAACAAAGATCAAACACAAAGAACAAATATTAAAAGCTGCAAAGGAAAAACAACAAGTAACACACAAGGGGATGCCCATAAGGATAACAGCTGATCTTTCAACAGAAACTCTTCAGGCCAGGAGGGAATGGCAGGACATACTTAAAGTGATGAAAGAAAATAACCTACACCCCAGATTAATGTACCCAGCAAGGATCTCATTCAAATATGAAGGAAAAATCAAAAACTTTACAGACAAGCAAAAGCTGAGAGAATTCAGCACCACCAAACCAGCTCTCCAACAAATGCTAAAGGATCTTCTCTAGACAGGAAACACAGAAAGAGCGTATAAACTCGAACCAAAAACAATAAAGTAAATGGCAAGGGGATCATACTTATCGATAATTATCTTAAATGTAAATGGGTTGAATGCCCCAACCAAAAGAAAAAGACTGGCTGAATGGATACAAAAACAAGACCCCTATATATGTTGTCTACAAGAGACCCACCTTGAAACAAGGGACACATACAGACTGAAAGTGAAGGGCTGGAAAAAGATATTCCATGCAAATAGAGACCAAAAGAAAGCAGGAGTAGCAATACTCATATCAGATAAAATAGACTTTAAAACAAAGGCTGTGAAAAGACACAAAAATGGGTACTACATAATGATGAAAGGATCAATCCAAGAAGAAGATATAAAAATTATAAATATATATGCACCCAACATAGGAGCACCACAATATGTAAGACTAATGCTAACAAGTATGAAAGGGGAAATTAACAATAACACAATAATAGTGGGAGACTATCACACCTATGGATAGATCAACTAAACAGAAAATTAACAAGAAAACACAAACTTTAAATGATACAATAGACCAGTTAGACCTAATTGATATCTATAGGACATTTCACTCCAAAACAATGAATTTCACCTTTTTCTCAAGTGCACACGGAACCTTCTTCAGAATAGACCACATCCTGGGCCATAAATCTAGCCTTGGTAAATTCAAAAAAGTTGAAATCATTCCAAGCATCTTTTCTGACTACAATGCAGTAAGATTAGATCTCAATTACAGGAGAAAAACTATTAAAAATTCCAGCATATGGAGGCTGAACAACATACTGCTGAACAAGCAACAAATCACAGAAGAAATCAAAATATGCATAGAAACAAACGAAAATGAAAACACAACAACCCAAAACCTATGGGACACTGTAAAAGCAGTGCTAAGGGGAAGGTTCATAGCAATACAGGCTTACCTCAAGAAACAAGAAAAAACTCAAATAAATAACCTAACTCTACACCTAAAGCAACTAGAAAAGAAAGAAATGAAGAACACCAGGGTTAGTAGAAGGAAAGAGATCTTAAAAATTAGAGCAGAAATAAATGCAAAAGGAACAAAAGAGACCATAGCAAAAATCAACAAAGCCAAAAGCTGGTTCTTTGAGAAGATAAATAAAATTGACAAACCTTTAGCTAGACTCATCAAGAAACAAAGGGAGAAAAATCAAATCAACACAATTAGAAATGAAAATGGAGAGATCACAACAGACAACACAGAAATACAAAGGATTGTAAAAGACTATTAACAGCAATTATATGCCAATAAAATGGACAACTTGGAAGAAATGGACAAATTCTTAGAAAAGTACAACTTTTCAAAACTGAACCAGGAAGAAACAGAAAATCTTAACAGACCATCACAAGCACAGAAATCAAACCTGTAATCAGAAATCTTCCAGCCAACAAAAGTCAAGGACCAAACAATTTCACAGCTGAATTCTACCAAAAATTTAGAGAAGAGCTAACTCTTTCAGAAAATTGCAGAGGAAGGTAAACTTCCAAACTCATTCTATGAGGCCACCATCACCCTAATACCAAAACCAGACAAAGATGCCACAAAAAAAAGAAAACTACAGGCCAGTATCACTGATAAAACTGAAACAAGCCACTCAGTCATGTCCAACTCTTTGCAATCCCATGGACTGTAGCCTACCAGGCTCCTCAGTCCATGGAATTTTCCAGGCAAGAGTACTAGAGTGTGTTGCCATTTCCTTCTCCAGGGGATCTTCCCCACCCAGGGATCGAACCCGGGTCTCCTGCACTGCAGGCAGATGCTTTACCGTATGAGCCACCAGGGAACATGGATGCAAAAGTCCTTAACAAAATCCTAGCAAACAGAATCCACCAACATAGTAAAAAGATTACACATCATGACCAAGTGGGCTTTATCCCAGGGATGCAAGGATTCTTCAATATCCACAAATCAATCAACGAAATACACCACATTAACAAATTGAAAAATAAAAACCACATGATTATCTCAATATATACAGAGAAAGCCTTTGACAAAATTCAACATCCATTTATGATAAAAACCCTGCAGAAAGCAGGAATAGAAGGAACATACCTCAACATAATAAAAGCTATATATGATAAACCCACAGCAAATATTATCCTCAATGGTGAAAAATTGAAAGCATTTCCCCTAAAGTCAGGAACAAGACAAGGGTGCCCACTCTCACCACTACAATTCAACATAGTTTTGGAAGTTTTGGCCACAGCAATCAGAGCAGAAAAAGAAACAAAAGGTATCCAGATTGGAAAAGAAGAAGTAAAACTCTCACTGTTTGCACATAACATGATCTCTACATAGAATACCCTAAACACTCCACCAGAAAATTACCAGAGCTAATCAATGAATATAGTAAAGTTGCAGGATATAAAATCAACACACAGAAATCCCTTGCATTTCTATACAATAACAATGAGAAAACAGAAAGAGAAATTAAGGAAACAATTCCATTCACCATTTCAATGAAAAGAATACTTAGGAATATATTTACCTAAAGAAACAAAAGACCTATATATAGAAAACTATAAAACACTGGTAAAAGAAATCACAGAGGACACTAATAGATGGAGAAATATACCGTGTCCATGGATCAGAAGAATCAATATAGTGAAAATGAGTATATTACCCAAAGCAATCTATAGATTCAATGCAATCCCTATCAAGCTACCAATGGTTATTTTTCACAGAGCTAGAACAAATAATTTCACAATTTGTATGGAAATACAAAAACTTCAAATAGCCAAAGCAATCTTGAGAAAGAAGAATGGAACTGGAGGAATCAACCTGCCTGACTTCAGTCTCTACTATAAAGCCACAGTCATCAAGACAGTATGGTACTGGCACAAAGACAGAAATATAGACCAATGGAACAAAATAGAAAGCCCAGAGATAAATCCATGCACCTATGGACACCTTATCTTTGACAAAGGAGGCAAGAATATACAACAGAGAAAAGACAATCTCTTTAACAAGTGGTGCTGGGAAAACTGGTCAACCACTTGCAAGAGAATGAAACTAGAACACTTTCTAACACCATACACAAAAATAACTCAAAATGGATTAAAGATCTAAATGTAAGACCAGAAACTATAAAACTCCTAGAGGAAAACATAGGCAAAACACTCTCTGACATAAACCACAGCAGGATCCTCTATGACTCACCTCCCAGAATATTGGAAATAAAAGCAAAAATAAATAAAAGGGACCTAATTAAAATTAAAAGCTTCTGCACAAGAAGGGAAACTATAAACATTTTAATTCAGAAATGTGAAAGTTAAGATATATGACTTCCCTGGTGGTACAGTAGATAGGAATCCACCTGCCAAAGCAGAGGACATGGGGTTGATCCCTAGCTGAGGAGATTTCACACACCATGGAGCAACTAAAGCCCATGTTCCCAAAAGACCCCAAATGGCCAGAGCAATCTTGAGAAAGAATAATGGAAATAGAGGAATCAACCTTTCTGACTTCAGAGTATACTACAAAGCTACAGTCATCAAGACAGTATGGTACTGACACAAAGAAAATATAAATCCAAATAGAAAGGTTGGAGATAAATCCATGCATCTATGGACACCTAATCTTTGATAAAGAATTAAAAAATATAAAATGGAGAAAAGACAGTCTCTTCAACAAGTGGTACTGGGAAAACTGGTCAACTACATGTAAAAAAATAAAAGTAGAACACTTTCTGACACCACACACAAAAATATACTCGAAATGGATTAAAGACCTAAATGTGGACCAGAGACTATAAAACTCTTAGAGGAAAACATAGAACACTCTCCAACATAAATCACAGCAAGATCCTCTGTGACCCACCTCCCAAAGTAATGAAAATAATAACAAAAATTAACAAATGGGACCTAACATAAAAGCTTTTGCACAACAAAGAAAACTATAAACAAAGTGAAAAGACAGCCCTCATAATGGGAGAAAACAATAGCAAACGAAACTGACAAAGAATTAATTTCCAAAATATACAAGCAGCTCATGTAGCTCAATACCAGAAAAACAAACCCAATCAAAAAGTGGGCAAAAGACCTAAACAGACATTTCTCCAAAGAAGACAGATAGCTAATAAACATTACTCATGCTCAACATCACTCATTATTAGAGAAATGTAAATCAAAACCACAATAAGGTATTATCTCACACCAGTTAGAATTACTGTTGCTGTTTTTCAGTCACTAAGTCATATCCAACTCTTTGTGATCCCATTGACCGCAGCACGACAGGCTCTTCTATACTTCACTATTTCCCTGAATTTGCTCAAACTCATCTCCATTGAGTCAGCGATGCCATCCAACCATCTCATCCTCTGTTACCTCCTTCTCCTCTTGCCCTCAATCTTTTCCAGCATTAGGGTCCTTTCCAATGAGTCAGCTCTTTGCATCAGGTGGCCAAAGTACTGGAGCTTCAGCATCAGCCCTTCCAATGAATATTCAGGGTTGATTTCCTTTAGGATTGACTGGCTTAATCTCCCTGCTGTCCAAGGAACTTTCAAGAGTCTTCTCCAGCACCACAATTCAAAAATGTTAATTCTTTGGCACTCAGCCTTCTTTTTGGTCCAGTTAATTTTATGTTCCAGCCATCATCAAAAAGTCTACAAACAATAAATGCTGGAGAGGGTGTGCTGCTGCTGCTAAGTCACTTCAGTCGTGTCCGACTGTGCGACCCCATAGATGGCAGCCCACCAGGCTCCCCCATCCCTGGGATTCTCCAGGCAAGAACACTGGAGTGGGTTGCTATTTCCTTCTCCAATGCATAGAAGTGAAAAGTGAGAGTGAAGTCACTGAGTCTTGTCTGACTCTTAGTGACCCCATGGACTGTGGCCCACCAGGTTCCTCCGTCCATGGGATTTTCCAGGCAAGAGTGCCGGAGTGGGGTCCCATTGCCTTCTCCGGGAGAGGGTATAGAGAAAAGGGAATCCTCTTACACTGTTGGTGGGAATGCAAATTGGTGCATCCACTATGGAGAACAGTGTGGAGATTCCTTAAAAAACCAAGAATGGAACTGCCATATGACCCAGCAACCCCACTGCAGGGCATATACCCCGAGGAAACCAGAAGTGAAAGAGACACATGTACCTCAGTGTTCACTGCAGCACTATTTACAATAGCTAGGACATGGAAGCAACCTAGACATCCATCAGCAGATGAATGGATAAGGAAGTTGTGGTACACAGACACAATGGAATATTACTCAGCTATAAAAAGGAACACATTTGAGTCAGTTCTAATGAGGTGGATGAACCTAGAGCCTATTATACAGAGTGAAGTAAGTCAGAAGAAGAAAGACAAATATTGTATATTAATGCATATATATGGAATTTAGAAAGATGGTACCAACGATCCTACATGCAGGGCAGCAAAGGAAACAGAGAGGTAAAGACCAGACTTTTGGCCTCAGTAAGAGAAGGAGTGGGTGGGATGATTTGAGAGAATAGCATTAAAACATATATAGTGCCATATATAAAACGTATAAGCAATGCAAGTTTGATGAATGAAGCAGGGTACCCAACGTCAGTGCCCTGGGAATAGGGTGGGGAGGGAAGTGGAAGCAGGGTTCAAAATGGGGGGAGGCGGGGGGGACACATGCGGCCGACACTATGGCCGACTCATGCTGATGTATGGCAAAAATCATCAAAATACTGTAAAGTAATTATTCTCCAATTAAAATAAATACATTAGTTTTGTTTTTTAAAAAAGCCCTGTGCCACAACTACTAAGCCTGCACTCTAGAGCCCACAAGCTGCGACCACTGAAGCCCGTATGCCTGAAGCCTGCACTCTGCAGCAAGAGAAGCCACCATGCACCACAGCAGAGAGCAGCCCTCACTCACCAGAAAAGCCACAGAAAAGCCTGTGTGAAGCAACGGAAATGCAGCACAGCCAAAAACAAATAGATGATAAAAAAGAAACTTCATTAACAAAAGGAAATTAAGCTATAATTTTCATTCAGATTAAACAATAAACAAACCACAAAGTAACTAGAAGGGCCTACAAAAAAAAAATGCTTTGCTAAACTACAAAAAAAAAAAATGCTTTGCTAAAGTCTTAGCAATATGCTAAGACTTGTGAATTTTATAATGGATGTTAATAAGATGTATCCTAGATTCAAGTGAAACTCTACATGACATCATGTTAACACTGTGATTTGAAGTGAGTCATATTTCTAACCAATAGCAAAAATGAAAGAAGTTAATTTTAAACAAATTCACAGTACTCACAATTTTCACACTCAGGCTTGAAACTCCATGATCATGAAGTTCATCCTCAAATAGGAGAACTTCTTCGAAAAACTTAATCTGTTCTCTGGCTTTCAATTTCTCTGTATCTATATGATCTGTTGTAGGTACAACCTGAAAGAAAAAATTTAAGAATGGGCACATAAAAAAAAATTAAACAGTTTTCCTACCAATATTTTCTGCATACCCAGAGCATGGTTCTAAATTTTGATTTTATAGGTAGACACACAACATGAGATATATACCTTGTCCCTGAAAAACAGAAAATGTCCAATATTATAGCTTCACAACACATACAGTCAAAATTCATCATCTCATTCAAATCATGAAATAGGACACAGTAAAATCAACTGCTCTATTGTGACTATGAGAAAATTAACTATCTGAAAATTAGTCAATGTGAAGAATAAACTACTACTATCATAGAAGTTCAAAGCAGTTTGGTGCTATAAAAGTCTACTTATAAGACATTTTTTGCAACTTAAAAAAAATCTTTCCTATAAGAATGATGTTACATAGTTTAGATCTATCTCCAAGTCTACAAACAAAAGTGTTTTAAATATTGAGATAAATAAGAACTTCAGAGAAATTTTAAGGGAAACTCCTAGCATTCCAAAGAGCTTTAGAAGATACTGGCTATATTTTTTTTTAAGTATTATTTTACAGCTACAAGACACAAACATATAAAACCCAACAAAAGCACCAACAATCTCAAGGTGGGTCACATCAGTAATTCACTAAATCCAAGTATCTCCTAACGTAACATGAAAGTATGTTTTGTGGTACTATTCAATACTACATTCATTTTTACTATAAAATGTTCAGCTTTTCAACTCTTTAAAAAAGCTGTATCATGAATAAACACAACAAAGCAATGCCTGCCAAACTATAAGTATTTGGTATATGGTAGCTATTATTGTACTTTACTTAGAAGCTGTTGAATAGGTCATTTTTTTTTCATTCAAGGACAGAATTAAGAAATTTAGAGTAGCTTCAGAAAACTGGATAAGAATTAGAAAAATATGACAATGGATGTCTAAGTGATTACACAGACTTTGTAGGAAAATGGTTTTAGCTCCCTATTAAGTAATGCAGAGGAGGAAAGGGTGCTATGAAAGAATCTGGCAGTTTGATTCCCAAGAGGTGAAAAAAATGTCCATAGTTCTTCCATGTTTACTTAGAGATGATATTTTAGCTCTCTACAATTTTATTTCAACATCCAGCAGACATGAGACCACAATGGAGGTGAAACTAAAGGGGGCGGAAGGACGGTGAGGGGTAGGGATAGGATTTAGGGCATATGACCAGTGCCTTGCATCACCTGCATGTTTGTGATCTATTTAAGACAAAGGTCCGTGCCTCTAGGACCGCCTAAGAGCATAAAACTTAGTTAGTATTAAATAAATACAACTTTTAATTCCTTACTTTTTATTTAGTTTTAGTTCAAAGGAACACATTTGAAAGATCCTCCTTATAGATACATCTGATTTCCAAAAATTAACCATTACATCTCGTTAGTAAATGGCCATTTCACTAATATTTCAAATAAGCCTTCAGTAAGTGATTGGTGAACATGAATCCATCCGTTTGCCAAGTGAGTTCTCATAAAATGTTTGAAACAGAAAGACAAAAAATAATTAGATAACATGTGGATTAGGGAAATTCATTATATTTAGCTTAGCTATATACTATTTTCTTCATTCATAAGGAAAAATATATTTAAAACTTAATATATCTCAGCCTTTTTTCTTCCTCAACTCCACTTATCTCCTCTCTAAACTCAAGCATCTGAAGAGGTAAAACAGTTAAACTTAAGAGATACTGAACATTTCTGGCTTCTGGCATTGTCAAAATAAATAATCTAGACAAACTTTCTTGCTGAAAGTGAAAGGTAAAAGTGAAAGTCGCTCACTTGTGTCAGACTCTTTGTGAGCCTATCAACTATACAGTCCATGGAATTCTCCAGGCCAGAATACTGGAGTGGGTAGCCTTTCCCTTCTCCAGGGGATCTTCCCAACCTAGGGATCAAACCCAGGTCTCCCGCATTGCAGGCGGATTCTTTACCAGTTAAGCCACAAGGGAAGCCCAAGAGTAGTAGAGTGGGTAGCCTATCCCTTCTTCAGCGGATCTTCCTGACCCAGGAATCGAATTGGGGTCTCCTGCATTGCAGGCAGATTCTTAACCAACTGAGCTATCAGGGAAGCCCAAGTAAGCTAAAGGCAATTTAAAAAGCGGGATGAAAAAAAAAAAAAAAACTTCTTAAAAGCATTATATAGCCAATGAAGTGAAGAAGGACTGGACTGAGATCTGGAAGAGGACTGGAGTGCAGAAAAGTGACACTGTTCAGTCTTCACCAGGAGCAGAGGCCTTGGAGAATTCCTTACCCTGCTCCCAGTTTTGCAAAGACATCTCAAAGTACTACAGTGGATCCACAACTTCTTATATTACAGGCCCACTAAGCTAAAGGCAAAGGAGAAAAGGAAAGATATACCCATTTGAATGCAGAATTCCAAAGAATAGCAAGGAGAGACAAGAAAGCCTTCCTCAGTGATCAATGCAAAGAAACAGAGGAAAACAATGGGAAAGACTAGAGATCTCTTCAAGAAAATTAGAGATACCAAGGGAACATTTCATGCAAAGATGGGCACAATAAAAGAAATGGCATGGACACAACAGAAGCTGAAGATACTAAGAAGACGTGGCAAGAATACACTGAAGTGAAGTGAAGTGAAGTCGTTCAGTCGTGTCCGACTCTTTGCGACCCCATGGACTGTAGCTTACCAGGCTCCTCTGTCCATGGGATTTTCCAGGCAAGAATACTGGAGTGGGTTGCCATTTCCTTCTTCAGAATACACTGAAGAACTATACAAAAAAGATCTTCATGACCCAAACATCCAGGATGGTGTGATCACTCACCTAGAGCCAGACATCCTAGAATGTGAAGTCAAGTGGGCCTTAGGAAGCATCACTACGAACAAAGCTAGCAGAGGTGATGGAATTCCAGTTCAGCTATTTCAAATCCTCAAAGATGATGCTGTTAAGGTGCTGCACTCAATATGCCAGCAAATGTGGAAAACTCAGCAGCGGCCACAGGACTGGAAAAGGTCAGTTTTCATTCCAATCCCAAAAAGCAATGGCAAAGAATGTTCAAACTATAGCACAGTTGCACTCATCTCACACGTTAGCAAAGTAATGCTCAAAATTTTGCAAGACAGGCTTTAATAGTACATGAACCATGAACTTCCAGATGTTCAAGCTGGATTTAGAAAAGGCAGAGGAACCAGAAATCAAATTGCCAATATCCACTGGATCATAGAAAAAGCAAGAGAATTTCAGAAGAACATCTACTTCCGCTTTATTGACTAAGCGAAAACCTTTGACTGTGTGGATCACAATAAACTGTGGAAAATTCTTAAAGTGATGGGAATATCAAACCACCTTACCTGCCTCCTGAGAAATCTGTATGCAGGTCAAGAAGCAACAGTTTGAACTGGACATGGAAAACAGACTGGTTCCAAATCAGGAAAGGAGTACATCAAGGCTGTATATTGTCACCCTGCTTATTTAACTTATATGCAGAGTACATCAAGTGAAATTCCGGCTGAATGAAGCACAAGCTGGAATCAAGATTGCTGGGAGAAATATCAATAACCTCAGATATGCAGATGACACCACCCTTATGGCAGAAAGTGAAGAGGAACTAATAAGCCTCTTGATGAAAGTGAAAGAGGAAAGTGAAAAAGTTGGCTTAAAACAACATTTAGAAAACTAAGATCACGGCATCCAGTCCTATCACTTTATGGCAAGTAGAAAGGGAAACAGTGGAAACATGAGAGACTTTATTTTTGGGGGCTCCAAAATCACTGCAGATGGTGACTGCTGCCATGAAATTAAAAGATGCTTACTCATTGAAAGAAAAGCTATGACCAACCTAGACAGAACATTAAAAAGCAGAGACATCACTTTGCCAACAAAGGTCTATATACTCAAAGCTATGGTTTTTACAGTAGTCATGTATGGATGTGAGAGTTGGACTATAAAGAAAGTTGAGTGCCGAAGAATTGATGCTTTTGAACTGTAGTGTTGAAGAAGACTCTTGAGAGTCCCTTGGACTGCAAGAAGATCAAACCGGTCCATCCTAAAGGAAATCAGTCCTGGATATTCATTGGAAGGACTGATGCTGAAGCTGAAACTCCAATACTTTGGCCACCTGATGTGAAGAACTGACTCATTGGAAAAGACTGATGCTGGGAAAGACTGAGGGCAGGAGGAGAAGGGGACGACAGAGGATGAGATGGCTGGATGGCATCACCGACTCGGTGGACATGGGTTTGAGCAAGCTCTGGGAGTTGGTGATGGACAGGGAGGCCTGGTGTGTTTCAGTCCATGGGGTCACAAAGAGCTGGACACAACTGAGCAACTGAAGTGAACTGAACTGAAACCTCAAGCTCTGATCCCATAAAAGAGGTTAGCAAACTAAGACTTCCAGGCCAATGTGGTTTGCTACTTAGTTTTGTATGAATGCAAGCTAAGAATCATCTTTCCATTTTTTCAAATGACTGTGGGGAAAATTTTTTTTAATATTTCATGAATAAAAAACTATATGAAATGCAAATTTCCATGTCCATAAAAAACATTTGTTGAAACACAGCTGTGCCTACTTGTTTGCATATTGTCTATGGCTGCTTTCAACTACAACAGCACAGCTGAGTAACTGCAACATAACTCTATGGTCCTCAAAGCCTGTAATATTTACTATCTGATCCTTTACATAAACAGATTGCAGACCTATGGCCTTGACTATGAATGCCCTTAGTAGCTTATGAGAAATAAACAAAAATCCTCTGTGGAGGAAAATATCATCATCCTAGGATTCAAAGAAAATAAGGTATATTAGGAGTCAGTTCAGTTCAGCCACTCAGTCGTGTCCGACTCTTTGCGACCCCATGAATCGCAGCACACCAGGCCTCCCTGTCCATCACCAACTCCCGGAGTTCACTCAGACTCACGTCCATCAAGTCAGTGATGCCATCCAGCCATCTCATCCTCTGTCGTCCCCTTCTCTTCCTGCCCCCAATCCCTCCCAGCATCAGAGTCTTTTCCAATGAGTCAACTCTTCACATGAGGTGGCCAAAGTACTGGAGTTTCAGCTTTAGCATCATTCCCTCCAAAGAAATCCCAGGGCTGATCTCCTTTAGAATGGACTGGCTGGATCTCCTTGCAATCCAAGGGACTCTCAAGAGTCTTCTCCAACACCACAGTTCAAAAGCATCAATTCTTCAGTGCTCAGCTTTCTTCACAGTCCAACTCTCACATCCATACATGACCACAGGAAAAACCATAGCCTTGACTAGACAGACCTTTGTTGGCAAAGTAATGTCTCTGCTTTTGAATATGCTATCTAGGTTGGTCATAACTTTTCTTCCAAGGAGTAAGCGTCTTTAATTTCATGGCTGCAGTCACCATCTGCAGTGATTTGTTGGTACTGATTTATTAGGAGTCTAGACACCGTAAATCAGAACCAACAGAAATAAGACAATAAAAGACACTAGAGACTCTAAATGCTGAAAATAACGAGGCCCAAGCTATAAACAACAAGGTACACTAGTTTTATTTCAAGGAAATAAAATTAAGGTTGAACATATCAAAAGAAACTAAGACATACTTTTCAAACAGAATTATGATCAGGCAAATCCTGCTGGGGGTGCAGGGGGTGATAACAATCTTCTATTTCTTTTACTCTGTGGTTACATTAAACTGTATTTTCATATTTCATGAACTTTTATAAGTTATTTCACAATTTTCAAAGGCTTAAAAATGTACAAATATTCAAGCTAAAAATATTCTTGATACCTTGCAAGAAAAGTAAGTCTTGATCACATCTTTCAAGTGAACGTCTCTCTATCTCTCACATCAGATGAAGGTTTATAATAGGGAAATTACTTGATATAAATACTTTTATATTTATCCTATAAAGTTAATTAATAGCAAATGTTAAGAACCCAATGTTAAATTTCCTTTTCAAAAATTACTGAAAATAGTGTGTGTGTGTATGTACATCCCATTAGGAAATACCATGAAATTGCTATGTTTTATGGTGATTTCTTTCTTTAAAAAGAAAAAGAGATACAACTCCCATAAATCACTGGTTTTTAGTATGTTCACAAGACTGTGTAGACATCCCTATTACCTAATTCCAGAACATATCATCACCCCAAAAAGAAACTGTCATACCCACTAGCAGTCTCTCTCCATTCCCCACTTCCCACAGTTCCTGGAAGCCACTACTCTAATTTTTTTTTATAGATTTGTTTTGCAAATCCTTCTGGAATCATATACGTGTAACTTTGTGTCTGGCTTCTTTCACTTGGCATAACATTTCCAAGGTATGTATCACTGTTTTGTTTCTTTTTCAAGACTAAATAATATTTCACTGTCTAGATATACCAGTTTTGCTTATCCAATGATGAACATCTGGGTAGTTTTCACATTTTAGCTATTATGAGTAATGCAGCTATGAATATTTGCATATAAGTTTTTATGTGGATATATAGTTTTCTCTCTTGAGTGTATACCTAGGAGTGGAATTGCTGGGTTACATGATAACTGTGCTTAACTTTATTTAATTGCTGGTGAGAAAAAATAAGTAACAAGAAATCTACCATGTAAATCATTTATAAGTGTACAGTTCAATAGTGTTAATTATATTCACATTGTTGTCAGACAGATCTCTAAAACTTTTTCATCTTGCAAAACTAAAACAGTATCAGAATTGTTAACCTACACTTCTGTGGTAAACAACTATCAAGAAGCATACAGTATTCATATATGTTCTTCTTGCCTTTTATCTTACAAATTCCACTCATTTCCAATGTTTGTGTCAGCACGTTACCCCCGCCCTCCCACTTAATTTACTTTTAAAGCTCAAAATATTAAAGATTATATACAAATGGCCAAAAAGCATATGAAAAGATGCTCAGCATCACAAGTCATTAGGGAAATGCAAATCAAAACCTCTCACACACTGCTGGTAGAATGTGAAACGTATAGCTGCTATGGAAAATAGTACAGAGGTTCCTCAGAAAATTAAAAATAGAATTATTACCATGTGATCTAGCAATTCCACTTCTGGGTATACACTCGAAGAAATGAAAGCGGAATTCTGAAGAGATATTTGCACACCTATGTTCATAGCAGCACTATTCACCATAGTCAAGAGGAAGGGAATGGAAGAACAAAATGTGTATACATGCAATGGAATATCATCCAGCCCTAAAAAGGATGGGAAGTCTGACACATGCCACAACATGGATAAGCCTTGAGGACATTATGCTAAGTGACACAAGCCAGTCACAAAAAGGCAATGTATGGTTCCACTTACATGAGGTATCTAAAGTAGTCAAATTCACAATAACAGAAAGGAGAATGGCAGTTGCCAGGTGCTGAAGAAGGAAGAAATGGAGAAGTTCATGTTCAATAGGTATAGATTTTCAGTTTTTAAAGAGGAAGTTCTGGAGATTGGTGGCACAACAGCATGAATATACTTTAACACTAATTAATATGCTTGAAAATAACTAAGATAGTAGTTTTATGTTATATACATTTTTACCAAAAGGAAAAAAGAAAAAGAAAATTTAAGATACTGAATCATACTAAAATAACTGGGCAAATGTTCCAATGTGCTTTAAAAAAAAAAAAAACTTTTTAAAATGCATGCACACTAAGCATGTTTTATTTCTAAAACACAGTATCAATAGAAGAGGCAACCTTGTACTTCTATCTTCCTGTATATCCAATTTATTTATTTAATAAGTGAAAGTTGCTCAGTCATGTCCAACTCCTTGCAACCCCATGACTATATAGTCCATGGATTTCTCCAGGCCAGAATACTTGAGTCGGTAGCCTTTCCCTTCTCCAGGGGATCTTCCCAACCTAGGGATCAAACCCAGGTCTCCCGCATTGCAGGCGGATTCTTTATCAGCTGAGCCACAAAGGAAGCCCAAGAATACTGGAGTGGGTAGCCCATCCCTTCTCCAGTGGATCTTCCTGACCCAGGAATCAAACTGGGGTCTCCTGCATTGCAGGCAGATTCTTTACCAACTGAGCTATCAAGGAAGCCCATTTATTTTATAGGAAAGAAAAAAAAAAAAAACAGCCAAATGTTGATAGGTTACTATGGGCCAGGTACATATTATGCATTTGACCTGTTTTCTCATAATATCCTCATACCATAATCTAAGAGAAGTGCCCATGGTAGCCCAGACAACAAATGACAAGGCTGGGTATGAATCCAGCAAGGTCAGTATTACTCCGTGACTGGCTCTCTCTCCTATTACACCATGATACAACTGAGGGTAATGGGTTAAACAATCTGAAGAGTGAGAAAACATTAAATATACACACACACCAGAAGCCACCAGCAACTAAAAAGCAAAAATTTAAGGGCAAAGGAAAGGCTTCATTCTAATGCCTCATTCTCTGATATTCTTACTATACATATAAAATACCTTCTCCTACACTGGCATACACTTCCTATATATACTAGGGCTTCTGAATAAGTGTTCTGAGGAACAGCTGAAGGATTAAATAATTAAAAATCTCAAATAATATTACAGGTCAAAAATATATATATTATAGGTCAAAAAATTCTTAGGTATTAAAAGAAAGTTAAATGTAAAATATGTTCCTATGAAAGTGATCTTCCGCATGTAACAAATGTGCTTAACAATAAGCTCTAGCATCAGTGTTACCTTACTAAGAGATACACACTTAAAGATCTTGAACCCATTTCTTCATCTACAAAATGAGAATAATGCCTATCTAACAAGATTATTTTGAGAGTTAAGCAACAAAGTCCTAACAATTTTACCTGGAAAATAGTCACTATTTTTTAAGGCAACAAAGGAACACATTTATCAACTCTATTTAGATCATAAAGCAAGAGATAAATACTATTTAGACAATGTATCTACTTTTATTTTTGGTATTTCAATAATATTAACTTGACATTTGAAATATGATACTATAATAATAGCAGCTGCTATTAAGACCTAATTGTGTTAACAGACACTGTGCTATAAACACTTAATACATATATTCTTTACTACATCACAACTGGTATTATCCTTAGTTTACCAAAGGCTTGAAAGTGAAAATGAAAGGTGCTCAGTTGTGTCCAACTCTTTGTGATCTCCTGGAATTCTCCAGGCCAGAATACTGGATCTTCCCAACCCAGGGAGGGAACCCAGGTCTCCCACATCACAGGCAGATTCTTTACCAGCTGAGCCACAAGGGAAGCCCAAGAATACTGGAGTGGGTAGCCTATCCCTTCTCCAGCGGATCTTCCTGACTCAAAAATCGAACTGGGGTCTCCTGCATTGCAGGCGGATCCTTTACCAATTGAGCTATCAGGGAAGCCCAAAGGCTTAGCAAAGATTAAATTGCTTTTCCAAGCTGTTAAGTACTGGTGCTGAGATTTGAACTAAGGTCTGCCAAAGCCTCAGCTCCTGACCACTAATGAGTGGTTGATCATACTGACATTTGTCAGCAACACCTTAGGACAAATCAGATGACAGGGTGAAGTGCCAATGAAGAGCACTGAGCATATGCCTTTCACCTCCTACTGCTCTCACACTCCTGTCTCCCACAAAGAAAGTCATCAGTATTGCATAAGGGAAAACAAATTCTCATTTCCTCACTTTCTGCAATGAAACAGCAAACGGTCTACACACTTTGAAAAGTTTTTCAATCAGGAATGAAAAGAGGGAATATTAATCTATAAAGTATTAACAGACTAGAATGACCTTCCTCCCCCATTAGACTGTAGTGGAGGGATTATTTGTCTGTACTCTGCTGTATCCATGACTCTATGTAGCTAAGCTCCCAATACGAGGCCTGCCGGTTCCACATTCCTAGTGTCATTTACCATGAAGTGAATTTCTTCTTAAGCAGGTCTTATACAGATGCAGTTTAAAATCAATACAGAGTTTCAGAATTCACTGAAAACTCCCACAGATAATTTTATATCAAAATTCTGCTATAAGGTAGATATTTCTGTTTATCCAATTTACTTATAAAATAGAATCAGACATTAAATAACTCACCTAAAGTCATACCTGATTCACACACAGTGCAGACAGAAAAATAATCCCAGTTGTCTGATCAAAATTCCTCCCTGCCCACATATCCGTTTATCTGTAAAACTGCAAGCTACTAGCAAGCAGGGTTTGTCTAAAACACCTAATACAGTACACCAAGGACAATACATTTTAATGCTTCTTGATATTACATAATAACATTAAGGCAATCTGCCAACTACTACAACCATATTTTTAATAAAAATTGTTCCACTATGGCCTTCTTTTATTTTGTGCTGATAATCAATGAGCAAAATTCCCTCACAATAGGTTCTAAAGCCTCCCACAATACAAAGTAAGTAGGATGAAAGTAGCAGCATAAAATAACCCATTACTAGGAAGCTTTAATATTGAGACTATCCAAAGCAATCAATGATTTATAAAAGCAAAAAATAAGATTTACCTTTAACTTAAGTGATTCTCCAAGTAATGTTCCCTTATAATCCGTTGTATAGGTCCAATCATACGGTTTAATAACCTCTTTAGAGTGTTCACCCTCCGTCCTCAAATACCAAAATGAGAAGGATCAGATTCAGTGAGGTAGAATATAGAACATCTGCATTCATTTTGTTGTTTAGCTGATAAGTCATGTCCAACTCTTTTGTGACCCCCTGGACTGTAGTATTCACGCATCACACCAAATTACATTCTATACATAATATAAAGTATTCTATTAATAAACACATATACTTGTCAAAATTCACTAATATAAGATCTTTCTTAGCTTTTCTGTACATGTATTGTTATTTAACCTGTTATTCATGAATTGATAATGTAGTCTCCCCAGTTAATCTGTACACTGCCTAAGGACATGGTTTTAAAGGTTTATACTTTTTTCAAAGAACCTAATACATAACAGGAACAAAATAAATAACTCTCGATTTGATTACAAAATAAAATACATTTTTCATTTTTCTTGATTTCAATCCTCCTTAGATTTTCAATGCAAATCATAAGCAAACATTTTTCTTCAAAAACAGGAACATTAAAGTACACAGTGTAATGGGTCTCACGAAAGAACACTGAAAGCTCAAAAAACTAAAGCTTCCATAGCTCACCTCAACTATCATTCAATTTAACTCAAGAAGTACTAAAAAGGGGGTAATTGATCTCTTTTATCAATGAGAAAAATGAACTCTAGATTCAACTATCAAATTTAATAATAACACTAGCCCTTCATTCTAATAAAATATCACAACTGAATACTTTTTCAACTCTTTTCTATTTCAACCCCTAACTGCCCAGGTTCTCACCTGCTTTCCTGCCACTCTTCAGCACAGGCTACTTTAAGCATTCCTTGGTAGTTGTTCACACATCTTAATGCATCTGTAGCATTGAACTCAATTCCAAAGCCAGAGCCATGCTGGATTCTTAAAACATTGTCTCCAAACATCATTTCGGGGAGAGACGGCATATGCAATTCATCAGCTAACCTATGCATAATCAAAAGGCAGGAGGATTATTTTATATCACTGTTGGCACTCTTGTTTCCTTCTGATCTCCACAGAATACCTTCTACTCCTAAGTGAGTTAAATAATATGATTTAATAAGATGATATAGTTGTGAAGTCTAGAAATGCTTTCATCATCCATTGTCTTTGTGTATACCTTTTTGGCCTGTACTAGGTAGTGGGCTAAATAACAAGATAAGTAATAAACAAATATACAAAAAATACATAATATAATGTCAGCTAGTAATAAGTGATACACGAAAATTGAAGCAAAGCAATGGAAGGGTACCATTTAAGGTAGGATGATCGAAGTCTGAGATAATTGAATCTGAGCCTCAAAACTATCCTGTGAGCTAAGAAAGGCTCAGAGAACTTAAGTAGCTAACTGAAATCACAGAGCTAGTAAGTGGTAAAACTAGGCCTCTTTCCATTATACTGGCCTGCTTTATAAAAACTTGGACCTCACCTGGCTAGTCTTATTACACAAGAAAGTTATATTAGACCTACTATGAGGCCAAGATCACAAATTATTAACTCACAGATATGTTACGACTAGCCTACACAGAATACTTTTTTAATATTTGAAATAACTGGCGAAATTATTGAGTTGCCAATAAAAGTGGAGAGATTTTTGAGAAATCTGGACTTTCGGTTTCTCTTTGGAAAATAAAAAGGAAGATTTGGCCAATACTGCACCTGTATTTCCACATGACACCAACTGGCTGGAACAGAGTAGAGGCTTCTCTCTTTACGTGGGGTATGAGCTTGCTGGTTCACCAGTCCCCTTGACTCTTTAGAAAGCTGAGTTTGTAAGCCCTGTTTTAAAGATTTTGAAGTGGCTACTAGTTACTTCTGGAAAAAGTAACTCTATGTATAGGTTTTTTGTTGTTGTTGTTTAGTTGTTATGTCTGACTCTTTTGCCTACCAGAGTCCTCTGTCTCTGGCATTTCCCAGACAACAATACTGGAGTGGGTTGCCATTTCCTTCTCCAGGGGATCTTTCTCACCCAGGGATTGAATCTGTGTCTCTTGCATTGGTAGGTGGATCCTTTACCATTGAGCCACCAGGGAAGCCCTTTATGTATAGGTTACCATGCCTTATAACCCTATCACCTCAGTTATAAACAGGACATTCAGTTTAGGGATGAAAGTTCAGCTTCTCAAACAACAGCAATTATCTATGGGCTGGCAGGAACAGGAACCCCTGAATTTTAGCCTGAGAACTCTGCCCAATACAGTCATGCTGAATTGAATAATGGCCAATTAAATTTATTCTGATCCCTCTTTTCATAAGTTTGGATGACAGTTAAATAAAGCACAAACCAAGAGATATGGCATGACACAGAACCATGAGGTAGTGAGGAGGGGAGAGTGAACATTTTAAGTAACAGCCAGAGAAGCAGACAGAGCAAAGGAGAAACTGAAAAATAAGGATAATAAGATTAGAAACATCTACAGTTGTTTTGGTCATAAGAACTGTTCATTTTCTGAGCTAAATCCTGTGTTTAATTATTTCTTCATGTACTATTAAATTCTCATCACTCAAGGCAACCGAGGTGGACAGGGATGGGAAGGGGGCTGAGGGGTGGGGCAGGGATTCTCTTTTCCTTGCAACCTGAAAGCATAACTAACACAGAGGCTCCATGGAAGCAATTTTCTAATTATCTTTTATATCAATTTTTTAATTTTATTGCTTTCAGAAAATTTTCAAAAAGTATTAGGTACTTTGTTCACAAACAAAAACTTTAAAATGTTATTTCATCTTTTCCTACTGATCAAAGATCATCATATTTAACAAACTTGTTAAGACAAGGTCCTCAAGTTCGAGGGTTTATACCTCTAGCTGCTCTAGAATGTAGGTATCTGCCCCTGAAACACCCTGATCCCTTTTTATTTTGTTTTAACCTATCAAAGGCTGGAAAAAGCAAACAAGCACACATCTTTAAACTGCATAATGAATAAAAAGAGAACAGGAAAAATAATAATAATTCATTTATTAGGGCAAAGAGACTGTAGGGATCTTTTCTCCTTCCTTACATTTCTAATACAGTTATAAAGTATGCAATAGAGTCCAAAGTTTAAAAATGCTTTGAATGAAGTTCTAATGGATCCTGAACAAAGCACAGGATTTTAGTGCAAGTGGTATATGACAGCTACTTTAGCAGATCAGGTTTTCTTTTTTTTTCCTTTTTTAAGACTTCCAGATTTTTGAAAGCTATATAGCTATACAAGTTAGGTAAGGTGAAACAATATATTACAGAATGTATTTTTACATAAAGCTAACAAAGATCTATGTATATCCCAAGACCACAATTATCCTCTTTCCAGTTGCTTTAAATCTATTCCCAATTAGACATACCAATCAAATATTGTAAAAACTATGCATAAACAAATTATTTAAACTTTTAATGTAAAAAATATTGATAGTAGAAACATCTATTTCATTCCTGGATCATCAAAGCCTCACCACTTTTAAGAATGAAGATGGGTTCTAATTTTACCATGACTGCCCAGAAGAGAAGTTAATGTACCACAGCCGCATGTTTCCATAGGCTTCCTATCTCTGCTGAATTTTCTGTTCTCACATAACAATTAATTTTGGCTATGAAACAAAGAAAAAAACACTAAAAAATTAAAGCTGCTATTTCTTATAGGAAAACACCTTTGCCAGTAAAATTCTCAACTTGTTGCAAGCTTTAAAAGGTGATAATGAAAAAAGCAAATACACCCACTGAGGGAAACCAGCACTTGCTCGCTTAGATTTTCAGAAGAACTATGTCAATTTACATTCCACCCTGGGGCAAAAATTAAGAAAAAAAGTACCAATAATTTAATCAAATTTATATTCTTTGACTCAAAATATCAGCTTTGGGAAATCTGTAATAAAGAAATAATCCCCAATGCAGGGAAGAAAAAAACTATGTACATTAATACTCATAATCATCTCATTTATAACAATAAAGAAACAATCTAATGATAAGGAAATAAATAGTTATGTAAACTGTTGTCTGGGTTTCCCAGATGGTGCAGTGGTAAAGAATCCACCTGCCAATGCAGGAGATGTAAGAGACACGGGTTCGATCCCTGGGTCGGGAAGATTCCCCTAGGGTAGAAATGGCAATCCACTCCAATATTCTTGCCTGGAAAATTCCTTGAACAGAGGAGCCTGGCAGGTTACAGTCCAGGGAGTCACAAGACAGACATGACCAAGCGACTGAGCACACAAACAACTGTCTATCCAAATGATAAAACATTACCGAATCATTAAAAATATTTAAAAGGAGAATATAATAATGTTGAAAAATGCTTATGATACAACAGTAAGGAAAAAATCAGGCTCACTGTTTATTCATCAGATCTCTGTGTTTATGTATATAAGCACTTATCAGTGATCTAACATTTTAAGTTGCACATCTTTAGGGTGATACCTGATACCATTAATTTTCATCATAAATTTAAGTAAAATTTATTCTTTTGTTATTAGGAAATAGAAAATAACAAATACTAGAAAGATCAATACTCCCATGCAAATGCCATAGACATGACAGACAGCGAAAATATTATTTTAAAAAAAGAGAGAAAATAAAATATGGTTTATATATACAACGGAATATTATGCAGCCTTTAAAAGTAGGAAACTCTGCAATCTGTGACGGCATGTATGAACCTAAGAACATTATGCTAAGTAAAACAAACCAGTCATAGAAAGACAGACACTACATGATTCCACTTATTCATAGAATCAAAGAGTGAAATGGTAGTTGCCAAGGGTTGGAGGAAGGGAAAAACAAGTTGCTAATCAATAGATGTAAAATTTCAGGCAAGCAAGATGAATAACTTCTAGAGATCTGCTATACAACACTGTCCCTATAGCCAATAATAATGCATTCTAAATTTATTAATTTGTCAGGAGGGTAGAATTCATATTAAGTGTTTTTACCACAATAAAACAAAATTTTTAAAAAAAGAAAATATTAAATACTTAAAAGACTAAATAGGATGGATTATAATCAGAATAAACATTTCATAAAAAGATTAGATATAAATAACCTGCAACCACTGCAAAGTGCATATGAAATATAAACTAACATAAGATGTGATTCTGTGGATTTTCCCAACATATCTGAAAAAATCTGGTAGTCCTCTGAAATACTCCAGTTATATATATGTCAAAAAAATACCTGCCAATAACTTACATTTCTTCAAACATCCTAAATTCAGAGTATCTTGAATACAGGCCAAACAGAGTGTTTTAACCCCATTTTTAATGGCAAATTTTACTCTTTGTAACATACAGGTAATCCCAGGGACAGCGGAGCCTGGTGGGCATAGACTATGGGGTCGCACAGAGTTGGACATGACTGAAGTGACTTAGCAGCAGCAGCAGCAGCATGCCTATTTATAAGGTCAAAGAAAAGTCAGCAGTGGCCACAGGACTGGAAAAGGTCAGTTTTCATTCCAGTCCCAAAGAAGGGCAATGCCAAAGAATGTTCAAACTACCATACAACTTCACTCATTTCACATGCTAGCAAATGCTCAAAATCCTCCAAGCTAGGTTTCAATAGTACATGAACCAAGAACTTCCAGATGTGTAAGTTGGATTTAGAAAAGGCAGAGGAACCAGACATCAAATTGCCAACATCCACTGGATCACAGAGAAAGCAAGGGAATTCCAGAAAAACATCTGCTTCATTGACTGTGCTAAAGCCTTTGACTGTGTGGATCACAACAAACTGGAAAACTCTTGAAGAGTTGGGAATACCAGACCACCTTACCTGCCTCCTGAGAAACCTGAATGCAGGTCAAGAAGCAACAGTTAGAACCCAACATGGAACAACAGACTGGCTCAAAATCAGGAAAGGAGTACGTCAAGGCTGTATATTGTCACCCTGCTTAGTGCTAGTTAGTGCTAATGAAAGTCTCTCAGTTGTCTCTGACTCTTTGCAGTCCATGGAATTCTCCAGGTCAGAATACTGGAGTTCCCAACCCAGGGATCGAACCCAGGGTCTCCGACATCGCAGGTGGATTCTTTACCAGCTGAGCCACCAGGGAAGCCCCTGCTTCTAAATTTATATGTACAGTATATCATGAAAAATGCCAGGCTGGATGAAGCTCATTGCCTGAATCAATAACCTCATATAGGCAGATGACACCACCCGGATGGCAGAAAGCAAAAAGGAACTAAAGAGCCTCTTGATGAAGGTGAAAAAGGAGAGTGAAAAAGCTGCTTAAAACTCAACATTCAAAAAACTAAGATCATGGCATCCAGTCCCATCACTTCATGGCAAATAGATGGGGAAACAATGGAAACAATGACAGACTTTATTTTCCTGGACTCCAAAATCACTGCAAATGGTGACTGAAGCCAGGAAATTAAGACACTTGCTCCTTCAAAGAAAAGCTATGACAAGTCTAGACAGCATATTAAAAAGCAGAGACATCACTTTGCCAACAAAGGTCCGTCTAGTCAAAGCTATGGTTTTTCCAGTAGTCATGTATGGATGTGAGAGTTGGACCATAAAGAAGGCTGAGCACCAAAGAATTGATGCTTTTGAACTATGGTGCTGGAGAAGACTCTCGAGAGACCCTTGGACTTCAAGGAGATCAAACCAATCAATCCTAAAGGAAATCAATCCTGAATATTCATTAGAAGGACTGATGCTGAAGCTGAAGCTCCAATACTTTGGCCACCTGACGCAAAGAGCCTACTCACTGGAAAAGACCCTGATGCTGGGAAAAATTGAGGGCAGGAGGAGAAGAGGACGACAGAGAACAAGATGGTTGGATGGCATCACCGACTCAATGGAGACAAGTTTGAGCAAACTCTGGGAGTTAGTGAAGGACAGAGAAGCCTGGCATGCTGCAGTCCATGGGGGTCACAAAGAGTCAGATTCACTGAGCAACTGAACAACAAATTTATAAGGCCAAGAAGACAGGAAGCCTTTATAGGATTAAGATGCCTTAACTCATTAAAGGAAATTTCACTAATTCAAAGAAAAGTGAAAGCGTTAGTTGCTCAGTTGTGTCTGCCTCTTTGTGACCTTGTGGACTGTAACCCACCAGGTTCCTCTGTCCATGGAATTCTCCAGGCAAAAATACTGGAGTGGGTTACCATTTCCTTCTCCAGGGGATCTTCCCAACCCAGAGATAGAACCCGGGTCTCTTACTGCAGGCAGATTCTTTACCATCTGAGCCATTATTAATTCAAAATTTTCCTAATTCACTTAAATATTAATATACAATAACCAGCGACAATCAGCTCAGTGGTTGTCCAGAGCACTTCTCAAAGCCAAACATGCATCAGAAAAAAAAGGTTAGAGTCACTGTTTGGTGGTCTGCTGCCGGTCCAATCCACGGCAGCTTTCTGAATCTGGGGGAAACCATTACATCTGAGATGTATGCTCAGCAAACTGATGAGGTACATTGAAAATTGCAAAGGGTGCAGCCAGCACTGGTCAACACAAAGGACCCAATTCTTCTCCACAGCAATGCCTGACTGCAGGTTGCACAATCAATGCTTCAAAAGTTGAATGAATTGGGCTACCAAGTTTTGCCTCATCCTCCATATTCACCTGACCTCTCACCAACTGATGACCACTTCTCCAAGCATCTCAACTTTTTGCAGGGAAAACGCTTCCACAACAAGTAGGAGGCAGAAAATGCTACCAAGAGTTCATTGCTGAATCCCAAAGCACAGATTTTTAAACTACAGAAATAAACAAACATTTCTCATAGGTAAAAATGTGATGACTGTAATGGTTCCTATTTTGATTAATAAAGATGTGCTTGAGCCTAGTTACAACGATTTAAAATTCACAATCCGAAATCACAATTAGATTTGCACCAGCACTGAACTTAATATATACCACAATTATATATATATGGCGCAATATATAGCAGAAAGTTATACAACAGAGGAAAACTCAGAGAATAACTCAACCTGTGGTGGGATGAAACAAAATTTTTCTTAGTGACTCTGCAAGAAAGTTACCTTTTTACTAATTATGATACTAAACATCCTTTCAAACTCTCTTCTGGTCACTTTCCTCTGCCTAAATCTGTCATTGCTCCCTAGAGTTTCACCTCATGACCTTTTTCTTTTCTTCTGGATGATTTCTAGACAGTCTTAATGCACTCTCAAGCCTCCAGGTACCAACTGATGATTCCCAAACATAAACCCATAAATAAATCATCTTTTTTAAGCTCCAAGATAAGTGCCTAAGACATCTCCACTTTATAAACTACACTCAATTCATCTTTCAACAAACTAAACTCATCCTCCATCCAACACCTGCCCCCAACTGCTCTTCCTCCTGTATTTCTCACCATATCCAATGGCAAAACTTTCCATGACCCAAGCCAGAAATCTTGCCAAGGGTATAGATTCTTCCTTTTACCCTTACTCCTCCTATTAAGTGACCATCAAATCACTTAATCTCTAAAACCTCTCCTCTCCTCTCTACCCTTCTAACTGATCTCTTTCCCCGGTCCTGCAGCCCTCCAATCCAACTGCCACATCATGTTCAGATTCTTTGTTCAGATCCTTCAGAGTGTACATCTGATAATGTCGTCCCTTAGTATAAAATAACACCTGCTGGTAGTCAGATAAAATCCAACAAAACTCCTTAGCCTGGCATAAAAGTTCTCTCCGTGGTATCTTCGCTGCTCCGGAGCCTATCTGCCACTGGCTTCTCACTGCAGTTCTTCCCTTCTAATACCTCATGCTCTAATCACACAGGAACTGTTCTTCATGCCTCCCACTCTCTCTGACTCCCCTGGCTTTGTACGTCCCCCTGGACCTCCCCATACCTTGTCAAGATTCAGCTCGGGCATCACAATGCATCACGGTTGTCACTCTCACTGGCCCTGCGGCGCTACACACGAGCCCAGCCCCACCCCATCCCACCGTCTTTAGTAAGATCCATTTCAGGCATCTCAATTTCCTGGATGCCTTGTTCCCCACCTCAAAAAAAAAAAAAAAAATTCCCAAATAACCCTGCAGGTACACCTCTATCAATTCCCACTGTACAACTGTCTCTTTCACAAGACTGTGAATTCCTCGAGGAAGAGGCTTTCATCTTCTGTATCTCAAGCGCCTGGCATGGCACCTGACACGTTAAAAACCAAGCATATATACCACCCCCGTTATTAACCCTCAAGAAAATAGGTCACAGCCACCCAGAAATAATCTAAAGGTGGCGCCGGCTGTGGCAGGTAGAGACCTACGGGAGGGGGCAGTCCACCAGAACAGTCATACTCTACTCAAACCCCGGCGGAGTGACTGTTTCACGAAGCCAGAGCCTGGCGAACCCGAACCGAAGGACAGGAAGTAGTGACAGGAATATTTCCTGGTGTTGTCAATTCAAAGGTCCCGTCCAGAGGGACACGAGCCTCCGCCCTAGAGGAGGGCTGGGGCTTCGCAGGCCTCGCTCTGCCTCCCGCCCAGGCCGAGCTCCAAGGCCCGCAACCCCGATCCCAGCCCTAGAGCCTCACTTCTCCACATCCGCCGACTTCATGATGTGGGTCTTGGATGCCGTTAGCTTCCAGGGCCCGAAGGAGAAGTCCTGGTGGCTACTCTGGAAGCCGTGGATCATCATGGCCGCGGCAAGGCCAGCGTGGGCCACACGGAACAGGTTGGAGCACCGGCGGCAGCGGTAGCGGCGGCAGATACCGGTCCCTCCTCCTCCCTCCAGCCCAGCAGCCTAGCCGTTACCATGCCCGGCCCCGCCCCACCCCGCCCCCTGGCGGCGACACGGACGCAAGCCCTCCTTTCCGCCTCCTTCTCCGTCCCTCGACTTTTTGCTTCCGGGACCAGTTGCCGAGGTTGTGTGACCCACGTCTTACGTCACGACGCACCTGAAAAAGGTGGGGAGAAAATGCCGAGGGGCGAGGCTTCGGCCGCAGGGGAAGTGGTTAGGGGCGTGCACATCATTGGATGACATCATCTTGGCCCCTTCGGGGGAAGCCCAGTTTGGAGAATCCGACGTGATCCCTGTAGACCTTGCAAAGCAGTGAACTACTTTGCGTGTTACTGATTTGGTGTAGAGGAAATGCCCAATAATTTTCCGTTGAGGACAAAGTTTTAAAATCACTTAGAGTTTAGGAGGTTCAGCATCAAGTCCGGCAAGACAAGTGGACCTTTAAAATTTCATCCTTCAGACATTTCAAGACTGTCCTGATCTAGCTATTACCTAAGCTTCTGTTACAGTGGAAATAACACTGGAGATCTGGTGCTACATCCACCGTTGCAATGCTGTTCTGTGCATGCTTGGCAATTGTTGTTTAGTCGCTAAGTGTTGTCCCACTCTTTTAGGACCCTATGGAGTGTATGTAGCCTGCCTGGCTCCTCTGTCCATGAGATTTCCCAGGCAAGAATACTGGAGTGGGTTGCCATTTCCTTCAGGAGATCTTCCTGACCCAGGGATTGAACCCTCGTCTGCTGCTTTGCAGGTGGATTCTTTACCTCTGAGCCGCCAGGGAAGCCCAATCCTTGGTAAACCACTTAACTAATGATTTGGTTTCAGCTGCCTCAAAATGATATGATTTTATGTTAGAGGATCTCCCAAATCTTTCTTTCCGGCTTCATTTCCAGCAACTCCTCTCAGGTCTACTCACCTGCACTCCTCCCTACTACTGAGACCTTACTCTTACTGTTCTATATGCGTGAAACTGTCATACTCAAACCTGTCCCACTTAGAGTCAACCTGGAACTTTTCTAAAAGTATAGATTCCCCAGTCCCTGTATTGTAGAATCCAAAGTCACAAACACACCTCAGAGAACACTCAAAACAGTGGAGTACAGTTTATTACACCAGCATGTCCAAGGGGAATAGTTTCCCAACAAGAACCCAAATGATTTCGGAGGACTTGATTTTATACCCACCCCCCACATGACTGGATACATATCAGTAATTAGTTTTACAACATGCAGGTGTGGAAGAATTAACAGTTACAAGACACAAGTGCAGGCACTATCATTAATCTAACTGAGACAACCTGATCTTTCCTTCCAATCTTTGTTTGCTGTCTGTAGGAAGGGGTTTCCTGGTTTTTCTTCAATGATGGTAAACAGGGTTCAAGCCCAGTTCACATCCTGCCTTAAGATGGTTGACAGTCTTCAAGATGGAATCTGTCTTGCTCTCCTCCCAGCAGCCCCAACACCTGTGCTTTTCGCTAGATTGGAATGATCATCCTTGGAATGATACATCTCCTTCAAAAGGATTTTCCTGAACCCTAGAGCTGGATTTAATCACTTCTTTCTTTGAGCCAACATGTTGATTTGTCAACTTCTCTCACTTCAGTTACCACTGTTAATTCATTAATCCAAATGTCAAAATTTGAGCACCTGCTATTTGCCAAGGGTTTATTTTATTACAAAACAGCACTCACCCCCTTACTTACAACAGAGATTGACAATGGAATTCTAATATATGATTTCAGTGATTCATGGAAAGACTCACTGCCCCTCAAAATATGTTATCCATCTGTCACATTTTATCTAAAATTTTAATTGCTTTTCAATATGGCAACAGGCCATTGATTGGCTTAGTTGGTCATTTACATCTTAGTATAAATGATTTTTATATCATTTTCTATGAGCTGGCTTTGAGGTAGCCTTGATAGAGAAGTACCAGGCCACCCTATCCAAAGCTGAGTCAGTGCTTTCCCACCTGTTCTCCTAAAACATTTATTCCCTTCCAAAATTTTCCTAGAAAAGATATGATGAAGATTTCTTATTAGAAGGGTATGTTAATTTAAATCTAAAATCTAAAAATTAAACCAATTATCTCGATGGCCTCCAATTCAGAAACGTGTTAGGGGACTTTAAAATTCTTTGAGGATATAAGAAAATGAATCTTTAAAAGTACAATATCAAGCACTCACACATTAGGAAAAGAGATATTTAGGCATTAACAGGGTATTTTTCAGTGTCAATTCAAGAATCATCATGCAAGACTTCCCTGGTGGTCCAGTGGTTAACACTCCATTCTCCCAATACAATGTGCATGGATTTGATCCCTGGTTGAGGAACTAAAATTCCACATGCTAAATGGCTAGGCCAAAAACCAAAGAGAGCCAGAGCCATCATGCAACAACTGTCTACTTTATAAAGCTGGTTCTTAGGATGGAATAATTCCTGGGACTTGATGGGGATGATGGGGAGGGTGGATTTATTTTCAACCAAATTGACAAAGTATGTTAGAGTCACCAAATCAAATCATCTACAAGTTTATCAAGATTCAGTTCTGAGAACAGTCAACTGGTTATTATAGAAATTAACTCATTCCACAAACATTTTTGGGCACCTATTATGATGCCAGAAAGTTTTAGGTACAAGGACAGAGCAGTGGATAAAAAAGGCAACATCTCTTTCATCTTGGAGTTCTAATGGAAAAATAAAAGACAGGTAATAAGTAAATACAAAATTTATAATTTCAGATATGGATAAATTCTGTGCAGAATGTTGAGCGAATTAAGTGGAAATGCATGTATGTGTGTGTTTGTGTGTGTGTGTGTTTGGGAGGTGGGGAGACTATGTAGATGAAGTGATCAGAAGAACCCTATCGATGGAGGTAACATTTAAGCATAGACTTGCTGATAATAAAGAAGATCCATGAGAAAATCTGACAGAACATTCCAAGCATCAGGTATTCAGGTCTAGAGGAGGCAATGGACTTGTCACATTTTAGGAAGAGCAAGAAGGCCAGTGTGACTGGAGTAAAAGGAAACTGGGAAGAGTCCAGAGAGGCAAGTAAGTTCTCCACCACATAGATAATTTGTAAGCTATATCATGTTCTCTCTTGGCAAGCTTATCAAATTAATGTATATGTCTTTAAAAAACAAAAACAAAAAGTTTTGTTAAGCAGAGGCTCATTGTCTCTAAATAGCCTGTACCATTTATGAAGGTCTATTGTTTAGAGCTTGTTGCTGTTGTTGTTCAGTCGCTAACTGGTATCCATCTCTTTTGTGACTCCATGGACTGTAGCCTGCCAGGCTCCTCTGTCCATGGGATTTCCCAGGCAAGAATACCGGGGTACACTGCCATTTCTTTCTCCAAGGGATCTTCCCTACCCAAAAATCGATCAAACTCATGTCTCCTGCATTGCAGGTGGCTTCTTAACCACTGAGCCATTTGTTTGAAGTAAAATCTACTTCCTTGTTACTTATGTTATTTGAAGTTGGTCTTCCCCTATGGTTCACCATGGAACAAGCATATTCCCCCTTCCTCATGACTGCTCTTATTTCAAAACAGCTTTCTTCTCTTTCATTCATCCATTTACTTATATTGTCCACCTTTCCATTCATTCACCTATCTGTTTTTTCAATGAATATTTATATTTCTTGGATCTGAAGCACAGTACTGGGAGAAAGATATTACAATGAAAAATATGAGTAAGCTATGGCATTCCCCAGCTTCAAGGAACTTTGTTCTCTGTGACACATGCTAAGGCATTGTCTCTCAGTCACTCAGTCATGTTTGACTCTTGGCAACTCCAAGGACTGCAGCATGCCAGGCTTCCCTGTCCATCGCTGACTCCCAGAGCTTACTCAAACTCATGTCCTTCGAGTTGGTGATGCCATCCAACCATCTCATCCTCTGTCATCCTCTTCTCCTCCCACCTTCAAACTTTTCCAGCATCAGGGTCTTTTCAGGTGAGTCAGTTCTTCATTTCAGGTGGCCAAAGTATTGGAGTTTCAGGTTCCACATCAGTCCTTCCAATGAATATTCAGGACTGATTTCCTTTAGGATTGACTGATTTGATCTCCTTGTAGTCCAAAAGACTCTCAAGATTCTTCTCCAGCACCACAGTTCAACAGCATCTATTTTTCAGCACTCAGCTTTCTTTATAGTCCAATTCTCACATCCATACATAACTACTGGACAAACCATAGCTTTGACTAGACAGACCTTTGTTGACAAAGTAATGTCTCTGCTTTTTAATATGCTGTTTAGGTTGGTCATAACTTTTCTTCCAAGGAGCAAGTGTCTTAATTTCATGACTGCAGTCACCATCTGCAGCAATTTTGGAGCCCAAAATAATAAAGTCTGTCACTGTCTCCATTGTTTCCCCATCTATTTGCCATGAAGTAATGGAAGTGGATGTCATGATCTTAGTTTTCTGAATGTTGCATTTTAAGCCAACTTTTTTACTCTCCTCTTTCACCTTCATCAAGAGGCTCTTTAGTTCTCTCTTGCTTTCTGCCATAAGGGTGGTATCATCTGCGAATCTGAGGTTATTGATATTTCTCCTGGCAATCTTAATTCCATCTTATGCTTAATCCAGCCCAGCATTTCATGTTATATACTCTGCATATAAGTTAAATAAGCAGGGTGACAATATGCAACCTTGATGTACTCCTTTCCCGATTTGGAACTAGTCTGTTGTTCCATGTCCAGTTCTAACTGTTGCTGCCTACAGATTTCTCAGGAGGCAGGTAAGGTGGTCTGATATTCCCATCTCTTGAAAAATTTTTCCACAGTTTGTTGTGATCCACGCAGTCAAAGGCTTTGGTGTAGTCAATAAAGCAGAAATAGATGTTTTTCTGGAACTTTCTTGCTTTTTTGATGATCCAGGGGATATTGGCAATTTGACTCCAGTTCCTCTGCCTTTTCTAAATCCAGCTTGAACATCTGGAAGTTCACAGTTCAAGTACTGTTGAAGCCTGGCTTGGAGAATTTTGAGCATTACTTCGCTAGCATGTGAGATGAGTGCAATTGTGCAGTAGTTTGAATATTCTTTGGCATTGCCCTTCTTTGTGACTGGAATGAAAATTGACCTTTTCCAGTCCTGTGGCCACTGCTTTGTTTTCCAAATTTGCTGGCATATTGAGTACAGCACTTTAACAGCATCATCTTTTAGGTTTTGAAATAGCTCAGCTGGAATTCCATCACCTCCACTAGCTTTGTTCATAGTGATGGTTCCTAAAGCCCACTTGACTTCACACTCCTGGATATGTGGCTCTAGGTGAGTAATCACACCATTGTGGTTATTCAGGTCATTAATATCTTTTTTGTACAGTTCTGTGTATTCTTGCCACCTCTTCTTAATATCTTCTGTTTCTATGAGGTCCATACTGTTTCTGTCATTTATTGTGCCCCCCTTTGCTTGAAATGTTCCCTTGGTATCTCTGATTTTCTTGAGAAGATCTCTAGTCTTTCCCATTCTGTTATTTTCTTCTATTTATTTGCATTGTTCACTTAAAAAGGCTTTCTTATCTCTCCTTGCTATTCTCTGGAACTCTACGTTTAGATGGGTATATCTTTCCTCTTCTCCTTTGCCTTTTACTTGTCTTCTTTTTTAGCTGTTTGTAAGGCCTCCTCTGATAACCATATTGCCTTTCTTCTTCTTGGGGATGGTTTTGATCACTGCCTCCTATACACTGTCCATAGTTCTTCAAGCACTCTATCAGATCTAATCCCTTGAATCTACTTGTCACTTCCACTGTATAAGAGATTTGATTTAGGTTATATATGAATGGCCTTGGGGTTTTCCCTACTTTCTTCAATTTAAGTCTGAATTTGTAATAAGGAGTTCATGATCTGAGCCACAGTCAGCTCCCGGTCTTATTTTTGCTGACTGTATAGTGCTTTTCCATCTTCAACTACAAAGAATATAATCAATCTGATTTCAGTATTGACCATGTGGTGATGTCCATGTGTAGAGTCTTCTCTTGTGTTGTTGGAAGAGGGTGTTTGCTATAATCAGTGCATTCTCCTGGCAAACCTCTATTAGCCTTTGTCCTGCTTCATTTTGTACTGAAGGCAAATCTTGCCTGTTACTCCAGGTATCTCTTGACTTCCTACTTTTGCACCCTAATCTCCTATGATGAAAAGAACATCTTCTTTGGTGTTAATTCTAGAAGATCTTGTAGATCTTCATAGAAACATTCAACTTCAGTTTCTTTGGCATTACTGGCTGGGGCGTTGACTTGGAATACTGTGATATTGAATGGTTTGGCTCAGAAATGAACAGAGATCATGCTCTTTTTTGAGAATGCACCCAAGTACTGCATTTCACTCTTTTGTTGACTCTGAGGGTTACTCCATTTCTTCTAAGGGATTCTTGCCCATAGTAGTAGATATGATGGTCATCTGAATAAAATTTGCATTTTAAGCCAACTTTTTTGGCTACAATTTGCCCATTTCTCTCCATTTTAGTTCACTGATTCCTAAAATGTCGACATCCATTCTTGCCATCTCCTGTTTGACCATTTCCAAGATACCTTGACTCATGGACCTAACATTCCAGTTTCCTGTGCAGTATTACTTTTTACAGCATCGGACTTTACTTCCACCACCAGAAACAACTGGGAGTTGCTTCCATGTTGACTCGGTCTCTTTGCTCCTTCTGTAGCTCAGCCTCTTTATTTCTTCTGGAACTACTTCTCCACTCTTCTTGAGTAGCTTATTGGACACCTACCAACCTGAGAGCTTCATCTTTCAGTATCATATGTTTTTGCCTTTTCATACTGTTCATGGGGTTCTCAAGGCAAGAATGCTGAAGTGGTTTGCCATTCCCTTCTCCAGTGGACCACCTGCCCTAGGGACCCATCATCATCTGTCCCTGCCCAAGATCTGTGGATCAGTTCATTCTGATGACTTGATAAGTACAATAGGCAATGAAGGGTACAAAAGAGGCAATGTCTTCATAGCCTATTGTACTTATCATATTCACATTGCCTCTGTCAATTAAGTGCGCCTATTTGGCTTTTTCTATCTTGGACATCCCTACACCCCTATAGGAGAAGGCAATGGCACCCCACTCCAGTACTCTTGCCTGGAAAATCCCATGGATGGAGAAGCCTGGAAGGCTGCAGTCCATGGGGTCGCTGAGGGTCGGACAAGACTGAGCGACTTCACTTTCACTTTTCACTTTCATGCATTGGAGAAGGAAATGGCAACCCACTCCAGTGTTCCTACCTGCAGAATTCCGGGGACGGGGGAGCCTGGTGGGCTCCCGTCTACGGGGTCGCACAGAGTCGGACACGACTGAAGTGACTTAGCAACACCCCTATAGAAATCAGGGAGTCTATTTAAATGAAACATCTTCCACATCCATCTCTAAAGTACAGAGGTCAACCATCAGAGCACTTTCCAAGGATGGGGGTTCTCTTCACCATTGCAGTTCTTGGTAAAAAAAAAAACACATCTGCTAGTCTTCCCAGGGGACATAATTAGGAGGTGGATGAGCAGGTGACATGTGAGAAACCCACTCCAACATTCTTATCACTCTGTATCTTTGGTTTACTTCTACATTAAACCACGAAAAATCTCTATCTCTAGTTCTGTCATCCTCAGTCATGGCTGAGTTCAGGTTTTAGTCACCCTACTGAACAAACAAGCAGGAGGCTAATTACTTTACAATATTGTGGTGGTTTTGCCATACATTGACATGAATCAGCCATGGTTGTACCAGTGTTCCCCATCCTGAACCCCCTCCCACCTCCCTCCCCATCCCATCCCTCTGGGTTGTCCTAGTGCAGTGGCTTTGAGGGCCCAGTTTCATGCATCAAACCTGGACTAGTGATCTATTTCACATATGGTAATATACATGTTTCAATGCTATTCCTTCAAATCATCCCACCCTCACCTTCTCCCACAAAGTCCACATAGAAGTGATATCAAATGGCATTTGTCTTTCTCTTTCTGACTTACTTCACTTAGTATGATAATCTCTAGGTCCATCTATGTTCTTGCAAATGGCATTATTTCATTCTTTTTATGATTGAGTAGTATTCATTGTACATTTTTACCACGTCTTTTTTATCCATTTCTCTGTCAATGGACATTTAGTTGCTTCCATGTCTTGGCTATTGTGACTAGTGTTACTGTGAACACACAGGTGCATGTATCTTTTCCAATTATAGTTTTCTCCACATTTATGCCCAGGAGTGGAATTGCTGGATCATATGGCAACTCTATTTTTAGTTTTTTAAGGAACCTCCATATTGTTTTCCATTCTGGCTGCACCAATTTACATTCCCAACAGTGTAGAAGCGTTCCCTTTTCTACACAGCCTCCTCAGTATCTGTTATTTGTAGACTTTTTATGATGTCTATTCTGACCAGTCTGAGGTAGTACCTCATTATAGTTTTTTTTAATTAACGTATTTGGCTGCATTGGGTCTTAGCTGCAGCATGGGGCATCTTTCACTGCAGCACACAGACTCTAGTTGTGGTGCAGAGCTCTGGAGCGCACATGCTCAGTAGCTGCAGCACAGATTTAGTTGCTCTATGGCGTGTGGGATTTTAGTTTCCTGACCAGGGATCAAAGCCACATCTCCTACATTGCACGGTGGGTTCTTAACCATTGGATCACCAGGGAAGTCCTCCCCTCTTAATTTCAATTTCCATTTCTCTAAAAATTAGTAACCAACATACTTTATTCTTATTCAAAAACCAATTGGATTTTTTTGTTGCTTGTTTTGACTGTGCTATCAATAAGCAGTTAATGAAAGTTTAATCTCATTATGAAAAATAATTTTATAACATTTAAAAAAAGATTTCTGACAACCCAATTATTCTAAGATCTCAACATTAAAACCATATTTCTAGTAAAACAAAATAATTTGGAAGGCCTTTTAAAATTGGTTTTGCTTTCCCCAAACAAACTCTGATAGGAGGAATGGGACCCAGGAACCTTCAAAGTGTCAGGAAAAGCCAGCTTAGAACTGAACTTTTCTTCCAGAATCTCTATGGTAAATCACCTATGTGCACATAAAGAGAATCTGTAACACATATGAGAGAACTGGGCTGGGTCTAAATAAATAAGATAATAGAGTGAAAAATATTCTATTCTGTCCAATTTCTTGTGAGTCACAATCAGAAGGATGAACAATAAAATAATTGCTTTTGTATCTTAGTGGTCTAATTCTACCTTCCAAATGAACCACACTGAAATAAACCATAGATATACAGGGCTGTTTTTACACAACTTTTGTGACCTTGATGTCACAAACTCTCCTTTCTACTTCCTTAAGTCCATCTGTTGCCTTCTTAGTTCTCTTTTTCCCAGTTCCAAACTCCCAAATTCCCATTGATCTATCCATTAAGTTGAAGATATTTTCAAAAGTCCTCAAGAGTGACCCCTTCAAGGGCAGGGACCTCTGTCTTACTCATATTTATGTCCTCGGAGCCTGTCTGAGACAGTCATTTCAACAGAGCACTCAAGGAAATAGACAGATGATCCAAGGCTTGGTAAGTGGTAGGAAGGGCAGACAGGGGATTATATGGACCTACAGAGTCAACACAAGGATTCGGATGAATTCCAGAGAGAGTTGATGTGAGAAAGCAGAGGAGGACAAATAGGCCCCCTCAGGAGAAGTCCAACACAGGCAAGCAGAGATTCTCTTGTTCAGGGGCAGAAGGGGTAGGGGTGGGGGGCGGGGGACCTCATACCACAAAGAGAAGGAAGATGCAGTTCAGGCAGAAGATCCAGGCACAATCTGAGGACCGAGAGCAGGACTCTAGTTCCTTAGGAGTAAGAGAGGAAGGCAGAACCACATCCGCCAAAAAGTATTTTGCCAGCAGGGAATTACATCCAAGTATCTGGCACAGAGAGAGAAAGCGGGTCTCGATTACTCCAGGCAGAGACTAAGTCATGGAGAAACAAAGGAAGTACTTAGTTCCTGAGCTGTGAGTGCTCTTTCCTTGGTCTCATGTGTATCATTACATCAGGTTCCTTGGAACTTGAAAAACTCAGGTGAATCTCTGTTCCAAAGAGTCCAATTGAAACAGTGTTACTTTCAACATCCCCTGGAATTCCCCTGTCCACAACTGCTGCTGCTGCTGCTAAGTCACTTCAGTCGTGTCTGACTCTGTGTGACCCCACAGATGGTAGCCCACCAGGCTCCCCCTTCCCTGGGATTCTCCAGGCAAGAACTAGTCATGTGAAAATATTCACATAAGATATATATATAAGGGATGCCAAGTTCTGTTCTGCAGAAAAGAAGGAATAGAATAAGAGCATCCAGACTTTGGAGAGCTCAAAAACGAGGGAAGGACATACTAGGGATGAGAATATAAATATTTCAGCAGAGTTAGGGGTAGTGAGAGAGGACGTAGAAGACGTATGGGATCTGAAAAGCTGAGAGAAGAGCAGAAGCAATTGCATCCAAATATTTTTTTGAAAAAGAAATTTTGCCTGTTCTCATCATGGCATGACATAGAAATAAAACTAACTCATTAGTAAAGGAGAAATAAAAGCCAGCCATTGCAAGTGCTCTGAGGATTTCAGAGAACTACATTAGCTAACTTAAATTGGAGAGTAAATAAAGACATCCAGATTATACTGGGCTCTCTTATTACATCAACAAAGAAATGATTAGTTTTTACTAATAGAGCTGGAGCTAATTGATTTCTGCATAACCATAATTCAGTTTAATAAATATTTTCTAATAAAAGCTCAATTAACAAATCAACTTGATTACAATATCACATTAAGTCTCCCAGTCTCTATCCTATTAACTTCCCGCCTTAGAAATGTCTTTCTTTTTTTCTCCTGAAAAGCACATCTGGTATGAAAACTTCTGGAAATTCCAGTGGTTGTCCCCAAAATAGATGGCAGGGCGTTTGAAACCAAGGGTGTTTACTTAAGCTAGGCTATAAACTAGTTTAACGTTTGACTATAAACTAGATTTGTCAAGAAGTAAGCCTTTTTGCTTCTTAATAATAAAATATTTGAGGGCTAAATGAGGTGGAGTTCTGAGAAAGTTATGTTAAAAACTGTGTGGTATAATGTAAAGAACACAAGATTTAGAATCTATAGACCTGTTAGTTTTCTGGATCTGCTGTGTCCTTGCTGTTTGACAGCTTTAAATCATGTTTTTGAATCTTTTTTTCTATAATATAGTAGCAATAACAATAAGAATGGTAGTATATAACTTCCCTTAGCTTCTTCATGAATATTATGGCCATTCATAGACCATTCATTCTTATGCAAATATCAGTTATTATAATGGTTAAAATGCTCAAGCATACAGCTCCATATTCTTGATTGTGAAGCAAATGTGGAAAGTTACAGAGGACTATTGCTGCTAAGTCACTTCAGTCGTGTCCGACTCTGTGCGACCCCAGAGACGGCAGCCCACCAGGCTCCCCTGTCCCTGGGATTCTCCAGGCAAGAACGCTGGAGTGGGTTTCCATTTCCTTCTCCAATGCAGGAAAGTGAAAAGTGAAAGTGAAGTCACTCAGTCGTGTCCGACTCTTTGCAACCCCATGGATTGCAGCCCACCAGGCTTCTCCGCCCATGGGATTTTCCAGGCAAGAGTACTGGAGTCGGGTGCCATTGCCTTCTCCAACAGAAGACTATTACTTGACCCCTAACCTAGAGTTCTAGAAATTTCCAATGATTTTAGCTCTTTATTCTCCTACAAGTCTAAGAATCCAAAGCCAGTTCAGATGATAAATTAGGTAAAGACTGGGTCCTTGGTGGAAGCATCTTCTCAGAATATTTGATGACCACTTTGTTCAGGTCCATGCCTGTATGATCAGGTCACCCAAAATGACTGTTCTTTTGCTTTCTGTACATCCCCTGCTCGACTAGCAACTACTTCACCTACATGCTACTCACCTGACTGATGTTCCTACACACTTGCCCCTGGCCCTAGCTAGTGACTGTTCTAATCTTTAGATCAGAACATCTCTACCATGATAGCTTATCAAAGAGAGGCATGCCCCTCAGCTAGTTTTCCTGGTAATTAATAAGCCAGTAAAAGTGAAAGTGAAGTCACTCAGTCATGTCCAACTCTGCGACCCCATGGACTACACCCCACCAGGTTCCTCCATCCATGGGATTCTCCAGGCAAGAATACTGGAGTGGGTTGCCATTTCCTTTTCCAAATCAATAAGCCAAAGTGAAAGTGAAGTTGCTCAGTCGTGTCTGACTCTTTGTGACCCCATGAGCAGTAGCCTGCACCAGGCTCCTCCGTCCATGGGATTTTCTAGGCAAGAGTACTGGAGTGGGTTGCCATTTCCTTCTCCAGGGAATCTTCCCAACCCAGGGATCAAACCCAGGTCTCTCACATTGTAGACAGACACTTTACTGTCTGAGCCACCAGGGAAGTCGACCTGACACCAATTCACCCTAATCCCACCAGGAAGTGAAGACTGCCACCATGTTCCACCTTCCACCTGCCACACAAAGTAAGGCATCACTCCAGAACCTTGCTTCAGACATGTAAGATCCCCCATCTATTATCCCCCTGATGTCTCATCACTGACTCCAGGCTCTTTCTTCAGTGTCAAGGATGGGCAAGTACAGATCTTACAGATCTGCAGGGCGGAGGCCAAGAATGCCACATAGCATACAACAATCCTAAGTTGGCCAGCTTGCAAAGATAGTATTTCTGTTCATTCCAACATTTACAAGCTTGGTTTGTGCTGGACTAGGGATAGAGATGCTTGTTCCTTGGAAGAAAAGCTATGACCAACTTAGACAGCATATTAAAAAGCAGAGACATTACTTTGTCAACAAAGATCTGTATAGTCAAAGCTATGGTTTTTCCAGTAGTCATGTATGGATGTGAGAGTTGGACCATAAAGAAAGCTGAGCACCAAAGAATTGATGGTTTTGAACTGTGGGGTTGGAGAAGACTCTTGAGAGTTCCTTGGACTAAGGAGATCAAACCTGTCAATCCTAAAGGAAATCAATCCTGAATATTCATTGGAAGGACTGATGCTGAAGCTGAAGCTCCAATACTTTGGCCACCTGAAGCGAAGAACTGACTCATTAGAAAAGACCCTGATGCTGGGAATGATTGAAGGCAGGAGGAGAAGTGGACGAGAGAGGATGAGATGGTTGGATGGCATCACCGACTTGATGGACATGAGTTTGAGCAGGCTCCGGGAGTTAGTGAAGGACAGGGAAGGCTGGCATGCTGCAGTCCAAGGGATCACGAAGAGTCAGACACAAGTGAGCAACTGAACTGAACTGAACTGGGGGATAGAGACCAGTGATATGATTAACATCACCCAGGAACTTCAGTTACTGACAGAAGGGAGGGCTTGGGTATATCAAAAAGGGGAGAAGGAGAAATTGCTTCATTCAAGGGACAGCCACTCAGTACATGATGTGGCATCTGTATTTTAGGCACTGCTCTAGATTAACATTGAGATTAAAAACATCATTTTTACCGTAGGAAGCAGATAGTGTATATGGGAAAGTGACACATCTCCATTTTTTAAAAGACACTTAGCACTACCAGCCCCGGTGGTAGCCATCTCCTACCCAGCATCATAGTGCCCTCAAGAGTTAAATGGAGATGCTCAACACTGGGTTTTGGGGCAACAGAAAAATAAGGCACGTGTTACCCAGAGGCTTCTGGAAGATCCTCGTCCATGACATCAAGGAGCTGGAAGCACTGCCAATATGCAACAGTGCCAGGAGCCAGCATATTGCATATTGAGTGCAGCACTTTCCACAGCATCATCTTTCAGGATCTGGAATAGCTCAACTGGAATCTATCTCTGCTGGGAGCCAGAGTGAGGAGCTCCATCCATGACAAAGGTCATGAGGAAGGAGGCTCGGCATACGCAAAGGCGGGATCAAGCCTCAGGAGTCCCCCTGGAAATTCTTGAGCATCTACCCCCAAAACCAGAGTCTGCCTACTTTCTGCTTTGTGCTTTTACCTACACCTCTGACTTTATGGGGGGCTGTCCCCCACTACCTCTCTCTGAAAAAAGAGTTAGCTTACAGCTCCAGTTAATAATTCCTGGGTGTGACAGTGTTTAACCTACAAACTCCTTTGGAAATCCTCTAGCCTGCCTGAATAGGTTTTTCCGGCCACATGTGATTGTTCAGAGCCTCCCAACTGTGAGAGGCAGGAGATGTTCTAAACTGTCTAAACACAGATTCCTTTGAGTAGTTAAAAGATTGATTAGAAATTGTATTGGTTTTTTTTTTTTTTTTTAACTTTACAATATTGTATTAGTTCTGCCAAATATCGAAATGAATCCGCCACAGGTATACCCGTGTTCCCCATCCTCAACCCTCCACCCTCCTCCCTCCCCTCCCCTCCCTCTTGGGCCAATGTTTGCTGCTAAGTCTCCATACTCCTTACCTACTGTGTCCTTGGCAGTGTATTGATTGATATAATGGGTGTATAGAAATGTAAGTAGTAGTCTCAAGTTTGTAACCTTGGACCCTTGAGTTAATTCTTTTCTTGATTGAGCCCACCTCACCTTTGCCCTATAGGAATGCAGCTTTGTCCAGTGCTTTTTTGGAGGCTGGTGCCTGACTTTGGAATAATCACCTTTAGAGAAAGATAAGTTTCTTAAAATGTTAACAGGCCTCCTGGCCAGAAGATGATGTAATTCACCTGAACTTTTGCATATGATAAGTTTGAAAGCCTGGCTTCGATTAGGACCAGGAACTGCTGTCCTTGCATGACTCCACCCCTTCCCCCAGTATCCTCTATGCACAACTTAAGGTATAAAAACTACTTTGGAAAATAAAGTGCGGGCCTTGTTCACCGAAACTTGGTCTCCCCATGTAGCTCTCTCTCCCAAATTCTGGCTGAGTCTCCATCTGGAGCGTGGAACCCGCCATGCTTGCTAATTATGCCTGGGCTTCTAAGATCCGACCCGGGAGGCCTCAGTGTCTCCTCTCCTTTGGGAGAACGGAAGGATGCCTGCGGCCTACGTAAGTGGTGCAAACTTCTTGTCTTGAAGTTTTATTGGTCTCCTGCATAAACCAAGCTACTCAGCCTCTTTTGTCCACTGAATTTTCTTACTGAGCTATCCTCATCCTATTACTCTTTATATCTTTGATAAATATTTAAATAAATAGGTCGCTGACGCCGTCCCCGCTTCGAATACCCTGGATCAGCCGGGGCTGGTCCCCGGCACAACAGCTCTTACTGTTCTGAAATTCCTGATATTTCCTTCAAAATTGGCAGAGCCATCTTGGAAAGCACAGCCCAGCTGGCTGTGAGAGTCACTAAACCCAATGCCAGACTGCACAGGGAAGAAAGCAAATAAACAACTCATGAACATTCTTTATTTGTGGTAAATAGAACCTTGAAAACTTTGGAGGAAAAAAAGACATGGAGATAATATGCTTATGTGAGCTCCATGAGGCAGACTTTACTTCCCTCTAATAAATCAGCCACTAAGAGGATGTTTTTTGGGGCTCCAAAATCACTGCAGATGGTGACTGCAGCCATGAAATTAAAAGACGCTTACTCCTTGGAAGAAAAGTTATGGCCAACCTAGATAGCATATTCAAAAGCAGAGACATTACTTTGCCAACAAAGGTCCGTCTAGTCAAAGCTATGGTTTTTCCAGTGGTCATGTATGGATGTGAGAGTTGGACTGTGAAGAAAGGTGAGCACCGAGGAATTGATGCTTTTGAACTGTGGTGTTGGAGAAGACTCTTGAGAGTCCCTTGGACTGCAAGGAGATCCAACCAGTCCATTCTGAAGGAGATCAGCCCTGGGTGTTCTTTGGAAGGAATGATGCTAAAGCTGAAACTCCAGTACTTTGGCCACCTCATTCGAAGAGTTGACTCATTGGAAAAGACTCTGATGCTGGGAGGGATTGGGGGCAGGAGGAGAAGGGGATCACAGAGGATGAGATGGCTGGATCACTGACTCGATGGACATGAGTCTGAGTGAACTCAGAGATGGTGATGGACAGGGAGGCCTGGCGTTCTGCGATTCATGGGGTCACAAAGAGTCGGACATGACTAATCGACTGAACTGAACTGAGGAGGATGTTTAGAAGATGTGTGAAAGAAGGGCTGAACAAGATAAATGCCTTGAGAGTTCAGAGAAGGAAAGTCTGCCCAATGGTCAGGAAAGGCATAAATGGACAGCCCTTTTGTTAGGACTTGAAGGACAACGTGGGATTCAAATAACAGAGAAGGAAAAGTTACCCCAAATGCTGAATCATCATGTCCAGTGACCAAGAGTTAGGAATGTCCAAGAGAATGAGAAAAGGGGCAGTAAAAATGGGCAGTGATGGACTCTTCTGCACAATGTCAGGGACAAACTCCCATCCAGTCTTCACATACAACAGCTCTGTGAGTTATGTATTTGTAATTATTGCCCATTCTACAGATGAGGAAGCTGAGAATAAGAGTTAAATAACCCACCTCCCTATATCATACAGTACTACAGCAGATAAGAAAAAGAATAAAAATATGACAGGTATTTGATATAGCCTATGTATATTCTTTAAATCAAATTAAATTCAACTCAGACCCTTACCGAAAAGAAAAGGACTCCTCACCCCAGTCCCATTCACTACTATCCCTAGGATAATACAGAGATATAAGGTTCTAGATTTTAGAAAGGGGAAAATGCTTGAGGAGGCCTCTGATCTTGTCCCACATACTCACCTTGATATGCCCACAGCCCCAGTCTGCAGGTTTCCAGAATCTCTGCTGTCTGTATTCAGCCTCCTAGGTGTTTCATCCCTTTAAGAATTGGCTTCCTCCTCAGGCTTCAGGAGAGGCAGGATGAAGTGGGGCTGGGGGCAGGATGGGGGTGGGGGGTTCCTGCCCCTAACTGATACTGACACCCTTTGTGACCCTGTGGAGTCTAGCCCACCAAGCTCCTCCGTCCATAGGGTTCTCCAGGCAAGAATACTGGAGTGGGTAGCCATTCCTTTCTCCAAGGGGTATTCCCAACCCAGGGATTGAATCTGGGTCTCCTGCATTACAGGCATATTCTTTACCACTGAACCATCAGCGAAGCCCCAATTTTCAGTATCCTTTCCAGTTTGGAGAAGTCCCTGGATCCTTATGCCTGTCTCCACCTACCCTCTCCCACCAAATGCTGCGAATCTCCCTTGAAACTAGGAGCTCAAAACACAGATAGCTTTTTCTTTTGGACAAATCCATAGTAGTCAAAAGAAAAAGGAAATGCAAATTAATATCTCAATAAACTGATCTATCACAAATAGCTAACATTTTTAACATTTGCTGCATGGCATGGACTACACCAAGCCCTCTATGAAGGAGGTGGATACAATCATTATTGAAGAAGAATGATTATTCTCATCGTTGAAGAAGCCAGAGCTTAGAGAAATCAAATATCTCACTTAAGATCACAAGTCTCCTAAGTGGTAGAATCAAAACTCAACTTCAAGAATGTCTAGCTGGAAAACCTAAGTTCTCTTCACTGCACCATACTGAGAGCATAATTCACAGTCTCTCTGTAAAATCAAATCAAATTTGTCTCATAAAAAACTCAAATCAAATTTCGTGTTAATCACCTTTTGGAACTTTGCATTTGCATACTTAATTTTTACATATTTACCATAATATCATAAATAGAATTTTATAGTCTACATTTTCAATTGCCATTATACAGCTCCAGTCTCATTGTTTTAATATATTCTATACACTTTATATATTATAGATAAATACATCAACTTTATTTTATTTAATATATACAAGCATAAAATATTTCTTGTATTTTTTGTTATTTTTAAATAATATAATCTTGTTATTTCTTTCTCTTACAATACCCTTAGCTTCTTCCTATGCTCACCTCTCTCCACAAACAAAAACTATTGCAGTTTAGTGTGTATTGCCCATACATTTCCCCATAGTCATACAATCACATAATAATGCAGGTATTGGGGGATTGTGTTGTTGTTTAATGGTCATGTCTGCCTCTTTTGTGTCCTCCTGGACTGGGGGACTGGCCACTGATTATTTTATAGACATCTTACAATACATAGTTTTATACTCTTCTGTGCTGTGCTGTTCTGTGCTTAGTCGCTTTGTCATGTCTGACCCTTTGCAACCCCATGAACTATAGCCCACCAGACTCCCCTGTCCATGGGGATTCTCCAGGCAAGAATACTGGAGTGACATTGAAACATGTATAATATCATGTATGAAACGAGTCACCAGTCCAGGTTCGATGCACAACACTGGATGCTTGGAGCTGGTGCATTGGGATGACTCAGAGGGATGGTATGGGGAGGGAGGAGGGAGGGGGGTTCAGGATGGGGAACATGTGTATACCTGTGGCGGATTCATTTTGATATTTGGCAAAACTAATACAATATTGTAAAGTTTAAAAATAAAATAAAATTAAAAAAAAATAAATTCTTTCTGGTTGAATTAAAAAAAAAAAAAAGAATACTGGAGTGGGTTGCCATGCCCTCTTCCAGGGAATCTTCCCAACCCAGGGATCAAACCCAGGTCTCCCACATTGCAGGCAGATTATTTACCATCTAAGCCACCAGAGAAGCCCAAGAATACTGAAGTGGGTAGCCTATTCCTTCTATAGGGGATCTCTCCAACCCAGGAAGTGAACCAAGGACTCCTGCATTGCAGGCAGATTCCTTACCAGCTGAGCTACCAGGGAAGCCCCTTTATACTCTTCTACTTCTGTGAAATATGTATTTTTACATGTAGTTTTATTTTTTTAATGCTGTACATTGTGAAAGTCTTTCCAGCTCAGTTGATATTACTCTAATTGTATCTTAGATCAAACCCCTTATGATTATACAGTGGAAGTGACAAATAGATTCAAGGGATTAGATCTGATAGACAGCCTGCAAGAACTATGGACGAGGTTCATAATGTTGTATGGGAGGTGGTGATCAAAACCATCCACAAGAAAAAGAAATGCAAAAAGGCAAAACGGTTGTCTGAGGAGGTCTTACAAATAACTGAGAAAAGAAAAGAAGTGAAAGGGAAAGGAGAAAAGGAAAGATATACCCATTCTCAGAGTTCCAGAGAATAGCAAGGAGAGATAAGAAAATCTTTTCAAGTGAACAATGCAAATAAATCGAAGAAAACAATAGAATGGGAAAGACTAGAGATCTTTTCAGGAAAATTAGAAATACAAAAGGAATATTTCATGCTAAGATGGCACAACAAAAGGCAGAAATGGTATGGACCTAACAGAAGCAGAAGATATTAAGAGGAGGTGGTAAGAATACACAGAAGAACTATATTAAAAATATCTTAATGATCCAGATAACCACAATAGTGTGATCACTCACCTAGAGCCAGACATCCTGGAGTGCGAAGTCAAGCAGGCCTTAGAAAGCATTACTGAAAAGAAAGCTAGTGGATGTGATGGAATTCCAGCTGAGCTATTTCAAACCCTAAAAGATGATTCTATGCTGCACTCAATATGTCAGCAAATTTGGAAAACTCAGCAGTGGCCACAGGACTGGAAAAGGTCAGTTTTCATTCCAATTCCAAAGAAAGACAATGCTAAAGAATATTCAAACCACTGCACAGTTGTACTCATTTCACATGCTAGCAAGGTAATGCTCAAAATCTTCCATGCTAGGATTCAACAGTATATGAACTGAGAAATTTCAGTGTACAAGTTGGATTTAGAACAGGAAGAGGAACCAGAGATCAAATTGCCAATATTCATTGGATCATAGAAAAAACAAATTTCAGAAAACATCTACTTCTGCTTCATTGACTACCCTAAAGCCTTTCACTGTGTGGATCACAACAAACTGTGGAAAATTTTTAAAGAGATAGGAATACCAAACCACCTTACCTGCTACCTGGGAAACCTGTATGCAGGTCAAGAAGCAACAGTTAGAACCAGACATGGGACAATGGACTGGTCCCAAATTGGGGAAGGAGTACATCAGGTCTATATATTGTCACTCTGTTTATTTAACTTATACGCAGTATACATCATGCGAAATGCTGGGCTGAATGAAGCCCAAGTTGGACTCAAGATTTCCAGGAGAAATATCAATAATCTCAGATTTGCTGATGACACCACCCTAATGGCAGAAAGTGAAGAGGAACTAAAGAGCCTCTTGATGAAGGTGAAGGAGGAGAGTGGGAAAAGCTGGCTTAAAACTCAACATTCAAAAAACTAAGTCATGGCAACCAGTCCCATCACTTCATGGGAAATAGATGGGCAAAAAGTGGAAACCATGACAGACTTTATTTTCTTGGGCTCCAAAATCACTGTACATGGTGACTTCATTGTGGATGGTGACTTCCAAGATGCTTGCTCCTTGGAAGAAAGGCTATGGCAAACCTAGACAGGTATTAAAAAGCAGAGACATCACTCTGCCAACAAAGGTCTGTATAGTCAAAGCTATGGTTTCTCCAGTAGTCATGTATGGATGTAAGAGTTGGACCATAAAGAAGGCTGAGAGCTGAAGAATTGATGCTTTCAAACTGTGGTGTTAGAGAAGACTCTTGAGAGTCCTTGTACTGCAAGGATATCAAATCAGTCAATCCTAAAGTAAATCTGCCCTGAATATTCATTGGAAGGACTGAAGCTGAAGCTGAAACTCTAATACTTTGGCCACTTAGTGTGAAGAGCCAACTCATTGGAAAAGACCCTGATGCTGGGAGAGACTGAAGGCAGAAGAGAAGGAGACGACAGAGGATAAGATGATTGGATGGCATCACCGACTCAACGGAGATGAGTTTGAGTAAACTCAGGGAGTTGATGAAGGACAGGGAAGACTGGTGTGCTGCAGTCCATGGTATTGCAAAGAGTCAGCATGACTGAGCAACCGAACAACAACAGTGCTTTCTTGTTGACTAATATAAGCCATAGTAGAGTCATTCTGGGAGAAGGCAATGGCACCCACTCCAGTATTGTTGCCCGGAAAATCCCATGGACGGAGGAGCCTGGTGGGCTGCAGTCCATGGGGTCGCTAAGAGTCAGACACAAGTGAGCGACTTCACTTTCACTTTCCACCTTCATGCATTGGAGAAGGAAATAGCAATCCACTCCAGTGTTCTTGCCTGGAGAATCCCATGGATGGAGAAGCCTGGTAGGCTGCAGTCCATGGGGTCGCACAGAATCGGACACAACTGAAGCGACTTAGCAGCAGCAGCAGCAGAGTCATTCTACAGTTCATTCAGCCTTTCCTCTTTAGATGGGCATTATCCTTTTTGTCACAGCCGACAGCAGTGTAATAAACTTTCTTGAGTGTGTATAGTCTCCTGTACCAGTGCTTTTGTTTCTTTGGGCTAAATGACTGGATTTCTGGGTCAGAGTCCCAGATGACTGAATTTCTGGGTCATATGTTATTTTAATTTCACAGATATTGCCAGATTGCTTTTCAAATTGTTTAACAAATGTACACTTTTAGCAGCAGTGCTCTAGATTCAAATGCTAGTCTGAGGACAACCACACCTCCAGAAATGTCCATTTAGTAGTCTCTCCATGTACTTTAATAGGTTCATTAATAGGTTTGCTTCCCTGCAGGATCTACCATAAGGGAGGAATAAGGGGCAGGGATTAAGAAAATCATTCAGTGGGGATTCCCTTTCACAAAGGGTCTCCACTTTAGACATTACATGTTATAAAGAGTAATATGTAACAAAGGTACCCTGATAGGACTAAAAAAGAAAATATTTATAATTTAACCTTAAATTTATATTTTGTTATTGATAATCCTCACTGGCAATATTTATATTTTAATAAATTTTTGTCATCAGCACAATTATATGGTAGAACACTGCCATCTGTGATGGAACATTTTAAATTCAGTTAAGTCCATACCTTAGGTATGATGTGTGGTCATTATTCAAATGATAAATTAGAGGAATTTTTCAATATCATTTTTCTGTAAAAAAAAAAACTACCCTTTTTATAAATCAAAAATATTTCAATGTGCTAATCTTTCAATGAACAATGCAAAGAAATAGAGGAAAACAACAGAGAAAGTAAGACTAGAGATCTTTTCAAGAAAATTGGAAATATCAAAGGAACATTTCATCCAAAGATGGGCACAATAAAGGGCAGAAACAGTAAAGACCTATTAGAAGCAGAAGAGATCAAGAAGAGATGGAAAGAATACACAGAAGAACTGTACAATTAAGATCTTAAAGACCTGGATAACCACAATGCTGTAGTCTCTCACTCAGCCAGACATTCTGGAATGTGAAGTCAAGAGGACTTTAGGAAGCATTGCTGTCAATAAAGCTAGTGAAGGTGATGGAATTTAAAATCCAAAGAGATGATGCTATTAAAGTGCTGCACTCAATATGTCAGCAAACTTGGAAAACCCAGCAGCTGCCACAGGACTGGAAAAGGTCAATCCTCACCTCAGCTCCCAAGAAGGGTAGTACTAAAGAATGTTCAAAACACAGGACAGTTGCACTCGTCTCCCATGCTAGTAAGGTTATGCTCAAAATCCTCTAAGCTTCAGCATTATGTGAACCAAGAACTTCCAGATGTTCAAGCTGGGTTTAGAAAAGGCAGAGGAACCAGAGATCAAATTGCCAGCATTCACTGGATCACAGAGAAAGCATGGGAATTCCAGAAAATCATCTTCCTCTGTTTCAATTTCTGGGCTCCAAAATCACTGCAGATGGTGATTGCAGCCATGAAATGAAAAGACGCTTATTCCTTGGAAGGAACGTTATGACCAACCTAGACAGCATATTAAAAAGCAGAGACATTACTTTGCCAACAATGATCCATCTAGTCAAGGCTATAGTTTTTCCAGTAGTCATATATGGATCTGAGAGTTGGACAATAAAGAAAGCTAAGCACAAAAGTATTGATGCTTTTGAACTGTGGTGTTGGAGAAGACTCTTGAGAGTCCCTTGGACTGCAAGGAGATCCAACCAGTCCATCCTAAAGGAGATCAGCCCTGGAAGCACTGATGTTGAAGCTGAAACTCCAATACTTTGGCCACCTGATGCAAAGAGCTGACTCATTTGAAAAGACCCTGATGCTGGAAAAGATTGAGGGCAGGAGGAGAAGGGGACAATAGAGGATGATATAGTTGGATGGCATCACCGACAAAATGGACATGAGTTTGGGTGGACTCCGGGAGTTGGTGATGGACAGGAAGGCCTGGCATGCTGTGATTCATGGGGTCGCAAAGAGTCAGACGCGACTGAGTGGCTGAACTGAACTGAACTGAACTGAAAGCCTTTAACTACATTGATCATAACGAACTGTGGAAAATTCTTAAAGAGATAGAGATGGGAATACCAGACCATCTTACCTGTTTCCTGAGAAACCTGTATGTGGGTCAAGAAGCAAAAGTTAGAATCCTGTATGGAATACTGACTGGTTCTGAATTGAGAAAAGAGTACAACAAGGCTGTTTATTGTCACCCTGTTTATTCAACTCATACACAAAGCACATCATGGGAAATGCCAGGCTGGATGAGGTAAAAGCTGGAATAAGATTGCCAGGAGAAATATCAACAACCTCAGCTATGCAGATGATACCACTCTAATGGCAGAAAGCAAAGAGGAACTAAAGAGTTTCTTGATGAGGGTGAAGAAGGAGAGTGAAAAAGTCAGCTTAAATCTCAACATTCCAAAAACTAAGATCATGGTATCTGGTCCCATCACTTCATGGCAAATAGAAGGGGAAAAGTTGGAAGCATTGACAGATTTCCTCTTCTTGGGCTCTAAAATCACTGTGGATGGTGACTGCAGCCATGAAATTAGTATCTGATTGCTTCTTGACAGGAAAGCTATGACAAATCTAGATAATGTGTTAAAAAGCAAAGATATCACTTTGCTGACAAAGGTCCATACAGTCAGGGCTATGGTCATTTCAGCAGTCACATATGGATGTGAGAGCTGGACAATAAGGAAGGCAGAGCACTGAAGAATTGATGCTTTCAAGCTGTGGTACTGGAGAAGATTTTTGAGAGTCCCTTGGAAAACAAGGAATGGGAAAAGGAGTATGTCAAGGCTGTATATTGTCACCCTGCTTATTTAACTTCTATGCAGAGTACATCATGAGAAACGCTGGGCTGGAAGAAGCACAAGCTGGAATCAAGATTGCCGGGAGAAATATCAATAACCTCAGATATGCAGATGACACCACCCTTATGGCAGAAAGTGAAGAGAAACTAAAAGGCCTCTTGATGAAAGTGAAAGTGGAGAGTGAAAAAGTTGGCTTAAAGCTCAACATTCAGAAAACGAAGATCATGGCATCTGGTCCCATCACTTCATGGGAAATAGATGGGGGAACAGTGGAAACACTGTCAGACTTTAATTTTGGGGGTTCCAAAATCACTGCAGATGGTGACAGCCGTGAAAGTAAAAGACGCTTACTCCTTGGAAGGAAAGTTATGACCAACCTAGATAGCATATTCAAAAGCAGAGACATTACTTTGCCAACAAAGGTCCAGAAAGTCTAGTCAAGGCTATGGTTTTTCCAGTGGTCATGTATGGATGTGAGAGTTGGACTGTGAAGAAAGCTGAGTGCCAAAGAATTGATGCTTTTGAACTGTGGTGTTGGAGAAGACTCTTGAGATTCCCTTGGCCTGCAAGGAGATCCAACCAGTCCATTCTGAAGGAGATCAGCCCTGGGTGTTCTTTGGAAGGAATGATGCTAAAGCTGAAACTCCAGTACTTTGGCCACCTCATGCAAAGAGTTGATTCATTGGAAAAGACTCTGATGCTGGGAGGGATTGGGGGCAGGAGGAGAAGGGGACGACAGAGGATGAGATGGCTGGATGGCATCACTGACTCAATGGACGTGAGTCTGAGTGAACTCTGGGAGTTGGTGATGGACAGGGAGGCCTGGTGTGCTGCGATTCATGGGGTCGCAAAGAGTCGGACATGACTAAGCGACTGAACTGAACTGAACTGGAAAACAAAGTTATCAAACCAGTCAATCTTAAAGGAAATCCACCCGGAATATTCTTTGAAAGGACTGATGCTGAAGCTGAAGCTCCAGTACTTTGGCCACTTGATTTATACAGCTGACTCATTGGGAAAGACCATGATGCTAGGAAAGATTGAAGGCAGAAGGAGAAGAGGGTGATAGAGGGTGATGGGATGGTTGGATGGCATCACTGATTCACTGGATATGAACTTGGGCAAACTCTGGGAGACTGTGAGGGACATAATAGTCTGGTGTGCTGTAATCCATGGGGTCAAGAAGAGTTGGACAAGACTTGGTGACTGAACAACAACAATTTTCCTGGATAGAGAAACAAATTAGCACAATACTTGGAGAAGATAAATAAAACTATTTATTTACTAAAAATAACTACTGAATATAGCATATGTTTTATAAGCCTGTACTGGCATTTCTTCATCTTTTCTTCTCTTTTCTATTCTTGACGCCCTCCCTCCCAATCTCCTTCCCAGCCTCTCCCTCTCTCCTTTCTTCCCTCTCTCCCTGTCCCTTTCTCTCCCTTCCCTCTAACTTCTGACCCTCCCAACATCCCTGTCATTTACAAACACCCGGAGAAGGCAATGGCACCCCACTCCAGTACTCTTCCCTGGGAAATCCCATGGACGGAGGAGCCTGGTAGGTTGCTGAGAGTCGGATGCGACTGAGCGACTTCACTTTCACTTTTTACTTTCATGCATTGGAGAAGGAAATGGCAACCCACTCCAGTGTTCTTGCCTGGAGAATCTCAGGAACAGAGGAGCCTGGTGGGCTTCCGTCTATGGGGTCGCACAGAGTCGGACACGACTGACGCGACTTAGCAGCAGGAGCAGCAGCCGCAGATCTAGCTCCAAGCCCACCAGGTCTTAGGCAGGGGTTACTGCAGATCCATCATTGGCCACTAGGGGTCCTCTGCTCCCCTGGCCTGAGTGAAGAGAAACACCTTTACTCTTTTCCAATTTTCTTAATAGAAATAAGTCTCACAGGTATTTTCAAAAGATTGTCCCAGAACAAACCAAGGGAAATTAAAAAGTATAAAGAAAAGATGCTTCAAACAGTAAATGTCGTTTCTGAGTTTAAGTTGTCTAAAACCTACTCTTCTCTGCTTTGCTTGCTCAGTTGTGTCTTACCCTGTGCAACCCCCACAGTAGCCTGCCAGGCTTCTCTGTCCGTGGAATTTTCCAGGCAAGAATACAGGAGCAGGCTGCCATTTCCTCGTCCAGGGGATCTTCCCGACCCAGGGATCAAAGCCAAATCTCTTGTGTCCCCTGCATTGGCAGGCAGATTTTTTACAAATATACCACCCAGGAAGCCCCAAAACCTACTCCTAGCTGTCTGATTGAGACAACTAATTGGACACAGGCTTCATTCCTCTCCTTCCATAGTGAGAAAACAGACCAAAGGTAAAATTAAATTGACCATGATGTGAAAGTTAGCAGGCAGCTTACTGCCTCCAACACTTCGCTCTTACCCATCTCTCTTAGCATGAACTTAGGAGGATCCTCTCTGCTCCTGCTTCTTCATCCTGGCGAGATTTTCCTCTGGAGCAATCCTGATCTCTGACTCTCTCTCCAGTGGCCCAGAGGGAACATCACTGGTCTTGCACCTGCCTCACAGGTGTTTCTTTAGCTCTTTAGAGGTCACTAGGACTGTCAGTATGGGACGTCTTGGTCCCTTCAACTGCTTCCCTTGCTAGCCTCTGACTTGACTCTTCATCCCCATCTCACTGTGAAGTCACCACTATCAGCAAGCTGGGGGGCAGAGTCAGGATCAGAACCCAGGTCTTTTGACTCCCAACATGTGGACTGCCATTTACACTATAATAAAAATCTCTTTCAAAGGGCCGTATGTGGAGGTGACATATGTATGTGTGTGTCATACATATACACATACAGATATATATATGACAGTGACAATAAAAATAAAAAGGTAAGCATTTAACATTCTAGCAACACTATTGAATCTTGAGGCTTTTTTATTTTGTTTGGTTTTTGTTGGCCACAAAGACCTTAATTTCCCAACCAAGGATGGAACCCATGTCCCCTGCAGTGGAAGAACAGAGTCTTAACTACTAGACCACCAAGGAAGTTCCAATCTTGAGTTCTAAAACTGAACAAATTAAGTGTGCAGAATAAAATACATCTATGCCTTCACAGCTAGGAAATGGCAACCCACTCCATTGATCTTGCCTGGAGAATTCCAGGGATGGGGGAGCCTAATGGGCTGCCATCTATGGGGTCGCACAGAGTCGGACACGACTGAAGCAACTTAGCAGCAGCAGCATGCCTTCTCAGCTAGTTCATACATTCATTGGGAAAAAAATAATTTTCTCCACCCTGCAGTGTACTGGTTTTCAAAGACTCGTGTTTTAATCTGAGAGGATGCTTTCAGTGTACTAAGGATTTATGTTCCATTGCTACTGCTGCTGCTAAGTCACTTCGTGCTAGCCAAAGCCAATTTTTACGAGGCAACTTGGAATTAGCACTGCAACAAACTGACAGTAAGTGGATAAAAACCTATTCAGGGTAAAAATAATAAAGCAGGTGGGAAAATGTTGGTAATGTTCCTAACTTTGTCTCCTCTTCTTTGGGGCCTTTTTTCTCAGCTGGCAATCAGCGAAATGAGTAATTATTGCTTTCAGTTTAGCATAGCCAATTTTTTGTCCTCTTTTCCCCTGCTCAGCATCTATCCCCCATCATAATAGTTATACCAGAATATTTCTATATGGGGTTTTGTGCTTCTTATTGCATATTGCATCTCATTTTTTATGTGATATTAAGATCAATCAGTTGTCCGTCAACCATTCCCTAATGACTGGGCCCTGAAAGCACCGACTGTCCTGCCGCCAGCCCCCCTTCTTCTGAGATGCCTTTTGCACCACTCCAATTAGGATAATAGTCCCCTCTGCTTTAGGAGCCCCCTTTTCTTTCTCTCCCTTAGTCCCTCCGGGCACCCAGCCATTTTCCCAGATGTGTGCCCTCCCCTCCCATCCCTCCCACCCTTGTAGCCAGCCCAGCTGGTTTTGTAAGATACTAGGTTAGTGCACAGTGATTTATTTCTTATAAAACAGGCCCAGCACTACTGGTTCTATTTAGTGGACACAGATAATGTTACAGGTTTTAAAGTGATTAAATGTGCAGACTATGCAAACCAAAAAAAAAAAAAAAGAAATTAAATAAAATTCTATCCTTTCTTGGGTATTTATTTGCTGGAATTTTACTACTAAGAAAAACTTCTCTCACCTACTCTTGGGTTAAACTGAAATACAATTCTTACAGAAGAGTGGAATCAGTGTTTGATTTCTTCCTCTTATTTATTAATTTTTCAGAGGAATGAGTTGGCTATGTAGAAATCACCAATGGTGACCAATAGATTAAAAAAAAAATCTACAAACTCAGACTTTTATATGTTTGGCTATGTTCCATTCCATTGCAATTATTTTTCTTTCTGATGCTCAAACTGTCTCTCTAGATTGACTCTTGTATTTTTTTGAAGCGGCTTTATCAATCTTTGATAGCTCTTTTCCTGTTTAAGATGTTCCAGACCCATTTTATACATTATCTGATCCAGAACAGTAAGTCGTCGTTTCTGCAAACAGCCTTCATTTCAGTTCAGTTCAGTCACTCAGTCGTGATGGATTCTTTCTTTTCTGTCCATCACCAACTCCCAAAGCTTGCTCATACTCAAGTCCATTGAGTCAGTGATGCCATCCAACCATCTCATTCTCGTCGTCCCCTTCTCCTCCCACCTTCAATTGTTCCCAGCATCAGGGTCTTTTCCAGTGAGTCAGCTCTTCACATCAGGTGGCCAAAGTATTGGAGTTTCAGCTTCAGCATCAGTCTTTCCAATGAATATTCAGGACTGATTTCCTTTAGGACTGACTGGTTGGATCTCCTTGCAGTCCAAGGGACTCTCAAGAGTCTTCTCCAACACCACAGTTCAAAAGCAGCAATTCTTTGATGGTCAGCTATCTTTATAGTCCAACTCTCACATCCATACATAACTACTGGAAGAGCCATAGCTTTGACTATATGGATCTTTATTGGCAAAGTGATGTCTTTGTTTTTTAATATGCTGTCTAGGTTGGTCATAACTTTTCTCCCAAGGAGCAAGCATCTTTTAATTTCATGGCTGCGATCAGCATCCACAGTGATTCTGAGCCAAAGAAAATAAAGTCTGTCACTGTTTCCATTTTTTGCCCATCTATTTGCCATGAAGTGATGGGACCATATGTCAGGATCTTAATTAATTTTTTGAATGTTGAGTTTTAAGCCAGCTTTTTCACTCTTATCTTTCACTTTCATCAAGAGGTTCTTTAGTTCTTCTTCACTTTCTGCCATAAGGAAGGTGTCATCTGCATATCTGAGGTTATTGATGTTTCTCCAAGCAATCTTGATTCCAGTTTGTGATTCCTTCAACCCACTTTTGCATGATAATGTATTCTGCATATAAGTTAAATAAGCAGGATGACAGTATACAGCCTTGATGTACTCTTTTCCCAATTTGGAACCAGTCTGTTGTTCCATGTCCAGTTCTAATTGTTGCTTCTTGACCTGCATACAGATTTCTTAGGAAGCAGGTAAGGTGGTCTGGTATTCCCATCTCTTCAAGAATTTTCTACCATTTGTTGTGATCCACACAGTGAACAGCTTTAGGGTAGTCAATGAAAGAAGTTGATGCTTTTCTGGAATTCTCTTGCTTTTCCTATGATCCAATGAATGTTGGCAATTTGATCTCTGGTTCCTCTGCCTTTTCTAAATCAAGCTTGTACACCTGGAAGTTCTGGTTCACATACTGTTGAAGCCTAGCTTGGAGAATTTTGAGCATTACTTTGCTAACATATGAGATGAGTGCAGTTGTACGGTGGTTTGAGCATTCTTTGGCATTGCCATCTTTGGGATTGGAATGAAAACTGACATTTTCCAGTCCTGTGGCTACTGCTGAGTCTTCCAAATTTGCTGGCATATTGAGTGCAGCATAGCATCATCTTTTAGGATTTGAAATAGTTCAACTGGAATTCCATCACCTCCACTAGCTTTGTTCATAGTGATGTTTCCTAAGGCCTGCTTGACTTTGCAGTCCTGGATGTCTGGCTCTAAGTGGTTGATCACACCATGAACAATATGAAGAGTATGAAAAGGCAAAGAGCCTTAGTTCTCCTTAATGATGAATGGAATTCTGAGACCACATCTGGTTGCTAGTGGTATTCATTACTCAAAAGTGCTCATTGCTTCTGGGTTGTCGTTTCTTTTTGCCTTTTAAATAAGAAGAGCTAGAAAATACACACCATTTACAAGGAAAAAGTTATAAATTCATGCTAACATTCCCACTTCAAGTTGCTCTTTTACGGTTTTTGCTTAACTTTTTCAAGTTTTTACTTAATCTCTTTTTTTTCATCACTAAAAAATCTCAGGTTTCATAATATAAACATAATTACTTATTTGCTTTTTCCTACACAATAGGTATAATTGTTTCAAACAATACTAAATTACTATTGACAGAATATGATTAAAGTAGGTTAAATTTTTATAAGATTCTTTTTATCCTTAGAGCTTATCCCACTAGGGAAGTACAGTCAAAATATTCTAAACTCACTTGAAACTTTTTCTCTACTTTGTTGTGGTAGAATTTGAAGGAAGAGGGCTTCACAAAGGTGTCCTGCCATAATCCCTAAGCCTTTGAATATGATAAGATATCATGTCCGTGATTATGTTGTTACACGGCACAGGAGACTTTAAAATAGGAATATTATCCAGGTAACCTGACCTAATCAATAAAGGACAGAAATGGTATGGACCTAACAGAAGCAGAAGACATTAAGAAGAGGTGGTAAGAATACACAGAAGAACTGTACAAAAAAGATCTTCACGACCAAGATAATCACAAAGGTGTGATCACTCACACTCACCTAGGGCCAGACATCCTGGAATGTGAAGTCAGGTGGGCATTAGGAAGCACAAAGCTAGTGGAGTCCATGGAATTCCAGTTGAGCTATTTCAAATTCTAAAAGATGATTCTGTGAAAGTGCTACACTCAATATGCCAGCAAATTTGGAAAATTCAGCAATGGCCACAGGACTGGAAAAGGTCAGTTTTCATTCCAATCCCAAAGAAAGGCAATGCCAAAGAATGCTCAAACTACCACACAATTGCATTCATCTCACACGCTAGTAAAGTTATGTTCAAAATTCTCCAAGCCAGGCTTCAGCAATACGTGAACCGTGAACTTCCAGATGTTCAAACTGGTTTTAGAAAAGGCAGAGGAACCAGAGATCAAATTGCCAACATCCGCTGGATCATGGAAAAAGCAAGAGAGTTCCAGAAAAACATCTATTTCTGCTTTCTTGACTATGCCAAAGCCTTTGACTGTGTGGATCACAATAAACTGTGCAAAATTCTGAAAGAGATGGGAATACCAGACCACCTGACCTGCCTCTTGAGAAACCTATATGCAGGTCAGGAAGCAACAGTTAGAACTGGGCATGGAACAACAGACTGGTTCCAAATTGGGAAAGGAGTACGTCAAGGCTGTGTATTATCACCCTGCTTATTTAACTTCTATGCAAAGTACATCATGAGAAACGCTGGGCTGGAGGAAGCACACTCTGGAATCAAGATTGCTGGGAGAAATATTAATAACCTCAGATATGCAGATGACACCACCCTTATGGCAGAAAGTGAAGAAGAATTAAAGAGCCTCTTGATGAAAGTGGAGAGTGAAAAAGTTGGCTTAAAGCTCAACATTCAGAAAACTAAGATAATGGCATCCAGTCCCATCACTTCATGGCAAATACATGGGGAAACAGTGGAAACAGGGGCTGACTTTATTTTTCTGGGCTCCAAAATCACAGGAGATGGTGACTGTAGCCATGAAATTGAAAGATGCTTGCTCCTTGGAAGGAAAGTAATGACCAACTTAGACAGCATATTGAAAAGCAGAGACATTTCTTTGCCAACAAAGGTCCATCTAGTGAAGGCTATGGTTTTCCCAGTAGTCATGTGTGGATGTGAGAGTTGGACTATAAAAAAAGCTGAGCTCAGAAGAATTGATGTTTTTGAACTGTGGTGTTGGAGAAGACTCTTGAGAGTCCCTTGGACTGCAGGGAGATCCAACTAGTCCATCCTAAAGGAGATTAGTCCTGGGTATTCATTGGAAGGACTGATGTTGAAGGTGAAACTCCAATACTTTGGCCACCTGATGCAGAGAACTGACTCATTTGAAAAGACCCTGATGCTGGGAAAGATTGAGGGCAGGAGGAGAAGGGGACGACAGAGGATGAGATGGTTGGATGGCCTCACTGACACAATGGACATGAGTTTGAGTGAACTCCGGGAGTTGGTGATGAACAGGGAGGCCTGGTGTGCTGCGGTTCATGGGGTCACAAAGAGTCGGACACGACTGAGCGACTGAACTGAACTGAACTGACCTAATCACATGTGCCCTGAAAAGCAATGAGCTGTGTGTGGCAGAATGTGGGTTTACGAGGATACCAGAGAGATTCAGAGTGTGAGGAGGACTTGACGTGCCTTGGTTGACTTTAAAGATGCAGGATGCATCACCAGCTGAGGCCCCAGGGAAGCCTGATGTGCATATCAAAGGAGTGATTTCAGTGGACCCAGACTTTTGTCTTCCCATACAAAGAAAAGTGCTAAATTTCTTAACTTGACAAATCTGGTTTCCTTTAATTAACAATAATCTTTTGATGTTCCAACCTACCTACCCTTTGTGGTAAAACTTCTGTATAACCTAACTCCCCCTCACCTTCTAGGATCAGTTCTCTCATGGTTACTTGAGATGCTGCTTCCTGGGCTTGAAGTCCTAAAACTTACCATCAAATAAAACATAACTGTCAACTTTCAGTTTGTGAACTTTTTAAGTCATCAAGTGTAATAGTGCACACAGCAGAAGTATGAAAAGTGAAGTGAAAGTGTTAGTCACTAAGTCATGTCTGACTTTTTGCAACCCCATGGACTGTAGCCCATCAGACCCCTCTGTTCATGCAATTCTTCAGGCAAAAATACTGGAGTGGGTAGCCACTCCCTTCTCCATGAGATCTTCCTGACGCAGGGATCAAACCTGGGTCTCCTGCATTGTAGGCAGATTGTTTACTATCTGAGCTACCAGGGAAGCCCTACAAGAAATATGCAGCTCAATAAATTTTCACAGTGAACACATTTGTACAACCAACACCCAGCTCAAAAAATATAAAGTTGCCTGCTCTATCCCCTCCACACTCCTTTCCAATCACTACCTACCTCATTGCACTAATTAACCCAAATTATAAAAGCAGAGATTAGTTTTACCTCTTTTTGTACTTTTAAAAACGGGAATCATATAATATAGCTCCTTAGGGTCTTTTTTTTTTTTTTTTTAAAGAACTTAACATTCTGCTTGTGAGATTCACCCATATTGTCATGTAAAACAAGGAGTGTTGCCTGAAATGCAGTTCTACAAGGATCAAGTCGTTAGCCACTGCAGTTAGCCATTGATCCGCTATACGCACTGAAAAGAGTTTAGGATGAAAAATATGATGAAGCATTCTGTGTTGTAGATATGTGGGCTGCTGGATATTTAACATGCATATCTAGGGAAGAATTTCAATGACCCTGGATTTTTGCATCTTCATGTATATAGAAAAGGGCTTCCCCTGTAGCTCAGCTGGTAAAGAATCTGCCTGCAATGCAGGAGACCCCAGTTTGATTCCTGTGTTGGGAAGTTCCCCTGGTGAAGGGATAGTCTACCCATTTCAGTATTCATGGGCTTTCCTGGCAGCTCAGATGGTAAAGATTCCATCTGCAATGCAGGAGACCTGGGTTCAGTCCCTGGGTTGGAAAGATCCCCTAGAGGAGGGCATGGCAACCCACTCCCACTGGCAACCCATTCTTGCCTGGAGAATCCCCATGAACAGAGGAGCCTGGCAGGCTATAGTCCATGGGGTCACAAAGAGTAGGACAAGACTAAGCGACTAAGTACAGAATATATATAGAAAAACAGTAAAGTCATTAACTTGAGATATGTGTTTCTTGGGATGAGCAGTCATTTCTTGCCTGACTACATGTATTTCCCAGCCAAAAAATTCATAAGTACTGGGTCCTTACCAGTTGCTCACAGCTCTCTGAGAGGTTTTCTTCTGGTCTATAGTCCTCAGCCAGGTTTGTCAACTACAAATTGGCACTTGCCCTGGGTGCTTGCCATCTACCTCTACAAGGATCAAATCATGTGCTGCTGCAGCTGCTGAACTTCAACACTCCCTGAAAGGAGTTCAGAGTGGAAAGGAGCAGAAATGATGTACTCTGTGCTCAGGGTGGGTGGGGAGGGAAGGTGGGGCAGGTGGCGGGAGTTGGGGGGTGGTGGTGGTGAAGTGGGCACAGAACTGACAGGACAGGTCTTCAGATACTCAGGTATTTTCAGGAGTCGATTTTATGACCCCAATTTTTTATTTCCTCTTGTTTAGAAAAACACAAAAATCCTTCATGGTAATGATTGTTCCCTGTGACTAGTAAAAGGTTCATGAGAATAGCAGAAAATTATGGAAAATTATGTGTTCGATGGCATATATTCTCCCTTCCCCCAAATCTCGTATATACTAATATGCCCCCCTGCTTCTTTGGAGCAGTTTCTCAGAGCTATCTGAGGTGCTGTCTCCTGGTCTGCAGTCCTCATTTTGCCCCCCAAAAAGCTTAACTTGCAACTCTCATGTTGTGCAACTTTTTTTCAGTCAACAGGTTTCTAAATAAAACTGAAACTCACAGCTCTCATGTTGTGCATCTTTTATTTTATCCAACTGCTATATAAAGTTGTAAGTCATTCATTCCTTCTCATCACTGAACTGTATTCCATTGTGGAAATATTTTATAATTTATTTATGCATTCTATTATTGATGGGTCTCTAGGTAGTTTCTGCTACTGCTGCTGCTGCTAAGTCGCTTCAGTCGTGTCCGACTCTGTGAGACCCCATAGACGGCAGCCCACCAGGCTCTCCCGTCCCTGGGAATCTCCAGGCAAGAACACTGGAGTGGGTTGCCGTTTCCTTCTCCAATGCATGAAGGTGAAAAGCGAAAGTGAAGTCGCTCAGTCGTGTCCGACTCTCAGCGACCCCATGGACTGCAGCCTACCAGGCTCCTCCATCCATGGGATTCTCCAGGCAAGAGTACTGGAGTGGGGTGCCATTGCCTTCTCCAAGGTAGTTTCTAGTTCGGGGCTATTATAAACACTGCTGCTCTGAACATTCTGATACATGTCCTTCATGAAATATTTGTATACATTTCTCCCTGAAGGGGAATTTCCAAGTCATAAAATATATTTGTTTAGGTTTAGTAGACAATGATTCACATTTTTGCAAAGAGGCTGTTCCAGTTTACACGCCCAACAGCAGTGTGTCCAAGTGTTGGTTGCTCCACATTCTCATCAACACTTGGTTCTAGAGCAGTTTTAATTTACACTTAAGTTATTAAGAGTGAAACTGAGCATATTTTCCTATGTTTATGGGGCATTTCACATTTCTTTTTCTGTGAACTGTCTTCATCACTTGCTCATTTTAATTGCTTGGTATTCTGCTTCTGAATTTTTAACAGCTCTCCACTGATTAGAGATATTAGCCTGGCTGGTTATTATCTGTTTGACACCTCCCAACTGACTGTCTGAATGGATGCCTGGGAGGCTAAACCTTACATATTCCATCACCCTCACCCCCTTGATAGTTGGCTTCTGGTTGGGTGTGGCCAGTGGGAGGCAATGGCAGGAAAAAGGAGGGTGGGATGAGAGAGGTTGAGCTATTTTCCTTTTCATCTTCCTAGTTCAACAGTGGCTATATTTCCCTTTGAAACCATTGAGGTGTCATTTCAGGGTCTCCAAAGAGCTCCAGTACTATAGTCCCTTATGTCTCAGTGCAGAAAAGAATTCAGCGAGAGGCAAAGTGATTTATTAGGACACTTGTGAGGCTTACAAGTGGGTGGGCAAGGGGGTGCCATGCCCTGAGAACTTACTGGGTTACAGTTTTATAATCAAAGGAAAGGTGGGGAGGGGGAGAAGACTTTCTCTGTCTTTCTTGAGTAGATGTCATGCTTCCATCATCAGCTCCCCCTCCAAGTTGGGCAGGGGAGTTCTCTTGTTCCTATGGTAAAGTTGCTGCTACTGCTGCTGCTGCTAAGTCGCTTCAGTCGTGTCCGACTCTGTGCGACCCCATAGACGGCAGCCCATCAGGCTCCTCCATCCCTGGGATTCTCCAGGCAAGAACACTGGAGTGGGTTGCCATTTCCTTCTCCAGTGCATGAAAGTGAAAAGTGAAAGTGAAGTCGCTCAGTCCTGTCCGACTCTTAGCGACCCCATGGACTGCAGCCTACCAGGCTCCTCCGTCCACGGGATTTTCCAGGCAAGAGTACTGGAGTGGGGTGCCAATGGTCAAGCTAGGTCCACAAATGATTATTTTTTGTGTGTGCAGAGAGAATGTCCTAACTTACTGAGCTCATTGGGCAGTACATTGGTCTTATGCCACCCTTGTTTTGGGAGCATGTCTCAGCCTCTGTTGCATGATTTTGGTGCTATATAAGCCTGCTTGGTTTTGTGATTAAGCAAACCTGCTCTATTGAGTAATCATTAATTTACAGGGGTCTCCCATATTTTTCTACTTACAATCCCCTAGTGAGATTAAGTATTTAATCGCCTACTTTGTCCCTTTACTCTATCCCTATTACCTTGATAAAACTCTCATGGGTAATTCCTTCTCAATAGTTCAGCCCCCAGTGGACTCTGCTCACATTATTTCGTCCTTGCCTCTTCAGCCCTAGGGGAACTGAGGATGTCCTGATGCTCCTGCCTCTGGGAAGGTCACACCCCTGGTTTGTTCCCTGCTCAGAGCTCTGTATATAATCCCTTCATTAAAATATCTTTATTTAAGCAATTTGGGAGTGAATTCTCATTCCTGCCAGGATCCTGATGGTCACCTATTGGTTTTTATGTGACATGAGTTGCAAACATTTTTTCCCCAGTTTGTCATTCTTTTCTTTGACTTTGCTTATGGTGATTTTTCACACACACAAAACATTTTTTAAATTCTGTAATAAAACTTATCTTTTTTATTATTATTACTTCTGGATATGGTGTCATAGGAAAGTTTTTCCTATTATATATAATTATAAAGGAATTAATCCTCATTTTCTTCTAGAATTTATTTGGATTTCATTTCTGACATTTAGATTTCTGATCTATTTAGGATTTACCCTTTGCGTAAACTCTTGAATTATCTCCTGGGCAAAAACTTTATTGGTTTGGTATATGCTATTTTGGGGGGAGAGTTATAATAATAGTAAGAATTATTGTAATCTTTTATATTCCTATTCAGTTCTTATAGTTTAAGACAGCTTCTAATATAGCAATAATAATGATAATAAAATAGATGGTAATAGCTAAACCTAACAAACTAGTTTTAACTAGCTAGAACTTACAAAGGCATCTTACAAACATATCATTTAATCCTTAGCACGACTCTATGAAATAGGTCTTATTATCAAACCCATTTTTCACGGGAGGAAAATAAGGCTGAGGGAGAGTAAAAGGGAGTAACTTGCCCTGATACTCAGTCACTGAATGCTGGTGATGGGGTTTCAACCTAGGCAGTCTAACTCCACAGTTTTCAGGTTTTAAACCACTATGTGTATGACAACGCTTAACTCCCAGGAGAAATCCTCAAGGTACTTTATTACTATTTCCATATTGCAATGGAGAAAATTGAAGTGAGGAAACATTAACCAAATTACCCAACATTCGCATTTTGTAAATGGGAGCCCAGATTTGGACCTGAGAGACCTGGGCTTTTTTACCCCCTACACCTCTGCCTCTAACAGCTGTGCAGAATCAGGTCCAGCAGAACCCTTCAGATTCAAGTGGGGTGGGAGTGGTGGCTGGGGAGGGGGAGAGGGGCGGCAAGCTGAAGAGGGTGCAAACAGTCAATCCTGGTTATCTTGAGCAATTGCCAAAGACTCTCTGGCTGGATCTTAAAGGTCATTCACTGACCAGCAATCTAGGATTCCACTCTACCTGTAACCAGAGTGATGACTGATAACATCTTAATAGGGACTTCCTATGGAAAACTAATGAAATGTGTGGCAGAAAAAACTGTTACTTAGCAAAACGGGGGAAATTTGTCTGAAAGCACCAAAAGACCTCAGCACTTTAAATCAGGGTATTCAAGGTGGACGCAGGGTATTCTTAGTAAAAGGGTCCAGAAAATTGATTTGGAATAGAGCTGGGATATATGTAAATTATGTGTGTGTGTGTATTGCTATGTGTTCATGTATATGCATATTGGCATATGTTTATACATATAAATATACAAACATATCCACATATATTAGCATATATGAAATGTTTCATCAGTTTTTTTTTTAATATTCTAAAATTTTCTTTTTTAAAACTCCACCTTTAGGGGAAAAAAAAGAAAAAAAAAAAACCTCCACCTTTAAACATCTTCGAAATCATGACATATCTTACATCAGTGACATCTTGGATTTGATGAAATACTTTATATCCACACCTGAATAAAAACAGTTGCCCTGATAGGTCCCGCTTTATTTTTTAAATTCATTTATTTATTTCTGACTGTGCTGGTCTTTGTTGCTGTGTGGGGGCTTTCCCTAGTTGCAGTGTGCAGGCTTCTCATTTTGGTGGCTTGTTTTGTTGCCGAGCACAGAGTCTGGGGTATGAGGGCCTCGGTAGATGTTGTTCAAGGGCTCAGTTCCCCCTGGGCATGTGGGATCTTACCAGACCAGAGATCAAGCCAGTGTCCCCTGCATTGCAAGGTGGATTGTGGATTCTTAACCACTGGACCACCAGGGAAGCCCTAGGTCCCACTTTTAATTCCCACTAAAATTCAATTAGTATCCTGAAACTAATTGACTTTTGAGGCTGACCCACAATTATACACCAGAGTGTTTGATCACATACTCTCCTGGATGACATTTTTACAACTTCTCATTTTCAGTTTCAGCTTTTTTACCTTGCTTCCTTCTTCATTAAGAAAATTGAATCACTCAGAAGAAAATGTCTATGGACTCTCACCATCACTTCCCACCACTTCCACTTCAGGCATTGCCTAAGTCAATCCCTCCACCTATGCCCTGGATCCCATGCCTCCTGCCACTCAAGGATGTTTCTTGAGCAATTCTACCTCTATCTCCTATATCAGTTTTTTTCATTCTACCTGATTGATTATTCCTATCACTATAAAATATGCTCTTTCTGCTCTATTTAAGAAAGAAACAGGAAAAAAAAAACTTTTCTTGAATTCATTTCCCATATCAAGCAACACGATATCTTTGCTTTAAAACTCTTCAAATGAGTTTCTATACTCATCTAATTTCTCTTCTCCATTTTTCTTGAACTGACTTCATTCATTCTTTGGCCCACACACTCCTCCAAAATGCTTTTGTCAAGGTCAAGAGGAATCTCTATGAAATGCACAGATGAATTCTCAAGGCTTCTCGTCCTTGACCTGTGTTCTATTGATTGCTTGACACGTGCTTCCTTCCCTTGTCTTTCAAGACATCTCCTATCTCAGACTCCCTGAACATGTCCCCCTATTTCTCAGCCCCTCAGCGTTGCAGTGTTCAGTCCTAGGTCCTCTTCTCTTCTATATTGTCACTCACATCCTCAGTGTAACGGGTTGAATTGTGTTTCCCAAAAGGTATGTCAAAGTCCATTACTTCAGAATGTGACTTTATTTGGAAATAGGGTTATTTCAGATGTAATCAGTTAAGATGACGATGAGGTTCTGCTAGAATATGGTGGGTCCTTAATTCAATATAACCATCATCCTTTAAGGAAAAAAAGAGACATAGAGATAGAGATAACATGGGAGAGAGCATAATGTGATGACATCAGGAGAGACTGAAATGCTGTAGCTGCAAGCCAAGGAATGTCAAGGAGGGCCAGCAAACTCCCAGAAGCTAGGAAGAGGCAAGGAGGTATTCTCCTCTACAGGGGTCAGAAAGAACATGACCTTGCTGACATTTTGTTCAGGAATACCTAACCTCTAAAACCGTGAGTCAACAATTACTTTTTGTTTTAAATCACCCAATTTGTGGCACTTTATCACAACAGACCTAGGAAACTAACATACCCAATCTTGTAACCCAAAAAACCATCTATATGTGAAGATTTCCAAATTTATGTCTGTGGCTCACATTTCTTTTTAATTGTTTATTTCACATCCCCATTTGGAAAACCAACAGACATCTCAAACTCAATGTGTCCAAACTGTGTTTCTGGCCTCCATCATTTACCTTCACTTCTAGGCTTCTCCATCTCCACTGATGGCAACTCCATCCTTCCTGCTGCTCAGCATAATAGCCCTGGAGTTAACCTTGACACTTTTTTCTTTTATTAAACCCTACATCCAATAGATAAAGAATTCATACTACCTCTGCTTATAAAATGGGGTTCCCTGGTGGCTCAGACAGTAAAGAATCTGCCTACCAATGCAGGAGACCTGGGTTCAATCCCTGGATTGGAAAGATCCCCTGGAGAAGGGAACGGCAACCCACTTCAATATTCTTGCCTGGAGAATTTCATGGACAGAGGAGCCTCGTGGGCTACACGTAGTCCATGGGGTCGCAAAGAGTCAGACACAACTGAGCAACTTTCACTTACTACTTATAAAATACAGCCAGAATCCAACTCTTTCTTACTTCCTTAGCTGATAGCGTCATGGTCCAAGACACTGATCCTCTGTTCAGATTTCTCCCAATTTCATTCCTAGTAGAAGTCAAAGTCCTCACCATGAGCTGTGATGTCCTATAAAAACACCTCCTTCTCTTTTATTTCTTTCTTGTCTGACCCTGTCTGCTACTGCTCCCCTGGCTTGCTCAACTTACAATTCTCTGCTAGTCCCAAATGAGCTTGTTTTTGCTGGTAAAATAACCCACTATTTCATTTTTAAGGTCAACAGATGTATACTCTTCCTGCTCATCAGACAATAGCAATAACACTTCTTTTAGTGCACATACAAACATGCACACAGACACAAACATGTTTACGAAAATGGAATCTTACTGCTTGTATATTTTCTGGAAGTTTTAAATTTACTATATCACAGGCGACTTCCCATGTCAGCAAAGATAGATTTATTTCATTATTTTTGTCTTGTGTATTCTACTACATGGATAGCTAGAGATACTTTTATTGGCTTGTGGAAATGATTGTTACCTAAAGTTTTATTCTAGCAAAATATCATCAATCTTAAATTGAGATATTTGGCAAAGAGATTGTCCCAGTTTAGCATTATCTGTAAATAAATAAACTGTAAAAAAAAAAGATCATTGGTAAATAATATTACTAATGAACAGATAATTCAGAAAATAAGTATTTTAATATTACAATCTAATAAAGGTTATACTAGAGAAGGCTCACTTATTTTGAAACTATATACTATATGTTAACCAGAAATCATTTTTACCATTTACTAAACTGGTTTGGCACTGGACTATCAGAGCTCTTTGGATGCTTCTCTGTTCTACTGCACCCAGAGATAGACACTGTGGATACAGGTCCGACTGAAAGATGCTGAAGCGACAGAGGCAGCACGGTGGAACATAGTTCATATAATATTTATTGAGTGGCTGGGAAGTCCAAGGTCAAGGTATCAGAAGATCTGTGTCTATGAGGATCTGCTTTCTGGTTTGCATATGATTATCTTTTTGTATCTTGGCTAGGTGGAGAGTAGAGAGAGAGAGAAGCCAAGTTCTCTTGTGTCTCTTCTTATAGAGGCACTAATCCCATTCATAAGTGTTCCATCCTCTTGACCTAACTACCTTTCAAAGGCACCACATCCAAATACAATAATATTGAGGGTTGTTGTTGTTCAGTCACTAACTCGTGTCAACGCTTTTGTGACTTCATGGATTGTAGCCCTTCAGCCTCCTCTGTTATGGGATTTCCCACACAAGAATATTGGAGCAGGTTGCCATTTCCTGCTCCAATACTGGGGATTAGGCTCCCACAAATGAATTTTGGGGAACAAAAACATTCAGTCCATAGCAGTATGTGTGAGTGTGTATGCATTTGGATGGCTTCACTCACAGGTAGACACCGCCTAGAATAAAACCCGCCCCTGTGAAAATGATTTCTGGGGACACGTGCTCTCTGTTCCTTTCCTGGCTTTCAGTTTGCTGGAGCTATTTCATCAGCCATATTGTGTTCACGTCTACTTTTGTAAGACTCCAACATTTCTGTAAGCATACACAATTCAAAGGCAGAAAAGAAAACTACTTATGTATAAGATATCACAAAAGAAGAAGTAAGCTGTAGGTTTGAAGGCTTGTTCCCCAACTTATGGGTCTTACTTCTATGCATCAGGATGACCTGGGGGTATCAGACAAGATACGGAATCCTGGAGTTCAATCCTAGAACTGCCATATTTGTTACAGGAACATTTCTCAAATCTAACACACCATTTTACACAAATAACAAATATTTGATAACAACCTTTTAGTATCCTGAAATGAAATTTATAATAACATAATCTACTTACATATAGAATTTTGAAACTTTAAAATGATACTCTTAATGTTAACAAGAGGGCTTCCCTAGTGGCTCAGCTGGTAAAGAATCTGCCTGCAATGCAGGAGACCTGGGTTCAATCCCTGCACTTGGACGATCCCCTGGAGAAGGGAACAGCTACCCATTCCAGCACTCTGGCCTGGAAAATTCCATGAACTGTATAGTCCATCAGGTCACAAAGAGTTGGACACAACTGAGCGACTTCCACTTTGACTGTTAACAATGATAATGAGTGATTATATCATATTTCTATCCATAACTTTCCTCACCCAGAGAAAAGCCAAAGCATCTATAAGATGCTGTACCATCTGGCCTCCTATTTCCTCTCTGAACTCAGTTTCTATTTTTCTACTTTAGTAGTCTAGCTACACTAGTCTACTAGTAATAGACTAGCTACACTAGTCTCACTTTCCCTTTAACAGCCTAAGGACGTTTGCATCTTTAGGGCCTTTGCACTGAAACACTCCATGCCTGAAACACTCTTTCCCAGATGTCCACTTGGCTGACTCCCTCACTTCAAGTCTTTTTCTCAAGAGATACCTTCTAACTGAAATTTTCCATAACCAACTTATTCATGCCCATCCCTACTCCTGAGACTTCATTTTCCCTTCTCCACTTTATTTCCTTTCTGAGCACTTATCATTACTGAAAACAGAATATATTTTGTTTTTTTATAGTGTCTTCTCCATCCAAAATTGGCTCTATGAACTCAAGGTTTTTTGTCTTTCTTGTTTACTGACATAAAGTGGGTACTCAGAAAACAGTTGTTGAACGAATGAATGAATGAACAACAAAACTCTACTCATTTCAATATGTTAACCCTACTAGATGACACCATGAAGTGGTCAGACACTTGCAATTATAGATAGGATCACTGTGAATCTGAGGTACAAAAATGCAGAATTGGTCACCTCACTTGCACTGGTAAACCCAATACCATGAGTAGCAGTGATTTTCCAAACTGATGAAGATGTCTTGGTGACATCTGAAGAAATCAAAGTATACTCTTCCCTCAACTTCCACAGTAATGTATGCGTGCATGTGTACTCAGTTGCCTCAGTCGTGTCTGACTCTTTGTAACCCTATGAACTAGAGCCCACCAGGTTCCTCTGTCCATGGAATTCTCCAGGCAAGAATACTGGAGTGGGTTGCTGTGCCCAAGATTCCAAGGAATCTTCCTGCATTTCCTGCAAAGCAGGCTGAGCCATGGGGGAGGCCCATACAGTAATGGCATTTCTGAACAAACTGGTGTATAACAAAACCATGCAAAACAAAAAAGCAAATACACCTTTGTGCTCAGATTAAAATAGTCTGATTCTAGACTCAGAAAACCCACTCCAGTGTTCTTGCCTGGAGAATCCCAGGGACGGAGGAGCCTGGTGAGCTGCCATCTATGGGGTTACACAGAGTTAGACACGACTGAAGTGACTTAGCAGCGGCAGCAGCAGCAGCAGCAGACTCAGAAAATGATGTGAAACAGGTTTTTTTTTTTTTTTTAATCATTTGTGGGGCCTTCAAAAGTCACAGGTGAGAGGAATTGTTCTTTTTGCCTAGGATGGTCCCATGTACTGCAAGATGTTTAGTATCCTTGACCCAATTCACTAAATGCCAGGAGTGCCCTCTATCATTGTGACAACTCCCAAACGCTCCCATGATTTCTAAAATGTCATATTGAGAACCACATATTGAGTTATACGCTTTTTGTTCCAAGTAACAGAGGAATTAAACCCATATGCTAAGTCGCTTCAGTCGTGTCCGACCCTGTGCGACCCCATAGACGCAGCCCACCAGGCTCCCCCATCCCTGGGATTCTCCAGGCAAGAACACTGGAATGGGTTGCCATTTCCTTCTCCAATGCATGAAAGTGAAAAGTCAAAGTGAAGTCGCTCAGTCGTGTTCGACTCTTAGCGACCCCACGGACTGCAGCCCACCAGGCTCCTCCATCCATGGGATTTTCCAGGCAAGAGTACTGGAGTGGGGTGCCATTGCCTTCTCCATTAAACCCATATAGACTTAATTAAAAAATATTTATTGGGTCCCATAAATGATGGGTTCAAGGCTACATCAACTTCAGGGAAGGCCTCATCCAGGATCTAATAGGTTAGTCATGACCTAAATTCTCCTATTTCTTATCCCTTAGCATATGCTCATCAGTACTCTTTCCTAAGTTTTGGTTCCACCCAGTATTCTCAGCAAAATGTCCTTGAGGCTTCATTCTGACTGGTCTCCATGCCTGAACCAATCATGTGGTTGACAAGGATGGAAGTCCACTCCTGGAGCTGGAGGAGAGGTCAGTCCTTATGTAAACCCCCTGGCTGACCCCAGGAAGAAGCAATGGTTTTCCAAAGGAAATTTGAGGGTATACTGCCAGCAGGAGAGGGACTCGATGCTAAACCGGAAACAGCAGCTACCCACAACTCCTGAAGAGTCTATCTCTGGGAATGCAGCCTGCAACTCAGCAGCTTAACAAATTCCCCAAGGGATTCTTTTGATTTCTAAAAGAGCTTTATTGAGACATAATTTACATACCATAAATTTCATGCATTTAAAATACAGAATTCACTCTTTTAATATATTCACAGTTTTGCAAGTATCACATGATCAAACTTTAAAACATTTTCATCATCTCCAAAAGATACCTTGAACCCTTTTAGCAGTCACTACTAAACCTCTCCACCTCCAATAACTAATTTCTTTCTCACTTTAGACTTACCTATTTCAGATATTGCATTTGAATGGAATCACACAATATGTGGCCTTTTGTGTCTGGCTTCTTTCACTTAGCATTTCAGCACTTCATTCCTTGTTATGGCTGAATAATATTCCATTGTATGAATAGGCCACATTCTGTCTATATGTTAATCCATTAACAGACATTTGGGTTGTTTCCACTTTTTGGCTATTATGAATAATGCTGCTATGATGTTCATATATTTTTGTGTGGGTGTGTGTTTTTATTTCTCTTGGTTAGATATCCAGAAGTGAACTTACTGGGTCATATGGTAACTTCATGTTTACCACCCTGAGGAACAAACTGTTTTCTAAAGTGATTGCATCATTTGACAATCCCATCAGTAATGTACAAGTGTTCTAATTTCTCTATATATTGCACAGTACTTATTGTGTTTCTCATCATAGCCATCCTTGTGAGTCTGAAGGTGGAAGCTTGATGTTTTGATATTCATTTCCCTAATGATTAATGATGTCCAGTAGCTTTTTATGTGCTTATTGACCATTTGTATATCTTCTTCAGAGAAATGTAAGTTCAGACCCTTCACCCATTTAAAAAATGGATATGTTTACCATCTTATTATTGAGTTGTAGAAGTTCTTTATATGTTCTGGATGCATGTCCTTTATTAGATATATGATTTGAAAATAATTTATCCCATCCTGTGAGCTATCTTTTTGTTTTCTTGATGGTGTTCTAGGAAGCATAAAGTTTTAAATTTTTTTTGAAATCCAACATATCAAACTTCTGTCACTTGAACTTTTGGTGTTGTTTAAGAAGTCTCCAAGGGATCCTTATATATCCCAAAAGTTTGAGAACCAAGGCCCCTGAAGGCATATTTTATTTTTATTTTTTCATTGATATATTTTAAATGTTTTATTGGGTTAGGCCCTGGTCCTAGAGTGGTAAATAAAACAGGGCTCCTGACATCATGGAATTTATGTCTACTGCTGCTGCTGCTGCTAAGTCGCTTCAGTCGTGTCCGACTCTGTGCGACCCCATGGACTGCAGCCTACCAGGCTCCTCCGTCCATGGGATTTTCCAGGCAAGAGTACTGGAGTGGGTTGCCATTGCCTTCTCCATTATGTCTACAAGTGTACCTATATTATAAACAAATAAACAAATATATATATATATATATATAATAATTGGGATAAATTTTAAATTGTGGCTCTGAGAGAGAGCAGAGGTTAGAAAATGTTATTTAGATTGCTCAGGGAAGACATTTAAACTGAGATGTCAAGGGTAAAAAGAATTTGATGTAAAGAGTGAGGGAATAATACTCCACGTAGAACACACAATATATTTCCCAGTTTTGTTCTGTCTAGCTTTATGTAAAGTGCTGTCTTGAAAAGATATTATAAGGACTTCCCTGGAGCTACAGGGGTAAAATATCCACCTTCCAATGCAGGGGACGCACATTTGATCCCTGGATGGGGAACTAAGAGCCCACATGCCACTGGGCAACTAAGCCTGTATGTCACAACTTGAGAAGCCTGTGCACCGCAACTAGAGAAATCTGTGCACCACAGTGAAGGCCCAGCACAGCCAAAAATAAAAGTAAATGAAATTCTAGAAAAAAAGAAGTTTCATATCATTGATGAGTCATCATAGGTAGATTCTTCATCCAGCATTTAAGATTCACTTGGATGAGGCCTCTCATTATCTTAGTTCAGAAGTCTTTGGGGGAACCCCAAGTGAAACGGCTAATGAAATTGATTTGGAAGAAGAAAATTATTATCTATCTTTTGTTTAAAAATTAATCCTTGCACAAAATCAATGTCATGTTTTTCACATGACTGTAATCTATACAGTGATATATAGTGAAATAATATTTTTTCCATTTTGCTGTGTTTGACTGAATACTGCTAATAGCTCAATATTAGCTTTAGAAGAAGGAAAAAATCTTGAGAGAGCAATTGAAAAAAATGCACTTTTTGGTAGCAGTTTCCATTCTTGAATGCACAGTAAGTTCTCAGTTTATGAGCTATGGGAGGAAAAGCCTTTGTGATAAATAACATATTTGATAATGAGCAGCAGGAGAAAAAAACTGCTTTCAGTTGAAGAGTTCAAAATGAAATAGAGTAAGTCTGGGAAGGACATCTTTTGCATTATGGGTGGATACAGAGCTGAAAGAGCCATAACTGTTTTTGATTCTCATTGTCTCCATGCCAGTCTATGGCATATATTACCAGATCTTTCTTGAATGCCAACTTTCAAAAGGGTTTAGCTCTCTATAGCATTGAGGATTTACTTCCATTATCTTATTTCGTCTTTCTAACTCTACAGATAGGCAGGTGTGAGTAGGCCTATTTTATATATGATGAATAAGCTGAGAGCTGAGATTCGGGAAGGTTAAATGACTCTCAGAGTAACAGCGCTTAGCCAGTGCCTGAGTCAATGCAAATTAAAAAAATAAACGGGGATTTCAGAATAAAAGTCTAAAATACCCTCAAGAACAGACTGCTTTAAGGTCTTTCAAGCATCTGGCTTGCTGGTGACCTAGATTCTGTGTGGAGTTTCAGCTTCCAGTTTTTGACCAAATAAAGCAGCTGTCCCATAGGAATATTCAGGCATCCATGTACCTTTTGTGTCCCTATTATTTCCTTTGTCCCTGAGGACAAGCTGGGTGTTTGGCAGGTGCTAGATAGTAAATTATCATTCTAAAATGGTAACTCAGTGGCCTAATATTAATAAGGAAGCAGCTCCCACAGTGCCAACTTGTAGACAAGGGAATAACTAATACATTTATCAAAGTGGATGGATTTCAGAGTTATTTGAATCCTGTCCTGGGCATAGCATCAGTTTTTGCTGGAGTTTGGTGAACTGGGCTTTATAACTACTTACCTGATTCATTTGCTACCCCTTTCCTCTCCCTTTCGTTTCTTTCTTCCTTCTCTACCTTCATTTTTAAAGCAGTTCTATTGTATGCTTCAACTTTTTATCCTTTTATTAAGACTGCTGCACAGAAGACGCATGAGGCTAGAAATGCTACAGAACATGGGAACTGAGGAAGGGGGGGGAAAACCACATATGAGAAGGAACTGTTTTGTCCCCTGAACCGGCAGCACCCTGGGCTGTGTATTGTAATTACTGCTCCCTGGCTTTGGCTCAGAGGTAGAGAGTAGCCATGAAAAGGTCTGTTTACATTCACCCTCCCACTCTAAGGAGTTGTGGGATCCTCAAAGGCTGGTTTCGCGGGTGGATTCACTGTGATATTCCCAGGGTGCGGGACAGTGCCTGGCACCAGGCAGATGCTCAGGCACGTTGGCTGGATGAATGAAAGGTGAGCAGGAAAGGCGACGCCAGGAGTCGTCCGCGGCGAGACGGGAGGAGGAGAATGGGACTGTGCGGAGCCTACGGGAAGAATCCGAAAGTATAAGTGCAATGCAGAGAGAATGGCAGAGGCGACGTCCTAACAGCTGGAACTGGGACGGAGGAACGGGATTCAGGGAAGGCCCGAGGAGGGACCACAAAGGTTTACGGGCCGAGAGGGTAGGGGCGAGACAAAGAGCAGCAGCTGAGGCCGACCGTGGGAAGAAATGGAAAAGTGGCCGGGAGGGAGGGCAAGCGCGAAAGGAAGGGGTGTGAGGGATGGGAAGCTGCGGCGCCGGGGCGGGCAGGGGCGGCGGCGCGCGGAGCCCGGGCGGGGCCGTGGGGGCGCGGGGGCTTCGGAGGGCCCGCAGGCGGAGGGGCTCGGGACGGCGGAGAAGGGGCGGGCGGCGCGAGCGCCGCAAAGTTACTCGGTCTGTGTTCTGGCCGGGTACGCGTGCTGGCGGCGCGGCGGCGGGAGGAGCGAAGCGGGGCTCCGCGGGCTGAAACCCGAAACCTCCGGTCCCCGAGCGCGGCCGGGAGGAAGGAAGCTGCTGCCGCGGCGGCGACGGAGGCGGGGAGGCGGCTCGGGCCGACCCGGCCCTGAGCTGCCGCGGCGGCGGCCTCTGGGTGAGTACCCGCCGGGGCGCGGGCGGGAAGTGGGGCGCTGGCAGGGATGGAGCGGGGCCGAGTTCTTTGTGCCGTGCGGGAGGGCGCGGGGGTGCAGGCCAGACGGGGTCTCCGCGCTCCCTTCCCCCACTCCTCCCCGCCCCCACGGCGCTTTTTTTTTTTTTATCTCCGCGCCCCTTGGAGGTAGGGAGTTATCTTCCTCGCGCACGCCGCTTTGCTTCGAGGATCCGGGGCTCTTTGTGGGAAGATCTTGAAGGCGCGCCCCTCTCCTGCGGCCAGGAGCTTCTGAGAGGCCCTTCCCACTAGCCCGCCTGGCTTCTGCCTCGCTGCCGGAAGCCCCTTTCTCAGACCTCCGGAAAGGGAGGACATCGGTGCGGCCCCGTGCCCCCTGGGCCGAGGGGCTTGAAGGTCCCCTCCGGGACAGATGTGCGGGACGCAGCGGCCTCGACCCTTAGCCGAAATCCGTGAGGACCAGGTGAGCTGCATCCTCGGTCGGGGCTCTGGGCGCTGTCTCCCGAGCTGGACGGAAGGTGCGCCCAGAAGTCGCCCGGCCCACCTGGGCGCCGCCGGGTAGGCGTCTCTGCTCTTCAGGTCTGCCCACGGAGATTCGGTTAGTTTGGGGGTACTTGGCCCGCCTTCTGGGCCAGAGCGTAGCCCTGGTCCAAACCTTTTGACAAAGGTATGTGGGATAAGAATGTCTACTGAATAACTGTGATGTTCTGGGGTCTGCTCTCATAGCCACACAGCGGTGCGTTATCAGTTTATCGCACATCTCTGAGACTGGTTTTGTTTTTTTTTTATTGTACTTTTCATCCGTTTGTCAGTGCTTTTAAGAGCCCTGAAAGCACCTCCTCCCTGTGAAGGTGGTGTGGTTTTGGAGGGAAATGACTTTGGTTCCTTGATGTTGAGATAATGATAGCATTAGTGTTTGAGGGGAGGCTCGTGGTGGTGGTGGTGGAGGGGGCATCACTGTGCCCCCTCCCCATCCAGCCAACAGTGACTCAGCCCAGCGTCTTTTCCACCTGTGACCTGGACCCAGAAATGAGCTTTGGAGAGCTGCTGCATCGAAAAGTATTAGATGGCTTTCCCTCATAATCCCTCGTGGCTACTGAGATGGGTGAGGAAAGGCATTTCCCAGGCCACCAGCAGAGAGAGGTGGTGGGAAGTACCTCAGATCGCACAACTCTCTTTAACTGGAATTCAGCCACCCATTTCAGTCACTTCTTCCACAGTGCCTCTCTTTTCCTGTCTTAGACTACACTCGTTTTATACTTCTAAGATGCTTCCAAGCACTTTAATACACACTTTTAAATTTCATTCATGTAACAGCCCTCTTAAGTGTTATTCGCAGCTTTTACAGGTGGGGAAACTGAGACTCAAGAAAAGTACTCTGCTCAGCAAGTAAGGAGCCAGGATTGTACTCAGGTCTTTTGACTTAGCAGTACTTTTCACATGGGCTCCAACACAGGTGGGTCCTTGAACTCAGGATTTTCCTTGCCCTACAACTCCACCACCTTGATGGGAAGAATAGGAACTCTTCACAAGGAGGCCTGCTTGGCATTTAGAAACTAAGTCCAAGCCTCAAGTAGTCAAATCATTTTCTTTATGTTGCAGCCCTGTGCAGGGGGAGTCAGAAATGAGGCCTGGCCATGTGTTTAGAGGGTTGGAGTTGTTGCTTGGGTTCTGTGAAAGACAGAATGGGGTGAACTGGAGCTGATCTAAATGCCACCCAAAGGAGGTACAGTTCTGTGATGTAAACTCTGCTGGGACTAGTCAGTAAGCCTGAGTGCAGAATGGCTATGTGGGGGCTGTGTGTAGAACATACCTTCTGTAAAGAGATAGCAGGTGTGACAAGGTTCTAGCACTTTGCTTAATCTGAAATGGGGGAGGCGGGCGGTGGAAAGTTGCAAATTTTTAAGGAAGAAAGCTCCATGTTTTTAAAATTGGCAACTAATTCAAAACAGTTTTCAAAATATGCTGGGCAACCAAATCATGTGTGTAGGCTCGTTGTAGCCTGCAGACTGCCAGCTTGCAACCTTAGGAAGTACTTGCTGTCATTCTGAGAAGCAATAAAGCATAACTGTAGGGCAGAAGTGAGGTTTTCTTGCTGTTTTTCTTTGAGATCAACAAACATCAACAAAGTTGGAGGTAGTGCTACCTGGAATTTGGAGTAAGGATTGACTTTATGACTCAATACTTCATTCATTCAGCCAGTACTAGTACTGATCTCCTCTGTGATTTTAGTCCTGCACCAAGAGAATACTTTCAACTAGTTTTTGTTAGCCAGTTTAACAAATCTGGAAATAGAGGTGAATATGAATGCATAATATATAGTTTATTGATATTATATTATAAAACACGATGAAGTACTATTTGCATATCCAACTTTAGGACCAACCTTAGTATATTGGATATGCCTTTAAAAATACATAAATGGGGATCATATATAATTATATGCTCCATGAGTTAATTTTTTGACTTAATAATCAGACTTGGATGTCTTCTAATGCCAATAACATAGATATACTTCATTCTTTTTAATGGCTACATAGTATTTTATAGTGTAGATTCACCAGAATTCATTTAAACATTTTCCTATTGAGGGGCTTTGAGATTTTTTTTCCAGCTTCATCTATTATCAATGCTATAGTAAACGTATTGAATGGTTTGCCTTGGAAATGAACAGAGATCATTCTGTCCTATGCAATATTGTTCTTTACAGCATCGGACTTTACTTCTATCACCAGTCACATCCACAACTGGGGTTGTTTTGCTTTGGCTGTGTCTCTTTACTTTCTGGAGTTATTTCTCCACTCTTCTCCAGTAGCATATTGGGTACCTACTGACCTGGGGAGTTCATCTTTCAGCATCATATCTTTTTGCCTTTTCATACTATTCATGGAGTTCTCAAGGCAAGAATACCGAACTGGTTTGCCATTTCAGTCCCTTCTCCAGTGGACCACATTTTGGTCTTCATGACCCAGATCTTCACATTACTAAAAGATCTTTGGGACCCAGATAACCACAATGGCATGATCACTCACCTAGCACCACACATCCTGGGATGCAAAGTCAAGTGGGCCTAAGGAAGCATCATTAGGAACAAAGATAGTGGAATTCTGGTAGAGCTATTTCAAATCCTAAAAGATGATGGTATGAAAGTGCTGTATTTAATATGCCAGCAAAATTGGAAAACTCAGCAGTGGCCACAGGACTGCAAAAGGTCAGTTTTCATTCCAATCCTAAAGAAAGGCAATGTCAAAGAATGTTAAAACTATAGCACAGTTGCACTCATCGCACACGCTGGCAAAGTAATGCTCATAATTCTCCAAGCCAGACTTCAACGGTATGTGAACCAGGAACTTCCAGATGTTCAAGCTGGATTTAGAAAAGGCAGAGGAACCAGAGGTCAAATTGCCAACATCTGTTGGATCATAGAAAAAGCAAGAGAGTTCCAGAAAAGCATCTACTTCTGCTTTATTGACTATGCAAAAGCCTTTGACTGTGTGGGTCACGACAAACTGTGGAAAATTCTAAAAAATGAGAATACCAGACCACCCGACCTGTCTCCTGAGAAACCTGTATGCAGGTCAAGAAGCAACAGTTAGGACTGGACATGGAACAATAGACTGGTTCCAAATCAGGAAAGGAGTACATCAAGGCTGTATATTATCACCCTGCTTATTTAACTTCTGTGCAGAATACATCATGTGAAATGCTGGGTTGGATGAAGCACAAGCTGGAGTCAAGATGGCCAGAAGAAATATCAATAACCTCAGATATGCAAATGACACCACCTTTACGGCAGAAAGTGAAGAACTAAAGAGCCTCTTGATGAAAGTGAAAGAGGAGAGTGAAAAAGTTGGCTTAAAACTCAGCATTCAGAAACCTAAGATCATGGCATCCGGTCCCATCACTTCATGGCAAATAGGTGGGGAAACAAAGGAAACAGTGAGAGACTTTATTTTGGGGGGCTCCAAAATCACTGCAGATGGTGACTGCAGCCATGCAATTAAAAGACTCTCACTACTTGGAAGAAAAGCTATAACCAACCTATACAGTGTATTAAAATGCAGCGACATTACTTTGTCAACAAAGGTCTGTCTAGTCAAAGCTATAGTTTTTCAAGTAGTCATGTATGGATGTGAGAGTTGGACTATAAAGAAAGCTGAGTGCCAAAGAATTAATGCTTTTGAACTATGGTGCTGGCGAAGACCCTTGAGAGTCCCTTGGACTGCAAGGAGATCCAACCAGTCCATTCCAAAGGAGATCAGTCCTTGGAAGGACGGATGCTGAAGCTGAAACTCCAATACTTTGGCCACCTAATGCAGAGAGCTGACTCATTTGAAAAGACCCTGATGCTGGGAAAGACTGAAAGAAAAAGAAGCGGGTGACAGATGATGAGATGGTTGGATGGCATCACTGTCTCGATGGACATGAGTTTGAGCAAGCTCCGAGGGCTGGTGATGGACAGGAAAGCCTGGCGTGCTGCAGTCCATGCGGTCGCAAAGAATCGGACACGACTGAGTGACTGAACTGATAGTGAACATGCTTATACATAAGTCTCTGTGTCTGTAGAGTATTTCTGGATAAAAGTTATTCTTAGAAGTGAAGTTGTTGGATCAAAGGAAATGTATATTTTAAACATTTATTTAAGCAGAATTCCTTTTGTTTATTGGGATCTGGGGATTATGCAGAAAAAGAGATTGAGTTTGTTTAATTACCTAGGTTTACTTGTTTGGAGATAGATGTATACATAAGGCGTAGGTAGTATTCAAAGGCTATAAATGGTAATACCTCCCTTCTACTCTAGCCTTATATTTTCCTTTTTTGGTACAACTAATTTTGCCACTTTTTTTGTGTTCTTCTACACACATGCATTTATAGGTAAATAAAATATTCAATTTTATTTTCAATTTTCTTGCCCTAAAAAAATTATTATAGTAACATACTAAATACCCCATTCTGCTTATAGAATTTTAAAAATTTAATGTATATCTTGGAGACTATTCCATATCAAAGTTGTGTGCACTTTAAATGCTGATAGATTCTTCTAAGTCCACTCTTATAAAACACATTAATGGATTTATACTTCTTCAGATCCCTTAACAATTTTTCCATTGACTTGTTGGTGATTTCATCAATTTGTGAGGGTCTTTTAAATGTTAATCCTTTTCTTGTTAATAAATCAAGTATCTTGCCTTTTTTGTCCTCCCAGGTTTGCTTATTGTACCTTTGGTTGTTTAATGTTTATGAGTTAGAGTTCAGAGAAGGCAATGGCACCCCACTCCAGTGCTCTTGCCTGGAAAATCCCATGGACAGAGGAGGCTGCTGGGCTGCGGTCCCTGGCGTCGCTAAGAGTCGGATGCGACTGAGTGACTTCACTTTCACTTTTCACTTTCATGCAATGGAGAAGGAAATGGCAACCCCCTCCAGTGTTCTTGCCTGAAGAATCCCAGGGACGGGGAGCCTGGTGGGCTGCTGTCTATGGGGTCGCATAGAGTTGGACACGACTGAAGCGACTTAGCAGCAGTAGCATGAGTTAGTGTTGGTTGCTCAGTCGTGTCTGACTCTTTGTCACCCTATGGACTGTAGCCCACCAGCCTCCTCTGTCCATGGGATTTTTCAGGCAAGAATACTGGAGTGGGTTGCCATTTCCTTCTCCAATGTTTATGTCGTTAAGTCTATAAGACTTTTCACTATTGCTTCAAGTTTTCTGTCATTTAGGAAGCCTTCTCCTATCTCAAAATTAATTTTTCCTAAATTCTCTCTTTCATCTCCATTTTTCTTTGCATTTTCCATCTAAAATTATTGAAAATTATTGTATCTTTTACTTTTCTTCAGTGTCTTTCCTTTCTGACACCAGGGAGGTCAAGGTTTGAATTTGAGATCAAGGTTAAAGGTCAAGGTTTGCTGGTGAGCCTCTTTAGCTAATGTAGCATGTCTGTGAGAAACTCACGTCACCTCTTTGGGCCTTCCAGTCCATCATCTGTAAAATAACACATTAGAATGAGTTACTGCCAAAGCTTCTTTCAGCTCTCAAGTGTTGGAGATGAGTGAACCTGATCCCTTCTTGACACCTGTTACCACAACCTTGGTCCAAGCCTTTGTCTCTCACTAGGGATATAGCAGCAACCTCAGACTGCTGTCTCTGCCTCCATGCATGGGCCCTATAGTCCGTTCTTCACCCAGCAGCAGAATAACTCTTCTAAAACATGAATCAGATGCATCATTCCAGGGGCCTCTGTTCCCACATGGAATCTCATCCACGCTCCTTACCACAACCCACAGTGCCCTGTGTAATCTGGCCCCTTGCCGTTTCCACAGTCTGCCTCTTCCCTCACTCCTCTCCAGCTTCCTTGCTAGTCTTCAAGCATTCCAAGCTCATTCTGACTCACCGCCTTTGCAAGGGCTCTTCCCGTGACCTGAAATTCCCTTCCATCATTTTTTGGTCTCTGCTCAAAACCTTAGCTCTTTGGAGAGACTTTGCTGACTCCTCACTCCCAGCTCACCTACCGTTACTCCATTTTGTTTATCCTTATAGCACCTACCACTCTTTGGAATTATTTTGTGTATTTTTTTATATTTTTATTTTTTTTATCAAGTTATTTTTTTTCTTTTCATATTTTTCCAAATTGATTGAGATATAATTGACATATAGCACAGTAGAGTTTAAGGTATACAGCATAATGATTTGACTTGCATGCGTCATGAAATGATTATCACAATAAGTTTAGTGAATGTCCATCATCTCATACAGATTCAAAATTAAAGAAATGGAACAATTTTTTTCCTTGTGCTGAGAACTCAGAATTTACTCTTGACAATTTTCATATAAAACATATGGCCATGTTAATTATACTTATTATGTTGGACATTACATCCCTAGTATTTATTAACATTATAACTGGGAATTTCTACTATTGATATTTGTTTGTTTGCTGTCTGTGTCCCCTGTTTGCTGAATGTAAGCTCCAGGAGATGAGAGATTTTTGGCATCTTGCTGGGTGCTATGTGCAGCTGCAAAGTGGAGCTTAGCTCTCAATAGGCATACAGTAAACGGTTTTTCGAGGTGGCTGAGTGAGGAATGAGATGGGGAAGTTAGGATTGTCTCACAACAAGTGGTGGTGTGGTGAGGGAGGGAAGGGGCCTCCTCTGTTCCGCAGGGGCACCTGTCTCAGATACGGTCATCAGAAAAATATGTTCAGAAGGAATACCATTTTAAGCCATAATCTCAGTTTTAGCATTATGAGCTTAGTTTGCTGGGCTTTTAAGATCTTCACAACCAGAGATAATCACTATGGTGTGATCACTCTCCTAGAGCCAGACATCCTGGAATGTGAAGTCAAATGGGCCTTAGGAAGCATCACTATGAACAAAGCTAGTGGAGGTGATTGAATTCCAGTTGAACTGTTTCAAATCCTGAAAGATGATGCTGTGAAAGTGCTGCACTCAATATGCTAGCAAATTTGGAAAACTCAGCAGTGGCCACAGGACTGGAAAAGGTCAGTTTTCATTCCATTCCCAAAGAAAGGCAATGCCAAAGAATGCTCAAACTACCACACAGTTGCACTCATCTCACATGCTAGCAAAGTAATGCTCAAAATTCTCCAAGCGAGGCTTCAGCAATACGTGCACTGTGAACTTCCAGATGTTCAAGCTGGTTTTAGAAAAGGCAGAGGAACCAGAGATTGAATTGCCAACGAAAAGGAAAGATATAAACATATGAATGCAGAGTTCCAAAGAATAGCAAGAAGAGATAAGACAGCCTTCTTCAGCGATCAATGCAAAGAAATAGAGGAAAACAACAGAATGGGAAAGACTAGGGATCTCTTCAAGACAATCAGAGATACCAAGGGAACATTTCATGCAAAGATGGGCTTGATAAAGGACAGAAATGGTATGGACCTAACAGAAGCAGAAGATGTTAAGAAGAGATGGCAAGAATACACAGAAGAACTGTATAAAAAAGATCTTCACGACCCAGATAATCACCATGGTGTGATCACTGACCTAGAGCCAGACATCCTGGAATGTGAAGTCAAGTGGGCCTTAGAAAGCATCACTACAAATAAAGCTAGTGGAGGTGATCGAATTCCGGTTGAGCTATTCCAAATCCTGAAAGCTGATGCTGTGAAAGTGCTGCACTCAATATGCCAGCAAATTTGGAAAACTCAGCAGTGGCCACAGGACTGGAAAAGGTCAGTTTTCATTCCAATCCCAAAGAAAGGCAATGCCAAAGAATGCTCAATTGCACTCATCTCACACGCTAGTAAAGTAATGCTCAAAATTCTCCAAGCCAGGCTTCAGCAATATGTGAACCGTGAACTTCCAGATGTTCAAGCTGGTTTTAGAAAAGGCAGAGGAACCAGAAATCAAATTGCCAACATCCACTGGATCATGGAAAAAGCAAGAGAGTTCCAGAAAAACATCTATTTCTGCTTTCTTGACTATGCCAAAGCCTTTGACTGTGTGGATCACAATAAACTGTGGAAAATTCTGAAAGAGATGGGAATACCAGACCACCTGACCTGCCTCTTGAGAAACCTATATGCAGGTCAGGAAGCAACAGTTAGAACTGGGCATGGAACAACAGACTGGTTCCAAGTTGGGAAAGGAGTACATCCATGCTGTATATTGTCACCCTGTTTATTTAACTTATATGCAAAGTACATCATGAGAAACGCTGGACTGGAAGAAACACAAGCTGGAATCAAGATTGCCGGGAGAAATATCAATAACCTCAGATATGCAGATGACACCACCCTTATGGCAGAAAGTGAAGAGAAACTAAAAAGCCTTTTGATGAAAGTGAAAGCAGAAAGTGAAAAAGTTGGCTTAAAGCTCAACATTCAGAAAACGAAGATCATGGCATCCAGTCCCGTCACTTTATGGCAAATTGATGGGGAAACAGTGGAAACAGTGTCAGACTTTATTTTTCTGGGCTCCAAAATCACTGCAGATGATGATTACAGCCATGAAATGAAAAGACACTTACTCCTTGGAAGGAAAGTTATGACCAACCTAGACAGCATATTGAAAAGCAGAGACATTACTTTGTCGACAAAGGTCTGTCTAGTCAAGGCTGTGGTTTTTCCAGTGGTCATGTATGGATGTGAGAGTTGGATTGTAAAGAAAGGTGAGCGCCGAAGAATTGGTGCTTTTGAACTGTGGTGTTGGAGCAAACTCTTGAGTGCCTTGGACTGCAAGGAGATCCAACCAGTCCATCCTAAAGGAAATCAGTCCTGAATATTCATTGGAAGGACTGCTGCTGAAGCTGAAACTCCAATACTTTGGCCACCTGATGTGAAGAGCTGACTCATTTGAAAACCCTGATACTGGGAAGGATTGAAGGCAGGAGGAGAAGGGGACGACAGAGGATAAGATGGTTGGATGGCATCACCGACTCAATGGCAACCCACCGACCTGGGTTTGGGTGAACTCTGGAAGTTGGCGATGGACAAGGAGGCCTGGTGTGCTGCAGTTCATGGGGTCACAAAGAGTCAGACACGACTGAGCGACTGAACTGGAATGAGGATAATGAGTAAAACAAATAATAAAGGGTAAAACCAATTAGCATAGTATAATCATTAGTTATCTTGTGACAGAAGTAATCAACTCAGCCTTATTCTCAACATAGCTTCTGTCTTTTGTCTTCTTGGAGCATGTATGTAAATTTGTTTATGGAGGGAGTTTTATTTTTCTTGATCTGTTCGTTTAGTGTCCATAGGAACAAGTAGAATGAACCCAATTTTTCCTATAGAACAGGCTTTCTTAACCTCAGCACCACTGATATATTGTGCTGGATAATTGTTGTGGGTGAGCAAGAGTGCATTATGGGATGTTTAGCAGCATCCTTGGCCTTAGATCCCAGTAGCATCCCCTGATATGTGACAACCAAAGACGTCCCCAGAAATTGCCCGATATCCCTTGAGGTGGAAGTGGAGGCAAAATCACCCCTCCTTGAGAACCACTCTTGTAAAATATTGGGGTAGTAACTGAGTTTGATTATTATCTAGAGTCTTCTAATTAGACATTTTCAGACCCTCCCAGCCATCCTGATTCTATCTTTAGCTTTAAAAGATGAGATTTGCTCTTTCGGGGAAGGGGTTGTGGCCTGGAATATCAGTTCCCCTCATTACAGATGTAGGTAAATTAAAATTGCATGTTTTTCAGTCAGCTGGTCACCTGGGTGCCTGAGAGCCTGACTCAGCTGGAGCTGAGCCTTAGTGGTTACCAAGCAGCGGAGTTCTTGGCTGAGTGCTTTCGTGCTGACTGAGCTGTCAGCCCTGAGCCCCCAGTGGAGTCAGACGTGTTTCCATTTTTCAGTCTTTCTCAACAGACTTTCTCTCCTCTCTTTTATTCACCTAGTGGTCAAATGAAACCTCTTTGGTTTTAATTAAAATTTGAATGGGAAAAGGAGAATTGCGTTTTCTTTTCATGTCTTAAGTAGCTTTCTTAAACATGTCTTAAGTTTATCTCCTGACAGTCACTCCACTAGCTGCTTTTACACATGTGACTTCATATATTCTCCTTGGTAATCATATGAAGTTGGTTAATTCCACTGTTTTGATCTTTTTGGAGAAACTGAGGCTCAGAGAGTTAGAAGATAGCAGGTAGTCACATGAAATTCAAACCGAGGTTTAGTTAAGAGTCTGAAAAACATGTCCTTTCTATTGAATATCAGATCAAAATGGATATTACTATGAGTAGGGGGGATATAAAATCCCACATTCAAAGTACTGTTGGGAATTCAAAGGGGAAACTGAGGAGGAATTTATAATCCATTTGCAAGGGAAAGCATACTCACCTAAAATAAAAATTTTTCCTAAGACAGGCATGTCTGAAAAGATAATATTAAAGAACTATTGGGTTCTTTAAGATGTAAAGATGTAAAGGGTGATCAGGGTCATTGTGAGGATGGCATGTTCCAGAAAGGCTTCTTGAGACTTTTGCTGCTAAGGTAGATGTAAGCACCTTCAGATGTTATTCGTATAAATGTCAGCAAGGGCTTATGATAGTGATCACCAAGCTCTGCCAGGCTGTGTGGATCCACCTGTGCTTTTGGTACCACTTCAGTTGGAAAAAAGAAAATGCTTACTTACAGAAAGCTCATGTGAATCAATAACAGTGTAAAAGATGAATTCAAATTTTATTGACCACAATAGCATGTTTATTGTGAAGAATTTATTACTGAAGAATAATAGTTCACATATGTGTGCAACATCATGTATTTGGTCTACAGAGAGTAACGGCCACCCAGAGTTTGGGAATGCATGACTTAGATAATGTGTGATAGGATAGTTTATAGAGGAAATAAAAATAAGAGGGAAGCAAGGTAACCAAGAAATAATCTCTGCCTTGCTATGCAGATCTGTGCAAATATCATCTGCAAATATAGCTATAGTCTCTTCAAGAAATTCATGTTTTTTAGATTTAGCCTTTTGGAAAATTCTAATATAAGTCATTCAGTATATAACATTTATCTGCACTTATCTATTTGTCTTTCTGGTGGCATAAAATCCAATAGGACTTGACAATCTTTTTTAAAAACTCAGCAGTTTCCCTTTTATCATTTAAAAAAATATTAAAGTAAAATGGAAAGCTCTGAGCTATTTCAAGGGCCTTTGTTTTTCTTAATCATTTGGGCCATATAAATACAATTAGCATATCACTTATCTGGCAAAGTGCTGAGAAGTAGAAAATCGACCTTCCCCAAAGGTGCAGAAAGAAATGGCATCTGTCTGACAGAAGCCATACCTGGAGAACTTTGCACTGAAGCCCTTCCTCAGTATATCAGCTTCTACTTTACATAGACTTTTAATAAGCTTGACAAGAAAAGCTACAGGTAAATATTCTCTGTATAGGGAAAAGGACAGCCAAAGTTTGAATAAATTACAGAGAAAGTTTCAAAAGGTTGACCAAAAAGTTCAATCTAGGGGACTTCCCTGGTGGTCCAGTCATTAAGAATCCATCTTGCAATGAAGGGTCACAAATTGGAACCATGGTTGGGGAACTAAGAACCCTCATAGCAGCTAAGCCCTCGTGCCACAACTAGAGAATCTGTGTGCCACAGCGAAGATCCCATGTGCCAAAACTAAGAACCGACTCAGCCAAGTAAGTTTGTTGCTGTTCAGTTATTCAGTCTTGTGACTTTTTGTGACCCCGTGGACTGCAGCACGCCAGGCTTCCTTGTCCTTTACCGTCTCCCAAAGTTTGCTCAGACTCATGTCCATTGAATTGACAATGCCATCCAACCATCTCCTCCATCACCCTCTTCTGCCCTCAGTCTTTCACAGCATCAGGGTCTTTTTCAAAGAGGTGGCTCTTTATATCAGGTGGCCAAAGTATTGGAGCTTCAGCTTCAGCATCAGTCCTTCCAATGAATATTCAGGACTGATTTCCTTTAAAATTGACTGGTTTGATTTCCTTGAAGTCCAAGAGACTGTCAAGAGTCTTCTCCTTCTCCGACGCCACAGTTCAAAAGCATCAATTCTTTGGTGCTCAGCCTTCTTTATGGTCCAGCTCTCACATCCAGACATGACTACTGGAGAAACCATAGCTTTGGCTGTATGTATCTTTGGCAGAGTGATGTCTCTGCTTTTTAATATGCTGTATAGGTTTATCATAGCTTTTCTTCCAAGGAGCAAGTAGCTTTTAATATCATGGCTACAGTCACCATCTGCAGTAATTTTTAGAGCCCCCCAAAATAAAGTCTGTCATTGTCTCCATTGTTTCTCCATCTATTTGCCATGAAGTGATGAGACTGGATGCCGTGATCTTAGTTTTCTGAATGTTGAGTTTTAAGCCAACTTTCTCACTCTCCTCTTTCACTTTCATCAAGAGGCTTTTTAGTTCTTCTTTACTTTCTGCCATAAGGGTGGTGTCATCTGCATGTCTGAGGCTATTGCTATTTCTCCTGGCAATCTTGATTCCAGTCTGTGCTTCATCCAGTCCAGCATCTCTCATGATGTACTCTGCATATAAGTTAAATAAGCAGGGTGGCAATATATAGCCTTGATGTACTCCTCTCCTGATTTGGAACTAGTCTGTTGTTCCATGTCCAGTTCTAACTGTTGCTTCTTGACTTGCATTCAGATTTCTCAGGAGGCAGGTCAGGTGGTCTGGTATTCCCATCTCTTGAAGAATTTTCCACAGTTTGTTGTGGTCCACACAGTCAAAGGCTTTGGCGTAGTCAATAAAGAGAAGTAGATGTTTTTCTGGAACTCTCTTGCTTTTTCGATGATCCAGCGGATGTTGGCAAAAAGGATCTCTGGTTCCTCTGCCTTTTCTTAATCCAACTTGAACATCTAGAGGTTCACGGTTCATGTGCAGCCTTGATGTGCTCCTTTCCCAATTTTGAACCAGTTCGTTGTTCCACGTCCTATTGTGATTATTGCTTCTTGACCTGCATTCAGATTTCTTAGAATGCGGATAAGGTGGTCTGATATTCCCATCTCTTTAAGCCAAATAAATAAATTGATAAAGAGAGTTTTTGTTTTTTTTTTTTTAAGTTCAGGTTTTTCTGTAAGATGTTTTAGAAAAAAACCTGAACAGACTTTTTGGCCTACCCAGTATAAAAGGAAATCACATTGCCCTTACCCAGCTTGAGGGAATCACTGTGTTTTCAATCATGTAATAAAGACTCACAGGGATAACCCCCTACCTGAGTAACTGGGAAGCTGAGCAATCTTCTCTAAAATTTCTAAAGAGAGCATTCCATTAGCACTGAAATCTGAGGTCAGAATTCCATTTATCTTGGTGTTTAATGACCTTGAGTCATCATGAAAATCATTATGATCTGTATACCTTATTTTCAAATATAGGAAAATGTGTGATAGATTTTCATGAATTTTGCCTAAAGGTTTGAAACAGAGGTTTGACATTTTAAGGTGATAAAACCCCACCAACTCATAAAACTCATGTTTCTAGAATGAGGCATTTCCAAGGATCAGCTTGGGTTTTGGTGCATTTTTAAAGGGGAAATTGTTACTGGAGATCCTGTCTCTCTGGCTCTTTTTGTGTGTGTGTGTGCGTTTTTTAAAAAATTGAAGTAAAGCTGATTTACAATATTGTGTTAGTTTCAGGCATATAGCAAAGTGGTTCCGTTATACAGACATGTTTTGCGTCTTCCCTGCAAAAAGTTGTCGAGATGCTCAGAGAAGTGGTAGTCCGTTGGTGAGAGATCAGGTGAATATGGTGAATGAGGCAAAAGTTCCTAGCCCGGTTCATTCAACTTTGGAGTGTTGGTTGTGAGACCTGCAGTCGGGCGTTGTGGGGAAGGACGGGGCCCTTCCTGTGACCAGTGCTGGCTGCAGGCATTGCAGTTTTCCGTGCCTCTCATCAATTTGCTGAACAGATGTCATGGTTTCTCTGGCATCAGAAAGTTGTAGTAGATCAGATGGGCAGCAGACCACTGAACAGTGACCATGACCTTTTTTTGGTGCAACTTTGGCTTTGGGAAGTGCTTTGGAGCTTCTTAGTTCAATCACTGAGCTGGTCATTGTATACAATCCGCTTTTCATCGCACATCACAATCCAGTAGAGAAATGGTTCATTGTTGTGTAGAATAAGAGAAGACAACCCTTCAAAAATGACAGTTTTTTTGATTTGAGGTCCATTCCCCTCCTCATTTGAGGAGGGCATGGTAATCCACTCCAGTGTTCTTGCCCTGGAGAATCCCATGGACAGAGGAGCCTGGCAGGCTGAAGTGCCTCGGGTCACACACAGCTGGACATGCTTGAAGCAACTGAGCTTGCGTGTCCAGCTCATGAGACACCCACTTGTTGAGCTCTTTCACCTTTCCAATTTGCTTCGAATACTGAACAACTGTAAAAGGGTCGACATTGAGTTCTTCGGCAACTTCTCAAGTAGCCGTACGAGGATCAGCTTCGATGAGCCTCTCTGTTGTTGTCACCTTCTGATGGCTGGCCACTATGCTTCTCATCTTCAAGCCTCTTGTCTCCTTTGCAAAACTTCTTGTACCACCTCTGCACTGTACATTCATTAGCAGTTCCTGGGCCAAGTGTGTTGTTGATGTTGTGAGTTTTCTCTGCCGCTTTATAACCCATTTTGAACTCAAATAAGAAAATCCTTCAAATTTGCTTTTTATCTAACATCAGTTCCATAGTCTAAAATAAAGATAAAATCATCAGCAACTGATAAGTCATTAGCAAAAAAATAAAAAAGATAAATGCACATTAAAATGATGTGACTACTATTCAGAATGTATTTCAATATCAAAAGATACATTTTAACAGTGCAAAAACCACAATTACTTTTGCGTTAAACTGATAGTACACCACATCAAGTCAGGGATCTGTTGACAGGAAAAAGGGGAGGATGGTTATTTACTGGATAATGAATAGTGTTTGCTACATCTGCAAAAATAATTCTCTAAAGGCAGTATAATGGCTTGTGTGCAAAGATGTCCAGTGTTCCACTGTTAATTCACACTTTCATTTATCACATATATCAGCCACCTGTCATTTGCCAGGTGCTGTTCTAGGTGCTGACCCCAAGATTTCTTCCTGTCTTGGAGCATACAGTCTGGTGTGAGGGAGAGACATTAACAAGATAAGAAAATAAGTACATACACGTGCAGTAAGGAGGAAAAGTAAAGCAAGGGAATGGGGCCATAAAATGTTAGAGAGAGGTATGAAGTGTTAGATTGTGTGGATTGGGAAGGTTTTGCTGAAAAGGTGACTTGAAGACTGAAAGGAAGTGAGAGCAACCTACAATGATATCTTGGATAAAGGCATTCCAGACATAGGAAGCAGCAAGTGCAAAGGCCCTGAGGTGGACACATGCTTGATATGTTTGATAAATAGTAATGGCAGTTAAAAAGTAATTTTTATTATGAAATTAGACCAGTAGTGGAGAGCCAGATCATGCAGGGCCTATTCTAAGTGACAGGGGAATACTTGTGGGGTTTTGAATAAGCAGTGACTTGTTCATGTGTTTTGACTTCTATTTTAACGGGCTTACTCTGGTTGCTGTGTTGAGGATGGGGACAATGGCGGATGCAGATGCTTTCTCTTTAGTGAGAAAGCGATTTTAATAATGCAGAGAAGACATAACCTGGACCAGAGTGATGGTAGCAGAGATAGAAAGACATAGTTGAATACTAGATACATTCCAAAAGTAGATCCATTAGCCAGTAGATTTGCTAATGGATCAGGCAGGAGATGTGAGAGAAAGTGAGGAGTCAGGAGTGACTTCAGAGTTTAGGGTCTGAGCAACTGGAAGGATGAGGATACCACAACATGAGTTGAAGAGACATGGAAAGAGCAGATTTGAGAGGCAAAGGATTTGAAGTCTGATTTTGGACATGTTAGGCTTGTGGTACCTGTGCCATTCAAGTAGAGATATTGAGTAACCAGTCAGGAACTCCAGGGAGTGGTATTGGCTTCTCTCTGCCTGAGCACCAGCTCCTGACCAGACCCTTGGTCCATTTGCCCTGGGTATCACCACGGGAACATCTGGCAGCAGCATCAGGTCAACTTGGACCAAGCTTGAGCAGGCCTGACCTGATCTGACCCAGCTATGCCTTTGGGGTTTGCTGGGGTCCCAGCTCCAGGCAGGCTGGCCTTGGCCAGCATCTGTGGAGGCTTTCCTGAGCCTGCCCTGGGAAAGCTGGCATTTCTCTTCTGCCACCTGGGGAAGTAGTGTGGTCCAGGCTGGGTGTCCAGCTCAGAAAGCTATTTCTGTATTGAGGTCTTGCTTGACCTTCAGTCTGCTAAGGCCTCCCCAGAGAGCTGTTGTCAACCCGCCACTGCTTTCTGTCTCCTAAAGCGCTTTTCTGTTGTCTTCATCATGACTTCAGCTGGTTGTTTGTGGATTTTCTGGGAGGCTGAAGTGAACCCTCCCCATCTGTGTTGGCCAGCAAACACAGGATGATGATGCCACTTTCAGTGTTGCTGGGGGAGGCTTGGGAGGGAGGCCAGTGGCCCTTTGAAAAAATTCGACAGTCCATGGCTCAGAGTCCAGCTTGGCTTAGTACTGAGTGTTCTCCTCATTCTCTAACACGCATAACAAAAACTGCACCAGAGGAATTTGATGAACAAAAAGTGAGTTTTGCTTTACCATGTGATCTGGGGACAGTGCAACATGATGAATTGTTTTACTCAGTGATTTTACCTTGGAAGTCACTGCTGGACTAGTTCCTAGTGAGGAATAATATGGTGCAGACATAGCTTGTATTTCCTCCTCTACTGCAGGAGGAGTTTACTCTATATACTGTCTGAAGTTCTTTTCTTTTTCATCAGTGGTTGAGAAACTGTGAAGATAGCTGACTTCCTTCATTTCATGACTCTCTCAATCCCATGGGGAGAGAAGTTAAAAAGAAGATACCCTGGTATATTTTTTCCAACTTTTTTATTGCTGTAAAATAAATATACCTAACATAAAATTTATCTTCTGAGCCATTTTTAAGTGTACAGTTCAGTAGTATTTAGGGCTTCCCTGGTGGCTCAGAGGGTTGAGCATCTGCCTGCAATGCAGGAGACCAGGGTTTGATCCCTGGGTCGGGAAGATCCCCTGGAGGAGGAAATGGCTACCCACTCCAGTATTCTTGCCTGGAGAATCCCAAAGATGGAAGAGCCTGGTAGGCTACAGTCCACGGGGTCGCAGAGAGTCAGATACGACTGAGTGACTTCACTTTTCACTTTCTTTCAGTAGTATTTAGTACATTTATATGGTATAGTCATTGTCATCATCTGTCTCCAGAACTCTTCTCACCTTGCAAAACTAAACCCATTAAACAACTCTCCTGTCTCCCTCTTACCAGCCCCTGGCAACCACCATTCTACTTTCCATCTCTATGATTTTGACTACTCTTAAGTACCTCATACAAGTAGAATCATACAATATTTGTCTTTTTGTGGCTGGTTTATTTCACTTAGCATAATGTCCTCAAAGTTCATCCATGTCGTAGCATATGTCAAAGTTTCTCTCCTTTTAAAGGCTGAATAATGTTCTTTTATGTGGATATACCATATTATGCTTAGCATTTCACAGTCAGTGGACACTTGGATTTCTTTCACGTTTTAGCTACCATGAATAATGCTGCTATGAACCATGGTGTACAAATATCTCTTTGAGGTCTTTTTTACAATGAGTCACTTTTTCTATTTGTTTGTGTATTTATTTGGGGCTGCAGTGCATGCTCTGTGCAGGCTTTCCCTAGTTGTGGTCTGTGGGCTTCTCCTGGTGGTGGCTTCTCTTGTCACAGAGCGCAGGCTTAGGGCTCGTGGGCTTAGTTGCCCCACGGCATGTGGGATCTTCCCAAACCAGGGATCAAACCCCTGTCCCCTGCATTGGCAGACAGATTCTTAACTACTGGACCACCAGGGGAGTCCCTCTCTTTGAGATCTTGCTTTCAGTTATTTGGGGTATACATCCAGAAGCAGAATTGCTGGATCATATGGTAATTCTATGTTTAATTTTTTGAGAAATTGCTGTACTGTTTTCCACAGTAGCTGTACCATTTTACATTCCCGTCAACAGTCTACAAGGGTTCCAGATTCTCCACATCCTCACCAGCACTTGCTATTTTCTGGGTTTTCTTTGGATGGTAGCCATTCTAATGAGTGTGAGGTGATACCTCATAGTTTTGCTTTGCTTTTCCTAGGGATCAGTGAAGTTGAGCATCTTTTCATGTGCTTATTGGGTAGTCATGTATCTTTTTTGGATCTGGAGACTTTTGTTGTTGGATTTCAGGAGTTCTTAATATATGCTGAATATTCATTTATAGTTTTATATATGATTTGCAAATATTTTCTCTCAATCTGTGTGTTGCTCTGTCCCTGGTATCTTTTGATATACAAATTTTTAAAATTTTCATCAAGTTCAGTTTGTCAGTTTTTTCTTTTGTGCCTGTATCTTTGGCATCACATCCAAGAAATCATTGCCGAATTCAGGGTTGTGACTTGGTATATTTTTGTATCTCTTTAAAGCCTCACTCCCCCATATTTATTTGTTTATTTCTTTCTTTCAATCAAGTTATTAGACCAATAGATCAGTAACACATTTTAGAATTCATAAATCTTTATTAATTCATTCTGCAAGCAGGGAGAGCATTCCAACTCGAGGCAGAAGCCAGAGCAAATTGGAAAGGGCAGCATGTGAGCATAGCTGGCTGGAGCAGAATGCACATAAAGGGGTTGGTGGGTGAAAAGACTGGGATTTAGATGAGGCCACACCATGTTGAATCCTACTGCTGTGGTGAGTAGGTAAATTGAAAGTAGTCTCATAGCCATAGGACCAAATTGGAGAGCTGTTATCAAATATTCTCTTGAACTGGGCACTTAACCTTTCTGAGCCTCAATATCCCCACTGTATTCATTTAACAAACATATGTGGTGCCAAATTCTATTTTAAGCACTCTTCAAATATTAACTCATTGATTTTTGTCTATCAAGCATATGAGGTACTTATTCCTGAGCAAGAAATATTATCTCCATTTAACAGAGTGGGGAACTGATGCCCAGAGAGGTCAGATAACATGTCAAGACCATAGAGTCAGTAGCTAGTGGAGCTGGGATGTGAACCCAGGCTCTCTAGTTCAGCTCATGCTCTTAACCGTATGTCGTGCTGCTTCTCTGAAACAGGGAGAAGAATTCCTACCTCTAAAAGTTATTCCGGAGATGAAATGATGTATGTAAACTTACATTGTCTGTTGCACATTGTTTTGCCAATACTGATTATTATTAGTTAATAATAACTAAAGAACACTTTGGAAATGGGTAAGATTCTCAAGGGCATAGAGAGAAAGGAACGGATCAAGTACTGAGCCTTGGGAAATGTTTTTGCTGAGAAACAGGAGCTTAGTTTTGGAAAGACATCTGACAGAGTTATGGCTGAAAGTTAGATATTTGTGGAGAGGGTCATGGTCAGTGAGGAGCCCTAGACTCCAGACTTTCAATCCTTACAAAGGAAATTGTTGAGGTTGGTGATGTTGTTTGATGTATATACAGAGGTGACCAAAGCCAGGTCTTTCCCACTGGCCAACCAAGAATTCAGACAAGGACCACAGGGTCACTGGGGTTCTGACTCTAGCTTCTTTTCCATCTTTTGGTACATGCTCCCAAACAGCCCAGGGTTCAGACCTGCATTACAGGTAAAGTGGGATGTTTTGGAAGAGGAAATTACTAGGTTTGTGGTGCCCTTGTGGGGACAAGAACAAAGCACTGTGCATTGTAACAGACCCTGGGCTGGCTGGGTAGACACATCCCTCTGGGGCTGCAGGGGTCGACTCATCAACCCACCGTCTTTGGAACAACTTTCATGTGTATGCCAGGGAAGGACAGAGGAATGCAGGGAAGGAGACCCAGGGTTCCTGGGATCTCTTTCTGGCTATCAACGAGTTGTGTGGTCTGGTTTGTGGGTGGGATGGGGGTGGGGGTTCACTGTCTAGCTCAGTTACCTTAGTGGAAGACAGGTTGTTAATTTGAATATTTTCCCCAGCTGCACCCTCTCAACTGCTCCAGTTGGTGATTGATGAGTAAAATGCTTTGAGGTGCTGAGTTGAAGATCCCCTGAAAATATGGCCAAAATACCATCACAGTGATTTCACTTGAGTTTATTTGAAGTGGTGTTTGGAAACATTTCTTCACCTGGAGGGTTGTTTATTTGAACCTATCATACATTTGATTTCTTTAGATGAGGGCATGTGGCAGTCCCAGCTTTTAGGCTGCTCAGCTCTTCATAAAAATGGGAGGCCACAGAATGAGCCACTGTCCCAGTTGCGTTTGTTTAAGAATATCAGAAGAGATATCCTAAAAGAAACTGTTTTATCTGGAGAAGACTTTTGAAGAGGTCAGGTGTATCTTGTCATGTCCATTACCCTTGTTAGAGAGGTGCCAAGGGCCTGCCTCCTACTGACTAGCATGATCTCACAGCACTCATCTGAGCCTTGGCCTGTGGCCTGTGGAATCTCAGGCTGTCGCTTTGATGGCGCCATTTGTAATGGGTATTTTAGGGGTGAATGAGGCCTTCTTTTCCTTGTAGTAGCTTGTGGACTGGATCACGGATCTCCTGGGAGGTGAAAAGCTTACTTATGCTTCCATGTGAAGAAACTCCATGATACTAGGGTCCGTGGGTCTGTGGCGTGGTCTGTGACAAGAAGAAAAGTTCTCAAGAAGGAGACTGAGGCAGGCAGAGCTGTGCCTGAGGAGTTGGCCTACCCGTGAGAAAGGGAAGGTTCCTGGTGTCAGTGTCCAGAGAGGTGGAGTCTTGATGTGCTGTATCAGATCATGGTGTATCAGAGTATCAGTCAGGATTCTTCAAGTTGCAAGTGACAGAAACCTAGTCAAATTGGCATAAGTGAAGGAGAAAATCACTAGGTCATATAACTGAGAAGAACAAGAAGATTCAGAATCGCATATTATTTCACCAGCATTTGTGAATGGACTCATTCATCGGACACGACTGAGCGACTTCACTTTCACTTTTCACTTTCATGCATTGGAGAAGGCAATGGCAACCCACTCCAGTGTTCTTGCCTGGAGAATCCCAGGGACGGGGGAGCCTGGTGGGCTGCCGTCTATGGGGTCGCACAGAGTCGGACACGACTGAAGTGACTTAGCAGCAGCAGCAGCATTCAGTGTTCTCCCCGCCTACCTCTTTCTCTCTCCCTTTCGTTCTCATTCTCTTACCCTTTTTTGTCTGTGAGCTGTTTCCTTGTCGTGTCCAAGATGGCCAGCTGCTGCAATGCTAGGCCCACAATGGTAGGCTAGCCCGTCCCCCAGCTGTTCCAGCCAGTGTCCTAGGTCCTGTGACCATGGCCTCAAAATATGGGAAGGTCCTTTCCCAAAGTAAAATCAGGGCGAGCTCTTCAAGTAGAACCACAATATGAAGTGAAGGCTCACTGTGTCCAGATCCTGTCCTAGGCACTTGATATAAATAAACTCACTTGGTCCTCACAATTATTTGGTGAGGAAGATAATGTTCTTTTAAAAATTTCTTTATTTTTTTCTTCTTTTTGGCCGTGCTCAGTCTTCACTGTGGCGCATGGGCTCTTCACTGTAGTGCAGTCTTCTCTAGTTGCGGCCTGTGGACTTCTTGTGTTGTGGAGCACAGGCTGCAGACCTCACAGGCTTCTCTGCTTGTAGCACATGGGCTTAATTGCCCTGCTGCATATGGGTTCTTAGTTCCCCAACCGGGGAACCCACATCCCCTGCATTGGCAGATGGATTCTTAAGCCCCTCAGAAAGATAATATTCTTCCTTACAGGAGCTGAGCTTCAAACCTAGGTAGTCTTTAGAGTCTGTACATTTAACCACCATGCCACGCAACCTCTAACAAGTACAGGGAAACAGCAGGAAAAAAGTCCACTGTAGGTTGATGAAAATCAGAATTCTGGGTAAAAATATGAGATGGAACCAGAACATATCTAAATTTATCCAATTAAATAAGGGGAAGCGAGAGAATCCACCTTTATATTGTAGTAATTCTGTTTTTGCAATGCAAGACATTTCTAGAATTATTTCTTGGGAATTAGCATGCAGGCTGGTCTATAAAACACAATAGATACCTGTCTCAATATCCTATAGTGTTGCCTTGTTTATTTACCCAAAAGGTTATTGACCTCTCCCTCAAGTGACAAGATTTGGCTTTGAATGATTTGAGGTTGTTGTCAGTGATCTAACCCAGCAGATAAGCCACTGTCTCTGGGAATATTCAAGAAAACCAAAGGCAGTTCCCAAAGAGGACTGACTGTGATACTTGGAGCCATGACAGTAAAGACAAGGACATATCCAGCCTTTCTTGGTGACGTGGCTGAGTGGGCTAGCTCTCTTTCCCAGGAATAATTTCCGATATGTTTATTCAAGTTGTGTTCTAGTCACATTGTTTCTTGGAGTTGCAGCCCAAGGTGATTTATTTGCTCAGGGCAGGACGTAGGGAGAGTGGGGGTCAGAAACATCTCTGTGTCTGGCAGCATCACTGGCCAGGAGAGTGGCGATGTGAGTCACTCTTGAATTTGCTTCCATTCAATATGCCCTGGCTTGTTGAGCCCTGAGTAGGCTGGTCGCCTGCCAGGAAGCCTTCCCTGGCTGGGATATTCCCAATCCTCTGTCTTGTTAAAGTACACCCCTGGGGGATTTGCTGGGGCTTGTGCCAGAGGCTAGGGTTTTGGATTTTCCTGGGTGGGCAGCTCTTTGACTACATTCCCCTTCTGCCTTCTGGGGCGAACTGGACCAGATGATCTCAAGGGCAGCAGCCAACCCTGGGTTCTCTGATTCTGAGTTCACTAGTGTCCCTGCTAATAGGGCCACTGGAGAGGAACCATGTCAAACAGTACTTTTCTCCTTTTTAAAGCTTTTGGATTGGAAGCTTTAACATCCTATTTTTATTTTTTTTAGTGGCTACATTTATTATGCTAACACTCATATTTGATTTAACAATGACAAACGTTTGAAGGTTAGTCATTTATCAACAAATAATTACTGATGTACCTACTATGGCCAGGCACTTGTCCAGGTGTTGGGAAACAGCCATAACTAAGTCTCTGGCCTGAGTATAAACTAACTTGTTAGGAATATTTTTAGTACAATCATACCTTTAAGAGCTTCCATTTTGCTTAGAGTTTTAATTTCATCTTGGTTTTAAAGCTCCCAAGTTAGCTATTTTTATAAAACTTGGTGTTGATGTTTAACTTTTTAAATTTAAATTTCATTTTTTTGCTGTTCTTATTTTAGATTCATCCATGTATTTACCATTTTCCATTCTAACAGTTGATTTTTATACCCTACCCCTTATTTCTGGATTCGGTTTCCTTCATGAAATGTATTTTTAAAGGGATCATTCAAATAAGGAATGATCAGTAAACATTCACTCTCTGTTTGCCTCAAAAGAATATTGTGCCCCCTCTTGAATGGTATTATAGAACCATAAGGCAAGAGTTCTTTTCTTTAGCACTTCTGTGATTATTCCACTGTTTTCTGGCCTCTATTTTCTGTTTTCTTCAAAAGAGGAGTCTGCTGTTTATCTAATTATTACGTCTTTATAGGGAAATTTGCTTTTGCCATTTTCTCTGTATCTTGGTGTCATTTTTCACTGTGATGTTCCTTAATGTAAACTTTTTCTAATTTATCTTTAGAACTCGATATGCTGTTTTGTTCTAAGGACTCATGTGTTTCTCTAATTCTAGAAAATGTTCAATTAAACGTCTAAATAATACATCAACCTTGAGGTAGACAGTGTCTGTTGACCCTAATGTTAGTTGGATGCTTTTGAATCATTAACAGAAACCTAATTGAAAATAGCTTTAAAAATAATTTTACAATTTTATTACTTTGCATGATTAGAAGCCAAGGTGAATGTGACTTCAGGATTTGTTGATTAAACAATTCCGGATCAAGCCTTTCTTATTTGCCATGCTCAGCATGTGCCCAGCACCTGTAATAATCCCAAGGTGGCTGTCACAGCTCTGCTCTCTTGGCCATTAAGAAAAGACTTCTCTTCTAGGGTCTTTGTGAGATCAAAGCAGCTTTTCCCAGATATCCACTGACTTTCAAGAAGAAAGGGAAAACGATAGTTTAGACCACTCAAGATCTAACTTTCAGAACCAGGGATCCGATCAACCTTCTCTGAGTCACCGGGAGGAGGCCTGGACACCGAAACAAAGTCAGAGGTCTGCTAGTAAGGAAAAAAAACTGAAGCTGGTTTCTGGGTAGACACCCAAGAGTATCTGCTCCCTTTCACTCTAATCTCTCCAGAGCCTGCTTCTTTTGAATATATGTTGAATCTGCTTATCCTGTTCTTCATGTGTGTTGACTTTTGTTGGATATTTTTATTTTTTTAAGCTTTTTTTGTTGCCTTCTGAGTAGTTCCCTCAGAACTGTCTTCCAGTTCACCATCTTTCTCTTTAGCTGAATCTGTTGTTCAACATACTCTGAGTATTTAATTTTGGTTGGTTAAAATTCTGATTTCTAGAATTTATATTTGGTTCTTTTTCACAATTATTATTAGTTTTTCATGATGTCATATTTTTTCACTATGGTTTCTACCTCTTTTTCTTTTAAAGATTTTAATTGTGTTTATTTTATGATCTCTTTTATATTTTTCTATTAATTCAAGTTCTTGGAATATCAGTTCCTCTGGTTTTTGTTTTGTGGATTCTCCTTCAGGGCAAATGCTATGCATTCACTTTCATTAAATGTTTATTTTGTGAGTGTGGAAATTCACTGCAGAGCCATTTTGTGTCTACTTCTGCTAGAATTAATTTTTATATGAATTTATTAGCTTGCATAGTACATAATTTATAAATTTGGTACCCTCATCAGCATGGCACATGACTCAATGTATGATTTCTCATGGAAAAAACTTCAGGCTTCACCGAGAGCTTCAGATAAATGACTGTTTTTGCCACTGTCCTTTGCTAATAAGAGGATTTTTTTCTAATCCCTTTTTCATGGAGGAACCCACTCCTTATGCAGGGTACTGGTTTCAGTTCTCTGCCTTGTGACCCAGAGTCATCCTCTGACATAAGAAGACCTCAGCCCTAGGGGTTTTGAACTAGGTCTAATGGGCTTTTGGCTACAGTTGTGAGATTACAACACTGGCTTTGAGTTTTCTCTCTGTTTTCTGTTACCTATGGATTTCCCTTTCTTTTTTCAAATTTGGCTTTTAAAAAACTTTTGGATCATATTTAACCCAACATTTCCATGGATTTGGAGCAGGAAAGATGTTCACATTAGCTGAGTTCATCATGTTTCCAGAAATGATTTCCATAATGAGTGAAAAACACTACACTTTGCTCAAGTAAAGTAATTATACTTATCAAGTACTTCCTGTTCATTCCCTCATTTGCCTTTTTTTTATTTAAAACATTTGTGTTTTATTCATGTTTATTCTATTTTATTGAGGTGTAATTGCTGTACGGTATTATGTGTTGTAGGTGTGCAAAACAGTGATTCATGATTTTTAAAGGTTACACTCCATTCATAGTTATTTAAAAATATTGGCTATATTCCCCATATTGTACGGTATATCCTTGTAGCTTGTTTTATACCAAATAGTTTGTACCTCTTAATTCCCTACCCCTTTGTATCCCTCCCCTCATTGTGTGTGTTAATCTCTCAGTCGAGTCCAGCTGTTTGCAATCCCATGGACTGTAGCCCACCAGGCTCCCCTGTCCTGGAATTTTCCAGGCAAGAATACTGGAATGGGTTCCCATGCCCTCCTTCAGGGAATCTTACTGACCTAGGGATCAAACCTGGGCCTCCCACATTGCAGGTAGATTCTTTACCATTTGAGCCACAATTTGTACTTTATTGAAGAGCTTAAAAAATAGTGACGGAATCCAGGTGGGTGAACCTATGATGGTGGAAAGACGAGAGTGGAACATACCTGGGAAAGGGCACTTGTGCTGCAATCTGAGCCGTCTCCACTCTCGTCACCCCGTTCTGCACGGTCAGGAGATAAACACAGGCCTTGCTTGTATTTGTGCCCCTCGTTGTAGCTTATTTTATACCTAATAGTTTGTACCTCTTAATTAATTCCCTCTCATATGCCTTTGGTAGCTACAAGTTCTCTATATGTCAGCTTCTTTTTTATTATATTCATTAGTTTCATTTTTTAGATTGCACATATAAGTGATAACACACAGTAATTGTCTGGTTTATTTCACTTAGCATAATGCTCTCCATGTCCATTCATGTTGTTGCCAATGAAAAAAAGTACTGTGTTTTTATAAAAAGTGTGGTTCATCCTCACTCCCAGGGAACAAACAGTTTAGTGGGAATCAAGAGGAGCATGCTGTTAATTACAAGGCATATTAGGGGGACACTGCTTTGCTTGGCTGAAGTAATTATACCTCATGAAGTACTTCCTGTTCATCCTCTCATTTGCCTTTTATGTTTTGAATTTCTTCATCTTTCTAACTGCATTCTGGGAAATTTCCTTGAGCCTGTTTTTATATTTATATTTGAATAGTGAATTCATACAGATACCCACAGTAAGTAAGCTAAAACCACAGGGTTCTTCCTCACCTTTCTCTATTCTGTGATTTGTTTCTTCTTTCTCCCATAGTTAGAAATGTGTTTCCCAATGTAAGCATGTATATTCAGTTGCTCTACACTCAAAAAGAATTGTAAACTTAAAACACCATTAACAACATCTAACCTGCTGTGTAAACTTGGTGGTTCTCTTGTCTATACAATATACACCATTAAGAGTTTATAGTCAAAACATTGCATTTAAAAGCTACGTGACTTAATTCTTTTCTTTGTTTGATTGTTATCAATCTAACACATAATTTGGCTTATTTTTTTTTCTGTTTGCAATCAATTATACATTTACTTTGGCTTTATTGACTATGCCAAAGCCTTTGACTATGTGGATCACAATAAACTGTGGAAAATTCTGAAAGAGATGGGAATACCAGACCACCTGACCTGCCTCTTGAGAAACCTATATGCAGGTCGGGAAGCAACAGTTAGAACTGGACATGGAACAACAGACTGGTTCCAAATAGGAAAAGGAGTACGTCAAGGCTGTATATTGTCACCCTGCTTATGTAACTTCTACGCTGAGTACATCATGAGAAACGCTGGGCTGGAAGAAGCACACGCTGCAATTAATATTGCCAGGAGAAATATCCATAACCTCAGATATGCAGATGACACCGCCCTTATGGCAGAAAGTGAAGAGGAACTAAAAAGCCTCTTGATGAAAGTGAAAGAGGAGAGTGAAAAAGTTGGCTTAAAGCTCAGCATTCAGAAAACTAAGATCATGGCATCTGGTCCCATCACTTCATGGGAAATAGATGGGGAAACAGTGGAAACAATGTCAGACTTTTATTTTTGGGGGCTCCAAAATCACTGCAGATGGTAACTGCAGCCATGAAATTAAAAGACGCTTACTCCTTGGAAGGAAAGTTATGACCAACCTAGACAGCATTTTAAAAAGCAGAGACGTTACTTTGCCAACAAGATCCATCTAGTCAAGGCTGTGGTTTTTCCATTGGTCATGTATGGATGTGAGAGTTGGACTGTGAAGAAAGCTGAGCACTGAAGAATTGATGCTTTTGAACTGTGGTGCTGGAGAAGACTCTTGAGAGTCCCTTGGACTGCAAGGAGATCCAACCAGTCCATCCTAAAGGAGATCAGTCCTGGGCGTTCATTGGAAGGACTGATGCTGAAGGTGAAACTCCAGTACTTTGGCCACCTCATGCGAAGAGTTGACTCATTGGAAAGACCCTGATGCTGGGAGGGATTGGGGGCAGGAGGAGAAGGGGACGACAGAGGATGAGATGGCTGGGTGGCATCACTGACTCGATGGATGTGAGTTTGAGTAAACTCCAGGAGTTGGTGATGGACAGGGAGGCCTGGCGTGCTGCGATTCATGGGGTCACAAAGAGTCGGACACAACTGAGCGACTGAACTGAATTGAACTGATACATTTACTTTTTATATACATTTTTATTTAACTTAGTATGTAAAATATTTACATGGTTCAAAAATCGAAACTGTGGGACTTCACTGGTGGCTCAGTGGTAAAGAATGCAGGAGACACTAGTTCAATCCCTGATAAGGAAAGATCCCGCATGCTGCACACAACTATGGAGCCTGTGCGCTAGAGCCCAGGAGCCCACATGACCCAACTGCTGAAGTCCGAGCACCCTAGAGTCTGTGCTCCGCAACAAGAGAAGCCACCTCAATGAGAAGCCCACACACTGCAACGAAAAGTAGCCCCTGCTTTCTGCAACTAGAGAAAGACACACACAACAACAAAGACCCAGCATAGTCAACAATACATAAATAAAATAAAATAAATTTTTACATAATCTACCTTTCAAGAAAAAAATCAAAACTGTAAAAACATACTTAGAGAAGTCTACTTCCATCTGTATCTTAGTTTCTGGTTATCTTTCCTACTTTTCTTTTTGCATAATTAAATATGAAGAGTGAAAATGTGTTAAGTTGCTCAGTCGTGTCCAACTCTTTACGGCCCCATGGCTCCTCTGTCCATGGAATTCTCCAGGTGAGAATACTGGAGTGGGTTGCCATTTCCTTCTCCACGGATCTTCCCGACCCAGGGATTGAACTCAGGCCTCCTGCATTGCAGGCAGATTCTTTACTGTCTGAGTCACATATATTTATGTATATTTAATGTGCAAATCTATTATTTCTCCCCTTTTCTCAAACATTTTCTTTTTTTAATAACTGCCTTAATAAAATAACCCTGCATATCTATTATTTTATGTTATGAACTTATATCTTCAGAGTAAATATCTAGAAATGGGATTGCTAGATCAAAGCTTGGGTGCCTATGTAGCTTTGTTAGGTATTGCCAGATCCTCCTCCCTTCAGTTTTTACACTTTGCATTCCCATGTGGAGGGTAGGAGAATGCCTGCTTCCCCACAGCCTCCCCAACAGACAGAGTTGCCAAACTTTTGAATTTTTACTGGCCTGAAAGGAAAGAGATAGTACCTCAGTGTAATTTTAGTGTCCATTCCTGTTATTTTGAATGAAACAGAACATCTTTTCATGCATTTAAGGACAATTAGTGTATCTTTTTCTGTGAACTCTCTGTGTATGCCTTTTTTCAAGTTTATTGAGGTATATTTGACACATAATACTGTATAAGTTTCAGATGTACATGGTGATTTGATATATGTGCATATTGCAAAACAATTACCACCATAAATTTAGTTAACAGCCATCATCTCATATAGTTGCCATTTTAAAAAAAATGTCTTTTACCCACTTTCTACCTTTTTATTTTTAGGAATTCCTTATGAATTAGAATGATTAGTCCTCTGTGATATACGTTTTAAGTATTTTCTCCCATTTTGTCATTTGTCTAATGACTCAGAATTTGTTTTCTTTACCGCAATGTTATCACTTATACAGTTAAGTATAACATGCTTATAGGACCTTTATTTGAGATTTGCTTAGTTGCTCAGTCCTGTCTGACTCTCTAAGACCCTATGGACTGCAGCCTACCAGACTTCTCTGTCCATGGGATTTTCCAGGCGAGAATACTGGAATGGCTTGCATTTCCTTCTCCAGGGGATCTTCTCAACCCAGGGATTGAACCAGTTAATAATTTACTTATAAGAATGAACAAAATTTATAACTCAAGGAATAAAATCGAAAAATAAGCTAACAAAGAAATAGAAGGCATAATTATAAAGTATATTTATCACACAAAATTGGAGTACCTAACATATTGCATAGCTGAATCAAAATTCAGAATATTTTAGCAGCCTGGAAATATGAACCAAAATGCACAAAATGATGTTTTGTACTTAGGCTTAAAAACACTAATTCCATTAGTTCAAGCCTGAGGACACGTGCCTTTACATAAACTCATATGTGTATAAACAAACCTTCGGTTTTAATTGACCACACATTTGTATAAGTCCAACAGTTAACAGATAACAGTTGCTAAAAGAAAATGCACTCTTAGAATGAACTATAGTAGAAGATTATCCTGATGATGGAGAAAATTTTCCCTTTATGCTCACTATTTACCAGATATCCAGAAGGATATGTTCAGTTCGGAGGACCACAAATCAATAGGGTCATTGAAATTGGTGAGAAACCGAGGAAGTCTGGCTTAGTAAAGAGTCCAGAAGTCACATCAGGAGCCTGGAGATTTAATCTGGAGAAAAGAAAGCAAGTCATGTGTGAAATATTTGAAGGCTGTCAAGAGTAGGTGGGATGAGAATTAATTGATGCCATTCAAGCTGGCAGGATCTGTGGTTGTGACCTATGAATGAGGCTTGCTGTAAAGGGAGACTTTCTAAACTGACCTTTAGGGCTGCTGGGAAGGGGAAGGACTGCCTTCCTTACCCTACCAGCCCCCTATGGCCAAAGGTGTCTGGACAGAGGGTTCTGGTCAAGTGGAGATCATGGGCTGCTGCTGTGTAGGCAGTCTAGGCACCAGGGTTCTTGCTGTGTGGCTCGTGGAAAGCGATCTTTCCTTCCCTTCTGGTGTCTTCTCTTTGTCAGGAATAAAAGCAGGTGGGGAAAATGATCTGTGGGATTTTTTGGCTAATTAAAGTAGATGAAAATTTTGGAGAAACATTTGTCTGTAGGATTTGATGTTAAAATATGTCAACCTTGAGTTTTTGCCGAAACCTGAGCCAGCATCCTGAGAGCAGGGACTGCCCCTTGTCGAGAATGGTATTTGTGGGCAAAGGCCTCAAACTCTTATCCTCTTATCCATGTATCTTTATTGTTGGCTCCTTGCCCTTTATCCTCACGACTGATGAGAACAGCAGCAATGTCTCGGTATGAATTGTACTTGTTAAAACCCTGCTTAGAGATCGGAGACTGATCCCTATGATAATCTTATCGTCCAACTTTAATGGGCACAGGAATCAAACCAGGAGTGGGATTAACACACAGGTTCTGATTTGGTAATTCAGAGGTGGGCCTGAGATTCTGCATCTTGAGTAAGCACCAGATGATGTTGATGCTGCTGGTTCAGGGTCCACACTGCACTGCAGGGGTCCAGAAGCAACAGTCCACATAAACCATGTGAACTGAATCCAGATCACCTGTCCCGTGCATGTCTAAAATGCAGGCTCCTAGGCTGTACCTCTGTTCTCTGGGACTAGAATCTTTAGGGGTGGAGCCCAAGAATCAGCTCTTTGAGCTGGTACTGCAGGAGATTGTTGAGTACACTAAAGGTTTTTAACCACTGGTCCTGGGGAGAATGGATAGGAGGTTTTAGACTGGGAGAATGCATTATTCCAGGGGATACAGTGAGTCACATGAAGAGCTGGTTGTAGGAAACGGGCTGCCTCTGTAGCGCTTGCATGAGGACGAGGATCCGGGGGGCCTTGGCTTCCCTCTGTAAAGTACACATGCTGTGGTTTGATGACTCCTCTTCTGCCCCCGGGGCTTGTCTTTCCAGTCATCCAGCATGCTCTGCCCACCCCCTGCTGAGGTACACTGACCATGAGCCTCAACTCCTCCCTCGGCCACAGGAAGGAGCTGAGTAACCTCACCGAGGGGGCCAGTGACCAAGGGGGCAGCGGCGTCACAGAGTTCGTCGCCATCGTCATCATCACCGTTTTTGTCTGCCTGGGCAACCTGGTCATCGTGATCACCTTATACAGGAAGTCCTATCTCCTTACCCTCAGCAACAAGTTCGTCTTCAGCCTGACCCTGTCCAACTTCCTGCTGTCTGTACTGGTGCTGCCTTTCGTGGTGACCAGCTCCATTCGGAGGGAATGGATCTTCGGTGTGGTCTGGTGCAATTTCTCAGCCCTCCTCTACCTGCTCATCAGCTCAGCCAGCATGCTCACCCTTGGGATCATCGCTGTCGACCGGTAAGCTTGCCTTACAGAGAACTGAAGGATTTAGGAGTGTGGGCCAAGGGGGATCCTCAGAGATCATGCCTTCTGAGCTGCTTCAGTTCCTCTGGAGGGTGCCAAGGGCTGTGCTGGAGAGGGTGAGAAAGCAGAGTTTTTCCTCTTCTTTCATCCCCTCAACCAGAGCACTTCTGATTTTATCTGATCTAGCTTGCATATAGTTTTATTTTTTAAAAGAAGTTCCAATACTTAAAAAAAGTTCTAGAAACCTCTGTTTTTCAGTTGACAGATGAGACAGAAACTGAGAAAGGTGGCGTGGCAAAGGAGGTCCCAAATCCAGTTCTTCCCCAAAGTGCTGCCTGCTTTCTTTTGCTCAGGTTGGGCCAGAGCTGCACCAGGGCAGCCTAAAGAGGAAATATTCTCCATCCTCTGCACTGCAGGGGCCTGTTCCAGATGGAAATGAGAGCAGGGGAGGGAAGACAACTGAGGGAATAAAGACAGTGCTACCCGGAAGAAACAGTGTGTGCCTTACAAAAGCTGAGCTTTCCCTTCCTGTGGCATGGGTGGCTCTAAAAGCAAGAAACAGCCCTCAGCTCTCCCTAGAAGGTTCTTCCAGATAGTGAGCTGGACTGTCAGATTTGGTTGTGCAAGTCCTACAGGGTTTGACAACAAGTTTCCAACCCGTAGAGTCATCTTCTTTCTTAGGATTTTGCCAGTGGTCACTTTGTTCATCCCAGGCAAGGGTTCAACTGCACAGAAACAGAGGGGAGATTCAGATTCTGTCTGATTTACAGAATTGGGGCGAGAGCTAGCCGTGGAGTCAGGGGAAGCACAGAGGTTGCTCACCAGGGCTGTCATCACTGGGTGACACGAGTGCCCTGGCTCCCTTAGAATCAGGTTTTGAACCAATAAGTGGTGCCTGATGGTCCACCCAAGGTGCAGGCCTCCACTGGGCCCGAGGCCAGACTCCTGCTGGTTCTCTGTAACTGGAGGGTTAGAATGAAGGAAGCCGTCAGCTGACTTCTCCAAGTATGTTCTTTCCCCACCAACAATAGAAATAATACGGAAAATATAGAGTAAAATAAGACATACCACGCAGAGTTGTATATACATTCTATGCAGAGTACCGAAGAATAGCAAGGAGAGATAAGAAAGCCTTCTTAAGTGAACGATGCAAAAAGTAGAGGAAACCAATAGAATGGGAAAGACTAGAGATCTCTTCAAGAAAACGAGAGATAACAAGAGAACATTTCATGCAAAGATGGGCACAATAAAGGACAGAAATAGTATGGACCTAACAGAAGCAGAAGATATTAAGAAAAGGTGGCAGGAATACATAGAAGAACTATACAAAAAAAGTCTTAATGACCTAGATAACCACGATGGTGTGATCACTTTCCTAGAGCCACACATCCTGGAGTTTGAAGTCAAGAGGGCCTTAGGAAACATTACAAACAAAGCTAGTGGAGGTGATAGAATTCCAGCTGACCTATTTCAAAACATAAAAGATGATGCTGTTAAAGTGCTGCACTCAATATGCCAGCAAATTTGGAAAATTCAGCAGTGGCCACAGGACTGGAAAAGGTCAATTTTCATTCCAGTCCCAAAGAAGGGCAATACCAAAGAATGTTCAAACTACCACACAATTGTACTCATTTCACAGGCTAGCAAGGTAATGCTCAAAATCCTTCAAGCTAGGCTTTAACAGTATGTGAACTGACAGTTTCCATATGTACAAGCTGGATTTAGAAAAGGTAGAGGAACCAGAGATTAAATTGCCAACATCTGTTGGATCATAGAAAAAGCAAGAGAATTCCAGAAAAACATCTACTTCTGCTTCATTAACTATGCTAAAGCCTTTCACTGTGTGGATCACAACAAACTGAGGAAAATTCTTAAGGAGATGGGAATACCAGACTACCTTACCTGCCTCCTGAGAAACCTGTATGCAGGTCAGGAAGCAACAGTTAGAACTGGACATGGAACGATGGACCAGTTCAAAACTGGAAAAGGAGTACGTCAAGGCTGTATATTGCACTCTGCTTATTTAACTTTTATGAAGAGTACATCATGCGAAATCCCAGGCTGGATGAAGCTTGAACTGGAATCAGTATTGCCAGGAGAAATATCAATAACCTCAGTTATGCAGATGACACTATCCTAATGGCAGAAAGCAAAGAGGAACTAAAGAACCTCTTGATGAAAGTGAAAGTGGAGAGTGAAAAAGCTGGCTTAAAACTCACCATTCAAAAAACTAAGGTCATGGCATCTAGTCCCTTCACTTCATGGCAAATAGATGGGTAAAAAGTCGAAACAGTGACAGACTTTATTTTCTTGGACGCCAAAATCACTTGTGTGTGGTGTCTATAGCCATGAAATTAAAAGACGCTTGCTCCTTGGAAGAAAAGCTATGACAAACCTAGATAGCATATTAAAAAGTGGAGACATGACTTTGCTGACAAAAGTCTGTAAAGTCAAAGCTATGGTTTTTCTAGTAGTCATGTATGGCTGTGAGAGTAAAGAAAGCTGAGTGCTGAAGAATTGATGCTTTTGAAATGTGGTGCTGGAGAAGACTCTTGAAGATCCCTTGGACTGCAAGGAGACCCAACCAGTCAATCCTAAAGGAAATCAGTCCTGAATGTTCATTGGAAGGACTAATGCTGAAGCTGAAACTCCAATACTTTGGCCACCTGAAGCCTCATTGGAAGAGCTGCCTCTTTGGAAAAGACCCTGATGCTCAGAAAGATTGAAGGCAGGAGGAGAAGGGGATGACAGAGGATGCGATGGTTGGATGGCATCACCGATTCAATGGACATGAGTTTGAGCAAACTCTAGCAGATTGTTCAGGACAGGGAAGCCTGCCATGCTGCCGTTCATGGGATCGCAGAGAGTCAGACACAACTGAGTGACTGAATAGCAACAAGACATATCCGTAGACATAGATATATCCATAATCCTACTAATAAGAAGCAATCAATCACTGTTTACATTTTTAGCATATTTGCCTCCAGGGATTTTTGGCTGTATGCTATAAATTTAGAAAATAGGCTCAAGCATTGTGGTTTTGTGACCCGCTTTTTCACTTAACGTGTGATTGTGAGCATTTTTCCCATGTGCAAATGTCCTTTGAGAACATGTCTTTAGTGGTTACATGGTATTGCATCCTCTGGATGGACTATAGTTTATTTTTACAGTCCCCTGTTAGCTTTCTATTTTATATAATAGCACGTTTGAAAAAGACGTATGTTTGTGAAATTGTGTTTTCAAAGTAAACACACTTTCAAGATTCTTGATGTGTGAAAGGCAGGCTCCCCTTCAGAAGGCTGTATGGATCTTCACTCCAGTAGCCGCTTATCAGCATCCTAATCAAGACTGATGATCAGCATTACAGACATAAGTGAGATTTTGTTGGCAGTGGGATGGAATGGGATCTCACTATTGTTTGAATTTCTATTTTTTTAAAATCATTACTTTTGGAATATCCCTTTCTGGGTCCTGGGTCCTGGGTCCTGTGGAAGGTGGAGTAGGGACCAACAGCTCAAGAGCAAAGTGGGGGAGTTTTAAATGCCTCTCACAGAGCTCTCTGTACATAGATGTTCAGTAAATAGTGGCAGCTCTTGAAGGCTGTAAGCTGCTTACTTGGATCTGAGACCTAGATAGGCTAAGAGTGAGACATTTTTTCACCAGCAAGCATGACAGATTCTCGAATCATGTCATCCAAATGCATCAAACGAGAGAGAATTTGCCTCTTTCAATGCTTTATTCTTTGATGCTGGGAATATTTGCTGGATATCTACTTTGTGAAAGGGTCTGTACTAAATCTCCAGATGGTAGGATACAGCATGACTAAGATGTAGCCTCTGCTGACCAGGAGTCCCTGGGTTTTTGGCAGAGGCTGACCCACAGGTGCTGATGTGAACACAAAGCAGAAATAAGCACTGTCACAGCTCCCACTGCCACTGCTTTAAAAAAAAAAAAATTATTTATTTGGCTGTGTTGGGTCTTATTTGCTGCTTTCAAAATCTTTAGTTGTGGCACATGAACTCTTTAGTTGTGGTGTGAGGACTCTTAGTGGCAGTCCAGTGGCTAAGACTCTGCCCTCCCCATGCAGGGGGCTTGGATTCAATCCCTGGTCAGAAAACTAGATCACATATCCCGCCGCTGAATCTGATGGTAGGTTCTGGAGCCCATGGGTGGGGAAAAGATGGCATTTGAGCTAAGTTCTAACAGTGAGTCGGATTGCAAGGGCCCCTTCCACTTTTTCTCGTACTCTTGTCTTTTTTTTCTCCCACCCTACTCCCCGCCCACACACTGTCACATACACAAGAGGCGCATCATTAGGTTTCCTACATAAAAGCCTCCATGTATTCATTTGATAAACACTTTATTGAGTACCTAATGTATGCCTGACACAGTTGGTGCTGGGAATATGCAGCTGAAGAAGCACATGGAGGATTTCACAGTGCAGGGGGAGAGACATGTGGCCAGGTAATTTCAGGACCATATGAGGTATATATAATGCCAGTGTGTTTAACATACTGTGAGAACACAGAGGAAGGAGCAAGGCAGAAAAAGCATGGTCTGTGTTACGTAGCCAGAGATCAGAGGAAGTATACGAACAATTGACGTCACGGTCACCCCACTACAGCTTTAATCCAGGCACCCCGGACCCTACAAGCTGGCCCCCCGTGACTCAGGGGCAGAACTATGAATTAAGAAAGGACTTCTGCCTCACTATGATAACAAGTCACCAAGGCCTGGTTGTCTTTGGAAAATGGTTCATTTCCTTCTGCAGGCACAGCAAGATGGATTTGGCCAGCACAGTGCTTTACCCAGATCTTTGACTATAATATATTTATATTTAGTGCTATAAATTGTGATGTCTTCAAATATTTTCTTGGCAGGTGCAATTTATTTTTTATTATTGCTCACTTGTGTGGCTGAAAGTACAAATTGACTGGACCGGCGAATTGATCTCTTCATATAAATGATTACCATCTGATTGGGATTTCAAATACCGCTTCTCACACCCCTGGATGTTAGTAGTTTTGGAGGTTGCATATTTGCCTTTTATGTAGGAAACCTAATGACACGGCTCTTGTGTATGTGACAGCGTGTGTGGAGTAGGGTGAGAGAGAAAAAAGACAGAGTGAGAAAAAGGGAGAAAGAGGTGGAGGGGGCGGGGAGTGAGAGGGGGAGAGGGAAACCAGCAAGAGGAGGTGGTAGGAAAAGACAGGTGAGGAGAGAGGAGTGAGAGAGAGGATGGGGAGAAGAGAGAGATGGGGACAACTTAAGAAAGTCAAGGAAAGCTAGGGTAGGGGGCATGAGCTCAACTGAAATGTTGTTAGTTGCGAGCCAGGCACGGCACCCTGCTGTTAACATTTATCCCAGCTAAACAACAACTCTATCAGACCCCGTTTGCAGATGAGCAAAGTGCAGTTTTGCAAACTGGCCCAAGTCCTCATGGCTATTAAGTGACTTGTCCAATTCCAAGGGGTCAGAAGTTGGGCTCTTAACCATTAATACAGTATGCATACAGTATGCAGTCAATTGTCAATCATCTCTTCCAACCAGTATATTTAATTCAAGGTTTGTCAATCTTGGCACGATTGACACATTGCACCAGATAATTCTTTGTTGTGACAAACTGTTCTGTGTAGGGTGTTGAGGGGAACCCCTGGCCTCTGCTCACTAAATGCCAGTAACACCTCCTGGTTGTGACAACCCCCATCGTCTCCTGATATTGACATGTGTCCTCAGTTAGGAACCCTACGAACTGTACCTAAAGAAATCCATGAGCCTGGTTGGCAGATGAGCCAAAAAAGTCCTTCTTGTAGCCCCATGATGAGAGAGCAAAGGTAGAGCATAAAGAGAATAGTTGGCTGGAGTGAAATTCACCATTGAGATGTCAGTGTCCTAAACCTGCAGTGTGGGTGCAGATCCAGGTGGGGAACATCATTCGACCTGGGAAGATTTTCCCTATGAATAAGTCCAATGTGGTCATCTCTGGCTTAGCCTTGAAGTTGTCAGGGTTTAAGGTCCTGTTAGGATATTCATGTTTTCATTCTGGACTGGAGTGAATGAAACTTCAGCTCTAAAATAGTATTTTAAAAGAAAGTAACTAGCATTGTGGGATGGTTACTTATAGTGCTGTCAGGAGATTTTTCAACATAATATAACGTGTTCACTCCAAGGTAGCTGTAGTTGGCTTAGATTTTGTTTGTGTTTTTAGTGAAGCCTCTTGTAAAAACAGGGGTGGTTTTCTAAGTGATTGGTCTCGTTCCAAGAGAGCTAAGCATTGGAGCCCCTGTGGTCACTACAGCTTTAGAGTTCCAGGTGACGTCACGAAAGCCTCTTTCGGGACCAAGAGCGGTGCTTGGGCTCGTGTCTAAAGATGAGTTGTTGGAGAAAAGACAGAGCATTTCAGAAGACAGTTAAGAGTATGAGAAACAAAGGAAAAAACCCTCCATTTTGGCTTGTTTTAACCTGCAGGGTATAGGGAGTTGCCTTTGTTCTGTATTTTCCTTTGAGCTTGCAAACTAGGCCTAAATGAAGCTTAAGTTTAAAAAATGAAGTTTCAAATCAATGAAACCCATTTTTTGTGTGTTTGTGGACAGATGTTGGCATGTTTATATCTTGATGAAGGTGTAGTAGATTTGTGCGTTTCAATGTATATAAATTTTGCCTCCCAAAACCTTAAAACCAAAGCAACCCCTGGAGGGTGCGGTGTATACAGGCAGCACTCTGGCCTTTCAGGGGCTCTTCTGATTCTAGGAGACTGATCCCTCAGGAGCCAGCACCAACCCCCTGCACCCTGAGGGGCCTCTGGGATTCAGCTGGGAGAAATCATTGGTACATGCTCCACACTCTAGATAGTCTGTGATACAAAGAAATGTTACCATTGAATAATAATCCTGACTGGTGTTGAGAACAGCCAGAGGACATGTTCAGAGGGCAGTTTATTAATTGTGATGACTTTTATGACTGGTTGAACAGGGTTCATCTGAGGAGCCCAGGACAGCTCACATTCCTCGGGCCTGGCCTCCCACACCCAGGTATTGCCCCTGAAGTATTGTCTGAGGTCAGAGGGCCTGCATGATTTTTAAATGGGCAGAGGAAAGTAGAAATCCCTGCTTTGTTTCTTTTTCAAAAGTGAAGAAAACCTTCCTGGAAGTGCCCGCAATCCTACCCTAGCAAACTCCCCTCACATTTCATTTGCCAGATGTTGTTACACAGGTCAGTGCCTCAGCTGGTCACCTGGAAAGAGGTAGGATACCATCAGCATGGCCTGATTCATCCCCTGATGCTCAGAAAAGCCAAGGGTCCCCTGTGGTCACAGCAGTTTTGCAGGAACAGAATGAAGATTCTGTCTTCAAGAAGGAAAGGGGGACTTCCCTAATGATCTAGGGGTTAAGAATCTGCCTTACAATGCAGGGGACATAAGTTCGATCCCTGGCCAGGAAACAAAGACCCCACATGCTGCAGGCAACTAAGCTCCTGCACCATAGTTACTGAGCCCACCTACTTCAACTAGAGAGTCCGTGAGTCCGTGTACCATAATGAAAAATCCCACATGACTCAGTGAAGATCCCATCTGCTGCAACTAAGACCTGACCCAGCCAAATAATTAATTGATTTTTCAAAAAGAAGGAAGAGGGAAAGGTCAGTGGACAAAGACCCAGCTCTGTCCCTATTGCCGTTTAAAGAGAGGCACCACCCAGCTGTTTCCCCCATTCTAGCACATCCCGTCCTTGAACCAGACTTGCATCCATGATTTATTTGAAGACTTTAACAGGAGAGCAGGACCTCCCAGTCTCCCTTGGAGACTAATTACTGACAACCTCTCTCTCTCAGTGTTAAGACCTGATCCCCATCCTGTTTCCCATTTTACAGGTGAAGGAACTGAAGCTCTGAGAGGTTAGATAACTCCCCAGGGACACACAGCTAGTAGACAGCAGAATCACCACCTGAACCCAGGAATTTCAGCTCCAAAGGCGTGCTTCTTTCCTGTGGCTTCAGGGCCTTTGCAAGATGCAAACCCAGAGGTCAGCGTAAGACAGGACTTGCTTTACCATAGCCAGTGTGCAGAGTTTCTGTGATCCATCCCGTAATTACGGTCTCCTCTCCTCAGGCCTCACACTCAGAAGCACTCTTTCCAGGCTAGACCTTGGCAGGGCCTCGGGACTTGAGACCGGCAGCCTGTCTTGCCACTGATTACACAGTCTACACAGAGGTGTCGACTGAGGTGGCGGCTCCTCCACGGAAGTTTATCCAGGCAGCTGGTGGCAATTCAGGCTGTGGCCCCTGTCGCTGAGCTGCTAGTGCCTAGGGGTGACTCAGGAAGGTCCTGGTGGAAAAAGTGGCTTCACAGGCCATGTGTGGCCGTTTCCTGTGGTCCTGTCTGTACCAGGTGGCATCAGTGTGGTCACCCCTGCCCCTCCACATGGTGCCTCATGCAGAAGCCCCATCAATAAACAGCATTTGCTTTGGATAAAATGTCTGAGTCAGGAGGGTGGTGATTTACTTTCAACCCCATGGTCTTAATACTCCCACTCACCCCAGTTAAAGCATCAGTACTCAGCTGGCCAGCAGGGCATAGTGTTCCCCAGCCCCCAGGCTCCTTGTCTCCCTGCCCCACCTTTTCTCCTTGCCTCCTGATTGAGCTACAGGCAGCCTCCCTGCTGAGCCAGTGCATGCGTGCTAAGTCGCCTCAGTCATGTCTGACTCTCTGTGACCCCATGGACGGAGGCCTGCCAGGCTCCTCTCTCCATGGCAAAATTACTGGAGTGGGTTGTCATTCTCTCCTCCAGGGAATCTTCCTGACCCAGGGATCAAACCCACATCTCTTACTTCTCTTGCATTGACAGGCGGTGCTCATGTGCACCTCTGCATCTGGCCAAGGCTGGCTTTCTGCCTCATCTGCTCCTGGACCAGGGCCTCTGATCTCTTAAGACCTGTGTTTATGTGCCATCTCCGCCAAGAAGTCTGCCCTGATCCTGCACTCTTGATCCAAGGCCCCATCAGTGTGAATCAGTAGCTCTCTAGGCCTCCCTCCTTCACAGAGCTAAGGGATTAGCCACCACCCCTGGTCTGTGGATTCCAGAACAAGAGGATTTGCAGGAAATTGCTGCCTTGTGCGTTGGGGACTATAGAGTCAGGTTGCCTGGATTTTTATCTTGTTTCTTCCTCTTCCTTATCTGGGACAGATTATCTATCCTTTCTCTGTTTTTGGGTCGTCATCTGTAAGATGAAGATGACGATATTGTCCAGCACTTCAAACATTTGGGAGGATTAAATGTAGCCCTTTCCACTCCAGAGCCTCCTACTCTGCTTCTCTGCCTATCTCCCTCTGCATCTTTTTACCTGTTATTTCCAGTGCGTAGCCAGGAGGAAAATGGCAACCCACTCCAGTATTCTTGCCTGGAGAATCCCATGGACAGAGGAGTTTAACAGGCTCTGCTCCATGGGGTCACAGAGTCAGACACAACTTAGTAAGTGAGCGCACACACCAGTGCATAGCACAAGGCTTGGCACGTGGCAGGCCTTGAGTTCGTTGAATGAATGAACCCCGTAATGCTTAGAAGTTATTCTGGTTTCTGAGAACCCTCTGAAAACTGATCTAAAAGGATTAATGTTAGAAACACAAACGTGATTTGGTTTGAGGCATGACTCCTTAGAGCTCCCGCAGATGCCTCAAGACTAGCCACACCCCCGAAATGAATGGACTCTGGCATGGCGGCTTGGAGGCAGAGCTGCCTGAGCTCTGTGTCCTTCCTGGCACACGGTCATTCTCTGATGAAGAGTCCCACAGGGCTGCGTGATGTGGCCAGTCTGTGACTTGTCCAGGGGGGTTGGGAGAAGGTGCTACTTTTAGAAGTATTCACCCTGTGGCTGAGTGGAGTGAGAAATACAACAGACTGCCTACCTAGGAAAGCAGTGGGCATCCATCCTGGCGTGTTTCTCCTCTGTTTTGCCTCTTCTCACCTCCCTCCATCCCTTTTCCAGCTACTACGCTGTCCTGTATCCCATGGCGTACCCGATGAAGATCACAGGCAACCGGGCTGTGATGGTGCTTGCCTACATCTGGCTCCACTCCCTCATCGGCTGCCTGCCACCTCTGTTTGGCTGGTCATCGGTGGAGTTTGACGAGTTCAAGTGGATGTGTGTGGCCGCGTGGCACCGGGAGCCTGGCTATACTGCGTTCTGGCAGATCTGGTGTGCCCTGCTCCCCTTCTTGGTCATGCTGGTGTGCTATGGCTTCATCTTCCGAGTGGCCAGGGTCAAAGCGCGCAAGGTGCATTGTGGCGCTGTGGTCACTGTGGAGGTGGGCGTGCAGAGGACTGGGAGGAAGAACTCCAGCACCTCTACCTCCTCCTCGGGCAGCAGGAAGAGCGCCTTTCAGGGCGTGGTCTATTCGGCCAACCAGTGCAAAGCCCTCGTCACCATCCTGGTGGTCATTGGTGCCTTCATGGTCACCTGGGGCCCCTACATGGTTGTCATCACCTCTGAGGCCCTCTGGGGGAAGAACTGTGTCTCCCCAACCCTGGAGACCTGGGCCACTTGGCTGTCCTTTACCAGTGCCATCTGCCACCCTCTGATCTATGGACTCTGGAACAAGACGGTGCGCAAGGAACTCCTGGGCATGTGCTTTGGGGATCGGTATTACCGGGAACCATTTGTACAGCGGCAGAGGACGTCTAGGCTCTTCAGCATTTCCAACAGGATCACAGGTAACTTGGAAACTTGTCAGCAAGGGGATGCCCACTCTCCCATAGGTATAGCCTATGGTCCTCTTGGACACTCTGGCAGGTTGATGGGTGAGATCTCAGACTGACTGCAGCCTCGGGGCTTAAAGCACAGGTTTCCTTTGGGGAAGGAGCATCCCAGTGATTCCCAAGCAGATTTCCCAAGCTGGGTAGGGCAGAGGACACGAGTTCAGTGACCCCAGCCATGGCCCACTGGCCTGGAAAGTACAGTTATTTCTATCTGGAGAAAAAAAGAATTTAAGCACTGAACTAGGCTACCTTCTCCTTTCAGTGTTCATTGAAGCAGAGTCCTTTTTGAAGTGCTCTTTTCCCTCCTCGGCTGCTCCTACTAGACATACTCCTCCTTGAGCCCTTTCCTCACAGTAAGCCCTTTCCTTACTGTGCCATCCCTAGTAATTCAGGATGTGTTCAGGGCAAGCCTCCACTCCGTCACTGAAATGTTGCTATCTGATATGTGTTAAAGCTGCTCCTCCATCTGATAATTGATTTCAGAGCTAAGTTTCTGAACACAATCCCATGCCCTTTGATGAGATCCAAAGGAATTACTCTAGTTGGAATAAATTTTTTTAAACCTTTTTCTTTTGAGATAATTTTAGAGTCAGTGAAGAGTTGGAAAAACAATACAGAGAATTCCCATCCCCTCAGCTTCTCCTAGTGCTAACATCTTGCCTAACCATAGCACCATGGGTGCATGGCTATTGACAACTACAAACTTGACTCAGATTTCACCTATATTCCTGTTGATGTCGTTTTTCTGTTCCAGGATCCAGTTCAGGATCCCATGTTGTATTCAGCCGTAACATCTCCTTTGTCTTTTTCAATCTTTAACAAGTCTTTGTTCTTTCCTTATCTTCCCTGACTTGACCCTTTTGTAGAGTTCTGTTCAGGGATTTTGTAGACGGCCCCTCAATCTGTGTGTAACTGATGTGTCCTCAAGGTTACGTTTTGGCAGGATGCTGGGCCGGTGATGTGCTCTTCCTAGTAAGCATACCAGGGGCACATATATCTGTAGGTCTTATTACTAGCTAATTTTATTCTTGATCTCTTGGTTGATGTCTTAGCTTGGGCTGCTACAACAAAATCCCAGAGAATGCATGGCTTAAACCAAAGGCATTCATTTTTCCACAGTTCAGCTGGAGTCTGAAGTTAGAGTGGCACGTGGTTGAGTTCCAGTGGGGCTTTCTCCCTGGCTGTCCTCTTTTTCTGTCCTGCCATGGTGGAGGGTTAGGAGAGAGCAAGCTCTCTGGTCCTCCCACCCTCATGACTTCTTCTAAACCTAATTATCTCCCCAAGAACCCACTGCCGAATACCATCACACTGGGAGCTAGGGCCTCAGTATAGGAATTTGGGGGAACACTTTCAGTCCATACAGTTAGGTTGATGTCTGGCAGCTTTCCCCACCGTAGATTCACTGTTTTTTCCATTGTCACTAGTAAGTACAGCAGAGGAGATACTTAGAGGTTATGAAAATGTCCTATTTCCCCTTCAGCCTTCACCCACTGTTTGTAGCATGCGTTGGTGGATCTTGCCTCCAAAGTTACCACTCTGTTGTTTGAGGGAGATTGTCACCTGGATGAGCTATTGGAAGGGGGACTCTGAGGGCACTTATCAGATCATATTCATGAAAAAAGCCATGTGGTTCAGAGTGCAGTTCCAGTCTCTTGCCAGATGACTTGGGGCAACTCACTGCTTGAGTTAATTTTTCATTTCCAGGAAATAGGCTTTCCACCTCCCCTCCCAAGAGAGTGAAAATTACAGCTCTTAATTATGAGTACTCTGGAGTAGTGATGATAGGAGATCTGCTCCATGTGGCAGCAAACCAGCATCACTAATTCACCTCGTGGACTAATGGCGTGCTTTTTCTTGAGAAAGGAAGAAATTCTGGGACTTTTAAAAAATTTATTTATTTTTTAATTGAAGGATAATTGCTTTATAGACTTTTGTTGTTTTATGTCAAACCTCAACATGAATAAGCCATAGGTATACATATATGCTCTCCCTTTTGAACCTCCCTCCTTATTTTGACCATAGGAGAAAAAAACATCTCTCGGGATCCCAGTATTTTAGCTCCTGAATTTCCCACCCCTTGCTACTGGCAAGACTATGATTCCAAGTATGAATTGTGAGCCAGGAGGAATACATTCAGGGTTTGGTTTCATTTCACTGATTAACCTATTTGTTCAGACTTTGTAAAATCAATTATCTTCCAGGCAAAAAAAAATAAACATTTTCGATTCCAGTGACGTTAAGAATGAGGAAAGAGAATGGAGGAGGAGAGGGTAGATAGAATAAAAAGAAACATCTGTTTTGGGGGCCAAGATTTTCTGTGTGAGCCACTTGGGATTATCCTAGACGAGCTTGTCAGGCTGTGAGAACAGATGGAAAACACCAGCTGTGGTTGCATTGGCAAGCTCAAGGCAGTGAGCGGTCTCTTCATTGAGGGAGAAGCAGTCTTGTGGGTTGTTTTTGGGCTGAAGAGCGTGTGGGACGATGGGTTCTGTATTGTTGGCCTTCCCTTGAATCAGAGCTGGGGGCATCCCTGCTGTCTCTTCCCCAGATGTCCTGATTTTAGGAGGTGGGCAAAGCATTGGCAAGAGTCTTTAAAGAAAAGCAGAATGCAGTGCCCATCCCATCCCTGAATCCTACTCTGGTCATACCAGGAAAACCCATGGCCTTTCTGATTAGGAGGGAAAACCCTTGCCTCCACCTTGCATCCCTGAGCCAGGGCGGTGACCAGACCCTGGTCTGGTGCCCTCTGCAGGCATGACTTGCATCTGCAGCAGATGCCTAAACCCACCCAGCCTGCTTCAGGCTGCCTCTCGTACACTCAGAGAAGAAACTTGCTCTCTCCTGTTAGCACATTAGAAGGGTGATAAGATTCATTCCAAAGCCAGCAAGAAAAGACTCAGAAGCCCTCTCTCGGTTTTGTCCCTCTCCATTTTCATGAGCACCTGGAAAGTTCTCACCAAAGGATTCAGTACATGGAATTATAAACTTTCCTCACAGTGCTTGTGAGCAGGTGTAGTGCATTCCACAAACACCTGGAGTTTTCTACTGCCCCTGAGATGCCAGGAGTTCTACATAGGGAGTCATGTTTATTAAGATTTCATATGTAGATTTCACCCATAATCCATGAGTTTTGGTTTTCTCATACTATTAGCCCCAAACTGAAAAAGTGCGTCAGTTTAGGTTTTCCCTGGGTACCAGCTCTCACCAGGCCACTACAATACTTTCTGCCTGTGAAGGCTCGTTAGCAGATTACCATGGCGTTCCCTGAGGAATTGAGATCTCTGGCCTCCCTGAGGGTTGGCAGGCAGGGCCACCTCATGGTGGGTAGGTCAGCTCTGGAGTGACATTGATTCTAGTGCTGAAAGGTGCTGCTGCTGCTGCTAAGTCGCTTCAGTTGTGTCCACTCTGTGGACCCCACAGATGGCAGCCCATCCTCCCCAGTCCCAGGATTCTCCGGGCAAGAACACTGGAATGGGTTGCCATTTCTTTCTCCAATGCATGAAAGTGAAAAGTGAAAGTGAAGTCATGTCCAACTCTTAGCAACCCCATGGACTACAGCCTACCAGGCTCCCCCGTCCACGGGATTTTCCAGGCAAGAATACTGGAGTGGGGTGCCATTGCCTTCTCCAGCTGAAAGGTGCACTAAATGCTAACATTTGGTCTTAGGAGTTCAGTTCAGTTCAGTCGCTCAGTCGTGTCGTACTCTTTGTGACCCCATGACCCGCAGCACGCCAGGCCTCCCTGTCCATCACCAACTCCCGGAGTCCACCCAAATCCATGTCCATTGAGTCGGTGATGCCATCCAGCCATCTCATCCTCTGTCGTCCCCTTCTCCTCCTGCCCTCAATCCCTCCCAGCATCAGGGTCTTTTCCAATGAGTCAGCTCTTTGCATCAGGTGGCCAAAGTATTGGAGTCTCAGTTTCAACATGAGTCCTTCCAGTGAAGGCCACACTACAAACCCAAAGCTGATAGCTGGCTGCAGGCGTTGCAGCAAAGATGAGGGTTTCAGGAGAAAGGGCCAGCCGCTCATCTGGCAGCACTGCCACCAGGCCTGACACGCAGGCGTGGAGGGAGGCCTCTCCAGATGCCACTCCCACCTGATGCTCGAAGTTCCTGAAACTGGGGATAGAGCCTGCCCAGTTACCTTGTGGAGAAAAGGACACTGACTTCCATTTGCTAGAGGAAATGGCCCATCCCAAGGCCTTCGTGAGGTTTGGGCTGGGGGTAAGAGGCCCGGGGCCTCTGATTTTTCCCCCGCTTGCTTTTCTAGGTTCCTTTCCTGTGCCACCGTGAGGTCTTCTGGTTGCTTCAGAGTGCCAGTTTCACCCCAGAACGGCACTCCTGCTCCTGTGGCCTGTGAAAGGCACGCGTGGCTCTCTTGGCCGCGCCAGGCTTCTGATCTGACCTCTGGGCCTGCCACTTTGTGCCTGTTCCTTTCTTTCTTTAAAAATAATATTTTTTTAAAAAAGGGCTGGACTGGGCCCAGTCTAGTGTGTTGTTGCTTCATGTGAAGAAGCTCTGGGTTGCTGCGCCCATTCTCTAGTGATAAATGCTGAACAAACACAGAATAGAGAGTCACCACTTGGCTGCCCTGTTTCCAGATCTTTTAGCTGAGCCACACTGGCCTGGTTCCAGTGAGTCCTCCCACTGGTGGAGACCGGGACTTATGTTTAGCTTTCACCGAGCCTCAGAGATGTGTCCAAAGCCCACTGTGGCCTCAGCTGTCCCAGTTGACAGTGGGTGTTCCCCCACAGGCCGCCCTCCTCAAGCCAGGCTTCCTGCTGAGACATAGTCATATTCTGAGGCCAAGACCCTGCAGGTGGGTGATCACGTCTGGAATCTTCTCTGGATCCAGCCCCCTACACAAACCCCCAGGAGAGGGAGCAGCTCTTTGCAAAAGTGTTTTTCGCACGTTTCATGAAAAGAGAAGCTCTGTCTGCATGGGCTGCCCACCCCAACCCCCACCATCTCCTCCTCGGCTCTGAAAGAGAAAGGAGAGTCACCTTGTTCCCTTGAAGAATTATGATGAAAGCATAGGCAGAGGCCTCTCCTGTCTGTAAGCGTGCTGCGGGGAGACTCAGGTGGTCTGTCGTGGCAGGTCCTTCGTGGCAGGTAGGTCTTTCTCAGGAGATGGAAAGAGTTGGACTTTTTGTGCTGTTTTTTAATTGCTAAGAGTGCCTTTTTGTTGTCTCCATGGTCTTTGTGGCCTCCAGCTCTTTTGTTTATAGATTCGTTATTTTCTTAATTTTCTGAGGACACCCAATTGGAATTTTGTTTTCTTAAACTCCCTGCATTGTCTCCTGCAGATCCTTTTTTTATTCCTTCCTTTTTTGTCCCCCCATCTCTGCTAGTGCTTTTCCTTAATGTCTCCTGATCTTCACTGTCCCTTCTGGTTAATGAGGCAGCCCTGAAAAGGGATTGGGACACCCTGGGCAGTGAAGCAGATGGCACGTAGACGGAAGGGTGGAGGGGCGGGGCCGTTCTACAGGGCGCCCCGCTCTTGGGGTCTGTGGGGCTTTTCTCTCTGACGGGTTGGATTTCCCAGGGGACGAGATCTCTGGCCCCCCGCCCAGCTTGAGTAAGGCAGTGGGTGGGGGTCCCACTGTTAACTAGGCAGCCTCATTGTTCCCTCAGTTTTTACCACGTGGCCCTGTGCCTGGTGTCACTAAGGCCAGAGTCCCCCAGTTCACTCTGTCTGCTCTCCTGACAGCATGGAGGGCAGGTGCCCAGAGCCTGAGTTGGGACTAGCCATAGACGGGACCCACTGCTTCCTGTAGAGTCCTTCCACTGAGCCCTACCTGCCCAGAGACTCCGAGCCTTCAGTCCTTAAGCTTTTGGGGGTCTCCTTCCAGGCCTCCCCTGCTGCCAGCCTCAGTCCTTTCTTGGGTCAGTTTCATGGCCCACCCCCTACCTTCCAACCTACAAACATCCTCTTTGCTTGGGGGTTTCAGCCTCTTCTAAAAAACCTACCTTTTGGTATTCAGATAGGCTTGGAAGTTAAAGGAGCACCCATTCTGTGGTAACTGGAAGATCTCCCAGGACTGTTCACTGTTTTCTCTCCCACCTGCCTTGTTGGTGTTTGACATTTGTCTTGAGCTCTTCCCCTCTGGTAGGACCCAGTGAATGCTGTCACAGACTCCCTGGGATAAGAACAAGGGGTGACCTGGAGGAAAGGCAGCCAAGAGCTTCGTGTCTTCAGTGAATGGAGAGCACCCTTTGCAGGGAGAACAGGGTGGACAGGAGAGAGGGACTGGGCGTGAGTGTGCAGTCAGTGCTGACCTTGCTTTGCAGACCTGGGCCTGTCCCCACACCTCACGGCCCTCATGGCAGGCGAGCAACCCCTGGGGAACAGCAGCAGCACCGGAGACACTGGCTTCAGCTGCTCTCAGGACTCAGGTAAGCTTCTCACCTGTTGCATTTTCCGGTTCCAGGAGGAGCATGTGGGCGGGAGGGACGTCTCCTAGGGTGTAGGGGGTGACAGTCAAGAGTCTGGGTTTCCAGTCATGGCTTTTTGCTTCTCTGCATCTCTGTGCCCCAGTTTCTTCCTCTGTATAATGGGAATCTCAGCTCCTGTTCTCTCTGCCAGGCAGGGTTGTTGTGAGATTCAAATTAAGTGAAAGCCTTCAAAGTTAAAATGTCAGATGATCATGAATTGTTATGTGAGTTATAATAACCCCTGGCCAGAGCAGGCTCCAGAGTCAACCAGCCTGGTTTTCACTCTTGAATTGGCTTTTTGAGAGCTGTGTTATCTCAGACAAGCTACTCAATTTTTTCTAAACTTTTGAGGCTCCCCATTTGCCCCAGAACTTGGGCACTGTCCCTCTATCCCTTGTCATGTCTTTACATGCCCTGAGATCTACCTCTGGGGAACTTGATCTCTCTGATGAAACATATCTCCATCAGTATCCTCCAGACCCTCCCTTCAGCTGCTGCCCAGGGGATGGTGCCAGCCCAGAGCTCCCCCCTCAGCACTGGGCTCTGTGACGTCACAGTCTGCCACTGTGCTCCCCAGCATATACCTGGGGCACTGCATGAGGTGAGAGGCTCATGGCGGTGATGGGCCGTGTCCCTCCATCGGTCATTCACAGAGCTGATGAAGCACCGCATCCCACGTGCTGGACATGAACCCAGGGTTCTAGAGCCCGGACCTCAACACCGCAGGCTAGCCATGAATATTTCCCTCCGTGCTCTTCCATCTCCCCAACAGGAACCTTTTGGAAACCCTTCTCTGCCTTGATCTGTGGTTCCTCATCTGAGCCTGTATTGCGGAATTCTAGGGTAAAGGGCCACGGGCAGGGACCCAGACCAGGCCCCCTGTCTTGGAGCATTTCCCCTGGAGGCAGAACATTCCCTGAGAATGCACCCCCACTGGCAGCCCAGAAGGTTAAACAACTGGTCACAGCCTCCCTTGTAGGCCAAAGTCCCTCTTGTAACTTGAAGGACAGGAAAGTCGCTGTTGCTCCTCAGGCCCTCTTACCTCTTCTCAGACAACCAGTAGGGATCCAGAGGCAGGGACGTTTATTCACTAAACAGATGTTTACTTGCCAAGCCCCTGCCTTGAGCAGATACTGCCCTATGTTCTAGAGATGTGCTGGTGAATGGCCCTCGTGCGGCTTTAAATAGGCAAATTGTGTGGGCTGCAAATTATACCTCAGTAGTTCTGCTATTTAAAAAGGTCATAACAGTGATGAGCGCTGTGGGAGGGGAAGCCAAGTGCCATGAGGACACAGAGCGGACAGGTATGTGTCCCTGCTGGGGGAGAGCACTTGGGGATGGGAGCGTTAGAAAAGTTTCTCTGAGGAAGTGATGTGAAAACCTATAGAGTGAATAGGAGGTGACTGGGCGAAAAGGAGTAAGGGAACATGTAGCCAGAAGAAAGAGCCTGGGTTCTGGGCTCACACAGATTGGAATGTGAGCTTCAACCTCCCTGCTCTTAGCCGTGTCCTCGTGAGTGATGATTCCACGGACCAGGGGCCTGCTGTGCTCCAGGTACTGCATCACAGCTTCACATATCCCAACTCATAATTCTCACAATTCTATGAGGTAGACAGAATTATCCCCCTTTTATACACCTTGGAGGCTGCTGAGGGACTAAGTAACTTGAGATCTCTCCAACTCGGGAGCCTCTGTGCGTAATCACCATATTGTAAAGTCCGCCAGAGAAGCACACGTGTGTAGGTTTTTCCGGGAGAACTTGTGGAGCCCCTGGCTCTGCTTTCTTCCTAATTTGCTGAGCACCAGGCTTTGAAGGGTTGAAAGCTAGAGACTAAGACAGAGGAGGGCCAGTCCCAACATCTGCCCCAGTGTGGGGTCAGGGTTCTGCTCAGCCCTGCTCTCCTCCCCAGCCCTCCCCACCTGTCTACCCAGTTCTAATAGAGCTTCCTTCCTCTCTGCCTTCCCCCTACTTTTTGAGGGGCATATTTTTCAATCCCTTTTTGATCCCTAGAGAACTTTACACATTCAGCGTTTATATGTTTATTTAGCACAGCATATTTTAACCAGAATGATAGAAATTCAAACTGTAAGAAAAATCAGTCTGAACACAAAGCCCCTTTAATAATGCCTCCCTCCTCCACTCAGCCTGACTCCCCTTCCCCAGTCCACGTCTGGCTGACTCAGCACTTCTGAGTATGGTAGTTCTGGCTGTAACCCATCCACTTGGATAACATTGCTGTTTTTGGTGTGCCTGAAAAGCAGCCCCAGTGGCTGGCTGCAAACTCCCTGAAATGGGACGAGAGACACTGTGTGTCCTGGACAAAGCTGCAGGGCAGTTGGATGCACCTGGTTGTGGGTTGGAATAAATGGGAGAGGAAGGCAAGGGCTGTTTAGAGAGGGTGGGAAAGAACGTGAGAGGATTTGGTGTTGCCAGTTAGAGGTGCACAGTTTGCCCTTGGTTTTAGGAACAGATGTCATGCTGCTTGAAGACTACACATTGGATGACAACCCTCTCTCCCATGGCACGTGCCCACCCAAGAGGAGGAGCTCGGTGACATTTGAAGATGAAGTGGAACAAATCAAAGGTTTGGTTTCTGTGGCTGATGGCTTCAGGGAAATGGGGAAGTGAAAGGATCTTAGGAAAATTCCTCAGCCGAGCCTGCCCCCACGCCCAGCACACTAGGGGCTCCACCTTTGCCCATTCCCAAGTCACTCCCAACCTGACCTCTCTCACTTGAGTCCTTAGGCTTCTAACTTTCAGAGCAAATAGCATCTAAGGCTGGGCAAGCAGTGGGCTACACAGACATGCACACACACACACACACACACACACACACACACAGCTGATTCCCATCTCCTCCCTCAGGAAGTTACCTGACTAGATACACCAGTTTCTGGGCCCTCCAAAGTTTCTTTCCCTTATGGATGCTGTGTGGCTATGAATCTGAACTTGGCCTCTCTGAGCCTCAGCTTCCATGTGTGGAAGATGAAAATAATGGCCCAAGAAGTGCTCCAACTTCACGGCAGGGGAAGCTGCCACCTCAGTGGTCTTGCCCTCTTGAGGGTGCTGGGGCACTTGGGTCCTGCGAGAGGAATGAGTTCTGCTGTAATCCAGTTCCTGCATTTTTGGCTCCCCCTGTTCTGAACTCAACCCTCAGCACTCTAGTTGCCTCTGGAACTTGGGGTCTAGTTTCCCTTCCAGATATGCTGACTAGAAGTGCCATCCAGGCTGCCCACAGATGGAAGAATCTCTTTTCCTCTGAATAAGATGTGATGGAGGGGTCCGGGACTTTGATGTAATTTCTTCAGAAATGCTGACTATGAAAATAAATATCGGCCGTATCAGAGTTTATGTTCATAATTCGTCCTATCTTTTCTACCACTCCCCACCCTGGTTCCAGATGAATGGAAGGGTTGGTCATGGATGTCAAGGAGGCAGACATCAAATCGTCTGTTTTATGGGGAAAGTAGATTCAAGAACAGAGCTTGGATTAGCAGCCTCATGGGCCTTATGTTACTCCCAAATTTAAAAAAAATGGATTGAAGCCTTCCCCAATGCACCCAGCCCACATATGGCCAAGCTCGCTCCATCAGCCTCCATGTTGGGGGACAGCATACCAAAAGCACTCTTCTTTGCAGACAGGGTGAGGAGCAGACACTTCTAAGACCACATCAGTCCTCCCGGGAGCGAGTGGCAGGGCAGGGAGAGGGCACGTGTTCCTCCCTTCTTCTCCTCTTGGAGTGTGGCATGCAAGTTGCTTACTCCAAGCAACATGAGGATTAGGGGATAAGCTGTTCCCTCCAAAATGTCAGGAGGAAAACAAGCAGTGAGGTTAAAAGCCATCAGGATGTGAAACTGAAGTCCCCCCCCCCCCAACCTGTTCACTTAAGTTATCAGGGATCCTAGTCCCTGGGGAAAGGGCACCTGACTTCTAATGTCCTTCAAACCCTGAGGTTCTCTATGGCTGTGAGGAATTTCTGAGCGGGTGTGGAAAGGCCAGAGGCAACATTCAGGCTTGTGGAAGTTATAGCCAAAACCGCTGCACATTCCAGGGAGCTGAAAGACCAGAGAACTCTTTTACAGATGTAAATTAAGTGAAATCACTCAGTCGTGTACAACTCTTTGGGACCCCGTGGACTACACAGTCCATGGAATTCCCCACAGAATACTGGAGTGGGTAGCCTTCCCCTTCTCTAGGGGATCTTCCCAACCCAGGGATCAAAGCCAGGTCTCCTGCATTGCAGGCAGATTCTTTACCAGCTGAGCCACCAGGGAAGGCCAAGAATATTGGAGTGGGTAGCCTGTCCCTTCTCCAGCGGATCTTCCCGACCCAGGGATTGAACTGGGATCTCCTGCATTGCTGGCAGATTCTTTACCAACTGAGCTATCAAGGAAGCCCAATAGAAAGTATTTATCAAGCCTTTCCTACGAGCCAGACCTAAGCTAACGCATCTTAGGAAGAACTGTTTAATTATCACAGGAACCCTATGACATAAGGGGTGTGCCATGATCTCTTTACAGATTAGGAAACTGAAATTAGATTAAATGACGTCTAAGATTTCCCAAATAGTAAGTAGGGAATTGTCGCCTGGGGACTCTAAATTCCAGAACCCACAGCCTTCAGCTATTTGTCTCCCCTTCCCAGGTCAGTAAAGCAACAGCAGGCCAGTCCTGGGGAGCCATCAGTCCTGGCCCCTCACTAACCTTCTTTCTGCCTTCTCTCTTAGAAGCTGCCAAGAACCCTATTCTTCACGTGAAAGCTGATGTGCACAAGTCCTTGGACAGTTACGCAACCAGCTTGGCCAAAGCCATAGAGGCTGAAGCCAAAATCAACTTATTTGGGGAGGAGGCTTTGCCTGGGGTCTTGCTTACAGCTCGGACTGTCCCTGGAATTGGCTTTGGGAGCCGCCGAGGCAGCAGAACTCTCGCAGGTCAGAGGCTGCAGCTTCAGAGCATCGAAGAGGGGGATGTTTTAGCCACAGAGCAGAGATGAGGGTGGACGCCCGTTACCATCTGTGCCAGGGCCCCGTGAGCAACATCTGATATGCAGTCATCTGAAAAAACACTGAAAACAGTGTCTGTAAGTGACTTCAGTGTCTGTGTGAGACCACACGAGGGCTTTCTGTGGATCCCAGTGATGGGACCAGAGCACAAAACAGAGCAGATGGAGGTGTGGCTGAGACTCTGGGCGGAGTGGGGTTTAGAGGGGGCTAGAGGCCTCAGCTGGGCAGGAAAGCACCATGTGGGCCACCTCCTCTTCTTCACAACCTGTGTCCTTGGGAGTCCAGCCATGTACGCTACCAGAGGCCTCGGGACACTTTGGAGGATGGCGCTTCGTCTGTGTGGCTGACGCGGGCTGTGTGGGGCCATTGGTTCTGCCCTGAGTGGTCCCCAGAGGAGAGCCCAGGAGCACAATACCCCAGACCCGTGCGTCCTGGTTACAGCCTTGCGTCTGGGTCTGCTGATTCTAGTAGGGACCGTTCCCTGGCTGCTGGGCAGCGGCAGCAGGTCTGGGGTTGTGGCCACTGAGGACAGGCCTCCCTATGGACTGGCTCCTTAGTATTTTAAAAGAAGGGAGAAACCACTGTAAAGCACAGGAGCAAGGAACAGATACCAGACGTTTCATTTCTAGAAAGAAAAACAACCCATGTGGTCAGGAAGCACCTTCATCTTCCGGACCTGAACAGGGCCGCGGGGCCAAGCACTGCCGAGTAGTTACTGCTATCACTGGAGGGAATCCCCTTCACACAGGAAAATCCCGTGGAATAGGTTCCGTATGTGATGCCTCATGTACTGTTTAGATTAGCTGGCCTCCAGGGAAAACTCCCATGGCCAGCAGCTACTATTTCCCTGCCCTCAATGTCTTAAGAAAGACTTGAAGAACTCTGGACCTGGCATCAGGAACTGTGCCGGCCCGGCTCTGCCTTATGTTACTCGGGTCACTGGGACTCCCTGTCACCTCTGGGCCATCTGGAAAATGAGCTAGGGATTGTGGGGTTGGACTGTGCTGTGTGTGTGCTTAGTCATCCAGTCGTGTCTGAGTCTTTGTGGTCCCGTGGACTGAGAGGTGGCCAGGGTCCTTTCTAACTCTGATCTTTGGTGTTCTCTGAATTTGTTAGGGGGAAAAAAGTGACCCATGGATCAATAATTGCGCAGCTTTTGGGTGTCATGTCTGATGGGCATGTGAAGCACTTCAGGCCTGACGCATGGGCTGATCCAATGTGTCTGTTTAGAGCACAGTCCTGACAGGATGCCAACCAGAAGGACACATAAATGGGTGCAGAGGGCGTGTCCTCAGAGGTGGAAAGTGGGGCCACGGATTGTGATGCGTACGTGAGATCTCTCCCCATCCCTTTGAGATGGGCAGCTGAATGTATGGGCTTGCATCAGTGGCTATGGTGACTTGAACCACCTGTTCCTGCCCTTCAGCCTAGATGACAGCAGCCAAGTGCAGGTCTTGCCCCACTTCTGAATTCCAGGTGGTCAGCAGAGGATAGATTCTGAGCTCTCCCACATCTGTTATGAGGCAGCCGTTCCAGAAAGTGCACCACCTTTGCAGTGTTTCACTGTAACTAGTTCTCCAGCAGGCAGTGTGCCTTTGCTGTGTGGCAGAGACCAGTGGTTGGCTGGTCCCTTTGTCTGCAGTTTACAAAAGACTTTTCCTTAGACCTGGGGGCTGCTACCTTCAGTGATCAAATTCACCCAGTCTGCATTCTGGCTGGAAGAGGGAAGCAGCAGAGGGCAGTTTCACCTGTGGGTTCTGCTGAGGTGATGTGCAGATCAGTCAGATTCTGCTCTCACTACTGGCTGGCATTCCTAAATCTGAGGGCATTTTTGCTTTCTGTACTTTTTCCTAGCACTTGTCCTTATCCAGTTTCTAGAGGGACCATACTCTAGTATGCTCTGAGGGGAACAGGGCAGGAACCTAAGATGACCGCCCCCGACCCCATCCACCCCCATCAGGCCATTTTGAGTGCAACGAAGCGGCCTGCATCCCAGGAGTCGGAAGGTGCCTTCCCTGGACTGTGCTTGGCTGGGCTCGAAGGAGTGTCCTGAGGCCTCCCAAGTCCTCACAGGCTGATCCCAGACTAGCTGGGATATACTAGATTTCATCTAAGCCAATCTAGAAATACTGTACTTCCCAAAAGCATTCTCTGCGTTTCCTCCTTTGTACTGAAGTCCATTCATTCATTCATCTTCCAAGCACTGCACATCTAGCGTGTGCAAGGCCTCAAGCTAGGCTCTGTAATAACGTTCAAGTGTTTCACTCTAATGTAGGAAGAGACCTAGAGGAGACTGAGGCTAATAAGCAACAAAGTCAAGTAATGGTTCTAGGAAGAACTGCAGGCTCTATAGGGAGCTGAATATTCCCAATTAGAAGGAGTTAGGGGTAGCACGCTATAGGAGGTGACTGAACCAAGCTTGGAGGGTGTCCGGCAGCTAGAACCATATTCTGCATATTGAGGAATTCAAATACTCCTTATTCAGCCTGAGTGAGAAGGGAGCACAAAAGGAGGTGAGTGGGGAGAGGACAAAGACATACTTCCTGTACACTGAGGTTTCTGGGGGGGCAGTTTTGGGGACACTTGTCCTTGGTGCACAAAGTCAAAACCCCAACTGCCCTTGCTGAACGCTGGCCCATTAGCTTTATCCCGCTGTGCAGCGGCAACCTGAAGCCTTCCTGAGGGGGCAGTGTGGGGAGCGGTAGGTGGGACATTTGGCCACTTAACATAAAAACCTCAGTTCTGCATCTTCTAGTTTTGACAGAACCACCTGTAGGACTGTTGCCCATCTCTACTGCTTTCATCGAGGTTACCACTTGACTAAGCACCCCCCATGCTGTCTCCCAGATGCCAGGTTTGCGGGCTAGTGTGACCTGGAAGGCACGAAGTCCCACACTACCAAGCACACAGGTCACTGCCGAGGCCTTTCCCAGGCTCCGATTCAGGGCCTTCGACGCCAGGTGGCAGCAGTGTGGCTGTGCGCCACCGGCTGTCCCCAGCGGGAAAGAGTCGAGGATACAGCTGAAGGCTTGTTTGCTCCTGGCTTAGAGCACCTCCTCTGAACGCTGGGTCTCCACCGCTGTCCTCAGCCTTTAAGGACCACCCAGCTAGCTTGCTTACACTGCTCAGCTGTGTGATCTTAAACAAATCCCTGCTGTAGGAATGGGGTTGAGGAATGTAAGAGAAGGGCCATCTGGTGCTAATGTTGTTAATGTTATTTGATTCTCATTTAAGGAGCTGCTGTGTAGTCTCTGAGCAACTGGCGAGACTAACTCAAGTATTTGCAATAGGACAAGGAATCCTGGGGTGGACAGGACAGGAGAGGGAGGAAAAAGGCTTTGATACAGTGAGAGATAAGAAAGCTTTCTTAAAAGTGAACAATGCAAAGAAATACCGTGCATCGAACCTGGACTGGCGACTCGTTTCATACATGATATTATACATGTTTCAATGCCATTCTCCCAAATCTCCCCACCCTCTCCCTCTCCCACAAAGTCCATAAGACTGATCTATACATCAGTGTCTCTTTTGCTGTCTCGTACACAGGGTTATTGTTACCATCTTTCTAAATTCCATATATATGCATTAGTATACTGTATTGGTGTTTTTCTTTCTGGCTTACTTCACTCTGTATAATAGGTTCCAGTTTCATCCATCTCATTAGAACTGATTCAAATATATTCTTTTTAATGGCTGAGTAATACTCCATTGTGTATATGTACCACAGCTTTCTTATCCATTCATCTGCTGATGGGCATCTAGGTTGATTCCATGTCCTGGCTATTATAAACAGTGCTGCAATGAACATTCGACCCAGAGGGAGGGTAGGGGAGGGAGGTGGGAGGAGGGTTCACGATGGGGAACGTGGGTATGCCTGTGGCGGATTCGTTTCGATATTTGGCAAGGCTAATGCAGTATTGTGGAGTTTAAAAATAAAATAAAAAAAAAAGTGAACAATGCAAAGAAATAGAGGAAAACAATAGAATAGGAAAGACTGGAGATCTCTTCAAGAAAATTAGCAATACCAAGGGAACAATTCATGGAAAGATGGGATCAATAAAGGACAAAAACAGTATGGACCTAACAGAAGAAGAAGAGATTAAGAAGAGGTGGCAAGAATGCACAGAACTGTACAAAAAAGGCCTTAATGGCCAGGATAACCAAGATGGTGTGGTCACTCATCTAGAGCCAGACATCCTGGAGTGTAGTTCGTAGTTTGTTACTACGAACAAAACTAGTGGAGCTGATGAATTCCCGCTGAGCTATTTCAAATCCTAAAAGATGATGCTGTTAAAGTCCTGCACTCAACATGCCAGCAAATTTGGAAAACTCAGCAGTGGCCACAGGACTGGAAAAGGTCAATTTTCATTCCAGTCCCAAAGAAAGGCAATGCCAGAGAATGTTCAAACTACTGCACAATTGCACTCATTTTACATGCTAGCAAGGTAATGCTCAAAATCCTTCAAAGTTAGACTTCAATAATATGTGGACTGAGAACTTCCATATGTACAAGCTCAATTTAGAAAAGGCAGAGGAACCAGAGATCAAATTGCCAACATCCACTTGATCATAGCAAAAGCAAGGGAATTCAGAAAAACACATACTTCTGCTTCATTAACTATGCTAAAGCCTTTGATAGAATGGATCACAACAAACTGTGGAAAATTCTTAAAGAGATGGGAATACCAGACCATCTTACTTGCCTCCTGGGAAACCTGTATGCAGGTCAAAAAGCAACAGGTAGAACTAGACATAGGACAGCAGATTGATTCCAGACTGGGACAGGAGTACGTCAAGGCTGTATACTGTCACCCTGCTTATTTAGCTTGTATGCAGAGGACATCATGCAAAATGCCAGGCTGGATGAAGCACAAGCTTCAAGATTGCTGGGAGAAATATCAGTAACCTCAGATATGCAGATAACACCACCCTAATGGCAAAAAGTGAAGAGGAACTAAAAGCCTCTTGATGAAAGTGAAAGAGGAGAGTGGAAAAAGCTGGCTTAAAACACAACATTCAAAAAGCTAAGCTCTCACTACCATGGAGTTCGACCTGTCGGCAGCTGTGGAGTCTACCTCCAAGAAGCCCCAAGGGGCAGGCAAGGTGGGAGACCCCAAGCACAGCTCCCCCAAAGTTCAGGGCGGGTCAGCTGACAACCTAAAGCACCACCACGGCCATGGCCACAGCCAAGGGAGCACTTCAGATTCCAGCAGCAGCTCCAGTGATTCGGAAAATGAGGTGAAGCCCAGCTCGGAACCGCACAAGAGCGCCTCAGGCAAGGTCAAGAAGCCCAAGGTGTAAAAGGAGAAGAAGAAGGAAGAGGAAGGGAAGAAGAAGGCTTCCCACTGATGGCTCTGGGTGGGGCTCATTAAACCTTTGCTCGGCAAAAAAAAAAAAAAAAGCTAATATCATGGCATCTGGTCTTACCACTTAATGGCAAGTAGATGGGGAAACAGTGGAAACAGTGGCTGACTTTATTTTTCGGGCTCCAAAATCACTGCAGATGGTGACTGCAGCCATGAAATTAAAAGACGCTTGCTCCTTGGAAGGAAAGCTAAGACAAGCCTAGACAGCACATTAAAAAGCAGAGACTTTGTCAACAAAGGTACATAAAGTCAAAGCTACAGTTTTTCCAGCGGTCATGTATGGATGTGAGAGTTGGATCATAAAGAAGGCTGAGCACCAAAGAATTGATGCTTTTGAACTGTGGTGTTGGAGAACACTCTTGAGAGTCCCTTGGACTGCAAGGAGATCAAACCAGTCAATCATAAAGTATATGAATATTCATTGGAAAGACTGATGCTAAAGCTCTAATACTTTGGCCACCTGATGCAAAGAATCAACTCATTGGAAAAGACCCCGATGCTAGGAAAGACTGAAGGCAGGAGAAGGGGATGACAGAGTATGAGATGGTTCAATGGCATCATCGACTCAATGGACTTGAGTTTCAGCAAACTCCTGGGAGATGGTGAAGGACAGGGAAGCCTGACATGCTGCAGTTCATGGGCTTGCAAAAAGTTGGACATGACTGAGCAACTGAACAACAGCAACAGTGAGAGACCTTACTGGCGTGTTCAGATTTAATTAGATGAGTACTTTTCTATCCTGACAGTTGGTCCATGAAATACGTACAGATTAGACAGGTCTCTGGATGGACCACAGGATATATTCATGACAAGGGTTCAGCTTGAGCCCCAGCTATCTCCAGTCTAGAAGGAACTGTGGAGGTGATGTGGCTACAAAGGTTGAAGAAGGAAACTAGCAGGAACTGAGACTCCTGTGAACCTGACATGTTAAGTTCCTTGAGTGCCTGTTGTGTGCTGGACATTATTAGGCACTTCCAAATGCTTTATCTCATTGCTTATCAGCTCAAATGTGATATAATGGGGATAGCACAGGATTTGCTATGGGAAGTTCTGGATTCAGATTCCATACTGTCACTGGCTTAGTAAGTGTCCTTGGGCCAACTACTCAATCTTTGTGTATTGCAGTTTTCTCATCTATAAAATGAACTTTGTATTCATTTTATATGTGGCATTTTATATATATTCATTTTACGTGGGGACACAGACTCCAAGAGGGTCTCCCTCCGAGGTGATAATGTGGATTAAGGCATTGAGCGTAGTACCTGGGCCATAGTTGATACTGAGCAGCTGCTGGTTTTCCTCCGCTCTGCAGGTGGGTGTAGTACTTGTGCTTTACAGGGCTCTCGACGACAAGACTTGAGAATCTTGAAAAGATAACAGTTACCCTACATAAGCGGTGTTGAAGGTTGTTGTCACGTTTGCTGAACAGTACACAGGAACATGGTGAGAAAGGGGAAGGCAACGGAGGCGAGGGAGCAAAGGGCAACTAGCATTTGGGGTTCAGGAGGTCAGGAAGAGTGGAGCTTTGCTGTTAATGGCCAGTGAAGATGATGGAGTCCCAGGCTGGTGTGGCATCTGGAATCAAAGCGCAAGCTCAGCTCTGACCTCCCTTAAGGGACAGTCAGAAGGGACACTCTGCTGAGCTGTGACCAGGCTTCCAAGGGCAGCTCCCTCCTGCAGTGACAGTGACTGCTCGGCAGTGGCCTTGGCACTTGGGTTCAGACTCTGTGACCCTCAGAGTCCCTGAGGGAAGAGGCAGTTCAGGGGCAGGAGACTGCTATCACCCACAGGATACAGAGAACCCCAGGTAAATTCCACGGGAGAGTAAAGAGAAATCAGAGTTTTCACCCTGAAGCAAAGGAAAATGGCTGTGAGCACAGTCGTATATGACTACAAGAGGGGCAGAGCTGGATCACCCTTCTCATTTGGGAAGGGGGACACACAATCCAAGGAGGCCTCAGGAAGTACAGAGAATTGTCCAAAGTCTCAAAGCGTCCTTGGCGATGTGACAGAGAAGGAAAAAGCCAGCTCTGCAGCTTGAGGAGGATGAGGGATAGTTGACAGTCATCATTAATAGAACAGGCCAGTGGGGCTTTATTGGGTCGGTAGAAAAAACTATTGTAAACCAAGGAATCTGGGGATTAGAATATCTGCTTGCCAGAACTATAAAAAACTGCAGGCCTAAGGAAAGTGATCAGATTTCACTGGAAGGAATTCAAAGAACAAACTCAATCTACATGATTACCAAGAACACAGTTCTGCTCATTGTTATTTTTAGGAGAACAAAATAGACAAAGCTGTTTTCATTTCCCTCAGAGAGCAATTCCCTGAGTAGTATTAATAGCTTAAGAATTAAAAGCCACTTTTTTCCTTTTGACACCACCATTTTGAAATATCACTAATCATAGGTGAGTCAGTCTTTCCCAGAGGAAAAGACAGTCCTGGGGAGGATCACAGGCCTCAGCAGGCAAGGCCATGCTGAGAGTGCAGGGGAAAGAGCCTGTGTGGCTGGAAATAGGTCAGTCAGTGATGCTTAAGGAGCAGAGTCCTATGCTGTGTTCTGATAATGGACTCCTGGATGCAAAGGTGGTTAAAACCCAACCTTCAAGACAAAAGCACGCTGATTCAGAAGTACAGTTCACTTGAAGTTTTTGGATTTTTTTTTAAGATTAAAAAAATGCTTAGTGTTAGTTGCTGAGTCATATCTGACTCTCTGTGTCCCCATGGACTGCAGCCCACCAGGCTGTTCTGTTCATGTAATTCTGCAGGCAAGAATACTAGAGTGGGTTGCCATTCCTTTCTCCAGAGGATCTTCCCAACCTAGGGACTGAACCTGTGTTTCCTGCAAGGGGCAGATTCTTCACTGTCTGAGCCACCAGGGAAGCACCCCCCCCCCAACGCCTCCCCCCCCAGCCCAATGCTTAGGGTCATTATAAATATTTATAAACAAGTGAAAGTATAGTTAGAATAATTTTGTTTACCTGATTAAATATCTGGTTTTGGGCTTGTGTAGAGCTTTGCAAATTGTGAATTTGTACTTATGGACTGTGGACTTCTCTGGGTGTCTCCTCCTTTACCTGTACCCTTTTTCTGCAGACATGTCCTTTTCTCAAGCCTCCCTTCCCACAGGCTGAAAAGAGGAAGGAGACTGAGCCCACTGTGGCACAATCCATACCACAGTCACCTAGGTACAGTTATCCATGTACTTTTAATAAACTGCAAGAAAATTAGATTCATGGAATACTGTTAAATGACTGGGAAGTAACCAGGAAAGACACAACAAACATTGTTAATTCTAAGTTTCAAAGGAGGATTAATGAAGAGCAGTGCTCTCTTGCTTGGTCTACCCCACAACCAAAGTCAAAGGGCGGATGGTAGAGATTATCAGACTCGTACAACCTCAAGGCACAGAGCCTACCACCTTTATCTGACCCTGTACCTGCCAGCCCTAAAGCCGTATTCTTTTTTCTGAGTGGTTAAGTGGAACACTGAGATCCAGAGTCCAACTTGGGATCCTGGCATCCCCCCCCACCCCAACAAACAGTGGATCATGGGAGTGGCCAGGACTCATCAAGTCTGTCTCTGTATAATCTTTTCTTTTTGCTGTCTTCTTGACTACTTGTCTGGCCTGCCCTGCTCCTTTATAACCAACTGGTGGTACGTGCTCATTTGTGTCTGACTCTGTGTGACCCCACAGACTGTAGCCCACCAGGCTCCTCTGTTGGGGGTAATTCTCTCAGCAAGAATATTGGAGTGGGGTGCCATTTCCCTCTTCCAGGGGACCTCCCCAACCCAAGGACTGAACCTGCATCTCCTGCATTGACAGGCAGATTCTATACCACTGAGCCACCACAGAAGCCCTTGGTAACGTACACCACAAAACTACAAAGTCAATAAAACTAAGGCATCTAATTCCTTGGACAAATACCACTTTTTAATGTTTGAGTTGCAATTTTAGATTCCTAGCCAAATTAAACCAGAAGTTCAGAATTCCTCCACTCCCAGCTGCCCAGCCTCCTTCACTGCCAAGTGAACACACTGAAGTGAAGTCACTGATTTTCTCCTGTTGCTTTTCCTGCCAGTCACCCTTGACCCCACTAAGCACTCCAGTCTGCTCTGTTAGTTTTCCAGCACGTCTCTGTTCCTGTTCTAGTGGAAGAAACTGTTATTTTGTGTGCTGCGGTAATCTTTTCAGTTATTCTGTAAAGCCCGCCGCCCTTTCATGTGTTCCTAACACAGCCCCTGGGATTTACGGGGTGAAACAGGACTACCTCCATTTTCAGTTCGATTCAGTTCAGTCGCTCAGTCGTGTCCGATTCTATGTGACCCCATGAATCGCAGCACGCCAGGCCTCCCTGTCCATCACCAACTCCCGGAGTTCACTCAGACTTACGTCCATCGAGTCAGTGATGCCATCCAGCCATCTTATCCTCTGTCGTCCCCTTCTCCTGCCCCCAATCCCTCCCAGCATCAGAGTCTTTTCCAATGAGTCAACTCTTCGCATGAGGTGGCCAAAGTACTGGAGTTTCAGCTTTAGCATCATTCCTTCCAAAGAAATCCCAGGGCTGATCTCCTTCAGAATGGACTGGTTGGATCTCCTTGCAGTCCAAGGGAATCCCAAGAGTCTTCTCCAACACCACAGTTCAAAAGCATCAATTCTTTGGTGCTCAGCTTTCTTCACAGTCCAACTCTCACATCCATACATGACTACTGGAAAAACCATAGCCTTGACTAGACGGACCTTTGTTGGCAAAGTAATGTCTCTGCTTTTGAATATGCTATCTAGGTTGATCATAACTTTCCTTCCAAGGAGTAACCGTCTTTTAATTTCATGGCTACAGTCACCATCTGCAGTGATTTGGGAGCCCCCCAAAATAAAGTCTGACACTGTTTCCACTGTTTCCCTATCTATTTCCCATGAAGTGATGGGACCAGATGCCATGATCTTAGTTTTCTGAATGTTGAGCTTTAAGCTAACTTTTTCACTCTCACTTTCATCAAGAAACAGAAGCCCATAAAGGAAGAGGACACAGAAGCCCAGAGAAATCAGATGGCTTGAGCAGGTCATGTAACTATTTGGGAACCAGAAATAGACCCTAATACTTTTTAAAAATCATGCAGCTGCCCTGTTTAGAGACCAATTCCTTTCCCCTTTGAGCATTTAGCATGTTCTTAATACAGATACATATGTATCCTGCCCAGACTAAGAGCTAGACATTTAAGTCCAACTGAAGTTACTGAGCCAACTAGAGTTTTTTTTCCTCTATCCAAAAAGCCATCTGTCTTCTCTTAGCAACACATGTCCTTGGGCCTGCAGTCATCTGGGAGGAGCCATCCCTGATCTCCACATGGGAATCTGGCAACACCTGTGAGTCTATTTGTGGCTCAGTCAGAGACAGCAGCACGACAGCTTAGGAGATAGGAGAGAGAATTACTGAAGGGTTAAGTCTATAGGAACAGCTTCAGGTCGTAACCTGTAAGATAGACCTGGGTGTAGATGCTTAAGTTGGGTGAAGGTGGACACCAGCAAGCAGGAGGACTACGAATTAGGAGACTGGATGGTCAACATTTTCAGCTGAAATCTAGAAGGTGGAGACAGGAAGGCCAGAAGCCAGAACTCTTCAAAATAAGTTTGTGCTATTATGTTGAGTATCCATGATGCTCTGAGGTTGCACGGGGACTAACCCCTGTACCTGGGTAACGAGGGACCACTAATCATGAAAGGTGATCATTGGAGATAAAGCACTTTGGAAGGAGAGATGAAAAAAAGGTCTTGTATGTAATTCTGTCAAAGAGAAGTCAAAACAGAAAAGGTTATTAAATCTAGAAGAGATTTGGAAAACGGGTCAAGACAGCAAGGCATTAAATAAAAAGTCAAATTCAGGATATCGTAAAACAACCAACTTCTTTAATTAGAAAGCAACAAACATGCAAATGGCAAGTATAGACATTTCTTTGAACCAGTATTTTCACTATTTAATGAAAATTCCTCTTCCACATTGATCCAAGCTCCCACATCCGAAGGTTAGGGAAAATATTGCACTTTGCATTTTCTACCACTCCTCACACATGGCAAAAAGTTTTTAAAACATTTTGCTAGTTTTGTTTTACACACACTCCCAAATTCATGCACACAATCATTCCAAACCAATGTTAGGTTATCCCCTCAAAAGGGAAAAACTCAAAAAAACCACAACCTTAAAATTGCACTAAAGCTCTGTAAAGAAAAAATATATATAATAAATGTCTTATACAAATTTCAGAACATCTAAGTGCTTGCCAGTAAGAGTTTATTATTCTTCATCCTCATTTTCATTCTCCTGACCAGAGCCTTCTGATCTGTCACTTTCCAACCGGTCTGGAAAACACAGAAGACCAAAAAAAAAACAGCCTTTAGTATTACAATCAAAATAGTTGTCAATACCTTAAATAAAACTGATTAAAATGTGTATAATTCAAAATATCATCATGTGAAGATCAGCTCACAGCTATGTGTAGAAGTTATTTTTGCCTCTAGAGGCAAAGAATAAAGGAAACACAGCACTATTAACTTAGAATATTCATGTAATTCTAAAGATAAAAAAAATTACAAAATAAAAACCCTGAAGATCTCGATCTATAGTGATCTACTGCAATGATTTCAAACTGTGTTCCTAGGAGTTATATCAGGTGTCACCAAAGGGAGTGAGAGGGAAGCTGTGCAAGAGCATCTGGGAATCATTCCCTAGTTGGCTCAGATGGTAAAGAATCTGTTTGCAATGCAGAAGACCCAGGTTCAGTCCCTGGGTCAGAAAGATCCTCTGGAGAGGGAAATGGCAAGCCACTCCAGTATTTCTGCCTAGAGAATCCCACAGACAGGAGCCTGGCAGGCTGCAGAGTTGGACACAACTGAAGCGACTCAGCACACAACACACGTATTTCTGGTTATAAAAATATTTCTTAAATATCTGCTATGTTCCAGGATACAGTGGTGACCAAAGCAGTCACAGGGTCTTCTCTGTCCTCAAGGAGCTTATCTAGGCTGACCACTCAAGGGAGTGTGCAATTACCATCTGGTGCGCCAGCATGGCATGTCCTCTCAAGTTCCACGGTTTACATTTGCTGTCCCTCTGCTTGGGACACTCACCTAGTTCTTCAGCTACAAAGGTTATGCTTACTCATCTCAATACAACTATTTTTCCCTTTGTGAAACTTTGCCCAGACTTTCTCAGATCCCTAACTTGCAGAATTATGAACTCCTTCCTTCAGGTTCCAGAATATTTTATATGTACCATATAATGATGATTCTAATTGCAGTACTAGTCTGTCTGCACATCTTCTTGCAGACTGTGAGCTCCTGGGAGGGTAGGAGTTATTTCTTTTTATCTTTTATCCTCAGGGCCTAGTACAAGAGGTTCAATGAAGGTTTATCAAATAAACAAATTTAAGTGTTACTAAGATAAGACACACTGCATTAGGGCACAACGAAGGCCACAGTGTCAAGCCACTGCAGCCACCAGGATGGAGCCTTTCCATCACAGACGCTTCTCCAGGGCAAGCCGGGAGGCTGAAGGTGAGACACGGGAATTATTCAGGCTTCTCAACACCGAGAGAAGATGGAATCCTGGGGCTTTATTATTCACAGGGGCTTAGATACTCCCAGTGAATTCTAAATTGTCAACACCAGTATACAGAAGGGATGTATGTTTAATTGTCCAAGTAAATTAAGATTAAATCCCCTCTATACCAACTCCATTTCAATGTCAAACTAAGAAGATAATATATGTGTATATGATTTGTAACCTGAGTTATACAAGTTTTAGTTATTAAAGTGTTCAATATACATTTGTAAGATAAGATTATAATAAATCTTCACAGGTCACTAAGGAATCTAAACACAGTGGGAGACTTTCTGATCAATAAAAAGTTACCTAAGGTATATGAGTATAAAAGAGATTATGCTATATTTATTGTGTGCGCCACTGAAGAAGGAAATGGCAACCCACTCCAGTGTTCTTGCCTGGAGAATCCCAGGGACGGGGGAGCCTGGTGGGCTGCTGTCTATGGGGTCGCACAGAGTTGGACACAACTGAAGCGACTTAGCAGCATACTTTCATGGGAGAGAACAATACATGAATTTGCTGTTCTGCTTACCTAGAGTATCATAAGTAATATACCGGTCATATTAGTGGAACATGTTTAAATAGCATCAGCATATTTTAAAATGTGCAGGATGACCCAGTTCTTTTTGGTTGTCACATTATGAATGAAGATGGGGAAATGGAGGGTTAAGATGAAATGTCACAGCCTTCAAATCCGGGAGTTTACAGCAGACATTAGAATTCTGCAAAGTCCAAAGCAAGCAACATGCAGTCCAGTGAGGGCCTAGGGTCTCTTATATAGTCACAGAGTAACTCACAGTGGCTTCTGGAATGAGGAAGGGGGCAGAATGGTTGTGTTTTTTTTTTCCAGATCTTTCTCACACAACTTCTGCAGAGTCATCTCTCTCAGAATGTAAACCCAATTTTTAAGAACAAAATTAAATAAAATCTTTTTGTCCACAGAGTACTACTGAGGTAATAAAACTGCAAAGCAGTTCAACACTTTCACAAATCTCTGGTTGGCAATTAAAGGCCAAGGAGGGCTGAGAACACTGTGTTCTTTAAAATGACAACTAGAAATAATGACTTAGAAAGCCACTGTTTTCAAAAGCAAGACAACACCAAGTTGCTATTGTAAATAAGGGTTACATTTGTGGGAAGGCTCCTTTAATTCTCTTTTAGAAATACTTCTAAATTTATTTTTGAATTGAAAAAAATTCAGTTTTTCACAAATTGAATATTTGTGAAATTATTTTTGACCAGGAAAAATATGAGATACTATTAATAAGCTGGCTGGGGCTGGAGAGAGGGGACAACAGAGATATGAAAACAATTACCCGAAGGAAACCTGTATTCCACAAAGAATCAATACAGTACTCCTGGTTAGCTAGAGATTTGATACTGTTAAGTTTATTCATTCACTCACCCATTCATTCAATGAGAACACTGACTGAGCAACTATTATGTGCTAGGCACTGTTCTAGGAACTAGCTATCCAGATTTGAATAAGACAAACTAGGTCTCTGGTCTTAATGAACTCACTTTCTAGAAAAGAAAAACAGAAAACAAGACAATGTATTTTTATCCTTTAATCTGTGTAACAAGGCAACAAATAAATGAAGTTAGAATAAGTACTTGAGGAAAACCAGGGAATGACCAGAGAGTAAGTGATGAGAAGGAGCGTGTGCACTTTAAGCAACTTCACAATGAGTGACTAAGGAACACTTTTCTGAGGAGGTGACACTGGAGCTGAGGCCTCAATTGTATGTTCAATTATTAGTGAAGTTGGCAAATGAACAAAGCTGTCTAAAAGGCAGCGAAACAGCCAGTGAAAAGGTCCTAAATATACTAATAAGCTTTATGAGTCTGAGGAGGAAAGCAGTCACTTACGGCTAAAATGTAGCAAGCAAGCAGAAAACAAATGCATGGACTCAGTGGCTGGTAGGTCTCTCTCTTGTAGATCGGAGTATGAAGTCTAGGTTTTATTTTATGAGCAGTGGGAAGCCCCTAAGAATTTTAAGCAAGGGTGACATAACCTAATTTACTTCTTAAAAAAGACAGTCAGCAAACTATGGCCCCTGGGCAAACCCTCCCTTAGCCTATTTCTATAAATAAAGTAGTATTAAGGCACACCCATGACCTCGATCTACATATTATCTATGGCTGCTTTTGCAACACTGTCAGAAATGAGCATCTGCAACAGAAACCACATGGCCCACAAAGCCTATTTACTCTGGCCATTTAAAGAAAAGGTTTACTAACCCACAAGCAAGGAGGGATAAGAAAGCCTTCTTCAGGGATCAATGCAAAGAAATAGAGGAAAACAATAGAATGGGAAAGACAAGAGATCTCTTCAAGAAAATTAGAGATACCAAGGGAACATTTCATGCACAGATGGGCACAATAAAGGACAGAAATGGTATGGACTGAAGAGAAGCAGAAGACATTAAGAGTTGGCAAGAATACATAGAACTATACAAAAAAGATCTTCCCGACGCAGATAACCATGATGGTATGATCACTGACCTAGACCCAGACATCCTGGAGTGTGAAATCAAGGGGGCCTTAGGAAGCATCACTACGAACAAAGCTAGTGGAGATGATGGACTTCCAGTACAGATATTTCAAATCCTAAAAGATGATGCTGTAAAAGTGCTGCACTCAATATGCCAGCAAATTGGGAAAACTCAGCAGTGGCCACAGAACTGGAAAAGGTCAGTTTTCATTCCAATCCCAAAGAAAGGCAATGCCAAAGAATGTTCAAACTACTGCACATTTGCACTCATCTCACACACTAGTAAAGTAATGTTCAAAATTCTCTAAGCCAGGCTTCAATAGTACATGAACCGTGAACTTCTAGATGTTCAAGCTGGATTTAAAAAAGGCAGAGGAACCAGAGATCAAACTGCCAACATTCACTGGATCATCGAAAAAGCAAGAGAGTTCCAGAAAAACCTCTAATTCTGCTTTATTGACTATGCCAAAGCCTTTGACTATGGATCACAACAACCTGTGGAAAATTCTGACAGAGATGGGAATACCAGACCACCTGACCTGCCTCTTAAGAAATCTGTATGCAGGTCAAGAATCAACAGGTAGAACTGGACATGGAACAACCGACTGGTTCCAAATCAGGAAAGGAGTACATCAAGGCTGTATATTGTCACCCTGCTTATTTAATTTAAATGCAGAGTACATCATGCGAAATGCTGGGCTGGATGAAGCACAAGCTAGAATCAAGATTGCCGGGAGAAATATCAATAACCTCAGATATGCAGATGACACCAGTCTTATGGCAGAAAGCAAAGAAGAACTAAAAAGCGTCTTGATGAAAGTGAAAGAGGAGAATGAAAAAGTTGGCTTAAAACTCAACATTCAGAAAACTAAAATCATGGCATCCAGTCCAATCACTTCATGGCAAATAGATGGGGAAACAATGGAGACAGTGACAGACTTTATTTTCTTGGGCTCCAATATCACTGCAGATGGTGACTGCAACCATGAAGTTAAAAGATGCTTGCTCCTTGGAAGAAAAGCTATGACCAACCTAGACAGCACATTAAAACACAGAGACATTACTCTGCCAACAAAGGTCCGTCTAGTCAAAGCTATGGTTTTTCTAGTAGTCATGTATGGATGTGAGAGTTGGACTATGGAGAAAGCTGAGTGCTGAAGAATTGATGCTTTTGAACTGTGATATTGGAGAGGACTCTTGAGAGTCCCTTGGACTGCAAGGAGATCAAAGCAGTCCATCCTAAAAGAAATCAGTCCTGAATATTCCTTGGAAGTACTGATGCTAAAGCTGAAAATCCAATACTTTGGCCACCTGATGCGAAGAACTGACTCATTGGAAAAGACCCTGATGCTGGGAAAGACTGATGGCAGAAGGAGAAGGGTATGACAGATGATGAGATGGTTGGACTGCATCACTAACTCAATGGACATGAATTTGAGTAAGCTCCGGGAATTGGTGATGGACGGGGACGCCTGACATGCTGCAGTCCATGGGGTCGCAGAGTTGGACACAACTGAGCGACTGAACTGAACTTACTGACCCACATTTTAAAAAAGCCTCCTCTGACTGCTGTGGAAATCAGACTATACAAAAGTGAGAGCAGAAGTGGAGAGACCAAGATAGATGAATATGGATTGTATTCTGGAGTAAAGCTACCCTAATTGATGGAGTGAATTTGTACATGAATGGGTCAGTGCCTGTACGTTCAGTGTGATGTTAGCTCTACAGATATGGCTATTTAGATCTACATCTGCCATGTTCCAGAGGCAGCAACAAATGCTTCAGGGTTTTATAAACCATGTTAACACTGGACTTTATCCTAAGAGCATGGGGAGGCACAAGAGAATTTTAAAGAGGGGAGTAAACTGAGTAGATTGTAACATATTCTAGAAGAGTTTGGAATGGTTCACACACCATCTCTCCAAAGCCTGTCAAAGCTTCTAGGAATCTCAGAACTGCCTTTATCTCTCATGAAGTTGCCTAAACTAAAAGCTGTTAGTAGAGCATTCATGAGAAAATTTTGGGTGTTTTTTTTAAAATACAGAAGCTCAAATCCTATTCAGATAAAATGAATCAGGATCTTTAGTGCGTAGGAACCAGGTATTTGTAGTTTTGAAAAGGAGATTTAAAGCGCACATCATTGTACTTGGAATACAGGACAATGAAGAAAAGGAGAGGAAAGGAGTAGCTGACTCATCAAATAACTAGATATCTTAAGAATAAAAGCAGCAGAAATATCAACTCTTGGTTATCTTTTCCTATCAAGGATTTTACTTAAGAGAAACAAGAGGGTGAGTTAGGTTGACTAAGCCAACTACAAAGTGTCTCCCTTTGATTGCTGGCAAAAAAACCCAAAAACAATAGAATAAAGAAAACCTTTATATTATAAGCAGCTAATTCTAAAATCAAAGAAGGAGAGTAGTAACTGAGTTAACAAACCACTGATACATCAGCACGCATTTAAAATAGATTCTTGCACAAATGAAAGGAGAAACAGTGTCCTATAGGCAAACTCAGAAAGAGCCATTCACCAGATGAACTCTATATGAAAATTTAGTTATCATAATCAGCAAATTTAGTTATCATAATCAGCACATGTTTTTCCTGTTCTATAAAACAGTGCCTCCTCATATCTGAAGTCAAGTGAATTTTAAGAGTACTGCTTCTTATTGAAGAAAACAGATCAAAAGATGTCACAGTGAATAACATGGGGGCAAAAGAAGTACCATGATAATATGCTGTTGGATTACAAACATTTTCTGTTTTCATTTTAGGTTTATTTTTTGTTTTGCTTTAACCATTTGAAATTTTTATTCTTTCCTTGTAATAGTTGATATTGACAATTTGAGGGTTTTCTTTCCAGCTCCTTTAATTACAGACATAAGGAGCGTCTTTAAATTTGTAGATGTACCACAGTCTCTTCCAGGACTTAAGACAAATGCTATATACTCTTTTTTTCTGCCAGGAATACTTATGTCTCCCTTCCCCACTCTCTGAGGAAATGATATGCAGTCTGCCGTTTATATAGACCTGAGGGTCTGTAACAGAAAGGTGAAAGTGAAAGTCACTCAGTCGTGTCTGACTCTTTGTGACTCCATGGACCCCACCAGGCTCTTCTGTCCATGGAATTCTCAAGGCCAGACTATTAGAGCGGGTAGCCATTCCCTTCTCCAGAGGATCTTCCCAACCCAGGGATCGAACCCAGGACAGAAGTTATCCTAACAAAGAGTGAGGGTGGGAGGGGACAGCATGACTGTAAAGATTTTGAGGCAGGAAAGAGTTTGAGGTACCCGCAGATTTAGAGAGGGCCAGAGAGGATGGAGAAGAAACTGGCAACCCACTCCAGTATTCCTGCCTGGAGAATCCCAGGGACGGGGGAGCCTGGTGGGCTGCCATCTATGGGGCTGCACAGAGTTGGGCACGACTGAAGCAACTTAGCAGCGGCAGCACAGAGAATGGAGAGGACAGAGAAGGAAAGAATGGACTAGAAAAACAGTTTGAAATCAGCTCATCCAGAGGACTGCATGTCTTATTCATGACTTGAATATGTTCCTGCAACTGAAATTTGTAGGTAAAAGGAGAGTAAATGCTTGGAAGCTAGTTTCAAATTCAGGCTTTACCGTTTATCAGTTGTGTGACCTGCAGTGAGTTATTAAAAATACTCTACTATGTAGAGGGCTGGAGCTAACTGAGGATAGATTTGTGAAATGATTGGTATGCTGCCTGATTCATTAAAGGTACTCTATACATGGTTGGTGTTATTAAATAGTACTCAACATATAAAGAAATTTGTGTTATCAGTGAAGTGATAAAACATTTTGTTTATAATGGATATTGGATACTTTCTATTGTTATGAACACAGGTTATTCTATTCCTTCTTGAAAATTAGTTATAATATAATGTAATTAATTGTAATGTGAAGTTTTGTATCTGAAGCACTGAACCCCATGGTTTATCTTCTAAAACAAACACACAAAAATTAGAAAAATACATTGAGCTATTGTTTCAAATCTTTGTAGTAATACATTTATTTTTGTCTGGGCTGTGATTGATTTTGGCCAAATGTATCATTAAAAGTTACTTACTTACATAAACCTTAACACATCTTAAGGTTTATGATATGATATTCCACTCTGAGAAGAAAACCATAGCTGATAAAAGATTTGAAGTGATGTCATCTTTTCATTAGGACAGTTCAATAAAGATGGCTCATGGGGATACAAATTACTGTACTAAGATCAAGAATTCATACCACTCAGTTCAAAAGTTAAGCCGCCTTCTATGTAGTCTGAGAGGACCTAATGTCAGCAAGAAATACACTTCTTGTGTTTAAAAAAAAAGTTAAAAAGTTAAGGCCAAAAAAAGTTGGCCTTGATCTTGTAATTTAAGGAGATTAATAAAATCTCTGAATTTTTTGGCCGCACCATGCAGCATGTGGGATCTTAAGTTTCCCAAGCAGGTATGGAACCCCTGCCCCCTGCAGTGGAAGTGCAAGTGCTAGCTACTGGACTGTCAGGAAAATCCCCTTTTCCCCTTAAATATAAATCCCTTTAACGTCAATCTTAAATAATGTTTTTTCAAATATAATAATGATTTTAAGGCATACTGACAGTTCTTACCAGCTCGAATATGGTTCAGTGAAGCCAACATCCTCAACATGAAAGAGGCTGGAACTGTAATGGTATTTCTAGTCTCTTCCAGCATGAGTTCATTTCGAGTTATAACCTATGAGACAAGTTAAATAACCATGTCAAAGATCATAGAGTAACTGTATGTTTTCCTTAGATACTAGAGAGAACTGTAAAGAATTAACAGGAATTACTTCATTCTTCACATATATCTATATGAGTCTATATTACCATCTTAAGGCTGCTGCTGCTAAGTTGCTTCAGTCGTGTCTGACTCTTTGTGACCCCATAGATGGCAGCCCACCAGGCTTCCCCATCCCTGGGATTCTCCAGGCAAGAACACTGGAGTGGGTTGCCATTTCCTTCTCCAATGCGTGAAAGTGAAGTCGCTCAGTCGCGTCCGACTCCCAGCGACCCCATGGACTGCAGCCTACCAGACTCGTCCATCCATGGGATTTTCCAGGCAAGAGTACTGGAGTGGGGTGCCATTGCCCTCTTAAGGCCACCCAATGCCAAATAATTACTTTAGCTTGTAATCAACAGAGTAAGATCAGAGAACACTACTCTTTAACTGGAAGAAAGACAAAGGTCAAACCCTGAGGCTACCTGAAACACATAAGAATTCAATTTACTTTTACTTATAATTTGTTTATAAAAGCAGAGCAGTCTACTTTGTGTCCGCTTATTATTTTTTTCCCTCTAGTGGAACTGATATTTCTAGTGACAGCACTGTTAGATTATTATCCCTGGGTCATTTGTGCCCCTCAAGGAAAATGTTACGTTAACTTCAAAGTTAACTTCAAAAATAAACCTCTGGATGAGAGTTACCAATGAACTGTGTCTTAAGTATGAAGAATAGGACTAAAGAACATCCATGAACATCTATGGATTTAATGTATAATTATAGACAAAGGAAAAAAGAGGAAACCAAAGGGAATGGCAAAGGAAAAACAGAAAGAAAGGAAGGAAAGCAGTAAAGGAAGAAAAGACACTAACCTGATCAGCAGTCCCCCAACGACATTACATTGTCAACTCATGAGGGTGCCCACAGGGCCCTGTACAGCCCGGCCTCATGAGGCCCGCTGAGCTGCTTTCTTATGTGTCCTCAGCACGCAGATGGCTCACCCACCTTACAGCAACTTGAAACACGCTGATCCTTCTCTCTCAAATGTTCCTTTGGTCCTGGTCTACCTGGTAAACTCAGTCCAATTCTGATTTCCTCTGTGAAGACCTTCCCATCCCATTTACTCCAATTGAAAATTCCTTTCTATGAGTTTCCAGAACACTACGTGTACATTTCTGACACTGACCACACTGTACTCTGGTTGTTCATATGTCTGTTTTTTCCCACTAGTCTTTGGGTTCTGAAGGAAAGGCTTTATCTTTTAAAATCCAGGATTCTACCTGATATAGGGGCTTCCTATGTGGCACCTGCTTGCCGATAAAGGAGACAAAAGAGACTTGGGTTCGATAGCTGCGTTGGGAAGACCCCCTAGAATAGGAAATAGCAACCCACTCCAGTATTCTTGCTTAGAAAATTCCATGGACAAAGGGGCCTTAAGTGTTTAATATAGGTCTACTGACATAATGAGTAAAAATATACGTGGGAATCTCACTATGAACCGTCAACCGTGGCGTAGAGAACGAGTTTTTCAATTTACTAATATTTTTAGCAATGCACCCCTTATTGTTTTAAGAGAGGGCTGCTGTTGTTCAGTTATCAAATCCTGTCCAACTTTTTGCAACCCATGAACTACAGCATGCCAGGCTCCTTCACTATCTTTGAGAGTTTGTTCAAATGCCTGTCCATTGAGTCGGTGATGATATCCATCTCATACTCTGCCTCCTCCTTCTCCTCCTACCTTCATTTTTCCCCAGCATCAGGGTCTTCTCCAATGAGTCAGCTCTTCACCTCAAGTGGCCAAAGTACTGGAGTTTCAGCTTCAATATCAGTCCTTCCAGTGAATAGTCAGGACTGATATCCTTAAGGGTTGACTGGTTTGATTTCCTTGCAGTCCAAGGGACTCTCAAGAGTCTTCTCTAACACCACAGTTGAAAAGCGTTACTTCTTTAGTGCTCAGCCTTCTTTATGGTTCAACACTCATATCAGTACATGACAACTGGAAAAACCATAGCTCGGATTATACAGACCTTTGCCAGCAAAGTGATGTCTCTACTTTTTAATACACTGTCTAGGTTTGTTACTGCTTTCTTTCCAAGGAGCAAGCATCTTTTAATTTTATGGCTGCAGTCACTGTCCACAGTGATTTTGGAGCCAAAGGAAATAAAATTTGTCACTGCTTCCACTTTTCTCCATCAAGCTGCCATGAAATGATGGGACTGGACGCCATGATGTTTTTTGAATGCTGAGTTTTAAGCCAGCTTTTTCATTCTCCTCTTTTATCCTCATCAACAGGCTCTTTAGTTCCTATTTCAGTTCAGTTCAGTCACTCAGTCATTTCTGATTCTTTGCAACCCCATGGACTGCAACATGCCAGGCTTATTCAAACTCATGTCCAAGGAGTCGGTGATGCCATCCAATCTTTTCATCCTCTGTCATCCCTTCTCCTCCCGCATTCAATCTTTCCAAGCATCAGGGTCTTTTCCAATGAGTCAGTTCTTCACATCAGGTGGCCAAAGTATTGGAGTTTCAGCCTCAGCATCAGTACTTCCAATGAACACTCAGGACTGATTTCCTTTAGGATTGACTGGTTGGATCTCCTTGCAGTCCAAGGGACTCTCAAGAGTCTTTTCCAACATCACAGTTCAAAAGCATCAATTCTTCAAAGCTCAGCTTTCTTTATAGTCCAACTCTCACATCCATACATGACTACTAGAAAAACCATAGCTTTGACCAGACAGACCTTTGTAGGCAGAGTAATGTCTCTGCGTTTTAATGTGGTGTCTAGGTTGGTCATAGCTTATCTTCCAAGGAGCAAGCATCTTTTAATTTCATGGTTGCAGTGACCATCTGCAGTGATTTCTGAGCCCAAGAAAATAAAGTCTGTCACTGATCCATTATTTGCCCATCTATTTGCCATGAAGTGATGGGACTGGATGCCATGATCTTAGTTTTCTGAATGTTGAGCTTTAAGCCTGCTTTTTCATTCTCCTCTTTCACTTTCATCAAGAGGCTCTTTAGTTCTTCTTTGCTTTCTGCCATAAGACTGGTGTCACCTGCATATCTGAGGTTATTGATATTTCTCCCGGCAATCTTGATTCCAGCTTGTGTTTCATCCAGCCCGGCATTTCACATGATGCACTCTGCATATAAGTTAAATAAGCAGGGTGACAATATACATCCTTGACAAACTCCTTTCCTGATCTGGAACCAGTCGGTTGTTCCATGTCCAGTTCTACCTGTTGTTTCTTGATCTGCATACAGATTTCTCAGGAGGCATGTCAGGTGGTTTGGTATTCCCATCTCTGTAAGAATTTTCCACAGTTTGTTGTGATACATAACAGATTTGTGCCTGGAGAATTCCATGGACATAGAAGCATGACAGACTATACAGTCCATGGAGGGGGGGACACAACTGAGCAACTAACACTTTCACTTTACCTAATGGAGGAAAGTTTACTTTCCTCCATAAGAGTGGTGTCACCTGCCTATCTGAGGTTATTTCTCCTGGCATTCTTAATTCCAGTTTGTGAGTCATCCAGCCCAGCTTTTTGCATGAGGAACTCTGAATGTAAGTTAAATAAACAAGGTGAGATCTCTAGTCTTTCCCATTCTATTGTTTTCCTCTATTTCTCTGCACTAATCACAGAGGAAGGCTTTCTTATCTTTCCTTTTCTCCTTTGCCTTTAGCTTCTCTTCTTTTTTCAGCTATTTGTAAGACCTCCTCAGACAATCATTTTGCCTTTTTGCATTTCCTTTTCTTGGGGATGGTCTTGATCACCGCCACCTGTACAATGCCATGAATTTCTGTAAATCATTCACCACGCACTCTATCAGATCTAATCCCTTGAATCTACTTCTCGCTTTCACTACATATTCGTAAGGGATTTGATTTAGGTCATACCTGAATGGTCTGGTAGTTTTCCCTGCTTTCTTCAATGAGTCTGAATTTGGCAATAAGGAGTTCGTGATCTGAGCCACAGTCAGCTCCTGGTCCTGTTTTTGCTGACTGCATAGAGCTTCTCCATCTTTGGCTGCAAAGAATATAATCAGTCTGATTTCAGAACTGACCACCTGGTGATGTTTATGTGTAGAATTGTCTCTTGTGTTGTTGGAAGAGGGTGTTTGCTATGATCAGTGCATTCTCTTGGCAAATCTCTGTTTTCAGAAGCCTTTGCCCTGCTTCATTCTGTACTCCAAGGCCAAATCTGCCTGTTACTCCAGGTATCTGTTGACTTCCTACTTTTGCATTCCAGTCCCCTATAATGAAAAGGACACTTTGGGGTGTTAGTTGTGGAAGGTCATGTAGGTCTTTACAGAACCATTCAACTTCAGCTTCTTCAGCATTACTGGTTGGAGCATAGACTTGGATTACTGTGATATTGAATGGTTTGCCTTGGAAACGAACAGAGATCATTCTGTTGTTTTTGAGATTGCATCCAAATACTGCATTTCAGACTCTTTTGTTGACTATGATGGCTACTCCATTTCTTCTAAGGGATTCCTGCCCACAGTAGTAGATATAATGGTCATCTGAGTTATATTCACCCATTCCAGTCCATTTTAGTTCACTGATTCCTAGAATGTCAATGTTCACTCTTGTCATCTCCTGCCTGACCACTTCCAATTTGCCTTGATTCATGGGCCCAGAATTGAGCCACAGTGGGTGGGGGCTGTCCTTTTGTGATCAGTAAGCTTTGAGGAGCAGGCATCAATCGGCAGAGTGGAGAAAGTGGGGACAGGGTGGGTAGGGGGCAGCTGGTACTGCCATATATCTGAAGCTGGAGCCCACAGCATCACCGCCTCTTTTCTCTCGGTGGGAAGAAGCGGTGAGGCAAAGAAACTCCAATTAGCTCTTTCCAGGCTGCAGTCCATGGGGTTGCTAGGAGTCGGATACGACTGAGTGACTTCACTTTCACTTTTCACTTTCATGCATTGGAGAAGGAAATGGCAACCCACTCCAGTATTCTTGCCTGGAGAATCCCAGACATGGGGGAGCCTGGTGGGCTGCCGTCTATGGGGTCGCACAGAGTCGGACATGACTGAAGCGACTTAGCAGCAGCAGTAGCAGCATGGGCCCAACATTCCAGATTCCTATGCAATGCTGCTCTTTACAGCATAGGACTTTACTTCCATAACTAGTCACATCCACAACTGGGTGTTGTTTTTGCTTTGGCTCCGTCTTCATTCTTTCTGGAGTTATTTCTCCACTGATCTCCAGTAGCATATTGGGCACTTACTGACCTGGGGAGTTCATCTTTCAGTGTCCTATCTTTTTGCCTTTTCATACTGTTCATGGGGTTCTCAAGGCAAGAAAACTGAAGTGGTTTGCCATTCCCTTCTCCAGTGTTACTTCCTCTTTACTTTCGTCCATTAGAGGGGTAACACCTGCTGTTATTTCTCCTGGCAATCTTGATTCCAGCTTGTGCTTCATCCTGCCCAGCATTTTACATGATGAACTCTGCATATAAGTTAAATAAGCAAGCCTTGATGTATTCCTTTCCCGATTTTGAACCCGTCAGTTGTTCCATGTCTGGTCCTAACTATTGCTTCTTGACCCGCATGTTGATTTCTCAGGAGACAGGTACTAAGTGAGTGTTAGTTGCTCAGTTGTGTCCATCACTTTTGTGAACCCTTCGACTATAGCCTACCATGATCCTCTGTCCATGGAATTCTCCAAGCAAGAATACTGGAGTGGGCTGCCACTCCCTTCTCAGGGTATCTTCCCAACCCAGGTTATCAAACCTGGGTCTCCTGCACTGCAAGTGGATCCTTTACTATTGAACCATCAGGAAAGCCCAGAGGCAGGTAAGGTGGTCCATCTCTTTGAGAATTTTCCACTACTTGTTGTGATTCATAACAACCTACAGTTTAGCACAGTTAATGAAGCAGAAGTAAATGTTTTCTTGGAATTCCCTTGATTTTTCTGGGATTCAACAAATGTTGGCAGTTTGATCTCTAATTTCTCTGCCTTTTCTAAATCCAGCTTGTACATCTGGAAGTTCTTGGTTCACATACTGCTGAACCCTAGCTAGAAGGATTTTGAGCATAACCTTACTAGCATGTGAAATGAGTGCAATTGTGAGGTAGTTTGAACATTTTTTCACATTGCCTTTCTCTGAGGTTAGAATGAAGATTGATCTTTTCCAGTCCTGTGGCCACTGCTAAATTTTCCAAATTTGCTTACATACTGAGTGCAGCACTTTAACAGCATTATCCTATTTTAGGATTTTAAATAGCTGAGTTGGAATTCCATCACCTCCACTAGCTTTGTTTGTAGTGATGCTTCCTAAGGCCCACTTAACTTCACACTCCAGGATGTCTGGGGCTCTAGGTGAGTGACCACATCATTGTTGTTATCTGGGTCATCAAGACCTTTTTGTATAATTCTTCTGTGTATCCTTGCCACCTCTTCTTAGTATCTTCTGCTTCTGTTAGGTCCTTACAGTTTCTGTTCTTTATTGTGCCCATCCTTACATGAAATGTTCCCATGTTATCTCCTATTTTCTTGAAGAGTTCTCTAGTCTGTCCCATTCTATTGTTTTCCTCTATATCTTTGCATTGTTCATTTAAGAAGGCCTTCTTATCTCTCCTTGCTCTTCTCTAGAACTCTGCATTCAGTTGGGTATATCTTTCCCTTTCTCCCTGGCCCTTCACTTCTGTTTTCTCAGCTATTTGTAAAGCCTCCTCAGGCAACCACTTTGCCTTCTTGAATTTCTTTTTCTTGGGGATGGTTTTGGTCACTGCTTCTCGTATGTTACAAACCTCTGTCCATAGTTCTTTACGCACACTCTACCAGATCTAATCTCTTGAATCTATTCATCATCTCCACTGTATAATAAAAAGGGATTCGATTAAGGTCATACCTGAAAGGCCTAGTTACTTTCCCTACTTTCTTCAACTTAAGCCTGAATTTTGCAATAAGGAGCTCATGATCTGAGCCACAGTCAGCTCCAGGTCTTATTTTTGCTGACTGTCAAGAGCTTCTCCATTTTCAGCTGCAAAAAAATATCAATCTGATTTTACTATAGACCACCTGGTGATGTTCATGTGTAGTGTTCTCTTGTGTTGTTGGAAAAAGGTGTCTTTGTGACCAGCGTGTTCTCTTGACAAAACTCTATTAGGCTTTGCCCTATTTCATTTTGTATTCCAAGGCAAAACTTACATGTTACTCCAGGTATCTCCTGACTTCCTACTTTTGCAATTGAATCCCCTATGATGAAAAGGACATCTTTTTTTGGTGTTAGTTCTAGAAGGTCTTGTAGGTCTTCACAGAACCATTCAACTTCAGCTTCTTTGGCATTAATGGTTAGGGTATAGACTTGGATTACTGTGATATTGAATGGTTTGCCTTGGAGACAAACCAAGATCATTCTGTCGTTTTTGAGATTGTACCCATGTACTGCATGTCAGACTCTTGTTGACTATGATGGCTACTCCATTTCTTATAAGGGATTCTTGCCCACAGTAGTAGAATCAAAGGTCATCTGAATTAAATTCACCCATTCCTGTCCATTTTAATTCACTGATTCCTAAGATGTTGATTTTTATTCTTGGACCAAGTCCAATTTACCTTGATTCACGGACCTAACATTCCTATGCAATATTGTTCTTTACAACATTGGACTTTATTTTCACCACCAGATACATCCACAACTGAGTGACATTTCTTCTTTGGCTCAGCCACTTCATTCTTTCTGGAGCTATTAGTAATTGCCCTCTGCTCTTCCCCTGTAGCATCTTCTGATATGGGGGCCCATCTTCCAGTATCATATCCTTTTGCTTTTTCATCCTGTTCATAAGATTCTTGCAACAAGAACAGTGGAGTGCTTTGCCATTTCCTCCTCCAGTGGACCACGTTTTGTCAGAACTCTTTTTCTCTCTCGGGTGGCTGTCACAGCATGTGGCTCATAGCTTTATTGAGTTATGGAAGCCCCTTTGCCATGACAAGGCTGAGGTCCACGAAGGGGTACGAGGTAGCAGTATCAACCTTAGTTGCACTCACCTCCTCACAGAAGCTCAGTAATTCATTAGTAGCTGATTAACGCAATGGATCCTTATTTTCCTTATAAGAAATACTTGTATGAAGTCTTAAATGAAACCCATAAATGGAAACTCTGTTTGGAGCTGAGGAAATACCCAGAGTTTAGCTTTCATATCATACATCTTCCTGCTTCGAATCCTGCAAAAAACCTACAGCTTCTGAGAACTTAATTTCAAAAATACTGATGCAACAGCAGCTTCAGAAGCTGAGGAAACCTTAAAATAAAATCATAAAGTAAAAGAGTCTCTGATCATTTGTTCTGCTACCCATTTGGCTATGATTATGGAGAAAAGTTACAGTAAAACTACTTTCTTAAAAGGACACAGGCTTTTTTTTTATTTTTAATTATTCTTCATTGCATCAAGCCAAAATAGTCAATCTATTCGACTATAATAAACTTTATCTGTTACTACTGATAATCAACATTCTAATTATCAAAACAGTATTTCAGTTTTTATCTCTCTAGTATTGTGGGCATGTTTTATTCTTTTCTTTTTCTTAAAATTTGACCTCATTAAGTGAATTAACTTGCTTTGATTCTTCTTAAAACAGCATTTCAGGGGCCTCCCTGATGGCTCAATGATAAACAATCTGCCTGCCAATGAAAGAGACATGGGTTTGATCTCTGACCGGGGAAGGTCCCACATGCCGTGGAGCCACTAACCCTTTGTGCCACAACTATTGAGCCTGAGCGCTAGAGCCCAAGAGCTGCAACCGCTGGGCCCTCATGCCACAGCTACTGAAGTCCATGTGCCTAGAGCTCAAGCTCTGCAGCAAGAGGAGCCACTGCAATGAGAAGCCCACACACCACAACTACAGAGTAACTCCCATTTGGTGCAACTAGAGAAAGCCCACACAGCAGTGAAGGCACAGCACAACCAAAAAATATATACATAAATAAATAAAATTATTAAGCATTTCAGGAACAAAGTGAAATATGTTCTATAATAAATATAACAAAAATCTTACTTCATCAGCAAGTTTTCGGTTAAAAATCCTTGATTCCTCTAGTGGTGACCAGATTTTTATGTCATAATCTATGCCAGATGAGGCGAGAACTAGAAAAAATAGTTCACATTAATATAAAGCTTAGAAACGTCATTAATTCACTTAAATGTGTAATGTATATATGCATGGATGTATATGTTCAGCAAAACTGAGTTAGAATGGACATTGTACTGATACGTTTAACTGTTAACCGAGAATACTGTTTTGAAGATTTCCTAAAAGTTACCCTATAATACAATTTTAAGACCATCTTGAAATCACTCAAATTTTTTTCCTATTTACTGTTTTTTTATGAGAAACATGGGAATGTCAAATGGAAGGTAAGAACAAGTCATTGCTCCTTTGTTCTGGTAAATTAATTCTGATATGTAAAGACTAACAGGCACGGAAGTTCAATTTGGTTAAGCAGGGAAAAGTCCAATCAACTGAAGCTCTTATAGCTGATAAAACTAAGAAGAACTATTAGGAGAATAAACTTTTTAATCTATTTCCCTCTATTTTCAGCCAAAAACAGGTTGTAAACTTTTTTTGTTTTAAACCCAAGAAGAGCAATACTTGACCCTAGTAGCTGCCTACTAGGATAATTTGGATTATTCTTACAACTAGAAAAAAGTTGAAGCTGATTAATCATACTAATGATTTTGAACCCTTGCCTTATAAAAGGTCATCTTACTTGGGTCAAACGGGTGGGGCTGCAGGCAGTTTACCACATGATTATCAGCCTCCAGAAGCATTAAATGCTCAGCAGTGTGACGATCCCAGATGAAGATATGGCCGCAGTCAGAACCACTCATTACAAAGTTGGCACCCCAGAAATTGGCTTCTTTTATCTAAGGGTTAAGAAAAACAGAAAATTATAAGAGATTTCAAATCAAAGTTATTAAAAAAAGATTTTTCTATTCTCAAGTTTAAAAAATTAATTGGCTTAGAAAATAAAAAATTGAAGAGAGTCTTTGTCTTCCAGTATATTGACCATGACAGAGATTTATTAGTAGGGATAAAATGGAAGAAAATAAAGTCCCCCATGATGAAGATAAGTATTTTATTTTGTTTGATATTATATTTATAGTGCTTGAAACAGTACCTGGGCACACAGTAGGTGCTGAGTTAATAACTGCTAAATGAATGAATGAGATTTCTGGGTTATGGACAATATAATGAAAATTTATATACAGATGTCACTGAACTTTCCAAAACTGGTTCCATTGTCGCTTTAAAAGATAATATAAACAATTCATAGAAAAAAATGAATTGCTCCCCCCAGTATTTTGCTTTATGCCAAAGAACAAAATTACCAACCTTTTTATTAGCTATCAGAAGTTCTCACAATCAAGAAGGAAAGATATAAACACATATTTACTTTCATGAAGCAATGAAACAAAGGACATGTTAAGGTGATTATGATGGAGTTTTTCAGCAGATGCACAAAATGAACCATCAAAAATCTTTGTATTTCAGATCAGAATTTTTGAAATCATATTATGTGCAGCTGCGACTTTGATATTTTTGGCAAAGCAAAGGAGGGGAGCCAATTTTCTTGTTACTTGGAGCTACTATTCTATTTATTTGTCTTCTATTTTTTTCCATTCCTATCCCCAGTTATTTCCATCCAAAATTTTAACCATAAAAACACAAGAAATACAAATTGATTGCTTCTATTAATAATGAGTAGTCCTTGTAAAATAAGTAAATTGCTACTACATGATATCTATAAAAAGAGCTAATTATTTCCTCATCCCAAAGTTACTTTTTCCCTCTACCCTAAAGAAAGTAGATTGAAATTGATTCTGTAGATACTTTTTGAAAACTCAATGAATATATGAGAACACTTTCAGATATGAATGGTTCAGAGTGACAGCTGTTAATCATCTCACAAGATTTTCTCAGTAAATAGTTAAAATTGCATTATGTAGATAGACTTCTGGGTTATAAACACTTGAAAAGATCTTAGATATCATCTGGTCTGTTTTTACTTCATAGATGAGGAAATTGAAGTTTAGAAAGACAAGGTGACTAAAACAAATCTTTATCAATCTTTTAAAAAGTTATAATTAATCTGACTATATTTTGTAATGAACCTGGATTTCATATATCCAAATCTTTCTCTGTACAACCAACAAAAGAAACTAATATGAACTAAAAAAAAATCTACTAGGAAAGTAGATAGCAAGTATGAGAGAGCAAAAAAGAAGCAATGGTTACCTATATAAGCTAACATTTTTAAAGTTCTATAATAGTTCCTCAGTAGGGTAGAGTTTTCTTATAAAAAATAATGCTCTTTCACAACATATTATAGGACAAAAAGAACTATATTTGAGTAAAGAGATAACTGGGAAGGTGCAATAAATGCTATGTACAGAGATAATTACATAGAATATAGTAGAATCACACTGGCATATATAAAAACAACCATTATGGAAAAAAATTCATATTATGAAACTGCAGTTCTTCCAAACAATGTCATCAGTATATGGTACCATTGTCCTTGAGTTGCGATGGCCCTTATAAACCATCTTTACTAGTGGCCTTCTAATGTTCAAAGTATCCAATTCCTCCATTTCTTTCCTTTCTTTTCTCCGCCTGAAGAACTCCTGAATGCGGGCAACAGCAGAGCGTCTATGAATTACATATTAAAAGAAAAATACAGAAATAAATATAAAACATTCACAGGCCACTACAGAATGAAAGTGAGCAACATTAAAGTCAAGTGAAATCTAGAAATTATTTAAACTCAACATTATCTCAATAAGGCATCCCCAATCAAAAGCATAAAAAGGCAGACAAAACAGTAAGACTACATCAAACTAGTTGAGTTACTAAAACAAAATGTTTTAGTTAAGAGATCATTTAGAAATTTGGTACTGGTTGAGAGTAAAGGAAATAGCATGCGGCACACTATTTAAACGGCTATTTTATAAGAATATAATACAGACAAAATTAATATGCAATTTACTATACATAAAACAAAACCTACTCAATATTATATGTCCTCTCCATATTTAGGAAATACAAAGGCATAAACAGAAACCAAAAAAAGAAACTAAAGGTAACATATAATTGCAGTGGATGTCTTGAGATTTTGTTTAAAGGAGATTTTGTTCTCAGCAAAGAATAAACTAGTCAAGGAAAGAATATTGATATCTATGAATAAAACAAGGATCTTCTAATAGAATCTATTCTACACGAACTTCATATTAGAGTACAGAATGGAACTAATGAGGCTGATTTTTACTTTCCTAAGAACCCAGTTGGGTCACAGAGCTAGAGAGTGAAGAACAATGGACCCTCTTTAAGACTGATTTCATTACTAGAAGAAACTTTCCCCTAAATAACTGTTAGTTTGAACTTGTTATTTAAAACATTATATTCTGCAATATAATAGACAAAAATCCAAAATATATCAAGTGTCTACAAATCAGTATGAAAAATAAGTACTATAATAGAAAAATAATGACATGAACAAAGAAATTACAGAAGAAAGAGACTGTTAATAAATATGCAAAAAGATGCTTAGCCTCACTAATAATAAAACAAATTCATCTTTTTGTATATCTATCATATTAAAATTTTTTTTTACATCTATCAGAGTGGCAAGAGCACAGGAAAACAGGCACTACTGGTAGGAGTTTGAAGGTTTTATATATTAAAAAAAAAAGCAGTCTTTGGCTGTAAATTTTCACTTATGTAGAAACATATACAGGAAGGTGTAAGTCAGAAAGGTGTAGCTCACTGCATGCAAAATAGGCCCATGTAACCAGCACAAGTATTGAGAAATAGAGAATAAATAGAATTCAGAAGCCTCCCATTCTCCATTTCTATTATTATGCTGCACTATTCTGACTTCTAACATGATGGGTTAATTTTTGCCTGTTTCATTAATTAAACAAAATCATATGATGTATTTTGTGTCTAGCTTCTTTAGCTCAACATTATATTTGTCAGATTCATCCATGTTGCTGTATTTAGCTGTAGTTCATTCATTCTCTTTGCTGTACAATACTACTTTACATAAATACATTATAATTTATGTATCCATACAACTGTTGGTAGATACTGGGTTGTTTACAGGATTTGATGACAAAAATAGTGCTCTGATGAATATATGTACGTATTTCTCTTGAGCATATATTCAGAAGTAGATATGCTGGACCACAGTATATACATATGTTTATCTTAATAGATACTCTCAAACAATTTTCCAAAGTGGTTACAGCAGTATATAATCCCACTGGCAGTATATTACTGTTCCAGTACAATATATTTTTGAGGAGAAATTAAATAATATCCATTAAAACCTAAAATATGTATTTGTTTTGATGTAGCGATCTTATCTTTTAATAAATGCATGCTATAAAAGACATATGCAAATATCCATGTTTTTTCACAATATATATATACACATACACATATATATTCACCACAGCAGTTTGAGAAACACTGCAATAATCTAAGTGTTTTATACACAGAAAGGATAGGTTAAATAAATTATGGCACATCTGTACACTGGAATACTTATGTCATTAAATAATACTTATGTCATTAAAAATGATAAGATCCATAAGCAAGAATATGGAAAATATCAGTATTACCTTAAAGGATCTATAATATAGGTTACAAAATAATTCATAGAGGAAAAACTTATATATACATAGAAAGAATCTAGAAAAACAGACACTAAACTGTTAATAGCACTTTCTAAAACAATTCTATAACAATTATGTAGTCTTATAACATAAAGTTTTCTTTTTCATAAAATGATATTTTATAAAATTCTATAGGCTATTTAGAAAGTGTTTTAAAAATTTTATCCTATGTTACACATATTAAAAAAAAGGGGGGGATCCAAAAATTTAAGCTAGACATAATTAGAAACTTCCACAGAGAAAGCTGACATGTTCAGTTTACTCTGATTATCTCTTTCTGATTGGCAAATGATAAATGGGAAGGGTTGAGAGTTCAAATGCTCTCAAATGAAACAATTAATATGACTGCAATTCTCTTTTTTCTAAAGTAGAAGAAAAAAGGACTCTTAATCAGTTAAAAATACGTGAATAGCAAGAAACCGAAAAGAAAAATCTCTTGCTAAGAAAGTAGAGTATCTAGAAACTAATGCAACATTGTAAATCAACTATACTTCAATAAAATAAACTAAAAAAAAAAAAAAAAAAGGAATAAGTAGAGTATCAGGTAGCAGAAGGAACAGAAATAACCTTGCTGATAAAGCAGAGGCCTTAGGAGCTATAAATGGAAAAAGAAACTATACAACACAGCAAGAATCAGAAGCTCAAATCATTTTTAAAAAGCAGTATGGCCAAAATTAAAGCTGAATGAGTAATGGGATGATAATAATTAAGAATTAGTGAAGATGGTACCAAATCATAAGTGTTCATTTCACTTAAAAGTTTGCTCTAGGGACTTCCCTGGTAGCACAGTGGATAGGAATCAGCCTGCCAATGCAGGGAACATGGGTACAATTCCCGGTCTGGAAGGATTCCACATGCTAGCCGAGCAACTAAGCCCCTGCACCACAACTTCTGATCTGGCACTCTAGAGCGTGCAAGCCATGACTACTGAGCCTACGTGCTGCAACTACTAAAGCCCACTTGCCCTAGAGCCACACACCACACAACCCCTGAGCCCATGAGTTGCAAGTACCGAAGCCTGTGCATCCAGACCCTGTGCTCCATAACGAGAGAAGTCCCCATAATGAAGAAGCCTGCAGGCTGGGACAAAGGGCAGCCCCTGCTTGCAGCAAGCAAAGAAAGTCCTCACATAGCAACAAAGACTGAGCACAACCAAAAACAACCAAAGTGAACTTAAAAAAAGTTTGCTCTACAATATGGTCTAATTTACTGCTTAATGTTTGTTTGGCTTACCCATCCTGATAAAGAATAATTGTGAAATCTAGATCTCAAGAAATGTAGCTTGTACTGTTACAATTTAGGTCAAAGATCAGGGTACCTACCACTGTAGGAAATGATGTAAAACAGAAAAAAAGCTTAAAGTGCACAAATTTCAAGTTAGAAGATAAAAAGTGACAGTAAATGCTACGCTTGTATATATAATCAGATAATGTCCAACACGGCAAACAGTTCTAAAGAAATGAATAAACTTAGAATGAAAACATTGAAGGAAATTCCCTGGCAGTCTAGTGGTTAGGACTCTGCGTTTTCACTGTCAAGAGCCTGGGTTCAGTCCCTGGTCAGGGAGCTAATATCCCACATGCTGCGTGGCATACATATATATACACATCACACATACGTCACACACATCATACATAACACGTGTGCACCACATATAAAACACATGCATGTATCATACAGATGTGCTACATATCTTCCAACCCAGTGGACCAAAAAAATGGAAAAGAAAAAAAAAAAAAAGGATCAAAATCTTAGTCCTAAAAATGACAGGAAAGTTAAAAAAAAATGGTATAACAGGAAAATTAGAAGTAAAAAGTTGGAAAGTGAAAAGTGAAAGGTAAAGGTTCTCAGTCATGTCTGACTCTTTGCAACCCCATGGACTTATACAGTCCATGGAATTCTCCAGGCCAGAATACTGGAATGGTAGCCCATTCCTTCTCCAGGGGATCTTCCCAAACCAGGAATCGAACCAGGGTCTCCCGGATTGCAGGCAGATTCTTTACCAACTGAGCTATCAGGGAAGCCCCCCTGCTCCCAAAAAAAGTTGGAAAACAAATCCAAAAATAGCCATGATAATAATAAATTAAAGAGACTAAACTGACCAACGGAGAGAAAAAGAAACTGTTTCAGACATACCTAAAGTATGAGAACAAGGAAAGGATTTCAGGCAAAAGGATACTGTGCAAACAGTTATCAAATGAAAAATGGCATAGCTACATTAATATCAGATAAAACAGACTACTATAAAAAGTAATGTCAAGGTAGAAAAGATTACTACATATATAATAAGTTCACTTTACCAGAAAGAAATAATAATTTAATATATATATACCCAACTCTGTGGGAGAGGGAGAGGGTGGGGAGATTTGGGAGAATGGCATTGAAACATGTATAATATCCTGTATGAAACGAGTCGCCAGTCCAGGTTCGATGCACGATGCTGTATGCTTGGGGCTGGTGCGCTGGGACGACCCAGATGGAGGGTATGGGGAGGGAGGAGGGAGGACGGTTCAGGATGGGGAACACAGGTATACCTGTGGCGGATTCATTTCGATATTTGGAAAAACTAATACAATATTGTAAAGTTTAAAAATAAAATAAAATTAAAAGAAAAAAAAAGAAAATGATAGAACTATAAGGACATAATGACTTCAATACATCTGTCTCACTATTTTATAAGTCAAGCACCAAACAATAGAGATAATTTGAACAGCACAACTAACAGTCTTAATCTAATGGTGAGCCTTAAGTCAGAAATGGCCACAGGTCTGGAAAAAGTGTTTTCATTTCAGTCTCAAAAAAAGGCAATGCCAAACAATGTTCAAATAACCATACAATTTCACTCATTTCACATGCTAGCAAAATTATGATCAAAATCCTTCAGGCTAGGCTTCAGCAGTACATGAACCAAGAACTTGCAGATGTACAAGCTGGATTTAGAAAACACAGAGGAACCAGAGACCAAATTGCCAAAATCTGCTGGATCATAGTAAAAACAAGGGAATTCCAAAACACAATCTATTTCATTGACTATGCTAAAACCTTTAACTGTGTGGATCAAAACAAACGGTGGAAAATTCTGAAGGAGATGGGAATACCAGATCACCTTTACCTGTCTCCTGAGAAACCTGTATGCAGAACAAGAAACAACAGTTAGAACTGGACATGGAACTGGTTCAAAATTGGGAAAGGAGTATGTCAATGCTGCATACAGTCACCCTGCTTATCCAAATTATGTGCGGAGTACATCATGCAAAACGCTGCACTGGATGACTCAAAGCTAGAATCAAGATCACTGGGAGAAATATCAACAACCTCAGATAATGCAGATGATAACACTATAATGGCAGAAAGTGAAGAGGAACTGAAGAACCTCTTGATGAAGGAAAGTGAAAAAAAAAAAAAAGGAAAGTGAAAAAAGCTGGCTTAAAACTCAACATTCAAAATACGAAGTTCATGGCATTCAGTCCCATGACTTCATGGCGAATAGACGGGGGGAATGTGGAAACAGTGACAAGATTTCATTTTCTTGGGCTCCAAAATCATTGTGGATAGTGACTGCAGCCATGAAATTAAAAGACGCTTGCTCCTTGGAAGAAAAGATATGATAAACCTAGACAGCATATTAAAAAGCAGAGACATCACTTGCCAACAAAGATCCAGATAGTCAAAGATGGTTTTTCCAGCAGTCATGTACAGACATGAAAGTTGGACTATAAAGAAAGCTGAGGGCCGAAGAAATTAATGCTTTCTAACTGTGGTACTGAAGAAGACTCTTGAAGCTCCTAGGACAGCAAAGGGATCCAACCAATCAACCCTGAATATTCACTGGAAGGACTAATTTTGAAGCTGAAGATCCAATATTTGACCACCTGATGCGAAGACTTGACTCATTAGAAAAGACCTTGATGCTGGGAAAGATTGAAGGCAGGAGGAGAAGGGGACGAAAGAGGATGAGATAGTGGGATTCAATGAACACAATTTTGAGCAAACTCCAGGAGACAGTGAAGGACAGGGAAGCTTTGCATGCTGCAGTACATGGGTTGCAAAGAGCTGAACACGGCATAGCAACTGAACAACACAATATCATGGTCACATATAAAATTCTACATTAAAAATTAAAGTCACATGCTTTTCAAGCACACATGAAACATTTACAAATTTATCACAGAACAGGCCACAATGCCAGTTTCTACAAATTTCAAAATATAGGTCTAAATCAACCATGTTCTCTGACTGCAAATTAAATGTTAATGTAAAAAAAGCTGAATGCTAAATGTATACAACTAACAAAGTTAAAATGTAAAAAAGCAAAATGGCTGTCAGAGGAGGCCTTACAAATAGCTGTGAAAAGAAGAGATGCGAAAAGCAAAGGAGAAAAGGAAAGATATAAGCATCTGAATGCAGAGTTATAAGAATAGCAAGAAGAGATAAAAAAGCCTTCCTCAATGATCAATACAAAGAAATAGAGGAAAACAACAGAATGGGAAAGACTAGAGATCTCTTCAAGAAAATTAGAGATACCAAAGGAACATTTCATGCAAAGATGGGCTCAATAAAGGACAGGTATGGACTTAACAGAAGCAGAAGATATTAAGAAGAGGTGGCAAGAATACACAGAAGAACTGTACAAAAAAGGCTTCACGACCAAGATAATCACGATGGTGTGATCACTCATCTAGAGCCAGACATCCTGGAATGTGAAGTCAAGCGGGCCTTAGAAAGCATCACTACGAACAAAGCTAGTGGAGCTGATAGAATTCCAGTTGAGCTATTTCCAATCCTGAAAGATGATGCTGTGAAAGTGCTGCACTCAATATGCCAGCAAATTTGGAAAACTCAGCAGTGGCCACAGGACTGGAAAAGGTCAGTTTTCATTCCAATCCCAAAGAAAGGCAATGCCAAAGAATGCTCAAACTACCGCACAATTGCACTCATCTCACATGCTAGTAAAGTAATGCTCAAAATTCTCCAAGCCAGGCTTCAGCAATATGTGAACCATGAACTTCCTTATGTTCAAGCTGGTTTTAGAAAAGGCAGAGGAACCACAGATCAAATTGCCAACATCCGCTGGATCATCAAAAAAGCAAGAGAGTTCCAGAAAAACATCTATTTCTGCTTTATTGACTATGCCAAAGCCTTTGACTGTGGGGATCACAATAAACTGGGGAAATTCTGAAAGAGATGGGAATACCAGACCACCTGACCTGCCTCTTAAGAAACCTATATGCAGGTCAGGAAGCAACAGTTAGAACATGACATGGAACAGACGGGTTCCAAATAGGAAAAGGAGTACGTCAAGGCTGTATATTGTCACCCTGCTTATTTAACTTATATGCAGAGTACATCAAGAGAAACGCTGAGCTGGAAGAAGCACAAGCTGATCTCAAGACTGCCGGGAGAAATATCAATAACCTCAGATATGCAGATGACACCACGCTTATAGCAGAAAGTGAAGAGGAACTAAAAAGCCTCCTTTCAGGCTCTACTACAAAGCCACAGTCATCAAGACAGTATGGTACTGGCACAAAGACAGAAATATAGATCAATGAAACAAAATTGAAAGCCCAGAGATAAACCCACGCACCTATGGACACCTTATCTTTGACAAAGGAAGCAAGAATATACAGTGGAGAAAAGACAATCTCTTTTAACAAGTGGTGCTGGGAAAACTGGTCAACCACTTGTAAAAGAATGAAACTAGAACACTTTCTAACACCATACACAAAAATAAACTCAAAATGGATTAAAGATCTAAACATAAGACCAGAAACTATAAAACTCCTAGAGGAGAACATAGGCAAAACACTCTCTGACATACATCACAGCAGGATCCTCTATGACCCACCTCCCAGAATATTGGAAATAAAAGGAAAAATAAACAAATGGGATCTAATTAAAACTAAAAGCTTCTGCACAACTAAAGAAACTATAAGCAAGGTGAAAAGACAGCCTTCAGAATGGGAGAAAATAATAGCAAATGAAGCAACTGACAAACAACTAATCTCAAAAATATACAAGCAACTCCTGCAGCTCAATTCCAGAAAAATAAACGACCCAATCAAAAAATGGGCCAAAGAAATAAATAGACATTTCTCCAAAGAAGACATAGAGATGGCTAACAAACACATGAAAAGATGCTCAAGATCACTCATTATCAGAGAAATGCAAATCAAAACCACAATGAAGTACCGTTTCACACCAGTCAGAATGGCTGCAATCCAAAAGTCTACAAGCAATAAATGCTGGAGAGGGTATGGAGAAAAGGGAACACTCTTACATGGGAATGCAAACTAGTACAACCACTATGGATAACAGTGTGGAGATTCCTTAAAAAACTGGAAATAGAACTGCCATACAACCCAGGAATCCCATTGCTGGGCATACATACCAAGGAAACCAGAACTGAAAGAGACACATGTACCCCAAAGTTCATCGCAGCACTGTTTATAATAGCCAGGACGTGGAAGCAACCTAGATGTCCATCAGCAGATGAATGGATAAAGAAAGCTGTGGTACATATACACAATGGATTATTACTCAGCCATTAAAAATACATTTAAATCAGTTCTAATGAGGTGGATGAAACTGGAGCCTATTATACAGAGTGAAGTAAGCCAGAAAGAAAAACACCAATACAGTATACTAACGCATATATATGGAATTTAGAAAGATGGTAACGACAACCCTGTATGCGAGACAGCAAAAGACACAGATGTATAGAACAGTCTTTTGGACTCTGTGGCAGTGGGCGGGGGATGATTTGGGAGAATGGTATTAAAACATGTATAATATCATATAAGAAATGAATCGCCAGTCCAGGTTCAATACAGGATACGGGAAGCTTGGGGCTGGTACACTGGGATGACCCAGAGGGATGGTATGGGGAGGGAGATGGGAGGGGGTTCAGGATGGGGAACACATGTACACCCGTGGTGCATGCATGTTGATGTATGGCAAAACCAATACAATATGGTAAAGTAAAAAATAATAATAATCAGATCAGATCAGTCACTCAGTCGTGTCCGACTCTTTGCGACCCCATGAATCGCAGCATGCCAAGCCTCCCTGTCCATCACCAACTCACTGAGTTCACTGAGACTCTTGTCCATCGAGTTAGTGATGCCATCCAGCCATCTCATCCTCTGTCGTCCCCTTCTCCTCCTGCCCCCAATCCCTCCCAGCATCACAGTCTTTTCCAATGAGTCAACTCTTCTCATGAGGTGGCCAAAGTACTGGAGTTCTAGCCTTAGCATCATTCCTTCCAAAGAAATCCCAGGGCTGATCTCCTTCAGAATGGACTGGTTGGATCTTCTTACAGTCCAAGGGACTCTCAAGAGTCTTCTCCAATACCACAGTTCAAAAGCATCAATTCTTCGGCGCTCAGCCTTCTTCACAGTCCAACTCTCACATCCATACATGACCACAGGAAAAACCATAGCCTTGACTAGACGAATCTTTGTTGGCAAAGTAATGTCTTTGCTTTTGAATACGCTATCTAGGTTGGTCATAACTTTCCATCCAAGGAGTAAGCGTCTTTTAAATTTATGGCTGCAGTCACCATCTGCAGTGATTTTGGAGCCCAGAAAAATAAAGTCTGACACTGTTTCCACTGTTTCCCCATCTATTTCCCATGAAGTGGTGGGACCGGATGCCATGATCTTCGTTTTCTGAATGTTGAGCTTTAAGCCAACTTTTTCACTCTCCACTTTCACTTTCATCAAGAGGCTCTTGAGTTCCTCTTCACTTTCTGCCATAAGGGTGGTGTCATCTGCATATCTGAGGTTATTGATATTTCTCCCAGCAATCTTGATTCCAGCTTGTGCTTCTTCCAGTCCAGCGTTTCTCATGATGTACTCTGCATATAAGTTAAATAAACAGGGTGACAATATACAGCCTTGACAAACTCCTTTTCCTATTTGGAACCAGTCTGCTGTTCCATGTCCAATTCCAACTGTTGCTTCCTGACCTGCATACAAATTTCTCAAGAGGCAGATCAGGTGGTCTGGTATTCCTATCTTTCAGAATTTTCCACAGTTGATTGTGATCCCCACAGTCAAAGGCTTTGGCATAGTCAATAAAGCAGAAATAGATGTTTTTCTGGAACTCTCTTGCTTTTTCCATGATCCAGTGGATGTTGGCAATTTGATCTCTGGTTCCTCTGCCTTTTCTAAAATCAGCTTGAACATCAGGAAGTTCACGGTTCACATATTGCTGAAGCCTGGCTTGGAGAATTTTGAGCATTACTTTACTAGCAGGTGAGATGAGTGCAATTGTGCGGTAGTTTGAGCATTCTTTGGCATTGCCTTTCTTTGGGATTGGAATGAAAACTGACCTTTGCCAGTCCTGTGGCCACTGCTGAGTTTTCCAAATTTGCTGGCATATTGAGTGCAGCACTTTCACAGCATCAGCTTTCAGGATTTGGAAGAGCTCAACTGGAATTCCATCACCTCCACTAGCTTTGTTCGTAGTGATGCTTTCTAAGGCCCACTTGACTTCACATTCCAGGATGTCTAGCTCTAGGTCAGTGATCACACCATGGTGATTATCTGGGTCGTGAAGATCTTTTTTGTACAGTTCTTCTGTGTATTTTGCCATCTCTTCTTAATATCTTTTGCTTCTGTTAGGTCCATACCATTTCTGTCCTTTATCGAGCTCATCTTTGCATGAAATGTTCCTTTGGTATCTCTAATTTTCTTGACGAGATCCCTAGTCTTTCCCATTCTGTTGTTTTCCTCTATTTCTTTGCATTGATTGCTGAAGAAGGCTTTCTTATCTCTTCTTGCTATTCTTTGGAACTCTGCATTCAGATGTTTATATCTTTCCTTTTCTCCTTTGCTTTTTGCTTCTCCTCTTTTCACAGCTATCTGTAAGGCCTCCCCATGCAGCCATTTTGCTTTTCTGCATTTCTTTTCCATGGGAATGGTCTTGATCCCTGTCATCTATACAATGCCACGATCCTCCTTCCATAGTTCATCAGGCACTCTATCTATCAGATCTAGGCCCTTAAATATATTTCTCACTTCCACTGTATAATCATAAAGGATTTGATTTAGGTCATACCTGAATGGTCTAGTGGTTTTCCCTACTTTCTTCAATTTAAGTCTGAATTTGGCAATAAGGAGTTCATGGTCTGAGCCACAGTCAGCTCCTGGTCTTGTTTTTGCTGAATGTATAGAGCTTCTCCATCTTTGGCTGCAAAGAATATAATCAGTCTGATTTCAGTGTTGACCACCTGGTGATGTCCATGTATAGAGTCTTCTCTTGTGTTGTTGGAAGAGGGTGTTTGTTATGACCACTGCATTTTCTTGGCAAAAATCTATTAGTCTTTGCCCTGCTTCATTCCGTATTCCAAGGCCAAATTTGCCTGTTACTCCAGGTGTTTCTTGACTTCCTACTTTTGCATTCCAGTCCCCTATAATGAAAAGGACACATTTTTTGGGTGTTAGTTCTAAGAGGTCTTGTAGGTCTTCATAGAACCGTTCAATTTCAGCTTCTTCAGTGTTACTGGTTGGGGCAGACTTGGATTACTGTGATATTGAATGGTTTGCCTTGGAAACGAACAGAGATCATTCTGTCGTTTTTGAGATTGCATCCAAGTACTGCATTTCGGACTCTCTTGTTGACCATACGGCCACTACATTTTTTCTGAGGGATTCCTGCCCGCAGTAGTAGATATAATGGTCATCTGAGTTAAATTCACCCATTCTAGTCCATTTCATTTCGCTGATTCCTAGAATGTCGACATTCACTCTTGCCATCTCGTTTGACCACTTCCAATTTGATAAATAAATAAAAAGCCTCGTGATGAAAGTGAAAGAGGAGAGTGAAAAAGTTGGCTTAAAGCTCAACATTCAGAAAATGAAGATCATGGCCTCTGGTCCCATCACTTCATGGGAAATAGATGGGGAAACAGTGGAAACAGTGCCAGACTTTATTTTCTTGGGGCTCCAAAATCACTGCAGATGGTGACTGCAGCCATGAAATTAAAAGACGCTTACTCCTTGGAAGGAAAGTTATGTCCAACCTAGATAGCATATTGAAAAGGAGAGACATTACTTTGCCAACAAAGGTCCATCCAGTCAAGGCTATGGTTTTTCCAGTGGTCATGTATAGATATGAGAGGTGGACTATGAAGAAAGCTGAGCACTGAGGAACTGATGCTTTTGAACTGTGGTCTTGGAGAAGACTATTGAGAGTCCCTTGGACTGCAAGGAGATCCAACCAGTCCATTCTGAAGGAGATCAGCCCTGAATATTCATTGGAAGGACTGATGCTGAAGCTCAAACTCCAACGCTTTGGTCACCTGAAGCAAAGAACTGACTCATTGGAAAAGACCCTGATGGTGGAAAAGACTGAAGGCAGGAGGATAAGGGGATGACAGAGGATAAGATGGTTGGATGGCTTCACCAACTCAATGGTCATGAGTTTGAGTAAGCTCCAGGAGTTGGTGATGGACAGGTAAGGCTCGCATGCTGCAGTCCATGGGGTTGGCAAAGAGTCGGACACAACTGAGCAAGTGAACTGTAGGCTGTAAATTGGAATGATCTGAAAAGCATTTTCCAAGTTGTGGGATTTTTGGAGGCTTTCCACATAACAGGTTTGTGTTCAAATAAATGTATAAAAAATGAATTAAGAACAGCTAAAAAGGTTTCCTTTTTGCAGGTTTTCTTACAGGGTTTATTATACTAATGTGGTTTATAAGTTTCAGAGAGAGGTATAGACAATGTAGGATTTTCCAAACTCAGAACGCTTAAGGCAACAGTAACCTCCATCTTCCTGATTTATAACTAAATTCTTCCATCTTAAAATAAATTGAGTATGCATTTATTTACAAACCTTGAGACTGAGTTCCCCATTCAAAGATCAAAATATTAGGTTTCTACAAACACACGGATGCTATTCTCAGTCCCCATCTCCTATGCTGTCCTCTGCAACAGGAGAGTTTATGTAACAAACACTACGTTTATGTCTCTATTTTCAGAGCAGCTGGAGATCCAACCAGTCCATTCTGAAGGAGATCAGCCCTGGGATTTCTTTGGAGGGAATGATGCTAAAGCTGAAACTCCAGTACTTTGGCCACCTCATGAGAAGAGTGGACTCATTGGAAAAGACGCTGATGCTGGGAGGGATTGGGGGCAGGAGGAGAAGGGGACGACAGAGGATGAGATGGATGGATGGCATCACTGACTCGATGGACGTGAGTCTGAGTGAACTCCGGGAGTTGGTGATGGACAGGGAGGCCTGGCGTGCTGCGATTCGTGGGGTGGCAAAGAGTCAGACATGGCTGAGCGACTGAACTGAACCGAACCGATAAAACTTTGGCATGAGATCCAAAGTTGTTATGGTATATGCCAAGGAAACTTTTCTAGGCAAATGATATTATAACAAAAAAATAAGTTAAATTTCACTTATTTATGCCTCACTGTAACTCTAAATACCAGTCTATGAAATCTACTATGTACACACTTTTCTCGTATTTACTTAATGGTTTTCAGAGAGAAAACCTCACTGGCTTGAACCTCCAAATTTAGAGTCTTGGATTTTTCAGAATTAAGCTCAAATTTAGCTTTAAATTATCAACTAAAAAAAAGTTTGATGGCCATATGAATCTATGAATAAAAATTTAGAAAAGATGCTACTTGTGTTTTTTTAAAATGATACTTTTAAGTGCTTTAAAGCCCTTGTTTATAGATTTATTGTTACCAATAAGAAAGGTCTCTGGATTGGAATTTCAGTCACTATCTTTTACAAGTATCAGATATGAGAGACATGGATGAGTTGCTGGAGAGCATCTTGCTGTTTCTACTCCTCTTGTGTCTGTGGTATGTGTGTGGAGGGGGGTTGGGGGGAAGTTTCAATTCTTTGCCTCAAAGTGCGTTAGTAAATAAAAGTAAAGTATAGCAGGCCCAATGCTGCTATCTTTAGAAGGGTCTGTTTCCAAGACTGGGCCTTGGCTGGTGCCTGGGAACTTGACTTTATAATGTTTCCTCCATTGTCCTGCCTGCCTGGGACAATGAACCCTGACATACCTGGTTGCCAAGATGGTCTGTACAAATAATACGATTTATCGTGAACGTCTACTTTCCTTCAGGATCTGGAACTCAGGTGGTTGTGGTTTGGTGCAGAGGGTGCCTATATGACTTGCCTCCAATAAAACTGGTGGATTTTGAGTCTTAAGCAGGCTTCTCTGGGCAGAAACATTACACTAGCGTCAGATGCCTTTTACTGCTGGAAAAAGGAGCACGTTGTATGGACCATCCTGGGTGGGAGAGCATTGGAAGCTTGTGCCTGGATTCTTCTAGATTCTATCTGATGTGTTTTTCCCTCTTCATAATAAACTATAGCCATGATTAAAAGTTACCCTCAGTTCTTTCTAGCAAGTAATCAAATGCGTGGGAATGCTGTCAGACCCCTAAAAAAGTAACTTACAGATTTTCATTTATTTCAAATTTTAGGAAGCAGAAGAAGAAAATCAATAAGCCAGATCATCTAAGGAAATATGAATAGAAATTCGGTAGCTAGAATTTAGATAAAAAGATAATCTTCTTTGCCAACTTTTATTTATGTATGCATGCATGTAGCATGCTGGCCTTAAAATGAACTTACATCTTACACAGGGAAACATACACATACACATATGCAATAAAGTGTTATAGGTAGCATAATATATATAAAGGCATACAGAAGAAATGTTCAGTCCTACTTGGAATTATGCTAAGGAAAGTTTCAAAAAAAGCAGCTTAAGATGCATGTTGAAAGATGAAATGGCCATGATGATGATGATGGTAATAGGAGGTCATTTCAATTAGAGGGGCACAGAGTAAGTAAAGACATGGAGACATAAGGTGCATGTGGAGATACTCTGAATATGGCCGATGTAGGGAGTATAAGCAATTCTTGGCAACAGTCATAACACAGAGTGCCCTCCACCCAACGTTTTAGCTTTTAGAGTGACATGGTACTTTTAAGTTGCAATCTTCCCTGTAAAATCAGACTGAGTGCTTAGGATTCAAGGTATAAATCAGAAAACCAAACAGGCCTGAAACAAATCTATTCTACTATTATACAATTAGAAAGTAGTAACTACCAATAGAATAATTTGCAAAAAGTTACATTCATATACGGAGAAGGCAATGGCACCCCACTCCAGTACTCTTGCCTGGAAAATCCCATGGATGGAGAAGCCTGGTGGGCTACAGTCCATGGGGTCGCTAAGAGTCGGACAGGACTGAGCGACTTCACTTTCACTTTTCACTTTCATGCATTGGGGAAGGAAATGGCAACCCACTTCAGTGTTCTTGCCTGGAGAATCCCAGGAATGGGGGAGCCTGGTGGGCTGCCGTCTATGGGGTCGCACAGAGTCGGACACAACTGAAGCGACTTAGTAGCAGCAGCAGCACATTCATATATATTTTATGTTAAAACCTAGAAACACTAATACAAAAGTAAAAATAATTTTGAGATGTTTACATGAGGCTCCTCATAAGAATAGGACTTAACCAAGGATTTCTATATACTTAAAATATTTTTGGCTTATTCCATCAACTCCGTATTCCCCACCAGGAACTCTAATTGGGTTGCTATATATTATGTTTTATGTTTTAGAAACATGTGACAAATAACATATGTGTGCCACTAGAATTATTAGGTTAGTGCAAAAGTAATTGTGGTTTTACACTACTGAACTTTGCCATTTGATATTGGAATACATTCTTATGTAGGGTTATGTTACACATCATTTTAATGAACATCTCTCACTTTATGTTTTTTTCCTAATAACTTATTACTTGCTGTTGATTTTTTATTTATTTTAGACTAGGGAAATGATGTTAGACAAAAAGCAAATTCAAACGATTTTTTTATTCGAGTTCAAAATATGTCATATAGCAGCGGAGATAACCTGCCACATCAATAACACTTCTGGCCCAGGAACTGCTAACCAAAGTACAAAGCGGCAGTGGTTCAAGAAGTTTTGCAAAGGAGATGAAACCCAAAGATAAGGACTGCAGTGGCCAGCCGTCGAAAGCTGACAACTAATTGAGAGCATCATCAAAGTGATCTTCTTAAAAACTATGTGAGAAGCTGCTGAAGAACTGTGTTGACCATTCTACACTCATTAGGCATTTGAAGCAAATTGGAAAGGTGACAAGGCTTGGTAAGTGGCTGCCTTGGTAAGTGACTGAAAATTTCTTAAAAATCGTCCTTTTAAAGTGTTGTCTTCTCTTATTCTATGCAACAACGACAAACCATTTCTTGATTAGACTGTGACATGTGATGAAAAGTAGACTTTAAACAACAACCTGCGACAACCAGCCGAGTGGCTGGACAAAGCAGCAGCTCCAAAGCACTTCCCAAATCCAAACTTGCACCAAAAAAAAGGTCTCAGTCGCTGTTTGATGGTCTACAGCCAGTCTGATCCACTACACCTTTCTGAATCCCTGGAAAATCATTACATCTGAGAAGTATGCTCAGCAAATCAATGAGATGCACTGAAAACTGCAATGCCTGCAGCCGGCACTGGTCAATAGAATGAGTCCAATTCTTCTCCACAACAACGCCTGACTGCATGATGCACAACCAATGCTTCAAAAGTTGAATAAATTGGGCTACGAAGTTTTGCCTCATCTGCCATATTCACCTGACCTCTCACCAAACAACTATGAACTTCAAGCATCTCAACAATTTTTTGTAGGCAACGTGCTTCCACAACCAGCAGGAGGCAGAAAATGCTTTACCAGAGTTTGTCGAATTCCAAGGCACAATTTTTATGCTACAAGAACAAACTTAGTTCTCGTTGGCAAAAATGTGTTTGGTGTAATGGTTACCATTTTGATTAATAAAGATGTGTTTGAGCTTAGTTATGTTTAAAATTCTTGGTTCGAAACTACAATTACTTTTGTACCAACCTAATAAGTACAAGCTGGAATCAAGATTGCCGGGAGAAATATCAATAACCTCTGATATGCAGATGATACCACCCTTATGGCAGAAAGAGAAGAGGAACTAAAAAGCCTCTTGATGAAAGTGAAACAGGGAAGTGAAAAAGTTGGCTTAAAGCTCAACATTCAGAAAACTAAGATCATGGCATCTGGTCCCCTCACTTCATGGCAAATAGATGGGGAAAGAGTGTCAGACTTTATTTTGGGGGGCTCCAAAATCACTACAGATGGTGATTGCAGCCATGAAATTAAAAGACACTTACTCCTTGGAAGGAAAGTTATGACTAACCTAGATAGCATATTCAAAAGCAGAGACATTACTTTGCCAACAAAGGTCCGTCTAGTCAAGGCTATGGTTTTTCCAGTGGTCATGTATGGATGTGAGAGCTGGACTGTGAAGAAAGCTGAGCGCCGAAGAATTGATGCTTTTGAACTGTGGTGTTGGAGAAGACTCTTGAGAGTCCCTTGGACTGCAAGGAGATCCAACCAGTCCATCCTAAAGGAGATCAGTCCTGGGATTTCTTTGGAAGGAATGATGCTAAAGCTGAAACTCCAGTACTTCGGCCACCTCATGCGAAGAGTTGACTCACTGGAAAAGACTCTGATGCTGGGAGAGATTGGGGGCAAGAGGAGAAGGGGACGACAGAGGATGAGATGGCTGGATGGCATCACTGACTCGATGGACGTGAGTCTGAGTGAACTCCAGGAGTTGGTGATGGACAGGGAGGCCTGGCGTGCTGCTATTCGTGGGGTCGCAAAGAGTCGGACACGACTGAGTGAATGAACTGAACTGAATTGAATAAGTACTGATTTTGTCAGTATATCAGGTTTTCGGTACATGAATAATGGAGCTGAAACTTTAACTTACATGTTAAAATGTATCCCCCTGTTAGTCTTCAAACTACGGAAGTCTTTGAGGGCTTGTTATCCCTTGATGTGTGATACTAAGTTACTAAGTTATTCAAGTGAAAGTCCCTTTCTTAAAAAAAAAAAATCAGAATTTTAAACCTATGAAGAGACTTAGATTGAAGTCCATTTTTTGTTACTGATTTCAAGCAAAAAAGCTGCTAAATGCTACCCCAACTGAGTTTTTAAAAAAACACAAATTGCATTCTTCAACAAATTAGCTAATATTAGCTACTTGCTTTGAGTATTTTGTTGAAGAATGCAATCCAGTAATTTAGTATCACACAGCAGTATTAGCTAATATTTAAAGTGCATCATTTTAGATTATGGGATTCCCTGGTGGCTCAGCAGTAAAGAATCTGCCTGCAGGAAATGTGGGTTCATCCCTGGGTTGGGAAGATCCCTTGGAGAAGGAAATGGCAACCTACTTCAGTATTCTTACCTGGGAAATCCCATGGACAGGGCAGCCTGGCAGTCAGTCCATGGGATCACAAAAGATTAGGACACAACCGAGCCACTAAACAACAATTTCAGATTACAGTTACTTTATCATATGACACACTTGAAGTGAACATCAATTACATCTGCACACAAGAAATTTCTTTTCATTCTATTCCCATGCAGTGCATGCAGCTAAATATAGTTTCTGAAAAGCAACCCATTTATAATGCTTAGCACTTAGAGTTCAGTTAAGTTCAAAGAAGTATTAACTGTTAATAGGAAAAGTGGTTAGCTGTGGAAAAAAGAAGACCTAGCATATTCATCATAGAGTAAAATAATGAAGGAGCATACTGAATTACCTCATTATTCTATCACCTATTGTTGTTCCTCTGATATTAAATCTAGTGAAGGGAACACAATAACTAAAGTCACTCACAAAGGCTTCACTTCAAAGAACCAAATACTTAAAGCATGAAGGCCACTACTTTTATCATTAATCATATAAATCTAAAATACTTTTGTTACCCTTTGTGACTCAGGGTATTATGTGAGAATATGTCATTCAACTAAATGTATATGAGGAAATTAAAGACAAGTAGCTCACTGAAGGTAGACTGGAAGGAAAACATTGTACTTAATCCCTTTATCTTATAAAAAGATTAGAACCTAACCTTGTTACAGAAAGCAGGGAACTTGCAGAGTCATATTATCAATACCATCCACTGGAACACCTACGTTAGCTCCCCAGGGCTGAGCTGCTCTTTAGGAACTAAATAATTAAGCCCTGAGCTGATTCATTTGTCCTAAACATAAGACTGGATAACAAGCAAGTAAAGAATTAACAGAGCTTTTAACTCCCTAGGAGTTCAGTTCTTTCTCTATGATTATGTTTTTCTTTGAAATTTTAATAAAAAATAAACTTGAATCACTAGAAATACTGAAAAAGTGATTATAATGATGATTCAATAGATGACAGCAAATTTACAGTATGCAAAGAATTTTGGCTTTCAAGAAGGCCATGTTCCATAGTCCAAAATGGGTAAATAGAACTGAATTTCTATGCAAATAAGAAACATATTTTTAGAAAGTGGTATCTTTAATCTTTATATAAAAAATTTTAGAGCATCTTAACTGAGTCTATAAAAATCTATTCAAGACTCTTTGAGAACTTCAGAAAGCTTACTTAGATGCTTGTCTCTTTTTAGAGAGTAAAAACCTCTTGGGTTTGTCAAGAGGATGAACTGTCAGGCCATCCTATCATTTACTAGAAGTTGGATTTGGTGTGCTGAAAACAGTTTACATGAAGACCATCTAAACAATAAACCGCTAAACACAAAACCACTTTTCTTTCATTCCAAGAGCACCTGTTTATGTCTCTAAATCCAATACATAAAATCCCTAAGAGATGTACATACTACTTTATTTTTTTAAACCATATTAGAAAGTAGATATGTTTGATTATTTCTTTCTTCAATTTAGTTTCCATTTAACGTTCTGTGTTCCTGCTACAAACAAAGTTAAAGGAGATCTAACGTGGTAATTCACAGATTTGTTTTGAACATTGGTTATCTGTCAACAGAGGAATTTTACCATATACTATAGCTTGGTTTCTTTCTATAAGACTGATCTGCTATAAAGCAGGGATCAGCAAACTACGGCTCTTGGGCCAAATCTGACCAGCTGCCTATTTTTGTAATGAACCACAAGAGACCAGTGGTTTTTATAAATGGTTACATCTTATATGGTTATGTAAGTGCTTACATAATAGCCTCCACTTTGCCTCCTGGCCAGTAAAGCCTAAAATATTTCCTCTTTAGCTTTTTAGGAAAAAGTCTGCTGGCCTCTGCTATAGACAGTCCCAGTTATATTTAGACTGAGACTAGCTGTATTTAATAAGAAGAGATTTTAAAATACCTATGTTAGTTGTTAAGGCTAACATTTTATTTTCTAAGACATTTCCTTCTCATGCTTGATCTCAGCTCAAAAGTGAAAACCTGGGTCATATTTATTTAACTGAATTATAAGAATGCAAATCTTTATTTAAAAAATTGTAACTTTGTATTGCAAAGAACTGTTTTGATATTTTCATTAAACGTGTCAAAAATGGCTTAGCTACAAACTTTTTAGGTTTCATTTAAAAATTAAATGTGTGGCAAAAAATTTATGAGATCCACTATGTAATTCTTCATCAAATTAAGGTACAAAGCTAAGTATATACTCTTTAACCATTTTTAATTTTGGGACCATCTCTCTGGCCTAACCAAACTAATCTTGACTGGGTTCCTCAAATGGCAGCAAGAGGGGACATGCATCCTTTTAGTTTGGCATTTCATCCAAGTGAGATGTTTACTTAGACTCTAAGAACCAAATGGTATGATTTTTACAGCAGAGCTTTGGAATTCTTTATTCCCTTGGAAATAGAAATTCTCACGAACAAAAATCATATGCTTATTCTTAAGCTGGTGAATGATTCTTTTCATGTTCTTAAGAAGTAAAATTTCTTAAACTTTCTATCTTTAGAACAAAAAAGTCAACATACTCATTCCTCCAAATTCTGGAAGTAAGATAAATGGCCAGGGATGAAGAGCCCTTAGAAAGGTACAGAAATAAAAAGTATACTTTATATAGGTAGTTCAAAATTTAATCAATTTGGTACTCAGAAAGTTAGGAATTATCAAAATTACTTACAGAAAAGTCAGAAGGAAGATCTTACATCATTTGCAAATTTTTTTGGTAAATAGCTAGGAAAGAATAATGCAAATTTCAAAGGAAAACTGATGTAATTATGAAACAGCCACTTTAATCACCTCAGCATTATCTCAGTATGTACAACTTTGTGTATGTACGTGTACACACTGATATATATAATATTGTATCTAATTTCATATATTTATTAAAACTATTTTCTATTTATAAATGGTTTGCATACTTGTCCTCTTCAATAAATTAATTTTCTCAAAAGGAAGAATTTTATTATCTTTCTATTACTCTTAAGTAAGTTTACTGCTGTGTCCTATAGAATAATATATAGGACAAATAACTAAATAATATATAGGACAAAAAAGGCTAAATACCTAAAATGAATATACAGAATATTAATTAATAGTTAAAAAAAAAAAAAAGCAGGAAAGCAAATACAGACCAAGAGGTGGTTTCAAATCTGGATCTAACCATGAGAGCACAAATTTAAGAGTACATGCGCAAAGTGGGGTCACTTTCAGGCTGTTGAACCTGATCATCTCTCCTCTAAAAGATTCTGCTAGTCTAGTTCAGCAAATGGGTTTCTTGGGTCAATGAAGCTATCAGGTGCCAATTCTGTGGCATGTCTAAACTTCAGGAGAATCCCTAAAATACATAAATCATGTATTACAAAAATGATAAGTAAATGATAATACTCAATAGAAAGATAATATAGTTTCTAGTAAGATATCCAAGGTAAGGACAATATGCTGCAAGATGTTCTGCATTCTCTAGGACCCATTCTCCCCACAAATTCTCCTTTTTCATTCATGTTATACTACCGTGTTAAAAAAAAAAATTTCCTTAGGTCTAGAATATACAAAATCTCTGCTTAGCACCTCAAGTTTCCTCATCTACAATGCAGGCCAGGTAAAAGTGTTATATAATTAGCCTGAATACAAGATGTTAAATAATTATTATTTTTTGCAAGTGTCTAATATTTACCAAAAATATATAATTCCTATCTAAACAAACAGACTTGGTAAGTGACATGGTACATTTTACTAGAAATGGATACTTAAATTTCATTTTCAATTACGACCTTAGTATCATTTAAGCTATGTAAGTACAGATAAAAAATGAAGGACATATGTTTGCTTATATAATTTGAAAGCCAAAAATGTACAAGCATAAAATAGTTAGAGTCTCTGGCTCTCCATCCTAGGTTTTAGAAACCATCAGTTTGATTTTCAAATTGTGCCATGCCTGCCAACCTTATTTGCATACATCAAGTGGTAATAATACTCTATGGGACTCCCTCTGAGTATGGAAAGAAATGAAACTAAGTTTTACTTGTCTAAAATATATACTAAGAATCTGAAGACTAATGTGTGTTAGGTGACAACAAAATGTTGTTTAAAAGTCACTGCAAAGTAAACACTTTGACCAAATATGACTAAAGGCAGATACTTATCCATCTTTTCATAGTTAAGAAACGGCAGCTAAACTGAACTTCAAGTTACTATATTCAGGAATTTTGCTTGTCCTCTCTAGAGCCATTCTTATTGTAATTGCTTTTTAAAGTCTAAGTAGCTACATGGAATGTCTTGGTTATTTAATACACCTATCATTTATTTAGTGCTTTCAAAGTGAGACAAGTCCTTTGACTGATTTTCTTCTAAATTCTGACAACAATTCTAAACAATTATAATCTCATTTTATAGATAAGGAAACCGAACCTTTAAGAGATACTAAGTAATTTGAATGAGGAAACAGCTAGTAAATGATAAAACCAGAATTCAAGTCATTATGCTCTTGATCATTATATAACATTGCCACTCTTTAATGGTAAATTAATATTTTCATTGTATTTTTCACTTGACAGAAATGTCAGAACATTTTATAAACAGCAGTACATTGAGCATAAATACATGTGATACAATTCTTCATGCCTGTGAAAGCTAAGATTTTAAAGGTAAAATCTGATTCCCTAGAATGGGACAGAACTTACAATGAGCTATGATGGCACTAATTATAGAAATAGTTTTAGGAATGTATGGAATGCAATATACTTTAAAGACTTACTTTACCTACTAAAAAAATAAAATATATCCTTATGAACACATAAAATCAAAAATGGAAAAAGTTATGAACATGTAAGCAATTTAATTCTTTACTGCAGTTAAAATATTTGTTACTTGGTATGACTTTTCATTTCTGAAACTGAGTTACTTAGTAAAAGTCAGAGAAAAACACAATGTTCTCAAAAAGAGAACTTTATCACACTACCTTAATCCAGGGTTAAGAGAAGAGCAGAAAAACTAAACGCTAAAAAAACCCCAAACTGATACAGGCCAAGATCTCTATGAGGCAACCTGACAACTAAAGATAACCCTAACTCAGTAAATAATCTGTTGGCCATCCTCCATATTCCTTCCTCTGAATCTGTAAACTGAAGACCAAGCCTTTGTGCTGAAGATAAACAGCAATTCTTTGTATCTTCTTCTTTTGCTCAAAGAATGCAATATATAATATGTGAAATTACTTACAGTTTACAAAATTCTATGAGTTTATATGCCTGAGACACGCTTACAGGAAGTAACTGTCAAAAACGGAGAAACTCTTTTACATAACTTCAAAGAAAGAAATAAAGCCTTGTGAATTATATTTTTATAGTTCATGTTAATTAAAAATTTACCAACCTATCACTAGGTCCTGCTCGATACCTTGCACCTGGGATCAGGACTGGGTCGTCGTCACTATCATCTGTGTCCTGGAGAGCAGAGTCCCTGGTCAATGTTTCCTCATGGGCCAAAGACCCGATGGCTTCTGTTTGTGACTGAGGCTCAGGATTGCTGGTACTGGAAGCACTTGGAGTGCTAGTTTGATCTGAAGTTCCTGGTTCTTTGCCTTTTTCAGACAAAGTGGATTCTTCTGCAACCCCACAAGGGCTATCAAGATTGAAGTCATTCCTTTCTCCTGAGCCAGAATCCAGTGACTCAGAAGTAAACTTATCTGATTGTGCTGTCAGAAAATAAAGTAGTAATAATTGGTCATGTCAGCAACACTAATTATTTAATCTAACTTCAGACATTTTCTAATATAAATCTAATTCCCCTACATGAAGAACAAAATTCCACAATACATCTATTTGGAAATGGTCTCTAACTCTGGAGAGACTAACACAGATTAAGGCTTCTTGCTTTCCTATATGAAGGAATTATCTAAGGAGAACAAAACAACTCACCTGTATCTATATGGTTTTGAACTGTGCTTTCTGCAGATGTACCTTCCTGAAGTGTCACATCCTCTGATGATTCTTCAGGAGTTTCTGGGAATTAAACCAAATTATCATTAACTCCTAACTTTTTTTTGTTAAGAAAAATAAACACTAATTTAATTAATATTCTAGGTTTCCTATACATAAGCAGTTCTTAACCCTTTTAGGGTCATAGAAACCTCTGACACTCAGATAAAAACTCCCCCAGAGTATAATGCAAATACTATGTTTGTACCCACAAAATAGTAAAATACTATCAGGAATAGATTTGGGTATTCGCTATTTGTTTATCACTTCTGCCCACTGCCTCTTCCCAAAGCCTATGCATGGACCTTCAGGAACTCTATGTGAAGAATCCTGCTTGAGATTATTCCTCCCAACTGACATTCCTCATTTTGATTTTATTTTCCCCTAAATGTCAAAGAATATAAACTTAAAAACTGAGTATTTTTCTTCCTTTTGTCATATACTTGGTCTAATTTGAAATATCATGAGCAAAGAGTAAAGTTAGCCTCACCATAAATTCTATTTGGCTACTGAAAATATTTATTTCTGGGATTTAATTCTATAGACCTATGAAGGATCAGGTTTTTTTGTTCCTAATTGGACACCTGCTTGCTAGATAGTCATCTTGCTGCTGCTAAGTCGCTTCAGTCGTATCTGACTCTGTGCGACCCCATAGGCGGCAGCCTGCCAGGCTTCCCAGTCCGTGGGATTCTCCAGGCAAGAACACTGGAGTGCGTTGCCATTCCCTTCTCCAATGCATGAAAGTGAAAAGTCAAAGTGAAGTTGCTCAGTCATGTCCGACTCTAGCGACCCCATGGACTGCAGCCTACCAGGCTCCTCTGTCCATGGGATTTTCTAGGCAAAAGTACTGGAGTGGGGTGCCGTTGCCTTCTCCTTATATGTATTTAATTCTTGTTAGCTCTGTTACACTGAAGTATGTATTCATTTAATGAAAAACGATTCATGAATTCATTTATCAAATATGTACTGAAAATCTACTGTGTTCTAAGGCTGTACTAAGCCGTAAATTTCATATGATGATCACATAAAAATATTCCAGGAAAGGGTTCTAAAAACATTCTCCAAATGGCTCTTCTTATATGAAACAGGATTCACTCATAACCTGTTTAGATTTTAACTCTTTTTTCTTTCCCTCCATAAACAACCTATATTCTTTGAAAAAAATCAAGATAGATACTTTGGATTTCACTGCTAGGTATAAAAATGGTAATGATAACTCAAGCCAACATTTATATCTAATGTACTGTCAGTATGATGACCATCTATCCTGGCCACTGTACCCACATAGGGGAACTACACTTCCCTGTGATGCCTCATCTTAAATGCTTAAGGTCCCTATCTTTTGCGTTTGCTATTGATAATTCATCAACAGCAGTGAGTGGACTACTGATGCAAAAGTTAAAAAACAAAACTGTAGCACTGATGTATCAGAAAAATAGGTAAACAAACATCCAACATTGGGTTTTGTCAGGACAAAATATCACCTTACTTGCTTCACTCTCTCCTTCTGGTGGTTGCACTGGGCTCTGTGGGACCAAGGATTCCTCCTGATCCTCAGATTTGCAGTGGCTCCCATTTCCTCTGGAACTTGAGGCAGTACTGCTCCTACAATCAAGACAAGCTATTTCACCAAGAAGTTAATAAATGCCAACTTTTAGGATAATTTTTGTAATTTACAACTAGAGAAGCTGATCCAAAAAATTCAGGATACAAATAAAACACAAGATTTATATTAGCAGTACTTGTGAAACATCACTTAAAAAAAAATCAAGGTGATTATTCTAATCCACTTTTAATATTAAAGAGAGACAAAAATATAAATTCTTCACTGACTGATGCACCTACGATCTGGTATATATTTTTACAAGTCTCTCTATTGAATTTTAACTTAATTACATAATCTCTCTTCTTGTCCTCACTACAGATGTTTCACCATATTAAAATTCTTACTGATTTTACAAACTTTGATCATACACCCTTTTAGACTTTATTGTTCTAGGCTACTTTTAAATTGATACTTGAAAAGAGGCCTGGAAGTTTCTTTGGTCTTTGAATTGCCCTTTGTAGATCACTGCCAGTTCTAGATTGCTGTTCAAATATGGCAAGTGATCGACACCATAGTTTTGTAGAAGGAGAGAATAATGTTTTTCTATTTTAGTTTTAATACCTACCTGATGATAACCATAATTCTGTTAGAATTTCTGGCTAGAGCAGAACACCATACCAAGTTAAATAAATAATTTTCAATGAACATTCTGTGACAAATCATGACATATGTGTAAAAAGGGAATTGAGTGGGAAAGAAAATAGAAGAAAATGTATAACAATCTTATTAAGGTTAAAATTAAATTCAGAAAAATGGAACAATTTCTTAAATTTAGTAAAGATGTGAACAAGAAAAAACTGAATGGCTACAACAACTTAAAAAACGTTAATCGTAGACAAATAGCAGTGACTCAATAAACAATAAAAATTATCATGGAATGTTTGTCAAAATTTTACAAAAGCTTTTTTTTGGCTAATTATGGAAGTCAATTTAATTTTTTTTTAATGGCATCCATGTATATTTTTAAGAAAAATGCATATCTACATGGGTATATACACAGAGGAAAAGATCAGAAAGGATATTTATCAGAAAAATATCAGAAAGATGACACCAATGTTAACTGTCATCTCAGTTGGGTTACTGTAATTTTTTTTTCAACTTTTCTTTAAGATTCTTATTTCTTTTGCAATGAACATGTATTTCTTTATAACCAAAAAGTTAGGTATAGCAATTCTGATAAAGATAAGCCAATGTGATATATACATCTTTTTTTTTCCCCCATTGAGAAAGTTATGATGCAGGCTTAAATAGAATGCTCAGTGTAGAAGTTATGATAGGGCACTGATGTAGGAATACAGAGCCGTTAGTGGAAAAGACAAGTAATCAAGTAAATACATTTAGCATGTGTGAATATGGTATTTTAAAATTATAGATAAATGACTGACTAGATTGTTCAATAAAAGGTACTGGGAAAAAGGAAAAGCCATGTGGAAAAATTGAGGTATAAGCCCTACATCATACTTCATGGTAAAATAAACTATAAAAAGATTAAACATTTTTAATATAAAAGCACAGAACTATAAAAGGAAATCAAGAAGAAATCTTCCTCTAATTCTGAGAAGGACAAGGAGCATTAATTAGCTCACAAGCTGAAACCATAAAGTGAAACTACCGTAAGCACTTAAAGACAAACAATAAACTGGGGAAAATATCTGCAACAAATGAAAGACGAATGATATTATCCTCACTTAATTCTATATAGCTCTTATAAGTCAGTAAGAAAAACATAAACACCACAGTAAAAAACTGGGCCAAGGATGTGAAAGGCAATTTATAAAAGATGACAACTGTAGCTAACAACTATTTAAAGCTTATCGTGTGCCAGTCAACGAGCTAAGTGCTATGTACCTTTTCTGCATGGTCTCATTAAATCTTCCCAATAAACCCTGAGGAAGGTTGTATTAAATATTCCCATTTTCAGATGAAAAAACTGGTATTTACAAAGGTCCGACAGCTAGTCAGGTTCAGAGTCTCAACTATTTGTCTGTGTACTCTATTGCCTTCCTGTCATCAAAGAAACTAAAATAAAAGCAAGACATCATACCGGCATAGATGAAAAAGACTGCATTTTAAAAATCTTTTTTATAATGAATACAGAATACTTTTATAACCAGAAAAAAAGGCTACCTACTTTTTTGCTAAAGAAATAAGAAACTAGTAAATAAGAGAATATAATTCATGGTTAGTTTTCAAAGAAGAAAAAGTACCATTCAAAAGAAGAGTGGGACTAAAGATGTTTGGTTAAAATATGCTCAGATGAGATTCTTGATAAGAAATCAGTCCCTTCTGTACAGAAACATGAGAAAAGACTTGAGAATAAATATGATAATCTTTTGTGATCTTAAATTATATACTAAGAAAAAGAGCCAGGGATATCATAATTTTTAAAAGCTGAGGTCAAACAGTAGAGATCATAAAGAAATTCTATTGACCATGCCTTCAAATATACATCTAGAATCCAATCTCTTCTTACTACCTCCACTGCTCCCATCCTGGTCCAAGACACCACCTCAGCCTAGCGTGCTGCAGTCCACAGGGTCGCAAAGAGCCGGACACAACTAAGCGACTGAACACCACCTCTCACCTTGCTTACTGCCAAAGCCTTTTAACTGGTCTTTCGGTTTCTGCTGCTGCTGCTGCTAAATCGCTTCAGTCGTATCCGACTCTGTGCGACCCCATAGACGGCAGCCCACCAGGCTCCCCCGCCCCTGGGATTCTCCAGGCAAGAACACTGGAGTGGGTTGCCAACCCAAGGCCTATTCTCTACACAACCAGATCTACACAGCCAGAGATACCCTTTTTCCTTTTAAGACCCTTCTCACTTCCCTGGCTGACCTTATCTATAATAGATACTGGCCTACTCTCTCCTTTGGTCACTCCACTCCAGCTACACTGTTTTGTTTTGTTTTCTTTTTAAGATCTTTGAACATACTAAGACTGCTCCTACTTCTGCGCCATTATACTGGCTTTCTCTCTGCATAGAATGCTCTTCCCCCAGATATGCATAGCTCACTCCTCCTTACCCTTTAAACTGCCCAAATGTCATCTTCTCAATGATGCCTACCCTTTCCTGGGGTTTTCCAATCATCTTTACCTGGTCTATTTTCTTCCACAGCACTTAATACCATTTAATAGGCTTTTGCTATACAAATCATTTATTTATTATGTTTATCATCTGCTTCCCATACCTAGAGAATAAGCTCAAATAGGGCAGGGATATTTTTTGTCTATTTTTTTCATCAGTGTATTCCCAAAGTCTAGAGCGGGCTTTGAAACACAGAAGGTATTCAATAATAATAAATGAAAATGCTATTTAATCAAAGATTTTAATATTAAAAAACACACAGAAACACAAATGGAAACCTGTGAATTACAATAATTATCATATATCAACATATAATTAATTATATATTAATAAACAATATATAACTATATTATATATCATTTATATACATTATATATTATACTAACATTATAATAATGTACAATTTAATATATCAATTATCTAGAATAATTAATATATTGGTTATTAAATGATTAACATAACCACCATATAGTAATCACATATAATTATATTAATATATAATTAATTATGTTAAGAAAGATTATGTTGCCTATATATTAATTTACATAATAACAATAATAAATTTAAATATAGTATTTTGGATGCTGTCTCTCATGATAAAGGCAATGAGACAGTGGCAAAGAATTTAGGAAGTTCACATAGCTAATTTTTTAAATATCATATTTAACTAGATTAATGAGTAATAAATATAATCAGAAATGCCATCCAAAAGAATCTATACCACCACTGAAGTTCAAACTCCTAGTAATAAACTAAATAAAAATTACTGAAAAATCAAATACATAAGTTACAAATAAATGAATATACTGATATTGAATACTGGCCTGGAGACAGCAAAACATGTACTTTCATATGCTGTTGGGAGAAATGTAATGACAGATGATCCTTTTGAAAATAATTTTTCAATATCTTTTAATCTAGATACAGTTTTATTTCTGGAAAAAGTACCCCAAATCAATCACCTTAAAAGTAGAAAAAAAGCTTGTAAACAAAGATATTCATAGTCTTAGTTGGTAAAAATAAGTAACTTCACTGCCTAACTAAAAGGAAATGGATAAGTAAAACTATGGTACATCCTTTTGATGGATTCTATTAGCTGACAAAATAATACTTATGAAAACTAAGTAGTAATATGGGAATATTTATTATAAAGTTAACTCTATGGGGAGAATTAAATATATTCAGTATCATTAAAATAATGTCAAACCAAAAATATATATGTATATACACATAAACATACATCTTTTACATTGGACCAAGCCTGCAAAAACCTCCAAATTGTTAGGCTTATTAATTTTTGCACTATTAGTATACTGGTGATTGAGCATCTTTTGCATTTTCTATCAGAAAAATATCCCAGGACCAGCAATATCAGTATCACCTGGGAATTTTTTAGAAATGCAAATTCTCTGACTCCACCTCAAACTCTTGAGAGTGGGGTCTAGTAATCTGTGTTTTAAGAAGCTTTCCAAGTGATCCTGAAGCATGCTAAAGTTTGAGAACCAATACATTATTGCAAAACAAAGATGAACTGTTAAAAATAATATCTAATACAATCCTACAAAATGGCTAAAAACATCTTTACAAAAACATTAACTTACCATTCATCTGTAAAGTTCAGTTTTATTGTGCTTGTAGTTGTTCCTTCTGTGCTGTAGTGCAAACTTAAAACTGGTTCACCTGTCCCTGGTTTGGGGCTCAGCTTTTCATTATTGTTATCTGAAAATTGTGTTTAAAACATTTGAAAAAAGTCTCTGAAATCAATAAAAAGATGACATTTCCTAAAATTTCTAAAACTTAAATTAGGCTGTCCTTGTCATAACTCTTTCTCACATCTGTCATGGTTCTCACTTAAAGTTCAAAAGCAAGTGTTATAGAAATACTCTATATTTCAAAGTGGCATTGAATCAAATTCTAGCTTTGCAACATGACTCCCTTTGATTCAGATGAAAATCACACACATTTGAGAACCATATTTAGTTGTTAGGGAATCAAAGAACATTAACATGAAATGACATACTTTATAAACTGGTATTTTTATTTAATGGAATTCTCAGGACTTTTTTCCTTCAGTTGCTAGAGTATTAAGAATAATTATCATTGGCTCCTTCAGAAATTCTGAGAAGATGCAAGGGCTCCAAAAGAAGCTGTTTAGTAAAAATTTTGCTGCAATTAACTGCTATCAAATTCTTTGTTCTTTCAAATTCATGGACTTACAATCTAGGGAGGGATTACAGCCTGTACTCTATTGGGAAGGAGGGGGGAGAAAAATTTAGTTATTTTCTAAAACTCTGTTATAAGATCATACCTTTTGATATATTCCATTCTCCCCCCCAACTAATCTTGAAAGAAATTTGTTTTCTAAATTATGGGAGGCAACTCCATCTTGAGTCCATAGCTGATACTCATAATACATGTCTATCTCAACATATAAAATCTTTATAAAATGGTAAATAAAAATTAAGAAACTCAGAAATCAATACAAATCACTTTAAAGCCACCTCTTCCCTCCTCTCCAAAAGGAGTACTCAGATATTCAAAGACAAATTTGAACAGGGCTTTATAAATTTTTCATTTTATGATGAATAACAGCTTGGGGGGACATTAAAATGTATATACAGAATAAAAACTGCTATATAACCAAACATGTAATATTTCTGCCAGTTTCTTGCAGAAAGAAAACTCATCTGTAACAATACTTATTTTCTGGATACTATTTCAAGCACTTGATACAGTACCTGATGGTACTAAAAAGAAGCTTTCTGTCATGAAAACAGTATCAACATAAGCAGTAACAACTTAATGAAATCAAAATTACTCAAGATTTTTGGTTATTGGGCCCACTTTTTATTGCAATAAAGAACTCGTATCTTTCTGCATTCCTTTTGAACATGCTAGAGCACTTACTAAAAGAGAACCTGACAGAAACTCTGCTCTAGCTTTTATCCTGTGAGAGGACAACTAACAGGACTTAAGAATACAGAACAGTAGCAGAAAGGAAAAAGGATTCTCTCCAAGAGAGGAGAAGCCAAGCTGATAAAATTCAGGATTATCAGTTCTTACATCTTCACTTCTAACTCATGTGACATCCTCTTCTATAATATTAATTGCTTTCTGAAAGTAAAAGTTTGAATCAGTTATAAAGCTGGCCTACCAAATTGTATTCATTCTGTTTCCGTACTACTTCTGTTGACTATGTCCTTGATATAAACAGCTGCTAAGAAAAAAAAATTAACCATCCATTACAACTTTCAAAGATATGATAATTCAGTGTTTTAGAGGAGGTATTTTACCAAATGGCTCTCTTATAAAATAACCAAATTAACCTATCTTGAGCTTATGTAAAATTATCAAGAACAGGACTTTTTTTAGGTCCACATCATGAGGCTTGCAGGATCTTAGTTCCCTGACCAGGGACAGAACTTGCACTCTTGGCAGTGAAAGCCACAGTCCTAACCACTGGACACCCAGGGATTTCCAAATGGCACTTTTAAAGCATCTGTCCTATCCTTGACAACCTTTGACATATTTGCTGTTAGTCATTTGTCCACATAGAGTTTTCCCTTATTCTTTAGTTATGTTGCTGAAATTTCTATCCCACTAATGCCAAAACCACAGTCATTCTTAAGATATGGAATTGGTGATGACAGCCAAAAGGCTGAATGATAAGAGTAAGAGGTTAGTTAACAGGTAGAGTTGGGGCTATTTTTTTCATTATCTCTCAAACATTTTATAAACTGCTTTGCTATTATTTTTCTTTTAAAGTAAAGAAGGAATAGGGGGGGAAAGCAGGTGTGAGAGAACTGTAGGATTGAATTTCTTAGACCTGCTTTGGTTAATAGGAGCATAAGTTTTAAGAAGACATTTAACAGCACAACATTGTAAATTCAACTATGCTACAATACAAAATTTTTTTAAAAAGAAGCCATTTACTGATTCATGTTGATGTTTGGTAGAAACCAATGTAATACCATAAAGAAATTATCCTTCAATTAAAAAAAGTTTAAAAAAGAAGCCATTTAAACGCTTTATCAAAACTTCCTTTTTGAGTAAAATTAGAGGCAGCTATAGATATTTGCATGCTATGACTAAAGGAATATAGTAGACAAAGAGCTAGCTGTTGAGAGGTCCAAATGGTGTAGAAAATATCTACCAACTTCCAAGACCACCTCCAACCTCCAAAAGCAAGAAGTATCCTTAAGATGATCAGTGTGAATTAATACTTTCTTCCGAGGTTACCTATTACCAAGTTATTATTTAATCTCTCTGTAATATAACCCACACATTATAAAAATTCATGCAAAGCACAGCAGTACTCATTTAATTTACAAAATGACTACAGTTGACAGAATTTGTTCATTTAAACTGTCAATGAAGTCATCAGCCTGGAGTAAAATGGGCTCATCATTATATCTGTTAGTTACAAATACTTCAGACCACCCCCTGCCCCCATCTAGTTCAGTTCTCTCTTTGTAGCGTTAAATATAAATTACATCTCAGGCAGAAATACTGCACAACACAGAACCTGGTTTCTTCAACTGAAGCACTGATGCAAGTATATATCTGAAATCTAAAAATTTATTTCCTAGCCTTGTTCATTCTAGTCTTCCTAATTTAATACTCCTCTTCTTGATGTATATAACCTATCAGATTGGATTTTCTCAGAAATGTAGATAAGTTAATAAACCGTTTCCAATAAAGTGCATATTTTAAGCTAAAAAGGTCTATAAAAATCTAAAGAACCAAGAAATTAAATTTTATTATTATCTTATTTGAAAAAACACTTGTAACCATTTTAATTTTCAATAACTTGCCCTGTGTGTTAGAACCTAGATCAGCAAATACATCCTAAAAATTGCATTATTTGTATGCTTACTTAGAAATATATTACTGAAATATTTTGCTTAAAAAGTAGAGATTTTAATTTAGGAGGAGTCTTAGGGTTGAGAACTTAATCAAATCCAATGACTACGTAGAATGCACCATCATAACAGTAACTAAAGTTTGTTGAACATTACCATGTCCCAGGATATGTATAACCTTTGTAGCACATACTTTTATCTCCATTTTATAGATGATGAAACTGATAATAATGTGGTAGATTCTTTTTCTCTAAGTTTCTTTCTATATGAAGTTCTTACTTGCTATACTATCTTGTAAAAAATTTGAATACTAAGTAGAAAATAAGATTCCTTCAACACATATTTTAATTAAGAAATATCAACTGTCGGTATTATTTCTCAAAAAAGATATATAATTCATATCAGCAACTCTGACAAAGTTCTGGTAATGCAAACTGTCACTTTGGCATCAGACTACTGGAAAACTATCCTGTATCTTTTCCAGGGCACTGAGAGATTAAACTGTCAATAAAATTGTGGTGCACTTAGCACAAGGACAGTGTGAGGGGAAAAAAGCACTTTAAATTTGTTCAACCTGCTAAGGAGCCATACATATTGCTTTGATTTCAATTATCAAGAACAACAGACGATGTTAGTAGCTTAGAGTGATCTCTACCCAGGCAAACTACCACCCATTCAAACATATGCTTCAGAAGCACAGTCATAAAAACATAAAAATCAAGACAATATACTGTAAAAGATTTCATTCTTTGGAGTTAGAAGTGAATAGTCAGTAACATGAGATTCTAGAAAGCAAATTTAAAATAAAAGAGCCCTTTGCAGATTAATGCACTGGCTCAGAAAAAAATTATAGAATGGGCTGGAATATAATTTGAAAGGAACTTCTTTGACCTTTACTTAATTAGGTAGCTTCCAAGCCTTTCACAGTAATAACCACAAATAAACTTTTGTTGTTGTTGTTTAATACACGTTTTCAAATCATTCAGTCTGTGCATTTTGACTATAATCATTTGTGGCTCTAAAAAAAAACATGCTCAAAGTAGATAACAAAATAAGCTATCTTGGTAACTAGATTTGTATATCATCTAAATATTGTTTGGTCTTTTAGCTAGGATGTCCCTGGAGACCTATCCTATGTATAAATTTAAACAAAGTTATCAAAATGATGATAACTAAGTAGAATATCGCCACAATAATTAGTTCAGAACTACTATGCCCAACATTTTCTCTGCTGCTAGGTCACTATTCTAACTGTACAATCTTCCACCATTAATCATGTATAGTAGCTAAGTTGTGGATCATGTAGAAATAATTTATTCTTTGCCTCAGGGATTTTCTATTACACAAAGAACTTGTCAATATTTTCCCTTTTGTTATGCCCAATGTTTAAAATAAAAATCAATTTACAAGGAAACAAAATGTATGATGAAATCCTCTGAAATAATATTGATACATCAATAATTAAGCTCAACTATCTCCACAAATTTTGTACCCCCAACTTGCCTGACATACATAGAAAGGGCAAACATCTGAAGTATAATTTCTAGGCCAAGGTAAAATTTCTATTTGGAAATGTCAGGAACCTATAACTTTTCCGCATAACTCAAGACTACTGGATATCCAAGTCTTCCAATCATTTATATAAGGAGGCATACTCTGACCCTGATTCAAAGCGGAGAAATTGTTTCTAGGAGTAGATTCTAAACAGGGAACTACTATCCACCACATAGATGACTGTGAGGCAAGGCTCTTCTTTTGAAACTCAATGTTCTCACTAGTGTAATCTGACTTTATATAGAAATGAACTATTTTATGAAAGCCAAAAACAAAGTATAACTTTAACACTAATATTTACTAGGAAATCTCCTATAATCTTTTGGAAATAATATTCTAGTCAAATTTTACTTCTGACAATCAAAATCCACCTGTGTATCAATAACGATCATTTTAATCCAATATACTTTTTTCATGACATAACACAAAAGTGATTTAAACTTAAAACATGGGGTTGGGATACATATAGAATCAGACTATGCCTGGTTCCATTTTCCCTCTGATATTTAAAATTTATGGATTGAAATACAGTTGTCATTTTATCTATGCGACATAGGCTTTCTTTCCCTGTACTCCAGAACTGTCAAGTCTTATATCCCTCTGTTCATAAAAGTCTTCTATTTCTATTTCACTTTCAGTTTTGAGGGAGAACAGATAGTAAGAAAATAACTAAAAATGCATATCCCATGTGGTACATAAACCCTACCAAAATTCTCATCCAGTGTTTTTCTTTTCATGACTCTTTCCTCAGCTATATTCTATTTAAAAAAAAATCAAATCTGTCTGTCCCTCTGATTGATCAGATTACTTAGCACGGTAAAATGCGACTTCCAGATGAAAATGAAAATGAACAGCTTAGAAGAACTCTCTCTAAAACCACTTTCCCCGCCAGCTACCATTCTCCTTGCTTATTGTTTTGAAGTACTTTTCTTATTTCTCATCTCTACTTTTTCTCCTAAATCTGCCCTCTATCAATCCAGTGAAACTGCTCTAATGAGACTGACCACCTCTGAACTTACTAATCTAGTGGGAGAATTTTTAGAACTCATCTACACTTGACCTCTCAGCAGCAAGCAGACAACTCTCTTGTATTTGAAAATTCTCTTCTCCTGGCCTCATGCTCTGTAATACTTAAAGCAGGTTTAAGACACACCCTCACCCTTCTCCCTCCAAACAGGTTTTCACTGCTAAACCATCTCCCAAATAGAAATTCTGGAGTTGTTACTTCAGTTTATATTCTGGACTCCTCTTCAATTATTTGCCTCATTCATCAAATCCTGTATACTCTACATTCTAAATATTTCTTGACTCTCTTCACATTTCTACCTTATCTCTATCATCAGGTTAAAATCCTTACTGGAGATAGAATTTTAAGGAGAACCTCCTAAGTGATTTAGTCTCTAGTCAATTCTTCATATTCTATTCAGAACAAATGAGATCAGGCCGTATGTCCTGTTTTTAATTCTTCACCAACTTCCTATTACTTTTAAAATCTAAAACCCTAAAAAGTTCAAAAGGTCCTTCTCAATACGGACTCTACCTATCTCTTGAAGCCACAGCATACCCCAGTCATACTGGAATTCTTCTAGTCATTCTAATGTGATTTTCTCAGAGCCTCTGCAAATGCTATTAATATCCATTATCCCCTTTACTCCTTCTCCTTGACCTAACTTACTCATATAATCATCTTTCAGATTGCAACTAAAATGCCTCATCCTCAGGAATACCTTATTTGAGCCTGTGCCAGAAGAAACAAAGACTCACTCGTGTGTTCCCCACTAAACCTTGTTTCCTCTTTTAAAACTCTTATGACATACGTATTTATTTTTATATCATCTGTCTTTACTGTTAGATGAGGCAAAGGGTAGTGGTTATGATCACAGACACTGCAATCAGACTGCTTGGATTTGAACCACATTCCTAACATAGACACACAATGTGTGACTTTAGACAAGTTTCTTAACCTCTCTTTACCTCAGTTTCCTTATCTGAAAATGGGGAGAATAATGATACCTGCTGTATAAGACTGTGAAGAGGATTAAGTAAATAAACATATAAAAATTGCTCAAAGTAATGTTTGACATACACAAAAAATGCAATATAAGTGTCTATGTTATTATTATGGTTAATAACTCTATTATTACTACTACTATTATTAATTAACTCTATGTTCCAAGCACAGGGAGCATTAGCTTTATTATTCGTGCATCCTGGTACCAGGCCTAGTATTTGCCACAAGGTAACAGGCATTTAATATGAGTTGAATTAATGAAACAGATACACAGATATGACTCTACTACTTATTTCACTTGTCTTTACATATCTCTTGGAGTCTTGGCTTCTTCATCAGTAAAATGAGGATCATATTACCTCATTAAACTGCAACAAATGGGATAATAGATACAAAATTCTTAACACAGTGCCACTTATATACTTAAAATTCAATGAGAGCTATTTTTATCATAGACAATTCTGAATTAGAAAACAATTTAACTAAAAATGTAGACATTGACTTGGGTAGCAACAGGTGGAACAAGTGAGTACAGGCAAATGAATTATCTCATCTCCTTTTCCCCAACTTCCAAAAAATGAAATATATCACTAATTGTTAGAACCTAAACTGAGTAGTTGGGGAAAAGGAGATGACCTATTTCATTCTAAGCAACTAAGTGATAACTAGTTTTAGAGAATACAAAAAAAAAATCTAAATGAAATATGATTTCATTAACTTTTTTCTTCTAGAATTTAAATACAGTATACACAGATATTTTCCAGTGTGAATACTGAACTTAATTTCCCAACTAATACAGCAGACTTTAATCATTAGATATTTAACAAAAATTAGTTGTCAAAGTACATTTAATGTCATTTAAAATATCACTTGATGTAATATTGTCAAAATGACATTATTAAAATAAACTTTCAACTTGGTGACAGTATATAATCTTAAGGGAATAATACTTAACAAGACACATTCAGTTTTTCCATTCCCAATCTACCCTAGTAGAATTAGTAAAATCTGTTTCAGTGGTTTCTGACCATCCACAAGTCTCTTTCTGTAAGTAAACCTTTCATTAATGTCAAAAGAAGTCTGCTTATTAAAATAATGGATAATTAGTATTTATGTTTCTAATGTCCCAAATTACCATTTTTATTTCTTTAAATCTAGAATAGAAAATGAGTGTCTGACACATGCATAATTGCCTACAGGTATAAGTCTCAGACTTAATGGCATTATCAACTTCCACTTAATGATTATCACTGTAATGAATATAAAGCAACTTACTACAGTCATGGCCGTAATTTCAGGCAAAATTATTTCCTTATACCCTCTGAAAAGTTAAATGTTAAGATTATACATTTCTTTTGTTATTGTTGTTACTGTTACTAAAAGAGGGGGGAATTTCTGGCCTAAATATTTTTAACAGGAAAAAATTGCTAGTTTTATTAAAAGGCAAGAGCAGTACATGTCAGAAGAGGCTTTTTCCCCTTATAGTAAGTATGAAAGAGATATAAATAAAAGGAAAATCAAAACTACTTATTAGAATATATTATTCAAACTAAATGCAGGACAAATGTAACTGTGCTTATTTAAATAGTTTCTAATTAGCACAGAAGGGTTGTCAATGTGTGTACACATAGCTGTAAGTTTTACAGCAAAGTATTTCACAACAGGAGAAAAGCAACATATATGCTGTACACCTATTTCTTTAAAAAACATTTTAATAAAACAAAAACTACTTAGGCAACCAGGTAGCTGCATTTATGGTCTTAAGGTTTAAACTAAATATATTAGACTAAGCTTTTTTAAAAAATTCAAAATAAATACATGAAAACACTGATCAGAATCAATCAGTTCAATAATGTACATATAATTCGTGAAAGAAAATAAATCTTTGCAGTGACACATGTCAATTACTATTAAAATTTTTTTATTAGTAACATTTTTATCCTGGTAATCCTGAATCAAAATAAAGAAAATCTATGAACTCTATGGGAAATTAAATTAAGCAACATGTAAAAGCACCTGGACATCTGGAAGATGAACACTGTCAGGTAACTATAAAACTGAATTATCAATTAAAAAATGTATTAGTGTCTCTTTAAAAGAAAAAAGAAATTTTAAATATGCTTAAGATAATTATTATATATTCAGGAAAAAACTTATTTAATGTACTAATTTTTCCATTCTACAAGGTAAAATGGAGAACAGAGGTCTAGTCAAAGATTAAAATAGCTTATCTGAGGACATCAATTATTCCCTATACATACTCTTCTACAAAGATTCTTTACTTTGTAAACATACTCAGTTTTGAAATTATTACTCCCTCCCAGACATTACCTTTTCTCTGTCTTTTCATTTGTAATGAAAAGCTTACTGAAAGAGTCATCTACATGACAATGTCTCCACTTTAAGAAAAAAATCTTTCTCCTCCAACCACTACTATCTGGCTTCTGCCTCCACAAAATAACTGCAGTGCCAAAGCACTGCCAAATTCAAGAAAATTTCTCAGTCCTTTTTATATCTGACAGCCTTACGTCACAATGCACTTACTGATGAGTTCCTCCCTGAACTTTACTTTTCCCGTGACTTTGGATACAGCATTCTTTCTGCCCTATTTCTCAGATCACTCTTTTTCTGTCTCCTCAGCCAGGTCCTTTTCTCTGCTTGCTCTTTGTAGTATAGACTTTCCTCTTTTCACTTAATCCTCTCTTCCTAAGACCATTTCATCCACTCTCACCATTTCAACTGTTATCTGTTAAGTTGACAATTTCTATTTTTATCTCCACCTCAGACTTCTCTGGTGACTTCCAGAAACTATATTTCTCCATCTGATGTTCAAAGGTAATTCAGACTAAACGTATCAAGAAAATCTCATGTATCTTTTTTCCCCTGTAACTGGCAGTTTCTCCTGAAATCCCTATCTTAGTTGACAGTATTACTATCTATTGCCCCATTGAGACACCTAGGTATCATTCTCTTGTTTTTAAAAACTAATCTTTCTCAAAGTCCCATCAATTCTAGCTCTTAAATATTTAAAAAAAAAAAACAAAAAACCCTGTCCATTCTTCTCATTTCCAACTGCTATACTTTAAGATCGAATTACTCATCCACTCATCATCTCTCACTTGACCTACTGCAATAGGTCATGTGACCTTTTACATGGTCTTGCTATTTTCAATTTTACTCCCTTCCAATCAACCATCTATAAAGCTGCCAAAATGATCCAATACATAAATCTGGTCATGTTTCTCCCAAGCTAGAATAATTTCTAGGGCATCTCACTGCTTAAACAATTGTTTTATTCATTCATTCAACAAAATATCTACTGTTTTGAAAACAGATATGGTGTTAGGCACTGAATATACTATAGTGAATGAAAACATTCAGAGAATACAGAGAAAGACAGGTATTAAACAATCCCTTAAATAAAGGTATGATTATAAATTTTGACAAATGTGATGAAGGATAGCAGGTCACAAAGAGATAAAGAGAGGAGAACTACTTCTGATTAGAATGTCATACTACTTTTGGAAAAGTAGTATCTAAGTGAGTTTTGATGAGTAGAAGTTGCTGAAGACAAAAACACTTTGGTAGAGACAATAGCATTCACAAGAAATTTAAGAGGGAAATGAGCTTAGAGTGTTGTTAGAAAAACTGAAAGAAGGCCAAATTGTCAAGAGCTGAGTGAGTGAGAGAAAGGGCCAGGAGTGCAGGACTCTGCAAGCCAAGGCATGGATTTAGATTGCCTTAAGGGAGAAGGAAATGGCAACCCACTCCAGTGTTCTTGCCTGGAGAATCCCAGGGACGGGAAAGCCTGGTGGGCTGCCGTCTATGGGGTCGCATAGAGTCAGACACGACTGGGGCGACTTGGCAGCAGACTTGGCAGGCAGCAAGGGCAAACAGTTTAAAAGTTTTAGGCAAGTGAATAACAATATGCTTAGATTTACATTTTTAAAAGTTTACTCCGCCTGGAGATAACAGATGCAGACTGATAGGATGTGAGAAGACCAGTTAAGAGGTTACTGTATTAGTCCAGGTGAGAAAGACAACAGTGGGGAGTTTCAGTTCACTTTTATAGTAGACATTATCTCTAGGTGATAAAACCCTGTAATGTAGAAGTCCCCCGTACATTAAAAGATGTACTGCTGAATAAAAAGGCATGTAAAACCTCAGGACTTAATTCATTTGGATATACTGTCATTTGAACATTTCTGCTCAGAGAACTTCTTACCAAGTTACACTGATGATGGTCTATCATCATGCAGCTTCTGCCAAGCCTACTCAATATCTGACCTTTTATATAACATCTCCACTCATAACTGAAAGGCAAATATGCTTTACATGGCCCAAAAAATACTCCTGATTTCTGCCTCCAAACTAGCTTACCCTAGTAAATGGAATAGTTTACCCAGGCATTGGTGGCAAAAATCTGGGAGCTATCCTTTATTCTCATTTCCTTCTGTCATATGTCATAATATATATAAAGTAATTACAATATAAATATAATATTCAACATAATTCTATGGAAATTTTTCTGTAAGATTAAATAAAATATGAATTTGGCTACAAACTCTTCAATAGTATTTACATTCATATAGCCTTACCAAAAAAAGATTTGATTAGAGAGCAGTTCTAAACAGTAGTACAATATATTATATATAATATTATAATTGTGTTTTACACTTTAATCATTCTTTACTGTTAACACCTCTACAATTAATGTATAAAGATAAAACATGCATAATTTCTTAGTTCTCAAATTCACTTATGAATTCATTCATTCTCAAGAACAGAAAAGACCTATAGCAAATATTTGCCATCTCAGGTCTATAAAGAATAATTTAAGATCAGATGTACAGAAGGAGTTTTCTGATTTGTTTCAAAATTAGTTTTTGAATAATTCTCCAAGAAGACAGTTAAAATTAGATCTATTTCACACTAAATAGGTACTTCAGCAGTATTTCATTTCCTCAATGACAAATGAGTCACCCTACGTATGTAAACTTTTAGCCAACTAAAGCTTATGGCTTTAGGGCTAAGTTACTTTTACATTTTTGAAAAATATTTGTAAAATCTACTTCATCAACCTCTTCTCAAGGCTCCAAAGTGGACTGTATACCTCTCCTACTTCAGAAGGCAAGTGGAAGTGGAAGTTATTTTCCCTTCTGATTGGTGACTTTGGAGCTTATCTCTGCATTGATAATCGTATTTCTTAAAGTTAAAGCTACCTAGAGTTCAAGCATCAGACAAGTGAGACATAAAACCAAGTATTATGACAACAGCGTAGTAATACAGAACATTTTTATGCTCCAATAACTTTTCCAAAAGTAACCACTAGGTAATATGCTAACCTCACACCCAGTTATACAATTTTATGACAGCTAGAATTTGTAAAAAGGGATCTTTTTTATATACATATAATACTGTTATAGGAAGAGATTTCAAAGAAATTAGCTTACACAGAAAATAATTTGTATAGGCCAAGGAGGCCCTTTGGGCATAATACAACCTAAGATAATTTAGCCCACAAAATACTGACTATTAGACCATAGATCACAATGAAATGCTATGAAAAAGTGAGAGAGAGCTTGGTTTATGCATTGCAATAAAACTATGGATGGATGGGCATAGCGCATCTCCTGTTGCACGCACCCTGTTGCTCGTCAAGTGACATGGATCCAAGCTGTTTGTTAACCACAGAAGAAGGAGAATCTGAAACAAAAATGAGATTTTTAACTTAAAAGTAAGCAGCAGAAAACTGCACAGCAATGTCATGATCATCTCTAAGCTTAAGAAACAAATGTATAATGGTGGGGAATAGAAATAAGTACTGTGGAGTATTTCCCAAGCAGTGAGTAAGCAAGGCCGTGTGCTTAAGATATGTTATTTCAGGCAAGCATTTAGCAACTTTGAGAATGAGTTGAGAAAATGTTCTTCTACTTCCATGCATATACTTTTTATCAAATTCATTTAGCACAGGCACAAAGTGCAAGGTAGATAAAACAGAAACAGAGTATCTCCCTCACCACAAGAAAGACTCCTTGTCTTTCTCAAACCCTCTTTCCAGCTCCTTAAGATGGCTTTATTTTGGACTGGAGGATTCAAAGCATGAAATGAGATGCTCACTACACTTAGCTAGATGTTATCTTGAGTTGAAAAAGGAACTCAAAGACATAAGACAAGGAAAACGGTTTATGAGAAATATTTAATGAAGTAATTACCATTACAGAAACATAGTAACTTTTAAAAACTCTATGGTATGTGGTGAATATTAAAACTGCACTGTGAAGCCTTTGGTTTCTTTAGGTGCCTGGTGAGAAAAGGAAAAGAAAGGCAATGAAAAGGCTTACACTTTGGGCATCATGCTTTCTACCTTGGCTTCAAACAGAATGTTTTATTTTTACCCTTTGGATACACTGAGTTTCTATGTAAAAGAATTTGTCTTATAAATAAATGGGTTCTACTGTTTGAAAAACACTCGTATAAAGTAAGGCAGCATGATGAAATGGAAAAAGCACCAGTCTAGAATTAGTCAGTGTTGATTCCAACTCTGGTTTTGACAATAACTTAGCTGTATGACAGAGGACAAGTCAATTTTTTAGGTCTAACACTCTCCTTTCTTCCTGGTCATTCTAGGATCTGGTAACTAAGAAAGGCATGAGGAAACAGAAGGAGGTGGCTACTATTACTGGCTGGGGTTCCAGTGTCCTAGTAGAGCTACAGGAAAGAGAAAATGTGGACAGCAAGCATACATAGCTCTCCACTAAACGTAAGAATAAGTCCTAGTTTCTAACAGCCTATGCTCCAGTTCTTAGCAAATGTTGTTCATAAAAACTCTGCACTTTTTTATAATGAAGCATTATTCTCCCAACAGTAAGTATTTTGATTTATGAGTGACCATAACTCAATAACTAAGTTTTCTAATATATCCTTGATTCTTAGCAATTTTATACCACTTGACTGCTTGTACACTGAAAACTGAACCCCGCTACCAGGACTACTAGTATCAATTTCAAACTGTCTACCTTCTGAGGTAACCAGTTTGGTCATAAATTTTTATACTACTAGATTTTCATAAAGCATGATCATCATTTAAATAATAGTATGCTTATCACTGCTTCATTAGAATATTCAGCTCAACAAATCTGTTGCTGTTGTTTAGTCACTAAGTTGTGTCCAACTCTTTTGTGATCCCATAGACTGTAGTCCACCAGGCTCCTCTGCCCATGGGATTCTCCAGGCAAGAATAGTGGAGTGGGTTGCCATTTCCTTCTCCAGGGGATCTTTCTGACCCAGGAATCAAACCCACATCTCCTGCAATGGCAGGCATTCTTTACCTCTGAACCACCAGGGAAGCGCCAACAAATCTGTACTAAACAAAGAAGAAAATGGAATGATGATAATTTAATTGGTTCCCTAATCTAGTCATGCTTTACTTTCTTTTATAAGACTTCTCAAATATCAATTTCTGAGTTAGATACAATGAAGAGTAGATGAGTTGATCTTTGGAAAAAAACAAAATTATATTCTTTAAGAAAAACAAAAAAAGTGAGTCAGTGAAATAAATATTGGAAAATCTTCCTAGAAAGCCTGTTATGAAAAATAGTTTATCGTTATACATTCTATTATACTCTTCTTAAGAACCTGAGAACAACCTTCCATGCAATCTTTTTTCAAATATTTAATTTTTCACAAATCTTATGGAATGCACAAATCTTATGAAATAAAGTGCATCTTATGCAAGTTTTTAAATAAAACACATTGAGAAAGGATCTACAATGCTGTCATCTCAAAGAATTGTATATTTTCAAACTCTTGAAGTATTTAATTAATGAAGCTTAGGTTAAGGCAGAAAGATAATGTTAAACTAAAAGGTCTTCCTTCTGGGTTTTACAGTCTGTCCAGATGTTATATGTATCTGGGGAATAATCTTTCTTCACATGTTGAAGACCAATTTTTAAGAAGAAATCCTTCTTGATCATTGCTTCCATTCTATTTTTAATTTGGGGTACTACGCAACTGTTTTTGAAAGGATTATCTTCCTGTTACATAAACATTTGAAGTAACATGTTTCTGTATCACTAGATATTCATAATTATAATACCTGTAACTTCTAACTTACAGAAATACTTCCAATATTAATATAATAATCATCAGAATATCTAATATTTTTAAAAAATAAGTATTAATTCAATGCTGATTGCTTCAGTGTTTGCATACTCTACTCACAGAGAGTTTGCATACTCTCTGTGAAATATCATCTAGAAAGCACTATCACAAAATAAATTTTGACTATATGGTCCCATGATAATTTATTACAAAATGTAGGACAGTTGGTCAGCTTATTGCCAGTCTCTTAAATTATTATTATTTTTAAAGTAGAGACAAACTTTAAGCAAAAGCTCCTTCAGTCTAAGCCAAGGTGTTTCATGCCTAATTACTATATATCTCCAAACTTTTCGTGTTCTAGTTTTGAGAAAATTCTTTAGCCCCTTGACATTCAAATTCTGTAGGAAAAAATAAAGAATTATAATTTAAATAACAAAGATTCTAGTCAGACTCCCTGGGTTCAAATCTGGCTTTTCTACTCAGTAATATTGTAATCATGGGCAAGTTATTTAACGTCTGTAGTCTCAGTTTCTCCATCTGTAGAATGGGGATAATTTTGATATCTACCACATACTGTTCTTGTGAGGATTTAATGAGATAACCTATGTAAACTACTTCAATAGCACATAGGAAAGGGTCAACTAATGTTATTACTTGCTTGTTTTTCTCAAACATAGTGCTGAATGAAAAATAATAATTAAAAGAAAAAGAAAAGAAAAATGATGATAGGAAGCTGTTCTGAAAAACATGGAGCACAGTCCCATGTTTAAAGTTCTAAGTTACCCATCACTGTGTTGCTTAGGACCCTATCATTTAAAGTCGTTGAAAAGTACTTGCAGAACTAAGTCAACATCACATCTGATTTACTAAACGCTCATGTTATAAACACTAACATGGTGGGTCAAATGCATCCACTTGAGAAGTGCGACCTGTAACTGACATCATGGACACTGTGGGGAACTGGATATTGTACAGAAGACTGTTTTCAGAGGACTGGGTAAATGCTGATTTTTTCCAATATGGCTCAGTTTTGAAAAGCCCTTTAAAATATTCACCAATGTTTCATACCCTTTACGGGGTATAAAAATTACTTTTTTCTTTTCCAATTGGCAAAACCGTGCCATAAAGTGAAAAAACAGTTCCTACCTGACACCCTCTCTAGGCTGGCTCCATGCTCCAGTGGGGCTCTGTGGTGGTTGGGCCAGTACCAGCAGACTCCACAGGGTGTTGTCACTCTGAGCAGGAGCCAGCAACCCATGACTTCAGGGGACCTGAAATGGAAAAAAAGAGTTGGGTTTAAAATCAGCCATATGCTGAATGCCTCTGCCACAGCTGTTTATGGCATTCATCTGAAAAACATACATACAGCTCATTCAAAACCCTGAATACTATCAACCTTTGTTGATATCCTCAACAATATGAGGATATCTTTAGGTATTAATAGTAAGTTAAAGTTACTATAATTAAGATAGTCCAATATTATGTGTACTTTTCTATTCTGGAGTATAAAAACTTTATACAGTGTTCTCTATCCCATCCTTGTGCCACGCTAACTAAATAAGTCAATAATTGGGAAACTGAGGCATAAAGCAGCCAAATGACCTGCCCAAGGTCATTTTTCATAAGGCCAGGAATAAGAACTCAGCCAGTCTAACACCTAGACAAGTGATCTGATGAAAGGAAATTCATCTCTTTATGATTAAAAAAAAAAAAAATCACTGAAAGATTAGAAACGAGTTGTGACGTACTTCCTACAAGTCTAAAAAAAGTGCACTTTTTTAAAACTAAAAATGTGAATATTTTATAGAAATATATACTAATTTTGAAAAAGTATTAGAAATTAGCTATGAATAATTATCATTTACAGGTGTCAAAAATTGTTTTAGAGCAGTGGTTTTTGAATTGTGCTTCTGAGAGCAGAGGTGGCTTGGGGGTGGCAAGAGGGACAAGGAATTAAGCTGTCATTTCTCAACACTCTTCTTTATGTTCAATCTCAACAGTGTCATTTATGTATTTTATATTAGAACTTCCCCATGAAATTCTAATTTCACAGCTGAAAAAATGGGAGGGGGAGAATTGTTTAAAATGTATATTAACATCTATCTTATACAGCTCATTTTAAATACTGCTTGGTGCCTTGGAGAACTGTTTAAAACATATGTTACAATCTATCTTATACAGCTCATTTTACTGTATGATGCCTTTGAATGGTGTTTTAGTCTTCAATTGCCAAGAAATATTGGCATCAGACATGTTCTCATTTGATCCCATTAAAATGTAGACTCTATAAAATGGCTTGAGGGTTTGATGCCATTTTCCTACAGAAATTAAGTATTAGGTAGCTTCATCTAACACTTAGCCTGTCACAAAATATTCTCATGAGTCCTATACTTTGAAAAGAGAATAAAATATTTACCAGACAATGTAGTCACTCAGAAATTCTGCATGTGTTAAAATTTCTTGGTTTCCAAAATTACATTAATGTCTCCTTTGAATATCTTATACCTAAAAGGCTTAAACAGGTGAGATGATGATAGAAATATAATTTACTGATAGTATCATCATTTGCTGACACTATGAGGATATCAAGACATAATGGGAAAATGTTTTATGAGAACTGAGCATTCTTCTATTGTTAAAAAGTTAAAATATAGAATGCTAATTTTCTGCAAACTATATTCATGATTTTAGTAGTAATATCTAGTATGAGTGAATGGATCAATTAATGCCCATTATATACACACACAAAATTATATTCATACATTGTGAAATGTAGGAAAATGTTTTATGAATTGTTGTTCAAATACAACCAATCTTCCTGCTGAATTTCATAAATTTAATTTCTACTCTGTATTTCTATAATTTGGATGTTCCAAAATGAAGAATTTTACATTAAGTCAACTCATCTTTCCTCCTTTTCAAGATTTACTAAATGGACAAGATATTCTTTGTAACAAACTAACAATACATTATTAGCTCTTCTTAAAGTTTTTAGTTACCAGTGTTCCTGACATGTGAAGAAAGAGTAAGATAAAAGCAACGCTAGCAAATGAACCTAGGGCATGTTACAGGTTAGGTTACTAGTGGTCTTATATGAATGCCATGTCAAAAAGCATATGGCATAGATGTACACAATCCATCTCACACTGTAAGGGAAGACAGCAAGCATACACTGAATAGCAGCACCAAGGGCTTCTAATGTTGGTCCATGTGGCAGCCTCAGGGACCCAAGCAAGTTGTTCAATAACAAAAAATAAGATTAATGTGTTTCTCAGCTTCAAAACTGGCAAGGTGTCTAACTCAACACTGGTTTTTTAAAAATTACCACAGTATGTACCGGTTATCAAACCAGTTATTATTTAATAAGAATGATGCCAAGAGTGGGGAAAACAGCATCTTATTTCACAAAAAACATATAACCACCCTAAAGCTTTTTGATTCTAAAAAGAACTGGCTTCAATTTAAATTGATGAACTAGATATAAAGACTCAATGTCAATATTTTCCTAATGTCCACAGTGTACATTTCTCTACCAATAATGAGACAGTTTTGTTTTATACTCAACTTCACTCTAATACTTGGTTTGTTATCTGCTAAATTTCACTATTCTAAAAATATTTATATATGTAGAGACATTTTCTCTTCCTTATTGCTTTATAAGTTGTATATTTTTACTTTTAAAACCCCTATGCTAAGCATGTGTGTGTGCTCAGTCATGTCCCTCCCACTCTGTAACCCCATGGACTGCAGCCCACCAGGCTCCTCTGTTCATGAGATTTCCCAGGCAAGAATACTGGAGTGGGCTGCCATTTCCCTCTCCAGGGGATTTTCCTGACCCAGGGATCAAACCCATGTCTCTGGCATTGGCAGCTGTGTTCTTTACCACTGAGCCAACAGGGAAGCCCTGTGCTATACAGCACAAAATCACAGCAAAATGTCTTAATACTAAATGTTACAACTATAATCTATTCAAACTTTCTTATTAATGTATGGGGAAAAATTGCTCTATGGTTAAAAAAAAATGAGAAAGAGAAAAATATCTTTGCTTCACTGATATTCTATTTATATAACAGCAAGTTAAAAATCAGGTCCAAAATTTATTCCAAACATCACATCTATATTGCAGTTATTTAAATCTATTTTATTTCACCATGGTATTGTATAATATGCTTTTGTTACCACAGCACTTAGTGGAAATAGATACTTATTTATAAAGAAGAGGTATCCAGTTCTAACAATATACAGATTAATTCCAAGTAATTTAGTCAGAGTTCTCAAAGTAATTAACTCCCAACTCATCACTCCTTAGAGTGGCAAAATAAAGTATGTCAAAGTAGTAAATTTCATTAGTATGACAGCACCTACTATAGTAACTATAGTATAGGATGTGTATTTATTATCTTTCTTGAAAGAATTAAGTTGACAAATTATTTTATGCTGTGTCTTTCACTAATTCTTTCAAGCGATGTTTACTGAGCATCATAAGCTTTTTGGCTGTTAAAAAAAAGTGAGCCACTAAAATACTCAATGAAAAAGAGAGTGGCACAGATTATTACTATCTTATCAGAGTTTTATATATTAAGAACAGGAACATGAAACCAGAGTATTTTTCCTGTCCCACATATGAGAAAGTTGATTATGCGTAGGAGGACTATGAAAGCAAATATTGAAAATTTTCAAATGATTACAGAAGCAGAGTATTGGCCAAAATCTAGCATTACTATGTTTATGTGGTAACAGAAGTACTGGTTAATTCTCAAAGCAAAAAAAAAAAAAAAAGAGGAGGAGCTAGGAGCCATAAGCACAGATACCATTTTAACATACAGGAAATATCAATAGAAATATCAATGCAGGCTCCAAATTCACTAGATTATTAGATGGGGTAGCTCATTAACTGTAGAAGTAATAAATATTTGCCCTTCTCTAAAATTACAAATAAAACAAGAGATTATCTTATATTTGCCTTGCTAGCAAGTGCTGTTGGCAATCTGTCCTTCTAGACACATGATGATAAATTTCACCATACACTAGAAATGAAGGGAAAAGCTTCAGGCACATCAGCTTTCTTTGGAAGGGGAAAAGAGAAGCATCTTATACACAGCAGCAGGGTTAAAAACAAACAAACAAAAAAACTCTACCAGCTGCTTAAGGACACTTGATATTAATAACCTGAAGTCTGAGGGTCCTGTGAAGAGCCCTCATGAGAAGACTGATCAGAAGTGGAAGGCTGTTGCTGGGTACGCGCAGCTAGCTCCTGCTGCCTCTGCTGCTCAGCCCTCTTAAGCCTCAGTTGTTGCAGGCGCTTACGGAGCAAAGCTATCTCAGGCCCCCTTAGAAATTCTGATACAGATAGGAAAAGAAAGATGAAAAGATAGTAATAAAACAGAAAATAGTAAGAATACAATTATACTTTAAAGAGAGAAGGGTATAAATAAAACACATCTCACAGAGGAATACTAAAAGCAAACTACTCATAAAAAATTACTGATCATTAAATTATGATAAACTACAGACACTTATATACCCAAATGTTTCTGTTTAACTACAATGAATTAAGACAGAGTTCTCTAAGAATATTTATGTAATTATACAGAGTGTAAGTAAAATCTTTCATAACAAAACATTTAAAAGTGAACATTCCTTTCCTAATTGCATCTCCTTTTACAACAATTAGAAAATATCAGTTATCTCATTTAACCTATATACAAAAACTACAAATTTCAATCAGATAATAATTAAGATTATGAAAAAGTTAATACATTTGGAAACAATCCTTGAAATTTATTAGTAGAGAGACCTTTAAAAAGTAAAAGCTACATATTTTTCAGCTAAAATGTTTCTTTTTATGTGAGAATTATCATTTGCTTTTTCTTTTAAGATGAATAATATTTACATAATCTTTAACATTTTCTTACACTTCATCTGAAGCAGTGGCCATAGATAAAAAATAGTATAACACGAAATTGTGCAGAGAATGCTGAGTACCTAACTACAAGGCATTGTTTTAGGTTCTTGGGATAAGTAAAAATTGAAAAAAAAAACAGTCCCTACTGGTGTGTTCTGAGAAAAAAACATACAACAATGTATTTGTATGTGTTTCTATGTGTCAAGTGGGGATAAGTGCCATGAAGTAAACTGGGCAGGGTAAGACAGGGGTGACGAAGATAGAGGGGGAACTGGCTGCTGTTTTATATACGGTCATCACGGAAGGACTCTTCTCCTAAGATGACTTTTCAGTAAAGACCTCAAGGATGTAAGGGAGTGACCCACACAGGTATCTGGAAGAAAACTGTTCCAGGCAAAGAAAAAAGTACAAATGCTCAGAAGGGGAAGTGTATCTGGATGTGGAATATATATATGTTACAGGTAATGGCAGAAAAACTTGCTGATAGCTTGGATGTAGAGTGATCCCAATGTTTTCAGTGTAGATAACAGGAAAAATGAAGTTGCCATTTATTGTGACAGGGAAGAGCAGAGGAGGAGGAAGTAGTACTTAAGAAAACAATTAGTATCCAAATGGAGAAACCGAGTAGGGACTCACTATAATATATACTGTATAAATTATATATATACAGTGTATATATATACATATATACACACACACAGTATAATATATATACTGGTTAGAATTCACCAGTAAATCTGGATGTCAATGACAATGTCGGAGAAGGAAATGGCAACCCACTCCAGTGTTCTTGCCTGGAGAATCCCAAGGACAGAGGAGCCTGGTGGGCTGCCATCTATAGGGTCGTATAGAGTCAGACACAACTAACGCGACTTAGCAGCAGAAGCAAAAATGACGATGTTACTTTCAGGCAATGAAAGAGTAAGTAAAAATAAAGAAGTCTAAGAACTAAACTGAAGGGAAGAATACTAAGAATAAGGAGAATGCAAAAAGGAGATTGGAGGAGTGAGTGAACCAATTTCTATAAGCTCAGGGATCAAAGTATTTCAAGAAGGATAAAGTTAGCAGCTGTGTCTCCTGATTCAATGAAAAAGACACTAACCAAGAACTAACCACAAAGAAAATGGCTTGACAAGAGCCATTTCAGTGAAGTCACAGAGGCCAAAACCTGACTGGAACAGGTTCAAGACAAAAGGGAAGTAAAGAAGGAGAGGGACAAAGCATATGTACTTTTCCCAGAAGTTTTGCTGTGAATGGGGAAAAGAGAAACTGGCTGACTGTTGGTGGGAGAATAGAATCAAGGGAGGTTTGTTTTAGTTTGAGACAGACTACATATGTTTGTATACTGACGGATATATACTTAATTGGAAAGAGGCGAGAAGAAGAAGTGGGCAAATGCAGGAATGATGTCCTTGAGTAGACCAAAAGAGATGAGCTGCAGTAGATAAGAGGAGGAATTGGCTTTAGACATTTACATAAAAATTTCATCCACTCTAATAAAGTGGATGTACTACCAAGTGTATGGGTAGAAATTAGTTGTAGATTTGATGTATGGAGTACATGGAATTTCTCTCAGTGACACAGCAAATTATATAAATTACCAAATAACTTTCAGTTAGTCAGTTCTGTTCAGTCACTCAGTCGGGTTCAACTCTTTGTGACCCCATGGACTGCAGCACGTCAGGCTTCCTTCTCTATCACCAACTCCCAGAACTTGCTCAAACTCATGTCCATTGAGTCAGTGATGCCATCCAACTATCTCATCCTCTGTCATCCCCTTCTCCTCCTGCCTTCAATCTTTCCCAGCATCAAGGTCTTTTCAAATGAGTCAGTTCTTCGCATCAGGTGGCCAAAGTATTGGAGCTTCAGCTTCAAAATCAGTCCTACCAATGAACACCCAGGACTGGTCTCCTTTAGGATGGACTGGTTGAATCTTCTTGAAGTCCAAGGTACTCTCAAGAGTCTTCTTCAACATCACAGTTCAAAAGCATCACTTCTTTGGCACTCAGCTTTCTTTATGGTCCAATTCTCACATCCATACATGACTACCGGAAAAACCACAGCTTTGACCAGACAGACCTTTGTCGGCAAAGTAATGTCTCTGCTTTTTAATGTGCTGTCTCGGTTGGTCATAGCTTTTCTTCCAAGGAGCAAAGGTCTTTTAATTTCATGGCTGCAGTCACCATCTGCAGTGATTTTGGAGCCCAAGAAAATAAAGTCTGTCATTGTTTCCATTGTTTCCCCATCTATTTGCCATGAAGTGATGGGACTGGATCTTAGTTTTTTGAATGTTGAATTTTAAGTCAGATTTTTCACTCTTCAGCTTCTTTTATATAGATTATAAGACTGCAAGTTTGGTTTATTGTTTCAGAATCAATCATGCCAGAAATACTAACCTTTGTTACCATATCCTCTATTTATAAAGGATTTTATTCAACTGGCAGTTAAGATTTCACAACTCAAGTATCATCAGTCTTTTACTGCCAGTTCCTCCTAGAAAGTTCTCCATATCACGTAGGATAGTATTCACTAACAAATAAATTGTAATGCTCAATATTATTCTATCTTCTTTTTAAGTATATACATATTCTATAGTTATTGTCAGCATAGTAGTAACACTTTTAGCAATATAAAATAAAGCATTATTATGCAGCCAGGAAGTTTGTCATTTTATACTTCACAAGAAATTACTATAAAGAGAGAGATAACGGAGACATCAAATTATGCTTAAAAAAAAAATCACAAAATATTTATCCAACTTCATGGTTGTTTCAAACCATCTCTCTTGCACTGACAAATGTTTTATGGGGATATGAGTCTCCATCCTTGACCCACAAGACAGATGATGTAGCAAATCTATTGTAGCAGGCTCTAAGTATAAGCAGCGATGTTCTATAACTTGGAAAATTAAGATTTAGTTATGATAATGTCATGAACATTAATTCAATGCTCCCAGTGCCTTTTAAAGAAGGATTTGTTTGCTTACTTACAAGGCTGGTTGTATGTTTAAAAGTTTAAAAAAAAAAAAATGAGATTAGGGAAAGAAGTCATCACAGAGCTAAATAGGAAAGGCAAATTTTGAATTAAAATTCCAAGCAGAAATGCCAGTCTGAGCAAATAGTACTGTTAGCAGTTTGAAATATTAAAGGCATGAAAGATACATATATATTACATTCTTTTAAAAATGTGTAAACAAACATATACCATCTGTGATATGAATAAATGCTTGGAGACTTAGTATTTGCTAACATTAGCCAAAATCAAAAGTGAATACGGCAAGTATCTTTGGGATTAATTTTAAAAACAATAACAACAACAACAAAAATTGCTCAACAATGAGCCAGGAACTGCTAATGGGAAATTTGTACTTCCATCTCCTGATAGTAACTACTAACTCTACTCTTCTTGTTTTTAAAGAATCTAGGCAAGTCTCCATAATGACAATTCCTACTGATGTAAAACAACAATAAACTATACGTAAGCTCAGCCGATAAAGAATCCACCTGCAATGTGGGAGGAGCTGGATTTGATTCGTGGGTTGGGAAGATCCCCTGGAAGAGGTCATGGCAACCCACTCCAGTATTCTTGCCTGGAGAATCCCATGGACAGAGGAGCCTGGCGGGCTACAAACATGCCATGGGGTCGCAAAGAGTCAGAGACGACTGAGCAACTAAACAGAGCACAGCACAGCCCCGACGAAAGTCCATCTGGTTGTAACCTCCAGTCCTGCCTCTCTTCCAATATATACGTTCTGTTGTCCTGGATGCTGGATTATTTTTACATGTAGTTTGGTGGTACTTTATCTGCTTGCTATCACTCCCAACTTGCTCCTTTGTCCAAGTGATCCTTGGGTATTTTTCCTCCTAGAACAGAGGCAGGAAATAGATGGGTTCCAGGCTAGGTATTTACAACTGGCCTCATGTTTACATTTCTTGGGGCTAAAAAGATGGGCTTCAGGCTGGACACTTAAAACTAGACTCCTATTTGCATTTCCTGAGACAGGAGGTGGGTTAGATATTTACAACCAGCCTCCTGTAGAAACAGACATAACAACAGAAATTGGGTAAATAGCCTGACTTTGTCTCCTTGAGGATACTTTAGACAATAGCCATGGCAGAAACAGAGAAGGGCTAAACCCTGGTGAGGAAAAGATCAACAGATCGAGTATTATCTATCCTTGGGGCAAGAGAAACATTGAGCATGTTCAAAAAGGCTCCTCAGGGGTCAAAAGGAGGGGGTACCAACCCATAATGTGTGATGCCACAGGACACCCGCTGGCCTCTGGGCGGGAAATCATTTTGGAAAAAATTGTGCACGTGTGTTGGAGAGGGTCCTAAAGAAGGTCAGATGTGGAAAAAGAAACCAGGTAATTGGCCAAAGATACAGACCTGGAAGAACTGCTCTACATAAATGATTTAACTTCCTCTTTAGGAAATTAAATGTGCTCCTCCACATTAGGGAGGATCTCTCAGGGTGTGCGTCTCTGCCTTACTTCAATTTTAACTAAACCATTTCTCTGCCTGCTCTCTCACTTGTTGTGCTGTGTCTCTAATAATAAACTTTGTACCTGTTTTAACAGTTTTGCCTCCATGAGAAAGGCATTTTTCAATGGGGGCAAGAGCCAGGGAAAACTTGCTTCTAGCCAGGAGCCCTTGCTGGTCTGATGGTTAGGATTTCGGGTTTTCATCCAGGCTTTTTGTTGTTGTTGTTTAATCATTAAGTTGTATCCAACTCTTTTGTGTGTAGCCCGCCAGGCTCCTCCATCCATGGGATTTCCCAGGCAAGAATACTGGAGTGGGTTGCCATGACCTCCTCCAGGGGATCTTCCTGACCCAGGAATCAAGCCCGCGTCTCCTGCATTGAAGATGGATTATTTACCACTGAGTCACCAGGGAGGCCAGGCTACACACATCCAATTCCTGGGCGGGGAACTAAGATCTCACTTCATGTCACCATTCACTGCTATCTCAGAAATCAGAATTGGTCGTTCCTTTACTGATTTACAAGTTCCTCTGATCTCTTCTTTAGTTTCCCCAAAGTGTTCATTAACCTACTATTTCCAGTTTTTTCTACTCTCTAAATTGCATATATCTCATCTGACTAGACCCTGACCCTTTAAAGGAAACTGTACACTGGATTATCTGAGCTTTGAAAAGTTTGCTTTGCTATGCTATACTACACAGTTTTTACTTCCCCAGGAATTTTTCAACATAAAGATTCTGAATAGATCTAAATAAATGTCAAAACCTGAGCCAAGACAGAAATCTGTAAATAAGCAGGAATCCACACATAAGTCATAATGTACTATCATAAAAAAATTGAATTCTCATGGTCTGCTGCTGCTGCTGCTAAGTCGCGTCAGTCATGTCCGACTCTGTGCGACCCCACAGATGGCAGCCACCAGGCTCCCCCATCCCTGGAATTCTCCAGGCAAGAACACTGGAGTGGGCTGCCATTTCCTTCTCCAATGCATGAAAGTGAAAAGTGAAAGTGAAATCGCTCAGTCATGTCCGACTCTTAGCAGGGGTCCATTAATTAGAAACACATGGATCCTCTAGGTGACACACTTCTCAAGGTGAGCCCCCCACAAACTAAATTTTTTATGTACTGATATTCCTTACCCAATCCAAAGAAACCACCTTCTCTTTCTTAAATTAAAATAAGACCAAAGGAGGTAATTAAAGTATAACACATTGGAATGACTGTCTCATTTAACACTCACTCATTACAAGAAGCTCCTTATCATGGGAAAAAATTACAAACAACACACAAAGGCTTAGTTTGAGAAACAACTAAAACTGATGTCTGACAGGCATTATTGAGAAAGAAAAAAATATTTTGTAGTTACTTTGAAATATTTTTTATAAATAAAATTATGAAGATTTCATTTTAACCTTATATAATTTCAGCTCATATTCATATCTTTCTGGTCTTTATATAGGTAATCTAATAACCATATTTTCAAAAGCACCATCTTTTGTTAAATATTCAAGAAAAGACCATGAATAAGAATCATAATGTCTAATCAGATTCTGTGCTATGTATATAGAATGTAGTTTCAAATAGTCTATGTGAATAAAAATAAAATTCAAGAATACAAAGGGTGAAGAAATTCAAATTTTAAAAAGAGAGTGACCAACTGACTTCAAATTCCACTTGAGTATATTATCTTCCTAATTCAGCTACAAAACTCAAAGTCAATTCAGTGGCCCCCTCTAGATACATTATTCTTCAGGTATGCACTTTATATATTCATGTCACTGTGGCTCCATTTTTTCTTCTACCCGTATTTATTTTTACCTGTCCTGATTTCATCATGTACCAAAATGATCTTTTACAAGTATTTCCATAAGTTACCATAAAATATTTCTGGAACAAAGTAAGAAAAAAGTATCCAGTTTTATGTTGTCTGGAAAGCCAAGGGCAAATAATGAATCCAAAAACAATAAATAACTGGACATCTATTCACAGCATCTTCCCTGCTGCTGCTGCTAAGTCACTTCAGTCGAAGATATCATCAAATTTGTGAAGCTTACTGGAAACATCCAGAATGAATGAAATGGAACTGAAACTATAAAGACTATCAAATAGCTAAATATATCTTACATAGGTTATATCAGCTTAAAGGACTTAACAGTATCTTTAAGAGGCTTATGATAGATAAAATCTCTTGTCTTTATGAGAGCATATTCTAATGAGAAAATAGTCATAAACAAATCAATAAAAAATAAAATAATTACAAATTCTAGTAAGTGCTTTTCAGGAGATAAACAGGGCTATACAAGACATAATAAAATTTGGGGGAAGGAAGGAAAGGAAGATGAATCTAGCTATGAGAGTTATATAAGACCTCCCTTGGGTGACACTTGAGCTGAGAACTGAAAAAAAAAGGAAGAGCCAAGGGAAGAGCTTCTCAAGTACATAGATCAGTAAGTTTGTTACAAAGACTCAGAATCCAAAAGAAAGAGGCAGAAGAAAGCTTGACATATTCAAGGAACTGAACTGAAATCAGTATAGCTACAGTGTAATGATCATTAGGAAGACAGAGTATGGCATGAAATGAGGCTAGAAAGGCAAACAAGGCACCAGCCATAAAGATTCAGTTCTTTTTCCTCTTTTATTTATATTTATAAATGCAATCAAAAGTCTTTGAGGAGTTTGAGATGGCAAAGTTACATAATCTGATCTAATATTTTAAAATACTCATTTTGGCTGCTGCATGGACAATAAAGTATAAGGGAATAAGAGTACTGGGTTGGCCAAAAAGTTCATTCAGGTTTTTCCATAACTTCTTATGCAAAAAACATGAGAGAACTTTTTGGCCAATCCAGTAAGATGAAAAGAAGTAAAGGGTATCTTAGATATGGAGAAAACAGATGATGAATTGGGTGAGGGACATGAAGGAAAGCAAGGAATCAGTAACCCATAGTCTGTTAAAATAAGCAAATAAGCAGTAATTATAATTTACTAAGATATGAAATTATCAAGATTAAAGAGATCAGTGAGATAGGAAGGGTAGGAAGATAAATTATAGTTAGACATATTATACCCAAGATGTCCAAAGATAACCAAAACAAAGTGTTAAATAATCAGTTGGACACAGGAGTATGCAACTCAGGGTAGAAGATCAGATTGTCAGTATACATTTGGAGATATTAAATGCTCCAGGAATTGATATAATTTTATGAAGGACAGAGTGCATGTAGAGAACACAGCACAGGCTATGGGGTTCCACTAAAACATTGACAAATAATTATAGAATAAGAAATATCAACAATGGTTACTGAAAACCAGCCAGAGATGCTAATAAAAGTTAAATAGGCAAAAGTGGTATCACAGATGCCAAAAACAAAAGTGCTTCAAGAAAGAAGTGACAGACTGTGCTAAATACAACTGGGTTAAAAGAAAGAAGTATACTTTTGAGGCAAAATGGAAGTCACTAGTGACTTTGACAAAAAGTTTCAGTGAAAAGGGAAGTTAAAAGGCAGATTAGGGTTGGTAGGTAAATAAGTGGAACATGGTAAGAAAAAGGAGACAGTACATGTCAGCTACTCTTATGAAGAGTCTGATTATAAAAGGAGCAAAGACATGAGTCTAGAGGGGAATGTGGGACAATTAAGAGATTTTTTTTTAAGACAAGAGAATAATAGAGCATGTTTGAGGTGGAAAGGAAAAATTCAACAGAAAAGGTAATAATAAAGATGCAGGACAAGGAGCAAACTCCTTGAAAAGATGGAAAGAGATAGAAACTGCACTGGTTAGCTTCTGTTAGGAGCAGATACACTTCTTCCCACAATGTGACCACTTCTGTCATAGACAATGTGAGGACAGATGCTGGAAAGCTGAGAGATTCAAAAGTAGGAAAGTGAATGCTTTTTTCCCCCTACTATGAATGAAAGAAGGTTATCGGCTAGGGAGTAGGATGAGGACAAAGTGTAGTGCTGAAAGTCTGATAGACGTAAGGTGTGACAGTTGCAGACTGTTCTAACACAGTGCAGAGTGCCCAATGAAGTCTGTGGTCACATAATTCCTCACGAACATTCAGTGACTCAGTTGCAGACCAAGAGAAGGCAAATAATTTGGTTCAATGAGATGCAGTGCTGCCCAGCAAGTCCCCACATTCCCACTGGGCCTCTCCTTCACCCCAGCAAAAGTGACAGAAGAAAAGGAAGGGACAGAAATGAAAGATACAAACACTTAAAATAGATATTCACAGTAAAAGCAAGAAGCCTACGTTTTCATTTTTTCTATTTCTATGCAAGACAGTAATAGAATGACACTCCCTTCCAATATAGGCAATTCCTACTACCCAAAAACCCATCTGGACTTAGAACTGAATAAAAGATTGAGAAAAAAAAAAACACAACATAAACAGCATTAAGTCCTTATTGTTAAAATGCTAAGGCCTATTGTCAAAACAATCAGAGACATAATCTTTAGATGTTACATCTAACATCAAATCATTTTCCTCAGTAGCAATACTATCTTGGTAACATGGAAATATTTCCATTTTCCTTAGTTTAGTCAGCCAAAATTCTTTCCATAACCTACGTCAAAAGTCTTTATCTTTCTTTGAAAACTTATAGACAAAAGTGCTAAGTAATGTTCGATGTCATAGGATCATCACTAAAATGTTTTTTTCTCTTCAATGATTCAATGACTACAGTATCTAACACTTACATCAAATATTAAAAAGGATTTAATAATCTGAAATGCAGTACTAGAATGTGTTAACAATCTATGACAAAAAGGAAAAATGAAATTCCCTACGAAATAGTATACTCAGAAATGTGTTAAAGAAACAACTGCAATCAGTTAAGATTCAGTGGAACATGAAAATGAGATAGACAATCTTCTTGCTAAGCTGTGATCAAACTTACAATTGATCAGACTCTTTAAGATTATTCCCAAGAATGTTATCACTTTAAAAACTCTTATTTTTACCAATTTTACTTGTTTTCGAAAGCAAAATTTTAGCTGATTTTGTCCCAGCTTCCCAAACCCTCCAAATATGTTATTTTCCCATAACTTGAAATATTGTATATTTCAAGAATATACAGAGAATGTGGAAAACCCAATTGTATAGCTCATCTTTAGCTTATTTTTATAGGTAAATTTTACTCATCTATTATTTAATTGTCATATAACTGACTGGCTTTTATTCCCATAGAAACTGGAAATAAATTACCAAAACTGGGATATACTGATAAAAAACACCTCATATTTGGTGATCTGGTATCAAATTTCAGAGAAGCAAGAATAAACTTAAATAAAAATAAATAAATAAATAAAATTTTAAAAATAAATAAAAATAAAATCTGGCAGTTAGGAAAGCTGTTAGGAATTTTTCTTATAGGTTTTAGCTTAGGCCTCCCAGCTGTATCTTTAGTTGCTAATATTTTTATTATATATGAGTAAAATACTTCCTTAAAAATCCCAAAGAAAAATATGAATAAACATCTTACTGGTTATTATAATTACATGTATACAGTTCAAATGCCAAGTAAACTACAGACATATATGCTAGATTACTGATGTAAACAGTAGTACATTCCATGGAGAAGGGGTGTGTGAACATGAGGAATACTGAAAAGAAAATGCAATTTTAGTAGAATTTAGAAGTTGATTTTTTTTTTCATTAACATCAAATACCAAGAAGACAAGGATCTGTTAAAATTTTTTTCATGTAAATAAAGGAGAAATAATTCTTTTGGTAAATTGCATATATAGATGACAAAAGACCATATAAAATTCACCATAAAGAATGTATTGAAAGTATTTCATGATTTGAAGAAAAATCATAAAAAAATAAATAAATACAAAGCAACTAATAATAACCAGGGCTATATCTTCACTAAAGCCAACAATCATTAAGTCAATACATTAAACTGTGTCTAAACACTGTCTTCTGATACTTACATTTTATAAAGAATTGTCTTGGGTAAACTGCAGTTTCCTGCTACGTGATAAAATTCATGCAAGTGAGGCACACTTGAATTCTGTTTTTAAGTTACATATTCATATATTACATGTCATTTTGATCATTTTTTCCAGCAAGAATAAGTTGATATAATTCAGTTTCTTTCAAAATAACCCATTAAAAAGTTTTCATTATCAAAAATCATCAGAAGAATCACAGCCTATTTAAAGAATAACATCCTCACCAGACTGATGATGTGTACGGTGTCCAGATGCCTCAACAGGCTGCCTCTGTTCACTGTCTGGAGAAGACAGCAAAGAAGTAGAATGAGGGCTTTCTGTAGAAGATGATGCCAAATGACCCTGAGTTGACACAGTAGAGGATGTAGAAGGCTGAAGAAACTGTTCATCTGGAGTATCTACTTCCATTGCAGTTTCACCCACTTCCAAATCAGTACTTGATGGGACCGTAGGAAGAGTTGAAACATCTGACTGATTCGTCCCACCTTCAAAAAACACATTGTAATACAAATTGAAATACTAAATGCTTTCCAAAACTAACTCCTCTAAAGAGAGATGTTCAAGAAATATATGTGCACACACATACATAGAGAAATAGATAACTTCAGGATATCAAAAGCACCCACTGGTGGTTTGGTACCTTAATCAAACATGCTAATTAATAGGGGTAAAAAACCTACCTACGGCACACTCCTGTTAACAATAATCAACCTTCCAAGCAAAATGCTCAATATCGCAGCTTTACTTAGACAATGCTAAATAACAGCTTGCAAGATGCCTATTAACAGCTTGCAAGATGCCTATAAATAATGTCTTGTTCCTTAAGTTTGAAGATGATAATTCTGATTTAATAGATGGACAGGGAAACCTGGCATATGGCAGTCCACAGGGTCACAAAGAGTTGGTCATGACTTGGTGACTGAACAACAACAATGAAAGGATAAGGGACTTATATTAATATATTTCCACTCTGTAACATAATAGTATCCTTAGGAAAATATTTAATGAAAAATTTTATTAACAAGAGTAAAGCTAAATTAGGTCAGAATGGGATTAAGTTCCCAATTCCCACTTCACTGGCAGCACCGCTTTAGCCACTGAACAACATGATGCGATCATGATTTTAAAAGGCTTGAGTGTCTGCAATGTGCTGTGGCAGGCCTTGTGCTATCTGCAACAGAATAATTAAGAATACTCAATAAATGTTAAAAACTTCCCAGATTTTGCTTCAAATCCATATTATTAAAAGAAAGATACAGAATGAATTAATCAAGTTCATGTCTTAAAAGATGCTAATACAGAATATAAATTTTTTCCTTTAATTATCTTGATTTAAATATATCTTAGTTTAAATTTAAGCACAAATGTGATAACCCTTAAGCAAATCCATAGTCTAAGAAATTTTTTTAAGTTTATATATGCAGAATTTAACAAGAACCATTTTTTTTCTAATTTTATTTTATTTTTAAATTTTACATAATTGTATTAGTTTTGCCAAATATCAAAATGAATCCGCCACAGGTATACACGTGTTCCCCATCCTGAACCCTCCTCCCTCCTCCCTCCCCATACCATCCCTCTGGGTCGTCCCAGTGCACTAGCCCCAAGCATCCAGTATCGTGCATCGAACCTGGACTGGCAACTCGTTTCTTACATGATATTTTACATGTTTCAATGCCATTCTCCCAAATCTTCCCACCCTCTCCCTCTCCCACAGAGTCCATAAAACTGTTCTATACAGAACCATTTTTAAATGAAATTTAATAGAAATTTTCATTTTGGGACTTAAAGCAAGTAGGAATTAACTTTCATATTCCTGACTTTTGACAGAGATAGGTAACTTATCAAAGACCATAAAGCTGGAAAGTAGTAAACCAAAATATGAAAATAGGTCAGCTAATGCCAGAAATAGCAATTAATAACCATTGTATATAAATAACCAAAAGAAGAAACTATTCAATTACATAATACTTATCCACAGAGTTTAACCTACATCCACTCTCAGAATACATACAAATGGACTTACAAGGCAGAATATCAGATTCTCTTACTTTATTTGAGAAAAGCAAACAATGAGGGCTATGTCAAGAGGAACCTAAACGAACAATTATACCCAACACCCTTTGTCCTCTACTGTTCCACACAATACAGTAAGAACTTTATGATCACTAAGGATATAAAATATGGTATACATTAGATAATATAAAACTGACTTCAAAAAATAGTTTTTGCAAGCTTTCTGGTAGCTTTAATTAATAATGAAAATTACCTCTGGGTCGAGATCTTCCTCGTCCTCTATTGCTTTGTGCAACTTCGCTTGCTTCTTCAAACCACCTTGATAACATGTCAGACATTCTCTGCATCAATGACACATTGGGACTTTGCTCTCCTATGATAACAAAACAGGTCTTATCAGTGAACTTAGTTCTTTCATTAATGTAAAAACCTATATTTGAAGGCCTTTAAAGTGAAAGCAATTAAAAATCAAATTGCTTAAATAAATTATATGAATGCATATGTAAAGCTACTAGGGCTATCATCACATTTTATAGTAAATGTATATATGAATCACTCTCATCTGTATTTTGAGTTCCTCCTACATCTTTGCCAATCCTTAGTTACTTCCACAGTCCCACCCTTACCCCAACCCACATCTTTAGGCCTAAGAGTACACAGATAGGAAGAGCTCATGAATTTTAAGTTGAACAGATTAAAAACAAAGTATGACCTCTCTCTTAAATTTCCCTAAACTGAAGGTTTGCCCTCTCACTTAAATTCCCTTAAACTGAATTTATATTCATCATCATTTACTGCAAATTACATATAGTTGAAATTAACTGAAACCAGAAAATATTTTATCTTTTCCCTCCCCTCTTTTCTTCCTTCAAATATTTGAGTAGTCCCAAGGGCATTTTCAAATTTACTATCCCATCAAATTGAAACTGTGATAATTCTATTCTACAATAATATAATTTAAAATAAAAGCTGTTTTTGTATTTTCTATGAAAATAGAATTTATTCTATGCTTTATTACCTTTATATAATGTAGCTTTATATTTTAAAATATGATGTCAAATAATACAAACACTAATATATTGGAAAATATGCTTTTGATCTTAAAAGATTTCAGAAATTAGAATAAGACCCATTTATTATATAAAATCACAAACATTACTTTTATTTTAAATGTGCCATCTTAACACTCCCAAAGAGTAGTTTCTAATGCCTATCAAAGGCATCTGATAGGAGGGGAAAAAAAATTTTTTTATGTGCTCTTATAAAACTCTCAGATTGGAAACTGGGAGTTTTCAATTCTCTCTATAGCAAATACAAAGGCAAAAATTATAAAGTTTGATAATACCCAATCTTGCTGTGGCAAAAAATGTATTCTTAGACTTTCAGTGGGAATGCAAAATAGTATATACTTTTCAGAGGGTAATTTGATAACTATCAATATTAAAATCCACTTATCCAGTGACCCACACATTCCACTTTTAGGATTTCATCCTAAGACACACTTGCACAAGTTCATGTACAAAGATATATGTACAAAGATGTTTGTTACAATATCACTTATAAAGTGAAAAAATGCAAACAAGCTAAAATATTAATTTTTAAAAAGCTGACCAAAGTATAGTTACCATCTCGTTCTCGTTCACTCTCAGGCCTTGCTCGGGGTCCAGTATCTGACCAATCACCACGAAGTCTCAAACGTTTAACTGGAGGCTGTCGTAACTAAAAGATGAGAAGAAAACTCATTTGCTGAATTCTTAAAGCACGCTGTAAGTCTAATAGATTCTTCCCATTTTTTTTTTTTTTACTTTATTTATTGAGATGCTAAATCAAAATACGGGGCTTCCCTGGTGGCTCGGTGGTAAATAATCCACCTGCCAACGCATGAGACATGGTTCAATCCCTGGATTGAGAAGATCCCATGGAGAAGGAAATGGCAACCCACTTCAGTATTTTTGCCTCAGAAATCCCATGGACAGAGGAGCCTGGCAGGGTATAGTCCAAGGGGTTAAAATAGAATTGGACATGACTTAGTGACTAAACAACAACAAAAAGTCAAAGTATGAAAGACAGCCATAAATATCCATTGATGTTGACAGCCTATACTTAGTATCTTCAACCTAAAGACTGAATGTAACTTTAAAATCGTGTAAATGTGATATCAAATCCCATCATCTTTCAACTGACAAGGGAAAAGTTATCTAACTGCATTAAGCCTAAGTTTTCTATTATGATGATAAATATAGTGTAAGTAAAATAGCTACACACCTAATTGGCAATAGGAGTAACCATTATTTTATTATTATTACTGACAATACGCCCTCTGGTTCTCCCCCCAGCATCTATTCCAACCTCCATTACTCACCTCAGTGTCTTTACTCTACCTTGTTGTTCTCATTCTCAGCTACTAACTTTTCCTACTACTTCAGAAAAAAATAAAGTCAGTTCTATAGAAATGATATCAATTTCCTCAATTTCATTCCATAAACTTATCTATATCTACTTTTTAATTTCTTCCAATCTTTCTCAGGAAATGGATCATTTGTTTCAAGCCTTATCTCTATTTGTGCTTTTTATTTCATTCCTTGAATAATTATTCTATTTCTATACCTACATTCCTCTCTTCTTTCTTGATTCTTCCTCACAATGTACTAAAGGTTCCTATCATTTCTAATAAGTAAAACACTGCCATTCCCTATTTCTATTCAGCATTTATTCTTTTCTCATGCTTTCTGAAGCTTTACTGTCAAGCTTCTTTTAAAAAGTCTGTATTCATTCTATTTTTATCTACCACTCTTCACTCAATTCACTGAAGTCAACTCATTTTTCCACTGAATTCTCACCCATATCACCAGTGAATGATCAATTGCTAAGTTCCATGATCAATGATAAAATGATCAAAAATCAATTTCCAATTTGAATGGCACCTTTTAGAGATTCTATTTGATGTTGATGGTATCTGACACTCTTAATCACTCCCTTTAACTTTCACATTTTTAACATCTTTTTATTGATGTATAATTTACATACCATAATATTTACCCTTTTTAAAATATTTATCCTTTTAAAGCAGACAAATCAGTAGTATATATTCACAAAAGCTATGCAGATACTTGTATCTCACTAATCCAGATCATTTTCATCACTCGCCACTTGCCCCTCAACTCACCTCCTGACAATCACTCATCTACTCTGTCTCTATGGATATGCTTATTCTGGACACATCATGGAAGTGTAATAATATAATATGTGGTCATCGTGTATTACTTCTTTCACTTAGCACAGTATTTTTCAAGGTGCATCCACACTGCAGCATGTATCAGTACTTCATCGCTACTTTTATGGCTCAATAATATTCTACTTTTTAAATATACCACATTTTGTTTATTCATTCATCAGCTGATACAAACTGAGCTCTTTCCACTTTTTGGCTATTGTAACTAATGCTGCTATGAACATACACGCAAGTTTTTATGGGGACATGTTTTCGATTTTCTTGGGTATATAATCTAGCATGGAATTGCCAAATCATATGATAGCTTCCATGTTTAAATTTTGAGGAACTGCCAAGCTGTTTTCCAAGGCACCTGTGCTATTTCATATTCCTACCAGTAATGTATGAGGGCTCTGATTTCTCCACATTTTCATGAACACTTACACTTGTCACTGGCTTTTTTAGTCAATCTAGTAAGCATGAAGTGGTACCCCACTGTGGCTTTGATCAGTGATGTTAAACATCTCCATATGTGCTTAATGGCCATTTGTATATCTTTTTTGGAGAAACGTCTATTCAAATTCTTTATCAATTTTTAATTAAGATATTTATCTTTTTATTGTTGAGTAACAAGTGTTCTTTATATAACATATTCTGGATATTAGATTCTAAATCATAAACTAGATGTATGATTTGCAAATATTTTCTCCAGTGTTGTGGGTCACTCCCTTATATTTTAACATAACATTCACTTTTTCCTCCGCACAATTTAGCAAGTTTTGATAGAAATTTAGTGATAGCTTAGTGGTAAATTTTCTACTTTCTCCTGGAAATGATACTGAGCAACAAGGAGAACGGGAGTGGGGTGGGGTAGTGGGGAAATGGGGGACTTTCCATTCTCAGCAAAGGAAACAGAAACCCCTCTAAAATATTCCATATTATATATAAGTATGGTTAAAAGCAACTGAGAATAACAAAACCTGCAGAGGAAGTCACAAGTGTGAAAAGGAAAAATTAGAAGATGCCTAGTGTGGTAGTTGTTTAAATGTCAGACAAATAATCATTTCCAGAGAGAGCCTCACCCTGTATAAAAACTGTACTTAGAATAATAAACTAGAGCTCTGTTCCATGGTTACAAGAGAGAAATTTCTATTATACAGGCAAAGAACTGATGCTATAGTCTCAGCAAGTATATCTGGAACAAGATCTTCAAGTTAAAAACAGTCTCAAGTTTGATTTTTTGAGATATGCGAAATAATCTACAGTCCTGAAAATGGTACAGTCAGTCATTCCATAAAAAACCCTGAAAATGATATTCAGTCAGTAATTCCATAAAAAATTTTTCAGCACCTTTTATGTGTCAGCCACTACACTTCGTATCAGGGCAAGATCAACAGACAAAACATAGAAAAATTCTCAATGTAACAGAGTTTACAAAATACATGAAATTAAACAAGTAAAATATACAGAGAAAGTCGTGTTATACAATAAAATTAGGTAGAAAAGGGAGATAGGTAGTACCAGAGAATTAAGGGATACAATTCTAAATAATGTGGTATGCTAGGGTCTAACGGAGAAAAAAAACAAGCGCAAAGCACTGTAAGAGGTAAAGGAAGAAGAAATCCAGATAATCTGGAGGAGGTCATTTCAGGCAAAGTAAATGCAAAAACTGTAAGGCAGAAGCACACTTAGCCTGCCTGAGTAAATAAGTAACTGGATGTGGCTAGAGCGGAGCAAACAAAGCAGAGAGCCGTAGAAGTGACAAGAACCAGGTAACACGAGATCTTGAAGCCACTGTACGGACCTCAATTTTGAGTGAGGTGGTGAGCCATTGTGGAGTGTGAATCAGAACAGTGGCATCATTTGACCTATGTCTTAAAAGATTACTTTGGCTACTGTGTAGCTAAAGGATTGGAGAGGGTGGTATGAAAGCAGGGACCTAGTAAGAAAGCTATCATAATAATCCAGGAGAGGTGCTGATGCCTTGGATCAGTGTTAGTGGTAGAATGGGAAGTAATACTAACACATTTTAGTTACAGGTTCCCCCTGCTATCTGAAAGCAGAATGCTCGTATGAAACCCTTCATAAGTCAAAGTGGAGTAACACAAAGAAGCAATTACGTTAAGACACATCTTGCTAACTGATGCACAAAATAAATCAAGATAAGGCACAGATGTTTACAGACACAACTCAATACTCAAGAGCTTAATGCTGAGATATAAACACAATTCAAAGCCAGGGCAGCTTGACATTGAAATGCCAAGTGTAGCTCCCTGGGAAGGAGTGTGGTGGCACCAAGCGCCACTCAGGGTGCACACTGCAACAATCAATAGGCGCTGTTTCCACTTTTCACCTTTCTTTTCTGTAAAAGTGAAAATCCTCTTTGGATGTTTAAGTCAGTGAAATCAAGTACTGATGCAGGTCTTCAGTAAAAGCAAAGCAATATAGAAGCAAACTTTCAAAAAGCTGGGGACACCTGTAAAACTTTTAGGAATACATCAAGAGGACCAGGAGAAAATGAGAGATGGGATTCAACAAAGCAGTCCAATAATGTGCTAAGTAGGTGGGGAAAAAAATGTCAAAAAGATATGAGAGAAAAAAAGAAAAGACAATAGAAAGAAAAAAAGGAATACCAAAATAAAAGAAAATGAGAAGTGGAAAAAAATCTGAATAAGACAAAAGAATATGGTAAATAAAGAAGGGGAACATGAACCCCCTGGTGGTCCGGTGCCTTGGATGCCATGCTTTCACTGTGAGAGCCAGGATTCAGTCCCTGGTGGGGAACTGAGACCCCACATGCTGTGCAACATGGCCAAAAAAAGGGAGCAGGAGCAAAGGGGAAATTATTAGAGGATATAGGAAATAATCCTGGAGAAGGAAAAGGCTACCCACTATAGTATTCTGGCCTGGAGAATTCCATGGACTGTATTCCACGGGATTACAAAGAGTTGGACACGACATGACTGAGCAACTTTCATTCACTCCAAGGAAATAATATAGAAAAGAGACCCCTACGAATTACATAAAAATATGAAAACACAAGAAAAAAATCATACATTAAACTTGTATTCATACTTTAAAAACCTGCTCAACACTTTTCTTATTCTCCCAATTAAAAACAATTATTTTCTTTGGTCTACTTATATGGAACAATTCTTATATATAATTATGTTATTTTAACTTTCACACATTTATTTATAAATCTTACTCTTTTATCTATTTATTTGCAAACTCATGAATGACAGGTCATATCTTTGTCACAGTCAGCCTTGATTTTCTCAAGTTTAGTAGATAGTACTACTGCTGCTGCTGCTAAGTCGCTTCAATCGTGTCCAACTCTGTGCGACCCCAGAGATGGCAGCCCACCAGGCTCTGCCGTCCCTGGGATTCTCCAGGCAAGAACACTGGAGTGGGTTGCCATTTCCTTCTCCAGTAGATAGTACAGTAGATACCAAATAACTATTTGGTGAGCTGAGAAGAGCTTGTCTGAACATTACTACAAAGAATTTAACATAAAACACTGAAAGAAAAGATAGTTATATTAAGAGGAAGACAGTTTATTAATTTCTTTTCCTAGACAGACCTGTAAATTGTTTCATTACAATAAGCATAATTTTTATACCTTTAATCCATTTTCAGAATTATTTTTCTTAATTCAGTTAATTCAACAAAGAACACTGAGAAAAACATGTTAAAAAAAAACAACTGCTCATGACTCAGCCTCATTCACTCTGATTATATAAACATCCTTTGGCTAAGTTTTCTATGGCATAAAAGCTAGTTGGCTTGCTTAAAATGTTTCTGCATTTCCCACTCTTTCATTATGTAACAATGCTCACAAAGTTTGACTGTAACATTACTAAAGCTCATTCTTTCAAGAGGAAATTACATAGTAACAACAGACTTTAGGTTTTCAATCAGACCTCTAATCTCAAAACTAGCTTTCATTAGCAACATACTCTCTTCACAAATTTCTTAATTCAGTTAAATATAGTGCCACATGTAATCTTGATTTTTTTTTAAATTTTATAACCCTATCAAACTGCAAATGTAAGAACTGGATTTAATTTTGCATCTCATAGGAATTACAAAATCATTGTTGTTCTTTAGTACCTTTAAAATGTATTTATTAGTTAGAGGTGAACCAATACTTAACAGTCACTGATAATTAATAAAAAGCAACGGTTTACTTCAAAAGACGTTAACAATCCAAAGAATAGAATGGTTAAACACAGGACATGTTAAAAAAAAAAAAAAAAAAAAAAAAACCCAAAGTGAAAAACACAAGGCGAAAGAAGCTTAAGAGGCAAACGTTATTCTACTGCTGTGTACTGTCAATGACATATTATTTCTGGTTTCTGCTTTTCCCTGGGTTCGATCCCTGGGTTGGGAAGATCCCCTGGAGAAGGAAATGGCAACCCACTCCAGTACTCTTGCCTGGAAAATTCCATGGACTGAGGAGCCTGGTAGACTACAGTCCATGGGGACACAAAGAGTCTGACGCAACTGAGCAACTTCACTTTCACTTTTCTGCTTTTCCTAAGAAAATGACTGATAATTTTAAAGTCATTTTAGGAACAATAATTCTTTCACCTATCTTTCAAAACATAATATATATGTATCTAGAAATTGATGAAGAAAAGGGTATCTATAGATACCAGTTCAGTTCAGTTCAGTCACTCAGTTGTGTCCAACTCTTTGCAACCCCATGGACTGCAGCATGCCAGGCTTCCCTGTCCATGACCAAATCTCAGAGCATGCTAGATATAGGTATGTATATAGATAGATAGATACATACATACATACATATATATATATATATATATAAAATGTACTGTATCAACTTCCAAAGCACTAAATGTTTACATACACCTACCAATAGGAGTTTCACCTATTACCATTTATTATTCATATATAGACAGCAAGCTCCTCCTCTACTGATTCTGTATATGTGTTGTGCTGTGTGCAAATGTCACTAGCTCATAACTGTGACCAAGGCAGAATCAGAAGAGAGGAAGGACCACTATCCACCTGTGAACAGTAAATATTTTTGCATGAAATAAACAGTAAGTCTCTTGGAAGCTTATACATCACATTTTTTTAATTTTAATTACCTTTTCTGCAACTGTCAGAACTGGTACTATTTCTTGGTGCTGCTATACATCCATAAACTTGGAGAAACATTTTGCTATTAGACATTTACTCTTTTAAAATATTATACAATACTTTCATCGGGTACCTTTTCCTTATTTATTACTCCCATTCTTTCACGCATGTTTCACGTCTTTGCTCCACAGACTGTAAATGCCGTGAAAGCTCACTCTATTTTTTGAAGCCCTTAAGGCTTCAAATTTAGGAGTTACTGAATTAATGCCCCAAGAGTTAGTGAATTAATGTTTTCTGAATCAAATAAAAGAACATAGCTCTGAGTAAATTTACCTCTTCTCTTCTCTCTTCTGCAGAAGGAGTTTTAAGTTCTCGTGCTGTATCATCTTTTGGGTCAAAAAGATATATATAATCTGAAGAATAACTAACAAGAATCTCTTGACCATCTTCACTGTAACACAGAGATGTCACCCTGCATGACTTATTATTAAGATGGGAAGGGATAAAACGAGCAACCATTCCAGTAGTTCCTCGGCCTGCGTAATTCCCTAATAAGAAAAAAGAAATTGTTTAAAATTCATAATGTTTTTCAAGAAAAACACTTTAAAAACTCATCTGAATTATAAGATATGTATTTAATGTAGCAAAGTAAATCCAAGCTATCATATTCTATTTCTGGAAAATACTCTGTAATCAATAGTCAGATTTTGTAACAAAATGAAAAAGAATACATCATAAAGTTTATATTATCTTCCAAAAAGAATTCATGATTTTCTAGAATTCCAGATTAAGTCAATGTGGTTTTTTCCCCAAAATATTAGCTATTTAATCATTTAAAATGATCTATAATTAGAGTCATACTAAATCATCTCTTAAAATTCTCCAAATTAAGATAATATAATTTTCATAAGGTAAATCAGAAAGTTGACATTTACTAATATACTAGATAAAACAGTATAGTATCTGTTTAATAAGACTTATCTTTTACTTTATATCACTAAAAGATTTTTTATTGGTGTGAAATTCTCCTCATAAAATAACAGAGTGGGAACATTACTTTAATTTTAATTAATTTTGACAGTCATCAATATAATGCAATATGACAGGGAGAGTTACAATTGGCACTTGGTGCTTTCCAGGCCCAAACATGCTAAATTTCCACAAAGCTGCATTATCTTGCACTCTGAGGTTTTGCCTTGCCCAAAACAGCAATCACGTCTCATCCACTGAGATATGATAGTTGGGCCTACAGTTTCATATTATATTACTACCGTTCCCATTAAATATGCATATTCAAATAGATAAGACTTCTCAATCACAGTGCAAAAAATGAAAAAAGATCCCATCTGGTTTTCCCATTTCAATAGTGTATGTCCATTTTCACTGGACATAAACTAACATTGAGATAAACACTGTTAATTTATGATCAAGTCCACTTTTATTTTTATTTATAAATCTTTATATATACATGGGGTGTGTATGTGTGTGTGAGAGAGAGAGGAAATCTTGACATTCCTTGGTAGAAAATCTTGACCTTCCTAACAGAAGTTGGCTCTGAAGTGAATATTTGAGAAGTGGTTTGATCTCAAAGCAAATAAGGAACAAATAAGAGTTTAAGGCAAATTCAAATTCAGTACTGCAGCACCATTTACAGTACTTTAAATAGGCTACATGAGATGATTAGATAGCATTACCGACTCAATGGACATGAGTTTGCGCAAATGCCAGGAGATGGTGGAGGGCAGAGAAGCCTGCTGTGCTGCAGTCCCTGGGGTCAAAAAGAGTTGGACAGGACTTAGCAACTGAACAGTAAGAAGGCAGGCTATGAAATAGGCATGAACATATGATATACATTAATACACACACAAGTCACTGTTCTTTCCTAAACTTTTCTCCCCACCACGCTTACTATTGAAAAGATGGCAAGGAGAAATCAGGAGAGCTAAATGTTGTGGGCTGAAGTGTGTCCCCTAAAAATTTCATGTATACCAAGAACCACAGAATGTGATCTTATTTAGAAATAAGGTGTAATAATTTAGAAATAAGATGTAATAATTATCAAGATGAGGTCACAGTGGATTACAATGGACCTTAAATACAACTTAACTAGTGTCCTTATGAGGGGGAAATGTAGACAGACATACACACAGGAGAGAATGGTATGTCAAGACGGAAGCAGAAATTCGACTGATACATTCAAAAGCCAAGGGATGCTAAAGATTGTCAGCAACCTCCAGAACATAAGAAAAAAGCAGGCAAAACATTCTTCCAGACAGCCTCCAACAGAAAACCACCCTGCAACACCTTGATTTCAGACATTAAGCCTCTAAATATGTGAGAGAATAAATTTGTTATTTTAAGTCATCCAATTTATAATAATTTGTTACAACAGCTCCAGGAAACTAATACATGTAGTGCTACAACATTCTAAAGTGATAAACTGCAAAAGTATCACCTTGATGGGGTCATAAAAACTTGGTGAAATGCTATTTTTTATAATAATCCATAGTATTTAAATAAATTCTATATACTGAATTTTATGTCAAACTAAAGAAATTTTAAAATCATAACAGGTCAAAAAGATTCATCCCTTGAACTGATACAGTCTCATATTTTCTCTAATATATGTTCTTTTACCTGTAGCTCTTGTGCCCAGCATTCGCCGATCATATATACGTACTGAGCTATCAGAACAACCAACAGCAAGATAATATGGTATTGGTGGACAAATAGCTACTGATGTGGCAGCACGTCGGCAGTTAATTAAAATATCCTACAAAAGATAAAAGAACATCAGTTACACAAGTTGTACAACAGATAATAATCTACTTAAAACATTTTCCCTTCAATTAGAAGAAAATCTTTCTCAGAAATCCTAATTCAGCTGGTATGACAATGAAGCAGAAAAAATATGCTTCCTAAAACATGCTTCCTAAATATTCCCATACTCAAGAATAAAATGAACATTATCTTTAAAAATACTAAAAAATGCAAATATTTCCTATGCAATATGTCATTACATTAATATCATTAAAAATGCCTGCTATTATTGGTCCACTGGACAGTAAAGATGGAGGTATAATCCACCTTTGTCTATGATAAGTATATTGATTATATTATATGGTACTCATGATATCTTAATTTTAATTAGTTATTAAAATATAACAAAAGTATCATGACCTGATTTTTAAAAACCAGGACCTTATAAAACCATCCTCCTCCTTACCAGTTCAAAATCAAAGTACGTACACACATATATACAAACTATGTCTGAGACAGGCTTTATGATAATGTCACTACTTCTCTCTACACAAGCATTAGAAAATGTAAGGGCTATCATCCCCAAAATATAGTCTTAAGATATTCTGTTAATATACTCTTTTGTCCATAAGCTAATCCCTCACTCCTCTCAGAAAAGCCAAGTGTTTTAGTTACATTTATGCTGTTTTACACATTTAATTATTGACCTCAGAACTTTATTCCTATCACAAAGAACTTGTTCATCAAATTCCATTCATCATTCTAAATTTTTAGTACTTAAGAATTACCCTACTTACCTGCTTTCTTTATACTCTATCTGTTCACTTTACATATAAAGACTTCAGAAGTATTACTGAGGAAAAATACAACAGTATCTTACTGTTGCTGTTTTAGTCACTAAGTAGTATCTGACTCTTTTGCCATCCCATGGACTGTAGCCCACCAAGCTCCTCTGTCCATGAGATTTCCCAGGCAAGAATACGGGAATGAGTTACCATTTCCTTCTCCAGGGGATCTTCCTGACCCAGGGATCGAACTCACATTTCCACCTATTGTCAGGTGGATTCTTTACCACTGAGCCACCAGGGAAGCCCTTATTAGTTTTATTTATTCTTTCATTTTACAACAAAGTTTCTGATTATAAAAGCAAAATTAAATCCAACTACACTGTACAATACTACTTAAAAGAATCTGACTTAACAAATTTTAGGACTTATTATTTAACAAAAAACAGGCATACCAAATGCCCCTCATAAACAACCGGCTATTTCAAACTTATTTCAGCCTTCAGTTCAACACTCCTAGTTGTATATGTGTACACATATACAACACAAAAACTAACAAAAATTTTTTATTTCTATTTTTTTCTTTTTCTTCTCTGTTTTGAAGTATAAAATAATCTCTTCTCCTAAGGCATGTTAACAACAACAACTAGTTTCATTAGCGAACACTCAAGCTGATTATGCAACCCACTCCAGGATTCTTGCCTGGAAAATCCCATGGACAGAGGATCCTGGAGGGAGGGCTACAGTCCACAGGGTCACAGAGTCAGACACGACTGAGTGCCTAACACTAACAACCTGGTTACTAGTCATCTTTTTTCTTTTTGGTAACTGTCAAGAAAAATGTATTTAGAGTACTTTAAAAAATTTTTTTAATTGGAAGATAATTGTTTTACAATATTGTATTGGTTTCTGCCATACATCTTAGCCATAGGCTGGCAGTATTTTCTTATTTCATTTACAACTCCAAAAAGATCTGAGACAAAAGCTACTGTCTCTGAGTAACATTTAGGGTTAGTAGTCTGGGGCCTTAGACTGACTGATTTCACAAATGTTTTTCAAGTTTAAAATACCATTTTAAAAAATACAAAACTAAGGCCACTCTCAACTTCTGACACGGCCCACACTCTAAATAAATCCACTTCTTATTCAACTACTCCGCAAAATACAAAATTGACAGTGAAGCTCTATGTTTAGAGAAATGAGCTAAATCAGCAATGAACATGTTGATAAAATGGTACCTAATTGTCTAAAACAAAAGATATATTAATAAATCTTGGATTACAGGACAGGGTAAAAATAAAGAGAAGACATCAAACTACTACATGCTTTTATCACTGCTACTGGTAAAGCCAAAGCTGCCTCCATACATAAATGAAATTCTTCAAGTTTTTACAGTGCCATGGTATATACTGAACAATTATATAAATCTTCATAAATGTATCTGAATTCCCCAGTTTAATATACATTCCTTTGCTGCTAACACTTTAATTATGAAAATTTTAATACAAAATTAAAATTTATAAAATAATTTTAATTATTTTATAATTAAAATACATATTTATTAAATATTTTAAAAATAAAAAATTTTACCAATAAGCTCATAACCCAGAGATAACTTACTGTCCAACTTTAACTTTAATCTTAATTTTTTTCATTATTTATATAAAAACTTGATTCTTACATCTTTGCAATCTTCTTTTGTACAGCTAGTTTTGATGCGTGTATCAAACCACCTAACAGTTCCATCTTCACCACAAGACAGAAAGGTATACGGGTCATTAGGTACAGTCATAATCTGAAGATGGAAAGGTAATTGTACAGGTAATGTTAGTGAACATTTAAACAGATGGCTTTGAAAAATATTACTGCTATATCACAAAATGATTAAGGCAAAAGCAACTAAGAACAATTTATTGGAATTATTTATGACTTACCCATACCATAATGCAAAACAGTGCTATACATACAGATATATGCAAAATGTAACTGCTGAATTAATGTGATTCATTTACTTTCATTTGAAATTAATGTACCTCCAGACTCAAAATTCTTTAAAATTACAAATGCCTTACAACATGACAAGAAAAATCCTGCCCCTGAATAGTCAAATTTTTATGTTTTCTGGATATGAATTTACACGTGCTTTAGAAACAAAGTAAAAAATTTTCTTCTCTGACAATCATTATAAAACCCTGTAGTGCCAAATCAAGCATTCAAATTGACCTCTCAAAAAAATTTTGAGTGATGGTAATGGTTCTATAACCACACAAAAGTACTAAATTGTCATGAAGTGTATAGTTAAAAATGGTAGGAATGGCAAATGTCACATTATGCATATTTTATAAAAAATTAAAATTTTTTAAAGAAATGAAACGTTTTAGATATTCCTATATCTATTTCTGGTTTAGCAATAAGGCTGTAAATTGAGGCTCTGTGTACCCTCCTATCCAACATATTCCCCCCACCCTTCTCTGTCCCAAGAAATAGAAACTACCAAAATTGGGTGTTTAGCAATTCCACAGAGACTTTTATGCACCCATAAACAATGGAAAGTAGGTTCCCATGTTTTAAAACTTTGTATACTCAAAAAGGTATTCAGATTAACTAGTCTTCAAGGAAATACAAATTATATTTGTATTCATTAGGTATTTATTAGGATTTGTATATATTAGGATTAAATATAAATTATAATCCTAAGTAAATATCACTAGACATCGCTGGAATGACCAAAGCGAAAGGGATTTGATAGTATCAAATGTCACTGAGGATATAGAACAACTAGAGCTCTCAAACATCATTGATGAGACGGTAAAATGGTATCATCACTTTGAAAAACCATGTGTTAGTATCTGCTGAAGTGGTAATATGCTTCTTCTATGGCCCAGCAATTCCACTACAAATAAATGTCATAGTCATCTAAAGATGTGTACTACAATGTTCAAGGCAGCACAATTCATATTAAATATTTGAAAGAACCCAAATAACCAGAAAGACAATAAGAATGGAAATTTTGATTTATTCTTAAAATAAAATATTAAAGCAATAACAATAAACAAACACATTATTCTCAAGTTACATAAAACCAGTGACTAAAAGTAAGAAAATTTCTTGCCAGAAACGAGTGGAGAAACATCTTTAAAGCAGCAAAAGAAAAAAACTATCAAACTAGAATTCTATATCCACAGATATATCTTTCTAAAACAAAAATAAAAGACTTTTTCAAAAATAAAAATCCTGAAAGACTATTCAATAACACAGAAGTTAGCAAAGTTACCTATCAATCATTATTTTTATAAGAGTTTATATGAAACTCAGCCATATCAAGTCATTTACATATTATCCAAGTCTGTTTTCCTGATACAATACATATTTGAGTAGTTGTGATAGATTATATGGCTCCCAAAGCCTAAAATATATACTATCCTGTTACAGGATAATTTTCTGTAAACCCTTACATTAACAGGCCAGCACAATATAACTGTATTTTTTAAAATTTTTCATGTAAAAAGAAAATAATACCAGTAGTAATCTGGATCTATGCAAAGGAATAAAAGATTGGAAATAATAAATATGCCAGTAAATATAACATATTTTTTGTTTTAAAATATTTTTAAAGATAATTAACTATTAAAAGAAGAATATTAACAATGTATTAAGGAGTTTATAAAGTATGTAAGAATAAAAGGTTAAAAAAAAAACGAATTTCTAGGAGAGGAAAAATGGGAGCAGAGTGTTGTAAGATTCTTATACCATATTGAAGTGGTACAATATTACTTGATGGTATACTGTGATAAAGTTTATGATATATAATTCCTAAAGCATACACTAAAACAATAACAAAGCGTCACAGCTAATATATCAACAAAGGAGATAAAGTAGAATCACAAAAATACTCAGTTCTTCTAGAAGAAGAGGGGAAAATTGATGGAACAGGAAAAGAGAAAAAACAAAAACCAAGACACAAAATTTAAATTCAGCAACTTCTATACCAATTATATGAACTATAAATGATTAAATACAGCCCAATTAAAAAGCAGACATTGCTAGATTGGATTAAAAAAAACCTATAAATTGATTATAAGAATGAAATATAAAACCACAGATAGGTAGACTAAAAGTAAAAGGACAGAGGAAAGAAATACCACAATAACTATAAAGATGGGAAAGCTAGATCTGTTGCGTGTGTATGTGTGTTTGTTGCTCAGTAGAGTCCGACTCTTTGTGATCCGATGGACTGTAGCCCACCACGCTCCTCTGTCCGTGGAATTCTCCCGGCAAGAATACTAGAGTGGGTAGCCAATCCCTTCACCAGGGGATCTTCCCAACCCTGGGGTCAAGCCCAAGTCTCCTGCGTTACAGGCAGATTCTTTACTAACCGAGCCACCAGGAAGTCCCAGATTTGCTATATAAACAGCAAATTTCAAAACAAAGAGTATAACGGGAATAAACAGAGTCATTTTACAATTATAAATGAGTCAATCCATGAACAGAAACATTAAAATCCTGAATGTTTAGGTACTTAAAAACAGATCTTCAAAATATATGAAGCAAAAAGTGAAATCAACAATACGAAAATATTAAGATCTCAACATTAATCTTTCAATAACTGATACAACAAGTGATCAGAAAATCAGTAACTACATAGAAGAACTGAACATGGTTATCAGCCACTTTGACATAATTGATATTTATGGAACATTCCACAAACAAAAAACTAAACATTTTTTAAATGCATAAGATAAATTTACCAACAGACTATATTCTGGGACATAAAACCAGACTGATTAAAATTTAAAAGATTCACATCATACAAAGCACATATTTAACTATAAATTAAAAATTAGAAATCAGTCCATACAAAGACAGTTAAATGATTAAAACACCTTCAACTGCAATAACCCAAAGGGGAAAAATTAATATTAGTTCAAATATTTCCAAGTATTTGGATACGAAATGACACACTTCTCAATAAACAATGAATCAAGGAAGAAATCACAATGGAAATTAGAAAATACATTTAATACAAGAGAAATGAAAGTTCAGTATATCAAAATTAGGGAAACCTAAGGAAATACTCAGATTTCCCCAGTGGCTCAGCAGTAAAGAAACCGCCTGCAATGCAGGAGACACAGGTTTGATCGATCCCTGGGTGGGGAAGATTCCCTGGAGGAGGGAAGGGCAACCCACTGCAGTAACCTTGCCTGGAAAATCCCATGGACAGAGAAGCCTGGTGGGCTACATGTAGTTCATGGGGTCGCGGAAGAGTCAGACACTGCTGAGCAACTAAAAAACAACAAAGAAACTACCCAGCAACTAAAAAACAGCAAAGAAATACTCAGTGGAAATTTTGTTTTACTAATTGCCTCTACTGGAAAGGATAAAGGTCTCAAATCAGTCACTTGAGCCTCTATTTTAAGAAAGTAGAAGAAAGAGAACAATGAAACCCACCACAGTAAACAGAGAAGAAAGGAAAAAGCAGAGATCAAAAACAGAAGAAAAAAAAAAGTAAAGTAGAGAAAATCATGGAAACCAAAGTTGGTTCTTAGAGACAATCATTAAAATCAATTGGATCTCTTATCAGGCTGATAAGAAAAATAAAAAGAGAGAGGGAATACAAACTATCAATATCAAGAATGTTGGAGGTGGTATCACTATAGATTCTACAGATGTTAAAAGGATATGGGGACTTTTCCTGGTGTCCAATGTCTAACAATCTTTACTCCCAACACAAGGAGCCCAGGTCCAATCCTTAGCAGTGAGCTAGATCCCATGTGCTACAATTAAGACCCAGCACAGACTGGGATTCCCGGGTAGCTGAGCTGGTAAACAATCTACCTGCAAAGCAGGAGACCTGGGTTTGATCCCTGGGTGGGGAAGGCTCCCCTGGAGGAGGACACTCCATATTTTTGCCTGGAGAATCCCTATGGACAGAAGAGCCTGGCAGGCTACAGTCCATGGGGTTGCAAAGAGTCGGACAGGACTGATTGACTAAGCACAGCACAGCAGACAAATAAATAAAAATATTTTTAAAAAAAGAGTATAGTGAGTATTGTGAACAATACCCACAAATTCAGCAATATAGGTGAAAGACAGGTTCCTTAAAATGGATAAAATATTGAAGCCATTAAAGCGTAAAGATACAGCCTGAATAACCAAATATTCATTTTAAGAATTAAATATGTAGTTATAAACATCCTACAAAGAAAACTCCAGGATCAGATGGCTTTATTGGTAAATGTTCCCAAAGGTATAAAAACAAATACTACCACTTCTATACAAACTCTTTCAGGAAAATGAAAAGGACAAACATTACAAGTTACCCCAAAGGATCAGCATTATGCTGACAACAAAACCATATAGTGCTTAGGAATACATCTGCAAAAAAAAAAAAAAAACCCTTAACAAACACAACAACACAGAAAATGGGTAATATATAAAATATGACTCTGTGAGGTTCATCTCTAGAATGCTAAATTAGTATTAAATTTGAAAAATGAATGTAGTTCACTGTGTTAAGAAACTAAAAGAAAAAATATAAAATTTTTTTTCAAATAATGCAGAGAAAAACATTTGACAAAATCCAACATCCATTCCTGGTAAGTTTAATATACAAATAGAAAGGAATTAACTGGATAAAAAAGCATTACTAAAATATACTTGCTGTTATACTTAACAGTGAAACATCAAAGATCAGGAAGAATGTTTAGTCTTACTATTTTTATTTAATATTGAACTGAAAATTCTAATAAGTATAACAACAACAACAAAAAAGAAGTCCAGATGGGAAAAAAAAGTAAAAGCGTCTCTATATTCACAGATGACACAATCATCTAAGGAGAAAATTTCTATGTGATTTTCCTTCCTAAAAAGTTATTGGAACCAGTAAGTGAATATAGCAAAATGGGGGGAATATAAGATTGAACATGAAAATACTAGCAACAAAAGCATCAGAAATTGAAATTTTAAAAATAGTACCATTTACAATAATATGAAAAATATGAAATATTTAAGAATAAGTCTTAAGACACACAAAATTATAAAACATTGCCAAGTAAACTTAAAGTCCTAAATAAGGGAGATATACTGTAATCATAGATTGGAAGATTTAACACTGTTGTCAATGCTTCTTAAACTGATATATAGATTCAAATAAACCACAGGAAAAACTGTAGTAAAAATTGACAATTTGATTATCAAAGTCATGTGGAAATACAAAAATCTAAAATACCTTAAACAATTTCAAAAAAGAAGAAAGGACTTATACTACCTGGTTTTAAGTTACAGTAATAAAAACGGGGTAGTACAAGCATAGTGATGAATCACTTGACGAGAAAAAGATACTGCCCAGAAAGAGACAAAAATAGATATGGTCAAATGACCTATGATAATGACGCAAAAAAAAGTTCAGAGGCAAGAAACAATGTTGGAAAACTGGATATCCACATGCAAAATAATGAACTTAAAGCAGATCTCAGACTTTACTAAAAAACTAACACAAAATGGATTCATCAATCTAAATGGAAAACATAAAACTATAGAACTTTTAGGAGAAAATTATTGTGACATTTGGTGAAATAAAGATTTTTACTCATGACATTGGTTCCCCCCTCCAAATAATAAACTTGATAAAATGGACTTCTTTAAAATTATAAAAAATTTTTTTGAAAGACAGTGTTAACAAAATGAAAAGACTAGCCACTGACTCTGAGGAAAAAAACTATAAGTCATATGCCTGAAAAATATAAAGAACAAACTTTTAAAACCCCTCAAAATTCAATAATAAGAATTAAAACAATGGGCAAGGGGCTTCCCTGATGGTCCGGTGTCTAAGACACTGCCCTAATAATACATCGCTGATCAGGGAACTAGATTCTACATGCTACAACTAAGAGGTCACATGCTGCTACAACTCAAAAGATCCTGCATGCCACAACTAACACCCAGAGCAGCCAAAAAAAGAAATGAAAATGTTTCTCAAAAACTGGGCAAAAGATCAAACAGACAATTCACCAAAGAAGCACATGAAGAAATGGGAAAACATGATTCAAATGACAGAACAAAGTAAATCTCCAGAACCTGACCCTAACAAAATGGAGATATATGAATTACCTAAAAAAGAACTGAAAGTAATGGTAATAAACAAATTCAGTATGCTATGTGCGTGTGAGTGTGTGCACTAGGTCGCTTCAGGCATTTCTGACTCTGCAATCCCAGGGATTGTAGCCAGCCAGGCTCCTCTGTCTATGGCATTCTCCAGGCAAAAATACTGGAGTGGGTTGCCATGTCCTTCTCCAGGGGATGTTCCTGACCCAGAGATTGAACCCAGGTCTCTTACGTCTCCTGAATTTGCAAGCGGGTTCTTTACTACTAATGCCACATGGGAAGCCCCAATATGCTACAAGGGAATACAAATAGATAACTAAACAAAATCAGGAAAACAATGCATGAACAAAATGACAATCTTACCAGGGAGAAAGAAAATGGAAAAATGAGAGAAACAGAAATGACAGAGTTGAAGAATGTAACTAAATTCACTAGAGGAGGATCAACAACAGGCTCAATCAGGCAGAAAAAAGAAACATCAAATTCAAAAACTTCCATTTGAAATTACCAGGTCAAGAACAAAAGAAGAATGAAGAAAAGTAAAAAGATCTAAGGGAACTTAGAGGATATCACTAAGATGACCAATATGTCCACTATGGGATTTTTCAGAAGGAAAAAGGGGGAGTGGATGGAGAGCTTATCTGAAAAAAAGTAATGTCCAAAAACTTCTCAAATCCAAGGGAAAAAAAGAACATCCAGATTCAAGAAACTCAGGAACTTCAACTAGGATGGACCCAGAGAGACCCAAATCAAGACACACTATAAACTACTTGTCAAAAGTGACTTAATCTTGAAAGCTGCAAGAGTAACAAGAACCAATACATATAAAGGAGCTCCCATTAGATTAGTGGATTTCTCAACAGAAATATTACCTATCAGAAGGGAGTAGGATAATATATTCAAAGTGTTGAAAGAAAAAACCTGCAAACCAAGACTACTATATCCCCCAAAACTGTCCACTACAACTGAAAGGGAAATAAAGACCTTCTCAAATAAAAAGTACAGAAGGTTATCACAAGACCTGTCATACAAGAACTGCTAAACAAAGTCTTTCAAGTTGAAATTAAAGACTTTAGACAGCAACACAAGCATATGATAATATAAAGATTGTCGCAAAAGTAAATATACAGACAAATACAGAAATCTGTAATATTGTTATGATGGTACAAAATCACTTTTAATTTGAGTACAGAATTTAAAAAATAGAAGCATTAAAAGTTATTATGCTTTTATGGTGTTTCTGATACTGATAACAAAGTGCAGGAAGGATGTAAAGGAACACGATTTTTGTATGTGATTTAAGTTAAACTATTCTCAGTGCAAGACAGATTTTGTAACTATGTTTCATGTAGTCCTCATAATAAACACAATGAAAAAAATCTATAAAAGATGCCCCCAAAAAGGAGTTAAAGCATGTCACTACAAAAGAAAGAGCAACAACAACAATAAACCACAAGAGAAAGCAGCCAGGACAAAAAAGAGTGAACAAATATTTGCAGGACATACAGAAAAAAATTTTTAAATGGCAGGAGTCAGTATTTTCCTATAAGTAACTACTTTAAAGGTAAATGTTACAGTACTAAGGGGGAAGTTTATAGTAATAATTATCTACATTAAAAAAGATCTCAAATCAACAACCTAACTTTACACTTCAAAAAACTGAAAAATAACAAATTAAAGCCAAAGTTAATAGAGAAAGGAAATAATAAAGATTAGAGCAGAAATAAACAATACAGAGAACAAAAAAAAAGGTTTTATTAAAGAGCATCAAAATCAACAAACCCTCACTGAGACTAACAAGAAAAAAGTAATATGATTCAACAAAAATTAGAAATAAAAGAGGAGACATTACACTTATACCACAGAAATAAAAAGGATCCTAAGAGACTATGAACACCACAAATGGAATGACAGAAGAAATTAATAAATTATTAGAAATATACAGCTTACCAAGATAAAAAAGATAAACATAGGGGCAAACCAAACCAACCAACACTACAGTAAGGAGACTGAATTAGTCACCAAAAACATCTGAAGAAAGGAAAGCTCAGACCAGATGGCTTCAAAACATTATGCATATTTAAAAATGTTCCTTCCAAGGAGCAAGAGTCTTTTAATTTCATGGCTGCAGTCATCACCTGCAGTGATTTTGGAGCCCAAAAAAATAAAGTCTCTCACTGTTTCCATTGCCTCCCCATGCACTGGATGCCATGATCTTAGTTTTCTGAATGATGAAGTTTTAAGCCAGCTTTTTCACTCTCCTCCTTCACTGTCATCAAGAGGCTCTTCAATTCTTCAATTTCTGCCATAAGGGTGGTGTCATCTGTGTATGTGAGGTTACTGATATTTCCCCCAGCAATCTTGATTCCAGCTTGTGCTTCATCCAGCCATGTATGAATTCATTAATCCATGAAATTAAAAGATGCTTGCTCCTTGGGAGAAAAGTTATGATCAACCAAGACACCATATTAAAAAGGAGAGACATTACTTTGCCAACAAAGGTCTGTCTAATCAAAGCTATGGTTTTTCCAGTAGTCATGTATGGATATGAGAGTTGGACTATGAAGAAAGCTGAACACCAAAGAATTCATGCTTTTGAACTGTGGGGTTGGAGAAGACTCTTGAGAGTCCCTTGGACTGCAAGGAGATCCAAGCAGTCCATCCTAAAGGAAATCAGTCTTGAATATTCCTCGGAAGGACTCATGCTGAAGCTGAAACTCCAATACTTTTGCCACCTGATACAAAGAACTGACTCACTGGAAAAGACCCTGATACTGGGAAAGACTGAAGGCGGGAGGAGAAGGGGACAAGAGAGGATGAAATGGTTGGATGGCATCACCGACTCAATGGACATGAGTTTGAGTAAGCTCCAGGAGTTAGTGATGGACAAGGAAGCCTGTTGTACTACAGTTCATGGGGACACAAAGAGTGGACATGACTGACTGAACTGAACTGAACTGATATTTAAAAATTTATATGTGTCCTCTCAAACTCTTCCAAAATACTGAAGAGGAGGTAACACTTTCAAACTTATTCTATAAAACAGCTTTACCATGGTACCAAAATTCAGACAAAAATACTAACAGAAAGTGAAACTACAGACCTGTATTATGGATGAATACTGATATCAGACCACCTGACCTGCCTCTTAAGAAACCTGTATGCAGGTCAGGAAGCAACAGATAGAACTGGACAAGGAACAACACACTGGTTCCAAATAGGAAAAGGAGTACGTCAAGGCTGCATATTGTCACCGTGCTTATTTAACTTATATGCAGAGTACATCATGAAGAATGCTGGGCTGGAAAGAGCAGAAGCTGGCATCAAGATTGCCAGGAGAAGTAACAATAACGTAAGATATGCAGATGACACCACCCTTATGGCAGAAAGTGAAGAAGAACTAAAGAGCCTCTTGAAAGTGAAAGAGGAGAGTGAAAAAGTTGGCTTAAAGCTCAACATTCAGAAAATTAAGATCGTGGCATCTGGTCTCATCACTTCATGGCAAATAGATGGGGAAACAGTGGAAACAGTGGCTGACTTCGTTTTTAGGGGCTCCACAATCACTGCAGATGGTGACTGCAGCCATGAAATTAAAAGACGCTTGCTCCTTAGAAGGAAAGTTATGACCAACCTAGACAGCATATTAAAAAGCAGAGATATTACTTTGTCAAAAAAGGTACACCTAGTGAAGGCTATGGTTTTTCCAGTAGTCATGTATGGATGTGAGTTGGACTATAAAGAAAGCTAAGCACCGAAGAATTGATGCTTTTGAACTGTGGTGTTGGAGAAGACTCCTGAGAGTCCCTTGGACTGCAAGGAGATAAAACCCGTCCATCCTAAAGGAGATCAGTCCTGGTGTTCACTGGAAGGACTGATGCTGAAGCTGAAACTCAAATACTTTGGCCACTTGATGCGAAGCACTGACTCACTGGGAAATACCTTGATGCTGGGAAAGATTGGAGGTGGATGAAGAAGGGGACGACAGAGGATGAGATGGCTGGATGGCATCACCAACTCAATGGACATGAGTCTGGATAAACTCCAGGAGTTGGTGATGGACAGGGAGGCCTGGCGTGCTGCAGTTCATGGGGTCACAAAGAGTCAGACATGACTCAGACTAAACTGAACTGAAATAAAAATCCTCAAAAAATGCTAAAAAAAAAAAAAAAAACACCTTCAAAACAATAACAAACAAACAAGATTATTCATCTTGATCAAGTGGAACTTACTTATAGAACACAAGGATGGTTCAACATACATGTTATTCAACGCAATTTCATCATAATAACAAAACGAACAAAGCCAGTGGAGGAGATGGAATTCTAGCTGAGCTATTTCAAATCCTAAAAGATGATACTGTTCAAGTGCTGAACTCAATGTCAGCAAATTTGGAAAACTCAGCAGTAGCCAGAGGACTGGAAAAGGTCAGTCTTCATTCCAATCCCAAAGAAAGGCAATCTCAAAGAATGTTTAAACTACCATACATTGGCCCTCATTTCACACGCTACTAAGGTTATGCTCAAGATCCTTGCAAGCTAGGCTTCAGCGGTACATGAACCAAGAACTTTCACATGCAAAAGCAGGACTTAGGAAAAGCAGAGGAACCAAAGATCAAACTGCCAACATTCATTGGATCATAGAGAAAGCAGGAAATTCCAGAAAAACATCTATACCTGTTTCAATGACTATGCTAAAGCCTCTGACCGTGTGGATCACAACAAACTTGAAAATCTTAAAATAATGGGAATACCAGACCACTTTACCTGTCTCCTGAGAAATGTGTATGTGGTCAAGAAGCAAAAAGTTAGACCCTTACATGAAACAACTGAATGGTTCAAAATTGAGAAAGAAGTATGACAAGGCTGTATACTGTCAACCTACTTATTTAACACATATAAAGACTTCAGTTCATTTCAGTCGCTCAGTCGTGTCCGACTCTTTGCAACCCCATGAATCGCAGCATGCCAGGCCTCCCTGTCCATCAAAAATTACCGGAGTTCACTGAGACTCACGTCCATCGAGTCAGCGATGCCATCCAGCCATCTCATCCTCTGTCGTCCCCTTCTCCTCCTGCCGCCAGTCCCTCCCAGCATCAGGGTCTTTTCCAATGAGTCAACTCTTCGCGTGAGGTGGCTAAAGTATTGGAGTTTGAGCTTTAGCATAAGTCCTTCCAATGAACACCCACGACTGATCTCCTTTAGGATGGACTGGTTGGATCTCCTTGCAGTCCAAGGGACTCTCAAGAGTCTTCTCCAACACCATAGTTCAAAAGCATCAATTCTTCAGCACTCAGCTTTCTTCACGGTCCAACTCTCACATCCATACATGACCACTGGAAAAACCAGAGCCTTGACTAGACGGACCTTTGTTGGCAAAGTAATGTCTCTGTTTTTTAATATGCTATCTAGGTTGGTCATAACTTTCCTTCCAAGGAGTAAGCATCTTTTAATTTCATGGCTGCAGTCACCATCTGCAGTGATTGTGGAGTCCCAAAAGACAAAGTCTGACACTGTTTCCACTGTTTCCCCATCTATTTCCCATGAAGTGATGGGACCAGATCCCATGATCTTAGTTTTCTGAATGTTGAGCTTTAAGCCAACTTTTTCACTCTCCTCTTTCACTTTCATCAAGAGGCTCTTTAGTTCTTCTTCAATTTCTGCCATAAGGGTGGTGTTGTCTGTATATCTGAGGTTATTGATATTTCTCCGGCAATCTTGATTCCAGCTTGTGCTTCTTCCAGTCCAGCGTTTCTCAGGATGTACTCTGCATAGAAGTTAAATAAGCAGGGTGACAATATACAGCCTTGACGTACTCCTTTTCCTATTTGAAACCAGTTTGTTGTTCCATGCCCAGTTCTAACTGTTGCTTCCCGACCTGCATATAGGTTTCTCAAGAGGCAGGTCAGGTGATCTGGTATTCCCATCTTTCAGAATTTTCCACAGTTTATTGTGATCCCCACAGTCAAAGGCTTTGGCATAGTCAATAAAGCAGAAATAGATGTTTATCTGGAACTCCCTTGCTTTTTCAGGATCCAGGGGATGTTGGCAGTTTGATCTCTGGTTCCTCTGTCTTTTTTAAAACCAGCTTGAACATCTGGAAGTTCATGGTTCACATATTGCTGAAGCCTGGCTTGGGGAATTTTGAGCATTACTTTACTAGCGTATGAGATGAGTGCAACTGTGCGATAGTTTGAGCATTCTTTGGGATTGGCTTTCTTTGAGATTGGAATGAAACTGACCTTTTCCAGTCCTGTGGCCACTGCTGAGTTTTCCCTATTTGCTGGCATATTGAGTGCAACACTTTCACAGCATCATCTTTCAGGATTTGAATAGCTCAACAGGAATTCCATCACCTCCACTAGCTTTGTTTATAGTGATGCTTTCTAAGGCCCGCTTGACTTAACATTCCAGAATGTCTGGCTCTAGGTCAGTGATCACACCATGGTGATTATCTGGGTCGTGAAGATCTTTTTTGTACAGTTCTTCTGTGTATTCTTGCCACGTCTTCTTGATATCTTCTGCTTCTGTTAGGGCCATACCATTTCTGTCCTTTATCGAGCTCATCTTTGCATGAAATGTTCCCTTGGTATCTCTAATTTTCTTGAAGAGAGCTCTAGTCTTTCCCATTCTGTTGTTTTCCTCTATTTCTTTGCATTGATCGCTGAGGAAGGCTTTCTTATCTCTCCTTGCTATTCTTTGGAACTTTGCATTCAGAGGCTTATACCTTTCCTTTTCTCCTTTGCTTTTCGCTTCTCTTCTTTTCATAGCTATTTGTAAGGTCTCCTCAGACAGCCATTTTGCTTTATTGCATTTCTTTTCCATGGGGATGTTCTTGATCCCTGTCTCCTGTACAATGTCACGAACCTCCGTCCATAGTTCATCAGGCACTCTATCAGATCTAGTCCCTTAAATCTATTTCTCACTCTCACTGTATAATCATAAGGGATTTGATTTAGGTCATACATGAATGGTCTAGTGGTTTCCCCCACTTTCTTCAATTTAAGTCTGAATTTGGCAATAAGAAGTTCATGATCTGAGCCACAGTCAGCTCCCGGTCTTGTTTTTGCTGACTGTATAGAGCTTCTCCATCTTTGACTGCAAAGAATATAATCAGTCTGATTTTGGTGTTCACCATCTGGTGATGTCCATGTGTAGAGTCTTCTCTTGTGTTTTTGGAAGAAGGTGTTTGCTATGACCAGGGCGTTCTCTTGGCAAAACTCTTATTTAGCCTTTGCCCTGCTTCATTCTGTATTCCAAGGCCAAATTTGCCTGTTACTCCAGGTGTTTCATGACTTCCTACTTTTGCATTCCAGTCCCCTATAATAAAAAGGACATCTTTTTTGGGTGTTAGTTCTAAAAAGTCTTGTAGGTCTTCATAGAACCGTTCAACTTCAGCTTCTTCAGCATTACTGGTCAGGGCATAGGCTTGGATTACCGTGATATTGAATGGTTTGCCTCGGAAACGAACAAAGATCATTCAGTTGCTTTTGAGATTGCAACCAAGTACTGCATTTTGGCGGAGAAGGCAATGGCACCCCACTCCAGTACTCTTGCCTGGAAAATCCCATGGATGGAGGAGCCTGGTGGGCCACAGTCCATGGGGTCGCTAAGAGTCGGATAAGACTCAGCGACTTCCCTTTCACTTTTCACTTTCCCACACTGGAGAAGGCAATGGCAACCCACTCCAGTGTTCTTGCCTGGAGAATCTCAGGGATGGGGGAGCCTCGTGGGCTGCCATCTATGGGATCGCACAGAGTTGGACACAACTGAAGCGACTTAGCAGCAGCAGCAGCACTGCATTTTGGACTCTCTTGTTGACCATGATGGCTACTCCACTTCTTCTAAGGGATTCCTGCCCACAGTAGTAGTTATAATGGTCATCTGAGTTAAATTCACCCATTCTAGTCCATTTTAGTTCGCTGATTGCTGGAATGTTGACGTTCACTCTCGCCATCTCCTGTTAGACCACTTCCAATTTGCCTTGATTCATGGACCTGACATTCCAGGTTCCTATGCAATATTGCTCTTCACAGCATCGGACCTTGCTTCTATCACCAGTCACATCCACAGCTGGGTATTGTTTTTGCTTTGGCTCCATCCCTTCATTCTTTCTGGAGTAATTTCTCCACTGATCTCCAGTAGCATATTGGGCATCTACTGACCCAGGGAGTTTCTCTTTCAGTATCCTATCATTTTGCCTTTTCATACTGTTCATGGGGTTCTCAAGGCAAGAATACTGAAGTGGTTTGCCATTCCCTTCTCCAGTGGACCGCATTCTGTCATATAAAGAGTGTATCATGCTAAATGTTGAGCTGGATGAATCACAAGCTGGAATCAAGATTGCCGGAAGAAACATCAATAACCTCAGATATGAAGATGATGCCACTCTAATAGCAGAAAGTAAAGAGAAATAAAGAGCCTCTTGATGATGGTGAATGAGGAGTGAAAAAGCTGGCTTAAACTCTACACTCAAAAAACTAAATAAGATTATGATATCCAGTCCCATCACTTCATGGCAAATAGAAGCGTAAAAATTGGAAATATTAACAGATTTCATTTTCCTGGGCTCCAAAATCACTGTGTACAGTGACTGTAGCCATGAAATTAAAAGATGATTGCTCCTTGGAAGGAAAGCTATGACAAACCTAGGCAGTGCAATAAAAAGCAAAGATCAGTTTGCCAACAAAGGTACATATAATCAAAAATATGGTTTTTCCAGGAGTCATGTACATATGTGAGCATTGGATCATAAAGAAATTTGAGCACCAAAGAACTGAATGCTGGTGGTACTGGAAAAGACTCTTGAGAGTCCCTTGGCATGCAGAGATCAAACCAGTCAGTCCTAAAGGAAATCAGTCCTGAATATTCATTGGAAGAAATGATGCTGGAGCTGAAGCTCCAATACTTTGGCCATCTGAAGAGCAGACTCACTGGAAAACATTCTGATACTGGGAAAGATTGAAGGCAAGATGAGAAGGGGGCAGCAGAGGATGAGATGGTTATACAGCATCACTGAATCAATGGACAGGGGTCCATTTGAGAAAATTTAGGAAACAGTGATTTTGAGAAAACTCTGGAAAATAGTGAAGGACAAACAAGCCTGGTGTACTGCTATCCATGTGGTCACAAAGAGTCAGACAGGACTTAGCAACTGAACAAGAGCAAAACAAGATCTAAATGCAAAAGACAAAACAATAGTCTTTCTAAAAGAGAGTCTGAAACAGAAGAATGTCTCCATAACCTTCAGAAAGAAAAAGACTTTTTTGAGCAGGATACAGAAAGCAGGTACAATTTTTTCTAAAAAAAGACCAATACATTAAGACAACACAGATAACTTTTGTTCATGAAAAGACACCATTAGGAGAGTGAAAATACAACCACAGAGTTGGAAGAGATAGTTTCATATGCTGAAGATAAAAGAAATTCCTATAAATCAACAGTAATAATGAAATAAAATGGACAACCTAATAGAAAGATTAGGAAAGAATTCTGAATAGGCACTTGACAAAACAGTATATCTAAATAACCAATAAACTATGCAGTAACCTCAGAAGTAACAACAGTAAAAGACATTTAAATAAGCCTGTTCAAAATTAGAGATTAACCATATATACTGTTGGCAAAGATGAGGAGCAAAAGGAATTCTTATTATATGCTATTGGTGGGAACGCACGCTGTTACACTTTGGATAAATATTTGGCACTATCTCTAAAATAAACAAATACATATCCTATGACAGAAAAAGTTTACTTCTAAACATAAATACTGAAAGTCATGTAAAGTATGTTCTCCAAATTGAAAATCAAATTTAAAATTTTCATCAGCAGTAGAACAGACCCACCAGCTGTGGCTTATTCACACAGTCGAACACTAAAAAGCAGGAAAATAAACACACTGTAGTGGTACCCAACACAGATGAGTTTCACAAACCTAAGGGAGACTTTGTTCAGCAAAGAATAACAAATTTAAAAAGAAACAAAAGACCATTTAATATGACTCACTGCATATAATGTTCAAAAACAAAAAAACTAAAGTGGTTAGAAAAATAAGATCATGGAAATCAGGATACAGCAGCTTCGGGGAAGTCCTTAATGCCTTATATTTCTTGATCTTTGTGGCTGCTACATGAACAAATTCACTTTGTGATAATTTACTGAGATATACTCAGTGTTTTGTACTTTTTCTTTATGTTTTGTACTTCAATGGGGGGGGAAAGTTTAATGCTAGATGGAACAGGAAGGTCTTAACATATATCTAATCAGAATTCCAGAATAAAAAATACAGAGAATGGGAAAGAACTAAAAACTTATTTATCTATGAATCTCCCTCATTTTTCAAGATTCCAATTTCTCAGACTAAGAACACATAAAAATTCCAAGAAAAATCAAAAGGAAATCCATACCTCAATACACTGTTGTGACACCAATGAAGGAAAAAAAAAAACACACAAAGAAAAACAGAATTAAATTCAGTCAAGGAAGAGATAACTTAAATACAAAGGAATCACAATTAAACTGTTGATTGACTGCTCAACTTCAAAAGTCAAGTCAGAATACAGTGAAATATCACCTGAAATAGAGTAACTGTCAAACTAGAAGCCTGTATCTAGTAAGACTACCTCTGAAGAACTGACATAAAAAAGATATTTTCTAGAAAAGGATGAAAAGGGAAGAAGTGAATGATATAAAAGGAAAATAGGACTAAAATTGTTTTATATCAGCAAACTCTGACTTAAAGGAACTGGTAAAGAATGTACTTTAGCTCTGGAGCGCTAGCACGATGGTATCTGGCTGCAAAATTGGCCCATCCATCCACAACAGTAACCTGGCCGGTTTAGGGGCCGAGTTCCTCCAGATGTTGGACTCTGAGGTTGATTATCTGCACCTGGATGTAACAGATGGGCATTTTGTTCCCAAAATCACCTTTGGTCACCCTGCGGTAGAAAGCCTCCAAAAGGAGCTACGCCAGGACCCTTCCTTTGACATGCACATGATGGTGTCCAGGCCAGAACAGTGGGTAAAACCAATGGCTATAGCAGGAGCCAATCAACATACCTTTCATCTGGAGGCTACAGACAAGCCAGGAGCTTTGACCAAAGACATTCGAGAGAATGGAATGAAGGTTGGCCTTGCTATCAAACCAGGAACTACAGGTGAGTATTTGACACCATGGGCTAATCAATCAGATAGATATGGCCTTGGTTATGACAGTGAAACATGGGCTTGGAGGGCAGAAACTCATGAAAGATATGATGCCAAAGGTTCACTGCCTGAGGACCCAGTTCCCATCTTTGGACATCGAGGTTGATGGTGGAGTAGGTCCAGACACCATCCATAAATGGGAAGAGGCAGGAGCTAACACAATTGTGTCCGGCAGTGCCATTATGAAGAGTGAAGACCCCAGATCTGTGATCAACCTGTTAAGAAATGTTTGCTCAGAAGCTGCTCGGAAATGTTTCCTTGATCGATGAAATCACAAAGAACCCAGTGTTCCTGCTTATGAGATCGTTACTAGAAAACAAGAATACTGACCACCAAATCATACCACAGTTGAGGCAATGCTGCTTTTCTGAGAAATTAGTCATTCCAGTGACTAAAATCCATCATGCAGAGTGTTCCAAGAGGCTAGAAATTGTGTATAACTACATTTTTAATGATGGAATTGAAAGATTAGTGTGGTAAAATACCATTTTTACTGGGAGACTTGATTTTTATAGAGAGTAAAAATATGGATGTATTAACGTTACAAGCAGAAAAAAGTTCACTGCCTACAGAAGGCATGTTAGCTACTACGGGAAAAAAAATGTTTTTTTAATTATAAAAAGAATTGTCTTCGGTTTCTTGGCTGTTTTCTGAAAGCAAAAGAAGTTCTTCAGTTTTTCCTGTTTCATGTCATTTTTGATTTGTGTACGTGTGTTATAACTAAGTTTGTATCTGACTAGGAATAGCATACTTACTCTCCTAGCTTCAAAAACATTTATTTTTTGCTTTGCACCTTTATATTTGATACATTTAAAACAAACTGTATAATGGGAAAAAAAGAAAAAAACAGAATGTGCTTGAGATACCAAATGACCCCACACAGAAAACCTGTAACAGAAAAGGGAAAAGTACAAGCAAAAATGTAGGTAAATCTAATAATATAGTAAAGACTAATAAAACAATAATAATATTTTTGATTCAGAAGAGGATAGAGTGTTCTGAACAATATAAGCATATAAAATTAGACAAGGGATGGAAAGATTATAATGAGCTAAGGTATACATTCAGGAGAAAGGCAAAGGTACTTATTGACTTTAGACTTTGTTAACTACTCTTGTAAAATATGAATGTCTATCTTCCTTGCAATAGCAGAAACAAAATGGGCCAAATGCAAACCCTTCAAGGAATTCAAAAGAATGTCAAAAAGAGAACAGGGAAATCAATGACAGAAAATACTTTCAAATAAAAAAACTTACAATAAGATATATAAATAGATCCAAATATATCAGGACTCACAATAAACATATATTGACTGAAATTTCCAGTTAAAAGCCAAATTTGTGAGAAACAGATTAACAAAAATTCAGCTATAAAATACTATTTTTGTAAGGATGTATCATAACATGAGGGTACAGAAGAACTGAAATTCAAGTAATGAAAAAAATATACCATGTCAGCACATGGGAAAACAATGAATCTTTTGATACAAAGAAATGCAATGACAAGATTATAAAAGAGCTTTCTGAAGAATAAGCAGTTTTTCTGAACCAAAGCAGTATATATAACTGAGTCTCAGATTCATTTCACCTCATTTTAATTCAGCTCAGGGCTTGAGCTTATTAATGACCTTTAGAAATCAGATTCCTTTATTTAAGTGTACTAGCATGTCTTCTGACATTTTGATAACCATGCCACTTCATATAAAACAGTGAGAAAGTGGTAACAAGATTAAAGCCTAGTATAGAGCCCTATAGCACAATAAAGAAGCATCTTTAAAGTCTGATATCTGTTTTCTTATAGTTGCTCAAGGAATTACAAACCCCATTACTATTATTCACATCTTATTCCTTAACTTTATTCACAATCCTATCAAGGTACATTTTCTCAAATACTGAAAATCTAGACATTTTGTCAATAATACCTTTACTTATTTATGCATGAATATGTACATACACACACACATCTATCTACACATACATATACACTTACACAAAACATATATACATATAGATAAATCATAGTAATATACTGTACCTCATAGGTAGTTCCATAATGGCATGTAAATTGGCACTGTCTGTTAGTTTCTGCATCTTGCTCAACGTTGGTATAAAATATTACTCCATCTCCAGAGCAGGATACAATCTGCTTATCATTTGTGCATGGTAAGAACTTCGCACTAAATATATTTGCTCGGTGCCCTGAACGAATTGTTGTCAAAACCTAAAACACAGAGAGGAGTTTTTAGTAATTTATTGCTAAATTACTAAAGAGTAAATTTATTACTAATTACTAAATTACTAAGAGTAATTTTTAGTAATTTACTATTTCTTAAAAAGAAGCAGTCAGATTCAAACTTAATATAATCCTTGTCAGGAATAAATTCTCATTAACACTCTCAGCTCAAATGAAAAATTATCATTGGAGTCCAAACTATTGGGTTGGCTAAAAAGTTTGTTCAAGTTTTTGCATAACATGGAAAATCCCAAATGAACTTTTTGGCTAACCCAATATTATAATTAGAAAAAAAAATCAGAATCTCACATATTTTATTTCCCTCTGAGATGTAAAGAAGATTAAGTATATTAACAAGAATAGTGCTGAAACAGAGTCCCCCTAAAACTAAGTTCCTCTGCAGAGTTTATGATTAACTTCTCTATCCAAATTTTATTTCCTGTCTAGTCCAATATCTGTTTCTCTCATGCCTGAGGAGAATCATAGAAAATGGGACTGAGACCAAGCAGGAACCTGTGAGGCCATCCATAAAAGTCTTTGAGTGTCTTCTGTCTCTTGTTTGTCGGAAAACGGCTTTCAGCCTCCTAGATCTTCCCTGAGTTCCAAAAGGCAGATTCAGTTACTAATTAGGAGACTGAGGAAATTAGAAAGGGCAAGGGAACTTGGTTCTGGTTCTTTGCAGGGGAGGAGAAGGGGTTGTGCATAACAGTTTGATACACATCTCTGAGTTCTACAAGAACTTAAGGCCCCTAGCCAGAAGGAGGACAGTAACTTTAGGCTGAGCATGTGGACCCAGGCTGGAGATTCCTAGAACAATGTTACCTTACCACCAGCCAACCAGCAGGGTTACACACCTGGTAGCCTGCCCCCCAAATTCTGTTTGTAAAAATTTCTTCCCTGAAAACCATAGAGAGTTTGGGTCTCTTTGTTGCTCTTGCATGATCCTTGCAATAAACGTTGCTCTGCTCCAAATTCTACAATTTTGGTTTGTCTGGCCTCATTGTGCATCAGGTACACAAACGGGTTCAACAAGAGTGCCTTGAAAATTAAATATGTGTATTTCTACCTATTTGGTATATGTGACTCATTCATAAACTCATAGTAAATATGAAAAGACTATCTTGATTGACTTTTGAAATTGTTTCCTAAATGATTAAGTCATTCCCTTTCAGGATGAAAAAATATATTCTGAATCTTAAAGAATCATAAAAGTAAAGTAATAAAATGGTACAGAAGTTCCTACGTCTGTAAAGAATAAAGAAGTTCCTACACCTAAATCCTTAATAATTTAAAAGATCAGAATTCCTGTGACAGAAGTATGGTTTAAAATAAACATTGCAACATTTGTAACAAACACAGCAGATAAAAGACCAATCCCCCTACAGTGCTTAAAAATTGAGAGAGAGAAAAAAAAAGGGCAAAAGATCTGAATATAGTCCAAGATAAACAAATGGGCCTTAAAATTTTGAAAAACCATCAACTTCATATAGGAAATGCAAATTGAAACTATATTGAGATCACCAATTTCCAGTTTTTAGATAAGCAAAAATTCAAAAGCTTGACAACATATTGTATAAGTGAGTGTGGTGGGGAGAGGGACACCAGGCTCTTTAAACAATTCTGGTGGGATGCTAAATGGTGCGAGACCAATAGAAAGGAAATTAGCAATCCCTCACAAAACTACGTATGCATTAACTCTTTGATCAGACAAGTCTATTTCTAAGAATTTACTCTGAAGGTATACATCCAACAAAAAAACAAAAAACAGTTATTTACTGAGTCATTCATAATAGCAAACAAAACACAGGAGACTGGCTGAATAAATTCCAGTACATCCCCACAATGTATATAGAATGGAGATTTAGCACAATGGAAGTATCTGTTGTGGTTTTTTATTTTTAAAATGTGCTTTAAAAAAAAGGGAGAGTATGTCAAAACAGAAACACAAAGTTTCTTTAGTTCACTTTAAATGTCTTACTGAACAAAACTAACATACTACTGTAAATCAACTATACGCCAATAAAATTTTTTTAAATAAATAAAAGAACAACAAAAAATGTCTTACTGAACAAACTGGAGCAATTTGAGCATCCAAAAGATTATCAGTGATAGATTACAATTTATTGAATAAAAATAAAAATCTATAATCCCATAGTAATTTTTTCAAAACGATGGCAAAGACAAAGTAAATGCTCATATTCACCAAAAAATGTCAATTAGTAAATGTGGAAGAAATGATAGAATTAAAAAACACTATTTGTAATGACATTATAACAACTGATTAAGGCAAGAATCAATGAATATTGAAATCATTTATGAAAAAGAATATTTACACAATCTCAACACACTACTTCATAGATAGCTTATAATCACAAAGGATAAATGTACCCTCACAATGGAAAGATCAAATTTAACATCACCAGTCAGGGAACAAATATCATGTACACAACATCATAGAGAATTCTTAGCAAAAATGTTTAATTTTAATCGACTCATGAAGAAACAGACAAATCCAAATGGAGGGACATTCTATGAAATGACTTGATAGTCAATATAACAATAAAACAACATATCAATGTCATGAAAGACCAAAAAGTTGCATGAACTATTCTCAAGCAGATAAAGGAAATATGACAACTAAATGAAATGTGTGATGCTGCACTGGGGGCTAGATTAAGAGAGCCATGGCAGTGTTAAAGAACATTACTGAAACAAATGGAAAAATTGAATATATACAGGTATATATGTACATGTACTATGTGTGGATATATGTAATATACTATAGATATATTGTAATATATATATATAATATGCTGGTTTAGTCACTAAGTCATGTCCAACTCTTGCAACCCCATGGACTGTAGCCTGCCAGGCTCCTCTGTCCAAAAGATTCTCCAGGCAAGAATACTGGAGTGGGTTGCCATTTCCTTCTCCAGGGGATCTTCCCAACCCAGGAATCAAGCCCAGGCCTCCTGCACTGCAGGCAGATTCTTTCCCAATTGAGCTATAAGGGAAGCTATCTAATATACTACGGATACTATGTATACTATAGATATGGCAGGCATATACTAGGATATGCCTGCATAACACTAAAGAGAGCATGCTACATTCAACCATCACTGCAGTCACCTCCAATGGTTAACCCTGAGGGGAACTTAGAACAGCGATAAATAGGCTGCCAGTCATCAAGCCATCAGCCTCTGCAGACACCCCCAATGGTGTACCCTGAGGGGATTCAGGATGGAGATAAAAAAGGACCTTAGATAGTTAAGGGCCAGAACAAAAGAACAATTTCATTAAGCCCAGATTCCAGTATCTTCCCCAAGAAAAGAAAAAATTTATCTTCCTAAATTTATTAACTTGAGATGTCTGGATTTTCTTAAATTAGCATTAATCTTTTGATGTTCTGATTACCTGGAGTTTTGTGGATTGTTTTTTTTCTTTTGCAGAAACTCTTATACTTATCCTGGCTCCCCTTTACCTCCTCAGAACAGTCCCTCAGAGATATTTGAGAGGCTGTCTCCCTGGCTTAAGTCCTCAGTATGTCCACTGAATAAAACACAATTCTCAACATTTAGGATGTGCATTTTTTTAGTCGATAGAACAAAATCATATATATTATATATATAGCATACAGGCAATTCTCATTACTACTGGTAGTTATGTTCTATAAAGTCACCACTAAGATTACATTGTTCTTTAATCAATAAGTTGTGTCTGACTCTTTTGTGACTCCATGGACTATAGCCCACTGGGCTCCTCTGTCCAAGGGATTTCCCAGGCAAAAATACTGGAGTGGGCTGCTGTTTCCTTCCCCAAGAGATCTTCCCAACCCAGTTATTGAACGTAAGACTCCTGAATTGGCATGTGGATTCTTTACCACTGAGCTACCAAGGAAGTCCTAACACTGCCTTAGCAAGTGCTGTATCCATTACCAACTAACTGCTCCTGTGAAAATACAGGTTAGGTTTCTGTGAGGCTCTGGTCACAAACTTTTCATCAACAAATCATAAGTAACTCTGTTGTATGTGTTTGTTTAAAGACACATTAATTAATACATATTGTTGATTCATTAACAATGAACTTAGGGCAAAGAGTACTATAATTCATATCTAAATATTCATTGGAAGGACTGATGCTGAAGGTGAAGCTACAATACTTTAGCCACTTGATGTGAAGAAATGAGTTATTAGAAAAGACCTTGATGCTGAGAAGGACTGAAGGCAAAGAGAAAAGGGAGCGGCAGAGGATGAGATAGTGTCACTGACTCAATGAACATGAATCTGAGAGAATTACAGGAGACAACGAAGAACAGGCAAGCCTGGCGGGCTGTAGTCCACGGGGTCACAGAGTTGGACACAACTAGTGACTGGACAACAAACAGTAACAAAGGAAGCTCATCTAACATATTTTCTCTATAAAGTATATTCCAGGTTTCTTATACTGAGGAAGACTTGACGATACTCAGGAAGATAACTGGGGACCCTTTTAACCATTGAAGTCATGAACAAAAAGCACAAAAATGCAAAACGTGTGACATTCAATATATCACACAAAGGATGCAGTATGTTTACAGTATTCGATGTGAAACAAGACGTATCCAGCAGCACCTTGTTTGATCTCATCTGAGAACATGTGTATTGATGTATGAGTTAGGCAATTCAAATTTTTTGCCACTCTGTACATGTGAATGGCCATCAATGACCAGAAAAGCACTGAAAGTTATTGATGTGGAAGGGTAAAAATAAATTTACTGAGTTGGTAAACGTGCAAACATAGAATCTGTAAGTAAAGAGGATCAACTCTATATTCAATATTATACTTTCTGACCATGGTAACTGCATTACAGTTATACAGGATAATGTTCTTGTTCTTGGTAGACAAATGTCAGAGTATTCATGAAATGCATGACACCTCCAAATTATTCTGAAATACTTTTTTCAAAAGTCTATTTGTGGATGTTGATTGTATTACCTTTTTAACTTATCGATCAGTTTTCAAATTTAAAAAAAATTTAGGAAAAGATACATCAACTTTATTTTTGGCTTGGTTTCAAGTAACTATTTACAATGTAAGACTAATTGACAAATTCATTAACTGACAGTAGGACACCAAGCCAGAACACAGATAAATATTAGCAGCTAATTACCTTGACAACTTAAATGAAGTAAATACTTAAATTTAAATAAGTATTGCAGTCACTTCATCTAAGTCCTGGGGTCACAAACAAAACAAGGGTTTGCTGAGTACCATACAGTACTCCACTGTAGGTCTTATCTGTTGTTGATCAGTCACTCAGTCGTGTCCTACTCTCTGCAGGACTCTAGGCTTCCCTGGCCATTAATGCACATTTAATGAGGGTCAAATAAAAAAAGAGGAGAGTCATTGTACCTACATTAACCAAAGCCAATGGACAATAAAAATTGTGTGTAAAACATGTTAAACTTTTTCATTCCTCTCTCCAAGTATAAGACACTGAGATCTGCTCAATTAAAGTATAAGAAATAACATAGAGAATAATTAATGTAAAGCTTTTAAACAAGATAGAATCATAGACTTTAATGTCGACATATATTTCAGCATAATTTACCAAGTAGCATATATTTCAGCATGATTTACCAAGTAGCTAAGTACATATAAGTACACACAATGTATGCTAGGTCTTTCACAGTTTTAATCTGATAGGTCTTTGACTTTAGTCACCTTCAGTAGACATTATTAACAATTTGATTTATCTCTATTTAATAGGTTTATGCATAGCTTCAAAAACAAAAGCAGGAATCTCATTCAATATACTAATGTGTGTTGGCATATATCACTCAAAAATGGAAAGAAATTTCTTAATTAATCAGAGTAACTATTAAAATAATTAGTAAAAACTGAAGTCCTTTCCACTGAACAAATCTGTTCTCTCTGAAAAAATATCTTCATTTCAGATGGCCCACTCCAATTTCTTCTCTCTCTAGTATTCCACACCTTAATAACATCACTATCCACCCACACCTAGTTGATCACTATCCACTACATGTTGATCACCTAGTTTATCAAGTCAAAATCTAACATTTCTCTTTCCTTAATCCACTATATAAGAAAGTGGAAATATTAACAAAGGTAATGCCAAAGAATGCTCAAACTACCTCACAACTGTGGCTCAGATCATGAACTCCTTATTGCCAAATTCAGACTTAAACTGAAGAAAGTAGGGAAAACCACTAAACAATTCAGGTACAACCTAAATCAAATCCCTTATGATTATACAGTGAAAGTGAGAAATAGATTTAAGGGACTAGATCTGATAGACAGAATGCCTGATGAACTATGGATGGAGGTTCATGACACTGCACAGGAGACAGGAAGTAAAACCATCCCCAAGAAAAAGAAATGCAAAAAAGCAAAATGGCTGTCTAAGGAGGCCACACAAATAGCTGTGAAAAGAAGAAAAGCCAAAAGCAAAGAAGAAAAGTAAAGATATACCCATTTGAATGCAGAGTTCCAAAGAATAGCAAGGAGAGATAAGAAAGCTTTCCTCAGTGATCAGTCAAATAGAGGGAAACAATAGAATGGGAAAGACTACAGCTCTCTTCAAGAAAATTAGAGATACCAAGGGAACATTTCATGCAAAAATGGGCTCGATAAAGGACAAAAATGGTATGGACCTAACAGAAGCAGAAGATATTAAGAAGAGGTGTCAAGAATACACAGAAGAACTGTACAAAAAAGATCTTCACAACCCAGATAATCACAATGGTGTGATCACTCACCTATAGCCAGACATCCTGCCATGTGAAGTCAAGTGGACCTTAAGAAGCATCACTACAAACAAAGCTAGTGGAGAGGATAGAATTCCAGTTAAGTTATTTCAAATCCTAAAAGATGATGCTGTGAAAGTGCTGCATTCAATATGCCAGCAAATTTGGAAAACTCAGCAGTGACCACAGAACTGGAAAATGTCCATTTTCATTCCAATCCGTAGGAAAGGCAATGCCAAAGAATGCTCAACTACCACACAATTGCACTCATATCACATGCTAGCAAAGTAATGCTCAAAATTCTTGAAGCCAGGCTTCAACAATACATAAACCGTATCTAGATATTCAAGCTGGTTTTAGAAAAGGCAGAGGAACCAGAGATCAAACTGCCAACATCCGCTGAATCATCGAAAAAGCAAGAGGGTTCCAGAATAACATGTATTTCTACTTTATTGACTATGCCAAAGCCTTTGACTGTGTGGATCACAATAAACTGTGGAAAATTCTGAAAGAGATGAGAATACCAGACCACGTGACCTGCCTCTTGAGAAACCTGTATGCAGGTCAGGAAGCAATACTTAGAACTGGACATGGAACAGACTGGTTCCAAATAGGAAAAGGAGTATGTCAAGGCTGTATATTGTCACCCTGCTTATTTAACTTATATACATCATGAGGAAGGCTGGGCTGGATGAAGCACAAGCTGGAATCAAGACTGTTGGGAGAAATATCAATTACCTCAGATATGCCGATAACACCACCCTTATAGGATAAAGTGAAGAAGAACTAAAGAACTTCGTGATGAAAGTGAAAGAGGAGAGTGAAAAAGTTGGCTTAAAGCTCAACATTCAGAAAACGAAGATCATGGCATCAGGTCCCATCACTTCATGGAAAATAGATGAAGAAGCAGTGGAAACAGTGGCAGATTTTATTTTTCTGGGCTCCAAAATCACTGTAGATGGTGACTGCAGCCATGAAATTAAAAGACGCTTACTCCTTGGAAGAAAAGTTATTAACAACCCAGACAGCATGTTAAAAAGTAGAGACATTTCTTTGTCCACAAAGGTCTGTCTAGTCAAGGCTATGGTTTTTCCAGGAGTCATGTATGGATATGAGAGTTGGACTATGGAGAAAGCTGAGAACCGAAGAATTGATGCTTTTGACCTGTGGTCTTGGAGAAGACTCTTGAGAATCCCTTGGACTGCAAGGCGATCCAACCAGTCCATCCTAAAGGAAATCAGTCCTGAATGTGCATTAGAAGGCCTGATATTGAAGCTGAAACTCCAATACTTTAGCCACCTGATTGGAAACATACTACTCACTGGAAAAGACCCTGATGCTAGAGAAGACCGAAGGCAGGAGGAGCAGGAGTGACAGGATGAGATGGTTGGATGGCATCATCAACTCAATGTACATGATTTTCTGCAAACTCCAGGAGATGGTGAAGGACAGGGAAGCCTCGTATGCTGTAGTCCATGGCATAGCAAAGAGTCGGACAGGACTTAGTTCTGAACTGAACTTCTCTAATTAATAGATAATTGTTGAACGAACTGTATTATGTATATACAGTTAGTAATTTTATCAAAGGCTGTAATTTGTTTTTAATGTGGAAATGGGTCAATGCAATCAATAGAGAGGCATGCTACTGGAGGTAAACAGCAATAACGTGTCATTTTAAGAAAAACTAGATGGACAGGTGCAAACAGTTATAAATTTTAAAAACTGGAAATATTTTCTAATGTATGCTTTCCTTGGATTAATAGAAAACACCATTCCGAAAATGGATTTCCGTTCTTGGATTTCAGAAAAACCTAAAACTAATGGCCAAAAGAGATGGACGTTGGCAGAGTAACAATATGAAATGAATATAAATGATATTTTAAAATACAATTAGCAACAAATGTGAAAGTGAACTAGCTATAACGTCCATCACTCTGCTAATCATCAGGTTACGGTCACTAATCTCTCTGGCCAAGCACGTATCGCTTTCTTTGTGCATCATGTTATACACAACACTTCTAAAACTTTAAGCTTGGTCCAGGAGTGTCCAGATAGAAGATGTTAGCTCTTCAATGTCTTAGTAAAAATCACCTCTCCCCAAATTCACCCCTACTCCTCTCTAAGGCACTGAATACAGAAACTTCTTGCCTTCTTTACTCATACTTATTGAGCACCTACTATGTAACAGGTAATTTACTAAGTGTTGAGGAAACTAAAACGAAATTGTCGTTGTCCCAAATAAGTTAGAATCTAATAGTGAGCAACATGCAAACACAAACATGTAATTGCTGCTGCTGCTGCTGCTAAGTCGCTTAAGTCATGTCCGACTGTGTGTGACCCCATAGACAGCAGCCCACCAGGCTCCCCCGGCCTTGGGAATCTCCAGGCAAGAAAACTGGAGTGGGCTGCCATTTCCTTCTCCAGTGCATGAAAGGAAAAGTCAAGTGAATTTGCTCATTTGTGTCTGACTCTTAGCGACCCCATGGACTATAGCCTACCAGGCTCCTCCGTCCATGGGATTTTCCAGGCGAGAGTACCAGAGTGGGTTGCCATTGCCTTCTCCACATAGTAACTGAGTTATCCATAAAATACAAGAACATGGGGAAGGAATGCCTACATTTACCTAGAGGAAATTAGAGATTATTACAGATTATTTCAGATGAAGCTGAAGATTCAATACTTTGGCCACCTGATGCAAAGGACTGACTCACTGGGAAAGACCCTGATCCTGGGAAAGACTGAGGGCAGGAGGAAAAGGGGATGACAGAGGATGAGATGGTTGGATGGCATCACTGACTCAATAGACACGAGTCTGAGCAGGCTCTGGGAGTTGGTGAGGACAGGGAAGCCTGGCATGCTGCAGTGCATGGGGTCTCAAAGAGTTGGACATGACTGAGCAACTGAACTGAACAGATAAGAGTTGAGGCTCAAAGGATGAAATTACACTTGCCAAGTAGGTAGGAGGTGCATGGGAAAGAACACACCACTAACCGAGAAAAGTAGAAGAAAAGCATAGAAGAAACAAATAACATTTTATGCTCTAAGAACTAAAGGTAGCTGGATGAAGCCAAATCAAAGTTTTGCATATATTCAGGATTTCTTTAACAGGATGCTCCAAGGCTACCAGAGGACTAACTTCCTTCTGTTTCATCTATACCATGAGAAGGACTTTTTGGAGTTCTCATGGTATAGACAGTCCCAGAATATTGTATAAAGTCTCCTACAGGAATCCATACATGATTGGGATCCTGAGCTTTGTTTCTATTTACCTTGACCTTCAAGGCCACCAAAACTGAAGTTTAGATATAAGACTGACAAATATCTTCAGGGTAAAAGTTATCATGCTCACTTCTCTGGATTCACCTTTTTCCCTTCCATTTTGTATAATTTTATTTATTCACTTTTGGCTATGCTGGGTCTTCGCTGCTGGATGGGCTTTTCTCCAGCTGTGGAGCGCAATGGCTACTGTACTCCAGCTGTGGAGCGCAAGGGCCACTGTTCAGTTGCAATGCACAGGCTTCTCACGGTGGTGGCTTCTCTTGTTGTGGAGCACAGGCTCTAGCGTGCATGGGCTCAGTGTTGCCACTCCCAGGCTCTAGAACACAGGCTCAAGAGTTGTGGCTTAAGGGCTTAGTTGCTCCACAGCACATGGAATCCTCCCAGATCAGGGATTGAACTCATGTCTCCTGCACTGGCAGGTGGATTCTTTACCACCGAGCCACTAGGGAAGACTTCCCTTCTATTTCAGACTGATAATTCTTTACTATCAAAATAGTCTTTTGTTACTTTTAGTATAATTTTTTAATCAAGTATTTTTGAGTTCATTTCAGTAGGAGAATTGGTCCAAAGAAACTAGCCTGTAACTTTAAGGGGGAAAGCCTTTGTATATATATATTATATATATATAATATAGATATATTATCATAGATCTCAAATATATATATATACATAAAATATATATTTAAGTGTTCCTTATTAATGGCATCATATCTTAATTATATATATCATAGATTTCTAATACATTATATTTATATATATTTGAGATCTATGATATATATAATTAAGATATGATGCCATTACTAAGGAACAATTAAATCTATTTTTTAAAAGTTTTAAAAATTTTATATGCCATAAATTAATTTTTCCATCAACTCACAGGATGTAAAAATAGAGTGGGACTATAAGAACAGGTAATATCTGACTCAAGATCAAAAAACTTTACTTTCCCATGTAATGAATTATCAGTGCTTCAAAACAATAATATTCCTGTATGACAGCAAATTTAGATATATTAAAACCACTATAAGAAAACTATAAAGTCTTTTTATACTTAAAATCTATTAAAGTATTATCTGTTAGTCATTTCTCAAATTGAAAAGAGTAATCACTTTAAAGGGAAAATAAAATCTTTTAAAAATTACTCCAATAGGTATATTCACAAAATAATTGAAAGCAGGGGCTTGGAGAGATATTTGTACTGTTATGCTCATAGCAGCATTATTCACAATAGCCAAAAAGGTGGAAATAACCCAAGTGTCCACTGGCAGATGAAAGCATAAGCAAAATGTGATATATACATACAATGTCAGCTTTAAAAAGAAAAGAAATCCTGACACATGGATGAACCTTAAGGACCTTACTCTAAGTAAAATAAACCAGTCATATAAGGACAAATACTGTATACAAACACTTATATGAGGTACCTGGAATAGACAAATTCAAGGAGATAGAAAATAGAATAATGGTTGCCATGCGCTGGAGAAGGGAAGAATGGAGCGTTACTGCTTAATGAGCAGGGTCAGCTTTGCAAGACTGGAGTTTTATGGCTCAATGATTGTGATGATATCACAATAATATGAATCAACTTAATGCTGGTACACTGAACTCTAGAAAATGGTTAACAAGCTGAATTTTATGTAATGTATATTTTCACAATTTTTATTTTAAAAAGTAAAGCTCTATATTAAAAAAAAAAATTATTCCATTGGTATCTAGATGAGTGATTTTGAGTGATTTAAATACTATAAACATTAAACTTCTGATGTGTGCTGCATGCTGTCACTTCACTTGTGTCCGACTCTTTGCGAACCTATGGACTGTAGCCCACCAGGCTCCTCTATCAACTCTCCAGGCAGGAATACTGGAGTGGGTAGCCATTCCCTTCTCCAGAGGATCTTCCTGCCCTAGGAACTGAATCTGGGTCTCCCTCATTGCAGGCAGATTCTTTATCTGAGTCACCAGGGAAGGCCCAATTTCTGATTGTGATAATCCAAAAGTATTCCACATATACATTATTCTAGGAAGTTTTGTCTGTTGTAAGAAAAAGGTTCTTTGAGTAATTGCAAGCTAAGACAATCAGGATTTGGAAACAACTTTCCCTCTGCTAAGTTAGGACAGTTAAGTAAAGCTATCTCTCCTTTAATGAAGAAGAGCCTCAATACGAACCTCTTTTTAGGCTGTAGAACCACAAACATTTATTTAATTATCTAAACTATTTAAATGTAGAAAAAATTTTTTTAAATGAACCATTTATTCTGTAAGATTGCTAATATTAAAACTTTAGTCTGACAATCTACAGTGTTCTCATTCACATAAAGTATCTGTATACCTACTTACTTTATATAAGTCAGAAAAACAGCCAATAAAAATTAGAACATAATCCTAATTAAAACTCAGTATAATATCCCAGTTTACTGAATTGGATGTTATATGAGCATTTTATTAGAACCTAGCCACTGTGTGTAAACTGATAAAATTCAGTTTCATAAAATGCTTGGCTGATTCTGTGATTATAAGATTAGATTCTGTGAGCATAAAAGGGAAAAAAATCAAGTTTTCCCCATGAAGAATGGTTCATTGAGATACCATTTTTTGCAATTTTATCCACATGAATAAATGAAGCATATTTAAATTTTCTAGAGTTGAATGAAACCTAATGTTTTCCTAAAGATATTAAGTAACTGCATGCAATAACTTCCAAATTATGTAACAAACTTTAGCAAAATAACAACATTCTTTGCAAATGCCCACTTCATGATTATGCACTATTTGATTTCTAGCTACTTTTTTTTTTCTCATTAAGTTGTAGATTTTTAAAAACCACTTTACCTTTCTGCTGTAAGGATTACTAATTACTAGCTTGGTGTCATCTGAGCCAGATAAAATATATTCTCCAGTCTCATTCCAACAGATTGTATTAACCTAAGAAGAAAGAAAAAGAAGAAATTTAAGCAAACTTAAAGTAATAATAAGTATGCCATCTTCAATTAGCTAATAGTTCAGAATTTTATATCACTAGATAGCATATTCAAAAGCAGAGACATTACTTTGCCAACAAAGGTCCATCTAGTCAAGGCTATGGTTTTTCCAGTGGTCATGTATGGATGTGAAAGTTGGACTGTGAAGAAGGCTGAGCACCGAAGAATTGATGGTTTCGAACTGTGGTGTTGGAGAAGACTCTTGAGAGTCCCTTGGACTGCAAGGAAATCCAACTAGTCCATTCTAAAGGAGATCAGTCCTGGGTGTTCTTTGGAAGGACTGATGCTAAAGCTGAAACTCCAGTACTTTGGCCACCTCATGCAAAGAGTTGACTCATTGGAAAAGACTCTGATGCTGGGAGGGATTGGGGGCAGGAGGAGAAGGAGACGACAGAGGATGAGATGGCTGGACGGCATCACCAACTCGATGGACGTGAGTTTGGGTGAACTCCGGGAGTTGATGATGGACAGGGAGGCCTGGCGTGCGGCAATTCATGGGGTCGCAAAGAGTCGGACACGACTGAGCAACTGAACTGAACTGAATGAGCTCACATCTATGGTAAATAATATTTACCAGTTTACTTATTGAAAATATATACTGAGTACCATTTAGCAAACACAATGTTCTATTAATTTATAAAGACTCATAAATTAAGTATGAGTCTTTCTTAAGTTTTATTTAAATTTATTTTAAATAGTCCATTTTATATACAGGGATATAAAACCAAGTCACCTAAAAAGGAATTAGAAAAACTCACTAAAGAGCTATAGCAATTAAGGCTGTGTGGTACTGTCATGATCACAAACATGTATATAAATCAATGGCATAGAACTGAGTCCAGAAATAACCCTTGTATTTATGGTCAGATAATTCTTCAAAAGGGGGCTAACTAAGACAATTGAATGGAGAAAGAATAATCTTTTCAACAAATGGTGCAGTAACCACTAGATATACACAAGCAAAAGAACAAATCTGGATCCCTACTTCACATCATATACAAAAAGTAACTAAAAGTGATCAAAGATTTAAATATAAGAACCAAAACTTTAAAACTCTTAGAAGGAAACAGGTCTCAATCTTCCTGAAAACTAAAACCACAATAACCACTTCACATTCATTAAGATGGCTATAATAATTTAAGAAAAAACATAGAATATAAGAAGAAAATGCCAAGAAATTGGAACTCTGATACATTTCTGGTAGGTATGCATTACAGTACAACTATTTGGAAAGCAGTTTGGAAGTATGTCAAAAACTGAAACAGTTACCCTATGAGCCAGGAATTCTATAACAAAATGTAGAATTTTCAGAGAACTGAAACATATCACATAAAATCTTGAACACAAAAGTTCATAGCTGCATTATTCACAACAGGCAAAAAGGGAAGGGAAGTAATTCAAATGTCTACCAACTCATACTGAGTGAAGTAAGTCAGACAGAGAAGGAGAACTATCTTATGATATCGAAAAGAAATGATACAAATGAACTTACTTACAAAACAGAAAGAGATTCACAGACTCAGAAAATAAACTTAAGGTTGCCAGGAGGAAGGGAGTTTCAGAAGGTCATGTACAGCTTGCTATACTCAAAATGGGTAACCAACAAGAACCTACTGTATAGCACATGGAAGTCTACTCAATGTTATGTGCCAGCCTGGATAGGATGGGGGTATGCGGGTGAATGGATACACATATATGTATGGCTGAGTCCCTTTGTTATTCAACTGAAACTACCACAACATTGTTAATCAACTATGCTGCTGCTGCTGCTTAGTCACGTAGACGGCAGCCCAACAGGCTCCTCTGTCCCTGGGATTCTCCAGGCAAGAATACTGGAGTGGGTTGCCATTTCCTTCTCCAATGCATGAAAGTAAAAAGTGAAAGTGAAGTCACTTAGTCATGTCCGACTCTTAGCGACCCCATGGACTGTAGCCTACCAGGCTCCTCCGTCCATGGGATTTTCCAGGCAAGAGTACTGGAGTAGGTTGCCATTGCCTTCTCCATAATCAACTATAACCCAATACAAATAAAAAGTTTTGACGTTTGGGAAAAAAAGATATTTTTCCCCCCTATCAAAAAAGTGACTAATTAATTTCCTAATAAAATATCCATACAATGAAGTACTATTCAGCCATAAAAAGAAATAATAATACATGGTGCAACATGGATGAACCTTAAAAATATTACAGCAAGTAAAAGAAGCCAGTCTGAAAGGCTACAAATTATATGGTTCATTTACATTAAAATGACAAAATAAGCTTATCTAGAGAGACCAGAAAGCAGATTTAGTGACTGCCAAGAGCTGGCAGAGGGGGAATGGGTGTGACTGATAACTGGTATGGGCTTTCTCTTTTGGATGGTGAAAATATACTGGAATTAGGTAGTGGTGACTGCTATACAACTTTATGAATATAGTAAAAAGGCAATGAACCAAACACTTGAAACAGATGAATTTTTATGGAATGTGAACTATATCTAAGTAGTTTCCAAAAAATTACTGAATTTCACTTTTCAGTCAAGATGGAATAACAAGAACCAGATTTACTATTACATCTGAAACAACCAAAAAACAGCAGAAAGTACACATGAAATATTTACCAATACAGAAAACATTTACTTAGGGGCCATAAAATAAATCTCAATATATTTAAAAGACTTCAAGTTCCACATAAACATGTTCTGTATCCAAAACAGAATTAAATTAGAAATCACTAACACAAAGAAATATTTGAAAACTATAAAATAACAGATGGTCAAAAAAGAAAGCACAGAATTATAAAATATTTTTAACTATTAAAGCAAAATATATCTCAATTTATGGATTGCAGGTAACACAGTGCTTAAAAGCAAATTTATAGCACAAAAACACCTATATTAGAAAGATAAAGGTACTATAACAATGACTTTTGCTTCCACTCTAAAAGCTATAACAAGGAGACCAATGAAATCAAAAGTCAAAAGACAGTTGGAAATAATGAATATAAGAGCAGAAATCAATGAAAAAGAAAACAGGAAAACACAGAAAACTGATAAAACCAGAAACTGGTGCTTTGAAAAAACAAATAAAATTATGCACCTCTACTCAGATTAATCAAGAAAAAGAAGGAGTGGAGGAACTTATTATCAATATCAAAAATGAAAGCAGTAACACATAACATCATTATGAATACTTGAGCATGTAATATAATACCATGAACAACTTTATACAATAAATTCAATGACAGAGAGAGCTAACAAAAGCCTTGAAACATATATACCAAACAAAATTTACTCAAGACGTTGTCCATTTTTCTTAAACTGTAGTCAGAATTTTCACCAAAGAAAACTCCAGGCCCAGACTGCTCTACTGGTGAAATCTGCTGAATATTTATTTTAAATAATGAAAATTTTGTACCAACTCTTTCAGAAAATTAAAGAGGATAGTATACTTTCAAACTCACTGGCACAAGATGATGGACTGATATCCTTAATGTACACACAAAAATTCTAAAACAATTTTAGCAAACTGAATACAACAGTGTAAGAAAATAGATAACACATTACGACTCAAGGAGATTTATCTCTGAAATGCAAGAACAGTTTGACACTCAAATCAATACAACCCATGGTATTAACAAACAGAAACAGAAAATCATATGATCACTGCAATAAATGCAGAACAGACATTTGAAAAATATCCAAGTAACAATTCATAATAGGAGCTCTCAGCAAAATTGAAAGGAACTTTCTTCAATCTGACAATGAATATTTATTAAAAAACAATCATACTAAATAATGAAAGCCTGGATGCTTTCCCTCTACGATTAGAATAAGATAAGGAAGTTGGCTCTCACCACTTCTGTTCAATACTGTCTAGAATTTGAGAGAGTACAATAAGATAAGAAAAAGAAAAAAGGAAATTAGACAGAAAAGAAGTAAAATATATTCTCAGATGACATGACTGTTTATGTAGAATAATAAAGCTGGCTTAAAGCTCAACATTTGGAAAACAAAGATCATGGCATCAGACCCATCACTATATGACAAATAGATGGAGAAACAGTGGAAAGAGTGGCAGACTTTATTTTGGGGGCTCCAAAATCACTGCAGATGGTGACTGCAGCCATGAAATTAAAAGATGCTTACTCCTTGGGAGAAAAGTTATGACCAACCTAGACGGCATATTAAAAAGTAGAAACGTTACTTTGCCAACAAAGGTCCATCTAGTCAAGGCTATGGTTTTTCCAGTAGTCATGTATGGATGTGAGAGTTGGACTATAAAGAAAGCTGAGCACCAAGGAATTGATGCTTTTGAACTGTGGTGTTGGGGAAGACTCTTGAGAGTCCCTTGGACTGCAAGGAGATCCAACCAGTCCGTCCTAAAGGAAATCAGTCCTGAATATTCATTGGCAGGACTGATGTTGAAGCTGAAACTCCAGTACTTTGGCCACCTGATGCAAAAAACTGACTCATTTGAAAAGACCCTGATGCTAGGAAAGATTGAAGGTGGGAGGAGAAGGGGATGACAGAGGATGAGATGGTTGGATGACATCACTGACTCAATGGACATGAGCGCCAGGAATCGGTGATGGACAGGGAGGCCTGGCCTGCTGTCCATGGGGTCACAAAGAGTCGGACATGACTGAGCAACTGAACTGAGAGATTCATAAAAAAGGGGAATGGACTAACAAGTAAGTTTAGGAAGTTTGATGGACACAGATGAACACCATACTCCCTTGGTATCCATGAGGATGAGTTCCAGGAGAACCTAACAAATACAAATCTGTGATGCTCAAGTCCCTTACACAAAATGGAACAATACAGTCAACCCCCAGTATCCATAGATGAGAAACTTGTGGACATGGAGGGATGACCATATGTAAAAACAGACAACATGAGGGATTAAAACCACATTTTAGAGACTTGCCTGGCAATCCAGTGATTAAGATTTTGCCTTCCAATGCAGGAGGCATGGGATTGATCCCTGGTTGGGAAGCTAAGATTCTACATGCCTCACAGCCAAAACATAAAACATAAAACAGAAGCAATATTGTAACAAATTCAATAAAGATTTTTTAAATGGTCTACATCAAAATTAAAAAAAAAACCACACATTTTGATATCACATTTTGGATATCTACTTGTTGTTCAGTCACTAAGTCGTGTCCGACTCTTTGCAACCCCATGAACTGCAGCACACCAGGCTTCCCTGTCCTTCACTATCTCCCAGAGTTTGCTCGAACTCATATTCATTGAGTTGGTGATGCCATCCAGCCATCTCAGCCTCTGTTACTACCTTCTCCCCTTGCCTTCAATCTTTCCCCGCATTAGTCTTTTCCAACCAGTTGGCTCTTTGCATCAGGTGGCCAAAGTATTGGAACTTCAGCTTCAGCATCAGTCCTTTCAATGAACATTCTGGGTTGATGTCCATTACAATTGACTGGTTTCAGATCTCCGTGCTGTCCAAGGAATTCTCAAGTCTTGTCTAGCACCACAATTTGAAAGCACTCAGCATTCAGTTCTTCAGCATTCTACTTTCTTTAGGGTCCTACTCTCACATCCGTGTATGACTACTGAAAAAACAAAGCTTTGATTACACAGTCCTTTGCCAGCAAGGTGATGTCTCTGCTTTTTAATATAGTGCCTAGGTTTGTCATAGCTTTTCTTCCAAGGAGCAATTGTTTTTTAATTTCACACCTGCAGTCACCATCCATAATGACTTCAGAGCCCAAGAAAATAAAGTCTCACTACTTCCTTTTTTTCCCCATCTATTTGCCATGAAGTGATGGGACTATTGAGCTTGCTGCTAAGTCACTTCAGTCATGTGCAATTCTGTGCAACCCCATACACGGCAGCCCCCCAGGCTCCCCCGTCCCTGGGATTCTCCAGGCAAGAACACTGGAGTGGGTTGCCATTTCCTTCTCCAGTGCATGAAAGTGAAAAGTGAAAGTGAAGTCGCTCAGTCATGTCCGACTCTTCAAGACCCCATGGACTGCAGCCCACCAGGCTCCTCCGTCCATGGGATTTGCCAGGCAAGAGTACTGCAGTGGGGTGCCATTGCCTTCTCCAACTACTGAACTTAAAGCCCACTTTTTCACTCTTCTTTCACCACCATCAACAGGCTCTTTATTCCTCTTTGCTTTCTGCCATTAGAGTGGCATCATCTTGATATCTGAGGTTGTTGATATTTCTCCCGGCAATTTTGATTCCATCTTGTGAGTCTGCCAACCCGACATTTTGCATGATGTACTCTGCATATACGTTGAATAAGCAGGGTGACAATATACAGCCTTGAGGTACTCCTTTCCCAATCTGGAACCGGTTCCTTGTTCATGTCTGGTCCTAATTGTTACTTTTTGTCCTGAATATAGGTTTCTCAGGAGGCAGATAAAGTGGTCTGATATTCTCATCTCTTTAAGAATATTCCAGTTTGTTGTGATCCACACAGTCAAAGGCTTTAGTGCAGTCAATGAAGCAAATGTAGACGTGTTTTGGAATTCCCCTGCTTTTTCTATGAGATTCAGTGGACTTTGGCAATTTGATCTCTGGTTCCTCTGCATTTTCTAAAACTAGGTTTTACATGTGGAAGTTCTCGGTTTATATACTATTGAAGCCTAATTGAAGGATTTGAGTACTACCTTGCTAGTATGTGATATGTGTGCAACTATACAGTAGTTTGAGCATTCTTTGGCATTACCTTTCTTTGGGATTGGAATGAAAACTGACCTTTTCCAGTTCTGTGGCCATTGTTGAGTTTTCCAAGTTTGCTGGCATATTGAATGCAGCACTTTAACTGCATCATCTTTTAGGATTTTAAATAGCTCAGCTAGAAATCCATCACTTCCTCTAGCTTTGTTCACAGTAATGCTTCCTAAGATGCACTTGACTTCACACTCCAGGATGTCTGCCTCTAGTATCTACTAGAATGTCTAAAATTTTTAAAACAATGAGTATATCAGGTTTGAAGGAAGAAAGCTACAACAGTGTAATAGTAGCAAACTTCAACATACCACATAAACAATGGATAAATCATACTGACAGAAAGTCAACAAGGAAACATTAGACTTAATACATATAGAGAGAATAGTTGATCCAACAGCAGCAGAACATTCTTCTTAAGTGCACATAGAACACTCTCCAAGATAAATCATATTAGATCACAGAACACATACTAGCAAACTTTAAAGAATAAATCATACCAAGTATCTTTTCTGACCACAATGCTATGAAAATAGAAATCAAAAGGAAGAAAACTGAAAATTTGACCAACATGTGGAAGTTAAATAACACACTCCTGGACAACCGGATCATCAAAGAAAAAAAAAAATCAAAAATATCTTCAATCAAGTGAAAATAGAAATAAAACATATGGGATGCAGCAAAAGTAATTCTAAGGAGGAAGTTCACAGCAATCCATGCCTACATTAGGAAAAGAAAAAAAAAGAAACCACCTAAATTTACACACTGAAGAATTAGAAAAGAAAAACCAAGTCCAAAGCTGGCAGAAGGAAGGAGACGACAAATATCAGAGCAAAGAGGAGTGCTGTTGCCAGCGACCCTATCCGGTCTGTGAGCCACTGTTGACCCATGCCTCCACAGGAGACCCTCCAACACTAGCAGAGGATGCTATAATATCCTTCATGGTATCCGTGGCAACTGTACTTGTAACTGGAGGATTTATTTGAGCTTTTTCACAAAGAGCCAGCACCCTCATCTCACAGTAGAGTTCAGGCCAGAGATCTAGGGCTTCTTATACCCATGGCCTCAAGAGAACTGGATTTTACCATCACAGTGCCTGTGAACATCAAAGCAACCTCAGCCTGGCGAGCCTCCCTTTTCAGCAACAAGCTTCCTTGGAACAAGCCAATACCTTTCCAAGAAAATCAACCTTCAGGAACTCAACTTTCCATCCTTTCCTGCAAAGTCCACCACTTCCCATGGAAACTGAGTCATCTGGTGACTCTCCCTTCTTCCAATATCTCCTTCACCATCAACACTTTCCACAGTCTGGGCCATCCTGATTTCCAACGGTACAATAATAGTCTTCGGATTGGCCTTTCAACACCACCCTCACCAGCCTAAATCAATCATAAAGGTTTTCCCCGAATCCTAAGTAGGATTTCTTAACTTTTTTATCTTTTACTCAAAGGAAATCACAAATAGGCTAAACAGAATTTTGAGGATATAGCCTAAATGCCTAATGAGTTTCCAAGCTAAAATGTGCACACACTAGTTGGACATGAAAGAAAGTGAAAGTGAAAGTCACTCAGTCATGTCCAACTCTCTGTAACTCCATGGACTACAAGTCCATGGAATTCTCCAGGACAGAATACTGGAGTCGGTAGCTATTCCTTTCTCTAGGGGATCTTCCCAACCCAGCAATCAAACCCAGGTCTCCTGTATCACAGGCAGATTCTTTACCAGCTGAGCCACCAGGGAAGTCCAGGAATACTGGAGTGGGTAGTCTATTCCTTCTCCAAGGGATTTTCCTGACCCAGGAATCAAACGGGGGTGTTCTCCATTGCAGGTGGATTCTTTACCAACTGAGCTACAGGGAAGTCCTAGTTGAACATTACAATGTAAAAATTATTTTCTTTGTCTCAGAAAAAAATAGTATTTTTCCAAACAGCTACATATTTATGTATTTTTGTATTCAATGTGGGAATTATTAAAGATAGTGATTCTTACCTACAAATTTCTCGTGTTTCAGTGGCTTTGGTTGTAATGTCTTCTTTCATCTATATTTTTATAATCTTGTTAAGTCTGCACAAAGTTTGTCAATTTTGCTAATCTTTTCAAAAAACCAACTATTAGCTTCACTAATCTTTTATTTTCCTATTCTCTATTTTATTCATTTCTTCTCTGATCTTTTCTTTTTAACCACAAATTATCTAAAGTTTTTATTTTAGCCTAAAATATGCCATGCTAAGTCGCTTCAGTCATGTCTGACTCTATGGACCATAGCCCACCAGGTTCCTCAGTCCATGGTAGTCTCCAGGCAAGAATACTGGAGCGGGTTGCCATGCCCTCCTCCAGGGGATCTTCCTGACCCAGGGACTGAACCTCTCTGAGGTTTCCTGCATAGGTAGGCCTGCTCTCACCTACAAATTACCCTGGGATTCCCAGGTTGTGCAAGCGGTAAAGAGACAATGCAGGAAACCTCAAAGAAACGGGTTCCAAAAAAAGATCAGAGCAGAAATGAATAAAATAGAGAATAGGAAAATAATAGAAAAAGATCAGTGAAACTAAGAATTGGTTTTTTGAAAAGATTAACAAAATTGACAAACTTTGTGTTAGACTTAACAAGATTATAAAAATATAGATGAAAGAAAAGACCTTACAACTGAAACCACTGAAACATGTAAGATACTAATATGAAAAATTATATAGCGACAAATTACATCAGATCAGATCAATCACTCAGTCGTGTCCGACCTTTGCGACCCCATGAATCGCAGCACGCCAGGCCTCCCTGTCCATCACCAACTCTCGGAGTTCACCCAGACTCATTCATCGAGTCAGTGATGCCATCCAGCCATCTCATCCTCTGTCGTCTCCTTCTCCTCCTGCCCCCAATCCCTCCCAGCATCAGAGTCTTTTCCAATGAGTTAACTCTTCGCATGAGGTGGCAAAAGTACTGGAGTTTCAGCTTTAGCATCATTCCTTCCAAAGAAATCCCAGGGCTGATCTTCAGAATGGACTGGTTGGATCTCCTTGCGGTCCATAATCACCAATAAATTCAGAGGAACATATATCTGACCAAGACTGAATCATGAGAAAAGAAAATCTGAAGAGACAAATAATGAGTAAAGAGATTAAATTAAAAACTTCCCAAAAACAACAGAAAAGCCTTTGGCCAGATAGCTTCACAGGCTTTAAATGTTCTCCACACATTTAAAGAACAATTAATACCAATCCTCAAACTCTTCCAAAAAAACTGAAAAGGAGAGAACACTCCCAAACTCATTTTCTGAGCTAAGCCTCAGAAAGGTAACCCTCACATCAAGGCCAGATAAGGATACTACAAGAAAACCACAAGCCAACATTTCTGATGCATACAGAGGCAAAAATTCTCAACAAAATACTAGCAAATCAAATTCAAAAGCACATTAAAAGTACCATACACCATAATCATGTGGGGCTTATCACCTGGATGCAAGGATGATTCAATATAAAGAAATCAATAATTGCAATACACCTCATTAATGGAATGAAAAGTAAAAATCATATGATTGTCTCAAAAGATGCAGAAAAAGCATCTAATTCAACATCTTTCAAGATAAAAATTCTTAGCAAACTAGGTATAGAAAGAATATACCTCAACATAATAAAGGCCATACATGACAAGTCCACAGGTAACATCATACTCAATGGTGAAGCTGAAGAAAGCTTTTCCACTACAACTAAGAGCAAGACAAGTTCAGTTCAGTTTCATCACTTTTATTCAACACAGTACAGCAAGTTCCAGTCAGAGTAGTAATTGGACAGGAAAAGGAAATAGAAGGCATCTAAACTGGAAATGAAAAAGTAAAACTCTCTCCAATTGAATATGACCTCATCTTATATACAGAAAATTCTGAAGACTCCACCAAAAATTTGTCAGTGCTAACAAGTGAATTGAGTAGCTTTAAGATATAACATAAACAAAGAACAGTTGCATTTCTATACAATAAAACAATGAACTATCTGAAAAAGAAACAACGAAAATGCCCCATTAGCATCAAAAACATCAAAATATATTCAGGAATAAATTTAACCAGGGAGCTGAAACATCTATCTGGTATTTATATGACACAAAGATGAGAAATACTGAAGGCACAAATAAATGGAAAGATAGGTGTCCTCATGTATGAGAATAGTTAATATTATACTATACTACCAAATCAGAGAAGGCAATGGCACCCCACTCCAGTACTGAAAAATCCCATGGACAGAGGAGCCTGGTAGGCTGCAGTCCACGGGGTCGCAAAGAGTCGGACACGACTGAGCGACTTCACTTTCACTTTTCACTTTCATGCATTGGAGAAGGAAATGGCAACCCACTCCAGTGCTCTTGGCCTGGAGAATCCCAGGGACGGGGAGCCTGGTAGGCTGCCATCTATGAGGTTGCACAGAGTCAGACACAACTGAAGCAACTTAGCAGTAGCAGCAGCAGCATACTACCAAACAGCCATGTTCATGGCAATCCCCATCAAAACGCCAAAGACATTTTTTCACTGAAATAGAATGCTAAGAAATCCAAAATGTGTATGGAATCACCAAAGACTCCAAATAGCCAAAGCAACCTTAAAAAATTAAAATAAGGCTGAAGGCATCAAACGTCTTGATCTCAGACTATATTACAAAATTATTTAATCAAAACAGTATGGTATTGTCTTAAGAACAGACACATAGACCAATGAAACAGAACAGAGCCCAGAAAATAACCCATGCATATACGGTAAATTAATTTACAACAAAAGAGCAAAGACTACCCAGTGGGGAAAGAATAGTCTTTCACTATATGAATAGTCTATTCACCAAATGGTGCTGGGAAAACTGGATGTTCACATGCCAAAGAAAATTACTATGAAATGGATTAAGGACTTAAACATAAGATCTGAAGGCAATAAAATTCCTAGAGGGGAAAAATGTGAAAAGCTCCTGACCTTGATCTTGGCAAAGGTATTTTTGGACATGACAAAAACAAAAGCAAAAATCAACAACTGATAATTACATGAAACTTAAAAGCTCTGTATAGCAACAGAAGCAACCAACAACATACAGAAGAAGAAATAAATATATGCAAACCTTCTATTTGATAAGGGATTAACATTCAAAATATATAAGGAGCTCATGTAACTCAGCAGCAAAAAAAACCCCACAAGTAATCCAACTAAAAAATGGGAAAAGGCCCTGAATAAACATTTTTCCTAAGAAAATATACAAACGGCCAAAAAGGACACAAAAAGGTGCTCAACATCACAAATCATCAGAAAAATGCAAATCAAAACCACAATAAGGGAGGTCCCTCGTGGTCCCATGGTTAGGACTTGGTGCTTTCAATGTTGTGGCATCAGTTTAACCGGCAAGATGTGCAAAATAGACCAAAAATAAATAAATAAATAAAGCACAATGAAATATTTTCTCACATTGTTTAGAACGGCTATAACCAAAAATACAAGCGATAAGAAGTACTGATAAAGGCATGGAGAAAAGGGCGCCTTGTGCACCATTTGTGGTAAGCAGAACTGACACGGTCAACACAGGAAACAGCATGGAGGATCCTGGAAACCTTTCAGCTGGAACTGTCATATAATCCAGCAACCCCACTCTTGGGCACACATCTGAAGGGAATCAAAGTACTATCTTACAGCAAACATTATCCTCAATGGTGAAAAATTGAGAGCGTTTCCCCTAACATCAGCAACAAGACAAGGGTGCCCACTCTCACCACTACTATTCAACACAGTTTTGGAAGTTTTTGGCCACAGCAATCAGAGCAGAAAAAGAAATAAAAGGAATCCAAATTGGAAAACAAGAAGTAAAACTCTCACTGTTTGCAGATGACATGATCCTCTACATAGAAAACCCTAAAGACTTCACCAGAAAATTACTAGAGCTAATCAATGAATATAGTAAAGTTGCAGGATATAAAATCAACACACAGAAATCCCTTGCATTGCTATACACTAAGAATACAATGAGAAAACAGAAACACAAATTAAGCAAACAATTCCATTCACCACTGCAAGAAAAGAATAAAATACTTAGGAATAAATCTACCTAAAGAAACAAAAGACTTATATATAGAAAACTATAAAACACTGGTGAAAGAGATCAAAGAGGACACAAATAGATGGAGAAATATACCGTGTTCATGGATCAGAAGAATCAATATAATGAAAATGAGTATACTACCCAAGCAATCTATAGATTCAATGCAATCCCTGTCAAGCTACCAACGGTATTTTTCACAGAACTAGAACAAATAATTTCACAATTTGTATAGAAATACAAAAAACCTCGAACAGCCAAAGTAATCTTGAGAAAGAAGAATGGACCTGGAGGAATCAACCTGCCTGACTTCAGACTGTACTACAAAGCTACAGTCATCAACACAGTTTGGTATTGGCACAAAGACAGAAAATAGATCAATGGGACAAAATAGAAAGCCCAGAGATAAATCCACGCACCTATGGACACCTTATCTTTGACAAAGGAGGCAAGAATATACAATGGAGAAAAGACAATCTCTTTAACAAGTGGTGCTGAGAAAAGTGGTCAACCACTTGTAAAAGAATGAAATTAGAACATTTTCTAACACCATACACAAAAATAAACTCAAAATGGATTAAAGATCTAAACATAAGACCAGAAACTATAAAACTCCTAGAGGAAAACACAGGCAAAACACTCTCTGACATAAATCACAGGAGGATCCTCTATGACCCACCTCCCAGAATAATGGAAATAAAAGCAAAAATAAAAAGGGGACCTAATTAAAATGAAAAGCTTTTGTACAACAAAGGATACTATAAGCAAGGTGAAAAGACAGCCTTCAGAATGGGAGAAAATAATAACAAATGAAACAACTGACAAAGAATTAATCTCAGAAATATACAAGCAGCTCCTGTAGCTCAAGTCCAGAAAAATAAACAACCCAATCAAAATATGGGCCAAAGAATTAAACGTACATTTCTCCAAAGAAGACATACAGATGGCTAACAAACACATGAAAAGATGTTCAACATCACTCATTATCAGGGAAATGCAAATCAAAATCACAATGAGGTAGCATCTTACACCGATCAGAATGGCTGCTATCAAAAAGTCTACAAACAATAAATGCTGGAGAGGGTGTGGAGAAAAAGGAACCAACCCTCTTACACTGTTGGTGGGAGTGCAGCCACTAAGTACAGCCACTAAGGAGAACAGTGTGGAGATTCCTTAAAAAACTGGAAATAGAACTGCCATATGACCCAGCAATCCCACTGCTGGGCATATATAACGAGGAAACCAGAATTGAAAGAGACACGTGTACCCTGATATTCATCGCAGCACTATTTACAATAGCCAGGACATGGAAGCAACCTCGATGTCCATCGGCAGACGAATGGATAAAAAAGCTGTGGTACATATACACAATGGAATATTACTCAGCTATTAAAGAGAATGCATTTGAATCAGTTCTAATGAGGTGGATGAAATTGAAGCCTATTATACAGAGTGAAGTAAATCAGAAAGAAAAACACCAATACAGGTGTTGGTCAATGGATTAATGCATAAAGAAAATATGATAAACACACACAGACACACACAATGGAGTATTAGCCGTAAAAACGAAGGAAATCCTGACATGTGCCACGCAAAAATGAACACTGAAGGCAAGATAAAGAATGACAAATACTTTGTAAGATCACTTATATGTGGACTCTAAAAATGTTCTAACAGAAACAGAGAAGACTGGTAGCAGAGGTTGGAAGATGGAGGAAATGAGATGTTCAGAAAAATAAAAACTTCCAGTTATAAGATGAGTAAGTTCTGGAATCTAATCTACAGCATGGTGGTTATAGTTAACATTACTGTGCTATATACTTGAAAGATGCTGAGACAGTAAATATTAAATGTTCTCACAACCATCACAACAACAAAATGGCAATTATGTGGCATGATAAATGTGATGACTAAGTTTATTGCGATAATCATTTTGAAATACATATCAAATTATTCTATTTTACACATTAAATTTATATAATGATATATGTAAAGTATATCACAATAAAGGTGGGGAAAAAATACAGTAAAAGGATATCCATGAAACTAAAACAAGTGATCATATGCTTCAGTGAGCAGAAAGAAATGGAGAAGACAGAAACAGAAGTGGGAGCCATATATACTTTATTTTTATACCATGAGAAGTTCAGTCACTCAGTTGTGGCCGACTCTTTGAGAGCCCATGGACTGCAGCATGCCAGGCTTCCCTGTCCATCACAAACTCCCAGAGCTTGCTCAAACTCATGTCCATCAAGTCAGTGATGCCATCCAACTATCTCATCCTCTGTCATCTCCTTCTCTTCCCGCCTTCAATCTTTCCCAGCATCAGGGTCTCTTCCAATGAGTCAGTTCTTCACATCAGGTGGCCAAGTATTGGTGCTTCAGCTTCAGCATCAGTCCTTCCAATGAATATTCAGGATTGATTTCCTTTAAGATTGACTGGTTGGATCTCCTTGCAGTCCAAGGGACTCTCAAGAGTCTTCTCCAACACCACAGTTCAAAAGCATCATTTCTTCAGCACTAAGCTTTCTTTATAAGTCTGACTCTCACATCCATGACTACTGGAAAAAACAAAGCTTTGACTAGATGGACCTTTGTTGGCAATGTTATGTCTCTGCTTTTTAATTTACTATGCTGTCTAGGTCAGTCATAACTTTTCTCCCAAGGAGCAAGTGTCTTTTAATTTCATGGCTGCAGTCACCATCTGCAGTGATTTTGGAGCCCAAGAAAATTAAGTCTGTCACTGTTTCCATTGTTTGGCCATCTATTTGGCATGAAGTGTTGGGACCAGATGCCATGACCTTAGTTTTCTGAATGTTGAGTTTCAAGCCAACTTTTTCACTCTCCTCTTTTACTTTCATCAAGAGCTTCTTTAGTTCGTCCTCACTTTCTGCCATAAGGGTGCTCTAATCTGTGTATCTGAGGTTACTGGTATTTCCCCCAGCAATCTTGATTCCAGCTTGTGCTTCATCCAGCCTGGCATTTCTCATGATGTACTCTGCATATAAGTTAAATAAGCAGGGTGACAATAAACAACCTGGATGTACTGTACCATGAGAAGGCATTACCTATTTAAAAATTAATGCAAAATAAAAATAGCACAAAACTCTTTGTGCAAGCAGACAAAAAACAATGTGCAAGCAGAAAAGATATCTTTAATCTTGTAAAAAAAGTTTACTTTCTATTTGTCCTTAGAAAAGTATTTGAGTATACCCAGTTAAATCTCACAGTGAATTCAAAACTGGAAAGATACAGAATCCACAGCTTGTAAAAACTTGAGAAAATCTTAAAGGCAGTCATACAGTATCGGAGAATCCATTTGAAATCAACACCAGGAAACTCTTCTTTGAGGAAGGAGAAAGATTTGAACTCAGATTCTTAAAGAAGGAAATAAAATTCACCATGTACACATAATTTGTCTCTTCAATAAACACTTCATAAGTACCAAATATGTGCCAAGCACTCATCTTGACACTAGACGAAGAAAATAAATTTATGAAGATGTATCTTGGGTCTAGAGTGCTGCAGCAGAGGGAGGCAGGTGGGTAGACTATGAAAAAAATGCGTAATTATAATGTCACTACAATGGGGTAAAAATACAGAAGAAAGAGCAAGATATTGACGAGAAGTGGAGAGCTATTAGTGTGGTCAAGGAAAGCATCTCTGTTAGGTAACACTTAGAACTAAACGAAATGAGGAGATAAGCTTAAAGATATGTGAGGAGGAGAGTTCTAGGTAAAAAACATAAAATACCTAAGGCAGAGGAGTACTTGGTATATTTAAAGAAACAGCAAAAAGATTAGTGTGACTAAAGCAAATATGTGTAAGCCAGAAACCCACTGGAGAGTTTTGAGCACTTAAGTGTGTTCATCTATAAAACAGATGATACATTATATAAATTTCTTCCTACTCTCTCATTTTTTTTTTCTACTCTCTCCTTATTGTGCAGAGTTTTAAGGAAAACAAAGAAATGTAAATATGTATAACATTGTTAACTGAATTTTGACTTTTAGAATACATAAATTTCAGAAGACAACAATGGCTACAAAATACAAAGTAAATGTAATCAACATCGACAATATAGAATCATATATAGCTGAAAGAGATGTGAATAACAGAGACAGGAAGGTGGAAGAAGGGTGAAAGCCTTAAATAACTATTTTACAGAATGGGGATTCAAGAAACATTGTCTACAAATGACAGAACAAAAAAGATGTTTAAGTATGTAATTTACAATTAAAGTGACAACTAGGGAGACTGAGAACAGTAACAAAATTTGGGGGAACCCTATGTCTTATAAATTAGTTAATTTCTCTTCTATAATAGCAAGAAATTAATGGACAATGCTCAACGTTGGCAATTCAAGAAAGATAAGAGTGTCAAAGAGATGAAAGAAATGACCAAAAGATCTGAAATAAAAATGGATTTAAAAAGTTGCATAAGAGGGTAAGAAAGTAATAAGGGCGTGCAGGATATGTCTATTACTTTTTGTTATATTCCATTTTGAACCACTGTTGTTCAGTTGCTAAACTGTGTCCTGGTCTTTGCAGCTTCATGAACTGTAGCATGCCAGGCTTTCCTGTCCTTTGCTATCTCCCTGAGTTTGCTCAAACTCATGTTCATTGAGTCAATGACAACATTCAATCATCTCATCCTTTGTTGCCCCTTCTCCTCTGCCCTCAATCATTCCCACCATCAGGATCTTTTCCAAATGAGTCAGTTCTTTGCATAAGATGGCCAAAGAATTGGAGCTTCAGCTTTAGCATCAGTCCTTCCAATGAGTATTTAGGAATGATTTTCTTTAGGATTGACTGGCTTGATCTCCTTGTAGTCCAAAGGACTCTCAAGAGTCTTCTCCAGCCCCAGTTTGAAATCATCATTTCTTTGGTGCTCAGCCTTCTTTATGGTCCAACTCTCACATCCATACATAACTACTGGAAAAAACCACAGATTTGACTAGATGGACCTTTGTAGCAAAGTGACATCTCTGCTTGATATTACACTGTCTAGGTGTGTCACAGCTCTTCTTCCAAGGAGCAAGTGTCTTTTAATTTTGTGGCTGCAGTCACCGTCCACAGTGATTTTGGAGACCAAGAAAATGAAATCTGACACAATTTCTACTTTTTCTCCCATCAGTTTGCCATAAGCATGTATCATTTTGATTCATTCCCCTCTAGAATGGTTTTAAGTTTTAAAATAAATAATACATTTCTAAACTGTATTTATACATTATTCCACAATCAAAGACAGGAAAAAAAAAATTACAGCTTAGTAGTCACAGTGCACAGGCTTAGCTGCTCTATGGCATGTAGGATCCTCCCAGATCAGGGATGGAACCCACGTCACCTGCATCAGCAGGAGTATTCTTTACCACTTTACCACCGTGCCACCAGGGAAGCCCAACACAAAGGATACAGAAACAAGGTAAATGACATCACAAGGAAATAAACCAGTATTCAGAATGAGGGACAATGTTTAGGAAAATTGACTCAGTTTCTAAAATAAGTCAATGGCAGGGACAAAAAAGGGGAAGACTGTTCTATATTAACAGGGATTTAAGAGGTACAGCCATCAAAGCATGGATGTCACCTGGATCCTCTTTTGAACAAACTACAAAAAATATATATTTTTAAACAATGGGAAAATTTTTATTTTGGACTATTAGATTATATCAAAAATATACTGTCAGTTATTAAATTATATAATGCCATTTTGATTACATAGGAGAAATGTCCATTACTCTAGCACATGAGAATGAATGATCCATCAACAACCAGCAATGAAATGGAGATCCTGTTATAATTCTATAGCACCAATGGAACCAGAGTAGCCACAATTTTCATGGATTCAAATCTACAGAACATTAGCTAATAAATTTCAGGTGTCTGAAGCTGCTTAAAAAAAAAAAAAAGTAAAATGCCCATTATTGTTATGTTACATATAAAAGTGAAATGCTATATCTGAGATTTGCTGTAAAACAATTCAGCAAGGAAAAAACATGAACTGGAAAATGTGCCAAAATCTTATCTGCTAAATCCAAGTGCTGAGCATATAAGAAGCAGGACTCAAGTTTTCATAACAAAAATTTTAAAAGACTTTATTTTTATCTTATTAATTTCAGGGTGCTATTAGACATGCAACTGGGAATGTTTAGTACAGAATTTTATATATAAATTGAGCTCTGGGAAGAAGTAGAAAATTAGAAGTTATGTGTTCTAGCCATGGGACTGAACAGAATCACTTAGAAAAATGGGAGGGTGGGAGAAGCCAAGATACAGTGTTGGTATATCTAACATTTGAAGGTGGAGAAGTAGAGAAGTCAGGGAAGAAGATGGAGAAGATGCAGGAAGTCACTGAGAGAGAAAGAAAACCAAGAGAGTGTGGTGTTACCAGAAACCAAGAGAAATGTATTTCAAAAAAGAAAATGTATTCAATGAATGTCTAAAAGCTTCTGGAAAGTTTGGAACTTTCCTAGAAGTCCAGTGGTTGGTGGTCTGCCTTGCAATGAGGGAGACGTGGGTTCAATCCCTGGTGGGGAACTAAGATCCCATATGCCATAGAGCAGCGAGGCTCACGTGCTACAACTAAGATCCAATACAGCCAGATAAATAAATACTTAAAAAGTTTCTGAGAAGTGACTAATAGATTTGGAGACATGAAGATCACTAGTGACTCCTCACAAAAGCAGCACCAACAGTGAAAGAGATGAAAGCCTTTTGATCATTATTCTTCAAAAAAAATCGTCCATATATTTTCCTAAATTAAAAATATGTTTTAATGTAAAACAATTCTCCCATTTTAATTACAGTTAGTCCAATCTCTTCTGGAAGCACTGGGGCATTTCCTCAAAAATCTGAATACTTAGTATTACAGCTCTCCACAGTTGAGAATTAACTATTACTTACACAGCCATCATGCACATTCAAGGTTGCTTCAAGTTTTAATCTTTGGATAAATTCTCTTCTTCCTGTTTAAAAAGAAAGAACTAAATAAATCAAACAATTTAATGCTTAGAAAAGTGTAACACTGTTAAGAGCCTAGCAACTGACCTGAGGTAGATTCAAGCTCTAAAAAAAAAAAAAAAAAAAAGCTCTAACTTTAACTCCTCCATTTACAGGCTGAGTAACACTGGGCGAACTAACCCCTCCTCAGCCCTAGTTTCCTCATTAGAGTTCCTGCCTACCTCATGTGGTTACCATTAAGAATTAAGTGACTCAAGGAGAGAAAGGGCTTAGCACATTATCTGGAACCACAATAAACATTAAAATGTTCCCTTCATTCATTCATTCACCAAATATACTACCTGCTTACTGCATTTCAGGTGGTGTTATAGGAGCTAGGGATACAACAGTAAAATAAAAAAGATCCCTGACTCTAGTTAGCTTAACAAAAGACAGTATACAATATGTGACAATACACAAAACGGTATAAGGAAAAATAAAGCAGCTAGAAAAGGACTTAAAGAAGACTGGAGGTGGGTAACAGAGTTTTCAAAACTTTACAGTGGGTGGCAAACAGTGTTTTATAAGATGCCACCTATTTTTAAACACATCTCAATTTCAGAAATGCTAAAATACTTAAAACTTCATTTCACAATGATGAAATGTGACAGGAAAAAAATAAAATCAGCCTCACTGTCCATCAGTAGCAGAACAGTTATAATACTTCAAAAGTAGAATAAATTACTCCTTTGAAAAACAGAAATATGTTTCTTTAGGAACGAATCATTCTTTACCAAAAATGGACCAAAAAAGCCTCATGTTTATTCAGAAGCTGTAGTGAAAAGAAGCTGAATATATGACAGTCTGGTAATTAGCTAAGAAATCAGGCTGATGAGATTTCAAAATTAAATCTGACTGTGCTCTCTGTATACTGTCACAAGGGACAGATTCCTCTACTACAGTTTTCTTGTGTTCAGTGTGAAGAGCAAGATCTTGAAGGCAAACTGTTTTCTTTGTCCTTGCCTATAACTGGTTAAGATGGCTATACAATGAATGAACATGTGGTTAAAAATTCTGTGTGGGGGGAAGGTGGGAAAACGGGGGTATGGTTCTTATTAGAATAAAACAACCTGCAGAAATTCAGCAAAGTATTTTCACAAATTATGTTATACTTTATACATAATCAACTTTCCACATCTGATTTTCAGTTTTGTTTTGTTTTTTTCTTTTTTTCATTGACTTTATCATTTATTTAGTTGCCCTATTGTCTATTTCGGCCAGTTTTAAAACATTTCCTTTACACTGGATATCTGATATGATTCATTCTACTTTTTACCAAGTTTAATTTTCTATCAGATCCATTACGTACTATAATAGTGAAGTGAAAGTCGCTCAGTCGTGTTCGACTCTTTATGACCCAATGGACTATACAGACCATGGAATTCTCCAGGCCAGAATACTGGAAAGGGTAGCCATTACCTTCTCCAGGGGAATCTTCCCAGGTCTTAATATGAACCCAGGTCTATAATACAGTCTACATAAATAGACAAATGTACTGATTTGTCTCTTCAAATTGGTAGCAAATTAAAATTGTAACTTTTACTGGATTTGTAACTGTCTCCACTGGCTCGCTGCTTCTCGGTTATTACTGTTTTCCCTTATCCAAATCTGTCCCACAAAATGTCTTTTAAAAAATGCTAACTGTGGTAAACAGATAAAATTTTTAGAAATCCTTCCTTTGGCTGTCAACATGTGTGGTAATCTTAATGAGCTGCAAATTAAGAGTTCAGAAATAAAGTATTCAAATTAACATGACAGTAACTAAAATTCATTAAAATGCTAAGAAAAAAGTATTAAAAACTTTTTTCCAAATTTCTAAGCATCTGGGTTTGAAAACATGGCTCTAGCCATTTCCAACTAGAGGAAATGGTAGTGCAACATGAGAGAACAGAAGACAAAGTGAGTAATCTGAGCAAAAAGTCTTATATATGAACCTGTACACAAAAACATGCCCTAAGACATGCACTGAGACAAGACAGCTCCTGAATGATATTTCTGTATGTGACTTAGGAGCTCAGAATGACTACTGTCCACACATTCCATAAAAAGGGCTTCGAGAACAACCTAGTATAAACCTCTTCAACCCTTCTGATAATTAAATGCACTACACCATGAAACAGAAGCTGAAAACTAGGGTAAAAGAAGAACTGTAAGTTAAAAAACTGAGTCCTCTCAAATTAAAACAAAAATAAATTATTACCTATTATCAAGAACTTTGGCCTAGCTGTAAGCTAACAAGTTACCTGCCACCATCTTAGGGATGCTAGCAGAAGACACAAGACTCCAGTCAGAGGCAAAGAACCATTCTACTCCAGTAGAATGAGCTTCAGGATCAATGGTTCCTCTTGTCCAATTCCCACAGGGCAATGTAGAGAGGGGCCTGGGGGGATACTGCACATGCAATGGATTTGAATCACAGCTGGAGTACCCTGAACTGAGGGAACCCAAATCTCATATCAAGCAAATCTACCTGACCTTTGTCCCAAAAGACATTATCTTTATTATTTTAGACAAAAAACAAATCTGCCTTCTGCTTCACAGAGAGATACTGAATGCTCTATCTTCCAAGGCTATTCCCTAAAAAAAAAAAAAATCCTTGTAAAGATGGTCCAGAGCAAAGAAGCCAGTGCCTCTGCTCAAAAGATGTACAGAAATACAAAGGAGACATGGAGAACTGTCTCCCAGCTATTACACATTTATTATGGATGAATGTACCTACCATTGTGGCTTTCTATTCAAGTGTTTCTGTAGCCCAAGCTGTCTCATTTAATTCCGTCTCTTTTACATTCTATTCTATGTGATAGATTGTAAGCTCCATTTAAAAAAAAGGAACACTCTTTTGTTGACCAAAGTATCCTAAATGCCTAGAACAGTGCCTAAGACAAAGTAGAAACTGAACATAGGTTTTCTGAATCAGTGAATAAAATAATAGGATCATAATACTTATTCTGCTCTTTAACGTGTTTCCTCTCAAAAAGGTGAACACCTTTCATTGCAATACAAGCATACTGCTCATATTTAATGGTTTTGTAACTTACTAAACTGTTTGATAACTTACTTATTCATGTACCTATCCCTGTTATTAGACCATGAGTTACTTGGGACAAGAAATTTTAGGCTTAAATATCTAACTTGGATCATTATACACGTATATGGGGCAAAACTTAACAACTCAGGGCCTTAGTACTATATTTGTAAAAATTTTATATTTGATGGGAATAATACCATCAACTTCATATGCTTATTGTCATAAGAAAATTAATCAGCATATGCAAAACTCATAGATATGTCTGATCTACTATAGACACTTAAGAATAGTTCTCTCTTGAAGGGAACCCTCCTACACTATTGATAGGAACATAAATTAGTCTAGCCATTATGGAGAAAAGAATGGAGGTTCCTTAAAAAACTAAAAATAGAGCTACCATATGGCCCTGCAATCCAATTTCTGGGCATAGAGCCTGAGAAAAACACGATCTGAAATGATACATGCACCCCAATGTTCCCTGCACCAATGTTTACAATAGCCAAGACATGGAAGCAGCCTAAATGTCCATCAACAGATGAATGGATAGAGAAGATTTGGTACAATGGAATATTAGTCTCCTAGTAATTCTGCTTCTTTGATTGAACTCATTTATGATTAACATTTTCAGCAAACTAGCAACAGAAGGAAACTTCCTCAATCTGACAATAAGCACCAGTAAAAGAATGAAAATTTATATTTAGTGGTGAAAGACTGAATGCTTCCCATTTAAGATCAGGACAATATAAGGAAGTTTCACTCTCACCACTACTATTAAACACGTTCCTGGAAGTTTTAGAGAGAGAGATAATGTAAGAAAGAAAAAAAAAGATACATAGTTTGGAAAGTAAGAAATAAGAGAGTCCCTACTGAAAGATGATATAATTTTCCATGTAAAAAAATCTCCTGGCATATACCTCAAAACCTCAAAAGATATATATGCAGAGTACATTATGCGAAATGCCAGGCTGGATGAAGCACAAGCTGTAATCAAGACTGCTGGGAGTAATATCAATAACCTCAGACATGCAGATGACACTACCATTGTGGTAGAAAGCAAAGAACTAAAGAATCTCTTGACAAAAGTACAAGAGCAGAGTGAAAAAGCTGGCTTAAAACTCAACATTCAAAAAACTAAGGTCAGGCATCCGGTCCCATCACTTCATGGCAAATAGATGGGCAAACAATGGAAACTGTGATAGACTTTATTTTCTTGGGCTCCAGAATCACTGCAGATGGTGACTGCAGCCATGAAATTAAAAGACACTTGCTCCTTGGAAGAAAAGCTATAACCAACCTAGACAAAGCAGAGACATTACTTTGCCAACAAAGGTCCGTCTAGTCAAAGCTATGGTTTTCCCAGTAGTCAGGTATGGATCTGAGTTGGACTATAAAGAAAGCTGAGCACCGAAGAATTGATGCTTTTGAACTGTGGTGTTGGAGAAGACTCTCGAGAGTCACTTGGACTGCAAGGAGATCAAACTGTAAGGAGTCAATCCTAAAGGAAATCAACCCTGAATATTCATTGGAAGGACTCATGCTGAAGCTGAAGCTCCAATACTTTGGCCACCTGATGCAAAGAGCTAAGTCACTGTAAAAGACCCTGATGCTGGGAAAGATTGAAGGCAGGAGGAGAAGGGGATGACAGAGAATGAGATGGTTGGATAGCATCACTGACTCAATGGACATGAGTTTGAACAAGCTCTGGGTATTGGTGACAGACAGAGAAGCCTGGCGTGCTGCAGTCCAAGGGGTCGCAAAGAGTCAGACAGGACTGAGTAACTGAACGAAAACTGAGCAAGATTACAGGATATAAGACCAACACAGACCAAAAAAGAAAAACACACTGTTTTATACTAATAATGAATGGACAGAAGTTGAACTTTAACACAATATATTTTAAAATGATATTAATTAAAAGAAAATTAAACATTCAAAATAAGTATAACAAATTATACTGAGGATCTGTATCCTGATAACTACTGGTTGGTCAAAAAGTTCAAATAAACTTGTAGGCCAATCCAATACAAAATGCTGATGAAGGAAACCAAAGAACTAAATAAATGTAGCAATGTACTGTGTCTATGGATCAGAAGACTCAACACAGCAAAGATGTCAGTTCTTTCCAAACTGATATGTAAGTCCAATGCAATTCCTATCAAAATTTCAACAAGGTATTTTGTAGATAAAGACAACCTTACTATAAAATTCATATAAAAAGGCAAAAGACCTAGAAGAGCTAAAACAGTTTTGAAAAAGAAGAGTTGAAGGGGGAAACATCATTCAACCTGATGTAAAAACTTACTATATAGCTACAATAAGCAAACAGTATGATATTTACAGAGAGATAGATACACATACCAATGAAAGAGAATAGATAACACAGATTAGACACACACAAATATGCCCAAAAGGTACAAAAGCAATTCAACAGACACAGTTTTTTAAATAGTGCTAGAGCAAGTGGACATTCATAAGCACAAAAATGAACTTCAAGTTAAATCACATACCTCATACAAAAATTCACACATCATTGACAAGAAACGTATTAATGTATCTTTTGTTACCTGAAAGTATTGACCTGAAATGTTCACTATTCACTTATATAACAAACTGCCAGCCACAGGAGTTAGTTTCTGCAAAAATCCCCCAGTCAATAATGTGACAACATAAAATGGACCCTAAAATTAAATGTAAAAATGTAAGATTATAAAACTTCAGAGAAAAGACACAGGAGGTGATCTTTAGGACCTGGGGCTAAGTTAAGAGTTTTTAAAAATGATATCAAAAGCAAAGGCCATAAAAGAAAAACACTGATAAACTGAACCTGTGCAGGAAAGCTGGGCAGCCATGGAAGCAAGGCAATATTGCTGAGTCAAGCGTAAGGGGTGGAACCAGCACCACAGCCTCTCCCCCAACAGGTCAGCATCGGCAGCTGAACAATAGAAAGGCTGGCCCACCAAAAGCCTGACCACTGAACTACCGAGTAGGACCCCACCCACCGTGCCGCTTTAAGTGCCTGACACGCCAATCTACAGAGTAGGACTCCAGCCAGGGGGCCCCTCTATGTGCCTGATGCCCTGAACAACAGAGAAGGACCCCAGGCAAGACACCCTTTTAGTGCCTGAACTTATGGAGCTACGAAGAAAGAATGGCCAAAGAGGCCTTCTGATCGCCAGCTACAAGAGGCTCCAAAAGAGACTCTGACAGGGCCATAACTCCTGTGGCTGGGGCAGTCCACTTTGCACTGCCAGGGTCCCCGCAAACCAAGCAGCTGCACCACCTTCATGCTCAACTCTCACTGGGGCAGAGCTGCCACAGGCAAGAAAAATCTTGCATCTATACGTGTAGGGTCGCTTCAGTCGTTTCCAACTCTTTGCGACCTGGTAGACTGTGGCCTGCCAGGATTCTCTGTCAAGGGGGTTCTCCAGGCAAGAGTCCTGGAGCGTACTGGCCAACACTGGTTGCCATACCCTTCTAGAGCACTGTATTTCCTACTACCCTAGCCGTCAACCCCCCTGAGTACCTGGTGCTGCCAGAACCCCTGCGACCCAAGCAGCTGCCCCACCTCCACACCTGGCCCTCACAGGGGCAAACCCAGGTCCTTCAGGGCAGCCTCAGGAGGAAACTCCAGTGGACAACCCACATGTAGAGGTGGAAATAAAACCACAGTTGAAACCCAGAGCAGTGTGGCTAAGGAGGAAGACCCAAAACCTTCCCACCAGCTGTACAAGCTGCAGATTCAATCCACACGATCAACTAGGCAGACTCTGTGTCTGTGGAATGTATAAAAGAACAAGAAGATCTCCCACAGAAGAAAATGCACTAGTTCTGATAGCTGTGGATGTTGGAGGCAAGAACACACAGGAGAAGGACCAGATTAGAACCTGAGCTGCCCCCACAGCAGGTCCAGAGATCAGCACAGTGTTGGAGGGCATCTGAGGGAGGTGAGGTGGACTGTCACTCCCAGCGAGGGGAAGGACTGTGACAGCAGTGACTCAAGAAAAATATTCATTATTCTTAGAATAATGAATCTCAGAACAAGTTTTGACTTGTTCTACAGATTCTTTCTGATTTTTGTTCTTTGTCCTTATCCCCCTCTGTTGTAGTTGTCAATTTTATTGGCACTATGAAATCTAATTAAGCTTTTGAGCTTTTTTTTTCTTCCTCAGTCACATTTTTTATTATTGTAATAAACCTAAATGTTGGGCCTTTGCAGTTCTGTGGAGTTTTCCTTTTTCTTTTCTCTTTAATTTTAATTTTTAATTTCTTAAGCCTATTTATTTTCTACATTTATTCCTTTGTTTGCTTTTCCTACTGTTCTTTTCCCCTTGCAGTTAATCTTTAATGTATATAAATTTTCTTCATCTAGCTCTATTTAACTATTCTTTCTTTTCTTTCCTCTCAACATATTTTTTAGTTTTGTCTTCATTACTTTGTTCCACACGTGGCACCTTGCTTTAGTTTTGTTTTCCGGTATGTGCTTTAGTTAGTCTTGTTCTTAACTGGTAAATATAATTTTTTATTTCCTTTGTTCACAGGCTCAATCTACTGTGTACTTTGTTTTAGTTGGATTGTTTTCCCTTTGCTTATGGGTGTATATGTATACATGTATATTCCATTATTTTAATTATTATTTGCCTGATTTTATAACTACAATTTGTCTGAGGTTCATCTTTGGTATCTCATTTTTGTGTATTTGTTTTAATCTCACTTAATGTCCTAACAAACCACTTGGAGAATCTTCGTTCCTGACCAGAGATCAAGCCCTGAGCCTTTGGAGAGGGAGTATTGACTCCAAGACCCTAGACTACCAGAGAACTAATACTAGGGAGTACCAAATAGTGAGCAGTCTCACAAAGGAAACCACGGGAAGAAAGACCCGGCATCACCCAACCAACGGTAGCACTGTGCAGGATGCCCCATCTAAACAACAAACAAAACAAAAATACATACCCAATCATCAGCAGACAGGAATATCACCTCATTCAGCCTTGCCCACCAGGAAAAACAAACAAACAAAAAAATTCAGCACAAAGCTCACCCTATACAAAGCTTACACAGACCACTGAACCAACCTTAGGAGGGTAGAAACCAAAAGGAAGAAAGAATTCAACTTTGAAGCCTGGGAAAAGGAGACCTCAAACACAATAAGTTTATAAAAAAGAATGAAAAGGCAGAGAAATACTACACAAATGAAGGAACAAACTAGAAACACAGAAGTCCAAATAAACGAAGAGGAAATAGGCAAACTACCTGAAAAAGAATTCAAAATAACGATAGTAAAAAATGATCAAAAACCTTGAAAAATAGAGAATATGCAAGAATCAATTAACAAACACCTAGAAGAATTAAAGAATAAACATACAGAGGCAACACAATTACTGAAATTAAAAATACTCTGGAAGGAATCTATAGCAGAATATCTGAAGAAGAACAAATCAGTGAGCAGGAACATAAAATGGTGGAAATAACTTCTGAAGAGCAGAATAAAGTAAAAAGAATGAAAAGTACTAAGGACAGTCTCAGAGACCTCTGGGACAATATCAAATGCACCAACATTTGAATTATAGGGGTCCCAGAAAAAGAAAGGATATGAGAAAATTTTTTAAGAGATTATAGTTGAAAATTTCCCCAACATGGAAAACAAAATAGTCAATCAAGTCCAAGAGGCACAAACAGTGCCATACAGGATAAACCCAAGGAGAAACACGCCGAGACACATACTAATCAAACCAAGACTAAACACAAAGAAAGAATATTAAAAGCAGCAAGGGAAAAGCAACAAATAACACACAAGGGAAACCTCATACATTTAACAGCTGATCTTTCAGCACAAATTCTGCAGGCCAGGAGAGAATGGCAGGATATATTTAAAGTACTGAAAGGGAAAAAATCTACAACCAAGATTACTGTACCTGGCAAGGATCTCATTCAAAACTGATCTAGAAACAAAAAGCTTTTCAGACAAGCAACAGTTACAAGAATTCAGCACCACCAAAGCAGCTTTAAAACAAACGTTAAAGGGATTTAAATAGTCAACAAACACAAGAGAAAGAAGAAGATCTACAAAATCAAGCCCAAACAATTAAAAACATGGCAATAGGAACATATGTATCAATAATTACTTTAAATGTAAATGGATTAAATGGTCCAACCAAAAGACACAGATTGGCTGAATGGATACAAAAACAAGACCCATATACATGCTGTCTATGAGAAACCCACTTCAGACCTAAAGACACATATAGACTGAAAGTGAGAGGATGCAAAAATATACTCCATGCAAATGGGAAGCAACAGAAAGCTGGAGTAGCAATCCTCATATCAGACATTATAGACCTTAAAATAAAGAAGATAACAAGAGATAAGGAAGGATACTACATAATGAGCAAGGGATCAATCCAAGAGGAAGACATAACAACTGTAAATATCTATGTACCTATGCTCCTATGTTGATAGGAGCACCTCGATACATAAGACAAACACTAACAGACTAAAAGGAGAAACTGACAGGAACACAATAACAGTAGTAGACGTTAACACCCCACTCACACCAATGGACACAGCATCAAAACAGAAAGTTAATAAGGAAACCCAAGCCTCAAATGATACAGTAGATGGGATGGATCTCACTGATATCTTGAGGCCATTCCATCCAAATGCAAAGGAATACACCTTCTTCTCAAGTGCACATGGAACATTCTCCAGGACAGACCACATCTTGGGTCACATATCAAATCTCAGTAAATATAAGAAAACTGAAATTATATCAAGCATCTTCTCTGACCATAACACTATGAGACTAGGTATCAATTACAAGAAAAAAGCTGTAAGAAACAAAGATATGGAGATTAAGCAATACATTTCTAAATAACCAACAGGTTACTGAAGAAATCAAAAGGGAAATCAAAAAATTTCAAGAAACAAATGATAATGAAAACATAACTCAAAACCTATGGGATGCAGCAAAAGCAGTTCTAAGAGGGAAGCTTATAGCAATACAATCCTACCTCAAGAAAGAAGAAAAACATGGAACAGACAACCTAACTTTACACCTAAAACAACTGGAAAAAGAATGAAAAAAAAAAAAAAACCCCCGCAAAATTAGAAGGAAAGAAATCATAAAGATCCGAGCAGAAACAAATGGAAAGAAATGACAGAAACAACAGTAAAGATTAATAAAACTAAAAGCTGGTTCTTTGAGAAGATAAACACAACTGACAAACCTTCATCAAGAAAAAAAGAGAAGAATCAAATCAACAAAATTAAAAATGAAAAAGGAGAGGTTACAACAGACAATGCAGAAATACAAAAGATTATAAGAGACTATATGGCAATAAAATGCATAACCTGGAAGAAATGGACAGAGTCTTAAAAATGTTCAATCTTCCAAGACTGAACCAGGAAGATATAGAAATTATGAACAACCCAATTACAAGCACTGAAATTGAAGCTGTGATCAAAAATCTCCCCAAAAACAAAAGCCCAGGACCAGATAGCTTCACAGGAGAATTCTATCAAACATTTAGAGAAGAGCTAATGCCTATCTTTATAAAACTCTTTCAAAAACCTGCAGAGGAAGGAACACTTCCAAACTCATTCTATGAGGCCACCATCACCCTGATACCAAAACCAGACAAAGACAACACAAAAAAAGAAAACGACGGGCCAATATCACTGATGAACAGAGATGCAAAAATCCTCAACAAAATTTTAGCAAACAGAATTCAGCAACACATCAAACAGCTCATACACCACAATCAACTTGGGTTTATTCCAGGGATGCAAGGATTCTTCAATATATGCAAATCAATCAATGTAACACACCATATTAAATTCAAAGATAAAAACCATATGATAATTTCAATAGATGCAGAAAAAGCCTTTGACAAAACTCAGTACCCATTTATGATTAAAACTCTTCAAAAAAGGGGCATAGAAGGAACCTAACTCAACATAGTAAAGCCCATATATGATAAGTCTACAGCAAACATTTTTCTCAATGGTGAAAAACTGAAAGGAATCCCCCTATGATCAGGAACAAGACAAGGGTGTCCACTTTCACCACTATTATTCAACATAGTTCTGGGATTCCTAGCTATAGCAATCAGAGAAGAAATAGAAATAAAAGGAATCCAGATCGGAAAAGAAGTAAAGCTCTCACTGCTTGCAGATGACATGATACTGTACATAGAAAACCCTAAAGATAAGAGTCAGAAAATTACTAGATCTAAACAGTGAATTTTGCAAAGTTGCAGGATACAAAATCAATACACGCATTTCTACACACTAACAATGAAAAATTAGAAAGAGAAATTAAGGAATCAATCCCATTCACCACTGCAACAAAAAGAATTAAATATCAAGGAATAAACTTACCCAAAGAGACAAAAGAGCTGTACACAGAAAATTATAAGATACTGATGAAAGAAATCAAAGATGACATAATTAGATGGAGAGACATTCCATTTTCCTGGGCAGGAAGAATCAATATTGTGAAAATGACAATACTACTAAATGCAATCTCCAGATTCAATGCGATCCCTACCAAATTACCAATGACATTTTCACATAACTAGAACAAATAATTTCACAATTCATATGGAAACACAAGAGACCCCTAATAACCAATGCAGTCTTGAGAAAGAATGGAGCTGGAGGAATCAACCTTCCTGACTTCAGATTGTACTTCAAAGCTACAGTCATCAAGACAGTACGGTACTGGCACAAAAACAGAAATATAAGACCAACAGAACAAGACAGAAAGCCCAAAAATAAGCCCATGCCCTATGGGTACCTTATTTTTGACAAGAGGCAAGAACATACAGTGGGGCAAAGACAGCCTCGTTAATAAATGGGAAAACTGGACAGCTACATGTTAAAGAATGAAATTAGAACACTTCCTAACACCATACACAAAGATAAAATGGATTAAAGACATAAATAAAGACCAGAAACTGTAAACTTTTAGAGGAAAACATAGCCAGAACACTCGATGACATAAATCAAAGCAAAATCCTCTACGACCCACCTCCAAGAGTAACAGAAATAGAAACAAAAGTAAACAAGAGGGACCTGATCAAACTTAAAAACTTTTGCACAGCAAAGGAACCTATAAGCAAGGTGAAAAGACAATCCCGAGAATGGGAGAAAATAATAGCAAATGAAACAACTGACAAAGGATTAATTTCAAAAATATAGAAGTAGCTCATACAACTCAATACCAGAAAACCAACCAACCCAATCAAAAAATAGGAAAAAAGGCATTTCTCCAAAGAAGACATGCAGATGTCTTAACAAACACATGAAAGCATGCTCAACATTACTCATTATTAGAGAAATGTAGTTTTGATGAGATAAAACTACAATGAGATACTACAATGAGATATCACCTCACACTGCTCAGAATGGCCATCATCAAAAAATCTGCAAACAATAAATGCTGGAGAGGGTGTGGAGAAAAGAGTACGCTCTTGCACTGTTGGTGGGAATGTAAATTGATACAGCCACTATGGAAGATGGTATGGAGATTCCTTAAAAAACTAGGAATAAAAGCAGTATATGACCCAGCAATCCCACTGGGAGGCATATACCGTGAGGAAACCAAAAATGAAAAGGATACATGTATCCCATTGTTCACTGTAGCCCTATTTACAATAGCTAGCACATGGAAGAAACCTAGATGTCCATTGACAGATGAATGGATAAAGAAGTGGTGGTATATGTACACAATGGAATATTACTCAGTCATAAAAAGAAACGCATCTGAGTCAGTTCTGATGAGGTAGATGAATCTACAACTTATTATACAGAGTGAAGTCAGAAAGAGAACAATAAATATTGCATTCTAATACATATATCAATATCAATAACCTCAGATATGCAAGTGACACCATCCTTATGGCAGAAAGTGAAGACGAACTAAAAAGCCTCTTGATTAAAGTGAAAGAGGAGAGTGAAAAAGTTGGCTTAAAGCTCAACATTCAGAAAACTAAGATCACAGCATCCAGTCCATCACTTCATGGTAAATAGATTGGGAAACTGTGGAAACAGTGGCTGACTTCATTTTTCTGGGCTCCAAAATCACTGCAGATGGTGACTGCAGCCATGAAATTAAAAGACGCTTACTCCTTGGGAGAAAAGTTATCATCAACCTCGACAGCATATTAAAAAGTGGAGACATTACTTTGTCAACAAAGGTCCATCTAGTCAAGGCTATAGTTTTTCAGTAGTCATGTATGGATGTGAGAGTTGGACTATAAAGAAAGCTGATCACAGAAGAAATGATGTTTTTGAACTGTGGTGTTGGAGAAGACTCTTGAGAGTCCCTTGGACTACAAGGAGATCCAGCCAGTCCATCCTAAAGGAGATCAGTCCTGGGTGTTCACTCGAAGGACTGATGTTGAAGCTGAAACTCCAGTACTTTGGCCACCTGATGCAAAGAGCTGACTCATCTGAAAAGACCCTGATGTTGGGAAAGATTGAAGGCAGGAGGAGAAAGGGACAACAGAGGACGAGATTGTTAGATAGCACCATCGACTCAATGGACATGAATTTGGGTAAACTCCGGGAGTTGGTGATGGACAGGGAGACCTGGAGTGCTGCAACTCTTGGGGTCGCAATGAGTTGGACACGACTGAGAGACTGAACCGAACTGAGGACTGGACAGGTAATTTCCACCATTTAAAAAAGAGCTAATAATCATTTTCAAACTATTCAAAAAAACTAAAGAGGAAGAACTTCTGAACTCATTCTATGAAGCCAGTGGCACCTTCATACCAAAACCTAATAAAGACAATACAAAAATAAAAAAGGAAATTATAGGCCCATATGACTGATAAGCACAAAAGTAAAAAATCCTCAACAAAATATTACCACATCAAACTCAACAACACATAATAAGGATCATACACCACATTCAAGTTGCATTTATACCAGGAATGCAAGCATGATTCAATATCTGCAAATCAATCAATGTGAGAGGCCAAGCCATGTGTCCCAACTTGACCAGCTCATGCCACCTCAGGCTGAAGGCTCTCTAGGCTTGCCTATAGCGAGAGTGCCACACCATTTATTCATTTACTGAGTGCCTTCTGAGTGTTGACAACACCAGCAATCAAACCCTACTGTCTTCCTTAGCCCCTGTTCCAGCCCTGGATAGGAAAGAGGGTAAGGCCCTGGTAGAGATGGGGGATACACCATATTAACCAATTTAAGAATAAAAACCATGTCATATGTGGTCATCTCCACAGATGAAGAAAAAGATTGTGACTTAATTTAATAATCACTTATTATTTTTTAAAAAATGAACACAACTCAATGTAATAAAAGTCCACTGCACTGACAAGTCCACAGCTAACATCATACTCAATAGAGGAAACCTAAAATCATTTCCCCTAAAATCAAGAATGAGACAAGGATGCTCACTCTTGATATTTTTATTTGACACAAGACTGAACATACTAGACAAAGCAATGAGACAAGAAAAATAAAAGGAATCTAAACTAAAAAGGAAGAAGTAAAACCATCACCATTTGCTAATGACATGATACTATACAGAAAAAGTTTTAAAGATGCCATCAAAAAACTGTCAGAATAAATGAATTCAATAAACAGGACTCAAAATTAATATACAGAAACGCATTGTTCCTATATACTCAATGAACTATCAGAGAAAAAAATTAAGAAGACAATCTCATTTACAACTGCATCAAAAAGAATAAAACACTTAGGAATATATCTAACCAAGGAGGTAAAAGACTCAAAAAACTATACAACACTGACAAAAGAAATTGAAGATGACACAATTGGAATTATATTGATTTCATGAACTGAAAGAATTAATATCATTAAAATGTTCATACTACCCAAGGTAAGCTATAGATTTCATCCAATGACTATCAAAACACAAATGGCATTTTTCACAGAAGAAATAATTTCAAAATTTGTACAGAAACACAAAACATCCCAAATAATCAAAACAACCTTTTATTAAGAAGCTGAAAGTATCACACTCTGATTTCAAACTATACTACAAGCTAATGCAATAATAGTATTGTACTGGCATAAAAACAGATACAGACAATGGAACAAAATAGAAAACCTGGAAATGAATGCACACATATGTAGAGTCAATCCATCTATGACAAAGGAGGCTAGAATATACCAGGAGGGTAAAACCCTCTTCAATAAATTGTGTGGTAAACTGCTGTATTTAAATGGATAACCAACAAAAGCCTATCGAATAGCACGGGGAATAGCACCGGGAAGTCTGTTCGATGCTAAGGGCCGTCTGGATGGGAGGGGCTTCAGGGGAAGAATGGATGCGTGCTTCTGTGTGGCTGAGTCCCTTCACTGTTCACCTGAAACCATGACAACACTGTTCATTGTCTACACCCCCAAACAAAATGTCTTTGGTATTAAAAAACACTAAAAACTTTTTTAAAAGGAAAAAAAAAAATGGAGTAGTAAAATTGGACAGCTACATGCAAAAGCATCAAACTGAACGAATTTTCTCACATCATATGTAAAAATTCAAAATGAATTAAAGACTTACATGTCAGACTTGAAACCATAAAACTTCTAGAAGAAAACATAGGCAGTATGCTCTTCAACATCAGTCTTAGTAATTTTCTTATATGCTTCCTCAGCAAGAAAAACAAAAGCAAAAATAAACAGGGTTCCGTCAAACTAAAAAGTTTCTGCACAATAAAGAAATCTATCTACAAGACTAAGAGGCCATCAATTGAATGTGAGAAGATTTTTGCAAACAATATATTTTATAAAGGGTTAATATCCAAAATATATCAACAATTCATACAACATAATATCAAGATAAAACCCAATTACAAAATGAGAAGACCTAAATACACATTTTCTTTTTTTCTTTTAATAGACCCTTTTCCCAAGGAAGACATATAGATGGCCAACTCACACATGAAAAGGTGCTCAACATCAATAAACCTCAGAGAAATGCAAGTCAAAATCACAATGAGGTATCATCTCACACCTGTCAGAATGGCTATTATTAAAAAGATAACAAATAAGTGTGTGAGAGGATGTGAAAGAGAGGAAAAGCCACACTGTTGGTGGGAATGCAAACTGGCACAGTCACTATGGAAAATGACGTGCAGGTTTCTCAAAAAACTAAAAAGAGGATACCTTACTATCCAGCGATTTCACTTCTGGGTATCTTCCAGGAGAAAACAAAAGCAGTAACTAAAACAATATATTCTCCCATTTTCTTTGCTGCATTATTTATACTAGTCAAGATGTGGAAGCAACCTAACTGACCATCAACACATATTTTGATGTGGACTACTTTTTGTTCAGTTAGCTAAGTTCTGTCCAACTCTCTGCAACCCCATGGACTGCAACATGCCAGGCTCCTCTGTCCTCCACTATCCCCTGATGCTTGCTCAAATTCATATCCAATGAGTCAGTGATGCTATGCAACAATAACATCCTCTGCCTCCCCCTTCTCCTTTTGCCCTCATCTTCCCCAGCATCAAGATCTTTTCCAATCAGTTGGCTCTTTGCATCCTGTGGCCAAAGTATTTGACCTTCAGCTTCAGCATCAGTCCCACCAATGAATATTCAGAGTTTCTTTCTTTTAGGATTGACTGGTTTGATCTCCCTGCTGTCCAAGGGACTCTCAAGAGTCTTCTCCAGCGCCACAGCTCCAATCCATACATCAGACTATCAGAAAAACGACAGCTTTGATTATACAGACCTGTGTCAACAAAGTGATGTCTCTGCTTTTGAATACGCTGTCTAGGTATATCATAGCTTTTCTTCTAAGGAGTGTCTTTTAATTTCATGGCTGCAGTCACTGTCCACAGTGACTTTTGGAAGCCAAGTCTGTCACTGTTTCCATTTTTCACCCATCTATTTGCCATGAAGTGATGGGACTGGATGCCATGATCTTAAGTTTTTTGAACGTTGAGTTTTAAGCCAGCTTTTTCACTCTCCTCTTTCACTTTCATCAAGAAGCTCTTTAGTTCCTCCTTGCCTTCTGCCATTAGAGTGCTATCGTCTGTATATCTGAGGTTACTGATATTTCTCCCAGCAATCTTGATTTCAGCTTGTGATTCATCCAGCCCAACATTCCACATGATGTACTCTGCATATAAGTTAAACAAGCAAGGTGACAATACACAGCCTTGATGAACTCTTCCCAATCTGGAACCAGTTTGTTGTTCCATGTCTGGTTCTAACTGTTGCTTCTTGACCTGTATACAGGTTTCTCAGAAGACAAGTAAGGTGATCTGGTATTTCCATCTCTAAGAATTTTCCAGTTTGTTGTGATTCAAACAGTCACTTCATAGCAATGAAGCAGAAATAGATGTTTTTCTGGAATTCTCTTGCTTTCTCTATGATCCAACAAATGCTGGCAATTTGGATCCTCTGCCTCTTTGAATCCCAGCTTGTACATATGGAAGTTCTCAGTTCACATATTGCTGAAGCCTAGCTCGAAGGATTTTGAGCATTACCTTGCTAGCATGTAAAATGAGAGCTAGCACAATATTTTGAACATCTTTAGCATTGCCATTCTTTTGGACTGGAATGATAACTGACCTTTTCTAGTCCTTTGGCCACTGCTGAGTTTTCCAAACTTGCTGACATATTGAGTGCATCTCTTTTAGGATTTGAAATAGCTCAGCTGGAATTCCAGCACCTCCACTAGCTTTGTTCATAGTGATGCTTCCTAAGGCCCACTTGACTTCACGCTCCAGGATGTCTGGCTCTAGGTGAGTGACCACACCATTGTGGTTATCCTGGTCATTAAGACTTTTTTTTGTATAGTTCTTCTGTGTATTCTTCCCACCTCTTCTTAATCTCTTCTGCTTCTCTTAGGTCCTTGCTGATTCTGTTCTTTATTGTGCCCATCTTGGCATGAAATGTTCCCTTGTTATCTCCAATTTTCTTGAAGAGATCTCTAGTCTTTCCCATTCTATTGTTTTCCTCTAATTCTTTGCATTGTTACTTAAGGCTTTCTTATATCTCCTCATTATTCTCTGGAACTCTGCATTCAGTTATATGTATCTTTGCCTTTCTCCTTTGCCTTCTGCTTCACTTCTTTTCTCAGTTTCTTGTAAGACCTCCTCAGACAACCATTTTGCCTTTTTGTATTCTTTTCTCTTGGGGATGGTTTTGGTCACCACCTCCATTGTTACGAACCTCCATCTTTAGTTCTTTAGGTACCGTCTAACAGATCTAATCCCTTGAATCTACTTGTCACTTCCACTGTATAACTGTAATGGATTTGATCTAGGTCATATCAAAAGGCCTAGTGGTTTTTCCTACTTTCTTCAATTTAAGCCTGAATTTTGCAATAAGGAGCTCAAGATCTGAGCCACAGTCAGCTCCCAGTCTTGTTTTTGCTGACTGTACAGAGCTTCTTCATCTTTGACTGCATAGAATATAATCAATCTGATCTTGGTATTGACTATCTGGTGATGTCCATGTGTAGAGTCACTTATTGTGTTGTTGCAAGAGGCTGTTTGCTATGACCAGAGTGTTCTCTTGGCAAAACTGTTAAGACTTTGCCCTGCTTCATTTTGTATTCCAAGGCCAAACTTGCCTGTTACTTGAGGTACCTCTTGACTTCCTACTTTTCCATTCCAGTCCCCTATGATGAAAAAGACATCTTTTCTGGTGTTAGTTCTAGAAGGTATTGTAGGTCTTTATAGAATCATTCAACTTTAGCTTCTTCAGCATTAGTGGTTGGGGCACAGACTTGGATACTGTGATGTTGAATGCTTTGTCTTGGAAACAAACAGAGATCATTCTGTAGTTTTTGAGAATGCACCCAAGTACTACATTTCAGACTCTTTTGCTGACTATGGCTACTTCATTTCTTCTAAGAGATTCTTGCCCACAGCAGTAGATACAATGGTCATCTGAATTAAATTCACCCATTCCTACCCATTTTAGTCACTGATTCCTAAAATGTTTACTCTTCCCATCTCCTGTATGACCACATCCAAGTTATCTTGATTCATGGACCCAACATTCCAGGTTCTATGCAATATTGTTCTTTACAGCATCAGACTACTTTCACCACCAGACACATCCACAACTGAGCAACATTTCCATTTTGGCCCAGCCTCAGTAATATATTGGACACCTACCAGGGCTTCCCTCTTGGCTTAGCCAGTAAACAACCTGCCTACAATGCGGGAGACCTGGGTCCAATCCGTGGATCTGGAAGACCCCTGGAGAAGGGAATGGCAACTCACTCCACCATTCTTGCCTGGAGAATCTCATGGACAGAGGAGCCTGGCAGGCTACAGTCTACAGGATTGCAAAAAGTCAGACATGACTGAGCGACTAACACCTTTACAAACCTGGGGGTCTCATCTTCCAGTGTCATACCTTTTTGCCTTTTCATACTGTTCAAGGGGTTCTTAAGGCAAGAATACTGAAGTGTTCTGCCATTCCCCTCTCCAGTGGGCCTTGTTTTATCATACTTCAATTTAAAATATTAGGTTGGTGCAAAAGTAATCGAGGTTTGAATCATGGAAGTTTGCTGTTTGATATCGAAATACATTCTTAAGTAAATGTGATTATGTTACACATTACTTAATGCATATTTCTCGCTTTATGTTGTTTTGCTAATGGCATTACTTGCTGTTTATTTTATATTTATTTTAGACTATAAACAAATGACATTAGACAAAAAGCAAATTTGAGTGATTTTTCTTTTTACTCAAGTTCAAAATGGGTCATAAAGCAGTGGAAACAACTCACAACATCAACAGTGCACTTCGCCCAGGAACTGCTAACAAAAATATACGTGCACTGCAGTGCAGTGGTGGTTCAAGAAATCTTGCAAAGGAGATGACAGCCTTGAGTATGAGCAGCACAGTGGATGGCCACTGGAAGCTGACAACGACCAACTGAGTGGATTATCAGAGCTGATCCTCTTACAACTTCACAAGAAATGGCTGAAGAACTCAATGCCAATCCTTCTAAGTGGCGAACCATTTCCATTTGAAGCAAATTGGAAAGGTGAAAAAACTCCACAAGTGGGTGCCTCATGAGCTGACCACAAATCCAAAGTTCATCATTTTGAAGTGTCATCTTCTCTTATTCTATACAACAATGAACCATTTCTCGATCAGACTGTGACATGAGGTAAAAAGCGGATTTTATCCGACAACCAGAGATGGTTGGATTGCAGCTCAGTGGTTGGACCAAAAAGCTCCAAAGCACTTCCAAAACCCAAACTTGTACCCAAAATAGGCCAGGGTCACTGTTTGGTGGTCTGCTGCCAGTCTGATCAACTACAGATTTCTGAATCCTGACGAAACCATTACATTTGAGAAGGATACTCAGTGGCAGATAGATGAGATGCACCAAAAACTGCACCGCCTACAGCCAACATTGGTTAACAGAAAGGACCCAATTCTTCTCTACTCCAACATCCAACCAAACCTCGCACAACCAATGCTTTAAAAGTTAATGAATTGGGCTTCCAAGTTTTGCCTCATATGCCATTTTCACCTGCCCTCTTGCCAACCAATTAGCACTTCTTCAAGCATCCCAACTTTCTGCAGGGAAAATGCTTCCACAACCAACAGGATGCAGAAAATGCTTTCCAAGAATCAGATTTTTATGCTACAGGATTAAACAAACTTATTTCTCATTGGCAAAAATGTGTTGATTGTAATGGTTCCTATTTTGATTAATAAAGATGTGCTGAGACTTTGGACCGAAACAACAATTACATTTGCCCTAAAACTTCAATTTTTAAAAACTAGAAAAAAATATAAAGATCATAAAAAAGGAAAAGCATATGAAGAGATGTTCAACTCAGCCTTTAGGGAAATTATGACTTTAAACCACGATTTATTACTACATACTTATGAGAATTACTAAATAAAAAACAACAGCAACACCAAATGCTGGTGATGATGCAGAAAAAATAGATTACTCATATGTGGGTGATAGGAACATAAAATGGTTCAGCCATACTGGAAAAAAATATGGCAATTCTTACAAAAGTAAACAATGTGCTTATCATATAGTGCAATAACTACAATTCTTGGACATTTATCCCAGAAATGAAAATTTATATTCATACAGAAACTCGTATATGGATATTCTTAACAGTTCTCTAATAGTCAAAACCTAGAAACATATACAAACATCAGTCAACAAATGAATGATTAGATAGTCATATACCCATATCACAAAATAATAATCGACAATAGAAAGAAAGAAACTATTGACACACACAACCTGGATGGATCTTAATGGAATTATGTGCAGAGTGAAAACTCAATCTCAAAAGTTTACATGCTGTTATTTACAACATTTGTTACTGTTTAGTCCCCAAGTCAGGTCTGATTCTAGGCAACCCCATGAACTGTAGCCCTCCAGGCTCCTCTGTCCATGAGCTTTCCTAGGTAAGAATACTGGAGTGGGTCACCATTTCCTTCTCCACAGGATCTTCCCAAACCCAGGGATTGAACCTATGTCTCCTATATTGACAGACAGGTTCTTTACCACTGAGCCACCGGGGAAGTCCCCAATTTATAATATTATATAACAACATGTTATTTATATAACATTCTTGAAATGACAAAACTATAGAAATAGAGATTAGTAGTTACCAGGGGTTAGCAGTCAGGAGAAAAGGATGTAGCTGTGATTAAAAATGGTATCACAAAGAATTATTATGATAGAACTGTTCCATGTCTTATACATGCTGGTAACCACTTTAATCTATTAATATTAATTGACAATTTATTAAAATTAATTAAAACCAATGTTAAAATTGCATGGTACAAAATACACAAACGCACACATAAAACTGGGGAAATGGGAATAAGATTTCTCAATCTATATCAATTTCAAGATTGTGATACATTAATATATCAATAGTTGTACAAGATATTCAGTTCAGTTCAGTTCAGTCGCTCAGTCATGTCCGACTCTTTGCGACCCCATGAATCGCGGCACGCCAGGCCTCCCATACAAGATATTACCATTGGGGAATTGATTGAAGGGTATATGGGATCTCTTTGTATTATTTCTAACAACTGCATATGCGTCTACAGTTATCTCAAAATTAGAAGTACCAAACAAAACAAAACCTTCCCACAAAGAAAACTCCAAGCTCAGATGGCTTCAATGATGAAGTAATTTCAAGTCTACACAAACTCTTCAGAAAAAAAGAACACAACCAACTCATTATGAGGCCCCCATTATCTGGACACCGAAAGCAGGCAAAAATACAACAAGAAAACTGTAGGCTAATAGCCTTAATGAACAAAAACAGCCAATTTTTACCAAAAGTGAAACCAGCAATACATAAAGATGTATAGCCATAGCCCACAAATTGAATGTTGCTTCAACACTCAAAAACCAATCACTGTTAATGTATTAATATAATCAATGAAAAAGAAATCATATAATCAACTCATTAGAATAAATCTTGACAAAATTCAACAGCTAGTCATGATAAACACTCTCAGCAATTTAAGAGCAGAAAGGGATTTCTTCAATAGATACCTACAAAAACCTACAGTCAACAACATATTTAACAGTTAAAGACTGAATTCTTACTAGGACAAGGAATAAAGCAATGATCTCCACTCTTACTACTTCAAGATTCTACTGGAGTCCTAAGTACAACTATAAAAGGAAGAAAAAAATAACAGAGGTGAAAAAGAGGAAATCTTTTTTTTTTGGCCACACCACAAGGCTTGTGGGAGCTCAGTTCCCTAACCTTGGATTGAACCCAAGCCCTCAGCAGTGAGAGCATGGAGTTCTAACCACTGTACTGCCAGGGAATTCCCAGGAAGAAATCTCAATACACAATGACATAATCATCTACATAAAATCCCGGCTCATGGCTCAGTGGTAAAGAATCCACATGCCAATGCAGGAGACATGGGTTCAGTCGCTGATCCAGGAAGATCCCACATGCCATGAAGCAGCTAAGCCTGTGCTCCACCATTATTGAGCTTGTGCTCTAGAGCCAGGGAGCCAAAACTACTGAGCTCACATGCCAAGAGCCTGTACTCAGTAACAAGAGAACCTACCACAATGTAAGAGTCAAAAATAGAAAACCTCTAGAAAAAAAGCATAGTATATCTCTGTCACCTTGGATTAGGTAAAGATTAAAGATAAAGATTAATCTTTACTTAGGTACACAAAAAAGCATGAACTATAAAAGATGCTGTCAAGAAAAAAAAAGACACAACAGGGAGAAAATATCTGCAAAATACATTATCTGGTTAAGGATTTGTATCAAAGGCTATATAAAGTATTAAAATATTAAGAAGGTAAATCTGAATATTTAACCAAAGTATATGGATGGCAAATAAGCCATGAAAATATACTAAAAATCATTAATCATGAGGATTAAATAAAATGCAAATTAAAACAATACCTACATATCTATTTAAAAAGCTAAAATTAAGAAGACATAATGCCAAGTGTTGATGAGAAGGAACAACTAGAACTCTCAAACATTACTGATGTGAACGCCATATGGTACGATTATTCTGAAAAAGTTTATTACAGAGTTAAACACACTTACCACACAACTCAGAAATCCCACGGTAAGTATTACTCAAGAAACAAGGATTTAGGAATTCTCTGGCAGTCAAGTGGTTGAAACTCTGGGCTTTGACTGCCAAGGCTCTGGGTTCAATCCCTGGTTGGGGAACTAAGACCCCACAGGCCTCAGGACATAGGGGGAAAAAAAAAGGAGAGGGGGGAAGCCAAGGATTTAAGTGTCCTACCCTACTTATTCTTTGCCAAAGTATAAATTTAAAGTTTTATTATCTATATCTTCACTAGTTATCATCAGATCAGATCACTAATCAGCAGTATTCAAAAAAAAATTTTTTTTAATCTGCCACCCTTCATCAGTCACCCTAACATTCAGTTACAATTATAAAAAATACACACCACCTAGTAGTTTTGCAAACCTCAAGCCAATACTCATTAGTGGATATTCTACTGGGTAAACACCAACATTTTTTAACATGATATGAAAGCAGAATGCACCATACCTGCTGCTGCTGCTGCAGCTGCTAAGTCACTTCAGTCATGTCGGAATCCGTACAACCCCACAGACGGCAGCCCACCAGACTCCTCCATCCCTGGGATTCTCCAGGCAAGAATACTGGAGTGGGTTGCCATTTCCTTCTTCAATGCATGCATGCATACTAAGTCGCTTCAGTCGTATCCGACTCTATGCGACCCCATGGACAGCAGCCCACCAGGCTCCTCTGTCCACAGGACTCTCCAGGCAGGAACACTGGAGTGGGTTGCCATTTCCTGCTCTGGCACCATACCTGATAACGCTAAATGTCATTTGGGAAATCTTTTTAGTTATATGTGTATCACAAATTGCCATGTAAATGTATTATTACTGTGGATAATGGTCAAAACATTTGAAAAACAGACATAAAACATACCTGTAATATAAATTCCATGCTATCAGAAGTTCCTATCCCTTTTAAACACTTTAATTCTATACCAGGTAGGAATGAAATCTACAACAGAGCTATTCAATGGTCTGCTATTGCTATGATTAATAATACGCATTTGGTGGCCGAATCTTCAGGAATTATCAGTATATTCTGTAACATATATTTGTCATATCTGTCATTCACTATTAAAATCAGACATTTTTCAGCTTTCATTGAGATTTATTTTTAAGACTAAGGAAACAAAATACAAATATTTCACTTACTTTTCCCAGTAGCTAACAAAGGAGCAAAACTCAAAATTTTCTGACCCTTATAAAATATATTGTAACTTTGCAACACTTTCTCAAGAACTTTGTAAGTCTGAATATAGATGTACTCAAGATACACTATAAGACTAATCTAAATGCAAAATTAACCACTTCAAGTACATAATAACTCTAATGATATTCAAAGGACAGAGACATTCTAATCCCCTTACAAAAGATATTTCAATCTTCACTATAAAGTTGTCACTGGCTTAGTGGTTCCTATTTCCCCAACCCCCTCCTCGGGACAAATTTCTCTGCTGAAATTCTAACCCCCAAGGTATTAGTATTGCTGCTGCTGCTGCCGCTAAGTCGCTTCAGTCGTGTCCGACTCTGTGCTACCCCATAGACGGCAGGCCACCAGGCTCCCCCGACCCTGGGATTCTCCAGGCAAGAACAATGGAGTGCGTTGCCAGTTCCTTCTCCAATGCATGAAAGTGAAAAAATAAAGTGAAGTCGCTCAGTCGTGTCCGACTCCTAGCGACCCCATGGACTGCAGCCCACCAGGCCCCTCCGTCCATGGGATTTTCCAGGCAAGAGTACTGGAGTGGGGTGCCATTGCCTTCTCCGGGTATTAGTATTAGGAGACAGGAATTTTGGGGAGGTGATTAGGCTTGGGTGTGTGCATGCTCAGTCGTGTCAGACTCTTTGCAACCCCATGGACTGTAACCCAACAGGCTCCTCTGTCCATGGGATTTTCCAGGCAAGAATTCTGGAGTGGGTTGCCATTTCCTTCTCCAAGACTTGGATTAGGGCCCTTATAAAAAAAGACCCCAGAGAATTAGCTCACCTCTTCTGCCTTGTGAGGTTACAGTGAAAAGATGGTTATGAACCAGGAAGCAGGCCCCCACCAGACTTAGAACCTGACCATGTGAACACACATGGTGTGTTCCAGCTTCCCAAATTTTGAAACATAAATTTCTATTGAATTAATTTTCTTTGATAGGAGGAAAAAAGATAATTAACCAAATTTAAATAAAATCACCTGTAATGTTTCAATACTACTATTCAAAAGATACATGCTATGATTAATTTGAAATGCATATGTTACAAAAAAAATGCCAGTAGCTTCTATCCCATTTTACTGTTATTTAGAAGTAATTCATTATTAGAAATACATATAATGGATAATTAGAGAAATATTTAAACTATGATATTATAAACAATCAAAATGTTTAAATACTGAAATCTCCAAAAAGAAAAGAATCCACTTACTTTTTAAAACCCTTTTTAAAAGGGGGCTTTTTAAAAAGATTTTATGAGTACTTCAAAATATTATTTCTGGGGGACTTTCCTGGTGGTCCAGTGGCTAAGACTCCAGCTCCCAATGCAGGTGGACCAGGTACAATCACTGACCAGTCAGAGAACTAGATCCCATGTGCAGCAACTAAGAACTTGCAGGCCACAGCTAAGGATTTGTCATACTGCAACCAAGACAGAAGATCCCACATGCCACAACTAAGGCCCTGTGCACCAAATAATTTTTTAAAAATTATTTTTAGAAAATCTCATTAACTCAGACAGTGCTAATGTCGACTTTGCTGTTTCCTGAATGCTAAGCCAAGATTAGTACTGGAGTGTGGATGAGCCAGATAAACTAAAAGTATAAAGAAAGTCTCCTAAGGCCAAGAAATTACTTTTCAAACTATTTCTGAATACTTAAAAAAAACCCACTTTTAAAGGAAGCTGTTTCAAGAATGCGATAATTATAAAGTATATATTACTAGCACATTTAAAATATTATGTAAGATACGGAATTCATTGTATGCATATACATGTTTCAAAATCTGTAGTTTAGACTTTCTACTAAAGGCAGTGAAGTCACATTCTTCAATTCCCCTCCACCCAAGACAAACTTCACTTCCATTATGGAGCTAGAAGAGGAAGGGAAAAAGAAAATTTATGATCTTACTATATTTTAATTGACTCTACCATAGATAAAATTGAACTGAGCCAGCAGAAAACATTAATAATAAAACTAAATATAATTACTACTCATTCAAATGCTCCCACTAATTGAAATAAAGGACCGCATATAAATTCATTCATGTAGAACATGTATTCTTTTTATTAAACTAAAATTAAGTTATTTCTCAGCAAGTAAATATTAAAAGAAATACTCCACATCTTTTAGGTTAATGGTTTAAACAAGCACTCTCTATTCATATTAAATTTTAAAAAGATTAATCACCACTCCAGGTACTTATCCTAGAACAAATGCACAAAAACCACGTACTGATACAAGGATGTTCACTGTTAATAACGGCAAACGTACAGAAAAAAAAGAAGGCTGAGTCAACCTTGACAACTTCATACTGTTAAATACTATGCAACAGTTTAAAAGACTGTACAGATAGATTTACTTCTACGACCATGCAAAGGTCTCCAAGATGTAACATAAAAGGTGCAAAATCATATTTACAATATGACATCATACATGCAGGTCACACACATACACACTCCTACAGCATTCCTATACGTACACATGTGCTTGTGAGAATTCAAAGGAAAAGGTCTAGAAGAATATTCAGGGAACAGAACATGTTACCTCTCTAAGGGTGTGTGTGTGAAACGAATGGGAGGAATCATAAGAATTTGTGCTTCATTTTTACAAGGAGAATGTACTCATGTCACTTGAGACACTAAAAAGCAGGAGGAAAGAAAAAAATACCTGTTAACTTCTCTCAAATAATCACAAACCAGAACTATCAGGTGTAATGAGATTCCAATTTTTTTCATTGATTTTAAGTCAAAACCATTTGACTTAAAATTATTTAAATGACATTTAAAGCATTTAAATGACATCAACAAATACCTAAAAGTGACAAAATTGGTAAGAAAAAAATTTTAATGATGTTGTCTTGCCTTCAAATTAAAAATAAAAAAGAAAGAATAAAGAGTAATGATAAGACTGCAGAGGAAAGAAGAAAAAAGACTCTTACTAAATCCATCCACTTTTAGTTCAGGCGTGACCCAGAATCCTCACAAATCCACTTATACAAAACGGGAAAAAAAAAAAAAAAACACTGGACTACCGTTCCCTCAAGTATCGAAGGTTGTTTTTAGAAAGCTTAACTAAGAAACAGTAAATGCCAAGTGTTTCACCGGTGTGGGAATGGGAACGCGAAACCCTACACCTCCTTAAAGCAATCTAAACGACTGAACAGCAGAGTCCAACTGGGAACGCGCGCGGGGGTGGGGACAGCTCAGCTATCACTTTTAGGTTGGCTCGGAGCCTCAGAACAGTTTACCCCCAGTCTCTTTGGAGCGTGGAGTCCCCGAGGGTGGTCAACGCGTCGCCGCCGACACCTAAGCCCAACCGAGACTTCAGAGGAGGGGCGGTCAACACAAACTTAGGTCCTTCGGCTGAGCCGGGAGAGCGCGGAAGAGCAAAAGCGCCAACTTTTGCTCTAAACGCGGCAGCTCCGGGAGGTTCGACAAGTCTTCCCCCAAGTCCCACTCCTGAAACGATGCCAACACCTTTTCTCGGCCAATACTGTCCGCCCCAGGTCCGGCCCCCGGAGGAAAACCCGAGCAGGGCGGCGGCTGGCAGCATGAAAGAGTGACTTAGCCATGGGAGGACAACAAGGGCGGGGGGTCCGTCGGCTGAGGGCCACCCGGCACCTCAGCGTCTCCGGGACGCCCCCGCCCAGAAGCTGTCCCGTCTCCAACAGCCCCCGCGACGCGGCCCCCTCCCCCACCTCTGGGCGGCGACCTCCGCGCCCCTGCCCCGGGGCCCCTGCTCACCGAGGTAGCGGCTCCGCAGCCGGGACGGGTCCTCCAGCCCGAGGGACCTTTTCCTCACGTCCCACAACAGGTGTGGGCAGGAGCCACCCCGAGACATGGCTCTCCCAGGCTGGGGGAGGAGGGGAGACCACCGCGTGGGGGAGGGGAGGAGGGGAAGAGACACGCGGATCAACACCCGAGCCGCACCGGCACCATCCACGAGCCGGGGCTCTCAAGCGCAGCGAGTTAGATGGCAGCGGCGGTGGCGGCAGCAGCGCCTTCGCCTGAGAAGTCCGGCCGTACCCGGGCTGGAGCTCGCTTCATACTCTCCTTCTCAGACTACCCAGAACAACCAAAGATCAGCAACAGTCCCCTCCCTCGGCACCCCCTCCTAAAGGAGGAGGCGGAGGCGGCCTCGACTCCTCCCTCTCCTCGTTCTGTACACCCGCCCTTCCAAGCCTTTCTCGCGAGATGACGACCACTGGGCATTGAGGCAGGTGTGTGCCATGGCCGCCCTTACCCTAGAAAAATGGGTTCAAGCCATTCTAGTTAAATCCTTAATACTCTGTGGATAAATGAGGAATCGAGAAGTTGCTGAAGTCGTAAGTCTCGCGCTCACGAGTCTCAATCCAAAGGAAGCAAGAGAGTTGTGCGGCGTCATCTTTAGTCGGGGCACAGAAGGCCCGAATAGTCCATTTTGTCTAGGGGCCTCCTTAACCAAAGTGAAAGGGTATCCGCCGACCGAGCTTCACTTTCCCTTCTCCAACATGGCTTCCAGAGCAGGAAGAAGAAATTGGAGGTTTGCTTTGGGGGACGGGCCAATCGGTGCGGGCAGCTCTGCCTGCGCAAGCGCGCTGCCGGTAGGCCTCTGGGTTGACTCTGTGAGGCCTTCCTTTAACCACCTGTTTTAGCCACTCCTCCCGGATCTCGGCGGAGAGAAGCCAGTAGGCGGGCTCGGGGCGGGCCGTCGCAGAGTCTCCGCCCCCACAACCTTCTGTGGGCGCCGGCCAAAGGGTGGTTTGCTGGGGGGTCAGGCTCAGCAGCGGGAAGGGCAGGCACCCACGGAGAGAGGGCGCGAGACGTTGATACAGGGGAAAGTGACGAGCTGCCCTACATTGCCTGCCAGGGACGAGCACGCGGACACTCTACCACCCGGCTGCCCACGATCACTCGTCCGCAGAAATGTCAGCCGCCGGCGTCCGGGGCCTGCGGGCCACCTACCACAGGGTCCTTGATAAAGTGGAGCTCCTGCTGCCTGAGAAATTGAGGCCGTTGTATAACCACCCGGCAGGTAATGAACCCAGAGTGGCTCCCACCGAGACCTCCCTTCCTGTCCCTTTCCTCCCTTTACCGATCCACTGACAACTCTGCCAGTGGACAATTCACCCACAACCCCAACCCCTGTTCCTCAAGTGAATCTGTGTACTTTCCCATGCTGCTTGCTTTTCACATTTTCTTTTCCAACACGTCTAAAACTCGTGATTTTCAAGTCTGCGCCCTTTGCGACCTTTGTTGCACTGCTTCTCTTAGGCACCACTCAGATCCGGACCAGGCCTCTTGGTTTGACCCTTCTCCATTTCTGCGGCCAGGAAAAGGTCTGGGCCACCGGGACACCTCATTCTCTCCCCTTTCCTTCCATGAGTAGTGATGTATTGACCCACGCGCAGAAGAGCCGTCTTACCGCCCCAGAGTGTTAGGAGTAAAGGTCATATTTCCTTCAGCTCCAGCTGACAGGCCTGCAGAAGTTAGCCAGTTTCTGAGTCAGTGTCATTCCTTGCCCTATAGGTCTAGTTTGTTTTAGTTTATCCTAAATTACTTCCTGAACCTTTTTGTGTGGACAGACCTGGGTTTAAATTCTGCTCTGCTCCTAATTGTAGATGTGACCTTGGGTAAAATCCTAGATCTTAGTTTCCGTAAAATGTGGTCCATGTGAGAGTTAAAGATAACATATGTGTCTGATTCTTCATAAATGCTCAAAAAATATTAGCTCTCTCTTTAACCTATTGGAAAACAGTGTTCTAGTAGTTGAAAAAATAATACTGTAAGAAACTGGAAGCTCCCAGTGCCTCCAGCTCTTTATTTAAGGTCTAAAATCCTGTTACCTGTTATATAAACATTAGTAATAGTACTTACTTGGCTGGGAACTCAAACCAGATACATTCTGAAGTCACTTTCAAGCCTAAGACTTAGCAAAGGAGAAAGTGTGTTATAAATGGAAAGACTGAAGTGCAACCCCTCTGTGGCCCTTTTCTCTACATAGTTAAATCTATCTCTGCGGTTGGTGTCATTAGTACACTTGTATATCTCCCCACATATCTGACTATGAAGCAGCTCTTGGGAATCTAAGATTACTAAATCCGATTTCCAAATTTGATAAAGGATTGATCTGTGTCACGGAATTATGCTTTAGTATAATATTATTTATTGCAGTAGTTTACCCTTTATAAAATTGATCTTCAAGGAGAGATTTTTATTAATGAAGAATATTAGTTTATTTGCTTTTTGGTTCTTTAAGACACAGTTTTTGGAAATTGTCCTCTTTTGTGGCAGAGATTTTCAGGAGGAAGAGTTGAGCAATGCTTCTGTAATAATCTAGGCTTTTTTTTTTCTCAGCCGCACTGTGTTGCATGATTTTGGCCAACTGTGTGGCATGATTTTGGCCAACTGTATGGCATGTGGGGAATCTTAGTTCCCCAAGCAGGAATTGAACTCAAACTCCCGCGTTGGAAGCTCGAGTTTTAACCACTGGGCCACCAGGGAAGTCCCTGGGCTTTAGTCTCAACTGAATTCTTGTGGTCAATGCTGACCCTCTTAAGCTTTGTATTTGGTCTGTAGGATAAAGACAGGCTAGAGGAGGAACAATTTTAAACTACTTTAAAACAGAATTGGAGGGTAGCTTTATAGTGATCTTTTCCAAGGTCTTGGCTTTAACCACTTATAGTCATTGTGTATTAGTTTATTAGTTATTATTTAATAGTTTATTCAACTTTAGAATGAAAGGAAATTATCTTTCATTTAAGATTGGTTTGTAGATCATGTATTTTATCTAGATACTCTTAGACTAGTTCAGTTACTGTAACCCTTTTTTCAGTGTGATGGAAGGAGCATAGGCTTTGAAGCCAGATTGACCTGGATTTGAAACTTGGCTGAGTGACCTTGATCTTAAATCCCCTGACCTTTTAGTTCTAATATATAAAATGGGAATAATAATTATCTCCAAAATAATGGACATGAATTTGAGCAAGCTTCGGTAGTTGGCGATAGGGAAGCCTCGCGTGCTGCAGTCCATGGGGTCACAAAGAGTCGGACAAGACTGAACTGAACTGAATTACCATTTAAGGATTGTTGTGAAAGTTAAGTGATATATTGTCTGTAAAATGTAGCTGTGTTTGCACATAGACTTTCAACAAATGTTAGTGTTAGTTCTCTCTTATTTACTAATATACAGAGTAAGAATACCCATCACTGCAAAATTGTTTGTGATTAAAAACTTGTAGGCACACCAATGCAGAAATGAAGAAACATGAAAGATATAACTTACTGATTGTCACAAGTATTGAATAAAATCTGAGGAAACTATTGTTCTAAGACTTAACGGGGAATATTCAAGGTTTTTGTGTACTATTTTACATAATAGTGTGTTTTTGAATCATTATATTAGATGATATATCTAATCATCATTAGACTGGATTCACATATTGGAGACTTTCACAGTAATATACAAGGCTAGATTCTAAATTTTTGAGACTTAATCGTATCATTGACAAATATGTCTAGACAAGTCACAAGAATATGTCTTTATATAAATATTTATTAGACTTAGCATATTGTATTCTATATATATATAGTTAGACCTGTGGTCTTCATCATTCGTTTATCTACATATTGTCTATGACACACAGTGATCTGCTTCTTTGGAGTAAAAATAGAGTTCTATCCAAATGTGTGTCCTGGCAAGTTCAGTTCTCAGTGCCCCCGCTGTCTCCTGACCTGAAAGTATGCTGTCCAGTGTTTACTGTGAAATCATGCTGCCCAATGTTTACTTAAATGCTTCAGTTCAGTCGCTCAGTCATGTCCGACTCTTGGCGACCCCATGAATTGCAGCACGCCAGGCCTCCCTGTCCATCACCAACTCCCAGAGTTTACTAAACTCATGTCTATCGAGTTGGTGATGCCATCCAGCCATCTCATCCTCTGTCGTCCCCTTCTCCTCCTGCCCCCAATCCCTCCCAGCATCAGAGTCTTTTCCAATGAGTCAACTCTTCGCATGAGGTGGCCAAAGTACTGGAGTTTCAGCTTTAGCATCATTCCTTCCAAAGAAATCCCAGGGCTGATCTCCTTCACAATGGACTGGTTGGATCTCCTTGCAGTCCAAGGGACTCTCAAGAGTCTTCTCCAACACCACAGTTCAAAAGCATCAATTCTTCGGCACTCAGCTTTCTTCACAGTCCAACTCTCACATCCATACATGACCACTGGAAAAACCATAGCCTTGACTAGACGGACCTTTGTTGCCAAAGTGATGTCTCTGCTTTTGAATATGCTATCTAGGTTGGTCATAACTTTCCTTCCAAGGAGTAAGCGTCTTTTAATTTCACGGCTGCAGTCACCATCTGCGGTGATTTTGGAGCCCAAAAAAATAAAATCTGACATTGTTTCCACTGTTTCCCCATCTACTTCCCATGAAGTAATGGGACCAGATGCCATGATCTTCGTTTTCTGAATGTTGAGCTTTAAGCCAACTTTTTCACTCTCGTCTTTCACTGTCATCAAGAGGCTCTTGAGTTCCTCTTCACTTTCTGCCATAAGGGTGATGTCATCTACATATTGGAGAAGGCAATGGCAACCCACTCCAGTAACTCTTGCCTGGAAAATCCCATGGATGGAGGAGCCTGGTGGGCTACAGTCCATGGGGTCACTAAGAGTCAGACCCAACTGAGCAACTTCACTCTCACTTTTCACTTTCATCCATTGGAGAAGGAAATGGCAACCCACTCAGGTGTTCTTGCTTGGAGAATCCCAGAGATGGCAGAGCCTGGTGGGCTGCCGTCTATGGGGACGCACAGAGTTGGACACAACTGAAGTGACTTAGCAGCAGCAGCAGTAGCAGCATCTGCATATCTGAGGTTATTGATATTTCTCTCGGCAATCTTGATTCCAGCTTCTGCTACTTCCAGCCCAGCGTTTCTCATGATGTACTCTGCATATAAGTTAAATAAGCAGGGTGACAATAAACAGCCTTGACATACTCCTTTTCCTGTTTGGAACCAGTCTGTTGTTCCATATCCAGTTCTAACTGTTGCTTCCTGACCTGCATATAGGTTTCTCACAAGGCAGGTCAGGTGGTCTGGTATTCCCGTCTCTTTCAGAATTTTCCACAGTTTATTGTGATCCACACAGTCAAAGGCAAGCTTAGTTTGGGGAAAAAAAAAATTATTAGTGGAAGAGTGTCTTTCATTTGTATTTATGAGCTGCAGAATGGGGTGAATTGTCCCAAAGGATGCACAAACTTTGGAATATAGGAAGAAAACAGTAGAATTTCTATTAGTACTTACTTTATCTTTTTAAAGTTTCCATTTTGTGTATATTTTATAATATAAAATATATTAGTGCACATATACATATATGTGGATGTGTAAACAGACAGTCCCTTTCTTAGGATGGTTCAACTTAAGATTTTTCAACTCTACAAGATGGTTCAAAAGCAGTATAAATTCAGTAGGAATCCTAATTTTGATCTTTTCCTGGGCTAGTGATATGTGGTACAGTGCTCTTACAGGTGGCAGCAACAAACCACAACTCCCAGTCAACCACAGGGTGAACAACCAATACGTCTCTTCTGCATCTGTAGAACCATTCATTTTCCACTTTCAGTACGTGTGTGCTGCGTTCTTTGTCTCTCAGTCATGTCTCTTTGTGGCCCCATGGCTGCTTCTGTTCATGGCTGTCTGTTGCCATTTCCTCCTCCAGGAGAGCTTCCCTACCCAAGCATTGAAGCTGCATTTCCTTTGTCTCCTGCATTGGCAGGTAGTTTCTTTACCACTGTGCCACCTGGGAAGCCCCAGTGTTCAATAAGTTGCATGAGATATTCAATAAGCTTTATTTATTATATATTAACAATTTACTATAAGTAAGCTTTGTGTTAGATGATTTTGCCCAATTTAAGGGTAGGTTAGGCTAAGCTAGGTGTATTAAATAAACTTTCAGTTTATGATATTTTCAACCTTCAGTGGATTTATTGGGGTTTAACCCCATCATAAATTGAGGAAAATCCGTACACACCTGAATTCCATGGAGTCAACATGTATATATAAGGGTGTATGCTCACGTATTGTTTAAACTGATGGGGCAGTATGTTCAAAAGAAGTTAGGAAAGGACTAACTTTCCTAACTCACTGGTGGTCCAGTGGTTAAGAATCCACCTGCCAATGCAAGGGACACAAGTTCAGTCCTTGCTCCAGGAAGATCCCACATGCCTTGGGATAACTAAACCCATGCACCACACCTACTCTAGAGCTCTAGAGCCTGTGTTCCGCAACTAGAGAGTAGCCCCCGCTCACCTCAGCTGGAGAAAGCCTGCATGCAACGAAGACCCAGTGCAGCCATAAATAAATAAATATGTAAAAATTAAAAAAAAAAAGTTAGGAGACCACAGCTCTAAAGAGTTAAACCTTAGAAATTACCTGGTTAGGACTCTGCACTTTCACTGCTATGGCCCAGGTTCAGTCCCTGCTTGGGGAACTAAGATCCCACAAGTGGTGAGGTGCAGCCAAAAAAAACAAGTTATATCTCAATAAAACTGGGGAAAAAATTAAATGAGAAATAAATAAATAATATAAATAAATAAAAACTATCCTTCAATTAAGTCAGCATAGAAAATAACTATCTTAACCATACAATTTTTGCTTACTATAGCTTTGCTTATAATGAGTTATATTTTGGCTCAAGTGAAAGAACTTTTGGAAAAATATTTCTGCAAAATGTGTTGCTGTGTTTAGCTTATTACTGCTAAGAATATTCTCTACATTGCATGATGTTCTGTCTGTGAAGGCTGATGAGATAAGTTACGTTAAGGTGTTCACAACAGGAATATTTGCATTTTTCCTAGACCAGAGAATTAGTTTTTCCTTTCTATCTTATAGACCTAGAGAATATCTTTAAAATAAAAACATACTAAGTGAACTATTATTAGCAATGTTTAGTATATATTATGATTAAATATACAGTAAATATATAACTATACACATATTATTTATTATAGTATTAACTTCTATTAGCTTAAAATTAAGGAATGAGAACCAAAAGGGAAAGTTAGGACTTCAGATATTTGAGTTATTGATGTCAGATAGAATATCTTTAAACTAGTTAGCTCCAATAAAGTTGAATTATTTAATATTTATTGAGGGCCTACTGTATATTGGATACTGTTTTAGCATTTGAGTTATTTTAATGCATAAAATAAAAATCCCTGGCTACGGAGATTTTGTATTCTCAGAAGAGATCATAAAAGTAATACAATCCTTGCTGTAATTGTTAGTTTGACACTTAACGTAACTGATTTTAAACTAATTTTAAGAAGTTAAGATTGTTTATGCCTCATCTAATTTGATTCATTAGATATACTAAAGGAGAAGCAAGCCCTTGGAGAAGCTATAGTTTGTTATATACATGTTACTATTTATAAAATAGATAACCAACTGTATAGCACAGGGAACTATACTCAATATTTTGTAATAACCTATAAGGGAAAACAATCTGAAAAGTGTTTACATACATATATATAAATCACTGAATCATTTTGCTGTACACCTGAAATTAACACAACATTATAAATCAACTACACATCAATAAAAGTTTATTATTTCTAAGACAGATAATATTAATTTTGGCTGTAAAAGATGGAAATATGTTTAAAGTATGGTATGGCATAGTAGAAAGACGACTGGGGTCAAAGAAGCCTGTATTCTGATTCTTACTCTATCTGGAACTATCTGAATATGAGACAAATTAACTTTGAAGAAGTGCCTTTTCTTTTGCATCTATAAGAGTGTTTGTATTTTCTTTAATGTCCTCTCCAGCTGTAACAGTTTACAATTTGGTATTTCTGCTGTGACTTTTCTTAGTTTTAGAGGCTTCAGGAAACTCAGATTTCATCAGGGAAGACTGTATAATTATTGTTAGATTAGGTTTTAGGGAATTAATTTTTACCTTGCTGTGCTATGTATTTTATATAAGTAATTTTATAGCAACCCTAAAATGCATATTACCTATCATAGCTAGTCACTTCACCTGTTATTTTCTTTGGCATTTTCATCAAAGCCTGTTTTCATTCAGCATTTTAAAAATCATTATTCACCCATGATGTTCTGGGTACTAGTTCAGTAAGCTCTTTCCAAGGCCTTACAGAAGATAGAAAGATTGCTTGACTCTGAAATGGTAGCCCCATCATATTCTCCATGTGAAATCAGAACTAGCTTTAGTACAAATAAAAATGAGTAATTTTTGACAGTTAGTATCTGTGTCAAAGAATAATAACCTGTATGAATTCTAAGAATTTGTAAGTAGCTGGTTCCATGATAGCAAAAAGGTGGACTTGATTGATACAAGGAACTTCAGAGGAAAGTTCAGGGATGTTGAAAGCAATAAACTGTAAAGAAATTGTATGAAAGGATTTAGGTGGGGTAGTAGACGGCTTTCAATAAGAATTTTATTTTCAACATTGGGAGCACCTCTATTCAGTATTTGTATATGTGTATATTTGCATGTGTGTAAAAGTTACTTATTCTGTTCCTGGAAGGAAATCTTTCCCTAGGAAGAGAATTATACAGTAAATGACATTCTTTCTGGGTAGAATTTATGAAGTATTTCATTGGCAGAAATTCCTCTCACATAAGGAAATTAGGAAATAAAATTATCAATATGTCATTGTTTTATTAACAAGTTCATCAAGTCAACTAGATTTGTTAATTTGTTTGAAAATATATGTCTCTTACATATTTGGTTGTATTATTCTCTTGCAGAATTCCTCACATTCTTCCATAAAAATTTGAACTTTAAAGAACATAAGTTTCACTTTAAAAATCAGACAAACATTTAACAACACAAGAGAACATGACCATTATATTATTCTTTGTAATTTTTTTGTTATGCTTAAAAATAGTTCATAGTTTTACAGTAAATCTTTGTTGCGGCTCTAATTTATGTATAATAGTTTGTATCTGTTAATCCTATACTCCTAATTTGTCCCTCCCCACCTTCCTTTTCCCCTTTTGTAACTATACATTTGTTTTACATTACAGTTCATAGTTTTAAGTAGTCAGCATTTGACATCTTTTTCAACTTCCAAGAGTGGACTTGTAAGAAACAAGATGAAAATGTGTTGTTAGTTAATTGTTTGTCTAAAAGAATGTACGTTTACATCTGATGGGAATACATTTTTCTCATCTTGGACTTCAGGTTAAATTTCTTAAGAGCTGCTTTTTATTCAGTATATTTTCAGCAATTTAAAATTTCTGCCTAATTAAGCTTTTTCATTCATCATAATGATTGTTAGCTAGATACTCTAGTTATGCTTATCTTGATGTTAAGGTATTATAATCACTTTCGGTATCATGATTATTTAATGACTTTATTATTTTAATGCTCTTCAGTGAGAACAGCTGTGTCATTGTAGAACATAAACCAGTTTTTCCCAGATCTAGGAAAGATAGTGTAACATTGTATTCTCTCTGTTTGGGTGGTACCTGTTTGCAAAACATTTTTGTCTAAGCTTCATGTTTTAGGTAAATAGCAAGGACCTATTGTATACTTCAAGGACCAACTGTGAAAGTGGAAGTCGCTCAGTTGTGTCCAACCACAAAGTCCATGGAATTCTCCAGGCCAGAATACTGGAGTGGGTAGCCTTTCCCTTCCCCAGATCCCAACCCAAGGATCGAACCCAAGTCTCTCACACTGCAGGCGGATTCTTTACTAGCTGAGCCACCAGGGAAGCAAAGCTTTCACTTTCACATATTCAACATCTTGTAATAACCTATAATGGAAAAGAATCTGAAAAAGAAAAAAAATTTATATATATATACACATTTATATATGTGTAACTGAAGCACTTTGCTGTACACCTGTAATTCACACAACATTGTAAATCAACCGTACTTCAATAAAAAAAGTGTTTTAACTTGTTTCATGTTTTAAATGTCAAAATCAGTTGGGATGTTTCCTCATTACTATTTTCATTATTGATTGACTGCTGTTTTTAAGAAAATAGCCTCTCTACCTAAATTAATACATGTCTACATTTATTTGACTTCTTTACTTTTAAGGTAGAAAATGACTACTTAAAAGTGGAAGGATATGGAGAAGGAAATGGCAACCTACTCCAGTATTTTTGCCTGGAGAATCCCCATGGACAGAGGAGCCTGGAAGGCTACAGTCCATGGGGTCGCAAAGACTCAGACACAACTGAGCGACTAAGCACACAGTTAATAAAAATGAATGGTATTTAGTGAAAAAAAAAAGTGGAAGGATGAAGTAAAATAAGTTTTCTTTAAAAATTTTTGTTTACTTATTGTATGATCATGGGTATTGCTATTCCCCCCCCCCTTTTTTAAACAATGAAGAAAACACTACTTGTTGTTTGCACTTACACATCTCTAATTATTTGTGTCAGTTGTCAGCATCCTCCGACATTTCAGAAAAATTAGAAATTTAGAATGTCTTATTATTACAATATATATATGCTACTGATGTTTTTAAATTCAGTGCTTAGCTGTCGTTAAACTAATTTAGGCTTTGTTTTGTAGTTTAAAAGTATTCCCTAAATAAAATACTTAAACTTCTTTTGACCTTTGTTCTAGCAACCATAATTTACTGTTTGACGTTTTTGTTTAGTTTGGTTATGTGGGAGAAAGGCAGTTGATATTTTAAAACTACCACCAAGTACAGGGCAGTTGAGTAAATCAGTTACCAGGCAAAGCTACTGAAAAGCTTGACTGTTCATTAACCCTGAAGGGTCAACCATTTCAGCTCATAAAGAAACTAGAACCCTAGAGGAAACAGTTTTTGGAGTAACAGAAGAGGAAGCATCAGTTTTGAAACAGAAGAATGGAGTCTGTTTGGGAATCCAAAGCCAGAGACTAAGACAGTGTATTGGCTTATCCTTGAGTGATGAAGCAAGCTTCATGCAGGGATAAAAAATAAACTTGGTAATTGATACTGCATATGACCCTGAGACTTTGTATACAACAAAGGAAAATAAACCAAGTGTGATGATAGGAATCTCAGAAAGTCAAGCTAAATAAAGTAACCAGAGAGTTTGAAAAGATTGACTTATAGGATTAGCACATTATGGCATCAGACTCGTGGAAAGAATTTTCAAGAGCCAAAAAGGGGAGTCTCATGGTGTAACAGTAGAGTAACTAATGAGTCAAAGTCTAGTACAGCCCTGATGTAAAGAGAACCTGGTGTCCTGAAGTTCATCCTTGAAGATGCAGCAGTATCAAGGCAAATACTCAAATTTCCTAAAATTTGAATATCTTTGAGTAGCATCTCTCCTGGATATGGTTCATCTAGTTCAATTCTGTTCAAAAATATTATTTGTCTAGGAAAACTAAGAAACAGGTTTTAACTTCAGGACTTTATCTAATTAAAGTAATAGATGCATAAACAGTTCAGTTTAATTGTTATGTGCAGAAAACAATAGAAGAATAGACAGGCTGCTGCTTTGGGAGTTCAGAGAAGGGGCATTTAATCTACTCCTTGAGGAGATGGAAGATGAGTTTTAGAAGGATATTGGAGTTAGCCAGATGAAGACAAGGCCAACTATTGGGAGGAGACTGTATGAGCTAAGATTTAGAGCCATGAAACTAGTTGCATATTTGCCTAGCTCGTCAGTCCACCTAGACCAAGGTTTCCTAACCTTGCACAATAGGTATTTTGGGGGCTGGATTATTGTTGTAGGGGGTTGTCCTTTGCATTGTGAATGTCTCCTGAGGAGCAAAATCACCTCTGGTTGAAAACTAGTGTCCTGGGCTAAAATTTAATTAACTTAGGCTTCCCTGGTGGCTCAGGAGTAAAGAATCTGCCTACCAATGCAGGAGATGTGGGCCCAAGCCCTGGGTTGAGAAGATTCCCTGGAGAAGGAAATAGTAGCCCATTCCAGTATTCTTGCCCAGGAAATCCCATGGACAGAGGAGCCTGGCGGCTACAGTCCATGGGGTCGCAAAGAGTCAGACACGAGTTAACGACTAAACAACAAGTTAGGATTAGGAATTTATATTTTGAAACTCAATGTCTTCATGTTTTCTATCCTTTAAACATTTCTTTCAAAATGCCAACCTAATCTACTAAAGGTTTCCATATTTTGTTCAAATATTTAGAAGAGGGAATCATGTGCCAGAGTTCTAGAAGTGTAATAGTGCCTGTGATCAGAACAGTACAAAATTTAGGACACTGGATTAAAGATTAATAACTCAGGAATTAAATATAGATTTTCACTCAGATATAAGAACATTAAAATTTAGAATTCCTTAATAGTTTTAACTCTCCCAGCAACCATTTCAGTACCATCTAGATTTGCTCTAATTTAAAATATAGAAAACTTACAGTACATAGTCAAACATAAAAATGACTAGCTGTCATATGTATGTAGGAAGATGAATAATTGTTTTGGCCCATAAGGAAAGATAGGGGCTATGCCATGATATCCTAGTGTTCGAAGAATTATTAGTTTAAAGATGGTATCCAGCTCCCTGAAGATTGAGAAAGTAAGATAAATTACAGAGGAACTTTAGGATTAAGTTTAAATGTTCTAGGAGCAAGAGGGGGAGGCCCAATGCCCCTAGCCATCCCAGCTGAGCAGGAAGTAGCCAGAGAGACCTCAACATCCCTATTCCCAAAGAATTGGGCGTCCCATCTCGAGGGGGGGAATGTTAGATAGTTAGAATAGGAAAAAGGAGCCCAAAATGGTGGTGGCTAAAAGACAAAGGAAAAAGCCTGCAAAAATGGAACAAAGGAAAATCCACTGACAGGAGTGAGAACTTCAGGTGAAACAGCCAGGCCCCCTTCTTGGCCAGCCCAATTTGCATAGGGCAGGCTCAAGGCTGGAAGGAGACAAACATATAAAAGGAGGAAGCCAAGAGGGATTGAGGCCTCTCCTTTTGGGTCAGCCCGCCCTCAGGCCTAGAGAGCGTACTATCCTTTGCTTGCCAATAAAACTGAGTTATAACTGGAAAAAAATATAAAAATGTTCTAGGGTTTCAATAAGTGCTGGGAGCCGGCATATTGCATATTGAGTGCATATTGCATATTGAGTGCAGCACTTTCCACAGCATCATCTTTCAGGATCTGGAATAGCTCAACTAGAATTCTATCACTGAGCCAGCGTGAGGAGCCCCACCCATGATAAAGGTCATGAGGAAGGAGGCTCGGCATACGCAAAGGCGGGATCGAGCCTCAAGAGTCCCCCTGGAAATTCTCGAGCATCTACCCCCAAAACCAGAGTCTGCCTACTTTCTGCTTTGTGCTTTTACCTACACCTCTGACTTTATGGGGGGCTGTCCCCCACTACCTCTCTCTGAAAAAAGAGTTAGCTTACAGCTCCAGTTAATAATTCCTGGGTGTGACAGTGTTTCAACCTACAAACTCCTTTGGAAATCCTCTAGCCTGCCTGAATAGGTTTTTCCAGCCACACGTGATTGTTCAGAGCCTCCCGACTGTGAGAGGCAGGAGATGTTCTAAACTGTCTAAACACAGATTCCTTTGAGTAGTTAAAAGATTGATTAGAAATTGTATTGGTGAAGGGTTTTTCACTTACTGGGCCAATGTTTGCTGCTAAGTCCCCATACCCCTTACCTACTGTGTCCTTGGCAGTGTATTGATTGATATAATGGGTGTATAGAAATGTAAGTAGTAGTCTCAAGTTTGTAACCTTGGACCCTTGAGTTAATTCTTTTCTTGATTGAGCCCACCTCACCTTTGCCCTATAGGAATGCAGCTTTGTCCAATGCTTTTTTGGAGGCTGGTGCCTGACTTTGGAATAATCACCTTTAGAGAAAAATAAGTTTCTTAAAACGTTAACAGGCCTCCTGGCCAGAAGATGATGTAATTCACCTGAACTTTTGCATATGATAAGTTTGAAAGCCTGGCTTTGATTAGGACCAGGAACTGCTGTCCTTGCATGACTCCACCCCTTCCCCCAGTATCCTCTATGCACAACTTAAGGTATAAAAACTACTTTGGAAAATAAAGTGCGGGCCTTGTTCACTGAAACTTGGTCTCCCTATGTCACTCTCTCTCTCAAATTCTGGCTGAGTCTCCATCTGGAGCGCGGAACCCACCATGCTTACTAATTATGCCTGGGCTTCTAAGATCCGACCAGGGAGGCCTCAGTGTCTCCTGTCCTTCGGGAGAACGGAAGGACGCCTGTGGCCTACGTAAGTGGTGCAAACTTCTTGTCTTGAAGTTTTATTGGTCTCCCGCGTAAACCAAGCTACTCTGCCTCTTTTGTCCACTGAATTTCCTCACTGAGCTATCCTCATTCTATTACTCTTTATATCTTTGATAAATATTTAAATAAATAGGTCGCCTATGCCGTCTCTCCTTCGAATACCCTGGATCAGCCGGGGCTGGACCCCGGCAAATAAGCTTACTTAGAAACTCGTATGTATAAGCCAGATTTATCAATATAAGTAAATACACAGCTAATTAGATTATTGGTAAAATATTAGTAATAATACATTCAGAAAACGAAGATCACGGCATCTGGTCCCATCACTTCATGGGAAGTAGATGGGGAAAGAGTGTCCGACTTTATTTTTGGGGGCTCCAAAATCACTGCAGATGGTGATTGCAGCCATGAATTTAAAAGACAATTACTCCTGGGAAGGAAAGTTATGACCAACCTAGATAGTATATTAAAAAGCAGAGACATTACTTTGCCAGCAAAAGTCCATCTAGTCAAGGCTATGGTTTTTCCAGTGGTCATGTATGGATGTGAGAGTTGTACTGTGAAGAAAGCTGAGTGCCAAAGAATTGATGCTTTTGAACTGTGGTGTTGGAGAAGACTCTTGAGAGTCCCTTGGACTGCAAGGAGATCCAACCAGTTCATCCTAAAGGAGATCAGTCCTGGTTGTTCATTGGAAGGACTGATGTTGAAGCTGAAGCTCCAATACTTTGGCCACCTGATGTGAAGAGCTGACTCATTGGAAAAGACCCTGATGTTGGGAAGGGTTGAAGGCAGGAGGAGAAGGGGACGACAGAGGATGAGATGGCTGAATGGCATCACCGACTCGATGGACATGAGTTTGGGTTGTCTCCAGGAGTTGGTGATGGACAGGGAGGCCTGGAGTGCTGCGATTCATGGGGTCGCAAAGAATTGGACACGACTGAGCGACTGAACTGAACTGAACTGAATAGTACATCTGATTTTTAAATCTCATTGTATTTTAAATCACATTGAACAATGTGAATTAGTTTGAAAGGGCTACAAAAATATACCAATGATATGTTGAATAGTGGCACAGTCCAAACTGTAACATTACAATCACTTAATATTGATAAAGGTGAGCAAAGGTTTATACTGTTTGATACTTTCTTAGAACTAATTAATAAGCAAAAGTTACACAAGGATCAGATATCATTTTTTATATTTTTCAAATTTCTCTCCTTATTGTTAACATTAACCAACTACTTTTGATAGTAATTCAGCCAAAATGCACCCCAAAAAGGAGTATTATCACTGCTTTAATTTTCACTTTTGAGTGGTGGTATTCGGCACCCCACTCCAGTACTCTTGCCTGGAAAATCCCATGGGCAGAGGAGCCTGGTAGGCTTCAGTCCATGGGGTCGCGAAGAGTCGGACATGACTGAGCGACTTCGCTTTTCATTTTCATGCATTGGAGAAGGAAGTGGCAACCCACTCCAGTGTTCTTGCTTGGAGAATCCCAGGGACGGGGGAGCCTGGTGGGCTGTCATCTCTGGGGTCCCACAGAGTCGGACACGACTGAAGCGACTTCGCAACAGCAATATAACTGAAACTAGAGTGGTTTTGATGAAAAACACTTTAAAATTGTTCCCCTTAAATGTTTTTTATACAGCTTACAGATATGATTTTACTTAACCTGCCTGTGCTTAACTTATTAAAAGCCAGCACTGTCTGATTTGCCAATGTATCCTTATTGCCTAGGAGACTATAAAGCATGAAGTAATTACTATGAGTGAATGAATGAATGATCTCTGCAACAAATTAAAGCCACAACTGCAACTAAATCTTAACTTAAATCCCTGCATTTTCTTTTTTTTAGCTCTGTGCTTTTTCAGTTTCATTATCTGTTATTTTTAAATAATGGGTTTAATTCAATTTTATCTTTTAAATGTTATTTATGTATGTGATTGGAAACATTTCTTTATTAATGGCAGTGAATATTCACCTTGTTGTTGTTATTCAGTCACTCAGTCGTGTCTGACTCTTTGTGACCACATGGACTGCAGCACACCAGTCTTCTCTGTCCTTCACCATCTCCTGGAACTTCTTCAAACTCATGTCCATCGAGTCGGTGATGCCATCCAGCTATCTCATCCTCTGTTGTCCCCTTCTCCTCCTGCCTTCAATCTTTCCCAGCATCAGGGTCTTTTCCAATGAGTCAGTTCTTTGCATCAGGTGCCCAAAGTATTAGAGCTTCAGCATCAGCCCTTCTAGGAATATTCAGGGTTGATTTCCTTTAGGATTGACTGATGTGATCTCCTTGCTGTCCACAGGGCTCTCAAGAGTTCTCCAGCACCATAATTTGAAAGCATCAATTCTTCGGTGTTCAGCCTTCTTTATGGTCCTACACTCACATCCATAGCTGACTACTAGAAAAACCATAGCTTTGACTGTGTGGACCTTTGTGGCAAAGTAATGTCTCTGCTTTTGAATGCACTGTCTAGGTTTGTCATAGCTTTTCTACAAGAAGTGTCTTTTGATTTCATGGCTCCAGTCACTGTCTACAGTGATTTTGGAGCCCAAAAAAACAAAGTCTGTCACTGTTTCCATTGTTTCCCCATCTATTTGCCATGAAGGGATAGGACCAGATACAATGATCTTATTTTTTTGAACGTTGAAATTTAAACCAGCTTTTAGACTCTCCTCTTTCACCTTCATTAAGAAGCTCCTTAGTTCCTCTTTGCTTTCTGCCATAAGAGTAGTGGCATCTTCATATCTGAGGTTATTGATGTTTCTCTCAGCAATCTTAATTCCAGCTTGTGCTTCATCTAACCCGGCATTTTGCATGTTGTCTCTGCATATAAGTTAAATAATCAGGGTAACAATATACAGCCTTGACGTATTCGTTTTCCAGTTTTGAACCAGTCTGTTGTTCGAAGTCCGGTTCTAACTGTTGCTTCTTGACCTGTGTATAGGTTTCTCAGGAGGCAGGTGAAGTGGTCTGGTATTCCCATGCTCACCTACTAGGGGTAAAATTGGAAAAAAAAAACATCTTTACCTGATAGTGCTATTGAGAAATATTACTAGAGTAGATGAAGAGAAATAAATGTGTTACATTGGGTGATTATGCCCTTTTAGATGTGATTTATTTATTTTTACAAAGTAAAGTGGAATATTAAGGTAGAAATAATAATCATGAATATAATTAGACTTTTTACATTTTGAATTGGCTTAAAAGTCTTATGTGAAATTATGTTAAGAAGTGTCTTTTGTTGATCCAGTGTGTAGAGAACATATATACCGTATTAAGTGCTGTGATGTGTATTGGATTTAGCTTTTGATTTACCATGGACAAATCTGTTTTTTTACTGTCACTGTATGCCCTGAAAGGTTAAAAGAGATGTGTGATTTGGAAGAGTAAGAACTTATGTTATTGGTTATTGGTCAAAGAGCACAAGTTTGAGAGTTAGAACATTTAGTTTCTAATTACAATGCTGGGCTTACTACCCACATGACTTGAGTAGGTCATGGAACTCTTCTGAGCCTTATTGGTAAAAATGAAGGATGATCTGTGAGTTTACTTCCAGCTCTGAAACAAATTGCTTATTTGTTTCTGAAATTCACAGTGCTTCTCAAATTCCAGGTTATCTGGAAAACCAGAGTTGTTTTTCAAAATACCGTCACTATTTTGAAATTCAAATATATTCAAAATATTGACAGTATTTCAAAAATACTGTCAACATTTATTGAACATTTTGCATGAGGTGGATGAGTACCAGGATAACTAAAACAAGGACTTTCCCCTTTCTTGTGTGCCCTTTAAAGTTAGGTTAAATTAATTTCAGGTTAGGTTCATTAATTTTTTACTAGGAAAAATAGAATTTTGTAAGAAGTTTTACTAGAATACATGTGGTGACATCATTTATAATAATAAATATTAATAGAATTAGTAAATATATACATATATATATCTACTGAGGTTTACATCACAAAAATTCCATAATTTATCATTTCCTCAAATTGAAGATTATCCTTAAATAAAATGATAAATAAAGTTGCATGTTCAAAGCAAAATACACTGAGAATAGTTTTCAAAACTACCTCTATTATACTTTAGCTAATTTTGATAGTTCTCAAAAATACAGAGAATTGACAAGGAAATCAAACAACTTGTATGAAAAATTGATACCATGGTGACTCTCTAAATTTTAACTTAAATACAAAGCATGCAGAAAGCACAGTAATAATTATTAGAAATAGATTGATAAATCTTTGAGTTTTTGAAATTTGGTGATAGCTGTTTAAAAGACATATAGAAAATAGTTGGTTACTTGCTAAATTTTTCCTTCTTTTTTTTTTTCCAGGTCCCAGAACGGTATTTTTCTGGGCTCCAATTATGAAATGGGTAAGTCTTAGGTTTTGGCTGATGCTACTGAAAAAGATATTCTTTAAAAGAGCTTATTAATTTGAAGTAACTTTTCTGAAGGATGTACTTTAAATATTCATGATACGGCTTGAAATAATTTCATGTAAATATTCTCAGATATATCATTTTTACTCTATAAGCATACTACCTACTTGGGGTCTTTTGAACTCCTTAGATAAGGAGCCCTTTGGGGAATTTATTATCATCAAAAAGATTATAATTGTGGGCCCTAAGAACATGAAACTTCATTCTAAAATTTTCTGACTATGTAAAACGTTAAATTGGTTTGAACTCCCCCCTCCCCCCGCCCAAAATTAACTTTTGTTATTAACTTAGTTTGAGAACTTAAGATACTAACACCAAAATAGTGGCAAGGAAAATTAGTCTCAAAAAGCAGAATTTATCCAGGATATATATATATATATATATATATTAACATTTGGTAAATGATAGAATCTGGAACTTCTGACTCCACAGTAAATGCTTTTATCCTATGCCAGAGTTTCCATTCATAAAGTTCTCATTTAGCTGAAAAAAGTAATTGTAATGGCTATTAATAACAAATCATTGATTTTATGTTGGAAGGGCCAGTTTTGGCTTGATGCAGTGCTTCTCAAAATGTCATCCCCAGACCTGCAACCTTGGCATCATCCAGGAACATGTTAGAAACACAAATTTTCAGGCCCCATTGCAGATTTACTAAATTTGGAACTATGGGGGTGGAGCCCAGTAATTTGTGTTTTAATAATAGGCTCTACAGGTGATTCTGATGACTTTTAAAGTTTGAAAACTAGTGATCTACAGGCTTTCTGCTTTTTATTGTAATAAAATGCACATAAATTTCACATCTTAACCTCTTTTTTAGAGTTGAGTATATCACTATTCAACCAATCTCCTGTACTCTTCTTTTAATTTTTTTTTTTAATTGTAGGGTAATTGTTCCTCAGTGTTGTGATCTAGTACTCTTGATCTTGCAGAACTAAAACAATGAACCCATTAAATCATAGCTCTTCATTTCCCTCTTCCCCAGCCCCTGGCAACTAGCATTCTACTTTGTCTGTGAATTTGACTACTCTGGGTATCTTCTATAAATGAAATCATACAGTATTTCAGTATTTGTCTTTTTGTGCCTGGCGTTTTTCACTTAGCATAGTATCCTAAGGTTCATCTGTGTCAGAATTCCCTGCCTTTTAAAGTCTGAATAATATTTCATCGTATGTATGTATCACATTTTGTTTTTTCAGTTTTCTGTTGATAGACACCTGGGTGTCCATACAATATCTGTTCCAGACCCTGCTTTCTGTTCTTTTGTGTATATAACTACAAATAGAATTGTTGGATCATATGGTAATTCTGTGTTTAATCTTTTAATGAACTGCTTTACTATATTCCACAGTGGCTGCACTGTTTTAAGTTTCCACCAGCAATCACAAGGTTTCCAGTTTCCATTCATCCCTGCCAACACTTGTTACTTTCGTTGTTGTTTTATAATACCCTTTAATACACTTCAGTGGGTGTGAAGTGGTGCGTTGTTTTCATGTGCATTTCCCTAATATTATTAGCTGTGCTAAGCATCTTTTGATATGCTTATTGACCATTTTTACATTTTCTTTGGAAAAGTATTTAACCTCTTTGCCCAAGTTTTAATAAAGGTTTTTTTTGTTGTTGGGTTGTAGGATATATTGATTCTTTTAAATGTGTAGTTTTATTTATTTATTTTTTTTAATGTGTAGTTTTAAATTGTTAGAACAGTTCAGAAACTCAGTTGTAAATCTAAGTAGTTAAGAATGTTAGAACTGCACATATATATGGAATTTAGAAAGATGGTAACGATAACCCTGTAAGTGAGACAGCAAAAGAGATACAGATGTATAGAAAAGTCTTTTGGATTCTGTGGGAGTAAAAGAGGTGGGGGATGATTTGGGAGAATGGCATTGAAACATGTATAATATCATATAAGAAACGAATTGCCAGTCCAGGTTCGATGCAGGATACAGGAAGCTTGGGGCTGGTGCACTGGGATGACCCAGATGGATGGTATGGGGAGGGAGGTGGAAGGGGGCTTCAGGATTGGGAACACGTGTACATCCGTGGCGGATTCATGTTGATGTATGGCAAAACCAATACAATATTGTAAAGTAAAAATAAAATAAAGGCATATGGAATTGGGAAAAAAATAAATAAAATAAAAATTTAAGAAAAAAGAATGTTAGAACTGGAATTAGCTATCCCTCAATTTTATGGCCTTATGCAAGTTCTATCTGTGCCCTTTTGTCTCACCTATAAAACAGGATTAGAGTAAATTAGTGATTGGGGACTATATTTACAGAGAACTAGGGAGCAGTTCTTTTTTTTAGATTTGTATATTGCAAAAAGGCTCTATCAGTTTAAAAAAGAAATTACAGAATATCAACTTTAATGATTTCAGCTCATACTCTAAGCATTTAAAAGCAGTGTAGTATAAAAAAAAAATACTATAAAAGGTATATTTCCTCTTCTGTCCCGACCAACACTTAAAATTATGTATCTACAAAGTGGAATTAATTTCTGAAATATTGTTTCTAGAAACATTATTTAAAAAGTAAGAATGATAAACTAGATAACTAATGAAGATCTACTGTGTAGCAATAGGAACTTTATTCAGTACCTTGTAATGACCTACATGGGAAAAGTATGTAAAAAGAGTGGATATATGTGTATGTATAACTGATTCACTTTGCTGTACACTTGAACTAATACAACATTGTGAATCAACTATACTCCAGTAAAAATTTACCAAAAAAAGTTAAAAGAATGACTTACTGTATTTACAGTAAATTTGTGAGGGGTCCTCTCATCACAAATTTGCCACAATGTAGATGTTTCTTTATTTTACCAATAGCTTTGGTGGTTCTTTGATCTGATCTATCAGAGTTTTGAAACATTAACAGTATTATATACTCATAAGTGCTTTCTCCACCATCTCCTTTAAAAACATCTATTTTAAGTTCATGTTGACATTCTGCATAGTCTCCTGATGACCTCACAACCATAGAAACTCCTGTGTCTTGTTCTCACGTAAGTTCTACCTTAAGAATTTTAGACTGTGCTTCTTTAGATATTTAACTATGGTTGAATCCTTCTTAGCCTTGAAATCAAATAATCATAAAGGTCAAACTGGATAATTCTAAAAAATAATACTACATCAGTTCAGTTCAGTTCAGTCGCTCAGTTGTGTCCGACTCTCTGTGACCCCATGAATTGCAGCACACCAGGCCTCCCTGTCCATCACCAACTCCCGGAGTTCACTCAGACTCACGTCGATCGAATCAGTGATGCCATTCAGCCATCTCATCCTCTGTCATCCCCTTCTCCTCCTGCCCCCAATCCCTCCCAGCATCAGAGTCTTTTCCAATGAGTCAACTCTTCGCATGAGGTGGCCAAAGTACTGGAGTTTCAGCTTTAGCATCATTCCTTCCAAAGAAATCCCAGGGCTGATCTCCTTCAGAATGGACTGGTTGGATCTCCTTGCAGTCCAAGGGACTCTCAAGAGTCTTCTCCAACACCACAGTTCAAAAGCATCAATTCTTCAGTGCTCAGCTTTCTTCACAGTCCAACTCTCACATCCATACATGACCACAGGAAAAACCATAGCCTTGACTAGACGAACCTTTGTTGGCAAAGTAATGTCTCTGCCTTTCAATATGCTATCTAGGTTGGACATAACTTTCCTTCCAAGGAGTAAGCGTCTTTTAGCAGTCACCATCTGCAGTGATTTTGGAGCCCCAAAAAATAAAGTCTGACACTGTTTCCACTGTTTCCCCATCTATTTCCCATGAAGTGATGGGACCAGATGTCATGATCTTCGTTTTCTGAATGTTGAGCTTTAAGCCAACTTTTTCACTCTCCACTTTCACTTTCATCAAGAGGTTTTTTAGTTCCTCTTCACTTTCTGCCATAAGGGTGGTGTCATCTGCATATCTGAGGTTATTGATATTTCTCCTGGCAATCTTGATTCCAGCTTCTGCTTCTTCCAGCCCAGCGTTTCTCATGATGTACTCTGCATAGAAGTTAAATAAGCAGGGTGGCAATATACAGCCTTGACGTACTCCTTTTCCTATTTGGAACCAGTCTGTTGTTCCATGTCCAGTTCTAACTGTTGCTTCCTGACCCGCATACAAATTTCTCAAGAGGTAGATCAGGTGGTCTGGTATTCCCATCTCTTTCAGACTTTTCCACGGTTTATTGTGATCCACACAGTCAAAGGCTTTGGCATAGTCAATAAAGCAGAAATAGATGTTTTTCTGGAACTCTCTTGCTTTTTCTATGACCCAGCAGATGTTGGCAATTTGATCTCTGGTTCCTCTGCCTTTTCTAAAACCAGCTTGAACATCAGGAAGTTCACGGTTCACATATTGCTGAAGCCTGGCTTGGAGAATTTTAAGCATTACTTTACTAGCATGTGAGATGAGTGCAATTGTGTGGTAGTTTGAGCATTCTTACTTTAACTATTTTAACCCTAAGACTACAAACACATATTCATTTATCAATCATTTACTATAATGCCAGGGCTTTGTGTGTGGATCCACTGATTTTGAGTTCCACATCATTTATCATGGAAGAATTATAGCCACAGTGCATCCTGTATAATTTTAGTTTAGTTGTCTTTAAATCAGACCAAGTTTATAGACTTTTTCATAATAGTCTGGTAATAGAAACCTGCTAGATTTCTATGTTTCCCCCTACCAATCTTTTTGTATCTGTCTTGTTTACACCAAATTTGATAGCAAGTTTAACAACTTACCTTTATTCAATCTTTCCAAAGCAATCACTTTAGTTTCATAGAAATAGCAACCCTCTTTTTGTATATCAGCTATTTACCTAGTTCATTAAATTAGATAAATTATATTAAAAAATAAAACTGTTACTGAGTCCAAACTTGCTCTGCTCTGCTCGCTGCACAACAGGCCAGTGAATCCGAGAGATGAGGGACTGAGGCAAGGAAGACTGATTGAGGAGCTGGCTGGCCAAGAAGATGGCAGCCTAACGCCTCAAAATAACCATCTTATCGGGATCTTGATGCCAGGTTCTTTTATAGATCAGAGATGGGGAAGGTGAGGAAGCAAAGTAAAAAAGACCATTAATCTTGCCAGTCTCCTGGAATGGCAAGCCTCAGGCAGGGGATGTGTTGATTTCTTCCCTCCTGCCATCTACAGGTGCACAAGGTTCTGAACAAAGGCACTTTATAGTCAGACAGGGGGGCAGGATTCCGAGGCAGGCTGTTCTGTATAATTATAATAACAAAAGCAGCAAAAAGCAAGTCAAAGAAACAGTTCCAACATGGAGTCAGAATTGGCTTCTCTGCAACAAAACGTATAAACATGTCTGAGGAGAACTACAATGACTTGATAAAAATAAAACTGAACTGGTGAGAGCAAAAATGCATGAGTGCAATACAGAATAATTAGCCCACTACAGTCTATGGAATTCTCCAGGCCAGAATACCGGAGTGGGTAGCCTCCAGGGATCGAACCCAGGTCTCCCACACTGCAGGTGATTCTTTATCAGCTGAACCACAAGGGAAGCCCAAGAATACTGGAGTGGGTAGCCTATCCCTTCTCCAGGGGATCTTCCTGACCCAGGAATCAAACCGGGGTTTCCTGCATTGCAGGCGGATTCTTTACCAACTGAGCAATCAGGGAAGCCCTTTGGCTAACCTGGGGAAACTATTATGTGAAGGTCAATTCAGAGCTTTTTTTTCTTTCTGCTCATAGTCTTTTTGCACAGACTAGGTTATATTTAACTCTGGTGTGGTTATATTTAACTACACCATATTGTGTAGCTAATTTTTCTGTTCTTAGGAATAAGTCAAACTGTTTTAAGATTATCTATGCTGATTTTTAGTATCTAACTACTTGCTTTTCCAGCTGTAACTCCTAACATATGCTAATTCACAGTTTAGAATCTTGAGAACTTTGCTATCTCTTAAGTGTTTGGAATTGGAATATTATATAGTGGTTTTTCATTGTTTTTTACACTCCTCTAAAAGTATTATGTGAATTGTTTTTTTTTTAACTAGAGGAGAAAATATTGCAAGAAAAGAAGGAAAAAAATGTTTTACACTATCTGATGAGTATTTACTCCACCCAGTGGAGATAACCAGGTGCCAGAAAGAATCACACACATTTGAAAACCAGTTTTTAATTGATGGAAGCAGAGAAATAACTTGAATCTGCTAGATGCTAAACTGTCTACATTGGGTTATTTAATACACTGTCTCATATTTAATATTCACCAGAAAAAATCTGAGATGTAAAGATACTGAGGTTCAAAGAACTAAAACTGTTATTAAGTGACGACGGACTCAGGATGTGAGCCCTCAAGTCTAATTTGACTTCAAAACCTAGGCTCTTAAACACTTACATGACCCCCTTTATAAGTCACTTTGGACCTTTCTATAATTGGTACTTGCTTCCTATGTTAGGGAGTAATTTACACAGTCTTTCAGTATACTCCACGCGCTCTCTGACTCTACAGTTCTATTATTTGAGTAAAGTTCATAATAAAGAAGAGGAACATCGACCTTCTAGCCCCTGAGGCTAGAAATACAGGAAAGGGTACAGAGACTATTATTCCCTTACCTCTGTTCCTCTAAAAATGTAAAGTACTGTTTGTTGTTGCTAACAGTAATATTTTCCAGACACTATGCTAAATATCTCTAAATCATATTATCTCATTTAATCATATATCACTCTTGCAAGGGTAGCTATTAATACTCTCATTCTATACGTGAAGAATATAAGCCAGGTGTTATGGGGAATTCCATGGCTGTCCAGGGGCTAGGATTCAGCACTTCCACTGCAGGGTGCCCAAATTCAATCCCTTGTCAGGGAGCTAAGATCGAATAAACGGCATGGCCAAAAAAAAGAGAGTATTATGTAACTTGACCAGAGTCATCAAGCTAGTAAATGACAGAGATAAGTAAATTCACAATAAGATTTTCTAGATAATTTACATGAGATTAGAGTGGTATAGAAAATAAGGATTTTTAGAAATTCAGGAAAGGAAACTAAATAATATAGTATTACAAACCAACTACACTTCAACTTCAGAAGAAGACTAAAAGGTGTAACATCCAAATGCAGTGTATTCTCCTGACGTAACCACTCTAAGACAAGAAAAAAAATTTTTTAAGACATTTTGGGGCAGTTTTAACTGGGTCAAAATTTGACTGTGAACTGTATATTAGACAACAGTGTCTTGTCTATGTGAAATTTTGTGATTAGATTATAGATATTTAAGAAAATGGGAAGATAGTCTTGTTCTTAGCAAATATACACTAAAATACTAGAGTCAAAGGGCATGATATCTACAACGTCTTTGTAAATGGATCAGAAAATATGTACATATGTATTAAGAGAGAAGATGATTTCAAGAGAGAAAAAGAACTGTGGGAGAGGGCACTCAGGACCTTTGTGAGAGAGAATGATTACTAACATGTCCTAGAAAAATGAAATGTATACGCTGAGCATAAACAAAATCATGGCTGCTACCTTCTTCCAAAAGACAATGCTAGAATATAGCCTCTATCATCATAAATCTGCTTGAAAAGCCACAGTGTAGTAATACATGGACCGCGTAGAATAATGGTAGAAACCAGTCCCCTTCTTCCCCTATACAAGGGCAGTGTTCCACCCTGCCAAAGTGGAACAAATAATGAGAGAAAATGTATATTAGGACCTGGAAGAAGAATGTAAGAGTGATGATTTGGAGCTATTTGAGAAGAAAATCACATGACTATGGATGGAAATTATGAAGAAAAGTAGTGTTAGTCATGATATACCTCTATTTCCACTTCTGTATTTAACCATTTGCCACTCTTTGAGCCAGAATCACTGCTTTCTTGAACCACTGACTTTATTAAATAAAAATCATTTTAATTTGGTTTAAATTTGTGTATAAATTCCCAAGTATGCATGTGTTCTATTTAGGAGGAAAAAACCTTTTTTTTTTTTAAGTGTTTCATGCATCTTTTAGAAATTCAATAAAACCTGAAAATGAATGTATGTATTTATTTATTGTTGGCTTTCCTGGGTCTTCGCTGCTGCACACAGGCTTCCTCTAGTTGCAGTGAGCAGTGGCTTCTCTTGCTGCCCAGCACCACCTCTAGAGCACTCAGGCTTCAGTAGTTGCAGCAGGCGGGCTCAGCAGATGCTGAACTCGGACTCTAGAACACCCCAGGCTTCAATAGTTGTGGCTCCAGGCTTAGCTGCCCCTTGGCAGGTGGGCTCTTCCCAGACCAGGGATCCAGCTCATGTCCTCCGCATTGGCATGCGTGTTCCTAACCTCTGGACCCCAAGGGAAGTCCTGAAAATGAATTTCTTAAGACCATATTTTCTAATGACATGTTTAGAATTTGATTTAAAATACTTAAAGAAAAAAGGAGAAAGGGAGGAGGAAAGGTAAATATGGCAGAATCTCAATAATTGTTGACTGGGTGATGGGTATATAGGGGTTCATTGTCCTAGTATCTCTTTATTTTATGGAGGAGTGAATTTTTCATCAATAAAAATCATTCTATTATGTATTCTAATCTGTGTGGTAGAGTAGCATAACTAATATTCTTTTAGGACTCATTACTAAACTTTCTGACTGATGCTGGTGGTGGAGTATGAGTAGAATTATTCTATAAAAGACAGTATTAAAAATATGCCAGAGAAGAAATGACCATGTATACTTCGACATTAAGGAAAAATTATCTAACCAAGAAATTTAAAGTATAACAGCTTTCTGATACTTCCACTTCTAAGAAAGAGTAACATTGAAAAAAATGTTCATTTCCAGGGGCTGGTGTGTGCTGGATTGGCTGACATGGCCAGACCTGCAGAAAAACTCAGCACGGCTCAGTCTGCTGTTTTGATGGCTACAGGTAAATTAAATGAATATCTTCCATATAGGACATTCAATACTTAGTTTTACATCAATTTACTTGATTGTTTAACATTTGAAATACATACACGCACACTCACACACAAAGAAACTAATGGTATTACCTTTAAGCAGTTATTAGACTATAGCCGAAGAAGGCAGAAGAAGGGTTATAAAAATTTTTCTTTGATGTAATAACTGAGTGTTTTGTGTAACCTGAATTATACCAACTTCATTAAATCTCAGATTATAACCTTTTTTCCCTACTTTATGCTGTTGTTGTTGTTTTTCAGTCGCTAAGTTGTGTCTGACTCTTTGCGACCCCATGGACTGAAGCACACCAAGCTACCCTGTTTCACTACTCCCCGAGTTTGCTCAAACTCATGTCTATTGAGTTGGTGATGCCATCCAACCATCTCATCCTCTGTTGCCCCATTCTCCTCCTGCTCTCAATCTTTCCCAGCATTAGGATCTTTTCCAGTGAGTCAGGTCTATAACCATAGTACTGAAACTTCAGATTTAGCATCAGTCCTTCCAATGAATATTCTGGGTTGATTTCCTTTAGGATTGACTGGTTTGATCTTCTTGCTGTCCAAGGGACTCTCAAGAGTCTTCTCCAAAAAAAAAGGAGTCTTCTCCAGCACCACAATTTGAAAACATCAGTTCTTCAGTACTCAGCTTTCTTTATGGTCCAACCCTCATATCCATACATGACTACTGGAAAAACCATACCTTTGACTATTGTTGGCAAAGGGATGTCTCTACTTTTTAATATCCTCGCTAGGTTTGTCATAGCTTTTATTCCAAGGAACAAGCATCTATTAATTTCATGCCTGCAGTCACCATCTGTAGTGATTTTGGAGCCCAAGAAAATAAAATCATAGTCTATTTTACTCTAATATTAAATGTTTAGATAAGATTGCAGCAATACCTGTGCTGTTTTTTAAAAATATTTTATTTCAACAGGCTTTATTTGGTCAAGATACTCACTTGTAATTATTCCAAAAAACTGGAGTCTATTTGCTGTTAATTTCTTTGTTGGGACAGCAGGAGCCTCTCAGCTCTTTCGTATTTGGAGGTAAGCTCACCATGTTTTTGTTGTCGTTTAGTCATTCAGTCGTGTCTGACTCTTTGTGACCCCATGAACTGTAGCCCACCAGGCTCTTCTGTCCGTGGGATTTCCCAGGCAAGAATACTGGAGTGGGTTGTCATTTCCTTATCCAGGGAAACTTCCCCACCCAGAGATCAAACCCTCATCTCCTATATTGCAGGCAGATTCTTTACCACCAAGCCACCTGGGAAGCCCTTGAAACTGTTTATTCAGTAATTAATATTATTTGTCAGTGACTAGCTAATACTCTGGAATGAGCTTAGATGAAGACTCTGGCTTTGTTTAAACCATAGGACCTTCCTAAATTACAAAAAAATGTTATGAATAACAGCTTTCTTTGGCTAAAAAAATTGAATGATCTCAATAAAAAATTAGAAAACATTGAGCTATATAATATACCTTCTTTCCAGAAAGCATTCTATTCTGTAGTGTATGCTGCTGCTGCTGCTGCTGCTAAGTCACTTCAGTTGTGTCTGACTCTGTGCGACCCCATAGACGGCAGCCCACTAGGCTCCTCTGTCCCTGGGATTCTCTAGGCAGGAATACTGGAGTGGGTTGCCATTTCCTTCTCCAATGCATGCAAGTGAAAAGTGAAAGTGAAGTCGCTCAGTCGTGCCCAACTCTTTGCAACTCCATGGACTGCAGCCTACCAGGCTCCTCCGTCCATGGGATTTTCCAGGCAAGAGTACTGGAGTGGGGTGCCATTGCCTTCTCCGTCTGTAGTGTATAGTGCATTTAATTTAATTCATCTGTACCATACCTAGCTTTACTTGCAGCTTAATTAATAATCTAGCACATAACAGATATGAATACTCACTCATTCTATAAATGCCTGATAACCATTTTTAGGTCTTAACTTATATCAATATAAACTTCAGTTTGTATAGTGATTTTATTCACAGAGTACTTTTCTCATACACCATCTTATTTTAACCTGATATTAACTCATGATAGTAAAGCTATGAGAACACTAAGTGCCACATTCAGAAATGTAATTTCTAATATCAGAAATTCAGATACAATTTAACGAAAAGATGTTTAGCCTTACAATTAAAATAGCAGATTGAGAGATGTAGTTAGAAATAAAAATGTTGGACTCTCTGGAACACTCAGGAAAATATGGTTGAATATTTGAAATCAGGACCTTTTGAGAAATATGGGAGGTAAGATAGGCTTCATAGAATAGCTGCCTTTTTGTGCTTGTTCAGTTTTCCACTCTGCTTTCAGCTGAGAAGATTAGTAAATGAAGCCCAGGGTGTTGTAAAACAGAAAGACTCTGTAGCTTTGTGGTTAATTCTTCTTTGAATTAATGACAATTGAGAATTAATGAGAACTGAAGAAATTGTCCTTAGTTTCAACAAACTTAAATGTTACACCTCCTAACCCAGTAGCCAGCCTGTGTCACAGAATTATATTGTTAGTGACTAGACAGGCCCATTGCCAACTGATTTTATTCTCAGGGAAGATGCTTTGTGAGTATAAAATTAAAAACTCTAGGTGACTACGTTTTGGTAAATTTTATACATATGTTCACATTTGTCATACTCTCATATAGTTCAAGAATGAAAATATTCTTAAATTAATACTTTCGTACAACAAACTGTAAGTCAGTTAAGACTTTTTGACAGCTTCAAGCCAGATTCGAATAAAGTCCTTAGGTTATTCTTCCTGCATATTTCTACCTACAAGCCCCTGGGAAGATTGTGTTTACAACTCTATAGCCTCTTGACTAGTGAAAAAGAAGAGATGGAATATGATTCTCATTCCCTTCTTATTATAAATGTTATCTAGGGTCGTCCCTGGTGGTCCAGTGGTTAAGATTCCACATTTCCACTGCAGGGAGCATGGATTCTATCCCTGGTCAGGGAATTAAGATCCCACATGCTATGCAGTGCAACCAAAAAAAAAAGAAAAAAAAATTTTAGTTAAGAAATGAATGTGTTTATTGTGATTCATGATTTTTTTTCTTTTTGTTTTCTTTATAGATATAACCAAGAACTAAAAGCTAAAGCAAACAAATAAGAGTTCCTGGTCACCCTGGCAATGTAGATGTGGACATAACCACCGGGACCTAGTTTGATTTATTATTCGGTTGTTGATGAGGTGATACTAACTGTGCTAATGTTTGTAAGGCATACAATGTAATTGGGAGATAGTATTGATACTTGATTCAACTGAAAAATAAAGCAAACTTTTAATAATATTGTCTCTTTACATATGACTTAAGGAACTTACTTGTGGATATTAGTAGCATTTTTTCTACTATTTGTCCATAATAAATCATATTGCTCATACATACCATGGGCCTCCTTCTGTTCTAGTCAACCAAAGTGTGTGCATAGAAGAGCACACGTATTCCAGTGAGTCAAAAGATAGTTGGAAGGTTTAATAGATTGTATAGCGAAGGATGATGAGGTAGCTAATGGTGAAAGGAAATAGAGCTAAAGAGAGTAAGAAATGGGTCATGGAATATCCAGCAACATGACCTCAAACTGTCTTAACATAAGAAAGGAAGAACATATTTTTTTGTGTATTTGTTGCAGGAAGGGTGACCCATGGGGGCTCTTGTCTAACGCTCAGAAATGAATTGTTCAAGGAGACACGTATTGACAAAGCAAGAGATTTTATTAAGCAAGGGGCACTTAGGTGAAGAGCAGGACTCTGCTGCATGACTCATAGTCTCAGGTTTTATGGTGATGGGATTAGTTACCAGATTGTCTCTGGCCAATCATTCTGACTCGGGGTCCTTCCTGGTGGCTCAGCCATTGCTCAGCCAAAATGGATTTCAATGAGGAGGATTCTGGAAGGTCAGTAAGACAGGTGGCATCTCCTTTTGACCTTTCCTGAATTCTTCTGGTTGTGGTCACTTGTTGGTTCTGCATTCTTTACCTGGACCACCTGTCAAAAAATAATTCATGCAAATGGTTGCTACGGTGCCTAGCCAGGGCAGGCAGTTTCAGTGTTTTCCCTAACATATTGTGTGAAATTCTTTTACAGCTACAGAGTAAAAATGGATTTATAAATTTTTGAAATACGTTCAATAACCAATGTGATGTGGCAGAAAAGCTCTACAGTCAGGCAGACCTGAATATGAATCCTAGCTCTGTGACATAATCTCTGACTTTGGGCAAGTTAAAGTGTCCTGCCAAGTGCCTGGGACATAAGTCAGTTTTCTGTAAATGTGACCTTTGTCCCATTATGAAGGTTCATATTTGATTCAAAAACCCATTTGTAGTACTGAGCTTTCTTTTGAAAATCCTAGGAAAACCAGTCCTGTTAGAACTGTAGTGAGAGGAATGAACAAAGCCAGTTATTTCTAAATTGGTAGAAGCAAGTGACAAAGAGCTTTTTGTATAATAATATACTATAAACAGCAATCCAGTGGTGAGCTAAAAATAACCCCAGCTTAGGAAACAGGGTTGTTCTTCATGTGGATGACTCTGTGCCAAAAGCATGGGAACAGGCTAGAAATAAAAAAAAAATAATAATAATAATATACTATAAACAAAACTTGGCAATTAACAACTGAAAATTTTATCTTTTCTCCTTTCAGCATTCTATATACTTGAAGAGGAAGGATTAAAAATTTTGACACAAGCAAAAGGTCCTGAAGGGTCAAATTATTACTGCTTCCTCTGTTCAAGCCACCCTGTTAAATTTGTTTGGCATAGGAGTGCACGCATGTGCACGTGTTTTCTAGGGTTAAGCATTGAGCATAAAATTTACTATGAAAATTGGCCTAGATACAAAAAGTTTATTAAAATGCATGTATTGAATTGGTATTTCACTTCCTTTCATTAAAACCTGCTCTTTCCTATATGGGTTCTCTAACACCCAATTGTCAGTCAAATTTATTGTAGTATTTAGAAGCAATCACTTACTCTTCGTTCTCAAAAATTCTGACAGACTTCATCATGCTTCTTTTCTACCCAAAAACTTTAATCCATTCCATTATTGAATCTTCAGTTCAGTCATTCAGTAGCGTCCAACTCTTTGTGACCACATGGACTACAGCACATCAGGCTTCCCTATCCATCACCACTCCCAGAGCTTGTGCAAACTCATGTCCATTGAGTCGGTGATGCCATCCAACCATCTCATCCTCTATCGTCCAATTCTCCTGCCTTCGATCTTTCCCAGCATGAGTGTCTTTTCTGAGTCAGTTCTTCACATCAGGTAGCTAAAGTATTAGAGCTTCAGCTTCAGCATCTGTCCTTCCAATGAATATTCAGGACTAATTTCCCTTAGGATGGACTGGTTTGAGCTCCTTGCAGTCCAAGGGACTCTAGAGAGTCTTCTCCAACACCACAGTTCAAAAGCATCAATTCTTCAGCACTCAGCTTTCTTTATAGTCCAACTCTCACATCCATACATGACCACTGGAAAAACCATAGCTTTGACTATATTAGTCAGCAAACTAATGTCTCTGCTTTTTAATATGCTGTCTGGGTTGGTCATAGCTTTTCTTCCAAGGAGCAAGCATCTTTTAACTTCATGCCTGCTGTCTCCATCCCCAGTGATTTTCAAGCCGAAGAAAAAAAGAGTCTGTCACTATTTCCACTGTTTCCTCATCTATTTGCCATGAAGTGATAGGACTGGATGCCATGATCTTCATTTTTTGAATGTTGAGTTTTAAGCCAGCTCTTCCACTCTCCTCTTTCACTTTCATCAAGAGGCTCTTTAATTTCTCTTCACTTTCTTCAATAAGGGTGGTGTCTTCTGCATATCTGAAGTTGTTGACATTTCTCCTGGCAATCTTGATTCCAACTTGTGTTTCATCCAGGTACAGTATTTCTCATGATGTACTCTGCATTTAAGTTAAATAAACAGGGTGACAATCTACGGCCTTGATGCACTCCTTTCCCAATTTGGAACCAGACTGTTGTTCTATGTCTGGTTCTAACTGTTGCCTCTTGACCTGCATACAGATTTCTCAGGAGGCAGGGAAGTTGATCTGCTATTCCCATCTCTTAGACAATTTACCACTTGTGATCGACCCAAAGGCTTTAGCATAGTCAATAAAGCAGAAGTAGATGTTTTTCTGGAATTCTCAGGCTTTTTCTTTGATCCACCAGATATTGGCAACTTGATCTCGGGTTCCTCTGCCTTTCCTATATCCAGCTTGAACATCAAGAAGTTCTCAGTTCACATAATGTTGAAGCTTGGCTTGGAGAATTTTCAGTATTACTTTGCTAGCATGTGAAATGAATGCAATTGTGCAGTAGTTTGATCATTCTTTGGCATTTCCTTTCATTGGGGTTGGAATGAGAACTGAGTCCAACCAGTCCTGTGGCCACTGCAGAGTTTTCCAAATTTGCTGGCATATTGAGTGCTGCACTTTCACAGCATCATCTTCTAGGATTTGAAATAGCTCAACTGGAATTCCATTACCTCCCCTAGCTATGTTTGTAGTGATGCCTCCTAAGGCCCACTTGACTTCACACTCCAGGGTGTCTGGCTCTAGGTGAGTAATCACACCATCATGAATATCTGGATCATCAGAATTTTTTTTGTATAGATCTTTTGTGTATTCTTGCCACCTCCTCTTAATATCTTCTGCTTCTGTTAGGTTCCATACCATTTCAGTCCTCTATTGTGTCCATCTTTGCATGAAATGTTCGCTTAGTATCTGTAATTTTCTTGAAGGGATCTCTAGTCTTTCCCATTCTATTGTTTTCCTCTGTTTCTTTACAGTGATCACTTAGGAAGGCTTTCTTATCTCTCCTTGCTGTTCTTTGGATCTCTGCATTCAGGGGGATGTATCTTTCCTTTTCCCTATTACTTTCACTTTTCTTCTTTCCTCAGCTATTTGTACGGCCTCCTCAGACAACTATTTTGCCTTTTTGAACTTCTGTTTCTTGAGAATGATTTTGATCACCACGACCTTTACAATGTCATGAACCCCCATCCATCATTCTTCAGGCACTCTGTCTATCAGATCTAATCCTTTGAATCTTTATTTGTCACTTCCACTTTATAATCGTCAGGGATTTGATTTACCTCATACTTGAATGATCGAGTGGTTTTCTATACTTTGTTCAATTTAAGTCTGAATATTACAATAAGGAGTTTATGATCTTAGCCACACTCAGCTCCCAGTCTTGTTTTTGCTGACTGTATAGCACTCCATCTTTGGCTGCAAAGAACAGAATCAATCTGATTTCAGTATTGACCATCTGGTGATGTGCATAGGTAGTCTTCTCTTGTGTTATTGGAAGAGGCTGTTTGTTATGACCAGAGTATTCTCTTGGCAAAACTCTGTTAGCCTTTGCCCTGCTTCATTTTGCATTCCAGTCTCCTGTGATGAAAAGAACATTTTTGGGGGCTTTAGTTCTAGAAGGTCTTCTAGGTCTTCATAGAACCATTCAACTTCAGCTTCTTCAGTGTTTCTGGTTGGGGCATAGACTTGGATTACTGTGATATTGAATGGTTTGCCTTGGAAACGAGATTTTCACCCAAGTATTGCATTTAATGCTCTTTTGTTGACTATGAGGGGTACACCATTTCTTCTAAGGGATTCTTACCCACGGTAGTAGATATAATGGTCATTGAATTAAATTTGCCCATTCTGATCCATTTTAGTTCACTAATACCTAAAATGTCAGTCTTCACTCTAGCCATCTCCTGTTTGACCACTTCCAATTTACCTTGATTCATGGACTTAACATTCCAGGTTCCTATGCAATATTGCTCTTTACAGCATCGGACCTGCTTCTATCACCAGTCACATCCACAACTGGGCATTTTTTTCGCTTTGGCGCCATCTCTTCATTCTTTTGGAGTTTTTTCTCCACTCTTCTCCAGTAGCATATTGGGCACCTACTAACCTCGGGAGTTCATCTTTCAATGTCATATCTTTTTTCTATTTTCACATTATCCATCGGGTTCTCAAGGTTCTCAATTTCTGAAGTGGTTTGCTGTTCCCTTCTCCAGTGGACCATGTTTTGTCAAAATCTCCACCATGAACCATCTGTCTTGGGTGGCCCTACCAGGCATGGCCCATAGTTTCATTGAGTTAGACAAATCTGTGATCCATATGTTCATTTTGGTTAGTTTTCTGTGATTTTCGTTTTGATTCTGTCTGCACTCTGATAGATAAGCATAAGAGGCTTATGGAAGCTTCCCGATGGGAGGGACTGGCTGTGGGTAAATCTGGGTCTTGTTCTGATGGGCAGGACCTGCTTAGTAAATCTTTAATCCAAATTTCTGTTGATGAGCCAGGCTTTGTTCCCTGCCTGTTGTTTGGCCTGAGGCCAAACTATCATAGGGGTAGTTCAGTTAAGTCCTGTCTGACTCTTTGCGAACCCATGGACCATAGCATGCCAGGCTTCCCTGTCCATCACCAACGCCCAGAGCTTACTCAACCTCATGTCCATCGAGTTGGTGATGCCATCCAACCATATCATCTTCAGTCGTCCCCATCTCCTCCCACCTTCAATCTTTCCCAGAATCAGGGTCTTTTCAAATGAGTCAGCTCTTCACATCAGGTGGCTAAAGTATGGAAATTTCAGCTTCATCATCAGGCCTTCCAATGAATATTCAGTACTGATTTCCTTTAGCATTGACTGGTTGGATCTCGCAGTCCAAGGGACTCTCAAGAGTTTTCTCCAACACCACTGTTCAAAAGCATCAGTTCTTCAGCATTCAGCTTTCTTTATAGTCCAACTCTCACATCTGTACATGACTACTGGAAAACCATAGCTTTGATTATATGGACCTTTGTTGGCAAAGTAATGTGTCAGCTTTTTAATATGCTGTCTAGCTTGGTCATAACTTTTCTTCTAAAGAGCAAGCATCTTTTAATTTCATGGCTGCAGTCACCATCTGCAGTGATTTTGGAGCCACAAAAAATAAATTTGGTTACTGTTTCCTTTATTTCCCCATCTATTTGCCATGAAGTGATGAGACAGGATGCCATTGTCTTAGTTTTCTGAATGTTGAGTTTTAAGCCAACTTTTTCACTCTCATTCTCTTTCATCAAGAGGCTCTTTAGTTCTTCTTCCCTTTCTGCCAAAAAGACGGCATCATCTGCCTATCTGAGGTTATTGATATTTCCCCCAGCAATCTTGATTCCAGCTTGTGCTTCATCCAACCTGGCATTTTGCATGATGTACTCTGCATAGAAGTTAAATAAGCAAGGTGACAATATGCAGCCTTGATATACTCCTTTCCTGATTTGTAACCAGTCTGTTGTTCCATGTCCCATTCTAACTGTTGCTTCTTGACCTGCATACAGATATCTCAGGAGGCAGGTCAGGAGGCAGTCCCATCTCTTGAAGAATTTTCCAGTTTGTTCATATGCACACAGTCAAAGCCTTTGGCATAGTCAATAAAACAGAAATAGATGTTTTTTTCTGGAACTCTCTTGCTTGTTTGATGATCCAGCAGATATTGGCAACTTGATCTCTGGTTCCTCTGCCTTTTCTGTATCCAGCTTGAACATCAGGAAGTTCAAGATTCACATACTGTTGAAGCCTGTCATGGAGAATTTTGAGCATTACTTTGCTAGCCTGTGAGATGAATGCAATTGTGCAGAAGTCTGAACATTCTTTGGCATTGCCTTTCTTTGGGATTGGAAAGAAAACACATTTTCCAGTCCTGTGGCCACTGCTGAGTTTTCCAAATTTGCTGACATATGCAGTGCAGCACTGTCACAGCATCATCTTTTAGGATTTGAAATAGCTCAACTGGAATTCCATTACCTCCACTAACTTTGTCCATAGTGATGCCTCCTAAGGCCCACATGACTTTACATTCCAGGATGTCTGGCTCTAAGTGAGTGATCTCACCATTGTGGTTATCTGGGTCATTAATATCTTTTTTGTATGGTTCTTCTGTGTATTCTTGCCACCTCTTCTTAATATCTTCTGCTTCTGTTAGATCCATACCATTTCTGTCCTTTGTTTTACCCATCTTTGCATGAAATGTTCCCTTGGTATCTCTTAATTTTCTTGTGGCATAAGATGACAGAGTAGAAGGACATGTGCTCGTCTTATCCTGCATGAACTCTAAAACTTCAACTCGCTGCTGAACAACCATCAACTGGAGAATGTTGGATCCCACCAAAAAAAGATACTCCATGTCCAAAGGCAAAGGATAAGCCCCAGCAAGATGGTAGGAAGGGCAAAATCACTCTTAGAATCAAACCACTTGCCCGCCACAGATGCTCAGAGGGCTTAAAGAAAACTTGTGTGCACCAGGACAAAAAGACCACACAGAAACTTAGCCAGAATTGTGTTTGAGTGTCTCCTGCCAAGGTACAGGTCAGCAGTGGCCTGCTGCAGGGGCAGGGGCTCTGGGTGCAACTGACCTGGGTATGGCATAAGCCCTCTTGGAGGAGGTCGCCATTACTCCCAACTTACACATGACTGGAGAAACAGACTCTTGGAGGGCACAAACAGAACCTTGTGAGCACCAGGACCTAGGAGAAAGGAGCAGTGACCCCACAAGAGGTTGACCCAGTCTTGTCCATGAGTTTTCAGGAGTCCCCAGCTGAGGCATGGGATGATGGTAGCCTATTGCAGGATTGGGGGCACTGAGAGTAGCAGTGCATGCATGGCACCTTTTGAAGGAGGTCTCCATTATCTTCATTACCTCCACCATAACTTAGCCTGAGGTCAAACAACAGGAAGGGAACACAGCCCTGCCCATCAAAAGAAAATTGGATTAAAGATTTACTGAGCATGACCCTGCCCATCAGAACAAGACCCAGTTTCCCCCTCAGTCAGTCTCTCTCATCAGAAAGCTTCCATAAGCCTCTTATCCTTCTCCATCAGAGGGCGGACAGACTGAAAAACACAATCACAGAAAATTAACCAATTTGATTACATGGACCATCAGTTCAGTTCAGTCATTCAGTCGTGTCCGACTCTCTGCGACCCCATGAATCGCAGCACGCGAGGCCTCCCTGTCTATCATCAACTCCCGGAGTTCACTCAGACTCCTGTCCATCGAGTCAGTGATGCCATCCAGCCATCTCATCCTCTGTCATCCCCTTCTCCTCCTGCCCCCAATCCCTCCCAGCATCAGAGTCTTTTCCAATGAGTCAACTCTTCGCATGAGGTGGCCAAAGTACTGGAGTTTCAGCTTCAGCATCATTCCTTCCAAAGAAATCCCAGGGCTGATCTCCTTCAGAATGGACTGGTTGGATCTCCCTGCAGTCCAAGGGACTCTCAAGAGTCTTCTCCAACACCACGGTTCAAAAACACCAATTCTTCAGTGCTCAGCCTTCTTCACAGTCCAACTCTCACATCCATACATGACGACTGGAAAAACCATAGCCTTGACTAGATGGACCTTTGTTGGCAAAGTAATGTCTCTGCTTTTGAATATGCTGTCTAGGTTGGTCATAACTTTCCTTCCAAAGAGTAAGTGTCTGTTAATTTCATGGCTGCAATCACCATCTGGAGTGATTTTGGAGCCAAAAAAAATAAAGTCTGACACTGTTTCCACTTTTTCCCCATCTATTTCCCATGAAATGATGGGACTGGATGCCATGATCTTCGTTTTCTGAATGTTGAGCTTTAAGTCAACTTTTTCACTCTCCATTTTCACTTTCATCAAGAGGCTTTTTAGTTCCTCTTCACTTTCTGCCATAGGGTGGTGTCATTTGCATATATGAGGTTATTGACATTTCTCCTGGCAATCTTGATCCCAGCTTGTGTTTCTTCCAGTCCAGCGTTTCTCATGATGTACTCTGCATAGAACTTAAATAAGCAGGGTGACAATATACAGCCTTGACGTACTCCTTTTCCTATTTGGAACCAGTCTATTGTTCCATGTCCAGTTCTAACTGTTGCTTCCTGACCTGCATACAGATTTCTCAAGAGGCAGATCAGGTGATCTGGTATTCCCATCTCTTTCAAAATTTTCCACAGTAACTCAATGAAACTATGAGCCATGCTGTGTAGGGCCACCTAAGATAGATGGGTCATGGTGGAGAGGTCTGACAAAATGTGGTCCACCGGAGAAGGGAATGGCAAACCACTTCAGTATTCTTGCCTCGTGAACCCCATGAACAGGCAAAAAAATAGGACATTGAAAGATGAACTCCCCAGGTTGGTAGGTGCCCAATATGCTACTGGAGATAAGTGAAGAAATAGCTCCAGAAAGAATGAAGAGATAGAGCCAAAGTGAAAACAAGACCCAGTTGTGGATGTGACTGGTGATGGAAGTAAACTCCAATGCTGTAAAGAGCAATATTGCATAGGAACCTGGAACGTTAGATCCATGAATCAAGGCAAATTGAAAGTGGTCAAACAGGAGATGGCAAGAGTGAACATCAACATTCTAGGAATCAGCGAACTAAAATGGACTGGAATAGGTGAATCTAACTCAGATGACCATTTTATCTACTACTGTGGGCAAGAATCCCTTAGAAGAAATGGAATAGCCATCATAGTAAACAAAAGAGTCCAGAATGCAGTACTTAAATGCAGTCTCAAAAGTGACAGAATGATCTCTGTTCATTTCCAAGGCAAACCATTCAATATCACAGTAATCCAAGTCTATGCCCCAACCAGTAATGCTGAAGAAGCTGAAGTTGAACAGTTCTAAGAAGATCTACAAGGCCTTCTAGAACTAACACCCAAAAAAGATATCCTTTTCATTATAGGGGACTGGAATGCAAAAGTAGGAAGTCAAGAGATACCTGGAGTAACAGGCAAGTTTGGCATTGGAGTACAAAATGAAGCAGGGCAAAGGCTAACAGAGTTTGGCCAAGAGAATGTACCTGTCATAGCAAACACCCTCTTCCAACAACACAAGAGACGACTCTACACATAGACATCACCAGATGGTCAATACTGAAACAGATTGATTATATTCTTTGCAGCCAAAGATGGAGAAGCTCTATACAGTCAGCAAAAACAGACCGGGGGCTGACTATGACTTAGATCGTGAACTCCTTATTGCCAAATTCAGACTTAAACTGAAGAAAACCACTAGACCATTCAGGTATGACTTGAATCAAATCCCTTATGATTATACAGTGGAGGTGACAAATAGATTCAAGGGATTAGATCTGATAGAGTGTCTGAAGAAGTATGGACATAGGTTCATGATATTGCACAAGAGGCAGTGATCAAAACCATCCCCAAGAAAAAGAAATGCAAAAAGGCAAAATGGTTGTCTGAGGAGGCTATACAAATAGCTGAGAAAAGAAGAGAAGCTAAAGGCAAAGGATAAAAGGAAAAATATACCCATTTGAACGCAGAGTTCCAAAGAATAGCAAGGAGAGAAAAGAAAACCTTCCTGAGTGGTCAATGCAAAGAAATAGAGGAAAATAATGGAATGGGAAAGACTAGAGATCTCTTCAAGAAAATTAGAGATACCAAGGGAACATTTCATGCAAAGATGGTAGGTGTAATGGTGCTTCAAAAGGACTTATGCCAGCACTGTTTTATTCCATACCTCTGACCCCGCAGCAGGCCACTGTCAACCCACGCATCCACCAGAGATTCTTGGACACCCACAGGCAAGTCTGGCTCAGTCTCTTGTGGGGCAACTGCTCCTTTTTCCTGGGTCCTGGTGCACATAATGTTTTGTTTGTACCCTGCAAGAGTCTGTTTCCCCAAAATCGTAAAGATTCTTACGTGTCAACTAAAAAAGGTGCACAACTTGAGAGTTGCAAGTTGAGTTTTGTTGAGGGTGAAATGAGGACTGCAACCCAGTAGGCAGCACCTCAGATACCTCTGAGAGACTGCTCCAAAGAAGTAGTAGGGGAAGGTCAATATATAAGGTTTGGGTGAAGGGCAATTTCAGTGCAATCAAGAGCTTACTTTACAAGAAGTTTTCTCCAAGTCATGAGGATCTGATGTCACCATGAACAGATTTAGTGCTTTTCCAGACATGAGGAGATGCAGAGATACACGTCATATAATCTGTGCATAAAAATATCCAACTATCTAAAGACCTTCCCACCAGATTCCCTGGAGGACAGAGTGCCTCACTTCACCCTGAACTTCTTCAGGGGATGTTGAAGGTCAGAAGATGCAGCAGTACAGGGTTCAGTCTCTGTGCTGAAGCAAACAGCAAATAGTGGCAGGCAGCAAATACCATTGTTGTTGTTGTTGTTTAGTCATTAGCAAATGCTCATGGCAAGTGCCAGTTTGTAGCTGACATATGTATCCAATCAAAAGCTTCCAAGGATCCATGTCACAACTACTCTCAAAAATTTAGAAAAAAGAAACTGTATAGTAGAAGTCCTTACTAATATAGCTGCTAAACTTCATGAAAGAGCATTTCACAGTGGTAAAAATCAATCAGTCTAGTTGACTTTAATTCTATATCAAAATTTTTTAACAAATCCTTATTGATCACTTCATTAAGTATGTTTTCCCAAGGCAAGGTCTGGTGGGCCTGTGTTTCAACCCAACTCTGCCACATATCAACTGTGCATGCGTACTCAGTCCTATGTGTTTGTGACCCCACGTAATATAGCTCACCAGTCTCCTTCTGTCTATGGTATTATCCTGGCAAGAATACTGGAGTGGGTTGCCATTTCCTTCAGGGGGTCTTCCTGACCCAGGGATCAAACTTGCATCTCCTATGGCTCTTTCATTGCAGGCAGATAGATTCTTTACCCTGAGCCACTGGGGAAACCCTTACATAACTGTGAGATGTAATGTTTGTTTCTGGGTTTTAGTATTTTCAAGATTAAAATGGGGAAAATATAGTACTCCATGGGATTGTCATAGAGATAACTGAGAAAATGTTTTAATACAATGCCTGGTGTGTGATGGGCTTCCCTTGTGGCTCAGACACTTAAGAGTTCACTTGCAATGCAGGAGACCAGCATTCGATCCCTGAGTCAGGAAGATCCCATGGAGGAAGAAATGGCTACCCACCCATTTTCTTGCCTGGAGAATTCCATGGACAGAGGAGCCTGGTGGGGTTGTATACAGTAAGCATGACTGAGCAACTAACACTTTCACTTTCTGGTGTGTGATGGGTGTTAAATAAAATGTAGAAAATTTCAGGAAATGGTAAGCTTATTAATTGACAATAGAACCAAAACAAGATCCCAGAAGTACTTTATTAAACAAAGAGTTTTAATTTAGCTGTAAAAAGGATATAGTTTACCTATTTGCACACCTTCTGAGGCAATAACTGTTGAAATTCTTGAGACTTTCACTGCTTGGGGTGGTAGGCTAGAGGTGGGATACCATGCATTGTTCAGTTGCTAAGTCATGTCCAACTCTTTGTGACCCCATGGACTATAGCCTGCAAGGCTCCTCTGTCCATGGGATTTTCCAGGCAAGAAATACTGGAGTGAGTTGCCATTTCCTCCTCCAGGGGAAGAGGTCGGGTAGAGAGGCTCAGTAAGAGATTAACTCTTAATCTAAGGTGTTTTGTGGCTTGGCATTCATTTCAAAGAAACATTGATCCAAAATACATCAATACTGTTGTTTCTCCATAGTAAACAGATTGTTTTTTAAGTTGTTATGGCAGTGAAAGGTTGAATCATAACAAGGATTGCCCTCAAAGTCCAAGTTGCTCTCATTAAAACCAGTTTCTGTTGGAGCTTGTTTATATAATGAAACAGAAAGCACTGGTACTTATTAGGACTGGCTTTCACCCTAAGGAGTCTGTTTAATTATATGAGGTATGATTATAATTTTGTTAAGACCAGTTTCTACAATACTAGAAAATTCAGTCAGCAAACATAATTAAATGAGTTTCTTTTTCTCCTCCCTTAATACAACTGCATTTTACAACATTTTGAAACACACAATAAATTTCACTATAGAGCTGGGCTTTATTTGAGAATGTTGGCTTATTATTCAGTTCAACTTTTTAAAATTCAGATTTTTACAAATGTGTCACTAAGTAGCAATTGTAGTTGTGACATACATAAGAACAGCTAGAAAATCAAAATTGATTTATGCTGTTAGAAAATATGCCACCCACTTAATATATATTTTACCAGTGTCCATGGAATGAAGAAACTCAAATCCAGTGCCACATTGGGTTATAAGTTATCTCTGTGGTGAATTTGATCTATTTGAATTTGAATTCTTAATTCAGAATTTGAATTCTGTGGTGAATCTAAAAGATAGGACATTGAAAGATGAACTCTCCAGGTCAGTAGGTGCCCAATATCCTACTGGAGATAAGTGGAGAAATAACTCCAGAAAGAATGAAGAGACGGAGCCAAAGTGAAAACAACACCCAGTTGTGGATGTGACTGGTGATAGAAGCAAGGTCCGATGCTGTAAAGAGCAATATTGCATAGGAACCTGGAATGTTAAGTCCATGAATCAAGGTAAATTGGAAGTGGTCAAATAGGAGATGGCAAGAGTGAACATCGACATTTTAGGAATCAGTGAATTAAAATGGACTGGAATGGGTGAATTTAACTCAGATGACCATTTTTTCTACTACTGTGGGCAAGAATCCTTTAGAAGAAATGGAGTACCCTCATAGTCAACAAAAGAGTCTGAAATGCAGTACTTGGATGAAACCTCAAAAACAACAGAATGATCTCTGTTCATATCCAAAGCAAACCATTCAATATCACAGTAATCCAAGTCTATGCCCCAACCAGTAATGCTGAAGAAGCTGAAGTTGAACAGTTCTGTGAAGATCTGCAAGGCCTTCTAGAACTAACACCCCAAAAAGATGTCCTTTTCATTATAGGGGACTGGAATGCAAAAGTAGGAAGTCAAGAGATACCTAGAGTAACAGGCAAGTTTGGCGTGGAGTACAAAATGAAGCAGGGCAAAGACTAACAGAGTTTGGCCAAGAGAATGCACCTGTCATAGCAAACACCCTCTCCAACAACACAAGAGATGACTCTACACATGGACATCACCAGATGGTCAATACTGAAATCAGACTGATTATATTCTTTGCAGCCAAAGATGGTGAATTTCTATACAGTCAGCAAAAATAAGACTGGGAGCTGAGTGTGGCTCAGATCATAAACTCCTTATTGTAAAATTCAGACTTACATTGAAGAAAGTAGAGAAAACCAAACCACTAGACCTTTCAGGTATGACCTAAATCAAATCCATACAGCATTACAGTGGAAGTTACAGTGGAAGTGACAAATGGATTCAAGGGATTAGATCTGATAGACGGAGTGCCTGAAGAACTATGGACAGAAGTTCATGACATTGTACAGGAGGCAATAACCAAGACCATCCCCAAGAAAAAGAAATGCAAAAAGGCAAAATGGTTGTCTGAGGAGGCCTTACAAATAGCTGAGAAAAGAAGAGAAGCTAACGGCAAAAGGGAAAAGGGAAAGATATGCCCATTTGAATGCAAGGAGATATAAGAAAGCTTTTCTCAATGATCAGTGCAAAGAAATAGAGGAAAATAAGAATGTGAAAGACTAGAATTCTCTTCAAGAAAATTAGAGATACCAAGGGAATATTTCATTGCAAAGATGGGCACAATAAAGGACAGAAACGGTACGGACCTAACAGAAGCAGACAATATTAAGAAGAGTTGGCAAGAATACACAGAACTATACAAAAAAGATCTTCATGACCCAGATAACCACGATGATGTGATTACTCACCTAGAGCCAGACATCCTGGAATGGGAAGTCAAGTGGACCTTAGGAAGCATCACTACAAACAAAGCTAGTGGAGGTAATGAAATTCCAGTTGAGCTATTTCAAATCCTAAAAGTTGATGCTGTGCAAGTGCTGCACTCAATATGCCAGCAAATTTGGAAAACTCAGCAGTGGCCACAGGACTGGAAAAGGTCAGTTTTCATTCCAATCCCAAAGAAAGACAATGCCAAAGAATGCTCAAACTACCGCACAACTGCACTCATTTCACACACTAGCAAAGTGATGCTCAAAATTCTCCAAGCAAGGCTTCAACAGTACATGAACCATGAACTTCCAAATGTTCAAGCTGGATTTAGAAAAGACAAAAGAACCAGAGATCAAATTGCCAACATCCGTTGGATCATCGAACAAGCAAGAGAGTTCCGGAAAAACACCTATTTCTGCTTTATTGACTATGCCAAAGCCTTTGACTATGTGGATCATAACAAAATGGAAAATTTTTTAGAGATGGGAATACCAGACCACCTGACCTGCCTCCTGAGAAATCTGTATGCTGGTCAAGAAGCAACAGTTAGAACTGGACATGAAACAACAGACTGGTTCCAAATCACCAAAGCAGTACATCAAGGCTGTATATTGTCACCCTGCTCATTTAACTTAAATGCAGAGTACATTATACGAAATGCTGGGTGGGATGAAGCACAAGCTGGAATCAAGATTGCTGGGAGAAATATCAATAACCTCAGAAACCACCCTTATGGCAGAAAGGGAAGAAGAACTAAAGAGCCTCTTGATGAAAGTGAAAGTGGAGAGTGAAAAAGTTGGCTTAAAAACTCAATGTTCAAAAAACTAAGGCCATAGCATCCAGTCCCATCACTTCATGGCAAATAGATGGGGAAACAATGGAAACAGTGAGAGGCTTTATTTTCCTGGGCTCCAAAATCACTGCAGATGGTGACTGCAGCCATGAAATTACTCTTTGGAAGTAAAGCTATGAGCAACCTAGATAGCGTATTAAAAAGCAGAGACATTACTTTGCCAACAAAGGTCCGTGTCATCAAAGCTATGGTTTTTTCCAGTAGTTATGTATGGATGAGAGAGTTGGACTATAAGGAAAGTTGAGCACCGAAGAATTGATGCTTTTGAATTCTGGTGTTGGACTCTTTAGAGTCCCTTGGGCTGCAAGGAGATCCAACCAGTCACTCCTAAAGAAAATCAATCCTGAATACTCACTGAAAGGACTGATGCTGAAGCTGAAGCTTCATTACTCTGGCCACCTAATGCAGAGAACTGACTCATTGGAAAAGACCCTGATGCTGGGAAAGATTGAAGGCAGAAGGAGAAGGGGACAACAGAGGATGAGATTGTTGGATGGCATCACCAGCTCTATGGACATGAGTTTGAGTAAGCTCTGCAAGTTGGTGATGGACAGGGAAGCCTGGCATACTGCGGTGCATGGGGTTGCAAAGAGTCGCACACGATTGAGCGACTTAAATGAGCTGAATGATGGGCTTGACCAGTCAGAAAAGACAGGTCAAAAATTTACTTCACAAAAATCTCTGAAGATAAGTATTGTAGTGTAAATTTAATAGTTCTGGTAGAAGTCACAATCATTATTAACCAAAAATGGGTGTTTACTCAGGAAAAACTTGTCTTTATAATCACCTGCCAACTATTGCCTAAGTTCAACCACCCTCCACATAGTCAGGACTACTTTGGGGTCATAGCAGTCTCTCTGACCCTTGCCCCAAATCTCCATCTAGGGACCCTGAACCCATCCTTCTGTGAGCCATGGGCCACTGGGGCTGGTGGGGGGAGGGGATGGCAGTGCCAGCCAATCAGAAGCACAGTCCGTGCCCGTGAAACAATGAGCTACTGATGAGGGTGTGGCCAGGAGAACGGCTTTTAGAGAAAACTGTCATTTTATGGTCAGCTTTAGACAGACACGGCACTTCTGCTGTCTTCTGAATAATGTCATCCAGGCTCTTTTCCTGTCTTCTGCACTCCTGACTAGATCCTGAAAGATCTGGTCTCTAATCTAGGCCCTGATTTTCCTCAGCCTTGGAGAAAGAAGAGGTATGTGACTGTAGGAGTAGAAACAGTGGTTGCAGAGCTAAGTTGAGGGCTACCCTTGGGGAAGTAGGTTTGGGAGCTTAAGCAAAGTGGGGAAGCCTTGGGCTAGGAATGGAAGTTCATCTTGAATATATCTGCGTCAATCCTTTAAGTGAGATTAGAAGTTTGAACGTTTCAGTGTTACCTCATCCTATTTATCCTAGATGTTCTATTTTTCTAGATTACTATCTATTTACCTCTCTCCTGCAACTTCTCAAATGATACCCTTATCAGTCATCAAATAGCAAATGCCTACCATGTGAAGGAGCTCTAGAAAGATGTTGTGGAGGAAACACACTTATACATTGAATGTGATCTCTAAAACAGAGAAGCTTCAATTCAGAGAAGACATAAACAGATCAAAAGATAACCAAGGATTTTAAAAATAGATAATAAGGCACTTAAATTTATAGACACTAAATGCCCTCATAGCTTAGAGGAAAAATTGCCTTGACTAGAGTGGTCTGGCAAGCTTTCTTGACAGATAACATTATCCCTTTATGTTCAGAGTATCTCCTTTGGATTCTTGTAAAATCTGATTTTACATATTGATGAAAAATGGGGTGGAAACTAAAATCTATTATATATTTAGAGAAACAATAATGGATATAATTGATCTTTAGCTTCATTTTCCTTTGAGGGTATTGCTGAGTTTTCTTTAAGCAAATTAAAATTGGATACACACTCTTCTTCATTCAGGAAAATCTGTCTTGGTATGTCATCGAGGCCTTGCTCTTTCACTCTGTCAGATATCCTCATTCCTAGACGCTTTCATGCTTTCTCAGTGGCCACACTCTGTTCAAGCTCTATTCTTGATTTAACTGGACAAATAATTGATGAGGGTACCTCTGTAGACATTGAAAGTGCTCTAAAATTAAATATTTTCTCTAGGTTATAAACATCCCCAAAGTGTCATAAAATGGGATGTACCACGGTATTCTAGAAAGAATGCTGCTGCTGCTGCTAAGTCACTTCAGTCGTGTCCGACTCTGTGCGACCCCATAGACGGCAGCCCACGAGGCTCCCCCTTCCCTGGGATTCTCCAGGCAAGAACACTGGAGTGGGTTGCCATTTCCTTCTCCAATGCATGGAAGTGAAAAGTGAAAGTGAAATCACTTAGTCGTGCCTGACTCTTAGCGACCCCATGGACTGCAGCCCACCAGGCTCCTCCGTCCATGGGATTTTCCAGGCAAGAGTACTGGAGTGGGGTGCCATTGCCTTCATAAAAAGGCCTTAATAGGGACTTCCCTGGTGGTCCCGTGGTTAAAATTCCATGCTTTCACTTCAGGGGGCATGGGTTCAATCCCTGGCCAGGGAACCAAGATCTCACAGGCAGTGTGGCATGGCTGGAAAAATAAAATGCCGTGACAGTAATCATTTTCTGATGTTGCAGAACTTAAAGCAGAAAAAGTAAGTCTTCTAAAACAGAAAAGCTCAGGTATTCATTTTAGATGTCTTTGCCTCTTCAGTCCATTAACAGATAATTTTATTATTCTAGTTTCCCTTCTATATTTGTTATCTTGATCTCCAAATGCACCGACTTTCCTTACCTGATAATCATAAACTTAGAAAAATCTGTCCAAATCCTCAAATCACCTTGTTTAAAACAATACACATCTGAAACATTGTAAATACTACAATTAAATATATATATGTAATTCATCTTTCCACTAAAGACAAGAATCACCTCTACAACCTTGCAGACATACGTCTCTCACTCCAATATTCCAATACTAAGACTAACCAGGTACAATGTTAAATTTGCCTCCCAGGGATTGCTAGCCATTGATCCTACTTGATCCTTTCAAAGCAAAAAATAAATCTAACCCATTTTAGTTTTAGAGTTTAAAGCAAAACAGTCTGTACTGTACATAGGAAGAGGGTGTAGTATTGCCAAGATTGAAGAGGCTTGTAGGTAGCAAGCAATCTGAGATACATTTATACTAAAAAAAGTATTCACTGTCTCTTTAAAATTCAAATTTAACTGGATGTCCTATATTGTTACTTATTAAAACTGACATTCTTACAAGTGACAGCCAAAGAGAGTAAAGTTGAGATAGTCAATGAATGGGGTAGGAGCTACACCCTGCTCAGTGCTGTTCAGTCCTAACTCTGCTCATGACTGCTCAGCACCTCTGCGGAAGCCTCTTCAGAGCATCCATTCCTATAGAAATCATACTACTTATGGTTACCTATTCTCTGATAAACTAGCTCCCTCCACTGACCAACACCAACTTTCCTTTCCTTCTTCAACCTTCCCATGCACTTCATTCTTGTTTAACCAAATCCCATCTCTACCTGAGGGAGAAAGTAGGGGAATTCTTTTGATAAATTCAGGGGTCTAATTAGACTTTGCACATATATCTCCAGGTTACCCCACACCTTTCACAGTTCAGTTTAAACATCCAAAGGCAATGACCATTTTCACCCAAGTGTCATCTCCTGACAATGTTTCCAATGTCTCCCATCATTCCTCAAATTTCATAGTCCATGAACTTCAAATGAAGTGAGTAGAACTAAACCCAATACTCTGAGTCAGATTTAAACACTGCTTACTACCTTAAGATTTGCATGGCATCCAAAATGGCCATGCTTAATTTCTCTAGTACCTCCAGGGAAACAAAACCACAGATGCCACCACTCACCTACCAAGAAGTCCAAATTTTAAAATACTGACAATAGCAAATGTTAACTGGGATACAGACCTCTCACATTTTGCTTGGGGGGTGTAAACTGACTCAGCAATTCCACTTTTAGGTATATGCCCAAGTGAAATGCATATATGTGTTCTCCAAAACACATGTACAAGAATGCTGTTAAGCACTTCCCTTGCTGTCCAGTGACTAAGATTCCGAGCTTCCAGTGCAGGGATCATGGGTTCAATCCCTGGTCGAGGAACTAATCCCAAATACCATGTGGCATGGCCAAAAACAACAATAAATAAATTCTTTTTAAAAAAAAGATTGCTCCTAGCAGCATTATTCCTAATAGCCTGAAACCGGAAAAACAACCCATAGGTCAATAGTTCAGTTCAGTTCAGTTCAGTCGCTCAGTCCTGTCCGACTTTTTGCGACCCCATGAATCGCAGCACGCCAGGCCTCCCTGTCCATCATCAACTCCCGGAGTTCACTGAGACTTACATCCGTTGAGTCAGTGATGCCATCCAGCCATCTCATCCTCTGTCGTCCCCTTCTCCTCCTGCCCCCAATCCCTCCCAGCCTCAGAGTCTTTTCCAATGAGTCAGCTCTTCGCATGAGGTGGCCAAAGTACTGGAGTTTCAGCTTCAGCATCATTCCTTCCAAAGAAATCCCAGGGCTGATCTCCTTCACAATGGACTGGTTGGATCTCCTTGCAGTCCAAGGGACTCTCAAGAGTCTTCTCCAACACCACAGTTCAAAAGCATCAATTCTTCGGTGCTCAGCCTTCTTCACAGTCCAACTCTCACATCCATACATGACCACTGGAAAAACCATAGCCTTGACTAGACGGACCTTTGTTGGCAAAGTAATGTCTCTGCTTTTCAATATGCTTTCTAGGTTGGACATAACTTTCCTTCCAAGGAGTAAGCGTCTTTTAATTTCATGGCTGCAGTCACCATCTGCAGTGATTTTGGAGCCCCCCAAAATAAAGTCTGACACTGTTTCCACTGTTTCCCCATCTATTTCCCATGAAGTGATGGGACCAGATGCCATGATCTTCGTTTTCTGAATGTTGAGCTTTAAGCCAACTTTTTCACTCTCCACTTTCACTTTCATCAAGAGGTGTTTTAGTTCCTCTTCACTTTCTGCCATAAGGGTGGTGTCATTTGCATATCTGAGGTTATTGATATTTCTCCTGGCAATCTTGATTCCAGCTTCTGCTTCTTCCAGCCCAGCGTTTCTCATGATGTACTCTGCATAGAAGTTAAATAAGCAGGGTGACAATATACAGCCTTGACGAACTCCTTTTCCTATTTGGAACCAGTCTGTTGTTCCATGTCCAGTTCTAACTGTTGCTTCCTGACCCGCAGACAGATTTCTCAAGAAGCAGATCAGGTGGTCTGGTATTCCCATCTCTTTCAGAATTGTCCACAGTTTATTGTGATCCACACAGTCAAAGGCTTTGGCATAGTCAACAAAGCAGAAATAGATGTTTTTCTGGAACTCTCTTGCTTTTTCCATGATCCAGCGGATGTTGGCAATTTAATCTCTGGTTCCTCTGCCTTTTCTAAAACCAGCTTGAACATCAGGAAGTTCACGGTTCACGTATTGCTGAAGCCTGGCTTGGAGAATTTTGAGCATTACTTTACTAGCGTGTGAGATGAGTGCAATTGAGCATTCTTTGGCATTGCCTTTCTTTGGGATTGAAATGAAAACTGACATTTCCAGTCCTGTGGCCACTGCTGAGTTTTCCCTATTTGCTGGCATATTGCGTGCAGCACTTTCACAGCATCGTCTTTCAGGATTTGAAATAGCTCAACTGGAATTCCATCACCTCGACTAGCTTTGTTCATAGTGATGCTTTCTAAGGCCAACTGGACTTCACATTCCAGGATGTCTGGCTCTAGGTCAGTGATCACACCATTGTGATTATCTGGGTCATGAAGATCTTTTTTGTACAGTTCTTCTGTGTATTCTTGCCATCTCTTCTTAATATCTTCTGCTTCTGTTAAGTCCTTACCATTTCTGTCCTTTATCAAGCCTAGCTTTGCATGAAATGTTCCCTTGGTATCTCTAATTTTCTTGAAGAGATCTCTAGTCTTTCCCATTCTGTTGTTTTCCTCTATTTCTTTGCATTGATCACTGAGGAAGGCTTTCCTATCTCTTCTTGCCATTCTTTGGAACTCTGCATTCAGATGTTTATATTTTTCCTTTTCTCCTTTGCTTTTCACTTCTCTTCTTTTCACAGCTATTTGTAAGGCCTCCCCAGACAGCCATTTTGCTTTTCTACATTTCTTTTCCATGGGGATGGTCTTGATCCCTGTCTCCTGTACAATGCCATGAACCTCATTCCATAGTTCATCAGACACTCTATCTATCAGATCTAGGCCCTTAAATCTATTTCTCACTTCCACTGTATAATCATAAGGGATTTGATTTAGGTCATACCTGAATGGTCTAGTGATTTTCCCTACTTTCTTCAATTTAAGTCTGAATTTGGTAATAAGGAGTTCATGATCTGAGCCACAGTCAGCTCTTGGTGTTGTTTTTGTTGACTGTATAGAGCTTGTTCATCTTTGGCTGCAAAGAATATAATCAATCTGATTTCAGTGTTGACCATCTGGAGATGTCCATGTTTAGAGTCTTCTCTTGTGTTGTTGGAAGAGGGTGTTTGCTATGATCAGTGCATTTTCTTGGCAAAACTCTATTAGTCTTTGCCCTGCTTCATTCCGTATTCCAAGGCCAAATTTGCCTGTTATTCCAGGTGTTTCTTGACTTCCTACTTTTGCATTCCAGTCCCTTATAATGAAAAGTACATCTTTTTTGGATGTTAGTTCTAAAAAGTCTTGTAGGTCTTCATAGAACTGTTCAACTTCAGCTTCTTCAGGTCAATAGTAGAAGGGATAAATAATTTGTGTATAATCAAATGATACATACAGCACTGAAAATAAATGATTACTAATGTACACACAACAACATGGATAAATATCACAACCATTTGAGAAAAAATAAGAAAGTATATATAATATTCCATTTACTTATCTATGATATTAGAAATCAAGAGATATACTAACTTTGGGGAGGTGTGGGGGGAGTGAATGGGAGATAGCATGGAACTGGTTTCTGTAGTGCCAGTTCTTTTATTTTTTACAAAGCATATAATAAGTGCTTCACTATTTTAATTAGCTCATCTTTGATTGCACTTGGTCTTCATTGCTGCATATGGACTTTCTCTACTTGGGGTGCCCGGGCCTCTCATTGCTGTGGCTTCTCTCACTGTGGAGCACGGGCTCTAGGGCACATGGCTCAGTAGCTGCAGCTCACGGCGTCTAGAGCTCAGACTCAGTAGTTGTGGGTGCATGGGCTTAGTTGCCCCAGAGCATGTGAAATCTTCCTGGACCAGGGATCAAATCCACGTACCTTGCTTTGGCAGGCAGATTCTTAACCACTGGAACACCAGGGAAGTCCACATGTTCTTTCTTGATATGAGTAGAGAACACGGATTGGTTCACTTTATAATTCATCAAGCTATCCACTTAGAAATGTTGCCTTTTCTGTACATATGTTATATACTTCAATAAGTTTTTTGAAAGACAGCATTGAATTTGCAGTAAATCTAGTCTTTTACACTACACGCTTATGGGTTTGATATTGTTAAAATTTTAAGCACAGTACTTATTTGCATTCATTCTGAAATTTCATTGTTATTTCAGTCAATTAAGATATTTGAAGATTCTACCATTCAATATATTAGCTTTCCTTCCAACTGTATCTTTATGTGAGTCCTCTAGCATACTTGTGGAGGCTCCCTCTGAGTGGACACTAGAACACAAATCAATATCATTTAGGTCTACCTGTTTTCCAGCTAGGGACATTTTCATCTCTCCTATAATTTAGTATGTTACCCACAAAGATGTGAGAAACTTGGCCAAATGCCTTGTTAAATTCAAGATATGCTTTGTAGACAGCATTCTCTTAATTTAAAAGTTTAATAAATCAAAAAAAGGAAATAAGGCCAGTTTGTTCTCAGCTCTGAATTCATTTTAATTCCTTTTCGTCACCTCTTACTGATACAAGTGCTCATGTATTATGCAGTGTGCTCTGTGCTTAGCTGTGTATGACTCCTTGCAGCCCTCTGGACTGTAGCCTGCCAGACTTCTCTGTCCGTGGGATTTTTCTGGCAAGAATACTTGAGTGGGTTGCCATTTCCTCCTCCATGGATCTTCCTGACCCAGGCATAGAACCCAAGTCTCCTGCGACTCCTGCTTTGCAGGCAAATTCTTGACCACTGAGTCACTGCTGCTGCTGCTAAGTCGCATCAGTTGTGTCCAACTCTGTGCGACCCCATAGACGGCAGCCCAACACACTGGAGAAGCCCTATCACTGAATATGGCAACTCACAAATATTCCAGCTCTCTCTCCCACTGCACACACAGTAGGATCGCACTCTCCTGCTTTGGCCAACCAATATCACTTCAGTGGAAGTGAAATAAGTCCTCACTTCTGGGAGGACACTTTAAGAAGGAGTCTACAGTGGAATCATCTGTTGTCACTGTGTCTGGGAAACTGAAATGTCCCAGCCTGGGACCCAGAATGAAGACAACAATAGAGTAGGGCCTCAGATTACCTATAATGGACACGGGGTGGTGGTTTAGTCACTAAGTCATGTCCGACTCTTGATGACCCTGTGGACCGTAGCCCACCAGCCTTCTCTGTCCATGGGATTTCTGAGGCAAGAATACTGGAATAGTTTCCCATTTCCTTCTTCAGGGAATCTTCCCAACCCGGGGATTGAACCCTTGTCTCCTGCATTGCAGGCAAATTCTTTATCACCTGGGAAGCCCACAGTGGATATGTGGCATGAGTAAGACATAAGCCGTTGTTATTTCCAGCCACTGAGATTTTGGAGTTTTCCATTGACAAAGCAAAACTAGCTTATATTGACTGATAGCGCCACATTTACCAAACTGTGTTTTCTGGAATCCACATGTAGGCTCATCTTTTGAAATTCAGAGGAAAATGTACCAGCCTCTAATTTTCCAGCCCTTCTCACATTCTCCTTTTTTTTTTTTTATATAATTTTATTTTATTTTTACATTTTTGGCTATTCTGTGTCCTTGTCGCTGCATGGGCTTTTCTCTAGCTGCAGCAAACGAGGGCTACTCTCTAGCTGTAGTGGGCAGGCTTCTCATTGCAGTGGCTTCTCCTGTTGCCCAGGCTCTAGGGCACACAGTCTTCCGTAGCTGTGGCATGTGGGCTCAGCAGTTGCAGCTCCTGGGCACTAGAGCACTGGCTCAGTAATTGTAGCATTAACATACGGGCTTAGTTGCTCCTCAGCATGTGGATCCTTCTAGCCTAGGGATCAAACCTGTGTCTCCTGCATTGGCAGGTGGATTCTTTACCATTGGGCCATCAGTGAAGCCCTCACTGAGCCACCAGGAAAGGCCTTTCCATTATTTTTTGAGATTACTGAAATTACATCTGTCAATTCTTTCGATGTATTTCAGTGGATATGGGTTATCTGGGGATGGCTGTGATGGTGGTTTAGTCCCTAAGTCGTGTCCAACTCTTTCGACCCCATGGACTGCCAGGGTACTCTGCCAGGCTCCTCTGTCCATGGGATTTCCCAGGCAAGAATACTGGAGTGGGTTGCCATTTCCTTCTCTGGGGGGATCTTCCTAACCCAGGGGTTGAACCTGAGTCTCCTACATTGCAGGCAGATTCTTTACTGTTGAGCCACCAGGGAAGCCCTGGGGATGGCTGCTTGAATTTAAATGACTAGGTACTTTAACACTGTTTTCTTATCTTGGACTTCTTGTCAATATTTGTTATATTTTCAATTCTCCATAATGGAGAAGACAGAAACAAAAGAAGTGTTGTGTAGCACATCATAGTTAAGCTTTGTCCTTATTCTTCCTTTATTAATCACCTTGCCGTCAATAAAGCCTAAAAGCCCCTCTAGGTTTTCTTAACTTCAGCATTTTCCTAAGTCTCAGCTCATTCTGGTCATTCTCATACCCTTCTTATAAGTTCATATAGCACTTATCAAATTGACTATCTGAAAATATTTATTTGATGTATTTATTATCTATTGACTGTTCCTAGCATATGCTGTGTTTCCGTGATACTCTTTAAAAAAAAAAAAAAGACTTAGTTATATACTTCTCCTATCTTTTGTTCATTCTTAACATTTGTATTTACCAAGTTTTTCCTTTCAAAGATTATCTAATACCTAATATTTAGTACCCATTTTTAAAGGTTTCTGTCCCTTTTAAGGGTTTTTTTGTAAAATATGCCAATATACTAATGTTTTTCTTGATTTAAAAAAAATGCTTCGCTTAAGTCTAAGGTATATGTAAACTGTCTCAATTTTTCTAATACTCTTATGTACCCCAACATGATTTACATCTGGTTGAAATTACTAACAACTTCCTTCATGTTGGTATCATCAGTCCCTCTTTTTTTTTAAACTCCCTCATTATCTGTATCATTTATTCCAGGAACTTGAATTGCTCTGAAAATATTGGGTATGCTATTTCTGTTCAGGGTGGTTCAGCATGATTTTCACAGCATTCAGGTGTGAGCATTTCATTAACCCCAGCAGGCAAAGAAATGCCTTAGGGAATCCTAGTTTTCTCAGAACTAAGTAGGTAACAAATCAACATTTCCATGTTTCCTTCCATTTATGGTTTAAAAGTCTTATATTCACACATACACACACCCCTTTTAATTCTTTTTCTCTATTTCTTTATACCTATACCTTAGAATACTTCATCTCTTGCTTATATATGACCCTCCACTTTGCTATTTACCTTTCTATAAATGGGGCTTCCCTGGTGACTCAGCTGGTAAAGAATCCGGCTGCAATGAGGGAGACCTGGGTTTGACCCCTGGGTTGGGAAGATCCCCTGGAGAAGGGAACGAATGGCTACCCACTCCAGTCTTCTGGCCTGGAGAATTTCATGGACTGTATAGTCCACGGGGTCACAAAGAACCGAACATGACTGAGCGACTCTCACGTTCACTTTTCTATAAATATTCACACACATAAACTCCTGTTTATGCTTTCTTTTTTAGTTTTCAAAAAAGAGAAAGAAAAAATAAGAGACGAAGGGGCAAGGAAAGAGGGAACATAAGGACAGAAAGGAAAGGGGCCTGGACCAAAGCAATCGTGCTACTGGCCCCTCTGCCACAGCGCTTGCACCCCGAGGGCTCACCCTTTCATGCAAATGCATGGTCAACAAGTCAGTCATTCTCACATCAACCACTTAAATGAGCATTTTGCAGGTTAGAGAAGATGGGGAAAAAGAAATAGGAAAGTGAGTGAATGAATATAAGTCAGATTGCCTCCAATTTCAGCTTTGTTTTCTAGAAAGTACATTCAGGACTGTTCGTGGTGATCATACAATCCAGAATATTTGCCTTGAACATGAACACTCGAAGAGAACTTGAATCACAGGACCGGGCCATCGTCAAAATAGCAGCTCATTTACCGGACCTCATTGTCTATGGAGATTTCTCTCCAGAGAGACCTTCTGTGGATAATTTTGATGGAGTCTTGATGTTTGTTGATATTTCAGGCAAGCACAAAAGGGATGTTTAATGTGGGTGAACAGTAGGTTTGCATGAAATCACAAACAGTGCTTGACTGCAGAGTAGGGGTGCTGCTTCAGAGTTTTTGTGCTGTTATTGCAAATATTCCCACTGAGAAGACAAGAGGGAGGACCTGGCTTATGGACCTGGCTCCCTCTCATCTTCCTTTGCCTGGCATGTCCAGTGATGGGCAAATCTTTAAGATGCCTAAGTCCTGGGCCTGGTACTTCAGGCTCCAGTGTCCCTGTCCCAACTTCACTGACTCAGCCTCCAAGGCCTACACCATCCCAGGCAAAACTGACCTCTGGAAATGATCTCTCTGATGTTATTTACAGCTTAAGAGGAAACTTACCATCTCTTCAGAAGTCATAGAACTTTATGTGTTTTCATTATCATGAAATGGAAGTTCTATACCCAGTTAAAACTGAAGTCACCCCTGTTCAAGTTGGGAATTTAGGAGGGAAGAGTTATCTGGTGCCTTTCCTTGACCCCTAAGATAATAAATATAGATAGAGGAGACCCAATATCTGACACTTGGCCTGCCACAAAGATCATTTAAAAGAAACACTGCCAGTTCTTAAAAGCTGAGGCCCATTGCTAGCGAGTGTGGTCCTCTTCTCCTGACACTGTTTGGTTCCTCCAAGCACCCAAGGAAACGAGCTGCACAATTGTTCCAGGTTTTACTGCAATGACTGAGAAGTTCAGCACAGCCATGTACATGGACCGAGGGGCTGAGCAGCTGGTGGAAATCCTCAACCACTACATAAGTGCAATAGTGGAGAGTAAGTGTTTCTGACTTAAGCATATGCATTGTTTTCTGTATTTGGTGGTTACAACCTGAGAGAGTACTGTTGCTCAGTACTCTTCATTGTCTCCATGAAATGTGTATGAAACCAGTCTTTTTTGAAATATAATATAGTACAAGTGAAGGAATGTAATCAAATCTCACTAACACAGACTGAGGGATTAGTTTTGTATTAGTTACAAGACTAAATTAGAGATTACTTTGAAAAGAAGTATAGTAGTAATACTTTCGGAGAAGGCGATGTCACCCCACTCCAGTACTCTTGCCTGGAAAATCCCACGGACAGAGGAGCCTGGTGGGCTGCAGTCCATGGGGTCGCTAAGAGTCGGACACGACTGAGCGACTTCACTTTCACTTTTCACTTTCATGCACTGGAGAAGGAACTGGCAACCCACTCCAGTGTTCTTCCCTGGAGAATGCCAGGGACGGGGGAGCCTGGTGGGCTGCCGTCTATGGAGTCATGCAGAGTCGGACACAACTGAAGCGACTTAGCAGTAATACTTTTAGTTATGTTCAATAACTCCAAAAAGCTAGCATCAGTATAACTCAAACATAGTCATTAAGAGGATATGTTATAAATGTTGTTGTTGTTCAGTCACTAAGTTGTATCAGACTCTTTGTGACCTCATGGACTGCAGCACATCAGGCTTTCCTGTCCTTCACTATCTCCTGGAATTTGCTCAAACTCATGTCCATTGAGTTTGTCTTGCCATCCAACTGTCTCATCTTCTGTTACCTGCTTCTCCTCCTGCCTTCAATCTTTCCCAGCATTAGGATCTTTTCCAAAGAGTCAAGTCTTTGCATCAGGTGGCCAAAGTATTGGAGCTTCAGCTTCAGTCCCTCCAATGAATATTCAAGGTTGATTTTCTTTACAATTGACTAGTTTGATCTCCTTGCAGTCCAAGGGACTTTGAAGAATCTTCTCCAGCACCATAATTTGAAAGCATCAATTCTTCAGCACTCAGCCTTCTTTATGGTCCAACTTTCACATCAGTACATGACTATTGGAAAAACCATAGCTTTGACTGTATGAACCTTTGTTGGTGAAGTGATGTCTCTGCTTTTTAATATGCTATCTAGGTTTGTCATAGCTTTTCTTCCAAGGAGCAAGCATCTTTTAATTTCATTGTATGAACAGATGAATGATTTATAATCCACTTGTCAGTAATTTATGTCCTAATAATGGATTCTGAAGTACTTACTGATGACTGAAAAGTTTGATCTCCTTTTCAACCTCTGCCTACCACTTGTTTGCATTATTAATTTGAACTATGCATGAAGAAAAGGATTTATTCTTTTAAGGTAAGTCCTGCTGCTGCTGCTGCTAAGTCACTTTAGTCGTGTCCGACTCTGTGCAACCCCATAGACGACAGCCCACCAGGCTCCCCCATCCCTGGGATTCTCCAGGCCTAGGTCTAGTCTATTATCAAGGTCTGAGTTTCCTTGTAATACCTTAATATCACCCACTAGACAACACTAGACAACTCACAGTGTCCCTGTGAGGGACAGGGTGGCCTGGTGTGCTGCAGTCCATGGGGTCACAAAGAGTTGGACACGACTGAGCAACTAAATAACAACAACAATAACAGCAGACAACACTTCAGTTCAGTTCAGTTCAGTTCAGTCGCTCAGTTGTGTCCGACTCTTTGCGACCCCATGAATTGCAGCACGCCAGGGCTGCCTGTCCATCACCAACTCCTGGAGTTTACCCAAACTCATGTCCATTGAGTTGGTGATGCCATCCAGCCATCTCATCCTCTGTTGTTCCCTTCTCCTCCTGCTCCCAATCCCTCCCAGCATCAGGGTCTTTTTCAATGAGTCAACTCTTCGCATCAGGTGGCCAAAGTATTGGAGCTTCAGCTTCAGCATCAGTCCTTCCAATGAACACCAGGACTGATCTCCTTGCCATCCAAGGGACACTCAAGAGTCTTCTCCAAAACCACAGTTCAAAAGCATCAATTCTTCAGCGCTCAGCTTTCTTCACAGTCCAACTCTCACATCCATACATGACCACTGGAAAAACCATAGCCATGACTAGATAGACCTTTGTTGGCAAAGTGATGTCTCTGCTTTTGAATATGCTATCTAGGTTGGTCATAACTTTCCTTCCAAGGAGTAAGCGTCTTTTAATTTCATGGTGGCAGTCACCATCTGCCGTGATTTTGGAGCCCAAAAAAATAAAGTCTGACACTGTTTCCACTGTCTCCCCATCTATTTCCCATGAAATGATGGGACCAGATGCCATGACACTTAATCCTCATTAAAAGCAGAAATCTACAGTTTTCTAGTTCCTTTTTGCATTGCACTTAGCACATTTTCAATGTTGCAAAAATAAGAAGAGAAATACCTGTTTATGTCATAAAGCCTAAATAAACAAAATGCAAGTTGGCGATAAAATTCAAATTGACCATAGCTGTGGTTTTTTGTTTTTCAGTTCTTATGGAGTCCTGTCATTCGTGCACTCATCCACCCTCAGTCAAGCCCTGACTCATAACACACACAGATCAATAAAGAGCATTTCATTATCATGGGAGGAGGGTAGCTGTCCTCAGGCCTCATGAGAAATCCTAACTTCTACTTTCCATTCACAGAAACAGAGCAGGTACATACTCCAGCTCACTGTTCTCATTCTTGTCTGAGCCTTGGGTTTAAATGCCTTGTCTGAGAAGACATCTTTAGTATAAACCTATCTCTGAGATGCTCTTAACTTGACCTAATTTCTACCCCATTGTTGAAGGGTAGATTCTTTTTATTGGCTTTCAGAAACCAAAGTTATGCTGTACACATGAAACTTTCATAAAATAAGAGAAAGAAAGAAAAAAAAAAAAACAGAGTTTCATTTCACCTTATTTTCTTTTTTTCCCTCAGAAGTGTTGATTTTTGGAGGAGACATCTTAAAATTTGCAGGTATGAGGGCTTCCTGAGACGGCAGGGGTAAGAAAGAAGTGCCAAGGCTCCTATACTCTGACAAAGGAGACATCTCAGAGAGAGCAGCAGGTAGCAGTGGGTAGAGGAATGTTTGAAGACTAAGTTTCTGTACGGATTTCATGCAAAACAGAGTGGAATCCCAGGGCAGGTCAGGAGCCCCCAGTGTGTCTGTCTTTTCAAGGTGATGCACTGCTAGCCCTGTGGAAGGTGGAGAGAAAGCAGCTGAAAAACATCATCACAGTGGTCATTAAATGTAGCCTGGAGATTCACGGATTGTTTGAGACCCAGGAGTCTGAAGAAGGCCTGGATATCCGAGTCAAGATAGGTAAGCTTTGGTTGTCCAGTAGTTAAGACAGTCCAGTAGTTAAGAAACTGCACTCCCAATGCAGGGACGACTGGTTTGATCCCTGATCTGGGAATTAAGGATCTCTCTCTCTATATATATATATAGAGAGAGAGAGAGAGACATATATGTAAGCTTTTGAGAAAGAGATGCTATAGCAGTTTGAACATGGGTCCTAACTCCTGAGGAATCGCCCCTCTAAAGAGAAAACAGTGGAACATCATGACTCAGGCCCACCATCAGGTCATGAACTTTGACTAACCTGAAGGTGAATTTTGGTTTCCTCATTTACCAGTTAAGAGAACTCCTAATATCCACCTCATAACTCTTACAAAAAGTAAATTTGAATGGTTAGAATAGTACCTGGCACAACCACTCCACAAAATACTCTTTATCATTACTATTGCTGTTATTAGGTCTTGCTGCTGTCAACAATGATTATTATTAAGCACAGTAGGGAGCAGCTTGTGATTACATAGATTCAACAACGTATTAGGACTAGTCCTCCTCTACTTCATAAGACTCATGTGCAAGAAAAGCCTAAAAGGTCAGCCTGCAACACAGCTCCACTTAATAGAGGGCTTCTTAAATTCATACATACAATAACGATCACCTGTATTTCCATATTGTACTGCAGACATTACTCAGTGTCACTTCTGCTTCACCACAGTCCTGAGGTATAGGCAGTGTGGGATCTATTTCACAGGTGGGAAATGAAATTCTGATAGGTATGAATGATGAGTTACAGCTGGTGCTATTGGTATTCATGTCTACCTAACTGTAAACTTTAGAATTCTTGAATATCAGAGGTGATAAGAAGATGGATCAGGGGTTATCCAGTTAACTGCTCTCAGCTTTCTTTAGGTCAGCAGTCCCCAAATTTTTAGCACCAGGGACTGGTTTTGTGAAAGACAATTTTTCCACGGACTGGCTTGGGGGGATGGTGGTTTTGGGATGATTCAATTGCATTACATTTATTGTAGACTTTATTTCTATTATTATTACATCAGCTCCACCTCAGATCATCGGGCTTTAGATCCCAGAGGTTGAGGACCTCTGCTTTAGGTTATTCAAATTTTCCAAGATTTTTAAATCTTCTGTTAAAAAAAAAATCAAATTTGTTGTAATACTAAATATTTCTTTCCAAGTTACCACCTAGAGAGTTTTGATGTATTATTCTTCTTGAAAAATGATGGGGACCCTTCAGGTGCATACTTAATGGCTATTAAAGAAGAAGTACCAGTATCTTTTAACCAGCCTAGGCATCCATGTACTTCAGAGGAAAAACAGACCCCCTGTAATATGTATATATCAGGGGGATTCAGTCTTGACAAAGTAGCACATCAGAGCAAAGATAAAAAACAACCTTTGATTATGTTAATTATGGTAATTTAAAAGAACTGTGTATCACAGCTCATTTACACATACATTTTTTACATGTCATATTTTAAAACATTCTGTCTTCTGTTGTTTTGGTACCAAAATCTTCAGCTCCCAACCTAAAAACAACTAGAAGACACGATGGAACACTCGACGGTCAAAATACCTGCTCATTTCTCCAACCTTTTCTTGTCTATCTGTTGCCTGAAATTTCACCCTGTTACTTTTTAACTAGAACCTCATCTCTGATAAAATGCAAATCTTTCCCAAACAGAAGTCATTAAAATTGTCCTCTGTATAAATAAGAAGTAGTTTGAAGTATGAATTGAAGAAAAAATAAAATAACTTTCTTTGAGGAGTGATATGGCCATCTAGGGAGCTAAATGTCACAAAAAGGTGGAAAATAAGTAGCTAATTTTCTAGATTCCAGAGCAAAGGTGTTTGGGAAGGCCTGGGCCCAGAAGAGACATTCACTGATTTCTATATAAAATTTTAGAGACTAGACTTTTCTCTGAGATGCTCAAGATTCTGATTGTCCAAGAAGCCATGCTGCTGGGGACTAAGCCAAAACTTCTCATGCAAACCCTTGCTTGCCTTCCTGCCAGGACTGGCTGCTGGCCACATCAGCATGTTGGTCTTTGGAGACGAAACTCGAAACTACTTTTTGGTGATTGGTCAGGCCGTAGATGATGTGCGCCTCGCGCAGAACATGGCACAGGTGAATGACGTCATTCTATCCCCAAACTGCTGGCAGCTCTGTGACAGGAGCATGATTGAAATTGAGAGGATTCCAGATCAGAGAGCAGTTAAGGTAGGTGTGATGCTGCTACTTGTCCAAAGTTCTGCCAGTCCATGCCAGGGGCCTCCTGTCAGAAAAGCCACTGGTTCTATGAAGCTGGCAACTTGGATGGGGTCAGTGTGGGATAGATTGAAAAGTATTAGCCCAGGACATCTCCTCTGGGAGGAGCCAAGCCTGGTGAGTTCAAGAGGAAGTGATCAGGCTTTTCTGTGGTAACTAAAGATGTGGAATTTGGGTATGGAGGCCTTTGGTGGGACTAGTGCCCTTGTTTAATGAAAAATTTCCTGGCTATTCCCTGGGAGCAGAGGGTTGTACAATAGTTTTGGGGGCTGCCATTCGCCCTCAAGTTCTCTCCTCAACACTCCTAACTCAATGCAAGTAATCACAGAGGATGAGAACTGGAGGCGAGCAGGGACAGCAAAGACTATGGAGGGAAAAGAATTTTCCCTGAGCCCTGCCTAGCAGAAAACACTGTAGTTAAGTTGAAGCTGGACTATAAGCAGAACTGTCCCTGGGATATAGCCAATTAGAAAAAGGAAGGAGAGCTCTGCTGCTAACTGAACCAGCAACAGGACCGTTTGGCAGATGGAAAGAATAGATGGTGAATGCATGAAGTTGCCAGCAAAGATGAGAACCCCAAACCATGCCCTATGCATCAGTCTACTCCCCTCCTAGCCTCCCCGACTCACTCTCCCAGTAATACACATCAGGGCTGCATGACCTAGCTGGCTGATAGCAATGCCCCTGCTCCCCCATCTTCTTCGATCATTACTTATATCTTCAAAATTTGTTTTTAATTTTTAAACTTAGACTCACAGCAAAGTTCAGAAACAATAGAGTGTTTCCATATATCCATTAGCCAGCTTCCACAAATGTTAACATTCTTCATAACCAGAGTGCAATAGTCAAAACCTGAAAACTGACATTGGTAGAGTATCATTTCAATTCAGTTCATTCGCTCAGTCATGTCTGACTCTGCGACCCCATGAATCGCAGCACGCCAGGCCTCCCTGTCCATCACCAACTCCCAGAGTTCACCCAGACTCACGTCCATCAAGTCAGTGATGCCATCCAGCCATCTCATCCTCTGTCGTCCCCTTCTCCTCCTGCCCCCAATCCCTCCCAACATCAGAGTCTTTTCCAATGAGTCAACTCTTCACATGACTATTCACTAATTAAAGGCCTTGTTTGGATTTCACCTGTTTTCCCACTAATGTCCTTCGTGAGTTTTCCAGGATTCTATCCATGATCTCACACTGCACTGTTATTTTTAACTTAGTCTCCTGCAATCTGTAAAACAGTTTTTCCTTGTCTTTTATGACCTTGACACTTAACATGAGTATTAATCAGTTATTTTGGTGTATGTTCCTCGATTTTGTTTTGCCTGATAGTTTCTCATTATTGGACTAAAGGTTATCCATTTTTGGAGGCAGAAATATTAAGGAAATAAGGTTGTGCCATTCTCTATGTATCATATCTTGGAGTTGATGATCTTGGTACAAATTTTATTACTGGTGATGTTCCTAATACCTTTTGGGGCATCAGCACCTTTTGTCCTTTTACACTTGTAAGAAAGAAATGGTATGCAGTTTAACCAAGTATTATTTCAATTAAAATATTGTAAAGTAATAAGAAAAAAAAGATGAAAGTTATAAGAGTGGAAGAGTATACAGGTTTGTTCCCTGGAATGGCCTGCTGTGTATATACTGAAGATTGAGATCTTAATGACTAATCAGAGATATTTTTAATGTAATTACATGCAAATTAAAGCTCTCCCCTGTTTAAGTATGCCAGTGTCTGATTATCATGTCTGGGACATTCAACACCCTGCCCTTTCTGTTGAGAAATTATATTCAAAGGACCAGGAAACCCTCAGAATAACCAAAAACTTCTCCCTTTCTCTCTCTCTTTTTTTAATTTAGGTTAATTTCTTAAAACCACCCCCTTCTTTTAACTTTGATGAATTTTTCACAAAGTGTATGGCTTTCATGGATTACTATCCTTCTGGTGACCACAAAAGTAAGTACCCTCTATACTCAAGAGCCATTGCCTCTGCCAGTGGTCCATAGGGTCTTGTACCAATGCCAAGGGCTCCATTACAAGTGCTTGGTTTCTTCAGTTCAGCTCACAGTCCTGCAGCACACAAAGGGGGCCTCCTTCCCATCCCCACAATAGCTGTTCTAAGTAAAGCCTTCCTTCGGTCCTGGGCCTCTCTCTTGGCAATGACTCGTTCCCCTCATCTTCCAAGCATTTGCAAGTCTTCTCCATGATAAAAGGAAGAAAAAAAAACCCTATGACTCCTACTTTTCCCTTCTAACATTCAACACCAGACTTCTCAAGGGTAACCTGTATGTCTCTACCTCTTCTTCTATCCTCTCTTTTATTTATTCACCCAATTGGCATTGATTACATGCACCTTGAGGTGGGGGTGGAGAGCATGTGTTCACCTACTTGTCAGTCTTGAGTCCCTGACATGTAGCTTCTGTCCACTTTTCCCCCTGTCTCCTAGGACCGTTTATGTCAAGGTGTTAATAGCCATCAACTTACCAAACCAGCTGACCTCTCTTCAGGCCTCATAACTAGATGATTGGCTTTACTCTCTTTTCTAGGTATTATCTTCTCCTCGTTCCTTGAGTTCAAGAATATTATTTCCTAGTTTTGCTTTTACCCCTCAAACTACCCATTTTCAGTTCCTGTTCTATTCCTTGAATGTTGATGATTCCAGGAATCTGTCCTGGACTGTCTGGTCTTCTCTACCCGTGTTTTGTGGAACCATTAATCTATGCTGGATTTCCCTATGACTGCAGCTGGGCTGGGACTAGTGTGAGGAATGCAGGACAATTTGGTGATAACAAACTTTAGTACTTCATGAAGTAGACAACCTTCTGCAAAATGGTGTGGAAGGCAAGAAGTAAAGAGTAAAGAACAAGGAAAGGCTAAAGAGTAAAGAACAAGGAAGAGACAAACAAAGTATCTGATTGGCTGGGGTCATATAGTCAGTCTTGTTTGGGGAAAGAAGGCTGGGAGTTGGCTAGGCATTTAGGGATTGGCTGACTATGGTGATTGCATTTCTGGTTAAGTGGAGCGTTTACTGGGACACAAAAATTAATCTAAGTCTTGGTTTGCTGACATGGCATGCTGGATATGGAGCAGCTTGTCCTGGACCTAGAAATTTATTTCAACAATGTCTCAATTCTATGCTACTTATCTTTCTCTGAAACTGTTCCTTTATCCAGACTAGAAACTTCAGAAACATCTTTGAAACATTCTTCTTTGTCACCATTTTTGTGTAGGTCTTGAATATTTTGAACATCACAAATTTAGACTGTAATTTTACAAAACTGCGATAGGTAATGGGATGAGAGGAGTGCTCAGGGGAACTGTAGGCAAATTGACCAGGAAAGGCCAAGAACCCAAAAGCTCCAAGGATGGAGAAAATCTAGTGATAGACTCCTTGAACTGTACCTCATCCCATCTCCTAGATCTTAATCATGCCTTCAATAACTTATTTGGGGCTCTGTAATACCACAGTGTAATTCTGTTACTAACTACCTGGAGTTAGCACAGAGAGGTGGAGTCTTCCATAGGACGTCTCTTATCACCAGCTACAAGCTCTGAGATTAGTAAGTCACCAGCACTTCTGACCAACTGGCTACAAATCCAAGGGTTCTCACAATGCTCTCAAGTTCAATAATTCACTATAATAACTAACAGAACTCAGGAAAGTACTATGCTTATAATTATGGTTTTATTGTAAAGAATACAAATGAGGACCAGTATTGTACTGGTCTCTGAACACATAGGATGAGGTCTGGGAGAGTCCCAAATATGAAGCTTCTTGATTGTCAGGACACATCACGCTCCTTGCACATCAAAGTATTTACCAGCCAGGGAAGCAGAGGTTCACATATTTTATTGGTGGTTTATTAAGTAGGCATGTACTATGAAAAACTGGCCTCATAGTGAAAAGTGAAAGCGTTAGATGTTCAGTCCTGTCTGTCTCTTTTCGACCCCATGGACTGCCTGCCAGGTTCCTCTGTTCATGGAATTCTCCAGGGAAGAATACTGGAATGCGTAGCCATTCCCTTCCCCGGGGGTTCTTCCAGACCCAGGGATTGAACTTGGGTCTCCTGCATTGCAGACAGATTCTTTACCATCTGAACCACCAGGGAAGCCCCACTGGGCTTATAATTGAACTAAATCTCCAGCCCCTTTTCCCTCCTCAGATGTCATGAAGGTTGGCCCTTAACACCTAGTTCAAAGCCACAACCCTCTTAACACATGCTTGGTCTTTGCAGATAGACCCCTATCCTGAGTCATCACATTAGCATAAATTCAGGTGTGGTCCAAAGGACCCACCATGAATAACAGAGACAGTTTCATTATCTGGGAAATTCCAAAGATTTAAAAGTTACTCTGGTATCAGAAGCAAAGACCAGCCAAATTCCTTATTATTTGTCTCTTTCCTGGTAGCTTGGACGGTAAAGCGTCTGCCTACAATGCGGGAGACCTGGGTTCGATCCCTGGGTTGGGAAGATCCCCTGGAGAAGGAAATGGCAACCCACTCCAGTATTCACGCCTGGAAAATCCCATGGACAGAGGAGCCTGGTGGGCTACAGTCCATGGAGTCACAAAGAGTCAGACACGACTGAGCGACTTCTCTTCACTTCATGAGTCCCTTGGATAACAAGGAGATCAAAAGGAATCAACCCTGACTGTCCATTGAGAGGACTAATACTGAAGCTCCAGTACTTTGGCCACCTGACGTGAAAACCCTGATGCTGGGAAAAAGATTGCAGGCAGGAGAAGGGTGAAGGACAGGGAAGCCTGGCATACTGCAATCCATGGGGCTGCAGATAGTCGGATACAACTGAGCAACTGAACAACAAATAACCTTTGTTGCCATAATCGTCTAGACCTTTACAATGCCTGCTCTCTTCCTGAGCTCTTTGCTTCTCTCCACAGTCTGCTCAGCGTCATTTCTTATTAATCTCCAATACTCACATGGGGTCTCATGCCAGTTTAGTCTTTACCAATTCTTTAACATACTCTGCTCATTCTTGACTTTAATCTACATCTGCTGGGCATGGATCCTTCTAGTAAAAAGCCACAAGTTATTCAAGATTCAGTAAAATTCCTAGTTCTCCTTTTAACCCTTTTCTGATTAAACCAGTTTATCTAGACCATTGATTTCTCTGAACGTCTCTGGTCTTTATAATCTATTAGTCCATTTGGTCTTTTTTGTATTTAACTTTTCTATACATATTATACTTGAATGTGTGTAAGTGCCTCCAGGAAAAATTCAGTTTCCTAAGAACTTTTTATTCCCACACAGTGCCTAGCACAGCATTTTAAATATACTAGGTTTTGAATACATTCAATACAAACATTTGCTCCCCAATTTGTATCCTTTTCAGACTCCCCTGTTATTTTTCATCTTTTTCACATTATCGTTATTGTATTCCCTGCTGAAAGCCTATCATAATTTCTTTCCATTATTTTTTGATTTCTTCAAATAGAGTATGGAACAATCAACCATTATAGTGAAAATAATCATAGAGATGATGAAAGACTAGTGCTTTTTTTCCTGGATGAGGAAATAAGAGTCAACCAGGGCAGTGAAGTGACTTGTCCAGAGTCACACAGCAAGTTGGTATCAAACTTGGGATCAGAAGCCAGTCTCCTAAATCTTACTCATGCTGCTCTTTCAACTCAATCATCCCCTGCATGTGTCAGCATTGTCCTCCATTATCATCCCCTCATCTGTTTATTCCCATTACCTGTGACAATACTTTTAGCTCAAGTATAGAGGTGAAAGTCTCCTTAAGTTCTGAAGTGTGATGACATTTAGAACAGGGTTTTGAGCTACATGCAACTGAATTTTGGGAAATCCTCAACTTCTGAGAACGTCTCATTGGCTTTCCCTTGGCCCTATTTGGCTATGAAGTAGCCCAGAGTTTTCTGACCAAACGGTGAAGACCACTGCCCAAGGGATGGGGACTGGGAGGCACCTCTCTCCCACATTGCAGAGCCAAGCTTCCCTTTCTGATCCTACCTCTCCTGCCCTCTTAGACCTCCTGAGGCTTGCTTGCATGCTAGAGTCTGATCCTGAACTGGAGTTGTCCCTACAAAAGTATGTGATGGAAAGCATATTGAAGCAGGTATTTTAATAATTTAATTTATTGACTTTTAGGGTGTCAGGGATCTTGGACAGCTGCTAAGATCAAGAAAATCAGCAGCTTGTAAAATGTTTCATTGGAATAGAAAAGGTGGGACTGACATTCTCCGTGTGTTCAAATCAGAATGTTTTTAAGAATTAAAGGCGGCATTACTCATAATTACACTGTGACAACAGGGGTAAACTGGCCTTATACAACTGGGCAAACTGAAAGTGTCTCAAGCGTATAAGAACACGTCACACACACATGAAAAAGAGCATGTCACATGTCCTTTCTACACGTCACATAGCAAGTGAATGATACTGTTTCTCTTGTCACTTGAATTATATCTTAAGCTTTGAAAGTTAATACAGATAATTAGAACCCTCAGAAGTACCTCCAGCCTTAGAGTTTTCCCTTTTCATTTGCTTGGATCTAGGTTCTTTCAAATGCATTAACTGTTCAAATTATAACTATTTCTCAGCACTCACCATATGCCAGACACTCTACTCTTTCATGTATTTATTCTTCACAATCCTTGGAAGATGTATTTATCCCTTATATATGAGAAAACAGAGACAGAATGATACCATGAACTTTACTGAGATTATAAAGAAATGTAGTTAGGATTTGAACCCTGTTTTCTCTGAACCCTACATTTCTTTCAGAGGCTGTATACATCCTCTCTAATACAATACCTATTTTAATTCTTAATCCTGTCAAAATGCAGTTATGTCCTAAAGGAAATATTTGTGGGATAAGCCTGATCTGTGGGCAGCTGCCTTCACAGTGTGGGTTGAAGAGCTGTCAGAATGCCCCCCGTACCTCTCATTCAATTGAGAAACACTCCCTCTGCTGCTGCTGCTGCTAAGTCGCTTCAGTGGTGTCCACCTCTGTGCGACCCCATAGACGGCAGCCCAAGAGGCTCCCCTGTCCCTGGGATTCTCCAGGCAAGAACACTGGAGTGGGTTGCCATTTCCTTCTCCAGTGCATGAAAGTGAAAAGTGAAAGTGAAGTTGCTTAGTCATGTCCGACTCAGCGACTCCATGGACTGCAGCCTACCAGGCTCCTCCACTCATGAGATTTTCCAGACACTCCCTCTAGTGTCTGCAATTGTTGGCTTCTTTAAGATTTTTGAAGCTCAAGAGAGCCATCCCACTCTTCCCCTCCCTCCCTCTAAGAGATAATATTATGCTTCTTCAGCTGCTACTAGTTGAGAGCAAGGTCTACAGGAAAGGGATATAAGAGAGGTTCTGTGAGTCACTGTGAAAATTGTGAGTAGGAATGACAACCATGGACTAAGCAACAATAGCTAGGGAGCTGAAAGGAGGCAAAAGACAAAGGTTTCACAGCTTTACCAAGGTCTGTCCTTGGACTTAACAAACAAAGATGTGGTTGAATTTTTCAAACCAAAACTCAGAATCCATGGCCTGATGGAATAATTTAATTTCTTTAACATGTTTAGTATTATGTATTTAATATTTATTACTTAAATTCATTTGAAAAATCAAAGAAAATGATCATGTTGCCGAGTAAGAAATTATTAAATCATCTTTTATGAAAAGTACATGAAACCTCAGCTAGATAGGAAGCATGATTCCAAGATTCCCTATACACAATTTCCTTTTTCATCCAGAAGATGTGTTTCATATTTTCAATGGAGAATCTGACACTTTTGTGTTGTCTGGGGGAGAAAAAATGCAGTGCTTCACCCCCATTGTTTTGTTATGTACTTAAATTTAACAAAATTCAGGGCTGATGATATAGGCAGGGATAATTTGGGAAAGACTCACCTTTCCTTTCCCTGTGCCTGTTTTGGATAGACTTGGAGTGAAGATGGGAGCTGAATGAAATACAACACCAAAGAGAGGCAAGGGGGCGCTACAAATAGAAGTCCATAGATTCGGATTTTGTCTGCTACTGTTTTCCCATATGACTTGGAAAGTTTTCTTATCTCTCCGTCCCTCAATTATCTAATTAGTAAAATGAGGATAATGTAATTTTATTTCATTTGAGGATAAAGGAGGACGGAATATGGAAATATTCTGAAAAGTACCTTGCTATAAAATATTAGGTTGAATTATGCCGCATGCTCTTCTTATTCCTAAATTGTTGGAGAGCCGAAAGAAACAGCAGTTCTTTTATTGTCATGGCTCATATTGGCTGAGGGAGCTAGCAGTTGGGGCAAGGGAGTGGTGGCTGGGCAAAAATGAGCAGGCTTGTAAGTTCCTATTGGAAGAGATTTTGATAGTTCATTCCATTTCCATCTTTTTGACTTTCAGCTGGCTCTGCTGTGTTCTACCTCCCAACTTTGATAACTTCAGTTTCCCTAGAGAATCTCAAAAGGCTAGTTCCCTCCCAGTGATAATTTTGGGTGTGGTGGTGATGATATTGGGAGGAAATATCCACTGCCAAGGACACACGTTAAGGAAAGCTTCCCTCTAAATTACAGATTGATGACAAACAGCTTCGGGGTTATTTGTCTGAGCTTCGCCCAGTGACAGTTATGTTTGTGAACCTGATGTTTAAGGACCAAGATAAAGCAGAAGTCATAGGCTCAGCTATTCAGGATGCCTGCGTGCACATTAATTCTGTCCTGAGGGTCTTCCAAGGCCAAATCAACAAAGTCTTCATGTTTGACAAGGTAAATTTCCCACACTAAAGATGTGGAAACCTACCAATAATTTAAGATTAGCATTATGTCCGTGGATTTATGTCCATGGACGGGGGAGAAAGAGAAGGAATAGACATGTTTAACCTAGACCCATCAGTCTTTATTTATAGTCTAATAACAGCCTACATGGTGGATGTGGTGCTCAATGTGTGCTAGGCATTGTTCTCCGCACTTTTACATATATTCTTTCTTCACCTGCCTGCTCTAAGTGGTAGGTATTATGTTATTGTCCCCATTTTACAGAAGAGGGTGTTTAGGTAAAGCTAAGGATAGTGAGACAAAATAAGATTAAGTGGTGGACTGGATTTTCAAACCCAGGTAGTGTGCCTTCTTGGTCTGTGCTCTTAACTACTGTATTCAACTAGCTTTTACTATATGTACATACATCTGGAATCCAGGGTATAATGAGTCTCCCAGAGATTTTTAGGTCAGTCTTCTAGTAACCATCATACCCTGCTGCTGCTGCTGTTCCTGCTAAGTCACTTCAGTCATGTCTGACTCTGTGCGACCCCATAGACGGCAGCCCACCAGGCTCCCCTGTCCCTGGGATTCTCCAGGCAAGAACACCGGAGTGGGTTGCCATTTCCCTCTCCAATGCATGAAAGTGAAAAGTGAAAGTGAAGTCACTCAGTCGTGTCCGACTCTAGTGACTCCATGGACTGCAGCCCACCAGGCTCCTTCGTCCATGGGATTTTCCAGGCAAGAGTACTGGGGTGGGGTGCCATTGCCCTCTCCACCTAGAAGCTGTAATTTCCTATAATCTCCATCTGCCATATGTACACTTCCAGTTCCCCTTTCAGTTCCTTAATTGAGATGGGGTGGGGGTGTCACCTTTAGCTCTCAGTGTTTTCAATCTGCTCTTCATCTGTTCAGAGAAAAATGATGTGATAAATTATCATAGTAGTGCTCATGAGAATTGATTTCACCATCGCAGGTGTTTTTGTATTGTAAGAGCAGAGCACTTAATTACTGCTCCACACTCATTCACTCTCTAATTAAAAAAATACAGTGAGCATTGGTAGTGACGGAAAGCTAGGGCTAGGCTGCAGAGGTAAGAAACTCTCACAGGTTGTCACAGAACCAGGCAGAAATAATTAATTTTTGTATGAAAAAATACTCTGTTCTGTGGGAGTTCTGAGGCAATGGAGACCTCCAGTCCAGTGTAGTCTGATACTTTCTTCATATTCATTCATGAGTATCATCAGAAAAGAGCATAGATGCATAGAGAACAGTTTTTAGTGTCTTGCAGATACTCCAGACAATTCCTGGAGAGACAGTTCCTGGCTCCCACAGTTCCCAGCTGTGTGTCCTTAGCAAGTCATTGAACTTCTCTGAGACTTAGTTTGTTCCTATTTATTTTGTATAAAAATAGGGACGTTATTCAAATGAGGATAGTATTTGCCCAAAATGATTGTTGAAAGTTTTGAAAAATATGTGTGTGAAGCACCTGTTGTGATGCCCAATTCAAGTCAGCACTCAGCAGATGAGAGCTGCTAGTCTCACTGCAGCGTGAGATTTTGCCAAGCCACCAGGCAGAATTTCCAGGCAAAGCAAACCCACCAGTGCCCCAAAGGGGCTACCCTCTAGTCTCTTCACAGACCTGGATTCAGGGCTCCCCCCAACCCCCTGCTCCACCAATGTCACAACAGAACCTAGTGCCAATTAGAATCTGACTCTCAGTCAGATTGGAGAAGGAAATGGCAACCCACTCCAGTATTCTTGCCTAGAAAATTCCATGGACAGAGGAGCCTGGTGGGCTACAGTCCATGGGGTCGCAAAGGGTCGGACATGAGTGCATGACTGAGCACACTCAGTCCGATGGGCTTCCCAGGTGGTTCAGTGGTAAAGAGTCTGCCTGCCAAAGTAGGAGATGCAGGAGACTGCAGGTTTGATCCCTAAGTCGGGAAACTCCCATAGAAGAGGAAATGGCAACTCACTCCAGTATTCTTGCCTAGAAAATCTTGTGGACAGAGGAGCCTGGCAGGCAGAGTCAGACATGAGTTAGTGACTAAGCATGTACTTGGTCAGATTCTTTTTGCAGAGGGTTGAAGAAACTGAGGCATTTTATAGTTCTTTTGCACTTTATCAGGATATAACATACATAGACTCAAATTTTTACCCCATTGACTTTTATTCACTGTGCACTATTTTCTTACAGAAAACAGCATCTGAAGTCATTTTTTAAGGGACTAATAGTGAAAGTGCCAAACTTCAGAGTTTACTGTCTCTTTGAAAGAGTTAACTTTTTGCCAAGAAAAAACACTCCCAGCGCCTTTATCCTTAAGAAAAATGAATAATAACAATATCTGAAGAGAACTTTAGAGTTAATGAGGTGCATGTGTGTATATGTAAATATAACATACTAATTTTTCAGTAACATAACCAACCTCAGCAAGTCTAAGTTTTACCTGTATATAGATTGATAAACTGAAGTTCATAGAGTGTAATTGACTTGTTCAAGTTTCCACACTTGGGAAAGTGGCATGAGAACACATATTTTCTGATCCCAGAGCTGGTGCCTTTTGCTCTGTGCTGCTTTTGGACTTAAACTTAGGACTTTGCAACCCAAGACCTTGGCTACAGTAGAGAGTAGACAGGAGGGTACACTCTCAGGTTCTAGCCCTACTGTTGATGATGCAGGAGAAGTTATATAATGTTTGAAAGTGAAAGTGAAGTCGCTCAGTCGTGTCCGACTCTCTGCGACCCCATGGACTATAGCCTACCAGGCTCCTCTGTCCATTGGATTTTCCAGGCAAGAGTACTGGAGTGGGTTGCCATTTCCTTCTCTAGGGGATCTTCCAGACCCAGGGATTGAACCCAGGTCTCCCACATTGTAGGCAGACGCTTTACCATCTGAGCCACTAGGGAAAACATTGAAATAGGTATATATTTGATGAAATTTGTTTCAGAGAGTGAAAATTGCTGCCCGTCCTCCACTGGGCCATCTAAATGGTCCAGCTTAAAACTAACGGTCCACCAGTTGTGTTTGCTGCCTTTCTCCCTCACAGGGCTGCTCTTTTCTCTGTGTCTTTGGTTTTCCTGGGGAAAAGGCACCTGATGAAATCACTCATGCCTTGGAGAGTGCTGTGGATATATTTGACTTCTGCTCTCAGGTCCACAAAATCCGGTAGGTGTTGACCCTGATTCCATCTGATTCCTGACTCTGTTGTAGGATATAGGGAGACAGGACAAGGGTCAGGGAAGAGGAAGGCGGGAGACTGTCTTTCTGTCTACATTCATTATTTACTGAAGGTACAGGTAGGGTGAGCAAACCCAGCCCTGATGCAGTAGATGGGGGGATGGTTAAGGCCAGGTAGAAAAAGGATACCCCTAACAAATTCAAATGTACCAGAGAGGGTCTAACTGGATTGTCTCTCTATACTTCTGGCTTACTTCCTGGGAGAGGTCATACTCCAAACTATGTTGGAGACCTGAGATGATTTTTAATAACTAAGAGATAAAGTAAGTACTAGGGCTTCCTCATAGCTCAGTCGGTAAAGAATCTGCCTGCAATGCAGGAGACCCAGGTTTGATTCCTGGATTGGGAAGATCCCCTGGAGAAGGAAATGGCAACCCACTCCAGTATTCTAGCCTGAAGAATCCCATGGGTAGAGGAGCCTGGCAGGCTACAGTCCATGGGGTTGCAAGAGTCGGACATGACTTAGTGACTAAACCACCACCACTGATCTGGTCTCAAGATGATCCACTAAGTCAAATTATTAAGATAATGTTTACATTTTTGACCCTGGCTGTCCAAGAGCCCAGTGCCCTCAGGCTCCCCCTGTGTACCCCAATAATCCTGACTTGTGGCCCACTCTGGTCTACTCCAACAGATACCAGCCTTTGCCCTAAGTATTCCATCTTCTCAGCCTCTAGTCATCTGTATATGCAACCATCTTCATGCATTAGAAAAGTTAGTTTTTGATGCCACATAGTTATTTCCTTTCGAAAAAATGACTTAGTTCTTTCTAGCAATCACAAAAGATAGTTAATTTTTTTTTTTTACAACCACAATCATTCTACATTGAAAGTACATTGGGGTGATGAGATTATTTTCCAGAAAAATAGCTCAGATGAATACTTAAAAGTAGCAGAAAAGTGAACTGAGTTATTACTTCTAAGAACTTAGTTCTCTATCTCAAACTGCCCTTCCTTTATGCCTCCAGGCCATGTACAATGGCCCTAACCTAACTACAAAGGGAAGAGTGTTCTTTTTTGAAAACTCTTTCCTACCCCTCCCCCACCCCATTCATCACCATGTCTCCACCCTCCTGGCCTTCTCTGTGTTCATTGTCTTTATCTCTTTCCCCACAACTCTCTTTCTCTTTCTCCCCGGAGCCAGCACTGTTTCCATTGGCGTGACCAGCGGGATTGTCTTCTGTGGAATCGTTGGACACTCTGTGAGGCACGAGTATACAGGTGTGCTGAACTAGCTTATGTCCATCTTTCTTTCAGCAGACATTGTGCCTTGCCACTGAACTGGGTGGGAGGAGGGAAAACAATTAGCGAGACATGGACCCTGTGCTCAAAGGTTTACAGTCTTCCAGATGAAACCAAGCCATAGCGGTTGGTCCCTGGACACCTCCGTGATTACAAAATGTGTATTTCTGGGTCTATGATTGAGTATGAGAAATATGCAGTCTTTAGAGGGGAACCGTGGTAGGCCATGCTTCCCTGGTGGCTCAGATCGTAAAGAATCCACCTGCAATGAGGGAAACCTGGGTTCGATCCCTAGGTTGGGAAGATCCCCTGGAGGAGGGCATGGCAACCCACTCCAGTATTCTTGCCTGGAGAATCCTCATGGACAGAGGAGCCTGGCAGGTTACAACTCATGGGGTCACAAAAGAGTCGGACACAACTGACTGACTAAGCACACACACACAAATGGGAGGCCATAAGCTCAGGGAATGATGGGCCTTTATGTTAATTTCCTGTTAACATTAAACGATTATTCCTTTAAATTCCTGGGATAGATGAGGACTGATTCTTAAAATTATGAATATTGGCATTACTGAAAAATAGCACTAATCTCAAAAGTAAGTAGGTGTTATCTCAAGATTTCACTGCTCTTTCCTGTTCAATCCTATTAGGGTTTTAAATGCTCAGAAATAATACATTTAAAATACTGCATATATGTAAAATACTGAAACAATTATGTCTGAAGTAATACAACTCTGAGATTTTCTTCAAAATAATACAAGGTGGAGAGTGGATGGTTAATGGTTTGGGGGCCTGGGTAATAGATATGTAGACTCATGATACCATGTTTTATTGTATGGTCAAATTTCCCCATAATAAACTGGTTTTAAAAAATGAATATCTTAATCGGGAGTATTCAAGTTTATCTCAAAGTACAACATTTAATACCTAATTAGTAGTAGTATTAATTGAGGGCTTACTAGCAGCCCAGCACTTCACAAAGTTCTTTATGTGTATTAACTCATTAATCTCCATAAACTACCCTCTGAGAGAAGTACTGTTATCAACCCCACTTTACAGATATGAAAACTAAGGCATGGAAGAGTTTAAGTATTTTGCCTAAGTAATTTACACATAGTGGAGGTAGAGCTTAGATCCAAACCTGCATGGCCTGGTTGCAGAGTCTGTGCACTGCAGTGTACTACCTCTTGAAATATCCCCTAAATGAATCCTACAATTTACACCCCTTCCAGCCCTATTTACTTACTCTTACAAAATCAAATGAAGGCTCATGCACAGAAACATACAGACCCAATTTTGTGCCTCCTTTGGAGGTCAGTGGTCCGTGTCCAAGCTTACGTATATCTATCTTAAATAGCAGAAGACCAACTATACCTCATCTGAGAGCCCTCAGGCCCTGCTCACCATCCCACTTAAGAGAATCCTCTCCATATTCAAGGCCCTTCTAATCCTTGAGCAGATCATCCCCTTAGGCTCTCAGATGGCTAGTTAACTCCTGGTATATTCTAAAATGTGGTTTAGTTGCTAAGTTTTGTTATCCAACGCTTATAGCCGTTGGATATATGCTGCTGCTAAGTCACTTCAGTCATGTCCGACTCTGTGCGATCCCAGAGACAGCAGCCCACCAGGCTCCGCTGTCCCTGGGATTCTCCAGGCAAGAACACTGGAGTAGGTTTGCCATTTCCTTCTCCAATGCATGAAAGTGAAAAGTGAAAGTGAAGTTGCTCAGTTGGGTCTGACTCTTAGCGACCCCATGGACTGCAGCCTACCAGGCTCCTCCGTCCATGGGATTTTCCAGGCAAGAGTACTGGAGTGGGGTGCCATTGCCTTCTCCGGGCTGTATATTTGCTATATATATCCATGGGCTATAGCTGGCCAGGCTCCTGTCCATGGGATTTCCTAGGCAAAAATACTGGAGTGGATTGCCATTTCCTTCTCCAGGGGATCTTCCCAACCTAGGAATTGAACCCAGATCTCCTACATTGCAGGCAGATTCTTTACCAACTGAGCTATGAGGGAAGCCATTGGCTAAAGCTGGGTAGTTGAAGGTAAGATTGCTGTGTCATCTGTGAAGGCAAATGGAATAAAGGGTAAAAATGCCATCTGGGGACAATATGCCTTGGATTACACTGAGTTCAATGGCTATTTTCTCCTTGCTTTTTGCCTTTCTCTCTTCTTCCTATTATAGTCATTGGTCAAAAAGTCAACATAGCTGCCAGAATGATGATGTACTATCCAGGAATCGTAACCTGTGACTCTGTCACCTACAATGGCAGCAACCTACCAGCCTACTTTTTTAAAGAGCTTCCAAAGAAAGTCATGAAAGGTGTTGCAGATTCTGGACCAGTGTATCAGTGTTTGGGCCTTAATGAGAAAGTGTGAGTGTGGGACATTGACCTTGCAGTACTTTTTAGTAAAGAAGTGGGAGAATTATGATAGCAAAAACAGTAGGTCACCAATTTCAGATGTGAAGCCATTTCAGAAAATTAAAATCTAGTCCTTCCCAGGCCAAGACCCAGATTTCAAATTCCTTCATCTTCCTCCATCCCACTGATAGTATAACATGGTGGAAGATCCCAGTCTACTGTCAGTTTTCAGACTATGATGGTAATTTATCAAAGGTTGTACAAAAAGAAGAGAGAGTCTTCTCATTTGAGTATCTCTTTGGACTCAGAAGAACCCAATCACCAACCATTAACTATTGATCACTTCAACTGTGTGTTCAGCCATTGATAGGGATTACTCCTCTTCCAGATGCTTAGTGACACACATTCTCCCAAAGCCCAGTTTGGGCTCACTTAGGAGCTGAAAATCCCTCAGTACCTTCCAGTCATTTTCATGGTATGTTCAAATTCCTTGCAATGACACACAAAGTAACCACCTGCCTTTCCTACCTTGTCTTCTCCTATGTCCCTTCCTCTGGGGGTGTCTAAGCGGATTAGCCTCTCTTTCATTCATTCCATCCGCAGTCTACTAGGAAAACCGCAGTCAATTTTTGAAATCCAGCTCAAGGATCTATTCCTTTCTAAAGCTGCCTCTGAAAGCTACCCAATCCCAAGTCCAGCGGTTTAGCTCTCTCCTCTGTGTAACTCTGTAGCGCATTAGAACACTCAAAACAATCACTGACTCAGTGTGCTTTTCACTTCCTATACGGGGAGCTTTTTGAGGATAGTGATTATTTTGTGTTCATTCTTATATCCCCAATGCTTGGTAGGCATTAATAACGATGAATAAATGAATGAACAGCATGGGAAGCTCTATATAGTGGTGCTTGGTGGATGGAAAGTGAAAAGGTATTATTCCTTACATTAGCAAGCTAGAATCTAGGCCTTAAAGGGTCAGATAACAGAATTAGGGCTGTAATTGGTTCAGTGAGTCTTTATTATTCATCTTTGCATTCCCAGGGCTCAGCACTGTTCTTGGCATGTGTAGATCATCAGTAAAATGCTGTTTGAATAAATGAATGAATAATAATTTTTGTGGGCCCTTATTAAATATTAGGGACTTCACCTCAATATCAATTATATGAGGTAGAAACAAACTAATATTAACTCCATTTTATAAATTTAGAAATGGAGACTCAGAGATTTGTTAGACAACTTGTCCATACTCATAAATCTAGTAATTTATGGAGCCACATTGCTTTCAGGTGCCATAGTAATGTTGCATTATAGTTAACCTGGAGAAGGAAATGGCAATCCACTCCAGTACTCTTGCCTGGAAAATCCCATGGACAGAGGAGCCTGGTGGGCTACAGTTCATGGGGTTGCAAAGAGTCAGACATGACTGAGTGCCTAAGTGCATAGTCAACCACAAAATCTCAGGGGTATACAATAGTACATTTTTATTTATATCATGAATATGTGGGGTTCAATTGCTCTTGGCTGGATTTGGCTGATCTTGCCTAGGCTTGTTCATATGCCTCGTGTTGAACAGGTTGTCATCCAGGATGGCTTCAGATAGGATAACTGGGAATTGTGGCTGACATAACTGGGGCAGGGATTCTGTGTATTTCATATTGGTCTGGCCTTCCCTGGTGGCTCAGACGGTAAAGTGTCTGTCTACAATACAGGAGACCCGGGTTCAATCCCTGGGTTGGGAAGATCCCCTAGAGAAGGAAATGGCAATCCACTCCAGTTCTCTTGCCTGAAAAGTCCCATGGACAGAGGAGCCTGGTAGGCTACAGTTCATGGGGTCGCAAAGAGTTGGACACGACTGAGCGACTTCACTTTCACTTTCATATTGGGCTAGCCCAGGGATGTAGTCATGGCAATATCAGAAGAGCAAGAAAGAGCAAGTCCAATGCACAAACATTTTTCAAACCTCTGTGTTATGTTTGTTAACATCCCATGGGCCAAACCGTCCACAAGGAGGAGGGCACTGCAAAGGGCACAGATACAAGTAGGGTTGAAGAAGTGGAGCCATTAATGCAGTCAGTCTACCATAGAAACTGTTTCTGAACTACCAGGACTATCTGATCCCGAAACCTGCCCTCTCTTTCATTTCTCTATACCATCTCTGAAAATAAGAGACTATGGAAATACACATACAAATATGAACCTGGCCTGTTTCCTATCCTGAAATCCAATGGGGAAGACGACATACACAAAATTAGCAGTATGGGAGACTTCGGTATGTGCTATAATACAAAGGCATAACAAAATGTTTAGTATGATATAGTATAGACAAGGGAATGAGTCATTTGTTGGAAAAGGCCCCTTTAAGAGAAGATATTATGGGAAAAAAAAAAAAAGAGAGATGATATTATGCAGTGGACAAGCATATGCCCTTGATCCTCGTTTTAGATATTGACTCTGTCAGTATCCTCTGTCACCACTACCCATGGGATCTTGTTCACGTTAAACTCTATGTACCTCAGTTTTCTTATTTGTAAAATGGACATAATAATAATAATACCTTCTCAATAAGCTTTTTGTCTGGAGTAAAGAAAATGATTATGTAAAGCACTTGAAAGTGCCAGGCATGTAGCATGTGTTCCACAAAGATGAGCTATTGTTGTTTGAGCAATTGGTAGAATCTTTCTGTGCTGGGAGACAAGATAACACATCTAACTTTATTGGGTCCCCTACTGAGTGTCTGGTTTCCCTGGAAGAGGGTCAGTTCTACCAATGCAGACTCAACAAGCATTTTTTGAACAATATATCAGGCTCTGAGTTAAGGCAGCTACTTAAGTTGATTGGAGACTCTATTACCAGGTAAGAACTTCTTTGTTCCCTTCCTCTTGGCATCTGCACCCTTGAGTCAGGGGACAGACTCCTGTTAGAGTTTGAAAAGGAGGCTTTCTGGGAACTAAGAGCTAGTCCCTCTGGCTTTCAATATTTCCCTATTTTGACACTAACATCTTTTTTTTTTTTTTCCTTCTCTTCAGCATGTTTGGGATGGCATACCTCATCTGCAACAGAAATGAGCGTTACCCTTTGCTGGGTAGGTAGTGGGCCTTGACTTTTAAACCTCCTTATTGAGCTATAACATGACATACAGAAAAGTACACCAATGATAAATCCTCAGCTTAGTGAATTTTCACAAAATGAACATATAATCGCCATCCAGGCCAAGAAATTAACAAAGAAAAAAAAAAATAGCAGTACTCTGGAAGCCCTCAAATGCTTTATTCCTCTCCCTTTACCCAAAGATCAAAAGTAATTCTAAATTACTTCAGTTCAGTTCAGTTCAGTCGCTCAGTTGTGTCCGACTCCTTACAACCCCATGGGCTGCAGCATGCCAGGCTTCCCTGTCCATGACCAACTCACCAACAACATCACCTAAATTACTTAGGCCTGTTCTTAAAATTTATATGAATGAAATCCTACATTGCATAGTTACATAAGCCTTCTTTTAGTCGACATTATGTTGTGAAATTCATCCATATTATTTGCTGTATCTATAATTCATTCATTTTCATTGCTATGTAGTAGAGTTGGCCCTCTGTATCGGCAGTGTCAGCATCCACGGACTCAAACAACCACAAAGCAAAAATACCTTAAGAAAATTCCAAAAAGCTAAACTTGAATTTGTTGCACACAAGCAACTATTCATGTTGCATTTACACTGTATTTGCTATTATAATTCATCTAGAGATGGTTTAAAATATACAGAAGATATGTGTAGATTATATGCAAATACCATGCCATTTTATATAAGGGACTTGAGCATCTGTGGATTTTGTATCCCTGGGGGTCCTGGAACCAATTTCCTGTGGGACACAGAGAGGTGACTATATTCCATTTTATAAACATACAACAGTGTATTCCTTCTGTATTTGTACATTTGAGTTGTTTCCAGTCTGGGTTCTTGTGAATAATACTGCCATAAAAAGTTTTGTACAAGTCTTATGATGACCATATGTTTGCTTTTCTGCTCTTGGGTATATATATGTATATACAGGTGATATTGTTGCAAAAGGTACAGTTTTGGTAGATGATGCCAAATAATTTTCTAAAATGGTCATATTTGATTATACTCTGACTGGAGTGTTACAAATGTTCCATTTGCTTTTCATTCTTATCAACAACTTAGTTTTATCAGTCTGTACTTTTAATAATTCTTTTGGTATTATAGTGGTATATCATTGTGGTTTCCATCTATTCCAACCCTGATGTGGTTGAGTGCCTTTTCCAAATATTTATTGGCCACGTGGAAATCATCTTTTATAACAGTGTCTGTATAGATCTTTTGTTTATTTTTCAATTGGGTTATATGTTTTTATACATGTGTTGGAATTATATATTCTGAAATAAGTCCATTTGTTTTTGCTGTATGTGACTTTTCCCATTCTGTGCTTGCCTTTTTATTCTGTTAGTGATGTAATTAATGAACACAGTTTTTTTTATTTTCATGAAATCCAACTTACTAGTCTTTTCCTCTGTAGTTAGTACTTTTGTGAAAGTACTAACACACTGTTTGTGAAATCTTTCCTCACCCACAAATCATGAAGATACTTTCCTACATTCTCTTCTAGAAATTTTGTTTTACCTTTTATTTTTAGAGCTGTGACCCAACTGGCAGTGATGTTTTTGTAATTCTTGGTAAAAGGGACCCTATCATAAGAAAGCTAACTCAAGACTAGACAGGAAAGTAGACATAAAATGAAGTAGAGAAGAGACCGAAGTGAGGATTGGCCTGTGGATTCTGAAAGCAGCCGTTTCTAATAATGGCTTGTAGTTTCCTTCTGTCAGAAGGAATAATGGTTTGTAATTTCCTTCTGTTAGACCTGAGCATACTTAAAAGTATCATTATAAATTAAATCCTGGTCATACCTGTGTTAGGGCAATTAAGAGGAGGCTCTGCCCCACACTGGTGGGGGTGGTATTAGGACAGAATCTTGATGTCAGCATAGTCTAAAAGAAGGCAACAGTTCCAGAACAGCAAAGAGCACCCAAACCAGCAGTAATGCCTCACTTTCAGTGCATTCAGGTAGTTTTCAGAGTATGCATGCATTGCTTCCAAGTCCAGATCCACAAACTCCTGAAGGCTAGAAAGGAGGAGTGTCTACTCTCACCTTTCTCCAAGGCCTTACTTTCCATCCTAGGATATGCTTGTGATCATGATTGATAGCAAATGGAAATCCTAACCCCCTTTCTCCAAGATCGAGGACTCAGTATGACGGACATACTAGAACACATTGGTATAATATGTATATATTTTGCAGTCTGGTCTAGTTGCCTTTTTGCCCTGATTTCACCAGAATAAGATAAAAATCAGGCCTATATATCATTCCTTAAAGCTGTAAGCAAAAACAGACTGTCTGAGGTTAGCAGCATGGAAAGTACTCTTAGAAGAGCTCCTGTACAAGAACTTCTATATGCACACTGACAACAAAACTAACATGAACAAAAAATGTTTTTTCAAGGGTCAAAAATGCATACAATACTTTCAGATAGTAGGACCTTGTTTAAATAGAAATAAGGCATAATTCAAGTCAAGAGGTTAAACTCGTTTCAGAACCCAACTAAAGAAGGAATTCAGGAGTTCTTACCTCTATATGTTGTATACAAATAGAGCACAAAAAGCTGGAAGAGTCTGCTCTGCGGCCTTCTGGGCCTGATCGTCTGAGTTCTTGTGTAAACTTTAGGCCAAAGAAGAGCACTACACATCTTACAAAACCAAATTCAAATGCATTTTCAGAAAGGAAATGTTTCATCTAAAAGAAGCAGGATGGTCTACAGAGTAGTTCTCACTAAATCTTACCCAGAAATTTACATTACCAAATAAACATGTAAGCTTCTTTGTATGAAATTCTAAACTTAGAGTAGTGGTCTTGGTTTTCAATAGATTTTAAATAACACTTGGATATATATTTACTCTATCAATGGGGAAAAAACAAAAAGGGCACTCCACAGTAATCAGTCCATCAAAGAAGGAAGAGTCAGCCCTTATTTGTTCTCTAGCTCTTTTGACAGAACAACCCCACAAGAGACTGAGCCAGACTTGCCTATAACTGTCCAGGAGTCTCCAGCGGAGGCATGGGTCGACAGTGGCCTGCTGCAGGGTCAGGGGCACTGACTCCAACAGTCCTGGGAGCAGGAGCATACTGACATAAGTCCTTTTGAAGGAGGTTGCCATTACTACCATTACCCCTACCATAGTTTGGCCTCAGGCCAAACTGCAGGGAGGGAACATAGCCCCACCCATCAGCAGAAAATTGGAGTAAAGATTTACCAAGCAAGGCCCCACATGTTAGAGCAAGACCCAGTTTGCCCCTCAGCCAGTCCCTCCAATCAGGAAACTTCCATAAGCCTCTTATCCTTCTCCATCAGAGGGCAGATAGAATGAAGACCAGAATCACAGAAAACTAACCAAACTGATCACATGGATCACAGCCTTGTCTAACTCAATGAAACTATGAGCCATGCTGTATAGGGCCACCATGGGGCTAAACTTGACATGGACAGGTCATGGTGGAGAGTTTTGATTGGCCCACATGGTTCACTGGAGAAGGGAATGGCAAACCACTTCAGCATTCTTGCCTTGAGAACCCCATGAACAGTATGAAAGGGAAAAATATATGACACTGAAAGATGAACTCCCCAGGTCAGTACATGCCCAATATGCTACTGGAGAAGAGTGAAGAAAAAGCTCCAGAGGAATGAAGAGGCTAAACCAACGTGGAAACAACGCCCAGATGTGGATCTGTCTGGTAGTGAAAGTAAAGTCCGATGCTGTAAAGAACAATATTGCACATTATGTCTATCAAGATAAATTGGAAGTGGTCAAACAGGAGAAGGCAAGAGTGAACATCAAAAATTTTAGGAATCAGTGAACTAAAATGGACCGGAATGGGCAAATTTAATTCAGATGACCATTGTATCTACTACTGTGGGCAAGAATCCCTTAGAAGATATGGAGTAGCCCTCAGAATCAGCAAAAGAGTTCAAAATGCAGTACTTGGGTGCAGTCTCAAAAGTGATGAAATGATCTCTGTTCATTTCCAAGGCAAACCGTTCAATATAACAGTAATCCCCATCTATGCCCCAACCACTAATGCCAAAGAAGCTGAAGTTGAACGGTTCTATGAAGACCTATGAGACCTTCTAGAACTAACACCAAAAAAGATGTCCTTTTCATCATAGGGAACTGGAATGCAAATGTAGGAAGACAAGAGATACCAGAAGTAACAGGCAAGTTTGGCCTTGGAATACAAAATGAAGCAGGACAAAGGCTAACAGTTTTGCCAAGAGGATGCATGTGTCATAGCAAACACCCTCTTCCAGCAACACAAGAGATGGCTCTACACATGGACATCACCAGATGGTCAATACTGAAATCAGGTTGATTCTATTATTTGCAGCTGAGAATGGAGAAACTCTATACAAGCAGCTAAAACAACATCGGGAGCTTACTGTTGCTCAGATCATGAATTCCTTATTGTAAAATTCAGATTTAAATTGAACAAAGTAGAGAAAACCATTAAACCATTCGGTTCAGTTCAGTTGCTCAGTTGTATCCGACTCTCTGCGACTCCATGGACTGCAGTATGCCAAGCCTCCCTGCCCATCACCAGCTCCTGGAGTTTATCAAACTCATGTCCATTGAGTCGGTGAGGCCATCCAACCATCTCATCATCTGTCGTCCACTTCTCCTCCTGCCTTCAGTCTTTCCCAGCATCAGGGTCTTTTCCAGTGAGTCAGCTCTTCACATCAGGCGGCCAAAGTATTAGAGTTTCAGCTTCAACATCAGTCCTTCCAGTGAACACCCAGGACTGACCTCCTTTAGAATGGACTGGTTGGATCTCCTTGCTGTCCAAGGGACTCTCAAGAGTCTTCTCCAACACCACAGTTCAAAAGCATCAATTCTTCAGTGCTCAGCTTTCTTTATAGTCCAACTCTCACATCCATACATGACTTTGGAAAAACCGAAGCCTTGACTAGATGGTCCTTTTTTGGCAAAGTAATGTCTCTTCTTTTTAATATGCTATCTAGGTTGGTCATAACTTTCCATCCAAGGAGTAAGCATCTTTTGATTTCATGGCTATAGTCACCATCTCCAGTGATTCTGAAGCCCAAGAAAATAAAGTCAGCCACTGTTTCCACTGTTTCCCCATCTATTTGCCATGAAGTGATGGGACCGGACACCATTGTCTTAGTTTTCTGAATGTTGAGCTTTAAGCCAACTTTTTCACTCTCCACTTTCACTTTCATCAAGAGGCTCTTTAGTTCTTCTTCACTTTCTGCCATAAGGGTAGTGTCATCTGCATATCTGAGGTTATTGATATTTCTCCTGGCAATCTTGATTCCAGCTTGTGCTTCATCTAGCCCAGTGTTTCTCATGATGTACTCTGCATATAAGTTAAAAAAGCAGGGTGACAACATGCAGCCTTGATGTACTCCTTTTCCTATTTGGAACCAGTCTGTTGTTCCATGTCCAGTTCTAACTGTTGCTTCCTGACCTGCATACAGATTTCTCAAGAGGCAGGTCAGGTGGTCTGGTATTCCCATCTCTTTCAGAATTTTCCACTGGAGAAGTGAATGGCAAACCACTTCAATTATCTTGCCTTGAGAATCCCATGAACAGATCATTCAGGTATGACCTAAATCAAATCCCTTATGATTCTACAGTGGAAGTCACAAATAGATTCAACAGATTAGATCTGATAGTGCCTGAAGAACTATGAAGATAGAGGTTTGTGACATTGTACAGAAGGCGGTAATCAAAACCATCCTCAGGAAAGAGAAATGCAAAAAGGCAAAATGGTTGTTTGAGGAGGCCTTACAAATAGCTGAGAAAAGAAGAAAAAGGCAAAGAAAAAAGGAAAGATATACCCATTTGAACACAGAGTTCCAAAGAACAGAAGGAGAGATGAGAAAGACTTCTAAGTGATCAGTGCAAAGAAATAGAGGAAAACAATAGAATGGGAAAGACTAGAGACCTCTTCAAGAAAATTAGAGATACTAAGGCAATATTTCATGCAAAGATGGGCACAATAAAGGACAGAAACAGTATGGACCTAACAGAAGCAGAATATATTACAAAGAGGTGACAAGAATAACAGAAGAACTATACAAAAAATATCTTCATGACCCAGATAACCATAATGGTGTGATCACTCACCTAGAACCAGACATCCTGGAGTGTGAAGTCAAGTGGGCCTTAGGAAGCATCATTGTGAACAAAGCTAGTGGAATTCCAGCTCAGCTGTTTCAGTCCTAAAAAATGAGGCTGTGAAAGTGCTGCACTCAATATACCAGCAAATTTGGAAAACTCAGCAGTGGCCACAGGACTGGAAAAGGTGAAAATTTTTCATTCCAATCCCAAAGAAGGACAATGCCAAAGAGTGTTCAAACTACCACACAATTGCACTCATGTCACACTCTAGCAAAGTGATGCTCAAAATTCTTCAAGTAAGGCTTCATGAACAGAGAACTTTCAGACATTCAAGCTAGATTTAGAAAAGGAAGAGGAACCAGAGATCAAATTGCCAACATCCATTGGATCATAGAAAAAGCAAAAGAATTCTGGAAAAACATCTACTTGTGCTTCATTGCCTCCACTAAAGCCTTTGACTCTGTGGATCACAACAAACTGTGGAAACTTCTTTAAAAAATGGGAATACCAGACCACCTTACCTGCCTTCTGAAAAACCTGTATATAGGTCAAGAAGCAACAGCTAGAACTGGACATGAAACAATGGACTGGTTCAAAATTGGAAAAAGGGTACGTCAAGGTTGTCTATTGTCACTCTGCTTATTTAACTTAAAAGCAGAGTACATCATGCGAAATGCTGGACTTGATGAAGCACAAGCTAGAATCAAGATTGCCCAGAAAATATTAATAACCTCAGATATGCAGATGACATCTCCCTTATGGCAGAAAGCAAAGAGGAACTGAAGAGCCTTTTGATTAAAGTAAAAGAAGAGAGTGAAAAAGCTGGCTTAAAACTCAACATTCAGAAAACTAAGATCATGGCATCCAGTCCCATCACTTCGTGGCAAATAGATGGAGAAGCAATGGAAACAGTGACAGGCTTTATTTTCTTGGGCTCCAAAATCACTGGAGATGGTGACTGTAGCCATGAAATTAAAAGATGCTTGCTCCTTGGAAGAAAAGCTATGAGCAACCTAGACAGTATATTAAATAGCAGAGACATTACTTTGCCAACAAAGATCTGTCTAGTCAAGGCTATGGTTTTTCCAATAGTCATGTATGAATGTGAGAGCTGGACCATAAAGAAGGCTGAGTGCTGAAGAATTAATGCTTTTGAACTGTGGTGTTGGAGAAGACTCTTGAGAGTCCCTTGGACTGCAAGGAGATCAAACCAGTCAATCCTAAAGGACATCAATCCTGAACATTCATTGGAAGGACTGAAGCTGAAGCTGAAGCTCCATCGGCTTTGCCACCTGATGGAAAGAAGTGACTCATTAGAAAAAGACCCTGATGCTGGGAAGGATTGAAGGCAGGAGGAGAAGGGGATGACAGAGGACGAGATGGTTGGATGGCATCATCAACTTGATGGACTTGAGTTTGAGCAATCTCCAGGAGTTGGTGATGGACAGGCAAGAGTGGTGTGCTGCAATCTGTGGGGTCGCAAAGAATCGGACAAGACTGAGCAACTGAACAACAGCAACACGTTTCTGTGACTCCTTCTATCCACTGTGGTTTCAAAGATGGTAGGCTGAGTTTGAGATTTCAGTCATGGTATCCTGTTATTCATATTTAAAAACATAAGAAAAATAAGAATGATAGGGTTGTAACCCAAGGTGACTTATTTTCCTTTTTTCTTTTTCTAATTTTTCTGTATTTTCTACAGTGAGATTATGTTAGTTTTATAATCAGAAAAATGGTATAATTTATTTTTAAGAATTTATGTTGTTCTGGACTGGTGACTCGTTTCATACATGATATTATACATGCTTCAATGCCATTCTCCCAAATCCAAACTAACACAATATTGTAAAGTTTAAAAATAAAATAAAAAAAAAAGAATTTATGTTGTTCTTATGATTAATCATGTATATGAGGTTTTTTAAAAAACAAATTGAGTTTTTTGTTTTTTTTTTAATCACTGGTAACTCCTCTTGTAGCCCTGAATAAATATAGTTTCTCATTTACAAAAGTAAGTTTCCTTCACAGAATTAAAAGTAAAAATATTTTATCCATCCTGTACAACATGAGAACCTTAACTTTATAAATTGATTTCTTAATGTGATAAGCTATAGTTATTTCTAATGTGTTATAGAAAAAATAGAAAAAGGAAAAGAAAACAAGCATTCGGGTCAGATAACCCTGGTTTAATTCCTGCTTGTATATTCTAAGCAAATCTCAGTTTGCTACACTAAAATTAAATTGACATCATAGTGAACATTATAAGAATCCTTTCCCTCACAGCTTATGGGCATCAAAAAACCAAACCAAAACAAACAAACAAAAACCAAACAAACCTGTAAAACCACACTACTAACTGTAAAGTTCTAACTGAAGATATTTTAAAAATTTTAAAGTGCACAAGACCTAAAGAAACTCCATGAACAATGCCATGGAAATTCCAAGGGTATTCTTAGAAGCAGTGTTACTGTGTGCTTTTTTATATCGCTAGACAATTTTATGTTGACTGGGTTTGCTCCCTTTTTGAAAAACAAAAATAACAGGACGTGAGGAGGAGATCAAATACTTCATGTGTACTATGAAGAAATTTTTGATGTCTAACTGCAGTCAAGTCCTGATGTACGAAGGAATATCAGGATATGGAAAAAGTCAGATACTTGTGGAAATTGAGTACCTGGCCCAAGGTGAGAACCACAGGTGAGTGTCATGCAATGACCACTTTTTTGTGGATCCAGAGAATCCTGACATCCTTAAGAATTTCATTTGTTTTAATGTTCCTCTCCTTTATATAGGTTGCCTCTTATAAACTACCCACAATCTATCAGTTATTATTGGATATCATGCCCCTTACATTAATAATTAATTAATGAGAAACATATTGAAGTAAGAAAATAAAAAGCTGGGTTGACCCCTTGAGATCCTAATTTAATGCCTGGAAGAGCTTGGATATTGATATTTTAAGTTTCCTAATGCTCAGACAGTTTGAGAACAACTGGTATAGATGATGAAACTGAAGCTACATTTGGTCTGAAGCAAATACATAAGTTTATCCTGTAGTTGACACTGTAGGAATCACTAGCTCAAACCATTGAGCCCTGAGAATGTGGTTAGAGAATGGAAGGCCTCTGGATTTTCCTTTGAAAGGCAGAGCTAATGTACTTGCCTCTTGCTATTTGTCTCTTTTCAAAGAAGGAATGTCATGAGGGCTGTCTTTGGAACAACCTGTCTCATGGAGGTGAACAGTGTGGTATTCAATAACAGTGATGATAACCAAGACAATGGTAATTGTGTCACACACCCTCTCACCATTTAACATAAAGGTTTTAAAGGGAAAATTCTTATTAGTCTTAGTTTTAGCTGTGTTTCTACTCTCTTTAAATGTCAGGCCTGAGAGAGGCTAGTTTTTAAATGTATTTAACAGTACTGAGGGAATAATTCAAAATAACCAGAAGACATGTTATTTATTCCATCACTTACTGAGTCCTTATAGTACCTGAGTGCTATGTTAGTTTGCTAGAGCTACCGAGACAAAGCACCACAAACTAGATGGCTTAACCAACAGAAGTATATTGTCTCTGTATATAGGAGGATAGAAGTCTAAGATCCTGGTGTCGTAAAGTTGGTTCCTTCCCTCAGCTGTGAGGGACAATCTGTTTTGTCCCTCTTTCCCAGCTTCTGGTGGCTTGCTGGCGATCACTGGTATTCGTTGGCTTATGGAATCACTACCCCAATCTCTGCCTCCATTTTCACGTGATATTCTCCATGTGTGTTGTCTGTGTCCAAATTTCCCCCTCCCCAAAAAATATATTTAAAAACTCTCTCTGATTCCTGACTTTCTTATAAACAGGACTATTGCTATCGTGTTGACTAAGATCAGCTTCAATCAAAATTTTTATACCATCCAGATACTCATGGCCAATGTACTAGGTCTGGATACTTGCAAACATTATAAAGAACGACAGACTAACCTTCAAAATAAAGTCAAGTCACTGTTGGATGAAAAGTTCCATTGTCTTCTTAATGACATTTTCCATGTGCAGGTAACGAGCTGGTGTTTAGACTCCCGTGAGAAATTGTGAAGGGGCAGGTGAGGCCACCCCTCTGTCATGCTTAATGACACCGCATCTCTTTGGCTTTTATGATCCTTTCCTTTTCTCATCTAGGGCATCCAAGGTGGTAAGGAAATGGCTCCCAATCCTTGAATGAGCACCCACCTTCCTAAGATATATTGGTACCAGACTCAAGATAATCCAAATAACCATCTGCTGATTCTTTTTTTTCCCCCTCATCTTCCCATCTTAGGTATACTATACTAGCTAATCAAGGGCACAAAATCCCTCTGCTCCCAAAGGTGATTGCCAATGCAAAGATAAGAGTGTGCCCTATTTTTTCTCATATCTATTAGATTCAATGACATAGAGTATTAGAGCTGAAAGAGATGTTATGAATTATCTAACATATGAGGATTTTAAGGCACAGAACAGTAAAGTGAACTGCCAAAGACACAAACTAGTAGTTCCCGCTGCTGTTTTCCAGTACTCAATATTCTTATAATTTTTTATCTAGTTCCCTATTTCACGGGAGGTTTCCAAGATGAGCACCATGAGAAAGCAAAAGCAGTTGGAGGCGTTGTTTATGAAGATCTTGGAGCAAGTAAGAGCGTTTATGGGTCAAATAATGGAGGGGAGGGGAGAAACTGGGCATCCTATCGCAAAGCCAGGTTGTCTCAAGAGTTCAGATTCCAAAGACAAGAAGCTGTGAATTATGTGAAAGCTTTAACCCAAAGTGTTTCATTCTCCTCCATCCTTCGAAACCCCAAGGTGAGAGTCTATTCAGAATTTAGTTGTATTTGAAAGGAGTCCTTTAACATTACTCCTGGGAGTTTGGCCTCATCTTAAAACCAGTCCTTGTTTTTTCCCTCCCTCTGTGTAAGAAGCGATCTATCAAACCATTAATGTATACAGGCTCTGGAGTCAGACTACAAGAGCTTGAGCCCTTAAGCCTATTATTTGCTACCTAGGTAAGCTTGACCAAATGACTCAACCTGTCCGTGCTTTTACTTTATCTTCTATAAAGTGAAGAAATAATAGTACCCAGCTCACAGGGTTATAAGGTTTAAATGACTAGATTATGTGTAAAACAGAATAGAATCTTTTTCACTGAAGCCACTCAGCCAATGTTAACTGTTTCTCTCTGAGTAATATCATGACTGTCCATTATATGCGGTTGATCACCAACTTTATATCCCATTCCCTAGCTCTCTTGTAAGCACCAGAACCATGTTTCGAAGAACCTTCTGTGTATTCCACTTGGATGTGGGGAATCATACTCAGTTCAGTGTCTAACACTAAATTCATTTTCCTCCCCTACTTCAGTACCCTATCTTCCTCATCCTGATCGTGACCTTTGATTTAGTTAATAACAAGTTCATTCACACATCATTCAAGTTATGTTTGCTACCTTCCTCACTATTTGCCACATCTTCTGCATCTACTCAGTTGCCAAGTCCTACATGTCTACCTCAGACCGACTCTAGAACCCATCCATCCTGTGTTCCCCACTATAGTTCAGGCTCTTTCTCTTCTATTACTATAGCTTTCCAGCTAATCTCTGTGCAGTATACCTCTCCACTGCAATTCATCCTCCATATAACTGCCAGGGTGTATGCAAATTGCTCCAACCTCTGCTTTATACTAGTCAAACAATTCTCAATACTAAGAGATAAAAGCTAAAAGACTTTTTTTTAACCTTGGAGAAATGCTACTCATCGTTCAGTGTCACCTCTTCAGTTGAGAACTCCCCCAGATCACAAGGCATGACTAATTCTTCTCCCACTGTGCTTCTGTGAACATACTCCCACTGTGAACATACTTCTTATTATGTTTTCCATACTGTATTGCAATTTGCTACTTCAATCTGTCTCTCTCCCTCAGGACATTGTGGACTTCTTAAGGAGAGGGAGCCTCTTATTCATTTTCGTATCACTATTGACCAGAAGAATGTTTGGCACACAATAAACAATTCAAGTTTGTGGCAATAAATGTACAACAGAAATTCCTCCTTTTCCACTGCAGGCAAATAAGGCCATATCAGTAATTTCTAAATGTCAGATTTTGAGGACTGTTTGCATCACAAATATCCAGGAAGCTTGATAAAATATATGTATTTATGAGTTCTACCTGAAATTGAAAAAGGCTTGGTTTGGGCCTAGGAATCTGTTTAGTTTGTTTTTAAAATTCCTCAGTGGTTCTGATACAGATCTAGTTGGAAACTGTGACTAAAGCTGTGCTTTGACTCAGTGCTATGATGACAGTCTTTGGATCATTTACTATCAGTGTGATCTTGGGCAAGTGGCTTAACTTCTCTGTGCCTTAATTTTCTCAGTAAATAGATTCAAGAGTGCCACCTCTGTAAACATTATGAAGATTTTAAATGAATTAATTTATGGAAGTGCATCACACATTGCTGGGAACACAGTAGGTGCAGTGTAAATGTTGGCTTTTATTCACATTAGATATGACCCAATTCAATCTATTTAAAAATTTTTAAAATTTATTTGGCTGTTCTGAGTCTTACTTGCAGCACACAGGATCATCAGTCTTCACTGTGGCATGCAGGATCTTACAGTTGTGGCAAGTGGGATCTAGTTCCCTGACCAAGGATCAAACCTGGGCCCCTTGCATTGGGAGCAGAGAGTCTTAGCTGCTGGACCCCCAGGGAGTCTTCAATCTTCTTATTTTAAACCTATGGAAGCTGGGGCCAATGATGTACTATTGAATTCATGTGGGGGTTTTGGTTCTTGCTTTACTCTCCTCAATTCACAAGTAATTCACTGATAAGACCATTCTATGAGTAAAACTCACATTCCTATCTGCCCATATGATATTTTTAAAGACAGGAGTTTTAAAGATGATAGTCAAATACAAAACAAAACAATGGGATGCTAACCTCTATTCATTAAATGTTCTCAGAGTCAGTGAAGAGCGTACAATCTGGTGACAGAATGAGGCTGTAAGAGGAGACTTACTGTGTGTATGTGAGAAAACAGGCTATGTAATACTTTAGAATGATCGTCTTCTGAAATTTGAAAGTACCCTTTACTGCTTTGGTTTATAAAAACATATAGAGGGAAAGAATGGCTTAACAATCACTTCTCAGAGGGAACCAAGAGAAGCCAAGAGCAGTCTGGAGCAGCAAGAATGGGAAAAGTTTCCTCCATTTAGATATCTTACACTGTGGAAATATAGAGCCCACTACACGAGGGCTCACACTACAATGTAAGCTCTATGTTTTGTCTAATACTGTATCCTCAGTGCTTAGAACAGCACCTGACTCTAAGGGATGCACGGTAAATGCTTAATGAGCAAATAAATAATTCAGACTAGTTAGGGAAAAGCAGTCTACACGAAAAAAGGACACTTGATCTGTTTTTAAGTATAACGTGCTATAACTCAAGCTGCTGCTGCTGCGAAGTTGCTTCAGTCGTGTCCGACTCTGTGCAACCCCATAGACGGCAGCCCACCAGGCTCCCCCGTCCCTGGGATTCTCCAGGCAAGAACACTGGAGTGGGTTGCCATTTCCTTCTCCAATGCATGAAAGTGAAAAGTGAAAGTGAAGTCGCTCAGTCGTGTCCGACTCCTAGTGACCCCATGGACTTCAGCCCACCAGGCTCCTCCGTCCATGGGATTTTCCAGGCAAGAGTACTGGAGTGGGGTGCCATTCAAGCTAGAACAGCATACACTGCTGGCAGGGCAAAGACCAGATCGATTCCTCTCAGCACTTTGCCTCCAGCACCCAGCCCAGTGAGTGCTTGGTAAAGATGTGTTGAATAGATGTTAGCTGAATAAATGTCAAATAGGTATTTCCAGGAGACCTTCATTTTTCAATAAATTAGAATGACTTGAAGTAAATCTCAGTTATTTTTATGTAATGGGTATTTAACTTGACTACAACCCATCTATCCTATACATTATCTTGTCACAAAGATCTGACCAAGTATGAGTTTCTTCCAGCCAGTTCAGTCCCAATGGTCACAAATTCCAAGTTAGCAGAATCTAAATTATCACAAAGACACTGGAAAGAAAAGATTTAACTTAGCTTTGCAAAACTCAGTGGAAACACATGCATACCCATACATATGTATAAAAAACTGAAGTCATGGGAGTTCCCCGGTGATCTAACTGGATTCGGTGCTTTCACTGCTATGGCCCATATTCAGTCCCTTGTCCGGGAACTGAGATCCCACAAGTCTGGCGGGGCAGCCAGAACACAAAACAAAAACAAAAAATCCTGAAGTTCTACAGCACTTTTCTTTCTATTTCTTCACCTGGTTTAGACAGTGAAAGAGCAAAGGATTATTTTCATCATTGATGAGGGCCAGTTTATCGATTCAGCCTCCTGGACCTTCATGGAAAAGCTTATCCGGTCTGTTCCCATCTTCATCATCATGTCCCTGTCTCCCTTTGTCAACACACCCTGTGCAGCTGCCAGTGCCATAATGAAGAACAGGAACACCACCTATGTCACCCTGGGACCTGTGCAGCCTAAGGACATCCTCAACAAAGTCTGCCTGGACCTCAGTGTCAAGGGCATCCCCAAAGAACTGGACACGTGAGTAACCCATTTATCCTAAGGCCTTGACTTATTCACCAGGTCCAAACTTCATCAGATTCCTTAGGTTGTGTCTGAAAGCACCCATTTCAGTGTTCTCACTGGTCCCGCCTTTCAAAGGGGCCATTGAACATGCTTGGTAGGATGGATGCTGCTCACCTTGTCTTGTTATGGTCCTTGTTACATCATGTTCAGCTTTGCTTAGAGGCATGAGTTTTGCTTCCCTTTCATCAAGCTGGGTATAGGTACACTCAACTCTAACCTACAGTGACTAACGTCACAGTCATGGGCAAGTGACACGAAAGGCAAATCGGTGAACATTAAAGACCACAACCCACAACTGAGCCAGGTCTTAGTCCCCAGTAATAACATGGTCTGGTACTGGTGTTCTTTGTCGTGGTAGATCTTGATATCTTCTCAGTGACTCCTGTACTGGGTCTTGTCAGCAGTCCCCTTAACAACATAGAAATGCCCCTTCCTTAGCTGTCTGTTTACAACTCACCATGGCATCTGTTCTTTATAATGAGGTTATCTTGCTTCTGGAAAAGCAATGTCTCAGACACCAGGCATAAATTTGCCGTGTTCTCTCCCTTTGACTCCCTGTCTCTCCCTCTTTATCTCTGTATTTATTTAATATGTATATATTTATTATATATATGTATTACCTTTTGATCTATCCTTCCTAATTCTAGGACTGCGTCTCAAAGATATATTTCCAGGGAACTATACTCAAAATTTTGTAATAACCTATAAGGGAAAAGAATCTGAACATATATATAACACAGTTATACGTATGTGTGTGTGTATATATATATATATAATCACTTTGCTGCATACCTGAAAATAATACAACATTGTATATATATTGACAAAAGTATGAAGTGACATATGGACACAGTTTTTATTGAGGCATTATTTATACTAGTGAAAGACAGAAAACAATCCAAATGTCCGTCTCTAAGAGGACAGTTAGAGTGAAGTTGGATGCATTCACAAAGTGGAGCCCTGCATAGCTACAGAGAGAAATAAGAAAGCTCTACTGACACAGAGGGATGACCAGGATACACTACTGAGGGGAAACAAGGGGAAGCCTAGTGTGCTCTATGTACAAAGTGCTGTTTTTTAACCTAAGGAACGGGGTGAAATATATATGTGCATTTTCTATAGTTTTTGAAAGAAACCTTGAAAAGATAAGCCAGAAACTAATTTAAATGGTTACTTATAAGGTGAGGCAGGGAAGCAAGACTGAGGGTGTACCTTATTACGTAGTTTTGAGTTTGGAAAGATTTAAATGTCTTATGTAATTTTCAAAAATGAAAGAAAAAAAAGCAAAGGCAATCCCTAAAAATGGAAAACAAAACAAATGGAGAAAGAAATGCGATTATTTTTGAGTGATTGAGAAGACTCAAATATTTTTCCTTCCTAAAAGATAGTTCTTTGATATAAATAGGTTGCCTCATTTTCACTACAGGTATCTGGCAGAGGGAAGCTGTGGAATTCCGTTTTACTGTGAAGAATTGCTTAAAAACCTAGACCATCACAGGGTACTTGTTTTCCAGGCAATGGAGTCTGAGGAAAAGACAAATGTGACCTGGAATAACCTGTTCAGTAAGTCCTATAACGATGGTTCTTTCTCTCACTCTCCTTCTGAAGAGAGAGTGGCAAGAGTAGGCTTTTCCATAGGCTTCTTCCTAAAAGGGTTTGAGGAGGCAGTGAATGCTGGACTTGATATCCCGACTGTGAGAGAACTTAACATTGCCTGGGACTCACTGAACTGAGAGGAAGAATGTAGACCTGTAATCGAGATGAAGGAATGCAGAATCTTAAAGCCCAGAATCAGAACTGGTGAGGGATGTGGATGTTACCAGGGAAAAGAATAACTTGTTTTCCAGAGGTAAAATGATTATCTCAAAGTGAATTGTCAACGAGGTCCTCATGGCACTGAGACATGCAGAAGGATGAACTTTAGATAATGGCACAAAGAGGCCAGGTGGCTATTTTTAAGAAAATGGTTTTGTTGAAGGGAAAGGGTGGGGGTTGGGGAAAGGGGTACAGATGCAAGCTGGGATGTAGACGATTAGGATTAATGTGAATGATAGGAAAATGTCTGGGGTGGGTAGGCTAGTTATTCAGGGAGGTGGCAGTGATAAGGAGAAAAAATAATATGCTAGCAAAAAAGAAAGGAAGGAACTATATTTAGAAAAAGGAAGAAGGTGGCAGTGATAAGGAGAAAAAATAATATGCTAGCAAAAAAGAAAGGAGGGAACTATATTTAGAAGAAAGGAAGAAACTATATTTGGACACAAAGGTTTAAGAGAGAGCATCTATGCTATGAAAAAAGAGTTAGAACAGTGCAATCAAAAGAAAATTTTAGCTTTGAAGTTAGGAGTCCAGATTCCAGTTCTCCATATGACATTTAATAGATGATATTTAGGGATTAGTCACAACCTTTATTGCCAGCTACCTGCTCTATGATGTAGAATAAAGGAACTCAAATCTTTTCTCATTTATTCACTCAACAAAGGTCTACTGAGCACCTTTCCTGTGTCTTACACCACAGTAGGCATTCTGGGGATCTCTTTGAATATAAACAAAGTGAGTGAATACAATAAAACTTTGCTGCCTCATTGAGTTTCTTTAATTAAACTTTTTGAGGTGATCATAAATTTACATACAGTTGTAAGAAGTATTGGGTTGGCCAAAAAGTTCATTTGGATTTTTCCATAAGGTGTTATGGGAAAACTCAAATGAACTTTTTGGCTAAAACAATAATATGGAGAGATTCTATTAATATATACCCTTTACCTGGTTTTCCCCCATAGTAACATAAGCAAAACTCTATAATATAATATCACAACCAGGATATTAATATTGATACAATCAAGATACATAATATTTTCATCACCACGAGGATCCCTCATGTTGCCGTTACAGCCACCCCACTTCTCTCCCACCCATACTTTCTTCTCTGGTAATCACTAATCAGTTCTTCATATCTATAATTTTGTGACTTTAGGGAATTTTTATAGATCGAATAATAGAGTATTGTAATCTTTTGAGATTGTTTTTCACTCAGCATGACTCTCTGGGTTATCTGGGTTGTTGTGAGTATCGGTAGTTTGGCCTCAGTGGTTGTGAGTAGTGTTCCGTGGTATGGACATACCGTAGGTTGTTTAGCACTCCCCTGTTGGAGGACACCTGGGCTGTATACAAAAAAAAGAATGCTAAAGAACATTATTGAGTCAGCTGACAAGACTGGAAGATGGACAGTAAAAGATGATAAGTATATTCTACTTACGTAAGAGAATTGTTATTCTTGGGGAATTCAGAGTAAAGTATTTGGGAGTAAAAGGGCATGATTTATGCAACTCAATACTCAAATGAAATGCTTCTGAAAAATATGTACATAGAGAACAAAGGGTATAGCAAATGGGGTAAAATGTTAACAATAGATGAATTTGAATAAAGATTAATAGTGTTATTCTTACAACTTTTGATAAATTTGAAACTTAACAAATAAACAAATTTTTTTAAAACCAAACAACTTTTATTGGTTTCCTACTGAGTTTACAATGAAATCCAAGCTCCCTACCTTGGACTGGAGATCCCTGTGGGAGCTGCCTTCCACGCCCTCTGTGGTCTCACCAACATTCTGAAATACGCTCCAGCCACATTTCTGCTCTTCTAACACCCTGAGCTCTCCTTGGTGTTTTGCATACCTACTTCCTCTTGCCCTTATCTCAGGTATTATCTCCTCACAGTCACTTTCTCTGACCATGCCTTGCTTAAGGAAGACCTTCCCTACTCTGCGCTTTTTCATTCGTCTCTATCACCATGTTTCTTTCTTTCACAAAACTGAGTCACATTATGAGGTTATCCTCTTAATTTATTTATCTGTTGGTTATTATTTGTCTTCCACTGTGAGAATGTCAGCTCCCTGAGGGCAGGAAGTCTTATATACTCCTGAATCTCCAGTCCTAGGATGGCCTGTACCTAAAGGTCTTATACCTAGAGTGATAAAAGAATGGTCATCACAGTGCTAGGTCCTGGAAAGGGACATTAAAAAGCGTAGAAGACCATGGATCAAGTCGTGTTCTTTATATATTTTTGGTTGTATGGCTTGTAGGATCTCAATTCCCTGACCAGGAGTTGAACCCGAGCTACAGTAGTGGAAGTGCTGAATCCTAACCACTAGACTTGCCAGGGGACTCCCTGTCAAGTCACATTCTTAATCCCTGTTCTCCTACCCCCACGACACAGGCACACACCTGGTCCCTTTTCTGGTATGCTACCCTTCATTTGCTGCCCCCATCCTGAACTCTTCCTTTGCCCCACTTGCCTTGCTGACCAGTCCTCAGCTTGGCTCCTGCCCGGGTCTATGTTCTGAGGAGGGCATTCTTCACATTCCATCCTCAACCTTTCTCTTTGCTAACTCAGTACTCTCTCTCCACTTGTTTTCAGTTTTTCATTTGTTTTCCAACCTTCTATGTGTGAAGTGCACATGTGAGTGACTATGTGTGTGTTTGTGTACATAATATCCAACCTTAATTTCACTCTTAATTCCAGACCCATATTTCCAATTGCCCATTGTCCTATACATCCCACCAAACTCAACAAATATAAAATGTAACCCATTACCTCCCTCCCATACTGCATCTCCTCTTGTATTTCCCAGCTTGATTATTGGCAACACTCATGTTTCTCTCACCTCCATCACTATCTTGCCTAGGTCTCTTTTTCTCAATATCATTAGTATTCTTTGCATTATCACTTGCATAATCCTACCCATCTTTACTTCCTGATATTCCATTGTCATAGTTGGAATTCCACTGGAATTCCATGGTCACATTCCATTGACTAGGAAGGTCATACACACCTTCCTAGTCTCTTGCCTGTCCTCACTGCTTCCAGTGTTATCTTCATAAAAATGGTTGGATCACTACCATCCAACTTGGGATATTTCTCCACTGTCTATGGAATGAAGTCCAAACTTCATAGTGGGGTATTGAATGCACTGCATACTCTGCTCTCAAACTTTCTAAGTACATACATCTCCTACAGTAAGTAGCACTCCAGCACTTCACCCACTGTGGTTTAGTCACACTGGCCTCTTTACATTTCCCTAAATTGCAAAGTGCTCGTGGCTTCTGTGCTTTTGCGTTGATCACCCTTCTATTTTCTACTTAGAATATCCCTTCATTCTTTAAGGTTCAACCAAAATATTTCTCCCTCTATGAAGCCTTCCTGAATCTACTGACTGAATTAATTGTCCTTTATTCTCTATTCCTCTTTGCTCTTTAGCTCTTTAAGTCACTTTTCCTGTATTATGATTAGTTCCCTAAATATCAGTTTCCATAAATTTTAAGATCCTTGAGGACTGGAAGCATGCATTAGCCACATTTATAGCCTTCACAGGTTCTGATGTATAGAAAGTCTATACTGTGTTATGAACTCTCCAACACTTAACATCTGTGCCTACTCATGTGGCACTTGCTTACTATCTGGTTATTTGACTCTCTGTGTATATACCTTTTCTTTCCAGGAGTTCAGGAACTTAATTATGGTCACCCTCATATTTCCACATTGCCTATCTCAGTGTCTTGTATGTGGTGACCCAAGGACGAAAGAGTAGATAAAACCAAGGAGGGTCTTGGAATGCAGGAATGGAAAAACCATACCCTTATCATCCTTCCCTCCCCTATGTTGTAACTATTAACAGATTTCAGGTCTTCCTAACCTGTCTCCTCTCCTACCCTATGCTGCTGCTGCTAAGTCGCTTCAGTCGTGTCCAACTCTGTGCAACCCCATAGACAGCAGCCCACTAGGCTCCTCCGTCCCTGGGATTCTCCAAGCAAGAATACTGGAGTGGGTTGCCATTTCCTTCTCCAATGCATGAAAGTGAAAAGTGAAAGTGAAGTTGCTCAGTCATGTCAGACTCTTCACGACCCCATGGACTGCAGCCTACCAGGCTCCTCCACCCATGGGATTTTCCAGGCAAGAGTACTGGAGTGGGGTGCCATTGCCTTCTCCGTCCTACCCCACAGGGAGAAGATATTTGGCTTACTGTTCCCACCCCCACGCAGTTTATGTGCTTCATCCAATCAGCAAATGACCTGCAGGACCCCTATCCCACTCCTTGTACCCTGGGTATAAAAGTGGACTAAGGACCCCTATTCAGCATCAGTTCTCCTTTGAGCTGGCCTGCTGTTCTAACAGCTTCTCCCACTCTAATAAACTTTATTTCCCTTTCATTCTGTCTCATGTCTGGAAATTCTTTTCCAACCTGTGCCCAGACCATGACATTGCAACTCAAGTGTTAATGAATGACTGGAGGGACAAATAAGTAACACATTTTGGAGTACCAGGAGAAAAAATTACCATGCAAGTTTATATTCAAACTTCATTTTTAATATCTTTCTTTTATTAAAAAATGAGTTCTTAAAAATTTTTTTAAATTTATTTTTGGCTGCACTCAGTCTTTCTTGCTTTGTGCAGGCTTTCTCTTGTGGCAAGTGGGGCTGCTCAGTTGTGGTTTGTGGGTTTCTCGTTGCAGTGGCTTTTCTTGTTGCAGCATTCAGACTCTAGAGAAGAGGCTCAGTAGTCTGGCAAGTGGACTTAGTTGCTCCAAAGTATGTGGTATCTTAGTTCCCAGGCCAGAGATCAAACCCATGTTCCCTGCATTGGTAGGTGGATTCTTAACTACTGCACCACCGAGGAAGTCCCTAATATCTCTTTCTGACAATAACTATTCTTAAGTAGAGTACAGTCTTCTACAGAATGCGCTTGCCTCTGATTGTGGGTATTTCAGTGTGCACACAAGTATATACTGTAAGTATACATATAAGTGTATCGTATACAGTAAGTATGGGTTTCCCAGGTGGTGCTAGTGGTCAAGAACCTGCCTTCCAATGCAAGAGACATGAGACATCAGTTCGATCCCTGGGTCATGAAGATCCCCTGGAGGAGGGCACAGCAATGCTTGCCTGGAGAATCTTCAGGGATAGAGGAGCCTAGTGGGCTATGGTCTATACAGTTGCAATGAGTCAGACGTGACAGAAGTGATTTAGCATGCATGCACATATAGTAAGTATAAACTGTAAGATACACCCTGTTAATCTTTGAATCAAATTTTTGTAAAACTGCATGTATTATGGAAGACATTCAGTTGTTATTACCAATCCTTTTTTTCTTGGGCAGGGGAGGGAAAGAAAAACATGTTTTGAGTAAATTTTGATTTTCATATGTCAGCTTTACTTAAAACAGTATTCCAGAATACTTTAGGGGCTGACACACATCTCTGCCTGCTCATTCTCATGTGAGACCCAACTCTAAGTTTATTGGAAAACCCAGATAATAATAGGACAATGACTCTCAACTTTTCTTCCCTTATACCTCTCTATAGAGAACTTTGCTAAGCCAACAGAGGACTTAAAAACATTTACTTTCAGTCTTGAGGAGGAAAATGAAGAAGTCTGTAACCTCGCTAGTGGTGTCAGATTGAAAAACTTGTCACCACCAGCATCATTAAAAGGTAAAGAAAATGTGACCTGGTGTTCATTTCCCAGGACCCAGATTTTCCTCTTGCTTTCTTTAGAATGCTTCAACAAAGGAGAAAGTGAGAGGGTAACAGACAGGAAGGCTGGGGTCTCCAAACGGAGGAAATAGGCTGCAAGCATTGGACATTGTTTCTCTCTCTCTTAAGTGGCAGGAGGAAACAAACTACAAGTGTTAGATATTTTCCCCTTCTCTGTACAAATTTAAAAAGAGGTTTCTTTTAAAATTCTGTGTCACCATGACAACACCTGGTTCTACCTGAACTTAACTTTTCTCCAACCTTGAGCTAACCAAGGCATTTTTCTTATGGAAATGTTTTTCTTAAGCTATGTTAATGAACTATGTATTTATCCTAAACTGTCTTCAAGTTGGTTCTGCCTAAGACTCAAAACTGACTTGACAAACCAGTATGTTTTACTCATGCAAATATTCTCTTAAGCTATGTTAATAAGGGGCTTCCCTGGTGGCTCAGAGGTTAAAGTGTCTGCTCTGCAATGCAGGAGACCTGGGTTCAATCCCTGGGTCGGGAAGATCCCCTGGAGAAGGAAATGGCAATCCAATCCAGTATTCTTGCCTGAAGACTTCCATGGACAGAGAAGCCCGGCAGGCTACAGTTTGTGGGGTCACAAAGAGTTGGACACGACTGAGCAACTAACAGACACACACAGTAGCTATATAACATCTGGCTAAAGACTAGCAGGAGAGGCACTCTTTCTGCCCGCTTCTGATGTCTATGTCAGAAGCTTTCTCTACCTCTTTTATAATTTAATGAAACTTTATTACACAAAAGCTCTGAGTGATCAAGGCTCATCACTGGCCATGGATTGAATTCTTCTCCTCCGGAGGCCAAGAATCCCGGCATCTTGCACAGCTCAGCAACAACCTTTCAAAAGGAAGATAGAAGACTGGCTTTATCTGTTTCATGTTACCTAGGCAATGGGAAGGCTCCATGGTAGGCTTGCTTTTCCTTTTCTAAATAGAAGCCACCTTCCTCCTGTGCATATTCTGGAGTCTGATTTGAACAAGGTTTTATTCAACTGCATAAAAGAATGATGTATAGTACATTTGCAATTAAGCAGAAATCAAATAATGAGAGAAAATCTAACACTGATACTTTTTCTCAGCTATCTACTTCTGAAATGACAAACAAGGGAATTTATATCAAGAAGGTACTATTATTCATTTCAAGAGAAACTAATTTCAAGCACTGTTCTAGTATGCATTCAGCTCAAGTCCATGCCTTCTATGGAATGTTCAAATGTTTAGTAGAAGGATGAGATTTCAAGTTCTCAGTCTTCAAAACAGCATTGTTTGTGTTTCATTCACTATGTCTAATAAAGTAGCAAGGTAGACTAGTTTGGTTTCTTTTAACCAGTATTTTTTTATTGAAGAAGTTGATTTACATACAATGTGTATTAATTTCTACTGTACAACAAAGTGATTTTTGTTATATATATATATTTATATATGAAGTATATATATATATATATGTATATTTATATACATATATATACACAAAATTATATACTTTTTTTTTTTAACTGTACTATGTGGCTTGCAGGATCTTAGTTCCTCAACCAGGGATTGAACCCAGGCCATGTCAGTGAAAACCCAGAAACCTTACAAGTATACCTCCAGGGAATTTCCATGTTCTTTTTTCTATTATGGTTTATTATAGGATATTAAATATAGTTCTGTGTGCTATACAGTAGGACCTTGTTGTTTATTCATTCTTCATATAAAAGCTTACATCTGCTATCCCTGCTTACATCTGGACTAGCTTGGTTTCTACAATGTTCTGTGGACAGGTTGAAGAGTTCATATTTTGTCCTGATGTGGGTGATGCAATAGACGGATATACTGGTCAAGAGTCCAGGAAGTTATGTGAGCTTTGATACTCAAGCTTAGATGGAATTGGAGCTAGGAGCTCTCTGCCACTTGGTCTTGATCATAGAAATAATAATGAGTTGTCACAAGAATGAAAACTGGGAAAGGTCAGTTTTCATTCCAATCCCAAAGAAAGGCAATGCCAAAGAATGCTCAAACTACTGCACAATTGCACTCATCTCACACGCTAGTAAAGAAATGCTCAAAATTCTCCAAGCCAGGCTTCAGCAATACATGACCCATGAACTTCCAGATGTTCAAGCTGGTTTTAGAAAAGGCAGAGGAACCAGAGATCAAATTGCCAACATCCGCTGGATCATGGAAAAAGCAAGAGAGTTCCAGAAAAACATCTATTTCTGCTTTATTGACTATGCCAAGGCCTTTGACTGTGTGGATCACAATAAACTGTGGAAAATTCTGAAAGAGATGGGAATACCAGACCACCTGACCTGCCTCTTGAGAAATTTGTATGCAGGTCAGGAAGCAACAGTTAGAACTGGGCATGGAACAACAGACTGGTTCCAAATACGGAAAGGAGTACGTCAAGGCTGTATATTGTCACTCTGCTTATTTAACTTATATGCAGAGTACATCATGAGAAATGCTGGGCTGGAAGAAGCACAAGCTGGAATCAAGATTGCCGGGAGAAATATCAATAACCTCAGATATGCAGATGACACCACTCTTATGGCGGAAAGTGAAGAGGAAATCAAAAGCCTCTTGATGAAGGTGAAAGAGGAGAGTAAAAAAGTTGGCTTAAAACTCAACATTCAGAAAATGAAGATCATGGCATCTGGTCCCATCACTTCATGGGAAATAGATGGGAGAACAGTGGAAACAGTGTCAGACTTTATTTTTGGGGGCTCCAAAATCACTGCAGATGGTGACTGCAGCCATGAAATTAAAAGACGCTTACTCCTTGGAAGAAAAATTATGACCAACCTAGACAGCATATTGAAAAGCAGAGACATTACTTTGCCACCAAAGGTCTGTCTAGTCAAGGCTATGGTTTTTCCTGTGGTCATATATGGATGTGAGAGTTGGACTGAAGAAAGCTGAGTGCCGAAGAATTGATGCTTTTAAACTGTGGTGTTGGAGAAGACTCTTGAGAGTCCCTTGGACTGCAAGGAGATCCAACCAGTCCATTCTGAAGGAGATCAGCCCTGGGATTTCTTTGGAAGGAATGATGCTGAAGCTGAAACTCCAGTACTTTGGCCACCTCATGCGAAGAGTTGACTCATTGGAAAAGACTCATGCTGGGAGGGATTGGGGGCAGGAGGAGAATAGGACGACAGAGGATGAGATGGCTGGATGGCATCACTGACTCGATGGACGTGAGTCTGAGTGAACTCCCGGAGTTGGTGATGGACAGGGAGGCCTGGTGTGCTGCAATTCATGGGGCCGCAAAGAGTTGGACAGAGCGACTGAACTGAACTGTCACAAGAATAAATGAATGCTGGAGCAGATAAGAGAAATTTTATTGCCAGGAAGTTCCAGGGTAGCTAGCGAAGTAGATAGGGTAGCTAGTGAAGAAGATAGGGTAGCTAGTGAAAAAGATAGAGACTAACCCACTGGAGAAGTCAACACAGAACATGGAAGTCACGCCCTGCTCCTTTTTATTTTCTTGGCTGCACTGTGCAGTTTGTAGAATCTTAATTCCCCAACCAGGGCTTGAACCCAGGCTTTTGGCAGTGAAAGCCTGGAGACCTAACTACTGGACTGACAGGGAATTCCTGGGTCCTGCCCCTTCTGACCACTGTGGCCTCCCATGACCTCTCCTCTCCTCACACACCCCTGTCACATTTTAACACCAAATCAGAACACCTTGAAATTGATCTTATTGCTGTGGCCAATGGGACATGCATATTTTTAGGTCATAGCATCTCCATCTTTTGTACTCCTGAGTGCTATCTGCTAAGTAGGTACTAAGCAAATACTTCTTTTGGCTTAGCTCAACTGGGTATAGTTTTATGAACAGGAACTGTAGAGCTGGACAGTTTTCCATCTCTAGAATGCATTTGATAAAGACAGATGACTAATTCCCAATTTGTGTGGCTTTCTACCTGCAGAAATCTCTCTGGTCCAGCTGGATAGCATGAGCCTGTCCCATCAGATGTTGGTGAGATGTGCTGCCATCATTGGCCTAACTTTCACTACAGAGCTGTTGTTTGAGATTCTCCCTTGTTGGGACATGAAAATGATGATCAATGCCCTGGCAACCCTTGTGGAATCCAACATCTTTGATTGTTTCCAGAATGGCAAGGAGCTCCGAATGGCCCTAGAAAAGAACGCAGCTTCATTTGAGGTGAATTATCGATCCCTTTCTCTGAAGCCGCTCATTGAAGGAATGGGTGAGTAGAGCCTGGAAATGAATCATAGTTCCTTCAGTTTAAGGCACATTTTGATAAAGGAATGGATCTGTGTTTTGTAGCAGAGGCTGACTTATTTTCCATGGTGTCTCTGTCTTCTCTAGACCATGGTGAGGAGGAACAGCTCCGTGAGCTGGAAAGTGAGGTGATTCAGTGCCACATCATTCGATTCTGCAGCCCAGTGATGCAGAAAACAGCCTATGAGCTGTGGCTGAAGGACCAGAAGAAAGCGATGCACTTGAAATGCGCCTGCTTTCTGGAAGAAAACGCCCACAGGTGTGAGCCCTGCCGAAGTGGAGACTTCGTCCCCTTTCATCACTTCGCAGTGGATATCCGGCTCAACACCTTGGACTTGGATACCATTAGGAAGATGGCTAAGTCCCATGGATTTCGAAGTAAACTTTTTTCATTCCTAATTAGTCCTAATTATTCCTGGGGAAAACAAAGGCAAGACCTATAAGGAGTAGATCTGTCTAGATCTACTACATGAGGGTTTCAAGTCCTCTTCTGGCTCAGACACCACAAATGATGAGACTTAAGCAGTGTAGGTCAGTGAGGCAGGGAGAGTTGAGCAGTGTACCTGCAACTGAGTTGGCAGAACCAATCTCACTGTGAGACTGTCAGGATGGATATGGGGATAAGAACTCTGGTAGAAATGAGGTATGACCGGAGCTCAAATTATAATTTCCAAAGGGGTAAAACAGACAATCACGTCAAGGGGTGGAACCCAAGGAGGGGAGCATGACCCAAGAGGGAGTAATGTTTCTTGGCAGATAAGAATGCTGTTTCTCTGTGTAGTTTGAAACAAGGTTCCAGTAGAAAAGGAGTATGAGTGGGAGAGAATTAGCCAGGACTAAACAGGTCAGGGTCCCAGAAAAGAGGGCTTGGGTTCAGGACAGGGATTCATGATGTTAAAATTTGTACCAAGTACCTAGATACAATGAATGTTGCAATCCAAAGTGAGGCAAATAGATGAATGTACAGACAAATAAAATATACAAAGGAAATAGTTGAGTATCAGTTATTATCTTGGATCCTTCATCCACATTCAAGATATGAAATGAAGAAGAGTGTGGAGAAGGCTAGGATTTGTGGGGAGACTTGGCAAGAATTGAGGAGTAACTATGTACCCCCAAGTGGGTTACTTCCTTCATCACCCCAACCCTAGGAAGGTGTCTCCTTTGAAATTGGTTTGAGGACACAGAAAACCTCATACCTAATGAAGCCAAAGCACCCTGTGGCTGAAACAGGATCAACCTGCCCTCCCAGAGTTTGGGAAAGGATTTATTTATCCCATAAATCAGATATAACTCACCTGGGAGAAAAAGTCAGCCTGCTGCCACTTTAAGTTGCTCCCAAGAGTACCCCTAAGAGTGTGAGAAGACCCCTAGTAGTGGACTGCTGGAATAAAACAAACATTAAGAGAGCAGGCAATGGAGAGCTAAAGAAGATACATGACCAGATCAAGGTAGCTTCAGTGAAGAGTCCCAGCGTAGGGCTACAGTCAAAGCACCAGCGAAAGTATTCATAGTAAAGAGTTGACTGACAGATAAAAGGGAAAGAATACTCCAGACTCTCTGGAATCAGTGAGTCTTATTTTACAAATACATATAAAATATAAATATGTATGTTTTAATTAATTTACTTGTTTGGTGAGGAGTAAAATCAGCTGGCAGCTAGCAGACAGGTCAATTGGAGCAGAGCTGATCTTCAGCAGGCTGGCTAGGGCCACCAGAGAGAACAACTTGAGTTATTTCAGGTTCTCCAATGTACCATAACTTTCACTCCGGAGCATATATGTTGGGATGTCTCTGAGAAATGTCTGCTGATGTCCATTCATCAGCACCTTCAGCTGAGTGAGGCTAGGGCTCAACTATTTCCCTTATCAGAATTTTTCACCTATTTAGAAGGGTATCAACTAGATATCTTTAAAGACATTTTTTAGATTTCCTGAAAGTTTTACCATAAAAACAATAGTCCCAAGACCTACTGTCCTGCATTCGTATGTTCAGTAGTTCTTCTCATTTTTTTTTTTTAAGATTTTTTTATTTTTTTGGTGTGGACCATTTTCAGTGGTTATATATGGATGTGAAAGTTGGACCATAAAGAAGGTTGAGCACCAAAGAATTGATGCTTTCAAATTGTGGTGCTGGAGAGGACTCTTGAGAGTCCTTGGAGTGCAAGGAGATCAAACCAGTCAATCCTAAAGGAAATCACCCTGAATATTCATCAAAAGGACATCAGTGATGCTAAGCTCCAATACTTTGTCCACGTGATGCAAAGAACCGACTCATTGGAAGAAACCTTGATGCTGGGAAAGATTGAGGGAAGGAGGAGAAGGGGGCGACAGAGGATGAGATGGTTGGATGGCATCACCAACTCAATGAACATGAATTTGAGCAAAATCTGGGAGATAGTGAAGGACAGGGAAGCCTGGTGTGCTGCCGTCCATGGGGTCACAAAAAGTCAGAGAGGACTTAGCCACTGAATAGCAACAAAATTTTTAAAGTCTTTTATTGAATTTGTTACAATATTGCTTATGTTGGTTTTGTTGGCCATGAGGCATGTGGGATCTTAGCTCCCCAACCAGGGATGGAACCTGTACCCCCTGCTTTGGAAGGCGAAGTCTTAACTGCTGGACCATGAGGGCAGTCACAAGGGGAAATATTTTTAACTTAGCTCTTCTTTCTAGTCATTACCTCCATATGCTAAGTGATATGTTAATGCTGCTTTTTAAAAAATCAAATTCTGACGTCACCTGTTTTAGTCTTGCTATGGTAGGTGAAAATCTAACTTTATTACACCACTCTTGGGCACCTCTCTCCCAATGTTGTTATAGCACTATCATTAGATAAATGAATCAAGTATCTACATTATTAAGACTGTGTAACTGCTGTTATAGAACTAAGTAATATACTGTGAATAGATTTCTTAAAAAAAGTTTATTTTTCCTAGAGTTTTTATGAAATTTTCTTTTTGCAATGTCTTTGCTATAATATCCTGTTTCAGTCTTGGCTGAAAGACAAAAACAAAGACATTTGTTATCTCCAAATCTCCCCTAAGTGTGAGGTATGCTTTTAGGTAATATTGGAGAAGGGCATGTTAATATCATACGAGTTTCAAGAACACAGCACTAGGTATGAATCAGTGAAGTTGATTCCCTTTTCAATTCTCTCTCCTTCCTAAAAACTTATTTTCTAAGTTTTGATCCATTCTAAGGATGGACAGCCCACGGGCTCCCTCCTGGGTTCTTTCCTTCCACCTACTCCACCTAATTCTTCAGGGACCACTCCTCTTATCCCTTTGATCTTCTCAATATGCGATTTTTCATTCAACATTTCATTTACTCATTTAGTAAATATTTATTGAGTTTCTTCTATGTGCCAGAGGTTGTTCTAGGCACATCGATAGAGCAGAAGGAGCCAGCAAAATGGGCAGCCATTGAGGAAAGAAAGCAAGGGAATGGGTGTTACAGAAGCTGGTAAAAGCAAGGAGAGGTCAGTTGTTGCAAATACTGCCAAGAGGTATAATGAGATGCAGACAAAGATGTAATGTTTGGATCTGGCAACTTGTTTTTACTGGTAACTCTAACAAGAAAGTTTTAGAGGAGTAGGAGGATAAAGGCATAATTCAGTTTATTCAGCTTCTATTCACTAGAGATGAACTGGATGGCAGACTAGGAAAGTGAAAGTCACTCAGTCGTGTCTGATTCTTTGCAACCCCATGGACTATACAGTCCATGGAATTCTCCAGGCCAGAATACTGGAGTGGGTAGCCTTTCCCTTCTCCAGGGATCTTCCGAACTCAGGGATCAAACTCAGGTCTTGCACATTGCAGCAGATTCTTTACTAGCTGAGCCACCAAGGAAGCCCAAGAATACTGGAGTGGGTAGCCTATCCCTTCTCCAGAGGATCGTCCCACCCCAGGAATGGAACCGGGGTCTCCTGCATTGCAGGCAGATTCTTTACCAACTGAGCTATCAGGGAAGCCAGACAGCAGACTAGGAGAGGTGGACAAATCAGTCCTTATACAGTATGATAAAGGATGATGATAGAGGCTGATTGGGGCCATTGGACACACAAGTTTGGGCACTAACTCTAAGGGGCAAAGGCACAGAAGGCTTTCAGAAGAAGGTGGTAGTAGATACTCAGACTGCATTTTATAAATTGAAAGATCTGTGGAGTAATGCATTTATCTTGGAGTCCGGAGACTTATATCACTAACAGATCTGAGACAAGTCCCTTCTACTCTCTAGGATTGTTCCATCTCCTCGAATGGAGAAGTGGCTAGATTCAACAATCCTCATTTGTTTTCTGTTTTAAGATCTTTATGGAATTTTCTAACCTATTGCAGTCTGGATAGACTGAAGGTTTTAAATTCAAGGCTCTCTGCCCTTAAGTTATTCCCCTTTTGGGGGTATTCCATTAAATGTCAATTTCTCTGTTAGAAGCTGACATCATTTTCTTCAGCATTATTAATTTATACTTTGAGTTGTGCCTAGTCACTTCAGTGTGTGACTCTTTGTGACCCCATGGGCTGCAGCCTGCCAGGTTCCTCTGATCATGGGGATTCTCCAGGCGAGAATACTGGAGTGGGTTGCCATGCCCTCCTCCAGGATACTTTTAGTAAATTATGATTGTGTTATCATCTAAAACAAACCCCACTATTTCAGTGGGTTCACACAATAGAATGATAGCTTTTTTCTGTCCAGGTAATGATCCAGTGAGCATTTTGACAATGAGCCTTGTTCACAGTCAGTCAGGGACCCAGGCTCCATCTGTGTTGTGGGTTTGCTATCCCTTAGATCTCCACAATTAATTTGTTTTCCTGTGAAAGGAGAAGGTGGTGAAGATATCTAACCATCTCAATTCAGAGGTGACGTATATTATTTCTGATGGAATCCCATTTTTAAACTTAACACATGGCTTCACTGAAGAGTGAATGAAGAGTGAATGTAATAGGAGGAAATTCCATGGTGGGCCAGTGGTTAGGACTCACTCGGTGCTTTCACTGACATGGGCTTGGAACTGATATCCTGCAAGCTGCACAGCATGACACAGACCAAAAAGGAAAAGGAAAAAGATGCAAAAGGACTGAGAAATGTAGATCCTGGCTAGGCAACAACAATTTTATTGTGGAAAGGGAACAGGAAGCTTCAGTATACCCCAGACATCTCTGCCACGTGATCATTTCAACGACCGATACAACTCACTTGTTTGTTTATTTTCCAGCTGAAGAAGAGATCACTTTTTCAAGAATAGAGACTTCTAAGAAATCTGAAATATTTTCTGAAAATCTCAGGTACAGTCATCTATAATTGTTTAGAAAGTAGAGCATGAACAATTGGCATTAAATTCAGACCATTGTTAGAATCATTTGTTTGGTCAGTACTCTGGCTCTTTAAGGCACAAGTCAGAGGGTTATGTTTTAAGTCGAATCAGTCATTATGTAACCGAGCAGGATCGTGGTGGGTCCTTCCCAAGACAGACCGTAGCACCTCACGGCACCCCATGTCCTCTGCTGTATGTAACTCCTCTCTGAAAATACGTAGATGGTAGTATCTGATTCATACTTCCTGAGTTATTTTACAGATGCTAAAACCTACCAAATGGAGGAAATCTACATTAGATTTTCTTTTATTTTTCTGTCCACACTGTGTGGCATGTGGGATCTTATTTCCCTGACCAGGGATGGAACCTGAGCTCCCTGCAGTGGAAGCTCAGAGTCTAAACCACTACACCACCAGGGAAGTCTCTACATTAGGTTTTCTTATCTTGCTCTTTTATTTGTTTTAAAAGATAGTTTCATATCAAATCCTATCTATATCTACAAGTTATTACTCCTATTTATTTCTGCATTTGGACAGTTCTGAAGAAATAAGAGAAAAGATCTTGAGTTTCTTTGATAACATTATAACAAAAATGAAGATGTCTGAAGATAATGTCATCCCTTTGGAATCGTGCCAGTGTGAGGAGATCCTAGAGATTGTCATCATGCCTCTGGCTCACCATTTTCTTGCTTTGGAAGAAAACAACAAAGCCTTATATTACTTCCTAGAACTTGTGTCTGCTTATCTCGTCTTGGGTGATAATTATATGGTAAGCTCTTTCTACCCAGATCACCTCCATCCTTGAGACAACTTACAGACCAGAGAGCCAGAAGGGAAGCTCTAGTTTTTGTTTTGTTTTGTTTTGTTTATTGCTTCGTGTTCTTGATTCCTGCCAGTAGCCTCTTCCTTTGAAAATCAAATTGCTCAGAGGGCAAATGACCTGAGATTGAAGAAAGTCAGAACAAACCGCAACTACCATTATACATTATATTGCCACCTTTAAAAACTTGCTATGGATTGTCTACCTATATGAGACTCTGGTCTCAACTCTTCAGTTTCAGTAGAGACTTCCTCAGTAATGTCCCAGATGCATTTGCCCTCTGTCTTCCCCAAATATCTGTCAGCACAATACCTGTAGGTCTTTGAATAAGAACAAATCTAGTTTTACTCTTGTGATCTATGAAGGGGCTCACTCACTTTGGTTTTCATGTAATTTGTGCTAAGTTATCATACATACCTTTAGGCTACCAAAACACTAGTGAATGCTTCTCCAGGATAACTGTAAATAAGTTTCAGGGCAATACGCCCTAAGAAATGTGGGGATTTGATACATATAATTAAATGAAAGAATTCATTGTTAAGTTGGGAAGCCCTGAACTGAATAAAGATAAGCAGGTTTCTGTACTACCAATATTCAGAGCCTTTATATGCTAAGATGCACAGAAATCTCCTGGAGGGTTGGGCTAGGACTGGGACATATTATTTCTCTTAAACTTATTTGACCTTAGATCACTTTTCATAGAGTAGCTGGCTGGACTAAGCTTCCATGAACTCATTTGAGGAAATGTCTTTCTGGGCCTTGCTTCATCTGACTTCCAGCCAGCTTCGGGAAAAGCTTCCCACACCTGAGTAGCCGTGGTTGCCACCCTTCATGCCTGCACTGGTGGACCCATCCAGATTTTATAGTGTGGCCTAATTAACCCCTACAACTTAGATTTATATAAGATTTTTAAATTAAACTATTAAAAATGTCAGTAAGCTCTGGTTCTCAAGTATTTTGAAGGAAAGCCTTCAAAATATAATATGTATTTTATACACATATGTGAAGAAGAGGGTGATGTGGCCAGTGAATCCCAGAAAGAGAAGGTTTAGGTAGCCTTGGGGGCCAACTTGCTGAGCCTGTGCTCACCCTCCTCTCACTCTACAGGGAGTGATGAATGTTCAGGAAAACAATGATTGATTGGAAGCAGAGCCTAGAGCAGGGTCCCACAATGTGCCATTTGCATCCCCCTCTCCCAGCATAGAAACCTTGTCTCCCTTTCAGCCTTCTACACATACCACTTAGACTGCATGAGACCTGGGGACGTTGTCTCACCTTATTTTACTCTTCAAGTCTGAGCTTGCCTTTGTGTTCACATGTGCCAAGACTCTCTTAATGATGTTTCATTGAAGATGAAGTGACAAAGGTTGTTCAGGGCCTTAACTTTCTCTTCTACCTCCCAAAGATGGCCCTGACCAGAAAAAAAAAATGGAAACAGTCCATGATTCATTCCATAAGTAGAGACTGGCCTTCATGGATGTGGGGATGGTCTCAGGAGCCATGAGAACATGGTTGGAAATAGGGGAGCTGGGGATGGAATTACTCAAAGAGGGAAACTGCCCTGGGGAAAACTTCAGGTAAGATGTCTTATATGACAACATGAAGAAAGAAGGAGATTTCTAGATTCATCTTCTAGAATGAGAGATTCAGTGACCAAGATGGACATGAAGGTGATATGTATCTTCAGCAGGAACTTTCTCCACCCCTCCTTTCTGATCAGGGGCTAAAGGTAGAGATGGAATCAGGAGCTGGAGTGGTCCTGACTCTCTTCCTTCAGTGGAGTTTGGGGCAATGGCCCCTGTGGTCCTGATCCCCGTTGACTCAACATTTTCTGCTCCTTATGCTGGTTGCAGGCTTATCTATATTTGAATGAGGGAGAGAGGTTGCTGAAAATTCTCAAGAAGGACAAATCTTGGAGTAAGACTTTTGAATGGGCTACCTTTTTTACCCTCAAAGGTCAGGTAAGAAATCATTAGAAACGTGATTAACCTGTTATTTATCACTGGGGCTTTATATAGAAGAAGTCATAGAAGTCATCCCTATACTTTCTACCTCCTCCTCCCATCCTCTGCCACAGATCTTTTCCAAGACTCCAGGATCCCAAGCCCTGGGACTCAAACTTCCTTACCATCACTTTCTGCAGCAAGATCTTCCTTAGCCTCTCAGTGACAGCTTTATGAAATATTTTTTGTAACAACCTCCAAAAAAGGGACAGGAATAAGTAAACATTTTCTCAGAGGTAGATTATGAACAATGAGGATGCAAAATCCTAGTCATTCAACCATTCTTCCACAGATATATCCAAGAAACATTTCAGATTATGCCAAGCACAGGAGGATTTTGTTCCTGGGCTTTAAATTACTTAAAAAAAAAAAAAAAAAGATTCCTAAATTAAGTATTTTTGGAACATATAAACCAAGCTTGGAATAATTGCCTTTTTCTTTCCTTTCTTCCCCTTTCTTCTCCTTCTAGGTCTGTTTCAACATGGGCCAGATGGTGCTTGCCAAAAAAATGCTGAGGAAGGCTCTGAAGTTCCTCAATAGAATCTTTCCTTACAACTTAATCTCCTTGTTTCTCCAGACTCGGGTTGAAAAAAACAGACACTTTCATTATGTGAATCAGAATCAACAGGCCCAAGAGAGCTCACCTCCAGGGTAAGGAAAGAGCTGCAGAGAGCTAGGGGTCTCATCTCACTCCCCAGAAGGAGAGAGACCTGCACATAGTCCAGCAGTCCCCAAAGAGCGGGCCTCTAACAGGCGCGAGGAGTCCAGGTGGCTTGCTAGTGAGGGAGAGGTGGCGGGCTCCCAGGCCAGGGCTGGGTTGCCTCAGAACAACTTAACAGGCAGCTTTTGCCAAAGGAGTTCAGGTGACAAAAACGTAAAGGAGCCCTTTGCAAGATGAGCTCCAGTGCCTCCCCTACTCGTCTCACCCACTAACCCCTTGGCCATCCATGTTTCAATGGGAATCTGTACCACCTGTTCCTAGAGCCTCAGTCAAAAGTCATCTTCATATTCAGTGCTAAAACCCTGGGTATTGTCCCTGCCCCAGAGAAAAATGGCAGGTCCTGAAGACATCTGCTAAAATTCAAAATGGCCCATCCATTTTTGTATCTCCATTGATAGAAAATCTGTGGGTTACAGAGGGTAGCTATCGATCAAGATTATACCATTAAGATCTGTACATTTCAACATGTAAATTTTATCTATAAAAGAACTACAAAGAATAATGAGGTGGTGTAGAGGAGGGATACAGTGAGTAAAATAACAGATGCAATGATAATGTTGATAGTTGTTGGAGCTGAATGCTGGGTATATGTACCTCATATTTTTCTGTTTTATTGTGTATGTTTAAAATTTTCCACATCAAACTTTTTATAATATATTCTACCTACCTAGGAAAAGACCAAAAGAGGTGTCACCTAGTTGGGGATCTGGAGAACTGACAGATGATCTGTTCCACCCCGGGAGAGGCCGGTAGCAATATTCCTACAGGTTCTGCTGCTGCTGCTGCTGCTGCTGCCAAGTGGCATCAGTCATGTCTGACTCTGTTCGACCCCCATAGATGGCAGCCCACCAGGCTCCTCTGTCCCTGGGATTCTCCAGGCAAGAACACTGGAGTGGGTTGCCATTTCCTTCTCCAGTGCATGAAAGGGAAAAATGAAAGTGAAGTCGTTCAGTCTTGTCTGACTCCTAGCGACCCCATGGACTGCAGCACAGCAGGTTCTGCCTGAGATACAAATACCTATGTCTATGAGCAAATGGCTGAAATCCTTTTGCAACCTCACCAAAAACTGCCTTCCCCAGTTTCCTGAAAGTGTTCTCTTGACTGGGGTAGGGTGGAGGGGGACAGGGTTGGAAATGAGGTGGAGCTGAGCCCCTTTGCAGGTTGGAATCGGGCTCCTGAGAATCTAAAGCCTGCTGCCTCAGAGGATGCCAGGGGAGAGAGGGGCAGGGAGAGGCTCAGTAGAGATCTCTCTGAGAGATAAGAGAGAATTGAAGTTTGGGTCACAGAGAGTTGTCAGATGAAATAAAGGATGCCTAGTTAAATTTGAAGTTCAGATCAATAATGAATGATTTTTTTGTTTAGTATACATTATATCACACAAGATACTTAAGGCATAGGCATTTTAAAAGAATTATTTTGAAATTCAGATTTAACTCAGCATCCTATATTTTCATTCCCTAAATCCAATAAGCCTAATATACAGCCCCATTTTGTAAAAGGAATAAGAAGTTCCTGCACAAGAGGAGTGGAGAAGGCAATGGCACCCCACTCCAGTACTCTTGCCTGGAAAATCCCATGGATGGAGGAGCATGGAAGGCTGCAGTCCATGGGGTCGCTGAGGGTCGGACAGACTGAACGACTTCACTTTCATTTTTCACTTTCATGCATTGGAGAAGGAAATGACAACCCACTCCAGTGTTCTTGCCTGGAGAATCCCAGGGACGGGGGAGCCTGGTGGGCTGCCGTCTATGGGGTTGCACAGAGTCGGACATGACTAAAGTGACTTAGCAGTAGCAGCAGCAGCACAAGAGGAGAAGGTGAAAAATTGATGATCAGGAAGAAAGTACAGAGCTTAAAATGCTCTCCAGTCAAAAGGTTCTCATCTCAAAAATAAGGACACAAAGAAATACCTTTAATGTCAGAGTTTCCATAGCTTCATCCCTGTTATAAGGGATTTTTACATTCTCCATGTTTCCTTAGAACCTTTAAAAAATAATTTCCACAACAGAATGAATGTCGTCAGTGTTACTGAACTGAGAGTACCTGGAGTTCTTCATTACGAATCTCTAGGATAGGGACTTCCCCGCTGGTCCAGGGTCTAAGACCCTGTATCCCAGTGCAGGGGGGCCTGGGTTTGATCCCTGGTCACGGAACTAGATCCCACGTGCTGCAGCTAAACTAAGACCACGTACAGCCAAATAAATATTCTTTTTTTTTTTTTTTAATAATCTCTAGGATATCTTTATTCCTTCTCAACTTTACTTAAGATCTCTTTTTTGATAGTTATTTATAATTATATTTTGTTTTCTTGGCTTTGTTAAATTACTAATATTGTAGCCAGTTTAGGGTCCCATTTTTATCACAAACAGAAAAGATCGGGGGCTACATTATCAATTAAATGATTTGTGGAGGCTGAGACTGAGTCCCCAAACACTCTCGGTAGGTGGTCAGTCATCCTTTCCTTGAATAATTCCAGCACAGGAAGTTCACCATCTCCTGCAGCATTCCACCCCATAGTCAGAATGTGTCTTAGTCCCTCTGGACTGCTATGACAAAGTGCCACAGGCTGGGTAGCTTATTAACAGCAGACTATTGCTCACAGTTGTGGAGGCCGGGAGTCTGAGGCCCTAGTGGCAGTACAGTGAGGCCAGGCCCTCTTAAGACTTCTTGTCATATCCACACTTGGTGGAAAGGTGCCAGGAACTTTTATAAGAGCTCTAATCCCATTCAAGAGGGTTCCGAGAATCATAACCTAATCGTGTCCTAAAGGCCCCGCTACTAATCCTGTTACTTTTTAGGAGTTAGAATTCAAACTTGGGGGGATGAATTCAGACCACAGCAGAATGGATTTGTGTAAAGTACTCATTTCATTTGTTGAGCTAAGACCTAGGTCCTGACAGCAGTGTGTATAGGAAATGACACACTGGACTGGCTAGGCTGGAGGTGGAGCTGCAGTCCTGGCACTGTTACATTCTAGCTCTGTTACTTTTACTTAATTACTTAACCTGAGTCTCACTCTCTGCTTATGTAAAATGGGGTTAATTATTCCTTCCTTTCTTATGGAGTCATCCTCAGACACAAATGAGATAAAATTATATAAATGTGCTTTTTAAATAATTTCACTTAAATGGCAGTGACCTGACAGGGGCCAGGTCTTATATATAACTAAATTATAAATAAATTTATAGATGTAAATAAAATGATTTACATCTGTGCTCTTACATATAAATAAATTATCTTAATTAATCATCACAAAGCATTATGGTTTCCATTGTGCAGTGGAGAAAATGGGCTTCATAAAAACTAATATGCATGTACAACAAGGTCCTACCGTATAGCACAAGGAACTATATTCAATATTCTGTGATATATCACAATGGAAAAGAATATTTTAAAAAATAATGTATATATGTGTGTGTGTGATTGAATCAGTGCTATACAGCAGATATTAACACAACATTTGTAAATCAACTGTACATCAATAAAAAATATTGCTTGCTGAAACTGAAAAAAGATTAATGTGCATGTTAATTTACATGTAGGGCTTCCCTGATAGCTCAGTTGGTAAAGAATCTGCTGGCAACGGAGGAGACCCCGGTCTGATTCCTGGGTTGGGAAGATCCGCTGGAGAAGGGATAGGCTATGCATTCCAGTATTCTTAGGCTTCCCTGGTGGCTCAGCTTGTAAAGAATTTGCCTGCAATGAGGGAGACCTGGGTTCCATCCCTGGGTTGCAAAGATCCCCTGGAGAAGGGAAAGACTACTCATTCCAGTGTTTGGGCCTGGAGAATGTCCATGGGGTCGCAAAGAGTCGGACACAACATGTAAACTTAATTTTAAGTTTAATTTTAAGTTTAAGTAAGGGAAACAGGCCTCAAACACAAGTCTATTCAGACCCCCACGCCGGTACTGAGGACTCTGCACCTGTGCTTCCCTCAAGTATGTTGGTGATGATACCTTTTTCTTTTGTCCCGTGTGTATCCTTTAATAGGAAGAAGAGGCTGGCACAGCTTTACCAGCAAACCACTTGTTTCTCCTTGCTGTGGCAAATCTATAGCTTAAATTTTTTTTTCCACTACAAGTATTATTGTCACCTGGCAGCTCTGATGCAAGTGAATACTGCACTGGAAACTCAAGATGATTTCCAGGTAGGGTATTTTTATAGCTGCTTTTTATATATCTGAATCTCACTTGGAGAGAAAAGCCGGATGAAATCCAATCAAAATTCAAAATAATGAAGGTATAATAAAAGCCTTCCAGGCTGAATTGTTCTGCCGAGGCCCACAGTTGTCAAACATTTTGATCCCAGAATCCCCTTATACTTTTAATAATTGAGGACCTCCAATAGCTTTTTATGGGCTTCCCAGGTGGCTCAGTGGTTAAAGAATACGCCTGCAATGCAGGAGATGCAGGAGACATAGGTTTATCCCTGGGTCGGAAACATCCCCTGGAGAAGGGCATGGTAACCCACCCCAGTATTCTTGCCTAGAGAATCCCATGGACAGAGGAGCCTGGTGGACTGCAGTCCACAGGGTCATAAAGAGTCGGAAGTGACTGAGCATGCATGCAATAGCTTTTTATGTGGGTTTGTATATTTCTATGGGTTTATGTACTTTTATATGGGTTCATACATTTATATAGGTTGTATCTACTGATATTGCTATATGTGAAACAAAAACTGAGGTACTTTAAAAATATTTTGGGGGGGCTTCCCTGGCAGTCCAGTGGTTAAGACTCCATGCTTCCACTGCAGGAGGCACAGGTACCATCCCTGGTCAAGGAACCGGAATCCTACTTAAAAAAAAAAAAAAAAATTAAAGAAAATAAACCAATGACACATGAATATAATGAACATTTTCATTGGAAAAAAATGCTATTTCCCCAAACAAAAAATTTAGTGAGAATGGCATGTATTACATTTTTGCAAATACCTTAATGTCTGATTTCACAGAGGACAGGCTAAAATCTCAATCTGCTTCTATCTTCACTTCATCATAATGTCACCTGATTCTCTCCTGGAAAACTCCACATTGTACACATAAGAGGATGAAGGTGAAAAAGAAAATGTAAAAGGATAATTCTTTTTAAAAAGATAAAATCATTCGTCCAAACGTTAGGACTCTGTGCTCGCACCTCTCACTGCCTCAGCTCAATCCTTGGTCAAGGAACTAAAATCCCATAAGCTGCACAAAATGGCCAAAACAAAAAAATGTAAAAGAGCACACATCAAAGATTTTATTGAGCTCATTAAAATTAGTGAGAGAACTAGTAAGACGTTACAACTGGTTCCCAGGAGAATTTAATTTACGAATGTATGCAAAACTAGTCAAGCCACAGAGCAGGAATAAAATCACTTATATTCCACCAAACATTTATATTTCTATGGAAAAGAATCATTTACATCACTACCAGTTTTCTATAGTATACAGAATTGTAAAGTAGCCCAATGACAGTGAAAAGCAGAGATTACCTTGGTAAGTAAGCTGGACAGGACACATTTTGATTTTGTTTTGTTTTATTTTGGCCCATTTCAAATTCTTTCACTATTTTTCCTGACCCAAATCTCTTGATGTTATGCGATTCGCTTTGATCTCTTCACACCCTGAGTTCCTAGAATGGTGTCTGCCATGTAGTAGGTACTCAACAAATATTTTTTTTTTGAATGAAATGTTTTACTTCTCCTTCATTCTTGGGGCTATCTCCTAAAAGTGTGGTGGAGTAAGGGGCAGGGAAGGCATAAAAGGGAAAAGTCAAAATTGGAAAGTGAATCAAAAGATGCTTGTTAACAACATGGCTGTGACCGAGGCCAGAAGAGGAGGGAAAATCTCCCCTGGGTGTTCAAAGCAGATGAGGTGCTCTGTGTAGGATAACAGTGAGAAACAGAACGGGTACCAGGAGAGTAGTTTCCAGGGCTTCCCCAGTGGTCCAGTGGTTAAGAATCTGCCTGCCATCGCAGGGGCCATGTGTTCAATCCCTGGTCTGGGAAGAGTCCACATGCAGCAGAGCCACTTAAAGCCCACGGGCCACAGCTACTGGAGCCGATGTTCCTAGAGCTTGGACTCCACAAGAGACGCCCCGGCAACAGAAGCCAGTACACTGCAACGTGGAATAGCCCCTGCTCACCACAGCTAGAGAAAGTGCACACACAGCAACCAAATGTTCATAAAGACAAAAAATAGTAGTGAAAAATACAAGAAAATAATTATTTAAGAAAAGACCGAGAGAGAAGTTTCTAGGACTCTACAATGTATCTGTAGTGTGACTACTAGCAAATCACATAACCTGTAGCTTTATATTTTCCTCATAAAGTGAAGCAGTTGGCCTCAATTCTCTTGGCCCAAATCTGAGAAGAACTAAGCTTTATTACAGATTTGATTTTTCATTTGCCCAACAATTCTCTTTCTCTCACCTCCCCTCCCCGTTTCCTCCCTACTGGCCGCATTATCTTGAAACTCGTTCTAAACGAGGAATAAAAGAATTCCCTAAATGCCTCCAGACCATTCTACCATGTGAGGTTCTGTCTTTCTTCTCTTTGTATTTTTCAAAATAGTTTATATGTATTCTGAGCTTTGTGGGAGTTTGGGTGTTTTTCTTTTTAGTAGTAAACTGTGTCTGTAGCAGGGACTCTCTTCAGCCTTCTCTAAACATTTCTATCTTGGAGTAACTTTATCATTTTTAAAGAGCTGTTTAAAGAGTAACAAACTTCTCATACATCTTCCAATTAAGTTCAGAACTAATCCTTACTTTTTTTTTGAAAGCAAACAAAACCAAATCAACCTTTCTTTATTAAATAACGAAAGTAATACATGCTTGTTATAACACTAAATTAAACATCACAGAAATGCATAAAATAAAAAGTTCCTCAAATCTTTCCTCCAACTGCAACAAATAGGTAAACTGCTTTTTACAATTTGGAATAAATCCTTCCAGGCCTTCTGGTATGCAGTCCTATATCCACATATATAAGCTATGGCATTTATTTTTCACAAAAATTCAAGTTCTTATATTTTGTCAAGGACTCTCTATGGGCAAAAGGGGCCATGGAGCTTGTCTTATATAGTTCATGTTTAATGCATGAACTCATGCATTAAACTGCAGGAACTCAGCTTAATTTCTGTATCTAAGCCCATGGTTTGGTCAAATGTCCAGCTCCATTCCAAAACTCAATGAATCCATGTTTACTGGCAGATATTGGGTGATATCCTGGTCTTTCTGCTTTGGGTTCCATCTAAGTCTTGCCCCATCTCTCCTCCTTTCCTCCACTGCTGCCATTTCAGATCATTAAGGCCTACCTGGACTATTCGCTGTACCAACATCTAGCTGGCTACCAGGACGTGTGGTTCAAATACGAGGTCATGGCCATGAAGCAGATCTTCAACCTCCCCCTGAAACGCGAGGGCGTTGAAATCATGACCTATGTGGCCGATAGGCTTGGTTACATCAAGCTCCTAATGGGTCAGTTGGACTTGGCCATTGACTTAGGTAAGGGCTGGCTGGTCAAGAAAGGGCATGCAAATACAGGTAATAACCAGAACTATACTGGAATTGTTTTGTTCCCAGGTTCTCGAGCCCACAAGATGTGGTCATTGCTTCGGAATCCCAATAAACACTATCTGGTCCTCTGCTGGCTTTGTAAATCCCTCTTCTTGAAAAACAGGTATTTATCTCAAGGAACTTTCCAAAATGAGAGGAAGAAAGATATACTTATGGAATGTTCTGGATTTACTTAACCCTGGCCATAGGATGGGGAAGGGAGTAGGGTTTACCAAAAGCTGGTGTAACCAATGATCACCACCCTTTGGAAGTCACTGCTCTCTCACAGAACTCGTTCCCAGGCACCATATCTACTCTGGTTGTTCTGGCCAGTGACTGGGCCAGTCAGTCACCCCAGTGTGTGGGGATCAGGCCTCCAGCACTGCCAGGGGGCAGAAAGGGAACACTCTCATAGGAGAGGCAAATGCCCAGAGAATAGCCAAGACCAGAGGCCCAGGACAAGTTGGTCTGACTCTGGCCACCCTCATAGAGAGGTCTATGAAAGAACAATTGAACAGAGTCAATTTGAGATTTAGGAGTAGGTTTGAAGTCTGTTTCAGGATTGTATTTGGTTCTGCATTACTGGGCAGGACTGAGACTAGAGCTGAACTTCCTTCTCTCCCCCAACCATTTTTTAATCCTACCACCTTTTTTTTCATAGGTACAAGCAGCTGATCCAGGTTCTGGGGTGGCTGTGGGATCTTTCTGTAGCAGAAGACCACATCTTCAGCAGGGCGTTTTTCTATTTTATTTGCTTGGATATCATGCTTTATTCTGGTGAGCATGACCTTGGAATTTATGAGAACTGGGGATCCAGGGGACTCGTGTTGGTGTGGTGTGGCAGCAGTCAGGGCAGGGGTATTGAGACCTGTGGGTTTCTGGCTGGAAAGACATACAGGAAAGGGAAGGGGAGAACCTGGTGTTATGAGCTAAGGAGCCATCTAGAAAGTGCAAGGATTATAAAGGACCAAGAAGAAAGAAAGTTTAGAATTTAAGCTGCCAGTTAATGTGTCAGATCATTCGTCATGCAGTCATAGTGATCGTGACCGATGGTGTCTTACTATGTACCTTCCACTAGCATATTTAATTTTTAACAGGATATACTTAGCGATTTCATGCTTTAAAGTGAAGGACAGGGCTGCTAATGCTAAGGGTTTCATTCACTGGTAGCTGTTGGTGATTTGGAAAACTAGTTCTTCTCTGATAATCTTCAGGTTATACCAGGCAGGCAGTGTGCATATTAAACCAGAGCTGGCAACCTGGGCATTCTTTTTCCCACCTGTATTTTCAAAAGGGGATGCAGCTATTGCTGCCAGCAGGGGAAATGTGGATGGGCAGATTGAGAAGTCCCAGGCTGCACTGAGGCTGATTCCTTAGATGCAAGCAGGGAGGTTGGTTTAACTCCCACTTCTGCCTGGTTGACACTCTGTACTTGTAAGTGATATGCATAAACTTCCACAAAAGCAGAAACTCAGCAAACGCAGGGTAGTGCGGCCACCTGGTTGTTGCAATCGACGGGGCCCTTTGGACTCATGAAGGAATCAGAGATTGAGACCTCTCCTCACAGTGGGAACTATTCTGGGAGTTACCAGGCCAGAAAGATGATGATACCCCCCCCACTCTCAATCTACCAGCCAAGCGCTCCTGTTTCTCTTTTATTTAAGGCTTTGTTTATAGACCCTTTGAAGAGTGTTTGCAATTCATACACCAAAATGAAGACAACAGACTCCTCAAATTCCAAAGTGGAATGCTCCTGGGACTTTACTCGTGTATCGCTATCTGGTAACACTGTGTTGCATAACACTAAATTGCCAAATTTGAAAATGTTGAATCCTGGAAGACTTCTATGAGATTTGCTAAAAAGAAAGGGAAAGTAATTTTTAACACAGATTGAAGGTGACAGAGCAGATTTACTCAGAAAGGCACCTTGGGGATTACCTAGTTCATCCCCCTCAACCAAGGCCAGAACAGTGATACTACTTAAATTGTATTCAGTGAAACAAACACTTATCTCATACAAAGCATGTTGTGTTAATACAGAGATCTATAAGAAAAGAGTACTTGCTTCTGAGAAGTGTTGGGATTTGAGGGAGACTAATATATAGCACACTCACCCCCTCCCCACCCCCAAGATGGAATCGTAATCACTGTTGATAGAGTCCATGTTGGAGGACATGGCTTATGTCTGCAGAGAGGTGAGCTTCTTGATATTGAACCTCAGGATTAGACTTCCCTATCAGCAGTAAGAAGTTCTAGAAAACTGTGCCCCTTCTCCACATCATTAAGGCAGGTAGTACCATGCTACCTGTGTGGGCACCAGGCTCTCACTGGGTCTCAAGATGAAAGAGAGCTGCTGCTACTGCTGCTGCTAACTCGCTTCAGTCGTGTCCGACTCTGTACGACCCCATAGACGGCAGCCCACCAGGCTCCTCTGTCCATGGGATTCTCCAGGCAAGAACACTGGAGTGGGTTGCCATTTCCTCCTCCAATGCATGAAAGTGAAAAGTGAAAGTGAAGTCGCTCAGTCGTGTCCGACTCCTAGTGACCCCATGGACTGCAGCCTACCAGGCTCCTCCGTCCATGGGATTTTCCAGGCAAGAGTACTGGAGTGGGGTGCCATTGCCTTCTCCAGAAAGAGAGCTACACCTGCCTAATTCCTGTCCCAAAATCACCAGCCAGCTAAGTCACTCCTTACCACTGGAGGTGTGAGTGAGGCAGGGAAAGAAATGGAGAGTTTTGCACCAGTGGTGCTCCCTCACATGGAAGGATGCTTCAGGAGGGTGGAATAAGCAGGCCTCCTACCCCATTAACTCATTAAGCCATTAACCGGCTAAAGCTTCATCTTTTAACCCATACATTTTAAACTCAGTAGGGCTGCAACTATGACCTTAGCTTCAAGGAAGTAGATTAATAGTAAGGCTCCAGAACATTAACTAAATTACTGCCACAGCCATCCCCAAGACTTAAAAGTTATTCCCTATTCCACTTCCCATCTCAAATTATATAAGCAGTCATGTGGGCTTCCCTCATAGGTCAGTTGGTAAAGAATCTGCCTGCAATGCAGGAGACCCCAGTTCGATTCCTGGTTTGGGAAGATCTGCTGGAGAAGGGATAGGTTACCCACTCCAGTACTCTTGGGTTTCCCTTGTGGCTCAGCAGGTAAAGAATCTGCCTGCAATGCAGGAGACCTGGGTTCAATCCCCATTGGGAAAATCCCCTGGAGAAGGGACAGACTACCCACTCCAGTAGTCTAGCCTGGAGAATTCCATGGACAGGATCCTGGCAGGCTACAGTCCATGGGTTTGTAAAGAGTCAGACATGACTAAGCGACTTTCACACACACTTCCCATCTCAAATTATATATGCAGTCATGTAGTCCAATATTTAGAGATTTTATGATGTTAAATGACAATGCAAAGACATTCCTATATAAAGTGCCACAGACGAGAGCAGTTTCATATTCAAATAGAAATCTCCTTTTATTATAAAACTCATTGGGAGAAATTAAAATCCAAAAATTTGGATTTAAAATTTAATTTAATTTACACTTTGCTAGCTAAAGTCTAAAGTAATAGAAGTCCAAAGTCAAATTAATTTGCACATGTGAGTTAAAGTTCAAGGAATCTAAAATTCAAAAATCACATTAATTTCTTATTCTACTCTATCTTCCCTGAGGAGTTCTTGCAACAACTGTAGCTTAAGACAATACTGCTCCCACTTTATGGGCATAAGAATCATCTGGAGAGTCCATTAACTCAGATTTCTGGTCCCATCCCCAGAGTGTCTGATTCAGCAGATCTAGATTGGACCAGAGAGCTTGCATGTCTAAGAAGCACTCAGGTGATGCTGACGATTCCTTTCTATGGTCCACACTTTGAGTAGTGTTAGCCTAGGCTCTCTCTCTTTAGAATCTCTCTCTTTGCTCTGTTTCACTTTTTAAAATTTTTTTCCCTTGGCCACATTGCACAGCTGGCAGGATCTTAGTTCCCTGACCAGGGATTGAATTGGGGCCCTCAGCAGTGGAAGCACAGAGTCCTAACCACTGGACCACCAGGGAGTTCCCTCATTTTTTAGAGTCAGAGAGTTAAATGGTACCTAATATTATCCAAGTATTCCCCCCAATTCTATTAATTTCAAATCATCAAAAAAGTTCTATTCTGTCCTTGCTCCATATCAGATAATTTCCCCTGAATAGGCCAGTGGCAGGCTTCCAGAGACCCACATTCTCGTAGCTACACCTCTAGAGAGACTCATTTCAGAAAACCAGCCCATTCTAAGGGTGATACAGATTTTTCTTATTCTTCTGTGGTAATATAGGTATGCCAGACTGCAGGAATGGAACAGCTTTCATGTATTTTCCAATAGAGCCAAAAATCTTGTGTCGAGAAGAACCCCAACAGCTCTTTACTGCATAAGCATCAGTAGGTATATGGAAGGACAAGTTCTCTACCTTCAAAAGCAAATTGAAGAACAATCAGAGAATGCTCAAGACGCTGGAGTTGATCTACTCAAGGTAAGGCCTCTTCTTTGGTTTCCAGGGTACTTCATACCATAAGTGGCTTTTTCTCTACCTTCTGTGATAATTATTTTCTCTGATTGTAGAAGTTCTACCTGTTTGTAGGGTAAGTTTTTGAAGGTAATTCTATCCCCATAATTAGAATATGAATTGCCTTACTTACCTTACTACCCAGAGATAACCACTTTATGCATATTGAGAAATCACTTTCCAAATTTTCTTCTATGTATGTGCATGCATTTCCATTTTTTAAAACTTACTACTAAATACGATATATTTATGAATCATGCTCCTGCTCATGCTCAGTCACATCAGTCATATCTGATGCTTTGCGACCCTATGGGCTGTTGTCTGACAGGTTCCTCTGTCCATGGGCTTCTCCAGGCAAAAATACTGGAGTGGGTTGCCACGCCCTCCTCCAGGAGATCTTCCTGACCGAGGGATCAAACCCTCGTCTCCTGCATCTCCTGCGTTGGCAGGCAGATTCTTTACCACTGAGTCACCTGGGAATCTCGTCCCAAAGACAGAACAGGCTAAAAACACAATAGTTGCTATTGGGATTGCAGCAAAAATGAGTAAAGCATTCTCTTTGTACTTTAGGAGTTTGTGATTTCAAGGTGATGGAGGTAGGAAGCCCAGGATTGGGAGGGAGTTGTAGAGGTGGGGAGTAGAAAGAATGCTGCTGCTAAGTCCCCTCAGTCGTGTCCGACCCTGTGTGACCCCACAGACGGCAGCCCACCAGGCTCTGCCATCCTTGGGATTCTCCAGGCAAGAACACTGGAGCGGGTTGCCATTGCCCTCTCCATTGTGTGAAAGGGAAAAGTAAAAGTGAAGTCGCTCAGTCGCGTCCAACTCGTAGCGACCCCATGGACTGCAGCCTACCAGGCTCCTCCATCCATGGGATTTTCTAGGCAAGAGTACTGGAGTGGCTTGCCATTGCCTTCTCCGAGTAGAAAGAATAAAAGAGCCCAAAAGAACACAAAATCAAACTTGGTATTTCCCGCTAAACATAGAGCAATACCTTTTACATGTGTTACTGAACCAAACTTGGGTTCATTCTCTCAAGTACAGTAAAGCCGATCTAGTGATACTGGGTTGTGATGAGGAAAAGTGCAGCCTTTATTGTAAGGTGCCAGATGAGGGGTCCAGGGCAGCTAATACTCAAAAAACCTGAACTCCCCAATAGGTTTCAAGGAAGCATTTTTAAAGGCAAGAAGGAGAGAAGTCACAGGGTACGTGATTAGCTCATGCACAGTTCTGATTGGTTGATGGTGAGGAAACAGAGCAGTGTCCCAGAGGTTACCATGATCAATCCTCAGGCTCCAGTAGGTCTGGGGGCTACATCTTGTGGTCATTAAGTAGTTAACTTCTTCCATCTGGTGGGAGTTTTAGCATCTATAAAACAACTCAGGAAATATATAACAGGTACAGTTATCTAGTTACTTCAGGGAGGAACTAAAGAGTCTGTGGCTGCCATATGGCTGAGGTACTGTTTAAACTATTGTCAATTCTCCTGGCCTAACTGCTATTCTTGTCACTACACAGTCATATACTTTCAGCCATTAATTCTGGAGCCAGTCTTCTTTGACTCACTGGAGGCCTGGGAGATAGACTATATAGCTTTTCTACAAACAAGTGGAAGGCAGAGGATGTGGTATGAATGGTTTGTTCTGGGAATGTCCCATAGGGTTGATTACATACAGTAGATGCTTAATTTCTTGAACAAAGAATTGATGGACGAAAACGTGTAACAGTTTAGTCAGGAAAAAATCTACATTTCGATCCATTTCTATGATATTGAAGTTTGTTGTTGTTGTTATTCAGGCGTGTCTGACTCTGTGACCCCGTGGACTGCATCACGCCAGGCCTCCCTGTCCTTCATCATCTCCTGCACTTTGCTCAAACTCATGTCCACTGAATCGGTGATGCCATCCAACCGTCTCATTCTCTGTCATCCCCTTCCCCTCCTGCTTTTAGTCTTTCCCAGCATCAGGGTCTTTTCCCAATGGGTAAGCTCTTCCCATTAGGTGGCCAAAGTAAAGCTTCAGCTTCAGCATCGACCCTTCCAATGAACATTCAGGGTTGATTTCCTTTAGGATTGATTGGTCGGATCTCCTTGCAGTCCAAAGGACTCCCAAGAGTCTTCTCCAACAGCACAGTTTGAAAGTAGCAGTTCTTTAGTACTCAGCCTTCTTTACGGTCCAACTCTCACATCTGTACATGAACGTGAACATGAACGTGAAGTCGCTCAGTCGTGTCCGACTCTGTGCGACCCCATAGACTGTAGCCTACCAGGCTACTCTGTCCATGGGATTTTCCAGGCAAGAGTACTGGAGTGGATTGCCATTTCCTTCTCCAGGGGGATCTTCCCCACCCAAGGATCGAACCCGAGTCTCCCACATTGTAGACGGAGCCACCAGGGAAGTCCATCTGTACATGACTGCTGGAAAACCCTAGCTTTGACTATACAGACTTTTGACTGCTAAGTGATGTCTCTGCTTTTTAATATGCTGTCTAGGTTTGTCATTGCTTTTCTTCCAAGGAGCAAGTGTCTTTTAACTTCAAGCCTGTAATCTCTGTCCCCAGTAATTTTGAAGCCCAAGAAAATAAAGTCTGCACTGTTTTTATTTTTTCCCCATCTATTTGCCATGAAGTGATGGGACTGGATGCCATGATCTTAGTTCTTTGAATGTTGAGTTTTAAGCCAGCTTTTTCACTCTCCTCTTTCACATTCCTCAAGAGGCTCTTTAGTTCCTCTTTATTTTCTGCCATTAGGGTGGTATCATCTGCATATCTGAGGTTATTGATATTTCTCACAGCAATCTTGATTCCAGCTTGTGATTCATCCAACCTGGCATTTCACATGATGTACTCTGCATATAGCTTAAATAAGCAGAGGGACAATATACAGCCTTGATGTGCTCCTTTCTTTGAACCAGTTTGTTGTTCCATGTCCAGTTCTACCTGTTGCTTCTTGACCTGCATGTAGGTTTCTCAGGAGGCAGGTAAGGTGGTCTGGTATTCCCATCTCTTGAAGAATTTTCCAGTTTGTTGTGATCCACATGATCAAAGGCTTTAGTCAATGAAGCAGAAGTAGATGCTTTTCTGGAATTCCCTTGCTTTTTCTATGATCCACCGGATGTTGGCAATTTGATCCCTGGTTCCTCTGCTTTCAGTGATATTGAAGTAAATGAAATAAAAGAATAAGACATTGTCTTGTTGATGGTCAAATTGGCAGACAACAGAGAAGACATTAACATAACAGACATAACATAACAGAGAAGTCCTCTGAAGGACTCTCATAAACTTTCTAGAGAGCATTCTGCAAAATGCATCAATATCTTTAAAATATGCACATCATTTAATTCTCCTCCTAGGAATGACCCTAAGGAGATAATCAGGTGGTAAACAAAAATTATATATATAAAGATGTTGATCTCAGATTTATAGTATTTAAAAACTAGAGGGAAAAAAGTGATATGCCTTTCAAAATGCTGGTTATCTCTACAGGAGGAAATAGCAACCCACTCCATCATTCTTGCTAGTGAAGTCCAATTGAAAGAGGAGCCTGGCAGGCTACAGTCCATAGGTTCACAAAAGCATTGGACACAACTTAAAAATATATATATATATGTAAATATATATGTATTAGTCAGAAATGGTATATTTAAACATTAAGACATTTTCACATTAAAAAATCTGAATTTCTGACTCTTTTAAAAATTGCAGTATCTGATGACTCTAAGCCCCAATTCTAAGGGGCAGCTATTGGCTGGAACTGATGAAGGGCGGCATTTAGGTCATACTCTCTCCAGTATGACATAATTTCCTTGCTTCTTATCTTATCTTACCTCTTATTTATGTTTCTTACATGACTGTCAGCATTTGGATTTGTGAGATCTGATGTTAAAGAATCATGTCACTGGAAAAGGTTTACAATGTTGTGCTAAATGAGAAAAAAATATTTTGAATTGCTGTTTAGTATGATACCAGTTGTGGTGAGTATGAGTATGAGTGTGTGTGTGTGTGTGTGTGTGTGTGTGTGAGATAGTGCCAACTGACGCAAGTTAGATTTTGTTCAGGGTTCTTCAGTTCAGTTGCTCGGTCATGTCTGACTCTTTGAGACCCCATGAATTGCAATATGCCAGGCCTCCCTGTCCATCACCAACTCCCAGAGTTCACCCAAATTCATGTGTGAGTCGGTGATGCCATCCAGCCATCTCATCCTCTGTCGTCCCCTTCTCCTCCTGCCCCCAATCCCTCCCAGCATCAGTCTTTTCAAATGAGTCAACTCTTTGCATGAGGTGGCCAAAGTATTGGAGTTTCAGCCTCATCATCAGTCCTTCCAATGAACACCCAGGACTGGTCCCCTTTAGGATGGACTGGTTGGATCCCCTTGCAGTCCAAGGGACTCCAAGAGTCTTCTCCAACACCATAGTTCAAAAGCATCAATTCTTCAGCACTCAGCTTTCTTCACTGTCCAATTCTCATATCCATACATGACCACTGGAAAAACCATAGCCTTGACTAGATGGACCTTTGTTGGCAAAGTGATGTCTCTGCTTTTCAATGTGCTATCTAGGTTGGTCATAACTTTCCTTCCAAGGAGTAAGCGTCTTTTAATTTTATGGCTGCAGTCACCATCTGGTGTGATTTTGGAGCCCCCCAAAATAAAGTCTGACACTGTTTCCACTGTTTCCCCATCTATTTCCCATGAAGTGATGGGACCAGATGCCATGATCTTCATTTTCTGAATGTTGAGCTTTAAGCCAACTCAGGGTTCTTACTGAGGATTATATCTGTAGCTTGGAGGACAGCCTCGCAGATAGCTTTTGAGTAACTGCTCTGAGGAAGTAAGGAAGGGGGCAGGGTATATAAGAGTTTTTTCCTGGGAAAAACATCAAAAGATTACTGCTGATCACAAAGAACAACATCACAAGTTAATGATTTTAACACTTTTTTATGTATAGAAGATGCAAGGATTTGGATTCATTGAAATTATTCCTTAGATAGGCATCTAACTATCTATGACCAGTGTCCAAAGCACAAGACACTTCCTGTTTTTCTCAGGCACACCATTGGTGGGTGGCTGCAGTGACTAATGGCTTGATTCTTGTAGAACCGGGATGGTGGGCAACATTCCCTGTCCACAGCAAAGAAATAAAAATGTGTATCCAAATGTCAAGGTGTATATCCAAATGTCAAGGTGTATATCCAAATGTCAAGGTGTATATCCAAATGTCAAAATAATTTTTTTAGCTGTTAGGGTTATGAGTGATTCTTTTTTTTCCTATCATTTTTTTTTTTAATTCTGTGCTATTTGTTTTTCCCCTTTTCAGTGTTTACATTTTTTTTTCAGTTGAGGTATAATTTTAAAAATTATATTCCTTTGGTAAACAAAAGAAAATGTTGCTACTGTTACTGACTGAACTTGGGTCTGCTTGCTGGCACAGAGCAAAGTCAATTTACTGACACCAGGTAGTGGTGAAGGAAAGTACAGCATTTATTGCCAGGCCCAGCAGTGAGAATGGGTGGCTCATATTCAAAAAACCCAAACTCCCCAATGACTTTCAAGGAAAGGTTTTTAAAGGCAACATTTGGAGTGAGGGCTGCAGTGTACATGACTTTATTCTGACTGGCTGGTGGTGAGGTAACAGGGTGGTGTTTCACGAATGTTAATCATCAACCTTCTGGTTCTAACCAGTCTGGGGTCTATGTCTTATAGTCAGCATGGAGTCAGCATCCTGTAGCTGGGTGAGGGTCTTAGTTCCTGCAGAAGAACTCAAAGATATGTATCAGATTGTCATGTATTTTCCTTGAGGAAGAGCTCAGACTGTTTTTATCACTGAACTATATTTTCTTGACTGGTTTTTTCCTACATTCCCTTACTTCCCTAATTAGTAACTGCTTGAATTTGCCCTTTGGAACTCAGGGAAGAGCTAGGAGACTGAAGCCTTTTTCTACAAACAAGAAACAGGGGGCATAGAAGGGCTTTTGTACCTGGGAGGGCCCTGTGGAGTTCACTCAGTTTCAGTTGCCTGCTTTCTTTGATATTCCTCAAGTCAAATTCTTGAGGGGAATGGGGCATGACAAGAAAGAGAATAAAGTTTTGGGTAAAGAAGTTAATCATAAATTCAGCAGGGGAACTGAGTTTCAGAGGGACTCAGTTTCATTTTTTAAGAATGGTTGCCCTTTTGGGTTAATGAGCAGGCCCATATCACATTCTTGGTTGGCGTAAGCCACTGGGGCCACTCTACTTGACTTTTATCATCTAATCTCCACTACTGTCTATGTATGTTTCAGTAATGTGCTTTTTGACTTGATTGCTTATACCCTTGAAATGATCCCAAATGATCTGAAATGAAAAAATCCTTTCAGTCAAGGATCCCTTTCTGATTCTATTATGTTGCTTTTTCCTTTAGAACTTGGAGAATCTGGTGGCTCAAAACACCACTGGGCCTGTCTTCTACCCAAGACTCTACCATCTGATGGCCTATGTCTGTATACTAATGGGAGAGGGGCAGAATTGTGACCTCTTCCTGAACACAGCCTTACAGTTCTGTGAAACTCAAGGGAATGTGCTGGAGAAGTGCTGGCTGAACATGAGCAAAGTATGTAGCACCAGAGAGCAAGCTGGGGAAGACGCTCACAGGGGATGTTAAGGAGCCCAAGAAGCCCACTACCTGCTTTGGATTTCACTGGGTGTGAAAGGCCATCAGAGGCCTTTCTGAAAGGGATGACATATCCATAGGTTTGGTATTTGCACCTCCTCTTCCCCTTTCAGTTCTCATGAGATCCTCCCATCCTTCAAATTTAGCAATTTCTCTACCTTTTCATGGGGCTTCCCAGTTGGCTCATTGGTAAAGAATCTGCCTGCCAATCCAGGAAATGCAGGAGACATGGGTTTGATCCCTGGGTTAGGAAGATCTCTTATAAGAGGAAATGGCAACCCTGATATTCTTGGCTAGAAAATCCCATGTACAGAGGAACCTGGCGGGCAGCAGTCCATGGGGTCGCAGAGTCACACACAACTCAGAGACCAAACACCGCCACCACCTTTATTCATGTGCATGTCTTGCCTCTCCTCGAGAATGTGAACAGTTGGAACACAAAAATCATTTAGTCTCCAACACAGTGCCTTATTATACTCAGTATTTGTTGAATAAGTAAATGAATTTTCTCCTCTATGTGTTAGAGTTATCCTAGTTTGGGTAGCAAAAGTCATTGTTCATTTTAAAAGCTCAGGTACATTTGACCATTTCTGTATTAGACCACTCTTGACCATACAAGCTGAGAAGCAGTAATGAATTCTGTGTTCTCTTTTTCTCCTCTCAGGAATGGTGGTACTCAAACTCTGAGTTAACAGGAGACCAATGGCTTCAAACACTCTTGAATCTCCCATCATGGGAAAAAGTTGTATCAGGCAAGGTAAACATACAGGATATTCAGAAAAACAAATTCCTGATGAGAGTTAATATTCTGGACAATCCTTTCTAACCTTTCATGAAAGAGAACAAAGATTTTAATGACTCATTCTCTTGTGATTATCCTTTATTAACTTTTCTGTATAGGCAGCATCTTCCAGGTTCCTGAATACTTCCTTCTGTTCAGACACAGAACCAGACCTCTGGTTTCTCCTCTGTCTGGAGGGTCAGAAAGGGTTGGCAGTGTCATGCTTTCCTTTCTTCCAGCTTTGCACAAATTCCCTTTGCCTTTAATGCTGTTTTAGCTTATCTTGTTTATTTTCAGCCCATGCAGAATTGTATCAGATCGAAAAATTTTAGTATCAAAATGATACATTTTGTGGCAGATAGGCTTATATGTAATCTATTAAACTAAAAACGGTTATTTTTAAATGTCCAGTGTTATGTCTTTTGTATGTTGCCCAGGATTAAAAAATAGCTACTTCTCTTCATGGTCTGTAAGGTCAAAATTTGAAAAGACACATCTTTGTTGTGCCTGACTGCAGCCTCCAAAGCCCCTCTGACTGCATGCATCAAGGATCTGTGGAAATACATTTTTCAAAATTGAAATACTAGCAATTTTGAGGTGGATGTCTTTATGTGCTTAGAGTTTACATATTTCTATATTTAGCAAAGTAATAGCATTTAACTTCACTTCCCAGATGTTGGAGAAGCCGTCTGTGGTCACTGTCTCTCTTTTGCACACAAATCGATTGCCATAGGCACCCTGTGCTCCGATGGTGCGCGGGGAACACATGGAGATTCAGCCTCTCTCTGTGCTGCTGCAGTTCCCTCCTGTTGGTTCATTTCACAAACCCAGGTGGCCTCCGCAAGTAGGTGCCCGAGGAGATTTGTTGACTCTCTTCACCTTTCGATCCTGGAAGGAGGTTTTTCATGTCTGACTTTAATGGACACCTCAAATTCTCATAGGGATTTCCAAAGGCAGTGTGCCCTCTGAGCCTTCTTTTAACAGGCTAACGTTTCATTGTCCTTTAGCAAGAGGCAAAGCCGTGTTTTTCCTCCTGGTGATATAACTGAATTATAACCACTTAAGGAGGTTGGATAATACCAGTTGGTACTAGGAATTTAGCCACAGAGGCTGGGTCTTGGCCTGGTGAAAAGGACAACAGCCTGGGAGGTCAGAGCATTGGGTTCCAACATAAGCTCTGCTTTAAGCATACTTTATTCCTGGGACTCATCACCTAACCTCTCTATTTCAGTACATGAGTATGAGTATCAAGTAAGACAGTAAAGATGAAAAGGCATTGAAAATCATAACATGCTCTATGAGTGAAAAAAAATTAGTATCATACATGGCTGATTTTAAGTAAATGCATCAAATATTAAGCTTCATTCAAATATCGTCCCCTTCAAAGCTATCGTCTTGAAAGTTGTGTCAACTAAAAAGATGCAGAACATGAGAGTTGAGAGTTAAGTTTTATTTGGGGCAAAATGAGAACTGCAGCCTGAAAGACAGCACCTCAGGTAGCTCTGAGGAACTGTTCTAAAGTAGCAGTGGAGGAAAGTCAATATATAAGATTTTGGTGAAGGGGAGTTCAGTGCAATGAAGTGCTTACTTTAAAAGAGGTTTTCTGCTAGTCACGAGGAGCTGATGTCACCACGAGGAGCTAAGCACTTCATTGCACTGAACTCCCCTCCACCAAAATCTTATATATTGACTTTCCTCCACTGCTGCTTTGGAACAGTTCCTCAGAGCTACCTGAGGTGCTGTCTTTTATGAAGGATTTAGTGCTTTTCTAGATACAAGGAGATACAAGGATTGGGATCCTGAAATCAGTTCCCAAAAATACCTCTCTAAAGACCTGTTCCACCAGTTTCTCTGGAGCACAGGGTGCCTCACTCTCTACCCTGAATTCCCTGCAGGGGTGTTGAAGGTCAGCAGATGCAGCAGCACAGGCAGATGGCAAATGCTCACGTGTTTGTTGTTCCCTTGCTGGAGAGTGTTCTTGGCAGGTGCCAGTTTGTGGTTGACTTTTGCATACTTGTCCCATGTGCTCTCTTATCACCTCCATTATTTTATGTATCATTCATCTTAATCATTCACTTATATACTCATCCAGCTAACATTTTTTTGGACTAATCACTGTGCATTGGGCATGGATTAAATACCAGAGATTAAAATACAAAAATGTAAAAGACACAATTCTTGATCTTGGTGAGCTCATACATCCACTAGAGGAAACAGACATTCAAGTCAAACTCAGCCCATGTTAGTCGCTCAGTCATGTCCGACTCTTTGCAACCACATGGACTGTAGCCCACCAGGCTTATCTGTCCATGGAATTCTCCAAGCAAGAATATCAGAATAGGTTGCCATTCCCTTCTCCAGGGGATCTTCCCAACCCAGGGATTGAGTCCAGGTCTCCTGTACTGCCGACAGATTCTTTACTGTCTGCGTTACCAGAGAAGTCTGTATTTCACTGTAGTTATACTACAGGTATGAACACAGTAAACAGCATGGTGGAGAGAGTTGTCTTTGTTCAGTCACTCAGTCATGTCTGACTCTTTGTGACCCCACGGACTGCAGCACACCAGGCTTCCTTGTCCTTCACCATCTCCCGAGTTTGAGTTTGCTCAAACTCTCGTCCATTGAGTTGGTGATGCCATCCAACCATCTCGTCCTCTGTCATTTCCTTCTCCTCCCGCCTTCAATCTTTCCCAGCATCAGGGTCTTTTCTAATGAGTCAGTTCTTCACATCGGGTGGCCAAAGTATTAGAGCTTCAACTTCAGCATCCGTCCTTCCAATGAATATTCAGGACAGATTTCCTTTAGGGTTGACTTGTTTGATCTCCTTGCAGTCCAAGGGACTCTCAAAAGTCTTCTCCAACACCACAGTTCAAAAGCACCAATCCTTTGGCGCTCAGCCTTCTTTGTGATCCAATTCTTACATCCATACATGACTACTGGAAAAATCATAGCTTTGACTACAGGGACTTTTGTCAGCAAAGTAATGTCTCTGTTTTTTAATCTGCTGTCTTAGTTCTGTCATTACTGGAAAAGGGATAGCCTACCCACTCCAGTATTCAGGCCTAGAGAATTCCATGGGTTGTGTAGTCCATGGGGCAGCAAAGACTCGGACATGACTGAGAGACTTGCACTTCATTTTCACTTTTTAGGTCTGTCATAGCTTTTCTTCCAAGGAGCAAGCAATTTCACCATCTGCAGTGATTTTGGAACCCAAGAAAATAAAGTCTCTCACTGTTTCCATTGTTTCCCCATCTATTTGCCATGAAGTGATGGGACTGGATTCCATGATCTTCATTTTTTGAATGCTGAATTTTAAGCCAGCTTTTTCACTTTCCTCTTTCACCATCAAGAGACTCTTTAGTTCCTCTTTGCTTTCTGCCATAAGGGTGGTATCATCTGCATATCTGAGGTTATTTATATTTCTCGTGGCAACCTTGATTCCAGCTAGTGATTCATCCAGCCAGGCATTTCACATGATGTACTCTGCATAGAAGTTAAATAAGCAGGGTGACAATATACAGCCTTGAGGTACTCCTTTCCCAATTCGGAACCAGTCCATTGTTCCATGTTGAGTTCTAACTGTTGTTTCTTGACCTGCATATAGATTTCTCAGGAGGCAGATGTGATGGTCTGGTATTCCCATCTCTTGAAGAATTTTCCACAGTTTGTTGTGGAGAGAGTAGCACACACAAAATCCAGATGTCTCTGAAGACTTAGCTGAACTGCCTCTGACACAAAGTCATTTTGATTACCCTGTCCCTTCCAGAGGAGGGCAGAGGGCAAATGTGGGTGAAGATAGGTGAGTGTGTTAGAGAGAGCAGGTGCACACAGAGACAAGCATGAGCAACGCTGGCCTATAGCAGAGAGATGTTTGACGTGGAGCTTATTGGAGAGGTAAGCCCAGCAGCTGGGGGTCTGCTCTGCAGATGTTGTGCTGGACTAGAAGTGAAGTGCTGTCCTCCCAACCCCCAGCACATGCCTCTTCCTTTCCATTACATTTACCAGCACCTCCCAGATGAAGTCCTCCAGTGAAAAGCTGGGTGCTGGGTTCACCCACAATCTTTCATCCTCCAAAACTTCAAAAATGTCTTTTACTTTATTGGCTTGCCACCAAGCCAAAGCAAGACTGGAGGAGGTGGACAGGGGGAGGGTAGTCTGTTACTGGAAGTGTAATGACTTCCCCAGGACTGATCAAAGAAATCGAGAAGAGGAAGAACTAGGAAAAGACCAAAGTGCAAATGAGGGATTTTACATTTCATGTATCTGAATCCAGAGGAGCAGGCATCAGGCTTTACAGGAATCTTGAACTTGCTTTCTGGCCCGAGACTACACCACAGACTGACCATGTGACCTTTTCGTTAGTTTCCCCACTTCTAAACTAAACAGGTTGTGACAGGTTCCCACCCCTCCCAGTCTGCCATTCCCAGCTCCTAAAAACAGGCTGGGCGCAGGTCCATCTTCTCTGCAGCCAGCAGATGGCAACATGAGCTCTTTTCTCTGGAGGCGGCCCAGGGAACCGTTTTCTGGTCAAGAGCCAAGCTTTTGTCTTCCAACCCACAGCCTCAGTCCTGAACACTTAGAACCATGTCAGCTTCCATGGTAGCTCTCTTCAGTATCTATAAGAAGTTTCCAGCATATGGTTCTAAGGAACATCACTTGAGAAAGTAGATTCTGGCTAGAATTCTTTTTAGGAGAAGGCAGATAATTTCATGAAGCTTCCAGGAAGAGAGTAATGAATAAGTGAAGATCTACCTTTTCTTTCTTTCTTTCTCCTTCCTTCCTTCCTTCCCATGAGCTTGTGAACTCTTCTCCCCACGTCTACGGCTTCTTACAGGGCAGAGGCCCTGTCCTCACTCCCTGTCTCCAGCACCATTCTCGGTGCCTGGACATACAGTCAGTGCTCAGCAAGCATGAATTAGTGAATTAAACAATATTTTCATTTGATCATCTTGAATTAATTCTTACAGGCACTCTTAGAAAGAGGAACCTAATATTTATTGAATTTAGTATTTTTTATGTATGGGAAGATGCAAGAATCTGGGGTCTCTGAAAATTTTCCATAGATAAGTTTCTTAACTATCTAGGGGCTGATATCCAAAGCACAGAATGCTTCCTGTTTTCCTCCACCCTGAATTCCCTGGAGGCAACTACAGTGTCTAATGGCTTGATGCTTGTAGAACTGGAATGGCTGCTGCTGATGCTAAGTCACTTCAGCCGTGTCTAACTCTGTGCCACCCCATAGATGGCAGCCCACCAGGCTCCCCCGTCCCCGGGATTCTCCAGGCAAGAACACTGGAGTGGGTTGCCATTTCCTTCTCCAGTGCAGGAAAGTGAAAAGTGAAAGTGAAGTTGCTCAGTTGTGTCCGACTCCCAGCGACCCCATGGTCTGCAGCCCACTAGGCTCCTCCATCCATGGGATTTGCCAGGCAAGAGTACTGGAGTGGGGTGCCATTGCCTTCTCCTGAACTGGAATGGCAGGCAATATTTTTTTTTCCACAAATGTGGACCTGGGGCCTCACTGGATTGGTTCTGCATACTGCCAGTTGCTAGCTTTGTGTCCATGGGCAATTTATTTAATCTCTTTGTGTCTCAGTTCCCTTGTTTATAAGTTGAGGGTGATGCTAGTATGCACCTTATAGGGTTGATATGAGTTAATTTGGATGTATGCATCCAACATGTTGTTATTGTGTTAGTCGCTCAATCATGTCTGACTCTGCAACCTCATGGATTGTAGCCCACCAGGCTGCTCCGTCCATGGAATTCTCCAGGCAGCAATATGGAGTGGGTTGCCTTTGCCTTCTCCAGGGGTTCTTCCCTACCCAGGGATCGAACCCAAATCTTCTGTATCATCTGAGCCACCAGGGAAGCCCCAATTCTGTTGAGAGAACAGTCAGTTAAATTCAGAGCAATGAAAAACACTGCACAGAGTTTGCTGGAGAGTAAAAATAGAGGCATATACGCTAGCATGTCTTTAGAAGGTTCTAGGAAGCTTCCTGGAAGAGGAAATTGGACTTAGCCAGGTAAAGACGTTTCACATCAGGAACTGGTGCTGGAGAGGCTTGGAGGCCATGGAGAGCCTGGGTACGTCCACTTGGTCTGCAGCAAGGGGAGGTGTGTGAGTGAGCCGTAAGAGGCAGCAGGATCTGGATCACTTAAGGCCTTGTGGGCAGGCAGTTTAGAGGCTGAGGCTTTACCCTGCCAGCTATATGTCAGTGAATGGCTTTACTGAAGATGTGCATGGACCACATTTCTGTTTTAGAAAGACCATGCTCTTGGTGGAGAATGGATTAGAAGCAAGCTAGGCCAGCATGAAGGCTGGGAGATGGTTGCTATTGCAAGCCTGGGATAGGATGTCCTGTGGTAATGAAAGGACAGTGGAGATAGAGATAAGGGCTCTGACTTGAAAGATATTAGAATAGTGGATACTGAAATCAGAGACTGGCTTTTCAAGGAGAACATTCAAAATGAACAAATACATAGAGAGAGGTTGCATAAACTAAGGACTGAAAAGTTTCAAACACTTGCCTGTTTCCCGTTGCTTACTGAAAGAGTATTATATTCACTTCCCGTTCCCGCCCACCCATCCCCAGCCTTTCAGCTCCAGCCTTTCAACCCCACCTAAGGTCACCAGTGACAGTTTGTCATCTCTGTTGATGGTCCCAGTTACTGATCATCATGACTCTTCTCTCTTTAATTCACCAGCTCATCATATTCTACCAGTGTCCTTTAGTGTTCTGCCTAATACTTCTCAGATCCCTCCTCCTCATCTCTATCTCTATTGCCAAGTTTGAGCTCGCTCTGCTCACTGTATGATAGGCCAGTAAATCTGAGACGAGGTATTGGGATGAAGAAGAGACTTTATTGGTGAGCCGGCTGACCAAGAGGATGGCAGGCTAGTGCCTCAAAATAACCATTTTGTCAGGGCCTGATTGCCAGTTCCTTTTATGTATCAGAGATGAGAGGAAGTGAGGAAACAAAGTAAAAAGACTATTTAATCCTTGCAAATGTCCTCTAGAATGGCAAACCTCAGGCTGAGGAATGTGTTAGTTTTACTTCCTTACATTATGTATGCCTACAATAAGAAAAAAAGCAAGATGAGGGTTAAAGTCACAGAAGTAGATCCAGCATGAAGTGAAGTCACTCAGTCATGTCCGACTCTTTGCAACCCCATGGACTGTAGCCTACCAGGTTCCTCTGTCCATGGGATTTTCCAGGCAATAGTACTGGAGTGGACTGCCATTTCCTTCTCCAGGGGATCTTCCCAACCCAGGAATCGAACCCTGGTCTCCCGCATTGTAGACAGACGCTTTACTGTCTGAGCCATAAATTCAAAATTAACCTTTCCCAGTTACATTCCCACCACTGCTCAGAATCTGGTTCTGTCATCTCTGATGAAGCTCTGTAATAGCCATATAATTCACTGGCCTCTTAATTTCAGATTTCTATCCTCTACCAACTGGCAGCATAAGCTTGCTAAAAAGCAAATCCTCATTTGTTACTCCTCTACTTAAAATCCTATTTGCCTTCAGGACAACCTTCCAATTTCTTAGCCTAGAATGTGGGGCTTTCAAGACCTGTGCTTAGTCATTCGACTCTTTGTGACCCCATGGACTATAGCCTGCTAGGCTCCTCTGTCCATGGGATTTTCCTGGCAAGAATACTGGAGTGGGTTGCCACTTCCTCCTTCAGGGAGTCTTCCTGACTCAGGGATTGAACCCATGAACCTGCATCTCCTGAGTCTCCTGCATTGCAGGCAGATTCTTTACTGCTGAGCCATCTCCTGAGTCTCCATTGCAGGCAGATTCTTTACTGCTGAGCCACTGGAGAATCACCACACATTTATGCATGACTGACACAGGAGTTTCCTTAACATTGTTATTTCAATAGCCTAAAGCTGTTCTGTTCAAGACCTGGTTCTTCACCAAATCTGATGCTGCAATCACATGGGCCTAACTCCCACCCTGAAACTTTGGGTTGGTCCCTCCAACTGGAATGGTCTTTACCTAAGTCTCTCAGGATTCTCCCAGCTCGCTGTCGGATGTTTGTGGCCCTGAGTTGGGTTTATCAGTTCATCCTTATTGCCCAGACATTTATCCTTTCTCCTTGGAGCTGCTCGCACGTGACTGCCTGGAGCTCACTGTGACTGTGGGGCTGTCTCTGCTGAGCTTGTCAAGGGCAGGGATTCTGTCTCCCTCATCTTTCTATCCCCTTGGGGATACACTTGGTGTAGGGTCAAACATTAGAAGGCTGTCAGCATGCTCTGTCTTCACAGTTGCCTCCTACTCACCCACAGTGTGTGGGACACAGTAGGCACTAGTGAGCTCCGTCTTCCCACTGCAGAGTGGCAACCACCGGGGCCAGCACTGGGAGGCATGTTCATATTCCCACCCACCACACCTGGGAAAGGATCCGCCTGCAATGCCAGAGACCTGGGTTTGACCCCTGGGTTGGAAAGATCCCCTGGAGAAGGGAAATGCTACCCACTTCAGTATTCTGGCCTGGAGAATTCCATGAACTGTATAGCCCATGGAGCCGGGCACGACTTTCACTTTCACACCTCTATAGGAAGAGAAAAAAGGGGTGTGGGGACATGACGTGAGTGTGTGTGTGTGTGTATAATCTGGCACAACTATTCAAAATGATAACTCTGGCGTGGTCTGCACTATCACCGTCCAGTAGAATTTTCTGTGATGAAGGAAATGTTCTCTCCCTGCACTGTCCTTCGCCACATGTAGCTAGTGAGCACTTGAGACTGAGGATCTGAATTTTAAATTTAAATTTCATTAATTTAAATTAATGGTCTCATGTGGCCTGTAGCTATTATCTCGGACAGTGCTATAAGAGCATTAACCTTAAAATGCCAAAACAGAACCACTGGAGACTGAGCTGGGACATTTCTATGACAGAGAATAACACCAGCTTGGATCAGAGGGTAATTATTACTTCATAAGAGAAAATGTATCACTCCAGTTAAGCTAAACCTTTTATCAATATGTATTGGGTTGGCCAAAGAATTTTGTTCAGGTTTTTGTAACATCTTATGGAAAACCTTGAAAAAAGTTTTTGGCCAACCCAATATTTCTCCATTTAATGTGATTCCAGGATGCAAAACTAATGCTTAATAAGAGATCACATGTTAGTCTAACGCCCAAGTCATACAGTGGTGAGGTTGCTTTACTGGGCCTTTGTCTCTGCAGGAAGGGATGGCATTCTGCAATGACTTTAATGCATGCTGGCCCATAGGGAGGAGGAGGCCTGAAGGGTGGCCCTTGGAGAGTCACAGTCTATGAGCTTGAAATTAATTGAAATAGAAAATTTATAACGAACCTAAATCTTTCACTTTCTCTCATGGTATTTTCAAGGGAGGACATGGAAGGAGGCCAGTTATTTCCAGCCCAGTGCTAGCTCTCCTCCTAAGTTTACTTCACTTTTCTCCCTTGGGCTGTTTTCTCTCTTGCCCAAGCCCATTCAGCCAACACTCAATCATGAGCTGAGCCTCCTGCCTGAGCCTGGTGTGTCCTGAGGTGCCCTGTGCCCAAAGAGCCGTGCCCCACCCTCCGTGGTGCGTGCGCCTTCCTGATGACACAGTGCTGGCGCACGTCCTTTCACACGGGCCCTTGGCGTAGCTGCTGCAGCTGCTGCAGGATACAAGCGGCGTGGCACTTGCTGTCTGCCAGCAGCCCCATGCTCCACAGATGTTTCACATTCTTTGGGACCAAGATCCTTGAACACACTTTTCAGAGCTATTTCCCCCACTGCCAGACCCACTTCCTTCAGCAATGACTTACATGTAAAAAAGATCAGGGCTTTTAACCAGATAGGAACACCCAGATATGTTATAAACAAAGTCTCCGGGGTTCTTCTGGGCCAGCAAGAGCAAGGACATCGCTTTGCAAAATGATCCATATTCCTATTGTACATTCTAAGGGAGGCTCATTTGTACATGAGCCTATTGTACATTCTAAGGGAGGCCCTACAAAATAAGTTTAGATTTTATATTTCATTTATCTAATTGAAAGAAACAAAACCAAGGGACTTCCCTGGCAGTCCAGTGATTAAGATTCTACACTTCCACTGCAGGGTGTTTGGGTTTCATCTCTGGTCAGGGAACTAAGATCCCACGTGTCATGTGATGTGGCCGAGAAATAAAAAGCTTATGCAAAAAACAAAGTCCTCCCCTTCCTACAACCAATCCTATTCAAAGCAAGAGAAAGAATCCAGACTGAATCTAGATTCAAAACTCAGTCTCCATGGAGTCCTTATCAGGGGAAGGGAAACCTCAGGCCTTACGCAAGTTAACCTCAGCTGCGCCATTCCTCCCTTACCCTATCCCCACCCCCACCCCATGCCCAGCAGAGCAGTGATTCAGGTACACATGCCTGAAATTACTTAATGTCCCAAAGGGAGAAGTAACCACAGATGTATCAGCCACATAGCACTGGAGGGCAGCAATTGAAAACAAATGTGAGAATATGAAACCTGTCCAACTTCCTCTTCCCAGATGTTTGGAGATTAGAAAAAAAAAATCCCTTTCTTACATTCTGGAATAAGAAAGGCCAGATCCATAAAGCCCACAGTGAAGGAATGGATGGATTATTAAATCCAAACCCTGAGCCAAAAAGAGACAATAGTTTAACATCCTATTTTCAGAAGGAAACAGATGCTGGAAGCAGCTGCTCTCCTAGGACTCTCAGAACTTGAAAGATCTGTACTTCCTTCTTGTAAACGCAGCCATGTCTCCTGGAGGTTCTAGAGCTCCTTCCTGCCTTCTGCCCCAGTTGTTTTTCTTATAACCTGACTCAATCTGACTTGAGAGCAGCCTTCTGCCAGGATGTGAGGAGGGGAGGGGAGATGATCACATCTTTGGGCCTTTTTTTTTAAAGAGTCCATATGGACGAACACAATTATGTTACCACATGTGATAGACAAAACAAGACAACTGGTTGTACAACTATTTTTTTTTTTTGGCCGCACAGCAAGCAGGCCAGCAACTGAAACCATGCCTCCCGAAGTAGAAGCACAGAGTCTTACTCACAGGACCACAAGGGAAATTTCAAAACAAGACAACTGGAAACAACCTAAATATCCAGAAACAGTTTACAACTTTATGGTACAACTGTTACCCCAAAGCTGGTTTTTCCTCTTGTTGGATGTCAAACCAATAGTTACAAACAAGCCAAAGATCAGGAGGAGGAAAGATTTATTATTACTTGCAGCAAGTAAGGAGAACATCAAGAATCTTTCCCAAAGTAGTATTTCCCCACTAGCAAAATTGGGGAAGTTTTAAGTGAAGAATACATACATACGCATGAAGGGGCTTGAGCAGAGGAGAGTTCAGCATAGAATTCAGGCAAGGAGGTTGACAGAGTCCAAGCTTTAGCTGATTGAAGTCAGGAGGGTCAACATCCTTCACCTGAGTGGGGCCCTTACTTCCTGCAGAACCCAAAGATATAGTGTTATGTAGGAGGAGGAACTGGAGAAGACAATGGCACCCCACTCCAGTACTCTTGCCTGGAGAATCCCATGGACAGAGGAGCCTGGTAGGCTGCCGTCCATTGGGTCGCACAGAGTCGGACACTCCACTGGGTCGCACAGAGTCGGACACGACTGAAGCGACTTAGCAGCAGCAGGAGGAGGAACTAGAGCTCCCCTGGTGGCTCAACAGTAAAGAATCCACCCCCTAAGCGAGAGATGCTGGTTCAATCCCTGATCTGCAAAAATTCCCCCAGAGAAGGAAATGGCAACCTACTCCAGTATTCTTGCCTAGGAAATTTTTCCAGGGGCAGAGGAGCCTGGTGGGCTACAGTCTGTGAGGCCGCAGAGATTCAGACACATCTGAGCACAACTACAACCATGATAATAAATGACACACTCACAGGCACCAAGACAGTTCTTAGGCCAAGCGTAATTCTTGGGCTCTAAGATCACTGCGCATTGTGACTGCAGCCATGAAATTAAAAGACCTTCCATAGCTCGTTGGAAGAAAACCTATGACAAACCTAGACAGCATATTAAAAGGCAGAGACATCACTTTGCCAACAAAGGTCTGTATAGTCAAAGCTATGGTTTTTCCAATAGTCATGTACGGATGTGAGAGTTGGACTGTGAAGAAGGCTGAGAACCAAAGAATTGATGCTTTTGAACTGTAGTGCTGGAGAAGACTCTTGAGAGTCCCTTGGACAGCAAGGAGATCAAACCAGTCAATCCTAAGAGACATCACCCTGAATATTCATTGGAAGGACTGATGCTGAAGTTGAAGCTCCAATACTTTGGCCACCTGATGCAAAGGGCCAACTGATTAGAAAAGACCCTGGTGTTGGGAAAGATTGAGGGCAGGAGAAGAAGGGGATGACAGAGGATGAGATGGTTGGATGGCATCACCGACTTAACGGACATGATTTTAAGCAAACTGCAGAAAATAGTGGAGGACAGGGAAGCCTGGCATGCTGTAGTCCACGGGGTCTCAAAGAGTTGAACACAACTCAGTGACTGAACAACAATAATCACAACAAGCCAAAAAGTGGACAGTGGTCCAATTCCCGGAAATCCCCATCCCTTCCCCCAAATAGAATAATCCTCCCACTCATCAGCCGATAAAAATACCCAGCCCTATAAAAACCGACAACCCCATACCCTGGAATCTCTCATCTTCTGAGATGGCCCATACTCTGTGGAGTGTGTATCTCCCTGAATGAACCTTTCATTTTACTATGACCTGCTCTTGAATTATTTCTGGCACAAAGTTAAGAACTCACGCATGACTGCTGTCCCAGGGACTCGCTGAGACCTGGGATGTGACCGTCCTCTTGCACCCCATTCTCTTTCCTGCAACATTTGAAATTCTTTTATTTATTTATTTATTTTTAAATTTTATTTTATTTTTAAACTTTACATAATTGTATTAGTTTTGCCAAATATCAAAATGAATCCACCACAGGTATACATGTGTTCCCCATCCTGAACCCTCCTCCCTCCTCCCTCCCCATACCATCGCTCTGGGTCGTCCCAGTGCTCTAGCCCCAAGCATCCAGTATCGTGCATCAAACCTGGACTGGCAACTCGTTTCATACATGATATTTTACATGTTTCAATGCCATTCTCCCAAATCTTCCCACCCTCACCCTCTCCCACAGAGTCCATAAGACTGTTCTATACATCAGTGTCTCTTTTGCTGTCTCGTACACAGGGTTATTGTTACCATCTTTCTAAATTCCATATATATGCGTTAGTATACTGTACTGGTGTTTTTCCTTCTGGCTTACTTCACTCTGTATAATAGGCTCCAGTTTCATCCACCTCATTAGAACTGATTCAAATGTATTCTTTTTAATGGTTGAGTAATACTCCATTGTGTATATGTACCATAACTTTCTTATCCATTCATCTGCTGATGGACATCTAGGTTGCTTCCATGTCCTGGCTATTATAAACAGTGCTGCGATGAACATTAGGAAACTTTTAGCAAGGTGAAAAGACAGCCTTCAGAATGGGAGAAAATAATAGCAAATGAAGCAACTGACAAACAACTAATCTCAAAAATATACAGGCAACTCCTACAGCTCAACTCCAGAAAAATAAATGACCCAATCAAAAAATGGGCCAAAGAACTAAATAGACATTTCTCCAGAGAAGACATACAGATGGCTAACAAACACATGCAAAGATGCTCAACATCACTTATTATCAGAGAAATGCAAATCAAAACCACTATGAAATTCTTCTTTTAAAAAAATCTTGAATATACAGGGAAAACATGTGTTGCGAAATCTGCTGTATGATTAGGCCATGCAAAATTGCTGTTCTCTTGCTCTCAGCACATCCCCTGCCCCCAGTCCCTGCCTCATCTATACCCTACTCACCTGACTGACGTTACCTCTTAATCACAGAGCCCAAGTGGAGTTGCCTGAGTACTTAGCTCCCACCCATTCTTCCTCTCCCCCACCCCCAGCTTGTGATTGTTTTCATCCTTAGGCCAGAATGGCTCCATCCAGCGGGGAAATATCTGCCCCAGGAGGCTATGAGGGACTTGCTCCTCCCCTGTTTTCCCTGGTAACGGATGAGCCAACTTGATGTCAATTCCCTTATAACCTTGTGTAGCCTCCCCTCCCTCCTGGTAGGAGACTGCTGCCTCATCTTGCCTGCAGGTTGGCTCCAGGACCTTGCTTTGGATGTGTCTAATTTCCTGTGTGTTCCCCTGTCCCATAAACCACTGGCATCGCTGTCGGTAGCTCCAGGCTGTTTCTTTGGTCTCGAGACTGGGCAACTACAAACCTTGCAAGCCTGCGAGGTGCACCCAACAACTGTCAAGGCAACCAGGAGGCCAAGGAAACTCCCGTGAATGCTGAGATGTCAGGAAATAAGGACAGGGAGTGGACAGTTGCCAGTAAAATCCTGGGGTGGTCATGCACTTGCATCTGGGGCCCTGTGGTGGTTGTCCTTGATGAATGGAGGCTTCCAAGAGAGTACCAGAACTCACAGACACTCCGAAGGGTATTGCAGAACTATTGGCCTCCAGTACACTGGGAGGAAAGAAGTTAGATGATAGGGCAGTGGCTGCAGCTGTGCACTGGCTCTTCCCCACTGTGGCAAGAGCCCAGACACGCTGAGCTAGCGGCCAAGGCTGAGGTTAGGCATCTAGAGGAGGAGTTAAAACACAGGAGAAATGCTAGACGGGCCCAAACCGAAACTACAGACACATGAGTTGATGGAGGGAACAAGACGGGAAGTTAGAGACATTAGTCTCCATATGGCCTAGCTAAGAGGAGGCAGCTTCCCCAGTTCAGATGGTCATGGCCCGTTCGATTTGGGACCTCAAAGTGTGAGACTCCACTGAGGGCGCTGGTGAGGAAGAAGACTCGGGTGAGGCCATGGAGGTCTCTGTCTCAGTGAGGCCAGTAGCTAGCCCTGTGGTGACAGCCACATATAAACCAGATCAGCTTAGAGCACTGTGTGTAGGCAATGATTTGCTCCCACCCCTAGAGTGGGGCACACTGGCCACCCTCAGAGGCTGTACTCGGACTGAGTGAGTTGAACTGGGTGACAAATTTAGGCCACTGATTGCTTGGTTGCTGTGTGTCTGGGATGTCAGTGGGGAATGCATGATGTTAACTGACCAGAGTATGTTAATGATGGCCTCAGTGACTAAGCATGCGGCCTTCTAGCAGCACTTACATAGAGCCATCAATGAGGGCAAAGTAATTTTCCTGCTTTCTTGGGTAATGGCTGGCTGCCAGGCCGCCTGGCCCAATGCAGGGGATGTACCTCCTACTCCTCTCTGTTGGTAAATCATGGAAAAACTCGGATTCATTAAGAGAACCAGGCATGACACACGCCATAGATGGCCAGCACTATTAGGGCCCAGATAATGAGTTATTCCGGAGAAGGCAATGGCACCCCACTCCAGTGCTCTTGCCTGGAAAATCCCATGGACGGAGGAGCCTGGTAGGCTGCAGTCCATGGGGTCGCTGAGCATCGGACATGACTGAGCGACTTCACTTTCACTTTTCACTTTCATGTGTTGGAGAAGGAAATGGCAACCCACTCCAGTGTTCTTGCCTGGAGAATCCCAGGGACGGGGGAGCCTGGTGGGCTGCCGCCTATGGGGTCGCACAGAGTTGGACACAACTGAAGTGACTTAGCAGCAAAGAGTTATTCACATCAGGCATGAAAAGCATGGCCCTCCAGTCTGCTGCTGGGCAACTGTCTGGGGCTCCAGTTTTCATCCTTAGTCCCTTAGTAGAGCACCCAGTTGCAAGGTGGTGCAAACAACAGTAGAGTTCGGAGAAATGGAAAAGGTATAGAACCAGAGGATCAGAACCATAATCCCTAAGAGGGAGAAGGAAGTAAGGCTCCGCCTTCCTCTTTCTGGGGACTCATCTGAGTAACTAGAAAACAGATGTGGGAGGACCTAGAGGTGGTGGGGCCCCTATAACCAAGACAGATAAGCAACCTGGTGCTGCATTAGCAGAGCTATGGCAGAAGCGAAAACCTGACCAAGTACCAGCTGAGCTATTGAACAACAACAAGGCCCTCCTTCTACTCCTCCAGAGGAAGAGGCCCTACCATCAGTAGTGGAAGGAATGTGTCAGACCCAAGGCTACTAGATTAGGGCATATGGTCAAGGTTCCAGAAAATCCCAGGTCACAGTAATGTAGGCTTCAGGGGAAGGTCCTGGTAATGCGGGTTTTGGCGAACCAGATGCCTCAAGTAGAATTAACCATTTGTTGGCATGTCCATCAAGTCAGTGATGCCATCTAGCCATCTCATCCTCTGTCGTCCCCTTCTCCTCCTGCCCCCAATCCCTCCCAGCATCAGAGTCTTTTCCAATGAGTCAACTCTTCACAGGAGGTGCCCAAAGTACTGGAGCTTTAGCTTTAGCATCATTCCTTCCAAAGAAATCCCAGGGCTGATCTTCAGAATGGACTGGTTGGATCTCCTTGCAGTCCAAGGGACTCTCGAGTCTTCTCCTCCGGGAGTTGGTAATGGACAGGGAGGCCTGGCGTGCTGTGATTCATGGGGTTGCAAAGAGTCAGACACGACTGAGCGACTGAACTGACTGAAAGAATAGAAAGATTGTTTAGCCATGGTAAACACCAGGGCTGAATGGACATGAATATATAGAAACATCCACTGGCTCCACGGCCCCCTCTCTGTTGTTGACTGGTATAGGGGTGGAATGGTAGAGCAAACAGAATATCATTCATGCCACAAACGGGGTAGCTGCCCCCACCCCTAATATGCAGTGTTCATAGTCCAATCCCAGAGTATATACTTGGGATGGATGTGATAGCAGGTCTCACGTTACAAACTAGAGTGGGGGAGTATTTCCTATGAGTGCAAATGATAAAACAGATTAACAGAAACTTTGTCAAAAGACCCTTATCAGATATTCTTAAGTATACAATAGAACTGGAGGAGATGAACTCTTGAAATCACACTCCCACTTGAGAAGGGCCTCTACACTGGACTGACCTGTAGAAAAGACTGCTGCCCCCAAACGACATCCACAGTAGCACAAGGAAAGAGGACAACGGAGACAGGCGATGGACCCCAAAATCCAGACCCAGCCTGTGAAGACCCGTCCTACGAATTCAATTGAACTTTTTAACAAATGTTTCTCTCCCTATCAACACTGAAAGTTAGTGTTTACTTCTAAGTGTACCGCTGCCCTCAGTGTTCAGGATAGAAAGAGGATTCACTAGTGAAGCTGTCGCAGAGCAGAACCTTGCCTTAAGTCTGCTGCTGACAGCACGTGCACAACGCGTAACAGTTCAGCGTAATTAATTAAATGTCTCTAAGCCTCTAAAATGCTCTCCGTTGACACGTCTCTGAGGTTGTCTGATTAGTTTTACACCACATGGGTAACTGGGTGTTTATGTGTGTGTGTAATATACAAAGGAGGCCCAGAACCAAGGGACATGCTGGACCCAGGGCGGGCAGCAACCATCAAGGGGCGAATATTTTGGTCATCAATGCTTTCCATCGAAAGATTTGCAATCCAAAGGGGAAAATGATAGAAATGTTCACATATTAAGAGAAGTCATTCTGATCTTTACGTAATTAAACTTTTGACTAACCAAAATAGCCAGTTTGTGGCCTATTAAACATTCATTGTACATCTGCTTTAACCATTAAACAAAAGTACATTTAAAATTCAAAATTATGCTATAAAAATCTTTGAGTGATATATAATTATTTGGCAAGGGATGTATCCATTGGGTCATACAACACTTATGTAGGGCAAACATCTGTCTCCTTCAGATACAGCCATTGTGGAGCATGCTCAAGTTTTTCTGCTCAGGTCAAGGCGATTGTGTGTCATCTGTAGCCAATAGTGTTGCGTCCCCAAAATGACAAAATCACAAACTAAAGCCACCATTGTGTTTTTAAAGTTCGGATTGTATCCAAGTTTCCTGACTTTTCCTCCCTCCCTTATTTTTTTCTATCCTTCCTTTTAAATAATTAAATCAAAGCTATTGCAAGAAAAATAAAAAATCAAAATTAACTACAGTTCAGGCATCCAAAATAGAGCAGGATGGCTATATAGATGTGATTTTAGACATATTTCTGTATAACTGAAAACTTGATTTATCTGAACTGTATTATAGGCCAGAAAAAACCACAGGCAGGAGGGTATCATTTCAGAATATGGTTTCTACTTGTATTTTGCTTGACAGTCATGATCTCCCCTGTGCTATGCCTGTTAGAGGTCTTGCATTTCATCCTTAGCTTGAGCAGATAAAATCTATTCATGGAGTGGGCAGCAACAATGGCCTTGCTGCAAAATGAGTCTAATTGCTGGGTCTACAGCAAGCTGCCCTTGGTGTCCGCCTCTGGACTTCCATGGAAAATGGACCTAGGTAATGCAACCATGTGGGGACAGCTCACCATCTTCCTGTCCTGGAGCATGCCAATATGTCAGAAGGGCACTTGTCAGTAAACAGTTGATAAGTTGCTTCAGTCGTGTCTGACTCTGTGTGACCCCAGAGATGGCAGCCCACCAGGCTCCCCCATCCCTGGGATTCTCCAGGCAAGAACACTGGAGTGGGTTGCCATTTCCTTCTCCAACGCATGGAAGTGAAAAGTGAAAGTGAAGTCGCTCAGTTGTGTCCGACTCCTAGCGACCCCATGGACTGCAGCCTACCAGGCTCCTCCGTCCATGGGATTTTCCAGGCAAGAGTACTGGAGTGGGGTGCCATTGCCTTCTCCCAGTAAACAGTACTGTATAACAACTTTACACGTTGCCAGGATTACTGCTCATAAAGGACCTCCCAGGTTATGTTGTGTGGAGTGGAGTCACCTGGCTCCCAGCCACACAAATCCAACTAGTGGGATTAACTGCTTTTTGTTTGGAAACACCTAATCAGCCCACTACTAATGGCACCCAACCTAATGTGGGGTGGCAGACCTGCGCTGTGACTGCTGACACCTGGCTAGGCCACCAGAATGTTTCCTTTAAAGCCAGGGCCTTCTTCCCCCTACTCCGTGGGAGTGGCTCTGGGCTTGTGGAAGCCAGAAGTGGTCTTCCCTTATAACTAGATAGGATGTCACTGCCCTGGACTTCCTCTCCAGTGACCACATGAGCAGTTAGCTCCAAACTTTGCCCACTTCCTGGAGAGCCATTATGTTTAGCATGTCGGGTGTTTACTGTTAACCTGCTTTAGCTTCTGTTGTCTGTTTTGTATTTGTGGTGTCTAGTTGCAGTGCACCTCTAATACCTGGCTCCAGGGATGTTGCGGATGATGGGTGGGCCAAGATTGTGAGTGTCTGGAGAAGGAAATGGCAACCCACTCCAGTACTCTTGCCTGGAGAATCCCATGGATGGAGGAGCCTGGTGGGCTACAGTCCATGAGATTGCAAAGAGTCGGACATGACTGAGCGACTTCACTTTCACTTTACTTTCAGCAGGGTGTGTAGAGGTGGAGAGTATAATCCACTCAGACCACTCAAGATGACTGTTCTCTTGCTCTCTGTACACCCCCTGTTGAACCAGTCCCTGCCTCACCTACCCCCTAACTCACCTGTTAACTCGCCCTAACTCTTTTTAAAAAAGAGGGGGTCTTTTTGGTCATCCTTTGCAGCATGTGGGACCTCAATTCCCCAACCAGGGGCTGAACTCACATCCCGTGCATTGGAAGGTGGAGTCTTAACCACCGGACTACCAAATAATTCCCCTGACTTCTCCTCCATCGTAGAACCTAAACAGCAACTGCCTACATGCTTGCCCACCCCCCATCCCCCAACTCCTGCCCCTAGCTAGTGATTGTTCTAGTCCTTAGGTTAGAACAGTTCCACCCTGCTCATTATCAAAGGGAAACACTTGTCTGTGACAGTCAACCTGAGGGGCTAGGAGGGATGTGCTTCCCTGCTGGTTTTCCTGGTAACTAGTGAGCAAACCTGAAGTCAATTTCCCCTATAACCTATAAAGGTTATTTTTTTTCTTTTTTTTAAAATGAATTAATTTAATTGGAGGCTAATTACTTTACAATATTGTGGTGTTTTTTGCCATACATTGACATGAATCAGCCACGGGTGTACATGTGTCCCCTATCCTGAATCCCGTTCCCACCTCCCTCCCCATTCCATCCCTCTGGGTCATCCCAGTGCACCAGTCCTGAGCACCCTGCCTCATGCATTGAACCTGGACTGGTGATCTATTTCACATATGCTAATATACATGTTTCAATATTATTCTCTCAGATCATCCCACCCTTGCCTTACATCTGTGTCTCTTTTGCTGTCTCACATATAGGGTCATCATTACCATCTTTCTAAATTCCATATATATGTGTTAAAATATGGTATTGATGTTTTTCTTTCTGACTTACTTCACTCTGTATAATAGGGTCCAGTTTCATCCACCTCATTAGAACTGATTCAAATGCTTTCTTTTTAATAGCTGAGGTGGCTCAGATGGTAAAGCATCTGTCTACAATGCGGGAGACCTGGGTTCGATCCCTGGGTCCAATCCCTGGGTCGGGAAGGTTCCCTGGAGAAGGAAATGGCAACCCACTCCAGTACTCATGTCTAGAAAATCCCATGGATGGAGGAGCCTGGTACAGGCTACTGTCCATGGGGTCGAAAAGAGTCGGACATGACTGAGCGAATTCACTTACTTCACTTACTTAATATTCCATTGTGTTATATAAGCACCCTCCCTGCTGCAAAATTCCCTCCCTTTCCCCCTGGTAGCCACGGGCTGCTGCCTCGCCATTTGTTCCTAAATGCAGTTATCGATGTAATCACCCAGAGGAGCCAGAAGGGGGCCTGAGCCTGGAAGAGGGCAAGAGAGTGCGTGAGGTTTCCTTTCTAACACTAAGCCCGCTCCCTCAGGGCTGTCATCACCCTCAGGAATATGTATACATGTGTTTGGTTGGTATGTTCTTGTGCATCTTGGAAGTCAGAGACCCAGAAGGAGGAACTCAGCAGTACCTAATTCTACTTTGGGAGGAACCAAGAGAACCTGATTTTATCGCTTGGGCAGCATCTCTTTTTTTTTTTGCCATATCACACATGATGCGTTCACAGGAGATTCACCCCTACAGGTGATCTTGCCTGTTCAAAAAAGCATCAAGTTATGCAAGCCAGGAGCTCGTTGTGAATCCACGTTAATTTATAAGTCACTAGAAAATGTTAGCGCTTTATCAGTAAGGTGTTATTTGTGACACAGCTCTCAACAGATAAAGTCACTATATTGTCTTCCAAACTGAAATTAAGGCCCCTGGGCATTTTTCTACCACCTACACAACCACCTCCCTTATTTCAATGACATAACACCTTTATCTGAATAAGTAAGTTAGATTGCTTTTGGTGAGAAAAGTCCCAGAGCAGAGTGATAAAGAAACAAGTCTTTGGATCAAATGGTGCCAGCCCCAGCCCTGTCTCTCTGGACCTTATTAGCTGAGTGACCTTGGGCAAGTTATATACCCTAAACCTGACATTGTCTTTTTTTTTTTTTTTTAATGGTAGTATAGTTAATTTACAATGCTAATTTATACCATACAGCAAAATGGTTCAGTTATATATTTTAACATTCTTTTCCATTATGGCTTATCACAGGATATTGAGTACAGTTCCCTGTGCTGTCCAGGGGGATCTTGTTATTTATCCATGCTGTATAAACCAGTGGGCATCTGCTGACCCCGAACCCCCTCCACCCCTCCCGCTCTCCTCCTCCCCCTTGGCAACGACATGTCTGGTCTCTGTAAGTCTGTTTCTGTCTTGTACATAAGCTCACTTGTGTCACACTTTAGATTCCATATGTAAGTGATATCATATGGTATTTGTCTTTTTCTGACTTCACTTAGTATGATAATATCTAGGTTCGTTCACGTTGCTGTAAATGGCATTATTTCATTCATTTTTATGGCTGAGTAGTAGGCGATGGCACCCCACTCCAGTACTCTTGCCTGGAAAATCCCATGGACGGAGGAGCCTGAGCGACTTCACTTTCACTTTTCACTTTCATGCACTGGAGAGGGAAATGGCAACCCACTCCAGTGTTCTTGCCTGGAGAATCCCAGGGACAGGGGAGCCTGGTGGGCTGCCGTCTATGGGGTCGCACAGAGTCGGACACGACTGAAGCGACTTAGCAGCAGCAGCAGCACTCCACTGTGTACTTGTACCACATCTTCTTTATCCATTCATCTGTCGAGGGACATTTAGGTTGTTTCCATGTCTGGCTATTATGAACAGTGCTGCTATGAACATAAGGATGAATGTATCTTTAAAAATTATAGTGTCATGTGGGTATATGCCTAGGAGTGAGATTGCTGGATCATATGGCAACTCTATTTTTAGTTATTTGAGGAACCTCCATACTGTTTTCCATGGTGGCTGCACAAATTTATGTTGCCACCAACAGTGTGAGAGGGTTCCCTTTTCTGCACGCTCTCTCCAGAATTTTTTATTTGTAGTCTTTTTAATGAAGGCCATTCATTGATGTGAGGTGGTATCTCGTAGTTTTGATCTGTACTTCTCTATGAAGAGTTGACTCCCGGAAAAGACCCTGATGCTGGGAAAGACTGAGGGCAGGAGAAGGGGGTGACAGAGGATGAGATGGTTGGATGGCATCATCAACACAACGGACATGAGTCTGAGCAAACTCTGGGAAACAGTGAAGGACAGGGAAGTCTGGCATGCTGCAGTCCATGGGGTTGCAAAGATTTAGATACAATTTAGCAACTGAACAACAACAATTAGCAATATTGAGTATTTTTTCATGTACCTATTGGCCATCTATACGTCTTCTTTGGCATCACCGACTCCTTGGATGTGAGTGTGAGCAAACTGTGGAAGATAGTGAAGGACAGGGAAGCCCAGCGTGCTGCAGTCCTCAGGGTCGCAAAGAGTCAGACACGACTCAGTGACTGAACAAGAATCAAAAAAGGCCAAAAAGTGGACAGTGGTCCAATTCCTGGAAATTCCCACCACTTCCCCAAAACAGTTGGAATAATCCTCCCACTTATTAGCCTATGAAAATACCCAGCCGTATAAAAACTGACAGCCCTGTACCGTGGGGTTTCTCATCTTCTGAGATGGCCCATACTGTCTGTGGAGTGTGTGTCTCCCTGAATAAACGTTGTTTCATTTTACTATGGTTCACTCTTTAAGTATTTCCTTCCAGTGCAGGAAATGTGGGTTTGATCTCTGGGTCTGGAATATCCCCTGGAAAAGGGAATGGCTACCCACTCCAGTATTCTTGCCTGGAGAATCCCATGGACAGAGGAGCCTGGTGGGCTACAGTTCAGGCAGTTTTAGAGTCAGACATGACTGAGCAACTGAGCACAGCATGTCTTCTTTGGAGAAATGTCTAGTTAGGCCTTCTGTCCATTTTTCAAATGGATTGTTTTTTGTTGTTGAGTTGTATGAGTTCTTTGTATATTTTGGAAATTAAGCCCTTGTTGGTCACATAGTTTGCAAATATTTTCTCCCATTCTGTAGGTTGTCTTTTAGTTTTATTTATGGTTTCCTCTTGATGGCATCACCGACTCGATGAGTTTGAGTAAACTCCGGGAGTTGGTGATGGACAGGGAGGCCTGGCATGCTGTGATTCATGGAGTTGCAGAGTCGGACATGACTGAGCGACTGAACTTGCTGTACAAAAGCTTGTTAGTTTGATTAGGTCCCATTTGATTATTTCTTTTGCCTTGGGAGGCTGACTTAAAAAAACTTTGGGATGATTTGTGTCAGAATGATTTAATTATGTTCTAAGAGTTTTATGGTGTCTTGTTTTTAAGTCTTTAAGCCATTTTGAATTCATTTTTGTGTATGGTATGAGAGTATTCTAACTTCATTTATTTACATGCAATTGTCTAATTTTCCCACCACTTGCTAAAGAGACTTTCCTTTTCCCATTGTATATTCTTGCCTCCTTTGTCAAAGATTAATTGACTGTAGGTGTGTGGGTTTATTTCTGAGCTCCGTATTCTGCTCCATTTATTCATGTCTATTTTTGTGCCCAAACCATGCTGTTTTGATTACTATAGCTTTGTAGTATTGTCTGAAGTCTGGGAGGGTTATGACTCCTGCTTTGTTCTTTTTCCTCAGGATTGCTTTGGCAACTCTGGGTCTTTCATGGCTCCATAAAAAGTGTAGGATTATTTGCTCTAGTTCTGTGAAAAATGTCATGGGTAATTTGATAGGGATTGTATTTGTCTTTCTTATTTCACGTGTGGCCTTGCTGCGCAGCATGTAGGATCTTAGTTCCCTGACCAGGGGAGCAACTCCCAGCCCTGCAGTTGAAGCATGAAGTCTTGTCTACCGGACCACCAGGGAAGTACTGTTATTCAAAACGGATTTACCCTTCTCCCACCTTTCTTTGGTAACCTAAGTTTGCTTTCTATGTCTGAGTCTATTTCCGCTTTATAAATGAGTTCATTTGTATCATTTTTTAAGATTCCATATATAAGTGGTATTATATTTTCCCCTTCACTTAGTAATGATAATCTCTATGTCCATCCATGTTACTACAAATGGCATTTTGTCTTCATTTTTATGGCTGGCTAGTATTCCACTGTATATTTGTACCACATCTTCTTTATCCATTCATCTGTCAGTAGACATTTAGGCCACTTCTGTGAACTGGCTCTTGTGACTAACACTGCAATGAACATTAGGGTGCCTGTACCCTTTTTAATTAGTTTTCACCTTTTGCAGACATACGTCCAGGAGTCGAGTTGCTGGGTCATGGACCTGACTTTAGATTTTAAGGGACTCCCGTACTGTTCACCAATTTATGTTCCCAACAACAGTGTAGGAAGGCTCCCTTTTCTCCATACCTGTTCCAGCATTTATTATTTGTAGACTTTTTGATGATGGCCATTCTGACTGGCGTGAGGTGATACCTCATTGCAGTTTTGATTTTCATTTCTCTAATAATTAGCAATGTGAACATCTTTTCATGTGCTTGTTGGCTATCAGTATGTCTTATTTGGAGATGTGTCTACTTAAGTTGTGCCCATTTTTGGATTGGTTATTTTTTTTTTAATATATTGACCTATGTGAGATGTTTATATATATTAGAAATTCAGCCCTGTCAGTCACATCTTTGCAGACGTTTCCTCCTATTCCATAGGTTGTCTTTTTGTTTTGTTTACAGTTACCTTTGTTGTGCAAAAGCTTGTAAGTTTGATTAGGTCCAATTAGTTTATTTTTGCTTTTGACTGTATTACTCTTGGAGACGTATCCAAAAAAATACTGCTGTAATATACTGACTTTATCTTTCTAAAAGTGAGTTTGAGATTAGTACAACTAGCATTGACTCATAGTGCTAAACAGAGCAAGAAATTTTTGGCATACAGAAAGTATTACTATCTAATAGCTATTATTACTACCACGTTACCTTCTCTCACCTCCACTGTGGCAAGACCTTGAGAAGCTGTGTGTTCCTTATGCTTAGCACAGTGCCTGGCATATGACAGGATATAGATTTGTTGAATAGATAAATCCATCTATCCATCATCTACCAAGTCAACATTTATTGAGCAATTGCTAATTGCCAGACAATGTACTACACACTAAAGATGGAACAGTGAAAAAAACAGCTAAATTCTGGCCTCTCAGTGCTTACGTTCTGGTAGGGAAAACAGATCAGCACATGTATGGTTTGACAGGGAGAAAAACAGCAGGGTTAAGGGGCTTAGAGAGAGCCAGGGGTGGGAGAGGTTGCGTTTTTACATATCACAGAAGGTCTCTCTGAGAAGGTGATATGTGAGCAGACACTTAAAGGAAGTGAAGGAGCAAACCACACAAATGTGCAGAACGTGCTTTCTAGGCTGAAGGTGCAAAGGGCCTGAGGTAGGCACATGGGTGGCATTTCTGAAGAAGAAGCCTGTATGGCTGGAGAGCGATTAAATTAAGGAAAGGGCTTCGATCTCTTCTTCACTTGATCTAAACTGAGCACACAACACAATCCAGTAATTGAAAAAGATGTATTAAAGTATTCACAAAAGTACAACAACTGAAAAAGAAAAATGAATGAACATGATGGGTTTTTTACCTGGCTGCATACAGTTCCATTGAAAAACTACAGAGAGCTTGAAATTTAAATGTTAAGTAATCCCTTGTAGGCACCCCCTTAGAAAAACCATGTGCAGTCTTAAGAGGCCTCATTCTGCCAAGAATCAGACATGAAAAGGACAGTCCTGCCATCTGGAAGCAGCCCCACTGTTGTCGTCTAGAGATGAGGATGTTGGGACCCAGGAGAAAGGGCCAAAAGATTCACAGGAGGTGGTTATGAGGAGTTTCAGAAAAGGCCCCAACCCTGAAGTGCTCCACCCCAGTGTGAGCAGCTCCCCGCAGACCAGTCAGTCACAGACCCAGAGTGGGAGGCTGGGGCCCTTGCCCAGTGGAGGCGGGGAGAGGAGGCTCACAGCCGTGTTAGCAGAAGCGATAGCTGGTGCTCTGGGTGGGAGCTTCACAAACATGCAGAAAAATAGGGCTCTTGCTCTCAGGAGGTGTTAGGAATGTTCTATACATAGTAGATTCATTGGACGTGCTGAGAAAGGAGGAAAAGGAGAATCCCCTTTTCTCCGTTAAAAAAAAAAAAAAGACTAAGAAAATACACACATCAACGCATACACTTGGTCTCCCCACAACGTATTTTCTTCTTCCTTGAAATCTCGGATGGCTGTACAATTCTCACAGTGGGAGGACCCACCAAGAGTGTCCTCATCCTGGCAGCCTGAAGAATGCTGACGTGCATCCCTCCCCTCACTGCCCCCGCTCCCCCCTACACAAAAAGGTCTCCTAAAGGTTCCGGAGTTTTCACCATGGAAGCAGAGAAGGCCCAGGGTACAAGGCAAAGCTGGGCACTTTGCAGAGCTGCTCAGGGCGAGTGTTCTTCATCCCTCTTCCGCATGGGGCCTGTGGGCACAAAGGAGGGACAGGCAGCACAGCCCAAAGGCCTTCCTCCCGCGTGCAACACAGACCAGACACGCCAGGCTCAGAGACGGCAGGCACGCGTGGCGACAAAACCCAGTCCTGCTGACAAACATGTCAACAGAATGTGAGCTGGAGTACCATGGGATTCACAGCAGTCTCTCAGAAAATAAAAGACCGCACATATGGGGCAGAGTTTGTTTGTAGCTCATATACTTTTTCTTTGTGTAACCACCTCCTAAACATCTTTAAATCTAAATTACTCTTTATTTCCTTAGAACTTGGCCTTCAAAGTCTCTCACAAAGCGAACAAGACCGGAAGAAAAAAAGGAAGCAGCTCTTAGGGGACCTCAAACTAAATGAGATGAAAACTAACATTACCTGTCACACCCATTTACCCCCCAGTGTGTTCTGGGACTATATCATCAGTATTTTCAATTTTAAATGAAAAAAATTCTTTACAAATCTAACTGTTTTTAACCTCAAAGTCCTTGAAGATATTATTATAGGAGCCAGGCTGCTGGAAGCATGACTGAAGCTTTATAAAGATTCTCTAGAGAGAGCTCTGCCATACTAGAGACTGGCAATCTAATTATTCCATTTCTGCCTACTTAGAAGGAAATGAAATTCTGCTCCTTCAGCTATATGGGGACTTGTTACAAGCACGAAGGACTTCAGCAAAGAATATACCATACCTTTTGCTCTCCAAATAGTACAGTACTCTTCAAGCCAGTCTGGGTTCTCTATTTCAATTATGTATCGATTATGGTACGGATCCAAAAGTACCTGGAAAGAAATGACTTCTGGCATTGATCCTTTGCTAATCTTGCTATGATGAATCCACAAATCGAGATGATATGCTACAGGGTGTAATTTTATAGTCTACGTAACACTGAAAGCAGAAAACTGCCCTGTATTTTAGAGAGAAAAATAGCAACAGAAATCACATGGTCTTCAAGTGGCATAGCAAATGGATGCTTTCTAAAAACAACTGCCAAACAGGCGATATACCCTGGGCTAAAGGCCATCCTGAACATGCTTCCATCACAGCATCTCCAGTCTCCAACTACGATACACACAAAGGCGGAGTAAGCCCTTATATTAAAAGGCCATGTCTACTAGAATACTAAAAGATCTGCCACTTTCCTGATTAAGGCAAACCACATCTAAACGATGGTGATAGGAATGTGTCTGAATTTTCTCAACTGTAAATGACCCTGAAGGGCAGTACAAAAACAGCAAGACAATTTATATACACATAGAATCATACCGTCTCTTCATCATGCAACTGGCTCCTTGCACCAGGAAGATTAAATAGAACATTTATACACATCCATTATACACATCTTTTTCTCCCTCTATGACTAAACATGTGCTTCTCCACGTTCTGGTTTCCAAGGCCACACATACTTATGGGCTACATTTTCTGCACAAGAGTCCAGTTTGGATTTGTTTATTGCTTAGGATATGATCGCGGTCTTCTCAATTTTTCCGAATGTCTGCGTACACCACAGACTCTGACTTGTTAATCCTGTCGCTGTGGTGTCCGCCAGAGTGGTCTAGCTGCGCATATATGACTGGGCCCTGGGGAAGAGAAGCAGAATTAGAGGTATGGAATTAATTAGAGGTATGGCCTTGTGAGGTGCAGGGACAGAAGCGATGATTAAAGTGATATTGTTAGGGTTTCAGAGCGAAGAGTCCCCCCTTTTGAATGTCTTCAGGAATATATGTTCCTTCTTAGGAACAGTATGTCCAGGACTGACTTTAAAACAAGATTGGGTATACTTGGTAACTGTTCAAGATGGTACATAGAGATTTGTCATACTATTCTGTCTACTTTTGTATCTGTTTTAAAATATCTATAACAATATAATATTCCTTCTCAAGAGTTACCCTTAAATACCTGTCACAGAATTCCTCAACTCTTGTAAATGGGATCAGAGTCTCAAGGACAAAGATGGGCACTTCTGCCAACCCAAGACCCACTGAAATCATGACTTTAAGAATGATACAAGAAATCAACATATGCAGTGCCACTCGAAAATACAATCAATTTGAACATTTTATATAAATAAGTACTTTCACAACCCTTAGAGTCCCTTCCAACCCAGAGATTCTAAAACTGTAAACAACAGCAACTACCACAAAATAGCCTTCTTTAGGGGTAAAAAGAAGTTTAATATAACCCAAAGCAATTGCCCCAATCCAGGGAATCTCTCCTTGAATAGTCTACTACTGTGCTTAAGTTTTCAATTTTGAAGTCATAAGATCAGTAGCCACAAGCATGTGGTTTAAAATAAACACTCCTGAAACTTCTATATGAATCTAGAATGGTAGACACATGACATATGCATTTGGCGAGAACCACAGAAATGCACAACACAAAGAGTGAGCCTTAATATAAACCATGGACTTTAGTTAATTATAAAGTTCTCTGTATTAATTCATCAACTGTCACAAAGGTACCACAACAAGTCGTTAACAATCAGGGAAACTTTGGAGAGGAAGGAGTACATAGGACCTCTTTACTTTCTGCTAGATTCTTCTGTAGACTTAACACTGCTCTAAGACATAAAGTCTACTTTATAAGAAATAACTGAATAAACTAAAATAAACATCCTCACTCCCATCTAGGAGTCCTACACCCAGTGTCCTTTAATGCGTAGCGTGGGATCCTGTGGAGTTCAGGCACTCCAACTTCCAGAGAAGGGATAAACCGAGCTCTGCAATGGTGCACCTGAAAGATGAGTTACACAGTAACACCGCTGGGCCCATCCGCACGCCGGCGGGGCCGGACCCGCCCACACACCGGCAGGCCTGCAGCCTGAACTTCCGAGCATGGCAGTAGCCCTGGTGAGCACTAGCCGTGTGGCCTCAGCCCAGGCATATTTTTGACCCCCCGAGCATTACTGTCTTCATCTCTAACACGGCACTAGCAACAGTATTATACCTCTTAAGACTGCTGTAAGAATCAGATGATATCTACAAGTAAAACTTAAGCAATGTCTGACAGCATTCGAAATACATCAATCATTTTTACCATGAACATACTGTTACACAAATATAATTAAAAGTACACCAACGTTACCAATCAAACAAATCAAGCAAAGTCACTTTGTTTTTGGTCAGTGTGTGATACTTTTCATGGCTGTCATGGGTAATGCAACAGATCATGCTGTTAATGCTGAATCAAACTGAAACCCTCTATATTCATCTCAGAAAGCTGCCAGTTAGATGTGATTCTAAAAATAAAAAGGTAAACAAACAAATGTTGTTCAAGTCATTATTTAAGGTGGTTTATTACATAGCAATAGGTAACCGAGACACTGTATGAGTGGGAAAGAGAACAGAGAAAGCAACAGAGGAAAATAACAGAATAACCTCTGAGTCAGTCAGTAAATATTAAGAAACTAGGAAGGTCTTTCATGTGAAACAGTATTATTGTCTTTCATGGCACGAGAACACAACAGTTTGTCGAAAGGAACTGGGAAAACACTGAAGGATAAAAGGAGCCCCTACTTACTGATGGGTTAGTTTCTCCAAATCGCTTCCTAGCGTCCTCACTCTTTACCCCTTAGAAGCTCTTTAGGCCAGCGGCTTTGTTAAATGCCTAGAACAGCCCCTGGCAGACTGTGGATGCTGGATGAAAGGTGGATGAGATAATGAATCTAGAGGAATTCTCACCAGCATTGGGGATTGGGAATCTGCTGGTGAATGTAGCTCAGTTTTGACTAGCTCTCTAAAGTCTGGTCCGAGGGAGATTTGGAAGCTGATGGTACCTCGAGTCTCTGTGGAACATGCCTCAGGACTTTGACAAGAAGTCAACCGTCTTCTTTGGCTAAGACCATTGAGGACTTCAGGAGAGGCCAGTGAACCAAGAACTTGGAAATGCACCTGCTATATCGCTAAAACATTCACTTTGGGGTGTTTGAGAGTTAAAACAATATCAATAATAACAGCTATGCTAACCTAGCTGTACTGTACATCCTGACACCTTTCCTCATCCTCTATTTTTTTTTTTTTTTGGTGCTGCCACAAAGAATTACAACAACCAAGTGAAAAATCACTCCATACGTATATATTTTCCTCAACTATTTATTATACAAATAACTCTTACTATTAAAAATGTTTCAAAAAATTAATTGCTTGACCTAGGTTTATTCTTTTAGTTCCAGTTAGAAATAAAATTATCCCTGGACACCACCTGCATGAAATTTACTCTAATATAAAAACACAGTGGTGACCGAGTAGGGAGAAACTCCAGGAAGAAAGGGTTATGGAAGAGCAAGGAGACCTGTCTCTGAACACATATTAATGTCTTAGAAGCTATTATGTCCTGAATTACACTCTCCATAGCCTCTGTAGCCCTTTAGAATCTGAACCTGGTCCTCCAGGCATTAGAGGGATCACCCTTGACACCCTAACACAGATATCAAGATCTGCTTTAACCACATGCTCACTGACTGTTCACAAAACGCATTTTCAGTATTGATTTCACATCACCAAATACAGATGCGAAACAGTGTGTGTTGTGACATTTTTTGACATAAATGAAATTATCAAAACAAAGTTGAAAAGAACTGGATATAGGCAGGACAGAATAAGTATACATCTTAAGAGCCACACGGATCTGGGTCTAACACCAGCTCTGGCAGTAACTACTGACCTTGGGCAAGTGACTAAATGACAGTGGAGGAACTTACCTCCCAGGACCGCCGTGAGAACTAAATGAGACAATGCAGGTGGTGTACTTCTGGAGACCTTACATACCTAGAGACTAACGTGACAAAAACATAACTTTCCCACTCACTGTCCTCCAAAAATACTTGCCCCCTGTTTTTTTTGGCTGTGCCATGTGGTATGCGGGATCTTAGTTCCCCCACCAGGGATCACACCTGTACCTCTGCAGTAGAAGCTTGAAATCCTAACCACTGGACTGCTAGGGAGTTCCCACTTGCCTTTTGTATACCAAGCTTTGTTTCCAGAAAAGGATCTAGAAAACCAATTGTCCCAAAGATAGACACACAAAGATGATTTGAAATCAATGTCATTCAAAACTAAGCTTTACAGAGAAAGATACTCCAAACTCCTAAGTAGTGCCTACCTGACACCCTTCCCAACACAACTGCCCACTTTGTTTGTGGGAGGAGTCCCCCCTGCCTTTTTTTTTTTTTTTAATTAATTTGGAAACCAACTTTATTTGTGGCTGTGCTGAGTCTTCATTGCCACGAGCAGGCTTCTTCTAGCTGCAGGGAGCAGGGGCTGTTTGATAGTTGCGGGGAGCGGGATTCTCTCTGTAGCGGCTTCTCTAGGTGCATGGGTTCCAGTGGTTGCGACTGGTGGGCACTAGAGCACAGGCTCAGTAGTCGTGGCACAAGGGCTTGGTTACTCTGTGGTATGTGGGATCTTCTCGGACCAGGGATTGAACCTGTGTCCCTTGTATTGGAAAGCGGTTGCTTAACCACTGGACCACCAGGGAGGTCCAAGAGCCCTAAATTGGTTCTGGTGTTCACTCACTTCACTCAGGTAATTTGACTCCACCCTCTCCTGCCCCCGGGGCTTCCCTTGTGCCTCAGCTGGTGAAGAATCTGCCTGCAACGCAGGAGCCCTAGGTTCAATCTCTGGGTTCAATCCCTGGGTTTGGGAAGATCCCCCGGAAAAGGGAAAGGCTACCCACTCCAGTATTCTTGCCTGGAGAATTCCATGGACTGTATAGTCCACTGGGTCGCGAAAATCAAACAGGACTGAGTGACTTTCACTTTCACCTCTCCTGCCCCCCTTGCACAAGATGGCAAGAGGCATCAGCATGTGACCCACTCTGGCCAAGGGAACTAGGAGAAGTTTGCTGAGGGGCTTCTGGTAATTTTCCTTCATAATAAAAACCACCTGGGAGGAGATTCAGCTCTTCCTACAGGTGCCTTTTTTCATGAGCTGCCTCAAGGCATGGCAGTCATTTTGAGGTTGAGGGAAGGAGCCTGAGAACAATGTGCCCAGAGGATGAAAGAATAAGATGGAAAGAACTTGAGTCTTAAGGACACTACTGGACCACTAAACTAATGAACACAGAGGTACCCTGCTTTGGGGTCTCTTGTGAGTTCACAAATCTCTTACTGTTAAAGGTATTTTTAGTCAGGTCTTCTGTCACTAATCTCCCAGTTATAACAAAAATAGTGGCCAAAGACAGATGAGTAATACAGCACAATTCATGCGCTGCCTGGCTATTATGTTTTCATCTTTTGTAGATTTCCTTCCTGGCGCACTAGTATTGTCTCTCTTTTGATAAAATAACATGGAGTTATTTATCCACTCAAATAGTAATGACTAATGCTATTAGACTCTCAGATGATGCCTGCAGGTAGAAAATGGAAGGCTTTGCTGATCAAGGAACATGTCTTGATAGAACCACTGGAAGAAAGTACTAAGGGATAGTTTGCAAATATTCCTGCCACGTGTCCCCTTCACACATCTGACTGCGTACGTGGGTAGTGACTGCCTAAACCCGTCCTTATAAGGCACAGTAGACCGTGTTTGCTTGTGTGTTTGCTTGTGTGTGTGTGTGTGTGTGTGTGTGTGTTAGTCGCTCAGTTGTGTCTGACTCTTTGCAACCCCATGGACTGAAGCCTCCCAGGCTCCTCTGTCCATGAATTCTCCAGGCAAGAACACTGGAGTGGGTAGCCAGTCCCTTCTCAGGGGATCTTCCCGACCCAGGGATTGAACCCAGATGTCCTGTATTGCAGGTGGATTCTCTACTGTCTGAGCCACCAGGGAAGGCCACAGTGTACCATGAACCCTTATAATTAGCAAAGGAAAAATGAGAAGGTCGTTAGACGTCAACTTGCCCTAACCCATTATTTAATAAGAAGGTGTTCAGACATCAACTTGCCCTGAGCCATTATTTCAAAGATTAAGGGAACAAATGCTGAAGTTAAATAATTCCCTGCAAGTTCACACCATTAGCTGGACCCAAGAGTCAATACTAGTTTGTAACACATGACTAACCCTTAATACACTAAGATGTCTATCTAATAAATATGAAGATTTCCTCAAGGTTGTTTGTTAGGATGTACATATAAAAAAGTTCTCCATATCATGGAAAAGCTTGAAGATGATCCCAACAAACCAGGAGCCTCTGAGGTTCTGTAGGGCAGGGACCAGGTGATAATCATCTCTGTGTTTCCCATGTTCAGCTAACATTGCATATATGCTGAGCGCTTAGATGTGTGTGGAAGTGATACATACAATGCAAAGATCAGGTTGTCAAAACAACTGCTACGTTTGGTTATGCTCAATTTATAAAAAGTATTTAATCTCATAAATTCCCTAATAAGATGAACATATTAGGTCAAGCCAGTTTTCTCCAAAAAGAAACCTTTTCTGCTTCAGTCTGAATAACTGGAAGATAGAATATCAAAAGGATTCTGGTGAGAACAACTTCCATAAACTTCTCTGGTGCTCAGAGAGGTATTTCTGTCACACACACTGAGGGTGCCACGTGATGGTGAGTAAGAGCACACACCAGTGTCACCTGAGGCCCTCTGGTGCTCAGGAATTCTGTGGAGTATTTGAAGCAAATGTTTTAACCCCAGGATAGCAGCCCTTGTTTTAAGGTGACCACTGAATGAAAACCTAAATAAAACAAAAACTGGAAGATAAAGCTGCAAGGAAATCACAGTTCCAAGTCTCATGTTGACTGGCAAAGGCTTTATAAACTCCAGAATCAGGTTAAGGCAGAAAATATCTTTAACAAGTTGTACAACTATAAAATAAAAGATACATTATTACTTGATTAAAAATAACCAAGTAAGACAAAGGCTACTCCAGGTAATGTCACTTAACAGAAACCCTGATTTGCAACATGTTCAGCATTATGTGAACCAAGAACTTCCAGATGTCCAGGCTGGGTTTAGAAAAGGAAGCAAAACTAGAGATCAAATTGCCAACATTCACTGGATTACAGAGAAAGCAAGGGAATTTCAGAAAACATCTATCTCTGTTTCATCAACTATGCTAAAGCCTTTGACTGTGTGGATCATGACAAACTGTGGAAAGCTCTCAGAGAGATGGGAGTACCAGACCATCTTACATGTCTCCTGAGAAACCTGCATGCAGGGCAAGAAGCAACAGTCAGAACCCTATATGGAACAACTGACTGGTTCAAGATCGAGAAAGGGGTCTGACAGGGCTGTCTGCTGTCACCCTGTCTGTTTAATCGAAACACTGAGCATATCATGAGAAATGCCAGGCTGGGTGAGTTACAAGCCAGAATCAAGATAGGCGGGAGAAACATCAACAATCTCAGATATGCGGATGATACCACTCTAATGGCAGAAAGGGAAGAGGAACTAGAGAGCCTCTTGATGAGGGTGAAGGAGGAGAGTGAAAGAGCTGGCTGAGGACTAAATATTAAAAACACTAAGATCATTGCATCCGGCCCCATTACTGCATGGCAAATAGAAGGGGAAAAGGTGGAAGGAGTGACAGATTTCTTCTTCTCGGGCTCCAAAATCACTGCAGATGCTGACTGCAGCCATGAAATCAGAAAATGATTGCTTCTTGGCTGGAAAGTGATAACAAACCTAGACAGTGGGTTGAAAAGCAGAGACATTACTCTGTGGACACAGGTCTGTATAGTCAAGGCTATGGTCTTCCCAGTGGTCATGTATGATGTGAGAGGTGGGCCATAAAAAAGGCAGAACAGCAAAGAACTGATGCCTTCAAACTGTGGTGCTGGAGAAGACTCCTGAAAGTCCCTTGGACATCAAGGAGATCAAACCAGTCAATCCTAAGGGAGATCAACCCTGAATGTTCACTGGAAGGACTAATGCTGAAGCTGACGCTCCAGTATTTTGGTCATCTGATGCACACAGATGACTCACTGGAAAAGTCCCTGATGCTGGGAAAGACTGAGGGCAGAAGGAGAAGAGGGCATCAGAGGATGAGATGGCTGGATGGCATCACCAGTACAATGAACATGAATTTGGGCAAACTCTGGGATCTGGTGATGGACAGGGAGGCCTGACGTGCTGCAGTCCATGGGGTCGCAAAGAGTTAGATACGACTGGGCGACTGAACAACAACTAGAGAGAAGAGGCTTTCGGGGACCTGCACTGAACACAAAGAAAATAACCCAGGAATCAAACTGTGGGGAACACTGAGGCTCTCCTCTCAAAACTGACCTGAGGTCCGGCTGCAAACACTGAAAAACGATAGTATAGATTGACCCAGTGCGTGAACTGCTTCCCACTAACCTCCAGAAAATGCCAGAGTCAGGACTAGGCAGAACCCTGGGAGTGTATTCACAAGAGAGCTGAGCCTGGCTCTGACTCAGGGACAGCAGGCACAGCAGGCTGGGGTCTGGATGCTGAAAACAGGGCAGGCGAGAGACGGCAGCCACTCCAGTCTTCCTGCCTGGAGAGTCCCATGGACAGAGGAGCCCGGTGGGCTACAGTCTATCGTCTCGCAAAGAGTCGGACACAACCGAGCGACCAGCACTTTCATTTTTGAGTCCACTTACGGAGTGCCTTCACTATGAACAGACAACCAAGGATCACTGGGCATTTGAGGAAAGCTTCTAACATGAAGACAAAAACTGTAAGAGAAAAAAGGGAATTCAAAAGAAACAGTAACAGAAGAAAACATTTTTTAAAAAATCATATAAAACAAGAAAAAATTATACAGAGAGATAAGACAATGTATTCATGAAAACAAGTATGGGCTACTAGAATCTGAGAATAAGTAATAGTTCTTGAAAATTACTTGAACTATTACTATCTTCCTCTTAAGGAAGAACTTAAATATTTAATAAAAGTTGGAGGATAAAGTTGTAGAGATTTTCCAGAAGAAAATTGCAAAACAGAAAAAATAAGAAAGAACTGTTCTAGGAAATGATCCAACTCTTAACAGGAATTTCCAAAACAGAGAGTAAGAAAATGGAGGAGGAAATTTTCCAGAGAATAATGCAAGACAATATCCTAAGTGAAGGACATAGCTTCCAGATTGAAAGAGTCCACTGAGTAGCCAGTATAATGTATGAAATAATCCCACAATTTTATAAAATTTCAGAACACAAGGGATAAAAAAAGACGCTAAGAGAAGGAGAATAAAACGGGCCCCACACAAAGGAGGAGGCATCAGGACAGCATCAACTTCTTGGCGTTGGAAGCTAGAGAAATCAGCAATGCCTCAAAATGCTGAAGGAAAATGATTTCCAATCTGGAATCCCACCCAACCAGATTCTCAGTCAAGCTTGAGGGAGGAGAATAAAAGCAATTTCAGACCTGCTGAAGACAAACATATTATTTTACAGTTTTGGAGGTCAAAAGTTTGAGATGGGTTTCACTGGGGTGAATGCTGTGCTCCTCCTGGGGCTCCAGGGAGAATCTGCTTCCTTGCTTTCCCCACTTATGAGAGCTGCTTGCATTCCATGGCTTGTGACCCCTTCCTTCATCTTCAAAGCCAGCAGCACAGTCTTCAAATCTCTGGCTCGGACCCTCCTGCTTCCCTCTGATAAGGACCCTTCTGATTACATTTGGCCCACGTGGATAATCCAGGAAAATCTCCCCATCTCAAGATCCGTAAGGTAACGATCTTGACATGTAACGTAACATATCCCACAGGTTCCAGGGCTTAGGATGTGGACATCTTTTAGAGGTCATTATTCTGCTTACCATACAAAGCCTCAACATTCGTATCTGCTGTGCATCCTTTCTCAAGAAGTTATGGAGGATATGTTCTACCACACTATGGGGATAAAGTAAAAAGGTGAGGATCTGAGGTCTGACAGAAGCGAGAGAAAGAAAATTTCTTGGGAGGGGAGGCCCAGGATGATTCCTACACAGCAGCCTAAAGCACAACAAAGCCAGAAGATTTCAACAGGCATGTCTCCATAAATAAAATGAAACCAACAGAATATCTGATGTGTCTGAATGTGCTCAGAGTTTTTTGCCTGGAGAGTTTTGAGATGGAGTGCATTCACAGATAAGCACTTAGAAAACTAAGCAAATAAAAACCAAAATAAAGATGAGCTCTATGACAAACAAAAAAATAATTGTACAAAAACCCAAATGTATGCAGTACAACAGTGAGAAAAACAGGTATATGTAACAGTGAAAAATAACACCTGACCACATATCCATACTGGGAAGAAGCGTGTGGCCGCGTATATACTTGAAAGTGTATGCTGGGAAGAAGGGCTTGAAGGGAGGTGCTAAATTCAGTAATAAAGTTGCTCAGAAATATGAAGATAAATATCAGGGGGAAAATGGCAAAAAGAGAAACTTCCCTGGTGCTACAGTGGATAAAAATCCCCCTGCTAATATAGAGAACACAAGTTCGAGCCCTGGTCAGGGTAGATTCCACATGCCACAGAGCAACCGAGCCCAATTACTGAGCCTACGCGCTGCAAATACTGAAGCCCAAGCGCGCTACAGGCTGTGCTCGGCAACAAGAGAAGCCGCCGAAGAAGCAGCCCAGGCACCACAACAAAGAGTCAAAGTGAAAAGTGAAGTCGGTTGTGTCCGACCCTTTGCAACCCACTGGACTGTAACCTATCAGGCTCTTCCGTCCAGGGGATTTTCCAGGCAAGAGTGCTGGAGTGGATTGCCATTTCCTTCCCCAGGGGATCTTCCCGACCCAGGAATCGAACCCCGGTCTCCCGCATTGCGGGCAGACGCTTTACCGTCTGAGCCAGTGGGGTAGCCGCCCCTGCTTTAAACAGCCACAGCTAGAGAAAGCCCACGTGCTGCATCAAACATCCAGCACAACCAAAAATAAGTAAGTAAATAAAAATTTTAAAATAGCTACAAGAATGGAAAGTGTTTGGCTGCTATTTCTTAAATTTTTTTTTACTTCCCTTTCCTTCTCAGCCTCCAGTCAGGTTGCTTAGTGTTGTTTGCTGGCTTGCTACTGTAGTTCTGTTCATGGCTCCCAGTTTTTCTTTCGTGTTTTGCTTTGGTTAGTTTCAATTGCTTCTTCAAGTTTACTGAATTTTTCTTCCATAGTGTCTAATCTGTCATTTATGCCATCCGATGTTTTTTTCATTTCTAGAAGTTTCTTCCATTTTGGTCTTTTTTAATATTTCTATTTCTCTCCATATTATGTTAAGGTTTCCCTTACAACCTTAAGTTTATTTTTAAGATTTATAATATTTATTTTAAGGTCCTTGTCTATGAATTCTATCGCCTATGTCACTTCTGGGTTTGCTTCTATTGGTTGACTTTTCTCTTGACTATATGTTTTATATTCCCCCTTCTTTGTATGCTTGGTAATTTTTGACTGATGTCAGACATTGTGAAATTTTTTTTTTTTAACACCAAAAACCTTTGTCTTGGGGTAGGCTTCCCAGGTGGTGCTAGTGGCAAAGAACCCACCTGCCAGTGCAGGAGACATAAGAGATGCAGGTTTGATCCGTGGATTGGGCAGATCCCCTGGAGGAGGTCATGTAAACCTACTCCAACGTTCCTGCCTAAAGAATCCCATGGACAGAAGCACCTGAGGGGCTACAGTCTGTAGGGCTGCAAAGAGTCAGACATGACTGAACGGATGTAGCACATACACACAGCCAGTCAGACACTGGGAATTTTTCGACGGCAGGTGTTGGATTTTGTTTTCTGGTGTTTTTCTTTTTAAAAACTTGAAGCATAATTAATTTACAATACCGTGTTAGTTTCAAGTGTACGGCAAAGTGATTCAGCTACACACACACACACACACACACACATATATACAAATATACTTTTTTGTACATATATGTGTGTGTGTGTGTATATATATATATATACACATACTTCTTTAGATTCTTGGATTTTGTTATATTGTAAAGACTGGATTTTGTGCTGGCATGCACCTAAATTACTTTTACATTAGTTTGATTCTTTAAACGCTTCCTTTTTATGGTGGGTCCATAGCATCCATAATCTGGTGCTGATTTAGCCCTTACTACCAAGGTGCTAATTTAGTCCCATTACCCCAATGGCTCAGTGGTAAAGAATCTGCTGCCAATGCAAGAGACATGGGTTCAACCCCTGGGTCGGGAAGATTCCCCGGAGAAGGAAGTGACACCCCACTGCAGTATTTTTTTTTTTCCCTACTCCAGTATTCTTGCCTTGGAAATCCCATGGACAGAGGAGCCTAGAGGGCTATAGTCCATGGCATCACAGAGTTGGATGCAACTTATGCCACTAAGGTGTGACCATTCTGAGAACTCCAACCAATACCCTGTACATAATGAGTTCTCTCCATTCTGCGTTTGAGAACACAAACTATTTCCAGTCCTGGGTAAGGTTCAGGGCACTGTACAACCTACTGCTTTCCAGGCAGCTCTTCTCTGGCCACCAGGACCTGTCGCCCACACATCCACAAATCTGTATTTAGCAAAGACTCAAGGGGACCCATCGCGTCTTCTCTCTATACTGTTTCTTCTTCTCTGGCAAGGTGTCTCGTAAATCCTAGCCACCCTGGCTTCCCCAGCTCAGGGGACAGCTGAGCCGTTTCTGCTTCCCCTCAGTACTGTAGTCTGGGAGATGCCTGGAGGAAGCCGGGACGATCACGGGGCTGCCTTTATTCCCGTCTCTCAGGAATCATGGTACTGCACAGCCTGTCTCCCAGTGTAGAGAATTCTTTCTTTCCTCCCCTACCCCCAGTTTGTTTTCAATAGAACAACTTCTACAGCATTTCAAGGGCAGAAGAAAAAGTTTCCAGGGCTTCTTTAGGTATAATGTCTACCCGTAACTTTAATGCCTTTATTCACAACCTTATTTCTATTCACAATCCAAATTAGTAAATTAGGTATCTGAGGCATACTATGTAAACTGAGAGAGAGAGACAGAAAGACACACAGACAAAAAGAATGAGAGAGACGAACAGACAGACTAGGAATCAGTAAGGTCCTGATGCCGTGAAAGAATATATGCTGCCTAGAAATCTAAGGTTTGAGCCCCAATTCTGCTGCTAACTGCTCTGTGCTTTTAATAGTTTAACATCACAACGCCTCCGTGTCCTCACCACATATGACAACTGCGGACTAAGACTATGGGGTAATTCTTCCACAAGACACTGTTATTCTTTTCTTTACTTCCTCTTAAATCCACCCCCTAATGCCTCCTCCTCAGAGCAAAGTTATAACTGGCCACATTCCTTCTAACACTTTCTATCCCAGAAGAACAGAATCAGTACTAAGCTCTGGAATTTCTGCCATAGCCACAATTATAGTTACATCAGCGTGGACAATACACAATATTAACCACAATGCTAGATTCCACGCTAAGTTCCAAATACAAGTTATTTCTTCTCTGTACTTTCTACAAAAAGCAGAAACCAGACTTTCCTGTTCATCAAGCCTCCTAATTATTCAAGTAACTGCTTGCTGCTGCTGCTGCTGGTGCTGCTGCTAAGTCGCTTCAGTCGTGTCCGACTCTGTGCGACCCCATAGATGGCAGCCCACCAGGCTCCCCCATCCCTGGGATTCTCTAGGCAAGAATACTGGAGTGGGTTGCCATTTCCTTCTCCAATGCATGAAAGTGAAAACTGAAAGCGAAGTCACTCAGTCCTTTCCTACCCTTAGCGACCCCATGGACTGCAGCCTACCAGGCTCCTCCGTCCATGGGATTTTTCCAGGCAAGAGTACTGGAGTGGGGTGCCAGTGCCTTCTCCGAATCCTAAATAATTCATACAAAATAACTTTTCTGTTTTATTATCAATACCAAAATTAACTTACTCCTGTGAATTTCATGGCTTAAGGTACACCTCAATATAGAATCTAGCTCACTAGCTTTAATTCTTTGAGCAATTAGGGAAGAAGTGTTTACATCTGACATTCATCTCCTAATTTTGCTTGAGCCAATCTGTTAGTGGTGGTTTGGTGGAAACCTTTACTCAAGTCAGATTCTTTTCCACATACTTTCTTCTGTTCCTCCTAAACCAACCCCTACATTCTTCTCTGCTTCTCTTGCTCTGTCTTTCTGTTTCACTCTCTCACAGCTTAGTATTATTCTTTTCCGCATCCCAGAACACGACACAGCACCAAACTGCAGCGCATGGTACAGTGGGCAGACCGCAATCAGCTGTTACCTGGTGAGATCCAGAAGGCAGGCTCTTTACTAGACCCTCTGTGTCGGAGGGAGACTTCCGTGAAACCTGCTTAACTGGTGACACATTCTCTGATGTTTTGCAGCTGATAAGTTGGCAATTTGGAGAACAAATGTAAAAAAAAAAAAAAAAATTAAAATGGAAACATAAAATACAGAAATGCAAGTGATGACAGATGAAGTAGCAGATATATAAAAACAAAACTCAACAAAACAATGAGTATCAAAACAATCACATTTCTTGAAACTAATTTTTATCCCTGACACTAATTCTTCCAAGTCAGTGATGCAGCTCCAGGGGAGGAAAAGAAACCAATGTGGGATGACCACTTTGCCCCAGTTTACAACAATGATACCTGCTGAATGGGATTCTGGCTATACTATACATTTATCCTTTGGCTGCTTTGGCTTTTTCCCCTGTTATCATTCCTCCTTTGGCATACAGGTTTAAAGAAGCAAGCTATACTACCTTCTTGATAGCTATTCACTTTTGTGATCATCAAAGGCAAACCTCTTCTGAATGTGCTTCCAAAACAGATCCAGGCTTGTAGTCTTGGCTCATCTCATACCTTCGATTCCCTGGGTCCCCATTGTTTGTTTCCCCACCAATTCCACAACCAAACCAAAGAAAATCCAGGAAGTCATGGATGATAAGAAACTGTGGAATGCCGTGTCACATGGGCTGAACTTTTTCAGGGGCACAGGAGGTTTTCAACAGCAAGGCCTATCTCATAAATAAACCAGGGAGAACTGATGCCAAGAGGTATCTCATTACAGATTCCTTGATGGGATGTGTTTTCAGCAGAGCTTAAATCCTTTATAATGTACTTTTAAAAAATCTTAGAAGTGTGGAGAGAATCACTTAAAGTGTCGTTATTAAGATCAAATCATAAAAGCATTCTGCAAACTGTGCTTTCTCTGAACCAGGAGGCTATACACCCCAAACCAAAATGGTTTGAGTATTCTAACACAAAGAGGGTCTAACTCAGTAATAATACAGTCTAAGTATTAAAAACGCACACACACACACACACACAGAGGCATCTTACATGAAGAACATATATGTTCAGATGACCATAAAACCTGACAACCCAATTTCATTGGGATGGTACACTCCACATGTTTCTAATACAGACACAGGACATATTTGTAGACAAACCATGATAGCTGTTGGGTTAGCTCAGAGACAGATGGTTAGTTGTCAACAAGGGAGATGGGCTGAATACACACACAGGAATATTAACAGCAACAGCCAGTGTGATTGGTTACCATGTGTCTAATGGGAGTGGAAGAGGAGACCCAGCCCTGTTATAGTCCCAAAGTGTCGTCTATGTCAGCTTTTCTTAAGAAGTGGAAGATAAGCAGGATCTGATCTTGGCACACCAAGGTAGAAAAGGCAGGAGAGGAGGAAAAAAAAACAAGTAAGAAGAATAGCAGCATTCATGATGCCATGCAAGATTCTAAGGCACACTTTCCTGTGCTTTCATTAACCCAAAAGCATGAACTAAGATTGGCATGTCACCACCTGGATTAGTTTCATGTTGAAAACCAATGTTCCGGTTATGTTTCATCAAAAATTACTCACCATGCAAGGGAGCGAGTACAGTCAGCAAAACAGAAACATTCCAAGCAAGTGATATCTGAATTTGAACACTCAAACTCCTCAAAACACAGCACTCCTAAAAAGTAAAGCAGCAGAGCCCAAAGACAGAGGTCCTACCATCTACCAGCCAAGGAGTTCAGGGCATGCAACCCTCTCAGCTCACAGTCCCTTCATGCACTTGGGACACAGCCCGTGCTCATCAGCTGAAACCCAGCCTCACTCTCAGTCTTACCACACAATTTCTACAGAGCTTATATGGGCTAGCTGTCCAGCTGGAGTGGCAAAAAGAGAGGGTCCTTCAATTAGACACACATCCTCCGCTCAAATGTGTTATCTTTGAGAAGCCACAAACAAAAAGAAAGTCTACTTTTCTTTAATGCTGGTGTATTTTGGTGTTCAACTCTTATTATCCCCCTTGGATGAGTCTAACCATGCATTCAAGAACAAGTCATAAACTACTTTTAAAACTACAAACAGGAAAAGTCCTGCATCATCACATCAGGTAGGAGTCATTTACCAGCACACTCTCCCCAGGCATTGTTATGATTATTACATTTACCTAATTGAAAAGAAGAACCTTGTAAGATTATTACCAAGAGATCGAATTAAACTCATACTGGAGCAAGAGATCTGTGGCTTAATAATACTAATCTCAGAGTGGAAGGTACTCAGAGAGCACAGACTACAGAGCAGTCCACTTCACCAAACCTAAGAAAGAAACTGAAACAGGTATTAGCATCACATTCCACGTTTAATAGCAGTCCATTGATCTCTGCTTGCCCACACAAAACACTTTCTAAGGAGACAGCTCAGTTCTGACATGAAAGTTAACAGCAACTAATTCTTCACCATTCTTTTTCCATACAACATATACAAGTTTTCACAAATTTTGACTCCTTCCCTCCAACTTTCCCCTCGAAAGCAGAGCTTCTTACCCAGCATAATCCCGTTTAGAGTTTCTCCTTCTATAGACGACAGCCAGAATCATGGTGATAAGCAGAGTGAGACCTAGGACCACGGCAGTAACTATACCCACCACTACCCAAACTGGAAATGCAGGCAAAATCTCTAGAGAGAAAGAACAACAAAATATGTTTAAGGTACATTGCTATAGAGAGAAGAAATGAAATTGTATTAAGTTAATAAACAAGTGTCTTCCTTTAGCAATTACCACACACTCTCTTATTATCCAAGTTATGATATTCTAATACCTAACTGGTGACATATGAACATTAACTGATAAAGAATGAGCTTCAGAACTCAACACATTTATATATACATAATCCCTCTCAATGCTCTAACTCAAAGAAAAGAGGGGTATGTGACTTTACCTCAATCTATCCTCCAACAAAGCAGACTTTGTCTCAAAGTGAGATCCAGAACCTGCATTTCCTGGCTTATTCTCCAAAAAAAGGTGAAGAAATAGCTATACTGTTTCTGCCAGTGTTAAAGCTTTCTCCCGAAGAATATTGTGTGTGAAGTCGCTGAGTCGTGTCCAACTCTTTGCGACCCCATGGACTGTAGCCTATCAGGCTCCTCCGTCCATGGGATTTTCCAGGCAAGAGTACTGGAGTGGGTTACCACTGCCTTCTCCAGAGGATCTTCCCTACCCAGGGATCGAACCCGGGTGTCCTGCATTGTAGGCAGATGCTTTACTGTCTGAGCCACCAGGGAAGTCAGAATATTAAAATAATACTAATCTCCTTTCCCACTACCCATCACACGTAACTATAATGAATCTGGTCTTACTTCTAACTAACAATGAAAAATTCATACTCCTGGAATCTGATCCACATGCTCCAGACAGCAGGTATATAAATGGAGAAATTGAACACTTCAGTTGGAATGAGTTCCCTGACCCCCACAGATGTTTTGTAGAGCCACAGTCCATGGGAACAGGGATCATAACTGTATGGCAGAAATACCCCTTTCAAACACATCCTGAAACGTAACTCTTAAGGGGACTGTATCAATACTGCAAAAATATTCAAGGAAGTACCTTTCTCTACAACATAGAGCCTAATGTGTCCTGGCTGGACAACAATGTCAGGAGGGTTTTTGACATCACAGATGTAGGTGCCATTGTGAATAAACTGCATATTTTCTATGTTGATTGATGCATCTTTCTTGTCAAGGTCTCCAGCCCAGCTGATTCTGTCCTTAAATGGTGGATAATTCCCAGCATACACTTGCCCTTGGGAGTAGTGGAAAAACTGCAATTAGAAAAAAGAACACATGAGCTATTCTCAAAGGCAGAAGTTCTAAACTCTAGTACAGGCATACTGTGAAGGGTTCTTTTTAAAAAAGACTTCATTTGAGAAGCTCCAATCAAGATTGTGGAGCAAGTACATGGAAAAAAGACCACATCCAGAAAGAAATGCCACATCATCAAGATGTGATGATAAAAGAAATGCCAAATCTCAAGCAATGGAACCCAAGCCAGACAGGGGTTTAGAAATCATGGAGCCCAACCCTCTTTCAGTTGAAGAAATAAACCTGTACACTGTCTCTAATCCTCTCAATACTCCTGTGATGTAGCAATTACCAGCCATATTTTTATAAATAAGGAGATTGAGACTCAAAGAACCCATTTGCCCGAGGTCACAATGATAACAGGTGGTAGATTCAAAGTCAGGACCACCTGATTCTTCAAAGCCAGTGCTCTGATGGACACCACGATTGAGCCCAGTGAATCCAAAAGTTTCAGCCTTAATTCACAAAGCTTACCATTAAGATACACGAAGGCATCAAGAAAAAGAAGCCGAAATATCACAGATCAGTTAATCTGGTGGGCTACCCCATTTTACTTATGTGTTTCCTACAGAAAAGTCATGGATATGTGAAAGGAACACAGCCCAGACAACCCAAAAGTCTCATCTGCCTTTGCAGGTTCAGCCTTTAGCCCTTTCTCTTTGCAGTCTCATTCTCTCTGCAGACCTGCTTTTAGCAAAGGAACTCATTTCTCAAAGTAACTTTCTCAAACCCAGTCCCCTGAAAATAAGGTCAGGCCTGGAGGGTGGGGATCTATTTTCATATGTGGCTCCAATCTACACAGCTCTGCTGGAGGCCTGATGTCTTTGTTCTTATTCACCTATGGGGAAATTGTAGGGTTGGGGACAGCAATCAGCATTAGTCAACCACTGAGCTGTACTAGCAATCCAAACACAACATTTTCAGAATCTTTTATAGAAGCTGAAATCTCATCCATTGTGCAATCTCATCCATTCCTATGATTTAATGGCCATCTATATTTTGTTAACTTCTTAATCTCTCTCATCCATAGTACTCTCTGGAGCTCTAGACTCCTAATCTAACCACCTACTTACTTTAGCTTAGCTGTCCCCACCTTCCCGTTTGCCACCTTATCCTACAAACTCCATCTTCTACCTGTGACATCTTGACTGATGGCACATGCCAGTCTCCCAAACCATATATTTTGGAATTATCATTGATTCGTCTTTCTTCCCATTCAGTTAGTCTCCCAATTCTGTCAATTCTATTTCCTAAGTTTCTCTCTTCTATTTGAGTCCCACCAATATTACCTGATTTTATGTCCTTATTATCTTGGACTGTATGACCTTTTGACTGGTCTCAAGTTCCTCTAATCCATCCTCCATAATGCTTAAATGATTACTAGAAAAAAAAAATTATCAAATATATACCCTGTGTTTAAAATAAACTAATGCTTATCAGGAACTATGAAGGGGCTGAGATTTTACACTCTCTGCAACTCAGCCATAGGTTCACAGATGCTGGCAGAAACACGAGACTCACGGGAAGTCTTTGTTCTCCTGTTAGAAGACCTGGACACAAAGAACCCTATTACTTACAAACAGCCAGCAGCATGTTTTTATCTGTGGCCCCTGCCCCTCAGAGTCCACAAGGACAGCGTGGAGGGACGAGGGTGGATGCTGTGCACACAGAGGCTCTGCATCACAGCTGAGGAGCCTCAAGCTTGGAAAACCCCAATTTTTTATAATGGGCAGTAAGCCCATCTGACCTTTGCCCCAAAGGGAGACATATTACTATTGTGGACAGTAAGCAAGCCTGTCTTCTGCTCCAGAAGGAGACACCCTCTCTGCCTGCTAAGACTAGTCACTGTACAAGAAAGGCAGCCAAGGCCTCTGCTTGCAAGATGGACAGAAATGTGAAATACCATGAAAAATAACATTCTGACACTCATAACCACTCTACAAGGTAAGATTCACCTGCCAGATATTTTGCAAGTGAGGAAAGTGAGGCTCAGAACCTTAGTGACTTACTCAAGGTCACAGGTCTTAAGAGACAGAATTCAAACCCAGCTCTGATTTCAAAGCTTAAGCTATTTCTGTTATTTTAATGCCTCTCATGTCTGATCATATCTTGCCTGGCCCAAGCCCTTCACCCTGTCTTCTTTACCAGGAAATAAACCATAAGCTCTCAGCTTAGCAAGCAAGTCCTCCTGTCATCTGGGCTCTGCTTTCCTTTCTACCTCATCTACAGACATTCCCTGCCCTGTACTTCTGAAACAGTAATGAAAACCTACGCTACACCCTTTCCCACTGCTGGGTCTCTGCAGCCCCTCCCTCATTAGACCTGATGCCTCTGAAACTGTTTTTGTCTCTGTGCTTCTCTGCACTTGGCACATCACTGGAACTGTATATGTTTGCTGAACTGTGCGATTGATAATGATTTGGTCAAACCAGTAAGAAAGAGTAACAAAATGGTAAAAAAAAAAAAAAGAAACTCATACAAAAAAGAGACTAGATCTCCTTGAAAGTGAAAGTTAGTCACTCAGCCATATCTGACTCTGTGATTCCATGGACTGTAGCCCACCAGGCTCCTCTGTCCACGTAATTCTCCAGACAAGAATACTGGAGTTGGAAAAAAAAAAAAAAAAGAATACTGGAGTGGTTGCCATTTCGTTCTCCAGGAGATCTTTCCAACCCAGGGATTGAACCCAGGTCTCCTGCATTGCAGGCAGACTCTTTATCAACTGAGCCACCAGGGAAATCAGATCTCCTTATCAACCAACATTTATCAAGCAAAAGCCAGTGATAACATCGTGAGGGACATCAAAAGTGTAAGATAGGTCTCTACCCTTAAAATGCTTCCATTCAAGATAATGAAGAGTAAAACTGTTCTAGTAAGGCACATTCTTTCACAGGAGTGGACAAGATAACACGGGCAGGTAAACAGGGAGGGCTTCCCTGGTGGTCCAGTGGTTAAGACTCAACGCTTCCAGTGCAGAGGGCACTGTTTTAATCCCTGGTCAGGGAACTAAGATCCCAAATGCCTTGTGGCACGGCCAAAAAAAAAAAAAAAATAGCTAAAAGGTCAAAGGAGGTATTTAGAGGGATCAGAATGTGAAGATGGGACAGAACTTAAATGGTAAGAGCTCAGAAGTGGAAAAACAAAGCATCAAGTTCTTTTTGCTAGACTGAAGGAGATCACATAGGAGAACATTAGTGGGGCTGGAACCCAGTTGTGAGGAGTTTTAGAATTCCAGACAAGAACTGTTCGCAATGGGAACCATGAGGATTCTGAAGAGGGCAGTGATGAGGTGAAAGAACTGTTTTAAGATGAGGCACCTGGTGGACTGCAGGGGTGGCTTGAAAGATGGATGACATAAAGTGGAGGAATAACTAGGGGTGTTACTGCACTAGCCCTGGCCAGAGTTTTTATCATGTAATGGACAGCAGAGAAGCAGGAAGGTTAACAAAAGTCTAGATGCCAGATACAAAGTAGGAAGATCCAGCAAATGTTCTTATTTCTTGGTTGAGTGTGAGCAGTGGAAGGGAAGAAGCTATGGATCGGGAAGGGAAGGACAAAAACCCCACTAACAAAACACAAGATTAAAAAAAAAAAACAAAAAATCAGGTCACTAGAAGAAAATAAATACCCAAAAACAACTAGCAGAGAAGGGAACATTGGGTAGAAAAGATGAGCTCAGTTTTAGACACGGGGACCCTAATTCCATGGACCAGAAAAGCCATCTTTGGTATTTTGGGCTTGATTTTACTTCTCTTGAAAATCTATAAAAATGAAGAGCATCCTACTCATCTTATTAACTGTGCACCAATATCTGGGGGTTAAAGCATCCTGTATCAGTAACTGAACATTCTGGAATTAACTATCATCAGATTGGTATGTAAGTATAAATTGATTAGCTAAAATATAGCATTAACCAGAAACACAGCATCTTCTTTTATTTTTTGGCTGCACTGGGTCTTTGTTGTGGCACATGGACTCTTTGTAGTGCCAACTACATATGGCATGAGGATGCAGTATGCAGGTTTAGTTGTCCCCAGGCATGTAGGATCTTAGCTCCTCAACCAGGGACCCAACCCTCATCCCCTGCACTGGAAGACAGATTCTTAACCACTGGCCCACTGGGAAAGTTCCCAGCATGCTCTTAATATTAAGGCTTAGGGTATGTAAACATGCATGGCCCACATGACAAGGATGAGAAGGCGATGGCACCCCACTCCAGTACTCTTGCCTGGAGAATCCCTTGTACGGAGGAGCCTGGTGGGCTGCAGTCCCTGGGGTCTCGAAGAGTCGGACACGACTGAGCAACTTCACTTTCACTTTTCACTTTCATGCATTGGAGAAGGAAATGGCAACCCACTCCAGTGTTCTTGCCTGGAGAATCCCAGGGATGGGGGAGCCTGGTGGGCTGCCGTCTATGGGGTCGCACAGAGTCGGACATGACTGAAGCGACTTAGCAGCAGCAGTAGCAGAACTGCTCTTCAAAAGAAAGAGCATCTAGGTGTCTTTCTGATGATGCTTTACTTTCTATAGATTATGTCCCTCACTTCTAGTCTGGCAAAAGATATCAGTGGGAAATCATTACAAATTTAAATAATTCTTTGAACTCTGCTGGGTAAATCTGTGTGTTTAATTTTGCATCTATAGGATACATGTTTCACATTAATAACATGTTTACGGGAAGCAACAGAATGCCTCTGACTCTGTTTTCCCATGTTATATTTGTATGGGTTCCTGCTCTCACTCACTCTGGGACTCTGTTTTACCAAGAATCATACCTAACTGGACCCTATGAGGAAGTTAACTAAATCTGTAATCTCTGACTTTACCGCATCTTTCCTTCCTTCTAAGGCACAGCACCCAAGGGTCTCTCTTTTTATAAATCCTGAGGGACACAAGTCCACTCAAAGATTTGGAAATCAGGTATATACCCCAACCCAGTAGATACATGATAGATGATAGAGATATTAATATTGGTAACAATATCAATAAAAAGTTGCATTTAAGAGATGCTGAACTTATTTTTTTTCCTGGAGCATCTGAGGCAAGAAAAGGGCCTTAAAGTGTCACTGACTTATTTTGCAAGTGCCTAATTCAGAAGCCCTAGGTGTTCTTTGGAAGGAATGATGCTAAAGCTGAAACTCCAGTACTTTGGCCGCCTCATGCAAAGAGTTGACTCATTGGAAAAGACTCTGATGCTGGGAGGGATTGGGGGCAGGAGGAAAAGGGGACGACAGAGGATGAAATGGCTGGATGGCATCACTGACTCAATGGACGTGAGTTTGAGTGAACTCTGGGATTTGGTGATGGACAGGGAGGCCTGGTGTGCTGCGATTCATGGGATCGCAAAGAGCTGGACACGACTGAGCGACTGAACTGAATCAGAAGAATGCATCATTAATCACACTGGAGAAGTAAAGCATCTCATGAGGTCATCGTGACATGAGTCAGTATGGTCATTGTGACATGAGTCAGTATGGCCATCATCAAAAAGTCTACAAACAATAAATGCAGGAGAGGATATGGATAAAAGGGAATCCTCTTGCACTGTTGGTGGGAATGCAAATTGATACAGCCACTATGGAAAACAGTATGGAGATTCCTTAAAAACTAGGAATAAAACCACCATATAACACAGCAATCCCACTACTGGGCGTATGCCCTGAGGAAACCAGAATTGAAAAAGATACATGCACTGCAGTGTTCACTGCAGCACCATTTACAATAGCTAGGACATGGAAGCAACCTAGATGTCCATTGAAAGATGAGTGGATAAGGAAATTGTGGTACATATATATAATGGAATATTACTCAGCTATAAGAAAGAATGCATTTGAGTCAGTTCTAATGAGTTGCATGAACCTAGAGCCTATTATACAGAGTGAAGTAAGTCAGAAAGAGAAAGACAAATATTGTATATTAACACATATATATGGAATCTAAAAAGATAGTACTGATGATCCTATATGCAGAGCAGCAAAGTAGACATGAACATAAAGAACAGACTTTTAGACAGTGGGGGAAGGAGAGAGCAGGATGATTTGAGAGAATAGCACTGAATCATATAATTACCATAAGTAAAGTAGATAGCCCCTGGGAATTTGATGTATGATGCAGGGAACCTAAAACCATGCTCCATGACAACCTAATGGGGTGGGAAGGGGAGGGAGGTGAGGGTTTCAAGAGGGAGGGGCCATATGTATACCTAATTCGGATTCATGTTGATGTATGGAAAAAATCATCATAATATCCTCCAATTATCCTTTAATGAGAGGATAATATATATCCTTTATATATCCATAATATCCTTTAATTATCCTCTAATTAAAAAAATAAAAAGAACATCGTGAGATAGGACCCGTAGAGATCAAACAAGCATTCCTACCGACACTGTGGTGTCAGTCCCCTCTGGCTGGAAACTCCAGGAGACTGAGGTCAACGTGCCGGTTGTGTTAGTAGACTTGAACTTGCACGTCAGCTTCCCTTGTGTCCCATTTGCCACGAAGATTTCTTTTGGTGTATACACCTCCAAGGCCGATACGCCGTATGTCACTGGGGAGAGAGAAACAAGGACAGTTTAGGAGTAGGATTTATCATGAATACCACTGTGCATATTTATCTGAGGACAAAGAAAAGATAAAAGAACATTACAAACTATATACAGTAATCCACCACCACTGTATATTAGAGTCTGGGATTTTTGTTTTTTAGTAAGAAGACATTTTTACTAGTTCAGTTCCACCTAATATTTAAGTTTTCTTTTAAATTAACAGACTTTAATTTTCAGAGCAGTTTGAGGTTTACAGAAAGTAGGTAGTTCCTGGGACTTCCCTGGTGGTCCAGACGTTAAGACTCTGAGCTTCAGGCAAAAAAAAAAAAGGGGAGTTCCATATATTCCCTCTTGCTTCCCCCAAGTTCCAGTTTTCTCTATTGTTAACACTTTGCATTAGTGTATCACCAACATCCAGAATATTCTATAGCTAGAATCATATAGTTAATGTAGCCTTTTCAGATTGACTTTTCTCATTTAAGCTTCCTTCATATCATTTCATGGCATGACAGACCACTTCATTTTATTGCTGAACAATATCCTTTGTACTTAAGTTTCTCAGTTCATCTACTGAAGGACATCTCATCATGCTTCTCTGATGCTATTTTTAATGATGTGGAGGCCATATTTTTAACTCTTTAAATGGTTCTTATATTCACCTCCTACATTTCAATTTATATCAGGTTGATCTTTTCTCATCTTCCATATTTAAACCAATTTAAACTGTTCTAGGTAAGAGATCACTTTATTTTAAAGCCATGTTCATTATGTAACACACTCTTTTCCTGTATTTAAGGGGAAAAAAAGCATAACATATCTTGTGTTCATTAATGAAATCTTCCCTACCATTGAATTTCAGTGTGTCAGATAACATGTGTACTCAAGAAATAACTAACCACATTGAGTCACATATTCCTCTCCTCATTGCATTTTTCAGTTAGCCTAAGCCCGGAAAGTAGTAATTAAAATGTCTTATCATTTCAAGATCTACAATCAGAGGCAACTGCAGGAATTATTAAGGACTGTTGCTAAGATAAAATAATCTTCACCTCAAAAGAAACTCTTTCATGGACTAAATGAAGATTAGAAAGAAACTAATTTGGCCTAAAAGTGGAAACAGAGTTAATACAGAAAAGATGAAAAACACCCATTTTCAAAATAAGATATTTTTTAAAGAAATATTTGGGAGAGAATCCCTATCTACAGTGTTCCAATTATTCTTAGAATGTAATAGATGAGTAGAATAAGGAAGGGTATTGTCACGCGGGACTGATGGTCATTTTCAGAATTTTTTCTTCCTGAGGTCTTTATGACTCCAGGCCAAGGAGAGCAGCAGTACTCCCCCATTCTCCCCAACTATCTTCCAAATGTTTATTCTCAGGACACAATGGACACTTTTGGCCATTCTTCTAAATAAACTGATAGCCACACTGAATCAAGTAGATTTTTTTCTGCTAAAGAGGGTGGATTATTATTATAGAGAACAACAGATTATTATTCGTGGTCCAAACCTCAAAACAAGACCTTCTTTTAAGCAAGAAGCAAACAAAAGACACCCCGTGCTATTGTGGGTAGGCAGAAAAGCAGCCCCAGGGCACTTGAGCTCAGAATGAAGGACAAAGCACAAGACGACAATCTGACTTACTCCAGGAAGCAGCACTGGTTTGTGACCCTTATTTACTCTGTGATTGTGACTAGTTTTCTCCACTGTGAGGAGCACTGCAAGGCAAGTCACAGTCTGTAAAATCAATAAATTAAGTTTCTCAACGATTTTCTCAAACAAGATCCCTGCTACAAGGTCTAGCTGCAAGAACTGTTACCCTGAGAAGTTATTTAAAGATGGAACTAGGCCAAGGGCCCAAGTTTACAGTCATGTAATTTTGACCAAAAGACCAACCAAATCCCTAAATGAGTTTTTAGACAATCTGTTCAAGACAGACAATTATGTCAAAACTGGTTAAAAAACAAATGGCTTTTAAAAACAACAACATATCATCACTCTGGCTAATTTGGACATGTAGTTTTTAGAGTCAGGAAAATCAATTCCAATGCCAGCCAGTCAGCTAGTTGCAGAAAAATAAAATAACTTCATACATAGCTAGTTAACCTCCTCTTATCCCTGACTCTCTTTCTCTTACTCCTTTTGTAATTCTTAGAGATTCTGTTAGTCATAGGAAGAAACTCCCCAAACCCTGGTCTCTTTATCTTCTTTTTTCCAATAATCTTGTCCTCAGGCTTATCCCAGCTACTAATTCCCATAAGCACAGCCTAGATGGGGCTTCTCCGCCATGGCACTACTGACGGTCAGGCCAGATTAGTCTTTGTTGTGGAGGCTCTCCTGTGCATGGATGTTTAGCAGCATCCCTGACCTCCACCAGGTGTCTGAAGTATCTTCTCCCCTTCCAGTTGTGACAACCAACAATGTCTTCAGACAACCACAGATTTCCCCTATTCAGGGGTAAGTTGCTCCTGGTTGAGAACTGCTGCCCCAGATCCTATCATCAATACCTGTGCCCCCTCCACAATCTTATTTCAGGCTCTCTACCTCTGATCTTTCCAGAACATTTCCTCCAAAACCCTGATTTTATTGAATCCTTCAGCCACATTAAAACCCAGAATCCATCAGTCCTGCAACCGTTTTACAGTCTCATCCATTCTGCATCTCTACCAGGGCAGCTGATCACAGATGGAGAAAAGCACACAATCCCACTGACTGGGCTTCCCCTTAAACCCATGACCATTAACGTCAAACAGGACTCTTAATGGTGCCAAGCAATCCTCCCACATCCTCTCTCCGTCAAGGATCCACTTTCCTAAATGACTACTTTATGCCTTCTCTTTAACCTCAACCGGGGACCGCCCCCGCTGCTTCTGCTCAGCTAATGACCTTGCTGCCTGTTTCCGTGAGAAAACAGAATCGGAAGAGAAGCTCTCCGTGTCCCCAACCATATCCTACCCTCCCTCCGTCTGCATCTGTGGCCTGTCCTTCCTCTGCAGGAAATGTGTGTGCCCCTCTCCACTGTGCGCTGCGTCTCATCTCTCAGTCACCTAGAGACACTGATCTAGCAACTCTCGCTTTTTCTCCTGAGTTTTTCATTCTCTACTGAGTTACTGTCATCAGCCATAGAACTACATACATTTATATAGTATTTATTATTCTATATATACTATATACTTTAGCGGAAAAAAATCTTGACCCTGCATTGCCCCCCAGGTAAGATCTCTTTGCCCTCTTCTAATCTACAAATCTTAAAATAACTGTCCACAGTCACTGTGCCCATCTCCCTCCTCCCATTTTCTCTTGAATAAACCCTGTTCAGACTTTCATCCCCAGCACTCCACTAAAACGGTTCTTGTTAAGAAATCCAATGACTTCCATGTGGCTAAACTGACAGTTAATTCTCAATCTCATCTTATTGACTGAACTACATTAGATACAATTGATCACTCCCTCCTTGGAACAATTTTTTCCCCCCAATTTGGTATTAGTATCTCATCCCTTTTGATTCTCTCATCAGCTCCTCCTTTTCTAGTCCCCTGACCTCTATATGCTAGATGGCCCCAGATCATCCCTCTGAACTCTTAAAAATCTTTTTTAATTTTGGCTGCACTGGGTCTCTGTTGCAGCCCAAGGGGGCTTCTGTTATTGTGGAGCTCAGGCTAGAGAGCACATGAGCTCAGGAGCTGCAGGACATGGGCTTAGTTGCCCTGCGACATGTGGATTCGTAGTTCCGTCCAGGGGTCGACCCCGTGTCCCCTGCGCTAAAAGGTGGATTCTTAACCACTGGACCACCAACGAAGTCCCTCACCCCTCTGACCTCTTATCTAGTCATTCTCTTGGTGACCTCATCTAGTTTCAGGGCTTTAAATATCTCCTAAATGCCGATGACTCCCGTGTACACACACACACACAAACATACATATGCAAGTGTTTACCCAACAATGTCACTTGAGTCTAACTGGCATCTTAAATTTAACAATGTAAAGATGATTCCCACTTCCAAATCTGCCCTCCACTTTAATAAGTGACAACTCCAGCCTTCCAGTGGCTGAGGTCAAAACTCTGGACACCTTTCTTTCTCACAATTTACCTCTAAGCCATCACAAAACATGTGTCTCCACTAAAAATATATCTAGAAATGGAGCTCTGCATGCTCTTCCAGTGCTACCATCTTGGTCCATTCCACCATCATCTTTCACTTGGGTTATTTCTGTGACTTCCTAAGCTGGTTCTCTCTTCCACCCTCAGCCACTTAACTGCAGCCAATACACAGGTCAGAGAGATCTTGGCCTCTCTGATCTTATCACTCTACACAAAACGCTCCAAGGATTCCCCACATCAACCAGGATCAGGTCTGAGCACTCACAGTGGCTCATAGAGCCCAGGGTAAGCGAGCCCCGACCACCTCTCAGACTTCATCTCATCTCCTGCACTTTCCCCCAAACATGCTGAGTAGTCACCCCACCGCCTGGCCGTGCCTCTGCCTCTGCCCGTGGTGAGCCCCAGGACAGAGAACAGCACGGATGAGGAGATGGGAAGTCGTCATGCATGAGAACGAAGAAGGGCCATCAGCCGAGAGAACTGCTAGGAGTAAGGTACTCTGCACAGCTGATCTCAGGGAGAAGTTTCAGCAGAGATTTACACTGCGTGTGGTAACATGCACATCAAAGAATCCCGAAGTGCTTACAGCAGTTTCTGATCAGCTGTGAGGAACCCCTTAGAAAGTTTCTCCTGTGTGGGGGAAGAGAAAGGAAAACATAGATCTCCTTCTCAGACTACATTCCATGTAGCCCAAGCCAGGGATGAATTCACTGGATTCTTAAACAATTGGAAATGGTTTGCTTTGTTCAGCCTTTTTTTTTTTTTAAAGTGACTAGGAGTATTATGGAAGTACATAGTAAAATTATTCATAGAAGAGAGTTTTAAGGGGCTAGTTAAAATGGCTAAAGAATGCAAATATAAAGAACACTGAGATGTAGAGAAACTATTGTTCTAATCCACGTCATCCCATGTCACTGTAGACTGGACTCCCAGTCTGAATAAGACATTACATAGGTATTTTTTAGGCCTCAGATTTACGATTATGGAATAGTGACAAAAATCATTGTGAAAAGTATTAAAATTGTGGTTTAAAAACTCATTGCTAGGGGGAAAGGTCTCCTGCTGATTCCTGGAAAAACCTTGCCTCAGGAATAAAAACATAGAAATGAAATAAAAAGATTAAGTAATATGCACATGTTTTTACAACTGGCCAACTTTGTATTCTGAGTTACATATTAACTTACAGATAAACTTCAGAATGGAAACCAGAGCTGTTCTGATGTGCTCTAGGAAATAAATTTCTAAATAAACTGCTGCTGCTGCTTAGTCACTTCAGTCATGGCTCCTCTGTCCATGAAATTCTCCAGGCAAGAATACTGGAGCTGGTTGCCATTCCCCCCTCCAGGGGATCTTCCCAACACAGGGATTGAACCGGGGTCTCCTGCATTGCAGGCAGATTCTTTACCACTGAGCCACCAGGGAAGCCCTGTAAATGAACTATGTTGCCACTCAAATTTTCAATTTGAAAATATATTTTGAAGATCATTATCACTCCACTCAGCAGTAGGGTGATAATGATCTTCAAAATATATTTTCAAATTGAAAACACCTGCAAAATCATTTGACAAATAATCACAAAGTTGTGAAATCAACTTGCTAAGGGTCATTTCTACAGCAGTCAAATACAATACCCCAAACTTGATATTCTTCCATTTGGGACGGAAACCTGAGCAGTTTAGGGGGAAAGGGGGTACAAATACAGAATACAAACAACATCCATCACAACCACAAAGAAAAAAAGCAAATTCAAGAATGTTTGCCCAAAGAGCTACTCCTGATATGATCTATTTCAAATGATTGAAGTAATACAATGTCAATCATGTCTCCCAACTAACATGTCAATATGCCCTTTAACACCAGTAAACTCTGATACCACAAAATCATTTTAAATGCACTGGAGTAGCATTACTATGAACTAATTGCCTGGTTTAAAATAACAATGTTTTCACTGTTATTGTTGAAGCAATTCCTTGTCTTGTTAATGCTGGGTCCATGGGTCGTACCCTGGTTTGTAAAAACCTCACCCTTTTAACAAACGCTGTTCAAGTTTTCCTTGAAATTGAAAGGCTTTTGTTTCGACATTTTTTTTAAGCGCTTAGATGTTACCAGTATATTTTCCTCTTTAAAAGAGTACAATCAAGCAATCTAACAGCTTTCTGGCTTATTTCTTGTCTGCTGTTGGTCCACGGTGACAGTCTGATATTGTAATATATCCTAGCACAAGCATAAATATGACTTATTAAAACACAGTAAAAGAGAGGGACGAGAGAGAACACTGAACACAAAATTAAGACTAGCGGTCCTGACTGTAACAGGGTGGCCAGGGCAGGATGTGTGCAGCCCACACTACTGGTTGTGTTTAATTTCTTAGGCTAGGTAGTGAGGGCATGGGAGCTGGGGTTTGTTTGTTTGGGCCACACGGTCTGTGCAAGGCATGTGGGATATTATTTCCTTACCCAGGGATTGAACCCATACCCCCTGTAGGGGACGCTCTTAACCACTGGACCACCAGGGAAGTCCCCATGGGAGCTCGTTTTTAATGTGCACTCTGAAAAGTGTATCCACATGCATGCGCTCACGTGCGTGTGCACACACACACACACACACACTCTTTCTTTTGTATATATTTTATTTCTCATAATAAAAACTGTTTATCTTTAAAGAGAGAAAGGAAGATATCAGTAGGTATTTAGAGATTACTTATTTAATTCCCAAATGCTCCAGTGAAAGCATCCAGCTCACGCTGCTCTCCCAGTGTGGCTGTGACTCCCTGGGCGGATGAAGGGAAGTCAACGGGCCGTGTGTGTCGGCAGAAACAAGGCCGGTGCCAAGTCAGAGGCCAGTCTGCGGCCAACGAGGGCGGCCTTCTGCCATGCATCACGGCTGTTCTGGCTCTGCCTCAGCTTGGTGGCACAAGGTAAGAGAGGCTACAAAAATATACTCTATTCAAGGAGCCATAAGTATTAATAAATTAAGCTATTCGTCAGGAACATGCAGTTATACTTCAGGCCACAATCTAAACAAAAGTGACTTCCTCCCCATGCCTGCCCCACAGGCCTCACCTGTGCCGCTTCACATCCTGCCTTTCCCCTCAAGGCACCCTCATCCTCCACAGGGGCCAGCTGCCCGCCAGGGGCTGGTCCTCCTCTGTTTACCAAGCCACGCCTGCCCGTCAGTGTGCTGACTGTCTGAATGGTGAGGGGGAAATGAATGGATTAAAGAAATGAATCGGAGACCAAACTCGACTCATTTGAGCTCAGCCATAAAAAATTATACTTGCTTCACAAACAATGGCTTCAGCATAATGCCCAAGACAAAACTGCAGAGATTACTCAGGGTTAAGTTTGGAGGCTGACATCATCTTAGAGGAAGCTTAGATACACAGCTTTCCTCCAAGAGTCACCTTCCTATTTAGACGAGAAAATCCCAAAGGCAATTCATCTTCTGAAATGTTCAATTCAAAAAAAAAAAAAAAAGTTATGTGCTATCACTAACACACAGGATCACCAGATTCCTCTCAGAGTTGATTCCTTCCACTCACGATTGATGGTGAACTGGCCACATCTCTACCCTTAACCTTTTTGCACCAACAAAGACCTTTCTGTTTCTCAAATGAGAGATTCAAAAGGTCCTGAATCAGACCAGTCATTGCACTGATCACTTGATTCCTTAAAGCACTGGCATTTCTTGCTTGCCCTCCTCTATGTATGCACTGTTCATCTTTCTTTCCTTGCTACGGCTTTCCTTCTTTCAATCAACCATTATTCTTTCAAACCATGCTGGGACTCGGCTTCTGCCCTGAGTGGACTGACAGTCACGTGGAGACAAATGAACAAACATCTATAGTACAGTGGCAGAGGCACCTGGCCCGGCTGCGGGGATGTACCCAGAATGGCTTAGAGACAGAGCAGTTTCCACCAAAGTCCAAAGTCTCCAATCAAGCAGTCAACACAAATGCTACAACCTGAACTGTATCTTCTGTGTCCAAATATTTGTCCAAGATTGTCAAAACATTTCTCAGTTTTTAGCAAGCAAGTGAAAATAAGACACTTTGGGGAAGAAATCAGATCATTTTACTTCTGACGGAGTATAGTGGACTAAATGTTCAGCATAAAAAACATGTTGTAAGCTCCGGAGGCATATCCATGGATAACAGAATAACACTCTCACATGCTCTGTATTTCCCAAGTGCTGAAATGGCAAAAGACCAAGCAAAAGGCCACTGTACTGTAAATCTATATTTCCAAACTCTCAAATTTATATTATTAGAAGGCCTACAATATATTAGAAGATATTTGATCCAAAATGTCATCTAAGCCAAAAAAGGCTAATACAAAATATTTTAAGAACAGCAAAACAAAAGTATGTGCCTATAGTTGATTGCCAGGAGGATATTCCTTGTCTCCAAAATAAGACAAAAAGAAAAAGAGCAACAGCAAACCACCACTTCAGTGCTCACTATGGGTTAAACATTATCAAACTCTGGTACATTTATTATTTTCCAGCATCACTGTTGACTATTATCTGTTGGATGGAAGCTCAGAGAGGCAAAAAACTTGCCCAAGTGACTTATTCAGCAGTTGCAGAACCCTCCGATCCAAAGCCTAGCTCTGTTCACTATGCTATTTATCAACCTTTAACAAAGTCCTAATATTATTCAAACAAAAATTTTACAGGGAACCCCATACACAATGAAGATAGGGGTAGTTTTCATACACAAGTCAGAGAAGAAGTACTCAAAACTTACTATAATAAATAAGTTCCAGAAGTAGAACACAACACAATGGTTCCAAACCCTGTTTATATTTTGGAATCACCTAGAGAGCTTTGAAAAATAGTGATGTCTATTGAAACAACGCTGTCTGATATTGTACCAATGGATATATGTCATTATACATTTATCCAAACCCACAGAATGTACAATACCAAGAATGTAAACGATGGACTTTGACTGATTATGATGTTGTGTCAATGCAGGTTCACCCATTGTAATAAGCGTGCCACCCTGGTGGGGATGTTGATAACGAGGAAGGCTATGCACGTGTGGAAAGCAGAAGGAATATGGGTACATGGCTACGTGCTCAGTTGTGTCTGACTCTTTGCGACCCCATGTGCTGTTGCCTGCCAGGCTCTTCTGTCTATGGAATTTTCCAGGTAAAAATACTGGAGTGGGCTGTCATTTCCTACTTCAGGGATCTTGCCAACTCAGGGATCAAACCCACACTTCCTTCCCTGGCAGGCGGATTATTTACCATTGTACCCCCTGGGAAGCCTGGTATATGGTTATACAACCTCCCCATTTTTCTGTGAAAAATACAGTCTATTTAAAAAATACTGGTGCCTATGTCCTGCCCCTACTCCCAGGGATTTTGATTTAATTAGTATATTTGTGGCCTAGGCATCACGATTTTTAAAATGCCCTCAGGGGCTTCCCTGGTGGCTGTGGCTCAGATGGTAAAGAAGCTGCCTGCAATGCAGGAGACCCAGGTTCAACCCATGGGTTGGGAAGATCCCCTGGAGAAGAAAATGACAACCCACTTCAGTACACTTGCCTGGAGAATTCCATGGACAGAGGAGCCTGGTGGGCTACAGTCCATAGGGTCACAAAGAGTCAGATATGACTGAGCAACTAACACACACACGGGTGATTCTAAACTTGTAACCACCATCCAACACACCAATGAGATGTTGGACTCTACTTACGATACTATAATAAAAAAGACTATGCTGAAGCAGATGAGCCAAGCCTTGCCTGGCATTTAATTGAATGTAGGCCGAAGCAAGTTGACCTGTAAAATACATATTAGTGTACATGCGTGGATCTGAAGCTTTCAAAAGATGTGGCAGTGCTCTACTGCACTGTTAAATGCACACTCACAAGTTTAAATGTACACATAGAAATTACAAAATCCTGCTTTATTCTGAAGAATGCACTCGCTGCAGGAGTTAACATGGTGGCAGTATCCAAAGTCCCCAAATTATGTATATAATTTAATGTCCGGCATGCTATTCCTTATTATTATTTTAATTGTTAAAAATATACTTTAGAGGGCTTCCCTGGTGGTCCAATGGCTAAGATTTTGCGCTCCCAATGCAGGGGGCCGGGATTGATCCCTGGTCAGGGGACTAGATCCCACATGCTGCAACTAAGACTCAGAACAGCCAAATAAATAAATAAAATAATTACTTTATAATCTTTATATATACACACATATATGTGTGTATGTGTGTGTGTATATACGTGTGTGCTAAGTTGCTTCAGTCATATCTGACTCTTTGCGACCCTATGGCTGGTAGCCAGTCAGGCTCCTCTGTCCATGGGGTTCTCCAGGCAAGAATACTGGAGTGGGTTGCCACACCCTCCTCCAGGGGATCTTCCTGAATCAGGGATTGAACCCAGGTCTCTTATGTTTCCTGTACTGGCAGGCAGGTTCTTTATCACTAGCGCCACCTAGGAAGCCCTAGCGCCACCAGGGAAGCCCCCCCGCCCCCCGCCACACACACACACACACACACACACACACACACACACACACACACACACACACATATACACACACACACACACATATATATACACACACATGTACATACACACTTCAGAATCAAACAAAATGTACATCAAACATTTGGAAATTCTAAAGTACTGTTCCTGAAATCCCCTAGAAGTCTACTGATGAGAGCTTGAAACAACGCTTATCTGCTTGGTTTTTGAGAAATTCAGGTTTAAGTGTATAAAACCAGGGTCTACTACCATAGCAACCTGAAGCTGGACAAGCAGACTAACCACATTTTTGTTTGTTTGTTTTTGTAAACTTTAAACATTTTTTTGAAATGTTGGGTGTGCCCGATTTTTTAAATGTTGGGGCACACCCAATTAACAATGTTGTGGTAGTTTCAGGTGGACAGCGAAGGGACTCAGCCACACATATACATGTATCCATTCTCCCCAAACTCCCCTCCTATCCAGGCTGGCACCTAACACTGAGCAGAGTTCCACGCGCTATACAATACGTCCTTGTTGGCAATCCATTTTAAACATAGCAGTGTGTACATGACCTTCCCAAAGTCCCTAACTATCCCTTCCCTGGCAACCATAAGTTCGTTATCTAAGCAGACCAACCACATTTTAACCACACAGGGGGAAATGAATTAAATGAGGGAGGAAATATTCAACCTTTATAGGGCCACAGGTATGTATTGAAAGAGCTGATCTTACCTGCTGATTCTTTGGGCAGGTTCTGAATTAAATGCAAATTTGTCCATGCTAGTTTTTAATTTAAAACCCAGTTTAAAAGCTCCCTTATTTGCTTCCAAGCTTTTCAAAGTGACATCCTCCTTCTCCTGCTTTATATTTGGTGAGGGCGATTGCTGGTGGGCTGGTATTAGCTTGCTCTTGCTTCCTTCAACATGCCATGCAGCTGGCACATTTCTGGGCACCTCCGAATTGGGTGGGAATGAGGGAATGAGGCCACCTCCGAAATCCTACAGAATCCTGACTCCACCTAAACAGGACTTCAGGAAAAATCTCCCTGATCTGACCACCTCTTGCCCCCCACTACTCAGTATTTCTTGCATGCCCCTCTACAACTGCAGTCTACTGAAGCTGCACTTTCAAGTGAGAAGCCAAAGCTTTTTGATACTTAGTCCTGCAATTGTCCTGAACTTCACTATGACTCAAGACTCTGAAAGAAAGAACCTCATCTTCTTTGCCCTGTGTGTACCCAACACTGGAGACAGTTCCTGGTGGTCACAAAGTTCTCAGGAACATTTAAGGAGTAAGCAGACAGGTTGCATTTTAGGATTCCTATAATGTGAAGCTTTGGTTAATGAAACGTATAAGTACCCTTGAAAAAGAGAAGAAAGAAACCAAGTTGCCCTAAAATGGAAATCTAATTCCACTCAAACTCTCTGGCTCTTAGAAAAATCTGGCAAAACAGTTCAGATTAATTAGTACAAATTTACAACTCCCCAAAGAGTTCAAGTGTAAATGCTTACCCTTGGAAAGAAGTAAAATACAAGACAAGAATGAAAATATGTGCCCTCTTTCCTGTTGAGATTCAGGCTTTGTTAAAATAAAACAAAGACAGTAACATCAATTAAAGAACTGACTTATTATAGCAAATAAGTGCTAGGTTCTGCAGGGATGCAGTCTCATTAAATACTATGCACATATACAAACACACAAGAATGTATACAGCAAATATTAGACGCATACAGCATGCAGAGTCAGAGCATAAGGGAGGACACAGAACAGCCCTCCAAACAAGGCTTACAGGCTGCCTGATCTGTATTTTATTTCCTGTTTATACCACCTTATCGTCCCTAGAAAAGTTCCTATAAAGCATCTCCCTAAAGTAGCAAATAGACTACATGTAGTTAATTAAAGTTGAAGTTTGAGAAATGAAGAGGTCAGGGAGTATTTTAGGGAAAATGTACTAGAATTTTATCTAGAATGTTAAGAAGAATCAAGACAGATAGGAAAAGCACTTTGCAGAGACAGAAAAGCATGAGACACCGTTTCAAAACGGATTGTGTAGATTAGTTTGGCCAGAGTAGAAGACAATGTTATAGCTGAAAGGGGGGACTTCCCTGGAAGCACAGTGGAAAAGAACCTGCTCGCCAACGCAGGGGACACAGGTTCGATTACTGGTCCGGGAAGATTCCACATGCCTTGGAGCAACTAAGACGGGGTTCCACAAGTACTGAGCCCGACTCCAGAGCCTGAGCGCTGCAACAAGCCGCAGCAGTGAGAGGCCTGAGCGCCACAGCTGCAGAGGAGCCCCGGCTCACCACAACTGAGAAAGCCCTTGCACAACAACAAAGATCCGGTGCAACCAGAAATAAGTAAAAGTACTACAAAATAATAATAAAGTTGAAAGGGTTAGCTGAGAAGCTGGCACCTCATCCTGTGAGCAAATGGGCAACACTGCATATTTTTAAGTTGGGCAATAAGGTAAAAGTGGGCTTCTTGGCAGAGATGTGAAGAAACACAGAAAAATGAAGAAAAGGAGAGGCATTTTGAATATTTTCTCAAACAATTTTTGTTTCGTTCATTCTGCCCCCAACACTGGACAAAAAGTAGAAAAACTCCTCTAAATCTTTCAAAAGCAACAATACTACTAAAAAACCAAATTATTTTTATATTTTTTAACCTACAAATTGACTTTAGATACATAAAGGATATTTTTAAAAACTAAGAATTGTACATATATAATTTCTTTGAAATAATTAATAGTAAGGAATTCTACATAATCATTGGAGAAGGCACTGGCACCCCACTCCAGTACTTTTGCCTGGAAAATCCCATGGACAGAGGAGCCTGGTGGGCTACAGTCCATGGGGTCTCGAAGAGTCGGACACGACTGAGTGACTTCACTTTCACTTTTCACTTTCATGCATTGGAGAAGGAAATGGCAACCCACTCCAGTGTTCTTGCCTGGAGAATCCCAGGGACAGGGGAGCCTGGTGGGCTACAGTCCATGGGGTCTCGAAGAGTCGGACACGACTGAGTGACTTCACTTTCACTTTTCACTTTCATGCATTGGAGAAGGAAATGGCAACCCACTCCAGTGTTCTTGCCTGGAGAATCCCAGGGATGGAGGAGCCTGGTGGGCTGCCGTCTATGGGGTCGCACAGAGTCAGACACAACTGAAGCAACTTAGCAGCAGCAGCTACATAATCATATTTGTCATATGGTTGCCAGTTTCAGTTTCTTGAGGTTATTTTTTGACAGCATAACCATTTTGATGAAAATCTTGCTAAAATGCATTATTTTTCTTCTATCTTCATAAAAAGATAACACAGTGAGTGAAGATTTGCAGAGAAACAATATTTACATAGTTGTGAAGCATTCCTCCACAAGATAGGTATTAATCAGAGGGGAAAAGTAGTTCCTTTACAGTGGAGAAATAGGGCAGGCACCGTGAAAATGCAGTGAAAGTGCCTAGTCCTAACCACTGGCCTTCATGCATGCCTGCTAAGGCACTTCAGTTGTGCCGTGACCCTAAGGACGGTAGCCCACCAGGCTCCTCTGTCCATGGGCTTCTCCAGGCAGGAATACTGGAGTGGGTTGCCATGCCTTCCTCAGGGTCCGTAGTCTTTAGGAAATACACATTAAAGTATTTAAGGATAAAGGTGGCACTGCCCACCCTCCACAGTATTAAAGGATAAAGTACCAACATTTCTGCTGTTTTTACATAGTTGAAAGATATACATACAAAGATTAAGAAAATGTAATAAAATATGAACATTTGAGATATCTGGTTGAACAGTAGACAGTATTCTTTGCATTCTTTCACTACTTTTCTGTAAGTCTAAAATTATATCAAAATAAAGATGAAAAGTGTGAAGTCAAGTGGGCCTTAGAAAGCATCACTACGAACAAAGCTAGTGGAGGTGATGGAATTCCAGTTGAGCTATTTCAAATGCTGAAAGATGATGCTGTGAAAGTGCTGCACTCAATATGCCAGCAAATTGGGAAAACTCAGCAGTGGCCACAGGACTGGAAAAGGTCAGTTTTCATTCCAATCCCAAAGAAAGGCAATGCCAAAGAATGCTCAAACTACCGCACAATTGCACTCATCTCACACGCTAGTAAAGTAATGCTCAAAATTCTCCAAGCCAGGCTTCAGCAATATGTGAACCGTGAACTTCCTGATGTTCAAGCTGGTTTTAGAAAAGGCAGAGGAACCAGAGACCAAATTGCCAACATCTGCTGGATCATGGAAAAAGCAAGAGAGTTCCAGAAAAACATCTATTTCTGCTTTATTGACTATGCCAAAGCCTTTGACTGTGTGGATCACAATAAACTGTGGACAATTCTGAAAGAGATGGGAATACCAGACCACCTGACCTGCCTCTTGAGAAATCTGTATGCAGGTCAGGAAGCAACAGATAGAACTGGACATGGAACAACCGACTGGTTCCAAATAGGAAAAGGAATACGTCAAGGCTGTATATTGTCACTCTGCTTATTTAACTTATATGCAGAGTACATCATGAGAAACGCTGGACTGGAAGAAACACAAGCTGGAATCAAGATTGCCGGGAGAAATATCAATAACCTCAGATATGCAGATGACACCACCCTTATGGCAGAAAGTGAAGAGGAACTCAAAAGCCTCTTGATGAAAGTGAAAGTGGAGAGTGAAAAAGTTGGCTTAAAGCTCAACATTCAGAAAACGAAGATCATGGCATCTGGTCCCATCACTTCATGGGAAATAGATGGGGAAACAGTGTCAGACTTTATTTTTTTGGGCTCCAAAATCACTGCAGATGGTGACTGAAGCCATGAAATTAAAAGACGCTTACTCCTTGGAAGGAAAGTTATGACCAACCTAGATGGCATATTCAAAAGCAGAGACATTACTTTGCCAACAGAGGTTCGTCTAGTCAAGGCTATGGTTTTTCCTGTGGTCATGTATGGATGTGAGAGTTGGACTGTGAAGAAGGCTGAGCGCCGAAGAATTGATGCTTTTAAACTGTGGTGTTGGAGAAGACTGTTGAGAGTCCCTTGGACTGCAAGGAGATCCAACCAGTCCATTCTGAAGAAGATCAGCCCTGGAATTTCTTTAGAAGAAATGATACTAAAGCTCAAACTCCAGTACTTTGGCCACCTCATGCGAAGAGTTGACTCATTGGAAAAGACCCTGATGCTGGGAGGGATTGGGGGCAGGAGGAGAAGGGGACGACAGAGGATGAAATGGCTGGATGGCATCACTGACTCGATGGACGTGAGTCTGAGTGAACTCTGGGAGCTGGTGATGGACAGGGAGGCCTGGAGTGCTGTGATTCATGGGGCCGCAAAGAGTCGGACACGACTGAGCGACTGAACTGAACAGAACTGAAAGATGAAAAATAAATACATTACTTTGTTGAAATTTTGGCTTACTCTTTGGTAACTCAGGACTTGTGTGGACAGCAATAACACTATTAATTTAGTTTTACCCTCTGGGGCCACTCAGATATGTAGGACTATTTGCCTCTATCCAGTTGCCTCCAGTCATGATTATTTTTCAACTTTTGTATATTAAAATTTAAAAATTTTCTTACAATTATCATTCCAATCAATTGTCAGTATTGCTGACTGCAGTTTGCCTTCAGCATACCCTATTCCACCTCCTGATTAACTGCTCTAATCTATTACAGGCTTGGAAATTCATCTAGTTCATATTTATTTTACAGATGAAAAGACTCTAGTCCAGAAAGGGAAGGAACTTACTGAAGGTATTCATTATCATCAAGAACAGAAAAAGGATTTGAACAATTCCAAAATACTTTTTGTGACATCATGCTAATTTGACTGGTGCATAAAATAAGAGGAAATTGTCTCTTAATAAAGAACTGTGTTATACTGAGGTCAGACTTGTGGTTGCCAAGGGGAAGGGGGAAAGAAGAGGGACTGATAGGGAATTTGGGGTTGGTAGATGCAAATTATTACATTTAGAATGGATAAACAAGGTCCTACCGTAAAGCAGAGGAAACTATATAGAATCTGATGGGATAAAAAAACAATGTATATGTGTGTACAACTGAGTCACTGTTGTACAGCAGAGATTGGCACAACATTGTAAATCAACTTTTCTTCAATAAAAAAAATTTTTTAATTAAAAGGAAAAAAAAAAGGAACTGTGTTACAAGTAAGGCTCAGGAACTATAAGGTGTGGGCTTTATCATATTAGCTGTCCCTTGGCCTTTTTGCTTACCTTCAAATGGCCAGACAAGCCTTTGCAGATTATCAAAGTGTTGAGTACATTTCAAGATTTCCTCCAAACTTATTGTTTATTTAAAAAAGAAACCCACATGTTTCAAAATCTCCAGATATTTTATTGCTTACTGAATAGCTGGCTAAATTGCCCAAAGCTTAGATTATTATCCACCTATATTCATATACACAAGAGACAACAATGCCACAGAAGAGCAAAAGGAGGACATATGCTAAGTCATCTGTAAACAAATATAGTATAAAATGTATAACAAGATTTTAGAACACTCTGTTCCTCCAAAAGTATTTTTACAGATATTTTCTGATAGCTGAAAGAATCTTCCGCCTCCTGACTTACTGTAAACATCTAATGGAGTGAACGCTCTTGAAATAATTCCTTGGGATCACTCCCCTCAGAGGACTGGCATTTACTCAAAGGCTTCTGAATGATAAGAACTGCTTAGAACAACAAAGTCTGTCAAGTGGTTGAAACTGCCATTACGAGGAAGCTAGTATGAAACGTTTCAAGCCACAAGACATTTTGGAATAATTTCCAAACCCAAATGTTTATATAAACGTCCAATTTAATAAATCTATATAGGAAACTACCCTGGTATCATAAGAATGAGGAAGTTCTTTAGAGCTGATATGAAATAATCTCCAAGACATATTAAGAGAAAAAAGCAAAAGGTAGACACACCATATATAAAAATTAACTCAAACTTATCACTGACTTGAATGTAAGAACTAAAACTATAAGACAACATAGTTTTTAGGTATGGTAAAAGTATGAGTGACAAAAGAAAAATAGGTAAATTGGACTTAAATTAAAAATCTTTGTGCCTCAAAAGTATCAAGAAAGTCAACCCACAGAATGGGAGAAAATATTTTCAAATCAACTATCTGTTGAGGGACTTATATCTAAAATATACAAGTAATCCTTACAATTCAATAATAAAAAGACAGACTAATTAAAAGATGAGCAAAGAACTTGAATAGATATTTCTCCAAAAGAAGACATACTCAATACACGTGACCATTAAGCAAATGAAAAGATTCTCAAACATTACTAATAGTTAGGGAAAGGCACACGAAACCACAGTGTGATACACGAGGCGACGATCTTCGGTTTCTGAACGTTGAGCTTTAAGCCAGCTTTTTCACTTCCTCCTTCACCTTCGTCAAGAGGCTCTTTGGTTCTTCTTCGCTTTCTGCCATTAGGGTGGCGTTATCTGCATATCTCAGATTGTTGATATTTATCCCGGCAATCTTGACTCCTCCAGCTTGAGCTTCATCCAGTCTGGCATTTCGCATGATGTACTCTGCATATAAGTTAAATAAGCAGGGTGACAATATACAGCCTTGACGAACTCCTTTCCCAATTCGGAACTAGTTCGTTCTTCCATGCCAGGTTCTAACTGTTGCTTTTTGACCTGCTTCTCAGGAGGCAGGTAAGGTGAGAGATGGTATTCCCATCTCTTCAAGAATTTTCCACTTTGTTGTGATCCACACAGTCAAAGGCTTTAGTGTAGTCAATGAAGTAGAAGTCAATGTTTTTCTGGAATTCCCTTGCTTTTTCTATGATCCAATGGATGTTGGCAATTTGATCTGTGGTTCCTCTGCCTTTTCTAAATCCAGCCTGGATACCTGGAAGTTCTCGGTTCACATACTGTTGATTACTGTCGCTATTCAAAAACAGTATATCAAGTATTGATAGGGATGTGGAGAAACTAGAACTCTACATTGCTGGGAATATAGAGAGTGGGAATGCAAAGTAGTGCAGCCCTTTGGAAAATAAGCCTGGCAGTTCCTCAAATGGTTAAACATGGGGGTACCACGCCCATCACCTGATGAATGGATAAGGTGTGGTACATCCATACAATGGAATATTTTTCAGCCATAAAAAGAAACAAAATATTGATACATGCTGTATCATGGATGCACCTCGAAAACAGCCAAGTGAAAGCTGAATACAAAAGGCCCCATAGTATGTGATTCCATTTACACAGAATTTCCAGAATACGCAAACTCACAGAGACAGGAAGTAGACTGGTGGGGGCTGGGAAACAGAGGGGAATGGGGAGTGACCACTAATGAATACAGGGTTTTATTACGGGGAATGAGTATTGTAAAACTGGATAGTAGTGATGGCTGTCCTATTCTGTGAATCATTAAACAAACAAAACAAAACACTGAATTCTACGCTCTTAAAGGGTGAATTTCACAGTATGCAAACAGTATCTCAGTGAAGTTGTTTAAAAAAAAAAAAAGAAGTTGCTGAACAATGTGTATGGAATGCTACTGCTTACAGATTTACTCACATTTCCATAATACATCGCTGGAAAGATACAATGTTAGAAAGCTAACATTGGCCTCCTCAGCGAGGGACCTGGAGACATAGGAAGATGATGTAGGCATATTTTCCATTATGTATTCTTTTTAAACTTCTGAACTATGTCAATATAGTGCTATTCAAAATTTTTTATTAGAAATAAAATGGAATTGGAAAATGTTTTTAATAGACTGGCTCTTTCCACTGGCTTGACAATATAAAGCTGTATGCAAAACAATACACTCAAATGCTGTAGATGGTAATAAGTTACTAAAATTAGCCTTAAGTAACAGAAAATCAGTACAGTTTCCTTTTCTATCCTGTTTAATTCTGGGTCCATTAATTTCCCTTTTGGTATTCTACTGCTTTGTATCTCAGTGGCTCTTTGATGAAGTAATTTTCTGTACCTCTCTTAATTGAAAAGAAACCCAAACTTAAATTTCTTCAACTTCAGATCAAATTCCTGAACTTGTTAAAAAAAAAAAAAAAAACAGCAAGATAACGTATTTTTTTAAATATATATATTTTATCGAAGTATAGTTGACTCACAATGTTTGAGGTGCACAGCAAGGTAATTTAGTTACACATACACACATATATTATTTTCCATTATAAGTTATTATAAGATATTAGCTCTAGTTCTCTGTGCTATACAGTAAATCTTTGTTGTCTGTTGCATATCTATTTTTTAAAATTAGAAATCTAGTATTCTATTCATACTAAGTCAAACAAGTAGAGTCAAAATGTCATAAATTTTTTAGCTAGGCAACAAATCATAAGTTTTCTGATTATATACATATATTACACATACTATTTATATATATGTATAGAAAAGCTTTTCTACTACACTTGATAAAGGCTTGAGAAGAACGTCAAAAAAAAAAAGAGATGGAGAAATTGGAGAACATAAACGAAGTGAAATGGGAACACTGAATATGAAATAGAAAAAGTAAAACAAACTAGATAAAAGATCATCATAGTCCAGTTGTTTTCAATACAGCTGCTCATTAGCAACATATGTGGAGCACTGGAGAAAAAAAGTAGTATCTGGGCATTTGTGTTTTTCAAAAATTCCAAGATAATTCTGATACGCATCTGGATTTTAAAAAGTGATTCGAGGTTTCTCTATTACATGGTAGTTTTTATGATACAGATTTCTATTATTTACCTGTTAACCAATCATGATTCAAGGGTATTGAGTAATAGTTCCTCATAATCACATAATCACAATGGTAAAAGATGTTTACTAGTTTTCACAATCAATAGCCAGACAAAAAAAAAAGATAATTACAAATGTAAGCCAAAATGAAACATGATTAACCTAACAATATAAAATAATTACATACAGTTTGAGGGGTCAAGGAGAGCGATGTGATTAAGTGGAAATGCATGCACACATGTTTTCATTTGCCCAACCAGTCTATGTTTTTTGGTTGGTGCATTTAATCTGTTTACAATTAAGGTAGTTATTCTCTTTTTTGGGGTCTAGAAGGTCTTGTAGGTCATCATAGAATCGTTCAACTTCAGCTTCTTCAGCATTACTGGTCAGGGCATAGACTTGGATTACTGTGATACTGAATGGTTTGTCTTGGAAATGAACAGAGATCATTCTGTCGTTTTTGAGATTGCATCCAAGTACTGTATTTCAGACTCTTTTGTTGACTATGATGGCTACTCCATTTTTTCTAAGGTATTCTTGCCTACAGTAGTAGACATAATGGTCATCTGAGTTAAATTCACCCATTCCAGTCCATTTTAGTTCACTGATTCCTAAAATGTCGATGTTCACTCTTGCCATCTCCTATTTGACCACTTCCAATTTGCCTTGAATCATGGACTTAACATTCCAGGTTCCTATGCAATATTGCTCTTTACAGTATTGGACTTTACTTTCATCACCAGTCACATCCACTTTTTGCTTTGGCTCTGTCTCTTCATTCTTTCTGGAGTTATTTCTCCACTGATCTCCAATACATATTGGGTACCTACCAACCTGGGGAGTTCTTTCAGTGTCCTATCTTTTTGCTCTTTCATACTGTTCATGGGGTTCTAAAGGCAAGAATACTGAAGTGGTTTGCCATTCCCTTCTCTAGTGCACCACATTTTGTCAGAACTCTCCACCATGACTCGTCCGTCTTGGGTGGCCCTAGATGGCATGGCTCAAAGTTTCATCAAGTTAGACAAGGCTGTGGTCCATGTGATCAGATTGGCTAGTTTTCTGTGATTGTGGTTTCCAGTCTGTCTGCCCTCTGATGGAGAAGGATAAGAGGCTTATGGAAGCTTCCTGATGGGAGAGACTGACTGAGAAGGAAACTGGGTCTTGTTCTGATGGGACTCTCAAGATAATGGTGACCTCCTTCAAAAAGTCCCACACACAAACTGCTGCACTCAGTGCCCCCAACCCTGCAGCAGGCCACTGCCGAACCATGCCTCTGGATTTAGAAAAGGCAGAGGAACCTGAGATCAAATTGGCAACATCTGCTGGATCATCAAAAAAGCAAGAAAGTTCCAGAAAAACATCTACTTCTGCTTTATTAACTATGCCAAAGCCTTTGACTGTGTGGATCACAACAAACTGTGGAAAATTCTTAAAGAGATGGGAATCCAGATGAAGCATAAGGAGGAATCAAGAGTTTTGGGAGAAATATCAATAATCTCAGATATGCAGATGACACCACCCTTATGGCAGAAAGCAAAGAAGAACTAAAGAGCCTCTTGATGAAAGTGAAAGAGGAGAGTGAAAAAATTGGCTTTAAACTCAACATTCAGAAAACTAAGATCATGGCATCCGGTCCCATCACTTCATGGCAAATAGATGGGAAAAAATGGAAATAGGAAGAGACTGTATTTTGGGGGGGCTCCAAAATCACTGCGGATGGCGACTGCAGCCATGAAATTAAAAGACGCTTGCTCCTTGGAAGACAAGTTATGACCAACATAGACAACATATTATTAAAAAGCAGAGATGTTCCTTTGCCAACAAAGGTCCATCTAGTCAAGGCTATGGTTTTTCCAGGGGTCATGTTGGACTATAAAGAAAACTGAACGCCAAAGAATTGATGCTTTTATGGTGTTGGAGAAGACTCTTGAGAGTCCCTTGGACTGCAAGGAGATACAACCAGTCAATGCTAATGGAAATCAGTCCTGAATATTCATTGGAAGGACTGATGCTGAAGCTAAAACTCCAATATTTTGGCCACCTGAAGCAAAGAACTGACTCATTGGAAAAGCCCCTGATGCTGGGAAAGATTGAAGGTGAGAGAAGAAGGGGATGACAGAGGATGAGATGGTTGGATGGCATCACCGACTCAATGGACATGAGTTTGAGTAAGCTCCGGGAGTTGGTGATGGACAAGGAGGTTGCAAAGAGTTGGACATGACTGAGTGACTGAACTGAACTGAACTGATTACCATTTTCTGAATTGTTTTGGGTTTATTTTCTGTAGGACTTTTCCTTATGTTTCCTGCCTAGAGAAGTTCCTTTAACATTTGTTGGAAAGCTGGTTTGGTTGTGCTGAATTCTCTTAACTTTTGGTTGTCTGGAAAACTTTTGATTTCCCCATCAAATCTGAATTAGAGTCTTTCTGGGTAGTGTATTCTTGGTTGCAGGTTCTTCCCTTTCATCACTTTAAATATATCATGCCGTTCCCTTCTGGCCTGGTGAGTTTCTGTTGAGAAATCAGCTGGTAGCCTGATGGGAGTTCCCTTGTATGTTATTTGTCATTTTTCCCTTGTTGCTTTTAATATTTCATCTTTGTCTTTAGTTTTCATCAGTTTAATAACTATATATCTCGGTGTGTTTCTCCTTGGGTTTATCCTGCCTGGGATTCTGTGTTTCCTGGACTTGGTTGACTATCTCCTTTCCCATGTGAGGGAAGTTTTCAGCAATTATCTCTTCAAATATTTTCTCAGGTCCTTTCTCTCTCTCTTCTTCTGGGATCCCTATAATGCAAATGTTGGTGTGTTTAATGTACCACAGGTCTCTTAGGTTGTCTTCAATTTCTTTTCATTCTTTTTGTGGCAGTGATTTCCGCCATCCTGTCCTCCAGGTCATTCATCTGTTCTTCTGCCTCAATTATTCTGCTATTGATTCCTTCTAGTGTATTATTCATCCGTTTGTTTGTTCTTTAGTTCTTGTGAAGTGAAAGTCGTCAGCCGTGTCTGACTCTTGTGACCCATGGACTGCAGCCTACGAGGCGCCTCTGTCCATGGAATTCTCCAGGCAAGAATACTGGAGTGCATTGCCTTTTCCTACTCCAGGGGATCTTCCTGACCCAGGGATCGAACCCGAGTCTCTAACATCTCTTGCATTGGCAGGTGGGTTCTTTACCACTAGCATCACCTGGGAAGCCCGCTGACTTAGTTCTTATAGGTCTTTGGTAAATATTTGTGCATCTTCTCCATTGTTTTCCCAAGGTCCTGGATCATCATCACTGTCATTATTTTGAATTCGTTTTCTGGAAGGTTGTCTACTTCCACTTCATTTAGTTATTTTTCTGGGGTTTTATCTTGTCCCTTCATCTGGGACACAACTTTCTGCTTTTTCATTGTGATTAACTTTCTGTAATGGGTTTTTGTTCTAGCTGCTGTGGGATTGTTGTTCTTCTTGCTTCCTTTGTCTGCCCTCTGATGGACGAGGTTAAGAGGTTTGTGTAAGCCTCCGGATGAGAGGGACTGGCAGTGGGGAAAATTGCGTCTTGCTCTGATGGACAGGGCCCTGCTCAGTAAAGCTTTAAATCCAATTATCTGCTGATAGGTGGGGTTGTGCTCCTTCCCAGTTAGTAGTTTGGCCTGAGGCAACCAAGCCCTGGGGTCCGTGGGCTCTATGGTAGGGTTAATGGCAAACTCCAAGAGGGCTCACACCAAGGGGACTTTCAGGCTGCCAGTGCCCATTGGCATCTAAGATTTTGGATTTTACTCACATTTGATTCTTCCCAATAATCAGTTCAGAACCTAAAACCCAAGATTCTCAGTGTAAAATAAGAGTCCAACTTACTTAAATTTAAAAATAAGAGTCCCTGACATTTTTCCAAAGAAGAAATGCAACAGGCAGATGAAAAGATGTTCAACATCACTAACCATCAGGGAAATCCAAATCAAAACCACAAAGAGACATCACCTCACACCTGTTAGAATGGCTAATATCAAAAAGTCTACAAACAAAAAATATTGGCAAGTATGTGGAGAAATGGGAACCTTTCTAACACTGTTGGTGGGAATGTAAATTGTTGCAGCCATTGTGGGGAAAAGTATGGAGGTTTCTGAAAAAACGAAAAAGAGAACTATCATAGGACCCAGTAATTTCACTCCTGGGTATATATCCCAAAACAACAACAACAAAAGAAATACTAATTCAAAGAGATGTGTGCACCCCAAAGTTCATAGGCGCGTATTTACACTGCCAAGACTTGGAGACAAACTAAGTATCCATCAACAGATGAATGGATGAAAACCATGTGAGACACACACATACAAAATAAAATACTCCTCAGCCATAACAAAGAACGAAAGTTTGCCATTTGCATCAACATGGATGGACCTGGAAGGCACTCTGCTAAGTGCAGTTAAGTCAGAGAGAGAAAGACCAACACTGTATGATATCATTTATATGTGAGATCTAAAAAGCATAACAAGCTAGTGAATGTAGCAAGAAGCAGACTTGGATGCAGTGGTTAGCACTGGGGAGGCAGGAACGGCAGCGTCGGGTACAGGAGGGGGAACACAAACTACCAGGCGTAAGACAAACTCACGGACATACTGCACAGGGCGAGGGAGCCTACACCTTGTAATCACTGTAAATGCAAAGTAGCCTTTAAAAATGGTGCGAACACTGAGGAAACAAGAATTGAAAGAGACACGTGTACCCCAATGTTCATCGCAGCACTGTTTACAATAGCCAGGACATGGAAGCAACCTAGATGTCCATCAGCAGATGAATGGATAAGAAAGGTGTGGTACATATGCACAATGGAGTATTACTCAGCCATTAAAAAGAATACATTTGAATCAGTTCTAATGAGGTGGATGAAACTGGAGCCTATTATACAGAGTGAAGTAAGCCAGAAAGAAAAACACCAATACAGTATACTAACACATATATATGGAATTTAGAAAGAAGGTAACAATAACCCTGTATACAAGACAGCAAGAGAGACACTGATGTATAGAACAGTCTTTTGGACTCAGTGGGAGAGGGAGAGGGGGGAATGATTTGGGAGAATGGCACTGAAATATGTATAATATCATATATGAAACAAGTCACCAGTCCAGGTTCGATGCATGATACTGGATGCTTGGGGCTGGTGCAATGGGACGACCCAGAGGGATGGTACAGGGAGAGAGGAGGGAGGAGGGTTCAGGATGGGGAAAACATGTATACCTGTGGCGGATTCATTTTGATATATGGCAAAACCAATATAATATTGTAAAGTTAAAAAATAAAATTAAATTAAAAAAAATTAAAATTGTGTAAAGATAAATTTTTTTCAAAAAAATCACTAAAAAGAACCAGTTCCTATTTACTAAGCATCTCTCTAATAAACTACAAAAAGAATGTCATAAAACTTAGAAATCCTTAATCATAAATATAAAGCTTAAAAAAAGTTTATTTGCCCTACAGTGACCCAGGCAATACCCAATATTTCAACATCAGTGTTAACCCACACACATTGGAGATGTTAAATGTTTCAGTGTTTTTAGAAGTACACAGGTCTCCCACACTGCAGACAGACTCTTCACCAACTGAGCCACCAGGGAAGCAACGCAGGGACCTAGGTTCAGTTCCTGGGTTGGTAAGATCCCTTGGAGAAGTGAATGGCTACCCAGTCTGGTTTTCTTGTCTGGAGAATTCCATGGACAGAGAAGCCTGATGGGCTACAGTCCACGGGGTTGCAAAGTGTAGGACACAACTGAACAACTAATACCTTAGTACAGAGACAACATTTTTGCTCCATAATATAAACAATAAAAAGAGCTTAAAAATATATTTGTAATAGAGAATCTGATGTTTGCTGACAACTTTCAAACTGTTCCTAAGAGCAAGCTGAGAGCATAGGTGAAATCTCCTTTGGAATAATGAAAAAAAGGGCTTCCATTGTGGCTCAGATGGTAAAGAATCTGCCTGCAATGGGGGAGACCTGAGACCCGGATTCGATCTCTGGGTTGGGAAGATCTCCTGGAGAAGGGACTGGCTATCCACTCCGGTATTCTTGCCTGGAGCTTTGGAGCAGATGGGAAGCTAAAACCCAGCATTGACACGCAGCACAGCTGGGAGCTCTGATGTCAGCCCCACCATCTAATCACAATAAAAGCACAGCCAGCCTTCTTTCCCTGTTATTTAAGCCACTTTTGGACTAGCTTAACAAGCCTGCCCTGCTCTTCCCAGAAAGCCTCAGTGCATGACTAACAAATCTTTTCATATCTTCTCATTTAGCATCGTCACTTTCTATATCTAAACCAAACTTGGGGGGTTCAGGTGGGGTGTCCATCTCACCTCTGTGGACTGATCGCAGCAATATTTATTCTTGAATTGATGGCAGCAGATTGTTATGATTTCACTCTCAATTTAAAGTAAATAAATTTAATGATACAAGTAGATAAAAATGTTTATTCACTGTTGTAAAGGATTCATAATAAGGACTTTAATAAGGCCTAATATGTAAACTTATTTCGGAGGGAGGAAGTGGGAAAACCATCTGTAGATGTGCAAGTTCTTACAGAATTCTCGGGGGGAATTCCCCGGCAGTCCGGTGGTTAGGATTTGGCACTTTCACTACCGTGGGCCTAGGTTCAATCCCTGATCAGGGCCAAGATTCTGTAAGCCATGTGGTGCAGCCAGAAAAACAAAGAACTCTTGGGATTCATTTGGACATACTTTCCAACGGATCTACTTCAAAAATTCTCCCCCAAGTAATGTAATTTTTTAAAGGAGCTATCTACAATCTTTCCTGGGAAACCACCAAGTGGCTACGTGGTCTGCAACTCTGGCAACCAGAGCACTACCTGAAATAACAAGGAATAATGTGTAACCTTGGGCAAAAACCGCTTGGTGCCTCAGCTTCTTCTACTATATGTGCGGGGTTGCGCAACATGTCCAAATCTTTGCGACAACATGAACTATAGCACACTAGGCTCCTCTGTCCATGGGATTGCCCAGGCAAGAATACTGGAGCGGGTTGTCATTTCCTACTCTAGGGGATCTTCCCAACTCAGGGATTGAATCCGTGTCTCCTGTGTCTCCTGCATTGGCAGGTAGATTCTCTACTGCTGAAAAACCTGGGAATCTCTTCTTCTACTGTTCAGTTCAGTTCAGTCGCTCAGTCGTGTCCGACTCTTTGCGACCCCATGAATCGCAGCACCCCGGGCCTCCCTGTCCATCACCAACTCCTGGAGTTCACTCAGATTCACGTCCATCGAGTCAGTGATGCCATCCAGCCATCTCATCCTCTGTCGTCCCCTTCTCCTCTTGCCCCCAATCCCTCTGAGCATCAGAGTCTTTTCCAATGAGTCAAGTCTTCGCATGAGGTGGCCAAAGTATTGGAGTTTCAGCTTTAGCATCATTCCTTCCAAAGAAATCCCAGGGCTGATCTCCTTCAGAATGGACTGGTTGGATCTCCTTGCAGTTCAAGGGACTATCAAGAGTCTTCTCCAACACCACAGTTCAAAAGCATCAATTCTTCAGCGCTCAGCTTTCTTCACAGTCCAACTCTCACATCCATACATGACCACAGGAAAAACCATAGATTTGACTAGACAGACCTTTGTTGGCAAAGTAATGTCTCTGCTTTTGAATATGCTATCTAGGTTGGTCATAACTTTCCTTCCAAGGAGTAAGCATCTTTTAATTTCATGGCTGCAGTCACCATCTGCAGTGATTTTGGAGCCCAGAAAAATAAAGTCTGACACTGTTTCCACTGTTTCCCCATCTAGTTCCCATGAAGTGATGGGACCAGATGCCATGATCTTCATTTTCTGAATGTTGGGCTTTAAGCCAACTTTTGCACTCTCCACTTTCACTTTCTGCCATAAGGGTGGTGTCATCTGCATATCTGAGGTTATTGAGATTTCTCCCAGCAATCTTGATTCCAGCTTGTGCTTCTTCCAGTCCAGCATTTCTCATGATGTACTCTGCATATAAGTTAAATAAGCAGGGTGACAATATACAGCCTTCACATACTCCTTTTCCTATTTGGAACCAGTCGGTTCTTCCATGTCCAGTTCTAACTGTTGCTTCCTGACCTGTATACATATTTCTCAAGAGGCAGGTCAGGTGGTCTGGTATTCCCATCTCTTTCAGAATTTTCCACAGTTTGTCGTGATCCACACAGTCAAAGGCTTTGGCATAGTCAATAAAGCAGAAACAGATGCTTTTCTGAAACTCTCTTGTTTTTTCCATGATCCAGAGGATGTTGGAAATTTGATCTCTGGTTCCTCTGCCTTTTCTAAAACCAGCTTGAACATCAGGAAGTTCATGGTTCACATATTGCTGAAGCCTGGCTTGGAGAATTTTGAGCATTACTTTACTAGCACGTGAGATGAGTGCAATTTTGTGGTAGTTTGAGCATTCTTTGGCATTGCCTTTCTTTGGGATTGGAATGAAAACTGACCTTGAATGAAAACTGACCTTTTCCAGTCCTGTGGCCACTGCTGAGTTTTCCAAATTTGCTGGCATATTGAGTGCAGCACTTTCACAGTATCATCTTTCAGGATTTGAAAGAGCTCAACTGGAATTCCATCACCTCCACTAGCTTTGTTCATAGTGATGCTTTCTAAGTCCACTTGACTTCACATTCCAGGATGTCTGGCTCTAGGTCAGTGATCACACCATCGTGATTATCTGGGTTGTGAAGATCTTTTTTGTACAGTTCTTCTGTGTATTCTTGCCACCTCTTCTTAATATCTTCTACTTCTGTTAGGTCCATACCATTTCTGTCCTTTATCGAGCCCATCTTTGCGTGAAATGTTCCCTTGGTATCTCAAATTTTCTTGGAGAGATCTCTAGTCTTTCCTATTCTGTTGTTTTCCTCTGTTTCTTTGCATTGATAGCTGAGGACAGCTTTCTTATCGCTTCTTGCTATTCTTTGGAACTCTGCATTCAGATGCTTATATCTTTCCTTTTTGCTTCTCTTCTTCTCACAGCTATTTGTAAGGCCTCCCCAGACAGCCATTTTGCTTTTTTGCATTTCTTTTCCAAGGGGATGGTCTTGATCCCTGTCTTCTGTACAATGTCACGAACCTCATTCCATAGTTCATCAGGCACTCTATCTATCAGATCTAGGCCCTTAAATCTACTTCTCACTTTCACTGTATAATCATAAGGGATTTGATTTAGGTCCTACCTGAATGGTCTAGTGGTTTTCCCTACTTTCTTCAATTTAAGTCTGAATTTGGCAATAAGGAGCTCATGATCTGAGCCACAGTCAGCTCCTGGACTTGTTTTGTTGAGCTTCTCCATCTTTGACTGAAAAGAATATAATCAGTCTGATTTCAGTGTTGACCACCTGGTGATGTCCATGTGTAGAGTTTTCTCATGTGTTGTTGGAGAGGGTGTTTACTATGACCGGTGCACTTTCTTGGCAAAACTCTATTAATCTTTGCCCTGCTTCATTCCGTATTACAAGGCCAAATTTGCCTGTTACTCCAGGTGTTTCTTGACTTCCTACTTTTGCATTCCAGTCCCCTATAATGAAAAGGACATCTTTTTTGGGTGTTAGTTGTAAAAGGTGTTGTAGGTCTTCATAGAACCGTTCAACTTCAGCTTCTTCAGCATTACTGGTTGGGGCATAGACTTGGATTACTGTGATATTGAATGGTTTGCCTTGGAAACGAACAGAGATCATTCTGTCGTTTTGGAGATTGCATCCACGTACTGCATTTCGGACTCTTTTGTTGACCATGATGGCTACTCCATTTCTTCTGAGGGATTCCTGCCCGCAGTAGTAGATATAATGGTCATCTGAGTTAAATTCACCCATTCCAGTCCATTTGAGTTCGCTGATTCCTAGAATATCGACATTCACTCTTGCCATCTCTTGTTTGACCACTTCCAATTTGCCTTGATTCATGGACCTGACATTCCAGGTTCCTATGCAATATTGCTCTTTACAGCATCGGACCTTGCTTCTATCACCAGTCACATCCACAGCTGGGTATTGTTTTTGCTTTGGCTCCATCCCTTCATTCTTTCTGGAGTTATTTCTCCACTGATCTCCAGTAGCATACTGGGCAGCTACTGACCTAGAGATTTCCTTTTTCAGTATCCTATCATTTTGCCTTTTCATACTGTTCATGGGGTTCTCAAGACAAAAATATACTCTAATAATACTATCTACTTCATAGAATTATTACAAAAATGATATGAGTTAATATTTAGAAATGGCTTAGAAGAGTGCCTAGCCTATGATAATCTCCATATATCCATTTGATAAGCAGCTGCAAGAACATTTAGGTATATTGGTTCAATGTGATGCTTCTGGACTATCTATTAAAATAGACAATAGCCTCTCCTTTCTCTGAAAAATTACTGCATTAGTATGGAGTCTCCTTATTGCCAAATTCAGACTTAAATTGAAGAAAGTAGGGAAAACCACTAGACCATTCAGGTATGACCTAAATCAAATCCCTTACAATTATACAGTGGAAGTGAGAAATAGATTTAAGGGACTAGATCTGATAGACAGAGTCCCTGATGAACTATGGAATGAGGTTCGTGACATTGTACAGGAGACAGGGATCAAGACCATCCCCAAGAAAGAAATGCAAAAAAAGCAAAACAGCTGTCTGAGGAGGCCTTACAAACAGCTCTGAAAAGAAGAGAAGTGAAAAGCAAAGGAGAAAAGGAAAGATATACCCATTTGAATGCAGAGACCCAAAGAATAGCAAGGAGAGATAAGAAAGCCTTCCTCTGTAATCAGTGCAAAGAAATACAGGAAAGCAATAGAATGGGAAAGCCTAGAGATCTCTTCAAGAAAATTAGATATACCAAAGGATTATTTCATGCAACGATGGGCACAATAAAGGACAGAAATGGTATGGACCCAACCGAAGCAGAAGATATTAAGAAGAGTTGGCAAGAATACACAGAAGAACTACACAAAAAGATCTTCATGACCCAGATAACCACAATGATGTGATCACTCACCTAGAGCCAGACATCCTGGAATTCAAAGTCAAATGGGCCTTAGAAAGCATAACTATGAACAAAGCTAGTGGAGGTGATGGAATTCCAGTTGAGCTATTTCAAATCCTAAAAGTTGATGCTGTGAAAGTACTGCACTCAATATGCCAGCAAATTGGGAAAATTCAGCAGTGGCCACAGGACTGGAAAAGGTCAGTTTTCATTCCAATCTCAAAGAAAAGCAATGCCAAAGAATGCTCAGACTGGCACAAAATTACACTCATCTCACACGCTAGTAAAGGAATGCTCAAAATTCTACAAGCTGGGCTTTAACAGTACATGAATTGTGAACTTCCAGATGTTCAAGCTGGTTTTAGAAAAGGCAGAGGAACCAGAGATCAAATTGCCAACATCTGCTGGATCACTGAAAAAGCAACAGAGTTCAGAAAAACATCTATTTCTGTTTTATTGACAATGCCAAAGCCTTTGACTGTGTGGATCACGACAAACTGTGGAAAATTCTGAAAGAGATGGGAATACCAGACCACCTGACCTGCCTCTTGAGAAATCTGTATGCAGGTCAGGAAGCAACAGTTAGAACTGGACATGGAACAACAGACTGGTTCCAAATAGGAAAAGGAGTACGTCAAGGCTGTATATTGTCATCCTGCTTATTTAACTTATATGCAGAGTACATCATGAGAAATGCTGGGCTGGAAGAAGCACAAGCTGGAATCAAGATTGCTGGGAGAAATATCAATAACCTCAGATATGCAGATGACACTACCCTTAAAGCAGAAAGCGAAGAACTAAAGAGCCTCTTGATGAAAGTGAAAGACGAGAGTGCAAAAGTTGGCTTAAAGCTCAGCATTCAGAAAACTAAGATCATAGCATCTGGTCCCCATCACTTCATGGCAAATAGACGGGGAAACAGTGGCAGACCTTATTTTGGGGGGCTCCAAAATCACTGCAGATGGTGACTGCAGCCATGAAATTAAAAGACACTTACTCCTTGGAAGAAAAGTTATGACCAACCTAGATAGCATATTCAAAAGCAGACATATTACTTTGCCAACAAAGGTCAGTCTAGTCAAAGCTATGGTTTTTCCAGTGGTCATGTATGGATGTGAGAGTTGGATTATAAAGAAAGCTGGGCACCAAAGAATTGATGCTTCTGAACTGTGGTGTTGGAGAAGGCTCTTGAGAGTCCCTTGGACTGCAAGGAGATCCAACCAGTCAATCCTAAAGGAAATCAGTCCTGGATGTTCATTGGAGGGACTGATGTTGAAGCTGAAACTCCAACACTTTGGCCACCTGATGTGAAGAACTGACTCATTGGAAAAGACCCTGATGCTGGGAAAGATTGAAGGTGGGAGGAGAAAGGGACGACAGAGGATGAGGTGGTTGGATAGCACCACTGACTCGATGGACATGAGTTTGAGTAAGCTCTGGGAGTTAGTGATGGACAGGGAGACCTGGCGTGCTGCAGTCCATGGGGTTGCAAAGAGTCAGACACAACTCTCGACCGAACTGAACTGATGGAGTCTAAATATGTTGGTCCCATGTACTTCGTGTGATTAGTAATCTCTCCAAATGGGCTCTAAGCACCTTGAGGCAGAGGTCACCCCCACGGCGCCCCACTGTGTCTGCCACGCACTTTCCGCGCCACATCGCCTAGGTGTCCTCAGCAGTGCCTCCATGAGACATACTTTTTTTGAAAAGAAAAGTTTTCTAAAGTAGTCTCTAAGTAAAGAATGTTCAACAATCATTCATGCAGAGTCCACAGACAGAGGCCAACCTAACTAGGATCAGAGCAATGGAAAATAAAACACTCCGACTTAACTACTTTAAATCAGAAATCAGAGGCATTATTACCTTCATTTATTTACATTCTGCCTAGTAATATAAAGGAGCTCAGGTGGCTTCCTATAAATACATAGAGATATAACTATTAAATAAAACACAAAACTAGAAAAATATGCATTAAAAGACCAACATTAGGAGTAGGGTAATGGAATACTTCCACACAGCAGATATGGTCTATATACCGGCTAAAACAATGCTTTTCCCGGCCACCATCTATAGGGGGTGTGTCTTTAAGAACAACTTGGAGCAGTCCAACAGTGAGTTTTAAAAGAAGGCTCTCATGAAACTCCATTTAAAAAATGCCGAAGACATCACACCACAACAGGATTCAAAGAAAACAATTGTGTAAGGAGCCAAAGCATGACTGTCCCAAGTACAAACTAAACCAAGGATAGGACATGGAACAGCTACGGAAACAGACCGACTGCATATCACTCGAACAATCCTTTACAAGCATCACTTCCCTTAACCGGCTCTTGAAAGAAGTTGTTTGGCAAAACATTTCTGGCTGTATTCTTAGCCAGTGTGGTCTGTGTTGATTATCAAAGGTAGATCCATATTCTTGACAGATCAAAGAACAAAGCAGGCTGATTATAAAAACCGAGGTGCCAAATCAAAGATCTCATCATGCATGGCCATCTCACACAGGGGTGGGAGATGAGCCATGGGATGCCCCTGGCAAGCAACAGCAGCACTTCTCTTAGAGAATGACTTTGGGAGAGGTCCAGTCTAAAGTACAAGTGATTGATCACACTGCCAATTCTAGACCATAAAGCACAGGCAATATAATTTTAGGCCAGGAACTTTCCCTGGGACTTGCTAACAGTCACCCTACCTGGCCAGCAGCTACACAATTTGCAGGGCCCAAGACTGGGGTGGAGAGGGCGTGGTACTTGGATCAGGAGGGTAAGATGGCCCTGCTGAGTCGCCCACCTAACCCTCTCAGTTCAGTTCAGTTCAGTCGCTCAGTCGTGTCTGACTCTTTGCAGCCCCATGAATCACAGCACGCCATGCCTCCCCCTAACCCTCTAGGGTGCTGCCAACCTAGTGGGCAATGGAATGATCACCATGCTGTGCCACCCAAAGACACCCTAGGGCACGTGGGGCTGGAGAGTAGTGGGGCAAAAACCCATCCCTGGGAGGCAAGCAGGAGGCAAGCTTCCATGTGAGCTGAGGCTCTGAGGCCCATGCACACCCACTGTCTCATCAGACTTCACTTACAAAATATACATTCAAAGATAAGAATTATTAAGACGTTCAAGACAGTGACCTTGGAGCATTAAACCCCAAGTTCATATAGGGTCTTTCTGAGTTCAAGGCCCTGTGTGATTATGATAAGTCCCTGCCTATGAAGCTGCCTCCAACAGGCATAAAAAGATCTGCAAAATGTTCTTACAAAGCATCTGATTTTGAATGATAAGCCTGATCAACAAACTATCAACTGAATGAGTTAAAAAAGACATTCCTTGGTCACATTTACAATTCTCTACCATATCAAACATAGTACACACTGGTTTAAAGTTACCACCACCACTACCTAAAAAAATGACATATCTAGAGTTTTTGCACTAATTACAAAATCAAACTTATTATTCCTATTCTGACTGTGGTAGACTGATAACTGATTAGGGACTCCTTACCAAAATTCCTTTAAGCAATCTATGTATATTTATTTTAAAAGTTGGAAAGTACACTTTTCATTTGAAAGCTACTATTAATATATCAGCCCAATTAATTGTTATATTAATATAACAATTAATATACTCTTATGTTTATATTCCAGGCTTTTGACATTATGGAAAACAAGAATAATTTGATAAGACTAATAGGCTTTTTAAAAATTTTATTTAGTTTCGGCTGTGCTGGATCTTCATCGCTGCTCGGGCTTTTCTCTAGTTGCAGCGATTGAGGGCTATTCTCTAGTTGCTGTACGTGGGCTTCTCAGTGGTTTTTCCTGTTGCAGAGCACAGGCCCTAATGCACTTGGGTTTCAGCAGTTGCAGCTCCTGGGCTCTAGGGCACAGGCTCAATAGTTGTAGTACACAGGCTTAGTTGCTCCGTGGTGTGTGGGATTTTCCTGGACCAGTAATTGAACCCGTGTTTCCTGCATTGGCAGGCAGATTCTTTACCACCTAAAACCTATTTTTTAGGAAAGCCCCAGACTACGAGGTTTTAAAACTTTTCAGGAAAATGATATGCAATTTATAATAGATCCTGGGAATTCCCTGGTGGGCCAGTGGTAGGACTCCCTGCTTTCATTGCCGAGAGCCTGAGTTCAATCCCTGGTGAGGGAACTAAGATCCCAAAAGGCGCATGGCAAGGCCAAAAATAATAATAATAATAATAATAATAAAATAAAATAGTTCTTGCCTCTGTAGAAAACAGAATTGAGAGGAATACAAGCTGAAACAGGTAAATTAATTAAGAAGTTACTGCAATAGTTCTGGGATAGAGCAATGGTAACCTCGACTGGCGAAGAGAAGATGGAAAGAGAAATGGACAATCAATAGAACTTCTTGCTAACAACTGAATATGAGAATAAAGAAAAAGAATAAACTAAGAGTAATGCCTGAGTTTCTGGTCTGAACACCCGGATAAACCAAGGTGCTATAAAGCTAGAGATTTAACTGGGGAGAAGGAACAGAAATCAACCCCCATTTTTGGAAATGTTAAGTTTGTGAAGGCTCCAAATGGAGTCAAGTAGGGAACGGAAAATGCAGATCTGAAACTCAGAGGTCTAGGTTGAGTATAAATTTCTGAAGTTATGAGCATACAACTGGTATTTAAAACCACAGAAGAAAATGCCATCATCTCATGAAATAATGTAGTAAAAGATGAGGGTCAGGCCTAAGTCTTGAGGAACACCACCACATAAGATCAGCTGCGCAGAGAGGGAAGATCCTGTCAAAAGTGGGTGAAAGGGAGCAGATTGTGAGAATGGAAGAAAACTAGAGGATGGGGTGTCAGGAAAGCGAAGGAGTGAGAGGGGGTCTTAGATAATGACTACAGAAAAGGCTCAAGAGAGCCTGGCAACTTGCAATGCACCAATGGTGTGGGGGAGGCAGCTGGGAGAGCAGGTGGGAAGGGCAGAGATCTGTACAAAGACAGGAGGGAGTACAGACAACTTTTCAGAAATTTTGTTGAGAGCTGGTGTCTGGAAGCGTAGCTAGGGAGACTGTGGGACCAGGAAAGGATTTTTAAAGATTAGAAATTCTAGAGCTTGTTTATATTGTAATAAAAAGGATCCAAAGAGAGGCAATGACTAAAGCAACAGATCCTTGAAGACGTGAAAGGAAATGATAGGGTTGGGGGTCAGTCAGTTGATTACAACAAAGGGACAGAAGGACAAGAGAGGTAGGAGTATTTAAAAGGGAATGATTGTAACAATGGACCGCAGAGTCCAAGCTGGAAACGGAGAGGAACAGCCAGGAAGTGACTAATGTAAATGAGAGAGTGAGAAAGAGTCAGAAGTCTTAATGAGTTCCAGACAGCATCGCAGGGAGACTGTCAGAAAGAGGTCATCTTGACGAACAGGATGAGGTTTGGAGTTGGTGCACTTTCTGGTGATGATAAGGCTCAGAGAAGACAAAAGGGTAAGAGAGATGGCCAGAGTAGGAGATGCTCAGAGTAGTAAGAAACAGCTCCTCAAGAGACAGCATGCACCTGGGGACCTCCTAAAGGTGACTGTGGTCAACAGGGATATGAAGAATGAAAGGGTAAATCCAGATACTCTTCAAGAGTAAGGGACAAACAAGTTCTCTGGCTGCATTCCCCAGGGACACAGCTACTTAATGGGCTCCCTGGAGCTTCGTAGGGTGTCACAGCAATGCTTATGGGAAGGCAGCACCTACTGAGAATTTCACAGCTCAATTTCCACGTTTGTATTAGGTAAATTATACCTTAGAGCTTCAGAAAGCTTTCATTTTTACTGTAAAAATTTTAAAATCCCCCTTGTTTCAAAACGTTTAACTAATGAACTTTAACAAAGTGTAGCAACATTCTACCAACCCTCAACGAATATATTCAACCAATACTTACTGGGTTCCCACTATGTCCCAGGCGCTTTTTAGATCTTAGGGAAGATTTATACTTTAGTGGGAAAACCAGGAAAGAATAAACATACAAGGAAGAAATAATATCTTTTCAGCTATCAACAGTAGGGAGAATACAAACTAGAGCAATGGAGATCAGCAAATAATGGGGTTAGTGGTTGCATGCGCCACTGCAAAGTTAGCTGACATGGGCGTTCACTGTGTTTGTGTTCATTTTTGTGTACTCTGACTTCTAAGACCAGCAATCTTTCCATTCAACATTAGTACACTAAATACCTTGAGGGGTATTTAGTTCCCTGGCAGTTCAGTGGTGAAGACTCCATGCTTCCAAGGCAGGGGGTGTGGGTTCGATCCCTGGTTCGGGAACTTAGATCCCACATACCACACAGTGCAGCCAAAAAATAAAAACAAAACACAAGTACCTTGAAATCTTGTATAGAACTGATTATTTCATTTTCGGCTGTGCTGGGTCTTCACTGCTGCTCGGGCTTTTCTCTAGTTGCAGTGTGCCGGCTTCTCACTGCCGTGGCTTCTCTTGTTGCAGAACATGGCTTTAAAGCACAAGGTAAGTCGTTGCGGTACATGGGTTTAGCTGTTCTAAGGCATGTGGGATCTTCCCAGATCAGGTACTGAACGCGTGTTTCCTGCATTGGCAGGCGGATTCTTTACCACTGACCCACCAGGGAAGCCCCAGAACTGATTATTTAAAAAACAAAAAGGAAGGTCAATGAATTTGAAAGAAAAAGTATCGGGACTCCCCTGGTAGTCCAGTGGCTAAGAATCTGCCCTCCGATGCAGGGGATGAGGCTTCCATCCCTGGTCGGGCACTAAGCCTGCAGGCCACAGCTACAGAGCCCATGCGCTCTGGAGTTCCTGCGCCACAATTAGAGAGAAGCCCTGAGTCTCAATGTGTGCCTCAACTAAGACCCGATGCAGTCAAAAATAAAAATAAACTAATATATTTTTTTTAAAAAAGAATAAGTATCCACATTCAATGAATAATGTTGGTCATCTGTAGAGTTATACACTCTGTATCACAGGCTCTCCGTCTAGGAAAACTTTCAAGATGCAGGAAATGCTCAAGGTTTCCAATTAAGGTTTTGAGGTTGTCCCCTCATGTCTAAAGTATCACTGTTAGCATGTGACAGCACTCTCCAGTGAAGGGAGTGACTCAACCAATCCAATGTGTCTGTCACTTATATGCCTAATCGTGGAGGGAGGCGTGTTTCAGCTCAATGACTAAAGCCATCATGGTCAACACATCCATTGAGTTGATCCTATAATCCCTGGGCACTCTTGTGAGGATAGTCTGTCTCTGCACAGGCAGAAAAATACATTAACAACTCAATCCACTTAAACATTCTAACACCCCAGCATTTATATACTCACCGAAACTCAATAAGCTGACATGATATCCTTATTGGATACAATGCTCTTGAGAGTTTGGTTAGTTTCTCTTCTGAGCCATATCACTGTCAAATGACTGCTCCCTAGATCTTGAGGTTCCAATCTGGGAGGACCTACCTTCCTGTTTGCACTCACTCTCTGCTCTAATGTTTATAGTTCCCACATGGGATTCTGTTCAACAGTTCACCTGCTAGCCACTAAATACTTACCACTACATTCTAGGTAGTGTGTTAAGCAATGAAAACCTAAAGACGGATAAGGCACAGCTCTGCATTTAGTGAAACGATCATATAGAAAGATAATGTTAGATAAAATGACAGAGTAGAAGCTTAGAGGCAGGGCACTTGGCCTTACTGCAGAATATCTGCCAGATGAGTTTGCACTTGAGATGGGAAGGCTACATAGAGGTAGCCAGGTAAATAAATAGGGAGAAGGGTAATCAACGGGCAGAGTGAACATACCATACAGAAAACCAAGGAGACAAAATAGTGAATCATTCAGAAATGCTGTAAACAAAGTGCAAGGAAGCTAATGGCAGAAGCTAAGGACCTAAGCTTATCCTGGAGATAATGGAGAGGGATGGAGGGTCTTAGCTGAAGGGCAGCACAATTAAGTCTGTCCACAAGAGATCCCTCTGGCAACACCTGGGAGGGTAGTCCAGAGGGGAACATGACTAGCATTAGGGAGACCAATTAGGAGGCTCCTGCAGTCATCTGGACTTAAAAAGATTGGCAGCTAATACAACGGAAAGAAGAGATGGATTCAGAAAAAGAAGGTGAACACTGGGAGGACTCCAGTTAAATCCATGGAGGTGGGGTGAGGAAAAGGAAGGATTCTAAGATGATGTTCAAGTTTTAGTCATAGGTGTCTGAGAGAAAGACAAACGGGACAGTGGGAAACTCTGAGAACATGGCCAGTGGACTGAAGCAGAGGCACAGTTTGGAAAGGAGAGACACATGGAGCTGAATTTTAAGAACAGGAAGTCTAACTTGCTTCTGGACATTCAGTGGGTAACAGTCTGCAGTTCAAAGAACTGGAGATATATTTGGGAGTCACCATTTATTTAATAAATCTTTATCAACTGCTTTATCTGCCAGATATGAATTGCAATAAAAAAAAAAAAAAAAAAAACTAGATGCGATCACTAAAGATGAGCATGATGAGACCAGCAGATGGCTGAGAGCAGAACCGAAGGAAAAATCAATATTAGGGCACAGGCTGGTGCTGGGGGAATGCTTAGAACAGACAGTGAAGAGAGATGAGAATCAGAAGTAACGTCACAAAGAAAAAGGAAATAAGATTAGAGCGGTCAACAATGTAAAGGAAGCAAAGAAGTCCAGAAAGAAAGACATGAAATAGGTCAGTTGATTTGGCAACCTCAGGTGTGTGTGTGTGTGAAAGTTGCTCAGTCGTGTCCAACTCTTTGCGACCCCATGGACTGTGTAGCCCACCAGGCTTCGCTCTCCGTGGGATTCTCCAGGCAATAGTGGAGTGGGTTGCCACGCCCTTCTCCAGGGGATCTTCCCAACCCAGGGATCAAACCCAAGTCTCCAGCATTGTAGGCGGTTTCTTTATTGTCTGAGCATTTATTAAAGTGTCAAATACATGACAGGAGGCAGAAGTCAGATCACATTGACTTGAGACGTGAGAAGTGCTAAAATAGAGCAAAGAAGAGAACTGTTTACAGTGAAGGGAAATCAACTATTTGAGATCTCCTCCTACAGCTTATCTTTTATAATTCATTACTGATGTGGTGGTTAATTTTATGTGTCAACTTGGCTGAGCCACCAACTGGGTCAATAATCTTTGTTGAAAGACTATTGTGAATGTTTTTATGAAGGTGTGTTTTTTGATGAGATTGCCAATGAAACTGGCAGAATCTGAGTAAAGCAGATTATCTTCCCTAAATGTTAGGTTCAGTCACTAAGTTATGTCAGACTCTGTGACCCCATGGACTGTAGCATGCCAGGCTTCCCCATCTGTCACTAACTCTGGGAGTTTGCTCAAACTCATGTCCATTGAGTCGGTGATGCCACCCAACCATCTCATCCTCTGTCACCCCTCCCTCTGCTCCTGCCTTCAATCTTTCCCAGCATCAGGGTCTTTTCCAATGAGTCAGCTCTTTGCATCAGGTAGCCAAAGTACTGGAGCTTCAGTTTTAGTATCAGTACTTTCAATGAATATTCACAGTTGATTTTCTTTAGGATTGACTGATTTGATCTCCTTGCAGTCTAAGGGACTCTCAAGAGTCATCTTCAGCACCACAGTTCAGAAGCATCAATTCCACAGAATTGTTTTCTTTATGGACCAACTCTCACATCCATACATGACTACTGGAAAAAACATAGCTTTGACTATACAGATCTTTGTCAGCAAAGTGATGTCTTTGTTTTTTAATACACTGCCTAGGTTTGTCATAGCTTTTCTTCCAAGGAGCAAGCATCTTTTAATTTCTTGGCTGTGGTCACTGTACACAGTGATTTTGGAGCCCAAGAAAATAAAGTCTGTCATTGTTTTCATTTTTTCCCCATCTATTTGCCACGAAGTGATGGGACCAGATGCCATGATCTTCGTTTTCTGAAAGTTGAGTTTTAATCCAGCTTTTCACTCTCCTCTTTAACCTTCATCAAGAAGCTCTTTAGTTCCTCTTTGCTTTCTACCATCAGGGTAGTATCATCTACACTTCGCATGATGTACTCTACAGATGGGATTCACAGGTGGTGCTAGTGGTAAAGAACCTGCCTGCCAATGCATACGAGATGATGGTTAGATCCCTGGATCAGGAAGTTCCCCCAGAGGATGGTATGCCAATCCACTCCAATATTCTTCCCTGGAGAATCCCACCAAGAAGCCTGGTGGGCAACAGTCCACAGGCTCGCCAAGAGTTGAACATGACTGACACACTCTGAACATGACACACGCACACACTCTGCATATAAGTTAAATGAGCAGGGTGACAATATACAGCCTTGACATACTCCCTTCCCAATTTTGAACCAATCTGTTGTTCCATGTCCTGTTTTAACTGTTGCTTCTTGACCTCCATACAGGTTTCACAGGAGGCAGGTAAGGTGGTCTGGTATTCCCATCTCTTTAAAAATTTTCCACAGTTTGCTGTGATCCATACAGTCAAAGGCTTTAGTGTAGTCAGTGAAGCAAAAGCAGAGTTCTTCTGGAATTCTCTTGCTTTTTCTATGATCTAACAGATATTGGCAATTTAATCTCTGGTTCCTCTGCCTTTTCTAAATCCAGTTTGTATATTTGGAAGTTCTTGGTTCATGTACTATTGAAGCCTAGCTTGAAGGATTTTGAGCATTACCTTACTAGGATGTGAAATGAGTGCAATTGTACAGTAGTTTGAACATTCTTTGGCATTGCCCTTCTTTGGGATTGGAATGAAAACTGACATTTTCCAGTCATGTGGCCATTGCTGAGTTTTCCAAATTTGTTGGTATATTGAGTGCAATACTTTAACAGCATCATCTTTTAGGATCTGAAATAGTTCAGCTGGAATTCTGTCATCTGCACTAGCTTTGTTCTTAGTAATCCTTCATAAGACCCACTTGACACTTCAAGATGTCTGGCTCAAGGTGAGTGACCACACCATCATGGTTATCCAGGTCATTAAGACCTTTTTTGTACAAACCTAGACAGAGTATTAAAAGGCAAAGACATCACTTTGAGGACAAAGGTCTGTAGAGTGAAAGCTGTGTTTTTTCCATTAGTCATGTACAGATGTGAGAGTTGGACCATAAAGAAGGTTGAGCACCAAAGAAATGATGGTTTCAAACTGGTGCTGGAGAAGACTCTTGAGAGTCTTCCCTTGGACTGCAAGGAGATCAAACCAGTCAATTGTAATGGAAATCAACACTGAATACTCATTGGAAGAACTGATGCTGAAGCTTAAGCTCCAATACTTTGGCCACCTGATGCAAAGAGTCAACTCACTAGAAAAGACCCTCATGTTGGGAAAGACTGAAGGCAACCGGAGAAGGGGGCATCAGAGGATGAGATTGTTACATAGCATCACCAACTCAATGGACATGGATTTAAGCAAACTCTGGAAGATAGTGAGGGACAGGGAAGCCTGGCGTGCTGCAGTCCATGGCGTTGCAAAGAGATGGACGTGACTTAATGACTGAACAACAACCCCAAAGTGGTGGAGACCACTGTGTGATTCATTTACTTAAAATATCCATACACCCATCCATTTATCCTGCTGGTCCTGTGTCTCTGGACAATTCTGACTAAAACAGATTTTGGTACCAAGGGTGCTTCTTTCTAGAACAGAATCTTAAGGATGAATTTTCTGAATTGGTTCTGGAATTTGGGGAATTGGCTCTCCACTCTGATTAGATTTAAAGCACTAATGACCATTTAGTAAAGAGAGCACTGATAGTCCCTGGCAAAATGTGGCAACAGAGATATACAAACCATCACCAATGAATATCCCTAATCAAACAGTTACAAAAGGAGGAGTTTGGGATGACCATGTATATAACACTTTTGAACATTTTTTGTCAAACTAATGAGGATAATGATGTAGGTTAATTTGCTCCTATAGTCACTAGACAAAGTCAGAAAGAATGGGATGAGCTCAGGGATTCAAATTCCCAACTCAAGAGCTCATAAATGACCAGAAAACTTCTTCCCTGAAAGGGGTACTTATCTCCTATAGCCATAGAGCTGAGACTGCGAAAACCAAACCCAAACCTCTCATCCTGAGACTGGCTGGATTACACAGCAATTTGAATCTGCAACTTCACAGGTGCCTACTATCAAAGGTGGGGCGCTGAGCGTAATGAGGGCCATGAAGGAAGCCTGAGAGAGCTGGGCATGCGAGCACCTACGACTGAGTTTCCTCTGCCAGGATAAGCATACCCCAGCCTGGGATTAACCCTGCTTTGCCCGGAAACATCAATGGACTCCCCTGAGGCAGCTGCCGTGAAAGACACTGAAGAGTGTCCTCAGCACCCAGCCCAACCACTCCTCTTTGGTTCTGGACTGATCGCTAGCCTCAAGGCACAGAAGCTTCCTACAGGTACAGAGTATGACCCATGAAGAGATGCACTACACTCCAAAAGAACTACTTGATTTTTCTAATTCACACAGATAGAAGAATCGATGCTTTCAAACTGGAGCATCGATTACAGAGCAACTCAAATTGCTCTGTAATCCAGCCAGTCTCAGGATGAGAGTTTTGGGTTTGGTTTTCGCAGTCTCAGCTCTGTGGCTGTAGGAGATAAGTAACCCTTTCAGGGATATGTTAGAAGAGACTCTTGAGAGTCCCTTGGACTGCAAGAAGATCAAACCAGTCAATCCTAAAGAAAATCAGTCCTGAATATTCACTGGAAGGACTGATGCTGAAGCTGAAGCTCCAATACTGTGGTCACCTGATGCAAAGAGCCGACTCACTGGAAAAGACCATGATGCTGGGAAAGACTGAAGGCAGGAGGAGAAGGTGATAACAGAGGATGAGACAGCTGGATGGCATCACCGACGCAATGGACACGAGTTGGAGCAAGCTCCAAAAGATGGTGATGGACAGGAAGGCCTGGCATGCTGCAGTCCATGGGGTCCCGAAGAGTTTGGACACAACTGAGTGACTGAATAACAACAGACAGAAATCCAAGGAACATGTGTAGAATGGATACTAAGTATGCAGAACAATGGTGGTAGGAACACAAAGCTGAATCAGGCCAAATTGGTTGATAAGAGCCCATTAAACAGATATTCTGCATTTAATGTTGCAATTCAAGAGCATTAGAAACAGCGTTAACAGTTTGTATTGGTCCCTTGGCTAAAACATGGGCCAAAAGTGGCCCACAGAAAATGAGCTTGAAATGCCGGATCTGCCTTGGTTTAATGAAGAGGAAGGGATTCAAAGGCTCAGGGAAATTGGAAAGTTAGAGGGAATTTGTCTTCTTTTTAATTAATTATACTGTAGTTGCTCTACAATGTTGTGTTAGTTTCTGCTATAGCACAAAGTGAATCAGCTACATGTTTACATATACCCCCACTTTTCTGGATTTCCTTCCCATTTAGGTCACCACAGAGCACTGAGTAGAGTTCCCTGTGCTGTATGGTAGGTTCTCATTAGTTACCTATTTTATACATAGTATCAATAGTGCATATACATCGATTCCAATCTCCCAATTTGGATTGTCATTTAAGACAAATCACCCATCCCCAGGTCCAAAAGACATGCCTTTCTGAATAACTATGAGAAAAAAATTTGTGAGGAGAGCCCCAGCATCCTTGAAGAGTCCTGGGACGACTCTCAGTAGGCCAGAACTTACAGAGCGAACTGCTAACACTGATGTGATGTTCCCTAACGGCAATGGAAGGAACTGGATCCAAGTGGCAGCACTCAGCTGCCAAAGGCAAGTGCATTTCCATGGCAACAGCAGAGGGAAAGCAGTAGCCAGAATAGTCTGACTCAGAGACAGGCAGCATTGGCTAGTTGATCATAGTGTTCCTGGAAATGATATAGGTGGGCAGCCCACCAAATTCTTATTTGATCTGTGTAAGCAGAAAAGTTCTAGGTCACATGAATAAAAGTCTAACTTGAATCATAAAAATAGAAAGTCACATCTCCTCCATCAATTCCCATACTTAAATCAGTTGAATAAAGACAAGGCCGCAGGGTCCAAACTAGCATAAGTTAAGAAATGAGTTTGAATGAAGGTGTTTTAAGTAGCAAGCCATTAGCTTTATGTATTAGATGTGTTTCAGGAGGTAGAATTTTTCAGATTTCACAAAATTAACACAATGCATATACTATATATTATACAACAGCCCCAGTCGGATGTAAGACAGCATCCCACAATCAAACATATAACATGTTTCTTTGGTGAAACATACGATTATTTTTCCAAGTGGATCACAATTGAAATAGTCTATTACTAGTTCAGGTCAAATTCTGCAGCCAAAAGAGTATGTATCAAACTTAGGAAAAAACTTTCTGTTTTCAGAGCTTTTGGGATTTCAGAATTGCTGATAAAACTGTGGACCTATAATTTGAAATGAGAAATTGCCCCTCAGCATTTTCTGTTCTGAAATCCATATACAAATCAGCATCATCTTTGCTTATTATTAAAATATTCTTTAATTTCTCTAGTATATAAAGTTCATCAAGCCTTACCAGGGTTCTTCTATATTTGCATTCACTGGGGGTGGGGGTTTGGAATAAATTCCAAACAGATGAAAGTGATCCAGACCAAAAGTCCCTACGAGTTAAGAGACAAGAGCTGGAACTCCTGCTCGAGGCAGGCAGAAAGGCAGCGGGGCTACAGAACCTCTGCCAGTGGGGTGGAAGGGCCAGGAAAGATGCCAGTGAGGAGCTTTGGTTTGAACATTCTGAGCCTGTTTGGACATCCTGTAAGGCAAGCCTGCCAGGAGTCTAACTGCAGAAGGATCTGCACAGCTTCCAGGGAGAAACTCAGCCCAAGTGAGGAGGGAAGGCTTAGTGGCTTGGTCCACATGAGGGGCAAGGAACATTTCTGAGCCTTATGCGGTGTCAGACACTTGGATAAATGGATTCATGCTGTGTCCTAGCCAGAGGGAGCAATACCAGAGTGAGAAACTACAAGAATCACACCATTCACAAGCCCTAGGGAGGAGTAGGGCACAATTCTGCATCAGCAGTGAGGAAGGCTTCAACATGGCAGCTTCGTGCTCTAGGTTGGAGTCGGCAGCATCAAGGCACAGGGCTCTTGGCACAAACGTGACCACAGACACAGGACACTGGTGGATGCCCTGGGACAGTTAAAGGATTCTTTGCAAACATTTAAGACATCCTGGAAACCTCTGAAAAAGTGGTTAGAGACTTTGAAGCAGAAATTCTATAATAATGCAGCAAGTGAAAGTATTAGTCATTAGGACACTCAGTCATGTCAGACTCCTTGTGACCCCATGGACTACAGCCCACCAGGCTCCTCTGTGCATGAAATTCTCCAGGCAAGAATACTGGAGTAGGTTGCCATTCCCTTCTCCAGGGGATTGTCCTGACGCAGGAACTGAACCTGGGTCTCCTGCATTGCAGGCAGATTCTTTACCATCTGAGCCACCAGGGAAGCCCATAATAATGCAGAGTGGTTGCAAATATATGCTTTGCAGTTTTGAGTCCCAACTCTACTACACATTAGCTAAATGATTTTGCACATTACACAACCTGTCTGATTCTTAGTTTCTCCATCTGTAAAATTAATAAAAATAGTAATTACCACACAGTATTGTAAGGAGATGAAATAATGCATATAAATTGGTTAGCAAAGGCCTGGCACATGGTACAGACTCAATTAATGAGAGCAGAACAAAAGAAATAACATGAACTTAGTTTTATATCCAAACTTCTAAGTTACACTTGGTTGAAAAGAGAAAGATATATATACCTGTATCTATATCTAGAAAGATAATGGGTTAATTAATTCAAAATTTCCTCCTAACTACTCACTTTCTCTCTACCCTTCTTAACCATTGAGGAGATCTCAAATATTTGCATTTTAACATACTTTTCTCTTAGGAAGCTGAGTCCTTTACTTATGTTTCCTAGCAATATCCTTCAGAGGAGGGTATATAGCAATTATGACCTGGATGTGAATAACTGTAGGAAACAGGCTGGTATAGGGTCATCCAAGTTCTCACTGAAGCTTAGCCTACAATAAAGCACCTTTATCTTTTCAAGTGTTATCTGGAAGAAGCACAGGGTTAAGTTTACATAACTGCATGCTGACGTTCAATGTTTGGAGAGAAAAGAATACATTTCTTAACTTTGATAAAAAGCATTTAAAAAATGACTTTAAATTGCACATAACAAACTCACAAGATCCCAAAGTATTATAGACTATCACAGTCTCGGTACAGACCATGTTCACTGCAAATTCATCAACATTTGTTTAGTTGATTACAGCACAGTACTAGCAAGCTTAAGTCATGGATTTCATTCTATGGGTCAATCTCATCTACAACAATAAATAACCCAGGCTCAGCAAAGACATATTGTATCTCTAACCCCAATTAGTTAAACCCACAGGACTGGAAAAGGTCAGTTTTCATTCCAATCCCAAAGAAAGGCAATGCCAAAGAATGCTCAAACTACCGCACAATTGCACTCATCTCACATGCAAGTAAAGTAATGCTCAAAATTCTCCAAGCCAGGCTTCAGCAATACGTGAACCGTGAACTTCCTGATGTTCAAGCTGGTTTTAGAAAAGGCAGAGGAACCAGAGATCAAATTGCCAACATCCTCTGGATCATGGAAAAAGCAAGAGAGTTCCAGAAAAACATCTATTTCTGCTTTCTTGACTATGCCAAAGCCTTTGACTGTGTGGATCACAATAAACTGTGGAAAATTCTGAAAGAGATGGGAATACCAAACCACCTGATCTGCCTCTTGAGAAATCTGTATGCAGGTCAGGAAGCAACAGTTAGAACTGGACATGGAACAACAGACTGGTTCCAAATAGGAAAAGGAGTACGTCAAGGCTGTATACTGTCACCCTGCTTATTTAAATTATATGCAGAGTACATCATGAGAAACGCTGGGCTGGAAGACGCACAAGCTGGAATCGAGATTGCTGGGAGAAATCTCCATAACCTAAGATATGCAGATGACACCACCCTTATGGCAGAAAGTGAAGAGGAACTCAAAAGCCTCTTGATGAAAGTGAAAGTGGAGAGTCAAAAAGTTGGCTCAAAGCTCAACATTCAGAAAACGAAGATCATGGCATCTGGTCCCATCACTTCATGGGAAATAGATGGGGAAACAGTGGAAACAGTGGCAGACATTATTTTTCTGGGCTCCAAAATCCCTGCAGATGGTGACTGCAGCCATGAAATTAAAAGACGCTTACTCCTTGGAAGGAAAGTTATGACCAACCTAGATAGCATATTCAAAAGCAGAGACATTACTTTGCCAACAAAGGTCCATCTAGTCAAGGCTATGGTTTTTCCAGTGGTCATGTATGGATGTGAGAGTTGGACTGTGAAGAAGGCTGAGCGCCGAAGAATTGATGCTTTTGAACTGTAGTGTTGGAGAAGACTGTTGAGAGTCCCTTGGACTGCAAGGAGATCCAATCAGTCCGTTCTGAAGGAGATCAGCCCTGGGATTTCTTTGGAAGGAATGATGCTAAAGCTGAAACTCCAGTACTTTGGCCACCTCATGCGAAGAGTTGACTCATTGGAAAAGACTCTGATGCTGGGAGGGATTGGGGGCAGGAGGAGAAGGGGACGACAGAGGATGAGATGGCTGGATGGCATCACTGACTCGATGGACATGAGTCTGAGTGAACTCTGGGAGTTGGTGATGGACAGGGAGGCCTGGTGTGCTGCAATTCATGGGTCGCAAAAGTCAGACACAACTGAGCGGCTGAACTGAACTGAAGAACTAGGTACAATGTATCACGGCTGTTGGAAATCTATTCAAGCCACAGGCTCTGACAGCAGATCAGAGGTATTACAAAAGATCCTAATTTCTTAGGAGACTCTGAGTTTGGATGGGAAGAAAAAAAAATAGAATTCACTGAAAGAGAATTTATCAGTGAAACCATCTTTCTCTTCTTGGATAAAGGCCTAATGGAACCAAAGTAAAGTTATAAATGAATAAAAAATTATAGCAGCCCAAGTCAAGTGAAGTCACTCAGTCATGTCCAACTCTTTGTGACCCCATGGACAGTAGCCTACCAGGCTCCTCCATCCAGGGAGTTTCCAGGTAAGAGTACTGGAAGGGTGCCATTTCCTTCTCCAGGGGATCTTCCCAACCCAGGGATTGAACCCAGGTCTCCTGCATTGCAGACAGACGCTTTATTGTCTGAGCCACCAGGGAAGCCCTTTATATATGGCAGCCCACATGCATTCAAAAAGATTTTATAAATAGAAGCTTAACAGCAAAGATATAAAGGTCCCAGGAAAAGATGACAATTTCTCAATTTAGGCACTACAAATAGTCACAAAGGCAGAGGAACCAGAGATCAAACTGTCAACATCCACTGGATCATCGTAAAAGCAAGAGAGTTCCAGAAAAACATCTACTTCTGCTTTATTGACTATGCCAAAAGCTTTCACTGTGTGGACCACAACAAACACTGGAAAATTCTTAAAGAGATGGGAATACCAGACCACCTGACCTGCCTCTTGAGAAATCTGTATGCAGGTCAGGAAGCAACAGATAGAACTGGACATGGAACAACAGACTGGTTTCAAATAGGGAAAGGAGTACATCAAGGCTGTATACTGTCACCCTGCTTATTTAACTTATATGCAGAGTACATCATGAGAAATGCTAGGCTGGATGAAGCACAAGCTGGAATCAAGATTGCCAAGAGAAATATCAATAACCTCAGATATGCAGATGACACCACCCTTATGGCAGTGAAGAGGAACTAAAAAGCCTCTTGATGAGTGTGAAAGAGGAGAGTGAAAAAGTTGGCTTAAAGCTCAACATTCAGAAAACTAAGATCATGGCATCTGGTCCCATTACTTCATGGGAAACAGATGGGGAAACAGTGGAAACAGTGTCAGACTTTATTTTGGGGGGCTCCAAAATCACTGCAGATGGTGATTGCAGCCATGAAATTAAAAGACGCTTACTCCTGGGAAGGAAAAGTTATGACCAACCTAGACAGCATATTGAAAAGCAGAGAACTACTTTGCCAGCAAAGGTCCGTCTAGCCAAGGCTATGGTTTTTCCAGTGGTCACGTACGGATGTGAAAGTTGGAATATGAAGAAAGCTGAGTGCTGAAGAATTGATGCTTTTGAACTGTGGTGTTGGAGAAGACTCTTGAGAGTCCCTTGGACTGCAAGGAGATCCAACCAGTCCATTCTAAAGGAGATCAGTCCTGGGTGTTCATTGGAAGGAATGATGCTAAAGCTGAAACTCCCAATACTTTGGCCACCTCATGCGAAGTGTTGACTTATTAGAAAAGACTCTGATGCTGGGAGGGATTGGAGGCAGGAGGAGAAGGGGACAACAGAGGATGAGATGGCTGGATGGTATCACCGACTCGATGGACATGAGTTTGGGTGAACTCTGGGAGTTGGTGATGGACAGGGAGGCCTGCTGCTGCTGCTGCTGCTAAGTCGCTTCAGTTGTGACCAACTCTGTGCGACCCCATACACGGCAACCCACCAGGCTCCCCCGTCTCTGGGATTCTCCAGGCAAGAACACTGGAGTGGGTTGCCATTTCCTTCTCCAATGCATGAAAGTGAAAAGTGAAAGTGAAGTCACTCAGTCGTGTCCAACTCTTAGCGATCCCATGGACTGTAGCCCACCAGGCTCCTCCGTCCATGGGATTTTCCAGGCAAGAGTACTGAAGTGGGGTGCCATTGCCTGGCGTGCTGCAATTCACAGGGTCGCAAAGAGTCGGACGCAACTGAGCGACTGAATTGAACTGAACTGAAGAAATAATAACAGGGAACCCCACTGGATAGGGTGATTGGAGAAGGCCTCTCTAAGGAAATGACAGTTAGGCTAAGGCCTCACTGATGAAAATGAGACAGCTCTGGGCAGTTCTGGGGACAGAGCACATCAGGGATCAAGTGCAAAGGACCTGAGATGGGAATGAGTGTCGAAGAGCAGAAAGATGGCTGCTGCCGCCGCTAAGTCACTTCAGTCATATCTGACTCTGTACGACCCCACAGAGGGCAGCCCACCAGGCTACCCTGTCCCTGGGATTCTTCAGGCAAGAACACTGGAGTGGGTTGCCATTTCCTTCTCCAGATTATGCATGCATGCTAAGTTGCCTCAGTCGTGTCTGACTCTGTGTGATCCCATGGACAGCAGCCAACCAGGCTCCTCTGTCCACAGGAATCTCTAGGCAAGAACACTGGAGTGGGTTACCATTTCCTTCTCCAAGAAAGATGGCAGCATGGCTTGGATATAGTGAGCAAGGGGCAAAATTTGAAGTCAGAGTGACAGGCAGAAGCCAGATCATGTAGAGATCTGTAGGCCACAGGAAGAAGTTGGAATGTCATTCAGGATGCAATGAGAAGCCATTAAGAATTTCAAACAAGAAGGCTACATGAACTGATTTGCATTTTTATAAAAATCATTCTTGCGGTTGTGTAAAGAAGGAACTAAAAAGACGCTAGGGGGAAATGGGAAGACCAGCTGGGAGACTACTGTTAACCACAGTAACAGCCAAGAAATGACAGTGATTTCGATCAAAAATCTAGGAGTAGACCAATCGGAAAAAAGTAGGTGAGGGAAAAAAAAAGTGGGTGAGTCCTAGAGGTATTTTGGAAATGGAAGAACTGAATGGATGTGGGGACTGAAGGATAGGAAGTTAATTACGGTGGATCCTAGGTTTCTGGGTTGAGCAATTAGATGGATGATGGTGCCATTTATTGGAGTGGGTGGTGCAGATTACTGAGATTTCTTCTTCATGTTCTGTGTATTCAAGCCTACCTAAAGCTTACCAAAGACATTCCAATTGCCAAATTCAGTGAATCCTTTAAGTGTTCACACTCTTCATCTAACACAGTTAAAACTCCCTTAAAACTTCACACTCTGTTTCCAAGACAGCACTCTTCTGGTTCCTCTCTTACTCGAGTCTCCTTCTCAGGTTCCATACACCCCAGAACTCTGTTCTTGGCCTTCTAGTATTTCCTTCAAGGACTCTCTCCCTTGCTGACCTCATCCAAGCAACCCATAGCTTTAACTACTACCCACATAAAGCCTCCCAGGTCCATATCTCCTTCCAGAACTTTCTTCTCACCCACCCAACTGAAACATCTACCCAACTGTCCCATTTCTATTGAGATATTTCAGCAGCATCTTAAACTCAACATATCCAAAAGTAACTTCATCATCCTCTTCCTCCAACACTCCTTTTCCCTCATCCCATATTCTTCATCTGTGAAAAGCATAACTTTGCAGAACTATGCCCAGCTTCCTAAGCATGAAGCTTAGGATCATCTTTTAAGTCCACATCAAATCAATTTCCAAGCTCCATCAAATTTACTTTGTAACAAGTTCGTAGATATGTCCTCTAACAAGCTTGTGGATATGTCCTCTCTTCATAACTCACCATTTTAATTCAGGTCTTCAATCCTCTGCTCTTGTTTCTTACATAACACTCTGGTTTCTTCAGCCTCACATCATTCAAACACACCTTTCACATCTCAATAGTCAGAGAAATCCTTCACAGGCTCTCTATACCCTTAGGATAAAATTCAGCCTTATTAATGGCAAACAAGGTCCATTGGGATTTAGAGCCTCTGGCTGGGTCTCCTGCCTCAACTCCCACCATCTCTCTTATACACTCCAACCTCTCACCATGCTGACTGACCAACGGGTTCATTCATGAATCTGCATATACTGTTTTCTCCCAATTCCTACTTAATTCAAGCATCCCTTTCTTTTAGCAGTCTGAAATTCAGTCTGAGATGATGACTCTCCTCTGTGCTTTTACAGTAAACCATTAATGAAAGACTTCTTCTATTGCTTATCACATTTTGTTTCTCCCACTGAACTGCAAATTATGTGAGGCCAGCGACTATCTTTCCTAGAATATTTTCGGTGCTTAGTACTTAAAAAACGATTAGTAAATGTTTGTGGAATAACTGCATCTAGATCAAACTTAAGAAGGCTTTCTGTAAAACATGAACTGCTATGTATAGTATTCATGACAAGAAAAGGTAACCTGAAAGAAGAGACATTCAATAGTTTTCTAAAATTGACCAATAACAACAGCTGCTGACTTTCAGACATCAGCATTCATCTTCCATTACTGAAGAGCTAGCTATGTCCAAGGTATGTATTGATGTAACTCTGATGATCTTTTTGTATTCATATCTATTAATATTTATTTCTTCAGTTCAGCTACTTTTTAGTACTCTGAGTTTAAGATTTCTCTCACCGCTTTTGTCCTCAGTAAAGACAGAGGTCAGCTTCTCATGCATAATAATTCTGTCTGAATAAACAAGATTTCTGATACACATTAGTTTTAAGCTATTTTCTACTTGTTCACTAAAACACGAATATTACCATCACCACCACCACCAACAAAAAACACATGCTCCTAACCATTTCCCCCCCTTCAGAAGAGACATTTATACAGAATGGATTGTCTTATATATACAAAGCATATCTTCACCTATCAACCACCAGAGAGTGAAGGGACTTTTACATTTATACTTTATAGCTCCTGAAGTCATTCATTAAATATTTCTCCTGGCTCCAAAAATTACATACAGGGCTTTTCTGTGAAAGTTATTATTGAGTTTTTCATGTTCAGACATAGTGATGCAACTGATATTTTTGCAAAACAAAGAAATGAACAAATCTCCATGGTTTCTTAGGAGCTGGCTCTCTTTATGACCATAACTTACCCACATTCTGAGACAGCAACAAGTTCACTGCTTAGAGCAACAATACACAAAAACGTTCTGTGGCAGACACCACTGCAGATGTCCGTAAAACAATTCATCCAATTCAGTAAATCCACCCTGAAGTTTTTAACCTTATATCTCACTTATGATATCTGGCAAAGGAAAAAATGTGGATTTTTTTTTTTTTTTACAAAGACAGATGTGCCTTTTAATATCCTATGTCTTGTCAAACTATGGTGACTATGTCTGGAATTATTATGGATTTCATGAAAGTCTGTTAAGCCAGCTCATTCCAGTGGTATTTCAGCTCTTTGCACCCTAACCCAGAAGTAATGCTAATTTCTTCTTGGTGCTCTGCAGGTTACAGAGGTAAGATATGAAACTCTGGGGCCCTTCCATTTCCAAGACTTAAAAAACGGATTGGAGAGCACTGGAAATGGAACCAACAAGGTAAAACAAAAGTCGTTCAACAGGAAAACAAACCAACAAAGGCCCCACAGAAGAAAACAGTGCAACCTTCCGCCGACTCCCAAAGGTGGAGAATGCCAGAAGCCTGGGTTCCTGAACCGGAATCGGGCCTGGGCGACCCAGAGTCAGCAAGCGGAGAAGGTGGGCGACTCAGCGAAGGCACAGTGCAGCCGCCCGCCAGGCCCGCTCCCCAGAAAGCCCCCCAAAATGACCAAAGTGGTAAATTCTCCCTGCCTCCTCTACACGCAGGGATCCAGGAAGAAGAAAGAGGCTCCGCGCCTCTCCAGCCGGTTGCGGGCCCGCACTCCCCGCCCGTCAGCTCAGTTCCCCAGGCCCCAGGGCAAGCAGGCCGCGCCCCCTCCCCACCCCTGCGCCCCGCAATCGCCAGGCCGGCCACCAGGTCCCGCCGCCCCCGCTCTGGCCCCGGCATCACTCACAGAGCCCGAGCGCCGCCGCCAGCACCGACCACAGACAGCGCCGGCGGTCTGGGGATGCAATCAGTGCTCCGGCCCCGGCGGGCGCTGCCATCGTCCTTCAGCCGCAGCCGCCGCGGCCCTGGGCCCCGGTCCCCCGGTTAGCTAGGCTCCTGGCCGAGGGCTCTGGACTCGTCGTCGCCGGTATCGGCGAGCAGCGCCACGCCGCGCTCCCCGCTCGCGGCCCCAGCCACAGCCTGCCAGCACTGTGCCGGGGCCTGCGCCCCGCGCTGGCCACAGCAGTCAGCTCATTGGCCTGCCCCGCACACTTTGAAGGACGCGATTGGAAGGCACCGACTGTCCGTCATTCCCTCTCTCCAGGCGGGGCCGCGCCATCTCGGTCCCACCCAGGACTCCTGCCAGCGGTGGAGGTCCCTGGCTGTCGGAGGCGACCGCCGCCGAGCCCTGTGCCTGCCTGCTTGCCTGCGTGGCTGTTCGCCCGTCTTCTCTGGCCTGCGCGCGTCTCCTCTGCGTTTCTGAGCGTCCAGCCCCCCGGATCTCTTCATTGTCTTTGCCTCCGTTTCTGCTCTTCTTGGTTTCTCTGAGCCTCACCTAGAGAAAAACCAGCAGTTCGTTTACACAATTAAAAAAAAAAAAAAGGGAATGAGATGGGGAGAGACTTCTGATTCAGTCGTCCAGATAGAACACATTTCCCCTCTTGCCGTGTATCCCAAGTCTATTTTGCCTGGATTCAGATAATTTATGTGCAAATTGAGAAATCTCATAGCTTAAAAAGAAGTCTCCATCTTGTCTGACTTTCCTCTAAGGAACCCTTCCCCTCCCACTTATGGCTAAGAAGGGTTGGGAACTGGGAATTCTCTAATGCTACCTGGAGCACGTGTGGATGGGGTTTTGCTTTTGTAAATGTCCCTCGATTTATCCAAAATCGGCAAGTTCCCCTCCTGACTCTGAAGTGCCATGCCTGAGCCGGCTCCAGTTGGTTAGCAGTGTCTGACACTTAACTGGTTGCCCAAAAATTCTGGAAAGTGTTTGGAAGGGTCCTTATGAGAACACCCTATGAAAGGGAGAAATGGAAGGGCAGGAGCACAAGAAAAATGAGGGTGTAGGAAGAAAAGGAAGAATCCAGGTGGGAGGCCTGTAGTGTGAGAGAAGGAAACAAGTATTAGACAATTAGGATGAGAGGGGGAGAAGAGCAGGGTAGGAGCACTCCCCTGCAGCCCCTCATTTCAGGGTTTTGTCTCAAGTCAATCTTATGAACAGCCTTCCCGATATTTTTGCTGTTTTAGCCTGCTAGCCCTGTAGTATGGCAGACTGATAGTAATTACCTTAGTCCCAGTGAGAGAAAACTAAACAAACAAGAAAACACCATTTCACCTTATTTCTCTGTCAGCAAGATCCTCATGAAGTGTTTTTGGAATGCCATATGTTGGAAAGACTACAAATGCATTAAATGAGAACCTATTGTGTGCTGTAGAATTAGAATATCCAGGCTTTACTCTCAAGAAGCACAGAGTCTACAGAGTCTACCAGTCAGTGTAGCAAGCAAGTACTGAACTAAAATTTTTCTTCAGTGCTTGAAGAGAGGTCGAATCAAGGAGAAATATAAGGCCAACAGGCAGTGATCCTCAAAGATATGTATCATGTTAAAAGCTTCTCTGCTGCCCATGACACACTTCAATACAAATAACTTCCTTTTCTGAGAACCACTGGCCCACGAGGTGTCCAGAAAAGATGCATCAAGGAAATAGCATTTGAAGCGGATTTTATAGGCTGGATAAATTTTCACCAGAGAGAAACAGGAAAAGCGAACTCACAAATAAGAAAGCAGTACCAAGTGTAAGGATATATATATACGTATATGTACATATACACATGTACATATATCAGTTCAGTTCAGTTCAGTTCAGTCGCTCAGTTGTGTCCGACTCTTTGCGACCCCATGAATCGCAGCACGCCAGGCCTCCCTGTCCATCACCAACTCCTGGAGTTTACTCAAACTCACATCCATCGAGTCAGTGATGCCACCCAGCCATCTCATCCTCTGTTGTCCCCTTCTCCTCCTGCCCCCAATCCCTCCCAGCATCAGGGTCTTTTCCAATGAGTCAACTCTTCACATGAGGTAGCCAAAGTATTGGAGTTTCAGCTTTAGCATCAGTCCTTCCAATGAACACCCAGGACTGATCTCCTTTAGAATGGACTGGTTGGATCTCCTTGCCGTCCAAGGGACTCTCAAGAGTCTTCTCCAACACCACAGTTCAAAAGCATCAATTTTTCGGCGCTCAGCTTTCTTCATAGTCCAACTCTCACATCCGTACATGACCACTGGAAAAACCATAGCCTTGACTAGACGGACCTTTATATATGTACATATACATATATATGTATATAAAGAAAAAAAAAAATCCCACCAAAAAAACCCAGAAAGAGAACCTGGTCTGTGAGGAAAGCTAATGAACTGGGCCTTGAACACAGCTGAAACTTCTGAGAAAACCCAGATGGTCAATTAGAAGGCAGTTAGATATGTAGGTCTGGATCCCAAGGAAGCAACGAGAGAGGTTACCATGAAACCAGAACTTGCGAGGGCGGCAAAGTGTTTCCACAAAAAACCACTATCAGATCATAAGTAGATTATAAATATTTGCTGAATGAATAGATGAATGAATGTTTATTAAATTAATCGAGAACAGTTACAAAGAAAAAGTCATGTGAGGTTGTTTCGGCCATAGTCCTTGCATTCTAGTTTTGGATCCTTCTATAGAGATAGTAAATGGAAAACAAACCAACCTTTGGATTTTCAATCACTATTGTGAACTTGAGAGTCTCACTTAACAAACCTCCTCCTCCTTAGGGAACCTGCTTCTACCTCCTGGAAACCCTTCTTCTCAGCTCAGTCAGTCCAGGCATACAAATCAGAATCAATTGAAGACTTTCCATCAGATGAGAAAAGTCTTTTTAATGGACTGTGTTACCTCTGAAAGGAATGGACTTCTTGGAGAGAATTTTCCCTACAGAGTCAGTAAGGAAAACCATGAGCAGTCTTGTCTGATAATAGATCTGTGTACAGATCCACTGGCCTCTCAGACTTCCTGCTTCATGTAGTATACAGTAAGTACAGTAAGGAGGCTTGGCCTTGGGATCGTCTCAGGGCTTTAAGTCTTCTCTTAATAGAGATCAGATAAGAGGCACCCAGGAGCAGCTAGTGCTAGCAAATACATATGGGCATAATTTTCTAGAGCTGGAATTAATGGAAAAAGTAGAAAAGACAGTGACAGGCACCAGAATTTCCAACATTTTTGTGATTGTAGTAAAATTCTCTTCCACTTCCTGTACTCTCAGTGGTATTCTCTCCCGCCTTGTAGTTTAAAATCTGTTGCCAGAGGAAGAATGGAATGCTGTCATCTGTGGGTGGTGATAGCAAGCCATTCCAGGAGCACTGAGATTTGATGGCTATCAGATAGAGTCAAAGATAAATCCAGGCCACACTGAGAAAGATTTATCTGGAGCTAAATCAGACGGACGAAGGAGCCTCGTAGGCTCCAGTCCATGGGGTCGCTGAGAGTCGGGCACGACTGAGTGACTTCACTTTCACTTTTCACTTTCATGCATTGGAGAAGGAAATGGCAACCCACTCCAGTGTTCTTGCCTGGAGAATCCCAGGGACAGAGGAGCCTGGTGGGCTGCTGTCTATGGGGTCGCACAGAGTTGGACACGACTGAAGCGACTTAGCAGCAGCAGCAAATCAGTTTCATTAACATTTCTACAGAGACTGTCTCAATCCAGGATAGGGATTGCATTTTCCTAGGAAAGTTTTGAAAATCTGAAAATCCAAGTTCTAGTGCCTCCGGTGCCCCTGGTATCCCCGGGCAGAGAGGCACAAGTTGGGAGAACTTGGTAATGCAGTCTTTAGGGTTTACTGTATAGAAGAATGTATCTCCAGCTTCTTCATTCACTGTGGCTGGGATAAAATGTTCCTCAAGGTTCTTTGTCTCCCTGTACCCCAATAGCACCTATGTACTACTTCTGCTTCACCTATGAGGGAAAGATGTGCTCTGGAGAGATATCACAGGCATTCCTCCTGCTGGGAGTGACATTTGTCACTGTGAGCTGGGCAACTGATATCCTGAGTTTTGTTACTGTCAGTCTTCCTATATCATCGTTGGGAGGGAAATGTGATAGTCTAGTGGCACTTGCAGAACAAAAGACAAACCCTTGCAATCACTAGAGAAGAATAAATAGGAAAAATAAAAGCCCTAAAATGATAATAACTTAATAATAAATTCAAGTGGGAAAGGTGAGTATAAAAACAGACCTCTTGGTAACTGTGGAGATGGAGGTTCCCAGAAAACAAGTGATTACATTATTTTACCTAACGAGTTATATTTTGTAGTTTCCTCATTTCCAGGAGAAATAGAAACTTCTTAAGTGTCCAGGACACATTTTTTTCCAGTTAGGTTCTGATGAATAAACTCTGCTGACATCTAGAACTAATGAATATTTTTAAAGGGTATTCTTATCCTCCTTGCTTTGGGACCTAAGAAGAACTGAAGACTCAAGTTAGGATGTCTTCAAATAAAACAAAAGGGTGGGGTCTGAATGTTAGAACCCCAGAACTATAATTTACTCACATGGAACCATAAGTAGAAAGTTAACAACTTAGAGTGTTGTTAACAGCACATGCTGCTGCTGCTGCTAAGTCGCTTCAGTCGTGTCCGACTCTGTGCGACTCCATAGATGGCAGCCCACCGGGCTCCCCGTCCCTGGGATTCTCCAGGCAAGAACACTGGAGTGGGTTGCCATTTCCTTCTCCAATGCAGGAAAGTGAAAAGTGAAAGTGAAGTCGCTCAGTCGTGTCCGACTCTTAGCGACCCCATGGACTGCAGCCCACCAGGCTCCTCCATCCATGGGATTTTCCAGGCAAGAGTACTGGAGTGGGGTGCCATTGCCTTCTCCATAACAGCACATACTGCCTCTAAATGTCTGAGTGAATGAGCAATCGAATGAATAAACTGAATGAATGGTACATGAAATAAAATAAATAGGCCTATTTAGGATAGTCTCTCTGTCTACTTGTAGTTTCCTATCTGGTTATTTGTTAGAGTTACAATTCACAAATACTGATTGTCCAAGTACCAAAGTTTGTAGTTTTAAGGGATTTGGAACATATTGCAGTCATTCAGCAATTAGTCATTGAGCACCAGCTTTGCCAGCATAAGCCTCAATACTAAGTATTTAAAATATAGGAAAAAAGCTCTTTTCTCTTCTCCATTTTCCTCTGTGCGGTTAAATTTACTCCTCCCCATGTCTTTTCACAAGAATTTGAAGATCAAGCAATTTCTGACCAAGAACAAAAGCAGAATCGTTCCATTCCCCAATGGATTTGAATGAAAACTGGTAATAAAATCAGGTATAACTCCGAGAAAAGACACTGGAGAAGACCCAAGCTGGGCCTCTAAGGAGCCTCATTTACCCGTTGGCACTCATTTATGCCATGGCAAGGTCACTTGCACTGTAACTGAATCACAGAAGTGTGAACTCACTGCTGTCTGAACAGCTCATGGGAGAAACGAAATGTTTGACTTCTTGGTGTTTGTTCACTAGAGGTTCGTGGGGCTCAGTAATAAACGTGTGAAACATTGTTTGGGGAAAAAAAATAGAAATAAATAAAATATAGTTAAGAAACCATGCCTTAGAGATACTGGGACAACTGGACACCAATTATAACAATTGTTTGCCAATTATGTAGTAGAATTCAGTGCTGCTGCTAATGTTGATGTCCTCTAACAAGTAATGATTAGAAGAGGTAAGACTGCAACCCAGTTATATACCACATACAATTGGTTTTTAATTTGTTAAAGGATTTCTTTCTAAGAAGGTCAAAAGAGAGAATGAGAAACAGATTTTCCAGCTGAAGAAAACAGAGTAAAAACACATAGATGGCAATACTCAAGGCTGGAAAGATGGTGCTTTGAACACTAGGATAAAAGGTGTAAGCAAGAAACTTACGATTTTACTACTATTGGAAAGTGCAACATCCAGAACTCAGTAGGGGAGAGAATCTGGAACCTACCTGCCACAGGGAAATTACCACACACTCACTGCAGTTTATCAGCCATAAATATAAATAAAATTATAAATACTCCACTGATAGTGACACCATTGTTTTCTTCTGTTACTGATTTTCAAAAATCAAGAGAAGAAGAAAATCCGTTTACACTAGAACGCAAAACAGCTGAGGAATATAAATACATAACAGTGAATAACCACTTGGAAACGCAGAAGTCAGTAGTTCTTCCTGCTTTTACGATGGCAGGAAGACTGCGAGAAGGACGGCTCGTTGGTCTAGGGGTATGATTCTCGCTTAGGGTGCGAGAGGTCCCGGGTTCAAATCCCGGACGAGCCCTCTTTTTTTTTTTCTTCTTTGAATTAAATCCATTTCTAAAGAAATTAACTTTAGATCTATAAATATAATAAATACATGTTGGTGAAAAATACAAAATTGAGACCTTTTGAACTTATAGCACACTTTAAGTTCAAATACCATTAAAAGACATAACCTGAAAACGTAGAAAGTTAGAGCAACGTGATGCTCTGAAAAGACTCATCCCATTCCTGCCAGTTCCAGAGTCGAGCACGTTCGCTGGGCATCTCCGGTGCCTACAAGTGCGACCTAAATCTGCTCACGCCCGCGCCCGTCCGCCTGCACCGCGACCGTGGGAGGCGGACTGCGCGCCCGCTCACCCGGGCCCGCCGACCCTCCGTGCCCCGCTCACGCTCGGAGTGTTCCGGGGCTGCCCCGGGGTCCGCACGAGGCGTGTCTCTTTTCCGAGCACGTGTGTTTCAAAGTGGTAAAGCATATTCATATCTTGCCCTCAGACGAAAAAGACCACATATTGTACGAATTGATCTCATTTGATCATTTACTTCGTGAAAAGTACTTTTTGGTCGTCTTGGTCAAGGTTTGAGCTCAAGGAACTAGAATAGTTTCATTTCAGCCCTTAAATGAGTCATATTGGGGGCGGGTGGGGGGGGGGGGTCTTAAATTGTACCGCTTATGCAAGAAAAAAACCTGGGCTCGTCCGGGATTTGAACCCGGGACCTCTCGCACCCGAAGCGAGAATCATACCCCTAGACCAACGAGCCGCTCTCGGCGAAAACGCTCCCAGAGCCTCCCTTCAGCCTTATCCGACCGCCAGCTGCACCACCCGACCAACCTCGGCTGGACAATCTCCTCTCATTTCCCAGGTCTCGGATCAAAACGTTTTCGCCACCCAGAGAGACGCCAGGAAGGGACGTGCATTTTTTCCCAGCGGGGTCGGTCTTATCTCCCGGCGCCTGGGCTCTGCGCCGCCGCCTGCGGCCATCCGCACAAGATCCCGGAAGCCGCCTTCCATGAGCCAGGATAGCCCCTGGAAGGCGGGGGCGGCAGGGCGGTGGAAGCCGGGGCTAGGAGGGCGCAGGCAGGGCCCCTCGGACGTCTCGGACTCCGCCAGGTGCTCGCAGCCCAGGGTCCCCATGCCACCAGTTTCGCTACTTGCGGGGAGGTCCCGCCGCTCTCAGCTCAGACCAGCCTCAGAGCACTTGGCTGTGTGCAGCGTGCCTCATCCGCATTCCTAGCCTCTGCTTGGCCGCCGGAAGACGCTCGGCTGCCGACGACGCTCATGGGTGGGTGGAGCGGGAAAAACCTCGAGGAGCTGGCAAGAAATGGGAAAGGATGCACCTTATCCCTGCAAGGAAGTGTTGGGACAAAGAATTCTCAAAGGGGAGAGTATTGACAGATAACTTTTTTTCCAACGTTCATTTTGAGATCACGCACTCTTTTTAGAGCCTTGCATGTACTGAACGCACTGCGTATCTGTAACAATCTGTCTCTCACGTACTAACCTCATTTCGCAGTTAGGTATTTCAGGCGACATGGCGAGGAAGTGGTATGGTAGGCACAGCAACTACCCAAGTCTTAGAAGGTGTGGTGGATGGGGAGGACCATGAAAGGGGCAGGGAGGGAGACAGAGTTAGGTGCCTTGTTAGCTTGGAGGAGTGGAGAAGGCAGTGTCAGTGGGCAGAAACTTAGACCTAGGACCACCTTCCCTTCATTTGTTCTTCATAGGGAAGAACAAATCTGATTCCATATTGTATCTGTTTTTGTTTGTTTTTTACTTTAATCTGTGTATTCTATTCGGAGAAGGCAATGGCACTTCCAGTACTCTTGCCTGGAAAATCCCATGGACGGAGGAGCCTGGAAGGCTGCAGTCCATGGGGTCGCTGAGGGTCGGACACGACTGAGAGAATTCGCTTTCACTTTTCACTTTCATGCATTGGAGAAGGAAATGGCAACCCACTCCAGTGTCCTTGCCTGGAGAATCCCAAGGACGGGGGAGCCTGGTGGGCTGCCATCTATGGGGTCGCACAGAGTGGGACACGACTGAAGTGACTTAGCAGCAGTAGCAGCAGCAGTAGCAGCAGCAGCAGCAGTGTATTCTATTGCTTTTGCTACAAGGTAATTACCACTTAAGCATTCTTGCCTGGAGAGCCCCATGAACAGTAGGAAAAGGCAAAAAGATATGACACTGAGAGATGAACGTCCCAGTTGGGTAGGTGCCCAATATGCTAGCAGAGAAGAGCGAAGGAATAGCTCCAGAAGGAATGAAGAGGCTGAACAAAAGCTAAAACAACGTCAGGCTGTGGATGTGTCTAGTGGTGGAAGTAAAGTCTGGTGCTATAAAGGACAATATTGCATAGGAACCTGGAATGTTAGGTCCATGAGTGGAGGTAAATTGAAAGTGGTCAACAGGAGATGGCAAGAGTGAACATCAACATTTTAGGCATCAGTGAATTAAACTGGGCAGGAATGGGCAAATTTAATTTAGATGGTCATTTTATCTACTACTGTGGGCAGGAATCCCTTAGAAAAAATGAAGTAGCCATCATAGCCAACAAAAGAGTCTGAAATACACTACTTGGGTGCAGTCTCAAAAATGACAGAATGATCTTGGTTTCCAGGGCAAACCATTCAATCTGAAGAATCTGAAGTTGAACGGTTCTAGGAAGACCTAAAGAACTAACACCAAAAAAAGATGTCCTTTTCATCATACGGGACTGGAATGCAAAAGTCGGAAGTCAAGCGATACCTGGAGTAACAGGCAAGTTGGGCCTTGGAGTACAAGATGAAGCAGGATAAAGACTAACAGTTTGGCCAAGAGAACGTGCTGGTCATAGCAAGCACACTTCCAACAACACAAGTGAAGACTCTACACATGGACATCACCAGATGGTCAATACTGAAATCAGATTGATTATATTCTTTCCAGATGAAGATGGAGAAGCTCTATACAGTCAGCAAAAATAAGACTGGGAGCTGACTCTGGTTCAGAACATGAACTCCTTATTGCAAAATTCAGACTTGAAGAACATAGGGAAAACCACTAAGCCATTCAGGTATGACCTAAATCAAATCTCTTATGATTATGCAGTGGAAGTGACAGATTCAAGGGATTAGATCTGATAGAGTGCCTGAAGAACTATGGACAGAAGCCTGTAACATTGTACAGGATGCAGTGATCAAAACCATCCCCAAGAAAACAGAAATGCAAAAAGGCAAAATGGTTGCCTGAGGAGGCCTTACAAATAGCTGAGAAAAGAGAAGCAAAAGGCAAAGGAGAAAAAGGAAAGATATATCCATTGAATGCAGAGTCCCAAAGAATAGCAAAGAGAGATAAGAAAGCCTTCCTCAGTGATGAGTACAAAAAAATAGAAGAAAACAATAGAATGGAAAAGACTAGAAATCTCTTCAAGAAAATTAGAGATACCAAGGGAACATTTCATGCAAAGATGGGCACAATAAAGGACAGAAACAGTGTGTACCTAATGGAAGCAGATAATAAGAGTAAGCAAGAATACACAGAAGAACTATACAAAAAAGATCTTCATGACCCAGATAACCACAATGGTGTGATCACTCACCTAGAGCCAGACATCCTGGAGTCTAAAGTCAAGTGGACCTTAGGAAGCATGACTACAAACTGAGCTGGTGGAGGTGATGGAATTCCAAGTGAGCTATTTCAAATCCTGAAAGATGATGCTGTGAAAGTGCTGCACTCAATATGCCAGCAAATTTGGAAAACTCAGCAGTGACCACAGGACTGGAAAAGGTCAGTTTTCCTTCCAATCCCAAAGAAGGGCAATGCCAAAATATGTTCAAATTACTGCACAATTGCAATCATTTCACATATCAGCAAGGTAAGGCTCAAAATCCTTCAAGCTAGACTTCAACAGTATGTAATTCAAAAAATCATCTACTTCTTCATTGACTACACTAAAGCCTTTGATTGTGTAGATCACAACAAACTGGAAAATTCTTAAAGAGATGGGAATACCAGACCACCTTACCTGCCTCCTGTGAAACCTGTATGCAGGTCAAGAAGCAACAGTTAGAACCGGACAGACTCTAGCAACAGTTAGAACAACAGACTGGTTCCAAATTGGGAAAGGAGTATGTCAAGGCTGTATATTGTCACCCTGCTTATTTAACTTATATGCAGAGTACATCATGTGAAATGCTGGGCTGGATGAAGCACAAGCTGGAATCAAGTTTGCAGGGAGAAATATCAAAAGCCTCAGATATGCAGATGATACTATCCTTATGGCAGAAAGGGAAGAAGAACTAAAGAGCCTCTTGATGAAAGTGAAAGAGGAGAGTGAAAAAATTGGCTTAAAACTCAGCATTCGGAAAACAAAGATCATGTCATCCGGTCCCATCACTTCATGGCAAATAGATGGGGAAACAATGACAGACTTTATTTTCTTGGGCTCCAAAATCACTGCAGATGGTGACTGCAGCCATGAAATTAAAAGATTCTTGCTCCTTGGAAGAAAAGCAATGAAAAGCAAAAAGAAAAACCTAGACAGGGTATTAAAAACAGAGACATTACTTTGCCAACAAAGGTCCATCTAGGTTTTTCCAGTAGTCATGTATGGATGTGAAAGTTGGACCATAAAGAAAATTGAGCGCCAAAGAATTGATGCTTTTGAACTGTGGTGTTGGAGAAGACTCTTGAGAGTCCCTTGGACTGCAAGGAGATCCAACCTGTCAATCCTAAAGGAAATCAGTCCTGGGTGTTCATTGGAAGGACCGACATTGAAGCTGAAATTCCAATACTTTGGTCACCTGATTTGAAGAATTGACACATTGGAAAAGACCCTGATGCTGAAAAAGATTGAAGACAGGAAGAGAAGGGGACAACAGAGGAAGAAATGATTGAATGGCATCATTGACTCGATGGATGTGAGTTTGAGCAAGCTCCAGGAGTTGGTGATGGACAGGGAAGCCTGGCATGCTGCAGTCCATGGGGTTGCAAAGAGTGGGACACGACTGAGTGACTGAACTGACTGAGCCACCAAGGAAACCCAACTGACATTATGAAAGTGAAAGTGTTAGTTGCTCAGTCATGTCCCACTCGGAGACACCGTGGACTGTAGACTGTGAGGCTCCTCTTGCCATGGAAATCTGCAGCCAAGAATGCTGGAGTGGGTTGCCATGCCCTTCTTCAGGAGATCTTCCCAACCCAATGATTGAATCCACGTCTCCTGCTTTGCAGGCAGATTCTTTACCATCTGAGCCACCTGGGAAGAAACTGACATTATTGGTTTGTCTAAATACAAGTAATTTTTTCAAAACTTCATATACAACTACACCATCAAGGGCCAGAGTCATTACTGACAAGAGTGCCCAGTGAGGAATCCTAGCCCATTTCAACCTCTTCCTTCTACATCCTGTTTCCCTCATGGCATCTCCTTGACTGTGCCAGGGTGTTGCAGGTCCCATGGAGAGCCCAGAACTTTCCAGGAAGAGAAGTCAATAATTCTCTTTGTTCCTGTTTTTGAAGTGGGTGGCTCCCTTTACACTGCGAGGCATTTAACACATTCATCATCTCTTCTTTCTCTGAGGAGGATCAAAGAACCACAGTTTCCTGCCCCATTTGACTGCAATTGTGGTTTCTCCAGAATTCCCATGGCTCTTCTTGACTCGGAGAGCAGAACTGGAGTAATGGTTTTCTCAGCCTCCATAGGCACTCTGATCATGACATCACTGGGCCTGGCTTACTCTAATCAAGACTGGGAACTCAGGAAAATGTGTAAACTGCCCCTAGACTTTCATGTACTCTGCTGTTCTTTTTCAATCCCTTCTAGAAGGTTTTCTAGAACAAACTCAAGATGTGATGACAAAGGTTTAAAATATTCTCTTTCTCAGGATATGCATTTTGACTGGGAAGACTAGAGGCAATGGAATCAGTTGGTAATTAAAACATTTCAGGCATCTGGTATCAGTGAGGGAGTTGTAGGGCAGTGATAAATGTTGAAGATAATCCTACTCCCGTCTGAAATCAGCTCAGTCATTCCTTACTTAATATTTATTGAGCGCCTATAACACATGAGGCAAAACTGGCGCAATGGACAACACAGATACTGGCTTAACCCACTGGAGCTCCAGACTGGCTCTGGACATAGCAAACATCACACGAAAAATGAGACTATTTTCTTTGGTGGCTTCTGAAAACAAATTCTGTTTTATTTGGGTAGCACTTAAATTTTGCTCAGACTCTGTTTTGTTTTTCGTTGTTGCCTACCCAGCATCATTTCTTTTAGTAACAGCACTCTGCTTTAACCTTGAGGCACCCTGTTACTCCCATTCACGGTCCTTGAAGATGATAGAACTCACTCACCTAGGCCCTAACTGCAGGAGACAGCATGTGACCGAGGGCTGGCCCATCTGATCTCTGCATCTCCTTGTTCATAACGATCGGTTCAGACATGGGTATGTGATCCCCATGGAGCCTACAGAAAACCTTTGTAGGACTTTCCCCTACAGTTATTAGGAAACAATAAGCTCTTTCTATTGGGTTTGCAGGCTGGGAAGAGCCTACTTGAGACTATGGTCAACAGAAGAAAGCAGAGACCAGTAACAGACAGAGATTTCTGACATTGCTTAATTGATTGTATTCAGGTCTGTCCATGGATTGTCAATGTATATTATTCAGTGTACAGGCAAATAGAGAAAGGAGGAGGGGGAGAGAGAGAGAGATTCATAGACATAGCTGTTTAGTATCAACCAGTTTGAGTTCCTTTCATTAGCAGCTGAAGGTCCTTATTCATTCAACTGCATTAAACTTTTACACCTCCAAGAGTACTTAATCAAAAGATGATGAACTATTTGTTCATCCATTTCTTTATTCCATTATCTAACATATGTTAATGATTAGTCAATTGGTCACAAGCTAAAACTGGTCTGGCAAACTGGATCCTTTTCAGGGTGACCTTGGTGAAGAGAGTGGAGTCCTGAGTCTCCGGGGTTTTTGTGGGTAGCTGGTTGGTTACCTAATGCTACATGCAGCTGAAACAGCATCACAGCCTCTTTTCAATACTGGCATATTCCTTCAAAACAGTCAGGTTTTCTTCATGCTCCCTCTCTGGAGAAAGGAGGAACACAGTTTAAAATTCAAGCTGGACTACAAAGGAATTGGAAGAATGATTCTGACTCTTTTCTTCAACCTTGCAGCTGTGAAGAAACAGTGTTTTCCTTCAACCTATTAACGGAGCCTGAATGAAACAAAGTCTTCCTGGCCTGGTGATGACTGTTCCACCTAAAACACAAATGGATTTCTTTAATCCCCAGTGTGAAGTCCTAGTCTCAACTATAGCGATACATCGCTGAATCACAGTGTTTCGAGAAGAGAGAGCATTGAACACCCAGGCTGTAGCACCAACAAGGAACAGGGTCCTGGGTTCGCTTCATGAATTCCCCACCAGGAGTCACCAATAACAATGCCTGGGAATAGGGTCTCTATGTTCTCACAAAACAGATCAAATATGTGATTAACAGGGAACTGGTGAGACTTTTGATACCATCACACATGCTCCTTCAGTGTCACATTCTTGTCATTTTTATTGCTCCTTCATCTGCTACTGTAAGGTATGTAAGATAGAGTTTTATTTCTACATTCACATCCCATCTATTCCATTCCTTTTTCTAGTAAGGAAGAATGGCATATTTCCCCCTTTCACCACACACACCCACAGCCAAGCTCACATTCTCAAAACTTTTGCCTAGATATGTGCATGCATATATAAACAACCCAAAGACATATATAAATAAATCCATGTATTGTTTAGGGGGTATACATCTCTGTGAAGAGATTAGATAGGTAGATAGACAGATAGTATATAGATCTCAAAATAACTGACACACATATCTCCCAAACTCTGCTAAAATACAAAACTTATTATAGTATCAGTCTTCACTAGATTACAAGATTTAGAAGCTACATTCAATTTAAAAATAGTTTTTGAAAAAATGTATATATCAAATATTCATACTATTCTGGAGTTAGAAAAACTGTAATGAGGTGATAAAAACTGAGGTACCAGTGGTGAGATAAGGCCTTTTAGTCTGGAAAACTACTTTTTGAAGTCAGAGTAGATAGAGTATGGTCTAAGAGACCTCCAGAAAAACGACTGCTCCAACTACCAAATCGTATGTTGAGATACTGAAATAAATCTGAATAAGGAGCAACTCTAAAGATTAAGATTTATTTGGACGAGTATCTTTCAGCAGGAGTGTGTGAAGGGGGGAGAGAGTATGTTAAGAAAGGGGTAGTCAGGCCCCCCGTTCCTAGCGAAGCTTCCTGTACTCTCTCAACAGAACGTTTAAGCGAGAGCTATTCAAGGAGAACAGGCCAACGACCCACTCCATCCCTCCGGAGTCGGGGAGGAGACCCTGGGTTTCCATTCAAGTCAGGGAAGGATGTCCTTATTATGTAGGTTGCACATCATGATGCCCAGTGCACTTCCCAGGAGATATCTAATTCATGCTCGGGGCTCCCCTTCTGGAAGCACAAACGTTATCTTCCCAGGATAAACCAGAGGGCAGGCACTGCTCAGGTGTCACTGCTCTGCTTTCAGGAAGAGGAAATGAAGTGCAGACCTGTGAAACCTCTTGATATTCTTCCTCCCCAAAGGAGTTGCTGCCTGCCTCTGCCTCCTTGTCCCCTGGCAGAAGGAGATGAGCTGAAAATTCCTAACTAGAGAATTACCAGATGGGAAAGCTCCTGGTAAATTACCAGATGGGATAGCTCCAGATGGGGAGCTTCCCTGGTGGCTCAGACAGTAAAATCGTCTGCTTGCAATGCTGGAGACCTGGTTTCAATATCTGGGTCAGGAAGATTCCTTGGAGAAGGAAAATCCTGGAAAATTCCATGGATGGAGGAACCTCACAGGCTACAGTCCATGGGGTCACAAAGAGTCTGACACGACTAAGCAACTTTGCTTTCACTTTCAAAGCTCCTGTCGCTGAAACAGACACATATTTTTAAATGTTTCAATAATTATCTCTTCTAGTCCAGTGTTTTCAAAATTGGTTGACCAGTCAAATTTGGACCAAGCTGAAAGGTTGTTTCAGGGTCTCCATACAATTTCAGGTCTTCTGTAACTTTACAGGATGTATATTTCCAGTGATACTACTTTGATTCTAGCCACCTGAAATGAGTTTTTACTTACATTTGAGAACTGTGAAAACTTAGGAATAATAAAAAGGCTATCACTTTATATAAACTCAATCTGATTAGCTAAATGCCAGTCCAGTTCTGAGGTCAGCTGTAGGGATATATGGGTGTGGATCTGGGCCCCACAGGTTGACCAGTATCCCTGGGGAGTTGTCAACACAGCAAATTGTTTTAAATAAGTTTTCTTAAAAAAAAGAAAAAAAAGTCCATCAAGTGACACAAACTCAAGCTGATCAAAGTCTTCTGCCCTCAGATCCACTCTCCGTCTGCAACGGTGTGGAGGTTGGGAAATGGCACCCTGTGTCTTCAGGCTGACTTCAGACTCTCAGCCCATCGTGTCCTGCAATGGCTTCCTTTGCTGCTACTATGATCCTTGCTGCTACTTTCAAAGACATGGCTCCAGCAGCTTCATCACTAGAAGCAATGTGCTCTTCACATTTTAGTGTCCTGGACAGGGGTGTTGTCCTGAGAGCAAAAGAGGAAGGAATAAATTAGGAGGAGAGTAGGGAAATCTGGACACTCAGCTTGTCTTCCTGGGGATGCTAAGTCAGGTAACCATAGTAATAGTGATAATAATACTATGTGACTGACATAGTTTTTCATACTCATCAACACATTTATTCCTCACAAAAGCAATATGAGTTTGGTACTTCTATTTACTCTGTTTTATAGGTGGGTTAATTAAGGCACAGAGAGGTCAAGTGACTTCCCCTAGGTCATAGAGCTAGCAAGTGGGGGAGTCAGGATTTAAACCCCGGGATCAGAGCTTGGGCTCTCAACAAGAACACTGCCTTTTCCTTGATGCTTGGCCTCCCATGTCCTCGCTGCCCTAGCTTCTCCCCTCATCACTCATTCCCTTTAATTTCATCATCCGGAAACACTGCTGAAGAATCAAAGAGAAAGAAGAAAAGTTCCTCATGAGCAGAATGTATATGGGTAAAAAGGAGTTTCAGGTTCAGTTGAAAGTAACTGAAGAAACAAAGTAAGCAGCAGCCTGGTTTGGGGAGTGTGGAAGGAGGGGCTGCTGGGCCTGTGGGGCGCAGCTGGGACCATGTGAGAGCCTGGCTGGTGCTAAGCAGTCAGGGGAGGCCAGGAGGTGATGGGGAGGACCAGGTGCAGGCGTCATGATGCTGCCCAGAGGCCGAGAAGGGGCCAGGGCAGCCCAGCCAGCCAGAGGTCAAAGAATGGACGTGGTTTCTAGGGTGGGTTGCCAGCATCAGCTATTTCAGAGAGGTGAGGATGACAAGAGCAGAGACATGTCAGGTCTTTGGTGGATGGGAGGGCATGAGTGAGCTTCAAAGTCATTGGTAAGCGTGAGGGTCAGAGAGCAGAGTTGAGAGATTTATCTTTAGGATTAGAGATAAATGTTTGTAGGCAGAAAGGGGCGAGCTAGTGAGGTGTTAGAAATACAGACGGGTAACCGAACAGGAAAATCTTGGGCTAACCCCCTTGCTTAAAAGGCACACGTATGCTCTACAAATATCTTGTAGAAAAGTCCAGAAAACGATTGATACAGCAAACAAGAGGGGTAATCTTATCAAGGATAAAGGGCCTCTCCTCGGATTCACAGGGAAAAGAGACTCTTTGAGGGTGTGAGGCAGGTGACGAACAGGCCGGTCTTCCTTTTGGGTAAACAGGAGATGAGGTCATTTGCGAAGCAGGAGAGGAAGAGGCAGGCAGTGAGCTGGGGGGATGGGGATGAAAACAGGATGACAGAGAAGCAGTGAAGGGTGTCCCTGCAGAGGATGGACATGGTTCAGCCAGGTTGGCAAGAGTTTATAACAGATCCAGGCAGCATGGTTTTGTGCATTCCACCAATGACATTCAGGAGGTGGGTGTGAGAGTGACTGGACTTTGGGGATTAATACAGAAAACCAGAGCAGGTCCATGGTGAAACCAAGATTAAGGTGCAGAAGGACAACAAAAACATACAGAAGGACAGCTCATAAGTGACTGTCTCCAAGGGACAGGAATCATCCAAAGTCACAGAGCTCAAGTTGACACAAAGGATATCAGCTCTACTCATCAGAATAAACCGCTTCACAAAAGAACCTCTGTATAAATCCAGATAATTTATTTAATCTGGGAGGGGCACTGCTTCTAATTCTCTTTTGGACTTCTCAAGCCTGGTCAAGGTTGGAACCAAAATACCTCAGGCAGTGGTGCCACAGGATTTCCCGGTGAGGACAATTACGTTGTAGGCCCCTTGGGCACAGGCTTCCCCAGGGATACCATACCTGTCCCAGGTCTTTCCTGGATCAGGCAGAGGCAGCACACAATAAAGAAACACTGTTCTAGTACCACCCCCACCCCTGACCTCCACATCTAACCCCCATCTTCTTTGATTGGTAGAAATATATTGATCAGATCAACTACATAAGAATATACTCAATGTCAAAGACTGTCAAGAGGAAGGGATAAGTGTATGCAGGAATTAAAAAAATATATCTTTGTCCAAAATAACTGCAACTCAGCCCATCAAACCCAAATAGGACTGAAAATATGAACACTGAGTGATTTATGGTGATTATGTCTACTAGAAGAGAAGGCACAAAGAGAAAGATGAGGGCAGAGATTCAAAATTCATTCTCACAGATCACAAAAATTTACTGTATAGCACAAGGAACTATATTTGCTATCTTGTAATAACCTATAATAGAGAAGAATGAAAAAAAAAGAACACAGATGTATACACATATATATGTATAATCAAATCACTTTGCTGCACATCTGAAACTAGCACAATATTGTAAATCAATGAAAAAAAATCCATTCTCCATACTCCCATGTTGCTAGAATCTTGAAAATGAGAATTTATTCTGTGTACTATGTAATAAAAATTAGACAGCTTACCCAGTAATTTTAGATACAGGTCAGTTGGAAAATGATTCTAACATTTATTAATTTAGTTCATTAATTTATTAACTGACATTAATAAAATAGGCAAAGTAGGAGAAAGTCTTTGCTATGTCTTCCAGCTTCTATTTTACAATTACACTAGGAATCTGTAGACGATACCTTTTGTTTACCTGACCAAATTTTGCCAATTCTTAAAGAAGAGTAGATAAACTGAAAAGTCCCAGTGAATAGCATATTATTATTGGTTTGATTCAAGGGAAAAAGGGGAAGTTTGGATGTACAGTTTCTGGAAAAGACATTATTTTCACCTGAGTCTTTTTGCTGTTCACTTGGCACCTCACACACATACCCGTATTTATCCCTGTATATTAAAGAATTTAACATACTAAATCCTCAAGAATTTTTTCAAGAAGTTATCATTCTTCAATTAAAATCTCCCTGGGAGTGGATGTGTGTTTGTTGCCAACACACACACACACACACACACACACACACACACACACACTGTAACTAGTACAGTGTTCTGCACATAGTGAGGATATGACACATGCAATTAAGTAAGAAATGAGATGCTGTTACGCTCTTGTAAAGAGGTAGCACCTCGCATTTAAGTAATAAAAAAATGAAAATCTTGAAAATCAAAAAATCAAAAATTTTAAAGTATTGCTATTGAGGAAAGAACATTCAAAAGTTACATTAGGACCTGAACACTAACAATTTGGAGTATAAAAACACAACCACAAAGAAGCGGGGCTGGAAGGGTGTACACACGCCAGGCCTTATGTAATCTGGGCACAGTCCTAAACGACAGCTCTCAGATGGCATTTGAGAGCTACAGGCTCTCAGTCTGTTCAACCAATTTTGTGCTTATAAATTACTTCACCTATTTGCTTCAAGGATCTAGATATTAACCACTGAAAAAACCAAACCAAACCAAAAACACTGGCAGGGTTGGGGTACAGCGAGGGTGAGAGTCAGGGAAAGCTTGGCAGGGGCCCCCATGCAGAGAAGGGCCTCACAGAGGGTTTGGAATCTGTGTTTTGAGTGCCCTGGAAGCCATGGAACAAGGGGGAGCAGAGGTGAGTGAGTTGTCTTCCTCCAAAGATATGTCCAATCCTAACCCCCAGTACGTGTGCATGTGACCTTATTTGGAAAGGGGATCTTTGTAGACATACTTAAGGATCTCAAGATGAGACCATTCTAGACTTAGGGTGGGCCGACATCCAATGACTGGGGTCCTTATAAGAGAGAGGAGCGGGAGTTTTGAGGCACACAGAGACAGACCATGTGAGGACAGAGTCAGAGGTTGGGGTGATAAGTCTTCAAACCTGGGAATGCCAAGAATTGCTGACAACCATCAGAAGCTGGAAAAGGCAAGACAGGATTCTCAGGGTTGCCAGCAGTCAGCAGAAGTTAGGAGAAAGGCATGGAGCAGACTCATCCTCCAAGCCTCCATAAGGAAGCAACCCAACCAACACCTTGCATTTGGAGTTCTGGCCTCCAGAACTGTGGGACAACACATTTGTATTGTTTTTAAGCTGCCAATTTGTGGTAATTTGTTATGGCAGCCCTAAAGACATGAGTAATTTTAGAAATTACTAAAATCTAGAGTAAACACACAAGCACACCTCTTTGGTTGCTGTACAGAGAATGGACTATGTAGGCAGAAAAAAAGGAAGCAGGAAGTCAGATAAGAGGCTAATGCAGTCGGAGGCTGATGGTGGCTTGAGTGAATGAATGAACTGATACAAAGGGAAGGGGGAAACACTGGAGGGTGACTTTGTTGATGAGATTGTCGGGGTGGTGGTAGGGGATGGGACACAGAACTCTTCTTGTGGAAGGCTGGTCTTGCTCCTGAGGCATAGGTAGGTGAGGTTAAGGTACGCTTCCTGGGAGTGGTGGAAGGAGCTAGGTGAATAAATGCAGGCCCAGCAGGACGGAAGGGACTGAGGCACTCCCCCTACCCATGTGCAGTAGGAATCTAACCCCTGTGCATGAATAGGTGGAACATAAAGTGTAGTAAAGCCGCTCAGTCGTGTCCGACTCTTTGCGACCCCATGGCCTGTAGCCTACCAGGCTCCTCCGTCCATGGGATTTTCCAGGCAAGAGTACTGGAGTGGGTTGCCATTTCCTTCTCCAGGGCATCTTCCCGACCCAGGGATCCAACCCAGGTCTCCTGCATTACAGGCAGACGCTTTTACTGTCTGAGCCATCAGGGAAGTCACATAGATGGAACATAAAGCCCCCTCTATTCATTTTGTGTGCTTTCTTTTTAAAAAATTATTTAATTTTATTTTTAATTGGAGTATAGCTTATATTAAAATTTTTTATTCTATTTTTTTATTGTAGTCACAAAACCTCCTTTAAAGGCCCAAATCAAAAGCTACCCTCACCCTGAAGCTCCACTGGCACTCTCCACATACAAATTGTTTTCCCCAACTTGTGCTCCAGGCTTCCCTAGGAGAAGCCCTGCCTTCTTTACTGCACCCTAAGGAATTGCTGGTCTCAAGTGCTAGACTGTGAGTTTGCTATGGAAGGAGAACCTCCTTTGCTCTTGGAATCCACCACAGCAGGGAGCCCAGGCCCGGACACTACATCAGGAGGCCTTGATGTGTGGGTCTCAGTCATATCTAGAAAGATGCCAGGACTGCGAGGCAGTGAGAGGCAGAGCATAAGACACACTCCCTTTCTGTTGCTCCCCATCAGTGACTGTCACTGATGTCTTATGTCTCAATCCAGCACCTGTGCTACCGCACACCTGGCTGACTGGTGACAGATATAAGGGGTAGGGCATGGGGAAAAGGGTGAGCTGGCCCTGCCCTGTCCTGGGGGTTGGGAGTGGGGTGGGAGGGACAAGCCGAGCTGCCCACCTCTGTCCTGGGGACCTCGCTGCTGGTGTCCGGCTGGGCGTGGGCTCCAGAGTTGGGGCTGCAGCCTGGCTTGAGGCTGGCCCCTTCATCTTGCTTTTCCTCGCTGGTCCCCTGCTCTGGGCTGTGGCCGCCCGCCCCTCCTCCTGGAGGGGGTTGAGGGGGCTCCTCCTCCACGGCTCCCTCCTCCAGCTCCTTTGTGTCTTGGCTGCTTTGTCTGGGCTCCTCCTCTTCACTGGCCACCCTCTCCTTCACCTCTGTAGGCTCTTCCGCCTGCTCTCCAGCCGGTCTCTCCTCTTTGGGGCTCCCACACCCATCCTCCGCCTCTGAGCTGGAGGCTCGGGCTGGATGCTGGCCAGCCCCCTCCTCAGAGCCTCCCGCAATCTTCTCCGGCTCCTGGGCTTCCCCCACGGCCCTGCTCTTCTCCTCCAGCTTCTCTGTCCTGCTGGATGTCCTCCTCAGAGGAGGGGATCCTGGGGCTTTGCTCTTGGCTGGGAACACCTCGTCCCCACTTTCCTCCTTGGCACCATTCTCCTGGGAAGGCTCCACGGCCCTGAACTCCCCCAGTTCCCCACAGTCTGACTGGGACCTTCGGAATCTCCGGGAGGGAGGGCGCCTTTTTATGGAGCCCCTTGTCCGCACCTGGAAGAAAGTGTTAAGGAATGGACATCTGTGAAAACGGCCAAGGCGAGGACACATGTTCTTTCAATGCCAGTTTCACAAGCCCCACCTGAGGATCATTTGATTTTCCATGAGGATATAGCTATTTATTATAGGTAGAGCCCTATGGGATTATGGTATTATACGGTAACCTGCAGAATTTTTCGGAGAAGGCAATGGCACCCCACTCCAGTACTCTTGCTTGGAAAATCCCATGGATGGAGGAGCCTGGTAGGCTGTAGTCCATGGGGTCGCTAAGAGTCGGACACGACTGAGCGACTTCCCTTTCACTTTTCACTTTTATGCATTGGAGAAGGCAATGGCAACCCACTCCAGTGTTCTTGCCTGGAGAATCCCAGGGACGGTGGAGCCTGATGGGCTGCCGTCTATGGGGTCACACAGATCGGACACGACTGAAGTGACTTAGCAGCAGCAGCAGCAGAATTTTTTCTGTGTGGATGAAGATAAAAATGCTTTCTATCCAATAAGAAAAGATACCCTAAGATTTTATTGGTCTGTAAAACATCAGTTCGGTGTCTAACTTAGCAATTTTATTCTCACATTTGTTCTATTTAATTGCCTATAAATAACCAGTTCTTTGAATGAGCTTTACCACCTTATAGATTTCCTCATAAATTAACAAGTTGAACAAAATCTCTATTCATATTAGTCATGTTTTAACATTTTGAGGACGCTACTTTGACAAAGGTAAGTGGAAAGTGTGTGAGACTCAGAACTAGGCCTCACCTTCGTCCACTGGACTTCGTCAGAAGTTCAGTGGGCATGTTTATATCAGATGCCCTACTTTATTCACATGATCTGTCCTTTAAAAATTAATGTGCAAAGTAGGGACTTTTCTGATAACCCAGCAGTTAAGAGTGCCCCCTGTCAGTGATCCCTGGCTGGGAAACTAAGATGCCACACGCCACGTAACATTTTGCATTTGTCAATCCTAGTTTCGTCTCAGTGGTTTAGAATGCTATGCTATGCTATGCTAAGTCACTTTAGTCGTGTCCGACTCTGTGTGACCCCATAGACCGCAGCCCACCAGGCTCCCCTGTCCCTGGGATTCTCCAAGCAAGAACACTGGAGTGGGTTGCCATTTCCTTCTCCAACGCATGAAAGTGAAAAGTGAAAGTGAAGTCGCTCAGTCGTCACGGACTGCAGCCTACCAGGCTCCTCCGTCCATGGGATTTTCCAGGCAAGAGTACTGGAGTGGGGTGCCATTGCCTTCTCCGGGTTTAGAATGAGTGCTTGGTTTTAAAAGAGCTTCCCAGAAACTTTGCTGAGACCACAGAGAGGCTAGCCTCAGGCCTCAGTCTGAGCCATCAAGGCCTCAGTCCTCATGGCCTGCAGGGTTCAGAAATAATCCCATCTGCTCCCTTACTGCTGTCACAAGACCCAGTATTAGGGCTCTCCCCGGGGTTCCTCTCTGCCCCCAGGGGTCTCTCCATTGTTCTGGGCTGAAGGATCCCTATTCTGCCCCCAGCCAGCAGGCTCAAGCCCACCCCATCACCTCTTTGTTTCCTTGGGCTCTACCTGTTTCTGCATATTTGATCTCTTTTTCTTAGATGGATTCTCTGGAAGGGTCCAGAAGATCCTGGTCTTTCCATCCATAATTCTAAAGTCACATACATTTATTAATACCATTTCCTGGCATTGGAGCCCTTTAACTCTTAGCCTCTCCCTGGCTCTGGCCCAAATTTGCTGGGTGTATTATTGGAGTGTATTGGATTGTATGCACCTCTGATTCCCTGATTCTTACCTCCTTCCAGTAGGGCAGGGATCTGATGAAATTACACACTGAGTACCAGGCAGCATCCACAGAAACAAGCCTTGTTACACATCTTTTTGCAAAGGAAACAGTTTGGATGTGTGCTGGGGTGTGTGAGCAGGCTAAGTCGTTTCAGTCGTGTCTGACTCTTGTGACCCTATAGACTGTAGCCCTCCAGGCTCCTCTGCCTATGGATTCTCCAGGCAAGAATACTAGGGTGGGTTGCCATGTTCTCTTCCAGGGGATCTTCCTGACCTAGGGATCGATTCCGCATCTCTTACGTCTCCTGCATTGGCAAGCAGGTTCTTTACCACTAGCGTCACCTGGGAAGCCCTTTAACTAGGGCAAGATGTAGCAAAAATGATTTGAGCCTACTCGGGTCACTTGGGAGTATTCGAATCAAGTCAGGACAGGTCAACCTAGTGACCCTGTCCTCCTTTTTGCTGAGTCACTGCTTTTGACATATGTCTCAGCTGGGGTCAGTTGTGAATTCCCCCCTCTCTCTCCACAAAGGATGGAGAACTCGCTCCCTCCCCATGCCTGCCTTTCAGGTGAGGGGAGCAAGTTGCAGGGAGAGGGGATGAGAGAGACAGGCTAGGTAGAGGGTGATCTTAGTTCAGGGATCACTTGCCAGAAAGAGGAGACATATCTTTTGTTAAAAAGCACTCTGACCACAGCTAAGGTGTGTCCTCCTTTTTCCAGGACAACAGCAGGGTAGAGATAATTCAGGATTGCCCAGCACCCACGTTTCCACAGACATCATAAACAAAGACATTACAATACTTAGGACCCAGACAGTACCTTATTGTAACAGGGCAGATGACTGCCTTCAGGAGGCTGGTCAAAGCTGACGGGCACCTCCTCTGGTTCGCTGGGCCGAGATCGCACTCCAGGGCTGCTGGGGGTGGAAGGCGGGCTGTGAAATGGTGACACCATGGCCTTGAATCCAGGACTCTTGGGAGAGGCCCCAGGAAGCAGGGCTGCTGGATCAAAGACTAAATTGGCCTGTTGGGAAAGATGAGGAATTTCAGGTAAGGATAGAGAGAAGACGAAAGTTCCTACTCTAGCATGTTGATTTCCTGGCCTTAGAACTGACTGAGACTAGATATCATGAGGCTTTTCTTACTTCCTAACCAATTATCCATTGTCACAGCACGTCCTGCTCCTGGAAGACCTGCTTACTCTCTCTACCTTTTGCTACCTGGCTTACTCCAGCCTGCGTTCCAGAATGCCCAGGAAGTACTGATTTGATCTAAGAAAAATGCATGGAACAGTCCCAATTTATAGACAAAGAGGCCAAAATAGCAACTGCCAGGACTTGCAGGCACCAGGATCTCACACTAAGTCAGCACCTTCACCATCCTTCTCATCAGAGTCAGGAGCAGTTACCACTTACAGGATGCCTCCTCTTTGCTGGGCATGTGCAGTTTCCCCCTCTACCCTACACATTCAGTTTTGTTCCCAAGGCACAAATTAGCAAAGTGTTTAAGGAATCTGCTCTGGGATTCAAGCCCGGTCTCTTTATCCCTCAGCCTCCAAGTAAGTACAGGGTCTTCCTCAGTAGACAACCAGAATGATGGACAGAGCAGGCCACCAAGCCCCTCCAGGGGGAGCTGGCAGTGCAGATGCAAGTGTGTGCCCCAACCTGGGCATCACAGTGCAGTTGAAACCAGACTACAATGAACCCTGAGGGCAAGCAAAGAGGAGGGGTTACCCAAAGGTAACCAGGGCCTAAGGGAGTCATGAGGTTGGTTGGGGGAGGAGGCAGGTGGTCCTAGATCTATCCGACTGCCTCAGAGAAAGTGCAGGAGGGATTGAATGTGAGTGCCCTGAGTCCTCTAGGATCATCTAGGGGAACGGCTCCTCCAGCTCTACCCTCTACGTTTCCAAATCATTGACCAGCTGCATCGGCCACAGCAGGAAAGCCTGCAGCGAAGTCTGCTGGGAAGGGACCAGGCTTGAGGGCAGACGATGCTCTCCACGCAGACACATCTGACTCCAGATATCTACTCTTTCACTTGATAGCTGTGTGACCTACAGGGAGTTCAGTAGCATTTCCGTATCTTGGATTCTTTATTTGCTCAATTGACTGAGCCTGACCTTCAGAGTCTCTTATGCTCTGGTCCCATTACTCTCTCCTGTCATTATCTGACCCACACCCTCTCCCTCCAGACTTTCCTCGGTGTTACCCTCCTGTCAGCCAAGGCTCTGTCATCCTGAAGAGCTCCTACATGGTACTTTCGGACTTGCAAAGTATAGAACATTATACATGTTTAAGATGACATTAGTACTTCTATTGTGATTTTAAGGAAGAATTTATAATATAGACAAGATTGTGTCATGGTAAAATTAAAAATATAAAAGTTAAATAGTAACACTGTGAGCCCATGCCACGTCTAAAAGCAGCATATGGCAGGTACCAAGGGACAGGTTTGGACCCCACAGGCTGAGGGAGCTGATGTACTGGGATGGCTCGGAGGGCTTCCTGGCAGTGGGGAGGTTAACTGGGCATTAAAAGAGGTCTTCTTCCCCTTTCAACGTCAACCTGGGAAATTCTCTCTGTAAGACTGCTCACAGGCTTCGCTGGTGGCTCAGTGGTAAAGAATCCACCTGCCAATGCAGGAGACACAGATACGATCCCTGATCCAGGAAGATCCCATATGCCCGGGAGTAACTAAGTCCGTGCATCACAACTATTGAGCATGTGCTCTAGAGCTGGGCAATTGCAATTACTGAGCACAGCTAGCGGATCCTCAAGCCCTAGAGCCTGTGCTCCACAGCAAGAGAAGCCACCTTGAAGACCCAGCACAGCCAAAAATAAATCAGTAAAATTATATATTAAAAAATACTGTTCACAAATAAAGTGGGTCTTCTAGCCAGTGGAAAAGTTCTTTAAAAAAAATATTTTATTTTTATTTAATTGGCTTCACTGGTTCTCAGTTGCAGCATGCAGAATCTTTAGTTGTAGCTTGCCAGATCTAGTTCTCTGAGCAGGGATCCCCTGCATTGGGAGTGCAGAGTCTTAGCCACTGGATCGCCAGGCAAGTCCCTTGAACTTTGAATTACGAACTTCTCCAATGAAGAAACATCATAGTTTCTATCTCATCCAATAGAATATTTAGAAGAAAAATTGAGCTGATGATGCATTTCTTAGTTCTTTTCCTACATAGTTCCAACAAAGTAAGGTTCCTAAGGGATTCGGCCAAATTATATACTGTTACTGACATTCTTCATAAGATTAAACCACTGGAGATCAAAACCTCATTCTCAGGTTTCCATGTTTCCCTAAGACACTTGTTAATGACCAGAAAAGGGGAATAAGACCAAAATTTCAAGGTACATAGTCTTCGTGATAATTTCTAGCAGTTGACTGAGGGCTGTGGTGGGCTGCAGGGAGGCGGAAGTAGGTGTCCTGCATTACACCCTTGACATCAAGGAGGGGGGTCTGAGTTCAGGGGTCCCTTGTGAGAGATCCCTGTGAGGTACATGAGAGCCCTGCAGCCTTCTATAGTGATGGGCAGCCCACCCCTTCCCTGCAACTGAGATGGAATCAGGGCTTTTCATGATGAGTTAAACTTCAGAAAGACTCTTTCTGATCCTTCACCAGGTAGGCTCATGACCCCAAACCAGAGGTGCTTTCCTTAACCCCAAATCAGGCTGGGGGCCAAATCTCTGGGCTCTCCCGTAGCTGGGAACTACAGAGGCTGTGACTACTTGTCCTGACACATCCCTAAGAATGGCTCCACAACAAGGTTGATGAACCAATTTCATTACTTGGACCCAGACAGGAGAATCCAGTGCAGGAGAGCCTTGCTGAGACTGCAGTGAAAGCTTGAGCATCTTCTACAGGCCTGACCCAGACATATTATGCTTGCTCCTCCTCTGCATTTCAGTTCACACTGTTCCCACACCAGGAGAACCTCCCTCCCTCCTTTCCAGCCACCCTTCTTAAGGACCAACTCAGGGAATCGGTGTTTCATAAAGCATTCGTCAATTATTCCTGACCACTTGACTTTCTTCTTGCTCTATAATTCTAGAGCAGTGGATCTCACCTAAGGTTGGGGGCAGGGGGATGATTTTGCTCCCATGAGACATTTGGCAATATCTGGGGGCATTTTTCTTTGTCAGTTTATTGAGTGCTGCTGGCATCCAGTGAATAAGGACTGCTGCTAAAACACCTTGCAGTGTACAAGGCAGCTCCCTGAAACAAAATTACCCAGCCCAAATCATGCTGAGGTTAAAAAGTCCTGGTCTAGGGACTTCTTTGGTTGTCCAGGGGTTAAGAATCTGCCTTCCAAAGCAGGGAATGTAGGTTTGATCCCTAGTCAGGGAACTAAGATCCCACATGCCTCGGAGCAATTATGTCTATGAGCTGCAACTAGAGCAAGCCCATGCTGCAACGAAGACCCAGTGCAGCCAAATAATAATAATAAATTTAAAAAAGAAAAATCATACCAACTGTAAAAAAAAAAAAAAAAAAAGTCCTGGTCTAAAGCAGTAGGAGTCGGATAGTTACCCACAATTTAGATCTCTGGTATTTACTCTCCCATATGTCTTTTATTGTATCATATGTGAAAATCTTGGCTCCCCTATTGGCTCAGATGGTAAAGAATCTGCCTGCAATGCAGGAGACCCAGGTTTGATCCCTGGGTGGGAAAGATTCCCTGTAGAAGGAAATAGCAACCCACTCCAGTATTCTTGCTTGGGAAATCCCATGGACAGAGAAGCCTGGTAGGCTAAAGTCCATGGAGCTGTAGAGAATCAGACGCAACTGAGTGACTAACACTAACCCTTGAAAATCTTGTCTCCACAAGATTGTGAGATCAAGTGCAGTTATATGCCCCATTCACACTCCTAGGAAAGCCAGGGGGCACAGTGGTGAGGGCATGCCAGGTAACTGGCGACAAGGAAGGACAGGACGCTTTCCAAACAATGAATTTGGCCATAGTGGTGTGATGTCTAGCAACTGAATTTCAGCCCTGGATAAGGTTGAAGTGGTCTGTGGCTGCATTTACGCCTTGGAAAGGACTTGGCTATTCCTGGAGTGTTTCTTGCACTATCATGTCCTTTTCCCATAAGATATCCCATTCTCTTCAACCTCTGCTAGGTGCTGACATGAGTTCACATTTGATAGGGTCCTCATTTTAGCGTTTTGCCTTTAAGTAGAGCTTCCCATCGGAGAAAGCAATGGCACCCCACTCCAGTACTCTTGCCTGGAAAATCCCATGGACGGAGGAGCCTGGTAGGCTGCAGTCCATGGGGTCGCTAGGAGTCGGACATGACTGAGCGACTTCACTTTCACTTTCATGCGTTGGAGAAGGAAATGGCAACCCACTCCAGTGTTCTTGCCTGGAGAATCCCAGGGATGGAGGAGCCTGGTGGGCTGCCATCTATGGGGTCGCACAGAGTCGACACGCAGAGTCGACATGACTGAAGCGACTTAGCAGCAGCAGCAGCAGAGCTTCCCATCCTTCAGACATGCAAATGTTGGATAAGAGGTAGTGATAGGTAACCATTCTGGACTTACCTGAAGTTTCTCAATCAGAGGTGAGCTCTTCACTTTGACTTTAGGAGGGTGGTTTGCACTGGGCAGTGACTTCTATAAAAAGCAAATGGACCAAAGCAAGCAAATGAGTAAGGTGAAGGGAAGTGGGGTTCTGGCTGGAGCCCAGAAGCCACAACTGGAATGAGAACAAAAAGTTGGTTTCATCACCTCAGCGCTTAGCTGCAGGAACTCACTTACCTCCTCGGGTACTAGGCACAGCAGGGCCCCCTCCCCTCTCCCTCTTCTTGCCACTAACAAGACTACCTGACTCTATGCGCTGCAGCAAGCAGGACATCCAAACACAGGAGGCCTCCTGTTCCAGGAAGGATGCCTTCATGGTCATTATGAGGGAGCAGACTATGTCTGAGGGGGATAAGATCTTCAGCCCATGACCTTAACAATGTGGGAGAACAATTGGAGGGTTTTCAAACAGAAAGGGCAAGTGACTATCCATTCGGTTTGACACAAATATCACAAGAAACCAGAGAGTTGGAGTGAAACCCGACAGAGGTATTATTGAAATCGTTTCCTTGAGCTAATAATATTTTGGGAAACCTCACCAATAGTGTTGTTTATAAACTATCATTTTCCAAAACATTGAATTTTCATTTTGATTAAGCAGACATTTATTGAGTACCCCCTACATTCTAGACATTGTGTTGGTTATATAAAAAAAGAACATGATTCTGTGAAAGTGAAAGTGTTAGTTGCTCAGTCATGTCCAACTTTTTGTGACTCTATGTACTGTATGTAGCCCACCAGGCTTCTCTGTCCAAGGGATTCTCCAGGCAAGAATACTGGAGTGGGTTGCCATTGCCTTCTCCAGGGGATCTTCCCATCCCAGGGATTGAACCTGGGTCTCTGGCACTGCAGGAAAATTCTTTACCGTTGGAGTGTACCTGCCCTCTAAAAGCAGTCGATGTCTGAGACATACATACACACGCACACACACACACACACACACACACATATATATACACATATGAATATATTTTCATGCATTGAAGAAGGAAATGGCAACCCACTCTGGTGTTCTTGCTTTGAGAATCCCAGGGACGGGGAGCCTGGTGGGCTGCCATCTATGGGGTCACACAGAGTTGGACACGACTGAAGCGACTTAGCAGCAGCAGCATGCTATTAGTTAGAGATATTTTTGTGATGAATATATGTCAGGTTTCTTGTCTGTTATTGGATTTTACATTATCTAAAAAGATTGACTCCTGTTTTGTGTAAAGTCCTTACAGCTTGATTCTCGTTCCACAGGTGTATTGATCTTCAACGTGCAGGAATGATGACAGTGATGATGATGATGGTGGTGACGAAGAAAAGGAAATTGATGACTTCCATATTGTTGGACAGAGGCCAGAGCAGAAAAAAACACACAGGATTTTCCTACATTTGGGGACATTGCCTCTTGGACCTATATTCTAATTTACTTGAATTATAAGAAGAATAATACTGACTTCTTATAAACCTGAGATATTTATTGAGGGAGATGACTTTAGTGATGGAAAGAGAGAGACTCACTCAACAGAACTCTCTGTGACCTTTTTTTTTAAGGCCCAGCACTGGGGGGCATGGTGCTGGAGTGGATCAGTCACTTGCTGGGACTCAGGAGGCCCCCTCCCAGCCCTTTCTGATGCTGGTTTTTTTCTGGGAGGGGAGCTGCACTGCAGGCAGGACCTTAGTTCCCTAACCAGGGATTGAACCCATGACCCCTGCACTGGGAGCTTGGAGTCTTAACCACTGGACCGCCCAAAAAGTCCCCAGTTGGCTTTGACAGGAGCTAGATGGATGCCCTGGCCTCAGCCTTCCCAGCCAAGACCCAAGCAGGCAAGTGGGTTGGAATAAGCGATTCTAAGGCCTCCTGCAGCTCTCAGGTGCCTCTGGCTCCATGAGTTTGCATCATCAGACGTACTTCCAGAGTGGTCAGTCTTTCAAGGAGCCTTGTGGCCACTGTGAGAACAGATTTGGTTGTTCTTAATTTCTGGGCTTTACAGTGAAAATTCACCTGAGCCAGTGTTTTTGAAGATGCCGTTCTAGAAACTGCAGCAACAATTGTGCTGACAAAACTCACTTTATGTAATAACTCCTCTCTTCCATAACTGATCATTATCTTCTGAAGAGAGTGAAATTCAATAAACACCACCCCTTCCTCGTAGGACAGTGCTGGGAACCCAGCTCATGCCCTACAAAATCCTTATTTATTTGAATTGACCTACTAAACAGGAAGAACCCAGGAGCCACCAGTGCAGTTCCTAGGAACGGCAGCAAGTGGCAGCATTTCCTTTACTGTTTAACTAGCAGCTCCAGACAAGTAGCTGCCTCTCGCACAGTTGGAGGGATCAAGTCAACCTGACATTTCTCTATGTGTACGTATGTCCATATAGGACATTCTAACAGTGACTAGAATAATGACCAGGTTTTGCAGTCCTTCTCTGGGCAGGTGAGGCAGTGGCTGCATTAAAACACAGTATTGGGTGGGTCCTCCAGAGAGGGGTAACTCCAATACACCCTGGTGGCAGGGGCTGGCCTCACCATCTCAGGCTCCCGTAGGCATAGGGAGGGGGCAGGAATGAAGAAGAGATAGCAAGACCCCTTCAGCACTGTGCACTGGAAACCGGGAGGTAGCCTCACTGGGGCCTTCCCTGCAGGTCCCCAAGGCTCCCAGCATTAGGGCTTCTGCAGGCTGTACCACGGGAGTATGGAAGGATGATGGACAACAGCCTCCATCTAACCCAGCCAAACAAAGCTGGCTGCTTGTTTTATTTTTGTGTGAATTTCAAGGCGACAAAGAATCTTTGATATCTGGAAGCAATGTCCTTCACATATGCAAGCAGCCTGTCACCCCCAGGACTTTCCTTCTAAGATCCAACCTCCCATTCATTCAGCCCTTGGCTGAACAGACCATAACTGCTGGTGGTGGCCCATGGAATGAAACATGTAAACTTATTTCTCCCAGAGCCACTGAACTAACCTGGCTCACTCCACTTTTATCCAGGGAATAAACATCCCCCTCCAGCCCCCATGACTGGTTAGTGCTCTTGTCCCATTTTACAAAATAGGAAGCAAGCTCAGTGCAGTGCAGTGCCTTCTCCAAGGCCAAGTCCAGTCAGGGGGCAGCCTCACAGGAGGCTCCTAGTGGCCACAGCCTTGGCCTGTTGCCTAACACAGGCTCCAAGCCCAGAGGGCGGTCACAGGGGAAGATGACCCTCAGCAAAGAGAAGTTGTTGATATGTATTTGGTCAGAATGTTGGCTGAGGACCCCACAAAGTCACAGAATCATAATATGGGCATGTGAGGAGACCCCCAAAAAACTTAGTGTTTTTCAACTGTGCCTCTTGGAGATTCTCATCCCAGAAGATCTCTGTTCATTGTGTGTGTGTGGGGGGGTGGGGTGGGGTGGGGAGGAGGGTAGTATTTCCAGAGCACATGGGGCTCTAGACACCACCCCCTTCTCCATTCCACTTGAAAGGGAGCAGCTCTTTCTGATTTATCTGATGGGCTTCTGCTTATATGCCTTGGCTTGACAAAAAGGTTTGAACATCATTGATATACTCCAGATGTTTCACTTTATAGGTGAGGAAAATGCAGACAAGGAGAGGCTCACCCAAGTCCATGTGGCTACCGTGTCCATCTGTCATCAAGATGCTCACCCCCAAAAAAGACAGTGGGGAAAGAGGTGTCACAGTGGATATGGGGACTGGACTATCTTTGGGTGGCTTGCTCTATTTGGGGACTGGCCTCCCAGGCTGGAGGATAGAACATGCAAATCTGTTTCTGGTGGGGACTGCAACCGCAGTGAAGGTTCATGGGCTCCTGGGAGGGTGTGGACAAGTTACTCTCACAGTTACAATTAGATAAATAAGGGTAGGTGAACATGCAGGCTGGGAATCCACTGCTGGCTATGATCTATGATACCAGAGCCTGTATTATGTTGGTAACATTGGCTATTTATAGCTGAGGGCAATGAGGCCTCCTGGGGGCTCTGGTTTTCTTCCAGTGATCTAGAATAATAGCCATCCTGTACAAGATACCACAGACACACTCAATTATCTCATTGCAGTTCTACCTCATGTGAGTGCCGACTCTCTTTCCAGAAGCCTTGGGCACATGGAGGATCATATAAGTTAGACCTGAGAATCAAACATGACTTTCATGAGTCCTAAATCTGATGTGATGTGGTAATACTCTATGGCCCATTCTCTTGGCTGAAATGCTCAGGCTGTAAAAATAGTGCTACTGTCCTTGAAAAATCATAAGGGAGGCTCGATAAGAGGGAATAGGAAGGGGCTTCATTTTCACAGTAAAGGAGCAGGAAACATCAAGAAAAGAAGGTTCATTCCTGAATCTGACAGGAGAAATTCCCTGCACAGCCTTTAAAGTCTAAAAATGTGAACTGAGTGCTTCTTTCCGTAAGAAGGAGAAAGCAAATCATAACCAGCATCTTTGGAGCCCCAGGGGCAGCAGCACTTACCTCCTCACCATTCTGGCCCAGCTCTACCTTGGAGGGGAACAGAGGGAGGGAGCAGGGCGGTTTCCTTCTGGTTGGTTTACTGGCGGGTGTCTAGAGGGAAGGGCGACAGACAGACACACAGAAAAAGAGAGAGAGCTAATCAGGCAACAGGGAGGAAGAGAAAGGAGTGGAAACTGGCTTTAGGAATGTTCAGGAATGTCTGATGGAGAAGAGAATGGAGGGAGGGTTGCACGTCTTTGCCAGTTAACTATCAAGTCACTCCAGTGAACTGTCTACCCATTCTGACTTTTAGCTCTACCCAGTGATCTCCTGCTGGCATCCTCTTTCACTTGAGATTCATCAGCCTGAAGCAACATTTCAAAATAACACTCGCATCCAGCTTCTGAGTACTGCCAGAGCCTTAGATCAGTACTCTCTCCTTCACCCTTTATAACATGCCTACCGTGTCTAGAAATTATGGACGGGTTTTTCAGATGGGAAAATAAAACCGCAAAACAACACATCTGAAAAAGCATTCTCATTCTCCCCAAGGGGCCATGATAAACCTCCCCCAACACTGGGGTGCCCTTTCCACATTCCACTTCTAAGGAGCTTCTCAGACTGTAGGACTAGAGAAAATCTGGCCCAGATTTCTTCAACATTACAAAGCCCCCTTTGACATTGTCCTCTCCACCAGGATTCTAGAATCCTCTGCTAACCAGATCCCTTCCCTTTCTGATCACTGCTTCCTATCTGAATGCACTTCCCTGTAAGTCCTTGCTTCCCAGTTCTCTGTTGGAATCTACCCTTGCTCTGAATTCCTAGCCTCAGGGGAGGAGCCTGGTGTGGGGACTTCTTTATTCTGCGCCAGCACAGGCCTGGCACAGCTGTGCAAGATCTAAATCTCCATCAGTGGGTGATGGAGCTGGACGAGCCCTGGGCTCCAGAGCCCCATCTCGGACAGCAGGCCTTTCAACGCTCAGCCGCATGTCTGCTCCCTCCTGGCCAAAGTATAAGCCTCACTCTGGTGAGGAAAGACCCTGCCCAGGCCCAGCAGCATGGCAACATTCCTTGCATTCAGAGAGACCCCTCTCTGACTTCGCTTCCTAATTTGGTAATCACTAAACCTCCTCCCTCCCCCTGCTCTGGGCCTGACCCAGACTTCCCCTTCCTCCAGCCCCCTCCCAGGAGAGGGGCTCTGATGCCGCCTGACTCACCTCCTTTGCAGCGGCTGCCTGCTCCCTGAACCGCCCAGCCAACTGGGCCACCGAGGGGGGTGCAGAGTCATCCACAATGGCGTTGGTCTGTGCCGGCCTTTCCTGGCAAACCAAGGGGAAGCCAAAGTTAACCAGAAAATACACACCTGGCACTCTGAGCATCAGCACAAGGGGCCACGCGAGATGCCTGCTATGTGACAGTGAGGTCTTCTCCCAGCGTTTTGCAATTGGCTTCTGCATCAGAGACTTTAAAAACTCATTCATCAACTGCATTTTGTATGAATACTTACAGTGTCCTCGGCCCAGGGTGTGGCTCTGTCGATCTGGAAAGGAATTAAAGTAGCCCTGGGGGTGGGCCGTGGAGGGCCCAGGGATCTGGGAGGCAGGACAAGGCTGAGGTCCTCATTCTACAAAGACCTGGCCTGCAGAAGGCTCTATCAGAGACACTGTCTCCCCTTAGTCAAAGGGAGCTTCGAAAACTGGAGGCTGGCAAAATGCACTGGAGAGTCCAGTGCATGATTGTATCTACTAGGATGGGCAAATGCCCTGGATTGAACTTAAAATTTTTTTTTTTTAATTTGTGGCTGTGGGGGGTCTTTGTTGCTCCATGAAGGATTTCTCTAGTTGCAGAGAGTGGAGGCTGTTTTTAATTGTGGAGAGCAGGGCTCCTCACTGTGGTGGCTTCTCTTATTGTGAAGCATGGGCTCTAGGGTGTGCAGACTCAGCAGTTGGGGTACAAGGGCTTAGTTGCCTTGAGGTATGTGAGATCTTCCTGTACCAGGGACCAAACCCATGTCCCCTGCATTGGCGGGCGGATTCTTAACCAATGGGCCACCAGGGAAGTCCTGGATTGAACTTTTGACAAGTATTTTTGCATCTTATTTCTCCTACTTGATTGAGTGCTTGGTCGTAGAAACGCTCAGAAAATATTTGTTGAACTAATAAACAACATGAGAGTCAAGTAGCATGGCAGATGAGAACCAGACTATCTGGATGTGACCACTGAGTTGCTCCATCTCCTTAGCTCAGTGACCTTGGGCAAATGACTTTCTCCTTCTGTACCTCGGTAGGGATAACACTAGCATGTTGTTCACTTGGTGGTTCTGCAGATCAAATGATTTACTATGTATCTAAAGTGTGGGGACAAGGCCTAGGACACAAGAGCTTCAGAAGCGTTGTTACTGCTACTTCTAAGAACCCTTGGCAATGACCTCAGTGAACCACGGTCACTGTTCACTCTCACGTGCCATTTGCCACCAAGGCTCATTCAATGAGTCAGCAAGCCCTGGAAACAGACACTTCACTTCTGCTTTATTACATGCGGCCTACAAAATCACCTGACTTTCATAATTTTTTAAAAATGTCCAGTCTTGGAAACATTCAGCTTTGATTTTTGGTGACCATGATGATGGCATTTTGCACACAGGCTGCAAACCTCTCCACTCTACCTTCTCATGTCTAGCTTGAAACAGAGAGAATCTGGGTAGCAGTTGCCCAACAAAGACATCTCTGTCTTTCCATGGAGCTCATGGCCTACAAGCATGCTCCAGCTGCAAACTTGCATCCCTCCACACACACACCCATGTACATATGCACACACACACACTCTCACATACATGTCCTACACCCTCCTTTTTGTGCTGAAAGTGTCCCTGAGCTTTCTTATTTGAGTGCTCCCTCTGAAGGAAATACCACTGGTAATACCATGACGTTGTCCCATTGGAGCAGGAGGGGCAACCACCTGCCCCACACTGACCTCAGGTGAAGTTGAGTAAGTGTGGGCAGAACTTTGAGAAGAGGGCTTTGCTTAGAGATAGGAAAGAACTGCTGGACACGGAGCTTCTGATCTGTGAACAGGCTGTTCTAGAGGAAAAGGCAGGTCCCTGCTGTAAGTCAAGTTTATCCCCATTTCAGCCTAAATATCAAATACTGATTTCAAAAAAAGATGTTAAAGGATTCACCTCTCTTCAAGATGCCAGAATTCCCCACAGCGCTGGAGAAGGGTGTGGGGAGCCTCAGTGCCCGCCCTGACGTGTGCCCCACACTGGCCATGCCAGGCCTGGTCAGAGGTGAACATCATGTCCTCCTGGAACAATGGAGAGGCTCCAGGGACAGAGCAATTTATTAATTGAGCTGCTCCTGGCAAACATGCTGGGCCGGTCCGTCTGTCTGTCTCTCTGTCCGTTGCTATTTATTGCTCGCGTCCTGCTGACAGTGCACTTTACCTCAGCCGCGAAGGCGCCAATCACCGGTGGTGCAGGAAGAAACATTCCAGATAAAAATAGAGCTGAAGGGGAATCAGAAACTCCGCCCTAACTTCCCTTCTTGAAACCAGGCTTGGCAAGGGGTGAGAGAACTACAAGCCTTCTGGAAGGACTTAGGACTTAAAAGCTAGGTTGAAGGAAAGATTGTGATATGTCTGAATTTGCTTTCCTGGAGCCCAGTGAATGGGTTTTCTTTAGAATGTCTATGGACTCCAGAGCTTGTTGAAGCCTGGCAAACCCACTCACCACCAGCACCTCTCCAGATGCTGCTTCTCATTCTGTGTTGTGGAAGAGTGATTGATTGTTGCCTTCTCTCAGTTGGACAGAAGTTCAGAGAGGGCAAGTAACTTAGCCCGAGTCACACAGGAGAGGCCAGACAGAATAATCTGAGAAACACTTGACTCCAATGCCTAATAATCCAACAGTGAACATCAGTTAAATAGCCTAATTTGTGAAGGTGCTTTGAAAACTGTAAAGTGATATATAAATCGTAAATCTACCATAAGCCACTGGGTTACACGGGTACGAAGGAGCAAGCATGGCTTTGGGGATGGTTGGGCACTGTGGTTTAGCCTGTTTGAGGCTTTGCCCGGATTTCTGCCTTGCACACCTGGCAGCTACCACTACTGACCTCTTCTAGTGGTTCAACATCATGCCACCTTGGCCCCAGGCAGGTGAGCAACATTTTTTCCCTCTCTCTCTCATCTCTCTCAGCCCTGAGGCTGGTTTGGGAAGGTCATGCTCCTACCTTGATTGTTCTTAGATCTGAGCATTACTTTAGTGTCTCTGCCTCGTCCCAAACTTTCCTGGGACCCCCCCCCCCACCCCACCCCCTAAGCAGCATTCTTTCTCTGTTCCAAAGTTATCCATTAAGTATTGAACACAGAGTCAGGAACACAGAAAGTCGTCCTCAAAGGGTGCCTTCTTCCCCACCTCCCATCCAACCCAGCTTGTGGTGTCAGGGTCTGGGCCCCTGCTCCCAGAGTCACTGACACCCTCAACTCCACCTGCACCCACCTCCAGGTCTTGGTCACGGTTTGGCCTCTGTGGATCCTTTCTTCCTGGGACCAATCTCCATGTCTTAAATCTATTTTCTGAACCCACTCCCACATGCGACCTGCTTTAGTTGACACTCATGCTTACAGATTGCAGCCCCCAACCCACCTTGCTGGGCCCAGAGCCTGCTGACCAAGCCCTTACTGCCACTGTTCCAGCCTGGCTCTGCCAGCAAGCTTGGAAACCACTCCTATGGTTCCCTCAACTTTGCTGAGGCCAGAAGAAAATCACCTCTGGAGTTTACTTTCTGTTTCTATGGGACTTTCTTCAGAGAACTGAGGAGCCCGTGTGTCTGGACAGCATGGAACTTCCCTCTCACTTTTGCCATGATGAATAAATACAATCTGGATGCTGCCAACCATTCGCATAGTGGAAGCTTTGTGTACAGGACCAAGTCAGACTCTGCCCTGGCTGTGTCCATTTCCCCACCCTCCTCCTTCGCCCAGGTCTAAGTTTCTACCAGTCTGTGGTCCACGGTTTAGGGTCACAAGGCACCAGGGGAGGCCTCATCTACAGTGTGGGGGAGAATCAGTGAGGGGGTCTGCCTGGAGCCCGAGGAACCCCTGCTCTTAGCTAACAGGAAGGTTGTCTTGCTCACCAGAAACAGGACAGACAAGCCAGAGCCTCAAAACATAAGGTATGCTCGCTTCTTTGCTCTTTTAGAACTGCAGTGGATCTTAAGGTCACACCCGCTTCCAACTTACATCATTTTAAAAGGATCAACAGACAGTCTCTTTGGGAATGCCACAGTGATTCCTTCGTCTTTTTGTATGCTTACCTTATCTGAACTCTTCAATTCACCACCATGTTTAACCATTGCCATTCGGGAATGATGGAAAGGACAATGGACTAGGAACCAGGCTGGCCAGTTTGACGCACCTACCTTACTTAGAGCGGCTGCTACGTGGGAGGAACTGTTCTTATAGCACTTGATACGTTTTTCTCTCATTCTCACAACACCTCTTCTAGAACAGAAAGTGGCCCAGAATTGCTAACTCATTCTTCAAGTTAGTAAGTGCTGCATTATCTGGATTCCAAAGATCTCCTTCCACACAGACACGCTTTGTTAACTCTAGCCCTTCTCTTTAAGAGCTATCTCATCAGCAAACACCTCTGTCCTGAGCTCTACGCTCAAGCAGTGAACAAGACCGAGTTCCTGCCCTTAAGGAGCGGCTACGCCAGCGAGGGGCGCAAACAGCAAACACAGAGCAGAGAAACAAGTAAGAGAACTTCAGTGCCATGAAGAAGAGAAGATAGGATGCTTTATCTATGGGGCTGTGAGCAGCCAGCTCTGAGGAGGAGTCATCTGAATTTCCAGCTGGGAAAAAGGTGGAAAGAAAACTGTTCTGAGCAGAAAGCACAGAGAGGAACAAAGGGTGAGGGACAGAGAAGTGAAGTGTGGCAGGGACCTATCGCATCCAAAATATGAGGAGACATAAAGGATGAGAGGCAGTCTGGGCCCCACTGCATGAGGCCTTGAGGATCATAGCAAGCAGTTTGTATCAGTATTTTATTCTGAGTGAATGAAACACCATTTGGAGGGTTTTGAGGAGAGATGTGACCTGTATTACATATCAAAAGGCTGCCTGTAGAGAATGGATGACAGTGGAAGCAGAGGGGCCAGGAGGAAGGTTCTGGCAGCGGTAGAGCCGAGCAGTGATGGTGGAACGGACCAGGATTGTAGCAGCAGGTGGTAAAAGGGGTGGATCTGAAGGTAAGACAGCTGGGAATTATTGATGCACTGGGTGTGGGAAGTAAGAGAAAAAGGGCAATCAAGGAGAACTCCCAGGTGTTTGGCTTGGACAACAGAATGCAAGGGATATTTTTTCCTGGGTTGGGGAGGGTTTGTTGGAGTAAGATGTGGGTAGAGGTCAGTAGTTCTTTCTTGGTCATGAACGTTTGAAATGTCTATTAGATATCCATGTGTAGATGCAGGGTGGGAGTTACATATACACCCAAGTCTTAAATTCAGAGGAGGTTTCCAGGCTGGAAACAAAACTTTTGAGAGTCAGTAGATAGTGATGGTATCTGAAGTCACTGAACTAAATACAATCAGAAGATATAGAGAAAAGGTCTAAATATAGAGAAGAGTCTCTGGAGAAGAGGTCCAGAGACTGAACTCCTTATTAGCACTGAGCTGCCTTTCATTCACAAAGGCGATGGGACTGCTCTTCTTATTCCAGCAGGAGCCTTGCAGACATTTTGGTGCAGACTGCAGACAGGCTGGATTGAGGCCAGATTTCTCTGGCTTAGGTGAGACAGGATCAGAAACCCTGAAATGCCATTGGAAGAGAAAGTCTTGTGTCCTGCATTCATGCAGCTGGGTCAAATATTCAGCACTTCTTGGGCATCTGAAGACACTGCATTGGAATAACAGTGACTGGGGAAGTGGGGGTTGGAGGGGTGGAGAGCAGGTGAAGAAGAAGAACAACAACTAAACAAGCCAGAAGAAGAGAAACAGGTACACATGAATGCTGATCCGCTATTTCACATTAAGGCCAAAAATATTCCAAATATTCCCTATCTCCCCACTTGTCAGCTTTAAGGATTTGAAAATGGCAAGTCCTTAGCCTCTGAAGTTCTATCCCAGGGAAAAACCCAGGTAGGATGCCCGGCTCACGCAAAGGATCCACAGGCCATTCCCCGGGGAGTGCGCCACTCCATGGGACCTCCAGGGCTTTCCCCTGCCTCCCAGGATGCGGTGCTACAGCCTAGGGGCCTGGCCAGGGTTAAGCAACCCTGAGTCAGTGGACATCAGCCTGACTGCTTCAGTGGTCTTCGAAGCAGGGTAGCTCACAGTCCCCAGGGCCTGGCCAGCCACCCGGGTGGGGTCAGTGGGCTTGGTGGTGGTGGCACAGGCAGGGTTAGCCCAGGCACATTCCCAAGTAACACCAAGGACAACAAAGCAATGGGAGGCAGCCATTCATCCTGAATGTCATGATGGTCTAGGACCTTAGCAGTGCAATCTGGGAGATAATGTATGTGAAATTTCTCTGTGAAACCTGTCAACTGTTGTATAAGCATAAGGATAAAAATGCATTTTGAGTCTTGTGGGGTTGGGGATGTGCACGGATGATATGACAGGAACAGAAAGAACAGCTAATTCAGAGGTAAATCAAGTCTTGTCTCTGACACGTACTGGGAGTAGATCTTTCCAAGCCTCAGGATCCTTGTTGGTAAGTGAGATTATTAACATCCATTGGCCTTTCCTCCAACCCAAAGTGCCATCAGTTGGCCATTGTGTGTGCATGCGTGCTAAGCTGCTTCAGTCGTGTCCGACTCTTTGCAACCATATGAACTGTAGCCTGCCGGGCTCCTCTGTCCATGGAGATTCTCCAGTCAAGAATACTGGAGTGGGTTGCCATGTTTTCCTCCAGGGGATCTTCCTGACCTAGGGATCGAACCCTCATCTCTTACATCTCCTGAATTGACAGGCAGGTTCTTTACCACTAGCGCCACCCGGGAAGCCCAGTTGGTCTTTGCTCCAAACCAAACTGCAACATGTGCCTGATGTCTGGAGCCTGCACCACCCTCCTCCCACTAACAGCAGGAGGTAGCCAATATCCTCAGAGTCCCTGCAAGACTCACAATCAGCCCTGTATGCAAGAGGCAGAGTGTATAGATCACAGGTAATGGTGCTGTATGTGGGGCAGCACAGCATACAGCTCAGGCTTCAATCCAGATTGCCAGGGTTCAAATCCAGGCTCTGCATATACGGCCTTGCACAAGTTACTTAACTTCTTTGTGCCTCAGTTTCCATCTGTAAAATGGGGAGACTACACCGAGGGAAGTCCAGGGCTGTCATCTAGTCTACGCTTGCCCTTTCATTCTCTCTGGGGCACAGGTCTCCCAGAGGGAAGCCCAGCCAGCTAAGATATGCTCCTTGCTGCTTTCTGCCATTCTTAGTTCATAAATGGGCAGTCATGAGTCCGTCATTGGCGGTCTATACTTAACAGATACTTAACAAGACAGATGGTTAACAGACATTCCTTTCCTGAGTTTTCAAACCATCCCTGAGAAACTGATGTGCATACTAACTAGCAATTAAGAAAAAATAAAGCTGACTGTAATTTTATGGCTTTTAGGGTCATGACCTAGGTCATGTCCCCTCTTCCTTCTCTCCTGCTTCTTCTGATTATGATTATTGCTATTATTTTATATGCTCTCCTATGACCTTAGGCAGGGAGCTCTCAGAGGCTTGTCAGTAAGGACACACTAAGTCCTGAGTATGGTTTTGGAGCTGCACTTGCTCAAGAGACATGAGCTAGCGAAACCTCAGCTTCCTCATCTGTACAGTGGGAAGAGCACCTGCCTTGACCTCCTCTAGGGATAGTTGTGAGGCTCCCGGGATGGAGTGAATGACAGCACACTGGAGAAGAGATACACAGAGATGCACAGGATGGATACTGTGCACACCCAGAGTTTATGGCCTACTAAGGGACAGGGGTGATTAAGCAAGTATTTAAACTATGATCAGGGTCAGGGACTTCCCTGCTGATCCAGTGGCTAAGATTGTACTTCCAGTGCAGAGGGCCCGAGTTCAATCCCTGGTCAGGGAACTAGATCCCACATGCTGCAACAAAGAGTTCACATACCATGACTAAGACCTGGTGCAATCAATAAATAAATGATTTTTTTTTTAAGTATGATGGATCAGCCAGTGCAGAAGGCAGAATAGCCCCCAAAGATGTCTACATCCTAATCGTGGAATCTGTGGTGATGTTAGGTTACATGGCAAAGGGTGCAGGTGGAATTAAAGTTGTTAGTCAGTTGACCTTAAAGTGGGGCACTCCCCTGGGTTATCTAAGTGGGCCCAATGCAATCCAAAGTGCTCTTAAAAGTAGGAGAGGAGGGCAGAGGAGTCAGCGTCAGAGTGATGGGATATGAGAAAGACTTGACCTACTATTGCTGGCTTTGATGATGGAGGAAGAGGCCACATGCCGGAATGCAGGTAGCCTCTAGAAGCTGGGAAAGGCAAGTCTCCAGAAGAAAGGCAGCCCAGCCAACATCTTGATTCTAGTCCCAGTGAGATCTGTTTTGAACTTCTGACCTCCAGAACTATAAGATAATAAATTTATATTGTTTTGGCTGCAAAGTTTGTGGTCATTCATTGCATCAGCTATACAAAAGTAAACCAGGCAGTAAGTACTTGCTGACCCACTGTGGGCTCTGAGGTCTGGGCACACGGTGCTGAAGAAGAGTCCTGAGTCCATACTCTTGCTGGAGTTCACATTCCAGGGGAGACAGGCAGTGACCCAGTAAGTGAGTGCATGTTGGTGCCCTGAGTGGTCGGTCACAGGAGGCCTACCCAAGGAGGAGCAGACGGAGGTGACATTGAGTTCAGGATGTTGTGACTGGAGAAGGACAGGGTGAAAAGCATAACAGGGGCACCCAGTCTGGCTAGAGGTATCCAGGAGGGCTTCTAGAAGGAAGCCCCAACCTGGACAAGCTTGAAGGGTGGGCAGAGTTAGTCACTCTTCTGCTGAGGGAGCCACATGCGAAGGATGCAAGGCTGGGGCTCCTCACTGAACTACCAGAGGTCCCTAAGCCTGGTTCACGGCATGTGGCCTGAGGGGAAGATGAGGCTGCAGAGGAAACAGAGGCCAGAGCGGACCCTGTTCTCAGGGCCATGCTAAGTCACTGGAAGGTTTTTAGAAAAAGAGTAAAACAGAGGGTCCACTAAAACAAATGGATTTATTTCGATGGTCCCTTTGGCTGCAGCGTGAGAAATGGATGGGCCATTGCCATCGTCATGAAAGGTACGTTTATTTATTTGACTGCACTGGGTCTTAGTTGTGGCACATGGGATCGATCTTTGTTGCAGCATTCAGGATCTTAATTGCAGCATCTGGGATCTAGTTCCCTGACCAAGGAGTGAACCCAGGGCCCCTGCTTTGGGAGACTGGAGTCTTAACTACTGGACCACCAGAGAAGGCCAGCCAAAAAGGTTTTGATGAATAGGAATCTCTGGTCACTGATTTACAATTGCTACCTGTGTTGTATCATTATGATCACTTCTTGCAAATCTGCAAATCTTCAGCAGAAGTTCTACTGAAAGCAGCAGCTTGTATTTCTGGGTGCTTTTTAAAGGCAGTAGAGTGAGAATCAAGCATCTATGGCCCACAGCTGGTAAAGAAATGCCTTCAAGAGGCAGAGTTTATTGATTCAAACACTAGTAGATAATGAGCCCTACACATGCCAGGGATTCACGGAGTGTTTAGGTCTCCTAGGCTTACAGGAAAATGGAGAGCAAGGATTCAGTAAAGGCAGAAAACTGGGACCAAGATCAGATAAGTTCATCTAGGAATTAATAACTCTCTCAAGGATGACTTAGACATAGGGTTGGAGTCAACACTGTAGATCTCAAGAGTATAAGACCAGACAGAATGGTGCTCTGAACTAGGGGAGGGTCCATGGAGATCGAGAACATTAATAGGAACTTAAAAGCAACTTAGGAAAAAGGACTGTCTGGAACTAGTGACTGACCAGGTAGATGCAGAAAGGAGTCAAGATGCTGCCCAGGCTTCTGGCTCTGTCTGCTGAGTGGACAGGGGTGCCATCCACAGAGATGGTGAGCCCCAGTGAGAGCAGGGCTAGGAGGAAAGAGGCAAGAGGTGGCTAGAGAAGGAAAAGGTGCCAGAAGGGGAGAGTGATCACAGCAGAGGGTCCAGGATGGATCCTTGAAAGCTTGGAATTTTTGGAGTCAGATGAACCTGGGTTTGAAACTTGGCTCCTGTTACAAAGTGATGGCTGAGCTCGAAGACAGGCTGGGTGAGTGGAGGCTAGAAAGGAGATGGAGAGGGTCCTGGGATGAAGAGGAGGAAGCAGTAACTTCGCGGTTCAGGCAGGGTGCCTGCACCACCAAAGTTGTCTTCTCCTTCTAACTGTAGGTGTGCAGAGGGGAAAATCAAATTCAACCTTGTGAGCCTGGCAGCCTCAGAGCAGTTGGCTTTTGTTTTTGTTTTTTCTTTTTAGGGGAAAGGGGAAGAGTGTGAAAGAAATGCTTACATAGCTAGCTTAGGGGATTCAGGGGATTCACAGCCTAGGCCAACAAGTAAATCTACAATCCATCTGCTCTTCAGAGAGAATTCAGAGACTCCTGTCATGTGGTCTCCATGCTGGTTAGTCCCCTAAGAAGCCTGATTTCGCCGAGAGTCCCTCTGACTCCTGGGGTTTGCTGCAGACACCTGGAGGCCTCCTAATAATATCCTTCACGGGGGACCATTTCTGCTTCCCAAGCAGGAGTGACGTGTGAGTGAATCCTGAGGCCTGGGACATTTGTCCTTCATGTCCCAACAGAAAGCCCAAGCATTCCTTCTAAGATTAGAACAAGTTGCTCAAGGACAAGGGCCTGCGTCCCAGTTAGCTGTAGCCTCTCCTATTACAGCGGCTCCTCTTCCTTCCCTCCCCTTCCCCCTTGCAGTCTGGAGCTGGACTCTTAGCAGGATGTCTCTTGGGATGCTCTGTGGGTTGGGTCACACTGGGCAGGGTGTAGTGCTGGGTTCTAGGCTTCTTTTTGTTTTACCACATCTTGGATTCATTTATTCATTCATTTTTCCTGTACTCCAGGACGTGTGCCAGGATATACCAATGAACAAGATGATGCAGGTCTTTTCATAATGGAAATTGCAGTCTAATGAGGGCAACCGTTCAGCAACCATCATTATTTTTACTCCAGTTTATTGTTTCTTAGGGTGTACTCTTGCCTGGAAAATCCCATAGATGGAGGAGCCTGGTAGACTGCAGTCCATGGGATTGTGAAGAGTCGGACACAACTGAGCGACTTCACTTTCACTTTTCACTTTCATGTATTGGAGAAGGAAATGGCAACCCACTCCAGTGTTCTTGCCTGGAGAATCCCAGGGACGGGGAGCCTGGTGGGCTGCCGTCTGTGGGGTCGCACAGAGTCGGACACAACTGAAGCGACTTAGCAGCAAACACTGCAGAGGGAAAGGACTAGAAAAGCAAGTGATAAGGGGATCTGACCCAAAGATGTGATGTTTAAACAGAGGTCTAAAAGATAAGAAGTGATCCAAGCAGTGTGTGTGTGTGATAAGGAAGGGAGGGGTACAGCCAAGGGCATTCCAAGGAGAGTTTACCCAAAGGCCTGGAAATGAGAAGAGCAGGATGTGTTTGGGGAAATAAAAGAAGGCCAATGTCTAGAACTCAGTTCAGTTCAGTCGCTCAGTCGTGTCCGACTCTGTGCGACCCCATGGACTGCATGTAGCATGCCAGGCTTCCCTGTCCATCACCAACTCCTGGAGCTTATTCAAACTCACGTTCATCGAGTTGGTGATGCCATCCAACCATTTCATCCTCTGTCGTCTGCTTCTCCTCTTGTCTTCAATTTTTCCCAACATCAGGGTCTTTTCCAGTGAGTCAATTCTTTGCATCAGGTGGCCAAAATATTGAAGTTTCAGCTTCAGCATCAGTCCTTCCAATGAATGTTCAGGACTGATTTCCTTTAGGATGAACTGGGTGGATCTCCTTGCAGTCCAAGGGACTCTCAAGAGTCTTCTCCAATACCACAGTTCAAAAGCATCAATTCTTCGGTGCTCAGCTTTCTTTATAGTCCAACTCTCATATCCATACATGACTACTGGAAAAACCATAGCTTTGACAAAACGGACCTTTGTCAGCAAAGTAGAATGTCTCTGCTTTTTAATATGCTGTCTAGTTTGGTCATAACTTTTCTTCCAAGGAGCAAGCATCTTTTAATTTCATGGCTGCAGTAATCATCTGCAGTGATTTTGGAGCCCCCAAAATTAAAGTCTCTCACTGTTTCCACTCTTTTTCCATCTATTTGCCATGAAGTGATGGGACCTGATGCCATGATCTTAGTTTTTGAATGTTGAATTTTAAGCCAGCTTTTTCACTCTCCTTCTTCACTCTCATCAAGAGGCTCTTTAGTTCTTCTTCACTTTCTGCCATAAGTGTGGTGTCATCTGCATATCTGAGGTTATTGGTATTTCTCCCAGCAATCTTGGTTCCAGCTTATGCTTCATCCAGCCTGGCATTTCATATGATGTACTCTGCATATAAGTTAAATAAGCAGGGTGACAATATACAGACTTGACGTACTCTTTTCCCTATCTGGAACCAGTCCGTTGTTCCATGCTGTTATAACTGTTGCTTCTTGACCTGCATACAGATTTCTCAGGAGGCAGGTGAGGTGGCCTGGTATTCCCATCTCTTTAAGAATTTTCCACAGTTGTTGTGATCCACACAGTGCATCAAAAGGCTTATCAAATACCCACAGTTTTGCAAGCTTGTTTCTTTCTGCCGTAAGCACAGAAACCAGTGTGTTATTCATGTCCCCACCCCCTAGCCTATTACCATATTCAGTGCTCAATAAATAATGTCAAATGAATGAATGAATGATGCATCAGTAAACCAACACCAATGGGCTGACACTGTGAGGGCTTGATAAACATAGAACAGGGCCTCAAGGTAAAAATGGAAACAATGTGTCAGCCAGGGTTGGCTCTGGGCATACCAGGCTTGAATATTTTCATTAAGGTTCACTGAACTGAGCCAAGGTCACTGGAATAGTATAACTAGAGGGCAAAGAATGAGACCTTCCCTGATGAATCCACTACTTAAAAATCTGAGCCTCCAGTTTCTACTTGGAGCCAAGGAATGCATTATAATTTCATATTTCCCATCCCTGGGTATATCTGTCTTCTTTCAGACACATTTCATCAAGGAGCCACTGAGGCAGGGAAGGCATGGGTCTCCTATCAGTGTAGAATGGTACCTGCCCAGGCTGTGAAATCCACATCTCTGCTCTGATCTGGATTTCACATAGCTGTAGCTGTGAAATTTCACATTTCTGTAGCTGTCCTCAGACACTAAGGCTGTCCTCCCCAACCTTGCTGCCCAGGGATGGTCCAGGCAGGAATCCATAATCTTTGGTATATCAAAGAGGCCCCATGCAAAGCACAAGAAAGGTTCTACCTGCCTTAGAAACTGACTCATTGGGATGAGGCCAAAAGGGTCCTGAAGCAGAGAGAAGAAAAGAAAACACCAGGCTGAGTTAAGTTGCTTTACTTGAAAAGTCTATTGGGTTTTATAGGGCAAAACAGCTGACTGGGAAAGGCCCGGGTGGGGTGTTGACATTCAGCTTGCAGATGGCCTGATCTCTCTCTTCCACCTGATCTTCCCTCTGCCTGCTCCCTTTGGGCCTGGGACTGATTCATATTTGGGAGTGTCCCCTCCAGTCACTGACTGAGGGTCAAGGGTCAAGAGTCCCACAGGAGTCCAGACCTGCTGGGCTGCTCAGGCCCGCTCTGTTCAGCATCCTCCCCATACCGAGTGATTCTGTTTATACCTACTACCACTAATCAAATGGCTCTCTTTAGAAAGCCATTTCTAAAGAATTTTGAATTAGTTTGGTTTTGAATTAGTAATAGTAGTCTTTTGTATTGTATTTTCTTAACAATAATAAAGCGGATAACTTATTGAAAGCTTATTGTGCTGAACATGAAAAGATGTTCACTAATTATTCGGAGAAGGCAATGGCACCCCACTCCAGTACTCTTGCCTGGAAATTAGAGAAATGCAAATCAAAACTATAATGAGACATCACCTCACACCAGTCAAAATGGCTCTCATCAAAACATCCATGAACAACAAATGCTGGAGAGGGTGTAGAGAGAAGGGAACCTCCTTACCTGTTGGTGGGAATGTCAACTGGTACAACCACTATGGAGAACAGTACAGAAATTCTTTGAAAAACTAAAAACAGAGCTACCATATGACCCTGAAATCCCACTCCTGGCTATATAACCAAAGAAAAACATGGTTCAAAAGGATACATACAGCCTAATACTCACTGCAGCATTGTTTCAAATAGCCAAGACTGGAAGCAACCTAAATGTTCATCAAAAGAGGAACGAATAAAGATACACACACAATGGAATTTAACTGAGTCATCAAAAAGAATGAAATAATGTTCTTTGCAGCAACATGGTTGGACCTAGAAATTAGCATCCTGAAAGAAGTAAGTCAGACAGAGAGGCAGAAACAGCATGTGACATCCCTTACATGGGGAATCTAAAAAGACATGATACAAATGAACTTATTTACAGAACAGAAACTGACTCACAGACTTAGAGAATGAACTTATGGTTGTTGGGGGAAGAATGGGGGAAGAGATAGTTAGAGAGTTTGGGATGGACAGACACATACTGCTTTATTTAACTTTTTATTTTCTACTGGGAAATGGGCAGAGGAGCCTGGTGGGCTACAGTCCATGGAGTCACAAAGAGCTGGTCACAACTGAGTAACTAAATAACAACAACATATACGATTAACAATGTTGTGATAGTTTCAGGTGGACAGCGAAGGGACCTAGCCATACAGATATATGCATCCATTCTCCTCCAAACTCCCCTCCCAGCAAGGCTGCCACATAACACTGAGCGAAGTTCCCCGTGCTATACAGTAGGTACTGGTTGGTTATCCAGGATGACTCCATATACATAACACTCTTCAAAAGGCAAAGCTATAATGACAGAAAGCAACTCACTGATCGCCTGAGACCAAAGATGGGGCAGGCGGTTGACTATAAAGGGTACGAGGGAACTTTTGAAGTGAAAGAAACAATCTATATTGTGATTGTGGTCTGTATCTGTCAATACTCATCAAATTGTCCTTTTAAAATAGGTGAATTTTATTGTGTGTAAATTTTATCTCATAAATGTGATAAACAGCTTTTGAAATAAAAAACACATGCTCAAAAAATAAAAGAAAAAAGGTTGAGGCACACTCCCCCCGCATGAGGTCTTCTTTCATTTGCCCTGGGGGTAGGGGAGTCGGCTCAGTTCCAGGGTGCCAGCCCCATGGACCTCAAAGCATTGGCAAGAAGGCACCAAGGCCACAGGAGGCTGGCAGCCTCTTGCAGCTGCGAGGAACAGGCCACATCCAGCCATTCCTGTCCCGGGGCAGCCACCAGCACTCTGGAAGCAAGAATGCTGATGAGAGCACAGAATCTGGCACTTGATGAGTTCAGGTATGAATATAATTTGTGGGTTGTTGGGTTGCAGGTAACTGACTTAACTACTCAGAGTCTCATCTGTAGAATGTGGCTAATAACACCCCCTACAGAGTCATGACAATACTAAGAGATAGTGTTTGATAGTTTGGAAAGATCCTCTGGAGTAGGAAATGGCAGCCCACTCCAGTATTCTTACTTGAAAAATTCCATGGACAGAAGAGTCTGGTGGGCTACAGTCCATGGGGTCTCAAAGAGTTTGCCATGATTGAGCACACATGCAGTGTGGGTCCAAACCCAAATCCTGCCTCTTACTCTGTGTGTGATCTTAGGCAAGACTTAGCTTCACTGAGCCTCAGTTTCCCCACTCATAAAATAAGGCTTATAACAGCACTTATCTCATATGATTGTTATAAAGCCCAAATGAGATCATAAATGTGCATAAAGTCCCAGCACAGTGCCTGGTACATGGGAGCTTTCCCTCCCATCTTGGCTCTTGTTGTTACACCTAAGACACTGATTGCCACCCACTCAGTAGGTATTAGTTGGGACGTGGGCCCCCTGCACGCCTTGTAGGGTCAGCAGGCTGCTGCCTGTTGGCCCTGAGTAACTGTGAGGGGGCAGTAGGGACCTGTTGCTAAGTCATTTTCATTCCCATTCTGTAGAACAAGTCTGCAGACCTGGTGGACTGGCATTGCATCTTAATGTCAGAGGAATTTACAAATAGGAATTTTCTGAACCATACTAAAGGGCAGGCTGGCTAACTGAAGTGAGATTCTAGGCTCCAGCCATAAGTAGCCTAACTCGCAGGGCCGTTCATGTGTGGGATTTTAGTTGGATGTTTCTGGTATGTGGAGTTGGGTAAGGAGAAGTAAGACCAGTCATCAAAGGGAAGCCTACTTCTGGCTTCTGCAGGTGAGGAGAGTCCTGCCTTTCACCCAGACCCCTGCACCAAGAGGAGGCAGGACTCAGCCTCATGGCCAGAGTTTGAGGGTTGTGCCTGCCCCTGTAGGTCCAAGCCTAATCAGGGACCCTCAGGGGCTGGTGGGTGCATGAACGGCTGGAAAAGCTCTCCAGGGAACATGCTTGGATTCAAAGGATGCAGGAAGTGGGAAGAAGAAATATGTCTGGGCAGACATGTTTTGTCCTGCAAAGTCAGAAGAGAAGATCCAGATGAGTCATTTCAAGAGAGGAGCATTCTAGGGGCAGGGGAGGCTGCTGACCCAGCAGTCCGGAGAGCTGTGTGAACTCTCCACCCCTCTCTGCCCTTCTGTCTCCTCATCCCTAGGATGAAGAGCTTGCCCAGCATGCTTTCCAAGGCCCTTTGCAGCTGGCTATTTTTTTTGACTTTAACATCACTAAGAGGAAATGGGAACACTGAGGTTATCTTCCTCATGTGGATGAACGGAGGTGGATACCCGACTAAATTTAGGCAGAATCAGAGCAAACTCTGAAAGGAAGATCAGGAATCCCAAGTGATAGTACAGTGATATTACACCCCTTCCCCCCACCATTTTGATACACAGCTCTATAAAGAACCCCATCCCTCTTTCTCTTGTCTCTTCCAAAGAAGATTCTAAGAATGGAACACTTCCTACTCTCAAACCAGGAACCAAATGGTAATCCGATACAATCCCTTCCTTCCATATTAGCAAACTAGGGTTGGTAATTCTCTTAAAGAGAAGAGTTTTAGGACAGAGAGATGACAGGGCTCAAATAGCTTCGGGGGCATTTAGAAGCCAATAAAGAGCAAAGTGGGGACTTTCCTGGTGGTCCAGTGGCTAAGAACCCCCCTTGCAATGCAGGGAACATGGGTTCGATCCCTGGTTAAGGAACTAAGATTGATCCCACATGCCACAGGGCAACTACAACAAAGACCCAGGCAGCCAAAATAAAAAATAAATAAAATAAGAGGAAGGTGGGTGAGAAATCAGTAACAAAGAACAATACCAAGCACAATCAAGGGATAAGGGCCAAAAGAAGCATAAACTGTAAAGGGGAAACTATATTAGCAGAGTTCAGGTTTTTCTCCAGGTTCACTGCTGCCCAGCTGGGAAAACCATAACCCTCATTTTGGTTTCCTCTGGAAGTCATACAAAGAAGGAATGAGTACAGGGATTGTTTTCTTTCATTCACACCCTTTGGCCTATTGCTTTTTTGCTATCCACACACCAAGGGCTCACCTCCTTAGTCAGCTTCAGAGCCTCACAGTTCTGAAGCAAGAACTAGGGGCTCTAAGAATACAACAGGCCAGCAGGAACACATTTGGAGTAGACACGGACCCCCTAAGGTGAGCGACTCTCTGGGGCCCTGAGGGGGAGGGGAGGGACTGTTTTTCTGGCAGGGGCTCCCAGGCTCTGAGCAGAAGTTCCTCACAGGAGACCCTAGAAAAATCCTCCTAGTATGGAACACAGAAATATGCAGGCCCCCAGCTCAAGAGACATGAGTACAAGGCCTAAGATACAAGTAAACCAACTTCCTCCTGCTCCCTCCTTATCAGCAATTGTACCGCCCGCCACCATATGCATGAAAAATCTCTCTCTGGACAACGGCCAAAGTGCTTCTCATGTAGAGATTTGAGCAGATAACTCACAAAATGGTTTGGTTTTCTTATGGACAGTCCAACAGTACTTTATCCCACCACTCCAGCACACCTATAAATTATACCTCTGAGCTACCTTTCAGCTGCCATGGCTCTTTCAGGAGAGGGGGCTCCACTCTTAGTGGCTCCCAGGCCACATCACACAGAGAAAATCTGGGATTGCAGAACGCAGGGAACACAGATGGCGCTCATTTCCACCCCAGGATCAGCATGGGGCTGATAGACCAGACTGGCCACTCTGGCTTGTCTGCTATTATCTTGCCGTCCAAGCACAGGCTGTTGTGATGCAATTTCAGAGGACTCATAGTTCCAGATCCATCTCCTCTGGACTTCATTTCCTCCTCTATAAAATGGAAATGAGATCTACTACATAGGGTCATTATCATGATGAAGTGAAACATGCATGGGAAGTATCTTATCAGCCAATATTCATTGATCGATCATTCCTATTTAATACTTTCCATTGATTTCACCTAATGAGGCCAAGAACTATCTCACATTAGAACTTGTTTGGTAGTCAGCACCTTAAGTTAAGCAGAGATTTTGGTGGGTCCATAGTTGTAGGTATTTTAAAGTCAAGTGAGATTTAGGAAGATTCAATATTCCTACAGAGTCTTGGTTAAACAATTTAGTGAAGGCAGAAGGAAGTTCAGAACTGGACATGGAATAATAGACTGGATCCAAAAAGTTCAGAACTGGACATGGAATAATAGACTGGATCCAAATTGGAAAAGGAGTACATCAAGGCTGTATATTGTCACTCTGCTTATTTAATCTATATGCAGAATACATCATGTGAAATGCCAGGCTAGATGAAGCACAAGCTGGAATCAAGATTGCTGGGAGAAATACCAATAACCTCAGATATGCAGATGATACCACTCTTATGGTGGAAAGTGAAGAAGAACTAAAGAGCCTCATGATGAAAGTGGAAGAAGAGAGTGAAAAAATTGGCTTAAAACTCAACATTCAGAAAACTAAGATCATGGCATCAGGTCCCATCACTTCATGGCAAATAATAGATGGGGAAATAATGGAAACAGTGAGAGACTTTATTTTGGGGGGCTCCAAAATCACTGCAGATGATGACTGCAGCCGTGATAATTTCAAGATAATTCCAAGATGCTTGCTCCTTGGACGAAAAGCTATGACCAACCTACACAGCATATTAAAAAGCAGAGACATTACTCTGCCAACAAATGTCCATCTAGTCAAAGCTATGGTTTTTCCAGTAGTCATGTATGGATGTGAGAGTCGGACTATAAAGAAAGTTGAGTGCCAAAAAATTGATGCTTTTGAACTGTGGTATTGGAGAAGACTCTTGAGAGTCCCTTGGACTGCAAGGAGATCCACCCAGTCCATCCTAAAGGAAATCAGTCCTGAACATTCATTGGAAGGACTGATGCTGAAGCTGAAACTTCAATATTTTGGCCACCTGATGCAAAGAACTGACTCATTGGAAAAGACCCTGATGCTGGGAAAGATTGAAGGCAGGAGGAGAAGAGGACAGCAGAAGATGAAATGGTTGGATGGCATCACCAACTCAATGGACATGAGTTTGAGTAATCTTTGGGAGTTGGTGATGGACAGAGAGGCCTGGCGTTCTGCAGTCCATGGGGTCACAAAGAGTTGGATACAACTGAATGACAGAACTGAACTGAAGGAAGTTCCTGAAAAATGAAAAGCAATCAGCCAACAATTTTGGAGGAGGGGACAGTTACGGAGAAATTAAGTCATGGTCCCTGTTCTGTTGAAGCTGACAGTTCAGCTGGGGAAACATGAAGCAAAAGTGGATCAAACACAAAAGCAAGTTAAGCAGACAATGGCACAGAAGCTGTATGCATATAGGCATGATCGATGGCCCAGGGATCAGCACATGCTGTAAATGTGGATGTGTCAGAAGACCCAGGAAGGAGAAGTGGTGGAGTAAGAATGGGGGCGGGGGGACTGGATCAGAAGGTGCTTACAGACAGTGCTCCAGAGACAGAATGTTTGTTCATATCCTCACTCTGGTCCTTGGGCAGGTAACCAACCTCTGCAAATTTCAGGGGCCTCATCTGTAAAGTGAGGATAGCAGTATTTGCATCATAAGCTTGGGTAAGAATCAAGTGAGGTATACAGTATTCAGTATAGTCTGGCACATAATAGTCCTCACTAAATGCAGTCTATTATTATATTTGAAGCCAAGGTATTTGGAATTTATCCTGAAAGGGTAAATCCAGCAAGGAGTTTAAAGGAAAACATTTGTCCTGAGTTCTTCCCATGCAAACCAGAACTGCAAAGGGACAGTCAGGCAGTGATGAAGACAATCTTTTGGAGAGAGGGTTGGACATTAAAGGGAGGGTGGGGGACCCGGCTCAGATGGCAGGAAAGAACTCTGTGATCCTAGGAGGTCCTGCGGCAGGGATATGGAGAGTTCAAGAACATGTATCCCACCAGAAAGAAGGACAAAATATAGAAGAGTGCTGGGGAAATGGATGGAAAAACTTCTATTTAAGGAGCAAATGGGGGAGGGCACTGGTGGGGAAGGGAGGAGAAGACAGAGGCTAAGAGCTGAGGACAGAAAAATTCCAGGCTGGTATCAGCTATAGAATCTGGGCAGAGAATGCACACGTGGTCTTAGGGGAGCCTGTGATAACAATTTCCAGCATGCTTTGTTAATTTCCCACACCTGCCTCTGGGGTTCATTGTCATTGTGAAGGCAAACTGAGATTAGTTAGCTGAAACATAAGGTGTAACAGCAAAGTATAGGGTAAAGAGTGTTAAAATGAAACATTTCCCTTTTTAACTAAGAAGAAATCCCAGAGGCTGGTGTGTGTGTGTGTGTGTGTGTGTGTGTGTGTGTGTGTGTGTGTGTGTGTGTGTGTGTGTGTGTGTAAGTCCCTCTGCTAAAAACAAATCCTCAGGGGTAAAGAATTTTCCTGCCAATGCAGGAGATGCAAGAGACTGGGGTTTGATCCCTGGGTTGGGAAGATTCATTGACAGATCCTGGCAGGCTCACAGGGTCACAAAAGAGTTGGACACGACTGAGCATGCGTGTGTACACGCACTATAAACAAAAGAAAAACTTTTGTAATGGCAAAAATACTATAAATGAAGTAAAAAGAAAACAATAGACCCCCAAAATTATTTGTAACACAGATGAAAAGGAGATAATATCTGTTATATAAAATCCTCTCACAAAATGATGGGAACAATATATAAGAAAGGATATAAATAAGCAAGGAATTCCCTGGTAGCTCAGCTGGTGAAGAATCTGTCTGCAGTGCAGGAGACCCAGGTTCAATTTCTGGGTCGGGAAACCCTGGAGAAGGTATAGGCTACCTACTCCAGTATTTTTGGGCTTCCCTGGTGGCTCAGATGGTAAAGAATCTGCCTGCACTGTAGGAGACCTGGGTTTGATCCCTGCGTTGGGAAGATCCCCTGGAGGAGGGCATGGCAACCCACTCCAGTATTCCTGGCTAGAGAATTCCATGGACAGAGGAACCTGGTGGGCTACAGTCCACAGGGTCCCAGAGAGTTGGGTATGACTGAGCGACTAAGCACAGCACAGCACAAATAAGCAATTCATAGAAAAGCAGATTTTAAAAGCCAATAAACATAAAAAGATGCTCAAACTTACAAGTTTTCAGGCAAATGCAAATTAAATTATTAATAGCACTAAGATTTCTCTTTATGCATATCAGATAGGCAAGGAGAGGGGAGAGAGGCAAAAACAGCCATCGCTCTTTGGGAAATGGGAAAAGGAACCATCGCAGATTGCTGGAGGAAATTGAGCTGTATGGCCTTTTAGGAAAGTTATCTGGCAACATTTAGATTACACAAATCTTTTGACTCAGCCCCATGCTCCACAGACATATAAGCCCCAGTATATAAAGACATGGAGGTTGACTGCAACGCTGTTTATAGAAGCAAAACTCTGGAAACAAGTTGAATACCCATAAAAGGGGAAATGTTTTGTAGTCCATTCACATTAACAAGCTATTATGAAACCATTAAAAAGGATGAATTAGAGCATTCCAAACTTCCATGAAAAATTGTAAAGTGAGAACAGTAAGATGCAGAGAAATGTGTATAATATGATCCTGGTTTTATAAAGCAACAACTAAACAATCTATCCCCATCTGTGTCTATGTGTACATATACCTATTCATCATATGTGTGTATAATGTATATGTAATAATTTATATGCGGGCTTCCCTGGTGGCTCAGAGGTAAGGCATTTGCCTGCCAATGCAGGAGATGCAGGTTCGATCCCTGGGTTGGGAAGATCCCTTTAAGAAGGAAATGGCAACCCACTCCAGGATTCTTTCCTGGGAAATCCCATGGACAGAGGAGCCTGATGGGCTACAGTCCATGGGGTTGCAAAGAGCTGGACCTGACTTAGCAACTAAACAGAAACAACGACAATATGTATAGTTAAAGAATATGAAATATCCTACAGAAAGGTATATATGAGGTTTCTGGAAGCTGAGGTGACGGGGAGGAGAGCTGATTTGGAGGAGGCAAAGCAAAAGAAAAATACTGCCTGTAAAAACTCAGCATGCTTGCTATGATATCAGTCATGTAAAATGGTGTATGTATATTTGAAAGAGTACATTAGAACTAATTCATAGGGCTGTCCATGATTATGTTATCAAGGAAAAGAAACCAAGTTGCCAAGACAGTATGAAAACCATCAAATTAAATTTTTTTTTTAATTTTGAAATGAGAGTTTCAAGCTTACTCACCAAATCTTTTGGGGAAGTCTGGTGTGAACAAATACTTGGAAAAAACTTTGTAGCAAGTTGTCAGTATTCTCAAAATATCAAAACAAGGGCTTGGGCGTTGAGGGACAGGACACATATGCCGAGGAGGGAGAAGGACGAAGTGAAGTTCCTAATTCCATAAATATATTGTGCCACTAGTTTGAAAACATGACCCTAAAGCTGTTTTTAGGTTTACTAAAATTTAGACCAATTTGCCCCATTTGTAATAGCTCCCCAAACATTTTTAAATGTTCTCTTTTTGCTATTACAAACTGCTCTCTGCTCAAGGAAACGATCAATCTGAAGCCAAAATGTCCCCTTCCGTCTTAGCAGATACTCTGATTTTCTATAAAAGTCTTGGATGGCTCAGCATGGACTCATTTACTCCCTGGTGATAAGCAATGTCCCCTGGGGGCTTACGTATTCATTACTTTTGGAAAGGAAAAAGGGATCAGTAATCAATATTAATTGAGTGCTTACTATGTTCAGGGCATATCACAGACATAGCTCACTGAATTCTCAACAGTCTTGAGAAGTAAATATTATTAGCCCTATTTTACAAGGAAGCATAAAGTCACTTTTCCAGAGGCACATGCTGGTATACTGGAGTTGGGTTCACAACTTGGCCACTTTGACTTTTAGTATAACACAGACATCCTCCCTTCTTTGAAAGCTACTTCTACTCTAGATGTCAATGATGTAAATTCTGAGCAGGGGCTGCACTGTGAGAATGCAGCCTGACAGCTGGGAGTAATGACCTCTTTCGGAGTAGATGGAAAAGGGTGTAAGACCCATTAAGGTCCTGAGTGTACTTTGCAACCTGTTTCCACAACCCTCTCCCACATCATTTGGGATGGGCCTTGCAAACCCTAGAGCCTTCAGAGACCAGGCAGGAAATGTAAAGGAAGGGGTAGGGGTTTGGGAGAAAACCCCTGCCTTCCCAGATGCTCTTCAGGTCGAGCCCACTGCCTGCATGGGTCACACGGAGCTGTTTTTCAAAGGATAATTCAAGGTCCAGCATCACTAAATGATCTGGTTTATCAAGAGATTAAAATCCAGATTTTTAAGTACCATGTATTTTGTTTTTAACATCAGTTCAGATAAAAAAGAAACGAAAACCTCATTTGGCCCAGAAGGCTACCAGTTTGCCACTTCTGATTTATGGGAAGTATGTTTTTATCGTATTCTACCTGTTTTCCTGGATAATCCAAGGAAGTAACTTCTGGTTTAATATATAAATTTGTTTTTACTATTTGTACATCATTATACCATTGTTCTTAATAATAAAAAGTATCAGAGGTATTATTACCTTCTCATTGAATTCTAAGGGGGCTTAGAAAACAAAACTCCAGATAGAATGAAAAGAGTTCATGTGCTGCTCCTGCCCATCAGCAGCTACTAGACTCCTTAACCATCCTGAGCCTTAACCTCCTAGTCAACAAAATGGATCAGTAACAGCCAGCTCACAGAACAACTGGGATGATCCTAAAAGACAATCTGTGTAAGAAAGCTCTTCAGTAAATGTCTGCTTCATTCCTTCTAAAAGACAGGTGTAAGGCTCCATAAATACTGTCAACCGAGAGAGACTATGCGCCTTACTAACGGTTTCTTCACTTGATAAAGGGATTTCTCATCATGTGCTTTTGTTGTGCATGAGACACATGATGATTTCCCTAAAATTTTAGTTTAGCATAACTTTTGGGGGATAAAAGCAGACAAGCACCTGCTCTGTGAGGCTGTCATAATTGGTTTGGAGATGGGAGAATTGTCCTACACGTGAGCAGTGAAGAGAAATTCTACTGGAGTTACCTAGCACCTCTGTCAATAAGGCCACAGTTGCTAGGCACTCAACAACCAGAGTTCACACTGAAAACCAAAGACTTCCTCTCCTCCTCTCTCCCAACAGTTCTGCTTATCAGTTGGTCTTCAGAGAGAGTCCTGCCTTGCACCACAGGTGAGCGGTGGAGAACACAGGGCCAATTATGCAAGAGGCCTGTATTCACCCCACCTTGCCCATGGGGACCTGGATGTGGCGCATCCAGGCCAGAGTGGGCAGATTTTTTGGAAATCTCAGGAACAAAGCTGATTATGTCATGGCTCTACCCTTTCTGAGAGCAACACCACAGGAAACACCTGTAGACAGCAGGAAACTTGTGGAATTGAAAATATCTGACTGATCCCTAAAAAATAAATAAAAAAGGAAAGTAAAATGGTCTCTTATTTTCACAGGGAAAGCGAACAAGGTAATATCTGGTTTGAGCCATCTCTGCTCTGCAAAGCGCCTCCCTCCTACGGGCCACCCTCCCCAGGCAGACATAGGCCTGGACCACATGCTCTGATGGCCCAAGACATCTGGATGCCTAAGATTGTGTCAGTAGGGTTCAAGTTACCAGACTTGAGATTTCCTTTGTAGGAGGGAAGATTTGAGGAAGCTGAGCTCATTTCCTTGGGAGAGGGGTAGCCTCCGTCTAGTTTTGGACATAAAAGGCCCTTGTGCTCTTCCTCCACAGCCTTCCCAATCCCAGCAAGTCAGTTCCTCAGAGTCCTGAAGATCAAGGATGGCAGGCCCATTTGAAAAGGATATGATTGCTGAGCCTGCAGATTTAAAGGCGGTAGAGGAATTTCCCTGCTGGTACAGTGGATACAAATCCATCTGCCAGTGTAGGCACATGGGTTTGCTCCCTGGTCCAGAAAGATTCCACAGGCCTCAGAGCAACTAAGCCCTTGCACCAATGAGCCTGCGCTCTACAGCTCCTGAACCTCACTGTGAAGCCTGTGCGCCCTGGAGTCAGCGCTCTCCTCCTGTTTCAGAAGCCACTGCAGTCAGAAGCCTGTGCACCACGACGAAGAGTAGCCCCTGCTCCCTGTAACTAGAGAAAGACCATGTGCAGCAATGAAGACCCAGCGCAACTAAAAACACATTTAAAAAGACCGGAAAGGTGGTAGAAGTAGGAAACCTCAGATCCTGCGCTCTCCCCTGCCTTATCACATCCAGTAAGTCACCAAGCCTCATCATCTTTCTTCTAGCTCTATTTCCAGCCTGGCCTCTTCACTTCCCTGTGGTCACTGCACTTAAGGACCCCTATCATCTTGCCCTTGATTGTGGTCTCTTTGCCTCTGCTTTTCTTTCTCTTGCCCATTCTCCCTTCTTCTGCCCAAACAATCTGTCTAAAATCTGTCTTTGCTTGGTCAACCTACTATATAGTACCTACTACACAATCAAGGGAGAAGGCAATGGCACCCCACTCCAGTACTCTTGCCTGGAAAATCCCATGGACAGAGGAGCCTGGTAGGCTGCAGTCCATGGGGTCTCGAAGAGTCGGACACGACTGAGCGACTTCACTTTCACTTTTCACTTTCATGCATTGGAGAAGGAAATGGCAACCCACTCCAGTGTTCTTGCCTGGAGAATCCCAGGGACAGGGGAGCCTGCTGGGCTGCCGTCTATGGGGTCGCACAGAGTCGGACATGACTGAAGCGACTTAGCAGCAGCAGCAGCACACAATCAAAACATCTTAGTATGGGACTTTTCTGGTGGAGCGGTGGATAAGAATCCGCCTGCCAAGGCAGGGGACACGGGTTCGATCCCTGGTATGGGAAGATTCCACATGAAGCAAAACAACTAAGCTCACGTGCCACGATGAGCCCTTGAGCCGCAGCTGCTGAGCCCACGTGCTGCACTGACTGAAGCTGGAGGGCCCAGAGCCTGTGCTCCACAGCAAGAGCAGCCCCCACTCGCCGCAACTAAAGAAAACCCACAACCAGCAATGAAGACCCAGTGCAACCACAAATAATAAACAAAGGAATAATTTAAACGGAGTAGGAAGTGGCAACCCACTCCAGTATTCTTGCCTGGAAAATCTCATGGACAGAGGAGCCTGGTGGACTACAGTCCATAAGGTCGCAAAGAGCTGGACACAACTGAGCAACTGAGCATAAATAATTAAAAAATAAAATAAAAATATACTATCATTAAAAAAAAATATCTAAGGCTCCTGTCCATCTTTCCTCCCTAAAAGATAAAACTTTTTCTCAATAAGAAAAGCCAATACTTAGTGAACATTTACTATGCACCAACTACTATACTTAGTGCGTAATAAAGATGATCTCATTGGATCTACCACCAACCAGCCAAGTGTTATGATTTTCACATTGTGGATGGAGGAATCTGAGCTTAAAGAGGCTAAATGACTTGCCCAAGGTGACAAAACTGTGTTGGACCCGGGATTCCAACCCTGGCAGTCCAGCTCCACATCACACTCTTACCTAGCGTGAATCTGTCTGCAGCCCTCTAAACACACTATGCTTTTCCATGTCTCTGGGTCTTTGCATATCCTGTGACTCCACCTCAGATTCCTTCATCCTTATTCTCTCTATCTGGATACCTCTTCTTCTCCATCCCAGGCCCAGAGTCTTGATCCCTCCTCCCAGAAGCTTTCATGGACTTTCATGGACCAGCCACGAAAACCTCTCTCATAACACTTCCCTTGCTACTCTGAGCTGTCTGCCCCCCTCACCAGAGTATGAGCCCCTTGAAGGATGTACCACAGCCTTCATCTCAACTTCCCCCTATTCCTAGCAGAGTGGCTAACATATAGTAGGTGTACAATAAATATTTATTGGTTTAAAGACATCAGCCACTGGAAAAGATTGAGGTTTTGGTTTCTGGATCAAGTCCCTGGGCCTTGGGGTCTCCATCTGTTAGATGAGACCAGCAGTCTGCTCAGCTCCTCTCCTTTATTTCCAAAGGGGGCCCAGATTCTTTATCCACTGGACCACAGGGAAGTCCCTGAAGCAGTTTATTTTTGGTTTTTTGGCTATGCTGGTCTTTGTGGTAGCATGTGGGTTCAGTAGGTGCAGTGCGTGGGCTTCGTTCTAGTTGCAGCACTCTGACTTAGTTGCCCCGTGGCATGTGGCATCTTGGTCTTCTGATCAGAGATCAAAGCCACATCCACTGTATTGAAAGATGGATTCTTTACCACACTGGATCACCAAGGAAGTCCCCCAGGTTCTGTATTTTAGACACTCCATGTGACTCTAACATGTATCCATAGTTGAGAACCATGGCTTTGATCTAAAGAAGACTTAGTGGAGAGCCTTGCTAAGGGAAGTCACACCACATACTTATACATACTTATACATATGAAATCTGTGTAAAATAAACACCAGCAAACATCAAAGAAGATAAACTTCCAAAGCACGGAGAGAAAATACTGACTCAGAGTTATAATTTGGGAAGACACAAGACGTTGACAGTCAATTCCAAGATGTAAATTAACTTTAAGGTAACCATGCTGCTGCTACTGCTGCTAAGTCGCTTCAGTCATGTCCGACTCTGTGCAACCCCATAGACGGCAGCCCACCAGGCTCCCCCGTCCCTGGGATTCTCCAGGCAAGAATACTGGAGTGGGTTGCCATTTCCCTCTCCAATGCATGAAAGTGAAAAGTGAAAGTGAAGTCGCTCAGTCATGCCCAACTCTTAGCGACCTCATGGACTGCAGCCTACCAGGCTCCCCTGTCCATGGGATTTTCCAGGAAAGAGTATTGGACTGGGTAACCATGCACACTATTAAACTGGCAAAATGTTGTAATAACAAAAAGCCAGAGCTGCCAGGATTGTGGGGGAAATCGTTCCCTTAAAAACTGCTATTAGCACTACACATTATTAATCCTACCTTCTCTTGAGTCAATAATCTAGGACTAAGTAACAAGAGGACTTCCCAAGTGGCACCAGTATCAGAGAACCCACCTGGAAATGCAGGAGAGGTAAGAGCCACGGGTTCAATCCCTGGGTTGGGAAGATCCCCTGGAGGAGGGCATGGGAACCCCACTCCGTAATTCTTGCCTGGAGAATGCCATGGACAGAGGAGCCTGGTGGGCTACAGTCCATGGCATCACAATGGAACATGACTAAAGTAATTTAGGACAGGTGGACAGATGTAACAAGATCTTGAAAATTCTTTATTCTATTTTTAGAATATATGCTGAGGAAATAAGAAATATGCAGCTTCTACAAAATCATCTATAGCATTGCTTTTCACATGAGGTGAAAACTTAAAAACCATCTGAATATTACAGTTCAGAGAATAGTTGAAGAAAATGATAGACTATAAAGGCAATAAAACAATGTTCCTGTTAAAAATGACAAATACTCAACCTTTCTAATACATGGGTACGTGCATGGGACACAAAGAGAAAAAGAACTGAGAAATTCACAGTGTTTTGTACAAAAATGAGAGTCACACAAATACACTTTGACAAAAACTGGCAGTGAATTTGGAAAGACGGGGCAAAAAACATTGTTCATCAGCTCTGAATTTGTTCACAGTTTTTGTCATTAGAAAACGTGTGCTCCCAGCTGGGGTAGCAACTGGTCAGTCTCTTTTTATGGAGGGCAGGCCTGGTTCCAGTCTGACAACTGCTTGTATCTTTACCTAGGCCTCTTGGCTGGAAAATACACTCCAGAATCTGGCCATGGTGAGGTTTCAACTTTAAAGAGGTTTCAACTAAAAGGAACATGGCTCCTTTTCAGCTCATATCCTCTCCTGTCCAGATGATAAGGGGGGAAATCACTGCCTCCACGAGGAAGGGACAGTGAAGAGAGATAGGAGCAGGGGTGGGGAAAAACTCCTCCCGGGACCTCATAGCAGGGCACCAGCCTGCTGTGGGAAAAGGCGCTGGTGGCAGACTCTCCAGGGAGCGGGGAAAACTCCCGAGGCCCACGCCTCAGGCACGGGTGAATCTGGGGCTGACGGCAGCCCCAGGATAACTGGGAGAATGCCTGTCAGAGGCTCAGCCTCTTTTTGCTGACCCAGCGATCTCAGAATAGAGGGTTGACCGGGAGTTGGTGGGTCAGGACAGACAAGGGGCCCTGCCATGCCCCACCCCTTCGTCTTGGCTGTGCAACCCTGGCCCCCTAAATGGACTAGTGACTGGAGAGTAAAAGCCCCCGTATGACAAAACTGGGGATTCCCTGGTGGCTTAGAGGGTAAAAGCATCCGCCTGCAATGCAGGAGACCCGGGTTCAGTCCCTGAATCGGGAAGATCCCCTGGAGAAGGAAATGGCAACCCACTCCAGTACTCTTGCCTGGAAAATCCCATGGATGGAGGAGCCTGGGAGGCTGCAGTCCATGGGGTCACAAAGAGTCGGACACACGACTGAGCGACTTCACTTTCACTTCATGACAAAACTACTCTCAGGAGAACAGGGAAGAGCAGGGAGGTTCGGGGCAGAGGGGCCAGCGGGAGCAAAGCCCTACAGGACTGAGGATACCAGAAGCAGCTCAGAATGGCCGGAAAACTCAAGTGTGGAGTCCATCGCATTGTACTGTGTTGGCAGGAGAGGTGATATGAGTTTATCTACCCAGAAGGTGACGGAAGCTGTGCCTGGGGTCAAGGCAGAGCGCAAGAGTAGGAGAGCCAGGCAGCAACACTGCCCACAGCGGGGTGCTTCTTCCTAGGACATGGCCCCAGGGCAGGAGTGAGGGAAGTAGCCAGGCAGAGAGCAAAAGGGCATGCGCTGGGTCTTCAGAGACCTTCAAGTTCCATTTCCTTCCCTGTGGCTTGGTGACTTCTACTGCAATTTTTTCCATCCTCACCCACAGCTGGAAGTGAGGCTTTAGGTCTGGGGATGTTGTTATATATTGGATTGTGTCCCTCAAATTTATATGTTGATGTCCTAGACCCTAGTACCTCGGGATGAGATTGTACTCTAGAACTGTGAGAAAATAGATTTCTGGGGTTAAGCCCCCAGTCTGTGGTACATTGTTCTGGCAGCCCTGGCAAACGAATACAGGCACAGGCCCTGGCCTGCAGAGGCCGCCTCGGGGCTGCGCCCCCACGCCTCCCCAGCCTATCATACTGTATATACTCGTGCTCATAGCTGGCAAGGCAACGGCACTTCGACTCCTTCCCTACTGTATCAAAACTGCTCAACTTCACATAAGCAGAGTGACTGGCTGGGGTGGATTCTGGCCCTTTCCCCTCTCTGCTCTGTTAATTGGTGCCTGTGCTTCTAAAATTCAAAATGCTTCACTGGACAGGGGGAGTCCCTGTAGCTCCTGAACGTTGCCCTTACTGTGGCTGGAACAGAGCTCTTAGATGGTGGGCCAAGGCGGCGGTCCTCCTGGCACGGACAGCAGGTCTTTCCTTAGGACGCAGGGCCTCCAGCAGGTTCCTCGGGTGTCAGGCCAGGGACGGACCCACACGCTAGAGTCAGGAAGTCCTGCCCACCCCGCTGGTTTCCTCTTTGTAGCCTGAAATGCAGCCTCTGCCTCTGAGCAGAGTGATCTGGGCAGGGCCCAGCCTGGCCTTTCTGTAACAGCTGCACTGAGCTTCAAAGAAAAACCACAGGAGAGGAGGAAGCAGAGGCCTAAGCACAAGCACACGCCCGCTGACCTCCCATCCTTACCCTGCCTCATACACTCCAGAGAGCAGGCTTCTCTTTGAGACACCAAGTTATTAACAGATATTTCCCTGTGGTTTTCAAAACACAGAGGTGACAACACCTTGCATCTGTCCCATCCTTTATACCTCTTCTAAGTCCTTGACAATGAACACATTAACTCATTTAATCCTCCCAATAAGCTAGGCACGCAATAAGCCAGAATGATCATCCTGGTGAGGGCCCCAGATCTTCTGCCAATGATTCAAGACCCCACAGCAATTTCCACAGCAACAGAATTTGGTCCAGACCCCTGAACTCCTGTACCACCGTGCCTGGCTCCTTCCAGCTAGACTGTAAGACTCACTTGGTTCTCATCCAGCACACACACCCAATGTACCTGCACAGGCCCTGGGGACCGCACTGCCTTTTCCCTTAGTCTTCAGTTAGGACTCAGATAGAAAATTCTCAGCCTGTGAGGAAGGGTCACCCCTCAAGCTCCTCTTTCCCCCTCTGCCTCCATGGTCCTTTCCAAACCCTACCTTGCCTGGTTGTTAGTCCAGATAACTGAATAGCCCCCCAAAGGTCTCCACGTCATGCTCTCTCCAGTCCATTCCCTGGGGACCATAGCCACAGTGAACTTTTTCAAATGTAAATCTGATCACCTAACTCCCTGTCCTCCACTGCATGGGGACTAAACCATGTGGCAATACAAAGTGTGGCTTTTGAGAGCTTGACCGTTCCCTGCAGTCTCAGCAGCCATGCCAAATACATGTCCAGTTTAAGTGTGCCCGCCCTCCAGATACAGCTTCAAAGCTGGCCCCTTAAGCTCTCCCTTTGCAACGGCACTGTGCCCCCAGAGGCTCTGCATGGAAATCCTGGTGCTTCCTGGATCAAGCCCTGGGGAGTCTTGGGCGGCACCCACTAAATCTAACTGCACTCCACGTTCTCCCTTCCCTCTTCAACACGGCCTCCAGCTGCAGCATCCTTCTCTCCTCTCTTCAGCTCTCCAGCTCTTCCTCATCCTTCCGACCACGCTCAGGCATCACCTCCTTTGGGAAGTCTTTCCGTCCCCTGAGTCACACCCAGATCTGTCTGCTGAGCACAGATTTATCAGCATACTTGACCAAACTATTGTAATCATCTGTTCTTCTGACTTCCTTACTAGACTGCAAGCTCTCTGAGGGAAGTATCCCAGTTTTATTCCCCTTTGAGTCCAGAATTCCCAGCATAGAACCTGACACAGTGGGCACGCCTGAAATCTTTATTAAGCAAGGGAGTGAGTGGCGATTGCTTCTTCTTCCTAACCCAGACCATCCTTGCCCATGATGGCGAGGGATTTCCTAGGAGCAAGTCCAATCATTGCTTCCTAGAGGCCAGCTCAAACAGGCTACTCTGCCTCCATCCTTGATCTGTAGGTGAAGTTCTGAGTGTCCCCTGGCTCACTCTGCCCTGCCCCCCTCTTGCTGGTATGTAATTTCCCCCTATCTGCAGCTGCTCCAGTAGGAAGTCCAAATGGTTGCTTCATTTCCCACACCCCTTTCCTGCCCTCCCCTCCTCCCTGCTAGCAGGGGTGGCGGGACCCGCACGAGTGCAGTGGGAAGATGGGGCTCTGGACTGAACCAGACTCCATGAGGCATTGTCACCTCACACTTCCTTCCCGGCACAGCTCGCTTAGCCTGCAATTTATACACTAGGTACAGTGAGCGTCTGCAGAAGGAAGGCAGCCCAGGCTAATATGGTAGCATTTATCAAGAACCGTAAAAACATTCATATTCTTTGGCCTAATCATTTCACTCCTGGGAATTGCTTCCAAAGAAATAATCCAAGAGAAGAAAAAAAAGATACATGTACTGTTTATAGCCATGTTATTTACAATACGGAGAAAAGGAAAGCAAATGCCTTGTCCCAAAATAGCAAAACGATTAAACAGATGATAGCACATTTGTGTAACAGACTACCATGCAGACGTTTTAAGTGAAAATATGACTATATAGAAAAAGAAATAACATTAGGTAAAAAGATAGAGTACAGAGTTGCATAGACACCGATTACAATTTTTTAAGATTTACATATATGGCTAGAAATATTAGACATGAAATTGGAAGCAGTTATATTAAGTTAAATTGTCTTTTTCTCCCAGTTTTTTTTTTTTTTTAATGATAAAGGGGGTAAAATTGAGGATGAGAAGGGAGCAAGAAAAAAACATAGTTGTGTTAGAAGGAAAGTTTTAATAATTTTACCTTAAAATGTTTAATATTAGCTTAAAAATAAAGTAATCATTTTAAAACTAAAGAGAAACCCTTGAACACCAAGACCTAGGATTTTCTAAAAAAGACTTTTGTTGTTGTTGTTGATTGTGGCTTTATCATCATTTTAAAAATAATAAGAAGAAAAGGCTTCTTTCAGACCTTTCCAGCATGAGGCTGTGGATGGGTCCATAAATTTTCTGATGTGAGACCTGTAACCTGATTGCCACTGAAAGCACTTAGAGGACCTTTACCTAATGGATTAATAATCCTGTTCCCTTTCCCTCCTTTCTCTGTACCTCAGGCACCACATCTTCACCTCCAGGTTACAGCCTAAAGCACTGAGGCCCATTCCCTCAAGGCCTCTGTTCCTGGACTGAGAGAGCGCTCGGGGAAAGGAGATGGGACCGCACAGAGTCCCGGGAGGACACGTGGGCAGGATAAAAAATTTCAAGTCCTATATTTGTGGGATACAGACATAAAGCCTGGGATTGAGTCTTTTCTTAAAAAAAAGAAAAAAGGACTAGGTTATGGGAAGCTTGTGATCAGCTAAGACTCCCAATACTTTGCACATGAACTGGCTCTTTGCTGTTATTAGCCATCCTGGGCTCCTCGAGCACGAGGGACACCCACAGCGCCGTCCTTGGCCTGCTCCTCGCTTTGCTTTGGCCTCTCACTGTGCCAGCTGCAGAGACCAATCTGTGCAGAAGACCACTGAAGCTGTCTCAGCCTACCGCCTCTCCACGCGCCAGTTCTGAATTTCCAATTTGGAATGTCCTAGAAGACATCAACCTAAACACAGCCTCTCTCCTTCCCAAACCAGCACAATTCTTCTTTCTGAAAATGCAGTCACTCTGACCACTTTCTTTCTAACTCCCACCCCTATGGCAGCCTCCCAACAAACGCCAAATATGTGAATCTTTGCTTCAGTTTATTCTGCAGTTTCTTTGCTTTTCCAATCTCAAGGCCCTGTCTCACGGGTGTTTTAGCCTCTCAACTGGTATTCTGGCCTCTCCAGTCTCCCATCCATTCATCCTACACCCTGGGGCCAGATGAACAGACCTCCAGTGCTTCTTTGATCCCAGGAGTCCCCCACTTTTCAAAGACCTTCAATACCACTGAAGAAAGCCCACGTTATCAACACTGTCTTTCTGGTCTGTGCACAGCCTGGTTGCATCCTCTCCCCACCCCCACGGGCACATACCCAGGCACATGAGTGTACACATATGCCCACTTGTCACTTAGGGTACTCATAGCTCCCCACTCCCCCAACGTGTCCCATTAGCTGACCACCACCGTTACTTCTTTCTCCTTCACTATAGCTACCTGCTGAAAAAGAAAAGACAGAATTTTCCTGGTTTTCAGTGCACACTGTGAACCTCTCCCATGAAGCCTCCTCCAGCTGAGCATGATCTGTCTCTGAGAAAGTCTCCCAGCCCCGTGGTCTTGTCACTTACATGACACTTCATATTGTGTACCTTGGGTTTATATAGATATGCATATCCCTTCCCCCAAACACTACCAAACCTTTAGCATTTTGAGATATCATGTTTATATCAGACTCCCTTTGAGGGTTCAGACAGCATCTTTCACACAGTGGTCCTGATAAATATACGTGGAATTGACTAAACAAACAAGTATTTCCAAGCCAGGTCTGTCCTACCCTGGTGCCTGACATTCCAAAGCTAAGCAGAGGACTTGAAGTTCATCCCTGTTTAATTTCATTATGTTGGTTTTGGCCTGGCATTCCATCCTATATAAATCATTTTGAACTTGCATATGTCATGTATCATATTAACTATCCCAGCTGTGGGTCATCTGGTTTCTTTCTATTTTTCATTCATTAACAAAATTGTTTAACAAGCCAGGGCCAATGACAGAGCCCAGTGGCCTGACCCTGGAGATGCCCCTTGGGAAAGACCTGGGATTCAAAGTGTACTGAAGCTCCACTACAGGTAAGGTAATTCAACCTGCTCTGAGTCCATGTTACAAAAAAAAAAAAAAAAAAAAAAAACCACCCTCTGTAATACAAGTAATTATTTTGGCAGGATGAATTCAGAGAAGGTTGAGCAACCTTGACTATTTGAGAAATCAGAATACCCTTGTTGGTATATGTTGCTTAGTTGCTAAGTCATGTCTGACTCTTTGCTACCCTATGGACTGTGGCCTGCCAGGCTCCTCTGTCCATAGGATTTCCCAGGCAAGAGTACTGGAATGGGTTGCCATTTCTTTCTCCAGGGGATCTTCCCTACCCAGCGATCAAAACTGTGACTCCCACACTGGCAGGTGAATTCTGAACCGCTTCCCTGGTAGCTCAGATGGTAAAGCGTCTGCCTACAATGCGGGAGACCTGGGTTCAATCCCTGGGTTGGGAAGATCCCCTGGAGAAGGAAATGGCAACCCACTCCAGTATTCATGCCTGGAAAAATCCCATGGACCAAGGAGCCTGGTGGGCTACAGTCCATGGGGTTGCAAAGAGTCGGACATGACTGAGCAACTTCACTTCACTTCACAAGCCACCAGGGAAGCCCTTGTTGGTATATGAAGGCACTCAATTCCTTCAGCCCAGCAGAAAGCTCAGGATATATGTCAGCTGAGACTGACGTTAGCTGAGAAGGGCTCTGCATGGTTCCCTTCTCAGTCTCCAGTCCCTGCAGGTGTCTTTGCAATCATGGCATCCCACCCTGTTCAGCTCCCTAGCAGGGCCTCTCATGCAGGTGTGAAAGGTGAGGACAGGTCAGGGAAGAGGTGACTAGTGAAAGAAGGAGAAAGAGGAAGGGAAATCACACTTCAGTTGGACTGTCTTTTTCCTACCTCCTCATTTCACCTGCTGTACCAGAGTGAACCATAGAATACACTTGCTGTCTCCCTTTCTTTGAAATGCATTTATTGAGGTAATGATGCTTTCTGCTGGCAGGCCTTGGGTGCCTGTGAGCCTGCAGCTTGGATTTGCTATTCCATGCCTAAGGCTCCCACAGGGCTGTTACCTTGGGTCTAGTCTGGACTTACAGGGTGCTGTTAAAGCACTGCTTCCAAACACCAACTGCATACAGGAGTCTGGAGTGCACCACCAGGAGAGGTGGCGTGCGTGTGCACTAACACCCCTCTACCCCCACACTCTCAGGCTGGAGGACTTTGGGGGTTCTCTTGTCCATTCAGGGTGACAGTCAAAACCAAAAGAGGCCAATCTCTTATAGAAAGGCTGTTTATTCAAATGACAATCATTGCCCATAAAACATGTGCCAGGCACTGTTCTAAATGCTTTGCACAAGTACAGCTGGCCCTTCAATTCCACAGGTTCTGCATCCTTAGATTAAACCAACTGTGGATCAAAAATATTCAGAAAAAAAACTTCAGAAAGTTCCAAAGAGCAAAATTTGAACTTGCCAAGTGTCAGCAACTATTTACACAGCTTTTACATTGTATTAACTATTATAAGTAATCTAGAGATGATTTAAAGTATACAGGAGGATGTGCATAGATACAAAGAGTCGGACACAACTGACACGGCTGAATAATAACAACTACGCCATTTTATATACAGACTTGAGCATCCACAGAATCTGAGGGGCGGGGGTGGTTCCTGGAACCAATTTCCTGTGTATACTGAGGTATGATGTCATTAATTCACTTAGGCCTCGTAACAATCCAATCTAAACTAAAATGGACTAGAATGGGTGAATTTAACTAAGATGACCATTATATCTACTACCGTGAGCAAGAATCCCTTAGAAGAAATGGAGTAGCCATCATAGTCGACAAAAGAGTCCGAAATACAGTACTTGGATGCAATCTCAAAAGCGACAGAATGATCTCTGTTCGTTTCCAAGGCAAACCATTCAATATCAGTAATCCAAGTCTATGCCCCAACCAGTAACGCTGAAGAAGCTGAAGTTGAATGGTTCTATGAAGACTTACAAGACCTTCTAGAACTAACACCCAAAAAAGATGTCCTTTCATTATAGGGGACTGAAATGCAAAAGTAGGAAGTCAAGGAACACCTGGAATAACAGGCAAATTTGACCTTGGAGTACAGAATGAAGCAGAACAAAGGCTATTAGAGTTTTGCCGAGAGAACGCACTTTTCATAGCAAACACCCTCTTCCAACAAGGGAAGAGTCTACACATGGACATCACCAGCCGGTCAACATCGAAATCAGACTCACTATGTTCTTTGCAGCCAAAGATGGAGAAGCTCTATAGAGTCGGCAAAAAAAGACTGGGAGCTGACTGTAGCTCAGATGATGAACTCCTTATTGCCAAATTCAGACTTAAATTGAAGGAAGTAGGGAAAACCACTAGACCATTCAGGTATCAGTTCAGCTCAGTTCAGTCGCTCAGTCGTGTCTGACTCTTTGCGACCCCATGGACTGCAGCACCCCAGGCCTCCCTGTCCATCACCAACTCCTGGAGATTACTCAAACTGATGTCCATTGAGTCAGTGATGCCATCCAACTATCTCATCCTCTGTCATCCCCTTCTTCTCCTGCCCTCAATCTTTCCCAGCATCAAGGTCTTTTCAAATGAGTCAGTTCTTTACATCAGGTGGCCAAAGTATTGGAGTTTCAGCTTCAAATTCAGGCTTAAATTGAAGAAAGTACGGAAAATCACTAGACCATTCAGGTATGACCTAAATCAAATCCCTTACGATTATACAGTAGAAGTGAAAAATAGATTCAAGGGATTAGATCTGATAGACAGAGTGCCTGAAGAACTATGGACAGAGGTTCATGACATTGGATGGGAGACAGGGATCAAGACCATCCCCAAGAAAAAGAAATGCAAAAATGCAAAATGGTTGTCTGAGGAGGCCCTACATATAGCTGAGAAAATAAGAGAAGCAAAAAGCAAAGGAGAAAAGGAAAGATATACCCATTTGAATCCAGAGATCCAAAGAATAGCAACGAGAGAAAAGAAAGTCTTCCTCAGTGATCAGTGCAAAGAAATAGAGGACAACAATAGAATAAGAAAGACTGGAGACCTCTTACAGAAAATTAGAGATACCAAGGGAACATTTCATGCAAAGATGGACACAATAAAGGACAGAAACGGTATGGATCTAACAGAAGCAGAAGATATTAAGAAGAGGTGGCAAAAATACACAGAACTGTACAAAAAAGATCTTCATGACCCAGATAACCACAATGGTGTGATCACTCACCTAGAGCCAGACATCCTGGAATGCTAAGTCAAGCGGGCCTTAGGAAGCATCACTATGAACAAAGCTAGTGGAGGTAACAGGATTCCAGTTGAGCTATTTCAAATCCTGAAAGATGATGCTGTGAAAGTGCTGCACTCAATATGCCAGCAAATTGGGAAAACTCAGCAATGGCCACAGGACTGGAAAAGGTCAGTTTTCATTCCAATCCCAAAGAAAGGCAATGCCAAAGAATGCTCAAACTACTGCACAATTGTACTCATCAAGCTAGTAAAGGAATGCTCAAAATTCTCCAAGCCAGGCTTTAACAGTACATGAACTATGAACTTCCAGATGTTCAAGCTGGTTTCAGAAAAGGCAGAGGAACCAGAGATCAAATTGCCAACATTCGTTGGGTCATCATAAAAGCAAGAGAGTTCCAGAAAAAACATCTATTTCTGCTTTGTTGACTATGTGAAAGCCTTTGACTGTGTGGATCACAACAAACTCTGTAAAATTCTTAAAGAGATGGGAATACCGGACCACCTGACCTGCCTCTTGAGAAATCTGTATGCAGGTCAGGAAGCAACAGTTAGAACGGGACATGGAACAACAGACTGGTTCCAAATAGGGAAAGGAGTACGTCAAGGCTGCATATTGTCACCCTGCTTATTTAACTTCTATGCAGAGTACATCATGAGAAATGCTGAGCTGGATGAAGCACAAGCAGGAAATCAAGATTGCTGGGAGAAATATCAATAACCTCAGATATGCAGAATTCACCACTCTTATGGCAGAAAGTGAAGAGGAACTAAAGAGCCTTTTGATGAAAGTGAAAGAGGAGAGTGAAAAAGTTGGCTTGAAACTCAACATTTAGAAAACGAAGATCATGGCATCCAGTCCCATCACTTCATGGCAAATAGATGGGGAAACAGTGGAAACAGTGAGAGACTTTATTTTGGGGGGTTCCACAATCACTGCAGATAGTGACTGCAGCCATGAAATTAAAAGACACTTGCTCCTTGGAAGAAAAGTTATGACCAACCTAGACAGCATATTAAAAAGCAGAGACATTACTTTGCCCACAAAGGTCTGTCTAATCAAAGCTATGGTTTTTCCAGTGGTCATGTATGGATGTGAGAGCTGGACTATAAAGAAATATGTTTACCCATAGAAACAGGACATATATTCACCCCCTGACTTCTCTTTCAACTCTACCTGCCCCTCTTAATCATACCTCAGAGCATGAAAAACAACTAAAATCACTAAAAACATTTTTTTATGCTTGCAAAGCAGCTTTTGTTTTAATCAGGAAGAACATCTCTGACAAGAGTAGTGTAAGTCTCAAGTGAGCCCTGAGTGAGCACAGATTAATGCTTTCTTCCTCAGCCTTCACATCTTGGTCAACCTGAAAGACACAACAATCTAACTTCCAGACTAGCTCAAAGGTCATCTGCTCTGTGAAGTCTTCTAAGATTTCCCCAGGACCTGAATGATGTTCACGCAACATGTCAAGCTCTCTCATCACCTGAGGCATGCGGGAGGACTGCACTTCCTCCTCCCTGGGCTTGAGTTGAATGTGGTTAGTTCCAATCCTTTCAGGCCAGAGTCACAGCAAGGACAAGTTCTCCAGAACCCTTTCCCCATCTGCTGTGATAACTGACAATGTGCTTTATGGTAGCTGCTCTGTCAACCAGGGTTCCCAGAGGAGAACAATAATATTAAGCAGAGCCCCCAGGCATCGCTTCACAGAGTGAGAAACAGCACTCACTCTTTTCAGCCACTAAGACCATGGAATTGTCTTATAGCGACACTAGCTGCCTGGACTGCTACAGTCACCTGTCCTCACCAGTCCCATCAGACTGCCTTTACACAGAGCCTTTACAGGGCCAATCACACTGTTCTGTAATCATTGCTTTTCTTTCTCCCCAGACTGTGCAGATCTTGAGAGCAGGTACTGTGTCTTATAAACTCTCATCTGGTAACTGCTTAGTTGTGTTGTTTAGTTGCTGTCGTGTCCAGCTCTTTTGTAACTCCATGGACTGTGGTCCTCCAGGCTCCTCCATTCATGGGATTTCCCAGGCAAGAATACTGGAGTGGGTTGCCGCTTCCTTCTCCAGAGGCTCTTCCTGACCCAGCAACCAAACTTGCATCTCCTTCATTGGCAGGTGGATTCTTTTTTTTTTTTTTTTTTTAACACTTTAATTAATTTTAGCTCATTTTATTTTTAATTTTATTTATTTATTTTTGGCTATGCTGGGTCTTTTTAAAAATTCTATTTATTTTTAATTGAAGGATAATTGCTTTACAATATTGCGTTGGTTTCTGTCATATATTAAGATGAATCAGCCGTAGGTATACATATGTCCCCTCCCTCCCACCTCCCACCCCATCCCACCTTTCTAGGTTGTCACAGAGCCCCAGTTTGAGTCCTACAGCAAACTTGCTATCTATTTTACATAAGGTAATATACATGTTTCTATATTATTCTCTCCATTCATTCCATCCTCTCCTACCCCGCCCCCTGCCCACCCCCAGTGTCCACAAATCTATTCTCTGTGTTTCCAAAACTGGCAGGCAGATTTTTTACCACTGAGCCACCAGGCAAGCTTAAATGAATCAATGGAAGAATGCATGAATAAGGTATTTGATAACCAAATATCAAATGAGAGCATATAAAATGTAATTCTATAATCTTGCTAGACACAATCCTCTCTGAAGGTAGAGATGATCCCAGATTATCTTAAGTAGCTCTTCTCAACCTGCTGACACCATAGTTATCCCATGGGAAAGGGACCAGAGCAGAGAGAGATGGCCCTCACGGCCCCGTGGAGAGGAGCCCCGGCCCTGCAGACCCTCACGGCCCCGTGGAGAGGAGCCCCGGCCCTGCAGACCCTCATGGCCCCCTGGAGAGGAGCCCCGGCCCTGCATACCTCCTCTCCTGACTGTGGCTCTGAGCAGAGAAGGCTCTGGCTGTCCCTCATGCCAGTACAGTATATACATATGTGTGTGTGTGGGCTACCCTAGAGGCAGGAAATTAGTCTCACGACAAGAATCAATGAATTGGCTGTTCATGGCAACCCAGTCCAGTAAGCTTGCCTGCGAATTGCCCTGGACAGAGGAGACTGGTGGGCTACAGTGCATGGGGTCATAAGAGTCGGACATGACTTGGGGACTCCACCACCACTATTCACCCCTAGGACAGTAGGGAGAGGAGTGTCACAAGAGAGCCGAGCAATAAGCAAGGATTGATCTGCCAAGCCCAAAGTCTCCTTCCCTTATAATGAAGAGCGGGCTGACTGCTGTCATGAGCTAAATGGTGCCCCCCCAAATATGATCACTTCCCAATCTCTGGAACCTGGAATTGTTACCTTATTTCATAAAAGGATCTTTGCAGATGTAGTTAAGGATTCTGAGATGAGGAAATCATCCTGGTTTATCGGTGTAGGTCCTAAATCCAATGACACATGTCCTTAAGAAGAGACTCACAGAGTAGAAGGTAAAGGGAACATGAGGCAAAGATTACAGTGACCGTAGCCAAGAAAGCTGGCAACCACCAGAAGTTCTAGAAGGTGTGGAATGGATTCTCCCCTAGGGTCTCCTGTGACACCTTGGTTTCAGGTATCTGGCCTCCAGAACTGTGAGAGAATAGATTTCTGAGACTGCATTTGTGGTCATATATTATGGCAGTCCTAGCAAACTCACGCATCTGCCAACTCCACTGGCTTTAGACAGTAACCCAGAGTACCAGCATCCCTCTGAGTCTTCCATTCATTCCACATGGGCTTGGAATCATCCTTGTTCTTGTCCTCCCAAGTACATCAATTTAGGCTTTTGTGAGGAGATTCAGGAATGACTAGGCAGCAGGGGCCAAAGACTCCTCCAGAAAGACCCTTTGAGGGCATCATAGAAAGGAGGGTTGGAGGACAGGTGGAGTACTCTCCCTAGTGGGGTGGCACCCTCACGGACTTAGTTTAAGATCTCTTGGCACTTGTTGCTTAAGACAGTGATAATAATAGCTGTCCCTCTCTCTGCCCATCTCCCCCAACCCCTACCATCCCCCTATAACGGTGCTTGCCAGATAAAACCTAGAAACCAAGCACCATCGGTATGGACTTGGAAAGCCTCAAGAAGACTATACACAGACATGCAGAGGCAATAAAGTAATTATGAACTTATTTAGACACAGGGATCACACATGCCCTGTAGAAGGGAGGTTCCTGTGCTGGGAGCCAGAAGACCTTCATCTTAGTTCTGACTTTGCCACTAACTGACTTTAAGTGTGACCATCAGTATATCACTTATGTCAGTTTCCTCATTTATTTGGTCATGCCATACATTTTGTGGGATCTTAGCTCCCCAAACAGAACCAGGAATTGAACCTAGCCCCTCAGCAGTGAAAGCAAGGAGTCCTAATCGCTGGACCACCAGGGAAATCCCTCTTCATCTTTAGAATGAAGGGAATGAAAGAAACTGCTATTATTCCTTCTTGCTCTCAAAACTCTAAGCCATAAAAATGAATGTTTATTTAAACTTCCTTTGTGCCATAGATGTTGGCACTAGTTTCATTCAGAAACACAAGTGGAGCCTTTCAGAAGCCTATCAGATGTGTAGATGAGGACTCGGAGTAAATCTGTACCAGACCTCAGAGGCCCCGAGCCTTGAGCCGCTGGCCTCCCCAGTGGCCTTGGGCTGGAGGAGAACTGGCCAGGTCAAGGGGCATGTGGTCTCCCTGTCACACATGCTGTGGGCACTGTGTGGGCAGCCAGAGCCTCTCTACTACGGGAGGAAGAGAATGGGCCATAGGATCCCACCGAGTGGGGTGGGTTCAAATGTTGGCACTTCTGGTAATCACCTTCCAAACCTTGGGCATATAGTTTAATCATATTGAATCCTCAGCATCCTCATCTAGAAAACAGATGGAATAGGACTTTATGAAGATTGAAAAGATTAACTTATGTAAAACATCTGTATATAGAAGGTGTTCAACAAGTGGATTACCATGACAGCAAGCTTCAGGTTTCTCCTACATGACATCAGTATCAGTTCAGTTCAGTCACTCAGTTGTATCCGACTCTTTGTGACCCCAAGGACCGCAGCACATCAGGCTTTCCTGTGTATCACCAACTCCTGGAGCTTGCTAAAACTCATGTCCATCGAGTCGGTGATGCCATCCAACCATCTCATCCTCTGTCACCCCCTTCTCTTCCTGTCTTCAATCTTTCCCAGCATCAAGGTCTTTTCCAATGAGTCAGCTCTTTGCATCAGGGGCCAAAGTACTGGAGTTTCAGCTTCAGCATCAGTCTTTCCAATGAATATTCAGGACTGAATTATCAGTATGGATGCTGAGAAATGGATTTCGCACTATCCATCAAAACATATCTCGAAAGTAAGACAAGCGACGAATCTGAAGCTTGGCAATGTATTTCAGACATGGGGGGGGCGGTGGAGGGGGTGGCCCCATCAAGGTAGGAGAACTGTCCATTTGACTCATGTGCTTGGAATAAATTATCACAGGTGAGGGTCTAGGGCTGAGGCCCCAAGGAAGCCAGAAGCCCTCTATGGCGCGTTGTGGGATGTAAATTCTCTGTGACCTCTGGTGTGGGTGCTTGGGTTGTATAATAGCAGTCACGAGTCTTGGCGTCTTGTTTCTGTCGCACTGTTTTGCTGGACCCAGCCTGAGCTGAGGCACGTGGCTGGCTGCTGCTCCGGGGCTCACCTCGGCTTGTGCCTGTGCTGCCACTGGACAAAGAGGAAGGCTTTTTGGAGCAGGCACAGGACGTGTGAGGAATGCAGGAGAGGGGCTGCAGGTGGAGGTGTGAACTGAAGGAGGGCTGTGGGGGCGGCTTTGGTTGAGTTGACCACAGGCATTCCCTTGGGGCCTGGGGTCTATTTCAAATTGGATTTCCGCCTCAGAGCTTTTAGGCGCAGGCCCTGGGCTTGAGTATGCTAATCGTTGGGCTGAAATCCCCTGTTAGCTGTGCACCCCTGGGGCTGCCAGGGAGCCTGGGAAGAGCCCCACTTGTAGGGGAAATCCCCAGTAGAGGAAGCAAGTTTTCTCTAGCTCCCATTAGAGGCGCTGACTCTGAATTCCCACACACCTGAGAACTTATCTTCAATCTTGTACTTTTTTTACGTTGTGTCCTATGTGTATATTTTGTTTCCCCAAATAGAACAGAGGTCCTTTTATGGCAGGAAGTGTAACTTTTACTTCTCTATATCCCCCCTCTAGCTCCCCAACTTCAAATACCTTTACCTTGACTGACTCCAGACACGGACTGCTTGTCCTCACACGATGCTTCTAGCATCAGTGCTTTGCTTGCCACCCTCTAACTAGAAGGCACCTCCCCATTCTCTGCACTTGGTCAACTCCTCCCCATCCCTCCAGACTCCACGTAGAAGCCATCTCTCGCAGGAAGCCCATCTGAACCCTAGGCTGGGTACGATGCCTCTCCTCTGTCCACGTGAATTCAAACCTCTTGCACATGCCTATAGGCGCTGGCCCGGCTCTTGGACGGGAGCTGTTCGGAGACCAGCAGGTGAGACATTCATCTTCCTCTCCCCACCGCCTGGCAGCAGCGGGGCCTCAGTGTATGTCTGTTGGACCTAATTAAAGAACTATCGTGTGTTGTATGCTATGAATTATTATCGATTATTGAAGATCTAGCTTAGGAAAGAGTTGTGACTGCTATCCCAAGGCCAGGAAGGCGGCTCTGATACAGCGCAAGCATGTTCAAAATGAAGGGCTAGGGACATCTTGGCTGAAGAGAATGTCCAGCTCCAATGTCTAGAACTTCTCAGTGCTTCCAGCCTGGGGGCCCCAACACTCCCCATTGAGTATTCGCTCTGATGGCATCTCAGGAGGCTCATTATAGATGTAAAGACCCTGAAAGCCCATCTCACCTCTCCTAGGGAGGTCCTGGGCCCCAAATGCAGAGGTCCATTCCCTCAAGATAAGATTTGACTCATGTAAGATGAATCTCATAAGCTCAGCAGTCATTTCCCACAATTCCCAGGAGATAGATATTCAGGAAACCTAAAAGGAAAAAGATGGAGAGCTCAATCCACAAAAGACAAGGGTATAAGGGCAGTGTCTGACTCAGGTAGATCCACTGGGTAGGTGAGCTCCTCTGCATCCCTAGAGCAATAATACTGATGCTGGTGACCAAACCTTGGTACTGTGTTAGCAGTTCCATTATATCTTCTGCACAGAGTGATTAAAAACATCTACCTGACTCTGAAGGCCAAAATGAGGTGGATATTTATTTTGTGATGAAACCAACCATTCTACCTCTTAAGGTTTAGGCTGAGAGAAAAACTAGGTGAGAGAAAAACTGCAGCTTTCCAAAGGTTCAGTGCTGCCTAATTCCCTAGGCAGCCTCAATCTCTGTGTCTTGTTTCCTCCTTCACTATATGACAGTTGGAGATCGTTTCATTCCACCCAGAGCTCTGAGATGTTTAGATTCTAATGAATTGAGTCAAGCTGGTCAAGCTGATTCTGCAAACCTAAAACTATTACTGTAGGATGGCAGATTTGCCTTCAGATTTCTCTGGAACCAAAACGTTCTCTTGAGGCCTTGATAAGATTACCAGGCTGCTGAGCTTCCAGTGTTCAGATTTCCCACGGAACCGCACTCGCCAGCTTCTGGCTCCCCTGGCTGTCAGCAGATACGCTGTGGATTGGGCTCTGAAACCTGACTCTGCTCCGGGAATGTGTGCTCACCCCCTCCTGTGATAGCGACTGGGCCCTTCCAGTCTGCCTGCTGGAACTTTCCCTGTCATTGTGGTCCTGGGAATGGAAGTGTCTATTAAGTGGAAGCCAGTGGTACTTTGAGGGTCCCACAGAGTGGGAGCCAGACAGGAATGTGGGGGGTACTTGGGCAGGCCTGCAAGTCCACTGAGCCAAAATCCAGCTTCCAGAGGCCAAGCAATCCCTTATTATGGCCCATCGGTCAGCAGCCAACATATGGCTCAGTGAGAGGGTGGGTCCAAAACCAGCGAAGGCTGTTGGTGAAACTGTGGGAGAAAATATTTAATGAAGTATGGGAACTCCCTGGTGTCCAATGGTTAGGACTCCAAGCTTCCTGGCACAACATCCCCCCCGCCGCCCCGCAATATTAATGAAGTAAAAAGATATCATTGGAAAAAGTAGGTTACAAAATGAATACATTATATGTATCAGTATATACACATACACACATACCTTTCATTAGTAATACTGATAACCTGTGAGGATGACAAGATAGTCTGGGAGTATTTAACTGACATTCATCACTCAAGATCCAGTACATAATAAATGCCCAATAAATACTGAATAAATGGATGAATGACACTATCTAGAAAGGACTGGGGAGTTACCTCAGAGAAAAGGGCTCATTAACTCTGTCCATCTAAATTAGAAATTCATTACATGTTCAGTGGCAAAATTAAAACCGGTAGTACCTACAACTTATATTTAAGCAACTAAGAGTACTGGTGTTGGAGAAGACTCTTGAAAGTCCCTTGGACTGCAAGGAGATCCAACCAGTCCATCCTAAAGGAAACCAGTCCTGGGTGTTCATTGGAAGGACTGATGCTGAAGCTGAAACTCCAATACTTTGGCCACCTGATGCAAAGAGCTGACTCATTTGAAAAGACCCTGATGCTGGGAAAGATTGAGGGCAGGAGAAGGGGACGACAGAAGATGAGATGGTTGGATGGCATCACCGACTCAATGGACATGGGTTTGGGTGGACTCCAGGAGTTGGTGATGGACAGGGAGGCCTGGCGTACTGTGGTTCACGGGGTCGCAAAGAGTCGGACACGACTGAGCAAGTGAACTGAATTGAACTGAAGAGTACTGGTTTGATTTTGATGTACAACGTCTCCAGCTCTTTCTTTACTATACACTTCTCCATTCTGAGTTCCTATCCAGAGTAACTTCACCTACCATCTCTTCTAGAGAAGAATCATATTTTCATCATAAAAGGCCTTTACTTCTCATGGGAGGCTGGACATTCCTGGTTAGAACAAACTAAACCAACATATCTAAACCTTGTTGTTGTTGTTTTAAATTGATTTTTTCCCATCTTCAACCATTTATTTACTCATTCAACAAGCATTTGAGTGCCATCAAGCACTAGATATATATGGCCCCTGTCCTTGAGGAATTTTCCAGGGAGAGAACCAGGTAAGCAGACAGTTACAGGTCTGTCTAGTACTCTAATTCAGTTTGAAAAAAGTGCCCTGAGTGTGCTGTAGAGTCTGAGGGCATCTGTACAGGCTTCCCGAGGTGGAGATATTTGAGCTGCAGACTGAGAGGGGAAGAGTTCTCTGTTTCTGTTAATTCATTTATCAAGCAAGCTCGTCTCAAGGAATTATATGATTTAGGCACTGTGCAAACTTCTGGAGACCTAAAGACCAGTAAGAGAGTCACTCCCTACAAAAGGCTTATTACAAACGTGTAAAAGCAGTACTGCCACTCTCCTTGGCATCTCAGAGAACCCTACTCACCTGTGCACCCTGATGAGCTCAAACACAGAAGTCATTTCCGGTTTCTTATATAACACATGGTCTTTATTCTTCCATTTCTTTCATTCTCGCTCTCTCAAAATCACAATATGCCTGGACTCTCAGAGTAGCTCTTGAGTCTGGTTTCCTTGTTCACTCTATACACTGGCATTTTTGCCATATCATCCCTGCTACAAGGTGGATGCCATCTTACTCAAGACCACTTAGAGTTTCTTACTGTCCAAGGAGCAGAATCCAGGGCCATCCACTATCTGGCTTTGAGGCCTGCAGCTAGCCTCTGTCTGAATCCGAAAAAGGCATCCCTTTGGGGTACAGCTAGGCAAGGAGACTTTTTACAAAGCAAAGTAACCCTTTCTTCCAGATGGCTTGAATTCCAGCTCCCACTCACCCACTTGGGCAGGATCCACTATATACTCGGAGGCCCTGTGGTTTTTATCTTATTACTTTCATTTTTTTTCTCTCTCTGCTTCTTCACCTTCCTTTCCAGCCAACTGGTTTACTTTTCTGCACAAAGCTGGCATGTTCTCCGTGCATCCATTTCTTATGACTTCTCCTCCTCACCACCCACCTTTCTTTTAAGACTTCTTTTGAGTCTTACACAGAAATGCAAGAAATACTGAAATACTATAGAATTTAGGGTCTGCAAATGCCATACCTTAAGGCACTTTTGCATTTGAAAATTATGCACATGACAAGATTAGTCTTATTTTCCCTATTGGATTGTGAGCTTTTAAAAGGCATCTTTTCTTGTTTATTCCAGAGGGCTTAAAGAGGGTTGAAGTAATGATCGATATTGTTGATAACAGTAAAGTAACTTAAAAAAAAAAAAAGATTCCCCAAAGACTTCCAAAAGTTAAATGGGTTCTAGAGAATGAATGTTGAGTAAATCTTACTGCTGCTGCTGCTGCTGCTAAGTCACTTCAGTTGTGTCCGACTCTGTGCAACCCCATAGACTTACTGGCCTGGTATAAATTACTAGTACTGGGAAGTAATGTAGCTCCATTTCTCATCAAATATAGTGGCATGTCTCAAAAGTGGGTTTCACCTCTCAAAAGAGTTTTACTCTGAGATTTTTCAGAAATTCCCAAATCCCACTCCTGCATATCATGTCCCACCATGAAAAAGTTTACTTCCTGGCTAAAGAAATGTCACTTCTCCAGCCTCTTGGTTTCCTCTTCACTTCCTTTACCAGTGTTAGCTGTTGGAGTGCTTTTTTCAGGCATTTTGACAAAAGAACTTTAAAAGCAGTCACTGCCAACCCGCAAATCCATGCCCTGTACAGACTCAGTGTGAACTGACACGCTTCCTGACTGGCCAGCAGTGCTCCTGTCTTGGCAGAATCCCCTATCAATGACTACACATATGTTTACAGACTAGGGGATCTTCTCTTTTCACCACTCACTTCTCTTTTCACCCCCTCCCCCGCCACCCCACTTTTCACTTCCACACAGGAAGTTGCTCAGGCAAGTTTCAGGGCCTCTGCCACACACTGTTCCTTCCTCAACTGAAGAAGAAAGTACCTTTGGAAAGATTCCCTTGTGTCTTCTGAGAACAAATTTGGCCCTCTAACAGTAAGCAATTTGCTTCAAAGCCTAAGAGCTTTGCTCTTATCTCCCATCCAGTTCTGCAAGAGATTAAAGAGGTCCTAAATTACACTGCACCTCTAGCTAAGGCCTGAGGCACCCTGTACTGTCAGAAGAGGAAACCAACTCTTAAAGCAACTTTGGGAACCTTCTTGTTCGTATGGGCATTCCCAGAGCCATCTGCCTTCTTGGTTCTGAAGTTGCAGCCAGGAAAGATCTTGTTGCTGTAGGCTATCTTTGAGTAGACTGGTGAACACCCACTGCTGGGTTTCCCTCTCACCCTTTCCCAACCCTAATCTGCCTGGAGTTTCCCCAGTTTACAGATGTTTCCAGAGGGCCCATCTTAGCCTCTGGCGGATCCCAGGGGCCCCTGCACTTTATAAAGACTCCCTGAAGCTGATCCCTGAAGACAACTGATAGAGCTGGACACTTGACTGCAACTGCCCAGGACAGACCTATTGCCCACACAGAGAAGTCCCAGCGCTTTGCAGGCAGTGAGGATTGCTTAGAAGAGCCAACCTGAGTTCTGGTGTAGAGCAGTGACAGGGAAGAGTTAGCAGAACTGTGAATCTGGAGAGTGCTGACCACAGCACTGGGAGCAGCAGTTCAGCTTTTGAAAACGGGAATCACCTTTGCTTTCCTTCTTTTTAAAAGCAAGCTTAAATCTAGCTAAAATAGGCTTAGGGCTAAATGTCAGGTCTATTTCAAGGGGAAAATCCATGGGAGCCTCAAAATATGTTAAAGGCAGGGAGGAGGGGAATATACCAGCCACTCCTCCAGTGGAGGGTGGTTCCTGGATCCCACTGGCTGGAATTGTCCCAGGAAAAGCCCAGGCAGAGCAGTGGTGGGCCTCACCCTGGAGCCCCCCACAGATATGTAGCCAGCACACCCCAGTGCATGCAGGGACATACAGGAAAGTCTCAAGTTTGATCAGAAATAGTGCCATTTGCCCATGAGGGGAGCTTTCCAGAAAGTTCTGAAAGATGTGACAGACAAAAGTGGGACCTGAGAAGCAAGAGGGCGACCGGACTTTTAAAAGCTCAATTTTCATCGAAAAGGGAAGCCCATAGACGCTGTGCCTCAGGGTAACAGCTCTGTTTCTCTTCAATATTCATCTCTGCAGATCCAGCGGCTTCTGATTTCTAAATCAGAAATTTTGCTCACACATTTGTCCATTTACAAAGTTTACAGCACCTAACTTTTTTTTTTTTCTGAAGCATTTGAGTCCCTAAGCAAAATAGCTGAACCTCTAGAAAGGCCCCTCCCCTCTCCCTGAGGTCCTCCCGGCCGACCCCCTGCCTGCCGGGAGGGGTCCCCTAGGAAAGGCCGGGGGCTAGCCTCCGGAGTGCCGCAGCGCTGAGCCTCGCTCGTGCTCCCTGCTCGGACCCTGCTTGCGCGCCGCGGGATTCTTTACCTCCATGTCCTCCAGGTGCCGACTCAGCGCCGCCAGCGCGCGTTCGCTCTGTCCCGGGCTCTCGATCCCCGCTCAGCGCTCTGCTCCCGCCTGGACCGGGTTCGGCTCCTGCGGTCACAGCGCAAGTGAGCGGCTGCACGCCCGGCTCGCCGGCTGCAGGGCTGACTGCGGGCCGCCCCAGCCCCGCGCTAGAGAACGAGGAAGGAGGAGGAGGAGGAGGGAGGGGAGGGGAGAGAGAGGAGGCGGGGAGGGTGGGGAGCTGGGGAAGGAGGCCGGCGATCAGGGTTTAAATTTAGACACAAATCTAAACAGATACTGTCCCCTCCCGGGGCAGGACTCAAGCGAGGGAGCCACGACTCCATTAATCTGCCCAAACATGGGGATGGGACAGTCGTGTGGCCCCTCTTTCTCGTGAAGTTCCTCCAGGACCCGGGTCTTTGCTCGGTGTCAGTCCTCAACCTCTCTCTCCTTTAACATCTCTTCTTTCTTTTCGCTTGCCCTAAAGGTCACAGTGGTTCTCTCATTCTTTTTATCTCCCCTCTTTTCTATTTACTTCTTTTATGTACCTCTCTACCCCCGTCTCTCCTCATTTAAAAAGAAATTGCATTCGCCGCATACCTGGTTTTCCCGGCGTTCCTGGGCGGAGAATGAGGACCCTCCCTGACGGATAAATGGTTCTCCCACTCCCCTCCTCCCCGTCCCTCAGAGACTGTTTAGGCAGTGCCTTCAACGCTTAAGTGTTGCAAACTCAAGTACCTCTCCGTCTGTCATCTCTCTTCCTCTCCACCTCTCAGTCGCACGTTTTCTGGAGACCTTTATCAGTCGATCCATCTCTCACCTGTATATCAGGTAGAGGAGGAGGAGAAAAGGAATCCAAGCGAAGTTTAACAGGCTCCCTGTAACAATCTGTCTTTGTCTCTCCCCAGTTGGGTTGATGCATTTGGATTTGTGGAATTTCATCTCCCACAAACTGCTTGTTGCTAAAGGGCCTTTTTGGTGTTCCTAAGTGGACTCTAAGAAATAGAGCAAAGGGCAAGATCCCGAACATCCGATTCCCATAGGCCCAACATAGCAATCTTCCCCCAGGGCCATCCCAGCTCCCTGAGCAGCACAGACGCTGAAGATAACAAAGCTGCAAGGAAGGGACAGGGGAACTGAAATCTGGAGCAGCTTCTCTCTCTGCTACCAGTTTACACACTGGTCACCAGTGCTAGGTGCCCCTTCTGGATCTGGACCCCTCCCAGAGAAGAAAAGGGGGAAGCCCTTAGAGACCTATGAGTGTGAAGAGGATTGGCCCCCAGGGAGGCCTCTGTGTCTGTCTGCAGTGTCCTTGTACCCCACCTCACCCCAAACCCTCACCCAACTCACCCTGGGAAAGAGACAGTGGGCCAGGTAATCATGAGCACTGTGAAGAGAGATATGTGGAAAAATGGGTAAAAGAATCCAGCTGAGAGTTTGCTCACACTACAAAGAACTGCCCTAATTCTGCTCTTTATCCCAGCACTCCCTGCAGACTTTCAGGCACTTAAAATTGTTGCTTTGGGTACCAGCCTTAGAAACATGGCCTCTTCCCTGCAGAATCTTCTAAGACTTGCCTTTCTGAAACATTGATAGCCCTAATGCCAGAGTGTTTTCTAGTTCATTTAACTTAGCCTAACCTTTATTTTTGGAGAAGGTAATGGGCACCCCACTCCAGTACTCTTGCCTGGAAAATCCCATGGTTGGAGAAACCTGGAAGGCTGCAGTCCATGGGGTTGCTGAGGGTCAGACACGACTGAGTGACTTCACTTTCACTTTTCACTTTCATGCATTGGAGAAGGAAATGGCAACCCACTCCAGTGTTCTTGCCTGGAGAATCCCAGGGACCGGGGAGCCTGGTGGGCTGCCGTCTATGGGGTCGCGCAGAGTCAGACACGACTGAAGCGACTTAGCAGCAGCAACAGCAGCAGCAGCAATCTTTATTTTAGAAGCAGATTGAAGGTTGAATTCCTGCTCTGCTAATTTCTAGCTGTGTTTTCCGAGACAAGTCACTTACTCAGTCTGATCCTCATTTGCCTCACCTGTACAGTTTAGTAGGCACTCTGAAAAAAGTATCTCCATCTTTTTTTTTTTTTTTGAGTAGCTACTTTTATAATGCTTAGCCTCATGTACAAGCTCAAATAAATAGGGACCCAATATTTCTTTTTTCCCCAGGCATTCTAAGGTCCAGTGAATGGGATTCTACTCCTAGGAATTGATGGTCAGTCTCTTTCCATTCCAGCCACATAGCTGCAGAAGTGAGAGTTCGAGAGCAGAGTTGGCAGCAGGAAAGGAAGTTTCTTGGTACCTTGCAGTGCATACTTGTGCATATAATTTTTTTTCCCTTTTTTTTCAAATGTTCAGGACTGAGTTGGTGATGGGAGCAGAGTCTCTTCTCATATTTTCTAACTCTGATTCATAGGGCCTTTTCCTTTCTGCCTCCATCTAGTCCTCCTTTCTGCTCAGAATGGGGCTGCCCCAGCACAGGCTTCTGGTTCACAAACAGAAGGGCGGAAGTGCCTACCAAAGGAAACCGTTAGGCTTAGATAGCATCACAGTCACTCAAGGTGACTTGCTGCTGCAGCCCACGCCCTGCTTGGGCCTTGCCTCAGTCACGTGAGAACCCATGACCACAATGCAGATAAACTTGGCCACCACCTTGCTCCCGGGTCTCAAAATGTGCAGGGTAGAATCCTAGCCTCCATAGTTCTTTGGGCTAGGAAGAGGCATTTATGAGAGGGAGCAGTGGAAATGGGGAGAGAGGGCTGAGGCCCAGAGCTGTTTCAGCAGTCCTGAGTAGGTAGGGGCTTGTGCTCACCTTTTCTTCCCCTGTCACCCCTCCTGAAGATCCCCAGAAGCCAGAATGGAAATAACCCAGGTGGTGAACTCCCTGTTTTTGATGGGTTCTCTGGGATTCTGACTTGATGCTCGGTGTACTGTGAGAAGCTGACAACCCAAGGGGAAGGGAAAGTGGCTCTGATGGGGTCGTTCCTCCCTGTCTCGAGGGGACTGGTCATCTCACAAGGACTCACTTCCTTTACTCTCCCTGCTTCACACACCCTGGTAGCCTAAATCAGCCAAGCAGCAAATAGAGGCCAGTGCAGAATGAAAACCAAGAAACACCAGAGCCGCTTGAGTAGGGAAGCCCATATTACTATCAAATAAATACTACCAAATGCATGTTACTGTTTGGTGAATGAATGAGTGGATAAATGAATGACTGAAGCAAATTAATAGGATTTTTGCCTTTAAATCAAAGGCAGAGCCTTTTTTCCATAGATGGGCCTTCAATGGGAGAAAAGACCTGGTGAGAGAAATGATCAAGAGAGATCGTGGAAGGGTACAAGTTATTTAGTAAACTCACTAGTTTTTAAGCAGAACTGCACAGAGCTGCAGTCAGGCCGTTCTCAGTGAGTGGCCGCACGGTGCTGCCGATTGTTGACTTTAAACACTGAGAGCGGGAAGCAAACGTCCTCTCAGAACTGTGAATACTCACTTCCAAATATATATACTTCAGCACTAAGTCCCGGGAATGTGGCAAAAATAAAACAAAACAACTCATTCTGCTGTGACTGTTAGTGAGGAACAGAACTGAATAAACTGAAATGAAAGCACCAAGGTTTGAGTGCTTTTATGAGTTCAAGGAATGGTAATGGAGAGTCTCCCAGAGGAAGATGGTGGCATGTGAAAGGTAAATTGAAGTGGAAGGTAGCAGGGTAACAGCTGCGCCACAGGGAGGATGTTGATGTGTGGAGAGGACAGCCAGCCCGGGTTGGTGATTTCATGAGGAAGTGTTTTGACTAGCCCTCTGGGAATTGGAAAATTGATTACATAGGGCAATTGAGCAAAGAAATTGACGTGTAGAAGCCAATGGGAGACAAGATTCTCAGTGATAGTGAAGGGAGATACAAATATGCAAGGGGAGTGGGAACTGAAATGAACCCTATGGTATTGGATTGGAATGGGAGGTATTGGTGTGAACTCATGGTTTTCAATCTGTAGATACATATATGTGGATATAAATGTGTATACATACACACACACATATTTCTTAGTTTGATCCACTGAGAGGACCAAGGAGAACTGATACCCCAGTAGCAATAAGTGAACAGAGCCCAGATCTTGGTTTCTAAATACCATTCTTCACTAAAGGAACCAAGGGTCCTTGGCTTACAAGGCTGGGGCAGGTAAAGAACAAGACAAGCCTGAAACATTTTGTGCTAGAAAATATGGAAGTGCTCAATAAATGAAAAGAAGATGTTAAGAATACACAGAAACCAGATTGCAGGGGTGCCTAGGACAATATTGGGATGATACAAGGATCAAAATAAACAATGATAGCAATGCATTGTTGTTGTTGTTGTGTAGTCACTAAATCATGTCCAACTCTTTTGCGACCCCATCGACTTCTGCCAGGCTTCTCTGTTCGTGGGGTTTCCCAGGCAAGAATACTAGAGTGGGTTGCCATTTCCTTCTCCAGGGGATCTTCCTGATCCAGGGATTGAACCCATGTCTCCTACAGTGGAAGACAGGTTCTTTACCACTGAGCCACCTGCAAAGCTCCAGAAATGCATTAGACCCTTTAAATAAAGTAAGAGTTCATAAGTCCACACTGATATAAACAAATAAGTGGATAGATAAGTGGAAGGTTCTTACAGCACAATGCTAACAAAGGTAAAAAAATTGTCATATGACAACAATTATAGTTATAATAATTTTAGGTAGAAACATCAGTTCAGTTCAGTTCAGTTCAGTCACTCAGTCTTGTCCAACTCTTTGCGACCCCATGAATCGCAGCACGCCAGGCCTCCCTGTCCATCGCCAACTCCCGGAGTTCACTCAGACTCACGTCCATTGAGTCAGTGGTGCCATCCAGCCATCTCATCCTCTGTTGTCCCCTTCTCCTCCTGCCCCCAATCCCTCCCACCATCAGAGTCTTTTCCAATGAGTCAACTCTTCGCATGAGGTGGCCAAAGTACTGGAGCTTCAGCTTTAGCATTATTCCTTCCAAAGAACACCCAGGGCTGATCTTCTTCAGAATGGACTGGTTGGATCTCTTTGCAGTCCAAGGGACTCTCAAGAGTCTTCTCCAACACCACAGTTCAAAAGCATCAATTCTTCGGCGCTCAGCTTTCTTTACAGTCCAACTCTCACGTCAATGCAAAGAAATCGAGGAAAACAACAGAATGGGAAAGACTAGAGATCTCTTCAAGAAAATTAGAGATACAAAGGGAACATTTCATGCAAAGATGGGCTCAATAAAGGACAGAAATGGTATGGACCTAACAGAAGCAGAAGATATTAAGAAGAGGTGGCAAGAATACACAGAAGAACTGTACACAAAAGATCTTCACAACACAGATAATCACGATGGTGTCATTACTCACCTACAGCCAGATGTCCTGGAATGTGAAGTCAAGTCGGCCTTAGAAAGCATCACTATGAACAAAGCTAGTGGAGGTGATGGAATTCCAGTTGAGCTATTTCAAATCCTGAAAGATGATGCTGTGAAAGTGCTGCACTCAGTATGCCAGCAAGTTTGGAAAACTCAGCAGTGGCCACAGGACTGGAAAAGGTCAGTTTTCATTCTAATCCCAAAGAAACATCATTTGATGCTAAATCTAATGGGGTAAAAATGGGATGAGAAATAGGATTTTAATAATTTCAAATTATCTCCCTATAAATTACTCATTAATTACAAAGGGGAAAATGTAACTTTTTAGAGATAAGCCTGTATGTGTGCTCAGTCGCTTCAGCTGTGTCCAACTCTTTGCGACCCTATGGACTGTAGCCTGCCAGGCTCCTCTGTCAATGGGATTCTCCAGGCAAGAATACTGGAGTGGGTTCCTATGCCCTCCTCCTGGGGATCGTCCTGGCCCAGGGATTGAACTCATGTCTCCTGCATCACAGGCAGATTCTTTACCACTGAGCCACCCAGAGATAAGCCTAACAGATATCATATTAAGAAAGTGATCAAAGCAAACACCATCAGTGATGGGACAAATTGACATCACTTGTTACCTGATGGGATGCAATAAGAAGAGCACACCAGGACTTCCCTGTGCTCCAGTGGCTGAGACTCTTTCCCGCAGTGCAGGGCGCCTGGGTTCAATTGCTGGTCAGGGAACTAGATCCCACATGCTGCAACTAAGACCTGGCACAGTTAAATTAAATTAATTAATTAAATATTTTTTAAAAAAAGAAGAATAAGACATCATCACTTGTGTGATACTCTGGCCCAAGGTGCATAACCTGAGTCTAATCATGAAGAAACACTGGACAAGTCAAATAGGAAGAACATTCCTCAAAGTGACTGGTCTGTGATCTCCAAAAGTGCCAGGATCAAGAAGGTCAAGGGCAGGCTGGGGAAGGATTCTAGTCTACAGAAGACTAGAGCCACATGACAACTGGGTTGACCATGTGCTTCTAGATTGGCTCCTTTTACTATAAAGTATTTTGAAGGAATTATACTTTATATATATTAATACATATATCAAATATACTTTAGGCATCTTACAGTTTTATCAGTCATATCTCGATAAAGCTGAAAAAAAGAGAAATCATTAGAATTGGCAAAACTCTAGGGGTCCTGGGTGAAGGATATATGGGAGTTGTTGGTACTAATCTTACAATTTTTTCAAAGTTTGGGATTATTTCAAACAAAAAAGTTAAGAAAAAAGGTGGTGGGGGTAAGAATTGAGCTCTTCTGTTTCTTTTTTCCAGACTGATTTGCTCCCCAGTCCCTTCATCATCTGTTCGTCCCCAACCCACCCCCAGAGATCCACAGGATGGGCCAGGGGACTGTTGACACTGGTGACAGAGAGAGAGAACAGGCAGAGAGAGACTAGCCTTTTGGAAAGACAGAGGATGGAGACATGACGTGGAAGATTATTCAAGGTTTTTTTGTACAGATCTCTTTGTGATGTTTCAGTGGTTGCAGCAGACACATGGACTTTTAAAGTTTTGGAGGAGAGATTTTTTTTTGCCTGTGCCCTGAGGCTTGCCCATAGGATCTCAGTTCTCCGACAAGACCAGAGATTGAACCTGGGTCAAGTCAGTGAAAGCCCGGAACTCTAACCACTGGGCTGCTAGAGAAGTCCCTGGAGGAGAGATTTAACTTTAAAAAAAAAAAAGAAAAATAGGACTTCTTTGTTGATCTTTGGTGATCCAGTGGTTATGCCTCTGAGTTTCCACTGCAGAAAGATGGGTTCAATCCCTGGTCAGGAAACTAAGATTCCACATTCCTTGTGGCAAGCCAATAAAAAGAAAAGAAAAATAACTGATTTTTTTTTCTAGAAAGAAAGTGGGGTGATATTTATAGAAATAAAGGTGGTTTTCATTAAGTATTCATATCACAATTTCTTTGGGATATTTTTAGTAACGATGCAGTTTTGCCACAAGAACATTTACTAAAATGAATCAGTAGCTTGAATTGGACGGGAGCCTGTCCAAAGCTGGAGGTTACCCACGTGGCCTTAAAATGAATATCTCTGATGATTCTACACTAATAAAGTGTGCTATATACTTTTAGCTCTGTAATATCCTGACATTATTACTCCCTGCAACCTCCCACCAATCACAGTCATTGCCAGCTTGCATTTGGATTAGAAAACTATTAGATATAGTTCATCTCCATAGTTCCTAATTATTGTCCTTGCCTCCAAGCTTGACTCATCATCTCCCTGCATCTGTTTTCCACTCTACAGGGAGTAATCTTTCTGAAGATTACTTTGGAGGGTGCAACTCACACTCCTAACATGACCAAGTTTTCCTCTCCAGCTTCTTCTCAACAGAGAACACCCAGGACCCCACACTTGAACTATCCTGATGTGCTTTCTGGTCCCCGAGAGAGCTCTTTTCTCTGTCTGGAACACATCCCTTGCTTTGCACAAAGCCCAGAGTTAACTCTTATTCATCTTCTGTTTCTCAGATAAGGCTTCCTCCAGGAAGATGGTCCTGACCATCACCACATATCCCCAGTTTCCCGCCACCTGGAATAGAGGTGCTTCCTGTGTATACCTCATGCCTGCACTATTCTTGTTCTTGCAAGGATTACTTTATACTTGCCTGCTTACTTTCTTTATCTTCCCAGAAAACATTAATCTTAAAGAAAGCACATTTCATTCTGTCTTGGTTAAAGTTCTAAGGTTGGTGCTGGGTTCAAATTTGGTGAGTTCACATGTTGGGTTCACATGTTGGATGAGTGAATGGATACTGGCTTCATGCAAAAAATATAGATAATCCATTTTGTAATCCAGTTCTTGAATGTCCACCTAAAAATACAGTATAAACATGAAAAGTTGTAACACAAAGGATAGCACAGAGATTTAAAGATTAGTGTGGAAACCAGACTTCCTGGGCCTACCTGTGACCTTGATCAAGTTACTTAATTTTGTTCCTGCTTCTCCATCTATAAAATGGGGCTAACGATAGAATTTACCAAATAGAGTTATAAGAATTGGATCAATACATGTGAAATGCTTAAAATAATGCTAGTAAAATAGTGTGATGAAGGCTGGGTTGTTATTGTCACGAAGTAATAGTAGCAGCAGCTTTTTATCATAAAGAAATGATTATAATTGGAGAGAAGTCCCAAACACAGCTGCCTTCACAACATAATTCTATGTTCATCTCTCAACTCCAAGTTATCTACTTGTGATTTTCACCTACTTTTTTTTTTTTTTTTTGCCATACTACTCGACTTGTGGAATCTTCATTTCCCAGCCAAGGATTGAACCTCATGGCCCTCAGCAGTAAAACTGCCAAGTCCTAAGCACTGGACCACCAGGGAATTCCCAATTTTCACCTACTTTTAATAAATTTGTCTGTTGGATGTAGCCTCACTTGGAGGAAAGATTCATCTCTGTCTTATTTCTTCTCAGCTGTACTTTTTCTGACCGTTTTAGGATATTTTAAGTTTAGATTCAGTTCTGCATTTTTTGCTTGTACATGCCAAAAATTGAAAAAAAATGGTGGAAAGGGAATTCCTCACATCTCAATTCTGAATAAATTTCACTATCTTGAATGTGTTTCATTTTGGAAATCAGTTTTAAGTTCAGTTCAGTTCAGTCACTGAGTTGTGTCCAACTCGTTGCGACCCCATGAATCACAGCATACCAGGCCTCCCTGTCCATCACCAACTCCCGGAGTTCACCAAAGCTCATATCAATCAAGTCGGTGATGCCATCCAGCCATCTCATCCTCTGTCGTCTCCTTCTCCTCTTGCCCTCAATCCCTCCCAGCATCAGGGTCTTTTCCAATGAGTCAACTCTTCGCATGAGGTGGCCAAAGTATTGGAGTTTCAGCTTTAGCATCAGTCCTTCCAATGAAAACCCAGGACTGATCTCCTTTAGAACCGACTGGTTGGATCTCCTTGCAGTTCAAGGGACTCTCAACAGTCTTCTCCAACACCACAGTTCAAAAGCATCAATTCTTCGGCGCTCAGCTTTCTTCACAGTCCAACTCTCACATCCATATATGACCACTGGAAAAACCATAGCCTTGACTAGATGGACCTTTGTTGGCAAAGTAATGTCTCTGCTTTTCAATATGCTATCTAGGTTGGTCATAATTTTCCTTCCAAGGAGTAAGTGTCTTTTAAATTCATGGCTGCAATCACCATCTGCAGTGATTTTGGAGACCCAAAAAATAAAGTCTGGCACTGTTTCCACTGTTTCCCCATCTATTTCCCATGAAGTGATGGGACCAGATGCCATGATCTTCGTTTTCTGAATGTTGAGCTTTAAACCAACTTTTTCACTCTCCTCTTTCAACTAAATAGGCTCTTTAGTTCCTCTTCACTTTCTGCCATAAGGGTAGTGTCATCTGCATATCTGAGGTTATTGATATTTCTCCCGGCAATCTTGATTCCAGCTTGTGTTTCTTCCAGCCCAGCGTTTCTCATGATGTACTCTGCATATAATTTAAATAAGCAGGGTAACAATATACAGCCGTGACATACTCCTTTTCCTATTTGGAACCAGTCTATTGTTCCATGTCCAGTTCTAACTGTTGCTTCCTGACCTGCATACAGATTTCTCAAGAGGCAGGTCAGGTGGTCTGGTATTCCTATCTCTTTCAGAATTGTCCACAGTTTATTGTGATCCACATAGTCAAAGGCTTTGGCATAGTCAATAAAGCAGAGATAGATGTTTTTCTGGAACTGTCTTGCTTTTTCCATGATCCAGAGGATGTTGGCAATTTGATCTCTGGTTCCTCTGCCTTTTCTAAAACCAGCTTGAACACCTGGAAGTTCATGGTTCACATATTGCTGAAGCCTGGCTTGGAGAATTTTGAGCATGACTTTACTAGCGTGTGAGATGAGTGCAATTGTGTGGTACTTTGAGCATTCTTTGGCATTGCCTTTCTTTGGGATTGGAATGAAAACTGACCTTTTCCAGTCCTGTGGCCACTGCTGAGTTTTCCAAATTTGCTGGCATACTGAGTGCAGCACTTTCACAGCATCATCTTTCAGGATTTGAAATAGCTCAACTGGAATTCCATCACCTCCACTAGCTTTGTTCATAGTGATGCTTTCTAAGGCCCACTTGACTTCACATTCCAGGATGTCTGGCTCTAGGTGAGTGATCACACCATCATGATTATCTGGGTCATGAAGATCTTTTCTGTACAGTTCTTCTGTGTATTCTTGCCACCTCTTCTTAATATCTTCTGCTTCTGAATAGAGATCATTCTGTCGTTTTTGAGATTGCATCCAAGTACTGTATTTCGGACTCTTTTGCTGATCATGATGGCTACTCCATTTCTTCTAGGGGATTCCTGCCCATAGTAGTAGATATAATGGTAATCTGAGTTTCGTGACATTGTCCAGGAGACAGGGATCAAGACCATCCCTATGGAAAAGAAATGCAAAAAAGCAAAATGGCTGTCTAGGGAGGCCTTACAAATAGCTGTGAAAAAAAGAGAAGTGAAAAGCAAAGGAGAAAAGGAAAGATATAAGCATCTGAATGCAGAGTTCCATAGAACAGCAAGGAGAGATAAGAAAGCCTTCCTCAGCGATCAATGCAAAGAAATCTAGGAAAACAACAGAATGGGAAAGACTAGAGATCTCTTCAAGAAAATTAGAGATACAAAGGAAACATTTCATGAAAAGATGGGCTCGATAAAGGACAGAAATCGTACGGACCTAACAGAAGCAGAAGATATTAAGAAGAGGTGGCAAGAATACACAGAAGAACTAGACAAAAAAGATCTTCACGACCCAGATAATCACGATGGTGTGATCACTCACCTAGAGCCAGACATTCTGGAATGTGAAGTCAAGTGGGCCTTAGAAAGCATCACTATGAACAAAGCTAGTGGAGGTGATGGAATTCCAGTTGAGCTATTTCAAATCCTGAAAGATGATGCTGTGAAAGTGCTGCACTCAGTATGCCAGCAAATTTGGAAAACTCAGCAGTGGCCACAGGACTGGAAAAGGTCAGTTTTCATTCCAATCCCAAAGAAAGGCAATGCCAAAGAATGCTCAAAGTACCACACAATTGCACTCATCTCACACGCTAGTAAAGTCATGCTCAAAATTCTCCAAGCCAGGCTTCAGCAATATGTGAACCATGAACTTCCAGGTGTTCAAGCTGGTTTTAGAAAAGGCAGAGGAACCAGAGATCAAATTGCCAACATCCTCTGGATCATGGAAAAAGCAAGACAGTTCCAGAAAAACATCTATTTCTGCTTTATTGACTATGCCAAAGCCTTTGACTGTGTGGATCACAACAAACTGTGGACAATTCTGAAAGAGATGGGAATACCAGACCACCTGACCTGCCTCTTGAGAAATCTGTATGCAGGTCAGGAAGCAACAGTTAGAACTGGACATGGAACAACAAACTGGTTCCAAATAGGAAAAGGAGTATGTCACAGCTGTATATTGTCCCCTGCTTATTTAACTCCTATGCAGAGTACATCATGAGAAACGCTGGACTGGAAGAAACACAAGCTGGAATCAAGATTTCTGGGAGAAATATCAATAACCTCAGATATGCAGATGACACCACCCTTATGGCAGAAAGTGAAGAGGAACTAAAAAGCCTCTTGAGGAAAGTGAAAGAGGAGAGTGAAAAAGTTGGTTTAAAGCTCAACATTCAGAAAACGAAGATCATGGCATCTGGTCCCATCACTTCATGGGAAATAGATGGGGAAACAGTGGAAACAGTGTCAGACTTTATTTTTTGGGTCTCCAAAATCACTGCAGATGGTGACTGAAGCCATGAAATTAGAAGACGCTTACTCCTTGGAAGGAAAGTTATGACCAACCTAGATAGCATATTGAAAAGCAGAGACATTACTTTGCCAACAAAGGTCCGTCCAGTCAGGGCTTTGGTTTTTCCAGTGGTCATGTATGGATGTGAGAGTTGGACTGTGAAGAAGGCTGAGTGCCGAAGAATTGATGCTTTTGAACTGTGGTGTTGGAGAAGACTGTTGAGAGTCCCTTGGACTGCAAGGAGATCCAACCAGTCCATTTTGAAGGAGATCAGCCCTGGGATTTCTTTGGAGGGAATGATGCTAAAGTTGAAACTCCAATACTTTGGCCACCTCATGTGAAGAGTTGACTCATTGGAAAAGACTCTGATGCTGGGAGGGATTGGGGGCAAGAGGAGAAGGGGACGACAGAGGATGAGATGGCTGGATGGCATCACTGACTCAATGGACGTGAGTCTGAGTGAACTCCGGGAGTTGGTGATGGACAGGGAGGCCTAGTGTGCTCTGATTCATGGGGTGGCAAAGAGTCGGACATGACTGAGTGACTGAACTGAACTGAGTAAAATTCACCCATTCCAGTCCATTTTAGTTCACTGATTCCTAGAATGTTGACATTCACTCTTGCCATCTCCTATTTGACCATTTCCAATTTGCCTTGATTCATGGACCTGACATTCCAGGTTCCTATGCAATATTGCTCTTTACAGCATCGGACCTTGCTTCTATCACCAGTCACATCCACAGCTGGGTATTGTTTTTGCTTTGGCTCCATCCCTTCATTCTTTCTGGAGTTATTTTCCACTGATCTCCAGTAGCATATTGGGCACCTACTGACCTGGAGAGTTCCTCTTTCAGTATCCTATCATTTTGCCTTTTCATACTGTTCATGGGGTTCTCAAGGCAAGAGTACTGAAGTGGTTTGCCATTCCCTTCTCCAGTGGACCACATTCTGTCAGACCTCTCCACCATGACCCACCCATCTTGGGTGGACCCACACGGCATGGGTTAGTTTCATTGGTTAGACAAGGCTGTGATCCGTGTGATCAGACTGACTAGTTTTCTGTGTTATGGCTTCAGTGTGTCTGCCCTCTGACGCCCTCTCGCAATACCTACTGGTCTTACTTGGGTTTCTCTTACCTTTACGTGGGGTATCTCTTCACGGCCACTCAAGCAAAGCACAACCGATGCTCCTTACCTTGGACTAGGGGTATCTCCTCACGGCCACCCCTCCTGACCTTGAACATGGAGTAGCTTCTCTTGGCCCCATTGTGCCCGTGCAGCCTCCGCTCCTTGGATGTAGCGTAGCCCCTCCCGGCAGCCACCCCTGACCTCGGACGGGTGGTAGCTCCTCTTGGCCACTCCTGTGCCTACATACCCTGGCACTCTCGGTCGCTGCCCCTGAACTTGGGCGAGGGGCAGCTCCTCTCAGCCACGCTTCTGTGTGGTCCGTTGCAGCCGGTGCGCTTCTGTGTAAATTTTAAGTTCAGTTCAGTCTCTCAGTCATGTCCGACTGTTTGCGACCTCATGAATCACAGCACGCCAGGCCTCCCTCTCCATCACCAACTCCCAGAGTTCACCCAGACTCACGTTCATTGAGTCAGTGATGCCATCCAGCCATCTCATCCTCTGTCGTCCCCTTCTCCTCTTGCCCCCAATCCCTCCCAGCATCAGAGTCTTTTCCAATGAGTCAACTCTTCACATGAGGTGGCCAAAGTATTGGAGTTTCAGCTTTAGTCTCATTCCTTCCAAAGAAATTCCAGGGCTGATATCCTTCAGAATGGACTGGTTGGATCTCCTTGCAGTCCAAGGGACTCTCAACAGTCTTCTCCAACACCACAGTTCAAAAGCATCAATTCTTCGGCACTCAGCCTTCTTCACAGTCCAACTCTCACATCCATACATGACCACTGGAAAAACCATAGCCCTGACTGGACGGACCTTTGTTGGCAAAGTAATGTCTCTGCTTTTCAATATGCTATCTAGGTTGGTCATAACTTTCCTTCCAAGGAGTAAGCGTCTTCTAATTTCATGGCTTCAGTCACCATCTGCAGTGATTTTGGAGACCCAAAAAATAAAGTCTGACACTGTTTCCACTGTTTCCCCATCTATTTCCCATGAAGTGATGGGACCAGACGTCAAGTTACACAGATGTAAATAATGCATACATTTAATGCACAGAAACTATGGTCTTTTTTCTGGTGTAGTCAAGGATTTGATCTTTTTTCCTAACTCTTAACACTTACTGACTAGTCTACTTGCTCTCATCCTGTTGTACTACCTCGTAACTTCTGGTGCCGAAGCCTTTTTCACAACTTTACAGTTTTGGAGTACGTCGTTATTACATTTCCTATGCTCATACATCTACATTCAACTTTTCTGCTTTGTATAGTATTTGAGACTTTTTCATATTTTTCTCATCTTGGTGTCCCCAACATTATTCAGTCTGTGAAGCCCACACAGTATCCTATCTTATAACCTTGTCATTTATCTGAGAAGGCAATAATTAATAGACCCTTGAAGGCAATAATCAAATAGACCTTTGAATCAGCAGTGCTTGCTAAGTCACTTCAGTTGTATCTGACTCTTTGCAGCCCTTTGCGACCATATGGACTATAGCCGGCCAGGCTCCTCTGTCCATGAGATTCTCCAGGCAAGAATACTGGAGTGGGTTGTCATGCCCTTCTCCAGGGGATCTTCCCGACCCAGGGATCAAACCAGAGTCTCTTGTGTCTCCTGTGTTGGTAGGCAGGTTCTTTACCACTAGCACCACTTTGATGCAAACTAAATGCCAAATGTCCTGAAGCAGTGTAAAACTGGATTCTGTGAGGTCCTGAGGAAGGCCAAGAGGTCAAGGATGGAAGGTTCAAGGAGTGCCTTGGGGTATAGGAAGATGCACTGACCTAAGTGTGCTTGGTGAGATAGAGTTGCTGGAGCTCTGGGTGCCTGGAAGGATCGCATGAGCAGAGGGCCCTTCGAGACTGAGGAGTGGCTGGAGAAGGACAAGAGGGTTTGTCAGGGGCCTGCTTTGACTGCTCTTCTCAGGTTTGCAGTGTCTGCTCCGACATGGTACACATTATCCCTTTAACTGGGTATTGAATTTAGAATCCATCCTGGCCTCCTCACAGGGAGACTGCTGCCCCTGGAATCTTATCCTGGGAATGTTTTGTGCTTGGTATTTGCCTCTGCAAAAATAGGTGATATTTGCATCTTGAAGATGACTGACCTGAGCACAGTCGCTTCTGGTTTATATTTTCTGTTTCTGTTTCCTTTATTGTACATGGTGGGGATTTTAGGCGGCAAGAAAAAGAAACGGGGTTAGAGTGAGTAGGGGAAGAGACTTGACAAGCACTTACCTATAAAGACTCTGTAGGCAGAGGGGCCAAGCTGAGGACTGGGGACTCCAGAACCCTACCACCTGTGTGCTTTCTAAAGGGCAAAGTCATTTAACCATTCTCATTTTCTAACTTGGTGAAAATTCTCATTAGTTACCCAAGGATGCAGCAAGGAACTCCTAATCAAAAACAACCATAAATCTAAGCCATAATGAAGTGGGTTTAGCACTCAATCTGGCCTTGCACAGATGAGTTGGCAATAAGGCAAAGGACGCAGGCAGCCCCTGCTGGAAGTCACACAGGGAGATGAATGTGTCTGCTGTGAAAGGCAGAATGGCGTGGGTGGTAGTGGTTGAGGAGTGGGGTGGGGGTGGAGTGGGGAAGGAATTTGCATCTCATGGCTTAATCAGATCTGAAAGCTAACATCCTGTTTTTCTGTAGGTTGGGCACATCAGTAGCTGAAAGCCTCTCTGACCACGACCAGGCTCAGGAAGTAAGTGTCAACAGCCTTGCAGATGGGAACCCAGCTCTGAATAACGGTTCCTGCAAAGGCGTTCTGCCTCAGTTCTGGCCAGGCCCCTGCACTCCCTCTACCCCAATTCTAGAACTCCAGACCTCACCCCTCCTCCCCAGAGACTTATCAACAGGAAGTTAAGTCAGCTGGAACACTCTGTTCCCTTGATAATTTTGTTTTAATTCTGCAGCTGTGTTTAAGTCTTCTAGAATTCTCTCTCTGGTTCTGTGTCTTGGTTCTGTTGGTTTGCCTGATGCTTTTTCTCTCACATCCATGTAACCATATTATGGTTACCATTAGGCTGGTAGACCAGAAAGAGAAGTAGGGTTGGTGAGAAGGAAATGGGGAGAGAGTGAAAGAAAGCACTTTAGGGACTGTAATGCTAGCTGTTGATGAGCTAAGGAAGGTGACCAATTGCTCAGGAATCATTACTGAGGGGAAGCTGTAAATTCTGAGGAGGAATTCCTAAATCATGAATAATATGCACTGCCGGAGCCATTCCTTCTCATTGCTTCAGGGTGCTTATCTCTACTTCATATCAGAGTGAAGTGCGGGCATGTCTTCTCAATATTCCACAGTGCCTACTCAGCAGATGGCTTACCCACACTTATTTTCTCTTAGGAAGCGGTTGGTAAATAAACAAATGAAACTTCTCTCCTTCCTTTTATCCAAAGTTAGCTTAAAAAACCAAGACACAGAGTTCCCTGGTGGTCCAGTGGTTGGGAATCCTCCAGCAAACGCAGGCTATGTGGGTTTGATCCCTGGTCTGGGAAGATTCCACATGCCACCAGGCAACTAAGTCTGTCTGCCACAACTACTGTAGCCTTGGCCTCTAGAACCTGTGTACAACAAAAGTAGCCCCTACTCACCACAACCAGAGAAAGCCCGTGCACAGCAGTGAAGTCCTCAGTTCAGTTCAGTCACTCAGTCGTGTCCGACTCTTTGCGACCCCATGAATTGCAGCACACCAGGCCTCCCTGTTCATCACCAACTCCCGGAGTTCACTCAGACTCACGTCCATTGAGTCAGTGATGCCGTCCAGCCATCTCATCCTCTGTCATCCCCTTCTCCTCCTGCCCCCAATCCCTCCCAGCATCAGAGTCTTTTCCAATGAGTCAACTCTTCGCATGAGGTGGCCAAAGTACTGGAGTTTCAGCTGATCTCCTTCAGAATGGACTGGTTGGATCTCTTGCAGTCCAAGGGACTCCCAACAGTCTTCTCCAACACCACAGTTCAAAAGCATCAATTCTTCGGCACTCAGCCTTCTTCACAGTCCAACTCTCACATCCATACATGACCACTGGAAAAACCATAGATAGCCTTGACTAGACGGACCTTTGTTGGCAAAGTAATGTCTCTGGTTTTCAATATGCTATCTAGGTTGGTGGTAACTTTCCTTAGTCACCATCTGCAGTGATTTTGGAGCCCCAAAAAATAACGTCTGACACTGTTTCCACTGTTTCCCCATCTATTTCCCATGAAGTAAGGGGACCAGATGCCATGATCTTCATTTTCTGAATGTTGAGTTTTAAGCCAACTTTTTCACTCTCCTCTTTCACTGTCATCAAGAGGCTTTTGAGTTCCTCTTCACTTTCTGCTATAAGGGTGGTGTCATCTACATATCTGAGGTTATTGATATTTCTCCTGGCAATCTTGAGACCAGCTTGTGCTTCTTCCAGCCCAGCGTTTCTCATGATGTACTCTGCATATAAGTTAAATAAGCAGAGTGACAATATACAGCCTTGACGTACTCCTTTTCCTATTTGGAACCAGTCTGTTGTTCCATGTCCAGTTCTAACTGTTGCTTCCTGACCTGCATATAGGTTTCTCATGAGGCAGGTCAGGTGGTCTGGTATTCCCATCTCTTTCAGAATTGTCCACAGTTTATTGTGATCCACACAGTCAAAGGCTTTGGCATAGTCAAGAAAGCAGAAATAGATGTTTTTCTGGAACTCTCTTGCTTTTTCCATGATCCAGCGGATGTTGGCAATTTGATCTCTGGTTCCTCTGCCTTTTCTAAAACCAGCTTGAACACCTGGAAGTTCATGGTTCACATATTGCTGAAGCCTGGCTTGGAGAATTTTGAGCATTACTTCACTAGTGTGTGTCTAGAAAATCCATATATAGATCTTCTTTTGCTAGTTGGTAATTATTTACAGTGAGCTATCATTTCAAATGCTTGCTAGTGTCTGCCCAAATTTCATATTTCAGAATTAGTCCAGGAATTCTGTATTTTAAGAAATGAACTATATGAAGCCTGCAATGAACATGATACTCAATAATAAAAAACATGAAACTTTCTAAGATCAGAAATTAGGCCATTTTGCCCACTTTTGCCACTTGTATTCTACGTAGAGTACTAGAAGTTCTTGCCAGAACAATTAGGCAAGAAAAAGAAATAAAAGGAATCCAAATTGGAAAGGAAGAAGTAAAACTATCTTTGTTTGCAGATAATATGATCTTATATGTAGAAAACCCTAAAAATCCCCCCAGAACCTATTAGAACTAATAAACAAATTCAGCAAAGTTTCAAGATACAAAATCAACACACAAAAATCAGTTGCATTTCTGTAACTAACAATGAACAATCCAAGAAGGATATTAAGACAAGAATTCAGTTTAGAAAAGTATAACAAGAATGAAAATTTGGGAGTAAGCTTGGCCAAGGAGGTGAAAGACCTCTAAACCTATAAAAGTCCTGAAAAAGACCTGAAAACTATAAGAGATTGCTAAAATAAACTACAGAAGACACAAATAAATGGAATGACATTATGTGTTCATGCATTGAAAGACAATATAATATTGCTAAAATGTTTATACTAACAAAGCTATCTACAGATTCAACACAATCCCTTTCAGAAACTCAATGATTTTTGTCAGGAACAGAAAAAGAATCCTAAAATCCATACAGAATTTCAAGGGGCCCTTAATTGCCAAAAAATCTAAAAAAAGGATGAAGTTGAAGGCCTCATACTTCATCGATTCAAAACATATTACAAAGCTACAGTGAGGCGCAGACGTAAAGACAGACACAGACCAATGGACCAGAACAGAAAACTCAGAAATAAACCCTTGTGTTTATGGTCAAATGGTCTTAAACAGGATGCCAAGACTATACAATGAGGAAAGAAGAGTCCCTTCAACAAATGGTGCTTGAATACTCATATGCAAAAGACTGATGTTAGACTCTTACCTTATACCATATACAAAAATTAACTCAAAATGGAATAAACAGCTAAATTTAAATCTATAAAACTCCTAGAAGAAAACACAGGAGAAAAGCGTCATGTCATTGAATTTGGCAATGATTTCTTGGATATGACACCAAAAGCACATGTAATAAAAGCAAAAATAGACTAATGGGGCTACATCACACTTTAAAACACTTTGGCACATTAAAGGAAACAATCAGCAGAGTGAAAAGGCAGTCTACGGAATGGCAGGGAAGAAAAGAAAATCATATATCTGATAAAGAGGTAACGTAGAGAATATATAAAGAACTCCTATAACTCAACAACAAAAAATCAAGTAACCCAATTTAAAAATAGGCAGAGGACAAGAATAGACATTTCTCAAAAAAGATATACAAATGGCCAAGAAGCATTTGAAAAGATGCTTAACATCATTAATCATTAGAGAAATGCAAGTTGAAACCATAGTGAGACATCACATCATACCTATTAGGGTGGCCACTATGAAAAAAAAAAAACACAAACAAAAAATAACTAGTCTTGGCAAGGATATGGAAAAATTGGAACCCTTCTGCACCACTGGTAGGAAAGTAAAATGGTGAAGTCACTATGCAAAACAGTGTGGAGTTTCCTCAGAAAACTAAAAAAAGAATTGTCATCTGATCCAGCAATCCCAGAAGTATACACTTAAAAATAGTTCAGAGAAAAATAACAAAAAATAGAAAAAAAGACACAAAGCAAAAATGGTTAAACAGGAGGAATTTTATTGTGTGTATGTGTGTGCTTTACCAGAATTAAAACTTAAAAATAGAAAACAAAAAGGAAAAGAATGAATGCTTGAATAGTCCTAACCATAAATTACCTCCATCGATGCCACTCCTTTGGGTTTACTTAAAAGGCAGTCCTATGACTGAGTAAAAATCTCTTAAAAGTCAGATTTAGCATTAACAAAGAGGCATCAACGTCTATAACAACTAACCTTCCAGCTGTGGTCTCCAGTAGCAAAGACCACGAGCCAATCTCAGGCAATCACTCATGGGGATGTTATAAGGCATTCAAGTTCAGATAGGTTCAAACTGCTTGACTTTCTTAGTTTCCAGTGTGGAGATTTTTGGATTATAAACCGCAAAATTGGTCTGAGAAGTGGCAATGGGAGAGACAGAAGGCCCTATCTCTCTGATTAGACCATGAGATTAACTGCTGAAGCCACAGTCTGAAGCCCTGTTTGAGTGGATAAGGTATAAAATAGCTATAAGGTATCTAGCTATAAGGTGTAAGTTGTGTCTGGTGGGCTGGGGAGAGGGCAGATTCATGCATTGAGGGAAGGGCAAGGAACAGATCTGGAAGCCAGTAAAGCCTTGGGAGGAGTGAGGGGGGAAGGGATGCTTAAGAGTTGGCAGCGCTACCAATCTTAGCACTTTTCGAAGTGGGGAACAAGATACGATGTGCCTCCTGATATGATGCAATAAAGAGGACACAGGGCTTTTCTCTTTTGCAAATTGCATCAGTCCCTGTTTAGCCAGCTGTTTTCCCCAGTAGCAATTAAAGAATCTGTTCTTCCTATTTTTTTCTTCTGAAAACATTCATGGCAAAATCCTTATCATTGCCAATTCAATATACTAAACTGAATGAAGCTGTCATGTACAGAAAATGAACATATAGCTTGCAAAGAAGAAATGGTTTGTTTTCCAAGAACTCATTCTGAGATAGGGAAGGAGGGCATGCAACTTCCGTTATCATCAATCCCGCATTTGGAAATTGGGCACGATTCTGCAGGGCTGACATGAGGATTAATGAGGTCGTTTGCACAGAGCAGCTAGTGAGCTCTTGTTGCTCAATAAATGGTGACTAAAATAGAAGAGAAGGAGGAAGCACCCACATGTTGAAGTTTCTTCTTTATATCTTTCTGCTTCTTTCTACTTCCATCCCTTTTCTTCTTCACCTAACCTCCTAGTGCCTCAAGGGTCTCCAGAACCCTTCTGCTGTGGTCAGGACCCTGCTCAGGCACTCCATCTTGGATACTTCACTGCAGTCCCGAGGTGGGGAGTCATGGATGTGAGAAGTGCCTTCCAATGGGTACAGGGAGAGCTGGGGTGCTGGGGAGACTTCCCTGAGGAGTCAACACTGGCATTAAGGATGAAGACCCAAAGAAGACCTTTCCAGGCTGTGTGGTCAGCAGAAAAAAGTCAGAGGATACACAAACGAGTACATAGTCCGGAAGGAAAAGCAGAGTCCAGTGTGGTGGGATGGTGGAGAAAAACATGGGCTGGATTGAGACATGCTAAATATTTTGGACTTTAGTAGGGAAGGGAGCGACGTGGCACAGACGAACTATATAAAAAAGATCTTCGTGACCCAGATAACCGGGATGATGTGATCACTTACCCAGAGCCAGACATTCTGGAGTATGAAGTCAAGTGTGCCTTAGGAAGCATCACTGCTAACAAAGCTAGTGGAGGTGATGGAATTCTAGCCGAGCAGATCCTAAAAGATGATGCTGTGTAAGTGCTGCACTCAATATGCCAGCAAATTTGGAAAACTCAGCAGTGGCCACAGGATTGGAAAAGGTCAGTTTTCATTTCAATCCCAAAGAAAGGCAATGCCAAAGAAGGTTCAAACTAGTGCACAATTGCACTCATCTTGCATGCTAGCGAAATAATGCTCAAACTTCTCCAAGATAGGCTTCAAAAATATGTGAACTGTGAACTTCAACCATGAAATAAGACACTTATTCCTTGGAAAAAAAGTTATGACCAACCTAGACAGGAGACATACTTTGTCAACAGAGGTCTGTCTAGTCAAGGCTATGGTTTTTCCAGTAGTCTTGTATGGATGTGAGAGTTGGACTATAAAGAAAGCTGAGTGCTGAAGAATTGATGATTTTGAACTGTGGTGTTGGAGAAGACTCTTGAGAGTCCCTTGGACTGCAAGGAGATCCAACCAGTCCATCCTAAAGGAAATCAGTCCTGAATGTTCATTGGAAGGACTGATGTTGAAGCTGAAGCTCCAATACTTTGGCCAATACTTTGGCCACCTGATGAGAAGAGCTGACTCATTGGAAAAGACCCTGATGCTGGGAAAGATTGAAGGCAGGAGGAGAAGGGGATGACAGAGGATGAGATGGTTGGATGGCATCACTGACGCTATGGACATGAGTTTGAGCAAGCTCCGGGAGTTGGTGATGGACAGGGAGGCCTGGCATGCTGCAGTCCATGGGGTCGCAAAGAGTCAGATACGACTGAGCGACTCAACTGAACTGAACTGAGGAAAAGGAGCGACATAGCACAGGCTATTTTGTAGGGGTCAGAATTATATTTTATGAAGGTAACTCTGGCAGCAGAAGGAATCAGCGGCAATACGTTTGCAGAACAGCAAAGCAAGTCAGGAGATCCTGACCACATCAGCTGAGACACAGCAAAGACCTAAACTGGGGAGGAGGAAAGGGGATGAAAAATATTACAAGGTTGATTTGCCAGGACTAGCAGGCAGGATAAATAGGAGGAGCTGAGAATAACAAATTTTCAGAGTAGGTTTGCCAGATTTATCAAACAAAGATACAGGAAAGATGTTCAGTGACATTTGAATTTCAGACCCATCAATGAATAATTTTTAGTATAAGTATGTCCCATGCAATAATTAATCTAACAGTTTTCATCTGGCAACTCTGCACTTGTTAACAATTGAGCAATCGTATTTCTCATTTTCAACTGGACAATCAGCCTAGTGAAGAGCACCGTGTTTATTTCAGTGTCATGCATCACCTGTAGCACAGTTTATTCAATATGTTTTTTAGATCTGTACTAAATCCGCTCTTTAAATTTAGCATTATCCTATCTAGGAAATTGCCAGTTTAGTGGGTTTATTATTTTTTTCGATACTAACTAAAATAAAGGTATGGCTCTAAAATAATTTTTTATTCCCATACTACCCGAAACGTGCATACGTACTTTGGGAAATTCCAGTAAAGTAGAGAGAGCTAACCCTTGGCTGGTCTGACTCGTACCTGACCAGCCTTGAGCCACAATCTCTGTCTAGATGGGAGGAGGGTGGGCTGGCGTGCTTACAAACCTGCACTTGACTGTATTCGATTAGAAGGAGATGGACAGACTGTTGATAAGGAATGGGCAAGTGGAGACCGGAGCTCAGGCTACAGGAGTCCAGCAGGTCCCAGAGGCACATTTGTGGTTGAGGCCCCATTGCTTAAGAGTTGCATGGGGACAAGTCAGGGCTGAGAACTAAGCTGGAGGTTGTGTTGAGGAGTTACACACCCAGAGGAATGTCTCTTTAGAGGCTGTAAGCTGATATCCAAGAATGCTTGTTCTGGGATTTGGATAGAGACTGTTGATCCAGCTGCTTGTGCAATGTCTAATTGTTCCATATTTGTTAAGAAAGCTTCTCCTGATACTTGGTAGTGGTTCAGGTTGATGTCAGTTCCTGCGCCATCCAACAGAGAGGTTTTCCCAGGTTTCTTGGTGGAAACCGGAGCCACCAGAATTGGGGCATCCTGAACTCAAAGCAAGCAGCCACTCTTGCCCAGGCACCTCTGACCCCAGATGTCGTGCTGAGAGCCCAGTGGCTCCCATCATGATTTCAGCCTTCAGCCACATCATGGCTGTTACGCTTCCCAAACACCGCAAGGCTCTCTTGCCTTCAGCTTTCACTAATCCACTCTACTCGTAAAACGACTTCTGGACTAAGCCAGTGTTGCTCTGGACTTTCTCTGTGATCGTCAACGTTCAGGCCCCTTGGGTAGGGCTGATGTTTCTCTGTGTGCTTTCCCACAGTGGGTTGGTGAGACACGAGATGGTACCCCGTCTAATGCTCATGTGTCACGAGGCTGTTCTGTGGGGGGCAAGGCCCAGGGGCTGGGCGGGAGACTGTACGGAATATCTGTTATGTGCCAAGTTTTGTGCTAAGCCAACCTTTACAGTGTTCCATGAGGCAGGTACCATCATCTTAATTTTACAGACAAGGAAACTCAGAGAGATTAACTTGTATAAGGCAGAAGAAGTAGAGGTAGAATTAAGTCTCAGGCATGCTGATCTTAAGTTAGGTGCTCTTTGAATTATGCCACTTGAAATCATTTTTAGAAGAAGGGTAATCACTGTTTCAGTTTCAATACAATAAGAATTGGGAGGCACCTTCTGTATACCTAAGGGTGAGTGATTTACATCAGGTACAACCTACTGGTAACAAATCCTTCAGAATGCTCTGCTTTAACTCCCAATGCTGTTTTTTTGTTTTTTTTTTTTTTAAATCACCCACAGACTTCTTTTTCATGACTACTGCTATTATTATTATTTTAAATATTTATTTATTTTACTGTGTCTGGTCTTAGTTGCGGCTCATGGAATCTTTTGATATAGTGCACGAACACTGTAGCTGCATCGTCCCATAGCATGTGGGATCTTAGTTTCCCCAGTAGGGACTGAACCCACATCCCCTGCATTGCAAGGTGGATTCTTAACCACTGGGCCACCAGGAAGTCCCCTCAAGTCTACTGTTATTAGATATACATACCCACATTAGTTAAGAATTAGGCTGCATAACAAAGAACCCCAAAATATAATACTTACATTTAGGTTTATTTGTCTCTTATATAAAATTCCAGATGAATAGTTTAGAGGTGATAAACTCCAAAATGGTTTTCTCAACTCTCACCATCCTATTCTGCATCTTTGCCGTCGTCAGGAAGCAGGAGAGCATGCGCTTTCGTTTTAAGGCACTGGCCCGGAAGAGTGAACGTATCACTTCTACTACGTCTCCTGTTGGCCCAAACATAATTACATGGATGATCACGGCTACACGGGAAACTGAGAAATGTAGTTTTCAGCTGAGTTGTCACCCACGCGATACGAATTTCTATTGCTATAGGAAAAGAGAATAGATATTCGAGAGAAGAGATAGATACCATCACAATAAGTTTAGGAAACTCTTGTATGAATTCATAGGTCATTATGTTTTCTTTAAGGAGTTTGGATTTAGAGTCAGATTACTTAGTTTAGAGCCACAACTCTGCTATTTAGGTGTGGTCTTGGTTAGTTGTGTAACTTTTCTGAGTCTGTTTTCCCCTCAGTACAATTAGGAAATGATAGTTGGCTGAACTCACTGGTGTGCTGCGAGGTACAAAGAAACACATCTTCAAGAGCTTAGGCTTCAAGGTCACGTGAAAAGTGAAGTGCTACTACATTAGGACACCCAGATGTGGTTTTCTGTGTTTTTTTTTTTTTTCAATTGTGAACACTTGGTGCTAGCTCCCAATCTTGGTTTAGGGCAAAAACCACATATCTGAAATGTCTGTTTTGTATTTCCACTCACAGGGGACTACTTGGCGTGTTTTATTTGCTTCCCCTGGTTAGCCTGGCCCTCCTTGACCTCTCCTCAGGCACCTGGACTTTCACCCGTCTCTGGGGAGAGAGTCATTGCCTGCCTGCCCCACTGGCTCTTTCTGTGCTCTCATCACACGAGGTTGATGAAGGCCCCTGAAACTGACTCCTCACAAAGTGGATTTGGGTAGAAACCCTGGAACAGAACTGGGAGGAAGGAAACTAGCCAACAGCCCCCAGTGATGCCAGTCTGAACGGTTTCTCCCTGCCCTGTGTACAAGCCACAGAAGGCAGCCTTGGCGTTATCGGTATTCTGAGTTGACGTTGTATGTCAGTTTACAGTGTGTATCAGTTATAGCAGAACCTGTTCTTACCTATTAACCTCTAGACTCCAGGGTTCTGTCAAGAGCACACAATGGTCATAGCAAACACCCTCTTCCAAAAACACAAGCTACAACTCTACACATGGACATCACCCGATGGGCAATACCAAAATCAGACTGATTATGTTCTTCACATCCAACGATGGAGAAGCTCTGTAAGACAGCAAAAACAAGACCTGGAGTTGACTGTGGCTCATATCATAAGCTCCTTATTGCAAAATTCAGGCTTAAACTGAAGAAAGTAGGGAAAACCACTTAGTCATTCAAGTAGACCTAACTCAAATTCCTTATGATTATACAGTGGAGGTGACAAATAGATTCAAGGGATTAAATCTGGTAGACAGAGTGCCTGAAGAACTATGGATGGAGATTCATAATACTGTACAGGAGGTGGTGATCAAACCATCCCCGAGAAAAAGAAATGCAAAAAGGCAAGATGGTTGTCTGAGGAGGCCTTACAAATAGCTGAGAAAAGAAGAGAAACAAAGGCAAAGGGGGAAAGGGAAAGATGTACCCAGTTGAATGCAGAGATCCAGAGAGTAGCAAGGAGAGTTAAGAAGACCTTAAATGAACAATGCAAAGAAATAAAGGAAAACAACAGAGTGGGAAAGACTAGAGATCTCTTCAAGGACATTGGAACTATCAAGGGACGATTTCATGCAAGGATAGGGACGATAAAGGACAGAAATGGTAATGACTTAACAGAAGCAGAAGAGACTGAGAAGTGGCAAGAATACACAGAACTATACAGAAAAGGTCTTAATGACCCAAATAATCACGATGATGTGGTCACTCTTCTAGAGCCTGACATCCTGGAGTATGAAGTCAAGTGGGCCCTGGGAAGCATAACTATGAACAAAGCTAGTGGAGGTCATAGAATTCCAGCTGCACTGTTTAAAAATCCTAAAAGATGATGCTGTTAAAGTGCTGCACTTAATGTGTTAGCAAATTTGGAAAACTCAGCAGTGGCCACAAGACTGGAAAAGGTCAGTTTTCATTCCAATCCCAGAGAAAGGCAATGTCAAGGGATGTTTGAACTACCATACAATTGTGCTCATTTCACAAGCTAGTAAGGGTTTGCTCAAAATCCTTCAAGCTAGGCTTCAGCAGTACATGAACCAAGAACTCCCAGATATATAAACTAGATTTAGAAAAGGCAGAGGAACCAAAGATTAAATTGCCAACATCCTTCGAGTCACAGAAAAAGCAAGGAAATTCCAGAAAAACATCTACTTCTGCTTCACTGCCTGTGCTAAAACCTTTGACTGTTTTAACAAACTGTGGAAGATTCTTAAAGAAATGGGAATACCAGACCACCTTACTTGTCTCTTGAGAAATCTGTATGCAGGTCAAGAAGCAACAGTTAGAACTGGACATGGAACAACAGACTGGTTCAAAATTGGGAAAGGAGTACATCAAGGCTGTATATTGTTACCTGCTTATTTAACTTAAATTGCAGACTATATCAAGCAAAATACTGGGCCAGATGAGTCACAGACTGGAATCAAGATTGCCAGGAGAAATATCAAGAACCTCAGATATGCAGATGATGCCACTCTAATAGCAGAAAGAACAGGAACTAAAGAGCCTCTTGATGAGGGTGAAAGAGGAGAGTGAAAAAGCTGGCTTAAAACTCAACATTCAAAAAATGAAGATCATGGCATCTGGTCCCATCACTTCATGTCTAATAGATGGAGAAATAGTGGAAGTAGTGATAGACTTTATTTCCTGGGCTCCAAAATCACTGTGGATAGTGACTGCAGTCATAAAATTAAAAAACGCTTGCTCCTTGGAAGGAAAGTTATGACAAACCTAGACGGTGTATTAAAAAGCAGAGGCATCACTTTGTCAACAAGGGTCCGTATTCAAAGTTATGATTTTTCCAGCAGTCATGTACGGATGTGAGAACTGGACCATAAAGAAGGCTGAGTGCTGAAGAACTGATGTTTCTGAATTATGCTGCTGGAGAAGACTCTTGAGAGACCCTTGGACCGCAAGGAGATCAAACCAGTCCATCCTAAAGGAAATCAACCCTGAATATTCATTGGAAGGACTGATGCTGAATCTGAAGCTGAAGCTTCAATACTTTCGCCACCTGATGCAAAGGGCTGACTCATTGGAAAAGATCCTGATACTGGGAAAGATTGAAGGCAAAAAGAAGGGGTGGCAGAGGATGAGATGGCTAGAAAGCATCAACAACTCAATGGACATGAATCTGAGCAAATTCCAGGAGTCAGTGAGGAACAGGGGAGCCAGTCCATGGGGTCACAAGAGATGGACCCAGAGACGGCTTAACAACTGGACAACAATTTCCTTATGCTCTTTAATGAAGGAAAGAAGGAAGGAAATCTTTCTTCAACGTCTATTATGTTACAGGTACATAGACAACTTGCCAGCATTTATTTCCCATCCAACCCCACTGCCCACAGATATTATGACTTCCTTACTGTTGGAGGTTGAAAATCTACCTTGCCTAGTAATAACACAGTTATCAAGTGGAAGAGGCAGAATTTGAAGACCCAAGACCTCTGATGCCAAGTCTGGCTCTCATTCTACCACACTGTGATTATTTTTATTATAGTTGAATGTGGAAGGGTAGAAGCCACTCCAGCAGTCATTGGGTCCTCCCCAGAGTATAAGCATGACTTTGAAACCATTTAACTCAGATTGGGACTTGAACCCATGTCCTGGGACTAGAACCCAGCCAAAACTCACAGTCTTCCAACTGAGATCACAGGTTTCAGGACCTAATGAAGCTCAGGTTCTTGATGTCACATCGTAGAAAGAATTCAGTGAGAGACAAAGTGATAGGTAAGAAGTGGACTTATTCAGTAAAAAACACACTCCACAGACAGAATGTGGGCTACGACAGAGGGTGAGTGCAGCCTCAAAATGTGGTGTCATTAGCTTTCATGGGCTGGGAAATTTCATAGGCTAATGAGTGGCAGGATCAGTCCAATTATTTTGGGGGAAAGGGCAGGATTTCCAGGTGTTTGGCCACTGTCCACTTTTCTCTGATGGTTGACCTTGGAACTGTCATGGCAGCTCTAACTGTGTCATTTAGCTTGCTGATATGTTACAATGAGCTTATGCTGAGTGTCAAGGGTTAGTCAAGTTGACTTGTCTGCCATCTTGGACCCGTTTGGTTCTAATCAGTTTATGCTGTGCCCTTGGGCTATGTCATTCTTTCAAAGGTTTTGTCCTGTCCCTTTTCCTCCTATTTCAATTTCATGCCCATAGTAAAGAACCAACCAGTTGGAATGAATGGCATTTTCACCATTTTATCTTCAGCAGTACACCACCTAGTACCTGACATGAGTTTATTGCATATACTTAAGTCATTGGATTGATTTTTTAAAGTTTTAATAGTTTACCTGAGATATAGTTCACATACATTTTACCCATTTAAAATGTACAATTCAATGGTTTTTAATATGTTCAGAGTGCAAGCACCACCACAATCTAGAATATTCTCATTACCCCAGAAAGAAACCTAGTGCCCATTAGTAATTACTCCCCATTCCCTCCTCCCCTCCTTGGATTGATATATTTAAAAGAAGCATAACTGAGCTGAAGGTAAAAAAAAACCTTGCAAAGGCCCCACGGGAATAGGGTCTCTACACAGATAAAACAATCAAGCGAAGTCAAGGAAAGAGGTTTCCTGTACACAACTGTTCAGGCCTGGTTTCCTAGTAGAATCTGAGCAGGAGTTAACCAAAGTTCTACTGTGGCCAGTATGTGAGTTACAGTCACAGCCTTGAATCTGTGGCAAAAGCAGATGGCACTTCCAGCGGGCATTCCCCAGAGGAGCAATTTTCCATGAGGTATGTGCATGGCAACTAGCCATCCTGGGATTTCTGGCATGGTTCAGTTTCACGTCTTTGGTTCCAAAGTCCTTAGAATGGTACTTGTCCTGGTTGGGTAATGAGCCTTGTTTTTGTATATGGAAATTGCAGTTATTACAGGCACGTGGAAAGTGCCTTTTATTGCTTCCTGCTGGCAGATCAAAAGCAGAGGGGTTGGACCACCCCAGGGAAGCCTGTTTTATTCAGGGAAAGGGAGGGGCCTCGGGGCTCAGGAGTCATTTGTTATTCTGTGCAGGTCAGGAAACCCAGAGAGGCTGCTGATAGAGCCAACTGAGGCTACAGCCCGGCTGTGTCCTGAGAATTGGGTCCCAGAAAAGGCAAAGAAAATTGTAACAGGAAAGAAAAAAAGCAAAGACAGAAATTGCTCTTTTGTTGCACAAAGGAAGGAGGTGACCCAAGGCCCCTTGTGACACAGGAAGAAGCATATTTGGAGAAGTGAGAGCCTCTTCTTACAGATCCCTTCAGATTAGAAGCCAATTATGGATTGCCTCGAGGAGCGCACGGCAACCCACTCCAGTATTATTGCCTGGAAAATCGCAAGGACAGAGGAGCCTGGCAGGCTACATACAGTGCATAGGGTTGCAAAGAGCCAGGCAGGACTGAGCCACTAAGCACAGCACAGCATGGGTTGCCCCAGGACAAACAAGAAGCTGTTTTGTGGTTCTGGTTCTTTCCTCACCTGGGTGAGGTCACTTGTGTAAAGGTGGCCTTCATAAGCATGTCAAAACCAAGCCCAAAGCCTATTTGTTTTCTAGGATCAGTCTATTAAGACCTGCCTCCCCATCCCCCGGGCCTCCCACCCTCCCAGCTGGTCAGGCAGTCCCTAATGGTTAATTAAATCTTGAGTTAAGACTCAAGAGTCAGTCTCATCCTGCTTCCCTCATCAGCTCTGAAGCCCAGGGCACATCACTTCCCCTCTCTGATCTCTGCTTTCTCAAAAGAGGAGTAGAGAAGACTGACAGAAATATCTTATCCAGACAGACTGATTGCTCTGCCTTGAGGTGATTCAACTGATTCCACATTTAAAAACCTTGAAAATATTTGGATTCCTCAGTGCAGTAAAATCTTCATGATTCTGCACATTGCATTCGTTAATTCACTCACTCAAACGCGTATTAAGCATCACTATATGTCAGCCATGCTAAGCAACAAAGCGATAACTTCTGCTTATTGAATCCCTACTATGTGTCGCAAGTTGTCAGATACTTTAGATTGATCATCCCGTTTAATCTTCCCCACAACTCTATGAGTTAAACTTTCATCATTAGGCTAAAAGGAGGAGCCTGTAGTAGTTCAGATGGTAAAGAATCTGCCTGCAATGCAGAAGACATGGGTTTGAGCCCTTGGTCAGGAAGATCCCCTGGAGAAGGGAATGGCTACCCACTTCAGTACTTTTGCCTGGAAAATTCCATGGACAGGGGAGCCTGCTGGGCTATGATCCATGGGGTCGCAAAGAGTTGGACACGACTGAGCGACTAACACACTTATTAGTCTACCAAGAGTTTAGGCAACTTTTTCCGGTTCACACGTCTTTGATTCTAGACACTAATCCTGCCATTGCATAGATAAATGAGATGTAGTGGGTTCTGATTTCAAGGATATTCCAACCAGCAGCCCTGTGGCCAGCTAGCAGCCTCTGAAACCCTTGACATTGTTCACTTGGTACATGGGATTCTCTAGGCAAGAATACTGCAGTGGGTTGCCATGCCCTTCTCAGGGGATCTTCCAGACCCAGGGATCATCAAGCCTCTTACCTCTCCTGCATTGGCAGGCACGTTCTTTACCACTAGCGCCACCTGGGAAGCCCTATGAGTTCCGCAGACCTAGTTTTCTTCCATAGGAATGGCCATATCATGAATATTATAAACTGAAGAAATAGCGCCCTCTTGTGTCAGGAGAATAACACATTCGCACTCAGGAGAAAGACATTTTGAACAATCTTAAACAGAAGGCACCCACTCCAGTACTCTTACCTGGAAAATCCCATGGATGGAGGATCCTGGTGGGCTGCAGTCCATGGGGTCGCTGGGAGTCGGATACGACTGAGCGACTTCACTTTCACTTTTCACTTTCATGCATTGGAGAAGGAAATGGCAACCCACTCCAGTGTTCTTGCCTGGAGAATCCCAGGGACAGGGGAGCCTGGTGGGCTGCCGTCTATGGGGTTGCACAGAGTCAGACACGACTGAAGTGACTTAGCAGCAGCAGCAAACTATGAAAGAGTGAAAAAGTTGGCTTAAAGCTCAACATTCAGAAAACGAAGATCATGGCATCTGGTCCCATCACTTCATGGGAAATAGATGGGGAAACAGTGGAAACAGTGTCAGACTTTATTTGGGGGGGCTCCAAAATCACTGCAGATGGCGACTGAAACTAAAAGACGCTTACTCCTTGGAAGGAAAGTTACGACCAACCGCGATAGCATATTCAAAAGCGGAGACATTTCTTTGCCAACAAAGGTCCGTCTAGTCAAGGCTATGGTTTTTCCAGTGGTCATGTATGGATGTGAGAGTTGGACCGTGAAGAAAGCTGAACGCCAAAGAATTGATGCCTTTGAACTGTGGTATTGGAGAAGACTCTTGAGAGTTCCTTGGACTGCAAGGAGATCCAACCAGTCCATTCTGAAGGAGATCAGCCCTGGGTGTTCTTTGGAAGGAATGATGCTAAAGCTGAAGCTCCAGTACTTTGGCCACCTCATGCGAAGAGTTGACTCATTGGAAAAGGCTCTGATGGTGGGAGGATTGGGGGCAGGAGGAGAAGGGGACGACCGAGGATGAGATGGCTGGATGGCATCACTGACTCCATGGACCTAAGTTTGAGTGAACTCTGGGAGTTGGTGATGGACAGGGAGGCCTGGCCTGCTCTGATTCATGGGGTCCCAAAAAGTCGGACACGACTGAGCTACTGAACTGAACTGAACTGAAACTATGAAACACTTGGGGTTTTGTTGTTTTTATTTTTGCCTTCTTCGACTTTGAAACATGCTACAGAACTCTTTGTAAATTACTAAGTACAAGGATCAGCAGGACAGAATGAAGGGACATGATGTTGGAATACTCCTTTGCTGGGGGATCTGATTGTCCTACACTAGCCTGGAAAATCCAGAACTTCTGTTTCAATATGAATATGATCTTTCTTGACATGTTTACATTTTTCCTTCATGTTTTCCCCACCCCTCCCATTTCTTTTCTCTTTTTTCTATTTTTAACCTGCATTTGCTTTCCCCTGCTCCTTTCAACTCTCCCTACCTGTTCTTAAAAATAGTTATATTTGCTTATAAACAATACCACCTTTATTCCTCTTTTTATGGGATTTAAAATTTTTATCTGTTCTGGTTTTGAGTGTGTGTTGGGGGTGCCAGAGGGTATACAAAGAAGGAAGCACTGATGTTATATCAGTGCTTTAAGATTTAGAAGATCTGGATTTGTCTCCATCCAGTCATCCCTTCCAGCTCTTTCCATAAAGGATTAGCAATCACTTATTAAACATATACGCGATATATAGTTTGGAGAATATGATGAAGGAAAATTTTTGTAATCATACAAGGTCAGGAGGAAGATCTGCACAAAGTAACATACACCATAGAATCCTGTTGCTGCTGCTAAGTCGCTTCAGTCGTGTCCGACTCTGCGTGACCCCATAGACGGCAGCCCACCAGGCTCCCCCGTCCCTGGGATTCTCCAGGCAAGAACACTGGAGTGGGTTGCCATTTCCTTCTCCAATGCATGCAGGTGAAAAGTGAAAGTGAAGTCGCTCAGTTGTATCCGACTCCCATCGACCCCATGGACTGCAGCCCACCAGGCTCCTCCATCCATGGGATTTTCCAGGCAAGAGTACTGGAGTGGGGTGCCATTGCCTTCTCCGATAGAATCCTGTATGTTTGCTCAAATTAGGTCACAAGATATCTTATCATGGAATCTCTCAGAAACCGAGGAAAAAATAATCAGTGATTGTATTCATCATATTCATTAGATAAAACAGACGAATTGCTCTTTGGAAGTATTGTGTTGTCCGGTATTGAGGCCTGACAAATTCTCCCATGGATCCTCATGAGGAAAGGACCGAGTTACAGTGGGAAACACCCCTACAGCAGCCCTGCAAGAGCTACAGGAACACGTTTCCTATCTTTGTTTCTCATAACAATGTTCAGCGGGAGGCTGGTAGCCTAACTCTAGAGCACAGTTCAGTACAAAGAAATCCAAACAAGGGAGGAAAATGATATAATCCAAGTAGGCAATTCTCTGCTACTCTGGTATATTTTAAGGGTAAAATTTAAAACAGCTGAAAAAAAAAAAAAAAGAGTGAACTGCATGTTCTTTTAGGAAATCCATCACAGATATGATTTTTCTTGACTGGGGTTTTGGTAAAACTGAACAGAATGTCAGGTTGTAATCTCCAGGAAGAACCTGTGTTGTTGATAAAAGGAAGATATTGTGATTTTAATAACTGAAAAGGAAAAAAATCAAGTCTTTTAAAGAGCATTTAGGAGTAGATCCAGACAAGTGACTGACAGATATCCACTCCATCTCAGCAGAGAATGAATTTAAGAAGTATCTAGAAGCTGAAGCCAAAATCTCTATTTAAAACAGTTTGGGGTCTACTCCAGCTTATGAAAGAAACAGAGAAGCATAAAAATAATTCTCATATTATGGTGTGCCTAGCACATACTAAGAGTTTGTTTAGAATTCTAAACTAAGATATTTGTTTAGAATCTTTAGAATCCAAAGGTTTTGATTCCATTGTTCTAGTCTGGGCTAATGAATCTACATTTTAAACTCAAGAAACAACTGAGACAGAGACATCATCTTAAAGAGGCGTTATGACAATTCTAGTTGGGGGGACAACAACTCAAAGCAGATGCTATGGACTGCTTGCTTGGACAAAAATCTCTTAGTAAAACACCTTGACTTACAACTATTTCAAAACCATAACTTCCTAGTAAAATCTGTAGGACAAATTCGTTCATAATTGTGTCCCCTGCCCTCCTTTCCCGGTAACTAAATGTTCTAACTTGCTGTTTAGAATGGCTCTGCTGCACTGTGCTTAGTCTCTCAGTCGTGTCTGAGTCTTTTCAACCCCATGGACTGTAGCCCACCAGGCTCCTCTGTCCATGGGGATTCTCCAGGCAAGAATACTGGAATGGGTTGCCATGCCCTCTTCCAGGGGATCTTCCCGACCTTGGTCAGTTATTACATCAGGTCAGTAATTAGATAAGTTAGGATAAGGTTTGGCTGCGTGTAATGGAAAAATCACAGCGTCTTAAACAACTTGAAAGCTTTCTTCTGTCTCTCAGAAATGAGTTTCAGAGGTTGGCAGTGCTGAACGTGCACCATCCTCTAGAATGCTGGGGACCGAGCTCCATACATTGCTCTCATCTTTGACACGTGGCCTTTACTTCATGCCCAGGATGGTTGCTGCTGCTCCCACATGGTTCTACATGACAGATGGCAGGAAAGAAGGGCAAAGATGGATGTAGTCCCTCCCTTTAGGAATTTTCTAGGTTGATACTCAATACATTTGCTTACATTTCAGTGATCAGAACTTGGCCTCATGGCCATATCTAGCTGCAAGGAGATGGGGATTTGGGAAAAGTAATCTTCATTTTGCATGGCCACATGTCCAGCTAAATTTAGGGGTTGATTACAAAAGGAAGAAAAATAAATGGATATTGTTTTTGCTATAGCCATTTGTTAATACAAATTAATACAAAGTTAATGTTATGAGCAATTCACATATGCATGGCCATTAGAAATATACAATAAAAGGAACAGAAGAGCTAAAGGGCCAAATTAAGAGAAAGTCATTTCTCAATTTTGTCTGAAGCCAGGTCTACTGTCAGCCACAAAATTACTGGATACCACCCTTGTTTCTAAGAGGCACACTTTCTCCTTGGTGAATAGTCTGAGAGAGCAGGATCAGTCTCTGGGAGGAAGAGGACAGGAAAATTAACGCTTACTGGGCTCTTCCTTTGTGCTATGGTATTTATTTATCTCCTTTAATTCTTAAGCCTCAGAAGAACCTTTACCTGCCACTGTAAGAACCATTAAGAGAATTATTTCCCCACTAAACAAGAAACTGCTTTAAAGATTCCTGGATGATTATGGAGACTTTAACATCTCAGACTCCTTGTTTCTTCAGCATGGATCATCAGAGCATGGAGTCCTCTGACCAGATGAAAAAAGATAGAAAATCCTGGAGTCCAGTAAGGTATCCTTGCTTGAGGAGCTATATAGTAACTTATCTTCTACTATGAAGGCAATCTCTCTCTCCCAGCCTTAGCAGAATAAAGGATAAAAATAAAGTCTCTCTAACAGGTAAGGGAGAAGAACAAAATACACTGGCTAGAGCAAGTTAACTGGTGATAAATTCAACTAATTATACATAAATATGAATTAACATGCAAAGATGGCTATTAAACATGCAAAACTTCATTAAACTTTGTGGGAAATAGATGGGGAAACAGTGGAAACAGTGTCAAACTTTATTTTTCTGGGCTCCAAAATCACTGCAGATGGTGACTGCAGCCATGAAATTAAAAGACGCTTACTCCTTGGAAAGAAAGTTATGATCTACCTAGACAGCATATTGAAAAGCAGAGACATTACTTTGCCAACAAAGGTCCGTCTAGTCAAGGCTATGTTTTTTCCAGTGGTCATGCACGGATGTGAGAGTTGGACTGTGAAGAAAGCTGAGCACCGAAGAATTGATGCTTTTGAACTGTGGTGTTGGAGAAGACTCTTGAGAGTCCCTTGGACTACAAGGAGATCCAACCAGTCCATTCTAAAGGAGATCAGTCTGCGTGTTCTTTGGAAGGACTGAGGCTAAAGCTGAAACTCCAATACTTTGGCCACCTCATGTGAAGAGTTGACTCATTGGAAAAGACTCTAATGCTGGGACGGATTGGGGGCAGGAGGAGAAGGGGATGACAGAGGATGAGATGGCTGGATGCATCACCAACTCGATGGACGTGAGTTTGAGTGAACTCCGGGAGTTGGTGATAGACAGGGAGGCCGGGTGTGCTGCAATTCATGGGGTCACAAAGAGTTAGACATGACTGAGTGACTGAACTGAACTGAACTGATAGCCATTTGTGGACATCATTAGGTGAAAAGTTCAATTGTCAGTTGAAAGAAAGTGAAAGTGAAAGTTGCTCACTTGTGTCTGACTCTTTGTCTATGGAATTCTCCAGGCCAGAATACTGGAGAGGGTAGCCTTTCCTTTCCCCAAGGGATCTTCCCAACCCAAGAATTGAACCAGGGTCTCCTTCATCGCAGACAGATTCTTTACCAACTGAGTTAGTAGGGAAGCCCATTGTCAGTTGAAGCAGTTCCTAAGTGTCAACATCAAGGCCATGTCGTCAGTCTCAGAAAAGAGCCTTTCCGATCTCAACACAGAGACTCATTCTTCCTCCTCATCTGAAAGAGAAAGCAATTCACATGATATACACTGTAAGAGGATGGATCAAAATCTCTGCTTACTTCCATCTGTCCTCTTTTGAAAATTGTACACATATAATATTAATATGTGCTTGTGCTAAACCCAAGCAGCATGGAAGAGTAAAAAGCTCAAGCTTCCTCCTGTTGCAACCCCCAGCCCCAATCCTACCACGAGGTAGTCTTGGGTGTCATTTTGGGTATTTCTTTCTGAACAAGATTTATATCTCCATATCTCCTCCTCAAAATCGTTACCTGATTTATCAGGACACCATGTTTATCCTGACTTTTATCTTGCTTTGTTTCGTATCATTGTAGAGTTTACTGCTATTCATTGCAGTAATGCAGTGGGGGTCAGAGATGACAAATGTTAGAAGTTACAGGGGCTGGAGAAATCACAGTGTAATCCTTACAAGTTACTTCTTGTTTTATGTTGAAATGTAAATAGGGCTGGGCTTGCTAATTTTTTCCCCACTGGACTTAAGGAATTGTCTTTAATTTTTAAAAATACTAAATTCATGTAAAAGTATATATGTAACTTCTCTTGGGATCTTCAGTAATATAAACCAGGACATTCTCTTTTCTTGTGCTCTAGACAGTTTGAACTGTGGTGTTGGAGAAGACTCTTGAGAGTCCCTTGGACTGCAAGGGGATCCAACCAGTCCATTCTGAAGGAGATCAGCCCTGGGTGTTCTTTGGAGGGAATGATGCTAAAGCTGAAGCTCCAGTACTTTGGCCACCTCATGCGAACAGTTGACTCATTGCAAAAGACTCTGATGCTGGGAGGGATTGGGGGCAGGAGGAAAAGGGGACGACAGAGGATGAGATGGCTGGATGCATCACCGACTCGATGAATGTGAGTTTGAGTGAACTCCGGGAGTTGGTGATGGACAGGGAGGCCTGGTGTGCTGCAATTCATGGGGTCGCAAAGAGTAGGACACGACTGAGCAACTGAACTGAACTGAGACAGTTGGTGATTTTGCTGACAGTTATCCAGACAGTGTTTTCATAGGTAACATCTAAGAGAATATGAAACAAATAGAGGGAAAGTGAATCATCTTCCTTTTCTTTCTTATTATTTATTTATTTATTGGCTGTGCCTTGGAACTTGCAGGATCTTAGTTCCCCAACCAGGGATTGAACATGGGCTCCCAACAATGAAAGCCCAGAATTAAAAAAAATTTTTTTTTTAATATATAATTTTTAAAATTTTAATTGGAGGCTAATTACTTTACAATATTGTGGTGTTTTTTGCCATACATTCACATGAATCAGCCATGGGTGTACATGTGTTCACCCATGAACCCCCACTCACCTCCCTCCCCATCCCATCCCTCAGGGTCATCCCAGTGCACCAGCCCTGAGCACCCTGTCTCATGCATCGAAACTGGACTGGCAATCTATTCCACACATGATAATATACATGTTTCAATGCTATTCTCTGAAATCCCACCCTCGCCTTCTCCCACAGAGTCCAACAGTCTGTTCTTTATCTCTGTGTCTCTTTTGCTATCTCGCATATAGGGTCATTGTTACCATCTTTCTAAATTCCATATATATGTGTTAGTATACGGTATTGGTGCTTTTCTTTCTGACTTTCTTCACTCTATATATAGGCTCCAGTTTCATCCACCTCATTAGAACTGATTCAAATGCATTCTTTTTAATGGCTGAGTAATATTCCATTGTGTATATGTACCACAGCTTTGTTATCCATTCATCTGCTGATGGACATCTAGGTTGCTTCCATGTCCTGGCTATTATAAACAGTGCTGTGATGAACATTGGGGTACACGTGTCTCTTTCAATTCTGGTTTCCTTGGTGTGTATGCCCAGCAGTGGGATTGCTGGGTTGTATGGCAGTTCTATTTCCAGTTTTTTAAGGAATCTCCACACTGTTCTCCATAGTGGCTGTACTAGTTTGCATTCCCACCAACAGTGTAAGAAGGTTCCCTTTTCTCCACACCCTCTCCAGCATTTATTGCTTGTAGACTTTTGGATAGCAGCCATTCTGACCGGTGTGAAATGGTACCTCATTGTGGTTTTGATTTGCATTTCTCTGATAATGAGTGATGTTGAGCATCTTTTCATGTGTTTGTTATCTATTTGTATGTCTTCTTTGGAGAAATGTCTGTTTAATTCTTTGGCCCACTTTTTGATTGGGTCTTTTATTTTTCTGGAATTGAGCTGCAGGAGTTGCTTGTATATTTTTGAGATTAATTCTTTGTCTATTGCTTCATTTGCTATTATTTTCTCCCATTCTGAAGGCTGTCTTTTTACCTTGCTTATAGTTTCCTTTGTTGTGCAAAAGCTTTTAAGTTTAATTAGGTCCCATTTGTTTAGTTTTGCTTTTATTTCCATTACTCTGGGTCATAGAGAATCCTGCTATTATGTCAGCGAGTGTTTTGCCTATGTTTTCCTCTAGGAGTTTTATAGTTTCTGGTCTTATGTTTAGATCTTTAATCCATCTTGAGTTTATTTTTGTGTATGGTGTTAGGAAGTGTTCTAGTTTCATTCTTTTACAAGTGGTTGACCAGTTTTCCCAGCACCACTTGTTAAAGAGATTGTCTTTTCTCCACTGTATATTCTTGCTTCCTTTGTCAAAGATAAGGTGTCCATAGGTGCGTGGATTTATCTCTGAAAGCCTAGAATCTTAACCACTGGGCCGTGAGGGAATTTCCCATCCTCCTTTTCTATCACAGTTTGGAGGGACTCCAGTGGCATAGAAGATGGCAGAAGTCTTCAGCTGGGAATTGTGGAGTCTCCCACCATGGTCGCTGCAGACACGTCTGAAGAGGTCACTCTTTGAAAAGACTGTGGTTTCTTGGGGAGAGTCCTAGCATGAAGGGCTCTAGCAGGAAGCAGGGTGGACTATGGCCGATGCAGTACAGTAATTATGTCAGGTTTAGTTCACGTGCCCTGACGCTTATCTGCTCTGTTCCACCTGCTTCTCCCCATCACCCCAACATTCTAGCCCCTTCTCACCCCAGGACCTTGGCTACCTGCTCAGTGGACATTCTCCATGCTGCTACCATCATCATCTTATGTCCGAACAGTGTCAGCTTCCTTAGCCTCCCCCAGGAGAGGGCTGGGCTTCGGCATGGCTTCTATCATATCCATCAGAGTAGTAACAGAGTCTTGATTCTTCCCAAATGCACTCTAGTTCTGTAGATCCTTGCACACTTTTGCATCCAGGAGAAGATCACACTGGAGGGAAGAGGATCTGACTTTCCCAGCAACTTCCCAGAAGGTCTGTGTAACTCGGTCCAGAAGCGCAGGGGAATTAATGCCCCATGCAGTGAACTTCAGGGGCTTCCCTGGTAGTTCAGCTGGTAGAGAATCCGCCTACAATGCAGGAGACCCTGGTTTGATTCCTGGGTTGGGAAGATCCCCTGGATGAGGGCATGGCAACCACTCCAGTACTCTTGCCTGGAGAATCCCCATGGACAGAGGAGCCTGGTGGGCTACAACCCATGTGGTTGAAACAAATCAGACACGACTGAGCAACTGAGCACAGCACACAGCACAGCTGTGAACATCCACAGTGGCAGCAGGAATAAAAGACCTGGCTGACATGTCCTTCTCCTCTCTTCCCCAGAGGCACAGTTCCGAGGCGCTGTGTTTCCACCAGGCTTGTCAGAGTGACAGTCTGCGTAATCAAGCAGCCGGCAGTCTTCCCTCATGCAGCGAGGGCAGCTAATCAGTGGCCACCTTGCATTTGCTTTCACTTCTTTCCTGCCCTTGTCTCCTGCCCAGGGACTTGCAATAAAGCTGCAGCATTGTTAGGTTTGCCTCCGGATTTTCTTCAAGGGAACATGGGCTAGGAGAGTAACTGATGATATTTGTTATGAGCATATGTGAGCAGTTCCCTGGAGGGACGGTTTAGAAATTTAGCAAAGAGATATAGTGTTGAATTCTGAAATACTGAATTCCAGGTAAAGAGTGACTTTTTTTTCTTTTTTTTTTAGTGTAAGTGTCTCCCAAATATTGAATGGGACATACTTGTGCTAAAAGAATTATTCACAGTTTCTCTGAAATTCACCTTTAAATCTGCATCTTGTGTTAACCCTGTGTGAAGACTCTGAGAAATTCCTGGGAAAGAGGCTTTGCTGGGTTTGAGGTAAGGGAACAGTGTAGGCAAAACTCTATGAAGCTGTACAGAGAGTGAAACCATATAGCAAGAGTGTAAAATGTGAAGAGGGGGTGCAATGGGAGTCAGAATTGTGACACAGTGAAGAATCTTGTTCTTAGTTGCTCAGTCTCAATCTCATGTCCAACTCTTTGCAACCCCATGGACAGCAGTATGGCAGGCCTCCCTGCTCTGCGATATCTTCTGAAGTTTGTTCAAAATCATGTCCATTGAGTCAGTGATGCCATCCAACCGTCTCATCCTCTGTCACCTCCTTCTCTTGCCCCCAGTCTTTTCCAACATCAGTGTCTTTTCCAATGAGGCAGCTCTTTGCCTCAGGTGCCCAAAATTTTGAACCTGCAGCTCCAGCATCAGTCCTTCCAATGAATATTCAGGCTTGATCTCCTTGCCGTCGGAGGGACTCTCAAGAGTCTTCTCCAGCACCACAGTTCAAAAGCATAAGTTCTCTGGGGCTCAGGATTCTTTATGGCCCAACTCTCACATCTTACATGACTGCTGGAAAACCATAGCTTTGACTATACAGACCTTTGTTGGCAAAGTGATGTCTCTGCTTTTTAATACACTGTCTAGGTTTGTTGTAACTTTCCTTCCAAGGAGCAAGCTGGCTGCAGTCACCATCTGCAGTGATTTTGGAGCCCAAGAAAATAAAATTTGTCACTGTTTCCACTTTCCCCCCTTCTATTTGTCGTGAAATGATGGGACCAGATGCCATGATCTTTGTTTTTGAATGTTGAGTTGTAAGCCGGCTTTTTCACTCCCCTCTTTCACCCTCATCAAAGGCTCTTTAGTTCCTGTTCTTTCTGCTATTGGAGTGGCACCATCTGCATATCTGAGGTTCTTGATATTTCTGCTGGCAATCTTGATTCCAGCTTGTAACTCCTCCAGCCCAGCATTTTGCATAACGTAGTTTGCATATAAGTTAAATAAGCAGGGTGACAATATATAGACTTGACATACTCCTTTTTCAATTTTGAACCAATCAATTGGTCCATGTCTAACTGTAACTGTTGTTTCTTGACCTGAATACAGATTTCTTGGGAAATAGGTAAGGTGGCCTAGTAATCTCATCTCTTTAAGAATCTTCCACAGTTTGTGGGAATCCACACAGGTAAAGGTTTTAGCATAGGCAATGAAGCAAAAGTAGATGTTTCTCTGGAATTCCCTTGCTTTCTCTATGATCTGACAGATGTTTGTAATTTGATGCTGGAGACCCAGGTTCAATCCCTGGGTCAGGAACATCCTCTGGAGAAGGAAACAGCAACCCACTCCAGGACTTTTGCCGGGGAAAATTCCATGGATGGAGTAACTTCGTAGGCTACAGTCAACGGGGTCACAAAGAGTTGGACACAACTGAGCAACTTCGCTTTCAATTTCTCTTTGAATGGTTTAGGAGGAGAAGGGGATGACAGAGGATGAGATGGTAGGATGGCATCACCAACTCAATGGACTTGAGTTTGAGCAAGCTCTGAGAGTTGGTGATGGACAGGGAAGCCTGGTGTGCTGCAGTTCATGGGGTCGTGAAGAATTGGACACGACTGAGTGACTGAACTGAACTGAACTGAACGGTTTAGTGGTTTTCCCTACTTTCTTCAATTTAAGCCTGAATTTTGCAATAAGGAGCTTATGATCTGAGCCATAGTCAGCTCCAGGTCTTGTTTTTGCTGACTATATAGAGCGTTTCCACCTTTTGCCTAAAAAAATATAATAAATCTGATTTCAGTATTGACCATCTGGTGATGTCCACGTGTAGAGCCATCTCTTGTGTTGCTGGAAAACGGTAGTTGCTATGATGCATGTGTTCTCTTGACAAAACTCTGTTAGCCTTTGACCTGCTTCATTTTGTACTCCAAGGCCAAACTTGCCAGTTACTCCAGGTATCTCTTGAATTCCTACTTTGGCATTCCAATCCCTATGATGAAAAGGGCATCTTTTTTTGGTGTTAGTTCTAGAAGGCATTATAGGTCTTCATAGAACCGTTCAACTTCAGCTTCTTCGGCATCAGTGGTCAGGGCATAGACTTGGATTACTGTGATTTGTGGTTTGCCTCAGAAATGAACTGAGACCTTTCTGTCATTTTTGAGACTGCACCCAAGTAATGCATTTTTGACTCTTGTTGACTCCGAGGGCTACTCCATATCTTCTAAGAGATTCTTGCCCACAGCAATAGATATAATGGGCATCTGAATTAAATTTGCCCTCTCCTGTCTATTTCAGTTCACTGATTCCTAAGATGTCAATGTTCACTCTTGCCATCTGCTGCTTAACCATGTCCAATTTAGCTTGACTCATGGACCTAACATTCCAGATTCTTATGCATTCTTGTTCTTTACAGCGCTAGACTTTACTTTCACCACCAGACCATTGTTTCTGCTTTGACCCAGCCACTTCATTCTTTCTGTAGCCATTAGTAATGGCCCTCCGCTCTTCCCCAGTAGCATACTGGACACCTTTGGATCTGAGGGGCTTATCTTCTAGTGTTGTATCTTTCTGCCTTTTCATACTACTCATGGGATACTTGCGGCAAGAATAGTGGAGTGGTTTACCATTCCTTCTTCCAGTGGACCACATTTTGTCAGACTCTTCACCTTTACCCCTCCATCTTGGGTAGCCCTGCATGGCATGGCTCATAGCTTCATTGAGTTATGCAAGTCCCTTTGCCATAATAAGTCTGTGATCCATTACGGTGGATAAGGGTCAGGTATCCAGAATATATAAAGAACTCTTACATGCCAACTTTTAAAAATGTACAAAGGACTTGGTCAGATATTTCTCCAAAAATGACATGCAAAAGACCAGAAATCACATTAAGAGTTGCTCAGCATAATTAGCCATCAGAGAAATGCAGATGAAAACTCCAGTGAGATAGTATTTCATACCCATCAGGATGACAATAATCCAAAATATGGAAAACAACAAGTGTTAGTAAGGATGCAGAGAAGTTGAAACTCACCTACGTCATGGGGAATGTAAATGGTGAAGCTGTTATAAAATGGTGGCACTGTCTGGGATGCCTCAAAAAGTTAAACATGGAATTTCCATGCCTGTGTTCATGTGCTCAGTGTGTCCAGCTCTTTGTGACCCCATGGGCTTTAGCCCACCATGCTCCTCTGTCCATGGAATTTTCCAGACAAGAATACTAGAGTGGGTTTGCCATTTTGTACTCTCGGGGATCTTCCTGACCCAGGGATTGAACCCATGTCTCTTGCATCTTCTGCATTGGCAGGCAGATTGTTTATCACTGGGCCACCTTCATATGGCCCAGAAATTCCACTCCTAGGTATACACCCAAAAGAACTGAAAACAGGTACTCAAATCCTTGTACAAGAATCTTCATAGCAGCATTATTCACAATAGTTTAAAGATGGAATCAACTCAAATGTTCATTAACAGATGAATGGATAAATGAATTGTAGTCATACACACATATACACAAGCTTCCCTTGTGGCTCAGCTGGTAAAGAATCCACCTACAATGCGGGAAACCTGGGTTTGATCCCTGGGTTGGGAAGATCCCCTGGAGAAGGGAAAGGCTACCCACTCCAGTATTCTGGCCCAGAGAACTCCATGGACCATTAGTCCATGGGGTTGCAAAGAGTCAGACATGACTGAGAGACTTTCACTTCACTTCACACATATAGACACACAGAGGAATATTATTCAGTCCTAAAAAAGAATGAAGCACTGATGCGTGCTACCATATGAACGGACCCTGGAAACACTTCTGCTAAGTGAAACAAGCAGTCACAAAAGGTCCTAGCTCATTGGATTTATATGCAATATTCAGAATATGGAAATTCACTGAAACAAAACAGATTGAGAGTTGCCAGGGAGAAGAGGGAATGGGGAACCAAAGTTTAACAAGTACAGGATTCTATTTGGGGGCAATTAAATCATCTAAGAATTAGATAGATGCAGTGCCTGACAACATGGTGAATTTACTAAATGCCACTGAATTGTTCGGTTTAAATGGTTAATTTTATGTTACAAATTTCACCTCAATTAAGAAAAAAATTAGTCCATAGGCAACGGTAAATAACAAAAGGGTTTTAAAGCAGGCAAATACCCCAATTCCTTGTACTTATATAGATTGCTGCTTTTTTTTTAGGAAATAGATTGTTGGCAATGGAGGCTGGAAGAGTAGAGATATTTAGTGGCAACTGCAATCATCCAAATGATGGTTGGCACAACCTTAACTCTTGTGCAAAGAATGGGATAGAGAGACAACTTGAGAGGAAGAACCAACATGACAAAGCGATAGATGAAGGAGCAGTCAGAGACAACTTGAGTTTTCAGGGTGACATGCTAACAGGGCACCATCTTACTGACTTACCAAATAGGAGCAAAGACAGATTGGGTGGTGAGTTTATTTTTTAGACTTAAAGTTGAGAGGTCTGTGAGACATCCAAGGGCAGTTACTAATTAGGAAGCTGGAAATACAGGGTTGAGAGTTTTTGCCCTCCTAATGAAGCTGTAGGAGAGGATGAGACTGCAAAGGGCCAGAGTCTAGAATGAGAAGGACAGAAAGCTTACAACAGAGCCTGAAGGAACTTCAAATGTAAGGTTAAACAGAAAAGGAGGAGTAGGCAGAAGAGACCAAGATGTGTCAAAAAATTGTGAAAAGCCAAGGAGAGCAAAAACAGGGGGTCAAATGGAGACACTGCTTTGAGAAGAATGAAGTGGTCAGTTGTCTTGAATGCTTCTGAGAAGTGATGTGTCTACCAGATTTAGCAGCATGGTAGTAACTGTCAACCTTTCCATGGAAGGGTGGGGATAAAATCAGAATCACTAATTTGGGGAGTAAGAATTTGACATCTTTACTCTCTTGACTTCCAGTTCACCGCAGGGTTGTTCTGGATTCTATTCTCCGGAATTATCTTGGTACGGAGTCCCGCCAATGCTGCCTAAAGAGTCTGTGTGATGCAGTCCCTATGTAGCACTGCTGCTGCTGCTGCTAAGTCGCTCCAGTCGTGTCCGACTCTGTGCGACACCATAGACGGCAGCCGGACAGGCTCCCCCGTCCCTGGGATTCTTCAGGCAAGAACACTGGAGTGGGTTGCCATTTCCTTCTCCACCTATGTAGCACAGCTGCTGAAGATTTTGCCTGTGATAACAAAATGTGTACTTCCTTTATGCTACCTCAGCTACTGATGTTGCTTCTTGATACTGACTTTCGTCTTAGGTTCCAGTTTTCATGTCTGGAGAAAGCAGATTTAATGACAGTAGGATTGAGTTGCTAGGAAGATTTTCCACTCATCATTCCTCATTTCTTCCTGGATGACTTTCCTTATGACCCTCCCTCTTCTTAAAAGATAGCAGACACTTCCTATATTGGACATGGAAGCTATGGGCATTTTTGTCTGTGGTCCAAGGGTGCAATTGACCAGGAAACACATTAGCCTTATTTTCCACGTGGCATATGGTATGATTGTGGTTTCATTGCTAAATCATGTCCGACTCTTGTGACACCCCCGTGGACTGTAGCCTTCTAGGCTCCTCTGTCCCTGGGATTCTCTAGGCAAGAATTCTCTGGTTGCTGCCAGGGTCCAGCCCCGGCTGATCCAGGGTATTCGAAGGGGAGATGGCTTCGGCGACTATTTAAATATTCATCAAAGATATAAAGAGTAATAGAATGAGGATAGCTCAGTAGGAAAATTCAGTGGAGAAAAGAGGCTGAGTAGCTTGGTTTACGCGGGAGACCAATAAAACTTCAAGACAAGAAGCTTGCACCATTTACGTAGGCTGCAGGCATCCTTCCGTTCTCCCAAAGGAGAGGAGACACTGAGGCCTCCCCTGTCGGATCTTAGAAGCCCAGGCATAATTAGTAAGCATGGCGGGTTCCGCGCTCCAGATGGAGACTCAGCCAGAGTGAGAGAGAGTGACATGGGGAGATCAGTCTTTCAAGGAACTGATCACAATTCTTTTTTTCCAGAGTCTGTTTTTATACACTGAGATGTTATATAAAAGTCACACGGGGACAGCAGTCCTGACTTTTATTAAAGTCAGGTGCTTCACACAAATGTATACAGAGGTCTTAGGGGTGTTACATCATCTTCTGGCCAGGGGGGCCTGCTGACAATTTATGACCCTTTCCTTGTGACAGTGATCAGTCAACCAGACCACTTTTTTCTCCAAGGGTGGATTATTCTTAAAACAGACGTCACTCAAATAAAGTTACATTCCTATAGGGTGAGGGTGTAGTGGGTTTTAGTTAAGGAAAGAATTTACTTGGCTTAAGGTCTAACATGATTTATATCAAAGGTTAATACTTATTTCTTCTATATATTCATTAATGTGTGTAAGGGCAGGGGATGTGGAGACTTAGCAACAAACATTGGCTCAACAAATGAAAAACCCTTCACCAATACAATTTCTAATCAGCCCACTATACTTATACTAATAATTTTCTAACTTTTCTAAAGAACATGTTTTTAGAAGGTTTAAAGCATCTCATGCCTCTCACGGTTGGGAGGCTGTGAGCAATCACATGTGGCCGGACAAGCCTGTCAGGCAGGCTAGAGAACCTTCAGAGGAGTTTGTAAGTTGAAACACTCCTGTCATGCCCAGGAATTATTATTAACTGGAGCTCTAAGTTAACTCCCTCTCCGAAAGAGGTGGTGGGGGACAGCCCCCCGTAAAGTCAGAGGTGTAGGTGAGAGCACAAAGTAGTAAAGTAGGCAGGCTCTGGTTATGGGGGTAGATGCTCGAGGATTTCCAGGGGGACTCCTGAGGTTCGATTCCGCCTTTGCGTATGTCGAGCCTCCTTTCTCATGACCTTTGCCACGGGTGGAGAGCCTCACTCTGGGCCCCAACAGGTTGCCATTTCCTTCTCCAGGGAATCTTCCTGATCCAGGGATCAAACCCAGGTCTCCTGCATTGTTTCCCATTCCCAAGTGCTAGGGAAAAGGCCACTATTCATTAAAAATCCCCATTAATGGAGAGATGATTTATAATAAGTTTTCTCTGGGGGAAAAAAACAAACAAACAAACCATGATTTATAGCATGTGCCAATTTCCATGGTGTAAATACTTCTACCACATCCAATTTCAAGCTGCTGCAAGGTCACTGAATTCAGAGATAAGAGATGTGCAGAGTCAGCTCTAAGTGGTTGGTACAAACTGGCTCAAACACCAACATCCCTCTTTCTAACTTTAAATGTCTTCCTGGAAACTGGTTATCTTTTTTTTTTTGGTCATCTTTTTCTCCTAATTTACTTCCAGAATTTATCATCAGATTTGATTTAAGAAGTGCTTAGGTAGAAGCTCCTCAATAAGCATGTGTGGAATGAATGAAAGAATAAATGGAATCATCGTTGCTTGCTTCACTGACCTCATTCTACAGTGAAGGCAAAGTAGTTGGTTTGAAAGATACCCTGAATTAGAAAGGGCACTGCACCTCAAGTCAGAAAATTTAGGTTCAAGACGTGGCTCTGTCTTGTAATATCTACCTTCCTTAAGACAAGTCCCTTAATGGCTCTGGGCTTCATTTGGATCATCTACAAATGAGGCTAAGAAGAATCTGCTACAGAGTTGTTGCAAGGATCAAATGCAATTGTACACAGTAAAAATTATATGGTGTTATTTTATTGGTATCACTGTACAGAAGAATTTGAAATTTATAAAAGCTATGAATCAGTTTGTAAGGATATGCATCAGAAAGTAAAGTTTAATAAATGGATCTATAAATACAGGATCTATAGATATGGGTTTGAAAACAGATTCTACTAATTTTCTCTGTGACCTGAGAAATCACATCAATAAAATGGAGATAATAATACCTACTCCAAAAGGTTTTCGCAAGAATTAAAATTAGATGATATATCAGTCAAAATAGGCTGTTATGCTGTGGCTTCAAACAACAAAGGTTCATTGTTATTTCCCAATCATAATACATACTCACTGTGTTCACTGACGATGACCGTGCGATAGCAGGGATCTGCCCTACAATGTCCAGGTGGATTGAGCAGCCACAATCTGGAATGCTATCAGCTGCCTAGGTAGAAGGAAAGAGAGTCTTACACCAGTATGAAAATGATACACATCATTTCCACTTTGAGCCCCTTGGCCAGAACTAGTCAGATAACCCCACTAACCCCAAATTGGTCAGAAACTGTAGTTCTCCCTGAGATACTGCAGACAGACTGCGACCGTGAGTGGACAGCATAATGTATACTACAGAGGCGTACATGATACGCCTTGGCCCACTTAAATGTTCCTCCCTGTCTTTTAGATATGAAGGAATAAGATGACTTCAATCAAAAAGCTTAAATTTATTGGCCTCGCATACATTGTGTGAGAGAGTTCTCCTTTGCAGTTTTATGAATTTGGAGGGAGGGGGAAAAAAACCTACTAGTTTAAAAATGGGCCCCAGAATTTCTTTAGAAAAAATAGTGTACTTTATTTAACATAATGATTAAAAAGCCAATTTGGTTATGGGAAAATAGCCCCACAGCAGGGTGGCTGAACCTCAAACTAAATTACTGTTCATATTAAAGAGAAAAAAAATTAAAGTTTCTTGAAGCAGCCTGGGAAACTTTCTAGAAAAGAGGTTCAAATATTTAATTTAATATAATCTGCTGTGGTACATTGGAGAAGGCAATGGCAACCCACTCCAGTACTCTTGCCTGGAAAATCCCATGAACAGAGAAGCCTGGAAGGCTGCAGTCCATGGCGTGGCTGAGGGTCAGACACGACTCAGCGACTTCACTTTTACTTTTCACTTTCATGCATTGGAGAAGGAAATGGCAACCCACTCCAGTGTTCTTGCCTGGAGAATCCCAGGGATGGGGGAGCCTGGTGGGCTGCCATCTATGGGGTCGCACAGAGTCAGACACGACTGAAGTGACTTAGCAGCAGCAGCTGTGGTACATAGCAATGTAACTTCACCCCCAAATCTTCAACAAAAACCTGCTACACTTTGGGTTAAGTAGAGTTTGTAATGGAGTGGAGGATTAAGAGAAAGTGTTTTTTGGGTAAATTTAGGACAAAAGGAAGAAAAAGTTTCAAGCTACATCAAAAACTTAGCACAAAACTGTTATGAGTAATACAATCCCCTGAGAATACTCAGTTCTTCTGTGAGGAAATGCTGAGTTTCCCAGCCCAGCAAGTGAATTATTTTAATTTAAATATTAAAGGGAAAAGTAGTCCCACTAAGTTGACAGAGATGCTAAGATTAAAAAAAATAGTATAGACCTCCATTATGGGTGACTTTCTTTGAGGATGCCATTGGTTAACATTTAAAAAATCATAATTGAAGTTGATTTCTTCAAGAGATATCAACATCTTATTAAGACAGATGCAGCACATGAAGCATTGAAATGAGTCCCTGCAGTTCTGTTATGTTGCAGGAAGTCAGGAATGTTTCTCCTGGGCTGTGGCTGGGCGCCAGCTCTGCATGTGTCCTTTGTCCCCAGGCATCCCTCTGCCTTCCTAGCAGTTATTCCACAACTCACAGCCCCTCCTGGGCATTGGAGCCAGCCCCATGGAAGGGGGTTAATTTACCTCCACATGTCATGTATTTGCCTCCTGTCAAACAAAATTACATTTCCTGAAATACAAGTGGAATTTTGAGTTGTAAATAAGCTTAGGTACGATGAACATGAGAAGACCAGATTTTTTTAGTATGAAAGGAAAATCAAAATGGAGCTGGTGTTGCTAAGAGAGCTCTCTAAAATGAGGCCATTAAGGAAGTGTGACTTATGCATGTCTCAGCTTGGATGGAATCTGACATTTTGACTTGATGATGTCATCCACAGCACCTGCCAGAAACTCAAGAAACTGAACTCTTAAATTTTTTGTGACATTTCAGCTTTTAAAAATATTTACCCATGCTTACCCAATGAAGTCCTAAGAGGATTTACTGAGAGTTAGAGCAGGCTTGTTAGTGGGAGCTGCTCCCCACAGATGCGTGGCCAGAGGAGCACTGGCAGGGGAAGAGGCTGCCTTGGCCTCCCCATCAGACCTTGAGAACATGGCCAAAGACTTTAGCCTCCTTCAGCACTTTTGTTTTTACTTTCAATAAAAAATAATTCTGACTTTTTATTTATTGTAAATAATCCTCAGAAAAAAATTCCTTAAATTATTGTCAGTGGCTAAAGAAAAACTTTCTTCTACTCACCACACTTCTGACATCAAAAGTGTGTGTATGGGTTTCCCACATCAACCGCTGGCACCAAATGAGAATCCTACAATTCAATTCTGTCCTTCAATTCTGACACCAATTACTCAGAGCTTGCTCAGACTCCAGAGGGCCACATGCAATAGTGGATCCCCAGGTAACCGACACTTCTGTCCAACCTGGCTACAAATGGGAGGTTTCCGTGACTCCCTCAAGTGTGATACCTTGCTAGAGCAGCTCACAGAACTCAGGAGAACACTTACTTCTGTTTACCAGTTCATTGTTAGTGGTATAATAGAGGACAGAGATGAACACCCAGGTGAGGAGGTATGTAGGTCAAGAACGAGGTCTGGAGCACAGGAGCTTCTGTCCTTGTGGAATGTGGGAACCTCAAACCAACTTCATTGTTTAGGGTTTTATGGAGACTTCATTCTATAGGCATGATTGATTAAATCATTGGTCATTGGTGATTAGTTAGTTCAGTCTCCAGCCTCTTTCCCATCCCAGAGATCAAGGTAGACGAGTCAGGGATTAAATCAAATAGTATAACAAAAGATGCTCCTTTCACCTAGTAAGTTACAAAGGTTTTGGAAGCTCTATGCCAGCAACCAGGTATGTATATGCTAAAAGTCACTTCAGTTATGTCCAACTCTGTACATACCAAAAGTCATTTCAGTTATGTCCAACTCTGTGGGACACCATGGACTGTAGCCCATCAGGCTCCTCTGTCCTTGGGATTCTCCAGGCAAGAATATTGGAGTGGGTTGCCGTTTCCTCCTGCAGGGGATCTTCCTGACCCAGGGATTGAACCTGTGTCTCTTATGTCTCCTCTATTGGCAGGTGGGTTCTTTACCACTAGTGCCACTTGGGAATGGAATCAGGGCCAGAGACCAAATACATGTTTCTTGTTATATCACAATGGCCAAGAAATCACAAAGGAAATAAAGCAGAGAGGAAAATAACTGCAGGCTTCCTCCTCAACTCTTGAGGAGGCAAGAGACATAAAAATACCAAGGAGGGCATTCTCCCTGCTCACCCTTGACCTCTGGATGGAGAGAGGCAGTGCCCCTGCCTCCAGCCCGGGGCCTGAAGGAGCGCACCGCACCTAACTGGGTGCTGACCTGGTACTTGGGAATGACTTTCATAAAACCGTCGTCTGTTAGTCCTCTCACTAACTGCCACACCTTGGGCAAACTCCTTGACCCCATGCCCTCAGTTTCCTCAGTCATAAGATGGGGCTGATAAAAAGAGCTCATAATCCCTAAACCAAGAAACCTGGGGCTAGATAACTCATGGAATCCAGTTTGTTCAGAGCTGAGAAAGGAAATGAGGGGTATCTTATATAAGAGAGTGGTGCAGCAGTGTCTGGAGCAGGGCCCTGAAGACCCCTGGAAGCAAGCACACTGTGAAAGACACCAGAGGACTGAGGGGTTTCCCCGGAGCCCGCACAGTCCTGCGCCTCCGCAACACATGGCCTTAGTCCTCTGCTGCTGGGCACGTGGTACGTAACTAATATTTGCCATATTGATTACACTGGGATGGCTCTATAACTAAGGAACTGTCACTTGGGGAGCTCGGTTTCACAGGTGCGCAGAGTGATCACAGCTTAGGCTACACTGTGGGACAGGGTATCCTCTCATTCCTGCCACTGAGAAGCGGCAGGGAGTGAGCTTACAGCCACCCTGCACTCCAGCATCAGGCTCTCTGTTTGCAACAGAGTTACTATGTGTCTTTAACACTCAAAGTCTCTTGAGAGCAGTCTGTTTGTAGAGGGCTCTGGTTTCTCACTTTCAAAGTTATTTGTTTTTGAATAGGGCAATAGGAACAGAATCAGCTCTATAGTTTGAAGAGTGACCCAGAATTTTTAGGGGTGTGAGGGCACAAAGAAGGAAAGAATAAGTTCTTCTGATAGAGGCATGGAAATGTACAGTGGCATGATCTTAAACTGTCCTCCCAGTTAAATACACTATAGAAGTAAACTCAGTTAAAAACATTTAAAATATTTCACATGACTTAATCCTATATTTACTAATTCATTTAACAGTCAGCACTTGAGCGCCTACTGTGGACCAGGCACTGTTCTGTGCCCTGGGGATGCAAGGTGGAACAAAACAGACGAGGTCCTTGCTGTGTTTTGAATGGTTATGTCCTCCCCAAATTCACATGTTGGAATCCTAACACCAATGTGATGATGTTAGAAGGTGAGGAGGGCTTACTTGGAGAGGTGATTGGATCATGAGAGCGGAGCCTTCATGACTAGGATTAGTGCTCTTATAAAAGAGATTGCACAGAGCTCCCTTGCCCCTTCCACCATGTGAGGACACAGAAGTCTTTGATCTAGAAGAGGTCTCTTTTCTGATTATGCTGGTACCCTGATCTTGGACTTTCAGCCTCCAGAACTATCAGCAATAAATTTCTATTGTTTTTAAGCCACCCAGTCTGGTATTTTATATCAACAACCAAATGGACCAAGATAGTTCTCCTCTCTTAGAGTTTCCATTCTAGCACAGAGAATGAACTCATCTAATTATTCATTGTTGTAAGTAAGTGGTAGGAAGGCAATAAAGCAGACCGATGGTGCTAGAACTGACTGGAAATGACTGTGCTAGGTGGGGTGGTGAGGGAGAGTTTTGTGAAGTTATCTTTAACATTAGAGAAGAGTAAGAAGAAGCTGGCTTACAAACTGCTCACTTAGAAGTAAGTTCTTGGAGGAAGGAAGAGCAAGTATAAAGCCTTCAAGCTGGAAAAGGCTTGAGATGTTTGGGGATCAACAAGGAGACATGTAGCTGGAGCAGGGTGAATGAGGGAGGAGCTGTGGTTTGAGAGGAAGGCAAGGAATAGCTCAGGTAGGACCTGCAGGCTGGGCAAAGCAATGTGGATATTAAATGCAATGAGTGGCCGTAGAGGTTGTGAGGAAAGAAATAACCTGCTGTAATTTATAACAGACTGGTTCCAAATTGGGAAAGCAGTACGTCAAGGCTGTATATTGTCACCCTGCTTATTTAACTTATATGCAGAGTATATCATGAGAAATGCTGGGCTGGAGGAAGCATAAGCTGGAATCAAGATTGCCAGGAGAAATATCAGTAACCTCAGATATACAGATGACACCACCTTTATGGCAGAAAGTGAAGAAGAACTAAAGAGCCTCTTGATGAAAGTGAAAGTGGAGAGTGAAAAAGTTGACTTAAAGCTCAGTATTCAGAAAACAAAGATCATAGCATCTGTTACCATTACTTCATGGCAAATAGATGGGGAAACAGTGGAAACAGTGTCAGACTTTATTTTTGTGGGCTCCAAAATCACTGCAGATGGTGATTGAAGCCATGAAATTAAAAGACGCTCACTCCTTGGAAGGAAAGTTATGACTAACTTAGACAGCATATTAAAAAGCAGAGATGTTACTTTGTCAACAAAGGTCCATCTAGTCAAGGCTATGGTTTTTCCAGTACTCATGTATGGATGTGAGAGTTGGACTGTGAAGAAAGCTGAGCACCGAAGAATTGATGCTTTTTAACTGTGGTGTTAGAGAAGACTCTTGAGAGTCCCTTGGACTGCAAGGAGATCCAACCAGTGAATCCTAAAGGAAATCAGTCCTGAGTGTTCATTGGAAGGACTGATGTTGAAGCTGAAACTCCAGTACATTGGCCACCTGATGCAAAGAGCTAACTCATTGGAAAAGACCCTGATGCTGGGAAAGATTGAGGGCAGGAGAAGAGGATGACAGAAGATGAGATGGTTGGATGGCATCACTGACTCAATGGAATGAGTTTGAGTGAACTCCAGGAGTTGGTGATGGACAGGGAGGCCTGGTATGTTGTGGTTTGTGGGGTCGCAGAGAGTCAGACACGACTGAGTGACTGAACTGAACTGAACTGAATTTATAACTACTTAAGGAGAGTCAGAATTTTTTTTATAGTGTGCTCTGGTCTATGATTTTTCTTACATCCTTAATGGAATTTATAAGGAAAAACTTTTAAAAAATTTATTAAGGAGAAAATGGGATAAATGGAGGAAGTAGCATCAACATGTATACACTATCATGTATACCTGGTGAGAAGTTGCTATACAACACAGGGAGCCCAGCCTGGCACTCTGTGATGACCTAGATGGGTAGGATGAGGGGAGGGGAGGGAGGCTCAAGAGGAAGGTTATATATGTATAATTATGTCTGAGTTGCATTGTTGTATGGCAGAAACCAATACATTGTAAGGCAATTTTCCTCCACTTAAACTAAAATTTTAAAAAATTTATTTTCTATATTTTTGGCTGTGCTGAGTCTTCTTTGCTCCACTTGGGCTTTCTCTCTAGTTGCAGTGGCTTCTCTAGGGTGCACTGGTTTCAGTAGCTGGGGCATGTGGGCTTAGTTACTCTGAGGCATGTAGAATCTTCCTGGACCAGAAATCAAACCTGTGTCTCCTGCAATGGCAGGCAGATTCTTATCCACAGTACCAACAGGGAAATCCAGGAAAAACTTTTAAAGGACTTTTAATACTCATTCCAGTTACTGAATCTATTATGCTAGTAGTCACCCAGGTTACTAACACTGCCTTCAGTCACAATTTAACTTCTAAAATCAAATCATCCCCCACATTATGAAACCTGTGATTGTTGGAAATAAGGCACTTGATCTAGAAAACGTGGATTTTGTACTGTGCAAAAATATCCTCACATTACATGAATAAGTATTTATCAAATATTGGTTTAAGTAACTGTGTATGGAGCAAAATTTAAATAAGATAAGCCCTATATGCAAGCCACATAGTATTATATATGTCACAACGTAACTTGCATTTCCCATACTGCTTTTAGGGAAAATCTACTAACAAACAGCCAGGTCACTTCTATCACCACACACCACCCCACACCTCCCTGCATCACTCCTGCCCTTTTTTTAATTTTTTTGGCCGAATGGCATGCAGAATCTTAATTCTTCTATCCAGGATTGAACCTGCATTCCCTGGAATGGAAGTGTAGAGTCTTAATCACTGGACCACCAGGGAAGTCACAACTCCGACACTGTTTTGATAAGTGAAGATTTTGATTCCAAGCCTAAGCCTGTCAGTGACTCATTGCAGAAGCAACAAGAGGAACATAAGAATGGGTGTTCTGAATTCAGTGTAGCGCCTGCTACTTTAAGACCTCTGACCAAAGCCTACTCACTCACCACAAGAGAGCAAGCCAGTGATTTTCCTTTGTTCCTAATGAAACTTTTACCTCCATAGGTAGCTTATGTTTGCCTAGGAGACAAACCAGGTCATGTTAACAGTAAACTCTAATTCTATGGCCCTCATCTCCACTCATGACAGTGGGACCTTTATTTCTCTCCAAGCTTCTCCCATCACCAAGATGCCTCTTGCAGGCTCACAAACAAATGAACGCAAACTCCACTGCCTGCTGAGGCCACCGTTGCCTGCCCTGCTTCATGAGGGCCCTTCCTCTGTTGTCAGCACCATTAGCTGAGCCACTTGAAAACGGCCACCGTTGTGTCAGCTGCTCCACTGTTGCCAAATGTTGTTGCCACCATATGTACTTCCAGTTTATGTGGCTGAGTTTCTCTTTTAGTCACTTTTCCCCTTTTCATTGTGTTCCGTTTCTAGACTAAGGCATGAGACCAGAGGAGAGTACAGAGCTGGACTGGAGGATAAATATAACTTGTAGATGTTTTTCTAAATCCATAACTGAACACTAAGGTTATATAACTTCACCAACCCCAAACACCCGTCTTTCCCGGAACCTCTTGGAATTCATGCTCTGTCTTAATTCCCCCTCTTTGTGTGATGCGATGACACGCCAAGATAATAAAAAAAAGTTATAAAAAAAGATTCTCGTTTCTATCTTGCTGGCCTTCTCCTTTTCTCCCTCATTTAGCTGCTTCAAGCGAAACCAGCTGCCCTGGTGTGAGCTGCCAATGGAGGGGCCCACATGGCAAGGACAGGGGGAGGCCTTTAGCCAGCTGCTGCTGCCGCCGCTAAGTCGCTTCAGTCGTGTCCGACTCTGTGTGACCCCATAGATAGCAAGCCCACCAGGCTCCCCCATTCCTGGGATTCTCCAGGCAAGAACACTGGAGTGGGTTGCCATTTCCTTCTCCAATGCATGAAAATGAAAAGTGAAAGTGAAGTCGCTCAGTTGTGTCTGACTTGCAGCGACCCCATGGAGTGCAGCCCACCAGGCTCCTCTGTCCATGGGGTTTTCCAGGCAAGAGTACTGGAGTAGGTGCCATTGCCTTCTCCACTTCAGCCAGGAGCCAGCAAGAAACTGAGGCCTGCCATCTAACAACAAAGGACTGAATCCTACCAACAACTGTGTGAGTGACCTTAGAAGGGGATCCGTTCCCAGTAGATCCCTGAGATGACTGCAGCCTGTGGAATAATCCATTTCCCCTACACAGCTGAACATGCCTGTCTCCCACCACGGGTTCTTCATGCTCCCTTCAACAACAGCTATCTTCCCAACACATCCTGTCTCTGTGCCCATGTACATTCTAGGTCCTCTGTATAAAACCCTCCCCTTCCTTCTCTCTCTCCTGCCTTCTCATTGTCTGCAAGCTTCCATTTATCCTTCAAGTTTCAACTCCGATATAAAGCCTTCACTTGATGTAGGCCCGAGTTCCTTCTTCTAGTTTCCTTTGCCCCTCGCATAGTTCTCTACATAGCACGAATGACACTGAATTAAAATTTTTTTTGTATTTGCTTATCTGTTAATTAACCAGGCAGAAATTTTCCTAAAAGGTAGGGACAATGTCTATTAATATTTGGTATCTTAACACTTATTACAGTGCCCCCACGGCTTGACTGACTCACTCAATGCATGCATACTTATGTAATGTATAAATCTAATACACAAATGCATAAAGAGAGGGAATTTTAGCATCTGGCAGGCAAAGTGGATGTATATCTTATCTTGTTATAGATACTCTCATTTGTACTCAAATTACTATGATAATGCCGTGAAAGGCTAATTTTTAGTACAAATTTTAATTTAATAATTTTCTTCTGACTTACAGATAACTTTCTTTTCCTATTTAATATTACTAAATCATTGAAATACTAGGAAGATTACTCTTCTAAAGCTTAGTTGATGTGCTTTTGATTAAAAACACTTAATTTAAAAGATGTTTGTTAATATGTCTTTTTATTTACCAAGCTCTATCTAGGCAGGTGGAAAACATGTCCTATAGATTGAGAAGCATCAATAATTATTTCCAAAATATCTGGGAAACCATTGTCAGTCAAATATAAGTGTGCATGAAAGAGTAAAATGTAAAACTTAAGGTAGTCAACAAAATGTTTGTATTACTGCTTTTTAAAGTCTGGGAATATTTGATTAAAGTGAGCGTAGATAATAAGTGTGGTAGAAAGGACATCTTCAGTTCAGTTCAGTCGCTCAGTCGTGTCCGACTGTTTGCCACCCCATGAGTTGCAGCACGCCAGGCCTCCCTGTCCATCACCAACTCCCAGAGTCCACTCACACTCACGCCCATAGAGTCGGTGATGCCATCCAGCCATCTCATCCTCTGTCGTCCCTTTCTCCTCCTGCCCCCAATCCCTCCCAGCATCAGAGTCTTTTCCAATGAGTCAACTCTTCGCATGAGGTGGCCAAAGAACTGGAGTTTCAGCTTTAGCATCATTCCTTCCAAAGAACACCCAGGACTGATCTCCTTTAGAATGGACTGGTTGGATCTCCTTGCAGTCCAAGGGACTCTCAACAGTCTTTTCCAGCACCGCAGTTCAAAAGCATCAATTCTTCGGCACTCAGCTTTCTTCACAGTCCAACTCTTACATCCATACATGACCACTGGAAAAACCATAGCCTTGACTAGATGGACCTTTGTTGGCAAAGTAATGTCTCTGCTTTTCAATATGCTATCTATGTTGGTCATAACTTTCCTTCCAAGGAGCAAGTGTCTTTTAATTTCATGGCTGCAATCACCATCTGCAGTGATTTTGGAGCCCAGAAAAATAAAGTCTGACACTGTTTCCCCATCTATTTGCCATGAAGTAAGGGGACCAGATGCCATGATCTTCATTTTCTGAATGTTGAGCTTTAAGCCAACTTTTCACTCTCCTCTTTCACTTTCATCGAGAGGCTTTTTAGTTCTTCTTCACTTTCTGCCATAAGGGTGGTGTCATCTGCATATCTGAGGTTATTGATATTTCTCCCGGCAATCTTGATTCCAGCTTGTGCTTCTTCCAGTCCAGCGTTTCTCATGATGTACTCTGCATATAAGTTAAATAAGCAGGGTGACAATATACAGCCGTGACATACTCCTTTTCCTATTTGGAACCCGTCTGTTGTTCCATGTCCAGTTCTAACTGTTGCTTCCTGACCTGCATATAGGTTTCTCAAGAGGCAGGTCAGGTGGTCTGGTATTCCCCTCTCTTTGAGAATTGTCCACAGTTTGTTGTGATCCACACAGTCAAAGGCTTTGGCATAGTCAATAAAGCAGAAATAGATGCTTTTCTGGAACTCTCTTGCTTTTTCAGTGATCCAGCAGATGTTGGAAATTTGATCTCTGGCTCCTCTACCTTTTCTAAAACCAGCTTGAACATCAGGAAGTTCACGGTTCACGTATTGCTGAAGCCTGGCTTGGAGAATTTTGAGCGTTACTTTACTAGCGTGTGAGATGAGTGCAATTGTGCAGTAGTTTGAGCATTCTTTGGCATTGCCTTTCTTTGGGATTGGAATGAAAACTGACCTTTTCCAGTCCTGTGGCTTACTAATGAAAAATCACATGCATGGACATTTTCCTGCTGAAAGTAGAGATGGGCAATGAAATTTCTTAGTACCTGCTTGAGGAATTCCCATTTAGTAAAATTATTATTTTTTTCAGAAGGCATTAAAAGAAAACACCCAAAAACAGAAGCCAGTGGAAAGCATTAAATCTCAAAAAAGAAATTAAATGAAGCAAACTACAGATTTGCAGAAGAGAAAGTAGGAACAGAAAGAATGGAACAAAAGTAACAATCACTAAGATGACAATTAGGAATTACTGAGCATTTGTGATGTCTCAAGTACTATGCTGCGTATTTTCAATGTATTATCTCATTTAATTTCCACAAAAACCCAGTGAGGTAGGAGCTATTATTCCCCCCTTTTAATGAGGAAGAACTCATCCTATCAAGGTCATAAATAGGTGGCTTACTCCAAAGCTAGCTCTTTTCACCACTTCACTAAGCAACCTAACATTTGAAATATGCATACTGCAAAGAAGAAAGTTCCTAAGCAATTGCAGATAGCCTGAAAACCTTCTACAGTTGGTATAGCTGTCCTGACACAATTCATTTGTCAACAGCATATCATGCGTGCCTGCTGGATGCCTGGCATTGTTCTCAGTGCTGGGATACTGCTCTTGAACTAGATGAAACTGGAACTGATAGTGACCCAGACAGATAGAGAAGGGTGACACCATGTAAAAGATGTTACACCTTTCACCAGGATGGAACCCAGATGAAAGGAGATTACTATTTCCCATTGGACCTATGGGAGGTGGGGATCAGTTCAGGCTGTTCAGAGATGGACAGAAAGTCCAGATGAGAAGCACTGGGATCCAGACACTCCTAACTAAGGGCTTTTCCTAATCCTCCAATGTGGAGAGTTTGATAATTAAGAGCTGAAGTACCTGTTGCTATTCAGTTGTCCTCATTTGCTAATTGTTGATTTATAAGGCTTTATCTGCAAAGCATTCCATCAAATATTGCTCATCAACTCGGTCATTCAAGAAATATTTATTGAGTGCCTACACGGCCTTGAGGATATGGAAATGGACAAGATAGACAACATTCCTGCAGCTTTTATTCTAACGAGGGAGACAATGAACAAATAACCAGCTATTATTAAATAAACATGCTAGTTGCAGAGGGTTACAAATGCCTAGCTAAATAAATATGTTGTTGCAGAGTGTTATGATTGCTATTGTTGGGAGGGGACAATTTCCCCTTTCCTCTCTTGGTTCTTTTAACTAGTTGAATAATTAAAATGATATAAGCCAGGAGACATAAGGAGCTTCCCAAATGGCTCAGTGGTAAAGAATCCATCTATTAATGCAGGAGACACAGAAGATGCAGGTACAATACCTGGTCAGGAAGATCCCTTGGAAGAGGGAATGGCAACCCACTCCAGTATTCTTGCCTGGGAGATCCCATGCACAGTAGAGCCTGGTGGGCTATAGTCCATGGGGCCGCAAAGAGTTGGAGGGACTGAATACACAAACACACACATACACACACACACATGACAGGAGAAAACTTTAAGTATTACTGGGAATCCACATAGCATGAAAGATTCCAAAAGCTGTCAGGCTAACTGAGATCTATGTCATCTTGGGCTCCAAAATCACTGCAGATGGTGACTGCAGCCATGAAATTAAAAGACACTTGCTCCTTGGAAGAAAAGCTATGGCTAACCTAGACAGCATATTAAAAAGCAGAGATATTACTTTGCTGACAAAGGTCCATTTAGTCAAAGCTATTGTTTTTCCAGTAGTCATGTATGGATGTGAGAGTTGGACTATAAAGAAAGCTGAGCGCTGTAGAATCAATGCTTTTGAACTGTGGTGTTGGAGAAGACTCTTGAGAGTCCCTTGGACTGCAAGGAGGTCAAACCAGTCCATCCTAAAGGAGATCAGTCGTGAATATTCATTGGAAGGACTGATGCTGAAGCTGAAGCTCCAAAACTTTGGGTACCTGATACAAAGAGCTGACTCGTTGGAAAAGACCCTGATGCTGGGAAAGATTGAAGGCAGGAGGTGAAGGGGATGACAGAGGATGAGATGGCTGGATGGTATCACCGACTCGATGGACATGAGTTTGAGCAAGCTCCAGGAGTTGGTGATGAACAGGGAAGCCTGGTGTTTTGCAGTCCATGGGGTCGCAAAGAGTCAGACATGACTGAGCGACTGAACTGCACTGATGTCATCCCAAACTAAAAAGAAAGGGGTAGGAGTCTGGGACTTCAAAGGAAAATAAGACAATTCACAGGAAAAGGAAAAAAAAAATCAAACATTTGGTAAACAAATGTTTTCTGGGCCATAAACAACAGGACACAGACAGGAATTTAACAAACAGACTTTGTTGGATTCTGTGAAAGGAAAGTAAAAATGGAGTCGGTATTGCCAAGAGAGCGCTCTAAAATGGAACCAGGAAAGTATTAAGGAAGTGTGACTTATGCACACTTATGTAACTTATGTCTCAGCCTGTTTCAGCCAGGAAGGACTCTGACCTTTTGACCTGATGAAGTCATCCAAACACCTGCCAGAAACTCAAGATACTAATTGGACCCTTCCCCTAAAATAACTTGTGACAGTATCTGTTTGTTGCACATTTACCCTAAAATGACTGATTCCTTAGGGACAAATATTTTCTGACTCTAAAGTCATCATAATTCTCACTAGGCCACTATGAGGTTGTTACCTCATAGCCTTTTTTTGGCTTTAACAATCCCTGACTCTTTTCCTTAGAACACTCTTTCAGGGTAACCTAAATCTGTGTCTCCTGAATTGCAATTCTTAAAACTCCAAATAAAGTCTTTCCTTATTTGCAGCTTCCTGTATTACTTTCTGGCTGACCGCACTTCTCTGTCTACAACAACTGGTTCACCATACACTACAATTATCTATGTTGATAGCTCCTTCCTGGAACAAGTCTTCTAATTCTTGTAGGCAGTGAGGGGGAAGCTCAAAGTTTCTTCCTGAGTCTTTTGGGGCTTGACTGTTTCCAGCTCAAAATAATTCATAAGATTAGTCCATATACTTATGGATTCTTATGGATATGCTTATTCTCTGCAGCTGTCACCACTGCAGAGAATAGAATAATAGGACAGAAATAAGACATCCTCCAGAATATTCAGAGAGCTCTTAACCAATTTTCTCTCAAAAAAGGATAACAGCTTCATCTTCTCAACAAAGGCTCTAATTACTAATTATGTTTATCACTGCAAATCAGTCTTGGCATTGTAATTCCTTTGAATTATCTCATGTTGTTCTATAGATATGAAGTTAAAAGGCATTAAAAAAAATCTTAGATCGAATGATGTAATCATATCAGAGCTTCTTGAATGGACCAAAGAAGTACCAACATTGTTTATTAGGGGAAAAAATGCCTCATGAATAAAATGATATTCTTCAAAAAAAAGAAAAAAAATTCACATGCCAAAGTGGCACATTTTGGGGTGACTTGTTCTGAACTACTACACTATAGAAATAAACAGGGTTGTCCAGTAGAGAGTAACCCAGGGAAGCATCTTAGGAAGAGTGGTCAAGGAGACACATTTAAGAAGTGACATTTGAATGGAGATCTAGATGTGAGTAGGTAGCAATTCTGGTGACCAAGGGAGGAGAATTTTGAGCAGAGCAGCCAGTGCAGAGACAGACACAGAGGGGAGGTGCTTCAAACTAGAGGGTTTCTTGACCGTATTATCATGCTCAGGTGCATGAAACCAAGTTCTAGGTATCTGTTTTGTAATGGGGGCAGTAATAGGGTTTACTGTTATTCCATCTACAGCAATAGTGGTATAGCAATAAACAAAAAAAAACTTGTGACCTTCTTGCAAAAAAATTATTCATATTCTGAAAGTTACAAAAGGCCTCTGTTTCACATGTTAGCAGAAAAACAGAATTTAGAGCCAGAAGATGTATCAGATATCATCTAATCCAACTCTTCCTTTTAGAAATGAAGACAGAGGTCCAAAAAGATAAAAGTTTCAGGGTCACATGACTTGACAGCAGCAGAGCTGAGATTAGAACTCCAAATTTGAGACCCACGTGTTTTCCTTAAGAGTAACAGATGAAATATTTGTAATTGGAAGGCACTCAATCGACTTGCATTAAATATTTGTCTTGAAAACGATAAACCTGATCTTCCTCCTCTTAAATTCCTCCCATTTCGTTTTCTATTTAGCTTGAAGTTCTCCCAAATTCGGCTATTAAAAAACTTGACTAAACTGTTCACCCCTTGATTTGAACGTGCAAGCAGACTGTGAAACACCTTTTGGCCACCAGAGGGAACTGAAGGCTGCTGCTCGGAGTAAATCTCGTTTCTGCACCCAAGTTCTGAGTAGCCTAAAATCTCTGCGGCTGAATATGGGGAGGCAGAGTTGGAAGCAGGAAGCGGACGCAGGGCTTTGGCTCACATACCTGTAGCTCCCACCTGCTCACTTGACCAGCCCAGGGCAGCTGAGGGAAGTTACCTTACCTTTGTTGAACATCTCAGCCTCAGAGACCAGATTTACAAGGCTTACGGAGTAGACAGGGCCAGGCTTACTAGTGACAAACGCCTGCAGCAGCACTACCACGCGGCATATATAACAACGATGAAAATTTGGGTTTGAGGCCACGCCAAGGAGATGTGGACTCACTCCGGGGATATGTGACTTTAGTTTACAATTATAAAGAACGCAGATCAGGTGTTATGAGGTTACTTATTAATTCCCAAGAGTATCAGAAAGAGGAATCACTCTAGAATAGACTGTAGGAGGAGAAAAAGGAAATGCCACTTACATGGGAGGAGGGCCAGCAAGGGGAAGACATTTATGAAACCACTGCCCCCGAGCCTGATGAGTTAGGTCCACAGCTGGCTCCTATGCTAAGTTGCTTCAGTTGTGTCCGACTCTTTGCGACCCTGTGGGCGGTAGCTCACCAGGCTCCTCTGTCCATGGGATTCACCAGGCGCGAATACTGGAGTAGGTTGCCATTTCCTTCTCCAGGGTATCCTTCCAACCAGGGAGGAACCAGCGTCTCTTATGTTTCATGCATTGGCAGGTGTGTTCTTTACCACTAGCGCCGTCTGGGAAGCCATAACTGGCTTCGATGAATTCAAATAAGTGCATGGAACCCTGACAATACCAAAGTGTCTCTATCTGAGAGTCTCCAACGCCAGGATTAGTTTACAAAAACAGTCTAAATTGGGGGCTTCTGTCCTTCTCTCTGGGACCTTTTGCTGCTCTTCAGAGCCTACAGAGAAGTAAACGGAAAGGAGGAGCGTAAGTAGGAAGCGCAGCAATCCCTCTCCGATATCAGGTAGTCATAACCAAAGGTATTAAAAGAAGGCGTACATATGAAAAGGCTGGTCCTTTCCTAGTAGTATGACTTAGGCAAGTTGCTTAATTTCTCTCAGTCTCCGTTTTATCAGGCATCGAAGAAACCCCTATTCAGGACCATTTCCCAATCCTCACGGCGGCGGGGGCGGAGTGACAGGGAAGTGGATAACCCGTCAGTTCCAGCAAGCGGAGGAGCCCGCCGAGGGACACGCCCCCTCCGCCCTCCACCCGCGGGCTCCGATTGGTCCCCTTCGAAGGGGGCGGGGCCCGACTCTGGGCTATGCTTGGGTCGGGCAGGCAGCCGCGCTCCCAACTCTCGTTGGGGTCAGCGTCATGGCGGGTTGTGCCTGCGGATTCGTGCGCGCAGTGCTCGCCTTTCTGCTGGCGCCCGCGCTGGTGACTCTACTGGTGGCACCGGCGCGAGGCCGGGGCGGCCGGGGCCACGGGGACTGGGACGCCGCCGAGCTGCTGCTGCCGCCGCTGCCGCCCCGGGAGAATGCGGCGCTCGTGGCTCGCTTCGTGATGAACGTCTGTGACTGGGGCGCACTGGCCACCATCTCAACGCAGGAGGGGGTGCGCGGCCGGCCCTTTGCCGACGTCTTATCGCTCAGCGATGGGCCCCCGGGCAAGGGCAGCGGCGTGCCCTACTTCTACCTGAGCCCGCTGCAGCAGTCGGTGGGCAACCTGCAGGTGAGCCGGAGGGGCAGTGTGGCTTCGCGGGGCTGGAGCGCGAGCCTTTCGACTACCGCTTAAATTCTGCCTGGAAAGGAGAGCCGGCCTCGTAGAGATGAGTTTGAACTCAGCCCAAACCTCTGGATCTTCTCTCCTGCGCTGGCTAGGCGTGCATTGCAGCTTTCCAATTGTTGGGCAACTACATACCAAGAATTGCCCACACGTCCTTGTCACCGTGCCACGCACTTGGGGTGTATTCTTTACCAGCACCTGGAGGACTTCTCACCTGAGTCGTCTTGGGGCACGGTGTCTCATTAACTGGGTTTTTATTATTAAAAGTTCTAGGCCTCAGGTGCACATCAGCCTCCCACGTAGGGAGCAGACCGGACTGGAGAACTAGGTCCTCACCCTTTGTCCACCTTTTGGGGCAGAGCCAAGTTAACATGTCTCCGGTGGATTTCTGATGCGTCGAGTGGTATCACAACCTGGAAACTAGAGCTATGCTGAGTCCAGGGATGGAGCAAGATTTGGGAAAGTTCCTTTTGACAAAAGATACCTAGATTTGAGGTTAACATTGTTTATGGGTGATATTGAAAGAAACCTGTATTTGATGAGGCACTTGTGTGCCAGGATGACCTTTCCCTTCATCTTCCACTCATTCTGTCTTTTAATCACTCTTTGAGGTGGCTGTTACCACCCTGGTTCTGCAGATAAAGAATTTGCCCTAAGCCCAGTGGTCACACTGGAATTTCATGCCAGATTTGTTGCCTTCAAAACGCAAGTCATGAACTGGTGGTCCATGAGCTGAGTATGTCCCACAGATTGGTTTTCTTTGGCTCAGGCAGAGTTCTGTTTTGTTTTTAATAAATTTGTATTAGTTACCAACATTCAAAAATGGAGCTTGCAGTTAGAAGCCTAAATTCCTAACTTGTTGAAAAATGGGAAGATCTATGACACTGGGAGCCTGCATACTCTGAGCTAACCCTCCTTTAGTTAGGGTATATACATCCCTGTTCCTCCATTTTCTTATTCCCAGTCACCCACTCCACTCCCTTAGACATTTGCTCAGAGCAAGTTCATTTCAGTTTCATCAGTGATGGTCCATCTTGGCTTCAAATACAGTCACCTGGAAAGACTTTAAAAGTGCAATTCCAAAGCATTTTACTAAAAACATTTTATTATAAAACAACCCCCCAAATCCCTCCTGATGCTTCTAATGTTGGGAGGGGGTGAGAACCACTCCTATACACTATTATATTTAAACTTTTGCTGATATTATCTTCCTCATTTCAGGAAATGAGTAAACTCACACTCAGGTGCAGAGACTCAATTGTGACTAGTCAGCTAATGGCTGTCAGGTGGAACTCAAGTCTAGTCTTTGACATCTCTAGAAAATGACAGTGATGAGGCACTTACCCAGGATTTCAGACTGTGATGGCAGTGAAAAGGCATGCCACCTCAGCATCAGTCTGACTCTGATTCTGTCGATTAACCAGTCCAAGTTGGTTTCTGCTTTCCATTTTTTCTCCTCCTTCTAACCCATCTTCTTCTGACTATTTCTATCCACCCTACCCACCCGAATAACATGAACAAAATACCACTCAGCATTGCCCTCTGCCCAGAAACCTCTAACAACATCTGGCAACTTAGACCTGCATAAGATTAACCTGGGTGTTTGTTAAAAATGCAAATACCTGGGATGGGAATGGAACCAAGAAATCCGCATTTTAACACGCTCTCCAGAAAGGTGGTTCTTAAAGCCCTGACAGATGCCAGCCTATAAAATACAGCTTTGACTCCTTGGCTTGGAATTGAGGCCCTTACTACCCATAGCCCTCTACCTCTCACTACTGTGTCCCTAACCCCTTCCCCTCAGAAAGCTTGCTTTCATGCAAATTGGGTTTTCACTACTCACAGTCTTGTTGTATACTTTCCCCATTCTGTGTTTTTGCAGTTGCAATGCCCTTTGCCTTTAATACATGTTTTCACTTTTGTGCTGATTTTGACTATCTTACAAGGCTCCCTGGAGTTTCCATATCACTCCAGGTTGCTGATATCTCCTTACACTGAACTTCAAATATGCTTACCTGTATCATTCGCTTGGCAGTGAGTTATGTGCTGCCTTTTGACCTCTTCTATGTCTTTGTTTTGCATTTTTAAACTTTGTTTATGTTTGACTTTTCAACCAGATTATAAACTCACAGAGAAGGGAAAGACCTTGTCTGAGTCTCCCCGTTCCCTATTTTTGGTCTCCCTAGAGCCTTGCCTAATAGGTTTTGCTGACAGCAGATTTTTGGCCTAATAATTCCAAAGAGATCTCTTTATTGCTCACTGTTTTGATGGGTCACTCTGAGATGGCAAAATCCCCCACACAAGACATTTGAGGTTTAAAACACTAAATGTAGCATGTGAATTTTGCTGTAATCTGTCAACAAGCCTTTTATGAAGCTGATTTCTGAATAAGAAAGAATTAGGAATTTTGCTTATATCACATTTTTAATTTACGAATTCTCTTACTGGTAGAACAGGAGTGAGCAACTCCTCCAATTTTGAAATCACATGACAGTTTCTGCTAGCATAAGATAACCAAGAAGCATGATTCAGCAACTTTCTTGCTTAAATTGTTCAGTTAGCTAGTTGAACCACTGTGGTATTTTTATGCATTAGTTTCACATTAGTCTAATCCTTTACCTCTTTCAGTGAAGGTTGGAGATCAGCCTTGTATTTGGGTGGTAATGTAGTTATAATTCCTCTGGTAAGTATGGGACAAATTAGGAGTCTAAGAAAAAGAAAAGTGTTTAACATAATTCTTACCGAGTTAGTTACTTAAAATATGAAACAACGTCCAACACACTTTTTTGGAGAGAGGATAAAGATCAATCTTTATCCAAGTAGTATTTTCCCAAGTGGAAGGTGGTATTTTCCAATTCATTGTTTCATGAAAGAATGGTCAAGTTCTGGGGACAATGTGTATGCAACTTGTGAAATTTATTACCTCTCAGAGACAATATTTCACATGAGAGGTCTTCATTTTCTCTCTACAGGAGAATCCATATGCTACATTGACCATGTCTTTGGCAGAGACTAATTTCTGCAGGAAATATGGATTTGATCCCCAGAGTCCCCTCTGTGCTCACATAATACTATCAGGAACTGTTATCAAGGTAAATATCATGTAAGAACAGATACTGGTTTTGGAAGATCATTATGTTGTTATTAACAGTGAAGGAAGACATATTTTGAGAATAAAATAAAATTTGTGATTGAGGTACAGAGTTAGAATATATTCTAATATGTAAAGTAATTTCATAAAAACTAAAGGTTTTAATTGGTTACTTTCATGTAGGTGTTCAATAAGATATTGAACTATTCAATTGAGCAGATAGATGTTCAATAAGAAAAAGGAACTATTTTTAAAAGCTGAGCAGATGTAACAGCTATTAGGCTCCTATATAAGGAACATCTGCTCAAAGTTCATACTCCTGACCATGTTGTACACTGTACAGTATTTCCCATGTTTGGATTCCTTGTCTCCATATTTAACAGTGGCTTAGAGCAGAAAGCAGATTAAGTATATTAAAAGGGGAGTATGCACAAATCAGTACACACAAATCCCTTCATTCCTATACACTAAAAATGAAAAATCAGAAAGAGAAATTAAGGAATCAATCCCATTCACCATTGCAACAATAAAGAATAAAATACCTAGAAATAAACCTACTTGAGAGAAAAGAACCATATACAGAAAACTATAAGACATTGATGAAAGAAATCAAAGATGACATAAACAGATAGAGAGATATGTCAAGTTCTTGGATCAAAAGAATCAATATTGTGAAAATGACTAAGCAATCTATAGATTTAGTGTAATCCCAATCAAATTACCAGTGGCATTTTTCATAGAACTAGAATAAAAAAATTTCACAATTTGTATGGAAATGCAAAAGACCATAAATAGCCAAAGCAACCTTGAGAAATAAAAATAGAGCTGGAGGAATCAATCGTCTTGATTTCAGACTATACTGCAAATCTACAGTCATCAAGACTGCCACAAAAACAGAAATATAGACCAATGGAACAAGATAGCCCAGAGATAAGCCTACACATCTATGGGCACCTTATCTTTGGCAAAGGAGGCAGAATTATACGATGGAAAAAAAGATAGTCTTCTCAAGAAGTGGTGCTGGAAAAACTGGACAGCTACATGAAAAAGAATGAAATTAGAACACTTCCTAACACCATACTCAAAGATAAACTCAAAATGGATTAAAGATGACCAGAAACTATAAAACTCTTAGAGGAAGACATAGGCAGAACACTCTTTGATATAAATCACAGTAAGATCCTCTATGATTATCTCCTAGAATAATGGAAATAGCAAAAATGGACAAATGAAATCTAATTAAACGTAAAAGCTTTTGCATAGCAAAAGAAACCATAAACAAGATGAAAAGACAACCATCAGAATGGGAGAAAACAATTGCAAATGAAGCAACTGACAAAGGATTACTCTCCAGAATACACAAGCAGTTCATGCAGCTCAACAACAGAAAAACAAAAACCCAATAAAACAATGGGCAGAAGACCTAAACAGACATTTCTCCAAAGAAGACATCCAGATGGCTAATAAACACATGAAAACATGCTCAACGTTGCTTATTATTAGAGAAATGCAAGTCAAAATTAAATGAGGTATGACCTCACACCAATTAGAATGACCACCATCAAAAAAATCTACAAACAATAAATGCTAAAGAGGATGTGGAAAAAAGGGAACCCTCTTGCATTGTTGGTGGGAATGTAGATTGACAACAGCCACTGGAGAACAGTATGGTGATTTCTTTAAAAACTAGGAATAAAACTACCGTATGACCTAACAATCCCACTACTGGGCATATACCCCAAGAAAACCATAATTGGAAAAGACACGTACCCCAGTGTTAATTGTAGCACTATTTACAATAGCCAGGACATGGAAGCAACCTAGATGTCCACTGATAGATGAAAGGATAAAGAAGATGTGTACGTATATACAATGGAGTATTAGTCATAAAAAGGAATGAGTTTGAGTCAGTTCTAGTGAGGTATATGAACCTAGAGCCTGTTATACAAAATGAAGTAAGTCAGAGGAAAATGTTGTACATTAATGCATATATATGGAATCTAGAAAAATGGTACTGGTGAACCTATTTGCAGGGCAGCGAAAGAGGCTCAGACATAGAGCACAGGCTTATGGACGTAGAGGGGGAAGTAGAGGGTGGGATAAATTGAGAGAGTAGCATCGGCATATATATATGACCATGTGTAAAACAGAGAGCCAATAGGAACTCGCTGTATAGCACAGGGAGCTCAGCCTGATGCTCTGTGACACCTGGAGGGGTGGGGTGGAGGTTCATGAGGGAGGGGACATACGTGTACCTATGGCTGATTCATGTTCATGTATGGCAGAAAGCAACACAACACTGTAAAGCAACTAATCCTCTAATTAAAAATAAATTTTAAAAATTGAAGACGAGAGTATCTATATTAAAAACTAGAAGTAAATTTAGATAGTGGGGGGTGAGTGCTAGAGAGAAGAGGTTAAATAAAACAGTGGGAAGGGCAAAGGGCAAGGTGTCATGAGGACTGATCTGATTGCTAAGCCAGTAGGCAGACGTCTTGACCTTGTCAATCATGAATACCTCAGATGGGTTTTAATCATGGTCTCAAAATTCTGTGTGGCTGCATTTCTGGAGCTGAGTGTTCTTCAGTGGTCAGAGAGAGGAGGGCAGCAGATGCACTTGAGTTCCACTGTGCTTCTTCTAAAGACTTCCATCCTTTATGTGCGCCCGTCTACGTGTTTAACATACGCATGCTGTGGGATGAAAGTGCTAATGTCACACAGCATAAGCACCAGCAGTATTTTATTATAGTACTTTGTGCCAACTACTCTGATAGCTCAAAATTGCTATTTCACAGTGAAAACTGGTACTCATGATGTTCTCCCACTTCATTATAGTACATGTTATCACCAACATTTGAAATCTCCATTGTTCTCTGCATTTCTTCAAGCTTCTTTTACTGCTTAAGGTCAAACTTTGTAGTAGATGTTAAAAGTGCTCAGCACAAAGGGAAAAAAAGGCGAGAAAAAATGACTACTATGTGTAGTGATGAACGTTTTAACTAAACTTGTGATTATTTTGCAGGGTATGCATATATCAAATCTTTATATGGTATACACCTAAAACTAATACAGAGTTATAAGTCAATTATTGATCAATAATTAATTTTAGAAATAAAAATTTTAAAAATCAGGATTTATAACTAAATAAACTCTTTAGGGTTTGTGGAATGCTAGAATCACACATTCTTAACAGCCAAGAAAACAAAATGTTATTGCTATGAGTAGGTTTATTTTATATATGTCTTTTAGGTGAGTGAAACAGAAATGGATGTTGCAAAGAATTCGTTATTCATTCGACACCCTGAGATGAAAACCTGGCCATCCAGCCATAATTGGTTCTTCGCTAAGTTGAATATAACCAATATCTGGGTCCTGGACTACTTTGGTGGACCGAAAATAGTGACACCTGCAGAATATTATAACGCCACATCTCAGTAAGCATTTACACACCTTCCATCTTTCTAATATTGCAGCCCTTATCAGTGGTCCTCAATCTTCTAAAGCAAAGGGGTCTTAACCATTTCCTGTACCATGGATCATTTTGGCAAGCTGGTAAGGCCTACGACTCCTCTAGGAATAGTATTTTTAATACGTAAAGTACATAAGATTACAAAAGAAACCAACTATATGGAAATACATTTATAAAAATATTTTATAAAATGTGGGGTATATAAAATATAGGATATATAGTAATATGTTGGCTTTTTAATGAATACACTAAATAGTAAGTTCCAGTAGAGAGTCCATAACCTTTGTGTACTTTCAGAGTAGTAAGAACTGAATATTTTAAGACATCAGCAGCAACAGTGCCGTGATATGAAAGTATCTGTAATTTCTATATTTCTGTTAGTGGCCATCACAGGTACACTATCACCACTTAGTTTATTGCCTACATTCATCATTAAAGAGAATAATACGTTTCAGTTAGAACTTAATGAGAATGAAAACCTCTTTCCATCCCAGTTTTTCCCCATCACAGACACCCTGAACTCTATCTACAAGCTAGGACATCAGGTGGAGACTATATATATTTTTTTTGCCTGCGCCCCATGGCTTGCAGTATCTTAGTTCCCTTATCAGGGTTTGAACCTGGGCCACAACAGAGAAAGAGCTGAGTCCTAACCACTGGGCAACCAAGAATTCCCAAGACCCTATCTTAGGTCTGTGCTTGTGGAGCCTAGTTCTGACCCATGATGGCATTTTCTCATGAGAGTCAGACCCGGGTAATTTACCCAACGTGAAGGATTCACATGCAGTCTGAGCATGTGACCCAGATCCTCAGGCCCTGGTCCTGTTGTGCCTGTGGGAGTGTGTGGTATATCCTGCCAGGAAATGGACATTTGGAGGGAAGGAGCAATCAGAGAGAATGAAAGAGAAGAACATAACCTGAAGATGGGAAAGGGTGGGAAGGAAGGGTGTGATCAAGTTTTTTGAAATTAGGTTAGGGTTCAAATGAAGGAATAGAAGGGACTGGTACTTTTCCCAGGCGGCACGGGTCACGCTGGCCTGTCGGGCAGCCTCAAGGCCTCGCGGATGGTGATGACAGTAACAGCAGCAATAACAGCGGTAGCAGTGGCGTCTGGTGGGCATTGTTGGCTGGTGCTAACTGGCGGCTTCCCATGTCTGAACTCACTCAACTCTCACCGCAGTCCTATGAGTTAGGTAGTCATTTTTTCTTTTCTTTTTTTTTTTTCTGGATGAAGAGCTGATGCACAGAAAAGTCAGAAACTTGCTTAAAGTTTTAGGAAGCAATAGTGCTGGGATTCAAAGCCCAGCATTCTAGCTCCAGAACCTTCACCTTGTTTCTAAAGGAGGTTTTGCTGCCCCCTGGTCACATCGCGGGCAGCTGGCCAGGCTCCAATTCCAGTGTAATTTAAACACTTTCTGCTTGTGACAGACTGGCTGCTATTTGTGGAGGTGAGCGTGTCCATGCTAAGCTAGACTTTGTAGGTTGCAGCTCAGGTTTGGGCTTAAATTCTCAGCATTCATGTATTCTGCCTTATTATATTGTATAACAGATCTGTTGGTGACCCATTGCCTTTCCATCGTGACTGTAAATCTCTTCACAGCAAAACTCAAGTTTTAGTTTTGGTTTTTCATTCCAAACAGAACCTAGTGCGTGGCACAGAGTAGGTGTGTAATAAACACTGGCTACTTGTCAGGCTGATCCTTTGAGACAGATTCTTGACTGTTGTTTGAATAAAGAATCTAACAACAACAAAAACGAATCAAACAGTCATGGCATTTATTCTGCTGTTGTGCCTGCAGGAGAAGAGGTCCAGGCCAGTGATTGTGCTCTGGACCTGAAAGCCATCTTTTCAGGAAGGAGGACAGAGGCAGCAATTACAACATTATGGCTGGGCAACAAATTATCAAGGAGGATGGTCAGTAAGATGACAGGCCCACTCTTCAAGGTTAAAGTTCATTTTTATAGGACATAAAAGTCTCTGAAGTACAGTTATCTTTGTCTAAATTACATGCCTGAGGGCAATGTTTGCTTTAATAACAAAGTAAAACTGGAAAAGAAAACTCATAAGTCTGCACATTGAATAAGTCAATGAAAAAGATAAATTTGAGGTTTCTACTTTATTAACATGGATGAGTGGGCCTTTTCTGCAGCTTGGAGATAAGAGGGAGCATTTTTCCCTGTCCTTGTGAGAGGAGGGCAGAAGACTAGCCCAGGGTGTGACCCCTCCTGAGACAGGATGCGAGAATCCTAGGAATGGGCAGTGCCTTGAATGTGACCTGGAACAGATGCTTCTGACTCCCACCCATTTCAGAGTCCAGGACTGGGTCCCCCACGTTTCCACCCACCAGGTCTGCCAGCAGGATTGTTTAGTAGCCCAACAGAGTGTACAATAGTCCTTGTCTTGCTAGACTTGTATTGAATGGAAGGTGGTAATGTTTACCAGAAGTATTTGTAGATGTGGTTGGGTAAGCAATTCTCATAAGTATCAGCAATTGCCTCCTCTCAGTTAAGGCTGAGCAGCAGGCCTCTGGGGAAAGATGGAGGTAATGAGAGGTCAATGGATTGCAAACGTGCCCGCCCTCCCTTACCTGGAGATGGATTTCCTGATGGAAATCCGTGGTCAGGGCTACAACGGGAAAATGGATCGCGGTCACCTCCCTGGCTGAGTGCTGGAAAACTGCTGCTCTTTTGCTCTAATGTTTGGGACCCCCTTCTGTCTCATCTGTCTTTTAACTCTTCCGATATTCTTGAATGAGATGGTCACAGTAGCCACAGCTGCTGATCAGTGTTTTGTCCTGGCAGTGCTTGCTAAAGTGCGTCAGCATCATACTTGGAGAGGTGGGATGAGAGCTGAGATGAAGACCCTAGGCCTGACCCTAAACCAGGACTCATTTTAGTAGTGAATTTTTTGCATTTTAGCAATCTCAGATTTTTCTTTACTACACTAAGTGGCCAAAATTAACTTGAGATCTTAAAAACTTTTAGATCAGAAGTGTTTCTAGCCCTTCCCAAGAATGAGTTAACTTCTGATTTGTCAGTTTAATGAAATAATTTTTCTTCCTCTCTCTTTCCCTCTCTAGGTGAAGCAGCAGATGGCGAATTTAACCTCATGTGTGAAATTTCTGAGGAAGTTTCACGTAGATCTGAAGCACTTATTGGTTTTCTATGGAAAGTTTGCCAGAAGATTAGCCAGTTTTCTTTCTTTGCTTGCTTGCTTACAGAGTTGAGTTGGATTATTACTGGATTTCTTGGAGGATGAGATTGTTGGATATATTATATATTTTTTCATATTTTGAAGCCATTTTCATAGAGACATGTCTTTATGATCAGCATTTTTTCCATTAATTCCAAATAGTTTGCCAACAGTGCTCCTTGAAGAGGAAGAGTTACCAGTTTTAGATTGACCATTGGCATTCGAAAGTACTCAAGTATGTGTTCTTAATTCCTGAAAACCCGCTGTGCTGGGGAGAGGGCCACGCCCCCACAGCTGCTGCCTGCGTCTGTATTAAGGGCTCCTATTACAGTGCACCTGGATAAATCTTGCCAAGACAAACAAACAATGATGAAACACAAGTGGAGCGTCCCACTCGTGGTCCACTTACGTTTGACAGTCCTGGGTGTTGTTAATCCAACACAAGGCAAAACTATCTCTTATACAGAACATAAAAAAAAAAAATACTCTTCAAGTCTAAAGTGATAAATATCTAGAACAAAGGATGATAAAACTTCCTTAATTTGACTTAATAAAGGAAGTTCATAAAATTTTCTGAATTTGATTTCCCCAGCTAAGTGGACACTATGTAATTAGTTTCTTCTACTCAAAATACTTACACACAAGCACATTTTTTTTTTTCATCCCAAAAGGGGATTATGAAATAAAAAGATGGGGGGGGCATTTTATGTGTAAGTTATTTCTGGTGTTCTTTTATAACATTTTTTAACATCAACCTGGACATGGACTAGGTTCAACCAGATCCAAAATCCGTCTTCCAACTCTCTCAATAATGGCCCAAGCCTTTTTCAACTTCTTCAGATCTCTAAGGGGCTTCTAATGCTGTTACTGTATAAGTCAGGTCATCAGAGGGGGGACAACACGGTTTAAAAAATCACATCTCTTCAGAAGGGGAGAAACTTTCCTTTTATTACCTATAGACAGGATTTTAGAAGACTCTACGAGATCCTTTATAAGACGTGTGTCAGGAATCAAGCAACTGAATCCTTAAATGGCTAAGAGAAAGGAAGTTGAATATGAGTTTGAAACTACAAAATGAACTTACCTGCAATCCAACAAACAGCTTCTCTTTAAGAAAAATCATGTGTCTTAAACTTGGTGGAGAAGGTTTCTTACTCAAAGCATTAATAATAAAAAGCATTATTTTCATGAAATGTGTCATATTTATTTTCTTACACAGAGATGGTAATATTTATTGCACTTCTTTTCATTGTCCACTGCCGAAATCCCTTTGTGTTTTTATTTTAGCAGGTTGGTAAATTAACTTCTGGCTGATTTAAAGCTTAAAGTGAATAACTTGACCCTTTCCTATTGGTAAACGATTCATTGTGTCTTAAAATTTGGAGGTCTGCCAGACTGCAGTCTTTGTCAAGGGTCTTTCCTCAGGGCCTTGGGTGGCAAGGTAACTTGTGATAGAATTAAATTGAGAGTATCTATCTGTATTTTCCCATTACTCAGTTATTGTGAAATTTCTCTTCATCATTTGGTACCATGTACAAATACCTGTATTCAAGTAAGATCCAATTATCACAGAGGAGAGTCAAGCACTTTTTCACTGAAGGTGCTGTGGCTTCCTTTTTAATTGAATGTGCACATTAAGTCCCCATTATGTTCTGATGGGGCTTCCCTTATAGCTCAGTTGGTAAAGAATCTGTCTGCACTACAGGAGACCCGGGTTCGATCCCTGGGTTGGGAAGATCCCCTGGAGAATGAAATGGCAACCCACTCCAGTATCCTTGCCTGGAAAATCATGGACAGAAGAACCTGAAGGGCTGCAGTCCATGGGATTGCAAAGAGTAGGCACGACTGAGTGACTAACACTTAACATGTTCTGATTGATCACGAGGGGGCAGTGTGGACCACTTTTTGTGCAGATGCTGGTTTCTTGTACAGTAATCTTCCACATGCTTACACAAGTGGCTCAGTGGCAAAAAAATCTGCCTATAATGCAGGAGACACAGGTTCCATCCCTGGGTCAGAAAGATACCCTGGAGAAGGAAATGGCAACCCACTCTCCCACTCTAGTATTCTTCCCTGGGAAATCCCATAGACAGAAGAGCCTGGCAGACTATACAGTCCGTGGGGGTCACAAAAGTCAGACATGACTTAGCAACCAAACAACAATAATTGCCCGCTTATACATGGGGATCTTTTCCAAGGCTGTCCCCAGCCCTTGCAGGTGCCTGAAACCCAGGGTCGTACCAAACCTATATGTACTATGTTCTTTTCCTATACGTACACATGATAGTTTATGGGGTCGCAAAGAGTCAGACACGACTGAGCGACTGAACTGAACTGAGAGACCATATGAGTTGTCAACATTACCCTTGTACTTGGGACCATTATTAAGTAAAATAAGGGTAACTTGAACACAAGCACCGTGATACCAAGACTACTACTACTAACTGACAGGTACTGCTGCTGCTGCTGCTAAGTCGCTTCAGTCGTGTCCGACTCTGTGCAACCCCATAGACGGCAGCCCACCAGGCTCCCCCGTCCCTGGGATTCTCCAGGCAAGAACACTGGAGTGGGTTGCCATTTCCTTCTCCAATGCATGAAAGTGAAAAGTGAAAGTGAAGTCGCTGAGTCTTGTCCAACTCCTAGCCACCGCATGGACTGCAGCCCACCAGGCTCCTCCATCCATGGGGTTTTCCAGGCAAGAGTACTGGAGTGGGGTGCCATCACCTTCTCCGAACTGACAGGTAACATACAGCGTCAATTTGCTGGGCAAAGGGATGATTCATGGTGAGATTTCATCATGCTACTCAAAGCAGCACACACAAAATGTACAAATTGTTTATTGCTGGAATTTTTCATTTAATATTTTTGGGCTGAGGTTGGCCACTGGTAACAAACTGCAGAAAGCAAAACTGTAGATAAGAGTGGACTGTGGTACACAGAGCTGATCAGGTCCAGTGGGCTGGGATGGGATGGGTGACCTCGATAAGATGACCCTGGAGTAAAAGTAGCCCAGCAGAGCAAAGGAGAGAAGCTGAGGCTGGTCTGTGCTGCTGCTGGCGACTGTCGTGGACTTACCCCTCCCTGTCATGCGCTTCATTACCTGCTGCGGAACTGGGGCAGAACCCTGACCCGAAAGAGAGAGGGGATGAGTGTTTTGGACTCGGACTAGCTTTGACCCAGAAAGCAAGGCAGGCCCTGATCAAGAAAAGAAAATCAGAAGTAGGGAGAGGGAGTAGCTTAAGAACCCTGAGTTTCTAAGCCCAGGGGGCTGTACCTGGTGGATGTTGTCTTCACCCTGGATTTGTGCTTCGCTGGTCAAGGCCATTTATCTTTACTAGACTGTGGCCAATAGTCATGGTTCATTCTGTCTTTTAGTCCAGCTTTAGATTCCTTTCAAGTATGAGGTGGAGTGGGGACCTTTATGACTTGAGGTTCAGCTCCATGAGATCAGTGCATACATATTCTGACTGGAGGTTGTTCATATCACATTTTCCTTCTTAGTAACAGTCAGACTGAAGATCACAAAATCGTTGAAGAGGAGACTCTACTTTCCTGTAGTGGGGCATGTTTTCAGATTTAGAACTGGGGGGAAAAAAAACTTCTACTTGATGCAAAACTGTTAGGTCAATATTGTAAGGGAAATTCCAAACTGTCACTTCAAAAAGAGGTGCTCTGTATATTTTCATCTGAGAAGACAAGGGTAACTTAGATCCTTTTGGAAATTAAGAAAGGTATAAATTAACCAGTAACATTGTATCTTTTTCTTAATTTTTCCTTATACTTATTGTAAGATATATATCTTTGTGGGGGCTTCCCTGGTGGCTTAAATGATAAAGAATCTGCCTGCAATGCAGGAGACATGAGTTTGATCCTTGGGTTGAAAAGATCCCCTGGATAAGGGAGTGGCTACCCACTCCAGTATTCTTGCCTGGAGAATTCCATGGGCAGAGAAGCCTGGTTGGTTACAGTCCATGGGGTCACAAAGAATCAGGCATGACTGAAGCAACTTAGCTTGCATGCATGTATCTTTGTACGGAAAATACACAAAATAAAAGTTTAAAAATTAATAATCTCACCAGCCAGCATGACTGCTAGTATTCTGATGTGTTTTCTTAGAAGAAACATCTTTGCTCCCAGGAAATGTTTAACTAAAAAGATCATGTTATATGTTGATTGGGTATCACACTTCCTTCACTTTCTCATAAGCTTATATTACTAGAAACCATTCATAAAGATGGTTTAGAATGGCTGCAAATATTTCATCAGATTGATCTCTTTCAGCTACCAAATAATGATCTGTGTTAGTACTCTGTTGCTAGTGACAGAAACCTGAGTCAAAGTAGTTTAAGCCAAAAGAAGAGTTCATTGATCTTAAAATATTCCTTCAGAATCAACTCTTCATCTCCTGGCTCCTCTTTCCACTGTGTTGGTTTTAACTGAAGTCAGCAATCTTAGGGCAAAAAGGATGCCTCTTTCCCAGCCATGGGAGCCATTCCTGGATAATCTCTATCTGAGAATGCGTTCATTGGCCAGGTTTCCATCCTGTGTCTTTCCCTGCAGTTGACAGTTCAGCTCAGCACTGGTCAGAACCACATGGATCAGACAAATTTTGAAGTGGAGCTCCTGAAAGGAAAAAAAGAACCTATGTTAACTGAAGGGAGACTGGATAGGCCAAAGTTAAGGGCTGTTACCGCTTTCTCCAGTATTTGCCCATTTAAATTACTTCCAATTTTTCCTTGTTATAAGAAAGAAATCTTTATGCTTGAAGTGTTTTCCACATCTCTGTTTCCTTGGAGAGATTCCCAGCAGTGGAATTCCCAAGCCAAAAGCTGGTGGGATCTATTACACATTGCCCTTAAGACTTTGTGTCAATGAACAGCCCTGCAACAGTCTATGAAAGTGTTCACTCTACACTGAACTTACAGGTAAAAACAGTCTGTGATTTTAATCAGCAGCTCTTATGTAGCGGTGTATGTGTGTGTTTAGTGCTCAGTCGTGTCCAACTCTTTGTGACTCCATGCACTGTACCCCGACAAGCTCCTCTGTCCAAGCTCCTCTGGGATTTTCCAGGCAAGAATGCTTGAGTGGGTTGCCGTTTCCTCCTTCAGGGGATCTTCTCAACTCAGTGATCGAACCTGCATTTCGATCTGCGTTGGCAGGCAGATTCTTTACCAGGGAACCGCCTGGGAAGCCCCTAGGTAATGCTGACACTACCTGTGTGTGCTCAGTGGCTCAGTCATGTCCGACTCTTTGCGACCTTTGGGTTTTAACTCACCAGCCTACACTGTCCGCGTGATTTTTCAGGCAAGAATACTGGAGTGGGTTGCCGTTTCCTCCTCCAGGGGATCTTTCTGACCCAGGGATTGAGCCCGAGTCCCCTGTGTCTCCTGCTTTGCAGGCAGATTCTTTACCTCCTGAGTCAAACTCAGTCAACACTCGTTGCTTTTCTTTTCTTTATTCAAATATCAGTTGGTAACTATAGGTTGAGTTTTCTCAAAAATAAATGTTATGTTTATCATAGGACTTAATTTTATAAAATAGGTTCATTCACAGCATTTTTATTTAATCCTTGCAACAAGTCCAAGAAGTAGGTGGAACACACATTATTTTTCTTACTTTGGGGAGAAGGTTGGGGTTCGCAGATAGTCAGGTTGTGGGAGTTCACACAGTTGCCTATCAGGCCCTGTCCTTAAATCTAGCTCTTTCCCCAAGTATCCAATGACCCTTCATCTGCTGGTGATATCTGGGTCTTTTGAAGAAATGTCTTGCCATTTGTATTAAAGATGTGTAGTAAAAAAAATAATTGGCAAGAAATTATTTTTCTTTGTAAGAAAACCTCAGGTTTTCACATCTCTCGGGGCCAGCAGCGCACAGGAAAGAGTGTGAGCTCAGTTCAGTTAAGTTCAGTTCAGTCGCTCAGTCGTGTTCGACTCTTTGCGACCCCATGAATCACAGCACACCAGGCCTCCCTGTCCATCACCAACTCCTGGAGTTCACCCAGACTCACGTCCATCGAGTCAGTGATGCCATCCAGCCATCTCATCCTCTGTCGTCCCCTTCTCCTCTTGCCCCAATCCCTCCCAGCATCAGAGTCTTTTCCAATGAGTCAACTCTTCACATGAGGTGGCCAAAGTACTGGAGTTTCAGCTTTAGCATCATTCCTTCCAAAGAAATCCCAGGGCTGATCTCCTTCAGAATGGACTGGTTGGATCTCCTTGCAGTCCAAGGGACTCTCAACAGTCTTCTCCAACACCACAGTTCAAAAGCATCAATTCTTCGGTGCTCAGCCTTCTTCACAGTCCAACTCTCACATCCATATATGACCACAGGAAAAACCATAGCCTTGACTAGATGGACCTTTGTTGGCAAAGTAATGTCTCTGCTTTTCAATATGCTATCTAGGTTGGTCATAACTTTCCTTCCAAGGACTAAGCGTCTTTTAATTTCATGGCTTCAGTCACCATCTGCAGTGATTTTGGAGCCCCCCAAAAAATAAAGTCTGCCACTGTTTCCACTGTTTCCCCACCTATTTCCCATGAAGTGATGGGACCGGATGCCATGATCTTCGTTTTCTGAATGTTGAGCTTTAAGCCAACTTTTTCATGCTCCTCTTTCACTTTCCTCAAGAGGCTTTTGAGTTCCTCTTCACTTTCTGCCATAAGGGTGGTGTCATCTGCATATCTGAGGTTATTGAGATTTCCCCTGGCAATCTTGATTCCAGCTTGTGCTTCTTCCAGTCCAGCGTTTCTCATGATGTACTCTGCATAGAAGTTAAATAAGCAGGGTGACAATATACAGCCTTGATGTACTCCTTTTCCTATTTGGAACCAGTCTGTTGTTCCATGTCCAGTTCTAACTGTTGCTTCCTGACCTGCATACAGATTTCTCAAGAGGCAGATCAGGTGGTCTGGTATTCCCATCTCTTTCAGAATTTTCCACAGTTGATTGTGATCCACACAGTCAAAGGCTTTGGCATAGTCAATAAAGCAGAAATAGATGCTTTTCTGGAACTCTCTTGCTTTTTCCATGATCCAGCGGATGTTGGCAATTTGATCTCTGGTTCCTCTACCTTTTCTAAAACCAGCTTGAACATCAGGAAGTTCACGGTTCACATATTGCTGAAGCCTGGCTTGGAGAATTTTGAGCATGACTTTACTAGCATGTGAGATGAGTGCAATTGTGCGGTAGTTTGAGCATTCTTTGGCATTGCCTTTCTTTGGGATTGGAATGAAAACTGACCTTTTCCAGTCCTGTGGCCACTGCTGAGTTTTCCAAATGTGCTGGCATATTGAGTGCAGCACTTTCACAGCATCATCTTTCAGGATTTGAAATAACTGGAATTCCATCACCTCCAGTAGCTTTGTTCATAGTGATGCTTTCTAAGGCCCACTTGACTTCACATTCCAGGATGTCTGGCTCTAGGTCAGTGATCACACCATCGTGATTATCTGGGTCATGAAGATCTTTTTTGTACAGTTCTTCTGTGTATTCTTGCCAACTCTTCTTAATATCTTCTACTTCTGTTAGGTCCATACCATTTCTGTCCTTTATAGAGCCCATCTTTGCATGAAATGTTCCCTTGGTATCTCTAATTTTCTTGAAGAGATCTCTAGTCTTTCCCATTCTGTTGTTTTCCTCTATTTCTTTGCATTGATTGCTGAAGAAGGCTTTCCTATCTCTTCTTGCTATTCTTTGGAACTCTGCATTCAGATGCTTATATCTTTCCTTTTCTCCTATGCTTTTCGCTTCTCTTCTTTTCACAGCTATTTGTAAGGCCTCCTCAGACAGCCATTTTGCTTTTTTGCATTTCTTTTCCATGGGAATGGTCTTGATCCCTGTCTGCTGTACAATGTTACAAACCTCAGTCCATAGTTCATCAGGCACTCTATCAGATCTAGGCCCTTAAATATATTTCTCACTTCCACTGTATAATCATAAGGGATTTGATTTAGGTCATACCTGAATGGTCTAGTGGTTTTCCCTACTTTCTTCAATTTCAGTCTGAATTTGGCAATAAGGAGTTCATGATCTGAGCCACAGTCAGCTCCTGGTCTTGTTTTTGCTGACTGTATAGAGCTTCTCCATCTTTGGCTGCAAAGAATATAATCAATCTGATTTCAGTGTTGATCATCTGGTGATGTCCATGTATTGAGTCTTCTCTTGTGTTGTTGGAAGAAGGTGTTTGTTATGACCAGTGTTTGTTATGACCAGAGTGTGAGCTCTGAAGCCTTCAAATCCCAGCTCAAACACTGTGCTGGTGCCCTATGCAAATGCTCTGTGGGAGGGTCCCCTTGGTAGTTAGTTGGGGATGATGCCTAGGATGGGAGGGGTGGCTATGAGCATTATTTAGTCTCCATCACCATGTGGGATGGCCCACAGCCGCTCATGACATGGATACATTGGTCAGGCTGTAGAGGAGCAGAGAGCCAACCATTTTCTCAGTAATAACACTGCAGGAAGGTCTCCCCTGGCATGTCAGTCACTGGTCTTCGCTGGGCCTTGGGGGAAGCCCTCTCCCATCATGCCTCCGTGTGTGCCATGGAGGAGCAGGGCTAAACCTGCTCAGAGGTCAGCCCAGGCACCCAGCTGTGGAAGAGCCAGGGAAACTGTAATTTGACGAGACAGCCGCTAGAGGTCCTCGTGGAACTGCATTGAATTGCCCAGGGAGGGTTGGCCCAGAGCAGGAAAATCCTCTTTACTCCTCCCGTCATGTAGCGAGGCCAGCTGCACCGCTGGAATTACAGCCCCCTCTGTCTTTTAACTACTCTGTCTTCCCCATAAGCTGGTGAGTGTTCTAAGGGACAGTAAAGGTCTAATGTGGGGACCCACAATCCCTCTCCAGCAGTCCCTAGAGGTAGGCCCCCTTCAGGCTAATTTCTGGGGCAAGAGGACATATGGCTATTTTTTTTGGAGGGGGGGGGGGCGCGGATTCCCAAAGTCCAGGAGAAATATCAACCACCTCAGATGTGTAGATGATACCACTCTAATGGCAGAAAGTTGGGAGGAAATAAAGAGCCTCTTGATGAGGGTGAAAGAGGAGAGTGAAAAAGCTGGCTTAAAACTCAACAGTCAAAAAATTAAGATCATGGCATCTGGTCCCATCACTTCATGGCAAATAGAAGGGGAAGAAGTGAAAGCAGTGACAAATTTTGTATACTTGGGCTCCAAAATCACTGCCGATGGTGATCACAGCCATGAAATTAAAAAACACTTGCTCCTTGGAAGAAAAGTCGTGACAAATCTAAACAGGATATTCACAGCAAAGACATCACTTTGCTAACAAAGATCTATATAGTCAAAGCTATGGGTTTTTTTCCAGTAGTCATGTATGGATGTGAGGGATGGACCATAAAGAAGGCTGAGCATCAAAGAATTGATGCTTTTGTACTGTGCTGCTGGAGAAGACTCCTGAGAACCCCTTGGACTGCAAGGAAATCAAATCAGTCAGTCCTAAAGGAAGTCAACCCTGAATATTCATTAGACGGACTGAATGCTGGAGCTGAAGCTCCAACACTTTGGCCACCTGATGTGAAGAGTTGACTCCATAGAAAAGACCCTGATGCTGGGAAAGATTGAAAGCAGAGGATGAGATGGTTACATAGCATCATGGACACGATGCACATGAATCTGAGCAAACTCCAGGAAATAGTGAAGGACAGGGAAGCCTGGTGTGCTGCAGTCCATGGGATGGCAAACAGTCAGACCTGACTGAGTGACTAAACAACAAAAGGCAGGCTGGGCTTAAAGAGGACTTCCGAGCCAGCCAACTGTCTCTGCCCCTGGCAAGTTCAGTCACTCCTTCCCCTTTGCAGATGACAGAAATGTGACCTGCATGAAGTCAGAGCATCGCCAGCACAGTCAGGCCTGGCAGACCCCTGAAAACCAACATCCAGAACCTTGAATGGAATCCTGGTCCCCCTGCCTGCCCTTGGGTCAGTGTGGACGACCGGCAAGGAGCAGCAGGATCACAGCACCCAAGATGTACTTGTGGCAGGGCAGATGACAGTGGGCAGGGCTGAAAGGGGGAGGGCGGCACTGGAGAGGCAGGAATAACTAAACCTAAATATAAGTTCTGAATAGAGGACAACTAGAGGGGCATCTAGTTCAGTCCTTGCATCTCTTTTTAAGAAGAAAGGTGCTTTATTTTTTTTTTTAATGTTTAAATTACAAATACAAATCAAGACCACTTTTTATGTAACAAGCACATACTGAGCTTCAAGTATATGCAAGGCACTGCACCAGGTCTCGTGGTATTAGATAGCCCTCCAAGTGCTGCTTTTCTGACACAGGAACCCAAATATCTTTGTTTATTTCTCAGGATATTTTTCAGTACCAAGTAATGGAAAATCCACCTGAAAATTCAGCCCCTTCATCTTATGACTGAAGACATCAAGACCCCCAGAGAGAAAGTGATTTGAGGTCACATGGCAAATTAAAGACAAAGCTGGGAGAAGATCCCTATCTGTGCATTCCCATAGTAGCAGCTCTCCGTGGCGCCATGCTGAGGGAAGGCCATTTGGTAGAGTCAGAAGTGAGTCTAAGCCCTGGCTGAGGCAGGGAACATGAAAACATTCACTGATGCTAATACAGTTATGAACTGGGTTCTCAGATGTACTGGCGTCTCATAGTTTGAAGCTTGCTCATTTCAGAGGACGATTTTGTGTTTGCTCAGATATCTAGGAGCAGACTTTTTAAAAAATTTAATTTTTATTTTATTTTGGAGTGCAGTTGATTTACAATGCTGAGTTAGTTTCAGCTGTACAGCAAAGTGATTCAGTTATACATCTACATACAGCCATTCTCTTTCAGATTATTTCCCCATATAGTTTATTACTGAATATTGAATAGAGTTCCCTGTGCTCTATAGTGGATCCTTGTTGATTATCTATTTCATATATAGCAGTGGGTATGTGTCAGTCTCTAACTCCTAATTTATCCCTCCCCCCACATTTTCTCCTTTGGTAACGATAAGTTCGTTCTCTTACGTCTGTGAGAGTTTCTGTTTTGTTAATAAGTTCATTTGCATCATCTTTTTAGATTCCACATATAGGTGATATCATATATTTGTCTTTGTTCGACTTCACTTAGTATGATAATCTCTAGGTCCATCCATGTTGTGGCAAATGGCATTATTTCATTCCTCTTTTATGGCTGAGTAATATTCCATTATATATATGTACCATATCTTCTTTATCCATTCATCTGTTGATGGACATTTAGGTTGCTTCCAAGAGTGGACTTTATGAGACTTCTAAAGCTAAACTTATTACCCAAACCAGTCCAGGAACTGGAATCACGTGTTCATAACAAACATGAGCACTAAGTTCTGAGCTGGTGTTCAAGAGCTGCAGGATGCAAAAGAGGGCGCATACCATGGGGCCTTGCCTCCCCTTCTGAGGACTTGCCTACCTCATCCCTCATCTGCTCCTCTCTGTCTCCCACCCTCTCCACAGATGCTGGGACCACCCCCTTACCATTCCTAGAAAGATTTTAAATCCCCCATAATCTGCCCCAAACATTTAACAACTCTCTGGGGTCCTTTTCCCAGGCAACTATGGTGATCTCACCTCCTTTGAAAGACATCAAAAGGAATAACTCTTTCCAACACCTTCTATATCATGGACATAAAAATATCATTGTATTCGTTCCTCCAACAGTCCAATGAGGAGGGCATTGTTAGCCCATTTAGAAGAAGGGGTTTCAAACATTATTAGTGTAGTCAATAATCAGGCAGGTAGTTAATGGTAGGACTGGAATTTGAACTGAGGTCCAGCTGTTTTAAAGATCATGTTCTCCCACTGCCAATAACCAGGACCCAGAAAAGCTAAGTTCTAATCCTTATTTGGCCACTACCAGCTTTATGACCTTGGGCAAGTTACTTAATTTTTCTGAATCTTAGTTTCCTTAACTATCAGGTGGAAACCATATACCAGTATTGACTACCTTACTGAGTCATCATGAAGATTAAGCGTGACGATATATGTGAGAGTGACACGCAAATGTAAAGGCATCCCCAAAGCAGAAAAGGTTCTTTTTCAGGTGGAAGGTCTTTGACCATCAACAGTGATATTCAGTAGGTTATATCATCCCTTGATGGTATCTCTTTAATTTACCTACACCCTAGCTTATTTTTACCATCTCTTGTCATTTTTAAAATCTTTTATATCCTTGTGCAGTCTTTTCATTTATGTTTTTCTTGTGTTTGGACATTAGGTATGCATTTCCTCCTTAATGTCTCCTTAAAGAAAATTGTCACTTAATTTTCTTAAAGACAAATAATCTTTTGAAGGGAAGGGCCGCTTAAGTAAAACTCCCACAAATTAGACACAAGTACAATTATGAAATTTACAAATATGTTTTTAATGGTTCTGCATTTTCAGCATCTGTAATATTCAAGGCTGCTTCAAATGCAAGGTACAGAATATAAAGCAAATAGCATAAGAGAAGTTATTGGTGGCTCCTGGTTCAAGATGACGGAGTAGAAGGACGTGCGCTCATCTCCTCCTGTGAGAGCACCAAAATCGCAACTAACTGTTGAACAACCATCGACAGGAGGATGCTGGAACCCACCAAAGAAAGATGCCCCACATCCAAAGACAAAGAAGAAACTGCAGCAATAACGTAGGAGGGGCACAATCATGATAAATTCAAATCCCGTATCTGCCGGGTGGGGGACCCACAGACTGGAGAACAATACCAAAGAAGTTCTCCCACTGTGGTGAAGGTCCTGAACCCCACGTCAGGCTTCCCAGCCTGGGAATCCAACAAAGAGACTAGGAATCCCTGGGGAATCTTTCCTTGAAGGCCAAAGGAGTTTGATTATAGGACTTCCACAGGACTGGGGGAAACAGACTCCAGTCTTGGAGGGCACAGACAAAATCTTGCGTGTACCAAGATCCAGAGGAAAGGAGCAGTGACCACACGGGAGACTGAGCCCTAACTACCTGTTAGTGTTGGAGGGCCTCCTGTGGGGGCGTGAGTTAGCAGGGGCCCAGCACAAGGATGAGGGCACTGGCAGCAGCAGACCTGGAAAGTCCTCCATGGCATAAGCCCTCTTGGAGGTCACCATTAACCCTACCAGAGAGCCTGTAGACCCCAGGGCTGGGTTGCCTCAGGCCAAACAAATACCAGGGAGGGAGTGCAACCCCAGCCATCAGAGATAATTGGATTAAAGCTTTACTGAGCAGGGCCTTGCCCACCAGAGCAAGACTCAGTTTTTCCCACAGCCAGTTTCTCGCATCAGGAAGCTTACACAAGCTTCTTAGCCTCTTCCATCAGAGGGCAGACAAAAGATGCAAGAAGAACCACAGTCCCACAGCTGCCAAAACAAAAATCGCATTACAGAAACTTAATTAGGATGAAAAAGCAGTAAGTTATGTCCCTAACGAAGGGGCAAGATAAAACCCCAGAAAAGCTACTAAATGAAATGGAGATAAGTAAACTTCCAGGAAAAGAATTCAGAATAATGATAGTGAAGATGGTTCAGGATCTTGGGAAAACAATGGAGAAGATGCAAGAAATGTTTGTCAAAGACCTAGAAGAACTAAAGAACAAGCAAGCAGAGATGAATAATACACTAGAAGGAATCAATAGCAGAATAATTGAGGCAAAAGAATGGATAAATGACCTGGAGGACAGAATGGTGGAAATCACTGCCACAGAACAGCATATAGAAAAGAGAATGAAAAGAAATGAAGACAGCCTAAGAGACCTCTGGGACAATGTTCAGCACTCCAACATTCGCATTATATGGGTCCCAGAAGGAAAGGAGAGAGAGAAAGGACCTGAGAAAATATTTGAAGAGACAATAGATGAAAACTTCCCTAACACGGGAATGGAAACAGTCAACCAGTCCAGGAAACAGAGAGTCCCAGGCAGGATAAACCCAAGGAGGAACACACCAAGACACATGGAAATCAAACTGACATTTAATGACAAAGATAAAATATTAAAAGCAGCAAGGGAAAAATGACAAATAGCAAAAAAGGGAACTCCCATCAGGCTATCTATCAGCTGATTTCTCAACAGAAACTCTACAAGCCAGAAGGGAATGACACAATATATTTAAAGTGATGAAAGGGAAAAAGCTACAATCAAGAATACTCTACCCAGCAAGACTCTCCTTCAGATTTTATAGAGAAATCAAAAACTTTCCAGACAAGCAAAAGTTAAAAAAATTCAGCACCACCAAACCACCTTTACAATAAATACTAAAGGAACCACTCTAGGCAGGAAACACAAGAGAAGGAAAGTGTGTGTTAGTTGCTCAGTCATGTCTGACTCTTTGCGACCCCGTGGACTGTAGCCCACCAGGCCCCTCTGTCCATGGAATTCTCCAAGCAAGAATACTGGAGTGGGTTGCCATTCCCTTCTCCAGGGGATCTTCCTGATGAAGGGATCTAACCCAGGTCTTCTTCACTGCAGGCAGATTTTTTACCATCTAAACCACCAGGGAAGCCCACAGAAGGAAAAGACCTACAGAAAATAAACTCAACACAATTAAGAAAATGGTAATAGGATCAAATGCACCAACCCAAAGACAAAGACTGGCTGGGTGGATGAGAACATGTGCATGGATGCGCTTCCACTTACCACATCACTCTGCTTGACCCCACTGAATTGTGTGTGATTATTTTATTTATTTATATTTTTTTGATTATTTTATATTGTTAGGTTAATCATGTTCCCGTTATGGCTTGCAATTGTAATTATCTTTAATTTTTTTCTTCCTATTGATTGTGAAAACTGATAAACATAGTTTACTATTGTGATTATGTAACAGTTACTTAATACCATTTTATCATGATTGGTCAACAGAAAAATAATAAAACTCTATCACCCAAACTACCATTTAATAGAAAAACCTGTAATCATTTTTTAAATCCAGATGCATTTCAGAATTATCTTGGAGTATTTTGAAAAATACAAATGCCCAGGTATTGCTTTTTCTCTCCAGAGCTCCAGATATGTTTCTAATGAGCAGCCATGTTTAAAAACAAATGGACTATATGATGATCTTTTACTTTTATCTAGGTTTTTTCAATTTTTCTGTTTCACATTCAGGGCTCCTATTTTATTTAGTTTATGTTTTCCAATTTTTCCATCTCTTTTTAAAAATGTTCTTTCTCAAGCCTTTAAATCAAATGTAGTAGAAAAGCTTTTGTGCTGAAGCTCCAATATTTTGGTCATCTGATGCAAATAGAGGACCCATTGGAAAAGTCCCTGATGCTGGGAAACATTGAGGGCAGAAGGAGAAGAGGGCATCAGAAGATGAGATGACTGGACGGCATCACTAATGCAATAAACATGAAGTTGGGCAAACTCTGGGAGATGGTGAAGGACAGGGAGGCCTGACATGCTGCAGTCCATGGGTTGCAAAGAGTCAGACATGACTGGGCGACTGAACAACAGCAACAAACATATAAATAACATATATGACATATATATTTTAGAAAACTTATGAATTTTTGTTTAACTAAAAAATTTATGACATTTTGATTCCACTTGTTTGACTTAGTATGAATGTGCTTAGTCGCTCAGTTGTGTCTGACTCTTTGTGACCCCATGGACTGTAGCCCGCCAGGCTCCTCTGTCCATGGGATTCTCCAGGCAAGAATACTGGAGTGGGTTGCCATGCCCTCATTCAGGGGATCTTCCCAACCCAGGGATCTAACCTAGGTCTCCCGCATTGCAGGCAGATTCTTTACCATCAGCCACCAGGAAAGCTCTTATATGAATAGAATGCTAGATTTCTAATTGAAGAAATAGATATGCAACAAGCAACAAAAACTTACTGTATAGCACAAGGAACTGTAGTCAATATTTTGTAATAACCTATAACGGAAAATAATTTCAAAAATAATATACATGCATATGTGTAACAGAAGCACCTTGCTGTGCACCTAGTCAGCTATACTTCAGTAAAAATATATACGAAGAAAAGATAAAGTTAGAGATAAGCAAGTAAAAAAAAGAGAGGTTACTGGCTTATGAAATGGAAAAACCCACAGGCAGGCCTTTAGGTGTGGCATCATCCAGGTTCTCAATGGATGCAGTAAGTGTAAGTTTTCAACTTGTCATTACACATTTCTTGTTCTGCCCGCCTCTGGGTTAGATTCATTCCCCAGCAAGTTTCCTCCAATTTGGGAGAAAGATGGATTGGATATCAGACATACCTGATTGTCACAAAGAAACATCTTTTCCCATAGCTCTTCTGTGGGAGACAAAAATCATAAGTTGGCCTCCAAGATCTCCATACTTTGGTGTATATGCCTCTCATTATCTCCTTGATTATGTAAAGGACATGTGACTATGATGAGATAGCACTCCTGTGATTATATTATTTTATCCTGGGTGGCCCAGATTCAATCAGGTGAACCCTTTGAAAGCAGAGTTTTCTTGGACTTCCCTGGTGGTCCAGTGGTTAAGAATCGACCTGCCACTGCAGGGGACATGGGTTCAATCCCTGGTCAGCCAACAAATAGATGAATAAAATTATACAAAAAAGCAGAATTTTCTCAAGGTGATTGCAGAGTAAGTCAAAGAGATGTGCTCTGGTTGGGCTAGGAGGAAGCAGACATCTATGCAGTGAACTGCCTACAAGGGCCATAAGGGAATGCAGATATTCTCTAGGGTCTGAGACAGTCCCTAGATAATCATTAGCAGGAAAATAGAGATCTAGCTCTATATTTGTTTGGAAATAAATTTTGTCAATAACCAGTGACCTTTGAAGAACACCTTGAGCTTCAGATGAGAACTGCAGCCCCAGCCAACACCTTGATTTCATCCTCGTAAGCACCTAAGCAGAGAACCCTCTCCCACTGTGCTTGGACTGACCTACATTACTATGAGATAATAAATTTGTGTTGATTTAAGTCACTTCATTTGTGATACTCTGTCATCCAGCAGTAGAAAGCTAACACAACTTCTGAACTTTCCAATGTATGAGTTAGGATCTTTTGGTTGTAAGCAATGAAAACCAACTGTAGGTAACCTGAGCAAAAACAGAAATTTACTGGAACAGTGTTCATAGAGCCGCAGAACGTGAACATTTCCTGGGATGGATGAGTCCAAGCAGAAAAAATGAATGAAGAATGTTTCTAGGTCTTCTTTCTCTTTCTTGAGATTTAAATTCCACGGAGAAAGAAGGTGATTGGCTTTACATGACAGCCTCATCAACATTGTAACCAGAGGGGAATAGTTGGCTTTTTAAACCGAAATTGACAGAGTGACATCAACAACATGGCTGAGTAAGACATACCTCATGTATAATCCACTCTCTATAACAACAATTTGACATCCGTCAATGGACAGAAGTGCCTTTGTGGGAGCTGTGGGATCCAGCACCATATACCAAAGGATTCAGAAAGAATCTTGCCTTGCTGACTTGTTGGGTAATGTGCATACAGACCTTATCCTGGCTGCGGATCTTACAGTGGCCCATGAACTGGCTCCAGCTGCTCTCATCCATGGTATGGGAGCCCCTGGAAAACACTATCTCAGATAGTCATCCACAGACAAGAGACCCTTTGTGGAAGTCCAGGTTCCAGAGAAGAAATTCTAGCACTCTGTTGGAACAAAAAGTATATGCTTTTGGATGTATTGGCATGGGTAAGAGGAACAGCTTTGACTTGCATCATCCCTTCCCTGAGGTGGCATAGCTAAGGAATAAACAACATCTTCTCAGGCCTGTGATTTCTTCTACAGGGCAAAGTGAGAGCATGTGAGTGATGCTCCTTAGCTGTGTGAGGTGCTCCTCAAAGGGCTAATTTCTCTCTCATTACATCCAGAGTACTGAATCATGATCTATATGAGTAGGGGGCAGGAAGAGATAGGACTCCTAGGGGCACTAAAGGGATGCAGATTCTACTAAGTGCATTGTGGGCTCCATCAAGAAGCTAGTCCACTAACTCTGGGGCTGTCTTGCCTGCACATCCCCCGTCAGAATGGCTATCATCAATGAGTCTACAAATAACAAACGAAGAAGGGGTGGAGAAAAAGAAACCTTTCTACACTGTTGGTGGAAATAGAAACTGATGCAGCCACTATGGAAGACAGTATGGAGGTCCCTCAAAGAGTAAAAATAGAGCTACCATCTAATTCAGCAATCACAGTTCTGGTTATACATCTGAAAGAAATGAACTCAGGATCTTGAAGAAATATCTGCACTCCCGTGTTCATTGAAGCATTATTCACAATAGCCAAGACATAGAAAAAAAACCCCAAGCATCTGCCAACAGGTGAACAGATAAAGACAATGTGGTGTGTATATATATACACACACACACACACACACACACACACAATGGAATATTATTTAACCATGAAAAACAAGGAAATATGCCATTTGTTATAACATGGATGGAACTTGAGGGCATTATGCCAAGTGAAATAAGTCACATAGAGAAAGACAAATGTTATCTGATATCACTTATATATAGAATCTAAAAAAGATGAACTTATAGAAACAGAGCAGAATGGCAGTTACCAGGGGGTAGGGGGTGGGAGGAATAGGGAGATTTTGGTCAAAGGGTACAAACGTACAGTTATGAGGTAAATAAATTTTGGGCACAGCAAGGTGAGGTGGCAAAGATGAGGCCCCATGGAGGTGTCTGGGTAAGGTTCTGCAGGGATTGGCAGCTGTTTCTGTTCCAAAGGAGACCTCTCAGGAAACAGCAAGCACTGGCCTCCCATTTCTTTTCAGTCTAGGGCGTTCTCTCAGCTCCTGACCCTGCCTGTACCCTCTGGTAGGTCCCCATCCTATCCCACTGCACTCACCAGAACAAGGCTGTCACTACTGGACAGCTATTGTTTCATACAATACCTTTCCATTTCTGCCTTTCATGATAAATGATTCTGGTAGGGTTGTTAATCATAATGTCTCATCTCTAGGCTTGTCTTGTTCCCACTGGAAACAATGGTTGATCCAAGAGGTAAGCATAAGACCCAGCCTGGGCCAATTAGATCGTTTGCTGAGATTGATATGAGGATTTTGAGTGTTTCTGTTATCTAGCAGTGTAACAGCTATCCCAAATTTAGTAATTTAAAACAAAACCTGTTTTAGGTATTTACGATTCTGTGGGTCAGCAGCTTAGGCTGGGCTCAGATAGGCAGTACTCTGGTATCAGCGGGCATCACTCATGTGACTGCGGTTCCCTGGTGACTCTGCTGTGGCTGGATGATCTAAGATGACTTTACTCACTTCCCTGGAAGTCAGTGCCGGCAGTCAGTTGAGTTGTGTCCCCAGCAGACTAATCCAGCCTACTTCCTATGGAGAAGCCCGGATTCACCTTTTGGATTCCCATGGCACCAAGAGTTATGGCAAGTTCCAATGTGCAAAGGTTTCTCAAATATTTGAGGGATTTTTTAAAGATGGGAGGAAAAACATGCTTTATATTGATAAGAAGAGATAAGGAGAAAGAAGAGAAAATTTCTGGAATAAGGTCCTTGAGAGGCAAGGAAAAATGGAACCCAGCAGAGAGGGTGATACCAATATAATAGGTAAGAATGTGTATTCACTGTAGTTATAATTTTGGTTTATTTCATTTTGAATGATATTGAGGATTTTTCATTCATTTAAAAGCCAGGACTTTCCTGGCACTCCAGTGGCGTTCCATCTGCCTGCCAATGCAGGGGACATGCTGGCACCTAAGCCTGTGTGCCACAGTTACTGAAGTCTGCACACCTGGAGCCCATGCTCTGCGACAAGAGAAGACACTGCAGCGACCGTGCACAGCCGTGAAGATCCAGCACAGCCATAAATAAATAAACATACAAACAGACATTTTAAAAAGCCATCTGCTACTTCCTTTTCTATGAATTTTCTGTTACTCATTTTCTAATATGTTTTTAGACCCTTACAAGCCTGAAAATTTCATGAGGGTGAAGATTCTTTGTTTTACTCAGTCATATCTTCAGCATTATAGTACAGTGCTTGGCACACTGTAGGCATTCAAAAAGTATTTGTTGTGGACTTCCCTGGGGGTCCAGTGGTTGGGAGTCTGCCTGCCAATGCAGAGGTTTGATCCCCAGTCCGGGAAGATTCCACATGTTGCAGCGCAAGTACTGAAGCCTCCTGTGCACCCTTGAGCCTATGCTCTGCAAGAGAAGCCACCACATTGAGAAGCCTGAGTACAACAGCTGGGGAGTAGCCCCTGCGTGCAGCAATGAAGACCCAGTGCAGCCAAAAATAAATAAATAATAATTTAAAAATAGTGTTTGTTGTAATTGAACAACATTTGGGTACTTATTATGTGTAAAGGTACTAAGCCCTTATGACGGTGCTAGAATTGTATATGGAATCACTCAATATTTACTTACTCTTTGCCTGGCTTCTTTCACTCAGTATGATTTTGAGGTTCAGATATGTTTGTCTGTTACTAACAGCTTATTCCTTTTTATTATTGAGTATTATTTCATTATGGATATATCATAATTCATCCATATATTTGGTGATGGATATCTGGGTGGTTTCCAGTTTTTGGCTATTATAAACATAAAGTTGCTATGAATATTCACATATAAGTCTTTGTATGTAAATATATTTCCTTTACCGTTGGGTAGATACCTAAGAGTGAATTGGCTGAATCATATATTAGACGTATGTTTAACTTTTTCATAAACTGCCAAACTTTTTCCAAAATTGTATCATGTTACACTCTTATCATCAAATGTATGAAAGTTCCAGTTCCTCCACATCTTGTCAACACTTGATATGGTCAATTATTTAATTTTAGCTATATTAGTAGGTTTGTAGTGGTATCTCATTGTATTTTAATTTGCGTTTCCTTAATTATTAGTGATGTTCAGCATCTTTTTCATGTGCTTACTGACCATTTATCTTCTTTGAGGAATTTTCTATTCAAATATTTTATCCATTTTCTTGTTGATTTAATTATCTTAATATTAATATGAAGGAGTTTTTTTTATATATTCTGGATATAAGTCCTCTGTCTGATATATGTATTTGCAAATAATTTCTCTGAGTCAATGGCTTGCTTTTCCAGTTTCTTAATGGTGTTTTCTAATGAACAAAGGTTTTAATTTTGATGAAGTCAAATTTACCAATTATTTTTCTCTTGTAGTTTGTGCTTCAAATGCGTTAACATAAAGATTTTTCTATTTTTTTCCAGAAGTTTTATGGATATTATGTTCTACATCTAGGCCTATGGACTATTTCAGTTAATTTTTGTGTGTAGTATAAAATAAGGGCCTTTTTTTTTTTTTTCACCATAGAGATACCATTGGTTGGTTGGTTGGTTCTCCACTGAATTTTCCTAGTCCTATTTTAAAAAACCAATTGACCGTGTATGTTTGAGTCTATACCATCACAACTATTATACGGTAATCATGTCTCTCTGTATGCTTAATGTTTTGCACGGTTATTTCACACTCATTGCTCCTCTTTTACAGAGTTTTCCTGGCTGTTCTTTTGCTTGTTTGGCATTATTTTTGTCCTGAGATGTAATTCCCTGAGTCTACCATTTTGAAGTGTACAACTCAGTGGTTTTCAGTATATTCACTGTGTCAGACATCATCACAACAATCTACTTCTGGAACATTTTGATCATTCAAAAGAAACTTCATACCTATTAAGAATTAGTCCCAAGTTTCCCCTTCCCTTGTCCTCTGAAAGCTACTGATCTACTTTCTGTCTCTATGGCTTATTATAGGCATTTTGTATTAATGCGATCATATAATATTTGGTCTTTTTGTGTTTGGCTTGTTTCATTTAGCATACTGTTTTCAAGTTTCGACCATGTTGCAAGTATAATATTTTATTGTTTAGATGTACGATTTGTTTATCTATTCCTCAGTTCGTGGACATCTGGGTTGCTTCCAGTTTGGGGCTAGTTTGAACAATGCTGCTATAAACATTCATGTACAAGTTTTAATGTGCACATGTTTCAGTTCTCCTGAGTATATGCCTGTGAGTAGAACTGCTGGGTTGTGTGATAATTCTATTCAAATTTTTGAAGGAAATGTCACACATTTTCCATAGGGAAATTTCCCACATTTCCACCAGTAATGTATAAGAGTTCCAATTTCTTAACATCCTTACCAACACTTTGTGTTTTAAAATTTTAGCCATCCTAGTGTGTGCGAAGTAATAGTTCACTGTAGTTTTGATTTTCATTTCCCTAGTGACCAAAGATATTGATCATCTTTTCAGGTGCTTGTTGGAGAAATATCTATTTAGATCTTTGGCCGATTTTCACTTTTTTTTTCTAGTTGAGTTACATTCTGAATACTATACCCTTATCAATATTTGATTTACAACTATTTTTTCTATGGATTATCTCTACCTTCTTGATTGTGTCCTTTCTGCACAAAAGTTTTAAATTTTGGTGAAGTCCAATTTACCTGTTTTTTTTTTTTTTTTTGATTGCTTATGTTTTTTTTTTGAGTCCTCACTATTTTTTGTACATTAATTTTTCATGCAAACTTTCAACCAAGATTATCTTGTGCTAAAACTTTTGTTGGTATTTGTAGAAGTATGGGTTGATTAATTTAGAGAGAATTGTGGGCTTCTTAAAAAGAAGTTTCCTATCAAAGACCAAGATACATCTTTCCATTTACCCAAGTCCTTTCTGTATTCTTCAGTAATGTTTGAAAGTTTGTTTCACACAGATCTTACACTTTATTATACTGTATAAATAATACAGTTTATTTATGAGTGTTAATCTTTTTCATTATTGTAAGTTGGTTCAATGTTTAAATGCTGTCAAATAACAAGTGTTTGAAGTATTATGTGGGCTCTTCTGTTTTCTATGGTCCAAATTCAAGCCAAGTTCAGATCTGCATCCTTAGCAATTTGCTTTATCGGTAGGGACGCTGAGGTCTAGAGGTGTTGAGTGACTTACTCAAGGCCGCCCAGCAAGCGGATAAGAGAGATGGCACTAAGACCCAAGTGTTCTATCTCCACATTTTACCTGACTCTGAGTCTAGAGCTCTGTCGTCTCACCAACCACCATAAAATACACGAATCTAGGAGAGCAGCGAACATTCTTAAATGCACTGGGAACTTGTATTTGCTTAAGGTGAACTCGCTCAGTTGTGTCCGACTCTTTGAGACCCTACGGACTGTAGCCTACCAGGCTCTTCCATCCGTGGGATTTTCCAGGCAAGAGTACTGGAGTGGGTTGCCATTTCCTTCTCCAGGGGATCTTCCCAACCCAGGGACTGAACCCAGGTCTCCTGCGTTGTAGGCGGACACTTTACTGTCTGAGCCACCAGGGAAGTCATGTATTTGCTTAGGGGCCGACTACACCAATCAAGATAGGAATTAGATGAAAATTAGACAAAAAGAAGGAAATGGCAACCCACCCCATTAATCTTGCCTGGAGAATTCCATGGACAGAGGAGCCTGGCAGGCTACAGTCCATGGGGTTGCGAAGAGTCAGGCATGACTGAGCAACTATCACTCAGACAAAAATTAGAAAGAAGGACAATAAAACAATGGTTAAAGGAGACGACAAAAAAAAAAAAGCAAAAATTCAGACAGACACATACACACACCCCAAACCCTCAAACCTCCAGAGCTTCCTGCCTGTGAACCGAAAGGGGGAGTGTGAGTTTCTTGGCCCGGTTGGCAGGTGCCTTCTCAAAGGCCCATCGTCCTCCACTTCCTGAGGAGGCAGCAGCAGAACAAAGCCAGCAGAGACTCCTTTCCTCTTCTTCATCCAGTCACAGCCGCCTCAGCCTCTGCCTCCGGGCACCATCCTGGGGAAGGACAAGATGAAGTGGACTGCACTTGTTATTGTGGCCATCTTGCAGGCACAGTTCCCAATTACAGGTAAGCCTGGATGTTTCGATGGAAATGAACTTTTAGAAACTCTTTGTACATATGTGTGGGATGGAGGGAGAGAGCAGAGGTGTGGAGAAGAGCCAGTGTCTCCTTTAAATCTTGCCCTCCCCAAAGCAACGGGCAGCTGAACAGGGAAGGGTCTGTTTCTATAGAGACATCTGCTTCAATATGGCCAAGTTGGGAATTAGCTTAGAGTCAGCTGCTTGAAAACAGACCTGTGTGAAGTATGGATTTTTCCAGTGATTAAAGGAGAGAGGGGGAAGGATGAGGAGGAACTGAGGCAGGGCCTGTGTGGACAAGAGGAGAGGGAGAACTTAACAGAAGCTGGGAGGGACCAGAAAATATCACCCGGGCCACGTTTTGTGCTGAAGCATTTTCCGAGTCTTTGTGTATTCTTCTTTTACTACCTTGCTGGCTCCGTCACTCAGCTGCCTTCCTGCTTCGCCAACAAAGAATGTTTCATGTGCTGTTGGGCAGAGAGGGTCATGGCTGGGGTCATGGCTGTGGCTTACTTGAAGCATCTCTGTAAGCCAGGCACTGACTGGGTTAACGAAGGAGGGACGCGGCCTTCTTCAAGGCCCACATCTAGGCTCAGCTCTGACATGGCTGCCCCTGCGCCCCACAGCCAAGGGCTGCTTGCTGACACACCCACCCCGGGCTCCGTGACTCACCCACTGCCCCTTGCTTTAGGCAGCTGTCTGTCTCAGGCCAAAAAGCCAGAGATGCTGACAGCATGTAGGGGACAGATGAGAGGATGTGACTTGTTAGGTCACCACCACGAGGAACAACCAACCAACGAGAGAACTTACTCCTCACTTCATTTCAGTCCCCAGAGACTAGCTTTTCTACAATCCTTTCATTCCCATTGTGTTTTCCAGCTCAGATAATAAGAAGAAGAATTGAAAAGAAGACAAAATGGATTCTGTCTGGGGTTTGGCATCTTGGCATTTTTACAAGAAATGGGACAGGCTGTATTTGAATCTAAAAAAGTGGGAGAGTGGTCAAAAACCAACGCCTTTTCTCCACTTTACAGCTCACCTCAGCGTGGGAGGGCGTTTGGCAACAATGGTGGGAGAGCCGGAGAGGCCACGGGCGCTTTTGCTCCTACCAGAGAATACGGCACAGCCCCGGCCTAGGGCCTTGGGGGTTTCGAGGACTAAGTAATCATGGGGTTTTCTGTAACATCACAGCTCTCTTCTCAGAAAAGGGCTTGCTGGGTATGAGTCACGTGGTACTGTGGGGTAAGGACACCAGGGTGAGCCCAGAGCAGCCCATCCTTGTGTGCAGGGCAGGGTGGGGGGACCTGTGACGCCATAAGAGCCTATGAATTCAATGACTTCAGAGGGAACAGATGACAGCAATAGATTCAGACCCTGGGCTTCAAGTGGGGGACTGTACTCAGGAGATAATTTCACCATCTGAAGTTTTTTCAGGGGTCTATTTGTTTTGAGCCTTGAGGCTAAGGCAGGGACAATAGAATTAGAAAAGAAAAGCTGCTTGAGTGGTAGTGATTGCCAGGAGTGGTAAACAAAACCCCACCCAGAAGACAAGATGGGGGCCATACCCATTTCCACAAGCAGTGTACAGGAAGAAAAGCTTTAGATTCATCTTTCAAAGCCACTTGCTTTGCCAGTTTGGAGATTGAAATTTCAGCTATTTTTAGATGACGCTCCTAGCCTCATTGAGGGAGGGCAAGGGAGGCTTAGAGGGGCATTTAACACCAAGTGCCACAAAAGGCACCCGTGTAGGCTGAGAAGACACGCTTTATGATTTCCTTTGGAGGAAAGGCTGCTGATGAAATTTGAGTTGCGGTCTTCCTTCTTTTCTCGCTCAATTAAGTTACTTACTCCCCAGACCCTTTTAAGATTTCTTCTTTTTACTTAAGACTTTTCCATTTGTTTTCTTGCAATTGCCCAGATCATTAAGATCACAGCAAATAATGCCCCAGTCTGTCTACCTGAGGAAGTCTTCTTGGGTGAGTCTGCTAAGAGAGTCACTTGAAGCTGAAAGAGATTAAGATGGAGTGCCTAATGGTATGGGCAGAGTTTTGTCTGCAGAGCCCTCAACTTGTCAGTGCCTTTAACACCAAGGTGGCCACTACCTCACAGTGGTCAATGTGGCCTTGGTCCTTCCTTTGCAAGGAAATGCAGCTTTGACACACAGGCTCAGGAAAAGGTGATGTGGGAAGAGTCAGGCCAATTACAGTGCTGCCGATTTCTCAGCTGTGCAACCTTAGGCAAGTCACTTAACCTCTCTGGGCCTTAGTTTTCTCACCTTTAAAGTAAGAATAGCCTTCATTGCAGAGCTGTGAAAATGAGAAGTAAATGTTGCATGTCTGATACATACTAAACCGTCCATACGTAAAAGTTGTATTAATTTTTATTACTATTACACCCTGGACTGTTTTCTTGTTTTCATTACCCAGTGACAGGAAATGGAAACCCACGGTTAAGATTCTTAACCTGCTTTTGATTGTGTTGTAGAGCAGCACTGGACATTTTCTCCATCTGTTGAGATCCAGTTCACCCTCCTTTTGGTTTTTGAGCATGCCCGTAACAGCTCGGGAACACGGTGGTGATCCCTGCCAATGGGAGGCCCAATTGTGAACAAGTGTCAAACCTTTGCTGGGTCATAGGATGAGCGTTACAGCAACCATTTTTATTTTTCCGAGATATTTATTTTCTAGGGGATATTCCCTCAACGTGAAAATATGACGAATAGATATAAGTAGTTAGGGGGAGCAAATTAGAACACAGTTTGCCTGGTCATCACTGGTCAGGGTGGCCAACCAGAATTTTAGCCAAATGGTTGGCGTGGCTGCGCAGTGACCAGGGTATTTAACGGATTTAACTGAACACTCTTTGCAATCAGACCTTTGCTTAAACTGCTTGGGGCCGTGCTTGAGGGAAGCTTTTGAGTGACGCCAGGACGCCAGGAAGTTTTTCATGGATGGCACGTTCACCAGTGGTTTATTTTGATTTCTGGTCATCTGGCTCTACTTATCCACATGATCTGCTTCATTTTATACCACGGCCTTTCTCAGATTTGCTAGCCTATTTACACATCTGCTGCTGCAAAACATTCCCCAGAAAAACAGCTGCGAAATTGTTGCTTAGGTGAATAACCACTGCTGAATTTTTTTAAAAAATCATTTTATTTTTGCCTTTGTCTTAAAAAAAATTTTTTTAATTGGATATGCACTTTTATTTTCAAGAATCCCTGAATATGGTATTTTCTGTTTTATTTCAAAGAATTCAGGCACCACTAGGAAACTGTCTTGCTTTAGAGTTGTCCAAACATACTCTAATCCTTTTTCTCCTGAGCCTTATTTACCTATGGGGGCTTCCCTGGTGGCTCAGCTGGTAAAGAATCCTCCTGCAATATGGGAGACCTGAGTTTGATCCCTGGGTTGGGAAGATCCCCTGGAGAAGGGAAAGGCTACCCACTCCAGTATTCTGGCCTGGAGAATTCCATGGACTGTATATCGCAAAGAATTGGACACGACTGAGTGACTTTCACTCATAGCTAACTGATTAAATAAATAGCAGTAATTGTTCGAAATAAATTTCTTCTCTGTTTGGGCCAAGGTTAGTTCTTATCAGTACTAAAGTGACTGTAGATTTAACCAATTTGAGAAAACATAAAGTCCATTTGGTTAAAAATAATCAAACTAGTCATTTGATCTGTTAATTGAAACAAAATGATCTATTTAGTCACTACACATACACAACTACTCCTTCCAGTCTAAAACACAGTCTGTTTTCTGAGGGAAAAGATGCTTTAATCTTGCTCAGAGATACCCCAGCACTTAGCACAGTGTTTGAAGCAGAGCTCACACACAGTAAATATTTGTTGGGTGAATTAAAAGGGTCGGTGAATGAATGAAGTCTAGACCTTTCTGTGTGATTAAATTCACTGTAATGGTTTATGGAGGGGCATTATTTAGACTTTTCTTCTAGAGAACTTAGCGTAAAACAAAGTACTTTAAAAATTAAACAGGTGGAGAGAACAAGGCAGTTTGAGTAAATAGACTGATTAAAATTATTTATAAGGACGGTCTAAGATAAAATCCTACCACTGTTAAAATTTTATGATTGGACCGTAAGAAATTTTCGATATTCATTTATTTGAGACCTACAAAAATGATAATTTCATATGATTCAACTAATACTATATCTTGAAAAGTAGACAAGGAAAAATATTCATTTTTCTGGTTTGGCTTTAACATTAAGGAAAAGCAGAAAATAAAGAAGGCTACCACTGTTGGAGATTAACTAATGGACTAATAAATTAATGAAAGGCAAGAAGGAGAAAAATAAAAATTTGTGGATTAAAGCATAAATCAAATTATTCAATTGTCTATTTCAAAATATAGAAAGAAAAAAAAAGCAGGATATCTAATCATTATAGTCCAATATGGTCTCAGTTACTATGTAAATATCTCAACTAGCTATCATTTTTTTCTGTCTTCATTTGAAATATTTTACAAAAAATATCATAAAATCAGAGGAAGTTATAAATTTGAAAAGAATTCCATTCCAAAATTTTCCCAAGTGTCTACATATCTTTATATAGCTATTATTTGCTGTTCAGTTGCTTAGTCGTGTCCGACTTTCTGCAACCCCATGGACTGCAGCACACCAAGCTTCCCTGTCCTTCACCATCTCCTGGAACTTGCTCAAACTCATGTCCATTGAGTTGGTGATGCCATCCAACCATCTCATCCTCTGTCGTCCCCTTCTCCTCCTGCTGTCAGTCTTTTCCAGCATCAGGGTCTCTTCTGACCCTGAAGTCGGCTCTTCGCATCAGGTGGCCAAAGTATTGGCGCTTATTACAGTTTTATTACAAAAACAATTTCATGTGCTTTTTTCCTTAATATTTTATTCTGAGTATCTTTTTTATGCTTAGCTTTCATAATTATTTTTAATTGTTATGTTAATTCCATAGTTTATGCATCGTATTTTCTTACTTATTGTTGGATATTTGGGCTATTTCTAATTTTTGTTATTATAGCTAATCCTGCAAGAAAATCTTAACATATATAGCTTAAAATTTTTTTTTTCTGACTTACTTCCTTGGGCTAATTTCTCTAGGGTTGATAATTAAAATAATAGGTTAAAGTAAAAAAACATTTCCTAGGATACTTTAGACTTCTATTGAAGTCTAAACAGTTTTTCCATCAAGGAAAGAGAATTGTTTTCCTAACTGACCATCTGCAAGTGTTTCTTATCTTTTCTGGAGCAGGCAATAGGGTGGAGGGACAGAGGAGGCCATTGAACCAAAAAGATCTGGATGGAAGTCCTGATCCCTCACCATCCTTTCACTGTGGCCTGTTGCTTACCTTCAGAGCCCCGTTCTTCTACGAGATGGCGGTAGCGATGTCTTGCCTCATAGAGAGCAGTGTGGGCTGGAAATGCTACTTAGAAGTGCCTGTACACAGAAGTGCTGCAAAAGCAGTAATCATTATGATATGTGCCTCAGTTTCCCAACCTACAAAACAGAAAGGATATAATGTTTCTGGTAGAAGAAAGTAGAAAACTTGGTACTAACATGCTTTCTTTTTCTTCCTCTGTCACTAAATTGCAGTGTAAACTTGGGCAGAAATCTCTTTAGTTTTTGCATCTGTAAGATGAGAAGAGAGCTGAACACCCCTTTCAGCTACAAAATGAATTGCATGGTCTTGTAAAATTACCAGACTTTTAAGAACGTTTAAGTTGCCTACCGTCTCACTGGTATTGGCTCATAGAATTAGGAACCTAAATCTTACTCTTCCCTGAAGCTCCAATAAACAAATAAAACAAACACTTAAAAAAAAAATCCAGACTTCTACCTTATCACATATTTTTAACTCTCTAAGTGGAAGCTCCCACTGTGAAAAATCCAAGGACAGAGTCCAGCATTTTCTGGCTTGTCCCTTACGCTTGTGCATCGACCGTAGATTTATGGCCGCACAAGGACTTTGTTGGTGAGAATTGACTTGAAGAGAAAGCAAACTGCTGTCTGAAGCAGTCAAATTGCAGTGGTGGAAATGTTAGGAGCTTCCACCGTCTGCTTTGCTTGCCGGTTATGATTTGTGATACTCAGCAACTAATTTTCAGGCTCAAGGGGAAAAAAATAAATAGAAAGCATTTGAACAAAGACAGGCAGGACCCTTGCTGGTCCAGACCAACGTTCTATTAGTGCAGTTACCCCTTTATATTTACAAAACGCTTTCCAATACCTTCACTCATAACTCTCCTATGGCAAGTCGGCCGAAAAAGTAGTAAGATTCTCTTTTTATAGAAAGAGAAATGAGGATCAGAGGTTTGGTGACTTGCCTGAGTAGAACCAGGCCCCAAACACAATTTTTCTGATCCCTTGTTCAAGGTGTGTGCTCTCGAATGTTCTATGCAGCCTCTCCACCAGGCTTTTTGTCAACTTGCAATATTATACGTGCGATGACTGAATTCTGAAGCAGACTTTTGAAGGTATTCCCCTTAGTTAGCATGCATTGTGATTTTCCTTTCAATTTCTGAAGTAAGAAATAACTGTTTTGATACTGAGTATCCTCATTATATATTTTTTCCTTAGTATAAAATATTTGGTTGTTAATATAGGATTGTGTTTTCCTCTGGCATATTACTATAATTCTGAACTCATGTTCACCCCAAATGGTAAAATCCATCTTTCCTGTTTTTCTCTTAATAAAAACACATATTTGGGAGCATTTCTTGAGAGGGACCAACCTCAGTTTGCAATTCAACCAGCTTCTGTGTGTGTAGGGACCCCTCCTTGCCCCTACCACATTATGCATAGGTGGAGATCAAAATATAAATTAAATTGTATTTGAGAAGATTTGATCCTAAATAATAGCCTTTAATTGATCTGTTTGGTAACAATGTATCTTCATTGAGTGTGTAAGATTTTGTGGGGTGAGTTTTTCTAAAAGAATAGTGTACTATTAATATTACACACAGACCTTGAGTCGAGATTTGGTTTCTTGTATAAATCCTAAAGGAGTGGGAGAATTGTCTTTAAATAACAAATGTCTACAATCAATTATTAATTATTTATGTCAGATTTTAGCCTTGAGCCCACTTACATCTGCCTGGGCTGAGCTCTGAGAGTGCAAAGCCTTTTGCTGTTGGCTGGGGCAAAGCAAACAGAAAAGAAATCTGATGTTCAGAGCAGAAGCTTTAAATTGCCAGATTCTGAATATCAGTGAATCTTAGTGGGGCTGCTCCCCAAGATGCCCGGCAAGAGGACTGGGAAAAGAGAAGTCCCCCGGAGATTCTCCAGGTGTCTGTAGGGCTGCTGGCTCTAGGTGCGTGGCTTTCAGCAAACCCCAGAGCTGGGGAGAATGGCTTAAAACCAATATCACCATGTAAGATTAAACAAATCCCCACTTTTCTGTATTGCTGTAGGTACTAGAAAGTCAGCTGTGTATTCCTACATTTCACCAGTTCTGCATCATGCTATGTTGTTCTGATTCTAAACTGTAATGTGAACGTCAGCCCTGAGTTAGAACTGCTTTTTCTTCTTATGGGCTGGGAGACTTGGAGTGAGTAGCTATTATAGGAGAAGAGTAGAAAAGATAGACTGGAGGGGTGGAGGTGGAGATTGCCATCTGTGGCCCTGGGAGGCAGACTGGCCAGAGAAGCCAGGAGAAGGCAAGTGAACCGGGGGACTCCAGCATGAGGCCGGCTCAGTGTGGGTGCAGCACACGCGTGTGCTGGTGTGTGTTTGCCTGTGTGCTCTGCTGGGGGTAAAAGTGTCTGTGCCCCAGTGTACGTGTGAAGGTGTGTGTGAGGCTGTGTGTTTGTGCGTATGTTCTGGCGTGTTCGTGGTATGTGTGTGTGCTAGTCTGCATGCAAATGAACGTGTCTTGCATCTGCTGGCATGTCTCTCCATGTGCACCAGTGAGTGGTTTTCTGTGCATTTAAGAGGAAGCTGATGGCAGCAGGACAGCTCTGTAGAAAGAAGGGCAAACATTGCTTGAGCTTAGAGCTGGCAATCTAGGCAGGGGAATGGCGGAGCTGAGACGTCGCTGAACCCATTCCAGGCATTCTTTGCAGAAGGGAGTGAAGACAACTTCTGTCCAAACTAGAATCTCTAGGATTATGGAGAGGTGTGAGCAACTCCTTCATAGAGACCCTTTTCTTTCTCTCTCTTTCAGACTTTTTATTTGGAGTAAGTTGATTATCAATGTTGTGACAGTTTCAGGTGAACAGTGAAGGGACTCAGCCACACATATACACGTATCCATTCTCCCCCAGTCTGCCCTCCCATCCAGGCTGCCGCAAAACATTGAGCAGAGTTTCTTGTATTGTACAGTAGGTCTTTGTTAATTATCCATCTTAAACACAGCAGTGTGCACATGTCCATCCCAAACTCCCGAACTATCCCCTCCCCACATCCTCCTTCTCCCGCCCCTGCAACCATAAGTTTGTTCTCTAAGTCTGTGAATCTGTTTCTGCCTTGTAAATAAATTTATTTATATAATTTTTTTTTAGATTCCATATATAAGAGATGTCGTACAATGTATCTCCTCTGTCTGACTTACTTCACTCAGTAGGACAATCTCTAAGTCTGTCCATGTTGATACAGAGACTTCTCAGGTCACTCAACTGCCCTAAGTACTCCCCTCCTAACTCTCCCTTTTCCCAAGCCTGCTCTCTTTCTTTCCACCTTCCTCTTGGTTCCCTCTGCCTAGAATGCTGACCCTGCCCTGCCCCCCACTGTGGAAACCCTGTCTTCCTCTTATAATCAAGTCCAGATATGTGAGGACCTCCTGGACTCACTGTTGACATTATTAGCAGCATTAAGGGGATAAAGGAAGGTGGAAAATTGTTGTTCTCATAACTCATAGTTAAAAATCCAACACAAATGTTCCCTACGGTGAGCCCTTCTCAGAGTGGAGGCCCAGCACACAGAGTTTCAGGAACACTTACCAGTGAGCAGAAAACGCCACCAGTTCCCCAGTTCTCACCAGTTCTTCCCACAGTGGTCATCCTATGAGTTTTGACTAAAATAGTCAAAATACATTTGATGCTTTTCTTTCTTTCTGCCCTCAAAACAGATTGCTAAGCAATTCGATAAAGTGACTCTTAGTAACCTATTTTGGCTGTCGAGAGTTGGTATTGCCAGACTGATAGTTTTTTGCTGTAGTTGTTTTTATGTGTGATAGTTATTTTCAATATCTGGTTATTCAAACCATCTGGGTAGCACAATGCCCTTCAGTGGCCTCCTCAATCCACAGCTGGGAAAGAGAACACAGGGTGGGAAGGGAGAGGGAGGAGGTGCCCAGCAGAAAATGCTACAAATGGCCTCATTTTTGCTGAAACTTCTGCCGGCACGTTTTTAGGCCTTACAGACCTTTCTAAGGTGACAAGAATTTAATTCTCTGCCCTGTGTTTTCTTTGAAGCACTCAGCTGAAAACATGATTTTTTTATTTTAAATTTGCTGCTTTAAAGCAAAATCTGCCATTCTTGCTAAAATACTCAGAATTTTATGTGTCTTTGTGCTACCGCTTTGATCCAAAGGAACCAGAGCAGTTTGAGAAAACTGTTTTTTGGTGCTCTGAGGGTTGAAACTGCAGATGACAGTTTAATAGAACAGTTTAAGAAATGGGGCACACGCATAGACTGTGTGGTCATGAGAAACCTCCAAACAAAATGTCCCAGGGTCTTTAGGTTTGTGACTTATTTTTGTAGTCACAGGAGGTGGATGGGGCAATGTATGTTGCACCACAAAAGGCTGATGGGTGTGTAGTGAAGTCAAAGAGAGCTCTTCCTAAAGAAAGTGAAGGAGAGTGTTAGTCACTCAGTCATGTCCGACTCTTTGCGACCCCATGGACTGTAGCCCGCCAGGCTCCTCTGTCCATGAAATTCTCTAGGCAGGGATACTGGAATGGGTTGCCGTTCTCTTCTCTAGGGTATCTTCCCGACCCAGTGATAGAACCCAGGTCTCCCTCGTTGCAGGCAGATTCTTTACCATCTGAGCCACCAGGGAAGCTTTCATTTAACAGCGAAGAAAATATCTGTTGGTGGCATTAGAGACTCAGAAGAATATAATTTGAAAGACTAGTTTTGTGGCAATGTTATAGGCTATGGAGGAAACTTTGATGGAAGAGGTGTCATAGAGGTCATAGAGTCATAGAGTTGGTGGCAGCAGGAGGTGGATGATAGGGGATATAGTAAATTTGGAGGTGATGGTGGCAACTATCACGATGGTCCTGGTTCTTGCATTAGAGAAGGCTATTGTGGTGGTCGGCCAGAATATGGAAACCACGGTAACAGAAATGCTGATGGTAGCAGAGGATATAATGGTTACAATGAAAGACGACATTTTCGCAGTAGTAACTATGGTAGTGGGGGATACTATAATGATTTGGAAATTATAGTGAACAACAGCAATCAAATTATGGGCCTATGAAGTGGGACGGTTTTGGTGGAAGAAGCTCAAGTCCCTATGTTGATGGTCATAGATCTGGTAGTGGAGGGGTGAATATGGTATCAGAAGGTTCCAACAACTCAGCAGAAAAGGACTAAAGTTCTTAGCAGGAGAGAGTGAGGAGTCATCAGGAAAGCTGCAGATTACTTTGAGGCAGTCCTCCAAAATGCACTGAAGGGGCTGTAAAAATGTGCTACAGAAGGAACGATGACCATAGTCAGAAAAGGTATTGCAGCTTAAACAGAGAACCTTCTTGTTCGGGACTGTCATAGCCACAGTTTGCAAAAAGTGTAGCTATTGATTAATGCAATGCAGTATCAGTTAGATATACATTCCTGAGGTCTTTTATCACTTGAAGCTTTGTCTTTTTCCTTTCAGTATATCAGGTATATTGTCCTGTAAATTGTGGTATTGATACCAGGAATAAAAAATTAAGAAATTTTTAACTTAAAATGAAAACAAAAATTTTCACTTAAAACAAATCGTTTGGTAAACCAATTGACTTATCATTGAGTGAGTATTTACCAAGCACTTCTCATATACCCCAAGGCAAACAAACAATCCTCTACATGGTTGGCCCAACCAGCCCATTAACCAGACCAGTCTTTGAGAGATGGATGCTGAAAAGAAAGAAAAGCTTTCTTTCTTTAAGAGAAAGCTTCCCTAGTTCTATAGGTCATGTTCTCTGGTTTTACGAGAAAGTCTTAATTTCCCTACAGGCTTACTTCTTTATGGTCTAGTCTGATTTCCGTCATTTTGTGAGCCTGTGCTAATTTCCATGCTGAGTTTAATAGCAAAAGAGGCATATATCAGGAGATACCACCCAGGACTTCTAAGTTAGGCTTGAGAGCTTCAGAAATTTTCCCTTTGATTTCTTCAGATTAGAGAGGAAACTTTGTCTTTTCTTCTACTTCTCTATCAACACTTCAAAACCCAGACCTATATAAAATACACAAATGCTTTATGGACAAAATGAATCTTGCCTGTTTTCTTTGGATTTCAGTGGGAACAATAAAGATTGAGCTACAAAAGGTTGGCAAAGAGGATTTTTCTATTTCTTTCTATTAAATGTAGAGGCTTCAAAAGAACAGCTCAGAAAGTCAAATAATTGTATCTACCACAGCTCACCCATCCATCTCCCTGCTGACCTGGCCTGTGAAATCCCCTTTAAAAACTTGGTCAGCTCTCACCTGCCCATTGCAAATGCCGTATTGTTAAACGTTCCTATCCAGAATTCTACAAGGGAGGCTGCTGTAAAGCAAATTCCTTCCATTTCAACAGAGCATCTCATCAGGAATAGTTCTTTAGGGTGAGCAGAAGGGTACCTCTAATTTTCAAAGCTTTGTAATTTCATCTTGGAGAGGGAGCTACTTGGATACCAAAAACGGATTGTGAATAAAGTTATAATCACGAGCTCTTGCAATCCAAAGTCGCCTGGGGGGAGGATGTGAAAGGGAAGGTTTGGAGAGCAGTTTTTGATCTTCATGACAATTCCTTGATTTTTTTCATTAGGAAAAAAACACATCAGTTTCTAGCTATGGCTCTAAACTCAAAGCCTCATATTTGAAGCCAATCTAATTTCTGGTTTGTTTTCTGACCATAGCTTCCTCAGAAAATTCCTGTCAGCCATTTTTAAGAGCACAAAATGGCTCCTCTGTGCCAAAGGATAAAGAGAAGATTTGGCTGTTTAGGGATTTTTAAATTTCGGGTTGAATATTTCATAGCAGCATGCAAGCCTGGAGTAACTTCAATTAAAAAGAAAAAAGGCATCTAACCTCCAAATTGACTAATCATCTCAGACTCAGTGCAGAATGATTACCCAAGGAAGACGGTACTGTGCTGCTTGATCCTCTCTAGGGAGTCCTCTCAATGGGCCTAGGTGCTGTCCCTGTAATGAGTCCTCTCTAGGGAGTCCTCTCTATTTTCCTGGATGCTTTCCCCATAGAATTCCTTCAAACCCACAGTCTTTCTCCATCAGATATGATCATGGGACTTTACCTTTCTCTTCCATCACCTTCATTCCTTTTCTCTGAAGGTTTTTAAAAAATCCTTTCCAAGGGAATATAAAAACTCACATTTAATGGGATTTTGAATTATGCAAATGAAAAATAATACAATACAAAAAATTATTAATTTTTGTCTCGATTTATGTGCACTATTTACAATAATGTGGCTCTAATTTTGCATTTATTCCTGTGAGAAATTAACTAGAATTTTGGAAAATCATCAGGAATGAACCTTTCATATAGTGTAACTACTTTGTAATCAAAAGTGGCTTTGGTAACATCATGATTAGCTGGTGTGGATATGGGGAATGCTGTCAGTGAATTTTACTTTCAGTGATAAGAATGGAGCCTCTCTGGAAAGATTTTCTGTGACCTAAGTGGGGCTTCCTTGATATGACAGAATCACAGAATATTTGAACTGAAAGAGATAGATACCTTTGGGTTCTACTTCTGGATCTTACCAGAGAAGAAATGGTGGTCCAAGAGACAAAAATCACTCTGGCTCTATTTACTTGTGTACGTTTAGCTTTCTTTCTGCCTATCCTCTGTCTGTCTTGCTCCTGACAGGATTCTGGGAGGAGTGCTGATTTGATCTTCTCTCAGGGGCTACGCAATGGCACCCCACTCCAGTACTCTTGCCTGGAAAATCCCATGGACGGAGAAGCCTGGTGGGCTGCAGTCCGTGGGGTCCCTAAGAGTCAGATACGACTTAGCGACTTCACTTTCACTTTTCACTTTCCTGTATTGGAGAAGGAAATGGCAACCCACTCCAATGTTCTTGCCTGGAGAATCCCAGGGGACAGGGGAGCCTGGTGGTTTGCCGTCTATAGGGTCGCACAGAGTCGGACACGACTGAAGTGACTTAGCAGCAGTAGCAGCAGCAGGGGCTACAGGAGAGCAGGTGCTGTAAAGCAAGGCCCTCCTGCAGCCTGTTGCCCTGTAGGTCAGGGCCTGCAGCATTAATGGACAAAAATCTTAAGAACAGTGGGAACTTGATGTGTAGAAGCTTGAGTGGAGGGAGAGTACTTTTTGTCTATATAAAATAAAAGTTTAATGAACAAACAAGTGATCCGAATTCCTTATATTATTACTATATCTAGGTTCAGAAAATGCCTAATATATGTAAATGACAACTCAAAAAACCTGCTTTTTAAAACAAAAAAAATATTAGCCACATACAAAAGGACCTTCCCCCTGCTAGATGAGGCTCTTTGAAACTTTGGTGGAAGAGACTATTATAACAACACTTACTTGGGCGAGTGCTATCAAATTATTATTAATGGAAGAATTCATGTTCTAATTCAACTGTTTTCATGAGTGTGAGTTTTCACTTAGTGGATTTTCGTAGCATACATGTGTGCATGCTAAGTAGCTTCAGTTATGTCTGACTCTCTGCAACCCAGTGGACTGTAGCCTGCCAGGCTCCGTTGTCCTTGGGATTCTCCAGGCAAGAGTACTGTAGTGGGTGGCCATGCCCTCATCCAGGGGATCTTCCTGACCCAGGCATCCAACCTGCATCTCCTGCACTGCCGGCAGATTCTATACTGCTGAGCCACTGGGGAAGCCCTTTCATAGCGTAGACAGACACATTCAACTTTCTTAAAGGAGAGATGTGTCCAGATTTTCTCATCAGTTGTTTACCAATGGATGACCTTCCTAGGATTAGCAAGATTGACCCTTTGGACTTGGAAGAATTTCCTTTTAAGAGCTTTCTGTGATGTGGTTCTACCTGGGTATAGAACCTCCCTGCTTGGCACCCCATTGATGACTAAGACAGACAGATAAATCAATGGCATCTTAAACATCTCTGCTGTGACTGCCCGGGGCCGTGGAGACCACAAGGACAGTGACCCACTGATCAAAGGCCCTGGCAGCCATCTAGTCATGACAGGTCCTCTCTAGCTGGAGAGAAAAGACTACAATGAGAGAAAATCGAGTTATCTTCCTATTAGTGAAGAGGGTATGTTATAACAAAACATTTCATTGTTGGAAATAATATCAGAGGTAGAAATAAAATACAGAGCATAGCCATCCTTTAAAGAATCCTGAATATATTTTCTGAGGAAGCACTATTACACGTCAGCTACTGCACCGTGATAAGTCCCAGTTGCTATGCTCAGAGAACTCACAGTTGCGAGACACGACAGAGGTCTCTGACTGGTCTGGTGAAGTGATATGAGCTGCGGTAACAGTCAACACTTGTTGAGAGGAGTTTGTTTTCCGCGTTGTTTACATGCGTTAGGTCAGATAGTCCTCTGGCACTTTTGCTGGTGTCCCCATGATGCAGGCAGGGGGCTGAGGCCCAGTGGCACATGGCTGGCATGAGTTAGAGCTGGGCTTTGACCCCAGGCAGCCTGGCCCCCACTATGAACTATATTGCCCCTGGGAGATAACAGCTTACATTTGTTATGAACTTTGCGGTAAGACTTGAAGTTTGCTTGCCACAAAAAGTTGGGAAAGGGCAGATCTGGTGTTAGGAACAGAATGTCTTACCACAGGAAGGGCTCTTAGTAGCCCCCCCGCCTGTGTCTGGAAACTCATTCCCCACCCTCAGAATGGTTCTGGGATGAAGAGCCTGGGGACCTCACATCATGGCCCTTGGGACTGCGGTGTGTAGCTCACTGCCACTCAAGGCCCAGCACTGACTTCCCTCCATGGGGCCAGCTGCTCACATGAACCAGCTCTCCTCATCCAAAGGAGCTGACTCCTGAAGGTCTTGTTCACTGAAGTCTATAACAAAGGCATTGTTTCCCAAACTGTATTCTGCAAGATAGAATGCTGTGCCACAGCAAGAAGGGATAGACGTACTGGAAACACTAGTTTGAGCAAACTTAAGGAAGGTTTTTTTTGTTGTCATTTCACTGCAGGACTTGTCAGAACCTTCTCTCTGCAAATGTGCCTTACACATCCCCAGAGGAAGAGAGGGAGAAACAATATCTAATAGTGTATGAATTGATTTGACCCAATTTGGCATTTATTTTTTCAGAGAACTGCTATTAAATGGTCTGCAGAATCGTTCGAAAAAAGTTCAGTGGAGAACAGTATCAAGTAGTTCAAATGTAAGGGCTTTCAGAAAGCTACACTGGAGGAGCAAAGGGATACACATTGGGGTCGCAGGATTTGAATGGGTAGGACTCATGCAAAGAGGGGAGAGGAAGACACCCCAAGAATGGGAGGACTGTATCCAAGGCAGGACAGGAGTATGAATGTAAATGCCCAGGTAAGGACTTAGACGCTCCATTCCTTTTGAGCAGCTCTCATTTCCTACTCATATCTCCATGGCAATCAGGACAGGCGAATGATTAGGGGGACATAATTTAGGGACACCGATTGGGAGGATTGTTCCAGTGAAAAGAGAGGTCAGTAATATTTTACCCTTCTTAAATAACCTAGGTGCTAAACTCTGCAACGGAAACTCCCAACAGCCTGGGGAAGGTTTAGCATGTCCTCTGTAGCGGATGATGCATGCTCATACCACACTGGCCTCCCCCTCAGTGCCTGGCCTGCCTTCCAGCTGCCTCCAGCTGCACCCCTCAGCCTCGCTCTGGCGTTTTGTGCACCTGGCCATGCAGGAGGCGGTGCAGGAGGCGCTGGTGGTGCAAGAGGTCCAAGGCCCTGCAGCGGCAGCTCTGGGCCAGGGACTGAATTCAGACCCAAATAGCCTTGCTGTCACATATGCTAACCCTGCACCACCTATTTCCACAAACTTGCCAGTATCATGAAGCCCTGTTGTTAAGAGTGGTGACTAGCTGAAATGGCAACCCACTCCAGTACTCTTGCCTGGAAAATCCCATGGACAGAGGAACCTGGTAGGCTACAGTCCATGGGGTCACAAAGAGTCGGACACGACGGAGCGACTTCACTTCACTTCACTTTCTGCTCCTGCCAGACTCCCCCACATATGTACTATATCTGTTTCCTAGGGCTGCTGTAATGAAGTACCATAGCTTGAAAACCAGTTAATGGTTTTCTCACAGTTCTGGAGGTTAGAAGTCCAAAATCAAGGAATTAGTGGAGTGTTGTTTCCTTCTCTGAGAGAATCTGTTTTATGCTCTCTCCTAGCTTCTGGTGGTTTGCTGGCAATTTTTGGCATTCCTTGGCTTGTAGATACAACACCCTGAATTCTGCCCCCAACTCCATGTGGCATTCACCCTATGTGGAAGTCTGTCTCTGTATTTAAACTTTCCCTTTTTGTAAGGACACGGACCTATTGGGTAAGAGCCCACTCCATTGACCTGATCTTAACTTGAGCATCTGCCAATACATTATTTCCAAATAAGGTCACATTCATAGGTACTGAGTGGGGAGAGGTTAGGACTTCAACAATCTTTAACAGGGTATGATTCAATCCATAACACCCACCAGTGCTTCCTGGGAATATCTCCCAAATAAAGTACTGGTACTCCAAACTTCATCTCAGAGTCTGCTTCTGGAAGAACCTGAACTAAGATACCCTTTTTAAAATTGGTACCTCAGAGGGGATACAGAGAGATTGTGAAACTTTCCAAGTACCATGTTCTTTGCTGAAATTATGGTTTGAGTCAGCATTTTAGTTTCTTACCTAAACACTAGAATATGTTTCTCAACCTTTCCTAAGACTATCTAGAAGGGCGGTTTCTATGATGGCCCAGTTTATTTGTTTTGAACATTGGTTGTTATTCACCATGATGTGGTTCAGTGAGGAAAGAAAAGAGGCACGTCAAAGGCACAGGGGTCTTTGCCATCAGGCATCGCTAAGGGAAAGACACTTCCAGCCCAAGGCATAAGTGTTTATTTCCAGCATGGCTGACTGTCAAGCTCCCACTGAAGTAACCGGCATGGAAGCAGACTGCGGGGTTGCCGAGCCAGCTCTGTCCCCTCCCTTCCTCCGGAGGATGGAATAAACATGTCAGAGGGGAGGGTGCTTCCCATCTCGGGAGCACCGGGGTTGCCCTTTAGAAAAACATCGCCAGCACATTCTGCAATCTCGAAATGAATCTGAATGGTAATTCAAGCGGCAGGGCTTGTTCTGGATTTTAGACAGTTCCAGACCCTGCTCCAGGCCCTTTTTTTCCAATCTCCATCCAGATTCCACATAACAGTGGTCTGGATGGCAAAGGGACTCTGACAGGAGGAAGGGCCAGGGTGGCAGTTGCGGCTGCCCCCTCCTGCCTTCTGTGTGGTCTCCTTCCTTGGCTGGTGAAAGAACAAAGTGTTTGCAGTGCTGGGGCCCCAGCTGTGAGGCAGGGTGGTTCCAGTTCAGTTTTGAGTTAAGAAATGCTTTAAACAAGTTCTTGCAAAGAGTCACCAGGAATTGGCCATTTCTCTCTAGAGCTTTCAACAGTCCATGAGCATTTTAGAAACAGGATTAGGGCCCTGATTACAAGGAATGGCTGTGTGAGTGTGTTTTAATTATGAATAGATTCTGATTCTAGTGAGACACTCTTGTTTCCAAATACAGATGCTTAGACCAGGACCAAGAGTGACTTGACTTTCTCTAGTATTACAAGTGGAGAAGGCGATGGCACCCCACTCCTGTACTCTTGCCTGGAAAATCCCATGAGCGGGGGAGCCTGGTAGGCTGCAGTCCATGGGGTCGCTAAGAGTTGGACACGACTGAGTGACTTCACTTTCACTTTTCACTTTCATGCACTGGAGAAGGAAATGACAACCCACTCCAGTGGTCTTGCCTGGAGAACCCCAGGGATGGCGGAGCCTGGTGAGCTGCCATCTATGGGGTCGCACAGAGTTGGACACGACTGAAGTGACGCAGCAGCAGCAGTATTACAAGAAGGTTGTGTGTGTGTGTGTGTGTGTGTGTGTGTGACAGAGACAGACAGAGATCAAGAGAGACAAGAGAGAGACAGAGAATTAGGAGGCAGGAAAGGGACAGGAAGATGTATTAAAGAGATATTCGTGGCAAATAGTATAATTTTTAGGATTTCTTTCTCTTCTTGTTAGCAACCAGCACCTCAAGAGAGCTCTGGGGTGTGGGTGTGGGAGGAGAGTGTGTTGACTAGGATAACTGACGAGAATAGGAACAGCACTACTTTTATTCTGCTGCTGGAAGACGGCCCCCTCCTCTGCTAGAGAACGCCACTCTGGGAGGTTCAAATCCAAAGACGGCCCCCTCCTCTGCTAGAGAACGCCACTCTGGGAGGTTCAAATCCTCAGGAAGGAATCCCTCCTGCTCAGCTCATTTGACAGAAAGGAAGGTCCTACCTTCTGAAGTAGGACCGTCTTCATTTATTTCAGATTCCTTCCCTCGTTGCCAGCTTGCCATTCACCTCTAACTCCACCTCTAATGACGTTTGTCGAGTGCCTCCGCACACCTGGTGTTTCCCCGCAGGGTCCCGTCTCATAGCCCTTCAATCTTACAACAACCCCCTGAAGTTGGCAGCAGTTCTCCATTTTATGGATGAGAACACCAAAGCTGTAAGTGACTTAAGAGGTTCGTCTCAGGACTTGTCATTAGCAAGTGGTGCAGCCTAGGTTGCGTGCCTGCCATTGCTGGGCTCCTCGCTGTGCTGAGCTCCACCATGAATACAGCTGCAGGAAGAGGGGCATCAGAGGAGGGGCTGTGGTGTGGGATGCTGAGAGCAGACCTGAATCTCTCTTTGGGTAACTTGGGTGCCGCTGACCACACTTCTATCCATGGCTCTGAGACAGACCTGTCTCAGGCACTCTCCCAGGGGCACAGGGACAACCGCCAGACACCCGCGCACACACCTCTTGCCAGCACCATTTGCTCACCCACTGATGCGTGGTGACAGGGCTGGCTGCAATTGACCGAGAGCTGCTAGTAAACACTTACTGGATGCTCAGAATGGGTCCGGGAGCCATTAGTCCTAGGAAAGACCCGTCCTCTGGCCAAGTCCCCTCCCTAGTGGTAGCTGGTCTTGACTAATGTAAAATGTGGTCTTCCCTTACGTGAGGAGAATTGTTTCTCAAACTCATCTCCCTCCTTCTTGGCATTGCTCAGACCCCATCTCTGGTTTGAAGACTTTGCAGCCCACGCAGCCAGCAATAACCCCTCCCTTCACTGAACTCCTCAGGTTTTCACCATCTGTCCCTCTCAATGGATGATGAAGAACATGGGTTCTGGAGTCACACTGACTGGGTTCAAAGCCTACCTTCAGTACTTTTCAGCTGTGTGTCCTTAGGAGAAAATAAAGGCTTTCTGGATCTGGGGCTCTTCATCTGTTTAATGTGATGATACCTATCTCAGAGGGGTTTTGTGAGAAGCAAACTCTTTAATGCTGAAAAGCATTGGGCTTGGTGCCCAGCCCATGAGCCCTTGATATACACCGGTTCATAAGGTCAGTGCCCTGGGCTGTCATTGACTGCTGACTCATGTCATCATCCAACTCTTGTATTATGAATGAACTTTCTATGTGGTTACACTTCATTTTTCCAATGGAAAGATTCTGGAGGCAAGGTCCCTGACACTGTTGTTTTTTTCATGCCTAAAGCATTTACCATTGGACTGTCTTGAATGAAACCCAGTGGTTAAACAGAGCTCAGCAAACTTTTTCTCCAAAGGACCAGGTAGTAAACATTTTAGGCTTATGGGCCATAGGTCTTTTTCACAACTACTCAACTCTGCTGAAAGTCCCTCAGTCGTGTCCGACTCTTTATAACTCTGTGACTATACAGTCCACGGAATTCTCCAGGCCAGAATACTGGAGTGGGTAGCCTTTCACTTCTCCAGGGCATCTTCCCAACCCAGGGATAAAATCCAGGTCTCCCGCATTGCAGGCAAATTCTTTACCAGCTGAGCCATAAGGGAAGCCCAGGAACACTGGAGTGGGTAGCCTATCCCTTCTCCAGTGGATCTTTCCGACCCAGGAATCAACCTGGGGTATCCTGCATTGCAGGCAGATTCTTTAGCAACTGAGCTATCAGGGAGTAACACAAAAACACCCACAGACAGTATGCAAGCCAGTAAGCATGGCAATGTTCCAAAAAACTTTGTTTACAAGCAGGTAACTGCCCAGATGTGGGCTGTAGGCCCTACTTTGCCACACCTGGTTAACAGCAATGGAAACAGAAGTCAGATACTTGGGTCCAAATTTACATCCACCACTTAATACGCCCACTTTTCCAGGTTTGTGTTTGAAAGAAGGCCCCATCAGTAAGTGTCTGCCTGTCTCTGCCCGATCCCAGTCCATGGCACCAGGGAGACACCCGAGGTGTCCTCCTTAGGCAGCTGCACAGCTGAAGTGGGCGGTTGACTGCAGTGAGCAGAGAGCACAGGTGTGGAACTTAAAACAAAAATGGTATACATTTGCTGGGGGAGCATCTTCAAGGTCAATAACTTTCTCACTGAAGTGAAATGGAAACACGAAGTGATTTGGCTGGGCTGAGGGATAAAAGCATTTGTTATTTTCTCTAATTTGCTGTGTTCATGGGGAGTTTAGTCATAGGAGTTTCTATTCTTAGGAACTCACAGCACGTCGTGACACACATCTTATTCACCCACAAAATAATTCTGTTCTACATAACAAGCCTTTACAGGCAAGGGGTGGAAGGCAATTATGAGAAATCATGTGTGTTAGGATTGTTACCAGTGCTTCAAGAGCATCAAAGTTAATTAACAAAGCATGTGTACAGACCCCCTCTCTAATCTTACCAGAAGCTCAGGTTATAATGAAAGGATGACATTCTATTTTCAACTTTCTTATAATCCTTGAAATTGTGTTGATTTTGAAAGTAAAAATACAATATCGTGTTAAGGAAAGTCAAGCACAGGTGAGAATTATAGAGCATTTAGAGTCTGGCTCAAAGTGGTAAGTGTTATTGTAAGACAAGAATGTATTGGGTGATGTCAAGATCTCATCATTGGGAAAATGGGAAGCTACATCATAAATGTCTGCCTGATCATCCTAAGCTTTCTCATTGTAACAGGATGAGTTGTTTTCTAATAATAATAAATCTTATTAAGGAGAAGTAATAATCTCCTTTGGGACAAGAGTAAAATAAATTGAATTTGGTTTGTCTTCAAAATATAATGAGTATTTCTCCAGTGCAGCATAAGAAATAGAATATCACCTAGGAGAAACTTATGTAGGCAGTGATAAAATGGGAAAATATAATAAAAGAAAACCCACATGCCCCGTGGAGGAGAAGCCCGCTGTATGTGTGATTGTCATCTTGTGAGTGGTTCGATCACACTTCATGGTTTTGCCAAGTGCTTTATTGTAAATTACTGTATGAAAAATTTATATCACTTTGAAATGTATAGGTTAGCCCCCTTTTATTGGCGGAGAAGCTAAAGTTTAAAGAGGATAGGTGATTTGCTCAAGATTATTCATTGGTAGAGGTGGAAATTGAATTTTATTCTTTTGGATCCAAATCCAAGCTTTTCTCCCACACCGTTACATGTGCACAGGTTATGTGTGTGTCTGTGGCCTGGAAGGGTGGCATGCAAAGAGGTGTACAACCTTACAAAAGAGAATGCACTCAACTAAAATTTGCACATGAACTTCATTGTTACAATACTTTTCATTTTCTGTTTCCTCTCAGAGGTTAAATTTTCCATTTCTGATTTTAACCCAAAGAAGAGCTAATTACATTTTATGGGCCACTCTTGAAGAAGGCAAACTGGAAAAAATATACAATGCCAACTAACTAGCCTAACAGGATGTGGACTCTTTTTTTTTTTTTTATGTTTAGCTTTTTATTCTCTTTTCCTTGGAAAGATCCATTTTGCCATATTTTATTTTTTTAATTAATTTTTATTAGCGTGTAGTTGCTTTACAATACTGTGTTATTCCTGCTGTACAGCAAAGTGAATCAGTTATATGTATATATATCCCCTCTTTTTAAGATTTCCTTCCTGTTTAGTTCACCACAGAACCTTGAATTCCCTATGCTATACAGCAGATTCTCATCAGTTATTTATTTCATACACAGCAGCATATATATGTCCATCTCAGTCTCCTGTTTCATCCCACCCACCTTCCCCCTTCTTGATGTCCACATGTTTGTTCTTTACATCTGTGTCTCTATTTCTGCTTTGCAAATAGGTTCATCTGTACCATTCTTCCAACATGTACCATATTCTTTCACATATACGTGCTAATATACGATATTTATTTTTCTCTTTCTGTCTTAGTTCACTGTATATGACAGTCTATAGGTCCAACTGTGTCTCTGCAAGTGGCAGTATCTTGTTCTGTTTTACGGCTAATACTGCATTGTATATATGTACCACATCTTTTTATCCATTCCTCTGTTGATGAACATTCAGGTTGTTTCTGTGTCCTGGCTATTGTAAATAGTGCTGCAGTGAACACTGGTGTGCATGAGCTTTTGAATTATGGTTTTCTGCAGGTAGATGCCCAAGAGAGAGATTGCTGGACCATAAGGTAATTGTATTTTTAGTTTTTTAAGGAAAATTGGCTCTACCAATTTACATTCCCCCATAGTGTAGGAGGGTTCCCTTTTCTCTACATTCTCTCCAACACTTACTGTTTGTAGATTTTTTTAAGTTATTTATTTTTGACTGTGCTGGGTCCTCGTTGCTGTGCATGGGCTTTTCTCTGGTTGCGGCGAATGGAGGGCTACTCTGTTGCAGTGCTCGGGCTTCTCACTGTGGTGTCTTCTCTTGTGGAGCAGGGGCTCTCGGTGCGCGGGCTCAGGAGTTGTGGTGCAGGGCTTCGTTGCCCTGCAGCATGTGGAATCTTCCCAGACCAGAGATCCAACCTGTGTCTCCTGCGTTGGTAGGCAGATTCTCATCCACTGTACCACCAGGGAAGTCCTGGTTTTAGATTTTTTGATGGTGGCCATTCTGACCAGTGTGAGGTGATATCTCATTGTAGTTTTAATTTGCATTTCTCTAATAATTAGTGATCTTGAGCTTCTTTTCATGTGCTTCTTGGCCATCTGTATGTCTTCTTTGGGGAAGTGTCTACTTAGGTCTTCTGCTCATTTTTTCACTTTTTAAAAAAAATAATGAGCTACATGAGCTGTTTGTATATTTTGGAGATTAATCCCTTGTCACTTGCTTCATTTGCAAATATTTTCTTCCGTTTCAAGGGTTGTCTTTTTGTTTTGTTTATGGTTTCCTTTGCTGTGCAAAAGCTTTTAAGTTTAATTAGGTCCCACTTTTGTTTATTTTTGTTTGTATTTTCATTACTGTAGGGTGGGTCAAAAAGGGTCTTGCTGTGATTTATGTTAAGAAGTGTTCTACCTATGTTTTCCTCTACAAGGTTTAAGTGGCCATCCATAATTTAGGTCTTTAATCTGTTTTGAGTTTATTTTTACTACTAACTCTTGTACAATTTAACTCTAGCAACAATTGTACAGGAAACAAAATATCTACTTTTTTTGATATTTGGTCTCCGGTTGCATCAAATAGCTTTTGACTGAGTCCTCAGAGCAGGGCTTTTCAGCCTCTACACGGTAACATTTGGGGCTGGATAACTCTTTGCTGTGGGAGACTGTCCTGTGCTTTGTAGGATGTTTAGCATCATCCCTGCCCTCCCCCACTAGGTGCATTGGCAGGTGGGTTCTTATCCACAACATCTCCAAGTTGTGATAATCCAGAAAGTCTTTGCTGCTGCATCGCTTCACTCGTGTCTGACTCTGTGCGACCCCACAGACGGCAGCCCACCAGGCTCCTCCATCCCTGGGATTCTCCAGGCAAGAACACTGGAGTGGGTTGCCATTTCCTTCTCCAATGCATTCATGCATGCTAAGTCGCTTCAGTTGTATCCGACTCTGCGTGACCCTATGGACAGCAGCCCTTCAGGCTCCACTGTCCACAGGATTTTCCAGGCAAGAATATTGGAGTAGGTTGCCATTTCCTATTGCCCAAATCCTAGGGGGAAAGGTCTGCCCCTGGTTGAGAACTAGTGCATTAAAGCCATCATTTTCGTTGGTCAGTCACTCAGTGATGTATTAGGCCTGATGGACAATCTAGTCTGACTTCATTTTGGTCATTAAGTTGCCCAGTACAGGCGGCTAAGCACTTTCCCAACATCAGTTGAAGTGAGGCAGCCTCAGGGCTGCCCTGTGAGACTGGCTTTTGGATGGCTCTTCCCAACAGTGGCAGCTATAACTCATGGAAGGCAGCCACTTGGCACTGTGTCTTCAAGTTGGCAAATTCCTTCTTCTGTTTTCTTATTTCCACCTAGATGGTGGGATTGAGGGAGGTCGGTTTCAACAGGAAGTGGAGAGAGCATAGATTTATGAGGCAGCCAGACTTTAATTGAAACTCTGGCTTTACCTAGCTATGTGACGTTGTGCAAGTGACTAGACCTCTCTGAAACTGCTCCTTTTTAAAATTTTAATGAATTAACTATTGGTTGCACTGGGTCTTGGTGGCTGCGCGCGGGCTTTCTCTAGTGGTGGTGAGAGGGCTAGTCTTTGTTGCGGTGTGCGGGCTGCTTCTCGTGGAGCACAGGCTCTAGGCGCGCAGGCGTTAGTAGCTGCAACACGCAGGCGCAGTAGTTGTGGCACATGGGCTCTAGTTGCTCTGTGGCATGTGGAATCTTTCCAGATCGGAGATTGAATCTGCATCCCCTGCATTGTCAGGTGGATTCTTATCCACTGTACCACAAGGAAAGTCCTAAAACTGTCTGCTCCTTTATAAAATGAAGATTGCCTACCTTAAACAACTTGAGAATTAAAGATAATGTGTGTCAAGGGCCTGGATGGAGCAAGGCACGTGGTAAGCCTGTGATAAATGTTTTCTATATCTATGCTGCTGCTGCTGCTAAGTCGCTTCAGTCGTGTCCGACTCCATGTGACCCCATAGACGGCAGCCCACCAGGCTCCCCCGTCCCTGGGATTCTCTAGGCAAGAACACTGGAGTGGGTTGCCATTTCCTTCTCCAATGCATGAGAGTGAAAAGTGAAAGTGAAGTTGCTCAGTCGTGTCCGACTCCCAGCGACCCCACGGACTGCAGCCTACCAGGCTTCTCCGTCCATGGGATTTTCCAGGCAAGAGTACTGGACTGGGGTGCCATTGCCTTCTCCATTCTATATCTATAAATATTAATAAAAAAAGAATGAACAGCTGAATGGATAAAGTAGAAACGTCAAAAGGAGTGTCAGGCAGTGACCAGGTCCCTCTGGGCTGGTATCTAGGATTTTCTGACGATCCCTGAAGCGTATGCCTATCTTCAGCTCCCTGGAGGCCCTCTCAACCTGTTCTCACTTCAGTGTCCCTGCTTCTCTGACTCTTGAAGGACCTGCATGTTCCAGAAGAAAAGGTTGGAAAGGTGTCAGTTCACGTAGAAATATGCCAAAGCATTGTTGATCTGGGGTTTGAAAAACAACCAGTCACTAAGCCACAGAGGGATAGAAATGTGAACAGATGGGTGGATGGGAAGGCAGTTCTTGATAAAGCAGCACAGGAGCCGCTGCCTTGGCCAGAGCTGGAGGAGAGGCTGAAGGGTGGGAAGGGTGGCAGAGAGCTGCCACAGGCCTGGATCCCAAGGCCCAGCCGCTGGCACCCATCACATTTGCAGCAGGGTCTATACTAGGCACCAAGGAGAAAGGGAAAGATCCACAAAAGCGTGCTTTGCCAGGACAGCCCCGGGGAAAATGATGAAGGTGACTTATTTGGGGCCACCTCTCCTTCCTCTGATCATGGAATTTATGTTTGGTAAAAATGCTAGGGGATCCCCTTTGTCCCCATCACTTTAGGTTCACTGGCCCCGAGAAAGGAGATGGCAGAATTGAAAAGCTGGAGGCTGAGCCAGAAAGATGTTGGAGGTGGAATTTAGGTCACAAATGGGATTCGGGAGTTCTAAGTTTGTTCCAGTTAACAGTTTGTGATTCCAGATCTACAGCCCAAGATGGACTCCCAGACAAGTACTCTTTCTGCACTACCAGGTTCCTTCCTCTTAATCCCATGTCTTATTTTAACTCTAAATTCTAGGATAATAGGTATTCAAGGAAATCAGTACTGTTTCCAAATCAAACAACCTTTACAATCTTTATGTCTTAATTTACTTGATGCTGCCCCTAAAAGTGCAAAGGTTCTCCTGCCCTAGAATACTAAAGAAAATGAGAGATAAACAAACATGATCTGGAAGTCAGTAACTCTACTGCATCTTATTTAAAATTGGGTGGATTTTGTTACCTGTTTTTAGAACCGACAATGCACACATTAAACACAACATTTTTCATATTTTAATGATTACAAGGTCAAAGCACACTGATTATGGAAAAGAACAAAGAGAAAACAAAAAAATCATTTAAAAACTTTTGCTACAAAAACTCATTAGGATGTTGGTGATCATCCTTCGAGGTTTGAATATGAGCATTTAGTTTTGTGACTGTTTTTCTCATTTAACGATAAATCATGGCCATTTTTCCTTCTTGTTAAATATTTCTTTATATCAGTTTTAGTGCCCATAGAGTGCCATAATTTATTCTACCACTGCTTATTGTCAGAAATTTAAATGGCTTCACACATAATTTGGCGCATTATGAACAGAGCTGCTATAGACATTTCTATGCATATATCAGATCGACATTTGGGGTTATTTCCTTGGAATAAGTTCATGGCAGTAGACTTTCTAGGTTTCCCCTCCCTTCAGGGTCTCTACTTTCTGGGGCCTGTTTCTGGTGCCTTCCTGGGCCCAAACTTTGCATCACCCACTTTTCTCATGAAGCTGCCTAAACTCCAGGCCTATCTCCATCTGTTGGCGATCTCACGTGAGACAGGGTGCACAGCACACCTCTCCTGGCCTGCTCTTCAAGGGGCAGAGCTGACAGCCATTGTAACCATGGTGATCAAGACCAAGAAGGGTTTCTTCTATCATTCCCTTCAGACATTTATGATGGTAACAGAGGACCACAGAGGACATATCCATCCAAAGAAATCTCTCAGGGAATGGAGGGAGGCAGGTAGGGAGAGTCCCCAAATCTCAAACTTCTAACCAACTCGGTCCCTGGTTAGACTCTTGTCTTGCCTTACTGTCTCCCTGGTTGTGGTCTTTCTTCCTCCTACCCTAAGTCCACCTCTCAGCTCCACCTATGAGCCCCTGCTCATCAGCTGGTATTGCTAATTTCTCTCTCGGCCTAGCACCTCTGACATCCAACTGCTTCTTCCTTGAGTTTCTTCTTCCTACTGCCTGCTCTACTCTGTGCAGAGAGTCAGATCCTCCACAAGATGGGGTTTAGGATATTTATGGAATAAACAGAGTGGTTGCAGGCATGGGTAAAGGTGACTGGAGGTAGGGAAAAGGTGCGGCCATCAGGGTTCTGCACAGGTGCATCTCATTTACATGTTTCTGGATGCATGTTGAACATGGGGACGCTTAGCACAATCTGAGGCTAGAGTTTTCCAAACTTTGACAGTTGTAAGAAAAGCCTCTGTCAGCTCTCTGACACCAAAATGCTATTCATTAGACACCCATGCAGGCCCAGTTTTAGGATCAGGAACCCCAACCAGCCCCAGTTGGTTCACACTGGGCAAGAGCTGACTCCAGATTCCTGTAAAACAGCTGCAATGCATGAGTCTGGAAAGGTACGCAATTAAAGAGAGGAAAAAAAAAAAAACACCTAAAGCAAATTTAATCAATGAAGGCAGTTTAAAAAGCAAAGGGGTTTTAATAAGCTGTTCCGTAATCTATTGTTCTGTAAGACAAGTCCAGGAATTTCTACTAGTATCAGCTTCTGTTAACTCTTTGTGGCATGACTGCCCCCCACCTCCAGCATTTAATGTGCACTTACCAGTACCAAGCTAGGGGCTGAGCACACACCATCCGTTATTGCAATTATTCCTCTCAAGCATTTGTAACAACCCCATGATATCCACATTTTACAGATCTTTATAGAAGAAACAGGCTCAGAGAGGTTATATAAGATATCCCAGACCACATAGCTAATACGTAGCTAGTTCAGTTCAGTTCAGTTGCTCAGTTGTGTCTGACTCTTTGTGACCCCATGGACTGCAGCACACCAGGATTCCCTGTCCATCACCAACTCCTGGAGCTTGCTCAAACTGTGTCCATTGAGTCGGTGATGCCATCTAACCATCTCATCCTCTGTCATCCCCTTCTCCTCCTGCCTTCAATCTTTCCCAGCATCAGGGTCTTTTCCAATGAGTTAGTTCTTCGCATCAGGTGGCCAAAGTATTGAAGTTTCAGCTTCAGCATCAGTCCTTCCAATGGATACTCAGGATTGATTTCCTTTAAGATTGACTGGTTGGATCTCCTTGCAGTCCAACTGGCTCTCAAAGAGTCTTTTCCAACACCACAATTCAAAAGAATAATTTCTTTGGTGCTCAGTTTTTTATAGTCCAACTCTCACATCCATACATGACTACTGGAAAAACCACAGCTTTGACTAGATGGATCTTTGTCGGCAACCTGGATTTAAAACCCAGGACTGTCTCATACAAAAGCCATGATCCTAATTGCTGTATCATTGTTGAAAACTTTTTCCCATACTGGATTTTGAAAGTACTCCTAAGATAGCATGAGTACTCCGCTGAAATCTTTCAGGTGGCCATCGGGGCCACCAGGCCTCCTCTCCTCCAGATCTGTCCTCCTTGCTGTGTCTGAATGGAGGTCCCTGAATTGCCTGGAAAATCCCGTGGACGGAGGAGCCTGGTGGGCTGCAGTCCATAGGGTCACTAAGAGTCAGACATGACTGAGCAACTTCACTTTCACTTTTCACTTCCATGCATTGGAGAAGGAAATGGCAACCCACTCCAGTGTTCTTTCCTGGAGAATCCCAGGGATGGGGGATTCTGGTGGGCTGCTGTCTATGGGGTCACACAGAGTCGGACAGGACTGGAGTGACTTAGCAGTAGCAGCAGCAGAACTGCTCTGGGGGCAAGAACCAAATGGAGAAGGAACTTAGTTTTGTAAGATAAGGCCCTGCAATAGGTCTCTAGCCCTCATTTCAATTATGAAATCCAATTAGTACATTGGATTTTAAAGTCTGATGTAATCATTGCCTTCTCCCACACTGGTGGTTTTCGACGCAATGTCACACTCAACATTGCACTAAACTCAATTGCATTAATAAAGATTTCTCTGTATCCAGGCCCTAGAGGGGTGCAGAATACGAGGCAAAGCTCATCCTCTCTGAGGAACACATCATTCATGCTCTTAGCTGATCCTTAAAACAATCCAGTGATGCAGATTGCGGGAAGCCACAGTGCAAAATAAAAGTCCGGCAACACAACCACGAGACCACTCTTGCCTCAGTGCTAGTTACTACCCCAGTGACTACGTTCACACCTCTTTCCTCATCTGACCCTAACAGCAGACCCGAGAGGTTGATGGTGAGGAACTTATTTCCGTGTCACGGAAGGGCAAACTGCAACAAAGTCCTGCTCTCACTAGTGTGAGGGGCCACCATGTTGATTAAACTCTGAATCCTCAAGTCAACACAATACAGTCTCCGGAATACCCCAAGTACCTGGCCATGTCCCATGTGAAAGGAGATTATCTGAGACTTTCAGACAGGGTTGAAGCTTGTCTCTAATCCTTGGGCAGAGGCTTTGCTGAACTGGCCCTAGACCTCAGCTGTACACGATTAACACAGAGAGCAAAGGGCTCCCAGGAAGCAGGCTTTATCTATCAGCTGTCTCCACCTCCCACCTTTTCCACCCCCACAAGTCACCCTGGACCAGTTGTATTCCCATACTCGTCCTGCCCCACTAACAACTTTGGAAAGACTCAGCCTAGATCACCCTGTGAGAGCACCCTGTCAGATCATGTACTTATTTCACAATCCCTAGAGCCCCAGGAAGATGGTCCAGGACCCCCCCGGCTGCACCTGTAGACACACAGATTCAGCAAAAGTAAGAGCATACCAGGTGTCCGAGGTCTCTGGTGGGGTTTAATGCCGTGCCTGACCAGGGTACGTTTTTGCCAAATGCTTCCTGAACAAATGAATGATTCTAGATAAGTAAACCTAGTAGCATCCACCTATAGAGAAGGCCTATAGAACAGAAAGATCGTGGAATTAGGTGGCCGGTTTTTGGGTCTGAGCTCTGCCATTAGCTAGCGATGTGGCCTTAGGAACATCACTTGATGTATCCAATCCTATTCTTTTGTACGTTGTGGGAGATTTGGACACTGGTGATTAGCAAGTTTCCTTCTAGCACTGGAACTCAGACATTTTGGAAAAGACAGGCAGAAAATAAATCTACGTTAACATCATGAGTGGAGCTTGAGCCTGGCTCCCTCCTTCCTCTTCTCATCAGTCAGATTTCTCCTCCATTCCCTGCTGACACCATTATCAACAGATCTACTGTGTTAGGAAAAGTAAGGGTAAGAGAAAGACGTGGAAGAGGAATGGGAGAAAGAGGAGGGAAGAGAATTTGCAAATTCCCTGTCCATCCTTCTTCCTCCCTTTATCCCCTTGGCAACCACACGTCTGATCTCTGTGTTGCAACAGCTGTCTCTTGATGCTTCCTCTGTGAAACAGAAAGGGGAAAATTAGAGAAGAAAAGGGGAAAATGGAAAGAAAAGAGGAGGAAAATTAAGTAAATGGCAGTGGTGGATGGTGGGCAGGAAAGTTTTGAGGTGGCAGTGAAATAATTTCTGCCTGCCTAAAAGTGGACTATGTATGAAATCCAAAACCCTCCCCCCACCTCCCACTCCCCATCGCCTTCCTCTCTGCCCCCAGCGGACCCCATGGTATCCTGGGAATGACGCTTTCTGTAGCTGCGGGGCCTGTTCCTCCAGGCTGACACCACACTGGGTGTCGCGTCTGTGGACAAGACTGCCATTTCAGCCTCCTTCCCTCTACCCACCCACAGAGGGGTCGCTTTGAGATGGAGTCGAGTGGTTCCCCACCCCCACTTGGGGCTAACTGAACTGTCAGTTCAGGAAGGAGGTTTTAGGGGATGGGGTGTCCCCTACCTGGGGCTAACCCTAGCCGGGGAGTTTGTTGATGACTTGAAGCTGAAGAGAGCAGCCTATGAGAAGGGAGAGGAAAATTCCCCTCCCTACTAGAAAGCGGCTTCACAGAGCTCACCAGCCCGTTGTTCTCTTGGGGTTTTTGTTTTGTTTTTTTCCCTTCGTGCACATTGGCTTTTAAACTGTACAAGCTGTTGCCTACCTTCATCTCTAGAAGCACTGAAACATCTTGGACTCAGAAAAGTAAGTGATGGTGAACCGGGGAATAATGGACGGAATGACAGAGGCAAGGTCTCCTGCTTTCCTTGGCGCTTGGAGGCCACGCCTCTCTGTGGACAAGCAGTGTGCCCACCACGACGTCCAGCCTGCTCGCCTCTTCTTCCTCCTCCTCTCCCACACATGTGGAATGCGACAGTCTAACGCCTAAGACAATTTTAACAGTACGCACTTCGAGATCCTGCACACCCCGCCCCCCCCACCACGTTTTTCATTGTGGTAAAATACACATAACATTTACCACCGTAACCATTCTTAAGTGTGCGCTTAATGGGATTGAGTATATTTATATTGTTGTGAAACCGCCACCACCATCCATCTACAGAAGTCTTTTCATCTTGCAAAACTGAAACTCTATAGCCAGTAAACAATAATTCTTCCTGCACGCCTCCCCCCAGCTCCAGCCACCACCATTCTACTCTGTCTCTGTGATTTTGATTGCTCCAGGTACTTTGTATAAATGGAATCATATTGTAGTTTTCCTATTGTATCTGGCTTATTTTACTTAAAATAACATCCTCAAAAGTTGCCCATGTTGTAGCCTGTATCTGTTCCTGCCTTTTTAGAGACTGAGCTCTTTTCCATTGTGTGTATACGTATGTTGTTTATCCATTTATCTGTTGATAAACATTTATGTTGTTTCCACCTTTTGGCTAGCGTGAATAATGCTGTTAGAACACAGGTGTAGAAATGACTTCTTCCAGGCTCTGCTTTGAGTTCTTTTGGATACATGCTCAGGAGTGGCGCTGCTGGGTTCTGTGGTGGTTCTATTTTTCATTTTCTAAGGAAGGGACTTCTAGACTGTTCTCCTCAGTGGCCGCATTCCCGCTGGTAGTGCAGTGTTCCGATTTCCCCACATTCTCCTTGCTGCTGCTGCTAAGTCGCTTCAGTCGGGTCCGACTCTGTGCGACCCCATAGACGGCAACCCACCAGGCTCTGCCATCCCTGGGATCCTCCAGGCAAGAACACTGGAGTGGGTTGCCAGGTCCTTCTCCAGTGCATGAAAGTGAAAAGTCAAAATGAAGTCGCTCAGTCGTGTCCGACTCTTAGCGACCCCATGGACTGCAGCCCACCAGGCTCTTCTGTCCATGGGATTTTCCAGGCAAGAGTACTGGAGTGGGGTGCCATTGCCTTCTGCACATTCCCCTTAGTACTCGCTATTTTCTATTTTTGATAGTAGTCATCTTATTTTTTAAAAAAATTTTGGTCATGCCACATGGCATGTGGGATCTTAGTTCCCTGACCAGCAATTCAACCCATGCCCCCCGCAGTGGAAGTGTGGAGCCTTAACCGCTGGACTACCTGGGAAGTCCGATAATCGCCATTTTAATAATATGAGGTGGTGTTTTTAAAAGAGATGTCAAAACTAGGATTTCAGAATTCATAAATATAGAATAAAATATACCAAAAAGTGACTATTTAATTTAACAAATAATGAGTTTAACACACATACAAATAAAATAGCTGCTTATGTAGGTTCCTTCTGAGATGTCAAAAGAGAAAAGAGAGAAGGAGAGGTGGAAATAGAAAGAACGGGAGAAGAAAAATTAAGTAAAATGAGGGCAAGATGAGGTGAAAATGTGGAAGGGCTTGAGGGCAGTCTGGAATGATGTTTTGGAATCAGAAGTCCACGGGCCCTCTGAATGTACATCAGCCGTCCCGCCTGTATGTCTTTGCTTCAGGGACATGGATTGCTTTCTGCTGTGGTTCTGTGTTGGGAGGGACACGAAGGTGAGCCAGCCACTGTTCCTTACTCTGGCCAGAAGGTCAGAAAAAGGGGGTGGAGATGAGGAGCATTCCTGGGCAGAAAGGCCAGCTTCCTCCAAGGCCGGCCGCTCCAGCACCTCAGTGTGGACACAGGTCAGAAGTAGGGCTGGGTGGGATTCAGCCTTGCGTTTCATGTACTTTTAAAGCCGCTTTTGAAGGGATGAAGTCATCTCGGTTCTTTCATTTCGGGGAAAGTGCCTGTGAGAAAGGGGGAGGAGGAGAGAACTCCAGGAGGGGTTGCCCTGGTTCAACAGAGCTGTTGCCCTTTGCAAACCGATCAGCCAGGAACCCCTCCACCTCGTTCCCACAGGCCAGTCACCTCACAGTTTACGGATCTCAGGAGAGAGGACCCAAGTCCCTGTCCTCAGTCCCAGTCTCCAAGGTGCTAGTTTTCTGGGCAAACCCAGCCTTTCAGTGAACAGCAGCATTTTGCTTCTTTGGTCCTGAACTGGGTCACACTTCCATGGAGTTCCATGACCCAGCCAGATGAATAGGAAGAAAATGAACAGAGCCGACTAACAGACACAGCATTGCTGGCGTCTCAATGGGAGTGTCACCTATTCGTAAAGCAGGCAGGAAGTCTTTAATTAACCCTTTTTCCAGACACAAAATCCTGTGATAACATTTTATAATATTTGAATACATATTTTCAAAGAAAGTGATGAGGGAGCCCTGTTGTCTTTGTTATTAGAGTGCTAATTTCACACCACGTATATTTTAAACACACATGGGTATGTGTGTGCTCAGTCGCTCAGTTGTGTCTGACTCTTTGCAACCCCATGGACCATAGCCCGCTAGGCTCCTCTGTCCATGGAATTCTCCAGGCAAGAACACTGGAGTGGGTTGCCATTCCCTTCTCCAGGGGATCTTCCCAACCCAGGGAAAAAACCTGCGTCTCCTGTATTGCAGGTGGGTTCCTTACCACTGTGCTACCTGGAAAGCCCTAATTGTCATACAAGAACACAAACCCCGTACCTACAGAACAGAGGGCGGGGGAAATCCTTCTAGGAACATCTTCTTTCTCTTGTCCACTTTTATTCCGCAGTGACACATCCCTTTTGGGAAAATCCTGCCCTGGATTTTATTAGTCTTGAGTAGGCCTCACAAAATCCATTATGTGTCTCTCAACCCTGCTTTCGAGTTGCCTCTCCATAAGGTGTGGACTAACGAGATGGCGGGGAAGCAGCTACCTTCACACTCGTAGAGGAGACTGCGCCCAAAGCCAGCCCCGTTCTTCGGAGACTCTTGGGACAGGCCTCCTCCCTCTGCTTGCCATGTACTCGCTGCCCTGAGCTTATCTTATAACTGTTTCAACTACAAGAATATGCTCCCATAACTGGCATTAAAAGCGTGCGTGCACATATAGAAAGGGGAATATTGGTTTTGCTCCATCAGAAAAAGTCTGTTTTCTGCTTTTAAAAAAAGTCTCAAGATAACCATTATGTCATCTTAACAATAAAATTATTTAAAAATTTTTGTTAGAACACGTGCTAGTAACATCTTAGAATCGTATCCTGATTTTCACTTTACAAGGTACTGTCAGTATCATCTGGGTTGAGCCTCATTACAAACACTTTGAGAGAGGAATTGGCGTTCCCATTTGGCAGATGGGGGACTGCAGTTCTGGGTGGCTGACTGAGTTCCTCCAGGGACGACAGCTAGAAGCAATGATGTGGGACAAGGACTGCGTCTTCTCATGCCCTCAGGTGCTCTTTCCCTTTGGCTCTGTTGTCTGTCACACACACACACACACAAACCACCGGACAAAGCGCTGCTGGAAAGACAGTGGGTCCGGCTCTCACAGTGTGAGAATAGTGGCCCCTCTGATTGGTACTGTCAAGTGTGATCAGTTTGGGCACTGGGCTGAGGCTGCCGGTGGGTCTTGGAGTATGCCTGAGCCTCCTCACAGCGGGGGCCAGGAGCGCCTGCCTGGAGGACGGGTGTCGATTGTCTAACCCAGCCTCCACAAAGACGCCTCTTCCTAACTCATGCAAAGGTGTATGAACAGCTGGCCATGGCCCAGTGTCAGTGGTCAGAGCTCTCTCACAGGGTGGGAGGGGGTGTTTGTGTGCTGAGCCCTCCTAGCAGGCAGCAGATCCCACAAGCCAGAGAGAAGGATGTGGTAGCAGAGACTGGCCTCTGCAGCGTGAGAAACAGACATGCCTGCCCATGCCGGTGTGCCCGCCAGATTGCATGCTCTGCCCTGGGCTGAAGTGAGGCGCTGCGGGGGGAGCCTGGGCCTGAGGAGACCAGAGTTCTGGTCCCAGTTCTGCCACTGATCCCTTTCTGTTTTATGTTTATGTTTCAGTTGACACAGTATTTTCACATAAGCAATCTCTGCTGAGCCCCACTGCAACCCTGTAGAGTTGGCCCCTGATGCTCACAGAGGTTCAGTGACTTGCTCGTTGTCCATAGCACTTGGGTCCCCAAGGCTAGGGCACTTGCCACCTCCCTGAATTGTCTCTCAAGAGCTGTGGTAATTCAGGCAAGTCCTGTGTCCCTTCTGAATTTGATTTCTCATAAGAAAAATGAGGGGGTTGAGGCAAGAATCAAACCAGTTTCTTGATCTTGCTGTGATCAAAACATGTTTTCTTTCCACTGACTTTTCCATGTTGCTCATTTCTTTGGCCGACAAATGCTTCTTCTCTTGTTATCTCTCGGGAGCAGCTGAGCTGAGGTTATCTGCCCCTCAGAGCATGGTGGTGTGTTCTTGAAGGGGTCCGGGGGTCAGCGTGGACAGGGAGGCAAGGGGGAGGAGGCTCTTGGAAGGTGGCCAACTGCAAATCCTGTCCCTCCCCGACTCCAGCACCCCCATCATTTTCTTTTTGGCTAAAGTCCTGGTGTTCAACCTCCTTGTCAGCGTGCGGCTTCTTTCCCCCATGCCCACCCTACAGCCATACTGGTCTCCTCTGGGGCTCAGCCAGAGGGATGAAGAGAGCAAAGCTCATGTTGTTCTTGGTGGGAAATAGTTAAACCCTACCCAGAGTGTATGTGGGGATTTAGGGCTGGAGGCAGGACAGAAAGGAGATCTGTCCTTTCTTGAGGACAGACAGAAAGAAGGTCTGTCCTGAGCTCTGGCCCTCACACTCCCCACTCCTGCTGGGGTTTCAACTGCTGAGGATAACGTGCTAGGCCGAGAATACCCCCCAACAAGAGCCTGGCACTCAGACCCCTCTGCCTGCTAGTGCTTCAAGAGTAAGACGGGGGCCCTGATTTGGGGGTGCTCACAGGAGATCATTTTCTTGAGTCTCCAACAATCTAAGGCCGGGGCTGAGCTTCTGCAATTGAACAGTTGCTGAGCTGTTAATCGGTCTACTAGCTGTGGGGCTTCTACTCTGAAACGTCTGGTGAGGAGTGGCAGGTGGAAAGGGGCAGGGCCACGAATACCGTCCTGGGCTCTTGACCTCCGCTGTCCTGTGCCCCAGGCCATCTGCAGATCTGCTCAGGCAGGGATGTCCTCTCCTCTGTTTTCCTGAAGTGGCAATGGTAGGAATTATATGTAGGACATGCCTTCAGTTGCTCTGGCCAGAGGGCTCCAGCTGGCACCTCCTCCTCCAGGACCTCCACCGCTGGGATTCCTGAGGGGGAGGGACAAGGATGGGGCTGCTGAGAGCCAGGAGCCCTGCCCACCCCTGAGACTGAAGTGGAGCCTTAAGGAATCCCCATGCCCATAGGCAGCACTTGGGAAAGGGAGAAGTCAGTGGGAGGAGAAGGGGAGGGTTGGGCAGGTGGTGTCTGAATGATGATCAGAGGTAAAAGAATGAGACTCCTGAAGACTGAGTTAATCTCAGAGAAACAGGAAAAAAATTAAAGTGGGTCACTGGCTTCTGTGCCAGAGCCTGAGGAATGGTGGCAGGGAGGGCTGTGGCTGCATCACGCTGACCGGTGCGTCCCTGCCTCTGCCCCACTCCCCCTTGCAGTCCTGACCTCCCTGCCCCTCAGGCAGAGCTGGGCCTGTGGTCCTCCACCCCCAGCCCTGCCTCACCCTGGGTGTGGGCGATCTAGGGTGGAGGGACACTTGCTGCCTCTGTTTGAGAGACCTCTGATTGTTGCTTCAACCAGTCCAGTGGGCAAACCATTTCTCACATCCCTCAAGAAGTGGCTGAGGTCCCCTCTGGGCTGGAGGAGGAAAGGGGATTGGCACCTCTTCTCGGACAGTTCATGCCCCAAAGTCTTAGCCAAGGGGTACTGCTGAAAAGTGCTGGGCAGATGCAAAATACTTTCAGTGTCATTATCATCGCCAAGACGGGGTACCTGGTGCACCGCGCCCCCGGCTGGCCTCCAGAAGCAGGTGCCACACTGCAGGTAAAGTGGGCCTCACCCCTCACAGAATAACACGTTCCTCCACCTGTCGCTGTGTGACTTCGGGCAGATAACATAATGACCCTGAGCATCTGCGTCCTCTCTGTAAGATGGGGAGAGTGTGCTCCCTCTCCCTGGGCAGGCTCTGAGGATTAAATGAGATACACTTTATAACCAGTGTGGGGAAAAACATAGGAAATAGTAATAGACACCCTGGTGGGGAAAAACTAGCGTGAATGCTGTAAAGGGCATGCAGACATCAAAGGCTGGTGGGAAAGCAGGGTAGGAGGCAGAGGGTAACGATTCAGAGGGTCTGGACAGCAAATCCCAGAGCAGGGCTGGATCTTCTTCACTGGATACTGTAATGGATAAGCTAAAGGTGTTAGAGTGTTGGTTAGCTGCTCTGTGAGCACAGCCATCAGCATGGGGAGTGGGCTGGGGGGTGGATGTTAGATCAGATCGTGCAGCTCAGAAAGGGCCCAGACCAGGGCCCACCCCAGGCCCCTCCCTCCTGCCACCACCCCTCTCCCCTCCCAGGGTCCTTCCCCGTACAAGAGGCACAAGGCATTTTGGACTTGAGTCCAGAAGGATCCCTTAAAGTCGCTCCAGTCCTCCGCGGTGCTGGGAGGCCTGAGGCCCAGGCCGCCTTTCTGCTTCCGTAGCAGCTGGGTTTCCTCTGTCGTCTGTCAGCCCTCCATGCTCTTAAAGGTCAGCACCTGGCCCCAGTCTGCAGGGGCTTTGCTTCTGGGGAGGGCAAGAGATTGGAGAGGGATGTGGGCAGAGGAGGGCAGGAAGGGAACGCCAACCCACTGTTTGGGTGCCAGCCCATTGCACACTCACAGAGAAAAGATGCTCACTCCACCTGGCCCACAGCAGTGAGGAGAGCTTCAAAACAAAATCTAGGTAAAACTGGAAAGTCAGTGTCTGGATGGGGTCAGGTGTTGGTAGGGTAGACCCACCTGCCTTCTTTCTTTATCACCAGTACCTGCAGGAGCTCAGCATTTCATGAGCAGTGGGGAGACCATATGAGCTTGGGGCTTTGGATTCTGAAAGGTCAAGAGAGAGAGATGTCATTTTGACTCCTTCATCCCAGAATGGTGGGGAACAGAGCTGTCCCTAGTGGGGCGGGGATGGGGGTTTGAGACCATCCTCAGGTCGGAGGACTTTTCAGGGGACAGCCTCTTCAGGGCCTAAGCCGCCTTCCAAGAGTTGTCCAGAGGGTGAATAGAGCAGGACCCCAGAGCAGGGGTGGTGTAGGGCAGGTTGCTTAGTCAAGATTCACACCCAGTGATTTTTGCCAAAGGCCGAAATCAATTTCAGTGCAGGCCTCGGGCCCTTCTCAGCACCCGGCACAGGCTTTTTCTCTACCTGCCCTGTGCCTCAGTGTCCCCTGTGAAATGGGCAAGCAAGATGTCTTTATGAGTTTCTTGGGGCTAAATGGAGTGATGATTTTATGATTCCCCTCTGCTTTCCCTGGAGACACTTGGGACAATGGTGCAATTTACAATGTGTCTCCATCTGGAGTACTAAGTAGTAGTCAATTCAATAAGCTATTTCTTAAGCCCCTGATGGTTCAGAGGGTAAAGCGTCTGTCTGCAATGCAGGAGACCTGGGTTCAATCCCTGGGTCAGGAAGATCCCCTGGAGAAGGAAATGGCAACCCACTCCAGTACTATTGCCGGGAAAATCCCATGGACGGAGAAGCCTAGTAGGCTACAGTCCATGGGGTCACAAAGAGTCGGACACAACTGAGTGACTTCACTTCACTTTCACTTAAGCCCCTAATGCACAGAACTGGATTGCATCATGAACTTCCTGCATCTGTTCTCAGGAAATTGGGGACTTCTTTGGTGAGCCAGTGGTTAAGACCCTGCACTTCCAAGGCAGGGATGCAGGTTTGAATCCTGGTTAGGGAACTAAGATCCTACATGCCTCAATGTGTGGCCAAAAGGAAAGTAAGTGTTTCAAAAATAAATAAGACTTTCCATACAAAATAATCAGAGCAGGAATTCTAATTTTTTCTTTCAATTTCAACCTGTATTTGATGGCACTAAATTGTGCATTCCCCATGGGCTCTCAAAAATCCTACCCTCACCCTACTCCCAACTTTCTCCCCTGAGAGAAAGAGAAAGCTTAGTGTGTGTGTGTTGGTCACTCAGTCGTGTCCAACTCTTTGGCTCCTCTGTCCATGGAATTCTCCAGGCAAGAATCCTGGAGTGGGTTGCCATTCCCTTCTCCAGGGGATCTTCCTGTCCCACGGATCAAACCTGGGTCTCCTGCATTGCAGGCAGATTCTTTACTGTCTAAGCCACAAGTTCATCATAGCAGGGAATCTGTTTGGGCCAAAAACCAGAAAGGGCCACTGAACCTACCAAGGGCATCCATAAACCAATCTGAGATCAGAGTGGAAGCTGAACCCAAGACCAGCAGAGTCCCTGTCCCCCAACCCCTAACCCCAGCACGTCTCACACAGGCAAAGAGAAGCTGGTGGCCAAGGCAGAGGATGGCCTGAGTGGATCTGAAAGACAGAAAGCAGCCAGGAGAGGGCTTTTCACCATTTTAGACCCAAAGGAGGCGAAGTCAGAGCACCAAGATGTCCTGTTCTTTTTTTATAGAACCACTTTAAGAGAAAACTTTAGGAGAGCAGACAAATGAAAATAATTTTAACAAAGGTATAGCTTTGACTACACTTAAAATTTTGTAATGCTGCTGCTAAGTCGTTTCAGTTGTGTCCGACTCTGTGCGACCAGATGGACAGCAGCCCACCAGGCTCCCCCGTCCCTGGGATTTTCCAGGCAAGAACACCAGAGTGGGTTGCCATTTTCCTCTCCAATGCATGAAAGTGAAAAGTGAAAGTGAAGTCGCTCAGTCGTGTCCGACCCTCAGCGACCCCATGGACTGCAGCCCTCCAGGCTCCTCCGTCCATGGGAAAATTTTGTAATAGATGTAAGTTATTTCCAAGGTTTTGTATTCTATTATACATAACAAGGGAGAAGGCAATGGCACCCCACTCTAGTATTCCTGCCTGGAAGATCCCATGGATGGAGGAGCCTGGTAGGCTGCAGTCCACAGGGTTGCTAAGAGTCGAACACGACTGAGTGACTTCACTTTCACTTTTCACTTTCATGCATTGGAGAAGGAAATGGCAACCCACTCCAGTGGTCTTGCCTGGAGAATCCCAGGGACGGGGGAGCCTTGTGGGCTGCCATCTATGGGGTCACACAGAGTTGGACACGACTGAAGTGACTTAGCAGCAGCAGCAGTAGTCACCATCTGCGGTGATTTTGGAGCCCAAAAAAATACAGTCTCTCTGTTTCCATTGTTGCCCCATCTATTTCCCATAAAGTGATGGGACCGGATGCCATGATCTTTGTTTTCTGAACGTTGACCTTTAAGCCAACTTTTTCGCTCTCCTCTTTCACTTTCATCAAGAGGCTCTTTAGTTCTTCTTCACTTTCTGCCATAAGTGTGGTGTCATCTGTGTAACTGGGATTATTGATATTTCTCCTGGCAATCTTGATTCCAGCTTGTGCTTCATCCAGCCCAGCATTTCTCATGATGTACTCTGCATATAAGTTAAGTAAGCAGGATGACAATATACAGCCTTAATGTACTTCTTCCCCGATTTGGAACCAGTCTGTTGTTCAATGTCCAGTTCTAACTGTTGCTTCTTGACCTGCATACAGATTTCTCAGGAAATAGGTCAGGTGGTCTGGTATTCCCATCTCGTGAAGAATTTTCCACAGTTTGTTGTGATCCACACAGTCAAAGGCTTTGGTGTAATCAGTAAAGCAGAAGTAGATGTTTTTCTGGAACTCTTGCTTTTTCGATGATCCAGTGGATATTGGGAATTTAATCTCTGGTTCCTCTGCCTTTTCTAAATCCAACTTGAACATCTGGAAGTTCATGGTTCATGTACTGTTGAAGACTGGCTTGGAGAATTTTAAGCATTACTTTGCTAGGGTGTGAGATGAGTGCAATTGTGTGGTCGTTTGAACATTCTTTGGCATTGCCTTTCTTTGGGATTGGAATGAAAACTGACCTTTTCCAGTCCTGTGGCCATTGCTGAGTTTTCCAGATTTGCTGGCTTGTTGAGTGCAGCGCTTTCACAGCATCATCTTTTAGAATTTGAAATAGTTCAACTAGAATTCCATCACCTCCAGTAGCTTTGTTTGTAGTGATGCTTCCTAAGGCCCACTAGACTTTGCATTCCAGGATGTCTGGCTCTACGTGAGTGATCACACCATCATGCTTATCTGGGTCATGAAGATCTTTTTGTATAGTTCTTCTGTGTATTTTTGCCACTTCTTCTTAACATTTTCTGCTTCTGTTAGGTCCATACAATTTCTGTCCTTTATTGTGCTCATCTCTGCATGAAATATTCCCTTGGTATCTCTAATTTTCTTGCAGAGATCTCTAGTCTTTCCCATTTTATTGTTTTCCTCTATTTCTTTGCATTGATCGCTGAGGAAGGCTTTCTTATCTCTCCTTGCCATTCTTTGGAACTCTGCATTCAAATGGGAATATCTTTCCTTTTCTCCTTTGCCTTTAGATTCTCTTCTTTTCTCAGCTATTTCTAAGGCCTCCTCAGACAACCATTTTGCTTTTTTGAATTTCTTTTCTTGGGGATGGTCTTGATCACTGCCTCTTGTACAGTGTCATGAACCTCCCTCCAAAGTTCTTCAAGCACTGTCTATCAGAGCTAATCCTTGAATCTATTTCTCACTTCCACTGTATAATCATAAGGGATTTCATTTAGGTCATACCTGAATGGTCTAGTGGTTTTCCCTCCTTCCTTCATTTTAAGTCTGAATTTGGCAATAAGCATGGGGCCATGTCAACTCTTTCTCCAGCCGAATTAACCCTATTTTCTTTACTTTTTATTCCACTTTCCAAGCTGTTTCTCAGTGTCCTGACCCTACCAAAGCTTCTCCAGTTCTTCTCCATTTGGCACATGTTGAGAAGTTCTAAACCAAATACCGAATGTTCAGAGAAAAGTGAGAACTGTGTTTCTTTTACTCCAGGGCAGGATTGTGTCTTAACCACAGGACTACTCTGACAAGTCATCTTTACCTGGCCCAGGTGTATTCTCTTTTCAGATCCATTGGATGTCTGCCTATTTGGATCTCAGCCTGGGGTGGGACTGGGGTAGCAGACCATGGGGCATAGGCCACTGAGAAAATGGTTCAGCCAGTTTAGTTTTTGGACTCTGAGTAACCCTAGCTCAGCATGGAGCTAGGTGTTTTGGTTTGGGGCATGGGAGACAACAGAGGAGTAGAAAATGTGGCTCCATAGTCAAGAAGCTCACACCCAAATGGGTAATCAAGACACAGGGTCGAGAGCAATAAAGAATGTAGTCATGAGAAACTGGTTGGTGTAGGGAAAAATGGGCATTTGCAGGAGGAACTCAGGCAACCTTGACTGATGGGTAGAACCTGGATGCTTGCATTGACAGGAGGAGGGCTCCCAGGTGAGGGATCAGCTGTGGTCCAGACACAGAGAGGGCTGGGGTCAGTGAGGCCCCAGAAAGGCAGAACTTAGGTGGCAGTGATATGGGCAGGGGACACAGGCGGAAAGTTAAGTGACCAAAGTATGAGACACTGAAGCCACACGGTGGGAGGGGAGGTTTGCAACGTGATGCAAAAGCAAACCGGAACTTCTAGGCGGTTTTCAAAGGAGGGGGGAGGGGGGCATGACCACCACTGGGCTGCAGCCTGCGGATCAAGGCGGATGTGTCATGTCATGTAATTGCCACCGTCTTGTGGTCACAGAATCATGGTCATGGAAACTAGATCGGCAGGTCTAGCGGAGCCTTTGAGCTTATCGAGACTGACCACCTTTTCTTTTGATTTCTTTCTGGTTTGGTTTTCATTCCAGTTACTGTCCCTCCCCCACCATTTTCAAAGTCATACACATTTTATTTAGAAAATGTTTAAAGTACAGAGAAGAGTAAAGAAACAGCCAAACCCTAGTTATCCCCCATCTCTGTAGGGGAACCACTGTTACTTGGGTCACTGATTTCTCCCCAATCTTTGTTTTTACGCACTGGCTTTCTTCCATGCTTGATATTGAATAGTATAAATACCACAATTGTCCATTAGTCCTGTGGGTTTGAATATTTTTAGTGACAGTGTATTTTAAACCCTTTTAATGACCAGGACCTCATTACATCTTTAAGCACACTGGATCTTTTGAAAATACAGATGGCTTTAAAATTTTTTTTTTTATTTATGAAGTATTACATGCTTACCTGGATAATCTGCAAAACATAGAAGTGTAAAAACTTACACCATTCATAATCCTATTGTCCAGAAATCACCTAATCCGTTGTTGATATTTTGTGAGTTTTTTTTCTAGTTTTCTTTCAAAATAATGTGCATCTTAAAAACAAAATTGGAATTACATCACATACAATTTTAATCCCGCTGTACCATATCATACAAGTTTCCATTTTTGACAGTTGTTAACATCATGTTAACCTAACACTTACTGAGTACTAAGCAGGCAACAGACCATCCCGAGCATTTTATGTATACTCACTCATTCTAATCTTCACAACAGCTCTTGAAGATAAGTACTATTTTTCGTTCCCATTTCACAGAGAAGACAACTGAGGCATGGAAGGTGGGATTTGAAGCTGGACGTTTTGACTCCAGAGCCAGCATTCCTACCCACCCTATGGCCTCTCCCACCAGTTCTCAGTGAAGTTTTTTTCACTGATCTGAAGTACACAGACACACGCTTGCACGCTGAAGCTCTTTTCCATGAGACAAACCTTCAAATATTGAAAACATCTCTGAGGTCCCCACTGAGGTCTTGCCTTTGCCAGGCTTAACAGCTCCATCTCAGCCATTCTTCATGGCTCCAAGGCCCTTCACCAGGCTGCCTTTCACTTGAGCAGGGCCAAGTTTCTCTGTGTCCCTTTGGACAGATGGAAACCAAAGCACGGTGTGGGGCGACCTGCTCAGGGCCAGTTGCAGCAGCCTCTCTGCCCGTGTGTGCTGGGCCCAGGATGCCCGCCAGTGTAGCCAGAAACTCAGCGGCTTTTACATATAACACCTGAACTTCAGCAAGCCCCTCACAACGCCATGGCCTGGCTGGTCAAACCTTCTGATTCTTTGCCTGGTCCTGCAGAGCACAGCCCGGAAAAAAGGTGTTTAGGAATTTCCAGGGGCCTTCATGCGGCTGGACTGAGAACTTCCAGGACGGCCTGGATCAGGGTCTGGCTGGCCTGGCTCTGTGAGGTGGGAGGGGAGGCCAGCTGTGTGGCCGCAGGGCTGGTGGCTGTCCCCGTGGCATCTGTGGTGTCTAGCTGGCTTCCCAGTTTTACACTGTGATTTCCCAAGAAGGCACCAGCAGTCACAAGAGCCAGTCTGCGAGAGTCTGCATGGGTGCCAGGGGCAGCATGGAAGGGTCATTCTGGCTGAGCACTGCCACGGCACAGCTGGCACGTGTAGGAGCCCCCGCACCCCCTCCCTGGGTCTGTCTGAGAACGAGCAAGGCAGCTTTGTTTGCCTGTCAGCTGGCACTGACCACTTGAGGCTGGGCTCAGAACAGGTTCCACGTAAAACTGCCCAAGATCATGGACTTTGTCCTTAACACCTTAGTCCTTGTCCTTAACGCCCTCTGGGAGGCCCCTGATTTGATTTCGCTCAGGGTCCTGCAAGAGGAGGGAGAGTAACGCAATGAGCCGTTCACAGTAAGGCATCCTTAGCGCACGGAAGCTCACTGCGTTACTCCTCTCAGGGTCACTTCCACCGAACAGAGACCTTTCGGAGACCCACATGCCTTCATCTGAAGACACTTTCCAAGAGGGGACTTACTGCTGTCCCTCAAGTTATAACTGGGTGGCCGGCGGCCTCTTCATCTTTGCACATTAAGAACAAACACAGAAATCTGGCACTGATCCTTCATATCCTTGTGCTTTGATTTCCCCATCTGTGAGATGAAGATAGTAACAGTACACCCCTGACAGGCCTTGATGAGTATTAAATGAGATGATGCATGCAAAGCTCTTAGAATTAAAGCTGGACCATAGTTAGCCTTCAATATATTTCGTTCTTATACTACTGTGAGTTAATTTGATTATACAGCAGCTTCACATGTATTATGCCATTTTATCCTTATGACAACCCTCTGAATTTAGTTATTTTGCTCTGATTTTACAGGTAGAGGAAGGAAATTGAGGGATTAGGTATGCAGTTAAGTAGAGTGGAGCAGAGCCAAATACTCCCTGAAAGGGTTGCTTTTTTCCCCTGCTTGGCAGGGGTTCAGGGTGTTCAAAGGCCTAGCCCTGGGCCTGGAACCCTGGAGGCACAGAGAAGCTCCAGAATCAGAGCCCACCTTGGAAAGCTCACCAGAATCTCAAAGTCCAGCAGCCTGGGAGACATGCCATTTCAACCCATTATGTTATATTCACCTCTGAAGCTTCACTTCTAACCAGATCCCTGACCTCTGAAGGGGGAAACCAGGGTAGCTCTTTCTGTTCCAAACACACGTAAACACAGAGAAAATAATATACTAGACTGTATGTACATATTTCAGTATGTATCTCTAAAAGTTAGGGACTTTCTAAAAAGGTAACTACAATACCATTATCCCACCTACACAATTTACTATCAATCCCTTAAGATTGTCAAATATATGGTCACGGTTTACATTTCTCCAATCTGCTTTTTTTCCTTTTTCAACATAACAGTGTGTTTGAATGAGAACCTAACTGGCTTACATGCTGCTTCATCTCTTGTATATCTATACTTTCCTTCCCCACACCCCACCCTCCTCCCAACCCTCTTTATTTCCTTGAACTTTCTTGTTGAGGAAGCTGGCTGTTTATCCCATAGTTTTCCACAGTATGGATTTTGCTGACTGCATCCCTGTGGTGTTGTGTTCTTGCCTCACGTACTATTTAAACTGGCAGCTGGATTTGGAGGCTTGATGGGATTCAGGTTTGGTATTGTAGCATGTATACTTCAAGGTGCTTTGGTGTATTTCCTCAGGAGACTCATGATGTCCCTTTTGGTGACATGAGAAGACATTGATGATCACTGCTTAGTTTTAGAGCTGCTATTTCACTAGAAGTTAGCTCTTCTTTCATCTATTTAGTGGAACATTTCTATAAAGTCCTCACTAACTATTTGGTTACCCTTATAAATACACAGAATAAATGCTTATTTTCACTGATTTGTTATCTTTGCATAAAACGATAGATACAAAGTTTTATGATCGAATTCAAAATAACCCCAGGAGGGGAGAATAGGTAAGCATATAGAAGAGCCATGGGCTGAGCATTTTTGGTCAAATGATAGGTGTACAGAGGCTCATTCCACTACTCTATTTTCCTGTATGTTTGAGACATTTTGTAACCAAAAGTATGGGGTTTTTAAGTAAAAAATATTAAGTAAAGCCTTGGTGCCCAAGCACCCTGCAAAGGAAAGCAATGGATGTGTTGGTTTTTCTAGCGTCGTGATGAGTGCATGGACTTAAACATATTTACAAGTTCTAATCCATTGCAGTCATTTTGTTATGGATGTTTAAGTGGTTCTGTTGTTGGCCAGGGGAACCTCTTCAGGTTGGCCTCAGAGTTCTTCTTGACTCAAGTCCAGTACTCTGACATCATCCACAATATTGATGTTGTGAGTCCTGTTTGAGTTGTGAGTCCAGACCTGGGACGTATTTCCACGGTTGGGCTCTGTCTTTCCCTAAGAGTCTTTTTTGTGCCTGGCCACTGTAACCAAAAGAGATGTCTCTTTTGGACTCTGTAGCCAGGAACAGAATTTTCCTCTATACGACAAGCAAGTGTGACTTTGCCACCCTCTACCCCCATTGCCGCTGCACCCCCACCCCCACCCAAGCAGGTGTCTCAGCGATGCGTTGATCGTGCTGGCGGGTGGGTGGAGGGGAAAAGAGATTAAAATCTGACTTTAAAGGCCCAGGCAGTAACTTGCTTGAGGCTGGCTCCCCCTCCCCAGCATTTGCCCCACCCCCAGACTCAGAACCAGAGAGAAGGAAAGGAGGGCAGTGAGAGTGTTTGGTATCTCTATTTATCTATCTATATTTAGGCAGATTTATCTCGAAAGTAAATCAGAGAGGAACATTTAGGGAGGAGGTAGTGGGGTACCTCCGGTTTACATAGCTTTATCTAATCTGCCAAGGGTCGGGGGCAGGGCCTGTGTAGAGCAGGCAGAGCCCTCCAGAGACAAGCGTAAAATGAAAAGGGCACAGAACACTAAAGGGGAATTGACCGAGGTAGGCTTTCGGATACGCAAAGTGCCACCAAGTAGAAGACAGTACGCACAGGTGAACCTCCAAGGGCAGAACCAGACCTTGAGGGTCGGTGTCACAAGGAGGCTGGTGACCAACAGAACCACCCAGTAATAGAATGCCACGTGAAGCAGGGAGAGTTCCCAGGGAGAGTTCCAAAAGGTCTAGACAATCTCCAGTCAGGAATGTTTTGGGGGTTCTTGTCTGATGGCTGAGTCCACACCCAAAGGGAGAACATGGAGTTGCTTGTGGCAGAGGAAAGAAAGACCCAGGGCTCACAGTGGACACACCAACTGTATGAACTCGGACAGTTCCCCACCCCCACTTTTTACACGGTGGGGATAACAGTCATTCCTCATCCTCAAGGGGGGTTAAAGGAGAAGTAAGCTGAGAAACTCTGGGGATTCCTGGAGGTATGACAGAATGACCCTCACATCTGCTGGGAAGCCGAAACTAGACAAGAAGCAACTGCATTTGTTTTCAAAACAATATCCAGGTTGAAACTGCTCTCAGACAGAAGTTGCATGATAGAAAGACCCAGAGTGACTAGCCTAGGGAGGAAGAAGCCAGGCTTCTCCTGGGGGTAGTGGGTGGAGGCTCCCGGGGAGGCTGGTCATTTCAGAGGGCAGAACTACCCGGAGACTCTATTAGCGAGTCTGATATGGAAATATTGTGTTTCAAGTAGAGGTCTCAGAATAGATTTCTCTGTAAGACTATGGGTGTGTGTGTATGTGTGTGCAACTTAAGAAAACAACTTAAGAAAACACCTGAGGAATCCAACTTTGCAAGCTTGATCTATAGAGTATTTGGACTGTAGGCTAAAGGCCTCACAGGCAGACTTGCCAGGGAGGCCAGACAGCAGGGTCCAGAGACGAGGGTTTGTAAGTATCAATATGTGTCCACAACCCTGTGTGCCAGGCTGCACAGGGCGTGAACCAGGCCAGTAGGACAGGGAAGTTTTAGGCTAGGGGGCCACCCGAGCCTGCCTAGCAGCTATAGTATATGGGAGCAGCATGATGAGACACGAGATGGGCAGCAGTCTCATTTACAAATATGTATTTAAAACATTTCCTACACACACCTCTGCCTCCTTTGATTTTTAGTTTAAAAAATGACGAATTAAATATAAAAGTTAATTTGGAGTGAATAAAAGTAAAATTGTGAGGACCCAATTTTAATGGCGGCAAAATCCTAGTAGAAGTACAGTTGCATCTTTTCTAATCCGGATGTAAAACAGTGATCTTGGCTATATTGTTACTGCCTCCTTTATATAAATCCACAATTTTTCCTTAATTTTGCTGCATCTCAACAGATGCAAGTCAGTTTTGTTAGACTTGCTTTTCGCCTTGTATACACACTGAGTGTATAATGCGTACAGCCACACTTAGTAAGAGGTATAATTCTGCCAACCTGAGCTGCTGCGTAGAACACTTCCTAAGTTTTTTATTGTGAGTGTTTCTCAGAATAGCATTGAAAATAGTACTTTCAGGAAAATATAAGTGAAAATATATTTGATCTCAAAATGAGGAAATCTTTTCTAAGCATATGACTAAAAGCAAAAAAATTGGTGATTTAAATTGCAATTTATATGTGTGAAAGACACAAGATGAAAAGTAGATGACAAAGTGGAAAAATATTTGTAATGAGTATCATGGGAAAACTGTGACTATCCCCAGTATGTGACATACTTTTTGAAACAAATCAAGAAACCCCAGCAGCTAAGATGGTAAAGAATCTGCCTGCAACGTGGGAGACCTGGATTCAGTCCCTTGGTTGGGAAGACCCCCCTAGAGAAGGGAATGGCAACCCATTCTAGTATTCTTGCCTGGAGAATTCCATGGACAGAGAAGCCTGGCGGGCCACAGTCCATGGGGTTGCAGAGTCGGACACGACTGAGCGGCTAACACGAAAGAAAGCACATCAGAAAAAAACAAAAAACAAAAGCAAGCAAGCAAAAGTCATCATCTCACAAGTCATAAAATGAGAGGCACACACAAAGAAAATGCATGAAAAGATATTCAACATTACTAATAATCAAAGAAATGCAGAATGTAAAATTAGAGTCGGTTTTTTCCTTACGGGTAGGCTGTTTCGGTTTTTGTTTGCTTAATGATAATACCCAGGGTCGGTGAGACTACAATAAATTGGAGCCTTTCAAAAACTGCTCAGGGTAAACTCTCACCATCTTTCTGAAAAGTAATTCAATCCTAAGTTTAAAGAGCTCCAAAAAATGTATTCTTGTTGGCTGCATTTTCCTGTGTCTTAATTTATTTCTTAAGATGTAATCAGAGGAATTTTTATTTATTTATTTATCATCTACAACACTATTTATAATACATATCAACAATAACCTAATTTCTAATAATAGGCAGAGTGGCTAAATAATTGTATATAGCAAAAATAGTAAAAAAAAAAAAAAAAACTAAACTAAAAACATAATCCTAAGTAGAATCAAACAAAACCCCTAAGGTTTTGAAAAAATACCTTAGAATAAGCCTTTAAAAATATTGCAATATGTTAACAGTGATTATGTTTGAGTGATAGAGTGATGGGTAATTTTTATTTTCTTTTTCATCCTATTCTATATTTTCTAATTTTCCTATACTTAACATTTCTACTCCTGTTACCAGAAAAGTTATAAAGAATATAAAAATAAATATTTCACTTTTGAATTGAAAAATCAAATTCATCCTAACACTTACTCAATTACCAGAGAAAGAGCAGGTTTGGGGCACAAGGTCCTATTAGAGCTGAACTAACTGTTCATTAGATCTCCAAATGGATGTTCAAGTCTGGATTTCAGGGGAGAGTCAGTGTTACAGATACAAATGCTCGAGTCAACAGCACATGGGTGGGATTTTAATGCCCTGAGAATGAATGATAAGATCACAAAAGGAGTGAGTTTAAGCAGATTAGAGAAGACCCTTATTCTCTCCAAGACATCTGGGAGGCATCAGCAAAAGCAGCAGTGCCCCTGTGACCACCACGGTGCCCACAGCAGGCTCTTAGAAACATTTCTGCAATGACTAGGAACAAACAAATGAACTCCAGGGACTGATTTATTCTAAAACCTCACATCATTTGCCTGTACCCTTTCCTTCACCTCCCTCGTTTTTCAGGCCCAATTCTCCAGTAATGGCATCATTCTTGAGAATAAAATTATGTTTGGCTAACAAAAAAACGCCAGATTAAAAAACGCTGATACAATGCTGAGGACCATCTTAATTGTGTCATCATCAACAGTAGCCACTTCAGCACTCTGGGAAGTCAGCCAGTACTGGAGGCCGGACTGAGAGTCGATCCCCTTCTTCAGTGAATCCTCTTGAGTAAATGTGCAACTGAATTGTACAACTGAAAATCGTATGTCTCCATTTTCCAATTAAACAGATTAGTCTGATGGGCCTTTGTTTAGAGCCAGCACATTTGGATTATTCAAGTGGATTCAACTCTGCAAATGAATAAATCCTGCTTGCCAATTTAAAAAGAGATTTATTTTAAAAGCAGATCACTTATTTCTAGTTTTAGAAACTTCCGTTTTTGAGTGCAGTTTACTTCCTTTATGTGCTTGAGAGAGCGGCTTCCTTCCACTGCTTGGAAGAAAGAGAATATTTTATTTTTAATCCCCGTCATTCACAGTGGATCAGTGAAGTGAAGGAGCTCTGTCTAGGAGAGACCAGTTGACCAGGAATAGGGGTATTAGCTGTTACAGATTTGTTGGTTACAATAAGCAGAACGCAGGGCTTCCTAGGTGGTGCAATGGTGAAGAATCTGCCTGCTAATGCAGGAGATGCACGATACGTGGGTTTGATCTTTAAATTGGGAAGATCCCCTGAAGTAGGAAATGGCAACCCACTCCCGTATTTTTGCCTGGAAAATTCCATGAACAGAGGAACCTGGCAGACTACGGTCGACACGGTTGCAAAAGGTGGACACAACTGTCACGTCAGGGCTGGCAGGGGAGGTGGGAGGTGAGAAGAGGTTGGAAGTGAAGTGACGGTTGCTCCTTGTGACCCCACAGACTGCAGCCTACGAAGCTCCTCTGTCCATAGAATTCTCCAGGCAAGAATACTGGAGTGAGTGGCCATTCCCTTCTTCCCGACCTAGGGAGTGAACCCAGATTTCCTGTATTGCAGGCAAATGCTTTACCATTGTGCCAAATGGGTTGCCCTGGGAAGAGAGGAGGGCTCCGTAACCTCGGTTTTTCCTGCTTGGGAGCAGGGTAGTGAGGGTGGAAAGATCAGCCATTTCCCTCATGTGAGCCCAGCGACGTGTGTTCACTGTGTAATTCGCTTGACTTAATTGAAGGAAAGCAGATCTGAGACAGCCCTGCTGGGTTTCTAAGAGGCTGACTTGGAGGAATCTTTACATTAAACTGATTGATAGTCTCTCTGTGTCTGTGAGAGGTGTTTTGGCTTCATGTCAGAGCTCCCATCAGATGGGCTTGTACTGTGAGAGGTTTGAAAAATGGTTCAGATGAAAAAGTTGATTCTGTTCAATAATAAATGATATAAACATATATTATTTATTAATAAAAAATAATAATGATGTTTTGTATTTATAGAGCATCTTTCAAGTGTGGAAACTCTAAGTTCTTGGTGGATATTAACTTACCTTTCACACAATAGAGAAAAAATAATTTTGTCAATTCAGCATTTTTGAATTTTCTTTTTTCTTTTACTGGGAGAGGAGGATAGATATTACAGGGATATTTTCTTATAATTATTTCAAGGTAACAAATCTTCCTCCTGCTGGAAATCTTTCCTTATTGGATATCACCTAAGAAGTTAAAAATGAATAGTGATGTCTAAAACGTGTATGTGCTTTTATATGTCTATGTGGGTGTGATATCTATATAAATATTTAATGTTTATGGTCTAAGCCTTCTCCCTCAGTTTTCATGAGTTAGAATTTATTAGCTACTGAACAGTGGGGATATTATTATTTGCTTTTGCACCTCAGTGATTTAAAAGTCAATTATGAATTGATTAAGGGGATTGGAGAACTGTGTCATGTAATACGGCCCCTGCAATTTCGACTGGTTACCAAATGTCTGGAATGAGCAAGTGTACAGGGTGGGAAATAGCCCACAGAGGTACCATACGGATATTAAACCGAGCAGGCAGAGGCCTTAGGTCACTGGGATGTAGCGACTCTGCTGGGTTTCATCTAGTTGGGTTAGGAGGTGGGAACAGAGGGTGCTGAGGAGGTGTACAGGCAGACACTTGTCCAATCACTAAGTCATGTCTGACTCTCTGCAACCCCATGGGGTGTAGCCTGCTAGGCTCCACTGTCCATGGGTTTCTCCTGGCAAGAATACTGGAGTGGGTTGCCATTTCCTTCTCCACAGGCAGACCCTTAAATATAAGAATAAAGCAGAACCTCAAGGCAGGCCCAAACTGTGACTGAAAACCAGGCAAGCCCATAGAGAGGCTAGTCACAACAGCCAGCCCCCAACACTTAGGTCTGGGTTCTTTACTCCTTGTGACATTTAGAGCAAGTGCCAACCAGCTCCAGGGTCCCTGGGGAAGGAATGTAAACATTTATTGCATTCCTATTTATCCGCCAAGTGCCGTCTTCTGAGTCACTAAGGCAGAGAAGCAGGCGGGAAGGCACTAATAACCCAATGCAACAGAATTATTTGAAAGGAAAATTCTCCTATAGAATTCCTGTCCTTTGACCATTCCAAATGGGATGTGGGAGTTTTCAGGTGGTAAACAGAGGTGGAAAATAGGTGATCTGTGGTTGGGGCCCTCCACTGGGGACTTTATGACTTTGTGTTTGCATGAAGGGATGCCGAAAATCAGATTATGTTCACCTCAGAATTGGCCAGGAGCAAATGGCAAAACTATGTTAGCAAGCTTGGAGCCCACAGTAAATTTTAAAAAGCGAGCATGCACCGCAATGATGAGCATTCATCATAAACCTTCAGTCACCTCTGGGTTCTGGCCTGGATGCTATCCTTTTGCAGAAAGTAATTTTGGAATTTTGGAACAAGAGTCAGGTCTTATGATGCCTTTGTATTCATATGCTAACTAGCTAATCAAAGTGTTCCAGCCTGTCAGGCTCACGCTACCCAATGACTACTCACTTGACTTAACAGTCCCCACTCTTAAAACTGCTGCTCAGCGTACGTGGATGTACCTATGTGTGTATATATATATGTATGTATAAATATACATGCACATATGTTTTCTCTTATAAATGAAACTGAATTACACTTTATTTTCAGTATTTAGGTGACTCTTGGGCTTCCCTGGTGGCTCAGACGGTAAAGAATCTGTCTGCAATAGCTTTGATCCCTGGGTTGGGAAGATCTCCTGGAGGAGGGCATGGCACACTCTGGTATTCTTGCCTGGAGAATCCCCATGGACAGAGGAGCCTAACAGGCTTCAGTCCATGGGGTCACAATGAGTCAGACATGACTGAGTGACTAAGCACAGCACACAGGTGACCCTTAAAACTCAGGGGGAAAGTTGGGATTGAAAATTCAGGGGAAAAGCAGAGCAGAGGAATAATTATTTTGCAGGTCATCACTAAATGAAAAATTTCCCCAAACCATTAGTTCCAAATTCTAACATTAAAACAAGTCTAAAGTAGTACAACATAAAGATGAACTTTAATGCACAAAATCACGTAGCACTTTGTATCAGTCCGAAGACAAACTGATTTTTTTTCCCTAAAGGAGGTCAAAGTGAACCTGGCAAATGGTCAGCAAAGTGTGAAGAAGGCGGGTTTTTTTCTTTGTGAATTTGTTTGATTTGAGGTTCTCTAAATGCCAAGATTGGTACCAATCGTGAGATCTGTGCTGAGCCACAAACCCCAAAGCTGCAACCTGAGCCCCCAGTGAAGTTAATTAAGTTTGAGTCTTGGGCCGGCTGATGCCAGAATAAATCTAATGTGTTGTCAGCAGGCTAAGCCAGAAGAGTTGGGCTCCAAAGAGGAATTTCTATGCAGTAAATATCACTTAAATTCCACTCAGAGTTGGAGCTGGTGTCAAAGTCCAGAAAAGCAATATTCCCTGGCGACTGCTGTCAGGAGTGTGTTTGTGCCTGGCTATGTATCATCTGAACTCAAATTAGCAGAGAAGAAGGAAAGGGAGTTAATATTACCCAGTTGACTGCTCAAAGAACTGCTTCAACTGTAGCCAGAGAAATATGGATGGGGCATGACCAATCATCAATGACCTCCAAATGACTAGATGCTCAGAATTTTCTGGCAGTCTGGGCTAGATAAATAATTCCCGCTATGAAATAAAATGTTCCCTGAAATATTTCAGGGAAACCAATGCTATCACTTCCCTGTTGCTCACCTATAATGAGCTGGAGAAATACTACAGGAAGAGGAAAGGAAGAGTAGAGAACTCTGCCTGCTGGTAGATTTCGACCTCACCACCTGCCGGGTTAGGAGGGGCTGGTCAGCCCAAGGAGGTTGGTGTGGTAGATGGGAGTGGGGAGTCTTACAGGAACTCTGTATGTATATGAGGCTTGTAAACATATTCCACCTCGCGACAGGTCTTTGGAAGGCAAGGGAGGAAGGAAGGACAGGAGGAAGGGAGGGATGGATGGAGGGAGGGAGGAGGGGGAATATATGGAAAGGGAGACTGAAAATGGGAGGTAGAAGAGGAGAAAAGAGAAAAGCAGGAGACAGTGATATTAATTTAAAAAGGAAATAAAAGATAGAAAGAGAGAGAGCAGGAGGGAGAGAGGGACAGAGGGAGAGAGAGAAAAGAAAAATGAATTATCACGGGCTCTAAGTCGCTTCCGTCCTGTCTGACTCTTTGTGATCCTATGGACTGCAGCCAGCCAGGCTCCTCTGTCCATGGGATTCTTCAGGCCAGAATACAGGAGTGGGTTGCCATTTCCTTCTCCAGAAATTAATACAATGTAGCTCTAAAGTAATAGGCATCGTTTTTTTAAAACAGAACACACACTGCAGATAAATATTGCAATCTTTGAACTTTTCCAGAAACTGTATTTCTCTTAATCTTTCTTTTTGCTTTATCCTTACATTGATTTTAAAATGTTTGCTTTTAAAACAAAGATAATGAAAGTTTTGGGTCAGCAGTGTCATCTTCCATCTCCAGTGATTTACAGGTAGAAAACTGCAAGCAAAATTCTTCCCTTTCTTCTCCATCTTCTTCACTCACCCAGCTTCCTGCTTGCCCAGCTTTCTGCTTTCAGAAAAGGGATGAGGGGCTGAGAAATCAGCTTTGGGGAGTTCAAGGTATTTGGGCCCTGCTTCAGGAGACAGCACCCTTGCCGTAGCAAGAGGCAGCTGGTCCTAACAGGCACTTCTCCCAGGGAGTTTACTAACAGGATTATTTCTGAGCTATTCTCAAGGAAAGCCGCCCCTAGAGTTAAGATCTGGAGCTAAATTCCTCCTCAGCTGAAGAAGAACAGGGGTACTTAGGAATCCCTTACACCCCATGCAGCAGGGAGACAGCTTCTGTATTTGGTGCTGTTTGTGAAAAGCCCAAGTACATGCTGGGGAAATAAATTAGCTGCCTTCTGAGAATGCATAAACTGGGAATTCAGAAAAACTGACATAAATTGGGAATTCAGAAAAACTGACTTCATCCTGTGTGGTTGCAGTCTTGGGGTGGTTTTGTCCAAGGAGACTGGCTCCTGCTGGGGGGAATAACTATAAACTTATTATTATTTCCATTTATAAATTAAACTTCTCAAAGGAAGAGAATGTAAAAGCAGTTTTATCACTGCCCAGTGAAAAGACAATTGCTATCAGCTACAATTGATATGCTCTGGAGAAAGTGCATAACCAAACATACAACGTAGTCAGCTACAGGGGATTCTTTTGAAGGCAGTTATAAAAGGAATGTGCCTTATTAGCAGTATCAGGATTTCTGGGGGTGTTTTGTTGTTCTAGGGGTGATGGAATGAGGTCATCTCCAGGGTGGTTTTCTTCTTAAGTTAGGAAGCAAAATATTACAAACAAACAAATAAGCGAACAAACCTTTTCTTCTTCACCATTTCTCTGACCATCCCCCTTTAATTTGTAGGACATAGCATTCCTGGAAAAAGAAACTTCTTTAGCTGCAATGAATCACTGGTTTAAACTCAGGCAATAGGGTGACATTCTCCTTAATTTAATAATTTTAGGAAATAAATTGATGCAGATTCAGATCAAATTTCAAGCACTCACTTCAATGGGGTCAATAATTTTAAATTTAAATGTCTGATGTTCCAAAAAATAATGACTCTTTGAACTTAATGTTCAACAATGATTAGTGCAATTTCAAGATCCCACTGAATTGGAGGCTAAAATGCAGGATCAAGAGAAAAGAGATGCCAAGTTACAATCCTAGATTCTAAATATCCCAGCAGACTATCTCCATGAAAGATCTTTTTTTTTTTTTTTTGGTGAATAAGTGAATGTGTGCTACCCTCCCTTCCCCCTTCTCCTTACAAAAAAAAAAAAAAAATGATGACTTTTTCTGGTCTCTGCTTCCAGGGTTTTAGACATGTGAAGTCAGATGGGAGGCAGGGATGAGTAGTACTAATTGGGCGCATTCTGGTGTGCTAATACAAAGGATAGCCGATAGGACTGTGGGTTTCTGAGTTTGCTGTCTGTACCTGGCCTGTCTGGAGATTAAGAAGGATTTGCTGCCCCTGGTCATAGGATACACTGCAGTCTTGACTGCAATTCCCTGGATGATTCCTGAACCAGAGTGGACAGTGTGACTTCTATGCTAACCAGCCCAGAGCAGTTAATGCTCAGTGGTCACACAGGAAAGCCACATACAGATGTGAGGAAGGGTCGCCAGGATGGCCGGGTGACTGTCCATCCTCCAGAAAGTTGGATCAACCCAAAGAAGCGTCCCCAAGTTCTTAGGGCCAGGGCTGCTAGCAGCATGTCAGCCAAGTCTGTGTGAGGTGACAGGGACTGACGCCACCTCAGGAAGGGGCCATCTGGTGACAGACGAGAGATGGGGTAGAGGTGGGCGACAGAAAACTCAAAGGGGGGAACTGAGGGGAGTGGGGGGAGGAGACCCTTGAGAGAAAACGCAGAGGGAGGAGCTGCACGAGCCTGAAGACAGGCTGACGCGGGAGGGGAGACAGGAGCGAGGCTGGAGGGGCTGCAGCCCCTCAACCAAGGAGGGCCCTTTCCAGGAGTGACAGGCTTGGTCTGGCTTCTCCTTGCTGTCGCATTCTTCTCACAGAGAGAAGCCATGCTGGGGAACAGCCCGGGTGCCTCTTCTCTGTAATGAGCCTAGAGTGTTCTGTCAAACCTCTCCTGCCAGGGATTGCCTCCAGCCCAAAGGAATACTTAACCACCTTTCCTGCTTTAGACACTTCTGAGACACAGGGCGTGCCCTCTCTCATGGGTTCTTACGTGTGTAGACACAGTCATTCATACCTGCAGACACTCCTAGGTCCTGATCCAGGTCGAACCATCTGCCTGTTGGGATACCCAAGGGACATCATTTTTTCTAGCTTCCCGCCCCATGGCTCAGGTTTTGTTCCCTAAACCACACCGGTCCAGCTGCACGCCAGACTCAGGGCCTCCCCTGTGAGCTGTGTTTTGAGACGGATTCCAGGAAAGTTGACCTGTGACCCAAGAGCAACCCCAAGCCCCAGCCTGGTCCTTGTCCTGGGCTGCGAGAGGGGAATGCCAGTCCCTGAATAGCACTGGCGGGCAGTTTCCATCTGCCTCTTGGGCTTGAAGAGAGCCAGGTGGGGAGAGGACAGGTCAGCACTGACGGGTCTGTGATGGCGGCAAGTCCTGTGTGACTTACACCATGTTAAATGTCCCACGGCTTCTACTGCGGGCTTCTACTGCTCTGTGAATTGACTGGAACCAGCCTTTCACTCCAGCGTCCCATCAGCTGCCTACCTCCTGTCTACATATGTATGTGAAGAATGCAGAGTAATTTAGCTATTCATTGATCTAAAGCACATCTAAGGAGTGGAGAAGGCTAACAAAAGGCATTAAAAATATATTTTACTATCGTTTCTTATTGGCTCAGATGGTAAAGCGTCTGTCTACAATGTGACAGACCTGGGTTCAATCCCTGGGTTGGGAAGATTCCCTGGAGAAGGAAATGGCAACCCACTCCAGTACTCCTGCTTTGAAAATCCCATGGATGGAGGAGCTTGGGGCAGGCTACTATCCATGGGGTCGCAAAGAGTCGGGCACGACTGAGCGACTTCACTTTCACTTTCTTTCTTATTTAAAAACTCTATATTCTTATATAATATACTGTAGATTGGAAAAGGCATAAAAAATACTGAAATCATCTGTAATTTCAAAAACCAGAAGTGAAAGCATTGTGAATACTTTTACGAATTTTCTTCCTTTACTTCTCTATAGTGATATCTGCACCTCTGTGTACATGCTTATGAATCTAGTGTCAGTCGCTCAGTCGTGTCTGATTCTTGCAACCCCAGGCTCCTCTCTCCATGGGATTCTCCATGCAAGATACAGGAGTGGGTAGCCATTTCTCTCTCCAGGGAATTTTCCTGATTCAGGGAATGAACCCTGATCTTCCACATTGCAAGCAGATTCTTTACCATCTGAGTCATTCAGGAAGCCTGCTTATAAATATAGACTGAGAATTAAATATGAGTGGTCACAGGGTGCTGCAAGTGTCCTGGGCTCTGGTAGAAGACCTCATTGATTTCTGGTTGTCCTGGTGAGACATCCTGAGAACCCAAATTATGGGGTAATTGAGATAGCAAGAGAGGAGGTGACATGCCAGGCTCCCCCTGTCCCACGTTGCCTCCACCAGAGAAAAGGGAGGGTGGAGGCTGGTTTGGAAGCTGTGGGGTGAATTCCCTCTCATGGGAGACAGCCGTGATCAGAGGCGGCAGGCCGGCAGGCTGACTCTCAGCCCACAATCGCCCACGTCCCCAGCAGCTGCAGGGGCATCAGGCTTTGCAGGGCCTTTGATCCATGAGAATGAAGTACGTCACAGGCGAGTGCTCATGGGGCGTGGGCTCGGCGCACAAGGGTTGCCAAACTGACAAACACACCTCCAGGAAAGCCTTCCAGCTCTGGCTGGGCTTCAGTCAGTCAGCTCCCCGCTCCACCACTCCCCACACAGAGCCTGCATGAAAGGCTTGGGAATGCACCAGCCCTTCCCTCGGGTGACCCTAGCGCCCACCCAGCTCCCAACCTCAGGAACTCAGAAATAACTCTCCCCGAGCTAAGAAGCTGGGCTTTTCTTGCACACTGCTACACACACCCACTCACATTTCTTTTGAACATCTGAGACATAAAGACATAAAATAATCTTATTTCTTCTTGTCAAGCTTTCGGAGATTTAGGACAGAGAGTTGAAAACACAGAATTGAGAGAGGCAGCCCACTCTGGGCTCAGCTTGAGAGCAAGGGTAGGGGTGAATCCAGGCGGAATTTATCATTTATTTCTTCATCACACACTTCGGATCGCTTACTTTGTGCAGGCATTAGCTAGGAACTGCAGAGAAAGAAATATAAAGAAGAATAAAATATATTCTTGTGCAGTTTAATTGTTAAGACAGACCTGTCATCAAATCTTTAATGCTGCTGCTGCTAAGTCGCTTCAGTTGTGTCCAACTCTGTGTGACCCCATAGACGGCAGCCCACCAGGCTCTCCTGTCCCTGGGATTCTCCAGGCAAGAACACTGGAGTGGGTTGCTATTTCCTCCTCCAGTGCATGAAAGTGAAAAGTAAAAGGTCGTGTCTGACTCTTAGTGACCCCATGGACTGTAGCCTACCAGGCTCCTCCGTCCATGGGATTTCCCAGGCAAGAGTACTGGAGTGGGGTGCCATTGCCTTCTCCACAAATCTTTAGTGAATATGTATCAAAAGCTACAATGTCTGATAAGTCAGAAATATTATCATAAACTTATTTTTAAACAAAATGGTAATGACATTTTCAAACAATGTGCTCAATATGATTTACTTCAACCTCCCGACAACTTATCAGGAAATCCTTCTAAGTTTAAAGCAATGAGCGCAGTTGTCAATGTTGAAAAAAAAAGCACAAGAAATATACTACAGAGTGTCCAAAAGGCTTGGAAACACGGAGAAAGTACTGTATTTCTTGTATCTTTTTGAAAAACAAGGTTAACAATTGGATCCATTTCTTCAATTTAGAAGTACTTTACCTGAACAGGTATCTGAAAGTTGAAGGAAAACATATTAAATCTATCTTTTTGAAAAATGTAACTAAAATTCTGTTTAACAATAAGTTTAACTCATGATTCCTGATTTTTCCAGCACCCCGTAGAATAGAAACAGGTGACCACTGAAGGGAGATTAGTTCTGCTTGAAGGAAGCACAGTTTTCCCAGGGAGGTAACATTTGATCTGAATCTGGAAAAGTGAGTAAAAGTTTTCAGCTGGACAGTTTAATGGAAGGATGAGCTGAGTAGTCTTCTTGGAAGCCACTGACTGGTCCTCACAGAAGGCGCGTCCTTTCTGGGTGAGACTCAGCCTGCTCTTTGCTCAGCTGCCAGTAGGATGCCGAGGACGCTGACCCTGGGTGGCAGTCCCGCATGGCAGGGCCTGGGGCTGTCCACAGCCTGGAAGCCGTTCATGAAGAAAGGCCTGCCAGTCTCTCTCCTTTGCAGGCTCAGGGGCACTCCATCCTACTTACTCATGCTCCTGCCAGGACATCAGAGAAGGGGGAGGGCACTTTGGAAATCTGACACTTCGTGACATCTGCTCATTAAGAAATCTTGAGTAGTTTTTTTCCTAATGACTAGCTTGAACACGGATCACAGCTGGAGGGAACCATAGTGATTGTTATATGAACAGCCTTATTTTGGAGGCGAAGAAACCAAGGGTGAAATAGTTTCCCTAAGGTCACCCACCTTAGGTAATGGTGTTAGCCCAGACTCCCATAAAGACAGTCTCTCAGGCTTCTTCCAACCCCTAGGTTCTTTGAAATGTAGGGGCAAAATTCATGTGTCTTATGCATCATTGTTGTTGTTCAGTTGCTCAGTTGGGTCCAACTGTTTGCGACTGCATGGACTGCAGCATGCAAGGCTACCCTGTCCTTCACTATCTCCTGGAATTTGCTCAAACTCATGTCCATTGAATTGCTGATGTTATCCAACCATCTCATCCTTATGCATTAATAGTTATCAATCAATCAGCCTCTTAATCATCCAAGCAATTATGTAATGACTGAGTCCTGGTGATGCCTACCACTGGGCTTTCTACATGGTAGAATCAAAAGAAATAGAAGCCAGGCTCTTTCTTTACCCCTGAGTAACATGCATTAGCTGAGTAGAAAAGAATCCTTTAGACACAGTGAGAGTAACAAAGTGCTCTTTGTACTAAAAAAATAATGACTGCAGTGGGAGCTGGTGTGGGCTGCAGCTTTTTGGAAAGGGAGCCTGAGAGGAACAAGGGAGCTGAGAAAGGCATGAAAAGGATTACTAGAGGGAAGGGGAAAGGCAGGATCTGGGTGGAGAGCTATGGGCAGCATTCTGGAAAACTCTTGAGTGCCTGTTTATATACAAGATCACACTTGCTCCTACATTCCCAGGCTCCCCGCTTCAACTCACAGCACTTCTCATCTTCCAGGGTTGGTAGGTGATTTTCGCCCTTTGTCCGTACAGGATAAATCAGTGGCAATATTCAAGGGTGAGACGCCGGCTCCATTTTGGCTCCCACATTATTTTTCCTTTGAGGATTGTCCTGGTCTGTCCTGGAAAATTGGACTTGTTCTCTCTCATCAACTAATCCTGCAACAGGGATGAAAGCAGGCTTCAAGGTGCCCAGGCTCCCCATCCTATTTCCACACAGCCCTGAGCAAACCAGCAGGGCCCCTAAACTGCTCAGAGGAGCTGTGACTCTGGTGCCCAGAGCAGAGGCCCACACTAAGAGTGCTGGGCAGTGTGAGCGGCCCACCCCAGCTCCTGGCGCCACCCAGGATGGCATCTCATGCCAGCTGTTCAAAATCTCCCAAGACACAGGTGGATATAAGAGCTACCCAGGCAGGTCCCAGCAGCCAGCAAGCTGGTCCTCAGCAAATGACTGGATGTGGAAAAACTGGAACTAAAAGGATAAAGGGAGAAGGAAATGGCAACCCACTCCAGTATTCTTGCCTAGAGAATCCCATGGACAGAGGAGCCTGGTGGGCTGCTGTCCCTAGGGTCGCACAGAGTCAAGACACGACTGAAGCGACTTAGCCGCAGCAGCAGCAGAAGGATAAAAAGATATTTCAGGACTGTCCTTGTTAGCAGAACTCCAGGCAGCCATGTCAGGGACAGCATGATGTGCATGTAAGATCACACACCGGCACAATGGAATGTGAGGTAACCTGAGATGGGTTTCTCTGATAACAGCAACAGAGTGTGGGGGTACTGGTCCCGGTGGGGTTGCTCTGTGTCTACAACAGAGAGCCCTGGGGTTGCCTTCCTTTAAGGAGCAGCCTGTCCACAAATGCTCAGATGGGGCTGGATGCATTCCTAGATCTTCCAGACCCAATCAACCCAGAAGGCAACAGGGCCTGAAGTGAAGCACAGAAGAGAACACAGGGCATCATGTTACAATGTAGATCCCTGCATCTTCCTTTAGGGACTAATTCAGCCTGACACAGGCCCCAGACCAAACCGGCAAGCACTGCTGAGAGCTTCGGCTCCGCTGCCAGTCAAGAGGAGTAAAACAACCCCTCTTCACCTAGGAGCTAGCTCAATTACTTTTTCTGTCTTCCGTCAGAATAATACCCTGTCCTGTCCTGCAACCAGGTTAGCTCATGTGGGAAAAAACCAGGAGAAGCTGACAAGGGCAGCCTCCTGGGGCCCTCCCCTCCCCACATGGCCCCTCACTCCTTGGCTGGGTGGGAGAGAACATACCCCAACAGGGGCAGTCCACCTGTGGATTCCCAGAGCTCCACACAGTGCTGCCCCGGCAGAGGGGCGCGTAAAATCCAGCCCTGGCTGCTTACCCTTGTCAGGGCTCCAAAGGGAAAGCAGCTATGGAATCTGCCAGCGGCATCTTTTGACATTTGGAGTACCCCTCACTGTGAGAACCGAGAGACCTCTGAGCTTCCTCCTGGATCTCTGAGAAGGGCGGGCAGAGCTTGTAGGCTGGAGGCTCTTCGTGGGGGAGGTTTCTGTCTCCAGAGGGCCTTTCTGTCTTCTGGGCCTTCCGGAAGGCCCCGGCCGGTCCTCAGTGCCTTAGGACTGTGGACACGTGCTCAACGCTCTCGGAGACCAGAGCCAGGTCTCCTGATCTGTGCGTGCTCTCCCCACCTCCTCACCCCGCAGGGCCTGGCGGGTCCCTGCCTCTCAGGGACTGAGAACTGACCCTCGGCCAGTTCTCCCTGGCGACCGGGACACAGCCCCTGCGGCCCCGGCCCCCAGGTCCAGAGCGGATCCAGCTGTCCCCCACCCCCACCCCGAGCGTTCCCAGCCCAGCCGACTTCCCCGCAGAGGCCGGGGGCGGTGCGGTTCAGGGGGAAGGGACCGCAAGTGGGGGCGGGTGCCTGAGAGTGTGTGAGCAGTTCAAGTTCAGAAGGGAGATCTCCGGTGATAACCCAGGCCCTGGATGGCTGAGCTCGACAGGAAACCTCGAGCTAGGAGACAGCTGTGGGCCCAGGGGTGGAGCTGCTGCTCCCAGTAACCGCACGGAGAGGCGTGAGCGCCCAGAGCCCACCCTGGCCTCGGGGGGAAGGACCTTAAGATCCCCTACACACACACACACACACACACACACACACACACACACGTGTGCGCGCGCACAGTCCAAAGCTCCTCTTCCTCTGGGGCAGGGCTATTCCTCATGAATTCTGTTGGTAACCTTAGGCTGGGGTCCTGCACACCTGGGCTTTGGGTGTGTGTGGTTGGAGGGAAGAGCCCAGCCTCTGAACGCACTTGGTGGGTTGTGACAGCGGAGGGTAGGGCCCACCCCTGGCACAGCTGGGTGGCCAGGGCCCAGGGGTAAGTGAGCACGACCACCTCAGGAGAAGTTCCAGAAGCCTGTCACAGCTTTTTTCCATCTCCTTTCCAGGAGGGACCCCAGATAGGGGACAGTGAACTTGGCCTCATGAAGGCTCAGGTTTGCCTCTAAAATCGCAGAGAATTTACCCTGCCCCGTAAAGTATGTATAATTTCAAATCAGAATAGCATTTCCTCTGACCAGTCTGGGAGAAGCTAAGCTTGGTAGGCAGACCTCATCCTGCCACTTGCCCCCAACCTACCACCGTGTAGCCAAAGGAGCCTAGCACAGGGCCTATAGCAGTGGACCAAGCATGGCCCCAGGCTCAGGGAGCTCCTTGGCTGGAGGGGCTATCAGTCAAGCAGATAGATATATAGGTTTTTGCTACGGATGGTGTGCAAGCCGGGAAAAGTTAGCCTCAATTGCCTGGAGTCAGTAGGAGCCTTCCCAGAGGTCAGATGAGGGCTTCAAAGATGGCCTCTCTGGCTCCCTTCCGTCTGATGGTCTCCCTGGGGTTATTCTGGTAGCGTACCTCCTGATGCCTAGAAATCTGCTTGGCTTCTTAGGTGCCTGATTCCCGGGGGCAGTGGCTTGAGTGGAGCGGGGCAGTGGGTCAGAGCTGCTTTCACCTGCTGGCTTGGTGCTTGTGTCAAGGATAGGGCAAAGAGGAACCTGAGTATGAAGGTATCTCTTTTCTGCAGCACTGATAATAATAACAGCAACTATAATTGTGCTGTGGACTTTCCTGGTAGTTTAGAGGGTAAAGTGTCTGCCTGCAATGTGGGAGACCCAGGTTTGATTCCTGGGTCAGGAAGATCCCCTGGAGAAGGAAATGACATTCCACTCCAGTACTCTTGCCTGGAAAATCCCATGGACGGAGGAGCCTGGTAGGCTACAGTCTATGGGGTCGCAAAGAGTTGGACACGACTGAGCGACTTCACTTTCACTTATGACTGTGCTATCCATCAGGAGTAATCGTTTTTATGTTTATGCATAAAGGTATTAAAATTTCCTAAAATACCATTAGAGTGAACGTTTCTGTATATTTGAATTACTTCCAAACCCCAGTAAGTCATCACCAGAAATGTATTGAGCCACAGTCAAGTTCAAGGTGCTTTGCTAGATGGACAAGTCTGTATCCCTCCCTCCACTTTCTGCTTGCCTAGAACTGTGCTGCGAAAACATGGACTTATTTAAGGGTTCATGTCATTTGTTTTTGTTGGGTTAACATTATAAGTGTAATATATTATCACAAAGTTTCAAAGAACCTAAAAGGGTGCAAAGTAGAAAATAAGTAAAATTTTCCCAAACTCTCCCTCAACTCCTTCCTCTCCAGAGTTACTGTGAATAATGTATTTTGTGTATCCAGCAATCCAAATATATAGGAAGGTAGGTAGGTAGGTAGATAGATAGATATAGATACTTTTTTATTGTGGTAAATTATAAGTCATATAAAGTTACCATTTAACCATTTTTTAAGAGTACGATTCAGTGGTATGAAGTACATTCATAATGTTGTCTACCATCACCACTATCTGTTTCTAGAATTTTTTTTTTACTGTCATAAATTTTTAATTTTTTAAAATTGCAGACTTAACAGTAAAATAATTAACAATACACTATTTTTGGTGGGTAGTTCTATGAGCTGTAAGATTTGGATAGATTCACATAACCATGACCACAAACATGATACAGAGCAATTTCCCTCCCCATCTCCCATATGGATATTAGAGTTTTATATATTCAGGACTCAATCCTCTTTCATACGTGTGATTCAAGAATATTTTCTCCTGGTCAGTGGTTTCTTCTCAAACAAAGAGAGTATACTTAACAAATTGTGTACAAAACTTGTACACCAAAAAGGATAAGCCGTGTTTACAGAAGCTAAAGAGTCCTAAAAGGAGAGATTTATCATAATCACGAATGTTTCCAGAACTTGTTCATCATCCTAAACATAAACCATCCAGATACGTTTTTATGTATAAGTATACATGTGCAGAAGGCAATGGCACCCCACTCCAGTACTTTCGCCTGGAAAACCCCATGGACGGAGGAGCCTGGTGGGCTGCAATCCATGGGGTCACACAGAGTCAGACACAACTGAGCGACTTCACTTTCACTTTTCACTTTCATGCATTGGAGGAGGAAATGGCAATCCACTCCAGTGTTCTTGCCTGGAGAATCCCAGGGACGGGGGAGTCTGGCGGGCTGCCGTCTATGGGGTCGCACAGAGTCGGACACGACTGAAGCGACTTAGCAGTAGCAGCATATATGTGTATCTGGGCTTCCAAGGTGGCTCACTGATAAGAATCTGCTTGCCAATGCAGGAGACGCAGGGGCAGAGGGTTAGATCCCTGGGTCGGGAAGATCCCCTAGAGGAGGAAATGACAACCCCCTCCAGTATTCTTACCTGGAGAATCCCTTGGACAGAGAAGTCTGGCGGGCCACAGTGCAGAGGTTTGCAAAGAGTCGGACGTGACTGAGTGACTGATCATGCGCACACATATGCAGGCTACGTAATATGCCTTTTCTTGTTCATACATAAATATCATATACATCATTCCAGAGCTTGCTTTTTAATCTAAGTATCTTGAAGATCTTTCCATAGCAGCACATACAGAACTGTCTGTTGTGTTTGTTTATTTGAACTGCTTTACATAAATATACCGAGATTTATTTATCTGGTTTCCAGCTGGTCGACATTTACATTGTTTGTCTTCTTCTATGTCTTTTTGTTTTGCTCCTGCAGATAATGATGTAATAAATATCAATAAATGTAAAAATGTGCTAATATCTCTGCATACTGTGAGGGTTTATCTGCAGACTAACAGAATAAATTAAAGTCTCAAAGAAATGGCAAAATCCCACCCGGAATTTTTACATGAGGGTTTTGTTCTAGAGCAGATTTCTTTTAAATGGTGCTAATGTTTAAGAGCATACTGTGAGGGCTGTGGGCTGTGTGTGAAAGAACAAAGGCCTGGCAAGACCTGGCCTCTCCTCCAGGCTTCCTCCTGGCCCTGCAACATGCACCACGGGACCTCAGGAGTCACTTCACCTCCCTGACCTTCAGACTCTATCTGCAAAGTGGAGCAAGTAAGATCTGTCCAGCTTACAGTTCATGGGGTTGCAAAAGGGTCGGATATGACTTAGCGACTAAACAATAGCAGTAAAACATGTAGATATATATACACATATACACAGATACTGCACTTTCTGTGTGTATGTGTATATATATATACATGTGCATATAACTTGTTTATAACTGCCTGGCGCAGAGTAAGTGCTGTCCACTAAAATGAGATACTTGTCTGCTGGCCTTGAGGGGCCACTGGGAAGGTGTAATAAATGGAGAGAGCTGAAATGTGGATTCTGCTTACCAAGGGCGGTCACGATCTGTCATTGCTTTCCTCCCAGAGCGCTGATGAGCACGGGCGCCGTCTCCCTCGGCTGTCCTCAGCGTCCCATGCGTCTCTCTTGGTGGGAAGATCTGTTTACTTTCTCGCCTCCCTGCATGACGGTGAAGCCATTTATTTGTGTTTTTGCTTGCTCCTCACTGCCTAGCACCATGCCTGCATCTCCTAATAGCAATGGCCTATCGTGGTGTTTTGAGTACCTACTATGTGTCAGGCACTGTGCTAGGTTCTTGCTTACGTGCAATATGCTCCCTCCTTACAGTTTCTCAGAAGTCAGAAATTATGCTGGCTGCCTACCTCCAATACACTCACATTCTGAGGTACTGGGAGTTAGGACATATGAATTTTGAGGGTGTTCATTGGAAGGACTGATGTTGAAGCTGAAGCTCCAATACTTTGGCCACCTGATGAGAAGAGCTGACTCATTTGAAAAGACCCCGATTCTGGGAAAGATTGGGGGCAGGAGGAGAAGGGGACGACAGAGGATGAGATGGTTGGATGGCATCACCAACTCGATGGACATGGGTTTGGGTGGACTCTGGGAGTTGGTGATGGACAGGGAGGCCTGGCGTGCTGCGATTCATGGGGTCGCAAAGAGTCGGACACGACTTAGTGACTGAACTGAACTGAATTCAGCCCTTAACGGAAACAAAGTTGGTCTGACGGTTAAGAATCCACCTGCCAATGCAGGGGACATTTTTTCAATGTCTGGTTCCGGAAGATTTCATGTACCGCAGGACAACTAAGCCCGAGCACCACCACCGCTGAGCCCATGTGCCACATCTGCTGGAGCCTGTGTACCTTGGAGCCTGTGCTCTGCAGCAAGAGAAGCCACTGCAACGAGAAGCCTGCATGCTGCAATTAGCCCCCGCTCACCACCAGAGAAAGCCCACAGAGCGACGGAGACCCAGCACAGCCAACAACACAAAAGTAAATACAATTTAAACTAGAGCTGGATTACTGATCAACTATACTCCAATAGAAAAGAAAATTTTTAAAAATTATCTGGTACTAATCAATGATGTACGTCAAGTTGGTTAGGATGTTCCCAAATGGATCAGCCTCTCTAGGCGCTGGCCAGTGTGGGCGCTGGTCTCACATTTCATAGTAGGCCAGCTATAGCTGTTAATCCCGTAGGCCTTTCAGCCCTCTGCCTTCTCAAAGAAAGAAGGCCATTTGTGAAGTTAGGATGTCACCTACTGGATCCTCTGAAAAAGAAGGTCTCCAAAGCCTGGTGAGGATCCTTTCTCCCCATCCCTGAAGACCAGTAAGTCGTCCAAGGGTAATACCAACTGGTGGTTAGGACTCTGGACCACATGGTGTCTGGATTATGGATTCAGATAGATCTAGGTTTAACCCTGGCTCTAGACCGCAGGCAAGTTATTAAACATCTCTGAGTCTCAGTTTCCCCAGCTGTAAAGTCATCAAATGGGAAAACTCACACGTGCTTCCTAGCACAAAAGTGGTTATAGCTATCATCCTGTGAGTCTAGCCTAGGTTTTCCCTGCTGCAGTGAAAGTTAGTTGCTCAATGAAAGAGCCACTCCCCGGAGGGGGAGGTCTGGATGCCTGAGGTGCTGCGGTGGACGGGCTGGGCATCACACCCAGCACAGGCACCCCATGACTGCTGCCACTGCCTTCCTGAACACACATGACTTCCTGTTTTCTAAATTCTTAGCCTGCAATGTCATCCCCAGTTGCATCTGAGTCTGGAGGTGCAGCTGGGCAGCAGCCAGACCCTGAGCTCAAGGTTGGAGTGGCAAAAGGAGTTGAGGAGGCTTGGGAGCTGTCTGCTCCTACCTGAACTGTAGGCTAGTAGAATCAATACCATTAGGTCCTACGTACTGAGAGCTCACCAGCCCATCCCACTTACCTCACACACCCTGGGAGGTAGCTATGATTATCCCATATTCATACAGCTAGTTAAACAGCAGAGCCAGGATTCAGACTCAAGTCGTCTGCCTTCAGAGGCTTTGTTCTTGCTGCGATGTTAAAGTGCTTCTTATTAAGGGGATGGGTGGTGAGCTTTCTGTCACCTGAGATATTCAAGCAGAGGCTGGGGGTATCAGAGAAGAAATTCTTATAAAAGGTGGGAAGCTCTCTAGAGGAGAAAACTCCAGAAGCATCCAGATAGAGTGGAGAGACTTTGCATCAGATAAAACTTGGGAACTCTTTAGCTGAGTGATCTTTCTGAGACTCAATTTCCTCGTCTGAATAGAAGCGGCATCATTCTTCCCGTATTATACAGAGTTGTTCTGAGGATTAAACCAGATAACTCAAGGGCTAAGCTGAACACAGTGCACATGTAAGTTAGCTTGTCACCATCTGGTGAAGCCAGGAGTTCTCAGGCTGTCCACCCACTATTGAGCTCCTGCTGTACACCAGGCATTTTCCATATATGCATTGTCTGGTTTTATCCTCATATACACTGAAAGAGGGGTCGCTCCATCTTGAGGTGGGGAAACTGCCCAGGTTTTTTTTGGCATGAAGGAGTGGGGAGCCCTGGTCTACTCCTGCTGCTGCTTGTACCTTCAGAGCCTTTATCATGGTGGAGAAGTTCACCTGAGACCCTGGATTCAGCACGCGCCACCAGACAGGGCACTTCCCCACACACTGGTACCTCATTTCATTTGCATAACTCCCCTGTGAAGTCAGACTTAATAAACCCCTTTTGCAGATAGAGAAATTGAAGCTCAGCGTGGTTAAGAAAGCTGTCCCAAACCACAAAGCTAGTAAGAAGCAGATTCAGAATTTAAATCTTAGGCTTTCTGGCTCTAAGGCTCATGTTCTTTCCTCTTAAGTGGCCTCGTATGTGCTAGGTGAGGAGGGGAAATAAGCAAGTGAAATCAAAAGGCATTATCTGTGCTTTCCAGGCCTTGTTGGGGAGGGAGACACAATGTGAAAAGTTCACAAGCTGCTGTGACTAAGTGTCAAAAGACAGCAAACAGTAACAGCTGTGAATTCAGAGCTTAGTGAAAGTTCTATGTCCTGCAGCCAAAGGTGAGGTGCATCTAAGGCAGAGAGGTTAGACGAGTACCTGGAATCGGGGACTCAGTATCCCATCCAGCTCGGCTCTAACCTGCAGGTGTCGTCAGGAAAAGTACTCTACTCCTCTGGTCTCAGTCTATCAATGAGTGAATTGCATCTAGCAATAGCCTCTTGCTCACCTTCTGGGCTCTCATGAGAATCAAACTTGATCAGGTACAGGAAGTCATTTTAAAAGTGCATGTTGGGATTCAAATGGGAAGTATCCTTGCCAATTGGATGTGATGGAGTTTGACAGATGCCCTGCTTATAAAAGGATTTGCTGGAGGGGGAGATGGGCATCAGTGTGTGTCTGTAGATTTGGGCTACAGAAGGACCAGGTTAATAAGTCCTGTTCAGTCTGTTTAGGAAAGCCCATAGTCTGCCTGGGAGACAGACAAACAACACAATTCAAATACATCTCGTCCAGAAAAACCAGACTCTAGTGCCTCCAGGCTGCCTCTGGGGACCCAGAATCTTTCTGTTAATGGTCAGTGCCATGAAACTTCCACACTCTGGGCCTTTATGAAGATGACCAAAGGGTGTATAGAGATGGCCGAGCTCACTTTCACTAATAAGACTCATACCATTTTTAGATGAAACATGTGGAGAGACACACCTCTCTGCTGTAGGTGCACCTCACCTTTGGTTGCAGGACACAGAGCTTTTGCCTAGCTCTGAATTCACAGCTCTTACTGTTTGCTGGCTTTTGAAACTTAGTCACAGCAGCTTGTGAACATTTCACATTGTGTCTCCCTCCCCAACAAGGCCTGGTTCGCCTGGAGCCTCCTCTGGACCTCTGGAGGTCCCATGGGGCCTGTTCCAGGCATCCGATCATGCAGGAGCCTACAAATAGGCAAAGAGTTTATCTGGAATCTTTATTTTGTTGTCATTGTTGGTTGGGGTCTTGAGTACTGCAGTTCAGGAGACGCAGATTCAGGTAACCCTGAAAGAGTGTTCCAAGGAAGAGAAAGCATCTGGGGTTTATGAAGACAAAAAGCCACGAAGCTGTTAAGAGTTGCCTGCTGAGAACTGTGGTTGGCTCTAACATGAGGTGGAAAATATTTGTCCTTAAGGAATCACAAGTTGTTTTGGAGTGTGGGTTCCATAAGTAGATAGATCGTCATGAGTTATTTTAAGGTAAGGGTCTAGTAAGTATCTTGAATTTCTGGCAGGTATTCTGGGTGACATCACTGGGTCAAAAGATCAGATTCCACACAGGCTGAGATGTTCACAAGTCATGCTTTCTTAATGGTTTCCTGGCTCAGTTTTAGAGAGCTCTTTTAGCAAAGCTCATGCAATTTTTATTTTCATTTCACGCGTGCTACCTGGCAGGAAGACTCCAGTTTATCATGCTGTGGCCCACTTCTCCAGTGCCTACCGGATGGACGACAAAGGGAGGCTGGGCAACACCTAGAATCCAGGCTCCCAGTTCAGGCTGACCCTGACCATCTGGACCTGCACCAAGTTTGTGATGAGGGTTGGAGTGAGCCTGTGGGCAGGCAATCTCATGGTGGTGAACAACCGCAGGTCACAGACTGGGTCCCCCTTGCTCCCTGTGTTCTAATCCCAGATCCACTGCAGGAAGTACTTGAAGGTTCAGGGTCAGCTCTTCTGAAGCTCCAGGCTTCCTTTTTGCCAGGTTGTGTTTTGCCCTGGAGCAACTGGAATGACCTAAATAACTGCTCTGTCTCAGCCTGACCACCTTGGGTGAGGCCTGATCCTGGAGCGCCTATAGGATAACAGCAGCCTAGCAGCACTCAGACGGGTCCTAGCCCAGCTGGGCTTTTGTCCCCTGCTTGTCATGTGTCCATCCAGAAGTGGGGGTCCAGAGAGGCTGGCCCTGTGCCCTGGGACCTGGATACAGTGGATTGGGGTTGGGGAACTGGGAAGAATCCTCCTGACTTCCCAGATTTGCTGAGTCTGCCTTGTGCAGGGGATCAGAGTGGTTTGCGGAGGCCCAGATTGGAGGGGAAAGGATCACGGGGTCAGATTCTACCCCCAGCTTTCACTTTGCAGCTCAGCTGGGAGCATTGCTCTTTTGCTCTGCAAATAGGGTGAGATTCTTTTTCACCAGGTCACTATCATGTCTTGGCCTGTGCTAAGAGGATACTGGGTTCTAGGAGGTTCTGTCTTCATTTTCCTCAGCACCACTTTTCTGATATGAAGGTAGCACCTTCTGAATGGGAAATCACATGACTGCTCAGAATGCATCCTCCCATCAAGTGCTCTTTGGTTTAATTGGTGTCGCCTCAACATGCTCTGGTTACCTGTGCAGTTGTGAACACCCAGAAGTTAGGCAGATCAGCGTCCCTAATCCTATCTGGTTTAAAAGTTATTGACATGATTTGACCCTTTCTCCCTCAAATAAATATATTGGTGGTGATTTGGGAAAAAACAAATCATGGTGATAACAATAGCTGATATATGGAGCACTTATTATTAATACATGCCAGGCATTAATTATTTTATTGAGATAATTAAGCCTCACCATTACCTAATGAGACAGTTAATATTATTATCCTGTGTTATGGATGAGGAAACTGAGGCTTAGAGAAGTTCAATAATACACTGTTGAGAAGTACACAAAAATTGCAGTGCACATAAAAGACTGAGGCTTTGCTTTTGTTTTTTTGTCTCTTTTTGGCAGTGAAATTTATACTTGTGGTAGGGCATAGCTGTATTGCTGAGAAAAGCTGTGCCTGAGGGACACTGCAGCTCTGAATCTCGGCTCTGCTGTGCGCTGGCCCATGCTCACGCCTAGTCCCTACCCCAGACAATTAAATGAGAACCTGGGGTCAGAGTGGACCCCAGGCTGATTCTAACATGCAACCAGGATTGAGAATGAGAACCCTTAATCAGTATCTGGGTACTTGTGTAAATTCTGGGGTTCTCTTGGGTGCTGTGGATCTGGGGCAGAGGATGGGAAGCGTGAAATAACACAGGTTCTCCTGTTGTTTAGGAAAACAGCCACCAAATAACCCCACTGAATACCTCTCTTAGGGACTGAATGTGGTGGGGACAGAAACAAGATGCTCAGGGAAGGAGGAAAACGGGTCTCTCCCTTGGGGATGGGGAGGCAGGGAAGGAGCCAGAACCTAGGACTGTCTATGGCTCCTGTCTTTGAGTTGTCAACTTGGAAAGCTGCCTGCTGTTCAAGGGGAGCCCCTCCAACCTGGGTGTGGCCTCAAGAGCTAAGACATAAGCCCTAAAAGAGCAGGGACTCAGAAGACCCTACTCAAATGCTAGACATGTTATCCTTATGGAGGAAATTTACAAAAACACCTCCCAGTACATTCTCTCATTTGAGTCTCACCACACCCTTAAGGTAGACAGGATGACCCACCATTTTACAGATGGAGAAACTGAGGCCCAGAGAGGTGAGGTGACTTGCCCAAAACCACATAGCTACTTAGTGGCAGAGGAAGGGTTATTGATAGAACCCACCTGCTACCCAGTCCAGGGTTCTTTCTATTTCAATATCCCCTACATCAAGCAGATGCCCAATAAATATTTAATTAACCACACAACTGAATTAGGCCCTGGGTCCCTTCAAGGAACTTTCTGGATTATCACTGCCTTCCTCAGTCCCATTCTCCTAGCATGGTCACAGTTGGACTCGGCGGAGGGAAGTTTTCTACCCCGGGGTGTGTGCGGCGATTAATATCCTTTTTTTGACCAAACTACACACAGCACGTTTGTCTTTGGTCATAAAATCATGCTGCTGATCAAAAAGAAAGAAAAAAAAGAAATGTGGTCCTATTACTTATCTCTGGGGAGGGGCCAAATCCTCTCCCCCACTGCACTGGCTCTGCACAACACCAAGAAATATTTCTCCTTATTTGTTCTAAATTTACTGTCCAGTAATTCTTCTGTTCTCATTTTATGTGACAGGCAACTAAGCGATTTTCTCCCAACCCTTTTTCTGAATCTCAACCACCCAAATAAATCTCCGCTGACACCCCTCCAGTCCTAAAAGGAAAAACAAATTACCCCAGCTAGGGTGGAGTGGCCACCAAACGTGGCCTTTGCTGGGGGCTGGCTTGTCTCCTTACAGGCCTTCAGTGTGTGTGGTGTGTGTGTGTGATCAGTCCTGTCTGAATCTGTGTGACCCCATGGACTGCAGCTGGCCAGGTTCCTCTGTCCATGGGATTTTCCATGCAAGAACACTGGAGTGGCCTTCAGATCCCCTACTTCAGACTTGACTCAGACAGACAAAACGGTTTCTGAGCAAGGACTATGGGACGTTTACAAAGAAATCAGTGCCTGGGTGGGGGTGGAGCGTCCCGAGTTAGGGAAGGAGTCAAAGGGTTGAGAACAGAAGGATTCAAGAGGGCTGGGGGTGGGGACTAGGGTGCAGCCCTGACTCACCTGCTCCCAGGGCTTGTGGCAGAAGCCAAAACATTGCTCCTGCAAGAGGGAGGGCAGGGCTGGGCCCAGGAGGTCGGGGACGGAGGGGGGAGGAGGGGGGATATGCCACCTGGGCTCTCCTGGCCTGCCTCTTACTTGCTGAATGCTCCTGGCTAAATCCGAAGTTCTCCCTGCCTGTGTCCACCTGGCGCTGTTGGGAGGGACTGACAAGTTATTACATCAAATCGGTGTTTAGCACGAAGTAAACACTAAAGAAATGTTATAGTTTTCACCCTGGTCAACAGAACAGGCAGCTGAAATAGGGTAAATAACTTGCCCCAAATCACAGAACTAATGAGGAGGAGGCCTTCAAGTCCATGTTATCCGCTCCCTTACGGGGAGCCTGGTGGGCTGCCGTCTGTGGGGTCGCACCGAGTCGGACACGACTGAAGCGACTTAGCGGCAGCAGCAGCAGCAGCAGTCCCGAGGTAGTCCTGCAGGCGTCCATTAGAGGGCGCCCTCGGCCCGGGAGAGATTGCGGCCGCGGGACTGCGGCTTCCGTGATACCAGGCAGGGGGTGGAGTTAGACGCCTACTACACTCCGTTTTACACTTGAGTTGCTGCATACATACCTGGCAGGGAGAACAGTCTAGGCTAAATCCGTGTCTCCTCTCTCACAGTGCAGTGAGCTTTCAAAAAATGCTTTTCTTGTTTAACCAGAATGTTTACTGTACCTCCTTCCCCGACCCCATTGTACTTTAGTTTGCGTGGTACATACTGTGAGGGGTCCCTTGGCAATTTGGGGTGGCTTCCAGATTACGAGGTTCACACGGGGCTCGCACCTATCTGGGCTCCCATGCTGGAAGGCAACAGCACAGGGTGTTTTCCTGCACGATATGCACAATGGACAATTTCCCCTCCCCCACTTAGTTTTTGCCTCCTTCCTGTCTTCCAGGCTTTGTGGCCCTGCCAGGTGCCAGGTCCACTGCTGGGGCAGGCTAGGTTTCCCCGGAGGTTGGTCCAAGGTGGGAGAGAGGTTGTGGTCAAATGGGGTATGGAGAATGCAGCCAGCCTTCATCATGATTTCCTTGACCTGTCATGGTACTTGCCTCGCTCAAGCAGACATGTTCCTTCACCTGGACCTGGCTAATCAATTTCATCTCTTGACACAGCGGCACAGAGCTTCGGTCTGCTCGATCCTAAACTCTGCTACCTGTTGGATGGGATCCTCTTCATCTACGGCGTTATTGTCACTGCCCTGTTTCTGAGAGCAAAGGTTGGTGCCCCTGGCCTCTGCGGGGAGGGCATGGACTCCCCAACTTGGTGGATGTTCAGAGGGCCTTGGTCTTAGAAAGTCTCAAGCATGAGTGGTTGGTATCCACGGGTAAAGCAGAGACCAACCAAATGTGCACACTGGGTGGGCTGGAGAGGTGGGGGGTGATGTTTTGCTTAGCCGGACAAGAGTGGGAGGCTGAGTGTACAATTGATTGTACGCTGGTGCTGGAGTTTTAGTGAGGAGTCATACAGATATGTGAACATTTAGGCATCTCAAGGGAGAGGTTCTGCTAGGAAAGGGGGTTATGCTTCAGTGAAGAGCAGGGAGGTGGGGGCCTGCAGCCACTTTCCAGACCCTGCTGTCCAACTGCAGACCCAGGCTTGGCCAGCCTTTTCTCTTCAAACCCGTTTTTCATCCGTACGTGGGAAGGTTAACCCAGAGCATCGGTTTTCACCTAGGGCCCTGCAGGTCCTGCAGTACTTGGAGGCGCTGGGGCTGGGGCTGGGGGTGGCCGTGGCGTGGGCAAAGGGAGAGGAAACCTCGGTCGTTAGGACTTTTGTGCCTTAACCTATATATATATATTTGGATTTTGGACTTTAGCAAAACATTTTATTATAAGAAACAGTGTCTTACTTTCTTAAGTTTGAGAAACGCTGCCCTAGATCATCTGCCAGGTGGTTCCCAATGTTCTGAATCTGCAAGAGCCTGCAGTTTCAGCTAAGGGGCATGAACTGGAAACAGAGCGAGGCCAGGTGCCTGGGCCAGGCCCTCAGAACACAGTGCCACACGGACACAGTGTACCCGGATGCCGGGGTCAAGATGGAGGTGGGACCTCTCAACTAGTCCTCCGACTCCCTGGGAGGAAGCGGCCGGGAGAAAAGCCCAAAACGCAGTGGGCGCGGCCCGGGAGGCCGGCGCTTCTGCGCATGCGCGAGGGCCCGGGCCCGGGAGCGGAAACCGGGGTGGGTGCTGGGGCACCTGCGGTGACTGCGCTTGACCCCTGCGAGGAGGAAAGACAGTTGGGCTCAGAAATGAAGCTTTCACGCCCCGGGGTCCCGCAGGGGCCCAGCCCCAGCAGACAGGGCGCACGCCGTTTGCAGTGGAAAAGCGGAGCGAGGCTGCTCGCGCAGAAAGTAAAGCGCTTTCTCTCTTCTTCCCCATCCAGTTCAGCAGGAGTGCCAACGCCCCCGCCTACCAGCAGGGCCAGAACCCGGTCTACAACGTAAGTCCGCCTCTCCCGGAGAGCCTAGCCTAGAAGAGCACGCCTCTCCTGGGGCGTGGGGGAAACAGCGGCCAGGGGCTCGGCTGTGGGCCTGGTCCGCGGCTATCAGCTTTACAGGGTTAAAACCTCTCTGGGACTCAGTTTCCTAACTCGTAAAACGGGGATAGTCACCTTGCCTGCTTCGTGGAGGTGCTGGGAGGATGCGGCTCCCTGGCGGTGTGCTGCGCGACAAGCGCCCACTTAGGTCAGTGCCTGCTCCAAGCGAGCCCCCGCCCGGCAGCAGTTTCACGGACCAGAGGGATGGGGGGTGGAGAAGGAAAGTGCAGATCTTCCCTGCGGTGGAGAAGCGATTTCACTCCCTCCGTGCAATGGGACTTTGATTGAATAGATCATGCATCCCTCCCCCACCCCCCCTCCCAGTAATATGTTCTCTGAGAGGCTTTCTGAGATGATTGTGTGCTCCCTGCTGCTTTGTGAGCTATCACTCGTAAAGAACTCCCTGGCCTACCTGCCCCATCCTCCTGAGCTTTCCTTTCTCATCTGACTCATTTCTGCCTCTTCTAGGAGCTGAATGTCGGCCGAAGAGAGGAGTATGCGGTCCTGGATAGGAGAGGGGGCTTCGACCCCGAGAAGGGGGGGAAACCGGTAGGGCCTTTTTGTGTTTGCATGTGTGTGTGTGAGTGCGAGTGTGTGTGCGGGCTCAGCCAGGCAGTTGGAAGAGGGCTCCTTGGGGCCAGCGCGCTCTTCACAATGCTGGACTTTGAGGTGCGAGGCCTGGCCAGGCGGACCCTTGGCCACCACCCCGTCCTCCGCCGCCGCCCGGGGCTCCTTTCTGCCTCACACGGGCCTTCACAGCATGAATGTGGCAACGCTAATACCAGACTCTCAGCAGCTCTGCCTTTTCAGCTGTAGACTCCACACCCTGTGGGAAAGGGAGCAGCTGGAGGAGGCCCGAGGTGGGGTCTTAAGAGCAGAGCTCAGCTTGGGTGTGAGAGCACATCTGTATGCATCAGGGAGCAGGAGGCCATGAAGGCCCGGGGCGGCTAAGCTGACTGTAGGAGCGCAGGGAGGACGCGGGCTGAGGAGGCGCCCACAGCTGTGTGGAAGGGGCAGAGGGAGGGTGTCTCAGCTCTCCTGGCCTGGATTCCTGTTTCTCCCTTGCTAACTTCTTCCCCTTCTCTCTCCCAGCAGAGGAAGAAGAACCCCAACGAAGTCGTGTATAATGTGAGTAGAGGAGGTGGCATATTTTTCTTTGGAAATTTGGGGGGTAGGGCTGGAGAAGGGCTCTAGACAAAGGTTTGGCTCCTCGCTCTGCGGTCTTTGCCTGACTTGACTCTCACTTCCCCGGGCCGAATGACGCCTCACCGGCTTGCTGGCTGCAGTGGCTGCTTGTAGGAAGCCCCCTCGGCCTGCCTTCCCTCTTGGCCCCTGTGCCTGCTGCTGGAGTTCCCGTATCAGCCTGGTTGGGACCTAGCAGGGACAGTGAGGTCAAGCTGGGCAAGCCCCTGGGAGGGACTCCTGTTCCTAGGAGCCAGAGTAGTCCCTAAGTTTCACCTCTTGTTGAAAACCTCACCATCCTGGGTGTTGATCAGTGTGTGGGGGACCACTGCAGGGGGTAACCTACTGTAAAGAGAGCTACTTCTTCCTATGGTGTTGGCTATGTAAAGAGACAACTAATCTTGGGGCCTTCGCGTGAGCTCTTGCATTGTCCAACATGTGTGTCCTTTGGCTAGGACTCCACGTCTTATCTCAGGCTCTAAGCTGAGCTCAGCTCAATGCAAAGGGCTGGCAGCTCAGAGGTTTCCAAAGGGCTGGGGAAGAGGGTGGGGTTGGAGCTGATTGTTGGAGCCTTGAATATAGAACCCCGCCCAACTTGGGAATCTAGAGGTTTCCTTTTGCAGGGGAGTCCACAGCTTTCTATGTTGGTTGGTAAAACCAGTGTCTCGTGTCCTCTTCTTCAGGAGCTAAGAAAAGACAAGATGGCGGAGGCCTACAGTGAGATCGGCATGAAGAGTGACGTGAGTGTTGTGCTCTCTTGGTTCCCCAGGCTTGGGAGGTGTGGGGGGTGTTCCCAGAGCCCATCCCTTCCTCCTGGCACCTGCAAAAGCCCATGGGATGGCCACCAGAGGCAAAGGCTAATCCAGCTGTGTCATCTCTTGATAGTATGTAAGGTACTCAGACGGGACTGATGCTCTTTAGGATTAAAAATCAAGTTAAATTCTAAATGGCCTATGCTTTTCAAAAAAGGGTAAAATCTGTCACCATTAATAATAGTCAAGTGATTAATGTGTATCAAAGTATGTTTAGCACTTGAGATGGTGGGGCCCTTGTTCATAAACGATTAAGAATTTCCAGATGGTGAGCGCAGAGCACTGACCCTTCTAAGTTTGATCCCTCTGTAACTGCATATGTAGCATGCCTACGAAGCTGGCCTGGCTTGTGCTTTACCAGGCAGATGGTCTCATTTAACGCCCACAATAACCTGATGAGACATGTGTGCCCTTCCAGGCACAAGAGGTTCAGTAACTTATCCAGGGTCACGTAGCTGGTGATGGGGAGCCAGAATCTGAACAGACTCTACAGCTGGAGCTTGTACCCATGACATAGTTGAGTATAAATGACTAGATGAGAATTTTTAAAAAATTTATTTCATTGACATATAGTTGATTTAGTGTTGTGTTAAAGTGATTTGGTGATTATATACATCCTTTTTCATATTCTTTTCCATTACGGTTTATCACCAGGATACTGAATATATTTCCCTGTACTATATAGTGGGATCATATAATTTATCCATTTTATCAATAATAGTTTGCATCTGCTAAACCCACACTCCCAGTCTATCCTTCCCCCTACCCTCTTGGCAACCATAAGTCTGCTCTATAAGTCTGTGAGTCTGTTTTGAAAATAAATTCATTTGTATAATCTTTTTAGATTCCATATGTAAGTAATATCATATGGTTTTTGTCTTTGCCTGGCTTAGTTTGATAATCTCTGGGTCCATCCATTTGCTGCAAACGGCATTATATATACAGTAATATTCTGTCATATATATGTACCACATCTTCTTTATCCATTCATCTTTTGATGAACATTTAGGTTGCTCCCCTGTTTGGCCTGTTGTAAATAGTGCCGCAGTGAACACTGGGGTGCATGTATCCTTTTGAATTGTAGTTTTCCAAGATCATATGGTAATCCTACTTCTAGTTTTTTGAGGAACCTCCATAGTGATTTTGTTAGCCAAGAATTTTGAGAGCTGCAGGGAGGCCTGATTATTCTAAGCAGTGGGCACTGTGGCCAGCATCCATGCAGCCCAGATCCAAGAATATGATGAGGTTCTGCGCCGGGCAGAGCAAACCTGGGCCTCACAGAGCCTGGCTTCACCTTACTCTGCGGAGGCCAAGGTCTAACCAGTGACCTGAGGGCCTTTCTCTCCCTGGGCAGGGCTGCTGGCCAGGAGATGGTCAGCTCTCTCTGGGGCCCTCCAAGTTGGACCCTTGAGCAGGAAGGCTGCTGCCAACTGTCTGACTTTTTAGCCTTTTCTTGTCTCATTCCCACAGAACCAGCGGCGAAGAGGCAAGGGGCATGATGGTCTTTACCAGGTAAGTGCAGCTGGTGGTGCCTCTGGTCTACACTGCCGGTCCTGCTTCCCAGGATGGCATCATCTAACCAGGACCATGGTCAGGCTCCCTTGTGTTTCTTGTTGGCAGTGCCAGCCCTTCAACAGCTGAACTTGGCAAGCCAAGGGCACCTATTCAGGCCTGTAGTGACTGCTCTGCCAGTCAGTCCCTGAGGCAGGGTTGGGATTCAGCCTTTCAAGCACATCACTTGACTCTAAGGAAGAGGCAGTGGGAGCCCTGGGGGAACAGGGCAGGGCAGACAAGTGGCAGTCGCCCAGAGGCTGTGTGGTCTTGAGTAAAGGACACCGAACAAGCCATTTCCTGCCTCTTTCTCCACTGCTCTGGGCCCTTGCAGAAGCCTTGCTCTGCCTCATCCTCACACCTAATAGGGTGGGTGAGAAGACTGAAGTAAACAAATCAAGAAAAATAACTTTAAATAGAAAGTGTTGTAGTTGGGCGCTTAGGTTTGCAAATCAGTGTGAACTGTGCACACTGAGCACAGCTAGCTTTCTCTAAACATGGAGCCCCCAGCTGTGGCAGCGGGGCAGCTCTTGGGCTGCCGAGCTGGCGGGGGGCGCAGGCCAGGTTGCAGCAGACGCCTGCTGGCCTCCGGCCGGCCCACGCGCACACAGGGCTTCTGACCTCCTCCTCTTTTCTCATTTGTTTTTCCCAGGGACTCAGCACAGCCACCAAGGACACCTATGACGCCCTCCACATGCAAGCCTTGCCCCCTCGCTAACAGCTCCTGGAGTTTCAGCACTCACAGGCCAGACCTGTAGACGCCCAGATTGTTAAAGATACAGGATAAAGCATTTACAACCTAGTTCACTCACATTTCTCCACCACCCACGTATTTCTCTTTATGAATGGGATGCTTCAAGTTGGTCATACATTTGGTCATACCCAGTTCCAAACTCACACAGAATTTTGTCCTTGGACGCCGTGAGAGTGTGCATCCCCATGTGCTTCCTGAAGAGTCCACTGTGAACGCGGCATGTTCTGAGGTTTTCTGGTTTCCTGGGGACTGGGCAGGCCCTACTCCCTGCAGCTCCAGGCTCTTACCTGGGAGTCGGGCCTCCTCCTTCTCAAACACAACTGAATTCAGGGTGTTTTGTAAAGTCCCCAGAGAAACCACAAATGTTAGTGCATGTCCTAACAGCCTGTACTGTTCTGTCCGTTTTTGAGTAGCTTTGTTCCTGCTGTAAATTTGGCTTCAGTTGTTACCCTACCCCCTAATTTCAAGGTAACTGGTGATTGGGCCCAGAAGCGGGCAGAGGGGAAGGTGGGGTAGGTAGCGGTAGGTACTGGTAGGTCAGGGAAGGGAGCAGGGGAGCCAGAGGCCTGGGGAGGGGCATGAAGGAGCCCTCCTGCAATCAAGTGTACATTCCCCATGGCAGAACTTGTATGCCAGGGCCTCTTTTGGGACCGAGAGATGAGAAAGCCTAGCCTTGCCCTCGAGCAGCCCATACTCTCACAGGGAAGCGAGCTGTGAAGAGTCTGGGGTGGAAGAACATAGCGGTGTCATTGCAGATGGTGAACGAGGTGAGCCGGCAGCGAGAGAAGCAAGACCACATTCTTTGCAGCCACTTGCTCACCTCATGGAATGAGACAAACCCATCATGGGGAAGGCCTTGAAGGACGACTTGGTATAGCTTGAACCTAGAAAGATCCCAAAGGACAGTGGCATCACAAAAAGAGCCTCAGCTGACTTGTTGGAACAGGGCTGTGTAATACAAGGGCACATGGCCATGGATGGAAACCCACTCTGCTCGGTCTTAATTTATACTGGTTTGCTAGAGCCTTACTCTTTTGCATAATAAATACCTTTAGTGAAAATGCTTTACTGTGAGCTTCATTTAGACAGTCAAGCCTATAATGGTCATCTAGTCATCAAGGAATCACCTGCTGCCCCTGCAGTGGGGGCAGGACTGCTGATTCTTGGGAGAGAACAGGATGGTTCCCCGGAACATGCAGGAGAGCAGGATGCATCCAGTGGCCCAGCCCGGGGCTGTGCCTGGGGCAACACGGTGTCAGGATGGGCACGGCCTTCTGTGGGAGGTGATAGGAGAGCCCTGGGTGCAGGGCTCACAGCATGGAGCAGCGGGGTGCAGGCGGGAGAACCAGAGAGAGGCCAGCCGAGGATCCAGGTGTCAGGAAGAGAGAGGGTGTTGGGGGTCATGAACAGCCGCCAGTGCCACAGCACAGAACCTGTCTATAAGGTATGGGGAAAGGACAAAAAAACATTTTGGGGGTCAGATTCTGCCCCCAAAAGTGACCCTGTCCCCAGCAGTATTTTGTCTTAACTGTAGTGGCTGTTTATAAGGCCCTAACTCAGTAAGCCTTCCCAGATGGCTCAGTGGGGATCTGCCCGCCAGCGCAGGAGACATTGGAAGATGCCGTGGAGAATAAGATGGCAGCCCACTCCATCCAGTGTTCTTGCCTGGGAAATCCCATGGCCAGAGGAGCCTGGTGCGCCGTAGTCCGTGGGGTCTCAAGAGTTGGATGTGACATAGCAACTAAAAGAACTCATGAAGCCACCAATTAATACTGGGTAGATTTTCAAAGGACATTGAAATGCAAGGCCATGGCTATTAAAAGCCCCTGAGCATTTGGGATTCCGACAGGAGTGACGTGCCTCTGCCAGGCAACTCACAGAGGCATTCGGTCTGTACCCTGGCCTCAGAGGGGAATTGAGTTCCACCCACCAGGTATTCACTAGCACGTTCCTCTTCTGTACCTAGCACTTTGCAAGCTACCAAGAAGGCTAGAGAAGCATCATCACAGACTTAGGGACTTAAAATTTTGTCACTGGATTTCATCCACACCATGTAAAGAACTCTGCATCATGCTAGTGTTGTGATCCACATGGGACCCTCAGGCAGAAGCAGGGATGAGTGGCCGCTGATGAAAGGGTGTAGACAGAGCTCACCAAGGTACAGAAGCTGTGGAAGGGTTTGTGGAAGGAAAAGATCTCTGAGGTGGAACAGAATGGCTGAAAACTCAACCCTAATTCTGTAACCTGGTCATGGGGCAAATAATACCATGTTGTTTTAGTTGCTCGTCCACTGACTGCAGTTCATAAAGACAAGTGACAGCTCTTTTTTGGCTGCTGCTGCTTCATCATCTTATCGGGCATCTTAAAAACTGAAGTTAGCTTCCCTCTGTTAGTCAACATGAATAAGCCTCAACCTCATACCTAGTTTTAAGGTCAGCTAAGTTTCATATAGGCTGTGTATGACCCATATGGCTGGCCTGAAAATAAGAATTTGACCTAATTCTGTCAAGATTTTGACTCAAGAAGTAGGAGGAAAGCTGGCTGTAAGCTATGGGTGCAGGAGCTTGCCCAGGGTGGCTGGGGTATAGGACTCACTGGACTTTGTGCAAGACAACTACACGGAGGCCAGTGGGAGAGGATGGGGTGGATGAACTGGCAGGACAAAGCGTCAGATCAAGATGAGAGTGGCCCTAGTCGTCAGAGAAAAGGCTGCAGTAAGAGAACTCACATCCTTTCATGAGGAATTCGCTTGGCAGATAACCCTGGAGTGGCTTAGAACATAAGCTTTTTACAAAGAACCACAGGGAAACAGGTGGAAATCAGTGCTTATCCTCAGATCTGCACGTGACAAATGGGTTTTGCTTTCTGAAGTCCTTTTCATGCTTCTGAGCCTGCTGCTGTCTCTACCAAATAGCTGACTTATATTAAAATTGTTTTAAGAAAATAACTTTACAAACTGAAAAGCAAGGTATAAATATGAGACAGGGTGGACTGGGAAAGAGTGAGGCATTCTTTAACATAGGGGAGAAAAGAGCCAGTATTTGTCTTCCATTTGGGCTCCTTTCGGGGCAGCAAGCATACCTTGAGGCCATAGTGCAAGCTCTCTTTCAATCTCTGACTCCTCATTTAAGGGGATGCACAGATTCAGTTCATACACACTAGTTAAAGAGGACACCTCCCAAAGCTTGTTAACAGGCTGAAGTTCCCTCTCTCTGGGAAATTCATTTTGAGATTCCAATTTTCCTTTTTAGGCAGTCAACTAATTGCATTAAGACACTAAATGTTGGCTATAAGAAGCCAGAGGGAGCTAAGTTGTGACCCATCACACAGGAGAAGGAGAGGCCAAATTCAGGATTACCGCCCTTCAGAGGACACCAGAGAATGAGTGTTCAGGACCCAGCAAGAAATGCTAGAGGCACGTGGCAGTTTAAACAATCAATTTGGAAGAAGTCAAGTTCAATGCCAGTTCTGAAGTCAAATACACAGTGAGAGGGCAGTTTTGAAGATTTCTCTCACAGGTCAATCAAGGGCTTGTGTGTTTGATCACACAAAGTCCTCAGGCCTGAAAGAGACCACTGCCTCCAGACTCAGGGTCCCGGAAAACCATTAGGGCCTGGGGAGGGAGCATGGTGGTGGCCACAGGGCCCCATGGAGCAGAAGGGGAAGTGTGCAAGAGGCGGGTGAGGGTGGGGGAGGAGCCAGCGTGCTTACAGGGACCCTGGGGCTCCTGAGAGCACCTGCTGGAAAAAAGAAGTTGGAAGGCTTAGGGGAGTAGTGTGGGAATACGTGAAGCATCCAGAATACCAACACGACAACTTCAGAGAAACTCAAACAATATGAAAACACTTGGAAAATGGTTTAATGATGTTTTACAACAGAAATGAACTGTACAGTTACAGTAAGTTTAATATATATAAAAAATTACAGCAGACAAATGCATCTACACAAAATCTACCATTTCATTCTGATTCACTGTCACCTACACAAGCTTTCCCAAGCCTATAGAGCCCCTGCAGGCAGCCTCAGGAAGGGGATCCTATAAAGGGCACTTTTAAAGAGACAGCACCGCTCATGTTCCCCACCACCTCCTCAGGCCTCAGGAGGTACCAGCTAATTCCCCCAAAAGTGAAGTTGCTTGTGTTTCGGGTTTTCAAAACCAAGAAAAAGTGTTTCCCAAGGGCCCAGACAATGAGGTCCTGAACTCCAAGTTATCAGTTGATTCTTATGAAATATTCCTATCAGAGGGGAAATGGCTAACTAGGTATGCTGGGACAGTGAGGCTATACGATAGCCACCCAGACTGTAGTTATCTAAGCAGAAATGTAGAAGGACTCCCAATAAACTACTTATGAACTGTCACTGCCTCATTAAAGTTGCTGGACAATTTTGGAAAAAAATCATTTACACCACATCTTAAGTTTCCACAAAAGAGAACTCAAACTCACATTTTAAAGTTAAGTACATAAAACAAAAAGTTTGGGGAGACCAAGGAGTCAATTTCCCCTTGTATTCCTCCCTTGACAACAGTGGAAAAACACCCCTGAATCAATATTAAAAAAAAAAAAAAGGCAAGAAAAGAGAAAGGTGGTAAAGTTAAGATATTTAAAGACAGAGAGAAAGAAAACAGCTTTAGAAAAACATGATCACTGTCTTCTTAAAACAAAATGGAATCCCAGTTGGGATTGGTAATCAGCAAATATTCAATCCAAATTGAACCCAGTGGAAGTTTATTACTGAATATTATGTACACTCAGAACTTTTTTGTTTTCTTTTTTATTATGAACACCTAGGCAGTGAAAACTGTTATGTTAATACATACAGAGACACACCCCAAACATACAAAAATACTATTATTCAAACTACTAAGAATAGGACAGTTATTTTCATGCTATGACTTTAAGAGCATTACACTGAAACAAGAAATGACTTTTTTTTTTAATATCCCAGAAATATACCAAAATATACATCTAAGCTTTGGAATTACTGAGGTTAGACTAATGCAAGTGCTGGGTAATCGTACTTAATACACAAGTCTAAGGTTCTGCAGGAAAGAAATTATCTTTGGTATCTGCATCAGGCTAATATTATTAACATTTGGATTTTGCTTTGGGATAGAGCTTGTATGACCCTAAAACCAAATCCCCCCCTTCCCCAATCAACTGAGATTAAAAAGATCCATGTAAAAAGTTCCTTCATTTGCAACCCCCCACCCCCCAAGTTAAAAAGTCACAGGCATCTACCTAGCACAAAAGGTTGTGAAATACACTGCATAGTCGCACAGTGGTGCTGCAAAAGGAAACAAGTTACAATGAGGAGAAATGGAAAGCTCGATAATCGTTCTGCATGTTTTCTCACAAACAGGACAGCCACTTCCAAGCAGTTCCAGTAAAGGAAAAGAGAGAAAAGGCTCAGAAGGGCAACTTGGCGTGTATTCACCCGCCAGCACCGCCCCAGAGGTTAAAGCACCCAGCAGAGCAGCCAATCCTGCACCAGTGTCTTCAATTTCCCCCACTCTGTGGAGTCCATGGGTGCCCAGCAGCACCCCCAACCATCCTAGTCCCTCTGCTAAACCCCCGTGGTGACCACGACTGTTGTAGGGGTGGATCACCGTGGTAACTATAGGGTGTGTTATCATGGTGATGGGCTTCAGTCCACTGTTTTGGAAAATCTGAAATGCCAATTTATTCCATGGCATGTTCACAAGCTGGCAAGAGTCAAGGCTACTGAGCATCTGCCTCTGTAAACCTGGAACGTGGAAAACAGACCCCCTGCCCTTCCAATACCGTCAGAGGCCCCACCTCCCCGCCCTGGCCCCCTCCTCTTAAATGCCAGGACGCCACAGACTGGATTGATGCTGAAGACTTCCCTTTTCTTTGGTTTTTTTGTTTGTTTTGAGTTTATACAATCATTAGAAAATCTTTGGTTTTGGCTGGAAATTTTAAAAATGAAGCAAAACAACACAAAGAAACCACCCTCCCCTGGCTTATAGCAGCAGTAGTAAGACCTGGCAAAGCTTTTTTTTTTCAACATCGGGGGTGGGAATTGAAGGTTGGGAACTACATTCAAAGAAAAGGTGAAGGGCTGGAGATGCAGCTTCTAGACAGCCCAATGGATATAAGATTGTCAAATAATAATAATAATATTAATAATAATAAAAACTTAAATATTTGGATTTTTTTTGGTCATGTCAAAGGAAAAAAGTGAAATGTATATGCAGCAGTCAGGTTAAAGGAGCCTTTGGTGTGTCTTCCCTTCCACCCAAAGTCCTGAAAATAAGCAGAACCCTGAGGCCTCACAGGGGAAGGGGATGACCTCTCCCTACCAGGGAGAAGGCAAGTACAGGAGGTGATGTGTGGCCAGCAGTCAGAGATGTGGTGGGGGCTGGGGGTGTGGGGAGGGCTGGCCAGCCCCTAAGGGCAGGGTGGCAGGGAACAGATGTTAAAGAGTCCTGGGAAGACCCCTTGCAACAAAAAGAAAGAGACGATTGCAATTTGCCCTCAGCTTGCAGTAGCTTTTAAAGCAGCAACGTTCAGAGGCTTTGGGAAGTCCCACCCTAGGCTACAGGTCCCATGATGCTATAGGCCAGAGTTCAACATTACTCAGAAGAGGGAGGGCAGACTTGGCAACTCTGTAGGGGTTAGAGAAAGTTAAAGCATGTTACTCAGTCACGAGTTAGAAATGAGGTATACAATAGCTCCTGGATTTGTGGTGGGCAGAAACCCCCCACACTTACTCACCTCGTTTCTGCTATCACCACAGCTGCAGGGACTGAACTACAGTCTAATGTAGGGGAGGGCATTTCCTTGGAATGAAACCTCCTGTGGACTGAGCAATGCACACAGGCCCCCTCAAGCAAAGGTAAGAAGCTGGAAGAAGTCGGTCTCTCCCTTTTACCCGCACTCAGGGGAGACACACTATTTACGCTCTCAAAAGCCAATGTTACAACAAAGTCTTAGGCTCTCTCCTTCTCCCACTCTGAACTGTTTGCAGTTTTAAACACAACCAGGCTGGTCCCCTCTCCTCTCAGAAAGTCTACGCCTTACGGAGAACGTGTAGGATCAGAACCAAAGACGTTCTGATTGTAGGCACCTCCAGCTGCCTACAACCACAGCCTTTCCTAACAGGACTGTCATTCTGCTTCTCAAAGTGCTTTCCCTTCCTGTGCTATTGTTCAGACTTAGAGACCCTTTGGGACCAGGTAGGAGCACAGAGTCTTCTCTCCCCAAAGAAGTGTTTGGATGTCTTATCCTGGAAACAACACTGTACCCAACTGTCTGCCTGCAGACTTCTTATATCACGCGAGAGAGCTCAATGTCACTGCCAAGTCACGAAAGAAGCCTTAAGCTGCTTTTGTGAGGTTGTAGCTGGCTCAAAACAATGATGAACAAGTAAACAAACCAAGCTCGGGGGAACTTTGCATCACACTTCAATGTTTTGCTTGCTTTTTTTTTATAGAAAATTAGTTTTGGGGTCTGAACCTTCTGACAGTGTCCTGGGTTTGAACTAGAAGGTGACCCTGGGTGGCGCGGTCCTGTACAGAATGGGCTGATTCAGGGTCAGAAAGGATCATTACGGGACCGGCCCTGCCCTGCCCACCCTCGGAGCTTCGCTTCCGCGACAGCGGAGGTCCGTCACGTATAGTCTGTCTTCCCACAACTGTTTCAAGTGATGTTATCTTTAATAGTCTTGTTACCTGCTTCCTGACCTATCTAGTACTTTGAAAAGTCACATAATATTAATATCACTTTTATATAATGCCAGAATAGGATTACTGGTAAAGCTGTCATAAAGTTCTGCAACCTGATCATTTTTTGATAGAATATGAAGAACAATAAATTTCTTTTCCCTCTCCCATTTTCTGTGTCTTATCAATAGTAAACCAAAACAATGAATTACTCAAGTCTCCAGAGCCCATACGTAGAAACATTCTGTAACAATACAGCTCTATGGAAGAATAAAAGAAGGTCTTTCAGGTCTTCATGTACTCTTGCTCTTAAAAATGCTTATTCTTTACGAGTGACAGAACAACTAAATAGCATCTGAACTCACACTGGTGGTACTTGTTCTCACTGTAAGTGTTGGATAAAGGGAAATAAAAGACTCCTACTCCTATCTTTTGCCACACTCTCTCTAAATTTCCCAGCAATTCCAAGAATATCACTGCCACACTGAGCAACTCTATGCATCTTTACAGAACCAGCAGAGTGAAACTAAATAAATCTCTTTCCCAAAGCTAGGATGACCAACAAGACTTCCTTCAAAAGTGGAGATTATAGAGGCGGAAGAAGAGAGGGGAGAGGAAAAGTAGAGAGACAAATGTAAAGCTTTTTCCAAATTTCAGCTTTTTCTCCTTATTTCTGCTGCTTGTGTGGAAAACATAAGAATAAACAATGCAGTGTCTTTGGTATCCAAACGGAACCCCACTTAGGTTCTGTGAGAAGGGTCACCTACTGAAAAATAGCCTTTCTGGACACAGAGTCTATATCTGAACTTGGGAAGCCAAGAAAGTCTGTCCCACAGTCTGGCCAGAAAGGGCTCTTAACTGTTCCTAAACCACATCATTTCTCATTCAAGACAGCCCACCAAGAACAATACTTTCGGCAGTCTCACTAACCGGTCTCTAAAGGTCACACCATCACACGTGTCGGGTGAGCTGGTTGGCTTTCAATTTCTTGATCTGGTTTTCTTCTGTTTGCATTTTTGGTCAAGACAGAATTCGCCTTTATATGAGAAAAGGAAGTGAGGTTTTAAACTGCTATGCTACCTGCACAACATTCAATAATGTGACAGAGGGTGACAAAAAAATGTTTTACTTTAATTTCCTAAGATGCATCAACCACTCATTTCTCTTTTCCTCTCCAAATTAAAGGGTGTTGTCTAATTCTGTCTCTATTTCTCAACTACATACCCCAACATTCACACATTAATCCTTCTCTTAAGCTCTTGCTACATGAGAGGTAATGAATCATCAGAAGAGCCTGGCAGGGTCTGGGGGGCCCAGGCAGCCATAGGAAGGGATGGAAATGCCTCGAGGACCCTGAACTGGATAACGAATGTGTAACCTGCAAGCCACCACACACTGCACTGCAGCCCAGACCTTAGAGAGGCCAAACCCCAAACCCGAACACAGGGATGATCAAGTTTCCTTTGGCAAGACAGAGATAAGGAAACACACACACACACACACACACACACGCAATGCAATGTTTTCCTTCTAACATAATCACCTTCTTCTCTTCCCCCCACCCCTCCCTAACCCTATAAACTGTAACCTATAAACAGGATCCCAAATACATATAGCATCAGTCATGTTTATCAATCATAATAAACATTAGTTCCACTAAATGCTACAGCTAGAATTATTTCCACTATTTATAAAGTTTTTCCTTTTTATTTATTTGGTTTTTAGTTTAAACCAGCTCTGTAACAATGCTAAGCTATGCTGAGGTATTTTATGAAGGTGCCAGAAGCTAGCTGTTACCCACCAGCATTATCCTCACGGATTAAGGTATCACCATTCAAAGTGAAAAGGAAGAGAGGAAAGGAGATCCAGATTACAGAATAACATAAAATCCACGAATGTTTACTGCTTTAAGCAAAGGCTGAGTGTAGAAGAGCCTACACATGGAACTGCTTCATGAATAAGGATGTTCAGAAGAAAGCAACTTCACAAATCATATGGAAATCTGGGTATAAACTGGAAAACTGAGAAAAGACATATTCCCTGCCCTCTGGCTGGATCCTTTCAAATATCTTACTGAAAATTTCAGGGGTGTCCCATTTAAGTTCTTTAGATTAAGAAAAGTATATGGTAGAACAGGATTAGTATTAGTTTTTAATGGTGAAAGCAATTTATTTATCCTATTTTTGTCCAAGTTCATATTTGTACTGTGTGCATAGATGGCCAGGGCTGCAATTAAACTAAATGCTTTTCACACACACATACAAAAAGGAACTCGCAATGGTTATGATCAACTGAATCCATCAATTCTTGCCCATTTGAGTCAGCTCCCTGTCCATTCTCTCTCGTTTCTTCCTATTGTAATGATTTCACTTTTCTCTTGGTAAAAGTTTTGTGAGGGTGATATGGTTTGGGAACAACTTTAGACTATGAACTACAAAGAGTTTATTTTGTAAGCCAAGTGTTTATTATATACTAATTGCAATGTTTACTATCAGGATCTACAACTTTAAAAATCTACATTAATTTCCTGTATTTGCAAACGTATCCAGCTTTCCCAGCAATTTAAATAGAAAATTTAACGTTAAAGATTGGGCTGAATTTAAATATTGTGTCAAGCAAGTATCTGTGCTTCTGCATAATATATAGACACGGTTCTCTCCCACCTTCTCTCCCACCAAATAAATGAGGGGTAATAGAACAAAATAACGTAAGAGAGAGGTATATGTGCTTTTCTTCCCAACGATGGATGAACTGTGTAGAATAAATTGGCAAGATAATCTCACTAAAAATCTTTTAATTAATCTTATTTTCCCTTTTAGAAAATGCTAATTTCTAATAATGCTACCATGAAGTACAAATCAGTATGGCCCTAAACAAAATCAAAGTTGGATGCCTTTGGTTCCATTTCTCTAGTAATAAGTTGGGCAAACTGGGATGGTATTGATCTTTCTTAACAAATAAATAAAAGAAAGTGTGTTTTATATCAAGTCATAAATGGATAGGAACAATTTTTTTTAATTCTAAAAGACTGCCTATATAACTTCAGAAACATTTAAACTAACACAGCACTCAACATATTTCTTAACTCAAGAACAGTAATATTGTTCTTCTGAGAAGCCCTTTTCTAGGTCTTTCTCCTCTGTCCTTTAGATTTATACAGGGTACAAAGAAAGTTTATAACCAAACTGCCCTGCCTGTGATAAGCAGGATTGAGGCAATTACATTCATCACTCCCCAGGCAGGGCCCATTACCATGGGCAAATATAGTATCACTATAAATGCATTTGGAATTAGTCTTTGGCTTAATATGTGTTAACCAAATTCAGGAATAAAATAAAACCTGGATAAAGATTAAGGGGAAAACAAAGAAGGACCACAATGAACTGTGATGACCTACCTGGTCTTTTCTCTTAGAAGCGCAGAAACTCTACCAAACATTTCTTTTTGGCCAAATGGACTCCTTAATTTCCAGACTCTCCCATATAAGGTGGCTAAAAGTTAAGTCTGAGTACCTTAGCTTAGGAGATTCAAAGCATTTCTTGAGATGATAAAAAAGATGATACAAAGTAAAAAAGGACTAAAGGCTGAGTCATCAAGCAATATGGTCAGTAGACAATCTAGGGATGATGACGGGGATTCAATTTTAAGTTAAACACCCATCAACAAGCTGTTTTAGTGTTTCATGTATACATTTCACAACTTGTTTCTTAAATAAGAGAATAAAAGAAAAATTCTAAGAGTTACCTTTGTCTAAAGGATATATTTCTTCTTTCGAACACAGGTTTTTATGCTGGTTTTAAGTTTATCCTCACAAAGTGATCCACACTCATACCCACACAAAGGCAGAATCCCTTTATCCCAAACTGATTAGAGACTACAGACAGGGCAGGGAATAGAAGACCATTGTACTGACACTTAAAGCTTAGTATCTTTTTCTTAATATGAAAGTCTATTGGTGATCTTATTTCGGAGAGGGAGTATTTCTGAGCCACACGGGGAAACAAACACACACGGCCTTTCCTTGCTCCTCCTCTTAATCCACTGGGCTTGAGTCCCTTGGGACTCAACACTTCCTTTGGTAGCGATTTGGGAAATGAATGCTACAACCTCTAACCCAGTCTGGTGGGTATCAGCATTTTCCTCCCTGAATCCTTCCTCCTAACCTACCACTCCCAAGGGAGGGGCCATCCCTTGGGCAGCTGCAGTATAACCGACAGCCCTAAAATCATCTGCACAGACTCAAATTAGAGACGTCAACTCAGGAAAAGGTTAAATTCAACTACATCAGAGAAACAGAGGGATGAAGAGGAGAACAATTAGTAACTGACACTGCCATTCTATTTACACACCAAACTAAATAAACTACTTAAAAAATCAAGTTAATGTCTGCCCAGAGGATATTACAATTTACCAACATAAAAGATTAAAACAAGCAGCAACTTTTATATAAAATTAATAAAGACAAATGAAAAAAAGAAATTGTCAGTAGCATCTATCTCCTCAATGTGTCTGAACTGCACGATATAAACTAGTCCATTAGTACAGCAGCTTGCTAAAAATTGACTTTGGTTCAAGCTTAGTTAAAAAAAAAACAACATTAAAAAAACATACCACACATAATAACGGTGGATGGACATTTGTTATCGTTTCCCTGCTTGCAGTTCACTGATTTTAGAGGGATTTTAGGAAGGTGAAGGGTACTTTGTGAAATAAAATGGGAAGACAAAAGAAACAGAAGAAAAATTAACAAGGGAACTAAAACGTTTCTGGCCTTTTAATATTAATATGCCTGTCTCCAACTTGAATGATCACAAACAAAAACACACACTGTGTCTGTATCACTGCCTTTCCCAACACTGAGACAAATACACAGAATTCAAGCTCCCTCGTGGACACAAGCAGAGCAAGAAGAAGAAAAATCACCTGTAAGCTCTCTCTCAGCCCCAAGCTTGGAAGGGGAAAAAAGTGCAGTCATGGAACCACTGGAGATGTACACAAGCACCCACAGATGCCAGGCGGGAACCTTTAATTCCAATAAGAAGGGAGCTCAAATGAGCTGCATTGCAGCGATCCAGTCTTTGGGAATTTTTTTGGATACAGATACTATAACAACAGAACACTGACAAAAAGGGAAATCCAATCTCCAGGTTACCCTTCCTGGAGAAGGGAAACCTTCATTCCTATTCATCTCCTTCCATAAACATTTCCTTTTCATGGGCTCATTGACATCGTCTAGAAACACCCTGAAAACAATTATAGAAGCTAACTGCCTTCTACAATGAATAAAGAGATGTGTATTGCCATTTAGACCTACCTAGCAGGAGCATCACTAACAAACCAAGAAGACACGTGAGGTGTGTACAAAGTTCCTGCTCAAAGTCTTTCAAAGGTTCAACAGATCCCATATTTGGCTAATTAGTGCCTTCTCCAGTCAGAGAACCAAGGAGAGTATCAGGGTTAGAGGAACCGATAAGCCATCTACTGAAAAGGAAGTCTGTGGCTGGAGGAAAACGTGGTAACCTCACACTCTTCTCATCACACCTCTTTGGGTGATCCAAACCAATGAAAAACAGTCTAGTAGAGTTCCTTCAATAAACAAAAGAAGGGAAAAGGTTCCCAGTTTCATTTTCTTCTTTGCCAAGTAAGTTAAAGGAAGTTTGGATGAAAAACTTCCACAAAGTGGAAAAAACAAACAAACACACCGACAGTAGGAGCATTTCAGGAGATAAGAAATCAGGAGAACCACCAAGTCAGGTGTCTGCAGTAGTCTTTGCTCTTTGGAACCAAATCCTGCCCTGCAACATGCACAGCCGTTTCCATTCAAAGTAGCAGAAAGCAGCACTGTCGCACCACAGGATCTGGGCCTCAGGTCAATGATCTGGGGTGAGTGAGAGCTACAGTTCAGCAGGAATTCCTTCCTACACAAAAGTGCTCCAAAGGCACCACCTGATGCGGGGGAGGGGGCGTGTGTGGAGTGGGAGTGTTTGCACACACTGCCTTCAGCTTCTGCACCAAGCCTCTTGCATAAGTGGCAAAAGAAAATAATTTTCTAGCACCTCTGTAAGAGTCATCAAGGATAAGGAAACCGGCAAGAACATTCCCCGCAGTTAAGAGCGTAAGTCCCCCCTCACCCTAAAGCCCTCCCACCCCACAGTGTGGGAGCTCGCTGAAACAGGATCCAGGAGCGAGAGATAAACATGTCCAAACTATATATATATATATATATATAAAACAATAACAACAATAACAATAGAGATACAGTAATACAGGCCTGCCTAAATTGTACCAGTTAAGAAAGGAACCCCCAACACAATTGATATGATTATAAACACCTTGTTATGACTTAATGGCCTGTACAACAGACCCATAGAAATGATTTTTTTTAAAGAAAAAGAAATTTAGACAAACAAGAAATCCCCTTCCTATGTCGGAATTGGTAACCCACCTTAACTCGTCATCATGACTGCTGGAAATGATAAGTAGTCCTTTCACTTATTTTTTTGTTTGTTTTTGACTTTTTGTTTCTGCCTTTTTTTTTTTTTTTTTTAATTTTTGGTTAGAAAGTTCTCCAATCCATGAAGCAATCCTGAAAAGACAGTGTTTTATTAAAAAATTAGGCAAATTTGCTGTCCCATCTCCATCTCTTTTTTCCGCCGTGTGTTTTCTCTCTTCTCCCCCTCCTCTCCCTTGCCCTCGCAACATGGCAACAGGAAGTCCATCACATGTTTCAGTCTCTGCCAGCAGCGCCGCGCGGCCCAGCTCACTGCGCCTTGGAGGCGGTGGTGGTGGTGGAGGCAGCCCCGCTGGCAGAGGCCACAGTGAAGAGAGAGTTCTGGATAGACTCAGCTGAGGTGGAGGTGGCATGAAGGCTGGCTACAGGTCCAGAATTCCCTGCAGAGGTTGCAGCGGCAGAGACCAAGCTAACTGGATTGCTGGTGAGCAGAGAGAGGTTCTGAGGGGTCAGGAAGAGAGGGGCGGTCACGATGTTGGGGGCTCCTCCTGCGTTGGCGAATACCAGGTTCCCAGTCGCGTCCAGTGACGTTATTGGCAAAGAGCCACCAGAAGCAAGAGCTACAGACAAACCCCCGGAACAGGCAGGAAGGAGAGTGTTAGTACCAGCCTGGAGAAGACCAAGAACGCATCAAACGTCCTAAGCGCTCCTACAACCCCGATGAAAAAAGTTTATCCCTTAGCTGAATTTTTCCCCTTAATCACAGTGCTATAATTTACCAACCAAAGATTACTTATAATTTTAAAAGAGCCTAGAGGACTGAAAACTCTAATGAGCATGAACAGGATAGGAGAGAAGAGAATCAGAGTTATATTTTTACCTTGAAATCTCAACTTATTTCATCTACCCAGAAATATTTGTTAAATCCAATGATTTTGATTTAATGAAAATTACTGACTAAAGTAACTCCATTCAAAAGACTATTTTTTCCTGTATCTGAAAACCCCCAACAATCCCCTCACCCATATAATCACACCCTCACATGTATATCTGAGGGTTTTTCCTAGTGGCATTAAAAATTTGATTTCTTACATAATTAAAAAAAGCAAGAGGAACTGAGGGAATGTCCCTGACTTTGGACACGATCACACAATGAGTACAGAACAGTGAGTCCGGGTGCAGCTTGGCATTCTCTGAGACCCCAGGCTTAGGGGCATAGTCCAGTTCGGTACTCAGCTGTGTCTTTTTAGCATCACCACAGACCAGAGACACATTGTAATGCAAGAGAAAAAGTGATTTACCACAAATCTTACTCCAAAAAGAAATCATTTTATAACAAAAGCTTTACAGATCTAACCAGGAAGCAATTTCACATATGATTTAGTCAATGAGAAAGTCAATAGAATGTAAGGTAATCTAGGTGGTATTTTGGATTTGTTTGGAACTAACTGCCCACAGTATACTGTAGAGATATCATCCATGAAACACTAATCCTAAATGAAGTTTAGCAGTTTAAAAACTGTTTTTGGCTCCAAGAACTCTCATTTAAGCACGAATTATTTTAAGAAAAAATTCTGAGATTAGTATAGTGATGTCTCAAAGTGTTTCCTTGAGTCACATAACAGCAAGCATCTTCAAACATGAAGCTCAAATACTAAACAAAGCAGCCTCTTCAATATATAGAATGAGTGGACTTAGACTCATTTTAGACTGGATAGCATGCTAAGGCCAAAAGGGACACATCTGGGCTTGGGAAAGAGAAGTTAAAATCCAAGAGAATCTAAGCTCTATAATGATGAGGAAATATAGATGGCAGAACCCAACAAGAATTAGAAGTACTCCTGTAGGCTGCATGCTGCCCTCCAACATTAATTTGTTACAGAGCCTTCCAGTACATGGCTCTTGAGGGTGAGGATGGGGACCGGGGAGTTTTACTTGGTTAAGCTTGCCTGGGGATGGTTCTTGGATGACTATTTAGATAAATTTAGGAAGAAATACCTCCAAGCCTATATTGTAAGAAGATAAAATAGTAGCATAAAAGTGCCGGTTTCTTTTTTCTGGTTTTCTGCCACACTGTGCAGCCGGCAGGATGTTAGTTCCCTGACCAGGGATGGAACCCGTGTCCCCTGTGGTGGAAGCGCAGTTTTATCCGCTGGATCGCCAGGCAAGTACCATCCTGGTTTCTTAATACACCACACGAAGCATATTTCCTATTCTTACAAACTGACACCTGTATTTTTCTAACAAAGCTTTTTATAGGAACACATTCCTGGTCCTCAGGGTAGTCAGCATTATCAATTCAACTATCTCTTCACGTCACTTTCATCTCTAGCAAAGCAGACTTCCTCCATCTAAGAAAAGAAAGAGAAAGCTCAAGTAAGGGAAACAATTCTACTGACCTTGAATAGTTGCCAGTGTACTGTTGCTCATCAGAGCTGGGCTGAGAGCACCACCAAGGGTTCCCGGATTGAGACTGAGTAAGGCACCTCTGAAAGACCAGAAGAGCAGAGACATTACTACAACTCAGACACATGTGTCAATCTGACAACATACCCAAGGGGACAAGAAAAAGGAAAATACAGGTGGGAAGTATACGGGAACATGTGTTATTCTTTTTATACTCTTTACATGGTGCTTCCAAGTTACTGCTTTCCTTGATGCTCACTTATACAAAGCAAAGCACGGTTATGGTCCACACAAAATGTAAAACTTACAGTCATTTTGACTCTTTGAGTTACTTTGTTCTCTTTTTTCCAAAGCAAGAGAAAAAAATGACAGAGAATAGAATATATTTACAACTAATTCTTATTTTTTTGATGATATAAACTCTAGTCCAACCTCAATCAACGTCCCTGTGCTACTACAGAGCAACCTATTTCAAAGAGATTATGGCTTTAAAGGTTTTCTGTTTTGCATTTAAGATAGTGTTGAAAAGTATTCCCTATGAGTAACTCTAGGGATGACCTCCGAGTTGTTTCTCAGATGTAAACAGGTAAGAAAGCACCTTACCCAGCTGCAAACTGTGAGGGTGCCATCAGGCCTGGGTTTAGTCCTGCAGCAGCAGCCATGGCAGCGAGACTGGCATTTGCTGGCAACTGGGCAGCTCCTTGGAGGGCGGCAGCTGCTGCTGTTTGCAACCCTGATGCTGTCACCATCACCTGGCTGGTCCCAAGAGGAGAGGACAGAGGAGCAGAGGTGGTCTGTGTGGTGCTGGTCTCGCTGGCGCTGGACGCCTCGGAGGTGGCGGCTGAGGCGGAAGGGGAGGGGCTCAGGGCGGGGGAGGTGACCGCCGAGGGGGCCGGAGGCGCCGTGGAAATCACGGTTGCAGTGTTGTTGGAGGTGGTATCTGTAGTGCCTGAGAGAGAATCACACCGGACAGTGACCTTCTGGAACAGTTTTTGGAAGGATGGTTGCTTTATTCAGCCATACTCTAGATTCAGCTGCATTATCTACCATCCAGTAACATGTCTTTTTCTATAAAACTCGTTCAGTGTTTCTATGGAAATTAACCACAAAAACAAACATTGTAAGAACCAAAGCCATGAATCCTACTTTAAGAGGCGAGAGTAATAAAGTAACCCTGAAACAGAGAACATGGCTTTTCAATTCCAATTTCCTATTAAAAAAAAAAAAAAAATCACAGAAGCTCTAACTATAGAACACAACTGCTCTGGAGAAGATAAGTATAAGAAAAAAATCCAAGCTTCTGAAAAGCATTTTCATTTAGAAATCTGCTTAGTCTCTTTAGAAAAATCAAAACAAAGTAATGAAATCAAGAAAAAGATGTATATTTTTCTAAAATAAATATTAATAACATTTACAGAAATAGTACAAAAATAACTAAAGGCATATGTCTAGAAGTATAAAAGACTTCAGAAATGATATAAGAACTACACAAATCAAAATAAATATTTCAAACCCATAAACATATTAGAAAAAAGATCTATATAAAAACTTTCTCTGTGATAAAATCTGTCACTAAGCTATAGAATACTCTCTTCTCTATTCACAGCTGTATTAAAAATTTAGTCAGTTTTGTTCTTTTAAAAGCTATGCTGAAGCCTTTTTCTGACCTGTACTAAGAACACCTAGAATTCAACTCTCATCATTTTACTGTGAAGAAACGTTTCTTTCACATATCACAGTTCAGTTCAGTTGAGTTGCTCAGTCGTGTCCGACTCTTTGCGACCCCATGATTCCCAGCACGCCAGGCCTCCCTGTCCATCACCAACTCCCGGAGTTAACTCAGACTCGGGTCCATCGAGTCAGTGATGCCATCCAGCCATCTCATCCTCTGTCGTCCCCTTCTCCTCCTGCCCCCAATCCCTCCCAGCATCAGAGTCTTTTCCAATGAATCAACTCTTCGCATGAGGTGGCCAAAGTACTGGAGTTTCAGCTTGAGCATCATTCCTTCCAAAGAAATCCCAGGGCTGATCTCCTTCAGAATGGACTGGTTGGATCTCCTTGCAGTCCAAGGGACTCTCAACAGTCTTCTCCAACACCACAGTTCAAAAGCATCAATTCTTCGGCACTCAGCTTTCTTCACAGTCCAACTCTCACATCCATACACGACCACAGGAAAAACCATAGCCTTGACTAGACAGATCTTTGTTGGCAAAGTAATGTCTCTGCTTTTGAATATGCTATCTAGGTTGGTCATAACTTTCCTTCCAAGGAGTAAGCGTCTTTAATTTCATGGCTGCAGTCACCATCTGTCATGATTTTGGAGCATCAAAAAATAAAATCTGACACTGTTTCCCCATCTATTTCCCATGAAGTAATGGGACCGGATGCCATGATCTTCATTTTCTGAATGTTGAGCTTTAAGCCAACTTTCTCACTCTCCACTTTCACTTTCCTCAAGAGGCTTTTTAGTTCCTCTTCACTTTCTGCCATAAGGGTGGTGTCATCTGCATATCTGAGGTTATTGAGATTTCTCCCCACAATCTTGATTCCAGCTTGTGCTTCTTCCAGCCCAGCGTTTCTCATAATGTACTCTGCATAAAAGTTAAATAAGCAGGGTGACAATATACAGCCTTGACGTACTCCTTTTCCTATTTGGAACCAGTCTGTTGTTCCATGGCCAGTTCTAACTGTTGCTTCCTGACCTGCATACAGATTTCTCAAGAGGCAGGTCAGGTGGTCTGGTATTCCCATCTCTTTCAGAATTTTCCACAGTTTATTGTGATCCACATAGTCAAAGGCTTTGGCATAGTCAATAAAACAGAAATAGATGTTTTTCTGGAACTCTCTTGCTTTTTCCATGATCCAGCGGATGTTGGCAATTTGATCTCTGGTTCCTCTGCCTTTTCTAAAACCAGCTTGAACATCAGGAAGTTCACAGTTCACGTATTGCTGAAGCCGGCTTGGAGAATTTTGAGCATTACTTTACTAGCGTGTGAGATGAGTGCAATTGTGTGGTAGTTTGAGCATTCTTTGGCATTGCCTTTCTTTGGGATTGGAATGAAAACTGACCTTTTCCAGTCCTGTGGCCACTGCTGAGTTTTCCAAATGTGCTGGCATATTGAGTGCAGCACTTTCACAGCATCACCTTTCAGGATTTGAAACAGCTCAACTGGAATTCTATCACCTCCACTAGCTTTGTTTGTAGTGATGCTTTCTAAGGCCCATTTGACTTCACATTCCAGGATGTCTGGCTCTAGGTCAGTGATCACATCATCGTGATTATCTGGGTCATGAAGATCTTTTTTGTATAATTCTTCTGTGTATTCTTGCCACTTCTTCTTAATATCTTCTGCTTCTGTTAGGTCCATACCATTTCTGTCCTTTATTGAGCCCATCTTTGCATGAAATGTTCCCTTGGTATCTCTAATTTTCTTGAAGAGATCTCTAATCTTTCCCATTCTGCTGTTTTCCTCTATTTCTTTGCATTGATCGCTGAGGAAGGCTTTCTTATCTCTTCTTGCTATTCTTTGGAACTCTGCATTCAGATGCTTATATCTTTCCTTTTCTCCTTTGCTTTTCGCTTTTCTTCTTTTCACAGCTATTTGTAAGGCCTCCCCAGACAGCCATTTTGCTTTTTTGCAATTGTTTTCCATGGGGATGGTCTTGATCCCTGTCTCCTATACAATGTCACGAACCTCATTCCATAGTTCATCAGGCACTCTATCTATCAGATCTAGGCCCTTAAATCTATTTCTCACTTCCACTGTATAGTCATAAGGGATTTGATTTAGGTCATACCTGAATGGTCTAGTGGTTTTCCCTATTTTCTTCAATATAAGTCTGAATTTGGTGATAAGGAGGTCATGATCTGAGCCACAGTCAGCTTCCGGTCTTGTTTTTGTTGACTGTATAGAGCTTCTCCATTTTTGGCTGCAAAGAACATAATCAATCTGATTTCGGTGTTGACCATCTGGTGATGTCCATGTGTAGAGTCTTCTCTTGTGTTGTTGGAAGAGGGTGTTTCCAAGGCAAACTATTCAATATCACAGTAATCCAAGTCTAATCCCCAACCAGTAACACTGAAGAAGCTGAAGTTGAACGGTTCTATGAAGACCTACAAGACCTTTTAGAACTAACACCCAAAACAGATGTCGTTTTCATTATAGGGGACTCAAATGCAAAAGTAGGAAGTCAGGAAACACCTGGAGTTACAGGAAAATTTGGCCTTGAAATACGGAATGAAGCAGGGCAAAGACTAATAGAGTTTTGCCAAGAAAATGCGCTGGTCATAGCAAACGTATCACAGAGCTAGGAGGAAATCAGACCCCATCTACTTCAGTACTGACTCTATTGTCCCCATTTCCTATCACGTTACACGAAAGTGCTATGCAGTCTCTGAATGATTCAGGTAAACATACCTTTCTTACTGTTAACTGAAAAGGGAGGATTTACTTACTCTTCTGCCCTTCTCAAAAATATAAGATGATTCCCTCTTCACTCGTGCTGTCCATAAGTACAAATTACATCTTTGTGGATATTATTAATCACAATATCATCATTCAGTTCTAAATCTATCAAATCAGTTTATGTCGCTGGGCTATTGAAGCTATGTTGGCTCTTATGTTTGGCAGATTCATACACTTTTCCACTTTTTGACACTCTTTTCCTAAGATGTGCACACTGTTCTGTAGGAAGGTAAATGTCTTTTCTCATTTTTCTTCTGCTGCTAGTAAATTTCAATCTTTTCTTGACCAATTTCTCACATTATCTAACTTGATTTCACTTATGGGCACTACTTTCTTTTCAAAGTTCTGATGAAATCGCCCATATCTTGAGGTCAAAAGCTTAAAGTGACGTTTATTTCACTCTTTCTTCACTCTCCAGAGCCATTTTTAGACTACTCAGCATCACTTTCTTAAAATCCCACATGTATACAGAGAAAATCTGAATAATTTCATCAGTGAATTTAAGATAAGCTAAGGGACAAAGGCAGAGGAACCAGAGATCAAATTGCCAACATCTGCTGGATCATGGAAAAAGCAAGAGAGTTCCAGAAAAACATCTATTTCTGCTTTATTGATTATGCCAAAGCCTTTGACTATGTGGATCACAATAAACTGTGGAAAATTCTGAAAGAGATGGGAATACCAGAACACCTGATCTGCTTCTTGAGAAATTTGTATGCAGGTCAGGAAGCAACAGTTAGAACTGGACATGGAAAAACAGACTGGTTCCAAATAGGAAAAGGAGTACGTCAAGGCTGTATATTGTCACCCTGCTTATTTAACTTATACGCAGAGTACATCATGAGAAACGCTGGACTGGAAGAAACACAAGCTGGATTCAAGATTGTGGGGAGAAATCTCAATAACCTCAGATATGCAGATGACACCACCCTTATGGCAGAAAGTGAAGAGGAACTAAAAAGCCTCTTGAGGAAAGTGAAAGTGGAGAGTGAGAAAGTTGGCTTAAAGCTCAACATTCAGAAAATGAAGATCATGGCATCCGGTCCCATCACTTCATGGGAAATAGATGGGGAAACAGTGGAAACAGTGTCAGACTTTATTTTTCTGGGTTCCAAAATCACTGCAGATGGTGACTGCAGCCATGAAATTAAAAGACGCTTACTCCTTGGAAGGAAAGTTATGACCAACCTAGACAGCATATTCAAAAGCAGAGACATTACTTTGCCAACAAAGATCTGTCTAGTCAAGGCTATGGTTTTTCCTGTGGTCGTGTATGGATGTGAGAGTTGGACTGTGAAGAAGGCTGAGGGCCGAAGAATTGATGCTTTTGAACTGTGGTGTTGGAGAAGACTCTTGAGAGTCCCTTGGACTTCAAGGAGATCCAACCAGTCCATTCTGAAGGAGATCAGCCCTGGGATTTCTTTGGAAGGAATGATGCTAAAGCTGAAACTCCAGTACTTTGGCCACCTCATGCGAAGAGTTGACTCATTGGAAAAGACTCTGATGCTTGGAGGGATTGGGGGCAGGAGGAGAAGGGGACGACAGAGGATGAGATGGCTGGATGGCATCACTGACTCGATGGACCCGAGTCTGAGTGAACTCTGGGAGTTGGTGATGGAGGCCTGGCGTGCTGCGATTCATGGGGTCGCAAAGAGTTGGACACGACTCAGCGACTGATCTGATCTGAAGAGACAATGACTCCAGAAACCATTCAAAGTAGTTTTTTCTGGTTTTATCTTCCAACCACTTCCCAGGTGGCACAATGGTAAAAAATGTGCCTGCCAAAGAGACACAATCCAATAATGCCAATCTCCAATGAGACATAGGGGACTCAGGTTTGATCCCTGGGTTGAGAAGATCCCCCAGAGGAGGAAACTGCAACCTAGTCCAGTATTCTTGCTTGGGAAATTCCATGGACAAAGATGGGCTACAGTCCACAGGGTATCAAAGACCCAGATAACCGAGCAGCTAACCGTACACTCCTGCGTCCTCCAGTCACATTCTAAGTGTCTTCAACATGAATGTCCCATAAGCACTAGAGCACAATAACTTAGTAAGATCTTCAAATTATTTCTCCCAGTCAGTAAATCACATTTTAATCAACATATATCTTTTATCTATATTCTTAGCAACTCAATTACTTGGGCAATTTTGATCAGGGAATTGATGTTTGCTGAGCTTCAATGTGCTCAACAACAAAATAAGATGCCATCATCCACCTCACAAGGTTAGCAGAAAGTTACCTGCAAGCATACATAGTGTTTGGCATAACCTCTTGCTTCCCATCTCATCTTTTTTAATTAAAAAAAATTTTTTTTAATGATTTTAGTTGGTTTAAATATTGCTCAGGTGTACAGCAAAGTAATTCCGTTATACATACGTCTGTATCTATACATACATTCCCCTCCATTCTTTTCCATTGCAGGTTACTATAGGATACTGGATATAGTTCCCTGAGCTATACAGTAAATCCCTATTGTTTATTGATTTTATATATAGTAGTTAGTATCTGTTAATCCCTATCTCTGTATTGTTATAATTTTAGTACATGCGCTGCCAAGGCAAGCACCCATCTCATCTTTTAAAAAAAATAGATTTAGAGAGATACAATTTATATGCCATAAAATTGACCCAATTTAAGTATAAAATTCAATGGTTTTTAATATATTGACAGAGTGGTACAGCCATCACCCCCATCTAGTTTATGACTGAAAAAGGTCCCTAGTACCTATCTGCAGTCACGCTTGTTCCCACCAACAGCCTCCAGTCGTCTGCTTTTTGATCTGTAGATTTACCTTTCCCAGATACGTAATATAAATGAATCACTTGGTTTGTAGTCTTTCGCATCTACCTTCCTTCAGTTAGCATGCTGTTTTCAAGGTTTATCCATGGTGTAGTAGGAATCAATACTTCCTTTTGTCTTAAAAGTATTCCACTGCAGGGATAGACCACATGACGTTTAATTCATTCACCAGCTGGTGGGTAATGGCTTGTTTCCAGTTTTTGATTATTACGAATAATGCTGCTATGACCATTGTGTTAAAGTTTTTGTGGAAATGTTTGCTGTTCTCTTGGGGGAACTATTGGGTAGGAAGGTAAATTTATGATTAACTTTTAAACACACTGCCAAAGTATCTTCCAAAGTGCCCATATCATTTTACATTTCCACCAACAATGCATGAAGATTCCAGTTTCTCCATATCTCCAAGACCTATTATTTTTGGTCTTTCTGATTATACCATTTAGTATTAAGAAGTATCTCATTATGATTTTAAACTAGCATTTCTCTGAGTAATAATGTTGAACATCTTTTCATGTGCTTATTAGTCATTCTTATATCTTTGATATAATGTATCAGTTCAGTTCAGTTGCTCAGTCCTGTCCAACTCTTTGTGAGCCCATGGACTTGCAAAGGCTTCCCTGTCTATCACCAATTCTTGGAACTTACTCAAACTCATGTCCAAGTTGGTGATGCCATCCAATCATCTCATCCTCGGTCATCCCCTTCTCTTCCCACCTTCAATCTTTCCCAGTATCAGGATTTTTTCTAAGGAGTCAGTTCTTTGCATCAGGTGGCCAAAGTATTGGAGTTTCAGCTTCAACATCAGTCCTTCCAATGTATATTCAGGACTGATATCCTTTACGATTGACTGGTTGGATCTCCTTGCAGTCCAAGGGACTCTCAAGAGTCTTCTCCAACACCACAGTTCAAAAGCATCAATTCTTCAGTGCTCAGCTTTCTTTTTTTTAATTTTTAGACAGGTTTATTTATTCACTGCTATTAACCACTAATTAAAAGTCTAATTTAGCTCTTGCATGTTTTCAAAATGAAAGAAAAATTTAAAACTGAATACTTCAGTATTTAAAACACATATATTTATTCTTGCAGTTCATAAAATGACAATCTTTTTTTCCATATTCACACTGAAATTCTGGCCCACTGATTTAAAAATTAACATTTTATATGGTGCCAGTATTTCATTAAAATACAAATATATATACACCATATTTTCCTTTGTTACCTAAGTGCCAATACCAAAACCTAATTTTTACATAAATATACATCTGAAACAGTTAACCCCAACTTTATGTTGCTATTCTAAAACAGTTTGATTTATTGTAACAGTTTTTTAAGTTCTCTAATAGTGTTAAAGCCACTTAGACAAGATTTCAGCAAAATCTTATTTTTCTTTCAAACTGATGACAGAATTGGCTTTATCCTTCTGACATACAGACTAAATTCCCAATGGTAACTGCAGCAATGAAATTAAAAGACGCTTACTCCTTGCAAGAAAAATTATGACTAACCTAGATAGCATATTGAAAAGCAGAGACATTACTTTGCCAACAAAGGTCCGTCTAGTCAAGGCTTGGTTTTTCCAGTGGTCATGTATGGATGTGAGAGTTGGACTGTGAAGAAAGCTGAGTGCCGAAGAATTGATGCTTTTGAACTGTGGTGTTGGAGAAGACTGTTGAGAGTCCCTTGGACTGCAAGGAGATCCAACCAGTCCATTCTGAAGGAGATCAGCCCTGGGATTTCTTTGGAAGGAATGATGCTCAAGCTGAAACTCCAGTACTTTGGCCACCTCATGCGAAGAGTTGACTCATTGGAAAAGACTGATGCTGGGAGGGATTGGAGGCAGGAGGAGAAGGGGACGACAGAGGATGAGATGGCTGGATGGCATCACTGACTCGATGGACGTGAGTCTGAGTGAACTCTGGGAGTTGGTGATGGACAGGAAGGCCTGGCGTGCTGCGATTCATGGGGTCGCAAAGAGTCGGACAGGACTGAGTGACTGAACTGAACTAGACTACAGGGAGATCCAACCAGTCCATTCTGAAGGAGAACAGCCCTGAGATTTCTTTGGAAGGAATGATGCTCAAGCTGAAACTCCAGTACTTTGGCCACCTCATGCGAAGAGCTGACTCACTGGAAAAGACTCTGATGCTGGGAGGGATTGGGGGCAGGAGGAGAAGGGGACGATAGAGGATGAGATGGCTGGATGGCATCAGTGTGCCAGTGGACGTGAGTCTGAGTGAACTTCGGGAGCTAGTGATGGACAGGCGGGCCTGGCGTGCTGCGATTCATGGGGTCACAAAGAGTTGGACACGACTGAGTGACTGAACTGAACTGAATTTAAAGCTCCATAAGCAAATCCACCATTTCTACTTCCCTTGTAAAAGTGAGGTTCTTACCCTCTGCCCAAGATACCATTAAGGTATACTTTGTGCATAAACAGAAATGTTTCAAATTGGTTTTCTTCATATGTGTACAAGCAGGTTTAAATAACAGAAATATGCACTAGAAAACAAAGGCATACCTAATTTTTAGAGCCAGAAAAATGTTTAAGTTACAATATAAACATTACTGGAAAAGGAAAATAAAACCAGCAGGTGGGCTCATTTTTACATAATCCTTCCTTTTTAAGATAAATATTCCCTGCAAGTACACTTAGTGGGTTTTACTTTTTAATAGATAAAATGAATATCTATACTTTGAAATGCAAAAAAATATAAGAATTAAAATTTAAGGCCAAGTCTGCCCCTATTCATGATTGGCTGCTTGTCTAATAAGACCTGGGTCCCTAGGTATGTTATCCACTCTCCAGGAGCTGATTGAAGCAGTGCATGTGAAATTCGGAAGGATCCAGGAGGAACTAAATAGCGTGGAAGACAATAATACGATAAGATGTCAGTCGAGAATTTGTTTTCCTGCATGTATATTCTTCGTAATTTCAGACAGCCCTTAGCTATGACGATCATGGCTTCATCTGAGATCTTGTAACACTGGCCGAAACGATATCTTTGAGTTCTCTGCATTTCGACCCCAGCTGTTTTGAGTCCTTCATCAGTCAGTTTGTCCTGGTTGCTTACATGAACTTTCTGAAGTAAAGGACAGTGAGAGGCAACTGCAATAATAGAGGTGTCAGAAAGCTGTTTACACCTGTAAGCTGTATACCTATGAAGTCCAGGACATTTAAATGCTAGAACACATACGCCAGTATCAGACATACTGCGACAATCAGAAATGCTGATTTCAATTATATTTTGACTTCTTGGTGCAATTTTTTCCAATAATTCATCAGTGACCTGCTGACAACTACTAAGATCCAGCTGCTTCCAAAACTGGAAATCTAAACAAAGGTCACCACGCCAGTACTTGCAAACCAATGATGCAGAAAGGCAACATTCATCCAGAGATAAATTGGAAAATATCTTGAGCAGGATGGAGGGCGGGAGCTGGTTGATATCTGGGGCGTCGGGGGGCAGCTCCCTGTGGCAGTTGCCCAGCAGCTCTGGGCCCTCCGGACAGTGGGCGTCGTCGCCCCCCGCTCAGACCGAGTCCCTGCCAGCCTCCGCGGGGGCCCCTCCCGGGGCGGAGGGGGAGCGCAGGGCTGCTTACAGGGGGTGCAGGCGGGGACCCCGGCCCCCTTCCGCTTGTGCACCATCTAAGGGGGCGTGGGGGGCTTGGCCAGCGGTGCCCGGAAGGGCTGAGAGGTGGCGGGCAGCGCAGGCAGGCCCACGGGCTCTGTGTGGGCCCACAGGAGGTTCTGGGCCGGCTGCTCCCGGGCAGCGGCAGAGGCTGGCCCCCTCATCTTTCTTTATAGTCCAAATCTCACATTCATACATGACTACTGAAAAAACCATAGCTTTGACTAGACAGACCTTTGTTGACAAAGTAATGACTCTGCTTTTTAATATGCTGTCTAGGTTGGTCATAACTTTTCTTGCAAGGAGCAAGCATCTTTTAATTTCATGGCTGCGGTCACCATCTGCAGTGATTTTGGAGCCCCCCAAAATAAAATCTGTCACTGTTACCACTGTTTCCCCATCTATTTGCCATGAAGTGACGGGACCAGAAGCCATGATCTTCGTTTTCTGAATATTGAGTTTTAAGCCAACTTTTTCACTCTCTTCTTTCACTTTCATCAAGAGGCTCTTTAGTTCTTCTTTGCTTTCTGCCATAAGTGTGGTGTTATCTGCATATCTGAGGTTATTGATATTTCTCCCGGCAATCTTGATTCCAGCTTGTGCTTCATCTAGTCTAGCATTTCTCATGAGGTACTCTGCATTTAAGTTAAATAAGCAGGGTGACAAAGATACAGCTTTGATGTACTCCTTCCCCGATTTGGAACCAGTCTGTTGTTCCATGTCCGGTTCTAACTCTTGCTTCTTGACCTGCATACAGATTTCTCAGGAGGCAGGTCAGGTGGCCTGGTATTCCCATCTTGTGAAGAATTTTCCACAGTTTGTTATGATCCACACAGTCAAAAGCTTTGGTGTAGTCAGTAAAGCAGTAGTAGATGTTTTTCTGGAACTCTCTTGCTTCTTTGATGATCCAGTGGATGTTGGCAATTTGATCTCTGGTTCCTCTGCCTTTTCTAAGCCCAGCTTGAATATCTGGAAGTTCATGGTTCATGTACTGTTGAAGCCTGGCTTGGAGAATTTTGAGCATTACTTTGCTAGCATGTGAGATGAGTGCAATTGTGCAGTTGTTTGAGCATTCTTTGGCACTACCTTTCTTTGGGATTGGAATGAAAACTTTTCCAGTCCTGTGGCCACTGCTGAGTTTTCCAGATTTGCTGGCATTTGAGTGCAGCACTTTCATAGCATCATCTTTTAGGGTTTGAAATAGCTCAACTGGAATTCCATCACCTCCACCAACTTTGTTCAGGGTGATGCTTCCTAAGGCCCACGTGACTTCACATTCTGGATGTCTGGTTCTAGGTCAGTAATCACACCATTGTGGCTATATGGATCGTAAAGATCTTTTTTGTATAGTTCTTCTGTGTATTCTTACCACCTCTTCTTTATCTCTTCTGCTTCTGTTAGGTCCATACCATTTCTGTCCTTTATAATGTATATTATATATAATGTATATTAGATGTAATGTTATTATATATTAAAATCTTTTGCCCCTTTAAAAAACCAAGTTGCTTATATTTTTATTATTGAGTTTTAAAAATTTATTTATCTATGTGTTTAGGCTGCACTGAGTTTTGTTCCTTTGTGTGGGCTTTCTCTAGCTGCAGCAAGTGGATGCTACTGCTCCTTGAGGTGCACAGGCGGCAGGAGCTGCGGCTGAGTTCGGCAGGCTTACTGCGGTGGCCTCTCTCGTTGCAGAGCACAGGCTGTGGTGCACAAGCTTCAGTAGTTGTGGCTCCTGGGCTATTAAGAGTGAGGGCTCTGTAGTTGCGGCACACAGGCTTCATTGCTCTGAGGCATGTGGGATCTTCCTAGACCAGGGGTTGAACCCATGTCCCTTGCAATGATTCGTATACATTGCACCAGGAAAGATAGTCCCTTACTATTGAGTTCTAGGAATTTTTTTTTTTTTTTTTTTTTTGCTGAGTGAACTCCCTGGGAATTTTATACATATAGGATGATGAAGAAAAAAAGACAGTTTTAACTTCTCCCTTTTCAAACTGGATGTTTAAAATTATTTTCCATTGTTAAGCTGGCTATAACTAGACTCATTAGAAATCTGTCAGAGCAAACATTCTTCCTTTGTTCCCAATGTCAGGGGGGAAAGCATTCAGTCCTTCCCATTTAGTATGCTGTTAGTTGTAGGTTTTTCAGTTGATGCTCTTTATCAGCTTAGGAAGCCTTCTTCTATTCCAGATTTTTTTAATCATGAATGGGTGTTGGATTTTGTCAAATGCTTTTTCTGTATCTGGTAAGATGATCATGAGAATTTGGTCTTCTATTACTATGGTGTGTTACATTAATTTATGTTCAATTATTAAGCCAACTTTTTATTCCTGGGATAACTCCTTGGTCATGTATAATCTATTTTATATGTTGCTAGATTTGACTTGTTAAGATTTTGTTGAGGGCTTCTGTGTACATTTTCATGAGTGATATGGGTTTATAATCTTTTTCTTATGATATCTTTGTTTGGCTTTAATAGCAAGGTAATACTGGCTTCATACAATGAGTTGTTCCACGTCTATCTTCTGGAGGAGACTGCTCAAGAGTAACTCTTACTTCTTGCTCAAATTTCTGATAGAATTCACTGTTACAGCCATCTGAGTTTAGGCATTTCTTTTTGGTTCATTTACTTGTTTTAGGTCTTTTAAAGGTTTTCTATTTCTTGTTGAGTCAGTTTTGGTATTTCGTGTCTTCCTCAAAATTTGTCCATTTCATCTGAGTCACCTAATTTTTGGGGCCATAAGTTGTTTATAATATTTTGGTATGCTGCATAATGCAGCAATTCTACTCCTAAATATATACCCTAGAGAAATGAAAACATATAACCAGTAAAACTTGTAAATGCATACTCATATCAACAGTATGGAAAATGGCCCCAAACTGTAAGTAACTCAAATGACCATCAACTCGTATAATAAACAGAATATGGTATATCCATACAATGAAATACCACTCAATCATTAAAAGGAATGAAGTTCCAATATTACTCTGCAACATGGATAAACCTTGGAAATATCCTAAATGGAAGAAGCAAGACGCAGAAGGTCATGTATTATACGACTCCATTTACATTTGTCTGAGACAGGCAGATCCACAGAGACGGAGCAGACGAGTAACCGCCATGGTACTGGAGGAGTGAGCAGGGAGAGACTGATAATAGCTGTGGGGCTGCATGTGGTTTATTATGAAACGTTACTTCGGAATAAGAATTTGAGGCAGAGCATGTTTAGTTGAGATTATTAAGGGCTGTGGAATTTTTACAAGTTCTTAAGACACATAAAAATAGGTATCTTCCTGGAGCAGTACAGTCATGATCATTCATCTTCTATTCTAGAAAAGTTTACCAGAAATGTTGAATTTAACTCAGGAACACAATGAAAAGAAGTTAAATTAACCAATCATGAGGACTCCAAGGAGAAAATCTTTAGAAAGAAAGTAGAGTGTATTAGATAAACTATAAGATATTGAATGACTTTCATAAATAATATAAGTGAAAGAATATGCTACTTTCATCAACAGAAAAAAAGAAAGGCTGTATAAAAATTTCAGAGCAAAAGAGGCTATAATAAGAAAGTTATGGTCCAAACAGGAATAAAACTAAAACAGGACATGACGTTGAGCTGACAAGAGGAAGAAAACAAAATCCATTTGACATCCGACTCTTGTAATCTTCTCTTTCAAGGAGCAGGGTTTAAGTGCTGTAAGATTACATTTTTTTTTTTTTTACCCTATCATGGTCTGGCCTTGAACAATATTTATGCAAATTTAATACTATTGTGGGCTTCCCTGCTGGCTCAGTTGTAAAGAATCCACCTGCAATGCAGTAGAGGTGGGTTCGATCCCGGGGTTGAGAAGATCCCTTGGAAAGGGAAATGGCAACCCATTCCAGTATTTTTACCTGGGAAATCCCATGGACACAGGTGCCTGGTGGGCTACACAGTCCATAGGGTTGCAAATAGCCAGAAAAGATTGAGCGACTAAACCATCCCAATGCTATCATGCTCACTTTCTATTGCTATTTAACAAAGTACTACAAACTTGGCAACATAAAACACACATTTACTATCACAGTTTCTGTGGGTCAGGCGTGCAAGCACAGCCTAGCTGGTCCTCTGCAAGGCCACAAGAAAGGTACCAGCCAAACTGGTTCATTCTGTTGGCATAACTGGCAAAGAGTATGTTGCCAAGCTCACCTGGGTTGTTGGAAAAAATCATTTGGCAGAATTTGCTTGCTACTCTAGACTAAATGCCCAGCTTCTTTCTGGCTGTTGGCTGAAGGTCAACCTCAAAGTTAGAGGTCACCCCCAGTTACCTGACTGGTGAGGTGGGTCTCTGAAGTAAGTCTGCTAACAAGACAGAGTCACAGAAGCATGAACACTACAAGACAGACACCGTGGTGGGGGCTCACCTTAGACTTTGTCTGTCAGAGTTATAAATTCTGATTGTTTATTTAATATTTGGCCTTTGACAATAAGAGTAATGATAGCAAACTTACCCTTATAGCATAATAAGAAGAGAGAAACATATGAGAAATGTTTTAAATATGAGAAGATAAGCAGCACAGGGCTGTGATCCCTGAAGAAAGAGAAACAAATGATGTGGGCCCTTTATTTGGGAGCACTTCTATCTGTTTCTTTCTGGCAGCACTGGGTCTTCACTGCTTTGCACAGGTTTTCTCCAGCTGTGGTGAGTGGGGGCTACTCTTCGTTGCGGTGCGTGGGCTTCTCATTGTGGTGGTTTCTGTTGCTGTGAGCACAGGCTCTAGGCACAAGGGCTTTAGGAGCTGCAGAATGCAGGCTCAGTAGCTGCTGCACACGGGTTTATTTGCTCTGCACTGGCAGGTGGATTCTTAACCATTGTGCCACCGGGGAAGTCCCTGGTAAGTGCTTGGGGAGGAAACTAAGTAGAGCACAGAAATTTCACTGATTCAAGGAGACGAAAACTATGGCTGATGCCAAAATGGCTGGAGTTTGCAGGAAAGAGTAGTGGAAAGGAAGAAACTACATAGAAATGTACAACGGGGTTTCCTAGAATCCTTAGTTGAATACAAAATTACACATGCACAGGGAAACGCTATGAGTCTAAGCAGGGGTGGCTATAAGCTGAATGACCCTTGGAATTCATGCAAGACAAGGAGATACTCCTTGTCTAACTACACAGAGAGGAGACACTATTGAGTTGGGCATTCATTAGAGACCCCAGAAGAGTCACAGCTGAAACTACTGAAGGCTGCTTTAGGCCAATCTAGTAAAGCTTAAAAAATAAGTCTTGAAAGGGTCAAGCTAATCTGTAGTAATCTATCTGCCTGCCAAAACCAACTCAGAAACTCTTTAAAAGAAGACATCAAAATCCTGATGTATAATCCCCATCTCTTAAGTACACGTAGATCTGTGAATATGATGCGAGATGCAATAACTATTCCTTTAACTGGATAATATCATATGACAAGGATGAGAGGACTGATTACCTTATATTTATAAGATTCTCTGTATTAGCTGACTGGATAGAGATTTTCATGTTGTTTTTGAAGAAGCTGCCACGTTTAAGGTCATGGAGCTAGGACTTGGGGTTAGCCTGTGGGATTTGACTGATCTAGCTGACAGCCAGCAAAAAAAAAAAAAAAAAGGGCGGGGTGGGGGGACTTCAGTCCTATAACTATATGGATCGAATTCTGAAAACTAATGAACTTGGAAGATCTTGGTCGTCATATGAGGTCACAGCCCCAGCCAACATCTTAACTTCAGCCTGGTAAATCCCCGAGCAGAGGACTTAGCTCTAATCTATGCTTAAACTTCCAACCTACACGTGGGATAGTAAATGAGTATTGATTTAGGCCACTAAGTTTTAGTAATTGTTATGCACCAACATAAAACTAATATGGTTGGAAAGAAGACAACAATGTCTGGTCTTACCACTTCCCTCAGCTGGAATTTCTAGTCTGTGCAATATTGATCAACTGATGTGAAACAAAACCAATGTCACTGTTATAAAAGATGAAAAATGACTCTTAAGTATATGAAATGATGTCCAACTTTACATGATTAAAAAACTGAAATTTAAAGTACTCTGAGCGAACTTCCCCAGTGGTCAGCAGTTAAGAATCCACCTGCCAATGTGGTGGGTGTGGGTGCTATCCCTGGTCCAAGAAGACCCCCCAGGCCACAGGGGCAACCGAGTCCTCGTACCACAACTACTGAGCCTGCGCAGTACAGCACCCTTGAACTGCAACTGCTGAGCCCCAAAGCGGCAACTACTGAAGCCGTGCGCTCCAGAGCCTGTGCCTTGCTGCAATGAGAAGTCCATATAGCGCAACTAGAGATAGCCCATGCACAGCCACAAAGACCTAGCACAGCCAAAAATAAAAAAATAAAGGTACACTGAGAGAGATATAATTTATCACATATCAGACTGGCAAAAATTAAAAAGTACATAGGCTATGGGGAAGCTGGCCCTCTCATGTATTATTCAGTTCAGTTCAGTCGCTCAGTCGTGTCTGACTCTTTGCGACCCCATGAATCGAAGCACACCAGGCCTCCCTGTCCATCACCAACTCCCGGAGTTCACCCAAACTCATGTGCATCGAGTCGGTGATGCCATCCAGCCATCTCATCCTCTGTTGTCCCCTTCTCCTCCTGCCCCCAATCCCTTCCAGCATCAGGGTCTTCTCCAATGAGTCGACTCTTCGCATGTATTATTAGTGGGAATGAAAATAAGTACACTCCTTTTGGAAGGCAATTTGATAGTATCCAACAAAACTACATAGATACTTTTTGACTCAGCACTTCTACTTTTTGAAATTTACCCTCAAGACACACTTCCAACAGTACAAAAATATTTATCCACAAGGTTACTCCTGCAGCATGGTCAATAATTAAAAAATATTGGAAACAAATTCAATGTCCATACAACAGGAAAGGAGTTAAAATAAAATGTAGTATATCCACATAATGGAGTCAAAGTTAGTTAAAGTGAAAGTTAGGTCTCTCAGTAGTGCCCGACTCTCTGTGACCCCATGGACTATAGCCTACCAGGCTCCTCCGTCCATGGGATTCTCCAAGCAAGAATACTGGAGTGGGTTGCCATTTCCTTCTCCAGGGGATCTTCCCGACCCAGGGATTGAACCCAGGTCTCCCGCATTGCAGGCAGATGCTTTAACCTCTGAGCCACCAAGGAAGCTCCACATAAGGGAGTATCCTACAACAATAAAACAAGATAATGAAGATTTCCATGAACTAATGTGGAGTGATTTTCAGAATGTCTGTTAAGCAAAAAAAGGTCACCTAAGTATGCAGGAATGGCACAAGTGGGAATGGGATAGAAAGGATACAGAGAATTATGATAGAAAGGAATGACATTTTTCCAAGGAGAACTTAATATCGCATAGTCTTTAAAAAAATCACAAGGATGGAAGGAAAAACACTAATACTTAATATGAACAAAAAATAAATGGAATTTCAAATGAATAACGTAAATACACTGAAGGGTATATAAGAAGAACTAACACAGATAACTTTTGAACACAGTATTTGGACATCATGTCTTCAGGCTTAAGACAAGAACTCTAAACTGAACTGAATTAGTCGGTCTTTCCAGAGGCATGGGTTAGCAATTTTGAAATCCCTTTCTTTTCACTATAGGACTGTGCAATTAAGTAATTTGTAATTGTTGATAATGGGAGCCAGGTTACTTGTCACTGAGAAGGGAGTTAAAATATGGAAAGAGATTAGGATAGAAAAGAATGAACGAGAGGATACTGGATTGGAACTGGAGATCTCAGTACGAACTTGGGGATTTTAAGGAGGCTGATTGTAGGCCAGAGGCAGAGAAACTTTAAGATGAGGCTGAACATCATGTGTGCCAAAAAAATCAGGAAGTACTCGAAGAATTCTAGGGACACATCAAAAGGGCACAGAAGCCACTTTGAAGTAGTTCCCTTTGGCTAAATCTGGAAAATCTGAATATTAAAATAAAAAGTGATTGTAACCTATTGAATACAGAAAGAATTTCTGAGTCCACACTGATAAAGATAGATAAATAGGGGAAAAGGAAAAGTTCATCCTTAGAGTTGAAAGCCAACTAATAAATGTAAAAGAAATGATGAAACTATATGAGAGTCACAATAACATAGATTCAGGCAAAAATCATCAATGGACACTAGTGTATAAACATTTGAGGAGCAGGATATTTGCAGTCTCAAACTCCTCATAAGATACTAACTGTAAAAAGTAAAATAACTCTAGAATGTTACTACATTAACAATATACAATAACTTATACAATGAAAAAATCTGGCAAATATCACCTTAATGAAATTATCAGAGTTAATAACATTGGGACTAACCAACAGCACACGTCTCCGCATAAGGCACAATACGGACTCAACACCACTTCTGTGGGGTTCCTGCCCAAAGTACATCATCTGAATCTAATCATGATAAAACATTTGCTACTGCTGCTAAGTCGCGTCAGTTGTGTCCGACTCTGTGCGACCCGAGACAGCAGCCCATGAGGCACCCCCCCGTCCCTGGGATTCTCCAGGCAAGAACACTGGAGTGGGTTGCCATTTCCTTCTCCAATGCATGAAAGTGAAAAGAAAGTGAAGTCGCTCAGTCGTGTCCGACTCTTTGCGACCCCATGGACTGCAGCCTTCCAGGCTCCTCTGTCCATGGGATTTTCCAGGCAAGAGTACTGGAGTGGGGTGCCATCGCCTTCTCCGGATAAAACATTTAGGTAAACCCAAATTAAGGGACATTCTACAAAATAACTAGCTATACTCTTCAAAACTATCAATGCCACAAAACACAAAGATTCAAATTGTCCCAAATTAAACGAAACTAAAAGACACAGCAACTGAATGCAATACATGATCTTAGATTTTCTTTTGCTGTAAGCAACATTACTGATTCAACTGGCAAAATCTGAATGTGAGTTATTTACTAGATAATAGTAATTGAGTCAATGTTAATAACCTGATGTTCTATAACTACTCTGGTTATATATAGAATTTCTTGCTTATTAAAAAAATATATAGTTAAGTGTTAGGGGTAAAGGGGGCATATCTGTAATTTGCTCTTAAAAACAGTTCAGAAAAAAACCACATACACAAACACAGGAAGAGAAACACACAGATCAGGGAAAAGGAAGAGAGGAAGCAAATACGGTAAAATTTTAATATTTGGAAAATGTAAGGAAGAGATTTGGGATTTCTTGAGACGATTCTTTTAACTTTTCTATACCTCTGAAATGATATTAAAAAAATTAAAGAAAAAGCTGTATGCACAAAGGTGTTCATTATAGTATTCATAATAGTGAAAACTTCATTCATTTAATAATTACTGGGCATCTTACACTCTAGGTGGTGTGCTGGACATGAGAAATACCGTAGTGAACAAGCAGGGCTGGTTATGTGGCTTAGAGCCTTGAGGAGTTTCCTGGGATTTAATATTTGCAGGGCTCAGACTGGGAAAGCTGGCTACCCTCTGTAGAACTTAACCATGATGTCAGCATATAGAAATGTTTATGAAATTACAGTACAATCATTTGATATTAAGGCAAATCAAAACTAGAAAAGTAAAGATTATAGTAACAGAGGAAGATGTTAAAAGATATTAAGTTTAAAAAAAGAGCAGCAGACACTGTAAATACTATTAGAATTGTACATCTATGCACACATAAAAAAAGATATAAAAACAGCACTCACAGTGGCTTTGTCTTTCCAATTTGAATTTCCCATGTTAAAAATTTTAATGATTAAAGAAAAATTTCATTCCAAAAGTTACTAACATTTCAGAAAATTGTCATAATTAAATGTACATAAATGGGCCAAGTAATTGAGTTTAAGAGAATTTGATTAGTCAGTTAAGATCACCAAAATTTTTTTAATTTCCAGCTAGTTTTGAGTATGTGTATCTTCTTAAAATTACCTTTTGCTTCAGGTTTGTGCCATTTAATGCGCCATTTTATGAAATCTGCAAAGCTACTTGTTCTTAATGTCTGAACTATTATGATTTTTTTTTTTTTAACAATAGAGAGTTATCTTTAAACCTAATGTCATATGACTTATAATTTGTTTGGAAGGTAAACTACACAATTTACCAGTTAATGCAGTTAGGGCAGAGAGTAACTGCCGCAGAGGCAGGAATTCCATGTTCCTGGTGACCATCACAACAGCAACCAATCACAACAGTTTGCATATGAAGCTAAGGTGCTGAATAGTATACACTCTGGAACAGAAGCTTTTAATTTACCTCTAAGACATTCAGAAATGGCAAGCCTTAGTAAGGTGAGAGCTGATGAGGTTTGTCATTTATAAACCTCCTTGTATTTTACTAAAAACTGAGTATGTCTATTTTGTGAGAGGAAAAGTTTATAGCTTTCACCAAATTTTCAAAGAGGTCAAAGGCCCAAAAGTTAGCAAAGGTACTGCTCTGAATTAACAATATTATGAAATTTTCTAACTTAGAAATTTAATAACTACATAAAACCATTTAATCCAATTTTGTCACTTAAAATATGAGTGGAAAAAAAAATCAAATTTCCCAACTCCAGGTTAAATTTAAGCTTGATTATGAAAGATCATAAATCTATCCAATGGTTACTAGCATATATATCAACCTGGTGAATAATTAGAGAATGTCTTCTGCAATATGTATCACTAAAAAAATTCTGATGACAATACTAATTTATTTTAGATGTATCTGGAAAATGTGCCATTTAAACAGAAAATATTTATTCATTTTTACCATGAATGTGTCAAACACTAAGCTAGGCACTGACATTTCAAAAATGACAGACCTTCTGAGATGTACAAAGTCTACTGGAAAAGAAAGAAGTATAAAAATTGTTTATAATATAGGCAGGTGGAAATAATTTCCTGGAGAAGCTAAACAGTATATATCCAAGAAGAAATGATATTTAAGCTGGAGTAGTTTCATCACTAACAGAAAGAAGTGAAGGCTGGGATGGACATTTTACACTGTGGGGATGTTTACAAAAGGTACAGAGGATCTTTTCCTGTGTTTTGAGGATAGGATCGAGAAAAGATGAGTGGAAGATAAGGTCCAGACAGTAAATGGTTTATAAATTCATGGTGAATTTGGATGTTTTCCTGAATGCAAAAAGCTGAAGCTATTAAGCATTTTTAAGGGGAGGAGAAGTTAATTGGAAAAAAAGTAACCCTGGGCCTTCCCTGGTGGCCCAGTGGTTAAGACTTGGCGCTTCCACTGCAGGTTCAATCCCTAGATGGGAAACTAAGATCCTGCTGCGTGGCATGGCCAAAAAAAAAAAAAAGGTAACGCTGAGGAGCAATGTAAAAGACAAAGTAATGTGGGAAAGAAAAAAAGATAAAATCTTTATGTGAAAGCATTCTTTCTGGAAAAATGTATTATGCCTGATACTTTTTTAGGAGTTCAGGTTTTGGCATACAACTTTTTTTAAAAAAAAGCAATATATATTTTTAGTTAAATCCTTAGTTTACAATTTAATGGCAGATTCTCACAGAAACTTATCATGGGCCTCCTATTTGCCTAACAGCTGCACAGCCTGCTTGCTGCTTACCTGTAACAGAGAGATTAGTTACCGCAGCGCTGGTTAAAGGAAGGACTGGATTGACCGTGAGGGTAGTTGCTGCACTGCTTGTCACAAGGCTTGGTGTGGTTGCCACCTAGAGGCCGGAAGTGAAAACATGCAAAAGCATTTAAAAACCAAAATTTAAAAATTTAAGTCCATACTGTAGATTTATTTTTCCTACAAACATTTTAAAAATTCCAGATACAACAGAATGAAATTAAACTGTCCAAAATGAAATGATTTTATTAATTACTCTCTGACCTTGGAATTGAGAAAACTGGCTTATGTTGAAAGGCTGCTTTTACTAGATGGTTTTTCACTAATATTACAAACGGCTTTGTCCAAGTTTTAATGAGAAATTAACTTAAAAACTCCCATATTTCAATTATGTTGAATAAGATATACTCTAAAGCATTAAAAAATACTACACCATTATAAGTGATCTAAACAAGAAAACTATTCAAGGGGATCATAGAATTTGGAGTTCTTGTACATTACTTCTATTTTCAGCTATGTGGGGGCAAGACTGTCTTGATTTTGTTTTTAATGAAATCTCATTACGGAAAGAATATAAAACAAATTTCTTAAAATGGACAGTTTCTTTTTTTGAAATTACATATTGATACACTAAAGTAGCAAATATTGCCTTCCTTCTATCCTTCCTCCCTTCCTCCTTCTAGTACCAATAAATTGAAAACACAAAAGTCATGTACATAAAACAAAATTACCTAATACTATCATTTTCATAACTACTATCTCATGAACTTTATGATTAAAGTCTTACCAGTTAACAATCAAAGCTTTCACTTAAACTAGGAAGTGCTATTAATGATTACTTTAGTTTGAAAAGTCTCCTTGGCATGGAGTAATATTAAATTAGAAATAAATTAACAAGAAAGTATCAGAAATGCAAACTCAACAATATTCCCATCTTTGGAATCCTGGTTGGAAACATGGCATCACATTCACAATTGTTCTAAAGATCAAGTGAGTCACATGACAACTATATGTCCCTTCAGTCTAGGAATACTATTTTAATGTTAACGGCAGTGGTTACTCAATAAGGTTATAAATAAAAGGGCCACATCAATACGAACTCAGAGCTAAAGGTTATCTGGGGAATTTATTGTATTGTATTGTATCACTTAATCATCTAAGTAAAAGTTTAATAAATTGAGCCTTAGAACCCAAAATGAATAAAGAGCAACTAAAGATTTTTTAGATAACTGATATTAGCTGCAAACTGACTCCCAGTTATAGAGTAACCTAAGAAACCATAGCAGAGAAGAGAATAATCAAGAGAATAATGAAACTGCAATGAAATAGGAAAGGATTAAAACTGTTTAAAAAAAAAGATCAGTTAAGTTCTTGGGTTAACAACAAGAGATTTCATTACTTTGGTAACATTTAAAATATAAATGTATATACCTTTATTCAACATGAATATATATAATAGATTCCTATAATGATATAAATTCATTTGATAGGTCACTCATAATGTAAACATTAGCCCTCGAGCACGTGCCCTTGCATCCCATCCTTACCAGTGAGGCTGGGCTGGGGAAAACTGCTTTGATAGGCGAGCTGCTGGTCCCACCACTGCTGGGGGGGTTGATTCTTTTTTCCTTCTGGCGGCGGTTACAAAACCAAACACGTATTACCTCCTTTTCCATGTTAAGTTGATCAGCAATCATGGTGATTTCTTCCGAGGTAGGCTTTTGATTCTGAAGGGGAAAATAATAAAATCATCTGTTGGAAAAACTTTCTGAACTACAGGCATAACCATGTCATTAAATGAATAAGCAAACGGGAGGAGAAACAAGAGAATGAAGTTGGGCTATACAGGGCCATATTACTCCACTTCTAACAAAAAACTTCTATATTCTAATAAGCATTTATTAAATGTAGTCATATTAACTTAGAATGTTATTCTTATATATATATATATTTTTTTTTTTTTTAAGGAAAATTAATCATGAATGAAACAAATGCCTTATTTATTAGTGGGAATTTAAGAATTTTTCCAGTGCTTCATACACATAATCTCATTTGGACAATGTGAGGAAGCCAAGAGTTCTGGTTCCAAACACTAGAATTTAGCCAAACCAAACTACTTGTGTTTCCCCTGTACATAACGTTAGTATTACACAGACAATCCCATGTATATGAAAAGTTAAAACCTCACCAACCTCCAAGAAACTCTTCTCTAAGGCCACACGAATGTTGGTCTCTATGCTGGTGCGTTTCTTCCTCCTACGGTTCAAGCCCTCAATCCCCATCCCTGGAGAATTCAGGGCACTTGGGCTGGAGAGAGCTGAATCAGATGAGAGGTTCTCTGTAAGAAAGAAGAAAACACATAAATCAAATTAGCTGAGTATGATTCATGCACATAATATACATATTAACAATAACAATCAACCAAAATACTTTAGGTTATTATAACTTATATTAAAATATGTTCACTACCATGGATCTTTCCACTGCTCTTACTGGCATTCTCTGTCCCAGGATGGTTCATTATATTGTCACTGCTAGTCTTTGATTTGTTTCTGACAAGGCAGTCTACTACTCCTCTCTTTACTCCAAGCTCTACCTCTTCTGCTTTTATGAGAGTTCTGTTCTCCTGTTTTGGTTTTGCTTGCTCTTTTATTTATTAACTCTAAGGATGAAAGGAAGAAAACCTGGAAATTACTGACTGTTAAATGTTTATCTTGCAAATGACCTCTCATTTTATTTCACTGGTATTCCTCTCCTTCCCCTCAAACCAAACAATGAAACACTTTTAAACTAATTAAAGCTTAAACAAGATTCGGTCATTTAATAGTTTAATGACCCTGAGCATGTCAGAGACATCTCTGAGTTTCTTTCCACTCTGTGTTCTATGAAGGGAACAGACCACAGGTTCTCTCACCTGTGGGACTCAGTAAGATTACAGATGCTGAGGCCGTATGTAGAACAACGAAATCAGACTGTTCAAAGCTGGGAGTTACAGGTTTGTCTTTGCGAAAGACCTGAATTTTGTTCACATCTACAGTGAGAACCACAGTTTAGGGGATCTCTATGATTCCTTACAGCTCTCACAGTTTATGATTCTGTGACTCAAAAGTCAAAACCTCCAAAGGGAAACCGCAGCACAAGGCATGTAAGTTAAAATTAATAGCTCAATTTTTTTAATGTATAAAAAGGTGGTCATTTAAAAAAAATCAAAGTATAATGGATTTACAATATTTTGTTGGTTTCAGGGATATAGCAAAGTCATTCAGTTATAAATACATTTTTTCAGATTGTATTTCACTACAGAGTATTACAAGATGTTGAATATAATTCTCTGTACGATACAGCAGGTCTTTGTTGCTTATCTATGTATAGTAGTAATTTGTATTTTTTGTATTTATTAAACTCATACTCCTAATACGTCCCTCCCTCCCTCTCCCATTTTTGGTAACTATAAGTTTTTTTTTTTTTCTTCTATGTCTGTGTTTCTGTTTCTAAATGAATACAGATTCATTTGTATTATTTTTTGGATTCCACATATAAGTGGTATCATACAGTAGTTGTCTTTGTTTGGCTTATTTACTAAATATAATATTCTCTAGGTCCATCCATGTTGTTGTAAATGGTAATATTTCATTCTTTTTTAGGTTGAGTAATAGTCCATTGTATATACATACCAATGTGTGATCACTTTTTTTTTCTACTTTTATTTTATTTTTAAACTTTACATAATTGTATTAGTTTTGCCAAATATCAAAATGAATCCGCCACAGGTATACATGTGTTCCCCATCCCGAACCCTCCTCCCTCTGTGATCACTTTTAATAACAAAGCAGAAATACTATCAGGAACAAATTTATAATAATCCATGGAGGAAGAACCAATAAACTTGTTTTTCAAGTTTATTTAAATACATAGGCCTTCTTATCCTCTTCAACTTCCTTCAACTGTCTCTCATTCTGGGCTCAAATATAAGAAATGTTCCAAAGCTAAAAACTATTGCTGATTATGTACCTTGTAATTACTAGACTATTTAAATGAATTAGCTCTCTAATTTATGTAGTCATAATTTACGTTGATCCTCTCAAGATTAGTGAGCTTCAAGATTCTGTAGTATCAATAATGTAATAAGAAATATAATCCCCATTTATACAACAATCCCTCCTATAAAATGATCAACAAGGAAATATATATATTTTTTATATATTTACCCACCTGCATCATTTAGCCACTTCTCCAAAAGTGGCTTTAATTTGCACATGTTCTTAAAGCTGAGGTTCAAGGCTTCAAAACGAGAGATGGTAGTTTGGCTGAAGTCATTTCCATACAGTTTACCCATAGCAAGCCCAACATCGCCCTGTACAATAATACAGAATAGAAAAGGAGAGAGAGAGAAGATTCATGCAATGTTTATGGTCTTCACTCGAGGGTGCTGCTCCAGTAACTGTTCTAGACAAAGAATCAACAATCATTCCATTTACTGGGTTCCACAACAACATCCATCCCTAAGCTGAGCACAGTATTCCAGTGAAGGTTCTTGTTAATTAGGCCTCAATGGTGACAACATTCAAAACTGTCCCATATTCTCTCCATATTGAATCTCTTCTTAATTACTGAAATATCAAGTATTTCTGCTAACTCTCAAAAGGTTGTGCTGATATTCTACCAAGTAAGTGATGCAACCAAAGTGATCTAAGTAATCTTTAAAAATCAGTTAACCTGTATCACCTACAGGGTTAATAGATGTAACTGTCTTGATAACGTTAGATATTTCTGAACTAATCCAACTTCACATAAATCACTTTAAATCTTAGAAATTATGCTTCGTTCTTTAATTTTTTTCCTGTAAAGTTATTTCTGGAAGCTGTGAAAAAAAAAATCTCCTTTGCACTCTTAGTTTGGATTTCAAAGTTTGTTATAAAAACCAGGTATTCTAAAAAGACTACTTCTGTAACCATTATAGAAATTCACAGTAGAGAGTTTTGACCCATTTAGTCAAAACCTTTATGGGCACTGGAAACTTGGTAGCCTTAGAGCAATAGAACAATGATCCCCTGAATATACTGCAAAAAATATCTTTCTCTATAAGCCTTTGAAATGTATGGAGGGCTTTTCCTCCAGCTGAAACCTCTCTTATTGTATATATATAGGTAATACAAAGTGTCAGTCGCTCAATTGTGTCTGACTCTTTGTGATCCCATGGACTGTAGCCTCTGTCCTTTGGATTCTCCAGGCAAGAATACTGGAGTGGGTAGCATTCCCTTCTCATGGGCTCTTTCTGACCCAGGGATCGAACTTGGGTCTCCTGCATCACAGGTGGATTCTTTACTGTCTGAGCCACCAGTTATATAGTAGAAATAATTCACACTCACATTTTAAATAGTTTAGTGACAAGACAGAAAGGCAATATTTCTGGTCCAAAACACTACACGGCTAATCCTACTAAGACAGTCACCTCCCAACCGTCTTGGCAACACTCGTTCTGAATTAGGAACATCTCACTCCTTGGATTCATCTCCCCTGTAAACCACCTTTTTGGATAGAACATTGTCTATTAGCACTTACATAAGGGGTTAGTCAGTGAAAAGAAAGAATATTTCTTTTTAAACTCCATTTTCTCACTGGTGAGCAAATTGTATCAAAAAGTTTAATAGAGGAGAAATGTTGGATAAAGATAAAATGAGACTTTGAGAATACTTGAACTGGGGACAGGAGGAGAAGGGGATGACAGAGGATGAGATGGCTGGATGGCATCACTGACTCGATGGATGTGAGTCTGAGTGAACTCCGGGAGCTGGTGATGGACAGGGAGGCCTGGCGTGCTGCGATTCATGGGGTTGCAAAGAGTCGGACACGACTGAGCGACTGAACTGAACTGAACTCCAACTGATCTATATTCTAATCTTTCCCATAGAATAGCTACCAGCTGCATGTGTAATTTAAATTAATTCAAAGCAGATAAATTAAAACTTTAGTTCCTTAGCACCACTGCCACCTTCCGAGTACTCAACAGGCACATGTGGACAGTGATTATCCTACTGGACAGCACAGGCACAAACTCATAAAAGGTTTTCCTGACAGCTCCGAATGTACTCTCTCACAGAAGTAGAACAGAAGCAGACCATCACACTTAAATAATTTCATTTTCTAAAAAGCAACAGATGCCTCAGTTAATATACTAATTTCCACTAATTTGGTATAAGCTTGGTTTAGTGCTTTTGTAATACACAACCACCTTGGGTTCTCCCTCAGAGTAAATGTTTGAACAGTTAACTCATACATAATCTGAACTAAATAATATCACTTTGATTTTTTTTTTTAAAGCAGAGAAAAAGAGGAATGAAGATTGAGATTAGGAAATAATGAATGTATCACATGTGAGGGATGGTGTTAGAATATGGCATGCCTTATAATTATGTAATAACATCTACAGCAATCCTTTAATAACAAATTATGTAGTTAGAAAATACTGTTTAAAACACCTAATAACGTGTATATTTACTCAGAGAACAGGAATTTGTTTGTTTCAACTAATAACTTGAATGTCTAACTTACCCTCTGAGTGAATGTGTATAAACTGCATACAAAGCAATGTTAAAAAAAACTACAATTGAGGTATCTGACATAAAACGTGTTGATCTTCCCATCCCGCATCGGTAATGTGTGCCTTAATCCACACAGTCAAGGTCTGTGAAATGTTGCCACTGATAAGTCAAAGTCATTTTGAAAAATAAGGAAGCGGTGTGTCAAATAATAGGATAAAACTATAAGCAGAACACCAGATCACAGGGAAGCTCCTTTATCAAAAAAAGAGAGAGGGACTTTGCTGCTAGTGCGGTGGTTAAGAATCCACCTTGCAATACAGGGGATGTGGGTATGACCCCTGACTGGGCAACGAGGTCCCATACACTGCAGAGTAACGAAGCCCGTGCATCACAATGAGAGCCCACAGGCCTCTGTGAAAGGTCCTGCATGAGGTGACAAAGGTCTGTGTGCCACAATTAAGACCCCACACAGCCAAATACATAAATAGTAAAAAAAAAAAAAAAAAAAAAAAGCAAGAGAGAGAGAGAAAGACAAAAAGAGAGAGAAACAACCCTGCCAGTGTGTTGGGTCAAATGCCACAGAAAGGCAAACCACTATTTGGTATAAAAATTAAAGAAAGGTTTTTAAAAGTCTTAATAGCCTTGCCATATCACTTGGGCAACAATCTCCTAGGAAACAAAGAGTATGCTATGCTAATAGCTTAAGAGCTGAAGCACTGCTAAACATGCCAACCTTAAACTTATTTAAGCTTATTAATTTATTTCTACCAATCTAGTTCTATATTATCTTAGCTTTCTTTTTAAAAGCCAGATGGTTGAGATAGTTCAAAAGTACTAAAATCTTTATGAATTACAATTTGTTTCTTCATAACTGAGACTCTTCACAAATATGCATTTTTTCTAAAATTATTATATGTATTAAAAAACATTTTGTTCTCAATATATAATGTTTCTTTGAGCAAAAATAAATTACCAAAGAAATATAAGGAACAAAACAGGGATGTCATCCTTGATTTTTTATCTACTAGAGTAGGTGGTATGTTACAACACTTTCAACATAAAATAATTTGGATAATATTTTAGTGCTGGCTTAAATTTCAAACAGTAATTATATTCTCTGGGGAAAAAGCCATCAGGCTTTTCCTGATTCTATTGAAATACCCAATCTAATCTATACTTCAGTAATTTTATTTCACCTAATGATCTTGCTATGGCCAATGCGTTCTCTTGGCTGAACTCTATTAGCCTTTGCTGTTCTGTATTCCAAGGGCAAATTTGCCTGTTACTACAGGTGTTTCTTGACATCCTACTTTTGCATTCCAACAACACAAGAGAAGACTCTACACGTGGAATCATCAGATGGTCAACACCAAAATCAGACTGATTTTATTCTTTGCAGCCAAAGATGAAGAAGCTCTATACAGTCAGCAAAAACAAAACCAGGAGCTGACTGTAGCTCAGATCATGAACTCCACAGTGCCAAATTCAGATTTAAATTGAAGAAAGTAGAGAAAACTACTAGACCATTCAGGTATGACCTAAATCAAATCCCTTATGACTATACACTGGAAGTGAGAAATAGATTTAAAGGATTCGATCTGATAGACAGAGTGCCTGAAGAACTATGGACAGAGGTTTGTGACATTGTACAGGAGACAGGGATCAAGACCATCCCCATGGAAAAGAAATGCAAAAAAGCAAAATGGCTGTCTGAGGAGGCCTTACAAATAGCTGTGAAAAGGGAAGCAAAAAGCAAAGGAGAAAAGGAAAGATATAAGCATCTGTATGCAGAGTTCCAAAGAATAGTAAGGAGAGATAAGAAAGCCTTCCTCAGCGATCAATGCAAAGAAATAGAGGAAAACAATAGAATGGGAAAGATTAGGGATCTCTTCAAGAAAATTAGAGATACCAAGGGAACATTTCATGTAAAGATGGGCTCAATAAAGGACAGAAATGGTATGGCCCTAACAGAAGCAGAAGATATTAAGAAGAGGTGGAAAGAATACACAGAAGAACTGTACAAAAAAGATCTTCACAGCCCATATAATCATGATGGTGTGATGTGATCACTCACCTAGACCAGACATCCTGGAATGTGAAGTCAAGTGGGCCTGAGAAGCATCACTACAAACAAAGCTAGTGGAGGTGATGGAATTCCAGTTGAAATTCCAGAGCTATTTCAAATCCTAAAAGATGATGCTGTGATAGTGCTGCACTCAATATGTCAGCAAATTTGGAAAACTCAGCACTGGCCACAGGACTGGAAAAGGTCTGTTTTCATTCCAATCCCAAAGAAAGGCAATGCCAAAGAATGTTCAAACTACCGCACAATTGCACTTATCTCACACACTAGTAAAGTAATGCTTAAAATTCTCCAAGAGGGGCTTCAGCAATACGTGAACCATGAACTTCCAGATGTTCAAGCTGGTTTTAGAAAAGGCAGAGGAACCAGAGATCAAACTGCCAACATCCGCTGGATCATGGAAAAAGCAAGAGAGTTCCAGAAAAACATCTATTTCTGCTTTATTGACTATGCTAAAGCCTTTGACTGTGTGGATCACAATAAACTGTGGGAAATTCTGAAAAAGATGGGAATACCAGACCACCTGAACTGCCTCTTGAGGAACCTGTATGCAGGTCAGGAAGCAACAGTTAGAACTGGACATGGAACAACCGACTGGCTCCAAATAGGAAAAGGAGTACATCAAGGCTGTATATTGTCACCCTGCTTATTTAACTTATATGCAGAGTACATCATGAGAAACGCTGGACTGGAGGAAGCACAAGCTGGAATCAAGATTGCTGGGAGAAATATCAATAACCTCAAATATGCAGATGACACCACCCTTATGGCAGAAAGTGAAGAGGAACTAAAAAGCCTCTTGATGAAAGTGGAAGAGGAGAGTGAAAGTTGGCTTAAAGCTCAACATTCAGAAAACGAAGATCATGGCATCTGGTCCCATCACTTCATGGCAAATAGATGGGGAAACAGTGGCTGACTTTATTTTTCTGGGCTCCAAAATCACTGCAGATGGTGATTGCAGCCATGAAATTAAAAGATGCTTACTCCTTGGAGGGAAAGTTATGACCAACCTAGACAGCATATTAAAAAGCAGAGACATTACTTTGTCAACAAAGGTCCATCTAGTCAAGGCTATGGTTTTTCCAGTGGTCATGTATGGATGTAAGAGTTGGACTATAAAAAAAGCTGAGCACTGAAGAATTGATGCTTTTGAACTGTGGTGTTGGAGAAGACTCTTGAGAGTCCCTTGGACTGCAAGGAGATCAACTAGTCCATCCTAAAGGAGATCAGTCCTGGGTGTTCATTGGTAGGACTGCTATTGAAGCTGAAACTCCATTACTTTGGCCACCTGATGCGAAGAGCTGACTTACTGGAAAAGACCCTGATGCTGGGAAAGATTGAGGGCAGGAGAAGGGGATGAAGAGGATGAAATGGTTGGATGGCATCATCGACTCAATGGACATGGGTTTGAGTGGACTGTGGAAGTTGGTGATGGACAGGGAGGCCTGCGTGCTGCGATTTATGGGGTTCCAAAGAGTTGGACACGACTGAGCGACTGAACTGAATGATCTTGCATCACTACATAAATGTCATTCAGCTTAATTATTTTTCTGCTTTATCTGTGACACATTAATCGAAGAGTAAGTCAGCAGGAATGGTTAGAACAACAAGCTATATACCTAGAGCTTTAAACAGGTTTAAACCATTAAATTCATTCCACTTTAAAAACCCTTTGTTAGGTGACATTTTAAAATTTAATTTGGATTTTGATTAATTTGGATTTTTCATCTTCAACAGATTCCTATTTAGTTAATCAGCCTCAGTTTGGTATTACTGTTTGTGTGTGTATGAGTTTCCATTACTGCTTCCTTTTGCCCACAAACTATTTTAAACAAGTCTTTCAAATATTTCCCCTTTCAGCTACTATAAAAGGAATAAAGTAATCTTTATTCCTCTCATTCTTACTTATATACAACACGAAGGGCTAGAACCAAATGTTTTTCAAACGACATAGCCCTCAGTATATTATAGTTATTTCATTCCCCAACATAATCTCTTAAGTTCTCACCATTTATGGGTATAATTCTAATTTCAGAGGCCTGTGTTCTGAGAGAAACGTTAACAATTTTAGCATAATAGTAAATTATATATTAATACATGAATAAAAATGATGAAAGTCTAAACTTACAAATGCAGGAAATGGCTAAGAAAAAGCTACAGTCCAAAATTAAAAACAAACCTGAAAAATATACTGCTCCTTAGAAGTCTCTTTGGACATGGAATGCAAATATTTGGACCTGGCCAAGGAAGGAAGCTTTAGTTAAAGGTAGGTTCATCCTACCTGAGTGAATCCAAGTTTGATTCGTCTTTGTTTGAAGGTCTTGGCAAACTGCTCAAGCTCCTCAAGGTCACTGGGCTCCTCCAAGCTGGGAGTATCAATCCGCTTTGGTGTTGCCTGGCTCTGTGGAAGTGTCTGAATTGGGGTTGCTGCTATTGTGCGTGTTGGGGTTGCTGGCTGTTAGAGAAGGAACAGAAGAATAAGAACACACATACACTAAGAAATTTAAGTTTATATCTGGAATGCTGCAAGTAAACAATTTACACGAACAGCTATATTCAAGAACTATGAATATAACATGTAACATGTAACACTGTGGCAGGTACAACGTAACACCCAGTGAGAAAAGCAGAGTGTGGTGCTATATACACTACAATTACAGTTAAGGTCAAACACATACATCTGTGGAAAAGACCTGAATATACAAAAATGAAATCCATTATCCTTGAGTTTTCGAATGGTCTGAATACACGCATCTCATGTCATTTAAGAAATCAGTCTTTATTTTTAAGAACCTGTATCACAAATATGTCACTTAAACTATAAGCTTCAAAACAGCAGGAACCATCCCTGTCTTATCACTATCATATCTCCTACTTGTAATAGAATATTATAAAAAATAAGATTATTAAAAACTATTTTAAGGGGGAAAAACAAATCACCTATAGTTTAAATAACTTAATAGCTTCATTTCTGACTATTTGTTCAAGTTTTCTTCCATACAGCTTCATTTTTACGCTGTTAAATTTATCTATAACCTCTAGAAGTTTTCTTCCTCCTGCACATCTACTGATCTATTGTTAACCTTAACTGTAATTATAGTAACAAAATTTTATACTCTGCTCTTCTCCGTTAACATTAGGTTTCAATTTTTTCTACTATGGTGTTTCAGTCATCTTAATTGTCAAAGGTGGGCTGAAAGGTAATTATATCATAATAATAATTTATTTAGCCATTTCTTTATCGTTAAGACATTTTTCATTTGTTTTTACTAACATAGATGATACCACAATGAAACACTGTGCATACAGTCATTTTTTCCACCTAATTAGTTCTTTGAGATAAATTCACAAAGGATTTTTCTGTAACTGGATAAAGAGTATATACTACACACAATTTCACGGCTTTTGGTATACATCATAATGCTGGTTCTCAGTGTACAATGTTCCCACATGATTTGTGTTAGCAGTTTTAAAAAATGTTTTACTAATTCAGGAATAAACTGTACTTTGCTAATGCCTTAATTCTTATTTCTTATTACTTAAAGCCAAAATTTTCCCATGTGTTAATTATTACCTGTACTTCCTTTCATGTGAATTAACTTTACATCCATAACCCATTTATATATTAATGGTATCCTTATTCTCAAAGATCTCATCAAATGTTATAAATTAAGCCTTTGTCTGTTGTAGTAATACAAATAATTTTCCCACTCTGCTTTTCTCCTTTTATTTTTCAGTGTATGTAAGTGTTGAATTATCATTTGGGTGAACTATTTTTTCTTCCTCAGTTATCTGCTGTTGCTTCAAATCTGAGAAAGCTTTGACTTATTTCTAGCTAAAAATATCCTGCTTCTTCGATGTCTTTAAAAATGTTTAATTATTTAAATCCATCTAAAGTTTATTTGGGACATAAGGGTATACTCTATCTTTTCTGACTGACAAGCTCCGAGTAGAACCCTCCTTCTGAGTACTCACTAGTGACAGGTGCTGCCCTGACTGCATCCTAACTGCTCAGCCAACCCTCCCTGTGAACAGAAGCCCAGGTGAGAGATTACAGGACAGGATTACAGATGGAGCCTCTGGTTGTGTACTTTTTTCCTTATAATTTTAATGCGTCGTATTCCTCTAAATTTTACTTCATTAGTAATATGCTCTCTCCAACTGAACTAACTGCCCCTGAAAACTACATAATAGGAATTGCGCATGCCTACACTTGGGGTAAGCTCCTTTCTACCATCCCTCTTCAATGAAGACAACAAAATTAATCTCTCTGGCGTGCTGACACTGAGAAAATTTTAACCTGACCACCTGGAGGAACCCAAAACTTTACCAACCAAGTTAGAGTCCTATGTGGTTATAACTTCCCACTGAGACTGGTTGATGGTTAGAGATGTGTCTCAACTATTAGACAGTCGCTTTATTTCCAGGCTTGAAGTAGCCCCATTCTCAAATAGTAAAGGACTAAAAATAGCTTGGGTACCTTTTGGTGGAGTGGTTACAGATAAGTTACCCCAACTCCAGAAACCTCAGGCTGGACTGGGCCAGATCTAGAAATAGTAGAGTAAAATTCAGTGAGCAGGAGTCAGGATGAAGCTGTCAGCCCTGCCACTGTTTACAAAGCTTGTAGGTCAGAAAGGAACTGCTGCTATAGGTTTTCTTTTCAACCTCATTTTCATAATTCTGCTTATTCACAATTAAATGCACCATTTAAAAGTGTACAGTTGGATGGGTTTTGACAACTATATGTAGTCATAAAACTCTTATAAGCGATTAAGATGCAGAAAATTTCCATCACCCTCAAAATTTCCTGGGCCCTTTGTTGTCAGTCCTCACCCCTAGCCCCACCCCCTGGCAACCACTGATTTGATTTCTGTCCCTATAGCTTTGTCTGTGTAAAATGCCATGTAAATTGAATCATGCAGTATACAGTTTTTATGTTTGTCTTCTTTCACCTGGCATAATGCTTTTGAAATTCATACATGATGTTGAATGTATCGTAAATACATTTGTTTCTTTGGCTGAGTAGCAATCCATCATATAGATATGTCAAAATTTATGTTATCTATTCAGCAGTTGATGGATGTTTCGGCTGTTTATAAAAGCTCTATGAACATTCATATACAGGTCTTTGTGTGCGCAAATGCACTCATTTCTGAGAGTATAGCTGCTGAGTCATAAGTTGTATTTAACTTGAAAAAAAAAAACGCCAAGTTCTCTAAAGGGCCTGCATCAATCCACAACCCCAGTGGCAACGTTTAAGAGCTGGGTTTGCTTTATATTCTCACCAACACTTGGTATTATCATAGTCTTTAATTTTGCCCGTTCTGCTGGGTATGTAGTGATATTTCATTTGCATTTTCCTCATGACTAATAATTTTGAGCATCTTTTCATATACTTATTGGGTATTTAATGTGCCTTCTTTGGTATTTAATTTGCCTTCAAATATCTTGAAATATTTTGCACATACCCCCTTAAAAAAAAACAAACAGGTTGTCTTATTGTGCTGTATGAGTTCTTTATATAATCTGGATATAAGTCTTTTATTTTTATACGTTTCAAGAATATTTTCTTCTAGTCTGTGGCTTTCCTTTTCATTCTTTCAACAGAAACTTTTAATTTTTATGAAATTAAATTTATTACTTTTTATCTTTTATAGTTAGTGCTTTTTGTGTCCCACTTAAGAAATTACCTTATCCAGGGACCCAAAGATTTTACCTTAAGTTTTTTTTTTAGAAGTTTAGGTCTGCAACCCATTTCAAATTAATCTTTGTATATCACTGTGAAGGAGAAGAGGGTGACAGAGGATGAGATGGTTGGATGACATCACTGCTTCAGTGAATGTGAACCTGGGCAAACTTCGGGAGATAGTGAGGGACAGTGAGGCCTGGAGCGCTGCAATCGACGGGTTCCCAGAGAGTCGAATGTGACTGAGCAACAACAATATCGTGAAATAAGGAGTGAGGTGCTTTTTTTTTCTGCCCATGGATAGTCAGTTGGTTCTTGATGATGCAAGTCTATTGGACTTCCGCTCTATTTCTATTCACATGCCATTATCACACTGTCTTTCTTACCATAGTTGTATAATAATTCTAGACAACGAGTAATCCTTTAACTTTCTCACTTTTCAAAACTGGCTATTCCATGACCTCTTCAATTCTGTACAAGTGTTAGAAACACCACACATATTTCTTCAAAGAAAGCTGTAGATATTAATTGGGATTGTGTTGAATCTATAGATCAATTTGGAGAGATCTTGTTTTACGAATCAAAGTCTTCGTGAACACATTACATCTCTCCATTTACTTAGGTCTTCAATTTCACTCAGCAAGATTTTGTAGTCTTCAATGTATAGGTCTTATAAACATTTTGTTAAATTTATTCTTAATTACTGCAAATATTTTTCTTATTAATTTCAATTTCCAAATGATTTTTATTAATATACAGATTTTTGTCTATTGACTTTGTATCTTGCTTGCTAAGTTACTAAGTAATTTTGTATCATACTTGCTAAGTTCACTTACTAATTCCAGCAACATTTTTGTAGATTCTTCTGAATTTTCTGCATAGATAATCATATTGTCTGCCAAAGGAGACCCTTCCTGTTGGGGGCCAGAGTGAGGCACTCTGCCCGTGGCAAAGGTCATGAGGAAGGAGGCTCAACATACGCAAAGGCGGGATCGAGCCTCAGGGGTCCCCCTGGAAATCCTCAAGCATCTACCCCCATAACCAGAGCCTGCCTACTTTACTACTTTGTGCTCTCACCTACACCTCTGACTTTACGGGGGACTGTCCCCCACCACCTCTTTCGGAGAAGGAGTTAACTTAGGGCTCCAGTTAATAAAAATTCCTGGGCATGACAAGAGTGTTTTAACCTACAAACTCCTCTGAAGGTTCTCTAGCCTGCCTGACAGGCTTGTCCGGCCACATGTGATTGCTCATAGCCTCCCAACCGTGAGAGGCACGAGATGCTTTAAACCTTCTAAAAACAGGTTCCTTAGAAAAGTTAGAAAACCATTAGTATAAGTACAGTGGGCTGATTAGAAACTGTATTGGTGAAGGGTTTTTCATTTGTTGAGCCAATGTTTGTTGCTAAGTCTCCACATCCCCTGCCCTTACACACATAAATGAATATATAGAAGAAATAAGTATTAACCTTTGATATAAATCACGTTAGACCTTAGGCTAAGTAAATTTTTTCCTTAACTAAAACCCACTACACCCTCACCCTATAGGAATGTAACTTTATTTGGGTGGCGTCTGTTTTAAGAATAATCACCCCTGGAGAAATAAGTGTCCTGGTTGACTGACCGCTGTCACAAGGAGAGGGTCATAAATTGTCAGCAGGCCCCCTGGCCAGAAGATGATGTAATGCCCCTAAGACCTCTGTATACATTTATATGAGGCACCTGACTTTGATAAAAGTCAGGACTGCTGACCCCACGTGACTGTAGCATAACATCTTAGTGTATAAAAGCAGACCATGGAAAATAAAGAACTGGGATCAGTTTCTCGAAATACTGGTCTCCCCATGTCGCTCTCTCTCTCAAACTCTGGCTGAGTCTCCATCTGGAGCGCGGAACCCGCCATGCTTACTAATTATGCCTGGGCTTCTAAGATCCGACCGGGGAGGCCTCAGTGTCTCCTCTCCTTCGGGAGAACGGAAGGATGCCGGTGGCCTACAAAAGTGGTTGCAAACTTCTTGTCTTGAAGTTTTATTGGTCTCCTGTGTAAACCAAGCTACTCAGCCTCTTTTCTCCACTGAATTTTCCTACTGAGCTATCCTCATTCTATTACTCTTTACATCTTTAATTAATATCTAATTGAAGCTATTGTATCCTGATCCTCGCCGACGCCATCCCCGCTTTGAACTCCTTGGATCAGCCAGGGCTGGACCCCGGCACCTTCCTTTGTAACCTACATGTTCTTTATTTTTCTTATCTTACTGCATTGCTAGGCTCTTCAGTACAATGCTGAATAAAAGTGGTAACAGTGGATAACTGTTCAGTCTTTATAATGTTTTTTTTTTGGTAGATGCCTTTTAGCAGGTTGAGAAAGTTACTTTCTGTTCTTAGAAGAGTTTTTTTTTTTTTTTTTAAATCATAAACAGTTGTTGAATTTGGTCAAATCTAGTAATTTGTTAGTATCAAGTGATAACTTCCATAGTTATGAACAAAGAGAATCAGAGATGGAAGGGGAATTGAGGATCAGCTAGTTTAATCATCTACTTTACAGATAAGGAAATGGAGGTGCAGAAAGGAGAAATGATATGCTCAAAGTCACAGCTAGGAAAGAAACAGAACTAGGTCTAAAGCCTTAATCTCTAGATGCCTAGACTTGTACTTTTTCTATAGTTAAACTCTGGAAGAAATTAGCTAAAGCAACACAGGAAAGTTGAGATGGGGAATAAACACAGGGATAAGAGTGTCTTCACAGTTTCTGAGCAAGAGCAAAGAACAATGATGGTTTTAACTGAGGCGCTAGGTGTCTAGCTCAAGTGGTAATCTCTCCTGTCATATATCAGGGGAGGGTGGTCCAAGAGCCAGAACGCATTACTCATTCAGTGCTAACATAGTTATTCTTTATGAACATGTAACAAAATAGGGACTCGCTGAAGGTTTTCAAAGACTACATCAATTTGGCAGCATTTTTTTCTATGAAGCTGAAAAACCTAGCTTTGAAATTTTGGTGAGTTTTTTTAAAACTATTCGAATTATTTTTATTAGGGAGTTGAATTAGACAGAGCCCCAAAGTATTTCAAGACAACAGGATAAAAGAAAGCAACGCTCATGGAAGAAAACTGACCTGGGAGGTGAGGGCGATGCTTGGCTGAGACTGTAGGAGGTTGGCTTGGCTTTGCTGAGGTAGTTGTGTTAAAAGATTTTGCGCTTGCAGGAGACCTACAAAACACAAACATGTTATGTCCAACATTAAAGATTACCTTGAACATATGGCATAAGAAAGTGACGTGAAAATTTCAACTGATATCCTGATAGTCCTACTGGTCTTAAAACTCTTAAGGTCTTATTTGCCTACAGTCTTATTAAATACAATTCAGTCGTATTAAATTCAGTCTTATTAAATACAATTTGGGCAAGAAGATATGGAAAAATGTAAAACTGGTATATGTCTTTGGTGTAACCTAACCTTTCTGGTTGATCAATTTTTTTATTTTAGGAAGGAATAGGTGAAAGTGAAGAAGTATTTTAAATGGAAGCAACTTGAAACTCCAAAAAAAAAAAAAACCCCACAAAGCTCTACTTCTTAACCCAAAAGCAATTAGAAGCTGCTAAGGCGATGATGGCACCCCACTCCAGTACTCTTGCCTGGAAAATCCCATGGACAGAGGAGCCCGGTAGGCTGCAGTCCATGGGGTCGCTCAGAGTCGGATAGGACTGAGCGACTTCACTTTTACTTTTCACCTTCATGCACTGGAGAAGGAAATGGCAACCCACTCCAGTATTCTTGCCTGGAGAATCCCAGGGACAGGGGAGCCTGGTGGGCTGCCATCTATGGGGTTGCACAGAGTCGGACACGACTGAAGCGACTTAGCAGCAGCAGCAGCAGCAGCAGCAGCAGTACATGCTAGACCAGAGAACTGTCTAGGTCATGAAAGGGGCAGGCTATCTTATTCGTTTAAAAGTGGAATAGGTGTGTGTACAACAAAAGATTTTTGAATGATTAAGAAAAAAGGCTAAAAAACAAATAATGAGGAAGCAGTAATGCACTAATATTCCTTGGGTTGAAGCCTTGATACTCTAATACTGTCTATATTGATTCCATTAACCAGCCCAACAAACATGATTGCACTTTATACAGAAATAACACAACAACATTTAGCACTAAAAGGCCTTGAAGATTTTTTTTTATAACTCCCCAAATTTGTACAGTTTCTAACATGATACCCTCTTTTTCTTAAACTTTAAAAGAAAACCAATGATTGTTAGAAGCATATACTTTCAATGCTCAAATCCTCAGCCCACATTCTTTGAACACATTCCCATGAAAAACTATCAAAACATTAGAAGCAATTTATTCAATATATGTGCAGCAGTTGAATTTAATTGAGACTTTTGGTCTAACTCACAGTACTCCTTACTGAGTAAGCATATGAAAGGCAGGGAATGATGACCTTCAATAATGAGGTATGCATGACAAAGTTTTTCTCAACATGAATATTGAGCTTAAAGTTAAATTAAATTAAAAAAAAAACAAACACTGTTTTAATGGACAGCTTCCGGGCCAAAATATAATAGCTAGCATCTGTGTGGACAAGTGGACAGCCTTGGTGCACCACTAATAAGCTCTAAGGAGGTGCTCACCCTGCTGGCCCTGGGGCGTCTGTGAGATGATAAACTGCGCTGGTTGCAGGTTGGTTGTTGGATGGACCAGTACAAACTGTTGCAGGTTGAGATTCTGCTGTTGAAGTTGTTGCAGTTGTTGCAGATCCTAAAAAAGTAGGATTAAAATATGGATTGGAGATTCTGAAGTAAAAGTGTGCTTAATCTTAAGTTTCCCAGATGATGAGTTCTGTCATCCAAATAAAAAGAGAGTCAATATCTGACATTATTATAAACTCCTAACAAGGATGTGCTCTGAATATGTTCCGAAGCGTGTGAAGGAACTTGGAGCTGCGACAAGGACATGCTGTTTCTATGAGTATATATTGCGTCATGACTTAATGCAAAATCTAATTTTCAATAGTTAAATGCTTATGGTTGTATCTTTAACATGTAGAGACCAACATGAGCTTTAGAAGTCAAGTGAAAAAAGAATATGTTGCTTTTTTAAGTGACGGAATTTCCTCTTGTAGAGCAAAAATTAAGTGTTATGTCTGAACCTGCATCAATAAATTAAAAGACCTATGAAATCTGGCACCAGCCTAATTCAACTGAGAAAACAGTGCATAAATTTAAAAAAAAGCTATCCATATAAAAATCTGATCTATAACATATTAAACTTGCTTATATTGGCTTATTATTTCATAATTTTTAATGTCATTGCATGTATATTATCTTATTAGAATAATGTCAATATAGAGTCTCACAACTTAGGCATGAAAAACATTTATTTGGTAATAAAAAAATGGGCAAAATAAAAACTGACTATTAAATAATAGTCATAAACATTAGTCTGATATCTATTCTGTACTTATAGTTTATTGGCTTTTTTTTTTAATGTTTAGTGAACTTCTAGCTATAATTTAAGCCCATTTCTGAGTCTTCTTTGGGCGTATAAAACAATTATCTGCATTGGACTCATAACAACTCTTCATCATTTCACTGATGTGACTACTTCTACTTTTTTCCTCTCCTTGAGACAAAGGTTTCCATTTACTTTTCCTCCTTGGTAGAACTGTCTATGCCTCTCTAAATAAATTTTTATTATCTCTGGATACTCTGCCCAAAAATGCAAAAATTAAAGCCAAACAACACTCTAATGCAGTTCCGCACAAAGCCAATCACTCTGTAGCAGAGAGATGGTTCTCAGTTCCTCTTACACGCGGGTGGCAACACCCACTGCAGAGCGTGTGAAAGAACGCGGGCCTGTGTAATTAGCTAATTAAATAAATATAGTGATCCTCTGCTCCAGAAATACGCAGCTAATTATTCGAGAGCTGCCACCTAATATAAACAGTTATTCAAATAATTGGTTATGTGTTTATAATACCAACTCAAATAAGCAAACAAATGTATTATTTCTAGTTCAGTAGTAAAGAAGTCTTCATCACTCACCTCGCTGATTTAGAGCTTCTCAGGCCTTTAAGCGCCCACACTAACAATCAGAAAGTGAACTTAATACCAAAGAAACTGCCATTCTATTCCTCCCTTCCCGCCCCAGCGATAAGTCACTCACTCACCTGTGCGATCTGTATGGGCTGAGACAAGGGGATCTGCGTCATGGGTGTGGCGGCGGAGGCGGAGATGGTGGCCCCGGCAGCGCTGTGCTGTTGGCTGGCGGAATGCTGCTGCACGGCAGCCGCCAGCAGCTGTGCCTGTGCCTGAGCCTGCTGTAGTAGTAACTGCTGCTGGGCTGGTGTCAAAGTCAGCTAAACAAAGTCAGGACAAACAGTCGGAAAGAGTTAAAGGAGATGGGCCCCCAGTGCAAGCCAACTGCTTTGAAGTAAGTAACTCAAGTGGTATTAAACCATAGCTACCCAACTTCATATGGCAAGTATGAGGCTAAAATGTTCATCAGTGATCAAGCTACCATTACTTGCAGACCATTTACATTAAAATAGTGGTCCTCACTCTGGACTTAATCATTCAAGCTTGTCCAGGACCAAAGGTTCAGGCAAAAAAGTAATTAACTAGTAAGCAACAAAGAAAAGAATCAATACTGCCAGGAAATGAAAAGATATTTACATCCAACAGAACAGCAAGTGATTAGTGAGATGAATAAGGAACAAGGATGCTGGATCTGACCAGGAAAGAACTGATAAGGCCCAGCTTCTTCTAATTAGCATGAATCCCTGCCATATTCCATCACTTTCATTATGTTCTAAGATATGATTAAAGAATATGAGGTCCATTTGTTTCTTTTCCCAGTCTCCGTACAGCCTCCTCCCCAACTATCTTTTCTGTTACTGAAAGCATGGGGTCTCTGCAACTTTACATTCTCTTTCCAATATATTATTTCTGTGAAACAGGTGGTGACAGCCACTCTCTTTAGAGGCAAATGAAGCCCCAGGCCCAAGTTTGACAGAAGCTCCAGCCACATGAACCTGCATTCCCAAGTGTCTCTTACTCTTGTAAACACTAGGCACTCAAACAAAACCCAAACAAGAAAATAGGAAATGTATTTGAAGATTTTAACTTGCTTTCAAAATGCAGCTTTTTTCAAACACACTTAAAGTGTTAAGTATGTTCTACCTTCTTTTTGGTGACATGTTCTGATCAAAGCAAGAAGGAATATTCTGAAGAGCAAGTATGTCATTTAGTGGCATAATCCTTTTTCAAAAAAGGTCCAATACAATTTGTGTATTAGAGACAGAATCAAAATTAAATCATTCAAAATCCCAATACCCGTCAAGATAGATGTTTATAAATATTTTATATAATATGTAAACATATATTAATTTCTATTGATGGGATTTTGTAAAACAATTTTGCAACTATTCTTAAAAGAGCCTTCTGCTACCAAAACATACTTAACTGAAATGAAGGAAATAAAATATTTTGTAGGTTGATGTGATATGAACTGAATAACAAACAACTTTTCCTTACCACTCCTTTTGACTCCCCCACAAAAGATAATTTAATACACAAATTTTCAACATTGGAAAATATTTTTAATGGGGCCTCAGAGAAAAGACATCTGAAAAGTTAAAAGCTTAATATACTTGCACAGGTCAATTTACTACCAATATTGAAAGAGACACATGTACCCCAGTGTTCATCGCAGCACTGTTTACAATAGCCAGGATATGGAAGCAACTTAGATGTCCACTGGCAGACGAATGGATAAGAAAGCTGTGGTACATATACACAATGGAGTATTACTCAGCTATTAAAAAGAATGCATTTGAATCAGTTCTAATGAGGTGGATGAAACTGGAGCCTATTATACAGAGTGAAGTAAGTCAGAAAGAAAAACACCAATACAGTATACTAATGCATATATATGGAATTTAGAAAGATGGTAATGATGACCCTGTATGTGAGACAGCAAAAGAGACACAGATGTAAAGAACTGAGTTTTGGACTCTGTCGGAGAGGGCAAGGGTGGGATGATTTGAGAGAACAGCATTGAAACATGTATATTATCATACGTGAAACAGATTGCCAGGTCAGGTTTGATGCATGAGACAGGGTGCTCAGGGCTGGTGCACTGGATGACCCTGAGGGATGGGATGGGGAGGGAGGTGGGAGACAGGGTCAGGATGGGGAACACATGTACACCCGTGGCTGATTCACATGACTGTATAGCAAAAACCACCACAATACTGTAAAGTAATTAGCCTCCAATTAAAATTAAAAAAAAACTTTACTACCAAAAAAACCCAGATGACATTTATTGAACACTATGACATGCCAGACACTGTTCTGTGCGTTTCACCTACATCACTACTCCTAACCTCTAAAACAATTCTGTGAGCTAAGTATTAACCTCTCCGTTTAACTGAAGGAAACCTGAGGCACAGAGAGATGAATTAGCCAACAAAGTAAACTGAAGAGCCAGGACACGACAGCAGAGGTTTCATTTTAGAACACTGTGTGTGTGTGCTCGGTCACTCAGTCATGCCCGACTCTTTGTGACCCCATGGACTGCAGCCTGCCAGGCTCCTCTGTCCACAGAATTTTGCAGGCAAGAGTACTGGAACAAGTTGCAATTTCCTATTCTAGGGGATCTTCCTGACCCAGAGACCAAACCTGTGTCTCTTGCATCAGCAGGTGGATTCTTTACCACTGAGCCATTTGGGAAGCCCCTTAGAACACTATACAGTAATTTTAAATGTTTTTCTTTTATAGGTACTGATCCATTCTTTAACTTCTACTCTGCAGTGATGTTATAACTCCAAACTGACAACCGCTGATACAATTTCATCACTGTAACTATTTCAACCATGGGAACATGATTCCACTGCAGATGAAGCAACAGTTGGAACACTGGTTTAAAAAAGTAAGTTTACCCAGAGCCTATCTGCCATAGTAAGAAAAAATACACTGAAAACTCATGACAGAGATAGCTCTTTTTTCAGAGCTGTTTACAATGTAGAAAACTGCTTTAAAGACATGCCAGGCATAGCCATGTATCTGCTACAGTCAACAGATCTAATCAGATACTGGCCAGTGGCAGTGCTGACACAGAGGAAGTTTATTACAAATCTCTCAGTGAAAACTTACCCCAGTTATCTGTCCTCCAGCCAGCATAAGCTGGGTCTGGGGGATGGCTGCCTGCACTGAAGGCTGCTGGGAAGGCTGGCTCGGCTGCTGTGAATCCCCCGATTCTTCATTAGGTTTAGACTGAGGGGGTGGGGGGAGAAAAAAAGATTTAATAATTGATTTTTTAAAAGTACTAATTTCATATTTTGAGATTTACAACACAGACTTATCTAATCATGAGTTTTCCAACTTCACATTTCCTTTCTTATATCTTTGTATTTTCCTAATTTTATGTATTAAGTTTTCAGACTTTTTATTCCAAAACTAGCAAAGCTGCTTAGTTTTTCTCAATTTTTAAAATTTTTCAATAATTCTTAATTTTTAAGAAGAAAAAGTAATTTGGTCTTCCACTAGTTGACAGAATTTTTCATAAACACAAATCCTTAACTCTGGAAATAAGGAGTAAGGGAAGAACATATTTTCAACCTATGTTTACACTAGACAGACCCTCTATCTCAACATTTTGACATGTCTTTGGTGGTCAGTGTAAAACTTCCCTATATACCATTTCAGAAATTGATTATTTGACCCACTGAACTTTTCAACTAATCTTTTAAAGAACTATAAATTTAGCATTCCCCCATCAAGTAACACACAAGCTTAGAGGGAAATGCTGAAGCCAAGAGGGAAAGAGAATATGATCCTGAAAGGGGCACTGAGAGAAAATTTTATGGTAATTAAAACTGGTTATGCAGAGCGTTAAAATTCTGCCTAGATTTGCATATTTCCCACCACCTGTTTTGGGGACTGCAGCAAGGCTAATTAACATAAAGGCTCTGATTAATTCTGCCAGTCATTGAGAGATAATTACAGTGCAAGACTGTAAACATTCCACAGTGGAGATACAGCCTGTTTGCCAACATCTCTCTAAGGGATAACAGTTTGCCATGGCAACCAAGGCAATTTTCCACCTCCTCTCCCTCAAAAAGGAAGGTCACATTATCTCCTTTTCATTTCTCTTCTCTTCTCCATGTGTTACTAGGTCCATATTTCACTTGGTTTCATGGAATGCTCAGTCCAAGGTCTTTAGTCATTAGCAACACTGAAATCAACCTTCCAGAATACTGTTTTTCTCTCTTGACTGTTAGTTACCTAAACACTATAATGAAAGGAAGCTGCAGGTTGACTGAAGTATTATGGAGTAATGCAGAAAAACTAAACTTTGCATGTTATGTTGAATGGTTCATAGAAACAAAGCACCCTGATTTCAGTTTTGTCTTTAAATTTGACTGTATGAAGCCCATTAACGTTTAGAAATAGGTTTAATTGCAATTCTCAGATTCAAGACATGGCAGAGCAGAGAAGAACCTTGTCAATCTTCTAAACTCGTACACTTAAATACATGCAGTTGCCCCTTGGTATCTACAGAGAATAAGTCCCAGGACCACCCCACCCCTCCAACCCCCTGCCCCAGACACCAAAATCTGCAGATGCTGAGGTCCTTCACAGTCAGCTCTCTGTACCTCCAGATGTGGAACCCAGGGATAGGCAGGGCTGACTGTATAAGAAAAAATGAGCCCCAGGAGGAAAAGTGACTTGCCAAAATTCACACAGCTAGTGAGTGGCAGAATGAGAATTCAAATCTAAGACTTAGGTCTCTCATTTTATTGTTCTTCCCTCTAATATAATGTTTTCCTAAGATATGAAAAATGATAAATGGCTGTACAACTTAGAAACATTTTTACTGAACTTCCAAATAAAACCTTGAAAGTAGACTTTTCTTGTTCACCTTTGGACATTCACAGTGATGTAATATAAAATGGATTTTTATTAATGGCTTTGATTATCATTATTTGAATTTTTATGAGATTCAGTAAGAAAAAAGTAATACTTCTAAGTATTTTCATTATAAAATTATTGCATATTCATTACAGAAAATTAGAAAAATACAGTAAAAATGAATAGAAAAACTGATCCCCAGCCCCATGTCCCAGCTCACCTGTACATTTAGAGACTGAGCAGCAGCCTGTAAACTTGTTCCAGCGAGCTGGACCTATAAAAGTAAAGCAACTGGGGAAATTCTAATCGAATACTGTTGACATCCATCATTAGAGCCTGTCATCAACAAGTCTCTACAAACGTGTGTTCTATTTAGAGCCAAGCATATGAAGAGGTTTACTTTAAGGAGTTGAAACTTTATGGAAAAGCTCACAGTACCTCCACCTCCCAGCAGAAAGTGCTGTTAAAATTTCCTCTCTGAAGATGTTTTCCCACACTAAATCTGCATCAGCAGGCATGCCACACTTGTATTTAACACTCCTTACATTACATCGTTTGTACTCACAGGATACTTAGTTTCTAAAACCTTAACTCATCTTCCACATTGTGTTAAAGAACATAGAAGCAGGCTACTTATAGACATTATTTTTACCCTTAAAAACAATCAGAATTATCTACTCATTCTAATTTCAAAATTTCATGTATATAAAAGTAAAAATCTTATAAACACACACACACACACATCTACATAGTCAAGTCCTTAAAATATTTATTGTCATAATTCAAAAATCCTGGCTGAAATAAAGGATCTGTCCTATAAACCACATATTAAAGTCTGTCAGAACAGTTAATACTAACACTTCACACATTCAGAAAGTTCAAACCATGGTGATATTAAAATAAGGGTCATCATGTGGCAACCATGATAATAATAACTGATTCAGGAAACTGTCACCAATGGATGTTCTAACTAATGGGTGAAATTTAAGGAGTAACATGATATTTACATATGCTCTCCCTATCTCTCCATAGATATTTATTAATTACAAAGGGTAAAATAGTGGGAAAATCAGGAAGACAAGTGATCACAGTTAAAGCCACCAGTAATGATACATGTTCCTCCTACTACGATGCACTTAGAAGAATACAATATTATTTACAGTGTATTTCCCTCTAGTTCTAACCGTGATGAAACATCAGTCAAATCTAAATTGACCAACACTATATAAAACAACTGGACTGTTACATAAACTAGGTTTGAATAAATGGAAACCTACCCTAGAATGGCAGCAGTGGGAATTAAAAGTAGGAAACATGAAAAGTATTGCAAAAGTACTACACAGCATCCTGGAAACTGACTGGATATAAATGAAGAAAAAACAAGTTACGGATTATTCCAGGGTTCAAATATGGAAGGTTGAAAAAATTTATCATTAACATGATAATTCCATTTTGGATTTAGCACACAGCATCAAGACTTCCTGAACTTAAAGCTTCTTTGTGATTTTATTTCAATCATGATGTTTCTGGGTAAAAATCTGTTGAGGAATACAAGTCTTACAGTATCTCCTTATTAATTATGAGGAAGATAGTTACCTTTATAGTAGACAAATTTGAGACACTACCTTAATCAAATGATCAAATTCAGTACAGAATAATGGGACAAGTTGACATGTATGCTGCTGCGGCTGCTGCTAAGTTGCTTCAGTCACGTCTGACTCTGTGCAACCCCACAGATGGCAGCCCACCAGGTTCCCCTGTCCCTGGGATTCTCCAGGCAAGAATACTGGAATGGGTGCCATTTCCTTCTCCAGTGCATACATGCCTGCTAAGTCGATTCAGTTGTGTCCGACTCTGTGCGACCCTATGGACAGCAGCCCACCAGGCTCCTCCGCCCACAGGATTCTCTTGGCAAGAATACTGGAGTGCGTTGTCATTTCGTTCTCCAAGTTGACATGTATGCTGCTAAGTCACTTCAGTCGTGTCCGACTCTGTGTGACCCCATAGACGGCAGCCCAGCAGGCTCCCCCGTCTCTGGGATTCTCCAGGTAAGAACACTGGAGTGGGTTGCCATTTCCTTCTCCAATGCATGAAAGTGAAAAAGTGAAAGTGAAGTCGCTCAGTCGTGTCTGACTCTTAGCGACCCCATGGACTGCAGCCTACCAGGCTCCTCTGTCCATGGGATTTTCCAGGCAAGAGTACTGGAGTGAGGTGCCATTGCCTTCTCCTGACATGTATATACATACACAAAATGTATGTGCACAAACACAGACACATAAAGCTTATATGGTAACATGGTAACAATTAGTGATACCAGATGAAGAGCTTTTGGCTGAAAACTGTTCTATTGTTATTCAACTTTCCATAGATTTTAAAGTTTTCAAAATAGAAAGTTGAAAACAAAAAGTGAGAGCATCCCTTTAGAACTCCATTTAGCTAGCTCCCAACATCCTTTGGGCTTCCCTGGTGGCTCAGATGGTAAAGTAACTGCCTGAAATGCTGGAGACCTGAGTTCAATCCCCGGGTTGAGAAGATCCCCTGGGACAGACATGGACCAATGGACTGGTTCAAACTAGGAAAAGGAGCACGTCAAGGCTATATATACTGTCACCCTGCTTATTTAAATTATATGCAGAGTACATCATGTAAAATGCCAGGCTGGATGAAGCACAAGATGGAATCAAGATTGCCGGGAGAAGTATCAACAACCTCAGATATGCAGATGATAGCACTCTAATGGCAGAAAGCAAAGAGGAACTAAAAAAGAACCTCTTAAAGGTGAAAGAGTGGAGTGAAAAACTTGGCTTAAAACTCAACATTCAAAAAATGAAGATCATGGCATCCAGCCCCATCACTTCATGGCAAATAGATGGGGGAAAAGTGTTAACAATGACAGATTTTATTTTCTGGGGCTCCAAAATCACTGTGGATGGTGACTGAAGCCATGCAATTAAAAGATGCTTGCTCCTTGGAATGCTGAAGCTGAAGCTCCAATATTTTGGCCACCTGGAAGAAGAATTTGGTGAAGAGCTGACTCACTGGAAAAGACCCTGACGCTGGGGAAGATGACATCACTGACTCAGTGGACATGAGTTTGAGCAAATTCTAGGAGATAGTGAAGGACAGGGAAGCCTGGTGTGCTGTAGTTCCTGGAGTTACAAAGAGTCAGACATGACTTAGCGACTGAACAACAACATTCTTTAAAACCTGGCTTAAAAATCACCCTGTGATAAAAATCTTACAATATGTGAGATGAGCTAATCATTTCTTCCTCTGTACTCATAAGTTTTACCATCCATCCATTCATTTGTTCAACAAATTACTGAACATCTATTATTTTATGTCCATATGTGCTTTTCATCGGAGAAGGCAATGGCACCCCACTCCAGTACTCTTGCCTGGAAAATCCATGGACAGAGGAGCCTGGTAGGCTGCAGTCCATGGGGTCACTATGAGTCGGGAATGACTGAGCGACTTCACTTTCACTTTTCACTTTCATGCATTGGAGAAGGAAATGGCAACCTACTCCAGTGTTCTTGCCTGGAAAATTCCAGGGATGGGGGAGCCTGGTGGGCTGCTGTCTCTGGGGTCGCACAGAGTCGGACACGACTGAAGCGGCTTAGCAGCAGCAGCAGCAGCAGCAGTGCTTTTCATTGAACCTCCACCACTAGTACCATCTGGCACTACCAAAATCACTAATGCTGACCTGCACAATCTGTATACTAAACTGGTTCTATGGTTTATATGAGGTAAAGACCAACAAGTTGTACAAAGTAAAGCTCTAACACATAACTGTGAACATAAATCAAGCAGTTGAGACACATTCCTAATCTGTCTCCCAAATGTTTTCATTGTTTTATTTACTTTCAATTTTCAAGCAGCTCCCATATCCCTTAACTCCTGGAGAGTCAATATTTGTTTTTATATTCCTTTTCTGTTTACTTTAATGATAACATATGGATGATAGATTTAGAGCCTGCTTTAGACTTAGGAGAAATCATGTAACATAAGAGTAATAAAGTTGAACCACAAACCAGGATGTTCACAGTCAAACAAAGCCTCTAAGTGGTTCAGTTCAGTTCAATCGCTCAGTCGTGTCTGACTCTTTGCGACCCCATGAATCGCAGCACGCCAGGCCTCCCTGTCCATCACCAACTCCCGGAGTTCACTCAGACTCACGTTCATCGAGTCGGTGATGCCATCCAGCCATTTCATCCTCTGTCGTCCCCTTCTCCTCCTGCCCCCAATCCCTCCCAGCATCAGAGTCTTTTCCAATGAGTCAACTCTTCGCATGAGGTGGCCAAAGTACTGGAGTTTCAGCTTTAGCATCATTCCTTCCAAAGAAATCCCAGGGTTGATCTCCTTCAGAATGGACTGGTTGGATCTCCTTGCAGTCCAAGGGATTCTCAAGAGCCCAAATGTAAATGGTTTGAAATTGCTTTAAAGAAGGAATACGAGCTGTGAACTCAAAGTCTTACACAGCAGGTCTCAGGCAATGGGTGTTAAATCATTTTGGATGACTTTGTAATTTACTATTCAATACTTTCAGTGATTCACCACAGACCACACTCACAAAACAGTAACCCAGTTGTAAATGTATCTGTTCAAACAAGGAACTCTTTTTCACACAGCTGTGGGGTCAACAGCTATAGTCAACTAAGTTAAAGGATTCCCTAGTAATCATTCAGAACGACACGGTTAGATGCTAGTAACACCACGTTTAAATCAGCTTTAAAAGTCCCACATTCTGAAATAACTTTACTAAGCCCTAGCATTCCACATCTGCATTTTTCACTCTCACTCCTAGCTGAGCAAAACAACATACCTGATGGAGATGTCCAAGGAAAGCCTGGGCCTGGGCTGTTGAGATGGCTCCTCCAACGGGCACAGGCTGCTTCTGAAAGTCCAGACCATTGGTTTGTGTGCCTAGAAGGCAAGCAAAATAATATAATTATTGAAAACACAAAAACTGAAATAAGCAACAGACTTTTCTTAAACAGGTGCATTTATCAGGCACCTATTTTGTACAAGCATTTTTCTAAGTACCTCCAAGGAGGTAAAGAGATTCAAAAGGATGAAGAAATACAGTAAAATGATTTCTCTTCTAAAGATAGAACTGCAAGACATGTACATGAATGCAGATAAAGGTTAAGAAACAAAAATATGAATAATAAATCATAATCATAAAATCATGTTAGTTCAAAAAGTGAAAGCAGCACTTAGAGCAAGTGGGATCACAACAAGCATGAAACCTACGGTGGCTTGAAGAAGAGATTATCATCATTACACTGCTGTAAAGACTGGTAGAGACAGAGCTCTTATGGGAGCACCAAGGCTGTCTTCTAGTCTCTCCTTTCTTGACACATGGCTTGGACAGAAGAAATTAACAGGTGATTTTGCCAAGATTGAGATGAATTTACTCTTAAAATGCTTTAATAAATGACAGTAAAAGCAATCATTTAGATAAACAAAATGATTTTATTAATGTATAGATTGCTGCATACACCTGTTAGCAGGGGCTCTGCTATCGCCATCATTTTCTAACTGTTACGGCAGTCAGTGCCTTTAACTGCTTACATTGCATCTAATGTAGGAATCGGACTAATGTATGGAAAGACACACCACCCCACTACCCAGAAATACTTTCTAAGAGATATACTACATTGTTTTCAAATTACTATGTCTAGATATTATTTAGAAATAACCAGAGCACTCTTTGTAGTGAATAAAATATAATGGACTATGGGAACCTGCAAGAATCATCGAGTCACATGAACACGGTAGTGAGCTTCCACTTTCTACCACTGGAACTTCTCAACGTCTCTTCCTCAGCCTCGTGTATGTTTACAGAGCAGACCAGTTAGAAAAGAACGAGCTAGAAATTTCAGGCAGTATTTCTAAAAGGGAGCTAACTTCTGCCATTATATGTCCTAGCTAACTTTGAGCAAATGCATCATTTTAATAGAATTAATTAGGCAGATCACATGACTCACAAGAACTATTTAAGGTTTGAGATAATTATTTAAAAAGCGAACATGTATTTCACCTCCTTGAAAAATCTCATAGTGATTATTCTCTTATGGTTTTTCCTAAAGTTTCTCATAGACAGGAAATACAGAACTTCTTACATATATATAATTAATGAAACTAAGAGTACATGCTTGCATCAAGTAGTGTGAGACACTAGTTGAAATAAAATTTACTTTAAATTCCATAAGCCACATACAGAAGTTTCACTATTTATTTAAAGTTGCACATTTTTGTCAATGGCTGCTGTCTCCATCTCAATGCAGGAAATCACTACTTATGTCAAGATTGTAAGACTGTGCACTATTAGAGAAACAAGCTCAAGATACATTGAAGTGAAGTCACTCAGTTGTGTCCAACTCTTTGCGACCCCATGGACTGTAGCCTACCAGGCTTCTCTGTCCATGGGATTTTCCAGGCAAGAGTACTGGAGTGGATTGCCATTTCCTTCTCCAGGGGATATTCCCGACCCAGGGATCGAACCCGGATCTCCCGCATTGTAGACAGATGCTTTACCCTCTGAGCCACCAGGGAAGCCTCAAGATACATTAAATAAATCAACAAGGCTAAAAGAAGATAAGACTTTGAAAAACACAGATAAGCACTTAGAGATTAACACATCACCAGTTGAAGAAGTCTTTCAGAAACAAATATTTCACTCTCATGGAGACCATAAAAATTCCACACACTGGTTCCATTTTCGAGTTCTCATAAAAATAAGAACAACAAGCTTTTTGTAAATCACAAAGAAATATACAACACAAGTTTGACTGATTTCTGGTGTACAAAGCCTATTCCAGTGGCCTACACATAATGCTATTTAAGTACTCTGCTCTTCCTCTTGGGGGTAAGGAGGGGTGGCATAAAGTTATGGTATCCAAAGCATGGTAGGATCAAAACATTGAGATAACAACTCAGACAACCAGAGATCTAAGATGCAAAGGCACAGATTTTTTTTTTTTTAAGTGCTGAGGCTCCACTGGGATGTGAGAGGTAGAATAAAGTAGATACTGCATAGAAATCATTCTCGTAAAACATATTCTGAGCTAAAGAAAGGAGAAGGGAACAGATACACAGCCATACGCAGGCATATCCTAATCAGGCTTCAGTATGAAGACAGCATGGAAAAACAGGAATCAGATCAGAGATCAGTCACTCAGTCATGTCTGACTCTTTGCAACCCCATGAATCGCAGCACGCCAGGCCTCCCTGTCCATCACCAACTCCTGGAGTTCACCGAGACTCACGTCCATTGAGTCAGTGATGCCATCCAGCCATCTCATCCTCTGTCGTCCCCTTCTCCTGCCCCCAATCCCTCCCAGCATCAGAGTCTTTTCCAAAACAGGGACGCTGGGAGCCAAAACCAAATGTGTGCCTGAGAAAATAGCAGCATTCAAAGGAGCAATCAGGGAAACTAAAAGGTTGGGGGAGCAGGCTGAATTACATATGCAGATTAACATACGATACAGCATAGAGTTAACCCAAGTGATCCTGAGGAATTTAGAAATGACAGAGGTCAGAGCTAAAGAACTTGTAAGGTTATCACTAGAACAGTATTACCGAGGTAAACTTCAAAGATCTTGTATACAGCACCTCCTTGTCCCACTGGTGAAGAAACAGAGATTAAGGAATCTTAAGTGAATTGCTCAATATGTCTGAGCTAGTTGGTGGAAGGGCTAAGACAAGGAATGGGTTCCTGATTCTGCATAAACTCACTCATAGAGAAAGGATAGCTGAAATTAGTAAAGTAAAAAGTCTATTAATTAAGAATGGATATACGTATAGATCTTCCTTAATTAATGATGGGGTTGCTGCTGCTGCTGCTAAGTCACTTCAGTCGTGTCCGACTCTGTGCGACCCCACAGACGGCAGCCCACCAGGCTCCCCCATCCCTGGGATTCCCCAGGCAAGAATACTGGAGTGGGTTGCCATTTCCTTCTCCAATGCATGAAAGTGAAAACTGAAAGTGAAGTCGCTCATTCATATCTGACTCTTCGCGACCCCATGGACTGCAGCCCACCAGGCTCCTCCATCCATGGGATTTTCCAGGCAAGAGTACTGGAATGGGGTACCATCACCTTCTCTGAATGATGGGGTTCCGTTCTGATAAAACCCTTCCTAAACTGAAAATATCCTAAGCCAAAAATGCATTTAATACACCTAACCTACAGAATGTCATAGCTTGGCCTGACCGAGCTTAAATGTGCTCAGAACATTTTTATTAGCCTACAGTTGGGTAAAATCATCTAACACAAAGCTTGTTTTATAATAAAATATTGACATTCTCATGTAACTTAATGGAGAAGGAATATGGCAACCTCCTCCAGTGTTCTTGCCTGGAGAATCCCAGGGACAGAGGAGCCTGGTGGGCTGCTGCCTATGGGGTCGCACAGAGTTGGACACGACTGAAGCAACTTAGCATGCATGCATGTATTGGAGAAGGAAATGGCAACCCACTGCAGTATTGCCTGGAGAATCCCAGGGACAGAGAAGCTTGGCCGGCTGCCGTCTATGGGGTTGCACAGAGTAGGACACGACTGACGCAACTCAGCAGCAGCATGTAACTTAATAAATGTAATGAAAGTGAAAAACAGAATGGGTGCATAGTGCTGAATGGTTGTAAGTGTATCGGTTGTTTCCCCTCCTGCTGCTGCCCAGCACCCAAGACAGTATCCGTCACCAGCCTAGGAAAACATCAAAATTCAAGATTCAAAGTATGGTTTCTACAGAGTCCATACTGCTTTTGCACCACCATAGGCTGGGACTGCGTATAGAGAAAAGGTTGAAGATAAGAGGGGACCTAATTAGGATATGTAAAGACAAAGAATCAGAGGAAGCAGTTAAAAAGTAGGAAAAAGCTCCCTCAAGACTAACATCCTCAGGAGCCAGAGAAGAGAAAGCTGCAAGGATGGGGTACTATGATCAAATGGTACAGAAAATATAAGGACTAAGTACTGAGAAAGAAGAAAGAGTGGATCAAGAATTAATGAAATGGGGAAAACACGTAACAGAAATATCAACTTGGTTCTTTCAAAAGAATCATATAACTAACAAACTTCTGGCAAAATAAAATAAAAGGAGCAAATAATTTAAGGATAACCAAATAAGCAAAATAAAAAATGTCACAGAAACTAAAAAGAAGATATTGTGAACTGATAAAATAAAACTTAAGAGACAGGTAACTCTCCAGAAACTATCAAGACTGACTCAAGAAAGAAAGAAAGAAAAAAAAAAGGCCCAAGAGTCCATAGCATTTGAAGAAATTGAATTAGTAGATAAAAATATTCCTGAAAAGAAAATGAAAAGTCTAGATTATATTATTCTGCTTGCTTTCAAAAATTCAAGGAAAAAAGAATTCCAATCCTATACAACATTATCAGAGTGTGGTTTAAAAAAAAAGGAAATACTTCATAACTCATTTTTATGAGGTCAGTATAACCTTGATACTAAAACTTGACAACGTATGAAAAACAAAAATCATAAATATATGAAAATATCCTAAATAATAACAAAAATAATCCAGTATGATAAAATATTGTGACTAAGATGGATTTATTCCAGGAATGCAAGGTTGGTTTCGGGCTAAAACAAATTCAAATAATGTAAGGGGGATGGAGAAAAACATTTAGACAAAATTCAATATCCACTTATGATAAAAATTCTAGGTGTAGGAAAAGAAAGAAGCTTCTCTAACTTGACAAAGAGTAACACTAAATGCACTCACTTTAAGATTAAGAACAAGATAAGGGTGCTAGCTATTGGAAGGCTTAGTCAGCAAAATAAGGAAAGAAAACAGTTAGTTGGGGTGAAAAAAACGAACCTCCTTCCTAGATAATTTGAGTATGGATATAGAATATCCTAAGGAATGTAACATATAAGATGTTTACAAAGACACACAGATGGCAGAGCAGAAGGATGTGCGCTCATCTTCTCATGTGGGAACTCAAAATTGCAACTCGCTGTGGAACAACCATTGACAGGAGAATGTGGGATCTCACCAAAAAAAGATATCCCACGTCAAAGGGCAAAGGAGAAGCCCCAACAAGACAGGAAGAGGGGTGAAATCACGGTTAGAATCAAACCCCATAACCGCCAGAGATGCCTGGAGGGCTCAAAGAAAACCTTGTGCGCAACAGGAGAGCCCACAGACACTGAGGCAGACCTGCCTCTGGGTCTTGAGTGTCTCCTGCGGAGGCACCGGTCAGCAGTGGCCTGCCGCGGGGGCAGGGGCTCTGCTTGTGGCAGACCTGGGTCACACAGTGTGTGGCACAGGACGTTTAAGAAGAGGTCGCCATGAACCCCGCCATAGAGCCGCCAAGCAGACGACTGACAAACTGCAGAACAATTATGCCAAAGAAATCCTCGCACTGATAAGAAAGTTCTAGGACCTGCAACAGACTTCCAACCTGGGGATCGGGCAAAGGGACTGAGAACCCCCAGGCAATATGACTTTGGAGGCCAGTGGGATTTGATTACAGAACTTACACAGGACTGGGGAAATAGACACTTGGAGGGGACAAACAAAACCTTGTGCGCACCAGGACCCAGGAGAAAGGAGCAGTGACCCTGCAAGAGACTGACCCAGACTTGCCTGTGAGGGTCCAGGAGTCTCTGGTGGAGGTGTGGGTGCACACTGGCCTGCTGCAGGGTCAGGGGCACTGAATACAACGGTGCCTGTACGAGACCTTTTGAAGGAGGTCGCCATTATCTTCATCAACCCCACCATAATTTGGTCTCAGGTCAAATAACAGGGAGGAAACACAGCCCTGCCCATCAACAGAAAATTAAAGATTTACTGAGCACGGCCCCGCCTGTCTAGTACAGTTCCCCCCACAGTCAGCCTCTCCCAACAGGAGGCTTCTATAAGCCTTTTATCCTTTATCCACCAGAGGACAAACAGAATGAAAACCACAATCACAGAAAAGTAATCAAATTGATCACATGGACCACAGTCTTGTCTAACTTAATGAAACTATGAGCCATGCCTTGTAAGATCACCCAAGATGGACTGAAGACAGACGGGTCATGGTGGAGAGTTCTGACAAAATGTGGTCCACTGGAGAAGGGAATGGCAAACCAGTACTCTAACCTTGAGAACCCCATGAACAGTATGAAAAAGCAAACAGTTAAGACACTGAAACATGAACTCCCCAGGTCAGTAGGTGCCCAATATGCTACTGGAGATCAGTGGAGAAATAACTCTAGAAAGAGTGAAGAGACGGAGCCAAAGGGAAAACAACTGCAAGTCGTGGTTGTGACTGGTGATGGAAGTCAAGTCCGACGCTGCAAAGAGCAATACTGCATAGGAACCTGGAATGTTAGGTCCGTGAATCAAGGTAAATTGGAAGTGGTCAAACAGGAGATGGCAAGAGGGACCATCAACATTTTAGGAATCAGTGAACCAAAATGGACAGGAAAGGGTGAATTTAATTCAGATGGCCATTTTATCCACTACTGTGGGCATTCTGAAACTCTTAGAAGAAATGGAGCAGCCCTCATAGTCAACAAGAGTCTGAAATGCAGTACTTGGGTGCAGTCTCAAAAATGACACAATGATCTCTGTTCGTTTCCAAGGCAAACCATTCAATATCACAGTAATCCAAGTCTATGTCCCAACCAGTAATGCTGAAGAAGCTGAAGTTAAACGTTTCTGTGAAGACCTACAAGAACTTCTAGAACTAACACCAAAAAAGATGTCCTTTGCACCATAGGGTACTGGGATGCAAAAGTACAAAGACAAGAGATACCTGGAGTAACAGGAAAATTTGGCCTTGGAGTACAAAATAAAGCAGGACAAAGGCTAACAGTTTTGCCAAGAGAATGCACTGGTCATAGCAAACATACTCTACAAACAACACAAAAGAAGACTCTACATACAGACATCACCAGCTGGTTAATACCAAAATCAGATGAATTAGATTTTTGCAGCCAAAGATGGAGAAGCTCTATACAGTCAGCAAAAACAAGACCAGGACCTGACTGTGGCTCAGATCATGAACTCCTTATTGCCAAATTCAGACTTAAATTGAAGTAAGTGGGGAAAACCATCAGATCATTCAGGTATGACCTAAATCAAATCCCTTACAGTGAAAGTGTACAAACAGATTCAGTGGAAGTGACAAAAAGATTCAAGGGATTAGATCTGATAGACAGAGTGCCTGAAGAACTATGGACAGAGGTTCATAACATTGTACAAGAGGCAGGGATTAACACCATCCTCAAGAAAGAGAAATGCAAAAAGGCAAAATGGTTGTCTGAGGAGGCCTTACAAATACCTATGAAAAGAAGAGAAGGAAAAGGAAAAGGAGAAAAGGAAAGATATACCTAACTGAATGTAGAGTTCCAAAGAATAGCAAGGAGAGATAAGAAAGCCTTCCTCAGTGATCAATGCAAGAAACGGAGGAAAACAAGAGAATGGGAAAGAATAGAGATCTCTGCAAGAAAATTAAGAGATACCAAGGGAACATTTCCTGCAAAGACGGGCACAATTAAGGACAGAACCGGTATGGACATAAAAGAAGCAGAAGATATTAAGAAGAGGCAACAAAAGTACACAGAAGAACTATACAAAAAAGATCTTTGTGACCCAGATAACCACAATGGTGTGATCACTCACCTAGAACCAGACATCCTGGAATGCGAAGTCAAGTCGGCCTTAGGAAGCATCACTATGAACAAAGCTAGTGGAGGTGATGGAATTTCAGTTGAGCTATTTCAAATCCTAAAAGATGATGCTGTAAAAGTGTTGCACTTGATATGACAGCAGATTTGGAAAACTCAGCAGTGGCCACAGGACTGGAAAAGGTCAGTTTTCATTCCAATCCCAAGGGCACTGCCAAAGGGCATTGCCAAAGAAGGGCAATGACAAAGAATGTTCAAACTACCACACAGTTGCACTCATCTCACATGCCAGCAAAGTAATGCTGAAAATTCTCCAAGCCAGGTTTCTACAGTATGTGAACTGTGAACTTCCAGATGTTCAAGCTAGATTTAGAAAAGGTAGAGGAATCAGAAATCAAATTGCCAACATCTGCTGGATTATTGCTTTATTGACTATGCCAAAGCCATTGACTCTGTGGATCACAACAAACTGTGGAAAATTCTTCAAGAGATGGGAACACCAGACCACCTTACCTGCCTCCTGAAAAATCTGTATGCATGTAAAGAAGCAAGAGTTAGAACGGGACATGTAACAAAAGAATGGTTCCAAATTGGGAAAGGAGTATGTCAAGGCTGCATTTTGTCACCCTGGTTATTTAACTTATATGCAGACTACATCATGTGAAATACAGGGCTGGATGAAACACAAGCTGGAATAAAGATTGCTGGGAGAAGTATCAGTAAACTCAGATATGCAGATAACACCACCTTATGGCAGAAAGTGAAGAAGAACCTCTTGATAAAGAGCCTTTCATAAAGAGCCTCTTGATGAAAGTGAAAGAGAGAAGTGAAGAAGCTGGCTTAAAACTCAACCTTCAGAAAACTAAGATCATGGCATCAGGTTCTATCACTTCACGGCAAATAGATGGGGAAACAATGGAAACAGTGACAGACTTTATTTTCTTGGGCTCCAAAATCACTACAAATGGTGACTGCAGCCATGAAATTAAAAGACGCTTACTCCTTGGAAGAAAAAGTATGACCAACCTAGCTGCTGCTGCTGCTGCTGCTAAGTCACTTCAATTGTGACTGACTGTGAGACTCCATAGACGGCAACCCACCAGGCTCCCCCGTACCTAGGATTCTCCAGGCAAGAACACTGGAGTAGGTTGCCATTTCCTTCTCCAATGCATGAAAGTGAAAAGTGGAAGTGAAGTTGCTCAGTCGTATCCTACTCTTTTCAACCCCATGGACTGTGGCCTATCAGGGCTTCTCTGTCCATGGGATGTTCCAGGCAAGAGTACTGGAGTAGGTTGCCATTTCCTTCTCCAACCTAGACAGCATATTAAAAAGCAGAGACATGCCAACAAGGTCCATCTGGTCAAAGTTACAGTTTATCTGGTAGTCATGTATGAATGTGAGAATTGTACCATAAATAAAGCTGACTGCCAAAGAATTGATGCTTTTGAACTGTGGTGTTGGAGAGTCCCTTGGACTGCAAGGAGATCCAACCAGTCAATTTTAAAGGAAATCAGCTCTGAATATTCATTGGAAGGACTGATGCTGCAGCTGAAACTTGGGCCACCTGATGTGAAGAACTGACTCACTGGAAAAGACCCTGATGCTGGGAAAGATTGAAGGCAGGAGGAGAAGGGGACGACAGAGGATGAGATAGTTGGAGGGCATCACCAACTTGATGGGCATGAGTTTGAGCAAGCTCCAGGAGTTGGTGATGGACAGGGAAGCCTGGCGTGCTGCAGTCCATGGGGTCGCAAAGAGTTGGACAGGACTGAGCGACTGAACTGAAGTGAATAATCAGAATAAGAGAATTTAATAAGATGCAGCACACAAAATCTGTTAAAAATTGCCTTTGTTATACACAAATGACCTGGGCTTCCTTGGTAAGTCAGCTGATAAAGAATCCATCTGTAACGCAGGAGATTCCCATTTGCTTTCTGGGTCGTGAAGATCCTCTGAATGGACAGGCTACTCATTCCAGTATTCTTGGACTTCCCTGGTAGCTCAGATGGTAAAGAATCCACCTGCAGTGCGGAAGATCTGGGTTCAATCCCTGGGTTGGGAAGATCCCCCGGAGGAGGGCACAGCAACCCACTCCAGTATTCTTGCCTGGAGAATCCTCATGGACAGAGAAGACTGCTGGGATACAGTCCCTGGGTTCACGTAGAGTCAGACACAACTGAGCGACTAACCACATACATACATACTACTTTAAAATTACAAGCATGATTCATCAAAAGACTATGTATGATTAATGAAAAGAAGAAAATAATTACAATACATATAAATAAGAAAGGATTAGTATTTAGAACACACAAAAACTCCCATGAATCAACTTTAAAAGCCCAAGAGAAAAATTAGATTGGCAAAACGAATTAAGAATTTCACAAAAGAGGAAACATAATGGCCCACAAACACAAGAAAGGATATTCAACTTCCTTGGAAACTAGGGAAATACACTAAAGTGTCCAAAGAGATAGCATTTTACACCCACTAGATTGGCTAAAATTACAAAGTTGGTTAATAGGAAGTTTTGGCAAGACTAAAATTCTCGTCTGTTGTTGGTAGCAGTATTATTCAGTACTACCACTTCAGCTATGGCCAGAGTACTGAGAAACACCGTAACAAGTTCAGCAGTTATGTATCAAGAGATTACAAAATTATAGCAGTCATGTTTGTAATAGCAAAAGCCTAAAAATAATGGAAACGTCTATCAATAATAGAATGGATAGAAAAATTGTGATGCATTCATATACTGGGATTACACATCTAGTGAAAGTGAATTAGAGATATATGTACAAACCTGGATGAATCCCCAAAACAAAATGTTCAGCCAGACAAAGAAGATATATATATATATATGAAAAAAATATATATATATGAAAAGAAGAGAAGCGAAAAGCAAAGGAGAAAAGGAAAGATATAAACATCTGAATGCAGAGTTCCAAAGAATAGCAAGAAGAGATAAGAAAGCCTTCTTCAGCGATCAACGCAAAGAAATAGAGGAAAACAACAGAATGGGAAAGACTAGAGATCTCTTCAAGAAAATCAGATACCAAAGGAACATTTCATGCAAAGATGGGCTCGATAAAGGACAGAAATGGTATGGACCTAACAGAAGCAGAAGATATTAAGAAGAGATGGCAAGAATACACAGAAGAACTGTACAAAAAAGATCTTCACGACCCAGATAATTACGATGGTGTGATCACTGACTTAGAGCCAGACATCCTGGAATGTGAAGTCAAGTGGGCCTTAGAAAACATCACTACGAACAAAGCTAGTGGAGGTGATGGAATTCCAGTTGAGCTATTCCAAATCCTGAAAGATGATGCTGTGAAAGTGCTGCACTCAATATGCCAGCAAATTTGGAAAACTCAGCAGTGGCCACAGGACTGGAAAAGGTCTGTTTTCATTCCAATCCCAAAGAAAGGCAATGCCAAAGAATGCTCAAACTACCGCACAATTGCACTCATCTTATACACTAGTAAAATAATGCTCAAAATTCTCCAAGCCAGGCTCCAGCAATATGTGAACCGTGAACTTCCAGATGTTCAAGCTGGTTTTAGAAAAGGCAGAGGAACCAGAGATCAAATTGCCAACATCCACTGGATCATAGAAAAAGCAAGAGACTTCCAGAAAAACATCTATTTCTGCTTTATTGACTAGCCAAAGCCTTTGACTGTATGGATCACAATAAACTGTGAGAAATTCTGAAAGAGATGGGAATGCCAGACCACCTGATCTGCCTCTTGAGAAATGTGTATGCAGGTCAGGAAGCAACAGTTAGAACTGGACATGGAACAACAGACTGGTTCCACATAGGAAAAGGAGTACGTCAAGGCTGTATATTGTCACCCTGCTTATTTAACGTATATGCAGAGTACATCATGAAAAACGCTGGACTGGAAGAAGCACAAGCTGGAATCAAGATTGCTGGGAGAAATATCAATAACCTCAGATGTGCAGATGACACCACCCTTATGGCAGAAAGTGAAGAGGAACTAAAAAGCCTCTTGATGAAAGTGAAAGTGGAGAGTGAAAAAGTTGGCTTAAAGCTCAACATTCAGAAAACGAAGATCATGGCATCCGGTCCCATCACTTCATGGGAAATAGATGGGGAAACAGCGTCAGACTTTATTTTTCTGGGCTCCAAAATCACTGCAGATGGTGACTGCAGCCATGGAATTAAAAGACGCTTACTCCTTACAAGGAAAGTTATGACCAACCTAGATAGCATATTCAAAAGCAGAGACATTACTTTGCCAACAAAGGTTCGTCTAGTCAAGGCTATGGTTTTTCCTGTGGTCATGTATGGATGTGAGAGTTGGACCGTGAAGAAGGCTGAGCGCCGAAAAATTGATGCTTTTGAACTGTGGTGTTGGAGAAGACTCTTGAGAGTCCCTTGGACTGCAAGGAGATCCGACGAGTCTATTCTGAAGGAGATCAGCCCTGGGATTTCTTTGGAAGGAATGATGCTAAAGCTGAAACTCCAGTACTTTGGCCACCTCATGCGAAGAGTTGACTCATTGGAAAAGACTCTGATGCTGGGAGGGATTGGAGGCAGGAGGAGAAGGGGACGACAGAGGATGAGATGGCTGGATGGCATCACTGACTCGATGGACGTGAGTCTCAGTGAACTTTGGGAGTTGGTGATGGACAGGGAGGCCTGGTGTGCTGCGATTCATGGGGTCGCAAAGAGTCGGACACGACTGAGCAACTGATCTGATCTGATCTGATCTGATATATATATAGTATGATTCAACTAATACCTAGCTGGAAAAATATGCAAAGAAAAGCATGTGACCGTTAACACCAAATTCAGGTTGATGGTTACCTCTTTGGTAGAAGCACATGATCAGAATGGATCTACAGTGGCCTTCTGGAACATGATAACTGTTTTGTGACCAGAGTGGTAGACACATGAGTGCTTAAAGCACACATATGTGTTTACGTACAGGTTTTTACAATTACCACTTTTATATTAAAATAGTAAAAGAAAAACATCAACAATGACCAGAGTTGCAGTAAACTTTTGGGGATACATCCAGAGCAAGAGGCAAAGAAAAAAGCAGGTGCATTAGAGGTGAATCCAAGGACACTAGTTTCAGTGAAGGCCCAGCTGAAAGTTAGGTGAAATTTACATGGAGTTTAAGAATTTTTGGCTTCCCCAGTGGCTCAGCTTGTAAAGAATCCGCCTGCAATGCGGGAGACCTGGGTTTGATCCCTGGGTTCGGAAGATCCCCCAACATCCCCATTCCAGTGTTCTGGCCTGGAGAATTTCAAGACTGTATGGGGTTGCAAAGAGTCAGACATGACTGAGCGACTTTCACTAAAAATTGGCAAGCTGTCATCTCCCAGGAAGTTGTTTCTTCACAGGTAGTAGTCAAGGACCAAACAGGCAAAGGTCTCCTGTCCTGATGAGTAGTTCACACTTCTGAGATTTGCACAGGTTTCATGCTTTTCAATGCCTCTCAGTGTCCAGACCATGTGCTACCTTCCTTTATGTTTCCAACCTTCCAAACACAAAAGCAATAATTTATCAGTTCAGTGCAGTCGCTCAGTCGTGTCCAACTCTTTGTGACCCCATGAATCGCAGCACGCCAGGCCTCCCTGTCCATCACCAACTCCCGGAGTTTACTCAGACTCACGTCCATCGAGTCAGTGATGCCATCCAGCCATCTCATCCTTTGTCGTCCCCTTCTCCTCCTGCTCCCAATCCCTCCCAGCATCAGAGTCTTTTCCAATGAGTCAACTCTTCGCATGAGGTGGCCAAAGTACTGGAGTTTCAGCTTTAGCATCATTCCTTCCAAAGAAATCCCAGGGCTGATCTCCTTCAGAATGGACTGGTTGGATCTCCTTGCAGTCCAAGGGACTCTCAAGAGTCTTCTCCAACACCACAGTTCAAAAGCATCAATTTTTCGGTGCTCAGCCTTCTTCACGGTCCAACTCTCACATCCATACATGACCACTGGAAAAACCGTAGTCTTATACCTTCTATTACTCCAATGTGATTTGTCTCTTAAAAAAAATTGACTTCTGCTTTTTAAAATTCTGTCCAGGAATGCCTTTATTTTATTATTTTTTGGTAGAGGGAAGACAGTCTTTTCATTATCCTAATCCTATTGTCATTTCTCCATGAATGAGAATAGATATCTATGTCCTTTTTTTGTTGTTTTAGTCGCTAAGTCATGTCCGACTTTTTTGTGACCCCATGGACTGTAGCCTGCAAGGCTCTTTTGTCTGTGGGATTCTCCAGGCAAAAATACTGGAGTGGGTTGCTGGGCCTTCCTCCAGGGGATCTTCCTGATCCAGGGACGGAACCCACGTCTCCCATGTCTCCGGCACTGGCAGGCAGGTTCTGTACTGCTAGTACCACCTGGGAAGCCCCCTGTTATGTACAGTAGTTTGTACATATGAATCCCACACATAGTGAATCCATAATGATTAAAGCAACTTAAAAATATACGTACCTTTCTTTTATTTTTACTTTTAAATTAATTTTATTGAAGTATAGTTGATTTACAATGTTGTGTTAGTTTCTGCTGTACAGAAAAGTCAATCAGTTATGCATACACATATACGTCCACTCATATTTAGATTCTATTCCCATACGGGTCATTAAAGAGCACAACCGAGCTGTTAAGTAAAGACACTTAATCCTTATTTAGGAGATAATATTAATATTTTCCAAACAGGTCAACCCTTTGAGGCCTCAAAATTAAAACTTACAATCTAATTATCTCTTCAGAATCTAGTTATATCTAAAGGAAACCATGATACTTAAAAACAAATTTTATTTTTTCTAATCTCAGTGACCTCAGATTTTTTCTCTAAATGCATAGGTTTGAGAGGTAGTAAATAAATAAGAAAAACTGCCACTGCCCTCAAGCCAAGCATGGCAGACTACGTTATTTGTGGTAAGAAAGGTACAAAGTGCTTTGAGAGTTCTACTGTGGCAGAGAGGGAGAGAGGAGATTTTAAATAGGGTCTAGGATTAGAGTGAGGGCTGAACCACCAAGGAGAGCAAAGCAAAAATCAAATGGTTCATATGTAAAAATACTTTATTATTACAACCCATTATTTGTATCTTAAGTCATTCTAACTGTAATACAGAGGAAGATGCCCAAAGACACTGTCAGAAAAAAAAAAGTAAAGATTTGGATTCTAACACTATTTCCTGACAAAAATGAATACAGAGAGGTTACTTTAAATGTATATTATTCAACCCATTAGCAGGCTCTAAGACTCTTGAGAGTCCCTTGGACTGCAAGGAGATCCAACCAGTCCATTCTGAAGGAGATCAGCCCTGATCTCCTTTCTTTGGAGGGAATGATGCTGAAGCTGAAACTCCAGTACTTTGGCCACCTCATGTGAAGAGTTGACTCATTGGAAAAGACTCTGATGATGGGAAGGATTGGGGGCAGGAGGAGAAGGGGACAACAGAGGATGAGATGGCTGGATGGCATCACTGACTCGATGGACGTGAGTTTGAGTGAACTCTGGGAGTTGGTGATGGACATGGAGGCCTGGCGTGCTGTGATTCATGGGGTCGCAAAGAGTCAGACACGACTGACCGACTGAACTGAACTGAACAGGAGGGAAAAAAAAGGAAAATAACAAGTGTAACAAGGATGTGGAGAAAATGGGATCCTTGGCCGTCATTATGGAAATGGAAAATGATTGAGCTGCTGTGGAAGAGTTTAGTGGGTCTTCAAAAAGGTTAACTACATGATCCATCAATTCCACTGTAGGTATATACCCCAAAGAACTGAAAACAGATACTCAAATCCTTGCACATGAATGTCCATAGCAGCACTATTCACAACAACTAAAAAGCAGAAACAACCCAAATGTCCATTAACAGATAACTGGAAAAACAAACTGTGGTACAGTCACACATGGAATATTATTTGGGCACAAAAAGAATGAAGTACTGCTACAACCTGGATGAACCTCAAAAACATCATGCTAAGTGAAGAAGTCAGACAGACATACTGTATGATTCCATTTAAATGAAATCTCCAGAAGGGTTCAGCCAACACAGACAGATCACAGACTGATGACTGCCAGGAGCTGGGGGGAGGGGAAAAGTAGAGTATCCTTTTAATGGCTTCCTTTTGGAATAATGTTAGAACTAGATAAAAGCGATAGCTGCAACAACACTGCGAATCTACTAAATGTCACAGAATTGCTTGCTTTTAATGCTTAATTTTATGTTATATGCACTTCACCTCAATTAAACAGAATCAAAAATGAATTCTCAGCTGTAGAGCAAAACAGACAGTAGAAATCTTACTGCCCTATGAGCTTCCCTGGCTATAGCAGCCAATCTCACCTCTCTGATCGGCCACTTGACGTTCTGCTACAAGGCAAGTAACAAGAGACTTAGCCTCTAGTGGAACTATGTATGTACAAAAATAAACAAACATTTTTTGAATGAGAAATTCTGGAACATGGGGTTCGTGAAAGTAATTTTTCATCACTAAGCAGATATATTCTGGATGATATGTACTATATTTTAATCTGTAATTAGCAGCCACATTATATACTACTACTTCAGTTAAACCTATACAATAAGGAAAAGTTTTTTTTTTTTCCCTTCAGATTCTTAATTTAAGGCAGTAAATTTAATTTCAGTAAATTTAAGGCAATCAAAATTATGGTTAAATTTCAGATGTCCTACAAGAAATAATGATAATATCTGTGCCTGTCACTACATTCCCTTGATAAGCAGCACAAATTCCAAATGAACGTCACAAAAAGTCAGGCAACTGTGGGGCATATCTAATAGAAAAAACAGCCAAAAGATCTTCATGAAAACTTGGCTTCTACTAGTGTGTGTGTCTATGTGTGTGAATAGGTGGTTTCTTCCAAGTGTGTCACCATAAAATAGGAGGAACCTGGGATAATGGAAACCCAGAAAGAGCATCACTTATGGCTATAAAAACGTTCTATGTTACTACAAAGCAAGATGCATCATCAGAACTGAGGCTATAGTTTATCCACGGAATGGATGACTATAACACCTCTGCTAAAAATTTGAAATACGACTGATTACATTCTTTGCAGCCAAAGATGGAGAAGCTCTATACAGTCAACAAAAACAAGACTGGGAACTGACTGTGGCTCAGGTCATGGACTCCTTATTGCCAAATTCAGACTTAAATTGAAGAAAGTGAGGAAAACCACTAGACCATTCAGGTATGACCTAAATCAAATTCCTTACAGTTACACAGTGGAAGTGAGAAATAGATTTAAGGGACTAGATCTGATAGACAGAGTGCCGGATGAACTATGGTTGGAGGTTTGTGACATTGTACAGGAGACAGGGATCAAGAACATCCCAAGGAAAAAGAAATGCAAAAAAGCAAAATGGCTGTCTGAGGAGGCCTTACAAATAGCTGTGAAAAGAAGAGAAGTCAAAACCAAAGGAGAAAAGGAAAGATATACCCATTTGAATGCACAGTTCCAAAGAATAGCAAGGAGAGATAAGAAAGCCTTCCTCCGTGATCAATGCAAGAAATAGAGGGAAACAATAGAATGGGAAAGACTAGAGATCTCTTCTAGAAAGTTAGAGATACCAAGGGAACATTTCCTGCAAAGATGGGCACAATTAAGTACAGAAATGATATGGACCTAACAGAAGCAGAAGATATTAAGAAGAGGTGGCAAGAATACACAGAAGAACTATACAGAAAAGATCTTCACGACCCAGATAATCACGATGGTGTGATCACCCACCTAGAGCCAGACATCCTGGAATGTGAAGTCAAGTGGGCCTAAGGAAGCATCACTATGAACAAAGCTAGTGGAGGTGATGGAATTCCAGTTGAGCTATTTCAAATCGTAAAAGATGATGCTGTGAAAGTGCTGCACTTAATATGCCAGCACATTTGGAAAACACAGCAGTGGCCACAGGACTGGAAAAGGTCTGTTTTCATTTCAATCCCAAAGAACGGCAATGCCAAAGAATGCTCAAACTACCGCACAATTGCACTCATCTCACACGCTAGTAAAGTAATGTTCAGAATTCTCCAAGCCAGGCTTCAACAATACATGAGGCGAAAACTTTCAGATGTTCAAGCTGGTTTCAGAAAAGGCAGAGGAACCAGAGATCAAATTGCCAACATCCGCTGGATCATGGAAAAAGCAAGAGAGTTCCAGAAAAACATCTATTTCTGCTTTATTGACTATGCCAAAGCCTTTGATTGTGTGGATCACAATAAACTATGGAAAATTCTGAAAGAGATGGGAATACCAGACCACCTGACCGGCCTCTTGAGAAACCTGTATGCAGGTCAGGAAGCAACAGTTAAAACTGGACATGGAACAACAGACTGGTTCCAAATAGGAAAAGAAGTACGTCAAGGCTGTATATTGTTACCCTGCTTATTTAACTTATATGCAGAGTACATCATGAGAAACACTGGGCTGGAAGAAACACAAGCTGTAATCAAGATTGCCGGAGAAATATCAATAACCTCAGATATGCAGATGACACCACCCTCGTAGCAGAAAGTGAAGAAGAACTAAAAAGCCTCTTGATGAAAGTGAAAGAGGAGAGTGAAAAAGTTGGCTTAAAGCTCAACATTCAGAAAACGAAGATCACGGCATCGGGTCCCATCACTTCATGGGAAATAGATGGGGAAACAGTGGAAACAGTGTCAGACTTTATTTTTTGGGGCTCCAAAATCACTGCAGATGGTGACTGCAGCCATGAAATTAAAAGACGCTTACTCCTTGGAAGGAAAGTTATGACCAACCTAGACAGCATATTGAAAAGCAGAGACATTACTTTGCCAACAAAGGTCCGTCTAGTCAAGGCTATGGTTTTTCCAGTGGTCATGTATGGATGTGAGAGTTGGACTGTGAAGAAAGCTGAGCGCTGAAGAATCGATGCTTTTGAACTGTGGTGTTGGAGAAGACTGTTGAGAGTCCCTTGGACTGCAAGGAGATCCAATCAGCCCATCCTAAAGGAGGTCATTCCTGGGTGTTCATTGGAAGCACTGATGTTGAAGCTGAGACTCCAGTACTCTGGCCACCTCATGCGAAGAGTTGACTCATTGGAAAAGACTCTGGTGCTGGGAGGGATTGGGGGCAGGAGGAGAAGGGGACGACAGAGGATGAGATGGCTGGATGGCATCACTGACTCGATGGATGTGAGTCTCAGTGAACTCCGGGAGTTGGTGATGGACAGGGAGGCCTGGAGTGCTGCGATTCATGGGGTCACAAAGAATCGGACACAACTGAGCGACTGAACTGGAACTGGAACTGAAAGGAAATTTCTGTGATGATGGAAATGTTTCACTACCATAGTGGATAGTAGTCACTAATGACATATGGCTACTGAGCACAAGAAGGGCAGCTAACATGACTGAATTTTAAATTTAATTTAATTTAAACAGCGATGTGCACCCTGTGGCCACCCTACTACAGGGCAGGGCTTCTTTCTCTGTCCACCCTTTTCATGTTATAGAGCTTTGCCTGTGGTCCTCTTCTCAGCTTATCCATTCTCTTCCCATTAGTATCTCCCTGCTAAGTGCTTCCACACCTATATAAGCAGCCAATTTTTTTTCCCCCTCAACATATCTCTATCTTCAATTACTCACTTTTTCACCTGCAAGTACTGTAAGGCACCCAAATGCAACATCTGCAAAACTGAACGTATCGCTTCAGGCAGTCTGCTCCCAGTGCAGGCCGCCCCTACTCAGGTAACGGTGCTACGGCTATCGTGGTCCCGAGACAAACACAGGCATTTATTTTAGATTACTCGCTTTCCTTCCTCCCTTTTTTCTAAAAAATCACCTTCTCAATCTCCTCTCCACCTCTCACGAGTGCTCATTAAATCTGACCCCTGGCTTCTACTGCCACTGCTCTAAGCCAAAAATGCTATATAGTGGATCTAATTGAAAGAACAATGGAGTCTAGTGTTTTGCTTCAAGCAAGATGTAAAATATAAGATAACTGGGAAATCTTTTATATTTGTTAGAAAAAAAGAACACAGAAAAGTGACATGATAGGAAACTAACCTGCCTTGTAAGGAAGAAGGGAGAAAATTACAATCTCATAATCTGTGTTTAAAGCAGCCTTTTAGAAACAAACACAATATATTAATATTCTAAATTCTATTTGTAATGAATAAAAATAAAGTGGATACTGCCTTTAAAAATCTTAATTTTTGTTACTGGGTTACACTTGGTGAAAAGATCAATTCCTCATTCACTCTTTTAACAAAAGTGAAATTTTAATTCAAATGTCACTTAGTATCCTCATAGGCTCACTAATCATGCATGGTTCTCTGCTCCATATACCAAAACGACAGCAAAAACTCCCCACAGGCACCAAAGGGCAGGGCCAGGGAAAGTTTCTCAATATGCAATAATCAGAATCTCTTAGAAGCCATGTATTTTGACATCTGTCAAACCAAACACGAGATAGAGGAAAGCCATCTTTCCTATTAAGCGTTTGACTTTTTGCTTCTGGACCACCAAGAACAGAGTAATATATCCTCTACCATGCTCATGAGGCTCTAGAAGTGCTCCAGGCAGTTCAATGACCTGTGGGACTATTTAAAACATCCTATGAAGGAAGACTGAGAAAAATCAGTACCATTGTTGGTATTTCCACTCTGACGCTTATAAAAGAACTTTGGCCAGTGCATAATGCAGTCCACACAGTAAAATACGTAATAAATTTAAAACAACAATAATAATAGCAATAAGAATACTAGTAATAATCCTACGATAAACATAAGTTCAAAAGGAAAATGGCCCTGTGGAGTCTGAAATGTGTAATTGTTCCACTATTTTTTCATTTTTTTTGTTGACAAATAATCTTTTCTTTTTCTTTTTTCTCTGCAGTTCTTACCTAGCTGGGCACTTCACCGCACGACTGTTGGTTGATGTCATGAAAGTCGCGTCAATCAACGCTGCAGCCCACAGACTGGGCGGTCTCCAGGATTTCCTTAATGGTTCCAGAGAATACTCTAGCTGTTAAAGACTGATGCCACATCTGTCAGGCAATGTTGACAAGCTCATCAAAAGTGTTATTTCCACTGTGCTTAATGTTTTTCTGCTTCTGTCTTTGTACTTGAGGGCTTTGATGATCAGGGCAGAAGCAGAAGGTATCACCTCAATCTGGGGCTGTCTGTTCTGAATGGTCGGTTTCTCTGTAATCCTCAGGCCCTTCCTATCAGTGGTTGCCTTGGTGATGTCACCACCAATCCTTTTTGGAGACAGAGCCAGAGGACCGATCTTGGGAGCCAGGGCATATGCTGCGCCTACTTCCCCACTGGTGCACCTCAGATACACAACTCTGATTTCGCTGGGGTCTAAGTTAGGTGGCATGGTGGGGTCAGCTGGCGTCAGATGAACCTGCATTGGGGACGACTGAAGAAAGGTGCGTCTTTGCCTCCTGCAAGCCGAGAGCTCCACTACGTTCTGATGAGAACGTTACGTGAGGCCTGTCCCTCAGTGAATTTCTGAGGCTTCTCCTAAAACTACTGGTAGTTCATCTGGAAATGTTTTCCCAAACTAGCACTGTTTCAAGACATCAAGATTCTTCAATTATTACAAAAATAGCAGATATATTCACTGGTGCCCTGGTCTTTCAACATCTTTTGTCCTCATTTCAAAGAAAATGATGCCTGATCATGACCTCTTAAGAATATAACTTTCTAATATCAACCATGGCACTAATAAGTCCCACAGAACAGATAAACATTTGTTGCTAAGAATTTCTGATAGTATTTTTGGAATGTCATTTCATAACTGTATTGATTAATAAATTTTGAATTAATAAATTTATTTGACTTTTTCAGTTGCCAAAAAGATCTTGATATTATCCTGGAGAAAATCATCTGAATGAAAAAATCAAGTGAACATAATTCAGGTAAAAAGAAGATAGTTAAACTGACCACAAACTCAATCAGTCAACAGGTTAAAACCGAATCCTCCTAAAACTGAGTTTTTGTCTGGTTAAAAGATGAGTTGGTTGCTTTAAAATAGAACAACTTTTAATCTTTCAAAACAGTTAAATATTATCAGAAAAATAATATCTTATATTTTAAAAATTTAATCTGATGTCATTTTTCTTTATTAATTATAAAAGTTACAAAAAGGCAACAATAAATTTTCAAAAATAATAAAAATAAGCCAATGTTAATGGAAGTGGCTGCACTAAAGTCTGCAGAACTCTAACGCTAATTCCGAGGAAGACTAAACGATAAGGGATTTAGAAAGCACGTGATGTGATGGGGAAACGCTAGAGAAATTAGAAACCTTCAGTGCAGACTTCTTCCTCCCATCTTAGCTTTCTTTCTTTCTCCATACTGAACATACACTGCCCATTACCATCACATTTAGATCCCACCCAGCTTCCAGGTCCAGTTGAAGTTCCACTTTCTTCAAAGCCTTCCCTGATCTTCCCAGCTAGAAATGATATCTCCCTACACTGAATTTCTATGGACTCTTGTAATACTTATGATTATTCTATTACATTTTCAAATATGTTCTCTATAAGAGAAGTTTCTTGAGAACAAGTTAATATCTTATTCAGTTTTAGTGATTCTACTGAGTACAGTATAGAGTCTTACACACAGGAGAGAAAACAAAAGGAACATGGTACAGAAGACAGGAGGATGTCTCTGTCACTTCACAGATATTTGTCTACTGATATGCGTGACTCTTCTTGTCAAGGAACTAAACATCTAAGCCTCAGTCCCTGATCTACAGAAAGAAAAAATAATGCCTCATATGGTGGTTATAAGGATTAAATGAGGTAATCTACACAAGTGTTTAACATACTTAATGAACGTGATACTTAATGAATGACAATCACTATTACATTACTAGTAATACTTAAGAATGACAGCCACTGTTATATTACTTTATAATAAATTATCATATTTATAATACTTTATAATAAATCTATATACTTTATAACATATGTACTAATATAATAAATACTTTATAATAGATCAATTAAAAAAAACACAAAACTATACAGTCCTGGAATTCTCCAGGCCAGAATACTGGAGTGGGTAGCCTATCCTTTCTCTAGTGGATCTTCCCAACCCAGGAATCCAAGTGGGGTCTCCTGCATTGCAGGCAGATTCTTTACCAACTGAGCTATGAGGGAAGTCCTTTATAATAAATCACTTTATAATAAATGTCAAACGATGAAAACTTAGACTAGGGCAATGACTTCTAGGAAAGCTTTCATTTTTAAAAAATGAGAAAAATCATTTTAATCTGTGTTATTGCTAAGGGCAGAATTCAAGAGTATAGACAACACAGTTATAAAACAGCAGAACAGGATGCATTAAAAACTGCTCCCTGTCAAAGGATGAGTCCAAGCTCAGGGTAGATGAACATTTGCCAGAAATACCGATGAAAGAAATCTGCTCTCTGATTAAAAAGTGAGCAAGGCTTAACATTTGTCTAATAATTTTTACATTAAAGAAAATGCCTTGGTTTTTCTTACCGAAGTTTATAAAACGTTATACAACTTCTGGTCTCCAACTGTCATCTAAAATATAGTTAATCAGATTTAATTTAGGATAAAGTACTCTGGCAGGCACATTTTAATCCCAGAAGCTGTGAATAGTTACCTTACATGGTAAAAAAGATTTTGCAGACTGGATCAGGTCAAGGGTCTTTAGATGGGGGTGTTATGCTTAATTATCTGGGTGGACCCAGCGTAACCACAAAATGGTCTTTTGTAAGAGACAGAGGAAGGCAGGAGAGTCAGAGAAAATGTGGTTAAGAGGAGCAGCAGTGAGAGAGAGAGGAAGACAAGCAGATGGACCTAAAGACACTTTACTTCTGGCTCTGAAGATGGAGGAAGAGGTCATAAACCAAGGAACACAGGTAGCCTACAGAAGCTATTAGAAGAGAGAAGGAAATAAATTCTCTCCACGGAGCTTCTGGAAGGAATGCAGCTTAGGACTTCTGACCTCCAAAGCCATAATAAAATCATGCTGCTTTACCCAGCAATTTCACAATTAGTTATATATTCCAAAGAACTACGTACACTGGTGCACAATTCACAATGGAAACAACCCAAGCATTCATAAACAGATGAATGGGTAAACAAAATGTGATGTAAACATACAACTATATACTGTACAACACAGAGGAACTTGAAAATATACTAAGTGAAATAAATCAGACACAAAAGAACATATTGCATAATTCCACTTAAGTAAAGTATCTAGAATAGGCAAATTCAGAGACAGAAAACAGATTGGAGGTTACCAAAGGCTTGGAGAAAGAAGTAGTTACTGTTTCCCCTAGGGGAAGCATCCTTTCCAGCATCCTGGTACAGAAAGCTGTGTTATAGGAAATATCATTACTACTCCCTCTTATCCAGATGGGTACTTTATTGAAATGATATTATTTGGAAAAATACAATCTTACATTTTCTTCACTTCTGATCTTGGACTTCTTGAGCTAGGCTATGGAAGGTCATATACTCCTGTTGGCTAGATTAAGCCATACATCTACTCTCTTTAATTTGACCTCAAGAAGCTTATTAATATTTTTTTAATCAATCCCTTAAAGGTAACTATGTCAAAATTCACTGCTGCTGCTGCTAAGTTGCTTCAGTCGTGTCCGACTCTGTGCGACCACATAGACCGCAGCACACCAGGCTCCCCCGTCCCTGGGATTCTCCAGGCAAGAACACTGGAGTGGGTTGCCATTTCCTTCTCCAATGCATAAAAGTGAAAAGTGAAAGTGAAGTCGCTCAGTCCTGTCCAACCCTCAGCAACTCCATGGGCTGCAGCCCACCAGGCTCCTCCATCCATGGGATTCTCCAGGCAAGAGTACTGGAGCGGGGTGCCCTCAAATCTATCTCATTCAAAATCTTTGAGGCAGTATGAGATAATAAAAGGCTCAAGATCTTTGCAATCAAAAATTACTAAATAGTTCTGAATGTATTTCCCTTATCTGTAAAGTAGGCATAACACTACTTACTTTTATTAATTATTATATGAAGTATATACAATAAAGCAGCTAGCCATGCACATATACTAAGAATTCAACCAACGGTAAATGCTGCCATTATTATTACTCTTATCCCTGTCTTCCTCTCAGATGAAAAATGAGAAAAATGGAGAAATCTAATGTAAATTATTCCTCATTTTCCATCTCCCTTCCACCTCAATATTCCGTCACTGTCTGATTTTACCTTCTTCTCCTCAATATTAAAAGAGGGTGTATCTTTTTCTATTTTCAAAGTTAACCCGCTATTCTGTACTTCTGATCCTACCTCCTTCTCCTACCTCAGTTCTCTCAGTTGTTTTTCTTTAACTTCTTTCTCTCTGGTGGCTCATTCCACCTGGCCTATGAAATATCACCATGGCACTTTTCTATACCTCCTCTTGAATTACCATAATCTACCCTGAATCTGTCACCTGCATATCTGTCTCATCTCTAATGGATTGCTAACTCTTCAAAGACTGAAGCGGTCTCATTTATTTGTACTAACATCTTTTAATAACACCAAGTATAATATTATTATTATACATACAGGATAGGCACATACTTAATAATAAATTAATAAACCTAAACAACAGATTTTCTGTGAACATGTAAGGGCTATTTGACAAAAGTACATTGTCAGACTTAGCTGCTCAACCTAAATAAATCACTCTGGCTGGAGAAAGGCAAAGAAGTACCGTCTCAACATAATCTTAAATACTCTTATAATACATTCTTTTAAAATGTCACAAACCAAAAACTATTTTTTCCTGACATGTTTAAAATTGTAGTAATCTATACAAAAGTATTCTGAATCCAGAAAATGTGAAACTTCAGTTTTATTATAATGCTGAGTTCTTTTCCACTGAAAATTTTACTTGTTATTCACAAACTAACAAAATCCAAGAATCCATATATTCTTTACAATTAATCTCCAGGCTTGTTTGTTATATTTTTAAACAAAAATCAATTTATAAGCATGTAATTATTGGAATAAACTATAATTTTATTTTATTATTTTTTGTTTTTTGGCTGTGCCACACAGCATGTAGGATCTTAGTTCTGCAACCAGGGATTGAACCCACACCCCCTACAGTGGAAGCATGCAGTCTTAACCACTGGACACCAGTGAAGTACCAATAAACTGTAATTTTAAACTCAATGTATCAGACATGGTAATTTACTACGCAAACTGGAACTCAAATGTATTTTTATGTTCCTGAGCTAACTACCTGACATCAGTGGGTGACGCTAATAACACAGTGACAGACATTCACCATTGAAAAAACAGACTTTCAAGGTTATCCTCAAGTGAATATATATGCTTCAGTCAACATACAGAAAGTGTGAGTCATCAAGCTTCAGAGTTAAGATCATCTCATGTTTGATCCAGCTTCTATTATTATTGCATTAGCACTAATTCTTGAGAAAAAAGAATACAAATTTCCCCTATTTTGTAAAATCAACCATTACTGCTGGTGATGGAAATAAAAAAAAGTCTAAGAAAGCACCACCCACAAAATCAGTTTTAGAGTCATTAAAAAGTAAAATATCTAAATTCATTCTGCTCAGCTCTATGGTAGGAATGAGTCTACCAAGCACTCCATCCATCTTAAAACAGGGCAAGAAATTCATGAGACTGTTTCAGGAAATGTTTCAGCTAGAATTTATCTTACATACCTCTATAAATGGTTTTAGACCTGAAATATATACACAAAGTGTTGCTTAAATTTTCAGTTTTATTTTACTACAATCACAGGAGGAACCATATGCAGGGCATGAAACATATGTCTGGTATAAACCCTGACCCTGCCTTTATTTCCTGGCTGGCTTTATGCCTCAATTTCCTACCCCTTGAAATAATACCTAACTTGCAGGGCTCTCATAAGAACTCAAGTTAAACCGGGTAATGCATATAGTGCTTAAGATTTCTAAAAACATGTCATCAGCGTTTTATTAAATGTGGTACTCAATAAATGGTAGCTACTGAAACTTCTATTACAGTGATGGATTCCCAAGGAATCCCATACAGTGAACATTCGCAGTGTTATCCAATCATTCTGGGTCTGTTTCCCTTCTTTAAGAAATACACGACTCATCTTTGAATCTGTTCTTTCAGCACAGGTGTCCTGCTCATTCTCTTCTAGCATCTTAATGGTATCAACTGCCTTATTTCTCTCTGCAAACAAGTCCCACACCTAAGTGAGGTGGCCAAATACTGGCAGAGGGACTGCAGCTACCAAAAAAAAAAAAAAAGCAAGATGGAACCCAAACAGGAGATACAAAGGAAACTGGTTGACACTTCAGACAGAGCAGAATGCTGCCCTTCCCTTCTCGGGATGTATTTACCACAGTCTATCTGGTTAGCCTCAGGGTAACTTGAGAAACATGTTAAATACAACAGGAAACCTCACTGCTCAGTTTCATATAAAGAAGCAGGTATGTTTTAAAGATTAAAAGATTAACAAGTATCTCCAGGTACAGAAAAATTTTAAATGAAAGAAATATAGGCAGGAAGCTCCTATACTGGTTCAACTCATCTACTTCACTGCTCAGTTTCATATAAAGAAGCAGGTATGTTTTAAAGATTAAAAGATTAACAAGTATCTCCTGGTATAGAAAAATTTTAAATGAAAGAAATATAGGCAGGAAGCTCCTATACTGGTTCAACTCATCTACTTCAAATTAAAAGGTGCTGTAGCTAGGAGGGGTGGAAAACAAAGACAGTTTCCAAGAGGGACTCTCATTTTTACTGTGTCCTATGTGTGGGTGTGTGCTAAGTTGCTTCAGTCGTGTCTGACTCTGTGAGCCTCTGGACCATAGCCCACCAGGCTTCTCTGTCCACGGGATTCTCCAGGGCAAAATGCTGGAGTGGGTTGTCATGCCCTCCTCCGGGGGATCTTCCTGATCCAGGAATTGAACCTGAGTCTCCTACACTGGCAGGCAGTGGGCTTCCCTGGTGGCTCAGACATTAAGGAGTCTGCCTGCAATGCGGGAGCCCCAGTTCAATCCCTGGGTCAGGAAGATCCCCTGGAGAAGGAAATGGCAACCCACTCCAGTACTCTTGCCTGGAAAATCCAATGGATGAAGAAGCCTGGCAGGCTACAGTCCATGGGGTTGTAAAGAGTTGGACACGACTGAGTGACTTCACGTCACTTCTTAACCACTAATGCCAACTGGGAAGTCCTACTATCTCCCATAGTTAGGCTTTTTTTTAAAAAATAGGCATTTTAAAAATGACAAGTCAAAGAGGCAACCCTCTGTGCAAGTAAAAAACCTAGTGAAACTATTACTTTCTGGGTATCCCTTCTTAAATGGTTGTATATTTATAATTTATGCCTTTACTAGAAACTGGGGAAGTCCCTGTACCATCTCTGGCAGATAAAGATACACAGTCAGATATCAGGAGTCAAGAGTACGGGCTGTGGAGACAATCTATCCTTTACAGTCTCACCTCCTCCCAAGGGGGGGGGGTCTCAGTTTCCTCATTTTTATGATATTAATTATCTCCGGATAAAGGGTTTAATCAAGTATAAATTTTTTTCTAAAAAATTATCAATTAAAAGGATATATTAAGAACAGATATGTTTTTATCTACTTATATTAATAATATTATTTCAATACAATTTATACTAAATGTGGATAAGATTTCCTATCTTGATTAATACCCATGACAGGAACAACTTTTTACTGAAAGGTTACTGTATAGCTGCCAAAATGTTTAATACATTTCCTGTAGTACTCACAATGACCTGTGAAATTTATTATCCCCATTTTATAGGTGAACAGATTAAGTCTCAAAAAGATTGGGAAACTGCCTAAAGTCACAAAGCTAGTAAGCTACTAATAATTCATACTCAGAACTAACTGACCCACAGGATTATTCTCTCAACTACTCTACAGTTTCTCTGAAAAAGATTAAACAATCTGCAGAAGTTACATAATCTTAAGTAAATACAGTCCCAGTTCCTGCAAATACTAACTTATATTTGACAACTCAATACTCACATTGGTTTTTATTCACCGCTTTTAGCCCTATTACATTTAAGTAAAAGGCTGGATCTGAGAACCATCTCTTACCTGTGTTGCTATCTCCACTCTCCATAGATGGTTTACCGGTTTCTGATGGATTGTTCATTCTTGAGTCTGAAATAAATTAGAGGAGATTTTTTAAAACTTGGGGATGTGGTTAGATAGGCAAAAATTGTGGCAAACAAAAAGGTTAAGAATACTGACTAACGTTACAGCCATAAAGTTCAAGGAGAGATGTGTCAAAACTAAAACACTGCAAACTATAATAAAATTTCATCTGAAAGAAATTTAAGATTTCCTTAACTCTGAAATGATCCACAAATAAATCATCTTTTAAAGAAATATAAGATTTTTCCAACAGAGATTAACAGAAATCTAACCTGAAAAATTATGAGAGTATAATATGAAAAAGAGGAAAATGATTTATAATATGAAGCATAAAGTATATTACAGAAACAAAATTGGGGTGGGAGGGGGAGAAGTATACCTCACAAAGTAAAATATGTTATTCCCAAATAGTTTCTTTTTTCATAAGTAAAGATATTCATTAATTATAACCTAAATAAGCTACTGGTAATCTTGATAACAGACTGGACAATAACTCAACAGAATAAAAAGAAAACATGTCTAAGAAAAATAACTCCATATTTACTCTCCATGCCCCCCAAAACAAACTAAACATGCATCAAAGTGAAAATATACCAAATTCACACAATTATACAAGAAGCGGACTACAAGGCATAACAGCTACAGCTAATAATTACAAAATTAAGTCACAGTCATACTCACTTAAAAATGATACTGCTTTGATATCCTAAATGGACACTTTCACAGTAATAAGTTTTCATCAAGCAATATTAATTATCTTAGAAGATATGCAAGAGGGAAAACAAGAACAAGTGCACTTTATTCCTACCTCTAAACTATACTTTTATATATCATTCTATTTCTCTTGTGAGCTGAAACTTAGCATATTTATAATCAAATAAGTTTACTATCAAGCAAGTTCTAACTTTTCTGCCCATCAGGTTAAGAACCATTTAACTATCATCATTAGTAGAGAATAATACTTAAACTGTATTTATTCAGATTTTTGACTCAAGAGCCCATTTTGTCATCTGTTTAAATGTTTAACTAGAAAATCAAAATAATCGTTAGTAGTCCCAATCACGTTGCCCTTAGTTATTTTATCCACAGGCATAACTGGTAAGAATCAAGAATCCTCCCATAAATTTCATTTCCAATCTGGAAGCTGTGCAATGGCTTTTCTAAAACAGTTTTTGAAACCAATGCTTGCCTTATGGGCTTAAGCAGTTCTAACATATCTTTGTTTTGTTCTTCACATGTTCAGAGTTCAAATTTGTTAAGTCTGCAGTCATAAATGAAGGCAGTTCTATAACTTCCTTCCCAGACCCATCCAGAAAAATGTAAATACCATCTGAAAGCATACCAAGTTTTGAAAGCAACAGGTGTACAACTTAGTAAATATCAGCTTTCTGAATGACTTAACCAAAATCTTATGAACGTCAACAAAAGTCACAATAAATCTAATAGAATATACTAATAAAGCATACATGCTGCTCAATGCTTCCTTTATAATATATTTTAAAACAAAATTGGAAAAAATGAACTAGCTTACATTCATCAGAAGGGTAACAATTTTTTCCCACAAACCATAAAAACAAAGCTGTAGGCACAGTTCTTAACAAGTCATGGTCTTGTATAATTCATATCTTGGTTTCCACATGTATAAATTAAAAATTATCTCACAGATATTCTATGTGAATCTTCTATGCATTTTCTATTAAACTCTCAAGAGTTTAATACACATACACAAAAATAAATAAAACCAAATTCTGACTAACTATACAACTATGAATGTTGTACACTGGAATGAAGTGGAAAAATGTTTAAATGATATTAACTGTGAACTGAAAATAACAGAATTTCTAATTCTAAAATATAATGCCAAAAATATTCAAAAAGGTACTGTCCTTTCTTGAGTTCCCAACTTAGTAGACGTAAAAGAGTAAATACAAGTAAGTCTGATTTATGTTTGAAGCTTTTTTTTCTCTCTAGGCACACTAAACTGACTCTGTGAGTCTAAAACACAATCCACTGGTTGCTCTTGGACTCAATTCTTGACATCAGTTTGTTATTTTAGTCATTCACCCTTTTTCATAGTGGTTCTATCAATGCTGTGTAAGTATTACTACTATCTTGGGTTTAGACCATGCCTTCTGCCTAAAAATTCAAACATTTTCAGATCTCTTATTTTATTATGAGCAACTGCAATGGTGTTAGGGACAGCCTCCATTTTTCAAGTGGGAAAAATTACATACAGGAAAAAAAAATAATCCAGGGTTCATAACATCACTTGGAGATGTGACCAGAGTAACCCAAAGAGGTTTCAACAGTTCTTCATATAAACAGAAAAAACTCAGCCCAAAATACGGTCACTATAGTCACAGTACATCTAAAAACCAAAGTGCTTCAGTCTATTTTAAACCTTAATCAAAGACAGTTTATATATTCAAGCCAGACATTTCTCTCCCCAAATCTTATTGTTCTTTAGGAAAAAACTACAAACACGCTTTCCAGCACTTAAAAATTGTTTCCTGAAGAACAGAGTTGATTTTTAAAAATAAAAAAGGCTAGTATTAATCAAAATTTGAAAACAGTTAACAGTTTCTAAAATCTGGAAATTGATCAGCAGTCCTACTGCAGTTAACCATTCCCACTACCTTCTGCATTAGGATTTATGGGAACAACTATGTACTACGGCTCCATCTTATTTTTCACCAGGCGGTTTTGGTTTTTAGATAAGATATTCATATTCAGTATGCAAAACATTTTTACTAATATGTACATATTATGAAGGTACACTTTATATCTTGTTTCAGATTTAGACTGTTGTTTTAGAACAATATGAAATGCTCTCAACAGAAATTCCCAAAAAGCAAAAATGTCCTCCATTCAAGTAGAACTCTAAATCCACACTATTTACTGAAAATCTCCTCTGAACCAGAAGAGCTAGTGGTAGGGAGGAACTTACTGTAAATTCAAGCAGGCTTATGCTTTGCAAATGCTCTCCTCCTTCCCAGCTCAGTCCGCTTCTCCCCCCTCCCACAAGCTGGTTGCATATGCGATTAAGTGTTGATGCATAGTCAACCCTACACACACTATTTCCATATTAAAGCTTATAAGAAAGAACTGCGCTGGTACCCACCTGGGACATAGTCACTGCAGTCCAGCATCGCTGTGAAATCTTCTAGAAGTTCAGACAGTCCAAAGCAAGGAAGAAACAGGTAGCGGTTTGGTGTGGGAGAAAGAAGGTACTACTATTTCTAAATCTACACTATATTCTTTAGAGAACAAGGGTGGGAGGTGGAAAGTGGATTAGGGGGAGAAGCAAAATACAACTTCAGTTACACCATAGCAATCTTCAACTGAATAAGGAAACTTCAGTTGCTCAGAGTAGTTTTAGTCTCTCTTACCAGCTAGGACTGACATTGTCAAGGCAACTGAAGCATGAAAAGTTCCCCTTTTTGTAATAAAATAGAAACAAAGATTGCAGCTGGCAGTTTCCATAATGAAGCTTAATCAGTATGCGCGTGATTAGGGCCTTATGCAAATCTCTCCTCGTTAGCACAGCAGCCAGCACTTTGAAGTCCACGAACAATTCATTTACAGAATACACTGAAAGCACCCCCTGCATAATTTAAATCATTGCATAAATATTTATCAGTCTATTTGCATATTAATTGGCAGTGCATGAAGGGAAAAATTATCTCCTGAGTGCCAGCATAATAATTAGGAGGATAAAATGAGATTTCTTCCAATGGTCTGGCTTCTTGGACCTAACTTAAGATAGTACTGAGGGAGAGGGGAGGGACAGGAGACAGTGTTCTGTTAAAATGCCACTGAAATGACACGTACAAATTAGAAACAACTCTACAGACTTAAGCACCTTTAATCTTATTCCTGCTGGCAACAATGACTTCAGTAATAAGAGGATTTGCAAAAAGCTTTCGACACAATCCAAATAATCCCAAGGAAACAATTAGCAAGGTAGAAGCAGAACACAGGGCTGTCAAGATGGTGCTAGCTGCTGATAGAGAATTTTCCAAATATTAACATACACTGTCAGGGGAAAGTCCTACTTTAAAACAAGGAACCAACAAATATATGGAAGCAATGCAGCATCTATAAAATTATCTTCATGAGTATGAAAACTCATTAGCTACAATTTCTTTTATACTATCAAATTAATCAAATAGATTAATGAATGCCACCTATCACAAAATATCCTTCCTCCATCAAAATCAATCTAAAGTGTATGACAATTTGTTATTTACAATATCTATCATCAAAAAATGTGTCATTAAATTGTGGAATTACTTAGTGTTTTCCAGTAAATTTCACTTAATGGATATGAATCTATAAACTTAAAATACTTACAAAAAATATATTTATTCAATTTAAAATGAATTTACAAGGTAAAACATCAATCCCAAATTTTTTAGGCATTACCTTATGACAACATTTTAATGTAATCATTAGACAGTTTGAGAGATTTCTAAAAACCCATGAGATAGGCATTACTACTCCTTTTTAAAAATAAGGAAACTGAGGGACAGCTTTAGAGCTGAAGTATTTTACCTAATGTTACCCGAATAATTTGGAGTCAGGATTTAAAACCAGATTTTGCTGACATTAAAACTTGAGAACCTGGCCACTATAATACCTAGGTACAAATTATACATTTAGGGAACTGGTAGACACAGAGGGCCTGAATCAAGCAGCAGACTAAAACAGTTTATTTTCAGCATAGTAAGGAAACCAGTAATTGGTGACAATGACTTTGTGTTTAAAAGTCAAGTATGTGTGGGCACACAGAAGAGTGCACTAGGTTTGAGAGTTCTTAACGGTTATTATTTCATTAATAATTGCTTTTATTCAGAACTCATCTTCAAGCATGCCAAGTGTCTGATTCTTAAAAGTATGTATATACCTTTCCCTAACATTAAGGGTGAAATGAAACAATATGCATATGAGGAAATGAAATATAAGATTTCTCTAAGGGATATTCAAAAGATTTCCCTGCAAGTCAACAACTTTGTTAGGAACAGAACCAAAAAGCTCTCTTACCTTTTAGATCAGCACTCTATTTATATTGCTAGTTTTTCTGTTTTATAGAACCACAAAATCTGTAAGAGAGGGAGTTTGGGGGAGAAATTTAACACTGGCATGTAGTACCTGTGAGACTTTCCCTCTTTGAACCTTCCTTTCCTCATCTGTAAAATACTATCTTTTTCACGAGGCTGCTGTGAGGATAAATGTCCCTGTGCTTCTCAGACTAGACCCTGCACTGGAGCAGGAGGTGGTTGTGCCAGAGAAGACATGAAGACATGGGACAAACATGGTGTATCTTCTAAGATCATCGATTCTATTCAATAATAATTCATAATACTTTGTATTAAAACAATCAAGAATATATTATGGAACAGAAAATGAAACAAATGAATTTTTAAGGTAGAATGTATTGGACTATACAGCTTCTACTTGGCAGGAAAATATGAGAAGTAGCGATGAATGTGATTGGAATTTGGTGGATGTCAGTCAATAAATGTTTTTTTCCTTCTTCTGCCTTCATAAAATTTGACATTTACTGCCTGCATTTATCACAGAACCTCTCTGAACCTCACAATCTACCTTTTTCTACTGTATGCGGTAAATACCACTCAACTATATTTCTGATGCCAACTAGGTCTTTCATCCATCAGCCAAGGATGACTTATAGCTACAGAGAGACAATCACGGGCAACTACGGAGTGTTTACCGGAAGGTACCTGCAGGGCAGTATAACAACCCTCCTCTCCCTCAGGTCAAGAGAGTTCCACAGGGTCTTTCTGCACAGCAGGCCTATACCTCACCAACTCATATAAGTGAAGTCGCTCAGTCGTGTCCGACTCTTTGTGACCCCATGGCCTGTAACCTGCACCAGGCTCCTCTGTCCACGGGATTCTCCAGGCAAGAATACTGGAGTGGGTTGCCATTTCCTTCTCCAGGGGATCTTCTTGACCCAGGGATTGAAGCCAGGTCTCCCACATTGCAGACAGATGCTTTACCCTCTGAGCCACCAGGGAAGCCTCCAACTCACATAGGCTACTATGAAATGTGAGACCTCCTTCCCCTTACTCCACAACTCACCATCTTCACCCCAGGATGAGGGAGAGAGAGGCAGCATGAGACGCAACTATCCAGGATGACATGAAGCCTCACCTTACCCAGGCTACTGACTCTGTCACAGTGGTAAGGGTGAAGAAAACTCTCTCTCTGTCACTCTTGATCTAGGTACTTTGTGCATTCTAGACGGAAGGCTTAAATATTGGAAGGTTGTTCAGGCCTTTCATAGATGGATCGGGGGAGGGATGGCCACCATTTCTCCATTAGAGTCCCCTATCCATGGAATACTTAGATATGAAAGAGGGGAACAGACAGAGAGCTTTTTCCACAAAGTCTCAAATGTTCCTGGTGGCTCAGCTGGTAAAGAATCCGTCTGCAATGCGGGAGACCTAGGTTCGATCCCTAGGTTGGGAAGATCCCCTGGAGAACGGAAAGGCTACCCACTCCACTATTCTGGCCTGGAGAATTCCATGGACTGTATAGTCCATGGGGTCACAAAGAGTCGGACACGACTGAGCTACTTCCACTTCAAATGTTCACTTGGTCCTCTGTCTGAAATAGCACATTAAAGCTTAACCTAAAAAGAATATCCTTTTTAAAAAGAAGAACCATTTCTGGGAGGTTTGTGGGATTGCTATTCACACTTCAGCATGAATTAAATCAATATAAATTGCTTTCTTTTTAAGACCTAGTTTGGCTTCCCTGGTGGCTCAGTCAGTAAAGAATCTGCCTGCAGTGAAGGAGACCTGGTTTGATTCTTGAGTTGAGAAGATTCCCCTGGAGAAGGAAATGGCAACCCACTCCAGTATTCATGCCTGGGAAATCCCATGGACAAAGGAGCCTAGCAGGCTGCAGTTCATGGTATCCCAAAAAGTCGGATACAACTTCTTGATCAAACCACCACCAAGACATAGTTTAGGAGTTGATTAGTAAGGTAACAATTGTTTCCACTGGAAGAGGTCAATAAATACTCTTTTTTAAAATAAATACTTTTATTAAGTATAGTTGATTTATAGTGATTCAGATGTACAGAAAAGTGATTCAGAGACCTATTTTCAGATTCTTTTCCATTGAGTTCAGTTCAGTTCAGTCTCCCAGTTGTGTCTGACTCTTTGTGACCCCATGAACCACAGCACACCAGGCCTCCCTGTCCATCAACAACTCCCGGAGTCCATCCAAACCCATGTCCATTGTGTCAGTGATGCCATCCAACCATCCTATCCTCTGTCATCCCCTTCTCCTGCCCTCAATCTTTCCCAGCATCAGGGTCTTTCAAATGAGTCAGCTCTCCACATCAGGTGGCCAAAGTATTGGAGTTTCAGCTTCAACATCAGTCCCTCCAATGAACACCCAAGACTGATCTTCTTTAGGGTGGACTGGATGGATCTCCTTGCAGTCCAAGGGACTTTCAACAGTCTTCTGCAACACCACAGTTCAAAAGCAGCAATTCTTCGGTGCTCAGCTTTCTTCACAGTGCAACTCTCACATCCATACATGACTACTGGAAAACCCCTAGCCTTGACTAGATGGACCTTTGTTGGCAAAGTAATGTCTCTGCTTTTGAATATGCTGTCTAGGCTGGTCATAACTTTTCTTCCAAGGAGCAAGTGTCTTTTAATTTCATGGTTGCAGTCACCATCTGCAGTGATTTTGGAGCTCCTCAAAATAAAGTCAGGCAGTTTCCACTGTTTCCCCATCTATTTGCCATGAAGTGAGGGGACCAGATGCCATGATCTTAGTTTTCTGAATTTTGAGCTTTAAGATGACTTTTTCACTCTCCTCTTTCACTTTCATCAAGAGGCTCTTTAGTTCTTCTTCACTTTCTGCCATAAGGGTGGTGTCATCTGCATATCTGAGGTTATTGATATTTCTCCCGGCAATCTTGATTCCAGCTTGTGCTTCCTCCAGCCCAGCATTTCTCATGGTGTACTCTGCATAGAAGTTAAATAAGTAGGGTGACAATATACAGCCTTGACGTACTTCTTTTCTATTTGGAACCAGTCTGTTGTTCCATGTCCAGTTTTAACTGTTGCTTCCTGACCTGCATACAGATTTCTCAAGAGGCTGGTCAGGTGGTCTGGTATTCCCATCTCTTTCAGAATTGTCCACAGTTTATTGTGATCCACACAGTCAAAGGCTTTGGCATAGTCAATAAAGCAGAAATAGATGTTTTTCTGGAACTCTCTTGCTTTTTCAAGGATCCAGTGGATGTTGGCAATTTGATCTCTGGTTCCTCTGCCTTTTCAAAGACCAGCTTGAACATCTGGAAGTTCATGGTTCACGTATTGCTGAAGCCTGACTTGGAGAATTTTAAGCATTACTTTACTAGCGTGTGAGATGAGTGCAATTGTGTGATAGTTTGAGCATTCTTTGGCATTACCTTTCCTAGGGATTAGAATGAATACTGACCTTTTCCAGTCCTGTGGCCACTGCTGAGTTTTCCAAATTTGCTGACGTATTGAGTGCAGCACTTTCACAGCATCATCTTTTAGGGTTTGAAACAGCTCAAAGATGGAGAAGCTCTACACAGTCATCAAAAACAAGACCGGGAGCGGACTGTGGCTCAGATCATGAACATGAAGTCTTTTCCATTAAACGCTATTAAAAGATATTGAATATAGTTCCCTGTATTATATAGTAGGTCCCTGTTGTAATCTGCTTTATATAGTAGTAGTGTGTATATGTTAACCCCAAATTCCCAATTTATCTCTTCCTTACCATCTCCCTTAGTAACCATAAGTTTGTTTTCTATGTCTGTGAGTCTATTTCTGTTTTGTAAATAAGTTCATCTATAGAATTTCAGTTTCCACATATACGTGATATATTTGTCTTTCTCTGACGTATTTCACCTAAATATGATAATATCTAGGCCCATCCATGCTGCTACAAATGGCGTTATTTCACTCTTCTATGGCTGAGTAATATTCCATTGTGTGTGTGTGTGTGTGTGTGTGTGTGTGTGTGTGTGTGTATATGTCACATCTTATCTATTCATCTGTCTTGGCTTCTTAGGTTGCTTCCATGTCCTGGCTACTGTAAACAGTGCTGATACGAATACTGAGGTGCATGTATCTTTTTGAGTTAAAGTTTTCAGATATATGCCCAGGAATGGGATTGCAGGATCATATGGTAACCCTATTTTTAGTGTTTAAAGGAATCGTCCTACTTTTCTTCATAGTGGCTGCACCAATTTACATTCCCACCAACAGTGTAGGAGGGTTCCTTTTTCTCCCCATCCTCTCCAGCATTTATTATTTGTGGATTATTAACAGTAGCCATTTTGACTGGCATATGTGAATGATGCCTCCTAAGGTTGCAGTACAGGGATTTGAGTACACACACACCAAAAAAGAAAAAAATACAATAAACCCCCAAACCCCAAATGGAATGTCTACCATTTACTAAAAATTTAGATGACCAAATACCAAAGAGTATTTATTTTTAGTAATTACCTTTTATCAAATCTTTACAAAGCATTCAACTTGGGTTTTCACAGGAAACTTAAGTTTTTCCAGAAACCTAACTTTTTCCTTGATTTATTTAATAATTATTTAAATTGTCTAATTAAATAAGAAGATGAAACCAGTATGAAAAGGCCTGACAGCACAAACCAGTACATGAACCCCGATACCCAACCGCCTCCCGCACCAGCAGCAGATATGCACAGGCACACTAAGGAGCAAGCACTCAGCAGGCTGAGGGCGTCATCAGGATGCTTCAAGCAGGGATTCTGAGGGCCTCAGTTAAACAGATCTGTCATAGGTGGTGGTTTGTTAAGAAGCTTCCACACCAGAAAGCAGCCAGTATTTAAGAGGCTCACGCTCTGGTCTCTTCCTTAACCTGTGCTACCTTCTACAACCACGCCACAGTTCATTCACTGCTCAATCCAAAACTCTGGCATTCTTCGGTAAACACAGCATCATTACAAAACCCAACCCTGAACTGCTTAGCTATAAAAGCTTAAATCTTTTACCATTACACTAAACTTTTCTATTTTACCATCCTGGTTTTTATTTCTATAACTGTCTTTTGTTTTAAACAGTTTTGCAGTCATTTATCTCATGTAAAAACACGTTCAATAAGTATTTACTAAGTGCTGTCAGACACTAGAATAGGAATTGGGACTACAATGCTGAGTCACAGAATACTTACAATTCCACAGTAGACAAAATATTAAACAATCATCTAAATACAGAATATGGCTCGGTGGTAAAGAATCTACCTACCAATCTCTGATCCAGGAAGATCCCCTGAAGAAAGAAATGGCAACCCACTCCAGTATTCTTGCCTAGTCAGACGCTTAGCAATTGAACAGCAGAAACAGCAGTAAATATATAAGTGTGAAAATCCCATGGAGGAGAAGAACAGGTGACAACACAGATCTGTAATTTATTTTGACATCCTTGGCTAATCTTAGAGTTCTCCAACCTTAAGAATAGGAATGTGACTTTTTCTCTGATTACATTTCTTAAATCCATGAAAAACAGACTTTGTTTAAAACCATATGCTACTTTGGTTATTCCTATCCATCCTTTGAACTAGGCTTCCCAGGTGGCTCTTGATGAAGGTGAAAGAGGAGAGTGAAAAGGCTGGGTTAAAATTCCACATTCAAAAAACAAAGATCATGGCATCTGGTCTCATTACTTCATGGCAAATAGATGAGGAAACAATGGAAATAGTGAGAGACTTTATTTTTGGGCTCTAAAATCACTGCAGATGGTGACTGCTGCCATGAAATTAAAAGACGCTTGTTTCTTAGAAGAAAAGCTAAGACAGACCTAGATAGAGTATTAAAAAGCAGAAACATCACTTTGCCAACAAAGGTCTGTCTAGTCAAAGCTATGGATTTTCCAGTGGTCATGTATGGATGTGAGAGTTGGATAATAAAGAAGGCTAAGTGCTGAAGAATTGATGTTTTTGAACTGTGGTGTTGGAGAAGACTCTTGAAAGTCCCTTGGACAGCAAGGAGATTAAACCAGTCAATCCTAAAGGAAATCAACTCTGAGTATTCACTGGAAGGACTGATACAGAAGCTGAAGGTCCAATACTTTGGCCACCTGATGCGAAGAGCTGACTCACTCATGCATTTTGCATACAAGTTAAATAAGCAGGGTGACAATATACAGCCTTGACGTGCTTCTTTGTTATTTTGCTCTATACCAATTTTACTGTCACACGTGTAGATTCATGCAATCACCACTGCAATCAAAATACAGGACCATTTCGTCACAAAGAATTTCCCCGCTGCCACCCACTATGGCTAAGTTAAATATGAAAGTTAAATAAGCAGGATGACAATATACAGCCTTGTTGTGCTCCTTTCCAAATTTTTAACCAGTCCGTTCCATGTCCAGCTCTGACTGCTGCCTCTTTACCTGCATAAAAGCTTCTCAGGAGACAGGTAAGGAGGTCTGGTATTCCCATCTCTGAGCAATTTTTGTTGTGATCCATATAGTTTATTGTGACCCCCAGTCCCGTCTGTCTTGGGTGGCTCTGCATAGCATGGCTCATAGCTTCACTGAGTTATGTAACCCCTTCATCACAACAATGTGAAGGGTGATCTATGAAGTGAAAAAAGTGGAAGTGAAGTCGCTCAGTCGTGTTCGACTTTTTGCGACCCCATGGACCATAACCTACCAGGCTCCTCTGTCCATGGGATTTTCCAGGCAAGAGTACTAGAGTGGGTTGCCATTTCCTTCTCCAGGGGATCTTCCCGACCCAGCAATCAAACCCGGGTCTCCCACATTGCAGGCAGAGGCTTTACCGTCTGAGCCACAAGGGAAGCCCATGAAGGGCGTATCTGAAGGGAATATGCTTATTTGCCTTCATACCACCTTCAGTGACATGTCCATTGTTTTCCTAGATTTTTTCTAAAAATGCAAAAATCTGTTGCTTTGTTTCTTTTGGCCATTTCCCACAACTTGTGGGATCTTAGTGCCCCGACCAGGGATTGAACGGGGACTCTAGGCAATGACAGCATGGAGATCTCACCATCGACCAGGGAATTTCCTCCAAATCTCTTTTTTTCTAATGGATTTGTTTTTCTCTGGTTCAGTTCTGAGAATTCTTTATACACTGTAGATAACAATCCTTTATCAGGCATGTGCTTTGCCACTATTCTTCCTCACTGTGGAGTCTGACTTTCCATCCATTTAACAGAGCTTTGCACACAGAAAAACTTTTTAATTTTGATAAAGTCCAGGTTATCAATTTTTTTCTTTTACGGACTGTGTTTTGGTGTCATAATTAAGCATTTTTTACTGAGGTCTATGTCTTAAAAATTTTGTTTTTAATCCTAGTGTGAGGTTTAGGGTAAAAGTTTTTTCCCCCTCATTTGTTGAAAAGACACTTCCTTCACCGTTTTTGTACTTTAGTCACAAATTCACTGGCTGTACTTGTATAGATATTTCTGAGTTTTCTATTTTGTTCCACTAATCAGTGTGTCAATGTCCCTAATACTGAGCCTTGATTCTTATAAAAACTCTTGAAATTAAAGATGGATTCTTCACAGTTTCTTCTTTTCAAAATTTTATTAACTTTTCTAATTCTTTTGCATTTCTGTATTAATTTTAGGATACCAATACCTATTAAAAATCTTAACAGAGTTAATGGATACACACTACTAAGTAAAATAGATAAGTACAAGGACCTACTGAGTAGCACAAGGAATTATACTATTTTATAATGAACTATAAAGGAAAAGAGGGCTTCCCAAGTGGCTCTGTGGTAAAGAACCCTTCTGTCAAGCAGAAGTCATGGGTGTGATCCCTGGGTCAGGAAGATGCACTGGATAAAGGAATGGCTACCCACTCCATTATTCTTGCCTGCAGAATCCCATGGGCAGAGGTCGCAAACAGCTGGACACGACAACGTGACTGAGTAGCACAGCAGCAATGGAAAAGAATCTGATCTCATATATCACTTTGCTGTATATCAGAAGCTAACAACATTGTAAATCAACCATACTTCAACAAAAAAGCAAAAACAAAAAAAAACTTAAAGGAATTTTAATAGGAATTACATTAAACCTGTTTATCAATTGGGGAAGAATTCATCTTTCCTATGTTGAATCTTCTAATCCATGAACACAGCACATCTCTCCATTTCCCTTAACTTCTCCCATTAGTATTTTTAAGTTTTCAGCAAAGAAGTCCTGAATATGTCCTGCTGGATTTTAAATTAAAAATTCTTTTTGGATAGGGCTGCTAGAAACAAATTCTATTTGTTTTCCTCCATCTAAGAATATCTTGATTTCTTCCTTCATTCCTGAAGGATATTTTTCCTGAATATAGAATTTTTGAGCTCTTTCTGTACTTTAAAAATATTTTGCAAATGCCTCATAGTCTCCATGGTTTCCGATGATTAATCCACTGTTATTGGAACTGTTTCTCCCCATACATACGCTGCCACTTCTCTCCTTGTATTTTCAAGATTTTTCCTGTCTTTAATTTTACGTAAGTTTTATTATGATGTGTCTTGCACATTTCTTTGGGTCTATCTTGTTTGGAATTTGCTCAGTTTCTTGGAGGTGCAGGTTTATGTCTTCTGCCAAGTATGGCAAGTTTGTGTCCATTATTTCTTTAATTACTTCTCAACCCTGCATTCTTTCCACTCTTCTCCTTCTCTTGCTGGAGTCTTTTTTGGTCACAATCCTACAGGTACCTAAAGCTCTGTTCATTTATTTGTTCTAGTAATGTCTACTGTCTTATCTTCAGGATCCCTTTGTCCCCTCCATTCTACTATAAGCCTACCCAGTGAGTTTTTTCTTTCAGTTATTATGGGTTTCAATGCTAAAATGTCCATTTAGCTCTTTATATTCACTATTTCTTTATTGAGGTTTTCTGTTTTTTCACTGAGCCTTGATTTTTTACTTCTTTTACTGTTTTGGTGAAGAAATTACTAGTGGAAATGCTTTAAAAAATTATGGCAATATGTAAAAAAGAAATAGAAGCCAGCTTGAAATGTCTCCCATTGATCAACTTTTGGACAATTTGGACAAAGTGAAAAACAATGATGAATTATAACCATTACTCACAGAAAGTCATGAGTCCATGCTTATATAAAAATAAATGAAGAGAGAGAAGAATAAGTTCTTCCTTACAGCAGAATGTCAGGAAAAGCAACATTTGGGAACCATTATATTAGGTTGATACAAAAGCAGTCGTGGTTTAGGGCTGTGAATTTTAAATCATTAAAACTTGGCTCAAACACATCTTTATTAACAAAATAGGAACCATTTCAATCGACACATTTTTGCCAATGAGAAATAAGTTTGTTTACTCCTGTAGCATAAAAACCCTTTCTTCAGAATTCATGAACTCTTGGCAAGCATTTTCTGTCTCCTACTGGTTGTGGAAGTGTTCTGCCTGCAAAAAGTTGTCGAGATGCTTGAAGAAGCCGAGGTTGGTTGGTGAGAGGGCAGGTGGGGCAAAATTTCATAGTCCAATTTGTTCAACTTTTGAAGTGTTGCTGGTGCAATGTGTGGTAGGATGCTGTCATGGAGAAGAACTGGGCCCATTCTGCTGACCAATGCTGGCTGGAGGCCTTGCAGTTTTTGGTGCATCTCACCAATTTGCTGAGCCTACTTCTCAGATGTAATGGTTTCGCCAGGATTCAGAAAGATCACACTGGCCGAAAGACCACTAAAAGTGACCGTGACCTTTTTTTGGTACAAGTTTGGTTTGGGGAAGTGCTTTGGAGCTTTTCTCGGCCCAACCACTGAGCTGGTCGTCACCAATTTGGTATAAGATCCACTTTTCGTCACACATCACAATCCAATTGAGAAATGGTTCGCTGTTGTTGCATAAAATAAGAGAAGACACTTCAAAATGACAATTTTTAAAAATTTTCAGTCAGTTCATGAGATATCCACGTATCAAACTTTTTCACCTTTCCAATTTGCTTGAAATACCAAATGACTGTAAAATGGTTGACATGGAATCTTCAGCAGTTTCTGTAGTCATAAGAGGATCAGCTTCGACGACTGCTCTCAGCTGTCCTTTGTCCACTTTTGATGCCCGGCCACTATGCTCCTTATCTTCAAGCCTCTTGTCTCCTTTGCAAAACTTCTTGAAGAACCATTGCACTGTATGTTTGTTAGCAGTTCTTGAGCCAAATGCATTGATGATGTTGCGAGTTGTCTCTATTGCTTTATGACCCATTTTGAACTCAAATTAAAAAATCACTCAAATTTGCCTTTTGTCTAACATCATTTCTATAGTCTAAAATAAATATAAAATAAACAGCAAGTAATAAGTTATAGGAGTAAAAAAACAAAGCAGGAAATGTGCATTAAAATAATGTATAACATAATCTCATTTACTTAAGAATGCATTCCAATATGAAATGGCAAAGTTCAACAATGTAACACCAAAATTACTTTTGCACCAACCTAATAGTAGTAAATTCAGTCAAGAAACAACCAATGCTAAATATAGTGGGTGAAAATTTGATGACAAAAATTTATAGTTTGCACACAAAATATAAGACTTCCCAGGTAGCGCTGGTGGTAAGGAACCTTCCCGTCAATGCAAGAGACTTAAGAGACAGGTTGGATCACTGCGTTTGGAAGACCCCCTGCAGGAGGGCATGGCAACCCACTCCAGTATTCTTGCCTGGAGAATCCCATGGATGAGGACCTGGTGGGCTACAGTCCATGAGGCTGCAAAGAGCCCACAAAATATGTATTAATTACAAAGGGAAGAAGTGTACCTTACAGTAAAGAAGCTTGGTAAACACCACCTTTAATTGAGTGATCAAAGTGAGTATCACTAGTCAAGAGACAAATCAAACCTCTAGCCCTCTAAAAAATGAGAACACTTCACCACTGTGAGATTCCAGCTATAGACACCTAAACCTGAATCTAACCATGGGAAGGCAATGGCACCCCACTCCAGTACTCTTGCCTGGAAAATCCCATGGACGGAGGAGCCTGGTAGGCTGCAGTCAATGGGGTCGCTAGGAGTCGGACACGACTGAGCAACTTCACTTTCACTTTCATGCATTGAAGAAGGAAATGGCAACCCACTCTAGTGTTCTTGCCTGGAGAATCCCAGGGACGGGGGAGCCTGGTGGGCTGCCATCTCTGGGGTCGCACAGAGTCGGACACGACTGAAGCGACTTAGCAGCAACAGCAGCAACCATGAGGAACTATCAGACAAGCTCTAAGTCAAACACATTCCACAAAACATATTCTTCCAAAGTGTCACAGTGCTGAGAAATCAAGGAAAGACTAAGGAACTAGTCCAGATGGAAGAACACTAAAGAGACATGACAACTAAATGCAAAGCACGATCTTGGATTGAATTCTTTTGCTATGAAGAGGATATCTAAGAGAACTAAAAAAATTTGAATATGGTCTACGGATTAGTTGGTAGCAATGAATTATTGTGAATTTCCTGAGTTTTATGTTTGTATCAAAGCTATGCAGCAGAATGTCCTTATCTGCAGCAATTATATATACTGAAGTATCTGGGAGTGACAGAGCATCAAGTCAGCAGCTTATTCTCCAAAGGTTCAGGGAAAAAGTTATCTGTACTATTTTTCAACATTTCTGTAAGTCTAAAATCATTTTACAGGAAAAAGGAAGATATAGCAAAGATTTGGGAGGGAGGGGAGGAAGAGATCAACAAACTATCGAACACTGTTTTATTACCCTAGTGGATTCTTGTTCTCTCCAATCTTCAGAAATCTCTGATCACAAGATACATATTAACACAGATTAAACTATAATTCTTCCAGAGCGTGAAACCTACAGATAATCTAGTATCAGAGTGCACTTGAAATAAATTAAACAGTATTCTGATGGGCATCTCAAAATATGGTGGAGGAGTTGACATTTTAAAGCTTTACATTGAATTAATGGTAGTTCAGATTTAAACTCAGATCTAAGCACTGAGTATTGGACAACTTTCCATAGCTTGTGTCGTATCACTTACTTATATCCAAAGAAAGAAAAAGAATTTGAAATCCAGTACAACCAAAAATGCTATTAAATATTTTAGAAACTGGACTGCAAGGAGATCCAACCAGTCCATTCTGAAGGAGATCAGCCCTGGGATTTCTTTGGAAGGAATGATGCTAAAGCTGAAAACTCCAGTACTTTGGGCACCTCATGCGAAGAGTTGACTCATTGGAAAAGACTCTGATGATGGGAGGGATTGGGGACAAGAGGAGAAGGGGACGACAGAGGATGAGATGGTGGATGGCATCACTGACTCGATGGACGTGAGTCTGAGTGAACTCTGGGAGTTGTTGATGGACAGGGAGGCCTGGCGTGCTGCGATTCATGGGGTCGCAAAGAGTTGGACACGACTGAGCGACTGATCTGATCTGATCTGACAACCAAAAATGCTATTAAATATTTTAGAAACTCAGTTAATTTTAAATAAAATCTACCCAGGCATAAGAAAATATTATAAAGTGAATTTTACTTTATTAAAATTGAAGTATAGTTGAATTTTCAAAGTGGTATTATAGATATATTTCATATTCTTTTAAAATTACTTTCAGTGGTTGTACAATGCACTATGTCCAACTTTTCCTACTTAAGAGACCCTAATCAAATGACTTCATATCCTTTATGGGTTGAATTGTGTCTTCCCCAAAGATGCCAAAGGCCTAATCCCAGGATATGTGAATGTGACCTTATGTGGAAATAGGGTCTTTGGAGATGATCAAGTTAAGATGATGTCATCAGGGTGAGCTCCAGTCCAATACTATTGCTGTCTTCACAAAAGAGGAAAATTTAAATACAGAGACAGACACACACAAAGGGAAGACAAGAAGAAGGCATGGAACAGATTCTCGCTCACAACCTTCAGAAGGAACCAACAGTGGCAAAACCTTAATCCTGAATTTTTAGCCTCCATGACTATGATAAGATAAATTGCTGTTGTTTGAGGCACCTGATGTATGGTACTTTGTTACAGCATCTATAGGAAACTTAACATTTGAATCTTACACTATCTCATCTGAAAAATGGGAATAATCATGCTGTCTCCCAAGGCTGTTCTTAAAATTAAAATGAGAATGTTAGTTATTTCGACAATAATCAGGAATTATAAAAATAACAGGATTATTTTAATATTCTAATAAATATTCAATACATACTACTCAAGATTTTTTCTATTTTAACCTTTAATGCTGCTAAGTTGCTTCAGTCGGGTCCTACTCTGTGAGACCCCATAGACAGCACCCCACCAGGCTCTGCCGTCCCTGGGATTCTCCAGGCAAGAACACTGCAGTGGGTTGCCATTTCCATCTCCAACGCATGAAAGTGAAAAGTGAAAGTGAAGTCGTTCAGTCGTGTCCGACTCTTAGCGACCCCATGGACTGCAGCCCACCAGGCTCCACCGTCCATGGGATTTTCCAGGCAAGAGTACTGGAGTGGGGTGCCATTGCCTTCTCCAATCTTTAAATAACATTTCTTAAAAGTATAAATTTTCCCTTTAAAAAGTTTTTTAAAAACCACTTTACTGAGATATGACTGACATACAAAAGGCTGTATATATTTAATGTATACACACTCAGTAAGTTTGGAGATAATATGCATCTGTGAGGCCACCATTAAAGCCATAAACTTATTCACCACCTATAAAAGTTTCCTTTTGTGTCTCCCACCCCACTTTGTTTTTAATTAAAAACGTTTTTGTGGCAAGAGCACGAAACTAAGATCTACCCTCGTGGCAAAATTTAAAGTATATAATAATACACAACTGTTAACTATTGTCTGAGAACTTAAAATTTAATTTCCCAACACATCCCGCGCTGCCCCCCTCCCTGGGCAAAAAAACCCCAAACCCACTAAATGGCTGTCTATACAGCAATCCCAGGTAGCTGTGACTCAGAGAGCTGAAAACAATCAAAGGATTTGGTTGGCCAAAAGTAGATGACAAAAGAAAATAAAAAGTTTAAAAAGCTGACCATCTATACAAAAAAAGAGATATATTTGTAAATACTGCTTCTTGTCTTTGCTCTACTTCCTGTACTATTACAGTTACCCACAGTTTATAAGTGAAAGCATACATGTAGATTCCAGCTTGTGTTTCTTCCAGTCCAGCGTTTCTCATGATGTACTCTGCATGTAAGTTAAATAAACAGGGTGACAATATACAGCCTTGACGTACTCCTTTTCCTATTTGGAACCAGTCTGTTGTTCCATGTCCAGTTCTAATTGTTGCTTCCTGACCTGCATACACATTTCTCAAGAGGCAGATCAGGTGGTCTGGTATTCCCATCTCTTTCAGAATTTCCCACAGTTTATTGTGATCCACACAGTCAAAGGCTTTGGCATAGTCAATAAAACAGAAATAGATGTTTTTCTGGAACTCTCTTGCTTTTTCCATGATCCAGCGGATGTTGGCAATTTGATCTCTGGTTCCTCTGCCTTTTCTAAAACCAGCTTCAACATCTGGAAGTTCACAGTTCACATATTCCTGAAGCCTGGCTTGGAGAATTTTGAGCATTATTTTACTAGCGTGTGAGATGAGTGCAATTGTGTGGTAGTTTGAGCATTCTTTGGCATTACCTTTCTTTGGGATTGGAATGAAAACTGACCTTTTCCAGTCCTGTGGCTACTGCTGAGTTTTCCAAATTTGCTGGCATATTGAGTGCAGCACTTTCACAGCATCATCTTTCAGGATGTGGAATAGCTCAACTGGAATTCCATCACCTCCACTAGCTTTGTTCATAGTGATGCTTTCTAAGGCCCACTTGACTTCACACTCCAGGATGTCTGGCTCTAGGTCAGTGATCACACCATCGTGATTATCTGGGTCGTGAAGATCTTTTCTATACAGTTCTTCTGTGTATTCTTGCCATCTCTTCTTAATATCTTCTGCTTCTGTTAGGTCCATACCATTTCTGTCCTTTATCGAGCCCATCTTTGCATGAAATGTTCCTTTGGTATCTCTGATTTTCTTGAAGAGATTCCTAGTCTTTCCCATTCTGTTGTTTTCCTCTATTTCTTTGCATTGATCGCTGAGGAAGGCTTTCTTATCTCTTCTTGCTATTCTTTGGAACTCTGCATTCAGATGTTTATATCTTTCCTTTTCTCCTTTGCTTTTCACTTCTCTTCTTTTCACAGCTATTTGTAAGGCCTCCCCAGACAGCCATTTTGCTTTTTTGCGTTTCTTTTCTATGGGAATGGTCTTGATCCCTGTCTCCTATACAATGTCACGAACCTCAGTCCATAGTTCATCAGGCACTCTATCTATCAGATCTAGGCCCTTAAATCTATTTCTCACTTCCACTGTATAATCATAAGGAATTTGATTTAGGTCATACCTGAATAGTCTAGTGGTTTTCCCTACTTTCTTCAATTTAAGTCTGAATTTGGCAATAAGGAGTTCATGGTCTGAGCCACAGTCAGCTCCTGGTCTTGTTTTTGCTGACTTTATAGAGCTTCTCCATCTTTGGCTGCAAACAATATAATCAATCTGATTTTGGTGTTGACCATCTGGTGATGTCCATGTATAGAGTCTTCTCTTGTGTTGTTGGAAGAGGGTGTTTGTTATGACCAGTGCATTTTCTTGGCAAAACACTATTAGTCTTTGTCCTGCTTCATTCCGTATTCCAAGGCCAAATTTGCCTATTACTCCAGGTATTTCGTGACTTCCTATTTTTGCATTCCAGTCCCCTATAATGAAAGGGACATCTTTTTTTGGGTGTTAGTTCTAAAAGGTCTTGTAGGTCTTCATAGAACTGTTCAATTTCAGCTACTTCAGCGTTCCTGGTTGGGGCATATGGCAGAAAGTGAAGAGGAACTCAAAAGCCTCTTGATGAAAGTGAAAGTGGAGAGTGAAAAAGTTGGCTTAAAGCTCAACATTCAGAAAACGAAGATCATGGCATCCGGTCCCATCACTTCATGGGAAATAGATGGGGAAACAGTGGAAACAGTGTCAGACTTTATTTTTTGGGGCTCCAAAATCACTGCAGATGGTGACTGCAGCCATGAAATTAAAAGACGCTTACTCCTTGGAAGGAAAGTTATGACCAACCTAGATAGCATATTCAAAAGCAGAGATATTACTTTGCCAAAAAAGGTTCGTCTAGTCAAGGCTATGGTTTTTCCTTTGGTCATGTATGGATGTGAGAGTTGGACTGTGAAGAGGGCTGAGCGCCGAAGAATTGATGCTTTTGAACTGTGGTGTTGGAGAAGACTCTTGAGAGTCCCTTGGACTGCAAGGAGATCCAACCAATCCATTCTGAAGGAGATCAGCCCTGGGATTTCTTTGGAAGGAATGATGCTAAAGCTGAAACTCCAGTACTTTGGCCACCTCATGCGAAGAGTTGACTCATGGGAAAAAGACTCTGATGCTGGGAGGGATTGGGGGCAGGAGGAGAAGGGGACGACAGAGGATGAGATGGCTGGATGGCATCACTGACTCGATGGACGTGAGTCTCAGTGAACTCTGGGAGTTGGTTATGGACAGGGAGGCCTGGCGTGCTGCAATTCATGGGGTCGCAAAGAGTCGGACACGACTGAGTGACTGATCTGATCTGATACATGTAGATGTGTCTAGCACATGCCCAACACAGTAGGAAGTTAATAAATGTCAGCTGCCCCAGCCCTACCTCACCTCCTTCCCCTTTACTCAGTGGATGATGAGTAGCTGCAATTAATATTTAGGATAATTACATAACTTTGTAATCTCATCATAATGTCACTGTATCAATAAATTTCTTCCACCTTCACAAGTTCCAGTTAGAACAGAAAGGTACCAATCTAATTTATGTTATTTCTCATTTTGAATAGTAGAGATTAGAATGCACATAAATTACAATTCTATGCCATAAAATCTCCACACTGCCAGGAATAAAACAGTTATGTGTGCCTGTGTGCTCAGTCACTCCATTGTGCTGATTCTTTGTGACCCCATGGACTGCAGCCCGCCAGCCTCCTCTGTCCATGAAATTCTGCAGGCAAGAATACTGGAATGGGTTGCCCTTTCCTGTTCCAGGGAATAGTCCCAATCCAGTGACAGAACCCATGTCTCCTGCATTGGCAGGTGAATTCTTTACCACTGAGCCACCTGGGAAGCCCCAGTTATGTGACATGGGCTACCAAAAAAAAGAGTATTTCTTTATATCTCATCGTCTACATTGTGCACCCCACTCTCTCTCGGCCAGGCAGGTTGTGGCAGTAATTTAGTGAAAGATTCCTGAGGACAAGTGAATTTGAAAGGATAAGTCAGATAAGATAAGACAAAGACTCTCCTAGTTTGAGAAACTCAGGCATTCTAGGTATTTTACTAAAGAAGAAAATATTAAAGTATTTTCTTTAAACTTTTATCATTACAGTTTCATTTAGGATAATAAGCTTTTGTTTATTCCAAAGCCAGTCAGACACCTGAAATGTCTTAATTTCTGACTAATACTCTTTGCTATAATATCGATATTTTTTCATTAATGGTATCAGCTTTATTTTTAGGTTGAGTAATATTCTAATTTGTTTTTTAATTGAAAGATAATTGCTTTACAGAATTTTCTGTTTTCTGTCAAACCTCAACATAAATCAGCCATAGGTATACAGATATCCCCTCCCCTGTGAACCTCTCTCCCATCTCCCACCCCATTCCACCCCTCTAGGTTGATACAGAGCCCTGCTTTGAGTTTCCTGAGCCATACAGCAAATTCCCATTGGCTGTCTATTTTACATATGGTAATGTAAGTTTCCATATAAGTTTCCATACATCTCACCCTCTCCTCCCCTCTCCCCATGTCCATAAGTCTATTCTCTCTGTCTGTTTCTCTACTGCTGCCCTGTAAATAAATTCTTCAGTAACATTATTCTAGATTCCGTATATATGCATTAGAATACGGTACTTATCTTTCTCTTTCTGACTCACTTCACTCTGTATAATAGGTTCTAGGTTCATCTACCTGATTAGAACTGACTCAAATATGTTTGCCTTTATGGCTGAGTAATATTCCACTGTGCATATGTACCAAAACTTCTTTATCATCTGTCGATGGACATCTAGGTGGCTTCCATGCTCTAGCTATTGTAAATACTGCTGCAATGAACAACGGGATACATGTATCTCTTACAATTTTGGTTTCCTCAGGGTATATGCCTAGGAGTGGGATTGCTGTGTTATATGGTGGTTTTATTCCTAGGTTTTTAAGGAATCTCCATACTGTCTTCCATAATGGCTGTATCAATTTACATGCCCACCAAAAGTGCCAGAGCGCTCCCTTTTCTCCACACCCTTTCCAGCATTTATTGTTTGTACACTTTTTGATGGCCATCCTGACCAGTGTGAGGTGATATCTCATTGTAGTTTTGATTTGCATTTCTCTAATAATGAGTGATGTTGAGCATCTTTTCATGTATTTGTTGCTGCTGCTGCTGCTAAGTTGCTTCAGTCGTGTCTGACTCTGTGCAACACCATAGACCGCAGCCCACCAGGCTCCCCCGTCCCTTGGATTCTCCAGGCAAGAATACTGGAGTGGGTTGCCATTTCCTTCTCCAGTGCATGAAAGTGAAAAAATAAAGTCAAGTCACTCAGTTGTATCCAACTCCTAGCGACCCCATGGACTGCAACCCACCAGGCCGCTCCATCCATGGGATTTTCCAGGCAAGAGTACTGGACTGGGTTGCCACTGCCTTCTCCCATGTATTTGTTAGCCATCTGTATATCTTCTTTGGAGAAATGTCTGTTTAGTTCTTTTTCCCACTTTTTGATTGGGTTGTTTGTTTTTCTGGTATTGAGTTGTATGAGCTGCTTGTATATTTTGGAAATTAATCCTTTGTCAGTTGTTTCATTTGCTATTATTTTCTCTCATTCTGAGGGTTGTCTTTTCACTTTGCTTATAGGTTCCTTTGCTGTGCAAAAGCCTTTAGATTTAATCAGGTCCAACTTGTTTTCTTTTGTTTTTATTTCCATTACTCTAGTAGGTGGGTCATAGAGGATCTTGCTTTGATTTATGTCATCAAATGTTCTGCCTATGTTTTTCTCTAAGTATTTTATAGTTTCTGGTCTTATATTTAGGTCTTTAATCCATTTTGAGTGTATCTTTGTGTATGCTGTTAGGAAGTGTTCTAATTTCATTCTTTTACATGTAATTGTCCACTTTCCCCAGCACCATTTATTGAAGAGGGTGTCTTTGCCTGATTGTATATTCCTGCCTCCTTTATCAAAAATAAGGTACCCATAGGCATATGGGTTTATTTCTGGGCTTTCTATCTTGTTCCATTGGTCTATATTTCTGTTTTGGTGCCAGTACCATACTGTCTTGATGACTGTAGCTTTGTACTACAATTTGAAGTCAGGAAGGTTGATTCCTCCAGCTCCATTCTTTATTCTCAAGACTGCTTTGGCTATTTGGGGTCTTTTCACTTTCCAGAAGAACTGTGAAATTTTTTGTTCTAATTCTGTGAAAAATGCCATTGGTAATTTGATAGGGATCCCATTGAATCTGTAGATTGCATTTGGTAGTATAGTCATTTTCACAATATTGATTCTTCCTACCCAGGAACATGGAATATCTCTCCATCTGTTTATGTCATCTTTGATTTCTTTCATTAGTGTCTTATAATTTTTCTCTGTACAGTTCTTTTGTCTCCTTAGGTAAGTTTACTCCTAAATATTTAATTATTTTTGTTGCAATGGTGAATGGGATTGATTCCTTAATTTGTCTGATTTTTCATTGTTAATATATAGAAATGCAAGAGATTTCTGTGTATTGATTTTGGATCCTGCAACTCTGCTAAATTCACTGATTAGCTCTAGTAATTTTCTGATACTATCTTCAGGGTTTTCTATGAACAGTATCATGTCATCTGCAAACAGTGAGAGCTTACTTCTTCTTTTCCATTCTGGATTCTTTTCATTTCTTTTTCTTCTCTCATTGCTATAGGTAGGACTTTTCAGAACTATGTTGAAGAACAGTGGTGAAAGTGGACACCCTTGTCTTGTTTCTGATCTTAGGGGGAATGCTTTCAGTTTTTCAACATTGAGGATAATGTTTGCCATAGGCTTATCATATATGGCCTTTACTATGTTGAGGTAGGTTCCTTTTATGCCCATTTTTTTTGAAGAGTTTTAATCACAAATAGTTGCTGAATTTTGTTAAAGGCTTTTCCCGCATCTATTGAGAAGATCATATGGTTTTTATCTTTCAATTTGTTAATATGGTGTATCACATTGATTGATTTGCATATACTGAAGAATCCTTGCATCCCTGGAATAAACCCAACTTGATCCTAGTTTATGAGCTTTCTGATGTGTTGCTGCACTCTGTTTGCTAAAATTTTGCTGAGGATTTTTGCATCTCTGTGCATCAGTGATATTGGCCTGTCGTTTTCTTTTTTTGTGTTCTCTTTGTCTGGTTTTGGTATCAGGGTGATGGTGGCCTTGTAGAATGAGTTTGGAAGTGTTCCTTCCTCTGCAATTTTTGAAAGATTCTTAGGATAGGCATTAGCTCCTCTCTAAACGCTTGACAGAATTCTCCTGTGAAGCCATCTGGTCCTGGGCTCTTGTTTTTTGGGAGATTTTGATCACAGCTTCAATTTCAGTGCTTGTAATTAGGTTGTCTATAATTTCTATTTCTTCCTGGTTCAGTCTTGGAAGATTGAACTTTTCTAAGAATCTGTCCATTTCTTCCAGATTTTAGATTTTATTGCCATCTAGTTGTTCATAATAGTTTCCTATAAACATGTGTATTTCTGCATTGTCTGTTGTAACCTCTCCTTTTTCATTTCTGGTTTGTTGGTTTGATTCTTCTCTCTTTTGTTCTTGATGAGTCTGGCTAAAGGTCTGTCAGTTTTGTTTACATTTTCAAAGAATCAGCTTTTAGTTTTATTGATCTTTACTATTGTTTCTTTCATTTCTTTTTCATTTATTACTGCTTGGATCATTATGATTTCTTTCCTTCTACTAATTGTGGGTTTTTGTTGTTCTTTTTCCAGTTGTTTTAGATGTAAAGTTAGGTGGTTTATTTGATGTTTTTCTAGCTTCTTGAGGTAGGACTGTATTGCTATAAACTTCCTCTTAGAACTGCTTTTGCTGCATCCCGTAGGTTTTGATTTGTCGTGTTTTCATTGTCATTTGTTTCTAGAAATTTTTTGATTTTCCTTTTGATTTCTTCAGTAACCTGCTGGTTATTTAGAAACGTGTTGCTTAATCTCCATGTGTTTGCGTTTCTAACAGTTTTTTTTTTTTTGTAATTCATATCTAGTCTCATAGCATTGTGGTCAGAGAAGTTGCGAGATACAATTTCAATTTTCTTAAATTTACTCAAGTTTGATTTGTGACTCAGGATGTGGTCTATCCTGAAGAATGTTCCATGTGCACTTGAGAAGAAGGTGTATTCTTCTGCCTTTGGATGGAATGTCCTGAAGGTATCCATGAGATCCATTTCATCTAATGTATCATGTAAGACTTGTGTTTCCTTATTAATTTTCTGTTTTGATGATCTGTCCATTGGTGTGAGTTGGGTGTTAAAGTTTCCTACTACTATTTTGTTACTGTCAATTTCTCCTTTTATGTCTGTTAGTGTTTGTCTTATGTGTTGAGGTGCTCCTATGTTCGGTGCATGGATATTTACAATTGTTACGTCTTCCTCTTGGATTGATCCCTTGATCGTTATGTAGTGTCCTTCCTTATATCTTGTAATACTCTTTATGTTAAAGTCTATTTTGTCTGATATGAGGATTGCTACTCCAGCTTTCTTTTGCTTCCTATTTACATGGAACATATTTTTCCATCCTCTTTCAGTTTATATGTGTCTTGAGGTCTGAAGTGGGTTTCTTGTAGACAGCATATATAAGGGTCTTGTTTTTGTATCCATTCAGCCAGTCTGTGTCTTTTGGTTGGACCATTTAATCCATTTACATTTAAGTAATTATTGGCATATATGTTCCTATTGCCATTTTCTTAATTGTTTGGGGTTGATTTTGTAGATCATTTTGCTTCTCTTGTATTTCTTGACTATATAAGTCCCTTTAACATTTGTCATAAAGCTGATTTTGTGGTCCTGAATTCTCTTAACTTTTGCTTGTCTGAAAAGCTTTTTATTTCTCCATCAATTTTGAATGAGATCCTTGCCGGGTACAGTAATCTTGATTGTAGATTTTTCCCTTTCAGTACTTTAAGTATTTCCTGACATTCCCTTCTGGCCTACAGAGTTTCTGCTGAAACATCAGCCGTTAAAGTGTATGGGGTTTCCCTTGTATGTTACTTGTTGCTTCTCCCTTGCTGCTTTTAATGTTCTTTCTTTGTGTTTAGTCTTTAATAGTTTGATTAGTATGTATCGTGGCATGTTTCTCCATGGGTTTATCCTGTATGGGACTCTTTGTGCCTCTTGCACTTGATTGACTATTTCCTTTTCCATGTTGAGGAAATTTTCAACTCTAATCTCTTCAGAAATTTTCTCATACCCTTTCTTTTTCTCTTCTTCTTCTAGGACCCCTATAATTCGAAAGTTGGCACCTTTGATATGGTCCCAGAGGTCTCTGAGACTGTCCTCAGTTCTTTTCATTCTTTTTACTTTATCCTCCTCTTCAGAAGTTATTTCCACCATTTTATCTTCCAGTTCATTGATCCATTCTTCTGCTTCAGATATTCTGCCATTGATTCCTTCTACAGTATTTTTAATTTCAGTAATCCTTTTGTCTCTGTATGTTTATTCTTTAATTCTTCTGGATCTTTGTTAATTGATACTTGCATTTTCTCCATTTTCAAGGTATCATCTTTACTATCATTATTCTGAATTCTTTTTCAGGTAGTTTGCCTATTTCCTCTTCATTTATTTGGACTTCTGTGTTTCTAGTTTGTTCCTTCATTTGTTTAGCATTTCTCCGTCTATTATTTTTTTTTAACAGTTTTTGTGTTTGAGGTCTCCTTTTCCCAAGCTTCAAGGAAAGTTGAATTCTCCAGTGGTTTGTGTGAGCTTCATATAAAGATGAGATTTGTGCTGGTTTTTGCTTGTTTTTCCTCTGATGGGCAAGGGTGAGTGAGGTGTTAATCCTGTCTGCTGATGACTGGGTTTGTATTTTTGTTTTGTTGTTTAGATGAGGCATCCTGCAGAGGGTGCTACTGGTGGTTGGTGATGCTGGGTCTTGTATTCAAGTGGTTTGCTTTGTGTGAGTTCTCACTATCTGATACTCCCTAGGGTCAGTTCTCTGGTAATCTAGGGTCTTGGAGTTAGTGCTCCCACTCCAAAGACTCAGGGCTTGACCCACAAGTGGGTTTGTTATGGCATGAAGGGAGATCAAAACAAATATCCAAAAATGGTAAACCAGAGATGAACCCCAAATGGCAGTTACAAAATCAGGCAAATCATAATTAAAATAATGGAATACACACATATACATATACACACTGAGCAAAGTGAAAACAGTCTAACAAAAATAAAGTACAGTAGATTGACCTGGTGAACAAAGCAAATCAAAAATTATATTTATCAGTTAAGAACAAAACTAACTAAAGCACAAACTGGAAAACAAAACTAAAACAAGGTGCCAAGTGGGGAATAAAACAATGAAAATAAAACTAACAAATATGTTGAGAGGAAAGGAGAGAAAGAAACAAAGAATAGATATGCAAAGTTAAATAGAGGTAGATAGATTTATATATGTTACAGATAACTGCAACGGGGAAAGAACAGTAGGAAAAGCAAACAAAGGAGTTAAGTGTAGAAAAAATAACAACAGGTTTAAAATTTTTTTAAAAAAGAAAAAAAAAAGAGGAAAACTCTGCTGAACTGCAAAAGCCCAATGTAGAGGCAGAGGTATACAACAACAATAAAAAATGTGACTGAGGGGAAGGAAAAAAAGCTCAAAAGCTTAATTGGATTTCTTAGTGCCTGGCAGCTCAAAGTGTGCAGGGACACGACTGTCTCTGCTGCAGGAGTTATGGCCCTATCAGAGTCTTTTTTCCGAGCCTGTTGTAGCTGGCAATCAGAAGGCCTCTTTGGCCAGTCTTTCTCTGTAGCTCCACCCATTCAGGCACATAGAGGGCTGCCATGCCTGGGGTCCTACTCTGTAGATCGGCACTTCAGGCACCTAAAGGGGCCCCCTGGGTGGGGTCCTATCTGTAGTTCAGTGTGTCAGGCGTTTGATGGGCCAGCCTCTATTCTTCAGCTGCAGATGCTGGCATGTTGGGGGAGACAGGCTACGGTGACAGTGACGGCTTCACCCCCTACGACACTCAGCTGTATTGCCTTGCTTCCTTGGCTTCCTGGCTTTCTTCCACAGGCATTTCCCACCACAGTCTCCTCCCTCACATCCCCTCCATCCGTCTCTCTGCAGTCAACAGCAGCCCTTGCCCTGGGATTGCTCCACACTCCCCAAACTCCAGCTCCCAGCCACTGCACCTTCCAGAGGACCAGCTCCTGTCCGGGGCATGTATGGCTGCAGCAAGGACTGTCTGATTCTCATTCCATTCACGCTGTCACAGATCAGCTGTTTCCCTCTCAGCCTTAAATGTTTCTCCTCTGACTCGGACAACTGCCCCGATGTGTTCCCCCACCCGCTGAGAGCAGGTCCACTCCTACTAACACTCCTGTTTTTCCCCCTAGTTCCTTCATCCTACCGAGTTTTGTGTGGTTCTGTGTATTCTTTTCCTCTGGTCAGGTACTCCTGTCTGCTCTCGCTGGTGTCCTGCACGGACTCCTGTGTCTGAAGGTGTATCCTGATGTATCCGTGGAGAGAGACGTACTCCACGTCCACCTACTCCTCCGCCATCTCCTTCTCCTCTTAACTAATTTTGAAAGGTCCACTTTAAAAATATTTTAGGAAAATAATCATTACTTGATGATCAACTATAATAAGTAAAAACATGGAGACAAAACTTTCATATGTATATTTAGACACACTAAATATACATATGGACTTGCTCAAATTAGTTTAAACATACAAATATTATATAAAGTGGAGAAGAAAATGGCTACCCACTCCAGTTTCTTGCCTGGAGAATACCATTGACAGAGGAGCCTGGCCGGCTACAGTCCAAGGGGTTGCAAAGAGTCGGACATGACTGAGGGACTGAGCACATTATATATTTTTTGAGGGGGTATAAAGCCTACAGAAACAATTTTATGGTTTCTCCACACTACTTCAACATGTCTTTAAAGTGGTCAAATTTTGGGATGGATGAGTTAAGAGGAAATAATTCCATAATCAGTATCAATTAATAAGGAATGGGTTGGATCATTAAATTTTAATTTAAAAAATAAACAGATTTCACAGTTTAGTAATGTGCTTTGAAAGCAGAGGAAAAGTGTGTTTAAACTCCAGTTCTAGAAGTGTAAAAATTCTAAACTATTACTCTTTCTAAGCCTCAGTTCCCTCATCTGTAAAACAGGTACAATAATACTCCCAAGGGTTCTCCTCAGATTTGAACAAAACATATCTAAAAGCTTCAGTGGCACCTAGTAGTTAATTAATTGTTCTAATATTGCTATTAATAGACAAAATATTTAATGTAGAATAAATAAAACTATTTTGTCTTCTCTGTTGCTGTATTAAGTTACACAAGAGGGAAATTCACATGAAATGTCATTATGGTTTTTTATTCCCTTAAGTAAGTTAATTTATATTTAAGGTACTTTAAGAATTTTTAAAAGGCACTAGACTAGGCATCTAGATTCTAATCGTAGCTATACACTGGCTAACTGAACTTCCTTAAACAAGTTACTTCATCAATCTAATATTCACTTCAGTTCAGTTCAGTTCAGTCACTCAGTCATGTCCGACTCTTTGCGACCCCATGAATCGCAGCACGCCAGGCTTCCCTGTCCCATCACCATCTCCCGGAGTTCACTCAGACTCACATCCATCGAGTCAGTGATGCCATCTAGCCATCTCATCCTCTGTCGTCCCCTTCTCCTCCTGCCCCCATCCCTCCCAGCATCAGAGTCTTTTCCAATGAGTCAACTCTTCGCAAGAGGTGGCCAAAGTACTGGAGTTTCAGCTTTAGCATCATTCCTTCCAAAGAACACCCAGGGCTGATCTCCTTCAGAATGGACTGGATGGATCTCCTTGCAGTCCAAGGGACTCTCAACAGTCTTCTCCACACCACAGTTTAAAAGCATCAATTCTTCAGTGCTCAGCCTTCTTCACAGTCCAACTCTCACATCCATACATGACCACAGGAAAAACCATAGCCTTGACTAGACGGACCTTTGTTGGCAAAGTAATGTCTCTGCTTTTCAATATGCTATCTAGGTTGGTCATAACTTTCCTTCCAAGGAGTAAGTGTCTTTTAATTTCATGGCTGCAGTCACCATCTGCAGTGATTTTGGAGCCCAGAAAAATAAAGTCTGACACTGTTTCCAGTTTCCCCATCTATTTCCCATGAAGTGATGGAATATTCACTTAGGTCATTTGTAAAATGGTAAAATCCAGGTTATAATATTTTGATTAATAGATTAATTTTATAAAACTACAAAGCACTTCTATTAAACTACCACATAGGGATTATTACTGTTATATTATCTCAATAAAAATGAGACTTAACATGTACCTATTTACATTAATTTCACAACTTTTTCAAAAGAAATCAGAGCCAAATCTAAGTAGTAGGGCCAATCCTAAACTGTTTTCCATTGCTGGGTAGGACACAGGCATTCTAAGCATAACTATCATATCAATACATATCAAACAAATTTCAGAGTTAAAATGAACTATAATATACTGAGTCATTTTTATAATCATTCCACAAACTCAAAGGTAATCATCATAACACCTGGATTTTATCAGGGGCCACTAAATTAATAGCTTTTATTAGCATAAGATATTTACCAGGTATAGAAAGACTGCATTCTTTCTCTGAACTGATTCACTGAAACCTGAGAGTAGTTTGGTAATTAAAAGGCAGGGAAGCTCTTCTTACTTTTCCAGTCTATGAATACAAAAAGAGAAAAAGGCAAGACTGAGTAAGGTGTATGAAATAACCTAAGACTCTAAGGGGGAACAATCACAAATAGTGGGCAGCACTAGAATGGTTAGCTGCCTAAATATAAAGTGACTGGAAACAGGTATCTCTCTTGTGCCTACTTCCTCATCCACAGAACAGGGATACTAGCACCTGCAGCTACCTCAGAAACATGGAGGCAAATCAGAAACTTCTTGGACTATGTATTATAAGGGGGTGGTCCTTCATGAAGCTCGATAGCCTACTTCATATTTTCTTTTAAGGGTGTATTTCATTAACTTTAAAAAAGACCCCCAAATCTGACATTAACCTCCTTCCAAATTTATAAGCAACTACTTCAGTTGGCTGAGAACACTCACACAGATGACAGGCATACATCAATATAGATTGTTATCACTGAATTCTGGGAAAAGGTGCAAGATTACATTTTGTCTTCAGAAAATGAGAAAGGTCACTATTTGGTACACATGGGTGTGTACATTTACTGTCACTGACTGACCATTACATTCTTTGCCACAAGGGCTCAGAACCCTGAACAGTAGGTTCAAGCAGCCTTAATGGATGAAGAGCTGGTACACACACTGACTCTTACTTGCCACATACCTCTACTTCGTAGCTTTGTCTGAATTAGTATGACGTGACTAATTAGTGTACTTGGTATAAATTAGTACAACTGAGTAGGACAACATTAATGAGAATCGTCTGAGTTTTATATAACTGTGCTCAGTGCTCATGTAATAGACAATCGACTTTTTTCTATATATTCTATGATGTTCTTAACTACTTCATGAAACACTGAACCAAGAGCTTAAGTTCAAAGTGCAAACAAAATCAAATACGTAAACAGTTCAAACTATCTTCTTAAAAAGGAGTTATTTTTGTGAGAGAAGAGGCTCATATTAGCTCATAATATTGAAAATAGAGATCATCACTAAAATTCTGTCACAATTCTCCAATGATGATTAAAAATTTATTACGACATTTTACTATTGTTTCACAACTGAAAAAAAAAAAAGAATTTTTCCCTCTCTTAAAAAGTATGATCTATATTTAACTATGTATCTATATTTTTTAAAATGTTAAGCTGTAAGAGGATATACCTAAAACAAAAAGCAAAATGAAACAGAACATACTAATACGAAACAGAAACTAAATACACAAAATAAACAGACTTTTCAGTTCAGTTCAGTCGCTCAGTCGTGTCCGACTCTTTGCGACCCCATGAATCTCAGCACGCCAGGCCTCCCTGTCCATCACCAACTCCCAGAGTTCACTCAAACTCACGTCCATCGAGTCGGTGATGCCATCCAGCCATCTCATCCTCTGTCGTCCCCTTCTCCTGCCCCCAACTCCTCCCAGCATCAGAGTCTTTTCCAATGAGTCAACTCTTCGCATGAGGTGGCCAAAGTACTGGAGTTTCAGCTTTAGCATCATTCCTTCCAAAGAACACCCAGGACTGATCTCCTTTAGGATGGACTGGTTGGATCTCCTTGCAGTCCAAGGGACTCTCAAGAGTCTTCTCCAACACCACAGTTCAAAAGCATCAATTCTCTGGTGCTCAACCTTCTTCACAGTCCAACTCTCACATCCATACATGACCACAGGAAAAACCATAGCCTTGACTAGACGGACCTTTGTTGGCAAATTAATGTCTCTGCGTTTGAATATGCTATCTAGGTTGAGCACACCCATCAAAATCATCCAGAGCAGGAACTGTAACAAATAAGGAAAACCTACTCACCCTTCCTCTTTTAGACCAGTGTGATGGTTACAAAGTGACAAGCTCTTACTGCTGTCCACTGGCGTATCTACAGACCTCTTATTCTTTTGAAATTTCCCCAACTTAAAATGGATGCAAATAAGCCAGGTGTGATTCCAACAAAAGCGATCCTGCTGGTCCCTACTGAGTTTCCACAGAAACGTGCACAGTTGGCAATGGCAAAGAAGTTGTGTACTGGCCTCAAACTAGCTTAAAGTTTTAATATTCAAAAGGTCCGTCTAGTCAAGGCTGTGGTTTTTCCAGTGGTCATGTATGGATGTGACAGTTGGACTGTGAAGAAAGCTGAGCGCCGAAGCATTGATGCTTTTGAACTGTGGTGTTGGAGAAGACTCTTGAGAGTCCCTTGGATTGCAAGGAGATCCAACCAGTCCATCCTAAAGGAGATCAGTCCTGGGTGTTCTTTGGAAGGAATGATGCTAAAGCTGAAACTCCAGTACTTTGGCCACCTCATGCAAAGAGTTGACTCATTGGAAAAGACTCTGATGCTGGGAGGGATTGGGGGCGGGAGGAGAAGGGGAGGACAGAGGATGAGATGGCTGGATGGCATCACTGACTCGATGGATGAAGTCTGGGTGAACTCCAGGAGATGGTGATGGACAGGGAGGCCTGGCATGCTGCGTTGTTGATGGACAGGGAGGCCTGGTGTGCTGCGATTTATGGGGTTGCAATGAGTCGGACACGACTGAGGGACTGAACTGAACTGTGTGAAATAACAATCATAGTACTTAGTAAAAACCCAATACCAAAAAAAAAAGTGTCTGTGAAAAGTTACAATTACCAATGGCAACCATTCTTTTACTAAAGAAACACAGTTTATGAGAGTATTCCCAGTAGGTCACTTAAAATATAATAACCAACATCCAGAGAAAAACAATATAAAGTTTAATCTAAATAGTAGTAAATATTGTGTGTATCTTTCTTTCCCTTAAATGAATTCAGTATGACTCCTCATTGGTTTTACTTAAAAGTAAATGTTTTTACATCAGTGATTCTCAAAGGGCAGTACCTAGATCGGCATCCTCAGGAAAATGATTGGAAATGTACATTCTTGTTCCCACACCCCAGACTTACTGAAACAGAAACTTTGGGGGTGAAGTCCAGCAATATATGTTTTCACAAACCCTCCAGGAGATTCTGATGCAAGCTAAAGTTTGAGAACTTTATATAGTGTCAAATTTCAGAGGAGGCTGAATATGAAACAGAAACTGCAAAGCTTTATTTAACCTGTTGGAACTAAGTAAGACAAGGTAATAAAATACAATGCAAAGGAGAACTCACTGGTCTCCTGTATTAAGTCTGTTGGTTAGTAGATCACTGTCTCACAACACATTTCCCACCACTGAGGTCTTTAGACACACAAGGCAACAACCTAACCATTTATTACTTTACAGTAAGAGAATAATCTTTTTTCCAATACATCAATCATGTACGTAGGGATGAGCCTGAAAGTTTGAGTCATAAATTTTAACATTCTTCACTAAAATTGGCCCTCCATATCTATGGGATCTGCATCCAAGGATTTAATCAACCCATGTAAATAAAAAATAACTTAAAAAAAAACAAAACCCAGAAAGTTTCAAGAAGTAAAACCTGAATTTGCCACATGCTAGCAACTATTTACAGGGCATCTGCATTATTTTCACAACTATTTATGCAGCCTTTATATTGTATTAGATATTATAAGTAGTCAAAAGGTGATTTAAAGTACTATATACGATATATACAAATTCTATGCCATCCTATACAAGGGACTTCAGCACCCTTGGGTTTTGGTGTCCATGAGGGTCATGAAACTAATTTCCCCAGTGCTAAGGGATGGCTGTACTTGTTAAAAAAAAAGAAGAAAAAAAAAAGAAAATTTTTTTAAGAAACATACATGGAGAGACATCCATGTGTACATCCACTGGTGCTATGTATCCACTGGTGGTCCAGTGGTTAAGAATCTGCCTGCCAATACAGGGGACAAGCCACCTCAGGGAGAAGTCCAACAAGACAGTAGCCCCACTCGCTGCAACTAGAGAAAGTCCTAACACAGCAGTGAAGACCCAGCACAGCCAAAAAAAAAGGAACATACATGGGTGCAGTTCTTCCTTAGTATCTAACACATTAGAGTTTATACACTACAAAATACTCATTTTCCATTAACTTCTGTATATATATTTGTAATTCCTTCTCTATTTCCTTTAAGACAACAGACAGTGCTACAAAAAAACCAAAAACAAAACCCAGGTAGTTTTTAAAGTAACCAGAGAGATATAATGGCGAAAAACTACTGGGTAAATCAAATATGCCATATACCATTTAAATCAATGAATTCAAGCCAGCTGAAGTTTTCTGAAGGTTGTAATTTAAAATAATTTGCTAAATGCCTTCAGTATTTTTTGAATAGTTTTATTTTTGGCTGTGCCGGGCCTTTGCTGCTGGGAATGAGTTTTCTCTAGTTGTGGAGAGCAGGGGCTACTCATGTGTGGCTTCTCGTGGTGGCGCTTCTCTTGCTGCAGAGCATGGTCTCTAGGGTGTGCTGGCTTCGTGAGCCAGAGCACAGGGCTCAGCGGTTGTGGTGCACTGGCTTAACTGCTCCAAGGCATGTGGGATCTTCCCAGACCAGGGACTGAACCAGTGTCTCCCACATTGTATGGAGGATTCTTAAGCACTGGACCACCAGGGGAGCCAAATACCTTCAGTATTACACCTGCAAAATGTACTTTTAAAAATCATGTTTTAAGTGAGTTGACGATCAGTCACAATTTACAAAGAAAAAACCTAAGAAATTCAAAGCAGAATATTTACCTACACCAAAAATTATTTTATAATCTGTTTTATGATAAGAAGCATGATGCAATTTACTCAAAGGTCAGATTCTTGACTTTACAAACAAGGCAGGAAGCAGAAAAGAATATACATTTGACTTGTTTTCTCCTGCTTGTTATTTTCGTTTCTCAAATTAGGAAACACTTGAATTATAAGAACATTTTTACTCAAATATTCAAGGGAAAAGTTTTACTTAAGGGATAAATTCAAATCTCAGTTTCTAAGCTTACCATATTTCCAGCAATCCATTGTCTTGGAAAAAGAAATATAAAGAAAACATACCCTAAGGTCATCATTATTGTCTTAAATTTGTAAAACAATTCTCCATCAAAGCAGCAATACAGAATAAACATAAGTAGCAAACTGATTCACAGGCTCCTCTTCTCCTCTGTTAAATATTGGTGCTCCTTAGGGCCCATCCTTGGTCCACTTTGGACTATACCAGTGACTGCCAAAGGGCCCCTAGTGGGCCAGAGCTGATCCAGTAATATCGATTTCATTGACTTTGATGTCTGACAGCAGGCTACACACTAATGGTCCACGCTGGTTGCCATTCCTACTCTCCCACTTGGATAAGGGCAAGATCTGAAAGATTAACTAATACCCCAAGCTGATGACTTGTTCAGGAATGAACTGTACGTATACAAGAACTTTACTCAAATCTAGCCAACGAAACCAAGGAAAGAGCTCCTGAACTTTTTCTCACTTTGAGTACAGACAGTAAGTGGTGACTCTCCCTTCTTTGGACATGAACAAGGAAGCATATTTTCCTGGTTGCTGCTGGAAGTTGTTTTGCAACCATAAATAAAAGAACCCGAGGGCACAGCAACCTAGAGTCCAGTTCTACCATCTCTAAAGCGTCTAATCTCTTAATTATGTGAGCCAAGTCACACGAGATATTTGGGAGTGTGTGTGTGCAGGTGTGTGTATACACGCACACGATTCTCTAACATGAATGTGAGAGAAAACAAGCAGGACTGTGGAAAAGGCATGCCGGATCTCAGGAGCTCCAGGCCAGCAGCACTGCCACAGGGTAGCCGGGCTTCATTCTGCCCAACGTGAAGGGGCAAGAGCCCCTGAAGTAATGTCACTCAGATAATCTTTGACTATCTGAGACCATCTGGGAGACAAATGAGGCTATTAAAACTCTCCATTCTAAGCTTGAACTTACCATTAAACAGATTTCATTTTTACTTTGGAAAAACTCCCCAATAATAAGCTAATATGCAATGGAATATGCTCAATGTAAAAGAGAGACGCCCCGAGCACCTCCTCCCACCCTGAAAAAATGAAACTTGGAAAAAAAAAAACAGAAACAGTATTATATTGTAGACCACTTCATAAAATCTCCTTACACTTGAAGAGGCCATAAACCTCCGAACATGCCACCATTTGCGTTGAGCCCCTTATAAACATATCATTCTTTTGTAGTAAAATCTTAATACTTAGAGAAAAATTAGGAATATAAAAAGTACAGGCCATTAAAGAAAATAAAAGTGGCACAACTGATCTTAACATAATCAGCTTGTACATACTACCACTGAACATTTTCAAGGTTTTCCTTTATCATTTAACAACAGTAGTAAGTACTACTATCCTCTATCACTAGATACAGAATTGAATCTAACATAAAGGTAACCTTTATCTCTCCTGGTTCTTACAAACAACAAAGGATGAAAACTGCAGAGTTTTAGAACAAGAGAAATGTTAACAGTAATCAATTGAATGCCTTCATTTTGCATACTAGGACACTGCACGGCTGCGTGATTTATTCTGCAACACTCTTGCAAATGATGGCACAGCTGAAATTCAGACCCATATGCTGATGTTTGGTACATCTAAGTGTTCTGCACATTGACCACCTTCTCTTTTAGAAATGCAAAAATATTTTCTAACAAGAATTTTACAAAATCACTTTTTAAAAAGTAATCAATGTCATGTTAATCATTTTAAGTATACTGACTACTGATCACTATTCTCTAAAGATCACTTTAAAATAAGGTTTACACATATTCATCTAATTTGTCCACTCAAAAAAAAAACAACTTTAAGAAATTATGGGCTTCCTTGGTGGTGCAGTGGGTAAGAATCCATCTGCCAATGCAGGGGACACTAGTTTGACCCCTAGTCCAGGAAGATTCCACAAGACTCGGAGTAACTAAGTCTGTGCACCTCACTTACTGAGCAAGGGCGCTTCAACTACCAACCCTGTGAAGCCTGAAAACCTACAAGCCTGGACTCCAAAACAAGACAAGCCATCACAATGACAAAGTCTGCACTACACAACCAGAGAACAGCCTCCATCTGCCTAACAAGAGAAAAGCCTGAGCAAAGCAACAAAAACCCAGCACAGTCAAAAATAATAATAAAAAAAGTAATCATTATGTACAGGGTTCTCTGCTCCAGGAAGCCAGAAATATCAGACCTGAAAAGCTACCAGACTGAAAGCAATCAGAATGAAAAGCTGCTGCTGCTGCTAAGTCACTTCAGTCGTGTCCAACTCTGTGCGACCCCATAGACGGCAGCCCATCAGGCTGCACAGTCCCTGGGATTCTGGGACATTAGAAATCTATAATTTAAGTAAAGGCTAAGACATGTTTTTACTTTTAAAAGGGAGCAAACACATATTTTAATACAAAGAGAAAAGGTAGTTTTCATAAAATTTTAAGATTCTTTACTAATATTGAAAACCTATAAATAACTAGATATTTATGTAATAATTTATTCTAAAAAATAGATAAAATGTTTAAATTCTGTAACATCATTTGGGGTTCTTAATATTACCTTTCAGGTTTCATATCTGAGATGCTATGATCCTTTGCCATTATGTCTTGCCTCCTGCTTATTTAACTTATACACACAGTACATTATGCAAAATCCCAAGCTGGATGAAGCACAAGCCAGAATCAAGACTGCCAGGAGAAATATCAATACTTCAGATATGCTGATGACACCACCCTTATGGCAGAAAACAAAGAGGAACTGCAGAGCCTCTTGAAGGTGAAAGTGGAAAGTGAAAAAGCTGGCTTAAAACTCAACACTCAAAAAACTAAGACAATGGCATCTGGTCCCATCACTTCTTGGCAAATAGATGAAGAAAAAGCATAAAAAGTGACAGACTGTATTTTCTTGGGCTTCAAAATCACTGCTGATGGTGACTGCAGCCATGAAATTAAATGATGCTTGCTCCTTGGAAGGAAAGTTATGACAAACCTGGAGAGTGTATTAAAAAGCAGAGACATCACTCTGCCAACAAAGGTCCGTCTAGTCAAGGCTATGGTTTTTCCAGTGGTCATGTATGGATGTGAGAGTTGGACTATAAAGAAAGCTGAGCGCCGAAGAATTGATGCTTCTGAACTGTGGTGTTGAAGAAGCTTCTTGAGAGTCTCTTGGACTACAAGGAGATGAGACCAGTCAATCCTAAAGGAAATCAACCCTGAATATTCATTGGAAGGACTGATAATGAAGCTAAAACTCCATTACTTTGGCCACCTGATGCAAAGAGCTTACTCATTACAAAAGACCCTGATGCTGGGAAAGATAGAAGGCAGGAGGAGAAGGGGACGACAGAGGATGAAATGGTTAGATGGCATCACCAACTCAATGGATGTGAGTTTGAGTAAACTCCAGGAGTTAGTGATGGACAGGGAGGCCTGGCGTGTTGCAGTCCATGGGGTCACAAAGAGTCAAACACAACTGAGCGACAGAACAATAACAACCAATCACTTGTCTCCTATATGAAAAACCTATATTTATAACAGTGTTTAGTTTCACAGGCTGAATACAGGACAGGGCAAAAATCAGGGTAATTTACCCAAGTCAGTAAAAGAAACTGAAGTTATGACAATCTGGTGTGCTTTTCACACCATCATAACATTAAAATAAATTTCCACAAAATGTAAGGCCATGTTAAGCCACCACATAAATATACTCTCTATATGCATGCCTCTGCAGTTTGTGGGTCATCTGCTCCGCAGCTCTATGGTGGGGTTAATGGCGACCTGCTCCAACAGGGCTTATGCCACAGGCTGTATGACCAGGGAACTGCACCCAGAGCCCCTGCCCCTGTGGCAGGCCACTCGTACCTCTGCAGGAGACTCAAACGTAGGTCTGGCTCAGTATTCTTCAGTATTCAGTAATACTTCAGTATTCTTGCCTGGAGAACCCCATGAACAGTATGAAAAGGCAAAAAGATAGGACACTGAAAGATGAACTCTCCAGGTCCGTAGATGCCCAATATGCTACTGGGAAAGAGTGGAGAAATAATTCCAGAAAGAATGAAGAGACAGAGCCAAAGCGAACACAACACCCAGCTGTGGATGTGATTAGTGATGGAAGTAAAGTCTGATGCTGTAAAGAGTGATACTGCATAGGAACCTGGAATGTTAGGTCCGTGAATCAAGGTAAATTGGAAGTGGTCAAACAGAAGATGGCAAGAGTAAACTGGTATTTTAGGAATCAGTGAACTAAAATGGACTGGAATCAGTGAATTTAATTCAAATGACCATTATATCTACTGTGGGCAAGAATCCCTTAGAAGAAATGGGAGTAGCCCTCATAGTCAACAAAACAGTCTGATATGCAGTACCTGGGTGCAATCTCAAAAATGACAGAATGATCTATGTTTGTTTCCAAGGCAAACCATTCAATATCACCGTAATCCATGTCTACGCCCCAACCAGTAAAGCTTAAGACGCTGAAACTGAACGGCTCTATGAAGACCTACAAGACTTTCTAGAACTAACACCCAAAAAAGATGTCTTTTCATCATAGGAGACTGGAATGCGAAAGTAGGAAGTCAAGAGCTACCTGGAGGAACAGGCAAGTTTGGCATTGGAGTACAAAATGAAGCAGGGCATAGGCTAACAGAGTTTTGCCAAGAGAATGCACTGGTCATAGCAAACACCCTTTTCCAACAACACAAGAGACTATTCTACATATGGACATCACCAGATGGTCAATACCGAAATCAGACTGTTTCTATTCTTTGCAGCTAAAGAAGCAGAACCTCTATAAAGTCAGCAAAAATAAGACCAGAAACTTACTGTGGCTCAGATCATGAACTCTGTATTGCCAAATCCAGACTAAAATTGAAGAAAGTAAGGAAAACCACTAGACCATTCAGGTATGACCTAAATCAAACCCCTTATGATTATACAGTGGAAGCGACAAACAGATTCAAGGGATTAGGTCTGATAGACAGAGTGCCTGAAGAACTATGGACAGAGGTTTGTAACATAACACAGGAGGCAGTGACTTAAACCATCCCCAAGAAAAAGAAATGCAAAAAGGCAAACTGGTTGTCTGAGGAGGGCTTACAAATATTTAAGAAAAGGAGAGAAGCAAAAGGCAAAGGAGAAAAGGAAAGATATACCCATTTGAATGCAGAGTTCTAAAGAATAGCAAGGAGAGATAAGAAAGCCTTCCTCAGTGACCAATGCAAAGAAATAGAAGAAAACAACAGAATGGAAAAGACTAGAGATCTCTTCAAGAAAATTATAGCGATACTAAGGGAATATTTCATGCAAAGACGGTCACAATAAATGGCAGAATGGTATGGACCTAACAGAAGCAGAAGTTATTAAGAGGTGGCAAGAATACACAGAAGAACTGTACAAAAAAGATCTTCACGACCCAGATAACCACAGTGGTGTGATCACTCACCTAAAGCCAGACATCCTGGAATGTGAAGTCAAGTGGGCCTCAGAAAGCATCACTACGAACAAAGCTAGTGGAGGTGATGGAATTTCAGTTGAGCTATTTCAAATCCTAAAAGATGATGCTGTGAAAGTGCTGCACTAAGTATGTCAGCAAATTTGGAAAACTCAGCAGTGTCTAGAGGACTGGAAAAGGTCCATGTTCATTCCAATCCCAAAGAAAGGCAATGCCAAAGAATGCTCAAACTACCGCATAATTGCACTCATCTCACACGCTAGTAAAGTAATGCTCAAAATTCTCCAAGCTTCAATAGTATGTGAACCGTGAACTTCCAGACGTTCAAGCTGAATTTAGAAAAGGCAGAGGAACCAGAGATCAAATTGCCAATATCCAGTGGATCATAGAAAAATAAGAGAGTTCCAGAAAAACATCTACTTCTGCTTTATTGACTACGCCAAAGCCTTTGACTATGTAGATCACAACAAACTGGAAAATTCTTCAAGACATAGGAATAGCAGACAGCCTTACTTGCCTCCTGAGAAATCTGTATGCAGGTCAAGAAGCAACAGTTAGAACCAGACATGGAACAACGGACTGGTTCCCAATTGGGAAAGGAGTACATCAAGGATGTATAACATCACCCTGCTTATTTAACTTACATAAAGACTACATCATGCGAACTGCCTGGCTGTATGAAGCACAAGCTGGACTGAAGACTGCCGGGACAAATATCAATAACCTCAGATATGCAGATGACACCACCCTTAGTGAAGAGGAACTAAAGAGCAGAAAGTGAAGAGGAACTAAAGAGCCTCTTGATGAAAGTGAAAGAGAAGAGTGAAAAAGCTGCCGTAAAACTCAACATTCAAAAAACAAAGATGGTGGCATCCAGTGCCATCACTTCATGGCAAATAGATGGGGAAACAATGGAAACAGTGAGGGACTTTATTTTCTTGGACTCCAAAATCACTGCAGACAGTGACTCAGCCATGAAATTAAAAGATGCTTGCTCCTTGAAGGAAAACTTATGACCAATCTAGACAGCTTATGAAAAAGCCGAGACATTACTTTGCCTACAAAGGTCCGCCTAATCAAAGCTAGGGTTTTTCCAGGAGTCATATATGGATGTGAGAGTTGGACTATAAAGAAAGCTGAGTGCTGAAGAATTGATGCATTTGAACTTTGAAAGTCCTTGGGACTGTAAGATCAAACCAGTCACTTGTAAAGGAAATCAGTCCTGAATGTTCATTGGAAGGACTGATGTTGAAGCTGAAACTCCAATACTTTGGCCAACTGATGCGAAGAACTGACCCACTGGAAAAGACCCTGATGCTGGGAAAGATTGAGGGCAGGAGGAGAAGGGGATGACAGAGGATGAGATGGTTGGATGGCATCACTGACTTGATGGACATGAGTTTGAGCAAGCTCTGGGAGTTGGTGATGGACAGGGAAGCCTGGTGTGCTGCAGTCCTTGGGGTCACAAAGAGTTGAACACTGCTGAATGACTGAACTGAAGTGCGTAGACCGTGAATTCACTGACAGTCTCATGGTTAGGAGTTGGCACATTCATAACTGAGGAAGTGCATATACTGGGAATCCCATGACAGTCTAATGGTTAGGACTTGGCACTTTCGCAACCGAGAGCGTAGGTTCAAGCCCTGATAGGAATTAAGATCTTGCAATGTGTCATGGCTATAAAAAAATTAAAATTAAAAAAGTGCACATACCACCACAGGGATATATACCAAGGTCATCAGCCTTACAGTCTTTGCGATTTCTTTTCCTTCAATCTAGGATGCTTCTGCCCAGGTAGCTTCTTTTTCTTTGCTATTCCAGTCTTGGGACTGAAAGTCATCTCGTCAAAGAAGGCTTCCCTGACCATGCAATCTAAAGACTATTTCTCCCTCCCTGTACCAATCCATGACTATCATGTCATGCCATTTTGTTCTATGTTCTCATAATTTTAACTTACTCCATTAAAAGACAAGGGCATGTTTCATGCAAAGACGGGCACAATAAAGGGCAGAAATGGTAAGGACCTAACAGAAACAGAAGTCATTAAGAAGAGATGGCAAGAATACACAGAAGAACTAAACAGAAAAGGTCTTAATGAACTGGATAACCACAATGGTGTGATCACTCACCTGAGAGCCAGACATCCTGGAGTGTGAAGCCAAGGAAGCATTAGTAGAAACAAAGCTTGTGGGGGTGATGGAATTCCAGATGAGCTATTTAAAATTCGAAAATAGGATGATGCTGTTAAAGTGCTGCAATCGAATGCCAACAAATTTGGAAAACTCAGTAGTTGCCAAAGGCTCCGAAGAAGGGCAGTGTCAAAGAATGTGCAATCTACCATACAATTGCACTCATTTCACATGCTAGAAAGGTAATACTCAGAATCCTTCCAGCTAGGCTTCAGCAATACGTGAACCAAGAACTTCCAGATGTACAGGCTGGTTGAGAAAAGGGAGAGGAACCAGAGACCAAACTGCAAACATTTGTTAGATCATAGAGACAGTAAGGGAATTCCCAAAAAAACATGTACTTCTGTTTCACTGACTATGCTAAAGCCTTTGACTTGTAGGGATAACAACAAACTGTGGAAAATACTTAAAGAGATGGGAATACCAGACCACTTTATCTATCTCCTGGGAAACTTGCACGTAGGTCAGGAAGCAACAGTTAGAACTGGGCATGGAACAACGGACTGGTTCCAAATCGGGAAAGGAGCACAACAAGGCCGCACATTGTCACCTTGCTTATGTAACTTACATGCAGAGCACATCATGCGAAATGTGGACTGGGTAAATCAAAAGCTGAAATCAAGATTCCTCAGATGTGCAGATGATACCACTCTAATGGCATAAAGTGAAGAGGGACTAAAAGCTGGCTTAAAAATCAACATTCAAAAAATGAAGATCATGGCGTCCAGTCCCATCACTTCATGGCAAATGGATGGAGGAGAAGTGGAAACAGTGGCAGATTTTATTTTCCTGGGTTTCAAAATCACTGTGGACAGTGACTGCCGGAATGAAATTAAAAGGTACCTGCTCCTTGGAAGAAAAGCTACGACAAACCTAGAATGTATTAAAAAGCAGAGACCTCACTTTGCTGACCAAAGTCAGTATAGTCAAAGCTATGGTTTTTCCAGTAGTCATGTACAGATGTGAGAGTTGGACCATAAAGAAGGCTGAGTGGTGAAGAATTGGTGCTTTCAAATCAGGGTGCTGGTGAAGACTCTTGAGAGTCCTGTGGGCTGCAAGGAGATCAAACCAATCAACCCCAAAAGAAGTCAACCTTGAACAGTCCTTTCAAAAGGACTGATGCTGAAGCTCCAATACTTTGGCCACCTGATGTGAAGAGCTGACTCATCAGAAAACACCCCAATGCTGGGAAAGATTGAAAGCAAAAGGAGCAGGGGGCAACAGAGGATGAGACTGTTAGAGAGCATCACCGACTCGATGGACATGAGTCTCAACAAGTTCGGGGAGTTGGTGATGGACAGGGAAGCTTGGCGTGCTGCAGTCCATGGGTTGACAAAGAGCTGGACACAACTGAGTGACTGAACAAAACAAAAAAAGGCAAGCTTTCTGGGCACAGGTATTTTTTCAGTCTGTCTTATTCACAACAGCAACCTTAGCGCATAGTAGAGTGTGAACGGTACTCAGAAGTATTTCTTAAGTGAATGAAAGGAAACTAGGAAGTCAGTATCTATCAGATCAGGGATAGCAGCTTAAGCCCATGATAAAGCAGACTCCTTGAAAGAAATTATTTCCGAAAAAGACAGAAATATGTGTTCAGAGAAGTCCTTTACTGATTTTGAATAAAAGCAGCCCTCCTAACAAAACCCTACTAAAAGTATACTCCTGATAGCATATCTGAAATACAACAGTTAAATATTTTGTTTACCAAATATTTTTTTTTTTAAGTCAGGGCCATAGAGGAGACTCAGTTCAATTCAGTTCAGTTGCTCAGTCATGTCTGACTCTGCGACCCCATGGACTGCAACACGCCAGGCCTCCCTTGTCCATCAGCACTCCTGGAGTTTACCCAAACTCATGTGCATTGAGTCAGTGATGCCATCCAACCATCTCATCCTCTGTCGTCCCCTTCTCTTCGCACTTTCAATCTTTCCCACCATCAGGGTCTTTTCCAATGAGTCAGCTCTTCACATCAGGTGGCCAAAGTATTGGAGTTTCAACTTCAACATCAGTCCTTCCATTGAACACCCAGGAATGATGTCCTTTAGGATGGACTGGTTGGATCTTCTTACAGTCCAAGGGACTCTCAAGAGTCTTCTCCAACACCACAGTTCAAAAGCATCAATTCTTTAGCACTCAGCTTTCTTATAGTTTAACTCTCACATCCATACGTGACCACTGGAAAAACCATAGCCTTGACTAGATGGACCTTTGTTGAAAAGTAATGTCTCTGGTTCTTAATATGCTGTCCAGGTTGGTCATCTCCAGTACTCTTGCCTGGAAAATCCCATGGATGGAGGAGCCTGGTGGGCTACAGTCCATGGGGTTGCTAAGTCGGACACAACTGAGTGACTTCACTTTCACTTTTCACTTTCATGCACTGGAGAAGGAAATGGCAACCCACTCCAGTGTTCTTGCCTGGAAAATCTCAGGGACGGGGGAGCCTGGTGGGGTGCCGTCTATGGGGTCACACAGAGTCGGACATGACTGAAGTGACTTAGTGGCAGCAGCAGCAGCAGCAGGTTGGTCATAACTTTCCTTCCAAGGAGTGAGTGTCTTTTAATTTCATGGCTGCAGTCACCATCTACAGCAATTTTGGAGCCCCGCCAAAATAAAGTCAGCCACTGTTTCCCTATCTATTTGACATGAAGTGATGGAACTGGATACTATGATCTAAGTTTTCTGAATGTTGAGCTTTAAGCCAACTTTTTCACTCTCCTCTTTCACTTTCATCAAGAGGATCTTTAGTTCTTCTTCACTTTCTGCCATAAGGGTGGTGTCATCTGCATATCTGAGGTTATTGTATTTCTCCTGGCAATCTTGATTCCAGCTTGTGCTTCTTACAGCCCAGCGCTTCTCATGATGTAACTCTGCATAGAAGTTAAATAAGCAGGGTGACAATATACAGCCTTGATGTACTCCTTTTCCTATTTGGAACCAGCCTCTTGTTCCATGTCCAGTTCTAACTGTTGCTTCCTGACTACAATTAGATTCAATTTAAACGTTCTCATTTTATTCTCCATATCTCTTAACTTCTCTTTCATATCTTTCACTACTTCAGCTGCTTAATTTCTTTACATCTGTCATTAACTCACTCTTCAAAAAGTACCTTATCTACTATTTAATTTGTTCATTGCATTTCTTATTTTTTTCTTTCTAGCGATTATCTCTTTGCCAAATCTGCTTAGTGATTTTCACAGCTGGTTACCTGCTCATGATTTCAATCCCCTTTTATTACTAAAACATTTAAAAACTAATTTAAATAGCACACCTGAGTTTAACCAGTCAACTTCCTTCAAGTCTGTGGGAGGCAGCAGGGCATCTACTCCTATTGCTGACTGTTTTGCCTCAGCTCTGACGTTGTCTTGTCTCTTCCTACATTCTGTAATTTTGGGGTATACACTCATATTAAGAAAACTAATGGAGAAGTCTAGAACGCATGGGTTGAATGTACATTCCTTCAGAAAGGTCATACATTTGCCTCTGCCTAACCTGAGGCATTTATACCTGGGGAGCACTTTTATTTCTTGGCTTTGGGTTTCCCAGATCACACAGGTAGTATAAATTTGAACTTCAAATTTGTATTTAAAAAGAGCTAAGGTTATAAATTCTCAGGAAGATTTGTACATAGATGTAAAGTGAGACAAGTCTTCACTGCAGGGCTCTGCTGGTGGGTGAAATTTTCCTGGCCTACCCTTCTGCCATGTATGGGTTGTTATTGCTGTTGCTGCTGTTGTTCAGTCGCTAAGTCGTGTCTGACATTTTGTGACCTCTTGTACTGTAGCATGCCAGACTCCTCTGTCCTCCACTATCTCCCGGAGTTTGCTCAAACTCATATTCATCTAGTCGGTGATGTGATCTAACCATCTCCTTCTCTGCAGTCCCGTTCTCCTTTTGTCTTTAATCTTTCCCAGCATCAGGGTCTTTTCCAATGAGTCAGCTCTTCGCATCAGGTGGCCTAAGTATTGGATCTTCACCTTTCAATGAATACTCAGGGTTGATTTCCTTTAGGATTGATTGATTGGCTTGATTTCCATGCAGTTCAAGGGACTCTCAAGAGTCTTCTCCAGCACCACAATTTGAAAGCATTGATTTTTCAGTGCTCAGCCTTTTTTATGATCCAATTCTCACATCTGTACATGAGTACTGAGAAAATCATAGCTTTGACTATACAGACCTTTGTCAGCAAATTAAGGTCTGTGCTTTTTAATACACTGTCTAGGCACCCCACTCCAGTACTCTTGCCTGGCAAATCCCATGGACAGAGGAGCCTGGTAGGCTGCAGTCCATGGGGTTGCTAGGAGTCAGACACGACTAGGCGACTTCACTTTCACTTTTCACTTTCATGCATGGGGGAAGGCAATGGCAACCCACTCCAGTGTTCTTGCCTGGAGAATCCCAGGGAAGGGGTAGCCTGGTGGGCTGCCGTCTATGGGGTCACACAGAGTCAGACACGACTGAAGCGACTTAGCAGCAGCAGCAGCAGCAGGTTTGTTATAACTTTTCTTCCCAGGAGCAAGTGTCTTTTAATTTCAAGGCTGCCGTCACTGTCTGCAGTGATTTGCGAGCCCAGAAAATAAAGTCTGTCCCTGCCTCCACCTTTCCCCTTCTATTTTCCCTGAAGAGATGGGACCAGATGCCATGGTCTCAGTTGTTTGAATGTTGCTCAGGATGTAGGCCTTTTGTAAGAGTTCCAAGCTTTATGCAGGGATCTCAGCTCCATTTCTCCACCCTGAAAAGTCTAGTCTTCTGCTAGAATAGACATTAAATCACAAGGGTCTGGAGGATGGTTTGGACAAAGGCCCTTAAGGTAGCGCCAGGGTGAGCTTGGTGACTATACATTTTCTTCTTCATGGATTCTGTGGAAATGCCTCACATATCCTTCGGCTTGCACAGAAAACATATAAAGGAATGTTATAGGCATTTGTAGGATTTTTGTAGAATTTCTCTGAATAATCCATTATAGTGTCAGAAGTCTTTGAGAGTAAGTTTTAAAATAAACAATTTCAATCCTCAAAAACAAGGTCTAGGACTTCTTTGGTGGTACAGTGGATAAGAACTCCACCTGCCAATGCAGAGGACACGGATTCAATTTCTGGTCCAGCAAGAATTCCACATGCCACAGAGCACCTAAGCCCATGAGCCACAACTACTGAGGCTGCGTTTGAGAGTCCATGAGCTGCAACTACCGAAGCCCAAGTACCGAGTCTGTGCTCCACAACAGGAGAAGCCACCAAAGCCAGTCCGCCACAAAGAAGAATAGCCCCACCTGCTGCAACTAGAGAAAGCCTGTGTGCAGCAACGAAGCCCCGGCACAGCCAAAAAATAAATACATTTAAATTAGAAAAAAAAAATCCACAATGCTCTAAGTTGATTTGCTTAGAGCAACTGCTGCTCTGTGTTGCCACAGCACAGTGTATCCTCTATCATAGCTCTTCCTTTACTCCACACTCTTGTCAATGTGGTTTAAAGTCTCCTCCTCTGCCCTGATTTTAACAGACATTTCTAGTGCTCACTACCTCAAGGTAATGCATCAACAATGACATTACCTGAGTGATTCTTGCCTTGGCTAGAACAGGAAAGTAAGAATCAGCAGACTCTTTCCTTAGCTTCACTAAGATGATAAGGGTCAAGGACAGTGACATGGTTTACAAGATACTATCTGTATTTTTTAAGAATAAGATCTGCGAAAGGTTTTGAAGAATACTCTTAACAGGACAGCAAGAATGGAAACTTACTGGCTGATTCTGAGCCACGTGTCACAGTAACCTAGGTGGCGGTAGCTGAAACTCAGATAGAAAATACAGGGATAAATTCAACGTGTTTTTTAGAGGTAAAACTGACAGGTGTCTGATTTGATGTGAGGGAAAAGAAAGGGATTGCCTCTATTAGGCTACAGAAAATGAACTAGAAGAGAGATAAAAGTTACAACAAGGAGACATATTTCAAGTTAATATTAAGAACTATTTTAAAATTATTATATACTTAAAAAAAAAAAAGGAATGATTCCAATTACAGCATTCACAGTTAAAGCCTTTGCATTATATCCCATCTGATATGTACCAGCAAGTCAACTGCAGCAATGCATCCAGGACTCCTACTGTCTGGCTGTGACTTTCCCTTCCAACCTGACCTTTACCTATTCCTTTGCCTTTCCTTAACTCCAGTAAAATGGAATTTTAAAAGAGTCCTGACTTTCTGTGGCGGCTCTGTATTTTTTCTCCTTTGTTCCACTTGCTCCTGCAGTCAGAAACTCCGGTAAGTCTTCACATTCTGCTCATCCTTCACGATCTAGCTCCACTGCCGCCTCTTCAATGCAGCCTGCCATAAACAGCCTTCTTGAGAAGAGTGCTGTTGCTGTTGAGTCACCCAGTTGTGTCCGACTCTACAACCCCACGGACTGCGGCATGCCAGGACTCCTGTTCCTCCCTTGAGAAGGGCGTCTGTGCCTTCCTCAACTCTGGAACTTTCTTAAAATCCACCAAGTGCCTTATCCGTAGGTACGGAGAAATGAATACTTGATGGGGATGCTAGACAAAAAATTAAGTTCCTAAAGGGAGGCTGAGCTTGAACTCTGACTTCCCCTCTAATTTTTATGATTTTGTGATTCTATAAGGCCTCTATTAAAATAGCCTTCAGACACACCTAAGCACTATTTGTGTTTAGCACGTTGAACACTTACTGAACAGTTTTCTTGTATCAGATACCATGTTAGGTAGGCTTCAACGTGATCTGATTTAAACCTAACAAAATTCTCTGAAGCAGTTATTTTTTGCTTTATTTTATAGATGAGAAAAAGGAAATTTAAGCAAACTGTCGTAATTCAGATGCTATAAAAATGGCAGAATAAAGGCACAAACTAAGTTTAAGCCTACTGCCCTTAAACCAACGTCACAGATGCCAATCGATTTAGAATTCAATTTCCACTTCTAAATAAAGCAAAACAAAGCAACTCATCTACTCAGTGGGTTCAATTCGACAATCATTTATTTATTGTGAAAGGCATTAACAAAATTCTGAAAGTAAGATGCGAAGAATAACATTAGAGCCTATCATTGTACGTATTAGAGTTCATGGTAGCATGGAAGAAGATTCTATAGTTTAATGCTAAAGATGAAACATCACATTATTTCCCATTTTTTTCATTAAAATGTTTAAGAGAGAAAAATAAGCTTATATTGACAGATGCTCTTCTTCACAAGCAATGTTCTATAGGAGCAGGGTTTCCCACTTTTGCCTCCAGATCAGAATATGGAGAGGTAAGGACTGCCTCCAGGACAATGTGTAAGATCTTAGTCTCATGAAGAAGTTTTTAAAGTTTTGGACAGTGGGAATACCAAAGTGAGTATTACCATGGTATTTTCAAATACCTGAAAAATAAACAAGAAATATATTTTAAATCCTGATCATTATTATTCTGTCAAATAACAATGGAAAGCCAGAGATACAACATGGTCTAACAGAAAGCAAAACAGTGGAAGAGGGAGTAAGTAGTGCTTCAGTACCTGATACTATGTGCTATGAATGAGGAGCACATTACCATAATAACAGGTTAATGCTCAGTAAGTGTTAACATGTGCCAAGGACTATTCCAAGTATTTGACATATACTATTCTCACAAGAACAAGCCTATTAGGTAACTTCTATTATTACTCCCATTTAACATATGAGAAAATTGAGTGATATAAAGACATTAACTGTTGCCCAAGGAGACCTAGCCAGCAGAATGGAGCTTAAGTTTTACTATCTAGTTTATCTCTGGAGCAAGTCCTGCATTTAAACTCTTACCTGAGATGCTAAAGGCGCCAAGAAGAGCTACAGCTTATAAATCAGACAAGGAAGTCAGAGCAGGATTCGCTGAGTAGAACAAGTGAAACAAGGGAGTACTGGGGTGGAAAAGTATAGAAAAAGTAGAACATGAGAAGGGAAAGTGGTGTGATAGTCACAAGTTCAGGAAACAGCAAATGGTATGTGTGAGGCGGTAAGGAAGTGCTCGGAAGTAAAGTTAAGAGAGGTAAGCAAGGACATAAAGTTCCTCATATTTAAATTTCAGCTTCAATTTAAAATAACTTAAAAGTTTAAATTTTAACCTTAAAGTTTTAAGGATTTTAAGCAAGAGTAACATAATTATTTTTTTAACTATTTTTTGATAGTTTTTTGGAAGCTATATGACTACAAGTTAACAGGGTGTCCAGTCTGAAAACTGAACCATGCATGAACTCAAGGCATGAATGGGGTTAGAATTGAAGTGGTCGGCTGAGAATGGAGAAGACACAGCGTGAACACTAAGGGGCAGCCTTGGCGCCAGTTTACATGCTCAGCTCAGTGAAGGAGACGAGCAGGAGGGCTGCCAGCTTCTGGGCCCAGTGACGGAGTGTGTAGGTGATGGCATTAAGGAGCAGGGAAGCATGAGTACGAGAAGGGACAATGTGGGCGTGAAGAGGGAATGAGTTTGGGTGTACTTAATTTGACATGCCTATGGGATCCAAGAGGTTCAGCAAGGAGCTGAATTTATAGGTCTGAAACAAAAAGGAAAGGTCCCTATCTTATCCAGATCACAGTATTCTTCAACACACTGCCTCACTCCAAAAGGACGACACACGCCAGGCAGCCCTCCACGCCACTTGCACACCGTCACTGCTATCCCTCTTTCTCACCACATCACATTCTGTAAAACCCCATAGTGATGACAGAAACTGTCCTACCAACAAATGCCATGATCGCTACATCTTCAAGCTTCAACTTTTCTTTATTCAACCAGCAAAATAAATCTTATTTGCTGTTTTGTTAACCTATCACCTTGCCTGGTGTACAAAAGTGCACCTGCAGGGGTGGGAGTATGACAACAAAAAAGATACCTAGAAAAGAAGATTCTTGCTAAAAGTTCTCATCACAATTTCTAATCTAAGCAAATATGCACTGCATTTGTTCCCTAAAGGATAGGGGAGTAAGACGCACAGTGTGGCTGTTACAGCAAAGATGGCATCATTTTAGGCTCCTGATCACACGGTACAAGGTGACTTTGCACAAGCAGTGTGGTCTTTAAAGACGTCTGTATGCATTATGGTGAGCTAGATTAACCCGAGCTATATCTGTATTCATATTTGCTTCTTGCGGGCTGGGGTGGAGATAACGTTGAAAATGCAGGCTTCTGTTCCCCAGCGACACTTCATTACACCTCATACTAGACCCTTGTTTCTTAACTCCAGCACTACTGACCTTTGGGACTGGGTAATGCTTGCTGTGGACACTGCACTGTGCAGTATGGGATGTTGAGCAGCGCCCCAAGTCTGTAACAAGGTGTCAGTAGCACCCTTCTCCCAGACGCAGTCAAATGCCTCTTGAGAGGCAAAATCGCCCTCATTTGAGAACACCTGCTTCAGAGCCACACAAATTTACTCAAAACTCTTTTTTTTGTGAACTGTCCTCTGGAACTAATCCCGATTCCTGGAATGCTCTTCCACATTCAGCAGGCCAATCTTTTGTTATTCAAACAACTCTTAAAATCCCTCTTTTATAAGCTTCAAGCACAATTATGTCCCAGAATTCTAAAAATCATGAATATTTACAGGCTACTAAAAGGCATTCTCCACTGGATCTGATTTTTAGTTCGCCAGGAATTTGCCCAACGACAGGCTGGTCAATTGTGGGGGTGCTTTAATATTTTTCATTTGTCCAATATCTAGTTCTCTATGTTTTTACAAAGTTCTAGTATTCTTCAACTTAATAGCTACCATTTATTAAGCCTTTGCTGTGGCTAAATACTGTTCTAACCACTTTGATATATTATGCTCAAAACAGCCCAGGACTCAAACACAGGCAGTCTGGCTTTAGAACCCCACCATCATCCCCTGAGGCCCGGCCTCCCAAATGTTCATCAGTAACTGCATCTACTCTACCTATTCAAGGTTTTATGATCTCAGATCGTATACAATCTCAAGGTTTTTTTTTAAATTTCCTGTTCTTTTGTTTTTCCTATTAGAGCAGTAAGAAAAACAAACCAGAGAGACATACAGTTTGCACTGACCAGTCTGACGGAAGTATCAAAGAGCATTCTATGTAGTACATGGCCTAGAATATACTGGTTTCTCAGTAACTACCTGGTTGAATGGATGCCTAAAACATCCTAAATTTTTATAATAACCCAGATTGAAGTGCTCTGATTATTTTGTCTTTTTGGTTTTTAAATGCCTCTTCTGGAACTTTCTTCTTTCCTAAAGCAACATGTCCAAACCTATATACAGTATATACAGATATTTTGGCACAAGAGTAGAAAAATATTTTCTATGTTTCTAACAATCCTTCTTGTAAAAGTCAGAACTAGTCTTTTGGGTGCAGCACATCAGTCTGCTATCTTCAAATAATAAAAAACAGTAATTTTAAAATTCTCTCTCCTAGTAATAGCTTGAAAGCAATAGCTTGCTGTACTACATGTAAGAATTGGAATATTTTCTCCAAAATACATTATTTTAAACTTATATAGTTTTCTTTATGTAGACAATCAGAGTCTTAGGCATTCTGCTACCGGGACAACACTCCCAAATACAATACTTAACATACATTTTGAATAAGACCAGTCTATAAATGGACCTCTGAAGAACTGTATAATTTATATTTCTTCATCTAAACCAGACCCAGATGAAAACTAGACCACCCTCCCCCTCTGGGGATGCTATCTTAAAGTATTTAGGGCACTTAGCTTGGTAGGGTGGAGTAGGGACACTATTTATATGAATACTTTCAGTAGTATGATTTGCATTCGTGTTACCTGGCGCTTTAAAAGCACTCAATAGCTGGCAGTCCCATATGCTCCTATTTTATTACTGTAACACTTCGCGTAGTAGCAAGCACGTGCCTTTGGCATGAGGACTGCTTGAAATCTAAGAAGCTAATATTTTAGCACAATTAATTTCTGGAAAAAGGTTAGAAAGAAGGAAGATTTTCCCTTTCATGCTTATTTAGGACTGGAAAGAACAAGCAAAGGAAACCATCTCAATGTAAAGGGAACGCAAAAGCCTAAAAGAAAAGCAAAATTGGTTGGTGGCCCACCTTGCCCCTCACGTTTAAAACAGAGTGGGGGTCATGTAAAAACCTAATGTCAACTAGCTTTTTTAAAAGTGACTGTTACAGTACCATCCATGCCTCTAGGCAATCTGGGCTGACACGGGCACAAAGACAACTGACAGGAGAAACTGTTTTGAAACATAACAACATGTCTGCTAAATAGAAAGTGTTCAGAGTTTTTCTAAATTCTCTGGATGAAGACTACTTAGAAACCTTAAAAAACAGCTGTAAGTAACAAAATTAAGCCATTAAAAAAAAAATAAAGCTCTAACACCATCATCTTTGCTACCTATAGCATCGGCTTTTACTTTCACAATACCAGAGCAAACTTTTATTTTTTCTCACATTATAAACTTTATTCTATATTTTAAAATACAAATCATCTTATCAAGTCAAAATTCTTAGCTTATATTTCCAAACATAGTTTCCACTAATCACCACCTTTTCGTCACTCGAGACAAGTAAGCCTGCAAGCTAAATCTTCCACTTAATCCCATTCATCATCCCCTGACTCTCATCAACATCTGTCTCCTTAGGAACATTTATGCTATAGTTCCCTCTACCAAGAACCACATTTCTCCCCTACCCCCCTGTTAAGCTCTTTAATAATCCAATATTTCTATTTCAAATAATCCAATAAACCAATATCTGGTTTGCAAGGGTAGGCCACAAGTTACTCCCTTAACTCTGATACATAATCTATCATGGTGGGAAAGATCTCTAAGGGGGGAAAAAAAGGCTCAGCATAAACCTAAATTTGAAAATGATAACAGTTCTTGGTCTACATGCTGGGGCAGAAATTAATTGTATTTTTAAAACAACTGAATTTCTTTTTAAAAATCCTATTTATAAGTCTTATCCATGAATGACATTTGTTACATACCACAACCCTCTACCAAATATCTGGGAAAGTATTCTACTGATATTGTCAGGAAGAAACAGAACTTAGGGGAACAAATCTATTTCCAATGGCATTTGAATAACTTTAACAGGCATAATTATGTAAAAATTAGAGTTTGCCTAACTAATCACAGTCAATTGAAGAGATATCTTTCACGTGAACACTTCATTTATAAAGTGATTTGTTTAAAGAAAGGCTCAAAGACACAAATATGTACCCATGTGCAACAGAGGTCATGGAAAGCAAATCTAGGTTTAAAATTACTTTAACTTCCATTATCACAGAAAGATAAATGCAGGGGGCAGTAGTCAATTAAAGTCTACAAAGTGTCTGGCATATTATACGCCCTCGAATGTTCACTGAATTAAAGCAAAACACCTAAGTCAGCATGTCTTCTTTGAGGAAACACATTCAGGGACAGGTAAAAATGGTGTTTCCAGACAATCTGAAAAGACTCATTTCCATTTCAGAAAATAGCTGATTTTTACTGCATCTTTTATTTCTATACTGTGTTGAATGATAAACATTATAGAAAACACGATTACCCTCATCTTTGAGTCCTAAACAGATTACACAATGTCCTAAGATTTCTTGAAAGTAGAATGTATGGACCAGTGATGCATACCTTGAGGCCACAGAAAAGAGAGACTCAAGGCATTTAACCCCCAGGTGCTGAGGATTCTGGGCATTCAGCGGGGACAGAAACAGACAAGGTTTCATCCCTCTTGGGATTTTTCTGTCTCATCACAGAGATACATAATGACAAATTACGATAAATGTGAGAAAAGAAAAGAACAAACTACTGTAAGAACATATATCAGGAAGCAATTTTTCTATGGAAACTGTGTTGATATCTGAAGAATGAACTGGGAATTGACCAGGCAAAGGGAAATGTGGAAGGTCAGAGTTGATACCTGAGAGAATCTGAACAAAGGGGCTGGGTGGCTCATGTGCAGAGGAGGAGGAAAGAGGAAAGGCTGGAGAAGTGGGCATGTGGAATGTCAGTCTTTATTCTAAAAGCAGTGGGAAAGAATTTTTAGCAGAATGCCTGGACTTATATTTTCAAAAGATCATCTTAGCTTCAGTGTAGAGAATAAATTAAAGGAAGATTATGGGAGACTACTATTATGCTGTAAGACAGAGATGATGACTACAAGACTAGGGCAGCTGAGAACATGGACTGAGAAACAGGCAGACTTGGGAGTCCTTAAATAACGTAAAACAGGCTGTGGTAGTAAGGATTTGGGATGTGAGGCTGAGGGGGGGTGTTGGGAATGACTCCTAAGTCTCTGTCCTGGACATCTAAATGAGTAAGGTAATGCTATTCACTGATAGGCAGGACACTAGAGAATGACATGTAGCATCAGTTAGTGGTAACTGAAGCCACAGGGATGGATACATTTGCTAGGCTGTAGAAAACACATATAGGTGTCTAGGACTGAGCCTTCATGAACTTCAGTGTCTAAGGACAAAAATGTAAGAAAACAGAAGCTACTAGAGAAATGAGAGGAAAATCAAAATAATGATTTCACAGCTTCCAGAGGGGTTAGAGAGAGACTGTGGACAAGAATGTCAAATGCTGTTGAGAGCTCAATTAAATGGTCTGGAAAAATGCCCACTGGATTTCATAACCTAGAGATTACTGATGATCAAATAAGAATATTTCAAAGTCTGTTGAATTATTCCAAGGCTCTTAGCAGCAGAACATGACAAGTAGATTTTCTGCTCACCCCTTTAATAAAACCTCTCTTGTTTTCCCTTATTTCTAACCATTCTTTCTTGCTTTGTACTGTCTCCCTGCCATCAAGATAGCTTTCTTTTTCATTTCTTTTTTTTCTATACTGTGTTACCTCCTTCACTTGATTACAATATGGAACTGAAAATATTTCACTTTTTAATTGAACACTTTCTATTCTTCCTGTCCTTTTAAAAAACACTTCACAGTTCAGACTCATGTGGGCAGGGAGGCTGATGGTAAAACGTAGCTGCTTTTAATTACGAAAACTTCAGAACAATTTTTCTCACAAGGGACATCAATGGCTTCAATAGGAAAAGATTTCGTAAAAAAAAAAAAAAAGAAAGAAAGAAAAGAAATGAGTTCTTCCTATGTAAGAATAGTCTTCTAATGAAAGTTAAATATTTTGCTCCTGTACTACTTATTTTGGGGCATAATGCAGTCAAACCGCCATCTGCTAAAAATTTTAAGATAAGTAAATGATTAAGTAGGATTCATTAAAGTAGTTTTTCCTGAACACTTCCAGGACACAAAGGTATTCTTATACAGGAACTCTGAATGGAAAGTAGTTAAGGCATAAATGCCATTTCACAGAACCATCAATCAGTCATTACCAGGGTTTCACATTTTTCATTTATTGTTTAATCAAGCATCACCGTTGGGGATGGGGGGATGAAGAATGACAGAATCTAAAATTCACCATTACTAGGACAGAGTGCCACTAAGCTGGTATTTTAAAATGTCTTTGCTTCTTAACCTAAACTCTTTCAAGCCGTCTTCAAATGTAAAGATTCTGTAACTCTGCCTGCAGAGTTCGGTGTGTTCGGTCATGTTTGACTCTTTGTGGCCCCATGGACTGTAGCCCCCTAGGATACTCTGTCCAAGGGATTTCCCAGGCAGGAATACTGGAGTGGGCTGCCGTTTCCTTCTCCAGGGTAGCTCAAGCATATACTAACACTTTAAAAAATGAGAATGGAGAACCTGAACAGCTGAAGCAGAATATTTAGTCCCATCTTCCAATTTTAGAAAGAATGAGTAGAGAGACTTCATGGCCACTGGGGCCCACTGTAATATTACGGCAGAATAATGTACCCTTACTTCTATGATAGAGTTTTAAAATAAGCTGCAAAGTAAGTATCTGATGTAAGAAAACACTCTTGGTAAGAGATGGTCTGTCCTCACCAAGCTGCTCCGTTTGCCAGGGAAGAACAGCCGCAGTTGAGGTTGCTGGGGGCTGCTGGTAAAAACAATAATAACACCCGTACTCACAATATCTCATCCAGTCCTCATACGGGCAAACAGGGTTTAGGATGCTAAGGTCACGAGGCTGGAAGACGAGAAGCAGACTCCCCCGCAGGCCTGGCCCCCAGACCACTGTCTGTCCGTCTGGGACGCTGGCTTCCTCAGGGGCCTCTCCCCGCGACCTGAACACCGTTCAAGGGGCCAGTCCCTGTTTCCCTGAGCTTAATGCACCCTATGTGCCAGTTTCCTCTGCACCATGATTTACAGGTTCAGTTTTACTGGCTAATATTTAATAATGTTTCCTCACACAATTCACTTGTCCAATATCCTATCCCGCTCCTTTGCTTCTCTCATAATGTCTATCTGCTGTTAAGAGCATGTCAGTGGAACACATGCATTCTTTAGTAGAGTTAAAAGTTTAGGTGGGTCTATTCTACTTATTTTTGGATGAAGATTTTTGAGATTATCTGAAATGAGGTCCAAGACAAAGGCACAACTAACCCCAACGACTTCTGATGTGTACACACAGTTATATATGTGAAAACATTTACTCACCACGTTTCTGAGCTCCGGCTATGTGCTCTGCTCACTATTCGGGTGGTGGGATACAAAGAGAACAAGTCAACATCTGCGCCCTTGTGCAGCATACACTCCAATGGGGAAAACCATAATGCTTTTTAAATACACATAAAAATAAATGCTAAAGAGAAAAATTAATCAGACTTAAGAAACAGAAGCTTTAAAACAATGAGACCGGATTTTTTTGTGTGATTTAATCGGTCCAACTATTACAGACATCTCAAGGAAAGTTACTCAACAGTAAAATTTAGTCTCTAATTTGTGGGGAAAAAAACAAGACAATCATTGAGAGAATGACAAAATAAAATATCATTAAATCATCCCTCTATGCTCACTACAAAAATAATTTCACCTCTCTGTTAGGTAGATTCCACCTTGCTTTCCTTTTAGAATATGTACAAGTACAAGAAAAGAAAAGGAGAGGGAAGGGGAGGAAAGTGAAGGAGAGGGGAGGCGGCGAGTGCAGAGAGGAGGGGAAGGGAGAGGCAAGGGAGGGGAACGGAGGGATAGGGGAGGGCAGGGGAAGGAGAATACACTATTGATCTCATCATATAATTCTTCCACCATCAATAATCATTATATTCTTTCGGCTAAGGTTAGCCCTGGAATTTACCAGTTGCAAATCTCGGGACTAAAAACAGCATGTTCCAGAAAAACAGTATCTTCTAAAAGGCAAAGAAAAAGATGGAAAACAAGAAAGAACTGTAAAGGAAAGTGACAAGATTGTTAATATTCTTCTTAGATGAAGATGTTAGCAACTAATGAAAACTAACATGACTTCAGAGACATTACTCTGCCAACAAAGGTCCGTCTAGTCAAGGCTATGGTTTTTCCAGTGGTCATGTATGGATGTGAGAGTTGGACTATAAAGAAAGCTGAGCATCGAAGAATTGATGCTTTTGAACTGTGGTGTTGGAGAAGACTCATGAGAGTCCCTTGGACTGCAAGGAGATCCAACCAGTCCATCCTAAAGGAGATCAGCCTTGAATATTCATTGGAAGGACTGATGCTGAAGCTGAAACTCCAATACTTTGGCCAGCTGATGGGAAGAACTGACTCATTTGAAAAGATCCTGATGCTGGGAAAGATTGAAGGTGGGAGGAGAAGGGGACAACAGAGGATGAGATGGTTGGATGGCATCACCAACTCAAAGGACATGAGTCTGAGTAAACTCTGGGAGTTGGTGATGGACAGGGAGGCCTGGCATGCTGTAGTCCATGGGATCGCAAAGAATCGGACATGACTGAGTGACTGAACTGAACATGACTTCTTGCAAGAAAATAATTTATAAGAAAGCATAATTTTACCAAATTCATAGTTTAGACTGAACTATGAACAATTAAGAACCTAATTAATTTCCTGTTTTGGTAACATATTTGAGTCCATAGAGAAGTAAGCCTAGTAATTAGCAAATACATTAAATTATGTTATAGGGCTTCCCAGGCGGCACAGTGGTAAAGAATCCGCCTGCCAATGCAGGAGACACAAAAGACGTGGGTTCCATCCTTGGTTGGGAGGATCCCCTGGAGTAGGGGGACAACCCACTCCAGTATTCTTGCCTGGAAAATCCCATGGACAGAGAAACGTGGCAGGATACAGTCCATGAGGTTGCAAAGAGTTGGCTACAACTGAGTGACAGAGCAGCAGCAGTGGGTAGACAAGTGGCTTCTAAGGCAGAGTGTATGGCACCAAATAGCAACTTATCTAAATGCAGAGTCGGCCACGACTGAGCGACTGAACTGAACTGAATAAAACAACAGGAATAGGTAACTTCTTATTTAAAACCAAAACTGCTTCTTTACTATCCCTGCAACTCCTACAGAAATTAACCAAAAAGGGTAAATTTAGGCAATATGCAAAGATCTAAATGGAAAGCAAAGAAACTAAGCAAAGAAATTATCGAAAATAATCAATCTGAGTATTACCATTATATTATATTACCATTACAGCCACATGGATTTTTGATAGCTTCATTCTCTACCCAAGCATGTTTAAAAAAATCCTGAATGAGGAATTTCCTTGTGGTCCAGTGGTTAGAACTCAGCACTTTCCCTGTGGAGGCCCAGGTTTGATCCCTTATCTGGCTGGAGAACTAAGATCCCACAAGCCTGCATGACTTGAAAAAAAAAAAAAAAAAATCTGCATAGACTAATATAATGTGAATAATGAAATAAAGGAAAATATCAACTTTTATTACTGCTCGGCTATGACTAGGAACAAGAAATCCTAGCTAGAGTGAAAAATCATTCTTAGTTTGCAGCTGGTGGTCATTCAGAATAAATCAGGAGTTTGATTTATGATTACTACCTTCCTCATTTTATATAGAGATAAGTCATGAACAATCTGCTTCTGATTCTGTTAAGAGATGTTAGGAAGACAAAAAATTAAATACCTATTTTTAACTATGACTTTTATACCTTTGTCAAACCCATTAATGTATTCTATGATGATATTTCTAAGTCCCTAATTTTACTGTCCTAAGCATGTGATTGACAGGAGAGAGAAAAGCAGGAAGAATCACAGAATACAGTCTACAAATTCAAATTCTCCACCCAGGCAAATCTCCATCCAGTAAACTATAATACGGGTCACCCTAGCTTTTCCTATGAAGCCTAAGAGGGCTCCCAATTACTTTCCCAACAACTGCCACACTTCATTGGATAAAAGGGAAGGACAGAAGCTACCAACCCTGAAGCCAAGAGAAGTAAAAATCAATATTTTAAAGAACAAGTCTAAAATGCAATCCTCTTAATGCAGCTTAAAATGACTGATTTACAAATTTTGGAAGGTCTAATGCTTTTTTGTTTTTTAATTTAATTTTATTTTTTAACTTTACAATATTGTATTGGTTTTGCCATATATCAACATGAATCCGCCACAGGTATACACGTGTTCCCCATCCTGAACCCTCCTCCCTCCTCCCTCCCCATACCATCCCTCTGGGTTGTCCCAGTGCACCAGCCTCAAGCATCCACTATCGTGCATCGAACCTGGACTGGCGACTCGTTTCATACATGATATTTTACATGTTTCAATGCCATTCTCCCAAATCTTCCCACTCTCTCCCTCCCTCACAGTGTCCAAAAAACTGTTCTATACATCAGTGTCTCTTTTGCTGTCTCGTACACAGAGTTATTGTTACCATCTTTCTAAATTCCATATATATGCATTAGTATACTGTATTGGTGTTTTTCCTTCTGGCTTACTTCACTCTGTATAATAGGCTCCAGTTTCATCCACCTCATTAGAACTGATTCAAATGTATTCTTTTTAATGGCTGAGTAAATACTCCATTGTGTATATGTACCACAGTTTTCTTATCCATTCATCTGCTGATGGACATCTAGGTTGCTTCCATGTCCTGGCTATTATAAACAGTGCTGCGATGAACATTGGGGTACACGTGTCTCTTTCAATTCTAGTTTCCTCGGTGTGTATGCCCAGCAGTGGGATTCCTGGGTCATATAGCAGTTCTATTTCCAGTTTTTTAAGGAATCTCCACACTGTTCTCCATAGTGGCTGTACTAGTTTGCATTCCCACCAACAGTGTAAGAGGGTTCCCTTTTCTCCACACCCTCTCCAGCATTTATTGCTTGTAGATTTTTGGAGCACAGCCATTCTGACTGGCATGAATTGGTACCTCATAGTGGTTTTGATTTGCATTTCTCTGATAATGAGTGATGTTGAGAATCTTTACATGTGTTTGTTAGCCATCTGTATGTCTTCTTTGGAGAAATGTCTATTTAGTTCTTTGGCCCATTTTTTTATTGGGTCATTTATTTTTCTGGAATTGAGCTGTAGGAGTTGCTTGTGTATTTTTGAGATTAGTTGTTTGTCAGTTGCTTCATTTGCTAATATTTTCTCCCATTCCGAAGGCTGTCTTTTCACCTTGCAAGATTAACTGCCCATTTCAGTGTCTGGCTAAAATGGGGCAATATTTGCTTGTGTGAATCTAAGTTCTCAAATTTTCCTCAACAACAGTATATAGCTCTCTGATGGTCAAGCAATGTAATCTCCCATGCTTTAAAGAAGAAAAAGCAACACAGCTCTCAGCAGACTTGGAAATTAGACTGAGTTCTGAACACAGTTTGATTTTTTCGAAATCTTAGTGAGTAGAAAATATACTTAAGGAGCCAGAGTAAAAGCATCTCCCCCCAGCCCTCCCCCACCCCCTAAAAAGAGCAATCTCAAACAAACAAAAAAAGAGAAGAGGAGGAGGAGGAGGAAAGAAAAACCAAGAAAGGATTGGAAAAAGTCTTCCTGATGAACAAATACAAGAACACAGAACACAAACATATTAATGGCAAACATGTCTAGTCTCAGAAAAACTCTATACTGCTCATTCTAAAATACTGCAGGCAATCCTTTACTACAAGCTTGCTCTGTAAAGGGCCAGAAGGTAAACATTTTCATCTTTATGAAAATGTTTTCATTCAGTCCCGTCACAGCCACTCAACTGACTGTTGCAGCGCAAGTGCAGCCACAGATTCTACACAGAGAATATAAAAACAAATGGGGGTGGTGGTGTCCCAGCAGAACTTTCTTTACGGATACAGAAATTCCCATTTAATTTTCATGTGTCATGAAATATTATGCTTTTAGTGTTTTTCTATTTAAAAATAAAAAATTTCATCTTAGCTCATGGGCCATACAAAAACTGAAAGCATGCTGGATTTGGCCAGAGGACAACCTGTGCTGTGCTGTGCTTAGTCACTCAGTCGTGTCCGACTCTTTGACCCCATGGACTGTAGCCCGCCAGGCTCCATGGGGATTCTCCAGATAAGAATACTGGAGTGGGTTGCCATGCCCTCCTCTAGGGGATCTTCCCAACCCAAGGATCGAACTCAGGTCTCCCGCATTACAGGTGAATTCTTTACTGTCTGAGCCACCAGGGAAGCCCAACCTTATGCCTATCCCTGTTTCCATCAATGTAGAAATAAAAACTGCCACAGTTCAGTAGTTTGTATTTGACTGTGAAGTGATTTTTCCTGAAGACAGATGCCACCCCGAGGAACAAAAGCAGAAAAACAATCCAATGTATGACCAGAGGCAAAAGCAAGAAAAGATTAGAACTGCAAGCCTCTTCCCTCCCCTTCTCCCGCAAATTCCTTTGCTACATCTTTAGAACATCCTGCACAGACAGCCGAAATGGTAATTTCCTACACAATACAAAGCAAGAAGCTCTTTGCCTTTTCTTTTGCTGCCAAATATATAAACCAAAGGATTTCCTGCAAACTCCTGTAACCCTAAAAAATAAGAAACCAAGCAATATGGTTCCTGAAAAGCAATAACAAGGGTCCACTAAAGGTCAAAACATTTCCTCACATAGTTAACACATTTATTTTTTATTTCAAGTGCACTAGCCAGGTTTTAGTATTAAAAGAAATGCTTAGGATCAAAAAGGGGGGTACACTATGGACTTTTATTTGAATGTTGTATGGGAGAAAGAAATACTAAAAGTCTCATGAAATTTTCAAAATAAAATGTTACTACTGTTCCTACAAAGGATATATTTTTTAAATTCTTACAAAGGTTCTTTTTAACCCCACTGAATCACTTCTGTAAACCTAAAACGGTAGATTCACTCTCTATACGTCAAGTCACAAATTGTCCACCAGATTCTTCCTTCTTCCATCTCTTTCACCACGTCCCCAAACCCTACCACAAATCAGAGTGACTTGCCAATTTCTTCAAAAGAATAAATAAAACCATAGTTCAAACCTCCAATTATCAGATATTGCATCTTTGTAGTGAACTAAGGAGGTCTCTGGCTATTTCACTAGACTTGCTAATCTGATGTTTTTCTCAGTGATGAACAAGTAGGCAAATATCTTGAATTAATCATACATTCCTCTGCAAAAGCAACTGACCTTTGTCAGCAACAGTAAAGCAAGCTAAATTTCAAGCTAAGTTTCAAGTGTGTAAAATCTGAAATTTCAATATTTTTTCTCTGAAATTTTAAGTCTGTCTGTACCTAAGTAATTCCCTTTATTATTTGCCACTGTAAGCTGTTTGTTGTCATCATTCCTCTGAGAAGACAACAAGCCTATCTAAGCTATCTACACAACACCAAAAAGCAAATATCCAAGGAAAACCAGCAGCAACTTAGTAAGTTTCTCAGGACTACAAGATCTGTTCTCAGCAATTAAATGTATTCCTATTTGCCTGTTTTGTTATGTTAGCCAAAGAGAGGAGAAACTAGCTCCGCAGCCTAGACTGAATGTGAATCACAGTTATTTTTACAATGCAGGGCATGCAAAGGCACAGAGTGGAAGCACAGCAGAGATTTCCGCTCCTGCCACCCGCCCTGGATTCTGGAGTTGCAGCTTCTCTAACAGGCAAGCTTCTCCCCTTGTGGGGTTTTGATGTCATCTCTCTCCACTTCCTTTTCTACCCATGTAGTTTTTTAAAAGGAGATAAAGCAACTGTATAAGAATGCTTAAAGGCCTCAAAGACCTACAGCCTCCCTGGCTGCGTGTGGCACTGGCGGAAGAGAAGGAAAGCGTGAGGTAACGAGGATCTACTGCATTTACCTTATGTGCAGGGCATGTGGACAACAATAGGAACTATGTAGGGTGCGCGTTTTGTCAAAAAAGAACATGGCAGCCTAATGGGAGGCCTTTGTTCTTCAAAAGGGTCTCCTTTCCCCCTTTTGTGCTTCATTTAATTCATGGCATCTGAGCTGCTCTTGAACTTGACAGACTGAGAGAAAGAAAGCGAAAAGAGAGGGGGAGTCAGACACACAAAGAGAGGGGGGAAAGGGAGGACTTCAAAGAGAATTCATTTGAAAAAATTAGTTCTACTGCCAGTTTTCATGAAGTTTTGGAACTTTAAAGGTGTTAGAGAGTATCACCAGTATTAAAATAAACAATTTTCCCAGAGATTGTCATGAGTAATAAAGTAGATACAGAACAAAATGAATTATGTCTAAAGAACTTCTGCTACACTGTATTCCTTGAAATAATAGTTTGAAAAACATCTGATTTTCAACAGTTACATGAAAGACAGCATTCCTCAAACAGGACTAGTAATTAAAGATTTTGAAGTTTAGGTGAATTACACTTGAGTAATCAACACTACGAAAGAACACAAAGCCACCAGCGCCGCCTGCAGGATAAATACAGATGAGACTTGTATAATATATTTTAAAGCCTAAGATTTCTTAAAACAAACCATTCCATAACTAATCTTTTGACATTTTCACTTTCAAGTAAATAATTTAAAAATTTTTAAAAAGCAGTGAATAACTTCAGATGAAGAGCAAGACCCTAGGAACCTTTAGCCAATTTTAGGAATTCGTGAATATAAATACAAAACTACTAAAAAGTTTCATATTAAAACAAAAGGCTACTTCAAAACAATAAAAGATCTGGCTATAAAGTATGATGACTGTTCCTTCACTTTAAAATATTTGCTATTTTTCTTCCCGACTGTAAAACATATACTCATTATAAAACTATCAAACATGTCTAAAATTCAGAAAGCTATCCGATCAGGGCTTCCCTGGTGGCTCAGCTGGTAAAGAGTCCACCTGCAATGCAGGAAATCCCAGTTTGATTCCTGGGTTGGGAAGATCCCCCGGAGAATGGATAGGCTACCCACTCCAGTATTCTTGGGCTTCGCTGCTGGCTCAAGTCACTAAAGAATTCACCTGCAATGCAGGAGACCTGGGTTCAATTCCTGGGTTGGAAAGATCCCCTGGAGAAGAGAACGGCTACTCACTTCAGTATTCAAGCCTGGAGAATTCCATGGACAGAGGAGCCTGGCGGGCTAAAGTCCATGGGGTCACAAAGAGTTGGATATGACTGAGCGACTTTCACTTACCTAGTCCCAACTGTTAGATTTAGTATTTTTTCCTCCAGCTCCTACACGTATAATTTTCTATAGTACGCCATATGTGCTTATTTGGGTTTTGCTTTGTTTTTACAGTTCCCTCTCCAATTGAATATATTTTACATCTCCTTTCAGTCCACATATAAATTCTTTTTGGTGGTGTACAATAACCCACCATAGAGATGTACTGAAGATTAGTGACCGAGATGCTGTTGATAGGTAGGTATATGGATTGTTCCCTTTTTTCCACTTTACAGACAATGCTTTAAGAAACAGCTTATATGTATACAGACTATGAAACAGGGAATTTATATGTGCCTTTGCTTACTGGTATAAATGTTTCTGTAAATTAATGATGAGGTAGAATTTCAAATATTTAAAATTTTAATATTACCAAATTGCTCTCCAAAAGTTGTGCCAAAGTTTCCCCAAATTATTTGAGAGTGCCTATTTCCCCTGATCCTAGACAACAACCATCTTTTTACTATTTTGACATTCTGAGAAACACTGCATTTCTTTTAAATCATTTTAGAACTTTCACACATAAACATGCTCCTTCAAGTTGAGAATTCAGTAATTTATTCCCAATATTTACTGATGAAAATATCTGCATAAGAAGCATTACTCTTTTTAACTATCTTCAGAGCCAATTATTACTTTATAAGTCATATCTCAATTTCACCTTTCAACAGAATTACTCCCCAACCTCGTTACTCATCACAGTACCTTCAGAAAGCACTGGATATTTCCTAACTCATCCTCAGAAGAAAATGTGGTACCAATACGAAGATTTCAAGAATTTGCTGCAGGCTCAAAGGCAACTGTAAAAAAGGGCAGGATCACAGAAACCAGTAAGGCAGGATCACATAAACGAATAATCTTGCCAACGGAACTACTTTGAAGATAGAGCTTTCAACTGGATTCATGTACCTGAGCATATATATATGTTGCTTACTGTATATCTGTTTAAAAGTAAGAACCACTCTAGTCACACCTTGCATAGACAAGACATTATACAGGTCTGTGGATGTTACAGTGTAACTGCAGACTGACCACTAAACTAGGTGAAATCTGAGCTTCAATCCCTGAGGCGGGGTTCTCATCCCCAGCACTACTGGCTTCTTGGACCAAAGTCCATGGGGGAGGAGGGCTGCGTGGGTACTGCAGAGAGTTAAGCAGCAAAACCTGGCCTCTGGTAACTAGCGCTACTAGCAATATCCTACAAGTTGCTAGTGGCACCTACAACCAAACATGTCTCCAGACATTGCCAAATGTTCCCTGGGGAGCAAAATCATCCCAAGTTAGGAACCACCACCCTAGGCTAACTAAAAGACCTATCCCATATACACCACTTCTGCATGCATTGTCCCACCAGTTTGATCTTAAAAGTCTAAAGATATTTAAAATAACTAAGAATTAATGTTTTAAATATTTAAAATACTTATCAAATTCAATTACTCTTCACCACACTCTGCTACTAGCAGTGAATATGGCAGCACCAGTAGACAGAGATTTAAAAAAAAAAAATCTAATTAATATATTACTAGCTAACAATTATGTTTCATGGTGATTTAATGAAAAAAAAAAAAAACTATTAAATTTGCAAGGTAATGGCTTGAGTTATTTTAGTCATGTGAACTATCCTGTTGATTCTTATCTCCAAGATATAGCTTTAAAAAAATAATAATTATTTATTCGGCTGCACTGGGTCTTAGCTGTGGCATGAGGGAGTCTAGTTCCCCGACCAAGGACTGAACCCAGGCCCCCTGCTTTGGGAGTAGAGAGTCACAGCCACTGAACCACCAGGGAAGTCTCCTCCAAAACATCTCTTAAATCCATCATTTTTTGCATCTTCCACAATCTTCAACTAGGCCGACATCATCTCTCACCTAGACAAAGAACCTTTAACTGTTCCCTCAGCTTCTACTCTAGACTCCTCCAATTCAATCTCCATCCATTCATCCTTCAGCTAATAATTACTAAATGTCTGCTATCTGCCAGGCAGACTAAGTAATGAGTATTGAGTACCATGCACAAAATTCTCCTACAAAATCCTTTATCTAAGAAACTTAAATTCTAGAATAAAACCCATCTGAAGGCAGTTAAGTGCTCTGGAGAAAAAGAAAGGAGGAAAGGACAGACAGGGTGCGGTCTAGTGTTAAACATATGTGGCCAGGGATGGACTCACCAACCGTACAAAGACCTAAAGGTTAGGAAGTGAACCACAGGCTACACCTGGAAAAGCACCCAGGCAAAGAGAACAAAGATAAAGGCTCTGAGGTGGGAGCTTGCCTCTGCCTTTTACTCTGTATGAAACAGGAACACACTAGAGGAGCTGGAGCAGAGGAGAGCCATGCTGTAACATTTTAGAGGAAAACACTAGCAACTATGTCAAGAATAGGCTGTAGGACTGCAAGAGTGGAAGCAGAGACCAGCTAATTCATATGAGTTTTAGGCCAGGGCAGGGTAGGTAGAGAAAAGAAGAGGCTAGATTTAGGATATATTACTAATTACACCGATTTGTAAAACCAAAAACTGAACTGTATCATTCTTCAAAAGCCTTTCAATGACTACCTTCTTCCCATTGTATTGGATATAAAACGACAAATCCTAAATATGGCCCCAAAGCCTCTACATGATCTCTCTGGCCTCACCTTACTCCTCAGTAACCAAAATGCCTGGCCACACTGACCTTTCAGCTCCTCTGTGACCCCAAATTCCTCTCTACTCGGTGGGGGTGGAAGATTGGGCAGGCTGTTCTCTCTGCTTGGAAGGAATGCCCTTCTCACCTTTTGCTTTGCCTCTTCACTCTCACCCTCACATTTCAGTTCTTAGCTTAAAATTCACTTCCTTAAAGAGACCTTCCCTGACAGGCCACTCTGAATTAGCTTCATGGCCTTCCCTCATTATATTCTCTCAAAGTACCCCAAAAAAGTACTTGTCCTCGATAGGACTCACCTCAACCAGTGGTCATAATATTGGCTTAATTGTACCTAACACTTAATGTTTGTCTCTTGAGACTGCAGGCTATAAAGAGCAGGAACACTTCTGCTCCGCTCACCATCGTGTCCTCAGGTACGGCACAGTACCTGGCACCTGACAAGTACAAAGGATACTTTTTGAACAAATGATAGAGCCGTCACCCCAGCTCTGCCAGATATGATCTAGTCACTTACGTTCTCGGGACCGCAATGTCCTTTCCCCTTTCTTAATGTTATGACTCTAAGAGGATCAGAGAAACTAGAGTAACTGAGACAAAGAAACAGGAAATCACAAGTAGTCTTAAGAACACTTTTTCTGAAGCAGTCAGGGAATGCTGGGAGTGGGAGAGAGAAAGGAGGGAGGGCCTTGATTACTGGGTTTGACTTTCAGACTCTCCTCAGCAGCCAAGTGGTGAAGGCTTCTTGAGGAGTACAATGGTACAATCAGAACAATATATTGGAAGGTTAATCTATCTGTGGTATGTAACTACCTGAAGAAGAGTCTAAATGCAAAAATGTAATTAGAATCCATCAGGTGAATAAGGCCTCAACTAGTTTTAAAAGGTAGTTGAATATGAAAACACAAATATATGTATTACTAAAGATTCTTAGCATTATTATTTAATAACTAAGCTCATGCTTGGTTTTAGTTATGTTTAGATAGAAAGGAAAAAGAAGTGAGCGAACAATGGAAAATACCTTCATTTCCCCATTCGTTCATTAGTCACAATTAATCTTTCAAAACCATGGCCCAGATTATATTACTCAAAAAACTTTAGTGGCTCCTCACTGTCTAGTGAATTAAGTCCAAACACCTTAGCCTGATATTTAAGACCCTACACAAACTGGCAAGCTTATTTACTTTTACTTCTCTGTATTCTAGCCAAATTGAACTACTTTTGCTCCAAACATGAGTTTTTTTCTGTCTCCACCAGATTTTGGTTCACACAGGTCTGTCTTTCTGAAATGCAATCCCACCCTCCGCTCCTAATCCACCTGTTACAATCCTGCCTTCCTTGTTCAGGACCCGGCTCACGTTAGCGCCACTCTCGGTCTCCAGCATACCTCAAGTACAAAACTATTTCCTCCACTTCTACAGCCACCCGTACTTCCAGGGCTTTGTAACTTACCCTATACTATCTCGATGACTTTCTCCTTGTGTGTTTCATCTGCCCAGTTAAATTATAAACAACTTCTACCCCCTCCTTTCGTGAAGTTAAGATGGATACATTTGCACATAAAAACAACTGTATTTATAATTCGTAAAAACTGTTCTAAGAGCCTTTTGAGGGCAGGAACTGTTTCTGATTCATGTTTTGTTTCCTGTAATTCTTTGAACAAAGGTTGTACTTAAAAAAACTTTGCTGAATAAAATATTCTTATAAATTTTAGGTTGAATATAAAATTTGTCCTTATACTCAGGTCTTATTCACTGAGGCCACACTGAAAGAAAGAAGCATGCATAAGCCCCTGTACTGCAGTTAGCCGGGCTTCCAGGTGGTGCCGTGGTGGAGAATGTGCCTGCCAATGCAGGAGACTGGGGTTCGATCCCTGGGTCAGAATGATTGGCTAAAGATAACCCATTAGGTGAAACTAATCCCATCACCATAAAACCCAAGACTGTGAGCCACATGGCAGAGAAGTTCTCCTAGGTTCCCTTACCCTACTGCTCTCTACCCGGGTGCCCTTTCCCAGTAAGATCTCTTGCTTTGTCAGCATATGCATCTCCTTGGACAATTCATTTCCGAGTTTTAGACAAGAGCCCAGTTTCGGACCCTGGAAGGGGTCCCCCTTCCTGCAACACACATCCAGACAGTGAAAAGGGACTGCCACATTCAAATAGGATTTTATTGCTGTATAGGGATCTCTCTGCCTAAGAACTCAAATTTATGACTGCCTTAAAATAAAGATTCCTGTAGCTATAACCAGCATACCCAAACCCTATTTATCAATAGATATGCACTGAGGGTCTTCAGGAAGGAGTCACTGTACTGTTCTATCCCAAAGAGTTCTTCAAATACAACAAAAAGATAGATAAAAATCATCTTTCTTTTTATCCACAGGCAGCTCAACCAAGAGGGCTTCCCTCGTGGCTCAGTGGTAAAGAATCCATATGCAAATGCAGGAGACGCAAGAGACATAGGTTTGATCCCTGAGTCAGGAAGATCCCCTGGAGAAGTAAATAACAACCTACTTCTTGCCTGGGAAATCCCATGAAGAGAGGAGCCTGGCGAGCTGCAGTCCATAGGGTCACAGAGTCAGACATGACTGAGTGACTGAACAACAGGTCAACCAGAGAGGATCATTTCTTTTCTGTCCACGTAAGTCAGATGATATGGTATTAAAAGTGCTGAGCTAGAAGTACACTACTGAAATTTTAATCTCAGCTCTCACTTATCAGTAAGTCACTTAATTCTGCTGTTTTCAACTCAGTTAGGAACTCAATGCAGAGTACATCATGAGAAATGCCAGGCTGGTTGAATTACAAAATGGAATCAAGACTGCCAGAGAAATAACAACAACTTCAGATATGCAGATGTTACCATTTTAATGATAGAAAGTCAAGAGGAACTAAAGAGCCTCTTGATGAGGGTGAAAGAGGAGAGTGAAAAAGCTGGCTGAAAACTCAACATTGAAAAATCTAGGAACATGGAATCCAGTCAGATCACAGTACAACAGGAGAGGAAAAAGTGAGAGCAGTGACAGATTTTATTTTCTTGGGCTCCAAAATCACTGTGGACAGTGACTGAAGCCATGAAATTAGAAGACACTTGCTCCCTGGAAGGAAAGCTAAGACAAACCTAGCTATGTGTGGTAGTTGCTCAGTTGTGTTCAACTCTTAGGGACCCATGGTCTGTAGCCCACAGGCTCCTCTGTCCATGGAATTCTTCAGGCAAGAATACTGGAGTGGGTTGCCATCTTCTTCTCCAGGGGATCTTCCCATCCCAGGGATGGAACATAGGTCTCTAGCACTGTAGGCAGACATTTTACCATTTGAGCCACCAAAGCAGAGACATCACTTTGCCAAAAGGTCCATATAGTCAAAGCTGTGGTTTTTCCAGTAGTTATGTACAGATGTGAGAGTTGGACCAAAAAGAAGGCTGAGCACCAAAGAATTGATGCATTCTAACTGTGGTGCTGGAGAAGACTCTTGAGAGTCCCTTGGACTGCAAGGAGATCCAACCAGTCCATCCTAAAGGAGATCAGTTCTGAATATTCATTGGAAGGACTGATGCTGAAGTTGAAGCTCCAATACTTTGGCCACCTGTTGCGAAGAACAGACTCACTGGCAAAGACCTTGATGCTAGGAAAGACTGAGGCAAAAGGAGATGGGGCAACAGAGGATGAGATGGTTAGATAGCATCACTGACTCAATGGACATGAATCTGAGCAAACTCTGGGAGACGGTGAAGGACGTGGGGGCCTGGCATACTGCAGTCTATGGGGTCGCAAAGAGTTGGACATGACTTAGTGACTGAACAACAACAACAAAGGAACTCGAGGTCATTTGGGTGAATATCCTGACCAATTCTTCATCTAAAAATTCATATTCTGTCTGCCATCTATTCTCCTGACTCATCAAAAAAAAAAAAAAAGTTTTGTTTTGTTTTTAAATTTCCCTTTCAAGACTACATCTATTCTGAGGGACAGGAAACCTAATACAAATTGATATAAATTAAAAGAAAAGTGGTGGTGGGGGGTGTATTTAATGGGCTCAAATAACTGGAACAGCCAAAGTAGAACACATTACAGATGCTTAACCAAAATCTTCAAGACCTGACTCTTCTCTCTTCTCTGTCTCTCTGACATCCCTCTGAGGCTTCACTTGATGGGCCAAGAAGTACAGCCACTCCTGCATTTCATTAGCCTGGGTTTAAGTGGCAGGAGGACTCCTCCTAGCTCTAAGGCAAAAGCTGCGATTGGCTTCACCCAAGAAACTGCCCACCTTGAACAAACCACTCGACTGGGGAATGTCAGAGCAATCACTCATTACGCATGGTCTCAGAGTGGCGAAGGAGTGAGCCCCCAACAAAAACACAGATGTTCTTTACTCCTTCTCATCCAAAGTAAATTCTTCCACTGACGCTCACTCCCATTTCCCTCTCCCATCAGCTATAACCTCCACCCCCATTATCTTCTTCAAAAACCAAATTATGTCCTGAAAACCTTTACCTTGATGTTTGGCACATTTTCCAAACTCTTAATACAAATGAGGTTTCATTTTCTCTTCTTCATTTTCGAAACCCAATCAGTCACCAATTCTCAAAGATTTCACCTCCTTAACATTTTCCTAATCCTCTTCCCTCCCCAGCTGTGTTTAATTCCCTTAGGCTCGGCCTTCTCATCACTCCTGCTGGATTACTGTGACTGTATCGAACTGGCCTCCCTGCATCCAGTCTCATACCAGTCCAATCCATATTCCATACTGTCACCTATGATCTTGCTAAAGTTCAAGTCTAATCTTATTTTTCTTTCATCATACTTTTTAATATCTCCTTGTTTCCTACAGCATAAAAGCCATCTTAATTCTGACCATCTTCACCACATAATTACGCTCTTACAATTTCCAAAATGTAGTAAGCTGTTTTTCATTTGTCCTTTGTTCACATTGGGATTCCCTGGTGGCTCAGCTGGTAAAGAATCCACCTGCAATGCAGGAGACCTGGGTTCAATCCCTGGGTTGGGAAGATCCCCTGGAGAAGGGAAAGGCTACCCACTCTAGTACCCTGGTCTAGAGACTTCCATGGACTAGTGCATGGGGTCGCAAGGAGTTGGACACGACTGAGCGACTTTCACTTGTTCACACCGCTCTCAGCTAGAATTTTCCTGTGCTACGCCATGGATTCAAGGGGTTTCCCTCCTCTAAAACACCTGGGTGAACAAGATTCAGCTGAGGTGTTTGTTCTAGCATGAAACCTTTCTTTTAGGTACCCATTAGGACTTTGAGCTGGAGAAGGCAATGGCACCCCACTCCAGTACTCTTGCCTGGAGAATCCCATGGATGGAGGAGCCTGGTGGGCTGCAGTCCATGGGGTCGCTAAGAGTCGGACACGACTGAGCGACTTCCCTTTCACTTTTCACTTTCCTGCATTGGAGAAGGAAATGGCAACCCACTCCAGTGTTCTTGCCTGGAGAATACCAGGGACTGGGGAGCCTGGTGGGCTGCCATTTATGGGGTCGCACAGAGTCGGACACGACTGAAGTGACTTAGCAGTAGGACTTTGAGCCCTCAACATACCAAATACAGGTCTCTCTCACAATACCTACAACATTTCATTGCACTTACCTATTCACAGACTTGTCTCATTCCTATAGATTTTAAAAGCAAACATGGTTTAGGAGCCTTTGAAAGGCTTTGTAAAAACAAAGATGCCTGAACCTACTAAACCTATTAATAAATTAGGGCCCAGCCATGCATACTGTGAAAAAGCTTCAAGGTGAATTATGTTACCTGCCCCTACCTCTAGAGTTAAAAAAACCACTGACTGCTGAAATTCTGCTTAAGGAAAACAATTCTTATTAAATATATCCAGTTCTTCAAATTGTTGGCAGTAGGGAAGCAGTAAATGCTATGGAATGTAAGTTCAGTCTTACCCTTTGCTGTGAATTAGTCACCAAAAATCACCCAATGGAAGAAAATGCATCATAATATCATTTTGGAGCATTCCAATTAAATAATGCTTTACACACTGGGTGGGTGTGGGGTGGGGGGGAATGGGGAAAGAAACAGATGAAGATATTACCCAAACCAACATCTTCTCTGATAATCAAGAATGAAACGTATCCCATACATTCAATTGCTGAATCGAAGGATAAATGCTTCTGATTTTAGGTTCAGGTTCTCTACGGTTGTGAGACTCTAAATAGTACTTGCTGCTTTTTAACAATGAATAAAACTAATACTGCCTTCTTCATAGCTTCCTATGCAGCAAGAAACAATATACACGTGGAACATAGCTCTGGTATGAATTAAAGTTAGGCAATAGAAAAAGAATTACCCCTGCATCAAATCCCACTTAGAAAATAGTTTCTACCTCCTTGCAGGGCCACACGCTAGTTCATTTGTACTAGTGAGGTGAAAAAGAGGCACAGTGGTTGCTCTCACTTAAAGAACATTAGTAATATTGCTCAAATTCACATTAAATAAAATTGAGGCTGCCAAATGTTTATTTGTATGTCATCATAACCTTTAAGTCAGACCAATACTCTTTTAAGATTTTACAAAAAAGAATACCGAGACGTCTTCTAGATTTGTGCAGCATTATCAAAAAGGTTTCCTGTTCAAAAACTGAACAATGTGTGAATCAGATCAGATCAGATCAGTCGCTCAATCGTGTCCGACTCTTTGCGACCCCATGAATCGCAGCACGCCAGGCCTCCCTGTCCATCACCAACTCCCGGAGTTCACTGAGACTCACGTCTTGTTAAAAAAACTGGAAATCCCACTGAAGCAATTTAACTCATCATATTATATAGGAATCTGAAATATTTTGCCACAGGACTCAACCAAGCAAGAATAGAGTCCATTCATTCTCATCAAAACTCAAACTAATAAAACTTACTATATGCCAACTATAGTATAAGTGTCACTGAAGTTGTCTTTTTTTTTCCACTTGTATTATAAAAGGAGCAAGCAGAAAAAATTAAATAATACAGAAAAGACAAAAACTTTCCCTCAGTGAAGATTTTCTATTCTTTTTCGTACTGAGACAGACAAACCTAGCACAAACTTTAAAAGGAATAAAAAAATCTAAGAGAAAGAACTCTATTTATTTAAAATTTTAAAAATCCTTAACCAAATCTAGTTCCAAGTTTCACTCTTAAGAAGAAAACTCTAGAAAAATAAAAGATGAAACACAGTGATGGAAAAAATGACATCTTATTGTACAACAGAGTTAGCAGATTATCATAGAATTCGCAGAGGATAAAAGTTTTGTTTCTGACCTTTAAGTACAACCTCTTGGGCTGAAAAGAGACAGAAAAACAATAACTCAAACTGCTTAAGACTGTGGGCTTTTCTTTGAAGTCAAGCTCTTTTGGCCTCATTAACTGAACTTGTCCCTTGATAACATAGTCTGTTCAAGTTTCAGAAGTATTTCATTAATAAATTCATCATAATATGCACTTTGGGCCATCCTATTTTAAAATATGCATTGTAAAGAACACTGTACTGTAATAAAACAAGGCCATTTTTACAAACCCAAAGGCTCAAAAAGATTATATAAATATGAATTAAATGTATACATAAACCAGCCAATACCCAAAGATCCCAGCAAAATGCCAGCCAGCACAGTTTGGGCTGTGAAATATTAGAAATAACATTCTTGACAGATACATAATGTATCACATGAAAAGCTACAAACTAATCATCCATGTTAACTCTGCTATAAGCAAAAAAAAAAACTATCAAATATGGTTATATTTTAGAAGAATTTTTTAAAGCTTTTCTAATAGGCAGAAACATTTTAATTAATTTTGCCACTTGTGGCTCACTTATGAACGTCTTTTGGTTTGGAATTTGTGAAAAAGTAAAAACCCACATTTATTAAAAGCTGTAACTTAGTTACACAATTATACAGAATATAGATAATAATCTGGTTTGTGCTCTCAAATTATCAACTATGGATTTCATTATGGTGCTGATTTCCCTTCACAGCAAAAATTAATTAACACTGAAAACAGACTTTGGAACCTTATGGCCCCCTAAACACTTCATATTAGTGATTTTTGCATGAGCTTCTACACAGAAAACTATGCAGGAATAAGTTAAAACAGCACTTTAGAAAAGCACACTTGAATTCCCCAAACAAACCTCTCAAGGGGAATTAGTGAGGACTGTTGATTTGCTTCCCTGGTGGCTCAGTGGTAAAGAATCCACCTCCTATGTAGGAGGCTCCAGTTCGATCCCTGGGTGGGGAAGCTTCTCTGGAAAGGGTACTGGCAAGTCACTCCCATATTCTTGCCCAGGAAATCCCATGGATATAAGAGCCTGGCAGGCTACAGTCCATGGAGCCGCAAAGAGTCAGACATGACTTAGCAACTGAACACGTATGCATAAAGATACAGGACATGAATCCTAGACTGTTGGTTCTAAATATACTCTCTACAGAGATCTCTTCAGATCACCCTAATAGTAAACAGGATGGCGTTCATTTGGAGAAGCATCATATCCTATGAGATGAAAGATAAGGAAGCATTCAAAAACACAGAGAAAACTGCCAACCCTAAGATAAGAAATACATTTGATTCAAATAATTAATACATAAAAAAAAAAAAAAGAAACAGAAAAAAAAGGATAGAATGGGAAAGACTAGACATCTGCTCAAGAAAATTAGAGATATCAAGGGAACATTTCATGCAAAGATGGGCTCAATAAAGGACAGAAATGGTCTTAATGACCTGGACAACCACGATGGTGTGATCACTCACCTAGAGCCAGACATCCTGGAATGCGAAGTCAAGTGGGCCTTAGGAAGCATCACTATGAACAAAGCTTGTAGAGGTGATAGAATTCCAGTTGAGCTATTTCAAATCCTAAAAGATAATGCTGTGCAAATGCTGTACTCAATATGGCAGGAAATTTGGAAAACTCAGCAGTGGCCACAGAACTGGAAAAGGTCAGTTTTCATTCCAATCCCAAAGAAGGGCACTGCCAAAGAATGTTCAAAGTACCACACAATTGCACTCATTTCACACATGCTAGCAAGGTAATATTCAAATCCTTCAAGCTAGGATTCAACAGTACGTGAACCAAGAACTTCCAGATGTACAAGCTGGATTTAGAAAATTTACAAAGGTTGGTGGCTCAGAGGTTACAGTGTCTGCCTGGAATGAGGGAGACCCGGGTTCGATCCCTGGGTTGGGAAGATCCCCTGGAGAAGGAAATGGCAACCCACTCCAGTACTCTTGCCTGGAGAATCTCATGTAGGGAGGAGCCTGGTAGGCTACAGTCCATGGGGTCGCAAAGAGTTGGACAAGACTGAGCGACTTCACTCACTTTCAAGATGTACAAGAACTTCCAGATGTACAAGGATTTAGAAAAGGCAGAGGAACCAGAGATCAAATTGTGAACATCCGCTGGATCATCAAAAAAGCAAGAGAGTTCAGAAAAACATTTACTTCTGTTTTACTGACTCCATCAGACCACCTTACCTGCCTCCTGAGAAATCTGTATGCAGGTCAAGAAGTAACAGTTAGAACTGGGCATGGAATAATGGACTGGTTCCAAATTGGGAAAGGAGCACACCAAGGCTGTATGTTGTCACCCTGCTTATTTAACTTATATGCAGAGTACATCAGGCGAAATACTGGGCTAGATGAATCACAAGCTGGAATCGAGACTGACGGGAGAAATATCAATAACCTCAGATATGCAGATGACACCACCGTAACAGAAGAAAGCAAAGAGGAACTAAAGAGGCTCTTGATGAAGGTGAAACATTCAAAGAACAAAGATCATGGCACCCTGTCCCAACACTTCATGGCAAACAGGGAGAAACAATGGAAACAGTGACACACTTTATTTTCTTAGGCTCCAAAATCACTGCAGATGGTGACTGTAGCTATGAAAATAAAAGACACTTGCTTCTTGAAAGAAAAGCTATGACAAACCTAGCCAACAAAAGTCTGTATAGTCAAAGCTCTGGTTTTCCCAGTAGTCACTTATAGATGTGAGAGCTGAACCATAAAGGCGGCTGAGCGCCAAGAACTTAGGCTTTCAAACCGTGGTGCCGGAGAAGACTCTCGTGAGTCCCTTGGATAGCAAGGAAATCAAACCAGTCGATTCTAAAGGAAACCCATCCTGAATATTCACTGGAAGGACTGATGTTGAAACTGAAGTTCCAATACTTTGTCAACCTGATGCGAAGAGCTGACTTACTGGAAAAGACTCTGATGCTGGGAAAAATTGAGGGTAAGAGGAGAAGGGGACGACAGAGGATGAGATGGCTGGATGGCATCTGTGACTCAATGGACAAGAGTTTGAGCAAGCTCCAGGAGGTGGTGAAGGACAAGGAAACCTGGCATGCTGCAGTGCATGGGGTCCCAAAGAGTCAGACATGACTAAGCGACTGAACAACAAATACTGTATCTATTTTCTCATAATTCCTAATAAAATAGATAATTTAGTTTACATTATCCACTGTTAAGTCTACAACACCAGTATACTGACTAAGGATAAAAATGATGTGGTGTTTTTATCCATCTTGCAAAACCTACTGTGTCAGGCAGGAAATATACCCTAAGGTTTGATCAATAAGCTCTGGATGTCAAACCAGGAGAATTTCCAAGAAGTACAAACTTTGAGTGGAAAAATACCATTTTCCTAATATCCAATATAGAGAAAACATGAAAGCAAATCAAAACAAGAATTCTCTACTAATATATTGTAAACTGTCTCCAAACTCTGTTTCTCTCCATACTTAGCCAAATATTGATAAATACTTGCCCCAATTTACTTAGGTACAAATGAACTCAAGATTAGTTTTTTGTTTTTATCAAGATTAGTTTTAAAACTAAAAACCTCATAGTTTGCTCATGAGATTTTCTTATAATACCTCTAAAATATGCACAAACACAAACCTATTATTACCTGAAATGTTGTTAAATTTTCACTGATTTCTTGAAGAACACAATCCTTAAATTACTAAAATAACAGAATAATTTGCTTTTAGAATCTTAGCAAAATAAAGTTTGTGTATGTGTATTCATTTTCAACCTAGCCTAAACTGAACATAATCAGGAAAATTTGAAGAAATAAAATAACTTACAATAAAGACACAGTGATATTATGACATATTTTAAAAACAATGCACTACTGTATATACCACAATACTGAGTTATGCAATACACAGATCTAGGCCCTTAAATTTCCCCTGTTGATGAGATTTGTTGTTGTTGTTTACTGGCAAAGTCATGTCAGACTATTTGCGACCCCATGGACTGTAGCCCTCCAGGCCCCTCTATCCATGGGATTTCCCAGGCAAAAAATACTGGAATGGTTTCCTTCTCCAGAGTATCTTCCCGACCCAGGTATCGAATCCATGTCTCTGGTGTCTCCTGCACTGGCAGGTGGGTTCTTTACCACTGGGTCACCTGGGAAGCACACAGATGAGATCTGTGAAGTCGCTCAGTCGTGTCCGACTCTGTGCGACCCCATGGACTATAGCCTACCAGGCTCCTCCCTCCATGGGATTCTCCAGGCAAGAGTACTGGAGTGGGGTGCCATTTCCTTCTTCAGGGAATCTTCCCAACCCAGGGATTGAACCCGGGTCTCCCGCATTCCAGGCAGACACTTTAACCTCTGAGCCACCAGGGAAGCCCACAGATGGGATTACTGGAAACCAATTTTTAGAGCCACTCTATTGATACAAAGAAGGCTTTCAGAGTCCACTAAGTAAATAGCTATGTCTAAGTTCACAGAAAACCAACAGACTGTACCTTTGTTACTTGTATGCATCAATGTTAAGCCCCAAAGTAGCATCCTCTCAGGGCAATGCTAACAAAAACTAATTCTCTCAAATAAGATTGCATTACATTTTTCCCCCTTACGTTCCTGTGGTAACAGCCTCAAGTATAAAATACTGAGTAATATCCCATTGTGTGTATGTACCATAGCTTCCTTATCCATTCATCTGCCGATGGACAAAAAGAGGACACATACAAGAATCTGATCATACAAACAATGCTTCTTTTCACTGAAGCCTTCGCATTATTCTACGCAAACAAGAATAATATGTCAATTACCAGGGTAAACATACCCTCCCAGTGCTTAATGAATATTTGGCAGCGAGGGGCAGAGACGATGACAAAGAGCAACCTTACAAATTATGCTTTCATTCTTTTTCACAGCTCATCACATTGCTCCACTGAATACACAGGCCCATCCTCACCCTGAGTCAATTATACCTCACCCTGGATTAATCAGCTTCCTCAACATTAACAAAATGATCCTTGTTTCAGGAAGCCTGGTGGTCTACAGCCCATGGGGTCGCAAAGAATTGGACACAACTGAGAGACTAACACTTTTCTTTTCAGTCGCTCACACCAAAGGTCATATCTGGAATCCCATCATCACCCAGAACTACTCCTCCTCTAACACTTCAAACTTTCTCAACACAACCCCACTCTTTCGGGATTGCTCACTCCCTTACTCTCACTAAAGACCTATTTTCTCCAACTCATTCAGACCCCTTCAGTTCAATTCACTCGCTCAGTCCTGTCTGAGTCTTTGCAACCCCATGGACTGCAGCACACCAAGCCTCCCTGTCCATCACCAACTCCCAGAGCTAGCTCAAACTCATGTCCATCAAGTCGGTGATGCCTTCCACCATCTCGTCCTCTCTTATTCCCTTATTCTCCTGCCTTCAGTCTTTCCCAGCATCAGGGTCTTTTCCAGTGAGTCAGCTCTTTGCATCAGGTTGACAAAGTACTGGGAGTTTCAGCTTCAGTATCAGTCCTTCCAATGAATATTCGGAGTTGATTTCCTTCAGGATTGATTGATTTGATCTCCTTACTAACCTCAGGGGACTCTCAGGAGTCTTCTCCAACACCACAGTTCAAAAGCATCGATTCTTCCGCATTCAGCTTTCTTTATAGGCCAACTCTCACATCCATACGTGACTACTGGAAAAACCATAGCTTTGACTAGACGGACCTCTGTCAGAAAAATAATGTCTTTGCTTTTTAATATGCTGTCTAGGTTGGTCACAGCTTTTCTTCCAAGGAGCAGGCGTCTTTTAATTTCATGGCTGCATCCATCATCTGCAGTGATTTTGGAGCCCCCAAAAATAAAAGTCTCTCACTGTTTCCATTATTTCCCCATCTATTTGCCATGAATTGATGGGACTGGATGCCATGATCTTAATTTTCTGAATGTTGAGTTTTAAGCCAACTTTTTCACTCTCCTCTTTCACTTTCATCAAGAGGCTCTTTAGTTCTTCTTCACTTTCTGCCATAACGGCGGTGTCATCTGCATATCTGAGGTTATTAATATTTTTCCTGGCAATCTTGATTCCAGCTTTCGCTTCATCCAGCTTGGCATTTTGCATGATGTACTCTGTATGTAAGTTAAATAAGCAGGGTGACAATATACAGCCTTGACGCACTCCTTTCCCAATTTGGAACCAGTTTGTTGTTCCATGCCCGGTTCTAACTGTTGCTTCTTGACCTGCATCCAGATTTCTCAGAAGACAGGTAAGGTGGTCTGGTATTCCCATCTCGTGAAGAATTTTCCAGTTTGTTGTGATCCACACAGTCAAAGGCTTTGGTATAGTCAATAAAGCAGAAAGGGTTGTTTTTCTGAACTCTCTTGCTTTTTCGATGATCCAGCGGATGTTGACAACTTGATCTCTGGTTCCTCAGCCTTTTCTAAATCCAGATTGAACATCTGGAAGTTCTCAGTTTACGTACTGTTGAAGCCTGGCTTGGAGAATTTTGAGCATTACTTTGCTAACTTGTGAGATGAGTGCAATTGTGCGGTAGTTTGAACAGTCTTTGGCATTGCCCTTCTTTGGGATTGGAATGAAAACTGACCTTTTCTAGTCCTGTGGTCACTGCTGAGTTTTCCAAATTTGCTGGCATATTGAGTGTAGCACTTTTACAGCATCATCTTTTAGGATCTGAAATAGCTCAACTGGGCTTCTATCACCTCCACTAGCTTTGTTTATAATGATGCTTCCTAAGGCCCGTTTGACTTCACATTCCAGGATGTCTGGCTCTAGGTGACATTATGTGGGTCGTGAAGACTTTTTTGTACAGTTCTTTTGTGTATTCTTGCCACCTCTTCTTAATATCTTCTGCTTCCGTTAGGTCCATACCATTTCTGTCCTTTATTGAGCCCATCTTTACATGAAATGTTCCCCTTGGTATCTCTAATTTTCTTGAAGAGATCTCTAGTCTTTCCCGTTCTATTGTTTCCCTCTATTTCTTTGCATTGATCCCTGAGGAAGGCTTTCTTATCTCAACTTGCTGTTCTTTGGAACTCTGTATTCAGATGGGTATATCTTTCCTTTTCTCCTTTGCCTTTAGCTTCTCTTCTTTTCTCAGCTATTTTAAGGCCTCCTCAGACAACTATTTTGCCTTTTTGCATTTCTTTTTCTTGGTGATGGTCTTGACCACTGCCTTCTGTGCAAAGTCACAAACTTCTATCCATAGTTCTTCAGGCACTCTGCCTGACCCCTTATGTGTCCATTTTCCCCTAGGCCATCAATTCACTCAATTCTCTCAATTCCACTGAGACCATGGGGTCCATTACTGACTTTTTTGTCAATACTCTCCACTGCCTTGCTTCCTTGTTTCTCCACTGTACATCCCCACAAAGCCCCCAATCCTGGAGGATTACATCTGACTGCCTTCTCCGCTCATATACCTTGGGCTGCCAAGCACTATTGGAAAAATTAAAACAATAGGAAGCACAACCCTACAGGCCAGTCCTCCACAACCCAGTAAGTTTCCTTATAAGTATCTCTTTAGAACCCAGATTTCAATGGGTTGAGGAGGAAGTTAAAGGTGCCTAGCAAAGGAAGAGAGTTCAGCAGTTTACATCATGTTCAAAGAAGCCTGGGGCAAGGTGAAAGAAAAGGCTGATATGTGAAAAGGGTTTACCTCCAAAGCAACCCAGAGTTTAACTTCTTGTACTAATAAAAGCCCAAACTGTGAAGTTAGTCAGTCTGGGTTTATATTCAAGCTCTTCCACTTCCTAGTTATGATATTTTCCAGGTAGGTTATTTCATCTTCCTGTGCCTCATCTGTAAAATGGGAATAATCACAGTACCTACATAATAGCATTGTGAGAATTAAAGGACTTAATACACAGAACACACAAAGCTCTTGGAGTGACTGGCACATATACAAGCATGTATCAGCTATTATTCTGGCTAAAAACTTAAAATGCTACTTAGATGCTCTTGTGTTCATGCTAAACTCCCCTTGCCCACCCCCATATCCTCAGCTTAACTCCTTATCTTTCAGCTCTGGTCTTCTTTTGGTAGTCTTCCCTGACTTTCTCTCCCTCTCCCCAGTGGCTCAGACAGTAAAGAATCTGTTGCAATGCAAGAGACCAGGGTTCAATCCCTGGCGGGAAGATCCCCTGGAGAAGGGAATGGCAACCCGTTCCAGTATTCTTGCCTGGAGAATTTCTTGGACAGAGGAGCCTGGTGGGCTACAGTTCATGGGGTCGCAAAGAGTTGCACACGACTGAGCGACGAACACACATGCACTCTCCCTAAACAATGCGTTTAAGTGAATCTCTTCTCTACTGCATACCAGGTGGTTTACATCCTTCACAGATTTATCACAGGATATTACAAGTTTCAAGTGATTCATCTATCCCCATACTACCCTCCCTCCATAACCTCCACTGAACTGTGAATTCTTGCAGGATGGTGGCTATCTTTTCTGACTGAAGTTCAGAGTAAAGAATAAGCGATATATGTAAATCAGTAAGACATGGTGCCTGATGTATATTAGACAATAAATATTAAATAACATTTAACATTAGCCTTCAATGACTGTTTCATACAAGTTCATCTACTAAAAGTCTATTATTTATAAATTTGCTTCAGTTAAATACTTAAGTTAAAAAACCTAACTATCCTACCCTGAGTTCTTAAAAAGCACTGCACACAAAGGAATTACCACACACCAACGAAATTATCACACACAATTTCTTGCAATGTTTTCTAAATTCAGTATATACACACGTTATACAACTATGCCTTTCCAAAAAAACACCTGATAATGGGTTAAAAGAAGTAAAACTGTTTGTTATACACTCTGTAAAGCAAAATATGTGACTCAACTACAGGTCTTTCCATAAACCACAGGTCATTCTATTACCAGAAATTGATACTTCCTCCTTACTGGTGATTATTCTACCTGTATTTTTTGTTTAAGCTAACTTTTTGAAGCACATCTTTTGAACTATATGTATATAAAACATGTATCAAAGCCAAAAAAAGAACTTATAAACAATTTAATGTTCCAACTGCTAAGAAGTTAGAAGCTAATATGTATTAGATAGCTCAAAATTGAAATTCAACTGGAGATGAAAGATTTTCAGAAATTTTTAAACAAAAAGGAAAAAGGAAGAGATATGGCAAAGAGGAAAGTTGGCAGTGTGGGGGGGGGGGGGCCAAGAGGAAATTTGGGTAAAGATTAAAATACATGCACTGTTTTAAACAGTCCCTTACCAATTCAAACTCGTCTTAAAATTGGGGAAGAATTAAAAGAAACCATACACAAAATGAAGACAACCCTCAGAATGGGAGAAAATATCTGCAAACTGACAAGGGATTAACCTCAAAAATAATACAAACAGCTCATACAGCTCAAATAAAAAGAAACAAACAACCCAATCAAAATATGGGTGGGAGATCTAAACAGACATTTCTCCAACAACATACAGATGGTAAAAAGCACGTGAAAAGGTTCTCTACATCACTGATTATTAGAGAAATGCAAATCAAAACTACAATGAGATATCACCTTACTATGGCCAGAATGGCCATCATCAAAAAAATCTACAAACAAATGCTAGAGAGGATGTGGAGAAAAGAGAACCCTCCTACACTGTTGGTGGGAATGTAAATTGGTCCAGCACTATGGAGAAGAGTAAGGAGGTTCCTTAAAAAAGCTGAAAATAGAGCTGCCATATGATCCAGAAATGCCACTCCTGGGCATATATCTGGATAAACCATAATTCAACAAGATACACACACCCCAATGTTCACTGTAGCACTCTTTACAACAGCCAGGACATGGAAGCAACCTAAATGTCCATCAACAGAAGAATGGATAAGGATATGCTAAAAATACACAATGGAATGTTACTTGGCCCCCAAAAATAAAATAATGCCATTTGCAGCAACACAAATGAACCTAGAGATTGTCATACTGAGTGAAGTAAATCAGACAGAAGAAGACAAATACATGCTATTGCTTATATGTGGAATCTTAAAAAAAAAAAAGTCTATAAATTATCTACAAAACAGAAATACAGTTACAGATGGTAAAAAAATAAACTCATGGTTACCGGCAGGTAAGGGGGGGAGATAAATTGGAAGACTGGGATGGACACATATATAAGAAACTAATAAGGACCTACTATATAGCACAGGGAACTCTACTCAATACTCTGTAATGACCTATATGAAAAAAGACATCAAAAAAGAAAGGACAGGTGTATAACAGATTCATTTTGTTGTATACCTGAAACTGACACAACACTGTAAATCAATTATACCTCAATAATTTATTTTTAATTGGGAGAAATTTTTTTATGAACTGGGAGAAATAAAAATTGAATGTTTATAACCTGATTTACTTACAAAATTACATTTAGCATTAAACTGAGGTATCATTTGCTCACACGGTCATCATTTCCTTATACAGCTATAAACTAATTAAATCTACAACACCTCCTTTTTGTGAGCCTATGAGAAACAGAAAAAAATCTAACAGAAGAAATTATCAACAAAAAAGCAAAGGAAAAATTAAAGATATGGTCTTCCTGTCTTCCATATACTGCCAGGAGATACAGAAATCATTACATTTTAATTTTTAAAAAACAAAAGCAAACACAATTTACTTGGAAATCTAAAGTATGGAGTCTTTCTCAATTGTAAGACCTTGGGTCAAGTAACTTAACTCCGCTTTAAGTTATTGAAGGAGAGTCTTTAGGATTTTAAATCCCTTCCAGATCTTAACAATCATAGAAATTATCTTCTATGCTTATTTCACTGTTTATCAAACACATTTTACGTTTTCAGTAAACCAAGATACATGCACCCCAATGTTTCCCCACAACTTTTCTCATTAAAGAGGTAGCACAGGAAGTGGTTCTAAGTACCAGGTTACAAAAGTCAAACTAGGGTTTGTACCCAGGTTCTACCACTTAGTTAGGAGTTGGATGATTTCAAGCAAGTTATTTCAGCTCCCCACGCCTGTTTCCTTGTCTATAAAGCAGTAGTTAATACACACATCTGCCCTCATAAAGTTGCTGTGAAGATTAAAAGAGAAAGTGCTTAGTACAGTCCTGGCACATAGTTAAGACATTCAATTAAAGCTAGCTACATTTTTATTTTATTTTGAAGACTTTTAGAAATGTTATCACTCCTTCCATCACATGGACAGATACACAACAGTTTGCGTGCTCACTCAAACAACCCATTTAGGTTGTTTTTAAATTTCACCTTTTTTAAAATAGGGGATATAAACATCTTGGGCATTAAGCTTTTTCCAAATTTAGGCAATCTCCTTTAGGAAATATTCAAGAATTTAAATCATTAGATCAAAAGCTATGGACGTCTTAGGGCTCTCCAGAAAGGTAGTATAGATTTATACTTCCACCAGTAGAGTCCATCATGAGAAACACTGGGCTGGAGGAAGCACAGCTGGAATCAAGATTGCTGGGAGAAATATCAATAGCCTCAGATATGTAGATGACACCACACTTATGGCAGAAAGTGAAGAAGAACTAAAGAGCCTCTTGATGAAAGTGAAAGACGAGAGTGAAAAAGTTGGCTTAAAACTCAACATTCAGAAAACTAAGGTAATGGCATCCGATCCCATCACTTCACAGCAAACAGATGGGGAAACAATGGCAGACTGCATTTTTCTGGGCTCTAAAATCACTGTAGATGGTGATTGCATCCATGAAATTAAAAGACGCCTGCTCTTTGGAAGAAAAGTTATGACCTAGACAGCATATTAAATAGCAGAGACATTACTTTGCCAACAAAGGTCCATCTACTCAAAGCTATGGTTTTTCCAGTAGTCACATATGCATGTGAGAGTTGGACTATAAAGAAAGCTGAGCACCCAAGAATTGATGCTTTTGAACTGTGGTGTTGAAGAAGACTCTTGAGAGTCCCTTGGACTGCAAGGAGATCCAACCAGTCCATCCTAAAGGAGATCAGCCCTGGGTGTTCATTGAAAGGACTGATGGTGAAGCTGAAACTCCAATACTTTGGCCACCTGATACTAAGAGCTGACTCACTGGAAAAGACCCGGATGCTGGGAAAGACTGAGGGCAGGAGGAGAAGGGGACGACAGAGGACAAGATGGTTGGATGGCATCACCAACTCAATGCACGTGAGTTTGAGTAAACTCCGGGAGTTGGTGATGGACAGGGAGGCCTGGCGTGCTGCAGGCCTCCCTGCAGCACACAACGGGGCTGCAAGGAGTCAGACACGACTGAACTGAACTGAACTGAACTGAATAGATATGATAGTGCCCTATTCACTGTATCCATGTCAACCAGTGGGCTTCCAGGTGGCACAGTGGTAAAGAATTCTCCAATGCAGGAGACTGAAGAGACATGGGTTCAATCCCTAGGTCAGGAAGATCCCCTGGAGAAGGAAATGACAACCTACTCCAGCATCTTTGCCTGGGAAATCTACAGAGGAGCCTGGTGGGTCCCAAAAGAGTCAGATATGACTCAACAACAATGTCAATCAGCACTGAAAACCATATTTTCATTTCTTATAGCTTGATTTAAAATACTTCTCAATGTTGCTATAATTTGCATTTCTTTGATAACTAGTAAAGCTGAGAATTTTTTCAGTTTATTATTATTAAAAATTTCATAAGAACAATCTCATAAGTTCTTTCTGAGGAAGAAAAAAGTACAAGACACATAGAAAAAAAGGAAATTAAGAAGAAAAGAATAAAACAAGCATAAATTTAGAATGTAAATATATAAAGTTCTTAAACTGAGGAATAATTTGGCACTAAAATTCTTAGCAGCTAAAAGCAAAGGAGAAAATGTTCTGAACTTTGCTTTGGGAGGGTTGAGGTAAGGGGACAGCAGCATTCAATTCCTCAATAAAAGCAAAACTTTTTCAAACATTTAATATCTAAAAGTTATTTCTTAGATGGATCTTCATAAAAAGGATACAAATTGACTGATGGACAACAATCTCATCAACAATAAATCTGATAGAAGGACTTCTTTGCTGCAATTGTGTTTCTTACCTTAAATTTCAAAAATATAAGCAAATAGAATAATTCACTAAACACAGTTTTGGCACATGACACTTAGTATTACGGTCATTTCCCAAGTTACTACTATACTGCTATCTGCAATTTCTGCTGCTTCTAGCCATCCATTTTCATCTTGACAAATTTCTAGCACTGAAGGCTTGATCAAACTGAGACAAGCTTATCTGCAATTTTTCAGCTCCTTTATATTTATATGTGAATCTTGGGATATTAACAATATTCAGGCTAGTCTGATATCAATAATGGCTTATCTGACATCAACATTCTTCTCAGTCACCTTGTATGCTTTTATACTTGCAAGAAGAAATAAAATTAGACTCAGAAAAATTATTTTGTCTTGCCCTAAATGAGTGTGAAAAGAAAACTTTTTGTTTGGATCAAATGATGTGATATAAACAATTTTACAATAAAATCATCATTTTTTAAGAAAATATTTGGGTCATTCAATGGCCTTTAAGCAATATTGGAATTGATCTGAAACATTTTAACAACCATTTAAAAAAAAATTATCACTGCAAATTCTTTCACTTTTACAGTCAAGTTCTGAGAGCTTCCTAAAGGGTAACATATATACAAAGATTCCCCAAAGAAAAGTTCTGCTTTGTAAGAATATGTTCCTATTTTTCTTCTTTCCCAGACTTCTCTAAACTATAGATATTAAAGCTAAAAATATTTGGACACAAGGACCTGTGATCAACATCTGATAATCCTATGTTATAATATAAAATGCTTAAATAAATACTGTAGTAAAGTTAATAACCTCAGTATCTTCATATGAGTGCGTTCTTCATAAGAGGAAAGAGAAGCAAGTGGGGAAAGATAAAGGGATGGTAGAAAAGACATTAAGAAACCTCATATACTTACTTCTGAAATTCTGCCTATAAGTCATCACTAATCACAGATCTGGTCATTCATTTTCTTCTCACCCCAACCCAGACCACTTCAAAAACTGTGAAAACAAATAGAACCTTCACCTAATCCATGGCTCCACTCTACAGATGAAGAAATTTTAGCTCCAAAGGAGTAACATCACAGAAGTGGACAGTGGCAAAAGTGCAGTGGAAACTTCAAAATTCTCTCCAAGAAATCAAGCTTCTCATATCATAAAGAACAGTGCAAATATTTAGTTAGATGCTACTCTTACATCTCTCAATCAACCAAGCACCCTACGTATCTGACGTCAAGTGCATTCTCTCTTTCTACTCATGGAGCTGCAATTACCATGACAAAACAGTGCTTTGTGTTCTCATGACAGCTATGATATGCTTCAGAGACTTTAATTTTTCTAACATCTGCTATTTCATTCTATCATGTTTGTGCTACTTCCTAAAAGATGTTGCTAAAAAAAACCAAACAGCTATGTAATAAATAATATTAAGACCCTCTTCTTCAGAAAATGAGGTCCATGGAAAGGAGAAGCTCTTCCTCATTTCACTTTCACTTCCCAGGCCCAAGGTATTACTCTAAAGAAAGCCTTTTTAAAGGATGCTATTACTTCCCACACGCATATGCCACCGATTTAACAGGTGTGTAGATTAGGAGTTCTCTCTCTCTCTTTTTTTTAAGTCTCAGGGCCCCTTTATACACTTAAAAATTACTGAAGATCCTGTGGTCAAATTTTTAAGATGGCCCCCAAGAATTCCCAACTCTTGGTATTCATGCCTGGGTAGACTCCTCCTCTTGTGTGTGGGCTGAACCAAGTGACTTGCTTGTAACAAACAGAATATTACAAAAGGACGAGATTGCTTCTGTGATTAGGTTACAAAGGCCGTGAGTTCTAACAACTCCTGTCCTGCTAGCACTCTCTAGCTCTTCTTGTGTTTTTGAGCCGATGAAGCAAGCGGAGAAGCTCACAGGGTAAGAACTGAGGGTAGCCTCCAGCCAACAGCCTAGATGGAACCAAGGCCCTCAACTCATCCGTCTGACAGTAAGGACCTGAGTCTAGCCAACCGCCATGTGTATGACTGTGGAAGCGGCTCATCCCCCCACTGGGCCCTTCGGATGAGATCCCAGCTCTGGCCAACACCTTGACCTTTGGAGAGACTGAAGCAGAGGATCTAGCTAAGCCACACTCAAATTTCTGACTCTCAAAAATTCTTCCTTTTCCTTTACATGCTATCGTCTAACCTAAAATGTATTTCCAATCCCAAATCTCCAGAGCCCATATTCTCACACTGGCCCAGCCCTTCAATTCAGCAAGCCTCACAGTGTCCAGTGCTTAGGATTCTCAGAGCCAGGATGCGCAGAACATGGGCAGACACAGAAAGACTCTACTCTGGGTCAGTTATTAAGGACACATACAGCAGAGAGCAAAAGAAGAAATGTTTCTACGTGACAGCTCCTCAGATCTTTATCTTTTATTAGGCCTACTAGTCAGAGAAGGCAGTGGTACCCCACTCCAGTACTCTTGCCTGGAAAATCCCATGGATGGAGGAGCCTGGTGGGCTGCAGTCCATGGGGTCGCTAAGAGTTAGACACGACTGAGCGACTTTACTTTCACTTTCATGCATTGGAGAAGGAAATGGCAACCCACTCCAGTGCTCTTGCCTGGAGAATCCCAGGAACAGGGGAGCCTGGTGGGCTGCCGTCTATGGGGTCGCACAGAGTCGGACACGACTGAAGTGACTTAGCATTAGCATAGGCCTACTAGTGTGCCTGTGGTAGCGAGCAAGATGCTAATTACATGGGACACATTAAAATGAAAACTGCCAATCCTGAATTAAATTTATGAAAACACTTCAATAAATATATATTTAGTATCTGCTACGAGCTAAATACTGTGCTAAAATCAGGTACTAAAATTAACAAAACTTGGAATCTTTCAAAACCCTCAAGGAATCCAAAGTCTAAGGATTACCAAGAGAAAAATTAAGCAAAAATCTACTTTGCAAAGAATAAAAATTACATGTAACAGTAAACATCATGTTCACTTTACTGTTTTCTTTAATATGAATAAATTATTTAGTCTCCCACAATTTATGGCATATCTAATGACAATATTTTAAAAATCAAAGGAGTCTTAAAATGTGGATAATCAATTCGCTTTCTGTATTTGTAATTTTGCATGACACATTAGAAATGTAAGCACTCGTTCATACTTGCTTTTCTACTATGAGAGTTCAAAGTCATCAAAAGATTTAAATAACGTATAAATTTTTACAGATCCCAGGATAAGAAAAAAAATTATGAATTTCATTTTCCAGGCAAAGCGCTCAGCAATCTATGTACATTATCTCATTTAATTCTAAACACAGCTATGTGAGGAAGAATATTTACAGATAATTTCTCAGAATCTAGGTTTTCTTCACTGCCCAAAATAATGCCTCATATATAGTTAAGAAATGAAATCTGCAGAAGGAAAAAAGTTATTGGTCATGTATTCAAACCAATTTGCCAGATTTCTGGGCTATTATTCTTAATTACCATGTGATAGCGATGCAGTTAAAATGTAAAACAGAGCTGGACATAGATATAGGCGAACATCAGTTACACAGTGGCACTAAAGAACAGAGATCCGGCTTCAACTAAGTGACACTTCCTCAAAATTCTGAGTCAAATAAACATAGAATTCATTTTGAGAGTCTAAGGAGAAAGAGAAAAAAAGAGAATATGCCCATATATTTGCATATAAATATGTGTAATGGATACAGTTTTCTGAATCTTATCTATAATGTACAGATATAATATTTATCCTGTGCAAAAGCAGGAACCATAAATATATTACTATATGTGAAGTACTGTTTTACAGCAAAATAATTATAGTTGGCACAAACTCCCAAAAGTTTTGAACTTTTTGTTACTGGATTGGTCAAAAAGTTCATTCGAGTTTTTCATACTTATCTTACAGAAAAACTCAAAAATAAAAATAAATAATTTCATTTACTGTATTTATTTTTGGCTGTGCTGGGTCTCTGCTGTTGCACAGGCTTTCCCTAGTTGAGGTGGCTTCTCTTGCTGTGGAGCCTGGGCTCTAAGTGCTCGGGCTGCAGTGGCCGCGGCACGTGGGCTCAGTACTTGTGACTCTCCACCTCCAGAGCACAGGCTCAATAGTTGTGGTGCCCGGGCTTAGTTGCTCCGAGGCATGTGAGATCTTCCCAGATCAGGGATCAAACCTGTGTCTCCTGCATTGGCAGGTGGATTCTTTACCACTGAGCCCCTAGGGAAGCTCCTCAAACAAACTTTTTAGCCAACCCAATACTTTGCTAATAAAAACAAGTAACAATTGCAAATATGAAAACTTGGGTCCATATAAATTGATTAAGTTGTGGCTTCTGGTTTGGGTTGATTTTACATACAGGGTAACTAAATAACTAAGTAAAAGTTAAGCTATGGAAAAAAGTATAGATTTGCTTCTCTATCTCAAGACAAAACCTAGCAAATTCTATAGCTAGACCATCTTCAGAGACTTGCTCATCTTCTGCTTCAACATGTCACCACTGTAAGAAAGCTGGTCTTGGGAGTCTTCTGTGATTTGAGTTCTTAAACCAGCAACTTTTCATCTCTTTTGCAAATACCAGCTTTAACAGTCTTTCAGCACCATCAAAAGGGCAAGCAGCTCTTTCGTGAGGTCCAGAACAGAAAACTGGCCACAGACAGGCAGACAGACATACACACACACACACCTTCCAAAGGTCTCCACATTCTATTTTTCTTTTATATCACTGTTCATAGTGCTGGAAGTTTCATCCATGGAATTTATGTTGACTGCTGCTAGAAGCCTGGACAACTCAAAACTGATACCTCAACTTCAAAAAGCATTAAATTATGCTTCTCAATTGATCCAAAATTAATATCTATAATACTATATGACAGAAGCAAGCAACACTTAAACGCATAATTATCTCTAAAGTTACTTTGCCACCCAACAGATAACTTGTTTCCAAAAATATGAAAAAAAAAGTGACTGACAATAATAAAGAATTTCTGCTAAAAAATACCATCCTTAATCAGTCAAATAGAGAAGTCAACTAACGTTAGCTAAAACCTGGAATCAATGCCTTCAACTTACTATAAGCTAAGTCTACCATTTTCTAGTTGGTAACTTTGGAAAATCATGACTTTCTTATACCTCAGTCTCCACATCTACAAAACAGAGTTGTAACAGAATCTATATATCATAGTATCATAGCTGATGTGAGGATTAAATGAGATAATTCATCTAGAACACTTAGCACAGTGCCTGGCAGATGGGCCAAAAACAAACTTGATAACTTGTTATCTTATACTACCCAGAACCATTCCATCTTAAGCTAATACTGACGACTGAGGTTGTCTGTTAATTAATTTTTCAGCTCACACCAAAAAAATTAGCCGTCAACTTATTTATCCATGCTTTCAAATTCTTGTAACAGTATCACTTCATATCTGAGCTGACCTCATTATGGCCACCCACTCCAGTACTCTTTCCTAGAGAATTCTGTGGACGGAGGAGCCTGGTGGGCTGCTGTCCATGGGGTCGCACAGAGTCGGACACGACTGAGTGACTTCACTTTCACTTTTCACTTTCATGCATTGGAGAAGGAACTGGCAACCCACTCCAGTGTTCTTGCCTGGAGAATCCCAGGGACGGCTGGGCCTGGTGGGCTGCCGTCTACGGGGTTGCACAGAGTTGGACACGACTGAAGCGACTTAGCGGTGGCGGCAGCACTATGTCTACTGCCCAGCAGTAGCTGGATTTCCGATTCCTTCTTTTTAAGTAAAATAATTATTTCACTTGGTACTAGAAGGAGGTGTCTGTAGACCACTTGGAGACACACCTATAAGAAAAGTGAGTTATAGTGGAAGAGACAGTTCTGCTAAGGTTATTGCTTTACAGTGGCCAACGAGGTAAATGATTAAAACAGGAAAGGACGAGGAGAGATTAACTGTTATCTCCTGGATGACAATTTCATTACAAAACAAGGAACCCCTAATGCAAAAGTTCCAGAAGTTGAGTTCTGAATCAGAATGGATATTCCCATAAATGTAATGCTGAAGAATTCTGGGGGAAGGGCTTCAAACTATTGCAAAAAGGACCTTCATCAGGATGGTGGGAGCATGTATTAAAGATGTTTGTGCAGGAGTACAAGAAAAAGTGAGTTAATAGTTGACTTTCAATTATCTATGAGACATTTATCTAGGAACAAATTAACAATCACTGCAGTTCACAGGGTTGCAAAGAGCTGGACACAACTGCGCATCTACGCACACACACAAGCTCCGGCAAGGCATGAACAAATCATTTACCTGCTGCCTTGTGTATCAAATCAGAAATGGCAGGAGTCCCTTCTCTACTTAACCATTTCAGATATTAAATATATTTTCCTCCCTTATGTATGTTTAGTCACTCAGTCATATCTAACTCTTTATGGCCCCACGGAGTGTAGCCCGCCAGGACCCTCTCTCTGTCCGTGGGGATTCTCCAGGGAAAAATACGAGAGTGGGTGGCAGTGCCCTCCTCCGCTGGATCTTCCCAACCCAGAGATCGAACCCAGGTCTCCCACAGTGCAGGTGTATTCTTTACCATCTGAGCTACCAGAGAAGCCCTTTCCTCCTTTAAAGCAACAGAATTACCAAATAGCATGTATATTGGAAACAATACACACATAAACATATATATTGGGTTGACAAGAAAAGTTCATTCAGGGTTTTTATTACAGTTTTCAAAAATCCAAACAAACTTTTTGGCCAACCCAATATATACCAAATGGTAATTTTATTGTTTTAAAGGAGGAAATGGCATATATATATTTTGGGTTGGCCAAAAAATTCATTTGGGTTTTTCGAACGACGTAATGAAAAAACCTGAATGAATTTTTCGGCCAACCCAATATACATATGTGTGTGTACTGTTTTTGTTCAGTCACTGCGTCTGACTCTTCACAACCCACGGACTGTAGCACACCAGGCTTCCCTGTCCTTCGCCATCTCCCAAAGTTTGCTCAAACTCGTATCTGTTGAGTCGGTGATGCCATCCAACCATCTCACCCTATCACCCCCTTTTCCTCCTGCCCTCAATCTTCCTCAGCATCAGGGTCTTTCCAGTGAGTCAGCTCTTCACATCAGGTGGCCAAAGTATTAGAGCTTCAGCATCAGTCATTTCAAAGAATATTCAGGGTTGATTTTCTTTTAGGGTTGATTGGTTTGATTTCCTTGCAGCCCAGGGACTCTCAAGAGTCTTCACCACACCCCGATTTGAAGGCATCAATTCTGGTCCAACTCTCACATCTGTACATTTACTGGCAAAACCATAGCTTTGACTATGTGGACCCTGGTTGGCAAAGTGATGTCTCTGCTTTTTAATACACTGTCTAGGTTTGTCATAGCTTTCCTTCCAAGGAGCAAGCGTCTTTTAATTTCACAGCTGCAGTCGTTGTCTGCAGTGATTCTGGAGCCCCCCAAAATAAAATCTGCTTACGGTTTCCATTGTCTCCCCATCTATTTGCCATGAAGTGATGGGATTGCATGTAGTTTTTTGAATGTTGAATTTTAAGCTGGCTTTTTCACTCTCCTCTTTCACCTTCATCAAGAAGCTCTTTAGTATATACATATACAAACACTCGTATGTTACTTCTAAACCATGGCCAGTATTCAACTCTACCCCTTTCCCTAACACATTTCTCCACTATTCTACCTAAAGCACAACTTTTCTAATTCATCCTTGCATGTTTTGTATTTCCACCTTGAAGAATGTTCTGTCTTTATAGCTGAGGCTCTTAATCAGGGTTCATATGTTTATACTCTTATTGTCAAGCCAACTGCCTGTTCGTAGTGTTTGACCACTTTTCTATTTGGGATGTCTGCCGTTTATTGTTGACACCTAACAATACTCAATGGGCCCCCTGGGGGCTCAGCTGGTAAAGCATCCGCCTGCAGTGTGGGAGGCCTGGGTTCCATCCCTGGGTTGGGAAGATCCCCTGGAGAAGGGAACGGCTACCCACTCCAGTATTCTGACCTGGAGAATTCCAGGGACTGTATAGTTCATGGTGTCACAGAGTCGGATACGACTGAGCGACTTTCACTTTCACTTTTCACGAATACTTAATACATTAAGAAAAATCAACTGTCATTCCTATATGCTACAATATTTGTATATTAAGTTATATAACTTTTTACAGAGTCTTTTGGCAGGAAGAAACTTAAAATATTTTACATAGTTAAACCTATCAATCTTTTCCTTGTATGGCATCTGAGTTGTGTCATGTCAAAAACCTTTTCCATGCCTAAAATTAAATAAACTGACAGGAAGCTTTCATATCTGCATTAAAGTAATCACTTTTCAAAGCTTATTGCTGTTCAAGGGGCTATGTATTCTGCTTTGAGCATTCCCAGCACCTGCTAGAATTAAAAAAAAGGGGGTATGCAGAGATGAGAGTCTCAACCGTGCCAACACCACCAATGTATCGCCATTAGGTCACCTCACTTCCTCTGCCTATGCACAACTGTAGTGCACACATACATTACACCTGAGTTGCTGTCTATGGACAGCACTTTATTAGATCGTCTCTTTTAGTCTGGCTTCCCAGGTGGCTCAGTGGTAAAGAATCTGCCTACCAATGCAGGAGATGTGGGTTCAATCCCTGGCTGAGAAAGATCCCCTGGAGGAGGAAATGCCAACCCACTCCAGTATTCCTGCCAGGAAAACCCCATGGACAGAGGAGCCTGGCAGGCTACAGACCGTGAGGTCGCACAGTGGGACAAAACTGAGTGACTGAACATGCATGCATTTATTCTGTCAAAGCAATGGAAACTATTTAAGATAAACATCATTTATCGTACCTGAGAGTTAACTGTGCCTTAACAGCATGGTAAACAAGAATACCACAGGGAGTTGAAATCCACAAACAATACAAATATCAAACTTCAACTTTCTCCCTTATTTAAAAACAGCTTTTAAATAGACTATTTAACCTAGTGCTTCTTTCCATCAGTGGCAAACAATTAAAAACAGGAAAAATTTTCAGGATGTGCCCAGCACTGTTCAAGGCAAAATACATCCTAACCAGCAGAGAAAGTACGTCCTAACTATTAGCCTAATTATTTCCTTAGCCTTGACCCAAAAAAAAGTCATTAGGCAACTCTTCTGACTGCAATTTGGCTTCTGGTAAAATGAGGCAATGTACTGCTGAATGATCAAGAGTTCTGGTACACTCTGCAACTGTATTTCTCATAACAGGTTCATAGGTTAACCCAAACAGGCATTGTTTCTATTTTTGTCTATCCTGTATTTGCTCATCAAGAATCAGTTCTTTTGAACTCAATTACCCATAAGAATGGTAACGAAATCAAGTTTCTGAGAACCAGGCCTCCAATGAGCCTGCCATATGGTATTAACCTTTGAGGTGCTGCCTGAGCAGCCAAGGTCTCCCTGAACAAAACTCTACCTTCAATTTCAAACTCAGTGCATATGTATTCTGAAAAGACTCAGTAACCGACACTGTGCCGGTAACTCTGTACTAATGTGAACAAAACAGACCTGCTATCCTCACAGAGCTTATAATCTATACAAAACTGAGAGAAAGAATACTTGTAGGAGACTGCCTAAATGATATGCAACATTTCCATCCTTCTAATCATTATAAACTCTCTGCCACACCGTTCTGAATCATCCTCATCTGCCCAATGATCACACATCTTGGCCTATAGCGGGGCCTTGGGAAGTTCCTTGGTGCATGCACAGTAGGACTGCTGTGAGGCCACTGCTCATTTTATTACATGGGGTCCTATCTACAAGGCCTGTGAGGAGCAACTTCCTTCTGATCTTAATTGTCAGAAACTCCACTTTTTTAAACCACAAGTTTGTTTGCTTTCAAATATTATGAACATAGATTGAGGTTTTTTTTGCACCGTCTACAATGAAGCTTAGAGAAATATCTGTGAAAGCAAATATTAGATTTTTATATTAGAATTTTTATATTTTTATTTTACATTTCTTGCTACAGTTCATAAACCTCTACAAACCACCTTAAATTTTGCGGTGAACAAAAAAGCAACAAATGGATGAAGCTTGCAGTAATGCATCATATGGAAAATGTTTTTAAATTTAGTGCAACAGAAAACAAAATCACATGAGAAGTCAAGGGAGTGGAAGGATTTCAAGAGTATGATACACAGATTTAAAAAAATAAAAACCAGACAATGCTCAGTTAACTGGGGAAATCAGAAAAGGGAAATTAAGAAGGGGAGCAGAAGAAAGATCAGAGAATATCGCCAATAATTTTTTTAATTTTTTTTATTTATACAAATTAGAACAATGGTAGTTAAAAATGGCTTTGTGTAAACTTGAACTTATTGTAAATCTAAAGTTACTTATAATATTTAGAAATATTATTTCACAGGTATCGCTCAAAATAGTAAAAACAAAAGTCATAATTGACAAAGAAAACATAAAAATTATTCAATAAAAATGACCAAAAGGGAAAAACAAACGGACTGTTATTATAACCCGTGTCTTATCTGAGCTCTTCTCCCTACCCCCAAATACGAGGAAAAACCCTATGCATTGCAACAATCTGAGTCTACTGACCCCTCAGCTTTCCAATTACTTGGCACAATGTAGGCAGGTGTTTAAACTCCACAAGATGCATGATCGTGAGTTTGCTAGGCAGCCTCTTTCTTCAAGGTCACTGTCATCTTTCCTAGCCACCAAGTGACTCTACAATGATATCACTGCTGTATGTCAATCAGGGTTCACACATAATATTGTTGAGCCATTTCCATTCAGAAGTTAAATTACCCTCCTCCCATCATCAGCTTCCTGAAATTCCCTGTTCCTCACACCCAGAAAACACCAAGCTTGCTGGGAGGTTAGATCCCAGCTCAGTCTAGCACTGGAATGATTTTAGGTCCTGTCAGTACCAAGTTCATGCTGTGTGCTAAGTCGCTTCAGTTGTGTCTGACTCTGTGCAACCCCATGGACTGTAGCCCATCAGGCTCCTCCCTCCATGGGATTCTCCAGGCAAGAGTACTGGAGTGGATTGCCATTTGTTTCTCCGGGGGATCTTCCCTACCCAGGGATCGAACCAGCGTCTCTTACATATAACCTGCATTCGCAGGCAGGTTCTTTACCACTAGCACCACGTGGGACAAGTTCATAGGGAGTAAATAAATTCCTAGACTTTCCAACTTGAACTTCTTTTCAATTCTTCTTCATCCTAAACATCTGATTAAAAATCAAAATTTCTTCAGAACAGGCAGAGTAAAAAATTAGGCTCACCCTAATTCCCCTCTACTAAAAGAAACGTTTTTGTGCAGTGCAAGGCATGGCCCTGCTCTCCAGGACCACAGTGCCACAGCTGACCTGCAACTATCCCCTCTTTATGAATGAACAGCTAACAGATGGTTGCCAATAAAGGATATGACTACCAAGCGGGTACATACATGTAGAACTTAAGGTTACCAGGCAGGGGTCAATGAGAGAGCACACAGAATATATGCAGATGCTTTTGCTGGTCATTTCGTATTCTTTCAAAAATGCACTGTTTCTTTTAAACTATAGTTAGTCTGCACACCAGTTGATTCCACATAAATAAGACTTGGTTGTTGCTGAATCACTCCTAAGTGGACGAGAAATTAGCAACAGATCCAGGGGAAGGAGGGTCAACAGTCACAAGGAAGAGAACCTAGACACACCTGATGCTCCATGAAGGCAAACACATGATTATTATGATTACAAACCTGGCAAACAGCACAATGCCACAAACTGCAGGCATTCAAATATCTGCTGTGAATAAACTTGTTAAACAGATAAATCTATAAAGTACTACAAGGAGGCTGAATAACTAGCCCACCAGCCCACTGACCCACAGCCAGGAGGTGGCAAAGCCAGAATTCAAACCCACATCTGTTTGGTTCCAGAATTGAAGCTCTTTTCACTTCATACTCTTCCTTGGTAAGGAGACTGATTTGGCAAGGATCTCAGGCAGAGTACTCAAAACCATAGATATGCTTCTCTTCCTAGAAAGTAAATTTTACTCAAAAATTGAATAACTTAAAATATTTGATATATAAAACATATTATCAACATATTATGAAAGAAAATATTCATAGATGAAAATTTTATTTTATTTTTTTTTTTGAAAATTTTAAACTATTAGAGGCCACCACAGTTTTTTCCTTTGTGTGATATAGCCCCAGGCTCTCTCAGGATACAAGTTCATTCTCTTCTGCTATCAGAGATACATTGCTAGATGAAAATCTGAGAATCAAAAAAAAAAAAAAAAAGTTCATTCAATAAATATTTGTTGAGCACCAAATACATAGCAAACATGTGTTAAAACAGTCGATCCTAAAGGAAATTGACCCTGAATATTCATTGGAAGGACTGATGCTGAAGCTCCAATACTTTGGCCACCTGACTCATTGGAAAAGACCCTGATGATGGGAAAGATTGAGGGCAAAAGGAGAAGGCGGTGGCAGAGGATGAGATGGGAGTAAATTCCTAGACTTTCCAACTTGAATTTCTTTCCAATTCTTCTTCATCCTAAACAGTTGATTAAAAATCAAAATTTCTTCAGAACAGGCAGAGTAAAAAATTAGGCTCACTCTAATTCCCCTCTACTAAAAGAAACATTTTTGTGCAGCACAAGGCATGGCTCAATCGAAACACTGATTCACATGAACTGAAGCAAATGCCAGGAGACAGTGAACAGCAGAGGAGCCGAGCATGCTGCACTCCATGGGGTCACAAGGAGTCAGACAAACTGAACAGCAACAACGCACCTGCTACATGCCTGGGGTAAAAAGCCCCTAAGAGTACAGAGTTAAGTTATTACAAAACAGAGGAACAAGTTAACTGATAATTAAAGGTGGCAACTAAGATGCCAGGATAGGATCTATAGAAACAGGGAAATATACTAACTCCTGTTATGGGGGATACTAGGGAGGCTGAGGAAGAAAGCTTAAGTCTTGCCAAGGCATGACCCCAGCGCTCCTCTCATCCCTAAACTTATGCTATTCAAAAGAGGTACAGGAGTTCATTGTGTGTGTAGTGAGGGCGGTACTCATGAGAAGAAAATATTTAAGAAGTTATAAATCTTCATGAAAGGGTCAGAACTACAGCAACAAGAGTAACAACTCACTGTTTTACATTATATTTGAAAAATATACAGAAAAAGAAGTTAAAATATAATAAAATGTTTGACTTACAGCAAAAATATGAAAATTAAAACAATGTTTCATCTATCAGTACATCCAAAAGTTTAAAAAGACACTGTGGGGAAACTGATACTATTAAATACTATAGATAAAATATGTACTATAGATAAAAACACAGAATGGTACCTCTCTCAAGAGCAATCTGACAACACACACAAAAATTTTTAACATATTTTTAAAGGCTATAATTCTATTCCTAAGAATTTATCTTAAAAAAAAAAAGCACTGTAGATGGATGCTTATAATATAATTACGGAAAAAACTTAACATACATCCAAAAGAAACAAGTAAATAAGCTGATACATCAATACAATAAAATACAACCATTAAAAAGGATTAGGTAAGGTGTGGAAGGATATTTGTAAAAAAAAAAATTACTAGGTAAAAGGGCAGGTTAGGTGAGTTTTTGAAGAACTGAAAGCTGCAGACATGTCAATATTTTCCAGTCTCATAAGACAAGGTGAAAATTGCCCCGCTACTGACTTCACTGGGTCTCTCTGATTAACCTAAGATCACTCACCCTTGATCAGTTACAGCTACCCTGAATAACAATTCAACAATCAGTTTATTGTTTGTTATTTATGCCACTAGAAGTTATTTAACTAAATGAAATTCAAAGATCTTTAAAAAAAAAAGGGTGGGGGGAGTTAGCCTTGAACTTACCCAGTGCTTAGCTGCTCAGTTCAGTTCAGTCACTCAGTTGTGTCCAACTCTTTGTGACCCCATGAACTACAACCTATCAGACTTTTCTGTCCATGGGATTCTCCAGGCAAGAATACTGGAGTAGGTTGCCATTTCCTTCTCCAGGGGAACTTCCCAACCCAGGGATCAAACCCAGGTCTCCCGCATGGCAGGCGGATTCTTTACCATCTGAGATATCAGAGAAGCCCTGAAATTACCCAGAGGTTGTACTTAACAAATAAAAAGGTTTATTTACCTGGGTAAACCTAAAATATGATGACATGTTTACAAGAAAAAAAAAAAAGCAGGATGTACACCGACTTTTTGAATTATGTACACACATATAAGTAGGGAAGGAAACGGCAAACCACTCCTATATTCTTAAGTGGCAAATCCCTCGGACAGAGGACCCTGGAGGGCTACAGTCCCCAGGACTGCAAAAGAATTGGATACAACTTAGCAACTAAACAGCAGCCACACATACACGAGGGGGGCTGGCACACCTGAGGTATGCGAGTGGAGGCGCGCACACATGAGAACATTCCAGGGAAGGGCTCAGGCGCTGACCCAGCACCACCTGGGTCTTACAGCAGGACAGCACTATTCAGACGTGATTCCGGTACCAAGAACTGGCGATGGTGCTGACACTACACTCTAATTCTCTGAAGTCACACCATGATTTCTTCCAGTAACCCTCATAAAATTGTTAATTTGTCTTCTCAGGCTTTAGTGATGTTTACTATGTCTCTCGTGACACCAGAGGATTTTCACCAATTCTTTTCTAAGTAACAGTGATTGACATATGAATTAATATATACTACAGTCTGCTAAAACAGCCTTCCTGGCTGACTGCACGAAGCAGCACATAGAGGGCAATGACTATGCAGTGTGAAGAAAAAATGTTTCACACACAAACACTGTAACAATGAACAGGGTGATATGGGGAAGGATTAAACATGCTATACATGATAGGGAATATCAATACCATTAAATGACTGACTTCTCATCAGAAAAAATAAGCAACTGTCATGTTTCTTCAACTGAAAGCTGGCTCAGTTACAGCTTGCTGGGGGAAGGGGAGTGATAAACAAATTCCCGGCACTTGCCAGCGTATCAATTTTAAGTCACAACTCACTGGCGAAACACTCAAATATTTTAAATACATGTCCTGATTTCCTAATCTAGCCAACAGAAGAATATAAATGATGCCCCAAATGAAAATTATCTGGATGTTAACATCTGCAAGTAGCTTCAGTTTTAAAGTATAATTTCAAAGTGTTCAAGCTTTATGGATCTACATACAGCCAGCTTCAGAATATTTTTATAATCAACAACTGGAGATGCCTGAAAGCTAGGTTAACATTAGATCTGCTGATCAACTGTCCATCTCCCAAAACTGCAAGATAGAGATAAATGCACCACTGATTCTAGACCACACAATCTGGAACCGGGAACTGCATAAGAGCACTAAGGATAAACTCAAAAATAATAACTGCTAAACAGTTCATCATTCAATTTGACTGGAAGCAGAAATTAATGGTTAAGAGCATAATAATGCTCTTAATTACATCCAAAAGGTCAGAGACCTAGGTGTACCACTTAGCCTCTTTGCAGCTTTCTTAGCTGAAAGATGACGAGGATGAATGACGAAAAACACGCTTCGTGGGGTCACTGTGAAGACTAACGGGAAAATGCACGTGAAGCTTAGTAACCAGCACTGGTTTCAAAAATCACATATATATTGCTTCCTTTGCTTATAACATTTTCAACCCCACTTCCTACTCCCAGACTTGAACTGATAACTTGCAGTCACCCTTCAGGTCTCAAGTGTAAACACTGCTTCCTCAGGAAGCCCTTCCTAAATCCTCTCATTCTGATTAGGTGTCCTTATCTTATTCAGAGTATTCTGAATCTCCCGTATTTTACTCAATTAACTATAAACCGTGTTATTTAATGTATGACTTGCCCAACAGACTATAAGATTTCAGAGGACAGGGGCAGTCTGTGTCTTATTCACTACTCTTTCTCCAGTGTGGTGTGCATGGCAAGGAACAGAAGAAAACTCTATATTTACTGAATTAAATGAATGCAGAAGGACCAGTCTGATTGGTTAATTATAATCCACTTTATGTTCACAAGAATTATTACAGTTCCTGATAAGCTTACTGTCCTTATTCATTCATTCACATTCTAGAAAGAGGTTTCAAGTTTAAAATCTAAATATTACATTTTCAGACTCCCCATATATTTTAGCTCTACTGCCGAGATAGGATCGAACCTACCATGTTCTATATTCTTTATATGTTTATTAAAATGATATTCAGATGAAAGCCAAAGTATCTGTTGTGTCTACTGGTCTTCACCAAAAAAGATGCTTTTGAAGAATTCCACAGCTTAAAAAGAAAAACAAAATATGAAAATAAAACACAATTCGTCAATTTAGAACCCTATGGGCCAGAAAAGTTAAGAGATTTGTTCAAGAGCATAAAGCCGGATAGTGCTACAAACAGAGGAAGGATCCAAGCTTCCTAGTTCTCTGTCTTTTCACTATGAAGACTTCACGGTCCACTGAGAACCACAATTCAAAATATTCTAAGCAATAATCTTGAAATGCAACAAATTCAAAGTAACTGAATTATTTTTTACAAACTTTTAAAAACTATGACTTGCCAGACCTCTACTTTATTAGAAACTTGGAAGGTAAGGTCTGGGCCTCTGCATGCTGAAAAAGTTCCACGGGCAAGTCTTATCCCAGCAAAGACTCAGTTCAGTCACTCAGTCGTGTCTGACTCTTTTCGACCCCATGGACTGCAGCACACCAGGCTTTCCTGTCTATCACCAACTCCTGGAGCTTGCTCAAACTGCTATCCATCCAGTCAGTGATGCCATCCAACCATCTTATCCTCTCTCATCCCCTTCTCCTCCTGCCTTCAATCTTTCCCAGCATCGGGGTTCTTCACATCAGGTGATCAAAGTATCGCAAAATATTGAGAACCTCTAATTTAATCAATCAAGCATCATTTGCTAACTGTCAACTCTATCTCTAGCAGCGTGTTCCCTCTCTCAAGGCTCTTAGGAAGAGACAAGATTTACTTATAAAACTCAATTAGTGAAGAAAATAAGACTGTGTATAATGAAGTGCTAAATTAGCTAAATGAACACAAAGTGCTGAGTTCAGACAAAGTAGGACAGAAGCACAGAGGTAGAGACAGAATAACAAATAGACAGGCCTGTATGATAAATAAGGGTAACCAGTTTCAAACAGTGCACCAGCAGGTTCTAAGAGCCTATGAAGGGGTCTACAGGGTCACTGTGGGGAGCAGAGGGAGATGTTTTCCCTGCCCCTGCGCCTTCCTCAATCAGAAGAGCTCCACTCTTACTTTTTAACATTAAGCTTCTGTCTAAAATTCATTTTGAAAATGATTCCAATGGCATTTTGTTTGAAAACGTTTACACACGCAAATAAAGAAAAAAAAAAACAAACCAGTGGTGAAGTAACTTGTCCCAGTCACAAAGCTAGTTAGAGACGGAGAGCCCAGGTCTCCCAACCTTCCATGCTGCTTTCACTGTACCACGAACACACCACAACATTCCGAGGGAGGGGGCGGTGTGAGCCCGTGAGCAAAAGTTCTCAAGAGTATCCCAGATACAAGACTGACCAAGACAGCGGGCCTACTTTCAGGACATGTGACGGAACTGTGACGGGGAGAGGAGAGTCCACACTTCAAAATAAATAAAGCCACCTTCCCAGAATAGCTCTTCAAGACAAAGTTTTAAGGTGATTTTTAAAAAAATTAAAACCTGTTAAAAGAAACACTGTTTGTGGTGGGCCAATAAAGAGACATAGAGGGCGATGGGCATGAGTTTGAGCAAGCTCTAGGAGTTGGTGATGGACAGGGAAGCCTGGCGTGCTGCAGTCCATGGGGTTGCAAAGAGTCAGACAGGACTGAGCGACTGAACTGACTATAAAGGGTACTTTCTATTGGAATTATTGAGTCATGCTCTTTAAGGAAGTAGTAAAAGATAAGAATGTATAGGCAGGGGTAGGGGCGAGATAACAGAATGCCTTGAAATCAAGGACAAGTTTATGTTTGCTACAATGCAATAATGCCTCACTATATAGCTTCTGAAGAGTATTAGGGGAGTACCTCCTTCTTCCAAGATGCAGGTTACACATGGGAATGTACAACCTGAAGTATGGTGTCCCACAGAATCAATTTAAAAGCTCCCTCTCTACAGCAGCACAAATAATAATAACTGCTAAATTTACTCTTGTGCTCATGGAAGAAAAACTATTACAGAACTTTAAAAATGCTTCTGCTACCAATTTGTAACTCCCCACAGCATCCCTGTAACACTGGTATTATCACCATCTTATTATTGAAACCACTACAGAAGCCAGTGGCAAAGGCAAAATGAGATGCCTAGAATTTACCGTGTTGAGACGTAATACTCAGTCCACACACAGTGGCATGAACATAAACCTCACATCCTATTATTAGTATGAGTTCCCCGGTGGCTCAGATAGTAAAGAGTCTGCCTGAAATGTGGGAGACGAGGGTTCGATCCTTTGATCAGGAAGATATCCCTGGAGAAGAAAATGACAACCCACTCCAGTCTTCTTCCCTGGAAATCCCACGGACAGAGGAGCCCCAGTTCATGGGGTCACAAGGGTTGGACACGATTGGGCAAGACACACACACACACACACAATTTAACTCTGTAACACTTTGTTGATTTTCACAATAAACGTGTAACCCCATGAAAACCACCCAATCATGTCTCAAATGACATGTCTAAAATTGAATTCATTGCCTAGTCCCCCAAATGGCTCTCTCTTCCAACTTCCCTACTTCTGTTCACAGCACTGCTTTTGATACTCTAAGCTCAAAACCCTGGTATCCCTTTGACTCTAATTACCTGCTTTTAAACACTTTAAATTAAGAACTTTGATTATGGCTCAGTACAGAACAAAAAAATTCAATGACTCCTACTGCCAAGCAAGTGGAATCCAAACTCCTACACCATCAACGCCTGACACGCAGAGCTCTCCAGAAAAGAATCCCAGCCTGCCTTCTACCACTTTGCAGTGTGCGGCCTCAGTAACAGCCAACCTAGAAGTCCCGCCAGCCCCCAAACACACTGAGTGCTGATTAAGCACATGACCTCGGGAGAGTCATTTAAACTAAGTTTTATTTTACTCAACTGTAAAATGGGTGTAATAATTTTTGCCTGAAAGGAGCAAACAAGTTAACGAAAATAAGAGTACCACCATAAATGTTAAGGTACTATAAAAATACAGACAGAATCATTATGCTATGATTACCGGTAATTTTATCTATACCTGCTTTGCTCCACAAAGGATATAAGATAGACCACATAAAACACAAAATAACAAGAGTTTAAAGGTGGAAGCAATGAAAGAAATGCAAAACAAAAGGTAAGGACCTAACATGGATCTGGGAATGAGGCTAAGAAAAATGGATGCTATAATTGCTTATCTAAGTTTTCAGGTTGATAACGTGGTCTAAACAGTGTAGTTTGATTTGAAAAGGAAATAAAGTCAATTAGTTCAGTGTCCCAAAGACTAAAAACAAAATCATTGGTCAGAAATAAAAAAGTTCTTACTGTAAAGACCGGCAAGAATTTCTCCCAAAGGTCCTTATTCTGTGCACAGTAACTGAACATTCTCAACATCCTATGAATTATCTATTTTCATTACATCACTATTAGACTGAAAGCCTTTTGACGTACGGTAATTGTCTTATTATATAATGTTTGTATCTCCCTGGTGGCTCAGCAGTAAACAATCTGCCTGCCAATGCAGGAGACCCAGGTTCAATCCCTGGGTGAGGAGGATCTCCTGGAGAAGGAAATGGCAACCCACTCCAGTATTCTTGCCTGGGAAACCCCATGAACAGAGAAGCTTGGTGAGCTATAGTCCTTGGGGTTGCAGAAGAGTCAGACACGACTTAGCAACTACACAACAATCTCCATAGCTTAATTAGTCAAAACCCACATACCCTGACTTTTATATACTGGTTTCCATGGACCCAAATCCCTCCCTTCCTATTTCAAAAGGTCCTGCACACCACCATGTTAATCCCAGAATGCTGCTTTTATCACAGAATTCCTTACTTCAAAAACCTCTAACAGCCTCCCTGCACACAGAGTAAACTTATGCTTTACATCTTGAACACAATCTCCCCTGCAGTATCTTCCCTGTCTTCCCATTCCTCTAAATTCTTTTCACCCTTTTAAATGTGGCTTAAAAATCTAACCTCCTACTAAAAGTCTTCTCTGACTAGCAGCAATGTGGTAGAGGGAGAGATGGGGCAGGGGGAGGAGAAGACTAAAAGTCTTCTTTACTCAACAGTTAAGAGACTGTGGGCAAGTCACTAAACCACCACCCTCAGTGAGAATACTGTCTCATTGGTAAAGGTTTTAAGATAGACTGTACCTAAATTACCTTCCAGCTTTAACCATTCTAGGATGTTTTGGTTCCTACAAACTTGGACAGACCTGATCTCTATTCTGACCATTATTATCTATTATATATTTTAATATGTAACTACAACCATCCCCTGCTATCCACAGGTGATTGGTTCCAGAATCTCCACAGATACCAAAACCCAGGGGTGCGCAACATTTGCATGTAACTTATGCACATCCTCATATACTTTAAATCATCTTTAGCTTACTTACAGTACCTAATACAATGTAAATGCTAAGTAAATAGTTGCCAGGATGCAACAAATTTAAGTTCTGCTTTTTGGAACTTGCTGGAATATTTTCCATTATTTTCAATCTGTAGTTGGCTGAATTAACGGATAACAAACTCACCAATATAGAGGGTTGACGGTAGACACACTGCTTTAAAATATTCCCTGCTAAGTATAAACTCCACAGCAGAGTCTTATATTCCCTTGTTAGCCTCAAAGACAAGTGGCATAGGGACCAGGTAAAAAGCAGCATATATATTTTTGTAAGCTTAGAAATGTTTAAATAATTATTTTTAAAAGATTGATTAAAATATACTTGCCTACTGCAGCATTAATCAGCAAAAAAAAAAAAAGCATTTTTAACACTAAGCAGACTATTTTAAAAATATACTAAAGCAAGAAAATAGTTAAGTCACTTTTCTCTAAAATATATATTCATTCTGCAGATTACAAAGCTAGTCAGTACAACTTGAGGTGACCACATGTTAAAAATAATTGAGCTGTTTAACATACACAACATAATGTTCACTTCCTAGCCATTCCTGTTTGCATCTTCTGTTGTAAACAAAGGCTCACCAGTCCAAAAAAAAAAAAAAGGTCTATCATAATTTTTATTATTTTACTGATTTAATGATTAACTTTACATGCTAGAGCTATGATTCCAACATAAAAACCAATAAAGTTACACAGAGAATTATGAAACAGAACAAGTGACAAATTAAACTGTACTTGCAATGACTTTCAATATCACAGGCTGAGTAAAGCTACTACCAACACTCACAGTGAGCCAAGTTTTGTGCTTCACACTGTCACTCTAAAAATTAATTATTACGTATCCTCTTCTGGATGAGTATCTAGTTTCCTGTATAGTACTTAAAAAAAAAAAAAAAGAATCTGATAAACCTAGAGGTTTGCTGATTCTTCTTTTGCTGATTGCTATGTCTGTCTATAAAATCTAGACAGCACTGAAAACTTGAGTACTTGCTTAACTGGGAAAAAAAATTTAAAAACAAAAGCATTTTATCAGTCACTAAATACAAATAAGATATCTTATCAATGCTCAGTAAATTAATATACCACAGTAAAAACTACGTGTATTATACATAAAGAACTTCCTCAAATCAGAGGTTCTGAAACTCAAGACAATTCTCATATTCCAAATTCTAAACATACTGTACATGGATCAGTAAGTCAAGCACTGGCTCCACTCACGCTATTTTTGTTTCCATTGCTATTACTGCTAAAAGAGTTTATAAGGGCTCATTGCCAGTTTAGAGCACAGTTAGAAGTATTTCAGTACAAAATAAAATCAATTAATTCCTAAGAAGAAATATAAATCTAAGGTATCCAACTATCTATACAAAACACCAACAATGTGCAAAACTATTTGGCAAAAGAAGATGGATAAGTAATCTGTGAACGATAAGTATTACATCTTTCAATATTGATTCCACTCAAAAAGACATTTTTAAGCAACACAATCAAGATAAGAATTAAGCAAAATTCTGGTCCGAAGAGTTTCCTATAAAGAGGAAAATGAGGAAAGAACTCATTCAGGAGGGATACAGAAACTCAGATAAGGCAAATGTGTAACAATCAAATCTACACTCTCATGCCTAATATTAGATTTCCTTGAAGAAATAAGTAATAAACATGTTTGCTCAGGCATTTAACATTAAAGGAGACAACAGAAACACGGGTGACCGAAAAGGGACATGTTTTGCCTGTGATTTGCTCTGTTCTGTAAACAATAATTGTTTGAATATTCCCAAACAAAATCATTTCCACTAGGAAAACACATTCCTGCTTAAAATTAGGCTTCCTAGTAAGTCTTTACTAATTACAAAAACTGTAACTGAACCAACACTGACAGTCACATACCAGTATTTTAAAAGAAAATTAATTTTAATAGGGCTTGAAAGAAGACTAAAGCTGTCAGCTTTCAACGTTAAAAAAATAACTGATAACATTAAGGGAATCACTACTACATTATAGTCTTCCTAGTACAAAGGGACAGACGTTCATGAAAGTGAGAGACCAATTTTAAAAACACAACTTAAACATACAAACCCACACACCTAAACTCAAGATCAAGCAATACAAATTCAAGAAACTGTTTCATTCTTAATGGAAAATACTTGTGAAAGGCAACATTCAAATTTCCAGTTATGTCATTTTAGAACCACCTGCTTAAGATATACAAGGCTCCTTTAAACATCTCTGGTGACTTTATAAGAGCAATTTAACATTCTGAACCGTAAACTTATTCCAAGATCCACTGAGCACATGAATAACAGATTAACAATTACTTCAACCTATGCAGTAATGAGACACATTTTATTTCTTCTTTATATTGCTTATCAAAGCAGAGAGTAATAAATCTAAAATATGCCAGAATACTGTACCACTCAACCTGGAATAATAGTCACTGTTTCTTCCTTGACGACTGGGATTTTTGACAATGTCAAAATGAAAGGAACTGGAAATTAGTTTGGGGGTCAAGGTTAAAAATGACTTCAACAGTAATGCCTTGGAAGAACAGTCCTCTTAGAAATTAAAATATTTGGTCAGCTGTCACATAAATTTTCAAGACCTAAGTTCAAAAGTACCATTATAATTACTAGACGGGGCAAGAAAGAAGGAAGTCACAATGGCTTTTCCGAAAACTTGTGGGAAGCCACCTGACAGATGCAAAAGGAGAGAAGCAGGCCATAAACTCATGCAGGCCTCACCCTAACCCTAACCCTAAAATACTCGATGACTCTCCTCTCACACCGACAGAGGCAGGAATCAATCACAACAACTCCACTACATTCCCAGGATATTTTAATCATCACTTTAAGATAAACTAGTTAAAAATAAGATGGAAAATGTCTGACAGGAAAATTTAATAGGTCAAAAATCATTTGTGCATTCATACCTCACAGTGAAACAATTTTAAAAATCACTAATCAATCAAAATAAAATGCACAAACTTGTCCAGACTAAATTAAGACAATCCAAAAAGAATTCTGAAATTAAAAAAAAAAAAAAACTGTTTGCAAAGCACATGCTTTCCTGTTAAGTATTTTACCTTAAACACTATAATTTCAACCTAACAATATACAACCCTCATCCTCTTCAAGTTCACTCTACTCACTTTAACAGGTTCTAAGCCAAATATGATCTCTCCTTTATCCTGAGCGATGCTCTGAAGAAATTATATCAAGAAATATAGCTTCTTACTAGAGTTTGGGGGATTATAAAAAACCTATCTAAAACAGGCATACTTATAGATCATTTCTATGATTATACTTATTTAAAACCACGGTCCCCAATTGAGAATTTTAGGAAATGAATTTTTACAACAGCATGGGAAGCCAACCAAAATATAAGGCCAGTTAACAATACTCACCCTTTCCTGTATCACAATAATTGTAAGAAAGAAATTTTGTTTGTAAAACGCAATGTGCATTTTATCATCTTGGATAAAATATTTGCAGCCTCGGTAGTGGTTAAATTGCAGCTATAAAGGAAATTGTCCTGAGATAAATGGTTTCCCTATGAGGAGGTTTCATTGCTACACTTCACCTCAGGACAATAAATCAAATTAACTGCACCTTGTCCTTTGTCCAATGACATCATCAGTTTGACCACATCTTCAGAATCGTGTGCAAAAACATACGCTATTTAAGGCATGAAATCATGTTACTGTTTTCTGTCCATCCAACCTCATGCTTCAGGTCTCTGAAGCAGTTATTCACCTGAACATTCTCATGAAAGCGGCAGATTCTTTTTTCCTGCTGCATTCAGGCCCTGCCTATTGGCAGTAAAAGAAAAAAAAAAAAGTGAGAACTGGTATTTGAAATTGGCTTGTTTTTAGCCCATCAAATCCAGAATTTTATTTCCATTTAAACTGAAGACTAATGTCTCACAAAATATGTATATTGCAACTGACCATCAAGTGCATTAACATAATTTCAAAGGTTAAACAAGTCGCTGTTCAACAACTCTTCTCCGATACTTTACTAGCAGGGGTTTAAAAAACACCAAGGAGAAGCCACACCATGCTTTTAAAAAACAGGTAAGAACTATACAAAATTAAAAAGACAACTCTACTAAGGGAAAGCCCCCAAATCAAAATTATTTCTTTTAAATAGCAAAAGTTAATCTGCCTGTCACAGACCAAATGTTCTAAGCCTACACAAAATATAAAATCAATTCTGACAACTTAAAGATGAGGGGTGGGTGTGCTTAGGAAGGGAATAAGTTTCAAGATCAGAGTAGACACAATGCCTCAGTTTATTCTTCCATTTTCACTCATTTAACCTTGACACAAACACTCAAAGAAAATATAACCCCATATCTGTTTTCAGGAGTGCTACAATTAAAATAAGTAAGTCTATAACAGTGGTAGCACAAAATTAATATCAGCTCCATTTTAAATTAGAATGAAGAGGCTGAAAGGGGAATACAGCATGCTGTTAATTGGAACTTCTAAAATAACTAGCTATTCTACAACTCCTAGAAAAAAACTACTGCTTTTTTTTTTTTTTTTAAACAAATACCGAAGATCTTTACAAAGCCTGAAAGTGTTTAACTTGGGGGTAGAAGTCAAGGGGCAGGGGTGAACTAGCCCGAAAACAAAGTGATTTATTTTATTAAACCAAAATAGGTTTCATTCGCCTCTGAAAATGAGAAAGCATAGATTTTTTTCCTTAGGCCCAATATTATGGCAAACCATAAGAAAGTCTTTTTTAAGATAAAACAGAACACGACAGAGTTGATGCTTAGCTAGAAGCTGTTTGAAAGTTGCTAACGCCCAAGAGGGTTTCTTCTGCCCGTGGAGTAGAGGTAAGCGTACGGAAGTTATTTGGGGGGGGTAGGGGGAGTCATTTTGGTTATTAGTAAATAAATCAAGCGGCAGAGAACATGAGGCCTAGGCCACTGCTACATAGGGGCCAAGGCCTAGCTCTCTCCCTCTCCTCCCAGCCCAGTCTGGGTTTGATCTCAGAGCCCTGTGGATTGCCAAGGAAAAAAAAAAAAGAATCATATCGAACCACAAAAGCACATGGGGCGAATGTAAAATATAAACACGGCGTTGGGCTGTGAGTGGCTGTTATTAAAGGTCTGAATTACTAAACATGAGAGGCGGGGAAAGCCAGGCGGCCATTTCAATAATATAAACCTCCCCGAATTAGACATTATTCAAATGAGAGAGGTTCAGCTAACCAGAGCATAAGAGGACCCAGCACCCAACAAGAAAACAGGGGCAGAGACCCAGGAAGGGGGATCCCCGCCCCTACCCAACTCCCAACCGGTGGGGGGTAAACCGAGAATATTATCAACTTGTCAGCCAGCCGGTTCTGGGGCCGGGCAGGAGGGCAGCGCTTCACGTCCGAGTTCCCGGGAGGCCTCCGGGCGCCGCTGGGGCCTGAGGGGGAGCGAGGCCCCCGAGGGCCCCCGGCCCCGCGGGTCTGGGTCAAGCGCAGAGGCGGGGGGCAGACAGGGTGGGGCAGGGGACCCGGAGCTCAGACCGCGCCAGGCACCTTCATTCGGCTCAACTCTCCCGAGAATCCACGGCCGCCGGGGAACAAGGGGCTTCCCCAGGACTCGCTGGGACCCCTGACCGGTGGCCCGGAGCACATGGGACGGCCTCAGAGGACCTGCTCCTTGGAGGGGAACTTTCCCCGAGGGCAGCTTTCAACCCAGTCCGCCCCCAAGGGGGCGAAGCGCGTGCCGGCGCGGACGCCCTAGTCCCTCCGCCCGGAGGCCCCCTCGCAGCGCCCAGGACCGCTCACCCCTACCCATCTACAGCGCAGGCCCGCCTCCGGTCAGGCCACCGTTCGGGGGATGAGCGGGGCGCGGCCGGGGCGCCCGGGGCCGTGACCCGCGGGCTTGGCCCCGCTCGGACCCTGGTGCGGCGGCGGGGCGCGGGCGCGGGCCGGGCGCTGTCCGCGGGCGCACCCGGGCCGCCCCCCGCGGGCAGCAGCGCGGGGGAGGGGGCGCCCCGGCCCGCGCCGGGGGCAGGACACGTGCGGCGGTCCGGCCGCCGGGGTCCACTCCGGCCCCGCCGCCTCCCCGGCATTGTGCTCGCCGCCACCTCCATCTCGCCCTCCACGCCCCCCCACCCCGCGCCCGCCCGGCCCGGGTCGCCCGCCCGCGCCCCGCCGCGCCCCGCCGGCCCAGCAGCTATGAATATGTAAAACGTCTTTATTGTCCTCTCCCTCTGCCCCGGCCCCGCGGCCCCGCCGCGGACCCGCTCGGGTTGGGGCTCGGCGGCGAGGAGGCGGAGGCGGCGGGCGGCCGGTGGCCGGCGGAGGAGGAGGGCCGGTGCCGGCGGGCGGGCGGGCGAGCCCGCGGCGGGGTGGGCTAGGGGCAGGAGGAGAGCGGCGGATAGCAGCCCCCTTTGCCCCTCGTCTTCCCCCTCCGCCTGGGCGCTCCGAGCCTCTTTCCCCCTCCGCTCGGCGCCCGGCGGGGGCTCCGTGCTCCCTGGCCCCCCATCTCCCCGCCGTTAATTATAATAATCCTGAGTACTAATAAATTATGCTAAGTCGCGGGGGGGGGGCAGCGGGAGCCGGGGTTGAGTATGAATATGAATATGTAAAATGCTGTAATGATTACCTGCTGCTGCTGCCGCCGCGGCTGAACTCTCATCTTGACTCGCTGCTCCTCCGTCCGCCATTTTGAATATTTTAACCAAAATCGCCCGGTCGATAAACCCTCCCTCGCTCCGGCTCCCCTCCCCCCGCCCGCCCTCCAGACCTCCTCCCTGCTCTCCGCCCCCTCCAGCTCCCGCCTCTCCTCGGGCGCGCGCCAGGGGGCGCGCGAGGCTGTCCCCCTGGAAGAGGCCCACCTCCACCGGGCTCTCTGCGCACGCGCCCCCTGGCAGCTGTGGCTCCTCAGTAGCTAAAGCGCCCTCAACCTGCGAGTCACTCCTTCGCTTCATTTCTTCTCGTCTGGGCTCTGCACATGCGCGAATTTCCCCAAGCGCCTAAAAGGCGGTCTGCGCTTGCGCCATTTCCCCTTGGCTCCGTCCTGATATGCGAAGTGTAAAGTGTTGTACGGAGCGCGATTGTGGCATCTTACTCTCCTCCCGATTTTACTCTGGCTTCCCCCAGTGGCATGCTACAAGAAGGACAGGGGACACGGTGGCCGAAAGGGTGGAGATGCGTGAAGTGTCGGTGAGCGGACTGGCCCGCGCCCTCTTCGGTGCGCACTTTTTAAGGCTTTCCGCGCTGTTTAAACACCGACAACAAAGGACGGGCCGCTCCCCTGCTAGGTAATTTCCGGCCCTGCGGGCAGGTAGGGACGGAAACCAGCCTCGGGGAACCGGGCTGGAGGCACCTGCTGAGCCTGGCGCGGGCCTCCCGCTTTAAGTTTGAATCCAAATTAGTCCCCGCCCTCAACCTTGCGAATGCTAGAGTCCTGACCCTGGCCAATGCGAAGGGGAGGGTCCTGTGATTCTTTTAGTTAGCCCCAGATCTTCTCTACTTGTTTCCAACACCCGGCTGGCTTCCACGTTAGCTGGGAGTTAATTATTAAGTCGCTAATTCCCGCCCCTGCCCTTTCAGGTGCCTCGATCGCCGCTCACCGGATGGAAACAAATAGCCGACCTCTGGTCTACAGATAGGCGTTCTTCTCTTCCTTTTGGTTAGGAACATCTTTTGAAACCTAACATAAACTGAAAACCCACGACCTAGTAAATAAAAAAAAATGTCGAAATCAGCGGTAGCTTCATCAAGAATTTTATTTTGTTGCTTCTCAAGGTAAATATGAAAAGTAGGCTTTTTCCGATGTAGATATCTTTGCTTGTAACTAGTCACAATATTCTAAGATTTCTTTAGTAAGTGTAATAGATTTTCCTGAACAAGACTCAGGTCTAATTATTTTAAGAATTTTTAAGCTCTACGGTTTTTCCAGTTTTTTGTTTTTTGTTTTTTTTTTCTTAAGAGAAGTCTACTATATTTCATGGTTACCAAAGAAAAGTTTTTTAAAAAAATCAGTTTTAGGTAGTCTTGAGAAGAAAAAAATGAGTGTAAGATTTATATTGAGGAGGATTACAAATTCTGGTCTTCCCAGAATGGCTCAGGTGAAGAATCCGCTGGCCAGTGCAGGAACTGAAGGAGACTGGGGCTCCATCTCTGGGTGGTGAAGATACCCGTGAGGAGGAAATGGCAACCCGCTCGGGTGTTCCTGCCATTCCTGCCGGGATAACCCGATGGACAGAGGAGCCAGTTGGGCTGCAGTCCAGGGAGTCGCAAAGAGTAGGACACGACTGAGCACGCAGGCACAATTTCTTCACTGAGGAAAAAAACTGATCTCTAGGAGATAGCCAGCCATTGTTTAATACCTAAAGTTTTAATCATTGTTCTTAGCCTGCTCATTGAATTTCTTACACTGTGCAAGTACAGTTAAAGCTATTGTCAATGTCAGCCAATGAATTCCAGGTGGTATTGATTTATTCATGGCAATTAATGCCTAGGGTGTACGCATGACTGTTTAAGCCAAATAATCGGGCTGCCCTGTAATCTAATTATTTCAGACAATGGCCAACCAACACACAGTTAAGGAAATGCAAAATTCAATCATGTTACAATTAATCTGTAAATATAGCATATTCACCAGCATTGCTATTAATAGAAAGTCTCAGAATCTTCAATCTATGTGAAACTGAAAGTTGCTCATCAGTCAGACTCTTTGAGACCCGGTAGACTGTACAGTCCGTGGAATTCTCTGGGCCAGGATACTGGAGTGGGTAGCCTTTCACTTCAGGGGATCGTCCCAAACCAGGGATCGAACCCAGGTCTCCCACGTTGCAGGTGGATTCTTTATCAGCTGAGCCACAAGGGACAAAGTTAAGTACATGACTCTGCTTTAAGGGCAACAAATTTGAAGTCATCTCCACTAAGAAAAAGAAATCAAATACCCTTATTTAAATTCTTATCTTCTATTTAATCTTTGTTTTGCTCTTTGTTTTAAAAAGTAAATTAATATGACTTTCAGGAAGGAACTGAAGCCAGTGCATCTGCTATTCATTATTATCTTATTTATATAAAAGGAAATTTTTATGGAATGAACTTTTATGTAAAGAAAAATACTCTGTGAGGAAAAGAAAGCTTAAAATACTGTGTATTAATGATTCATCTTCCTCTTGATGGTAATATTTATGTTTCCAAATGTGTGCCCAGTTCAGTTCAGTCACTCAGTCATGTCCGACTCTTTGCAACCCCATAGACTGCAGCATGCCAGGCTTCCCTGTTCATCACCAATTCCTGGAGCTTACTCAAACTCATGTCCATTGAGTCGGTGATGCCATCCAGCCATCTCATCCTCGGTTGTCCCCTTCTCTTCTGGCCCTCAATCTTTCCCCAAATCAGGGTCTTTTCCAGTAAGTCAGTTCTTCACATCAGGTGGCCAAAGTATTGGAGTTTCAGCTTCAGTGTCAGTCCTTCCATTGAATATTCAGGACTGATTTCCTTTAGGATGGACTGGTTGCATCTCCTTGAAGTCCAAGGGATTCTCAAGAGTCTTCTCCAACACTGCAGTTCAAAAGCATCAATTCTTAGGCACTCAGCTTTCTTTATAATCCAACTCTCACATCCATACATGACTACTGGAAAAACCATAGCTTTCACGAGACAGACTTTTTTGTTGGCAAAGTAATATCTCTGCTTTTTAAGATGCTGTCTAGGTTGGTCATAACTTTTCTTCCAAGGAGCAAGTGTCTTAATTTCATGGCTACAGTCACCATCTTCAGTGATATTGGAGCCAAAAAAAACCAAAGTCTGTCACTGTTTGCATTATTTCCCCATCTATTTGCCATGATGCCATGATCTTAGTTTCCTGAATGTTGAGTTTTAAACCAAATTTTTTCATTCTCCTCTTTCACTTTCATCAAGAGGCTCTTTAGTTTTTCTTCACTTTCTGCCATAAGGGTGGTGTCATCTGCATATCTGAGGTTATTGATATTTCTCCCAGCAATCTTGATTCCAGCTTGTGCTTCATCCAGCCTGGCATTGTGCATGATGTACTCTGCATATAAGTTAAATAAGCAGGGTGACAGTATACAGCCTTGATGTACTCCTTTCCCAATTTGGAACTAGTCCCGATTTGTTCCATGTCCAGTTCTAACTGTTGCTTCTTATCCTCTATACAGATTTCTCAGGAGTCAAGTCAGGTAGTCTGGTATTCCCATCTCTTGAAGAATTTTCCAGTTTGTTGAGATCTACACAGTCAAAGGCTTTGGCATACTTAATAAAGCAGAAGTAGATGTTTTTTTGGAACTCTTGTGCTTTTTTGATGATCCAGTGGATGTTGGCAATTTGATCTCTGGTTCCTCTGCCTTTTCTAAATCCAGCTTGAACATCTGGAAGTTCACGGTTCATGTACTGATGAAGTCTGGCTTGGAGAATTTTAAGCATTACTTTGCTAGCGTGTGCTGTTGCTGCTGCTAAGTCGATTCAGTCGTGTCCGACTCTGTGTGACCCCATAGACGGCAGCCCACTAGGCTCCTCTGTCCCTGGGATTCTCCAGGCAAGAATACTGGAGTGGGTTGCCATTTCCTTCTCCAATGCATGAAAGTGAAAAGTGAAATTGAAATTGCTCATTCGTGCCTGACTCTTCGCGACCCCATGGACTGCAGCCCATCAGGCTCCTCTGCCCATGGGATTTTCCAGGCAAGAGTACTGGAGTGGGTTGCCATTGCCTTCTCCTTGCTAGCATGTGGGATGAGTGCAATTGTGTGGTAGTTTGAGCATTCTTTGGCATTGCCTTGCTTTGGGATTGGAATGAAAACTGACCTTTTCCAGTCCTGTGGCCACTGCAGAGTTTTCCAAATTTGCTAGCATATTGAGTGCCACACTTTCACGGCATCATCTTTCAGGATTTGAAATAGGTCAACATGAATTCCATCACCTCCACTGGCTTTGTTTGTAGTGATGCTTCCTAAGGCCCACTTGACTTCACATTCCAGGATGTCTGGCTCTAGGTGAGTAATCACACCATCATGGTTATCTGGGTCATGAAGATCTTTTTTGTATAGTTTTCCTGTGTATTCTTGCCACCTCTTCTTAGCATCTTCTGCTTCTGTTAGGTCCATACCATTTCTGTCCTTAATTGTGCCTATCTTTGCATGAAACGTTCCCTTGGTATCTCTAATTTTCTTAGAGATCTCTAGTCTTTCCTGTTCTATTATTTTCCTCTATTTCTTTGTATTGATTACTGAGGAAGGCTTTCTTATCTCTCCATGCTATTCTTTGAAACTGTGCATTCACAACCTGCCTGAACTCAGGCTCTACTACAAAGCCACAGTCATTAAGACAGTATGGTACTGGCACAAAGACAGAAATATAGATCAATGGAACAAAATAGAAAGCCCACAGATAAACCCATGCACCTATGGACACCTTATCTTTGACAAAGGAGGCAAGAATATACAATGGAGAAAAGACAATCTCTTTAACAAGTGGTGCTGGGAAAACTGCTCAACCACTTGTAAAAGAATGAAACTAGAACACTTTCTAACACCATACACAAAAATAAACTCAAAATGGATTAAAGATCTAAACATAAGACCAGAAACTATAAAACTCTTAGAGGAGAACATAGGCAAAACACTCTCCGACATACATCACAGCAGGATCCTCTATGACCCACCTCCCAGAATACTGGAAATAAAGGCAAAAATAAATAAATGGGATCTAATTAAAATTAAAAGCTTCTGCACAACAAAATAAAATATAAGCAAGGTGAAAAGACAGTCTTCAGAATGGGAGAAAATAATGGCAAACGAAGCAACTGACAAACAACTAATCTCAAAAATACACAAGCAACTCCTGCAGCTCAATTCTAGAAAAATAAATGACCCAGTCAAAAAATGGGCCAAAGAACTAAATAGACATTTCTCCAAAGAAGACATACAGATGGCTAACAAACACATGAAAAGATGCTCAAGATCACTCATTATCAGAGAAATGCAAATCAAAACCACAATGAGGTACCATTTCCCGCCAGTCAGAATGGCTGCTATCCAAAAGTCTACAAGCAATAAATGCTGGAGAGGATGTGGAGAAAAGGGAACCCTCTTACACTGTTGGTGGGAATGCAAACTAGTACAGCCACTATGGAGAACAGTGTGGAGATTTCTTAAAAAACTGGAAATAGAACTGCCATACAATCCAGGAATCCCACTGCTGGGCATACATACCAAGGAAACCAGAATTGAAAGAGACACGTGTACCCCAATGTTCATCACAGCACTGTTTATAATAGCCAGGACATGGAAGAAACCTACATGCCCATCTGCAGACAAATGGATAAGAAAGCTGTGGTACATATACACAATGGAGTATTACTCAGCCATTAAAAAGAATACATTTGAATCAGTTCTAATGAGGTGGATGAAACTGGAGCCTATGATACAGAGTGAAGTAAGCCAGAGAGAAAAACACCAATACAGTATACTAACGCATATATATGGAATTTAGAAAGATGGTAACAACAACCCTGTATGTGAGACAGCAAAAGAGACACTGATGTATAGAACAGTCTTTTGGACTCTGTGGGAGAGGGAGGGGGGGATGATTTGGGAGAATGGCATTAAAACATGTGTAATATCATATAAGAAACGAATTGCCAGTCCAGGTTTGATGCAGGATACAGGAAGCTTGGGGCTGGTGCACTGGGATGACCCAGAGGGATGGTATGGGAAGGGAGGTGGGAGGGGGGTTTAGGGTGGGGAACACGTATACACCCATGGCGGATGCATGTTGATGTATGGCAAAACCAATACAATATTGTAAAGTAAAAAATAATAAAAAAGAAACTGTGCATTCAAATGGGTATATCTTTCCTTTTCTTCTTTGCCTTTAGCATCTCTTCTTTTCTCAGCTATTTGTAAAGCCTCCTCAAACAACCATTTTGCCTTTTTTCATTTCTTTTTCTTGGGGATGGTCTTTATCACTGCCTCCTGTACAATGTCAGGAACCTCTGTCCATAGTTCTTCAGGGACTCCGTCTATCTGGTCTAATCCCTTGAATCTATTTGTTACTTTCACTGTATAATCATAAGGGATTTTGTTTAGGTCATACCTGAATGGTCTAGTGGTTTTCCCTACTTTCTTTAAGTCTGAATTTGGCAATAAGGAGTTCATGATCTGAGTCTAGGGCCTAGTACAATAACTGAACATAGTAGATAGTCATAAATATTTGTTGAGTAAAAAATAATAAATGATACAGTTATATATGTTAGGATTATTTTAAAAATTGATAAATCATCTATTTGACAAATAGTTTTGAAATCTTCATTCTGCCATAAACTTTACTAGGTGTTAAGGATATGAAAATGTGTAAGATACTGCTTTGACCCCAGCAAACTTTGTGTATCAACGTTTTAAAATCCTTAAAACTCTGGAAGATAGAACTCTGATTATCCCAGTTTTCCAGGATGGGGAAATTGAGTCATATAGATATTATGTAACTTGCTTGTATTAGTGTTCTGCAAAGAAACAAAACCAATCGGAGATACATATATATAAATTTATGTATATGAAAGATATGTTTTATAAAGAATGAGTTTATATAATTACAGAGGCTGAAAAGTCTCCAGATCTGCAGTTTGAAGGCCCAAGAAGCAATGTCATGTTCCAGTCCAAGTACAAAGGCCTGATTCAACTTCGTATTCTTTCCATCATTATCCTAATATCCATTTCCATACTTGTTCCCAAGATTTCTGTCTGTGACAATTAGAAGACTCAAGGAGTTCTTTTGAAGTGCTGTGCACCTCCTCATAAATCAGGTAATTTCCAGTTCGTGATGGGTAGTTCAAGTCTCGTGGTAATTTGGTGGCCCATCGGTAAGCATCCAGTCTCTATTGAGGTCCAGTGGCAGGCCAAGAGCTATTTCCCAAAAGGAGAGTAGTAATCTATAGAAGATGTCGGGGCTTTGCTCTAAAATCCTGAGGGTTTGAGCTGTGGTTCAGTCGGAGCCCAGTGCATCCCCACCTGTGACTGACATGTCGAGCATCTCTGGATCTGCCGGACCCTGAGGCCTGTGTGGTGGAGTAGCTCACACAGCTGTCTGGACTTGCTGTGCAGCTTTCCCGTATGCTGGGTCTCATTCAAAACTAATGGCTTTTTGAGTCACTTGGTAAGTAGGTTGAAATAACCCAAATGTGGGCTGTTTCCTCCAAAATCCAAAGCCCACTAGGCACTGTGCCTCTTTTTTTTAGTTGTAGGAGGAGCCAGATGCAACGATTTATCCTTCACCTTAGAAGGGATATCTTAATATGCACCACACCACTGAGTCCGTAGAAATTTCACTGAGGTAGAAAGCCCCTGAATTTGTGTCAGACTTAGTTATCACACTTGGACACGTAAATGCCTTACAAGTTTAAGTATGAAGTAGTTCCTACTTCTTGCTTACTAGGTCCAATCAGCATGATGTCATCAATGTAATGAACTAGTGTAATAGCTTCTGAAAGAGAAAAGAGAGCAAGATCCTGCAAACTCAACTGTGATTCCCAGCTGGTGAATTGACATACTTCTGAGGTGGGATAGTGAAGGTGTATTTGCTTCAAACAAACTGCTTCTTGTGGGTCTTATTAACAGGGATAGAGGAAAAAGCATTTGCTAGATTAATAGCTATATACCAGAGGATGTGTTAATTTGCTCAAGCATTGAAATCACATCTGGTACAGCAGCTGTCAGTGAGGTCACCACCCAGTTAAGCTTATCGTAATCCTCTGTCATTTTCCAAGATCCATCTGTCTTCTGTATAGGCCAGATAGGAGAGTTAAATGGGGATGTGGTAGGAATAACCACCCCTACATCTTTCAGATCCTTGATGGTGGAACTAATCTCTACAATCCCTCCAGTAATGCAGCATTCCTTTTGGTTTACTATTTTCCTGGATAGAAGTAGGTCTAGTGGCTTCCATTTGGCCTTTCCCATGTAATAGCCTGACTCCCCAGGTCAAGGAACCAATGTGAAGGTTATGACAGCTGCTTCCATTTTCCAGGGTGGGGGACATTGAGGCATAGAGGTAGTAAGTAACTTGCCCCGTGTCACCCCACTATTAAACAGTAGAGCTGAGATTCAAACACAGGTCAGGGATTGTACTCTCGTAACACTGTGATGCTTGCTTTGGATCAGGAAAAAATCCTGGGGGTGCCTAAAGTTCATGTGGTAAGAGAACATATTAACACATAACATCCTTGTATGTAATCTCATAATTAAAATACAGACATGGATGCAAATTTATGTTCACTCAAAAACATACATACAAATAGCAGCTCTGTTATATTTGCCAAATCTAGAAATAATTCAAAGGCTCTTAAACAAGTGAATGGAAAAAAACAAACTGGAGTACATTCATAATGTGGAATACTATTTTTCAGTTTAAAAAATGAATTATTGACAAATGCAACAACTTCAGTGAATCTCAGAGGCATTACACTAAGTGAAAGCAGAAAATCTCAAATCATGCTGTATGATTCTGTTTGCATGACATCCTTGAAATAAAACTGATTAGTAGTTGCCTGGAGGTAATGGTGGAAGAAGGTGAATATGTGTGTGTATATATATATTCACACACCATATACATATAAGGTACAGAAGTAGTACAAAGGTATGGTGAATTGGCCTAGAAGTTACTGCTACTGGATGTTCTTTAGCTGACAGCAGTAATGTGTGGATGTGAATGTATAAATCTATCCTACTAAAGGGTAAGACACAAGCCTTTGTAACTAGGTGTGGCCACATGATTAAATTAAATTTTGGCTTTTGGGTTTTAAGGAATTGTTGGGTTGGCTTTCTAAGAAGCTCTAAAAGAAGAGTTACTTTTCATTGGAAAAGCCTCTGATGCTGGGAGGGATTGAGGGCAGGAGGAGAAGGGGATGACAGAGGATGAGATGGCTGGATGCATCACCAACTTGATGGACGTGAGTTTGAGTGAACTCCGGGAGTTGGTGATGGACAGGGAGGCCTGGCGTGCTGCGATTCATGGGGTCGCAAAGAGTCGAACACAACTGAGCAACTGAACTGAACTGGGTTGGCTTTCTAGGAAGCTTCTAAAAGAAGAGTTACTCTGTTCTTCCTTCTTCCCTTCCTGCTGCCTGGAACGTAGATGTGAAGACTGAAATTCCTGTAGCTTTCCTGGACCATGGCGTATCATTCTCAAGAGAGAACATGTTAGAAATAGCAAACCAATCAGCTGAAGGGAAGCCTGGGACTGGGACTGGTCCGGACACAGAATTCCTTGTACTGAAGTTAACTCTCCATGCTGCTACATAGTTTTTTTAAAGACTGAGGAATCCAGATTCTGGGAAATGTATTTTAATTATTGTAATTACCTTAGTTGAATAAATTAAAAACAATTGTATTTTTATAAACATCTCCAACATTTTAGCTATTCATAAAGATTATCATTATAATTAGCAAATTAATTTCTCTAGTGACCTAAGGTGTATTTCATAACTAGTTACTCTTATAGCAGGGCTTTCAAGCCATGTTTCTTGAAGATCTTAGGCCTGGCCTTAAGAAAGGGTGAGCTCCAGAAAGCTCAACCCCTCCACCTCCTCTTTAGCTGAAATGATTTTACTTTACCTATATTGGAAATCAAGATAAAATTTATTTGAAAACATGGTATCACTATTTTAAAACATTATATATAATTCATATACATGTATGTGTGTGCTAAATTGCTTCAGTTGTGTCCGAATCTTTGCAACCCTATGGACTGTAGCCCACCAGGCTCCCCTGTCTATGGGATTCTCTAGGCAAGAATACTGGAGAGGGTTGCCATGCCCTCCTCCAGGGGATCTTCCCAACCCAGGGATTGAACCCACATCTCCTGCATTGGTAGGTGGATTCTATATCACTAGCACCACCTGGGAAGCCTCCATATGTGTACAAATACATATATATATATATATATGAAATTTACATATATATATATATGAAATTCATATATATGAAATTTACTATCCTGGAAGATTCAGCCAAGATGTGTCATTGCTTAAAGGTACATATACTATGAGTACTTCTTTGGAGTGGAGCAAGATTAGCACCAGTGACTTTAAAAAGTTTTCATGACAAAATGATCATGACCTTTGTATAAGTAGCATTGGGACCTTGATCTCCTTTTTCTCCATGTCTTACAGTGTGCCCAGAATTTTTCCCAAGGAAGATTTTGATTTTGCCTCAGATATTTCCATGATCCTCCTCTATGAGCAGGTGGAGATGGCCTCTATTAAACTAGTAACTGTATCCTGATCACATATCTTAACTTTCATAAAGGGATGTCAAACCTACTTACTGTAGCTATCTGCTGCAATTTATGTTTCTACCTTTAATGTACAATGTAGAGTATGTGTACTTCTTAGAGAATGTATACTGAAATCTTTAAAAGTCAATGCTTATCAGAAAGCTCAATATCATTGATGGAGAACTGATAGATATATAGCCCATGGTCCCCTCTGGTTCAGGGTCAGAAAATTTGTGTCACTACTCTTATATTGATATAATATTATAATATTTTATACTGATATTAAGAAGAGGTGGCAAGAATACACAGAAGAACTATACAAAAAAGATCTTTATGACCCAGATAATCATGATGGTGTGATCACTCACCTAGAGCCAGATATCTTGGAATGGGAAGTCAAGTGAGCCTTAGGAAGCATCACTACGAATAAAGCTAGAGGACGTGATGGAATTCCAGTTGAGCTATTTTAAATCCTGAGAGATGATGCCGTGAAAGTGCAGCACTCAATATGCTAGCAAATTTGGAAAACTCAGCAGTGGCCACAGGACTGGAAAAGGTCAGTTTTCATTCCAATCTCAAAGAAAGGCAATGCCAAAGAATGCTCAAACTACCGCACAATTGCACTCATCTCACACCCTAGCAAAGTAATGCTTAAAATTCTCCAAGCCAGCCCCAAGCATCCTGTATCCTGCATCAAACCTGGACTGGCAATTCGTTTCTTATGAGGGATGGTATGGGGAGGGAGGTGGGAGTGGGGCTCAGGATTGGGAACACATGTCACCCATGGCAGATTCATGTTGATGTATGGCAAAACCAATACAATATTGTAAAGTAATTAGCCTCTAATTTAAATAAATTTAAATTTAAAAAATTCTCCAAGCCAGACTTCAACAGTACATGAACCGTGAACTTCCAGATGTTCAAGCTGGATTTAGAAAAGGCAGAGGAACCAGAGATCAAATTGCCAACATCCACTGGATCATTGAAAAAGCACCAAAAAAAATCTACTTCTGCTTTATTGAGTACGCCAAAGCCTTTGACTGTGTGGATCACAACAAACTGGAAAATTCTTCAAGAGATGAGAATACCAGACCACGTGACCTGACTCCTGAGAAATCTGTATGCAGGGTAAGAAACAGCAGTTAGAAATGGACATGGAACAACAGACTGGTTCCAAATAGGAAAAGGAGTATGTCAAGGCTGTATATTGTCACCCTGCTTATTTAACTTATATACAGAGTACATCATGTGCAATGCTGGACTGGATGAAACACAAGCTAGAATCAAGATTGCTGGGAGAAATATCAATAACCTCAGATATGCAGATGACACCACACTTATGGCAGAAAGCAAAGAACTAAAGAGCCTCTTGGTGAAAATGAAAGAGGAGAGTGAAAAAGTTGGCTTAAAACTCAACATTCGGAAAACTAAGATCATGGCATCTGGTCCCATCACTTCATGGCAAATAGATGGGGAAACAATGGAGACAGTGACAGACTTTATTTTCTTGGGCTCCAAAATCACTGCAAATGTTGACTGCAGCCATGAAATTAAAAGACACTTGCTCCTTGGAAGAAAAGTTATGACCAACCTAGACAGCTTTTTGAAAGGCAGAGACATGAAACTTTGCCAACAAAGGTCCATCTAGTCAAAGCTATGGTTTTTCCAGTAGTCATGTATGGATGTGAGAGTTGGACTATAAAGAAAGCTGAGCACCTAAGAATTGATGCCTTTGAACTGTGGTGTTAGAGAAGACTCTTGAGAGTCCCTTGGACTACAAGGAGATCCAACCAGTCCATCCTAAAGGAAATCAGTCCTGAATATTCATTGGAAGGACTGATGTTGAAGCTGAAACTCCAGTACTTTGACCACCTGATGTGAAGAATTGACTCATTGGAAAAGACCCTCATGCTGAGAAAGATTGAAGGCAGGAGGAGAAGGGGATGACCAAGGATGAGATGGTTGGATGACATCATTGACTCAGTGGACATGAGTTTGAGTAAACTCCGGGACTTGGTAACAGACAGGGAGGCTTGGCATGCTGCAGTCCATGGGGTCGCAAAGAGTCGGACACGACTGAGTGACTGAACTGAACTGAACTCTTGTACTGTCTATTCCAAGCCCCTAGACACCTTCTTTAATCCCTTCTTAAGCCAAGCCTTGACTGTTTTTTCCAACCTTTGCCTCAGGCAGTCATTGGTATTTCATTAGTCTTGGCATTCAGAGTGAAATCCACTTCTAATTCCATCTCTAGGTATTCTTAAAAGCCAAACTGTCAGAGAGCAATGCACTTAAAAACAGTCATTTTGTTCCCTTGTAAGATTCTTTCCTAGAATTATGCTTGGATTTGTGTCATCAGCCTACATTAAAATTATAAGGAGGGAAACAACCAAGGAATGTACCGTATTTACTGTTAAGAGTGTTTTTGGCATGTCTGTTTCCTTTCTGAGGATTTTGTCTTGGTATCTGAAGGGCCAAGGTGAAGTAACTTGCCCAGGTTCATACAGTAAGGAACTAGGAGTTGAATGAAAGACTGCCTGATTCCATACCGTCTCTAGGACATCAGATCTGCTCTGTGCCTCGGCTGCCCTCTGCCTCCCCAAGGGTGCCTTCTACTGCATCTAGACATCCAGGCTCTTGCTTTGTTTCCATGTTTCTCTCTCTATTTCCCCTCCTGCATTCATTGATTCCATTTCTGCCCTTTCTATTTTTTCCCTGTCTCTTCCTATCCTTCCTCATAAGCTATTTCTAAATAAACTCTTGCATTTACTCCTCTACTTATTATATAGTCTGATATCTGCTCCAATCATTTTCCTGAAATTACTTTATTAGAAGTTACTGATGACCTCCCAACTGCCAAATTTGGTAACACTTCCAGTTTTCATCTTGTTCCATCTCTCAGCAGTTGGGTAACAGTGATGGTTCCTTCCTTCTTAAAGCCATCCGTCTAAATCTAGCTTCAATGACAAATTTGCTTTCCATTGTTTCCTCTTATCTCTCTAAACACACCTTGGTTTTCCTTGCTGGATCCCTCCAGTCCTGACCTCGCTCTAACGTCAAACTTTGTTTGTTATATTTCTTTCTTTCATCAGAGTATAAAATATTCAAGGGCTGGACTATATTGTCCTCATTATTTTTTGTTCTCTTTTTATGCTTTATGCTATAGCACAAGCCTAGATATAGTCTATAGTTAGCAATTAAAAAAAAACAATTTTTACATACTTCCTCTTATATTTTAGTGGCCATCCAATGCAGCTAAGAAGACTTTATTCTCTCACAAGCATTCATCAAGTACCTACCATGCACTCGGCATTACTCTAGGCAAATATTTCCTTTAGTTTCTTGGAACGCCTTCGGGAGTACACATTTAATTCAGTTTTTCAACACCCAAGTCTACATCTATAACTCTATATCTTATCTACTCCAAGATGCACATTGTTTTTCACATTTTAAGATCTTTTAAATCAAGATGCATCTTACAAAGTATATAAGAAAATGTGTCATATTTTAATTGGCAGCACTTCTTAATGGTATATTAAATTATAGTGCATTTTACAAGCAATGACATATTAAATCAACGAAATATGATACTGTGTATAGAAAACAAAGGTTTAGAAACTTCGTTCTAATGTTTAATCATCCAAGAAATATTTAATTATCCTGAGTATGCTAGAGTTTCTAAGGAAGGAAAATAAAGGTTTTAAAGGAGTTTTCAACAATAAGGATTCAAACAAAAGGAAAGAGAACCAAAAAGGAACGGGCCCCAAAGCAGTTACTCTTTCCCTGAATGAGGAATAGCACATAAGTGGGTCTGCCGCTGTGGGCCTGTTGGGCTGCAAGCCGGGAGGAAGGCAGTGGTGCTGGGATTTTAGCACCACAAACAGAAAGAACTAGAACTAGGTCCATGGCTTGAAGTATCTTTGCCCTCCCCCCAGCACCACACACACACTGTTTGTAATTGGTGGTGTTTGGTTACAATTTTATCTTTCATAAATCTAAGTCATTTTATGTAGATAGATTTTACATAAATAAAAAATCAAAACTAAGCATTTTATGATATAATACAAGGAGTTCTTATGTTTACACCATTTCCTACTTCCTCTCCTCTTTAGGAAATCATGTTTATTTGTTGCTTATCCCTCTAAATCTCTTCTTACAACCACATAAATCCTTATTTCCCTCTCTTTCTTATACAAAATACAGATACCACGTGTACTATTCCGTACCTTGCTTTTTTCATATATGTATGTATCCAGAAAATTGTGTCGTATCAGTATTTGGAGATTTTACTTCCCATTTTTGTGGCTGTGTGTACTTCATTGTGTGCACAAACTGTGGTTTACTCACCCTTTCCTCTCTTGCCGAACACAAGCTATTTACAAACACTTCATGTTACGCACAACCTTCTACCTATGGCATTTTATACTCCTTTTTATACTCTATTTTATACTCACACACCTTTATAGATGGAAGCTGAGTAAAAGTGCTGCTTGACTGCTGCCTGGAACTACAGCTTTATAGGAAGTTGAGAAGTTAGTCAACTAGGAAGACCAAGGCACAGCCTTGCTGCCCAGAAGTAAGTAGAATTGCTCCCTGGATTGTTCTAGTGTTGCAGGAGGCTCTAAGCACCATCAGTACGTTTAGTTATGGACCAAAATTTTAGGAGGTGGTGTGGTGTTAACTACAAAACCATTAAACAGCCAAAGAAAGAGACTTCAAAACAAATACACACATATGTATGCATATAAATGTATATATTAAAAAACCAAAACATGTGTCTATTAATATATATAATATTTCAAATTGTTAATATTAAATAAAATTAAAATTATGTGTTAATTTATTTAAAATTACATTTAGCTTATATTAAAGCAATTTATCCACTTTTTAAAACTGGATCTATATCTCAATGTGCTTCCCTAGTGACTCAGATGCTAAAGAATCTGCCTGCAATGCAGGAGACCCGGGTCAGGAAGATTCCATGGAGAAGGAAATGGCAATTCACTCCAGTACTTTTACCTGAAGGATTCCATGGACAGAGGAGCCTGGCAAGCTGCAGTCTATGGCGTCACACAGAGACAGACATGACTTGAGTGACTAACACTTTTACTTTCAATAGCTCTGGAAGTAGAAGTGATAGTCAAAATATTAAACACTTGGTATGGTGCAAGCATGGATGGAACAGAACAGGCAACCAGCCCATCAGAATAGATGCCAGCTATGCCTAACCTAATGAGTTTCAACCCTGTCTGTAAAGGCCATCTCATGAAACTTTTTATCGGACACTGAGGTATAAGGAGATTTAATACTCCTCTGATAGAGTTTAATGCACAAAAGAAAGAGAGATCTCTGCCCCGTTTGGCAAGTCACGGACCTCAGTGCTTTGGAAACGGGACCAGCAGCACCAATCAAATGCAATAGCAGTGTCTAGAGAGGGAAGCTTATAGACAAAAGGGCATAAGATGGGGGCTCCCTCCGGTAACTGATCAGATGTATTTGAGAAGGGAATAGAATGTAATCCTTAGGTGACTTCTGGCATCAGCCAGATCTGAGATCAATCCCATTCTCATTCTCACTCACTGTTTAACCTCATGGCAGTAAAAGGAATGCCTTTTACTTTAGGGTCTCCTCTGGAAAATAAGGGTTGCAGTACTCTCTCCATGGCCCCTGTTGTTGCAGGTGGTGGGAAGATCATGGAACACACCCACCAGGTCCCACCACTCAAGGGGACTAGTCCTCCATGAGTTGACAAGATAAGAGCCAGCAGCATGCAAGCCACACAAGTCAGCATCTTGGTCATAGCCAGGAATAGGGAGAGAACAAACTGGGATTTATTGAGCTATTGTGCTTCTCTTTTGTTTCACTTCAGATCCGTGGATATCCTGCCAGAGATAAAAGTACAATTCCTTTCCTCAAGAGAACTTTAGGTTATTGGGCATTCACCAGTGTGGGTTAGTATACAGTGTGAAATCCACATAAATCAGGGGATCTCAGAGTAGATGCATCTGACAACTCAGACACGTGTAGAAGCCAGTGGTAGGAGGGAAAGGGGGACTCTTGAACAACCACTGGCTTCCCGGCTGGGAGTTGGAAGGGCCCTATAAAGACATACAAGAAGGGGCCTGGGGCTGCAGGTAAGGACCAGCACCCTATCGGTATAGGCCTACAGTTTCTAAATAAATAGAGGGCTCCTGGGATGGAGAAAAGTGCTAAAAATACATTGTCTCATTTAACTAGGATGCCACCCTTGAGAACGAAGCAATATTTTCATTACATGTTCAGAGGAACCAAGGTTTACTCATTTGGGAAAAGTATATGTATAAATATGAACACTCACAGAAAACATACATATGTACATACATAGAAATTCCCATGACAACCAAAGGAAAAAAAGGAGTTGAGGTTCAGAAAGGTTTAGTAACTTGCTCAGAGTGACGCAGGCACTTAGAGTTGAACCCAGGACCACCTTATATCTGCTTTTCTCACTAAGCCAGGCTGCCCCAGCTCAGGAGAGAAAACCTAGTGTTTCTCTTTGCCAGATAGTTCTGATTGCTATTTACTTTCTAATCTATTTCATATTATGATAATGTTTTCCTGGAATTGGATGATATGGTACTAGGAATTGAAGATGTTTATTCACTACAAAGATACATATGTAGACTTCCTGTCATAATCAAGGGAAGTTGCTCACATCATCTATGATTTCCAGTCTTCTCTGTATATGATAATGCTTATTTTAGGAAATCTGTTTTTATGAAGCCTTTTGATCCTCAAAAGGAAAATAAGCAGAGGTGGGACAATGATATAGCCTTTTGATATTTATTGAGTCTGAGTCAATCTAAAATTAGTTTACTAGGAAGCTGTGCATATGATGAATGGTACAGTATTTAAATGAAGCTGTGAATGTTCTCCCTTGTAATAAAGCAAATTACTCAAGCAAAATTGTTTTGTTTCATTTCTTCATGCAAAATTCATGTTTGAATTTCATCTAGGTCTTAAAATTTTAAATTTCCATAACAAGTTTTATGCATTATTATATTTTATACACTACTGCATTATGCTTTTGAAACTGATTGTACAAGCTAATTAATTCAGAATATTAACTACAGTTTCCATAAAATAAATAGGGTAATGTTGATCAGGGTGAGATGGAGGTCTAAAATCAACTCTTCCCCTCTCCTCAGGATGTCAATTACATGTTCACTAAAACCCAGTTCTCTGAAGTCCTTCATCCAGTAACTTCAATTTGGAGGAATACAGCCAAGACCCAAGGTTCATCTAAAATGCCTCAAATAAATTAATTTCTTAAAGACTTGCACTTCATTCATAGGCAAACCTTTCTGACCCTCTGTCAGAAATGAGAACCCAATTTTTTATGCTTTTTTAGTTTTTATAAGAGTCATGTAACTTCTAGATCCAAAGCAGACTAAATATCAAATTAAAATGATAGGGGTAAAGAAGATTCTTAGAAACTGTCTCCCTGAGAAAAGCAGCAAGTGTCTGTTGACAGCCTAATAACAGTGGAAGAGAAAAAGACTACCAAAAGTGGATACAAGAGTTCAGAAAACATGGCAGTCCAGGTGCGATGTATTTTAGGGAAGTATGGCCCTGCATAGCTCAGGACCTTATCCTGTGTGTGTGTGCTCAGTTTTGTCCAGCTCTTTGAGACCCTATGAGCTGGGCCCGCCAGCTTCCTCTGCCCATGGAATTTTCCAGGCAAGAATACTGGAGTGGGTTGCCATTTCCTACTCCAGGGGTTCTTCTCAACCCAGGGATTGAACTTGAGTCTCTTACATCTCCTGCATTGTCAGGTGAATTCTTTATACTGTGCTACCTGGGAAGCCCCAAGACCTTAAAATACTATGTGCAAAATGTCATCAATGTTCATCATGACCCAGAGATACCAAGAAATGGTTAAATTATTCTTTGTTTCTGCTTCAGAGAGTAGCAAAGTGTACAGTATATTTTGGCAGGCTTTCCATCAGAAAGATTAAAATGTTACAAATCTTAAAGAGCTGTGTCAATCATTTGGAAAAAAATTGGCTCACTTGGAATATCATGTTCCCTAACAAGTGAAATAAATGAGCATCTTATTATATATTATAATTGAATCCTCTTTCATTTGTTTAAAGAAAACTACATAAACCGTGTTGATATATAACTTCAGGTGCCTCAGGACCCTACTGTCCTATGGGCATAAAGGAAGTTAAATTATGCACAATAACCCCGAAGTTCCTATTCACATCACCAATTCCCATTACTGTGAGACAGCACGTGCTATTCGAAGTTGGCCTTTCGTGTTCCTCTCTGTGCCGAGTCCCCCTGCCATTCTTGCTAGTGAGGAGCAGGCAGCTGCCCAGGGCTGTCACAGCCCCAAGCCTCTGGGCACACCAAACAGCTTCTGGACCCCCTGTGATCTTGATTGCTAGTGTGCATTGTACCGTTGTCTTGAAATCTGTCAACCAGCCCAGAAGCGTCCCTGCTCGTGCTCCAAGTCCTACTGAATGACTTAAGAAAACTGCTCTTTCAGCTTGAATTATTCCTTCTCTCTCTTGAGCCCTGGCTGGGGAACAGGCACCATTCTTAATTCACTTTCCCCTCTCTTCTCTAGCACAGTATCTACCCTAAACGTCCTCGAAAGCTTCTCCCCAACACTCATAGTAATGAACACAGGTTCCTGGGACTGCCAGCTGATGGGTTTGACAGACACACTGTGGAAGCTGGCTTTGGGATTCCGTTTGAAAATTTTTAATTCTGTTTTTTTAAAGGGCATTAAATGAAACAATATTTTTTAAAAATCATAAAAACTTTCCCTGAAGCCAAATCTTATTCAAAAATGCAGTTCCCATCCCTGCTTTCCCCTTTTCTGGGAGCTGCCGTATTTGTTCAAGCCACATAGTAGCCTCCTCAGGCTGAGGGCTGTGCTTTGGTAAAATCTGACCTCCTCCCCCATTGATATTTCATTCGCCAATTGGATTCTCAATTCATTCTTCACTGTTTCACTATTCATCATTTCACGGAAATATTTTAAACCACTATTAAAAAATAGTTACATTTTTAAAAAGAGCACACCCTTGGGCGCCAACCTTTCCACCATTGCTGGCAGTCCACATTTTATCTCCACCCAACAGGACTCCAAACTAGTTCAGGAGTACATGCAACTCAGGAATGCAGAACTTGGACATGATTTGGTGACGGGAACTCACTCCCCATGTGCTCACTGGGCATGGAAATACTGACTCTATGTTTGGAGAATCCATCCTATGCAGGAATCTTTCTCTAAAAACCCTCATGTTGACTTCTTTTGTATCAGGACTTGATGAAGACAGCCAGACAGATTAATTGAGAAGAACAAAACTTGCATCATGACATAAACTCTAGATAGTTTTCTAAGTAACTTTTGCATAATTATTTATACTGATTAGAGATAAGTTGAATTAGTGTAAAATGACACCATTGTTAACTCTTTGGAAACTCCTCATGATGTGTAATATGTAAAAGGAGAAGCATGTATTAGTATTAATATCCTGATTCTATCTGGATCCTCCTTATAGTCTGACAGACCCATGTTTGATCTCCTGTAGAGCATGTATTAATCATAACCATGTAACTCAGGACTTAAATATTTGAGTAACTTTCAATCTCTTTGTTGGTTATTCTGAGAAGTGCTTTTTCAAGATATGCTCATTTTACTGTTATTTTGTCTTATTGATCTGTGCATGTGGGCTCAATTGCTCAGCTGTGTCTGACTCTTTGCCACCACATGGGCTGCAGCCTGCTAGGCTCCTCTGTCCATGGAATTTTCCAGGCAAGAATTCTGTCGTGGGTTGCCATTTCCACCTCCAGCGGATCTGCTTGACCCAGGGATCAAACCCGCTTCCCCTGCATCTCCTGCATTGCCAGGCAGATTCTTTAATTTTAAAAATATTAAAAACATTTTAAATTATGAAAGTATAATAATACATTTACAGGAGACTTGGAAAATACAGAATGAAGTTACATATAGTTCCCCTATATATTACAATTATTTTTTAAGTGGATAAATTAAGATTTTTTTAGGTGGAGTTTCAATATCAAACTCTCAAAAATTAATAGAATGGATATATATAGAAAAGTAGAAGGATATAGTAGACCTGAAAAGCACCATGAACCAATTTAACGTAATTAAGATTTATGCTTTGGTAAAATCTGACCATATGTGACAATTTTCACACAACAGTAGGATACAAATTCTATTCAAGTACACATAGACTCTAAACTAGGAGAAACTGGAACATATCCAGGGACATAAAACAAGGTGTAAAAATTTCATGGTCTAAAGGTATTGAAATCATACAGAGTCTGTTCTCTTATCTCTGTGGAATTAAGTTAGAAATCCATATCAAAAGATATTTGAAAATAACCCACATATTTTCAAGTGCAATGTGACATTTACCAAGAGAGATTTTTCACTTGGCCATTGAAAGGCTCAACAAAGACTAAAAAAGCACAGAAGGTAACTGCAGAGAAGAAAGCATTTAAATAATAAATTAATATCAAAGATACTGTAAAAGCCTACGTTTTGGAAATTGAATGTCCACTTTTAAATGATGGGTGTATCTAAGAAACCTAACAAGGGAAATTAGAGAATATTTGTAATAGAATAAAAATGAAAAGAGAATTTATCAGAATTTTTTGCATGCAGCTGAAGCTACTCAATGCAACTAAACGCAGTGTGAAATCTTGAATAAGGTACTTTAATAATAACTGTATCACATGTTAATTTCCTGTTTTTTTTTTTACAACATAGTATTTCTTTATATTCTCAGAATTGGATTAGCAGATTCAAGCCTCATTCAAAAATTTTAAAATCATTAGGATAATAAACTTTCTAGGCTTTAAGCAGTAATACTGGATACCAAAATTCCTGGAAATACATCAATTTTTGAGTGATATAAATTAAAAATCTAGCATTCTTCTAAGTCAGACAAGTAGACTCAAAATGTTATAAATGTTTTAGCTAGGCAAAAATTTGTAAGTTTTCTAAAATATGTCTATTATGTCACACATACTACTTATATATAGGTATACACAAGCTTTTCTGCTATGCTTGAGAAAGGCTTGAGAAAGAACAACAAAAAAGAGAGATACTGGAAAACATAGCTAAATGAAATGAGAGCACTGAATGTGAAATAGAAAAAGGGACACAAGCTAGATAAAAGTTAGAGATCCTCATGTGGTCTACTCGTTTTTATGGCAGGTGGATTCTTGACCCCTGAGTCACCTGGGAAACCTCTCTTATTGATCTGTAGGGCGGGCATTATATATGAACTTTTTTGTTGGCTAGATGTAGTGTAAATAATCTCCTTCCATCCTTGTATTTGCCTTTTCACTCTCTCAGTGATATCTTTGATGAAGAGAAGAAGTTGTAAGTTTTGACATAGTCCACTTTGTCAATCTTTTTCTTTCCTTATGAGTGACCAACCATCCCAGTTTGGCTGGAACTAAGGGGTTTGCCAGGACATGGGATGTCAATGCTAAAACAGGAGAAGTCCAAGACAAGCCAGAATGCTTGGTTACCCTAGGCTGGGTGGTTCGTATTGTTTTGAGGCAGGGAGGGATCCTGTCAGGTCACAACTGTATTTTCCAATGTTACCTTCCAGAAAGTTTATTGTTTTATCTTTCACATTTAAGTCAATCTTCAATCTAGAATGGACTTTTTGTGTGTGGTATAAGGCAGAAGTCAACCTTCCTTTAATCCCCTATGGATACATACCGATCAACCCAGCACTATGTATGGAAAAAACCCACTTTTTCCATTGTTTTGCGGTGATACCTTTGTTGTAAGCCACATGTCGTAAATCAGTTGTGTGGCTTTGTTTCTGAACACCTTATTGTGTTCCATTTCTCTATTTATGTCTCTGTGATATTGTTAATATTAATATCATGGTATTTGACAGCATAAAGGTCCTCTATCTTCTTTTTCATTAAGATTAGCTTGGCTGTTCTTGGTCCTTTGCATTTTCATATAAATTTAAGCACCAGACCATTGACCTCCTGAAAAAAATGTGTCAGGATTTTGACTGAGGTTACATCAGATCTCTCAATAACTTTGAGAGACATCTTCATAAAACTCAACATTTCAGTTAGTGAAAATATTATATACCAATATATATTTAGGTCTTTTATTTCTCTCATCAATGCTTGGTACTTTTCCTGAATAACCTTTTAAATAAACACATTTGGGGCCCCCATTCCAAGCCTAACAAATTAAAATCTCTAGGAATGAGTTGTTGTTATGACCATGAATAGCTTGGTACATGTTCTCCAGACTTGATTCATGAGACTCATATAAATGGGTATGTATTCCCTTGAGATTGAAGTGCAATTGCCTTAATGCTCCTAACTCACAGTTGGTGCTAACTGCAACGCCTGTTGTCCTGCTTCCCTCAATACAGTATTACAGATTCCTGGGACCTTCTGTTCTCATGGTCTCTTCTGACACTTGATCTCTGGATCTCACTTTTATTCCACTGTTATGTCTCTTCTTCTCTTCTTCACAATGTAAACAATTCATGGACCCCATGGGGGAACTGAACCCCTTTGCCTACTCGCTTTCTTTATCATGTATTTTGAATAGCTACACTCCGTACACTCTGCATATCTCTGACCCACCTTTGCACATCCAAAGATACACTTACAAGCTCTGATAAAACAAAAGCCATCTATTCTGTGTCTCACATTTTAGCAACAAAGAGTAGCGAGGATTTAAAGTTTCTGTTTTTCTTTTACCACTCCTGCTTCCATAAGTCTAAGTAGAAGGGACTAATTGGAAATGACTATTTCCCTATGTATAAAAATTATTTTAGAATTATCCCAACTTTCAGAGGTAAGCTTCTTATATACATATTTACACAACACATACATATAGATCAATGTGTTTACATTAGTGTGTATATGCATATATATGTATATGTGTGTATGTATATACACACACATTTAAATATATTTTTAAACTAGTCTTCATATTGAATTCAGTTGCAATCATTTTAAAAGTGATTCTCCTATGACTCTCAGGTATACAATCATGTTATTGGCCCACCATAATAATTTAGAAGAGACAACATTAAAAGAAAAAACTATATACCCTTAGAAAAGTGATGAGCTCTTTCTAACTTAAAGCCGCATGCCTTGCACTTTTATTTAATTTAATAAAAAGACTGAAAAAGATCCCTACTTGGCTGCTTCTTTAATGGGTCTAGATATTCATAGTTATTGACTACAAAGCGGTCCTAATTTTTTCTGAGTTTATACCATTTTTTTGAGGAAAGAGGAAAAAAGACATTTTCATGTAGAAAAAATAAGAAGTGGGGGCTGTAAACTTTTTATGTTTTTATAATGGTTCTTCCCCTGGAGAAGGGAACGGCTACCCACTCCAGTATTCTGACCTGCAGAATTCTATGGACTGTATGGTGTTGCAGAATCAGACACTACAGTGACTTTCATTTTCACTTACATTGGTTCTTCCACAAAAAGATTGCTTACCACAGGCTTAGAATTCAGGGATTGATTATATCCATTTAGAGGCATTTTTTAAAATGTACTCAACAAAATGCTCAAGAATGTTTTCCCTTAATCCTTAGGAAACCCCACAAATTGAACAGATACTTCTGGACCTTAAGACTCTTCATCAGTGTTGATCTACAGCAGACCATTGCTTTTGGAGAAGATAAGTTTTGCTCCCAAAATGGGCTACCACAAAAGCAAGAATTGTGAAACAAGCTACTCTAAATAAACAGATTTTTAGCTAAGTTATATATTAACAATCTTAACCTGCTGTGTACAGCTTGTACTCTCAGATTTTCCTTCTAGGATAATTAAATGTCTTTGCACTCCAAATAGGAGGGGGAATATGTCCTGACAATGAACTTGGCAAAGCGTCAGGTGGAAGGAAGAGGCATAGTGGTGGAGGCAAAAGAAAGGTGCTTAGGTTACAGTTTCAAAAGAAATCTAATCTTTCTGGTGGAAATAGGAGACTTACCTGGATTTTGAGCATTAGAAGCCTTCTATATGGGGTGCTTGGAACTCTGACACAGATCATTCTGAAAAGTGTCACATATACATTCCCAGAGGGCTTTGCATTATTCTCATGTACATCATCAAGCATGCTTCAAATCTTAGCACAGAGTTAGAAGTATGTTATTTTGAGTCATCACATTTTCCCCTTATTGAATGTCATCCACAAAGCATTAGTAGCTATTGAGTTATAATTCCTCTAACATTTCTAATTGTTTTATGTAAAAAAGAAATTGTAACATCTTATTGGTAAAGGAGGAAAATCTTAAAGAGGGAGGGCTTATATTCCAGCTCTTACCTTTGTTTCAAAGGAAGATGGTGATCCAAGGGAGTACATCTTGCCCTAAAATAATAATGTTTCTGACTGAAAATGTTTTCTGACTCTTAAAGATTACAAAACTTTTGCTAAAATAGAAAGTGAGTCAAAAGTCCCAAAGTACTCATTATAAACCAGTTTTCCACCCTTAGGAACTAACATTTACAGAGTACAACTTATGAATCATGGTTTTTACTTTTTATTTCATACGTGTTAAACTCATTTAAATTTTCCACAACCTTGAGAGGAGATTGATGGAGCCCACATCGTAGATGAGGAAACTGAGGCTCAGAGATGTTGAATGGCAAAACCAGTATTTACACCTTAAATGATGAAGCCAGTCTGCAAACCCAAGTCAGTATGTCTCCCCAGTAGTTCCCCAGGCAGTCCAAGGTGATCCTTGCTCTGCATTTTGAAACCGCTTTCATTGTCTACTCTCACTTTAAAAATGCCAAGAGCATTTGGTGTACATCATTAGAACAATAGCTATAGGCCTTGTTGGCAACATACAAACTTGTCAGCACCTCCTATATCCTGAACAAAATCTTCACAAATTTTCTGTAACAAAAGTAATGAACAGTGATAACAATAATAGCACCTTAAATTTGTACAACATAGAAGAGTTTACAAAGCACTTCTGTTTGGGGAAATACACTGAAACCTCCCACCCTGGCCAGCCACCACAGTAACCATTTGAGTGGGTTATTTTACTACATGAGGTACTAGTAAGGAACATGGAACTAACAAACCACCACTAACCTAAAGAGTTCAGGAAAGGTCAAAAGGAGAAGCAGGTGTCCTACCACCTCCCAGAATCCTTCTCACTGGCATCCGTCTTGGTTGAGCAATGCATGCACCACCAGGAAGGACGCTGAGTCAGAATGATTGGCCAAAGACAACCAGAAATGAATCCTATCACCATAAAACTGGAGACTGTGAGCCATGAAGCAGAGCAGTTCTCCGTGGGTTCCCTTACCCCTTCTGAATAAAGTCTCTTGCTTTATCAGCATGTGTGCCTCCTCAGACATTTATTTCTGAGTGTTAGACAAGACAAGAACCCACTCTCAGGGCCTGGAAGGGGTCCCCATTCTTACAACACTTTCACATGTTGTCTCCACATATTGTAGATTGTCTGGACCTAGACTTTCACAACGATTTCAGCTTGTGTCAGTCCTAATGACTGGTAGTATCTGCCTTGAATTCTGTGTTGGAAAGGATCCTGAGGATCATTCCAGGATCTGTGGGAATCAGGGCCACCATTGAGTAGCCTTGTTAAATTGTTAAAGGCACATTAGGCATATGTTTGCTGTCTCTTGTCTGTTCTAGTCCACTGTTTTTACACAGGATTAAGTGACTTCTTTATGGTCACATAATAAATGGTAGTGCTGTGCTTAGTCTCTCAGTTGTGTCCGACTCTTTGCGACCCCATGGACTGTATGTAGCCTGCCAGGCACCTCTGTCCATGGGGGATTTTTCAAGCAAGAATACTGGAGTGTGTTGCCATGCCCTCCTCCAGGGGGTCTTCCCAACCCAGGGATCGTACCCAGGTCTCCTTCATTGCAGGCAGATTCTTTACCATCTGAGCCACCAGGGAAGCCCGAATAAGTGGTAAAGCTGAAACCAAAGTTCAGGTTCCCCTCAATCTGTTGTCATTGCAATTAAACCATACTGTATGTGAAGACAATATATAGTTTTGAGCTCAATAATGTTTAATCTAGATGCTTTCTCTAGCAAAATACAAAAAAAAAAAAAAATGATGTCACTTGTGAATAGTCAAGGAATGGCCTCAAGTATGCAAATACTGTGGAGGGTACATACTACACAGGGGAGGCTACAGACATACTGAACTGTTGTCAGCTGTGTGCTGTTACCTAACTGATAATATCTGGAAAGTCTAGGAGCTCAAAATTCTATTTCAAGGGCCAAGGACCTCTTGATAGTGCCAATAGCATCAATATGACATTGGAAATCAAGCGAAGTCTCCAAGCTGGCACAGCAATAAGTGTGACCAATCTTTTAATTAATTTAACATCTCCACGTTCATGTAGCACTGTTTACAATAGCTAGGATATGGAAGCAACCTAGATGTCCACTGACAGATGAATGGATAAGGAAGATGTGGTACATATACACAACGGAATATATCTCAGCTATAAAAAAAAACGCATTTGAGTCAGTTCTAATGAGGTAGAAGAAACTGGAGCCTCTTATACAGACTGAAGTAAGTCAGAAAGAGAAACACCAATACAGTATATTAATGCATACATATGGAATTTAGAAAGTAATGGCAATCTTATATGCAAGGCAGCAAAAGAGACACAGATGTAAAGAATAGACTTTTGGACTATGTAGGAGAAGGTGGGGGTGGGATGATTTGAGAGAATAACATGAAGCATATATATTACCATACGTAAAATAGATGACCAGTGCAAGTTCGATGCATGAAGCAGGGCCCTCAAAGCCGGTGCTCTGGGACAACGTAGAGGGATGGGGTGGGGAGGGAGGTTGGTGGGGTGTTCAGGACTGGGGGACACATGTGGCTGATTCAGGTCGATGTATGGCAAAAAACCACCACAATGTTGTAAAGTAATTATCTTTCAATTAAAATAAACAAATTAATTCAAAAAAAAACACAAAGCTCTACATTCAAGACAATCAGATGTTTGAAGAAGTCGAACAGTCACATAGAAGACGCTCTAGTAAATGCTGTTGATAATGATAATAATTTTTAAAATTCAATTAGTGTGTGACTATGGAAGTAAAAGCAGAAACCAACTGTGTTCTTCAATAAAAAAAAAGTTAACATCTCCCTCTGGGTTATGACAAAAGCACTTCCAGCTTCTTGAAGAATTTTACTAATGCAGTATTAACACAATTTAGCATAAAAAGAGAAGAGAAAGTTAGTAATTATACATATGCAAGCAGGAACACATATATAACCTTTGAGAATCCTGGCAAAATTTCCCAGGTTATTATGGCTTCTTCAGAGTAAAAGTGGCACAGGCTGGAAAATCATTGACTGCAACAAGACTTGTGAAGAATAGCTGTAGAGCAGAGAGACTGAACTGTCCCTAGAGTAGGTCACAGGTTCAGACGCTACGGCTGCACTCTCCTGTCAGCACTGATATCTTGGAATACAGAAGACAAGGAGGCACATGTGTAGTCAGCTCTGGCCATCAAAGGCCAAACAGCTTTTCCTTCCAGCTGGGGTTACCTGCCTGACTATGCAATACCCAAGACTCAGGGCAGTTGAGTAGCAGAATACCCCACCCCACCACTTAGCCCCAGCCACCTCTGAGAGAGCCGACAGGGATTTCTTATAGCTTTACACACTGCCTTTGTTGGTGGTTTCCAAGGTGACAAAGTCTTCTGTCCTTTGCTGTAAATAAAGACAGGAGCAAAGGGATCCAACCCATTCTTCCTCCTCTGTTAGCTTCTGTCGAGTTCAACTGAACGTTTCTTAAGAGGGGGATGTAAAAGCCCTGTTTCCTAGAGTCAGGCATTCCTGGGGCTTTGTCGTTGTTACTGCTGTCTCTTTGTTTTATGTCCATGTGGAACTTTGCTGTCAGACATGAAGCCTTGTAGCTGTCATCCAAAGCTCTCAGATTCTCACTCCTACTTCATTCCAAAATATCTCAGTAGGGGAGGAATACAATCAAATACTGTTGAGGATTGCTATCATACATTTCCAGTTAGTCACTGAACCAACCTCCCTGTGAGATGACACTTTCCCAAACCACTGACCCAGGCTTGGTTTGTGACATTCTTTGGCCAAATGTGCTCTCAAGGGAAGTGATGTATGCTGTGACTGAGTAAAGTTTTAAGAGCCATCTCATAACTCTTCCATTGCTGTTTTTTCTCCTCTGCCTTGGGAAAGGTACTGCGGTATCCAGGTGGGGGCTGCTCCTTCAGCCTAGATCCCAGAATAAAGGAGATACACAGAGCACCGCCACAACTAATCACAGCTTACGTGTAATAAGAGTGAGAAGTAAAATGTTGTATTTGTGAACCCCTAAGATTTTTGAACTGTGGTGTTGGAGAAGACTCTTGAGAGTCCCTTGGATTGCAAGGAGATCCAACCAGTCCATCCTAAAGGAGATCGGTCCTGGGTGTTCCTTGGAAGGAGTGATGCTGAAGCTGAAACTCCAATACTTTGGCCACCTCATGCGTTGACTCATTGGAAAAGACCCTGATGCTGGGAGGGATTGGGGGCAGGAGGAGAAGGGGACGACAGAGGATGAGATGGTTGGATGGCATCACTGACTTGATGCACATGAGTTTGGGTAAACTCCAGGAGTTGTTGATGGACAGGGAGGCCTAGCATGCTGCGATTCATGGGGCGGCAAAGAGTTGGATGAGACTGAGTGACTGAACTGAACTGGACTGAAGATTTTGAGAAATGTTTGTTACTACAGCATAACCTAGGACAAACTGACTAATTAACTAGTGGTAAATTCTGAAAGAGATGGGAATACCAGACCACCTGACTTGCCTCTTGAGAAACCTATATGCAGGTCAGGAAACAACAGTTAGAACTGGACATGGAACAACAGACTGGTTCCAAATACGAAAAGGAGTACGTCAAGGCTGTATATTGTCACCCTGCTTATTTAACTTCTATGCAGAGTACATCATGAGAAACGCTGGGCTGGAAGAAGCACAAGCTGGAATCAAGATTGCCGGGAGAAGTATCAATAACCTCAGATATGCAGATGACACCACCCGTATGGCAGAAAGTGAAGAGGAACTACAGAGCCTCTTGATGAAAGTGAAAGAGGAGAGTGAAAAAGTTGGCTTAAAGCTCAACATTCAGAAAACGAAGATCATGGCATCTGGTCCCATAGCTTCATGGGAAATAGATGAGGAAACAGTGGAAACAGTGTCAGACTTTATTTTTTTGGGCTCCAAAATCACTACAGTTGGTGACTGCAGCCATGAAATTAAAAGATGCTTACTCCTTGGAAGGAAAGTTATGACCAACCTAGACAGCATATTGAAAAGCAGAGACATTACTTTGTCAACAAAGGTCCGTCTAGTCAAGGCTATGGTTTTTCCTGTGTCATGTATGGATGTGAGAGTTGGACTGTGAAGAAGGCTGAGCGCCAAAGAATTGATGCTTTTGAACTGTGGTGTTGGAGAAGACTCTTGAGAGTCCCTTGGACTGCAAGGAGATCCAACCAGTCCATTCTGAAGATCAGCCCTGGGATTTCTTTGGAAGGAATGATGCTAAAGCTGAAACTCCAGTACTTTGGCCACCTCATGCGAAGAGTTGACTCATTGGAAAAGACTCTGATGCTGGGAGGGATTGGGGGCAGGAGGAGAACGGGGCGACAGAGGATGAGATGGCTGGATGGCATCACTGACTTGATGGATGTGAGTCTGAGTGAACTCCAGTAGTTGGTGATAGACAGGGAGGCCTGGTGTGCTGCGATTCATGGGGTCGCAAAGAGTTGGACACGACTGAGCTGAGTTGGAACTGAACTGAACTGAGGGATTGAATATCAGCATTAATCCAATTCATCTGGGATCAGGTTACACTTTATGCTGACTGTCTTGTAACACCCCTCGTGTATCTCATGCCTCAGTGACCAAAGTAAGTTATGACATTTGTTGAGTTCTGAAAGAAGGTAATGACTTTTCAATCTGCTGGCACATCCTTTCAAGCGCTTTTTCAGGAGTCCTGCTATATGCCATAGCTACTGCAGTGTTTTTCATGAGCCTCAAAATAAGCTTGTTGAAACGAACAAGTGAATTAAGGAAATGCTTTAATACTGCAGGTGCTATTTCTCCAGCATAGGAAGATTAAGTTCCCACCACTATACCCTATTCTTTCATAATCCAAATTGGTTTAACCCCTGTAATTTTCACTGCTTTTGAAGTAATTCTGTACTAATCATCCTCCTAATTTCCCTGAGAACCTAAAGACTAGAAGAATCTAGTTCTTTAATTAGCAAGTACTTGTAACAAGTGTTTTCTTATATTTCAACATTGAGTTGTTCGGTGCATATGTGAAAAGGGGCCAAATAACACCCAAAGGTATTACACCAATTACTAGAAGATAAACTACCAGATCTGTGCTAGGAAATTAATACCAGAGTCAGAACAAATCACTTGGAAATGAGTCACTTCCCTTTGGCAACTGAAATTGATTGAAGCAACGTCCCCCCACATCCAGTTACTCGCCCCGCCCCACTGCCCTGTACCATGCTTTTTTCTAACATTTCTTTCAAATGCCATTGAACACCTCATTTTGTCAAATTAGATAAATCCAAGCTGCCAGGATCATGTGACTTTGAAGCCATATGGTCGTATGTCTAGGACATTCTAGGACACTCCAATTTCATGTAACTTAAATCTTTTTAATAAAGACAATTTGTTAAATATGTAACTAAATATAAAGATATTTTATATAGCTTTAAGACTTCAAAATAGTTAAATTCACAAGTAAGAAAAGACTCTCAATTACCATTCAATTCAATTCAACCAATGTATACTGACTACCCCATGCTATGCCAGTCCTCAAGTTAGGTCAAAGGGAACTAGAGGTAAATCTGACATAATCCTCGCCATTATAGGATCTTATAAAGAAAACAATAAATTAAAATTTGTTGATTTGTGTATAACAATCAAAAAATATTCCAATCACAGGAAACATACAACTTTATTTAGTCTGAAGGTAGGCAGTGGCAGGGGAGGCCTCCTGAAAGAGGTGACTCCTTGGCTGGGTTTTGAAGGATAAATAGGAATTCATTATGGATCAGGGGATGAGGCCTGCCATTCCAAGAAGAATAGCCTATGTATACCCTTGTTTAGGAAATTAGGATCATTCTGTAGCAATAAAAGAACCAAAAGACTAAAAGAGAGCTATTGCTGCTGCTAAGTCACTTCAGTCGTGTCCGACTCTGTGCGACCCCACAGACAGCAGCCCACCAGGCTCCCCCGTCCCTGGGATTCTCCAGGCAAGAACACTGGAGTGGGTTGCCATTTCCTTCTCCAATGAATGAAAGTGAAAAATGAAAGTGAAGTCGCTCAGTCGTGTCAGACTCTGCGACCCGGTGAACTGCAGCCTACCAGGCTCCTCGGTCCATGGGATTTTCCAGGCAAGAGTATTGGAGTGGGGCGCCATTGCCTTAGCCTAATGATATTTATTGTACTTCAGAAATATTTCTGGGTTTTAATTTTGGCTTAAAATATTCTCTAGTTAGTGTCAGTTGGGAAGAAAATTTATTATTACATTTGTTTTAAAACTATGTAAAAACCACGTCTTGGATGTTTGTTTGCTGGTGATGAACAAGAAAGATCATATTTTCTAATTCTTAAAAGAAACCATACATCCTGGAAAATAATCACATTTAACCATTCAAAGGAGAAGACATCTCTCAGGCATCTTCAGTTATTCATATAGCACGCATACACTGGATGGCCACCATGAGCAAAATGCTTGTTGGGCTTTTTTTGGGGGGGTCAAATGCTACGTTTTATGTGACGTTTATGCTACATTTTCTTGTCCTTGAGGAATTTCTTATCCAGAAGCAAGGAGGGATGCCCTGGGAGAGATGATCTGGGTCTCTAGATTGGCGTAAAGACCTTCCACATTTCATGAGATAAACAGAGAAACATTTGTAGGCAGCTGTTTGGAGATCTCCAAAGGTCTTGAAAAGCTTCTCAGCTCTGTTCCTTCTGACACAACGGAGAGGAAAAGGCAGATTCAGCACCAGCAGGTGCTCACTCACTCTGCAGGAAGGACAACAAACTCCTGTCTCTCTGTGAGAGCCTCCTAGAAAGCTGCCCCAATGCAATACTGGCTACAAAAGAACTCAAGAAAAAATTGTCAAATTATTGGCCACATTTCCTTTTCCCCCTGCTTCCATCTTCTGGAAGCCCAAGTCTCCTCTCAGCCCATTTCACTCCCTGCTACCTTTCACTTCATTTCACCTCTTAGCTGGGATATTTTTAGAGCCTGAACACAAGCCAAACATAGCCTGCTTTCATGCCACACAATGAATGCCATGAGTGGCTTCCGAACTGAACTGAACTGAAAACTACCTGCTGGCGCGGTCAAGACAAACCTAAAAGGGACAGCTTGGCTGGATGGAAATCACTGGCTTGTAAAATCACACGCACATTTTCTCTTACAGGACACTTGATGCACCCGTTATTTACTCTTAAACTTTTTCTGAAAAGGAAAAAAAAAAAAAGTTTGCCCACAATGTTAAAAGGGTCATGGGGAGAGGGAATAATTAGAACGTAATTTGGAGTTTGCAGGAATCCCATAGTCCACTAGCTGGTTGTGATCTGAAATGTAAAAGACAGTCTGAAAGTTTGGAGAAAGTTTCTTCTGGGTGGGAAGCATACAACAAGGCCTCCTGATCAAAAAGACAGTCTTCTGCTGTATAAACCCAAGAGAAAGTGAAAGTGTTAGTTGCTCAGTTGTGTCCAACTCTTTGTGACCCTATGGACTACAGCTGGCCAGGCTCCTCTGTCCATGGAAATCTCCAGGCAAGACAGCTGGAGTGGATTGCATTCCCATCTCCAGGGGATCTTCCTGACCCAGGGATCAAATCCAGGTCTTCTGCATTGCAGGCAGATTCTTTACCTTCTGAGTCACCATAAGGACCTCTATGCAAAGAAAATGTGCCAAAATAATACCTTCATGGAATGTCTTTGAGAACAGGAAAAGAAACGAAATGTCTCTCATTGAAGAGGGGAGTTAGGATGATCTGGTTATTTTAAACAGGCTTTTAAACTTTAATATATGCTTTCCCCCCACTCCTGTATAGTGGATTCCTAAAAATCTGCCTGGAAAATTAGACATGTACTACAGAATAAATGGACTTATGTGTAAAATGAGAGTTATACACGCATTTTCAGAGTATTAAATGCATCCTAAAGACCATCATTTTACATGCCCCACCCCCCGCTTTTTAGATTGAATCTTAATAATCTATTTTAAGCATTTTATTCTGCTGTTTTTTTCTCTTTCTTTATAATTCAGTATATTTGTTTACATTGACTACATTAAATAAGTCTAATTGACATCTGCCTTAGGCCAAAGATTGACCACATAATGATTTTTATCTTCGTCTCAAGTCTATTAAATTAATGAGAGCCTTGCTTCCTATCGCAAATAAAAGCACTTTCATTCTGTTCTCCAGTCATTGAAAAGCTTTTCTTGTGTATTGAAGTAAAACATGTGTGTATATTCAATACTACTGTAAATTTGAGAAGTTAAAAGTATATCCATAAGCCTCATTCTTCCCATTCCAATGCCCGTTCCTAGAACCTTTTAGCTGTTTCTTCTGATTTTTACTTTCTAAATATGCTTATACTGCCAATTTTTTTCAAAATTTTTTATCTTGGACATTATTTATTTACTTCTAATTGTAGATGTAGATAGGATTTAATTTGGATTGATGAGAATTTTAGTTTCTTTTATCCTTATACCACCTCACTTAGAGCTATGACAGTGTTATTTTTTTTTATTAAATCAACATTCATAATTATAGTAAAAAATATAAAATCAGAATTGACATTTTTATTGCTAGGTGGGCTTCTCTTCATCCGCCTGCAATAAAGATCCCCTGGAGAAGGGCATGACAACCCACTCCAGTGTTCTTGCCTGGATAAACCCATGGACAGAGGAGCGTGGTGGGCTGCAGTCCATGGGGTCGCAAAGGGTCAGATACGACTGAATGACTAAGCACAGCAGACTGAGTGACTAACCTCAGCACAGCACAGACCCAGGGCACAGTTAAACCACTCAGTCTACTTTGATTATATTTATTATCAAGTACTACTTTCCTTTTTCTCCTAAAGTAAATAATTATCTTGTTTGTTGTTTGCTTAGTTTTCCACGTAATTATTACTAACTAATCCCTAAACTTTCTAAGAGGAATATGGTACTCAGTATGATCAGCATCAGTAAACTTAACGGTTTCGTGAGGCCGTCACCATCCTGTCTGACCCGCACTGGGTGCTCCCGAAGCTCACTTATTCTTGGGCTTGTCTTTGCCAGCAGCCCAAAAATCCCTCTCACTCCACTCCTGTGAAATATCCCCTCCTTCCTTGAGCCCCCATTTTCCTCTTCCTTGGCTTATCCCCTCAATTTGGGCAGGGGAGGGGGGAGTAGCTTCCTGAGAAAGAGTACATTCAAAATACTTTTACGTTTTTGAGACCTCAGTCAGTCTTATTCCACCCTCTAACTTAATTGAATATTTAGCTGGGAATATTTAGTGGAAATAATGTTCTCTCAGAATTTTGAAAGGATTGTCCTAATGTCTTCTAGCGTCCGTTATTGCTTTTGAGAAGTACAATTCCCAATTCTTTGAACCTTTCTTTTCTTTCACCCTGGAAACGTCAATCTTTCTTTCTGTAGTATAGGAAGTGTATTTTTGCTTTTTGTGTGTATGTGTGTGTGGTTTTTCTTTGATAGGTAAGAAGTGGATTTATCAATATTTAGAGAGAAACATATTCCACAGAGTGTGGACCAGGACATTTTATTTTATTATTCTGTTGATGATTTCCTCCCCTTCGTTTCTTCTTCTTTCTCTTTTTAAATTTTTTGTACATTGCAGATTAATCTAAATTCTTGACTTTTCTCTTCTATTTTCTATTTGTTTCTCTTTTTTGTTCCATTTCCTGAATATTTTCTCGACTTGATCTTCCAGCTTTTTTACTGGACTCTTGATGTTTGATATATCAGTTGTTTTATTATTAAGAGATCTTTCCTGTTTTCTGAATGCTCTTTTTCTCTAACATCATATTCTTCCTTAATATATACAACATCTTTTAATTTGTTAGAACATACTGCTCATACTTAAAAAAAAAATTTACTTCTGCTTTCTGCATTGTCTTTCTTGTTAGATTTTTTTTTTCCTGCCTTTGTTGTTGTTTTGGCTTTCAAGTTATAGGATTTCCTTGACTCTCGGTTGGTCTATTCATATTTAAGAATGAGGCACTAAAAATCTGATTGGAAGTTCTATGTGCATCGGCAGAGATTGTTAATTATTGAGTTAACCATGGTTGGTTAGTTGCTAAGTTGTGTCTGACTCATCACAGCCCCATGGACTGTAGCCCACCAGGCTCTTCTGTCTGTGGGATTTCCCAGGGAAGAATACTGGAGTGGGCTGCCATTTCCTTCTGCAGAGGATCTTTCTAACCCAGGGATCAAACCTGAATCTCCTCCATTGTAAGCAGTCTCCTGCATTGCAAGAGGATTCTTTACCAACTGAGCCACCAGGGAAGCCCACAGGAGACCCCAAATGCCAGTGTCTATAGGTTTGTTTTCTTGGGATGGTCAACTAACTCAGAAGAGAATCTTCTCAACTTCTGGGAGTGGTGGGAAGGGCCAAGATGTATGTTTAGCTGTCAACACCCTGGAATTCAAGTAAAGAATATGGGGGTCCTTATCATTTAGTAGGCTGACCTTCAGTTAATTCCTCTGTTTTCAGTTTGGTGCCTTCATCCCACCTTTAGCGGTGCCCAGTGTCCCTAAGCTCATAGTCTCTCTGCTTCTACCTGTAAGCATTTCTCTGCTGTTGGGGTTGGGGAGGGTTGCCTCATAACTATTAGGTTGAAGGAAGAGACCTGGGGATCTAACTACTCTTTATACAGACTTTTAACGAATACTCTAGTTGAGAGTTCCATCTCATATTTCAGTCTTTAGAATGACCTGTTGTCTTGAATAAATACACTCTTTTAATAGATTCTCCTGCTAAATCAGAAATGACTCATTCATTCAGTGTCCCTCTTCCTAAAGTTTGTTGATATTGCTAAACTGTTGCTTTCTCTCCTATTTTCTTTCTCTTCGTTTACACCTTTTTGTTTTTTTATAATAACAGTAAAGGAATAACAATCATAGTTGGGTTTTAGAAGGAAAGAGAGATGAAAATATATGTTCAAACAATCATAGTGTTAATGTTAGTTGCTCAGTGGTGTCTGATTTTGTGATCCCATGAACTATAGCCCGCCAGGCTGCCCTGTCCATGGAATTCTCCAGGCAAGAATACTGGAGTGGGTAGCCATTCCCATCTCCAGGGGATCTTCTCAACCCAGGGATTGACCTGGGCCTCCTGCATTGCTGGCAAATTCTTTACAGTCTGGAAGTCTCTAATATTCTATTTTAAAATAAAATATAAAAATTAAATAATTGCACAATCAAAACTCTTTTCCCAATTTTGAACCAGGCTGTTGTTCCATGACCGGTTCTCATTGTTGCTTCTTGGCCTGGTTCAAAATTGGGAAATGAGTATATCAAGGCTGTATATTTCACCCTGCTTATTTAACTTCTATGCAGAATAAATCACACAAAATGCCAAGCTGGATGAAGCACATGCTGGAATCAAGACTGCCAGGAGAAATATCAATAACCTCAGATATGCAGATGATACCACCCTAATGGCAGAAAATGTAGAGGAACTAAAGAACCTCTTGATGAAGGTGAAAGAGGAGAGTGAAAAAGCTGGCTTAAAGCTCAACATTAGAAAAATGAAGATACTGACATCCAGTTGCATCACTTCATGGCAAATAGATGGGCAAAAAATGGAAACAGTGACGTGGCAGACTTTATTTTCTTGAGCTCCAGTATCACTGTGGTTGGGGACTGCAGCCATGAAAATAAAAGACTTGCTCCTTGGAAGGAAAGCAATGACAAACCTAGACAGTGTATTAAAAAACAGAGACATCACGTTGCCAACAAAGGTCTGTAGAGTCAAAGCTATGGTTTTTCTAGTAGTCATGTATGGATATGAGAGTTGGACCATAGAGAAGGCTGAGCATTGAAGAATTAATGCTTTTGAACTGTGGTGTTGGAGAAGACTCTTGAGAGTCCCGTGGACTTCAAGGAGATCCAACCAGTCAATCCTAAAGGAAATCAGTCCTGAATATTCATTGGCAGGACTGATGCTGAAGTTGAAGCTCCAATACTTTGGCCACCTGATTCAAAGAGCTGACTCATTGGAAAAGACCTTGATGCTGGGAAAGACTGAAGGTGGGAGGAGAAGGGGACAACAGAGGATGAGATGGTTGGATGGCATCACCGACTCAATGGACATGGTTTGAGCAAACTCTGGGAGATGTTGAAGGACAGGGAAGCCTGGAGTGCTGCAGCTCATGGGGCTGCAAAGAGTCAGACATGACTGAGTGACTGAACAATAAGACAAACAACAGCCAAAACAATTGCTGAACCAAAAATACTGCTGTTGAAACTGAACAAATTGGCTGGCAGATACCAAAATTATGTGAGAATTCAAAACATCCTCCTGTTAGCAGAGTACATGAATTTGAATTCTACATATGAAAGGCTGAATGTGTAGCATATTAACTGTATGAAAGTGAAAGTGAAAGTGAAGTGAAAGTGAAGTCGCTCAGTTGTCTCCAACTCTTTGTGACCTGTGGACTGTAGCCCACCAAACTCCTCCGTCCATGGGATTCTCCAGGCAAGAATACTGGAGTGGGCTGCCATTTCCTTCTCCAGGGGATCTTCCCGACCCAGGGATCGAACCCAGGTCTCCCACAAAATTATGCCAAAGAACCTGAGTTATTTCCATGACTGAGTAATGGGTCATATAGACAAAGGATAATGAAGATTGGAATTTTATTAATTTTTCTTATAGTCAGACTAGGAAGATGTAGTCTATCCAAATCATACTCAATATTTTAATATGTACAAACCTTTACAAAGTTTTCTTACTTTTGAAAAATTATATTCTTATATTTACATAATTCTACAAACACTAAAGAAGTAAAACAAAAGCAATATTTCACCACCCAGAAATATGTTTAATATTTTTCATGTAAATAAATATAATTACCTTAATAGTTGAAGGTTATACCACTGTACTGGGGCTTCCCTGATGGCTCAGTGGTAAAGAATCTGCCTGACAATGCAGGAGACACTGGTTCAATTCCTGGGTAGGGAAGATCTCCAGGAGATGGAAATGGCAACTTATTCCAGTATTATTGCCTGGGAAATCCCATACACATCGGGGCCTGGCAGGCTACAGTCCATTTGGGGTCACAAATGACTGAGTTGGACACCACTCAGAAAATAAACAACAACAATAATTCTTCAGGGCTTCCTTGGTGGCTTAGTGGTAAAGAATCCACCTGCCAATGTAGGAGATGGGCGTTCAATCCCTAGGTCAGGAGGAGATGGCAACCCACTCCAGTATTCTTGGCTGGGAAATCCTATGGACAGAGGGGCCTGATGGGCCATGGGGTGGCAAAAGAGTTGGACATGACTTAGTGAATAAATAACAACAACAGATACCCAAAGTAGCAGACTTCTATCAGCCTGCATAGTTTTGGGCTTCCCTGGTAGCTCAGCTGGTAAAGAATCCGCCCGCAGTGCAGGAGATCCCGGTTTTAGAGTAAGAGCTTCAATTAAATTTCAAGTTCATTCCACCCTGTGGAAGATCAGCGTCTAGCCCTTACAGGAGTGTGTGGGTGCAGACCACTGGTCCCAGAAGCTACCTTAGCATAGCATAGCCTAACCTGAAGTATCCAACAGTACCTGGTCACTCTGATAAATTTCTGGGAACAGGAGCAGCTGGTGCAATACTTACCCTGCCTTGTCCTGCTCAAGCTGAGAGGTAAGACTGACTACTAGACAGGGAGGCTGGCGTGGGGTCGGGTACAGGTCTGGTCCTAGGCAATATGTAAGTGAAGGAACTTGGTCTAGCCTCTGCACTGTGGGTCGTTCCCTCTGGGATATTGATTATGCCATTCCACCTTTCTGAACCTCAGTTCTTCTGTCAGTGCAGATGATGCAACATTCTCCTTGAAGTAAAGTTTTTTGAGGATGAAATTAATGATGATGATAGCTGGCATCACCCGAGCACTTATTGCTGCATGTTTTTGCGTCTTTCTCTAATTCTAACAGGCTTCCCAGGTGGTGCTAGAGTAAAGAACCTACTTGCCAATGCAGAAGACACAAGAGATTTGGGTTGGATCCCTGGCTGGGGAAGATCTCCTGGGGTAGGAAATGGCAACCTGCTCCAGTATTCTTGCCTAGAAAATTCCATGGGCAGAGGAGCCTGGTGGGCTACAGTTCATGGGGTCACAAAAAGATATGACTGAGCATACATATGACTGAACATACGCTAATTCTGCCATCTGTGTCCATTCTGGATTGGGCCAGTCAACTTCAATGGATTAATTCTTCTCCTCAATCTGCATCACATTTTCCTGCCTCTTTGGCTGCCTTCAGATACCAGGTGTTGTGAATTATATGTTGCAGCGTGTTAGATATTTGTGTATGAGCTTTGTTCTGGGTTGCAGTTACTTAGAAATGCTAGCTTGATCCTTCTGGGCCTTGCTTTTATGATTTGTGAGGTGGTCCAGAGCAGTGCTCAGTCTAGCGCTAAATGTTGCCCCTTCTGTGATGAGAACTTCTGGAGGACTCTACCCAATGTGTCATGAGTTATGAATTCTTTCAACCAGGCGTAGGGCCTGGTCCTCTGAGCCTGGTGCTCCTTCCCCATGTCCAGTGTTCTGACATGCCTCCTTCATCTGCAGAGCCTGCGATGCTCTTTCTGCTCTCCCCTCTCATATTCTGTCCTCTGCGTCCTGGCTGCTTCAGGTCTCCAGACTCTCAGTTTTGTCTCCTCCACTCAGTGAGACTGCTGGGCTTCGCCTCAGTGTCCCCTCCTTGTGTCCCAGTTTGGCAACTATCTAAGGCAGGGAGTGAGGGTCATTGCAGAGCTCATTAAGTTTATTTCCCATTTCCCCAGAATCATTATCTATTGTTACCTCATCTCCATTGCCTTCAAACTGTCATTTCATATATTTGATCTCTTCTGTTGTTTCAGACTGGAGGATGAAATCCAGTCTCTGTTACTTCATCTCAGCCAGACACAGAAGTCAGGATTTCTTGTTTGAAGTCCCCTAAATCTGGGTTAAATTGCTGACTTTATTCCTAAAGTCTCGTGTGACTTTGGTCAAGTTACATAAACTGTGTTTTCTGTTGCATGGAACAAACTTGCTCCATTTGCTGCCACAAGCATGGAGTGAGAAAGTGTGTCTCGCACGTCATCTGTGTTGAGAAAAGAGAAGGTGAGCAGTCGAGGAGGGAGAAGTCTTGGAAGAGAGACTGAGAGGTGAGAAGGGCAAGTGAGAGGATGAGGAGGGAGCCAGGCAGGGACCCCTCAGATAAAAGAGACAGGGAGGGGCCTGGGCAGGTGACTACCCAGGTGACGGGGGAGGAGGCAGTCCTGGGGGGCCTCACGGAGAAGTGGGGGAGAGCGGAGGAATTCTGTAGCCACCCAGCTTGTGTGGTATCGGTCCTGCACAGGGTGCCAGCCCAGAGGTGAACGGAGGCTCAAATCTAATGCAAGTTCAGCAATCCAGGTGTCTCCTCAGGACATACCTCGACCCTCCTACAGAGGCTTCTTCTGGCACCAAGCTGTGCCCCGTGGAACTGCGTCTACCCAGAGGAGTACGTTTTCATAATTTGCACAAAGGTGCTGTGTAGGCCGTGAGGCCCTTTCTGCAAACACAGGGCGGTGTCAGGAGACTTGTCAAGCGTGGAGGAAAACAGTTCTCTCTTTTGCGGGGGAGCTTTGGACAGAAAGGGCTTCCCTTGTGGCTCAGTCGGTAAAGAATCTGCCTGCAGTGCAGGAGACCTGAGTTCGATCCCTGGGTTGGGAAGATCCCCTGGAGAAGGAAATGGCAACCCACTCCAGTATCCTTGCCTGGAAATCCCATGGACTGAGGAGCCTGGTGGACTGCAGTCCATGGGGTCACAAAGAGTCGTGCACGACTGAGCGACTAACACTTACTTACTTTGGACAGTAAAGCACTTAATGCCATTTACTCATTGATCAATATTCACTTGTCCATTTGTTTAATGAGGGCCACTTTGAGCCAAGCACTGTGGCGGGGACTGGGGATGAAACGATGACCAGGCCAGAGTCTCTGCCTTCTGGGGAGAGGCTGTCACAGGCTGCGAGGCATGGTGTCTGAGGTGGGGCCAGAGGACAGGAGCAGGGGCCAGGTGAGGATGAGACTAGCTGGCTGCAGAGCCGGCTGCTGGAGCTTGGCCAGCCAGCCAGGCTGCAACCGCCAAAGGGACTGGCCAAGCACTGACCTGTCTTCCCAAAGCCTCTCACTCTTTCCCCTACCAAATCCGGGAGAGACGATGATACTGGTGTTAGGTTACAGGGGAGCAGGACCAGTCTGAGGAGCCCAAGAAAGCTGTGTGCCCCCAACCCTCAGTATCGGGAGTTTTCTTTATAATGTGCTTGGCACCAATCTGGAGTTCCAGTCAACATCCTGGGCTTTGGGTACAGAGCAGAACTACCACAAAAACTGTTGGATAGATAAAATAGCCGTGTGATACAATATGCAAAGTCACAGTAGGGGATCAGTTCAGTTCAGTCACTCAGTCGTGTCCGACTCTGCAACCCCATGAATCGCAGCATGCCAGGCCTCCCTGTCCATCACCAACTCCCGGAGTTCACTCAGACTCACGTCCATCAAGTCAGTGATGCCATCCAGCCATCTCATCCTCTGTCGTCCCCTTCTCCTCCTGCCCCCAATCCCTCCCAGCATCAGAGTCTTTTCCAATGAGTCAACTCTTCGCATGAGGTGGCCAAAGTACTGGAGTTTCAGCTCTGGCATCATTCCTTCCAAAGAAATCCCAGGGCTGATCTCCTTCAGAATGGACTGGTTGCATCTCCTTGCAGTATACTGGAAAGTAAATCTCCCAGCTACCCAGTTCTCTTCCCCCGAAGCAGCTATTATCATCTGATGGTATATGTTTCTGGAGATTATGCATAAAGAAGCAAACATGAACATATATAGATGTCAATGATTTTTTTTTACACAAAGTCTGGATGTAAGGTTCTGGCCAGCTCATACTTAAATACAATGATGTGAGAAAAGAAGAAGATGAGTTAAATTCCTGAATTCCTGGGCCACTTTTCTTGATCCTTTAGAAAGGCCTGTCCCCCTTCCATTTCCCTAACTTGCTTCTGCTGGCAGGTTCCTGCTCAAAACCTCTAGGTTTGACTCAGGGAGCTTTGCCACCCAGATTCCAGTTCTCAGTATCTCCTGAGTTTCCTGTCTACACCCCAGCTCACCAACCTTTTGGGATGTGGGAGTGATTTTACCCCAAGGGAGGCAAAGCCCTACAAATGATCAGCACCCATTGCCCTTGTGCATTTGTTGTAATGAGGTGAAACCTTGCAGGTCTGTGCTGAGAGAGTAGAACTCCCTTTTTAACTGCTGCCTGAAAATGCCAGTGACCTTTCCATAGTCCTGTTCTGAGGCTAGTATGATCAGTTTGTGTTTCACTGTGGATTCGGCAGCATCACTGGAAAACACTGCCCTGAGAACCTCACCACTGACACTGTACAACCTTTTAGGCTTCTGTATAAATCTCAGAAGACCGACTTACTGCTGCTGCTGCTGCCAAGTCGCTTCAGTCGTGTCCAACTCTGTGCGACCCCATAGACGGCAGCCCACCAGGCTCCATCGTCCCTGGGATTCTCCAGGCAAGAATACTGGAGTGGGTTGCCATTTCCTTCTCCAAGGTGTGAAAGTGAAAAGTGAAAGTGAAGTCGCTCAGTCGTGACCGACTTAGGGCAGGTTTATTTTAAAGGGTACTGTGCTGTGCTGTGCTTAGTCACTCAGTGATGTCTGACTCCTTGTAACCCTATGGACTGTAGCCCACCAGGGTCCCCTGTCAATGGAATTCTCCAGGCAAGAATACTAGATGGCGAATATTGCCATGCCCTCCTCCAGGGGATCCAGACTAGGGATAGAATCCAAGTCTCCCGCATTGCAGGTGGATTCTTTATCGGCTGAGCTAACAGGGAACCCCTTAAGCATAGTATCTATTCATAATATTTAAAGTTTCATACTCTCCATACAGATTTTGTTCAAGATAAAATTCAACTCATGTTGACCAATTAGACATTCTTAGACAATTATTAGAAGAAAGCACTTACTTGACAGTGAAATTTTTATAACTTGTAGAATGGCTGCTAGATTTCTCAAAATATAAATAGTAGAATTGTTCTCAGAAATATTTAATATCCAACTTGTGTTCATTTGGGCTTCCCTCATAGCTCAGTTGGTAAAGAATCCACCTGCAATGCAGGAGACCCTGGTTCAATTCCTGGGTCAGAAAGATCCCCTGGAGAAGGGATAGGTACCCACTCCAGTATTCTTGGGCTTCCCTGGTGGCGCGGCTGGTAAAGAATCCGCCTGCAGTGCAGGAGACCTGGGCTTGATCCCTGGGTTGGGAAGACCCCCTGGAGAAGGAAAAGGCTACCCACTCCAGTATTCTGGCCTGGAGAATTCCATGGACTGTATAGTCTGTGGGGTCACAAAGAGTTGGACACGACTGAGTTTCACTTTGTGTTCATTTAACTTGCATTAAGTAAACAATGTTAGATAGAAAAACCTCAGAATTTATTTTTCTCTATTTCCTTTGTTCTAATTTTTCTATTTATCCCTATTTCCTCTACTTATCTTCCTTCCTCTGCTTCTTTATTTTACAGAATTTTAGAAAATAATTTGAGACCTTGGAAAATATTTTACAGGTTTTTTTGTTTGCTTGTTTATTTGGTTTGATTAGTTTTTTAAAATAACCCCTGATCATCAGAATCCCCTGGGATGCTTTTTCAAAAACATAGATTCCTTGACCCTCCCTATCTCTGGAAAGTTTATTTCAGGAGGTCTAAGATGCGGAGTCTGTATTTTTAAAAGCTTTCCAAGTAATTCCAAGGGAACTCCCAGCAAGGAAGACAGCTCTCCAGTCTGTGACAGGGTTCATCTCATTGAGTGCCATGTGCGCCTGTGCCCAGGTCACATGTGTGGGTCAGGCACTGTAATAGGTGCTTAGAAAAAATCAGAAAACCAAGAGGACAAGATCCCTGCTCTTGTGGAGCTTATACTATAGCATTAACTAAAACAAAACAAACCCATGCAGACCTCTGCACTAGTCTTCCAACCTCGATTGCATACATGAACTGTCAGCCCCCTTGCAAGTGTCTGTGCCTTGGTCATAAGGGAAGCCAGATAAAACATGGCAGGATAAGAGTATGAATCCTACATACAAGAGCCGTTAATATTTCCTCCCACTTCATACTGTCTTGGAGAACTTGCCCTTAACCCCTTCTCAGAATTTCTTTTCCCATATGTCCTATTGAGTGGTTCTGGAGTCATATAACTCCTGCTGTGGCCAAGCTGCTTGGACCAGGGGCAGACATGATCACAGCTGGCCAGTCTAATTCTTCTTCTGGGAGCTTAGCATGTGCACTAAGAAAACTGAGTAGGATTGCTAATGTAAATCCCTGTAAGGGCCAAGCAGGTAACACCATGAGTGATGCCTGTCAGGTTTAAGGAAATCAACAGCACAGTTTCTATGGTTGACAGCACATGACCCATGATCTTGGGGTCAGGGATCTTGCTATGGATTGAATGTTTCTGTCTCTAATTTTATATGTTGAAACCCCAGTCCCTAATATGATGGCATTTGGTAATGGGACCTTTGGGAGGGTCATGAAGGTGGAGCTCCTATCAATGGAATTGTGCATGCGTGTTCAGTTGTATCTGAATATTTTGCGAGTCCATGACTGTGGCCTGCCAGGCTTCTCTGTAAATGGGATTTTCCAGGCAAGAATACCAGAGTGGGTTGCCATTTCCTTCTCCAGGGGAATCTTCCCAACTCAGAGATTGAACCTGCATTTCTGCATCTCCTGCCAATGCAGACAGTCTTTACCACTGAGCCACCCCTTAGTGACCTTATAAGAAAAGACGAGAGAAATTGCCCGCCTCCCCTCCGTCACATGAGGAAACCTGGAAGAGGACTCTCACCAGAGCTCACCTGTGTCACAGATGGACTTCCCAGCCTCCAGAACTGTGAGAAACAGGTTTGTTGTTGAAGCCACCCAGTCCATGGTATTCTTATTAGAGCAGCTCCAACTAATGAAGACAGATACAGTAGTGAGAGGTGAGAACTGCTGCGTGTAAACCCAGCTTGCCAGGTTGTCTGATGTTTACAAAAGAAGTCCAAAATTCAGGTGTTTATATGAAATTTGATAATCTAATAATGTTGAGATTATTTTACATTAAAAAAAAATTGTGTTGTCCAAAGCATACCCAGTCATGGGCCGTGTCTGCTGTAGAACCCCAGAGTGCAACCTGTCTGCTTGTCGTAGACAGACTGGTGGAAGCAAGGACAGAGAAGCATGAGGGAGCAGGGGTCAAGGCTGCTAGGTTCTGTGCATTTGTCTGGAGAAGCAGAGTGGCAGGGAAAATAAGGTGCTAATGACAGAAACAGTGTTTTTTTGTTTAGTGTGCTGGAAAGGCATCCTGATTCTCAATAGTCTTCTAGTTTTTCATTCCAGCCCATTGCTTCTGAAGCTTGGGTTCTGTAAGACACCCTTTTTCTTTATAATAAACTACTGTTTTTCTTAAGCATCTGTTAAATACAGTCAGTGGTAAAGAGTGCCAGGGTGGACAGTAGTTGCTTAAGTATTTAAAAAGGATCTCAAGAAGATGCCAGCTTCCAAGTTATCTTAATGTTAAAGTGCCAAACTTTTCCATCTTGCCTTCTTATCCTTTCTTGAGTTGGGGAGTAGGTTAAGAGGGGAAGATCCTGGAACATCTTGGTTAAATCCCATGTGGGAATTACACTCAACTGGCCTGCAACAGGCTCCTCTAATTTCCTTCAATTACACAGGGCTAAATAGGTGAACATTACTGCTGAAACAACTTTCCAGGCACCTTCTTTATAAATGGGACAGAAGTGGCCAAATCTGTGGGTGGACCCTCAGATCTTGGGACTAAAAATAGTAAGGATACTTTGTAATTGCCTCTCATTTAAAGCACTGAGTGCTTCATAAATGGTTAAGCGCTTGATATGCTAATAAGATTTCCAGTACAAGAGCATGTGTTTTCTCATGCACATACTTGGAATCTATGAGCTCAGTCAAGGCAGGGTCCTTCAGATGTTTATTTCTTTGAAGCTATTATTATGTATGCAGGAAGACACTTCCCACCCCCATATTTTTCCTTGCTTCTTTATATCACTTTTGAAAGGAGATAGTGAAATGGAAATACAAACTAAGTTTATTCATGTGTAGGAGGTTTCATAAGGAACCTCAGCTCTGCAGCTTGAAATCAGGAAACTTTTGGTAAAATGATCTTTTAGCTTTCAGTCTCAAACCAAGTTTTCTGGGGATCTACTGCTGTGTAACAAGTAACCCTTAAAGTTAGAAAAACTACTGAAGCACTGATACAAGCTACATGAATGAACCTCGAAAACATGTTAAGTGAAAGAAGTCAGGCACAAAAGGAGTATTGCATGAAATAGCCAGAATAGGTAAATCCACAGAGAGAGAAAGCAGATTAGTGATTAACAAGGGCTGGGGGCAGGGAGGAATGGAAGGTAATTGCTTAATGCACACAGGGTTTCCTTTTGGAGTGATGGAAATGTTTTGGAACTGGATCAAGATGATTGTCGCACAATATGATGAATATAGTAAATGCTATGGAATAATACACGTTAAAATGGTTAATTTCATGTTATGTGAATTTTACTTCAATAAAAAAAAAAAAATGGACACTGTTCGATTATATCTCGATTTTGTACACCAGGGACTCTAGGAGGATTCAGGTGATATGTTCCATGTGATTAAAAGAAGTCACTTGATAGGATTCTGGTATCAGCTAGGATGTTCAATGGGATCCAGGACAGCTTGGTCACTGCCCTGGCAGCTTGGTGGGAACAGTTAGAAGAGGAGGCTCAGCTGGGCCTCTTCCTCTCCATGTCTTCTCAGACCTCTCCATGTGGTCTCTCCAGTAGGCTAAGCAGACATGGCAGCTTAGGGCTCCCAGAGACCACGTAGAAGCCGTCAATCCTTTTAATGGCTGGCCCCAAACTGACATAGTGTTACTTCAACTGTATCCTATTGATCAAAGCAGCCATGATTTAGAGAGAGGAGTAAATAAACCCCATTTCTCAATAGGAGTGCAAAAAATTTGCAGAAATCTCTTGTCTGCCTCCCCAAGTTTCCTTTCACTGATGAGATCATTAATATTGGTTGCCAAGGGAAACTCAAAACTCAGGGCCTAGATTCCCGATAATGCTGAACAGCTACATTTTCCAGTATATTTAGTTTTGAAAACTGATGGCAACAGTTAACAGTCAGTAAGCATTTACTGAGCACCCATGATAGATACAGCCTTGTATTATAATAAAAATTACATACATCAATATTATAAAGCTATAGAAATCACAATCTTGGTTTTGTTAAATATGATTGGGCCATACTGAATATGAATGTCTAGAAGGTAAAGTCAAGGACAATACTATTCTAAGATCTGAGACAGGAATTTATCTTGAACTGAAGTCTCTTTGGTGCTGTGAATCTGGTCCTTGGTCCCTTTGACTCCTGATTTCCTGCCATTACACACGATAATTGCACTTACCATGGCCTTTAAGGCTGTGCATACTCCTGGTTCCACTCTTTTATTTATCTTATTAACCATTTTGTGTCTGTTTTTTTTTGCTTTTTCCTGCTCTGAATCCTGAGTGCCTTGCCTTGCTTCTCCTGTGCATTGTATGTGAGTATGACTTACTTCTAGCTCCTCAAGCTCTACCTTGAGACTCTACTGACATTTCCCAACTGTTCTATAGAGATCTAGCTAGCCTTAGCATACCTTCTCAAAGCTTAGGCTTAAAGGAAGAGACTTAAGAGTCATTACACCAGTAATCTCTAGGCTTCATTCCACTGAAGACTTTTGTTGGTTTTACATTTACTTGACTCTCCTGGAAGTGGTGCCTAAGTCCATTAAGGAAAATCTGGCAGGGTTTGGCTATGTTGTTTGTAGAGGCAAGAACTCTGCAAATCAGCATCAGGAAAAACACAGTTCACTGGGTTAATGATGAGTTAGAGAGAAAGAGAAACTTAGCCTATGACACCACTGCTGCTGCTGACAAGTGCTCAGTTGTGTCCTGCTTTGCAACCCCATGGACTATAGCCCACCAGGTTCCTCTGTACATGGGGTTTTTCCAGCAAGAATTCTGGAATGGGTTGCCATTTCCTTCTTTAGGCGATCTTCCCAACCCAGGGATCGAACCTGGATCTTGGCATTTGTTGCATCGGCAGGTGGATTCTTTACTACTAGTGCCACCTGGGAAGCCCCTATGACACCACAGTAGATGGTATTTCAGCTTGTTAAATATTTCAGTTCTCTCCCCATAGAAAGGGCTTCCCTGCTGGCTCAGTGGTAAAGAATGCCTGCCAATTAAAGAGACATGGGTTTGATCCCCAGGTGGGGAAGATCCCCTGGAGAAGGAAATGGCAACCGACTCGAGTATTCTTGCCTGGAAAATCCCATGAACAAAGTAGTCTGGCAGGGTCACAAAAGAGTTATACACAACTTACAACAGCAAACAACCCCACAGGAAGGTTATGCATTATCATCCCACTGATGTTAGACTTGGCCACAAGACTTAATTTGGCCAAAGAAATGTGAGGGAGGTAGCCAAAGGACCCCTAGTGATCATTGCTTCTGATATCCATGCCCTTGTGTAATCTCCTTCTACAATGAGTCAGGGCTGGTTTTTGTGACCAATAGCATAGGCAGAAGTGATGATGTATGAATGATGTATGGCCGCTTCTGCCTTCCTCTATGGGATCCCTTGGTCTGGGAAAGATCATCCACTGCACTGTGAGGACACCAAAGCAGATCATGAAGAGGCGCATGTGGAGAAGACAGAGGCCCCAGACAATAGCCAGCACCAACTTGCCAGTCTTGTGAGTGAGTCACCTTGGAAGTGGATCCTCCAACCCCAGACAAGCCTTCAGATGATGCTGCCTCAGCTGCAATCTTATGAGAAATTCACACAGCCTGAATTCTTGACCCATAGAAACTGTGAGATAATAAATGGTTATTGTTTTAAGCCAGTGTGTTTTGAAATGGTTTGTTGTACAACAATAAGTAGCTAATACAATAAGTATAACTAACATGGGTTGTTTCCCACAATGTGGAAACATTAAGAGCCAGTTTGTGATTGCCAAATTTTCTCTTCTGTCGATCAGGGCACTAGCTATGTTCCAGAAGAATATTGCTTCCTCAGCTTGGATCCTAGTGCAAAGGCAACATAGACCTCAACCACAGATTGTCTGTGTGCATGTGCTTAGTCACTCAGTCGTGTTTGACTCTTGCGACCCCATAGGCTGTAGCCCGCCAGGCTTCTCTGTCCATGGGATTCTCCAGGCAAGAATACTGGAGTGGGTTGCCATTTCCTTCTCCAGGGGATCTTCCCAACCTATGAATCAAACCCAGGTCTTCTGCTTACACCTTATCTGAGATGGATGGAATAATGCTTGAGCAAGAAATAAATCTTTGTAGCTATAAGCCCTTGAGATTGCAAGGTTATTTGTTATCACAGCATAATCCAGCCTATCCTGGCTGATACAGCCAAAGATTGTCCATATTCCAAGTTAAATTCAAACTACTTTTTTTTAAGACATATATTAATGGAAGCTTCCTAGAGGTAGAAGAGAGAGTTGATGTATATTTGGGATAGGAAGTGCAGGGAAGAGAGAGAGAGAGAGAGAGAAAGAGATTCTCTTTCTACCCCTGCCCCAGGCTCTCCAGACACTTTGATGGAGAAGCTTTGAGCATCCCAGCCCTGCCCTCCCTTTCGGCAAGCCCCTGTATCTGAGAATGGCTGCCTGTGTGGTCCCATGAAAGTAGGTAGCTTGTGCCTAGTGGTTCTGCCTTTAAACTAGTCCATAACTGGCTACCAATAGTCATCCTTCCTGGGCTGCTGCGATGAGAAAATCAAGGAGCCTGCCTAACTGTGACTGTGAGTGTGAGTGTGAGTGAGTAAGTGCTAAGAGCTGTTTAACACTGTTAGGTAACAATTTATGGATGAGTTTGCAAAAAATCCACATTTTATTGACTTCACTGCTAATTACATCCTTTCAGGAAAGGAACCAGCTAGAGGAAGCAGGGAAAAAAAGAGTTCAAATTCATGCGCAGAGTTGTATGAATTTCCCAGTATAGGATTCATTGCTTACATAATCTCCAGAGAGGTTATCTTAGAACACCATATGTGTGTCAGCTTCCTAACTGAGAGATACCAAATGGGAGAAGGGGAACCTCTACTATGTGAGCATGATTGCAGTGTTTGTCTCAAACTGATTTGTAAGAGTGCATTGGGCATTGCCAGATCTGTCCAGGCTCCCAAAGTTATGGTACCTTGAGAAAGGACCAGAAAATAATGCTGTGAGGGACAGAGAGAAAAGTGGGAAGCTGTTCAACCATTGATATAATGAATCCTTGGAAATTGTAGGAGGAGTTCCCTGAAGAGAAGAACAAAGAATCAGCTGGTGTCTCCCTAGCCTCCCTATCTCCAGAGGTGACTCATTCTATCTCACCCAATGCAGAGCACCCCGTTCTGAAGACTTCTATGACCACTTTGGTGCTCATCACCAATTATCCCCTACAGCAGACCTCTTTTGAATTTCAGGCCTGCATTTCTCACTTCCTCCAGACCTCTCCCTATGTGTGACTGTCTCTCTTCTATGCATCTCAAACTTCTCTATTCACCAAACCAGCTTGCTCCTTACCTTAGGCTCTCCACTGCTCCTTGTTCACTCTTGGAGTGAACCAGGCTAGAAACTCTGTAGTCCTCACTGAGAATTTCTATGAAGGCTAAGCCTCAAAAACCTTACACACCCACAGCCTTTTTCCAAGACAATTCTAAACTGTGCCCTGCTGGTACCATGTGACCTGGCCTCCTTGGCCACAGCTGATTAGACTAGAGGCCTTGGCAGCCAGACCACAGAGGACGCTGCCTCTTAGAGACATGGATACAACTGAAGTATTAGACCTCCCTCTCAAAATGTGAACTAAAGATTCAGAAAGTGAAAGTGAAAGTGAAAGTGAAGTCGCTCAGTTGTGTCCGACTCTTTGCAACCCCATGGATAGTAGCCTGCACCAAGCTCCTCCGTCCATGGGGTTTTCTAGGCAAGAGTACTGGAGTGGGTTGCCATTTCCTTCTCCAGGGAATCTTCCCGACCCAGGGATGGAACCCAGGTCTCCCGCATTGTAGATAGGCGCTTTACCATCTGAGCCACAAAGATTCAGAGAGCAAGTCAATTAGTCAGCAGGGAGGAGAAATTAAAAGACACAGAGGAGGGATTTCCCTGGCAGTCAAGTGGTTAAGACTCCACGCTTCCAATTCAGGGGACATGAGATTGATCCCTGGTAGAGGAACTAGGATCCTGTATGCTACAGGAGTGCCACCAAAACAACAACAAAAAAGACACAGAGGAACAATCATAGGCAACTCTCATGAGGTCATGTGTGTCAGAGGCTGTGAGAGCTAAGAGGAAGCGCAAACACAAGAACAGAGGAGTCCTGTGCAGTGAGCTCTGAGCAGTAGACCACCGGTGGCTGGCTGCTGCTGACCACACAGCATTAGGAGCTGGGGCTGCCAGGAGGTGACGAGGTCAGGAGAGTGGAGCCCTCATGAATGGGATCAGTGCTTTCATAAGAAGAGTTACGAGAAAGCTTTTTCTCTGGTCTCCGCTATCTGAGGATACAAGCCCGTCATCAGCAAACCACATGGTAGGTCTGCCAGCACCTTTATCCTTGGGCTTCCCAGCCTCCAGTGTGACATAAATATCTGCTGCTTATACCACCTAGTCTCTGGTACAGGAAGTCCCCTACATACAAATGAGTTCCATTCTGAGAGGACGTTCATAAGACCGATTTGTTCCTAACTCCAGCAAACTTAGCCTACCTCTCCACAGTGCATACATGCTCAGTCATGTGCGACTCTTGGTGACCCTACGGCCAGGTTCCTCTGCCCATGGAATTTTCCAGGCAAGAATACTGAGTGGGTTGCCATTTCCTACTCCAGGGGATCTTCCTGATCCAGGGATCAAATCCTGGTCTCTTGCGTCTCCTGCATTGGCAGGCAGGTTCTTTACCACTGCTGGCAGTGCCTGGGAAGCCTAATAGTACTATACTGCAATAGGTTTATAATAGTTTTCAAAAAATAACATGTACATTAAAAAAGCAAACACAAAAGATAAAGAAAACATTTTTAATCTTACAGATTAAAAGGTACAGATGGTACCTTGAAAAGTATAGTACAACAGCTGGCATACAAGCATGTGAATAGTTGGCACGCCCACTCACATCTGTGAAATTTCACAACTTGAAGGTTTGTATGTAGGGGACTTACTGTAATTTGCTACAGTGGCCTGAACTGACTAAGACAGTTCCTCTTGCTCTCTGTCGGGACTCCAGGATGTGCTGTGCTGGGTGGTGGATGTTCTTCCTGGGGCATTTCATCAATTCTGAGGTCTCATCTTCCACCATGTATCGAAGGCCTCAGATCTGTATCACAGGGATACCACTCCTTATCAAGTTGTAAGACCTATAATAGCTCTCCTCACCTTACCTGTTACTGGCTTTAACTGCTATATTAGTCATAACATTAGTCATAGCAGGAGGCATCTGGCAGGAGAATTCAGTGCAGACTCTGGAGCTGACTTCCCAGGTCCTGGCCTGACCCTCCCACTAACTAGCTGGTATCCGGGGATAAAGTGCTTCCTCTTCAGGGCCTCAGCCTTCTCATTTTGAACACAGAGGTTCATGATAGTACCTATCTCATATGTTGATCTGAGAATTAGATGAGCTTAACGGGTGGAACAGAGAAGGCAATGGCACCCCACTCCAGTACTGTTGCCTGGAAAATCCCATGGGTGGAGGAGCCTGGTGGGCTGCAGTCCATGGGGTTGCGAAGAGTCGGATATGACTGAGCGAATTCCCTTTCGCTTTTCACTTTCATGTATTGGAGAAGGAAATGGCAACCCGCTCCAGTGTTCTTGCCTGGAGAATCCCGGGGACGGGGGAGCCTGGTGGGCTGCTGTCTATGGGGTTGCACAGAGTCAGACATGACTGAAGCGACTAAGCAGCAGCAGCAGCAGCAACAGGTGGAAAGTACCTACAACAGCCCATGGCACATAATAAACCTTCAATATATCAGAAACCAGCTTATTCTGTGCTTGTCACTTTGTTAATTTAATTTTTAAAGTAACCCTATGAGATCTTAAGGGATTTATCCAACTCCAGAACTTAAATTCTTAAGCCAAGATATATGTATTGTTAGTCTTTGACTAACCCCTTGCAGAGCTGGGTGTTCCCTCTTTGGGTGGCCACTGTACTCACACTGGGCTCAACTCACCCCACTCACTGTCTCACAGCTCACAGTGGGCATCAGCTCTCCACTAAGCCACCAGCTTCTTCTTGCCTGTGAAGACTGGGCTTTGTTTCCCCAGTAGAATGCCTGGTTCACAAGTGCTCATGCTTAACATGTGTTGCTAAATAAATGAACTCAGGAAAGTGTTCATAGAAATAGCTACTCTGCATCCTTTCTTCTTCCATATAGTCTATAATATGCAATTTATATTAAATTACTTTTTAATTGATCACAGGTTTTTATAGAAAACTTATATTTACACACAGAATAATTTGGACATGGAACAACAGACTGGTTCCAAGTAGGAAAAGGAGTACGTCAAGGCTGTATATTGTCACCCTGCTTATTTAACTTATATGCAGTGTACATCATGAGAAATGCTGGGCTGGAGGAAGCACAAGCTGGAATCAAGATTGCCGGGAGAAATATCAATAACCTCAGATATGCAGATGACACACCCTTATGGCAGAAAGTGAAGAAGAACCTCTTAATGAAAGTGAAAGAGGAGAGTGAAAAAGTTGGCTTAAAGCTCAACATTCAGAAAACTAAGATGGCATCCAGTCCCATCACTTCATGGCAAATAGATGGGGAAACAGTGGAAACAGTGGCTGACTTTATTTTTTGGGGCTCCAAAATCACTGCAGATGGTGACTGCAGCCATGAAATTAAAAGACACTTACTCCTTAGAAGGAAAGTTATGACCAACCTAGACAGCATATTGAAAAGCAGAGACATTACTTTGCCAACAAAGGTCTGTCTAGTCAAGGATATGGTTTTTTTCAATAGACACGTATGGATGTGAGAGTTGGACTATAAAGAAAGCTGAGCACCAAAGAACTGATGCTTTTGAACTGTGGTGGAGAAGACTCTTGAGAGTCCCTTGGACTGCAAGGAGATCCAACCAGTCCATTCTAAAGGAGATTCGTCCTGGGTGTTCATTGGAAGGACTGATGCTGAAACTCCAATACTTTGGCCACCTGATGTGAAGAGCTGACTCATTGGAAAAGACCCTGATGCTGGAAAGATTGAGGGCAGGAGGAGATAGGGACGACAGAGGATGAGGTGGTTGGATGGCATCACTGATGGCATCACTGCCTCAATGGACATGGGTTTGGGTAAACTCCGGGAGTTGTTGATGGACATGGAGGCCTGGCGTGCTGTGGTTCATGGAGTTGCAAAGAGTTGGACATGACTGAGTGACTGAACTGAACTGAAAGTGTGTCTTAAACATGACCTTTCCAGAGGCAATGTTCCCATCTTTGAGTCCATACATTTTAATGTGACTCACACATTAAAAAACTATTTAATTTTAGAATTGTTTTAGATTTACAGAAAAATTACAAAGATAGTATAGAGATTTTCCACATACTCCACACCCAGTTTTCCCTATTATTGATGTCTTATGGTACATTTGTTTCAATTAACAAGACAATATTGATACATTATTATTAACTAAAGTTCACAATTCATTCCAATTTCCTCAAATGTTTTTTTCCTGTTCCAGCATTCCACACTACATTTAGTCCTCATGTCTTCTCAGTCTCCTCTTGGGTCTGGCTATTCCTGTCTTTTTAGACCCGGAAAATACCTAGTTACCACAGAGTTCAGGTCATCCTCTCCACCACAGTTCTGGTTGGATGTGCTTCCCCTGGAAAGGATTTTTACATCCAATCTTGGGGCGTTAAGGGGAAACCACAGAATTTGTTTGTGCAAGAGCCTGATACCCGACCACCTTGGGGGAGTTGGGGTCCAGGGTGCGGGGGGACACAGCACAACTTAGCGCCCCCACACAGCAGTGGTATAATAATGCCAGTTTCCTGGGGGTTTCTTCTCCCAAATCCGTCCTTTAGGCGTCTCAGAGCCAGGGACCTTGTTCTTTCTGGTGAATTTTACCCTGCTCTCACCTGGCCAGCTCTCAGGGGAGAGAAACAGGAGCCCCTGCCTCACAGTCCTGCATTTTCACAGCAGCCATAAATCTAGGGAGATCAAAATTAATACCCCACCTTGCCCCTAGACACTGTTAGTCACATTAGCCACATGCCTTAACGCCTCCCATACTCCTTTTTAAAAAGATTCTCTCTCTCCTTCCTCCTTCTCTGCACCTCCTTCATCCTAGTTCCTTTTCCCACTCCTGACCAGGCCAAGATTAGAAACCAACAAACAAAAGAATGTCTAATCTTGTCATCTCTGCTCTGTTTCTTTTCATTTCCTAAGCTAAATTCCAAATTGGTAATTACATTAGTCATCCCCAAATCCAGCCTTCCCTGTGGGGTCGGCCCCCTGAGCTCTTTTCCTCACTCTTTCATGAGGCTGGAACATGGTTTGTAAAAAGCTTCTTTCCCTAAATTACCAATTTGTATTCTCTCTAGAACCTTGTCCCTTTGCAGAAACCCGTCATCTTAGTTAAACCTGAAGCTGCAAAAGCATCCAGAATATAACCTCTCTTCTTGTTACATCTTCTACCTTGTAGCCAGTTAATGATACAGAAAGCTAGCTGCTGTGCCTGCTGCTCAGAGGAAGATGAATTAAGAAAAGGCTGGTGTGAGGCCCTGCTGAGAATGGGGCCAGGCCCTGGGCTAAGATGGGATGGAATGTGCAAAGGGCTTTATGAAAGCTTGGGCTGGATGTGAAACTGTGTACAGCCACACTGACCTGCAAGGCTGCTGATGAAAAACTAAAAATAGGGTGCGTCAATTTTCCCTATGAATTTGCCACTTTCTTAGAGTAGCTCTGACTTTATCCTGTGGACAGGGCAGGGGCAGTTTTCCTCAAATTGCAAACTGTACCTCCTTACCTGGCTCTGCCCCAAATAACACTCTGATGCATTCCACCTGAGAAGTTTCTTTCTACAAACAGATTGGCACCTCCTCTTTGCATTTAGGACTGAAACCCATGGGGTTACTGTCCGTTTTTTGAGAAGGGGTTTTTTGTTGTTGAGGCTAATGGTCAGAAATGAGAAATTTGGTATGTGTAACTTTTTAAGAATTTTTTAATGTGGACCATTTTTTTAAAAAAGTCTATCAAATTTTGTTACAATACTGCTTCTGTTGTATATTTTGGAATTTTTTGGCTGCAAGGCATGTGGGATCTTAGTTCCCCAACTGGTGACTGAACTGGTGACCCCTGTCACTGGAAGGTGAAGTCTTAACTCTGGACTGCCACGAAGTCCCAACTTTTGTTATTTAAAAATCAATCGATAGTTTTTTCAAGTGAAGTTATAAGAATTCATGCTCTTTCATTAGTTATCCATTCTGGGCTGAGGACTCTCAAAAATTAAGTATTCATGACCCATTTGCTCTGCTAACATTCACTGAGCCTGTGTGCAGGCGTGGTGCTACATGCTGGGGATACAGAGGGACAGTGCACAGGCCTGCTCTGCGAAGCCTAGATGGGAGGCGGACAGAGACTTCTTACAGAAAAATTGTGTGTGTGCAAAAGTATGGTGTGTGGTGTGATAGAAGCCTCAGCATATTGCTATGAAAGAACAGGGAGGGAGCACCTAACTTGGGGGAAGTCAAAAAAGTTTTCACCAAAATACTGACATTTCTGCTAAGTTGAATTAGTATTCTGACACCGGGTTGTTGTTATTTAGCTGCTTAGTCCTCTCTGACTCTTTTTTGACCGCATGGACCGTAGCCCACAAGGCTCCTCTGTCCTTTGGATTTCCCAGGCAAGAAACTGAAGTGGGTTATCATTTCCTTCTCCAGGGGATCCTCCTGACCCAGGGATCGAACTCACGTCTCTTGCATTGGCAGAAAGATTCTTTACCACAGAGCCACAGGAAGCCCTTGACACCCTGTGTTGTATTGCAATTCAGTTATACCAGAGTTAGCATAGACCCCCAAAATTAGGGGTATAGTCACCTACGAGACTGCCCCCACTACAGATACCAGCACAAATTTAAGGGGTCCTCAGCCACCTGTACTTGTGGCTGATTGGCTGTAAACTCAGGAGTTCTTGTGATGCCTGCAGGTTCCATAATTTGCTGGAATGTCTGACAGAACTCAGGAAAGTGCTACATTCCAAGTTCAGTTTTATTATAAATGATACAGACCAGAAACAGCCAAATGAAGAGAAACACAGGCTGAGGTCTGGGAAGATCCCATGTACTCTCCTTATGGAAAGAGGGTGCATCACTCTCTGTGTATATCAAAGTGTTCACCAACCTGGAAGCTCCCCTCAGCTTTGGTGTCCAAAGTTCCATCATACATGCATAGCTGGTTAAATCACTGGCCCCATGATTAAACTCAATCTCCTGTCCCCCTTCCCTCTCTGGAGGTTGAGTTGGCTCAAATACCTAACCCTCTAATCACAGTCGTCCCAGTGACCATCTCCCACTCAGAAGTTATTTAGGGGCCAGGATGAGTCACCTCATTAACATAATGACAGCACAATGATCCATGGGGCTCATGAATAACAAAGATACTTCTATCACTCTGGAAATCCCAAGGGTATGAAAAGCCCCATGCCAAGAACCTGGGGAAAAATTTAGACAAATCCTTCATAAAACAAATTTTTTATACTAACATATGGTATGCTGGGAAGAAATTCCATCAAGTGATTGAAGGTGGCTGCAAGGGTCAACTTGAAGATCACTGGCCTAAGCTGACCAAAACTAAGCTGAAGATACCCCTTGGCCCCTGTAGACAGGGCAGCAGGTGAGCTTAGCTTGCATTAAAGATAAAATGAGTTACCTTTGTTTCTCTTCTCCTTCATTCTCAGTTTTGTATCTCTCTCCACTCTTCTTTTTTCTGCAGTTTCTTTTCATCAGTTTCTCCAACTTTTCCTGCCTAAATTGCTTAAAGTTGTGGCCCAAAGCCACCCCAAAGCCTACTGAAACCCCATTACATCAGATAGTCCTCCTTTCTAACTGCCCCCCTCCCCAAGACTCCGAGTCAAATGTAGATCCGTGGAGCCCCTCCATTGTGTCTCATAACAGTAGCCAGAGTGAAATCCTGTGGAAGTCATAGTAACTCAGGGTTTCTATTCTTTAAAGCTGTCCCAACTCCAAAACAAAATCCTGGAGATTTTAACAGAAGCTTTGGGAAGAAGAGAGGAAATGACATCCCCTAGAGTCTCTTTGATGTGAGCTCTGCCTTACATCATGGTCTTCCCTTTATCACTGAATTCATCCTTGTCCACTTCTGGGAGGTAGGAAAGAAATCATCATTGTCCTTGCTTGGCAGACTTAAGGTTTGTCCCAAAATGATGGCCATGAAAGAGAGAGGGGTTCCTTTGATGGCACATACACTCTGTGAATTCTCTCTCTCTCTCCTTTGTAAGGGTTGGGGCGCTGGTAGGAAAAAGTTATGTAAAAGAGGATAAGGATCAAATTGTAAACAAATAAAAACAATTTATTTCCAGGAGATAAAGATTTTAAATAAAAATTCTCGTTTTTCTCAGAAACGTTGAGATTGGGTGAAAGGGGAAGATTTTTTTATTTTCTTAAAGAGTCCCTAGACATCTCCCATTCATTCATTCAACATCAATAATGTGCCAGGTACTGTTCTAGATGCTTGGAAAATATCAAGAGCAAGGAATGAAATTGAAAAACGTCCCTATGCAAATAATCTCTTCAATAAATGGTGTTAGGAAAACTGGATAGCCACATGTAAAAGATAGCAACTGGACCATTATCTCATACTATACATGAAAATTAAAATGAATTAAAACTTGAGTGTAAGATCTGAAACCATAAAACACCTAGAAGAAAATGTGGGCAATAAGATCTATGACATCAATCTTGAAGATGATTTTTTTTGAATCTGATACCACAAGCAAAAATAAATAACTGGGATAATATCAAACTTAAAGGCTTCTGCACAGCAAAGGAAATCTCAACAAAATGAAAAGACAACCTAGTGAATGGGAGAAAATATTTGCAAATCAGATAAGGGGTTGATATGCAAAATAGTTTTAAAATTAGACAATTCAAAAGCATAAAAATCAAACACTTTAAAAAATGGTCAGAAGTTCTGAATGGATATTTTCCCAAAGAAGGCATATAGATGGTCAATAGGTGCATAAAAGGTGCTTAACATCACTAATTATCAGGGAAATGCAAATCAAAACCACAGTGAGATATCACCTCACATCCATTAGAATGGTTATTATCAAAAAGTAAAAAAATAACGACTGTTGCAAGGATGTGGAGAAAAGGGAAACTGTGCTCTTTGGTGGGAATGTAAATTGGTACAGTCACTATGGAGAACAGCGTGGACACGCCTCAAAAAACAAAAAATAGAACCACTATATGATCCAGTCATTTTACTTCTGGATATTTATTCAAAGAAAATAAAAACACTAGCTCAAAAAGATACACATCTCCATGTTTATTGTAGCATTATTTACAATAGCCAGGATATGGAAAAACCTGTGTCCATTGGTTAGATGAATGGATCAAGAAGATGTGGAATGTATATACAATAGAATGTTTTTCAGCCAGTGAACAGGACAAAATCATGCCATTTGCAACAACATGGGTGGGCTTTGAGGGCATTAGGCTAAGTGAAATAAGTCAGAGAAAGACAGATACTGTATGATCTCACTTACATGCAGAATCTTAACAAATAAACAAACAAAAAACTGAATTCATCAGAGCTGCAGAGAATAGACTGGAGGTTGCCCATGGCAGAGTATAATGGGGTAGGCAAAATAGATGAAGGGGGTCAAAGGTACAAACTTACAGTTATAAAATATTAAGTCATGGAAATGTACAGCATGGTGACTATAGTTAATAATATTGTGCTGAATATTTGAAAGTTGCTAAGACAGCAAAGAGTCGGACACAACTGCGCGACAGAACTGAACTGAACTGAACTGAAGAGAGTAAAAGTTTCATCACAAGTAAAAAAAAATTTGTAACTATGTGTGGTGAGGGATGTGAACTATTTATTGTGGTGATCATTTCACAATTATACAATATTGAATCATTGTTGTACACATGAAACTAATATAATATTGCATGCCAGTTATGTCTTAATGAAAAAAGTAAAAAGGCAGGCAATATACTTCAATAATTTCCAAGATCTTTGTTATATAAATGCCCTAGGCAGAGCTGAGTTAATCACAGATGAGTTTAAAAAAAAGTAGAACAAAGAGTTTCAGATGTTTCTATTAGTTAAGTGAAATAATCTTATGAAAAATGTTGTTTCTCATAAAATATTGCTCTTACTCTGCAATAATTAGTTTTGGAAATGCTTAAGCTTCCTTTGTTTTTGAAGTTGAGATGTGATAAAAATTTATAGCAATTTAAAAAAAAGAAGAAGAAAAGAAGAAGTCCTTATGCTGGGGAAATTTACAGTTCTTTTGAGGAAAGGAAAACAAACCAATAAATACATAATATGGCAGATGGTAATAATTGCTGGTTAAGCAATTAGAGAGTAAGATAAGGGAGGGGACTTTATATAAGGACATCAAGAACAGTCCTGCTGTGAGGTGATCTTTGAAATGAAATGAGAAATTAAGAACACTGAGGAGAGAGTTTTTGGTAGAGGCAACAAGTGAAAAGACCTTTAGGAACAGTCTTTACTTCTCACATCAGGAACTTGCTGGAGGTCAAGTGGTTAAGACTCCATGCTTTCACTGCAGCGGGTACAGGTCCAATCCCTGGTCTGGGAACTAAGATCCTGCCTGCCTCAAGGTGCAGCCAAAAAAAAAATAATAATAATAAAAAAATAAAAATAAATAAATGAAAGAAAGGAGATGAAACTAGAAAGCTAGGTTGGGGTAATATTTTTAATTCTCACAACCTTAAAAGTCAGTACTATAGTTATCCCTTTTTTAAAAACTCTTTGCTTTACCAATTTCTTCAGCCTTTTCCTCTTCCCCTTTCTCTAATCTTTCCTCCAACTTTTCCTCCTTTTCCATCCCTGATTTTCTCCCTCTTGACAGTCTTATCTAGCATACTTCCTGGAGTATGCCCAATCTTACCCAGAAAATCATTTTTTTAATTCTTTTTTATGGTGGGGGAGAAGTGTACAAAGTCACTCACTCACTCTGCCTCAGTGAGTGACACTCAGGCCACATGTAGCGGCCATGTGACCAGGGCACACTGCTGAGAAAGCCCTTCCCCAGTTCTGGGCCACCAGTGGAAGAAACCTCAGCTCTTCAAACCATGGGGTGAAGACTTTCTGTCAGTGTCTCCTGCCAACTTTGAGGAATATGGGCAGCAGGACATGGGATGGAGAGAGAGGGATTGTAAAAACACATTTCTCTGTCTGTCAGCAGTCAAGCTGAAAACTCACCAGGATCTGCCAGGTAAGACTTCCTAGTTCATGAATTAAAATCAGAATGCTTAACTCTCTACTTCTGTGATAGAGGAAATAGAAATTGTTCAGCTTGTATTAGTTTTCAGGACATGCATTATGTTTTTTAAAACAAAGTAAAAAAAATCTCTCTTAACAGTAGCATGATTTCCACATACTCTTCTCTTTAACCTATGTCAAAAGATAGGCAATGACTGAACCTCTTGACCTTTAAAGAAAATTCTCATTCATACGTACAAAGATAAACATTGCCATAAATATGAAGTTTAAGACTCTTAAGATGAGAAATGCCTGGTGGAGGTAGTATCTGCTTTAGACAGAGACTGAAGATGGATTGAAACAGTCTCTCTAATTTGTTTCCTCTTTTCCATCCTCATATTCCTAAGTTCCTCTCCTCTCTCCTGTCTCCACTGCCACTATGGAAAACAGTAGGGAGGTTCCTCAAAGAACTAGAGTAGCCATATAATCCTGCCATCCTACTCCTGGGTGTATATCCAGAGAAAATTAGAATTCAAAAAGATACATGCACTTTAATGTTCACTGTAGCACTATCTACAACAGCCAAGACATGAAAACCACCTGAAAACAATTGTCCGTCAATGGAGGAACGGATAAAGATGTGGTACATGCACACAGTGGACTATTACTCAGCCCCAAAAAAGAATGGAATACTGGCACTTGCAGCAAAGCAACTTTTGTGGACCTAGAGATTATCATACTAAGTCAGTCAAAGACAAATATTATGTGATATCACTTATACATAGAATGTAAAAGATGATATAAGTGAGTCTATCTATGAAACAAAAACAGACTCACAGATATAGAGAAGAGACTTGTGACTGCCAAGTGGGAGGGCGGTGGGGGAGTTTGGAATTAGCAGATGGAAACTATTATGGATAAACAACAAGGTCCTACTGTATAGCACAGGTAACAATATTCAATATTCTGCAATGGAAGAGAACATGAAAAAGTATATATATATATATATATCTGAATCACTTCGCTGTGTAATAGAAATTAGTGCATTATAAAGCAATGATACTTCAAAAATAAAAACCCACACTGAGTCATGCCATTCCCATCTCTCTACCACCACCTTTGTATCATCTGCAGTTTATGTCTCTGCTGTTGTTCTCACCACATTGTAGGGTGAAAAATTCATTTCCACATGGCCTCCACGATTAGCAGGCAAACTTCTAACTTCATTCATCTCTGCATGGTCCAGGCCACTTTTCACGTACAGGAATGGTACATGAACAGCTAAGTGAATGAAGGGGCGAATTTCTGAGTAGAATTTGGAGCCCTGCCTGGGCTTTACCATTCATATTGCAGCCACTGCAACAGCTTTTCTTGAGGCTCTTCTCAACTTTGAAGACTATTCTTTGTACTTGTGTTCATTTACATCCTGGCTATATTATAAGCTTCTCCTTGTCTTTGTGTTTTGTCTGATTGAGATGAAGAGGTCACTGGTTTTCTCTCATAGAGTGTTTGATGCACTTCAGATGGCAAAACCCAATGCTGAATGTATGTAGTCAGTGGTGAGCTGTTAATTCCCAGTACATGCCAGAATCATCTGCCAGAGTCAGAATGGTGCCCTGAGAGTCTTAGATAAACAGACTCCCCTGGTGGTCCAGCGGTTAAGAATCCACAGGAGATGTGGGTTGGATCCCTACGCTGGGAAGATCCCACATGCTTCAGGGCAACTCAGCCCGTGCATCACAACTACTGAAGCTCTCCTGCCCTAGAGCCAGGCTCCACAACAAGAGAAGTTCTGGTAATGAGAAGCCCATGCACAAGAACTAGAGCGTAGCCCCCACTCACCACAACTAGAGAAACCCCCACAGCAACAAAGATGCAGTGCAGCCAAAGGTACAAAAGTAAATTAAAAAAGAAAACAGCTAGAAAATGACTTCATTTGTTCATTCACTCATTCATGTATTAGTTGAATAAGAAAATTTATTCAATAAATGTGTGAACTATTAACAGAGCCCCCGTTATCCCAGGTGGGCTTCCGTGGTGGCTCAGTGGTAAGTATCTGTCTACTAAAGCAGAAGACATGGATTCAACCTCTGGGTCAGGAAGATCCCCTCGAGAAGGAAATGGCAACCCACTTTAGTATTCTTTCCTGGAAAACCAAATGGACAGAGGAGCCTGGTGGGATACATTCCATGGCGTCCCAAAGAATCAGACACAGCTTAGCGACTGAGTAACAAATCTTAGGTATAAAAAGTATAAGAAGAAACATGGTATGTGTAGTTATAGGCCTCATTGTGTTTATAGTCCAGAACCCCTTGGGAGCCTGGGGAAATGTGTGGCCTAGATTATAGAGCTGGAATACTTTGTAGTTTCCCATAGTTGCCATGAAGACCTCAGACAGAAGAGGAAGGAGGGGACCTCTGGTATCATCTAGCAGTTTCTGATATTCTTCCATCTTAGCCTGAGCTGTGGTCCTTTCCCCAGCTGCAAATACCACCCACAGGACTTCCGATTCCAGATGGTGGAGTAGAAGGGCCTGTGCTCATTTCCTCCTCCGAGAGCACCAAAATAGCACCTAGCTGTTGAACAACCATCAACAGGAGGATGCTGGAAGCCACCAAAAACAACAACAACAAAAACCCCACATCCAAAGACAAAGAATACACAGCGAGACAGTAGGAGGGGCACAATCACAATAAAATCAAATCCTGTACCCCCTGGGTGGGTGACCCACAAACTGGAGAACAATACCAAAGAGGTTCGCCCACTGTGGTGAAGGTTCTGAACCCACATCAGGCTTCCCAGCCTGGGGATGCGACAAAGGGACTGGGAATCCCCAGGGAATCTGGCCTGCAGGCCAGCAGGATTTGATTATAGGACTTCCAGAGTACTGGGGGAAACTAAGATTCTGGTCTTGGAGGGCACAAACAAAATTTTGTGTGCACCAAGACCCAGAGAAGAGGAGCAGTGACCCCATAGGCAACTGAACCAAAAATTCCTTCTAGTGTTGGAGGGCCTTCTGTGGAGGTGTGGGTTGGCAGGGGCTCACTACAGGTATGGGAGCACTGGAAGGTCCCTCTTGGTGTAAACCCTCTTGGAGTTCACCATTAACCCTACCATAGAGCCCATAGACCTCAGGACTTGGTCACCTCAGGCCAAACAACTACCAGGGAGGGAGTACAACCCCATCCATCAGCGGATAATTGGATTGAAGCTATACTGAGCAAGGCCCTCCCCACCAGAGCAAGACCCAGTTTTTCCCACCACCAGTCCCTCCCATCAGGAAGCTTAAAAACCTCTTGGCCACATCCATCAGAGGTCAGACAGAAGAAGCAAGAAGAACCACAATCCCACAGCAACTATAACAAAAACCATATTACAGAAAGCTAATCATGATGAAAAAGCAGAAAATTATGTCCCTGATGAAGGGACAAGGTAAAACCCCAGAAAAACAAGTAAAGGAAGTAGAGATTGGCAACATTTCAGAAAAAGAATTCAGAATAATGATAGTAAAGATGATCCAAGATCTCAGGAAAAGAATGGAGGCAAAGATTGAGAAGATGCAAGAAATGTTTACCAAAGACCTGCAAGAACTAAAGAACAAATAGAGAGCAATAATATACTAGAAGGAATCCAAAGCAGAATAACCGAGGCAGAAGAACAGATAAATGACCTGGAGGACAGAATGGTGGAAATCACTGCCACACAACAGAAAATTGGGGGAAAAAATGAGAAGAAATGAAGACACCCTGAGAGATCTCTGGGACAATACTAAATGCACCAACATTCACATTGTAACAGTACCAGGAAGAGAAGACAGAGAAAGGACCTAAGAAAATATTTGAAGAGATAATAGCTGAAAACTTACAGAACATGGGAGAGGAAATAGTCAACCAAGTTCAGGAATCACAGAGTCCCAGGCAGGCTAAACCAAAGGAGGAACATACCGAGACATAGCAATCAAACTGACAAAAATGAAAGACAGAGATAAAATATTAAAAGCAAGAAGGATAAAGAGACAAATAACATATAAGAGAATGGCCATCAGGCTATCAGCTGATTTCTCAACAGAAACTCTACAAGTCAGAAGGGAATGGTATGACATATTTAAAGTGATGAAAGGGAAGAAACTACAACCAAGAATACTCTACCCAGCAAGACTCGCCTTCAGATTTGATGGAGAAATCAAAAGCTTTCCAGACAAGCAAAAGTTAATTCAGCACCACCAAACCAGTTTTACAACAAATGCTAAAGGAACTTCTCTAGGCAGGAAACACAAGAGAAGGAAAAGCCCTACCTACAGAAAATAAACCCCAAACAATTTAGAAAGTGGTAATAGAATCATACATATCGATAATTACCTTAAATATAAATGGTTTAACTGCACCAACCAAAAGACATAGAATGAATGGCTGGGTGGATGAAAATATGTGCATGCATGCACTTCCACTTACCACATCACTCTGCTTGACCCCCAAGCCGTATGTAATTATTATATATTGTTAAGTTAATCATGTTCCTATTATGGCTTGCAATTTTAATTGTGTGTTATTTTTTGTTTGGCTATTGATTGTGAAAACTGATAAACATTTTTTACTATTGTGATTATGTAACTACTACTCAACTTGATACCATTGTATCATGATTGGTCAACAGAAAAATAATATAACTCTATATCACCAAAATTAGGATCAAATAGAAAAACCTGTAATCACTTTTTAAATCTAGATGCATATCAGAATTCTCTTGAAAGTTTTGGAAAAATATAAATATTCAGTATCGCTTTTTTGCTCCAGAGCTCCAGATATGTTTCTGATGAGCAGCCACTGTATGATGATCCTTTACTTTTATCTAGTTTGCTCCACTTTTTCTATTTCATATTCAGTGCTCCCATTTCATTTTAGTTTATGTTCTCCAATTTCTCCATCTCTTCTCTTCTTTGATGTTCTTTCTCAAGCTTTTATCAAGTGTAATAGAAAAGCTTTTGTATTGCTGCTGTTCAGTTGCTCAGTTGTGTCTGACTGTGACCTCATGGACTGCAGGGCGTCAGGCCTCCCTGTCCTTCACTGTCTCCCAGAGCTTGCTCAAACTCATGTCCACTGAGTCAGTGATGTCATTCAAAAATCTTGTCCTCTGTTGTCCCCTTCTCCTCCTGCCTTCAATCTTTATTAACATCAGGATCTTTTCCAGTGAGTCAGCTCTTTGCATCAGGTGGCAAAAGTATTGGAGCTTCAGCTTCAGCATAGGTCCTTCCAATGAATATTCAGGGTTGATTTCCTTTAGGATTGACTGGTTTGATCTCCTTGCAGTCCAAGGGACTCTCGAGTTTTCTCCAACACCACATTTCAAAAGCATTAATTCTTCAATGCTCAGCCTGCTTTATGGTCCAACCCTCACATCCATACATGACTACTGGAAAAACCATAGCATTGAATGTACGGACCTTTTCGGTAAAGTAATGTCTCTGCTTTTTAATGCACTGGGTTTGTCAAAGCTTTTCTTCCAAGGAGCAAGTGTCTTTTAATTTCATGGTTGCAGTCACCATCAGCAGTGATTTTGGAGCTGAAGAAAATAAAGTCTGTCACTGTTTCCATTGTTTCCCAATCTATTTGCCATAGATATAATATGCATACTATATATATTTATATATGTGTATAAGCAGCAGCAGCATAATATATATATTTTGGAAAACTTATGAATTTTTGCCTAACTAAAAGAACTGTGGCATTTTGATTCCACTTGTTTGACTTAGTATGAATAAAATGCTAGATTTCTAATTTAAAAATATGCACAAGATATGCAACAAGCAACAAAGGTTTGCTGTATTCTGTAGCAAACTATAGTCAATATCTTGTAATAAAATATGTGGAAAATAATTTCAAAAATAATATATGTGTATTTGTATAACTGAATCACCTTGCTGTGTACCTGAAACATTGTAAGTCAACTATACTTCAATAAAATATATGTATTAAAAAAAATACCACCCACATGGGACTCTGGGTGAGGGAAAAGGGGCGGCTGACCTCTGGGAGCTTCAGGCTGCAGGTGATATGTGCCATGGAGGGTGAAATAGTTGGCTCTGCCTCAAGGCTGGCCAAGGAGAGCTGCCATGAAGAAAATAATGAGGTGAATTAAACTTTAATTTGATTTTTATTTGGCTTCAGCAGCCAATAAAGGGACAGCAATTTTCCAAGTCCTGTCACTGGTTGGAGGAATTCTTTGAGAACATCTGTTTTACTAATAGCAGTGACAATAAAAGCTTATCCTATATTGGCCGATAGGCTGTCTTCCAAGCTCCTCTGAGCACTTTCACTGATCTTAACTGCACTTCCTTCCCACAGCAATCCCAAAGAAATGATGTTGACTTGTAATTAAGCTTCACTGCTGACCTCTTCTGCAGCCCTCTCCACTGCTGCCTACTCAGCCACTTGAATCATACAGAGGAAGACCAGGATGGCCCAGGGGGGAGCCGGTCAAATTAGAGAGCCAGAAAGCAGAGGGAAAGAACAAGGGGGTGACCTTCATTTATTCATTGTCCTTTGTTCAACACTGGCCATATGTGTGCTGAGTTTTCAGGGCTTATGAAAGTATTCAGATCTAGATGTGTGGGCACAGGAAAAGTGGGGAGAAGCATTTCTGGTTGGCAGAGAATTCTAGTTTTCTGAAATAGTACAAAAATACAGAAATTTCCTATTCTCTACCAAATCTTTTCTCTCCTTTTCCCCTTTCTCTTGCTGAGATGCCCAATTTTTTTTAAGGCTTTATTGAATTTGTTACAATAACCCATATTACCTCATGAGTTTTTAACCATGAGGCATGTGGGACCTTACTTAGCTCCCCATCAGGAATGGAACTGTCACTCCCTGCACTGGAAGGCGATTCTTATCCATTGTACCACCATGGAAGTCCTTTTTAACAATTTTTATTGATGTATAGTTGATTTACAATATTGTGTTAGTTTCAGGTGTACAGTAAAGTGAATCAGTTATGTGTATACATATTCCTACTCTTTTTTAGATTCTTTTCCCATAGGCCGTTACAGAGTATTGAGTTCCCTGTACTATATAGTAGGTCTGGTGTTTCTTTGGAGTGATGAAGGTGTTCTGTATTAGATAGTGGTGATTGAAGATCCTATTGTATAGCACAGGGAACTATATTCAATACCCTGTGATAGACCTTAATGAAAAAGAATATGAAAAAGGATGTATACATGTATAACTGAATCACTTTGCTGTATAGCAGAATTAACACAACATTGTAAGTCAACTGTACCTCAATAAAATATGTATTTTTTAAAGATGTGTTTAATAATGGGATAAATCTTTAAAACACAGTATTGGATGCGCAAATTAAGAGACTGCATAGCACAGAATTGCAGTGGAAGCACATTTACACAGAGATCAGCATTGTATATGCAGCATATGGGTATACACACATATTCCTAGACATGTGGCAAATATGGGTATCTGGGAGCTGGGTTGGAATGACACTCAGGTATAAGGAGACAGGTCTTCAATGGATCTTAAATGGGTTGATGATGATAACGTACCACAATTGAAGAACTTAATGACCTTCAAAGGTTATTCAAATATTGCAGAAAAGATACTTGTAAAAGAAGATGAGGAGATAAACCATCTAAAGAACAATGTAAGGCAAAACATAAAACTATGAGTAAATATTGTTCAAGTTAGAAGTCAATTGGGAAATTGACTCTCTTAAAAATAAAACAAAATTATTTTCTCTATTAAAGAATAGTATATAAATTACAAATATGAATAGACATATATATTTCTATTGGTTTTAGCTAGTCTTTGGGGGGCTATTTTTGAAGTTATTCTCACACTGAAACTCAATATTGTAATTCTCTTTTTTTCTGTCCGTGTCATCAGAAGCACTTACTCATATCATTACACATTTACACATTATACATCATGTAATAATTACACATTACACATCGTATAAGTCAGACAACTTTCTGGCTATGTTGTTAGAAGATAACAGATTCAAAATGACTAACAGTCTAAAGGAGGGTGGGGGGAAGGATAAATTAGGAATTTGGGACCAAAATATATACACTACTAAACATAAAATAGATAACCCAAAAGGACCTACTTCATAGCACTGGGAACTGAACTCAGTATATTGTAATAACCTGCAATGGAGAAGAATCTGAAAAAAAAAAAACCATATATATGTGTGTGTATAATGGAATCACTTTGCTGTATACCTGAAACTAACACAACATTGTTAATCAACTATAGTTCAATGAAAATTTTTGAAAATGACTAACAGTTAAAAATGCTAGGCAAATTTTGATTAATCTGAATACTCAGAGAATGAATTCTCATTTATAGAGTATTTACTTTAAAACTCATGGGGAAGAGAGGAAATACAGTTAAAAAGTTCAACAGCCCAAGTTAGAAAAATTAGCTTTTTCCCAGCAGTCTCTCAGCAATGATTTTTAAAAAGCTATTCTCAGGATGAGGGCAGATACAGAATGGAACAAAGACATCAATTGGATGGTTGAATGGGGTTGTTTTAAACTCATAGCTGAAATAATAATCTTGAAAGACTAGGTTCCAGAGAGTGGAAAGTTTTTTAAATTCCAAAAGCTGGCTTTGAACATCAAAAGCCAACTCCGGAAGGAAACTGGGCATAACATTTATCCACAAATCACAGAATAGGGAGGAATGCACAGCAAAATAGACTGCCTCCTGAGAACCGTTTATTACTGAGATAAGGAGCTCATAACAGAATGTAAATCAACTTTATTACAATGAACACTGTTTAGTTCAGTTGGCACTTTTGCTTTTGGTAGCCAAACTGTCTTGACAAAGGAAGCAACGTGTGGATTTATGAGCTGGCACAATGTCCTTTCTTATTGCAAATCAGCACTCTGAATAGCACTGACGGAAGAGATAGTTTTCCATCCCAAAGGAAGAGGGACAAGAGAATTGGGAAAGGAGAGCAAGAGAGGGCAATGTTGATGAGCTTCCTTGTGGGAAGGTTCAGAGCTCTGACCACTAACCCACTTCCCTCTCCTTGGGTTTAATCTCAGAAGCTGGGTGTAGAACAAGACTGATGGAAACCTCAGAGAGTTGAGGGGGATAGGGCCTGAGAGACGTAGGCACTTGTACCTTGCTCAGGAAGATGTAGCCTAGGGGGATGGCCTGACTCTTATGAAACAACCTCCCTGCCTCTGCCATGAGGCATGGTGCCAGCAGTGGTCCCTGTAAATGAATGAATTACTTGGGGACTACTTCACAGCATCTTCAAGGTCTTGAGGACCAAAGATTTGTGTGGAGGGACAAGAAATATTATAAGAGGGTTAGTAGACCCCAGAGGTCTTTGGTTGGGATGCTGCTGCTGCTAAGTCACTTCAGTCGTGTCCGACTCTGTGTGCCCCCATAGACGGCAGCCCACCAGGCTCCCCTGTCCCTGGGATTCTCCAGGCAAGAACACTGGAGTGGGTTGCCATTTCCTTCTCCAATGCATGAAAGTGAAAAGTGAAAGTGAAGTCGCTCAGTTGCGTCTGACTCTTTGCGACCCCATGGACTGCAGCCTACTGGGCTCCTCCACCCATGGGATTTTCCAGGCAAGAGTACTGGAGTGGGTTGCCATTGCCTTCTCCATTGGTTGGGATGAGGAGGGGGCAAAGTGGTCTATCTAGCATTCAGCAGTCATGACAGTGCTTGACATCTACCACAAAGGTCGAGAGGAAGCTTACACAGCTGTGATGGCCCGCAGATAAGAAGACAGCCTTAGGGCAAAGGTCTCATCCTGTACCTCTTGCTGTGGGACCTGTAACTATACTTCTTACTCTCTCCATTATTCAAAACTTAGATTTACTCCCTCCAGTCCCCATTGGGAAATGAAGACAATGGACAGAAGCTAGAGCTGACCAAGTGGTTCTTCCTTGAAACACAGCTGAGCATTACATTGAAAAATGGATTGAATGGACAAGACTTGATTATTTTTTTTACATTGGTAGAAGTAAGGACTTACTGAGTTCAGTTAAAGGGAAATAAAGATACATCTTTGTACTCCCTAGGTTGTGACTGTATCAGTCAGGGTAGGCTAGATTATGCTGCAGCATCAAATGACCTCCAAATTTCAGGCACACCCAACACATTGACTTTGGGGCAGCTAGGTCTTCACTTCAGGACCCGCGCTGTTGGAGCTGGAACGTGGCCATTCATGGAAGGGAAGAGAGCTCTAGGAGGTCTCCCATCAATGATTAAGTGCCTTCATCCACAGGTGACACACATCACTTCTATTTCTCCCTCTCACAACTCAATGGCCTAAATCAGTCACAGGGCCCCACCCAAACAGGAGGTGCCAGGAAAGAAAAGAAATTGAAGTAACTCAGTTGTGTCCAACTCTTTGCGACCCCATGGACTGTAGCTTGCCAGGCTCCTCTGTCCATTGAATTCTCCAGGCAAGGATACTGGAGTGGGTTGCCATTTCCTTCTCCAGAGGATCTTTCCGACCCAGGGCTAGAACCTGGATCTCCAGAACTGCAGGCAAACTCTTTACCGTCTGAGCTACCAAGTGTTTTCCTTTTCTGTGTCTCAAAGGTGGAAATCTGAAAATATTTGGTGAACAGCACTAATGATTACCCTAGCAAGTGTAAAATTCTTACCTACAACATGACTTAGGACTTAAAAAAAAATAACAAAACTGAGATAAATACAGCATAGCAGGTAAGAGCATAAAACCTGGGGTTGAATTTTGATTCTGCCATTGCAAATGGTGGTTTGATCTTGACTAGGTTACTTACCTCTTTAACACTTAGAGTTTCCCCAGGGTTGGTGTATGTATTATAGAAAAATAACTTACTGGCGCATAGAAGTGACACAATAAATAGCTATTATTTTCATCTTTAAAAAATCCTTTTGCTTCTTTCTTTTCTTTATAGCTTGCAATGCTAAGAGTTCTAGTTAGTTGAATTCCAACTAATTGAAGGGTTTTTTTTTTTGTTTTTTTTTGTTTTTTAAGTTCATTTGTTTTTAAAAAGACACTCAAGGGGGAAAGAATCAGGAGTTTGAGATTAGCAGATACAAACTACTATATATAAAATAGGTAAACTGTATAGCACAGGGAACTATATTCAATATCTTATAATGGAAAAGAATATGTACATATGTATAAATATAAATAAAACGAACTCACCTTGCTGTACACCAGAAACTAACACAACACTGTAAACCAACTGTGCTGTGCTGTGCTTAGTAACTCAGTTGTGTCCGACTCTTTGTGACCCCATGGACTGTATGGGCTCCTCTATTCTTGGGGATTTTCCAGGCAAGAATACTGGGTGGGTTGCCATGCCCTCCTCCAGGGAATCTTCCCAACCCAGGGATCAAACCCAGGTATCCCGCATTGCAGGTGGATTCTTTACCGTCTGAGCCACCAGGAAAGCCCAAACCAACTATACTTCAACTAAAAAAAAAAAAAAAACAGAAAAAAGAATATAATTGATACTCACATATATTTCTAGTGGTGGCTTTCTGGGGGTTACTTTGAACGATGTGTGTCTTGGCTCCCGTCCTGGAGTGGCCCTATATATGTGTTCTACCCAACAATATAGTCAGATAAAAGCAGTGCTCAGTGGCTGAAGTGGTCTGCATTCCGTTTTGTGTGCTTTAAGTTGGTAGTGATTGGAAGCAACTGCTTCCCCACCCTTCCCCCACACCATGACTGACAAATGTGAAATCAGGAAGATAGCAATGGGAGACATATGTGAAGGAGACAGAGCAAGAGCTGGCACAAAACCACCTCCACCTCAAACCAGCATCAACATGATTCACCGTTAACCCTGTCAGATTTCCATGGGTAAACAGTCCTGCCACTTCTTTGGAATGAACCCAGAGCATCTATGTCTTATATCCTATGTTTCAGTTTCAGCCTAGAAAGGCCCCAGCAGAAATCTGGAAATAGCAGCACTCTCCATTCCCACTTCCTCCTCTCTCAGGGAGTTTAGTATCTGCTCTCTGTGGAGCAGAGCTCTAGAGGAGTGTTCCTCTCGCAGCAGGTGTGTCCATACCTGTCTCCTCTCCTCTGGGTCCTTCACCATCTGACTCCAGACTCGCCACCGGAGAGGTGGATGAAACGTGGGGACCAAACTTGAAGGTGTTTTCACACATCCCTAGTATTCTCCTTCCTTTCGCCTTCTTCTCAAGGGCGAGGTTCGGTTTTAGACAGCAGTGAAAGGAACACTCTGAAAGGCACACTCCTCATGTGTGTTCTTTTTAACCACTGAGGGACCAAGTTCTGCAGCCGAGAGCAAGATGCTAGACGCTGAAGAAGAGGGGCCATCAGGTGAACAGGCCTGGCCTGAGGCAGAAGGGTATTTTTGTAGACGTGGTTGTCAGCATTTCAGAATACCCACTGTTCACACTGATTATGTGGTAAATTGAGCTCAGAGAGTGAGGACTTCCTCTGCTTAGTTGTGTTCCCAGGTCACCCATCCCCCAAGTAACCCAGAAAATAAAACAAAGGCCCCAAAAGAATTTTTTTCTGTAGACCAATCAATCCCCAGTGCACATTCTGCAGAGAGAATACAAAAATGTCCTTCAAGGAAGGACAACCTCAGAAATTTTGCTCCCTTTTAAAATTAATTTTAAAACCCAGTGGCAGGAGTGGCAAGAAAATCCTTTAGCATACCTTACAAAATGCAGGATAAGGTCAACCGTAAATAGCAGAGTCCCTCTCTTAACTTGGTTTGAAGGAAAGGTGAGACTGAGAGAAAGATACATGGAATAAAATATTTCACAAGAAAGGGAAAACAGAATGCTGAAATAAATGACAGGTATCTGCAGAATGAGAATTTAGACTTCCCGTAGGACACAGATGTCCTCCGTGAATTTTGTCTGGAAATGATGTTGGAAAGGTGAGATTCCAGGCTGCTTAGAGGTTCTCTGCCTCCTGAAGTAGCAGAGCAGAACCAGGGAAAATGCTTTAATTTACAAGGTGAAGCATGGAGTGAGCCACCATTTCAGGAAATCAGCACCAGGGTTGACCAGCAGCCTTGGAAGTCACCTGGATCAAGAGCAAAATGTGTGTGCCAGTGTGCACGCTTGTATATGCCCATGATCATTTGTAGATACACGATGAGGGAGAGAATGGTTGAAAAGTCATTGATTGAGCCCAGGAAGAAATGAGGAGATGCCGACCTGCCAGCACCACCTGTGTCCCTGCCCAGCCCCAGGAATGTGGCCCCCACAGGGACTGCCGGGGCCGACGCTGTCCCTGAAAGGGCTGAGCCAGGTGTGGGAGGAGTGGCTGCCTCCTGAGCAAGGGCGTGTGCGGAGACCCTGGGTGGAGCCTGGGACCAGGGTCCCTCAAGTCTGCCCTGCTGACTCTGTTGCACTCCTGTTCCTGGTGACCCTGGGAGGAGGCGCCCCGTGATGGGAGCTTTGCACTGAGCCCAGTGATGACAGCGGGGCCACAGTGGACACCTCCAAAATGTGGCAGGAGGCCCACATGCGGTTTTACAGGATTGCCAAGCAGATCCTGCAGAAGTCACTGGGGCTCTGAGCCTCATCCCCGCACACAAGCATGTGCGCACATGTGTGCAGACACACCACCAACTGGTTTCTGGGGTCTCGCCTCTGGAACACTTGGTGACAGTGACACTGTGCTCGTGTCAAAATACGGCAAGCTGGCAGAACCACAGCATCTCTTTTTTTGTACCCTTTCCACTCCAAACAGGCTTCTTTTCTGAAGCAATGGTTTCTGTAGACTGATGGCAGCTGGGCACAGTTGAGGGCATCTTGCCCAGGTGGCTCAGGCAGACAATAAGAGCTGTCACTACTACCTCTCCAGCTGGTGTGCCTGCGGACCCAGCATTTAGTGGCCTCCGTTCCTCCCAGAGCAGTGAGGGGTTCACCTTGGCCTGCCACCGCCACTAAACCAGTGACGCTCCTTCTGAAGACGTGGGGCCTTGTCGCCCAGGCAGAGGGTATCCAACGTACCTGGGGGCTTCTCGTGTTTCCCTTGTCTCCCATGAGGAGCACACGACTTTGTTTCAGTCCTTTTTTTTTAACAAGATTTTTTTTCTTGCAATCTAGTCACATTTTTCATTTGTTGTATGTTACAAATAATCACGGTCACCAGGTGTCGCAAGTGTAAAGAGTCCACCTGCCAATGCAGGAGCTGCAAGAGATGCAGGTTCGATCCCTGGGTTGGGAAGATCCCCTGGAGGAGGAAATGGCAACCCACTCCAGTATTCTTGCCTGGGAAATCCCATAGACAGAGGAGCCTGGCAGATTACAGTCTATGGGGTTGCAAGGAGTTGGACATGACTGAAGCAAATGAGCATGCATAAATAATCACATTAGAATACTTTCAGGAAATACTTTTTTTAAATGTGGATTAATGAAGAAAGGGGTACATAGAAAAGAAGTTTCCTGCTGGCTGTGAAGACTGACACTTTCCATGCTGGTGTTTATCACAGTTTGCACTCATGTCTCAGTTACTAGTGCATTTATGGAGTAGGAATACTGGAGCCTGAGACTAGTCAAAATGTCTTCTGAGTGTAGTACAGTTTTTCTTTTCCAGTCTAAAGGCTGAGAATTCTAAGCTTTTGTACATGGTGGCTGCAGCAGGAACATGTTGGGACAAAACTGTTCCTTGCAGCTTGGGAAGGGAAGAGCGCAGAGCACAGACCATGCATCATCCTGGATCTGACTGGCATCTGTGGAAGCATGGAACTCGGGGTCGCTGCGTGGGGCATGCACTCAGCTGTGGTTCGTGACTGTGAGGTGGTCTGGGTCCCTCCTGCGTGGGCAGCTCAGCGCCTGTCCAAGGCTCTGTTTCAAGCAATAACAGATCTGTTGCATGCAGAATCAAACATTTGGCCTGTTTCAAACAGGTTAAATGTAAATAGGAGTTTCTAGTTTTGAAATCAGAGGTGGTCTACAAGACATACAATATATTTTACTCTATGTTGTCTTTTCCCAAAGTGGTACTGGCTGAAGGTCTTCTGTGGAGACCAGATTCTTTCCTTCTCAAGGGAATCATTTAAAAGTTAAAATTCAGTATGAGGACTTTGTGCTTCGACGTGGGTGGAGAAAGGGGAGGTGTTGTACATACAGAGCATTTGCAGGTAGGTGAGTGAGCCTAACCCTCTCCAGAGAGAGGAGAGCATGGCTGTGGGGTGGATGTGCTGGGTGGGCACCAGTGGAGTGTGGGCCTGTGGCCACGAGAGCTGTTGGCCATGGAGCTTGCAGGAAATCTGGAGAAGGAAGAGAGGTGATCCCTTTGCAAAATAAGGTATTTTTATTCATTTGTATTTATTAAATGAAACAAAAGAGAAAGAGTCCCATGGCCTTACTCTGTGAAGGAGTTTAATTCCTATGGTTACAATAAAGTTGTATTTTTCCCCTAAAGGAAAAAAAAGGCCTTGATGCTGGGCAGTCCTTGGCAGGACTAATTCCACTGAGGTCCCATTCTGAAGGTGGGAAAGGGACAGGAGTGTGGGAAGCTATTTACCTGACCTAGATGGAATGGATGCAACTGTTAGGTGCATTCAGTTAGATCTGCTGTCTTTCTACACCACCTGAAGCATTTTGTCTCCCTGTGACTTTACTGAGATAGCAAAGTGATATATGGAGATCCACTGTACCCGCATTACTGGGACTCTGATGACAGTTTGCATTCATGACTGTGAGCATCAGACTAAACAAATGAATGGCTTCTTTTGTTGCAATGATGGCTTAAAATGCTATCTTTAAAAAATTATTGTAAGAAATTCCTTGGCAGTTCAGTGGTTAGGAACTTGGTGCCTTCACTGCCATGGCCTGGGTTCAGTCTCTGGTCTGGGAACTAAGATCTGGCAAGCTGTTCAGTGCAGCCAAGAAAAAAAAAAAAAAAGACTATGAAAGTTCTTCAGTGTGGTTTTGATGATAATTCTTTTTATCTTCCTCCAGATTGGACAGGACAGGTCCCACCTCTACCCGGTCACCAACGGCCCCCACCTTCTTTGGTTGGGTGGTTCTGCATCACTTCCTGATTCTCTGCGGCACTTGGGTTTGTTTACATTCCAGTTCACATGGCAGTGGTACTCCCTCTTCTAGGTGGGCCTAGGAAGAACCTTGTCTGAATCTCTGTGGACTGTTGGGACAACTGTTTGGAAACATGAGGCAGCATGGCAGGGTCCTGTGTCCACTGTGACACAGAAGGAAAGAGAGAGAGGGAGACCCATTACCCACCCTTTAGTGCAGGAGATGTCCAGCTGAGGACAGCAACAAGTCAAGTGCAGCTTTGGCCCCTGGAGGACCTGGCGTATTGCCACAGTAATGACTCCAGCTGGAGCAGCAGAGGGAAGAGGCCCAGCAGCATAAGGCTGCACTTGGTGCCAGCCCTGGCTGTGGGCATCACAGGGAAGTACCAGGGCAGCAGAAATGATCAACGAGAGCAAAGCAGAGGAAACAAGAGCGGAGATAGCCCAGAGGGCCTTTTCATCAGCACACAAGGACCCCCTGAATAACTGGTGAGGCTGTGGGAGGTGTGGGGGTGAAGCATGGAAAGATATGAGGCCCACAGTAGTAGGTTGAAGCTAGATCCAGAGAAACACCATTTACTTCTGTTAATGTGACCCTGTCTCAGACTCCAAACTGATGAAACTTTGGAAACACAGGCTATCACTTCAGGGATTTTATATAAAATACATAATAAAATTATTTTATTCTGTCTACAATGATTTTGAGCCTACTCTTAAAATGCCATGTAGTATCTTAAAATGTTATGCACTCTTAAAATGTATGCAGGTCAAGAAACAACAGTTAGAACTGGACATGGAACAACAGACTGGCTCCATATCAGGAAAAGAGTATGTCAAGGCTGTATATTGTCACCCTGCTTATTTAACTTATATGCAGAGTACATCATGCAAAATGCTGGGCTAGATGAAGCACAAGGTGGAATCAAGATTGCCGGGAGAAATATCAATAACCTCACATATGCAGCTGACACCACCTTTATGGCAGAAAGTGAAGAGGAACTAAAGAGCCTCTTGATGAAAGTGAAAGAGGAGAGTGAAAAAGTTGGCTTAAAGCTCAACATTCAGAAAACTAAGATCATGGCATCTGGTCCCATTACTTCATGGCAAATAGATGGGGAAACAGTGGAAACAGTGAGAGACTATTTTTTTGGGCTCCAAACTCACTGCTGATGGTGACTGCAGCCATGAAATTAAAGGACGCTTGTTCCTTGGAAGAAAAGCTATGACAAACCTAGACAGCATATTAATAAGCAGAGACATTACTTTGCCAACAAAGGTCTGTCTAGTCAAAGCTATGGTTTTTCCAATAGTCATGTATGGATGTGAGAGTTGGACTATAAGGAAAGCTGAGCACTGAAGAACTGATGCTTTTGAGCTATGGTGTTGGAAAAGACTCTTGAGGGTCCCTTGGACTGCAAGGAGATCAAACCAGTCAATCCTAAAGAAATCAGTCCTGAATTGAAAGGACTGATGCTTAAGCTGAAACTCCAATACTTTGACCACCTAATGCAAAGAACAGACACATTGGAAAAGACTCTGATGCTGGGAAAGATTGAAGGCAGGAGGAGAAGGGGACGACAGAGGATAGGATGGTTGGATGGCATCACTGACTTGATGGACATGAGTTTGAGCAAACTCTGGGAGTTCGTGGTAGACAGGGAAGCCTGGAGTGCTGCAGTTCATAGGGTTGCAAAGAGTTGAACACAACTGAGCAACTGAACTGAACTGAACTTAAAATGTAGAGTCTTCCTTAGCTATATTTTAAAGATAATAGAAACAATAAACCTGCAGAGCCAACTGGATGAATTCAGAATAGACCTGGTCATTACTCACAGACATTGTGAAAAATTAATCTTGCCAGAGTCCTGGGGGTGACCAGACTCCGTGGCATTACCACCATTTATAGAGTTCATAAAATACAGATGTAAAAAACAAAGATGCCCATTTACTAATGTACATTTAGATTTATATCCACCAAGGTGACTAGGTGTTTCTAACCCTTGGCCTACAAACTCTCTCTCTGAAGGAGAACTATTGGGGATGCTCGTTTATGATCAGAAGCCTTCCAGGTGAGTGTGGAATCAGGAGGAATTGGTTTTGTGATTCAGCTGTTCCTGGCAGCAGGCTGAGCTAGCCTGAGGCGCCTGTCTGTGCTGGGGGATGTGTGTGCAGGCCAGAATGGAAAATGGGACATGGTCACTAGTGGGTCCTCCTCACACTAGCTTCTGTCACTCTTTTATTTCCAACTCCCTTCGGCCTAGCACATCAGATTTTGGGGCAAGCAAGCCAAATTTCCAAAAGGCAATATTTCTGTTTGCTTAAAAGAAATGTTCTAGGTCATCAACATGTCAAATGACCAATTGACCAAATCTTTGTTTCATCAAAACCCTGATTTTACTAACTACTGACAGAGCTTATAACAGATTTCTTATGTGATACTGCTTCCACATTCTTTAAAAATAAATTTTTTTATTGGAATAGAGTTGATTTACAATGTTGTGTTAGTTTCAGGTATACAGCAAAGTGAGTCAGTTGTACATAAGCATATATCCACTCTTTTTAGCTTCTTTCCCCATATAGGTCATTATAGAGGATTGAGTAGATTTCTCTGTGCTGTACTGTAGGTGCTTGTTAGTTATTTATTTTATATATAGTAGTGTGTATACGTCAATATCAGTCTCCCAATTTATCCCTTCTCCCCCAACCTTTTGCCCCGGTAATCATGTTTGTTTTCTACGTATGTTTTGTACATCTGTTTTATAAATAAGTTCATTTGTACCACTATTTTTTAGGTTTCACATATTCATATGATACGACATATCTGGAAGCTTCAATACTCTGAAGATTTGTTTTCAGTTTTGTTTGGTGTGGCTCATGGGAACTGCTTCACCCCAACTCTTTCACTGAGAATTTGTCAGGCTGGCTCAGTTTTATGTTTTTCACCTTTTAGATCCTGTACTTCTTTAATATACAACATTTTATATGTTAATGCATGAGATCACCCTAGTTTTGAGGCCTTAGGCCTAACTTGGATTTTATAGGTCACATGCGTAAATTTATATATACATAGACCTTATTTCATGCAAGTATTTTTTCCAATTTCCACATTTGTTGTATATATGTAAAATTAACAAGCAGGCAAAAATCTTTGCTGATAAAGTCAGCAAAAATATGAAGGGCAAATTGATATAAAACTGTTTAAAGGGCAAACCATTCTTTCATGTATATGACATTCAAGTGAAAGGAGTGTGAAGCCTGAAACATGCAGAAAATATTTATTTGCTTGAGCTTATTCACAGGCTGTGATTAAAAGTAATAGGAAAGGAAGTGGGCTAAACCTATTTGCAGAGAGAAAACAAACTTACTATTTACAAAATCCACAACATTGAATTTGTGCACAATGCATGAAGTTTAAAATACACAAGATCCTCTCACACAGACCGAAGTGACAAATACACTAGGGCTGACTGGCCTCAGTGACACAACTATAGCAAACCAGTTTGTAGTGAGATCACTACCGTTAACTGTTTGAGACCTGGCTTAAGGTAATGGACTTGGCAGTTTTAGGTGAATTAATCATTCAGCAAATTAATTTTCAATACACTGCCTTTTGTTAAATCAGTCATTTAAGGACTTAACTTTTTCAAATTCATCTTTGACCAACTGATTTTAATCAAATTTACCTTAAGTTTTCCTTTGGATCTACTACCATCATTAGTTAGATTAGCATTATATTTCCAGTTGTAGGCATTCCTCTCTTTAAGGTGATTTGGCAAATTCCCAATTAATTCCTACTGTGTTGATTTTACAGTTTACTCCAAGGGCAAGCATATTTTTAACATCTTGGGAAACATGTCAATAACCTATGTCCATATTGCTGTTCGGTGTTTAACACTGACTTTCTATTATGCTACTGAAATATTCATGCTATGCACAGAGTTTCAGGCATGTGATCATCCTGCACATCTTTTCCTGGGGGTATTCCCAGACATTGGTTCTCAATGAGGGTAATTGAAGAGGGTGTTCCCAGTTTCTCATTGTGAATAGTTTGGAAATTTATAGGAGCATTTTTGCCACAGTTTGCCACAGTGGCTGGAGAGTACAGCTGACTAGGGATGCTATACTTCCTGAAAGGAGGAAAGTAATCCTCCATGACAGTAGCTGTTTTTGAATGAATGAACGAATGACTTTGGAAAATTATGCTAGATGTTTGTGTAGTTGAAAATCCTGCAGATAATGATCTGAGCCTACAGTGTAACTGAAACTGGGTGAATCAAGGGAATTGGCATTTTGCTTTTATCAAAAGTTCTTCACAATTTTGGAAACACATGTTTCTGGCAACAATTACCACCTTAACCACAACTATATCCATCTGTATTTGTAGCTCCTGCATTCATATAATGATTTTAGATAAAGCTGCAAGCATCTGGCTCTTTGCTATGTCCTCTAGTGTAGTTGTGTGTTAGTAGTCACATATTTAAATATATTTAATTTTGTTATGTTATTACTTTCTTTTTAATTTTTTTTCATATTATAGGTAGGACATTACATTGATTTTAAAAATTATTTGGGTAGGTAGGTTATGTTATCCAAGAATTTCTAGAAAAGGGACATTGTTAAATATTTCATATAAAAGTTAAGTACTGTGTTTGAGAGTGCTATCCAGCACTTTCTTTCTCCCTGCATTGTTCCATTTTCTGGTCCTGGCAATCTGCTTTCTGTCTAATTGTGTTCTGGGTGTGGGAGGGGCTCTGTAGTCAGCCTTGGCTTTTAGGCAGGAAAGAACAACTCCCAAGATGAATTGACCTCACTAGAGTCCTCAGGGGCTCTGAGGTCACCAACATTCTGTGACTTCCTGTGTTGCCACAGGAAATATCTTCCCTCCAACCCCCCCCCCCACCCTGCAACGCTCCCCCAACCAAAACTTTCCGATCACAACCCAGCATCAAGAGGTTTCACTGTAAAAACACTACCCACTGATAAGGCGGCAAAGTAGAAGTGGTTATGGGCTTCCCAGGTGATGCTAGTGGTAAAGAACCTGCTGCCAATGCAGGAGACACCTAGAAACGGTTATGTTTTAAGAGAACACCAAAAGCCTGTGCAAGCCTAATGTAACTTTACATTGGACTTTAGGCTAAAAATTACATGTGTGCCTGCTAAGTTGCTTCAATAGTGTCCAGCTCTTTGTGATCTTATGGACCTTAGCCCACCAGGCTCCTCTGTCCTTGGGATTCTCCAGGCAAGAGGAGTGAAGTGGGTTGCCATTTCCTCCCCCAGGGGATCTTCCTAACCCAGGGATTAGAGCCACTTCTCCTGCATCTCCTGCATTTCAGGTGGATTCTTCACCCACTGAGCCACCTGGGAAGCCCACCAGTCTACATTATCTTCTCCAAATTTCCATCTACTTAGAAGCATGCAACCTGTGAGGAACAGCCTACTAAAGCTTTGGTGCATTTTACCTGAGATCAGATTAGCCCAGAATGCAAGAGAGGGCAGGTCTCTGCAGAAACAGGGCCTTGATGTGGGAAGGGAGAGAGAGTCAGGCTCTGGGTCTAGGTACAGCTAGTGAGGGTCCTACAGGGGTCCCCTGGAGTGGCAGAGGCACAGTGCTGACCAACAGATTGTTAAAGGCGAGTCTCAAGATATGATGATGAGAGGAGTTCTGGTTCAAGATTGCAGAGTAGAAGGATGTGTGCTCATCTCTTCCTGTGAGAGCACCAAAGTCACAACTAGCTGTTGAACAAACAGTGACAGGAGAATGCTGGAATCTACCGAAAAAAAAAAAGATACCCCATGTCCAAAGACAAAGAAGCTTCAGTGAGATGGTAGGAGGGGCATAATCACAATAAAATCAAACCCAAACCTGCTGCGTGGATGACCCACAAATTGAAGAACAATAATGACAAAGAAGTTCTCCCACTGTTGTGAAGGTGTGGAACACCACATAAGGCTTCCCAGCCTGGGGATCCAACAAAGGGGCTGGGAATCCCCAGGGAATCTGTCCTTGAAGCCTAGCAGGATTTGATTACAAGACTTCCACAGGACTGGGGAAAACAGAGACTCCAGACTTGAAAGGCACAAACAAAACCTGTGTGAACAAAGACTCAGAGGAAAAGAGCAGTGGCTCCACAAGAAACTGAACCAAAACTACCTGCGAGTGTTGGAGGGTCCCCCGTGGAGGCGTGGGTCGGCAGGGGCTCACTGCTGGGACTGGGGCCCTGGCAGCAACTGTCTGAGGAGGTCCCCTTTGTCATAAGCAGTCTTGGGGATCTCCTTTAAACTGACCGCAGAACCTCTAGACCCCAGGGCTGGGTTGCCTCAGGCCAATAACTTACCAGGGAGGGAGTGCAACCCCACCCATCAGCAGATAATTGGATTAAAGCTTTACTGAGCAAGGCCCTCCTCACCTGTTCAATTCAGTTCAGTTGCTCAGTCGTGTCCGACTCTTTGGGACCCCATTAATGGCAGCACTCACATCCATCAAGTCAGCGATGCCATCCAGCCATCTCATCCTCTGTTGTCCCCTTCTCCTCTTGCCCCCAATCCCTCCCAGCATCAGAGTCTTTTCCAATGAGTCAACTCTTTGCAGGAGGTGGCCAAAGTACTGGAGTTTCAGCTTTAGCATCATTCCTTCCAAAGAAATCCCAGAGCTGATCTCCTTCAGAATGGACTGGTTGGATCTCCTTGCAGTCCAAGGGACTCTCAAGAGTCTTCTCCAACACCACAGTTCAAAAGCATCAGTTCTTCGGCGCTCAGCCTTCTTCACAGTCCAACTCTCACATCCATACATGACCACTGGAAGAACCATAGTCTTGACTAGACGGACCTTTGTTGGCAAAGTAATGTCTCTGCTTTTGAATATGCTATCTAGGTTGGTCATAACTTTCCTTCCAAGGAGTAAGTGTCTTTTAATTTCATGGCTGCAATCACCATCTGCAGTGATTTTGGAGCCCAAAAAATAAAGTCTGACCCTGTTTCCACTGTTTCCCCATCTATTTCCCATGAAGTGATGGGACCAGATGCCATGATCTTTGTTTTCTGAATGTTGAGCTTTAAGCCAACTTTTTCACTCTCTGCTTTCACTTTCATCAAGAGGCTTTTGAGTTCCTTTTCACTTTCTGCCATAAGGGTGGTGTCATCTGCATATCTGAGGTTATTGATATTTCTTCTGGCAATCTTGAATCCAGCTTGTGTTTCTTCCAGTCCAGCGTTTCTCATGATGTACTCTGCATATAAGTTAAATAAACAGGGTGACAATATACAGCTTTGACGTACTCCTTTTCCTATTTGGAACCAGTCTGTTGTTCCATGTCCAGTTCTAACTGTTGCTTCCTGACTTGTCTACAGGTTTCTCAAGAGGCAGGTCAGGTGGTCTGGTATTCCCCTCTCTTTCAGAATTTTCCACAGTTGATTGTGATCCACACAGTCAAAGGCTTTGGCATAGTCAATAAAGCAGAAAGAGATGTTTTTCTGGAACTCTCTTGCTTTTTCAGTGATCCAGCAGATGTTGGCAATTTGATCTCTGGTTCCTCTGCCTTTTCTAAAACCAGCTTGAACATCAGGAAGTTCACAGTTCATGTATTGCTGAAGCCTGGCTTGGAGAATTTTGAGCATTACTTTACTAGTGTGTGAGATGAGTGCAATTTTGCAGTAGTTTGAGCATTCTTTGGCATTGCCTTTGTTTGGGGTTGGAATGAAAACGGACCTTTTCCAGTCCTGTGGCCAGTGCTGAGTTTTCCAAATTTGCTGGCATATTGAGTGCAGCACTTTAACAGCATCATCTTTGAGGATTTGAAATAGCTCCACTGGAACTCCATCACCTCCACTAGCTTTGTTCGTGGTGATGCTTTCTAAGGCCCACTTGACTTCACATTCCAGGATGTCTGGCTCTAGGTCAGTGATCACCCCATTGTGATTATCTGGGTCGTGAAGATCTTTTTTGTGTCGTTCTTCTGTGTATTCTTGCCACCTCATCTTAATATCTTCTGATTCTGTTAGGTCCATGCCATTTCTGTCCTGTATTGAGCCCATCTTTGCATGAAATGTTCCCTTGGTATCTCTGATATTCTTGAAGAGATCGCTAGTCTTTCCCATTCTGTTGTTCCTCACCAGAGCAAGACCCAGTTTCTCCCACCACCATCAAGAAGCTTACACAAGCCTCTTAGCCACCTCCGTGAGAGGGCAGACAGAAGAAGCATGAACCACCACAATCCCACAGCAACTAAAACAAAACCACATTACAGAAAGTTAATCAGAATGAAAAAGCAGAAAGTTAGGTCCCAGATGAAGGGACAAGATAAAACCCCAGAAAAGGTACTAAATGAATTGGAAATAGACAACCTTCAAAAAAAAAAAAAAAAAAAAATCAGAATAATGATAGTGAATATGATTCAGGATCTCAGGAAAAGAATGGAGGCAAATATTGAGAAGATGTGAGAAATGTTTACCAAAGGCGTACTAGAACTAAAAAACAAAGAAAAAAAAGTGAATAATACACTAGAAGGAATCCATAGCAGAATAACTGAGGCAGAAGCACAAATAAATGACCTAGAGGACAGAATGGTGCCACAGAACAATATATAGAAAAAGAATGAAAAGAAATGAAGAAAGCCTAAGAGACCTCTGGGACAACATTAAACACACCAACATTTGAATTATAGGGTTCCCAGAAGAAGAGAGAGAGAAAGGTCCTGAGAAAATATTTGAAGAGATAATAGCTGAAAACTTCCCTAATGTGGGAAAGGAAATAATCAACCAAGTCCAGGAAGCAGAGAGTCTCATGGAGAATAAACTCAAGCAGGAACACACTGAGACACAGAGTAATCAAACTGACAAAAACGAAAGACAGAGATAAAATATTTAAAGGAACAAGGGAAAAACAACAAATAACATACAAGGGAACTCCCATCAGGCTATCAGCTGATTTCTCAACAGAAACTCTACAAGTCAGAAGGGAATGGCATGACATATTTAAAGTGATGAAAGGGAAGAAGCTACAAACCAAGAATACTCTTCCTAGCAAGACTCTCCTTCAAATTTGATGGAGAAATCAAAAGCTTTCCAGACAAGCAAAAGTTAATTCAGCATCACCAAACCAGCTTTACAACAAATGCTAAAGGAACTTCTCTAGGCAGGAAACACAAGAGAAGGAAAAGCCCTACCTACAGAAAATAAACCCCAAACAATTAAGAAAACAGTAATAGGATCACACTTATCAATCATTACCTTAAGTGCAAATGGATTAAATGCACCAATCAAAAGACATAGATTGGCTGGGTGGATGAAAACATGTGCATGTATGCACTTCCACTTACCACATCATTGCTTGACCCCCAAATTGTATGTAATTATTGTATATTATTAGTGAAAAAGTTGGCTTAAAACTCAACATTCAGAAAATTAAGATCATGGCATCCGGTGCCATCACTTCATGGCAAATAGATGGGGAAACAGTGGAAACAGTGACAGACTTTATTTTTGGGGGCTCTGAAGTCACTGCAGATGGTGACTGCAGCCATGAAATTAAACGATGCTTGCTCCTTGGAAGAAAAGCTATGACCAATCTAGATAGCATATTAAAAAGCAGAGAAATTATTTTGCCAACAAAGGTCTGTCTAGTCAAAGCTATGGTTTTTCTAATAGTCATGTATGGATGTGAGAGTTGGACTATAAAGAAAGCTGAGTGCCGAAGAACTGATGCTTTTGAACTGTGGTGTTGGAGAAGACTCTTGAGAGTCCCTTAGGACTGCAAGGAGATCCAACCAGTCCATCCTAAAGGAAATAAGTCCTGAATATTCACTGGAAGGACTAAGGCTGAAGGTAAAGTTCCAATACTTTGGCAACCTGATGGCAAAGAACTGACTCATTAGAAAAGACCCTGATGCTGGGAAAGATTGAAGGCAGGAGGAGAAGGGGATGACAGAGGATGAGATGGCTGTATGGCATCAGCGACTCAATGGACGAATTTGAGTAAACTCTGGGAGTTCGTGATGGACAGGGAGGCCTGGTGTGCTGCAGTCCATGGGGTCATGTAGAGTCGGACATGACTGACTGAACTGAACTGAACTGAATCATGTTCCTGTTATGGCTTGCAATTGTAATCATGGTTTTTTTTTTTTGTCTGGCTATTGATTGTGGAAACTGATAGACATCCTTTACTACTGTGATTATGTAACTGTTACTCACTTAATACCATTTTATCATTATTGGTCAACAGAAAAAGTATAGAATTCTATATCACCAAAGCTACCATTTAATAGAAAAACCTGTAATCACTTTTTAAAATCCAGATGCATATCAGAATCATCTTGGAATTTTTTGAAAAATATAAATGCCCAGGTAGTGCATCTTTTTTTTTGCCAGAGTTCCAGATACATTTCTAATGAGCAACCATTTTTAAAAACAACTGGACTATATGATGACCTTTACTTTTATTTAGTTTGTTGCACTTTTTCTATTTCATATTCAGTGCTCCCATTTCATTTAGTTTATGTTTTCTGATTTCTCCATCTCTCTCTTTTTTGGATGTTCTTTCTCAAGCCTTAATCAAGTGTAGTAGAAAAGCTTTTGTATACATATATATAAATAATATGTATAATACATATTTTATAAAGCTTATAAATTTTTGCCTGAGTAAAAAATTTATGAGATTTTGGTTCTACTTGTTTGACTTAATATGAATAGAATGTTAGATTTCTAATTTAAAAAATAGTTATGTAATAAGCAAAAAAGGAGGTTTACTGTACAACACAGGGAACTATAGTCAATATCTTGTAATAACATAGATATTATTATGGAAAATAATTTCAAAACTAACATTTGTATATAACTGAATCACACACACAAAAAAGAATTCTACTTTTGAAATTTAGTAATGCTTATCTTTTTGCCAATTTTTGTCCTATTTGCCAGTTGATGTCCTATCAACATCTAATAGCAACGTTTGAGATATAAAATTTTGAGTATATTTGTATGTGATATGATTAATATAAATTAACTAAATGTGAACATATTATATTTAAATTATTAATGACATCAAGATGCTCCTATTTTTTTGCACTTGATAAAATATTCTCAGAGAAGTGTATGTTTCACTGCTGCTGCTGCTGCTAAGTCACTTCAGTCGTGTCCAACTCTGTGCGACCCCATAGATGGCAGCCCACCAGGCTCCTCCATCCCTGGGATTCTCCAGGCAAGAATATTGGAGTGGGTTGCCATTTCCTTCTCCAATGCAGGAAAGTGAAAGTGAAGTCGTTCAGTTGTGTCCAACTCCTAAGGACCCCATGGACTGCAGCCTACCAGGCTCCTCTGTCCGTGGGATTTTCCAGGCAAGAGTACTGGAGTGGGTTGCCATTGCCTCACTATGATTATATAATTTTTCTTTTTCCTTATATTTCTTCTGACTTTCTTTATGTATCTTAGTTCCTTTGTTGTTAAGGTGTCTAATGGTTTATGATTCTATTTTTTTGTGAATTGTATCTTTAGAATTAAAAATATTCATCTTTGTTTCATTTAAAATAAATAAATTAATTTTAAAGAAGGAAAGGAAGTATATTAAGAAGAGAGACCATTCCCACAGGAATGTGCCTAGAAAGCCAACATTACTGCCACATAAAGTTGAGGTTTACAATAAGGGTAGCAGGTAGGAAGTAAAACAAATTGCTATTTCTGTAGCTGGTAGTCACAAGTGACTTTTATTCTTTTACTTTTTCTTTTCTGTATTTCATAGAAAACAATGAATAATAGTACTCTGGCTAGGGTTTGCCTGCTTAGTCACACTTGGGTATGAATCCCAAAGCTACTGAAATGGGAGGGAAGGGGGAGCACATAACCTCTGCAAGAATGACTTAACTCTTGAGGATATGACATAAACTGGTTAGAACTAACTAGGTCCAAGATGGTGGAAGATTGAACTTCCTGTAGGCCTTGAGATTCATTACGCCCTCATTGCGACACATCAGCATGCTCAATGACATATCCATAGTTACCCTGATAGTTTTGAGGTCAATCATAAATGGTCAAAAGAGGGTGGTGGCTCAATTCCTGGAAATCTCTACCCCTTCTCCAAATAGGTGAAATAATCCTCCTACTCATTGCATGCATGTGTGTAAGTTGCTTCCGTGGTGTTTGACTCTGTGACCCTATGGACTGTAGCCTGCCAGGCTTCTCTTTCCATGGGATTCTCCAGGCCAGAATACTGGAAGAGGTTGCCATACCCTCCTCCAGAGGATCCTCCCAACCTAGGGATTGATCCCACTCATTAGCCTATGAAATTACCCAGCCCATTAAAAACTACCTACCTCATATTTTGGGGCCTCTGACCTTCTGAGATGCCCACGCTCTGTGCAGTGTTTTTCTAAGTAAATTTACTTCTTATCTACTGCTTTGTCCTTCACTCAGTTTTTTCTGGATGAGACATAAGAATCTGAACTTTAAAGTCCTGAGATCATGTGTGTGATCTCAAGTGAAGACAATGGGTTCAGTCCCATCTGAGTTGTGTGGTTGCACTAACACGTAGGAACTGTGATCTGAAATAAATGGATTTGTTACTGATCCAAGCTCACCCTGCTCACCACATGACAGGCCAATGAACCTAAGAGATGAGGTGTTGAGGCAAGGAATACGACTTTATTCGAAAAGCCAGCTGACAGAGACGATGGCAGACTAGTATCTCAGAGTAATCACCTTGGCAGAGTCTGGATGCCAGGCTCTTTTATAGATTCAGAGAGAGAGAGAGAGAGAAGCAAAGAGGAACTAAAGTCAAAAGGCAGAATAGAGAGGGAGAGGCAGTGGGGAAGTAAGTGGAAGGGAGGGAGAGGCAATGTGGAAGTAAAGTGAAAGTGTCTTCAGCCTCCCAAAACAGCTCCAAGAATGGTCAGCCTTTGGAAGGGATATGTTAAGCTCTTCTTTTTATTGTAGCTGTTCACAGATGGGCAGGGTCAGATTATCTATGAGCTGAACAAAGTTAGAGTCAGGTAGATGGGCAGGGTCCTCTGAGGCAAACTGTTACATAAGATTATAGTAACAAGGGGCTTCCCTGGTGGCTCATATCGTAAAGAGTCTGTTGGCAGTGCGGGAGATGGGGTTTGATCCCTGGGTCAGGAAGATCCCCTGGAGATGGAAATGGCAGCCCACACCAACATCCTTGCACAGAAAAATCTCACGGACCTAGGAGCCTGGCAGGCTACAGTACATGGAGTTGCAAAGAGCTGGACACGACTGAACGACTTCACTTCATTTCATAATAACAAAAGCAAGGAAAAGCAAGTCAAAGAAACAGTTTCCAACATGGAGTCAATATCGGCTTCTTCTCTGCAATAATTCCCAATGTCAAAGTCCATTCCACAATCTTGTGGAAAAGAGGGTGATCGCTGTTCTGCTTCATCAGATGGATCTTCCTGGAAGTGTCCACCACTGGTGCTGTTTCAAATGTTGAGATTTGTCTTCTTTTTGTTCCTCTTTTGGAAAGTGTGTATTTTACACTTGTAGACTTAGAAATCCCATGGATGGAGGAGCCTGGTATGCTGCAGTCCATGGGGTTGCTAAGAGTCGGACATGACTGAGTGACTTCACTTTCACTTTTCACTTTCATGAGTTGGAGAAGGAAATGGCAACCCACTCCAGTGTTCTTGCCTGGAGAATCCCAGGGACGGGGAAGCCTGATGGGCTGCCGTCTGTGGGGTCGCACAGAGTCGGACACGACTGAAGCGACTTAGCAGCAGCAGCAGCAGGAGCAGCAGACTTAGAAATGCTGAACTTCAAATCCATGAGACAGGACCTCAAGAAATTTGGTGCTTTTTTATGTATCAGAAGAATCAAGAGTCAGGGCTCATTAAAATTATTTTCTTAGTATGTACCCCAGCTATCTGGAGGCCCGTCACCCTGTATTCTCAGAGTTTCCTCAGGACTCACCTTAGGGAGTGGCTGCAGTCTAATGACTGCTTAGGTGGCATGTATTCCCCCTTCCTTGGGGCTCACTGGTTCACATTAAAGGTCTACAATCACTGCCTCCACTCCTCAGACCTTCCCCTCTTGCTCAGGAATTTGACCAATATTTGGGAGACATTTCATAATCAGCTCTTGTCCCATAGTACTAGGAGACTCAGTCCAACTCAGGCAAAAATTCTTGAGTGTTAAGGTGTTAAGTTTCAGACCAGGCCACATCAACAATTAAAAATTCTCTAGATTCTGTCTAACTATAATCCAGGAGACATGTTCCCTCGTTGCTTCTTCCCATATCTATAATCACACTATTACAATTATTTTATGTTACAAATGTGATTTCCTCAAAATGTTTAGCCATAGAAGTTTTGTTGGAGGCCTAATTATACATTGGTTTCTGCAAGAGATAACTATAGAGATAACTAGACAGAATGTAAGTAATGCAGCAATATTGACAGTGACACAGTGATTCGGGGAGGCACAAAGCACAATTTGAAAACAAAGAACAAATTTAAACAATGATTAGCATAATTCGTTGTAATCCAGTTGCAATAATCACCTGACCAAAGAAGCCATAACTAATTTAATGAGCTATTTGCAGTTTCATTGTACCAGCCATGCATATTTGCTGCTGCTACTGCTGCTAAGTCGCTTCAGTCGTGTGCAACTCTGTGCGACCCCCATAGACGGCAGCCCATCAGGCTCCCCCGTCCCTGGGATTCTCCAGGCAAGAACACTGGAGTGGGTTGCCATTTCCTTCTCCAAAGCATGGAAGTGAAAAGTGAAAGTGAAGTTGCTCAGTCATGTCCGACTCTTAGAGATCCCATGGACTGCAGCCCACCAGGCTCCTCCGTCCATGGGATTTTCCAGGCAAGAGAACTGGAGTGGGGTGCCATTGCCTTCTCCATATTTATGCATGGTTTAATCTTCTGAGACAGGTGGATGTTACCAGCATGTTCCAAAAGGCATAATCTACCAAACTATTCTAAGTCATAATTAGTTGAAGGAGAAGGTTTTTCTTATACCTGGAAAACACAGATTCAAACCAGCAATCCTTTTAGGTAGAAACCAAAAAATTACAACCATGTTTAACATTTTACTCAGTCTTATGTAACTAATCCTTTTGGCTAATGGTTTTATGAAGTCATCAGTTTTCTCATTAGAATTCTTCAATTTTTTTACTCAATTCACTATTATGTTCTCAAAATCAGAAACTTTTATTTATCCAAAAGTCCTTTTTGTAAATCTTCTTGAAGAAGTGGCATTTTTGCAAAGGCATCAGAGTGAAACCATAACTGTCTATATTAACAAAAGACTTAAAGAAGGCAGGTTTAAATCTGATTACATTGCAATTAACAAAGCAACCCAGTTACTGCTGTGACATACAACACCTTCAGATAACTAAAATTATGACTGATAATATTCTACCAGGATATATCAGATTCTTAGGAAGTCCATATAATCTATAGAATATCTGTACCATCATTTACCATATAATTTAAAATTTATCACTTATTTGACTTCCCTTATAATTTAACATACCAAATGAATCTAATTAGTTTAATGTCTCCCTTTGAGGTATTTCAGGGGCCCGTTGAAACACTCCAGAGTTAGCTAAAGGTCAAAGGAACTTTATTGTAATTTGATTTGGAAAGCCCTGTCAAAGGGATAGGACAAAGGGATACAAAAAAAAAAAAAAAGAAGAAAATTAAATACAACAAGGCCATAGATCACTATGAAACTTAGCCAAAGTAACAATACAAGATTTCAAAGGCAAATACAGATTATTTAAAAAGTAAATAAAAATAAAATCTGTTATCAAAAGCAATTTAGCATCTTCAGAAAACTTGTCTGCTTTAACAGAGAAAAAAGCCAAATTTATGTTTTGCACCAGCTTACTTTTAAACTTAATCAGTCCTAACTAGTCATGTACAAAACCCTTTTTGGGGTCCGTTTTCCACAAACCTTTCATCATTTAGCTTCAGTTCAGTTCAGTTCAGTCGCTCAGTCATGTCCGACTCTTTGCGACCCCATGAATCGCAGCACGCCAGGCCTCCCTGTCCATCACCAACTCCCGGAGTTCACTGAGACTCACGTCCATCGAGTCAGTGATGCCATCCAGCCATCTCATCCTCTGTCATCCCCTTCTCCTCCTGCCCTCAATCCTTCCCAGCGTCAGAGTCTTTTCCAGTGAGTCAACTCTTTGCATGAGGTGGCCAAAGTACTGGAGTTTCAGCTTTAGCATCATTCCTTTCAAAGAAATCCCAGGGCTGATCTCCTTCAGAATGGACTGGTTGGATCTCCTTGCAGTCCAAGGGACTCTCAAGAGTCTTCTCCAACACCACAGTTCAAAAGCATCAATTCTTCGGCGCTCAGCTTTTTTCACAGTCCAACTCTCACATCCATACATGACCACTTTAGCACAATTTTAACTGGTTATAGAGTATCTGGAGAGATCCTTAGAGCTTCCCAGGTAGCACTACTGGTAAAGAACTCATCTGCTGAGGCAGGACACATAAGAGATGCAGGTTGGATCCCTGGATTGGGAAGATCCCCTGGAGGAGGGCACGGCAACCTGCTCCAGTATTCTCGCCTGAGAATCCCACCGACAGAGGAGCCTTGCTGGCCCTGGCCCATGGGGTTGCACAGAGTCGGACACGACTGAAGCGACTTCATATGCACGCGTGTACTGAGAGTTCCTAAAACATGTATTTCTAACAGTTCACTCAAAACTCTGTTCTCATTTGTATTTTCTTTCCTTAAAGTTTCTTTATCTAAAAAAGTCTTATTTCATTTATTTTTACTTTACCTAAAAGTTTCTTTACATTGAATTGGGCCACTACCCACTTGTTGGTGCATCATTTAACTTGCTGATATGTTACAAAGAGTGTGTACTGAGGCTCAAGGTCTAATGGAAGTCGACTAATCCACCATCTTGGCTCACATAGCCATCATATTGATGTGGAACTATTGTAATTGCTTCCATAGTCTTCCTGTGAATCTCCTTGATAAAAGAAGCCTTTTTGTAACAGCATCAGAGTACAAAAATGTCTATAAATAACGAAAGACTTAAAAGTCATGGTTAAACATCTGATTAATTGGTAAAGACATTTGAACAATACTTATTCCTTAACCAGAGCAACCAGAGATCTCAAAATCAGTACAAATCACTTAAAGGCAAAGAAACTCATATACTCTGTTTTCAGAAATGGCATTCCAAGAATCTGAACATAAAGAAAAAGCCAAATCCAAGACTTAGCTTACTCCCAACAAGATTCATTTACCCAGCTAAATTCAATCCAGTCTTAGGAAAATCCTGATCAAGCATAACTCTTTTCAGCATTTCTTTATTTTTATTCCTCACACTTTCTTCTACTGATAACACATACCTTAGGGTTCCTTAAGTTATTTTTCCCCCACATTGAGGTACTTTTCTTGCTGACAAATTAGTAACAGATATAATACCTTATTTATGTTAAACTTAGGCACAACAAAAGTATTATACTTAGTATTATAGTTAATATGTTGATGACTCAAGACATGTCTGTATTATTATAATTAGATCAACAAATTTAAACATTAATAGCAGGTACTAATTTAATGTTAACTATTTCGTAGTTCACATGAAACTGAAACTCATGTAACTTAATTTCTCTTGTATTTAGAATTGTTTGGTTTGTAAATGCTTATTACTGTTATTTTGGAGAAGGGAATGGCAACCCACTCCAGTGTTCTTGTCTGGAGAGTCCCATGGTTGGAAAAGCCTGGAGGGCTACAGTCCATGGATTGCAAAGACTCAGACATGACTGAATGACTGTCGTTACTGTTATTTAAGCTAATCAAATAGAGCTCTTTTAACAAATAAACTGCAGCAATGTTATCCAAAAACAAAGATATATATAAACACACAAACAGTGAGGCCTCAGTTCTTATTTCAAGATTTCAGTCCTGAATCAGGTACAGCAATGTAAAACCCATCAGTTTACAAAAGAGTTCGGATTAATATTGGGTTTCTCACAGATGGAACAAGTCAGGCTCCCTTGGCTAGATGGCTAAACACTAATATTTGCAGAAAAAAGCAATTTCTAATTATCTTGGACAAGCCAACTTCTAAATTACTTTCAGTTCAGTTCAATCACTCAGTCATGCCCAACTGTTTGTGACCCAATGGACTGAAGCACGCCAGGCTTCTCTGTCCATCACCAACTCCCCAAGCTCACTCAAACTCATGTCTGTTGAGTCGATGATGCCATCAAACTGTCTCATCCTCTCTCGTCCCCTTATCCTCCTGCCTTCAGTCTTTCCCAACATCAGGGTCTTTTCTAATGAGGCAGCTCTTCGCATCAGGTGGCCAAAGTATTGGAGCTTCAGCTTCAGCATCGGTCCTTTCAATGAATATTCAGGATTGATTTCCTTTACAATTGACTGGTTTGATCTCCTTGCTGTTCAAGGGACTCTCAAGAGTCTTCTCCAACACCAGTTACTTTACCTCTCTAAATTACTTGACCCTCTCTAAAATTTGCTTTAAAAAGACAGCACACACACACACACACACACACACACACACACAAAGACAGCACAGACAGATAAGGGTTCCTGAGAAGACCAGAGAAAAAAACATTTGCATCTCAAAGATACAAGCAAGTTCTTCATCAGTTCAGCTCAGTTCAGTTCAGTCGCTCAGTCGTGTCCGACTCCTTTTGACCCCATGAATCACAGCACGCCAGGCCTCCCTGCTAAGTCTGCTAAGTCGCTTCAGTCATGTCCGACTCTGTGCAACCCCATAGACAGCAGCCCACCAGGCTCTGCCATCCCTGGGATTCTCCAGGCAAGAACACTGGAGTGGGTTGCCATTGCCTTCTCCAACGCATGAAAGTGAAAAGTCAAAGTGAAGTCGCTCAGTCATGTCCCACCCTCAGTGACCCCATGGACTGCAGCCTACCAGGCTCCTCCATCCATGGGATTTTCTAGGCAAGAGTACTGAAGTGGGTTGCCATTGCCTTCTCTGTGTCCATCACCAACTCCAGGAGTTCACTCAAACTCATGTCCATCGAGTCAGTGATGCCATCCAGCCATCTCATCCTCTGTCATCCCCTTCTCCTCCTGCCCCCAATCCCTCCCAGCATCAGGGTCTTTTCCAATGAGTCAGCTCTTTGCGTGAGGTGGCCAAAATATTGGAGTTTCAGCTTCAGCATCAGTCCTTCCAATGAACACCCAGGACCGATCTCCTTTAGGATAGACTGGTTGGATCTCCTTGCAGTCCAAGGGACTCTCAAGAGTCTTCTCCAACACCACAGTTCAAAAGCATCAATTCTTCAACGCTCAGCTTTCTTCACAGTCCAACTCTCACATCCATACATGACCACAGGAAAAACCATAGCCTTGACTAGACAGACCTTTGTTGGCAAAGTAATAATTCTGCTTTTGAACATGCTATGTCGGTTGGTCATAACTTTCCTTCCAAGGAGTAAGTGTCTTTTAATTTCATGGCTGCAATCACCATCTGCAGTGATTTTGGAGCCCCCAAAAATAAAGTCTGACACTGTTTCCACTGTTTCCCCATCTATTTCCCATGAAGTGATGGGACCGGATGCCATGATCTTCATTTTCTGAATGTTGAGCTTTAAGCCAACCTTTTCACTCTCCTCTTTCACTTTCATCAAGAGGTTTTTTAGTTCCTCTTCACTTTCTGCCATAATGGTGGTGTCATCTGCATATCTGAGGTTATTGATATTTCTCCTGGCAATCTTGATTCCAGCTTGTGCTTCTTCCAGCCCAGCGTTTCTCATGATGTACTCTACATAGAAGTTAAATAAGCAGGGTGACAATATACAGCCTTGACGTACTCCTTTTCCTATTTGGAACCAGTCTGTCATTCTTCATAGGATGACTTTAGTTCTCTTTTGTTTAATATTTACAAGCCTCTTAAGATAAACAGGGAAGGTTTTAGAAATGAAAAGAATTTTTGGAGCCACACTTCTGGCCCTGTAAAGACTACATTGGTAAAACAGAGACAGTTTTGCTTCTTCCCTCCTTTCACAAAAGCATTGGGTGGCCACCTCATGGAAACTGAAGGGCTGACACATCCATCCACTCATGGAAAGTTTCACACCTTTTCCTCTAGCCTAGGGGAGAAGGTCTCCTAAAAATCAATCTATACTGAGGGGAAAAGAGGTGAAGGTAACAGGAAAGACAGGCTGAATAATCCACCTTGTAGTCCTGCCAGGAAGGCAGCAGCCAGGGGGAACCTTATAGCAAGTACCTCTCATTTTAGCTTGAGCAGTTAGTACCAGATGTATGCGCATTACCAAAGTAACCAGAATGAACCAAAACCTAGCCAGCCAGATAGTCACATTAACGTGATTTCCCAGTCCCATTAGACCTGTGATCCTTGTCCAAAAGATCAGAGTTTTCCTTCACAGGGAGAACACCCCAAATTGGAGCCAAAGCCCCCCAAGTGGGAGCCAAAGCTCCCCAGATTGGACAAGGGCAAAAAGGCCCCTGTAGGACCCTGATGTCAAGCTGTTCTGGGGAAAAGGTTACTTGAGAGTTTAATTTACAAAGAAAAGTGGTATCTATTAAAGACTCAATCATCGTGTTCCACACTGTCAAAGTTATCCAGGGCTCCTGTAGCGGAAATTAGAATTGGACACCATAACTCCAAGGGAACCCTTGGTCCTGTTCATTATCAGAGTGGTCCTCTCCTCTGTAAAGTACTTCTGATGAAGGAGGAAACAGACAGAGCTGGACTCCATCTTAGGCCAGGCTGCAAACATTAGGCTACACACATGGTCACCCTCCCAATGGACTCTGAACTTTGTGCTCGGTGTCTATAGAAATGCCGTACCAATGGAAAACCAGACCCCCAGGATAAAGGAGCCTCAGGACTTGTACTTGGACTCTCCATCGCCTAAAAGAATATGCTAATTATCGCTGTAACAGAACAAAGTTGTAAATTCCATTATGTTTATTGGGATATGACCACAGGCCTATTGATAAATGTCCACTGCTTAACTATCTAGGCTTATGACACGTGAATCATGGGTTAACTTTGATCGTATCTCTCTTACCTTGTCCAGACTAGTTTCAAGGAATTTGGGGAGGTGGGTTTGAGCAAGTACACTTAGGGTATATAAGGTTTTCACAAAAACTGGTTGGGGTCCTTGGCTAAGACGATCTTGGGCCTGCTGGTGTAATAAACTGCACTCCACTATCTGCATTGTCCTTCTGAGTGAGTTTGTTTCCTGGAACATGTGGCTACAACACTGACTGCCAGATTGTTTAACTGTGAGCCATTCAGGGGCCATTGATCATTTGATCTTATATCTAACATGTGTCCCCAAGATCCTTCCTTTGGGATAGATGAAATATTTCCCATTTTCATAAGTTTGATACACCAAAACCCAAAAGACGTCGGCAAATTCCAGCAAAGATGGCACAAAGAGATTCCAGCATCCATGCACAGATGAACTGGTTCCCAACTCAGGTAAATAAATTTAACTTACAAAAATGAATTAGTTCCAACTAGAGTAGGCTTACCCTCATAAGAACTAGTTCCTAGTGAACCAGTACCAACTCAGGCAAAAGTGCAACAACAGGATACCCTTTCCAACAGGATACCCCAACCAGATTCGCTTGTCCCATAAAGGAAAAGCCCCAGTTGAGGGGCAGATATGTTTCTGGTGTGCACACCAGAGCAACTTTACCTACAAAATCGAACCCATTGACTTGCAACACAAAAAGACACAGCACAGATGAACCAGTTTCCAAATCAGGTAAATAAACTTTACCCTACAAAGGAACTAATTCCAACTATGATAGGCTTGCCCCACAAGAACAAGTTCCCCAGTGAACTGGTCCCAACTCAAAATTTCCCTCTCCACAAATTGAGGGGGGAATATATTGACTCACAAGACAAAAGGGCACACAAACCAACAAACAAATGAACTGGCTGGACCAGCTATTGAATTGGGTAGACTTACCCTATGAATGAAATCGAGTCCATTGACCTGTAGAAGTTTGTCAGTTCCTTGCCTCAGTGACCAAGGACTAGGGGCAATTGGTGCCATTTCAGGTGTCTTGAAGGGAAGATCCTCAGGACAAATGGTCCCAGCGGTTGCTAGGGCCTTGCTCCAGTATTCCCTAACCAAGGTCAGCTAACCACGAGCAGCAAGACTCCTGGCTGGTTTGCCAAATTTGTTATGGAGTCTAAGCTTGCTCTGCTCAGCACACGACAGGCCAATGAATCCAAGAGAAGAGGTGTTGAGGCAAGGAATACGACTTTTTTCAGAAAACTGGCTAGTAGAGAAGATGGCAGACTAATGTCTTGGAGTAACCATCTTCCCAAGGTCTGGATGCTAGGTTCTTTTATAAAGTCAGAGAAAGAGAAGCAATGAGGAACTTAAGTCAAAAGGCAGAGTAGAGAAGGAGAGGCAGTGGGGAAGTGAAGTGAAAGGGTCTTCAGTCTTCCAAAACATCTCCAAGAACGGCCAGCCTTTGGACGGGGTGTATTAATCTCTTCTTTTTGTTGTACCTATTCATAGATGGGCTGGCTCAGATAATCTCTCTATGAGCTGAACAAAGACATTTTAGTTTTCAGTAAGGCAGGGTCCTCTGAGGCAGGCTATTATATATGATTGTAATAACAAAAGCAATGAAAAGCATGTCAAAGAAACGATTTCCAACATGGAGTCAGAGTTGGCTTCTTCTCTCAACAAATTAACCTGTATAAGTTTGGTCCCTCAAATGCAGAATGTGCACAATGATAGAACTGACTTCAGAGAGTAGGTATTAATGAGGTAACACACATAGAGATGTGTGTTAGGGAGATGTAAGAGACACAGTTTCCATCCTTGGGTCAGGAAGATCACCTGGAGGAGGGCATGGCAGCCCACGCCAGTATTCTTTCCTGGAGAATCTACATGGACAGAGGGTTACGCAGAGTCAGACATGACAGAATGACCAAGCATGTGACTTAGCATGCACACACACACATAGAGAACTGTGGTGCTCAATAGCTAAAATAACTGTCGTGACCTTGGCTTTTTGGAAGAGTAGGTTTCTCTGGGGTTGGTCTGGGCCAGCCATAAGTGGAGCCTCTTAGGTGGTCACTGCCTGGGTCACCTTGGGCCTGACTCTCCCACTTGAGGGAGCCACAGGCATTTGGTGCCGTGGACATGCTGGTCAAGTTCTTTCCTGGCCTGAATAAACACCTAAGTGGGACTGGCCCTGCACTAAGAGGATCCAGGAGGTGGGGGCCAAAGCAAAGCAGGACAGAATGGGTAGTTGGCTTGGAGAGGGGTTATCCAGGAGAGAAATAGCTACCATGGTCAAACCATGGCTTGGGCAAACCTGTGGCTCAGGGAAAGTGCTCAGCAGTGGTCTCACTTCTCCTTTCAGCTCCACCTCCTTCCTTGTTTCTTTCAAAAGCTGACATCATGGGCCAGAGCCACAGGATATTCTTACATGGGACTTTCCCCTTACCTTCCATCAACTGCCAACATAAATCTCAACATAAATGGCCTTTAATTATTTATTTTAAAATACACTTTCCTCAACCTTTTCACCCACCCATGGAAATTCTGGCCACTTTTACTTTGGTGATTCTTTTTTGTCCTGTTAATTAATCAATTAACATCACTACAAACAAAGCTAGTGGAGGTGATGGAATTCCAGTTGAGCTATTTCAAATCCTAAAAGATGATGCTGTAAAAGTGCTGCTTTCAATATGCCAGCAAATTTGGAAAACTTAGCAGTGACCATAGGACTGGAAAAGGTCAGTTTTCATTCCAATCCCAAAGAAAGGCAATGCCAAAGAATGCTCAAACTACCGCAAAATTGCACTCATCTCACACACTGGTGAAGTAATGCTCACAATCCTCTAAGCCAGGCTTCAACAATACTTGAACTGTGAATTTCCAGATGTTCAAGCTGGATTTAGAAAAGGCAGAGGAACCAGAGATCAAATTGCCAACATCCGTTGGATCATTGAAAAAGCAAGAGAGTTCCAGAAAAACATCTACTTCTGCTTTATTGACTATGCCAAAGCCTTTGACTATGTGGACCACAGCAAACTATGGGAAATTCTGAAAGAGATGGGAATACCAGACCACCTGAGCTGCCTCCTGAGAAGTCTGTAAGCAGGTCAAAAAGCAACAGTTAGAACTTTACATGGAACAACAGACTAGTTCTAAACTGGGAAAGGAATACATCAAGGTTGCATATTGTCACCCTGGTTATTTAACTTATATGCAAAGTACATCATACAGAATGCTGGGCTGGATAAAGCACAAGCTTGAATCAAGATTGCCGGGAGAAATATCAATAACCTCAGATATGCAGATGACACCACCCTTATGGCAGAAAGTGAAGACTAAAGAGCCTCTTGATGAAAGCGAAAGAGGAGAGTGAAAAAGCTGGCTTAAAACTCAGCATTCAGAAAACTAAGATCATGGCATCTTGTCCCATCACTTCATGGGAAATAGATGGGGAAACACTGGAAATAGTGACAGACTTTGTTTTTTGGGGGTTCCAAAATCACTGCAGATGGTGATTGCAGCCATGAAATTAAAAGACGCTTACTCCTTGGAAGAAAATCTATTACCAACCTAGACAGCATGTTAAAAAGCAGAGACATTACTTTGCCGACAAAGGTCCATCTAGTCAAAGCTATGGTTTTTCCAATAGTCACGTATGGATGTGCGAGTTGGAATATAAAGAAAGCTGAGCGTTGAAGAATTGATGCTTTTGAACTGTGGTGTTGTAGAAGACTCTTGAGAGTCCCTAGGACTGCAAGGAGATGCAACCAGTCCATCCTAAAGGAAATCAGTCCTGAATATTCATTGGAAGGACTGATGTTGAAGCTGAAACTCCAATACTTTGGCCATCTGATACAAAGAACTGACTCTTTGGAAAAGACCCTGATGTTGGGAAAAATTGAAGGCAGGAGGAGAAGGGGACGGTAGAGGTTGGGATGGTTTGATGGCATCACCAACTCGATGGACATGAGTTTGAGTGAACTCCGGGAGTTGGTGATGGACAGGGAGGCCTGGCGTGCTGCAGTCCATGGGGTGGCAAAGAGTTGAACACGACTGAGTGACTGAACTGAATTAATCAATAGTTACTAAGCATGGGTTATGCATACTGGACAATAGTCAAGTCCTAAAAATGATCAGTATGATCTCTCAGGGTTACTTCAGGCACAACAAAGGGTCATTTTGGGTGGCAGGAAATGAAACTTGCTTCCCATTGGGAAAGTTTGTGATGGCTATATTACCCCAAAACTGGATTTGCCTCTTGGTGGGTGTCAAATCAAAAGACACAACCAAGTCAAAGATTGGGAGAAGGAAGGATTTATTATTACTTGTAGCAAGTAACGCTGGGAATCTTTCCCAAAGCGGAGTCTCTCTGAACAACAAAACTGGGTAAGTTTAAGCTAAGCTGTGCGTAGTCTCTCAGTCATGTCCGATTGTTTGCGACCCCATGGACTGTAGCCTGCCAGGCTCCACCAACCACGGTGATTCTCCAGGCAAGAGTACTGGAGTGGGTTGCCATGCCCTCTTCCAGGGGATCTTCCCACTCAGGGATCAAACTCAGATCTCCTGCATTGTAGGCGGATTCTTTACTGTCTGAGCCACCACATGCATATTCAAGAAGGGGTTTGAGAATTCAGCATTGAATTGGAACTAAGATCTATGGAGTCCAAGCTTTTGTTGACTGACGTCAGGAGGGTCAACGTGATGATTCTCTTTTCCACCTGGGTGGGAGCCTTAGTTCTTATGGAAATCAAAGTGTTAGATTGTTATGTACATTTCTTGATGAAGAACTAAGACTCCATTATATGATGAACTATTGTTTCTTGACTGCTTTTCCTTAGTTCCTAGGTTTCCTCATTTCCTGTACAATAATTAATTACTGAGACCCATTCAAGGGCAAGCATTGTGGCCAGGCTGATATTATAAAATGGCTTAGGCCAAAGTGGCTTCTCTTCTATCAAGTAAGCCATTCCTGGTTCTCTTTCTCCAGGGACCCCTTACCCAATCTGCTTGCAGCTACACTACCAACTCCTGAAACTAGGGATCATGAATAAATTTGAAGCTCACTGTGGTATATAAATATGATAGTGGTTGGGATGGGTGGATGACAGTTTGGATTAGCATGGAGAATCCTGAAATAACTCCTGCTTTAGTCACCTAGAACTTGCCTAACTTTTTGAGTTAATTCCGTTTCATCTCTCAACTTTTCACAAAACTTGTCTACCACTTTATCTAAAAGCTAATCCCAATTCAAGGCCCTGTCTTCTTGATTGCTTTCCTAAGTAGAAGATTTTATTATTTTAACCAAACAGGGTAGGGATTTCCTGGAGAAAGAGAAACAGACATGGCTTTCTTAACATAAGAGAAACCATTTTTGGCCCAAGCCATTTTGTGACCTAAGCCTGGCCACAATGTTTGCCCTTAAATAGATCTCAGTAATTACTGATCTTAAAGGAACAAGAGAATACATAAACAAATGATTATTATCAGGCAAATATTAGCCTGAAGTGCTCGATTTCCAGATCAACTGGAACCTAAGGGATGATGATGTTGACCTTTTCTGACCCTCATGACTTCAATCAACTAAAGCTTGGACTCTGTTGACCTCCCAAGCCCCTTCATGAATATGCATGTATTAGCTTAAAATTTTGCTGTTCAGAGAGACTACGTTGGGAAAGATCCCAGGTGTTTCTTACTTGCCATAAGTAATAAATCCTTCCTACTCCTACTCTTTGGCTTGACTGTGTCTTTTGGCTTGACACCCACCAAAAGGAGAACTTGGGTTTCAGGTAACATTATATGATGCTCCATGCAGCACAAGATCCAGAAATTCACTGCAAGTACAGAGGCTTTGGGAGCTTTTTCCCTACTAACTAGACTTAATAGGAGATTGATGTATAAATCCATATTACCAATTTTTCTTGGAAAAAGGAAATACACCTAACCAGGGACATTCTGCCCATTACATAAGGTGTTAGGAGTTGTTCCACTTTTAGCAACAGAGCTCTGGAATAGCAGTGACTTAAAAAAGATGGAAGTTTATTTTTCTCTCATGTAAAATAAATTTGGATATGGGCAGTTTAAGGCTGATCTGCTGTCTCTGCAGAACCCTTTAATGCTTCTGACTCCTTCTAGAAGCCAAACTTATTGTGTGGTTACCATTCACAGATCACTTCAAGGTCACGACTTGGACATTGCATGTCCAAACATTGAATCCACAGTTCTTTGCAGGAAGGAAAGGAAGGGGAATGCCAATGGGGACTCCCAACTGACTCAACAGTCCTTTTTAAGGGGCTTTCCCCAAAGGTTCAATGTTTTAGAAGCCAGAGCTTAGTCATAGAGTTACCCAATCTCTATAAGACAAGTTGGGAAATTCAGTTTTTGGTTGGACATTTAACCACTCCCCTCCCCCCAAATCACAATTATATTATAAAGAAAAAGGGGAGAGAATGAATTGTGGGCAGACAGCTGGCAATCTTTTCCATTATTGAGGAAATAGAACTGGACTATACCGTGAGTATTCATATATATATATAATCAGAGATTAGCCAGTTAGGTAATTTTGAGTAATATCTCTTCTGGGCTATGGAAAAGATGGATGAACATTCCAACCCCAGCCAGGGTTATTCATTCCATTCCTGAAATAGTGTCCATTTCTGTTTTGTGGGATTGAATAAAGATGGATAGAGTCTTAGTAACATTCTTCTCCTCATGCCATTCATGCAGACCACACTATCGTAGTGTGGCAGGAAGGAAAGTGGGGTGTGAGGGGATAGTCACATCCCAGGGACTTCCCTGAGCCCTGGCAAGTCCCTGAGACAGCAGCCAGGTATGAGTCTTGGCTTCTGACAGGAAAGAATTCAAGAGCGAGCCATAGTAAAGCAAAAGGAGGTTTATTCAGGGAGGTACACACTCCAGAGACAGAGTTTGGGCCATCTCAGAAGGCAAGAGGTGCCAGGATGCGAGGTCATTGGTTTTTATAAGGTTGGGTTAACTTCATAGGCTAATGAGGAGGATGAGCATTCCAGCCATTTTGGGGAAGGGTGGAGATTTCCAGGAATTTGGTCACTGCCCATTTTCTGTTCTTTTTTTCTTGGCCTTGTAACTGTTATAGTTCCTATGGTGGGTCATTTATCGTAGGCTGATGTATTACAATGAGCATATACTAAGGCTCTAAGTCTAGTGGAAGTAAATTGTATCCCATTTTGGACCTAGTTGGTTATAACCAGTTTGGTTATAACTTCCGTGGCTGTCATTCTTTTAAAGATTGTGCCCTGCCCCCTTCCTGTCTCTGTAGCACTCTGCAGCTTACACTGACATTGCTGCTCAGAGGTTTCCACTGAAATACTCATGATGGTTATGAGCAGAATTTTTTTTCCTCTCTAGCTACTTGTTTCAGTCTAGGCAAGAGGAGAATACAATCAGAGGCTTGTGACTCTGAGGAAGTTTTATTCTCTCTTCTCTCTATACTCATTAACTCAGAGACTAGAAGAAAACAAAAGAGAAGAAGACCAAGGGTAAGGGAAGGTGCTGGAGAATTCTGGCTTCCTGGCATCAGTAGGAACAGTCTCTGATGTCCTTCAAGATGAAACTCGGGAAGCTGCTCAGAGCTGTCCTTCACTTGAGGTAGTTCAGTTCAGTTCAGTCACTCAGTTGTGTCTGACTCTTTGGGACCCCATGAATCACAGCACGCCAGGCCTCCCTGTCCATCACCAACTCCCAGAGTTCATTCAGACTCATGTCCATCGAGTCGGTGATGCCATCCAGCCATCTCATCCTCTGTCGTCCCCTTCTCCTCCTGCCCCCAATCCCTCCCAGCATCAGAGTCTTTTCCAATGAGTCAACTCTTGGCATGAGGTGGCCAAAGTACTGGAGTTTCAGCTTTAGCATCATTCCTTCCAAAGAACACCCAGGGCTGATCTCCTTCAGAATGGACTGGTTGGATCTCCTTGCAGTCCAAGGGACTCTCAAGAGTCTTCTCCAACACCACAGTTCAAAAGCATCAATTCTTCGGCGCTCAGCTTTCTTCACAGTCCAACTCTCACATCCATACATGACCACTGGAAAAACCATAGCCTTGATTAGATGGACCTTTGTTGGCAAAGTAATGTCTCTGCTTTTCCATATGCTGTCTAGGTTGGTCATAACTTTTCTTCCAAGGAGTAAGCGTCTTTTAATTTCATGGCTGCAGTCACCATTTGCAGTGATTTTGGAGCCCCCCAAATAAAGTCTGACACTGTTTCCACTGTTTCCCCATCTATTTCCCATGAAGTGATGGTAGGTGTGATGTAATTGACAGCTCTAGGTCCCAGCAGTTTAACCCTGTATCTAGGATGGGAGCCTGTAATTCCTGCCTGTGTTGTGGGAATGTTCTACCTGCCCTTTCAGTACTCTGAACTTTGCCTTGACATCAAAGTTTTACTTAGTATTAGATCAGTTTCCTTTGGCTGATATCCAAATTGCCAATTTCTGCTTTAATTGCAGAATGTGTTAAGTTTCATGCTGTCTAGGGCAGTCTCTTAGGTACTGAATAGAGATAAGTTGAGTACTTCACACATGCACATGAACACACACTGATAATTATTACAAAGAACATTTTGCTCCTGCACCCACAATTCTGCAGCAACTTGCCAAGGGAGCATGAGTAAAGGCATTCTCTTAGGGGTCTGGGTACAGCTTAATTAATCTACCACAGTCAAGGATAACGTTGTCTAGCATCACTAATCATTAGGGAAATGCAAAGCAAAACTACAATGAGGTATCACCTCACACTGGTCAGAATGGCCTTCAACAAAATGTCTACAAACGATAAATGCTAGAGAGGGTATGGAGGAAAGGGAACCCTCTTACACTGTTGGTGGGAATGTAAATTGGTACAGCTACTATGGAGAACAGTTCCTTAAAAAGCTAAAAATAGAGCTACCATTTGATCAAGCAATCCTACTCCTGGGCATGTGTGTGGAGAACACCATAATTTGAAAAGATACATACACCTCAGTGTTCATTGCAGCACTGTTAACAATAGCTAGGATGTGGAAGCAACCTAAGTGTCCATCAACAGAGGGATGGATAAAGAAGATGTGGTACATGTATACCATGGAATGTTACTCAGCCATAAAACACAATGAAATAATGTCATTTGCAGCAACATGGATGGACGTAGAGATTATCATGCTAAGTGAAGTAAGTCAGAGAAAGACAAATATCATATGATATCACATATGTGGAATCTACAGAAATGACACAAGTGAGCTTATTTACAGAACAGAAAGAGACTCAGAGACTTAGAGGGCAGACTTGTGGATACCAAGGGGGAAATGGGCGAGGGGGATGAATTGGGAGGCTGGGATTGACATATGCACACTACTACATGTAAAGCAGATAATCAACGAGGATCTGTTGTATATCACAGGAAACTATACTCAATATTCTGTAATAGTCTATGTGGAAAAAGAATTTGAAAAAGAAGAAATATATGAATATGTATAACTAAATCACTTTGCTGTACATCGGAAACTAACACAACATTGTGAATTAATTATATATATATAAAACATTTAAAAAATTTTAAAAAGAAATAAATAAATAATAGAGAAAATCAATAAATTGAATATTTTGAATAAAAATCAACACAAGTGACAAATCTTTAGCTAGACCAAGCAAGAAAAAAGAAAAAGAGACAGAAATTACTAAAAGTCAAGAATGAAAAAGGGGACATCATTACCAACCTTCCAAAAGTACAAGAAGTTGTGAGGAAATACAATGAACATCAGTATGTGTAAATATAAATGTGCATGTATGAATTACTGAATAAGAAAGACATTTCTTTCTTTAAAGCAGAAGCTATAAAGAAAAAGTACCTGAAGAGGGTGGGTTGGAAGTGGAGGACAATGGGTGTGCAGGTATAGCCAGGAAGTACAGAGCATCCTGGGCATAATGCACAGAGAGCTGGTGGCCAGAGCACTGACTCCTGAGCATTACCAGATGAAAGATGGAATCAAAGGCAATGGGGTTTTAGTTCCTGGTCTCTTTAAGAGCAATGGATAATGAATCACCCAGACTAGAAGGTTGGTCTTGCTTGGTTGGGCTGATGGAGGACCTAAAAATGGCAGACTCACATGATCTCTTAAGGCATTAGCCCAGTACCTGGCAGCAGGAAGAATCTAACAATCTTAGCTTTAATTAGAATTCAAACAATTATTTTGTATCAGCAAAAGTGCACATATGTTGATAATAACCAGCACAGGTGGGATGTGAGAACTCGGTACTGTTGCTGATAATGAATTTATACAGACGTTCTAGAAGGCAAATTGGCAACATATTACAAAGAAGTTTTTGGTTTTCTGTATGTATGCACAGGAATTTATTCTGAAGAAATAACTACACAGATAAACAACCAGGGATGTATAAGGTTACTCATCTCAATATTGTTTATTATAGGAAAGCCAGAACATATAACTAATCAATCATAGAAATTTGCAAAATGAGTCCCAGATCAAAGATAAAAATACTATAAAGTTTATTAAAAGTATCTTAAATGGGAAAACTATTAAGTGAATATTAAGTTTAAAATGTTAATGGCAAGAGTGAACATTGACATTTTAGGAATCAATGAACTAAGATGGACTAGAATGGGCAAATTTAATTCACATGACCACTATATCTACTACTGTGGGCAAGAATCCCTTAGAAAAAGTGTAGTAGCCCTCATAGTCAACAAGAGAGTCTGAAATGCAGTACTTGGATACAATCTCAAAAATGACAGAATGATCTCTGTTCATTTCTAAGACAAACCATTCAATATCACTGTAGTCCAAGTCTATGCCCCAAACACTAATGCTGAAGAAGCTGAAACTGAATGGCTCTATGAAGACCTACAAGACCTTTTAGAACTAACACCAAAAAGGATGTCCTTTTTATCATAGGGGACTGGAATGCAAAAGTAGGAAGTCAAGAAATACCTGGAGGAACAGGCAAGTTTGGCCTTGGAGTACAAAATGAAGCAGAGCAAAGGCTAACAGAGTTTTGCCAAGAGAATGCACTGGTCATAGCAAACACCCTCTTCCAACCACACAAGAGACTACTCTACACATGGACATCAACATATGGTCAATACCAAAATCAGATTGATTATATTCTTTGCAGTCAAAGATACAGAAGCTCTATGCAGTCAGCAAAGACAAGAGTGGGAGCTGACTGTAGCTTAGATCATGAACTCCTTATTGCCAAACTCAGACTTATATTGAAGAAAATAGGGAAAACCACTAGGCCATTCACATATGACCTAAATCAAATCCTTTATGATTACACAGTGGAAGTGACAAATAGATTCAAGGGATTAGATCTGATAGACAGAGTGCCTGAAGCACTATGGACAGAGGTTTGTAACATTGTACAGGAGGCAGGGATCAAGGCCATCCCCAAGAAAAAGAAATGCCAAAAGGCAAAATGGTTGTCTGACGAGGTCTTACAAATAACTGAGAAAAGAGGAGCAATGAAAGGCAAAGGAGAAAAGGAAAGATATATCCATCTGATGCAGATTTCCAAAGAATAGTAAGAAGAGATAAGAAAGCTTTCCTAAGTGATCAGTGCAAAGCAATAGAGGAAAATAATAGAATGAGAAAGATTAGAGATCTCTTCAAGAAAATTAGAGATACCAAGGGAACATTTCATGCAAAAATGGGCACAATAAAGGACAGAAATGGTATGGACCTAACAGAGGCAGAAGATATTCAGAAGAGGTGGCAAGAATACACAGAAGAACTATACAAAAAAAAGTTCTTAATGATCTAGATAACCGAGATGGTGTGATCACTTACCTAGAACCAGACATCCTGGAGTGCTAAGTCAAGTGAGCTTTAGGAAGCATGACTATGAACAAAACTAGTGGAGGTGATGGAATTCCAGCTGAGCTATTTCAAATCCTAAAAGATGACGCTGTGAAAGTGCTGTACTCAATATGCCAGCAAATTTGGAAAACTCAGCAGTGGCCACAGGACTGGAAAAGATCAGTTTTCATTTCAATCCCAAAGAAAGACAATGCCAAAGAAGCTTCAAACTACTGCACAATTGTGCTCATTTCACCTGCTGGCAAAGTAATCCTCAAAATTCTCCAAGCCAGGCCTCAGCAGTATGTGAACTAAGAATTTCCAGATGTTCAAACTCGATTTAGAAAAGGCAGAGCAACCAGAGATCAAATTGTCAACTTCTGTTGGATCATATCATATGGTGAAATATCTATATCATATGGAGAAATATCATATCATTTGGAGAAATGTCATTAACCTCAGATATGCAGATGACACCACCCTCAAGGCAGAAAGCAAAGAACTAAAGAGCCTCTTGGTGAATGTGAAAGAGGAGAGTGAAAAAGTTGGCTTAAAACTCAACATTCAGAAAACTAACATCATGGCATCCGGTCCCATCACTTCATGGCAAATAGATGGGGAAACAGTGGAAACAGTGACAGACTTTATTTTGGGGGGCTCCAAACTCACTGCAGATGTTGACTGTAGCCATGAAATTAAAAGACACTTGCTCCTTAGAAGAAAAGTTATGATCAACTTAGACAGCATATTAAAAAGCAGAGACATTACTTTGTCAACAAAGGTCCATCTAATCAAAGCTATGGTTTTTCCAATAGTCATGTATGGATGTGAGAGTTGAACTATAAAGATGGCTGAGCACCAAAGAATTGATGCTTTTGAACTGTGGTGTTAGAGAAGACTCTTGAGAATCCCTAGGACTGCAAGGAGATCCAACCAGTCCATCCTAAAGGAAATCAGTCCTGAATATTCATTGGAAGGACTGATGCTGAAGGTAAAGCTCCAATACTTTGGCAACCTGATGGCAAAGAACTGACTCACTAGAAAAGACCCTGCTGCTGGGAAAGATTGAAGGCAGAAGGAGAAGGGGACGACAGAGGATGAGATTGTTGGATGGCATCACCAACTCAATGAACATGAGTTTGAGCAAGCTCCGGGAGTTGATGATGGACATGGAAGTCTTGCGTGCTGTGGTTCATGGGGTCATAACGAGTTGGACACAATTGAGCTTAACAATTCACTTAACTGAACTGAAGTTTAAAAAATAGTCTATATAATGTGATTTTGAATATATAAAGTACATATTTATATATGCATAGAGAAATATCAAAACAGGGATTATCTCCAGGTGGTATGATTTTCTTGTGTATGTTTTTCTTTATGTTACAAACTTGCTTCACTGAAAATTTCTTTTCTGTTTTTTTCTTTTTTGGTAATGGAAGAAGGGAATCTCAATAATGTTTATAAAGAAAGTATAACGGTCTGTATCATTCCAGTTTACACTTCATTATCTACTCTTTTAATTCTTTAATTTACTCTCTAATTGATCAGTGAGTGTAGTTTTGTCTTTTCTAATCTGGAAGTTGAATGTCTTACAAAAAATACTTTTGACATGGAGAGATTTCCTATCATTCTCAATGTTTCTTTCAGACCAGAGCAATTAACCCGAGCAATTAAGGTGCCTTTACTCTAGGGACGGCAGAAGTCTGCAGTGGTCACTAACTCACCAGCACCCTTCAGCTGTAGCTCTGCACAGTTCCACAGTGGAATTGCTGAGCGCCTGTAATAGATGCAGCTCTTTCATTGACACTGTGAAGAGATGTGCCTCTGCTCCAGAATGGCACTAGCAGGGGCTTCATTTCTCTCCTGTCTTTTTCAGAGTACCTAAATCATAGCATTCAAACAACTTAATTAGAAAAGCTGATAGTGGCATTACTAACAAAGGTCATTCTCACTTTACCAGAGCATTCTTAAGCAGTAGGTATTAATAATGTTTTTGGTGTGAACCAACAAATCTGAGGTAGCACATCTGATTCCTGCGGCTAGCTCAAAGCCAAATGAGAAAATTGTTACAGAAAATAACAGATGGTCTCAGATCAAATATATCTCCTCAGAGGAAAAAGGAACAAACATAGAAAATAACTCCAGACATGGTCAGGACATTCAACTGAAGAAACATCAATATATAGACAATTCAATTACAAATTATGTGTCCAGGGTTTGTTATGATATCAGTCTTTGATTTAGAGGTCTGGGAATGATAGTTAAAGTAGGAGAGTCAGAACAGCCCATGGAGTTCTAAAATTACATGCCATATTTGTTAGAGCATTTTGTAACTGTGAGGTCAAGTAAAGCGTAATTGAATTTCTCTAAATCTACTTCAGGTAAAATGGGTGGAGAAGGGCACGACAACCCACTCCACCCATTTTACAGATGAAGTAGATTTAGAGAAATTCAATTACCTGCTAGATCACACATCTAGACTGGCAAAACTAGCCTTAAAAAACATTTCAGCTTGACTCTGGAGCCAACACACTCTCCCTTGCTTTACCTGAATGTAAATTGGTATAGCCACTATAGAGAACAGTATAGAGTTTCCTTAAAAAACTAAAAATAGAGCTACCATATGATCCAGCAATCCCACTCCTGGGCACATACCCAGGGAGAACCATAATTCCAAAAGCTACGTGCACCACAATTTCCACTGTAGCACTGTTTACAATAGCCAGGCATGGAAGCACCCTACATGTCCATCAGCAGAGGAAGAGATAAGGAAGATGTGGCACATACAAGGAACAAAATAATGCCATTTGCAGCATCATGGATGGATCTAGAGATTCTCATCCTGAGTGAACTTAAGTCAGACACAGAAAGACAAATACCATATAATATCTCTTATATGTGGAATCTTAAAAAATGGTACAAATCAACTTATTTACAAAATAGAAATACAGTTACATATGTGGAAAACAGAGTTATGGTTACCAGGGGGTAAGGGCAGGAGCAATCAGTTGGGAGATTGGGACTGATATATATACACTATGATATACAAAATCGATAATTAATAACCTCCTGTATAGCACAGGGAACTCCAGTCAATACTCTGTAATGGCCTATATGGGAAAAGAATCTAAAAAAGAGTGTGTATATATATGTGTGTGTGTGTGTGTAATTGATTCACTTTGCTGTACACCTGAAACTAATACAACATTGTAAATCAATTATCCTCCAATACAAATTGAAAAAAAGAGACTGTAGACTCAAAAAAAAAAAAAAAAAAAAAGCTGAGATTTCACTGAAGATCAGGGCTATAAGACCAGAGTTTAGAGTACTTGATTTATATTGTTTATTGTCATGGGTGGTGAAATTATTTATAATAATTAATACAATTTAAAAACTCATCCAGTTTGAAATCATATTGGAAACAATATTGTTGTGTCCAGGAAACATTATTGCCTAAAACTTCACAATTTTCATGATCAAATGAAAAACACCGATTGGCTTGACTAAACTGCTGACACACACAGACTTTAAAAAAACATAAAGATATTATACGTATTTCAATGCCATTCTCCCAAATCATCCCACCCTCTCCCTCTATAATATTATATATGAAATGAGTCGCCAGGTTCGATGCACGATACTGGATGCTTGGGGCTGGTGCACTGGGACGACCCAGAGGGATGGTATGGGGAGGGAGGAGGGAGGAGGGTTCATGATGGGGAACACATGTATGCCTGTGGTGGATTCATTTCGATATATGGCAGAGCCAATACAATATTGTAAAGTTTAAAAATAAAATAAAAATTAAAAAAAACATAAAGAGTGCTGTGCTCGCTTCTTGTGATTCACTGCATTGTGTGCAAAGACGTGTGTATCTTAAGAGACATAAAACAACAGAGAAGAAAGGTGGAAAGAGGCCCTCTTTTTGATTTGTCCATGGCCTCACGTGTCCTTTGTTATTCCACTGACAATTTTTAGACTCTTGGACCTTTTGATATTCCTCCATCAAAACTTTCTTTCTCAGTGTCTGTCTCATTTCAAAGGGACGCTAGCTAATCCATGCCACTGAGCTACCCTTAATTCACAGACACTTTAACTGTAGCTGGTGCCTTAACTCAAAGGAAAGATTCTGACACTGGGATTTCAAGCCAAAGTAGCCTCTGGGCTCTGAAGTGCCTTTCATTAGAGAATCTGCTGGACTGTATTCAAACTCTTCAGAGAAAGACATTGTGTTTCATTCATCTTTCCATTTCCAGCACCCAGAAAAATTCTTGTTCCCTAGTAAAAACTCCATATGTGCTTGTGGAATGAAAGAAGGAATGAAGGGATGAAATCAATTAGAGGGATCTTTTATAGCAGGTCCCAAGTATTGTTGACTAATAAATACAATGTTTGTCTACTATTAAACCTATTTGGCTGAATTTTGCTCACACTGTTGTTGATCCCAGGTTTGGGTGCCTCCCGCACAGTGAGGGCAAACAAACCAGAACATTGGAATTTGGAGAAAAGAAAGGTTTATTGCAAGGCCCAAGCAAGGAGAATGGGCGGCTCAAACTCCTTAATAGTTACAGGGAAGTGTCTTTTAAAAAACAATTTTATTTATTTATTTATTTTTGGCTGTGCTGGGTCTTCGTTGCTGTGCGGGTTTGCTCTAGTTTGCTGAGCAGGGGCTACTCTTCACTGCGGTGCTTGGGCTTCTCACTGCGGTGTCTTCTCCTGTGGAGCGTGGCCTCTAGGCACGTGGGCTCGGTAGTTGTGACTCATAGGCTCTGCAGCACAGGCTCAACAGTTGTGTCACGTGGGCTTGGTTACTCTGCGGCATGTGGGATCTTCCCAGATCAGGGATCGAGTCCATGTCTCCTGCGTTGGCAGGTGGATTCTTTACCACTGAACCACTAGCGAAGCTCTCAGGGAAGTGTTTAGACAAAATCTGGGGGAAAAGGGCTGCAGGGTGTGTGACTTTCTTCTGATTGGTTTGTGATAAGGTAATGGGGTCACATCTCAATTATCAGCCATCTGATTCCAACCAATCTGGAGGTCTAAGTACTTGTGCTCAGCCTGAAGTTACAGTCTCCACCTGGGTTGAGGGGGGAAGGCTTAGCTCCAGTAGAAAAACTCCAGTAGAGATACATTGATTAAAACTTTGCTTAAAACTGTCCTGTTGGGACTTCCCTGGGGGTCCAGTGGTTAAGAATCCACCCTTCCATTGCAGGGAGCACGGGTTTGACCCATGGGTCTTACATATACCCCTCAAGGAGGACATTGCTTTATCCTACACTACTGTTTCCTGACCGCTCCTCTGTTTCTGCATTCCCTCTCTTCCCTAATTAGCAACTGAATCTGCCCTTTGGAACTCAGGAAAGGTCAGGAAGGCTATAGCCTTTTCCCTACAAACAAGAAACAGGGGACACGTAAAGGCTTTTGTATGTTAGAAGGCACCACAGGGTCCTGCTCCATTTCAACCCCCCTTTTTTTGATACTCCGCAATCTGGAGGGGAACAGGTGTTGGAATCATACACTCAGTAGAGGAACTTGGTTTTAGGGGGACTTGGTTTCAATAACTGAAATCCTCATTCATCTTGAGTCCACTGCTATTAAAGACGGGGCATGTTTCTTCTGTTTAAGGGACTATGAGGATGAGTGATTTGCCTAATATCTCTTGTCTGCTTCTGTTTCTCTGTCTCTGCTCTCTTTTCCTCACACACATACACCCTCCAGCTCTCTGCGTCTCTCCCAGCAGCCTTTGTAATAAATCGAGAGCTCCACAACCGCCTATGCTGTGCAGCTTTAAAAAGAGAAAGCTGTCTGAAAGATGCACAAATATTGTGACTCCCTGGAATGAAAGCTTCCCTCCTGGGAGTCAGAAGAGAAAGCGTGTGGAAATCTCAACCTCTTTGAACATACCATCCTTTAAGTAAAGCTCCTATTTAACAGTGGTCCCTGGGGGTTCTGGGCTTGTCATCTTCCTGGAACTCTTTCTCACTGGACTGATTATTAGTGAGCAGGCTAACATGCTGGATGGAGGAAAGCCAGTCTGAGCTTGGGCTTTGTTCAGGGACTATATCTTCTGGATGGTCAATCTGTCAGCAGCCTACAATTTGATTTCAGATTTTTCTGCAATTGTGCTTTTAATTCCTCCCTGGGCATAGATCTTTTTAAAGGAAAATGGTGTGGTAGAAAAAAGTGGCTTTAAAGTCAGACATATCTAGGTTCAAATCCCTGTTTCCTTACTTAAATTGTGATCCTAAGCACATCACTTAATTCCTCTCAGCCAGATTTTCCCATCTGTAAAAGGGGAATATTGACACCAGCTTTGCAGAATTGTTATGTTGGTCAGTAGGCTAAATGGAATGGAGTTGAGAGGTCGTCAGCCGGCTTCCCAAAATGGATTCCCTAAGGACGAGCAACACAACTCTGGGGACTTTCTTGGTCTGTGTTCTCTGGGGCAATGGTGTTGGTGGGGAGAGAGGGGAAACAGGATGCCATCGCATTGCTTCCTGTCTGAGTGCTTGTTTACATTTTCTTCTTGTTTGAGAAATGCTAATAAGGCAATGATCCATTTAAGCCACAGGGTCTCAACGTCCAGCAAAGGGCAGTGAGTCATGCCTGCCATCTGCCCTTTTGCCTGCTACAGGGGCCTTGTTGCTCTGTGTTCCTTTCAGGAATGCCTGGTTCTCCCCAAACAGCTCTTAGCAGTCCCATGTGAGTGAGGCCACAGCAGGCTGGTGGCAGCCGGCACAGAGCAGGCCAGGAGCAGTTACTACTCTGATGCTTTCCTTTTGCCTCCCAGCCCTCCTCCCCAGCTTCTGCTCTGGTTTGGAGAGTATGGACATTTGTCAAGACTGGGCTCTACTGAAGCATTTGCAGAGTTACTGTGACTTGGAGAGAAATGCTTCCTGCAACTCTGGTCCAGCAGTCATTGTTGGTGAAGTGAGGGTTGCTCTCCCAAGCAGCTGGCTGAGCTGCTCTGCCTCCCAGAGATGCCTGGAATTCCCTCCAACCTCCAGTATCCTGTGATGTTATCTCTCCCATCACCCCCTAAACAACTTGCCCACTCATTAGAGGGGGGTGGAGAAAGGGAGGAAAGAGGGAAAAGTGTCACCAAACAGAAACAAATTAACATCTTTGGGTCCTAAAAATGATTCATGCTGAATCATTAATTCACCAGTCAATCAATAATTCCACACTTTTAAAACAAATTGACTTAAAGACTAACAATTTAGTAGAAGATGTAAAGGATATTTCCTGAGCAATTGTCGTGTGCCAGGCACTGTCTTGAGCTCTTTAGAGATGTCATCTATCTTGCAAGGTGTGTGGGCTCTCAAACCAGACCTCAATTTGAATTTTGAATTTGACCTAGAGCAGCCATGTGGCCTTGGGTAATTTGTTATTTTACCTCTCTGAGCATCAGTGTCCCTATCAGTTTCTTTGACACATCAGAGAAATATTTCCCTAATCACCACGTCTAAGGTAACACCCCACTCCCGACCACCATCTTTCAGAGCACTATTATTTTTAGCCATAATAACTGTCTGTCGAGAGTCCCCTTTTTGCTAGGCTTGGCTTCTAGTGCTGGGGATACAACAGGAAACACAACCCCATGGAACTTACACTCTAGTAGGGAGAGAGAGTGAAAGTGAAAGTCGCTTAGTTGTGTCTGGCTCTTTGCAACCCCATGGACTACATAGTCCATGGAATTCTCCAGGCCAGAGATACTGGAGTGGGTAGCCTTTCCCTTCTCCAGGGGATCTTCCCAACCCAGGAATCGAACCCAGGTCTCCTGCGTTGCAGCAGTATTCTTTACCAGCTGAGCCACAAGGGAAGCCCAAGAATACTGGAGTGGGCAGCCTATCACTCCTCCAGCAGATCTTCCTGACCCAGGAATCAACCCGGGGTCTTCTGCATTGCAGGCAGATTTTTTACCAACTGAGCTATGAGGGAAGCCCAGGAGGGAGAGAGTGACAGACAAATAAGCAAACAGATAATAAATATATAAATAATATTCTAAATTCCCTTTTTACCATCTATCGTCCTCAATAAAATTATTAGCTCCTTGAGGGCAAATTATCACTTGTTTGACTTCTGCTGAATTCTCAGTGCCCAGCATAGTGTTTAGCACAACACATGTTTAAAAACTGAAGTAAATAAATAAAGGTTAAATTTTTGAAGAGAATAAAGTAGATAACCCATGCTTGAAGCTCTCAGCATAGCCCTTGGAATATGGTAAATATGTAATAAGTTGGTGGTTTTTCAATCAGATTCCAAAGCTGTGTGCTTAACCACTTCACCACACTGTGTTTATTATAATGATAACTATAGCAATAATAATGTGTTGTTTTTATTATAGAATTACATATACCAATGTATAATTTACTTACCAAGTTCTATTGTATGCCATGGACTGTCTAGGCATATTAAAATAATACCTTATTTAATTATAACTCCACAATAATCCTTAAGTACTTGGACTGCATGGAGATCCAACCAGTCCATTCTGAAGGAGATCAGCCCTGGGTGTTCTTTGGAAGGAATGATGCTAAAGCTGAAACTCCAGTACTTTGGCCACCTCATGCGAAGAGTTGACTCATTGGAAAAGACTCTGATGCTTGGAGGGATTGGGGGCAGGAGGAGAAGGGGACGACAGAAAATGAGATGGCTGGATGGCATCATCGACTCGATGGACATGAGTTTGGGTGAACTCTGGGAATTGGTGATGGACAGGGAGGCCTGGCGTGCTGCAGTTCATGGGGTCGCAAAGAGTTGGACACGACTGAGTGACTGAACTGAACTGAACTGAACTATTAATCCTTAAGTAAGGTAGACATTCTTAACCTTAAGTACCAAATTCCTATAATAAAAAGCAGAATGTAGTAAGTGCCAAAAATAGGCACAAACAAAATACTGTGCGATTTCAGAGGAGGAAGAGATACATGTGGTCAGGGTGGCTGGAAGAGTTTTGATAGAGGAGAATCTCAGAGGATGGAGGTGTCTGAGCATGGAGATAGCAGGGTGGGTGGGATGGGGGACCCTGAGGCAGAGAGGAAAGCCTGAGAAAGGGCACAAAAGAGTGTATGCAAGGGTGTGCTGTTCTCACAGAGGCGGAAGTGGGGTACATGAAGGGAGAGGTAGGTCGGGCTGGAAGTGGAGGGGAAGGCGGCTCGCAAATGCCAAAGGAAGAAATTTAAACTTCGTTTCATAGGCAGTAGGGAGCTATTAGAATTTTTAAGCAGAAGGAGATAAAGAACCAGAATTGTGAACTTGAAGATTAATTCATTTCTAGACTAGATGGAAAGGAAATGAGGCTGCAATTGCTAGGTTTGGGGCAATGGTGGTGATCACAAAATGAAGAAAACACATGCAAAGAGCAGAATCACCTGGCTCAGGTGAGGGACAAGGGAAAGGAGGTGTCAGAGTTGGCTGTGAGTTTTGAAGATTCAGAGGTTGGTGCTCTTCCTATCTGCCTGACATGCTACTAAGCTTGGACCCAGGGACCTTGATTGTTCTCTAACCTGGGCAATTTTTCAATAAACCTTTCTCCTGAGGGATTTAGGACTCTCTCTTACTAGAAATTGTCTCTGTTTTCCATGACTTCATGTAGAATGATCATAAGAGCACAGTGTCCTGGGGCAGTGTTGGTAAGGCTGGCATTCACTCTAACTCTAACCAAACAGAGCTAAATTGAACTGAATTATTGGTTATGGCTACCCCTCTGGGTTTCCACCAAGTTGAGTCCAGCTTCTGCCTCCAGGAACCTAGACACAGACAGAGCTAAACTAAGTGGATCTTCTGCCCACTGTGAGAGGCCATGTCCGCCTGGGATCAAGGTGACTGAATGGCTGGAAATGGGATGGCTGCAGCGGCTGGTCTGTGTGCACAGCTGCTCCCAGATGCTGGATGGGGCCATGATGTCCAAAAATGACGGTAGTGGTGTTTGGAACCTACAGAAATAAAATTATGTTGATAACTACCTTCACATGCACATGGATGGATTTACACTAAATTTGGCAGATATTTGGGGGGATGATATGACTTAGAGGTTTTACATGAAATTTACTTTTGAGTGTGTGTGTTGCAGGGATGGGGAGGTGGTTTCTAGTTGGTACCTGAAAGAGATGGAAGGCATCCTGCATAGCAACAGGAGCTAACACAGAAAATAGTGCTTTAAAACATGAGCCCTGAACCAAAGTTCATAAGGACAGATGATCCCAAGGCTACGTATAAATTTTTATTCAAGATTCTTCTCACAAGGGCAGTTCTGTTTAGCGTGTTTTAGGCAGGTTGTGGCAAGAAGTTATTTAATTGTCATTGGCTAATAACACTAGGAATAAAGGTTTCAGGGAATCCAGAGAAATTCATATGCCCTCTTCTGGTAATTTTCCAAACACTAAAAGCTGAGTCTTCATAACCCAGGGCCAACAATATATCACAGGATAACTGGTGTACTGGCCTGAAATTGTGCCCTTATTCTTGGATATCGTCCATCTGCTCTTGACTCTTCAGGCCCAGGGACCTAACCCTTAACCCCAGGGTTCACACTATACCTCTCCATTCTGCCTGCACCTCTGTAAATGACTCCTTTTTGAATTACCTAATTTGGGTGTGTCTCCTGTTTCTTGCTGGGGTGCTTCAGATCCACCTTGTTTTTCACAGACTCCATGACTTCATTTCCCCTCCAGGCCTTGGAGGTTAAAAAATGCGTTCTCTGTCTCTTACCACCTACCTCCAAATCTGGTGCAGGATTTCCACTCTTGTGGGGCCCCTTTCTGTATACTATTCTCCCTTATCATGGAAGTCTCCCAGTGAGCTCTTTGTATAACTTAAAAGTAGATGATACATGAATTCAGATCTGTCCCCTCTTTTTCTTTTCTGTAAAACAAAATCACTGACTCTATTAGCTGGTTTTGTGTAGCTAAAACCCCATTCCGGTCATCACTTAATTCTTAGTAGTGGATCAGTCTTGTGTTCAGTGCATGTTGTTCCCAGTCATTTAAAACAGCATCATCAGAAAGGCTCTACTGAGATGGCCTTTCCATGTAAGGGCATTAGCATCTGTGCTGGTAATTCTCTGTTCGCCCCTCCCAACTCACCTTTTGTTCTTCTCCAGACTACTGGGTTTTTCCACCTGCCGGATTACAGTTAGATTTGGCTAAAAAAATTACTAGCATGAGATCAATATTCAGGAGGGGAGAGAGGTCAGGGTATTCGTTCACCTCACTCCCCTGCCAGGTTGCTAGGTGGTCCTCCTCCTGCGGTTATGGCTCTTGCTGGCCCTATAAATAGCTCCCTCACTTTGCCCCCTCAGTCCCAAGAGGGGATGAGTATCCCACTCTTCTAGTGCATGGGTGAGTCACTGTTTCTGTTTGCTCTCTTATCCCTGCCCATGCCTCTGTAAATAGTTCCCCCACTGAACTCTCATCGTCCACTTTGGGTGTGCCATCTTCTGAGAACTTTACTGACATAAAACACACCTTTTCATGTCATTCAGAGACTGGAAGGCTGAAGTCCACCCTATCATCCTAGATTGGGTCTAATTCAGAAGTCACACTTGGGATCCTAACATTTCAAACCCCATCTATTCCTTCAAGCTCATTATAACTCATATAAAGTTTGCATTAATGTGATTTACTAAAATACAATCTGGACTCCAGGAATCAGGTGAATTCAGAATCCTGAACTCTCAGGTGGACACCTCCCTGAACACAGGACCCTGAAGGAGCCATCCTTGGAGACACAACAAAGCCTTTCTGCAGGTCTTGACTTTGACTTCTCTCGGGTTTCCTCCTCTGAGCTAGTCCACATACAGACTATGAGGACCATTGCTGTCTTTCTAGCCTAGGAGCTCAACTAAAAGCAGACTAGGTCATTTCTTTAGTACGTGTTCACCAGGCTCAAATTCAGGTTTGGAGAAAGACTAGGTGGCTCTTTAAACTGAGATGCTTTAACATGCTTGTTCAACATCTGCTCAGTGGACTGTTAGGGCTGACTAGAGAGTTTTAAAAAGTTTCTCGACATGATTGAGATCAATTTATTTATTTCCCACTTAGGTTAGTAAAAAAAGACATGTGTAGAGATCTGTGTTAATTGGATCCTTATGAACAGGCACTGGGGGAAGCTGCTCAACTGGCCTGTCAGTTAATTCAGTCCCTGAACTTGGGTCTCTAAATATTGATGGTCAATTTGCACGCTAATTCAAGGTAAGAAGATCAGGAAAAGAAAAAGAGAACTGTTGTCCCAGGGATATTGCCAATGCTGTCTCTAGAAGATCAGTCTTCTAGAATGGATGCTCAACTGATTGTCTATGCCTTTGTCAGAAACTTTCCTATAGGGGTAAAATGAGAGGAAGCTTTGAGCTTGCCCAGAAGGTAAAATGAGCCACAACCAGCCTTCTTGCCTATGAGGATAGTGCCATCTTAGATGATGACAACGACCTGTTGAGCACGGAAACTAGGGACTAAGGCTGAGTAAAGTGAGCAAAGGAAGAAGGAAAGGGGGAAATGGGACAAAGACTGAGCTGTGTTTTTTTAAGGCCTCATTCTCTTTCAGCTAGTGAAGGGGAGATGAGCACCATCAGTGATTGAACTGCAGGCTGATGTGGTAGAAGGAAAGTGAGCAAATTAATTCAGTTATTTTGACAGCAGCTAATGTGCAAGTCTGGGTTTGAGCTCAAGTCTGTTCCTTTTGCCTTGGTGTATTCATGCTCACTGCAACATGTCATGTTAATAATCCATGTAGAAAAGATGCACCATGCCCACGTCCTATAAAACTCAGTTTCTAGGAAAAATGATCACATGATTAATGATCACTTACTATACACCCCATTGGTGGATTCCTCATTCCTCTTCTGCCCTCCCAACTATATCTCATGAATTAGATACATGCCTGTTTTCGAATCCTGCAAGATGCTCCAGGTTGAAAGGACTATAGAAATGAGTTCCCCAATGTTTGAGATAGGTGCCCAAAACATGTCTCTTGCTTTGGCAATTCAACCTGTGTTTGGAAGGTGGAAATCCTTGGGAACAACACATAAGAAATCTCACCAACCTAGCCCATCCAGAGTGCAGAGAAGGGTCAAATGGACTGCCCACAGCATTGTCCAGTGATCCTCAAAGGAATGAAAAGCAAGGATGACCACAAGACCTCATAAAAATACATCTCCATCTCCTTGTGCTGGGCTTCTTTTCTTCTCTCCCTCATGGTGGTTTGCTTTTAACCCCTGCCATTCCAGAGGGACTCTCTACCTTTAGCTCACCACTATAAAACCTTTCTCTCTTGAGTTCCATCTGTTACTCTCAAAGGTCCCCCTCATGTCTTCCCCTTCCCTGGGGCTTCCCAGGTGGCTCAAATGGTAAAGAATCTGCCTGCATTGCAGGAGACCCATGGCTTCCCATTGCACTGTATCCTAAACTAAATACTTGGTTATTAGTTCTTATAATAATAAATATTATTTTAAAATAATATTTTATACATTAATATTTTTAATATAAGATGATATTGGTATTGTCTGGAGACAGCTTTTGTAGCACAAGGTGAGGGTGGCTCTTGGTAACACATCTGTGTCTCTTAAAGTGGGTTTCCACTAATACCCAAAGAGTTAAAAGTGACCAGAATGAAGAAGAAATGCTTGACAACATATCAATTTAATGGAGATCCAAAACTTTCAAAAGAAACAACCAGAACTCAGCTGCTGGGAGAGGTGAGACTTGCCACAGGATAGATTTCTTGGGTCTCATTATCAAACCTCTACATAAAGAACCATGTCCTGTACTCACAGCCTTCCTGGAATAAGTTGGAGTCTCCAACAAACTATAGCGCCTTTGTGAACTCATCTCTAGTCTGTGATGAAAAAAATCAAACATAAGTGAAGCATCAAAGTTCAGAAGCATTGGGCAACAGAAATGGCCTCAGCTGGTCCCTCATTTGGACCTCACATTTATGCTCTTCTTCCCCTTCTCTGCTTCCTCCCTACCCCACCTCTGGTGGTTTCCTGCCTGGTGCTGCTCATTTCACTTCTGCCCCTCCATATGATCCTTTCCCCATCCTTGTCCCTTGGTGGGCTGTGGCTAAGTGTGTCTTGAGCTCTGTGCTAAGCTGTAAGGCTTCTCCCTGTGTTTTCAGTCTCTCCCAGATTCCCTTTGCCCAGCTCAATCCTCCCTTCTTCTCTGCAGCTTAGTCCTTGTTTCTTCTTGCCGGCGTCTCCAGGCAGCAATGATGGCTTCATCATCCATTTCCTCCTCCTCCTCCCTGTCAGTGCTTCTCCAATACCGGGACTGCCGCCCTGAAGCAAACCTCCCTTCTTCTTTCTTTTCCATCCTCGCTTTCTCTCCCTCCTCTTCAGATCTCATGAAACTCTGGGTGAATTTCCTCTTGGCTCCAAATTCAGAAAAGTCTGACTTGGATGACTCTTCCACATCTTCCCAGTCCCTGGATCTGGCCCCATTTGGACGCCGTGGTTCTGGGGACTCTTCTCCTTCAGAGGGCTCGGGGGTCCGGCGGAAAAAGTAGGGCTCCGGGCTTTCCTCCCGGGAGCTTGAGGTCTCACTAAACATGGACCTGGAGAAGGTGTGCATCTCTCTGCCTTCCCTGGTGGAGGAAGCAGAGAACCGTGAAGTGCTTTTTACCGAGTTGCTATTGGTTTCGTGGTAGGAGGAGGTGTCCTGCTCCTCTGACCGGGATTTGGAGAACTTGTAACTGGAAGACTTAGACTCTGTCTCCCGAATCAGGGAAGATCTGGTGCACTTTTCCCTGGAGCTTCCAGACCAATCACTTTGGGGAGATTTTTCCTCTGTCCTGAGGCCACTGAGCCACTTATTAATACTGTTATCCTTCTCTCTGCCAGCTCTGCTGCCACTTCCGTAGCCATCAGAGACAGCCAGGGAGGAGAAGGTGTCTGTTTCGGGTTTCTGGGAATTACTGCGGGAAGAATACCGGAAGCTCCCTATGGCGCTGTCAGTGTCCTCATCCCTATCACCCACGTCATCATCCTCATCCTCATCTTCCTTGACCTTCTTCTTCTTGAAAAGGGAGCTGCGTTTGTTGTCGGAGGCCAGCTTCTCCATTTTGTACTCGGACATCTTCTCTCTCAGCTCTGTTTGCATCTCCTTCTCCTTCCGGCCAAGCTCCTTTAGGTCAATATTGTCAGCAAAGAGGCTATAGATAGGCTTGCTGGTCCCCTTCACTTTGCTCCCAGTACCTTCAGCTCTTGCACTCATGGTATGGGAGGACAACACAGACTGGGTCTCAGAGCTGGGTCTTGCCTGGCTTTGAGGCAGCAGGCAGCCACCCAGGGCAGAGCTGCTCTGTCCACTGAGCATGGAGACTTGGTCATCCCCTAGGCAGCTGCCTGCTGGTGCTGCCTTCATGCTTACAACGGACAGTGGGCGGGGCGACAACAGCATTTCATTTTGCTTCTGGGCGAGAGTTTCACTGACTACGTTGGCAATCCAGTTCTGTATGCTGGCAATGGAGATTGTGTCTCCAGGCCCCACATGCAGGTTAGGTAGAGGTGTGGTGGGGGTGGAAGCCAAGCATCCACCTACTTTGCTTAGGGCCTGAGAGGGATGGGAGCTGTGGCTCTGGGCGCTGAGCACAGATGCTGTGTCCCCATCAGCGCTGACTGAGGGGGCTGCCGACCAGAATGCAGACAGGGGGATGCTCCCACTGGCAGCTGAGCTATCTGCCTCCCAGCTTCCCATTGACTGGCTCTCCTCCAGTGTCTGCCTGCTTCTCTCCAGCAGCTCCAGCCTCCGCTGTCGCTTCTTGACCAAGGCCAAGTCATCTCCCTTGCTGAGCTCCACCACCTCCTCCTTGTTCTCACTGCCCACCTTCTTTTGGTGTTTCAGCTTCCAGGCCTGGTAGGCAGACAGATTGACATCAGAGAGGTTTTTCTTCTCCCCCTCCACCTCCTCCGCACCTTGCTCACTGCTGCCATCTCCTGCCTCTGAGTCCTTCTTGTGAAATCCAAACTGGATTCTCTTGATCTTCCACCTTTCCAGGGCGGTGAGTTTGTCCTTGTTTCTGCTGCAGAAGTTATAGAAGGAGCTGGCCTCGGAGGCCACACTCTCCTCGTCATCCTCCCGCACCCTGCTCCCCACCTCCGAGCTGGCGTCCACCTCCTCTCTCTTGTTCCTGGAGTGGTACTTTCGGGAAGCCTCCTTCTCAATCTCCTGCAGCCTCTGGTCCCACATGTCCCAGGTGCTCTCCGTGGACATGGAGTCAGAGCGGCGTCTCCCACCTCGGTTCTGGCTGCTCATCTGCAGCTGCTGCTTCAGGACCCGGATGTCATGGCTGCTCACACTCTCAGAGGTGCTGCTCTCACTCAGCGTGTGCCTCCTTCTTCTCGTCACGAAGGAGCTGCCATTGCTCTCCTCTTCCTCTTCCTCCTCCCTATTCCACCTCCGGTGCCCTTCTGCCTGGTACCTCTCATTTCGGCTCTGCCACTCCCGGATGATTCGCTCCACATCCTCATCCTCGGGCTCCTCACCTTGACGAGAGGAGGCTGAGAACCTGTCGTCCTCGCCCTGCAGGACCTTGCCCGTGGGGAGGCTCTGCCCCTTTTTCCACGCCTCGTAGAGCCTCTCCTCCTCCTCCTCATCGATAAGGGTGAGGGGCTTGGAGGCCTGGCTGGCCCTCCCCAAGGAGGAGGTACTCAGGTGACTGGCAGCGTCGTCCTCCTCCTCCACGGTGAGGGTGTGCACTCTGGCTGCCACCGTGCTCCCGGCGTCCTCGCCCTCCTCCACCGCCTCCTCCCCACACTCCCTGCTGAAGTCCTCTTCGCGCTCCTCCATCAGCTTCTCGTTGAGCTCGCGGAGCTGCTTCAGGAAGCCGTCGTTGGGGTAGATGGCCCGCTTCTTGCGCACAGTCATCAAGGCCTCCAGGACGGCCATGTTGTGGAAGATCATCAGGTAGGCTACTACCAGCACAGCCGAACGGCTGACGCCCATTTCACTGCTGACCAGGACTTTCCCTGTGAAGAAAACACAGCAGATGGTGATGGAACAGCAATAGTTTGGCTGTTGTTGTTGTTGTTTTAAGTTTTGATGTGCTGGATTTAGTATGTTTCCTTTGCCTCTCATATTCATCCATGCTCAAGTCACATTAGGGACAAGCATCATTGTCCCCATATTACAGAAGTCAGAGCAGTGAGGCTACCCTGTGCTTGTGGAAACATTTTCTGAACATGTACAAGGACTGGGGAGTGGATACTCTCTTCAGGTCAAACTTGGATTTATTAGCTTTATTCCAAAGGAATTTGTGTCAGTGTGGAACAAGATATTTCAGGTTTGGAATGACCCAAATGGAGTGGAGTGGGCCCCTCGTTACTCTTGTTCCAGGCACTGGGCTTTCACTGATGCCATCTGAGCCTGCAATGTGGGTGGATATGTCATACAATGAACTCAAATGATTGTTTATATCAACTGAAACCTGTAAAGCCTTCTAAAACTGCTATTAAGTCATGTCTCTCTTTTCTTGTAGCATTCTTAAAGCATAAGGATAGTTGTATAAATTCCTATGAATGCTTTTGGTAAATATAGCCTGTTCTTATAGCCTAACAGAAGCTTTTGCAAGTCTCAACTTTACCATTCAATACATTAGTGATTCCCCAACCTCCCCCTCTACCTTGCCTCCTTCATAAAAATGACAAACATGCCTTCTATGCCTTTGTTCTAATAACTGTTTAAAATGCACATTGGGATCACTAGAGATCTCCTTCCAGGCTGTCATCAATCTGTTTTCCAGCAGTCTTCAGGGATATTTATTAAATCATTCATGAGTCCTATCTTACAATATGGGATGGGGGTGGCTTTTATTATTATATCTTTGCATCAGTTAAGGCTATGTCTTTGTCTTATAGCAGGTCAGAGACCCAGGCAAGACTTGAGGGCACCTGAGATCCAATAATGCTGAAAGGCCAATTACCAAGGGCCAGCAGTCACTAGGGGTAGGTAAGCAAGCCACTAAAGAATCAAGGCCTTACAAACAGCTGAGAAAAAAAGTGAAAGGCAAAGGAGAAAATGAAAGATATACCCATCTGAATGCAAAGTGCCAAAGAATAGCAAGGAGACATAAGAAAGCCTTCTTGAGTGAACAAAGGAAAAGAAACAGAGGAAAACAACAGAATGAGAAAGACTAGAGAGAAGGCAATGGCACCCCACTCCAGTACTCTTGCCTGGAAAATCCCATGGACGGAGGAGCCTGGTAGGCTGACGTCCATGGGGTCGCTGAGAGTCAGACACGACTGAGCAACTTCACTTTCACTTTCATGCATTGGAGAAGGAAATGGCAACCCACTCCAGTGTTCTTGCCTGGAGAATCCCAGGGACGGGAGAGCCCGGTGGGCTGCCCTCTATGGGGTCGCACAGAGTCAGACACGACTGAAGTGACTTAGCAGCAGCAGCAGCAGCAGAGTTCTCTTCAAGAAATTAGAGATACCAGGGGAACATTTCATGCAAAGATGGGCACAAAAAAGGATAGAAATGGTATGAACCTAACAGAAGCAGAAGATATTAAGAAGAGGTGGTAAGAATACAGAGAAGAACTGTACAAAAAAGGTCTTAATGACCCAGATAACCACAATGGTGTGGTCACTCAACCAGAGCCAGACATCCTGGAGTAGAGTATGAAGTCAAGTGAGCCTTAGGAAGCATTACTAAGAACAAAGCTAGAGGAGGTGATGGAATTCCAGCTGAGCTATGTCAAATCCTAAAATAGGATGATGCTGTTAAGTGCTGCATGCTATATGTCAGCAAATTTGGAAAACTCAGCAGTGGCCACAGGACTAGAAAAGATCAGTTTTCATTCCAATCCCAAAGAAGGTCAGTGCCACAGGATGGTCAAACTACTGCACATTTACACTCATTTCACATGCTAGCGAGGTAATGCTCAAAATCCTTCAAGCTAGGCTTCAATGGGTCATGGTGGAGAGTTCTGACAAAGTGTGGTCCACTGGAGAAAGGAATGGCAAACCACTTCACTATTCTTGCCTTGAGAACCCCAAGAAGAGTATGAAAAGGCAAAAAGATAGGACACTGATAAATGAACTCCCCAGGTCAGTAGGTGCCCAATATGCTACTGTAGGTCAGTGGAGAAATAACTCCAGAAGAATGAAGAGATGGAGCCAAAGCAAAAACAACACCCAGTTGTGGTTGTGACTGGTGATGGAGGTAAAGTCCGATGCTGCAAAGAGCAATATTGCATAGGAACCTGGAATGTTAGGTCCATGAATCAAGGCAGATTGGAAGTGGTCAAACAGGAGATGGCAAGAGTGAACATCGACATTTTAGGAATCAGTGAACTAAAATGGATGTGAATTTAACTCAGATGACCATTATATCTACTACTGTGGGCAAGAATACCTTAGAAGAAATGGAGTGGCCATGATAGTCAACAAAAGAGTCCAAAATACAGTACTTAGATGCAATCTCAAAAATGAAAGAATGATCTCTGTTCATTTCCAAGGCAAACCATTCAATATCACAGTAATCCAATTCTATGCGCCAACCAGTAATGCTGAAGAAGCTGAAGTTGAACGGTTCTATGAAGATCTATAAGACCTTCTAGAACTAACACTCAAAAAAAGATGTCCTTTTCATTATAGGGGACTGGAATGCAAAAGTAGGAAGTCAAGAAACACCCGGAGTAACAGACAAATTTGGCCTTGGGGTACAGAATGATGCAGGGCAAAAGCTAATGGAGTTTTGCCAAGAGAACACACTGGTCATAGCAAACACCCTCTTCCAACAACACAAGAGAAGACTCTACACATGGACATCACCAGGCGGTCAACACCGAAATCAGATTGATTATGTTCTTTGCCACCAAAGATGGAGAAGGTCTATACTGTCAGCAAAAACAAGACTGAGAGCTGACTGTGGCACAGACCATAAATTCCTTATTGCCAAATTCAGACTTAAATTGAAGAAAGTAGGGAAAACCACTAGAACATTCAGGTATGACCTGAATCAATTCCCTTATGATTATACAGAGAAAGTGACAGATTCAAGGGATCAGATCTGATAGAGTGCCTATGGACAGAGGTTAGTGACATTGTACAGGAGACAGGGATCAAGACCATGCCCAGAGAAAAGAAATGCAAAAAGGCAAAATGCTTGTCTGAGGAGGCCTTACAAATAGCTGTGACTAGAAGAGAATCAAAAGGCAAAGGAGAAAAGGAAAGATATACCCATTTGAATGCAGAGTTCCAAAGAATAGCAAGGAGATAAGAAAGCCTTTCTCAGCAATCAATGCAAAGAAATAGAGGAGAATAATAGAATAGGAAAGTCTAGTGATCTTTTCAAGAAAATTAGAGATACTAAGGGAATATTTCATGCAAAAATGGGCACAATAAAGGACAGAAATGGTATGAACCTAACAGAAGCAGAAGATATTCAGAAGAGGTGGCAAGAATACACAGAAGAACTGTACAAAAAAGATCTTCATGACCCAGATAATCACGATGGTGTGATCACTCACTCACCCAGAGCCAGAAATCCTGGAATGCGAAGTCAACTGAGCCTTAGAAAGCATCACTACGAACAAAGCTAGTGGAGATGATGGAATTCAAGTTGAGCTATTTCAAATCCTAAAAGATGATGCTGTGAAAGTGCTGCACACAATATGTCAGCAAATTTGGAAAACTCAGCAGTGGCCACAGGACTGGAAAAGGTCAGGTTTCATTCCAATCCCAAAGAAAGGCAATGCCAAAGAATGCTCAGACTACAACACAATTGCACTCATCTCACACACTAGTAAAGGAATGCTCAAAATTCTCCAAGCCAGGCTCCAGCAGTACGTGAACTCTGAAATTCCAGTAGTTCAAGCTGGATTTAGAAAAGGCAGAGGAACCAGAGATCAAATTGCCAATATCCACTGGATCATCAAAAAAGCAAGAGAGTTCCAGAAAGACATCTATTTCTGCTTTTTTGACTATGCCAAAGCCTTTGACTGTGTGGACCACAACAAACTCTGGAAAATTCTGAAAGAGATGGGAATACCAGACCACTTTACCTGCCTCTTGAGAAATCTGTATGCAGGTCAGGAAGCAACAGTTAGAACTGGACATGGAACAATGGACTGGTTCCAAATCAGGAAAGGAGAACATCAAGGCTGTATATTGTCACCCTGCTTATTTAACTTATATGCAGAGTACATCATGAGAAACACTGGGCTGGATGAAGCACAAGCTGGAATCAAGATTGCTGGGAGAAATATCAATAACCTCAGATATGCAGATGACACCACTTTTAAGGGAGAAAGCAAAGAAGAACTAAAGAGCCTCTTGATGAAAGTGAAAGAGGAGAGTGAAAAAGCTGGCTTAAAACTCAACATTCAGAAAACTAAGATCATGGCATCTGGTCCCATCACGTCATGGCAAATAGATGGGGAAACAGTGGAAATAGTGACAGACCTTATTTTGGGGGACTCCAAAATCACTGCAGATGGTGACTGTAGCCATGAAATTAAAAGACACTTACACCTTGGAGGAAAAGTTATGACCAACCTAGACAGCATATCAAAAAGCAGAGACATTACTTTGGCAAAAAGATCTGTCTAGTCAAAGCTATGCTTTTTCCAGTAGTCATGTACGGATGTGAGAGTTGGACTATGAAGAAAGCTGAGTACCAAAGAATTGATGCTTTTGAACTGTGGTGTTGGAGAAGACTCTTGAGAGTCCCTTGGACTGCAAGGAGATGCAACCAGTCCATCCTAAAGGAAATCAGTCCTGAATATTCATTGGAAGGACTGATGCTGAAGCTGAAACTCCAATACTTTGACCACCTGCCCTGAAGGACTAACTCATTTGCAAAGACCCTGATGCTGGGAAAGATTGAAGGCAGGAGGAGAAGGGAACGGCAGAGGATGAGATGGTTGGATGGCATCACCGACTCAATGGACATGAGTTTGAGTGAACTCCAGTAGTTGGTGATGGACAGGGAGGCCTGGTGTGCTGCAGTCCATGGGGTTGCAAAGAGTCGGACATGACTGAGTGACTGAACTGAACTGAGGCTTCAACAGTACGTGAACTGAGATCTTCCAGATGTACAAGCTGGATTTAGAAAAGGCAGTGGAACCAAAGGTCAAATTGCCAACATCCATTGGATCATAGAAAAAGCAAGGGAGTTCCAGAAAAGCATCTACTTTTGCTTTATTGACTATACTAAAGCCTATGACTATGTTTTTTGTTCTGTCACTCAGTCATGTCCAGCTCTTTGTGATCCCATATCTGTAGCACATCAGGCTTCCCTTTTCCTCACCATTTCCTTGAGTTTGGTCAAACTCATGTCCATTGAGTCAGTTATGCCATCCAACCATTTGTCCTCTCTTGTTACCTTCTCCTCCTGCCTTCAACCTTTCCTAGCCACAGTGTCTTTTCCAAGGAGTCAGCTCTTTGTATCAACTGTGGAAAATTCTTAAAAAGATGGGAATACCAGACCACCTTACCTGTCTCCTGAGAAACCTGTATGTAGGTCAAGAAGCAACAGTAAGAAACAGACATGGAACTAACTGGTTCCAAATTGGGAAAGGAGTATGTCAAGGCTGTATATTGCTACCCTGTTTATTCAACTTATATGCAGAGTACATCATACAAAATGCCGGGCTGGATGAACACAAGTTGGAATCAGGATTGCTTGGAGAAATATCAATAACCTAAGATGTGCAGATGACCAGCCTAATGGCAGAAATTGAAGAGAAACTGAAGAGCATCTTAATGAAGGTGAAAGAAGAGAGTGAAAAAGCTGACTTAAAACTCAACATTCAAACAACTAAGATCATGGCATTAGGTCCCATCACTTCATGACAAATAGATGAGGAAAAAATGTAAACAGAGACAGACTTTATTTTCTTGGGCTCCAAAATCATTGTAGATGGTGACTACAGCCATGAAATTAAAGCTTGTTCCTTGGAAAGAAAGCTATGATGAACCTAGACAGCATACTAAAAAGCAGAGACATTGCTTTGCCAATAAAGGTCCATATAGTCAAAGCTATGTTTTTTCCAGTAGTCATGTACGGATATAAGAGTTGGACCATAAAGAAGACTGAGTGCTGAAGAATTGATGCTTTCCAACTATGGTGCTGGAGAAGACTCTTGAGAGTCCCTTGGACTGCAAGGGAATCAAGCCAGTCAATGCTAAAGGCAATCAACCCTGAATATTCATTGGAAGGACTGATGCGAAAGCTAAAGCTCCAATACTTTGGCCACCTGATGCAAAGAGCCATTGGTAAAGAACCTGATGCTGGGAAAGATTGGAAGCAAATGGAGAAGGGGCAGTAGAGGATGAGATGGTTAGATAGCATGACCAACTCAATGGTCATGAATTTGAGTGAACTCTGGGAAATAGTAAAGGACAGAGGAACCTGGCTGTGCTGCAGTCCATGTGGTCACAGAGTCAGTGAAGACTGAGCCACTGAACTTCACTGAAAGAATCAAGGCCACTAAAAAAGCATCTACAGATTCAACATCTTATCCCCTTCCTCTTCCAGCTCAGGGCTCAGCTGTCACTTTTAACTGGCAAACTAGGCAGCAGTTTACTACTGTGAGTACCGAAGACTCACTCCATTTTTTTGGAGGTGGTTACTAGGCCAGCTCAGTTCAAGACACTTCAGGACACAAACCAATAGGCTTCCTCATAAGGGGATCAAATATTGAATACAATTAGACTCAGTCTGGTAGAGCCTAGGTTGCCATCCGTGCTTTGTCATATTATGTTCCTTGCACCTGGGATTCCTCTGAGGAGCCTCAGGGACAAGGGAAAGGCTGGGTGGGTCAGACTCAGGGGTCCCCACCCAATTCACCCAGAGCAGCAGAAGGATTTTCTATTTTCTTAGGCCACACTAAGGTATAGTTTGTGCCTGATATCAACTTCAGGGGGTGCCTTTCATTTTGAAGTGAAAGTAGATTTGTTTGGTTGTGATGAAAACTCTCCAGCAGTAAAATGGCTTGAGGAAGGAAGTCTTTTTCTAAAATTTGAAGCCATCATTTTGATCAATAGGGGGGCTGATTTTGGGGGTGTCAGGGCTCAGTCTTGAGGTACAAATTTCTAGGCAGTCAGTGTAGAACAACTGGGGATCATTAATCTTAAACCCATATGTCTGGTCCATGGTAAAATGGTCAGAGGGCATGAAAAAGGATGGTGACTTAATCCAAGGATCAAGAGAAGCCATGAAATGAAGTTTCTCAGTCGTGTCCGACTCTTTGCGACCCCGTGGACTCTAGTCTACCAGGCTCCTCTGTCCATGGGATTCTCCAGACAAGAATACTGGAGTAGGTTGCCATTTCCTTCTCCAGGGCATCTTCCCGATCCAGGGATCGAACCTGGGTCTCCCGCATTTCAGGCAGCGCTTTAATCTCTGAGCCACCAGGGAAGCCCCCAAGATAAGCCATAAAGATGTTAAGTATCTTGACCTTTAAATTGATTGGTTAGAAATAATGTGATTTAAGGAAGGATATAAAAACTGCTGTAAGTCCCACCTTGGGGGGACTCTTTACCCCCTCTCAGTGTCTATGCTGAGAGCTTTATACTTTCCTCCTCTTTAATGAATTCTATTCTCTTGAATGTTTGCATGTTCATGGATTCCATTCTTTTGCTCTGCAGACAAGAACTCGGATTCGCATCTCAGTCTGTCTATATGTGCTTAAAAATTTGAAGAGTACTGCTAGTGGAGAGAGCCCTGGACTTGAGTAAGGCTGGGTTCAAGTTCTCTCACATGATCAGTATGCCTTTGTATGGCAGGAGTTTGTGTTGTATCCTCTCAGTTCACAATCCTCTTTTCCCTCAGAACTTTCTTCTCTCTCTGCATTTCAGGAAAATGAAAAGTACTTGCCCAGAGGTCAACCCTCCTTGTCACTGTGGATAGAATTCAGGGTAGACAAAGGACCAGAGTCTGACAACTTCTCTCTCCAGGGAATGTGGAAATGGAACTGAGGAAGAAAATCAGCAGTTATTGCCAGGCCTGTGGAGGGCCATGCTCTCGATGTAGAGAGAAAGAGGAAATGGAACCAAGAGTCCTGAGGTTGTCCAGTCCTTGTTCTAGACCATCCTGAGGCCACATTCCTGTCTCTGGATTTCTTCTTGTCTTGTTATAGTTAATGCCTTTGCTGCTTGTTAAGTAGTTTGAGATGGTTTCCACTTACTAGCAACCAGTGCAGTTCAGTTCAGTTCAGTTCAGTCGCTCAGTCATGTCCGACTTTTGCGACCCCATGAATCGCAGCACGCCAGGCCTCCCTGTCCATCACCAACTCCTGGAGTTCACTCAGACTCACGTCCATCGGGTCAGTGATGCCATCCAGCCATCTCATTCTCTGTCATCCCCTTCTCCTCCTGCCTGCAATCCCTCCCCTTACTAGCAACCAAGGGGATCTTAATTATTACATGGTTTCAGTCATTTAGGGGCTTCCCTGATAGCTCAGTTGGTAAAGAATCCCCCTGCAATGCAGGAGACCCCAGTTGGACTCCTGGGTCGGGAAGATCCGCTGGAGAAGGGATAGGCTACTGAATCCAATAGTCTAGCCTGGAGAATTCCATGGACTGTATAGTCCATGGGGTTGCAAACAGTCGGAGATGACTGAGTGACTTTCACTTTCAGTCACTTAAGCGTCCACGAGTGGGGATTTCGCCATCTGTAAAAGGTAAATAACATGTTCTCAAGGGGTCACTGTGATTATTAGGTAAAAGGCCCAGCACCAGGAGTATATTTCATTTTCCTCCTGGTACTAGAGTGGAGAAAATCACAGAAACTAAGGTCCAGGAGGTTAATTCCAGGTCTGCTGGGAGGTAGGAACTACCCACAAAAGCAGCAACCACTGTAAAGGATGTTGTCCTTTCCCCGGCTTGCAGGGGTGCTGAGACAAGGGAGTGGGAGGCTGAAGTTCACAGTAGCAAGGGAAGGGGGGATGGTCCGCAGGACACACAGGCCAAGCAGGAGATGGGGACCACCTGGCTGACCCACGGTCTAGGCTGGCTCCAGCTCAGCTGCCACACTGGCAGGAAGGCCCGATGCACCACTGTGGGTGGGATGGGGGAGCTGGGGGTGCAGAACCAGCCCTGGAGGGAGTGCTACTGCCTCTCTTTCCCCGTGATGGGACACTCCCTGCTCCAGCCACAGCAGGTCCTGAAGGTCCACGCCACCACCCTTGGGCAGCTTCTTGCGATTCTGGGCATACGTTTCCACTGTGCGAACTACCTCTCTCACCTGGGATGCTGCGTGAGTCTGTGCTTCCCTTGCTCTGCCAAGAAGTTGGTGGATAGCACCAGGAAAAGCAGCGGAAGAAATCCCCTCTCTCACAGACACCAGGCAGACATGCCCAAGTCTATTTTAGTCAGAAGAAATACGTTCTTAAAAATAGGGTTTTTGTTTTTTTTTAAGTATTGAAAAGAGAAAATCATTTTATATAGATATATAATTATCTATATATATATGTAACACATGAATTATTTAATAAAAATACACATATATAAAAATATTTTCCCTCTCTCTGAACTCTCTCTGCCTCTCGCTGCCTCTGTCTCTGTCTCTATATATATGTATACATATACATGCATATGTGTTATTGTTCAGTCACTAAGTCACGTAGGACTCAGACCCCATGGACTGCAGCACAGCCAGGCTCCTCTGTCCTTCACCGTCTCCTGGAGTTTGCTCACATTCATGTGCATTGAGTTGGTCATGCTGTCTAACCATCTCATCCTCTGCTGCCTGCTTCTTTTGCTTTCAGGCTTTCCCCGCATCAGGGTTTTTCCAGTGGGTCAGCTCCTCGAATCAGGTGGCCAAAGTACTGAAGTTTCAGCGTTAGCATCTGTCCTTCCAGTAAGTATTCAGAGTTGATTTCCTTTAGGATTGACTGGTTTGATCTCTCTCCTTGCAGTCCAAGGACTCTCAAGAGCCTTTTCCAACACTACAATTCAAAAGCATCAATTCTTTGATGCTCAGCCTTCTCTCACATCCATACATAACTACTAGAAAAACCATAGCTTTGACTGTATGGACCTTTATCAGCAAAGCGATGTCTCTGTTTTCTAGATTTGTCATAACTTTCCTTCCAAGGATCAAGCATCTTTTAATTTCATGGCTACAGTCACTGTCTGCAATGCTTTTGGAGCCCCCCAAAATAAAATCTGTCAGTGTTTCTACTTTATCCCTTCTATTTGCCATGAAGTGATGGGACCTAATGCCATGATCTTAGTTGTTTGAATGTTGAGCTTCAAGCCAACTTTTTCACTCTTCTCTTTCACTTTCATCAAGAGGCTCTTTAGTTCCTCTTCACTTTCTGCTGTTAGAGTGGTATCATATGCATATCTGAGGTTGTTGATATTTCTCCCAGCAATCTTGATTCCAGCCTGTGCTTCATCCAGTCCAGCATTTCCCCTGATGTACTCTGTAGAGAAGTTAAATAAGCAGGGTGACAGTATACAGCCTTGACAAACTCCTTTCCCAATTTGGAACCAGTCGGTTGTTCCATGTATGGTTCTAACTGTTGCTTCTTGACCTATATACGGTTTCTCAGGAGACAGGGAAGGTGGTCTGGTATTCCCATCTCTTAAAGAATTTTCCACAGTTTGTTGTGATCCACACAAGTCAAAGACTTTGGCATAGGCAATGAAGCAGAAGTAGATGTTTTTCTGAAATTCCCTTGCTTTCTCTATGATCCAACAAATGTTGACAATTTGATCTCTGATTTCTCTGCCTTTTCTAAACCAAGCTTGTTTAGAGGTTCAAAATTTGGAGATCCTCAGTTCATGTACTGCTCATGTCTAGTTTGAAGGATTTTTAACATAACCTTTTTAGCATGTGAAATGAGTGCAATTGTATGGTAGTTTGAACATTCTTTGGTATTGCCCTTCTTTGGGATTGGAATGAAAACTGAGCTTTTCCAGTTGTGTGGCCACTGCTGAGTTTTCCAAATTTGCTGACAAATTGAATGCAGCACTTTAACAACAATCCTATTTTAGGATTTAAAATAGCTTAGGTGGAATTTCATCATCATCTCCTCTATCTTTGTTCATAGTAATTCTTCCTAAGGCTCACTTGACTTCACACTCTACTCCAAGATGTCTGGCTCTATGAGAGTGACCACACTTTCATATGAGAGTGGTTATCTGGGTCATTAAGACCTTTTTTGTACAATTCTTCTGTGTATTCCTGCCACCTCTTCTTAATATCTTCTGCTTCTGCTAGGTCTTTACTGTTTCTGTCCTTTTTTAAAAAATTTCTTTTTAAATTGAAGGATAATTGCTTTATAGAATTTTGTTGTTTTCTGTCAAACCTCGACATGAATCAGCCATAGGTATATATTTATCCCCTCCCTTTTGAACCTCCTTCCCATCTCCCACCCCATTCCACCCCTCTATATTGATACAGAACCCCTGTTTGAGTTTCCTGAGCCATACAGCAAATTCCCATTGGCTATCTGATTTACACATGGAAATGTAAGTTTCCATGTTACACTTTCCATACATTTCACCCTCTCCTCCCCCCTCCCCATGTCCATAAGTCTATTCCCTGTTTCTCGATTGCTGCCCTGTAAATAAATTCTTCAGTATCATTTTTCTAGATTCCTTAATATTCATTAGAATATGATATTTATATTTCTCTTTCTGACTCATTTCATTCTGTATAATAGGTTCTAGTTCATCCACCTCATCAGAATTGAGTCAAATGCATTCCTTTTTATGGCTGGGTAATATTTCATTGTGTATATGTACCATAACTTCTTTATCCATTCATCTGTTGATGGACATCTAGGTTGCTTCCATGTAATAGTGTATTAGTACCGCAATGAACAATGTGATACATGTGTCTCTTTCAATTTTGGTTTCCTAGGAGTGGGATTGCTGGGTCATATGGTGGTTTTATTCCTAGGTTTTTAAGGAATCTCCATACTGTCTCCCATAGTGGCTGTATCAATTTACATTCCCACCAACTGTGCAAGAACATTCCCTTTTCTCCACACCCTCTCCAGCATTTACTGTTTGTAGACTTTTTGATGATGGCCATTCTGACCAGTGTGAGGTGATATCTCACTGTAGTTTTGATTTGCATTTCTCTAATAATGAGCGATGTTGAGCATCTTTTCACGTGTTTGTTAGCCATCTGTATGTCTTCTTTGGAGAAATACCTGTTTAAGTCTTTTCCCCATTTTTTGATTGGGTTGTTTGCTTTTCTGGCATTGAGTTGTATGAGCTGCTTATAATTTTGGAAATTAATCCTTTGTCAGTTGTTTCACTTGCTATTATTTTCTCGCATTCTGGGGGTTATCTTTTCACCTTGCTTATAGTTTCCTTTGCTGTGCAAAAGTTGTTAAGCTTAATCAGGTCCCACCTGTTTACTTTTGTTTTTATTTCCATTACACTAGAATGTGGGTCATAGAGGATCTTGCTTTGATTTATGTCATGTTCTGCCTATGTTTTCCTCTAACAGTTTTATAGTTTCTGGTCTTACATTTAGGTCTTTAATCCATTTTGAGTTTATCTTTGTGTGTGCTGTTAGGAAGTGTTCTAATTTCATTCTTTTACATGTAGCTGTCCAGTTTTCCCAGCACCATTTATTGAAGAGGCTGTCTTTGCCCCATTGTATATTCTTGTATACTTTATCAAAAATAAGATACCCATAGGAGCATGGGTTTATTTTTGGGCTTTCTATCTTGTTCCATTGGTCTATATATCTGTTTTTGTGCCAGTACCATACTGTCTTGATGACTGTAGCTTTTTAGTGTAATCTGAAGTCAGGAAGGTCGATTCCTCGAGCTCCATTCTGCTTTCTCAGGACTGCTTTGGCTATTCGGGGTTTTTTGTGTTTCCATATGAATTGTGAAATTTTTTGTTCTAGTTCTGTGAAGAATGCCATTAGTAATTTGATAGGGACCACACTGAATCTGTAGATTGCAGTTTGGTAGTATAGTCATTTTCACAAAATCCATTCTTCCTACCCAGGAACATGGAATATTTCTCCATCTGTTTATGTCATCTTTAATTTCTTCCATTTGTGTCTTATAATTTTCTGTGTACAGTTCTTTTGTCTCCTTAGGTAAGTTTATTCCTAGATATTTAATTCTTTTTGTTGCAATGGTGAATGGGATTCCTTAATTTGTCTTTCTGATTTTTCATTGTTAGTACATAGAAATGCAAGTGATTTCTGAGTATTGATTTTGTATCCTGCAACTTTGCTAAATTCACTGATTCTCTACTAATTTTCTGACACTATCTTTAGGGTTTTCTATGTACAGTATCATGTTATCTGCAAACAGTGAGAGCTTACTTCTTTTCCAATCTGGATTCCTTTTATTTCTTTTTCTTCTTTCATTGCTGTAGCTCAGACTTCCAGAACTATGTTGAATAATAGTGGTGAAAGTGGACACCCTTGTCTTGTTCCTGATCGTAGGGATATGATTTTAGTTTTTCACCGTTGAAAGTAATGTTTGTTGTAGACTTATCATATACGGCCTTTACTATGTTGAGGTAGGTTCCTTCTATGCCCATTTTTTGAAGTTTTAATCATAAATGGGTGCTGAATTTTGTCAAAGGCTTTTTCTGCATCTATTGAGATGATCATATGGTTTTTATCTTTTGATTTGTTAATATTGTATATCACATTGATTGATTTGAATATATTGAAGAATCCTTGCATCCCTGGAATAATCCCAACTTGATCATGGTGTATGAACTTTTTGATGTGTTGCTGAACTCTGTTTCCTAAAATTTTGTTGAGGATTTTTGCATCTCCGTTCATCAGTGATATTGGCTTGTAGTTTTGTTTTTTTTGTGCTGTTTTTGTCTGGTTTTGGTATCAGGGTGATGGTGGCCTTGTAGAATGAGTTTGGAAGTGTTCCTTCCTCCTCAGTTTTTGAAAGAGTTTTAGAAGGATCGCCTTAGCTCTTCTCTAAATGTTTGATAGAATTCTCCTGTGAATCCATCTGGTCCTGGGCTTTTGTTTTTTGGGAGATTTTTGACCACAGATTCAATTTCAGTGCTTGTAATTGGATTGTTCATAATTTCTATTTCTTCCTGGTTCAGTCTTGGAAGATTGAACTTTTCTGAGACTCTGTCCATTTCTTCCAGGTTATCCATTCTATTGCCATTTAGTTGATCATAAGTCACTTATAATCCTTTGTATTTCTGCATTGTCTGTTGTAACCTCTCCTTTTTCATTTCTGATTTGTTGGTTTGATTCTTCTCTCTTTTGTTCTTGATGAGTCTGGCTAAAGTTTTGTCAATTTTGTTTACCTTTTCAAAGAAACAGCTTTTAGTTTTATTGATCTTTACTATTGTTTCTTTTATTTCTTTTTCATTTATTACTGCTTGGATCATTATGATTTCTTTCCTTCTACTAATTTTGAGGTTTTTTTTGTTCTTCTTTTTCCAGTTGTTTTAGGGGTAAAGTTAGGTTGTTTATTTGATGTTTTTCTTGTTTCTTGAGGTAGGATTGTATTGCTATAAACTTCCTCTTAGAACTGCTTTTGCTGCATCCCATAGGTTTTGAGTTGTCATGTTTTCATTGTCATTTGCTTCTAGAAATTTTTTGAGTTCCCTTTTGATTTCTTCAGTAACCTGTTGGTTATTTAGAAACGTGTTGCTTAATCTCCATGTGTTTGTGTTTCTTACAGTTCTTTCTTGTAATTGTTATCTAGTCTTATAGTGCTGAGGTTGGACAAGATGCATGATACGATTTCAATTCTCTTAAATTTACTGAGGTTTGATTTGTGACCCAGGATGTGGTCTATCCTGGAGAATGTTCCATGTGCACTTGAGAAGAAGGTGTATTCTTCTGCATTTGGATGGAATGTCCTGAAGATATCAATGGGATCCATCTCATCTAATGTGTCATTTAAGACTGGTGTTTCCTTATTAATTTTCTGTTTTGATGATCTGCCAATTGGTGTGGGTAGGGTGTTAAAGTCTCCTACTATTATTGTGTTACTGTCAATTTCTTCTTTTATGTCTGTTAGTGTTTGTCTTATGTATTGAGGTGCTCCTGTGTTGGGTGTATAGATATTTACAATTGTTATGTCTTCCTCTTGGATTGATCCCTTGATCATTATGTAGTGTCCTTCCTTATCTCTTGTAATTGTCTTTATGTTAAGGTCTATTTTGTCTGATATGAGGATTACTACTCCAGCTTTATTTTGCTTCCCATTTGCATGGAATATATTTTTCCATCCTCTCACTTTCAGTTTATATGTGTCTTGAGGTCTAAAGTGGGTTTCTTGTAGACAGCGTGTATATATATATATATATATATATATATATATATATATATATGTGTGTGTGTGTGTATATATATATCTATATCTATATATATCTATATCTTGTTTTTGTATATATATATATCTTGTTTTTGTATCCATTCAGCCAGTCTGTGTCTTTTGGTTAGACCATTTAATCTATTTACATTTAAAGTAATTATTGATATATATGTTCCTATTGCCATTTTCTTAATGTTTGGGGTTGATTTTGTAGCTCTTTTTTCTTCTCTTGTATTTCTTGACTATATAAGTCCCTTTAACATTTGTTGTAAAGCTGATTTTGTGGTACTGAATTCTCCTAACTTTTGCTTGTCTGAAAAGCTTTTTATTTCTCCATCAATTTTGAATGAGATCCTTGCTGGGTATAGTAATCTTGGTTGTAGATTTTTCCTTTCAGTACTTTAAATATATCCTGCCATTCCCTTCTGGACTGCAGAGTTTTTGCTGTAAGATCAGCTGTTAAGTATATGAACTTTCCCTTGTATGTTACTTGTTGCTTCTCCCTTGCTGCTTTAATGTTTTTTCTTTGTGTTTAGATTTTATTAGTTGGATTAGTATGTGTCTTGGCATGTTTCTCCTTGGATTTATCCTGTATGGGACTCTTTGTGCATCTTGCACTTGACTGACTATTTCCTTTTCCATGTTGGGGAAATTTCAAACTATATCTTTAAAAAATTTCTCATACCCTTTCTTTTTCTCTTCTTCTTCTGGAACCCCTATAATTCCAATGTTGGTGCATTTGATATTGTCCCAGAGGTCTCTGAGACTGTTATCAGTTGCTTTCATTCTTTTTACTTTATTCGACTCTTCAGAAGTTATTTCCACCACTTTGTCTTCCAGCTCACTGATTCATTCTTCTGCTTCAGATAATCTGCTATTCTTTCTAGAGTATTTTTAATTTCATTAGTTGTGTTGTTTGTCTATGTATGTTTATTCTTCAATTCTTCTAGGTCTTTGTTAATTTGTTCTTGCATTTTATCCATTTTGTTTTCAGTTTTTGATCATCTTTGCTATCATTATTCTGAATTCTTTTTCAGGTAGTTTGCCTATTTCCTCTTCATTTATTTGGACTAATGTGTTTCTAGTTGTTCCTTCATTTGTGTAGTTTTTGTCTGCCTTTTCATTATTTTTTTTTAACTTACTGTGTTTGAGGTCTGCTTTTCCCAGGCTTCAAGGTTGAATTCTTTCTTCTGTTTGGTTTCTGCCCTCCTAAGGTTGGTCCAGTGGTTTGTGTAAGCTTGTAAAGGGTGAGATTTGTGCTGAGTTTTTGTTTGTTTTTCCTCTGATGGGTAAGGCTGAGTGAGGTGATAATCTTGTCTGCTGATGATTGGGTTTGTATTTTTGTTTTATTTGTTGTTTAGATGAGGCATCCTGCACAGGGTGCTACTAGTGGTTGGTGATGCTGGGTCTGTATTCAAGTGGTTTTCTTTGTGTGAGTTCTCACTATTTGATACTCCCTAAGGTTAGTTCTCTGGTTGTCTAGAGTCTTGGAGTCAGTGCTCCCACTCCAAAAGCTCTGGGAACAAAGATTCCACAAGTGGTTTGTTATGGGATTGCTGCTGCTGCTGCTGCTGCTAAGTCGCTTCAGTCATGTCTGACTCTGTGCGACCCCATAGACGGCAGCCCACCAGGTTCCCCCGTCCCTGGGATTCTCCAGGCAAGAACACTGGAGTGGGTTGCCATTTCCTTCTCCAATGGAGGAAAGTGAAAAGTGAAAGTGAAGTCGCTCAGTTGTGTCCGACTCTTCGTGACCCCATGGACTGCAGCCTACCAGGCTCCTCCATCCATAGGATTTTCCAGGCAAGAGTACTGGATTGGGGTGCCATTGCCTTCTCCTTGTTATGGGATTAAGTGAGATTAAAACAAATATCCAAAAAAGAGAAACCAAAGATGAACCCCAGACAAATGGCAATTACAAAATCAGGCAAATAATTAAAATAATGGAATATACACATATACACATATACACCCATGAGCAAAGTGAAAACGGTCCACCAACAAAAGTAAAGTACAGTAGATTGACCCAACAAACGAAGGAAATAAAAAATTATATTTACCAGTTAAGAACAAAACTAACTAAAGCACAGACTGGAAAACAAAACTAAAGCAAGGTGCCAATTGGGGAATAAAGCAATGAAAATTAAACTACCAAATTGTTGATAGGAAAGGAAAGAAAGAAAGAATAGATATGCAAAGTTAAATAGAGGTAGATTAAGAAGATTTATATACATTAAAGATTAACTGCAAGGGGAAAAGAACAGTAGGAAAGACAAACAAAGGAATAAATGTAGAAAAAATATAATAGGTTTAAAAAATTAAAATTATAAAGAAGAGAAAAGAAAGAAAAAACAGAAGAAAGAAAAAAAGAAAAAGGAAAACTCCACAGAACTGCAAAAGCCCAATGTAGAGGCAAAGGTTTATAATAGCAATAAAAAAATGTTACTGATTAAAAAATAAAGCTCAAAATCTTAATTAGATTACATAGTGCCAATAAAATCAACAACTGCAACAGAGGTGGGTGGAAAGGGGGAAAAAATCCAAAGGAATCTACAGAGTGTCCAGGTTCGATGCACAATGCTGGATGCTTGGGGCTGGTGCACTGGGACAACCCAGAGGGATGGTATGGGGAGGGAGGAGGGGAACACATGTATACCTGTGGTGGATTCATTTTGATATTTGGCAAAACTAATACAATTATGTAAAGTTTAAAAAAAAAAAACATAGGTCAAATCTTTAAAAAAAAAACAAACATAAAAATAATAAATGTTTTTCTTGAGTCACTGCTGTCAGAGTCCTTCCCCTTGCTGGGAGTAACAGTCCACCTCACCTCCCTCGGATGCCCTCCAACACTGTGCTGATCTCTGGACCTGCTGTGGGGGCAGCTCAGGTTCTAATCTGGTCCTACTCCTGTATGTTCTTGCCTCCAATGTCCACAGTTATCAGAACTACTGAATTTTCTTTGGTGGGAGCGCTCAATGACCTTTTATATATTCCATAGACAGAGTCTGCCTAGTTGATCATGTGGATTTAATCTGCAGCTAGTACAGCTGGTGGAAAGGTTTTGGGTCTTCTTCCTTAGCCCCACTGCCCCTGGGTTTCAATTCGGGTTTTATTTCCACCTCTGCATGTGGGTCATCCACTGGGGTTTGGTCCTGAGGCTTCCCTGGAGGACTTGGGTCTGCGCCTGTGAGGGCCAGGTGTGGAGGAGGTGCAGCTGCTTGGGTCGCAGGGGTTCTGGCAGCACCAGGTACTCAGGGGAGTTGGTGGCTAGGGCAGCAGGAAATACAGTGCTCTAGGAGGGCATGGCACTCCATGGAGAAGGAAATGGCAACCCACTCCAGTATTCTTGCCTGGAGAATCCCAGGGATGGGGGAGCCTGGTGGGCTGCCATCTATAGGGTCGCACAGAGTTGGACAGGACTGAAGCGACTTAGCAGCAGTAGTAGGAGAGTGTGGCAACCAGTACTGGCCAGTACACTCCAGTATTTTTGCCTGGAGAACCCCCCTCCCTGACAGAGAAGGCTGGCAGACCACAGTTCACAGGGTTGCAAAGAGTTGGACACTGCTGAAGTGACCCTGCACGCATAGATGCAAGACTTTTTTGCTTGTGGCAGCTCTGCTCCAGTGAGAGTTGAGTGTGAAGGTGGCCCAGCTGCTTGGCCTGTGGGGACCCTGGCAGCGCGAAGTGTGCAGGGACACGGACTGCCTCCGCCGCAGGAGTTATGGCCCTATCAGAGTCTTTTATTCGAGCCCGTTGTAGCTGGCAATCAGAACGCCTCTTTGGCCAGTCTTTCTCTGTAGCTCTGCCCATTCAGGCACATAGAGGGACCCCCCCCTGGCCGGGCGTCCTACTCTTGTTCTGCACATCAGTCATTTAAAGAAGCAAACTGGGTGAGGTCCTACTCTGTAGTTCAGTGCATCAGACGTTTGATGGGCCAGCCTCTCTATTCAGCTGCTGCCAATGCTGGCATGTGGGGAGAGAGAGGCTATAGTGATGGCTCCATCCCCTATGTGTGACTTAGCAGTATCGCCTTGCTTCCATGGCCACCTGGCTTTCCTCCACAGGCATTTCTTATCACAATCTCCTCCTTCACCTCCCCTCGATCTGTCTCTCTGCAGTCAACAGCAGCCCTCGCCCTGGGCTCACTCCCCAAACTCCAGCTCCCAGCCGAGCTGCGCCTTCCAGGGGACCCTCATCCGTGTCCAGGGTATGTATGGCTGCAGCAAGGACTGTCTGATTCTCATTCCACTTAAGCTGCCACAGATCAGCTGTTTCACTCTCAGCCTTAAATGTTTCTCCTCCAACTCAGACAACTACCCCGATGTGTGCTCGGACCCCTGCTTTAGTTCCCCCACTCACCGAGGGCAGGTCCAATTCTACTAACACTCCTGTTTTCCCCCTTAGTTCCTTCATCCTACCAAGTTTTGCATGGTTCTATATATTCTTTTCCTCTGGTCAGGTACTCCTGTCCACTCTCAGCTGGTGTTATGCACGCACTTCTGTATCTTAAGGTGTATTCCTGATGTATCCATGGAGAGAGATGTACTCCACATCCACTGACTTCTCTGCCATCTTCAGTCCTCTTTTTCTGTCCTTTATAGTGCCCATACTTGCATGAAATGTTCCCTTGATGGCTCTAGTTTTCTTGAAGAGATCTCTAGCCTTTCCCATTACATCGTTTTCCTTTATTTCTTTGCATAGTTTATTAAGAAGGCTTTCTGAGCTCTCCCTGTTGGTCTCTGGAACTGTGACTAATTGGGTATGTCTTTCCTTTCCCCTCTTGCCTTTTTGCTTCTCTTCTTTCCTCAGCTATTTGTAAACCTCCTCAGAAAACCGCTTTGCTTTCTTGCATTTCTTTTTCTTGGCGATGGTTTTGGTCACTGCCTCCCATACAAAGTTACAAACCTTCATCCATACCTCTTCAGGCACTCTGTCTACCAGATCCAATCCCTTAAGTTTATTCATCACCTCCACTGTATAATCATAAAGGATTTTATTTAGGTCATACCTGAATAGCCTAATGATTTTCCCTACTTTCTTCAACTTAAGCTTGATTTTTGCAATAAGATGCTCATGATCTGAGCCAGAGTCAGCCCCAGGTCTGGTTTTTGCTGGTTGTTAGAGTTTCTTCATCTTTGGCTGGAAAGAACATAATCAATCTGATTTCAGAATTGGCTATATGGTGATGTTCACTTGTATAGTTGTCTCGTGTTGTTGGAAAGGGATATTTGCTTGACAAAACTCTGTTAGCCTTTGCCCTGCTTCATTTTGTACTCCAAGGCCAGACTTGCCTGTTGTTTCAAGTATCTCTTGACTTCCTACTTTTGCATTCCAATCCCCTATGATGAAAAGGAGCTTTGGTGTTCTAGAAGGTCTTGTGGGTGTTCATAGAACTAGTCAACTTCAACTTCTTCAGCACTAGTGGTTGGGGTGTAGACTTGGATTACCATGATGTTGAATGTTTTACCTTGGAAACGAAGCAAGATCATTCTGTCGTTTCTGCGTATCTGAGGTTTTTGCATATTTTGTCATTTTTGGATATCTGAGATTGCACCCAAGTATTGAATTTAAGATTCTCCTGTTGACTATGAGGGCTACTCCATTTCTTCTAAGGGATTTATGGCCACAGTAGCAGATATAATGGTCATCTGGATTAAACTCATCCATTCTAATCAATTTTAATTCACTGATTCTTAAGATGTTGATGTTCACTCTTGCCCTCTCCTGCTTGACCACATCCAATTTACCTTGATTCATGGACTCAATATTCCAGGTTCCTGTGCAATATTGTTCTTTACAGCATCGGACTTTACTTTCACCACCAGACACATCCACAACTGAACATCATTTCTACTTTGACTCAGCTGCTTCATTCTTTCTGGAGCTATTAGTAATTGCCCTCTGGTCTTCTCCAGTAGCATGTTGGACACCTTCTGACCTGTGGGGCTCATATTCTGGTGTCATACCTTTTTGCCTTTTCATACAGTTCATAGGGTTCTCATGGCAGGAATACTGGAGTGATTCATTCCTCCAGTGGACCGTGTTTTGTCAGCAGTCTTCACTGTGACTCATCAGTCTTGGGTGGCCCCACATGGCATGGCTCCTCATTGAGTTATGCAAGCTCCTTCAGCATGACAAGACTGTGATCCATAAAGTGGGTGTATATGTGTGCTCAGTCATGTCCAACTCTTTGCCACCCCATGGCTCATAGCCCTCCAGGCTCCTCTGTCGATGGAATTTTCAAGGCAAGAATACTGGAACAAGTTGCCATTTCCTACTCTAGGGGATATTCCTGACCCAGGGATCAAACCTGTGTCTCTTGCATTATACATATTTCCATTAAAAGTTACCCTTCCTGGCCAGTTGGTGATGACAGGAAATGTCCCTCCCAGGAATAATGACTAATATTTATTATAGTAATAGCTATAAGTTTTAAAACATTTATTATTGGTCCAATTCTGTGCTAAGTGAGCTCTTATATGCATTTTTGCAATTTTAATCCTCACAGTAATTTTAGGAGCACTAGATCTATTTGTTCTATAGGTAAGAAAATTGTGATTCCTTGTAGAGCATAGCAACTACTGACTGCAGCCTGAATTTTTGGGCCCCAGATCCTAAGCTACCACTCACCCCCACTGTATAAACTCCAGTCTCTCCTTGTTGAGATCCTCATGAGACCAATGCCCATCAACTCTGTGGACAGTCTCTGATCATCCCACTGGGACAGCAGTGATAGCATCAGCTCTGCTCTCCTCATTCCCACTCTCACCTCCCCAGCCAGTCTTGCCTCCAAAGCTCAAGGAATGAGTTTCTCATAATGTAGGTCAGCTCAAGGTGCCTTTCAGCTCCCTTCCCCCGGCCCTCAGCTTCCTGCACAATGGGCCCCTGCCATCCTCACTTGCCCACCTAACCCACCAGGCTAATCGCCTTGTGATTCCTGAACACATAAAGCTTATTCCACCTTTGGGTCTGTGCGCTGACACTTCCCTTGCCAGGAATATTCTTCTTCCAGTTTTTCCATGGCTAGCTCCTCTTGTCACTCAGCTTAAATGTTTCCTTCTCAGAGAGGCCTTCTCAACCACTCTGGTAGGAGCTTGTCAGCCACTCCAGTACATCATCCCAGTTGTCATCTCTGCCTTACACTGATTGGTATCTGACCATTTTCTTTTTCTTTCTTTTTTTTTTTTTTATATTGTTCTGCCTTCACTGCAATGTAAGTATCAAAGGCCAGAAGCTTTGTCCATATCTTTCACCACAATGTCTAGAATAGCACCTGGCCCGTGTTGGGCCCTCAATGATTACTTATCAGGTGAATACTGCTCCATTCCTTTCCCCTTGTCCTAGAATGAGACAACAACCGTCTTAACATAGATGACCTCCAGACAGCAGATAACCTGGAGGTTTTCCTAACATTCTTTGTGTTGCTCCTCCTGCTGTGGAATTCCAGCAGCCTGGAGTGAGCAGACCCCCTCACCTCTATAGGTCAGCAGGGCTTCATCCAGGAACTCGGCTGCCTTCCGGAAATGCTGGGAGATATCCACCTCAGGAAAGTCATCCACCTCCACACCCAGGTATTGGATCTCCAGGCCAGTGTAGAATTCAGGCCCCGTGTAGACACCAGTGCCATGAGCAGCATTCAGGATGTGAGTAATTCCCAGCCTCTTCAGCCTCCCCTTGTTCACAGCCACACTCCTAAAGAGAAAGAAGCAGGGACTTTTTTTTTTTTGCCAGCATCAGAACTAGAAAGGTACCTTACCTCTGAGATTGGAAGCCTGTTTCAGCAGGGTCAGGAGAGCCCAGCTGGGTGAAAACCACTTCCTCTGCTCCACGGTATGTCTGGGGCTTACTGCAAATATTGTTATAAAAATGGACCAGTGACCTAGTTCTAGCAAGAGAGAGAAGGGAGGGAGAGCTGGGCAGGGGAGGACAGGAGAAAGAGGAGAACAGGGCTGATGTGCAAGGAAAACATTGATTGACTGAGAAAGCTCTAGGCTAAAATTCCATGCCTTCAGGATCGACATTTATCAAGACACAAAAGTGGCAGTCAAAAATAATTATAAAATTAAGTATGTTTCACACTGATGTGGCATGCTATATTTTTCAAAGTGCTTTCATATGCGCTATTTTAATTTATCCTAATAATAAACTTAAGAAGTAGAATAACTATTCTTTTTCCTATCTGAAGATTGTAAAAATGAATCAACTATGTTTTAGGACTTGTTCCTAAGAAAAGACTCTGAACAAGAACTGGAGGTCAGGATCACTGACCGCCCAGAGCGGAAGTGGTGGAGCAGCCGGAAGTTGCCAGAGTTCCAGTCAGAAAGACTGGCAGGCAGACTTTGACAGGAGCCAGAGCCATGCTGAGGAGTTGGTGGCCATGGCGTTGGGTGAGCCACTCTACAAGTCCGAGTACATCAAGATGGCACCTGAGAACAAAGTTAGTGGCCAGTCTGTATTGTGAGGAAGTCAGAACATCGTTCTCAGTGGCAAGACCATTGTGATGAATGACTGTATTATCCGAGGGGATCTGACAAATGTAAGAGTTGGACGTCGTTGTGGTGTGAAAAGTCAGAGTGTCCTAAGGCCACCATTCAAGCAATTCAGCAAAGGTTGCATTTTTTCCTTTACATATTGGGGACCACATCTTTACTGAGGAAGATTGTGTGGTCAACGCAGCTCATATTGGCTCTTATGTTCACATTGGCAAGAATTGTGTGACTGAGTGCTGATGTGTCTTGAAAGGCTGTTGAAAAATTCTTGACAACACAGTATTACCCCCAGAAACTGTGGTCCCACCATTCACCGTCTTCTCAGGCTGCCCAGGACTTTTCTCAGGGGAGCTTCCAGAATGTACTCAGGAGCTGATGACTGACATCGCCAAGAGCGACTACCAACAGTTTTTGCCCTTGACACAGGTCTAATGTCTCTGCCTTGTGTCTTGAATTTGATTGAACTCTAAGATGAACTTGGGGACAAAGTGAGCCAGACAGCATCTACAAAGAGCTCTTGTGTCTTTGACACCTCCCACACTCTTTTTTTGTTGTTGTTGTTGACTTCCCTGGTGGCTCAGATGGTAAAGTGTCTGTCTACAATGCGGGAGACCCAGGTTCGATCCCTGGATTGGGAAGATCCCCTGGAGAAGGAAATGGCAATCCACTCTAGGACTATTGCCTGGAAAATGCCATGGACAGAGAAGCCTGGTAGGCTACAGCCCATGGGGTCACAAAAAGTCAGACACAACTGAGTGACTTCACTTTTCACACTCTTTTTTTGCTTGTTTGTTTAATTCTTTAGAATTTCTCAATCCTCCCAGGCTCTAAGCTCTTAAGACTTTAATAACAGAACGACTGGAGGGTTGTCTCCAAATGCTGTGCTTAAACCATATCTATTCACTGTCACTCTGTACCATGATGTGGGGAGCATAGACTCATCTGTTTCCAGCACTCCCGCCCTTTGCCCTGCGGGCAGCCAGTGGAGCAGGGCACTCTATCCCAGTGGGGAGGTTGTGTGCAGCCCATGGCCATGAGCTGCCACAGTGAGCACCATTCGCAGGGGTCACTGTTGGCTTCCTTGCTGCTCATGCAATTGGCCAGTTGCCACAGCTGCTTGTCATTTGCAAAAAAAAAAAGTGTTTGCCACTTTTCAGTGCCCAGGTTCCTCTTGGCTACTAAAACTTGCAGGGAGGGTGGTTAGTATTTCTCTTCTTTCCAAAATGACCTGATCATCTTAATTAGGAGTGAATAATTTAAGACTTTCTAGCGTTCTATTCTAGGGCCTTGGCTTTCATTAAAAGGGGGGCCCTTAGCATTCAGATTTTGTTTTTGCAAAGTCCCATGTTTGAGTCTCACGTATGGATGGACTAGACTAGCAGCCACTCCTTGTCTCATGGTGTTTAGGGGCAGCAGTGTATGCCTTATTTCACTGGAGATGTAGCATTTGTGACACTTGCTTTCTGGCCTGGAACCATTCAAACCATCCTGCATTTGCCAGAAATCTCACAGTTCAGACCAAAATACCAATACTTGGGCCCAATCTCATAGGTACATGGGGATCTCTTAAAATCATTCTGGGGGCCTGGAGTCCCGAGGAGTAGACAGAGTTGCCAGTGCTGTCCTTATCTTCTGGGTAATGGCACAATCCTTCCCGTTCTGCTCTAGTAGGAAGACTTAGAAGTGAAGGCCTGAGAAGGTCGGCCTTGCCTGACGCTCTAGTGCTACTGCGAATGGGGTAGGACAGTTCAGCCTCAAAGGTTAGGATCTAGCAGCAGCTGTCTTGACTTAATATCTGGTCTGGGGTTTGCAAAAAGAACTCTATGTAGTCACCTCTGCTAGTTCAATATAAAACTGCTTTCTGGTTTCTCATTTTTTATGTTTGTACATTAAAGGTGTGACACATGAAACAAACAAACAGAAAAAGAACTGGAGTTTGGGATTCCTAGTTCAGAGTTCTTTTTACTGCAGTGGAACAGGTGGAGCTTAGTTTGAAGAGCTTCTGCACACAGCGTTGCCCAAGAAGAAGCAGAGGCCTTCAGCTGGGGATTTCTGGAGATGCCCAGAGTCTCTGTTCATCACAGTGTGAATGTTTCTGAATCTATGGAGCTAATTAGAGATCACTTGGGACTTGGTGCCCAGCTCTGGGAATTGGGTTCTGGGCAACATATTATACCATGCTGGAGTATAAGACCCAATGTCCAAAGCTATTTTACCTATTGCCTGCTTTCAGGGCCCCAAATTCCCTCCCTTATATTGGGAAAAGATCTCATTAAGAAGCCAGTAGATCAGCAAAAATGGTTTCACAAATCAGTCTTTTGTTACCAATTATGTACTGGCAAGACCATGATGAAGGAATAAGATGTGAGTGAGTTGTTTGGGGTTTTGTTCTGGATACCACTGATAAACTTTTGAAAAACAACATTTTGTTTTCTGATTATAAAAATAAATGTTTACTGTAGGATATCTATACAATTCAAAAATCACTTATAGAACCACCTCCCAGCAAGAAGTATTGTGAAATTTTTATCACATTTGTTTCTAATTTGTTGTCTATGCAAAAGCACATGTGCACACACACACACACACTATATCAGTTAGTATCATATCGTATATACAGGTTTTGTAACCTATCTATCCTCTTAATATATTGTGGATATTTTCATAAGTTAGTAAATACATATAAAATCAATATTGTCAATGGCTCCAAGTGCCCCATTATATGGTTGTTACAGATGTCATGGAATAATGGTAATAGTGAGGTGTGTGCTATTGGCAAGGCTCTGGGCAGGTAGGAAGGCCCAGAGAGGGCACCTGGGGCAGCGGGGAAGGCTGTGAACGAGAGCCCTGTCAGGAGGTTGGAGGATAAACAATCATACCAGCATTTTTGCCTGGGAATCCCTGTGTGCAGATGGGTGGGCTGGGTCTTTCTCCAAGGTGGGGGCTGGAAAAATGCTCAGGCAGCATCCATTTGCTGGATGGAGCTATTGGAGCTGTTGGTCCAAGTTGGGGGAATTTCATCTCTCTTGGGCACTACCCAGAGGGCTGGGACAAAGGCTCATGACCATCCAGCCATCAGACTCACTTCTCTGCTATGAAGACGTTGGGCCAGACCTCATCCACCTCATTCCAGGGAGCCTCTTGGCGGTCTTGGACCAAGGCCCGCTGGAGGTCCAGGATGCAGGGAGTGTTGTACAGGCTGGTGTCATCCATCTTCTCCCTGACGCGGTTGTACAGGTCCTCCACCAGCAACTGCTCGGCAGACTCCAGCATGCCTGGACACTCTGCCTCGACTCTGACCCCACGTGACTTGAGTTCTAGGGGGAGAAGCAGCATTCTCATCAAAGAGAAAGAACACCACGACCCTCCCTGCTCCTTGGAAGAATCCACAATTGGCCCATTTTCTGCCGGGACTCTGTGTATGGGATGAATCTGATCTTCCAGGAAGGACTTAACAGGGATCAGCAGTAGCATAGATGTACTGGGGTGGGAGAAGGGACGTCAGTTTCCCTCATCTCCTCCCATATTTCTATAAAACTGGCTGATAGTTTCTTGGACCACGGTCCTTAAGTAGCTAGTATATGTCCGATTTACACTTGTAAAACCCATAGTGAAACAAAATGTATGCTTAGATGCATTTACCAGATGAATACATGACATTCTTTAGTAACACAATTCATTCCATTAGTTCGAATCCATTATGTACAGAGGGCAAATAACTGGGAAAAGTAAAATTTTCAACAGTCACTTATGCTAGATCATGTTCTAATACACCTTTAGTTTACTTATTTCATTTATTGTCTGAATGCATTACTTGGGCACAATCTCAAAAATGACAGAGTGATCTCTGTTCATTTCAAAGGCAAACCATTCAATATCATAGTAATACAAGTCTATGTGCCAACCAGTAACGCTGAAGAAGCTGAAGTTGAATGGTTCTATGAAGAGCTACAAGACCTTCTAGAACTAACACTCCAAAATGATGTCCTTTTCATCATAGGGGACTGAAATGCAAAAGTAGGAAGTCAAGAGATATCTGTAGTAACAGGCAAATTTCACCTTGGAGTACAAAATGAAGCAGGGCAAAGGCTAACAGAGTTTTACCAAGAGAACACACTGGTCATAGCAAACACTCTCTTCCAACAACACAAGAGAAGACACTACATGTGGAATCACCAGATGGTCAATACCGAAATCAGATTGATTATGTTCTTTGCAGCAGAAGATGGAAAAGCTCTATATGGTCAGCAAAAAAAAAAAAAAAAAAGACTGGGAGCTGACTGTGGCTCATATCATGAAATTCATGAACTCCTTATTGCCAAATTCAGATTTAAATTGAAGAAACTAGGGAAAACCACTAGGTCATTCAGGTATGACCTAAATCAAATCCCTTACAGTGGAAGTGACAAATAGACTCTAGGGATTAGATCTGATAGAGTGCCTGAAGAACTATGGATGGAGGTTTGTGACATTGTACATCCCCAAGAAAAAGAAATGCAAAAAAGGCAAAATGCTTGTCTAGGGAGGCCTTACAAATAGCTGAGAAAAGAAGAGAAGCCAAAAGCAAAGGAGAAAAGGAAAGCTATACCCATCTGAATGCAGAGTTCCAAAGAATAGCAAGGAGAGATAAGAAAGCCTTTCTCAGTGATCAGTGCACAGAAATAGAGGAAAACAATAGAATGGGAAAGACTAGAGATCTCTTCAATAAAATTAGAGATATCAAGGGAACATTTCATGCAAAGATGGGCACAAAAAAGGACAGAAATTGTATGGACCTAACAGAAGCAGAAGATATTAAGAAGAGGTGGTAAGAATACACAGAAGAACTGTACAAAAAAGATCTTCGGACCCAGATAACCATGATGGGGTGATCACTCACCGAGAGCCAGACATCCTGGAATTGGAAGTAAAGTGGGCCTTAGAAAGCATCACTAAAAAACAAAGCTAGTGGAGGTGATGGAATTCCAGTTGAGCTATTTCAAATCCTAAAAGATGATGCTGTGAAAGTGCCACACTCAGTATGCCAGCAAATCTGGAAAACTCAGCAGTGGCCACAGGACTGGAAAAGGTCCATTTTCATTCCAGTCCCAAAGAAAGGCAATGCCAAAGAGTGTTCAAACTACCGCACAATTGCAGTCATCTCAAACACTAGCAAAGTAATGCTCAAAATTCTCCAAGCCTGGCCCCAGCAGTACATGAACTGTGAATTTCCAGATGTTCAAGCTGATTTTAGAAGAGGCAGAGGAACCAGAGATCAAATTGCCAACATCTGTTGGCTCATCAAAAAAGCAAGAGAGTTCCAGAAAAACAACTACTTCTGCCTTATTGACTATGCCAAAGCCTTTGACTATGTGGAGCACACTAACTCTGGAAAATTCTTCAAGAGTTGGGAATACCAGACCACCTTACCTGATTCCTTAGAAATCTGTACGCAGGTCAAAAAGCAACAGTTAGAACTGGACATGGAACAGACTGGTTCCAAATTGGGAAATGAGGACATCAAGACTGTATATTGTCACCTTGCTTATTTAACTTATATGCAGAGTACATCATGCAAAATGCTGGGTTGGATGAAGCACAAGTTGGAATCAATATTGCCAGGAGAAATATCAAAAATCTCAGATACACAGATGATACCGCCCTAAAGGCAGAAAGTGAAGAGGAACTAAAAAGCCTCTTGATGAAAGTGAAAGAGGAGAGTGAAAAAGTCAGCTTAAAACTCAACATTCAGAAAACTAAGATCATGGCATCTGGTCCCACCACTTCACGGCAAAAAGATGGGGAAACAATGGAAACATGAGAGACTTTATTTTGGGGGGCTCCAAAATCACTGCAGATGGTGACTGCAGCCATGAAATTAAAAGATGCTTGCTCCTTGGAAGAAAAGCTATGGCCAACCGAGACAGCATATTAAAAAACAGAGCCATTACTTTGCCCACAAAGTGCATATAGTCAGAGCTATGGTTTTTCCAGTAGTTATGTATAGATGTGAGAGTTGGACTGTAAAGAAAGCTGAGCATGGAAGAATCGATGCTTCTGAACAGTGGTGTTGGAGAAGACTCTTGAGAGTCCCTTGGACTGCAAGGAGATCCAACCAGTCAATTCTAAAGGAAATCAGTCCTGAATATTCATTGGAACAACTGATGCTGAAGTTGAAACTCCAGTACTTTGGCCATCTGATGCAAAGAACTGACCAATTGGAAAAGACTCTGATACTGGGAAAGATTGAAGACAGGAGAAGGGGCTGACAGAGGATGAGATGGTTGGATGGCATCACCAACTGAATGGACATGAGTTTGAGCAAGCTCTGGGTGTTGGTGATGGACAGGGAAGCCTGGCATGCTGCAGTCCATGGGATTGCAGAGTCAGACATGACTGATCAACTGAACTGAACTGACTGCCTCTCTAGAGTGTAGGCCTGTGATCCACAACCTCCCAGCTCTATGACAGCTGGGAAAACTTTGCAATGAGCCCTGATGCCAGTCACAAGACATCATACAGGACCTTTTTGACAACAGCCCAGAAAAGCTCAAATTTCAAATGAATTCCCTCTTGATTGAAACTTTATCTTCTCCTTCCAATGTATTTTCTTCCAAATTATCAAATATAGAGGAAAGTAAGATCTTTCATTTCTCTAAGAATTTATCAGTTCAGTTCAGTCGCTCAGTCATGTCTGATTCTGCGACCCCATGGACTGCAGCACCCGAGGTCTCCTCGGGTGCTGCAGTCCTTGGGGTCCATCACCTGTCCATCATCCAACTCCCAGAGTTTACTCATACTCAGGTCCGTTGAGTTAGTGATGCCATCCAACCTTCTCATTCTCTGTCAGCTCCTTCTCCTGTCTTCAGTCTTTCCCAACATCAGGGTCTTTTCCAATGAGTCAGCTCTTTGCAGCAGGTGATCAAAGTATTGGAGTTTCAGCTTCAGCATCAGTCCTTCTAATGAATATTCAGGACTGATTTCCTTTAGGATGGACTGGTTGGATCTCCTTGCAGCCCTAGGGACTCTTGAGAGTCTTCTACAACACCACAGTTTAAAAGCATCAATTCTACAGCACTCAGCTTTCTTTATAGAACAACTCTTACATCCATACATGACTATTGAAAAATCATAGCTTTGACTAGACAGACCTTTGTTGGCAAAGTAATGTCTCTGTTTTTTAATATGCTGTCTAGGTTGATCATAACTTCTCCCAAGGAGTAAGCGTCTTAATTTCAAGGCTACAGTCACCATCTGCAGTGATTTTGGAGCTCAAAAAAATAAAATCTGTCACTGTTTCCACATCTATTTGCCGTGAACTGATGGGACCTATGGTCATGTATGGATGTGAGAGTTGGACTGTGAAGAAGGCTTAGCACAGAAGAATTGATGCTTTTGGACTGTGGTGTTGGAAGAAGACTTTTGAGAGTCCCTTGGACTGCAAGGTGGTCCAACCAGTCCATTCTGAAGGAGATCAGCCCTGGATTTTTTTTGGAAGGAATGATGCTAAAGCTGAAACTCCAGTACTTTGACCACCTCATGCGAAGAGTTAACTCACTGGAAAAGACTCTGATGCTGGGAGGGATTGGGGTCAGGAGGAGAAGGGGATGACAGAGGATGAGATGGCTGGATGGCATCACTGACTCGATGGACGTGAGTCTGGGTGAACTCCAGGAGGTGGTGATGGACAGGAAGACCTGGCGTGCTGCGATTTATGGGGTCGCAAAGAGTCGGACATGACTGAGCGACTGAACTGAACTGAACTGATGGGACCAGATGCCATGATCTTAGTTTTCTGAATGTTGAGTTTTAAGACAACTTTTTCACTCTCCTCTTTCACTTTTGTCAAGAGGCTCTTTAGTTCTTCTTCACTTTCTGCCATACAGGTGGTGTCATCTGCATATCTGAGGTTATTGATATTTTCCCTGGCAATCTTGATTCCAGCTTGTGCTTCTTCCAGCCCAGTGTTTCTCATGAAGTACTCTGCATATAAGTTAAATAAGCAGGGTGACAATATACAGCCTTGACATAGTCCTTTCCCGATTTGGAGCCAGTCTGTTGTTCCATGTCCAGTTCTAACTAACTGTTGCTTTTTGACCTGCATACAGATTTCTCAGGAGTCAGGCAAGGTGGTCCTGTATTCCCATTTTTTAAAGAATTTTCCACAGTTTGTTGTGATCCACACAGTCAAAGGCTTTGGCATAGTCAATGAAGCAGAAGTAGTTGTTTTTCTGGAACTCTCTTGCTTTTTTGATGAGCCAACAGATGTTGGCAATTTGATCTCTGGTTCCTCTGCTTCTTCTAAAACCAGCTTGAACATCTGGAAGTTGACAATTCACGTATTGTTGAAGCCTGGCTTGGAGAATTTTGAGCTTTACTTTACTAGCATGTGAGAGGAGTGCAATTGTGTGGTAGTTTGAGCATTCCTTAGTGTTGCCTTTCTTTGGGATTGGAATGCAGACTGACTTTTTCCAGTCCTGTGGCCACTGCTGAGTTTTCCAAATTTGCTCGCATATTGAGTGCAGCACTTTCACAGCATCATCTTTTAGGATTTGAAATAGCTCAACTGGAATTCCATCATCTCCACTAGTTTTGTTCGTAATGATGCTCCTAAGGCCCACTTGACTTCACATTCTAGGATGTCTGGCTCTAGGTGAATGATCACACCATTGTGATTATCTGGGTCATGAAGATCTTTTTTGTACATTTCTTTGTATTCTTGCCACCTCTTCTTAATATCTTCTGCTTCTGTTAGGTCCATACCACTCTGTCCTTTATTGAGCGCATCTTTGCATGAAATGTTCCCTTGGTATCTCTAATTTTCTTGAAGAGCTCTCTAGTCTTTTCCATTCTACTGTTTTCCTCTATTTCTTTGCATTGATCACCGAGGAAGGCTTTCTTATCTCTCCTTGCTATTCTTTGGAACTCTGCCTTCAAATGGGTATATTTTTCTTTTTCTCCTTTGCTTTTGGCTTCTCTTCTTTTCACAGCTATTTGTAAGGCCTACTCAGACAGCCATTTTGCCTTTTTTTTTGCATTTCTTTTTCTTGGGGATTGGTCTCGATCCCTGTCTCCTGTACAATATCACGAACCTCTGTCTGTAGTTTATCGGGCACTCTGTCTATCAGATCTAGTCCCTTAAATCTATTTCTCACTTCCTCTGTATAATCGTAAGGGATTTGATTTAGGTCATCCCTGAATGGTCTAGTTACTAAGGAGAAGGAAAAAGAAGGTAAGTAGGAAACAGGTGTCCTCCATGTTGGTCATAACCTCTTGCCAGCACCACCTCTTCTCCATGGGTGAAATGTGGGTGAAGAGTGCAGCCGCATTTGGCAAATAGATGTGGCCTTGCTCTTCATGGAATGAGCAGGTGTGTGTGAGCTGGGCATGGCACTCAAATTCTGTCGATCCAGGAGTCCTGAGTTCTGCTGAGGGCTGAGGGCTTCATTTCCCTAAAGCTTCCCTTTCCTCTCCTCCCTTATTTCTGCACCACCTGATGGGCCCCACATCCATTCACAGGTCTCAGCTCTAAGTGTTCTTTGATCTCCATTTCAAAAGCAGAAAGAAGGAAACCTCTGCAATCCCAGTGCTCTATTTTGTTTAAAAATAGATGAAGTGTTCCTATTTTCTCCACCACTCTGGACTCTCCTGGGGTCTTAAATGGCAAATGTAAAAGCCTTTCTCTTTCCTTACTTCTAAGTAGAAGTAAGATTTCTACTTAGGTATTTTTACTACACTGAGAAAAAGACTCCCCACTGCCTCATTAAAACATGCAGCTGGGCCTTCCTCAGCTATTTACATAGCAGGGGATTGTTTTGAGTTCTTTTCCTTCCAGTTTAAAACAAATGTGCCAGTTCCTTACCCACACCGGGTACTTTCCCTAGGTTTCTAGTCCACACCTCAGCCACATCAGTTCTCCCATTTATTTCTACTCCTGGAAGTTTCTTCAAAAGACAGTTAAGCCCAGACAATTCTCTGCACTCTCTCAGATGTGTGGCATATGCAGACTTTCCTGAAATTGGAAGGTTCTGCCACATCCATTTTTACATCTCTAGTCATTACTGAGTAGGGCAATGTTTTGAAAGATCACTTGGTACATTTTCCTTTTTTCTGTAATTTATTCTTTGCTTCTTCTTCCACCACCCATCAGCCACTCAGACTACTGAAACTTTGACTTAATGCCTAGATATGACCTAGGATTGGAAAAAAATGCATTGCTCATTTTCAGGTCTCAGTATAAACGTTGAATGTCCCTAGAACCCCACAGACCTGACAGTGAAGCTTTCAAAGAGAGCACATGGTTTTCTCACTACTCCTTAAACTGGACTCTTACTCACACACAAACCTGGAGAGTAGAGCAGAAAGGGAAGCGCAGAGCATGGATGATGCAGGATGGGCTGTTAGGGACATTCCTAACCACTCAGGAGGGACAAAGAACTTTCAGAGTTAGAGTGGTGCTGTGAGCAGTTTAGAAAGAACTGGATTGGGGTCAAGACACCTTGGCCAGGGCTTATCTGGTGACTCAGTGGTACAGAATCCTCCTGCCAGTACAGGAGACATGGGTTCGATCCCCGGTCCGGGAAGATCCCATATGCTGTGGAGCAACTAAGCTCATGCACTGCAACTATTAAGCCTGAGCTCTAGAGCCAGGGAACTGCAACTTCTGAAGCCTCTGCACCCTACAGCCTGTGCTCTGCAACAAGAGAAACCACTGCAGTGAGAAGCCCTCACACTGCAATGAAGAGTCCGCCACTCACCACAACTGGAGAAAAGCCAGTGCAGCAACAAAGACCCAGCACAGCCAAAAAATAAATAAATAAAAATTCAAAATGCACACCTAGGCCTGCCTAGGAGCGAGGCAATAGCAACCCCAGGAAGGGCAATAAAGAAAACAGAAAAAAAGTAGTTATTTGAGAAGATGGAGCCTCCTGGGATTCCCAGACCAACAAGCAACATCAGGTAAAATATCTCATTCCTCATCAAGTGTATAGGAGACCCAGATGTCCTCAGAGACCCAAAGGATCTAGGGCCTAAGGAAGACCTGGGGTTACATGGAAAAGGAGTAGTATGTTTGGTTCTCATCACTAGGGAAGTGATCCTGGCCACCAGCTGTGGATGCCAGATTAGGCTCAAGGCCAGGTGGGTGCTGTGTCATTAATAGGACTGACTTACCCCACTATCGGAGAAGGCAATGGCACCCCACTCCAGTACTCTTGCCTGGAGAATCCCATGGACGGAGGAGCCTGGTAGGCTGCAGTCCATGGGGTCGATAAGAGTCGGGCACAACTGAGTAACTTCACTTTCACTTTTCACTTTCTTGCTTTGGAAAAGGAAATGGCAACCCATTCCAGTATTCTTGCCTGGAGAATCCCAGGGATGAAGGAGCCTGTTGGGCTGCCGTCTATGGGGTCGCACAGAGTCGGACACGACTGACATGACTTAGCAGCAGCAGCAGCAGCAGCAGCAACCCCACTATACTCATCAAAGTGAGAGAGACACCAAAGGCAAAGGCATGAGAAGGGAGAGGAATGAAATTGTGAAAGATTATTGCCCAAATTTCCATCCAATCTGGATGCGTATCCTTGAATGAAATATTGTATGGGTTCTGCTCTAAAATTTCCTGTATAAATATTAACATCTTTTTCCATTCCATCTTTTTTTTTTTTTAACCTTCTCCCCATTCATACTTCAGTGTGAAAACTATCTTTAATCTCTGGTGTAAATGCAGGTTTAAATATAGACATGCCCTTGAACAGAACCCTGTGGATGCTCCCAGCCATTTTGGGGGCTCTCAGATCTGCATCTGTAGCATAACCAGGACCCCTGAGTTTAACTGAAAAATTGGAGTAGAGGCCCTAGTGGCAGATTGGAGTTACCTCCCTGGCTGTTGACTAGAGAACCGTTCACACTGAGACATAATAATTTCCATCCTGTCCCATGAAGGTTGATGAGGAGGGGTTGGAGGAACTGTCTTCTTTGGACCTGCTCTTCTTAATGTGATGGGAATCACATGAGAAACACATGACATCTCCCAATGAGCCCCTTCTGAGGGTCTCCAGATGACCCATGGACCCTCCCACCTGGCGTCTGATGGCATCACCTTCATTGATGATCTGTTTAGCTGCAACAGCTGAGGAGAGGTGAATGGGATCCATGAAAATGCTTTCTGTTTCTGCATCTGAGACCATTGAGTACCTGAAAGAAGAGGATATCATGTGAGATGACTTAGAGCATCTGAATGGAAGGTAATCTTTTTAGACAAGAAACCTAGATCCGATTATAGCCATGAGTGGCAAACAATGAGAGATAAAAGGAATGCCTTCTTAAGAATGCAGACCACTGGGTATGCTATGGCTTAGTCACCTACTTATTTTTAGACCAGAATTGATGCCTTGATATGTGATGACGTGGTAGTCTGGGTTGTGGAGGGAAGAGACTGGGGGGAACCTACACTAATGTGGCTCCACTTTCTCTGTGTGTTCCTACCCTTGGATGTACTGCTGCTCCTTTTTTCTTTTCCTGTCCCTGCCTCTCTGTTACAATTACAATCGGATGTCCCTACCTGTGCTTCTACCAGGGTTCTGCTAGATTGTTGGGCTGGGTAGGCTGCCACCACTCCCTCCATGCACCCGTATCTTCTGCCTGCTTAAAGGCATGGGCTGATGAAGAAGGGCTGGCACAGCACCAAGGGAAGTGTGAAGACGTGATAAACTGCACAGTCCTGATTCTGAATACAAGAAATCCAGGATCTTCCTAAGTCCAGGGAAGCAATAGAGTCACTTAGGTATATGTTAGTTTTCTGGAAAGAATTCAGCAGAGGTGTCCAAAGGGATCTTTGGGGAATATGGTGAATCAAGGGCAGAAACAAGGCTTAGGACATATAATAGTGGGTCCCTGGAAAAGGTGACAACCCACTCCAGGATTCTTGGCCAGAAAATCCCATGGACAGAGGAGCCTGGTGGGCTACAGTCCATGGGGTCACACATACATGCATAGTGGTGGGTTCCCTCCTCTCTGATGGGTTCTTCTCTTTTCCAGGTGTCATGGTGAGCTCTGGATCTTTTTCACTTAGTCTTTCCTTTCCTTTATATCTACAGAGGATTTTTTTTTTAAGTGAGAAGGCTTAATGGATACCATTTTCCCACAAAAATTCCATCATGCCTCATTTGTTTTATAGTCAAACCCTCCCTGTACCTCACCCCCTAGTAATCACCAATCTGTTTTCTGTCCCTAAGTGTGGCCTTTTCCAGAAGGTTAAATAAATGTGATAATATAGTAGTCTTTTTGATATGGTTTATTTCACTTAGCAAAATGAATCTGAGTGATCTAATCTATTGCAATAATATAATAATAATAATAATAATAGAGTCAATAAGTTGTTCCTTCTTATTGCTGAATAATATTTCATTTCTTAGGCACTGCAGGCTATTGCTGCCATCGCTGTCACACTGCCTGAGTGAAGACGGTGTATTCCATAGGAAAGTATGATACACTTACTGCTGATGTGGTGATACTTTGGATTCTGGTTTTCTTCCTCAATCTGCCTGCTACTATTTACTTTTCAGAATCCTGAAACAGTTGCTGTATCCTTCTGTCCAGGTTTTATAAGGGCAATCCATGGGAGAGTCTGGGTGAAGGGTGTGTTTGCCATCTTTTCCAGAACTGGAAACTTGTACTTTATCTTTCTGATTTTAAAAGTCTGAAGTCAATATGTTTCCTGACTCTTATAATTGACCTATTTTCTCTCTGTGGAAACCAACAGGGTCTCTTTTAGTTTGCAATGTTTAGAAATTTCCTGTGATGTTCCTTTTTTGGTATTAGTTCTAGAAGGTCTTGTAGGTGATATCCTTTTCATCATAGGGGACTGAGATGCAAAAGTAGGAAGTCAAGAGATACCTGGAGTAACAGACAAATTTCACCTTGGAGTACAAAATGAAGCAGGGCATAGGCTAACAGAGTTTTGCCAAGAGAACACACTGGTCATAGCAAACACCCTCTTCCAACAACACAAGAGAAGACTCTACACATGGATATCATCAGATGGTCAATATCGAAATCAGATTGATTATGTTCTTTGCAGCCAAAGATGGAAAAGCTCTATACAATCAGCAAAAACAAGACCAGGAGCTGACTGTGGCTCAGATCATGAACTTCTTATTGCCAAATGCAAACTTAAATTGAAGAAAGTAGGGAAAACCACTAGCTTATTCAGGTATGACTTAAATCAAATCCCTTAAAATTTTGCAGTGGAAGTGACAAATAGATTCAAGGGATTAGATCTGATAGAGTTCCTGAAGAACTATGGACGGAGGTTCATAACATTGTAAGGGGGCAGTGATCAAAATCATCCCCAAGAAAAACAAATGCAAAAAGTAAAATGGCTGTGTGAGGAGGCATTACAAATAGCTGAGAAAAGAAAAGAAGTGAAAGGAAAAGTAAAGATAAATCCATCTGAATGCAGAGTTTCAAAGAATAGCAAGGAGATAAGAAAGCCTTCCTAAGTGAAAAATGAAATTGAAATTTGCTCAGTTGTGTCTGACTCTTTGTGACCCCATGGGATTTTCCAGGCCAGAATACTGGAGTGAGTAACCATTTCCTTCTTCAGGGGATCTTCCCAACCCAGGGGTCAAACACAGATCTCCTGCAATGCAGGATGATTTTTTACCATCTGAGCCACCAGGAAAGCCCCTTCCTAAGTGATCAGTTCAAAGACATAGAGGAAAACAACAGAGTGGGAAAGCCTAGAGATCTCTTCAAGAAAATTAAAGATACCAAGGGAACATGTCATACAAAGATGGGCACAATAAAGGAAAGAAATGGTATGGTCCTAACAGAAGTGGAAGATATTAAGAAGAGGTGGCAAGAATACACAGAAGAACTGTACAAAAAAGACCTTCATGACCCAGATAACCGTGATGGTGTGATCACTCACCTAGAGCCAGATATCCTGGAGTGTAAAGTCAACTGGACCTTAGGAAGCATCATTGAGAACAAAGCTAGTGGAGGTGATAGAATTCCAGCTGAGCTATTTCAAATCCTAAAAGATGATGCTGTTAAAATGCTGTACTCAATATGCCAGCAAATTTGGAAAACTCTGCAGTGGCCACAGGACAGGAAAAGGTCAGTTTTCATCCCAATCTCAAAGAAAGGCAATGCCAAAGAATGTTCAAACTGCTAAACAATTGCACACATCTCACACACTAGCAAAGTAATGCTCAAAATTCTCCAAGCCAGGCTTGAATAGTATGTGAACTGAGAACTTCCATATGTTCAAGCTGGAATTAGAAACGGCAAAAGTACTAGAGATCAAATTGCCAATAACTGTTGGATGATAGAAAATGCAAAAGAATTCCAGAAAAACATCTACTTCTGCTTCGTTGACTACACTAAAGCCTTTGACTATGTGGATCACAACAATACACAACTGTGGAAAATTTTTCAAGAGATGGGAATACCAGACCACCTTACCTGCCTTCTGTGAAACCTGTATGCAGGTCAGGAACCAACAGTTAGAACCAGACCTGGAACAACAGATTGGTTCCAAATTGGGAAAGGAGGATGTCAAGGCTGTATATTGTCACTCATCTTATTTAACTTTATATACAGAGTACATCAGGCAAAATGCTGGGCTAGATGAAGCACAAGCTGGAATCAAGATTACAGGGAGAAATATCAATAACCTCAGATATGCAGATGACACCACCCTTATCATAGAAAGCGAAGAGGAACTAAAGAGCCTCTTGATGAAAGTGAAAGAAGAGAGTCAAAAAGTTGGTTTAAAATTCAACATTCAAAAAATTAAGATCATGGAATCTAGTCCCATCACTTCATGGCAAGTAGATGGAGAAACAATGTAAACAGTGCCAGATTTTATTTTCTTGGGCTCCAAGATCACTTCAGATGGAGTGATCTCAGCCATGAAATTAAAAGGTGCTTGCTCCTTGGAAGAAGACTTATGACAAACCTAGACAGCATATTAAAAAGCAGAGATATTACTTTGCCAACAAAGGTCCATCTAGTCAAAGCTACGTCATGTATGGATGTGAGAGTTGGACTATAAAGATGGTTGAGCACCAAAGAATTGATGCTTTTGAACTGTGGTGTTGGAGAAGACTCTTTAGAGCCCCTTGGACTGCAAGGAGATCAAACCAGTCAATCCTAAAGGAAATAAGTCCTAAATATTCATTGGAAGGATTGATGCTGAAGCTGAAGCTCCAATACTTTGACCACTTGATGTGAAGAGCTGATTCACTGGAAAAGACCCTGATGCTGGGAAAGATTGAGGGCAGGAGGAAAAGGGGCTGACAGAGGATGAGATGGTTGGATGGTATCACCAACTCAATGGACATGAGTTTGAGCAAGCTTGGGGAGCTGATGATGGACAGGGAAGCCTGGCGTCTTGCAGTCCATGGGGTCATGAAGAGTCGGACATGACTGAGTGAACAACAACAAAATTATATTCCTTGGTCAATGTTAATCCAATGTGTTGGTTATGGATACCATTTTGAGTGCCTTTTATGAGTTTGTAATAATCCTGACAAAATAGGTTTTATTTTTCATGCTTTAAGGTGAGGAAATTGTGGCATAGAGAGGTTAAAAAAATTGCCCCAAACAGTAAATAAGTGGGATAGCTAAGTTGCAAACATAGAACAGTCCTGCTCTGAGTCCACTCTTCAGTCCACTGCAATGCATGGATACCATTTTGATTGGAAAGGGGAGGTGAATTGGCTGTGGAGAAACCCCAGCTGGATCCCCAGGCCCAACATAGACTTTGACACAGAAAATACTTAAAGAATACTTGTTGAAAACATGGATGGATGGTTGCATGGATTTGGTTGAGTTGAGCTGAGTCCAGCTGAACTGAACGGAACTAAGTTGTGCTAAGTTTAGCTGAATTGATTAGCAGAACAATTACCTTGTAGTAGACACCCACGTTGGATTTCCCACTTGGGAGAATGATGTAATCAGAACCAGCAAAGATATGAAGAAAGAAATGTCTTTGACAGAAGAAAGGAGTAGCTAATGTCTCTACCCAGGATGTGGCTAAATCTGTCCATGCAGGTCAGCACAATGTGGCATCATCACTGGTAGTTCCTGAGGGATTTCCAAGAGCAACTGCGATGGATTATTCCCAAGTATAACTTGTGACCAGAAGATGCATTTCAAATAAGCATAACTGGGGAGTAAGTGTGACTATTAAGAGTGAAATTTGTGAGACATTAATATCATCCTGGATGCCAGAACTAGAGAGGCTTTTTGAGACCTCTTTGCTTTGTAAAGATAATAAAGAGTAGAACACCCAGTGGGTTGTACACAAGCTGTAAATGTACAGATTTGTTGTTATTCAGTCGCTGAGTCATGTCTGACTCTTTACGACCCCATGAACTGTAGCACACCAGGCTTCCCTGTCCTTCACTATCTCCCAGAGTTGGCTCAAACTCATGTCCATTGAGTCAATGATGCTATCCACCCATCTCATTTTCTGTCACCCCCTTCTCCTCCCACCTTCAATCTTTCCCAGTATCTTTTCCAATGAGTCAGCTCTTCACATCAGGTGGCCAAAGTATTGGAGCTTCAGCTTCAGCATCAGTCCTTCCAATGAATACTCAGGGTTGATTTCCTTTACAATTGACTGGTTTTATCTCCTTGCTGTTCAAGAGACTCTCAGGAGTTCTCCAGCACCACAGTTCAAAAGCATCAATTCTTTGGCACTCTGCCTTCCTTATGGTCCAGCTCTCACACCCATACATGACTACTGGAAAAACCATAGCTTTGACTATATGGACCTTTGTCATACAGATTAAGCAGTCATTTTTATCCCTGTACCTTCAGCACATGGAAGATGAGTGACCAGACAGGTTTTGATGACTGCATGGATGGTGAGTGGACAGATGGGTAGATGGATGAACACATGGGTGACTGGCTGAATGGATGGAATTCTCGGCAGCCGGCAGGGTGTCCACATACCACCTTGGTGATCAAACTTGAGAGTTTCCATGGTCCTGCAGTCTCTGGTCTCTTTCTACTCTCCAGCCTCAGCTTGTGCTGGCTTCCCTTGGGCTCACTTCTTTCCAGTACACTGATTCTCTAGGCTTTCCATTCTCACCAATTTTCCTTTTGTCCAGGCATTTTGCCAAAGCCAATTTTCACTGCCTGGATAATCAGTCCTCCCCCTCCTCACTGATCTTTCAGGTCTTAGTTTAATCATCATTTCACTAGGGAAGTTTTCCCTGTTTTCCACCTCTCATTGCACCATACACCTTTTCTTTGAGGCACTTCTATTAATGTAACTTTACATTTATTTATAAAATAATTTGATAAATTATTTCCTTTAAAAGACCATACCCTCTGTGAGGCAGAGACAACACCTTCTTTATTAGACTCATTAAACCACATCTGTGGCAAAATAGTCTTAGTGCTGTTAGAGTATTTTGTGAGCTGTTAGGTTCCCAGAATCTAGTTTAATGTCTGATTAATAGATATTTTCTGATTCGCTGACTGACTGAATTTGTCCTCAGGGAAGTACCATATTTAAGGGACTGTGGCAGGTACAATAGCTACAACACAATGGTATTTACAAAGTATTGGCTACTGGCTCATCATTTTACTGGGATGCAAACCCAGGAGCAAACCCAGGAGCAAACCCAGAGTGCTGGCTATCTTGTGTCCATGCTCATTTTCAGCTCTTCTGAGGTCAAGATGTGTACATCTTGGAGGCCTATATTGGCAGTTAGAAATTCTTTTCTTACGGTGGCCCCAGATCCGTGACGCCCCCCACATAGAGGGAGTCTTTGTCCCCCTCCCTTGCATCTTGGTGGTTTCTGTGACTGTTCTCACATAGACTATGGTGGGAGTGACACTACAATGTTTCAATCTGAACCTTAAGGGTAGCTCCTGGCTCTTGGTGTTCTCTCTTCAGAAGCCCTGAGCTTCCATATTAGAAGTCAAATGACCTCAACCACCCCAAAGCCACCAAGCTAGAAAAGCTATTGACCAACACTCTCTGCCAAGCTCCTAACCAACATTCAGCCATGTGGGTGAGCCTTCTAGAGGAACATCCTTCACCTCTTGGGCCACTCCAGCTGACACCATGTGAAACACAGAGAAGCTGCCCCATCCTGTCCAAATCCCTACCCATAGAAAGAAGACCAAAAAAAAAAAAAAAAAAAAAATTATGTCTTAAGTCATAACATTTTGGGGAAATCTGTCAGGCTGCAGGAGATGACAGCAACAACACCATTTCAAGGATTAAGTAAGTAGTGAATTTTGAGCAAATGCCAAGGCATTCTTCTCCCTGATAGTAATACAGAACCTAGTAAATATCAGTGGCTGACCTCAATTTGTTGCAGTTGGGAGGCAACAATAAAATAAGACCAATATGAAAGTAAGACCTAACACTGTTCCAGACCCTGGTGATATTTTGGGTCCAAGACTCAGGGCAGTCTAAGTTTTTTTAAAAAATTGGAATGTAATTGCTTTACAATGTTTGTTTCTGCTACAACAAAGTGAATTAGCTATATGTATATGAATTAGCTGCCTAGAGGAGCTATTCCACGTTCAAGGTCAGAAGGGGTGGCGGTGAGGAGATACCCCTCATCCAAGGTAAGGAGCAGCAGCTGCACTTTGCTGGAGCAGCCGTGAAGAGATACCCCATGTCCAAGGTAAGAGAAACCCAAGTAAGATGGTAGGTGTTGCAAGAGGGCATCAGAGGGCAGACACACTGAAACCATACTCACAGAAAACTAGTCAATCTAATCACACTAGGACCACAGCCTTGTCTAACTCAATGAAACTAAGCCATGCTTGTGGGGCCACCCAAGATGGGCGGGTCATGGTGCAGAGATCTGACAGAATGTGGTCCACTGGAGAAGGGAATGGCAAACCACTTCAGTGTTCTTGTCTTGAGAACTCCATGAACAGTATGAAAAGGCAAAAAGATAGGACACTGAAAGATGAACTCCCCAGGTTGGTAGGTGCCCAATATGCTACTGGAGATCAGTGGAGAAATAACTCCAGAAAGAATGAAGGGATGGGGCCAAAGCAAAAAGAATACCCAGCTGTGGATGTGACTGGTGATAGAAGAAAGGTCCGATGCTGTACAGAGCAATATTGCATAGGAACCTGGAATGTTAGGTCCATGAATCAAGGCAAATTGGAAGTGGTCAAACAGGAGATGGCAAGAGTGAATGTCGACATTCTAGGAATCAGCGAACTGAAATGGACTGGAATGGGTGAATTTAACTCAGATGACCATTGTATCTACTACTGTGGGCAGGAATCCCTCAGAAGAAATGGAGTGGCCATGATGGTCAACAAAAGAGCCCAAAATGCAGTACTTGGATGCAATCTCAAAAACGACAGAATGATCTCTGTTCATTTCCAAGGCAAACCATTCAATATCACAGTAATCCAAGTCTATACCCCAACCAGTAACGCTGAAGAAGCTGAAGTTGAATGGTTCTATGAAGACCTACAAGACCTTTTAGAACTAACACCCAAAAAAGATGTCCTTTTCATTATAGGGGACTGGAATGCAAAAGTAGGAAGTCAAGAAACACATGGAGTTAACAGGCAAATTTGGCCTTGGAATACAGAATGAAGCAGGGCAAAGGCTAATAGAGTTTTGCCAAGAAAATGCACTGGTCATAGCAAACACCCTCTTCCAACAACACAAGAGAAGACTCTACACATGGACATCACTAGATGGCCAATACCAAAATCAGATTGATTATATACTTTGCAGCCAAAGATGGAGAAGATCTATACAGTCAACAAAAACAAGACCAGGAGCTGACTGTGGCTCAGATCATGAACTCCTTATTGCCAAATTCAGACTTAAATTGAAGAAAGTAGGGAAAACTACTAGACCATTCAGGTATGACGTAAATCAAATCCCTTATGATTATCCAGTGGAAGTGAGAAATAGATTTAGGGGCCTAGATATGGTAGATAGAGTGCCTGATGAAATATGGACTGAGGTTCGTGACATTGTACAGGAGACAAGGATCAAGACCATCCCCATGGAAAAGAAATGCAAAACAGCAAAATGGCTGTCTGGGGAGGCCTTACAAATAGCTGTGAAAAGAAGGGAAGCAAAAAGCAAAGGAGAAAAGGAAAGATATACCCATCTGAATGCAGAGTTCCAAAGAATAGCAAGAAGCGATAAGAAAGCCTTCCTCATCAATCAATGCAAAGAAATAGAGAAAAACAACAGAATGGGAAAGACTAGTGATCTCTTCAAGAAAATTAGAGATACCAAGGGAACATTTCATGCAAAGATGGGCTCGATAAAGGACAGAAATGGTATGGACCTAAGAGAGGCAGAAGATATTAAGAAGAGGTGGCAAGAATATACAGAAGAACTGTACAAAAAAGATCTTCACGACCCAGATAATCACGATGGTGTGATCACTTACCTAGACCCAGACATCCTGGAACATGAAGTCAAGTGGGCCTTAGAAAGCATCACTACGAACAAAGCTAGTAGAGGTGATGGAATTCCAGTTGAGCTATTTCAAATCCTGAAAGATGATACTGTGAAAGTGCTGCACTCAATATGCCAGCAAATTTGGAAAACTCAGCAGTGGCCACAGGACTGGAAAAGGTCAGTTTTTATTCTAATCCCAAAGAAAGGCAATGCCAAAGAATGCTCAAACTACCGCACAATTGCACTCATCTCACACGCTAGTCAAGTAATGCTCAAAATTCTCCAAGCCAGGCTTCAGCAATACTTGAACCGTGAATTTCCTGATGTTCAAACTGGTTTTAGAAAAGGCAGAGGAACCAGAGATCAAATTGTCAACATCCACTGGATCACTGAAAAAGCAAGAGTTCCAGAAAAACATTTATTTCTGCTTTGACTGTGTGGATCACGATAAACTGTGGAAAATTCTTCAAGAGTTGGGAATGTCAGACCACCTGACCTGCCTCTTGAGAAATTTGTATGCAGGTCAGGAAGCAACAGTTAGAACTGGACATGGAACAACAGACTGGTTCCAAATTGGAAAAGGAGTATGTCAAGGCTGTGTATTGTCACCCTGCTTATTTAACTTATATGCAGAGTACATCATGCAAAATGTTGGGCTGGAAGAAACACAAGCTGGAATCAAGATTGCCAGGAGAAATATCAATAACCTCAGATATGCAGATGACACCACCCTTATGGCAGAAAGTGAAGAGGAACTAAAAAGCCTCTTGATGAAGGTGAAAGAGAAGAGTGAAAACATTGTCTTAAAACTCAACATTCAGAAAACGAAGATCATGGCATCTGGTCCCATCAGTTCACGGGAAATAGATGGGGAAACAGTGGAAACAATGTCAGACTTTATTTTTGGGGGGTCCAAAATCACTGCAGATGGTGACTGCAGCCATGAAATTAAAAAACGTTTACTCCTTGGAAGAAAACTTATGACCAACCTAGATAGCATACTGAAAAGCAGAGACATTACTTTGCCAATAAAGGTCCATCTAGTCAAGGCTATGGTTTTTCCAGTTGTCATGTATGGATGTGAGAGTTGGACTGTGAAGAAAGCTGAGCGCCAAAGAATTGATGCTTTTGAACTGTGGTGTTGGAGAAGACTCTTGAGAGTCCCTTGGACTACAAGGAGATCCAACCAGTCCATTCTGAAGGAGATCAACCCTGAGATTTCTTTGGAAGGAATGATGCTCAAGCTGAAACTCCAGTACTTTGACCACCTCATGCGAAGAGTTGACTCATTGGAAAAGACTCTGATGCTGGGAGGGATTGAGGGCAGGAGGAGAAGGGGACGACAGAGGATGAGATGGCTGGATGGCATCACTGACTCGATGGATGTGAGTCTGAGTGAAGTCTGGGAGTTGGTGATGGACAGGGAGGCCTGGTGTGCTGCGAATCATGGGGTCGCAAAGAGTCGGACACGACTGAGCAACTGAACTGAACTGAACTGATGTACTGTGTCCCTTCCTTCTTGATCCTTCCTCCCACCCTACCCGCATCCCACCCCTCTGGTCATCACAGAGCCGAGCTTCCTGTGCTATACTGCTGCTTCTTACCAGATATCTGTTTTACACATAATCGTTTGTGTAAATGTTGTCCTAGGCTCCCTTCCCCCCGTATGTCCACGTCTGCTCTCTAGTCCACGTCTGCTCTCTACATCTGCATCTAAATCATTGCCCTGCAAATGGGTTCATCTGGAGCTGGAGGAATCAGGCTCCTTGACTTCAGACTATAATATAAAGCTACAGTCATCAAGACAGTATGGCACTGGCACCAAAACAGAAATGCAGACCAATGGAACAGGACAGATAGCCCAGAGATAAACCCATGCACCTATGGCCATCTTATCTTTGACAAAGAAGGCAAGAATATACAATGGGGAAAAGACAGCCTCTTCAATAAATCGTGCTGCAAAAACTGGACAGCTACAGGTAAAGGAATGAAATTAGAACACTTCCTAACACCATACATAAAAATAAACTCAAAATGGATTAAAGACCTACATGTTAGACCAGAAACTATAAAACTCTTAAAGGAAAACATGGGCAGAACACTGTATGATATGAATCACAGCAAGATCCTTTTTGACCCACCTCCTAGAGTAATAAAAATAAAAACCGAAATAAACAAATGGGACCTAAAGAAACTTCAAAGCTTTTGCACAGCAAAGGAAAGCATAAGCAAGGTTAAAAAATAACCCTCAGGATGGGAGAAAATATTTGCAAACAAAGCAACAAAGAATTAATCTCCAAAATATATAAGCAGTCTCAGTTTTAACATATCAACATTTCATAAAACTAGATTCAGAGTCTTAAATTTTATATAAATTTGAGTCACATTTCCATTTCAATGATATTTATTAAAGGAGTTTTACTTTTTTATTTATTAATGCATAAAGTGCATGCAGACTTAGCTGTGTTGACTCTTTGCGACCCCACAGACTATATTTCACCAGACTCCTCTGTCCATGGGACTTCCCAGGCAAGAATACTGGAGTGGGTTGCCGTTTCCTTCTCTAGGGGCTCTTCTTGACCCAGGGACTGAACCCGTGTCTTCTGTACTGCAGGCGAATTCTTTACTACTGAGCTATCAGGAAAGCCCTTATTTATTAATTGTTAATAAAATAATTACCTTGTTTCTTAAGGGTCAGTATTATTTTAAAATGAGATTTGAGTTGATGAGGGGGATCAAATCAAAACCTTGAAAGGGTAATTAGCCAAGAATTCTCGTGTTACTGTGGGGATGATAAGGACTTCCTCCTAGCATGGCCCTTATTCTCCCAGAGATCTGTTTCCTTTGTTCCTCTGCAGGTCTCCAGGGCTGTGCATTCAGGGAGGTGACAGGCACAAACTGAAAAGAAATGCAGGAGAAGCCCTCACCTGTCAGGTGTGCAGAAAGACCGAGTCAGGAGCTCAGCAGGTGGTGTCCCCCCGGATCCCCACCGGGTACTCTTTCTTCGAGCCTTTGATCCTGGCATTTTCCCTAAACAATGTTGACTTCAGAGTGTGTGGATTTGATTTCACATGACAAATACCAGGAACTAACAGCCTGTCCTAAATATACTTAAACTCTGAGGCTGTACATTTGATAGGGGAGTATTTGAAATTAAAATCTGAAAATAGAAATAGTGGAGAAACATTCTTCATTCTTGGTGGTAAAGACTGAACTCCAGCTCATGAGTCAGTGAATCTGAGAAATCACATTTGAAGACAACCCAATACACTTTTGAGAAGTTGGAGGTTTATGATTGAGAAAAGAGGGAAGTTACGCTCAAATGCCCCTCCCCTACCCCAAAATGCATCTGTTTTGACTGCTGATGCAAAAATTCAAGCCGCAGTAAACTCAGCTCAGCATCCTCCAGTGTTAAGGAAGGATGTAAATTTCAAGTGCTTTTATGAGTTAACCTGTTATGAGAGGAGGAGATGGAAACCTAATAGTCCTCAGACTATTTGGTGGAGACACAGTTTACTGAGCCTATTAAAGAAGGTGTGGGGCTAGGACTTGAAATGACCTGAATGGAGAACAAGTGTCCCAGCGGCATTGTGAAGCTGCTCTTATTTTCTACTGAGAAGCAGGACTACAGAGAAAGAAAGGAGGAAGGAGGCTGAGATCTGGACAAGTGGCCCTGTTTATATTTGCAAGGTCAGTGAGACAGCGGCTCTAGAGGTTTTGATTTATGACCGTGTCTGTACTTCCACCCGCATGCCTGAGATGGAGTGTGATGACACAGTGTGATTGGAAAGCAGCAAGGGCTGGCTGTTCAGAAAGGCTGGCAGGGAAGCAGAGGCTCTAGGATCGATATACACCTCATCATAGGATCAGGAAGCAGCAGCTAAAGAGCCTTGAAGGTGAATTGAAGATAAATAATAAAGCAGAGTTTGATGGACTTCCTAACCAAGAGCAGAGATGGGGGCAGCTTTCGTTAAATCGGTGTTTTTCAAAATTGCAGACTGTGACCTATTATTGTATCATAAAATCAATGGGTCGCACCTAGCATCTGGAAAAGAAAAGAAAATAAAAAAAAGAATAGAGAATGGTACCATCCATTTTAAAGATAAATACAATTTTTGAAACCTTTTTAAAATTTACACAAACCTATTAGCATATGCTGTGAGTAAATGGTATGTCCCACTGTGGATTACAGTTGGCAAAGTTTGTAAGCCAGGTCTTTAAATCAGTTGCCAGGTTGTCAAGACCCAAAATGGAGTGAAATTGGGATCCTTCAACCCAGATCCCCTGACAGCTGGTCACTTCCTTTCAGTGAGTCCCTTGGAAATGAAATGGAGGCAGAGGCCCAGGAGTGGGTGTCCTCCTTGATTTGGCTTTTGTAAAAAAGGAACAGATTTCTGAGCTTCAGTGAAAGTGACCATACAGGCAAAGTTCAGGCTCCAAGGAAGAAGAGAAGTCACCAAAGCAAATCTATTTTTAGCAAGCTGCTTCTAGCAAGCTTTGTGAAAGAGGCATGGCAGAAAAATTTTCATGGGAAAAGATATATGAAACAGCAAAGGTGTGTGAGAGGAGCCATTTCCCGAGGACGCATGACGAGGACACACAGACCTGACGTGCCATGCCCCCGTCTCTTGCCACCCCCGCCCACCCACCAGACATGCAGGCCTCAAGATAAGAGGGGCAAGCAAAGCACAGCTACGGAGCTATGCTGAGAGTGAAGGGGGAAATGCCACCGAGAGAGGCAGCCTGACCACATCAGTGAGAAGTTCCAAAACACTGCAAAGGCTTGAAAAATCAGATGTGAAGTCAGAGCAAGAAATGGATTTTTGACTTGGGAAAAAATTAAGGAAAACAGAAAAACATTATTCAAATTAGAATAATAGAAGGATAAAGAAGTCTGATCCTTTATTTGGAAAGGAGAGAAAACGGGTCATAGCTGAGGAGGAAGAGAAGGAGCAGACGTAGGCTCCAGACCCTCTGTGTGGGCAGGCTTGGCGGGCAGCAGCCTCCTGTGATGGAGGGCCTGTCTGGAGGTTGGTTTGCATCGCAAGCACACCAGTATTTCAAACTGCAGGGTTTACTGGGGAGGTTTGATGGAGGTTATGGATATGGGTGAAGGCTCCACCAGGCGGCCCCACTGGATATGGGGTTTTACATTTTAATGTTAACTCACGAATTACCTCAGGAAATTTGCCTAGATGGAAGATAGGTGACTCTCTAGCTACAGGTTTTCCTCCAGAGAAAGTGACACACAGCAGTTAGATTTGAATTTAAGGTGTTTGAGGTCAGGGTCTAACTCAGGCAAAAATAGAAGACTTGACACCTCTCTCTACTGTCTACACCCCTTTCTCAGGTCCTTTACTCACCCAGGGATGAGATTTGCAGATGAGGCTGGGAATGTTATGACTCCCTGCTGGGACAGCAATCACACTTCATCCCCGAATGAACTCTGCCCTGTTGGCTATGCCTGTTTGCAGCACTAGGTGGACTTTTGCAAATCTCTCTCCTGGTTCCACAGAACAGAGTACAGTTGTATCACCCCAGGGCTGAATCTAAAGTTACAATGGGTTGAATGATGGCCCCAGCAAAGATACATCTCCCAGAACCTGCGAATGCAAGCCTTTTTGGAAAAAAGATTGTTGCAGATTAGTTAAGTCAAAAACCTTGAGAAGAGACTATCATGGATTCAGTTCAGTTTAGTCGATCACTTGTGTCCGACTCTTTGCGACCCCATGGACTGCAACACTCCAGGCTTCCCTGTCATCACCAACTCCTGGAGCTTACTCAAACTCAAACTTTGAGTTGGTGATGCCATCCAGCTATCCCAATCTCTGTCGTTCCCTTCTCCTCCTGCCTTCAATCTTTCCCAGCATCAGGGTCTTTTCAAATAAGTCAGTTTTTCGCATCAGGTGGCCAAAGTATTGGAGTTTCAGCTTTAGCATCAGTCCTTCCAATGAATATTAAAGACTGATCTCCTTTAGGATGGACTGGTTGGATCTTCTTGCAGTCCAAGGGACTCTCAAGAGTCTTCTCCAACACCACAATTCAAAAGCATCAGTTCTTTGGTGCTCAGCTTTGTTTATAGTCCAACTTTCACATCCATACATGACTACTGGAAAAACCATAGCTTTCACGAGACAGACTTTTTGTTGGCAAAGTAATGTCTGTGCTTTTTAATATGCTATCTAGGTTGGTCATAGCTTTTCTTCCAAGGAGCAAGCATCTTTTAATTTCATGGTTGCAGTCACTATCTGCAGTGATTTTGGAGCCCCCCAAAATAAGATCTCTCATTGTTTCCACTGTTTCCCATCTATTTGCCATGAAGTGATGGGACCTGATGCCATGATCTTAGTTTTCTGAATGTTGAGTTTTAAGACAACTTTTTCACTCTTCTCTTTCTCCTCTTCACCTTCTCCCTTAAGGGTGGTGTCATCTGCGTATCTGAGGTTATTGCTATTTCTCCTGGCAATCTTTATTCCAGCTTGTGTTTCATCTAGCCCAGCATTTTGCCTGATGTACTCTGCATATAAGTTAAATAAGCAGGGTGACAATATACGGCTTTGACATACTCCTTTCCTGATTTGGAGCCAGTCTGTTGTTCCATGTCCAGTTCTAATTGTTGCTTCTTGACCTGCATACAGATTTCTTAGGAATCAGGTAAGGTGGTCTGGTATTCCCATCTCTTTAAGAATTTTCTGCAGTTTGTTGTGATCCACACAGTCAAAGGCTTTAGTGTAGTCAATGAAGCAGAAGTAGTTGTTTTTCTGGAACTCTCTTGCTTTTTCAATGTTCCAATGGATGTTGGCAGTTTGATCTCTGGTTCCTCTGCCTTTTCTAAATTCAGCTTGAACATCTGGAAGTCCATGGTTCATGTACTGTTGAAGTCTGGCTTGGAGAATTTTAAGCATTACTTTACCAGTGTGTGAGATAAGTGCAATTGTGCGGTACTTTGAGCATTCTTTGGCATTGCCTTTTTTTTGGACTGGAATGAAAACTGACCTTTTCCAGTCCTGTGGCCACTGCTGAGTTTTCCAAATTTACTGACATATTGAGTGCAGGACTTTCACAGCATCATCTTTTAGGATTTGAAACAGCTCAGCTGGAATTCCATCATCTTCACTAGCTTTGTTCATAGTGATGCTTGCTAAGGCCCACTTGACTTCACATTCCAGGATATCTGGCTCTAGGTGAGTGATCACACCATCATGCATATCTAGGTCATAAAGGTCTTTTTTTATACAGTTCTTCTGTGTATTTTGAAGTAAATATCTTCTTTACTGAATATCTTCTCCTTCTGTTAGGTCCATACCATTTCTGTCCTTTATTGTGCCCATCTTTTCATAAAATGTTTCCTTGGTATCTCCAATTTTCTTGGAGAGATCTCTACTCTTTCCCATTCTGTTGTTTTCCTCTATTTCTTTGCACTGACCACTGAGGAAGGCTTTCTTATCTCTCCTTGCTAATCTTTGGAACTCTGCATTCAAATGGTTATATCTTTCCTTTTCTCCTTTGCCTTTAGCTTCTCCTCTTTTCTCAGCTATTTGTAAGACCTCCTCAGACAACCATTTTGCCTTTTTGCATTTCTTTTTCTTGAGGATGGTCTTGATCACTGCCTCCTATACAATGTCACAAACCTCCATCCATAGTTTTACAGGCACTTTATCAGATATAATCCCTTGAATCTGTTTGTCACTTCCACTGTATAATCGTAAGGGATTTGATTTAGATCATACCTGAAAGGTCTAGTGGTTTCCCCTTCTTTCTTCAATTTAAGTCTGAATTTGTCAATAAGGAGTTCATGATTTGAGCCACAGTTAGCTCCCAGTCTTCTTTTTGCTGACTGTATAGAGCTTCTCCATCTTTGGCTGCAAAGAATGTAATCAATCTGATTTCAGTATTGACCATCTGGTGATTCCACGTGTAGAGTCTTCTCCTGTGTTGTTTGAAGAGAGTTTTTGCTATCACCAATGTGTTATCGTGGCAAAACTCTATTAGCCTTTGCCCTGCTTCATTTTGTACTTCAAGGCAAAATTTGCTTGTTACTCCAGTATCTCTTGACTTCCTACTTTTGCATTTCAGTCCCCTATGATGAAAAGGACATCTTTTTTTGGGTGTTAGTTCTAGAAGGTCTTATAGGTCTTCACAGAACCATTCAACTTCAGCTTCTTCAGCATTACTGGTTGGGGCATAGACTTGGATTACTGTGATATTGAATGGTTTGCCTTGAAAATGAACAGAGATCATTCTGTCGTTTTTGAGATTGCATCCAAGTACTGCATTTTGGGCTCTTTTGTTGACTATGTGGGCTACTCCATTTCTCCTAAGGCATTCTTGCCCACAGTAGTATAGTAGTCATCTGAGTTAAATTCACCCATTCCAGTCCATTTTAGTTCGCTGATTCCTAAAATGTCAATATTCACTCTTGCCATCTCCTGTTTGACCATTTCCAATTTGCCTTGATTCACAGACCTAACATTCCAGGTTCCTCTGAAATATTGCTCTTTACAGCATTGGACCTTGCTTCCATCACCAGTCACATCCACAGCTGGGTGTTGTTTTTGCTTTGGCTCTGTCTCTTCATTCTTTCTGGAGTTATTTCTCCACTGATCTCCAGTAGCATATTGGACACCTACTGACCTGGGGAGTTCATCTTTCAGTGTCCTGTATTTTGCCTTTTCATACTGTTCATGGGGTTCTCCAGGCAAGAATACTGAAGTGGTTTGCCATTCCCTTGTCTGCTGCTGTTAAGTCGCTTCAGTCGTGTCTGACTCTGTGCGACCCCAAAGACGGCAGCCCACCTGGCTTCCCCGTCCCTGGGATTCTCCAGGCAAGAACACTGGAGTGAGTTGCCATTTCCTTCTCCAATGCATGAAAGTGAAAAGTGAAAAGTGAAAGTGAAGTCACTCAGTCGTGTCTGACTCTAGCGACCCCATGGACTGCCACCCACCAGGTTCCTCCATCCATGAGATTTTCTAGGCCAAAGTACTGGAGTGGGGTGCCATTGCCTTCTCCATTCCCTTGTCTAGTGGATCACATTTTGTCAGAACTCTCCACCATGACCCGTCCATCTTGGGTGACCCTATACTGGAGTAGGTAGCCTATCCCTTCTTCAGCAGATCTTCCTGACCCAGGAATCAAACTGGGGTCAACCTGCATTGCAGGCAGATTCTTTACCAACTGAGCTATGAGGGAAGTCCATTCATGGATTAGGGTAGACCATAAATTCAGTGGCAGATGTCACTTAAAAAGAACACAAGAGCTGTAAGAGTTACTTATATATTCTGGAGATTAATCCTTTTGTCTGTTGTTTCATTTGTGATTATTTTCTTCCATTCTGAGGTTTGTCTTTTAATGTTGTTTATTATTTCTTTTGCTGTGCAAAAGATTTTAAGTTTGAGTAAGTTACATTTTTTGTTTTTAATTTCCCTTACTTTAGTCATAGAGGACCCTGGTGTGATGTATGTCAAAGAGCATACAGCCTATGGTTTCCTCTAAGACCTGTGACTAACTCATGTTGATGTATAGCAGAAGCCAACACAACATTGTAAAGCAATTATCCTCCGGTCAAAAATAAATAAATTTATATGTGAAAAAAGGGCACAAGAGAAGACAGAGAAAAGACGACCATATGAAGACAGAGGCCGAGGTTGGAGCTACACTGTCACAAGCAAGAAACTCCTAGAGCCAACAGAAGCAAGGGGGAGGCAAGGACAAAGTCTTCCCTGGATTCTTCGGAGGGAGGGTGTTCCTGCCAGCACCTGGATCTCAGATTTCTGGCCTTTAAAGCTGTGAGAGAATATGTTTGTGCTGTGTGTGTGTGTGTGGTTTTTAAGCCACTCAGTTTGTGGAATTTGTTACAGAAGCCCTAGGAAACTAGCACTGGGACTCTGCTGGTGGGATATTTGCTCTTCCACACATAACTTAATTTAAAAAAGGCTCAAGCTTTTAGCTAAAGAGATAAAACAAGGAGGATGGAATTTCAGGCATTTATTAAGTACAGGGAGGATTGCTCAGACTTGGGTGATGATCTGTTGCTTAGAATGGGCTTCCCGGGTGGCTCAGTGGTAAAGAATCCCCTGCTAATGCAGGAGATATATGTTATATTGTAATAATGTAGGTTATATATTATATATAATATAAATAATATATATTTTACTATATTGTTTAATTTCTGTCACTAGGTAAAACTGATATCCCAGTTTTATGACTACCTTATTTATATAAGCTTTTGTGGCTAATAAGTGGCAGAGCAGAGCTGACCTTAATTTTGGCCTTAATTACACCATTTTCACTCTTCCCCCATCACTATATAGGCTTCTAGAAGAGAGTTTTATTAATAATTCTCTTTCCATAGCTTTAAAAAGCCCACAGTTTTACTTAAGGTATAATTATTACACATACAGCACATATTTAAAATGTACAGACTGGTAAAGTTTGATACACAAATAAGTGAGATCATTACCATAATCAAAATTGTGTGGTTTCTCTTTTACTGGGTTTTGAGAGTTTTTTAAATGTATATTTTGGATATGAGCTCATTATCAGATATGTGATTTTCATTTTTTTCTCCCAGTTTGTGAGTTGCTTTTTCATTTTTAAAGATACTGTAGATATTCACCTGGGCTAGTTTAAGCCTCGGAGAAGGCAATGGCACCCCACTCCAGTACTCTTGCCCGGAAAATCCCATCGGCAGAGGAGTCCATGGGGTCGCTAAGAGTCGGACATGACTGAGCGACTTCACCTTCACTTTTCTCTTTCATGCATTGGAGAAGGAAATGGCAACTCACTCCAGTATTCTTGCCTGGAGAATCCCAAGGACGGGGGAGCCTGGTGGGCTGCCGTCTTTGGGGTCGCACAGAGTTGGACACGACTGAAGCGACTTAGCAGCAGCAGCAGCAGTTTAAGCCTGGTTCTGTACAGTGCAGTGGGGTTGATTGGATGATGACTCAAAAGTCAGTGCAGCTGTACTAATTTATACCTCAGATTTTATGATAATAATTGCAGGAAGGGATAGCCTGTGAAGTGTCACTGTGTGTTTCACTTTCTTGAACATTTCTGAAAAGGGCTAGTTGATTTAGGATCAGCTACTAAAAACCAACTGCTAAGGAGTATACAGTGGAGAAGAAAATGTCAACCCACTCCAGTATTCTTGCCTGGGAAATCCCATGGACAGAGGAGCCTGGTGGGCTGTAGTCCATGGGGTCACAAAGAGTTGGACGTGACTGAGCGACTTCACTTCACTGAGAGCCCAGAGAAAATGTGCTCTCTCTGTGGGACCTTACTTTTCAGGAGTTCAGCCCTTTTCATGTGTAAGTGGGGCTTTAGGGTTGAGCCTGTTTTTGTCTAGAAGGGGGACTGGCAGCTGGAAGGACTAAGAACTGGATGCTGCTGGAATGTCTCTATTAATCAATGTTTGTGTCCTGCTGCCAGCTCACTTTATGTGAGACTCTGGAACCGGCAGAACCAGCTCTCCCTGCGGTGACCCACCTTCTGCCTTCACAGCTGGCACTCACTGATCGCCCTCTCCAGCCAATGACCTCAGAAGCTCAATCACACCAAAGTGACAGACACTTAATAAAACACCTAGGTCAGTATTTTAAAATATTCACCAGACTTTATTTATCTAGCCTACTATTAATTAGACAGTTCTTCATGTTGCTCAAACATTCCAAATTCTTAATGACTGTTAGCTGCTAAAGCATTCTAGTATTAGTACTTCTCTTCTGGTGCACATATATACTTACTTCTGTTAAGTATGTATCAGGAATAAGCCTGCTGGGCTGTAGGACATGCATGTGTTTAGATACTGCTGCTGCTGCTAAGTTGCTTCAGTCGTGGCCGACTCTGTGGGAGCCCATAGATGGCAGCCCACCAGGCTCCCCTGTCCCTGGGATTCTCCAGGCAAGAACACTGGAGTGGGTTGCCATTTCCTTCTCCAATGCATGAAAGTGAAAAGTGAAAAGTGAAAGTGAAGTTGCTCAGTTGTGTCTGACTCTTAGCGAACCCATGGACTGCAGCCTACCAGGCTCCTCTGTCCATGGGATTCTCCAGGCAAGAGTACTGGAGTAGGGTGCCATTGCCTTCTCCTGTTTAGATACTAGGAAACAATTTTCCAAAGGGTTGTACTAATTTACCCTCTTACCAGCAATGAACAGGAACATCTTGTTTGCTTCACATCCCCATTAGTATTTGCTATTGTCAGTGTTTAATTTTAGGCAGTCTGGTGAGTATCGTACTATCGAACTGTGGTTGTGGTTTGAATGTCTGTCATCCATATATTTCAATATATCCCATCCCACTTGCTCTCTTGTAAGTGTCACCTTGATGCCTCTCCAGGGGAGTGGTGGAGTTCATGTTGTCTCCTTTTGAATATTTGTTTCATGTGACTTTCTTTCTGAGGCTAGATCATGAAAATCAATGAACTTCCATGCTATTCTCTTAGATACTAACTCTTGAAATTTCTACTGTGTATTTTGTTTTTAATGATTTCTAGCTTAACTCTGCAATGATCAGAGAACATGTTTTATATAATTTCAAGCATTAAAAACTTGTTGATATACATATGACCCAATGCATGTATGAACTTTTTGGTTAAAAATTCCATGTGCACATGATAAGAATCTATTTCTTGCAATTGTTGAGTATATATTCTATAAATGCAAATTAGGTTAATTTTATTTATTTTTTATTTACATTTCTTATATTTTTGATTTTTTTTCCTCATTCTATCAGTTGCTGAGATTGTGCTTTTTAAAACGTACATTTGACTAAGATCGTGAATTTTACTTTTTCTTCAGTTCTGTCAATTCTTTGCTTTACGTATTTTGAGGTTACTTTATCAGATCCTAGAAATTTTAATAATTTAAATGAATATACCTATTATAGAGCGAATTTGATTATTCTGAAACTTTAAGGTAAGGTTTTCTTTGTCTGCTATCAGTAAATCACTTCACTGGCTTGCTTCTGGCCAGTGTTCGAAATTACAGCAGTGGGTACTTTCCAAAGAGGGCCACGATGTATCCCATCCCACTTGTTCTCCCTACAACGTGACCCTAATACGCCTTCAATGGAATGGTAGAGTCCGTGTTGCCTCCTCTGAACTTTGGTGATCCTCTCTGTGACTTCTGAGGCTAGATCATGAAAATCAATGCACTTTTGTCCTATTGTCTTGGAATTCAGCTCCCAGGCTCTGAGAAAACCCACAGTGACCCACATGGACAGATCATATGAAAAGACCATGTTAGGTATTCAGGCCAATTGCCTAACTGAGGTCTTGACCTCAAGTGCCAAACGTGTGATGATGCCTCTCTGACACCAGCTCCCAGCTCTTGAATCACCGCAGGCTCAAATTTATCCCCAGTCTCCAAGTCTTTTTAGCTGAGGCCCCAGACATCCTGAAACAAATAAGCCACACTACTGTGCCTTATCCAGATTCCAAATTATGAGCATAATAAAATGGTTATTTTATGACACTAAGGTTTGGAGTTATGAACAACAGTAACCAGAACAGTGTAGTATAAGTTTTCTATCTTTTGTTCACCTTTGTACATCTTTATTTTTGAGTGTGTCTCTTGTAAAAAGTATGTAGGCTTGTGAAAAAATTGAGTCTGCCAATTTTTGTTTTTTAATTGAAGTATTTAGTCTGCTGTGCTGTGCTTAGTCACTTAGTCATGTCTGACTCTTTGCAACCCCATGGACTGCAGCCCACCAGGCTCCTCTTTCCATGGGGATTCTCCAGGCAAGAATACTGGAGTGGGTTGCCATGCCTTCCTCCAGGGGATCTTCCCACCTCAGGGGTCGAACCCAGGTCTCCTGCATTGCACGCTGATTCTTTACCATCTGAGCCACCAGGGAAGCCCAAGAATACTGGAGTGGGTAGCCTATCCCTTCTCTGGGGGATCTTCCTGACCCAGGAATCAAATGGGGGTCTCCTGCATTGCAGGCGGATTCTTTACCAGCTGAGCTAACAGGGAAGCTGACGTTTTTTAGCTTATATATGTTTAAATAATTACTTATATATTTGGGTTTAAATCTTCCATCCTACTATTTTCTTACTATTAATTATGCTTTTCCTGTATTCTTTTTTCTCTTGCCTTCTTTTGGATTGATTACATTTTACTATTGCATCCTTATAAATTCTAAATAACTTTGATCCTGAACTTCCTACTCAAATTTAAAGTTTCAGATACTCTCTCAAGATATCTGTCATTAAGCTGAGAGAGTGAAGCACATACACCAGGAATCAGAGAAATAAATTAGGATTGAAAATTATATCTAAGAAAGAACTATGGGTGTGATTTCTGGCACATGGAGTTGTCTGGTTTCTGTAAATCAGAAACCAATTAAACTTTTGAAGGGATAACATTTTCTAAGAAGTCATGACTCTTAAAAGGCCTTTGGGTGGTATAAGCCTTAAAACAGCCCTTGGACCTCCAAGTTTCCATAAGCAGGACAAGTCTGCAAAAGTTACGCAGTGCTCAAGGAAGAGACCCTCTTCAGCTTCACTTCAGATGTGGCTGTGGAGGATAACAGACAAGGAAAAAGGCCCAGGGGATGGAGCTAGAAGCCGCAGAGAACAACAGGTCAAGAGTGCCACCCTGAGAGCCACATCAAGGTCACACCTAGGAGATCTCTCCACTTCTGGGGCAAAGCCACACTCAACAGAATCATTATTTGTAAGGACTGATGGCTGCTGTGTCCCCTACTCCTCCTTTCATTAGATGGAAGGCCTTTTTTTTTTTTTTTTTTGGTAGGGCCGGGGGCTGTTATCCTGGTCAGATCATGAGGAGCTGCATTCAGCTCCGGACAGGGCATACTTTCCAGAGAAACCAGCCTTTGAACTTTGCAGCAATTGGTAAATGGGATTTCAGGCTGTTTCCCCGGGAAGGCAGTAAGTGTGGTCTAAGAGTGTGAAAAAGGAGACATGAATATTAACTGCCTCGACAGACTACAGTGGCTGAGCCTACTTCTTTTTCCTGGGTTCATGGACCGTTCCTTTACAAGAAAGCATGGCCTTGCTGAGTTCTAGCCAATGGAATATGATCGCACAGAGTCAGACACGACTGAAGCAACTTGGCATGCATGCATGCATCGGAGAAGGAAATGGCAACCCACTCCAGTGTTCTTGCCTGGAGAATCCCCATGGACAGAGGAGCCTGGTGGGCTGCTGTCTATGGGGTCGCACAGAGTCGGACATGACCGAAGCGACTTAGCAGCAGCAGCAGCGCTTAGTCGCTCAGTTGTGTCCGACTCTGTGCGACCCCATGGACTGCAGCCCACCAGCCTCCTCTGTCCATGGGGATTTGCCAGGCAAGAATACTAGAGTAGGTTGCCATGCCTTTCTCCAGGGGATCGTCCCAACTCAGGGATTGAACCCAGGTCTCCAGCATTGCAGGCAGATTCTTTACCATCTGAGCCACCACGGAAGCCCAGGGATACTGGAGTAGATAGCCTATCCCTTCTCCAGGGGATCTTCCCTACGCAGGAATCAAACCAGGTCTCCTGCACTGCAGGCTAATCCTTTACCAGCTGAGCTACCAGGGAAGCCAGTATGAGTGGAAGCAAAATGGCCATTTCCAGGCCTGGCCCATAAAACCCTCCTGAGAGATTCTCCATTTTGTCTCAAGACTGATGAACACAGTCACTTTGGAAGTCAGGGCTTACAGTGGAGGATCTACAAGACAAAAGGAGCCTCAGTTCCTGAATCACTGCTCAGGTACCTGTTCTGAAACACACCTGAGTGAGAAAAAAACATCCATTTGCTGTAACAGCTGTCATTACTCCAACTACTACACAAAGCCATCACTTACCCTAACCACACATAAAACTACCTATGCCTTGTCTGGTGGCATAGAGAGGGGAGGGCTGTATTTTAAATCTCTCAATCCTGACAGTTTTTCTAAGTGGGAACATAAGCCTGAACTTTAAGGGAAAATCCCTGAAGCTCCATCTGGCCAGTGTGGTCTGGCCCACTATGGTGACGAGCACCTACATTTGCTCCCATCTCACTCCAAAGGGGAAGCCTGTTGAGCCCCGAGAAGCCAGAGCCAACAAGACCCCAAGAGGCCCGAGGAAAAGGAAAGTCAAGCAGCATCAGAGATGCTCTGATGTGAATTTACCTTGAAATATTCTAAGTCTTTTCTTCCCTTTTTCTAGATAAGGAGACATAGGCTCAAGAATTAAAGTGATTCTTCACTTAAAATTTGGTGACAGAGTTAAGATTAGAAGTCAGGTCCCCTACTATTATTTGTGGCAAAAGAAAAAAGAAAAGGCATACACATGACTGCTTTAGCAAGCAATTAACTATTTCTTTGTTGCTTTATGGTTTTTCTTAAAATTTGTATGCAAATTTTTCATTCTACATCATCATATATCCCCAATGATTTTATATAAAAGAAACTTTAAAATTAATTGTCGCAAAATAAAGAAAACCCTCCAGGAAGCACACTTCCCAGTGGAGAGACACAGCCTGATCACAGATACAAAATTACCTTAGTGCTAGAATTTGATGTCTTAAGGGCATCTTCCTGTCTTGATGCCTTCTCTTATCTATGATCTATGGTCTATCATCCCCATTCCAGCCTTATTTCCCTCCTAGGGAAAAAAGAATTATAATCCAGGGACACCTGCCAAATTTCTACTCACCCTTTGAGATTCAAGTCCAACATCATCTCCTCTAGGAAGCCTCCTATGAACCTTCCAAGCCCAGGTGATCCTTTCCTTCCCCACATCAACTAGACCCTAAGCATGCTAATTCTAGCACTTACCATGCCGTGTTGCAATGTATCTGTTTGCAAGTTTTTTCTTCCATGAAATATAACACATAAAAAATTTGCAAATGATGTTTGCTGAATGAATGAACTTAAGGCTGTGGCTGTAGGCTCCCTGGGGTCCACTCGTCGTCACGCTCCCTAGCACACTCCCATTACGGCTGGAGGGAGGCCCACACTCAGCAAGCGCACACTTACTGGCTGGGGGAGGGGCTCCGGAGGTACCGGGCCTGTACAGCCCTCACGTTGGCTTCATCCTCTTCACTCGGGACCACCTGCTCCTCTTCTGGGTCCCCACTGGTTGCCATGACAGCCCGTCAGCCTCTGTAGGTTTAGCATGAATAAGGCAGTTAGAAAACCTAGTTCTGGAGGTTTTGTGGGGGTGAGAGGTGTGTTGGTGATGTCACCTCAATGGAACTAGGGATGGGAAAGTCACCACATGTTAATCGCCTGGTGGGAAAACAACTCATGGGGAAAACAACTCATGAGGAAAACCCAGTCAGACTTGATTCAGCTACTGTTATCAGGACACCAAAACGCACACTTGGCTGGCCATGTAAGCAATCCACCTAGTCCACCTTGGAGTCATGAAATTTAAGAAGTGATACCTTGGCTCCTTCCACAGGTGCCAGCAAGAAAGCAGTGAGGGGAGTCCAAAGTTTGCCTTAACTATAGCTTACGCTGAACATATGTGTATTCCCCAGACCAGAGAGGTCCTTCTCTGAACCTTCTCTCTGAACTTTCTCTGAACACACACACTCTCTCTCTCTCCCTCTCTCACACACACATCTTTTGTCTCTACTGGGAAGGTACCTTCTTCAGCGACTCTAACCAAGGCCACAGGAGCCACTGCCTTTGATTCAGGAGTCATCCCACAGCTTATTAAAGAACATGAGACCCCCCAGGAGCTGGTCCCAGATGAGGCTAGGCCCTGACACTCAGGGAAGAGCTGCTGCCCTTTTGGTTGTAAGTCCTGGGCTCACAGGACAAAGTGAAGGGAGAACACTCACCGCTGATCTGCCTGTATCTCCACACCAAGAGGGCAGCCACCCAGAGGCTGAGGGGCCCAGACAAAATGGCCAGAGACTCCGACCAGTGAGAGGGACCTCCCTCCTCTCTCCAGTCTCCTTCTATGAGGGGCAGGACAGCTGTTCACAGGAAACCTTAGCTGCCTGCTAAATTTAGCCTCTGGCCCCTCAGCCTGGCAGATCTCTGAGAGGAAGGCATGCAGGCTCAGGACTCAGACCCAAATGTGGGCCCCACTTAACTCTTTCCCTCCTGGCTGCTTCTTTGGAAACTGACCCTGAGCCGCAGAATTGGGAGAAGTTCACGCTTCACAGAGCGGCCTCAAGAACAGGTTTACTTTAGGCTCTCTCTCCATACCTCCCTGCCTGGGGCTGCCTATGCAGAGTGCTTCCAGAAGATAATCTAAAGCCAAGGATCTAGAAGAATGAAGTAAACTGTACTTTAACCCTCTGTCAGCAGATATATAGAATGGGGAGGATCCTCTGATAGATGTTGGGAGAGCACCATGGTGAGACTAAGGGGTACTAACTGCCTGTGGCCAGGACTCCATTTCTTTGCAGAAATATGACTCTGGATAGTGAACTGGGCAGTCGTGCACGCCTTCCATAACCCCGTCCCACACTCAGCCCATATCATCCCTGGGTGATATAAACACTCCTTGAGCTTCATGAACTTCAAATGAGTTTATAATCCATCCTACTCCACCCACCAACATTACAATCAAAACAAAGCCCAGTAACCCAATTGTTCATTCCCCAACCCCGTACATTCTGTAATGACCCCTATCCCTTCGTCCAGCCATCTGCCCATTTGTCTATCCATTCACAAATACGTACTGATATCCACTATGCATCCAGCTCTGATGTGACCAAAGTAAGACACTTAAATGGTGTTTCCTCCCAGCTAGGTGGAATAATGCCTGGGGCATAGTATCATTAACAATTGGCCAAACGAATGAATGACCTCATAGTTTATTAGGAGGGATGAGACACAGACCAAAAATAGCTCAAGCGCAAGGCAGAATGCAGTTAGTTAGTATCCTAAGAGAGATCCGGAGTGCTGTGTGAGTTCAAATGAGGGAGAGAGCCCTTCTGACTGAAGAAGTCAGGAATGGCTTCACGAAAGAACAAATACATGAACTGGGCTTTAAAGCACATATTGCATTACAACAGCAGATATGGTGAGGGGAGGATTTCCAGAGGGGACGACATGGAAAAAGTTTTAGGGTAGCAAAAATTAATTTCACATAGTGATTAGAGCTTTGAAGAAAGAAAACAAGGTTGAGTGCAGAGACTTGGCAAAGCTGGGATGGGAGCGTCTTTGGATAGAGTGGTTCAGGAAGGCATCTCTGGAGAAGCACATGGCATCACCACTGACCAGTTGCCAAACCACTGTCCTGGGCATCAAAATAGGGGCTCGGTGAGTGGCTGCTGAAGAATGGAAGAAGGACCACAACTGAGTAACCATGGGGGTTCAATGTACCTCCAGACTTCAAGGCTCCATGAAGATGAAAAGTAGTATGAGAGAGAGGTGAGATGAAGGAGGGAGGGATGGAGAGTGGGGTGGGAATCAGGCAGGGGGCTGAAGAGGGGCATCAGGTGGACAGACCGCCAGCATAAGGAAGCAGACGGTGGAGGGGAGGGGAGAGAGAGAAAAGGGAGAGCGAATACACCAAAAAGTGGCTGCAGATAAAGATGGGACCACTCAGGAGGAGAGGATGGCAGAGGGCCTCTGTTTTCTTTATAACCTTAGTCACCATCCCGAACTCATCAACGGTGACATCAGGATCACTAGCAGAGTGGACTGAAAATCAGAAGATTACTTGCTGGCTGTGTGACCATAGATAACCCATTTAACTTCTTTGAGACAGAGATACCTATCTGTAACATAGAAAATCAAAGTACTAATTTTTCCACTGCGTTCTGACCACCCCGTCCAAGGTGGGTCCTCCCACGGCCACAGTTTTATTACCTACGTCTTTTTCCAAGTCATGCTCCCCATAGCACTGGTGATCTTTAAGTGGGGGTGACCAACCATCTCAGTTTCCCTAAGACAGAGACATTCCTGGGACATAGGGCCCTCTGTTTTAACAGTGGAGCAACTCCAAGCAAACTGGATGAATTGGTCATGGTATTTCTGGCTGTCTTGTTTGATTGTATACTATTTTCCTCCTCAGTCAGATTAGCAGTTCTCTGGGATAGAGACTTCTGGTCTTCCTCATGACTGTGTCTCTAGCATGGTGTGGGGTAGGGGGAAATGACAAGGAAGGGAAGCAGAGGAACAGATCATAATATGTCTTGCAGTGTTTCGGCAATTGTGGCCAACACCCTTCTTTTATTGACTTTGAAACCCTTCCTCTGAGATAGTTTCCCTTTATATTACAGGTGGCAACTTCCTATCTCATATAGGTAAACCTGCATTATAGTGAGAAGCCCAGGACTTTGCTCACCTGCTAAATGGAGAGAAGGCAGGGGAAGGAACTGACGAGCTGAAAGAGGTTCCTGTTGGGGCCTTTGGTGGAGTGGGTGGAGCTGGAGTCTAGTCCCACAGGTGAGCTCACCTGTCAGTCTAGCTGTGGGGTGGGGCATGGGGGCCAGGCTGGGCAGAGGTAGAGGAAGGGAGAAACTGGAGGACTGACCGAAGGCTGGGCTGGGCTGGGCCAGAGGCCACTGTAGCTTTAACCAGTCAGCCCAGACTGATTCAAGACAGGAGCCCACCAGTGCCAGGCTGGACGTGGGGCAGACAGGGAGCCAGACCATGGAGGGGAAGATACAGCCTGTGCTGTGGGTGCTTTGTGCAGGTGAGTGGTGCCCAGGGGTGGGCAAGATAGGGGCTGAATGCTGAGGGTCTCCCAGACAGCCCCAGAGAGGGCCTCAAATGACACAGTGTTTTCCCTCTGGGCAGAATGACATGTTGAGTTGTTGAAAAAGCAGGTTCCAGGCCAGAATCAGAATTGTTTAATTCTCATATTAGTAAATAAAATTTGAGCCCATTTCTGGAATGAAGAATTCATAAGACTCTCAAAACTATATTTTCTGATTCTAAGTCAAATCGTCGGATCAAATATATTAATAAAATCTGGAAATTAGGACAATAAACCCCAGAAAGGCCAGGATGTGTGGATCCAGGAATTTTGTTCACTACCTGAGATTTTAGAGGAGGAAATGGCAACCCACTCCAGGAATCTTGCCTGGGAAATCCCATGGGCCGAGGAACCTGGCAGGCTACAGCCCATGGGGTTGCAAGAGTCAGACACAACTTAGCGACTAAACCACCATTATGTGAGATTTTAACCATTGCCTTAAAACCAGAGAAAATGGTAACATCTGTATCATGTATATGGAAACTAGCAGAGAGACACTACTACTCACCCAATATCGTTTACAGGGCGAGAGAAGACTAAGCAAAAACAAAGAGAAAAACAACCAATTAGAAAGGCTCTTTCCAAAGGTCAAAGCTCTTTAGCTCTCTTTGTACTCTGGTCGTTGAAAACGCAGAACATGGGGAAACTCCACATAATAAAAATCAGACGTTCATTAATATAATGGTAGACTCCAAATCAGGTGCTAAATAGCAAAGCCACTGTGTGAGGATCCATGGAGGGTCTACTGGTTAGGATGGAGGTCTTGGCACTAGACTCCTGGGAACTGACAGAAAGTAGAATGAGCAAGGAATTTGAGAGATAAGGCTTGGGGGAATTTTAGGAGTTGACCATGCTGAGAATCTCACCAGCTTGCAATTTATTTATTTATCTTAAAATTTGGCCATATTTTAAAACTAAAAATATTATTTTTCTTTGAATGAAAGATTCTTTAAATTCTGTAGTGTTTACAATTGTCAAATATTTCACATACATGATTTTATATAATCCCACAATAACCCTTTCTTCTCCTACTCCTATCTTGCCCCTCCTGTCTTCCCTCTCCCCACTGGTAACCACTAGTTTGTTCTTTATATCCATGAATCTGCTTTTGTTTTTTCATTTTATTCATCTGTTTGCAGCATTTTTTAGATTCCACATGTGATATCATACAGTATTCGTCTTTCTCTGTATTAGCTTGCAATTTAGAAATTATTGTGGGCTTCAGGGATCTAGCAAGACTAGGGTGTGTTGTTGAATTCAAGTTCATGTGCCCCGTGTACAATGAGGCTAAATAAACTGAAATACTGGAGTGTGGAAGAGAAAGTTTCACTGCAAGGGCCATAATAGGAGAAGGGGTGGCTCACGCTCAAAAGACCTAAACTCCCCAATGGGTTTCAAGAAAGCATTTTTAAAGGAGCAGTTGAGGAAGGAGAGGCACAGGATGTGTGATCAGCTTGTGCGCAATTTTCTGTTCGGTTGGTGGTGAGGTAACAGGATGGTGTAACAGGGGTTAACATCACTCTCAGGCTCCAGTAGCTCTGGAGGCTGCATGCTCACGGTCATAAAGTACTTCCTTCCATTTGGTAGGGGTTTCAGTAACTCTAAAACAACCCAGGAAATGTGGATCAGGTAGTGCTGTCTAGGTTCTTCAGGGAGGAGCTAAACATTCTGTGACTGCTGTATGGCTAATTTACTGTTTATATTCTTACCAGTTTTCCTGGTCCAACTGCTACTTTTGCATTCACTCTTGATTCAGACTTTTATGACTCAGGGTAGGCCTGGGAGACCACAGCTTTTCCACAAACAAGGGGCAGGCGGAGGACATGCAGAGAAGGAACTGTCCTGGGCAGTCCCATAGGGTCCTGCGCAGTTACAGGGGGAGGTGAAGAGTTCTGCCAGGAAACTTGGGAGCCCTAAGGCCTGGGAAGTGGAATGGAACAGGGTCTGATTTAGGGCTCACTTTTCCGCTTCTAGAGGCAAGCTCCAAACCAGTTGGCCTGCCAGCCCAGGGTGGTTCTCCCAGGTCCCCAGGTTTCCCCAGGTTCCCCTTCTTTCCCCATCTCTCCAAATGCAATCTTGAAGCTGTTGGTTGCTCGGGAAGGTCTGGTCAAACTCAGAGGCCCTGCCAGAAGGCCCATCTCTGTGGGGCAGAGGGGCCCTCGTCATCAGGCTAGAGGGCATACTTGGTTCATCCTTTCATCCAAACAGCTCTTTACCAAACACATAGTTTGTACAGGAAACGCAGGAGTGAGGGGCCTGGAATGAATTGCAGTCATCAGGGAATCTGTCTCAGCCATCACATCCAGACCCAAATGACGTGCTTCAAGTCTCAAGGGTAGGAGGCTGAGAGGAAATGACCACCCTTTCTGGGCTGGGCCAGCGACCTCTGATCTTCTTCTCCAGAGCCTGGAAGTCTCTCTCATGCCTTGCCTCCTCCCCTACACACCCCTGCATTTGCAGTCTGGCTGCAACCCGAAAGCCATGCACAAATAAAAAGAAGGGATTTGGGCTTAGGGAAAAAATAACCCAAAACAAAACAGACTGAAAAGTGGCCCTAACTGTGAACAGCCTCGAGCAGTACATTTCACCTCTTCCTGTGAGAAGGTATGTGACCCCTGGGTGAACTCATCCAGTGGAACCAGTTCTTGGGATTGTGCTCAGACACACTGATAGAGTGTTCTGCCCCCATCCACTTCCCTCCACCCTCCAAGTCTGGCGCCAGGGGCTCATCACCTTTGCCTCCATACCTTATACTAAGGGGAAGGGGCTGGAGCAGTGGAGCCATGGAAGCCAGGCTTGGTGGCTAGCTCTGGGTATATGTTTGCCAAGTGGAAATGTTTGTGGGTGAAATAGTCATTTCCATGTGTAAGTGAGCAATAAAGGCCTTCAAAAGTCAAACATAAAAACTGTTGGGTGACACTCCCCACCATGAGGAGGAACAGGGAAATTAGGGAGGGCTTTCTGGAGGAGGTGGAGATTAAGCTGGATTCCAGAGGACCTACTGGCTTTCCCTGTTGTTCTGTTCTTCACCTGAACTTGCTCAGTAACCACTAAAATTTTGCTGATGTCTTGGGCAGACTACCATGACAGAATTAATGAAAACAGGCCCCAGGACTCATCAGACTTTGGGGAATCAGAATAAAATCACATTAGGTCATATGACGGAGAAGGCAATGGCACCCCACTCCGGTACTCTTACCTGGAAAATCCCATGGACAGAGAAGCCTGGTAGGCTGTAGTCCATGGGATCGCTAAGATTTGGATATGACTGAGCAATTTCACTTTCCCTTTTCACTTTCATGCATTGGAGAAGGAAATGGCAACCCACTTCAATGTTCTTGCCTGGAGAATCCCAGGGACAGGGGAGCCTGGTGGGCTTCTGTCTGTGAGGTCACACAGAGTCGGACACGACTGAAATGACTTAGCAGCAGCAGCAAAAGCAGGTCATATGAAGGGTATGCAAACAGAAGGTGGTGCATTCAAGAATTTAAAAACAGTACTTAAACCTACTAAAAGTCAGTATGACAATTCCAAAAATGTCAGTGACACAATACCTCCCCCTCCCTGGCAGACGCTCCCACCCGCTTATCCTCTCGTGTCACAGGCACTCAAGAAGGGCAGGCCCTCTTCCTTAACTGACTTTGCTGCTGCTGCTGCTAAGTTGCTTCAGTCGTGTCCGACTCTGTGCGACCCCATAGATAGCAGCCCATCAGGCTCCCCCATCCCTGGGATTCTCCAGGCAAGAACACTGGAGTGGGTTGCCATTTCCTTCTCCAGTGCATGAAAATGAAAAGTGAAAGTGAAGTCGCTCAGTCGTGTCTGACTCTTCACGACCCCATGGACTACAGCCTACCAGGCTTCTCTGTTCATGGGATTTTCCAGGCAAGAGTACCAGAGTGGGGTGCCATTGCCTTCTCCTAACTGACTTTAGCTTGAGGCAAATTAGTTGCCTCAATAAATCTCAGTTTCCTAATCTGTGAAATGGAGAGGGCAAGCTATAATGTATAAAAATGCACATTTTACCTCCCATTTGGTTATTAGAGATAGCAAATGAGGTTGTCAATGTAAAGACCCTGGATCAGTGCCTGCCACATAACAAGCATTCAGTAAATGCCTATTATTATTGTTGTTGTTGTTATTAGTGTGGGCAAGTGTAAATTATAGGAAAGTAACTAGACTTTGATGATCAACTGTCTGATCACTCTGACCTGGCAGACATCTGCCAAGAGACTGAGAGTCACTGTGGATGAAAGATTTTCATCCACCCTCCCAAAGGCTGCTAGAGAAAATGCTCCAACTCGTGTATAGGACCAAAGCTCTTCCACTCTGGGAATTTTTTCAGCCACCAGACTCCATGAAAGACTTGATATAGTAGAAGGTACAGCTGCAGGAAAAGAGAGGCATAAAGAGGAGTCCACCAAGGGGAAAAAAGTCTCTGAGACACTCCGCCCAGAGTCACTAAAATCTTTGAAGACTTGATAAAAAACATAACCAAACAAAAAGCCCTACCTTCCTAGAACTAGAGGAAACCTCAAAGCTTAAGTTAGAAAAGCAGAAAGTACTGCTTTTCACCAAGAAATAAGGGAATCTATCATCCCGAAATATTCAAGATGAGAAAATATTTTTTTTTTCTCCTCCATCTAAAAAAAAATTTCAATAAGCTCATGGATGATTCATCCATGATGGGTTTTTTTTGGGAACTATTAATAAGTTTCAAATTTTCTATCATTGTAAAGTTGATCATGCCATTTTAGAATCCTTCCCCACGGGCCTTTGTTAGAGCTACAGTCCCCAGCAGGAGAATTTTCCTACATGACTTAGATTTGCCCACTCTGAAGTACCATGTTCCTGTTAGTCACACAGGCTTGGGCAGCTTCCCAAGACCTTCCCTGTCAGAGGGTGGCATATCTTCGCCTCGTGTCCCTTGCATCTCTAAGTCCACACAGTGGCCTGGCTGAGGCTCTGAGGTTTACAGGGCTCAATCTCAAACATGTACAAAGATGAGAACCAGATAAGTGGCCTTGTGCCAGTTCATCTTGACCCCATGAGTGCGTGCTTAGTAGCTCAGTCATGTCCAGCTCTTTGCAACCCCATAGACTGTGGCCTGCCAAGCTCCTCTGTCCAGGGGATTCTCCAGGAAAGAATACTGCTGTGGGTTGCCATTTCCTCCTCCAGAGTATCTTCCCGACTCAGGGATCGAACCTGGGTCTCCTGCATCATCTGCACCGCAGGCAAATTCTAAGAGAGTGGCCTTGTGCCCAGTTCATCTCCACTCCAAGAGTGTGGTATTCAGACCAGAGCCAGTAGTGTTGGCCAGCAAGTGCACTGCAAGATGGCCAGGCTGGCCTTTTATCTCCTTCCCAGCTCTAAGCCCTGTTGCCACACCTGACCCCAGGGTGTGACTCACACCTGGAGCCTGGGGAGGGCCTGCTGGTGCCTGAGCACAAGTCAGAAGCCAGTGCTCACAGGGAGGGCTCGTGTGCCTGGGGAATTACACTTTCTGCCTGTCAGAAATGAAATCAGATTAAAATGCCCCAGTCCCAGCTCCAGCCTTGAAGTGGGAAGAATGCAATGAATGGTCACCCTAAGTGTGGTACGTGTGCACTGAGTGATGGTTTAGGGCAGTAGCTGCAACCCAGGCAGCCCATCAGTATCCCCTGGGGAGTAAAAGTACACATGTCCAGGCCCCACCAGACCCTCTGAATCAGACTCTTGAGAGGCAGAATCTGTCCATCTCTCTGATTATGAAAATTTACCCAAGTGATTCTGATGTGAAAACCTCAGTTCAGAGTTGCCTACTGGACCTTGAGGAAAAATAGGTTTAATGAATAGTTGTCTCCGTGACTGGGGCTGATACTCTGCATGTGATTTGCAGCTCAATTTTGCAGCATCTGGCTGCTTCCCTGAGTTAATGTCCAGCCTCCAAATTGATGTCTTAACTCACACTTTCATATGCATAGAAGTCGTCTTGAGATCTTGTCAAAACACAGACTGATTCAGTAGGTCTAGGGAAGGGCATGGAAATCTGAATTTCTAACAAACTCCCAAGTGATGTTGCTGCTCCTCCAGGGACTACAGTTTGAAAAACATGGCCTCCAGGGAAGAACTGGTTCATGGGCACAGGTGTGATCCTCATCTTGCCCTCATCTTTGCCCTCTAGGGCCCCATCCCAGGGTCTTGGTAACCAGTAGCACTGCTTACTGTGATGCTGGCTAGCAGGGAGGAAGCCTGGGGGAAAGTATTCCCGGCAAGGTCTAACCTTGATGATCCCTCCCTCCTTCCTAACATACTCTAGTCCGTCGGTCCCCCAAGATACACCCATTCCTGGTTCTCCTCTGGCATTCCGGGGCTAACCCTTTCACATCTCCCTTGCAGCTTCATGCTTCTCGGCCTACCATGAAATGTTAGAATTCCCTCCACTTAGACCCTCATCTACATCTGCATCTTTCATTCACACCCATTCTAACTGGGCTTCCCTTGTGGTTCAGCTGGTAAAGAATCCACCTGCACTGCAGGAGACCTGGGTTCAATCCCTGGGTTGGGAAGATCCCCTGGAGAAGGGAAAGGCTACCCACTCCAGTATTCTGGCCTGGAGAATTCCATGGACTGTGGAGTCGCAAAGAGCTGGACACAACTGAGCGACTTTCACTCACTCACTCACTTATTCTGATTGACCCACATTTGACCCCAGTTTTGTCTTCAAACTCAATCTCTTTCTTGAGCCTTAGACCCATAAATCCAAAACTATGCGTGACTTTTCAATTTAGATATCTCAGAATCAGTTCAAACTCACAAGCTGTAAACCAAACTCATGATCTTTGTCCCCACATCTGGGCCTTTTTCAGTGATCTCTACATCAGTAAATGACACCCAATCCCTCCAGGAATGAAAGCCAGAAAAATAGGAGTCATCTGTTACTGTTTTCTATTGTTATGTAATTATCCATTCCAAAACTTAGTAGTAACTTAAAACAATAATAATAAGCATTTATTTTGCTCACAAATCTGCAACTCGGATGGGGCTTGGCAGGGACAGCTTGTCCCTGCTCCATGCAGTGTCAGCTGGGGTGACTTGATTGGGGTTGGAAGACCCACTTCCAAGACTCTGGCTCACTGGCTGGCAAGTAGTTGCTAACTCTGATTCCTCTGTTTATGAACTTCTCCACAGGGAAGCTTGGGCTTCCTCATAGCATGGTGGCTAGATTATAAGAGTGAACATCTAAAGAGATATAAGGTGGAAGCTGCCAATATCTTAAAGTCTGGGCCCGGATATTGACCCAGCATCTTTTACCATACTTCTACCATATTCTATTGATCAAGCAATCACAGAACCTAGGTTCAAGGGCGGGGACATGAGTCCTTTTGATGAGAGGAGTTCCAAAGTATTTTGGGACCATATTTTAAAACCACCATATCACCCTTGACAGCTTCTTCTCCTTTAGCTACAAATTCAAGTCATCACTAAGTCCTGATGATTTTAGCCCTCCAGTATCTCTAAAATCTGTTCATCTTTCTCTATTTCCTCTGACACCTCTCTGAAGTAAGCTCCCTCTCCTAAGCTACTTCCATAGTCTCCAACTGGGCTCGTGAGCCTATTTTGCCACTTCTATCTGCTGTCCACCCTGAAGCCAAAATGATCTGTTAAAATAAAATTATGACCATGATACTACACCTACTTGAAGGTATTCAGTTATTGCCCGTTACTATTAGGATAAGACTCATATTGTGAGGCTAGTTTCTCCTAACTCTCATTTAGACTCTGTAAACCACTGGGACATTCTTCCAAATCCCAATATTTCAGCACCTAGAATGTCTCTACACTTTTGATATTACAAAAATGTTTGCCACATTACATCTTGCACTTCTTGGTCTGGAAAAATGTTATCATCAGACCTCTTTGTAGTGTCGGTTCCTTCCTTTTTTCTGGCTGACCTTGAAGTATCACAAGTTCTTTCTCTCCATAAAGCCTTTCCAGGTAACTTTAAGCCACATTGTTTTTTTCCCGATTTGACTTTGAGGTCTCGATCACTTTTTTTCCCCCCATCTGATTTACTGCCGTTTAACCTTTTTTTGGATACCTGTTTGCCTAAGCAGCATGGGGATCAAGAACTACTGCATATATATATATTTTTTTCTCTTTTTTTTCTGTATCATAGTTTCCAGAACAAGTGCTCACAATCTATTTGTGAACAATATATTTTGGTTTTCCAGTATCAAGTTATAGTTTTCTGGTCCTCTTTTTTCCTCCGACTCTTTTCAGTGGGCTCTCTCCTCAGATATAAAACTCCCTTTAATCCAGCTGGGGTATCCATCTTACCAAGCATTCTCAGATACTATTATTGAGCACAAATCTTTAAATTACGAGAGTCTACCATGTGTGCTAAACATAAACAGCTAGATTCTTGTCCTTGATGATTGATTTTGAGGCTGTTTTGCCTACTTATTTCCTTTATAATTTTTCTCTAAGTTAACTTTCTATCTGGACAACTTTCCCAAACTAGGCTTCTTTCCAACCAGCACCTGACCTCTAACCAGCCCCACTGCCTCCGCCAGTGCCCATTCCTAGGCCCTCTTTTCTTAGATGGCCCCCAGAAAGCCAGTGTAGGCTGTGCAACTCCACTCCTGCAAGCGGATCCTGCGGGCCAGACTTTGCTGCTGCGGCTTTGTTCAGTCGCCCAGTTGTGTCTGACTCTCCGTGACCCCATGGGCTGCAGCATGCCAGGCCTCCCTGTCGCTCACGACTTCCCAGAGTTTGCCCAAGTTCACGTTCATGGCATCGGTGATGCCGTCTATCCTCTGATGCCCTCGTCTCCTTCTGCCTTTGATCTTTCCCAGGGACTTTTCTAATGAATCATCTGCTTGCATCAGATGACCCAAAATACCAGAGCTTTAGCTTTAGTATCAGTCCTTCCAGTGAATATTCAGGGTTGATCTCCCTGAAGATTGACTGGGAGCCAGAGGAGGCTAAAGAAGATGGGCTAAAAGAAGATGGGCCCGAGGAGCTGACACTGAGGAGTGAGGAGGGCCAGAGAAAGGGGTCCAAAGACGGTGGCGACCATTATGCCCACGGCTGAGCCCCTAACTCCACACTCTGACCAGAGCCAAGACTGCTGAGCACAGGAAGTGGGGGCCTTACCTTCAGCATCAGGACCTGGAAGTGAGCTTTGCTGTGACACCGATGTGGGGCGAAGGGCACTGAAGAACAAGTGTGTTTGGACCATGCACTTGGATTTGCTTCCTTCATTTCCAAATTGGAAGTATCTTACAAACTATGCTGATGTCCCAAACAAGCAGTAACGTCCCAAGCAGCAATTCACTGCTTGTCCCTTTATGCTCACCACCAGGTTCCTTGGGTTGAAATCAATCATCATTCTCAATTTTGACAACAAAAATCATATTGAGCAGAATATTGTCAACCAAACCAGGAAACTTTGATAAGAGACAGTGGCTGAGAGCATAGCAGTGCCCTCCTCATGATGAAGACTGGGAGAAAGGTTTGTAGCAGCAGATCCTGTTTGTCTGGGGCACAGCCAGCTAATATAGTAACGACAGCCCTGCAAGCGACATAGTTACGGAAGTAAGCTCAATCTGGCTTCACACACCCATGTTGTCAAGTCTCTGCCCTATGTTTTGTCCTGGAAAAACAATGGGAATGCACAGTAACGAATATCTATCTCATCAAATGCCAGGCGGGAGAGGACTCTTGCTTCTTTCTGTTATCAGTAGGTTTTTCATTTTCCTCCTAATTTAATTATCTAAAGATAAACATCAGTGATTTTCAAACTGACAAGTGCTCACTCATTGGATGCAAGAAAGAACCCTCATACTCAAAAGAACTGTTTCAAATAGATGTAGATAGTGGAAAACAAACAAACAAACAAAAACCCACAATTGCTATCATAGCCTGTTTGACTTGGGCCCATCTCACATTTCTGACCACAGTGGGGGACGTGTAACTTTGGAGTTGCTTTCTAGGAGAGTCCTGAAGGGTGAAGTCTGACAGATAGCAAGAACTGTCCTAAACTGCCCTGAGGGCACAAGTATGAAGTTTGAACTTGGCCTCTGTTTATTTGGAATCATCATGGCCCACCCACACCACCCACTTCCATTGCTGCACAGTGGCTTGTTTTAGTTTCTGGAATGTGGCCCACCTTCTCCCGTGCCCTGACCTCTGTACATGCTCTTCTCTCCTCCTCTCACCTCTTCCTCTTTTTTCCTGTGGTTCCCTCCTGCCCATCCTCCAATGTCAGCTCAAAGGGCCTTTCCTCAGGACAACTTCACCTCATCCCTAAGTCCTCTGTTATATCCTGTCATTGACTGTGTACCACCGGTTACCATGATGGTTTTACATTTATCTCTGTGATGCGGGAACTGTGTCTGTCTCTGGTTGCCATTTTCCCCCGGAGTCCAGCAGAGCCCTTGGAACACAGGTGTCCAGCAGCCATTTGCTGAGTGGGTGTCAACGAATGAGCACCCACCCCTTTGAACCTCAGCAGGCAGCAAGCTGGTTTGCTCTCAGTTTCCTACCTGTCTTTCTTTGCCTTTACTCTATCCTTCTCTCCAAGCCTCAGTTTCCTAATTGCATTTGTTTTTTTAAATCAACATTTATCCATCCTGCATCCCTTTTCTAGGGAATGGATGGGTGAGAGGGGCTAATTAAGGAGATGGGTTTGCCCTGCAGGTTAAAGGAAGAGAGCCACTCACTGTGCCTTCCCTCACTCCCAAGCAGCACTTGCATTCCCGGGAAGACACCCTGGAGGAGGGCATGGCAACCCACTCCAGTGTTCTTGCCTGGAGAATCCCATGGACAGAGGAGCCTGGCGGGCTCCATGGAGCTGCAGTCAGACATGACCAAGTGGCTAAGTGCATGCAGACACACACACACACACACACACACACACACACATGCACGCACACGCACACACAGCGCCTTCAGTCAGTGGTGGGATTTTAGTATTGAGACAGCCAGTGGAGAATATATTTGACTTGGAGGTAAAGTTCAGTTGCTCCTCAAACCACTCCACCTTGGCAACACTCAGGTTTTGTTCCCATATCCCTAACCCTAACTGTTGAGCTTGTCTCTGTTCCCAGAGCAGCCTCTCTGCCCAGGGCACCAACTGTCACACTTGGAACCCGCCTCCTTCCTTGGGTTCTTCCTCTCCTGGCAGTCAGTGCCCTTTGGGCGGCTTCCTTGCTCTCTGCCCTGTGAGTCAGGGATGCCATAAACACCCGGCATAGGCAGAACATGGCGACAGACAGACGCTCAGACAGACAGACAGTGTAGCGGTGGAGGGCAGAGCCCCCGGTGAGAGCTCACTGCTCCACTCCTGCCCAGCGGCTGCTCTCTTTCTGCACACTCGGGCACGGTGCCTCTTGCCGTGGGCAGGCCTAGTCCTCCACCTTTGCGCATACCCACCCAGGCAGGGGTCGTGCTCCATAGGCTTCTCCTCTTTTTTTTTTTTTTTAAGGAGTCACTTCTTTTCTAGGAGCTCCATCCCTATGACCTAGGAGCCTGCTCAAGTCTCTCCATCTTCCATTCCAGAGGGGATGAAACAGACTTTCTCAAGATCTTTCATAGCCTTCTATCTGCAGCTTTCCCATTTCTTTGTGTTAGGCAAGCTCCCTGACAAAACAGTCCATCCCCACTTCTTTGCTTCCTTATTTCCTACTTGACTTGTAGAAATGTAACTCAGTTTTATGGTTGTAAGAGTACCACATGTCTGCTGCAGAATGTTTGGAAAATAAAAATACACAAAGAAGAAATCCAGAATCCAGAGATAACTGCTATTAATTCTATACTTTGATATATTTTCTTTTAAAATTTACTTTCTGTGACTCTGTGGAAGTGAGATACTGTTATATGCACAGTTATGCACCCTGCTTTACTCTCTTATATACACAAGTTCAACAACATGAACTGAGTCCCTTGGGGGCTATTTCAAGTCCCATCATCTCAGTAAGGCTTTCCATTAAAATCCTTCTTCTGGATCCAAATGCAGTCCCTCTCCTCTCTCCCCACCTCCATCCCTTCACACTTCACTCCTTAACACTTGCACTAAACACTTACTTAAGCTTTGTTAGGATGCTGGCTGACAGTGACTTCTAACTTCTTCCTGGGCAGGGAATACAAACCACTCAACAAACAAGGTCTTATTAGCACCCAGCTCTGTGTAGACACCTTGGGGGTGGGAACTGGCAAGTGATGAGTACAAGAGAAGTCTGAGACACACACCCTGCTAGAATGAGCTGCCATGTGATGAGGGGAGGCAGCCTGCACACGTAGACCCACAGTGACATGATAATGATGTGTGTGGGACACAAGCTCCCTGGAGCAGTTCAGCAAAGCCAGTAAGGGCTGAGACGGTCCTGGTGGATTCCCCAAGAAGATAGGGGCATGAACATGCCTCTGATCATTTTCTCAGTGCCTTGCACTAAACTAGGGCCTTAGGAAAAATTCATTAAATTGACTGGAATATATAGATTCCTAAAGATCTTTGTTGAAAAAAGCCTTCCACAAATGTCCATTGAGTTCTAACCCCTCCTCCCCATCTCTCCATCTCTCCTTCCCCAGCTGTCATTCTGAGAGCCTGCAGGGGTCATGTCCACCTTGGGGGACAGGACAAACCAACATGCACCTGCATGTATGAGCTGCACCCCTTGCCCTAGAGACCAGCACTTTCTCACTGTAAGAGCTCTATCTATCTAGTCCTAAGGCACGATGGGTCCCTTCTGGCCTCCAGCACACGTCCTCCCTAACTAAGACTGTGGTTTCTCTGTGCAAATGGATTTTCCTAAGTGGAGGCATTACTGCCAGTTTCCCAAGGGTTCCCATAATGTGCTATGTACGCCTCAAGCAGCCGGGTTCCATCAAGCATTTCATTAGCCTCCTTGGATGTATTGCTTTCTAGTTAGCTCTCAAGAGACCGTTTATTATCTTCTTAACAAACCTTAATTATTTACAAGCAATTCTGGAGGCCTCAAGCTGAGTCTTCACACCCCAGTCACTTAGGGAGTTTCAGTGACCTTTACCATTTCCACCTGGGGCCACCTGCAGACTTGGTGTCCCCTCTCTGGGGCTCCTTTGGTTATTTATTTGATTTTTTTTTTTTTTTTACATCTTCTAGCAACTAAGTTTCTCTGGTTGTAAATCCTACCTATCTTTTAAACTTAAGTTCTTCGTAACTCATTCATTTTGTTGGCAAAGGGCACTTCATTGAGTATTTCCTACGTATTAGGCACTTTGTTGAGCCCTGAGGATATGAAAATGAAAGAAGCACAGTGTAGCAGAGGAGAAGACACGACAATATAGAATGTGGACACAGGTCTTGCTTATCTGCCAGGGTAAAGGTTGTGCATACTAAATATGCTATTATCCAACCCTCACAGCCTTGAGTTAGGTAGTATAATTAACCTCATTTTATAGTCAAGGAACCTGAGGTACAGAGAAGTTAATTAAGTGGTGCAAGGTTGCGCTGCTAGGAAAACTAAGGATGAGGATGCCGGCCTGGGCAGTTGGCTTCAGTGGCTGTGCTTTTGGCCACTCTGCCACGTTGTGTGACAACCTTTCACGAGAGAGCACTAGGATGAAGGCACGCGTGGGTGGTGCTTGTGGCACAAAATTCTGAGATTTTCATTCCTTCTTTGCAGGTGAAAGCACCTACTCTCCCAATTTGTATACCTTGGGAAGGTCAACATATCCCTGAACTATTTATTAGTTTTTAACACCTTATGGTGAATTAGCTTAGACAGATGATCTTCATCAATATCGGAAGAGCCCAGCCTTGGAAAAAAAAGAAAGGAGAGCAGCAGGGAGGAGGAAAGAAAGAATACTTCTGGAGCAGGAGAGACACAGCTGTTAGGAGCAACAGGATGTGCGACTGGCAACGACTGGGGAGAGGGTGGCATCTTCTTTCCAGTCGCCCAGAACATGCCCAGTGTAGACCTATACAAAAAGTAGAAAGGGAGGTTGTTGGAAAGCTCTAGAAACCAACTTCTCCACTCCCTAGTGTTCTGATTATAGATTAGATATCCTCACCCGGTGCTTTTCCCTCATCCACTGCATAGGATGCAAAGATTCCATAGAATGTGGGTCACAGTAAGCCTATGGGAAGAGGTGAAAGGAACTGGACTTATTACAGTTTATTACAGAACTAGGAATGAGAAAGCTGGTGATTACAAACATCAGAAACCTCTGAGTTTATGATGGGAGGCTATTAAGAAGTTAAGCCAGATGTCTTTGTTGCCAGTAATGTCAGAACAAGAGGATACTCACTGAAGTCAGCGAGAAGGATTTAGATTAGCTATGGAGGATTCCCAGTGATGGCTGTTGGCATGAAGTGCTTAAACATAGGATAAATTCTCATCTAGGATTATGGAAAATGTAAGTGTGCCTTAGGGCACAGGATTGGCCTTTAAAAATCCTTCTCAGGTTTACAAATAACATTAAATAGCACTCTATATTTGTTCAATATATTTTCCCTTTCTTTATGAGTTCTTACTCATCCATTCATTTCAGTCTCTTCTCTCACTCACATAAAATGACTTCAACTCGCTGTTATTATGATCTTTAAAAGTGATCTATTCTTTTTAAATTATTTAACTTACTTACTTTTCACTGCACTGAGTCTCGGTTGCTGCTCTTGGGCTTTTCTCTAGTTGCGGTGATAAGGGCTCCTCTCTAGTTTCGGTGCATGGGCTTCTCATTGTGGCGGCTTCTCTAATTGCAGAGCATGGGTTCTAGCATGCATAGGCTTAGTTGCCCCGCCATATGTGGAATCTTCTTAGACCAGGGATTGAACTCATATCCCCTGCATGGACAGGCAGATTCTTAACCATTGGACCACCAGGGAAGCCGCTTGATCTATTCTTTAGTATAGTCATTAGTAATTATTATTTATTTACAATAGTTCATCCATGGTGATGGTGATGGTTTTTCTTGTGATTAATTTCTAATTAAGGATGCACCTCAACAAAAGACTATTAGATGAAAAAGTAGAAGTTGTTCAATATGTATATATATATATATATATAGAACACACACATATGTAATGTAACTGTCATATATTAAGCACTGATTATGGGTCAAGATGGAGAAGGCAATGGCACCCCACTCCAGTACTCTTTCCTGGAAAATCCCATGGATGGAGGAGCCTGGTGGGCTGCAGTCCATGGGGTCGCTAAGAGTCGGACACAACTGAGCGACTTCACTTTCACTTTTTCACTTTCATGCATTGGAGAAGGAAATGGCAACCCACTCCAGTGTTCTTGCCTGGAGAATCCCAGGGACAGGCGAGCCTGGTGTGCTGCCGTCTATGGGATCACACACAGTCGGACATGACTGACGTGACTTAGCAGAAGCAGCAGCATGGGTCAGGAATCATTCTAAACAAAGTACACATTTCATGTTATTTAATTTTCAAACAACCCGTTTTTCAAGCAAGGACTCTGGCACAGAGAGCTTAAGTAAGTTGCTCAAGGCTACACATTTAACAGATAAAGGAACTGGAATTCCAAAGAGGCATTCTAGCTCTGAAGCCTGTGCATTTAAACTCAGTGCTATGCTACCCTTACAGGCACACCGAATCTACACCGACATACAGAGCAATTCCTCCTAAGGAAGACCTGAGGGCTGATCAAAGTTACTACATACAGAAGGGCAACATAGAAATGAGTAGGAAACACAGAGATGTTGTATCCATGGGAACCCAACCCCTAACACAGAAACCAATAAGGAGGGTTATTGCTGATGGGCCCAAGTATGGACTTGCCCACCTGAGAAACAGCATAAAAATCAGCAGTTCAAAGGGCACCCAGACTCTATGGGAAAGAAATCCATTTACTAGAGCTTCAGCCAAATGGGCGTCTCTCACACTGCAGTTACAGGCCGACTCAGATTCAGGGGGAGGGGACACAGACCCCAGGTATCGATGGGGGAGAGTCAATGTCACATGGTAAGAATGTATGTGATGAGAGATGCTAGTGTGACCACACTCTTTTTCTCACCGTTTTCTTTTTTTCTGATAAACTTATATAGAATAAATGCTCCTGGGAGTACCCTCTCTCTCTTTACCTTAACTTAATCTTATTCAAATTTATCATATATAAGTGCTCCATAAATATGTATTAAATATTGAGTGAATTATCATCACAACAAAAAAGATGGGGGGAAATATTTATTGAGTGTGTTCTATGTGCCAGGCATTAAGCAAAACATTTGCATGTTATCTCATTTAATTCTCCAAACAGTTCTGAAAAGTATTAATGTCCCTTTTTCTGGATGAGAGCTGAGGCTAAGAAAAGTTCACACAATGCCTAAAGGGAGGGGTGGGGCTGAGGCTCAAAGCCGGGCTTTTGCCCACCACACAAGCCGCTTGACTTTATTGAGATGCTGCAGGACGGGGACAGGGTGAACCAAGCTATACGTGTTTGTCTTCACCCAAGGCTTGGAGGAGAATAGCCGGTGTGCCATGGCCAAGATCGCAGTTGTAGTGTGTTGAGCTGTGGTTGGAGGAGATCCAGTGGATAGTGAGTGGGTATGCCATGTCATTTACTTCCTGCTTTCTTTCCAGTCTGGGTGACTGTCCATGGCATCTTTGTGGAAACCCCAAAGGATGTTCTTCGGGCTGCGAGGGGGAAAAATGTTACCCTTCCATGCTCCTACCAGACTTCCTCCCCCAACCGAGAAGGATTTATCCAGTGGGACAAGCTTCTAAGGAGTCATACGGTAAGGATCCTTAAAATGCTGGGAGCATGCATATAGGACTGAGTATGACCTGACCATAGAGCAGCAGTTCCCAACCTTTTTGGCACCAGGGACCTATTTTGTGAAAGACTATTTTTCCAGGGACTGCGGGGTGGGAGGTGGTTTGGGGATGACTCAAGACATTACATTTATTGTGCACTTTATTTGTATTATTATTAAATTCTGATATACAATGAAATAATTATACAACTCATCATCATGAGAATCAGTGGAAGCCCTGAGCTTATTTTCCAGAAACTGATCTGACAGAAGGCAGAGCTCAGGTGGTAATGCGAGTGATGGGAGCAGCTGTACACACAGATGAAGCTTTGCTCGCTTGCCTGCCTCTCATCTCCTGCTGTGTGGCCCGGCTCCTCACAGGCCAAGGACCAGTACCGGCCTGTGACCTGGAGGCTGGGGACTCCTGTCTTAGATGACATGCACTACAAAACCTTTCAATACAAGTTAGACAGACTAAACCTCGTTAATGCCCGGGCTGGGCTGGGTGGGGAAGGAGCAGTGAATGTTGGACCCAGGGAGGGCTGTACTGTGCCATCTCTAGTTTGAAAGAGTTACCTTCCCTCAAACATCTTTCTCTCGTCCAGTCTCAAGGGACCTTTACTGTATTATTTGAGTCAGTCATCACTTTTGATTAACACAGAGCTCTCCCAGAGACCAAATTTTGTTGTAGCTTTTTTTCCTTCCTGCTTGGGTTCTTTCAGGGAGTATGGGGAGATTTTATTTTCTATTTTGGAATAGATAGTAATCCTATGGTCCAAAAATTAAAACATCATGAAGAAGTACATTGATAAGTCTCATTCCCATCCTTGCCACTCTTGTCCCATCCCTTCCCCAGTTTCCATACCCTAATCCCCTTATCTCCCCTTTCTCCCAGACAAGGCTAATTTTCACTGCTACTGGTTCTTTGGGGGCCGCATTTACTCTAATTTATTGGTATTTCTGCCACAATCATTTGGTACTGTGAATACCACTTTTGGCTAAGATCTGGTTTCTTGTGTTTCCTTCCAATGGTTCTTTATGCCAGTTCAGAAAATGTATATATTCATATACACGAAAATACATCTGCTTTCCACTCTAGAATCCCAGTCCCCTATTCCCCTCACTAGAGGTGTGTGTGTGTGTGTGTGTGTGTGTGTGTGTGTATGTGTGTATGAGTGTGTGAGTGTGTGTGCTCAGTAGTGTCCAACTCTTTGCAACCCCATGGACTGGAGCCTGGCAGGCTCCTCGTCCGTGGAATTTTCCAGGCAAGAATGCTGAAGTGCGTTGCCATTTCCTACTCCAGTGGATCTCCCCAACCCAGGGGTAGAACCTGGTCTCTTACATCTTCTGCATCATCAGGTGGATTATCGGTGGGATTCTTCCCACTGCAGTACCTGGGAAGCCCACTAGAGGCAGCCGCTATTCCCAGGTTTTGGGGTGGCCTTCTCCTGCTCCAAAGTCACTGCAGACGGTGACTGCAGCCATGAGATTAAAAGACGCTTACTCCTTGGAAGGAAAGTTATGACCAACCTGGATAGCATATTCAAAAGCAGAGACATCACTTTGCCAACAAAGGTTTGTCTAGTCAAGGCTATGGTTTTTCCAGTGGTCATGTATGAGAGTTGGACTGTGAAGAAGGCTGAGTGCCGAAGAATTGATGCTTTTGAACTGTGGTGTTGGAGAAGACTCTTGAGAGTCCCTTGGACTGCAAGGAGATCCAACCAGTCCATTCTGAAGGAGATCAGCTCTGGGATTTCTTTGGAAGGAATGATGCTAAAGCTGAAACTCCAGTACTTTGGCCACCTCATGTGAAGAGTTGACTCATTGGAAAAGACTCTGATGCTGGGAGGGATTGGGGGCAGGAGGAGAAGGGTATGACAGAGGATGAGATGGCTGGATGGCATCACTGACTCGATGGACGTGAGTCTGAGTGAACTCCGGGAGTTGGTGATGGACAGGGAGGCCTGGTGTGCTGTGATTCATGGGGTCGCAAAGAGTCGGACAGGACTGAGCGACTGATGTGATCTGATCTGATCTGTAGATGCATCACATGTAAACATAGGCATATATTTACATATGAACTTACATATGAATATGTAAGTTTCTATAAACTTCATGCACACTGTCCTCCACTTGGATTTTTTCCTCTTAATATACTTTGGAGCTCTTTCCATATGTCAGTGCATTTATATTTATCTTTTTTTAAAAAATTCATATTATATATTTCATTTTATGAATGCTCTATATGTACCAATGATGGACATTTGTTTTACTCCCTATATTTTGCTACTACAAATAATATTGCAATAAATATCCATATATGCATGTCTCTAGGTATATATTTATAATTACTATTGTAATTGTTTATACATATGTATTCATATATAAGATAAATTATTTTAAAATGGAACTTTGGGGTCAAAAGCTATATGAATTTAAAATTTTGATAAATGTCAAGTTGCCTTCTTTGTATGTCAGACCAATTTTCAGGTTCACCAACAGTGCAGGCACTTATTTCTCTAATTCAGACTATTCTCAAACTATCTGATATTTGTGAATTTGATGAGTGGGAAAATATCTCATTATTGATGAAATTCACATTTCTTTAACTGTAAGGAGAGGGACATCTATTCACAAGTTTTTTGGGTTTAATTTTCTTTTTTTTTTTGCTACACCAAGTGGCATATGGGATCTTAGTTCCCTAACCAAGGATCAAACCCTCACCCCCTGCCGTGGAAACAGTCTTAACCACTGACCACCAGAAAAGTCCTTATTCATCAATTTTAAAGTTACTTCTACTTTTAAAGTGCAAACATGTTTAGCATTAGATCCCCAGCTATTCAGAGAGAAAGCATTAAGCTTTTCCCTGACAGAGAAGAAGGGATGACCCAAGACACCCAAGTCCTAGAGCAGCAGGGCTGAGGAGAAAGGAGAGTAATTCTTGGCCTGAGGCACCTTACTCTCTGTTGCCCAAGGGACCCTGATGGGCCAGAGTACCTGTCCTATCTGTTTCCAGAATACCAGGAAAAAAACCTAGAGAAGGCAGCTGCTGCCATTAGCTTGCAGAAACTGAAGACATGTTCTCTCAGCAAACCAGATGTTAGGTCTCTGCCAGGCACCTAACAAAGATAAATTTACCTCTTTTGAGATAAATACTAAAGATCTTATGTTGACTGATCCCTTACTTCCTAAAGGATTTGAGGCAATCACGTTGAGAGCAAGTAAGTTCAGTTTAGTTCAGTCGTTCAGTTGTGTCCAGCTCTTTGCGACCCCATCGACTGCAGCACACCAGGCTTCCCTGTCCATCACCAACTCCCAGAGCTTGCTCAAACTCATGTCCATCGAGTTGTTGATGCCATCCAACCATCTCATCCTCTGTCAGCCCCTTCTCTTCCTGCCTTCAATCTTTCCCAGCATAGGGTCTTTTCTAATGATTCAGTTCTTCTCATCAGCTGTTCAAAGTATTGGAGCTTCAGCATCAGTCTTTCCAATGAACACCCAGGACTGATCTCCTTTAGAGTGGACTGGTTGGATCTCCTTGCAGTCCAAGGGACTCTCAAGAGTCTTCTCCAACACCACAGTTCAAAAGCACCAATTCTTCAGTGCTCAGCTTTCTTTATGGTTCACCTTGCACATCCATACATGACCCACTGGAAAAACCATAGCCTTGACTAGACAGACATTTGTAGGCAAAGTAATGACTCTGCTTTTTAACATGCTGTCTAGGTGTGAGAATACTCTGTGAGTTCTGTCACAGCCCTATTTTTAATTTTAATTTGCTGTTACTTGATAACAAGTAAGAGTGCAGAGAAAAGGATTACATCTATGCCCTCAAGGAGGTTATTGTGACAGGTACTAGCAAGAGTGGGAGATGACATGGGGGAGAGTCAAGAAAGGGGAAGCCTTAGGATAGCTGTAACCAGTAGGTCAGAAAAAAAGTTGAACTGAGAAAGACCAACATCCATGCACTCATCCACAGCTCAAGACAGGTCCTCATCTCTTGCTTTCTTGTTCCTCCCTGTCTCAGCCAAGTTTCCTGAGAGTCATCTGTTCCTACCAGAGCTGTGGCATGTGACCGGGTGAATTATGCATCTGGGTACCCAGCCCAGGGGACCTGATCACCATTAGCTTGGCACAGATGTGTCTGTCCAACAACTAGAGTATCTTTTCCTGATTTGCATAAAGAGTACATGCAGACCTCAGACCTGACTCTTTTCCCTACCCAGCATGGTCTGCCTTCCTCCCCTAACACTCCACCAAAATCACCAGCAACTTCTCTTTTGTTAAATTTAATGTACTGATTCTGTCCTCATCTTATTTCATTTCTCCCTAGCTTTTCTAATGATCAGCCACTTCCCCCATCTCAGAATCTCTCTCTCTTGGCTTTCTGATAGTCTTATCTTGGCTTCCACTCTTATCTCTCTGACCTCTCCCTGACTTTCTCAATTAAGTAGCTTGGGGGCTTGCCATTTCTCTACTTGCTTACCTGAGGTGGCTTCATTAAGCCCATGGCTCAATGCCATTTGCTTTTCGTATATTATCTACTTCAATCCTCACAAAAATCCTATGATACAAGTGTTATTATCATTATCTCCACTTTGTAGAAGAAGAAAGAGACTCATAAAGGAGTCAAATATTTCACTCAGTTCAGTTCAGTTCAGTTGCTCAGTTGTGTCTGACTCTTTGTGACCCCATGGACTACAGCACACCAGGCTTCCCATCACCAGCTCCTGGAGCTTGTTCAAACTCATGTCCATTGAGTCAGTGATGCCATCCAACCATCTCATCCTCTGTCGTCCCCTTCTCCTCCCACTTTCAGTTTTTCCCAGCATCAGGGTCTTTTCAAATAAATCAGCTCTTCACATCAGGTGGCCAAATTATTGGAGTTTCAGCTTCAACATCAGTCCTTCCAATGAATATTAGGACTTCAGAACATTTCTTTTAGGATTGACTGGTTGGATCTCCTTGCAGTCCAAGGACTCTCAAGAGTCTTCTCCAACACCACAGTTCAAAAGCATCAATTCTTTGGTGCTCAACCATCTTTATAGTCCAACTCTCACATCCATACATGACTACTAGAAAAACCATAGCTTTGACTAGACAGACCTTTGTCAGCAAAATAATGTCTCTGTTTTTTAATAAACTGTCTGGGTTGGTCATAGCTTTTTTTCCAAGGAGCAAGAATCTTTTAATTTCATGGCTGCAGTCACCATCTGCAGTGATTTTGGAGCCCCCCAAAATAAAGTCTCTCAGGGTTTCCATTGTTTCCCTATCTATTTGCCATAAAGTGATGGGACCAGATGCCATGATCTTAGTTTTCTGAATGTTGAGTTTTAAGCTGACTTTTTCACTATCCTCTTTCACTTTCATCAAGAGACTTTTTAGTTCCTCTTTACTTTCTGACTTAAGGGTGGTGTCATCTGCATATCTGAGGTTATTGATATTTCTCCCAGCAATCTTGATTCCAGCTTGTGCTTCTTCCAGCCCAGCATTTCTCATGATGTACTCTGCATATAAGTTAAATAAGCAGGGTGACAATATACAGCCTTGACATACTCCTTTCCCTATTTGTGAGCCAGTCTACTGTTCCATGTCTAGTACAATCTGTTGCTTCTTGACCTGCATATAGATTTCTCAGGAGTCAGGTCAGGTGGTCTAGTATTCCCATCTCTTGAAGAATTTTCCACACTTTGTTGTGGTCCACACAGTCAAATGCTTTAGTGTAGTCAGTAAAGCAGAAGTAGTTGTTTTCCTGGAATTCTCTTGCTTTTTTGATGACCCAACAAATTTTGGCAATTTGATTTCTGGTTTCTCTGCCTTTTCTAAATCCATCTTGAACATCTGGAAGTTCACAGTTCATGTACTGTTGAAACCTGACTTGGAGAATTTTGAGCTTTACTTTGCTACCGTGTGAGATGAGTGCAATTGTGCGGTAGTTTGAGCATTCTTTGGCATTGCCTTTCTTTGAGACTGAATTGAAAACTGACCTTTTCCAGTCCTGTGGCCATTGCCGAGTTTTCCAAATTTGCTAGCATATTGAGTGCAGCATTTTAGCAGCAGCATCTTTTACGATTTGAAATAGCTCAACTGGAATTCTGTCACCTCCACTAGCTTTGTTTGTAGTGATGCTTCCTAAGGTCCATTTGGCTTTGCATTCCAAGATGTCTGGCTCTAGGTGAGTGATCACACCATCATGGTTATCTGGGTCATGAAGGTCTTTTTTTGTATAGTCCTTTTGTGTATTCTTGCCACCTCTTCTTATTATCTTCTCCTTCTGTTAGGTCCATACCATTTCTGTCCTTTATTGTGCCCATCTTTGCATGAAATGCTCCCTTGATATCTCTAATTTTCTTGAAGAGCTCTCTAGTCTTTCCCATTCTATTGTTTTCCTCTAATATTTTGCTCAAGATCATACAACTACTAAGTGGCAGAGCTGGGATTTGAATTGAGGCTGTCTGGCTCAAAAGTAGTGATCTTAGCTAGTACCATGTTTTATTTGATAAATGATGAGTATATTGATGAATAAACAAATTCCAAAGGTAAGAGTCAAATAAATAAAGGGGGGTTGCAAGCCATGGATGACTGCCCCACACAATGCCTGGACATCTTATATACTCAATTAATATTGGTTGACTAAAGGTTTGAGAACAGAACTAAAATGGAGTAAGTAAGAGGTGCCATAGGTTACAAGAGGTGAAAGCCTCTGGTATGAAGTGCCTACCTGCCCTGGGTTTTTTTTTTTTTTTTTGGTTGTGAATTAACTTTTATTTTGGGACATTACTAAGGACTTTAGCCTGGGAGACAGCCTCACAGATAACTCTGAGGAACTGCTTTGTTCTTTTTTTTTCTGTCTAAATATTAAAAAAATTTTTTTAATTATTATTATTATTATTTACTTTACAATATTGTATTGGTTTTGCCATACATCAACATGCATCCACCATGGGTGTACACGTGTTCCTCATCATGAACCCCCCTTCCACCTCCCTCCCCATACCATCCCTCTGGGTCATCCCAGTGCACCAGCCCCAAGCTTCCTGTATCCTGCATCCAACCTGGACTGGCAATTCATTTCTTATATGATATTATACATGTTTTAATGCCATTCTCCCAAATCATCCCCCCTCCCTCTCCCACAGAGTCCAAAAGACTGTTCTATACATCTGTGTTTCTTTTGCTGTCTCGCATACAGGGTTGTCATTACCATCTTTCTAAATTCCACATATATGCGTTAGTATACTGTATTGGTGGTTTTCTTTCTGGCTTACTTCACTCTGTATAATAGGCTCCAGTTTCATCCACCTCATTAGAACTGATTCAAATGTATTCTTTTTAATGGCTGTGTAATACTCCATTGTGTATATGTACCACAGCTTTCTTATCCATTCATCTGCTGTTGGACATCTAGATTGCTTCCATGTCCTGGCTATTATAAACAGTGCTGCGATGAACATTGGGGTACACGTGTCTCTTTCAATTCTGATTTCCTCGGTGTATATGCCCAGCAGTGGGATTGCTGGGTCGTACGGCAGTTGTATTTCCAGTTTTTTAAGGAATCTCCACACTGTTCTCCATAGTGGCTGTACTAGTTTGCATTCCCACCAACAGTGTAAGAGGGTTCCCTTTTCTCCACACTCTCTCCAGCATTTATTGTTTGTAGACTTTTGGATAGTAGCCGTTCTGACCGGAGTGAGATGGTACCTCATGGTGGTTTTGATTTGCATTTTCCTGATAATGAGTGATGTTGAGCATCTTTTCACGTGTTTGTTAGCCATCTGTGTGTCTTCTTTGGAGAAATATCTGTTTAGTTCTTTAGCCCATTTTTTGATTGGGTCGTTTATTTTTCTGTAATTGAGCTGCAGGAGTTGCTTGTATATTTTTGAGATTAGTTGTTTGTCAGTTGCTTCATTTGCTATTATTTTCTCCCATTCTGAAGGCTGTCTTTTCACCTTGCTTACAGTTTCTTTTGCTGTGCAGAAGCTTTTTAATTTTAATTAGATCCTATTTGTTTATTTTTGCTTTTATTTCCAATATTCTGGGAGGTGGGTCATAGAGGATCCTGCTGTGATGTATGTCGGAGAGTGTTGTACCTATGTTCTTCTCTAAGAGTTTTATAGTTTCTGGTCTTATGTTTAGATCTTTAATCCATTTTGAGTTTATTTTTGTGTATGGTGTTAGAAAGTGTTCTGGTTTCATTATTTTACAAGTGGTTGACCAGTTTTCCCAGCACCACTTATTAAAGAGATTGTCTTTTCTGCATTGTATATTCTTGCCTCCTTTGTCAAAGATAAGGTGTCCATAGGTGCATGGATTTATCTCTGGGCTTTCTGTTTTGTTCCATTGATCTATATTTCTGTCTTTGTGCCAGTACCATACTGTCTTGATGACTGTGGCTTTGTAGTAGAGCCTGAAGTCAGGCAGGTTGACTCCTCCAGTGCCCCGGGCTTTTAGTACTATAGATCATAAGAGGAATCCATGAGTGGGCCCCATATGTGGAGCTCTTTGTTCTGCAGGGTCGGCTTGTCAGTACATTTGGGCCTGGGGACGGTTGGTGAGGGTAGACAGGACAGGCTGCAGCATCATGCCAGGGCCTTAGGCCGAAGACCAAGTGGTATTTCTTCTTCTTTCCAGGAAAGCGTGCTCATCTGGGCATTTTCGACCAAAGAATATGTCTACGGTGAACTTTATCAGAATCGTGCTAGAATATCAAACAACGCCGAGCAGTCAGATGCCTCCATCACCATTGACCAGTTGACCATGGATGACAATGGCACCTATGAGTGCTCCGTCTTGCTAACGTCAGATCTGGGTGGCGTCTCCAAGTCACGTGCCTATCTCTTGGTCCTTGGTGAGTGCTTCCTCCTTCCTGGGGTGATAGGAAGAGGCTGGGGGGGGTGGGGTGTGAGGAGGAGGCACCCTGGTGGCAAGATAAAACTGGAAGCAATGCCTAATGAAGAGCTAAGACTTCTCCCCTCATCTGGTCTGTCCGGAGGCTTGGGGGGTCTGCTTCTCCCCCTGGAACCAAATACGATTCTGTCTGGGCATACAGCTCCCCAGGACAGAGGTCAAGGCTGATTTGGAGTGGTCCCTGGGGGTCATCTCTGGAGATTCTTGTCCATGCTTCCTCCAGTGCTCTTTCCTTCACACCAGCTCCTCTCTTTTTCATGGAAAACTTACTAAAGAGAAGAAAAATGGCAATCCTAGATCCTACTGGAAAGATTCTAACTGCCTTGCTGTGATGCTGAGGGCCAAATCATGACTCTTACAAGTCAGGCATCTTTTCCAGCTCTAAATTCAGCTAATCAGTAGAAGTACTTCACACCACCATCTCCCCAGACCTTGGCTCTAACACACCATTCATCAGGTTCTATTGTTTCTGAAATATGTCCCACAATAACACTCTTTTTATACAAATAGCTTATTATTGGAGTCTATCATTTTGGAAGGATTGAAACTATCACCTACTTTTAGGATCTTCATTTTGTAGATGAGGCCCAGAGACTCAATGTCAAACAGTTGTTGGAAAACCTTTAGTGAGCCAGCCTGTGTCTACTCTAAGAAATGATCCCCACACTGGTGGGTAGCAATACTTTTTAGCCATACTTTAAACCAAAGAAATGGATCATGTTCCTCCATTTTACCCCCTTTACACTACATAGTGGGATTTTATTTTTAATTGCATAAGGTAGCTGCCTGGGTTTTTGAATCATTGTAGTGAGTTAAACAATAAAGCCCTGAATAAAGAATGACCATCTCCTCCTTGCACCCTAGTGCTAACAAGGTGGCCAAGGCTAGTACTTGTGTGTATTCTTCTAGACTCCTCTCCAAGTCCTTTCAACACACACACATACACATTTCATTTTCCTTTCTTTCCTTTTCTTAAAAGAAGAAATCATATTATAAAGGTTTTTTTGTAACTTTCTTTTTCTTAATATTTCATGTAAATTTCTCCAGATCGTTACATACAAATATACCTATTAATATAATACATTCCCTTGCATGAATGTACTGATTATTCCAGTGGCCCATACTGATGAGCATTCTCAAGCTGTTTCCATTTTTTGTACAAATATATATGTATGTATAATATGTGTGCATATATGTATGTACATATATATGTATATGCATATTCTTTTACTGTGTTATCTTTGTTTCTGTTGGATAGATTCTTAAAAGTAGGATTTCTATTGCTCAACATCATTAGGCATCAAGGAAAAAAAAATTAAAAAGAAGGATTTCTAGGTCAAAGACTTTGCCTTCATTAAAAGTTACTACATACTGGCAAATTACTTTCTCCAAAGCAACTTACTATTGCCATGAACATTATATGATCATGCTTGTTTTCCTATATTCTTACCAGAACTGAATATTATCAATCTTCTTAATTTTTCTGTGAAAGTGAAAGTCACTCAGTCCTGTTCAACTCTTTGTGACCCATGGAATTCCATGGAATTCTCCAGGCCAGAATACTGGAGTGGGTAGCCTTTCCCTTCTCCAGGGGATCTTCCCAACCCAGGGATCAAACCCAGGTTTCCCACATTGCAGGCAGATTCTTTACCAGTTGAGCCACAAGGGAAGCTTAATTTTTTATAAATTTTGTTAATTGACTAAGTGAAAAAAAATCTGTTCAGTTCAAGTTTCACATCCATGCTAAGTCACTTCAGTTGTGTCTGACTCTGCGACCCTATGGACCATAGTGCACCAGGCTCCTCTGTTCATGGGAGGATTTTCTAGGCAAGAATACTGGAGTGGGTTGCCCTTCTACAGGGATACTCCCAACCCAGGGATCCAACTCTCATCTGTTATGTCTTCTGCATTGGCAGGCAGGTTCTTTACCACTAGCACCACCTAGGAAGCCCAGATAAGCTTCACATCTCTCCTTAACTTGGCGCTGACCACCTAAGGTGAGGAGACCAGCAGTGGATTAAAGGCTGGGTCTGTTTCCTTATTCTCCTTAGTCCACTTCCTCCCACTCTCACTTCTGTGACTCTGAGGTCATGGCCAAGTGTTAAACGGGAAAGCAAAGCCGTGATCACCTAGCCAGGCCACTTACCGTCTTCTCTTGCTATCCCATGATCCCAATCAGAGCAGACATCCCACTACTGTTTCTTTTGTGGGGTGCGTGATAGGGTTCCTCAGCACTGGCCCCACCAAGGGACCCACCTGACACAAGTATTTTGCACACCTGCAGGGCAGATTTTCACATCTTTCACCCTTTTCCACCTTCCCCTGATTATGGTAACTTGATCTTACTCTTCACTGTCCACTCTGGGCTCCCCTTGACCCAGCCAACAGCTCTCTGAGGCCAAATCCTTTCAGTGTGACAAGAACACGCCTTGTCCTTATTCTGCACCTGGAAGGGCAGATCCTTCTCACTGTTGCACGCTCTCCTCACCTTGCCATTGCAGTCTGCTCCAGCCAGCTTCTCTGAGCAAGAGGTAGGACCTGAATGTGACCCCAGATGGTTCCTCAGATACCCAAGGACATCTATAAAGCCCTTCCAACATCACGTTCCAGGAGTAGACTGTAGGAACTTAATGATTCCTTACAAGTCTCAGCGAGGAGTGAGAGATGCCAGTTCCCGACAATAGACAACCGCTATCTACACATGGTATTCTTCTGGTTCCTCCCCGGCTGGGAACGAGATGCGGGGAAATACCTCCTTCCCTTCCACCAAGAGAAGGAGGAGAAATGCTCATGGTCCCTATTTCTGACAGTCTTCTTTAAAGAAATCTCTCTGATGAATCTCTAGTCTTCTCTTAAATGGGAAGGAGGAGGGCAACTGATAATTAGAGAATTCACTCCTGGGAAGGCCACTCCTCTCCTCAGCAGTGAGGATGCTCGCCATTCAGAGCCTCAACTTGAAGATTTTAGTGGACATTCTGAGACACAGGAGAAGTCCCTCCATATCCCATTGATGTTTTCTGCTCTGGATTTGGGGACTGTTGTCCTGTACAAGGTCTCTCACACCACCTTTGTGGTTATAAAAATGAACTTAATGTTCTTTTCTTATGTCTGTAAGTCTTGTTTTTTACCCTTAGATCTTTGTTTCATCAGGAATTCATTTTTGAACACAGGATACTAAGGGTCTTTGTTTTCTTCCAAATGGATAGCCAATTACATCAACATCGTTTATTTATTATACCAAAGAAACAATTATTCTCCCACTGGAATGCCAGGTTTGTCACAAGTTAAATTGCTACATACACACAGCTGTTTTTTACTCCTTATTTCATTTATTCTCCTTTGGATTATTCCTACGCCAATATCACATTGTTGTGATTATAGTGTGTCTATAGTCTGTGTTGAGACACAAACACGCATGCACACATACATATTTAGTTATCAGTATTTGTGTGCATGGCTTTTAAAATCTGGCACTATGTAATATCTGCTCTTACTAAACTTTTCCAAATCAGTTTTACACATTTATTCTTTCATGTTAATATTAAAATCACTTTGTTATGTTTTAAAAAAGTTGGTTGGAATTATATTCAATTTACATATTAATTTGCAATGGAAGGACATTTTAATGATATAAGGAAGATGATATATCAGATTTTCTGACCTATATTGGTGAATCTATAATGACTGGATTCCAGGCTTTCTGTGGCCAAATAAAGACTAATGTGTTTACTTAGGTGTGTAAGAGGAGGGCAGGAAACTGTACCCATTCCATGTAACTAAAGACCCAGTCTCTGTGTCCCCCTGCTCTGCAAACCAAGGGGATCCTCTTAAATGGAGGGAAGTTCAGTTCAGTTCAGTCACTCAGTTGTGTCCGACTCTTTGCGACCCCGTGAATCGAGGCACGCCAGGCCTCCCTGTCCATCACCAACTCCCGGAGTTCACTGAGACTCACGTCCATCGAGTCGGTGATGCCATCCAGCCATCTCATCCTCTGTCGTCCCCTTCTCCTCTTGCCCCCAATCCCTCCCAGCATCAGAGTCTTTTCCAATGAGTCAACTCTTTGCATGAGGTGGTCAAAGTACTGGAGTTTCAGCTTTAGCATCATTCCTTCCAAAGAAATCCCAGGACTGATCTCCATCAGAATGGACTGGTTTGATCTCCTTGCAGTTCAAGGGACTCTCAAGAGTCTTCTCCAACACCACAGTTCAAAAGCATCAATTCTTCGGCACTCAGCCTTCTTCACAGTCCAACTCTCACATCCATACATGACCACTGGAAAAACCATAGCCTTGACTAAATGGACTTTTGTTGGTAAAGTAATGCCTCTGCTTTTGAATATGCTATCTAGGTTGGTCATAACTTTCCTTCCAAGGAGTAAGCATCGTTTAATCTCATGGCTGCAGTCACCATCTGCAGTGATTTTGGAGCCCAGAAAAATAAAGTCTGACATTGTTTCCACTGTTTCCCCATCTATTTCCCATGAAGTGATGGGACCGGATGCCATGATCTTCGTTTTCTGAATGTTGAGCTTTAAGCCAACTTTTTCACTCTCCACTTTCACTTTCATCAAGAGGCTTTTGAGTTCCTTTTCACTTTCTGCCACAAGGGTTGTATCATCTGCATATCTGAGGTTATTGATATTTCTCCCAGCAATCTTGATTCCAGCTTGTGCTTCTTCCAGCCTAGCATTTCTTATGATGTACTCTGCATAGAAGTTAAATAAACAGGGTGACAATATACAGCCTTGACATACTCCTTTTCCTATTTGGAACCAGTCTGTTGTTCCATGTCCAGTTCTAACTTCCTGACCTGCATACAGATTTCTCAAGAGGCAGGTCAGGTGGTCTGGTATTCCCATCTCTTTCAGAATTTTCCACAGTTTATTGTGATCCACACAGTCAAAGGCTTTGGCATAGTCAATAAAGCAGAAATAGATGTTTTTCTGGAACTCTCTTGCTTTTTCCATGATCCAGAGGATGTTGGCAATTTGATCTCTGGTTCCTCTGCCTTTTCTAAAACCAGCTTGAACATCTGGAAGTTCACAGTTCACATATTGCTTTAGCCTGGCTTGGAGAATTTTGAGCATTACTTTACTAGCAATGTGAGATGAGTGCAATTGTGCGGTAGTTTGAGCATTCTTTGGCATTGCCTTTCTTTGGGATTGGAATGAAAACTGACCTTTTCCAGTCTTGTGGCCACTGCTGAGTTTTCCAAATTTGCTGGCATATTGAGTGCAGCACTTTCACAGCATCATCCTTCAGAATTTGAAATAGCTCAACTGGAATTCCATCACCTCCACTAGCTTTGTTCATAGTGGTGCTTGCTAAGGCCCACTTGACTTCACACTCCAGGATGTCTGGCTCTAGGTCAGTGATCACACCATTGTGATTATCTGGGTCGTGAAGATCTTTTTTGTACAGTTCTTCTGTGTATCCCTTCCACCTCTTCTTAATATCTTCTGCTTCTGTTAGGTCCATAACATTTCTGTCCTTTATCGAGCCCATCTTTGCATGAAATGTTCCCTTGGTATCTCTAATTTTCTTGAAGAGATCTCTAGTTTTTCCCATTCTGTTGTTTTCCTCTATTTCTTTGCATTGATCGTTGAGGAAGGCTTTCTTATCTCTTCTTGCTATTCTTTGAAACTCTGCATTCAGATGCTTATATCTTTCCTTTTCTCCTTTGCTTTTTGCTTCTCTTCTCTTCACAGCTATTTGTAAGGCCTCCCCAGACAGCCTTTTTTGCATTTCTTTTCCTTGGGGATGGTCTTGATCCCTGTCTCCTGTACAATATCATGAACCTCATTCCATAGTTCATCAGGCACTCTATCTATCAGATCTAGGCCCTTAAATCTATTTCTCACTTCCACTGTATAATCATAAGGGATTTGATTTAGGTCATACCTGAATGGTCTAGTGGTTTTCCCTACTTTCTTCAATTGAAGTCTGAATTTGGTAATAAGGAGTTCATGATCTGAGCCACAGTCAGCTCCTGGTCTTGTTTTTGTTGACTGTATAGAGTTCCTCCATCTTTGTCTGCAAAGAATATAATCAATCTGATTTCGGTGTTGACCATCTGGTGATGTCCATGTATAGTGTCTTCTCTTGTAAACTATCATTAAATTGCAATGACCTTTGCCTGTATCAGTCAGTTTAGTCGCTCAGTCGTGTCCTACTCTTTGTGACCCCATGGACTGCAGCACGCCAGGCTTCCCTGTCCATCACCAACTCCTGGAGCTTACTCAAACTCATGTCCATCAACTCAGTGATGCCATCCAACCATCTCATCCTCTGTCATCCCCTTCTCCTCCCACCCTGAAGCTTTCCTAGCATCAGGGTCTTTTCAGATGAGTCAGTTCTTCACATCAGATGGCCAAAGTATTGGAGTTTCAACTTCAGCATCAGCCCTTCCAATGAATATTTGGGACTGATTTCCTTTAGGATGGACTGGTTGGATCTCCCTGCAGTCCAAGGGACTCTCAAGAGTCTTCACCAACACCAAAGTTCAGAAGCATCAATTCTTTGGTGTTCAACCTTGTTTATGGTCCAACTTTCATATCCATACATGGCTACTGGAAAAACTATAGCCTTGAGTAGACAGACCTTTGTGGCAAAGTAATGTCTCTGCTTTTTAATATGCTGTCTAGGTTGGTCATAGCTTTCCTTCCAAGGAGTAAGCGTCTTTTAATTAGATAACACCAAGTTCACAATCATAACAACTATCCTTTTTTGAGTGTCTGTTTGGTATGTGCCAGGCATCTCAATAAGTCCTCTATGGATATGATCTCATTTCATCTTTGCAATACATCTGTGACAGTGGGTATTAACACTCATATTTGATAGAAGGGAACACTGAGACCCAAGCAGTTAAATGACCACTAGAAAGTGTCCAAGCTTTGATGCAAGCAAGGATTTGATGCTCAAATCCCTTCACTGTTCCCAACCATCAAGCCTTCCAATTCCGGGTGATTCCCAAACTCTGCATGACTGACAACTTTTCAGCATACACTTTGTTTCACTTTGTGGCAGATGTAAGCTCGCCAATTATGTTTTATGGTGTCATTGCATTAACTTGTGTCTTGCCCTTCCTGTGCCCATGCCAATGAAAAAAGGTTGGAGAGGCAGAGCAGTGCCAGCCACGGATGTGCCCACTGTCCACAGGACATGCCCATCTTGGAAGCATCACTCAATGAAAACTGAGGTTCTGTAACTGCTCTTCCACACTGAAGGTCTGAACCTAGGTCTGGGACACAGAAGCCCCACAGCCCTCTGAGTACATGGATATTTATCTCAAGGTTTTCACGGGGAGCTCTGATGGTCTTAGAGCTGCAGAAACACCTCCCCTAATCTGCTGGACAAGGCTGACACCATCACATTTTATTATCTTACGGCATTTTTATAGCTGTGTTTCGGTTGACCCGGACCAGGTGGAGTGCCGTGATGGTTTTTCTACTGGCCCCGTGGAATCAAGAGTCCGCCTCTTTGTGAAGGGCTCCTCATGTCAAAATCTCTAGTGCACCGGACTCTTAGAAAGAAGCCTGTTTCTGTTCTGCTGGCCTGTTCTTGTTCTGCTCCGAGGACCTTACTCCTGACACAAATAAACAAATAGCTGTGTTTGATGACCCCTTGTCTCTTAAAAAATATACTAATTTAAAGAAAGATGAAACAAAAAAAGACAAACATTCACATATATCATTGGGTTTTATTTCTCCATGTTTTCTTCCAGCTCCTAGCCACATCCTTATTTCCATACATAACGGAATCTGTAACCTAACCATAGGAACTTTTCTCTTTTCATTTCATTACGTGCTGTCTTAGCACTTGCTGTTCTTTAAGCTTCATGCCACTTCAGCAAGGGAATGCTGAGTCCTCTGTCGCAGAACTGGACACTGTTTCCAATTTAAGCTATTATAATTAATGTTGCATTAAACCGTTTTGTGTTCACAGCTCTTAATTTTATCTGCATTAGCTCCCGAGAGAGAGATTACCCAGCCAGGGAAACGAGCGTTTTTCTCGTTTCTCTTCTGCACTGTCTGCCCTCCCTCACCCTCTCCCCTTATCCTGGTTCACCCCCAGCTGAGTCCCTCACTCTGCTCCACCTGATCCTCCTCTGGCTGATTCTGGCTCCTCTGGCTTCCGTACTTAACGGCTTTGGTTTTCTTCTGGCAGCAAGCTGGTTTCAGGCAGGGCAGCCGGGCCCAATTCAAGTGTGAATGTCTGGATTTCCCCCCTCTCCTCTCTTAGGACCAGCTGCACTTTAAGAGACGAATTAGTTAAACTCGAACAGCAAAGACTACAAATTTAATGAGATTATGAAACTCGGTGAAAAGACAGTTTTGCTTTAAAAAGAGAGATAATTGGTACTATATGTTAAGTAAACCCAGGAAAAAAGATTTTTACAAGTTTCATTTCCAAATGGTTTGGTGCTGGGCTGATTTTAGGCAGAACAGCTTTTGAATTAAATGGGGTCGTCCATTCAGGCTGCGTGACCTCACAGTAAACTGAGGTGAGCATGGAGCTTCCGGAAGGAGGGGAACCGTCTTGGTCACCAAGGGACAGTCACCTGGCCCGGGGACCCGGGACCTGGCGCCGCCGGGCAGGACTGGTCGTCTTCCCGGCCTCTGGCGCCCCCTGACGTCTGCAGCGGGAGTAGCAGGCTTTGCAGAGGCCTGGACCAGCTCCCTCCCATCACTCCGCCCTCTATAAATATTCAGGTATTATCTACAATTTATTTAGGAGCTGGGACGCGCCAACTGAGAATCCAAGATCTACAAGAGTCCTAAATACCCCCGCCCCCCGCCTCAGCGGGTGGAAGGGCTGTTTGAACTAGATCTGTATGATTCTAGGTCCTAGCTGTTCTTGATGGTGAGGGCTGCGGAGGGGAGCTTCGGGGAGGAGCTGGACGAAGTGAGGGCTGGCGGTGCCTCGGTTTAGGGCCTGGGGAAAGGACCCTGACATATTCCTCCGTAAGGTGGGTCTCCTAGGAAGTGATTGATCCCTTGTTTGCCGTTATTTCTACTGCTGCCTCTAGAGTGGATTCAGTTCAGTTCAGTTCAGTTCAGTCGCTCAGTCGTGTCCGACTCTTTGCGACCCCATGAATTGCAGCACGCCAGGCCTCCCCGTCCATCAACAACTCCCGGAGTTCACTCAAACTCACGTCCATCGAGTCGGTGATGCCATCCAGCCATCTCATCCTCTGTCGTCCCCTTCTCCTCCTGCCCCCAATCTCTCCCAGCATCAGAGTCTTTTCCAGTGAGTCAACTCTTCGCATGAGATGGCCGAAGTATTGGAGTTTCAGCTTTAGCATCAATCCTTCCAATGAAATCCCAGGACTGATCTCCTTTAGAATGGACTGGTTGGATCTCCTTGCAGTCCAAGGGGCTCTCAAGAGTCATCTCCAATACCACAGTTCAAAAGCATCAATTCTTTGGTGTTCAGCTGTCTTTACAGTCCAACTCTCACATCCATACATGACCACTGGAAAAACCATAGCCTTGACTAGAGTGGATTAAGGATTTGTTTTTAATAATATTCCCTCAGCAAACGGTGGCATAAGAAAGCTAGTCACCGGATATGTACAGCATATGCTGGCTACTAGTCATGCACCCTTAGCATGGTTCTGAGTCAGTGAGAGACTTCAAAGGTGGTGTTATATTTGTGGCCAGTCTGTTTTGTGGAATAAAAGGTTAGGATCCTGTTAAAGGAGTACCTGGGAAGCAAGGGTGAGAATTTTTATTGGTAGAGAGGAATGTTCCTGGACCTGCGGAGAGCTCAAGAGATAAAGCTTGGCTCATGAACAGCTTTGACCAGTAGCCAGTCTCCTCAGAAGTGATGCTCTCTTTTTCTGTCCTGCAGATACCTGCTGGCTGGGCCTGCAGGGAGGGCAGAGAGCTGTTTGTGAGAGTAGCCCATGGGTAGCAGCCTTTTCCTCCCCAGGCTGCTTCAGTCCCCGGGGTCTGGGCATGGATACCTGAGTCCTGTTCTTGAACCTAGGGCCTTTTAGGTTTAGGGACTAACTGATTAGGGTGGCAGTGGGAAATGCCTTTGATTTTCCCCACGCTGCTCCATGCCTGGCTGCCCCTCACCAAGACAACAGGAAATGAGGGGGCACACCCAGCAACCACCTGCCTTTGTCGGAGAGCAAATACCAGAGCAGATGTGAGGCTAGAGGGGAGAGGTGCCTCCTGTCTCCCAGCAGCCCTGGGCGGAGCGGAGACTGGAATTCACCCTCCACGCCCAGCGAGTGTGTGCCTGTGCAGTCTGCACTGTAGAAAGGGCAGCACTGTTGGGGCAAGCAAGCCGTCCAAGGGGGCATGTGAAGAGAGAAGCAGGATGGACAGGCCTGCCGCTGAGGAATTCAGTAATAGTACTTTCCACTGGTGTCCTCTTCCTCCCACCCAAAAGGACACTCCCTGGAGTCTTCTTGCCTCAGGGCCTCTGCACAGGCTGCTGCCTCGGGCTGGAGCGCCACCCCATCTCTTCTCCAACCCCTCCCAGCACCTCCACTATTGGCTTCACGACTGGGTCAGTGTCCCTTGTCATGCCTGTCCTGTCTCAGCATTGTTGCGTCCTGCCTGGTCATGGTTTTTTTTTTGCCCCCACTGGATTCCTTAAACACAAAAACTCACACACTATGTCATCTCCATGCCCAGCAGAGTCAGGTATACAGAATTTTTGTAGAACAAACCACTGTACACAGTGGTGTGTTAACTTACAGTGTTGAGTGAACGACCCTGGCTTAAGGTCTTCAGGAATTCTAAGCGATCAGATTGGGCTTGTGCATTGAGGGTGGCCTGTTGGTTTTCGCAACCTTCTTTCTGTGGGCTTCTTTTGTGTGTGTCTGTTCCTTCCTAACCCCCTCCATCCGCTCAGTCCTCATTCTCTACCCTGCACATAATCCCACTGCCGCCAGGGGGCTCTTCCATCACCCAGTTACTTGTGGTAATTCCATTTCATCAGCAAAGCACAGGAAGAGAGTTCTGCTTAACTGAAGGGAACATTGCTAAGAAGTTAACATTGAAGGGTTTCAGAGAGAGAGGCTTTCACTGAAACCAAGGGTAGGCAAACTGCAGCCAAATCCAGCCTGCAGACTGTTTTCTATGGCATGTGAGCTAAGAATGGTTTTTACCTTTCTTTGCCTGTGAACAAACAAGGCAACTGGTGTGTGTTGGGGTGAGGGAGTGGTTGTCACCAAGCCCCAACTAATTCCTGGCTTCTCTCTGGCTCTTCCCCTGCACAGTGCCGCCCTCCAAGCCAGACTGTGGCATCCAGGGAGAGACTGTCATTGGGAACGACATCCAGCTGACCTGCCAGTCAAAGGAGGGCTCCCCAGCCCCTCAGTACAGCTGGAAGAGCTACGATGTCCTGCACCAAGAGCGTCAAATCACACCAGGTAAAAAGGTCTGCAAGGAAGGCCAGCGCCCCACATCGAGGTGCCGCTCATGTGATGTGTACTGCCAGAGGAGACCCTGGGCTGACCAGTCAGGTGCCCCTGAAGGCTGCCTCTCCCCCCTGCATTTTGCACTGGATTATCTTGGACATCTCTCTAAGCAGCATTTTTCTCATAATAGTGCCCACCTCATAGGTTATTGTGACAAATAATAACATTGTACATATGAACTTGTTTTCTTTATTCCCCATAACTGAGTTCTCTTGAGTAAGCATGTATCAGTAACCAGTCGCTGCACAAGCGCTCGCGGGGTTTTACTTTTGGTTATGATTATGTCCTACAGTGTACATTTGAGTCCTCAAGTCTGACTCTGTGGCTCCACTTAAGGACGGAGAAGTTTCTATTTCCATCCCTTACCTAGGCAGATACATCTCGGACTGCCCTGGTTCCCACCCACAAACTCAACCCTGTTATATGGTCCCACCCACTACACAACTGGGTCTGCTATGAGGTTCCCACATTCTCAGGGAAGGAAATGGAAGGTTCTGCTGTGGTTGCCAGGAGACTGGTTTTGTACCAGGCAGTTTGGTATTTGACCTTTCAATCAGGAAACAAACTGGAAAGAGAAAAGGAGCTGCCTTTTGTATAAACATCCCGCTGCCATTACCTTGGAGTCAACTAATGTGGGAAAACCCCAGTGGAATCCCTGGGCCCTGTTTCCACCAGCTGCTTAGCCAGCTGCACCCACCACTCCTGAAGATCAAGAAAGACAAGGTCTGGAAAGTCCCACTGGATTAACTTCTGGGAAGACTTTCTATCCAGTATGGGTGGAAAGGAAGTGGGTGGTGGAGCGGTGGGTATAGACAGCAGGTCTGAGGAGATGAGACGGGAGAGCGAGTCCCACCAAATGAGGGCACAGACAGGGGCTTCCGCCAAGTGAGGGGACTTAAGCTCTCTACCATTTGTTTGGGGGTAAAACAAGAACTTCTGAAAAGTTAAAAAAAAAAAAAGGATTAGTAGAACCCACTCTAATGTAAAATAGATGTGTTAAGGATTTCAACAAGCTTCTGGATTTGTTTACATATTTCTAGCTGGCAAGTTTTTATCGAGTGTGTCAAAACTGGCTGGCAGCTCTCCTCTGGCTATATGACATCCTGTCTCGGGGCTGTGTACAGCCCAGGGACTCCATAAGTGGTCACAGGTCAACCACAGACACTAGTTGATCTGGCATTCCAGCAGAGTATGTATAGCAGAGGGTTGCATGAGTGCATGCTCAGTCACTCAGTTGATTTTTTGTGACCCCATGAACTGCCAGACTGCCTGCCAGACTCCTCTGTCCATGGAATTTTCTAGGCAAGAATACTGGAGTGGGTTGCCATTTCCTTCTCCAGGGGATCTTCCTGATCCAGGGACGGAACCTGTGTCTCTTACATCTCCTGCATTGGCAGGCAGATTCTTTACCACTGACCCACCTGTCAGTGAAGCTAGCAGAGGGTAACAAGATAGGAAATGCTGCCATAGTTTGTATCCAGTGGTGCTAGAACCCAGAGGGGTCAAAGAAGATTTCTTCAAGGAGGGGGCACTTGAACAGGCAGGAGAGCGTGGTGGTTAGGAGCATGCATGGGCTTGAATCCTGGCTTGTTAGCTGTGTGACCTTGGCAAGTCAGTCTCTCTGTGCTTTCATTTGCACATCTGTAAAATGGGCATAAAATTAGTATTTATTTCATAGGGATATTGTGAAGATTTTTTTTGGCTTCTCTTTGCAGCATGTGAGATCTTAGTTCCTCAACCAGGGATCGAACCCATGCCCCTTGCATTGGGAATGTGGAGTTAGGGAAGTCCTATTGTGAAGTTTAAATAAAAGTCCATTTAAAGTACTGAGACCACCAAGTGCCTGGTAGAATGATCAGCTGTTATCTGAGCTGATTCCTTAAGAGTGAGTAGGCTAAGGATGGAGACAGCTTAGGAACTGTGCATGCAGGAAGGATGGGAGGTGCCACTGAAGAGAATCTGAGATGAGAGATGATGCAGGGCCTGCTCATTGGACTCGGGAGGCTGGCCTCTGCCCTGGAGGATGTGGGGACCCTGCTCACAGCTCTCCTGCCTCCATCAGGAAGGATTCCTCTGCTTGTTAGAAGCCAAAGCTCAGTTTTTCAATGATCCAAAACATGAGAGCCATAAAAGAGCTTAAATGGAGATTGCTTAGTTACTTTGGAAAAGATTTATTCTGCCTCTAGTTAAGAATTACTCAGAGTCAGAATTAGGATTAGACAGTGACTGAAAAAAGCATGTGGATGGTGGTGCGGGTTGGGTGTTGTTCTTAAAGACGTGGGCTCTGCCTTGCCTCACGGAGCCCTAGGGAGTCTATCGTGTCATCTTGTGTGGGTCAGTTGAAACCCATTTCTGACTTTTAAAATATTTTAAAACAACCCATAGTGGGCAATCTGGGGAGCAGAATTCCTCAAGTCTTCTACATCTAAAAGAGAATTCTCAGCATTAGAGATTGTTTCCTTTAACTTGGATCAGCAGGAGTAAGCCGGCAGTAAAGGGACAAGGAATGTGGAATCAACAAATGAGGGTTTGAGTTCTGGCTTCTTCTGTTAATCGTGGCCTCTCAGACCCTTAGTGTCTTCATCTGCAAGATTGGGATGATCGTCATTCAGCCTTCCCCAAAGACTGTGGAGAGGGTAAGAGGCGATCACGTATGTGATACCTCTGAACATCCTTGTAAACCCTGTCAGTCAGCTGAGTTTCATGCACTGAAGGAGTAGGAATCTGGGTAACAAGGAAGGCGGGAGAAGTAATTCTAGGGGCGGGAGCACTTTAGGGGAGGATATTCTGAAGGGTGGGCTTCCCCGGTGGTTCAGTGATAAAAGAACCCACCTGCCGATGCAAGAGGCGCAGGAGACCTGGATTTGATCCCTGGGTCGGGAAGATCCCTGGAGGAGGAAATGGTGACCCACTCCAGTGTTCTTGCCTGGAGAAGCCCATGGACAGAGGAGGCAGGTGGGTTACAGTCTGTGGAGTCACAGAATCAGACATGACTGGGCACACTGAGCACACACTCCCACGTACATTCTGAAGGGTGACATGGACGTTGCTCCCAGCAGCCAGGGAAGATCTTGAAGGCAGCTTGAGCTTGTTGACAAACCATGGGATCAGGGAGATGCTGGGGTAGTGGGCAGAGAAGTTAAACCTTGTCAATTTGACATCAGTGTCTCTGGCTGACCTGGGCTGCTCTGGAGGGAAACCTCTCCTAGCTGCAGCAGAGGGAATGTGGAAACCCTTCTGTCCTACGTGTTCCCTTCTTGACCACGAGGTGTCATTGTAGAAGAAACATTCGTTTTGGCCAGATTTCAAGAACGATTGGGTCCTTTCCAGAGGAAAAGGGACTTGGGAGCTCCAAATCAGAATCAAAACAGGTCTTGTGGCAATGTTTGTGCGCTGGTTAATCCCAGGGTAGCTTCGCATGTTTGTTGTTTGTTTTGAGAGACTGGGGAAGGAAAGTGCTGACTCTGGCCTAGGCTGCCACATGTTCCCGACCCTAAAGAGGGCCAGGAGTGCCAAGCTGGGCTCTGATAAATGGGAAGAGCCTGGCAAGAGCCTGAGGTTTTCCACCTTGATCTGTCTGAAATGTGCTGGGCACATTTAACATATAGACTGAGTTTCATGTTCTAAAGTAGTGGGACTCTGTTAAGAGCCATACACCCCTGAAACATGTCCAGGTTCATAGAATATTTCTCAGAATGGTTTTGTGTTCCTTCAAGACGCCTCTTAAAAATATAAAAATCCAATTGGCTTAGAAAACGAGGCCATTAATACCATAACCCCATGTTAGAAGTGTCCGGTGCTATCAGCATATCAGAAACTCTAACTCATGCTGAACTTGCTTTGGTCATAAACCCTTTCTTAGTATCATACGTTAATATCACACGTAAACAGTGTTCCAGAAAAATTGCCAAGGTATGAAATTCTAGGATGGAAGGAACAGTGTGTTACAGAGAATGAGTAACCAGAGGCTATCATGCTGAGTTTCAGGGGATGAATCTGGAGAAAGTACATATGAAAGGATTGGAAGAAAATAATCTCAAATTAAAGCGCTGTTATTTCCAGCTGGTGAGATTATGAACGATTTTTATTTTGTTCTCTGTTCTTCATAGAGGCCTCCTCAGACCCTTCAGATGAGATTAAGATCTAATAGGGTTCCCATTATGAACTCTAATCACTCTCTAATCACCATTGCGTTATGTCTGTTCTCCCTTATATACACCAAAGGATAGGGACCCTCTTCATCTTGTTTTGAACTGATGTGATGAACATAGCAAGATTTTCTAGATTAGACTAAATTGAAGTAATAATTTTACGTCATAGATTCTTGTATATTATGTACATGTTATTGTAATGAGCATAATGTAAGTTTTTTATAATGAGCATCTATTGCTTGTATAATATATCTTATTTTTCTTTAAACATTTTTTTATTTTATATTGGAGTATAGTTGATTTAAAATGTGTCAGTTTCAGAATGATTCAGTTATACATACACATATATCTATTCTTTTACAGGTTCTTTTCCCATTTAAGTTATTGTGCTATACTGTAGGTTTTTGTTGACTGTCTTATATATAGCAGTGTGTATATGTTAATCTCCACCTCCTAATCTATCCCTTCCCCTACATTTCCTCTTTGGTAACCATGTTTGTTTTCTAAATCTGTGAGTCTGTTTTGTTTTGTAAATAAGTTACCCTTGTATCATTTTATTGGGTTCCACATATAAGTGGACTTCCCTCGTGGCTCAGACAGTAAAGCGTCCGCCTACAATGCAGGAGACCGGTTTCAATCCCTGGGTCGGGAAGTCTCCTGGAGAAGGAAATGGCAACTCACTCCAGTATTCTTGTCTGGAAAATCCCATGGACGGAGGAGCCCGGTAGGCTACAGTCCATGGGGTCGCAAAGAATCGGACTTCACTTTCTTTCACATATAAGTGATTTACATGATATCTTTCTCTGATTTATTTCACTTGGTATGATAATCTCTAAACCCATATGTGTTGCCACAAATGGCATTATTCCACTCTGTTTTATGGCTGAGTAATTGTCTATATGTACTGCTTCTTCTTTATCCGCTCATCTGTTGATGTCTTCATGTCTTGGCTGTTGTGCGCAGTGTGCAGTAAACACTGGGGTGCATGTATCTTTTCGAAGTATGGTGTCCTCTAGATGTATGCCCAGGAGTGGCATTGCTGGGTCATATGGTAGCTCTATTCTTGAACAGTATTCTGTACTGTTCTCCATAGTGGCTGTACCAATTTACATTCCCATCAATAGTGTAGGAGGGTTCCCTTTTTTCTACACCCTCTCTGGCATTTATTGTCTGTAGGATTATTGATGATGACCATTCCGGCCAGGTGAGGTAAACCTCTTTGTAGTTTTAATTTGCCTTTCTCCAACAGTCACTGATGTTGCGCATCCTTGACTTAATGATGTGGTGCTTTTTGGCCATCTGTATGTCTTCTTTAGAGAAATGTCTATTTAGATTTTCTGCACGTTTTTTGATTGGATTGTTTGTTATTTTGATATTGAGCTACATGAGCTGTTTATATATTTTGGCGATTAATCCCTTGCTGGTCACATTGTCTGCAAATATTTTCTCCCATCTTGTGTGCTGTTTTTTCATGTTGTTTATGGTCTCCTTTGCTGTGCAAAGGTTTTTAAGTTTAATGAGGTCCCATTTTTTATTTGTTTATTTTTATCACTCTGTGAGGTGGCTCCAAAAATTGTTACGATTTAGGTCATTGAGTGTTCTGCCTATGTTTTTCTCTAAAAGTTGTGTACTGCCTGGTCTTACATTGAGATCTTTCATCCACTTTAAGTTTGTTTTTGTGTGTGGTGTTAGTGCGTGAGTGCTAAGTCACTTCAGTCGTGTCCAACTCTTTGTGACCCTGTGGACTGTAGCCCACCAGGCTCTTCTGTCCGTGGGATTCTCCAGGTAAGAATACTGGAGTGTGTTGCCATGCCCTCCTCCAGGGGATCCTCCTGACCCAGGGATCGAACCTGCATCTCCTGTGGTTCCTGCATTGCAGGTGGATTCTTTACCACTGAGCCACCAGGGAAGCCTGGTGTGTGGTGTTAGAGAATGTTCTGATTTCATTCTTCACATGCAGTTGTCCAGTTACCCCAGCACTGCTTATTGAAGAAATTGTCTTTTATCCATTGTACTGATATTATTATTGCCTCTTTTATTGTAGATTAATTGGCCAAACATGTGTTAGGTTTATTTCTGGGCTTTCTCTTCTGTTCCATTGACTTATATTTCTGTTTTTGTGCCAGAACCATACTGATTTGATTACTGTAACTTTATTGTATAGTCTGAAGTCAGGGAGCCTGACTCCTCCAGCTCTGCATTTTTTTTCCGCTCAAGATTTCTTTTGCTATTATAAGTCTTTTGTTTCCATACAAATTAAAAAATTTTTGTTTTAATTCAGCAAAAAAAAAAAAAAAAAATGCCATTGGCTTGGATAGTGTAGTCATTTTGATAGTATTGATTTCTCCAATCCAGGAACAGGGTGTATCTTTCCATCTGTGTCATCTTTGATATCTTTCATCAGTGTCTCATAGTTTTCAGAGTACAGGTTTTTTGTCTCCTTAGGTAGGTTTTTCCTAAGTATTTTATTCTTTTTGATGTGACGGTAAATGGAATTGTTTCCTTAATTTCTCTTTCTGATCTTTCACTGTTAGTGCATAGAAGTGTATTTCTGTGTATTAATTTTGTATCTGGCAAATTTACCAAATTCTTTGATGCCATCTGGTCATTTTCGGGTCTCACTTCTTTTCTAATTTTGGTTCCTTTTTTTTTTCTTCTCTGATTGCTGTGACTAGGACTTCCAAAACTATGTTGAGCAAAGGACATCCTTGTCCTATTTCTGATCACAGGGAAAATGCTTTCAGCTTTTTCATCACTGAGTATAATGTTAGCTGTGGGTTTGCCATACTTGGCCTTTATTATGTTGAGGTAGTTTCCATCTATCCTACTTTCTGAAGTTCTTTTTAATCATAAATAGGTGTTGAATTTTGTCAAAAGCTTTCTATTTTTTCTTTTCTGCATCTATTGAGATGATCATATGTTTTTTATTCTTCAATTTCTTAGCACATTATATCACACTAACTTGATTAACTTGCAGGTATTGAAAAAGCCCTGCATCCATGGGATAAACCCCACTGGATCATGGTATATGATCCTTTTAATGTATTGTTGGATTTGTTTGAGTAGTATTTTGTTGAGGAGTTTTGCATCTATACTCATCAGTGATATTGGCCTCTAATTTTCTTTTTTGTAGTATCCTTGTCTGATTTTGATATCAAGGTGATGATGGCCTCAAAGAAGGAGTTTGAGAGTATTCCTTCCTCTGTAATTTTTGCAAGAGTTTCAGAAGGATAGGTGTTAAGTCTTTTCTATGTATAAGTACCAAGTACTAATGGTTTGCACAACTGGAACTCTGGTTAACTCTTCTCTAAATGTTAAATAGATTAGCCTATGAAGCCATCTGAATTTTCATTAGTTGGGAGGTTTTAAATCACAGTTTCAATTTCAGTACTTGCGATTAGTTCATATTTTGTATTCTTCTCAGTTCAGTCTTGGGAGATTATACCTTTCTGAAATTTGACCATTTCTTCCAGATTGTTCATTTTATTGGTATATGGTTGCTTGTAGTAGTCCCTTATGATCCTTTCCATTTCTGTGGTGTCCATTGTAACTTTTCCTTTTTCATTTCCAAGTTTATTGATTTGAGTCCTCTTCCTTTTTTTCTTAATGAATCTGGATAAACATTTATCAATTTTGTTTATCTTCTTGAAGAACCATCTTTTAGTTTCATTGATATTTTCTATTGTTTTCTTTGTCTCCCTTTCTTTCTGCTTTGATCTTTATGATTTCTTTCCTTCTGATAACTTTGGGTTTTGTCTGTTCTTCTTTCTCTAGTTGTTTTAGGTGTAAGGTTAGGTTGTTTATTTGAGATTTTTCTTGTTTTTTTTTTTTGAGGTAAGATTGTATTGCTATAAACTTCCCTCTTAGAACTACTTAGGTTTTGAATCATTATTTTTATATTTTCATTTTCCTCTAGGTATTTAAAATTTTTTTTCTTTGATTTCTTCAGTGATTCATTTGTTGTTTAGTAGCATCTTGTTTAGGAGAAGGAAATGGCACCCCTCTCCAGTACTCTTGTCTGGAAAATCCCATGGATGGAGGAGCCTGGTAGGCTGCAGTCCATGGGGGCACGAAGAGTCGGACACGACTAAGCGACTTCACTTTCACTTTTCACTTCCATGCATTGGAGAAGGAAATGGCACCCCACTCCAGTACTCTTGCCTGGAAAATCCCATGAACAGAGGCGCCTGGAAGGCTGCAGTCCATGGCGTCCCTGAGGGTCAGACACGACTGAGTGACTTCACTTTCACTTTTCACTTTCACGCATTGGAGAAGGAAATGGCAACCCACTCCAGTGTTCTTGCCTGGAGAATCCCAGGGATGGCGGAGCCTGGTGGGCTGCCGTCTACGGGGTCACATAGAGTCGGACATGAATGAAGCGACTTAGCAGCAGCAGCAGTGGGGTCAAGAAGACTTTAGGCAGCCTCTCTGCTGATGGGTGGGGCTGTGTTCCTGCCTTGTTTGTTGTTTGGCCTGAGGCATCCCAACACTGGAGCTCTTGGGTGGGACCAGGTCAAAATGGCGCCCTCCAGGAGAGCCCACACCATAGAGTACATCCCCTTACCTCTGCCTCCAGTGTTTTTGTCTCCACAGTGGCCACAGCCACCCCCTGCCTTCCCTGGAGACTCTACAAAACCAGCAAATACTTCTGGCTCAGGCTCCTATGAAGTCACTGCTTTTTCCCTGGGTCCCTGTACACATAAAACCTTGTGTGCACCCTCCAACTCAACAGAGTTGAGTTTCTGATTTCCACAGTTCTGTGGAGTTTTGTGGTCAAAAACCAAACGCTCTGAGGAGTCCCCTCACTCAATGCCAGACCCCCAGGCTGGGCAGCCTGATGTGAGGCTCAGAATTCTCACTTCTGTGAGAGAAACTCTGTGATATAATTATTTACCAGCTTGTGGGTTGCCCACTTGGTGGGTATAGGATTTGATTGGGCATATTGTGAATGTGCCCTTCCTACCATCTTATTGTGGCTTCCTCTTTGTCTTTGGATGTAGAGTATCTTTTTTGGTGGGTTCCAGTCTTGTCAGTGGTTGTTTCAGCAGTTAGATATGATGTTGGTATTTTTGTGGGAGGAGTTGAGCTCAAGTCCTTCTACTCTGCCATCCTGTCTCCAACCAGAAGCCAAAGTTCTTTAATAACCATAGATGTAGACATGTGGGTAATCCTTTGGGTGTGTCTTCTTAGACAAATTCACATAAAATATGTGTTTGTACTTTGTATTTCCATAGGCATAGCAGTCTAAGATTGGTTTGTTGGTCACCCCATCAAATGTGGAATCTTGTTCACAAAGTTTCTTGGTCAGAGAGGCCTCATTTTGAAGATAAATGATGCATTTCTATATGATGCTAGCCTTTAGAAACACACAGCCTGTTCCTGCAGCCGTTCCTGCTAGTGGCACTGTCCAGAACACTAAGATTCATGTTCTCTTCCATGGGGTCCTTTCTGAGACCACAATGGGGCAATTACTCATAAACTGTGCTTCTTCTTCATCTATGATCTGGAAGGTCCTGGCATGGTCTTTCTCCTTATAACCCTCTCTGTTCTCTTTTCTATATTTTTTTTTACAGAAAGGTGTCAACTGTTCCTGGGAATTCTAGACCTAAAAATGAATTTTTGTTATTGTTTTGTCATTTCTTATTTTTGTGACCTTGGGGAAGTCCCTTAACTTCTCCAACCTTCCAGTTACCTCTAGGGCACTGGAGATTGAAATATTTCTTCCATTCACAATACAAGATTGTTGGAAAAATCAGAGGGCATCATATTTGAGGAAGTATAGTGAATAGCACATTCAGACAAGAAAAATTCACACTGAGATACAATCTTGCAACAGAGTAGAGCTGGGCAGGGAAAGAATTGGCCACCAGGGGAACTAGCAAGAGGTAAAGCTGGGTTACTATGAATGGAGGTTTGTGACATTATACAGGAGTCAGGGATCAAGACCATCCCCATGGAAAAGAAATGCAGAAAAGCAAAATGGCTGACTGAGGAGATCTTACAAATAGCTGTGAAAAGAAGAGAAGCCAAAAGCAAAGGAGAAAAAGAAAGATATACCCATTGAATGCAGAGTTCCAAAGAACAGCAAGGAGAGATAAGAAAGCCTTCCTCAGTGATCAGTGCAAAGAAATAGAGGAAAACAATAGAACGGGAAAGACTAGCAATCTCTTCAAGAAAATTAGAGATGGCAAGGGAACAATTCATGCAAAGATGGGCACAATAAAGGACAGAAATGGTATGGACCTAAGAGAAGCAGAAGACATTAAGAGGTGGCAAGAATACACAGAACTGTACAAAAAAGATCTTCATGACCCAGATAATCACGATGGTGTGATCACTCACCTAGAGCCAGACATCCTGGAATGTAAAGTCAAGTGGGCCTTAGGAAACATCACTATGAACAAAGTTAGTGGAAGTGATGGAATTCCAGTTGAGCTATTTCAAATCCTAAAAGATGATGCTCTGAAAGTGCTACACTCAATATGCCAGCAAATCTGGAAAGCTCAGCAGTGGCCACAGGACTGGAAAAGGTCAGTTTTCATTCCAATCACAAAGAAAGGAAATACCAAAAATGTTCAAACTACCAAGATGAATTGCATTCATCTCATATGCTAGTAAAGTAATGTTCAAAATTCTCCAAGCCAGGCTTCAACAATATGTGAATTATGAACTTCCAGATGTTCAAGTGGGTTTTAAAAAAGGCAGAGGAACCAGAGATCAAATTGCCAACATCTGCTGGATAATCAAAAAGGCAAGAGAGTTCCAGAAAAACATCTGCTTTATTGACTATGCCAAAGCCTTTGACTATGTGGATCACAATAAACCGTGGAAAATTCTGAAAGAGATGGGAATACCAGCCTACCTGACCTTGAGAAATTTCTCGAGAAATCTGTATGCAGGTCAGGAAGCAACAGTTTGACCTGGACATGGAACAACAGACTTGTTCCAAATAGGAAAAGGAGTACGTCAAGGCTGTATATTGTCACCCTGCCTATTTAACTTATATGCAGAGTACATCATGAGAAACGCTGGGCTGGATGAAGCACAAGCTGGAATCAAGATTGCTGGGAGAAATATCAATAACCTCAGATATGCAGATGACACCACCCTTATGGCAGAAAGTGAAGAAGAACTAAAGAGCCTCTTGATGAAAGTGAAAGAGGAGAATGAAAAAGTTGGCTTAAAGCTCAACATTCAGAAAGCTAAGATCATGGCATCCAGTCCCATCACTTCATGGCAAATAGATGGGGAAACAGTGGAAACAGAGGCTGAATTTTTTTTTTTCTGGGCTTCCAAATCACTGCAGATGGTGACTGCAGCCATGAAATTAAAAGACGCTTACTCCTTGAAAGGAAAGTTATGACCAACATAGATAGCATATTGAAAAGCAGAGACATTACTTTGTCAATAAAGGTCCATCTAGTCCGGGCTATGTTTTTTCCAGTAGTCATGTATGGATGTGAGAGTTGGACTATAAAGGAAACTGAGCACTGAAGAATTGATGCTTTTCAACTGTGGTGTTGGAGAAGACTCTTGAGAGTCCCTTGGCCTGCAAGGAGATCCAACCAGTCCATCCTAAAGGAGATCAGTCCTGGGTGTTCATTGGAAGTACTGATGTTGAAGCCGAAACTCCAATACTTTGGCCACCTGATGCGAAGAGCTGACTCATTTGAAAAGACCCTGATACTCAGAAAGGTTGAAGGCAGGAGGAGAAGGGGACAACAGAGGATGAGATGGTTGGATAGAATCACCAACTCAATGGACATGAGTATGAATAAACTCCAGGGGCTGGTGATGGACAAGGAGGCCTGGCGTGCTGCAGTCCATGGGGTCACAAAGAGTCAGACACAAGTGAGTGACTGAACTGAACTGAACTGAAAGCTGGATTATCAAGGCCAGATCTGTAACATCATGTCCATATTAAGAAACTTGGGCTTATTACTGAAGATGAGGGACTGCCTCTGAAATGTCACTCAGATCCTATTTGCAATTTAGAATATCTCCTCAGAAGGAGTGTAACCCACCTGGTAACAGCAGTGGAGGCTGGCTGTGCAGCAAATTAGAGGACAAGGTCTCTAACTCTTCTCTCATAATAGTGGCTATGACACAGCATTAATGAGGATGTGTGTATGTGAGCTCAATTGCTTCAGTTGTGTCCAAGTGTTGGTGACCTCATGGACTGTAGCCTGCCAGGCTTCTCTGTCCATGGAATTCTCCAGGCAAGAATACCAGTGTGGGTTGCCGTGCTCTCCTCCAGGGGATCTTCCTGACCCAGGGATTGAATTCACATGTCTTATGTCTGCTGCAGTGGTAGGGGGTTTCTTCACTACTAGCACCACCAGGAAAGCCCATCATTGAGGATAGGATATATAAATTTGTCTAAACATTTATGTTTTATGCTTTAGCTCTCGCTTTCAAGGTGAAGACATTTGTAGAATCATAGATTTAGTAGAACGTCTTCTCATGAGGACATCTAGACCATTGCCCTGAATTTGGGGGGATCAGATACTTTCCCTCCCACTTCCAGATGAGGTAACTACAGCTCACAGAAGTTAAATGGCTTACTTAAGTGGTGGAAAAGAAAGAGGAAGAGTCTAGACTGACTGCCTGCCTCCTCCCACCCCACCGCACATACACATACATACACAACATACAAATACCACATACACTCACACACACACCGCTCATGGTAGAGAAATACAGAAGTCAGAGTCCTTGAGGCTCTAAAGCCTGCTTTCACATGAGTCTAAGCTGCAGAATTCTGTTTCTGAAGATCATAAAAGTGATAATTGTATCATCTAATTATAAAACATTTCTATGTAATATATAATGCATATTATGTTTCCTAAGCGTTTACATCAGGCATTTGGTTGTGGGCTTATATTCATTAGTACTTTATTTCATGTTCACAATTACCCTGTTGTGAAGGCACTATTATTATTTTATTTGTAAATAAACAGAGTTAATGAAGCTAAGTTCCTTGCCCAAAGTCACAAAATTAAGGTGGCTTCAAACACACAGTTCCTGCCTGAATTCTAAGCACTTCAGAATTGTGCAGTCTGCCTGGTTTAATCATCCTGCAGCCCTAGAGGTGGATATTTTCTCCACATTCCAGATGAGGCTCAGACATGCTCAATGGCAATGCTTTTATCTACATAGGAGTTCAGGAGTCCATACTCCTTCCTAGCTGGTTCTATTCTACTATGGTGGACTGTCTCCTCAGCCTGACTCTTCTTCCTTCCCAGTCACAGGACAGACCTTCTCTCTGAAAAACATCTCCACAGAAATGTCAGGTTACTACATCTGCATCTCCAGGAACGAGGTGGGGACCGAGTCCTGCAACATCACTGTGGCTGTCAGATCTCGTAAGAGCAGTTTGGGGTGGAGGGAGAGTGGGAGGGTGAAGGCCAGAAGGTGACCGGCTGGGGGTCCAAAGGGTCAGCTGACTGGGAGGTGAGCTGGGCAGCCTCTTGGGGTCTCCCGTTGGCAGGTGGCTGAGGCGTTGACCAGATGCTCCTGTCCCAGGTTCCCCTCATCTGGAGGCTAGCCCTGTTCCCTTTGTTGTTTGGAAATAGCACCTAAGACTGGCTTCTGGAGACCTTAGTCCTACCCTTAGGGTTGCTCTGTGGGAGTCGGGGAAGTGCCCAGATCTGGCTTCCATAGGAGTCTGGACCCCATCACTTGGGGAGGGACACCCTGAGCAGCTTGGAAATGAGCTAGAGTAGGAGCTGGCATGACACCTGAGGGCTTTTTTGGAGCCTGAGTAGCTCAGATCTGCTGGCCATCTGGCCTTTTGTACACCTTCATTCTGAGAAGTATCCTCCCGCATTGTCTGGTTCCATTCCCACGAGGCTGTGCCTTCCATGGAGTGCCCCCAGAAGCTGGCGGCACTGCCCCTTGGGCTGGGAAGACAGGCACCGCTCAGAGCCTGGGAAGGACCACCTCTCACATCTGGGACACTGGCTGTTGTGGTTCCTCATCCCTGGCATGCTCCCTGCATCTTGACTTGTGTTATGGGCTCGAGTTGGGAACTGTGGTTAGCGCTCACAGGACTTGCGGCTCTGTCTCTCCCAGCCTCCATGAATGTGGCTCTGTATGCGGGCGTCGCTGGGGGCGTGGCTGCGGCTCTTGTCATCATTGGCATCATCCTGTACTGCTGCTGCTGCCGGGACACCGGCAAAGCTGAGGACGCCGAGGTCGCACGGCCGTGAGTGTCGGGGACAGCCTGTTAGCAAGGGTCTAAGCAGATTAGGAAGATGTGCTCCAGCTCCTCACAGCCTCTTCCTCTCACAACACCTCAGGGGGCAGCTGTTAACAATAAAAACAACTTTTATCCATCCCATTTTATAGTTGAGAAAATACTAAATGATTCACCCAAATCCTAAAGTGGCATTGCTATCTGGGACATGACTCCAGGGCCCGTGGTTCGCCAGTCTCTAATCCCAGGGTAGAGTTTCCTGTGGGTGTCCAGGGCCGGGTGTGGGGGCAAGCCTCTGTCATAGGCTGCTCTCTCCTCATAGGAAGCACTAGACCCAGCTCCCTCAGTCCTGATGGGTGAGTGTGAACCCTTCCCCTCTCTCCTCAATGCCTGCAGGAATCGGGCGGCCTACCGGGAGCCACCAGAGCAGCTGACAGAGCTTTCCAGAAGACAAGAAGAGGAGGGTGAGGATGACTACAGGCATGAAGACCAGAGGAACGCCGGCCGAGAGACCCCTGACCAGGCTGGCCGATGATCCGGGCCTGCTGCAGGCTAGGGCCAGTGGGAGGATTAGGGGTCATCCCCCTGCCTCCAGGCCTCTCCCCTCCTTTCCAAACCCTACTTTTCTGACCCTTTGTCCCAGTTATTGAGGGATGCTTCATTCCCCATGTTGGCTGCTGGAGGACTTGGCTTGGCCTAGCCAAGGGGATGTCACTTTTGACTGACCCTGCCAAGTGCCCTCCCCTTTGAAGTGACCCTCCTATTACCCTCAGGGCCCTTCACCCTGGACTAGGCAGCAGCCTCCACTTCCCCATGGCACTCCTGCTCCCCAGAGGTGATACTAGCCTCAGGATGGCAGAAGTTGCCCTCCCCACTGTGTGCCCAGCACCCAGGGGAACAGCACCTGGCAGAGGTTTTGCACGCAATGCATTTTTGTTGAATGAATGAAAGAATAAATGAGTACATAAGTCTTTATTTATCCAACTTTGGTGTGAACTCCTTGCTTTGGACCCATGTTGGCCTGGCCTCAAGCTCCCTCTCCAGCTGCATCTCCCACAACTTTTCTGAACATTCCAGATGCTCCCTGCAAGGGCCACCCCAGCTCCCACTGCACACTCCCTCATAGGGTTTTGCTTTCTCTGTTTGGCTGGGAATGCCCATGAAACTCCCATCTCTGCCTGTCAAATCCTACTTGCCCCTCCAGGCCTGTCTCAAATGCAAGTGAACTCTATAACCCCATCCTAATCTCACACACAGATGGGGACAATCTTGTTACTTTGTCCCACACCCATCACAGGCCACATGGCACAGTTGTCTGAGGGTCTCTCCCTTTGTGTATCGGAGAAGGCAATGGCACCCCACTCCAGTACTCCTGCCTGGAAAATCCCATGGACAGAGGAGCCTGGAGGCCCTCTGTGTATAGTGTGAACTCCTGGAGCAAGGCCTGGGCCTCAACCCCCTGCTTTTCCTGGAGCCCTCACAGTCTACAGCTCTTCTAGCAGGCTCAGTCCACCTAAATTTAGGAAACTGCTTTCATAGATTGAGCCTTCCCCTCTCTGGTCCCCGAGACACAGGATGACTTCCACTCAAACCCACTTGCTAATTTCATGAATGAAAGAAGAGATGATTTAAGTGAACACACACACTCATGTGAGTATGTACACTGGAGTCAGTTTGCAGCTGGCCCTGTGTTCACAGTGATTCTTCTCCAGGCCAGAGTAACTGACATGCCCATCTCTGCTTCTTGATACCTACCCCTGCCCTGCCCGGCCTGTTCCTGTCTTGGCTGGGCTGCCAGATCTGCTGTGCTGGCCAGCTGTCTAGTTACCCCTCCCACAGCCTCTCACCTGTTGGTCGATTACTTCTTCTGTTCCCAAGAACTTGGCAGTATCCTGCTGCTTGGGTCTTGTGATCCAGTGGCTACTCTCACTCAAATACAATTTGCCAGTAAGTAAATATTGTCATTTCTTTTTTTTCTGAATGATCAGGAAAGCAAATCTATAAATCTGTTGTTCATCTTTGATTTTTAAAAATATATTTTTTATATGTCTTGTTAAATTCTTTGGTTCATTCAAAATGCTGTCAGTAATAATAAAATTGTTGGTGGAAATTCTTATTTCTTTTTTAAAGTGGGCTTTATTCACATCAAGGTAAAGATTATGTCTTTTGTTGTCGTGTGTCAGCCTACTGTGGGCCTCTCTTGGGCTTTCTGGGAGAGGTGAGGTGAGGTGAGGTGAGGGAGTCAAGCAAGGAGACAACTGGGTCAGATCCTGCAGGTCCCATTGCTTGTAGCCATCGTAGGGTCAGGCAACGGTTGCTGGGGACAGGACAGAGCCCCACTGATTACAGAAGAATATTCCAGGTGCCTGCAACATCAGAAAGAACACACGGACCTGGGAGTTGGTGCATGCACTCTAAGGAAGATGGTGGAGAGGTTCTGGCCAGATATACCCCAAGAGTACCGCTCCTGAGAGAGGGAAGAAAGCAGATCCCCAACCCCTACTCCAACTGTCAGAGATCTGGTGACTCTTCCTCCTCCCCAAGCACTCAGCTCTGTCACCCTCTCCCACCACACATTCAAAGTCCTCTTGACCTATGTACCCCTGTCTTGCACCTGTCCCACGGTACTGTCATTACCACGGTCTGTGTCTGCCTAGGACTGTGAGATTTGTGAGAATAAGAACTGATCTTACTCATGGCCTGGCATATATTGACACAAAACTTAATATATTTTTGTTGAATGAATAATTTTTTTTGTCACCATGTCCTGTTCAAGGTCATTTCCTTGTCTTCTAGTTACTTTGGGTGTCTCCCAGCCCTCCTGGTGCAAGGTTTTACACACATGATCTTGAAAGTGGTGGAAAGGAGGTGGCCACCTCCCCTAGCCCTGACCTGGCTGACCTCTGCCCCTGGAAGGGCTCTGAAAGTTCACCCACCTTAGCTCCAGGCTTGGGTAAGAAAACGAGGGAGATTAGAACCCACCACATTCCTTCAGCAATAAATATTTTGTGAGCTCCTACAATGTGTCACATTGAGAAACCTGTATGCAGGTCAAGAAGCCACAGTTAGAACCAGACATGGCACAACAGACTGGTTCCAAATTGGGAAAGGTGTACTTCAAGGCTGTATATTGTCACCCTGCTTATTTAACTTATATGCAGAGTACATCATGTGAAATGCCAGGCTGGATGAAGCACAAGCTGGAATCAAGATTGCCAGGAGAAATATCAAACCTCAGATATGCAAATGACATCACCCTTATGGCAGAAAGCAAAGAACTAAAAAGCCTCTTGATGAAGGTGAAAAAGGAGAATGAAAAATCTGGCTTAAAACTCAACATTCAAAAAATTAAGATCATGGCATCTGGTCCCATCACTTCATGTCAAATAGATGAGGAAACAGCAGAAAAAGTGACAGACTTTATTTTTGGGGCTCCAAAATCACTTCAGATGGTGACTGCAGTGAAATTACATGAAATTCACAGGCAGCCATGAAATTAAAAGACGCTTGCTCCTTGGAAGAAAAGCTATGACCAACCTAGACAGCATATTAAAAAGCAGAGACATAACTTTGCCAACAAAGGTTTGTCTAGTCAAAGCTATGGTTTCTCCAGTAGTCATGTATGGATGTGAGTTGGACCATAAAGAAGGCTGAATACTGAAGAATTGATGCTTTTGAATTGTCATGTTGAAGAAGACTCTTGAGAGTCCCTTGGACTGCAAGGAGATCAAACCAGTCAATCCTAAAGGGAATCAGTCCTGAATATTCATTGGTAGGACTAATGCTGTGAAGCTAAAGCTCCAATAGTTTGGCCACCTGATGCAAAGAACTGACTCTTTAGAAAAGACCCTAATGTTGGAAAAGATGGAAGGCAGGAGGAGAAGGGAACCACAGAGGATGAGACTGTTGGATGGAATCACCAACTCAATGGACATGAGTTTGAGCAGGCTCTGGGAGATGGTGAAGGACAGGGAAACCAGGCATGCTGCAGTCCATGGGGTTGCAAAGAGCCAGACATGACTGAATGACTGAACAGCAACAACAATGTGCCAAACACAGTACTGGCTGCAGGGGATATAGAGCTCACTATGACGTCCATCTAGTCAAGGCTATGGTTTTTCCAGTGGTCATGTATGGATGTGAGATTTGGACTGTGAAGAAAGCTGAGCGTCAAAGAATTGATGCTTTTGAACTGTGGTGTTGGAGAAGACTCTTGAGAGTCCCTTGGACTGCAAGGAGATCCAACCAGTCCATTCTGAAGGAGATCAGCCCTGGGATTTCTTTGGAAGGAATGATGCTAAAGCTGAAACTCCAGTACTTTGGCCACCTCATGCGAAGAGTTGATTCATTGGAAAAGATTCTGATGCTGGGAGGGATTGGGGGCAGGAGGAGAAGGGTACGACAGAGGATGAGATGGCTGGATGGCATCACTGACTCAATGGACGTGAGTCTGGGTGAACTCCAGGAGTTGGTGATGGACAAGGAGGCCTGGTGTGCTGCAATTCATGGGGTTGCAAAGAGTCAGACACGACTGAGCGACTGAACTAAACTGATGACGTCATTACTCAGGAGGCGCTACAATCTAATGGAGGTGATAGGCAGGAGCGTGGTCATGTGAGATGGCGAAGATGCCATGAGAATGCAGGACAGGGGCCCGAGTTACTCAGCCAGAGGGGATTGGGAAAGCTTCAAAGAGGAGGTGATCTGTGGGTTACATCTTGAAGGAAAAAAAGGAGTTTTAAAAGTGAGAAAGTGGGTGGTGCTGAGCCTTCTGTCCTCCATTTCAGGTCTCTTTTACTTTGGTCTTAAATTACATTATGAATTGATGAGACTACTCTCCTGCTGTATTTATTTCAAGCCATAAACTCAATGAGAATCAGGTTATTGTTGGTTCCCTTACAATCACCATTACCCCAGCCTCCTTCCCAATTCGGGATTTCCAGCTGACAGTTCATAGCCTTACTGTGTTTGAGAAAAGAGACCAAGAAAAAGAAAGAAGAAAAAAAGAAAAGAGACCTGTGGGTGAGGGACGATTGTTTGCTAGACACTCATTAGGCACTTGAGACAGTTTTTCAAGTAATCCTTACTTGGACTTTCAAATATTAAGGCATTTTTTTTTCTCTTTATCTGCTTTTATTTATTTATTTTTAAAATTTACTTATTTTAATTGGAGGCTAATTACAAGATTGTAGTGGTTTTTGCCATACATTGACATGAATCAGCCATGGGTGTACATACGTTCCCCATCCTGACCCTCCCTCCCACCTCCTTCCCCATCCCATCCCTCAGGGTCATCCCAGTGTACCAGTCCTGAGCATGGAACCTGGACTGGCAATCTGTTTCACATATGATAATATACATGTTTCAGTGCTATTCTCTCAGATCGTCCCACCCTCGCCTTCTCCCACAGAGTCCAAAAGACTGTTCTATACATCTGTGTCTCTTATGCTGTCTCGCATATAGGGTCATCATTACCATCTTTCTAAATTCTGTATATATACATTAATATACTGTATTGGTGTTTTTCTCTCTTACTTCACTCTGTATAATAGGCTCCAGTTTTGTCCACCTCATTAAAACAGATTCAAATGTATTCTTTTTAAAGCCTGAGTAATATTCAAGTGTGTACATGTACCACAACTTTTTTTTTATATAAATTTATTTATTTTAATTGGAGGCTAATTACAATATGGTAGTGGTTTTGCCATACACTGACATGGATCTGCCACGGGTGTATATGTGTTTCCCATCCTGAACCCCCCTCCCACCTCCCTCCCCATCCCATCCCTCTGGGTCATCCCAGTGCACCAGCCCCGAGCACCTTGTCTCATGCATCGAACATGGACTGGCGATCCTTTTCACATATGATAATATACATGTTTCAATGCCATTCTCCCAAATCATCCTACCCTCTCCCTCTCCCACAGAGTCCAAAAGACTGTTCTATACATCTGTGTCTCTTTTGCTGTCTACCATAACTTTCTTATCCATTCATCTGCTGATGGACATCTGGGTTGCTTCCATGTCCTGGCTATTATAAACAGTGCTGCGATGAACATTGGGGTACACGTGTCTCTTTCAATTCTGGTTTCCTCAGTGTGTATGTCCAGCAGTGGGATTGCTGGGTCGTATGGCAGTTGTATTTCCAGTTTTTTAAGGAATCTCCACACTGTTCTCCATAGCGGCTGTACTAGTTTGCATTCCCACCAACAGTGTAAGAGGATTCCCTTTTCTCCACACCCTCTCAAGCATTTATTGCTTGTAGACTTTTTGATAGCAGCCATTCTGACTGACGTGAGATGGTACCTTGTTGTAGTTTTGATTTGCCTTTCTCTGATAGTGAGTGATGTTGAGCATCTTTTCACGTGTTTGTTAGCCATCTGTATGTCTTCATTGGAGAAATGTCTGTTTAGTTCTTTGGCCTATTTTTGGATCAGGTCATTTATTTTTCTGGAATTGAGCTGCAGGAGCTGCTTATATATTTTTGAGATTAATTCTTTGTCAGTTGCTTCATTTGCTGTTATTTTCTCCCATTCTGAAGGCTGTCTTTTCACCTTGCTTAGACTTTCCTTTGTTGTGCTGAAGCTTTTAAGTTTAATTAGGTCCCATTTGTTTATTTTTGCCTTTATTTCTAATATTCTGGGAGGTGGGTCATAGAGGATCCTGCTATGATTTATGTTGGAGAGTGTTTTGCCTATGTTCTCCTCTAGGAGTTTTATAGTTTCTGGCCTTACGTTTAGATCTTTAAACCATTTTGAGTTTATTTTTGTGTATGGTGTTAGAAAGTGTTCTAGTTTCATTCTTTTACAAGTGGTTGACCAGTTTTCCCAGCACCACTTGTTAAAGAGATTGTCTTTTCTCCATTGTATATTCTTGCCTCCTTTGTCAAAGATAAGGTGTCCATAGGTGTGTGGATTTATCTCTGGGCTTTCTATTTTGTTCCATTGATCTATATTTCTGTCTTTGTGCCAGTACCGTACTGTCTTGATGACTGTGGCTTTGTAGTAGAGCCTGAAGTCAGGCAGGTTGATTCCTCCAGGTCCATTCTTCTTTCTCAAGATTGCTTTGGCTATTAGAGATTTTTTGTTTTTCCATAAAAATTGTGAAATTATTTGTTCTAGCTCTGTGAAAAATCCCATTTGTAGCTTGATAGGGATTGCATTGAATCTATAGATTGCTTTGGGAAGTATACTCATTTTTACTATATTGATTCTTCCAATCCATGAACATGGTATATTTCTCCATCAGTTAGTTTTGAAATAAAGGCTGTGAAAAGAGACAAAGAAGGACACTACATAATGATCAAAGGATCAATCCAAAAAGAAGATTTAACAATTATAAATATCAGATCAGATCAGATCAGTCGCTCAGTCGTGTCTGACTCTTTGCGACCCCATGAATCGCAGCACACCAGGCCTCCCTGTCTATCACCAACTCCTGGAGTTCACTGAGACTCACGTCCATCAAGTCAGTGATGCCATCCAGCCATCTCATTCTCTGTTGTCCCCTTCTCCTCCTGCCCCCAATCCCTCCCAGCATCAGAGTCTTTTCCAATGAGTCAACTCTTCGCATGAGGTGGCCAAAGTACTGGAGTTTAAGCTTTAGCATCATTCCTTCCAAAAAAATCCCAGGGCTGATCTCCTTCAGAATGGACTGGTTGGATCTCCTTGCAGTCCAAGGGACTCTCAAGAGTCTTCTCCAACACCACAGTTCAAAAGCATCAATTCTTCGGCGCTCAGCCTTCTTCACAGTCCAACTCTCACATCCATATATGACCACAGGAAAAACCATAGCCTTGACTAGATGAACCTTTGTTGGCAAAGTAATGTCTCTGCTTTTGAATATGCTATCTAGGTTGGTCATAACTTTCCTTCCAAGGAGTAAGCATCTTTTAATTTCATGGCTGCAGTCACCATCTGCAGTGATTTTGGAGCCCAGAAAAATAAAGTCTGACAGTGTTTCCACTGTTTCCCCATCTATTTCCCATGAAGTGGTGGGACCGGATGCCATGATCTTAGTTTTCTGAATGTTGAGCTTTAAGCCAACTTTTTCACTCTCCTCTTTCACTTTCATCAAGAGGCTTTTGAGTTCCTCTTCACTTTCTGCCATAAGGGTGGTGTCATCTGCACATCTGAGGTTATTGATATTTCTCCCGGCAATCTTGATTTCAGTTTGTGTTTCTTCCAGTCCAGCGTTTCTCATGATGTACTCTGCATATAAGTTAAATAAACAGGGTGACAATATACAGCCTTGACGAACTCCTTTTATGAGCATTGCAGTATGTAAGGCAAATGCTAACAAGTATGAAAGGGGAAATTAACAGTAACACAATAATAGTGGGAGACTTTAATACCCAACTCACACCTATGGATAGAGCAACTAAACAGAAAATTAGCAAGGAAACAAACTTTAAATGATACAATGGACCAGTTAGACCTAATTGATATCTATAGGACATTTCACCCCAAAACAATGAATTTCACCTTTTTTCTCAAGTGCACACGGAACCTTCTCCAGGATAGATCACATCCTGGGCCATAAATCTAGCCTTGGTAAATTCAAAAAAATTGAAATCATTCCAAGCATCTTTTCTGACCACAATGCAGTAAGATTAGATGTCAACTACAGGAAAAAAAAAACTATTAAAAATTCCAACATATGGAGGCTAAACAACACGCTTCTGAATAACCAACAAATCACAGAATAAATAAAAAAAGAAATAAAAATATACATAGAAATGAATGAAAACATAACAACCCAAAACCTATGGGACTCAGTAAAAGCAGTACCAAGAGGAAAGTTTCATAGCAATACAAGCTTACCTCAAGAAACAAGAAAAAAGTAAAATAAATAACCTAACTCTACACCTAATGCAACTAGCAAAGGAAGAAATGAAGAGCCCTGGGGTTAGTAGAAGGAAAGAAATAACAAAAATTAGGGCATAAATAAATGCAAAAGAAACAAAGGAGACCATAGCAAAAATCAACAAAGCCAAAAGCTGGTTCTTTGAGAAGATAAATAAAATTGACACACCATCAGCCAGACTCATCAAGAAACAAAGGGAAAAGAATCAAATCAACAAAATTAGAAATGAAAACAGAGAGATCACAACAGACAACACAGAAATACAAAGGATCGTAAGAGACTACTATCAACAACTATATGCAAATAAAATGGACAACGTGGAAGAAATGGACAAATTCTTAGAAAAGTATAGCTTTCCAAAACTGAACCAGGAAGAAATAGAAAATCTTAACAGACCCATCACAAGCACAGAAATTGAAACTGTAATCAGAACTCTTCCAACAAACAAAAACTCAGGACCAGATGGCTTCACAGCTGAATTCTATGAAAAATTGAGAGAAGAGCTAACACCTATCCTACTCAAACTCTTCCAGAAAATTGCAGAGGAAGGTAAACTTCCAAATTCATTCTATGAGGCCACCATCACCCTAATACCAAAACCAGACAAAGATACCACAGAAAAAGAAAATTACAGGCCAATATCACTGATGAACATAGATACAAAAATCCTTAACAAAATCCTAGCAAACCGAACCCAACAACATATTTAAAAGACCATACATCATGACCAAGTGGGTTTTATCCCAGGGATGCAAGGATTCTTTAATATCCTCAAATCAATCAATATAATACACCACATTAACAAATTGAAAGATAAAAACCATATGATTATCTCAATAGATTCAGAGAAAGCCTTTGACAAAATTCAACATCCACTTATGATAAAAACCCTACAGAAAGCAGGCATAGAAGGAACATACCTCAACATAATAAAAGCTATATATGACAAACCCACAGCAAACATTATCCTCAATGGTGAAAAATTGAAAGCATTTCCCCTAACATCAGGAACAAGCCAAGGGTGCTCACTCTCACCACTACTATTCAACATAGTTTTGGAAGTTTTGGCCACAGCAATCAGAGCAGAAAAAGAAATAAAAGGAATCCAGATTGGAAAAGAAGAAGTAAAACTCTCACTGTTTGCAGATGACATGATCCTCTACATAGAAAACTCTAAAGACTCCACCAGAAAATTACTAGAGCTAATCAATGAATATAGTAAAGTTGCAGGATATAAAATTAACACCCAGAAATCCCTTGCATTCCTATAAACTAACAATGAGAAAACAGAAAGGCATATGTTAAGGTCAGGCATGCATATCATTACCCAAAGAAAGACTGGCTGCCCAGGGCCAGGGAATATGTACCTTCTTAATAAATTAGCCACAGTTCAGGGCCTTGTTCTTAAGTTGCTTTTGGGCACACTGAGAGGGCATTGGTTTTCAAAGGCAGAGTCACATTACCCAACATGATAGAGCCTGATGTACAGTACAAATAGGAAACACTTAGACAGCACGTGCTCTGAGCCAGCTACTGTTATAATCACTTTCCATATAGCATCTAATATTTCTCACCACAACTCTCTGAGATAAATCTTATTATTATTCCCATTTACAGATGAGGAAGCCAAGGTACAGTGAATTTTAGCATTTGAAATAAACACAGAATGTCAATTTGATATTTACAGCTGTCAGGTAGAATGGACTTTTGTCCACCTGACCTAGGCATTCTCACCCTGTGGGCACCATGACCTCAGCTGCTGGTGTGGAATCAAAGCAAAGGAAGTTAGTTGTCTTCAAGGAACGCTCATCCTCTATAACAATGTGTGCAAACAGGGGTTGTGCCATCTGCGGGAGTTCTGAAACCTTCACTGGCTTTGACCCTCTCCCTAGATGTTCTGGTTTAGGGCCCTGGGCATCAGCAGAGATCATGCCTGGTCCCCATTGGAAAGTGTAGTTCCCCAGGAAAGGCCTCTTCAGGGACACTTGGATATTGGCTATTGGCTATTGAGTTTGCTTACTGAGACAATATCTTCTGCGGACAATTTCCAGAAAGTCTTATCTACTATCTCTGCTTTGTGGATGAGGAAATTGAGGCTCAGGGAGATAATGTCAATTGAGTTAACATAGCAAGTCAGTATCAAAATAAGAATTAGACTCAATTCTGTCTGATTCTGAAGACCTTCCCATTGATCATATTTCCTCCTGACCCCATGTGTATGAACTGGATGACTGAATGGGAAATATGTGGGAGTGGAGACAGAGTTAGGGAGTTTTAAGTTTGGCAGTTACCTACTGTAACATAGAGATTTCAGATATAATGTATGTGCATTTCTAAAAAACCTTGCTGTATGCAAAATCACAAGCTAAAAATAATGGGATTTAAAAGAAAGTTAGGATTAGAAGCAGACCAATAAAGCTTTCTAAACTGATCACTTTTAAACATTAACAATCATAGTGAAAATACAAGTGGTGTTAAGTCAATGCTGTGAGTACCCAGGGGCATTCAATTCTGTAGAATTTCATCAGAAGTAAAAAATGATCCAAGCAGTTCATTTGACCATAGAATTGGGGGATGTCTCTCTTTTAAAAATTTGATTTTTATCACCTGTTGGTTTTAGGCTACGTGCTTATTTTTGTACTTGAATTTTCCTGTTAGTACAGTTGACCCTTGAACAACAGGGTTTGAATCGCATCAGTCAGTTCAGTTCAGTTCAGTTGCTCAGTCGTATCCGCCTCTTTGCAACCCCATGAATCGCAGCACAACAGGCCTCCCTGTCCAACACCAGCTCCCGGAGTCTACTCAAACTCATGTCCATCGAGTCGGTGATGCCAACCAGTCATCTCATCCTCTGTCGTCCCCTTCTCCTCCTGCCCCCAATCCCTCCCAGCATCAGGGTCTTTTCCAATGAGTCAACTCTAGCTTCAGCATCAGCCCTTCCAATGAACACCCAGGACTGATCTCCTTTAGGATGGACTGGTTGCATCTCCTTGCAGTCCAAGGGACTCTCAAGAGTCTTCTCCAACACCACAGTTCAGAAGCATCAATTCTTTGGTGCTCAGCTTTCTTCACAGTCCAATTCTCACATCCATACATGACCACTGGAAAAACCGTAGCCTGGACTACACAGACCTTTGTTGACAAAGTAATGTCTCTGCTTTTTAATATGCTATCTAGGTTGGTCATAACTTTCCTTCCAAGGAGTAAGCATCTTTTAATTTCATGGCTGCAATCACCATCTGCAGTGATTATGGAGCACCCAAAAATAGAGTCTGATACTGTTTCCACTGTTTCCCCACCTATTTCCCATGAAGTGATGGGACTAGATGCCATGATCTTAGTTCTCTGAATGTTGAGCTTTAAGCCAACTTTTTCACTCTCCACTTTCACTTTCATCAAGAAGTTTTTTAGTTCCTTTTCACTTTCTGCCATAAGGGTGGTGTCATCTGCATATCTGAGGTTATCGATATTTCTCCCGGCAATCTTGATTTCAGCTTGTGTTTCATCCAGCCCAGCGTTTCTCATGATATATTCTGTATATAAGTTAAATAAGCAGGGTGACAATATACAGCCTTGACGTACTCCTTTTCCTATTTGGAACCAGTCTGTTGTTCCATGTCCAGTTCTAACTCTTGCTTCCTGACCTGCATATAGGATTCTCAAGAGGCAGGTCAGGTGGTCTGGTATTCTCATCTCTTTCAGAATTTTCCACAGTTTATCGTGATCCACACAGTCAAAGGCTTTGGCATAGTCAATAAAGCAGAAATAGATGTTTTTCTGGAACTCTCTTGCTTTTTTTATGATCCATAGGATGTTGGCAATTTGATCTCTGGTTCCTCTGCCTTTTCTAAAACCAGCTTGAACATCTGGAAGTTCACGGTTCATGTATTGCTGAAGCCTGGCTTGGAGAATTTTGAGCATTACTTTACTAGCATGTGAGATGAGTGCAATTGTGTGGTAGTTTGAGCATTCTTTGGCATTGCCTTTCTTTGGGATTGGAATGAAAACTGACTTTTCCCAGTCCTGTGGCCACTGCTGAGTTTTCCAAATTTGCTGGCATATTGAGTGCAGCACTTTCACAGCATCATCTTTCAGGATTTGAAATAGCTCCACTGGAATTCCATCACCTCCACTAGCTTTGTTCGTAGTGATGCTTTCTAAGGTCCACTTGACTTCATATTCCAGGATGTCTGGCTCTAGGTGAGTGATCACACCATTGTGATTATCTGGGTCATGAAGCTCTTTTTTGTATGGTTCTTCTGTGTATTCTTGCCACCTCTTCTTAATATCTTCTGCTTCTGTTAGGTCCATACCATTTCTGTCCTTTATCGAGCCCATCTTTGCATGAAATGTTTCCTTAGTATCTCTAATTTTCTTTTTTTTTTTTTAATTTTATTTTATTTTTAAACTTTACAATATTGTATTAGTTTTGCCAAATATCGAAATGAATCCCCCACAGGTATACCCGCGTTCCCCATCCTGAACCCTCCTCCCTCCTCCCCCCCCCAACCCTCCCTCTGGGTCGTCCCAGTGCACCAGCCCCAAGCATCCAGTATCGTGCATCAAACCTGGACTGGCGACTCGTTTCATACATGATATTATACATGTTTCAATGCTATTCTCCCAAATCTCCCCACCCTCTCCCTCTCCCACAGAGTCCATAAGACTGATCTATACATCGGTGTCTCTTTTGCTGTCTCGTACACAGGGTTATTGTTACCATCTTTCTAAATTCCATATATATGTGTTAGTATACTGTATTGGTGTTTTTCTTTCTGGCTTACTTCACTCTGTATAATAGGTTCCAGTTTTATCCATCTCATTGGAACTGATTCAAATGTATTCTTTTTAATGGCTGAGTAATACTCCATTGTGTATATGTACCATAGCTTTCTTATCCATTCATCTGCTGATGGGCATCTAGGTTGCTTCCATGTCCTGGCTATTATAAGCAGTGCTGCGATGAACATTGGGGTACACATGTGAATTGCATAGGTCTACTTATATGAAAGGGGGCCTGGTGGCTCAGTCGGTAGAGTCTGCCTGCAATGTGGGAGAGTCAGGTTTGATCCCTCAGTCAGGAAGGCCCCCTGGAGGAGGAAATGGCAACCCACTCCAGTATTCTTGCCTGGAGAATGCCATGGACAGAGGAGCTTTGTGGGCTATAGTCCATGAAGTCACAAACAATCGGACACAACTGAGTGACTAACACCTTATACGTAGATTTTTTTTTTCAATAAGTATATGGGAAAAATTTTTTTGAGATCCGCAACAATTTGAAAACCTTGCAAACTGTGTAGCCTAGAAATATCAAAAGGTTTAAGATAATGATAACTATATCATGAATATATAAAGTATATGTATGTACTAATCTATTTTACCACTTACTATCATAAAATATACACAAATATATTATAAAAAATAAAATTTATCAAAGCTTATGCTCACAAACAGACCATACATGGTGCCATACTTAGTAAAGGGAAATGTAAACAAGTGTAAAGATATAGTATTAAACCATAACTGCATAAAATTAACTGTGGTACATACTGTACTAATGTACATAATCCAAAACAACCTCCTGTTGCTATTGTGATAAGCTCAAGTGTCATGAGTGTCCACTGTGCTGTGTGATGCTAATCAGCTAATCAAAAATTGTGTGAGCAGATTCTCTCTCCAGGCAATTGCATGTTACACTAAAAGGAGATCTCATGATTCTTGTGTATTTTCCTTTGTGTTTAGTGAAATACCATAGACCTTGAATAACACCATGGGACCCATACGAACTATCACTAATGATGCTGGAAGTGTTCCCAAGAAGCAGACATTACAAGACATGACATTACAAAAAAAAGTTGAATGGCTTGATATGTACAGTAAATTGAGGTCTGCAGCTGCCCACCATTCCAAGATAATGAATCCAGCGTAAGGACCATTGTAAAAAAAGAGAAAATTCATGAAACCATTGTTGCAGCTACTCCAGCAGTCTAAAAAACCTTGCATGCATGCGTGCTAAGTCACTTCAGTTGTGTTCGACTCTGCAACCTATGGACTGTAGCCCACCAGGCTCTGTCCATGGGATTCTCCAGGCAAGAATACTGGAGTGGGTTGCCATTCCCTTCTCCAGGGGATCTTCCTAACCCAGGGATTGAACCCACGTCTCTTACATCTTCTGCATTGGCAGTTGGATTCCTTACCATTACAGCCACCTGGGAAGCCTTCGAAAACCTCGCACTCTTTGCAAAATACCTTTAAATCTACTATCGGTAGTACAGATTTTATGTGTTACAGAGTTGCTCTAAGAAAGGCAGGCATGCTCTGGAAGACAGTGAAGGACAGGGGAAGCCATATGCTGCAGTCCGTGGGGTCTCAAAGAGTCAGACTCGACTTAGTGGCTGAACAGTAACAACAAGGCATACCTATAGACTTTAATGTGATTCAAGAAAAAACGAAGTCATTATATAACTTAAAGTGAAAGGAAGGTGAAGGATCTAAAGCTGGAGAATTTAAAACCAACAAAGTATGATTTGATAATTTTAGAAAGAGGCTTGGCTTCAAAAACATCCAGATAACAGGAGAAGCACCTTCTTCTGACCAAGAGGAAACAGGAGAGTTACCAGATGCCATGAAGAAAATCACTGAGGAAGGAAATCTGCCTGAAAATGTTTTTAATGCAGATAGAAGTACCCTATTCTAAAAAAAAAAAAAAATTCTACCTAGGACTGCTGCTTCTACTGCTAAGTCGCTTCAGTCATGTCCGACTCTGTGCGACCCCATAGACGGGCAGACCATCAGGCTCCCCTGTCCCTGGAATTCTCCAGGCAAGAACACTGGAGTGGGTTGCCATTTCCTTCTCCAATACATGAAAGTGAAAAGTGAAAGTAAGTCACTCAGTCGTGTCTGACTCTTCGAGACCCCATGGATTGCAGCCTACCAGGCTCTTCTGTCCATGGGATTTTCCTGGCAAGAGTACTGGAGTGGGTTGCCATTGCCTTCTCCATTACCAAGGACATTTATTATTAAGTAAGAGAACTGAGCCGGAGAAGGCAATGGCAACCCACTCCAGTACTCCTTCCTGGAAAATCCCATGGGCAGAGGAGCCTGGTAGGCTGCCGTCCATGGGGTCCCGAAGAGTTGGACATGACTGAGCGACTTCACTTTCACTTTTTACTTTCATGCATTGGAGAAGGAAATGGGAGCCCACTCCAGTGTTCTTGCCTGGAGAATCTCAGGGACAGCGGGGCCTGGTGGGCTGCATTACAGTAGAAGTACCTTCTTCTGACCAAGAGGAAACAGGAGAGTTACCAGATGTCATGAAGAAAATCACTGAGGAAGGAAATCTGCCTGAATATGTTTTGTTTTGTTTTGTTAATTTTATTTTATTTAGCTTTACAATATTGTATTGGTTTTGCCATATATCAAAGTGAATCTGCCACAGGTATACATGTGTTCCCCATCATGAACCCTCCTCCCTCCTCCCTCCCCATACCATCCTTCTGGGTCGTCCCAGTGCACCAGCCCCAAGTATCCAATATCGTGCATTAAACCTGGACTGGCAACTCGTTTCATATATGATATTATACATGTTTCAATGCCATTCTCCCAAATCATCCCACCCTCTCCCTCTCCCTCTCCCACAGAGTCCAAAAGACTGTTCTATACATGAGTGTCTCTTTTGTTGTCTTGTATACAGGGTTATTGTTACCATCTTTCTAAATTCCATATATATGCATTAGTATACTGTATTGGTGTTTTTCTTTCTGGCTTACTTCACTCTGTATAATAGGCTCCAGTTTCATCCACCTCATTAGAACTGATTCAAATGTATTCTTTTTAATGGCTGAGTAATACTCCATTGTGTATATGTACTACAGCTTTCTTATCCATTCATCTGCTGATGAACATCTAGGTTGCTTCCATGTCCTGGCTATTATAAACAGTGCTGCGATGAACATTGGGGTACACGTGTCTCTTTCAATTCTGGTTTCCTCAGTGTGTATGCCCAGCAGTGGGATTGCTGGATCATAAGGCAGTTCTATTTCCAGTTTTTTAAGGAATCTCCACACTGTTCTCCATAGTAGCTGTACTAGTTTGCATTCCCACCAACAGTGTAAGAGGGTTCCCTTTTCTCCACACCCTCTCCAGCATTTATTGCTTGTAGACTTTTGGATCACAGCCATTCTGACTGGCGTGAAATAGTACCTCATAGTGGTTTTGATTTGCATTTCTCTGATAATGAGTGATGTTGAGTATCTTTTCATGTTTGTTAGCCATCTGTATGTCTTCTTTGGAGAAATGTCTATTTAGTTCTTTGGCCCATTTTTTGATTGAGTCATTTATTTTTCTGTACTTGAGCTGTAGGAGTTGCTTGTATATTTTTGAGATTAGTTGTTTGTCTGTTGCTTCATTTGCTATTATTTTCTCCCATTCTGAAGGCTGTCTTTTCACTTTGCTTATAGTTTCCTTTGTTGTGCAGAAGCTTTTAAGTTTAATTAGGTCCCATTTATTTTTGCTCTTATTTCCAATATTCTGGGAGGTGGGTCATAGAGGATCCTGCTGTGATGTATGTCGGAGAGTGCTTTGCCTATGTTCTCCTCTAGGAGTTTTATAGTTTCTGGTCTTACGTTTAGATCTTTAATCCATTTTGAGTTTATTTCTGTGTATGGTGTTAGAAAGTGCTCTAGTTTCATTATTTTACAAGTGGTTGACCAGTTTTCCAAGCACCACTTTTTAAAGAGATTTTCTCTAATCCATTGTATATTCTTGCCTCCTTTGTCAAGATAAGGTGTCCATATGTGCGTGGATTTATCTCTGGGTTTTCTATTTTGTTCCATTGATCTATATTTCTGTCTTTGTGCCAGTACCATACTGTCTTGATGACTGTGGCTTTGTAGTAGAGCCTGAAGTCAGGCAGGTTGATTCCTCCAGGTCCATTCTTCTTTCTCAAGATGGCTTTGGCTATTTGAGGATTTTTGTATTTCCATACAAACTGTGAAATTATTTGTTCTAGCTCTGTGAAGAGTGCCATTGGTAGCTTGATAGGGATTGCATTGAATCTATAAATTGCTTTGGGTAGTATACTCATTTTCACTATATTGATTCTTCTGATCCATGAACATGGTATATTTCTCCATCTATTAGTGTCCTCTTTGATTTCTTTCACCAGTGTTTTATAGTTTTCTATATATAGGTCTTTAGTTTCTTTAGGTAGATATATTCCTAAGTATTTTACTCTTTTCGTTGCAATGGTGAATGGAATTGTTTCCTTAATTTCTCTTTTTGTTTTCTCATTATTAGTTTATAGGAATGCAAGGGATTTCTGTGTGTTGATTTTATATCCTGCAACTTTACTATATTCATTGATTAGTTCTAGTAATTTTCTGGTGGAGTCCTTAGGGTTTTCTATGTAGAGGATCATGTCATCTGCAAACAGTGAGAGTTTTACTTCTTCTTTTCCAATTTGGATACCTTTTATTTCTTTTTCTGCTCTGATTGCTGTGACCAAAACTTCCAAAACTATGTTGAATAGTAATGGTGAAAGTGGGCACCCTTGTCTTGTTCCTGACTTTAGAGGAAATGCTTTCAATTTTTCACCATTGAGGATAATGTTTGCTGTGGGTTTGTCATATATAGCTTTTATTATGTTGAGGTATGTTCCTTCTATGCCTGCTTTCTGGAGAGTTTTTATCATAAATGGATGTTGAATTTTGTCAAAGGCTTTCTCTGCATCTATTGAGATAATCATATGGCTTTTATTTTTCAATTTGTTAATGTGGTGTATTACATTGATTGATTTGCAGATATTGAAGAATCCTTGCATCCCTGGGATAAAGCCCACATGGTCATGGTGTATGATCTTTTTAATGTGTTGTTGGATTCTGATTGCTAGAATTTTGTTAAGGATTTTTGCATCTATGTTCATCAGTGATATTGGCCTGTAGTTTTCTTTTTTTATGGCATCCTTGTCAGGTTTTGGTATTAGGGTGATGGAGGCCTCATAGAATGAGTTTGGAAGTTTACCTTCCTCTGCAATTTTCTGGAAGAGTTTGAGTAGGATAGGTGTTAGCTCTTCTCTAAATTTTTGGTAGAATTCAGCTGTGAAGCCATCTGGACCTGGGCTTTTGTTTGCTGGAAGATTTCTGATTACAGTTTCAATTTCCATGCTTGTGATGGGTCTGTTAAGATTTTCTATTTCTTCCTGGTCCAGTTTTGGAAAGTTGTACTTTTCTAAGAATTTGTCCATTTCTTCCACGTTGTCCATTTTATTGCCATATAATTGCTGATAGTAGTCTCTTATGATCCTTTGTATTTCTGTGTTGTCTGTTGTGATGTCTCCATTTTCAATTCTAATTTTATTGATTTGATTTTTCTCCCTTTGTTTCTTGATGAGTCTGGCTGATGGTGTGTCAATTTTATTTATCTTCTCAAAGAACCAGCTTTTGGCTTTGTTGATTTTTGCTATGGTCTCTTTTGTTCCTTTTGCATTTATTTCTGCCCTAATTTTTAAGATTTCAAAAAAGAAATCAAAATTTGCATAGAAACAAATGAAAATTAAAACACAACAACCCAAAACCTGTGGGACACTGTAAAAGCAGTCCTAAGGGGAAAGTTCATAGCAATACAAGCATACCTCAAGAAATAAGATAAAAGTCAAATAAATAATCTAACTCTACACCTAAAGCAACTAGAAAAGGAAGAACTGAATATGTTTTTAATGCAGCTCCACTTCCATCTCCTCTACCTCTTCTGCCTCTCCTGCCTCTTCTACCTCACCCTCCTTCTCAGCCCACTCAATGTGAACAGGAAGAGAATGAAGATCTTTAAGATGATCCATTTCACCTTAATGAATAGTAAATAATCACTGTGCCCTAATATTAATAGGTTTATCTGTCGTATATGTGTGTGAGTATCTTCGTGTGAAAATCTAAAAACTGCACAGTAAGAACTCTATGAGAAGTTTTTGTGTCATCATCATCACTGCCTAAGTATTTATCATGTAGTACATTTTGTGTAAGACATGTATCCTTACATAGGTATAAGGTGAGTGATATTTACAGTAATACAAAATTAACATGTTACTTTTCTAACTTTGTTTTCAAAAAATTGTATTACCATGTAGTATGCCTCTCTCTCTCATAATTGGAGAAACTGCCTACAAGCCTATCATCACAGATAAGTGGGTTTTTTAAAAAAAGTGACAATGTTTACAATGCAGTACTATGAATTTGACTGCAATATTGGATGCCATCAATATTTTCTAATGATTTATTCATTAATTTATAGGCTAGGCTACTAGAAGAAACTGTAAACTTTACACTGTTGTTGTTCAGTCACTAAGTTGTGTCCTACTTTTTTCGATCCCATGGACTGTAGCACACCAGATTTCTTTGTTCTCCACTATCTCCCAGAGTTTGCTCAAATTCATGTCCATTGAGTGAGTGATGATATCTAACCATCTCATCCTCTGTCACCGCCTTCTCCTCATGTCCTCAGTCTTTCCCAGCATTGGGGTCTTTTCCGGTGAGTCAGCTTTTTGGATCAGGTGGCCAAAGTATTGGAGATTCAGCTTCAGCAACAGTCCTTTCAATGAATATTCAGGGTTGATTTCTTTTAGGATTGAGTGCTTTGATCTCCTTGCAGTCTAAGGGACTCTCAAGAGCCTTCTCAAGCACCACAATTTTAAAGCATCAATTCTTCAGCACCCAGCTTTCTTTATGGTCCAACTCTCACATCCATACATGACTACTGGAAAAATGATAGCTTTGACTATATGACCTTTTCTGCAAAGTGATGTCTCTGGTTTTTAATACACTGCCTTAGGTTTTGTTATAGCTTTCCTTCCAAGGAGCAAGAGCCTTTTAATTTAATAGCACTAGCTACAGTACAGCAGCTTCTTCATTATCAATGCATGATTCTTTATACTTGTAAATAAATATGAATTTTTGTTTTTCACATTATCTTTTCATTTTTGATGTCTGGTGTTAGTAACATCTACAGTGTTTTGCACACATAAGATGATATTGATGTAGTTACTGACAGATGATTTATCTTATAAACAGACAATGTAAACTTATGGTATTAACAAATACAGTACACTACTGTAAACATATGTTTTCTTCTTTATGATTTCCTTAATATTTTCTTTTCTCTGGCTTACAAGATTGTAAAAATCCAGTATATATTTGTATGTGTGTTAATCAGTCAGCTGTGTCCAACTCTTTGTGACCCCATGAACTGTAGTCCATCAGGCTCCTTTGTTCATGGGATTCTCCAGGCAAGAACACTAGAGTTGGTAGAGTAGATTAGTCAATCCCCTCTCCAGGGGATCTTCCTGACCCAGGTGTTGAACTCAGTGCTCCTGCACTGCACGTGGATTTTTTTACCATCTGAGCCAGCAGGAGGTGTGTTAGTCACTTAGTCATCTCTGACTCTTGCGACCCCATAGCTCCTCTGTCCATGGAATTCTCCAAGTAAGAATACTGGAGTGGGTTTCCATTCCCTTCTCCAGGGGATCTTCCTGATTCAGGGATCAAACCCAGGTCTTCTGCATTGCAGGCAAACTCTTTACTGTCTGAGCCCCCAGGGCCCTATATAATATGTATGACATACAAAAATATGTGTTAATTGACTGTTTATGTTATCAGTAAGGCTTTCGGTCAATAGTTGGCTATTGGTAGTTAAGTTTTTAGGGAGTTAATAGTTAAATGCAAACTTCTGATTGCACAGGAATGAAACCCCTGCTCCCACTGTTGTTCAAGGGTCAACTGTAAGTGGATATACCTGTCTTTGCTGGTTGTAGGAAAGGGCCAAACTATATTGCAGGGTGGTGTGTACCATTAGCCCTTTAAAAAAATTACACAAAGGAAGTGTCTTTTGTATTAACCAGCTTAAACCAAGTTACACTGTGGTAACAACATAAAACTTCAGTGGCTCACAACAACAAAAGACTATTTCTTGCTCATACAACATGCCATCTCAGATAGGCTCAGTCTTCCTCCACATCTTCCTCATTCTGGAATCCAAGCTGAAGATCAACTTGTAATAAGGAATAACTTTTACGTTCTATTACAAGTTAATCACAAGGGATATTGCCTATAAGCTTAAATTATACATAACTTCCCATCTCTGGGAACTTTTGCCTTCCAGGTAATGAGCATTAAGCTAAAATACCTTTGTTTAGCTCACAGGAAACTTCCTGACCAGTTCCACCTGTGAGTACCTGCAGGAAGGAAGGAATCTGGAGGCTGACCAGAACCAGGAAACGTTTGTCTTTACTCTCTCTCCTTTTACAAAGCCTGAGTTCTAACTGAGGCAAGATAGTTCTTTGGGGGCATGAGTCTATCATCTTGGCCTGCTGGCTTTCTGAATAAAATCCTTATTCCTTGGCCTAGCAAATGATCTCTCAATATATCAGCTTATCATGTGGTGAGCAATACAAGCTTGGACTTGATAAACAAGTTTAGCCACAGCTAACCAGGAGCCTTGGGAGAAGGCAGTGGCAACCCACTCCAGTACTCTTGCCTGGAGAATCCCAGGGACAGGTGAGCCTGGTAGGCTGTAATCCATGGGGTCACACAGAGTTGGACACGTCTGAAGCGACTTAGTAGCAGCAGCAACAGCAACCAGGAGCCTTGCTACTTCTGGCTGGCTGCCTTGATTGGGAGATTTTCAAGTTAGGTCCTAGCAGGTGCTAGGATCCCTTGTTTTGAGGATCTTCTCTTCAAGATTTCCCAAAGCTGCACCCAGCTGCCCCAGTGATTGGCAGTTGGAACAAGGAATCAACATTTGAGAGATGATAAGCTCTATAAAATAGGGTAAGTTGCTCCAGTGTGTGCAGCTGGAAACTTTATTTCCTCTCCATTCAGGGCTCTTTCTCTGGAATAAGCCAATTTGTTTTGTATTTGAATGGGGTACCCTGATGGAGAGAGGAAGGAATTGTTGGATTTTTACCTGATTTGTGAATTGGCTCACTCATTTCTTTGGATGTTAGCATTTGTGTGTAAAGTTTGTGTTTTGTCTTGAATTTGTCTTTAACAATGGGGAATATTTCAACTATCCCTAAAGTCCTGTGAGATGCATTTTGGATAAGTGATCTGAATACAGATATGAATCCATGAGTGAGAGGAAGGTGATGTTTTATTGTGATAATGTGTGGCCACAGTATCTGTTAGGATCTCCACAAGGGGCTTAGGAGGGTTATCTCAGGACCCTGTCCACCATGTACTGCTACCTTGCTGTGTTAATTAGATCACTTATGGTTTCCTGTGTCACTGGGGTGTGTAAAATCAAGACCAAACTTGAGGGTTAGCTTAGGATTTCCTGTTTGTCCTTTGAGTTGTTTGTTTCATTTTGTTTGGTACTGGTTCTCCATTTACAGCCAAATCAGTTTTGGAATATTTAAAACTTTTAGTGATGTCAAATGAAGGAAAGAGAACAGAACAACAACAAAAAAAAGACAAATATTTCACAACTACTTGCTTCTTGGTTTTCACTAGAGATTAAGGTTTAAACATGAAGATATAAGGGAAACATTTCAGTATGCAGAGACATAGATTATGTGTTTTCAACAAAGAAGGTATGAGGAATCAAAATGCATTTTGTTAAAGGGAAAAAGGTGACATAGTCAGGATTCACTAAATAAGATTGAACTTAATTAAGAAAATGAGTGTTGGGACTTTCCTGGTGCCCCAGTGGTTAAGAATCACCTTCCAATGCAGGGGATGCAATTTTGATCCCTGGTCAGGCAACTAAGATCCCACACACCTCAGGGGAACTAAGATTCCCCCAAGGCTTGGAGGAACTGAGATCCCACATGCCTTAGGGCCAATTAAGCCTTCGAGCCAGCCTTTCTGCTTTGATAACTGTATTTCTTTGTTTAAGTGATCTGTATTTGCCATTAAGATCTTATTATCACTGACTAAAACTCTGGATATTTTGACAGACTTCTCCAAAATCAAATTTTGGGTGACATTCATTTGATCTCTAGCTAAGTTTGAAGTTTTCCAAAGACTCCTGGAACACCTCAAATTATTTGTTTTCTCTCCATCTGAGAGAGGAGTGCTAAACTAACTGGACTTATTCAGTGAGTTGAATTAATGTGGGAAGAATTATTAAATAAGTGAAAATAAAACCTCTGGATCATATCAGATGGGTGAACATTGATGTACACATTTTGGACATTATATGGGGCTCCTAAAATCTGGCATGGGCTTCCCTGATAGCTCAACTGGCAAAAAATCCACCTGCAATGCAGGGGACTCAAGTTTGATTCCTGGGTCAGGAAGATCCCCTGGAGATGGGATAGGCTACCCATTCCGGTAGGTCAGATGGTAAAGAATCTGGCTGCAATTTGAGAGACCTGGGTTGAGAAGATCCCCTGGAGGGGGAAACGGCAACCCACTCCAGTATTCTTACCTGGAGAATTCTGTGAACAGAGGAGCCTGGAAGGCTACAGTCCAAAGGGTCGCAAGGAGTTGGACACAAATGAGTGACTAACTTTCACAAAATCTAGTATACTCTGGTAAATGATACCAGTCATAATTTTAGGAATTATCTTAAATTGTATGTCACAGTAGTAACCAAGTTTCTTTACAATCTCAATTGGTTGATGCCAAAGCAAAATGGTTAGAGATGATCAATTGCTATTTATGGTTTTACAGTGGCTTTTGAATGACTCTGTAGCTATTCTATGAAGAGGGGAGGAATGATGATATCCCTTATGTGCAAGCGCTTGTACCCTTATCAATACATCAGGGAAAACAAGGAAAGGAAGGGAAAGAGGGCAAGGATGTGCTGAGTCAAACCTTACCTCCTTCCAGCTGAGCTGGGTGTCCCAGATGCACCTGCTCTTATGCCAATGTATCCATTCCTTCCTCTACCTTCCGTTCTTTCCCACCATCCTTTCTTCTTGATTCCTGACTCCAGGAATCAGGACTTCCCTTCTTTCTAGGGACCAATAAGAAAATCCTGTTATTTTCTGGACCACAGGAAGTTGGCCTGGTATCACCAACTAAGAACCAGTGGAGTATTCAGTCTGGGACAGGAGCCACTCCCAGGGCAGGGCAATTTCAATTGCTGTTATCTCACATAGGGGGATAAGTGCAAATAGCCAGCTGGGTTTCTATTGTTATTGAAAGGATCATAACCCTCCTTTATAAGGATAATTATCTACAACTGAAGCCCACTTGGCTGTACCCACAGATGAACCAAACTGGGACCCCAGTGAGGGAGGTATGCCCTGTTAGAGGAGTACTTTGACAGGGTTTTGAAAAAGAGAACCAAAGCAAAAGTGAACTAGACTCAAGAAATCTGGCAAAAAAAACAAAAAAACAAAAAACCCAAAACCCAAACTCACAAATGAAAACCCCAGGAAAAGGAGACAGAGCTCCCCCCTGCTCCAAGGTCTACTAAAAGGTAAGTTCAGAAGTGTGTGCTCATAGCACCCTGGGGAAGGCCAAACACTCGGCCAGTACAAATCCCATTAAAAAGGGACACTGACACCTAACCCAAAGTAATATCATTTGAGGTGAGAGGATCACTTCTCCCACAGATTGACTTGTTAGGATACCAGCCAGTGTATTCCTTGCACCTGTCTTTCCTGGATGACTACAAAATTGGCAGTATTAGTCCTGTCCCTGCAGGTCAGTTGGAGACTGCTGTTCTCAAACTTGACTTGGTGATCACCTTTGCTCCAGTCAACATTACAACTGAGGTAAATTCTGTTGAAATGCACCATGAAGCTTTAAAGTAAAGTCCTTTCTGGGGACAATGTGGGGCTTCAATGTCAAAAACATGTCTGTCAAAGATGTTCATCATGGCAATGCAGCTGGTGATAGCAAAAATGACCCTCCAGTGGAAGCAGCTGCTTCACAGCTCAAGGAATTATCTTGAACTATCCAGGCCAAATCATTGCTGGATATGCACCTATGCGGGATTGTCACAGAGCTCACCTTGCTTGCAAGTCAGCTGGGACGAGGTGAAGATAGATCATTGCTCCAGGAAAAAAGCTGGAAGATGGCCTCAAATTCTCGAACTCTGCTAATGCTGCCATCGTTGACATGGTTCCTAACAAAACATTATATGTTGAGAGCTTCTCCGACTATCCTCTTCTGGGCCATTTTGCTGCTCACAACAGGAAAGACAGTTGCTGTGGGCGTCATCAAAGCAGTGGACAAGAAGGCAGAAAGAGCTGGCAAGGTCACCAAGTCTTCCCACAAAGCTCAGAAAGCTAAATGAGTGTTATCCCCAATACCAGCCACCCCAATCTTAATCAGTGGAGGAAGAATGGTGTCAGAACTGTTTGTCTCAGTTGTCTCGATTGGCCATTTAACTTATAGTAAAAGGCTGGTTAATGATAACGATGGATCATAAAACCTTCAGAAGGAAAGGAGAATGTTTCGTGGATCTTTTTTTTTTTTTGTATAAACCAGTTTTAAGCTACTAGTTTTTAAAATAAGTAGCTTCTAATTAGTTACAACCCTTTATCTCCTGATATGGATTAGGGCATTAGAACTACATTCATCCTGGAGACCACAATCAACAGGAAAAACCAGTACAATGAATATTAATTTAAGGATAAGGCCTTGCCAGTTGCCCTGCTATAGATCAGTGGTTCCCAGAAGCAGGCTTAAATTAAGCCCCTTTCAAATAGTGTATGGTAGGCCATTCTAGGTGTCCATCCAGGTGAGAAAATCTAAAACTTTGGGCACCATACCAACGTCTGTTCACGAGCTTGCCTCCAACAGATCTGCCTCTTCAACCGAAGTAGATGGTAATTTCATTGCAGCTGGAGAAGGATCAACCAGTTTGTTTAATTTTATACACATAAGTAGCACAGGAATTTAGTATATGTATTGGGAACTGGAGCCAAAACCTCCAGTTCAATGACAAATTAGACAGCAAAGTGCTGAGAGGTTTCATCAGGTTCAAATAGTTGTAGATAATAAAGGATTGACTAAAGAGCCTAGGAATATTCATCACCGGGAACTCTTCGTGCCTTTCCCCACGAGATTGTAGAACGGACACCAACAGTGGGGAATTGTAATAGGGAAGAATCTTTGTATTCTATTACATGTTACTCACTAAGGGATATTGCCTATAACAGCCCATCTCTGGGAACCCTGCCTCCCAGGTAACGAGCATTAAGTTAAAATACTTTTGTTTAGCTCACAGGAAACATCCTGACCAGGCCCATTGTGAATGACTGCAGGGAGGAAGAAACTAACATGTCCCTCCTGGACGCTGACCGGAACCAAGAAATGTTTGACTTGACTCCCTCATTTTAGTATAAAAGAAGCCTGAGTTCTAACTTGGTAAGATGGTTCGTGGAGACACAAGTCCACCATCTTCTTGGTCTGCTGGCTTTCTGAATAAAGTCACTATTCCTTGCCACAACAACTCATCTTGATTAATTGGCCCGTCACGTGGTGAGCAGTACAGCTTGGCCTTGGTAACAAATCCAGATCTTTGGATGATTCTGGCCTCAAGGTATAGGGGAATGAAAAATGATAGACTCACAAAGTGACTCATAAAGCTTCTTCTTGAGGCACCATCCTTTCTGTTCCCATTTCATTATCCAGAGCCAGACACATGTCACATATCTTAGGGCAGGGGTTCATCCTCCTCCTTAGGGAGAGGCATTAAGACACTGAACAATCTAGTCCACCTTCACAGTCCCTTCCTCTGTACACAGGTTCCCCATACAGCTTAAACATAAAGGAAAGTGAATCAATTCTTAAGATCACTTAACTTGAAGTTACTTCTTAAAGGAAAGGAAGCCACTTGTGCAGACTATTTAGCTTCTTTATTAAGTCCATCATATATAGCTTTGGGCTTCTCTGGTGGCTCAGAGGTTAAAGTGTCTGCCTCCAATGCGGGAGACCTGGGTTCAATCCCTGAGTCGGGAAGATCCCCTGGAGAAGGAAATGCTAACCTGCTCTGGTATTCTTGCCTGGAGAATCCCATGGACAGAGGAGCCTGGTGGGCTACAGTCCACGGGGTCACAAAGAGTCGGACACGACTGAACGACTTCACTTCACTTCACTTCACTATATAGGTTAGGAGTTGTCTTTCATTATGGGAAATGAGTTCTTTATTGCTGGGAAAGCCATGACCTCCCCAAGGCCTGAAAGGACCAGGGCAGAGGAGACGGTGAAACCTTCCAGAACCCAGGAAGAGCTAGAAGCACAGAGGGGGACTTTCAGCAGTTGGAATCATGGAGAAATGCCACTGCTAACACAGCAGTACCAAGGCATGGAGTGTGCAAAGGAGGAAACACCACAACCAATTTCTCCTCCCACTCTCCCATCCTGCCCACCTCTCATTAGAAGAACCCAACTAGAAGTTAGATGGCAAGGGATCAGGCTGTGCCCTCCAGGAGTACAAATTAAGGAAGAAAAGGAAAGAGAATGGAGTTGGGGGGAAAACAGGAAGGTGCAAGTGAAGAATAAACAACACAGCTGCCTTCAGCTATAACCAACTGGGAGTATCCTGTTTTTCCCAAGAACTAGGTCTCTTCATCCTCCTCAGCCTCACTCCTGCACTTTCTTAAAGGGTCAAGAGAGACTTATCCTACCTTCAAAAGAGTTAAAGCTCATTCAGAGGTGACCCAGTCTAAGTGAAAGTGAAAGTGCAAGTCGCTCAGTTGTGTCCAATTCTTTGTGACCCCATGGACTTTACGGTCCATAGAATTCTCCAGGCCAGAATACTGGAGTGGGTAGTGTTTCCCTTCTCCAGGGGATTTTCCCAACCCAGGGATTGAACCCAGGTCTCCTGCATTGCAGGCGGATTCTTTACCAGCTGAGCCACAAGGGAAGCCCAAGAATACTGGAGTATTAGTATTCTAATATTAATAGCCTATCCCTTCTCCAGAGCATCTTCCTGACCCAGGAATTGAATCGGGGTCTCCTGCATTGCAGGTGGATTCTTTACCAACTGAGCTATCTAAGTTCCCCCCGAAAAAGGAATCTCAGAAATATTCATACCTTATTCTGAAGGCCTAAAAAGAACAAGCACCTTTCGATATCTTTCTAGTTCCAGAAAATGGGGAATTGATTCCTCATATGGCTGGTCCTGCAATCAGATTGGCACATATGTAGATGCCAACATATACAGGAAGGAGGTACGATTCTGCACACCCCTCCACTAGAGTTTCCCCCCTTATGATATTTTCCTTGAAATAATCTCAAAATTACAAAAAATATACAAGTAAATATAAAAGACTTTTCCTGAATTATTTGAGGATAAGTTACCCACACAACATGCCATCATCCTATATATGTATGTTTAATGTGCATTTTCTTCCTGTAAGGATATTCTCCTGCCTACCTACAATATAGCAATCAAAATCAGGAAATCAGTATCAGTATCCGCAGACCACATTCAAGTTTCACCAGTTTCTCCAGGAATTTACATTTGAGCAGAAGACTCTAGTTCAGAATTACTCACTGCATTTAGTTATGTATATTTAGTCTCCTTCAATCTGGAACAATTCCTCAATCTTTCCTTGATTTTCATGACTTTGACACTTCTGATGAATACACACCAGTTATTTTGTAGAATGTCTCTCAATTTGGGTTTGTCTGATGTTTCTTTATGATTAAACTCATGCATCTTTAGCAAAAATACTGCAGAAATGAGGCTGTGTTCTTCTCATTGCATCCTATCAGGTGGCACAGGAATTCAACTTTCCTGTTACTCATGATGTTAACTTTGATCACTGGATGAGATGGTATCTGCAGTTTCTCAACTCTAAAGTTACTTGTTTTCCCATTGCAATTAAAAGATGCTTTATTGAGAGGCTTTAAGAGACAATGGAAATGTTCCATTTCTCATTAAACTTTTAGCTTATTCATCAACTTATTAAGTTTCTATGGGCTTTTGCATTTTTATTTTACCCACTGGGCTAGGACCCATTCCTATCATTATTTACTTTGACATTTGAATTGTCCCAGATTTGGCAATGGGAGCCCCTCTCAGAAGTGAAAAGATCTAGTGAATGAAATATATTACTTCCACACACATTATCCTCTACTTTACCTCTATATTTATGTATACATTCATCTCTCCATATGACGACCATTAGTTCACACCAATGCCTTCAACACACTACATGGTTCAAGTGAGTTTTCTCGCTTTCCATATTGGTATATTCCTCTTCCAGAAATGAAGATTCAGACTCAATTTTCTTTCAGTCATTTGCTTATTTGATAAATTTCCCTGGATGACCAGTCTCCTTTTACTGCTTTACTTTGCCACTGCTCTTTCGTCCATGTGGACAACCTGCTAACCACATATCCTCTCACGTCCTTGTTTAGGGAGACTAACTTGTTTATGAATGTCTTCCATGTATTTCTTCCAGAAGCATTTTAGTTTCAGCTTACACATTTAGATATTTGATTCGTCACATATTAATATTTGAGTGTGTTATCAGGTGAAGTTTCAGTTTGTTGACATGTTTATCCAATCTCTGTGACCCCATCTATTGAAAAGACTTTTTTTTCCCTCCGTTGCCTTGGTACTTTTGCAAAAAGTCAATTGACCAGATATATTTGAGTCTGTTTCTGAATTCTGCTCTTTCCCCTTGATCTATTTGTCCATCTTTATGCCGGTACTATTCTGTCTTGATTACTATGGATTTATAGTAAGCCTTGAAATCAGAGTCCTCTAACTTAGTTCTTCTTCAAGACTGTTCCGGCTATTCTGGATCCTTTGCCTTTCTACATAAACTTGAGAATCAGCTTTTACGTTTGTAATATGGTGGTGGTGATTTAGTTACTAAGTTGTGTCCGACTCTTCTGACCCCATAGGCTGTAGCCCACCAGGCTCCTCTGCTCATGGGATTTCCCAGGCATGAATACTAGAGTGGATTGCCATTTCCTTGGTTGTAACTCTGATTAGGATTGCTCTGAATCAATAAATTAAACTGGGGAGAACTGACATATTAACAATACTGAGGCTTCCAATTTATGAGCATAGTATGTAGCTCTCTCAATATTTAGGAGGCATTAGGCTGCTCTCCCTCAAGGAGGTCCTGAATCTCACGGAGTCTCTTTCCACCTCAGCCTCGGGCACTGCCCCTCTTCAGGAGCCTTTTCTTCTGATTGCAGTCACTCAGCCTTAAGGGCGTGAAGAGAGGAACGTTCAGTTAGGGTCCCTCTTTGGTCATTTGCTCTGGTTAGGCACCTTGATACTTGAAGCTGATTCCTCTGGTATTGGGTCTCTTCTCTTCTCCTTATCAGTGGTGATCTGCCCAGGGAAAAAATGAGAAGAAAAAAAGCACAAAAAATGAAAGTCTTTCCCTAATATAAGACTCTACTTTTCCTTTTACCATCCTGTGCCCAGTCCTGAAGATTCTACTCTTAGCATTCTCCAATGTGTCTTCACTGTCTCAGTTCTCCTTATTATTTTGTCATTGTTCCATGGCATAGAGACCTCAGGCCTTGCCTGCTGACATATCCCTGGTTCAAAGGGAACCTGGGGTTGTTTTCTGTCCATTGCTAGCCCCTCAGATCATCTCCATGCAGAAACAAGTGGAGTGGCTTCCTTTAGGTTAGTGTCTACATTTCAACATTCAAAAAAGGTTGTCACTTTTACTCTCACCCTCATTGTCTAGCTTTTAAAGCAAATGTGTCCACACTTAACTACCAAGAAAGAAATATTTTACACTTTAGAAAAATCACTGCCAACCAATAAATTTCAAATTTTCCATTGAATAAAATAAAGTTTGCAGAAAAATTTTGCAAAGTATATAATATTCCTCATCCTTGACTCAAGTCAAATCATCGGATCTGCATTCTTGGTTTGTACCATCTTGATTTATTCTGGAATTATTTTATATAACTATGTTATTCCACTGATTGAAGAAAATTGTTAGAAACAGTATTAGGTCTCTCATTTTTGTAATTACCTTTAGAATGTTATTGAGGATACTAATCATTACATTGCAAGTTTTTTATTGATTAAAATCCTCTAGAGAATTTGCTCTCAATTCTGCTTACTAGGAAGATTTTTGCTACTCATGAACAACAGATTTGCTATAGACATATTGTTTTAATTTGACATGAACTAAAGAGCCTCTTGATGAAAGTGAAAGAGGAGAGTGAAAAAGTTGGCTTAAAACTCAACATTCAGAAAACTAAGATCATGGTATCTGGTCCCATCACTTCATGGCAAATAGATGGGGAAACAGTGGAAACAATGACAGACTTTATTTTGGGGGGCTCCAAAATCACTGCAGATGGTGACTGCAGCCATGAAATTAAAAGACACTTGCTCTTTGGAATAAAAGTTATGATCAACCTAGACAGCATATTAAAAAGCAGAGACATTACTTTGCCAACAAAGGTCCATCTAGTCAAAACTATGGTTTTTCCAGTAGTCATGTATGGATGTGAGAGTTGGACTATAAAGAAAGCTGAGCACTGAAGAATTGATGCTTTTGAACTGTGGTGTTGGATAAGACTCTTGAGAGTCCCTTGGACTGCAAGGAGATCCAACCAGTCCATCCTAAAGGAAATCAGTCCTGAATATTCATTGGAAGAACTGATGCTGAAGCTGAAACTCCAATACTTTGCCCACCTGATTCGAAGAACTGATTCATTTGAAAAGACCTAGATGCTGGGAAAGATTGAAGGCAGGAGGAGAAGGGGATGGAAGAGGATGAGATGGCTGGATGGCATCACTGACTCAGTGTACATGAGTTTGAGTATACTCCGGGAGTTGGTGATGAACAGCGAGGCCTGGCATGCTGTGGTCCATGGGGTTGCAAAGAGTCAGACATGATTGACCCACTGAACTGAACTGAACTGAACTGAACTGATGAACTTGTGTTTCCCTTTTTGCAATGGCTAGTAGCAAGTTCAAAGACAAACTTATGATACAGATCAAGCAACTATGTACAACTTTTCTAAACAGACCTTGTGAAATAACTCTTCCATTATTTTTTTAAATTTTTATTTTATTTTTAAACTTAACAATATTGTATTAGTTTTGCCAAATATCGAAATGAATCCACCACAGGTATACCTGTGTTCCCCATCCTGAACCCTCCTCCCTCCTCCCTCCCCATACCCTCCCTCTGGGTCGTCCCATTGCACCAGCCCCAAGCATCCAGTATCATGCATTATTTTTTAATTGCCTTCATTTTTATCTTCACATGGATTTTGCCTTTACGTATTGCCTTTATGTAGCTTTTTAAATGTATTTTTATAATCCACCTTGATATCATAAGTTCTTTTGAAAACAAGGTGGGTTTGATTAGCAATAAATAAGAATAAAGAAAAGAGGTGTGAGGTCTAAGTACCTGGAGCTCTGGAAACAGTTATGGCTGATTATGGGCTTCAAGGGTCACAGATATCCAGGAAGGAGCAAGGCCATGGACACCAAGGAGATGCCCTGGATGGCGTGTGGTGAGAAAGGAGCCAAGGTCAAGTCTTGAAGGCATCTTTAATGGCACATGGTAAAAGGAAGGACACAAAGGAGATCCAAGTGAAAAGCCTGCAGCAAAGATGGAGGAAAGCCCTAGAGAGGATGGCCATAGGCAGCACTAGTGGTAAAGAACCCGTCTGTCATACAGGAGACATGAGAGACGTGGGTTCAGTCCCTGGGTGGGGAAGATTCCCTGGAGAAGGGCATGACAACCCTCTCCAGTATTCTTGCCTGGAGAATGCTATGGACAGAGGAGCCTGGCAGGCTATGGTCCACAGGGCCGCAAAGAGTCAGACACGACTGAAGCAACTTAGCATGCACACACACAGCAAGAGACTATGGATTATATTTTTCTCTTCTTTTTTTTCTATAGGAGAAGAACATGGGAACCCACTCCAGTATTCTTGCCTGGGAAATCCCATGGACAGAGGAGCCTGGCAGGCTGCACTACATAGGATCACAAGAGTTGGACACAGCTGAGTGACTGAGCAGGCAGGCATGTACTGCAAATCGCCTGCTTACATGACAGTGCAGTCATTTTGTTTGTAGTACATTTACAGCAAGTATGTCCCCTAGAACGCACATCACCATGCACAACATGATGAATGCCATGTATCACCAACACCCCCTTAGCCCTAGACATCTTACTTTTTAAATTAATCATTTTTGGTTGTGCTGGGTCTTTGTTGCTGTGCGCAAGCTTTCTCTAGTGGTGGCGAGTGGGGGCTACTCTTCATTGAGGTGTGCAGGCTTCTGGTTGCGGTGGCTTCTTTAATTGCAGAGCACAGGCATTAGGTGCATGAGCTTCAATAGTTGTGACATATTGGCTTAGTTGCTCCTTGGCACATGGAATTTTCCGAGACCAGGGATCAAACCCGTGTCCCCTGCATTGGTAGGTGGACTCCTAACCACTGGACCACTAGGGAATTCCAGATGTTGTCTTTTTTTTTTTTTTTTAAACTTTACATAATTGTATTAGTTTTGCCAAATATCAAAATGAATCCACCACAGGTATACATGTGTTCCCCATCCTGAACCCTCCTCCCTCCTCCCTCCCCATCCCATCCCTCTGGGTCGTCCCAGTGCACTAGCCCCAAGCATCCAGTATCGTGCATCGAACCTGGACTGGCAACTCGTTTCTTACATGATATTTTATATGTTTCAATGTCATTCTCCCAAATCTTCCCAAAATTCATTACTTATTTTAATTTTTTCCACTAAAGGTTGAAATGACCATGATCACTATATTTGTGTTTCCTTATACATTAAAGTTTTCTGTATGTCATTTGTGTGTTTAATTGCCATGGAATTAATGTTTGTTGTCAATTTCATTGTTCGATTATCAATTCAACTCAACCAATGTGTATTGTGTGTGTATGCTGTTGCTTCAGTTGTGTCCAGCTCTTTGCAACTCTATGGACTGAAGCCTACCAGTCTCCTCTGTCCGTAGGATTCTCTGGGCAAGAATACTAGAATGGGTTGCCATATCCTCCTCCAGATGATCTTCCCGACCCAGGGATCAAACTTGTGTCTCCTGCTTTGGGAAACGGATTCTTTTTTTTTTTTTGGGGGGGGAAACGGATTCTTTACCATTGTGCCACCTGGGAATATCCAATGTGATTGAGAATCTGTCAAATGCTAGGGACTGGGGTTAAAAAAATATATCTGATGCCTAGGAACTTGAGTGGGAACACAAACAAATAATTCGAATACAGCCAAATGTACCTATTCTAGTGGATTTTAGGTGTTAGTAAGGAAATATTAATGCCATATCTTGATTTTGAATAGGTAGAGCCTATTTGTAGCAAATGATATGAAAACAATGTTCAGTTCACCTCAGCCCTCTGGGTTGTAAGATTATCTTCCTGTGTCTTGATATTTCAGAGCTGATTATTTGCATAGGCCTCTTCCTGTTAATTAGTCCTCAGATGTTTCTCTTCCTCTCCTTTTCCTCAGTTCTTTTTCAGGTGTTTTCCTTATCAATAGCCTAATCTAGTAGTCAATTTAATCTCTCTTTTAATGTTTCATCAGCATTTCTTCTATAGTTTCTCGGTGTTCTTCCACATGGGTTAGCCAAGTTTTTGCCTCCTAGAGTTTAAATCATAAATTGTAGACTAAATAAACAAATTCTGAAATAAATACGAACATTTAAATATATAATTGGTCAGAACTACACAGAAATTCTTGTAGGCAACTCCCAGCTACCTGTTACCTGTCAGCATGAACATTTACACATCTACCAGCTTGGATTTCACATGGTCATTGGATACTTTCAGATGCATGCTCTGGAGTGGCCACTTGAACCCATGCCCAGCTGTACCTTGGGGAAATACATCAGATATTTCTCCTTCACTAGCTGCGGTGAGTGCTAGGGTAGATGGAACAGGGGATCAGGCTGAGGACTCTGAGATGTGCTGGGGGCTCAGTCAAGCTTCTCTGACATGTGATACTTTAGCAATCTTGATAACAGGCAGGACAAGATGATGGGTGATTAAGAATTCCAAGGGAGAAGAAAAATTCATAGCACAAACCTAAAACCCTGAAAAATACATTGTTTATGTAATATTTTTTTGTCTACAAATTGGAAAAAGACAACTATATCTGACTCTTAACAGTGGTAAAACTCTACCCATCTCTAATTTTCAAATTAGGTTGAGAAAGGTTGTGTGTAGATCCACATAATCTCAAGTCCAGAATGACTGTGATATTTCAATTCGCAAGTCCCTAGATGCATTTCCGTACAGCAGGAGAAGTAAACTAGTTCTCCAAAGCTTTAAGAAGCCTTAAAACCAGTGTACTCAATTTTCTTCACCTCGTGTAAATGCGTGACCATCTACCCTTGAAGAGACAATTTTGCTGTACGTGGAAAGTCTATTGAGGCATCATTTCCCACTGTGTGGCTTACTTTCCATTAGTTTCTTTACTTTCCATTATACTTGTTCATCCTCTCTTATAACCTTTTCAGTACTCACACTGCTTTTGCATTTCTGGACATGCTAGGATTAATAATAGTCCCCAAACAACCCCAATATGGCAGAACTCAAACACACGATCACCCACGACCACGACCACTCAACTTTTTGAAGTCAGGTAGTATTGATTGGCTTTTGTTCTCTTCTGTGGAAGACCATCATTGGAAAGACTTCTGTTCCAGCTTTGGAAACCATTGCAGTGGATCTGCGGAGCCCTTATATGCAGAAGGTTGAGAAAACTCAGTGAGTGCTTTAGGAAGACAACTCTGGCAGCACGTGGAGGAAGGGAAAGAGGAGAAGATGAAAGGAGACGAGCTAGGAAGTTATGGAACAGACTGAGAGAAGTGGTGGTGACCAGAACTAAGACACGGGCCCTGGGGACTGACTTGAAAACACATTTAACAGCATAATGCTTGAGGTGAAGGGAAGAGGTACACGGTTAGATGCTGTTTACAGAAATATATAACACCATGAAACTTGGCTTTCCCAGTGTTTTATAATGCTTTTCTCTTTTTTAAAAACATATAATTCTTACATCTACTTTTTCAACTGCACTTTCTCTTCCACTGATTTATGGCTTTAGTGTGCCTGTATGTATGTGCACACCAGTACCACACTGTTTTACTAACTGTTGACCTGTAGCATGTTTTGAATCTGGTACACATGGTTTCCGTGAGCTCTTCTTTTTCAGTTATTCTTTCCTGTTTCTGTCTAAAAGTGAATTTTGGCATCACTTTTCTAGTTCTTAGAAAAATTCATTTAGGATTTTGATTGATATGGAGCTCACTTGCTTATCCAAACAATATTTATTGGGTGCCTGCTATGGGCTAGGTCCCGAGGAGATAGCAGTAAGTAAAACCCAGGAATTAGGGTCTAGGAAATCTGTGAACTGGACCTGGGGAGAATTGATATCTTTACAGTGTGAGCATGGCACATCTCTTTATAGACCCAAAGCTTTCATGTGCTTCCTAAATATTTTGTTGCAGTTGTTCTTGTTGAGGATAGTGCCTAATTAGTATAGTTAGCATGGGTCATATTGATGTTTGTATATACTTGACAAGTTCTTTAGCTACAGTTAATAATTTTACTTCCTTGACTTTTCTGTGTATATAATATCATCTGTGTTATGTTTCTATTTCTTCTTTTGGTATTATTTTAATGATTTCTTTTTCTTTCCTTATTTAATTGGTTAGACTCTCCAAAATAATGTTTAGCCATATAAATTGTTTATAGAAATATTGTATAAAGGGCATGTGATTGCACTCCTCTTGGGCATTTCAGAAACATGTTAAGGAATGCTTCAGTTCAGTTCAGTCGCTCAGTCATGTCTGACTCTTTGTGACCCCATGAATCACAGCATGCCAGGCCTCCCTGTCCATCAGTGTCTCCCGGAGTTCACTCAAACTCACATCCATCAAGTTGGTGATGCCATCCAGCCATCTCATCCTCTGTCGTCCCCTTCTCCTCCTGCCCCCAATCCCTCCCAGCATCAGAGTCATTTCCAATGAGTCAACTCTTCGCATGAGGTGGCCAAAGTACTGGAGTTTCAGCTTTAGCATCATTTCTTCCAAAGAATACCCAGGACTAATCTCCTTTAGAATGGACTGGTTGGATCTCCTTGCGGTCCAAGGGACTCTCAAGAGTCTTCTCCAACACCACAGTTCAAAAGCATCAATTCTTCGGCACTCCATTTAAATCCTGCTAAAATGCAGATGTCCTAATCCAAATGGTTCTCAGTGGAAATCAGCAAGCTTTCCCCCCACCTTCCTCTCTCTCTCTCTCTTTTGGCCACACCACTTGGCATGTGGGGTCTTAGTTCCCCAACCAGGAACTGAACTCTTAACCCCTGCATTGGAAGTGTGGAGTCAACCACTGGACTGCCAGGGAAGTCCTTCCACTCTTTTCTTTTAGCCTCACAGCTTTTAATATGTCTGATGAGCCTTTATTCTGTGTCTTAGTCCTAAGATTGGCAGGTGATCTTATGGGCAGAATGCTGAACGTGTAGAATTCCAGCTTTATGGAGAAAAGAAGAGAAAGTTGAGAAATAGTGAGAGGAGCTTTTTTTTTAACTTATTTCTCTTAATTGGAAGATAATTGCTTTACAATGTTGTGCTGGTTTTTGCCATACATCAGCATGAATCAGCCCTAGGTATATACATGTTTCCCTCCCTCTTGACCCTTCCTCCCATTCCCCACCCCTCTAGGTTGTCTCAGAGCACCAGGCTGAGCTCCCTGTGTTATACAGCAACATCCCACTAGGTGTCTATTTTACATATGGTAATGCATATATTTCAATGATACTTTCTCGATTTGTCCATCTTCTCCTGCCCCCACTGTGTCCATAAGTCTTCTCCTGTCCCCACTGTGTCCATAAGTCTGTTCTCTATGTCTGTGTCTCTATTCCTGTCCTGTAATTTTTCTAGGTTCCATATATATGCATCAATATTTGATATTTTTCTCTTTCTGACTTATTTCACTCTGAATAACAGGCTATAGGCTCACCCGCCTCACTAGAATTGATTCAAATTCTTTCTTTTCTTTGGCTGAGTAATATTCCATTGCATATATGTACCACAACTTCTTTATCCATTCATCTGTTGACAGACATCTAGGTTGCTTCCATGTTTTGGCTCTTGTAAATAGTGCTGCAGTGAAGATTGGGGTACATGTCTATTTTTCAATTATGGTTTTCTCAGTATATGCCCACTAGTGGGATGGCTGGGTCATATGGTAGTTTTTTATTCCTAGTTTTTAAAGCAGTCATCATTCTGTTCTCCATAGTGGCTGTACCAGTTTACATTCCCACCAACAGGGCAAAAGGATTCCATTTGGTGGGAGGAGTTTAAATGGAGCATATGTGACATGTTCCTAGAACTTGTCAAGTGGTCAGTAGGTCACAGGTCCATGGACTTAACTGTAGTCTTTGAAACTTAGAATAGTCTTTAAGAACCTTTAAAAACCTTGCTAACCCATAGATTTTGATGAAGGTTTTAACAATCCTCTTCCCAGAAAAAAATCTCCACAAATACACACTTGCATATAATTTCATGGACTTTATAGACATCTTCAAGCCTATGGACAACAACTCTAGATTAAAGGAAACCCATCTATATGGTCCACAGCTCAGGAAGCCTACTGGTTATCAAAGAGATGCTGGGCTGCTTTCCAGGCTGTGAACTGGTATTAATGTACAGATGCATCCCTCACACATCTGTCTGTGTGTGTTGTTCTGGTGGTCTCCAAAATATACACTTGAGGGCTCTCTGAGAGCCCTCCCCCACCAAAAGCAGAAATCTGGTTCTCTAATTGATGAGATTTGATGAGCATATCAAATTACTTCCCCTTAATATAAATCAGCTTGTTGGAAAGGTTGTTAATTTAGTTATGTTTTTAAAACTTTTAGATGCAGACTTAAGAGAGCTGACATTACTTTAGGGCAGTTGGGGCATGGTAAGAGGTGAAGCTGAGATCTTGACTGTGCTGCTCACTAGCTCGCTCTTGCTGACCTTGGCCGAGTTGGCCTCCCTGCTGTGTTCCCGTGCTTGTCCACTGGAGAACAAGCCCCGGTATTTAGGAAGTTGGCAGGTGATAAGGAGACATTATAAGACAGAAAGGAATCAATCTGAGATGGCAAGTTAGTATTCAGAAAAGAGTTAGGTGAGATTTCACCTCGCCACTACATGTCAATATAAATTCCAAATAGATTTTAAGTTTCGTGTAAAAAATAAAAACATAAAATAAATAGAAGGAAATATGGCAAGTACTTCATGTTCTGGCTTACAAATGCAAAGAATGAACAGTAAAAGATAACCTTTAGATTTAGCCACGTAACTAAAATTCTGTCTATCATAGATCATAATTAAAATTATGGTGAATGATTAATTGTATAAAATTGAGAGCAGCCACAACAGAGGGTTAATACCCTTAAAATTTAAAGCTTTCTTATCAGTCATTTTAGAGAACTCTACTGGGGCTTCCCTGGTGAGTCAGGCAGTAAAGAATCCGCCTGCAATGCAGAAGACCCTGGTTCAGTCTCTGGGTTAGGAAGATCCCCTGGGGAAGGAAATGGCAACCCACTGCATGGTGTTCTTGCCTGGAGAATCCCATGGGCAGAGAAGCCACAGCCCATGGGGTCTCATAGAGTGGGACACGACTGAGGGACTAAGACTTTCACTTTCATAGTTGATTTATGATGTTTTATTAGTTTCGGATATACAGCAAAGTGATTCAGTTATACATATATCTGTTCTTTTTCAGAGTTTTTTCATAGGTTATTACAGAGTATTGCATTCCCTGTGCTATACAGTAAGTCCCTGTTGATTGGGAAGATCCCCTGGAGAAGGAAATGGCAATGCACTCCAGGACTATTGCCTGGAAAATTCCATGGACAGAGGAGCCTGTAGGCTACAGTCCATGACGTCGCAAAGAGTCGGACATGACTGAGAGACTTCACTTCACTATATATGTATATATGAATCCCAGTCTCCTAATTTATCCCTCCTGCCCCACCTTTCCTGTTTGGTAAACATAAGCTTTGTTTTCTAAGTCTATGGGTCTATTTCTGTTTTGTAAATAAGTTCATATTTTTAGATTACACGTATAAGTGACGTTACATGATATTTGTCTTTGTCTGATCTACTTCACTTAGTATAGTGCTCTCTTGGTCCACCCATGTTGCTGCTAACGGTGTTATTTCATTCTTTTTTATGGCTAGGTAATTAGGTAATATCCAATGGTATATATGTACCACATCTTCTTTGTAAATTCCTCTGTTAATGGACATTTATGTTGCTTCTATGTCTTGGCTTTTGGAAATAGTGCTGCTGAACACTGGAGTGCATGGATCTTTTCTAACTAATGCTTTTCTCTGGATGTATACCCAAGAGCAGGACTGTAGGATCATATGGCAATTCTATTTTCAGTTTTTAAGGAACCTCTGTACTATTTTCCATAATGGCTGTACCAATTTACATTCCCACCAACAGTGTAGAAGTGTTCCCTTTTTTCTACACTGTCTCACAGCATTTATTGTTTGTACATTTTTTGATGATATATTCTGACCTGTGTGATGTATTAATAGTTTGATTTGCATTTCTCTAACAATTAGTGATGTTGTGTGTCTTTTCATGTGCCTTTGGGTTATCTGTATGTCTTCATTGGAGAAATGTCTACTTAAATATTCTGCTTATTTTTTTCATTGAGTTGGTTGTTTTTTTTTGAGGTTGAGCTTTATGAGCTGTGTGTATATTTTAGAGATTAATCCCTTGTCAGTTGCTTTGTTTGCAAATATTTTCTTCCATTCTGTTGGTTGTCTTTTTGTTTATGGTTTCCTTTGCTGTACAAAAGCTTTTAAGTTTAATTAGCTCCCATTTTTTTGGTTTTTATTTTCATTACTCTAGGAGGTGGATCCAAAAAGATATTGTTGCAATTTATGTCAGAGAGTTCTGCTATGTTTTCCTGAGAATTTTATAGAACCTGGTCTTCCATAGAGGTCTTCAATCCATTTTGAGTTTATTTATGCATATGGTTTTAGAGAGTGTTATAATTCATCTTTTGCCTGTAGCTGTCCAGTTTTCCCAGCACCACTTATTGAAGAGACTGTCATTTCTCCATTGTATAGTCTTGCCTCCTTTGTCACAGACTGACCATTTGTGCATGGGTTTATTTCTGGGCATTCTATCCTGTTCCAGTTATCAATATTTCTGTTTTTGTGTCAGTATATCATAGTATTTTTGTTATTGCAACTTTAGAGCATAGTGTGAGGTCAGGGAGCCTAATTCCTCCAGCTTCATTTTTCTTTCTCAAGATTGCTTTGTCTATTTGGGGTAGTTTTCTGGTGGCATTTTTGGGATTTTCTATCTGTAGTATCATGTCATCTGAAAACAGTGACAGTTTTACTTTTTCTTTTCCAATTTGGATCGCTTTTATTTCTTTTCCTTCTCTGACTGTCATGGTTAAGACTTCTAAAACTGTGTTGAATAAAAGTGGTGAGAGTGGACATCCTGTCTTATTCTTAATCTTAGAGGAAATGCTTTTAACATTTCACCATTGAGAATGATGTTAGCTGTGGGTTTGTTATATATGGCCTTTGTTACGTTGAAGTAAGTTCCCTCTATTCCCACTTTCTAGAGAGTTTTTGTCATAAAGAAGTGTCTGGATTTTGTCAAAAGCTTTTTCTACATCTATTGAGGTGATCATGTGGGTTTTATTCTTCAGTTTGTTGATGTGGTGTATCACACTGACTGATTTGCAGATATTACAAAATCCTTGCATCCCTGGGATAAATCCCACATAATTATTATGAATGACCCTTTTAATGTATTGTTGAATTTGGATTGCTACTATTTTGTTGAGGACAATTTAATCTATGTTCATCAGTGATATTGGCCTGTAATTTTCTTTTCTGTGGTATCTGCTGGGTTTTAATATCAGGGTGATGGTGGCCTCCAACTATGGTGTTGGGGAAGACTCTTGAGAGTCCCTTGGACTGCAAGGAGATCTAACCAGTCAATCCTAAAGGAAATCAGTCCTGAATATTCATTGGAAGGACTGATGCTGAAGCTCCAATACTTTGGCCACCTGATGCAAAGAACTGACTCATTGGGAAAGACCCTGATGCTGGGAAAGATTGAAGGCAGGAGGAGAAGGGGACAACAGAGGATGAGATCACTGAGTTGATAGACATGAGTTTGAGCAAGCTCCAAGAGCTGGTGACGGACAGGGAACGTGGCATGCTGCGGTCCACAGGGTTGCAAAGAGTCAGACATGATTGAGCGACTGAACTGAACTGATGGTGGCCTCATAGAATGAGTTTGAGAGTGTTCCTTCCTCTGCCATTTTTTTTTTTTTTGGAATAATTTCAGAATGATAGGTATTAACTCTTCTCCCCTTGATAGAATTTGCCCTTGAAGCCACCTGGTCTTAGACTTTTGTTTGTTGGAAGACTTTTTAAAATTTTTACTTATTTACTTATTTTATTTTTGGCTGTACCAGGTCTTCATTGATTTGTGTGGGCCTTCTTTAGCTGTAGCAAGGGGGGGCTACTCTTCATTGCAGTTTTCAGGCTTCTCACTGTGGTGGCTTCTCTCATTGAAGCACAGGTGCTAGGGTGCACAGGCTCCAGTAGATGCAGCACATAAGCTGAGTAGCTGAGGCCCGCAGGCTCCAGAGCATGGGTTCAGTAGTTGTGGCAAACAGGTTTAATTACTTTGCAGCATGTGGAATCTTCCCAGGATCAAACCCATGGCCCCTGCATTGGCAGGCAAATTCCATCCACTGTTCCACCGGGGAAGTCCCTGTTGGAAGTTTTTAAAGTGCAGTTTCAATTGCAGTATTTGTGATTGTTCTGTTCATATTTTTTATTTCTTCCTGTTTCAGTCTTGGGAGATTGTACCTTTTTAAGAATTTCTCCATTTCTTCTAGGGTGTCCATTTTAGTGGCATATAGCTGTTTTTAGTAGTCTCTTAGTAGTCTCTTCTTTGTATTTATGTGGTGTCTGTTGTAATTTCTCTTTTTTTTATCATTTCCAATTTTATTGATTTGAGCCCTCCTACTTTTTTTCTTGATGAGTCTGGCTAAAGGTTTATCAATTTTGCTTATCTTTTTTTAAAGAACCAGCTTTTACTTTCATTGATCTTTTCCACTGTTTTCTTTGTCTCTCTTTCATCTGTTTTTTTTTTTTTTTTTTATCTTTTCTTTGATTTCTTTCTTTCTACTAACTTTGGGTTTTGTTTGTTCTTCTTTCTGTAGTTGCTTCAGGTGTAAAGTTAGGTTGTTTATTTGAGATTTTCATTGTTTTCTAAAATAAAATTGTATTGCTATAAACTTCCCTCTTAGAACTGTGTTTGCTGCATCCCATAGGTTTTGGATCATCATGTTTACATTTTCATTTGTCTCTAGATATTTTTTGACTTCCTCTATGATTTCTTCAGTGATCCATTCATTGTTGTATAGCATATTTTTAGCCCTGACCCCCTTTTTTTATAGTTTTTTTTTTTTTCTTGTAGTTGATTTCTAACTCATAGTGTTACAGTTGGAAAAGATGCTTGAACTGATTTCAACTTTCTTATATTTACCCATGCTTTCTTTGTGGCCCAGCATGTGCTCTCTCCTGAAGAATGTTTCATGTGCATTTGAAAAGAATGTGTATTTTGCTGCCTTTGGATAGAATGCTTTATAAATATCAATTAAGTCCATCTGGTCTAATGTGTCATTTAATCTTGTGTTTCCTTACTGATTTTCTGTCTGGATGATCTGTCCATTTGTGTATGTGAGATATTCAAGTCCCCCACTGTTATTATGTTACTGTCTATTTTTCCTTTTATGGCTGTTAATATTTGTCTTGTATGTTGAGGTGCTCCCATGTTGGGTGCATGTATATTTACAACTGTTATATCTTCTTTCTAGATTAACCCTTGATCATTATGTAGTTCTTTTTTGTCTCTTGTAACAGTCTTTACTTTAACATCTATTTTGTTTGATATGAATATTGCTACTCCTACTTTGATTTCTACCTGCATGTAATAGCTTTTCCATCCCCTCACTTTCAATCTCTATGTATCCCTAGATACAAAGTGGTTCTCTTGTAGACAGCATATATATGGATTTGTTTTTTTAATCTGGTCAGCCAGTCTCTGTCTTTTGGTTCAAGTATTTGATCAATTTATATTCAAGATAATTATTGATATGTATGTTTTGCCATTTTGTTTTGGATTTCTTTTTGTAGTCTTTTTTCTTCCTCTTTTGTTCTTTTTTCTTGTGACGTGGTGGCTATCTTTAGTGTTTGGATTCTTTTTTCTTTTTGTATGTGTATATATCTGGTGTGGATTTTTAGCTTGCAGTTCCTATGAGGTTTTGATGCAGCAGTCTGTATATAGACATACAAGATTGTTTTATGTTGCTGTCTTTCAATTTCAAATGCATTTTCAATATCCTGCTTCAGCCCTGGGATTTCTTTGGAAGGAATGATGCTAAAGCTGAAACTCCAATACTTTGGCCACCTCATGCGAAGAGTTGACTCATTGGAAAAGACTCTGATGCTGGGAGGGATTGGGGGCAGGAGGAGAAGGGGACGACAGAGGATGAGATGGCTGGATGGCATCACTGACTTGATGGACGTAAGTCTGAGTGAACTCTGGGAGCTGGTGATGGACAGGGAGGCCTGGCGTGCTGTGATTCACGGGGTCGCAAAGAGTCAGACACGACTGAGGGACTGAACTGAACTGAACTTCTTACAGTTGTTAGTTTTGATATCATATTTGTGTGTGGAATGACTTTCTACCTTTACTGTGTGTTTATCTTTACCAGTGAGCTTTTCCATTCATAATTTTCTTGTTTCTAGTTGTGGGATTTTCTTTTCCACCTTTTAGCATTTGTTGTAAACCTGGTTTGGTGATGGTGAATCCTCATGCCTTTTGCTTGTCTGTAACTCTTTTGATTTTTCTGTGGAATCTAAATAAAAGTCTTGCTAGTTAGAGTATTCTTGAGTTGTAGGATTTTTCCTTTCATCATTTTAAATTTGTCATGCCAGTCCCTTCAGGCTTGCAGAGTTTCTGCTGAAAAAAACCAATAACCTTATGAGTGTCCCTTTCTGTTTTTCTTTCTTTCTTTTTTTTTGCTTTTCCTGTATTGCTTTTAATATTTGTCATTGTCTTTAATTTTTGTCAACTTGATTACACATGTCTTGGCATTTTCCTACTTGGTTTTCTCCCGTGTGAGCCTCTCTGCACTTCCTGAACTTGCATGAACTGTTACTTTCCCATGTTAGAGAAGTTTTCAACTATTATCTCTTCAAAAAATTTCTCAGGCTTTTTCTCTCTTTCTTCTCCTTCTGGGACCCCTATAATGTGAATGTTGGTGCAGAAGTCTTTTAGACTGCTCTCATTTCTTTTCATTCTTTTTCCTATACCTTGTTCTACTGCAATGAAATCCACCACTTTGTCTTCCAGCTCACTTATCTGTTGTTCTGACTCATATAATCTGCTATTGATTCTTTATAGTATTTTTTCATTTCAGTTATTGTGTTGTTTAACTCTGTTAGTTCTTTATATCTTCTAACTGTTAAGCATCCCTTATATCTTCTCCATCTGTGCCTCTATTCTTTTTCTGAGATCTTGAGTCATCTTTACTATCTTTACCCTGGATTCTTTTTCAGATAGATTGCCTATCTCCACTTCACTTAGTTGCTCTTCTGGGGTTTTTATCTTGTTCCTTCGTCTGGAACATATTTCTCTGTCATCTTGCTTTGTCTAGCTTTCTGTGTGTTTGTAGTCTCCATTCCCCTCTTGCTTCTGGTGTCTGCCTTGTGGTAGGTGAGGCTGATCTTAGAGGCTTGTGAAGGCTTCCTGGTTGGAGGAAATGGTGTCTTCTCACTTTGAAGTGAAGCTAGGTCTTGTCCCTCTGGTGGCAAGGTCATGTCAAGGGGTATGGTAGAGCTAGTTATGGGCTCAGGAAGACTTTAGCAGACTTTAGGCAATTTATCTGCTGATGGGTGGGGTGTTGTTCCCACCCTGTTGGTTGTTTGGCCTGAGACATCCCAGCAATGGAGCCTACATGGTTGTTGGGTTGGGGTCAGGTCATCGTGTCAAAATAGCAGCCTTCAAGAGAGCTCACACCGAGTACTCCTCAGTACCTTTACCACCAGTATCCTTGACCTCACAGTGAGCTACAGCCACCCACCACATTCCCAGGAGACATCCCCCTACCCCAGCATGTAGGTCTGACTCAGGCTCCTACGAAGTCACTGCTTTTTCCCTCAGTCCCAGTGTGCATAGACTTTGTCTGTGTCCTCCAAGAGCAGCATTTCCATTTCCTTCCATCCTGTGGATTTCTTACGATCAAGCCTCGCTGGCCTTCAGTACCAAATGCTCTGGGGGCTCCTCCTCCTAATGCCAAATCCTCATACTGGGGTCCTTATGTAAAACTCAGAACTATTAACTCCTGTGGGATAACTTCTGCAATATAATTATTTTCTAGTTTGTGGATCATCCACCAGGCGGGTATGGGATTGACTAGATCACTAATGTACCCCTCCTACCATCTTGTGGTTTCCTCTTAGTCTTTGGATATAGAATGTCTTTTAGATAGGTTCTAGTCTTTTAGTCTTCATTGGAGAAGGAAATGGCAACCCACTCCAGTGTTCTTGCCTGGAGAATCCCAGGGATGGGGGAGCCTGGTGGGCTGCCATCTCTGGGGTCACACAGAGTTGGACACGACTAAAGTGACTTAGCAGCAGTAGCAGCAGCAGTCTTTTTGTCATGGTTGTTCAGCAGTTAGTTGTGATTTTGGAGATTTTGGGAGAGGAGGTAAGCATGAGTCCTTCTACTCTGGCATCTTGTCTTCAGCCCCCTGTAGATTCTTCTTTTAAGTTTTTTAAACAAACCCATTGTTTCTATATCACTTTTCCTGCATAAAATAAACACAAGGCACTCCATAGTTTAAAGTCTTAACTGAGCATTGCTTAATTAGCTTGACAATCTTCTATATTTTTTTCCCCTGAATCAAAACAAGGCTACCCATGAAAATACAAGCCATTCTATTCCATCTAAAATTCACTTTCCAGATCCCTAGGTGCATTGACATAAGCATAAGCATATCAGCCTGGTCTACTGCCAGTTTAAGTAACCTTTCAGACTTTCAGGCTGGGAGCTCACCCTGACTTTACATAGTTCTCTCAGGGAGCCAGAGTGTTTGAGGCTGAGGAAGCATGCACAGCAAAACAAGACAAGCATCTCAGAAACGCAGAAGTGGATTTGTGCCTGGACTCATGATTTAGACTACTTTCCCCCCCTCCCCCTCCCCTACTTGGCAATCAAAACTGGAGATGTTTTTGAGCTTTCTTTTGTGCTGCCTAGAGAGGAGATAAGCTAACTGTGCCAGTGGGTGATTATTTCATATTGCTCTGAGAAGAGCACATGCTCCTGCTGCCTTCAAGCAAGAGCTTTCTGAGGTGGATTAAAAGTGTCTCATCCCACCCAGGACCCAGACACAGGCTTCAAAGCTGTGCCAAAACATTAACTGAGCCACTTTCTAGAAAAATCAACCTCAGTGAATCACAACCACTCAATCTTCCTATCTAAATATTTTGCATTATATATACACGTGCTTGATGGCATGGGGGAAGGGAGCTGATTCTTCAGAAGTTCACGGATAGCCAGTTCAGGAATGGAAGAAGCACCGAGCTTTGTAAAGCATATTCAATGACCCCTTTTCATCCTCACATCCACACTCTCAGTCAGACAACCACACTCTGTATACAGATTAGGAATCTAAGGTTCAGAAGATTCATGTATCTTGAGCAGGATTCAGGCAGCTGGTTCGTGACAGAGCTGGGGCCCAAACAGTTTGACCATTTAAGTCCTGGGCTTCATTGCTGAACTTTGTGCTTCAGAGAGAGATCCAGAACCCCTAAATAAATGTTGGTTGCTTAGTCCTAAGCAACTAAATGTTACAAGCCTTTGTCCTTCCTTTTGGGAAAGATCTATATGGTTTGTCAATTCAGAAAAGCCTTCCCTCAGCATGTTACTTTTATCTTCCTTCTCCCACTTTTCTCTGGCTTTTCTTGTCTTCCTAATGAAATTAAAAACATCCTGAAGTTCCTTTGAACCAGCTCCATGACTCAGGAGAGCTCTGTGGCTTGGCACATAAAGGTGAGACTTGCTAGGGAACAGCCTGGCAGAAATAATGCCACCACCAAATATTGCCCAAGGCCCCATTAATAGGAGTTATTCTCTAGATGAGGACTAAATGGTGTGGTTGCATTTGTGTTGTTTTTGCTCTTTTAAGTTCTCTATATGGTTAATGCTGTGAAAATAACCCAGTAAGACCTAAAAAAATAGCCCATACAGACCAGGGGCTCCTGGCTCTGTATGACTTCGAGAAGTGTTAAGATCTCTGGATAATTTTTCCTTCTTCAATAGAAGAAACAAATGAGACAAGATGAGACTGCACTTCCTCTTCCAGCACTGAAAGTCATCTCTGTAGAAACTGGAATCAAAAGCAGTGGTTGAAACCCACCAATGGGCTGATTCCCAATTTCTTCATACCACAAACAGAAACATGGGGAAAATGAAGCAAAAGAATAATATATTCTCTAGGGGTGATCTTTCAGCTTGGATCAGGAGAATAATATCATTCCTTTTTCCATTAGTTCCCTGAGGTGGGAGAATCAATTCATCATTGTATCACCAGTGGCTGGAAGTGTTTGGACATAGCATGTGCTCAAGAAATATTAGTTGAACTAGTGAGAAAATAGAACTACCTAAGAAGTATTGGATTTGTTATCTCCTAACATAAAACCTAAACCAATAATTTAAAATATCCATCAGTTAAGTTCAGTTCAGTCACTCAGTCATGTCTGACTCTTTGTGACCCCATGGACTAAAGCATGCCAGGCCTCTCTGTCCATTACCAACCCCCAGAATTTACTCAAACTCATGTCCATTAAGTGAGTGATTCCATCCAATCATCTCATCCTCTATCGTCCCCTTCTCCTCCTTCCTTCAATCTTTCCCAGCAACAGGGTCCTTTCAAATGAGTCAGCTCTTCGCATCAGGTGGCCAAATATTGGAGTTTTCTCTTCAGCATCATTCCTTCCAATGAACACCCAGGACTGATTTCCTTTAGGATGGACTGGTTGGATCTCTTTGCAGTCCAAGGGACTCTCAAGAGTCTTCTTCAACACCACAGTTCAAAAGCATCAATTCTTTGGCACTCAGCTTTCTTTATAGTCCAACTCTCAAATCCATACATGACTACAGAAAAAAACGATAGCCTAGACTAGATGGACCTTTGTTGGCAAAATAATGTCTCTGCTTTTTAATATGCTATCTTGGTTGGTCATAACTTTCCTTCCAAAGAGTAAGTGTCTTTTCATTTAATGGCTGAAGTCATCATCTGCAGTGATTTTGGAGCCCCCAAATAGAAAGTCTGCCAGTGTTTTCACTATTTCCCCCTCTATTTGCCATGAAGTGATGGGACCAGATGCCATGATCTTAGTTTTCTGAATGTTGACCTTTAAGCCAACTTTTTCACTCTCTTCTTCCACTTTCATCAAGAGGTTCTTTAGTTCTTCTTCACTTTCTGCCATAAGGGTGGTGTCATCTGCATATCTGAGGTTATTGATATTTATCCTGGCAAACTTGATTCCAGCTTGTACTTCTTCCAGCCCAGCGTTTCTCATGACGTACTCTGCATAGAAGTTAAATAAGGAGGAGCGGCCCTAAGATGGCCGAGGAATAGGACAGGGAGACCACTTTCTACCCCACAAATTCATCAAAAGAACATTTAAACGCTGAGTAAATTCCAAAAAACAACCTCTGAATGCCAGCAGAGGACATCAGGCACCCAGAAAAGCAGCTCAGTGTCTTCAAAAGGAGGTAGGAAAAAATATAAAAGACGTAGGGACGGAGCTCCGTCCCAGGAAGGGAGTCTTAAAAAGAGAGGTTTCCAAACACCAGGAAACACTCTCACTGCTGAGTCTGTGGTGAGCCTTGGAACCACAGAGGGCAACATAATCATTAGGAAAAATAAATAAATAATTAAAACCCACAGATTACTAGCCCAACGGTAACTCCCCCAGCGGAGAGGCAGCGCAGACGCCTGCACCCGGCACTAGGAAGTGGGGGCTGGGCAGGGAGGCCTGGGCTGCATTGCTTAGAGTAAGGACTGGGTCTGAATGCCCTGAGGGCAACCTGAGGGAACTAACTTGGACTAGCAAACCAGACTGTGGGATAACTACCACGCAAAAAGCCCTAACCTAAGACACCGGCAGGCCCGCTCACAGAACAAAGGACTGAACAGAGCTAGCCCACTTCAGACCATACCCCTCCAGTGACAGGCAGCCAGAGCCAGAAGAGGAAAATCGCAGCCCCAGAGACATTATCTACCAAACTGCAAGCAGGCTTCTTTGCTAACTAAGACTTCTTGGGGTTCTGGACTGTCAACATCCACCTGAGAAGGTGCGCCGGTTGTACACCCAGAAAACCAAAAACCGAGCTGCAGGAATGGGGGAGGCGATAAGTCACAGCTACCGTGCTCACCAAACACCTCATCACCTGAGCTGTTCTGACCTGGGAAGGGCACAAAACGTGGGCCCAACTGAGTCTGCGCCTCTGAGGACTACCTGAGTGCCTGAACCTGAGCAGCTTAGACCTGGGAGGTGCATGCAGCTGGGATGGTTCTCAATGGAGCAACCTAGAGCCTGAGCAGTGTGGGCAGGGAGGGCACACGTGCCGTGAGTGGGGGCAGGCCCAGTGTGGCTGAGACACTGCGAGCACAGAGCACACGCCAGTGTTATTGGTTTGCAGCGTCCCTCCCTCCCCACAGTGCGACAGAACTGCTGCTGCTGCTAAGTCGCTTCAGTCGTGTCCGACTCTGTGAGACCCCAGAGACAGCAGCCCACCAGGCTTCCCCGTCCTTGGGATTCTCCAGGCAAGAACACTGGAGTGGGTTTCCATTTCCTTCTCCAATGTGTGAAAGTGAAAAGTGAAAGTGAAGTCGCTCAGTCGTGTCCAACTCTTCGCGACCCCATGGACTGCAGCCTACCAGGCTCCTCCGTCCATGGGATTTTCTAGGCAAGAGTACTGGAGTGGCTTGCCTGAGCAAGTGAGCCTAAAAAAGTGTACACCACCGCCCCCTTGTGTCAGGGCGGACACCAGACACTGAAGAGACCAGCAAACAGAAGAAGCTAGAACAGGGAGCCGCCTTGGAAGTGACAGGTGCAATAGATTAAAACCCTGTAGTTAGTACCGACCACATAGGAAGGGGCCTATAGATCTTGAGAAATATAAGCCGGACCCAGGAACTATCTGAAAATGAACTGACCCCACACTGCCCACAACAATACCAAAGAAAGTCCTATATATATTTTTACTATCATTCTTTAAAAAAAAATTTTTTTTAATTTTTAAGTCCTCTATACTCCTTTAATTTTCATTTTTATAACCTACTATTACTTTGCAAAAAAAAAGAGACCCTATTTTTAAAGCAAACTTCATATATATTTTTTGTTATAATTTTTGTAACTTATTTTTTCCTTCTTTTCTTTAATATTGTATTTTTGAAAATCCAACCTCTACTCTAGATTTTTAATCTTTGCTTTTTAGTATTTGTTGTCAACTTTGTATCTTTAAGAACCCAATCTTCAGTACCCATTTCTACTTGGGAGCGAGATTACTGGCTTGACTGCTCTCTCCCCCTTTGGACTCTCCTTTTTCTCCACCAGGTCACCTCTGTCTCCTCCCTCCCCCTTCTCTTCTCTACCCAACTCTGTGAATCTCTTTGTGTGTTCCAAACGGTGGAGAACACTTAGGGAACTGATTACTGGCTGGATCTGTTTCTCTCCTTTTGATTCCTCCCTTTATCCTCCTGGCCACCTCTGTCTCCTTCCTCCCTCTTCTCTTCTCTGTATAACTCCGTGAACATCTCTGAGCAGTCCAGACTGTGGAGCACACATAAGGAAGTGATTATTGGCCAGCTTGCTCTCTCCTCTTTTGATTCCACCTCATCTCATTTGGGTCACCTCGAACTCCCTCCTCCCTCTTCTCTTCTCCATGTAACTCTGTGAACCTCTCAGGGTGTCCCTAACTGTAGAGAAACTTTTCATCTTTAACCTAGATGTTTTATCAACACTGCTGTATAGATGGAGAAGTCTTGAGACTACTGTAAAAATAAGACTGAAAACCAGAAGCAGGAGACTTAAGTCCAAATTCTGAGAACACCAGAGTACTCCTGACTCCAGGGAACATTAATTGACAGGAGCTTATCAAAGTCCTCCATACCTACACTGAAGCCAAACACCACCCAAGGGCCAACAAGTTCCAGAGCAAGACATACCATGCAAATTCTCCAGCAATCTAGGAACACAGCCCTAAGCTTCAATATACAGGCTGCTCCAAACCCAAAGTCACTCCAAATACAAAGTCACTACAAACCCACTGACATCTCATAACTCATTACTGGACACTTCATTACACTCCAGAGAGTAGAAATCCAGCTCCACCCACCAGAACACCGACACAAGCTTCCCTAACCAGGAAACCTTGACAAGCCACCCGTAAAACCCCACCCACTGGAAGGAAACTCCACAATAAAGAGAACTCCACAAACTGCCAGAATAGAGAAAGGCCACTCCAAACACAGCAATATAAACAAGACAAAGAGACAGAGGAATAATATCCAGCAGGTAAAGGAACAGGATAAATGCCCACCAAACCAAACAAAAGAGGGAGAGGTAGGGAATCTACCTGATAAAGAATTCCGAATAATGATAGTGAAAATGATCAAAAATCTTGAAATCAAAATGGAATCACAGATAAATAGCCTGGAGACAAGGATTGAGAAGATGCAAGAAAGGTTTAACAAGGACCTAGAAGAAATAAAAAAGAGTCAATATATAATGAATAATGCAATAAGTGAAATAAAAAACACTCTGGAGGCAACAAATAGTAGAATAACTGAGGCAGAAAATAGGATTAGGGAAAGAGAATGGTAGAAATAAATGAATCAGAGAGGAAAAAATAAAAATGAATTAAAAGAAATGAGGACAATCTCAGAGACCTCTAGGACAATATTAAACGCTCCAACATTCAAATCATAGGAGTCCCAAAAGAAGAAGACAAAAAGAAAGACCATGAGAAAATACTTGAGGAGATAGTAGTTGACAACTTCCCTAAAATGGGGAAGGAAATAATCACCCAAGTCCAAGAAACTCAGAGTCCCAAACAGGATAAACCCAAGGCGAAACACCCCAAGACACATATTAATCAAATTAACAAAGATCAAACACAAAGAACAAATATTAAAAGCAGCAAGGGAAAAACAACAAATAACACACAAGGGGATTCCCATAAGGATAACAGCTGATCTTTCAATAGAAACTCTTCAGGCCAGAAGGGAATGGCAAGACATACTTAAAGTGATGAAAGAAAATAACCTACAGCCCAGATTACTGTACCCAGAAAGGATCTCATTCAAATATGAGGGAGAAATCAAAAACTTCACAGACAAGCTAAAGATGAGAGAATTAAGCACCACCAAACGAGCTCTCCAACAAATGCTAAAGGATCTTCTCTAGACAGGAAACACAGAAAGGGTATATAAACTCGAACCCAAAACAATAAAGTAAATGGCAATGGGATCATACTTATCAATAATTACCTTACACATAAATGGGTTGAATGTCCCAACCAAAAGACAAAGACTGGCTGAATGGATACAAAAACAAGACCCCTATATATGTTGTCTACAAGAGACCCACCTCAAAACAGGGGACACATACAGACTGAAAGTGAAGGGCTGGGAAAAGATATTCCATGCAAATAGAGACCAAAAGAAAGCAGGACTAGCAATACTCATATCAGATAAAACAGACTTTAAAACAAAGGCTGTGAAAAGAGACAAAGAAGGACACTACATAATGATCAAAGGATCAATCCAAGAAGAAGATATAACAATTATGAATATATATGCACCCAACATAGGAGCACCACAATATGTAAGACAGATGCTAACAAGTACGAAAGAGGAAATTAACAATAACACAATAATGGTGGGAGACTTTAATACCCCACTCACACCTATGGATAGATCAACTAAACAGAAAATTAACAAGGAAACACAAACTTTAAATGATACAGTAGACCAGTTAGACCTAATTGATATCTATAGGACATTTTACCACAAAACAATGAATTTCACCTTTTTCTCAAGCACACACGGAACCTTCTCTGGGATAGAACACATCCTGGGCCATAAATCCAGCCTTGGTAAATTCAAAAAAATTGAAATCATTCCAAGCATCTTTTCTGCCCACAATGCAGTAAGATTAGATCTCAGTTACAGGAGAAAAACTATGAAAAATGGCAACATATGGAGGTTGAACAACATGCTGTTGAATAACCAACAAATCACAGAAGAAATAAAAAAAGAAATCAAAATATGCATAAAAACAAATGAAAATGGAAGCACAACAACCCAAAACCTATGGAACAGTGTAAAAGCAGTGCTAAGGGAAAAGTTCATAGCAATCAGGCATACCTCAAGAAACAAGAAAAAAGTCAAATAAATAACCTAACTCTACACCTAAAGCAACTAGAAAAGGAAGAAATGAGGAACCCCAGGGTTAGTAGAAGGAAAGAAATCTTAAAAATTAGGGCAGAAATAAATGCAAAAGAAATAAAAGAGACCATAGCAAAAATCAACAAAGCCAAAAGCCAGTTCTTTGAAAGGATAAATAAAATTGACAAACCGTTAGCCAGACTCATCAAGAAACAAAGGGAGAAAAATCAAATCAATAAAATTAGATATGAAAATGGAGAGATCACAACAGACAACAGAGAAATACAAAGGATCATAAGAGACTACTATCAGCAACTATATGCAAATAAACAACTTGGAAGAAATGGACAAATTCTTAGAAAAGTACAACTTTCCAAAACTGAACCAGGAAGAAATAGAAAATCCTAACAGAATTTAGGATTTCTGTAATCAGAAATCTTGCAACAAACAAAAGCCCAGGTCTAGATGGTTTCACAGCTGAATTCTACCAAAAATTTAGAGAAGAGCTAACACCTATCCTACTCAAAATCTTCCAGAAAATTGCAGAGGAAGGTAAACTTCCAAACTCGTTCTATGAGGCCACCATCACCCTAATACCAAAACCAGACAAAGATGCCACAAAAAAAAGAAAACTACAGGCCAATATCACTGATGAACATAGATGCAAAAATCCTTAACAAAATTCTAGCAATCAGAATCCAACAACACATTAAAAAGATCATACACCATGACCAAGTGGGCTTTATCCCAGGGATGCAAGGATTCTTCAATATTCACAAATCAATCAATGTAATACACCACATTAACAAATTGAAAAATAAAAGCCATATGATTATCTCAACAGATGCAGAGAAAGCCTTTGACAAAATTCAACATCCATTTATGACAAAAACTCTCCAGAAGGCAGGAATAGAAGGAACATTCCTCAACATAATAAAAGCTATATATGACAAACCCACATCAAACATTATCCTCAATGATGAAAAATTGAAAACATTTCCCCTAAAGTCAGGAACAAGACAAGGGTGCCCACTTTCACCACTACTATTCAACGTAGTTTTGGAAGTTTTGGCCACAGCCATCAGAGCAGAAAAAGAAATAAAAGAAATCCAAATTGGAAAAGAAGAAGTCAAACTCTCACTGTTTGCAGATGACACACTCCTCTACATAGAAAACCCTAAAGACTCCACCAGAAAATTACTAGAGCTAATCAATGAATATAGGAAAGTGGCAGGATATAAAATCAACACACAGAAATCTCTTCCATTCCTATACACTAATAATGAGAAAATAGAAAGAGAAATTAAGGGAACAATCCATTCACCATTGCAACAAAAAGAATAAAATACTTAGGAATATATCTACCTAAAGAAACTAAAGACCTATATATAGAAAACTATAAAACACCAGTGAAAGAAATCAAAGGCAACACTAATAGATGGCGAAATATACCATGTTCATAGATCGGAAGACTTAATATAGTGAAAATGAGTATACTACCCAAAGTAATCTATAGATTCAATGCAATCCCTATCAAGCTACCAATGGGATTTTTCACAGAGCTAGAACAAATAATTTCACAATTTATATGGAAATACAAAAAACCTTGAATAGCCAAAGCAATCTTGAGAAAGAAGAATGGAACTGGAGGAATCAATCTGCCTGACTTCAGGCTCTACTACAAAACCACAATCATCAAGACAGTATGGTACTGGCACAAAGGCAGAAATATAGATCAATGGAACAAAATAGAAAGCCAAGAGATAAATCCATGCACCTATGGACACCTTATCTTTGACAAAGGAGGCAAGAATATACAATGGAGAAAAGACAATCTCTTTAACAAGTGGTGCTGGGAAAACTGGTCAACCACTTGTAAAAGAATGAAACTAGAACACTTTCTAACACCATACACAAAAATAAACTCAAAATGGTTTAAAGATCTAAATGTAAGGCCAGAAACTATAAAACTCCTAGAGGAGAACATAGGCAAAACACTCTCCAACATAAATCACAGTAGGATCCTCTATGACCCACCTCCCAGAATATTGGAAATAAAAGCAAAAATAAACAAATGGAATCTAATTAAACACAAAAGATTCTGCACAACAAGGGAAACTCTAAGCAAGGTGAAAAGACAGCCTTCAGAATGGGAGAAAATAATAGCAAATGAAGCAACTGACAAAGAATTAATCTCAAAAATATACAAGCAACTCCTGCAGCTCAATTCCAGAAAACTAAAAGACCCAATCAAAAAATGGGCCAAAGAACTAAATAGACATTTCTCCAAAGAAGACATACAGATGGTTAACAAACACATGAAAAGATGCTCAACCTCACTCATTATCAGAGAAATGCGAATCAAAACCACTATGAGGTACCATCTCACACCAGTCAGAATGGCTGCTATCCAAAGGTCTACAAGCAATAAATGCTGGAGAGGGTGTGGATAAAAGGGAACCCTCTTACACTGTTGGTGGGAACAAACTAGTACAGCCACTATGGAGAACAGTGTGGAGATTCCTTAAAAAACTGGAAATAGAACTGCCTTATGACCCAGCAATCCCACTGCTGGGCATACACACCAAGGAAACCAGAATTGAAAGAGACACGTGTACCCCAATGTTCATCGCAGCACTGTTTATAATAGCCAGGACATGGAAGCAACCTAGATGTCCATGAGCAGATGAATGGATAAGAAATCTGTGGTACATGTACACAATGGAGTATTACTCAGCCATTAAAAAGAATACATTTGAATCAGCTCTAATGAGGTGGATGAAACTGGAGCCTATTATACAGAGTGAAGTAAGCCAGAAAGAAAAACACCAATACAGTATACTAATGCATATATATGGAATTTAGAAAGATGGTAACGATCACCCTGTATGCGAGACAGCAAAAGAGACACAGATGTAGAGAACAGTTCTTTGGACTCTGTGGGAGAGGGAGAGGGTAGGATGATTTAGAAGAATGGCATTGAAACATATATAATATCACATATGAAATGATTCGCCAGTCCAAGTTCGATGCATGATACTGGTTGCTTGGGGCTGGTGCACTGGGATGACCGAGAGGGATGATATGGGGAGGGAGGTGGGAGGGGGGATCAGGATGGGCAACACGTGTATACACATGGCGGATTCATGTTGATATGTGGCAAAACCAGTACAATATTGTAAAGTAAGTAACCTCCAATTAAAATAAATAAATTTGTATTTAAAAAAAGAATCTAGAGTTTTAGAACACTACCCTGAAAACATACTAACAAAAATATGATGAGATGTACAAACAAGGTACTATTATACAGCATTATTTATGATAACAAAAGACTAGCAACTACCTGAATCCACAGGAAAACAGTTAAATGAAGCTTTAGCTACACAATGGAATATAAACAGTATAAGCTACAATGTGGTAATCTCTAGGGTATATTATTTTTTGTTTTGTATTTTTTTCTGTTGAACGTGCATTTTTTTTATCGGCACATATTTGCTTTACAATGTTGTGCTAGTTTCTGCTATATAACAGAGTGATTCAGTTGTACATATGTGTACATTTTTTTTAATATTCTTTTTCATTATGATATCATTTGTGTTCAGTTGCTAAGTCATGTCTGACTCTGTGACCCCACGGATTGCAGCCTGCCAGGCTCAGACTCTGTCCATGGGACTTCCTAGCCAAGAATACTGGAGAGGTTGCCATTTCCTTCTCCAAGGGATCATCCTGACCCAGGGGTCAACCTTGCATACCCTGCATTGGCAGGCGTACTCAAACCCTTATGGTTTATCATAGGGGACTGAATATATTTCCCTGTGCTATACAATCAGGCTTTGTTGTTTATCCATTCTATGTGTAATAACATGCATCTGCTAACCCAAACTCGCAGTGCATCCCTCCCCCACCCCATCCCCCTTGGCAACCACAAGTCTATTCTTTCTATGTTTGTCTGTTTTTTTTTTTTTTTTTTAGTGGTTCATTTGTGTCATGTTTTAGATTCCACATATAAATTATATCATATGATATTTGCCTTTTTCTGTCTGACTTCACTTAGTATGATAATCTCCAAGTCCATCCATGCTGCTGCAAATGCCATTATTTCATTCTTTTTTTCTTGCTGTGTAGTATTTCATTGTATATATGTATAACATTTAAAAAAATCTATTCATCTGCTGGTGGACATTTAGGCTGTTTCCCTGTCTTGGCTATTGTGAATAGTGCTGCTATGAACATAAGGTGCATGTGTCTTTTTGAATTCTAGTTTTGTCTGGATACATGCTCAGGAGTGGGATTGCTGGATCGTATGGCACTTACACTTATTTTTAAATTTGGCTATGTCAGGTGTTAGTTTGGAGAAGGCAATGGCACCCCACTCCAGTACTCTTGCCTAGAAAATCCCATGGACGGAGGAGCCTGGTAGGCTACAGTCCATGGGGTCGTGAAGAGTCGGACATGACTGAGCAACTTCCCTTTCACTTTTCACTTTCATACATTGGAGAAGGAAATGGCAACCCACTCCAGTGTTCTTGCCTGGAGAATCCCTGGGACGGTGGAGCCTGGTGGGCTGCCGTCTGTGGGGTCGCACAGAGTCAGACACGAGTGAAGCGACTTAGCAGCAGCAGCAGCAGGTGTTAGTTGTGGCAGTGGGATCTTTGTGGCCTCATGTGGGATCTTTACTTGTAGTGGACAGACTCTCTAGTTGTGGCGTGAGGACTCCAGAAAACAGGGGCCTCAGTTGTTGCAGCACGTGGGCTCAGTTGCTTCATTGCATGCGGGATCCCAGTTCCCCAACCAGGGATCAAACCTACATCCCCTGCACTGCAAGGCAATTCTCAACCACTGGATCACCAGGGAAATCCCCACAGACCTCTGTTTTTACTTTTTTGAGGAACCTCCATATCATTTTCCATGGTGGTTACACTAACTGACATTCCCATCAACAGTGTAGGAGAGTTCTTTAGGGAATATTGTTAAGTGGGAAAAGCAAAGTGAAGAAAGACACTTAGAGTATGCTATATAAGAAAGGGGAGATGTGAATATAATTATATATCTACAGATAGATATATAGGTAATATATACACATGTATGTATTTGCTCATGTTATAAAAACCAATAAAGAATAATAAAAATTTAATTGTTATATATAAAAGGGAAAAGAGAAGATCTTTTCTGAATATTCCAAAGATTTGTCTTTAGAAACAAGTATTTTTTTTTAATTAAGTAAAAATATAATCCCTAAAAAAAGCAAAAATAAGTGATTATATCTCTATATCCAGTTTATAACATAATTCTCAGAAAGTAAATATTTTAAATGACTTTAAAAACAGTAATTTGATCATATGTTTCCCCTGGGATTAACCTCAAGGACAAAAACAACAGAAAATAAAATCATAAATTTTTCTCAGTTTGGTGGTAGATTTGGTATTGCTATTCTCAGACTGCTGTATTAGAGGATTAAAGAAGTGTGCTTATTTGGTAATATTAAGAACCACATTTTTTTCGTGTGGTTGAAAGAAGATACAAATGCAAGATTAGTGAGTTTAAATAAGAGTCTGCAGGCCTGTACTTCATCAGTATGAAATAATGATGTATATTAGATCTTTAAAATACATATTTTTCTAGTTCTATCTACTGAAGAGGTCCAGACACAGTTCCTGACTCTAATCAGTGGTCCCCAAAACCAACCTCAGGCTCAGCGATTCTCTGAAAGAACCGACAGAGCTCAACAAAATTATTATACTCAGGATTACAGTTTCTGCAATGAAAGGATACAGACTAAAAGTCAACAATGGAAGAAGGCATATAGAGCAGATGAGGGACAAGTTTCCAGTTGCCTGCTCCCAGGTAAGTCACACAGACAAAAATTCATTTTCCCAGCAACAGTGTGTAGCAACTTGTACTTCCCAAGCACAGAAGCTTACTTAAGCATTGATGTCAGGATTTTTATTTTAGAGGTCAATTATGTAGGTATGCTCACACACTAGTAAAATAATGTTCAAAATTCTCTAAGCCAGGTTTCAGCAATACGTGAACCGTGAACTTCCAGATGTTCAAGCTTGTTTTAGAAAAGGCAAAGGAATCAGAGATCAAATTGCCAACATCTGCTGGATCATCAAAAAAGCAAGAGAGTTCCAGAAAAACATCTATTCCTGCCTTATTGACTATGCCAAAGGCTTTGACTGTGTGGATCACAATAAACTGTGGAAAATTCTTAAAGAGATGGGAATACCAGACCACCTGACCTGCCTCTTGAGAAACCTATATGCAGGTCAGGAAGCAATAGTTAGAATTTGACATGGAACAACAGACTGGTTCCAAAAAGGAAAAGGAGTATCTCAAGGCTGTATATTGTCACCCTGCTTATTTAAGTTCTATGCAGAGTACATTATGAGAAACGCTGGGCTGGAAGAAGCACAAGCTTGGATCAAGATTGCCGGGAGAATTATCAATAACCTCAGATATGCAGATGACACCACCCTTATGGCAGAAAGTGAAGAGGAACTAAAGAGCCTCTTGAGGAAAGTGAAAGAGGAGAGTGAAAAAGTTGGCTTAAAGCTCAACATTCAGAAAACGAAGATCATGGCATTCGGTCCCATCACTTCATGGGAAATAGATGGGGAAACAGTGGAAACAGTGTCAGACTTTATTTTTCTGGGCTCCAAAATCACTGCAGATGGTGATTGCAGCCAGGAAATTAAAAGACGCTTACTCCTTGGAAGGAAAGTTATGACCAACCTAGATAGCATATTCAAAAGCAGAGCTATTACTTTGCCAACAAAGGTCTGTCTAGTCAAGGCTATGGTTTTTCCTGTGGTCATGTATGGATGTGAAAGTTGGACTGTTAAGAAAGCTGAGCGCCGAAGAATTGATGCTTTTGAACTGTGGTGTTGGAGAAGACTCTTGGAGTCCCTTGGACTTCAAGGAGATCCAACCAGTCCATTCTGAAGGAGATCAGCCCTGGGATTTCTTTAGAGGGAATGATGCTAAAGCTGAAACTCCAGTACTTTGGCCACCTCATGTGAAGAGTTGACTCATTGGAAAAGACTCTGATTCTGGAGGATTTGGGGGCAGGAGGAAAAGGGGACGACAGAGGATGAGATGGCTGGATGGCATCACTGACTCGATGGACATGAGTCTGGGTAAACTCTGGGAGTTGGTGATGGACAGGAAGGCCTGGCATGCTGCGATTCATTGGATCGCAAAGAGTTGGACACGACTGAGCAACTGAACTGAACTGAACTGATGTAGGTATGTCCTCCAGTGGTCACCTGACAGATATTGTATGGCCCAAGGCCCACACCATAACTCACACTGTTAGCATAGATAACCTGGTGTGGCCCAAGTTCCTTCATCCAACCAGTCCATCTTAAAGGAGATCAGTCCTGGGTGTTCACTGGAAGGACTGATGTTGAAGCTGAAACTCCAATACTTTGGCCACCTGACATGAAGAGCTGACTCATTGGACCCTGATGCTGAGAAAGACTGAAAGCAGGAGGAGAAGGGGACAACAGTGGATGAGATGGCTGGATGGGATCACTGACTCAATGGACATGAGTTTGGGTAAACTCTGGGGGTTGGTGATGGACAGGGAGGCCTGGTGTGCTGTGGTTCATGAGGTCTCAAAGAATCAGACACGACTGAGCAACTGAACTGAACTGAACTAGTTAGAGGTTCTCTCCTAGGAGCTAGTCAAGAGCCAAACCTTTCTTTGGAATAAGCAGTGTTTGGATAACCCAGGTCTTCTTACGCACAGTGTCCTAGTATCACTGAATTACCACTAGAGCTCAGGTTGTCATCTTTAAACACTATTGGCCAGAAAAGAAAATAGGGCTCTTTGGAAAAAGGGTTGAATCCAGTTCTAGGGCAAGAAATGTACAAAGTTAAGTTAGGATATTTTGTCATACCAGAGTAAGAGAGTTATCATAGACCATTTGAATTGTGTTAATAGAATTCAGAAGTCAATCTAAATGAGTTCCCACTGGGCAAAGATAGGACAACTTGAGCAACAATAAAGATAATTACTATCATAGATTAAAACATATAAAATACTTTTATCCATTGTTCATAATGATGCTAAAATAACAACCTCTGGAAGATGCTAGAGGTGGTTATTAACTCACATCATTAATTTGAAAATAAGTAAATGAAGCATTTGCCCTCTTTTTTGTGAATGGGCAGGGAAACTAGATAGTTAATGTGTGGTGAATGTGGAGGGGCTTTTTTTTTGTAGAAATATTTCAGCTAAAAAATGGGAGAGGGAAATGATAGAATATCACTATTTTCCCCTGGTGACTCAGACAGTTAAGAATCTGCCTGCAATGCAGGAGACCCAGGTTTGATCCCTGGGCCAACAAGATCTTTTGGAGAAGGGAATGGTTACCCACTCCCATATTCTTGCCTGGAGAATCCCATGGACAGAGGAGCTGGCAGGCTACAGTCCAAAGGGTCACATAGAGTTGGATATGACTGAATAACTAACAAAGAAGTAGATTTTTTTTTTTAATTGGGCAATAATCATAACCCCTTAAAAAAAGAGAAAGCAAGAAACCGCTCATCCTATTTGAAGTATAAACACCACCCACATCCAAGGATAAAGATAAGCCACAATGAGATGGTAGGAGGGGTTCAATCACAATAACTTCAAATCCCATACTCCCTGGTTGCCACCCACAAACTGGAGAACAATAATACCAAAGTTCTTGCACTGTTGTGAATGTTCTAGGCTCCACATCAGGCTCCCCAGCCTGGGGATCTGACAAACAGACTAGGAATCCCCAGGGAATCTGACTTTGGAGGCCAGCAGGATTTGATTACAGGACTTCCACAGGACTGGGGGAAACAGTCTCCACTTTTGGAAGGCACAAACAAAACCTTGTGCATGCCAGGAGTAGGGGAAAGGGCTCATAGCTCCACAGGAGACTGAGGCAGGCCTATCCTGTGAGGGTTTGAAGGTTCTCCCACAGAGGCGTGGGTCGGCAGTGACCTATCACAGGGACAGAGGCACTAGCAGCAGCAGTCCTGAGAGTTGTGTCTTGATGTAAGGCTTCATGGAGGTTGCTATTAGCCCTATCATAGAGCCTGTATACTCCAGAACTGGGTTCAGTTCAGTTCAATTCAGTCACTCAGTCATGTCCAACTCTTTGCAACCCCATGAAGCGCAGCATGCCAGGCCTCCCTGTCCATCACCAACACCCGGAGTCCTCCCAAACCCATGTCCATTGAGTCAGTGATGCCATCCAGCCATCTCATTCTCTGTCGTCCCCTTCTCCTCCTGCCCTCAATCTTTCCCAGCATCAGGGTCTTTTCCAATGAGTCAGCTCTTCACATCAGGTGGCCCAAGTACTGGAGTTTCAGCTTCAACAGCAGTCCTTCCAATGAACACCCAGGACCGATCTCCTTTAGGATGGACTGGTTGGGTCTCCTTGTAGTCTAAAGGATTCTCAAGAGTTTTCTACAACACCACAGTTCAAAAGCATCAATTCTTCGGTGCTCAGCTTTCTTTATAGTCCAACTCTCACATCCATATATGACCACTGGAAAAAACATAGCCTTGACTAGACGGACCTTTGTTGGCAATGTCTCTGCTTTTCAATATGCTGTCTAGGTTGGTCATAACTTTCCTTCCAAGGATCAAGCATCTTTTAATTTCATGGCTGCAACCACCATCTGCAGTGATTTTGGAGCCCAGAAAAATAAAGTCTCTCACGGTTTCCATTGTTTCCCCATCTATTTGCCATGTAGTGATGGGACTGGATGACATGATCTTAGTTTTCTGAATGTTGAGCTTTAAGCCAACTTTTCACTCTCCTCTTTCACTTTTGTCAAGAAGCTCTTTAGTTCTTCTTTACTTTCTGCCATAAGCGTGGTGTCATCTGCATATCTGAGGTTATTGATATTTCTCCCAGCAATCTTGATCCCAGCTTGTGCTTCTTCCAGCCCAGCATTTCTCATGATGTACTCTGCATAGAACTTAAATAAGCAGGATGACAATATACAGCCTTGATGTACTCCTTTTCCTTTTTGGAACCAGTCTTTTGTTCCATGTCCAGTTCTAATAGACCTGTTGTTTCTTGACCTGCATACAGGTTTCTCAAGAGGCAAGTGAGGTGCTCTGGTAGTCCCATCTCTTTCAGAATTTTCCACAGTTTATTGTGATTCACATAGTCAAAGGCTTTGGCATAATCAATAAAGCAGAAACAGATGTTTTTCTGGAACTCTCTTACTTTTTCAATGATCCAGCGGATGTTTGCAATTTGATCTCTGGTTCCTCTGCCTTTTCTAAAACCAGCTTGAACATCTGGAATTTCATGGTTCACGTATTGCTTAAGCCTGGCTTGAAGAATTTTAAGCATACTTTACTAGCGTGTGAGATGAGTGCAATTGTGCAGTAGTTTGAGCATTCTTTGGCATTGTCTTTCTTTGGGATTGGAATGAAAGCTGACTTTTCCAATCCCGTGCCCACTGCTGAGTTTTCAAAATTTGCTGATATATTGAGTGCAGCACTTTCAAAGCATCATCTTTCAGGATTTGAAATAGCTCAACTGGAATTCCATCACCTCCACTAGCTTTGTCCATAGTGATGCTTCCTAAGGCCTACTTGATTTCACATTCCAGGATGTCTGGCTCTAGGTGAGTGATCACACAATCGTGATTATCTGGGTCATGAAGATCTTTTTTGTAGTTCTTCTGTGTATTTTTGCCACCTCTGAGGTATCCAGGACTGGGTGCCTCAGGCCAAAAAACTAACAGGGAGGGAACCCAGCCCATCAGCAGACAACTGGATCAGTTTTACTGAGCATGGCCCTGCCCATCCAGAGCAAGACCCAGTTTTCCCCACAGCCAGTCCCTCCCATCAGGAAGCTTGCACAAGCCTCTTACCCTCATTCACCAGAGGGCAGAGAGAATAAGCAAGAAAAACTACAACCCTACAGCCTCCATAACTACTATCACAATCACAGAAAGCTAACCAAAATTAAAAGAAATAGAATTATGTCCCAGATGAAGGAACAAGATAAATCTCCAGAAAAACAACTAAATGAAGTGGAGATAGGCAACCTTCCAGAAAAAGAGTTCAGAATAATGATAGTGAAGATGATACAAGATCTTGGGAAAAGAATGGAGAAGATGCAAGAAATGTTTACTGAAGTCTTAGAACTAAAGAAGAAACAAACAGATGAAAAATACATAGAAAGAATCAGTAGCAGAATAACTGAGATAGAAGAATCGATAAGTGACCTGGAAGACATAATGGTGGAAATCACTGCTGCAAAACAGAATATAGAAAAAAGAATGAAAAGAAATGAAGACACTCTAAGAGACTGGGACAACATTAAGTGCACCAACATTCACATTATAGAAAAAGAAAAGAGGGAAAAGACCTGAGAAAATATTTTAAGAGATAATAGCTGAAAACTTCCCTAACATGGAAAAGGAAATAGTCAACCAAGTCCAGGAAGCACAGAGAGTCCCAGGCAGGATAAATCCAAGGAGGAACACACCAAGACACATAGTAATCAAACTGACAAAAATTAAAGACAAAGGTAAAAAACATTAAAGGCAACAAGGGAAAAATGACAAATAACACACAGGGAAACTCCCATCAGGCTATCAGCTGACTTCTCAATAGAAACTCTACAAGCCAGAAGGGAATGGCATGACATATTTAAAGTGATGAAAGGGAAGAATCTACCAGCAATAATTCTCTACTGATAAGACTCACAATAAGATTTGATGGAGTAATCAAAAGCTATCCAAACAAAGCAACAGTTAAGAAAATTTATAACCACTAAACCAGGTTTACAACGAATGCTAAAGGAACTTCTTCAGGCAGGAACCACAAGAGAAGGAAAAGGTCTATAAAAAATTAACCCAAAACAATTAAGAAAATGGTAATAGGATCATATATGTCAATGAGTGAGTGAGGGAAGTCGCTCAGTCATGTCCAACTCTTTGTGACCCCGTGGATTGTAGCCTACCAGGCTCCTCTGTCCATGGGATTCTCCAGGCAAGAATACTGGAGTGGGTTGCCATTTCCTTCTCCAGGGGATCTTCCCGACCCAGGGATCAAGCCCGGGTCTCCCACATTGGAGGCAGACGCTTTAACCTCTGAGCCACCAAGGAAGACCTTACATGTCAATAATTACCTTAAATGTAAATGGATTAAATGTACCAACCAAAAGATACACACTGGCTGGGTGGATACAAAAACACATGTATATGTTGTCTACAAAAGGCCCACCTCAGACCTATGGACATTTACAGATTGAAAGTAAGGGAATGGGAGAAGGCATTTCACTCAGATGGAAATTATAAGAAAGCTTGAGTAGCAATACTCATATCAGAAAAAAATAGACTTTAAAACAAAGACTGTTATAAGAGACAAAGAAGTACATTATATAACGATGAAGGGTTCAATCCAAGAAGATATAACAATTATAAATATGTATGTACCCAACATAGGAACACCTCAATATGTAAGGCAAATGCTAACATCAGAAAGGTAGAAGTCGGCAGTAATACAATAATAGTGGGGGACTTTAATACCCCACTTTCATCAATGGACAGATCATCTAGACAGAAAATCAGTAAGGAAATACAGGCCTTAAATGACACTTTAGATGAATCAAACTTGATTCCAAAAGCATCAGACTACACAGTCTTCTCAAGTACACATGGAACATCTCCAGGACTGACCACGTGCTGAGCCACAAGATGAGCCTCGGTAAGTTTAACAAAATTGAAATCATATTAGCATCTTTTCTGATCACACTGCTATGAGATTAGAAATAAACTACAAGAAAAAAACTTGAAGAAACACAAACACACGGCGGCTAAACAATAAGCTACTAAACAACCATTGGATCACTGGAGAGATCAAAGAAGAAATGAAAAATTGCCTAGAGACAAATGAAAACAAAAGCACAACAGTTCAAAATTTAATGGGTGTAGCAAAAGCAATTCTAAGAGGGAAGTTTATGGCAATACAATCTTACCTCAAGAAACAAGAAAAACCTCAAATAAACAATCTAATCTTACACCTAAAGCAACCAGAGAAAGAAGAACAAACAAAACCTAAAGTTAGTAGAAGGAAGGAAATCATAAAGATCAGAGCAGAAATAAAATAGACAAAATAATCACAAGTATCAATGAAACTAGAAGCCAGTTCTTTGAAAAGATAAACAAAATTGATAGGCCTCTAGCCAGACTCATCAAGAAAAACCAGACAGGACTTAAATCAGTAAAATTATCAGTGAAAAAGTAGAAATTTGCCAATAAAAATGGACAATGTGGAAGAAATGTACAGTCTCCCTAGACTGAACTAGGAAGGAAAAAATAAACAGACCAATCCCAAGCACTGAAATTGAAGCTGTACTTAAAAACCTCCCAACAAATACAAGTTGAGGACCTGATGGTTTCACAGCCAAATTTTATATCAAACATTTAGAGAAAAGGTAATATCTAGCCTTCTGAAACTGTCGCAAAAAGTTGCAGAGGAAGGAAATCTTCCAAACTCATTTTATGATGTCATTATCACCCTGATACCAAAACCAGACAAAAATACCACACACAAAAAAGAGAAAATTTCAGGCCAATATCACTGATGAACATAGATGCAAAACACAACAAAATGCTCGTAGTTCATACCCAACCATATATGAAAAAGATCACACACCATGATCAAGTGGGATTCATGCCAGGGATGCAAGGACTTTTCAACATCTGCAAATCAATCAATGTGATATACCACCATCAACAAACTGAAGAATAAAAGCCATATGATCATCTCAATAGATGCAGAATAAGCTTTTGACAAAATTCAGCACCAATTTATGATAAAATGCTTCAGAAAGTGGGCATAGAGGGTACATACCTCAACATAATAAAGGCCATCTATGACAAACCTGCTTCCCTGGTGGCTCAGAGCATAAAGAATCTGACTGTAATTCAGGAGACTCAATTCAATCCCTGTGTTGGGAAGATCCCTGGAAGAGGAAATGGCAACCCACTCCAGTATTCTTGCCTGGAGAATCCCATGGACAGAGGAGCCTGGTGGGCTACAGTCCACAGGTTGGCAAAGAGCTGGACATGACTGAGCAACTAACTCACATACACACACATGACAAAACTACAGCTGGCATCATACTCAACGGTGAAAAGCTGAAAGCATCCCCTTTAAGATCAGGAACAAGACAAGGATGTCCACTCTCACTTTTATTCAACATAGTTTTGGGAGTCCTAGCTACAGCAATCAGAGAAGAAAAAGAAGTAAAGAGAATCCAAATTGGAAAAGAAGAAGTTAAAGTGTCACTGTTTGCAGATGATATGATAAAAGATAGAAGATCCTAAAGATGCTACCAGAAAGCTACTAGAACTCAACAATGAATTTGGTAAAGTTGTAGGTTACAAAATTAATATGCAGAAATCTGTTGCATTTCTATACATCAACAACAAAAGATCAGAAAGAGAAATTCAAGAAGTAATTCTATTTATCATTGCATCTAAAAGAATAAACTACCTAGGAATAAACCTACCTAGAAGACAAAAGACCTGTACTCCAAAAACTGTAAGATGCTGACAAAAGAAGTTGAAGAAGACATAAACAGATGGAAAGATATACCATGTTCATGGATTGAAAAAATCAATATTGTCAAAATGACTATACTACCCAAGGCAATCTACAGATTCAATGCAATCCCTATCAAATTACCAATGGCATTTTTCACAGAACTAGAACAAAAAAATCTCAAAATTTCTATGGTGACACAAAAAATCCCTGAATAGACAAAACAATCTTGGGGAAAAAAATAAAAATAAAAACAACTGGAGCTGGAGGAATCAGGCTCCCTGACTTCAGACTATACTAAAAGCTACTGTCATCAAAAAAGTATGGTACTGGCACAAACATAGAAATATAGATCAATGGAACAGGATAGAACACCTAGAAATAAGTCAATGTACCTATGGTCAAATAATCTATGACAAAGGAGGCAAGATTACACAATATTACAAAGACAGTTTCTTCAACAAATGGTGCTGGAAAAACTGGACATCCACATGCAAAAGAATGAAATTAGATTATTCCTTGACCCCCATACACAAAAATAAGCTCAAAGTTGATTAACGACCTAAATGTGAGACCGGACACTTCTCTGGTCTAAAGCTCCTAGAGGAAAACATAGGTAGAACACTCTCTGACGTAAACCAACATTGTTTTCAATCCATCTCCCAGAAAAATGGAAATAAAAGTAAAAATAAACAAATGAGACCTACTTAAACTTAAAAGCTTTTGCATGGCAAAGGATACAATAAACAAAACAAAAAGATAACCCACAGATTGGGAGAAAATATTTGCGAATAATGTGACCAGTAAAGGATTAGTCTCCAAAATTTACAAACAGCTTATGATGCTTTAATGGCATCAAAAGAAACAACCCACTCAAAAAATGGGCAGAAGACTTGAATCGACATTTCTCCAAAGAGGACACACAGATGGCTAGTAGGCACATGAAAAGATGTTCAACATTGCAAATTAGTAGAGAAATGCAACTCAAAGTTCCAATGAGATATCACTTCATACCAGTCAGAATGGCTATCATCAAAAAATCTGCAAACAAATGCTGGAGAGGGTTAGTGAGAAGGGAACCCTTCTACACTGTTCGTGGGAATGTAAATTGGTACAGCCACTATAGAGAACAATATGGAGGTTCTTTAAGAAACAAAAAATAGAGCTATTGTATGACCCTACAATCACACTCCTGGACATTTATCCACAGAAAAACGTGATCCAAAAGGATACCTGCACCCCAATGTTCATTACAGCACCGTTTACAATAGCTGAGACATAGAAGCAACCTAAATGTCCATTGACAGAGGAATGGGTAAAGAAGATGTGGTACATATATACAAAATACAGTATTAGTCAGCCATTAAAAAGAATGAAATAATGCCATTTGCAGCAACATGGATGGACCGAGAGAGAGTCATACTGAATGAAGTAAGTCAGACAGAGAAGGAGAAATATCATATGACATCCCTTATATGTGGAATCTAAAAAGAAATGATACAAAGGAACTTACAAAACAGAAAGAGGTTCACAAACTTAGAAAACGAACTTATGGTTGCTAAGGGGAAGGGATAGTTAGGGACTTTGGGAAGGTCATGTATATACTTCTATATTTAAAGTGGATAACCAACAAAGACCTATTGGACAGCACCTGGAACTCTTCTTAATGTTAGGTGCCAGCCTGGATGGGAGCGGGATTTGAGGGAGAATGGGTACATGTATATGTATGGCTGAGTCCCTTCACTGCTCACCTGAAACTACCACAACATTGTTAATCAGCCACTCACTCATTTTTTATTTTATTTTATTTTTTCTAGTTGATTTTATTTTTTCCCAAATATTAAATTTTTATTTTGTAATCAGCTACACCCCAATACAAAATAAAAATTTACTATTTGGAAAAAAACCCAAAATCAACTAGAAAAAAAATGAGTGAGTGAAACAAGGTATGAAGGTCCATTTTTTTTTTTTTTTTGGGCCTCATTGTCCGGCTTGTACATCAAGGATCAGATCTCTTGGCAGTGAAAGTGCTGCCAAGTCCTAACCACTAGGCCACTAGGGAATTCCCAAAGTATCCCAGATACTTCTAAATGCAATGCTGCTGCTGCTGCTGCTAATGCAATAGTGAATAATAAATCTGGCTAGGGTGCTAGGGAATGTGGGGGAACAGTTGTTTTGAGGAAAAATGTCTGGGAAGATAACATCTGGGCAAACAAAGGAAGCAAGAAGAGAGCTATACAGATATCTCTGGAAGAGCACTGCAGGTAAATGGATCAGCCATCATGCAGACCCCATGCAGGAGTGCGCCTGCAATGCTTAAGAACAGCTAGGAGAAGAGCGAGGCTGGATCAAAGGTGAGGGTGGAAGTGAGGTCAAAGAAGTAGTGCAGGTTTGGGTAACTAGAAAATGACTTTTGACTTGTTCATGATTTGAGATGGAAAGTCATTAAAGGTTTGTTTGCTTGTTTTTAAGTAGTTTTATTGAACTAGGGACAGAGGAGCCTAATGGGCTGCTGTCTATGGGGTCGCACAGAGTCGGACACGACTGAAGCAACTTAGCAGCAGCAGCAGTATGTATTCATTTCTTAGGCCTGCCATACAAAATACCACAAACTGGATGGCTTAAAACAACGGAAATTATTCTCACAGTTCTGGAGTCCAGAAGTTTGAAATCAGGGTGTCATTTGGGTTGATCCTTTCTGGAGGTTGAGCCCTCAGGAACTGTAAAATTTTGAAGAAGGAGGGTAATGCAGTTAAGACTGAGGAATCACTAAGATAGGAGAGAACCAAGAGAATGTGGTGTTCTGGAAGCTAAGTGAAGAGCCTGTTTCAATTGTGTTTCAACATTTCTTTAGAGAAAGGTTACTGGTTAATTAAGAGGAGGGGGACTGAGACTTTGGCCATTCAGTTTAGCAATATGAAAGTCACTGGTGACCTTGATAGGAACAGTCATAGTTGACTGAGAGGGACAAATGCCTGACTGGCTTCAAGAAACAAGGGGAGGAGAGGAATTGAGGCAAGGAAGAGAAGCTTTGCTCTAAAAGAGAGCCCCGAGTGGAACAATAGAGGGGTATGAGGACTGTTTTTGATTTTTAATGGGAGAAATAATACTAAATTTGTACCCCAATGGGAATGATCGATTAGGGTGGGAAGCATTAAGGGTATCTGAGGAAAAAGCCAGATTGCAGGTGCAATGCCCTGAGTGAGAGGGATGAGATGTAGCCTGGAGGAGTGGTGCTGGCCTTACGGAGGAGCAGGAGCAAGTCATCTGTTCAGTGGGCTGGGGTGGGGAGGATGCAGATGTGGGACAGATGCCAGTCACTGGGTAGATGTGGCAGAGGGAGCTTATTGAAATTCTAGTAGTACAAAACTAGGAGTGTGGATGGGGAGGTGAGTATTGGAATTTTAAGGAAAGAAAAAAAGGTGTAATCATCTAGACTAGGGACTAGGGAAATATGGCAGCATTAAGCGCCCCCTGCAGGTGGGGGTCAGGAATTCATAGTAAGACTGGGCAACATGGCTGGGTGTCTTTCTCTTTGGGTATTTAGATCTGTGGCTGTTGACACAGAGTAGGCACCAGACTGGGTTTCTGGCAAGATTTGGACTGTGCCAAACAACAAGAGAAAAAGATGAGCAAAGGAGGTGAGAATGTGTATGCAAGGGAGTGATCATAACACTTGATTGGGGCCTTTCTAGTTTGGTAAAAAGCAAAGTGAAGACAAAGAATGGTAAGAGATGGGGAAAATGGTAACTGAATCAACAGGTTGTAGGTCCCATGTGCAACAGAAGAATTGCTGAACTTGGGGTGCCAGAAGGTATGAATTAAAAATGTGAGGTGATGAGTCAAGCACAGAACACTTGAAATTCACTGTATGGTGGGGTAGTGTTATTATTAGTGATAAGGACTCAGATATGACTAGGATTCCCTAGTGGGTCAGATGGTAAAGAGGCTGCCTGCAGTGTGGGAGACCCGGGTTTGATCCCTGGGTCAGGAAGATCCCCTGGAGAAGGAGATGGGAACCCACTCCAGTATTCTTGCCTGGAAAATCCCATGGACAGAGAAGTCTGGTGGACTACAGTCCACAGGGTCTCAAAGAGTCGGACACGACTGAGAGACTTCATTTTCACTTTCACGACTAGGAGAGTGGGTAGTTGAAGAGGGATTGAGGACAAGTTCACTGGGTAGAGGGAGTAAGAGGTCAGAATTTGAAAAGATCATCTCCATGGAGATTGAAATTACCTAGAACCATGGTAGAAGTAGCTTTGGGGACTGTGACAGTGAGCCTGGGGCTGAAATTGGCAAGGAATGAGTGGGAGTGCTCTGGTGGGGTAGATGGCAGCAACAGGAGGGGTAGTGGGTGACAGTCTATCAATGGACACTTAAGTCTGGAGGTTCTTAGGGTTTAGGCTTTAGGGAGGAGAAGGGAGATGGTAGGAAAAGGGAGTTTAAAGAGCACTGAAGAAGCAGGGGGGACCCTTCTCAACTCTAGGTCTGGGGGTATAAGAAAGTGGGAGAGAAGCAGCCAGCAATGTAGGTGAATACAGAGCATGAAGTGGAAGGAGTGTTCTTACAAGAGGTGGTGTATACAGGAGGGTGTGCCCACAACTGCCCTTGAGTTCCAGAGGGCTCAGTGGAAGGGTTTCATAAGATGGGGAGGGCTTTGAGTAGGGGCTGGAAAGAAACATACAGGGCTATAGCGGCTTCCAATGTGGGGGAAGAGGGATGACTTAAGAGCCTGGTGTTTGGAGCCAGGGTTGTTCGGGGGAAGCACAGTGAGATTGGTCCAACAGTCTCAAGGCACATGGTGGGGAAGCCACCATGAGTGTGAAGGTTGCTGGGGTCTTGGGTCATGTGACATTCCTGCCAGCCAGCGAGGAGGAGGCCAGGGAGAGGACATCTTATCAGAGTATTCAGAGATCCCTGAAGGCCTACAGGGGTCAGGGCGAGATTGTCTCACCTAGAAAATACATAGTGCAAGAATTTTCTAAGTACATCAAATCTCTTAATTCTCCTAACAACCCCATTTTCCTATTAGTACCACTTTTAGATGAGAAGAACAATTTGCCAAGGCTATACGGAGAAGGCAATGGCACCCCACTCCAGTACTCTTGCCTGGAAAATCCCATGGACGCAGGAGCCTGGTGGGCTGCAGTCCATGGGGTCGCTAGGAGTCTGACACGACTGAGCGACTTCACTTTCACTTTTCACTTTCCACTTTCATGTGTTGGAGAAGGAAATGGCAACCCACTCCAGTGTTCTTGCCTGGAGAATCCCAGGGACAGGGGAGCCTGGTGGGCTGCCATCAATGGGGTCGCACAGAGTCGGACACGACTGAAGCGACTTAACAGCAGCAGCAGCAGCAGCATACAGCCAATAAGTGGTGGAGTCCAGATATGAGTGGAAACTGTTTATCTGCCCAAGGCCCATACTCTTAACCACTAACATACAGATATTTGACATTCATTGAACATTGACTGGGTACCACCCATCTACCCACTTCTCTGTGAACTCTCTAAAATAGGGACTGCTGTTAATCCTTTCCTCTCCTACATGTGGCATAATGCCAGGAATATGGAGGGCTTTTAATAAATGCTTGACTAGTAAATAAATGTATTAATAAGTAGAAAAATGAAGGGTAGAGGTTAAATTAAAAATGAATAAAACAGTTCCTTTGCCATACCAGATATTAAAAGCTTGTTGTAAAGTTATAATAAGTAAAACAGGACATAAGAACACATGAATAGAGTAGAATATAAAGTCAGGAGTTAGACCTAAATAACACTGGAATTTATGGTATGAAAAATATGCACTTTGAAATTAGTGTGGAAATGTGGATTATTTAATAAATGATGTTGGGAAAACTAATTGATCATCTGGAAAAAAATACAATCTGAGTACAGTGCAAAAATACAGTCTTACACTGTAACCAAGATACAATTCAGATGGACCAAAAAGTTATAAAACAATGAAATTCTAGAAGTCTGAGAAATAAGCATGGTGTATATATATATTTATTTATTTATTTTTCATCTCAATGTGGGGAAGTCATTTCTAAATGTAATATTAAGCCCCATATATAAAAGATCAATAAATCTGAGAAATGTAAAAACAGAAATTTCAGCATGACAAAAACAATTGGTAAAGATAAAAAAGTACAATAAGCTGTGATAAAATGTTTGCAACTCATGTCATAGATATAAAGGGATTCTAAAAATCAAAGTAAAAATTACTCAAGAGCATAGTGTATAAAGGACAGGAATGCCTGGTTAACAGAAAAAAATAATATATATATATATATATATATATCTCTTCTTAAGTATATAAAACACATTCAGCCTCATTCACATTAAGAGAAATGGAATTTAAATTATGCTGTAATACCATAGTCAAACATAGTTAAACACTATCACTCTGGAGAAAATCCAGGTTTGGGAACATACTATGTGGTCTGGGGAAACAGGGATACTTACATACTTGTAAGTGCGCAACATTACATATGTACATACAAGGATATTCATTGCAGCTTTTGTAACAGCAGAAGGTAAGGAGTAACTTAACTGTGCATGAACAGGGATAGGTCACACCATACAGCAGGATGTTGCTCCACACACACACACAAGTAAATACACGAACCTGTTAAAAAGCATGAGGAAACTGTAGAATGATACAGAATGAGTTCCATATACAACAAGCGGAAAAACACAAGATGCTGGATAGTATGCTATCATTTCTAATTTTTGAAAGAGGGGATAAAAAACTATATGAATGTTTGGTATGTTTCTATAGGTGTAAGGTACTTTAGAAAGACATCCAAGAAACTGGAAATATTGGGTGCCCCTGCAGAACAGAATTGAGTACACTGGATACAAGTGCTATCTTGCAAGTCATGCATAAGGATTACCACAAATCCTTCCTATCTTCTGAATTTGTACTCAAATATAGTACCTAAAGAATCTGCCTACAATGCGGGAGACCTGGGTTCGATCCCTGGGTTGGGGGGAAGATCTCCTGGAGAAGGGAAAGGCCACCCACTCCAGTATTCTGGCCTGGAGAATTCCATGGACTCAGTCCATGGGGTTGCAAAGACTTGGATACAACTGAATGACTTTCACTCACTCATAGTAACCTATTCCAAATAACAGTAGTGATCATAACAAAGTGAATGTCTTTTTGTCCTCAAGTTGGGGAGACCAGACATACATTTATTGCTTTACTACAAGAGGGAAAATGTTTGGCATCCTAAGAGAACCAGGGATGAAATTATGTTCTGACTGGGCTGGAAAGATAGCATTCATGGAAATTTAGGCAGGAGGATACTTGTATTTTATTTAAATGTTATAGTATATGGTGATGGCACCCCACTCCAGTACTCTTGCCTGGAAAATCCCATGGATGGAGGAGCCTGGTAGGCTGTAGTCCATGGGGTTGGGAAGAGTTGGACACGACTGAGCAACTTCCCTTTCACTTTTCACTTTCATGCATTGGAGACGGAAATGGCAACCCACTCCAGTATTCTTGCCTGGAGAATCCCAAGGACGGGGGAGCCTGGTGGGCTTCCGTCTACGGGGTCGCACAGAGTCGGACACGACTGAAGCGACTTAGCAGCAGCAGCAGTATATGGAGCTAGAACGAGTGCTCTAACCTCCAAGTTCAAGTCATATTCAGCAGCACTTTGGCCTCCAACAAGACTTTTTTCTGATTAAAAGCAGGTGCCTTAAATCTCAAAAGAGTTCTAAAACAGCCCAGATAGCATCTGGCAAAAGTCAGGGGTCTAATGTTACTAGTTAAAGCCTTTTTAACTGTGGTCTTCCCTGGTGGCTCAGAGGTTAAAGCGTCTGCCCGCAATGCGGAAGACATGGGTTCGATCCCTGGGTCGGGAAGGTCCCCTGGAGAAGGAAATGGCAACCCGCTCCAGTATTCTTGCCTGGAGAATCCCATGGATGGAGGAGCCTGGTGGGCTACAGTCCACGGGGTTGCAAAGAGTCGGACACGACTGAGTGATTTCACTCACTCAAAGCATTTTTAAGTGCACATCACCCTCCATAATGATCTGTTCCAGTGTTAAAGTAGCTGTGCTTAACACTATTGTGTGCCAGCAGGAGACAGAAAATATATGTTATTTTTAGCAAATTCTAGTACCAGTGGATGCATGCTCTTTGGACTTGCTGGCAGACTTGCCTCTCAGCTCCTGGGAGGCCAAATTTAGTTAAATTGCCATCCTTGTCTGTCATCTCAAGTGGAGAAATGGACTTTTTAGATTCCTCAAGCAGGGATGTAATGGGTGGATAAATTCCCAAGGCGGCATCCAACTGTGGCTCGACTGACAGTTTGGGGATTTTATTTCCCCTAAAAGTAAGGATGGACGCAGAGTTTCAGCTCGGCAGCTGATAAAGACATCTGATTTACTGAGACAGCAAACAGAACTCACCTGCCTTTATTTTTCAAAGTAGAAGAAAGGTCTCAGGTAACTCATTAACTCTAGCCCTTTCTGTAACAATTAGTATAAACCGTCTTAGAGGAAGGTTGAGATATCATAACATGAGAGAAAGAAACTTATTATTTCACTATTTATTGCTTTAGTCACCAAAAAGCCTCTATTAAAATTGACTCTTTATTGTCCTTTTAAGTGTAATATATGACACATACATTCCTCTGCTTTCTCACTCTCATTTCCCAGAGGCAATTTGCTGTCTTGATTCTATGGTTATAATTTCCAGTTTGTGTCTTGTCTTTTCATATTCTCTGTAGCTTTTTAAAAAAAATGAACATAATTTCTTACATTAATGTAGTCACAACTATCAGTAGTCTCTTTTATAGTCAATTCTTTCTGTACTATGTGTTCAAAAAAATCTTTATGACCTCAGTGATATTTTATACATTTTTCTTCTAAAGTTTAAAAGGTTTCCTTTTCATATTTAAAATCTTAGATCAAGTGGAATTGCTTTTTATGAATAACGTGGGGAAGGGGTCTAAATTAAACTTTTTCCCTTTTTGCATTTACCAATGAATTGTTCCTGGACAATTTTCTAAATAGTCCCGTTGGTCTGAAATATTACCTTGGTCATATATCAGTTTCATAAATGAATGGGAAAAATAATAATGAGTGGGTCTTCTGATTTTATGCTATTTGTTAATTTGGCTATATTTACTTTAATATCTCACAGTCTTAATTATCATTATAATAAGTTTTATAATCAATTAAATATCTGACAGGGCAAGTCCCATCCCTTTTAAGACGTTATTCTTCTTTAGGTGTGTCCAGGCTTCCTTCATCTCTATCTTCCTAGAATTAGCTTGCGAAGTCCTGAAAAAACAGGGCTGGGACTTTAATTGAAACTGTACTGATCTACAGACCAGTCTAGGAAGAATGAAAATCTGTACAATTTTGAGTCTTTCTATACAGATCAGTCTTGGGTGTTCTTTGGAAGGAATGATGCTAAAGCTGAAACTCCAGTACTTTGGCCACCTCATGCGAAGAGTTGACTCATTGGAAAAGACTCTGATGCTGGGAGGGATTGGGGGCAGGAGGAGAAGAGGATGACAGAGGATGAGATGGCTGGATGGCATCACCGACTTGATGGACGTGAGTCTGAGTGAACTCCAGGAGTTGGTGATGGACAGGGAGGCCTGGCGTGCTGCGATTCATGGGGTCGCAAAGAGTCGGACAGGACTGAGCGACTGAACTGAACTGAACTGAACTGATAGACAGAAGAACTAGGTCTAAGTTTTTGGTCAGGAGCACTTTGTGTAGGAAATTATAGTCGCTGGCTGTGACGGACAGCGCAGAAGCATGGCCTAGAGGAGCTACCCCTCGCCCGAGGTCAGGGGCAGTGGCCGGGAGGAGCTAACCCACATTCAAGGAGCAGCGGCTGCGTGGGCGCACGAGGGCAGAGAGGAGCCACTCCACGTTCAAGATCAGGAGGGGCAGCGGTGAGGAGATACCTCTTGTCCAAGGTAAGGAGCAGCGGCTGCACTTTGCTGGAGCAGCCGTGAAGAGATACCCCATGTTCAAGTTAAGAGAAACCCAAGTAAGATGGTAGGTGTTGCAAGAGGCATCAGAGGGCAGACACGTAAACCATAATTAGAGAAAACTAGTCAATCTGATCACACAGACCACAGCCTTGTCTAACTCAATGAAACTAAGCCATGCGTGTGGGGCCACCCAAGACGGGCAGGCACGGTGGAGAGGTCTGACAGAATGTGGTCCACTGGAGAAGGGAATGGCAAACCACTTCAGTATTCTTGCCTGGAGAACCCCATGAACAGTATGAAAAGGCAAAAAGATAGGATACTGAAAGATGAACTCCCCAGGTCGGTAGGTGCCCAATATGCTACTGGAGATCAGTGGAGAAATACTCCAGGAAGAATGAAGGGATGGAGCCAAAGCAAAAACAATACCCAGTTGTGGATGTGACTGGTGATAGAAGCAAGGTCCGATGCTATAAAGAGCAATATTGCATAGGAACCTGGAATTTCAGGTCCATGAATCAAGGTAAACAAGAAGTGGTCAAACAGGAGATGGCAAGAGTGAACACCAACATTCTAGGAATCAGCAAACTAAAATGGACTGGAATGGGTGAATTTAACTCAGATGACCATTATATCTACTACTGTGGGCAGGAATCCCTCAGAAGAAATGGAATAGCCATTATGGTCAACAAAAGAGTCCGAAATGCAGTACTTGGATGCAATCTCAAAAACGACAGAATGATCTCTGTTCATTTCCAAGGCAAACCATTCAATATCACAGTAATCCAAGTCTATGCCCCAACCAGTAATGCTGAAGAAGCTGAAGTTGAATGGTTCTATGAATATCTACAAGACCTTTTAGAACTAACACCCAAAAAAGATGTCCTTTTCATTATAGGGGACTGGAATGCAAAAGTAGGAAGTCAAGAAACACCTGGGGTAACAGGCAAATTTGGCCTTGGAATACGGAATGAAGCAGGACAAAGGCTAATAGAGTTTTGCCAAGAGAAAGCACCAGTCATAGCAAACACCCTCTTCCAACAACACAAGAGAAGACTCTATACATGGACATCACCAGATGGTCAACACCGAAATCAGATTGATTATATTCTTTGCAGCCAAAAATGGAGAAGCTCTATACAGTCAGCAAAAACAAGAGCGGGAGCTGACTGTGGCTCAGATCATGAACTCCTTATTGCCAAATTCAGACTGAAATTGAAGAAAGTAGGGAAAACCACTAGACCATTCAGGTATGACCTAAATCAAATTCCTTATGATTATACAGTGGAAGTGAGAAATAAATTTAAGGGACTAGATCTGATAGAGTGCCTGATGAACTGTGGATGGAGGTTCATGACATTATATAGGAGACAGGGATCAAGACTATCCCCATGGAAAAGAAATGCAAAAAAGCAAAATGGCTGTCTGGGGAGGCCTTACAAATAGCTGTGAAAAGAAGAGAAGTGAAAAGCAAAGGAGAAAAGGAAACATATAAGCATCTGAATGCAGAGTTCCAAAGAATAGCAAGGAGAGATAAGAAAGCCTTCCTCAGTGATCAATGCAAAGAAATAGAGGAAAACAACAGAATGGGAAAGACTAGAGATCTCTTCAAGAAAATTAGAGATACCAAGGGAACATTTCATGCAAAGATGGGCTCGATAAAGGACAGAAATGGTATGGACCTAACAGAAGCAGAAGATATTAAGAAGAGGTGGCAAGAATACACAGAACTGTACAAAAAAACTCTTCACGACCCAGATAATCACGATGGTGTGATCACTCACCTAGAGCCAGACATCCTGGAATGTTGAAGTCATTTGGGCCTTAGAAAGCATCACTATGAACAAAGCTAGTGGAGGTGATGGAATTCCAGGTGAGCTATTTCAAATCCTGGAAGATGATGCTGTGAAGGTGCTGCACTCAATATGCCAGCAAATTTGGAAAACTCAGCAGTGGCCACAGGACTGGAAAAGGTCAGTTTTCATTCCAATCTCAAAGAAAGGCAATGCCAAAGAATGCTCAAACTACCGCACAATTGCACTCATCTCACACACTAGTAAAGTAACGCTCAATATTCTCCAAGCCAGGCTTCAGCAATACGTGAACCATGAACTTCCAGATGTTCAAGCTGATTTTAGAAAAGGCAGAGGAACAGAGATCAAATTGCCAAAATCCGCTGGATCACTGAAAAAGAAGAGTGTTCCAGAAAAAACATCTATTTCTGCTTTATTGACTATGCCAAAGCCTTTGACTGTGTGGATCACAATAAACTGTGGAAAATTCTGAAAGAGATGGGAATACCAGACCACGTGACCTGCCTCTTGAGAAACCTATATGCAGGTTAGGAAGCAACAGTTAGAACTGGACATGGAACAACAGACTGGTTCCAAATAGGAAAAGGAGTACGTCAAGGCTGTGTATTGTCACCCTGTTTATTTAACTTCTATGCAGAGTACATCATGAGAAACGCTGGGCTGGAAGAAGCACAAGCTGGAATCAAGATTCCAGGGAGAAATATCGATAACCTCAGATATGCAGATGACACCACCCTTATGGCAGAAAGTGAAGAGAAACTAAAGAGCCTCTTGATGAAAGTGAAAGAGGAGAGTGAAAATGTTGGCTTAAAGCTCAACATTCAGAAAACGAAGATCATGGCATCCAGTCCCATCAGTTCATGGGAAATAGATGGGGAAACAGTGTCAGACTTTATTTTTGGGGGCTCCAAAATCACTGCAGATGGTGATTGCAGCCAGGAAATTAAAAGACGCTTACTCCTTGGAAGGAAAGTTATGACCAACCTAGATAGCATATTCGAAAGCAGAGACACTACTTTGCCAACAAAGGTCCGTCTAGTCAAGGCTATGGTTTTTCCTGTGGTCATGTATGGATGTGAGAGTTGGACTGTGTAGAACGCTGAGCGCTGAAGAATTGATGCTTTTCAACTGTGGTGTTGGAGAAGACTCTTGAGAGTCCCTTGGACTGCAAGGAGATCCAACCAGTCCATTCTAAAGGAGATCAGCCCTGGGTGTTCTTTGGAAGGAATGATGCTAAAGCTGAAACTCCAGTACTTTGGCCACCTCATGCGAAGAGTTGACTCACTGGAAAAGACTCTGATGCTGGGAGGGATTGGGGGCAGGAGGAGAAGGGGACGACAGAGGATGAGATGGCTGGATGGCATCACCGACTCGATGGACATAGGTTTGGGTGAACTCCGGGAGTTGGTGTTGGACCGGGAGACCTGGCGTACTGCAATTCATGGCGTCGCAAAGAGTCGGCCACGACTGAGCGACTGAACTGAACTGAACTGAACTGAACACCACAGTTCGGGTGTTCTGTTTTGTTTTGTTGTTGTTTTGCTATTGTAAATGCTGTCTTCCCCCCCTTCTTTTTAAAAATGTTTTTCAAACTATTTGTTGCTGGTGTATAGAAATATATTTGATTTTTTTATTGACCTTTTAGCCAGCTAAAATCTTTTTTTCTACTTTTTTTTTTTTTTTTTGCTTGTTAGTTTTGGTTTTTTTGGCTTTGCCACATGGCTTATGGGATTTTAGTTCCCTGACCAAGGCCCATGGCAGTGAAAACACAGTGGAAGTGCAGAGTCCTAACCACTGGACTGCCAGGGAGTTCCTTATTTTTTTCTACTTTTTGTTTGTAGATTCTTTTAAGCAAAACTTGTGCTTTTCTTTCTTATATTGTGTTTGCTAGAAACTCCAGTACAATGTTAAATATTAGTGACATCAGACATTTTTTCCGCCTCTTGCTCCTGATTTTAAAGGAAAAGCTTTTAAATTTCCATTGAGAATACTTGTTATAAAATTTTTGTAGATGCTTTTCATCAGGCTAAAGGGAGTTCTAATTCTAGTTCACTTATAGTATTTTAAATCATAAGTGGATGTTGAATTTTGTCAAATATTTCTTTCTCCATCCATTCTAATAACATGCTTTTTCTGCCTTGAACCTATTAATGTGATGAACGACATTTATAGGTTTTTCTAATGCTAAATCACTCTTGCTCTCCTGAATAAACCCAACTTGAACACAGACGATATATTTTTGTATATATTTGGAATGATATATTTCTTGAAAATTTAGTAGAATTTGCTGGTTAAACTGTGTGACCATGGCATTTTATTCTTAAGAATCTTTTAGCATTTCAGTTTCTCCATTACAGGAAGTATAGGCTTTCTATGTCTTTTAAATGCATTTCTAGTGAATTACATTTTTCTAGGAATTTTTTCCAGTTCACCTAGGTTTTCAAATTTATTGGTATGAAATATTCCAGTATTTTTTCATGTCTTTAGCCTCTGCTGGTCTGAATTTATGCCTCTTTTTATATTCCTAATTATTGTATATGCCTTCTTTTTTGCTTGGTTCATCTCAGAGTTTTCATCTATTTTAATAATCTTTTCAGAGTCAGCTTGGGCTTTGTTGAAGTTCATTCTTTGTTTTGTATTTCTCTTTATTTTCTCTTTTCTTTTACTTTTCATGGGTAAATTGTTATTTTTCTAATTTAAGTTGGTTATTTAGTTGCTTAATTTTCAGTCCTTTTCTTCCAATATAAATATTTAAAGCTATATGTTTTCCTCTCTCTTCATGTAGTATGTAGTATTTAATAAAATTGTTATACAGATTTTTACTATCAATTTAGTCATAAGTTTTTGGATTTCATCATGATTTCCAAATGTATGAGATTAAAAAAGATTTTTGATATATACAGATAATTGAGAAAAAACATGATTTGTCAATTCCTTGAAATTTATTGAGACTTTTCTTCTTACAGTTTGGTCCATTACTATTGAAAAAAAAATTCCATGTGTATTTGAAATGAATGTAGTTAACAAATTGTCTATTTAAGCTTAACTAAAGTTTTCAAATATTCTATATATTTACTGATTTTTAGTGTGCTTATCAAAGACATGTTTAAATCTTACAGCATGATGGTAGACTTGTCAGTTTCTCCTTATTCTCTTTTACTTTTAATTTTACATTTTAGGAAACTATTGAAAAAGGAAAAATTACTGAATTAATCAGGAAATATTTTAAAAATCTAACAATGATTTTTGCTAAACACTCTTGTTTGATATTAACACCACAGATTTTTGAGGGGTTGGTATTTCCCTGGTGCATATGTATTTACATTTTTTTTTCATTTTTCCTGCCAATTTGCTTCTAGTGCCATCTTGTACATAGCATATACATATAACTGGATTTTAAAAAAAATTCAATATGGTAAACTTTTGACCAGTGAGTTTACATTTCTTGTACTTATTGATATATTGCACTTGATTCTATCATTTTATTTTCACTATTTTTCTTTCCCCCAACTCTATGCATTTTCTTTCTTTTCTTCTCTCCTGCTTCCCCAGGGGGGTGAGTTTATTTTTGTTATTATATATTTCTGTATTCTAATTGTTTTCTCTTTATAAATTTATAATTTATTCACTCTATTTCTGTTCTCTCAGTGGTTACCCTGGACATTTTACCAAACTTATTTGGTAAGATTTAGTGTCAAATAGGGCTTCTCTGGTGGCTCAGATGGTAAAGAATCCACCTGCAATGTGGGAGACCTGGGTTCAATCCCTGGATTGGGAAGAACCCCTGGAGGAGGGCATGGTAACCCACTCTAGTATTCTTGCCTGGAGAATCCCCATGGAGAGAGGAGCCTGGCAGGTTATTGTCCATGCAGTCTCAAAGAGTCAGACATGACCGAGCAACTAAGAGCAGCACAGCACAGTATCAAATAATATATTAAACTTTTAATGAACAATTCTAGGAATTTAGAACGGTAATTTCAGCAAACACCCTGTCTGCTTATGTTATTACAGATCCAGCATTTTAGAGCTGTCCTTTTATAACCCCTTTGAATTAAACAATATAATACTCAGTGTTTTACATGAACAATATTTGCTTAGGTTTGGTGGCTCAGTCAGTAAAGAATCCACCTGCAGCACAGGGTTTGACATCTGGTTTGGGAAGATCCTCTGGAGAAGGAAATGGCAACCTACTCCAGTATTCTTGCCTGAGAAATTTAACCAAAGATTCATGTTTTTCATCATTTCTGAAAAATTTCAGCCACCTCTCCTTTAGTTTTTCTTGCACAGAAATTCCAATTGGACAAATACTAGACTTTCTCACTTTTTCCTCCAAATCTATCATGTTTCTAATTTTTCATTCTATTGTATCTCTATGCTACATTCTACTCATTTCCTCAGTACTATCTTCCAGCTTGCTAATTCTCTTTTCATCTGTGGTTAATCTTCCAGTGATATTTTTTTCATTTCAACAATTATATTTTGTTCATTTCTAGAGCTTCTCATTTTTTGTCCTTAAAATATGCCTCCTCATTCAAATAATTATTGCTTACTTTTTTGTGAGTCTTAAAACATTTCATGCATAAATATTCTGCATTCCATATTTAACAGTTCCAGTATCTGTGGTACCTGAATGAATAATTCCATTATTTGATGTTTCTACTGTCAAAATGTTTTACCTTTCCCTAGGCTTCATGGGCTTAATGAGCTACTTCGTGATCTTAATCTGAGGGAATTTTGGAGGACTAAATTGGACAAACATTTCTTATGAGGATCACCATCTGTTTCTGACAATGCCCAGGGGGTTTCATCAACACGGTACTCTTTCAGACCTCCAAGAGGTAGAAGGCCAGGCTCAGATTCTCCATCTTGCTCCTGGTCCTAGCAAGTCAAATGATAGCGGTCATGCCACCTGCATTATGCTCTATGTCCATCTCCTACCCCCAGGCCCTCCACAACTTCAAATTCCTGCTGTGCATCAACAAGATGAGGTAGACATGTTTAGAGTGATTGCCCTTCCCTTAACAGAGGTCTGGCACGAGTCAGTGTCTGGGTCCAGAAGTACACGTCCCATAGGTGTATGCTCATCCATCATGAGTGAAAAGTCACAGAAATTCACTCATCCTGACCTGCTAACAACGATAGTCTTAGCATCAGTATCTGCTTTGAATCTACCAGGAGCAGCTTTCTCGTGCTGTTTTTGTCAGTTATCACAAGAACCGCCAGATTCCTAGGTCAGCTCCCACACTCAGATCAAAGGGTCTATACATCCCTAATCCTGCCCCCTTCAGCACTCTTCTCCAATTCCTGAAACTATCATGCCCTCTAAAATTCATGATTCATCAAAACTGCCTTTCAACCTTTTTTTCCTGGATGCCCTCATCACCTTCTTGCAACAACTGAAATGTGGATTTTCCCTGAAAGCAGTTTTGCCTGCAGTCTTCTCAAATGCTGTTTCTCCTCTCAGACCCATTGTTGCCACTGAGCCTAAAGGTTTGGGTAGCATCTCCTTGTTCTTCAGTGCTTCTTTCAGATCTATCTTCCTTCTCCCCCAAACCTCTAGCTTTGATACTCATGTCATCATAATAAGACCATTTATTTGGATATCAATAAGATATGAAAAGGAAATAAAAGGTACAGACACCAGAAAGGGAAGAAACAAAATTATTTTTGTTCACAGATGACATAATAACCTATGCAGAAAACTCAAAATAATTAACCAAAAAACTGCGAGTTTAATTATAAACTCATGATTATAACAAGGTTGCAGGAGACAAGATTAACATACAAAAAATCATTTTCCTATATACCCGTAATGAACAAGTGGAATTTGAAATTAAAAACACATTACCAGCAGAGCACAGAGAACTTTTAGGGTAGTGAAAATACTCTGTATCATAATGATGAGTATATATACGTCATTTTACATTTGTCCAAACTCAGGTTACACACTACTAAGAGTGAAGCCTCAGGTAAACTATGGACTTTGGATGACTATATATGTCAGTGTATTTTAGGTTTATTAATTGTAACCAGGGGATGTTGCTAATGTGGGGAAAGTTATACATGTATGGGGATACAAGGTATATGGGAAATCTCTGTAGCTTCCTCTAGATTTTGCTGTGAATCTAAAGCTCCAATAAAGATATAGAAAACAAACTTATGGTTACCAGGGGAAAAGTGGGGTGGTAAATTGAGATTGACATTTGCACATAACTAATAAGGACCTTTTTTTGAGCCCCTTTTTTTGTGGCGGGGGGTGGCGGCAAGAATACTGGAGTGGGTTGCCATTCCCTTCTCCAGGAGATCTTCCCAACCCAGGGATTGAACCCAGGTCTCCCGCATTTTAGGCAGACACTGGTCCGTCTAGTCAAGGCTATGGTTTTTCCTGTGGTCATGTATGGATGTGAGAGTTGGACTGTGAAGAAGGCTGAGCGCCAAAGAATTGATGCTTTTGAACTGTGGTGTTGGAGAAGACTCTTGAGAGTCCCTTGGACTGCAAGGAGATCCAACCAGTCCATTCTAAAGGAGATCAGTCCTGGGTGTTCTTTGGAAGGACTGATGCTGAAGTTGAAACTCCAATACTTTGGTCACCTCATGTGAAGAGTTGACTCATTGGAAAAGACTCTGATGCACGGAGGGATTGGGGGCAGGAGGAGAAGGGGACGACAGAGGATGAGATGGCTGGTTGGCATCACTGACTCGATGGACGTGAGTCTGAGTGAACTCCGGGAGTTGGTGATGGACAGGGAGCCCTGGCGTGTTGCGATTCATGGGGTTGCAAAGAGTCGGACACGACTGAGTGACTGATCTGAACTGAACTGAACTAAGGACCTACTGTACAGTACAGGGAACTCTACTCAGTACTCTGTAGTGACCTATATGGGAAAAGAGTCCAAATAAAGAGTAGATACATTTATTAGTGTAACTGATTCACTGCTGTACAGCAGAAACAAATACACTGTAAATCAACTATGCTTCAATAAAAATTTAAAATAATAAAATTCCTGTAAAAACTGTCTCTAAATATTAAAAAAGTTATTTCATTAGTACACCCTAAAATGAAATAGCTCCATTCTGATGGAACTAAATTAATGTAGAGAGATTCCATGTTCACAGATAGGAACACTCAATATTGTCAAAAGGGCAGTTCTTACCAACACTGATCTACAGATTCTGTTCGATCCCTCTCAAAATCCCAGTAAGTTATTTTGTGATTATCAACAAACTGATTTTTAACTATATATGGAGAAGCAAAAGACCCAGCCAACTCAACAGACAATACAGATTCAATACAACTCCAAAGTTGGAAGACGCACTATCCTACTTCAAGGTTTACTATAAGGCTAGAATAATAAAATGGAGAAAGCAATGCTACCCCACTCCAGTACTCCTGCCTGGAAAATCCCATGCACAGAGGAGCCTGGTAGGCTGCAGTCCACGGGGTCATGAAGAGTCGGACACAACTGAGTGACTTCACTTTCACTTTTCACTTTCATTCATGCATTGGAGAAGGAAATGTCAACCCACTCCAATGTTCTTGCCTGGAGAATCCCAGGGATGGGGGAGCCTGGTGGGCTGCCTTCTATGGGGTCACACAGAGTCGGACACGACTGAAGTGACTTAGCAGCAGCAGAGTAGTAAAATGAGTGTGCTACTGAAATAATAGACAATTAGATCAGTGGAACAGAACTACGTAAATAGACCCAGATGAATACAGTCCACTGATCTTCAATAAAGATATTTTTTCTTCAGCAACCCAATTACTGTCATTATACAGTGAAGTGACAAATAGATTCAAGGGGTTCAGTTCAGTTCAGTCGCTCAGTCATGTCCGACTCTTTGCGACCCTATGAACTGCAGCACTCCAGGCCTCACTGTCCATCACCAACTCCCGGAGTTTACCTAAACCCATGTCCGTTGAGTTGGTGATGCCATCCAACCATCTCATCCTCTGTCGTCCCCTTCTCCTCCTGCCCTCAATCTTTCCCAGCATCAGGGTCTTTTTCAATGTGTCAGCTCTTCACATCAGGTGGCCAAAGTATTGGAGTTTCAGCTTCAGCATCAGTCCCTCCAATGAACACCCAGTACTGATCTTCTTTAGGATGGACTGGTTGGATCTCCTTGCAGTCCAAGGGACTCTCAAGAGTCTTGTCCAACACCACAGTTAAAATACATCAATTATTTGATGCTCAGCCTTCTGTATAGTCCAACTTTCACATCCATACATGACTACTGGAAAAACCATAGCCTTGACTAGACGGACCTTTGTTGACAAAGTAATGTCTCTGTTTTTCAATATGCTGTCTAGGTTGGTCATAACTTTCTTTCCAAGGAGCAAGCATCTTTTAATTTCATGGCTGCCAACACCATCTGCAGTGATTTTTGAGCCCCCAAAAATAAAGTCTGACCCTGTTTCCACTGTTTCCCCATCTATTTCCCATGAACTGATGGGACCAGATGCCATCATCTTAGTTTTCTGAATGTTGAGCTTTAAGCCAACTTTTCACTCTCCTCTTTCACTTTCATCAAGAGGCTTTTTAGTTCTTCACTTTCTGCCATAAGGGTAGTGTCATCTGCATATCTGAGGTTATTGATATTTCTCCCAGCAATCTTGATTCCAGCTTGTGCTTCTTCCAGTCCAGCGTTTCTGATGATGTACTCTGCATAGAAGTTAAATAAGCAGGGTGACAATATATAGTCTTGACGTACTCCTTTTCCTATTTGGAACCAGTCTGTTGTTCCATGTCCAGTTCTAACTGTTGCTTCCTGACCTGCATACAGGTTTCTCAAGAGGCAGGTCAGGTGGTCTGGTATTCCCATCTCTTTCAGAATTTTCCACAGTTTACTGTGATCCACACAGTCAAAGGCTTTGGCATAGTCAATAAAGCAGAAATAGATATTTTTCTGGAACTCTCTTGCTTTTTTGATGATCCAGCAGATGTTGGCAATTTGATCTCTGGTTCCTCTGCCTTTTCTAAAACCAGCTTGAACATCTGGAAGTTCACAGTTCACATATTGCTGAAGACTGGCTTGGAGAATTTTGAGCATTACTTTACTAGCGTGTATTGCTGCTGCTGCTGCTAAGTCGCTTCAGTCGTGTCCAACTCTGCAACCCCATAGACGGCAGCCTACAAGGTTCCCCCATCCCTAGGATTCTCCAGGCAAGAACACTGGAGTGGTTTGCCATTTCCTTCTCCAATGCATCAAAGTGAAAAGTGAAAGTGAAGTCACTCAGTCATGTCCAACTCTTAGCGACTCCACGGACTGCAGCCTACCAGGCTCCTCCGCCCAGGGAGTGGGTTGCCATTGCCTTCTTTGACTAGCATGTGAGATGAGTGCAATTATGTGATAGTTTGAGCATTCTTTGGCATTGCCTTTCTTTGGGATTTGGAATGAAAACTGACCCTTTCCAGTCCTGTGGCCACTGCTGAGTTTTCCAAATTTGCTGGCATATTGAGTGCAGCATCTTCACAGCATCATCTTTTAGGATTTGAAATAGCTCAACTGGAATTCCATCACTTCCACTAGCTCTGTTCTCAGTGATGCTTCCTAAGGCCCACTTGACTTCACATTCCAGGATGTCTGGCTTTAGGTGAGTGATCACACCATAATGATTATTCAAGGAGTTAGATATGATAGATTGAGTGCCTGAAAAACTATGGACAGAGGTTCGTAATATTTACAGGAAGCAGTGGTCAGAACCATTCCCAAGAAAAAGAAGTGCAAGAAGCAAAATGCCTGTCTGAGGAGGCCTTACAAATAGCTGGGAAAAGAAGTGAAAGGCAAAGGAGAAAAGCAAAGATAAACCCATCTGAATGCAGAATTCCAAAGAATAGCAAAAAGTGATAAGAAATTCTTCCTAAAATGAACAATGCAAAGAAATAGAGGAAAACAACAGAATGGGAAAGACTAGAGATCTCTTTAAGACAATTAGAGATACCAAGGGAACATGTCATACAAATATGGGCACAATAAGGGACAGAAATGATATGGACCTAACAAAAGAGATTACGAAGAGGTTGCAAGAAAACACAGAAGACTATACAAGAAAGATCTTAATGACACAGACAAACACAATGGTGTCATCATTCACTTAGAGCCAGACATCCTGGAGTTTGAAGTCAAGTGGGCCTTAGCATCACTATGAACAAAAGCTAGTGGAAGTGATGGAATTCCAGCTGAGCTATTTCAAATCCTAAAAGATGATGCTGTTAAAGTGCTGCACTCAGTATACCAGCAAATTTGGAAAACTCAGCACTGGCCACAGGGCCGTAAAAGGTCAGTTTTCATTTCAATCCCAAAGGGCAATGCCAAAGTATGTTCAAACTACTGCAAAACTGCACTCACTTCACATGCTGGCAAAGTAATGTTCAAAATCCTCCAAGCTAGGCTTCAACAGTACATGAACCCAGAACCTCCAGATATACAAGATGGATGTAGAAAAGGCAGAGGAATCAGAGATCAAATTGCCAACATCATTCAGATTATAGAAAAGGCAAGATAATTCCAGAAAAACATCTACTTCTATTTCATTGACTATGATAAAGCCTTTGACTGTGTGGATCACAACAAACTGTGGAAAATTCTTAAAGAGATGGGAATACCAGACCACCTGACCTGCCTCCTGAGAAATCTGTATGTAGGTCAAGAATCCAATAGTTAGAACCAGACATGGAACAATGGACCAGTTACAAATTGCGAAATGAGTATGTCAAAGCTGTATACTGTCACCCTGCTTATTTAACTTAATATGTAGAGTACATCATGCGAAAATGTCAGGCTGGATGAAGCACAAGCTGGAATCAAGATTGCCAGGAGAAATATCAATAACCTCAGATACGCAGATGACACCACCCTTATGGCAGAAAGTGAAGGAACTAAAGAGCCTCTTGATGAAAGTGAAAGAGGAGAGTGAAAAGGCTGATTAAAATCTCAACATTCAAAAAATGAAGATCATGGCATCTGGTCCCATTGTTTCATGACAAATGGATGGGGAAACAATGCAAACAGTGACAGCTTTTATTTTCTTGGGCTCCAAAATCATTGTGGATTGTGACTGCAGCCATGAAATTAAAAGATGCTTGCCCCTTGGAAGCAAAGCTATGACCAACTTAGACAATATATTAAAAAACAAACATTACTTTGCCAACAGAGATCCACCTAGTCAAAGCGATGGTTTTTCCAGTATGGATCTGAGAGTTGGACCATAAAGAAGTCTGAGTACCAAAGAACTGACACTTTCGAATTATGGGTTTGGAGAAGACTCTTGAGAGTCCCTTGAACTGCAGGGAGAGTAAAGCAGTCAATCCTAAAGGAAGTCAACCCTGAATATTCATTGGAAGCTGATGCTGAAGCTCCAATACTTTGACAACTTGATGAGAAGAGCCTACTTCTTGGAAAAGACCCTGATGCTGGGGAAGACTGAAGGCAGGAGGAGAAGGGAGGAGAGGACAAGTTGGTTGGATGGCATCACTGATCCAATGGACATGAGTTTGAGTGAGCTCTGGGAGATGGTGAAAGACAGGGAGGCCTGGCGTGCTGCAGTCCGTGGGGTCGCAGAGTCAGACATGACTGAATGACTGAACTCAATTACTGTCAACATGCTGATTTTGAAGAAAGATAAAATGGTCTCATAGCTTATGAAGATTTAAAAACCAATCTGCTAGTAGAAAATGAAATATATAAAGGTACATTCAATAACTGTTCCTTGTTTAAAAATCTGATATCAGACAGAAGAAAAGGAGGTAAAAGACAGTGAGGATATGAGTAACACAGTCTTTGGAGGCAGACATGGTTAACATTTCTTCCACAGAGTAGCTGTATGACCTGAATATCTGAGTTGCATGTGTGGGCTCTGTCACTCAGTCGTGTCTGACTCTGAGGCTCCATGGACTGTAACCCAGCAGGCTCCTCGGTCCATAGAGTTTTCCAGGCAAGTATACTAGAGTGGGTTGCCATTTCCTTCTCCAGGGGATATTCCCAACCCAGGGATCAAACCTGCTTCTCTTTTATTTCCTGCACTGGCAGACAGATTCTTTACCACTGTGCCACCTGTGTGTGTAAGATGGAATGAAGTATCAGCTTCTTCAGAGTGGTTATTAAGAAGTTTACAAGATGTGTGTGTATATTTGTGTAAATGTGTGTGGGTGGGTGTATCTCCACAATGTAGGTACTCAGTAGTAAAGGAGAATACGGCTATTGAGAAAAATTAGAGTCCAAGTAATTCTCCTGGGTTTTGAGTCAAACAGACCTAAATTTGATTGCTGTTTCTGCCATAGTAAGACCATACTGCCATCTATGGTCTTACTATGGTTCCAAGAAAAAAGGGTTACTATATCTCTTCTCCTACTCCAGGGCTATATGCTATGCTATGCTATGCTATGCTAAGTCGCTTCAGTCGTGTCCGACTCTGTGTGACCCCAGAGACGGCAGCCCACCAGGCTCCCCCGTCCCTGAGATTCTCCAGGCAAGAACACTGGAGTGGGTTGCCATTTCCTTCTCCAATGCATGAAAGTGAAAAGTGAAAGTGAAGTTGCTCAGTCGTGTCTGACTCTTAGTGACCCCATGGACTGCAGCCTACCAGGCTCCTCCGTCCATGGGATTTTCCAGGCAAGAGTACTGGAGTGGGGTGCCATTGCCTTCTCCAGGGCTATATAATAGACCTAAATTAGATTGCTCTTTCTGTCATAGTAAGACCATACTGTCTTACTATGGTTCCAAGAAAAAAGGGTTACTTCATCTCTTCTCCTACTCCAGGACTATATAATAGCCCAAGGAGAGAACATGAGCCAGTTTAAGTCAGTCACAAACAGGCCAAATTCTTGACTCAAAATATATCTGCTTGGAATATGCAGAAGACCTTGTGGTCAAGTAAACCTGGAATCTGGTCACTGTCCAGCCATGTGATTTGGGGAAAATGACATAATCTCCTTTTGGTTTCTCATTCTTCAGATGACTTTTGCCAAAGTCAGCATGTTTCAAAGACTTTAAGTAGAAAAAGTATTTTTGTTAAAGACTAATTTTTTTTAGATATTTGCAATGAAAAGAGCTGGTCTCAAGGGTACCATTCCACATTTCACAATGGAAAGAAACACATAAAACTATTTAAAAATCTTTCATAACAGATATTCAATACCTTTATTGTGGAGGAAAAGATACAAAAATGTAACATTCCCAAAAGCACAACTCTTAAAATGCTGGTTTTATTACAGGACTCAAAACTTTAATGGCATTCCCATAATACAGTCAGAAAGTAGAACAAGCCCTAAAGAAAAAAGCAAAAATGCCAAGATCTTCTCCAACCACAATTATTTTTAATCCATGAAACAGAATTTCCTTACAAATTAAGTAGTTTTTATAGTAATGACATTTATCATTGATGTCATCTGTTTAATATATGACTATAGTCAGAAGGGAAGTTGGCCCTGTTATTTTTCCAGAAATTGAAAAATGTACCATCATTAAGATAAGGAAGAGAAAGATTTGTATCCGTGTTTTGGGGATGTGTAAGGTGAGACTGGAGTCTCACAGTTGGAGAATTTATGGATATTGCTGGAGGAACTGGAGATGCTCTCTAGTAAGCGGGTAATCCCTCTTCCCCGAACACTGCTGTTTTGGCCAGAGATTTTCACCCCAGATGCGTAGTCACCTAGGATATTAAAAATACAAGAAAAGAAATGTAGCAATTTTACAGTCTTATTATAAACAGCTTTCTCAGTTGATTCATCCTACTGCACGCCTTTCACTAAACCATGATTAAACAGATCATCAAAAGGGGAGATAATTCTTAGAGCAGATGCCAAAAGGCTGAATATTTTTTTTAAGTCCTGGAAATCTTAATTGAAGTTCTTCAGGGACCATTTGAAAATTTATGTCACTAGCTTTTTTAAACTTTCCCATTTCCCCAAAGACACCCTCACATCAAAACTATAAAACAATAGCTGCTACAAGAGTAACAGGCTTTATTTTAAATGCCCTGAACAAAATTCTGAAGAGTAAGTTAAATTTTATCAAAGTGATAAAAAGCCACACATATCCAAATGAAGTGCTTTTGACAGGTAAACTCCCAATTCAAGATTCTGATGTCCTAAAGCCATTCTGGAACTGGTTTAAAGTACCATACCCTGGGATCTTAGAAAGACCCTAACTTTTTGAGGTGCCTTATTAAACAAAAGATGCTTACCAGTGGGTGTGTTTGATCTTTGTTCTTGATTAGAAGAGCTGAAATGAGAGAATCCTGGACTCTCAACCCTTAGCTTCTATAAGTAAAAAGCAACCAACAAACAAACAAAAAACAGTGGGAAACATTTATTTCTTATTATTGGATCATCTATTTCAAATTACTCCTTAAAGACAAACTAACACCCACTTTCCAATGTCTGATCAACTTTTGAAGAGTACTGTTGTAAAAGGAAAAGCAGAAGGAAATCTTCGAGGGGGAAATTATAGCATAAAAAAGGGTTTTTATTTTTAAATATGAGATCATATAATGTTTCTAATAAGAATGACTCAGAAAAGAAAGAAACCCTAGTGATGAAGTAAACAGTATAAAACCATTAGAGCCATGTCCTCAGGTAGGTAAGAGAACAGGATATATAGGAATAGAAGGATTAGCCTTAGATAGAAACATAGACAATTCATGCATTAAAGCAGAGTATATGGTGAATGTAATGGTCGGAATACATGGAAAACCTCTTGATTGCTTCTATTTCCTCGGAGAAGGAGGGGATAAAAGCATCAGCTAGAACAAGGATGAAGGAAGAGGTGATGGAAGTTTCAAGTGAGAAAAGATGAGAAATAACTGTCTAGGAGAGAGGAAGATTAATCAAACCAGAGAAATGGACAACTGCCACGCACCGCTAAGGGCTCACTTGAAGTTGGTGCTGATAGATATTAAATAATACCAGTCAGTATGGTAGTTTCTTTTCAAATGTATAAGAACAGAGTAGGTAAAAAGCTGATTTAATCAGGGTTAGTGTTTATTAACCAAGTATGATGAAGAATGAAAGGCCAATGGAGTTGACAGTGCAAGTGAGTGGAAATAACAGAGCAAGGAATCTAAACAGGGAAGGAAGGAGGTGAAGTGCAAGGTGAGGAGAGAATGCAGCACTGTCCACGTGTGAATGGACCCCCAGAGTTGTGCAATGCAGTGACCCTGCGAAGGAGGGCTTCCAAATAGTGGGGACATAGAAGGTCTCAGTCAAGGTGAAAGACCTGTTGGCACTGAGGTACCAGAGAAAGACAGCGGTGGTAGGAGAGTAGGATGCTTGAAACTGAGATTGTGGGAAGATTCCACCGGGACCTAGACTATCATGGGAGTGGATATTTGATGGATGGCAGGAGATAGCGCCACTGGAGAAGGGAAAGTCAAGGAACTGAAATATCAGGCAATTAGAAAGATCTATGGGGAAACTGAAATCAAGAATTCTGACAGCAATACTGTCTAATTTTCTGCCTCAATAAAAGAATGGAGATGTCCAACTCAGAGGCCTATGGACTCCAAAAAGGGGCTATCAGCCTGAATGGCATGAGATTCAAAGCCTAGGGGTTTTAGGGAAAAGTTAGGAAGTCTGGAGACCACGAAGTTAAATAAGGACAACTACCTCAAATCTAGGCCCACAATAAATGAGGGGAAAAAAAGGTCACCATTTTAAAGAGCTAACAGGGAAGCAGTGTCTTTAGAGGACAGTAACATTTTAGTTAGAATCAAGGAGGAAAACAGGCCTTCCCCAGAGGAGGCTGATGATACAAGATTTTGTTGATAACTGAGGTTGAGAAGACACACAGTTTTCCAGGAGTTGGGGAGGGATGAATACAGAATCAGCCTAATAAGATGAGTCTGGGAAATGGAGCAAGGCTCTAGGTGTCCTGAGCTTGCATAGTGACTGATGCTAACAATGGAAGGGGGGACAATGAGACGAAAGCTGGTAGTCTCAGCACAGACGGCGGAGACGGGGCTAAGGCAAGGCTTCTCATCCTGGATACTACTGACATTTTTAGGCTAAGTAATATTTTGTTTAGAAGGCTGTCCTGTCCCTTGTGGCTCAGCTGGCAAAGAATCTGCCTGCAATGCAGGAGATCTGGGTTTGATGCCTGGACTGGGAAGATCCCCTAGAGAAGGGAAAGGGTACCCACTCCAGTATTCTGGCCTGGAGAATTCCACGGACTATATATATAGTCCATGGGGTCGCAAAGAGTTGGAAACAACTGAGCAACTTTCACTTTCTTTCACTGTACATTATCAAGTGTTTAGCAGGCTTACTGGTATCTACTCACTAGAGGCCAGCAGCGCCCCATTCCCAGCTGTAACAACCAAAAATGTCTCCAAGTGTTGCCAATGTCTCCTGAACAGCACAAAAATGGGCCCTAGTGAAGAATTACTGCGCTAAGGGTTAACAATACAGAAAGAGAACAGTTTTGCCCAGATTTTAAAATTATCACACAACTAAGACAGACTTTTGGTGGGGTTTACATTTCTGAGTTTTAACAAAGAGATCTGTGAAACCACCACGGCAATTAGGAGACAGAGCCATCCTATCACCTCAAAAACCTTCCTCACACTATCCCTTTTACAGACACACCCTCCCCCACCCTCTGGGAGCCACTGACATGTCCATCGTTATCATTTGCATTTTCAAGAATGTCACATAAATGGAATCATACAGTATATAACCTTTTGAGACTGGTGCTTTTGCTAAGCATAAGTAGTGCCTTTGAGATTGATACTAGTAGTTATCTGTATCAATCATTCATTCCATTTTGGGGTTCCCCTTTCACTATTTTATTGACTATTTTAAAATAACAATACTTATTTATTATCTACTATATTCTAAGGCAGAATTTTTGGTACTTTCGTATACTGCTACATTCAACCCTACAACTACTAGCTCATTATTATTATTGTTCTATAGATAAGAAATCAGCACAGAAAGTTCAAATAACTCGCAGTAACACAGCCTATATGTAGCAGAGCCTGAAGTGAAATTCAGGAATTCTAACTAGAGAGCCCATACTCTTAACTGCTATGCTCTCAGCAGTATAGCGAGGCCTACGAGTAAGTAAATAGCAAGGAGGGAAGAGAGGTGGTAGAGAAATTATATTAGCCTCTAATCAAATCCTGAATCAGGTCTCATACTTAAAATATCTACTTCAAAAATGTGTATCATATAATTTTTTGAATAAATGTTTGAATGTGTTTTGTATAAAGACTAATGCCAAATGTCCCCCAGAGGAAAAAATACACCAGGAAAGAAAATGATCTTATGCAAAATTCAATTGGATTAAAAACTGACATTCCATGAAGGATTAAAAAAACTTTTGAGAGAAGAGAGAACCAAAAAAGGAAAGCTCGTTATCTGTTATGGACCAGGACCACACTGAGCAGGACCTAAGAAACTAGCAGCCACCAGAGTCAGCTCCTTACCTGGTAACGCCCTGCATCCAACACAACCATTTTGGGTGTCACACTATTGCTGGCCTCGTAATCTTGAAGCGGTACATGAGCCTCTGTGAGCTGGATTCCAAAGAGAGTGGCTAGAGAATTACTGATGCAGTACCTTTAAAAAGGAATTCAAAATGTTCATTATCAGAATCTTATCTAATTCATTTAAACAGCAGTCACATTTTAAAAATTTCTAACAATGTGAGAGATATTGTAAATCTTGGAAAAAATAAATTTAGAGATTTGAATAAAAATGGGAATTGGTAGCAGCACATATAAAATTGTACATCAGTGGTAACCAATACTTTGATTAGCAAATATAATATCAGCCTCATTATGAGAGAACAGGAATGGGTGTAAAGATTACCAGAATTCTCGTATACTTAAGTCAGGAAGAAACAACACCAGAAGGAGGGCTAATACTTAAACACTTATTCATTCTCAGACCAACTATCAGCAGCTGTATAAAGTGATCAACAGAGCACCTAGAGATCTGAGGCTGCAAGTACCTTCCTGACAAAAGGAGGAGAAAAGGGTCTATATTTTTTGAGCACCTTCACAAGGAAGTGCTGTTCTTAATGACAGTAGGGGATTTTGCTATTGGAATCCTAGAAGGAAAAATTCAGCTTAAGTGCCTCTGAAGGGTCAGTCAAATTGCTCAGGTGGTAACTACAACCAACAAGTAGTAACAGTGATAATAAAAGTAACATGATTTTAAAAAGCGCTTGTTTTAAAAGGGAACTGTGGAAACAGAGGTGAGGAGTGATGCATCCTATATGTCAAAGCAACAAGGAAAGTTGCAAAGAATTCAGTGCAGATTAGAGTATTATGAAGACACTCTTAACTTACGCAATTTTCTTGCAAACAGCTAGAGCACAGAAGAGAATATCATTTTCTTCATGCCACTTGCACCTGTACAAAAAAAGACTTTAATATCCTGATCTAATGAGTTTTCATGTGCTAAATTTCAAACTTACTTAGGGTCAGTTTTTCTTAAATGATTCCAATTATGACTCAAATACTAAAATTTCTAATTTAACATACAAAATAGATTTTTTAAAAAACAAGTTTTTTACATTACTTCCTCAGATGCAGATTCATGATATATTGCAAATAACACATAACTATAAAAGACAAATTTTACCTGGAAATAAACTGAGAGTTCAGGAGACATTTAGTGACTATGGTTAGCAAGCATTCATAAAACAAGCATTTAATGAATACATACTACTTACCAGGCTTGTTCTAGGCATTAGGGATACAGCATTGAGTGAAACACACTTAGGCACACAAAACTTACTTTCTAATGGGGAAGTCAGATTAAAGATATGTAGATATAACATATAGTAAGTTAGATGATAAGTTCTAAGAAGGAAAAAAAACAAAAAGGTGATATGAAATGCTACAGAAGGGTGACATTTTAGATAAGTTAGGCAGGGAAGGTATGACTAGAAAGTGAATGTTTGAGTGAAGACTTCAGGCAGTGATGTTAAAATGACCAACAACATACATACAAGAACCACTATAAACCTGCATATATCTTTCCCCCGAGTGCCAAAGTCTATTGAGGCTCAGAACAGCATTACCTGCATAATACTGGGTTGGCCAAAAAGTTTGTTTGGGGCTTTCTGAAAGATGAACAAACTGTTTGGCCAATCCAATAGGAGGCTTGCCTCAACTTAGCATGAATCTCCATTTAAAAATTATAAACACGGTAAACAGTAAGTACTGCATGTCTATCTACTAACCACTAAAGATAAGGAGAAGGAAATAATCTCATTTATCATTACATCAGAAAGAATAAAAAACACCTAAAAATAAACCTACCTAAGGAGGCAAAAGGACTGAAGTTCAAAAACTAGAAGATACTGATTAAAAAATCTAAGATGACATCAACAAACAGAAATATAAACCATGTTATTGGACTGGAAGAATCAATATTGTCAAAATACCACCTCAGTCTACTGCTTCAACACAATCCCTGTCAAATTACCAATGGAAGATCAAGAACAAAAGACTTAATATTTTATGGAAATACAAAAGACCCCAAACAGCCAAAGCAATCCTGAGAGAAAAACAGAGCTGGAGAAATAAGATTCCTTGATTCAGACTATACTATAAAGCTACAGTCATCATGAACAGTATGAAAAGACAAAAAGATATGAAATTGAGAGATGAACTCTCCAGCTGGGTAGGTGCCCTATATGCTACTGGGAAGAGTGGAGCAATAGCTCCAGAAGGAATGAAGAGGCTGAGCCAAAGCGGAAACAATGCCCAGCGATGGATGTGTCTGGTGGTAAAAGTCACGTCCGATGCTATAAAGAATAATAATGCATAGGAACCTGAAATGTCAGGTCCATGAGTCAAGATTAAATGAATGTAGTCAAACAGAAGATGGCAAAACTGAACACTGACATTTTAGAAAGCAGTAAACTAAAATGGAAAGGAATGCGTGAATTAATTCAGATGATCATTATATCTAAAACTGTGGGCAAGAATACCTTAAAGGAATGGAGTAGCCCTCACAGTCAACAAAGGAGTCCAAAATGCAGTACTTGGTGTCATCTCAAAAATGCTAGAATGATCTCAGCTCAATTCCAAGGCAAACCATTCAATATCACAGTTCAGTTCAGTTCAGTCGCTCAGTCGTGTCTGACTCTTTATGATCCCATGAATTGCAGCACACCAGGCCTCCCTACCATCACCAATTCCAGGAGTTCTCTTAAACTCACGTCCATCGAGTCGGTAATGACATCCAGCCATCTCATCCTCTGTCGTCCCCTTCACCTCCTGCCCCCAATCCCTCTCAGCATCAGGGTCTTTTCCAATGAGTCAACTCTTCACATGAGGTGGCCAGAGTATTGGAGTTTCAGCTTTAGCATCAGTACTTCCAATGAACACCCAGTACTGATCTCCTTTAGGATGGACTGGTTGGATCTCCTTGCAGTCCAAGGGACTCTCAAGAGTCTTCTCCAACACCACAGTTCAAAAGCATCAATTCTTCGGTGCTCAGCTTTCATCACAGTCCAACTCTCACATCCATACATGACCATTGGAAAAACCATAGCCTTGACTAGACGGACCTTTGTTGGCAAAGTAATAGCTCTGCTGTTCAATATGCTGTCTAGGTTGGTCATAACTTTCCTTCCAAGGAGTAAGCGTCTTTTAATTTCCTGGCTTCAATCACCATCTGCAGTGATTTTGGAGCCCCCAAAAATAAAGTCTGACACAGTTTCCACTCTTTTCCCATCTATTTCCCATGAAGTAATGGGACCAGATACCATGATCTTAGTTTTCTGAATGTTGAGTTTTAAGCCAGCTTTTTCACTCTCCTCTTTCACTTTCATCAAGAGGCTCTTTAGTTCCTCTTCACTTTCTGCCATAAGGGTGGTGTCATCTGCATATCTGAGGTTATTGATATTTCTCCCAGCAATCTTGATCCAGCTTGTGTTTCTTCCAGCCCAGCGTTTCTCATGATGTAATCTGAATGTAAGTTAAATAAGCAGGGTGACAATATACAGCCTTGACGTACTCCTTTTCCTATTTGGAACCAGTCTGTTGTCCAAGTCAATGACCCAATCACTGATGCTGAAGAACATGAAGCTGAACGGTTCTATGATGGCCTACAGAACCTACTGGAACTAACACCCAAAAAGGTGTCCTTTCATCACAGGGGACTGGAGTGCGGAAGAAGGAAGTCACCTGGAATTACAGGCAAGTTTGACCTTGGAGTACAAAATGAAGCAGGGCAAAGGCTAACAGAGTTTTGCCAAGAGAACACACTGGTCATAGAAAACACTCTTTTCCAGCAACACAAGAGGCGATTCCACACATGGACATCACCAGATGGTCAATACTGACATCAGACTGATTATATTCTTTGTAGCCAAAGATGGAGAAGCTCTATACAGTCAGCAAAAACAAGACCTGGAGCTGACTATGGTTCAGATCATAAGCTCCTTATAGCAAAATTCAGGCTCAAGCTGAATAAAGTAGGGAGAACCACTAAGACATTCAGGAATGACCTAAATCAAATCCCTTATGCTTATACAGTGGAAGTGATTAACAGACTCAAGGGACCAGATCTGGTAGAGGAGTGCCTGAAGAACCATGGACAGAGGTTCGTGACACTGTACAGGAGGTGGTGACCAAAACCATCCCCAAGAAAGAGACATGCAAAAAGGCAAAATGGTTGTCTGAGGAGGCCTTACAAATAGCTGAGAAAAGAAGTGAAAGGCAAAGGAGAAAGGGAAAGATATACCCAACTGAATGCAGAGTTCCAGATAATAGTAAGGAGATATAAGAAAGCCTTCTTAAGTGAGCAATGCAAAGAAATAGAGGAATATAACAGAATGGGAAAGACTAGAGATCTCTTTAAGCAAAATGGAGGCATTTCATACAAAGGGGAACATTTCATGCACAGATGGCCACAATAAAGGACAAAAACGGCAAGGACCTAACAGAAGCAGAAGAGGTTAAGAAGAGGTGGCAAGACTACACAGAAGATCTGTACAAAAAAAGCTCTTAATGACCCAGATAACTATGATGGTGTGATCACTCACCTAGAGCTAGACATCCTGGAGTGTGAAGTCAAGTGGACCTTAGAAAGCATTACTATGAACAAAGCTAGTGGAGGTGATGCCTTTCCAGCTAAGCTATTTCAAATCCTTAAAGATGATGTTCTGAAAGTGCTGCACTCATTATGCCAGCAAATTTGGAAAACTCAGCAGTGTCCAAGGGAGTGAAAAGTGTCAGTTTTCATTCCAATCCCAAAGAAAGGCAATGCCAAAGAATGTACAATTACTGTACAATTGTACTCATTTTACACGCCAGCTAGATTATGCTCAAAATCGTTCAAGCTAGACTTCAAGAGTATGTGAATTGAGAACTTCCAGATGTACAAGCTGGATCTGGAAAAGGCAGAGGAACCAGATCTCAAATTGCCAACATACTCTGGATCATAGAAAAAGCAAGGGAATTTTAAAAAAACACCTACTTCTGCTTCTCTGACTATGCTAAAGCCTTTGACTGTGTGTATCACAACAAACTGGAATATTCTTAATGAGATGGGAATCTCAGACCACATTACACGCCTCCTGAGAAACCTGTACACATGATGAGAAACAACAGTTAGAACTGAACATGGAACAATGGACTGGTTCCAAACTAGGAAAGGACTATATCAAGACTATATGCTGTCACACTGCTGATTTAACATACAAAGCAGAGTACATCCTGCAAAATGCTGGGGTGGATGAATCACAACCTGGAATCAAGATTGCTGGGAGAAATATCAACAACCACAGGTTTGCAGATGATATCACTTTAACAGCAGAAAGTGAAGAGGAACTGAAGAGCCTCTTGATGAAGGTGAAAGAGGAGAGTGAAAAAGCTGGCTTGAAACTCAACATGCAAAAAACAAAGATCATGACATCCAGGCAAATAGATGGGGAAACAGTGACAGACTTTATTTTCTTGGGCTCCAAATCACTGCAGACGGTGACTGCAGCCACAAAATTTAAAGATGCTTGCTCTCAGGAAGAACAGCTACAATAAATCTGCTGCTGCTAAGCTGCTAAGTCACTTCAGTCATGTCTGACTCTGTGGGACCCCATAGACCGCAGCCCGCCAGGCTCCCCCATCCCTGGGATTCTCGAGGCAAAGAACACTGGAGTGGGTTGCCATTTCCTTCTCCAATGCATGAAAGTGAAAACTGAAAGTGAAGTCGCTCAGTCGTGTCTGACTCCTAGCGACCCCATGGACTGCAGCCTACCAGGCTCCTCCATCCATGGGATTTTCCAGGCAAGAGTACTGGAGTGGGGTGCCATAGCCTTCTCACAACACACCTAGACAGTGTATTAAAAAGTATAGAAATCACTTTGCTGACAAAGGTCCATCTAGTCAAAGCTATGGTTTTTCCAGTACTCATGTATGGATGTGAGAGTTGAACCATAAGGAAGGCTGAGTGCTGAAGAATCGATGCCTTTGAACTGTAGTACAGGAGAAGACCCTTGAGAGTCCTTTGGACATCAATGAGATCAAACCAGTCAATCCTAAAGGAAATCAACCTTGAATATGCTAAAGCTCCAATACTTTGGGCACCTGATGTGAAGAGTCAACTCACTGGAAAGACCCTGATTCTGGGGAAGATTGAGGGCAAAGGAGAAACAGAAACAGAGGATAAGATGGTTGGGTGGCATCACTGACTCAATGGACGTGAGTTTGAGCAAACTCTGGGAGACAGTGAAGGACAGGGACACCTGGCGTGCTGCAGTCCATGGGAGCGCATACAGGTGGACACGACTTAGCGACTGAACAGTAACAACAACAATAAATGGCACAAGTAGAGAGTTATAGATCAACTGAACAGGACAGAAAGCCCAGAAATAAACCCACACACCTAGGATCAATTTACAGCAGGAGGCAAGAGAGAATCCCATGAACAGTTTGCCTTGAGAACCCCAGGAACAGTATGAAAAGGCAAAAAGACAGGACACTGAAAGAGGAACTCCCCAGCTCAGCAGGTACCCAATATGCTACTGGAGATCAGTGGAGAAATAACTCTAGAAAGAATGAAGAGATGGAGCCAAAGCAAAAACAACACTCCATTCTGGATGTGACTGGTGATGGAGGTAAGGTTTGAAGCTGTAAAGAGCAATATTGCATAGGAACCTGGAATGTTAGGTCCATGAATCAAGGCAAATTGGAAATGGTCAAACAGGAGATGGCAAGACTGAACACTGATTTTAGGAATCAATGAACTAAAATGGACTGGAATGGGTGAATTTAACTCAGATGACTATTATATCTACTACTGTGGGCAAGAATCCCTTAGAAGAAATGGAGTAGCCATCATAGTCAACAAGAGTCTGAAATGCAGTACTTGGATGCAATCTCAAAAACGACAGAATGACCTCTGTTCATTTCCAAGGCAAACCATTCAATATCACAGTAATACTAGTCTATGCCCTGACCAGTAATGCTGAACAAGCTGAAGTTGAACAGTTCTATGAAGACCTACAAGACTTTCTAGAACTAATACCCAAAAACAATGTCCTTTTCATTATAGGGGACTGGAATGAAAAAGTAGGGAGTTAAGATATACCTGGAGTAACAGGCAACTTTTGCCTTGGAGTACAGAATGAAGTAGCTGCTACTGCTGCTAAGTCACTTCAGTCATGTCCGACTCTGTGCGACCCCATAGATGGCAGCCCACTAGGCTCCTCTGTCCCTGGGATCCTCCAGGCAAGAATACTGGAGTGGGTTGCCATTTCCTTCTCCAATAGAATGAAGTAGAGCAAAGGCTAATACAATCTGCCAAGAAAATGCACTGGTCATAGCAAACACCCTCTTCCAACAACACATAAGACTCCACAGATGGACATCACCAGATGGTCAACACTGAAATCAGATTGATTATATTCTTTGCAGCCAAAGATGGAGACACTCTATACAGTCACCAAAAACAAGACCGGGAGCTGACTGTGGCTCAGATCATGAACTTGTTATTGTCAAATTCATACTTAAACTCAAGAAAGCAGGGAAACCCATTAGACCATTCAGGTACAACCTAAATCAACTCCCTTATGATTATACAGTGGAAGTGAGAGATAGATTCAAGGGATTAGATATGATAGAGTGCCTGATGAAATATCGATGGAGGTGTGTAACACTGTACAGGAGGCAGTGATCAAGACCATCCCCAATAAAAAGAAATGCATGAAGCAAAATGGTTGTCTGAGGAGGCCTTACAAATAACCATGAAAAGAAGAGAAGCAAAAGGCAAAGGAGAAAATGAAAGATACACCCATCTAAATGGAGAGTTCTAAAGAATAGCAAGGAGAGATAAGAAAGCCTTCCACAGCGATCAACGCAAAGAATAGACGAAAACAATAGAATGCAAAAGACTAGAGATCTCTTCAAGAAAATTAGAGATACCAAGGGAACATTTCATGCAAAGATGGGCTCGATAAAGGACAGAAATGGTATGGACCTAAGAGGAGCTGAACATATTAAGAAGAGGTGGCAGGAATACACAAAAGAACTGTACAAAAAAGATCTTCATGACCAAGATAATCACAATGGTGTGATCACTCACCTAGAGCCAGACATCCTGGAATATGAAGTCAAGTGGGCCTTAGAAAGCATCACTATGAACAAAGCTAGTGGAGGTGATGGAATTCCCGTTGAGCTATTTCAAATTCTGAAAGATGATGCTGTGAAAGTGCTGCACTCAATATGCCAGCAAATTTGGAAAACTCAGCAGTGGCCACAGGACTAGAAAAGGTCAGTTTTCATTTCAATCTCAAAGAAAGGCAATGCCAAAGAATGCTCAAACTACTGCACAATTGCACTCATCTCACACGCTAGTAAAGTAATGCTCAAAATTCTCCAAGCCAGGCTTCAACAGTACGTGAACTGTGGACTTCCAGATATTCAAGCTGGATTTAGAGAAGGCAGAGGAACCAGAGATCAAATTGCCAACAGTTGCTGGATCATCGAAAAAGCAAGAGACTTCCAGAAAAACATCTATTTCTGCTTACTGACTATGCCAAAGCCTTTGACTTTGTGGATCACAAAAAACTGTGGAAAATTCTTACAGAGATGGGAATACCAGTCCACCTGACCTGCCTCCTGAGAAATCTGAGTGCAGGTCAAGAAGTAACAGTTAGAACTGGACATGGAACAGATTGGTTCCAAAACAGGAAAGGAGTACATCAAGGCTGTATATTGTCACCCTGCTTATTTAACTTATATGCAGAATACATCATAAGAAATGCTGGACTGGATGAAGCACAAGCTGGAATCAAGATTCCAGGGAGAAATATCAGTAACCTCAGATATGCAGATGACATCACCCTTATGGCAGAGTGAAGAGGAGGAACCAAAGAGCCTCTTGATGAAAGTGAAAGAGGAGAGTGAAAAAGTTGGCTTAAAACTCAACATTCAGAAAACTAAGATCATGGCATCTGGTCCCATCACTTCATGGCAAACAGATGGGAAAACAGTGGAAACAGTGAGAAGACTTTATTTTGGGGGGCTCTAAAATCACTGCAGATGGTGACTGCAGCCATGAAATTAAAAGACGCTTGCTCCTTGGAAGAAAAGTTATGACCAACCTAGATAGCATATTAAAAAGCAGAGACATTATTTTGCCAGCAAAGATCCATTTAGTCAGTGTTATGGTTTTTCCAGTAGTCATGTATGGATGTGAGAGTTGGACTATAGAGAAAGCTGAGCACCGAAGAATTGGTGCTTTTGAACTGTGGTGTTGGAGAAGACTCTTGAGAGTCCCTTGGACTGCAAGGAGATCCAACCAGTCCATCCTTAAGGAAATCAGTCCCGAATAATCATTGGAAGGACTGATGCTGAAACTGAAACTCCAATACTTTGGCCACCTGAGGGCAAATAATTGACTCTTGGAAAAGACCCTGATTCTGGGAAAGATTGAAGGAAGGAGGAGAAGGGGACGACAGAGGATGAGACGGTTGGTTGGCATCACTGACTCAGTGTACATGAGTTTGAGTAAACTCTGGGAGCTGGTGATGGACAGGGAGGCCTGGCATGCTGCAGTCCATGCGGTCGCAGAGTCGGACATGACTGAGCAACTGACCTGAAGGAGGCAAAAATATATAATGGAGAAAAGATAGTCTCTTCATTGAGAGGTGCTGGGAAAACTGGAATGTAAAGGAAATGAAATTAGAACATTCTCTAACATCATACATAAAAATAAAATGGATTAAAGACCTCAATGTAAGACCAACTATTATAAACTTAGAAGAAAACACAGGTAGAACAACTCTTACATAAAAATCACCACAATCTCTCTTCTGACCCACCTCATATAGAAAATAAAAACAAAAAGAATAACTGGGACCTGATGAAACCTAAAAGTTTTTGCACAGCAAAGAAAGTCATAAACAAGACAAAAAGACAACACCCAGAATGTGAGAAAATATTTGCAAACAAAGCAACCAACAAGGGATTAATCTTCAAAATATACAAACAGCTCTTGCAAGTTCAGTATCAAAACCAAACAACCTAACCACAAAATGGGCAGAAGACCTAAACAGAAAGTTCTCCAAAGAAGACATAAAGATGGCCAACAAACACATTAAAATATGCTCAGTATCACTAACTATTGGAGAAACGCAAAGCAAAACTATGAAGAGGTTTCACCTCACACTGGTCAGAATGGCCATCATCAAAAATTCTACAAACAATAAATGCTGGAGAGGGTGTGGAGAAAAGGGAACGCTCATACACTGTTGGTGGGAATGTAAATTGGTATAACCACTTTGGAGAAGAGGATGAAGGTTCCTTAAAAACGCTAAAGACAGACCTACCATATGATCCTACAATCCTACTCCTGGGCATATTTCCAGAGAAATGATATTTCAGAAAGATACATGTGCCCCAATGTTCACTGCAGCATTATTTCCAACAGCCAGGACACAGAAGCAACCTAAATGTCCATTAACAGAAGAATGGACAAAAATGTGATACACACACACAATGAAATATTACTCAGCCATAAAGAATGAAATGATGCCATTTGCAGTAACATGGATGGCCTAGATATTATCATATCTAAGTGAAGTAAGCCAGAGAAAGACAAATATTATATGACATTTGCCCATTTAAGTGTATGTGGAATCTAAAAAAAACATAAAAATGTACTTATTTATAAAACAGAAACAGACACACGGAGCTAGAAAATAAACTTACAATTACCTAAGGGGAAAGGTGAGGGTGGAGGGATAAATTAGAAGGCTAGGATTAACACATACACACTATTGTGTACCAGAGAGAGAACCAAGGAGGACCTACTGTACAGCACGGGAAGTTCTACTCAATACTCTGTACTAATTTACATGGGAAACAGAATCTGAAGAAGAATAGATACATGTATCTATAACTGTATCACCAGGTTGTACACCTGAAACTAACTCAACCTTATAAGTTAACTACACTCCAGTAAGAAACAAACAAAAGAAAACTAAATCTAGTTCTCACGTGTCCATGTGGAATCAAGAAATTTTAAGTTTCCAGTTTTGCCCCTTGTTCAGATCTTAATTCCCAAGAGCACCTACTTAATATACACATTTTCCATTGGAGATCATATTTTAAGTGAAAGCAATTAAAAATATTATAACAACAACAAAAACCCCAGAAAAATCTGACTCCAGGGAAAAATGTCTCCAAATCTCATCATACTGTTAAAAAGGACATTATTTTGATCTGGTTTTATTTATACTTACTGATCTTCCTCCAAATTATCCCAAAAGATGAATGTATCTTCTAGTAAAGGACTATTCATTCTAAAAACTGTCAATAATCAGAACTTTGTATACTGTTATGCTAATATGCATTATGCAACCTCAAATCTAGCTTCAACTTTAATACATTTCCAATGTGCTTCCTTTACGAAGTTCCACTCTAAAGTAATAACATAAGATCATAAGTGAGTATGTCTGTTAAGTCTGCAACTCACTCCCGAAGTTTCAAAACTATCTTATCCATTAAAATTATGTGCAGCATAGAGGACTTTTGCACTCTTCCCTTGATATCCCAAGGTCTCTGATCTCTTTTCCTCTTATTTCAGGGCTAAGTTTCCTCCTTTTCAAGGATAGGCCTGCCTTTCCCTTTCTCAGGAACCACTGTCATCTGACAGTTACTGATGTCCTCTACTCTAGTCAAACTGACTCACTGCTTTTTCTCAATCAGACTTTCTGTGTTTTCAACTCTGAATCACTGCTCAGGCCATGTTATTCTTTTGGAAAGGTCCTCCCTTTAACCCAAATTTCTGCTCATAGAAATTCTGTGGCGGATTCATTTTGATATTTGACAAAACTAATACAATTTGTAAAGTTTAAAAATAAAATTTAAAAAATCATAAATATCAAAAAAAAAAAAGAAATTCTATCCATCTTTCCAGAAGAAGCAAGTAAAACATTTATTCTATCAAGTACTTCATATATTAAATACATGAGGCAATTCCTCCCTCATGTGATTTATCATAATCTTTTGAAATTCTTTAAGAATTTTCAGAAATTATCATATATAACTCACACATAATGTGCTTTACTGCTCTTATCAGACAGGAGACTCTGAGGGCAAGGGCAATCCTGTTACTCTTTCCCTTGTTTCCCACAGAACCTAGTCTCATGCCTTATATACAAAAGTTTTATTTGTTAAATATCAAAACCTCAAGTTGGACTAAGAAAAAGCTTCTCAAGTGATATCAAAATAGAAAACTGCACCTCTTAAAATTATGAATGCTTCTGGCTCAGAACGCCTACATTTATCTCCTCTTGCTCTTAAGACCTATCAAAATGAAAGTCGAACAGTCATAGTAGTAGATGCCCACAATAAAGGAGAAAACAGGAAGAGGCCTCCAAGGAAGAGAGTTTAACAAATCTGTAGGATATAGAAAGTAAATGAAGGAGTGATAACCGACGGAACTAGACAAACGAAGTCCCAGCCTTCAGTGCCCAGGGAACAGGCAGCACAGGCGCGAATCTACCTATGGACCTCTGGAGAAGCTCTGAACTCATGGACATGTCCCTGGCCAGAGAGCAGAGGCAAGCTATGAGACTGGACTTCTTCTGTACAGAGAACAGTTAACTTCCCTGACTCCATGCACAGAAGTGACCTGTTCTTGGAGAAGTAGGCAGCAGGCATGGGTGCTGGAAATCAGGGAGAAACCCTCACGATTCTGGAGTTCATGATTCCACCTCCAGCTTTACAACCAGCTCCTTGTCTGCTTTCCCTTAGCAAAGCTTGGTCAGTTGACAGTCCCCACTGGACAACACAGATCACTTATTCTGTGAGCACTTATTTACAGCCTCATTCTAAAATGTGAACAGAGCCAAGGACAATCAGACATTCAAGGAAAGCCTGCAACACAAGAAAGGTCCACATAGGAAGATCACAGGGAGATGGAGAAGGAGAGGGAAGCCCGGAGTGCTGCAATTCATGGGTTCGCAGGGTCAGACACGACTGAGTGACTCAACAACAAGAGGAGGATCACAACTCCCAACCCAAAAGGATGAGATAATCCAGGGAAACAAAGCAAGCTAACACTTCTGCCCCACCAACAAGCACCCCAGTAAGATTTGTGAAATTACTGCATCTATAATCCTAGGTTTTCTCTTCATCTCTTCAACCCTCATTAACACTGATGATTGGCTATGATGATTTATATAGACAGCAACGGTGGGCTGAAAGGTTCTAGAAGATCAAAAAGTCAATCTCTCCCCAGCTTGAAAATGTCAGAGTTTGTGAGGGCTCTGTGCTGGGCTCCTTCTCTCTGCATCCTCTGCCTAGATGATCTCATCTATACCCTATAAGATCCATTTAGGCAGAGGATTTGGCTTTCTTCATTGCATCTTCAGTATCCAGAACAGTGCCTGAAATATAGTGAAACGAATGCTGACATTATCCAAACTTTTCCACTGAGTTCTAGGCCAGAACGACCAGCTGCTTACATACTATTTCTAGAACTTGCCTCACCAGGGCCTCAACATATTCTAAACTTCCTCCTCTTTCACTTCCTCCTCTACTCTGAGGTCTACACTAGAAACCTGTGCACTGCCTTTAGGTCTTCCTCTTTTCATCCTCTCTTCCTGTACCCAGCCCATCAGCAAGGTCCACTGATTTTGACCAATCTGACAGCTACTTACTCAGCCCTAACTTTGCTGTCATCATCCTTGTTCAAGTCATTTCTTACATGGACCAGAGAAATAACTAATAAGTACACGCTCCATACCGTCTTTCTTGACCTCTCCTAATACATTTGTTAAATACTCACAAATTTTTAGAAATCTTAGCTAATCCTGTTGATTCTCTAATTTGATAAAATTCTTTCCCTTAGCTAACAAGGCCCTATCTTTATGGTCCTTGCTTATTGCTTCCATCTCATCTTATGAAATCTCCCCTTTGCTCACTAACTCTCCAGTGGGACACACAGATTGTCTAACAGCTTCCAGTAAACACCAAGTTTTCACCTCAAGGTCTTTGCAACCCTCTGCTCAGGATGCTGTTCCTTCTATTTTTAGCAAGGCTGCTTCTCTCCTCTTGCTTAAGATCTCAGTTTTAATGTTATCAAAAAAGTCTCCTTAACATTCTAGGAAGCAGTCTACCTTTCTGCACAGTATTTCTTACTATAGTACCCTGCTGACTTCCTTATCACTGATCACAGTTAAAACCACTTTTTTTTTTTTTTTTAACAGGATGTTTCTCTTTCCCACTTAACTGTGAGCTGCATGAAAGCAGAGACCATATTAATCTCATTCACCACTATATGTTTGGTAAGTGCCTAGGACACTTATTGGGACATGCTTAGTAAATATTTGTTGATTAAATAAAAGCTGCCTTGTTTCAGTCAGCAGGTCATAGTCAAAGGACAATTATGACAGGAAACAACAAGGAGAATGGGGGGAATTTATAAAAGTTATAAATATTCTAGCCTTCAAAATAACATGATTGTCATTAACAGCCTGTTTAAGACTCTTGCTACTGTTTTTATGCAACTGTATTCAATTTCACCAATATAAAACCCACCCATTTCTCCTGGAGGTAGAGACAATATTTATCAAAAATTTACTACAAATTTTCATAAACTTTAAGAAGTTTAAGAGCAGTGTTTGAAATGAGTCATATCTAGCTTATATGAACTGAGTCCTATCAGCTTATATTAACTAACAGATTCTAACAACAGTTTCTGTTGTCCACTAAAACCAGAACTCCTTTGTAAGATACCATTTGAAATCTTCTGAATATATGTATTCAGAATCATACGACATTATGAAGCTCAGGAAAAGGCAGATCCATCCTTTCCAAAGAAATGCGTCATTACAGTGCTTAAAGTTCTATGTAATGGTTCTGTCTTTAATAGGATCCCATGGCACAGACCCCCCAAAACGCCTTACGCCAAAGCGACACTATTCCTGTTGCAGCCCGTACATAATCTGAGACTCAACTCTGTTTCTTCAATTCTAAAATGATTTTTTCACATTTTAACTGAAGGTGAAATGCAACATACAAAGTAAAGCATTCTACAATTGCTATTGGTCAGTCTAGAAATAGTGGAAATTGCCTAAACAAGTACACATTTTTTATTTTTCAAAGAAGTCATATGTAGTATTTTTATTTTTATTGCAGTATAGTTGATTTACAATATTGTGTGAGTTTTAGGTACACAGCATAGTGATTTGGTATTTTCACAGATTATATTCCATTACAGGTTATTACTAGATAATGGTATAGTAATTCCCTGTGCCATACAGTATATCCTTGTTGTGTATCTATTATGTATATATTAGTTTGAATCTGATCATCCCATACTCCTAAATTTCTTCCTCCTTCACCCTCTTTCCCTTTGGTAACCACTCTAGTCTGCCTTCTGTATCTGTGACTCTGTTTCTCATTTGAATATATATTTGCTTATTATTCTTGATTATCTAACAACTGTAATCTTTCAAAATTTTAGTCAATAAACCATTGAGAAAATATTGATTTGTCTCTGAAATCTTCTATTGATATTATCTCACAAGATCAAGAAAGAATCAGCGTCAAAATCTGCATAAAAGGTGTCTATCACTGGCTTGGTAGAAAATCCTGAGATAATAGTGCAGTTATCTTTTAAGAAATGCTGCACTACCACTCTGGATGGCACAGAGACAATAAACTCTAAAAACACAGACAATGATTCTGGATATGAAATTTTAGGCATACTTTAGTGAGTGGCTGAGGCAATGGTATATAAATCTAAATATCCTAATACATCATCCATAAACTTAAAGCCTAACAAGAATAAACAAAACAAAGTACAGGCCTGCAGCATAACTAAGAGAACATTGTAAGACTACAAGCATCAGTTACCTATAAATAGAGGGAAAAAAAACCACCTCTTAATTTCCAATGGAGTCATTTCTCAAGTTCACACCCAAGCCTTTACATAACTTCATATAGAGAGTGGAGCCCAGAAAACATGAGGGAAGAGAGAAGGGAAATGAAGAGCCCAAGATTAAATCATAATCATTCCCACAATGAAGAGGTCCATAAATATTCAGAATCCTGGTAAGATCAGAGCACTGACTACAGGAAAGGGATTTAAAAGTGCCTGAAGACTCTAGAAGGCGGCCTGGAAGGCAATGTTTCTAGCCAGCAGAAGGCAAGAGGAAAAAGTCCTTCAGAGATTGTGTGAGGGGTAAAAAAGCAAAGAGGGGGAAATTTAATATTTTCCAGAACAAGGAAAGCAGAAGAAAAAAAAAAAGTAAAGACATAACCACACCCCCACCGCCCTGAAAGCATTCAAAGAAACCATACTTTATTTTACACCGACAGAAGAGGGAGCACTTAAACTATACATTTCAAACCACCGGAAATAACCACCTCTGTCCAAGAAATGCAAAGGAACAACACAAAGCCACTGCAGGAGAAAACAGAAAACGAGAATCACTGTCACTGATAACTCTCCCCACCCTCACTCCTGCCCAACCCCCACCCCCCCCCAAAAAAAACACGAAGGAGAAGAAAACTGTAACGTAACTCCATAACAGAACAAGGACTTCCAGGGTGGCTCAGTAGTAAAAAACAACAACATAAAAATCCACCCGCCAATGCAGGAGATGCACGTTTGATCCCTGGGTCAGGAAGATCCCCTGTACAAAGAAAATGGCAACCCACTCCAGTACCTTTGCTTGGGAAATCCCATGGACAGAGGAGCCTGGAGGGTTGCAGTCCATGGGGTTGCAAAGAGTTGGATACTACTTAGCGACCACACACACATTCTACACTGTTATTAATATACGAATTAAATATCCTCAAACAAAAATCCTGATAATATGAAAACATGGCCTAAATAAGAAACTTCAAAACTAAGAACAAAAATAAGACATAAGGGTTGACAAAACTCAGAAAAGAAAAATCATATAGGAAAATAACTGAATTTCAAACTACCTAAGGAAGAACAGATACAAATGAGAAGTGAAAAACTAAAGAAACTGGAAAACTAACATGAGAATAAGAGATTAATGAAAGATGAAACAGGGGTGAGAAAGAGTGACCATAAAGATAGGTAAAATAAACCAAACATACATATATCAGACATCCTTAAGAAAAATGAAATAGAAAAAAATATTACACTACAATCTAAGAAAAATATCCAGAAATAAGACCTGATTCTGCACACTAAAAGGGGGCTGCCAAAGACCTGGGAAAACTGACCTGCAATAATGAACTCAGAGACATACCCCAGTGAAACTGTTAGACTTTAGGACTTCCCTGGTGGGACAGTGGTGGAGAATCCACCTGCCAAAACAGGAGACATAGGTTCAATCTCTGTCCAGGAAGAGTCCATATGTGGTGGGGCAACTAAGCTCATGGGCCTCAACTACTGAAGCCCACTCACCCTAGGGCCCATGCTCCGCAACGAGAGCAGCCACCACAGTGAGAAGCCCGTGCACCACAACTAGAGGAAACCCACGCACAGCAGTAAAGACCCAGCACAAGAAGGAATAAATGAATAAATACATTTCTTAAAAAACTATTAGAGTTTAAAGATGAAAAAAAATCAGTCTTAAGGTCTCCAGGCAAAAAAGATTAAAAAAAAAAAAAATCAAGAGAATTTAATGACCAAACTTCTAAATAACAACATAAAGCAATAACAGTACAGCTGTATTTTTAAAAAACTCAAGGAAATAAAATGCAAACCAATGGAAAAAGTTTTAAGCACGCAAGAACACAGTTACTGTCATTTCCAAGAGCCCTTGATCAATCTACTAGATCAAGATTCAGCAAACTTGTTCTGTAAAGGCATCAAATAACACAGCAACCACTTGTAACTATAGGAGATGTCCTAAGACACAGGCATAAACAGTAATGAGACCACCCCATTTTCAATATAAAACAGATCAAGCAGAGAAAAAACAAAGAGCTAACACAGCTTAAATGACATAATAATGTAGAGCTTACGGGTACTTGTCAAAAGTTGCACCCTGACAAATACATATTGTTCTCATATATCCATAAAACAGTCCAAAAATTGATTATTTAATTTGCAAAACACTGGTAACTTTCGTAAGGTAGAAATGTTATAAACAATACTTTGAACAGAATTCAAAGACATTAAAGTTTACTAACAAAAAATCAGAAAGGCTTTCTTTCCATCTGGACATTTAAAAGCCTCAAATTAACTCTTGGGTTAAAGAGAGCTGGAACTACAGAATTAAAAAAAAAAAAATGACAAAATGCTATGTCAACAACTTACGGGATGCACTGAAAGCCATGTCTGAGAAAATTCACTCTACTAAAAACACTTATCAATTAAAAATTCAAAAAGGTTAACACTGAGCCCACAAATCTAAACAAAGAATCACAAAGTACCAAGAATACAAAAACAGAAATGAATGAGGGACAAAAAATTAGATCTAATAAATTGAAATCCTGCTGTTTAAAAAAAAAAGACAATGCACGAGGTGTGATTTAGGAGGGGAAAGCAGAAGCACAAATATATAAGAAACCAATGAAACAAGGAATTTTAAATTATAAGAGACTTAGTTTGCAGACTTAAATAAGTCTGGAAACCTACATGAAATGAGTAATTTCCTAGGGAAGTACAGATTACCAAAATTGATGCAATTAAAGTTAGAAAGTCTAATCAACTCAACTTTCATAGAACAAACAAAGTTCAGTTCAGTCGCTCAGTCGTGTCCGACTCTTTGCGACCCCATGAATCGCAGCACGCCAGGCCTCCCTGTCCATCACCAACTCCTGGAGTTCACCCAGACTCACGTCCATCGAGTCAGTGATGCCATCCAGCCATCTCATCCTCTGTCGTCCCCTTCTCCTCCTGCCCCCAATCCCTCCCAGCATCAGAGTCTTTTCCAATGAGTCAACTCTTCGCATGAGGTGGCCAAAGTACTGGAGTTTCAGCTTTAACATCATTCCTTCCAAAGAAATCCCAGGGTTGATCTCCTTCAGAATGGACTGGTTGAATCTCCTTGCAGTCCAAGGGACTCTCAAGAGTCTTCTCCAACACCACAGTTCAAAAGCATCAGTTCTTCGGCACTCAGCTTTCTTCACAGTCCAACTCTCACATCCATACATGACCACTGGAAAAACCACAGCCTTGACTAGACGGACCTTTGTTGGCAAATGTCTCTGCTTTTCAATATGCTATCTAGGTTGGTCATAACTTTTCTTCCAAGGAGTAAGCGTCTTTTAATTTCATGGCTGCAGTCACCATCTGCAGTGATTTTGGAGCCCCCAAAAGTTATCACCCCACAAAAACTCACCAGTCTCAGATACGCACATTCTATGTGAGAAAAATTTTAAAACAAACTTGAAAGACCCAAACACAGATCTGAACAGTGAAAAGACATCTGTCCTTGGATAGAATTCATATGTAAAGATTTCAGTTCTCAAGTTAGTTTATAAATTTAATGCAATCCAAGGAACTTTACAGAACTTCCCTGGTGGCTCAGAATGTAAAGAATCTGCCTGCAATGCAGGAGACCCAGGTTTGATTCCTAGGTCAGGAAGATCCCCTGGAGAAGGGAATGGCTACCCACTCCAGTATTCTTGCCTGAAGAATCCCAAAGACAGAGGAGCCTGGTGGGCTGCAGTCCCCAGGGTCACAAAGAGTCAGACATGACTGAGTGACTAACACTTAAAAGAAATTTTATAGAACTAGACTGAACTGTTTTGTTTGAACTGTGCTAATATACTACATATTCAAAATGTAATAAAACCAACAAATATGGGCAAAAACAAACTGGAATAAATCAAGCAAATAAACTATTTCAAATGAATAATTTAACCACAGTGAAGGAGAAAAGAAAGAACAAATTCCAGTAATTTTTTTTTTTTTTTTTGGCCATATCCTGCAGCATGAGGGATCTTAGCTTCCTGACCAGAAATCAAACCCTGTGCCCCTTGTAGTGGAGCATGAGCTGTTAACCACTGGACCACCAGTCCCTCACCAATAACTTTTTGACTAAATTCTGACTAACAAACAAAACTGAAAAAAAGATTCTAAACTGTTAATATGTCTTTTTAAAATGGTGGTATCACTTAATTTTACAACAACCTAATACATTCTAGGACTGAACCAACAAAATTGTTGAGCATCAGGTTTTTCCACACAGAAAAGCAATACAAAAATGGAAAACTAGAGAACTCTATGGTTTTAAATGGCAATTGCAGGTTTATGTATGAACTCATGATGAGATGAAGACAGAGAGGGAGGAGGAAAGGGAGGAAGGAGTGGGCAGGTGAGTCTAGCCACGTAAAAATGTGTATTAAGGGTAGTACACAACACATTTCCTAGCTCTCTCCACTAAGGAGAACTAGAACCAAAGATGCTCTAGTAGGAATGAACACCTAGCACCCAGATTCTATCTCCTAAATACTCTCCTCCATTAAACAGAATCAGGGTTCCTTGGATAAATGGCTAATTTAAAGCTAGAGAAGGGAAAGTAAAAGATGAACCTGGAATATTTGGAGCTGGAAAAGCAAAGAAACACTTAAAGAATGAGGCAGCATTGTAAAATTTGACAACAACAAAACCCAAACTCCAAACAAACAACAAAGAAACCACTGGCTATAAAGAAACCAATCTGAGCAAAAAATAAGTTAATAAGACATTACAGCTCACTGAATAAGATACTAGGAATATATAAGTCCATAGTCATAAAAGAAAAAAAAAAGTCAGCAAAAAGGAAAAGCTTCTTACAGTAGAATGCTAGTAAATGCCGAGACAACAACCAAATTAGAGCACCACCATTTCACAAATATAGTCATAACTGACTAGCAGATGATAAGCTAGCATATTAAAGATTAAAGAATAGATAATCTACCAAATTTCAAAGACTCTCCAAACAGAATATTAATTGTACAGTGAAAAAGAGTAACTTTTCAATGGAAAAATTTGGCTGACATTATCTCAAGCAAGTGATCAAAGTTATCAGTAATGAGATTAAAATCAGATGCCTACAGATCTGACACATCTAAGAGACATCACTTTTGAAGTACTCTTGCTAAAAATATACAACCTCATACTGGTGAAATTATTTGCAGGGAAGCAATAAGACACAGACGTAGAGAACAGACTTATGGACATGGAAGAAGGGGAGGAAGGTGAGAGTGGATATATGGAGAGAGTGACATGGAAATATACATCACAGTATATAAAACAGATGCCAATGGGAATTTGCTGTATGACTCAGGGAACTCAATCTGAGGCTCTGTAACAACCTAGACCAGAAGGACGGGGAGAGAGGTGGGAGGGAGGTTCAAGAGAGAGGGGGGATATATATATATATATAGAGAGAGGGTATATATATATAGTTGATTCATGTTGATGTTTGGCAGAAACCAACACAATACTATAAAGCAATTATCCTTCAATTAAAAATAAATAAATTACACACACACACAACCCCAATCTAACCATGAGGAAATATAAGCAAACTCATACTGAGAAAAATTTTACAAAGTAATTGGCCTGCACTCTTCAAAAAGGTCAAGACCACCAAAGTCTAAGATTAATGAATAATTCCAGGTTAAAAGGATCCTAAAGAGACATAATAACTAAATGTAACATGTCATCCTGGGTTGGACCCTAGGTGTTTATTTTTTGCCAAAGAAGACCTTATTAGAACTAGCAAAACATGAATATAGCCTTTAGATTAGACAGTAGTATTGATCACACGGACCACAGCCACGTCTAACGCAATGAAACTAAGCCATGCCGTGTAGGTCCACCCAAAACGGATGGGTCATAGCGGAGAGGTCTGACAGAATGTGGTTCGCTGGAGAAGGGAATGGCAAACCACTTCAGTATTCTTGCCTTGAGAACCCCATGAACAGTATGAAAAGGCAAAATGATAGGATACTGAAAGGGGAACTCCCCGGGTCGGTAGATGCCCAATATGCTACTGGAGATCAGTGGAGAAATCACTCCAGGAAGAATGGATGGAACCAAAGCAAAAACAATACCCAGTTGTGGATGTGACTGGTGACAGAAGCAAGGTCTGGTGCTGTAAAGAGCAATATTGCATAGGAACTTGGAATGTTCAGATCAGATGTTAGGTCCATGAATCAAGGCAAATTCAGTTCAGTTACTTCAGTCACTCAGTCGTGTCCGACTCTTTATGACCCTATGAATCGCGGCACGCCAGGCCTCCCCGTCCATCACCAACTCCTGGAGCTCACTCAAACTCACGTCTATCAAGTCTGTGATGCCATCCAGCCATCTCATCCTCTGTCGTCCCCTTCTCCTCTGGTGCCCAATCCCTCCCAGCATCAGAGTCTTTTCCAATGAGTCAGCTCTTTGTATGAGGTGGCCAAAGTATTGGAGTTTCAGCTTTAGCATCATTCCTTCCAAAGAATACCCTGGGCTGATCTCCTTTTGAATGGACTGGTTGGATCTCCTTGCAGTCCAAGGGACTCTCAAGAGTCTTCTCCAACACAAGGCAAATTGGAGTGGTCAAATAGGAGATGGCAAGACTGAAAGTCAACATTCCTGGAATCAGCGAACTAAAATGGACTGAAATGGGTGAATTTAACTCAGATGACCATTATATCTACTACTGTGGGCAAGAATCCTCTAGAAGAAATGGAGTAGCCATCATGGTCAACAAGAGTTCGAAATGCAGTACTTGGATGAAATCTCAAAAATGACAGAATGATCTCTGTTCGTTTCCAAGGAAAATCATTCAATCCAAATCATTCCAAATCAAAATCATTCAATCACGGTAATCCAAGCCTATGCCCCAACCAGTAACGCTGAAGAAGCTGAAGTTGAATGGTTCTATGAAGACCTACAAGAGATTTTAGAACTAACACCCAAAAAAGATGTCCTTTTCATTATAGGGGACTGGAATGCAAAAGTAGGAAGTCAAGAAACACCTGGGGTAACAGGCAAATTTGGCCTTGGAGTATGGAATGAAGCAGGACAAAGGCTAACAGAGTTTTGCTAATAGAGTTTGCTGGTCATAGCAAACACCATCTTCCAACAACACAAGAGAAGACTCTACACATGGACATCACCAGATGGTCACACTGAAATCAGACTGATAATATTCTTTGCAGCCAAAAATGGAGAAGCTCTATACAGTCAACAAAAACAAGACTGGGAGCTGACTGTGGCTCAGATCATGAACTCCTTATTGCCAAATTCAGACTGAAATTGAAGAAAGTAGGGAAAACCACTAGACCATTCAGGTATGACCTAAATCAAATCCCTTATGATTATACAGTGGAAGTAAGAAATAGATTTAAGGGACTAGACCTGATAGACAGAGTGCCTGATGAACTATGGATGGCGGTTCATGACACTGTACAGGAGACAGGGATCAAGACCATCCTCATGGAAAAGAAATGCAAAAAAGCAAAATGGCTGTCTGAGGAGGCTTTACAAATAGCGGTGAAAAGAAGAGAAGTGAAAAGTAGAGGAGAAAAGGAAAGATATAAGCATCTGAATGCAGAGTTCCAAAGAATAACAAGGAGAGATAAGAAAGCCTTCCTCAGCGATCAATGCAAAGAAATAGAGGAAAACAATAGAATGGGAAAGACTAGAAATCTCTTCCAAAAAATTAGAGATACCAAGGGAACATTTCATGCAAAGATAGGCTCCATAAAGGACAGAAATGGTATGGACCCAAGAGAAGCAGTGATATTAAGAAGAGGTGGCAAGAAAACACAGAAGAACTCTACAAAAAAGAGCTTCATGACCCAGATAATCATGATGGTGTCATTACTCACCTAGAACCAGACATCCTGGAATGTGAAGTCAACAGGGCCTTGGAAAGCATCACTACGAACAAAGCTAGTGGAGGTGATGGAATTCCAGGTGAGCTATTTCAAATTCTGAAAGATGATGCTGTGAAAGTGCTGCACTCAATATGCCAGCATATTTGGAAAACTCAGCAGTCACCACAGGACTGGAAAAGGTCAGTTTTCATTCCAATCCCAAAGAAAGGCAATGCCAAAGAATGCTCATACTACCGCACAATTGCACTCATCTCACACGCTAGGAAAATAATGCTCAAAATTCTCCAAGCCAGGCTTCAGCAATACGTGAACCATGAACTTCCAGATGTTCAAGCTGGATTTAGAGAAGGCAGAGGAACCAGATATCAAATTGCCAACATCTGCTGGATCATGGAAAAAGCAAGAGAGTTGCAGAAAAACATCTATTTCTGCTTTATTGACTGTGCCAAAGCCTTTGACTGTGTGGATCACAATAAACTGTGGAAAATTCTGAAAGAGATTGGAATACCAGACCACCTGATCTGCCTCTTGAGAAACCTATATGCAGGTCAGGAAGCAACAGTTAGAACTGGACATGGAACAACAGACTGGTTCCAAATAGGAACAGGAGTATGTCAAGGCTGTATATTGTCACCCTGTTTATTTAACTTCTATGCAGAGTACATCATGAGAAACACTGGGCTGGAAGAAGCACAAGCTGGAATCAAGATTGCCGGGAGAAATATCAATAACCTCAGATATGCAGATGACACCACCCTTATGGCAGAAAGTGAAGAGGAACTGAAGAACCCCTTGATGAAAGTAAAAGAGGAAAGTTAAAAAGTTGGCTTAAAGCTCAACATTCAGAAAATGAAGATCATGGCATCTGGTCCCATCAGTTTATGGGAAATAGATGGGGAAACAGTGGAAACAGTGTCAGATTTTATTTTTTTGGGGGGCTCCAAAATCACTGCAGATGGTGACTGCAACCATGAAATTAAAAGACGCTTACTCCTTGGAAGGAAAGTTATGACCAACCTAGATAGCATATTCGAAAGCAGAGACACTACTTTGCCAACAAAGGTCCATCTAGTCAAGGCTATGGTTTTTCCAGTGGTCATGTATGGATGTGAGAGTTGGACTGTGAAGACAGCTGAGCGCCGAAGAGTTGATGCTTTTGAACTGTGGTAGGGGAGAAGACTCTTGAGAGTCCCTTGGACTGCAAGGAGATGCAACCAGTCCATCCTAAAGGAGATCAGTCCTGGGTGTTCACTGGAAGGACTGATGCTGAAGCTGTAACTCCAGTACTTTGGCTACCTCATGTGAAGAGCTGACTCACTGGAAAAGACCCTGATGCTGGGAGGGATTGGGGGCAGGAGGAGAAGGGGACGACAGAGGATGAGATGGCTGGATGGCATCACTGACTCGATGGATGTGAGTTTGAGTGAACTCCGGGAGTCGGTGATGGACAGGGAGGCCTGGCGTTTTGTGATTCATGGGGTCGCAAACAGTCGACACTACTGAGCAACTGAACTGAACTGATTGTAGCAATGGTAATATACTGTTTTGATAACTGTATTGTGGCAATACACATGTTCCTGTTCTTACGAACATTTCTGATATTCAGGGTGAAAAGGCATGGGGCAGCAACTCACTCTTAAGTGGTTGAGAAAAAGAAACTGTTTATTTTTATAAACATATTAAAATATTAACAATTAGAATCTGAGAATGGTATATACAATTTCCTTGTACTGCTGCTAAGTAACTTCAGTCGTGTCTGATTCTGTGTGACCCCATAGACGGCAGCCCACCAGGCTCCCTGGTCCCTGGGATCCTCCAGGCAAGAACACTGGAGTGGGTTGCTATTTCCTTCTCCAATGCCTGAAAGTGAAAAGTGAAAGTGAAGTCGCTCAGTCGTGCCTGACTCTTAGGGACCCCATCGACTGGGGCCCACCAGGCTCCTCCATTCATGGGATTTTCCAGGCAAAAGTACTGGAGTGGGGTGCCATTGCCTTCTCCGTTCCTTGTACTAGAGTCTTTCAAATTTTCTGTAAGCCTGAAATATCAAAATAAAAAACACTTTCCATTTCATTTTTATATTTCTTATAAGAATTCTATGTAATAGAGTCTTTATTTAAATGGATACTATATACTTTCATCAATACAGACACTCTAAATGATAAAATACTGTCATTTTATTTATTATTTTGCTTTTGCTTTTAGTGATAAACAAATTAACAATGTATCTTATAATCAGTGAAACCTTATATTCAAGGAAATACAATGATTCCAAAGTTTCATAGGAAAGTCATGCTTTAAATGGCACAAACTAATCCTACTGTATTTCTCAGTTCAGAAAAAAGTCAGTACGATTATCACAAAATCACATAAGTACCTTGTGTTGCTGGAATAATCCCACATGGCCACCTCTAGGAGGCTCCGAACCCAGGTCTTGGAAGGCTCCTTCAGAAATTTTTGCTGGTAGATCCCTACTACAAGATCCTCTACAGTGAGAAGTTCTAGATCTTGTCTGATTTCTTCCATTGGTAAATAAAAACAAACATAAAATTAGTGAATTCAGGTAGACAGAACATGTAAATGAAAATGGAAACACACATACTAAAATGCATTTGAGCAGTGACCCAGTTTAACTTACCTGATGACTTTGCCATATGCTTCAAACACCAGTTGACTCTGGCTCTATCATCAGACTAGAGAAGGGAAAAAATTTTACTTGGATTTTCTATTACTTTCAATTAATAAGGCCCTTTCAAACTGTGGGAGGGAGGATGGGGAAGGGGAAGGGAAAGGCTGAAGAGTCCACGATAACTAAATGAGAATGGTTAAAAAAAAAAAAAAAAGGGCAACATATACTAGAAAATACTGCTAATAATAACCAGTTACGTTCATAAGGCATTGTTAATATACTTTATGAACAGCAAGTGAGACTTAGGGTAGGCAAACGAAACCAATGTTCAGAAAAAGATAAGGTGATTTACGTTCATGGTGAGAAATGTTTGATTTTTACTGTTTTATTAATAAAACAGTAAGGTTAAAACCCAATTCTACTACACCAAGCCTGAAAGAATTTACACAAAACAAAGAATAAAATTACAAAAAGAAGATCAAGGAATTACTACAAAAATAGTTCTGAATAAATGGTACTCTTGCCTGGAAGTGATAGGTGTACAAACTAGAAACCCATCCTTCAGGGTAAAAAGATATTGAAGATATTTCAGAAGGAGGAACTATAAACATGAAATCTACCAAAGGTGAAATATATTCAGTTACTGCAGTCTTCAAAATCCGTCCAATATTACACAAATGTAGAAGAAAAGGCATTATACATACCTAATTACATTCAAAGCAACTAAAAATGAACATATTTTAACACACAGTTAAGACACAGGCGAAAGTTCTTTCTTTGGGTATCTTTCATGGATCTTCTATTTTCTAAGTAGATGACTTAAAAGAAATTCTTATGTTGAAATTACCTTGCAGTAGATAGGTGGCCAATTCCCTGGGTTTGGATGAATGAATCTATAAAGATTTTCTAACACAGTTGCTTGGTCATGCCCAGATTCAAAGTGTGAAATAGGAATCTTGTGACTAGAATCACCTGAAGGAAATAAAAAGGTAGGTAGGAGTTAAAATTTGACCAAGACAGATATTATGGATTAGGTATAGAAGGGTGGGTATAGGAAGGAGTAATGGGTAACTTGTATTTAAGTACTTGTACAAAGCCTGGTTATGGTCAGGTACTTTACAAATTTTATCCCATAATATTATAAAATAGGTAGTATATACCTGTGGCGGATTCATTTTGATATTTGGCAAAACTAATACAATTATGTAAAGTTTAAAAATAAAATAAAAAAAATAGGTAATATACATATTAAAGAAGAGGGAACTGAGAATCACAGAAGTTAACAGTAAGTTAACAGCTGGTGAACAGTGGAGTCAGGACTCAAGCCCAGGCTTGTTAAGTGAAAGCAGCAGTGTTTTCACCATTTCTAAGCTGCTCTTCACGAATCTGTTTTATTAAAAAGACTGGAGACCTTGTAAACCAGTAATGACTGGTTTTTAGAAGGTTGTAAAATGGTATTTCCACTTCCAGTAAAATACAGACGAAGTAATACAAACTTCCCACAAAAATTTAGGATATCAAAAACAGCTACAGTAGCAAGGAATTATTAGGTCAAAAGCAAAATAAGCCACAGAGGTGATCAAATGCAAAGAGAGGTGATCAAAATGCAAAGAGAGGTGATCAAAATGCAAAGAAGTCAGAGAGGTCAGCCTAACTCTGGAGGCAGTTTTTACCCTGGAGTCATTTGCTAATTCCTTAATAGAAAGTTTACTGGCTAAGAAGTTTCAGACAGCTTTGGGGGCCTGGTTTGTGAGACCCCTGGTGTCTAGAAAAAGCAATCATAAATCCTTTCTAGAAGAGAAATATCAACCTCAAGTTACCTTAAACCATTTTTTTTCCCCAGATAATCTATATGAATAAACCAGGTAAACACACACGAAAGAGAGAACCAAGACAAAGTTGAAAGACAAAATCGAGTCCAGAAGCGGAAGTTTCTGGACATAGATTTTAAATAATCATGCTTATTATTTGATGAGATCAAATTACAAATTTCAACATAAAATTGGAAACTATTAAGAAAAAGAATGCTAGGAACTCTCTGGTGGTCTAGTGATGGGGACTTGGCATTTTCACTGCTGGGGCCCTGGGTTCAATCCTTCAAGCAGCGCTGTGCAGCCAATTAAAAAAATAATACAGGAAGAGTTCAAGTTCTGGTAATGACAGACTAAGGAAATGATAGAACACATCAAACACCTGCTTGAAGGCACTGCAGAGACACAAATGAAGAGAGGAATTTTAAGTCCAAAATCTTAAAATGAAGAAATCCTACAGAGCTGAATCTGGCAGTTGGGTAGAAGAGATACAGAGACTGAGAAACTGAGATTTCTACAGACCTAGAGCTAGTAAGAATTTAATATATTACTCCAGAATTACTTGTGTATATATAAAAATTTATAAAAAATACTCAATTGTCTTCTGGCCTCCACTGTTTATGCTGTGAAGCCCATTATAAACTTTACTGATGATTTCTTTGCATGTGTGCCAAGTCATATCTACTGTTCAGCACTCAAAAATGACAAGACCTGTTAAGAGAGCTGAATATGTGACTGAACATCAAGATAAACAGACTGCAAAAATATATCCAAAAAAGAAGATCGCCATAATAGTTAACCAACATAAAACTTTAAAAAAACAAGGCTTATTATGTTCAAGGAAATAAAATTACTGATAACTTAAACAGAACCATAAAAAAGAACAAATGTAGACTCAAAACCTGAAAATACATTCCCCAAACCATTTTAGAATGGCAAAACAGCCTTGATGAGAAAATAAAGATTAACCTCAGGTTTAACATGAATGCACAAATCCTAAAACAAACTATTGGCTTGTCCAAAAAGTTTGGTTTTTCTGTAAAATGGCTCTAGTAGTGCTTTAGGTGTCTTTAACTTCATTCAAAACAGTTTTGTTCCACTGTATTATAACAGTTGTCATATCAGTGTGCATTTTAAAGAGTTTACCAAAACTGCTGAATTTTTGTGAAGCCATTTTAATACTGAAGACGGAAGGGAAAAAAAGCCACATTTTCAGAATAATATGCTTTATTATTTCAAGGTAAAAACACAACTGAAGCACAAAGAAAAATTTGTGATGTATATAGGAAAGGTCTTGTGACTGATCAGATGTGCCAAAAGTGGTTTGCACAGTTTCATGGTAGAGATTTCTTGCTGGACGATGCTTCATGGTTGGGCAGACCAGTTGAAGGTGACAGCAATCAAACTGAGATATTGAGAACAATGAACTTTATTCCACATGGGAGATAAGTGACATACTCAAAATATCCAACTCAACCACTGAAAATCAAAACACTATGGTAACTGCTTTTATTAAATATGTTTGGGCTGCACATGAGGAAAAAAAACACAACCTTCTTGATCATATTTCTGAATGCAATTCTCTACTTAAAACATAACAAAAACATTTCGTTTTCTGAATAAATTGTGATGGGTGATAAAAAGCAGATACAGTATAATAATGTAAGTGGAAGATATCATGGGGAAAGCAAAATGAATCACCACCAACCACACCAAAGGCCGATCTTCATCCAAAGAAGGTGATGGTGTGTACATGATGGGACTGGAAGGGATGAGCTTCTTCTGGAAAACCAAACGATTCATTCCAATAATTACTACTCCCAATTAGACCAACAGAAAGCAGCACTCAATGAAAAGCATCCAGAATTAGCCAAAAGAAAACATAGAATCTTCCATAAGGATAACACAAGTCTGCATGTTTCTTTGATGACCAGGCAAAAGCTGTTAAAGCTTGGCTGGGAAGTTCTGATTTATTCACCATAGTCACTAGCCACTGCACCTTCAAATTTCCATTTATTTTGATCTTTACAAACTTCTTTTAAAGAAAAAAAATTTCAATTCTCTGGTGTAAAAGGCACCTGGAATAATTCTTTGTTCTAAAAGGAAGATGGAATTATGAAGTTGCTGAAAAATGGTAGAAGTTAGTGGAAAAAAATGGTGAATCACTGTTTAATAAAGCTCTTGGTAAAAATGAAAAACGTGTCCTTTATTTTTACTTTTTAAAAACCAAAGGAACTTTTTGATCAACCCATATTAGCAAAGTGAATCCAGCAATTTATTTAAGAGTTATATAGTGAAAATGTTGGATTTGTTCGTGGAATGTAAGGTTAGTTTTTAAGATTAGTAAATCACCATATAAACAAAAGACACAAATCATCTGATATACAGAAAAAGTATTCATTAAAATATGCAACTGATATCTCTAGTGAAAGTGGGAACAAAAGGGAACTTCTTTATCCTGATAAACAGTATATACCAAAACTAAAAAAGAGAGAGAAAAACGATAGCAAACAGAACACTCACTGGTGAAAGATTAGAAACTAGAGTTCACAGCCAACACACTAGGACAAACAGGTTTTAAACGTTTTAAATAAAAGATACAGACTAGAAGAAGTCATTTCACAAATATAAGGAACTTTCTAAAAACCTCAGTTTAGCAAAGGTGGGATAAAACCAAAACAAAAAATAAACAATTAGAAAATATAATTTTGATTCAATTAAAAAAATACTAAAGAGAATAATTTTTAAATAAAATCAATTTTATTTCTGAGAAAAAAATATAATTGAGATCTATTACATATAATTAACAAGAAAAATGATAAGCTATAACTAATAAGATAAAGACTATAGAGAAAACTAAGACTTTATTATAAAGAACTACACATTTAAAAAATAAGAGTAGCTCTATATTAAAACATTTCTAACTGGGGAATTTTTGCAGAAACCAATGCCAGTGGCATTAATATGTCTCTGGTCAAAAATGTGTAAACATAAAGAATATCATGAAGCTGTCAGTTCTTTTCAAAATGATTCAAAGATTCAAATATATTCAAAATACTGAGATTAGTTTCTCTGCACAGAGGACAAGAAGGCAAAGTAAAAGGACCTGAGTTCACCTCCTCTCGCTAAGAGTCAGACACGACTGAGCGACTTCACTTTCCCTTTTCACTTTCATGCATTGGAGAAGGCAATGGCACCCCACTCCAGTACTCTTGCCTGGAGAGTCCCAGGGATGGGGGATCCTGGTGGGCTGCCGTCTATGGGGTCGCACAGAGTTGGACACGACTGAAGTGACTTAGCAGCAGCAGGAAACACTAAAAATCACAACTAACTGCTGAAAAACTAGCAATAAAGAAGACTGGAACCTCTCCAAAAAATATTCTACCTCCAAAAACAAAAAAAGAACATCACAACAAGATGGTGGGGGCACATTTGCAAAATAATCAAATCTCACACCTGCCAGTTGGGTGAAGCACAAACTGGAAAATATCTCAGAAGTTCTCCCACAGGCATGACAGTTCTGAGCCTTGTGTCAGGCTCCTTAGTCCGGGGGCCTGCTATTGGGAGGAGGAGCCACCAGAGCCATTTGGCTTTGAAGGCTAGCAAGGCTTGCTACAAGAGCTCCAGTGGGCTGGAGGGAAGCAGAAACCCCGGTCTTGGAGAGCACACACAAGATCTCATGTGTACCAGGACCCAGGGGGAAAAGCAGCAGCTTCATAGGAGTCTGGGCTAGACTCACCTGCTGGTCCTAGAGGATCTTCTTGCAAAGCGGGGGCTGCTGTGGTTCACTGTGGGGACAAGAGCACTGGTGGAAAAGGTTCTGGGGCATGCACACTGCTGTGAGCTGTCCTGAAGGATACCATTTTAATGCCAGGTCCTAGCCCCACCCAACAGCCTGAAGGTTCCAGTGCTGAGATGCCTCAAGCCAAAAAATAAACAGAGTGGGAACATATCCCTACTCAAAAGACAAGCTGCTTAAAGTTTTCCTGAGCTCAGTGAAGTCGCTCAGTGTCCGACTCTTTGTGACCCTATGGATTGTAGCCTACCAGGCTCCTCCCTTCCATGGGATTCTCCAGGCAAGAGTACTGGAGTGGGTTGCCATTTCCTTCTCCAGGTGATCTTCCTGAGCTCAAAGCTGCCTCTAAACACAATCTTTGCCACTGCCCTGCCCGCCAGAGGAACAGGACCCAGCTCCAACCACCAGGGGGCAGACACCAGAAGAAAAATGAATTACAACCTTGTAGCCAATGGGACTACAAAGACAGAAAGTGAGACAAAGTGGGATGACAGAGGAATAGGTTCCAGATGAAGGAACAACAACAAAAAAACACTAAGTTGAGATAGACAATCTACCTGAAAAAGAATTGAGTGTAATGACAGTAAAGAGGATCCAAAATCTTGGAAAAAGAATGGAGGCACAGACCACGAAGATACAAGAAATGTTCAACGAAGAGCCAGATGATATAAAGAACAAACAGAGTGGTAAATGCAGTAAATGAAAAATACACTAGAAGGAATCAATAGCAAAATCAATGAGGCAGAAGAATGGATAAGTGAGCTGGAAGACAGAATGGTGGAACTCACAGCTGTGGAACAGAATAAAGAAAACAAAAGAAAAAAGAATAAAAAGAAATGAGGACAGTTTAAGAGAACTCTGAGACAATATTAAATGCACGAGAATTCATGTTATAGGGGTCCTGAAAGAAGATGTAGAGAAAGGGCCTGACAAAATATTTGAAGATATAATATCTGAAAACTTCCCTATTATGGAAAAGTCACCCAAGTTGAGGAGGCAGAGTCATGTACAGCAGAAACCCAAGGAGGAATGTGCCAAGACACATGTTAACCAAATTGATAAAAATAAAAGACAAAAGTAAAATATTAAAAGCAACAAGTGAAAAGCAACAAATAACATTAAGAGAATCCCTGTAAGGTTATCAGCTGATTCTTCAGGAAAAACTCTACAGGCCAGAAGAAAATGGTTGGACATATATAAAATGATGAAGGGAAAAATGACAACCAAAAATACTCTACTCAGCAAGGCTCTCATTCATATTTGATGCAGAAATCAAAAGCTTTATAGACAAGCAAAAGTTGTGAGAATTCAGCACTACCAAGCCAGTTTCATAACAAATAGTACAGGAACTTCTCTAAATGGAAATGAAAAGGCTGCAACTAGAAACAAAATTACAAATAGGAAAGCTCACTAGTACACACAGTAAAAACAGGAAATCACTCACACAGAATGAGTAGAGTACAAATGCAGGATAATGGAAACACATTTGAAATTAAGAGACCAGCAACTTAATCTTGGATATATAGACTTCTATGTAAACAGATCAAGTGCTCCAACCAAAAGACATACAGTGGTTGAACGTCCAAAAATAAGACCACATATATGCTGTTTACAAGAGAACCACTTCAGATCTAGGGATACATACAGACTGAAAGCGAGGAGATGGAAAACGACATTCCATGCAAAAGAAAATCAACAAGGGAATAATCCTCGTATCAGAAAAAATGAACTTCAAAATAAAGACATACAAGATACAAAGAAGGATACTACCTAATGATCAAGTTCAGTTCAGTTGCTCAGTCATGTCTGATTCTTCGTGACCACCACGGACTGCAGCACAGCAGACCTCCCTGTCCATCACAAACTCCCAGAGTTCACACAAACGCAGATCCATTGAGTCAGTGATGCCATCCAGCCATCTCATCCTCTGTTGTCCCCTTCTCCTCCTGCCCCCAATCCCTCCCAGCATCAGAGTCTTTTCCAGTGAGTCAACTCTTCACATGAGGTGGCCAAAGTACTGGAGTTTCAGCTTTAGCATCATTCCTTCCAAAGAACACCCAGGACTGATATCCTTTAGAATGGACTGGTTGGATCTCCTTGCAGTCCAAGGGACTCTCAAGAGTCTTCTTCAACACCACAGCTCAAAAGCATCAATTCTTTGGTGCTCAGCTTTCTTTATAGTCCAACTCTCACATCAATACATGATTACTGGAAAAACCGTAGCTTTGACTAGACGGACCTTTGTTGGCAAAGTAATGTCTCTGTTTTTGAATATGCTGTCTAGGTTGATCATAAATTCTCTTCCAAGGAGGAAGTGTCTTTAAATTTCATGGCTGCAGTCACCATTTGTAGTGATTTTGGAGCCCCCAAAAACAGTCTGACACTGTTTCCCCATCTATTTCCCATGAAGTGATGGGACCAGATGCCATGATCTTCGTTTTCTGAATGTTGAGCTTTAAGCCAACTTTTTCACTCTCCTCTTTCACTTTCATCAAGCGGTTCTTTAGTTCCTCTTCACTTTCTGCCATAAGGGTGATGTCATCTGCATATCTGAGGTTATTGATCCGGCAATCTTGATTGAAGCTTGTACTTCATCTAGCCCAGCGTTTCTCATGATGTACTCTGCATATAAGTTAAATAAACAGGGTGACAATATACAGCCTTGAAGTACTCCTTTCCCAATTTGGAACCAGTCTGCTGCTCCATGTCCGGTTCTAAACTGTAGCTTCCTGATCTGCATACAGATTTCTGAAGAGGCAGGTCAGGTGGTCTGGTATTCCCTTCTCTTTAAAAATTTTCCAGAGTTTGTTGTGGTTCACACTGTCCAAGGCTTTGGCATAGTCAAGAAAGCAGATGTTTTTCTGGAACTCTCTAGCTTCTTCAATGATCCAGTGGATGTTGGCAATTTGATCTCTGCTTCTTCAGCCATTTCTAAATCCAGCTTGAATACCTGGAAATTCACGGTTCATGTATTGCTGAAGCCTGGCTCAGAGAATTCTGAGCATTACTTTACTAGCATGTGAGATGAGTGCAAATGTGTGGTACTTTGAGCATTCTTTGGCATTGCCTTTTTTGGGGATTAGAATAAAAACTGACCTTTTCCAGTCCTGTGGCCACTGCTGAGTTTTCCAAATTTGCTGGCATATTGAGTGCAGCACTTTCACAGCATCATCTTTCAGGATTTGAAATAGCTCAACGGGAATTCCATCACCTCCACTAGTATTGTTCATAGTAATGCTTTCTAAGGCCCACTTGACTTCATATTCCAGGATGTCTGGCTCTGGGTGAGTGATCACACCATCATGATTATCTGGGTCATGAAGATTTTTTTGTATAGTTCTTCTGTGTATTCTTGCCACCTCTTCTTAATATCTTCTGCTTCTGTTAGGTCCATACAATTTCTGTCCTTTATCAAGCCCATTGTTGCATGAAATGTTCCCTTGGTATCTCTAATTTTCTTGAAGACATCTCCAATGTTTCCCATTCTATTGTTTTCCTCTATTTCTTTGCACTGATCACTGAGGAAGGCTTTCTTATCTCTCCTTGCTATTCTTTGGAACTCTGCATCCAAATGGGTATATCTTTGCTTTTTTCCTTTGCCTTTCACTTTTCTTGTATTAACAGCTATTTGTAAGGCTTCCTCAGACAACCATTTTGCATTTCTTTTCCTTGGGAATGGTCTTGATCCCTGCCTCCTGTACAATGTTACGAACCTCTGTCCATAGTTCTTCAGGCACTCTGTCTATCAAATCTAATCCCTTGAATCTATTTGTCACTTCTACTGTATAATGATCAAGAGATCAATCCAAAAAGAGGAATTAACAATTTTACATGCAATCAACATAGGAGCAATAATAATATAATGCAAATGCTAACAGTCATAGAGATTCAGGTTTGATCTCTGTGTTGGGAAGAGGAAGAAATGGGCCTCTGGGCCTGGAGAAGGAAATGGAAACCAATTCCAGGATTCTTGCTGAAACAAATCCCATGGACAGAGGAGCCTGGCAGGCTACAATCCATAGGGTCACAAGAGTCAGACACAACTGAGCAACTGAACAAGACACACGCACCAGCCATGAAAGGAGAAGTCAACAGTAACACAAGAGTGGGGACTTCAACATTACATTTATATCAACAGACAGATCATCCAAATTGAAATCAGTAAGAAACGCAGGTCTTAAATACACATTAGACAGACTTAACTGATACTTATAAGAACATTCCATCTGAAAGCAGCAGAATACAAATCCTTCTCAAGTGCACATGAAACATTCTCCAGGAGTGATCACAGGCTAGGCTACAAAGCAAGCTTGGGTAAAACTGCAATTACATCAATCTTTTCCAACCACAACACTAGAAGATTTTTTAAAAAATCAAGAAAAAAAAACCTCAGAGGATAAACAATATGCTGCTACATAACTAATGGATCATGGGGAAGAAAGAGGAAATAAAAAAATACTTAGAGATAAATGCAAACAAAAGCACGATGATCCAAATTTATGGGATGCATCAAAAGCAGTTCTAAGAGGGAAGTTTATAAGCAATACAATCTTATCTCAGGAAACAAGAAAAATCTGTCAAACAAAAAAATCTAACATTACACCTAGAGCAACCAGAGGAAAAAACAAAAACTTAAAATTAGCAGAAGGAAAGAAAGAGCAGAAATAAATGAAATGGAGACAAAACAATAAATTAAATAGAGACAAAATAAACAATAGACAAGGTCAATGAAACCAAAAGCTGGTTCTTTGAGAAGATAAACAAAATTGATAAACCTGTAGCTAGACTCATCAAGGAAAAAAGGGAGAGGGCTGAACTTAAAACTAGAAGTGAAATAAGAAGAAATTATAATGGATACCACAGAAATACAAAGGATCAAAGGAAGCTACTATGAGAAACTACACACCAATAAAATGGACAATCTAGAAGAAACAGACAAATTATTAGAAAAGTGTGTGCGTATCTGTGCTCAGTTGCTCAGTTGTGCTCGATTTTTGGAGACCTTATAGACTGTAGCCCACCAGGCTCCTCTGTCCATGGGATTTTCCAGGCAAGAATACTGGAGTGGGTTGCCATTTCCTCCTCCAGGGGGTCTTCCCACCCCAGGAATGGAACCCATGACTCCTGCACTGAGCCACCTGGGAAGCTTATTAGAAAAGTACAACCTTCCAAACCAGGAAGAAACATAAAATACAAACAGAACAATCATAAGTACTGAGATTGAAACTAATTAAAACACTCCCAACAAAGTTAAGTCCAGGACCAGATGGCATCACAGGCGAGTTCCATTAAACACTTAGAGCAGAGTTAGCATCTATCCATCTGAAACTATTCTGAAAAATGGCACAGGAAGGAACACTTCCAAACTCATTCTGAGGCCAAAATCAGGCAAAGAAGACACACAAAAATATTAGAGGCCACTATCAATGAACAAAGATGCAAAAACCTCAGTAAATACTAGCAAACTAAATCCAACAGTATATTAAAAGGATCATACAACATGATCAAATGGACTTATCCCAAAGATACAAGTATTTTTAAGTATCTCCAAGTCAGTGTGATGCACCCCATTTACAAATTAAAGAAAATCCATAAAAAAGTGGGCACAGATGGAATATACCTCAACATAATAAAGGCCATATGTGACAAATTCAACACCATATTCAATGGTGAAAAGCTAAAACATTCCCTCTAAGACCAGGAACAAAACAAGGATGTCTACTCTCACCACTTTTATTGAACATAGTTTGGGAGTCCTAGCCAGGGCAATCAAAGAAGAAAACAAAACGAATCCAAATTGGAAAAGTAGTAGCATAACCATCACTGTTTGCAAATGACATACTATACATAGAAAATCCTAAAGATGTTACCAGAAAACTTACTACAGTTCATTAATTCAGTAAAATTTTAGGAGACTAAATTAATACACAGAAATCTGTTGCATACTTACACACTAAGAAAAAAAGAACAGAAAGAAAAAATAAGGAAACCATCTCATTTGCCATCACATCAAAAAGAGTAAAATATCTAGGAATAAACTTAACCTAAGGAGGCAAACAATTAGAACTGGACATGGAATAACAGACTGGTTCCAAATAGGAAAAGGAGTACGTCAAGGCTGTATACTGTCACCCTGCTCATTTAACTTATATGCAGAGTACATCATGAGAAACACTGGGCTGAAAGAAGCACAAGTTGGAATCAAGATTGCCGGGAGAAATATCAATAACCTCAGATATGCAGATGACACCACCCTTATGGCAGAAAGTGAAGAGGAACTAAAAAGCCTCTTGATGAAGGTGAAAGAAGAGAGTGAAGAAGTTGGCTTAAAACCCAACAGTCAGAAAACGAAGATCATGGCATCTGGTCCCATTACTTCATGGGAAATAGATGGGGAAACAGTGGAAACAGTGTCAGACTTTGTTTTTTTGGGCTCCAAAATCACTGCAGATTGTGATTGCAGACGTGAAATTAAAAGATGCTTACTCCTTGGAAGAAAAGTTATGACCAACCTAGATAGCATATTCAAAAGCAGAGACATTACTTTGCCAACAAAGGTCCATCTAGTCAAGGCTATGGTTTTTCCAGTGGTCATGTATGGATGTGAGAGTTGGACTGTGAAGAAAGCTGAGCGCTGAAGAATTGATGCTTTTGAACTGTGGTGCTGGAGGAGATTCTTGAGAGTCCCTTGGACTGCAAGGAGATCCAACCAGTCCATTCTAAAGGATATCAGTCCTGGGTGTTCTTTGGAAGGAATGATGCTAAAGCTGAAACTCCAGTACTTTGGCTACCTCATGCAAAGAGTTGACTCACTGGAAAAGACTCTGATGCTGGGAGGGATTGGGGGCAGGAGGAGAAGGGGACAACAGAGGATGAGATGGCTGGATGGCATCACTGACTCAATGGACCTGAGTTTGTGTGAACTCTGGGAGTTTGTGATGGACAGGGAGGCCTGGCGTGCTGCAATTCATGGGGTCACAAAGAGTCAGACAGAACTGAGCAACTCAGCTGAACTGAAGGAGGCAAAAGACCTGTACTCTGAAAACTAGAAGGTGCAGAGGAAAGAAACTAAAGATGACACAGATAGATAATCCATGTTCTCAGATCTGAAGAATCAATATTGTCAAAATGATTATACTACCCAAGGTAGTGTACTGACTCAATGCAATCCCTATCAAATTACCAATGTCACTGTTTTAGAGGACTAGAAAACAAAAACAACCTTAAAATTTGTAGGCAGACACAAAAGACTCCAAAATAGCCAAAGCAATCTTAAGATGAACAGAGCTGGAGGAATCAGGCTCCCTGACTTTAGATTATACTATAAAGCTAAGGTCATCAAAACAGTATGGTACTCATACAAAAACACAGAACAATGGAATAGGATAAAAAGCCCAGAAATAAACCCACTCACCTATGGTCAATAATCTACAGCAAAGAAGGCAAGAATATACAGTGGATAAAGGACAGTCTCTTCACTAAGCGGTGCTGGGAAAAATGGCCAGACACATGTGACAGAACGATATAATATTAAAACATTCTTTAAAAATGTACACAAAAATAAGGTCCAAATGATTAAAAACCTAAATGTAAGACCAGATACTGTAAAACTCTTAAGCGGAAAACAGAACACTCTCTGACATAAATCATGGCAATATCTTTTTGGATCCACATCCTAATAACAATAAAAACAATAATGAACAAATAGGACCTAACTAAAAGCTTTTACACAGGCCTTCCCTAGTGGTCTAGTTGCTAAGACTCTAAGTTCCCAATGCAGGAAGCCCTGGTTTGACCTCTCATCAGGGAGCTAGATCCCATATGCTGCAACAAAGTTTGAAGATCCCCTGGACTACAACTAAGACCTGGCTCAACAAATACATAAATAAAAATAAACAAATATTTAAAAGCTTTTGCACAGCAAAGCAAACCATAAACAAAAACACAAGACAACCCACAGAATTAGAAAAAATATTTTCAAATGATGCAACCCACAAGACATTCCCTCAATCTACAAACAGCTCATGTTGCTGAATTAAAAAAAAAAAAAAAAAAAATGGGTGGAAGATCTTAATAAACATTTTCCCAAAGATGTACAGATGATCAAAACGCACAAAAAAGATGCTCAACTTTGATAATTATCAAAATGCAAATCAAAATTATAATGCAAATAAAAATTATCTCAATAATTTTTATTTTCAAAATTTGCATTATATAAATTTTAAAATAAATTTTATATTTTTATAAATCTTATAAAAACTGCATTACAAATTATAAAATTTCCATTATAATTTATTGCAAATTATATTATAAATTGTTATAATTTACAATATAAATTACTATAAATTTGCATTACAATTATAAAATGAATTTACACTATAATTTTGATTATAATTCAAATAAAAATTATAATGCAAATCAAAATCATCACCATCATCAAAATGTCTACAAACAGTAAATGCTGGAGAGGGTATGGAGAAAAAGGAACCTCCTACACTGTTGGTAAGAATGTAAATTGGTACAACCACTATGAAAGAAGTCTGGAGGTTTCTTAAAAAAACTAAAAAGAGAGTTGCCATATGATCTAAGAATCCTACTCTTAGGCATATATCCAGAGAAAACCATACTTTGAAAACATACATGCACTTCAATGTTCACTGCAGTACTATTTCCAATAGCCAAGAAATGGAAGCAACCTAAATGTCCATCAACAGATGAATGGATAAAGATGTGGTACATATATACAATGGAAAAAAAAAAAAGAATAAGATAATGCCATTTGGAGGGATTTACCCAGCATCCAGTGGTTAAGACTCTGCACTTCCACTGCAGAGGCACAGGTTTAATCCCAGGTTAGGGAACTGAAATACCACATTGTGTGCGGTGGGGAGAGGGGCCTCCCCCCAAAAATGCCATTTGCAGCCAATATGGATAGACCCATAGACAATCTCTATAACCTAGAGAGATTATCACACCAAGTGAAGTAAGCCAGACAAAGATATATATGGCATTGCTATATGTGGAATCTAAAAAAAGAAAAATGATACAAATGAACTTATTTACAAAATAGAAGCATATTCACAGATTTAGAAAACATACTTATGGCTACCAAAGGGGAAAGGTAAAGAGAGGAGGGATAAATTAGGAGTTTGGGATTAACATATACATAAGACACTACTTTGCCAACAAAGGTCCATCTAGTCAAGGCTATGGTTTTTCCAGTGGTCATGTATGGATGTGAGAGTTGGACCATAAACAAAGCTGAGCACTGAAGAATTGATGCTTTTGAACTGTGGTGTTGGAGAAAACTCTTGAGAATCCCTTGGACTGCAAGGAGATCCAACCAGTCTATCCTAAAGAATATCAGTCCTGGGTGTTCATTGGAAGGACTGATGTTGAAGCTGAAATTCCAATACTTTGGCCACCTCATGCGAAGAGCTGACTCATTGGAAAAGACCCTGATGCTGGGAGAGATTGGGGGCAGGAGGAGAAGGGGACGACAGAGGATGAGATGGCTGGATGGCATCACCGACTCGATGGACATGAGTCTGAGTGAACTCCAGGAGTTGGTGATGGACAGGGAGCCCTGGAGTGCTGCGGTTCATGGGGTTGCAAAGAGTCGGACACGACTGAGCTACTGAACTGAACTACTATATATAAAATTGATCATCAACAAGGATAGGGAACCCTACTCAATACTCTATAATAACCTGTATGGGAAAAGAATCTGGACAACAGATATACATGTGTGTACAACAATCAGTTTGTGTTCACCTGAAACTACCACAATGTTGTAAATCATGAGTGTGCTGTGTGTGCTAAGTTGCTTTAGTCCTGTCCAACTCTTGGCAACCCCATGGACTGCAGCCGATCAGGCTCCCCTGTCCATGGGATTCATCAGGTAGGAATCCTGGAGAGGGTTGCTGTGGCCTCCTCTAGGAGATCTTCTCAACCTAGGGATCAAACCCATGTCTCTTACCTCTCCTGCACTGGCACCTGAGTTTTTTATACCACTCGCGCCAGCTGGGAAGCCCAAATCAACTATATTCAAATATAAAATAAAAATTTAAAAAGAAGCTGTGATATATACATACATAGGACTACTACCCAGTCATTAAGAAAGAATAAAACATTGCTATTTGCTGTAACGGATGGACTTGGAGGACACTACGCCAAGTGAAATAAATCAGACCCAAGATCAGTACTGTATGTGGATCTAAAAATGACAACAAATTAGTGAATATAAAAGAAGACTATAAATATAGAGAACAAACCAGTGGCTTCCAGTGGGCAGAGGTGCAAGACAGGGGTGGGGGAATGGGAGGTACTAAGGATGAGGCATAATATATAGACTCAAGCATGTATTGTACAACATGGAGAATATAACCCACATTTTGTAATAACCAAAAGTGGAAAGTAATCTTTAAAAAATGTATAAAAATTAAAATAAAAATGCACAAACACTCCCCTAAAAAGCCCCCAAATCCTAAGATTAGAATCCTGTGATTCTAAATCAGGAGATTCTGAATCTCAATAGCCTTTCTGTGAAGCACGATAAATTGTATGTGGAAGAGCAAAGAAACAAGAACAGCCATAATATTCCAAAAAAAAACAAAGTAAAAATATTATGAAAATATTGTTTTAACAATATATGGGCACTAAAAAACAAGCAGATTAATAGGACAGAAGATATCCAAAAGACTCATGCATAAGCAGAAGTATGGCTTGACACAGGTGGCACTGCTCATGGGGACACACTGATCATTCGATAAATGAGACAGTGGATTACCCACAGGGAAAAGAAACGGAATCTCTACCTCACATCATACCCAAGTCAATTCCAACTGGAATAAGATCTTGGAACTATAAAATATCTTCATGGCCTTCAAGGACAAGGGAATTCTTTACCTGGGTTTAAGGATAAAATAAGTGTAACTCATTTGACCTTTCGGAAAAAATTTTTTTAGTTTTATAGGCATATTTAATAGATGATTTGTAAAGCAGGAGTCCATTTCACTGTTTATCTACTTGGATTTTGGAAGCGTAGTATTAATACCATGACTGAATTAAGATGGTGCCCATTATAGATGAGCATCCCCTTAGAGTTGGAGAAGGTGATGGCACCCCACTCCAGTACTTTTGCCTGGAAAATCCCATGGACGGAGGAGCCTGGTAGGCTGCAGTCCATGGGGTCACTAAGAGTTGGACACGACTGAGCGACTTCACTTTCACTTTTCACTTTCATGCATTGGAGAAGGAAATGGCAACCCACTCCAGTGTTCTTGCCTGGAGAATCCCAGGGACGGGGAGCCTGGTGGGCTGCCGTCTCTGGGGTCGCACAGAGTCAGAAACGACTGAAGTGACTTAGCAGCAGTAGCAGCAGCATCTCCTTAGAGTATGAGCGACTCCATGGACTGTAGTGATCAACAGACTGCATTCCTAATGCTGACTTTGCCTGAAATTTGCACTGTCTTGCAATGTTATGTGAAACTAATTACATAATTATCTTTGGAACTTAACCTCCCAATCCTTATTGTAACTACAAATTGGTTTACAAGATATTTAATGCGGTGTTATGTTTGTGAAAAAATACCATGTAATTCAAAAACACTATTGAATAGCAGATTACTCTGTGTAGTAGTTAAGTCCTTTAGGATAATTTTAATTGTGGTCATTTTATGATTCTCATTGCTGGAAGTTATTAAATCTTAGCAAGCATCACCAATATTAAATGTTGAAAATTCATTTAAACTTTAAAGTTGGAGCAATTGTCTGTGTTTGAACAGATGAAATAAAGACAGCTTTGTATGCCCAGAAAGTAAAACTGTACTAAATGCTAGCCAGTCTTAAGAGCCAAATATTTCTTTTTCTGTGTTAATAATCAAGATAATTAGTATGTGGCCATTTTGGTTAAAGGTTTTGGCTGCTGTAGAAATTTTATTTTAAATATACTTTGAATTATAAGAACAAAAAATGTTTGTATTTTTTTCCAGTTAACTGGAATGATTTCCAAATTTCTGCAAGTAAGGTAATTATAAGTTTAAAGCATTAAGCACTTATTGGTAAATAATGTATATATTCTCATTCTGAGAAATATAAATAGGTCAAGTGAAAATAAATTCTTTAAAGTTTACTACAAAAAAAGTAAAAGGGAATTCTTAAATAAGACCCCAAGTACCCACAAACTATCAGGGGACAAACTGATATATTTACTACATTAAAAATAAAAACTGCTCTAAATTAAAATACCCATAAGAGAAAAATGAAAACAGGTATCTGCACATGACTAAAATAATAAAAACAGATATACTATAAACTTCCATACACCAATAAAGATGACAAACAATCCAACAGAGAAATAGTGGGAAAGACGTCATTTAAAAAATACACAGAAATATACAGAATATGTGGGGCTTCCCTGATGGCTCAGAGTAAAGAATCTGCCTGCAATGAAGGAGACCTGGGTTCAGTCCCTGGGTTGGGAAGATGCCCTGGAGAAGGGAATGGCTACCCATTACAGCATTCTTTTTTTTTTTTTTTAATAAAACATGTATTTATTTGGCTGCCCCAGATCTTAGTTTCGGCATGTGGGGTCTAGTTCCCTGACCAGGGACTGACCCAGGCCCCGTGCATTGGGAGCACAGAGTCTTATTCACTGTACCACACGGGAAGTCCCCATTCTAGTATTCTTGCCTGAAGAATTCCATGAACAGAGGAGCTTGGTGGGGCAGTACATGGAGTTGCAAAGAGTTAGACACGACTGAGAAGTTCAAACAAGCAAAATAAAATACATTATTTAAATATGTACTTATCATAAAACTATTCATAAAACAAAGGAAATAAACACAAAATTCAGAACAGTGGTTCTCTTAAGGGGGGGATGAAATCAGAGAGAAATATAGGGGCCTTCAGTGATAACAGCAAAGTGCTATTTTTTCAGCTGACCGGCAGGTGCACTGCTGTTCATTAATATTCTTTAAATTTTAAGTGAATGTTATAATCTTTTTTATATGTGTATGAAGCTTCATTTTAAAAGCTGATAGACCTTCCATATAGGAAGCTGAAAGCAGTTTCTAAGGCTTGGCTCATGTTAAAGCAGAACTTATCTCTCAAAATGATTAACTATAAAAAGGAAAGAAGCAGAGTGCCTCTGGTGAAGCACTGGAGAATGAGAGGGCCCAAATATCCTACCCACCCCCGCACCCCCAACACACACACAGAACCTGAACTCCCATTCAGAGGAGCATTGTAGGGGTGGGCGGGACACGGGAGACTATCAAAATCTCTTCCACTTTTAAAATTCTTCAATGTAATGTGCTAAACCATAATGCCCATGAAGCCTTCACTTGGTCTCACACGTACTTCTTAAAGACCAGATAGCACAGGAGCATCAGGCAGATCTGAATGTACTGTCCTTAGCTATTAATCATGTGTATCTCTTTCAGTGTGTCATTGTGTGAGACATCAGCTGGATTACACTATCCTCGGTATCTTCAGTTATTCTGTTGACATAGCTGTCATTCTAATACAGTCATTTATCTTATTTAATTGATACATTCCCTAGGGTTATCAAATTGGCAATTTAAGACATGCTTAAATTGGTAAGCTCCAAGTATCTTAGGTTTCCTGAATGAAAAACACCGTGCTTCGTTTCAAACAGTGAAAAATAACTCGAGAAAACATTCCTGGAGACCTTAATAGGATTGTTTTCAAGAACCACACTTTCTATTAATCACTTAATTTTGAGACCATTGCAAAAATAAGTTTTTAAAATGATTTAAAAAAAAATTAATCAGAAACAAAATAAACAGTAAGGGGCATTCTCACAAATGAGTGTCTGGCATATAAGGATTCCAATGCATTCATGAGATGAACAAACCATAAACAGAGCTTAAGTAAAAAGGTGAAATTAATTCACCAGCTAAGTTTCTACTTTTACACTACTACCTATTTTGCCAAATAGCTTCAGACAATTTAACACTTGAGATGAGCTGGGTTCACATCTCAAAGATACAACAGCATTTTTATTCTATACATTTTTTTCACCCAAAGCTACATAAGAGAACTTACTAAAAGACTGCCTTAAACTCCTTATTCCAAAGCCCACGGCTCTGACTCAAAAAAACCAAACAAACAAAAAAGGGACTAACACATATTTTTTATTAAGACTGGGAAAAACTCAAAGAACACTATCAAAAATGAATAAGTATTACAAAACAGCTGCTTGTTAGAGCAGATTTGAAAAACTTATTTCTAATTTCAAACACTTCTACAGACTAGTTGTCTACATTTTTAAGAAAAAACTTTTAAACACTGACATTTTGAATAAAAACTAAAAAGCAAACCTATTATCCTGATTTTTACTTGAAAAGAGATAAAAAACTGGTTAAAATCTAGTTCCTAGAAAAGAGTACAAGAGGTCAGATTTACACAGACACATCCTTTGGTTGCAAGATACTTTACATAGAAACCTATGTACTATGTACTTTACATAGAAACCTATGTACTATGTACTTTACATAGAAACCTATGTACTCTTTTCTAGAAAAGAGTACAAGGAAAACCTGTTTTCCTCATCTGAAAAATCAATTCATAGCTGTTTCATCTGTTTAACACTATTGTTCTGTTACTTTAGAAGCATAAACTTTTCCCCCTTTACTTTTGAATGGACGTTTCCGTGAATAGCCCTCAATCTAGATAACCTTATACCTGTTAGAAGACCTACCTAAGCACCTGGCCAGTAAAAGCCACTGATCTTCAAGCCAAAGGATATAAGCAGAGGAAAAAAACAAACAAAACAGAAATAAAAACACAATCTCCATAAAAGGAAAATGACATTATTCTATCATTGCTTGTAATTTAAAATTTTTTAAGGCTTACATACACTACCACTTTTAAGAAGATTTACCAACAATAATTTAACATTATCTTCCCCCAGTGTTTTATGTGTCTGTTTAAAGAGCATCTTAACCAGGTAGCTTATATTCAATGCCTATATTCTATCCCACTCCTTTATACTTACTTGCAGCCTGACAATGAAAACGAAATCCTCGTGGAATTTCACCTGTAATTTAAAATATTTCATTGAGAGATGCAGAAATCCATAAGCTCTCAGTTGTACTACAGTAATATTCCATAGGATGACCATATCATAACAAAGGTAATTGCTATTGTTATGTGAAATTATAGAAGACTTAAACCTCACAGGAGTTTTTTCCTAACCCATGATATGATGACTATCAAAGAATCTTGGTATATTATTCACACTACTTAAAAAAGTTAGTCCTCACAGAGAAAGAAATACTACGTGAAGAAAATCTGTGCTAAAGGAGTCTTAGCCAGGAGTCCATAAAAAGGCCACAGTCCATGAGGCCCTTGATATACCAAGATAACTGACAAATTTCTCAGAGGAAAGTCTCCAAGTTCTGCCTTTTTAACGTTTTACACCTGCTCAAAAATTATCCTAAGCAGCAACTCTCATTAAGTAGGAAAATTTGTTTTCCTGTTATTTCAAAACAAGGAAAAGTGCTGGACTGTCCTAATGAATTTTAAAGCAACTGACAAAACCAAAGACGAAATTATTCTTTCCCCAAATAGTTCTCCCTATATATTCCTCATACTCCCCTAACTACTATCTACCAACTTGAGAACTGAATCAAATCCTATGTGTTCATTACTAACTGCTTTCGATGGAGTGGAATAGTAGGAATAATAATAGCTGAAAGTCTTTTAAATACTAGTCTATTTCCATACCATCTCCTGTATTCTTTAGAAAAGTAAAAGTGAAAGTCGCTCAGTCATGTCTGACTCTTGCGACCCCATAGGCTGTAGCCCGCCAGGCTCCTCTGTCCATGGGATTCTCCAGGCCAGAATACTGGAGTGGGTGGTCGTTTCATTTTCCAGTGGATCTTCCCAATCCAGTGATCGAACCCAACAGCTCTCCAACAGGTATTATCCCTACTTTACAATTAATAGGTTCAGAAAGGATAAATATTTTGCTCAAGGTTACAAGTCGACACCAAGTTAAAAACTAAGAACTGCTGAGGTGAAGGATGGGGTAAAGAAAGAAAAGAGCAAAGCTTTCAGGAAATTTTAAGACTACAGATAAGCAAACAGCAGGCTACAGATTTTTTCAGGCATTCTATCTGCTCAACTTTAATGCTTCAGTTCAGTTCAGTCGCTCGGTCGTGTCCAACTCTTTGCGACCCCATGAATCACAGCATGCCAGGCCTCCCTGTCCACCACCAACTCCCGGAGTTCACTCAAACTCATCTCCATCGAGTAGGTGATGCCATCCAGCCATCTCATCCTCTGTCGTCCCCTTCTCCTCCTGTCCCCAATCCCTCCCAGCATCAGGGTCTTTTCCAATGAGTCAACTCTTCACATGAGGTGGCCAAAGTACTGGAGTTTCAGCTTTAGCACCAGTCCTTCCAATGAACACCCAGGACTGATCTCCTTTAGAATGGACTGGTTGGATCTCCTTGTGGTCCAAGGGACTCTCAAGAGTTTTCTCCAACACCACAGTTCAAAAGCATCAATTCTTTAGCACTCAGCTTTCTTCACAGTCCAACTCTTACATCCATACATGACCACTGGAAAAACCATAGCCTTGATTAGACGGACCTTTGTTGGCAAAATAATGTCTCTGCTTTTGAATATGCTGTCTAGGTTGGCCATAACTTTCCTTCCAAGGAGTAAGCGTCTTTTAATTTCATGGCTGCAATCACCATCTGCAGTGATTTTGGAGCCCCCAAAAATAAAGTCTGACATTGTTTCCACTGTTTCCCCATCTATTTCCCATGAAGTGATGGGACCAGATGCCATGATCTTCGTTTTCTGAATGTTGAGCTTTAAGCCAACTTTTTCACTCTCCTCCTACTTTAATGCTTATTTGAGGTTAAAAGCTTAAACCAAAAACTCTGTCAACACTTCATTCTCAATAGTTTTCAAACAGTCTACATTTGAAGAACTCACCCATGCAACAGCTTTTAAGAAAAATACTACCACTGAATAAGATCAATATAAAAAAGTAACTTTTTAACATCTAGCATCTACTCTAATTGGCTACTTACCAGGATTTATAAAACTGTGGAAATCTGCCATAATACCTTCTTGGAGAGAATATTTAACACAGCCTATTTCACAAGGGAGGAAGCGCTGTTCACAGTGAGGAGGTAGCTCGCCATGGCTAAAAATATTCAAAAAATAAAAAATGCCTCCAAGGAGAGCTTTAAAAAAAAAAAAAAGACAACACAAACAGATAAGCATCTCAAGATATACTCCTTGATAAAAACAAGAGTTTTAGAACCTTTCTCCTTCTGTTCCTATATTTCTAAATGAATTAGAAAAGAGAAAATAAATCAGGTGTATCAGATAAATAAATTTTTATAACATTTACCAAGGATTAAAGCAGTAACCATTCTTTGCATGAAATAACAAAATTATTCAAACTTACAGCTAGCTCTACATAACTTAGCTATGCATAAGACTTAAATGTGAGTAATGACTTAAGAAAAGCTGTGACCCATATTCGAGAAATATAAGGGTATGGAAAATAAAGCCAAGTAGAGTCAGTATAGAAAAATTCTAGTACAAACTATGGACACTTTAGTTCACTCTTTACCTTTTACCAATACACACAAGACCACTTACACATTCTCTAAAGGAATAAAGAAATGTGAGAATGTAAGAAGGGTATTATTTACCAGGATTGGCCACACTTAAGGAGTGCTCAAGATTAGTAAGTTTTTAACAAAGTCAGAACACATTTAATTAAAAAAGAAACAAAAACAAAAAACAGCCAAAAGGAACAGCAAGGACTCTGATTAACTATATTCTTTGCTGTCCTAGGCTCAATTTATCTTTATTTTTAAAACAAGCATATTTAAGTGTCTAGCTATAAACACTCGAATTCAAAAAGTACGTCTAATAACATATGAAATGGTAGAAATCAAGAGACCAGATTTTTGTTTTAAAAAAAAAAAAAACCCAGTATTACTTCAACAAATGCATATTACCTGATCTTTTACAACTTTAGTGCCATCATGTTTGAACACCATAGTCAATTACTTTGAAATGCAGAATTAAAATGAAGACAAGTTTACTGATAAACATAATGTAGAATTTTAAGTGCCCAAATTTATATAAGCAAAACACTGTAGGATTACTCTACCTTGATCACTTTTTAGAGACAAGCCTGACAGATCCGGGGGTGAAACATTCTGCTTTGGTACAAGCATGCCTGGCTTCCTCAATGGGGTGCAAACAGGTTTCTAAAGAGAAAGGTAATCATTGACCATATATTTAAACTCTTGCCCACTTTATATCATATACTTAAATTTAGCAAAATAACTTTGAAACAACCCATAGATTACTTTAATAACCACTCCAAGCCAGTAAACCCAATGAGTACATAAATAATGCTTATAACACCTACACCCAAAGGCAGAGGATGGCAAAATCTAAAAATATTTTAAATCAAGGGGCTAGGTGGTAAATAACCAATCCAATTATTGTTGAAAGCCATTTCCCCACTACTGATAATCTAATCCTATGGAGTCACATAACGCATGCCTGTCCAGTGGCCAAAAGAATATCATTTGCCAAAGTACTCCAATACTGTTTTTTCCTCACTCAAAGTAAAAACCAGATTGTGTTGACTTCAAGTCTCAATGATGTATATGTAGAACATTACTTTTATTTTGAAGGGAAATAAGAAACTGTAGTGAAAAGAAGACAAAAAAAAATAGGGGCTCACAAATATAATTAAGTATTAATACGAATTCAACTGAGTAAAGCTTCTACTCAAACATAAATCCATAATATAAAAATCTCTCAAACCTAAATCAAGCAAAACTACTGAATTTCAATCCAATGTTAGCAGTTTATAATAAGAACAGAATTTTTGCTATGTCAGAATGGGAAGAATACAGAGGAAGGGGGTAAAATTCCACATTTACCTTGCCTTTTCCACATATGAATAAGCAACAGATTTTATTCAGCGCTTTAACATTTTGCTACACAGACATAAATTCAAATAAACTTTATTCAACTCTTACCTTTTAAGGCACACAAAACATTAATCAACATTCCCAGATACTGTTATTTCAATATTTTAAACACAGACTGGTGTCATTCAAAAAGAGAGAATGGACCAAACTACTGTTAAACACCTGAAAAAGATTCTTCAATCATAAAAGAATTCACAAGGACCCTTAGAGGCGATCTAGTACAAATCCTAAATATCAACACTCCCTTTTGCTAATCAAGGTTTATTGGTTGCAGGCTTCGTACTGGGATTTTCCCTGGCCTTCACCATCAAACGAAATCAACGTGCGCCCTAGTTCAGGAGCCTGCTCGTTTTTCAGCAAGCATTCTGACGCCAAGAAAAAAAATGAAAAACTCTTTTGCACTCACCCAAATCACCCAGTCGTCTACTCTTGACATTAATCCATTCACTCATCCAGCATTTACTGAGCATGCCTACCTGTGAGGCAGGTGGCTGCTCTTCTCCGGTTAACTTTACCTGTTTCTCCGAAGGCCCGGAGTCCTTCCCTTGGGCAGCTCTCCACTCTCGAGCCATTTCTGCATATTTCTCCTTTTCCTCCTCCTTCAGGAGCTTGAGGAGATGGAAAGGGAAAACAAGCAGCAGCAGTGAGGGCCTAGTGCCCGGGGCCCGGCAAGCAGACGCCTGGACACTACTGGGAGGCGGTTCCGGCGTCGGTTTGCCCTCGACTGGGGACGGGGAGCTTCCTCCCCCTCCAGCAGGGCCCAGGGGTCACTGGCCTTCTCAAGGCCTCTGTCCCTCCCGCCTTACTCTCCCACTTGCCAACTGCCTGGCCCCGGGCCATGGGCCTCCAGCCTTACCGCCCAGTCAGCGGAACAGTAGGGGATGGCATCGGCGACGCGAGCCACAGGCAGGCCTCTCCGCCGTAGTTCAGGGATCTTTTCCTGCACGAAGAAATAGTAGGCATTGCGGCTGGCCCTGCGGTTCGGCATGGTGAGCGTAGCCAGGCCTTGAAGCGAGCCTGAGACAGCACCAGCAGCCGGCGCCCTCGCCGGGCTCCCGCCCTTAGTAACCGAGGCTGTGGCCTGCACGCGCAGGTCCTCAGCTCTCAGCCAATCAGGGCGCGGTGCGCAGGCGCATCGGCCTCTCCAGGAGAAAAACAGCCTGAGACCGGAAGACTCCGCCTCGTGCGACCTTGGAGGCGGGGTTGAGGGAGAGCTAGGGCACGGGTGCCAAGCATTCTGATTGGTGGAGATGAGTCGGTGGGGGGGTGTTGTCACGAGGATGGCGTGGAGAAATTTCTGTACATTATTGCGTAATATCCTTCAAAGTAGGTAAAGAGGACCAGCCAGTGCTTCAGGTTCTTCCATGCTTTACGGTTCGGTTCAGTTCAGTCGTTCAGTCCTGTCCGGCTCTTTTCGACCCCATGGACCACAGCATGCCAGGCCTCCCTGTCCATCACCAACTCCTGGGAGTTTACTCAAACTCATGTCCATTAAATTGGTGATGCTATCCAGCCATCTCGTCCTCTGTCGTCCCTTTCTCCTCCCGCCTTCAATCTTTCCCAGCATCAGGGTATTTCCCAATGAGTCAGTTCTTCGCATCAGGTGGCCAAAGTATTGGAGTTTCAGCTTCAGCATCAGTCCTTCCAGTGAATATTCAGGACAGATTTCATTTCGGGTGGACTGGTTGGATCTCCTTGCAGTCCAAGGGACTCTTGAGTCTTCTCCAACACCACAGTTCAAAAGCATCAATTCTTCCATGCTCAGCTTTCTCTATAGTTCAACTCTCACATCCATATATAACTACTGGAAAAACCAGAGCCTTGACTAGGCAGACCTTTGTTGGCAAAGTAGTGTCTTGGCTTTTTGATATTTTATCTAGGTTGGTCCTAACTTTTCTTCCAAGGGGGAAGCATCTTTAAATTTCATGGCTGCAGTCACCATCTGCAGTGATTTTGGAGCCCCCCAAAATAAAGTCTGTCACTGCTTCCACTGTTTTCTCATCTATTTGCCATGAATTGATAGGACCAGATGCCATGATCTTAGTTTTCTGAATGTTGGGCTTTAAGCCAACTTTTTCACTCTCCTCTTTCACTTTCATCAAAAGGCTCTTTAGTTCTTCTTCGCTTTCTGCCATAAGGGTGGTGTCATCTGCATATCTGAGGTTATTGATATTTCTCCCGGCAATCTTGATTCCAGCTTGTGCTTCTTCCAGCCCAGCATTTCTCATGATGTACTCTGCATATACGTTAAATAAGCAGCATGACAATATACAGCCTTGACGTACTTCTTTTCCTATTTGGAACCAGTCTGTTGTTCCAGGTCTAGTTTTAACTGTTGCTTTTTGACCTGCATACAGATTTCTCGAGAGGCAGATCAGGTGGTCTGGTATTCCCGTCTTTTGAAGAATTTTCCAGTTTGTGGTGATCCACACAGTCAGAGGCTTTGGCATAGTCAATAAAGCAGAAATAGGTGCTTTACAGTTGTAAGGGGGCTTTCCTCATAGCTCAGTCAGTAAAGAATCTGCCTGTAATGCAGGAGACCTGGGTTAGATTCCTGGGCCAGGAAGATCCCATAGAGAAGGAAATGGTAATCCATTCCAGTATCCTTGCCTGGAAAATCCCATGGACAGAGGAGCCTGGCGGGCTACAGTCCACAGGGTCGCAAGAGTCGGAGATGACTTAGCAACTAAACAACCACCACCACCATGGTTGTAAGGGGCCAACTCTGTGCCAAGACTGTGAAAGGTCTTGGGTGGACAGAGGGAGGAACACCACAAATGAGATCTTTTCCCTCAAAAAGTTTATAGTCTAATGGGGGGAGGGGCAGGTAAGATGACAAAAGCAAGAGAACCAACCAGAATGATTTGATTTGGTTTCCGCCCTGATTCTTAAACATTACTTAAGAATATGGTTTTTAAAAAGTTTTTCATAAGTATTATAAAGGAAACACAGTAAGAGGCTGGGATGTTAAATACCATCCTTGAATAAAGTTTTATAGATTTCCTCATAAAGGTCTGATTCATTTTATTCCTTTGTTAGTTTTATTCCTAGAATGTATATAGAAGTATTATACATGTTTCTTTTTTCCATTATGTTTTCTAATTAGTTACTGATGATGTGTAGAGAAACATATTGATTTTAGTGTTAATCTTGTGTATTGAGACACTGCTGAATTCTCAAATTGATTCAAATAGTGTCAGTCAATTTTCTTGGATTTTCTTGGATATGTGCTTCCCAGAGAACTGTCTGTCTCTATTTGGTTAAGTATGTGTATGCATGTTGTATATATATTTTTTAAAAGCAAGAACAAGATTTTAAAATATTTTTAAATGCTTTTTGTGCATCTTCTCAGATGACCATGTGGTTTTATCCTTTGTTTAGTACAGTAAATGATATTGCTATATTTTTCTGTTAAAGCATCCTACCATTACTACTACTATAACCTCTTCTCAATCATGCTTGGCATTGTTTATTTTTTAAAGTATACTCAATGTGGGATTTTTGCCTCCTTGATTGAAATGATATTAAATGATGGATTTTTTCCATGCGATCCTTACAAAATGTTGGTATAAGCAACCATAAAATGAACTGCCATCTTTTTCTCTGTTCACTTTGAAGAACAATGGCATTATATATTCCTGGACAATTTGAAAGAACTTCACTAATAAAACGCTTTGATCCTAGTATATCTATGGAGAATGGAGTTGACCTTTGATTACCATTTCAGTATTTTGCATGGTTATTACTCTTTAGGTTTCCCCACTTTCCTTCAGCTAATTTTGGTAATATTCCTCTTTAGAAAATTGTTTCATTTAGGTTTCCACTTATAGTGCTGTAAAATGTAGGCAAGGATGTGACACAACTAGGGTTTTCATACTGTGACAGTATCTTATACAGATAAACTTACATTTACCATCAGACCCAGAACTTCCATTCATTTAGGAGAAATGAAAAAAAAAAAAAAACAACACTTGGAAATGAATTTTCATAGCAGCTCTATTTGTAAGAGCCTCAAACTGGACAACCCAGATGATCATTAAAAGAGGAATTGATTTTAAAATTGTGGTATATCCTTATTAGCTACCCTGGTGGCTCAGATGGTGAAGAGTCAGCCTGTAATGCAAGAGACCTGAGTTTGATCCCTGGGTTGGAAAGAGCCCTTGGAGTAAAGAAAGCCTACCCACTCCAGTATTCTTGCCTGGAGAATCCCTTGGACAGAGGAACCTAGTGGGCTACAGTCCATGGGGTTGCAAAGAATCGGACACGACTGAGTGACTAACACGCTGCTATTCAGGAAAGAAATGCAATGAACTGTTGATATTTAACATGGATGAATTGCAGGATAATTTCATGGAGTGAAAAAAAGAATATATAAAAGGATAGATAGATATCTTGATTCCATTTATACAAAACTCAAGAAAAGGCCAAACTATTGTATAGAAATAAGACAAACAGTTGTTTAGTTGCTAAGTGGTGTCCGACTCTTTGCAACGCTGCCCCTGCCCACCCCTCCCACCCCCCCGCATCTGCCCCAGGGATTTCCCAGGCAAGAATACTGGGGTGGGTTGCCATCTCCTTCTCCAGGGGATCTTCCCAGACCCGGGATGGAACCTGTGTCTCCTGCATTGACAGGCAGATTATTTACCACTGAGCCACCAGGGTTGCTCAAATCAGCAGTTGCCTAGGGCTAAGAGGTAGAGGAAGGGGATTGACTGAGATTGGAGAAGGAAATGGCAACCCACTCCAGTGTTCTTGCCTGGAGAATCCCAGGGACTGGGGAGCCTGGTGGGCTGCCGTCCATTGGGTCGCACAGAGTCGGACACGACTGAAGTGACTTAGCAGCAGCAGCGAGAGGTAGAGGGAGGGGACTGACTGCGAACTGACAAGAGAACTCCTGGGTTGTCAGAAATATTTTATACCTTGATTATGGCAGTAGTGGTTACAAGTGGCATATCGTTATCAAAATTTCTCAAATACTATATTTAAAAGGTGTGCATTTTACTGTGTGTAAATTATACTTCAATAAAGTTGATTTAAAAAACAAGACTTATTGGCATAAAATACTTATAATATTTATTTATAATTTAAAACATACATATTCTAATATTGCTTTCCCTTTTCATTCCTAATATTATTACTACCTCATGTCTTTTTTTCCTCTTGCAAATGTTTATTTTACTGATCTTAAAAAAAAAAAACAAAACAGCTTTGGGTTTTATTTATGAACTTTACAGTTTTCCTGTTCCTTTTTATTTCTGCTTTAAGTTTATGGAGTCCCTCTGTGTATCTCCTTTGGGCTATTTTGTGGTTCTTTTTCTAGTTTCTTGAATAAAAAGCTTCATTCAAGTATTTTCAGTTTCTGTTTACTATCGTTCTAGGTTTCTTATTTTTCCTTTTTCTGCTTTAGATGGATTGATCAGTATTTTTTACTCTGCGTTTTCTTACACTGGTTTCAAGTCATGCTTTCTATTTTGCTTCATTCTGTAGCTATCTATATTTTTAAGATAGTTGTTTTAAAACATATTTTTATAACAATTTATACAGTTAGCAGGTATCCACATCCATTCTTCTCAAATAGACAAGAAGCTTAGAAAACTATTGCTTCCCCTCACTTAGTATCCCAACTCACTGCTCCACCATTCCACTTGTTATTATCTGGGATTTTAGTTTCAGATTGTTTTTTTATACCAAGGTTGAGACATGTTGGAAGTATAGTAAATTAAATACATATATCTAAAGCATACAACTAGATGAGTTTTAACATATGTGTACAGCTGTGAAACCATGGCCACCATCAAGATAATAAACATATCCACCCCCAAAAGTTCTCTTACTACCCCCTTAGGCTCCTTGAAGTTGCCCCACAATCACTGATACTCTGTTCATTTGTTTTTCCTTCAGTCTTTGTTCTCTGTGTTTTATTTTTCAGTTTCTACTGTTTCTTCATGTTTACTAACCTTTTCTTTTGAGAGATCTAATTTGCTACTAAACCCATCCAGTATATTTTTTTGTATCAGATCATTTAGTTTTCATGTCTAGAATTTTATTTAAATCTTTCTTATGTCTTCCATATTTCTACTTAACATGGTCGATCTGTCTTCTACCTTTAACATGTAGTGTATTATAGTAACTACTGACTGTCTTTGTCCACTCATTCCATCATCTAGGTCATTTCTGGGTCTGTTTCTACTGGTTGATTTTTCTTATTATTATGGGTTTTATTTTGTCCTGCTTCTTTGTAAGCTTGGCAATATTTGGTTGGATGACCGTTGTAAATTTTACCCTGTTGGATGCTGCATGTTTTTCTAATAAATATTCTTGTGCTTTGTATTATGTTTTTGGAAACAATTTGGGTCTAGTTTTACCTCCTTTTGAGGTTTGCTTTTATGCTTAGTTATTCAGATTTAGAGCAACCTTTAGGACTAATTTTCTCCTCTGCTGATATAACATGCTTCTGAGTATTGTGCTGATAACCCATGAATTTGCAGGGTTTTCTTCCACTTTGGCTAATGGAAACGCAGACTATTTCTAGCCCTGTGTGAATTTCAAGGATTGTTCCTTCCAGTCCTTTCAGGTTGTTCTTTCCCTGGCACTGTATAGTTTCCTCCCACACATGCACTCATCAGTATTCAGCTGCAGCTCCAAGGGAGATCCTCAGCAGATTTCCAGAACTCTTCTTTATGCTGCTCTCTTTGTCTGGTACTCTGCCCTGTGAACTCTAGCCACCTTGGCCTACCTAGACAACAAACTCCATCTTTCAAGGAGGCCACAGGGCTCTGCCTAGGTTACTACTCTTGATTCTGGATTCTGGATACTCTCTCTGAGCAGCAACCTGGGGCAATCACAGGGCTCACCCTGTTTGCTTCTGTTCTCTCAGGGATTATTCGCCTCTGCTCCCTGATGTCATTTCTGAAAAGATTGTTTCATATATTTTGACCAGTTGATAAATTCATTTCCTGTTATTCCATCTCGGCTCAGATTGCTTTATCTTATTTTAAACACTTAAAATAATACTCGGATTTAACTGTTAAATGTTTAGATAGGTGATCAGAGGCAAATCTTTCTGAGATGTCATTTAAAATGAGAAAGAATGCAAAAGTATGGAGCTAGTCATGTTAAGAGTTGAAGAAGTGCATTCCAGACAGAGGGAACAGTGTATGAAAAAGCCTCACACAATAAAGAGCTTGGTGAATCCTCAGAACAAACAGAAGGTTGGTTGGTGTTGCTGAAGTGTATCCAGTCAGGTGGAGTGTGGTGCTTACTGAGGATGGAGTGACCAGCGACGACCTGGACATGGCCAGTATCAGGGGTTCAAGTATTATCCTAAGGATGTTGGTGGTCATTTAAGAGATTTTTTAAGTGTCACATGGTTTAGAGTTTAAGAAGGTCACTCTTGATGCTAGTCCGAGAACAGTTTCAAATCAAGAATGGGCATGAGGAGATGAGTTAAAAGGTTCCTTCAGGAGTCCATGTGAAATGATGATGACCTAGAACAGAGACATGGAGCAGACATGGAGAGGTGACCATGGTTTTAACTGCACTTTGTGGAAAAATAGAACTAGCTGATGGATTGGTTATAAACTGAGAGAAAGGGAGGAATACTAGGCTTTCTAGTACCAAAGAGGGTCTGCTCCTCATACTACTATTATCTGCTCCTCTCCTTCTTTGTTACAACTGATTTTTTTCTGGTTTTACTTAAGATCCTATGTAAACAGAATAGTGTTCCCCTCTTACCAGCCACATGGATCTTCCTATTCAGAAATTCTACAGGGTGGCAGGTTTTTGTTTGGGGCATGCATGGCAAGGGGAGGGGAGTCAAGAATTCAGTTATGGATGTTAATTTTGAAATGCCTATTATACATTCAAGATGTAAAGCAGTCAATCGGCTATCTATCTGGAGTTCTGGGCTAGCAATAGAATCTGGAAGTAAGCCACATAAAGTTGGTACATAGACTCATGGAAATGGATGAGATAATTTAGGCTGAGAGTGAAGAGAGAAAAAAAGGGCCCATGATGGAGTCCTGAGGAACACCAGCATTTAGAAGTCAGTTCATGGCATCTGGTCCCATCACTTCATGGCAAATAGATGGGGAAACAATGGAAACAGTGGCTGACTTTATTTTTTTAGGCTCCAAAATCACTGCAGATGGTGACTGCAGCCATGAAATTAAGATGCTTGCTCCTTGGAAGAAAAGTTATGACCAACCTAGACAGCATATTGAAAAGCAGAGACATTACTTTGCCAACAAAGGTCCAACTAATCAAAGCTATGGTTTTTCCAGTAGTCATATATGGATGTGAGAGTTGGACTATAGAGAAAGCTGAATGCCGAAGAATTGATGCTTTTGAATTGTGGTGTTGGAGAAGACTTGAGAGTCCCTTGGACAGCAAGGAGATCTAACCAGTCCATCCTAAAGGAAATCAGTCCTAAATATTCATTGGAAGGACTGATGCTGAAGCTGAAACTCCAATACTTTAGCCACCTGACGCAAAGAACTGACTCATTTGTAAAGACCCTCATGCTGGGAAAGACTGAAGGCAGGAGGAGAAGGGGACGACAGAGGATGAGATGGTTGGATGGCATCACCGACTCAATGGACATGAGTTTGAGTAAACTCCAAGAGTTCGGATGGACAGGGAGGCCTGACATGCTACAGTCCATGGGGTCACAAAGAATTGGACATGACTGAGCAACTGAACTAGGAAAAGAATGGGGTTTCCTTGGTAGCTTAGCTGGTAAAGAATCCCCTGCAAAAGAGGAGATCCCGGTTCGATTCCTGGGTCAGGAAGATCTGCTGAAGAAGGGATAGGCTACCTATTCCAGTATTCTTGGGCTTCCCTGGTGACTCAGCTGGTAAAGAACCTGCCTGCAATGTGGGAGACTTGGGTTTGATCTCTGGGTTGGGAAGATTCCCTGGAGAAGAGAAAGACTACCCACTCCAGTATTCTGGCCTGGGAAATTCCATGGACTGAATAGTTCATGGGGTTGCAAAGAGTTGGACATGACTGAGCAACTTTCATTAGAAAAAGAAAACCTAGTAAAAGTAAGGAAGAAGGAATGTCTGAGGAAGCAGGGAGAAAACTAGGGAAACTAAGAGTTTCCAAGAGGAAGTGCTTCATTCATTTAATATTTGTTCAGAGTCTATGCAACGCCAGGCTCTACTTCAGGCACAATAATAAGTAGAACAGAACAAAGCTTATAACATAATGAGGAAGGCAGAAAATAAAGAAATAAATAACTACGTATATAATATGTTGTCTGAACACCTTATTGGACAATAAGTCCAATGAAGAAAGACAATACAGGATAAGGGAATAGGGATTGATGGAGGGTACAACTTTAGCATGGTCAGAAAAGGCCCTATTTGAGGAAATGACATTTAAGTAAACTCTGGAAGTGAGGAAGCAAACCATGAAGATATCAGGCAAAGATCACTCCCAGTCAAGGAAATAGCAAGTTCAAAGACTCCAAGGTAGGCACACGTCAAGGATGTCTGAGGAATAGCTAAATACGTCTGTAGTTGGAGTGAGCAAGGCGGGGGAGGGGCTCAGAGAGGTTATTGCAGAGGGAGATTGGGCCAAATCATACAGGGCTTACAAAGACAGTCTAAGAATTTTGGATTTCAATCTAAATGGGAGAGAAGCCATTAGAAACATGCATGGCTTCTACTTTTTTAAAATATTAAGTATGAGGTGTGATTTTCAGCCAAGTGAGTATGAAACCACCCCAAAAAATACAGCATTTTAAGAGAATGTTTATCTTATGCTATTTTTTTCCTGATGCTAGTTTAAATTAAGGCCCTGACAGTATAGAGTGCATCCTCCAACCTGTGCTAATAATAGTAATAATAGCTAACATTCATTGAAAGCTATTGTGTCAGACTCCCTGCTAAACACTGCACAAGGGTTATCTGATCTCTCCTCTCCATAACATCCCTATGTAATAAATTCTATGATCATCTGCATTTTGCAGAATGGGAAATTGGGGCTTCCCCAGGCCACACAGCCCATGAATGGCTCTGACCTCTGTGAGATTCCTGCTTCTTTAACACAAGTATTCCAAGCTGTTCATTATAGATGCTCAAGGATGTTTATTATACAAGGCTCTGCCAAAGCAAAAAAGGGGAATTTCCAAGTTCCCCATCATCTCTAGATGTTGCCTGAATTCAAACCACATTCCTGAGTAACTCAGCCTTAAGTCTGGTTGGTTTTTCAGCTTGCTCAGTCTATACATATACAACCTCTTGTCAGGTTATGTGATTCCACTTCCTATGTCTCCCTGTAGTGTCTCTCACGTACAGTTGGCTTCCCATTCCTGCCACCCCATAGCTGAGTTCTGGTGCTTGTTCCTTCTTGGGTTCTTATGATGAGCTCTCCCACTGAAGAGGCCTCTGCCTGTTGTCTCTCTTTCCACCAGTACATCCTACAGCCTGTGGCCACAATACCTTGTGTGAAATATACGTCTGATCTTGTTTTTCCGCTTAGATATCCTTACGGGTGGTCCACTGCCTGCAGAGTTAAGTCCAGGCCTGGTAGCCTGGCTCCCCTTGTTCTGACCTCAGCCTGCCTTCCAGCCTCATTGCTGACTCACACTCCTGGCAGCAGGCCCCCTCTCACCTCAGCCCACTGCTGTGCATCTGCCCTACCTCTTGCTCCACTTCTGCTTTTAGAAACTCTGCCCAGATCATGTTTAGGACTTAGCTCAGGGGTCACCTTTTCATGATGACATCTCTGACTGGCACTCCCACAGGTAACTGACCCCTCTCCCTTTGTGCCCCCACCATACCTACAAATGTCCCTACATAGGTCCTGCCACACTATCACGTTCAAAGGCCATGTGTCTGACTCTCACCCCCCAACACACACACACACCCAGCCACACCCACATATGGCTACAGTTCAACTGTAAGCTCTTTGACAGAAGAGGCTGTGACTCATCCATCTTTGAATAGCTACTCATCTTGCATTTCTGGGCAGCACACTGTCTAAAATATAGTAGGTGCTCAATGAATGTGTATGGAATAAATAACTGAATGAATTCAAGAAAGAGAGAAGAGAAGATGAGGAAAAGGGAAGTAGGCCTTGGAACAGGTTGAAATCAGACAAAAAACATCTTGATCATGTTTGTGTACAGGGAACTCATTCAGGATTGGGCTAGGAGTACAGAATTAACAGTCTATGAGACAGGCTCATGCTACAACTCCAAGACAAAAGTCAAGGCTGCTGTTTTTTAACACTAGTTTTCAAGAGCCCACAAATGACGATTCTGCTGCTTGAGCAGCTTCCTTTCATGATGTTCAGTGTTCTGGCTCCGTTTTCCCAATTGCCTTACCTGCCTGTTTTCTGGGGGTGAGGTCATTGGATGACACACTTATTCACTTCCTTCCCTTAGGGTCCATGTTAGACCTGTGCCAATGGAGAAGGCCTCTAGGAGAATGCTTAGGGCTGAGAAGCAATCTTCTAGTTTAATCACCAAAACCTAGAACCCAAAGAATTGATAAAATACAGAAAGACAGGCTCCCTTCATCATTCCCCCTTTGGCTAAAGGATGCTTCTTGATTACTGGACTCTGCTCTGCTGCTAATTTGGGGGTCTGTCAATGCTGTTCTGATTTCCAAAGGATGCTAACACTGAAACAAAAACAGAAACAAAAGCAAAAACCAAAGATAGGGCTCATAAGAGAGAAGCAGACTTACTTCATGTTTGGCTCTGTTACTCAGAAAAATTATAGGTTGAATTGTCAGTCAGTAAGGGCTCCCAGGGCTTCAACCACTCATAATTAACTTGATTAACAGCTCATGATTGAGACAGAATGAGAGCAGGTGTACATCTGGGGGCTTTGTATCTGGCTAAAGATATAGGCCTGACAAAACCCCTGTCATTTCTTCTCGCTGACTCTCTCCTTCCTCCAGGGATGTCCCAGAGACTGAGTAAACTGTGGCACAGCTGTACCTATTGTCTAAGCAACAGTTTCTACACTGTAGAACTATTAGCGCATAGAGGAAATCTAAAGAAGAAAATATAAAGGAATGACTGCACTCCCTGATAAAACCATTATTACTCTTTTGTTGTTTCCATTGACTCCTTTAAAGGCATTTTCCATATTTGGGACTGTGCTCTAAATATAATTTGATGTTCTGCTCTTTTTTCCTGCACACTATTCTTGGATGGGCCTCTATGGGGAAAATATAGAGTGCTAACTCAGGTGGGGCTGCCTACTGATGGTGGAGTCTGGCCTCAGGATGAGGCAAGCTGATGTCATCTAATTTTGTACCACCCCCTGCCCCCAGCACCACCGCAGTTTGATTTGAAGCCTGAGACAGCAGGCTGTTGGGTTAAATCTGCTTCAAGTTCATGAAATTTTCAGTATGTTCTCCCAATCTTCTACTGTTCTTGGCAGTACAGCTTTTTAGAATTCTCTGGCATCATGCACTTTATATTTGCATTTCCTTTCTTTAAAGCATTTTCTTAATGAAACAGTTTATTCTTCAATATGAAAGGGCTTTCAGATTGAAAATGTTTCCAGTTTCTAGTACAGGGTGCTTAGAGTCTTCAGTATTTGTTTGTTCATATTTATTTATTTATTTTGGTTTCTCACATTAATTTAGACTTTTAAAAAAATTATAATTCATTGAAGGTGGTTTTGAAGAGATGAGGGATGGGAAAGATAAACTGAAAAGGTAGCACAAGGGAAGGAAGAGAAACAAAACTCAGATAAGAAACATAGTATCTGTTTGAAGGTCACACTTCATAGATTTCTCCTGGAAGACCAGATTGGACAGAAGTAGAAATGTGGTATTATCTATCTGCTTTAAAAAGACCTACATTCCACAGAATTCATGTGCATACATGCCTATGTGCCTGCAATGAAATCATGTTTTAAAGAGGATTCAGCTGCATTATATTTATAACTATGTGGTTGCTACCAGCTACCGGCCTGTCTCTTGCAGTGGTTCACTTCTCTTTTCTCCATGTCCTAATTCTGTTCTAAAGGGTGCAGCTTTGCTGAAGCTGCTGGTCAGTCCACACCCTCTTCCCATCATACACAATTCCAGCTGTGGCTTCCTAGGAATCCTGATCTGGTCCCACATGGGCCTATGTTCTGACATTTTTGTCTCTGGGTTGCAGAAGAAAGTTTGAAGCACTGGGGATCCAGACCCTTCCTTTGGTGGTGAAAGATGCATTTGTATGGGCGTCCTGTCCTATTTGACCAGGATAAACAGATAATTAGAGATCAACTGGATCTGAATCTGAGGCTCATTGGTAAACATCAAGTCAACAGCTTCCCCAGAAAACAAAGAAAGTGATTAAGTAGGGCTTCTGAAATATTAGTGAGCTTTAGAAGTATGCGAGGAAAGTGGTTAAAATGCAGATTTCCAGGCCCCACCCAAAGTTTCTGATCTCAAAGTTTTTAGTAGAGCCTGGGAACCTGCATTTAATCAAACACTTTCATGTGATTCTGATGCTAGAAGTTCAAAACCACGCTTGGAAGAGCATCAGGGTTCTAGTGGCATATCCTGCTATGAACACCAATTCAGCAAAATAATGCCATTGTCCCAACCTCCTCTTACCTCTCTCTTTAGGTTGCAGGTTGTGAATCATTAGGTGTACCTAAAGTTCCTCGTAATCCTCAATTACCTTGGTAATAATATGTGTACTGGGGAGGGGCACACACTTCCCAGTGACTTAGTCCAGTTTAGCAGCTCCTTCCTGGAGAAGAAAATGGCAACCCACTCCAGTATTCTTACCTGGAAAAGTACAAAAGAGTACAGCACGTTCACAGCATCATCTTTCAAGTTTTGCATAAAATATCCTTGTTATATGCTTAGATACTAAACATTATTCAGACTCTCTTTCATGCTTTGTGTGCATGTGCCCACCAGCACCCAGACACATACTTAGTATGTGTGTGTAAATAAGTTGTAGACAATAAACATACCTCGTTATATCAACCCTCTGGTCTAGATGTCCCTGTCATAATGCAAAGGGCATATGCTTTGGAGGTTAATAGATCTTAATTCAAATCTACATGGAAACAACCTAGATGTCCATTGACAGATGAATGGATAAAGAAGCTGTGGTACATATATACAATGGAATATTACTCAGCCATTAAAAGGAGCACTTCTAAGTCAGTTCTAACGAGGTGGATGAACCTAGAGCCTATTATATAGAGGGAAATAAGTCAGAAAGATATTAAGCAGAAGGTATTAAGAAGAGATGGCAAGAATACACAGAAGAACTGTATGAAAAAGATCTTCACGACCCAGATAATCATGACGGTGTGATCACTCACACTCACCTAGAGCCAGACATCCTAGAATGTGAAGTCAAGTGGGCCTTAGGAAGTATCACTATGAACAAAGCTAGTGGAGGTGATGGAATTCCAGGTGAGCTATTTCAAATCCTGAAAGATGATGCTGTGAAAATGCTGCACTCAATATGCTAGCAAATTCGGAAAACTCAGCAGTGGCCACAGGTCTGGAAAAGGTCAGTTTTCATTCCAATCCCAAAGAAAGGAAATGCCAAAGCATGCTCAAACTACTACACAATTGCACTCATCTCACACACTAGTAAAGTAATGCTCCAAATTCTCCAAGCCAGGCTTCAGCAATACGTGAATTGTCAACTTCCAGATGTTCAAGCTGGTTTTAGAAAAGGCAGAGGAACCAGAGATCAAATTGCCAATATGTGCTGGATCATGGAAAAAGCAAGAGAGTTCCAGAAAAACATCTATTTCTGCTTTATTGACTATGCCAAAGCCTTTAACTGTGTCGATCACAATAAACTGTGGACAATTCTGAAAGAGATGGGAATACCAGATCACCTGACCTGCCTCTTGAGAAACCTGTATGCAGGTCAGGAAGCCACAGTTAGAACTGGACATGGAACAACAGACTGGTTCCAAATAGGAAAAAGAGTTTGTCAAGGCTGTATATTGTCACCCTGTTTATTTAACTTATATGCAGAGTACATCATGAGAAATGCTGGGCTGGAGGAAGCACAAGCTGGAATCAAGATTGCCGGGAGAAATATCAATAACCTCAGATATGCAGATGACACCACCCTTATGGCAGAAAGTGAAGAAGAACTACAGAGCCTTTTGATGAAAGTGAAAGAGGAGAGTGAAAAAGTTGGCTTAAAGCTCAACATTCAGAAAACTAAGATCATGGCATCCGGTCCCATCACTTCATGGCAAAATAGATGGAGAAACAGTGGAAATAGTGGCTGACTTTATTTTTCTGGGCTCCAAAATCACTGCAGATGGTGATTGCAGCCATGAAATTAAAAGACACTTGCTCCTTGGAAGGAAAGTTATGACTAACCTAGACAGCATATTAAAAAGCAGAGACATTACTTTGTCAACAAAGGTCCGTCTAGTCAAGGCAATGCATTTTCCAGTGTTCATGTATGGATGTGAGAGTTGGACTCTGAAGAAAGCTGAGCACTGAAGAATTGATGCTTTTGAACTGTGGTGTTGGAGAAGACTCTTGAGAGTCCCTTGGACTGCAAGGAGATGCAACCAGTCCATCCTAAAGGAAATTAGTCCTGAGTGTTCATTGGAAAGACTGATGTTGAAGCTGAAACTCCAATACTTTGGCCACCTGATGCGAAGAGCTGACTCATTTGGAAAGACTCTGATGCTGGGAAAGATTGAGGGCAGGAGGAGAAGGGGACGACAGAGGATGAGACGGTTGGATGGCATCATCGACTCCATGGACATGGGTTTGGGTGGACCCTGGGAGTTGGTGATGGACAGGGAGGCCTGGCGTGCTGTGGGTCATGGGGTCACAAAGAGTCGGACATGACTGAGTGACTGAACTAAACTGAAGTCAGAAAGAGGATCGTATACTTATGCATATATATAGAATCTAGAAAGATGGTACCAATGAATTTATTTACAAGGCAGCCTTGGAGAAGCAGACATAGAGAACAGACTTACGGACTCAGGGTGTGGTGGAGGAGAGGGTGAGAGTAACATGGCAAATCACATTACCATATGTAAAATACACAGCCAATGGGAATTTGCTGTATGACTCAGGGAACTCAAACTGGGGCTCTGTAACAACCTATGGGGTGGGATGAGGAGGGAGACAGGAAGGAGGTTCAAGAGGTAGAGGACATATGTGTACCTATGGCTGATTCATGTTGATTTTGACGGAAAACAGCACTTCAATTTAACAAGTAAATTAATTTTAAAAAATCTTAGTTCAAATCTAACCACTGCCATTTATTAGCTAGCTGATCTTAGAGGAGTTAAATTCTCTGGACCTGAGTTTCCTTATTTGGATTAATTGAGAAAGCTTGTAAAACATCTAGGACTATTTCTAGAAATGCACATCCCATGGACAGAGGAGCCTGGCAGGCTACAGTCCATGGGGTCACAAGAGTCGGGAACAACTGAGCATCTAAACCAATAATTGTTAGGTATCTCCTTTATTTCTATTTTCTTTCTTAATTTTTGTATATGAAAGAAAACAATCCTTCAAATTTCTCTCACGCAGCATCTTAGTCAGGGTTCTTAATTGCAAACTTCAGAAATCATCTCTGGCTAAATCAAGCAAAGAGGGAATGTACAAGGGGCCATTGGGTAGCTCACAGAATTGCTGGGAAGCCTGAAGAGCCAGGTGCAGAAAATAAACTGGAACTCAGAGAGGCTTTACAACCAAAAGCACAGCCAAGATCTCACCTCAGAGTAGTCTGATGGCCTGGTATCTGCCACTGTTGACCGTGAACACTGGAGGCTGCTGTCCCCTCAGTGGCAAAACCGATTCTCCTCGGACTTTGTTTCTTGTCTCACGTGCTCCTGGTTCAAAAAGCTCTGAGAGATCAAGGAAAGACAGGATAAATTCTACTCTGGGTTGAACCAGCATCACACCTGGGTGTACGTTCTCCTAGTCTCCCATCAGTTCCTTGGCAATTCTAGTATAGGCTTCCAAGCAGCCTGCCCTTAGCTTATTCAGACGATCCACCATGTTGTAGTCTGGCTTGTCTGCTTGGGCTTGGGAGGCCTGCTTAAAAAAAAAACAAAAACAAAAACAAAACTCTGAGTGAGAGGCTTCCTGGTTGGTGAGACTGCTCTAGAGTTTTTGTCAAGGCTTTCATCCTTGACAATAAGAAGGGAATTGAGATGTCAGGAAGCCATGAAAGCCCAGAGTAAATCCTCACCATTTCTGATGTTCACATCTCATCCTCATTTCACATATACATACATTCATTCCTAAGGTTGTAGTCTCTCTCCAGGAACTCTCCTTAAGCCTAGAACCACTCTGTTTTCAGAGCAGTTTTACACCTTTCTGCCTCATCTCCTTTCTTTCCTCTGCCCAGTATTCCCCTGCCCTGTCCCCTTTCCACCACCAATCCCTCAACATAACAAATCCTGCCCATCCTGTAAATACCAATTGAGACATTAATTCATTTTTGCTGGTGTTGCTCACTGCCCCCACTCCCCAGCCCCACTAAACTGCTCCTTCCTTCATATTCCAGGGGCACTTTCTCCATACCTCCACCATCATATTTGCTCCGTTTTACCACCAGTATGTCTTTTGTGTTTAATAGTCTGATTTTCCTCCCTCTCCTGGACCCAAGATGAGGCCCCTTAATGGCAGAAAATCTGCCTTCCTCATCTTTGTAGCTTTGGCTCTTAGCACCTAGTAGATGCTTGATACATGTTTGTTAATGTATATATTTCTTGGTTGTCTCGAAACATACATTTAGGATCCTTTCCTACACACACAGACAAATCCTTTTTAAAACTGAAGTAATCCATTTAAATACGCCCTGCAAACTATAAGTGAAGTTTGCTCAGTCATGGCCGACTCTTTTCGACCCCATGGACTATAGCCTGCCAGGCTCCCCTGTCCATGGAATTCTCCAGGCAAGAATACTGGAGTGGGTACCCATTTCTTACTCCAGGGTATCTTCCCTACCCAGGGATCGAACCGGGTCTCCTATATTGCACGCCGATTCTTTACTATCTGAGCCACAAGTGCGCCTTTTTTTAGACAAAAGGCGGAAAAGTGATCAAATGCTGGACAAATGTGAGCCGTATAATTGTTCACTTCATTCTATATTTACATTTTTTTCTGTTAAAGAGCTGCATGCCCTTATCTCATAATGTTTTAATCTCATAACGTTTCTAAAAGAAGAAAGTTTGGATGCGGATTCTCGCGTACCTTTTCCAATTCTGTGGAGCCCCTTAATTTTTGGCATTGTCAATAAGCGATCCGGATGGGGGGGCGGCAAGGGGGTTCAGCGAAAGCCCACAGCCTTGCCAACAAGTTATGCCAAGTCGCCGCAGGTCCCTCTCTCCCAGTTAGAATGGCCCTAGCCACGTGCGTACCCAGACTCCCTCCTCGAGTCCACAACCCCGCTTCTGGCTCTGGTCCCGAACGCTGGCTTCGCTGGGAGCTGCCGGCGCTGATCGCTCCCAGCTCGGCGCAGCCCGCTCAGCCGCCTCCCCCGCACCCCTCTCCCCCTTGTACTTTGTCTCTCGGCCCTGACCTCCCGGCCGCAGGGGCGTGCACGTGACGGAGAAACTTTGGCAGGCCTGGGGCGGCGGGCGGCGGGCGGCGGAGCGGGGGGCCGGCAGCTGAGCTCCCCCGCGCGGCGTGCGCTGCGGCGGGAAGGCGCTCGGCGGGCTGCGCTGCCTGCGCGTGCGGGTGCGCCAGAAGGCTGGGAAGGCGCCGCCGAGCGCGGGGCGGACTCCTGGAGCCCGCGGCAACGCGCGTGCAGCCTGCGGCGCTGTCGGCCCGGAGGCCCGCCTGCGCTGCCGAGCCGGCGGGCGGCTGCATCCAGGGACGCCGGATCCCCGCTCGCGCCCGGCGCCACGGCTCCGCCGCCGCCTCCGCCGCTCGGTTATATAGATCCTCAATCTATGCCGCTTCCTTCTTCCCTCACTCCTTAATCTGGATGGGAAGTTGGGGGAAATGGACAGGGTCGTGATGGCTTGGGTTGCTGTCCTCTGGCTAACAGGTAAGAGACATTTTCAACCGAGACGGATAACTTGACACGTATTCCGGTACTGGTACTGTTCTCACCCTCCTCCCCACCCCATCCCCAGTTCCCCCAGACTGTGTTTAAAGCTGCTTAGCAGGCTGGTGGTAAGTGGGGGAGGGGGCTGTGTGTGTGTATCTATATATATCTATATGTATGTATTAGAATGGTGGGGGAGGCCAAGAGAAGCCCGATAATCAAGTGAGCCGGATGGAGATGCAGGTGTTTTGACTCATTCGAGATATGAGATTGTTCTTGCCAATGTGCATTTCCCTTTCCATACCACGGTTCTTCCTCAGTCTTATCCGGAGTTTGTATTATGTGAGTCCTGGGAAAAACCTGGTTGGGAGAAAAATGAAAGCTCAGGGGAGACTGATTAATTAAGAGAACTAGTTTTCTGGAGGTTGGAGGTACACGAGTGTCTCCTTAATTCCTTCCCTGGAGAAGCCCGGAGCCCCAGGGGCATTCTTCTGTGGCTCCCAGGGGTGCAGGGGAGCTGGAATGAGGAAGGAGACTGGGATGGAGGCTTGATTGGTTGTGGAGTTTAGGGCTTTGCGCTCACTCATTTGGTAGCATTTGGGGAGTGGTTCCATAGAGGAAAGGAGCCTTCCTCCCCCGATAAACAAGTGGGAACACCTCCTAATAAAAATAATTTGCAGATATATTCAGAAGGTAGGGTTTCTCTTTAGCATTAGAGTCACTTCTTCTAGCTTGGACCTCCATATTTCCCCCTCCCTTTTGGTGAACTTTCTACTCACCGTCCTGGGATCTGGAAAGGCTGTAGTTCCAAACATGTGTTCCCACAGGATGATCTGCGAGGTTGAGAGGTGGCCAGGCAGGGTGGGCAGCCCTGAGAGGTTCATGGAGCAGCCCTGCCTTGGGTGGGGATGGAGGGGTTAAGCAAGCTGGAAACCAGGTGATGGAGGAGAGGAACAAGGGAGCAGAAAGGTGAGGACAAGCGGGGGCAGAGAAGGGCAAGAGAGAAAATGTAAAATAGCACCAAAAATAAAGTTGTGTCCCCTCTGGGGGCATTGAAGACTGGGAAAAATCAAGTCAGTAGGAAAAGAGGACCAAGATTAAAAATCTAAGGGAAGTGATTGAAAGAGGGTCAATAATACAGTTAAGAAGAAAGAAAACCACTATTTCCCTTAGTTTCAGAGTAAGGTTATAGATTGCCTCAGTTTTTTTCCTATCCCTAATGAAGGGTCCCTAACACTGGCTCTTGCTCCCTGCTAGGTTTAGGTTTGGGGGGAGTCTTTAGCAGAGTTAGCCACTTCTCTTGGCTGCTCTGAGTTCATCCCTCCCACATTATTCAAATCTGAATCATCTCTAATTTCAGGGTTTGGCTGATCCATGCCTCCCCACTCCTCTGGCCTCCCAGTGCCTTCCACTTCTACCCTTACTGATTCGGAATGTCCTTAATTTGCCTCTGCTTCTCAGTTATCATATTTGAGGGGAACTTTGGCCTTGAACCTCTATCACCTCCTTAAAGTCCGCTAGGCAACTGCGGAGGAGTCCTTGATTCAGAGATGCTCTTCTAGACACCCTGGGGTGTACCCTAGAAAAGCTCTCTAAGGACTTGCAGGGCATGGGCAGAAGAGGAAGATATAGCCCACGCTAGAGGGCTGACAGCTTTTTAATGCAATGGTCCCTGGAAGGAACAACCTAATTCAGTCCTCTCAATTTATACAAATGGAGACTCAGAAAAGCAATATTCACACAGTAAGTTTGTGTTAGAGCAGGTGCCAGAACCCAGTTCTCTTGAACCCCGGGCCCGTCCTTCTCCCATGGGCACCTGGAGAGATTGCTCCTGCCTGGGAACAGGCAACAGGTTATCAGGGCCATCCCAGCTGTCAGAGGGCCAGAACTTCCAGGCTCTGCAAGTCAGGTGGCTCCAGAGATCCCACTGATCACCCACTGGCATCCCCTGGTCCTAGCTTCTGCTTCCCTTTCTTGCCACGGTGGACAAGCCTTTCAGTCTCAGCAAAGTGCAGGAGCTAACAATGGCGGCTGGGGAGGGCGGGGGAGTTGGGGGGTGGTGGGGGGGTGGGGAGGAGAGAGGAGCAGTCAAGGATGAAATGGATTCAGACTCTTCGTTTACAGAGCAACCAGGAGAGGAAAGGTAAGACATTTTAGTCCAGCCCAATCAATGAATTTTCTCTTGAGGGGGTGGTGGAAAGGGAGGGAAAAAGGAAAGGACAGATTAAAAATGAGTCAGAGAGCCAGAGGGGGAAAAAACACATTCATTCTCCCTCTCCCTCCCTTTCTCTCTCCTCTCGCTTCTCTCCTTTTCTCCTCCCCTCCTCCCATCCACCCTTCCCCCGCCCCCCACCGCCAGTTTCTCTGTTTTAATGCAGGCTGAGCAATTTCTAATCAACACTTCAGGTTTTTTTTCCTCAGGCTCTAGCAGCTTCTTCCTCGTCTTTCAATGCAAAAATTCTGTATTTCTTTCTGCTATATATTTAGCCTCCTGATTTCCCATTGTCAGTGTGAGGGAGCTTCCTGCAATGGACTGTTTTGTTGCTGTTATTGTTCTTGTTGTATTGCACAAAATAAAATGCTTACCAGCTGCTATTTTAGCAACAGGTGCCATCTAGCAATAAGACTTGAGGACGGTTCACTATGCCTTTGTTCCTGAATACGGATGGTGTTTCAACCTTTCTGGCAGCAGAGGCTTTGAGAAACGCCAGAACTGTGGTGACACTCTGGGAACATACTCTAGGAGCAGGCAGTGCATTTTCCTGGAGACTCTTTTGGGTCTCTCTGTGCTAAAGAGTGCTTATGCTATTTCTTTTGGTATTTCTATTAGTATTTCTTTTGGTACCTTTTTGGTGGTATTTATTCATTTATTCATCCATTCTCCAAGCACGTACCAAATACCTGTGGTTTCTAAGTATTTTTATAGGTGCTGAGAATACAGAGAGAAAAGACATAGTCTTTGCCCTCGAAGAGTGGCCAGTCTAGTGAGTGACTCAAATTTTTCAGATAATTTTGATATGGAGGTAAAAAGTCCTAGAGTAAGGGCCATGAGAGCCACACAGGTGCTGTAAGGGCATGGATGGGGCATACCCACCTCAAACCTGGGGTGGGAGTCAAACAACTTGGAAACAGACTCCTGGAAGAGGTGATGGCTGAGTTAGCATGTTTGTTCAAGCACAGTCAGCTGCTGAGTTACTGTCACATCCAGGCATTGCTCTGTGGTTCATAAGACAGCCCTGCACCCCAGCAACTTACAGTCTGGTGGTGGTGACATCAGTGATGGAACTGTGAACAGTTACAGAGTACCACTTGCAAAGGCGACCGTGGAGATAGGCATTAAGTGTTGTGGATGCTGTAAAGTGGCTACTAACCCAGGCTACATACAGCAGGAAGGGAAGTATCCAGGAAGGGTTGTTACCTGGTTTATTTGCGTTCAGGTAGATGCCTGGTGACCATGTGAGAATGGGCTTGCGTATGGAGAATTAAAGTGTTATTAGTCCTAGAGAGGCAGAAGTTTCTTTTAAAGATTCCTGACACCTCAGCATCTGGCGTGCTGCGGTCCATGCGGTCATAGAGTTGGACACGACTGAGCAACTGAACTGAACTGTCACCTCAACTTCCATTATCTCCTTTTTCCATTCTTTGAATTCCCTTCTCTCCTCTGTCCATTTTTCCCCATAGAAGAGACCTTTTTTGTACTGGAGCATCTTTCGGCACTTTATTACAACTCTCTCCACTTCCTACCATAAGCCTGGATGAGTCTCTCCAGACTAGGAAAGGGGGCTTGTTTCAGTGTTGCATTCACTCCTTAGATTTTAGACTCATAATTCTGCCAAGTGTCTGGCTTATACAGACTTGGGGATTCGTTCTAGTAGTCCTAGTGTAATACTACGCTAGTACTATACTAGAGTCTTAGTGAAAGTACCTAGTGCTTATAGTGTTAGTAGTGTTAGTACCCGGAGAAGGCAATGGCACCCCACTCCAGTACTCTTGCCTGGGAAATCCCATGGACAGAGGAGCCTGGAAGGCTACAATGAGGTCGCTAAGAGTCGGGCACAACTAAGCGACTTCACTTTCACTTTTCACTTTCATGCATTGGAGAAGAAAATGGCAACCCACTCCAGTGTTCTTGCCTGGAGAATCCCAGGGACGGGGAGCCTGGTGGGCTGCTGTCTATGGGGTCACGCAGAGTTGGACACAACTGAAGCAACTTAGCAGCAGCAGCAGCAGCAGCAGTGTTAGTACCAGGACTTGGTTAGCGGAAAGAACTCTAACCTAGGATTTGAGGACTGGATTCCAGTCCCTTCTCCACAGATTAACTGTATATCCATGGGATCTTGGCACGTAATTTTATTATTTCATTGAGATATAATTGACATATAACATTAGTTTCAAGTGTACAAGTTTCCATATTTATATGTTATGAAATGATCACCACAATAAGTCTAGTTAACATCCATCATCATATATAGTTATAATTTTTTTTCTTGTGATAGCTTTCAGCATTTATTCTGTTAGCAACTTTCAAATATGCAACATAGTATTATTAACTTTAGTCACCAGCCTGTGCATTATATTGTTGTGGACTGCAGCACGACTGCAAAACGTGATCCCTGTCCTTCACTATCTCTCGGAGTTTGCTCAGACTCATGCCCGTTGATTTGGTGATGCCATCCAACCATCTCATTCTCTGTTGTCCTCTTCTCCTCCTGCCCTCAGCATCAGGGTCTTTTCCAGTGAATTCGCTCTTTGCATCAGGTGGTCAAAGTATTGAAGCTTCAGCTTCAACATCAGTCCTTCCAGTGAATATTCAGGGTTGATTTCCTTTCGGATTGACTGGTTTGTTCTCCTTGCTTCCAAGGAACTCTCAAGTGTCTTCTCCAGCACCACAATTCAAAAGCATCTATATTTGGTGCTCAGCCTTCTTCATAGTCCTACTCTCACATCTGTACATGACTGCTGGAGAAACTACAACTTTTTTAATATGGACTTTGTCAGCAAAGTGATGTCTCTGCTTTTTAATATGCTGTCTAGGTTTGTCATGGCTTTTCTTCCAAGAAGCAAGTCTTCTAATTTTGTAGCTGCAGTCACCATCTGCAGTGATTTTGGAGCCCAAGAAAATGAAATCAGTGCATTATATACTCAGGACTTATTTATAAACTGGAAGTTTGTACCCTTTGACCCCCTTCACCCAGCCCCCACCTCTGGCAACCACCAATCTGTTCTCTGTATCTATGAGCTTGGTTTTTTGTTTTTGTTTTTAGAGATTACACATATAAGTGAGATCATACAGTATTTGTCTTTCTGATTTATTTCACTTAACATAATTATCTCAAGGTCCATCCATGTTGTCACAAATGGTAAGATTTCATTCTATTTTATGGCTGAATAATATTCCATTGTGTGTGCATAGATATAAATGTCAATTATACACACACACATGTATAAGTATATAGTATGGCATCTTTTAATCTATTTATTAAATGACAGACACTTAGCTTGTTTCCATATCTTGACTATTGGCTATTGTAAATAAAGTAGCAGTGAACATGGGATTGCATATATTATAATCTTTTAAAAATCCATTTCTTTTTATTATTTTATCTTTAATTGGAGGATAATTGCTTTACAATGTTGTCTTGCTATTATAATCTTTTGAATGAGGTCATGTCTTTCAGCTCTAAGATTCTTTGGTATGGAACTTTTCTCCCTTTAATTTTGATGAGTTGGAAATCAGACTTACAGAGCCCTTAGTGTCCCTTCATGGATCACAGCCTTGTCGTGGCAAAGGGACTTGCATAACTCAATGAAGCTATGAGCTATGCCACGCAGGGCCACCCAAGACAGACAAGCCATAGTGGAGAGCTCTGACAAAACGTGATCCACTGGAAGAGGGAATGGCAAATCACTCCAGTACTCTTGCTGTGAGAATCCCATGAACAGTATAAAAAGACAAAAAGATATGACACCAGACAATGAGCCCCCCAGGTCAGAAGGTATCCAGTACGCTACTTGTTAAGAGGGCAATTACTAATAGCTCCAGAAAGGATGAAGCGGCTCAGCCAAAGCAGAAACGACTCTCAGTTTTGGATTTGCCTGGAGGAAAAAGTAAAATCCGATGCTGTAAATAACCGTCCTGCATAGGAACCTGGAATGATTGCCGAGAGAAATATCAACAACCTCGGATATGCAGATGATACCCCTCTAATGGCAGAAAGTAAAGAGAAACTTAAGAGCCTCTTGTTGAGGGTGAAAGAGGAGAGTAAAAAAGCGGACTTAAAACTCAACATTCAAAAAACTAAGAACATGAAATCCAGTCCCAACACTTCATGGCAAATAGGAGGGGAAAAAGGAGACGCAGTGGCAGATTTTATTTTTTTGAGTTCCAAAAATCACTGCTGCTGCTGCTGATGCTAAGTCGCTTCAGTCGTGTCCGACTCCGTGTGACCCCATAGACAACAGCCCACCAGGCCCCACCGTCCCTGGGATTCTCCAGGCAAGAACACTGGGGTGGGTTGCCATTTCTTCCTCCAATGCATGAAAGTGAAAAGTGAAAGTGAAGTCACCCAGTCGTGTCCGACTCTTAGCAACCCCATGGACTGCAGCCTACCAGGCTCCTCCATCCATGGGATTTTCCAGGCAAGAGTACTGGAGTGGGTTGCCATTACTGATGGTAATTGTAGCCATGAAATTAAAAGACACATGCTCCTTGGAAGGAAAACTATGACCAACCTAGATAGCATATTAAAAAGCAGAGACATCACTTTGCTGACAAAGGTCCGTCTAGTCAAGGCTATGTTTTTCCAGTGGTCATGTATGGATGTAAGAGTAGAACCATAAAGAAGGCTGAGTGCCAAAGAATCGATGCTTTCTAACTGTAGTGCTGGAGAAGACTCTTCAGAGTCCCATGGACAGCACGGAGATCAAACCAGTCCATCCTAAACGAGATCAACCCTGAATATTCTTTGGAAGGACTAAAACTGAAGTTGCAATATATTGGCCTCCTGAGGCAAAGAGCCAACTCACTGGGAAAGACCCTGATGCTGGGAAAGATTTAAGGCTTAAAAGGAGAAGAGGGAAGCAGAGGACGAGATGATTAGAAAGCATCACTGACTCAATGGATATGAATTTGAGCAAACTCTGGGAGACTGTGAAGGACAGGGAAGCCTGGTGTGCTGCAGTTCATTGGGTTACAGAGAATCAAACTCAACTTAGCAACTGAACAAACAGAAACAAAAGGTCCTCAGTGAGGAGCCACAGAGGGAGCCCCAGTTATCTTCAGCCTTTCTCTGACCACCAATGATTGGAATGAAAAACAGCAGCTGGGAAAGGAGAGCACATGTTAGCATTTTCAGAGGAATGAGTAGCACCCAGTGCCTGGTGGACAGGATAGGGTCAACTCTAAACAATTAAATGTTGTCATACTGGGGGAACTGTTGAAGAGAGTCAAGTGCTTTGGGCCAGGTGGGATGAATCTTGCTCTAGCCAACATGGCCCTCAAATGTCCTTTCTGGTCTCAACTTTTTGTTCCAGGACACACTCACCTCTTTCAGTTCAGTTCAGTTCAGTCGCTCAGTCGTGTCTGACTCTTTGCGACCCCATGAATCGCAGCACACCAGGCCTTCCTGTCCATCACAAACTCCTGGGGTCCACCTAAACCCATGTCCATTGAGTCAATGATGCCATCCAACCATCTCATCCTCTGTCGTCCCCTTCGCCTCCTGCCCTCAATCTTTCTGACAGAATGTGGTCCACTGGAGAAGGGAATGGCAAACCACTTCAGTATTCTTGCCTTGAGAATGCCATGAACAGTATGAAAAGACTTACCTCTTTACTCCTTCCAATTATTTTAGCTTTTATACCGACTTTCCCCCAATTAGGAATTATAAAGAAAGGTATAATCTAATTGTTGCTCTTGCTTAGATACTATAATGCTTTTCTAGTTTTGTGAGTGGTAAAGAATCTGCCTGCCAGTGCAGAAGATGCAAGAGACACTGGTTCAGTCCCTGACTCAGGAAGATCCCCTGGAGTAGGAAATGGCGACCCACTCCAGTTTTCTTGCCTTGAAAGTTCCATGGACAGAGGAGCCTGGCAGGCTACAGCCCATGGGGTTGCAAAGAGTCAGACATGACTGAGCATGCATGCAATACTTTTTAAATGTGTTTTATGACTTTTTAAAATCTCTTTTGATCCTTCTAAATAAGGCTGGTTATCATCTACCTATACATAAGAATAAGGCTCAGAGGAAGTAAATGACTTGTCCAAGTCCATTGTATCTTATTGATTAAAAATAAGAAATAATGTCATTGACTTCCATATGACTTGGTTGTTTCAAATGCCTGAATCCAAGGGAAACATTTTCTAGTTAAGGTGGGTGAAACTAGAACTCCTGACTTAAGGGAACAAATCCAGGTGTCTGGGTTTCCCTGATGGCCCAGTGATAAAGAATCCACCTGCCAAGCAGGAGATCACACATTTGATCCCTGGGTTGGAAAGATCCCCTGGAGGAGGAAATGGCAGCCCATTCCAGTATTCTTGCCTGGGAAATTCCATGGACAGAGGAGCCTGGTGGGCTACAGTCCATGGGGTCACAGAGTCAGACATGACTTAGAGACTAACAACAGCACAACGTGGTTATCTGTTATAGGGCATTGGGTAATGAGGCTCAGAATTCACAGAACTCGGGGAAATATTACAGGGGAAAGTGGTAAAGAATAGCATTTAGTATTTCTAATTAAATCCTAAGATCTACAGGAAAGGAGTGAGTGAGGAGTGCTCCAGTGAGGCACAGGAGAGCATCAGATGTGGCCCTGTGACAGCAGAGACTGCTGGCATGTCAGAGCCCATCTGGGAGTAGCGGCCGGTACTGTGTATCCAGGAGCCACACAAGAGGTAGCATATGTAGCTTTAAAATCTTGGTCTTTAAGATAGCTTCTGGCTTGCTGGAAATGAAAGAAGGCATCTTGGATGACTAGAGTTCTTTATGGGCCAAGAAACAAGGAAGAACTCAGAAGAACATGCTGCTTCCCTGTTCTCCTCCAGCGGCTGGAGCCCTGCAGGAAGTATTGCTCTAAATTAGGAGTAGAACCTTCACATTCAGCTGGAATCCTGCATCGTCACTCCTCCCTTGCCCTGGGCTCATCAGGAGGCAGTTGGGAGAGAGGGATAAGGCTCAAACTGACTTGGATTTAAAGACTAAATTAATAGTTTACCTTGTTTTCTTTAGCTTTAAAATGGGAAAGCTAACTTACCTTATAGGGTTGTTGTGATCATTAAAATGAAATGATGTACAATTCCTAGCACAGTATTTGGCACATAGTATGCGCTCAATACTTTTTATGGACCCAAAATAGGAATATGAGTCAGCATTTTGATGTAGCAATAATCAACCTCATAATCTTGATAGCTCACAACACCAAATGTTTAGTTGTTCATATTATATGAGAGATGCAGTCAGCTGCAGGTCAACTGTGAATTGGCTAGAATTGGTGGACTTGGCTCATTTCCAGATGTCTTCTTATTCCAAGACCCAGGATGAAGGAGCAGCCACAATGTGGGCATGCTATTCTCCTGGTGGAGGACTCAAGGCTGGTTAGGGAGAGGGCACAGAGCCAAATGCCACAAATGCCTTTTAAGCTTCTGCTTGGACAAGTCTTATGGCACATGTACTCACATTTCATTAGCCAAACGTGTCACCTGGCCAAGCCATAGTCTATGGAGTGGTAAGTGTACTCTGCCTACAGGGAACAATGCAAGAGTCAAGAGAGAAAACCAACGGGGAACAAATAATACAGTCTATCAACTGGGTTAAATCATTCAACTGAATGTGCTGAGTACCTACTGCTGCTGCTGCTAAGTTACTTCAGTCGTGTCCGACTCCGTGTGACCCCATGACGGCAGCCCAACAGGCTCCTCTGTCCCTGGGATTCTCCAGGCAAGAATACTGGAGTGGGTTGCCATTTTCTTCTCCAATGCATGAAAGTGAAAAGTGAAAGTGAAGTTGCTCAGTCACGTCTGACTCTTAGCGACCCCATGGACTGTAGCCCACCAGGCTCCTCCGTCCATGGGGTTCTCCAGGCAAGAGTACTGGAGTGGGTTGCCATTGCCTTCTCCGGAGTACCTACTAGGTAGCAGTTTTTAAAAGCCTTCAGGAGAGAGCTTGTTGTTATTAATAATGACCAAGACAGATGACTAAATAGAAAATTCTTAGACAAGATTATGTGATTCTCTAGGGTACTATGACTGCAGTAAAAGCAAGAAGAAATTTTATATAAGAAGTGATAGCTGAGGAAGTCAGGAAAGATAAGTTGGTGTTACTAGAGGAAGAGTGGGATTGAGGGAAGGGAAATGTACAGAGGAGACAGCATGTGCAAAAGCCAGGAATCAAAAGAGGACATGATGTTTTTTGGAAAGTACAAATATTTTACTTTTTTTTTTTTTTTTAATGTGAGTGGGTAGCCTGTCCCTTCTGCAGGGGATCTTCGTGACCCAGAAATTGAACCAGAGTCTCCCGCGTTGCAGGCAGAAAGCCCCATGGAAGAGGGTGCCTCCATCTAAAATGAGTCTTGTACTTCTGAATGCCTACAGGGAGTATTTGAAAGTGTGAGAGCAAAGGAGTGCTATGACCAGATGTGCATTTTAGAAATATTATTTGAACCTCAATGTGGAGGGTAGATTAGATATAGACAGACATGCAGCAAAAACCAGCTAGAAGACCCTTGCAGAAAGAGAAGGGAGACATGACGAGATTCTGAGCTCCGGTGGTGCAGTGACGACGAGAGGAGTAGACAGTGACAAGAGATGGAGGAAGTAATCCTGGCCTGGTTGCAAGTGGAAGTTGAAAGACAAGAGTATCAAAGATGTCTCCAGGTTCCTGTCTTGGGATTGCTAGGATGCCATTTATGGACATGAACTAATACAGGAGGAGGAACTTGTAAGGGAGGGAGATATAGGTTCAGTTTTTTGCATTATATTAGTTAGAGTAAGCCTAAGATGCTATAACAAAGAGACCCTAATAATAGTTTAAAACTCACATAAAATAGTTTTTTTTTTCTCTCTCCTATAACAGAAGAGAACTAGTGGGACTGAGTCTACTGTTCCCATATGTGGCTCTCAAGACTGCTCCAGTGATAGGTATTATTCAGCTAGTAGAAGCAAGGAAAACAGAGGATCAAGTAGTTTGTTTTTCGGGAGGTGACGTGGAAATCGCATACATCACCCCTCCTCACTGTGTCCTGAATCTAGTCCTATGACCATAATTAGCTACAAGGGAGGCTAGGAAATATAATATGTGGCTGTCTTGGTGGCCAGATTAAAACCTGGAAGGTTCTGTTTCTAAAAGAAGTGGACAGTTAGCATCTCCATCTATAGAATGATGAGTTTGGGGTGATTGTGTAACATCCGGATGGAAAAAGAAGTTATATATTTGGGTTTGGAGCTTGGGTAAGAGATCTAAACTAGAAATACAGGTAACAAGTTGATGGAAGTGGAGAAGAGCTTTCTTACAGGAGCTTTCTCTGCCCGAATGGCTGGTCCATCCAAGGAGTCTGACCCACCTGATTGAATCAGAACCGTTTCCACAGTTCCTGGGCCGTGCAGGGTAGACTGACCTCTTTTAGTACTGCTTTGGTCACACTGGAACAGCATGTAAGCCAGCTAGACATTACCCATGAGCTTGCTTCAGATCTCTGGAAGATGAGCAAATCAAATAGAAAGGAGATGTGCTTCTGGCTTTCATTTGCACAGTGGTGGCAGAGAACGGGATAGCGTGGCTCAGTGGGACACACAGGACATATGCTTAATGAATGGCAAGCTCTGTGTGCACAAGGGCCAGAGTTATAGGCAGCGAATAATAAGTAGGCCATGAGCAACGCCCACCTGAGCAAGGGTAACGCCAGTGTTTACTTTAGCCCATAGAAATGGGGAGATACTGATGCTTTTTAGGACCCTTGGGGAGAAAACATGGAAGAATGTTGTCATACTTTTAAAATATTTTTTAAAAGAAATCTCAAAATAGTTCATCTGGTCACCCTAACCCTAAAATGTATCAAGCCATTAGGTACTGTGGTAGGAAACAAGAGAAACTGATTCTGTTCAATTTAAGCAATTGGACAGAAAGAAATTTATTGAAAGAAAATTGATTAACCTATAGGACCAATAAGCAAACTGGAGAACTAGGCTTAGAAAATAGGCAAGGGAATGTCTATGATTCTTGGTAAAGCCTTTTTTATTTTATAACCCAGCTATATCAAAAGATGAATAGTTTTTACTTCCGGTGGCTAAAAGGTTCACGTTGTGTTTTGTCTTTAAAAATTGAGCCTGTAGGTCAGAATTTCCCCAAATGCTTTGTTTTCCATGCTGACAGTACTCAGGGATGGGCACACTGGAGCAAACCCAGTGGACATGCTTTAGCACCCATTATCCATCTCTTACACTTAGAAAACCCGCCTATCAGTTGTTCCTAAGACAATGTCATAGGAAATTGGCACAGTATGTTAAAAATGTGAGGACAAAAAGATGAATTTCTTAAAGATCTAACTTAACGGCAGGAAAAAGGAGATATGTATTGTCATATTGAATGAAGGAAAAACTCAGGGCTCTGGAAGCCAAGATATGCTGGTGAATGGGCAATTCTGAGGGCTTCAAGAGTTAAAGGATGGATGAGCTTGATATACAATTCCTAAAGATGCCGGTCTGTGGTGATAATAATTTTCCATTATCTTTAGCAGCAATCTTTACTTCTCTAAAATGTGGCTGTGCTTATAGATCTGCATCTCAAAAACGCTGGCAGGAATAGCTTACAACTAGTGGGGAAAAGGGACTTGCTTTGAAAAAAAAGAAAGTGCTAAAATAAGAACAGCATTGCTGTAGATACTGCTTTTGTTATCCTTCCAAGAACACAATTCCTCATGTAGAGACTCCTTTTTTTTCACATGAGAATTGGGGCAGGAACTTATTTTGCCATATGTAAGGAGGCACTGTCTATACTTGTAGCTGATCCTCCCTGGCCTGGTAACTAGGCACCCCTGGTGATTAGCTGAGATGGGGCCTGATGCGCTGAGCTGTCACTCATCACTCTGCCTTTAGGCAGCTTTTCTAGTTATTGATCAGAATCCATTCTCTGCACTGAGGACCACCTGCTGAGAAAGACCCTTTGGATTCACTTATTCATTTCTTCATTCATTCTTTGATTCATTCCACGTTTTGTGAGCTTCAGCTCTATTTTATGGCCTTGCTGTATAATGAGGATACATAGTCAACCAAATCCACCAAGCTGGATTTAGAAAAGGCAGAGGAACCAGAGGTCAAATTGCCAACATCTGCTGGATCATCAAAAAAGCAAGAGAGTTCCAGAAAAACATCATCTACTTCTTTTTTATTGACTATGCCAAAGCCTTTGACTGTGTGGATCACAATAAACTGTGGAAAATTCTAAAAGAGATGGGAATACCAGACCACCTGACCTGCCTCTTGAGAAATCTGGATGCAGGTCAGGAAGCCACAGTTAGAACTAGACATGGAACAACAGACTGGTTCCAAATCAGGAAAGGAGTACATCAAGGCTGTATATTGTTACCCTGCTTATTTAACTTATATGCAGAGCACATCATGAGAAATGTTGGGCTGGAGGAAGCACAAGCTGGACTCAAGATTGCAGGGAAAAATATCAATAACCTCAGATATGCAGATGACAACACCCTTATGGCAGAAAGTGAAGAACTAAAGAGCCTCTTGATGAAAGTGAAAGAGGAGAGTGAAAAAGTTGGCTTAAAACACAACATTCAGAAAATTAGGATCATGGCATCTGGTCCCATCAATTCATGGCAAATAGATGGGGAAGCAGTGGAAGCAGTGACAGACTTTATTTTCCTGGGCTCCAAAATCACTGCAGATGGTGACTGCAGCCATGAAGTTAAAAGATGCTTGCTCCTTAGAAAAAAAGTTATGACCAACCTAGACAGCATATTAAAAAGTAGAGATATTACTTTGCCAACAAAAGTGCATCTAGTCAAAGCTATGGTATTCCATCTAGTCATGTATGGATGTGAGAGTTGGACTTTAGAGAAAGCTTAACACCGAAGAATTGATGCTTTTGAACTGTGGTGTTGGAAAAGACTCTTAAGAGTCCCTTGGACTGCAAGGAGATTTAACCAGTCCATCCTAAGGGAGATCAGTCCTGAATATTCACTGGCAGGACTGATGCTGAAACTGTAACTCCCAATACTTAGGCCACCTGATGCAAAGAACTAACTCTTTGGAAAAGATTGTGATGCTGGGAAAGATTGAAGGTGAGAGGAGAAGGGGACAACAGAGGATGAGATGGTTTGATGGCATCACCGACTCGGTGTACATGAGTTTGAATAAACACTGGGAGTTAGTGATGGACAGGGAAGCCTGGCGTGCTGCAGTCCATGGGGTCGCAAAGAATTGGACACAACTGAGCAACTGAGCTGAACTGAAATCCACCAAATCCTAGTCCTTGCCCTCAGGGACCTTAGAGTTAGAAACCAATTTATATTGGTTCAATATATAAAATTCAGTTTATATTGAATTTTTCAAGACCAGAAGATGGTCTTTTAAATTTATTTCCCCAGAACTTAACACTGTATTTTAAAACATGTTTTTGAATGAATTTGAGCTAGATAGTCAAGGGCAGTTTTCCTGAAGATCAGGGGCACAGTATAAACTGGAAGAATGGTCTGATGATCCAAGAATGATGACTCCTTTTGCAAATAGAGAAAACCACCTATAATCTTCAGTCTTCAATATCATCTGGTGCTTCTTTTGGTCAGGAATCCTAATTTTTACAGATGTGTTCTATATAGTATGATCCCTTATTTGACTTACCTCCTTTTTCTGTCTTTTGTCGTCTTCTCTAAGCAGTCTCCTTCCAGTTTGGGGGGATCCTTGTTTTATTTTGTAGAGTGAAACATGGATTCTTCCCATACCTCTGTTAACGTCTTTATAAGAGCTTCAAAACACAAATCCTTTCTGGTGTCACCAGCGCCCAGATTCCGAGTCCCAGCCTTCCCATTGTGCCAGCATCTGCTTCTCATGTGTGTGCATGACCTACACTCAGTGCTTCTCCCTGTCTGCCTCCCAGAAACTCCTCAGCTACATGTCCTGATGTTTCCCCAGCTGGGCAAATAACACGTTTATAATAAAAGAATGGAAAACATCTTAGTATGCCTGGAACATCTGTGGGGCCAAATCATGGAGAAAATCTTACATGCCATGTCAAGGCATTTGGACCTTATCCTGGAAGGATTGGGGAATCTTTTGAGCCTTAAAACAGGAGACTGTCTTTTCTGAAAGAATATTCTAGATATAAAAAATGTGGAGAGTGCACCGGGCTGGAAGTAGGGAGACCACAGAAGAGGCTATTATAGAACCAGGAAGGTAATGAGGACTTGTGTAAAGTGATAGTAAGAGTTTTGGCCCCAGTCTAGGTCTGGGCTTCTCTGGTGGCTCAGTGGTAAAGAATACACCTGCCAATGCAGGAGCCCCAGGTTTGATCCCTGGGTTGGGAAGATTCCCTGGAGAAGGAAATGGCAACCCACTCAAGTATTCTTGTCTGAGAAATTGCATGGCCAGAGGAGCCTCATAGGCTATAGCCCATGGCGTTGCAAAAGTGTCAAACACAACTTAATGACTAAAGAACAGTAAAAGCCTAGCTTCAAATCTGTCACTTGCTAACCCTCATGTGTTAGGCAAGATACATACATTCTCTGAGAATCAGTTTCTTCATCTATAAAATGGATGTAATGATAATATCTACCTTATAGGATTTTTTGAGAGAATTAAGCTACTACATGAATGACACTTAACACATTTTCTACCTGATTTATTCCCACTAGGAATGACCGTAGGAATAGAGAAGAGTCAAATTGGAGAAAGATTTGGAATTAGTGACCACTGAAAGTGGGTAGAGACAAAGAGGAAATGATCAAAGCTTTAATTTCTATGTGCAGGCACAGAACAAGGGCTGCATTGGCAAAAGAGCTAGGGAGACAAGGAAGACCAGTCTATGAGCAAGAGTTGAGGTGGGAAAAGAGAAAGTGATGTATGTTTAATTGGAATAAAGAAAGTGAAGTCGCTCGGTCATGTCAGACTCTTTGTGACCCCATGGACTGTAGCCTACCAAGCTCCTCCGTCCATGGGATTCTCCAGGCAAGAGTACTGGAGTGGGTTGCCATTTTCTTCTCCAGGAGATCCTCCTGACCCAGGGATTGAACCCGGGTCTCCTACATTGAAGGCAGAAGCTTTACTGTCTGAGCCACCAGGGAAATCCTGTTTAATTTGAAGTATCTGTTAAACATGCAGATGAGGTTTCATAAAGTTGAGGGTCTGAGGCAAACTGGTAGTTAGAAACATGGGAGAATAAGATTTCTTAGATCAAATGCACAGGTGAACATTACAAAATGGCTGAAACATTTCAGTTTATTTACCTGGCATTCAAAGATGTTCTTATTAGTCTGTATAGACCAGCATAAGAAGTACTAGGTTTTTGACATCTGACAGGTGGTGACATAGGAAAAAAAAAATCTATAAGAGGTGGCACTCAAGTTCAGGACACTAACCTAGCCCCAGGGCAGATCTCTTGGGAACTAGAGTCAGAGGGAGGGTGTTCCCAGGCCAAACCTCAGTGTCCACAGGAGACTGTCAGTCTTGGTCCTCATCCAGACTTGCTGTGACCCTGAGGGGCCTGATCTGGCACAGGAGTCAGGATTCCATGAGTGGTGTTTTTTGAAGTTGAGTGAATAGCACTTTACAGTTTCAGATATAGATCAGTCGTGTGTGAGTATATTGGAAACAAAACCTAGTTCTCAGGAGAAGGACCTTATATCAGGGCCCAAGCAAGCAGGGCTGGATCTCGGGACAAGCCTTTGGTCCCAGTGGATTGCAAGCCAGGTGGAAACACAGCCTAATATAAGCAAGGACTGAGGGAAAGACGTGGCTCAGTGGGTGTGGGAATCGCAGCCCTCACCCAGAACCCAGGGTTAGGGCCAGAAGAGCAGTTCTAGGCCTCGCCTTCTGGTGGGAATGGGGCATCTAACAGGGCTGGCCAGGACAGGCTTGGGACCTGGGTGCCGTGTATCCTACAGTTTGGAAGCTCCTAGAGCTAATGCAGGGATTGGCTTCTTTAGCTTTCTAACTCTTCACTCTGGTCCTCAAATGTTCAATAAACTGACATTTACTTGAAATTCCTAGTTCTGGCCTTTCCAGCTATCCAGATGTATCCCGAGCTTAGATTCCCAGGATTTTCATTGTCCCTGCATATGTATACATGTCTATGTATGTGCACACACTCAGGGGTACGCTCTGTTTCCAACTGCTGGGAGCTATGGATGTGACTGTGCTGTGCACCCAGTCATTGTTTGATACCGAATTACCCAGTCTGCAATACTATTCCTTTGCAGTTTCTGCCCATTCTGCCCTATAACTCACACCTTTGTGCTCACCTAGCTCTAGATTAGAAGAAGGCAATGGCACCCCACACCAGTACTCTTGCCTGGAAAATCCCATGGACGGAGGAGCCCGGAAGGCTGCAGTCCATGGGGTTGCTGAGGGTTGGACACGACTGAGCGACTTCCCTTTCACTTTTCACTTTCATGCATTGGAGAAGAAAATGGCAACCCACTCCAGTGTTCTTGCCTGGAGAATCCCAGGGACAGGGGAGCCTGTTGGGCTGCCGTCTATGGGGTCGCACAGAGTCAGACATGACTGAAGCGACTTAGCAGCAGCAGCAGCAGCTCTAGGTTATATGGCTTTACAGAAATCAACAGATTGTTATTGACAGCAGCAGCAACAACTACATTTATTGAGTGCTTACTTTACATCAGCATTATCCTAAATGCTTAGGATAAAATCTTATTTAACCCTCAAACAGCTCCACAAAATAGTTAGTTATTCTGGTTTTACCAGTAAGGAAACCGAAACTCCTAAGAGGAGTAATCTACTGCAAGTCATGCAGTTAGGAAGTGGTAAGACTTGGATTTTAAATGAGAACTCCCTCTAAAATCCATGCCTTTAACTATCATGCTATAAAGAGGTAAATGTTCCTGAAAACATAGTCTTTATTCTTTGGAACATGAGCTTATGTGTATGTCATAGAAGAAACTGAGTTGACTAACCTCTATTAATAATTAAGGGAGTCCACGATTTTAAAAAACAATAATTAATGGTGTCCCATGGCTTGGTCAAGTGTCTAGTCTCATTAACAGAGAATAGAGCTGAGAAGGAGGTTATCCTTAGTAATCATCTAACGAAGAAAACCCTATACTTAAACAACCCTTCCCCCAACACTTTTTGTGTTGCACCTGCCTCCTTTGCTAGTTTCATTTATCCTGGAAGGGCTAGGAAATATTTCATTTCCCAAGTAGAGCCTGAATAGGTAGCAGAGAAGAAAGGTGGTTGGTCAGCAGCCAGCATTGTGATTGGTCAATACCTGTGACTGGTCATCCAGCCTCAGCAACTGCTCACTGAAGTCATTTCACCTCTCTGTCCCATTTTGTTACCTGGAAAATCAGACTGTGAATAAGGATTTGAAGAATTACAAGGTTAAAAATTAATGCAATAGAATTCAAGGAGAAACTATAGGAAAACAACAACAATAACACACAAGTCTTTGTCATCTAGATTCTAGATGTGTGAGTTGGGAAGAACAGAATCAGTGACACCAGCATTTGAGGGTGGTGGAGGGAAGCAGCAGAGCCTAGGAGGTTCTTTTCTGAGCTTCCAGATGGGAATTATCTGCCCCTCGCTGGCACTGATCTACATACTCTGGCTATAATCAAACCTTTTGGTGATGAATGGTCATCAAGATTCAAGAGCCTCTGAATGGGAGTCAAGGGCAAAGGCAGGAAAGGTAAGGGAGGGTTCCCATTTGAGATGTACCATCTATGGGTCATGGTCAAGGTGCTCTTAAAGAGTCCTCTCTCTGCAGGCACCCAGAGAGAGAAGGTTTAACAACTCTGTTGAGTTAAGGAATATGAGGCTCATTTTACAGGTGAAGGTTGCTTAAGAGGCTTCATTTAGGCCTTACCATTAGTGTGTAGCCAGATGAGATTCAAAGCCTTATCTCTTTGATGCCAATGCTCTTTTATTATACTATGCTGTTTATGTCATCTAAACATAAATGTGAAGTCTTAGAAATTTGTGAAGTCCTAGAAATTTTCATATTAATATTCATTCATTTACTTGCCCATTCCTTTATTTATTGTAGCTATCCAGCACTTAAGGTTCAAAATACTAAATCTTAAATACTCTGCTGTATTCACTTCCCAATTCCATAGGATGAAAACCTTTTCTTCCTAACAGGAATTAAAACCTAGTTTTCACAGTGCTTTCATGGGGGAGAGTCACTAGTCTGGAAATCAGAAGTGAGTACAAATGTGGTATCTTGCCCTTGTTGAGCGAGCTATAAAGCTATTATTCGTGACTCTATGAAGAGTCATGAATAAATGCATATTCGAGTTGTGAGAGTGAGTTTGCTTTGTGGGCTGTCATCGTGACCATGGGCAGTAATGAAGGATAGTAGGCCCCCCTAGGAAACTAGTCCTCCTGCCTCTGAAGTCCATCTGCAATTCTAGGGTGAAACTCTTTGCCTCAAGCTACCTGAAGATGGCTTGGCAGCCTCCTGGTTTCAACTCTGGACCTCTTTATCCTGTCTTTTTATTCATATTCCTTTTTTTGCTTCTCATCATGATTCTGCTTCTGTTTCAAAGCAGAATTAGATCAAGCTAGAAACTCTTAACTCTCCCAGTAACCTGAAGAAGTTGTGTTCTCTTTGTCTGGAGTTTCTAGACCTTACCATTGAGTTCATAGAAGCCCTTTGCCTCTCAAACACTCCCCTGGGCTTTCATTCATGGAAACTTCCCTCTCTTTCTTGGACACCAAGCTTCAAATTGATCTTTTTAACACTTAAACTTCTCATCTGCTTTCTAGTCTCCCCCCACCTCTTTTTGGATCGCCTTCAAAGCTTTTGAACTTGGTCTACTGCTTTTGATCTGAAATTCTCCCATTTCTCTCAAAGCCTTCTTTCCCCCTTAATCTCTGTCTCCTTTGCTTGGTCACCAGCTAGAAGGGAAGTCACTTTCTCCTAAATTCATACTTCCTGGATTCATTTTCCTCATTTATCAAATAGTTTAGTGTCTATGGGCTTCAGGAGCCAGGACAGCTAAATAAGACACGTTACTTAGTTGACCCGACAAGTCTGATGGTGTGAAAAGAACTTGCAAAATTATAGTAAATGTCTGGCGGGGAATGCTAGGGACACTATGGTGCAAAGGAGGAAGTGATACATAGATTGACTGGTCAGAGAAGGCTTGACAAGAAGCCTCTGAACTGGGTTTTAAAAGATGAAAATGAGTTTCCCAGGAAGATAAGTGAGGAAAAAGCTTGCCATAAACAAGAAACATGATGTGCCAAGATCTAGAGGTGTGATATAGAACATCCCACTTAGGGAAACTGTTAGTTTGCTGTCCTCTGAGGTTGATGCTCAAACAGAGGTGCTGCAAGAAGTGAGGCTGAGGAGGAATTAGATGATGAAGCACCTTAAACGCCTTGCTGAGAACTTTGGGTTTTGTTCTAAAGGCCATGGAGGATGAGTGAAGGATTTTAAGAAGGAGAGCCATAACAGTCAGATTTAAAAAGATAACCTGAAATTATAGCAAGGAGGATGGATACATGTGGGCAACTGCAGGTGGAGAGACCAGACAAGAGATTATTGCAAAATTATAGGCAAAAAATGAGAAGAACATACACGGAAGCACTGGTAGTGGGGTTAAAGAGGGGGATGGAAATATTAAAGATGTTAAGAGGTCACGTTGACATGACTTTGTGACCAACTGGGTATTAGGAATGAGAGCAGATTCTGGACAGGGCAACCACGTAGATATTGATGTTCTTCATTGTGATGGAAAAAACAAGGTGAGGGACAGGTTAGGGAGCTAAGGCAGAAAGGCGTGCCTGTGTAGTGTGAGGTGAGGTCCAGGACACAGATACTGTTTGGACATCTTCATTCTGTTTTGCAGCCATGGCTGAAGGCCTTCAGGTTACAGTGCCCGACAAGAAGAAGGTGGCCATGCTCTTCCAGCCCACTGTGCTCCACTGCCGCTTCTCTACATCCTCCCATCAGCCGGCCGTCGTCCAGTGGAAGTTCAAGTCCTATTGCCAGGATCGCATGGGGGAATCCCTGGGCATGTCATCTCCACGGACCCAGTCTCTCAGTAAAAGAAACCTGGAATGGGACCCTTACTTGGATTGCTTAGACAGCAGGAGGACTGTTCGAGTGGTGGCTTCTAAACAGGGCTCGACTGTGACCCTGGGAGATTTCTACAGGGGCAGAGAGATCACGATTGTTCACGGTAATAATGCCTCTGTTTTTAAGGAATGGGAGGGAGGTTGGTTTCATTCTTCACAGGTGCAAGAGGGTGTCAGCTGTGCACCCTTTCAGTCTCTCAAGGGTTTGATTTTATGGGAGATGATAGCATCAAGAAGCTTTCATGAGCTTGACTTTTAGTCTGATAATAAATGTATTATCAGCACTGAATTGAAATGGGTTCTAGTGAAATCTTTCTCAGTCAAATACTTTACAGCTTGACACCAGGCTTTATTGCCCTTAACTCAGAAAGTAAACTTCCCTAGAAGTTCTCTGCTGGGAAAAGGGATGCATGTGTGTAAGTGCAGAGCCAGGTCACTTCATGGCCCAAGTCCCAGGCAGTTTTGCATCCGTTCCACTTTTTCTCCTGGTCTCTAAAGCTTTGGACAAGAAAAGGTCCAAAGTCTGGTATGACCTACTTGATTATTGGAATTTTGAAGAACTCCTGTGAACCCGTCTTGGGCTTCCCTGGTGGCTCAGACGGTAAAGACTCTGCCTGCAATGCAGGAAACCCGGTTTCCATTTCTGGGTTGGGGAGATCCCCTGGAGAAGGAAATGGCAATCCTCTCCAGTATTCTTGCCTGGAAAATCCCATGGACAGAAGAGCCTGGCAGGCTAACAGTCTATGGGGTTGCAAAGAGTCAGATATGGCTGAGTGACTAACACTTTTCACTTCCTGTGAACTCAGCTCATTTCCAGGAGTCCAGGTTAATTCTGGAATTTACTTGGCTTTCAGAGGCCTCTGTAAGCCTGGTTGAAAGCAAGTGTTCTATTCCTGAAACCAGCCTGCAACTAGACTAGTTTCTGGGTGTGAATTCTCTCACCTTAGGGATGCTAGTTTTTATGATTGTTTTGTTAGTTTGTTTTCAGTAAGGCAAACGTCACGTCAGCTACCATTTAGGTTGAAAAATAGAACACTGCAGACACCCAGAAGCACCTCACTTCCACCCACCCTCTGTTGTTCAGTGTTTTCTTCAAAGGACAGAATTTAGAACCAGGTCCTTCTCTTTGTGATAACAGATGCAGATCTTCAAATTGGAAAACTCATGTGGGGAGACAGCGGACTGTACTACTGTATCATCACCACCCCTGATGACCTGGAGGGCAAGAATGAGGACTCCGTGGAAGTACTGGTGCTGGGTAGGTGACGGTCCTCAGCGATATTTTCATCTTAGACTGCTTGCACTGCTCCTTCTTCTCACTTCTCCCTGCGTGTATCAGTAGGTTGCACACACAGGCTTTATCTTTGGTGCACAAACTGATTTCAGAATATGGTCTTTAATGAGTATTTGTTATATTTTGTTTCTTGGCTGCTATGATCCCCTTTTTCGCATTGCCTAAATGTTTCTTCTGCTTTCTTAGTTTTTTTCTCCTCCTTTCCACTTGTACCTTTAACCCTGAATTATTTCTGCTTATTCTTTACATATGCTACTAGTGAGGAAAATGCCAGATGCCTTTGAAGCAGGGTAGAGACAGGAATTCACTGGTGTGTTAGGATCTCCTGAGGCCTTTGGGAATCTTTTCCCATTCAGTTATCTCCCCTTAAGGCAATCCTAAGGAAAGATGGCTGTGCACTTTTAATAATAAAAGGTACCCAGTGAAAAGAGCTCTGGGGTAGACCTACTAGTGTTTAATTGGAGGGCAAATTTCTTGAAAGCTAAAAGTGCCTGAATTAGTCTCAAAGCAAATATAATCTAATCCTTATTAATATTAATTCCCTCATAAATGAAAACTCATTACTTTTGGCTACTTTTCTCTTTGGTGGATTAGAAGAATGTCAGTGGCAGATGACCTCCTTGTATGAAACTGAAGAACTGAGCACATATTTCATGCTCTATAAATGTTACTTGAACAAGAAAATTGGAATAAAATATGCAGAAATTAAGAAAAGAAACATTAACTGTAGGATACAATGTACATCCTTGAAGCCATTTTCAAAAGAAATTACTTTTTTTGTAGCCTCTAAGAAACCAGGTGATAACAATGTGGGGGCACAAATAAGGTGCTTTCTTTTAGAGGCAAATAAAATTAAAGGTTAATTTTTACCCCCTGTGAGAAATTCAGTGCCCAGGGAGAAAATGGAATTTTCTACTTAGGATTTTTAGTTTTATTCTATCATGATTGGCAAATAAGGTTTACTGTTGCCTTAATTTTACGGTTTACAAAATGGACTAAGGTAAATATTTATTAAGTATTAACCCTTTAATAATAATCAATGAATTGATGCTTTCAAATTGTGGTGCTGGAGAAAACTCTTGAGAGCCCCTTGGACTGAAAGGAGATCAAATCAGTCAATCCTAAAGGAAATCGACCCTGAATATTCATTAGAAGGACTGATGCTGAAGCTGAAACTCCAATACTTTGGCCACCTGATGTGAAGAGCCAAGTCATGGGAAGAGACCCTTATGCTGGGAAAGATTGAAGGCAAGAGGAGAAGGGGGCAGCAGAGGATGAGATGATTAGGTAACATCACTGACTCAAAGCACATGAATTGGAGCAAATCCTGGGAGATAGTGAAGGACAGAGGAGCCTGGCATGCTGCAATGAAAAACTGCTGTGATCTGTAAAAGAATGGGAAATACGACATACATTCAAAAGGAAATAAAAATGTAAAAGGTTTATATTGACATTATAAAAGACTACAGAGCAGTTAGATTTAGGATCTGTGTGACTCTGTAAATCTGTAGGAAATAAAAAGATAAATGTCTGCCTGATAACACAACTCTAATGGTTAAGTTTGAAGGAACAAGTGGCTCATTGAGCCTGCAATTAGCTGATTGTGAACACAAGTTATTTGACCAGTGCAACCGTTTGCAGCAAAGTAATTACCTGTGCAGGAAAAGGAGGCCAGGTAAAAACCACTTGAAATAATTTGGTCCCCGTCCTGCAAATGTGGGGAAATAAATAGAGTGAAAGCCTTGTCATTAGAGGATGTGCTGAAGTATATGAAGGGCATTCCTCTGGATTGAAACATACAGAGTAACTTGGGCAAAGATGCTATCCTCAGGACCAACAGGGAGGTGAAAGGAAGGCTCAGATGAAAAGGGTCAGCAATGATGGGAGAAAAGATAAGAAAAATTAGTGTTATCCTAAAAAGGGATCAGAAAGGCCAAATGTGGATGCTGCAAATCAGATAGAAGCAGCACATTTGTGAGATAAACAGATACACAGTGGAGTTCTTAGGGAGGAGAAACACATAATTCTGCTATTGTTGTTGTTTAGTTGCTAAGTTGTGTCTGACTCTTTTTCAACCCCAGGGACCGTAGCCTACCAGGCTCCTCTGCCCATGAAATTTCCCAGAGAAGAATACCGCAGTCTGTTGCCCTTTCCTTCTCCCGGGGATCTTCCCGACCCAGGGATCAAACCCGTGACTCCTACTGCGTCTCCTGCATTGCAGGCAGATTCTTTTCCACTGAGCCACTGGGGAAGCCTGTATCCCGCATTAATTAGAAATGTTCAAAGCACGGTAAATTTGCCATGTAAACTTTTTAGGGCAACACTGGTTGTGTTAGTTAATTAAAGGTGTTAGTTTGAAATCTAGGAGAATTTCCTGAATGTGATATTTACTTTCCAAATGCAACATTCTGAGTCTTCTTGGTCTTGACACCCCATTATGGAATTTTTCAAAATATTGTCACAGTTTTTAAAATTCTAAATATTTAGTGGTTATATCCTGCAGGCCTGTTCATGAGGTATTCTTTTTATGTGAGACCAAGAGAGCAACCTGTTTCTGAAGTCAACCTCTAGGAGATAAAGACCTCGGTAGGAAGATAATGGTCCACAGTTTGCTGACTACAACCGTCATGAGCCACTTGTGGTCACCGAACTTACTATGAGGAATAGTTGGAGGAACTGGGAGGATTCGGTCTTGGGAAAGGGAGCATGGGAAGCCTCTCCAGATATCTGGAGTGAAATTGTGTAGGAGGATTGGAAACTTACCCATTGTAGCTAGGTAAAACTAGAGTCAGGAGTGGAAGTTACAAAGGGAAGGAGTCTGTCTCAGGATAAAGAAAGAACTGTTAACAATCGGAGAGGCATCTGAAGATGCAGTGTTCTTAGAAGTATTAATTTCTATGTCCTTAAGAAGGTGGAAAATTTCTTTTGAGTTATTGTATCAGGTATTTATAGTAAAAGGTGTTCAACTCACTTATTTTTGAGCTTTATTTCAAATTTAAAATTATTGGTTTTAAAAAGTAGATGAATATGAGTGATGTGACTACTCTGATAAAGGGAGAAAATGACTTCCTGGTAATTTAGTCCTCATGACAGAGATAAAAGGGTTACAAGTTGGTTACAAGAACATACAGGATAGCATTCACTCAAAAGGAAGCCAGAGGGAATGCACTGTGGTCTTTTGTGGTAGGTCAGTGTTAAAAGAACTGATTCCACAAGAATAAGAATAAACTTGATGGAGGCTTGTAGGAACTGAAACGAGCTCTTCTTAGAGGATAATCACAGCGTGAGGAATAGAAAACTGTAGAATTTCAGATGACCAATTAGTAAGGGAGTTAGTTAAAGGGATAAACCAGAGGCAAAGTTAAGGAGAATTTGTTGTTTTCATTATACGCACAAAGGTAACGTTGGAAAAGTTAATGGAGCAAGATTATCAAGTGTCTTATATGTCAGACTAAGAACTTTGTGTTCCATTTGAAGACTTAGAGGAGCCAGTGAAGAAGCCATCACAGAGGAATGAAATTAGATTTGAGGATCAGAATAGTAGTAGCAGGGTAGACAATACATTAGAGAGGAGTACTAGAACAGAGGGGTTGGTTATGGGGTACTGCAGCAGCATGGGTGAAAGGGCATGAGATTCTGAACCAGAGTAATGAACTGAGAACAGACAGCATGGAAACATTTCTGAGAGGGAAGTGGTGGATATTGAGATACAGGGATGAGTCAAAAGGACACCGTGGTTTATAGTTAACTGGGGAGCCAACTGTTCTGTCAACCAAGAGAGAGGCTACAGATTGGAAACCAGGTTGGAGAGGCCAGAAAATGAATTTGGTTCTTAATACATGGAATGTGAGGTGTCTTGATGACAATTAGAAATATGGTCTGGAATTCAGTGGAAAAACAGGGATTAGAGATAATAGATTTGAGAGTCATGAATGATAGTCACAACCGTGAAAGAATAGATGAGTCACCCAAAAAGATTATATAAAGTGAAAAGGGCCAAAGGACAGAAGCTTTTCAGTCTTATATTCTAGTTTGACTTCATGTGAGTGGTGACCCTGGTACTGCGTGTATACTTGTCTTAATTTCCCTTACAACACTGGACCCTTCTCAGTAGCACTGGAACGTGAGCTCTTCAATGGCCAGGGCCAGTTCTCATTCATCTATTTGCATTGGTTTGCAGAGTTTCTAGAATAAAGAAGTTTAAGTGAATGTTTTTTTAAATGACAAATGGGCAGAATCTGTAACTAATACTTACTTTGTACCTCTTAAATATTAGTCAATGCTGAGTATGTATTTGTTGACTTATGAAGTGTTAATACAATAAATGTTTACAGTCTCAAGTGAGATATAACATAATTTAATCTCATTGGTCATGATTCTTTATCTAGGTATTTAAATTTTTCCTAGTGATAGAACCACCAGGAAGTACGGTTGAAGCCACAATACCACACAACCTGTCTATATTACGAAGCTATAGAATGCTCCCTGGCATCAATCATGTTTTCAAAAATGTAACTGCTGCTTTAGGTAATGGTTTTTACTTGGCCCACATTTGCTTTAGTACTTCATTTCATTTCTCCGTGAAACTGCCTATAATCATTAACCTCACTTCAAAGACATAGTTGTCCTTGTCTATACTGCTTACCTCCCCACTGATTATGACCTACCTTCTTTTCCCCATACATCTGAACTATCTATGAATTGCAGCTGATGCTTCTTTCAGAGGTTCAGAAATATCCAAAGATGTGATTTAGAGAAATGTGAGGATAACCACTGATTCACCATTAAACTCGAACACTATACTGAACACTTTTAAATCTCTTTTTGATGATTCAGAAGGTAGAGTCATTCTGAAGAAATGCTCGTGGTGTTTAGGGTGCTCTGAGATGATAGTGACAGGTACCTTAGAAATATTTAGATAGATGTTTGGGGTCATAGAGCCATGCCAGCAGACAGTTACAGAAGGTGGAAGTGTCCAGAAAATCTGCCACCCTGAGATTAGACATAGGTCTAGGATCAGGAACAATCTGTTTATAACCTGGAACCATGCCACTGTTTGGATAGGAATAAAGTTCCCCCGGGCAACTCCAGCTGGCAGGAAAAGGACTTCACCATTCAGGAAGGCTCAAGTAGGGAAGTTGCTATTTTAAAATCTAAAGGCAGCTCGCCTTGTTCTTATTTCTTTCTATGCACAAGGTAAGGGCCTGACCCCTTCTCTCTGATGTCTCATGTGATAGCTTGTTTTCTAAGGGCCAAAAGAAAAAAGGAGGGAAAGGGCCCCAGTAAAAATATGGCGCAATGAACACTTGTGCCTCTGGACTGAGAAAAGAATAACGACATGAGCCTGTTTCATGAGCATGTTTCAGCATGGAACAGGTTCTCTTGTCCAGGTTATCAGGATAAACAAGATGGCTTTAGCATCCTTTCTATAATTTTGACTTTATCTAAAATATCCACAAATTGCAGAATTAACTCTCTATATAGGGGATGCCCAAATACTGTTCTCCTGTTTTGTTTAATACTGCTTCTATTTTAGGAAAAGTGATACCTCTGTATTATAAAAACCAAACAAAACAGAAAACACGAGAAGAAAATCTCTTTTAAAAAATTCACCACTCAGAGCTAACTATTGTGTTCTTCAGAACTCTTTTAATTGCAAGGGACAGATTCTCAAACTGGCTTAGGGGAACTTTTTGGCTTAGGTAACCAGTAAAGTGAAAGTGAAGTTGCTCAGTCGTGTCCGACTCTTTGCGACCCCATGGACTGTAGCCTGCCAGGCTCTTCCATCCATGAGATTCTCCAGGCAAGAATACTGGAGTGGGTTGCTGTTTCCTTCTCCACGGGATCTTCCTGACCCAGGGATCAAACCGGGGTCTCCAGCACTGCAGGCAGACTCTTTACTGTAACCAGTAAGTCCAAGGGTATTCCTAACTTCAAGCATGGTTGAGTTCCAGTGTTCAGATTATGTTTTAAATATCGCCATCTCCTCTGTGTTAGATTCATTCTCCAGCACGCTGTCTCCAAATGTGACCCCTAGCAGATCTTTAACACCTTTGATCTCAGGAGGATAAACTGCCTCTCTCCATAGTGTGGCAAAAGTCCTATTGTTGGGGGTGGGCTGTGCATTCTGGGAGGAACATAGGGTACCACCAGCCCCAAATGAACCATATGAATTGAAGGGAAAGGGAGTAGCTTCATAAAGAGAAATTGGACATTTGTTTCCAAATGAAGAAGAAAAGAATGCCAGGCAGGCAAAAACACACACTGTTAATATTTTGTGGAATTCATCAATTTCTGCTTCTTTTTAGGCCAAATGCAATGCTATTCCAGGAGGCCAGAAATAGGCTTGCTCCCAGCAGGTCCTTGTGAGTAGGCACTAAGTTGGAATTGCTTCTTTCCTGTGAAGGTAATGCAGCAGAATTACCTATGTTTTCCTGTCATGCTTCTATTTTTCCTTCCATCTCCTCCTGTGATTTATCCTCATTTATATTACCTTGACAAGAGGTGGAGAAACAGGCATGCATTAAATTTTTTAAAAATCAAATTATTCACAATACTGTGCCTGAAATTGTTCAGTTCAGTTCAGTTCAGTCACACAGTCGTGTCCGACTCTTTGCGACTCCATGAATCACAGCATGCCAGGCCTCCCTGTCCATCACCAACTCCCGGAGTTCACTCAGACTCACGTCCATTGAGTCGGTGATGCCATCCAGCCATCTCATCCTCTGTTGTCCCCTTCTCCTCCTGCCCCAATCCCTTATGGCAGAAAGTGAAGAGGAACTTAAAAGCCTCTTGATGAAGGTGAAAGAGGAGAGTGAAAAAGTTGGCTTAAAACTCAACATTCAGAAAACGAAGATCATGGCATCTGGTCCCATCACTTCATGGGAAATAGATGGGGAAACAGTGGAAACAGACTATTTTTTTTGGGCTCCCAAATCACTGCAGATGGTGACTGCAGCCATGAAATTAAAAGACGCTTACTCCTTGGAAGAAAAGTTATGACCAACCTAGATAGCATATTCAAAAGCAGAGACATTACTTTGCCAACAAAGGTCTGTCTAGTCAAAGCTATGGTTTTTCCAGTGGTCCTGTATGGATGTGAGAGTTGGACTGTGAAGAAAGCTGAGTGCCAAAGAATTGATGCTTTTGAACTGTGGTGCTGGAGAAGATTCCTGAGAGTCCCTTGGACTGCAAGGAGATCCACTCAGTCCATTCTGAAGGAGATCAGCCCTGGGATTTCTTTGGAAGGAATGATGCTAAAGCTGAAACTCCAGTACTTTGGCCACCTCATGCGAAGAGTTGACTCATTGGAAAAGACTCTGAAATTGTTATTCTGGTCTAAAATCAACTTTTTGGCCTACTAGCATTAAAAAGCCATTAAGAACATAATGAGAAATCAGGGAATTCTAGGGAGGGACATCTCTGAACTAGTGATCCACTTTAGGGATTTTTGATAGGAATCTGTTTCTATGGCTGTGCAGAAATATTCAGGCACACACCCCTCTGTCAGCGCTGCCTCAATTTGAATCCTGTTGTACTACCCACCCCCCTCCCATTAGTTCTGGCTATTTAGAAAGATTACTTGTTGCCAAGACTCCCCCTCCCCCTTCTCTTCCTGGCTTCCAGCCCCTGCTGCTAACCAAGGAGATTTGCCGATTAGAAGGGCTTCAGCTCAGAGAGTTCCCATGGCAACAGACTCCTCAGAGGTCTTTGTTGCCTGCTAAAACTTTGATCTCTGAGAGTTGCTGCTGCTGTTTCTCTCTAAGATTTACAAACAGAGGAAGAGGAGAAAAGAATTGGAGGAGAAGAAAAGTTTACTCCTGGCCAAAAGGAGAGAAGGAATTAATTACAGCCACACTCTAGCCATAAATCTGGAGGTTACTCCTTTGGAACATCTTCCATTTGGGCTGTTCCTACATTTTCATTTGTAGACTCGATTATATTACAGCTATCTTGGTTTCAAATGAAAGACTTAAAGTGGAGTTGATTCCTCTTGGAAGGTGGACCTATCCTATCCATCTTCAGATTTCCAGAAGAGTCGAAATAACTGCACAGGCTGCCATGAAAGCAGAGACACAGAACTAATATCGGGAGAGAGCTTTTTAGGCCCCAGACCCACTGGCTTTACTCCCTGCCCTTTCTCCTAATTCTGGCCTACTCTGCCCTGAGCTTACCTACATGCCTCTGTTGATCTTGGTTTTGAGAAGAACCAGAGTAATGTGTTGAAGGAGTGGGGAAGAAGGAAGAGGCAGAAAAATCAGCCAGGCATCAATAAGAAGTTGATTCTGTTTAATGGCTGTCAGTGAGCCTTCTACCATCTGAGGAGTGGAGTGGGGTTTGTGGTTGCTCCAATGACTGAGGATCATGCCTTTCACTCTTTGCAAGAAGCCTCTGATAGCCTTCACGCCTCTCTCCTGCATAATCACAGCCTTGTTCTTTGATGGGCATCATGGAATGGAGTCAGTTTTGCTTCAAGTGTGACTTGTATTTGCATTATGATTTAACTTTTAACCAGTCTTGTTTGCATACTATGTCCCTAACACAGGGAGGATACAAAATAAATAAAAGGCACTGTTCTGTCCCTATATAAATTACCATCTTTTGATAAAGATAAGTATTATATTTCTGAGGCAATGAGAGAATAATATAAGAAAAGTTAAAAAGTGTATTGATATTAAATATCTAGGCTACTGATTCACAAGAGGGGCCACTTTTGCCCCCCAGAAGATATTTGGCAATATTTGGAAACACTTTGGTTGTCACAGCTTGTGGGATACTATGGCATCTAGCAGGTAGAAGCCAAGGAGACTGCTGAATATCCCACAATGCACAGAACAGCCCTCCCACCTCCAACAAAGGATTATCTGTCCCCACATGTGAATAGTGCCAAGGTTGCAAAACCCTGATCTTGATCAAAGGTCAATCTGGATACTGGATAAGGTCCACTGTGAAGAGCGTGGGCTTTGGGGGGGGTCACATTTATGTGGACTCCGTGCAGCCATATAACCTTTAATAACTCAATGTTGATGAGTCATGGTTTCCTTATCTGTAAAAATGAGGGAGGAAAAACAAAAGTTAACATGGAAAACCTATTGTGAGGATTAAATAGCACAGAACACAAACTCAGTAAAACGTCAGTTCGGGGCTTCCCTGGTGGCTCAACAGTAAAGAGTCCGCCTGCTATGCAGGAGACTTGGTTTGGGAAGTTTGATCCTTGGGTTGGGAAGATCGCCTGGAGAAGGAAATGGTGATTCACTCCAGTATTCTTGCCTGGGAAAGCCCATGGACAGAAGAGCCTGGCAAGCTACAGACTGGGGGTCATCAAAGAGTCGGACACAAGTGAACGACTAAACAGCAACGACAAAATGTCAGTTTCCTTCTACTTTTGCCATCCCCCACGTCTAGTTTGCAGTGTGCCACCCCTCATCCAGCGTTCTTGCCTGGAGAATCCCAGGGACCAGGGAGCCTGGTGGGCTGCCATCTATGGGGTCGCACAGAGTCGGACACGACTGGAGCGACTTAGCAGCAGCAGCAGCACCCCTCATCTGAGGGAACCCTCTAAGGGAATTCTGTGTTCTGGGACTCATCCTAGAGAGCCGATTTTCCTTTAGCCTGTTCCATAGCAGAGGCTTTAATGAGCCATCTGAATTGGCGATCCTGTTACTAATAGGTTCATGTTTTTTCCGATGACATCTGTGCAGTGCTGTGCAGCGGTGACCCTCATCAACCCCATGGGAATCTTCCTGCTAGTGGGTTTCAGGGTATTCTGTCCCAGCATGCAATCTTTTGGTTGCTATGTTTTGGTAGCTGTTGAAAGCCCCTGTTTCTCGTTAATTACACAGTGTTTGCTACCTGACCTACATACAAGGATTAGGTCATACAGGCCACTCGATGAAGGCTAGAAGGGTTTGGGAACACCTAAGACTTGGATTAGGATCTGGATGGACTTGGAAAGACTTTAGATAGGACAACCTTATAATTTCTTGTCCAAATTAGGTTGAAAGTGAAAAGGGGAGACTTTAAATAATTTATATCAAGACAACAGGCCTATGGATGTGGTGATCACCCCGTCTCTAGAGATGATCACCTGGAAGGTTTTTTGGTTTTTGTTGTTGTTTTTTTTTAATTATAGAGAACAGAAGAGCCAGAGGAGCTGGGAGCAAATTAGTTTCAGCTCACCTTCACCTGCTGACCCCAAGATGTTAGCAGGCATTCTAATTAGGGAGCCTAATTAGCTTCCCTGGTAGCTCCTGCCAATGCAGGAGACCCTGGGTCGGGAAGATCCCTTGGAGAAGGGAATGACAACTCACTCCAGTATTCTTGCCTGGAGAATTCCATGGATGGAGGAGCCTGGTGGACTACAGTCCATGCAGTCACCAAGAGTCTGAGACCACTGAGCAACTAACACTTTCACTTTTACAGGGCTGTGTACATCTCCATTCATTTACTGCTGCTGCTGCTGCTAAGTCGCATCAGTCGTGTCCGACTCTGTGCGACCCCAGAGACGGCAGCCCACCAGGCTCCCCCGTCCCTGGGATTCTCCAGGCAAGAACACTAGAGTGGGTTGCCATTTCCTTCTCCAATGCATGAAAGTGAAAAGTGAAAGTGAAGTCGCTCAGTCGTGTCCGACTCTAGCGACCCCATGGACTGCAGCCCACCAGGCTCCTCTGTCCATGGCGCTTTCCAGGCAAGAGTACTGGAGTGGGGTGCCATTGCCTTCTCCGCATTCATTTACTAGAAGCAAGCAAAGAGGTCGTGGTTTGCGGTACTACTTGTTCACTGAAAAATGTGTGCGAAGATTTCTGAGGGGTGAAGGACGTTTAGGCTCTTCACTGCCCTGGGTTGTTAACAAACGAAGTCTTGAAGGCACTCATTGCCCTCCCCTCACCCACAACCACCCAGCCCGAGCTGTGACTGCCTCCCCTCCCCCCTTCCTCCGTCGAAGCCTGTATCCCGCCTCACTATTTTTGCTTCACTTGTTGCTCATCACTGTGGGAGGAAACTGGGCCTTCAATTAGTGCGCATTCCTGAAGCCCGCGGTTGCCGTGGTTACCCGGGCGGGAGTCGGGCAGCTGGGTCAGCTCGCCTGGCGCATTGTAGTCGGTGCACCCGGGCGGCGGTAAACGCGCTAAGCTGGTGCGCGTGAGGGCGGGGACGGGGCCGGCGGACGGGAGGCACTGGGGGCCCGCGGGACAGTGGGCGTCGCCAAAAATCGGCTCAGCTCTGGAAAAAAAGAATGGCAGCCCTTGAAAGCCGGTCAGGAGACAGTGACGGCATTTTTCTCCAGAGCCAGCTGCTGCTATTCGAGTCTGCCGGTTTTCGTTCACAGGGGGATAGTGCCTCTGAGTTCGCTCTGGGAAATGCCCCATGCTCAAGCCCCTCGCACTGAGAGGGGGCTGACCATGGAGGAAAGGGCAGAGCTCTGACCATCTAAGGCCTATCAAGCTGTGTGCCCCTGCGGTCAGCCTCGGACCTCCTGGGCTTTTTTGGTTAAGGAAACTAGCCATTTTGATACCTTTGCATCTGTGGTATCTGTGCTGGCCTGATGGATGGAGCACAGTGAGCTCAGGAAATCACACTGGGCACCAAGAAACTCAATTTCCTTCTTCCAATAAATCCCACCCTCCTCTATGTCATTTTGGAGTCAAATCTACCTGTCTTCAGCTTTTCATCTCATGCTAAGTTGAGCATGTTATATTACTAATAATACCTTTGCATCTGTTCACTCTAAGACTAGGGAGTTGGATCACTATAGCACTTTGCAAAGGCAGAGTGCTTCACAATCATTTTTATTATTACTTTTAGTAGTTTGTAGCGCACAGTGAATACCTTTTAATTAGCTCATACTGTGTTATGTATTCAGTAATCATTTTCTGGTCACAACTTTAAAAGGTGTTGAATTGTTAACCACCTCCTATCCAAAAATTATACTTGAGTTATGTAGGTAGAGCAATAACGCCACAAACACGGATTTCTGCATTGCTCATTGCAAAGACTAGACATGCTTCACATTTCTAACATTTCTAAATTTAGAATAAGCAAAGCTTGAGGTGGAGTGAGATTGGGAAAGAGACAAGAATACGGGTGAGTAGACCCAGGTTCTACTCCTGGTTTGATTATTAGTCAGCTGTGTGATTTTGGGTAAGATTCTTAAGCTCTCTGAACCTCAGGTTCTTGAAAATATGAAATGGATTATGGATTAGATGACCTCTGAAATCCTTTCTAGCAATACAATTCTAGAATTGTATTGATTGTATTGATTCAATCAATATAATCAATTGTTTTGATTCTAGAATTCTGTGTGAATAGACTGCCAAAAAAGCCTGAGGCATTTATTAACAGCTAATTGCAGATGGTCTGATACTAGTCATTTTGTGGAGAGAATTCAATGTCAGAATTACTCCCTATAATTTGAAGTGAACTAAAATGAAAGGGACAAGAAGAGAAAAAATACACACATGAAATGCTTACATAGTTTAAAAATACATATAAAAGAGAAGCTATGTCCACATTTGTGATGGATAATCATAAACTGTATATATTGAATGCATGGTTGCCATGGGAATATAGAATAAAAACAGAGATGTGTGTGCCCTTGGGAAATTTCCAATTTGAGGGGATTCCAAATAGTCATAGAAACAACTTTACACTTTAAAGGACCAGAGAGAAACATCTGCTCTTCTCAGAGACTTAGGAGAGAAACATTCTGGAGGGTTAGGAGCTGAGACAATAGGGGTGGATATAGTGCATCACTGAAAATGGATCCAGGGAATCTTAGGAAAGCTTGGAAGTATGATGAAGCCCAGATGTGCATTAAGCAGAAGGGGAAAGGAGGAAACCTCAAGGATCTGGGGAGGAAAAACATTCTATATTATCCTGAACAGAAGGTTCATTTTATAATATATTGGCAAACCCAAGAAGGACTCCCAAGTTAGTACATTTCAGAGAAATGGATGGAGATTCAGCAGTTTTGGCATCACATGGACAAAAGGAAGTACTGTTTTCCCTTTTCATAGGTTCCAGTGCATAACATAATGTGTCGTCTTATGACTTATTAATGTGTCTTATAATTACTTAACCAAGTAATTAAGTAGCAGATCTAAAAATCTGAAAACAAGTTTGTCCTACATCTAGAACTTCTGTACCTTCCATTGTACTAAAAAGGCTTGGAACAGAACTTGGATTTAAGTTTTAAGACTAGAGACAAAAACCAGTTTAGGGAGCATATTGAATCTCTCTGTAATGACTGCCTTGAAAATACCCTAGCATGGTGGCTTTCAACTTGTAGGGCTGGGGTATGGTGGTGCTTCAGTTCCCCAAGATGGCAGGATGGCATTTTATGAGATATTTCAGTGACCTGAAGATCTTCCTGACATTGAGCCCTGAGTCCAGGGCTGCTAAATATTCTCCAGTACATAGCATAGTGCTGAATGAATGGGCAGTTCCTTCAGATCCTCATTAAGAGCCCATTTCCATCTGGGATGGGTAAAAGGCACTATGGTGAGCAGTAAATCAGAAGTCTAGCATAGAAAACTGGGGATTTGCCACTGGGAGAACTTCAAGGTCCTGATGGGTGAGGTGACTTCTTGTGCCAGGCTCTTAGGGATGCAGCACAGACACAGGCCCTGCCCCAGAGGGGTTTCCATCCTGCTAGTGGAGGAACATGTAAAGGAATCACTGTAGGCAAGATGTATTCTCAGGAAGGTGTGTACAGTGGTCATCAGGAGCATGGAGGAGGATGCACCCTATCAGAGCAGTATTCTTGGAGGACTCTGTTAGAACATATTTCGGAGTTTTGCAGACTGCGTGTGCTATGGATTTGAGAGAAGCAGAAGTTCATGAGCTAGTTATCTTAGTACAGAAGGTAAGTACGTCCTGCATTGAGAACCTGGCCAGCCAAGAAAAAGGGATTAGAACCTTGGGGAGATGTTACCAGGACATGGTCTGTTGTAAATATGCAAAAATAATGCCATGGATAGGAGAAGAGTGGGAAACCAGGCAAGGACTGTGTCTCTGAGGGAAGGCCTCATGACTAGGGGGAACCTGATGTCAAAAATGCCCCCCAAAAGCTGATGAAAACATGGAATTTGGCAGGAAGATAGTCCTTTGACCTTGGTAAATCATATGACACAGAAGCAGATAAGTAAAGCTGAGTTCTTAACCTCACACTTTTGGACAAGCTGCGTGGGCAAGCCTGTGACTTTCAAGCATAGGGATCATGTCTTCTTCTCTGTGTCTCCAACTGGCACAAATACACATTTCCTTATTGATTGAATGAATGAATTGGAGACTTTCCAAAAATGAGCTTGTTCTCAGGAATATGTACCAAGAGTTTAGTTGGGGATAACTTCACGTTGTCAGTGGCAGAAAACAGTTGAAATGGGGAATTATATAGTTAAAATCTGTAAGTTATTTTATTCACAATGATTGTTTTCTGCCCTCATCATTCAACCCAAAATATGTGAGTGTTTTGGGCTGTGAAGTTTCTGATGGTATGGTAGGGTATGATACTGGCACATGTGTATGCGCATTACAAACTATTAGTATGCTTGATTCGTTTGGTCTATTCATGTGGAAGTTTCTTTAAAATATTGGGTTCTGCAAGGTTTGGGGAAAACTGAGTGCTTACATGAAAACTATTTTCTAGTCATAACTTGAGCTGGGTTTGAAAAGAGTAAAGGTGACTTCTATTTGTGAGGTCTGTTCTCTATCCTTTTCTTAGACAGTAAAGTAACTTCTAATTGCCACTCTTAACTGAATCCTAGAAGAATGACAGTGATTCACAAGTGTTAGTAAAGTGCGGTGGAAATCTGGCATGTATTTACTGCAGTTGTTCGGACTCTCAAAGATCAAACCTTCGTTGGATGTGATAGAATAGCAGAGAAAGGGAAGAAAAGTTAGAGCATTTCTAACTGACAACAGCATTTCTTAGAAATTGTTAAGCAAGAAGCTGAAAGCAAAATGACTTTCAGAAATACAGGATTTCAGTATAAATCCACTTGTTAAAATGCCTTTAGCTCCAGGAAAATATAGGTCATGGTATAAAAGCCAGAGAGCTTTTCTCTCTCTCCCTCTTCTCTCTGCTGTTGACAGAACATAGTGGTATTATCAGCTATCCCCAAACCCCTACTATATTCTGAATTTTGAAGACATTTAATTTTACCCACTTTACTGCCAAATTCTGTCACTCACAGCACCCTGGGGCTAACACTGCATGGGTGCATTATGGGAAGGCTTTACCGGCTTCTGGAACTTCAGCTTTTGGCTGTTGCTTCAGGGAGAATGAGAAGCCTGATGCATGTCTCTCTGTTGGAGTGACAAGTTTTGTGAACCTCCTGTCCATATTTCTTATTGTAAGTTTTTTAATTACACATATAAAAAAAATCTAAAAAATGAAAGCCCCTTCATTGTTCTTCATGATGCCCATTTCAGTTCCCCAGAAATAAGGGCTAACAGTTTGGTGTGTCATACTGTTGTTTTCAGATTTTAATTTGAACATCGTGCCTAGAGCTTATATTCACTAACATTCTGTGTGTACAAGTAGTGTCAGAACACCATCAAGATGTTGTTTTAAACAGTCTCTGGGGAAACCCAGCTTTTGTGTTTTACCCATCATATCTGTGTTGATAGCACAGTTGGTAAAGAATCTGCCTGCAATGCTGGAGACCCTGGTTCCATTCCTGGGTCAGGAAGATGCACTGGAGAAAGGATAGGCTACCCACTCCAGTATTCTTGGGCTTCCCTTGTGCCTCAGCTGGTAAAGAATCCACCTGCAATGTGGGAGACCTGGGTTTGATCCCTGGGTTGGGAAGATCCTCTGGAGAAGGGAAAGGCTACCCACTCCAGTATTCTGGCCTGGAGAATTCCATGGACTGTGTAGTCCGTGAGGTCGCAAAGAGTAGGACACATTGGAGCGGCTTTCACTTTCATGTATATCCCTCAGTGATTGCAAGCACATGATCTCTAGGTTTTATAGCCCCCAAACATATTTTATATGGCTTGCCCAATGCTTTTTAACAATTTATGAATCAGTTGCCAACATCTGAAAATCGGGATTTTTTACATAAAAATCTGAGGTCTGGCTAATCTTGAAAAATAGGAAGATTTGCAACCTTGAAGACACATTTCTGTGAGGTAACAATAGTCTAGAGGTGGGTAGGAGCAGCCCCTACAGACACAATATGCTGTTTGCCATACCCTTAACTGCTGTTGGTTGTATTACAGAAGGGCAGCTGCACTTGATTGCATTACCTACTGGAGAGTTGAGTTTGAAACTCTAATCATTAAGTATCAGATTGGAGAGTAGAAAATGTTATGGATGGGGTGACCATATAAATAATTGTCCAAATTAGAAGACTTTGAAATTAAAAAGGGGTGTTCTTAATAATTACATGAGGCATAAACCAGGACTGTCCTAGACAAACCAAGATGTAAGGTCTCCCTATTTATGGATCTCTTCCTCAACTATTTCACTTGACTAATGAGAAAACTGAACCCTAGAAAGAAGAAGGAATTTGCCTGTTAACGGTCAGCAAGTAAACTCTTGGCAAAGCTGCCTTTATTACCCTGATTCCCAGTCTACTACTTTCTCCAATAGAACATGCTCTATATAACAGGTGTGAGCACCATATCCTCCTTCAATTTTTTATAATGATTTTGTATTTATAGTTAATGATTATCATGTAGCTAATTTTCTGTGAGAAACTGTATACAAATCAATAGCTTATATCATCGGTAACATTTCTATTATGAATGTAATTAATGATTTGGGCTATAGCACATAAAAGGATGTTTAAAACATTGGTAGGCTTGAGAACTAGAGAGTAAACACAATAAATGTCTCATTTTACTAGACATGATAAGAAATATATTTAGAAGTGCTAATGGTCCATATTTAAAAAAAAAAACCTTAAGTATCTGATAACTGTCTTGATAAAAAGCAAAGTATATTGACTTTTTAATCATTGGCTGTTGCCTGGTAATTAATACTAATTATTCCTTTAAGAGATGTCTAAGATCCTAAATTCCCAAATCCTTGACCTTGTCTGTTACCTTGTTGATTTCCAAGAAATATTTGTCCACAAATCACTCCATAGGAGACCAATGGATGTTCTTCATCACTTGCCTCTCATAGGGAACTGGACTGCACCACATGTAAGCTTTACCGTTACCTCTCAGCCTTTCATGAAGGCTGAGGCCAAAGGCTAGTCAGAGAACTCTTCTTCAAGATGCCATTTTCCAGTGACCTACTTGGGCCCTACTTGTCTTTCCAAGAAACTTTGCAAGCAGCAGACTGCTCTTACCATGTCAGCTGCACAAGAAGGAAGATAGAAAGAAGGAAACCCTTCTTGCCAAAACCTAAAACAGCTAAGCTAGTGGCCCACTCCATGCTTCATTTTCCTGGGAATGTACTCTGGTCCTGATTAACTTTTCAAATGTGGGACCATGCAGGAGACATGACCAGGACACATTTCACTACACTGGCCTGGTATAGTTGAGGAGAGCCAAGAAAAATAAAGTGAGCAAAGAGTCCTCTCACCTGACTCCCTTGCACCTTGCCTCTGCTGCAACGTCTTCCTCTAGTCCTGGAAGAGCTCCTGTTTTCTTTGACTTTTGTCAGAGCTGCTTTTCTGTGGAGTGATTTGATAGAGGAGAGGATCAGTGACCAACTATGTCCTTTAGACACAAAATATAAGCCACATACATGGGTAACTTTTTCTTTAACACACCTCAACAGGAAAAGTTGTCTTCTAAGTGAGCCAGAGAGACCAGACGCCTGGAGTTGTGCTTTGTAATAGTGATGAGCCTTTGAAGCATTAATATTTTGGCTACATTGATACAAGTGAAAATATTATGAAGCTAATTCCATATTTTTTTTAATTTAAACAACATACCTTTTTATTTACAATAAAGCCAATTGAAACAGCTACAAAAGGAAATCTTTCAAACAAAACACAAATTTACCAAGATAGAACTTATTTTCAACAAACACATTTTTCCATAATATAACTTTACAAAGTTTTTCATATGAATTGTTTCATGCCTCCTCCCCTAGAACGTGTACAGGATGCAACCCTTTCCCTAAATGGTGGGGGGCAGGGTGGATAGAATGTACAGATGCATACATACAGGATGCTTCATAGGCACGAGACATCTCTGCAAGGATTCACAGAAACTCATAACAATGGTCACCTCTAGAGATGGGTCCTGAGAAGCTGGGGTCAGAAGTGAGAAGCCCACTTGGCACTGCATGCCATTTTATACTTTTTAAATGTCGAATTCCATGAATACAGTTTTAACTTTAACAAAAATGGGATCATACTCTACACTGTATTATAATCTCTATGTTATATGATGTTACAAGCATCTTTCCTCATTAACACTCCATCATGTATAGATTCTACATCTTAGCTTTATGGCTTTAACAATTCTGTTAGTAAAGATATAATAACTGTGTGTGATCCCACCAAACTTGGCTAATCATTTGAATTCTCCCTGGCAATTCCATCAGGCTTCCTTCGATATATCCTGAATTATGTACTTACTTTATGCCAGGCCCTGGTGGCTCAGATGGTGAAGAATCTGACTGCAGTGCAGGAGACCTGGGTTCAATTCTTGGGTTAGGAAGATCCCCTGGAGAAGGTAATGGCTGTCTACTCCAGTATTATTGCCTGGAGAATTCCATGGACAGAGGAGCCTGGTGGGCTATAGTCCATGGAGACGCAGAGTTAGACACAACTGAGCAACTAACACTTTTACCTTTCACTTTGTGCCAGGCACTATATTATATATATACATAATATATATAATAAATGTACGACTCATTGAGTCCTATCAACAATTCTATGAGGCAGGTACCATGAATATGCCTATTTTATAAAATTTAAAACACAAAACTGAAGCTTAGAAAGATTAAATAACTTGTCTAAGGTCATAAGGTCACACATTCTAAAATCCATGCTCTCTTAACTTCTTTTTGTCCTAGATTGAACCCATTCAATCTAGGAGAGACAACTCTCCAAGACTGAGTTTATCAGTTCCTTAATTGACCTCAAAGCAGTAGTGTTGCTTGAATACATTTTTATGTGGTTTCAACAGTGAGAAAAAGAATGGTGAACCGGGCGCTTCACCACACAAGATAAGTCTACAACATTAATAATTCATCTCTTCCACAGCTGATGAAAATTATGCATAGCACATTTTACTTTACAAATTACAAAGTCTCTAAAGTATATGTGCTTGTGAAAAATATATCGAACAGTCCATTCAGGTAATACACAAACATTAATTACAATATTAAAAATTTTTAAACATGCCTATGTACAAAGTTGGGGCTTCCCAGGTGGCACTAGTGATAAACAGCCAGCCTGCCAATGCAGGAGACAAGAGATGGCAGGTTTGATCCCTGGATCAGGAAGATCCCCTGGAAAAGGGAATGGAAACCCACTCTCAGATTCTTGCCTGGAGAATCACATGGACAGAGGAGCCTGGCAGGCTACAGTCCACAGAGTCTCAAAGAGTTGGACACAACTGAAGTGACTTAGTATGCACCCATGTACAAAGTTAGTTGTTCCATCAGTAGGGTCAATGATCCATGTAGGATTGACAGTTAAGACACCTTTTTTCCCCAACTGCCACAGATTACTCACTAATGAAACTGTGAGATATATCAGTTCAGTTCAGTCGCTCAGTCATGTCCAGCTCTTTGCGACCGCATGGACTGCAGCATGCCAGGCTTCCCTGTCCATCACCAACTCTCAGAGCTTGCTCAAACTCATGTCCATGGAGTTGGTGATGCCATCCAACCATCTCATCCTCTGTCGTCCCCTTCTCCTCCCACCTTCAATCTTTCCCAGCATCAGGGTCTTTCCAGTGAGTCAGTTCTTCGCATCAGGTGGTCAAAGTATTGGAGTTTCAGCTTCAGCATCAGTCCTTCCAATGAATATTCAGGACTGATTTCCTTTAAGATTGACTGGTTGGATCTCCATGCAGTCCAGCGGACTCTCAGGAGTCTCTCCACCACCACAGATACTTTTCCTTTATGGAAGAGGTAAGCATTTTTTCAACTTTATGATCAGTGTATGTTTGTGTTAGTCGCTCAGTCGTGTCTGACTCTTTGCAACCACATGGACTGTAGCCTGCTAGGCTCCTCTGTCCGTGGGATTTTCCAGGCAAGAATGCTGGAGTGGATTGTCATTTCCTCCTCCAGGGCATCTTCCCAACCCAGTAATAGAAGTTCGGTCTCCTGCATTGGCAGGCGAATTCTTTACCATTTGAGTCACCAGGGAAGCCAGCAGCAGTTACCAAATCAACTGGAGAGCTTTTAATCATAGCATTCGTTTCATTTCTTAGAGCTTTATGAACTACCTCTCCAGCTTGACTTGCTAGGGTTACTGCATAACCAATGCATTCAAGAAAAAAGCCAAGAATCAGCCATGTCCTTTTGCAGGAGGACATGAGGCTGGGACCCCCCTAGCAGGCTCCAATGCTGGGCTCTTCCAGAGGGAGAACTAATTTCAACTTAAAAAAAAAAAAAAAGAGCTATTTTAATGCTATTACTGGAAATGCTAAAATTGCCAGTTACTCACATTAATTTCTACTGGACAGAGCTATTCTATAGGCATATGTCATGCCCATAAATGAAGTCAGATTCAGTTGCAGGCTTAGGAATCATAGTGACCTTTGCCGCCACAAGTCTGAAATGAGTCGAGTTTGCAACTAGTTTGCTACTAGTTGTCACCTAGTAGAACTTGTTTATTAACAAGGCTCCATGGGATAGAACCTGGTAGGGGCAGAAGTTCTATCCTGGCCTTTACATTTACCTGGATATGAGAACATGGTGGAAGATTCAGCCCTTCTTTCTGTATAAATCAGGCCAGTTTTTTTAAAAGACTAATCTCCTTCCCCACATCTTCTAGGGTGCTGTTTCTTGCACAGCTCTTTGCTTCCCAGAGTCCTGAGCGGCACCTGTTCTGACACCAGCCCTTAAGTTTTTGTGCTGTATCATGCAGAAGGCACTTGGTCCCATGCCACGCCAGCTGTGGGTGCCATATGGAAGATCCATACCATATACATTGTACAGAATGTTTCTGAAGCCAGAAGGAATGTTGAAGTATGTGTAACTGATCTAGCTGTATCTTTTCCTTCCCTTTGAAAATTTTAATCATTGACATATCTTTAGTCTATAAATAGAATCATGTAGGGAGATAATTCTGAGTTAAAACAAAGTATGTACTTTTGTTTTTATATGGACATGGGGCTGTATATAGATGTATGAAGATGTAGGTTGACCCTTTAGATACAGATGTGTTTGACTTTTCAATAAAATATGTGGATGTATAAATGAATGGAGATGGTATGTATCAAGCAGGATTTTTTTTGTATTTGAAGCAAAGATCTCCTCCTTCTATAATAGTTGGAAAGAAAGTTCTGTTTCTGCTTCTGCCTGGTCTAGGTGCAGAGTTCTCCTAAATGGCTGCCGAGGATTGATGGAGAAGGTCATGGTCTTGACTGAGCCCAGCCTTGGTGATGTGCCTTTCATCACTGAAATAGCAGGGATCAGTGGCCACATGTAGGGATGGTACCAACTGAAGCCAGGCTTCAGGCTGTATTTGCCTTTGGAGTAACCGCTTTTCTTCTTTTCCTTCCACCTCTTCTAGGCAGAACAGGGCTGCTTGCTGATCTCTTGCCCAGTTTTGCTGTGGAGATTATGCCAGGTATTCAGTCATTTAACTCTGTATTTGCTTAATTTGCTATCCCTCCATCTGTCTTGCTTCTGCATTAGTTACTAATTGCTCCTTTAACTTATTTGCACATTTGTCTATATATGTCTGTGGTATTTTCCAGGATGAACTAAGCCCATTGGAAGAGCCTTCAAATTGTATTTCTTCTGTTACTAGGCCCTAAAAGAATAATGGTAGTTAAAAACAGGCTGAGGCGGGGCCCAGGCCTTCTGTGTCAGCGGTGCGGGCCCTGTGACAGTCTCAGAATCTTGGTTGCACCCAGTTGCTGTAAAGTGTCTTTAATGGAGTTGTTATTTATCTGCATTTGTGTTCCCTAAGTTTCATGTTTGAAAGTGAAAGTGGACGTTGCTCAGTCATGTCCAACTCTTTGCAACCCCATGGACTATACAGTCCATGGAATTCTCCAGGCCAGAACACTGGAGTGGGTAGCCTTTCCCTTCTCCAGGGGATCTTCCCAACCGAGGGATCAAACCCAGGTCTCCCGCACTGCAGGCGGATTCGTTACCAGCTGAGCCACAAGGGAAGCCCAAGAATATTGGAGTGGGTAGCCTATCCCTTCTCCAGCAGATCTTCCCGACCCAGGAATCAAACTGGGATCTCCCACATTGCAGGCAGATTCTTTACCAACTGAGCTATCAGGGAAGCCCAAGTTTAATGTTTACCCATTCATCACTGTACAACCATGTTACTTGGAATTGCCTTTTATAACTTTATCAAAACATTTTTTCAAACCTTATGAATGCTATGTACTCCTCCTACCTTGAAAAATACACATTTACAGGTCTATATTGCATTGTATACGGTCTATATTGCTTTCGAAGAAGGCAATGGTACCCCACTCCAGTACTCTTGCCTGGAAAATCCCATGGATGGAGGAGCCTGGTGGGCTTCAGTCCATGGGGTCACTAAGAGTTGGACACAACTGAGCTTCACTTTCACTTTTCACTTTCACGCATTGGAGAAGGAAATGGCAACCCACTCCAGTGTTCTTGCCTGGAGAATCCCAGGGACGGCGGAGCCTAGTGGGCTGCCGTCTGTGGGGTCGCACAGAGTCGGACACTACTGAAGCGACTTAGCAGCAGCAGCATATTGCTTTGTATACAATAACAAAGCAATTACAAAGCAATAACAAAGCAATTTAGGACTTTTTGACCTCCTAAATCCCTGGGGTCCATGGACCCTGTCAAGGACACCTGCAGCAAATGCACACCTCTGTCTTTTTATGTAGTGTCTGTTGAACATATCAGCTAGACAGTCAGCAATGCTGCACTATAGTCCATCATGGAAGGAGCTCAGAGGGAAACAAGAATGAACTATGGGAGAGGACATATCCAAACACAGAAAGTAGAAAAGGGTGAGATTCAGTTGTGCTTTGGAGGGCTTCTGCCAAAGCGTTAAGAGCTGACTAATAATTGAGAGCAACAGAAAGATACAAAATAATCCTGGTGATTGTTTTAGACTTGATTCAAGTTTTGAGAACTATCCAGAGTCCTCACAGTTGAGCTTCACTCTTCTGTGAAATCTCCAGATCCTTCCCCATTAGCTGGTTAACCCAAATACAGACATTCTTCTTACTGATGTTGATCCCAAGATCACAAATAGACATTTCTTTGTGATCTGCCTTATCCAGAGTTCAGTCAATTTGTACTCATTTTTTTCATCACAAAAAAACCCACAATGTTACACTGCATTGCTTCAAACTAGATGTTGCATCCCCGAGTCCCAAGGAAAAGTTACTGTATTTCTCATATCTGGTCCTGGCCCTCCGAATTTCCCCCCTTCTGACTCCAAGAATCCTTTCATGGCTAACATTTTTTGTTTCTCCAAGGCAACCTGGCAGTCTTTAATCCTTGACTGCCTGACCCCAGTTGTAGCTACCATACCACACAGCTCTTCTAGTCCTCAGGGCCCATATCTATCTCAGGTCACATTGTCTTGTTATGTTAGTGCAAAGGCAATGCCAAAGCCTTCAACTATCTACTGTCCTCAGCAAGAAGCTCTTCCAGAACATTCTGGCCTTCTCACTTCCGCCCTGAAGAGAGGGTGACCTGGTTAATTTGAGTGTATTTCTGTTGGGTGAGTGAAGAGGGACACTTAGGAAATCTAAGTTGTGTGTTTTCTCTGAGAAAATTATGTTCTAAGCAAAGGTCAAATAACTTTATCATTATCACAAAACCCTTTATCTAACCAAAATGTCATATTCTCAAGCTCCAAATGAATGTCCTATTTTGTTGAAGAAATATTTAATAACTAAAATGCAAACAAAATAATGTATACTTGAAGTTTGTTGCAAAGGGATTTTTGGTAGATGGTTTTCAATCAAAATGAATTGCTTTAATCTTTTGCTTTGAAAGGAAATCATGGCTCATTCCAGTCCGTCCCAGGCCCCAGCAGGACATTAGGTCTTATAGCCAAGTCCCAAAAGCATGACATCAAGTCCCTCGAGGGCCACAGTCATTTTTCTCTAAGTCAAATGGAATTTGTTGCCTTTCTCTTTATCTGTTGGATAGGCAAATGAATTAAATTCATGTTCACTCTCTGGCAGAGCTGTGAAAATAGCTGACGTTAACAAACATGGTCAGATATACACATTAGCCTTGCCAGTCATCACAGCCTAAGTCACTTTAGTCCGTGGTTGTGCTGGCTATGTAGCATGGTCAGCCTGCCTGTGATCAAACCATTCTTAGGGGACAGGGACAGCATTTCTCTACCAGAGCCTATGTCTCTAGTGTTTTCAAGGAAATGGTTTTAATCTCAGCTCTGATGCTGAGCACAGGAAAGGTGTCAAGAGGCGATCAGCAGGGAAAGCAGATGGCTACATAAGGGACCTGGACCGCCTACAGGTATTCTGATTTAGACCACACAGACATGGAGAGCTTTTCTCAGGACTTACACTATTAAGGGATAAGATTAAGTTGACTACCAAAGATATGTATTCATGGAAATCACCACTTTATAGCTCAGCAAGCAAAGTCCCCTGTCCCCAGCCAGGAATTTCTCTGCTCTTGTCCCCTACCTCTTCTGACACCACAATCAATAAGGTAAGCCCTTTCCTTGGGGAGGGGCCCTGAAAGTGCTCCTAGCACTTTGTATTGGACATTATGTGTGCTCAGTATGACCTGGGTAACCGTCCCTGCCCTCCACACCGCAGCCCTGGGATGGTCTGCACCTCTCAGCCTCAGAACCCCTCCTGAGTCTGGGGGCTCTGCGCCCTGTTACAGGGTGCCTTCTTCCCCAGGCTGCTCCCACTCTTGCTCTCACGGGGAGACCCAGCAGGGGGCTGCCACGAGTGTGGGTTTCTCTGTGCATCCTTCCAGAGTGGGTGTTTGTTGGTCTGGTGATCCTGGGAGTCTTCCTCTTCTTCGTCTTGGTGGGGATCTGCTGGTGCCAGTGCTGCCCTCATAGCTGCTGTTGCTACATCCGCTGCCCGTGTTGCCCAGACTCCTGCTGCTGCCCTCAGGCCTGTGAGTAACGTGACGCATGGGGAGACACAGAATGACCAAAAGAAACGTCACCTTTCCATCAGACAGCGGTGTGCCCTGAGCGCCTTGTCGGCCACCTTTCCTTCCACCGCAAAACGGATCATTCCAGACTGTCCTCCCCTGGGAGGCCCTGACTTTCTGAGATGACATTCCTGTTTGCCTTCCCACACACAGGCGCCTCTCCATGCTTGTGACCCACACTAACCACCCCTGCATTTGGAATTCTCTTTAACACTATTGATGAAAGGAAGGGCAGGTTCAGGACGGTGAGGTTGTGGGTTAAGGCTTTTGCCCTCTCCTTGGGCATCCAAACTAGAGAAAACTTTCTCTGGCCATGCCTCTCACATGCAGAGAACTCTTCTTTTTACCAGCAGCATGTTCAAAGTACAGCCTTTGGGTCCCCTCTAGCCACAGATGAGTTTTATTTACTGCTGTGACAAAATAGTCCACAAAGGGACTAGTCCTCATTTGGGATTCACAATTTTACCTCCCTAGCCAAGCCCATATAGGCATTAAGTTTAGAACCCCTGCCATAAACATCTTGACGGAGAGAGACACAATATATGTCTTTAGTATCCTCAGGAACACAGCGGTTTCTGTGAGGTGGCAGGTTATTTGCTCTGCTTTTGAATTCTAATAGCAGGGCCATGTGTCAGCGCTTTGCTGGCTTTGCCTCTCTAGAAGAGGTTAGGATCGTCTTGGAAGCAACCCTGGGCAGTGCCAGTGCTAGGCCTCCTACAGAGGGCTGAGGCAGCCTGCAGACAGGGTGGTTAAGAGTGGGCTGCTGCTGTCACGGGAGGCTGCTGTGACAGCTCCCAGCACCACTGAATTACTCAGTTGCCAGGTACTACTGAACACTATAATCCCTTATGTCACTGCTGGAGGAGTCCAAGAGAGTGGGGGAGAGTGTTTCCAATGAATCAAGTCAGGCCTAGTGGAACACACACACATACACACGCAAGCCCGCGCATACATCCAGGAGCTCCCTTAAGCGCATCTTCAGGGATTTTTGGTGTGAGGGTTGTGGAGGGTGGAACGATGTAATCTCTCTTGCTCTTCATCTCCCTCCACAGTGTATGAAGCAGGGAAAGCAGCAAAGGCCGGGTACCCTCCCTCTGTCTCCGGTGTCCCTGGCCCTTACTCCATCCCCTCTGTCCCCTTGGGAGGAGCCCCCTCATCTGGCATGCTGATGGACAAGCCGCATCCACCTCCCCTGGCACCAAGTGACTCCACTGGAGGAAGCCACAGTGGTAAATGCAGTTCCAGACTGTCCTGCCCCATGCTCCTGTCGGGCTTCCATTCTGATTCCTTGCTGATAAGAACCATCAGCTCAGTGATGCTTCCATGGACAATGATTATCTCCATTCTGGAAATGGGATCCTGACAGCTGTATCAGATATCTCCTGAAATGCATGTCAAGCTTGCCAAGGGCTGCAGGACATAGCTGCCCCTTGCTTTCTTCCTGGGCCTCACAATAACTAAAATCATAAGAAAAAGAGGCAAGGTACCCCCTGAATGTTGATCATTCCATTAATAAATGGTTATCTCTTATACCTAGTGCTCAGGACTTTACCGGGTACTCTGAGAACACCCAGAAGTGTAGGACATGGTTTGTCTAACCAGCAGTATGGCCCAGCCAGGGAAAGAGAACGGACTTTTACTAGACAGTTAGATGCTATAGTGATTGTACTGGGAGTTCAAAGAAGAAAGAGCTGGAATGCTTACAAAGTCTTCAGGGAGGAGGTGAGATTAGGGCTGGGCTTAGAGGACTGAGATGGATTAGGAAAGCACAGACACTCACAGACCAGCATAATGGAAACCCAGAGCTAAAAGAACAGTGTGTGTGTTTGACAGTGTCCAGCTTGTTGGTCTGACTGGAAGACCATGGAAGAATATGGTGGAGCCAGATTAGGCAGGGCCTTGGAACCCTCCAGAAGAGCCTGGGTTGGTGCCATAGTAAATGAGAACCCCTGTAGCCAGGCTCCTGAGCGGCGAGGTGACATGCTGACAAAGCTAGTGGTGAGTAGGACAGAGGAGAACCAGAGACCTTGAGCCGAGGTGTGATTGATATGTTTCAGGTGGGACATTATGATGCAGACAAAGGGAATTGAGTGGTAAATCTGAGAGATGCTTTGAAAGAGCAAGCAATTAGATGTTAGAAAACTTTAGAATGAGCCCAAGTTGTCTAGTGGTGTATATCCGAGACAGAGAAGAAATAACTGGTAAGGAGTTTCTTTGGATGATGATTAGCACCACTGAGGGCATGATAAATTTGTTGTTATAGGCAGTGGTAGAAGAGTATAGGTGGAGAAGGCAATGGCACCCCACTCCAGTACTCCTGCCTGGAAAATCCCATGGATGGAGGAGCCTGGTGGGCTGCAGTCTATGGGGTCGCTAAGAGTCGGACACGACTGACCGACTTCACTTTCACTTTTCATTTTCATGCATTGGAGAAGGAAATGGCAACCCACTCCAGTGTTCTTGCCTGGAGAATCCCAGGGACGGGGGAGCCTGGTGGGCTGCTGTCTATGGGGTCGCACAGAGTCGGACACGACTGAAGCAGCTTAGCAGCAGCAGCAGCAGAAGAGTATAGGGGCGTTAAAATGTAGCTTTCCTGGAGGCATCTGAAGAGGACTATACAGAGTAGTAAAGGTTAGAACTGTGTACAGAATATATTTAGGAGGTGACTTTTAGATTCCTAGTTGTAAATGAGCCACTAGGGTTGGTGAAACAGACGTTTCTCCCCCGGAGGGCTCTGGACAGACTTCAGTGGGAATCGGGGGCCGAAGGTCTAGATCATTTAGTGACCTGTCAGTGCTCCACCATGGAAGGGGTGGATATCCTCAGTGAGTAATTGGTACTTGTGTTTTTTCTCTCTCAGAAACTATTAGTAGAATTCTGACGTATGAGATTGGGAATGAGTCATAGACTGAGAAGTAAAAGTTAATAATCAAGGACACACAGGGTATTAGAGAAATAAAGACAATACAGTCCATTTTCCCAAAGGATGCAGAGGACAAAAGAGGCATTAATAGGACTCGTCGCTGCCTTTTTCTCCCAATCTTCTTTCTCTTTCCTTCCCACCTGGACCCTTCCCCCTTAGTTTATTGAGTAGATTCTCTTAATAAAATAACTATTATTTATAGGATGGCAAATACTTCTGTCCTATTTTCAACTTTTTTCCAGTTCCTGCTTGTTGCAGTTCAATCATTTTGACTCCATCCTGCCATGCTAACCAACTGTAGTTAGAAGTGGCTTAAAAAAAAAACAGGAAAAAAATATGATTTCACATAGTGAGAAATTCCAAGGTAAGGTGGTTCAGGGGTTGGTTAATGGAAGAGTTCAAGTGGCATCCCTGAAGGACCTGCTTCTTTCCATCTTGTGTTCAGCATCCTGAGTGTATCCTCTGTTCTCCTGGATGAGCTCCCCTCTGGATCCCATAGTCTCAGACACTATATGCATTCAGAGATGGAAAAGATATGCTTATTCCTTGTGTTCCTTTTCCCATGAGGGAGGAAAGCTTGTCCATAAGTCTCCTTCCCTTCCAGCAGACTTCTACTGTCATTTTATTGGCAAGAATTATGTCCTGTGTCCATTCCTAAGCCAGATTGACTTGGATCCACCAAGACTCATCTGTTAGGCCAAAACACCTATTCACCTCAGAAATGAACAGTCAGAATTCTGTTCGCCAGGAAAAAGGGGAGGATGCATAACCAGCTTTGGCCACAGTCAGTCTGGCTCATGTTATCTGGCTTACTGAGTCAGGAGTGAATTCTTCATGATCCCTACCAGGCACATTTCTGTACTCATGGTCCTGTGGCCAGAATTACTGATTGCATTTAGCTGTTTCTCCTTTAAGAAAGGTGGCTTAAGCTAGTGTTGCATGTAGATTGTTTTTCAAAGAATGTTCGAAGTGTTAAGAAATGCTGATTTATAAAGATGTAAATGTAGCTTATTTTATATTTTTATGCTACTTCAATTTTAGGGTAATCATCTAGCAACAGTAATTTTTCAGATTACATTTGTACACAATACTCTTTGAATGTTCTGTGTAGTTGAAAAGCATCTTTGATGAGCTATATATAGTATAGCCAGTTAGTTACCAAATGGGGGAGACAGAAAAGGAATCCTGACTCCTTCTCCCATTCTTCATAGCAGCTATTTATTACCTCTTTACAAAAAAAAAAAAAAAAAGGACTGTCTCCTCCTGCCCTGCTCTGGATTCATTGCTTTGTCAAGTTTTTCTTTTTATTGACTCTCTAAATCCCACCCCATTCCCACCTCATGGGTCCAGCCTTTCCTTCTTCAGTGACTTCTTCCTATCCACATTCAATACATGCTCAGATCTCGCATTAAAATACAACAATTTGCAAAAACCCTTAGTCCTCTAATACTGTGTCCCTGTCCACTTTCCCCTCTTCACAGATAAACTCCTTGATAGAGTTTTGAATATTTAATGTCTCCATTTCCTCTCCTCAGCTAACTTCTGTCTTGCTGTCACTTTCACCACTCCAAAGACCAGCTCTTGCCAAGACTGCCTTATTGCTAAGTCTAAAGGATGCCTTTCAAAGCTTGCCCCCCTTGACTTCTCAACAGCATTTGCCACCCCTGATGATACATTCATATTCTTTGCCCTCCTCAACACTGTATTTTGTAGCTTTTCCTAGCCATTTCACTATATGCTGGCTGTTCGTCCTCTGCACATCCCCTAGATGTTGGTGTTTCTGTTTTGTCCAAGGTCCTCTCCCTGGGAAATCTTACCTTGTCCATGGCCTCAGTCATCATCTGTATGCTGATGACTGCCAGTCTTTATGTCCATCCTCTCTCCTGTTCCTCAGTCCCACATATCCAACTGCCTTCTGGACATTTCTACCTGAATGTCTTTCAATTTCAATTCAACCTCTATCTAGGAAATGGAATTCATCTGCTGTTTCTCAACCTCAGACCAACTCCAGCATTTCTCATTTCAGCAGATGGCATTATTACCCACCTAGTAGCCCAAACCAGACATCCTTATCCCTTCCTCTTCCTCACTTCTCGAATCCAGTTGGTCACCAAGTCCTTCAGATAGGATCTCAAAATAACTTTGAATTGGTCCATCTCTACTCAACTATCCTAGTCATTACTGCCATCATCTCCCACCTTAATTAATGCACTTCTCTCTTCCCTTGCTTGAATCCATTTTATTTTCATATCTACCTGGTCTCCACTCATCCTTCTTACAAAAGAACTGAATAGGCAAGTAGGGTTTTGAAATGTCATTTTTCAAACTAATAAGGATATATGCCTACTGTATGTATACAGAGAATATGCAAATTTTAAGCATCACTCCTCCCACAGCTGAGCTGCTGCCACCCTGGGGGTGGAATCTGGCAGCTGTTCCATTATCCATAAACAGCCTTCCTTAGCTTATTAAGATAGGACAGGAAGAACAAGGCTATATACCCATGGATATCTGCCTTAGACACTTTTGCAAGTTCTACAAATTGAATTTGGTGTTAAAGGGGAAATTAGCTGAAAAATAGTTGAGTCTTAATTGGATCAGAATTATCTTTTAACAGTAAGAATTTTTTAAATTTGGCATCAAAATGAATATCCCAATATTCCCTCTCCAGTAAAAATCAAAGTTGGTGAGGCTAGTAAATTAGAGGAGCTGAAGTATGAAAACCACACCAACCAAAGGACTTGGACCAGACTGAAATTCAAAAGAGAAATAAATCTTCCATTGACCCTGAACTGAAACATCACCAGGAAAAAAGTCATTTTCCAAAAAATGCTGGTCTTTGACCAATAAAAATATTGTAGGATATTTGTTATTAAATATTGTAGGATATTTCTTTTTAAAATATCACCACACCTCAGAGAGTTCTCTGATCTAAATTACAGATAAAAATCAGCCCAACACCATTCTGTTTTCAAATCAAGAAAAATTTAATGAATGTCTACAAATTTTTTCTCAAGGAGTTTACAGTCCAGCAGAATGGTTTTGGGCGGCTTGTGAATGGAAATAAAATGAGTAAAAAAATAGAAAGGAGCATGTAATAAGACTAATCTCTGATGTCAGCTCAGAGAAGGCAAAGTCTCATCTGCTTGGAGGGATCAAGAAAGGTTTTCTGATGTTTTCTATGCTCCTGAGCATATATGTGACACAGAGTCAGTTCCTGCCACAATGAGAGAATTATAGTGTGCTGCCTAATCGAATTTACAGCTTTTGGTTAAAAAAAAAAATCTTTTCAAGGGAGAAGCGCCTAGCTTTTTAACTGCTGAAACCAAACGGATGATGCCTCTGAAGTCTGTCAGTGCTCCACTCTGTCCTTTTCGACAAAGAGGACAGATTTAGATTTCTGAAATTATGAGCTGGTGTGACTGAGAATAAAATCTGAAAGTATTGGGCTGGCCAAAAGGTGTGTTCAGGTTTTTCATAAGATGTTACAGGAAAACCCAAACAAACTTTTTGGCCAACCCAATATGTAGTACAGTAATGTCTCTTTATAATGCCAGTACTGAAAGGTGAAGCTGACATCTTCATCTTTTCAGAGGCATGATAACCTATGCATACATGATCAATCTGTGTCATAATTAGGAGCGTAAATTCTTATAACGACACAGAAAGCAATCTAAGCTCCAATCCAAGTTGCAATTAAAGGAGATTTCCAACTGTTGCTTGGGGTGGCAGCCTTCTCTTACCACCAGGGTACAGCTGGTACATTGTTCCATATAGTAATACTTTTCCCCCTTTATCTAAGTATTACTGAATGTCTGCCATAACAGCACTTCACATATTAAGAACACCTAAAGACACAGCTGCAGGTAGAGTAGACCCCTTCTTTAAGGCCTATAAACATGCTCCTTTTCTTAACTAAAAATATTGTTTACAGTCCCTAAGTTGTGTCTGACTCTTTTGCAGTGCTATGGACTGTAGCCCCCCAGGCTCATTTGTCCATGGGGTTCTCCAAGCAAGAATACTGGAGTGGGTTGCCATTTCCTTCTCCAGGGGATCTTCCTGGACCAGGGATCAAATTTGCATCTCCTACACTGGCAAGTGGATTCTTTACCTCTGAGCCACCAGGGAAGCAGACTAAAAATATAATCATCAATAAAAATAACAAAACTTGCCTAAACCTTGCTGCTCCCTCAAGCTACCATTCAAGGCTTCCCCTTCCTGTTCAAAATTCTCCAACAAACCCACCACATGTCTCTTCTGCCTTACTTTGCAATTCCCTGTAATACAGTTTCTATTCCTGATTTTCACTTCATTCATTCATTCATACAAACTCACATGTTTGGAGTGTCTGCAATGTGCTAGGCTCTATGCTAGGTGCTCAGGAATCATAGATACACAGAGAGAACTGGTCCTTGATCTCAGGAAGTTTACAATCTAGAGAGAGAAATTCTACTGTAAATAATCTTTCTTAAGAAAGCATTAACCTCACACCCATCCCCAGGCTGGCACCATTTCAGCTCAAACAAACATACTACGTTTGTTTAGGAATATACTCTGTAGAGCACCATCCTGGGCGTTCCACTGAGCTAGAATGATAAGCATTCTTTTCCCTCAAGAATCTTTTGGAAGATTAGACATTTATACATATCATTTGAAACAAATAGGAATATATTAAGGGACATATGATGAAAGTTCAAAGTAAATGATTTGTAAGTTGGGGGTTGGATAGAGAAAAGAGAAAACTTTTCTAGCTGGAGAAAAAGAAAGTCTTTTGGATGAGATGTTGTTTGCGCCACCCCTAATAATTACAAAGAACTCAAAGTGCTCCACTGAGTTGGTCTTTGTTGTCTTCTTTTTTTCGTTTATGTATTTGTCTTCTCTGACTTATAAGATTATTTAAAAGGTGAAAATTATTAGTTGTATTTTGTGGACATGCAAACTGAATCCTGGATAGGTCACCACTTATTTGAGGTCCTCGTGGCCTACAGGGTGCCCAGTTCCCCACTTCCTAGCCCTGTGTTTTATTCATCAGACACAAACACCTCAGAACAGACATAGCAGTTCCGTGGGATAATTGCATTTTAATTGAACTGTCTGTGCTACTCTGTAAACGCCTCTGCAGAGATGGGAGGGTGTGGAGGCTGATAAATAAAACCATTTCTGCTAATAATTGCTTCTGCATAAGGATTAAGGATCTAACCTCTGGGAGAAGGTGTCACTAAAAAGCGTGTGCTGAGATTCATTAATTTTTTAAAGTAATTCCACAATTGAAGCTGAAGGTGGACTGTCCATCCTATGCTTATAGAGAAAACCAGTGCACCTGCAAATGGATGTGTGGGCGTCTTCCCAGTTTTCAACACCAGGGCTGTGATTAGAGTCTGTGAAAGATGATATTTTAATCTTCCACATACATGCTTGTGTAGGGGGCTATGTCCACAGCAGGGGAACATAATCAGAGAGCAGAACGCAGAACTTTCTCCAGAGACACGTGCAGTTGTGTGGTTTCCTTGTGGTATTTTCCCTGCTCTGGGAATAGAGAGTGTTGGGGGTGGGTCATCTGTTTCCATCCCCATTGTATGGTCCCAATTGGCTGCATGGTAGGACAGTGCCTCGGATGCCCAAGGTCCACCTCTGGGTTCTTCCTTTTTGTCTTCCTTTCATCTCTCTCTGCTGCTTCTGGCCCCAGACTCCAGACAGACAGGTGGCCCAGTATTGTTGGGCTTCCTTCAGACTACATTCCAGTCCCGGCACTGCCACTTATTGCTGAGCAAGTTATAAAACTGCTCTGAACCAAAGTTTCCTCGTCCGTGAAGCGCAGCTGCTAACAGCTGACTCCTTATGCAGTTGCGAGGACTGAGTCCACGGAAAGCACGTAGCGCGGTGCCTAGCACGTCCCAGTGCCCGCAGGCCTTGTCTGTCACCCCTGCTGTTCTGTCCCCATCCCAGTCCTTTCTCTTTCTTGTTTTCTCTTTATCTGTGAATATTAGAGCTGTCTGTGTCTGATCACCCTTGGGGCTGGTATTGGATTAGGTTGATGCTTAAGTGATACCAGGCTTCAGCAGCCTTTGTCTCTGCCAACGTGAGTGATGAGAACGTAGAGATGGTATTATCTCTCACGCTTTAGTTTTGTTTTATTTTTACTAAGCCCTGAAAATAGCACCTGCCTGTAACCACATTGCAGCAGATTGACTTAATCATGTCTAAAATATGGTATTCCCTTTCCTAAGGGGAAAATGCTAAAGAAATAATAATGGAACCATAATTAGTAATCCATGCATTTTATTTTGTTCTACTGTGTATAAAGCCTGCAATCTAATATTAGCTCTTAGGCATCGCCTAGTTATGGAATTTTTGTACAGGCAACTACAGGCTTTTAGGCCACCTGTGTCAAGGTCTCTGATGTTTGGGTATCTGTTTTAAAGCTACATGTGCTTCCAAGTGAAGGTATGATCCTGACTGTAGAGTGATCTGTATCCCTAGTCTAGAAAGTGGTCTTTTTTAGTGTGAGTATACTCCTCCAAACTTTGAGAAGATAATCTTTAAGTGGAGCTATAAGAGGTCAGGAAGTAGGAAGGAGAGGTTACTGGAACAGAAGTTTTTTCTTGATGTGCCAATCCTCCATTCTAATGGAACCATCTGATAAAGGGTATGGTTCCATATATAGAAATATAGGTTACTGTTTCTGGGTGATTTAAAAAAGAGTTGAATCACATGGGTCCCTATCTGGGACCCATGTTTTCTACTGGTAAGTTACATGGAAGTCACCTTTTCCTGATTTTTTTTCAGCTTACTATCTTGTTTGTTTCTCAACAGTTCGCAAAGGTTACCGGATCCAAGCTGATAAAGAGAGAGACTCCATGAAGGTCTTATACTATGTCGAGAAGGAGCTGGCTCAGTTTGATCCAGCCAGAAGGATGAGAAGCAGATGTGAGCATCTGTTAGTTTTATGTGTTCTGTGTATCATGCTAAAAGGGATTTGGGGGTGACCATATATGGGGAGCCCTGAGCTTTCAGGGTCAGAATTAGTAGGGCTGCTGGTGACACCACGCTAAAGAAAGTAGCTTTGAGTACAGGGAGGAAAGAAAAAAAGGGTTCTGGTATGAAGGATAGGGTGATAACAGGGAACTATATCCAATATCCTGTAATAAACTATAATAGGATTTTTAAAAAAAAGAATAGAGCATCATGTACCATCTTGGCTTCTGTTGCCTCTCGCATGGGGCAGTCAGTATTGCTGGGCTGTGCAGTGGGGTTGGCACCATTTTATTAAAACAGCCTTTCCCTACTACTCCCTTTAAAATATATTCAAAATAATGGCTTACAATGGGGAAGCTTCAGTGTCAGTTTTTTCCAACATGAAAGGCCCTAGCCTCGAATGACAGTCCAGCTGCCAACTTGCCATATCAATGAAAGTAAAAGAACAAGTCTGCCAAATGAATTTCATAAAAAAGATGCCTACATTCCTTTCAGATACCTAGTGGCAGAGACTGAGGGGCAAGCAAAAAGTCAAAAGAATGTTTTAATTATTGAGTCTGTAGGCGGCAGGGCCCCAACGCTTAACTTACCCACAGACCTTGGAGACTTTGCCGCTGACATAGCTGATTCTTGATTTGGACTCCAAATTCCTGTCTATCATGAAAAGCAACACAGGGCAGGTCTGACATGGATGGGCTAATTGTCAGAGGTGCTGGCAGGCGTGGGAGTGCGGTCACTACATTTCTCTCTTTGAACCCTCCTTGTCTTGGAACCAACTCCAGACTCAATGGCATTGTTGGGAAAACAGACCCAGACTAGAGGAACTTGATTCAGATTAAGGACAACATATTCCTCCCAGTTTGCGATTCTAATTTCATCCTGTCTGAGTTGCATCCATTGCTGCCTCCTCCCACCACACTGGCTATAAAAAGACCATCTCCAGATTGGAATGTCAGGAATGCAGATGTCACTGCACTTGACAAGCTAGTTGTAACAGTGTTGTCATGGATCCCTGTAAGGGGACAGACAGAGAGAGAGTCAGAGTCCAAGGAGAAAGCCCGTGGAGGAAATCTGTGAACTCACCGCTCAGAGAAAAAACAGAGGTTAAAAATAAAGGGTAGATCCCGGTTGAGATGATGTCTCCTGTCTGCCTGGATTAAAGTGGTCTCCAAAGGCCTGGCTAGCCAGAAGGTAATGACCAAGGAATCTTAAGAGTCCAAGGGGTGGCCTGGGTCAACAGATGAAGAAACTGAAGCCCAGAAGGTGGAAATGACAGTATCAGGACTACAACCCAGGTCTGTGGTTTGCTGTCCTGTGCTTTGCTGCTAAACTAGAAACTTTGGAGCCAACTGTGGATGGTGCTATGGCTGCAGTAGCAGTTTATATTCAAAGATCACAGCCTTCTAACTCTTGGGACTTTAGGATGTTGGAGCGGGAAGAAAGAGACTGAGATTGTTGAATGTACCTCCCTCATTTTATGGAGGAGGAAAGGGAGGCCGAGGGGAAAGTAACCAGTGCCAGTACTCACTGCCAGTGCCAGAATTGAACCCAGAGCTCTTGGAACCTACACATTGCAATAACTGCACAGAGATGAAGCAGAAATCTAAGTTCTCTTTACTTTGAGAGGTTCTATCCCCGAAGAGCAAAGTAAACCCTGGGATGGATCATGGCCACGGGATGGTCTTAAAGATCTCATCATAAAATGAGCCACACCTAGTTGCAGGTGTGGCAAAGGAGTAATAGATTCTGTGAGGCATGGGAGTTTCAGGGTCAGGCCTATGAATTTCCCAGAATGTGTGAGCCTCATTCACCTGCTCCCTGTAAGTAGGGGCTTGCTCTGGGGATATTTTAGTCTGGAATCAGCAAACCACAGCTCCCAGGGCACATATGTTCCACCTCCTATTTTTGAAGTAAATTTTCTTGGAACACAGCCATGCCAATCTACTTGTCTTATCCATGATTCCTTTCCTATCGCAGTAGCAGAGTTGAATAGTTGTGACAGGAAGACTTGCAAAGCCCACAGTGCTTACTACCTGGCCCTTTACACGAAGTTTGCCTCTGCTGGCCTAGAGTCCCACTGCTAGGTGTCTCTGAAGTGGGGGATGTTGATGTTCACGTTCACTGTGGCAGAAGTTTCAGAACAGCATACATCCTGGACTATCCATCATATGAATGGAGAAACATCTCTCCCTCACATCTGGAGAGATGAAAAATGTCCATTATTCCCTGAAGTTTAAGGCAAGTTCTGAGCCAATAATGTAATTTTCCAATAAACACACTTGGTGCATTTTAAAGTTCTCTTATGTGGGGTTCCCAGAAGACTGGAATTCACTGGCATCGTGAGAAAAGGAAGACAAGATTTTATTAATCAATAGGATCTGAGTTATTTCCCTTTGAAATAGGCAGGCACTAGACCATTCTCCTTATGAGGAACAAAAGACTTAGATTATAATTCAAAACCAACTGATCACATGACCAAACTGAATGGCGTTCCTACTCAGCCCTGTGTCCTCGTAAGGAGATTGTGTTTATGCTGTGCAGGGAGGCCCACCCTTCCCTTCAGGGGTGGGAGCCAGCAAAATTCCTCTGCTCCTCTAAGGACTGTTGGGGATAGGGAGGAGATAAAGTAGAGGGGAACATGAGACACACACTTGTGCTTCCCACATCTGATCTTAGTTTACCTCTCATTCGGCAGCCAGGCCCTACAACTTATAATTGTTGATTCTGATAATAGTTTGAAGTTCAAAGGATTTTTAGAAAACAATGGATTTTCAATGGATTCAGTTACATTACAAATAGATTTGCTAGATTTATTTTTTAAGTAATATGAAATTCAATCCATTTCAAAGTTTTCTAAATAAATAGTTTTTTTTTTTTTTCTTTCCAAATTGTGATTCTGGTCCTTATTCACAAGTGCTTTTGTGAAAAGCTACTTAGGCCACCCTAAAAAATGAGAAAGCTGTGACCATCCCCTCCTTTTTTACATTTTTGGGCTGGGACTAGAGCATAAGTGGAGGTCCATGGACCATAAGTGCAGCCTAGCCTTCCCCATTTCTTCCTACACTTCCAAACAGCTATCCTGGCCATCCATGGCCACATACACCTGAACAGTCTGGGGAGTGAAGAGGTCTACTTAAGCCACAGAAATGAGCTTGGTACTGTTCAGGGAAAATATTCCAAATTCCTGGATGAACATCCAGGAGCAGGGTGTGCACACTCTCTTTGTCCTGTGGGCTCCTTGCTCTGTGGGGAGGGGCACAGCAGCAGCTGGGATGGGGTGCGTGTGAACCACAGCATGGGACTGGCTCTGAAGGCTCCATCTTGGGACTCAGATAACAGCAGGGAAGATACTGTGATCTGTGGCTTTTCTCTCTTTTTGCCCCCTTTGCCTCATGGCTGGGATCATCATGGCTCATCACTGATTTAAACAAGAAGAAGCAAAATATTTGAGCGAGGATGATGATATACTAGGAGGAGACCAGCTGCAGAGAGCCTAAGTTCTGGAAAGCCTGCCTTAGGTGGAACAATAACAATTGTTTTCCTATTCTAAGAACAGAGCATGTGGGAAGCCTCCCCTCTGTCAGCAACTAGGCTTCCAACTGAAGCCAGTTGCTGCTGAGCTGAGAACACAAATACCATTAGTTCAGGACTACAACCCACCCTGGACAGGACTGAGACCCTCGGGTGGGAGTTTCCCAAAGATTCCAGTGTTAGCCCTTAACCAAGTTCCTGTTCTGTCCTACAGGTAGAAAGCTCTGTCATGCCTAGTTTTTGTCCTTGCAGATAACAACACCATCTCGGAACTCAGCTCTCTGCATGAGGAGGACAGCAGTTTCCGCCAATCTTACCATCAGATGCGGAACAAGCAGTTCCCTGTGTCTGGGGACTTGGAGAGCAATCCTGACTACTGGTCAGGGGTCATGGGAGGCAGCAGTGGGGCCAGCCGGGGGCCCTCGGCCATGGAGTATAACAAAGAGGATCGGGAGAGCTTCAGGCACAGGTGAGGCTAACTGTGGCAAGGCAGCTCCGGTGCTGGGCATGAGGAGCCAAAAGCTGGGGGGCAGGATGGGTCTGAGGCTGCAGTGATCCGAGAACATCTCTGTCTGCCCTTCTAGGTTATCTTGCCTCATCTCTCTCTGTGCCTATTGAACACCCCTTTCCCACATGTATTAAGCAAGGGAACGTTTAGGGCACCATGTGCAGAAGTAATCAGTCAAGGCTCTTTGAAGAGGATTCTCTAGACCCTTTAATGAACCCTGTTGACATTTCTCTGCCCTTCTCATATATTTTATCTTGTAACCTCTAAAAGACCCCACCCATCATCTCTCTCATTTTTGATCATTTGTTTTGTGAAAAGTCAAATGCCAATTATGTTATACTGTTGGATTTGATTCTCATAATTCTAAAAGGCAGGTACTATTAATGTCCTCCCAGTTTTAGCTGGGGAAACTGAAACTTAAAAAATTCTAAGGGACTTACACAGGGTCATGTGGCCAGTGAATGTGAAGGGACAAGATGTGTGTTTGGTTTGGTATGGCCAATGCCCCGATAGCACCTTCCCCACTCACCTATCCTTTATATCGAAGGACAGTAGCTATTGCTCTTCTCTCAAAGAACCAACTGCGGGGTCCCTCTGGCCTGTTGCCCCACGAGGTAACTTGCCCTTCACTCTGAGGAAGGAAAAGGCCTCTCTGTTTCTCACCAAATAATACAGGGCTCCGTGGGCCACAGCTGTTTGGACAGCAGGCCACATCGCCCATGCCGGCTTCGAGGGTGTGAGAAGTGAGTCAGGAGGCTGTCAACCAGAGGTCATATCATAATGGCCAAAAGAAGGCCCACGTGTGTTTCAGCACCGTGTAGATCACAAAGAGGTTTTTTTCACACAACCCGTTAATCCTTAACGCTAACTCACCAGATGGGCGGACGCCTTGACTTGGCTGTGATTCTGAGGCGTGAGAGGTGTCTGGGGTGATACATCCAGCCAGGAGCAGAGCCGTGTCGGGCCGCGCAGTCTCCTGAGCGAGGCCCCAGCCGCGATGGCGTCCTTAGATCCCAGCTCAGCTCCCTGCCTCGCGCGTCTGACAGGTCTTGGGTACCCGGGCCTTTCAAGGACTGACCAGCGCCTCCTCTGTCCGCAGCCAGCAGCGCTCCAAATCGGAGATGCTGTCCCGGAAGAACTTCGCCACCGGGGTGCCGGCCGTCTCCATGGATGAGCTCGCGGCCTTTGCCGACTCCTACGGCCCGCGGTCCCGCAGGGCGGACGGCAACAAGCAGGACCTCCGAGGCGGGAGCCGCTTCGAGCGCTCGGAGGCGCGGGCGCACGGGGGCCTCTACCAGGACGGCTCGCTGGAGGAGTACTATGGGCCGCGGAGCCGCAGCCGGGAGCCCCTGACCGACGCGGACCGCGGCTGGTCCTACAGCCCCCCGCGCCGGCGGCCGCCGGACGACGCGCACTTGCCGCGCCTGGTGAGCCGCACGCCGGGCACCACGCCCAAGTACGACCACTCGTTTCGCGGGTCCGGGCTGGAGCGGCAGGTGCGGCCAGAGGGCGCCAGCCGCGGCGGCAGCCTCGAGACGCCGTCGAAGCTGAGCTCACAGCTCGGCCCTCGCAGCGCCTCCTACTACGCCTGGTCGCCGCCGGCCACCTACGAGGCGGGCGCGCCTCCAGACGACGAGGAGGACACGCCCGACGACACGTTGCCTCCCTACAGCGAGCTCGAGCTCAGCCGGGGCCCGTCCTACCGCGGCCGCGACCTGCCCTACCACAGCAACTCGGAGAAGAAGAGGAAGAAGGAGACACCGGCGAAGAAGACGGTGAGGCCCAGGCGGCCTCCCCGGGGGCCGGTGGGCACGATCGCCAACCGGGGGCCGCGGGGCTGGGGAGGAAGGCGAACAGAGCAGGAGGGCCCTGCCCTAGATGCGCAGACACCCGGTGGGGCCCAGGTGGAGAGAGCAGGCTCTCCTGCTTGGGGAATCCGGATGTTCGGCTGGTTTGTCCCCCACCTCCTCCTACCCAGGCAGGACCAGGTGAAGTAACTGGGCTTGGAGCCCGGAGCGTTGAAAACAAGCAGAAGTAGCAGATATGCGGGTGTAGCAGATTAGCATTAATGGCCAGCTTTAAGAAGCATTTAGCATCAGGGATTCTAGGGCTTCATCCCCACCACAGGCCTTTAGGTGGGTTTCTGAGGTCTGCATTCTGACGATCTATGCTCTATGCATGCTTATGTGTGCGTTCCTCCCTAGCCCTTGCTCCTTTTAGGGTGAGGGTTTGTAACTTGCATCAAATGCCGGAAGAGTCCAGATTCCAGAGAAGCCGTTGGTATTTATGAAGGACAACTCACTTCTTTTTTTCCCCTTGACGTTTTATTGAGTGTAAACTGTACTGTGCCTGTATATGTGAAGGAAATCTTTCCGGCCCTGCCCTACTCATTTGTCTGTGTAAGTGGCCTTTTTTAGACTTTATTGTTTTCCCTCTAAAAGCCAAGAGCAGCCCAGTGAATCCTGCAGCCCCCTAATGTGAGCTCTGAACCTGAGAGATTGTAGGGGGCAAACCACAGATCATTGTGGGTTTCCAGGGTGCCTCTGTGCTCCAGAGGCCCTCTCCAAGCCTGGGTGCTACTGCCCCCTCCTCAGTTACCCTGCCTCTCTTGTGGTTTTGTTTTTCTCATGGTTCCAAGCAGCACATTTGTATGGGGAGAGAACATGAACATAAAAAGGTTCTGGCATGATTATTAACCCCTCCAAAACAAAACCTGCAATGACCCAAGTATTATGAGTAGAGAAGGAACTTTCAGGTGATGTCAGCTGTACGGTGCACCATCCACACCAACTGTTGTGGAAATGTAAACATTTTAGTTATCCCCAAAGGGGTGAGAGGTTTTTCTGTGGTCATGGAACTAAGTTCTATGAGATGTGTGTTGGCTTCAGCACCAATTGAGGCTTAGGGGCAGTAGTCACAAGCTTAATGAAATGTCCTAAAAGTCAGAGTGTGCTAGGCTCTGAACAGGTGTGGATTCTTCCCAGGGAGCCATTGGTTGTGTTTCTTTAATCAGGCTTTTTCTGTTCTTTCCCCAGAGTGACTTTCCAACCAGGATGTCCCTTGTGGTCTGATGTTTGTTTTCAAGACAACTCTCTGAATGACTAGGAATTGGGAACAGAACATGGGAACAAGACACAAATCCAAGAGCCAGCAGGCCCTGGACCTTCTTGGGCCACCACCTTGGAAGATTTGCTGATCTTTGCTTTGGCAAGGGATGGGGGGCAGCCTTTAAGGGAGGCTGATTGCAAACCTCAGTGCCCATCTAACTAGTTTGAGAAACTTATCAAGAAAACAAGTACAGGTGAACACATTCCTACACATGGAGTTTCTCACCCACAGAGTTCATCCCGCCCTGTCTCCTCCCTTAGCCAAACCAGGATTCCTTTTCCGTTTCTGAAAGAGAGTTAGCTCTGGACTGCTAATCTCCAGATAATGCCTATACTACAGTCTGCTTTTCCATACCTCCTGTGCTGTGCTTAGAAACAGAACCGATTACTGCTATTAGAAGGCCTTCACCCACAGTGGAAGATAGCTTCAGGCAAAATACACCTTTTAGCCCCATCACTTCCCAGTCACTCGTCAATGACTGTTGTTACACTAAAATCAGGCCTGTGGTGAGCTCAGTGACCATGACCTGCCGGACAATCACAGAAATGACTTCAATTTGCTGTTCCTAATGACAGTTCTTGGCTGGAACAAAACAAGAGCTGTCAAAGTGGTGTTTCTTTTTTCATTCTGAGAACATGAACTGCTTTTTCTCTTTTGTCATAGCGACGTGAGTCTTGGACATCAATGGCTCTTCTCGTCCTCCCCTTTCCTGGACTGTCCACAGGTTGGTGCCACACACAGAGCCCCGTGTCCCTCTGCACTCTTGATTAGGTTGTCATCAGGTGCCTTTTGATAAATGTTTAAAATACACATATGAAAGAGAAGAGGGGAAAAAAAGAGGAGAAGAGAATAAAACAAAAGAAAGAAAAATGAGAAAGAATCTAAGAAGAAAAGAATGTATGGTCTCACTATATGTTGAATATGGGCCATTTCCTCCACAGGCTCTGCTGGCTCTTCTGTGTGTTTTAGACTTCATTTACCATGAGTTGTTCCTGCCCAGCCCAGTTTCATCATCCCAGGACACCTGAGTGTGGAGCAGGCATCCCTGGGCCTCACCAGGCTGCCACTCTAGATGCTTTTGGGAGATGAGGGATATTGCTTTCTCAGGAAGGAGCACTTCCTACTCCGTGTGTGCATGCTAAGTCGCTTCAGTCATGTCTGACTCTTTGCGACCCCATAGACTGTAACCCACCAGGCTCCTCTGTCCATGGGATTCTCTAGGCAAGAATACTGGAGTGGGTTGCCATGCCCTCCTCCAGGGGATCTTCCCAACCCAGGGGTCAAACCTGCTTCTCTGGTTTGTCTCTGGCATTGGCAGGTGGGTTCTTTAACACTAGCACCGTCTGGGAAGCCCTTTTCTACTCCTACCCCTGCCTGAAGGATAGATTTTGCTTAAATCTCAAATCTAGGACTCTCTGGATTTCATAATTTGTATAGATTGGTTAAAAAAAAAAAAAAAGGCTACAAACTCTTCTCTTCTCATCAAGAGGTGCCGTCTATTTCTCAACCCCTTGATTTGGGATTGGCCATATTATTTGATTTAGCCAGTGGCCTAATAACAGATATGATAGAAGCAGAAACTTGACAGTTTCTTGTGCATGAGGGAATTTGTCCTCTCTTGCTGCTTTTGGGAACTGTGCATCACCACCAGGTAAATTAGCCTGGCTGGCCTGCTGCATGATGAAAGGGCCCAGTTATCCCATCACTCTAACTGGCAGCCTATCAACTCTCAGCTGATTGCAAACATGAGTGATCCCAGATAAAACCAAAAGAATTGCCTCGCTGAGCCCAGCCCAAATTGCTGATTGCTACCCAAGGCATGAGAAGCTGATTCACTCTTTAAATGTTCATTTTTCTTCAAGGAAAAAGCTGAGTTTTTTTTTTTTTTCTTGTCTGAATATTTAACCCCCAAAACTCTAACCTTAGGTGAGTGCTGGTCTCTACTTTCTTTGACAGACTTTTGTCAAAGCTTTTCACCCCACACTGTTATGGTGGGATACTTGGTTAGGTCAAATCACTGGCAGACAGTGTTGCTTGGTCTCTGTATCCCTCTACTTCAGCAGGCTCCATCCTCTGTCTGTGGATCCATGGACAACTGCTGAAGAAAGTTTCTTCCTCAGCATCTCTTTGGTCTTCTCCAGAACCACCTGACTGGGGCTAGGCCCTTTTCTCAGAGTACCATTGCACTGATATCCATTTAATTCATGGCATTTCCAAACCAGTTCTATGTGTGCAATGAAATAATAAGTGACTGGGTGAGGGTCAGAAGGATGAGTTGATACCATTGCTGGGGGTAGAATTGGCCTGCCAAAAGACTTCATAATGGCCTTGGCCTGTATGAGTTGAACCAGGAGGACAATTCAGTCCACTGCTGGCACTTCCAAGGGCTGGAAGACACAAGCCATAACCCTGGTGCTGAGTTTTTAGACTTGCTGAGCTTTTAGTCCTTGTCATCTGAAAGCCTAGGTCTCATCTGTCTGTTTGGGCCCCATTTCCACTGGAAAAGATGATTAAAACACCAATTCTTAGTCACCAGCTTTGGATTTTAAATTGCTCAGGCAATTTTGGAGAATCTTGGGTAGCTGAAGTAGTTATTATTTCTTCATACTGAGCACTGTGTCAGGCTATTCACCACCAAAGAGCCCCATAGCACCAGCTGCAGAGACCAAAAATACTGCTTTCATTAGCCGGGGGCATGTATGATTTTGGTGAAGGGAGCCATGGGAAAGAATTATTAAAATCGGAAACCTGAAGGCAACAAAACTACCGACAGACAATAAAAAATACAAAGATGATAACAGATTACCGAAATAAACTGGGTACATGGGACCAGGTTGTCCTCGGAAGGGCTGCATAAATCACTCAGACCTCCAGGTTTCTGGTCAAGAGAGAAAACAGTCATTTCTGGGTATGTGGACAAGAGATAAGTCTGACCGGACAAGTAAAGGCAAAGCTGGCCATCCTCAGCACCCTGGCTTTTCTCAGCACATCCTTCTGTTTCTTTTCCCCTGACTAGTCCTGTGTAGAAAGTGCTTACACATATTAGCTTCCTTCCTTTGTTTTATTGGGGGTAAAATATTAGGCTTGTGTAAGACAAGATCTCTGTCCATGCATGCGTGCGTGCTCAGTCACTCAGTCAGGTCCAACTCTTTGCAACCTCATGGATTGTAGCCCGCCAGGCTCCTCTGCCCTTGGGGTTTCCCAGGAAAGAATACTGAAGTGGGTCACCATTTCCTCCTCCAGGGGATCTTCCCGACCCAGGGACTGAGCCTCATCTCCTGCGTCTCCTGCTTTGGCAGTTGGATTCTTTACCACTGAGCCACCTGGAAAGCCCACTCTGTCCATGGGGACGCTGCAACTGAATAGAGGAAACAAGAAATGCCCAAGAAAGAATTGGGAGATTTTATATGTATAATATGAAATACTGCTATGGATAAATTACAACAAACCCAGAGAATTAAAGTTTTTTTATTTAAATGGGTATATTTTGATATCTAAGTGTTGTGTGTATTTGTCCATCCATCCTATTTAAAGACATGCTCAGTGATCTGAAAAGCCAGTATTAAGAAATCTGAGCTGAAAGAGGTGAGTTGGAATGGGGAGGGGTGAGAGGCAGAGGGCTGAGTAGGATGATGTAGGAGCGTGTTTGCCTGTGAGTCACAGCTGAGTCAGGGACATGTTGGATGAGGGCACAAGGGGGCAGGTGGCAGGCAGATGAACTTCTCTAGGCCATGCAGGCTCATGAGGAAGCTGGGAGAATTTGCCATGGACCTGGTGCTCATGGGGTGCTGTCCATCTGCTCCTCCAGGGGTTCATTCTGCGGCCATGGAGTGTTGGCCAGTCTCCCTTTCCACACCAGGCAGACTGTGCAAACTGGGCATGGCAAATAGCTGTCACTCTAGCCTAAGGAACATCTAGATCTAGCCACATCTGTAAATATTTCTAAAAAGTCTGAAAGACTTCATACAGGTAATCCAGTCAGACCTTAGGCAGCCTTTGAGAGAGGCTGAGGTCACTGATTGCATTGTAACCCACCCCCTCTTTTCTTTATAGATGGAGATGCCGCCATTAGTGAAGTCAAAAACCTAATTGAGTCTTTTCTTTTGGATTGGCATTTTCCCAAATTGTCTAACCGTATAAATTACCTGATTGCTGTTAAAAATGTATTGTTGGGCCCTGCCCAGGAGACTGATAGGATGAATCTGGAGCTAGGATTTGTACTTTTAACATGTATTTCAGGAGAGTCCTGTGATCACATGTATTTGGAAAATCTTACACTAGATCTTACCTCATCATGTGCCCCAAACACTTAGTCCTGAGGGTTCCTTGGGCTTCAAATATTTTTCTTCAGATGTCCTGGTGAGGTTTCTCATACTCCCTTGGGCCTGAAATTGGTGAAGCCCCCAGCAGTCTCACTAGGATGGCGGTGACTGGCTTACCAGGGCCCAGGGGTAGGAGAGCTGTGCAAGGCAGAGGGAAAGGACGGCCAGGAGCCCGCCCGAGGAGGCTGCTCCCAGTGCTTCCAGTCCTGGAATAGAGATCCTGTTGTGACCATTTCAGATCTGACAAGAATTGCAGGTAATTTTCTCATTCCCCTGATGTCATTCTGAGCAAAATTTAGATCATGAATAGAAATAAACAAGACCTTTGGGGGAATGGCAAAAATAAGTCATTTTTGAAACATTCAAATCACAGCCTGACTGGTCAACACCTACTTCCTCCTTAAGACCCAAACTGAATGAGCAAAAATAATAAAAATCTGTTACATATCCTTCCAACATCAGATTTAAATGCTGCCACAATCTTACAGGGTTTTGAAATTGATTTATAGAATGTAGAGATCCAAATTCACCAAAATGGGGGCCAGGTACTTAAAAAAACTGCCTAGATTTTTCCTGCCCGGATCCTTCCTCCTTTTCACCTGGGAAATTGTTCAATGAAGCTCTGAGTCAGTTCAGTTCAATTCAGTTCAGTCGCTCAGTCGTGTCCGACTCTTTGCGACCCTATGAATCGCAGCACGCCAGGCCTCCCTGTCCATCACCAACTCCCGGAGTTCACCCAGACTCAAGTCTATCGAGTCAGTGAGGCCATCCAACCATCTCATCCTCTGTCGTACCCTTCTCCTCTTGCCCCCTATCCCTCCCAGCATCAGAGTCTTTTCCAATGAGTCAACTCTTCCCATGAGGTGGCCAAAGTACTGGAGTTTAGCATCATTCCTTCCAAAGAAATCCCAGGGCTGATCTCCTTCAGAATGGGCTGGTTGGATCTCCTTGCAGTCCAAGGGACTCTCAAGAGTCTTCTCCAACACCACAGTTCAAAAGCATCATCTCTTCAGTGCTCAGCCTTCTTTACAGTCCAACTCTCACATCCATACATGACCACAGGAAAAACCATAGCCTTGACTAGACGAACTTTTGTTGGCAAAGTAACACCTCTGCTTTTGAATACGCTATCTAGGTTGGTCATTATTTTCCTTCCAAGGAGTAAGCGTCTTTTAATTTCATGGCTGCAGTCACCATCTGCAGTGATTTTGGAGCCCAAAAATAAAGTCTGACACTGTTTCCACTGAGTAAGGGACTTTTAATGTGAGGATGGAGCAAGGATAGTGTGCGCTGCTTTAAGAAGGTGATAAGAATAAAGTTTGTATTATTTTTATGGTGTATTACTGTTTACAAAACATTTTCACATGCATTATCTCATTTGACTGTCTCACAGTGACCTCTATGATAAAGGCAGGGTGGATGTGCTGATCCCATCAAACAGAAGGTAAAACTGAAACTGACAAAGGCTAAGTGATGTGCCTATTGTCAAATGAGTTTTTACATCATAGAGCCAGGCCTTCTGACTATCTCTTGAGGGTTCTTTCTAATTCCTACAATACTTGTGGGACTGGAATCAGCCCAACATCTGGGAGAAGAGTCCTGGAGGTGATGCTCACTCACGACATCCCTGGAATGAACCTGTGGGGACAAGCACTGTGGGGTCTTCCTCTTGCCAAGCACTGGTCCTCAAATGCTGCTGTGAGCAGAAGTCAGTTCTATTCGAGGAGACTTTCATTAGCCATGCTGGAGTTGAGAAAACGTTTTGATAAAAATGTGCTTTAGATTTTAGAATCCTTCCTGAGAAGGAATTTCTGAGCCAAATAACAAATTCCTGTAGACTCAGAATTCCGAAGCTTGGGGTGACCTGCCTGGAATGAACAATCCGGCATCTTCACTGCATTTGGTGATTTTAGATAGAACTGAGAGTGGCCAGATATAGAGGGAGCCATGAGGCCGTTTAGTTAAAAGTTTTATTTCTTGGTGAGGCAGGATACAGGTCCATGTAGTCTGGCCCGTTTCTTTGGGGAAGGCTAAAAGAGATTCAGATAGCTTGTCTCTTACCTTGGCTTCCAAAAAAGTCACTCTATATTAACAAATGTATTAGGCACTATCCAGTGAGAATTTTCTTTGTGGGAATAAAGGAAAAGGGAATAGAAGGAACCACAGGCCAAGAAAGCTCGGAAAGCTGCTTCATGGTCGTTGCCTGTCCAGTTGTTTTGAGCCTTGTCTGTGGCATCAAAATTTAAGTGTTTGTATCATGTTGCCCATGACTTTTTTTTGGTATCAGACATATAAATTGAATTTGGTTGTAATGTTTAAATAAAGCATTGTCACCTACATTGGTTATCAAGAACTCATGATTTATTATAACTATGTTTAATCATGACCTGTCATTAAATGATCTGAATAGAAAAAAAAATCATACAATCCATGGCCTCCTCAGATTTTCTTAACTACTGTAATGGAGAATGAATACTGTGGGACTAGAGGCAAGTACTGACCAAGTGTAGTGTATGTTTTTATAGATTTTAGTAAGCTTTCTGTGGCCACTCTCACGACTCTGCACAGACATGAGGAGTAGGACAGATGCTGGGACAATGGGAGGGTTCGTAGTTCATTTTCAAAAAGGGTCCAAGCATTTGCTGCTAGAAATGGTATTTGGGGAAGGGAAGAAGGAAACTGTATTGGGAAGATTAAATTCTGAGGAGATTTGGAAAATTCCACAGCATCATAATTTAGAGAAGGCAACTTAAAACCTTTGTTAGCAAAGTGAAAGTTGAGTGTTACTCTCTCAGTCAGGTCCAATTCTTTGCGACCCCATGGACTGCAGCCCACCAGGCTCCTCAGCCCATGGAATTCTCCAGGCAAGAATACTGGAGTGGGTTGCCTTCCCCTTTCTCCAGGGGATCTTCCCAAACCAGTGATTGAACCAGGGTCTCCTGCATTGTAGGCAGATTATTTTTTTAACCAGCTGAGCCACCAGGGAAGCCCTTTGTTAGCAATATAGGTGATACCTCCAGAGAACTCTTAATCCTCTCTTCCTGGCCAGGTCCTCTCAAAGGAGTTCTAGACTTTAGGGTCCTGGTTGAATGAAAATTCAGTCCTTGCTTAAATCATCTGGACTCAATTTTCTTCTTTTAATAGTTAACTAAAAACATTTATATGTAGATTTAACTTATACACTAAAACAGTTTAACTCTGATTACCTCCTTTGAACTTTCTGCTATTTTATCCATTTTTAAATTTCTATCTTACCTTTCAGCTTTAAAATATGGTATTTGACTTGTTTGTTTAGAATCACCTACACCTTTTCTTTCTACATTTCAGATCTGCTTTTGAAATCTTCTCCCTTCTTTTCTTTTTGTATTTATTTGTTTTTAATTTTTATTGGAGTATAGTTGATTTACAATATTGTTTGTTGCAGCAAATTGCATCAGTTATACATATACATATACCTACTTTTTTTTCAAGATTCTTTCCCATATAGGCCATTACAAACTATTGAGTAGAGTTCCCTGTGCTATACAGTAGGTCCTTATTAGTTACCTATTTTATATATGCTGATAAGTCACTTCAGTCGTGTCCGACTCTATGCGACCACATAGACAGCAGCCCACCAGGCTCCCCTGTCCCTGGGATTCTCAGGCAAGAACACTGGAGTGGGTTGCCATTTCCTTCTCCAATGCATGAAAGTGAAAAGTGAAAGTGAAGTCGCTCAGTCGTGTCCGACTCTTAGTGACCCCCTGGACTGCATCCCACCAGGCTCCTCCGTCCATGGGATTTTCCAGGCAAGAGTACTGGAGTGGGGTGCCATCACTTTCTCCAATTTTATATATAGTAGTATGTATATCGGTGGAGAAGGCAATGGCACCCCACTCCAGTACTTTTGCCTAGAAAATTCCATGGACGGAGGAGCCTGGTGGGATGCAGTCCACGGGGTCGCTAGAGTCAGACACAACTGACCGACTTCACTTTCACTTTTCACTTTCATGCATTGGAGAAGGAAATGGCAACCCACTCCAGTGTTCTTGCCTGGAGAATCCCAGGGATGGGGAAGCCTGGTGGGCTGCCATCTATGGGGTTGCGCAGAGTAGTACACGACTGAAGCGACTTAGCAGCAGCAGCAGCAGTATGTATATGTCAGTCTCCATCTCCCAGTTTATCCCTCTGCCCCTATATCCCCTGGTAACCATAAATATGTTTTATATATCTGTGACTCTACTTCTGTTTTGTAAATAAGTTCATTTATACTCCTTTTTAAGATCCCACATATAAGCAATATCATATAATATTTGTCTCTCTCTGTCTTAATTCATTCAGTATGACAATTTCTAGGTCCATCCATATTGCTGTGAATAGCCTTATTTCCTTCTTTTCTCTGACTGAATAGTATTCCATTGTATATAGGTACTACATCTTTATCCATTCCTCTGTTTATGGACATTTAATTGCTTCCGTGTCTTGGCTATTGGAAATGGTGCTGCAATGAATATTGGGGTGCATGCATCTTGCTGAATTATGGTTTTCTCCAGGTATATACTTAGGAGTGGCATTTTTGGGTCATATGGTAGTTCCACTTTTATTTTTTTAAGGAGCCTCCATACTGTTCTCCATAGTGGCTGTGACAATTTACATTCCCAACTATAGTGTAAGAGTCTTCTCCTTTCTAAATAAAGTTTTCTTTAGTAATGGTCTATTGGTGGGATATTCTGTCAGTTTGTGTTTAAAACAAAATCCTTACTTCATTCTTGTTCTTGAAAGATAATTTCACTAAGTATACAATTTTAAATCAATAGTTATTTTCTCTCAGTGCACTGAAGATATTATTCTACTGCCTTCTGCTTTTGTTGTTGATTTGAGAAGGCAGTTACCAATCTAATTATCCTTTTTTCATAAATAATCAGTCTTGTCTCTCTGGCTATTTTTAAGATTTTCTGTTTCTAGTGTTTTTTGGCCTAATCAACATGTGACTGGTTATGGATTTCTTTTTACTTATTCACATTAGAATGTGTTGTGCTTCCTGAATCTGTGGATTTTTCATTAATTATGAAAAACTCTCAGGCATTAATATGTCAACTATTTCTTCTCCCCTTTAGCTCTCTTTTGAGAATTCTGATTGAATGTATATTAGACCTTTTCATTCTGTTCTACATACTGTTTAAAGCCATCTTTTGTATTTTTCACCTTCATCATTCTGTGCTCTCTTCTGGGTAATTCCTTCCAGTTTATCTTCCATTTCACTATTTTTCTCTCTAGTTTCCTCTAATCTCTTTCCTTTGAGTTTTAATTTTAATTAATAAATATCTGTAAGGTATTCATTTTTAAAAATTCAATTTAGTTCTTTTTCAAATCAGTATGGTCACTGGCAATAGTGTCTTGCTCTTACTGCTATACAATTTCCTCTTATTTCTTTGGATATATTAAATGTACTAATTTTATACTTTATCCCCAGTAATTCCAATATCTGAAGTCTTTATGGGTCTGCTCATTCTCACTTGTGGTTTCTTATCTCCTTATATGTTTTGTAGTTTTTGATTGTGAATTCATGTTTGGTAAAATGTCACATTATATTGATGCCAGTCAAGAAAAACATTTCTTGCTCCTTCTCCTTACCTGTCCTGTTCTCTCCATAGTAACTCCACATCTATATACATACACACAGCAGCCCTGGAGGATCCAAAAAGAATAAGTGATTGAGGGAAGAAGGAATGGAAGTGCTAAGTGGGAAAATCTAGACAGTATATGCATTTCTCTCTAATGCAAACTTCTAGAGTAAAGTGATCCTACAATAGGGGAGAGCAAGAAGTCTAATTTTACAAATTGTGCAGTTTGATCATTATAAAAGAATCATCATTTGAATTACAGAACTAAAACTATTTGGGTGAGTTGAAGGTGAATAGAATGCCATGTATTATTCAACAGTGACCAAAGAAAGTATGGATCTAGATTTCATTCATGAAGCAAGGAAGGGCTTGACCCATAGGGTTAGAATTAGGCAGTTGTGGGGGAAAAATCAACTATTTAATGTTTTAACCCTACTGATTTCCATTTGCTTCATGTAAGAGTCATATTTTTAAAAAAATCTTTAGTAATTTATTTATTTTTGGTTGTGCTGGATCTTCATTGCTTTGTGGACTTTTCTCTAGTTGTGGTGGGCAGGAGCTGCTCTATACTTGCGGTGCACGGGCTTCTCGTTGCCATGGCTTCTCCTGTTGTTGAACACGGTCTCTGGGGTGCACAGGCTTCAGTAGTCGTGGCACATGGTCTCAGTAGCCGTGGCTCCCGGGCTCTAGAGCACAGGCCCAATAGCTGTGGCACATGGGCCTGGTTGCTCTGTGGCATGTGGGATCTTCCCGGATCAGGGATTAAACCCCTGTCTCCTGCCTTGGCAGGTGGATTCTTTTCCGGTGAGCCACCAGGAAAGCCCCCAAAGTCAGATTTTTAAATACATTCAATCCAAGAAACAAAGAAGTAGGCTGATTTCAGGCTCTGAAAAAAATCTTGGCAGAGGCATCCTAATAATACTCATCATACCATCTAGGTGAGTTATATTTTCTGCTGAATTGGTCTTAAGTATTTCCTGAGTGTTTATCAGGTGGCCTGAGGTGACTCACCAAATATGGCAGGAGGTGAAGAGGGAGCTAGCAAGTTGCTCAGAGAAGGGGAGCAAGTTAGCCTGATACGCCATCTAGTGGCACACATCTAAAGGAGCGTCTCAGGTGCTAACTTTTCAGGACTCAAGGTAGAATTGATGCTTTTGAACTGTGGTGTTGGAGAAGACTCTTGAGAGTCCGTTGGACTGCAAGGAGAGTCAACCAGTCAATCCTACAGGAAATCAGTCCCGAGTATTCATTGGAAGGACTGATGCTGAAGCTGAAACTCCAATACTTTGGCCACCTGATGCGAAGAACCAACTCGTTGGAAAAGACCCTGATGCTGGGAAAGATAGAAGGTGGGAGAAGAAGGGGATGACAGAGGACGAGATGGTTGGATGGCATCACCGACGCGATGGATGTGAATTTGAGTAAGCTCCGGGAGTTGGTGATGGACAGGGAAGCCTGGTGTGCTGCAGTCCATGGGGTCGCAAACAGTCCGACACGACTGAGCGGCTGAACTGTGCCTCACGTTGTCTAAGAGATGTATTCTTAAAACACTGTGTATGAATTCACTTTTGGCAAATTAAACTAAGTGCATTTGGAGTTCTTTATGTAGAAGTGATAAGTCCTTGTATATGTTTTGCAAGTTTAGATCTTGCCATGTTATATTTTCAGGGCGGACTTCTGTGGCTACAGAGTTATAGTGAAGTCAGTTTACCATTAGCAAGCAAAAATTATATCATTGAACTGTGCAACCAAAGGATCTAAATAGTCTATTCCCTGGCTTTTGGGTGAAAAACATTTGAATCAATATTTCTCTCTCTCTCCTTTGCTTGTTCACTTGCTCTTGCTCTCACTATTTTACTGTCTCTAAAAAGCAAGTAGAAAAAATTCCATAGTCTCTTACATGAAAACACTTTTTATAAAAAGCAATCCTTGCTCTTAAGACATGTTTTCTTGTATTTTGTATTTGTATTTGTATATGTATCTTGTGAAGCAGCCTAGCACTAATGTTTTCTTGGCTTGTTTTGGTTTTTCATGAGATGTTCAGTCTCCAGTAGACCAAAACCAGAAAGAGAGAGAGAGAGATGCCAACTTCTATTTAGCACTGTTCTTATAAAAGCCCTTTGTTCAACTGAATGAATCCATTTATAATGGACATTACTGCCACCCCTTCTCCCCCATAACCTCTATGGTCCAGGCAACTGGCCTTTCTTATTCCATCATGCCAGGGAGACAGCCACTGAAGTTCTAGTTGAAGTTACTTTCCTTTTGCAGAGGTATTAGTAAAAAATCTTCTGGTGGAAAATAACAGAAAGCCATCTCAGACTAGCTTAAGGTAAAAAAAGGAAGAGAGGGAGGCTGTTTATCAGAAAGACCCTGGGATAGATCACGGGATGGAAGAACAGCTGTAGGAACTGTGGGTAAATCTGCATTGTGATGTATTCAGATTCTCTCTCCATCTATCACTCACATCTATTTGGCTTTTTATGTCTATATTTTTCCCATTGAGGACAGACTTCTCTACAAGGCAGGAATATATCCAAAAGCAATTCAAGAGTTACAATTTTTCACCTCATGTGGCCCCAGAGAGATGAAGGGCCTTCCTCATGGGAATGATCCTGGGGAAAGGCTTGACTAAACCATCTTGAGTCATGTGCCCATGTTTGAGCTCATCCTTGCGGCCAGACAGATGGCAAGTCCATTCCAGAGAGATGGCAAGTCCATTTTTGACTAGAAAGTTGAGATTTGGTGACGGACTGGATCATGGGATAAGAATATTTCTCCAAAGGAAAGAAGACAGTGTTATTAACAGAAGTGGGAAAAAGGATGTGGGGCAGATGGGACACCAGAATGACAGGCATGCACTGCTGCATCCTGGAAATTTCTTCTATAGTCATGGAGCCTTGAAAACCCCTCAGGCATAACATCCTATGCAGGGCAGTAGGGCGGCTGTTTGCAATTCAGTGAAAATCCCGTCAGAGCCTTCCACATACTGGTGTATCTCCTTGGTTACCCTCTACTCATTCTAAATTCAGAAATCTGTCTCTGGGTCACTGCCTTAGTGAAGACGTTTCCTCTCTGTCCTGAGTTAGTCTAATATTCCCTCTTTATTCTTTCCTGCTTCCCGTGTTGTCCCCCTAATAATTCACCTTCTACTTTGTTGTCAGAAATTCTAGCTAGTTTCAAGAGAAATACTTGATGTTGGGCAAAATGCCTTCTTTCCTCTCCAAGTTCCGCAGAGCTGGGGAATTCGAGTCTCTCTATGCACTTTCATTCTTTTCTGTACCAGCAGGAAAGGAGAACTAACTGGATTACTGAGAATCCCTGAAGCTCACCGCGCCACAATTTATGCATAAAGGTAAGTGTTCGCAGACCACACACTCTTTTCTGGTCCCACTTCCCCTTCCGTTTCCTGTTCTCAAGATGCCCAGCACCTCTGAGCTTCCCTTCCCCGTGGGGGGGCAGCACATGTGGGCAGAATCAGCACCAGGCACCTCCACCTCAGAGCACGGCTGTGTTCTCACACACATTCTCTCACATTTGTCCCTCAGAGCCCTCATTGGAATTCTGCTCATTCTGGGTACAGGTAAACAGGGTTGTGCCTCTCCAGACCTCTAAGGCTGCTAAGACATTTGTTGATATTTGTACAGCTATAGAAAATTTATTGAAGTATGGTATCTATACAAACAACTTTTACTTTATATTATGTAACTTTAAATATATCTTTTCAAAAAATTTATTGCTTCCAAGCCACCAATATCTCACACCCATCTGACCATAGATTTGCATTTCTTTTCCATTCCAGCATTTGATACAGAAATTGAAACAGAATACTGAACCAAGTGTTAACAGATTTAAAGCAGCAGGTTCTTGAGGGGAAAATACATTTATTGAGAGATGTTGCCTCAAGAAAAGTGAATGCCATGTCCAAGATCTCCCCATGAGGAGAACTTGGAGTGCACCCATAGAGATTCTTCAGATTTAAATAAGTCCATTAAACAAAGGTAGATTTTCACAGTGATCCAAAATCTTATCACTCAGAGCAGACCATGGGCATTTTCAAAAGGAAACCTCTTCTCTCGGTGTTTGAGGGCTCTTGTGTCTACTTTCAGTGCTTCCGAAGGAAAAATCTTCAATAGCTGGCAAACAGCTCTTCATCACAGCAAATGTATCTCTCATTCCAAGAAACACATGTTTTTCTCTCAAGGAAATTTGAAACAAACAAAAAAAAGTGTTTTAAATTCTTGACTTAAGGAGACCTGGGTTTGTTTTATATATATAAAGCTGCCAAATGCTCCTCAGAGTATAAGAAAGAAAAAAGTCTACCCAAAGACTCTCACTGTCGGAACTGTAAGGGATAAAAAGGAGCTAGTCAAGTCTGGCTTGTAGTGGAAGGCAGCCTGACACCAGGCAGTGCTGGGAGGGTAGGGTGCTGGGCATTGGGCTGTGTGCCAGTGACTGGCGGGACCAGAGCCCCTGGATCCAGGGCAAAAAATAAATCAGCCAGCAAAGTTCATCTGAGAGGGAGAGCCCAAACACTCTCACACAAGCCATGTTACACCTTGATGATGACCCTCGGTTACAAAAGTCCAGATATGCAAATATTTCCTAATCCAAAAACTAAAATAAATAGTTCAGTTAAAACCAAGATCCCTGGCAAGATCAAAGTCTGACTTTGTCACTCCCTGCTGAAAACTTTTCTGGCTCTCCACAGTCTTCTTGGCATAAGGTCAAGTGTCTTAGAAAGTACACAAGGCTCTGTGATCCAACCTCTTCCTGCCATTGCAGCTTCACTGCCAGTTTCTACTTAGACTTCTCTTTTTTCTTCTTCTTTGCTGTGCTCTCACATGCAGAATCATTTGTAGGACTCAAATATACTGCGTTGCTTTGCATCTGTATTATAGAATGCCTTCTTCCTCCTCCTTGGGCACCTTACACACATTTTAAGATTCATTTTGGTTGTCACATCCTCTAGGAATCCCTGCTCTCATCAGGCTGAGCTAAGAGCCCCAGATCCAAGCTTCTCTGGCAGTGTTCATCCTGTTACTGCAATCAACGTGAATTCAAAATGACTCCTTTTTGTGCCTGTCCACCCACTGAAATGCAAGTTTTTTGAAAGTATGCTTTTCCTGTCTCCTTCAAATCATCCTGGTATGTGGTACACAATAAATTTACCAATGTTAGTTGAACTAAACCAGAGTGAGCTCATGATATTCTGAAAGCTCTGAATGCAGAAGGGCTGGAAAGCAGTTACTCTCATGCTGGTTGAATATGCCCAGACCTTTACATATCCAGGTCACAGCTCAGCCAGGACAGATGATCTCGGTCACCTTGAGGCTTTCCTCATAGCCATATGCTAAAACAGAGGTTTGAAAACTTCTGAAAGGGACTTGCCAAGAAACTAGTCTCTTTCTCGGTGACATGTAAGCCTAGAGATGTTTGGAGGGCAGGAGATGGGGATTGTGTTCACCTATAAGCCATGGGTGACAGGCCAAATATTTTGGAGGTAGAAACACCTGATGCTACATATTGGCTGCCAACTTCAGCTTTTCACTCCAATTGAGGATTTATATCCATGGAGGATTTTTCATGCTATTGTGACTGAGACATGAAAGAAGCAGCCAGTCTCAAGGCCACAAGATGTTTGTGTGTGTCTCTATCAGCACCTAGACCAGTCATTACTATCCGCAAGCTCATGAGAACCATGAAAGATTATAAGCTGTGTATCCAAGACAGAGACAGCAGGGTTGGACAACTCAGGAGGCCTGGAAGACATCCTGTCCAGGTTGCGGGGAAGATGAAGCCTGAGGTGCCAGAGAAATCTGCTCAGTCATTGACTGGCTCTGGGTCTGCTCCCTTCCTCTCCACCGTATCCGAGCCTCAGTTTCTTTTAGTTTGAAAGGCAACAAATCAGTGTGTTATGTAGAATATATCAGTGGTATGAGCACCCCTTAACCTCTTTCTCTTTCAATCTATACCAAATTCTGAACAGCCAGCTCAATGTCTGCAACTTGTGCTATAAAACAAGGTAATGAGTGAGGCATTCCCTGGTGGCTCAAAGAATCTGCCTGCAATGCAGGAGACTCAGGTTCGATTCCTGGGTCAGGAAGATCTTCTGGAGAAAGAAATGGCAATTCATTCCAGTATTCTTGCCTGGAGAATTCCATGGAAAGAGGAGCCTGGCAGGCTACACTCCATGGGATTGCAAAGAGTCAGACATGACAGCGACTCTGAGTGAGGGCAGAACCTAGAGAACCCTGGCCTGGCTTGGTGGGTTCACGTGGAATGAACAGAGTGTGGGAGAAAAGACAGTAAAAAAAATGGTCAAGATGAGCCAGGAGATTTTGGAGAGGGGAGAAGGAGTTATAGGTTATTAAAAGATATTGAATAGAGTTCCCAGTGCTATACAGTAGACCCTTGCTGTTCATCTATTTTATGTAGAGTAGTGTATGATGGACAGGGAGGCCTGGCGTGCTGCGATTCATGGGGTCACAAAGAGTTGGACATGACTGAGTGACTGAACTGAACTGAACTGAACTGATACCTGTTAATCCCAGACTCCTAATTTAGCCCTTCCCCTTTGGTGATTATAGTATTATTTTCTATGTCTGTGACTTTATTTGGATGACACAAATATGCTATCTGAGACTGATGAGTCCAAGCAACCCTGGGAGAGAGTCAGAGAAGAAGATACAAAAGAAAACTCTTGCTGGTCCTCAGTTTCTGTGTCTTAGAAACCCAGTTTTTTGGACTGGAGAATGATCATAAAAGATTCTAAAACTGTCTCTCTTTTGTGAGTCAAGCCTCTGATATTTTCAGAAACCAGGCCTTGAATACAAAAAAACAAACAGCCTGGGCCTAAGGGCCAAAAGCAGCCTTTGTTCAGGATGAGGGACATAAGGGAAGAGAACCAACAAGAAAAATGTGATATCTTAAGTGGCACCTGCTGTCCAGGGAGCCTGATTTTGGGTGGGCAGCTCTTTTGCTTTTGATTCTTTGAATAAGAAGATTTGAATAAGCAGCGTTGTTCAAAAGCTGCTCACCATTAGCTACAGATGAAGAAGCTATTTGAAGAAGTTCTTGGTTAACTTTTGTGATACTCCTGGAGCACCCAATGACTACAAGACCGATGTGGGTCAGGAGAAAGGGAGCAGGGTTTATGCCAAATCATAGGTGCGGCTGCCAGGAACCTAAAAAACTCAGAGGACATGAAACACCTGGGCACTTGCCAATTAGCTTGCATCGGACACATGGAGTCTGAACTCCCAGTAGTCCTAGATTGTACACCCCGTGCCCCCCGCCCCACCACAAGCCATCAACTCCAATTGCTAAGGACAGAAGGTGGCCAAACAGATCAGACAAAGCTATGAAGCTTCATTTCTGACTTTCGATCTATTTTAGATGTGTTCCATCTATTTTTTTTTCTTTCTTTTTTTCTTTGTCACATCACGCAACTTGTAGGATCTTAGTTCCCCAACCAGGGTTGAGTCTGGGCCACCACAGTGAGAGCACTGAGTCCTAACCAGTGGACTTCCCTCCACCTAGTATTTATACAATTTCTTTGTAAGATTTCTTTGGTGTATTGTCTTTGAAAAAATCAGAGTTAACGATTACTACAAAGTATAATAAAGAAGGTAGGAAATTAGAAAAGAAGAAATTTTTTTACATTCCCTTAGAGATAAACTGGGAGTTTTAACATAGGAGTAAAAATAACTTAGCACTAACCACATCAATCACTTCACTTTCACTTTCATGCACTGGAGAAAGAAATGGCAACCCACTCCAGTACTCTTGCCTGGAGAATCCCAGGGACGGAGGAGCCTGGTGGGCTGCCGTCTATGGGGTTGTACAGAGTCGGACACAACTGAAGCGACTTAGCAGCAGCAGCAACCACATCAACCCTAAAACAAAAGTCCCGCCTTTTCACCTGCTTTTTCTACCTGTGTTGATGGCCTCATCTATCCCAGTTAGTTAAGCTGAGTCCTAGGAGATCATCACAGACTTCTCTCACTCTTCCACCCTAGCACGGAGGTGATGTCCAGGTCCAGAGTCAGACTTCTTGGGTTCAAATCCCATCCTTTCTATTTTCTAACTCTTTGGATTTAGGCAAGTTATGGAGACCAACATCTTCCCTGAGCCAGATACCAGACTTGTGCCTAGCAGTCCCTGACTACAGGGCTACAGGGGCACTCACAGCACACTACTGACATCGCGCCCATCAAAACCCTTCGAGCCTTGTCATCTGTGCTGTCAGCTTTGCTCTCCATAGATCACTTTTCACGTGGAGGCTTCAAACATCTACTCCAGTCATATGGGCCTCCTTTCAGCTTCTTGAACCATCTTATTCTTGACTTTTCTTCATCTTTAATATCTCAGCTTGAATGTCCTTTCTTTGGAGAAGTCTTCCCAGTCAGCCTGTCAACCTAATTCCTTTCATGGAACATAGATCACCTAATCAACTTGAGTATTTATTGGTTACTTTTTAATGGTGTCTCTTCTCCAGTAAGAGAGAATGTAAACCGACATGGAATATAAGCTCCATGAGGACAGGAATCTTATATTTTCTTCAATTATCACTGGAGTCCAACACCTTTCTGGGAATTGCGTCCTGGGCAAATATTTGTTTAAAGAATTAATATAAAAACACCGAACCGTAAGTGAAGTGAAGTGAAACTTGCTCAGTCATGTCCAACTCTTTGCAACCCCATGGCCTGTATAGTCCATGGAATTCTCCAGGCCAGAATACTGGAGTGGGTAGATTTTCCCTTCTCCAGGGGATCTTCCCAACCCAGGGATGGAACCCAGGTCTCCCACATTGCAGGCAGATTCTTTACAAGCTGAGCTACAAGGAAAGCCCAAGAATACTCGAGTGGGTAGCCTATCCCTACTCTAGGGGTATCTTCCCAACCCAGGAATTGAACTGGGGTCTCCTGCATTGCAGGCAGATTCTTTACCAACTGAGCTATCAGGGAAGCCCAGAACCATAAGGATGATGCTATTTAAAACACACACTTGATGATATACCCTTTAACTGTCCTATCCTGCCTAGGAATAGAGCACTCAAGTAAAAGAACCAGAAAATATTAACACTATTGTTAATACAGATCTCATTTCATAGATGAGAAACCTGAGGCTTGACTTTTTGTAGATAGCTGTCCAGAGCAGCTCAGCAGTGTAAAGAATCTACCTGCCAATGCAAGATACCTGGGTTCAGTCTCTGGGTCAGGAAGATCCTCTGGAGAAGGAAATGGCTACCCACTCCAATATTCTCGCCTGCAGAATTCCATGGACAGAGGAGTCTGGTGGGCTGTAGTCTATGAGATTGCAAAAGAGTTAGACATGACTTAGTGATTAAATAACAATGACAGTCCAGAGCCACACAGCTTGTTAGAGTCAACAGTGAATTGATTTGTGGATTCCCTCAAAAATATCCCTGTATTCTAAACCAGATCCTGTGAATGAAACTTTATTTGGAAAAAGAATCTCTGTAGATGTAATGAAGTTAAGGGTCTCAGGATGAGATTATCCTGAGTTATCTGAGTAGGCTCTAAATCCAATGACAAATTTAAGAGACAGAAGAGAAGATGCAGAAAGATAGAAATGAAGTCCATCTGAAGAAGGAGGAAGAGACTGGAGCTGTGCATCCAAAAGCCAAGGAACACCTAGAGTCATCAGAAACTGAAGGGTCAGGGAAAGGTTCTTTCTTGGAGCCATCAGAGAGAGCACGACCCTGTAGACAGACTGACTTCCAATTTCTGGCCTTCAGAACTAGGAGAGAGTAAACCGTTTTTTTAAGCCTTCAACTTTGTGATAGTGTATTAGTGCAGCCACGGGAAATTAACACAGGGGAGGGGCCTGGCAAGGAACTACCAGCCATACTTCTTAACCAGTGTACTTTCCATGAGCACCCAGTTCCCCAGGTGACTATGAGGAATTACAATATAATCAAGTTCCAGATGACAACCCAACCATTAGCCCCCAAGTCTAAAGACACAGATCTCAATCCCAGACAAAACCCCAAAAGCTGAAACCTAAACAGGGAATGTCTGAATTCTGAATCCAGGGAAAGTTGCCTTTTAAACCATGAAGGGAGGGAAAGTCTGGGCTCTAAAAGTGTCCTGCCACTCAGTTATTGATGGACAGGCCTTGTTTCTCATGGGACCACACTTCTCCCTGACCTCCATTCCAAGAATGGATGCATCAACATTTTGCTCAGGTCCACCACCAATACAAAGCCCATCTCTGCACAACTATGCCGAGTAGAGGTCCCTCTTTCAAGAGTCTTCTCCATACTCGAAGTGGGAGAATGCGCTCAAGCCAAAGGTGATCAATTCTTTTCACCAGCTCATTAAACATGTCAACCATCACATCGAGTCTTTACCAGGCAGTCAGTGTTTACAGAGGGATTGAAATCCAATTCTCCTTGTGTAATAATAGCATTTCACAAAATTCCACGTGGAACATCTGAATCAGATCAGATCAGTCGCTCAGTCGTGACCGACTCTTTGCGACCCCATGAATCGCAGCATGCCAGGCCTCCCTATCCAACACCAACTCCCAGAGTTCACCAAGACTCACGTCCATCGAGTCAGTGATGCCATCCAGCCATCTCACCCTCTGTCGTCCCCTTCTCCTCCTGCCCCCAATCCCTCCCAGCATCAGAGTCTTTTCCAATGAGTCAACCCTTCACATGAGGTGGCCAAAGTACTGGAGTTTCAGCTTTAGCATCATTCCTTCCAAAGAAACCCAGGGCTGATCGCCTTCAGAATGGACTGGTTGGATCTCCTTGCAGTCCAAGGGACTCTCAAGAGTCTTCTCCAACACCACAGTTCAAAACCATCAATTCTTTGGCGCTCAGCCTTCTTCACAGTCCAACTCTCACATCCATACATGACCACAGGAAAAACCATAGCCTTGACTAGACGGACCTTTGTTGGCAAAGTAATGTCTCTGTTTTTGAATATGCTATCTGCGTTGGTCATAACTTTCCTTCCAAGGAGTAAGTGTCTTTTAATTTCATGGCTGCAATCACCATTTGCAGTGATTTTGGAGCTCAAAAAAATAAAGTCTGACACTGTTTCCACTGTTTCCCCATCTATTTCCCATGAAGTGATGGGACCGAATGCCATAATCTTCTTTTTCTGAATGTTGAGCTTTAAGCCAACTTTTTCACTCTCCACTTTCACTTTCATCAAGAGGCTTTTGAGTTCCTCTTCTCTTTCTGCCATAAGGGTGGTGTCATCTGCATATCTGAGGTTATTGATATTTCTCCCGGCAATCTTGATTCCAGCTTGTGTTTCTTCCAGTCCAGCGTTTCTCATGATGTACTCTGCATATAAGTTAAATAAACAGGGTGACAATATACAGCCTTGACATACTCCTTTTCCTATTTGGAACCAGTCTGTTGTTCCATGTCCAATTCTAACTGTTGCTTCCTGACCTGCATACAAATTTCTCAAGAGGCAGGTCAGGTGGTCTGGTATTCCCATCTCTTTCAGAATTTCCCACAGTTTATTGTGATCCACACAGTCAAAGGCTTTGGCACAGTCAATAAAGCAGAAATAGATGTTTTTCTGGAACTCTCTCGCTTTTTCCATGATCCAGAGGATGTTGACAATTTGATCTCTGGTTCCTCTTCCTTTTCTAAAACCAGCTTGAACATGAGGAATTTCATGGTTCACATATTGCTGAAGCCTGGCTTGGAGAATTTTGAGCATTACTTTACTATCGTGTGAGATGAGTGCAATTGTGCGGTAGTTTGAGCATTCTTTGGCATTGCCTTTCTTTGGGATTGGAATGAAAACTGACCTTTTCCAGTCCTGTGGCCACTGCTGAGTTTTCCCAATTTGCTGGCATATTGAGTGCAGCACTTTCACAGCATCATCTTTCAGGATTTGGAATAGCTCAACTGGAATTCCATCACCTCCACTAGCTTTGTTCGGAAATCTGAATAGTGCTTCTCAAACTTTGTTGCTATTGTTCAATCGCTAACTCCTGTCCCACTCTTTGCAACCCCATGGACTGCAGCATGCCAGGCTTCCCTGTCCTTCACTATCTCTTGGAGTTTGCTCAAATTTATGTCCATTGAATTAGTGATGAGTTGGCTAGCTAAGTATCTCATCCTCTGCTGTCCCCTTCTTCTTTTGCCTTAGTCTTTCCCAGCATCAGAGTCTTTTCCAGTGAGTTGACTCTTCGCATTAAGTGGCCAAAGTATTGGAGTTTCAGCTTCAGCATCAGTTCTTTCAATGAACTTCAGGGTTGATTTCCTTTAGGATTGACTGGGTTCTTCTTCTTCCAGTGCAAGGGACTCTCAACAGCATATATTGTGAGTTTAAATGATGTGGGTTTCTTATTAAATATGCAGATTCTAATTCAGTAGGTCTTGCTGGGACCTAGGATTCTGCATTCTAATAGGCCAGGTCACACTAATGCTGTCAGATTTTGAATGGTCCAGAGTAGCAAGAAATAGAGACAGTCCTTGCATTGTGCTTTGACAAGTGTGACAAGTGACCATATTTGCAGCTCCTATAGATTTGTTTGCATTCTACTTTCATAGAGCTTGTCCCAAATAATTCTTCCTCTTTCCCTAGACCACATGTCTATATTCACAGGAGTGTCAGAGAAAGGGGAAAGACAGCTGTGTAGGAAAAGTTTGTGCATGCTGAGTCACTTAGTCATGTCTGACTCTTTGGGACCCAATGGACTATAGCCTGTCAGGCTCCTCTGTTCATGGAATTTTTCAGGCAAGATTACAGGAATGGGTTGCCATTTCCTAATGCAGAGAATATTCCCGACCCAGGGATTGAACCCATGTCTCTTTTGTCTCCTGCACTGGCAGGTGGATTCTTTGCCACTGTGCCACCTGGGAAAAGTTTATTGATATATAATATATACTATGTAAAACACATATCATAAAATGTGAACATATATTCATATAAAATAATATACATGTACATGAAATATAATAAATGAAAGAATATAAAAAATGTTTTAAAAATCTAAAAGTTTAAAATCCCAAAATGTAAAGTCCAAAAATGGAGAAATATTTTATTTTCTGAAACCCAGTTTCTTCTTACGGACATTTTTTTAGCATTTGTCTTTATCTGTCTGCAGCAGATCTGATGTGTGGCACACAGGATCTTCAGTCTTCGTTGTAGTGTGCAAGATCTTCTAGTTGCAGCGTGAGCACTCTTAGTTGTGACACGTGGTCTTGTTCCCTGACCAGGGCTCAAACCTGGGCCCCCTGCATTGGGAGTGTGGAGTCTTAGCCGAGGACCACCAGGGAAGTCCCTATGGACAAATACTTGAGGAGACAGTAAAGAGACTTATGACTCATCTTGACTGTATCACTCTTGTCAACTATAAGATGGCTTTACATTAGGTTACCTCCTCAATCACAATTTACACATAGTCACATGATGAGAAAAATTTGGTTTGCAAGTAAGTGTTCATATTCCTTCAGACTGTAAACAATCGTCTTTCCATCTTCATATCCTTAACACTACGCACATACTAGGTGTTCAAATATTTGCTGGGAAGAAAAATGAATGTCTTTGGCATTTAAAAACATGACCTTTCATCATGTTATATTATGCAAAAGTGATAAGACAAACTCTACCTGCAAAGAATCACACTTGTGCCCTCCCCAGGCAGAAGAAAAGGTAGAAAGGGCAAAGTCATGTAGGTAGATAACAGATAAAAATCAGTGAGCACTGAGGATTAATTGCACACACGGTGGGGTAGGGTGTGCTTAGAGCCTTCTGGTTGTTAAGCCTCTCCAGATTATTGGCTCAAATTTGGGCAGGAAGGCAGTTCCAAGGGCCACTTCAGGCCAGAGTGGGAAGAGAATGAAGAGAAAGGAGTAACTTGGTGGTGGTGGTGGGGTGGGGGGACGTGTAGAAAAGACAAAGACACAGGAAAACTGTAGAGTGGGAGGGAAGTGAATGGAAGGAACAAGGAGCCTTAGAGGACAATAAAGCAGAACGATTCCTATTTCAGCCTGTTAGTTGAGCACCATAAAATCTTTGTCCCCAGCCCATACTCTCTCCTGAACCCCAACTGCTTTGCTTTCTAGACATATCAACCCTGAGGACAACAGACTCTTCAAAGTTGACAAGCATAACACCAAATTCACCTTCCTCTGCTCTGACTCAGACCTGCATCTCTTATTGGGTTTGTTATACCTTTAATCTAAAAACTAAAGTCATCCTTGACTTGTTTACTTTCACCCTGCCACACAATCCTGACACTAGCTAGACAAGTTACATTTAACAGGCTAGGTGCACATTCTTCCACAAGGCTGTCCTTACTTTAGATTTCAGCTACATGTTCAGGGGTTACTATGTCACATGCTAAAGAAAGCTGAGCACCGAAGAATTGATGTTTTTGAGCTGTGGTGTTGGAGAAGACTCTTGAGAGTCCCTTGGACTGAAAAGAGATCAAATCCTAAAGGAAATCAATCCTGAATATTCATTGGAAGGACTGATGCTGAAGCTCCAATACTTTGGCCACCTGATGCGAAGAACTGACTCATTAAAATAGACCCTGGTGCTGGGAAGACTGAAGGCAGGAGGAGAAGGGGATGACAGAGGATAAGATGACATCACCGACTCAAAGGACATGAGTTCGAGTAAGCTCTGGGAGTTGGTGATGGACAGGGAAGCCTGGCGTGCTGCAGTCCATGGGGTCAAAAACAGTCAGACATGATTGAGCGACTGAACTGAACTGACTGATGTCATATGCACTTCTGACCAACTGGCTATAAATTGGAGGGTCTCCCATGACCTTTTCAGATTTGATCATTTGCTAGAATGACCCTCAGGAAAGTGCTATGCTTCTGATTACAGTTCATGATAAGAACATAAAAATCAGGACCAGCACAAAGAAGAACCACAGGTGAAGGCCCTAAGTGTGAAGTTTCTGTGTTTTCAGGATGCATCACCCTCCCAATACATCAATGTGCATCACTAGCCATAAAACTCACTAAAGTCTCAGTGTCCAGAGTTTTTACTGGTATTAGGGTTTCGTTAGAGAGGCATTGGTTGCTGGATTCCTTGGCCATGTGATTGAAATAATTCTAATCTCTTTTCCCCTCCCCAAAGTTCAGAGGTCTAGCATATATCACTTGGCTCAAAGCTTCAATCTCCAAACTGCATGACTGGTCCTTCTGGTGTGGCCAGTCCCTATCTTGAAACTTTCTAGGGGCTCACAATGAGTCACCTTATTAGCATAACTCAATTGTGGTCCAAGGGCCCCACCATGAATAATAAAGACACTACTGTCACTTGGGAAATTCCAGATTTCAAGATTACCTGTAAGAAACTAGGGACAAAAGCCAAATTCTTCATTGTACAAGAGACCTCCGCTGCCAGTCCATTACTAAGCGGTGCCAATCTCCATCCTACATATCTTTTCAATAGAGCTCCCTCATTCCATCCCTACTCTTTCAGGTCTTTGTAGGCGCTTATGTGACTTCCCTGGTGGTTCAGATGATAAAGCATCTGCCTACAATGCGGGAGACCTGGGTTCAATACCTGGGTTGGTAAGATCTCCTGGAGAAGGAAATGGCACCCCACTCCAGTACTCTTGCCTGGAAAATTCCATGGACGGAGGAGCCTGGTAGGCTGCAGTCCATGGGGTCGCAAAGAGTCGGACACGACTGAGCGACTTCAATGTCAATGTCAATGTATGTGGACTATAGCCATAGTCTCCTAACTGGTCACCTTACTCTCTCACCAAGCCATCCTTTGCTCTGCTATCAGAATTGTAATTATAAAAACCCACTCAGATATGCAGATGACACCACCCTAATGGCAGAAAGTAAAGAGGAACTAAATAGCCTCTGGATGAAGGTGAAAGAAGAGAGTGAAAGAGCTAGCTTAAAACTCAACATTCAGAAAACGAAGATCATCGCATCTGGTCCCATCACTTCGTGGCAAGTAGATAGGGAAACAATGGAAAGAGTGACAAACTTTATTTTCTTGGGCTCCAAAATCACTGTGGATGGTGACTGCAGCCATGAAATTAAAAGGCCCTTGCTCCTTGAAAGAAAAGCTATGACAAACCTAGAGTTCAGTGTTCGGTGTTAGTCTCTCAGTTGTATCTGACTCTTTGTGACACCATGGACTGTAGCCCACCAGGGTCCTCCATGGGACTTTCCAGGCAAGAGTACTGGAGTGGGTTGCCATTTCCTTCTCCAGAGGATTTTCCCAACCTAGATAGCATATTAAAAAGCAGAGACTTTGCCAACAAAGGTCTGTATAATCAAAGCTCTGGCTTTTCCAGTAGTCATGTATGGATGTGAGAGTTGGACAATAAAGGAGGCTGAGTGCCCAAGAATTTATGCTTTCAAATTTTGGTGCTGGAGAAGACTCTTGAGAGTCCCTTGGAAGATTAAAGCAGTCAATCCTAAAGGAAATCAACCATGAATATTCACTGAAAGGACTGATGCTGAAGCTGAAGCTCCAATACTTTGACCACTTGATGCAAAGAGCCTACTCATTGGAAAGGACCCTGATGTTGGGAAAGATTGAGGGCAGGAGGAGAAGAGGATGAAAGAGTATGAGATGGTTGGATGGCATCATCAACTCAATGGACATGAGTTTGAGCAACCTCCAGGGGATAGTGAAGGACAGGGAAGCCTGGAGTGCTTTAGTCCATGGGGTCACAAAGAATTGGACATGACTGAGTCCAACAACAAACCTAGGAGATTAAATCAAGATGGTGGCATGGAAGGATGTGTGCTCATCTCTTCCTGTGAGAGTACAGAAATTGCAACTAGCTATTGAATAATCATCCACAGAAGGGTGCTGGAACCCCCCATAAAAGATACCCCACTTCCAAAGACAAAAGAGAAGCCACAACAAGACGGTAGAAGGGGTGAAATTATGATAAAATTAAATCCCACACCTGCTGGGTGGGAAACCCACAAACTGGAGAACAATAATACCTAAGAAGTTCTCCCACTGTTGTGAAGGTTCTGAGCTCTATCTCTAGCTTCCCAGCCTGAGGATCCAGTAAGGGGACTATAAATCTCCAGGGAATCTGACTTTGAAGGTCAGTGGGATTTGATTACAGGAATTCCACAGGACTGGCTGAAACAGAGACTCCACTCTTAGAGGGCACAAGCAAAATCTTGTGTGCACCAGGACCCAGAGTATTATCTCCTAGATGAAAGAACAAGATAAAACCCCAGAAAAATAAGTGGAGATAGTCAATCTTCCAGAAAAAGAATTCAAAATAATGATAGTACAGATGATCCAGGATCTTGGGAAAAGAATGGAAATGATGCAAGAAATGTTTAACAAAGACTTAGAAGAACTAAGGAACAAGCAAACAGAGATGAACAATACACTAGAAGGAATCAATAGAAGAATAACTTCCAGGATAAGTGACCTGGAAGACAGAATGGTGGAAAATCACTGCCACAAAACAGAATGTAGAAAAAAGAATGAAAAACATGAAGACAGCCTAAGAGTCCTCTGGGACAACATTAAACATATCAACATTCACTCTATAGGAGTCTGAGAAGAAGAAGAGAAAGAGAAAGGACCCAAGAAAATATTTGAAGAGATAATAGCTGAAAACTTCCGACATGGGAAAAGAAATAATCAACCAAGTCTAGGAAGCACAGAGAGTCCCAGGCAGGATATCCCCAAGGAGGAACACATTGAGACACATAATAATCAGACTGACAAAAGTTAAAGACAAGATAAAGTATTAAAAGCAACAAGGGAAAAATGATAAATAACATACAAGGGAACTCCCATCAGATTATCAGCTGATTTCTCAACAGAAACTCTACAAACTAGAAGGGTGGCATGATATATTTAAAGTGATAAAAAGGAAGAAGCTGCAGCCAAGTTTACTCTACCCAGCAAGACTCAGGTTCAGATTCAATGGAGAAATCAAAAGCTTTCCAGCAAGCAAAATTTAAAAGAATTCAGCACTACCAAACCATCTTTACAACAAATGTTAAAGGAACTTCTCTAGGCAGGAAACACAAGAGAAGAAAGAGACCTACAAAGAATAAACCCAAAATAATTAAGAAAATGGATCATACATATTAGTAATTAACTTAAATGTAAAAGGATTAAGTGCATCAACCAAAAGACACAGACTGGCTAGGAGGATAAAAACATGTGCAGGTATATACTTCTACTTAACACATCACTCTACTTAACCCCCTAAATTGTGTGTAATTATTTTATAAAGTGAAAGTCGCTCAGTCCTATCTGACTTTTTGAGACCCCATGGACTATACAGTCCATGGAATTCTCTAGGCCAGAATACTGGAGTGGGTAACCTTTCCCTTCTCCGGGGATCTTCCCAACCCAGGGATTGAATCCAGGTCTCTGTATTACAGGCGGATTATAATTGCAAGCCATAATGGAAACATGATTAGCCTAACAGTATACTGTAATTATCTTTTGCCTTTTGTCTGGCTATTAACTGTGAAAACTTTTAATTCTATGATTCAGTTCAGTTCAGTTCAGTTGCTCAGTCATGGCCGACTCTTTGCAACCCATGGACTGCAGCACGCCAGGCTTTCCTGTCCATCACCAACTCCCACAGCTTATTCAAATTCATGTCCATAGAGTCAGTGATGCCATCCAACCATCTAATCCTCTATTGTCCCCTTCTCCTCCTGCCTTTAATCTTTCCCAGCATCAGGGTCTTTTCCAATGAGTCAGTTCTTCGCATCAGGTGGCCAAAGTATTAGAGCTTCAGCTTGAGCATCAGTCCTTCCAATGAATATTCAGGACTGATTTCCTTTAGGATGGACTGGCTGACTCTCCCTGCAGTCCAAGGGACTCTCAAGAGTCTTCTTCAACACCACAGTTCAAAAGCATCAATTCTTCGGAATTCAGCTTTCTTTATAGTCCAACTCTCACATCCATACATGACTACTGGAAAAACCATAGCTTTGACTTTTGACAGACCTTTGTTGGCAAAGTAATGTCTCTGCTTTTGAATATGCTGTCTAGGTTGGTCATAGCTTTTCTTCCAAGGAGCAAGTGTCTTTTAATTTCATGGCTGCAGTCACCATCTGTGGTGATTTTGGAGCCCAAAAAATAAAGTCCGTCACTGTTTCCATTGTTTCCCCTTGTATTTGCCATGAAGTGATGGGACTGGATGTCATGATCTTAGTTTTCTGAATGCTGAGTTTAATTTTGTGATTATGTAACTAATATTCATTTTAATACCATTGTGTCATGATTGGTTAAGAGAAAATAATTGACTTCTATATCACTAAAACAACCATTTAATGGAAAAACCTGTAATCACTTTTTTTTTTTTTTTCCTGTGGCTGCCAATCAGGCAGTTCTCCTTGGTCACTTTATTTTTTTTAATTTTATTTTTAAACTTTACAATATTGTATTAGTTTTGCCAAATATTGAAATGAATCCGCCACAGGTATACCTATGTTCCCCATCCTGAACCCTCCTCCCTCCTCCCTCCCCTACCCTCCCTCTGGGTCGTCCCAGTGCACCAGCCCCAAGCATCCAGTATCGTGCATTGAACCTGGACTGGTGACTCGTTTCATACATGATATTATACATGTTTCAATGCCATTCTCCCAAATCTCCCCACCCTCTCCCTCTCCCACAGAGTCCATAAGACTGATCTATACATCAGTGTCTCTTTTGCTGTCTCGTACACAGGGTTATTGTTACCATCTTTCTAAATTCTATATATATGCATTAGTATACTGTATTGGTGTTTTTCTTTCTGGCTTACTTCACTCTGTATAATAGGTTCCAGTTTCATCCATCTCATTAGCACTGATTCAAAAGTATTCTTTTTAATGGCTGAGTAATACTCCATTGTGTATATGTACCACAGCTTTCTTATCCATTCATCTGCTGATGGGCATCTAGGTTGCTTCCATGTCCTGGCTATTATAAACAGTGCTGCGATGAACATTGGGGTACACGTGTCTCTTTCCCTTCTGGCTTCCTCAGTGTGTATGCCCAGCAGTGGGATTGCTGGATCATAAGGCAGTTCTATTTCCAGTTTTTTAAGGAATCTCCACACTGTAATCACTTTTAAAAATCCAGATGCACAGTAGAATTATCTAGGAAATTTTTGAAAAATACAAATGCCAAGATATTGTTTTTTTTCCTCCAAAGCTCCAGAGGTAATTCCAATGAGCAGTCATGTTTAAAAACAAATGGACTATATGATGACCTTTACTTTTATCTAGTTTGTTTCATTTTTTCTATTTCATATTCAATGCTCCCATTTCATTAGTTTATGTTTTCTAATTTCTCCATTTCTTTTTGTTGTTGTTCTTTCTCAAGGCTTTATCAAGTGTAGTAGAAAAGCTTTTGTATATGTATGTGTGTGTGTGTGTGTGTGTGTGTATATAGAGAGAGAGTAAGTATAATATATGTATTTTAGAAAACTTCTGAATTTTTGCCTAGCTAAAAAATTCATGACATTTTGAGTCTCCTTGTTTGACTTAATATAAATAGAATACTAGATTTGTAAATTTATAGTCACTCAAAACTTTGATATAGTTCCATTTATTCTGGCATCTAGTATTACTGATAAAAGTCTAGAAAATTTATTATTTTAGTGATTTGTAAAAAAACATTTGAATGAGAAACTTCTAGGGCTTCCCTCATAGCTCAGTTGGTAAAGAATCCGCCTGCAATGCATGAGATCCTGGTTTGATTCCTGGGTCAGGAAGATGTGCTGGAGAAGGGATAGGCTACCCACTCCAGTATTCTTGGGCTTCCCTTGTGGCTCAGCTGCTAAAGAATCCACCTTCAATGTGGAGACCTGGGTTTGATCCCTGGTTTGGGGAAGATCCCCTGGAGAAGGGAAATGCTACCCACTTCAGTATTCTGGCCTGTAGAACTCCATGGACTGTATAGTCCATGGGGTCACAAAAGAGTCAGACATGACTGAGTGACTTTCACTTCACTTCACCTCAGAAACTTCTAATCCAATTTTGAAAATATAAATAAATATTATGTTGAAAAAAACAGGAAATTAACATGTGATACAGTATATTTCCGCCAGCAATGTGGGAGACCTGGGTTCGATCCCTGGGTTGGGAAGATCCCCTGAAGAAGGGAAAAAGGCATACCTACTCCAGGATTCTGGCCTGGAGAATTCCATGGAATCTATAGTCCATGGGGCCGCAAAGAGTCAGATACGACTGAGCAATTTTCACTTTTACTTTCACAGTATTATTAACTAAAGTACAGATTTTGTTCAAATTTCAGAAAATTTTATACTAGTGTCCATTCTCTTTTCATTTCTCTTCTGTTACAAATATTTTCTAATTTTCCTTGTTATGTCTCCTTAGAAACACCCATTATTTAAAAGTGGACATTTATTGCAGCACTGTTTATAATAGCCAGGACATGGAAGCAACCTAGATGTCCATCAGCAGATGAATGGATAAGAAAGCTGTGGTACATATACACAATGGAGTATTACTCAGCCATTAAAAAGAATACATTTGAATCAGTTCTAATGAGGTGGATGAAACTGGAGCCTATTATACAGAGTGAAGTAAGCCAGAAGGAAAAACACAAATACAGTATACTAACGCATATATATGGAATTTAGAAAGATGGTAACAATAACCCGGTGTACGAGACAGCAAAAGAGACACTGATGTATAGAACAGTCTTATGGACTCTGTGGGAGAGGGAGAGGGTGGGAAGATTTGGGAGAATGACATTGAAACATGTAAAATATCTTGTAAGAAACGAGTTGCCAGTCCAGGTTCGATGCACGATACTGGATGCTTGGGGCTAGTGCACTGGGACGACCCAGAGGGATGGGATGGGGAGGGAGGAGGGAGGAGGGTTCAGGATGGGGAACACATGTATACCTGTGGCGGATTCATTTTGATATTTGGCAAAACTAATACAATTATGTAAAGTTTAAAAATAAAATAAAATTAAAAAAAAAAGTGGACATTTAATTTCCAAATATATGGGGTTTTTGAAGTATCTTTATATTAATTTCTCATTTTGGTATTAATGTCTCATTTAAATGTTTCTTTCTCTGCAATTGCTCTCTGTGGCTTTTTAGTCTTTTAACCTTCTTGAGGCTTTCAATAGCTCAATCAAAGATCTTTCTGGCTAAATCAAAGATTTCTGTGGCTAAATCAAAGATCTCACATTGCACTTGAAAATATGTGGGTTATTTTCAAGTATCTTTTGATATTGATTTCTAACATAATTACACAGTTATAAGAGAACAGACTGTGTATACTTCTTTTACATGTCTGGATATGTTTCTGTGTCTCCTGGTTTATAGTTATGGGAACTTGAATAAATTTGTACCCTTCTGTTGTGTGAAAATTGTATAAATCTTAATTATGTTGAATTGGTTCATAGTGCTTTTCAGGTCTACTATATCCTTCTACTTTTCTGTCTATTCATTCTATTAATTTTTGAGAGTTTGATATTGAAACTCCAACTAAAAACCTTAATTTATCTACTTGAAATAATAATTGGCATAGGGGAACTATATGTAACTTTGTTCTGTATTTTCCAAGTCTCCTGTAAATGTGTCACCATACTTTCATAATTTAAAAAATTAAAAATAAATTAAAAATAAAACCCCAATCTGATCACATTCATTTCTTGCACAAAATCTCTCAGTGGCTTCCAATTGCCTATAGCAGCACTGCCCAACAAAAATATAATGTGAGCTTAACACATAATTTTAAAGGTTCTAGTAGCCACATTTTTAAAAACTGAAAAGGAACAAGTGAAGTTAATTTTAATAGTGTACTGTATTTAACTAACCTATCCAAAATACCAACATTTCAATATGTATCTTTCTATTTTATACTATTTCCATTTTAATTTACATCAATGAAATAAAACAAAAAATTCTGCCCTTCAGTTACACTGGACACATTTCATGTACTCAAGAGCCATATGGTTCATAGCTATCCTACTGGAATACTACAAGGTTAGCTTCCTGCCTGTGATATAAAGTCCTTCACATGCTGCCTTCTGCCTGCATTTCATCCTGCTTCCTCCCTTCCATCCCTCCTGCCACCAACTCAGATACTTTCTTCTCTGACCACACTGAAGCACTTCCCTCAAACAGACCAAACTCTTTCCTACTTCACACCTTTACACACACACACTTAACTGTCTGCCTTAAAACCTGTCTCTCTCCTGTGCCAGGAAATGTCACATATGTTGTTGAATATTAAACCCCAACTTTGTCTTCTCTGTGAAGAATTCTCAGACCCTCCAGGCTGAGTCAGTCATGCTCACTGTTGAGCTTCGATGGTGCTTTAATATCTCTATTTGAGCAAACCGTATTTTCTGCATCAAAGATTGCAACTCATGATTTGACACATCAATTGACAGCTAGGCAGACTATTTGAAAATCAATTTTGTGATTATAATACTTACCATGTTATATTGGTTCCAGTATAACATGGACTTCCCTGGTGGCTCACATGGTAAAGCATCTGCCTACAATGCAGGAGACCTGGGTTCAATCCCTGGGTCGGGAAGATCCCTGTAGAAGGAAATGGCAACCCACTCCAGTATTCTTGCCTGGAGAATCCCATGGACGGAGGAACTTGGTAGGCTACAGTCCATGGGGTCACAAAGAGTTGGACACGACTGAGCGACTTCACTTCACTTCATGTTATATTGAAATTGTGTTTGTACATGCCTGGGTGGTTAGCTCCTCAAGGACACAGATTGCTCTTCTTTACCTCTGTGTGCCCAGTTCTAGTTCAGTGCCTGCTGACTGCTGGCTCCTTCTCCACTTATTAGAGTCAACAGAACAGATCTCTAACCCTGGATACAGCAAATACTCCTGGGAGAGGACCTATACAGACCAGTTAGTTATATATACTGCAGTTCTTCCCCTTAACTTCCACTGCATGTTGCTTAATCAAAGCACTCTTAGAACATCTGTTCCTGTTCAAGGTATATGTAATTGATGACAATGAAAATTGTTACCAATTATACAAGAGTTTGTATTTTGACAGAGTTCAAAAACTCAAACTATTTAGATGAAATATGATGACAGAATGAGAGGCATCTTCCAACTAATAGCTGATCAGGAAAGTTTTCTGAAGTCTCTGAAAACACACCTCATATAGGTACTACTGGATTCAAGATTAAGTCATTTAAAATATATATATATTCCATGGTATAACTGCTTTTGAAGTTTGAAGGTTTCTTACAAAACTAAACAGTCTGAACATACACTCCAGTAATCACATTCCTTGCTATTTATCTAAAAGAATTTAAAACATGTCACACAAAAATCTGCACACAGATCTTTGTTGCAGTTTTACAGAGAATTGCCAAAACTTGAAGGCAACCAGGATGCCCTTCAGTAGGTGAATGGATAAATAAACTGTGGCACATCCATACAATGGAATATTATTCAGCACTAACAAGAAATGAGCTATGAATCCACAGGAAGACACGGAGGGATATTAAAAGCATATTATTAACCAAGGAAGACAATCTGAAAAGGCTACATACTCTATGATCCCAAACACGTTACATTCTGGAAAAGGCAGAACTATACAGACAGTAGAGAGCAGTGGGCTGGGGCTGAGGGTAGGGAGCAGTGGGTGGGCAGCACACACAGGATATTTTAGGCAGTGAAATTATTCTGCATGGTACTCCAATGATGGATGCATGTGCTTACGCATTTGTCAAAACCAATAGAATGTACACCAGGAGTGAACGCGAATATAAACTATGGATATTGGGTTACAGGGATGAGTCAATTTAGGTTCTTGTAACAAACGTGCCACTCTAAGGCAGGATGTTAATAGTGGAGGAGCTTAGGCATGTATGAGGGCAAGGGGTATATGGGGACCCTTTGTACATTCTGCTCAGTTTTTCTGTGAACCTAAAACTGCTCTAAAAAGTAAAGTCTTGGACTTCCCTAGTGGCCCAGTGGTGGGGACACTGTGCTTCCAGTGCAGGGGGCGTGAGGTCAGCCCATGGGCCAGGAGCAAGGATTGCACATGGCCCATGGCAGGGCCAAAATAATAACAAAAGAAAAGCAAAGGAAAAAAAGTGTTGGTAAACAATGCTGTAAAATGAGGAAAATTCTGTACACGAGCTTCTCTGGTGCTTGAGGAAAAAGCAGCTTCTACACTCCCCAAGGCTGAGCAGCCTCTCTGCATCTCACCTAGGGTAAGGTAGGTACTCAGCTTCACTGACCACCCCCACCACATTCACTCACTTCCTCGTCTCCCCTCTAGACTGCAAGCCCCTTAAGGACAGGAGCTGTGTGTGATTCAGCAGTGCATCCCCATTGCCTGGTATCTACTAGATGTTTAGTGTATGTATGCTTATTCACTGAATCAGAGCGTGGGCAGCTACAGAGCTGCCCTGAAGTGCACTTGAGCGAAGCCATAGCTCTGGATGCCTCACAGCACAGCCCTCTGGGAACGCGTCCTCTGAATCAGTAACACTCTGTCCTGAGAAGATGGGGCAACTGCTTCTGGTGGTATTGAGTTCTGCTTGAGATGCCGCCTGAAAAAGAGAGCTGCTATTTCTGAAAATATCTCAGAAAAGGGAAAGTTAAAGCACCAGGTTGGCCTTCCTCTCTGGATGAGAAATATATTACACCAGCCAATGAAAAACTGACTAGGATCTGGCTGACCTAGTTTCAGGCCCAACTCCTTCCCTCACTGACTGTGTGAAGGTGGACGCATCTGTGAACCTCGTTCTCTGTAAACAGAATGAACAAACACTTGGGTTGGATGAGCCCAAAGCTCTCTTTTAACTTTGTGATTTAGTACAGCCCAACGGCAAATGAAATGCTTTTAGGCTTCATGGCCTGTGTCTTCCCTGAAGCAATTTACCAGCTATTCCTGCTATGTTTCCATTTGTCACCGTGTTAAAAATTGTTTGTAATGACTTTTACTTCTTGTATAGTGCTCATGTTTTCAGTTTGCCCTCACCCACACCTCACCCTAGATTAAAGGACGCTTTATACCCTCTTCTGCAGACTGCAGCTTCTGTTGTTCGCTTGCCTTTTGACTTTTGCCAGTGGAAAGCACTGGCCGAGATCAGGTGGGCAGGAGAAGGGAAAGGCCATGGCTCATCCAAGTGAGCTAAGTCGTTTCAGTCGTGTCAAGACTGTTGGTGACCCTATGAACTGTAGAGTCCCAGGCTCCTCTGTCCATGGAATTCTCCAGGCAAGAATACTGGAGTGGGTTGCCATGTCCTTCTCCAGGGGAATCTTCCCAACCCAGGAATAAAATCCACATCTCCTACCTTGCAGGCGGATTCATTACCACTGAGCCACTGGTGAAACCCAAAGACCAGTTATTTCTTTCCAATTTTTTCTCTGCTATACTTGTTTTCTAAGGATCTTAAAACAAATTACCACAAACTGCGTGGCTTAAAACATTGGAAATATATTCCCCTCTCACAATTCTGGAGGCCAGATGTCTGAAATCAAGGTGTCAGCCGGGTTGATTCTTCCTGAGGCTCTTGGGGAGAACGCCTTTCATGCATTTCTCCTCACTTCTGGTGGTTCCTGGCAATCCTTGGTGCTCATTTCTTGGCTTGTTGATACATCACTACAATCTCCACCTCCATTTTCCCAAGGCTCTTTCCTTTGCGTGTTTCTATGTTTCAAGTCTCCCTCTCTAATCTTTAATAAGGACATTGGTCATTAGTGTCTGCCTAAATCCAAAATGATCTTTTCTTGAGATATTTGAAAACATTTGCCAAGACCCTATTTCCAAACTGCCTGAAGAACTATGGACAGAAGCTTGTAACACTGTACAAGACATAATGACCAAAAACATCTCAAAGAAAAAGAAATGCAAGAACGCAAAATGGTTATCTGAGGAAGCCTTACAAATAGCTGAGAAAAAAAGAGAAGTGAAAGGCAAAGGAAAAAGGGAAAGATATACCCAACTGAATGAAGAGCTCCAAAAATAGCAAAGAGAGATAAGAAAGCCTTCTTAAATGAACAATGCAAAGAAATAGAGGGAAACAATAGAATGGGAAAGACTAGAGATCTCTTTAAGAAAATCAGATATACAAAGGGAATATTTGATGCAAAGATAAGCACAATAAAGGACAGAAATGGCAAGGACCTAACAGAAGCAGCAGAAATTAAGAATAGGTGGCAAGACTACACAGAAGATCTGTACAAAAAAGGCCTTAATGACCCAGATAACCACAATGGTGTGGTCACTCACCTAGAGCCAGACATCCTGGAGTGTGAAGTCAAGTGGGCCTTAGAAAGCATTACTACGAACAAAGCTAGTGGATGTGATGAAATTCCAGCTCAGCTATTTCAAATCCTAAAAGATGATGCTGTGAAAGTGCTGCACTCAATATGCCAGCAAATTTGGAAAACTCCGCAGTGGCCTCAGGACTGGAAAAGGTCAGTTTTCATTCCAATCCCAAAGAAAGGCAATGCCAAAGAATGCTCAAGCTACCATACAGTTGCACTCACTTCACATGCTAGCACGATTATGATTAAAATCCTTCAAGCTAGGCTTCAGTAGTACATGAATGAAGAACTTCCAGATTTACAAGCTGGATTTAGAAAACACAGAGAAACCAGTGATCAAATTGTCAACATTTGTTTGATCATATAAAAAGCAAGAGAATTCCAGATAAACATCTGCTTCATTGATTACCCAAAACCTTTGTCTGTGTGGATCACAACAATCTGTGGAAAATTCTTAAAGAGATGGGCATACCAGAGTGCCTTATCTGCCTCCTGAGAAAACCAGTGTGCAGGTCAAGAAGCAACAGTTAGAACTGGACATGGAATACGTGACTAGTTCAAAATTGGGAAAGTAGTACATCAAGGCTGTATACTGTCACCCTGCTTATTTAAATTCTATGCAGAGTACATCATGAGAAACGCTGGGCTAGAAGCAGCACAAGCTAGAATCAAGATTTCCAAGAGAAATATCAACAACCTAAGATATGCAGATGATATCACTCCAATGGCAGAAAGTGAAGAGGCACTAAACAGCCTCTTGATGAAAGTGAAAGAGAAGAGTGAAAAAAACTGGCTTAAAACTCAACATTCAAAAAACAAAGATCATGGCATCTAGTCCCATAAACTTCATGGCTAATAGATGGGAAAAAAGTGGAAACAGTGGCAGATATTATTTTCTTGGGCTCCAAAATCACTGCAGATGGTTACTGCAGCCACAAAATTAAAGACACTTGCTTCTTAGAAGAAAAGCTATGATAAACCTAGACAGTGTATTAAAAACTTGAGACATTATTTTGCCAATAAAGGTCCAAATAATTCAAAGCTATGATTTTTCCAGTAGTCATGTATGGATGTGAGAGTTGGACTATAAAGAAGGCTGAGCACTGAAGAATTGATAATTTTGAACTATGAGGGTGGAGAAGACTCTTGAGAGTCCCTTGGACAGCAGGGAGAACAAATCTGTCAATCCTAAAGGAAATCAGACCTGAATACTCATTGGAAGGACTGATGCTGAAGCTGAAGCTCCAATTTGCCACCTGAATGTGAAGAACTGACTTCTATCCCTGATGCTGGGAAAGATTGAGGGCAAGAGGAGAAGGGGATGACAGAGGATGAGATGGTTGGATGGCATCACTGACTCAATGGACATGGGTTTGAGCAAACTCTGGGAGTTAGTGAAGGACAGGGAAGCTTGGCGTGTTGCAGTCCATGGGGTCACAAAGAGTCAGACACAATCTAGCGACTGAATAGCAACAGCAATATTGAAGTCATCTCGGATATTTTTTAAAAGTATTGCTTTGGTGCCTTCCCTTTGATCTACTAAGTTAGAATCCCTATAAACAGATTCTAAGTAGTTTTACACTCAACTTTCAAACCACAAGAAATTACTTTGGGCACATTTCTGATAGAACAGTCTTGATTTGGGTTCCCCAAACAGGACTTTAAGGATAAGTACTCTGTTGGAGAGGTGATCCTCAGCGAGAGGAAGGAAGCCAGTACGAGTTCATTGTCAGGGCAGTTACTATTTCCTGCCACTGGCACTCAGTCCTGATGGGAGCTTCTGGAAGATTTTACAGGAATGCCTCATCATCCCAACTGAGATCTTAGAATTCTATTTACCATTAAATTCCCTTCCTATCTTTGGTTCAGAAGCAGAAGATATTAAGAAAAGGTGGCAAGAATACACAGAAGAACTGTACAAAAAAGAGCTTCACGACCCAGATAATCACGATGGTGTGATCACTCACCTAGAGCCAGACATCCTGGAATGTGAAGTCAAGTAGGCCTTAGAAAGCATCACTACGAACAAAGCTAGTGGAGGTGATGGAATTCACGTTGAGCTATTTCAAATCCTGAAAGATGATGCCGTGAAAGTGCTGCACTCAATATGCCAGCAAATTGGGAAAACTCAGCAGTGGCCACAGGACTGGAAAAAGGTCAGTTTTCATTCCAATCCCAAAGAAAGGGAATGCCTAAGAACACTCAAACTACCGCACAATTGCACTAATCTCACATGCTAGTAAAGTAATGCTCAAAATTCTCCAAGCCAAGCTTCAGCAGTACGTGAACCATGAACTTCCAGGTGTTCAAGCTGGTTTTAGAAAAGGAAGAGGAACCAGAGATCAAATTGCCAACATCTGCTGGATCATCGAAAAAGCAAGAGTTCCAGAAAAACATCTATTTCTGCTTTATTGACTATGCCAAAGCCTTTGACTGTGTGGGTCACAATAAACTGTGGAAAATTCTGAAAGAGATGGGAATACCAGACCACCTGACCTGCCTCTTGAGAAACCTATATGCAGGTCAGGAAGCAAGAGTTAGAACTGGACATGGAACAACAGACTGGTTCCAAATAGGAACAGGAGTACGTCAAGGCTGTATATTGTCACCCTGCTTATTTAACTTCTATGCAGAGTACATCATGAGAAACGCTGGGCTGGATGAAGCACAAGCTGGAATCAAGATTGCCAGGAGAAATATCAATAACCTCAGATATGCAGATGACACCACCCTTATGGCAGAAAGTGAAGTGGAACTAAAAAGCCTCTTGATGAAAGTGAAAGAAGAGAGTGAAAAAGTTGGCTTAAAGCTCAACATTCAGAAAATGAAGATCATGGTATCTGGTCCCAAGACTCATGGGAAATAGATGGGGAAAGAGTGGAGACAGTGTCAGACTTTATTTTTTGGGGCTCCAAAATCACTGCAGATGGTGATTGCAGCCATGAAATTATAAGACACTTACTACTTGGAAGGAAAGTTATGACCAACCCAAATAGCATATTAAAAATCAGAGACATTACTTTGCCAACAAAGGTCCATCTAGTCAAGGATATGGTTTTTCCAATGGTCATGTATGGATGTGAGAGTTGGACTGTGAAGAAAGCTGAGAGTTGAAGCATTGATGGTTTTGAACTGTGGTGCTGGAGAAGACTCTTGAGAGTCCCTTGGACTGCAAGGAGATCCAACCAGTCCATCCTAAAGGAGATCAGTCCTGGGTGTTCATTGGAAGGACTGATGCTGAAGCTGAAACTCCAATACTTTGGCCACCTCATGTGAAGGGTTGACTCATTGGAAAAGACTCTGATGCTGGCAGGGATTGGGGGCAAGAGGAAGAGGGGATGACAGAGGGTGAGATGGCTGGATGGCATCACTGACTTGATGGATGTGAGTGTGAGTGAACTCCAGGAGCTGGTGATGGACAGGGAGGCCTGGCGTGCTGCGATTCATGGGGCTGGAAAGAGTCGGACACGACTGAGCAACTGAACTATACTGAACTGATCTTTGGTTCAGCTGCTTCCAGGGCATTAACTTCCGAGCATATCCTGCTTGTCCTCCTTGCTGGGCTGAAGACAAGTCCTCAGACAGAGTTGTGGATACTTGCAGTAAGCAGCTCTGTCTTGTAGAGATGAATATTAAGTGGATTAGAGGTGGGGCATTAAATAACATCTGCTAAAGAAATTAATATCATTAAAGAAAAAGACAAAACCAAAACCATAGACTTCCTTTCTATTTATTTGTCAGACTAAGTCAGATCGTATGTATTATCCAAAAGTCTTCCTTCTTCTATCCTTGCCATGGCTGAATGACGAGCAGAGTGTAACTCTCTCACACTATGGACTAGGGTGGCCAAGTCACCTGCATTTGTCCAGTGGAAAGTTAAAATATGTGATGGGAGCACAGACTCTAAACAGCCTAATCTCTGTGTTCATGTCATCTACCTTTACACATATAAGTACACTTTGGGGAATTGACCCTGTAGAAATACAGAAATATACAAATAAATTATGCAAAATGATAGTCTTATAGAATTGATTGTAAAGGTAAAAAAAAAAAAAAAATGGAAGGAACCTAAATAGAAGAAAGGGTAAATAAGTTATAGTATATTCTTTTTTCCTGATTCTGATTTTGGCCACACAGTTTGGCATATGGAATCTTAGTTCCCAGTAAGGGATCAAACCCATGGCCCCAGCAGTGGAAGCGCAGAGCCTTAACCACTGGACCACCAGTGAAGTCCCCATATTATAGTATGTTTTCACTGTGAAATCTTATTCAGTATGTCTTTACATGGAAAGATGTGAATGGTATATAAAAAAGGAAAAGGCAATTGCAGGACTGTATAAAAGAAAAACCCAAAAATAAAACATATCTCTGGGCACTGCAATTGGGAGAAGCAGAGAAAAGCAAACTGCTGCTGATAGTTTTTTAAATGTCATATATAAAGCACATATAAGATGAAAAATGTAATGAGTGAAAGATAGAAAATAAAAGTGAGAGCTCCTTTCTTTCTTTAACACCAGTTCCCATACCACTGATAACAGTTTCTTGTAACTCATTTCAGAAAAAATATTTTAATGTATTTATTTAATGTATATATTTAATGTATATATATATATATATAATGTATATAATGTATATATTCACATATGCATCTATTTATCAGTTCTTATAAAAATGTTACACATTGTGCTGCTTGTTCTTCTGCTTTTGATGACACAGAACTACCGTGCTCTTTCCATGAAGGCATTCTTATTCTACCATATTTAATTTAGTTAACTTGTCCCCTTCTATTGAATGTTAGATGTGTCTAGCCTTTTGGTGTTGCAAAGCAATGTAGCAATAAACATTCTAGAACATATTTTTGCTAAATAATTGCAACTAAATGTATTGGGTAAGTTTCTGGCAGAAGGATTACTAGTGAAAGGGGATGGATATTTTTAATTCTGACAGGTATTGTCAGATTATCCTTCAGAAAGAATGCACCAATGTACATTTCCACTAATTATTTATGAGACTGCTCATTTTCCCCTCAGGCTTGCAGTACTAGGAGTCATCAAACATTTCTATTTTCCAATCAGATCAGTAAAAAAAAATTATATTGTTGTCATTGTAGTTTCTATTATTTGCATATATTTAATTATGAGTGGAGTTTAATATCTTGTCACTTGTTTAGTGGATGGTCGTGTGTCTTTTTCTATAAACATTAGTTTCTTCTGATCATTTTTCTCCTGGATTAGTCTTTTTTTTTTTCAAACTTACACATATGAACTCTTTGATAATTGAGGAAGTTTAACTTTTTACCATTTGCTTTGTAAATACATTTTTCCAGTTTGCCATTAGTCTTGGTTTATAGCATTTTCCTCCACACAGCTTTTTAAAATGATTATACGATTAAATACTTTAATTTTGTTTCTTAACAGCTTTGGATTTTGTTCTTACTTAAAACTGCCTTGCTTATCACAAATTATAAATTCTTCTAAAACTTTAATTTTTATGTTTAAAACATTGATGCAGCTAGAATTTTAGTGAAGCGAAGAATATTTACTTTAACTCTGTAAATATCTACACTGTTTGAGTTTTCTAAAATGAGCATGTGTTTGGTTCAGTAATTTAAATTCCAGTAAAGGAAAAAAGCAAGAAGATAAGCATAATAATCCAGAGGATAAGGATAAGACAGAAAGAGGGCTATTTTAATAGTTTTGGTCAGACACATTCATTTAATACATTGACCACCTATTATTTGCCAGGCCCAGTGCTAGTGCTGAAGACATAATAAGGGCCTAGATTGAAGGTTTGACAATGGTAATGGGAAGGAGGGGAAAGATTGATGAAAGTATTTTAGCTCATAGAAGAATCACCATGGCAACAGGAGCCTGAATCATCACTATGGAGACACAGTGCTTGAAATTATGACTAGAGGGCTACTGTGACTCTGTTGGTGAGGATTTTGAAAAAGGCAAACAAGTATGTTACAGATGTTTCAAAATGACACTGTTTCGTGCTTAGTTGAGGTTACTGCTTTGCTTTTTCCCAGTGCTCTGTTTCAGGGAGGCTAGACGCAAAAGAGTTCAAAGACAACATAGATTAAGACAAGCACAAGTTTTTTTGATCATTGCTACTCATGAATGCACCAGCCAGGGAAGAGTGTTATATTCAAAGCCTTGTATTTCCTAACCACTATGACATGTGTTACATATAAAGTGACCTGGCATCCTGGACTTCTGATCTCCAGGCTGCTTAGTTGTTGGAGACGCTGCTCAGACATTTTCTCCTCTGCAGCAACATGAAAGACTTCTGTCCAGTACTTAAAGCCTAAGAGAAACTTATATATGGTTGGGAATGAGGCTTAATTTTAATATGATATTCATCCATGGTTTGATCTATAACAGGCAAATTTGGGCTTGGAATATGGAATGAAGCAGGGCAAAGGCTAATAGAGTTTTGCCAAGAGAACGCACTGGTCATAGCAAACACCCTCTTCCAACAACACAAGAAAAGACTCTACACATGGACATCACCAGATGGTCAACACCAAAATCAGATTGATTATATTCTTTGCAGCCAAAGATGGAGAAGCTCTCTAAAGTCAGCAAAAACAAAACTGGGAGCTGACTGTGGCTCAGATCATGAACTCCTTATTGCCAAATTCAGACTTAAATTGAAGAAAGTAAGAAAAACCACTAGACCATTCAGGTATGACCTAAATGGAATTCCTTATGATTATACAGTGGAAGTGAGAAATAGATTTAAGGGACTAGATCTGATAGATAGAGTGCCTGATGAACTATGGAATGAGGTTCGTGACATTGTACATGAGACAGGGATCAAGACCATCCCCATGGAAAAGAAATGCAAAAAGGCAAAATGGCTGTCTGGGGAGGCCTTACAAATAGCTGTGAAAAGAAGAGAAGCGAAGAGCAAAGGAGAAAAGGAAAGATATAAGCATCTGAATGCAGAGTTCCAAAGAATAGCAAGAAGAGATAAAGCCTTCCTCAGCGATCAATGCATAGAAATAGAGGAAAACAACAGAATGGGAAAGACTAGAGATCTCTTCAAGAAAATTAGAGATACCAAGGGAACATTCCATGCAAAGATAGGCTTGATAAAGGACAGAAATGGTATGGACCTAGCAGAAGGAGAAGATATTAAGAAGAGGTGGCAAGAATACACAGAACTGTACAAAAAAGATCTTCATGACCAAGATCATCACGATGGTGTGATCACTGACCTAGAGCCAGACATCCTGGAATGTGATGTCAAGTGGGCCTTAGAAAGCATCACTATGAATAAAGCTAGTGGAGGTGATGGCATTCCAGTTGAGCTATTTCAAATCCTGAAAGATGATGCTGTGAAAGTGCTGCACTCAATATGCCAGCAAATTGGGAAAACTCAGCAGTGGCCACAGGACTGGAAAAGGTCAGTTTTTATTCTAATCCCAAAGAAAGGCAATGCCAAAGAATGTTCAAAATACCATCAATTGCACTCATCTCACACGCTAGTAAAGTAATGCTCAAAATTCTCCAAGCCAGGCTTCAGGATGTGAACTGTGAACTTCCAGATGTTCAAGCTGGTTTTAGAAAAGGCAGAGGAACCAGAGATCAAATTGTGAACATCTGCTGGATCATTGAAAAAGCAAGAGAGTTCCAGAAAAAATCTATTTCTGCTTTATTGACTACACCAAAGCCTTTGACTATGTGGATCACAATAAACTGGGGGAAATTCTGAAAGAGATGGGGATACCAGACCACCTGACCTGCCTCTTGAGAAACCTATACGCAGGTCAGGAAGCAACAGTTAGAACTGGACATGGAACAGACTGGTTGCAAATAGGAAAAGGAGTTCATCAAGGCTGTATATTGTCACCCTGCTTATTTAACTTCTATGCAGAGTACATCATGAGAAATGCTGGGCTAGAAGAAGCACAGCTGGAATCAAGATTGCCGGGAGAAATATCAGTAACCTCAGATATGCAGGTGACACCACCCTTATGGCAGAAAGTGAAGAGGAACTCAAAAGCCTCTTGATGAAAGTGAAAGAGGAGAGTGAAAAAGTTGGCTTAAAGCTCAACATTCAGAAAACAAAGATCATGGCATCTGGTCCCATCACTTCCTGGGAAATAGATGGGGAAAGAGCGGAGACAGTGTCAGACTATATTTTGGGGGGCTCCAAAATCACTGCAGATGGTGACTTCAGCCATGAAATTAAAAGACACTTACTCCTTAGAAGCAAAGTTATGACCAAACTAGATAGCATATTGAAAAGCAGAGACATTACTTTGTCAACAAAGGTCCGTCTAATCAAGGCTATGGTTTTTCCGGTAATCATGTATGGATGTGAAAGTTGGACTGTGAAGAAGGCTGAGAGCCGAAGAATTGATGGTTTTGAACTGTGGTGTTGGAGAAGACTCTTGAGAGTCCCTTGGACTGCAAGCAGACCCATCCAACCAGTCCATTCTAAAGGAGATCAGTCCTGGGTATTCTTTGGAAGGACTGATGCTAAAGCTGAAACTCCAATACTTTGGCCACCTCATGCGAAGAGTTGACTCATTGGAAAAGACTCTGATGCTGGGAGGGATTGGGGGCAGGAGGCGAAGGGGACAACAGAGGATGAGATGGCTGGATGGCATCACCGACTCAATGGACATGAGTTTGGGTGAAGTCCGGTAGTTGGTGATGGACAGGGAGGCCTGGTGTGTTGCAATTCATGGGGTTGCAAAAAGTCTGACACGACTGAGTGAATGAACTCAACTGAACTGAGTGACCTATTTGATTACAGCCTATATGTGATAAAATTCACATCAGTGCAGGAGAGGTCAAGTTTATCATCATGCCCAAATAATAATGCCTTTTGCCTATCCTGCCCATCCCTTCTCACAGAACCTCCAGCCTCACTCTAAGGGGCACTGGGACCTTGGGCAATCTTGGGGTCAGAGGGCTTCATATAGGTTCCAAGGCAGTCCGTGACACCACTGGATTTTTGCCACTACCTAGCTGGATGCTGTTCCTTGCTCTGCCTGTGATCACTGTTCATGCAACCGCTGACCCCTTCCCAAAGTGCTCAGCCTAAAAGAGGTTTTTGCTCTCTTGCCAGTCCATCCTTAGACACTTCCCTGGTCCCCACAGCACAGCTCAAACCAGGTGTGCACTTTAGGTGTGAACTTTCTTTTTCTTTTTATTTCTTGAAATTGAAGTATAGTTGACATACAATATTATATTAGTTTCAAGTGTACAACACAGTGATTTGACATTTATATATATTACAAATTGAACACCATGATTAGTTTAGTAACCATCTGTCACCATACAAAATTTTTTACAAAATTATTGATGGTAGTCCCTATGCTATACGTTACATTGCATGACATTTATTTTATAACTGGAAGTTTGTACCTCTTAATCTCATTCCCCTATTTCTCCCGATCCCTCACCTCTCTAGCCTCTAGCAAACACCAGTTCAATCTCTACATCTATGAGTCTGTTTCTGCTGTTTTATTTTTTAGATTCCACATATAAATGAAACCATACAGTATTTGTCTTTGTCTGACTTATTTAGCATAATACCCTCTAGGTCCATCTGTTACTGCAAATGGCAAGATTTCATTCTTTTTTATTGCTCAAGTCATATCCATTGTGTGTGTGTATACCACATCTTCTTTATTCATCTGTCAACACTTAAGTTACTTCCATATCTTGGCTAACATAAATAGTGCTGCAATGAACATAGGTATGCATATATCTGATATAGGTATTGCTGCACCAGCTTTCCTGTATGGCCTCTTTTTTTTCCATCCCTTCACTTTCAAACCATATATATCTTAGATCTGAAGAGAATCTCTTGAGATAGTATATGTATGTATATATATATATATATCTTATTTTTTATTCATTCAGCTATCCTATGTCTTTTGATTGAAGCACTCAGTCCATTTATATTCAAAATATTTATAGCTATGTACTTACTGTCATTTTGTTAATTGTTTTCTGATTGCTCCTGTTGTTCTTCTCTGTTTCTTCTTCTCATTATCTCTTCCCTTCTGACTTGATGATTTTCTTTAGTGTTATGTTTGTATTCCTTTCTCTTTATTTTTGGTGCATCTATTACAGGATTTTGGACTGTGGTTACCATGAGATCCACATATAAACAACCTACGTTACAGTAGTTTATTTTAAGCTGGCAATTGCTTAAGTTCAAGCACATTCTAAAAGCACCATATTTTTACTCTGCCATCACATTTTATGCTTTGACATCACATCTTACATTTTTGTGTGTGTTTCACTTAGTTATAAGTGATTTTACTACTTTTGTCTTAATCATCATACTAGCTTTGTGGGCTTCCCAGGTGGCTCAGTGGTAAAGAATCCACAGGAGAATCTGCAGAAGGTGCAGGAAACACAGGTTTGATCCATGGGTTGGGAAGATCCCCCGGAAAAGGAAATGGCAACCCATTCCAGTATTCTTGCCTGGAAAAAAATCCCATGGACAGAGGAGTCTGGTGGGGTTGCAAAGAGTTGGATATGACTGAGCACACATGCATGAACACTTTAGCTTTGTAGGTAGGTGATCCACTATATGTTTGCTTTTACCTGTAATATATATATATATTTTTTCATAATTTTCTTTTCTAAAGTTTTGGCCTTTTCTTTCCATTTAAAGAAGTCCCTTGAATGATTTCTTGTAGAGCTGGTTTAGTAGTGATGAACTCCTTTAGCTTCTGATTGTCTGGGAAACCATCTCTCATTCAGTGCTGAATGATAACCTTGTGGGGTAGGTTTCTTGATTCTAAGTTTTATTTTTCCCTTTTAGCATTTTGAATTCATTGTGCTAGTCTCTTCGAGTCTGGGAAGTTTCTGCTGAAAAAAAGCAGCTGACTGTCTTATGAGGGTTCTCTTATATGTAACTAGTTGTTTTTCTTGTTCCCAGAAACAAGTTGTTTTGGCCGTTCCCAGTGGCTTGCAGGATCTCAGTTCTCCAACCAGAAACTGAACCTGGGCCATGGCAGTGAAAGCCCAGAATCCTAAGCACTAGGCCACCAGAGAACTCTCTCATGCTGCTTTTAAGATTCTTTATCTTTAACTTCTGACATTTTAATGTGTCTTTGTGTGGAACTCTTTGGGTTCAGCTTATTTAGAACTCTGTGCTTTGGGGACTTGGACATCTGTTTCCTTCACCAGATTAGTTTTTCAGGCATGTCCTTGTCCCTCTCTCTCCTTCTGGGACCCCCACAATATGAATGCTAGTACACTTGATGTTGTCCTATAGATCTCTTAAGTTACCCTCATTAAAAAAAAAAAATCCTTTTCTCTTTGTGCAGTTATTGAATGATTCCCACTGTCCAGTGTTCCAGATCACCGGTTCATTCTTCTGTGCCTTCCAATATGCCGTTGATTCTCTAGCATAGTTTTCATTTTAGTTATTGTATTCTTTGGTTCGAATTGGTTCTTTTTTACATTTTTCTGTCTCTTTGTTGACGTTCTCACCAAGTTCATCCATTCTTTTCCCAAGTTCAGTAAGCATCTTTATGACTATTACTATGAACTCTTTATCTGATAAATTGCTTATCTCTGTTTCATTTAGTTCTTTTTTTTTTTTTTTCCTGAAGCTTTGTCTGGTTCTTTTGTTTGGAAAGTATTCCTTGGTCTTCTCATTTTGCCTAACTCTCTGTGTTTGTTTCTCTTTATTAGGTATATCAGCTATATCTCCTGATCTTGAAAGAGTGGTCCTATGTTAGAAAGTGTTCTGTGAAGGCTCAGTGGCACAACTCCCTGGTCGTCAGAGTCAAGTGCTCCAGGAATACCCCTTGTGTGGGCTTCATATGCCCTCTTGTTGTGGTTCGCTGTGATTGTTGTGGGTAGGTTGGTGGGCAGGGCTGGTCGCCTGGAGTGGGGACCTCTTTGGAGGCGTGCCTGTGATGGCCAAGGCAGCCCACCAGGTGGGGCAGGATGGGCTTTGGTGGGTGTGAAAAAACTCTAGGATAATCAAAAGTGAAATTTGCTCAATCATGTCTTACTCTTTGTGAACCCATGAACTGTAGCCTACCAGGCTCCTCTGTCCATGGAATTCTCCAGGCAAGAATACTTGAATGGGTAGCCATTCCTTTCTCCAGGGCATCTTCCTGACCCAGGGATCAAACCCAGGTCTCCTCCACTGCAGGCAGATTTTTTATCTTCTGAGCCACCAGTGAAGCCCCTAGGATAACCAAAGTGAAATTTAAATTTGGATACCAGATGAGACTGCTTTTGGGGCCAAGGCCCAGGCTCAGCCTCTTCCATGTGACAGAGGCCAGTTGCCTCCATTCTGGAATGCCCTTAACATGAGTCAATTCCTAGGAAGGTTGATAAGAAGTCCGGGGTCCCTGAGGAGGAGAAAGGGGTATGGGGCTCTCAAGGAGGAGATACAGGTCTGGAATTCTCAAGGAGGAGGAAAGGACAAACACCTTTTTTTCCCTCTACATTCCTTAGTCTTAGTCACATGAAGCTTTTTTTGTTTTTCTTTAAGCCTGGAACTGATGATTACACAACAAAAAACTGGGTTCAAACTCTGTTCTAAGGAGTATATAACAACAATGTATCCTGCCTAAGGACAGTTTCTCCTTCTTGAAAACTTTCTAACTAATCCTGTTATTTTAGAATGCATATTATGGGAGTTTGACCACTTCCAATTTGCCTTGATTCATGGACCTGACATTCCAGGTTCCTATGCAATATTGCTCTTTACAGCATCGGACCTTGCTTCTATCACCAGTCATATCCACAGCTGGGTATTGTTTTTGCTTTGGCTCCATCCCATCATTCTTTCTGGAGTTATTTCTCCACTGATCCCCAGTAGCATATTGGGCACCTACTGACCTGGGGAGTTCCTCTTTCAGTATCCTATCATTTTGCCTTTTCATACTGTTCATGGGGTTCTCAAGGCAAGAATACTGAAGTGGTTTGCCATTCCCTTCTCCAATGGACCATATTCTGTCAGACAAGAGATGGCAAGAGTGAATGTCGACATTCTAGGAATCAGTGAACTAAAATGGACTGGAATGGGTGAATTTAACTCCGATGATCATTATATCTACTACTGTGGGCAGGAATCCCTCAGAAGAAATGGAGTAGCCATCGTGGTCAACAAAAGAGTCTGAAATGTAGTACTTGGATGCAATCTCAAAAATGACAGAATGATCTCTGTTTGTTTCCAAGGAAAACTATTCAAATATCACAGTAATCCAAGTCTATGCCTCAACCAGTAACGCTGAAGAAGCTGAAGTTGAACGGTTCTATGAAGACCTATAAGACCTTTTAGAACTAACACCCAAAAACATGTCCTTTTCATTATAGGGGACTGGAATGCAAGTGTAGGAAGTCAAGAAACACCTGGAGTAACAGGCAAATTTGGCCTTGGAATATGGAATGAAGCAGGGCAAAGACTAATAAGAGTTTTGCCAAGAAAATGCACTGGTCATAGCAAACACCATCTTCCAAAAACACAAGAGAAGACTCTACACATGGACATCACCAGATGGTCAACACCAAAATCAGATTGATTATATTCTTTGCAGCCAAAGATGGAGAAGCTCTATATAGTCAATAAAAACAAGACCGGGAGCTGACTGTGGCTCAGATCATGAACTTCTTATTGCCAAATTCAGACTGAAATTGAAGAAAGTAGGGCATACCACTAGACCATTCAGGTGTGACCTAAATCAAATCCCTTATACAGTGGAAGTGAGAAATAGACTTAAGGGCCTAGATCTGATAGATAGAGTGCCTGATGAACTATGGAATGAGGTTCGTGACATTGTACATGAGACAGGGATCAAGACCATCCCCATGGAAAAGAAATGCAAAAAGGCAAAATGGCTGTCTGGGGAGGCCTTACAAATAGCTGTGAAAAGAAGAGAAGCAAAAAGCAAAGGACAAAAGGAAAGATATAAGCATCTGAATGTAGAGTTCCAAAGAATAACAAGAAGAGATAAGAAAGTCTTCCTCAGCGATCAATGCGAAGAAATAGAGGAAAACAACAGAATGGGAAAGACTAGGGATCTCTTCAAGAAAATTAGAGATACCAAAGGAACATTTCATGCAAAGATGGGCTCGATAAAGGACAGAAATGGTATGGACCTAACAGAAGCAGAAGATATGAAGAAGAGGTGGCAAGAATACACAGAAGAACTGTACAAAAAAGATCTTCATGACCCAGATAATCACAATGGTGTGATCATCCTGGAATGCGAAGTCAAGTGGGCCTTAGAAAGCATCACTACGAACAAAACTAGTGGAGGTGATGGAATTCCAGTTAAGCTATTTCAAATCCTGAAAGATGATGCTGTGAAAGTACTGCACTCAATATGCCAGAAAACTGGGAAAACTCAGCAGTGGCCACAGGACTGGAAAAGGTCAGTTTTCATTCCAATCCCAAAGAAAGGCAATGCAAAAGAATGCTCAAACTACCACACAATTGCACTCATCTCACACTCTAGTAAAGTAATGCTCAAAATTCTCTAAGCCAGGCTTCAGCAATATGTGAACCGTGAACTTTCAGATGTTCAAGCTGGTTTTAGAAAAGGAAGAGGAACCAGAGATCAAATTGTGAACATCTGCTGGATCACGGAAAAAGCAAGAGAGTTCCAGAAAAACATCTATTTCTGCTTTATTGACTACGCCAAAGCCTTTGACTGTGTGGATCACAATAAACTGTGGAAAATTCTGAAAGAGATGGGAATATCAGACCACCTGACCTGCCTCCTGAGAAATCTGTATGCAGGTCAGGAAGCAACAGTTAGAACTGGACATGAAACAACAGTCTGGTTCCAAATAGGAAAAGGAGTACATCAAGGCTGTATATTGTCACCCTGCTTATTTAACTTATATGCAGAGAACTTCATGAGAAATGCTGGACTGGAAGAAACACAAGCTGGAAGCAGTTTGCAGGAAGAAATATCAATAACCTCAGATACGCAGATGACACCACCCTTATGGCAGAAAGTGAAGAAAAACTAAACAGCCTCTTGATGAAAGTGAAAGTGGAGAGTGAAAAAGTTGGCTTAAAGCTCAACATTCAGAAAACAAAGATCATGGCATCCGGTCCCATCACTTTATGGGAAATAGATGGGGATGGAAACAGTGTCAGACTTTATTTTTTGGGGCTCCAACATCACTACAGATGGTGACTGCAGCCATGAAATTAAAAGACACTTACTCCTTGGAAGGAAAGTTATGGCCAACCTAGATAGCATATTCAAAATTAGAGACATTACTTTGCCAACAAAGGTCCATCTAGTCAAGGCTATGGTTTTTCCTGTGGTCATGTATGGATGTGAGAGTTGGACTGTGAAGAAGGCTGAGCGCTGAAGAATTGATGCTTTTGAAGTGTGGTGTTGGAGGAGACTCTTGAGAGTCCCTTGGATTGCAAGGAGATCCAACCAATCCATTCTGAAGGAGATCAGCCCTGGGATTTCTTTGGAAGGAATGATGCTAAAGCTGAAACTCCAATACTCTGGCCACCTCATGCGAAGAGTTGACTCATTGGAAAAGACTCTGATGCTGGGAGGGATTGGGGGCAGGAGAAGGGGACGACAGAGGATGAGATGGCTGGATGGCATCACTGATTTGATGGACGTGAGTCTGAGTGAACTCCAGGAGTTGGTGATGGACAGGGAGGCCATGCTGTGATTCATGGGTTTGCAAAGAGTTGGACAGGACTGAGGGACTGAACTGAACTGAACTAATTATGGGAGTGGATCTGGTAAGATCTTTCTATTGTTAGTTCTAATCCTGTCATCTTAAAATGTAAATTATGGGAGTGGGTCTGTTAAGATCTTTACAACCTTCTTTACAACCTTGAGACATTTTTTTGACTTATTGTAATAACCAATTAAAAAAGTATGACTCCCTTGCTTAGACTAGTGATGGGGCCTTCTCCGTCACCTTCTGATGTCTGTTCAGAAGCTTTCTCTGTGCCTTTTCATTCTTTAATGAAACTCTGCTCCACAAAAGCTCTTGCATGATCAAGTCTGGTCCCTGGTCCCGAAGCTAAATCTTCCTCAGCGATCACAAATCTGACACTGTTCACCGTAAGCTATCAAACATGTGTCTATTCCTCTTTATAAAGTGATTTTGTAAAATTTATTCCTAATGTGAGCTTAGCAATCATCTTGGAACTTGCTGCCTGTCATTCAGTCAGGTCAGTTTTCAGGTTTACCAGGAGTGTTTGGGGTGCCCAACTCACAGGCTTCTACCCTGGCTGGTGGTGTCTTGCACTGTGAAGCACTTATTAACATTTGGGGGAAAATTATGAGGAATGGCTGCACACTGGAATCACCTGTGAGCTTTGAAAAATACTGGCATCTGTGTTCCATTCTGCAGACATGCTAATCTAATCAATTTGGAGTATGCCTGGGCATGGAGTTGTTTTAAGTTTTCCCAAGTGATTCTAACACCGAAGTTGAGAAACTGCTCTTATTAAAGTTATAATGGGGCAATTAAACAGAAATTATTCTCTAATAGAGCAATCAAAGTTCAGTAATCTTTGGCTATGACAGTTTCCAGAAATGGGGAGTCAGCTCCTTATCTTTCACAGGCTCTGTTCATTGTGGAAGTGAAAGTGAAGTCACTCAGTCATGTCCCACTCTTTGCAACCCCATGGAAAGAGTTGGACATGACTGAGCGACTTCACTTTCACTTTCACTATGAAAAGAGCCTATGAAAGGTAGCTCATGTCTTTCATAGGCTCCCCTGGAATTCCCATAGCAACCAGCTGGATTCCTTTGTCTTGGTCTGATTGATTCCCAGGCATCCCCTAGGATACCGTTGGAAACCACTGGAATAGTCTAGACATTAGAATAATTTTTGTGGTATATTAAGTGCTTGGTAAATGCTTATTAACCTTATTATCTGATCAGAAACTGGCTCTGCTGGGTTTCTGAACACACTCAGTGTTCTCTTTCCATTGGCACATAGGAGCAGAAAAGGCTGGGAAAGATTGAAGGCAAGAGGGGGTGACAGAGGATGAGATGGTTGGATAGCGTCACTGACTAGACATGAGTTTGAACAAACTCAGGGAGATAGTAAAGGTCAGGGAAGCCTGGTGTGCTGCAGTTCATGGGATCATAAAGAGTCGGATACGACTGAGCGACTGAGCAACTGAACAACAGCTCTCGCTGACTGGGGAGTGTGCTGCCTCTATAAGGGCTCCTGCAAAACAAATGCTGAAACTTGACTTTAGCTTTTTGTGTAAAGGGAAAATTCCTCTTCCAATTTTCTCTCAGTAGTGAAAGTAGGTACTAATACAAGTCTTTTGTAAAAGCCAAGGAGTGTAAAGCAAACTTTCAAAAAAGCGAGGGATATCTATATAAGGTACTGATAATAATGGGGTTATTGTAAGGATGAAATAAAGCATCACAAAAATATTCTGCACACTATTTGGCAGATATTAAATTCTCAGTGAAGTTAACTTTAGTATGGTTATTGTGGCAAAGGGGAGAAGTTCATGGATTTGGTGTCAGTCAGACTTGGGTTTCAGTCTTAACTCTGCCACTCTGTGTAACAGAGGGCAACCTAACTTTCCTGAGCCTGTTTTCTCACCCCTGGCATGGGGGTGGCAGCAGTTCAAACCTCACTGGGTTACAGCTGGACTAAAGGAGGCAATGTATAACTCCAGCTGGCATCTAGTAGACAGTCAGTCAAGGACAGCTATTATTATCATTATTGACTAGGAGCTGATGAGAAAGCAATTTCACAACAGACTTTTTGCTCACTCTGTTCTTCTGGGCTCATGTTCTCAGGGTTGGGTAACCTCTGCTGGATTCCTGTACTGCTCTGCTTTTTTTTTTTTAAAACCACTGCTGTAAGACCCCTTTGGTCCTCAGCTCTCCGATTGTTCCCAAATGTAGCAATTCAACAATTTATTCCTGTAGGTGACAACATTCCACAGAATCTAGCAATAATTTTGAGCCTATTGCTGTGAGGAACCTTATGGTGGCCCAATGCCACAGTCACTGTCCACCAGTTAAGCCTGAACCCACCAGAGGTCATTGAGCCCCAACATCCTTGGAGGGCATGAGAACTCCCACCTTTGGATGGTCAAGGGGTGTGAGTGCAAAGGCCAGGACTTCCCAGAGCCTCTTAATCTGTAGAGGGAATGCACATAGGTTAGGTGACCACCAGAGCCCCGCTGGTGGCCAGTTGCAGCATCCTAAGTTGCGACTCCAGGATGGGATGCCTGAGGCCCACTGTGCTCGCTCTCAGCTGCAGCATCCCCGGGGAAGGATGAGAGCACACCACCCTCTGGTGGCGGCAGAGCAGACATCAGCCAGGCCAGGCAGTGCAGTGTACCCAGGGCTGTCTCTTCTCTGGAAGGCAGGCTGCCCTGCTCCGGAGACAGTTCTGTGTCCGGACCAGCTCTGAAATCTTGGCTTTTCAGACACAGTTGCTGTGGTGCTGTGGCAGCACTGCCTGGCCTGCAGAAAGATTCCTCTACCCAAAACCACGTAACAGTCCCCCTATACCTGCTTCCTCCGGGAGGTGGGATCTAAAATCGAGGGGCATGGAGCCCGGGACCTCGGCTTCTCTCCAGCTGCCCTTGGGAGTTGGGTGACAGTGCAGGAGGCTCTCACAGCTGCAGGAGGGCCAGATGTGGGGGACATTCTTTAAACTGTCAGGAAAACAGCAACAGTGTGTGCTGCGTCTGCAGATACGCAAAGAAGGATGGTGATGTTAGGCAAGAGGGTCCCCATCTACCTAAAGGAACCAATCCTGACCCCAAAAACCATTGAGTTAAATTTGAAATTTAAAAAACCTGCCCTCTTCTCCACCAGTGCAGGTTCAGAGAGTTTTACAAGGAATTTTCTCAAACTTTCAAAGATCAAAGAAGCTTCACTCCCCTTTTCAAACATTATTTCAGGGACTAGAAACAGTAGGTAGACTCCCAATTCACGTCATGATGCAATATTTATATCCAAAGACAGTACTCAAAAGTTTTAGATTGATATTACTTATGACCACAGATGCAAAAATCCTAAACAAAATATTTTCAAATACAGCAGTATATTTGAAAAATGCATCACAATCAAAGAGGATTTATCCCAGAAATACAAGAGTGCTTTAGTATTGGATAAAATTCTGAGTGTAATTCACCACACCAAAAATTAAGAGAGAAACACAAAACAATTCCCTGAATGGATGCAGAAATTCATTTATACATTCAGTGATAATCATGGTAAAACTTTCAGCAAACTAGGAGTAGAGGGTATTTTTCTAAGTATACAGCAAACATCATACTTGCTGGTGAAACGTGAGGCGTGCCGTGAAGGCCAGTGCCAGGCCACGACGGCATGAGTGGCGCTACTTCTGCGGTTGTTGTTCAGCTGCTGTGTCATGTGCAACTCTGTTGCAACCCCACGGACTGCAGTCCACCAGACTTCTTTGTCCATGGGATTTTCCTGGCAAAAATACTGGAGTGGGCTGCCATTTTTTCTCCAGGGGATCTTCCCAACCCAGGGATTGAATCTGTGTCTCCTGCACTGGCAGGGCAATTCTCCACCACTGAGCTACCAGGGAAGCTACCATTACTCTGTTAGAGGATCTGCCTTGAGCTGTTCCATATGGCTGTCACTAGCTACAGGTGGATTTTCAAATTTAAATTTAACTGAGTCTCATTAGCCATATTTCAAGTGATAAACAGCCATATGTGGCTACCATATTGGACAACCCAGCTATAGAACGTATCCATCATTGGAAAAGTTCTATTTGCTAGTAGTGATAGTCTAGCCAATATAACAAAACCAAGAAAATGAAATGAGAGGCCTAAGGATTAGAAAGAAAGAAATGTTTCCCCTGTCTGCATACAATGCAGTTGTCTACACAGGACATCTAAGAAAACTATTAGAGCCTGCAGATAAAGTATTAGATTTAACAAGAGTTTAGCAGTGTTACTTGGAGAAGGAAATGGCAACCCACTCCAGTATTCTTGCCTGGAAAATCCCATGGACACAGGATTTCAAACATAATAAAGGAAAAAAGTAACAGACACAAAAGGTATCTTTACAAGAGCATCAACAACTTTTAAAGAAATTAGGCATAAAGCTAACAAAAGATATGCAAGACAGAGCTCCTTGCTTTGGAGGAAGCCCTGGCTCCCAGCAGCCTTGCTGCATCTGACAGGAGTAAAGAGTGTCTGACTCTTTGTGACCCCATGGACTGTAGCCTACCAGGCTCCTCCGTCCATGGGATTTTCCAGGCAAGAGTACTGGAGTGGGTTGCCATTTCTTTCTCCAGGAGATCTTCCCAACCCAGGGATCGAACCCTGGTCCTCCCACATTGCAGGCAGATGCTTTAACCTCTGAGCTACCAGGAAAGCCCTAAAGAGTGGGCTCAGGGCTCCAGCAAGCAGATAGGATGCTCTGTTTGGTACAACTGCAGCTATAACTTCAGTCAGCAAATCACCTCCTGGATTTCAAATAATGAGTCCTGGGCAAAACTTCTCAGATTGACTTATCAGGTTCCATCCCTGGAGTCTGGCTTTTCAGGGCAACAGCAGAGTTCATCTTTCTGGTTCCGCACTGTGGCTGTCCCTCCTTCCAGAGGGTGATGAGTGGAGCCTAGTCTCCATCTAGCAGTCTCCCTATATTATTAGTAACTCCAGGGACAGTGTTTAAGTCTGGAATCTCCACCTGTTCCCAATGCCAAAGAAGTCTCCAGAGCTCAACCTCCATCACTACACAAAAATATTTTTTAGCATCGTGGAGAAGTTCTTATCTACAAGAAGCCTGGCCAAAGGCTTCAGCCAAGTTTTCCGAATTTCAGTTTGGCTAGCTGCTTACAAAGGTTTGCAGGTATTCTTTTTCAGCCTACACAGTTTAGTAATTTTTGTTCTGAAAAAAATATAAAGTGTGAGCCCACAAGTAACTCTGATGTTATGTCCAGGACTGCTGCTGCTGCTGAGTCACTCCAGTCGTGTCCGACTCCATGCGACCTCATAGATGGCAGCCCACCAGGATGCCCCATCCCTGGGATTCTCCAGGCAAGAACATGCCCAGGACTAACTTCATCCTTAATAGAAGCTCTATTTCATTACAGACTGTAGCATTCTTACTATCATAGGATTGAGGGTCTTCACTGTCAGGCTCCCAGAGTGAGAAGAGGCAACATCCTGAGATTCCCTTGAAATCACAGGAATACCCCAAGGAGACCTATGGAACTGTGCTCAAGCTTGGCTGCCTCTTTGCGTTCTCAGAAGCTAATTAGTGGTCCAGCTCTGCCATGCAGTGGTCCCTCTTAGTTGAAAGGTAAACCCTATCGCTATTCTCAGTTGACTGTCCTAATTCTAAATCTTCTTTTAGTTGCAACAGTACTTATACTTTTGCTCAAACTCCTTTAACTGGGGAAAGAAAAATCGCTCAGATAATTAAAAAAGAGATTTAAAAAGCTAGACTAAGCTAATATTTATAGTTATTTACATTTTATAATGTACAAGTACTGTACAGTTGACTGGCTTTTAATTATCTTCTAGCTACCTTATAGATCATGCCTCTTCTTTCTAGTCCTTAGATGTTTGTTCCTCTATTGTAAGACCCAGTAACTCCAGGGAAAATGCTTTAATCAAGTTAATTACAACCAGGATAGTACCAAAAGACATTGTAAAAACAGTGCTCCCTTTTTAGTACTCTAAGGGATTTCTGAGGTGTCTTTTATCAATATAATCTCTAGATGCCTTCCATTTCTCAGAGTCCTGGAACTTTAATCTCCAAGAGCTCCTGAGAAAAGGAAAGAGAAACTACAGGTAAATCCCTGTAGTACTGTTATGGACTGAATATATGCCTCCCCCCACCCCACTGTGGCTGTATTTAGTTATGAGGCCTCTAAGGAAGTAACTGAGGTTAAAAGAACTCATAAAGGTGAAGCCCTTATCCAACAGATTAGTTTCCTTACAAGCAGAGACACGCATGCACGCACACACACACACACTTTCTCTCCTCTGCCCCTTTCTTTCTCAATTCTCCTTTTTCCACACACATACTGAGGACAGGCCAAGTGAGGATGTTAGAGAGACGGTGGCTGTCTTTAAGCCAGGTGAGAACCCCCACCTGAAACCAGACTTGCTGGCACCTTAATCATGGACTTCCAGCCTCTATGAGAGACCTGTGAGGAAAATAAATGTATATTATTTAAACCACCCAGTCTGTGATGTTGGGTTATAGTAGCCTGAGCAAACTAAGTACCTATGAAACTTCAGAGGATTTTAAGCTGGGGCCTATGGATAGTACTTTGTTTCAATAAAACTTTTAATTGTAAACCTATGTAGCTTATGCATTTAGAAATATTACTCTGAGAAGGGCTCACCAGACACTCACCAGAGATCCATGGCACAAAACAAAGGTTAGGAACTTTGGTATATTATTCAGCTAGACATAAAATAAATATATGTAGTCAGTGTGACATGCCTCTCAAGTGTCTTCAAATGTAAATTTTTCTAGGATCTGATATATTTTAGTCTGTAACCTTTAACTATATTAAAATCTGTAGATCAATATAGATGAGGAAGAATATTATATAGAATTTTCTAAAAATTTTATTTTTCTACCAGACACAGATGTTGAGTGTGAGCCTCAATGTTGCATAGTATAACTGTTTATATAGGTACGATATGTGTGTACCATATGTACCAGAGTATACTATGTAATAGGGGCTTCCCAGGTAGTTCAGTGGAAAAGAATCCACTTGCCAATGCAGGAGCCACAGGTGACGTGGGTTCGATCCCTGGGTTGTGAAGCTCCCCTGGAGAAGGAAATGGAAAGGACCCACTCCAGTGTTCTTGCCTGGAGAATGCTATGGACATAGAAGCCTGGCAGGCTATAGTCCCTGGAGTTGCAAAGAGTGGGACACGACATGAATCATACTGTAGTATTAATAAGTATTGCAAGTTACTGTGAACATGAGGGCAATTTCAACAGCGCAACTAAAATATTATCAATAATATCTTAAAGCTAAACTGTAAAAGTCCTCCCAGTAAAGCAGAGCTACTGACATCTGAAATGGAAAGAACTCACACGTTTGCAGACAGTGCTTTGAGAAGAAAGCTAAAGAATCAATGCCAATGAGTAGACTATCAAATGAATAGTCTATCAGATATTTCTGCTGCATTAGGCGCTAGCCAGAATAAAGAGGTTGTTGCTGTTGAGTCGCTAAGTCATGTCCGACTGTTTGCAACTCCAGGGACTGAAGCATGCCAGGCTTCCCTGTGCTTCACTATTTCCCTGAGTTTGCTCAAACTGATGTCCATTGAGTCAGTGATGCCATCCAGCCATCTCATCCTCTGTCGTCCCCTTCTCCTCCTGCTTTCAGTCTTTTCCAGCATCAGGGTCTTTTCCAATGAGTTGGCTCTTCACATCAGGTGGCCAAAGTACTGGAGCTTCAGCTTCAGCATCAGTCCTTCTAATGAATATTCAGGGTTGATTTCCTTTAGGATTGACTGGTTTGATCTCCTTGCAGTGCAAGGGACTCTCGAGAGTCTTCTCCAGTGTCACAGTTTGAAAGTATCAATTCTTTGGTGCTCAGCCTTCTTTATGGTCCAACTCTCACAACCATACATAACTACTGGAAAAACCATAGCTTTGACTATACAGACCTTTGCCGGCAAAGTGATGTCTCTACTTTTTAATATGCTAAGTTTTTTGTCATAGCTTTTCTTCTAAGGAGCAAGAGTCTTTTACTTTTGTGGCTGCAGTCACCATCCTCATTGATTTTGGAGCCCAAGAAAATGAAATCTGACACTGTTTCCACATTTTCCCCATGTATTTGCCATGAAGTGATAGGACCAGATGCCATGATCTTAATTTTTTGCATGTTGAGTTTTAAAGAATAAAGAGGAATCAGTGGTTTTATATATATGTCTAGGAAGTGAAAGAAAGTGAAATCACTCAGTCGTGTCCGACTCTTTGTGACCCCATGGACTGTAGCCGTCCATGGGATTCTCCAGGCAAGAATACTGGAGTGGGTTACCATTTTCTTCTCCAGGGGATCTTCCTGACCTAGGGATCAAACCTGGGTCTCCCGCATTGGAGGCAGATGCTTTAACCTCTGAGCCACCAGGGGAAAAACCTAAATATCGTACCTGGGAGAAACCATCATCACCATCAATATCATCATCTCCAGAGCTGAGACATCTCAAAACTCCATCAACATCCCATCCTGCTGCCAAAAAAACAAACCAGGACTTTACAAAATACAGAATTGGGAAGAATTACGAAAGCAGAGGCCAAACTTTGATGGATTTGTAAATGAAATAGCCATGAAAATGGCCTTTTTGAAGGATTTTCCTTTGCATTATAGTCATACACAATCATATTTATAATTTATATAATTAGATTTTGAAAGATTTTGCATTAAAAACAGGCAATATATCAATAATACTACCAACCTTCAACAGTTCATCCTACTAATATGGAAAAATATGGATAATGTAAACACAGGACATTCTTATTTTATATTGTCTGTTCCCAATAGCCTGTTGAGTTGACTTTACTAGTTACTCTTAAACTAGCCAGCAATTGGGGGAGAGAAAATTTCTATAATACTTTAAAAAAGATTTTTAAAACTAAATCTATTTTTGTAGAATTATTTACATTTTATAAAAGATTTTCACATTCTCTGAAGCTATTTAATCGGTTCAGTTCAGTCAGTTCAGTCGCTCAGTTGTGTCTGACTCTCTGTGACTCCATGGACTGTAACACGCCAGGCCTTCCTGTCCATCACCAACTCCTGGAGTTTGCTCAAACTCATGTCCATTATCGGTGATGTTATCCAACCATCTCATCCTCTGTTGTCCCCTTCTCCTCCTGCCTTCAATTTTTCCCAGCATCAGGGTCTTTTCCAATGAGTCAGTTCTTTGCATCAAGTGGCCAAAGTATTGGAGTTTTAGCTTCAGCATCAGTCCTTCCAGTGAATATTTAGGACTGATTTGCTTAAGGATGGACTGGTTGGATCTCCTTGCAGTCCAAAGGACTCTCAAGAGTCTCTTCCAAAACCACAGTTCAAAAGCATCAATTCTTCGGCACTCAGCTCTCTTTATTATCCAACTCTCAAATCCATACATGATTACTGGAAAAACCATAGCTTTGACTAGATGGACCTTTGTTGGCAAACTAATGTCTCTGCTTTTTAATACGCTGTCTAGGTTGGTCATAACTTTTCTACCAAGGAGCAAGTGTCTTTTAATTTCATGGCTGCAGTCACCATCTGCAGTGATTTTGGAGCCCCCCAAAATAAAGTGTGTCACTGTTTCCATTGTCTCCCCATCTGTTTGCCATGAAGTGATGGGACCACATGCCATGATCTTTGTTTTCTGAATGTTGAGTTTTAAACCAACTTTTTCACTCTCCTCTTTCACTTTCATCAAGAGGTCCTTTAATTCTTCGCTTTCTGTCTTTTAATGAAAGAAAAATGAAAGCGAAAGTCGCTCAGTAGTGACTCCTGGACTGTGTCCATGGAATTCTCCAGGCCAGAATACTGGAGTGGGTAGGCTTTCCCTTCTCCAGGGGATCCTCCCAACCCAGGGATTGAACCCAAGTCTCCCGCATTGCAGGCGGATTCTTTATCAGCTGAGCCACAAGGAAAGCCCAAGAACACTGGAGTGGGTAACCTATCCCTTCTCCAGCAGATCTTCCGACCTAGGAATGGAACCAGAGTCTCCTGCATTGCAGGCGGATTCTTTAGCAACTGAGCTATCAAGGAAGCCCTGCCATTTAATAGTTGTCTGTATAGGGTATGCATTTTTTTACTAGTATTGCTATAACTAAAAAAAAAAATTTATTGGAGTATGACTGTTTAGTTTCTGCTGTACAACATGAATCAGCTTTCTGTGTACACACAGACCCTCCCTCTTGGGCTTCCCTCCTGTCTCCCACCCCAATCCCACCCCTCTAGGTCATCACAGAGCACTGAGCTGAGCTCCCTGTGCTATACAGCAGCCTCCCAGGAGCTATCTGTTTTACACATGGTAGTGTACATGTTCAGAGAAGGCAATGGCACCCCACTCCAGTACTCCTGCCTGGAAAATCCCATGGATGGCGAAGCCTGGTGGGCTGCGTCCACAGGGTCGCTAAGAGTTGGATACGACTGAGCAACTTCACTTTCACTTTTCACTTTCATGCATTGGAGAAGGAAATGGCAAGCCACTCCAGTGTTCTTGCCTGGAGAATCCCAGGGACGGGGGAGCCTGGTGGGCTGCCGTCTCTGGGGTTGCACAGAGTCAGACACAACTGAAGCGACTTAGCAGCAGTAGCAGCAGCAGTGTACACGTTATTGGTACTCTCCTAACTCAACCTACTCTCCCTGTTCCACTCTGTGTCCACATATCCATTCTCTACATCTATGACTCTATCCTGACCTGCAGATAGGTTCATCTGTACCATTTTCCTAGATTCCATATATATATATATGCATTGATACATGTGTTTTTCTTTTAACTAAAAGACTGAGAATTAGTTTAAGGTAAACTATCAAATTACAAATGGTTTTAGTATTCATTTCTATTAAGTATGTGTTTTAATCAGATGTCTTTGGTTTGTTATATTGTCTAACACTACAGTTTGAATGGACATTTACCTGAATAACTATACTGAAATGAATGCTAATAGGTGTACAAAATGATGAGAGAGGATGGACTATTTAATTGAGCTAGATGTGTAGAGGTATGCGTGTTTTCAAGTATCGATTCCAAGAAATGAGTCATTTTGTTAGTGGATAGGTAGATGGGATAACCACACAGACAGGGTCTGTTCTTGACAGATATACCCACATATCTGTGCCCCTTCCTAGTTCTGCCGAAGGGGCCCTTTAATATTTGAACCTGACTGTAAAAAACATAGGTAGCCAATCATAGGTCTCAAAACTAGCAGAGGGGAGATATAAAAGGACTGAGACATAGGGTTTGTTATAGAAAGTCAAATAACTAGAATGTGAAGTAGATACTAAGGGGTGATGAAGACAGGCCTGTGGGTGTGTGAGGCAGACAGGTAGGCTGAATCCAGGTCATAAGAAAATTTTAATGCCAGGTTAGGGGGACTGGGGAGAAGGCAATGGCACCCCACTCCAGTACTCTTGCCTGGAAAATCCCATGGGCCGAGGAGCCTGGTAGGCTGCAGTCCATGGGGACTCGAAGAGTTGGATACGACTGATCGACTTCCCTTTCACTTTTCACTTTCATGCATTGGAGAAGGAAATGGCAACCCACTCCAGTGTTCTTGCCTGGAGAATCCCAGGACGGGGGAGCCTGGTGGGCTGCCGTCTCTGGGGTCGCACAGAGTCGGACATGACTGAAGTGACTTAGCCAAACGTTCAGGAGGACTGGAATTTGGTCAGTAGTCAGTGGGGAGCCTTGAAAAGCATACATGGATAACTAGTTTTTTAAAAGTCAAAATTTCTCTAGAGTTTTATGACACAGGTCGGTGGGCTGCCGCCTATGGGGTCACACAGAGTTGGACACGACTGAAGCGACTTAGCAGCAGGAAGACTTTAACTGCCCAGTTCATCTTTGTATCCCCAGCACCCAAAAGAGAGCCAGATGCATAACAGAAACTCACTGTATACTTGCTGAAGGAATGAAGAAGCTTTAAGGAATCTCCATGGAGAAATTACATAAGATTTAAAAGCCATTTAGGATTATTTCAAACTTGGGGGAAGCAATTTGACAATATGCATCAAGACTCTTTTAAATACTCCTATCATTTAACCCAGTAATTCTATTTATGGGACTCTGTTTTAAAGTAATAATCCTAAATGAGGGAAAGCTTTATGCATAAAGTTTATTACAACATTGTTTTTAAAAGAAGAAATGGAGATAGTCTAAGAATTGGGAAACAAGTTATTGTGTGCCTTTCTCCTGTAGGGTATTTAAGATGCTGTCAATAAAATTACGATTATAAAGACGACGTGATATAAGAGGAAAACATATATATTACTATATTAAGTAAATATAAGGAAAACCCCACCAAGATGCCCAATTGAAGATAGGGTATGATTATAAATCATGGGAAGGGGGAAAGAGTTTGGGGGGTGGTAACATTTTTTTCTTTTATCCTTCTGTGTATTTTCCCTACTTGTCCTCATTATTTCATTCACTTATCAAATATTCATTGACAACCCACTATGCGTCAGGTACTGCTCTAGGAATTAGGGGCAACAGCAGTGAACAAAACACAGATCCTGTCCTCACGAACTTACACGTTAGTTGGAGAAGCCAGAAAATTAACAAGTCAATTAGATAAGTGGTCGACAAAAAAATAAGGCAACGAAAGAGAATAAAATCAACATCATTTACCTTTTCACTTGGAGGGAGGAGATACTCATGCAGGTAAAAAGAGCGAATTAGACACTCGAGCAGCGCTAAGACTGAGGGCCCAGGAGGCGCCAGCCCTGAAGGCGGCGCTGCAGCCCGGCGGCGGCGGCACGGTTGAGCGCGAGGAGGCGGGGCACGCGACGCGAGGGGCGGGGGCTGGAGGACCGCGGAAACGCCGAGTTCGGCTCCGCGCTTTCCCTTCAGAAAGGCGGGCGGAGCTGAAAACCGAACACCCGTCTTCCGAGCTCCTGGGGGCGGGGCAGGCGGGAGCAGACGGCGTCGCCGGAGCCCAAGCCTTCGTGGGGTTGTTTTTTCGGTTGCTGGTCGCTGTGGCCGAGAGGTCTGAGGTCGGGCTGATAAGTGGGGAGCAATGGCGACCTTTGTGAGCGAGCTGGAGGCGGCGAAGAAGAACTTGAGCGAGGCCCTGGGGGACAACGTGAAACAGTAAGAACTCCCCAGACGCAGCCTCCGCATCTCTGCGCGGGCGCTCCCCCGGCCTCTGGCTGCCCACCCTTCGTGGAGTGGCTCCACGCGGCCGCTCCCCCGGCCTCTGGCTGCCCACCCTTCGTGGAGTGGCTCCACGCGGCCGCTGGGCCTGTGCGCCCCTCGCGCCGTGGGCTGTGGCGCCTGTGGGTTTTTCCGGCGGGGGCCGGCGGGCAGCCCCGACGCACCCGGCTGGAGGGGCCGCCCTCCCGGGTTTGCTCGGGACCCGGGCGGGCGCCTTCCCCCGAGGCTCTGCCCTGGGTGGGGCAAGCAAGGCGTACTCCACGCCTTCACGCCCAGGGGCCTGTTGGGCGGGTGCGGCAAGGGCGCGGGAGTGCGGGACGCGCGTCGCTGAGCAGCGGCCTAGTCCGAGCCGGCACGTCTCTAGGCGGCCCGCTCGCGGAGGGCTTCGGGGAGGCGGAGGCTCATTGAGCTCAGGTGTTGTGCAGGAACTGTGGGTAAGACACAGAAAGCCATTTCGGAAGGCAAACAGACGCTCCGGTGAAATAGTCACTGAACACTGCTGCAATTACAGTGGTTATTGCAGTAGCGAACCTTTAAAGCGCTCTAGATGTACTATCTCATCTAATCCTCGCAACAGAGATTTGAGGTAGGTACAGTTATCAATCCCGTTTGATGGATGAGAGGACAGAGATCTTAACTCTTCAAAAGTCATGGCAGTATTGGGGCCCTCGTGTCTAATTTCTCGCTCAGAAACCTTACCGGGGGGTTGCAAAGGATCCCAGAAGCTCCCAAAGACTTTCACCCAGGTTATAGCAGGGGACCGAGTACATAGTCGGGTCAGAATCGCCGAAATGGCTGAGTGTAAAATCAGTAATTCAGACAAAGCCAAAGTCATAGAAGGAACCCTCCGAAGTACAAGGACAAATTTGGAAATTTTCAAAACAGTATGATTGCATTTTTATTTTTCTAAAATATTAGAAGCCAATTTTAAAGGTTTAAGATTATAATGCCTGTGTTGCTGCTGGATGATTTTTGTGATATTCTGTACGTTTTACAGTACTCAGTAGGCACTTATTTTGAAATGTTTCTAGAGGTGCAGGGTGTTTGGGGGATACTTTCTTTTTCTCCACTCTTTCTCCTTCTCATCTTTTTATTTTTTTATTATAACTGAATTGAAGTTGCTTAACTTGGATGTCATACATGAGTTTTGGTTTTTCCTTCTTGTGAAATTTTGATGTGGCAGTCTACTTTGTGTCTTACCAAGATACACAGAATTCTCATGTAAGACTTCTTGGAACACCGATGGACTAAATGGAATAACTAAAAACAAAATATAATTTTTAAAGTTATTAGGAACAATAATAAATCAAACTAGAAACACTGGAATTAAATTTTAATCTGTTATTTGGGGCATAATTATTTAATTTTTCATAAACATTAGTTGACTCCCAAAGATTAAATATTTTTACCTGAAGTTAGTTTAATATGCATGTTGACGTTCTTTCTCTTTCCTTGCTTACTTAATTAAAAATACTTAATTATTTTAATGAGTAAAATTTACTGTCATTAATTACTGTAGCTTATTTTTGTAATACTGACCGCTGAAATTTACACTTTTTAAGCACAATAGACTTGTCACTCTTATATTTATGATGCTTACAAATATTTGAAAGTGAATGTTTTCATGCTGCAGTAAACTTGGCTTGTGTGTATAATTGACTGATTAGATGCGATGATGCCCTCTGAAGCCACACTTCTCACACGGGTCACTAGAAATATTGAAATTAGTGTTTCCTATTTGGTCTTTAAAGATCAACGCTGGCTATCAGATGTTGGTCAAATATAGATGCCGAAGCTAAATTTGGTGCATCTGTAGCTGAATCTCCATTAAGAATGCAATCAAAATATACCTTTGTGCTAGGAAGAGTTAGTGGTACAGTGTTGTTCTCTATTAATGTTTTCCATTGTCTTTTTTTCCTTCTGCTCCTTAAAAAGTACTTCTTGGTTGAGCAGTCTGTCCTACAATATTTTCTCACACATCCTGCTTGAGTAGTTTGTCTTGGTTTGTACAGCCTGACCATTTAAAGGTGGTTCTTGTTTGTGGATAAAAGATATCAGGTGTATAAGGATCTTAGGCATGAGTTGTTTCCTATTTATGCTGTTGTCCTAATGTCTTTCACGTCAGGTTGTCTGCCCATGTCAGCTTCTAGAAAGACATGAGCTTTGCTAGCTTACTCTGTATAGTACTTAGTTTAGTGTCGGGTTCAAATGAGTGCTTTGTTTTTTGGATGATTTAGCCATATGTTGTTTAATCTTCCCCAGGTTTCTGCAGTGCTTCCTAGTCCGATCCATTTATACTCATCACCCATTATCCTCATCTATATAGAGGCTGGCTTACTTTGTTTTCCTTATTTTTAAGGAAAACAATCAATTGTCCATGGCTACACAACAGGTTAATACAGGGACCAGGCTTGGGAAGTGAATCTTCAACTTGATAGCCAGTGCTGGCTACTTGGGCTATAAAGTTTGAAAAGATAGATAGCATCAGGTTGGCAGAGTCTTGCCTTAGTTCACTTCAAATAGGAAGTGTTTGAAAGTATCCTTTCTTGTAAAATAGGAACACAGGGTTTTTAAATAATGAAGTTTTTCTCATATTACTCTCCTCTTTTGTTGTATAGAATGGGATAGGAAAAGACTTTTGCCTTTCTGTGGCACTTTATTTCACTTTTAAATTGTTCTTGTCTTTAAAAAGGCAGAGGAATCATGTAAGTGTTTGCTATTGGGAAGGTATTATTGACTAATGAATTTGACTCAGGTGAAATGTTGTGCCAGGTTCTAGAACTAAACTTGTTTTACTGTTGAGTGAAATGGGTCTTGGGAAACTTTAGGGCTCCATTAAAGTTGTGAATTTTCTCTGGCGGGGTTGGGGTGGGGAGTACAGGAACTCAAACAATTAGTATATAGTTAGCCAGACTTAAGCTGATCAGCGTATAGGACAGCAGGAGAAACTGCCGTGGGTATAATGATGGCAGTGAGAGCATTAAACTGTCTTGTTTAGGACTCTGTTGTTAGAAACTCAAATGAGCATTAGAAAGTAGCTAATCATGAATTCAAAGTTACTGTAAAACATGTACTAAGTAATTATTAGTCCTGTTTCATGAATGAGGAGTAGCTGTCTTAAGCATCAAAACAAGGGGTGTGGATGTGAAAAATCAAGTATTTTACTCCTATTTTTAATAATGTTGTTAAGGTATAAAAGATTGGATCCTTTTTTCCTACCAGTTAACTAGTAATTTTTATGATAAGTGGTTGGTTTTCACTTTTAAAAAACTACACTCCTCAATCTATAACACATAACAAACTTTAAAATATAAATCTTTCTTAAAATTGAGGTATAAATGACATACAGCTTTTCATTAGTTTCAGGGGAACAACATTAATGATTCAGTATTTGTATATATATTGCAGTGTAGCACCATAATAAGTCTAGTTCATGTCTCATCATATATAGTTAAAAAATTATTTTTTTCTTGTGATGAGAATGTTTAATACATATTGACTAGGGGGTTTTTGTAGAAACTAATACCTATGACCATCTATTTGTTATGTAAGTGAATATTGAAACACTCTGGTTAATAATATTCAGGTTAACAAAAGACTTATTAATACATTTTGGGCAGTAAGTTGTTAAGATCTACTCTCAGAAACTTTCAAATATGCAATATTTGACAACTTTAATAATATTTTAAAATAATTTTAAGTGTATTTTTCTGGGGAGTAGGTCCTTTGGAAAGGCAACAGCGAGGAAGGAAAGGTACAGCTGCGGTTTTTAGCTGGTTGACTTACAGGTCAGATTCTGTGACTACCGCTCAGTCCCTTTTAGGGAGGACTTTCCTCTTCTGATGGTGTTCTGGCTCCTTAGTAGCTTAAACAACTAATTTATTTTCTCACCATTCCAGAGTCTAGAAGTCTGACATCAGGGTGTGAGCAGGGTTGTTATTTTCTGAGGCCTCTCCCATTGGCTGTTGCCTGCTGTCTCTTGTCTGTATCCTAATCCCTTCTTATAAGGACACCAGTCTCACTGCGTTAGGGCCTACCCTGATCAGTTCAGTTCAGTTGCTTGGTCATGTCTGACCCTTTGTGACCCCATGGCTTCCCTGGCCCATCACCAACTCCCGAAGCTTACTCAAAGGCATGTCCATCGAGTCGATGCCATCCAACCATTTGATCCTCTCTTGTCCCTTCTCCTCCTGCCTTCAATCTTTCCCCCCATCTGGGTCTTTTCCAATGAGTCAGTTCTTTGCATCAGGCTGCCAAAGTATTGGAGTTTCAGCTTCAGCATCAGTCCTTCCAGTGAATATTCAGGACTAATTTCCTTTAGGATGGACTGGTTGGATCTCCTTGCAGTCCAAGGGACTCTCATGGGTCTTCTCCAACACCACAGTTCAAAAGCATCAGTTCTTTGGCATTCAGCTTTCTTTATAGTCCAACTCTCACATCCATACATGACTGCTGGAAAAAGCATAGCCTTGACTAGACGGACCTTTGTTGGCAAAGTAACATCTCTGCTTTTTAATGTGCTGTCTAGGTTGGTCATAGCTTTTCTACCAAGGAGCAAGTGTCTTTTAATTTCATGGCTGCAGTCACTATCTGCAGTGACTTTGAAGCCCAAAACAATAAAGTCTGTCACTGTTTCCAATGTTTCCCCATCTGTTTGCCATGAAGTGTTGGGACCAGATACTGTGATCTTAGTTTCCTGAATGTTGAGCTTTAAGCCAACTTTTTCACTCTCCTCTTTCACTTTCATCAAGAGGTTCTTTAGTTCTTCACTTTCTGCCATAAGGGTGGTGTCATCTGCATATCTGAGGTTATTGATATTTCTCCCGGCAGTCTTGATTCCAGCTTGTGCGTCATCCAGTCCAGCGTTTCTCATGATGTACTCTGCATTTAAATTAAATAAGCATGTTACTTAATTACCGCTTTGAAGGCCCTGTCACGTTCTGTGATACTAGGGCTTAGGGATTCAACATATGAATTTGGGGGGAAACACAACTCAGTCCATAACATTAGGGAATGCAAAATTTCCATCTTTCCCTGGGAGTTGAGGGAGATAAGGTGCACTTGGGGAAGAAGCAAAACCTGAGGTTCTTAATATTGCTTCTGCCTCTGCAGATACTGGGCTAACTTAAAGTTGTGGTTCAAGCAGAAGATCAGCAAAGAAGAGTTTGACCTTGAAGCTCATAGACTTCTCACACAGGATAATGGTAAAATAATCTGGGGACTTACTTTACTGTTCTGAAGTTTTCCCAGATCTGCAATAAATTAAGTTAAATTTTTTTTGTTGTTGTTTTAGTAGTATATAAGGTCATTTAAATAATGTGGATATTTAAAAGTAAATGTAAAGAATGGCAGAGTAGGGGATATCCAAAGTCTTTAAAAACTAGACTAACACAGTGGTTTCCGTATGTTGTAAATGTCGTGTGCTTGACTTGTGGCCATCTTCCCTCTTCCAGTCCACTCTCACAACGATTTCCTCCTGGCTATTCTCACGCGCTGTCAGATTTTGGTGTCTACACCAGGTAAGGGAGTGCAAATAACCTCTAGGGATGTCAGTCAGCAGAGCCACAAACTCGGGCTTTTACTAGGCTCTCGCTGCCTCTAACAGACGTGTTTGAAAATGAAATGTTCTTTGAACTGCTTAGAAGACACATTTTATTATAAAGTGCTGATTCTTTTATAGGACCTTTTTAAAGCAGGTAATTTCACTGTCTTTACATTGACTTGTGGGCTTTACTGGGTTTCAATTACTTAAGTAAACCAGAGGTGAGGAGGCGAGTAGTCAGGAGGAAGAAGCTGAGGAGAGTGAAGAGAGGGCATTTGGTGGTTAGAAGAGGTTTACCAGGGATGTATGGAGGATAAACCACAGCATGTGTTGAGAACTTGGGTTTTCCTGTTCTTAATTCAGTGAGATATTAGCACCTGGAAGGTTAAGTGCTTCAGCCTGTGTTTGGCGAACTGTTGGTGGAGAACAAAGGTGGTGAATAGCAGCATGGTAGGGAGCACTCCAATGTTCTTGCCTGGAGAATCCCAGGGACAGCAGGGCCTGGTGGGCTGCCGTCTGTGGGGTCGCACAGAGTTGGACACGACTGAAGCGACTTAGCAGCAGCAGCAGGGACGTGCACGGAAGCCACGTCTGTCACATCAGCCTAAGAAGATGGATACAGACGATGATTTTTTGCCCCTAGTTTTTTGGAGGTTTAAGTGGTACAAGTCACCTCTTTCAATCTTATTTTAATCAGTTAGTCAAAACCAAATAAATACATTAAAAATTTGCCTCATGGTAAAGCTTATCCTGGGCTCTTGTATTTAAAGGTACTGTTGGTTTTTGTTGTTGCTTTTAAAGGGCCTGTGGTAATTCTGATGGTCATTTATTAAAAGCCTGTTTATCTAGAGAAAGTGGAATCACTCCGTTGTGTCCGACTCCTTGCGACCCCATGGACTGTAGTAGCCTACCAGGCTCCTCCGTCCGTGGGATTTTCCAGGCAAGACTACTAGAGTGGCTGCCATTTCCTTCTCCAGGGGTTCCCCCAACCCAGGGATTGAACCCAGGTCTCCTGCATTGCAGACGGGCACTTTACCATCTGAGCCACCAGGGAGGCCCCTTTTATCTAGACACGGCTAGTATTTTGTATCATCTCCCTCTGCTAAGCTCTGTTGTAAGATGGAGAATTCAGATAAGATATACTAAAGGCCTATTCTTCACACTCAAGAGAAGTTACCCTTGCTGGGAAGAGTGGTAAAGAGTGTTTGTTTATGGAGACTGGTGTTAGAGCAGGGAGGCTGCTCTCCAACCCTCACCATACCCCTTCTGCACATTCTACACTGTGCCTGATGTTTTATTTAATTTAAATAGAAGTGGACTTTTGCCTGTTAGATCATAAACATAATCCACTTTATTGTTTAAAATTTAATTTGATCAGAAAAGCCAACATTTTGTGAGGATGGATCTTACTTTTTAGGTAGATATATTCTGAAGTGCCATACACCCAAAAGATTCAGTGGGATGATTGGAATTAAACACTTTGGTTGATAGGAGTCAGGAGACTTGGGTTCAAGTTTAAGTTTTGCCACTAGCTTAGGTGATATATTTAATTATTGAATGTTGTGAGCTTCCATGAGACTGTAATATCTACCCCACATGGTTATAAAAAAGCAGGTGAAAGAACATGTAAAATTTCTCTTAGAAATAAAAAATGCCAAAAGAATATGCAGTGCTATTAATACAGGTGGCTGATTTTAATTAAAGCCTTTGATACTCTTGAATGTTTGTTGTTGGTTGTTTAAAAATAAATGAAGATACATTGGAATTTAAGAGATTATTTCTCCATCAAACACCCAAAATATCTTTCCTTAAAATATTTGTTGGCAACAAAGAGATGATTTCTACTAAAAGTATAATATAGAAATATAATTTGTGTGTGTGTTAATAATTGTGGTCAAATTGCTTACTATTTCTCTAAGCCAGGCAAGAAAGATGGTTTTAATGATGTTATTTGTTGACTCCTAACAGCTGTATCCTAGACACTTTATGTGCATTGTCTTTTCTTGAAAGTATTCTTTGGGATATTTTTTTCAAGTGTATGTATAACTTTGATTTTTTTGTTTGTTTAGCTTGGTCTTTCTCACCATGTTACAGATTTCTATCAAATGTCTGATGATTTGTATTTAAGAATGAAGCATAAAACTGCCTGGAGATTGCCCTTTAGAGTGGCAGGAGGCCAGCATTACAGTGGGGCTGTGCTTGAGGGTGCCAGTACCCACACCAGCCACCTTAGTAAAGCCAAGAAGATTTGTTTCAACTGGAGAAGAGCTCTCCATCCTCCTGTTACATAGGCCTCCCCGTGCACAGGGGTGAGCGGGACTGGTTGCGTGGGGCCAGGAACAACTGTTCAGTGAACTTGGAAGGGCCTGCACTTGCTTTGGTGCTGTACCCGGGTTGTCTTGAAATTCTTGACTTTTGATCAGGGGACCCATCTTTTTTGTGTTGTACTGAGTTCAGTCCTGGATATGAGGGAAGGCATTTGTATGGGTGACTTTTCAATATAGATACTCCATTAATCTTGTTTTTAGCTGTACTATCCCTCCTGCTTTCCACTGGCCTCACCTACAAATTCAGATTCTTTATGGATGTCTACTAGTCAGGTTAACTTAGCTCCACCTATTTACCAAGCTCGCCCAGCTTAGGCCGTAGCTTCCACGCGTCCACTTTGTGAGTTGGCTCCTTTTTAGCCTGTCCTTGGAATTTGGCGAGATCTCCTCTTGGTCTGCCACTCGTTTTCCTTTTAGTCTCTTGTGCACGCGCCATTTACGTTTCCCTACTGTTGTTTTAGCAGGGTCTTGGAAGAGGAGACAAATACATGTGCTCAGTTTGCTATCTTGAACTAGAAAATTCTGTTCTGCTTTTATAATATTACTGCTACTATTAAGGAAACAGGCACCCCATAGACAATTAAAAACGTGAAAAACAAATTTGTCTTCCTAAAAGAACAATTTTGGTTACAGCTAGGGAAAAAAAAAAAAGATTTGAGAGAATTTGAAGTTTTTTTAGAGAAGCAGAAAGAGATCTGAATTTAAGCGTTTATTGTTTATTTTTATCATTTGAGCATCTCATGCTTCTTTAACCCAAAGGGAAAACAAACTTAGCAGTTATCAGTTGTTCTTTTCTCTTATGATTGCTATTTTTCTGTCTCATAGAGGGTGCTGGATCTTTACCCTGGACAGGGGGTTCTGCAGCCAAACCTGGAAAACCAAAGGGAAAGAAAAAGCTTTCTTCTGTTCGTCAGAAATTTGATGTAGGTTGTTCTTCAGTAAATCTTGGTAATGACTGATTTAAGAACTGTTGTGACGGAACTGGCTTTAGTTTTTTAATGAATATTACAATTCTGGTAGGAAAGTTGAAAAAAGGTGAAGAGAAAAAGATGTTATTTGGGGAGGAAAAGATGTTATTGAATTTGAAATTGGGACCCAATCTTTGAAACCCTCTTTACCAAAGTGTCTGAATTTTTATGCTTCTGGTTTGTTATTGCATAATTATTAATATGTTGTCATTAGTATATAAGGATTTTTCAGTGATTCAAGAACTATACCTGTGTTCTTTTTCCTCTAAAATATCTTTGGGAATGAATAATGTTGCTCAGATTGAAGACTTCTGTTCCAAGGGTCCAGGAGGCCTAAAGGCCTCCAGCAGGATCCTGGTGATGCCCTGGTAAACCTTGAGCCTTCTGGGGATCCTCAGAGAAATCTTGAAGGCATTGGACTATGAAATTTGAAAACATTTTAGAATAACTTGCTTTTTCAGTTTTATATCCAGGGAACGAAGTTTCCCTATGCCTTTTATAGATTTGATTGAGTACTTTATTGATAAATATCAACAAACATTTATTTACTTCTACTTTTTCCTCCATGTTTTATATCAATAATATTCGATCTGGAGGGCAACAGCATCTCCAGAGAGGCATACTTGCTTTAAAAAAGCATGTTTGATATGAAATAGTCTTATACTTGCTAAAAGACTTATACTCATAGCATAAGTATATGCTATATACTTATGGAAATGGAAAAGCAAGTTGCTTTTATACTACAGACTTCAAACAGGACAAGCCATATTTGCTACAAAATCTTGTGAGCTGAACTTAAGCAAAAGCTACAGGGGCATATCTCTTGCTGATGATGGAGAATATAAATGTGCTCTCAGCATCTCCCAGAGCAAGGCTGGGGTTTTATAAGTGGAAAAGATTGGGAAAGGCTATTTTTTAAAAAACTAATGACTGTCTTAAAAAGATTCTGTGTTGAGAATTGTTAGTGGAATATAATGTAACTGAAGAGTTATACTACCCTACATTATCTTGGAATATTTGTCATTAGATCTGTTATGTTGGTAACAGAAATTACCAGTTTTCTGAAACATTCACCGTATATTTCTGCGTTCAGAATCTGCTTACTTACAAGTGTACTTAAAATGTTTTGACTTGTTTGAAAATAGTTTTATATATTCTCCTTCTCCCCATTTGTTGTTTTTAGCACAGAGCCATATATTCTGTGATTACTAAGGAATTAATTAAATAGAATAAACTACTGTGCATACTGCTGCTATTCCCCTTAACTCATGTCTTCATTATTGATATGTAATGGTTGTGAATCTGTGATTATTTGTGCATGAATTACCTTTTTTTAACTCTTGTGGTTTAGTTTTGATGGCATTAATTTGTAGGATCTCAGGTCCAATTCATTGGTTACTTTTGTTTGTGTCTTATTACTTGCCATGTAATGAATAATTTTGAAGTTTTCTTACCTATAGCATAGATTCCAGCCTCAGAATCCCCTCTCAGGAGCCCAGCAGTTTGTGGCAAAGGATCCCCAGGATGATGATGACTTGAAACTTTGTTCCCACACAATGATGCTTCCTACTCGGGGTCAGCTTGAAGGGAGGATGATAGTGACTGCTTACGAACACGGGCTGGACAACGTCACTGAAGAAGCTGTCTCAGCTGTGGTCTACGCGGTGGAGGTTGGTTTGCTAGTGTCACAAAAACACTCCTATAGATTGAATGTGACAGGCTTGTGTGTGTTATTCAGAGTTCGTACTGCAAGAAAAGAACTAAAATGGAACTCTGATTTCAGAATTGCCTTGCTGAAATTGTTTTCTCTTGAGGGGAGAAACATCACAATCCAAACAGTTGCCTTCAGTTAACAGACTAAGCTTTTCAAAAGGTTACTGGTGGCATAACACTTTTGATGTTTAACTTGATAACAAGGGGACAGTTTCTAAGCAAAAAACAGATTGAGAATCCTAAAGATTAAAATCACTTGATTTTGCTGTGGCACAGCATTTGAAGAGCATTACTAGGCGTGGTGTCCAAACCGTGGGCGTCTGTCTCAGCACACGCTTTCATTCATTCATTTTACTCATTCAGTCACTAGATAAAACGCACACTGGGGTCTACAGTGCACAGGTGCTGACAGGGGACACTGGGTCTTTCCTTGCGATTCTCTGGGGCTCTGTTTCCTCGCCTGTACCTCAGAGATTATGCTAGCTATCTCATGAAGTTTTAAGTTACAAGTGGTACCATGATGTCCTGACATGAGATGATCTTACTGGTATAATTGAAATACCATGCCCCCTGGCTTCGCTGTTAATAATGGTAGTCTGGGACTAGTCTGTCTCCGTTTTCACAGACAATCTCTAACCCTCTCTTAGGCTGTCACAAAGGTGAAGAGATGTTAAATACCTAATACCTATTTATTTCCTGTAATATCTGTCTTTTATGTGGCTTTTGAGAGAGCCAGGGTTCTATTCATGCAAGGATTTTAGTAGATTGGGTACTATAACATATATTTCTGATCTTAAAACATTTTGTACCATTTTCAAACAAGCTTCAAGGTAGTTTGCTACTTTAAAAAATTACTTGTTTTTGTACTTCTGTTTAAAGCTATCTAAAAATCATTTTTGAGAGAGAGGAGCCAATTTAGAGGTATAAGACTTTAATAAATTTCTGTAGAGCAAGCTCATCTTGAGTAGAACTAAATCAAAACAGTGCATCTCCCTTCACTCTTTGCTAGGCCTTCCCACTCTGGTATGGTCTGTGGCTTTTTAGTGAGCATTCATTTGGCTTTAGCACTTGCTTGCCATTCTCACGTCTCCATTCACTGCCAATAAACATTGTTTGGTTAATGGAAGTTTTATGGTTTGCTTTTAAGAACAGTTCATGCTATTTTTCCTTTTTTTTTTCTTGTTTTTACAGAATCACCTTAAAGATATACTGTCATCAGTTGTGTCAAGAAGGAAAGCTTACCGGTTACGTGATGGTCATTTTAAATATGCCTTTGGTAGCAATGTGACCCCACAGCCATACCTGAAGAATAGTGTAGTAGCTTACAACAGCTTAATAGAAAGGTATATGAAGTTTCTTGTGATTTTTGCATCCATCCTTTCTAGTTGGTTATGCTACTCTTACATAATAGACCACTGTTAAATAATTGATTATTGAGTTTCTGTGAGTCTAGGGTAACTCTGAGAGCAGTACAGTTTTATTTTCTCAAGTTGCTTCCTTGCATAACTAGTGAATTCTTCTGGTACTCTGTAGATCAAAAGTAAAGTTGTAGAGTTTGGCTGCGGCGTGTGGTTTAATGCGAGTGGCCCCACTCTGAGGGCAGTGCATCTTGAAGGCTCCTGGGGCAGCACCTCTTGGTGGTGGGAGTGGGCCAGCTGTCACTCTGAAATGTGGCCTGTGGTTATTGTGTCAGGGTTGGGTTTCTTGATGGTGGGAGGAGCAGTGGTGGGTGTGTCTCCAGGTCCTTACCTGGCTTTTGTAGCTAGAGCTCAAGATCATGGCCTGGGCTGGGTGTCATCGGTTGCTCTTGGCACCCTCTTGGGCAGATCTGGTCTTTGAGCTCTGATCTCTGGAACCTCTCTGCACTGTGGGCTCCCAGGACCTCTGTGCTGTCCTGAAACATCCCTCTGAGATGACCTGGATTACCTTCCCTTTGTTGTCTCTCTTCAGGGAGAAGAGAGGTAGAAAAAAGTATTATTGGGAAGGCTGGCTGGAGTGGTGATGGGGAAGAAGTAACTGGCAAGGAAGGCTGGTGGTGTGATCGTGGTGGGATGTGTGGTGGGAGAGCTGAGCAGGGAGTCAGAGCAGACGGTGCTGACACCGTAGGGAGGGCCTGGTGCGGGTGCTTGTGTCATGGCTCTGCAGACCTCAACACAACTCACAAGGCTCATTTTGAAGAGCACTGGCTTAAATTGGGTTCACTATTTCAGACTGCCATAGGTGAAGATTTACTCGACCTCCTGCAAGCATATCTGTTGTTGATTATTTGTTCTCCTTTGTGGGTCATTCGTCTTTAGAGAAAAACAGCCCCTTGTGTTGGGTGAGTGCTGGAGCAGTGTCTGGGCCTGCCAGGCCTCCAGCCGCCCTCTCTCCCTGCCAGCCTGTCCCTAGAAGACTCCTGCCTCATTCTTGGCCACCTGTTTCTCCATCAGGGCTGCCTTTGTCTGGTGCCGAAACCCACGCTCATACTCTACTTGTGCTTTCCTCCGGGTTCCCTCCTCACTGTTTTACCTCCTGTGTGTTCTCCAGAATGGCATGGCTTGTCTCCTACTGTATTATGATACAAAAATCATGCTTGTCTTCCCAGTTATATCTGGGTTCTATTTGGGGAAGTTGGCAAAATTTGGGTGCATTTTCTCTACCTTCCAGGTTTGCCCGTTGCTGCTTTTGTGCCTTATCTTCTTTCCTTGCTTGTTATTTTTTGATCCTGTTGTCTTTAGTTTCCTCTCCAAGTCAGTTTGCAATTTCATTTTCCTTTAATTAGGGTCTATTATTTTTTTCCACCTAGAAGCTCTTTAAGGGCAGGAGACAATTTTGACTCTGTATCCTGACTTGACAAATATTTTGACACTTGTGGAGGGAGGAGGGTAAATGCAGTTGTACTGCATTTTATTTCCAGCCCAAGAGATGGGCTGCCTTTAAAAATGAAAATTGTAGGTTATTCATGTATACACTGGCTGAAAAATAATTGGATTTCTGATTCATTTTGAGATACATTTTATAAGAAGTTTTCTAGCAGACCGTCCCTACTCTGGTTGTTCAGTGGTTTCCCTCTTTCTTACTGGAATGTTTCTGGAACGTTTTGTTTTCAGCCCTCCAGCCCTCTCCGCTCCTTTTGCTGGTCAGAACCCAGCGTCCCACCCGCCCCCTGACGATGCTGAGCAGCAGGCTGCACTCCTGCTGGCGTGCTCGGGGGACACACTGCCCGCGTCTCTGCCTCCAGTGAACATGTACGACCTTTTTGAAGCTTTGCAGGTAACTCTTGGCACCTTAAGGTTTATCTAGATTTATGGATAGGTTCAAAGTTTCTTCAAGTCTACAAAGATATTCACTAGCTTTTCCATTTCCTGACTTTTGTTTTTCAGTTTTTATTGTTTGTTACTAAAGCCATTAATACTAGCCTTATTTTCAAATCCTGCTCTCAGGAATCCTTCCTAACTTACCTCCCCCATTCCTCACCTTTCCAGTGAAAGGAAAAAACAAACAAACAAACTCTTTGTTCCCTTATTTTTCCTTCAGAGCTTTGTTATTTTGTTACCTGTTTTGGGTTTTATTAAGTTCTGGCTCAAAACTTAACAGGCTTGTGTCTTTTTTGTGAGTGTTTTGTTGATATAAACCTTACTTTCATTTTCTGTGTTGGAAAAATAAGTATATTGAAGTATAATTGGAGACATGCTGATGTTTTTATCCCAGGTACACAGGGAAGTCATTCCTACCCATACCGTATATGCTCTCAACATTGAAAGGATCATTATGAAACTCTGGCATCCAAATCATGAAGAGCTGCAGCAAGACAAAGTCCATCGCCAGCGCTTGGCAGCCAAGGAGGGGCTTTTATTCTGCTGAATTAGGATTTGACGGTGTTGGACCCTCAGCAAACTCATTGATTATTGAACTGAATGTTTGGGGGTTCACATTTCAAGACTTAAGTGTATAGTGTAAATATAATCTTTCCTATGGAAACGAGACAGTACATTTTGTGTTGCTACTGTGACACCATTAATATAAATCTGATTTTAATAATGACCCGTATCTCTCTTGTGTATGTTTGTGTGTTCCCAGTTATGGGACTAGGCACTGAGAAAGTTCTGTGCCTGGAATAGCAATGTTTGGGCATCTGAGCCCTAGTATCCTATGGTCTTCATGTGAGGTAGGTGACATTCTAGAACAAAGAAGCTGTTACAACTTTGTCTCCACAATCAGGAGGCTGTCTGTCTGTTCAGAGACATCACATATTCTGTATCTGGCAAGTCTAAAATTTCTGCTTTTCTCCTGAAGAACTGTTTTTTTTTTAACTGCTTTTAACAAAGTGTTAAAAATTGGTTATCTTTGTTAGTAGTCAGTTTAATATACTTTTTTTGTGTGACCAGTTTTAACAGATATAGTTGCCTATTACAATTTCATAGAAAATAAGACTTAGAAATGCTATGCTGTTTGAGAAGATAAAGTATTTTCTTTAAAAACTTTAAAAAAAAAGAAATCAGAATAATCTCTTAGGATGTAATTAACCTTATAAAATATCTTCTCATAATTCCTTTCTTTTAGAGTTGTTAGGCCCAAAGACTTTGATTGGTAGGTTCATCTATTCATTATTCCTGTAGACTGTTTTAAGAAGTGCAAGTAAACATACTGGATTTATACTGGGTTAATTCTCCTGTTCTTGTGAAATATCCTTCCAAATGGCAGTGTTACTACCAAGTTTGTTTCTTAAAAGATATGTTGCTTTTTTATTCAAGAGATGTTATAGGTAGATACACTAGAATGTACAGATGGGTTTAAGTAGGTCTAAATAATATATGTATAGATAAGTATGTGTGGTTCAACATCTGGATCTGTGTATTTGTTTTTGTACTTTAAATGCGACAAATCTTTTGGGAGAAAACTTTTTTATTAAAGTAAACATAAGGAATACTGCCTTCAGAAATATGAAGAACCTTGCTTTATGGGATCTTAGCAGAAACTTTTCAAAAGAATGTATCAGATAAGAAAGATAAAAAACAAGTTCCAATTAAGGTGTGTCATCACTTCCTTTTGTGATATATGCTGCTGCTAAGTCGCTTCAGTCGTGTCTGACTCTGTGCGACCCCAGAGACGGAAGCCCACCAGGCTCCCCCATTCCTGGGATTCTCCAGGCAAGAACACTGGAGCGGGTTGCCATTTCCTTCTCCAATGCATGAAAGTGAAAAGTGAAGTCGCTGAGTCGTGTCTGACTCCTAGCGACCCCATGGACTGCAGCCCACCAGGCTCCTCCTTCCATGGGATTTTCCAGGCAAGAGTACTGGAGTGGGGTGCCATTGCCTTCTCTGTTTGTGATATATAGATTAAGACAAAAAATAAATAAATAGCTTAGTTTCAGTTCTTGGCACAACTCTGAAAAGTCATTTAGAGTTTTAGATAACTCAAGAATTTTTAGGATTTCTAAGAATTTGAACTGATATCTGTGTGTAGTGGATCTATATTCTATCTTGAGCCTCAATGCTAAGTATGTATTATATTTCATGTGTTCCATAGATGCAGAGACACCTAGACCTCTTGAACGTGCCCTGCTGCTCATTATAAGGGCAGGTTCCCATTGAAATCTGTATGGCAATGGACCTCCAAAGAGAATTCCTCACTGCTCTACAGGACCTGGCCTAAGTCCCTACTCATCTATTCTGGTGGGACCATAGGACACCAGAGGACTCCCAAGCTTGGGGCCTCACCCTTAAGGTCTGCTTTCCATGCCAGTTTTCCTCAAGTATCATTTTGTACAGTGGAGAGATGAGGTTAAGGGCACGGCAGGCAGGTAGAAAGAGTGATTGACACTTAGGATTTTTCAAGATAGACTGAGATTCAAGTACCCCAGTTCCATGAAACACTGCCTCCAGCTCTAGCTCCATTTTGGGATCCTGAGTGCAGTGCATCTTTTATAATTAGTTTCTTAAGAAATCATGAGTGCTTATTATCAGGCATCATTTAGAAAAATAACTGCTTCTGAGAGGAAGAAGGCAATTAGAAGTGAGATAATTTCGGGCTTAGAATAAAGCTTATTTTTCCTTTAGAGATTTCAGTAATTCTTTCAGCTATAGGTGTTATCATTGTTCAAAACCAGATTTGGTAAGGCCCGCCTCCCTACCAGGCACCAAGTGCCAGTTCAGCACATAAACACCTTCATCACCCGTTTCGGGATCAGTCAGGCACACAGTTCCTCTAACACTTCTCCCATTGCCTGAAGTGATTAGCGTGTTGCTGATCAGATTTCATGAAGTGATTTCTAAATGATTGTTCACTTTGACCATATAAAAATGCCTATGTTTCATCGTGTCTTTGACTTAAACCAGAAATTCCTCCAGTTTGAATAATGGTTGTGAGTCACTTAGATGCTATGGCCAACAGATTGGTTCAGCATTCAGTTCTCATGGCTTAATAAAGGAAAAATATCTAGATTATTCTTGGCATGTAGCCTAATATTTAACTGAATCAACTGGCGTGGTAATTACTAAAAACACAATATTAAAAGGCATATAGATTCATCATACTTTCATTTTTAAAAATATTTATCAAAATAGGACCAAGTTTTCTATTCATCAACCTGCTAGCATGTTTCCATTCTTTTAAATTTAATATCCCTTTATGGATTTTCTTCATTGACTGGTATTATACCATTCCTGAGAACAGTCACCAAACATGACAGGGAAAAAGCTATTTTCGCTAGGGCCCTTTCCCCCACCTTTAAAAGCCAGTTGGAAACCACACATATAGACACCAACAGTAATTACATTGTCATCCCCATGAACAGACTTTTTTATTTAAGGGTATAATATATTGGTACCAAACTGAGTGGAGAATAAAGTGTAAATGAGAGTTTGAAATGTGACTTTTTTTTAAATGCTAGCAGATAATAAACCACCGGAGCCTATTGTCTTTATTATCAAAGTTTATTGTTAGACTCAGTTCCTATCTACTGGGGAGTACAACTGTGTCTCAATATGTGCTATAGTATCTCTAGGGTAATAGCCATTCTGCAAAATAGTTGTACTGGGGCTCTGTTAGGCATAGATCATAAGTCAGTGGAAGAGTGAGCCCAGAAAACCCTGACAGTAGAGCCATTACTCTAGAAGTTCCAGTGCTATGCAACCTGTAAGGCATCACCTGTCAGCTGATGATGAGACTCAAGGAGGTGTTGGTGGAATGAAACAGGAGTTGAACCCATTTTCTACTCTTCTCTGCAAGACAACTATGGCTCCAGTGCGGGAACCAAAAACTAGGTCTTATAAAATCCTTTAAGCTCCCAAAACAAGTAAAACAGTACGTAAAGAGGAAAGGGCCAGGAACCAGGATAGTGGAGGATAAATTAAGTGGAATTGGAGGGAATGAAAACTTCTGGAATGAAAAGTAGCTGGATTTAGATGCCATTTGAGATGATAAAGAACACAGTGCAGGTAAAAGCAAATGAGGAAACAATTCAAACTGAAAAGTAATCAGACACCAGAAGTTAAAGTTCCCCTCTTGGAGGAAAACTGGTTTTAAAAAATGAGGAACATGGGTCACTAATAATAGGAATGAGTACCTGAGTAGAAATAGGTGTTTCAGGATGCCAAGAATATTATACAAGTGAGCTGGGTCTATAGGAAGGAAAAGTGGTTATGGTAGCCTGTTATCCAGATCTGACATTGGAATGACGTTTCTAGCAATGGCTTTGTCTATGAGGTTCTGGCATATTTTTTTGTAGCACAGGTAGTTTTGATGGAATGTTTTAATAACACTCAACTTATGTGGGAATGCAAATTAGTATAGTGTAAAATTTCAAAGATCTCCCACCTATTTCTGCGGGATAGAAGTTTAGAAGTCCTGAAACAGCTGTGGCTAAAGGCCCAAGCCCTCTTACCACCCTTGTGATAAAAATATTAAAGGAATTAACCAAACAGTATCAGGTGAGTCAGTGAGCTTTGTACCATGTAGACAGCAGATAATTTATGGTGACTTCTGCAGGCAGCCTGAGAAACAAAAGAGCTTGTGTACTAAATGCTACCCTATCATTAAATAAAATAATAATGAAAAATAGGGCCATTAAATGAGACCCTAGAAAAGTCTAGCTGCCAACCAGATTGGGAAGATAAATAAAATAGCATAGTTTATTTTAATCTGTATCTTCCATACTAACCTAGTTTGTAGAAAAGCCATCTGCTGGCACTAGGCCAGTATGTCTGAATTTTGTCATTATTAGCATCTCATTTTTCCAAAAAAGGAAATGTGTAAGTAGCACGTGTACATAAATGGCCATTTCTACAAAGCCTTCTCTGCAGTCTTGACCTGTGTGAGGACAGGTTCTACTGATGGAAGCATTTTTAGAGGCAGAAGGAAAAACATTAACTTGAGGTTTTCTCCAAAGAAAGAATACCAGTGGAGTTGGGCCCATATGATGAGTTTCTTGTTGGTGTTGAACAAATGGTATCTTCTCTAGGAAATACGTTTGTTCACACCTATTTACAGGTTCTATAAACATAATTTCTAAAACAAGAAATGAGGCAGAAGCAGTTTCTTTTCTAATCACGTCTCTGATGAAATGAAGGGTCCTCAACTTTTTGGACTCCTCATGGTGTGGGATGGGGTTGGGCTCTATCCCAGGGCCGGATGCTCAGGCTGCTGTCCAGACTTGGGTTATTTCAAGCCCCATGGCCTTTTCCTGCTTCTCCCTGTGCATTCAGGCTGCGAGGAATCTTCTTGAAGATTTTCCTCCCCAAATGTTCCAAGCACAGTTCTATTTGCTAGAAAACAGAACATAAGTATGAGTTAACCTTTGGATTTTAGACACTGTGTAACTTCATGAACATAATTATTCCACTAGTCACATTTCCAAACAGATGAGGAGAGGCCATTTTATGCCCATATGTCTCCTCTCAAATGTCCTGTCTACTTCTGTAACTTACTCAGCTCAAAACCAGGGCAACTATACAAAGACCTGTGGCTGTCAAGATGAGCCAAAACTCATGGTTCTGATGGGATGTAAATGCATGGCCCATGTCCACAGCTGTGCCCCAGCCTTATTTTCTTCCTTTTGACAGTTTTTGGTCCAGTCCTATGGGTAGCATATACCTTAGAAAATGAAAAATACACAAAAATGTCATCTGTTTAAAATCCTTCAAGCTAGGCTTCAGCAGTACATGAACCAAGAACTTTCAGATTTACAAGCTGGGTTTTGAAGAGGCAAAGGAACCAGAGAACAAATTGCTAACATCTTATGGATCATGGAGAAAGCAAGGGAGTTTCAGAAAAACATCTTCTGCTTCATTGACCACGCTAAAGTTTCTGACTGTTCAGTCGCTCAGGCGTGTCCGACTCTTTGGGACCCCATCAATCGCAGCACGCCAGGCCTCCCTGTCCATCACCAACTCCCGGAGTTCACTCAAACTCACGTCCATCAAGTCGGTGATGCCATCCAGCCATCTCATCCTCTGTCATCCCCTTTTCCTCCTGCCCCCAATCCCTCCCAGCATCAGAGTCTTTTCCAATGAGTCAACTCTTTGCATGAGGTGGCCAAAGTACTGGAGTTTCAGCTTCAGCATCATTCCTTCCAAAGAACACCCAGGACTGATCTCCTTTAGAATGGACTGGTTGGATCTCCTTGCAGTCCAAGGGACTCCAAGAGTCTTCTCCAACACCACAGTTCAAAGGCATCAATTCTTCAGCGCTCAGCCTTCACAGTCCCAACTCTCACATCCATACATGACCACAGGAAAAACCATAGCCTTGACTAGACGGACCTTTGTTGGCAAAGTAATGTCTCTGCTTTTGCATATGCTATCTAGGTTGGTCATAACTTTCCTTCCAAGGAGTAAGTGTCTTTTAATTTCATGGCTGCAATCACCATCTGCAGTGATTTTGGAGCCCAGAAAAATAAAGTCTGACACTGTTTCCCCATCTATTTCCCATGAAGTGATGGGACTAGATGCCATGATCTTCGTTTTCTGAATGTTGAGCTTTAAGCCAACTTTTTCACTCCTCTTTCACTTTCATCAAGAGGCTTTTTAGTTCCTCTTCACTTTCTGCCATAAGGGTGGTATCATCTGCATATCTGACGTTATTGATATTTCTCCCGGCAATCTTGATTCCAGCTTGACTGTGTAGACAACAACAAACTGTGGAAAATTCTTAAAGAGAGATGGGAACACCAGACTACCTTACCTGTCTGCTGAGAAACCTGCATGCAAGTTAAGAAGCAAACAGTTAGAACTGGTCATGAAATACCTGACTGGTTTTGAATTGGGAAAGGAGTACACCAAGGCTGTATATTTAACATTTAACTTATATGCAGAGTGCATCATGTGAAATGCCAGGCTGGATGAATCACCAGTTGGAATCAAGATTGCCAGGAGAAATATCAACAATCTCATATACTCAGATAATACCACTCTAATAGCAGAAAGTGAAGAGGAACTAAAAAGGCTCTTGAGTGAAAGAGGAGAGTGAAAAAGCTGGCTTGAAACTCAACATTAAAAACAACTAGGATCATGGCATTTGGTCTCATCACTTCATGGCAGATAGAGAAAAAGTAGAAACAGTGACCAATTTTCTTGGGCTACAAAATCACTGCAGACAGTGACTGCAGCCATGAAATTAAAAGATGCTTGTTCCTTGGAAGGAAAGCTGTGACAAACAGAATATTGAAAAGCAGAGACATCACTTTGCTGACAAAGGTCTGTATAGTCAAACCTATGATTTTTCCAGTAGTCATGCATGGATGGGAGAAGGCAATGGCGCCCCACTCCAGTACTCTTGCCTGGAAAATCCCATGGATGGAGGAGCCTAGTGGGCTGCAGTCCATGGGGTCGTTAAGAGTCGGAAACAACGGAGCGACTTCGCTTTCACTTCTCACTTTCATGCATTGGAGAAGGAAATAGCAACCCGCTCCAGTGTTCTTGCCTGGAGAATCCCAGGGACGGGGGAGCCTCGTGGGCTGCCGTCTATGGGGTCGCACAGAGTTGGACACGACTGAACCGACTTAGCAGCAGCAGCAGCAGCAGCATGCATGGATGTGAGATGATGATGATTGTGCTCAGTTGTGTCCTGACTTTTTGTGATCCCATGGACTGCAGCCCACCAGGTTCCTCTGTCCATGGAATTTTCCAGGCAAGAGTACTAGAATGGGTTGCCATTTTCCTCCTCCAGGGGATCTTCCTGACCCAGGGATCAAATCCACATCTCTTGTGTCTCCTGCATTGGCAGGCAGATTCTTTACTACTGCACCACCCAGGAAGCTACAGTCCAAGGGACTCTCAAGAGTCTTCTCCAGCACCACAATTCGAAGGTGGCTGAGCGGCGAAGAATTGATGCTTTCAAACTGTGGTGCTGGAGAAGACTCTTGAGAGTCCCTTGGACTGCAAGATCAAACCAGTCAATCCTAAAGGAGATCAACACTGAAGATTTACTGGAAGGACTGATGCTGAAGCTGAAGCTCCAATACTTTGGCCACCTGAGGCAAAGAACAGATTCATTGGAAAAGACTGATGTTGGGAAAGACTGAAAGGAAAAGAAGAGGGCAGCAGAGGATGAGATAGCATTAGCGACTCAACGGACATGAATTAGAGCAAACTCGGGGAGACAGTGGAGGAACAGAGGAACCTGGAGTGCTGCAGTCCATGGGGTCACAAAAAGTCAGACACAACTTAGCGACTGAACAACAATGGGGTGGGGGAGGAAGGTAAATATGGTAAAAACTCACTGTAACTCAAAGTTTGGTATTCAGTGGATGCAGTATAATGGTTAGCAGGCTGAATTCATAAAGGGAGGCTGAATTCATGGAGAGAAAGGTTAGACGACATGAGAGGAAAAAAGCAATTTTAGTGATTTTGACCATAAGAACTTCTAATTGGCTCTGTAATTCTGGGGATCTCAGAATAACACAGGACCAATGTTAGGAGTACAACTTGATTTGGGCTTCCCTTGTGGCTCAGCTGGTAAAGAATCCGCCTGCAATGCAGGAGACCTGGGTTCGAGCCCTGGGTTGGAAAGATCCTCTGGAGAAGGGAAAGGCGACCCACTCCAGTATTCTGGCCTGGAGAATTCCACAGACTGTATAGTCCATGGGGTCGTTGCAAAGAGTTGGACACGAGTGACTTTCACTTGATTTGGGGGCAGGGAAGGAGACTTAAATCACTCTTCAACTTACACAGCATGAAGTGGGGGGTGTCTGACAGGAGATTTCTCTTAGCATTTCATTTAGAGAAAGAAGCAAGTAGGATGGAAATACCTAATTATACCTTACAGGAAAGAAAAAAATATCAAGATACATTTAGGTTCTTTATAAAAGGCATGCTCTCTTCATATTAAACACTGTGTGGAGGAACAAATGAACAAATTAGGGAAATAACAAAAAAGTGGAATGGTCTGTTCTCTGTATGCTGCCCACTGTTAGGTGGTCACTCTCCTCTCTCAGGGTGTGGGGGGAATAATCATTCTACTTGTGTTGTGAGGTAGTCCTCCACTCCCAACTTCCTATTAAAGCTGTGGCCCTTCTATATACTTAACTCAGAAAATTCCAGGCCTTATTGTCCTCAGACTTCACTTACTGGAGTCCTAGATAAGCATTCTGGTTTGTTTTTTGGTACAGAATTTCAGTTTAAAAATATCACTCTTCACGTGTCTGTGAAATTATTGTAATTGTTTATTCCATGTGAATGTCATCATGAGGATAAGATGATGCTTTAAAACAGACTTTTGATGTCCCAGGGAAAAGCAAACATAAGCTATTTCTTTCATTCCCCATTGGGCTACTGCAGACTACCCCAGACGGAAACTTGAGACCCAGGAGACACAGTTCGAAGGTGCACACGTCCTTACATCCCAGCCCTCCAGGCTAGCCAAGATGAGCACAGTTGCTTCAAGTGAATCAGGTACACATGTCAGCCCTATATATTCAGCATGACTTATATGGGGAAGAAAAATTTTGGTTTTACAGACAAAACTTTTTGTTAATGGAGTCATGTCAAACTATGCTCCTTCAGGATTAAATAATTTCAGCATTATGGCACTCAGATTAAATGTTCAGGCAGCTGACTCATTGTTCACTTCATGCATTATACAAAATACCCATGAAATAAGCCAGGCAACCAAAGTTTCATATGAAGGAGAAAATGCTGATGGCCTGCTACCTGCAGCACTGCACTGTGGGTTCGAAGAGTTCTCAGAAACAAAGAATGGCAAGAGACAAAGGGTGTTTGTGAAACCCAACATGTCCCACAGGGAAGGCACCCAGTGGCCCCTCCTGGCTGCTTACCTCGGCTTTCCCTCAGTGGCTCTCCGTCAGGCTCTCAGTGTCACACTCCTTGGGCGGTTCCCCTCCGCCTGGCAGCTCGCTCTCGATTTCCCACAGCACGTCATCCTCATCCTCCAGGTTGCTGGAGATGTGGCACTTCTTGAACCCTTGGACGATGGACTCGCTCGAGATGCTATTCCACGCCACCATGACCCACTCCAGAAAAAGGCCCAGAGGTGGCTTCTTGGCGTTCCCGGTGGGGCTCAGCGCCAGGTTCCCCGCCAGGAGCCAGTTGGAATACTGGGCCCGGACACTGTCATTCAGCGGTTTGTAGACCACCACATCCAACACCTGCAGCTGTGAGGTCAACCCCCCCGGGATGATGACCATGTCGGTGTTCATGCTCTCCATGGAGCTCTTCACTGAGTCGGTGGCGTGGCCACGGAAGCCGTTCAGGATCAGCAGCCCTCGCTGCTTGGGCACCGCGCCCGTCCTCCGCCTCCACACCACCTCTAGCCAGTCCTGCATCAGATCCTCCGTCATCCATCCATACCGGTGGCAGCGGATTTCCATGCCACTCGGGAACTTCCCAGGGGGGATGTACGTGCCCCTCAGAATGATATATGGAGGTAACTTCCTCCCATCAGCCAAGACACCAAGCATGGCTGTGATTTTCAGTTTCTCCCTCCCTGGCGTCTTGACTAAGACAGGCTTTTCCCCCTGGTTGTCCACAGTCACCCTCGAGGGCACCTCTAAGCAAATTGGCGTCTCGTCTGCGTTTCCCATCTGAGCCACCTGGTAGTCGTGTGCCCTGCGCAGAGCCAGGACGCTCCGCTGGTAGGTTACAAGCTTCTCCGTCAGGTCTTCGGGCAGCTGCTGGGGCACGGGCACCTTATGTCGCAGTGACAAGTCATACCTCCGCATCATTCTTCGACACCAACCCAAGCTAGCCTTGAACCCTTTCTCTGGAATGTTCATCTCCTGGGCGATCTCCAGAGCTTTCAGCTGCATGGCCTCCCTGGTGATGGGGTCCCCTTTGGCCTGCATGTATCGCACGTATTCGGCCACGCGCTGGTCCACAAGGGCGAAGCGCCCGTTCTTGGGGCCGCGGAAGGCACGCCGCATGGCGTGGGCGTTCTGCAGCTGCGGCTTCACTTTGCGCCAATCGCGGACGTTTTTCTCCAGCACCCCAAACTGTTTGGCCGCCTGGCAGTTGTTGGTGCTCTCGGCGTACTCCACCACCATTAACTTGAACCCTGCGTCGTAACTGCGGCGCATGCCCCGGCTGAACTGAAACTTCCCGGCCAGGTCGTCCGCCGAGAGGTCATACCCGGGGAAGCCCATGGCCATGTAGAAGGGGTACCCCTCGCCCCACTCGGGCAGCTCTGTGATGTCCCGAGGCAGACGGAGGCCAAAGCCATCCAGGTGCTGAGCCTGGGGAAACTGCGAGGCTACGTTCATCGGGCCCGCCCAATCTGGGGGCTTCATGTCGGATTCTTCCTTTTCTGGAAGACATACAGGGAGGAGTGAAGACAGTGCCCATGAGTCAAATGATTTTGGGGTCATTCCTTGATTTGTTTTTGGTCAAAATACCGAGACTACTTGAATCTGAAGTTCACTAAAAGCAGTCACTTTAATAACAGATACTTCCAAAGTCCTCACCCCTGTGCCAGTTCCCATAGATCACCACTTCTAATTCTCACAATAACTGTTTCTTTACTCTGTCTTTGCAGATGAGTGTAGAAAAATTAAGTAACGCATCAAGGTGGCAAAGCCGGGAAGTGACACAGGCTGGCAACTGAACACAGGCACCCAGCTTGAGTAATGTACTGACTGTGAGGGCCACGCTTGGGCCAAAATAACCTTCACCTGGGTGAGAAGCCAAATGCAACCCATTCTACACATAGTGTTACAGAATTTCTATCATCATGAACTGAATCATATCCCTTAAACAAAATCTATAGCAATACCACACTTAGCAAAGTTAAGCTTATAAGGCTTAACTTATAAGTTTGCATAAGGTATGGTTTTATAAGGTATGGTTTTTGCATACCCATGTCAGAACTGGGTTTCACTGTATGTTTCTATTTAGAGAGTGGTCACAGAAATTAGATATTACTCAGGGATATTACCATATGTCACCAAAACTAAGAACCCATTGATTGCAAGATGTACCATTTATATGCCATTAAGAAAAAAAAAAAAAGAAAAAAACCAATACAATATTGTAAAGTAATTAGCCTCCACTTAAAATAAATAAATTTATAATAAAAAAAAATGCCACTAGTGAAACTGGAACATGCCATCAGTTTTAAGTGTTAGTCACTCAGTCGTGTCCAACTCTTTGCGATGCCACGGACTGTAGCCCAGGTTCCTCTGTCCATGGAATTCTCCAGGCAAGAATACTGGAGTGGGTTACCATTCCCTTTTCCAAGGGATCTTCCTGATCCAGGGATTGAACCTGGGTCTTTGGTATTGCATGCAGATTCTTAACTGTCTGAGCCACCAGGGAAGACCCAGCAGTTTTAACAAGCATTCTTAATTGCAGAGATGTTAAAGTGATGAGAGAAATACATCTTTTAGAATCAATGAAACACAGAATTTTAAACTATTACTTATAGAGAGAAGGCAAATAAAATCACTCTGGCTGCTGGGAAGCTGTATTTATCCAACTCCTGCTCTCTCATTGTTTCTCGGTACAACGCTGTATGCTTCTTTAGATGTATTTGCTCAAATGTGTACTACAGCTGCTACTGCTTTTTCTATCCAAGATGAAGTAGACAGGAAGTCAAGCAAAGCACCCTGGATGCATGCTTTGTCACGCTGTTTTCCTTAGTTTTCAGAAGTGTGTGGTGTGCTCCCAAGGCACTCAGGATGTGCACTGGACCAAAGCCACACAAACTTCAATTTCATTCACCTGCATACGAGGTTGCATGTTGAGATTTATAACCCGCAGTTGACAGATGAAGAAATGGACAATCAGAGAGGTGGATGAAGTTGCCTAAGGTCACACAGCATGGGAAACAAGGAGATTTTTAAACTCCAAAGCCCATAGCTTTTCTGCCTCAGAACCTTGCCTTAGGCTTAAATACCCCCCAGAATGTACCTTAATGTAAACTTAAAATCCATCTTCATAATTCTCCCACTGGATGCCTTCTGGATTGGGTTAATCATAGTACCTGCAAAGGTTCCTCCTTGGAGCTGCCATTCGTCAGAATTCTGAGACTCCTCCTCCCTTTCCAACCGAGTGATCATGTCAGGCTTAGGGAATGGGAATTCTGTTTACAGGAAATAAAACAGGTTAACAGCTGTGTTACTGTCTTGGACAATTGCCAAAATAAGTACTTTGTGATACTTAAGCAAACCTCCCATCCACTCTCACCCCTACAGTCTTCTCAGTATGGAGATTTATGAAAGGCCGTAGAGAAGAATCAAGGATACTTAAAGAAAAACTATGATGGGAAATACGTCTGTCCAAGGGAATTTATGGATCTTTGCTAATGAGGGGCCGGACTAGCAATGACAAAAACGAACTGCATTTAGCAGGGAAGTGGGTGTATGCAGCCACTGATCTAATGAGCATTCCAGTACCTGCATGAGCCAAGTGGGGAAATCCCTCCAAATGGTTAGACTCTAATAATATCAGTGCTGGGAGGGAAGCAACAAGGATTCTTTGGGGATATGTCCCCAAGCTTCTGAGGCTGACAGGATAACAGCGAGGCCTGCCTTCTCTCCTAGGAGAGAAGTATAAAGTACAGGCCCAGATCCACAGTGACATTTCCTAGATGTCTTTTTTTTTTTTTTTTTTTTGATAAGTATGCCTGGGTTGAATGAGGATGGTTCTGAGAGCTGGCATAAGCTGCTGAGTAGGAGGACACAATATTTATATCCTGCCTAATCAAAAACAGGAAATTAAATGGACACAGGCATTGAGGGGACAGAGTCCAGGTTCAGGAGAGAGGTATGTTGGATACACCTGAGAAGAGAGACATGGAAGCAATTCTCTGGGCTCAGAGCTTCTAAGGGACAAAGGAAAACAAAGTTTTACCCAGAGACAGGACAGTTTCATAATTCATCCTCATGACCTCCCGGTAGAGAGCCTTTTGTTGCTCCGTCAAAACTTCCCACTCCTCATCGGAAAAATATATGGCCACCTCATCAAATAGGGCTGGCACCTGCAACAGTGAACAGGCTTTTCTCAACGACTAGTTGGCACACGCAGACACAGATCACACACCATTGTCTCACAAGGGCGGCCTGGGCCCAGAGACACATCAGTCCGCACACGGCTCCAAGAAGCAAAATCTGGATGTCAACAAGCTCCTCTGTGCCCTGCTGAGTGTTTACCACACTCCCATTCATGGATAAGGAGAGCAGAACCTTGAGATGAAAACTCCCCACCATGGATCACCAGGTCGAGAGACTGGATCCCCATCCAAAGCAGGGAGAGCTGATCACAGCTCAGCCCCCACCCAGAGCCAGTCAACCACAGGAATGAGCACCCTGAGACGGTTCCCCTGCCAACACAGCCCTGCTGTCTCCCTCAGTCACAGACCCTCAGACCACGGGGGTGCTGGCGGTTGCCTGGGCACTAGTCTCCAGTTGCAGAGCACTAGCCCCAGTGTATGACTCAGAACCCCAGAGCTGCCCGGGGAGGAGCCGGTAAGAGAAGGGACCTCATCTGGCCTTTTCCAATCCATAAGAGGATGAGGAGGAGGAGAGAAGGGCTAATTAGAGCTTCAATTTATGTAATGAGATACTAGAGCAAACTGGTTTGCTTTGACGCCTAGACCCACAGCAGAAAGCCCTAAAGACAGAGCTCCACTCCCCGCTCCCGTACCTCCCCGACACCATGGGCCAGTGGGAGAGGGTGCCCACGTGGTCAAATGCAGCCAAGCCACCCAGACCAACCTCCTCTTGTTCAAGTCTTTCCTTTCTTTTTACTATGTGTCATCTTGCAGTCATTAAAAATCCTATTCCAAAGCTCATCATATTTAGTGGTAAAGCATCACTGGGCTGCTGCGTTCAGAGCTATTTCCTGTGGCACAGTCTAGGGCCTGGGAGGGGATCATGATGATGTTTAGAAAGTGTCTGCACGGTCTGCAGCTTCTTCAGGTGTCTGGCCATCAGTCATTTAGACCTCCTGGCCTTTCCGCCTTATTCACAAAGTCCACCCCATCCCTCCTCACCCTCACAGCCCCCTTCCACATAGGGAGAACTTTCTGCAAAAGGCTCTGTAACTGCTTCATTTATTTTCCCCCACAACCCCATTTAATCCAGGAGGAAACTGGCTCTGAGCAGCCCTGTTTCTGGTCTAAAAATCACACAGCCAATAAACAATAGGGTTGAGGCTGGGACCTAGGATGTCTGATTTCAAGGCTCTGGCCCTTACAGAGGGCAGAATGGCCTCCCTGGTACCCAGCTTGCAGGCTTGCACTTCTACCCCACACGCTCAGTGGAACTTCACTCCTGCAGTTCCTTGAACAAACCATTCCCACCCCTCCAAAGACCAGGAGGTCTCTATACATGCTGCTTCAGAAGTCTTCCTCATTCTTGGCCTGGCTGACACCCATCCGCCTTCCAAGATTCAGCCCAGATATCCTGTTCCCTGGGTAAGCTGGCCTCAACCTGGGCTGTGTGCCTTGTAATGCCCTGGGCTCAAGCTCTGTGGCACTTATCACACTGCAGGATCCTCTTGGTTTACCTGTCTGCTTCTTTCACTAGAGTATTAGCTCACTGAGGGCAGAACCTGGGCTTATTTTGTTTTGTTCCCCTAAGCCTAGGACACTTCCTGTAGAAAGTAATCCCTTGAAATGGTGTTTTTGAGTCAAAGATTTAAGTATATACTCTCTTGGCTTCTCTTGTTCTACCTGGAATAGTTTCAAATAATCATTAAAATTTATCTGTCACAAAACTGAGCCTACTCTTTTGAGTAAGAATGGACAAAAATGCCTAGTGTAAAATACTAGGAGGTATAATGGATGGGTCTCCGGGCTCTGCTCAGATTTCATCGATCTGGAAAGCCAGGCAGCTAGGAATTTTCCATCCCACCCCATCCCACTTCCCAGGCTTTTGAACAACTCTCCCTTTGGCCTTTTCTCTCCCTAGGAAATTTCAGATCTAGGCTATACCTATTTATAGTCCCTTTCCCTTTGCTGATAAAACAGGACACAGGACGGGCTGTGCCTGTCATTTCAGAAGGGCGATCCCTATCAACACTCATAGAAGGTAACACGTACCCAGTGTGACAAAAATACAGCAGCCCTGGAGTGGTGAGCAGGCACCTGGAGGCTGGGGTTGGATTCATCTCCTCCCATTTACGACTGAGCCACAGAGGGTCCTCAGACAAGCCCACATGATGCTTCAGAGGCACACGGTGTAGTGTGGCTTAGCGATGCTGCTCACAGCAACCTTCTGTGAGAACTGAGCAAGCCTTTAGCCAGGCCCTGGTGTGCAGGCCTCCCTGCTCTCTACAGAGGCCTTTTATCTGGCCAAGCACAGAAGAAGGTAAACAGGGCCAGCCCTGGGCCAAACTCAGAAATCAGGCAGCCAGCGTCCAACCCCCAGACACCCACCCTTGCTTGGCCTCACAGGTAGGGGCCCTCGATCCCTGCCCTCCTTCCTTCCCAGAAGGTCAAGGTCTCATCAGATAGGTGTTCTTCCTTCTGCTTGTGTGCACTGCCTCGCTCGGCCCCAAGAGCTGGCATTCCAATGCTTATCTAACCATCCTAGAGTACTTACACGCTGCCCAGGCATGCTGACGAAGCTGTATAACCACTCAACAAAGACAGTGGGGCTCTTAGGGCAGAGGCCTGGGACCAGTGCACTGATAGAGTGCCAGGCACTGTGTAGGGCACTCTTTCTTGCACTTTTATTGAATCCTTTAGATAATACAAGGATACAGGGATCACTACCCCAGTTTTATGGGTGAGCAAAAGGCTGATAAGCATCTTGCCCAAGATCACAGAGTTAGCAAGTCTGACTCCCATGCCCACACTTTCTCAGCAGGTCACTTAGGCCCCTGCTTCGTGGCAGTAGGAAACCCCAGGGTCCCTTAAGCAAGATGAACCGAGGACTTCTTCCTCAGAGCTTCTAAGGAGAGAGCTCAGACTCCAGGGTGCAGCATATACCCCCGAGTGGCTGGCTTGAGCCTGGGGCCCGCCCTTCTTCTCTCAACCGTCTCCTCCACTCCCCGACACGCACTGCAGGCTCCAGCTGCAAGAGCTGCTGCTGACTCTACACATAAACTTTTTTTCCCAGTGCCTGTGCTCCTGGCTTCCTAGATAGCAAGATCTTCCATTCCCTTGGCTGGTTCTACCTCTGCCTAAGACTTGGTTCAAAGTACATCTTCCCTTTTCTCTAGCTGAAATTGTATTTCTACTCCAATTCTCCCATGCAATATTACCCTTATAGCATGGTTTAAGATTGCTTAAGAAAGCTTTTATTGATCACCCTAACACAACCTACAGCCAAAACACATATGTAAGAGACAGATTTGATCGTTTTCTTCTAGTTGCCCTGGAACAGGATTTTTTTCACTCAGCACTGCTGACACTTCTGGCCAGATCATTCTCTGTTGCAGGGCTGTCCTGGGCATCACAGATGTACGGCAGCATCCCGGGCCTCTACCCAGGAGATGCCAGTAGGCTCTCCCACTTCCCAAGTTCCACCACAAGTCATGATAACCAGAAATGTCTCCACCCAGATGTACCTGGGAGGGGGCAAAACTACGTACTACTCAAGACCAGGTCTTTGCCTGCTTTTTCCAGGAGTTCTCAGGCCTGTAGGAGAGACTGACATCTACCATAGAATTCCAAATACTGTGCAATTAATCAGATTTACTTTCCTGTCTTACTCATAAAACAAGTATTAATAATTCCATGAGACTAAGGACTTTGTGTTAATGACACTCAGCACTGCGCTGAGCAACTGTAGATGGATGGCCGGTTGCTTGGATGCCACACGTGCCAGTCCTCCTCCTCCAGTCCAAGCCAAGCATGGGCTTCACCTTGCTCCTCTCTGTGTTGTCCCAACAGATTCTAATGCTTGCTTCTACTGCACCCGTTTTGCATGTTTCTCCATCCTGTCTAAATGTTCTCGGTTGGCCAGTATAGCCTCAAAGCATTGAGTTCTTGCTCGGGGCTAGATGGGATGACTCCTGCACTCTAAAATCTCCCCAGCTGCAGGGATTAGAACTGAGGAGGACAGCAGCATGGTCTGAAGAGACAGAAGCAGTCCAGCTTCAACAGCTAGACTGGCAAACCCGCAGCCTGGAGTCGTATTTTTTTTTTTTTTTCCTAATTGAGTATAACATACATACAACAAAATGCACTACTTTTAAGGTTCCAGCTCAAGAGGTGTTTTTAAGAACAGAAGTCAGCATACATGTGTATCCAGGGGCAAAGCAGATAACCCTGCTGCACCTCATGCAGTGGGAGGGGAGTAGGACGAGATAGTTTGCAAAGACCGTGATTCTATGGATACAGATCTCTCATTGGAAACAAAGCGTACTATGTATACCAATGACATTCATACACAGTGGAAAACCAAGCAGAGAAAAGGAATGTCATTTGGTGCTTATTTAAAATGTTTACCATGCACGCTGAGTTATCATGAAGTCCAGTAAGTACTGCAAATAATGTATACAACTATAAGTATCTGTTCCATTTATGCTTTAAATTTGAATTCTATCACGCTACAATGTTCGGATGTGCTCCCTACTCACTGCTGCCTACCATCCCAATCCAAGGCCAGCTGGAAATGCAGTTCTGTCCTGTGTCAACTACCGTAAGAGGTGTTCACACAGAACCAGCTGGCCTCATCCCATACAGCTCTCCTCATATCAGCTCAGTGCCCCAAGACTTAAATGGTTTAAGTGGTTCCCTTCAATCAGCAGTAGGTGACAAAGATTTTCTCCTCACCCCAAACTTGGTCAGCCTCTGAGCCCTCTTCTCCACTAGGCCTCTACCCTGGACACATACACAGCTGCTATGGTCCACAGCCTGCACAGCCCAGTTTTAGCAAGAATTTCACTAAGTTAGTTTAGAAAGAATCTGTTGATGCCACTGTTGATGGCTCCACTTAGCAATTTTCCATTCACTGAGCCCTACGCTCTCTTCCCTGGCTATAAATCCCCACGTGTCTTTACTGTTGAGCTCTCTCCTGTTCTCTTCTCTCTCCTATTGTGACAGTCTTGAAGCCTATCTCAGTATTCTGAATATTAATATATTCCTTAGTATATTCCTTATTATCTAAACAAGTGCCAGAATAATTTTTCTTTTACACATGGGTCAGCAGACATTTAGTTGATATCTACAAGGTGCCTGGCATTAAGCAGGATATAGGGAATCCATGGATACAGGAGAGAGACACAGTCATGGCCTCTTGGACTTCCAATCTTGATGGTGATACATTATGTGGCTAAAGAGAGAGTTCCCATAACCAGCTTCTCCATTCTTCGCTGTGCCTTTTAAAGCCACAGAACTGTTTTCTCAGGAATGCAAACACACCGGACTGGGCTAAGCTAGGCTATTTTTACTTCCTGTGGCTGCCTGAGGAAGAGACTTATTACAAACCTGGCTCCCAGGCCTGCCCCTCACAGCTGTGTGAGAACCCCACACCTTCTTACTTACCCATCCACCCTCTGAGCAGATTCGGACTTTTTGCATATCTGTGGGGCCATCCTCCAGTTCCCGGCTCTGAATCTCTTCTTCTTCTTCCTCTTCTTTCAGGGTCAAATTCAGAGGGCAGGCTGTGGATGCCATCTCTGCAAGCAAGATTCAGTTCAGAAAAATCAGGTGCTAGTGTGAACTCTTCAGAGCCTGTGAAGGGGGCAGCTCAGGTTACACAAACCTTTTTAGCCCCAGGACAGTTCAGGGGAACAAGAGAAAGGGAAGAGCCAGGTCTGGGGAGCAAGGGCTTCAAGGAAAGCACCAGGAAGGTGTGGAAGGTGACATTTAGTTATGAAAAGAAGAGGGTTGTAGGCAGTCAGCATACCTGGCTGTCTTCAAATATTTAAAAAACTGGAAGAGAGACCAAACTGGTTCTGTAGAGACCCAAGGGCATAACAGGTTGGTGGGTAAACATTCCAGGAAGTTTTATTAATGCAACAAAAGGCAGAACTTTCTCACAGCCAGTGCCACCCAAACATGGAATCAGCAGCAGGTGTGTTGGCTTCCTGTCAATGAAGGCATTTGAACTCATAGTGCACTCGCTCAACTGGGTTGTTCCTACAGGGCCAGTTGTGTCAGGAGGTTGGTTGGCCCAGAAGACCTGGATTTTCCAGAGTCAAAGGTTTTGTCCATGAGCCAGGTCAGAAAATAGAGTCATTCTGCCTTTAGTGACTTTCCAAGCCCAGGACCCTTAGTGAAGAGTAATGCTTGGATACCCAAGAAGAGGCAGAAATCACCAGGGTCTGGGGCCCACCCCTACCGGCAAAACTCGTTGCCTCTGGACCGCAAATTCTCTCTTCTGCGAATTCTCTTTCGCCCAGCTCCTACGCCAGTACAAAGGCCGCGCTCCTGCCCTCTAGGGGCGCGGGCAATTCCTAGGTGTGGAGTGAGTGTGCATCTGGTGGGCCGCATCCTCCCAGGCTTCCAAAGAAAAAAGATCCTTCCGGAGTTCAAAGTCCGCTTCTTCGGTATTTTCAAAAAGGACGGGCAAATGCAGCAAGATACCTCTGGGGCGGGTGAAACAGGCTTCAGATCCCTGGAGCTGCGGCCAGAACTTAGCTACGGCCTCGCCTGCCGGCTCCCGGGAGGTGGGGGCGCCGCCCCACAGCAAAGGTGTGGTTTAAGAGGTCCCCGCCGCCGCCGCCCACCCGCTCGGCGCCCCGCCCGCCGCCGCTGCCGCGCCCCCGGGGCGCGCTCGGGTTTCTCCAGCCATCTTGTCCCATTTCCCTTTCTCCGCGGCCCCGCGCCGGGAGCGCTCCCGCCGCCTGCCTGCCCGCGCCCGGCCCGGCCCGCCTCCCAGCCTGGCCCGCTCCCGGCCCCAGCGCACCTGCCGAGCGGCCGGGGCCGGCACCGCCTGCCTCCCCCGGCGGGCCCGCAACAAAGGCGGCGGCGGCGGCGGTAGCAGCTGCAGCGTCGGCGCCCCCGCCCCCGCCGCGGCCCAGCGGCCTGGGGCCCGAGGGAGGGGCCGCGCTGCCCCCGCCCCGTCCGCCCGCGCGCACTCACCGCCGGGCCGAGCGCCAGGGCGCGGGCCGGGGCCGCGGTGCAGACGCCGAGGGCTGCGTCCCGGCTGTCACAGCGCCATCCTTCCCGTCTCTCTGGCTTCCCGTGCGCGCGGCCCCTCGGGAGGGAGGGGAGAGGACACGTGGTGGGAGGAGGGAGGGTCCGGCCGGGAGCTGAGAGTGTTGGGAGGCGAGGGGAGGAGCGCGGCTGATGTCAGCGGGCTCGGCGGCGCCGGGGGACGGCGTCCGCGCCAGCTCCCGACCCTCCTCCTGGCGTGGCTTCCGGCTGGTGAGCGCCCTGCGCTCCTCGAGGCTGAGCTCCTGACTCACTGGCAGCCTATGCCTCGCCTGCCTGACCAGTCGTGCACTCTGCCCTCTCTGCTCCCCTGGTGCAGTTTCCAACGCTCCGTCTGTGACCTCGGCATAGATGAGGCAGGAAGAGCCCGTATTTACATTTGAAGTGAACGTAGCCTGGGTGCATGCGTCCCTGCGCTTATTTGCATGAACCAATGCTTTGCGCTTAGTTAGATGAGTACTCCGGGTACTCGGGGCCGTGCTTCAAGAAATGTGTTATGAAGAATGACCAGCAAGGGCATGAGGGAGAGTGAGGGGTGTTGGACTTTGGGGGAGGCCTGCATATGCACATTCTGGCAGGCATATCAGAACTTTGTTGTTATGGTTCAGTCGCTCAGTAGTGACCTACTCTGTAGGACCCAATGGACTGCAGCATGCCAGGCTTCCCTGTCCTTCACCATCTCCTAGACTATGCTCAAACTCACGTCCATTGAACCGCTGATGCTATCCAAGCATCTCATCCTCTGTCTTCCTCTTCTCCTGCCTTCAATCTTTCCCAGCATTTTAGGGTCCTTTCCAAGGAGTGGTCTATTCTCATCAGGTGGCCACGGCATTGGAGCTTCAGCATCAGTACTTACAATTGACTATAAAGGGTTGATTTCCTTTAGGATTGACTGGTTTGATCACTCTGCTATCCAAGGGACCCTCAAGAGTCTTCTACAACACCACAGTTTGAAAGCATAAATTCTTTGGTGCTCAGCCTTCATGGTCCTACTCTCACATCCATACATGACTACTGGAAAAACTATAGCTTTGTCTATACGAATCTTTGCCGGCAAAGTGATGTCTCTGCTTTTCAATATGGTGTCTTGGTTGGTCAAAGCATTTCTTCCAAGGAGCAAGCGTCTTCATTTCACGGCTGCAGTCACCGTCTGTAGCGATTTCGGAGCCCAAGAAATAAAATCTGTCACTGTTTCCATTTTTACCCCGTCTATTTGCCATGAAGTGCTGAGACCGGATACCATGATCTTAGTTTTTTGAATGTTGAGTTTTAAGCCAGACTTTTCACTCTCCTCTTTCACGTTAATCAAGAGGCTCTTTAGTTCTTCTTTGCTTTCTGCCATTAGAGTGGTGTCATCTTCATATCTGAGGTTATTGATATTTCTCCCAGCAATCTTGATTCCAGCTTGAGCATCATCCAGCCCAGCATTTCGCAAGATGTACTCTGCATATAAGTTAAATAAGCAGGGTGACAGTATACAGTTTGATGTACTCCTTTCCTGATTTGGAACCAGTTCTTTGTTCCATGTCCAGTTCTAACTGTTATTTCTTGACCTGCATACAGATTTCTCAGGAGGCAGGTCATGTGGTCTGGCATTCCCATCTCTTTAAGAATTTTCCACAGATTGTTGTGATCCACACATTCAAAGGCTTTAGCATAGTCAACGAAGAATAAATAGATGTTTTTCTGAAATTCCTTTGTTCTATGATCCAACGGATGTTGGCAATTTGATCTCTGGTTCCTCTGCCTTTTCTAAATCCAGCTTATACATCTGTAAGTTCTCAGTTCATGTACTGTTGAACCCTAGCTTGAAGGATTTTGAGCATGTGAAATGGAGGTAATTGTGTGGTAGTTTAAACATTCTTTAACATTTCCCTTCTTTGGGATTGGAATGAAAACTGATCTTTTCCAGTCCTGTGGATACTGCTGAGTTTTCCAAATTTGCTGGCATATTGAGTGCAGTGCTTTCACAGCATCATCTTTTAGGATTTGAAATGGCTCAGCTGGAATTCCATCACCTCCACTAGCTTTGTTCATAGTAATGCTTCCTAAGGCTCACTTGACTTCACACTCCAGGATGTCTGGCTCAAGGTGAGTAATCACACCATTGTGGTTATCTGAGTCATTAAGAGCTTTTTTATATACTTCTTTTGTGTATTCTTGCCACCTATTCTTAATCTCTTCTGCTTCTGTTAGGTTCATACTCTTTCTGTCCTTTATTGTACCCATCTTTGCATGAAATGTTCCCTTGGTATCTCTAATTTTCTTGAGGAGATCTCTAGTTTTTCCCATCCTATTGCTTTCCTCTATTTCTTTGAATATATCACTGAGGAAGGCTTTCTTATCTCTTCTTGCTATTCTTTGAGACTCTGCATTCAGATGGGTGTATCTTTCCCTTTCTCCTTTGCCTTTCGTTTCTCCTCTTTTCTCAGCTATTTGTAAGGCCTCCTCAGACAGCCATTTTGCCTTTTTGCATTTCTTTTTCTTGGGGGATGTTTTTGGTCACCACTTCTTGTACAATTTTACTAACCTTCCTCCACAGTTCTTCAGGCACTCTGTCTATCAGATCTAATCCCTTGAATCTATTTGTCACTTCTACTGTATAATCATAAGGGATTTGATTTAAGTCCTACATGAATGGCCTTAAAAGGGTTCTTCCCCTACCTAGTCAGCTGTGTGCTGGAACTAAAGACAGCTGTTCCACCTCCAAGGGCTTATTCTGAGCCCTTGATGGGACCACTGTGACCCACAAGATGGCAGAGTAGAAGGACATGCATTCATCTTCTCCTGCGAGAACTCCAAAATTATAACTCACTGCTGAACAACCATCCACAGCAGAATGTTGGATCCCACCATAAAAAGATACTCCACATCCATGGGCAAAGAAGAAGCCCCAGCAAGATGGTAGGAGGGGTGTAATTGCGTTTAGAATCAAATCCCATACTCGCCAGAGATGCTCAAACAGAATCTTGTGTGCCCAGGACCCAGAGAACCCACAGAGACTGGGCCAGACCTGCCTTTGAGTGTTTTTGAGTGTCTCCTGCAGAGATACAGGTCAGCAGTGGCCTGCCACAGGGGCAGGGGCTCTGGGTGCAGCATACCTGGGTCACACAACGTGTGGCATAAGCCCTCTTGGAGGAGGTCGCCAGTAACCCTGCCATAGAGTTGCTGAGCAAATGACCCACAAAGTGCTGAACAATTATACCAAATAAATTCTTGCATTGTTAAAATTCTAGGACCCACAACAGATTTCCCAACCTGGGGATCTGACAAAGGGGCTGAGAACCCCCAAGCAATTTGACTTGGAGGCCAGTGGGATTTGATTACAGAACTTACACAGGATAGGGAAACAGACTCTTGGAGGGGACAAACAAAACCTTGTGTGCACCAGGACCCAGGAGAAAGAAGCAGTGACCCCACAAGAGACTGATCCAGACTTTCCCATGAGGGTCCAAGAGTTTCTGGTGGAGGTGTGGGTTGACAGTGGCCTGTTGCAGGGTCAGGGGCACTGAATACAACAGTGCACACACAGACCTTTTGAAGGAGGTCACCATGATTTTCATTACCTCCACTACAGTTTGGTCTTAGGTCAAACAACAGAAAGGAAACACAGCCCAGTCCATCAATAGAAAATTGGATTAAGGATTTACTGAGCATGCCCCTGCCCATCAGAACAAGACCCAGATTTCCCCACAGTCAGTCTCTCCCATGAGGAAGCTTCCATAAGCCTCTTATCCTTATCCCTCAGAGGACAGACAGACAGAATGAAAATGAAAGTCACAGAAAATGAATCAAACTGATCACATGGACCACAGCCATTCTAACTCAATGAAACCATGAGCCATGCCATGTAGGGCCACCCAAGACAGACGGGCCATGGTGGAGAGGTCTGACAGAATGTGGTCCACTGGAGAAGGGAATGGCAAACCACTTCAGTATTCTTGCCTTGAGAACCCCATGAACAGTATGAAAAGGCAAAAAGATATGACATTTAAAGATGAACTCCACAGGTCAGTAGGTGCCCAATATGGTACTGGAGAAGAGTAGAAAAATAACTCCAGTAAGAATGAAGAGACAGAGCCAAAGTGAAAACAACACCCAGTTGTGGATGTGAGTGGTAATGGAAATAGTCTGATGCTGTGAAGAACAATATTGCATAGGAACAGGGAATGTTAGGTACATGAATTGGAAGAGGTCAAACAGGAGATGGGAAGAGTGAACATTTTAGGAATCAGTGAACTAAAATGGAGGGAATATGCGAATTTAATTCAGATGACCATTATATCTACTACTGTGGGCAAGAATCCCTTAGGAGAAATATAGAAGCCCTCATAGTCAATAAAAGAGTCTGAAATGCAGTATTTGGGTGTAGTTTCAAAAACGACAGAATTATCTCTGTTTATTTCCAAGGCAAACCATTCAATTTCACAGTAATCCAAGTCCATGCCCCAGCCACTAACACTGAAGAAGCTGAAGCCGAACGATTCTATGAAGACCTAGAAGACCTCCTGGGACTAACATGCCCCAAAAATGTCCTTTTCATCATAGGGGACTGGAATGCAAAAGTAGGAAGTCAAGAGATACCTGGAGTAACAGGCAGATTTGGCTTTGGAGTACAGAATGAAGCAGGGAAAAGACCAAGAGAACACACTGGTTATAGCAAATACCCTCTTCCAACAACCCAAGAGAAGATTCTACACGTGGAAATCACCAGATGGTCAATACCAAAACCAGATTGATTATATTCTTTGCAGTCAAAGATGGAGAAGCTCTATACAGTCAGCAAAAACAAGACTGGAAGCTGACTGTGGCTCAGATCATGAACTCCTTATTGCCAAATTCAGACTTAAATTGAAGAAAGTAGGGAAAACTACTAGATCATTCAGGTATGACCTAAATCAAATCCCTTACAATTATATAGTGGAAGTGAGAAATAGATTCAAGGAATTAGATCTGATAGACAGAGTGTCTGAAGAACTATGAACAGAGGTTTGTGACATTGTACAGGAGGCAGTAATCAAGACCATTCCCAAGAAAAAGAAATGCAAAAAGACAAAATGGTTATCTGAGGAGGCCCTACAAATGGCTGAGAAAAGAAGAGAAGCTAAAGGCAAAAGAAAAAAGGAAAGATATACCCATTTGAATGCAGAGTTCCAAAGAATAGCAAGGAGAGATAAGAAAGCCTTCAGTGATCAACGCAAAGAAATAGAGAAAAACAATAGAATGGGAAAGAGTAGAGATCGCTTCAAAAAAAATTAGAGATACCAAGGGAATAGTTTATGCAAAGATGGGCATAATAAAGGACAGAAATGGTATGGACCTAACAGAAGCAGAAGATTCTAAGAAATGGCAAGAATACACAGAAGAACTACACCAAAAAGATCTTCATGACCTAGATAACCATAGTGATGTGATCACTCACCTAGAGCCAGACATCCTGGAATGTGAAGTCAAATGGGACATAGGAAGCATCACTACAAACAAAGCTAGTGGAGGTGATGAAATTCCAGTTGAGCAGTTTCATATATTAAAAGATGATGCTGTGACAGTACTGCACTCAATATGCCAGCAAATTTGGAAAACTCAGCAGTGGCCACAGGACTGGAAGAAGTCAGTTTTCATTCTAATCCCAAAGAAAGACAATGCCAACAATTATTCAAACTATGGCACAATTGCAGTCATCTCATACGCTAGCAAAGTAATGCTCAAAATTCTCCAAGCCAGGCTTCAACAGTATGTAAATTGAGAACTTACAGATGTACCAGCTGGTTTTAGAAAAGGCAGAGGAACCAGAGAGCAAATTGCCAACATCCACTGTATCATAGAAAAAGCAAGAGAGTTTCAGAAAAACATCTGCTTTATTGAGTATGCTGAAGCCTTTGACTGCGTGGATCACAACAAACTGTGAAAAATTGTTAAAGAGATGGGAATACCAGACCACCTGACTTGCCTCATGAGAAACATGTACGCAGGTCAAGAAGCAGCAGTTGGAACCAGACATGGAACAATGGACTGGTTCCAAATTGGGAAAAGAGTACGTCAAGGCTGTGTATTGTCACCCTGCTTGTTTAACTTATATGCAGAGTGCATCATGAGAAACGCTGGGCTGGAAGAAGCACAAGCTGGAATCAAGATTGCTGGGAGAAATATCAATAACTCAGATGTGCAGATGACACCACTCTTGTGGCAGAAAGCAAAGAACTAAGCAGTATCTTGATGAAAGTGAAAAAGGAGAATGAAAAGTCTGGCTTAAAACTCAAAATTCAAAAAACTAAAATCATGGCTTCTAGTCCCATTATTTCATAGCAAATAGATGGGGAAACAATGGTAACAGTGACAGACTTTATTTTCTTGGGCTCCAAAATCACTGCAGATGGTGACTGAAGCCATGAAATTAAAAGATGCATGCTCCTTGGAAAAAATGCTATGACCAACCTAAACAGCATATTAAAAAGTGGAGACATTACTTTGCAAACAAAGGTCTGTCTAGTCAAAGCTATTTCCCCCGCCGCCACCCCAGTGGTCAGGTATGGATGTGAGAGTTGGACTATAAAGAAAGCTGAGTGCAGAAGAATTTATGCTTTTGGACTGTGGTGTTGGAAAAGACTCTTGAGAGTCCTTGGACTGCAGGCAGATCCAACAAGTCCATCCTAAAAAGGAGATCGGTCCTGGGTGTTCACTGGAAGGACTGATGCTGAAGCTGAAACTCCAATATTTTGGCCACCTGATGTGAAGAGGTGACTCATTGGAAAAGACTCTGATGCTGGGAGGGATTGGGGGCAGGAGGAGAAGGGGACGACAGAGGTTGAGATGGTTAGATAGCATCACTGACTCGATTAACATGAGTCTGAAGAAGCTCTGGGTGTTGGTGATGGACAGGGAAGCCTGGTGTGCTGCAGTCCACGGGGTCACAAACTATCGGACACGACTGAGCAACATATTTAACTGGCTGAATGGCCTAGTGGTTTTTAGAGCTTTAAAAAACAAACAAACAAACAAAAAAACCCTCTTGATGAAAGTGAAAGAGGAGAGTGAAAGAGTTGGCTTAAATCTCAACATTCAGAAAACTAAGATCATGGCATCCGGTCCCATCACTTCATGGGAAATAGATGGGGAAACAGTGGAAACAGGGTCAGACTTTATTTTTTTGGGCTCCAAAATCACTGCAGATGGTGATTGCAGCCATGAAATTAAAAGACGCTTACTCCTTGGAAGGAAAGTTATGACCAACCTAGATAGCATATTCAAAAGCAGAGACATTACTTTGCCAACAAAGGTCCATCTACTCAAGGCTATGGTTTTTCCTGTGGTCATGTATGGATGTGAGCGTTAGACTGTGAAGAAAGCTGAGCACCGAAGAATTGATGGTTTTGAACTGTGGTGTTGGAGAAGACTCTTGAGAGTCCCTTGGACTGCAAGGAGATCCAACCAGTCCATTCTGAAGGAGATCAGCCCTGGGATTTCTTTGGAAGGAATGCTGCTGAAGCTGAAACTCCAGTACTTTGGCCACCTCATGCAAAGAGTTGACTCACTGGAAAAGACTTCGATGCTGGGAGGGATTGGGGGCAGGAGGAGAAGGGGATGACAGAGGATGAGATGGCTGAATGGCATCACTGACTCCATGGACGTGAGTTTGAGTGATCTTCAGAAGTTGGTGATGGACAGGGAGGCCTGGCGTGCTGCAATTCATGGGGTCGAAAAGAGTTGGACACGACTGAGGGACTGAACTGAACTGAACTGAACTGTGGATGATACAACAAAAGTGAGCAGTGAAGCCCTGAAACCCATCTCATTCCAGAAAAAAAGATCTCAGGTTTGAGTTTTTGTTGGTATCTCAAAGAAGAAATTATTCTGACACTGCTTAAAGTGAAATAGTAGGATTTTATTCAGGGTTAGGGAGAAGGCAATGGCACCCCACTCCAGTACTCTTGCCTGGAAAATCCCATGGACAGAGGAGCCTAGTAGGCTGCAGTCCATGGGGTTGCTAATAGTCGGACAAGACTGAGTGACTTCACTTTCACTTTTCACTTTCATGCATTGGAGAAGGAAATAGCAACCCACTCCAGTGTTCTTGCCTGAAGAATCCCAGGGACAAGGGAGCCTGCTGGGCTGCCATGTATGGGTCGCACAGAGTCGGACACGACTGAAGCGACTTAGCAGCAGCAGCAGCATTGACATAGTTGGCAATACTATTGCAATTGAGATGAGCTCTCTGGCTCAATACAGGAAAAACAAATTGGGGGATCATCACTTGCATTGAGTTGGGGGGGGGGTCAGTGGATGGAATACTAAGAGGAGACATGAAGGGTAGAAGGATTCTTGCTGATGGCAAGCTGGGTTGATTGATATCCAAGATGGGGGATTCTCTCTAACCTGACTTAGCAGAATTCTTACTACCACTGGGCTTGGCGGTCCTGGGATCAGAGTGAGTGTGTTTATGTGTTCAAGGTAGAGAAGAGGGTTCAGAGGAGCTTGACTCAAATTTGGTGAAGGAGAGGGTTTTGTCACATTTCAGACTGTCCTTTAGACATGAGTTTTTGGCAGGGAAAGATTTCTCCAAGTTTTTGTCACCATTCCTGTATTTACGTGTGACTTTGACTTCTCTCTGCCATGGAGAGGCTACAATGGGACCATGTATCACTCAGTATATGAAATATAGTATGACAGTCATGTCTTTGAAGAGTAATTGTGGCAGACAACTCAAGACCAAAGAAATCTAGTCAATGGAGAACATTTGATTCACATATTGGGACAGATATTAAGATTTTTTGTTTTTGCAAAATATTCTTTTTCTATATAAATTTAACATTTTTTAGGGTAAGAGTGACATTTTAGCTTACCCTGACTGACATTCCACTCTTAAGTTTTCTGGGAAAATAGCTGGTTCAAGTGAAATGGTGAAGAGGGAATCAGGAAGGAGAAGAATACGAGGGACACTGTTGGTAACTCACCTTCTTACAAAAAAGTATTAAGACAGAGTATGAGATAACCAAAGAGGAATGTTACGCTAGGATTTGAGTCTCTAATAACCTGACTGTTCTCATGCAGTTTTGACTAGCTTTTTCCTGGGAAGATGCCAACCAACATTGACCCACCTGAATTCTTAAGTTTGAACTCCCAGCCCCATGATCTCAATTCCTGTCATGGGGCCTACCTTTGTAGAAGTCACAATTGCTAACATGACTTAGTCCAGTTCAGTTCAGTCACTCAGTCATGTCCAACTCTTTGCAACTCCATGGACTGCAGCACGCCAGGCCTCCCTGTCCATCACCAACTCCTGGAGCTTCTTCAAACTCATGTCCATTGAGTCGGTGATGCCATCCTCTGTCGTCCCCATCTCCTCCTTCGAATCCAAGATTGAAAGCAGAGGAAGAGAGAACCAAAACAGGGGAGGAGTGTCATTGCTGGCTCTTTTTCTTTCCTGGGATTCTGGCACTTCAGAGGAAGATCAAGATAGGACCTCTACATTCATATTCCCCGTAAAGCCTCAAACTGTTCCTGGGAGATCTTGATAAAGTGCTAAGGGAAAACCTTCTTGGGACAGTTCTTAGAAAGTTTAGGTTCCTGGAGAGGCAGTTTGTTGTTAGAGCAACTCAGGGGGTGAAGGAACAGGTAAAGGATTTTCTAGAGAAAAAGGAAAGAGAATTGTAATATTGACTGTGGTGGAGTAGTCTCCCCTTGTTAGCAGGGACATGATCCAAGGCACTTGGTGGATGCTTGAAGCCACAGATAGTACTGAACCATTTTCTCTTCATGTCTTCCACCCACAAATTTAATACATTTTCCATCTTAACTAAATACTATCAAACACTGTGACTGTAATTTTTACAGTTTAAGGTGTAACAGCAAAACTAGCATGAGTTTATTTTTTCTTTTTCCCCATTTCATGGATAGAAGATTCATTGTTACCATATGTTAGCAAACTCAGCATATGATCTTTTTTACTTATTGAGTTTAGAACTTTCATCTTTTCACTTAAAGGAAGCACTTTATGGTTTTTCTTTGGCATAACCAAATTGCCAGCATCACTACTCTTGTACTTTGGAGCTGTTATCAAGTAAAATAAGTATCACTTGAACACAAGCACTGATATACTGCTACAATCAATTTATAATAAAAATGGCTACTAAGTGACTAACAGAAAGGATGTGCTGAACAAAGGGATGATTCATGTCCCAGGCAAGAAGGAGGGGAGGGTGCAAGACTTCATCATGCCACTCAGAATGATGCACAATTTAACATTTATGAGTCGTTTATTTCTGGACTTTTCCATTTAATATTTTCGGACTATGGTAGACTATGGGTAACTAAAGGTATGGAAAGTGAAACTGTGGATGAGGGGAGAATATTGTACAGACTACAAACAGACTATCAAATATGTAAAGGCTCAAACAGTAGAAATGTATCTTTCACTTATGTAAGAGTCCTTTGTGGGTATTCCTGGTCCACAGGTGACTCTCCTCCATGCTGTCATTTATGGAGCCAGGTTCCTTTCATCGTGTGGCTCTGCCACACCTCCAGGCCTTGTGGCTTCCTTCATCCACCTGAGTGAGGAGAAAAGAGAAAATGGAGAATATACACCCTTTTTTTTTTAAGCCCTTAAGTGATACACATCTCTTTTGCTTACATTCTATTAGTTAAGATTAATTACACTTATATGAAGAGGGGCTGGGAAATGTAGAATATATCTAGGCAGTCACTTTCCAATGACAGTTCTGCACATTGTTATGGGGAACCTGGATTTTTGTCTCTGCCACGGGGATGCTTTTTTTTTTTTTTCCAACACTTGAATTATTTTACTCCACTCTCCTCTTGCTTTTAAGATTTTCTTTTTGTTTTTCTGTAGTTTGAATAGGATATTTTTAGGTGTAGTTTTTTGATATTTTCCTGCTTGTTGTTCTCTGAGTTTCCTGGATCTATGGTTTGCTGTCAGTCATTGATTTGGGGAAATTCATTATTATTACTTAAAATATTGCTTTCATTCCTTTCTCCATTCTCCTTCTGGCATTTTTGTTATGTGTATGTTATACCTGTTGTAATCCTTTATAGTTATTTTTCACCTGTTTTTTTCTTTGCTTTTCAGTTTGGGAAATTTCTACTGACATATCTTCATGTTCACTGATTCTTTCCTTGACTGTGCACAAACTACTGATGAACCTGTCAAAAGCATTCTTGACTTACATTGCACTGTTTTTTATTTTTAGAATTTCCTTTTGATACTTTCTCAGAGTTTCCATCTCTCTGCTGACATCATTTGTCTTTGCTTACATATGATATACTTTTCCCATTAAATCCCTTAGCATATTAACCATCAGATCAGATCAGATCAGATCAGTCACTCAGTCGTGTCCGACTCTTTGCGACCCCATGAATCGCAGCACGCCAGGCCTTCCTGTCCATCACCAACTCCCGGAGTTCACTGAGACTCACGTCCATCAAGTCAGCGATGCCATCCAGCCAGCTCATCTTCTGTCGTCCCCTTTTCCTCCTGCCCCCAATCCCTCCCAGCATCAGAGTCTTTTCCAATGAGTCAACTCTTCGCATGAGGTGGCCAAAGTACTGGAGTTTCAGCTTTAGCATCATTCCTTCCAATTCCCAATTTGATAATTCTAAAATCTCTGGCATATCTGAGTCTAGTTCTGATGCTTATTCTGTCTCTTCAAGCTGTGTTTTTTTGCTTTTTAGCATAAAAGCAAAAAGCTTTGCTTTTATGGTGTTTTTGTTAAAACCCAGACATGAATCATTGGGTAAAAGAACTGAGGTAAATGATCCTTTACTGTGAGGTTTAATGTTTATTGGGCTAGGATTTAGCCTATACTTGGCAGTTTGCTATAGCTGAGATGTTCAGTTCAGTTCAGTCGCTCAGTTGTGTCCGACTCTTTGTGACCCCATGAATCACAGCACACCAAACCTCCCTGTCCATCACCAACTCCCAGAGTTCACTCAAACTCATGTCCATCAAGTCGGTGATGCCATCCAGCCATCTCATCCTCTGTCGTCCCCTCTTCCTCCTGCCCCCAATCCCTCCCAGCATCAGAGTCTTTTCCAATGAGTCAACTTTTCGCATGAGGTGGCCAAAGTACTGGAGTTTCAGCTGACCCTAAAATTTCCTGAGTGTCTTTGTTTTGTCTCCTTTGTTGTCGTTGGATTTCCCTAGAGACTCTTTCTTTAGGCTCTGAGCCCTGAAGTTCTTTTAGCTGTAAATCTATGTTATTGTACCATACAGGAGCCTCTTTGATATGGTGAAAACTATTGGGGGAGGATAAGCATGTCATAATCTATAATCAGGTCTTCATTGTTTTAGCCTGCATCTCTGAGCTATGACCTTCACAAGTATTTCTCAGTCTTCTTCCCCTTCCTCCTTAACTGAGACAGGAAGAGGAGTTGGCATTGGGTCTTGCCCTTCTCCCAGGTCAGTTAGGCTCCGGTAAAACAGAGTTGGTTAAGCTCTGGTAAAATAGCTTTCCTTAAAAGCAGGCTTTTGTTAAAGAGAACAAAGCACTCTTTTAAAATGGTTACTTTCCCCCTTCTTCTGGATGTATGAAGGGATTTTTCTCCCATATTCACCCTAAGAACCTGGTGAGGCTTCTAGACATAAAACTCAAAAATTTAAGGGCCCCCCCAGGCACATTTATCTCCTAAACTAACCCAGGCCCAGTATCCAGTAATTAGTCAGTGGCCCTTTCTACAAGGCTCCAGCTGCTGCTGCTAAGTCGCTTCAGTCGTGTCCGATTCTGTGTGACCCCATAGATGGCAGCCAATCACGCTCCACCATCCCTGGGATTTTCCAGGCAAGAACACTGGAGCACAAGGCTCCAGCTAGTAAACTATAATTCTCTGTATTTTCCTGTCTCTCCAGGGTTGCAGTTCTTGCGTTTTTGGGGTTGCGGTTTTTCCTGTAAACTCAGTTCCCTGATATATCTAACACTTATTGATTTTCAGTTTGTTCAAGGTATTTTCTTTCTGTGAGAATAGGAGTGATGACTTCCAAGCTCTTCACATGTCAGACTGGCCAGGGGTTCTTTAAATAGGGAAGCTATTGATCTTTAAGTTGGAGATAAGACTATGGCAAGAGTCTCCTACTTTACTTTATCCTTAGAGATGACACAGTATAAGAGCTAATTTTCTTTTCACCATCAGAGTTGAGCTCGGTACTGCTCATTCGTGCTGCTGCTGCTTCTTTTTGACTGCACTGTACAGCATGTAGGACCTTAGTTCCTAACCAGGGTTTGAACCTAGGCCCCCTGCTTTGGGAGTGTGGAGTCTTAATCACTGTTCTTCTTAACTCTCAGTTTATATGTTATGTCTACAACCTTCTCCCATGCTCTTCTGTAATATTTATTTATTGCTCTTAGTCTTAGTCTCTGAAGTTGTTCAAACCAAATCTAAGATTTAAAAACTTCTGTTCCTTTAAAAATCTAAAAGTTCCTTTTTTCTTCAATAGTCCTTCATAGAGCATGGTTTCAAGTTTCTTGTCCTTTGAGATTATTTATCATTGGCTATGGTTTTTCCTGTGGTCATGTATGGATGTGAGAGTTGGACTGTGAAGAAGGCTGAGCGCTGAAGAATTGATGCTTTTGAACTGTGGTGTTGGAGAAGACTCTTGAGAGTCCCTTGGACTGCAAGGAGATCCAACCAGTCCATTCTGAAGGAGATCAGCCCTGGGATTTCTTTGGAAGGAATGTTGCTGAAGCTGAAACTCCAGTACTTTGGCCACCTCATGCGAAGAGTTGACTCATTGGATAAGACTCTGATGCTGGGAGGGATTGGGGGCAGGAGGAGAAGGGGACGACAGAGGATGAGATGGCTGGATGACATCACTGACTTGATGGACGTGAGTCTGTGTGAACTCCAGGAGTTGGTGATGGACAGGGAGGCCTGGCGTGCTGCGATTCATGGGGTTGCAAAGAGTCGGACACAACTGAGTGACTGAACTGAACTGAACTGATCATTTATTGTAGTTCAGAATTTTCCTGAGACTATGGATCTTAGTGGTATATGATCCTCATAGTAATTTTCCCACATATATTTCTATGTGCATTTATTTCTTCTTCTTTCTACAGACAGAAAGGCTTTTTACTGGAAAGGAAAAAGCAGACTAGTTCTTCAACAGGAGACAAAATCTTCCCTAGCAGTGAATGCTAGCTCAGTTTCTCATGTATCTTGTATAAGGGATACTGAGTGATATAATACCATCCTCAACAACATCGTTTGAGAAACTGTAGTCTCAAATTCAAATAATGTAATTGCCAGCTTTTGCTGCACAATGGGATGTTAGTGGATGTATGTGAGCAGAGAACTGACCTGTGCTGGCACAGTGGGATTTGCCTCTGATGCACCAGTGATTGGCTATGAAGAGTTTCCCCTGGGTGGCTGCTCCTCGAGCTTGGTCTCTGGACCTTACATGTGGAGCTGACCTTAACTCAACCCACAGCCTGGAACCAAGCCCAACCAATTCATTGCCTGAAGCAGACAAAGCTGCCATGGAAGCCCAGTCCAGATCATCTGATACATAGTTGACTTAAGGACCAGTAAACATGAAAATACTTTTTATGTAAATCACTGAGTTTTAGGAGATGGGACAAGGCTTGTCAGTTGAGCATAAGAAACAAGCCCGACTGTGTAAATACATGTCAATCATCTGTGCATGTTTAACCACTAAAATACTGAAATTGAAGAAAGTGGAAAAAAACCACTAGACCATTCAGGTATGACCTAAATCAAATCCCTTATGACTATACAGTGGAAGTGATAAATAGATTTAAGGGACTAGATCTGATAGACAGAGTGCCTGATGAACTATGGACGGAGGTTCATGACATTGTACAGGAGACAGGAATCAAGACGATCCCCAAGAAAAAGAAATGCAAAAAAGCAAAATGGCTGTCTGGGGAGGCCCTACAAATAGCTGTGAAAAGAAGGGAAGTGAAAAGCAAAGGAGAAAAGGAAAGATATACCCATTTGAATGCAGAGTTCCAAAGAATAGCAAGGAGAGATAAGAAAGCCTTCCTCAGCGATCAATGCAAAGAAATAGAGGAAAACAACAGAATGGGAAAGACTAGAGATCTCTTCAAGAAAATTAGAGATACCAAAGGAACATTTCATGTAAAGATGGGCACAATAAAGGACAGAAATAGTATAGACCTAAGAGAAGCAGAAGATATTAAGAAGAGGTGGCAAGAATACACAGAAGAACTGTACAAAAAAGATCTTCATGACCCAGATAATCACGATGGTGTGATCACTGACCTAGAGCCAGACATCCTGGAATATGAAGTCAAGTGGGCCTTAGGAAGCATCACTATGAACAAACTAGTGGAGGTGATGGAATTGAGTTGAGCTATTTCAAATCCTGAAAAACGACTCTGTAAAAATGCTGCAGTCAATATGCCAGCAAATTTGGAAAACTCAGTAGTGGCTGCAGGACTGGAAAATGTCAGTTTTCATTCCAATCCCAAAGAAAGGCAATGCCAAAGAATGCTCAAACTACTGCACAATTGCACTCATCTCACACACTAGTAAAGTAACGCTTAAAATTCTCTAAGCCAGGCTTCAGCAGTACGTGAACCATGAACTTCCAGATGTTCAAGCTGGTTTTAGAAAAGGCAGAGGAACCAGAGATCAAATTGCCAACATCCGCTGGCTCATCAAAAAAGCAAGAGAGTTCCAGAAAAATATCTATTACTGCTTTATTGACTATGCCAAAGCCTTTGACTGTATGGATCACAAGAAACTGTGGAAAATTCTGAAAGAGATGGGAATACCAGACCACCTGATCTGCCTCTTGAGAAACCTGTATGTAGGTCAGAAAGCAACAGTTAGAACTGGACATGGAACACCAGACTGGTTCCAAATAGGAAAGGGAGTACATCAAGACAGTATACTGTCACCCTGCTTATTTAACTTATATGCAGAGTACATCATGAGAAATGCTGGGCTGGAGGAAGCAAAAGCTGGAATCAAGATTGCTGGGAGAAATATCAATAACCTCAGATATGCAGATGACACCACCCTTATGGCAGAAAGTGAAGAACTAAAGAGCCTCTTGATGAAAGTGGAAGAGGAGAGTGAAAATGTTGGCTTAAAGCTCAACATTCAGAAAACTAAGATCATGGCATTCGGTTCCATCACTTCATGGGAAATAGATGGGGAAACAGTGGAAACAGTGTCAGACTTTATTTTTCTGGGCTCCAAAATCACTGCAGATGGTGATTGCAGCCATGAAATTAAAAGACACTTACTCCTTGGAAGGAAAGTTATGGCCAAACTAGACAGTATATTAAAAATCAGAGACATTACTTTGTCAACAAAGGTCTCTCTAGTCAAGGCTATGGTTTTTCCAGTGGTCATGTATGGATGTGAGAGTTGTACTATAAAGAAAGCTGAGTGCTGAAGAATTGGTGCTTTTGAACTGTGGTGCTGGAGAAGACTCTTGAGAGTCCCTTGGACTGCAAGGAGATCCAACCAGTCCATCCTAAAAAGGAGATTAGTCCTGAGTGTTCATTGGAAAGACTGATGTTGAAGCTGAAACCCCAATACTTTGGCCATCTGATGTGAAGAGGTGACTCATTTGAAAAAAATCTGATGCTGGAAAAGATTGAGGGCAGGAGGAGAAGGGGATGACAGAGCATGAAATGGTTGGATCCATCACTGACTCGATGGACATGGGTTTGGGTGGACTCCGGGAGTTGGTGATGGACAGGGAGGCCTGGCGTGCTGCGATTCATGGGGTTGCAAAGAGTCGGACATGACTGAGTGACTGAACTGAACTGAACTTACTATTGGTCACAGCAAGTCTCATCACCAGGCCTGAAGTCAAGAGCTAGAGAAATATTCTGTCCACCATGGGGCCATGGTAAGACTATTGTCTTATCTGCTCAGACTGCCTTAAGAAAGTGCTTAAAGAACAGACATTTAAATCTCACAGTTCTTCAGTGCTGCATGTGGAAAGAGAGAATAAGAATTCTTTCTCTCTTCCTCTTCCTATTAGGCCACCAGTCCTATTGGATTAGGGACCTAATCCTACAACCTTAATTACCTCCCAAAGACCCCATGTCCAAATACAGACATGTATTAAGCTTCAACATATGAGATTTTAGGAGGCAATTCAGTCCATAGTAGGTGTCACTGTATAATATTACCACAAGGGATGAATAATTGGCACCATTAATTCAATCTGAAAAATTACTAATGACCTTTCCTCTTACAAAATATATTCACACCCAGTCCAAGATCTTTCCCCACCCAAGTCTCATCTAATCACAGCATCAGCTCAAAGTCCAGATTTTCATGACTTTCATCATGTCTGCTTAATCAGGACCTCTATAAACTAAGAAGGCAAGTTATCCTCCTCCCCAGCCCTGCATACCTGTGTAGAATGAGAGCCCAGGGACAGGAAAACCACATGAACACTTTGATTTGAAAGGAAGAGGAGTGAGAGGTAGAGCAGTCATAATCATAACAACTCTGGAAGCCCACTAGGTGAATGTTGTCCTTTGGTTAGGCCCTGGATCTGCTCCTGGGAGTAACTCCCAAGTTTATGTTCTTTACCATTATGGCTCCACACTCTAGGAGGCCCTTCACTTTTCATCAATCTCCTTAGCCTCTTCCAAGGCCAAAGGGGAACATGCCCATCTTGGTGGCAAGAGTAACCTTCTCAACCTGCTTTATTTTTATAGATGCTTATATAGATCCTTATATAGTTGTTGTTCAGTTGCCCAGTTGTGTCTGATTCTTTGAGACCCCATGGACTGCAGCATGCCAGGCTTCTCTGTCCCTCACCATCTCCCAAGTTTGCCCAAGTTCATGTTCACTGCATTGGTGGTATCATCCAGCCATTTCACCCTCTGATGCCCTCTTCTCTGCCACCATCTCCTTTCCCAGCATCAGGGACTTTTCCAATGAGTCAGTTGTTCACGTTAGATGACCAAAATACTGGAGTTTCAATTTCAGCATCAGTCCTTCCAATGAGTATTCACGGTTGATTTCCCTTAAGATTGACTGGTTTGATCTGCTTGCTGTCCAAGGGACACTCAGGAATCTTCTCTAGCGCCATAATTTGAAGCTATCAATTCGTCAGTGCTCTACCTTCTTTATGGTCCAGCTTTCACAACCATACGTGACCACTGGGAAGACCACAGTCTTGACTACAGGGACCTTTTTTTGGCAGAGTAATGTTTCTGCTTTTCAACACATTCTCTAGGTTTGTTATAGCTTTCCTGCCAAGAAGCAAACGTCTTCTGAAATCATGGCTGCAGTTACTATCTGCAGTGATTTTAGAGCCCAAGAAGAGGAATTCTGTCACTACTTGCACCTTTTCCCCCTCTATTTGCCACGAAGCAATGGGGCCAGATGCCATAATTTAGGTTTTTTTTTTTTTTTTAATATTTAGTTTTAAGCCAGCTCTTTCACTCTCCTCCTTGACCCTCATCAAGAAGTTCTTTAGTTTCTCGTCACTTTCTGCCATTAGAGTAGTATGATCCACATATCTGAGGTTGTTGATGTTTCTCCCACCTATCTTGATTCCAGCTTGTAACTCATCCAGCCTGGCATTTCTCACAAGTGCTCAGCATATAGATTAAACAAACAGGGTGAGAGAAGACAACCCTGTTGTACTCCTTTCTTAATCTTGAACCAATCGGTTTTTCCATACAGAAGTTTAACTGTTGCTTCTTATATAGTAATCATCATTTATAGATCCTTATACATTGTGAACACCCTCAAGGTTGTTTTTTTTTTTTTTTTTATAGTCTGGATTTGTGAGGAACCTTTTGCCAACACAGCTTTCCTAAAAACTTTGTGAGTTTTCTAAGTATTTGATTACAATCTGCATCATGTGTCCAAAGACACATCTTCCATTCTTTGGGGGAGATGGCTCTCTCTCTCTAGACACAGTTAAGGAAATTTAGGGTGCTTCCAGCTTCTGGGCCAAGTTTTTTTTTTTTTTTTTTAATATTTCAAGTGGTCCTTTCGTGCAGCTGGAAGGATCTGCTCTATGATACTTTTGTCCTTTCCAAGGTCTTAATAAAAGCTATTATTTTGATTTGGGTTTTTTTTATTGAGGTCCTATTTTAATACCCACTCCTGTTATTTGATGAGAAATCATTTCTTTTCCCTACTCTGCAATTTCTGTGACCTCTATATTCCTTCTAATCTCTGCTCAAAATCTGACCGGTTTTTTCCTCAGCTCATTTCAGAGCTGTCTTTGCTCTAGGGCTTTAAAATGTAGCTAGTAGCAGCTAGTTCACAGCCAAACAGTCCACCTTAAAACGTTGTCCTCCTTTCATTAGTTATATTATCTGCCTTTCAAGTAGATAGTTTTATCAAATATTGAAAGTTTTATCAATATTGAATAAATAGTGAAAGTTTTATCAATATTGAATAAATAGTGAAAGTTTTATCAAGTATGTTACCACTACACACATCATCATCTTCCAGCTTATAAGTTTCTGGGTCACTTACTTCCCAGTCCCAAACGTTTTTACATTTCTGTTGTAGCAGTAACTCACCTCTAGCTATGAGCTTCTTTATTAGCTTTTGCTGTATTATATATACTCTAAAACTCAGTGTTTTAGAAAAACAGGCATTTATTGGAACTTCCCTGGTTGTTCAGTGGTTAAAATTCCTCACTTCCACTTCAGGGAGTGCAGGTTATATCCCTGGTGGGGGAGCTAAGCTCCTACATGTAGTATAACCAAAAACACAAAGCAAAACACACAAAAGCTCAAGCATTTATTTTTATGCTCATGGGCCTGCATGTCAGTTGTTGCTTAGATGATCTCAGCTGGGCTTTAGCTGTGCTAAAGGTTGGCTGCATGTGTTTCTGGCAGGAGGCTGGCTGCATGTGTTTCCAGCTTGTGGCCTAGGCTCAGGTGTGCTCACATGTGTTTGCTTTGGGTTCCAAATCAAAGGGGCTTCCCTCATGGCTCAGGGTAAAGAATTCACTTGCCATTGCAGGAGACATGGGTTCGATCCCAGGGTTGGAAATATCCCCTGCAGAAGGAAATGGTGACCCACTTCAGTATTCTTGCCTGGGAAATCCCATGGCCAGAGGAGCCTGGTGGGCTACAACTCATGGGGGTCACAGAGTCAGACAAAACTTAGCAACTAAGCAACAGCAAACAGATTGAAGGAGCAGCAGCTATTAGAAGGAAACTCTTCTCATGGGGGAATTATAGAAACACAGGAGGGCAAGACCCACTGTAGGAGAGCACGTTTCGAGTCTTCAATTATTTACTAATATCCTGTTGGCCAAAGCAAATCACATGGCCAAGTTCAAAGTCAAGGGGCAGAGAAACGTACACCCTGCTGACCTCAAGGCCATGGCAACGGCATCGGCATAAAATAACACAGAAGCATGAACAATTGGGGCTGATAACTGATAACAATTTAGCACAATTAGGCTTCCCTAGTGGCTCGGACGGTAAAGAGTCGGCCTGCAATGTGGGAGACCCAGGTTTGATCCCTGGGTCTGGAAGATCCCCTGGAGAAGGGACTGGCAACTAACTCTAGTATTCTTTCCTGGAGAATCCCATGAATGGGAGGAGCCTGGTCAGCCCCAATCCATGGGATCACAAAGAGTCGGACATGAGTGAGCAACTAACACACACACTCAGCTACCTTCCATTTGCTTTTCTGCTGACTCCCTGTTATTAGGTACCTGAATGATACGGTATAAAGATATGGGGGTGAGAAGAAGCATCCTCTAATTCTCTGCTTAGGTCTCAGTCATTAATGAGCCTGTATTCTTGGGCTCTGACCTTCTCAGGTGTTTCTCTGCTTTCTACCCCTACACCTTTAAGGGAGATAATAAGAGGGGGCTGGAGCTGAGTATCACCCTTCCCTCACATCAGTTGGGCTCTGGTAGCTTCTCAAGGCAGGGAAGGCAATGGCACCCCACTCCAGTACACTTGCCTGGAAAATCTTATGGACAGAGGAGCCTCATAGGCTGCAGTCCATGGGGTTGCTAAGAGTCGGATACAACTGAACGACTTCACTTTCATGCATTGGAGAAGGAAATGGTAACCCACTCCAGTGTTCTTGCCTGAAGAATCCGAGGGACGGGGGAGCCTGGTGGGTTGCCATCTATGGGGTTGCACAGAGTCGGACATGACTGAAGCGACTTAGCAGCAGCAGTAGCAGCAGCTTCTCAAGGGAAACTATTTTCCTTGAGAGCAGTATTTTGTTTAAAAACAAAAACAGGGGGCAGTCCTAAGATGGTGGAGGAATAGGACAGGGAGACCACTTTCTCTCCCAAAAATTCATCAAAAGAACATTTGAACACTGAGTAAATTCCACAAAACAACTTCTGAGTGCTGGCAGAGGACATCAGGCACCCAGAAAAGCAGCCCATTGTCTTCGAAAGGAGGAAGGAAAAAATATAAAAGATAAAAAGACAAAAGAGGTAGGGATGGAGATCTGTCACGGGAAGGGAGTTTTAAAAAAGAGAGAAGTTTCCAAACACCAGGAAACACTCTCACTGGTGAGTCTGTGGCGAGCCTTGGAACCTCAGAGGGCACCATAACTGGCAGGAAAAATAAATAAATAATTAAAACCCACAAATTACCTGCCCAAGGGTAACTCCCAGCGGAGAAGCAGCGCAGAAGCCCGCATCCGCCACTAGCAAGAGGGAGCTGCATTGCTTAGAGTAAGGACCGGGCTTGAATGCCCTGAGGGCAATCTGAGGGAACTAACTTGAGATAGCAACCCAGACTGTGGGATAGCTATCCCGCGAAAAGCCCTAACCTAAGACACCACCAGGCCCACTCACAGAACAAAGGACTGAGCAGAGCTAGCCAGCTGTGGACTGGCCCATCCCCCACCAGAGACAGGCAGGCAAGGACAGAAGAAGGCAATCGTGGCCCCAGAGAGGCATCCTCTACCAAACTGCAAGCAGACTTCGTTGCTAACCAAGACTTCTTGGGACTCCTGATGGTCGACATTTGCCGGGAGAGTCGCAGCCAGAGATCAGCTCCCCAGAAGAGACACACGGCACACCTGAGAAGGCGCACCCATTGTTCACCCAGAAAACCGAGCAGCTGGGACAGGGGAGGCAATAAGTCACAGCGATTGTGCTCACCAAGCACCTGGTCACCTGAACTGCTCAGACCTGGGAAGGGCACAAAACGCAGGCCCAACTGAGTCTACCCTTTGTGGAGTACCCAAGAACCTGAACCTGTGTGGCTTAGACCTGGGGAGTGCATACAACCCAGGGCCGGCCTCAGACAGTTCCCAGCAGAGCAACCTAGAGCCTAAGCAGTGTAGACAGGGAAAGCACACACGTGGTGAGTGGGGGCAAACCTAGTGTGGCTGAGACACTGTAAGCACACGCCAGTGTTACTTGTTTGCAGTGTTTCTCCCTCCCGACAGCACGACTGAACAAGAGAGCCTAAAAAAGTGTCCACCATCGCCCCCTTGTGTCAGGGCAGAAATTAGACACTGAAGAGACCAGCAAACAGAAGGAACCGCATTGGAAGTGAGAGGTGCAATAGATTAAAACCCTGTAGCTAGCACCGACTACATAGGAAGGGGCCTATAGATATTGAGAAGTATAAGCTGGATCAAAGAACTATCTGAAAATGAACTGACCCCACACTGTCCACAACAACACCAGAGAAAGTCCTAGATATATTTTTACTATTGTCATTTTTAAAATTAAAAAAAAAATAAAATTTAAACTCCTCTATTACTCCTTTAATTTTCATTTTTATAACCTACTATTACTTTGCATGGAGAAAGCAATGGTACCCCACTCCAGTACTCTTGCCTGGAAAATCCCATGGATGGAGGAGCCTGGTGCGCTGAAGTCCATGGGGTTGCTAGGAGTCAGACACGACTGAGCGACTTCACTTTCACTTTTCACTTTCATGCATTGGAGAAGGAAATGGCAACCCACTCCAGTGTTCTTGCCTGGAGAATCCCAGGGACGGGGGAGCCTGGTGGGCTGCTGTCTATGGGGTCACACAGAGTCGGACATGACCGAAGTGACAGGACAGATTACTTTGCAAAAAAAAAAAGACCCTATTTTTTAAAAGCAAACTTCATATATATATATATATATATATATATATATATATATATAAATAAGTTTTGTAACTTTGTTTTTTTCCTTTAATATTGTATTTTTGAGAATCCAACCTCTACTCTAGAATTTTAATCTTTGCTTTTTGGTATTTGTTATCAATTTTGTACCTTTAAGAACCCAATCTTCAGTACCCATTTTTACTTGGAAACGAGATTACTAGCTTGACTGCTCTTTGCCCCTTTGGACTCTCCTTTTTCTCCACCAGGTAGCCTCTATCTCCTCCCTCCCCTTCTCTTCTCTACCCAACTCTGTGAATCTCTTTGTGTGTTCTGGGCTGTGGAGAACACTTAGGGAACTGATTACTGGCTCGATCTGTCTCTCTCCTTTTGATTCCCCCTTTTTCTCCTCCTGCTCACCTCTGTCTCCTTCCTCCCTCTTCTCTTCTCTGTGTAACTCCGTGAACATCTCTGGGGGATCCAGACTGTGGAGAGCACATAGGGAAGTTATTACTGGCTAGCTTGCTCTCTCCCCTTTTGATTCCCCCTCTTCTCCTCCTAGTCATCTCTATCTCCCTCCTCCCTCTTCTCTTCCCCATGTAACTCTGTGAACCTCTCTGGGTGTCCCTCACTGTGGAGAAACTTTTCATCTTTAACTTAGATGTTTTATCATCAAAGCTGTATAGATGGAGAAGTCTTGAGGCTACTGTAAGAATAAGACTGAAAACCAGAGTCAGGAGGCTTAAGTCCAAATCCTGAGAACACCAGAGAACTCCTGACTCCAGGGAACATTAATTGATAGGAGCTCATCAAATGCCTCCATACCTACACTGAAACCAAGCACCACCCAAGGGCCAACAAGCTCCAGAGCAAGACATACCATGCAAATTCTCCAGCAACACAGGAACATAGCCCTGAGCTTCAATATACAGGCTGCCCAAAGTCACACCAAACCCACTGGCATCTCATAACTCATTACTGGACACTTCATTGCACTCCAGAGAGAAGAAATCCGGATCCACTCACCAGAACACGGGCACAAGCATCCCTAACCAGGAAACCTTGACAAGCCACCTGTCCAACCCCACCCACAGTGAGGAAACTCCACAATAAAGAGAACTCCATAAACTGCCAGAATACAGAAAGGCCACCCCAAACACAGCCATATAAACAAGATGAAAAGGCAGATAAATATGCAGCAGGTAAAGGAACAGGATAAATGCCCACCAAACCAAACAAAAGAGGAAGAGATAGGGAATCTACTTGACAAAGAATTCCGAATAATGATAGTGAAAATGATCCAAAATCTTGAACACAAAATGGAGTTACAGATAAATAGCCTGGACACAAGAATTGAGAAGATGCAAGAAAGGTTTAACAAGGACCTAGAAGAAATAAAAAAAGAGTCAACATATAATGAATAATGCAATAAATGAGATAAAAAACCCTCTGGAGGGAACCAACAGTAGAATAATGGAGGCAGAAGATAGGATTAGTGAGGTAGAAGATAGAATGGTAGAAATAAATGAAACAGAGAGGAAAAAATAAAAACGAATTAAAAGAAATGAGGACAATCTCAGAGACCTCTGGGACAATGTTAAATGCCCCAACATTTGAATCATAGGAGTCCCAGAAGAAGGAGACAGAAAGGCCATGAGAAAACACTTGAGGAGATAATAGTTGAACTCTTCCCTAAAATGGGGAAGGAAATAACCACCCAAGTCTGAGAAACCCAGAAAATCCCAAACAGGATAAACCCAAGGCAAAACACCCCAAGACACATATTAATCAAATTAACAAAGACCAAACACAAAGAACAAATATTAAAAGCAGCAAGGGAAAAACAACAAATAAGATACAAGGGGATTCCCATAAGGGTAACAGCTTAATTTTCAATAGAAACTCTTCAGGCCAGAAGGGAATGGCAGGACATACTTAAAGTGATGAAAGAAAATAACCTACAGCCCAGATTACTGTACCCAGCAAGGATCTCATTCAAATATGAAGGAGAAGTCAAAAGCTTTACAGACAAGCAAAAGCTGACAGAATTATGCACCACCAAACCAGCTCTCCAACAAATGCTAAAGGGTCTTCCCTAGACAGGCAACACAAAAAGAGTGTATAAACTCGAACCCAAAACAATAAAGTAAATGGCAACAGGATCATACTTATCAATAATTACCTTAAATGTAAATGGGTGAATGCCCGAACCCAAAGACAAAGACTGGCTGAATGGATACAAAAGCAAGACCCCTATATATGTTGTCTACAAGAGACCCACCTCAAAACAGGGGACACATACAGACTGAAAGTGAAGGGCTGGAAAAACATATTCCACGCAAATAGAGACCAAAAGAAAGAGGAGTAGCAATACTCACATCAGATAAAATAGACTTTAAAACAAAGGCTGTGAAAAGAGACAAAGCAGGACACTACATAATGATCAAAGGATTGATCCAAGAAGAAGATATAACAATTATAAATATATATGCACCCAACATAGGAGCACCACAATGTGTAAGACAAATGCTAACAAGTATGAAAGGGGAAATTAACAATAACACAATAATAATGGGAGACTTTAATACCCCACTCACATCCATGGATAGATCAACTAAACAGAAATTAACAAGGAAACACAAACTTAAAAAAAAAAAAAGGAAACACAAACTTTAAATGATACAATAGACCAGTTAGGCCTAATTGATATCTATAGGACATTTCACCCTAAAACAATGAATTTCACCTTTTTCTCAAGTGCACACAGAACCCTCTCCAGGATAGAGCACATCCTGGGCCATAAATCTAGCCTCGGTAAATTCAAAAAAATTGAAATAATTCCAAGCATCTTTTCTGACCACAATGCAGTAAGATTAGATCTCAATTACAGGAGAAAACCTATTGAAAATGCCAACATATGGAGGCTGAACAGCACACTGCTGAATAACCAACAAATCACAGAAGAAATCAAAAAAGAAATCAAAATATGCATAGAAATGAATGAAAATGAAAACACAACAACCCCAAACCTGTGGGACACTGTAAAAGCAGTGCTAAGGGGAAGGTTCATAGCAATACAGGCATACTCAAGAAACAAGAAAAGAGTCAAATAAATAACCTAACTCTACACCTAAAGCAACTAGAAAAGGAAGAAATGAAGAACCACAGGGTTAGTAGAAGGAAGGTAATCTTAAAAATTAGGGCAGAAATAAATGCAAGAGAAACAAAAGAGACCATAGCAAAAATCAACAAAGCCAAAAGCTGGTTCTTTGAGAAGATAAATAAAATAGACAAACCATTAGCCAGACTATCAAGAAACAAAGGGAGAAAAATCAAATCAACAAAATTAGAAATGGAAATGGGGAGATCACAACAGACAACACAGAAATACAAAGGATCATAAGAAACTACTATCAGCAACTATATGCCAATAAAATGGACAACTTGGAAGAAATGGACAAATTCTTAGAAAAGTACAACTTTCCAAAACTGAACCAGGAAGAAATAGAAAATCTTAAGAGATCAATCATAAGCATGGAAATTGAAACTGTAATCAGAAATCTTCCAGCAAACAAAAGCCCAGGACAGATGGCTTCACAGCTGAATTCTACCAAAAATTGAGAGAAGAGCTAATACCTATCCTACTCAAACTCTTCCAGAAAATTGCAGAGGAAGGTAAACTTCCAAACTCATTCTATGAGGCTACCATCACCCTAATACCAAACCTGACAAAGATGCCACAAAAGAAGAAAACTACAGGCCAATATCACTGATGAACATAGATGCAAAAATCCTTAACAAAATTCTAGCAATCAGAATCCAACAACACATTAAAAAGATCATACATCATGACCAAGTGGGCTTTATCCCAGGGATGCAAGGATTCTTCAATATCCGCAAATTAGTCAAGGTAATACACCACATTAACAAATTGAAAAATAAAAACCATATGATTATCTCAATAGATGCAGAGAAAGCCTTTGACAAAATTCAACATCCATTTATGATATAAAACCCTCCAGAAAGCAGGAATAGAAGGAACATACCTCAACATAATAAAAGCTATATATGACAAACCCACAGCAAACATTATCCTCAATGGTGAAAAATTGAAAGCATTTCCCCCAAAGTCAGGAACAAGACAAAGGTGCCCACTCTCACCACTACTATTCAGCATAGTTTTGGAAGTTTTGGCCACAGCACTCAGAGCAGAAAAAGAAATAAAAGGAATCCAAATTGGAAAAGAAGAAGTAAAACTCTCACTGTTTGCAGATGACATAATCCTCTACATCAGATCAGATCAGATCAGATCAGTCGCTCAGTTGTGTCCGACTCTTTGCAACCCCATGAATCGCAGCACGCCAGGCCTCCCTGTCCATCACCAACTCCCGGAGTTCGCTCAGACTCACGTCCGTCGAGTCAGTGATGCCATCCAGCCATCTCATCCTCTGTCGTCCCCTTCTCCTCCTGCCCCCAATCCCTCCCAGCATCAGAGTCTTTTCCAATGAGTCAACTCTTCGCATGAGGTGGCCAAAGTACTGGAGTTTCAGCCTTAGCATCATTCCTTCCAAAGAAATCCTCTACAGAGAAAACCCTAAAGACTCCACCAGAAAATTACTAGAGCTAGTCAATGAATATAGTAAAGTTACAGGATATTAAATCAACACACAGAAATCCCTTGCATTCCTATACACTAATAATGAGAAAATAGAAACAGAAATTAAGGAAACAATTCCATTAACCATTGCAATGAAAAGAATAAAATACTCAGGAATATATCTACCTAAAGAAACAAAAGACCTATATATAGAAGACTATAAAACACTGGTGAAAGAAATCAAAGAAGACACCAATAGATGGAGAAATATACCATGTTCATCGATCGGAAGAATCAATATAGTGAAAATGAGTATACTACCCAAAGCAATCTATAGATTCAATGCAATCCCTATCAAGCTATCAACGGTATTTTTTCACAGAGCTAGAACAAATAATTTCACAATTTGTATGGAAATACAAAAAACCTCGAATAGACAAAGCAAGCGATTCTTCTTTCTTCTTTCTCAAGAAGAAAGAACTGGAGGAATCAACATGCCTGACTCCAGGCTCTACTACAAAGCCACAGTTATCAAGACAGTATGGTACTGGCACAAAGACAGAAATATAGATCAATGGAACAAAATAGAAAGCCCAGAGATAAACCCACACACTTATGGACACCGTATCTTTGACAAAGGAGGCAAGAATATACAATGGAAAAAAGACAATCTCTTTAACAAGTGGTGCTGGGAAAACTGGTTAACCTCTTGTAAAAGAATGAAACTTGAACACTTTGTAATACCATACACAAAAATAAACTCAAAATGGATTAAATATCTAAATGTAAGACCAGAAACTATAAAACTCCTAGAGGAGAACATAGGCAAAGCACTCTCCGACATAAATCACAGCAGGATCCTCTATGACCCACCTCCCAGAATATTGGAAATAAAAGCAAAAATAAACAAATGGAACCTAATTAAAATTAAAAGCTTCTGCACAGCAAAGGAAACTATGAGCAAGGTGAAAAGACAGACTCAGAACGGGAGAAAATAATAGCAAATGAAGCAACTGACAAAGGATTAATCTCAAAAATATACAAGCAACTCCTGCAGCTCAATTCCAGAAAAATAAATGACCCAATCAAAAAAATGGGCCAAAGAACTAAACAGACATTTCTCCAAAGAAGACATACAGATGGCTAACAAACACATCAAAAGATGCTCAACATCACTCATTATCAGAGAAATGCAAATCAAAACCACAATGAGGTACCATTTCATGCCAGTCAGAATGGCTGCTATCCAAAAGTCTACAAGCAATAAATGCTGGAAAGGGTGTGGAGAAAAGGGAATCCTCTTACACTGTTGGTGGGAATGCAAACTAGTACAGTCACTGTGGAGAACAGTGTGGAGATTCCTTATAAAACTAGAAATCGAACGGCCATACAAAAATAAATAAATAAAAACAAAAACAGAATGCTATGGACCTGTTTTAAAAAACCTCTTTGTCCTCTCCCCTTGCCAGAAACATAAGGGAAATTTTCTCTAATCTAGTCTTTACTCTGAGGACCTGATGGGGCTTCTGAAGGTAAAGCTTATGAAAGTTAGGGTTCCACTAAGACCGGGCCCCTGGGATTTTAAGCTTATGGCTGGTGCACACATAGCCTCTAGCAAAGCGTTGTACCTATACTGGCTCTAGCATGGGCTCCTGCTTCCAGGAAACTGTTTCTCTGTGTTCACCCATCTGATTTTCAGTGTGGCTACTTGCCTTGTGACTTCAGCTTTCTCACAGATCTAAGAAGGGTTGTTGATTTTCAATTTGTTCAGCTTCTTTTCTTGGGAGGACAGGAACGACCACTTCCAAGCCAAATGTCAGAGAGAAACTGATTCTCTTACCAGGAAAAAAGAAGACTTTTACTCACAGAAAAGAATAAAAATCACTTGAAACTCTCATGACACACATGTAACTGCTAAATATGGTTGTTTCTTAGGAGAAGATGAGAGAATAACATAGAAATGTAACTCAGTAAAAGGAGTCAGGAAGGTAATAAATGGATGACATTTACTATTTCTCTCTTAGATATCCAATCTGATGTAAAGAGTGAATTTAGACATTTTGGAGGAGTTGTCATTGGTAACAGTCGTGTTCGACTCTTTGAGACTCCATGGATTGTAGCATGCCAGGCTTCCCTATCCTTCACTATCTCCCAGAGTTTGCTCAAACCCATGTCCATTGAGTAGGTGATATCATCCAACCATCTCATCCTCTGTCACCCCTTCTCCTCTTGCCCTCAATCTTTCCCAATATCAAGGTCTTTTTCAATGAGTCGGTTCTTTGCATGAGGTCGCCAGGATATTGGAGTTTCAGCTTCAGCATCAGTCCTTCCAATGAATATTCAGGGTTGATTTCCTTTAGGATTGACTGGTTTGATCTCCTTGCTGTCCAAGGGACTCTCAAGAGCCTTCTTCAACGCCACAGTTCAAAAGCATCAATTCTTCAGCACTCAGCCTTTTTTATGGTCCAACTCCCACGTCTGTACAAGACTACTGGAAAAACCATAATTTTGACTAGATGGACCTTTGTTGGACAAGTGATATCTCTGCTTTTCAATGTGCTGTCTAGGTTTGTCATAGTTTTTTTTCCAAGGAGCAAGGGTCTTTTAATTTTGTGGTTGCAGTCACAGATCACAGCAATTTTGGAGCCCAAGAAAAGTCTGTAACTCTTTCCACTTTTCCCCCATTTATGTGCCATGAAGTGATGGGACCAGATGCCTTGATCTTAGTGTTTTGAATGTTGAGTTTTAAGCCAGCTTTGTCACTCTCCTCTTTCACCTTCATCAAGAGGTTCTTCATTTTCTGCCATTAGAGTGGTATCACCTGCATATTGGAGGTTGTTGATATTTAACCCAGCAGTTTTGATTCCAGCTTGTAAGCCTTCCAGAATGTGGCATTTCCCATGATGTACTCTGCATATAAGATAAATAAGCAGGGTGACAATATACAGCCTCGACGTACTCCTTTCCCAATTTTGAAGCAGTCCATTGTTCCATGTCCAGTTCTAACTCTGGCTTCTTGTCCTGCATACAGATTTCTCAGGAGGCAGGTCAGGTGGTCTGGTATTCCCATCTCTTTAAGAATTTTCCACAGATTGTTGTGATCCACACAGTTGAAGGCTTTAGCATAGTCAATGAAAAATAAATACACGCTTTTCTGGAATTCCCTTGCTTTTTCTATGATCCAATGGATGTTGGCAATTTGATCTCTGGTTCCTCTGCCTTCTCTAAGTCCAGCTTGTACATCTGGAAGTTCTTGGTTCATGTACTATTGAAGCCTAGCTTGAAGGATTTTGAGCATTACCTTGCTAGCATGTGAAATGAGTGCAATTGTGTGGCAGTTTGAACATTCTTTGTCATTGCCTTCCTTTGGGCTTGGAATGAAAATTGACCTTTCCCAGTTCTGTGGCCACTGGTGAGTTTTCCAAATTTGCTGGCATATTGAGTGCAGCACTTGAACAGCATCATCTTTTAGGATTTGAAATAGCTCAACTGGAATTCCATCACCTTCATTAGCTTTGTTTGCAGTAATGCTTCCTAAGGCCCACCTGACTTTACACTTCAGGATGTCTGGCTCTAGTTTGGTGACCACACCATTGTGGTTATCTGGATCATTAAGACCTTTTCTGTACAATTCTTCTGGGTATTCTTGCCACCTCTTCTTAACCTCTTCTGCTTCTATTAGGTCCTTGACATTTTTTTACCTTTATTGTGCTCATCTTTGCATGAAGTATTCCCTTGGAGTCTCCAATTGTTTTGAAGAGATCGCTTATCTTTCCCCTTCTATTTTTTTCCTCTATTTCTTTGCCTTGTTTGCTTAAGAACGCTTCTTATCTCTCCTTGCTATTCTTTGGAACTCTGCATTCAGTTGGGTATATCTTTCCATTTCTCCTTTGCCTTTCATTTCTCGTCTTTCCTCAGCTATTTGTAAGACCTCCTCAGACAACCACTTTGCCATCTTGCGTTTATTTTTCTTGGGAATGTTTTTGGTCACCACTTCTTGTACAATGTTACAAACCTCCATCCATATTTCTTCAGGCACTCTGTCTCAGATCTAATCTCTTAAATCTATTTGTCACCTCCAGTATATAATCATACTGGATTTGATTTAGGTCATACATGGGTTGCTTAGTGGTTTTCTCTCTTTCCTTCAATTTAAGCCTGAATTTTGCAGTAAGGAGCTGATGATCTGAGCCAGAGTCACCTCCAGGTTTTGCTGGAGGAGTAGATGAAAATTAATTTGTTGATCAGTTTTCTCTGAATATCATTGCTACTGGCCTAGCTTTTTCTAGGAGCTTGAAGGGAGATAATTTTCAAATGAGAGACAGAATTGCTGGTGTCTTATATCACCCACAGGAAAACTCCATGTGCTTTGGGATGCACATCAGCAGTGGGAAAGGGTGAGGATGGGGGTTAGGGATTGACATTCAATGGCAATATTACAAAAATTAAGTGACATATACAGAAGGGTACCTGTGGGCAAAAAAGGCTAGGCTTTTATTTTTAAATGAAAGGAATTTTAGATCTGCCTCAGCACATGCTTGGTGGTATCCCTAAAGTGCTTGACCTCAAGGATGATAAAGTAATTTTGGCCTTGAAAATCTTTAAAGCAGGTGTTAACAATTGTCCTACAGAGAGTACTGAGAAACAGTAGTCCCATGAATTATCTATTGGTCTTTTCTATCAGCATAAAAGCGTGTTACAGTATTTCTCAATAAAACAAACAAACAAACAAGCCACTCTTTACCTCATATCTCCCTCCATACACCTTTTTTCACTCTTTTACCACAATCCCCTTTGAGTTGTCTGTTCTCACTGTCTCCTTCATCTCCACTTTCCTCTTAAACACCCTTCAACATTGTTTTCTGTTTCCCTAATTGCGGAACTTGTCAAGGTGATCAGTAATGTCCACACTGCTATGATTAAGTCTCAGTCTTCTAATGAGCCTGTGTTCCTGGACTCTGATCTTCACAAGTGCTTTTCAGCTTCTCCCTCCTTCCCCCTTGTTGATATAAATTATTCACAACCTTATTGAGAGTTGTGTTTTAGTCTGAAGGAATTTTTAGGACTTCAATCCCAGGAGGCAGCATCTCAAGTAACCTTGATAGAACTGCTCTGAGGGGGCGAGTGGGGAGCCAGGCTATACAGAAGTTCTGCAACAAAGCGTAGGTAGTCTGAATGTCAAAAGATCATTGTTAATTAAAAAAGCCAGGTATCCCAAGTTAAGAAGTTTAGCGCTTTCCTATGTATGGGAAGATGCAAGAATCTAGGCTCACTGCAATCATTCCTTCGATATGCACCTCAGCTATCTGGGCTCGTATCCTATATTTTCACATCCTGCACTTCCTCATGTTAGAGGGCTGCAATCACTGATGACTAATATGCAGAAAACATTCCATTTATCATCCTTAAATGAGACAGGAAGACAAGGCTGGAGTTGGTTATTTCCCTCTCCAATTCTCTATCTGCATCTTACTGAATTATGAGATATTGTTATATTACTATTCCCAAAGAGTCATGTGTCTCAGGATGGGGGTGCCCATGTGGTATTCTTCCACATAAACTCTGGACTGGCCGTGGGGCTTGTGTTGACTGATGAGACATCAACAAGTCTGAAGCAAGCATAGGTTTGATAAGCATTTTTGCTTTGATACTGTCACTTTTGGAGCCCGGTTCCCAAGGAAAAAATCTGTGCCATCCTGCTGGAGAGGTGATGTGCAGGAGAATCAAGGTATGGCAGCCCAAACCGATCTCCAGCTCTGTGACTGAGGCCATTGGGAAACAGTAAGCTCCCAGCCACCCTGTTGTCTTGAGGCAGAAAGGTTGATGTCCCCTGCCACTTCCCCAACCCATGGTAAAGCAATTGGAGATTCATTCTGTATGGACCAAAACTCCAAGACGAGAATAGCAGGACAACTGGGGGAGAAGAATGGACCTTTCCCAGACCACATATTTCTCATTCCCAAAATCAGTAGACCTCCCTGACCACATGTGCACAGAAAGGCTCACTGGAGATCAAAGGGGGAGGTGATGTCAAGGGATGCTCTACCCATACACCTGTTCGATAAAATCCATCTTGGCTAAGAGATGCTTTCACACACATGGAAGAATCATGACATATACAAAATATTGACTGTGATCCAGGAAAATCAAAAAGTTTGGCCAAAGGAAAACTGGAAGAAACGTTCCACATAAATGATTTAAACTGCCATGAGGGCACGACTCAGGGACTCTCCCCCTGAGTCTGCCCGTGTGTCTATCCACACACACTGTACTCTTTTTCCTCTTAATAAATATTTGCTTCATTATTTCCCATCTTTTTAGAAATTCTTTTTTGCACAGTCAAAAGAGTCACAGCCCTTGTCACTGACGACTGATCTAGTGGCTAGGATCTGGTGTTTTCACTATTGTGACCTGATCTTAATCTGTGGCTGGGAACCAAAACCCCACTCCAAGCCACTGCAGGCTGCAGTCACTCAAGATCAGTCTGACTGTAGCTGCTTAAGTGTCTCTAAGCAAGACCATTAGATGTGCTGCCTAGGAACGGTGTCAGCATCATGGTGGTGTAAGACAGTTCTCCTTTATATCCTCCCTTTTAAACAACAAAATGGGCTTCCCCGGTGGCTCAGTTGTTAAAGAATCTACCTGTGGTGGGGGAGACACAGGTTTGATCCCTGGGTCAGGAAGATGCCCTGGAGAAGGGAATGGCAGAATACTGACTACACTCCAGTATTCTTACCTGAGAATTCCATGGACAGAGGAGACCTGTGGGCTATAGTCCATAGGGTAGCAAAGAGTCAGACACAACTGAGAGATTAACACTTTTACTTTCAAACAATGAAATATCCCATCCATGAACATAAGGGCCTCTGTGGGTGTTGTGGGATCTAGCACCATATTGCCAAGGAATCTGGGAGGAGTCGTGCCCACCTGTGCATTCAATAATAGGCAGACAGACGTTGGTATGGGCTGTGGAACTGGGGAGCCAGCAAACTTACCCAGACCTTTATCAGTACAGCCAAGAAAAACCCTGGAGAGTGTTGCCCTGGGTAGATATTCATGTATGAGAGAGAATTTGCAAAAGTACAGTTTCCCAAGAAGAGATTCCAGCACACTATTCTAGAAAAAAAATGTTTGGTTGCTGTGAAGGCGAGGGTAAGAGAAACTTTCCCAGTTCTCCCACCCCTCACAAGGAAACACTGTGTGTGGGGGAGTGGGTAGGGAATGTGTGTGAGAGTTGGGGGAGGGGAAACTTATCCAACCAGGAGGTGAATTCTCCCTGGGGAAAAGGGGTAGCTGTGAGTATGAGTGTCTGGCTACCCTAGCTGTGCAGGAAGGAAATGTGGCTGGAACAACCCATTTCTCTCCAGCAACACCCAGAGAACTGAGGTGGGACCTCCATGGCTGAGGTGGGGGAGGAGATTGGGAAAGAAGGGACTTCATTCCTTCTGACTGCACTCAGCAGGAAGTCTACCTAAGCCTCTGGGAGTACCGAACCCAGGAATCCGTCTATCAGACCCATGGGTCACCTCCAAGGCCTCAAGGGCTAAACCCACACCTTCCCCAACTCTGTACCTATTACTGGTGTGCTGTGCTGTTCTTAGTCGCTCAGTCGTGTCCGCTCTTTGCAACCCTATGGACTGTAGCCTGCCAGGCTTATCTGTCCATAGGGATTCTCCAGGCAAGATTATTGGAGTGGGTTGCCATGCCCTCCTCCAGGGGATCTTTCCAACCCAGGGATCGAATTCGGGTCTCCCGCATGGCAGGCGGATTCTTTACTGTCTGAGCCACCAGGGAAGCCCTTACTGGTATGTACTTCCACACAAAGCATTTATAGAGAGCTCCAGATAGACTAGGAGCATTCAGAAGACAGACTACTATCTGTGGGCAAGGAGAAACCACAAACTTGAATTTAGTGCCATCTTCTGGAAAATAGCAGGGAGGTTTCCACTAGCCAGCCTAGTGACTGGTAAGAACCAGAGAAGACAAAAAAGCTTAAGAATTCTGCCACAAGAAGGAGCAAGAAGAATGGAGCAGGTGTACCAATACAAAGATTAAATTTCAGATAATAACACTCAAATAAAATCAGAAATGAAGGAGGAAATAATACAGAGATATAAAACATCATAATTACACACCAACACACTGGATAACCTAGAAGATAGGCATATATTCCTAGAATGTACCAAGACTGAGTCAGAAAGAAATAAGAATCTTAATAGACCAATAATGAAAAAGGAAATTGAATAAGTACTCAAAACCCTCCCAACACAGAAAATCCCAAGACAAGCTTGATTCACTGATGAATTCTACCAAATATTTAAAGAATTAATACCAATCCTTCTTAAACTCTTCCAAAAAATTGAAAAGGAAGGAATATTTCTAAACTCATTTTATGAGACCAGAATTATCCTGCCACCAAAACCAGATAAGGACTCTATAAGAAATATATAGATCAATACCCCAATGCAAAAATTCTCAACAAAATATTAGCAAGCTGAACTCAATAGCACATTAAAAGGATTACACACCACGATCAAGTAAGATTTATCCCTGGGATTCAAGGATGATTCAGCATAGGCAAATCAATAAATGGGATACACTATGTTAATAGAATGAAAGGTAATAATCTTATGATTATCTCAATCATGAGGAAAAAGCATTTGACAAAATACATGATTTCATGAATAAAACTTTCAAAAAATTGGGTATAGCGGAAACGTATCTCAGCATAATTAAAGCTATAAATAATAACCTCACAGCTAACAGTATACTCAATGGTGAAAAATTGAAAGCTTTCCCTCTAAGATCAGGAACAAGATAAGGGTGCCCATTCTCACCCCTTATTCAACATAGTAAAGAAAGTCTTAACTGGAGCAATTAGGCAAGACAAAGATTTTAAGAGGCATGCAAATAAGAAAGGAAGAAAAACTGTCTTTGTTTACAGATTTATATGTAGAAAATCCTAAAGACTCAACCAAAAACTGTTGAAACTAATGAATGAATTCAGGAAAGTTGCAGGATATAAAATTAACATTCAGAAATCAGTTACGTTTCTATACACTAACAATAAAATATCTGAAAAAGAAATGAAGTAAACTATCTCATTCACAATTGCATCAGAAATAAAATACTTAGGAATAAATTTAATCAAGGAGCTGAAAGATCTGTACAATGAAAACTACATGGGCTAATGAAAGAAACTGAAGAAGACACAAACAAATGAAAAGATATCCTGTGTTCATGGATCAGAAGAATTAGTATTGTTAAAATGTCCATACTACTTAAAATCATCTATAGATTCAACATAATCTCTATTAAAATTCCAAAGTCATTTTCACAGTAAAAGAAATCACAATCCTAGGCTTTGTATGGAACCAAAAAGAACTAGACTTGCCAAACGATTCATGAGAAAGAAAGCCAGAGGCATCACACTTCATCTCAAAGTATACTACAAAGCTATAGTGATTAAAAAAATGTCATGGCCTGAAAATAGGCACATGATCAATGGAAAATGATAGAGAGCCCAGAAATAAACCCTCATATATATAATCAACTAATAGGAGACAAAGGAGTCAAGAATATTTAATGGAAAAAGGACAGTCTCTTCAATAAATGATATTGGAAACCCTGGATAACTACATTCAGAGCAATGAAATTGGATCTTGATCTTACACCTCTTAAAAAAAAAAATGACTTAAAGTGAATTAAAGACAAACATAAAACCTGATACTATAAAATCCCTAGAGGAAAACAAAGAAGAAACTCCTTGATGTTTGATTGGGTAATAATTTTTGGGATATGATACCAAAACCACAAGTGAAAAAATCAAATGGGACTACATCACATTGAAAAAATGTCTGCACAGCAAAAGAAACAAAGAAGATGAAAATCAACCTACAGAACAGGAGAATATATTTGCAAATAATATATTGAATAAAGTGTTAATATCCATGATATACAAAGAATTCATACAATCCAATAACAACAACAAAACCCCAATCTGATTAAAAATAAGGGGAGAAACAATAGACATTTTAGAATGTATATACTAAGTATGTATAGAAGAATATGTCTATTCCATTTGTATGTATAGAAGAATATATACAAATGGCCAACAGGTACCTGAAAAGGTGCTCAGTATCACTAATCATTAGGGAAATGTGAATCAAAACTACAAAGAGGTATCACCTTCCACCTATTAGAATGGCTAGCATCAAAAAGACAAAAAATAACAAATGCTAGCAAGTATGTGGAGGAGAAGGTGATGGCACCCCACTCCAGTACTCTTGCCTGGAAAATCCCATGGATGGAGAAGCCTGGTAGGTTGCAGTCCATGGGGTTGCTATGAGTTGGACACGACTGAGCGACTTCACTTTCACTTTTCACTTTCATGCATTGGAGAAGGAAATGGCAACCCACTCCAGTATTCTTGCCTGGAGAATCCCAGGGACAGGGAGGCCTGGTGGGCTGCCGTCTGTGGGGTCGCACAGAGTCAGACATGACTGTAGTGACTTAGCAGCAGCAGCAGCAGCAAGTATGTGGAGAAAAGGCAATCTTTGTGCACTGTTGGTAGCAATAAGGTTGGCTTGGCTGTTATGGAAAACATTATGGAAGTTACTTTAAAAAATTAGAACTACCACAGGATCCATTTCCGGATATATATTTAAAGGAAATGAAAATAAAGGAGTTAGAAGCACACCCATGTTTGTTGTTGCTCAGTCATTAACTCATGTCTAACTCTTTGTGACCTCATAGACTGTAGCACACAAAACTCCTTTGTCCACCATCTCCTGGAAAGTGAAGTCGCTCAGTCGTGTCCGACTCTTTGTGACCCCATGGACTGTAGCCTACCAGGCTCCTCCATCCATGCGATTTTCCAGGCAAGAGTACTGGAGTGGGTTGCCATTTCCTGCTCCAGGGGATCTTCCCAACCCAGGGATCGAACCCAGGTCTCCAGCATTGCAGGCAGACGCTTTACCATCTGAGCCACCAGGGAAGCCTGGCGTTTGCTCAAATTTTTGTCCACTGAGTCGGTGATGCTATCCAATCATCTCATCCTCTGCTACCCCCTTCTCCCTTTGTCTTTAGTCCTTCCCATCATCAGGGTCTTTTTCAATGAGTCAGCTCTTCACATCAGGTGGCCATATTATTGGAGCTTCAGGTTCAGCAACAGTTCTTCCAATGAATATTCAAATTTGATTTCCTTTTGGATTGATTGGTTTGATCTCCTAGCAGTGCAAGGGACTCTCAAGAGTCTTCTCCAACACTACAGTTCAAAAGCATCAATTCTTCAGCACTCAGCTTTCTTTATGGTCCAGCTCTCACATCCATACATGACTATTGGAAAAACCATAGCTTTGATGATTGTAGCATTATTCACAATAGCCAAGATAAGGAAACAACCTAGCTGTCCATCAATGGATAAATGGATATACATTCAATGGAATCTTCTAGAGTCATGAGAAAGAAGAAAATCTTGCCATTTCCAACAACATGGACGAGTAAGTCAGACAGAGAAAGAAACATTGCATAATATTGCTTATGTGGAATTTCAAAAAGCCCAATTTATTGAAATAGAGACTAAACTGATGGTTTGAAGGTTACCAGGGACTATGAAGTAGGGGAAAATGGGAGATGTTGGTCAAAGAGTATATAGTTCTTTATATGATGAATAAATTTTGAAAATCTAATGTAAAACATGATTATAGTTAATAGTACTGTATTACATGGTTGAAAGTTACTAAGAGAGTAGATCTCAAATGTTTTCGCTGCAAAAAGTAATGGTAATTATGTACCATAATGCAGATGTTAGCTAATAATATGGTGGTAATAATTTTGCATGGAACAACAGACTGGTTCCAAATAGGAAAAGGAGTACGTCAAGGCTGTGTATTGTCACCCTGCTTATTTAACTTATATGCAGAGTACATCATGAGAAACGCTGGGCTGGAAGAAACACAAGCTGAAATCAAGATTGCTGGGAGAAATATCAATAACCTCAGATATGCAGATGACACCACCTTTATGGCAGAAAGTGAAGAGGAACTAAAAAGCCTCTTGATGAAAGTGAAAGAGGAGAGTGAAAAAATTGGCTTAAAGCTCAACATTCAGAAAACAAAGATCATGGCATCCGGTCCCATCACTTCATGGGAAATAGATGGGGAAACAGTGGAAACAGTGTCAGACTTTATTTTTTTGGTCTCCAAAATCCCTGCAGATGGTGACTGCAGCCATGAAATTAAAAGATACTTACTCCTTGGAAGGAAAGTTATGACCAACCTAGATAGCATATTCAAAAGCAGAGACATTACTTTGCCAACAAAGGTTCATCTAGTCAAGGCTATGGTTTTTCCTGTGATCATGTATGGATGTGAGAGTTGGACTGTGAAGAAAGCTGAGCACCGAAGAACTGATGTTTTTGAACTGTGGTGTTGGAGAGACTCTTGAGAGTCCCTTGAACTGCAAGGAGATCCAACCAGTCCATTCTGAAGCAGATCAGCCCTGGGCTTTCTTTGGAAGGAATGCTGCTGAAGCTGAAACTCCAGTACTTTGGCCACCTGATGTGAAGAGTTGACTCATTGGAAAAGACTCTGATGCTGGGAGGGATTGGGGGCAGGAGGAGATGGGGACAACAGAGGATGAGATGGCTGGATGGCATCACTGACTCGATGGACATGAGTCTGGGTGAACTCCGGGTGTTGGTGATGGACAGGGAGGCCTGGCATGCTGCGATTCATGGGGTCACAAAGAGTTGGACATGACTGAGCGACTGAACTGAACTGAATAATTTTGCAATATAGAAGTGTATCACACAAACACACTGTATGCCTTAAAATTACACAATATTATATGTTAATTATTCCTCAATAAACCTAAGGGAAAATAATCCAAAATATTACCTACCGAGCCCCGTCCAAATTAGTGACCCTCAAAAGCATAAGCAGAAAATGATTAAGTCACTAAGTTTTGAGATGCTTCATTGTATAATAGATAGCTTATAAACTCAACTAATTAGAAGCATTTGACAAAGTTGTTTGTGATTATATATATATTTAAATTATGGTAAAGTATACATACTGTTCATGGGGTTCTCAAGGCAAGAATACTGAAGTGGTTTGCCATTCCCTTCTCCAGAGGACCTCATTCTGTCAGACCTCCCCACCCTGACCCGTCCGTCTTGGGTGGCCCCACATGGCATGGCTTAGTTTCATTGAGTTAGACAAGCTGTGGTCCGTGTGATCAGATTGGCTAGTTGTCTGTGATTGTAGTTTCAGTCTGCCTGCCCTCTGATGCCCTCTCTCAGCACCTACCATCTTACTTGAGTTTCTCTTACCTTGGACATGGGGTATCTCTTCATGGCTGCTCCAGCAAAGCACAGCCGCTGCTCCTTAATTACCTTGGGTGTGGGGTATTTCCTCTCGCCTGCCGCCCCTGAGCTTGGACATGGGGTAGCCCCTCTTGGCCACTCCTGCGCCGTCCCAGCTGCCGCTCCTGATAACCATGATGGTGTGATCACTCAGCTAGAGCCAGACATCCTGGACTGCAAAGTCAAGTGATGCTTAGGAAGCATCACTACAAACAAAGCTAATGGAGTTGATGGAATTCCAGCTGAGCTATTTCAAATCCTAAAAGATGATGCTGTGAAAGTACTGCACTCAGTATGTCAGCAAATTTGGAAAACTCAGCAGTGGCCACAGGACTGGAAAAGGTCAGTTTTTATTCCAATGCCAAAGAAAGGCAAAGCCAAAGAATGCTCAAACTACTGCACAATTGCACTCATCTCACACGCTAGTAAAGTAATACTCAAAATTCTCCAAGCCAGGCTTCAGCAGTACATGAACCATGAATTTCCTGATGTTCAAGCTGGTTTTAGAAAAGGCAGAGGAACCAGAGATCAAATTGCCAACATCTACTGGATCATCAAAAAAGAAAGAGAGTTCCAGAAAAACATCTATTTCTGCTTTATTGACTATGCCAAAGCCTTTGACTGTGTGGATCACAAGAAACTGTGGAAAATTCTGAAAGGGATGGGAATACCAGACCACCTGACCTGCCTCTTGAGAAACCTGTATGTAGGTCAGGAAGCAACAGTTAGAACTGGACATGGAACAACAGACTGGTTCCAAATAGGAAAAGGAGTACGTCAAGGCTGTATATTGTTACTCTGCTTATTTAACTTATATTCAGGGTACATCATGAGAAATGCTGGGCTGGAGGATGAACAAGCTGGAATCAAGATTGCTGGGAGAAATATCAATAACCTCAGATATGCAGATGACACCACCCTTATGGCAGAAAGTGATGAAAGTGAAAGAGGAGAGTGAAAAAGTTGGCTTATAGTTCAACATTCAGAAAACTAAGATCATGGCATCTGGTCCCATCACTTCATGGCAAATAGATGGGGAAACAGTGGAAACAGTGGCTGACTATTTTTCTGAGCTCCAAAATCACTGCAGATGGTGACTGCAGCCATGAAGTTAAAAGACGCTTGCTCCTTGAAAGGAAAGTTATGACCAACCTAGACAGCATATTAAAAATCAGAGACATTACTTTGTCAACAAAGATCTGTCTAGTCAAGGCTATGGTTTTTCCAGTGGTCATGTGTGGATGGGAGAGTTGGACTATAAAGAAAGCTGAGCACTGAAGAATTGTTGCTTTTTAACTGGAGATATTGTTGGAGAATACTCTTGAGAGTCCCTTGGACTGCAAGGAGATCCAAACAGTCCATCCTAAAGGAGATCAGTCCTGGGTGTTCATTGGAAGGACTGATGTTGAAGCTGAAACTCCAATGCTTTGGTTGCTTGATGTGAAGATCTGACTTATTTGAAAAGACTCTGATGCTGGAAAAGATTGAGGGCAGGAGGAGAAGGGGACGACAGAGGATGAGATGGTTTGATGGCATCACTGACTCAATGGACATGAGTTTGGGTAAACTCCAGGATTTGGTGATGGACAGGGAGGCCTGGCGTGGTGCTGTTCACGGGGTTGTTAAGAGTCGGACACGACTGAGCGACTGAACTGAATTGAAAGTATACATAACATAAATTTACCATTTTAAGTGTATAAATCAGGCATTTACATGTAAAACCATCATCACTGTTCATTTCCAGAACTTTTCATATTTCTAAACAAAAATTCTGTAGTCATTAAAACATAAATTCCCATTTCCACGTTCCCTATTTGCTGATAACTTTATGTCTCTTTTGCCTAGATAATTATGTAGAATCATATAATAAAATTTTCCTTTTTTTCCTGGTTTATTTACTTAGAGTAAAGTCTTCAAGTTTCATCCACATTGTAGCGTGTATCAGAGTTTCCTTGTTTTTTAAAAATGAATAATATTCCATTCTATAGATATACCAAATTTTGTTATCCATTCATCAGTTGATGGGCATTTGGGTTGTCTCTATCTTTTGGCTATTGTGAAAAACGATGGTATGAAGACTGGTACACAAGTATCTGTTTAAGTTTTTGTATGTCTTTCTTTTGAATCCCCTTCTTTCAGGATGTTTTTCTCTTATTTCACTAACTGCTTTTTCTCATATTTCATTGCTGTTTTTATCTGCCACACCTTTGAACAACTGCATGCCTCAGAACTCATTTCTCAGATATCTCTTTCTATACTCCTTTTCTTATTCAGACTGGTCACTGGCTTTAAATACCCACATTTAAGATTAGGCCCACATTTATGTTCCAGCTTGAAACATAACTGCAACTCACATTCAATTGTCTACCAGAAATCCTTATTTGCTTGTTTAATAGGCATCTTAAAATAAATCAGTCCAAACTTAAAATGCTGATATTCTCAAGTTATTCTTCTACAGTTCTCATTTTGTTGAATAACAGTTCCAGTCTAACAGTTTTTTGGGCAAGTTTTTCTTGATTCTTGTCTTTTTTCTTTCAATTCATTTGGAAATCCTGTAGGCGCTACCTTCAAAATATATCCAGTGTCATTGCTCCTCCACCTGAAATAAACCGCAGCATCTGTTACCTAGGTTACAGCTGATAACCTCATAGCTGGTTGTCAGGCTTTCACTTCTGTCCTCTACAGTCTGTTCTCAATGTAACACCTAGAATATTTTAAAAAGGCCCCAGGCCTCCATTTGAATGTCACCATCTAAATGAGACCTTCCATGACAACCATTTAGAAAACCGCTACTTCTCCCTCTACTTCCCACATCTTCTATCTCTTGTAGTCTGCTTTATTTTCTTCATCATACTTATCTGACCACCTTTATTTTTTTATTTTTTATTTTATTTTATTTTTTAACTTTACATTATTGTATTGGTTTTGCCATATATCAAAATGAATCCGCCACAGGTATACATGTGTTCCCCATCGTGAACCCTCCTCCCTCCCTTTATATTAACTTATTTATTGTCTGCCTTCCCACTGGAACAGATGCATACGTCTATTTTGTTAACTGCTGCATTGCTGACAGCCAGAATAGTCCCTGGCAAGTAGTATGCACTCAGTCCGTTACTGTTGAATGGATTAAGACACCATAAGCAACTTTGCCTCGTAATATATATACTGGAATGTAGATCTGAAGAGTAAACCCTCAGCTAACAGGACAAGCTGATCTTTGGAAAGTAGTTACTTGTTGTACATCTATTAGATTGTTTGTCCCAAAGGTAGTAAATTTCATTTCAGTATAGAGTAATTTTTGTTTTCCTGGCAGTTGTTAGGAGTAAGACCATTTGTATTTTGCAGCCACTTCTGGCTTGTGATACATGATCAGGAATTTTGTTTTACCATTTGTGACACAATGGTAGAGAGTAGGGAAAGGAGAGGGATGTAAAATGAGAGGGATGTAAAAATTTTAAAAATATATTTGTATACAAATATGGAATGAATAAATATCAAAGAGTTATTAAATTCATTAACAAGTGAATCAGTGGTAAAGTTTGGCGTCAAGAGATTTTAGGCATGTCATGACTTTTAGATGAAAATCTGGTTACCATCATTCTGAGCAATAAAATCATAACTTTGTGGTTAACTTTTCCATAGTAGAGAAATTGTTTACAATTCTACCTGATGAAAATCTACAAGTTATCTAACTTCAAAGAGTCTTGGTCCCAATTAATAGTAAGCAGCAGGTGAAACACAGGTCCGTCTGCTAGAGAATGAGATACTTCCGGGCAGGCCTGGGACACGAGTTTCCAGCATGACACTGATGGCCACATTGTGCCCCGTCTGCCTTCTTTCCAAACTTTGGCTAATTTTTCTTAACAAATGGACTCAATTAACCTTAAAGTGATTTCTACTTATTAATTTAGAATTTTTCAAAAGAAGGGTTTCCAATTATAAAAGATACTATGACTTTATTTTTCAATTTGCCAATCAGAACATCCAATATGACAAGTTGGGAAATGAGGGTGGATCAACAGGGAGGCAGCTTATTTGAAATCAAGACTTTCATACAATTGTGAATGATGCTCAGTGTAAGAATATTGACTTTTTGAATCTAATCATTAGTTCTTTCAAAACAATTTCTTGGTTAATAAGTTTTGGAGAGACTTCCCTGGTGGTCCAGTGGCTAAGACTCCCAATATAGGGGGCCTGGGTTTAATTCTTGGTCAGGAAACTAGATCCCACATGTTGCAACTAAAAATCCTGCATGCCACAACGAAGATCAAAGATCTCAAGTGCCATAACTAAGACCCGACTCAGCCGAAAAAATAATAATAGATCAATATTTTAAAAAGAAGTTTTTGGTTTGGGATGTGTGCAATGTTTGGGGATTCATATAAGCAGTGAAATGAATATGCTGAGAAATTAGTTCTGTTAGACCCCACAAGGGGTTGTGGATCTGTGGCTGGCCATGGTCCTCCCTAGGATGAAACTGTAGGGCCTGAGGTTGCACTCCAGAGATTGGAACTGTGTTCTCAGTTCTGTCAACAAGTGTGTGAGAAACTCCTGCAGCCAAAAGAAGACGGGGAAAGATGAGGCAAGAATTAGATGATCTCTCACAATCTGTGAATCACAGTAGGTGTTGTTATTCTCATTTTCCTGGAAGGAAAACATGACTTAGAACTATGAAGTAACAGATGCATGCAGTTAATGACAGGACAATTTCCAAAGTCGGTTATTTTTACTTTCTTTTATTAAAAATGGTGTATCACTGCTTTCATCTGGGTCACGTGGCAGAGCAGATGGTCCACGAATTCTTCCGATCTCTGGCCCTTGTGTTACCACGTTAGGTGTGTTTGTACATGTAAAACTCTAATCTGGCACAAGATAAACACTCAGTGTATGCTGCGTCTTACCTTCATTACCTCTTCTGCATGCCCTTTGCATGCACTTTGTATCTTATTTAATCCTGCAGCAAATCCTGTGAAATTGGCAGGGCAGGTATTATTGCTGTCTTACAGATGAGGAAAACGGAGGTTCAGGTAAATTAAGCCCTTTCCCCAGAATAACTTCAGTAGTGAGAGGCAGATGTGGCTAACAGGCATCCTGTTTGAAGCCAGTCCGCACTGCATACAGACACCGTGACTACAAACTCCCGTTTTTGCAGGCACTGTTGTTTTCCCACATGCTGCTTCCCTGCTCCAAGCCCCAGTGGTCACGGCGCTTTTCTCTCTGGAGTGTCCAAGTAGTCTCTTCCACCTCCTTCTCTCTCTCCGACTCCTTAAATATTCTTTTGGAGGAAGATGTTTTTGAAACTGGAAGGAAGGGCAGCAGTAACTTGCGGCCACCTGCCTTGCAGTGAGAGCGAGCGAGCGAGCGAGTGAGAGAAAGAGCTGATGGCTCCCTCTGCTGTTCATTCTGGGTAGGGCAGACTCCTCACAAATTCTGGATGTCCCAGTGAAGGGTCACAAGGCCCCAAATTACCCCCAGAAAGAGATACTGCGGTAAAATTCCAATAATAAGCTAGGAAACAAGGCCTGAAAGACTTCATATGCCCCACTTATTTGTAGAATCACTGGAAAATATGTGAAGATCTTGGAAATCCAGGTCTGATTATTAGAAGAAATATGAATCTTTTTTTGTACAATATATGATATATATAATATTTTAAAGATCCTGGGCTTTGGAATCAGGTACATTTAGAGTCAAATCCTAACTCTACTACTGATCAGTTTTTTTGACCTTGGGGAAATTAACCCACACTTCTTCTTGCCTCACTTGCTCCTTCTTTGAAAAGTAAATGAGCCAGTGTTGCCATCTTCTCCCATAATAACCATCCAATGGAAAAATAAAAAAAGGAAATAGGGAAAAGACAAAGACTTGTGGGCATTAAAATTTCTTAATGATAGAGTACCTTAATGGAAAACTGTATTCAATTTATAACATTTAACTTTCATTATTTTATATATCTATTCTGGAAGTTTGCTTCTCTTATCTTTTTAGATACATATCAATTATGGAAATTAATGAGCTTGCCCTTAAACATAGTTGCCAACTCAATTCCATAGCCACTGAGAGTAAAGGCAACTCTGCTACAAAAGAGGAAAATTCTCCATTCCTGGTGTACAGACTCAAACCAAACCAACTAAAGATCAAAAAGTCTTTCTTTACCTGTTTTTCACTTGCTTCCCACATAAAGCTTAAGACAGCACTGGGTGATTAAGGGAGGCTTCCTGGTACAGGTGGAGTTTGACACTGACTTGAGTGTTGAGTTAAATAAGTAGAAACAAGGGAAGAAATTAATGAATATACCCCAACCTATCTTTCAAACCCTGGGGATTTTAAAAGATCAAAAGCCAGTGGCCCCAAAGGGGAAAATTGTGCAAAAGAGACCAAAAGGGTGTTTCAAGAGATGCCTAGACAAAGAGGCTGTTTGGTATGATAATTATGTTTATAATTCATGGAGACTTCAGAACATTTACAATCTGTTGAAAACTTAAAGGTACTTATTGTGAAGTAACAAAAATAGCTAAGCAATGATGGCACAAATCTGTGACCCATTATTATATCCATTAGAATGACTAGTAAAAGAAACAGGTGGAAGCTGGGTAGGTGGAAGCTGGGTAGGTTGTACTGGAGCTCAATGTCTTTCAGCATAGAGAAGAGAATAGCTGATGGATGAACAATTGCTACCTACAATGGATGAGTTCAGCAGACTCCTACAGGCTGCACAATGCCATTTCTTTCTTCAGAGAGGGAGAGTTTAAAAAAGGCCGAAACTGCAGAAGAAACATGTCTCTGAGGGTCCTGGGCATTTTGTGACAGGGCTTTCTTGGGTCATGGTGTGCAAGACTTTTTGGGGTGAACTCTTAGAGGGATGCTAATTGCTAACACCCAGTGTTTATGGAGAAGGCAATAGCACCTCACTCTAGTACTCTTGCCTGGAAAATCCCATGGACGGAGGAGCCTGGTGGGCTGCAGTCCATGGGGTCGAGAAGAGTCGGAGATGACTGAGTGACTTCACTTTCACTTTTCACTTTCATGCATTGGAGAAGGAAATGGCAACCCACTCCAGTGTTCTTGCCTGGAGAATCCCAGGGACAGGGGAGCCTGGTGGGCTGCCGTCTATGGGGTCGCACAGAGTCGGACATGACTGAAGCGACTTAGCAGCAGCAGCAGCAGCAGTGTTTAACCTATGGCATATACATTCTGGGACTGTGTGTTCACCATGAGCTATAAGAGCAACAGTGAGGCAGGATCACAGCACACCTTGTTTATTGCAGCTTGTAGGGGGATACTGAGTCTTTTTTTTTTTTTAACAAATTCAAGTTTTGTGGCAACCTTGCATTGTTAGATGTTGGTTAGCAATTTTTAGCAATAAAATATTTTATTTATTAACTATATTAAATATTATATAGTATTAATATATTAAATTAAATATTATATTAAATGCATTCATATTATAGTAAATGTTAACTGAGGTATGAACTTTGTTGTTTTAGACATAATGCTATTGCACACTTAATAGACTACAGTATAGTAAAAATGTAACTTTAATATTCACTGAGAAACCAAAAAAGTCATGTGAATTGCCTTATTGTGGTGGTCTGGAACTTTATCTCAATATCTCGGAAGTATGCCTTAGGAGATAACAAAGGTGGACTGTTTCTCCCTTCTTTATTTTTTTCTTGAGACTCTTTTGACTCTTTCATGGGACTGCTTTCTTATGTATAATAGAAATACAGGACTTCTCTGGTGGTCCAATATTTAAGACTCTGCACTTTCACTGAAGGGGTCGTGGGTTCCATCCCTGGTTGGGGAACTAAGATTCCATGTAGGGCCAAAAAAAAAAAAAAATCTTAAGAGCATAGAAAATAAAAGTAGTAAAATAATCAGGACAGGGTGAGTATAGAGTATTTATTAATTTTGCTTTTTAATATACTTAATTTAATTTCAAGTTTATATAGTTTAACTTTTAATTCCTGTGTTTAATAACTGCTTACCAAAATTCCTAAACATTTAACAACTGCCTCTTGTGATCTGCTATGAATCAGCTCCAGCACATCATTAGGGGACAACTCAATCAGGTGCTGGATACTTATGAAAAATGGATTTTGGAGTTGTCCGATGTGAATTGGTTTGCTAGGAAAGGAAAAAATATAACAGTTATTTAGTGGTTCAAAAGCTTAAAAAAGTAAATTATGCAATTTAATTCCATTAAAATTGTTAGGTTAGTGATAATTTAAAGATATTTCTTAAAATCTATCATTGTCTTCATAGCTCCTTTCTTCCTGACCTCCACTCTGATAAGGCTTTCTGGACAGGTTTTTTGGAAAACAGCTTTATTGAGATATACTTTATACATCCTAAAATTCACCCATTTTAAGTATACAAGGAAATGGATTTTCATAGCTCCTTTGACTGACTGTCCTCAGAAGCTTCCCTCATCTTTTTCTCTCCTCAGTGAGAAAGCTAAGCAGAATGCCTCGTGTATTTCCTGTCTTAAAGGTTACAACTTTGAAATTTTGTCAAATGCTTTTTCTGTTAAGATAGTCATGTGATTTCCATCCTTCCTTTTGTTAATATCATGTGATATCAATCAGTGTTGATTCATTTTGAGATACTGAAACTTACTTGCATCCCTAGAATAAATCCCGCCTGATAGTGGTGTGTGATCCTTTTTACATGTCGTTGAATTTAGTTTGTTAAATTTTGTTGAGAATTTTGCATCCATATTCTTCAGAAATATTGGCCTATAATTTTCATTTTTTCATAATGTCTTTGTCTTGTTTTGGTATCAGGGTAATGGTGACCTTGTAGAATGAATTTAGGTGTGTTCTCTCCTCTTCAGTTTTGTAGAGCAGTTTGAGAAGAGTGGGTATTAGCCCTTCTTTATATGTTTAGTAGAATTCCCTGTAAAGCAATCTGGTGCTGCACTTTTGTTTACTGGGGGAGTTTTCAATTAAATCAATTAAAATTGATTTCAATTAAATCAATCTCATTGTTAATGATCAGTCTATTCAAATTGTTTATTTCTTCCTGATTCAGTCTTGGCAGGTTGTATGCTTCTAGAAATTTGTCCGTTTCATCTAGGCTGTCCAATTTGTTGATGTATAACTGTAGTATTTTTGTGTGTGTGATTTTTAAATTCTCTGCGGTATCAGTTGTAATTTCTTCTCTTTTATTTTTTATGTTGGTTAGTTAAGTCCACTGTCTTTTTTCCTTGATGAGCCTAGCAGAAGGCTTATTGATTTTATCTTTTCAAAAAATCAGCTCTTGGTTTTGTTTATCTTTCCTATTTTTTTGTCTCTGTTTTATTTATTTCCCCTCTGATCAAAGGCTACAGCTTTGAAGTTATCTTACTACATAATCTTATATATAACAGTAACTTTCTTTTGGGAGCAAACAATTAAATATTTTCAGCAAAGTGGATTCCTCCTACATCAGCCTCAAGCTAAAGGAAAAGAGCCTTTGATGGTGTAATGCCAGACATCAGTCAGCAGTGAAGCTGTGTTGGTCTTAGTCTTCACGGAAGTCACACTCCTAATATAACAGCTAATATTTACTGTGGGAAATTCTGAAAGAGATGGGAATACCAGACCACCTGACCTGCCTCTTGAGAAATCTGTATGCAGGTCAGGAAGCAACAGTTAGAACTGGACATGGAACAACAGACTGGTTCCAAATAGGAAAAGGAGTACGTCAAGGCTGTATGTTGTCACCCTGCTTATTTAACTTATATGCAGAGTACATCATGAGAAACGCTGGACTGGAAGAAACACAAGCTGGAATCAAGATTGCCAGGAGAAATATCAATAACCTCAGATATGCAGATGACACCACCCTTATGGCAGAAAGAGAAGAGGAACTAAAAAGCCTCTTGATGAAAGTGAAAGTGGAGAGTGAAAAAGTTGGCTTAAAGCTCAACATTCAGAAAACGAAGATCATGGCATCCAGTCCCATCACTTCATGGGAAATAGATGGGGAAACAGTGGAAACAGTGTCAGGCTTTATTTTTTTGGGCTCCAAAATCACTGCAGATGGTGACTGCAGCCATGAAATTAAAAGACACTTACTCCTTGGAAGGAAAATTATGACCAACCTAGACAGCATATTGAAAAGCAGAGACATTACTTTGCCAACAAAGGTCCGTCTAGTCAAGGCTATGGTTTTTCCTGTGGTCATGTATGGATGTGAGAGTTGGACTGTGAAGAAGGCTGAGCACCGAAGAATTGATGCTTTTGGACTGTGGTATTGGAGAAGACTCTTGAGAGTCCCTTGGACTGCAAGGAGATCTGGACAGTCCATTCTGAAGGAGATCAGCCCTGGGCTTTCTTTGGAAGGAATGTTGCTGAAGCTGAAACTCCAGTACTTTGGCCACCTCATGCGAAGAGTTGACTCATTGGAAAAGACTCTGATGCTGGGAGGGATTGGGGGCAGGAGGAGAAGGGGACGACAGAGGATGAGATGGCTGGATGGCATCACTGACTCGATGGACGTGAGTCTGAGTGAACTCCGGGTGTTGGTGATGGACAGGGAGGCCTGGTGTGCTGCGATTCATGGGGTTGCAAAGAGTCGGACACGACTGAGTGACTGAACTGAACTGAACTGAATATTTACTGGGTTTCAGGCCCCACTCTGTACTACTATCCCTCCAAGACAACTCATGATAAGGAGGCTAAATAAAGCAGGAGTATAGGACACAGATCTAAAATTCACTATGGACTTATTATATTAATGCCTTCATATACATTAAAACCAAGACAATTATTATTAAATTCTTCATTTTTAGATGAGGCAACTGAGGCTAAGAGAGAGTGAGTAACTTGTCTGAGGTCCTACAGCTGGTTAGTTGTTGCCTTGGCTTGCATTGACACTGTGCAGGGTCCCATGCTGGTATATCAGATACCCTGTAGGCCCATGAGAGGCACTGTGGACAGGGAAAGCAAATCCCATTCACAACAGGTTTTAGTTCAGTAAGGACAAATTGATATTCCTTCTATGGTGAAAGAGGTCTGATGTAATCAACTCACCACCAAGTGGTTGAATGGTCTCTTCAAGTGTTAAAGCTCAATGTTAGGCACACTGAACTTTCACCAGTGGCAGGACCCTTAGGGAGAAGGATCCTATGTTTGGGGGCCTCTTCATATCACTTACTCCTGACACCATGGCCACCAGGGACTCATTGCACAGGTACAGGGTGGCTGAGAAAAGCATCTGATCAAGGAAAGTAGACCTTTGCCAGGTTAGTAAGGGACTCTTCTCTTTTGGGCATCAATGTGAGAAGCACAGATTTACACACTTGTGCTCATGCCAATAGACCCATCCACATGCTTCCCTGTGTCTCCAGCCTTTCAATTTTGCTTCACGGGATGGATTTGATGCATTTGATCATTGTCACTACACAGGAGTCCAAGTGTAACTCATCTCTCCTTCCATTCAAGGTAAATAAGCAAATGTCCTGCTCACAGTTGTGTCCACTGGGAACATTTCACTTCACTGCTGCCTTCCAGATCATTCACTTTCAGCTTTCACTGACAAGGAGGCCATCCATCTCTGTACCAGCCCTGAGATTTTTCTTCCTCCATCAACTAATTGTAGGCTCCCCTAACCTCCAAAGCAAACAGAAATAGATGACACTGGGATCATGACCACTTATTCATGCAATTTATTTGTGCTCGCCTCACCTGCTCAGGCCAGATTATCTCCATCAATGGCTTGCTTCTGTTCTCTGTTAATTTTATGACTCAGTGGATTTGGTAATTCCTGGCTGATTAAGGGCAGCTTTTGTAGCTTATCTAGGACATACTATTCTCTTGGCAGAAGGTAGTAACTCAAGAGGTCGAACAGCCTTACATGTGCATTTAGAATTCCTGGTTGGTCATGCTGTGTTACATGCATAGACTTATATACTATTGTCACCGAGCCAAGCATTGCAGTGGCATGTGGAAACATAGTTTCCTCATGAAGAGGTAGGGCAAGGGAGGGCCTGTATACTGCTTACAGGAAAAGGAGCGGATAACTGGGAGTTTAAAGATCATCTGCCACATTCTTGAAAACTTCTTTGACTGCTCCTGCCCATCACAATCCCTTATTTAGTCTTTCTGTGATATCTATAGTCTAGGCCATTCACAATTTTCTCCTTAGTTGTGTAGAGTTTTTATTCTTCTTTGGTTTAGGCTTATTTTCCTTCCTGGTAAGCTTGAAAATAATACCTAGGAGTCACATTTCTTTTAAATCTTTCAGTGCATGCTGAGAGCATCTTAGTTCCTCAATATAACTAACTAAGACACTTTTGCCCCTATATGATAAAATCATTAGCCACATCAGTTTTTGTCTGGTGCTTGAGTGTCCTTGAAGATGCACTCAGAAGACATTTTCCTATTATCATTTTACATGTATGAAAAGCTACTTTTTTAAAAGGTGGTTCATCATCACATAAAAAAGATTGATTTGAACTCAATTTTCAAAAAATTATTTGGTGACTTGGACATCAGGGGCATATTATCTTATTCCCTCATAACATTAATATGGAAAGTTAGTTTATATTTAACCACTGACAGGTTTTCTTTTCTTGGACTCCAGAATCACTGCAGATGGTGACTGCAGCCATGAGATTAAGATCTTGCTCCTTGGAAGGAAAGTTATGACCAACCTAGATAGCATATTAAAAAGCAGAGACATTACTTTGTCAACAAAGGTCCGTCTAGTCAAGGCTATGGTTTTTCCAGTGGTCATGTATGGATGTGAGAGTTGCACCATAAAGAAAGCTGAGCGCCAGAGAATTGATGCTTTTGAACTGTGGTGTTGGAGAAGACTTTTGAGAGTCCCTTGGATTGCAAGGAGATCCAACCAGTCAATTCAAAGGAAATCAGTCTTGAATATTCATTGGAAGGACTGATGCTGAAGCTGAAGCTCCAATACTTCAGCCACCTGATGCCAAGAGCCAACTCATTGGAAAAGACCTTGATGGTGGGAAAGATTGTAGGCCAAAGGAGAAGGGGGCAGCAGAGGATGATATGGTTAGATAGCATCACTGACCCAATGGCCATGAATTTGAACAAACTCTGGGAGATAGTGAAGGACAGGGAAGTCAGGTGTGCTGCAATTCATGGGGTTGCAAGCAGTTGGACATGACTTAGCAACTGAACAACAACAAGGAAAGGATCAGTTCCTTAGGACCAGAGCTATGTCTGGGTTTCAGGTGTTGTTGTTGTCCAGTTGCCCAGAAATATATGGTCAGCAAAAACAAGACCTGGAGCTGAGTGCAGCTCAAATCACCAGCTTCTCATAGCAAAATTCAGGCTTAAACTAAAGAAAACCGGGAAAAACACTGGACCAGCCAGGTAGGACTTAAATAAAATTCTGTATGAATTCGCAGTAGAGGTAACAAATAGATTCAGGGGACTAGATAACTAGTTAACACTGTGCCTGAAGAGCTATGGACAGAGGTTCATAATATTGTACAGGAGACGCTGAACAAAACTGTCCCAAAGAAAAAGAAAAGCAAGAAGGCAATGTGGTTATCTGAGGAGGCTTTGCAAATAGTGTACTTCAGGTGTATCCCCTAGTGATCTAGCATCGTGTTGGGCAAGGTGGAAGCCTCAAAACACTTACGTTAGGGATTTGAACTGACAGAAGGGCTAATGGTTCTTGAAGGGTAACACGTGGAAGGAGCATTCACCAGCGATTTGAAATTTAGAAGATTGTGCCAAGAGTTCAGTTTAGTTATTCTGAATTTGAATTATTCTTTACCCTGGACTGTGGTGAATTTTTTCAAGGACCTTGAAGCATATATTCATTGAAACAAGTGATATTGATAAATACTTTGTAGAGAATAAAATATCTATCAGAATTGCATAGAATAACTTAGATCAGCCAGAAAAATTTTTGTCTCTTATATAAAATATTTTGTTTAAAGATTTTAGCTTGAATATTTGTTGTCAGAAGACACCCAGCCAGCCTTTGACTGTGCCTTTCTAGGATATTCCACTTTGACTAAATTTTAATCCTAAATTGTCTATTCTTTCAGCCAGAATCTCCATTATACCTATGGATATAGGTGCTTAAGAAGTGGTACAAACAATTTCTCTTACTTGCCAAAACTAAACATAAAGAAGTGTAATTAAGGGATTACAGGGAAGGGAGGAAACCAGAAGGGAAAGAGACACGTGTACCCCAATGTTCATCACAGCACTGTTTATAATAGCCAGGACATGGAAGCAACCTAGATGTCCATCAGCAGATGAATGGATAAGAAAGCTGTGGTACATATACACAATGGAGTATTACTCAGCCATTAAAAAGAATACATTTGAATCAGTTCTAATGAGGTGGATGAAACTGGAGCCTATTATACAGAGTGAAGTAAGCCAGAAGGAAAAACATAAATACAGTATACTAACGCATATATATGGAATTTAGAAAGATGGTAACAGTAACCCGCTGTACAAGACAGCAAAAGAGACACTGATGTATAGAACAGTCTTATGGACTCTGTGGGAGAGGGAGAGGGTGGGAAGATTTGGAAGAATGGCATTGAAAAAAAAAAAAAGAAGTGTAATTAGGTTTTGGGTCACTTGATATTTTTATTTGTGTCACTGATTCTCACATCCTTTCTCCCTCATCTCATCAGTTTTCCACCAATGAAACTTTGGTCATGATGATGAAATAAGATGATGTATTTCTTCAGGAACTTAGAGTCAGGAGTATTTAAACTGCTTCTGGATATTCATATATTCACTCAATTTTATAATTAACTGACTACAGGTATCTGTGCTTTTCAAATGGTGAGGGTAAATAAGAATGGTCTTATTTCTGGCTTTCAGAGAAAAGAGGCAGACAATTGAGCACATGGTGTTCTCTGGATATACACCCAAACAAGTGAAATGATAAAGTAATGAGGAAATTAAGCTATACAGAAATCATTACAAACCTCTAAACCTAAAGAACAGCAATACAGTAATTATAACATATATCTATGCTGTTCTTTGGGGCTTCACAGGTGGCACTAGTGTTAAAGAACCTGCCTGACAGTGCAAGAGACATAAGAGATGAGGGTTTGATCCCTGGGTTAGGAAGATCCCCTGCAGGAGGGCAGGGAAACCCACTCCAGTATTTTTGCCCGAAGAATCTCGAGGACAGAGGAGCTTCCTGGGCTGTAGTCCATAGAGTCGCAAAGAGTCAGATATGACTGAAGCAACTTAGCACAGCACACGTGCTGTTCTTTAACTTCATTATTTCTCTTTCTCAAATTTTTTTTTCCTCAAAGTGTCCAAACTCCAAGAAATCTAATGTCTGGATAAATACTAACTGGTTTTACATTGAACTAATTTTATTGTTTTCTGTCACTAGATTTTAAAACCTCTTGAAACTAATTTAAAAAACAATTATGATTCAAGTAAAATCAATCCTATTTATATATATGTAATTGTTTCAAAAGAAGGGTTCTTTCAATGTCAGGCTCTGGTCTAATAGGTAGAGATAGATATGGATCAATAGATATATATCCACAGGTACATTATTGTTGCTGTTCAGTCACTCAGTTGTGTCCTACTCTTTGTGACTCCATGGACTGCAGCACGCCAGGCTTCCCTATCCTTCCCTATCTCCCAGAGTTTGCTCAAATTCATGTTCATTGAGTCGGTGAGGCCATCCAACCATCTGTACTCTGTCACCCTCTTCTCCTCCTGCCTTCAATCTTTCCCAGCATCGAGGTCTTTTCCAATGAGTCAGCTCTTAGCATTAGGTGGCCAAAATATTGGAGCTTTGGCTTCAGCATCAGTCCTTCCAATGAATATTCAGGGTTGATTTCCTTTTTGATTGACTGGTTTGATCTTCTTGCGGTCCATGGGAGTCTCAAGGGTCTTTCCAGCACCACAATTTGAAAGCATCAATGCTTTGGCACTCAGCCTTCTTTATGGTCCAACTCTCACATCTGTACATGATTACTGGAGAAACCATAGCTTTGACTATATGGACATTTATTGGCAAAGTGATGTCTCTGCTTGTTAATATGCTGCCTAGGTTTGTCATAGCTTTTCAGCTGCAGTCACTAACTCAGTGATTTTGGAGCCCAACAAAGGAAAACCTGTCACTGCTTCCACTTTTTTCCCTTCTATTTGCCATGAAGGGATGGGACCAGATCCCATGATCTTAGCTTTTTGAATGCTTAATTTTAAGCCAGCTTTTTCACTCTCCTCTTTCAGAGGCTCTTTAGTTTCTGTTCACTTTCTGCCATTAAAGTGGTATCATCTGCATATCTGAGGTTGTTGATATTTTTTCCCAGCAGTCTTGATTTCAGCTTGTGATTTGTCCTAGCCTGGCATTTTACATGATGTACTATGCCCGGAAGTTAAATAAGCAGGGTAACAGTACATAGCCTATTGTATTCTTTTCCCGATTTTGAACCAGTCAGGTGTTACATGTAAGTTTTCTCAGGAGACAGATAAGGTGGTATGGTACTCCTGTCTCTTTAAGAGTTTTCCACAGTTTGTTGTGACCTACATAATTAAAGGCTTCGCATAGTCATTAAAACAGAAGTAAATTTTTTTTTTTTCGGGAACTCCCTTGCTTTCTCCATGATCCAACAAATGTTGGTAATTTGATCTCTGATTCCTCTGCCTCTTCAAAACCCATCTTGTACATCTGGAAGTTCTTTGTTCACATACTGCTGAAGCCTAGACTGAAGGATTTTGAGCATAACCTTGCTAGCATGTGGAATGAATGCAAATTGTATGGTAGTTTGAACATTTTTGGCATTGTCCTTCTTTGGTATTGGAATGAAAACTGATATTTTCCAGTCCTGTGGCCACTGCTAAGTTTTCCAAATTTCCTGGCATATTGAGTGAAGCACTTTAATAGCATCCTCTTTTGGGATTTTAAATAGTTCAGCTGGAATCCCATCACCTCTACTAGCTTTGTTCACTGTAATGCTCCTTGAGGCCCATTTGACTCCACACTCCAGGATGAGTGACTCCACCCTCTAGGTGAGTGATCAGACTAGCATGGTTATTCAGATCATTAAGACCTTTCTTGTACAGTTCTTCTGTGTATTCTTGCCACCTCTTCTTAATCTCTTCTGCTTCTGTTAGGTCTTTACCATTCTCTGTCCTTTACTGTGCCCATTCTTGCATGAAATATTCCACTGATATCTCCAATTTATGAAGATATCTCTAGTCTTTCCCACTCAATTGTTTTTCTCTATTTCTTTGCATTGTTCATTTAAGAAAGCCTTCTTATCTCTCCTTGCTCTTCTCTGGAACTCTGCTTTCAGTTGGGTATGTTTTTCCCTTTCACCTTTGCATTTGGCTTCTCTTCTTTCCTCAGCCATTTATTAAGTCTCCTCAGATAAACACTTTGTCTTCTTCCATTTCTTTCTCTTGGGACGGTTTTGGTTACTATCTCCTGTATAATGTTACAAACTTCTGTCCATAATTCTCCAGGAACTCTGTCTACCAGATACAATCCCGTAATCTATTCTTCACCTCCACTGTATAATCATAAGGGATCTGATTTAGGTTCTACCTGAATGACCTAGTGGTTTTGCCTACTTTCTTCAATTTAAGCTTTACTTTTTTTTTTTTTTTTTAAATTAAACTAAGGGGGCTTCTCTGGTGACTCAGAGTGCAAAGAATCCCCCTGAAATGCAGGAGACCTAGGTTTGATACCTGGGTCAGGAAGATTCCCTGGAGTAAGGAATGGTTACCCACTCCAGTATTTTTGCCTGGAGAATTCCTGGTGGGCTACAGTCCAAGGGGTCACAGAGAGTCGGTCATGACTGAATGACTAACACTTTCAATAAGGAGCTCATGATCTAAGCCACCATCAATTCAGGTCTCGTTTCTACTGACTGCATGAGTTCAGTCACTCAGTCAAGTCTGACTCTTTGTGACCCCATGATCAGATTGGTTAGTTTTCTGTGATTGTGGTTTTCATTCTGTCTGTTCTCTGAAGGATAAGGATAAGAGGCTTGTGGAAGCTTCCTGATGGGAGAGACTGACTGTGGGGAAAACTGGGTCTTGTTTTGATGGGCAGGGCCATGCTTAGTTATCTTTAATCCAATTTTCTGTTGATGGGCAGGACTGTGTTCCCTTCCCATTGTTTGATCTGAGACCAAACTTTGGTGGAGGCAATGAAGATAACAGCACCTGACTATATAGAGCTTCCTTAACTTTGGCTGCAAAGAACATAATCATTCTGATTTCAGTATTGACCATCTAGTGATGTCCATGTGTAGAGTCCTGTCTTGAGTTGTTGGAAAAAGGTGTTTGCTATGACCAGTGTGTTTTCTTGACAAAACTCTATCAACCTTTCCCCGCTTCATTTTGTACTCCAAGGCCAACCTTGTCTGTTGATCTGGGTATCTCTTGACTTCCTACTTTTGCATTCCAATCTCATATGATGAAAAGGATGTCTTTTGGTGTTAGTTCTTGGCCGTGTTGTAGTTCTTCATAAAACCAGTCAACTTCAGTTACTTTGACTCTGTTGTTGGCACATAGACTTGGATTACTGTGATATTGAATGTTTTGCCTTGGAAAGATACCAGAGATTATCCTGTTGTTTTTGAGATTGCAGCCAAGTACTACATTTTGGTGGAGATGGAAATGGCAACCCACTCCAATGTTCTTGCCTTGAAAATCCCATGGACAGTGGAACCTGGTGGGCTATGGTTCATGGGATTGCAAAAGAGTTGGACACAACTTAAGAACTAAGAAACAACTGAATTTTGAACTCTTTTGTTGACTATGAGGGCTATTCCATTTCTTCTAAGGGATAGATATAATGGTCATCTGAATTAAATTTGCCCATTCTTGTCCATTTTAATTCACTGATTCCTAAGATGTCAATGTTCAATCTTGCCATTTCCTGTTTGACCATGTCCAGTTTATCTTGATTCAGGACCTAACATTTCAGGTTCCTATGTCATATTGTTCTTTACAGCACTGGACTTTACTTTCACCACCAGACACATCAACAACTGAGCGTCATTCGTGCTTTGGTCTGGTCTTGTCATTCTTACTGGAGCTATTGGTAATTGCTCTCTGCTCTTTCCCAGTAGCATATTGGATATCTTCCAACCTGGACAGTTCATCTTCTGATGTCATATCTTTTTGCTTTTTCATACCGTCCATGGAGATCTCCAGATAAGAATACTGCCATTTTCTTCTCCAGTGGACCATGTTTTGTCAGAACTCTTCATGTTTTGGCTGGCCCTGCACGACAAGGTCATAGCTTCACTGAGTTTTGTAAATCTCTTCACCATGACAAAGTTGTGATCTATGAAGGGGACATTATATACAAACCTGTATTATGTGCTTAGTCACTCAGTTGTGTCTGATTGACACAACCCCATGGATTGTAGCCCACCAAGCTCCTCTGTCCAGGGGGATTCTCCAGGCAAGAATACTGGAATGGGTTGCCATGCCCTTCTCCAGGGTATCTTCCCAGCCTAGGGATTGAACCCTGGTCTCCTGCACTGCAGGTGGATTCTTTGCTGTCTGAGGCACCAGGGAAGTTTTTATTTGTATCTCATTTATATTTATTGTGTTTTACATATTTAGGTGTATATGTATATACTATATATATACATATATGTACATACACTAGCTTTCTTTGTATCACAGTAAGCTGAACATAAGATTAACATGTTCCCATTGTGCAGAGAAATTCATCACTTTGTAGGTTTGTCTGTCCAGAGTCTTGGTTTTTCTTTATAACCCAAAGAGAAACATACTAGCAGAATGGTTAAAAACTTAAGTTTTGTGGTCAGGCAACTCTGATTCTAAAGCTGACTCTGCTCCTTACTAAAAGCCTCAGTTTTCCTATCAGTAATAAAATGGAGATAGTAAAAAATGAAGATCATGGCATCTGGTCCCATCACTTCATGGGAAATAGATGGGGAAACAGTGGAAGCAGTGCAGACTTTAGATTTTTGGGCTCCAAAATCACTGCAGATGGTGACTGCAGCCATGAAATTAAAAGACGCTTACTCCTTGGAAGGAAAGTTATGACCAACCTAGATAGCATATTGAAAAGCAGAGACATTCCTTTGCCAACAAAGGTCCGTCTAGTCAAGGCTATGGTTTTTCCAGTGGTCATGTATGGATGCGAGAGTTGGACTGTGAAGAAAGCTGAGCACCAAAGAATTGATGCTTTTGAACTGTGGTGTTGGAGAAGACTCTTGTGAGTCCCTTGGACTGCAAGGAGATCCAACCAGTCCATTCTGAAGGAGATCAGTCCTGGGTGTTCTTTGGAAGGAATGATGCTAAAGCTGAAACTCCAGTACTTTGGCCACCTCATGCGAAGAGTTGACTCATTGGAAAAGACTCTGATGCTGGGAGGGATCGGGGGCAGGAGGAGAAGGGGACGACAGAGGATGAGATGGCTGGATGGCATCACTGACTCGATGGATGTGAGTTTGAGTGAACTCCAGTAGATGGTGATGGACAGGAAGGCCTGGTGTGCTGCAATTCATGGGGTCGCAAAGAGTCGGACACGACTGAGTGACTGAACTGAACTGAACTGAAATGAATACTTGTCTATTGAATTGTTGAGAAGACAATGAAATGTTCATGTGAAGTGTCTAGCACAGGGCCTGACATCTCAGTCATTATTAACATTATTATTTTAACATATCTGTTTCTTTTCTTTTAGGTAACTTGTTCTATTATTTTGTAATTTATTTTCCATTTGTCTCATTTGTTCTTTTTTCCTGACTTTTTCTTTTTTCCTCACTTTTCTGACCCTTTTTTTTGCCACATAAGCAAAAATTTAAAAATATAACATTTTATGTCTCCTATTACATTTTGGGTAAATAGATTTGCATTATTGTTTTAATGATTACAGTCGAGGCTACAATATACATTCTTGGCTTGCTACAGTCTACCTTGCTGTTGCTATGCTGCTAAGTCGCTTCAGTTGTGTCTGACTCTGTGCGACCCCATAGACGGCAGCTCACTAGGCTCCCCTGTCCCTGGGATTCTCCAGGAAGAGCACTGGAGTGGGTTGCCCTTTCCTACTCCAATGCATGAAAGTGAAAAGTGAAAGTGAAGTCGCTCAGTTGTGTCCGACTCTAGTGACCCCCTGGACTGCAGCCTACCAGGCTCCTCCGTCCATGGGATTTTCTAGGCAAAAGTACTGGAGTGGGGTGCTTAAATTGGTCTATTTCACTTTCCAAACAATGCAAGTGTTTAAGCCATTTATTTCCCTCTCATTTTGTGTTGCTGTTGTCATGTATCTTATTTCTACCCATGTTGTAAATACCATAAGATAGTCATCTGTCCCAGGATGATGAAGGTTATGGTTTGAAAATCATTGTTTCACATATCTCCATTCTAATAATAATAATAATTTGTCAAGTTGTTAAGATCATTAGAATTATTTCAATTGGTTTGGAAAATTAAGTCTACCTTTGCCTTCTTGAGAACCTTGTAGATGTAATCATTCAAGTTTTAAATCTGTAAACTCCATCATTCCTGGTTTCAGGACCAAAACTCACCAAGGAGTGAGGTTTCTTATTAGCCTCATTCAGATGCCAGCTGATGTGTTCTAGTCTTAATCTTGCTTGTATAGACCTAAGACCTGATGTACTTTGTTGTGTGCCTTTGGAATCTATAAACTATAGAATTTGCCTTTGTTTACTCTCATCTCTCTTCCTTCAAATTAACCCCTCTCCTCGGGTGGTTCTAGCTATAAAGACTAGGTATCTGCCTCAGTTTACTGACTAGCACATTATTCATCTACTGTTAGGAATGAACACTGTGTTTGACTTCAACCTACCTAGTCAGAGACTTAATATCCTGCCTACATTTTGTGAGATGGCATCTCTGGGGAAAATTACTTGTTAGCTCTATAAGCCAACTAGTGGCTGTGATTCTTTTTTTTTTTTTTTTTAATTTGTGTTTTATATTTACTAGCAAATTAACTTCAAAATACAAAAATAGCAAACACTATTATATAGGGCCTTTTTTTGGTTTTATTTAACTTGCAAATAAATTGGATTCTTTTAAAAATAAACAGGTTGATACTTTTGACATTCTTATGACAGTGCTCTCACCAGTCTGACTTTGAATTTCATTTGACACTAGAATTCACTTCTTTGAAAAGATAGTCCTCCAATTGGGGCAATTTTTTTTTATTTTGTACCCTTTGTCCTGGTCAGTTTTGGCTTCTCTTCTTTATCTTCACTAGACAATATAGCTGAAGTTTTAGCACTTTTCAAACCAGAGCCTTAGAAGTGAAGACTAAACCGAACATTCTGTGAAGTAGTAGTTCTCAAAGTCTAGTCCGCTTGACCCTTGCAGGTCCCTGAGATTCTATGAAAGTCTATGGGGAGAAACTTCATAATTATATCAAATTTATTTGTCTTTTTCACTGTACTGACATTTGCACTGTTGGGACAAAAGCAATGATGAGTAAAAGGGGGTATCTCAGGAAAAAAATCAAAGCAGTGGCACCAAACCATACTTGCAGCCATTGCACTCTTCCTTGCCACACATTTACAGTTAAAAAAGAGGCCAGTTTCACCTAACAACATCCCTGATGAATTATGAATTTTATTAAATCTCAACCCTTGAGTGTTTGTAACATTTCATGTAATAGAGTGGGAAATACTTAAAGCATTTCTGATGCATTAACATATGATGATTGTCTCTGGGGAAGTAAAAGCATCCAATTGTTTAAGTTGTGAGCTGAACAACTGACTTTTCCCGTGAAACATCATTTTTATTGAAAGAATAATTGAGACTTAAATTTAGGTTGTTTTGACTTGGGTATTTGGCAGACATTTTCTAAAAAACAAAAACAAAAAATGGATGAAGCAAGTCCATCTCTTAAAGGAAAGCAACTGACAGCATTTGCTGTTAATAAAATTAGAGCATTCAAGCAAAGATATGAAAATTGGAAAATTTGTATTTGCAACTATAAGCTTGCTGCTGCTGCTGCTAAGTCGCTTCAGTCGTGTCCGACTCTGTGTGACCCCAGAGATGGCAGACCACCAGGCTCCCCCATCCCTGGGATTCTCCAGGCAAGAACAGTGGAGTGGGTTGCCATTTCCTTAGCTTCCTAATACTTAAAGCCTTTTCTGATGAGAAATGTGATTCTTTGATATTGTATAATAATATAATGTCAACATTTGGAGAAGCTGCACAATTCTGGAAAACAATATTTTTGAAATAACCAATGTATGACACTACAGGATCATGAATGATTAAAAGGTGTGTCCAGAGTGCAAGATAGACCAAAAGATTTTAATGTAATAAGACTACATACAGTTCATGGAGGTAGTTTCAGATTTTACACTGCAGAAAATCTATAAGAAGCTACCACTTGTAGAGTTTTGCTTTGATATCCAGGAGGAATAGCCTCAATTATTTGGAAAGCCTAGTAAAATACGCTTTCTTTTCCCAGCTATATCTGAATTAAGCTGTATTTCCTTTATAAACTACAACGAAATAACAGAACAGATTGAATACAGAAACAGATATTAGAATCTAGCTGTCTTCTGTCAAGTCAGACATTGAAAAACTTTGCAAAGTGAAAAATTAATGCCATTCTTTACACTAAAATTTCTTTCTTCTGAAAAAGATAGTTATTTTTCATTAAATATGTCTATGTTAACAGGCATTGGGTTTACTATTATCATTCTCAAATAAACAGGTAAATATTTCTTAAATATCTCAGTTTCAATTTCTAATGAGGTAAATATCAATAGGTGTAACACATAAAGAATTCTTTTGGAGTCTTCAATAGTTTTAAGACATAAAGTGTGCTGAGAATCACTAACATTATTTAGGAGAAGAGTAAAAATATTGTCTTTTACTAGATGGCTAATGGTTCAGATTTTCACATCGTTCTAGATTATATACACAACTTACATTTTCCTTATGCATAAAATGGCTAAAGAATAATGTGTTTGGTAAAAGTATTACTCATTAGGGATAGCCTGTTAAGAATATGTTTAAATATTAAAAGCAAATAACTACACAACAAGACAACTCCAGGATAGGAAAAAAAGTAATCTCCTAAATTTATAAAAGTCAAATAGACATAGAATACTCATTATCAGATTCCCAAGGGCAGAAACTTGGACTGAAATGATTATAAAGAAGGAAATCCTAGGATGGAATGTCTTTAGTATATAAACAAGCCACTATTCTCACCTAAAAGAAATCTCAGATTAATAAAAATACTTTCACTGATCATAACTGTTGCAGAAATTGAGACTGAATTAAATAGTTTCTCACTGTAAATATTCATCCTGTAGGGTATTGAATCAGTTTGAATTTGTCAAATTGTTCGCAACTGAAGTGTAAAACTCTGGATTTCAAAATATAGATTTATTAAAGTGAGTAGCAGCTATAACTGGAGCTTGAAGGGCCCCTTTTCCAGAGGTCCAGATGCCTTTGTCATTGTCCTTCCTGGTCATTGAGTAGTAAGTATAGACGTCAGGAAGCTTTTGTTCCTTCTTCAGTACTGTGAAACCATAAAATATTAACACATTTATGATACAACATTTAACATCTATACTTTAGAAGACAAGACATTCTTCATTATAAGTGGATGACATTCAGCAAGGTAGTAGGATACAGGGTTAAGATATAGAAATATGTTACATTTTTTTACACTAACCATGAAATATCAGAAAGGGAAAGTAAAAAAAAATCCATTTGAAAATTACATCCAAAAGAAAAAAACTACTTAGGAATAAACCTAACCAAGGAGTTGAAAGACTTGAGAACTATGAAACACTGATAAAGGAAATTGAATATGATTCAAAGAAATGGAAAGATATCCCATGCTCTTGAATTGAGCAATTAATATCATTAAAATGGGTATACTACCCAAAGCAATCTATAGATTTAATTCGATCTTTATCAAATTACCCATGACGTTTTCACAGAACTCAAAGAAATAATCCTAAAATTTACACGGAACAACAAAAGATCCATAATTGCCAAAGCAAACATGAGGGAAAAGAATAAGCTTGGAAGCATAATCCTCCCAGACTTCAGTCAATACTACAAAGCTGCAGTAATCCAAACACTGGTTTTGGAACAGAAACAGACACATAGATCAAAGGAATGGAATAGAGAGCCAAGAAATAAACCCACACAACTTTAGTCAATTAATCTTCAGTAAAGAAGGCAAGAATATAAAATAAGAGAAGACAGTCTCTTTAGCAAGTAGTGTTGGGAAAATTGAACACCTGCATGGAAATCAATGAAGTTAGACCCTCCCTCATGCCATACACAAAAACTCAAAATGAGTTAAAGACTTCAATATGACATGATACCATATTCCTAGAAGAGAACACAAGCAAAACATTCTCTTACATAAATTGCACTAATGATTCCATAAGTCAGTCTCCTAAGACAATAGAAATAAAAGAAAAAATAAACAAATGAGACCTAATCAAACTTATAAGCTTTTGCAAAGCAAAGGAAACCATAAATAAAATAAAAAGACAACCCAAAGAATGGGAAAAAATATTTGCAAACAATGCTACTGACAAGGGATTAATTTCCAAAATATAAAAACAGCTCATAAACTCAATAATAAAAAAGCAAACAACCTAATCAAAAATGGGCAGAAGATCTAAAGAGACATTTCTCCAAAGAAGACATACAGATGGTCAATAGGCACATGAAAAGATGCTCAACATCAATAATTATTAGTTAGTTAGTTCTGTCACTCAATTGTGTCCGACTCTTTGCGACCCCATGAATCGCAGCACGCCAGGCCTTCCTGTCCATCACCAACTCCTGGAGTTCACTCAGACTCACGTCCATCGAGTCAGTGATGCCATCCAGCCATCTCATCCTCTGTCGTCCCCTTCTCCTCCTGCCCCCAATCCCTCCCAGCATCAGAGTCTTTTCCAATGAGTCAACTCTTCGCATGAGGTGGCCAAAGTACTGGAGTTTCAGCCTTAGCATCATTCCTTCCAAAGAAATCCCAGGGCTGATCTTCAGAATGGACTGGTTGGATCTCCTTGCAGTCCAAGGGACTCACAAGAGTCTTCTCCAACACCACAGTTCAAAAGCATCAATTCTTCGGCGCTCAGCGTTCTTCACAGTCCAACTCTCACATCCATACATGACCACAGGAAAAACCATAGCTTTGACTAGACGGATCTTTGTTGGTAAAGTAATGTCTCTGCTTTTGAATATGCTGTCTAGGTTGGTCATAACTTTCCTTCCAAGGAGTAAGCATCTTAATTTTATGGCTGCAGTCACCATCTGCAGTGACTTTGGAGCCCAGGAAAATAAAGTCTGACTCTGTTTCCACTGTTTCCCCATCTATTTCCCATGAAGTGGTGGGACTGGATGCCATGATCTTCGTTTTCTGAATGTTGAGCTTTAAGGAAACTGTTTCACTCTCCGCTTTCACTTTCATCAAGAGGCTTTTTAGTTCCTCTTCACTTTCTGCCATAAGGGTGGTATCATCTGCATATCTGAGGTTATTGATATTTCTCCTGGCAATCTTGATTCCAGCTTGTGCTTCTTCCAGCCCAGCGTTTCTCATGATGTACTCTGCATATAAGTTAAATAAGCAGGGTGACAATATACAGCCTTGACGAACTCCTTTTCCTATTTGGAACCAGTCTGTTGTTCCATGTCCAGTTCTAACTGTTGCTTCCTGACCTGCATACAAATTTCTCAAGAGGCATATCAGGTGGTCTGGTATTCCCATCTCTTGAAGAATTTTCCACAGTTTCTTGTGATCCACACAGTCAAAGGCTTTGGCATAGTCAATAAGGCAGAAATAGATGTTTTTCTGGAACTCTCTTGCTTTCTCCACGATCCAGTGGATGTTGGCAATTTGATCTCTGGTTCCTCTGCCTTTTCTAAAACCAGCTTGAACATCAGGAAGTTCACGGTTCACATATTGCTGAAGCCTGGCTTGGAGAATTTTGAGCATTACTTTACTAGCATGTGAGATGAGTGCAATTGTGCGATAGTTTGAGCATTCTTTCGCCTTGCCTTTCTTTCGGATTGGAATGAAAACTGACCTTTTCCAGTCCTGTGGCCACTGCTGAGTTTTCCAAATTTGCTGGCATATTGAGTGCAGCACTTTCACAGCATCATCTTTCAGTATTTGAAATAGCTCAAGTGGAATTCCATCACCTCGAGTAGCTTTGTTTGTAGTGGTGCTTGCTAAGGCCCACTTGACTTCACATTCCAGGATATCTGGCTCTAGGTCAGTGATCACACCATCATGATTATCTGAGTCGTGAAGATCATTTTTGTACAGTTCTTCTGTGTATTCTTGCCATGTCTTCTTCGTATCTTCTGCTTCTGTTAGGTCCATACCATTTCTGTCCTTTATCGAGCCCATCTTTGCATGAAAGTTTCCTTTGGTATCTCTAATTTTCTTGAAGAGATCTCTAGTCTTTCCCATTCTGTTGTTTTCCTCTATTTCTTTGCATTGATCGCTGAAGAAGGCTTTCTTATCTCTTCTTGCTATTCTTTGGAACTCTGCATTCAGATGTTTATATATTTCCTTTTCTCCTTTGCTTGTCACTTCTCTTCTTTTCACAAGTATTTGTAAGGCCTCCCCAGACAGCTATTTTGCTTTTTTGCATTTCTTTTCCATGGGAATGGTCTTGATCCCTGTCTCCTGTACAGTGTCACGAACCTCATTCCATAGTTCATCAGGCACTCTATCTATCAGATCTAGTCCCTTAAATCTATTTCTCACTTCCACTGTATAATCATAAGGGATTTGATTTAGGTCATACCTGAATGGTCTAGTGGTTTTCCCTACTTTCTTTAATTTCAGTCTGAATTTGGCAATGAGGAGTTCATGGTCTGAGCCACAGTCAGCTCCCGGTCTTGTTTTTGCTGACTGTATAGAGCTTCTCCATTTTTGGCTGCAAAGAATATAATCAAGCTGATTTCTGTGTTGACCATCTGGTGATGTCCATGTATAGAGTCTTCTCTTGTGTTGTTGGAAGAGGGTGTTTGTTATGACTAGTGCATTTTCTTGGCAAAACTCTATTAGTCTTTGCCCTGCTTCATTCTGTATTCCAAGGCCAAATTTGCCTGTTACTCCAGGTGTTTCTTGACTTCCTACTTTTGCATTCCAGTCCCCTATAATGAAAAGGACATCTTTTTTGGGTGTTAGTTCTAAGAGGTCTTGTAGGTCTTCATAGATCCGTTCAACTTCAGCATCTTGAGCGTTACTGGTTGGGGCATAGACTTGGATTAGTGTGATATCGAATGGTTTGCCTTGGAAACGAACAGAGATCATTCTGTCATTTTTGAGATTGCATCCAAATACTGCATTTCGGACTCTTTTGTTGACCATGATGGCTACTCCATTTCTTCTGAGGGATTCCTGCTCGCAGTAGTAGATATAATGGTCATCTGAGTTAAATTCACCCATTCCAGTCCATTTTAGTTCGCTGATTCCTAGAATGTCAACATTCACTCTTGCCATCTCTTGTTTGACCACTTCCAATTTGCCTTGATTCATGGACCTGACATTCCAGGTTCCTATGCAATATTGCTCTTTACAGCATCGGACCTTGCTTCTATCACCAGTCACATCCACAGCGATAATTATTAAAGAATTACAAATGGAAACTACAATCAAGTATCACCTCAGACCAGTCAGAAGAGGCATCCTCAAAAAGTCTACAAATAATAAATATTAGTAGGAATGTAAATTAGTGTAGCCACTATGGAAAATAGCATGGAGTTCCTTAAAAAACTAAAAATAGAACTACCATATGACCCAGCAATCCCACTCCTGGGCATACATTTGAAGAAATCCATAATTCAAAAAGACACATGCACCCCCAATGTTCACTGCAACATTGTTTACAATAGCCAAGACATGGAAGCTACCTAAATGTTCACTGACAGATGAATGGATAAAGAAAATGTGGTCCATATTACACAATGGAATATTACTCAGCCATTAAAAGGATGAACTAACTCCATTTGCTGAAATATAGAAGGACCTAGGTTGGAGAAGGAAATGGCAACCCACTCCAGTGTTCTTACCTTAAGAATCCCGGGGATGGGGGAACCTGGTGGGCTGCCATCTACGGGGTTGCACAGAGTTGGACATGACTGAAGTGACTTAGCAGCAGCAGTAGCAGCAGCAGAAGGACCTAGAGATTGTCATATTGAGTGAAATAAATCAGACAAAGACAAATATCATATGGTATCACTTATATGTAAAATCTTAAAAAAAATGATACAAATGAACTTATTTACAAAATTTTTGTGGTTCAGTTGCTCAGTCATGTCTGACTCTTTGTGACACCATGGACTGCAGCTTCCTTGTCCTTCAGTATCTCCCAGAGTTTGCTCAAATACATGTTCATTGAGTCGGTGATGCTATCTAACCATCTCATCCCCTGCTCCCTCTTCTCCTTCAGCCTTCAATCTTTTCCAGCATCAGGATCTTTTCCAATGAGTCAACTTTTCGCATCAGATGGACAAAGTATTGGAGCTTCAGCTTCACTATTGGTTCTTCCAACGAATATTCAGGATTGATATTCTTTAGGATTGACTGGTTTGATCTTGGGGTCTAAGGGGCTCTCAAGAGTCTTCTCCAACCTCACAGTTTAAAAGCATCAGTTTTTCAATGCTCAGCCTTCTTTATGGTCCAACTTTCACATCCATACATGATTACTGGAAAAACTTTAGCTTTGACTATATAGACCTTTGTCAGCAAAGTAATATCTCTGCTTTTCAATATACTGTCTAGGTTGGTCATCTCATTTCTTCCCCGGAGCAAGTGTCTTTTAATTTCATGGCTGCAGTCACCATCTTCAGTGATTTTGGAGCCCCCAAAATAAAGTATCTCACTGTTTCCAATGTTTTCCCATCTATTTGCCATGAAATAATGGGACCAGATGCTATGAATTTAGTTTTTTGAATGTTGAATTTTAGGCCAGCTTTTTCACTCTCCTCTTTCACTTCACAAAAGGCTCTTTAGTTCCTCTTCACTTTCTGCATATGAGTGCTGTCATCTGCATATCTGAAGTTATTCATATTTATCCTGGAAATCTTGATTCCAGCTTGTGCTTCATTCAGTCCAGCATTTTACATGGTGTACTCTGCATAGAAGTTAAATAAGCAGACAATATACAGAATTAATGTACTCCTTTCCTAATTTTGAAACAGTCTGTTGTTCCATGTCCAGTTCTAACTGTTGCCTCTTGACCTGCATACAGGATTCTCAGGTGGTATGGTTTTCCCATCTCTTTGAGAATTTTCCACAGTTTGTTGTGATTCCCACAGTAAGAGCCTTTAGTGTAGTCAATGAAGCAGTGGTAGAAGTTTTTCTGGAATTTCCTTGCATTCTCTATGATCCAATGAATGTTGGCAATTTGATCTCTGATTCCTCCACCTTTTCTAAGTCCAGCTTGAACATCTGTAAGTTCTCGGTTCACATACTGTTGAAGTCTAGCTTGGAGAAATTTGAATATTACTTTGATAGCATGTGACATGAGTGTAACTGTGTGGTAGTTTGAACATTCTTTGGCATTGCCTTTCTTTGGGATTGGAATGAAAACTGACCTTTTCCAGTCCTGTGGTCACTGCTGAGTTTTCCAAATTTGCTATCATATTGAGTGCGTCACTTTCAGAGCATCATCTTTTAGGATTTGAAATAGCTTAACTGGAATTCCATCACCTCCACTAACTTTGTTCGTAGTCATGCTTCCTAAGGCCCACTTGACTTCCCATTCCAGGATGTCTGGCTCTAGGTGAGTGATCACACCATCATGGTTATCTGGATTCTGAAGATGTTTTTGTATACTTTTTCTGTGTTCTTGCATATCTTCTGCTTCTGTTAAGTCCATACCATTTCTACCCTTTGTTATGCCCACTTTTGCATGAAATATTCCCTTGGTATCTCTAATTTTCTTGAAGAGATCTCTAGTCTTCCTGTTCTGTTGTTTTCCTTTATTTCTTTGGATTGATCATTTAGGAAGGCTTTCTTATCCCTTGCTATTCTTTGGAGCTCTGCATTCAAATGCATTCATTCCTTTTCTCCTTTGCCTTTCACTTCTCTTCTTTTATCAGCTATTTGTAAGTCCTCTTCAGACAACTCTTTTGCCTTTTTGCATTTCTTCTTCTTGGGGATGGTCTTGATCACTGCCTCCTGTTCAATGTCACAAACCTCAGTCCATATTTCTTCAGACACTCTGTCTATCAGATCTAGTCCCTTGAATCTATTTGGCACTTGCACTGTATTATAGTAAGAGATTTGATTTAGGTCATAACTGAATGGTGTAGAGCTTTTCCCTACTTTCTTCAATTTAAATCTGAATTTGGCAATAAGGAGTTCATGATCTGAGCCACAGTCAGCTCCCGGACTTGTTTTTGCTGACTGTGTAGAGCTTCTCCATCTTTGGCTGCAAAGAATATAATCAATCTGATTTCAGTGTCGACCATCTGGTGATGTCCATGTGTAGAGTCTTCTCTTGTGCTGTTAGAAGAGGGTGGTTTTTTTTTTTTTTATGACCAGTGCATTCTCTTGGCAAAACTCCGTTAGTCTTTGCCCTACTCATTTTGTACTCCAAAGCAAAATTTGCTTGTTACTCTCGGTATCTCTTGACTTCCTACTTTTGCATTCCAAGCTATATGATGAAAAAGACTTCTTTTTTGGTATTAGTTCTAGAAGGTCTTGTAAGTCTTCATAGAACCATTCAACTTCAGCTTCTTTGGCATTAGTGGTTGGGACATAGACTTGGATTACTCTGATACTGAATGGTTAGTTTGGAAATGAACAGAGATCATTCTGTCATTGTTGAGATTGCCCCCAAGTACTGCATTTTAAACTCTTTTGTTGAGTATGAGGGCTACTCCATTTCTTCTAAGGAATTTCTGCCCACAGTAGTAGATATGATGGTCTTCTGAATTAAATTTGTCCATTCCAGTCCATTTTAGTTCACTGATTCTTAAAATATTGATGTTCACTCTTGCCATCTCCTGTTTGACCACTTCCAATTTACCTTGATCCATGGACCTAACCTTCCAGTTTCCTATGTTATATTGTTCTTTGCAACATTCACCTTACTTCCACCACCAGATACATCCACAAATGGGTATCGTTTTCACTTTGCCTCAGCTTCTTCCTTCTTTCTGGAGATATTTCTCTGCTCTTCTCCAGTAGCATTTTGGACACCTACTGGCCTGGGGAGTTCATCTTTCAGTGTCATATCTTTTTGCCCTTTCATATTATCCATGGGGTTCTCAAAGCAAGAATACTGAAATGGTTTGATATTCCCTCTTCCAGCGGACCACATTTTGTCAAAATTCTCCACCATGACCTGTCTGTCTTGGTGACCTTACAAGGCATGGATACTTTAGAGGAAGAGAGGAATATAGTTGATGAGTACTCATACTTAACCTTTGAAAAAATGAAAACTGGTTAAGAATTTATTGCAATCCTGTTATAAGAAAGAAGTGTTTTCAAGATTTTGTAGATACAAAGCCTTTTTTTTTTTTTTGGTCTTTGTGAACTGCACAAAAAAATCAAAACCCCTATGTTTCATTTATTGCAAACATTTTTGGAGAGATCTGTCCAGTTTTCAGCAACTTTCTTAACTGCTCCCTCTTAATTTATGGTAGGTGTGTGGCTCCCAGCAGTTGTTTGTGTATAAAATAGTAACTCTGCCCTTAGCCTTTGCTTGCTTGATTTTGGTGTGAGAATTTGACTCAGGTTGACCTAGTTCATTCACTGGAGACTTAGATCAAGGGTTGAGGAACACATTCCTCTCATGGACCTGTTAACTCAAGCTGGGTAGCTATGGACAGTCATATTGTGCATTGCAGGCTGTGAGCAGAGAAGAGAATGGTGAAGGAGTGGAGAGAGCAGAGAAAGAGTCAGTGGTCAGAGCAGAGACCTGGGAGAGAGAGGCTCCTGTCAGAGTTATGAGCAATTTTCTAGTTTCTGGAGCTAGTTCTTCTTGAAGTCAGGCTGTGTGTCTGTTCTGTGTTAGGTAGTTCTTCACATTTATCAAAATGTCCTCTTTTTTGCTTAATTTAACCATGTATTATAAAGGACCTGAAAAATGTGGCATTCACGAGTGGCTTAACTGTACAATAAACCTTAAATTAGTTCTTATTCCAAAGGTTTCAGTATTAACCAGGTGTAAACTATTACGGTTCTTCTGATGTTGGTATGGCTACATCACTATGTGCTGTGTGACAAGTTTTCTTTCTTTCTTTCTCTTTTTAAAAATTTTTACTTTTCTCTCTTTTCCTCAGAAACTTTGCTTAGCCTTCATTCTGACATTGGTCACTTTTGTTGTTGTTCAGTTGTGCAGTTGTGGACTACAGCACGCCAGGCCTCCCTGTCCATCACTATCTCCTGGAGCTTGCTCAAACTCACGTCCATCAAGTCGGTGATGCCATCCAACCATGTCATCCTCTGGCATCCCCTTCTCCTCCTGTCTTCAATCTTTCCCAGCAGGGTCTTCTCCAATGATTCAGTTCTTAGCGTCAGGAGGCCAAAGTATTGGAGCTTCAGCTTCAGAATCAGTCCTTCCAGTGAATATTCAGGACTGATTTCCTATCACTTACAATTACATTCTCTTCAGTTGTTCTGAGACAATTAAAAACCTGTTTCCTTTGGCACCAATGCAGTCATGAACACAAACAAATTTGGTCACTGGTCATCCAGATCACCCCAAATATGCTTATATTAATTTTTAAAAGAGTAACTTGTAAATTCTTTTGGAAAAACAGCATACATTCTTTGAGAGAAGCGCTGACTAATGGACTGTGTGGCAAGAACTTCTTTTGATATGTCCTCAGGCAAGGACTGTCCTCAGCATTGCTTTTTGATCACAATAAAACCAGGTCATTACCACAAGCAAGGCCAGAGGTATCAATGCTCTTGACCTCTAGACCCTGGCTCCTAACTTGACTTCTGTGCCTCTGACTTTGTCCTTAATAGAGGTCCTCTTTGCACAAAGGCCCATTGTTCTCAGCAGTCCTCCTATACATCACCCCCCAACTTGAGGTGCGAAAGCCTGGTGTTGGATAGTACAGCACCATTATCACCTGGTAGATCCCCAGAAGTTACCCATGATGAACTAGTCAAGTCCAGGCAGGAAGGCTTAGCCCAAGTACCACTGGATTGGTTTCCAGCTCCCGACTTTAGTTCATTCATACAAAAAGTGAGGCCAATAATACTTATTAGGCATAAATAGGCATTCTTTGGAATTTATGTAGCTTGTTTACTTAAATAAAGTCCATGAAATCAGCTGTCACTAGTAAGGATTTTATTGGACATACCTACAGGGATATTTGCTTTACTAGAGTATTGCTTTAGTCATGCTATTGTGTTGGGTCATCCACTGGGACTCTCTTAAAGGTCTGCTTTTGCATTGAACTGAACAAAATGAAAAAGGCAGAAGTTCATAATCTGGAGAATGAGTTTGTAATATTTCATCATCTCAGAAAGTTCTAAATCTGCTCTCTCTTGTTCCAGTTTTTGCCAGTATGTTTTGTTGTTACACATCTGTGCTAGATTTGCCTTGAAAGATCAAATTAGATGATAGTAACAGGGTGCCTTTTCTTAATCTTAATTTTCAAATACAGCTACAAATGACACCTTGTAATCTTGTAAAACTGCCTCTGTGAAATCCTGCCAACCAGTTGAAGTGGTGTGCTCATTTTAGCAATGGAAACAAGTTTCCAGAAAGACGGCTATAACAATGGTTCTACCACCTACTTGCTGCCTCCTTATTTTTCTCTTTCCAACTCTCTTTCCAATTTGGAACAAATTCAGAAGTTTCACAGTTCATGCACATCCCCATTCTGTGATAAGAAGGAAAAAAGCTTTTACCCAAATTAGTTGAATGTGACAATTCATATTCAGCATGCCTACAGAGATAGTTTCTCAGACAATTTGAATCAAATATTTATACTCTGGCTTATTTATTATTTATACTTTTGTTTTCAACTTCAAAAAGGTTTGGATGTTTAGTTGAATTTGGGGCTGTCCATCTTTGTCAAAAAGACTCTAGATAACTATATTTTAAGAAGTTTTACTTTTCTTTTATGAATGGGGAAAGAGCAAACAGAATCAGACTGCTAGAAAGCTAAGGTCAAAAATAACTAAGGGAATTCTGAAGGCTGCCCAGATGAGATGGCACAAAAGGCAGCTATAGAGGTGGCCTGGAGGCTATAAATAATGGCCAAGGAATAAATAAAGTAGTAAGGACTGGTAAGCAGGAAATAAATGGGGAAATGGGGGTGGAGCTATTGGAGTGACAGCCTAGTGAGCTGGCCCACTTAAAGAGATGTATAGGAAGTCCCCTCTTCCTTAGGGCTTGTATCACAGGTACTCCTTGAAAAGCCCTAAGTTGTTAAGGGAGGGGGGCAGTGGCTAAGCTCCCATGACTCTTCTTGCAGTTCATACCCTCCCATTGTCCTAAATGACAGAATGGATTGCACTCTGTGGAAATTCAGTGCTTCTTGTGTCGTGTGTCTAGATCACCTTCCCAAGTTTTCAAAGCTGGCATACAGAAAGGCAGTGCAGGGTGTAGCAGAGTGGATGGGCAATGGAGTAAATCCATGTGGAAGCAGAGCTTAAAATTTCCATAGCACTGGGAAGATTCCAGGTGTATTTTGCAACAGTGAGGGACTTGTCTAAGGAGGGGAGCCAGATAACGTTTCCTGCTCAGATGTTCTTTCTTGATTCCAGATGCTACAGATAGGAGACCTTGAATTACTTGTGTACTGAAGTGGCTTAAAGGCTCTCTGAGCAATGACGGATTATGAAGGTGATGGCAAAATTAGAGTAAAGGAGTGTCCTAGTTGAAGCTCAGTAATTGGCTAAGAGCAAACTGGTCAACATAAAAATGATCTTTGGATACACCATCAACGTGTTTTCCAGCCTTTAGTCATTTTAGGTGCTTAAAGTCTTCATTTTATAATTCATTTTAACTATTTTATAATTAATTAATAGTTTTTAGTCAATTATTTTTATAAATCCCAATATGTTGAAAGAAACTAAATTCCAGCCATTGAAGGGTTACTGAAATAAATTATATAAGTTGACAACAAAGTAGGCTTGTTCCAATTTCTGCAGAAAAATTTATATTTATATACATCAAAAAGAATGAGAAAGACTAGATATTAAATTGCTCACAATAGTTGCCTCTCTCACTTCATTCAGGTCTCTACTACAATGTTCTTCCTCAGAGAGTCCTTCCCAGACTCTATATAACAAAGCTTTAATTTGCTTCCTGGTTCTTTTTCCTCCTTGGCATTATGCTGACTTATCTGTTTAGTACCTCTCTTGCCCTAGACTATGTAGCTCCACACTACAAAGGGATTTTGTTTTTCTTGTTTTCTTCCTCCTGTTTTCTGTCCTAGTGCTTAGGATAGTGCCTGGAACTCTGAAATATTTGTTGTACTTATGATGGAAGATGAATGAATGAGCTTGCATAAATGGAAAATGCTTCTAGCGTAGTGTTAGAACAATGGTGCTTCCTTTAGGTTCAGAGTAGGACCATGCTTCGGCTGGCTTTGTTTACTAATAGGATGCTTAAGCCAGCCAAGGGAAGGATTTTCTGAGAATATAAGGACCTAGTCATGCTTTGACGGAGAAGGCAATGACAACCCACTCCAGTACTCCTGCTTGGAAAATCCCATGGACTGAGGAGCCTGGTGGGTTGCAGTCCATGGGGTCGCTAAGAGTCGGACACGACTGAGCGACTTCACTTTCACTTTTCACTTTCATGCACTGGAGAAGGAAATAGCAACCCATTCCAGTGTTCTTGCCTGGAGAACCCCAGGGACGGGGGAGCCTGGTGGGCTGCCGTCTATGGGGTCGCACAGAGTCGGACACGACTGAAGCGACTTAGCAGCAGCAGCAATCATGCTTTGAATTGTGTCCAGCTACGGCACCAAGCTATGAGCCACCCACTGTGACATTTACTTGAACTCCAATCATTTGGGAAAAGTGAGGCTTGTGATTCCCTGTCCTCGAGGTGTCACTGCAGAAGTGTGAAGCTGTCTTACGGTGTACAGTACAAGGCACCTGGTGGCCCCCACCTCCTCCAGCACTGGAGTCTCTTATTTATTAATTGGCTAGGATTTCCTTCAAGGCTTTGGAAACAGTGACAGCACAGCTGAGTGGTTCAAACAACAGGGTTTACTTTGGGTGTTCCTGTTTCTTAATCTTTACTCATTAAGGCCAGCCAACTGTATGTATCTGTTTCATTGTTTAAACATGAAGGGATATATATATATATTTTTAACATGAAGGGATATTAATGCTTCCTGGAATCTAAAGAACATTATATGCAGTAATTAGTTCATGTTTCAAATTGTTTCACATTTATCAGTATCATTATTTTGAAATAGACTCCTTCAAAGAGTCAGAGAAAACTATATGTCAAAAATACAAAGCTTACAACTTGTCTTCTTACTCATTTACTCCCCTCAGAAAGTGGGAAGTCCCCTGCCCTGTGGGACTTATTATTCAGAAGTGTTTGTTGAGCTTTCACTGGATACAGTTCTCTGTTGGGTATTATCTGAGAAGAGAAAGAAGGTAGAGGCTTTTTCATGCCCTACAGGAGGATCTATTTGTTTGAAAGGGTCTCTGGAGGAGACAGAAACATTCTTAACAATGCATATTTCTGATAATGTATTTGTCCATGGCTTACTAATGGATCTAATAGATCACTAATCCTGAAAGGAAAGATTCTGGAGTTCATATCTAATACTGACTCTTCAAATACGTTGGGTGACCCCCTCAGCTTATAGTGTCTGAGATCTCTAGAGAACCAAAGACAGAAGAATATTCTTTAGCTGGTCCTTGCATTCACATGTTATTGCCATCATGGCCAAATGCCTTTACAATAGTAAAGGTGGTTGAAGATTTAATTCACATCCTCATTTCCAATAAAACTTTTGTGGCTAGGATCAGTTCAAAAATTTTTTAATTTGTTTTTTAACTTCTATAAAACAACTTAACAAAACTAACAGTGTTAATAGGCATTTTCAGTGTGGTAAAGAATTATAAGTAATCCCTAGTTTTAGCTTCATGTTACTATTAACAGTAGTTAGATCCCCTTCATAGATCACAACCTTTTTGTGGCAAAGGGCTTTGCATAACTCAATGAGGCTATGAGTCATGTTATGCAGGGCCACTCAAGATGGACGGGTCATAGTGAAGTGTTCTAACAAACCATGGTCCACTGGAGAAGGAAATGGCAACCCACTCCAGTATTCTTGCCTGGAGAACCCCATGGACATTATGAAAAGACAAATATATATGACAGCAAAATATGAGCTCCCCATGTCAGAAGGTGTCCAATATGCTACTGGGGAAGAACAGAGGGCAATTACCAATAGCTCCAGGAAGAATGAAGTGGCTGGGCCAAAGTGGAAACAACACTCAGTTGTGAATGTGTCTGGTGGTGAAAGCAAAGTTCAGTGTTGTAAAGAACAGTATTGCATAGGAACAATATTGCATAGGAATGTTAGATCCATGAATCAAGGTAATTGGATATGGTCAAGCAGGAGACCGCAAGATTGAACATTAACATCTTAGGAATCAGTGAACTAAAATAGACAGGAATGGGAGAATTTAATTCAGAAGACCATTATATCTACTATTGTGGGCAGGAATCCCTTAGAAGAAATGGAGTAGCTCTCATAGTCAACAAAAGAGCCTGAAATGCAATATTTGGTGCAGTCTCAAAAATGACAGAATAATCTTGATTTGATTTCATGGCAAACCTTCAACATCACAGTAATCCACGACTATGCCCCAACTTCTAATGCCAAAGAAGTTGTAGTGGACCGGTTCTATGAAGAGCTACAACACCTTCCAGAACTAAACAAACAAACAAACAAAAAAAGATGTCCTTTTTATCAGAGGGGACTGGATACAAAAGTAGGAGGTTAAGGGATACTCGGAAGAACAGGCAGGTTTGTCCTTGGAGTAAAAAATTAAGTAGAGGAAAGGCTAAAAAGCAGGGCAAAAGAATTTCATCAAGAGAATATCCTGGTCATAGCAAACACCCCTTTCCAAAAACACAAGAGACAAGTCTGCACATGGACATCACCAGATGGTCAATATCAAAATCAGATTGATTATATTCTTTGCAGTCAAAGATGGAGAAGTTCTATACGGTCAGTGAAAACAAGACCTGGAGTTGACTGTGGCTCAGAGCCTGAGTTCCTTATTTCCAAATTCAGGCTTAAATTGAAGAAAATAGGGAAAACTACTAGGCCATTCAGGTATGACCTAAATCAAATCCCTTGTGATTATGCAGTGGAGGTGACAGATAGATTCAAGGGATTATATCTGGTAGACAGAGTGTCTGAAGGACTGTGGAGGAAAGTTTATAACATTGTAAATGAGGCAATGACCAAAACAATCCCCCCAAAAAGAAATACAAGAAAGCAAAATGGTTGTCTGAGGAGGCTTTACAAATCGCTAAGGAAAAAAAAGAAGCAAAAGACAAGGGAGAAAGGGAAAAATATACTCAACTGAATGCAGAGTTCTGGAGAATAGCAAGGGGAAATAAGACTTTCTTAAGTGAAGCATGCAAAGAAATAGAGGAAAACAATTAGAATGGGAAAAGCTAGAAATTTCTTTAAGAAAACTGCAGATATCAGGGACATATTTCATTTAAGGATGGGCACAATAAAGGACAGAAAAGGTAAGGACTTAACAGAAGCAGAAGATATTAGGAAGAGTTGGCAAGAATACACAGGAAAACTATTAAAAAAATGTCTTAATGCCCCAGATAACCATGACGATGTGGTTGCTCATCTAGAGCCAGACGTCCTGGAGTGTGAAGTTGAGTGGGTCTTAGGGAACATTACTACAAACAAAGCTAGAGGAGGAGATGGAATTCCAGTTGAGCTATTTACAACCCTAAAAGTTGATCCTGTTAAAGTGCTGCACTCAATATTTCAGCAAATTTGGAAAATTCAGCAGTGGCCACAGGACTGGAGAAAGTAAATTATCATTCCAATTGCAAAGAAGAGCACGGTCAAAAAACATTCAAACTACTATACATGCGTTCATTTCACATGCTACCAAGGTTATGCTCAAATCCTTCAAGTTGGACTTCAGTGGTAGGTGAACTGAGTACTTCCAGGTGTTCAAGTTGAGTTTTGATGTAGCAGAGGAACTGGAGATCAAATTGCCAATATTTGTTGGATCATGGAAAAAGCAAGGGAATTCCAGAAAAACATCTACTTCTGCTTCATTTACTCTAAAGCATTTGACTGTGTGGATCATAAATGGTGGAAAATTCTTAAAGAGATGGGAATACTAGACCACCTTACCTGTCTCCTGAGAAATCTGTATGCAGGTCAAGAAGCAACAGTTAGAACTGGACATCTGTCTGGTTCAATATTGGGAAATGAGAATGACAAGGCTGTATATTGTCACCCTGCTTATTTAACTTCTGTGTGGAGTACATCATGTAAAATGAAGGCAGGGCTGGATGAATCACAAACTGGAATCAGGATCACCAGGAGAAGTATCAACAAACTGAGATATGCAGATGATACAGAAAGTGAAGAGGAGCTGAAGAACCTCTTGATGATGGTGAAGGAGGAGAGTGAAAAAGCTGACTTGAATCTCAACATTCAAAAAAAACGAAATTCATGGCATCTAGTCCCATCACTTCATGGCAAATAGAAAGGGAAAAAGTGGAAACAGTGACAGATTTTATTTTCTTGGGCTACCAAATCATTGCAGGTGGTTACTGAAGCCCTGAAATAGAAAGGTGCTTGCTCCTTGGGAGGAAAGCTTTGACAGACCTAGACAGTGTATTCAAGAGAAGAGACATCATTTTACTGGCAAAAGTGCATATAGTCAAAGATATGGTTTTTCCCATAGTTATGTATGGATGTGAGAGCTGGTCCTTAAAGAAGGCTGAGCACTGAAGAACTGATTTGTTGTGCTGTAGAAGATTTTGAAAGTCTCTTTGATTGCAAGGACATCAAACCAGTCAATCCTAAAGGAAATGAACCAGGAAGAAATGAACATTGACATCCTAAAAGAAATCCTAAAGGAAATGAACATTGAAAAGACTGTTTCTAAAGCTGAAGCTGTAGTACTCTGGCCACTTGATGTGAAGAGCCAACTCTTTGGAAAAGCCCCTGATGCTGGGAAAAACTGATGGCAAAAGGAGAAGGGGACAAACAAAGGAAGAGATTGTTAGATAGCATCACTGACTCAATGGAGCTGAATTAGAGCAAACTTCAAGAGATAGTGAAGGACAGGGAAGCATGGTGCAGTCCTGGGGGTAGTAAAGAGATAGACATGACTTAGTGACTGAACAAAAACAACAAGAAAAGAATTATAACTATTGGGAAGCTCTTGGATTCAGGACCCCATGAATCACAGCACGCCAGGCCTCCCTGTCCATCACCAACTCCCGGAGTTCACTCAGACTCACGTCCATCGAGTCAGTGATGCCATCCAGCCATCTCATCCTCTGTTGTCCCCTTATCCTCCTGCCCCCAATCCCTCCCAGCATCAGAGTCTTTTTCAATGAGTCAACTCTTTGCATGAGGTGGCCAAAGTACTGGAGTTTCAGCTTTAGCATCATTCCTTCCAAAGAAAGCCCAGGGCTGATCTCCTTCAGAATGGACTGGTTGGATCTCCTTGCAGTCCAATAGGACTGGGGTTTTAACTTGAGTCAGTTTGGCTTTGGAACCTGAGGCTTTCAGTCACTATATGTGTGTCTAGACACCTCTAGCTGGTTATATTTTTGGGAATTAAATGTACAAGAAGAGTTAAGAATTATGCCATTCAAACTTTATTCAGTGGAGGTGTGAGAGATGCTGCAGTTGAATGCTATTTATAATATATCCTAATCTGTATGGTTTTTTGCTATATGTTTAAATATTAATATATCACTTTTTTAGATTAAAAAAATCAAAAAGGCATACACATAATGGGATATTATTCAACTATAAAAAGAAGAAAATATTGCCATTTACAACAGTATGAATGGATCTCAAGGACATTAGTCAAAGTGAAAGTCATAGAAAAACAAATGTTATATGATCTCACTCATATGAGGAATTTAAAAAGAGGTGAGGGGTGCAGGAAATAGGTGGAAATGATCAAAAGGTAGAAATCTCAATTATAAAATATATCCTAGGGATGTAATGTACACAAGTGACTTTAGTTAATAATACTGTATTGTATATTGAAAGTTACTAAGCAAGTAGATCTTAAAAGTTCTCATCACAAGGAAAAAACATGCAAAACCCTTCTGAAATTAAAAAATTAAAAACATCCACATCTTTATAGAACTCATAACTAAACCCTTTATAAAATATTTCAAAGGGGGGAATTTTTCTATCATTGTCAGGTTAAACTTTGCATTTAATTTATTCTGTGCTCCTCTGTTGATCATGAATGTGAGAGAGAATTTTTAGATTGTTCTATTATAACAAATAAACAGTATGATATCGAGGGGATTCTCATTATCCCAAACCCAGTTCCATGTCTTTTGTTTTGCAAAACCTATAAGAAAGGAGTTGTGCCAAATAATTTTACTTCTTATCATACTTGTCTCAGAATCTTAGATATATTTTTAAAATTAATTTTAAGAGTTTGAAATTAACTTCTCACCTTACCTGAAATTTCTGATCCTCTTCCTCCTTTCTGTTACACATTTCTCAGGCCCTATTACTTGAAGTGTTAAAATTACCTGTTGTTCCTTGTGACCTATTTCTATTTTAGTGTTTACTATAGAGGTACTATGTTTTTAGAATTACTTAGGTCTCAGAATATGAATAAAAAGTTAATAAAAATAAGTTATTATGTTGGGAGCTACAAGTTAGTCCCATCCTAAGTCTGTCATTCTACAATTCAGACTGTTAGAGAACTATCATTGTGTATACTGGATACAAAGTCTGGGATAACAACAGAGATGCAATACAGAAATTTACATGAGGAAATCTCATACACTTACAAATGGAAACTTTAAGTAAGAAGTCCATGAAAAATAGAGGATACATTCTGAAAAATATTTTACAACTCTGAGTCACTTAACAGAGACCACAAAAAGCTACAGCTTTGACACCATCTCTTATTCTTACATGTCACTGTAACATTACACAGCATGCTGTGACCTTCTGATTTTAATGTTACTGTTATCCCTTTTGTCCAGAAAGTCTCCTCTTTTTCATGTATACTCAATTGTATGTATTCATTAAGACTCAGTTTGATTAATTGAGAAAAATGTAATGAAACTCAGATATTATTTCCCCTTTCATCTTTCTCGACTACTTCAATTCTCTTTGACCTTCTTTTCCATACCTATAGTTGGTAATACACAATTTAAGACATAACTTTGTAATTTGCTAGTTTTCTGTTACTAAACTTTATTTTACCTGCTTCACAGTCCTCCTCCAACTGGGTAGTGAGTTTGTGAGAAAGTACATGACCATCTCTTTGAGTCCCCATCATAGAACTGAAGGATATCACAGGGACACATGAAGGAAGAAATGGGCTCAATACTCTTAGGGTCAAGCCATTTGCATCTCAACCTTGTCTTGATGTGGGGATTCCCAATTTATCTCCCAAGAGGGGAGCATTTTTCTAGTGTTAAGATTTTTCCTGCCTTTGCATCCTCATGGGAGGATGGGAGGAAAAATGGTTTTTCTGATGGGTGAAATAGCAGTCTATTGGATGACCTGAACCAGACGTGGAGCCCTGCCTGTCTTACTTAGGCTCTTTTGTTCTTCAAGGGTGGGAAGCCAGTTGTGATTCTCCATGTGTCTGGCTAGAGATGAGCTCTCTGAAGAACTCACTGTCCTAGGCACTTTCCAAAATCTAGACTTGAGGGAGAAGAAATAGGATTATGATTCTGATTGTGAGTTAATTGAACTTTTCTAATCCAGCTTGAACAGGGAGACCTTGTACTTTGGACAGTGAAGGCAATGCTCTCTCTCTCTCTCTCTCTCTCTCTCTCTCTATATATATATATATATATATGGTTTCACTTATTTATTTATGGTGAAGTCTCCTTTTGTGTGGGCTTTTCTCTAGTTGTGGTGAGTGGGAGTTACTCTGTTGTGGTGCATGGGTTTTTCACTGTGGTGGGCAGGTTTATCACTGTGGAAGCTTCTCTTGTGCAGCACAGGCTCTAGGGCATGTGGGCTTTAGTACTTGCAGCACACAAGCTCGGTAGTTGCTCTCCTGTGCTCTAGAGCACAGGCTTAATAATTAGGATCTTCATGGATCAGGGAGAGAAGCCGGTTCTCCTGCATTGACAGGCAGATTCTTTACCACTGAGCCACCATGGAAATCCTGGCAAGGCTATATTTTAATCTACATTTTTTCTTATATATCTTTTTCTGACTTGCTTAGAATCAATAAAGAAGAAATATCTATGTACATTGTTAGCACCTTCCAATTCATAGCAGTTATATATGAGCTTCCTTCAAGGCAGTTTTCTTCTTTAATATAAAGATTCTATGCTTATTTCAAAATGGAATTCGTAAGTCATTAATTTTAGAATAAAATAAAATTTGTGTCATCTTAAATTTCATATTCACTTAATATCTAGAATGTACTTTCTCAAATGCAGCTATTATAGTTTATGAACTATTAACAACAGGCCCAATGCTACTTGTCATTATTAAATCATAAAATATCCAAACCAAAGCAAAAAAGGGCTTCCCTGGTGGCTCAGATGGTAAAGAATCTACCTGCAGTGTAGGAGACTTGCATTCGATCTCTGGCTTGGGAAAATCCCCTGGAGGAGGGAATGGCTACCAACCCCCGTATTCTTGCCTGGAGTATTTCATGGACAGAGGAGCATGGTGGGCTGCAGTCCGTGGGGTCACAAAGAGTCAGACAGGATTAAACAACTAACAATGACACTTTCAACCCAGATGTCATTACACATTGTACAAAGTTTTGGACTTCATCTTCCTAAATTATATATAAATACACACATATGCATTTATATATGTATTATATAATTTAAGTATACCATTTATAGAATGTAATCTGCTTTATTATCTAATAATGTTTTGAATATGTATATATAGAGACTTTCAGGAAATATTTATTAAATGAATTAATGTATTTTAACAACTATAGCCTTTTCTATTACATAATTTATTATTGTGCATTTTAGATTTTTCCAGATTTCTATGATTATAAAGAAAGAAAAATTTTCTTACTTTTCATAAGCTGTCCCTAGCCACAGAAATTCTACTACTTCATTTCTTTTTCAATCAGCTGGATCTTCATCAATTATTCCTATTATTCTTGGGTGATGAACATACAATCATCTCTGCAGGTGCAGTGCCTGATACATGACACCTTCTCAGTAAATAGTATCCAGTAAGTAGCTGGACTATAAAGAAAGCTGAGCACCAAAGAATTGATGCTTTTGAACTGTGGTGTTGGAGAAGACTCTTGAGAGTCCTTTGGACTGCAAGGAGATCCTGCAACCAGTCAGTCCTAAAGGAAATCAGTCCCGAATATTCATTGGAAACTTCATGCTGAAGCTGAAACTCCAATACTTTGGCCACCAGATGAGAAGAACCAACTCATTGGAAAAGACCCTGATGCTGGGAAAGATTGAAGGCAGGAGGAGAAGGGGACGACAGAGGATGAGATGGTCGGATGAGATCACCGACGTGATGGACATGAGTTTGAGTAGGCTCCAGGAGTTGGTGATGGATAGGGAAACCCGGCGTGCTGCAGTCCATGGGGTTGCAACTAGTCAGACATGACTGAGTGACTGAACTGAACTGAAGTAGTTGGAAAATTTCACTTTGCACATAAAGTACAACGAAAACCAACAATCTGGAAGGAAGACATGAGAATGTGGTATCTATTAAGTTCTCTGTCCTTAATTTCATGTGCGTGTATTAAATTTTAATTCAACAAAAGTATATTAAAAACTCACAAAGTGAAGCAGGTGTCAGACATGGAGGTAGTATATCATGAGGAATAAGGTTCAATTCTAATATCAAGGAATTAAGTGTGGACTAGAGAAGCTAAGACAAGTACAATTACATGGAAAATATAAGTGCTAATAATTGATGTATTTCCTGAACTCAAAATTGACATTTATTCAAACCATATGTCAATCTAAGACAGACTATTTAAAATAAAGAAATACTAGAAATTCCTGGATAGATTATCCGTTGACAAAGTGGTTCAAACCAATGCAATGGGAGATTAGGAAGTGGGAGGTAGGAGAAGGCAAAAAAAAAAAAAAAAAAAAATCAGTAGGCTCAATTTTCTAAATACAATTTTCCGATGTTTCAAAGGGAGGATTCTGCAACTCCTTCACAATCTTTGAAGATGGGTGTCTTCCTCTTCCTGGACTCATGCATGATGTAGCTGTGCTGTTGACATTCCTGTCCTGAATCCCTCAGCTTGGGTTGCTTGTGAACCAAGTGACTGTGTTATAGGAGCCACTGTCTTCCTTCTTTGCTGGAAGGTTCTCTGTGTTCTCCTCCAAGTTGTCTTCTCAACATCCTAGATAAGGAGCAGGGATTGATATTTTCAAGGAGCATTTTTACAAATGAATATATAGTCTAGGTTGAGAACCACTTCCCCAGAACTGGAGAAGGACTTAAAGATATGCAACACATGTCCTTGCTTACCCAAGACAATCTTGGCTTTGCCTTTTTTTTTTTTGGTATTATGTATGACTAACAAAACTCACTCTTAAAACTGATTCATCAATAATATGGACACTCTACTGAAGGTTCATCTTTGTTGTTCAGTCACTGAGTTGTGTTCAACTCTTTGTGAACCCATGGATTGCAGCACACCAGGGTTCCCTGTCCTTCACCATCTCCCAAAGTTTGCTCAAACTCATGTCCACAGGTGATGCCGTTCAACCATCTCAGTCTCTGCCATTTCCTTTTCCTTCTGCCCTCTTTCAATCTTTTCCAGTATCAGGGTCTTTTCCAATGAGTTGGCTCTTCACATCAAGTGGTCAAAGTATTGAAGCTTCAGCTTCCTGCATCCATCCTTCCAATGAATATTCAGGGTTGATTTCCTTTAGGACTGATTGGTTGGATCTCTTTGCAGTCCAAGGGACTCTCAAGAGTCTTCAGCACCACAGTTGAAAGCATCAATTCTTTGGTGTTCAGCCTTCTTTATGGTGCAACTCTCACATCCTTACCTGACTACTGGAAAAATGATAGCTTTGGCTATACAGACCTTTATTGGCAAGGTGATGTCTAGATATATCAAGACATAGGTGTATATATATGGAGTAAAGCTGATAGGGAAACTAATATAGTTTGAAAAAATACCATGGGAGATTCTGGTAAACCTCCAGTTGAGAAACTCCACTTTAATAGAAAATTACCATGTCAAAGACATTACAGGATATTCTTATAAGAACTGTACATCTTATTGAAAAGAAACCTGACAAATAAATAATTAAAAATGTACTTTTTTGTCTCTTTCCTATGTAAATTTAATAGCTTGAGTTTAACTAGAGAAACTAGACCAACCTTAGGTCCTCGGGACATTATTAGATACATCCTGATTTCAATCAGAATTGTTCCTAGACACTGTGGAGAGACAGTAGATGGGACTCACCTGGGGAAAGATAGATACCATCACCTAAGAGCCAACACAGTATTGTGCATCTCCTTTGCACTTCTTTCCTAATCTAATCTGACTCAACTTGAAAATTGGGAATATTATATACATAAGCCTAAGCACCTCATGGTACAGGGTAGCTCATGGTAAGCTGGTTATTTTAGTATTAGTTCATGGAAAAAAGTTAAGTAGACATCCAAAGCCAGTATTAAAATTTGCCAGTGGGGATATTTTACCAGGAATATGTGAAGATTTTTCTTTTGTGCTGCTGCTCCTGCAGATGGAACAAACTCCTTTTATTCTCTCCATGCATTTGGGTGTTCTCTTCTAAAACAGTGGTCTCATTCTGGTGTATGGAAACACTTCTGCCAAATTCTCATTAACCACAGTGGAGTCTATAGCATAGCAGAAATGAGTTTAAGCAGATAAGTCTTCATCAGTTTTCAATTTTATGTCGGCTAAAGTTACAAAATATGACAAGATCACAGAAAACACTGACCGATGTATATGGTCTACTCTATGTAGGCATGACCAGGAATATTATCGAAACTTTGAGATCAGCAGAGAATTTTCAACTAAAAGGAAAATTTCCATGTCTCAATTATAAGAACCTGTGAATATATTTACTTAAAAGGCAAAAAGGACTTTGTAGGTGAGATTGAGTTAAGGATGTGGATATGGGAAGAGTAGCCTGGATTATCCAGGTGGGCTCAGTTTGATCACATGGGTCCTTATAAGAAGGATTACAGTCAGAGAGAGATGTGAGAATGGAAGAAAAGATCTTAGAGGAAAGAAATGTTTTGCTGCTGGCTGGGATAGAAGGGGTTATGAATCAAGGCATGTAAGAGGTCTCCAGGAACTGACAATGACAAGGAACAGATTCTCCCTTGGAATCTCCAGAAGGAAAACAGCCCTCTGATACCTTGATTTTATCCCAGTGAAACTAATTTTGAACTTCTGAATTTCAAAACTGTAAGATAATGAATTCATATCGTTTTAAGCTACTAAGATTGTGGTAATTTATTACAGTGGTAATGAAACAGATCCATTAACAGAATGAGAGATTTGGAGGGACTATTGCTGCTGTTCAAGTAATTCATTTTCTATTATTTCCACTAGTAGGACAATGAGTCATTGTTTTTAGCCCATTCTCATTAAACACAAAACACAACAATACATAGCATGGTTTTTTATCTTTTCTATTTTTGCTTTTTCATAATTTCACACTAATTCTCCCTAATAACTCCCTAATTCTGCTTGGGTTAGAGAAGTAAGGATCAGGAAAATAGTTCTTAAAAGAGATCGTACTTTAGCCAAGTTCTGGGGGATGAATAGAGCTTATGAGGCAGTTAAAAGGAAAAGAGTTTTCCAAACAGCCTCTACAAAGATGTGAAGTCAAGATGAACATGATATATTCAGGGAATTGTTTTAATGGAAATAAATTGCAATCAGTCTTAGAAATTAGAGTATGACGTGCCTGTGGAGCTGTCAAGAAGGCAGATATAAACATGAAATTGTAGCTCAAGAGAGAAGGCTACACTGGAAGATAAAGATTTGGAAGTCACCAGGTTACAGGTGAAGATTAAAACTGAGTGATATCCTCTGTGGAGGGAGTGTACCACAACAAGAGAAAGGAGTCAACAAGAGAACTGTGGAATATCAATCTTTAGGAGATGAATGCATGTGAGAAAAGGCTCACTCATTGAGGAGGACGCATCTGAGTACACACAGTTCTTGTAGGACCTATCCTATTAAAACTCATGGAGAGAGGAGCATGGAAACTTATATTACCATATGTAAAATAGATCGCCAATGGGAATTTGCTGTACGGCTCAGGGAACTCAAACAGGGGCTCTGTATCAACCTAGACGGGTGGGATGGGGAGGGAGATGGGAAGGAGGTTCAAAAGGGAGGGTATATATGTATACCTATGGCTGGTTCATGTTGAGGTTTGACAGAATACAGAAAATTCTGTAAAGCAATTCAGTTCAGTTCAGTTCAGTTCAGTCACTCAGTAGTGTCTGACTCTTTGTGACCGCATGAATCGCAGTACACCAGGCCTCCCTGTCCATCACCAACTCCGGGAATTTACTCAGACTCACGTCCATCGAGTCAGTGATGCCATCCAGCCATCTCATCCTCTGTCGTTCCCATCTCCTCCTGCCCCCAATCCCTCCCAGCATCAGAGTCTTTTCCAATGAGTCAACTCTTCGCATGAGGTGGCCAAAGAATTGGAGTTTCAGCTTCAGTGTCATTCCCTCCAAAGAAATCCCAGGGCTGATCTCCTTCAGAATGGACTGGTTGGATCTCCTTGCAGTCCAAGGGACTCTCAAGAGTCTTCTCCAACACCACAGTGCAAAAGCATCAATTCTTTGGTGCTCAGCCTTCTTCACAGTCCAACTCTCACATCCATACATGACCACAGGAAAACCATAGCCTTGACTAGACGGACTTTTGTTGGCAAAGTAATGTCTCTGCTTTTGAATATGCTATCTAGGTTGGTCATAACTTTTCTTCCAAGGAGTAAGCGTCTTAATTTCATGGCTGCAGTCACCATCTGCAGTGATTTTGGAGCCCCCCCACCCCAAAAAAAGTCTGACACTGTTTCCACTGTTTCCCCATCTATTTCCCATGAAGTGATGGGACCGGATGCCATGATCTTCATTTTCTGAATGTTGAGTTTTAAGCCAACTTTTTCACTCTCCTCTTTCACCTTCATCAAGAGGCTTTTTAGTTCCTCTTCACTTTCTGCCATAAGGGTGGTGTCATCTGCATATCTGAGGTTATTGATATTTCTCCTGGCATATCCTTCAATAAAAAATAAATAAAATTTAAAATATACAATGGAGAAAAGACAATCTCTTTAACAAGTGGTGCTGGGAAAACTGGTCAACCTCTTGTAAAAGAATGGAACTATAACACTTTCTAACACCATACACAAAAATAAACTCAAAATGGATTAAAGATCTCAACGTAAGACCAGGAACTATAAAACTCCTAGAGGAGAACATAGGCAAAACACTCTCTTACATAAGTCACAGCAGGATCCTCTATGACCCACCACCCAGAATATTGGAAATAAAAGCAAAAATAAGCAAATGGGACCTACTTAAAATTAAAAGTTTCTGCACAGCAAAGGAAACTATAAGCAAGGTGAAAAGACAGATTCAGAATGGGAGAAAATAATAGCAAATGAAGTAACTGACAAATAATTAATCTGAAAAATATACAAGCAACTCCTGCAGCTTAACTCCAGAAAAATAAATGACCCAATCAAAAAATGGGCCCAAGAACTGAACAGACATTTCTCCAAAGAAGACATACAGCCTATAACAAACACATGAAAAGATGATCAACCTCACTCATCATCAGAGAAATGCAAATCAAAACCACAATGAGGTACCATTTCATGCCAGTCAGAATGGCTGCTATCCAAAAGTCTACAAGCAATAAATGCTGGAGAGGGTGTGGAGAAAAGGGAACTCTCTTACACTGTTGGTGGGAATGCAAACTAGTACAGCCACTATGGAGAACAGTGTGGAGATTCCTTAAAAAACTGGAAATAGAACTGCCTTATAACCCAGCAACCCCACTGCTGGGCATACACACCGAGGAAACCAGAATTGAAAGAGACACGTGTACCCCAATGTTCATCACAGCACTGTTTATAATAGCCAGGACATGGAAGCAACCTAGATGTCCATCAGCAGATGAATGGATAAAGAAAGCTGTGGTACATATACACAATGGAGTATTACTCAGCCATTAAAAAGAATACATTTGAATCAGTTCTAATGAGGTGGATGAAACTGGAGCCTATTATACAGAGTGAAGTAAGCCAGAAAGAAAAACACCAATACAGTATACTAACACATATATATGTAATTTAGAAAGATGGTAATGATAATCCTGCATGCGAGATAGCAAAAGAGACCCAGATGTATGGAACAGTCTTTTGGACTCTGTGGGAGAGGGCGAGGGTAGGATGATTTGGGAGAATGGCACTGAAACATGTATAATATCATATGTGAAATGAAAAGCCAGTCCAGGTTTGATGCATGATACAGGATGCTCGGGGCTGTTGCACTGGGATGACCCAGAGGGATGGGATGGTGAGGGAGATGGGAGGGGGTTCAGGATGGGGAACACGTGTACACCTGTGACGGATTCATGTTGATGTATGGCAAAACCAATGCAATATTGTAAAGTAATTAGCCTCCAATTAAAATAAATAAATTTATATTTAAAAAAAAGAAAAAGAAGAAAGACCAGTATAATGAATCTTCAGATACCCTTAACCCACTTCGGCAATTATCGGCTTTTTGCTAATCTGGTTTTATCTACCACTACGCCTCCATTTTTTTTTTTTTTTTGCTGTAGTATTTTTTAAACTTAAATTTGAATAACATACAGCTAACCAGTTTTTCCTTTTTTTTCTTTTCTTTTTTAACTTTACAATATTGTATTGGTTTTGCCATATATCAACATGAATCCGCCACAGGTATACACGTGTTCCCCATCCTGAACCCCCCTCCCTCCTCCCTCCCAGTACCATCCTTTAAAAATTATTTGTGATAAAACACATAATATAAAATTTACTCTTGGGCTTCTCTGGTGGCTCAGTGAATAGGAACACGCCTGCCAATGCAGGAGACACGTGTTAGATCCCTGATCCAGAAAGATCCCACATGCCTCACAGCAACTAAGCCCGTGTGCCACAGATATTGAGCCTGTGCTCTAGAGACCCGAAACTGCAAGTACCGAAGCCCGCATGCCCTAGAGCCCTTGCTCTGCAACAAGAGAAGCCACTGCACTGAGAAGCCTGCGCACCATATCTAGAGGGTAGCCCCTGCTCTCTACAGCTAAAGAAAAGCCTGTGCAGCAACAAAGACTTAGCACAGCCAGAATGGTGTGATTGTACTTAATAATATTGTATGACATATTGGAAAATTGCTAAGAGAGTAGATTTTAAAGGCCTTTAATTTTCTCAAGAAAAAAAGAAAAGAAAATTTCTGTAACTGTGTGGTGATAGATGATAACTAGACTTATTGTGGCGAACATATCACAATGTATATAAATATTAAATCATTAGGTTGTACACCTGAAATTGATATAATGTCATATGTCAATTATGCCTCAATTTAAAAAGAAAATAAAACTTAAAAAAGAAATAAAATGGATATGTGAACTAAAGAGAAAAAAGAAATATAAAATTCAAGGCTGGTTAAAAAAAAATCCTCAGTTCTTCTGGTTTAGACTCATTGCTTGTTTAATGCAATAAAAAATCTTGAATTAAAAATCAATGAAGTTAATAAACATGTTCAAGTTGAAAAAAATTAATTCATTAATTAGGATCCATCTGAACAGCTTGTTCCTGAAGCACATGTACTATTATAAAACAAATTAGCACTCATGAATCAAGATTCATCTGACTACACCATGTCCTTGAAACATACTATTTATAAAAGTAATCAACATTCATAAGTTGCTTTTTTATAACTTATCTTTAAACATGTGTGTTGTTGAATGAGGACTGAATAAACTCACATTTTGTACAGTAAAGGAAGAAACAATTAAAAAGTAAATAAGCTACAATGAAACAGTTCTAAATAATAATAATAAAAAAGTACTCAGTAATTTGTGTGAAATTTTCAGAACTGCTTAGAAGACTGTGGGAAAACAGATGAATTAAAATCCTGCAAAGAGTACCAAATCATACCAGTGCAGAGTGGTGGGGGTACTGTGTGATGAAACGTACATACAGACAGGGTTCAGATGGAAAAGTCCAAGATTCCACCTTTAGCCAAGCCTCTGTCTTTTCCCTGAAAAGCTATTGTTCATTTGTTTATTCAAAAGGTAGATTAATACTAAAAAAGGCCCCCCTCTTGATCCTCCTACTATATGAACAAGCCAGATAATAAGTTTAAAACTCATTTTAATTTGCTCTATTAAACTGACCTGCTGCTGCTGCTAAGTCACTTCTCTACTGTTAATTCTGGAGGAAATGTATTACACATATTACTTTAACATGACCTTTACTGACCAGTGGGATGATTATAAAGTCCAGTAGAGAGTAAAGTAGCTAAGAAAGGATAAAGGAAAGACCACAAAACTAGAGTTAAGGGTTTGTATTTATTTATTTTTATTATTTGTTTATTTATATTTATTTATACAGTCCATGGAATTCTCCAGGCCAGAATACTGGAGTGGGTAACCTTTCCCTTTTCCAGGGGAATCTTCCCAACCCATGAATTCTTTTTTCAGTGTATTTTTAACTTCAGTATTGTGTTGTTCATCACTGTTTGTTGTTTTGTTCTTCTAGGTCCTTGTTATACATTTCTTGTATTTTCTCTATCAGTGCCTCTATTCTATTTCTGAGATTTTGGGTCATTTTTACTATCATTACTCTGAATTCTTTTTTCAGATAGATTGCCTATTTCCTTTTTATTTATTTGGCCTTTTAGGTTTTTAATCTTGCTCCTTCATCTGTAATGCATTTCTCTGTTGTCTCATTTTTATTCATGGATAGGGCTGTGTTCCTGTCTTGGTGGTTGTTTGACCTGAAGTGTCCAGCTTTGGAACTTGCAGGCATTTGGGTGGAGCCAGGTCTTGGTGTTGAGGTGAGGACCTCCAGGAAAGTTCACATCAATTAATATTCACTGGGGCCTGAAATTATTGGTAGTCCAGTGGCTTGGACTCAATGTTCCCACCACAGGGGTTCAGGCCTGACCCCAGTTAGGGAGCTAAGACCCAGCAAGCTGCATGGAGTGGTTAAAACAAACAAACAAACAAAACAACAGACAAACAAAGCCCCAGGTGAATAATAAAAACAAATCTGAAGAAACAAAAACAAACACACAAACAGAAGAGAAACAAACAAATTAAACACAACTCAATTAAAAATAAATGCAATGAAACAAACTAACAACAACAACAAAACCAATAAGGAAACAACAAAACAAAACAAAAACAACCAGGAAACCAAAAAAAACAAGAAGGCATTCAAAAAAGAGAGTGGCCAAACCAAAAATTACTAGTTAAAAACCAAACTAACCTAACCTAAACAGAAAACAAAAAATAGACCAATAATAATAATAAAAAAAAAACTAAAAGAAAATCTACAATAACAAAAGATAAACACACAAAAATGACAAAAGCAATGCAAAAACAAAATTAAAAAGATGATAAAGCACAACAAAACAAAATACAAAGCAAAATGAAACAATAACCTAAAAATATATCAAAAAGCAAAGAAAACAGAAAAGATAAATAAAAAAGAGAAAAATAATATCAAAGAATAAGAAATAAAATAAAATTAGAAAAATAAAAATGTATTCAAAAAAATAAATATGGAAAAACACCAAAAAAACACAACACAAAGCACCATCAAAAAAGAAATAAAAAAATAAAGGTTAGAAAATAAATTAAAAAAAGAATATTCCCCTCTTGCCTCAACTATCAGTGTTCTTGCCCTCATGGTGAGCTATATCCAGTCTTTTACTTCCTAGGAGGCCCTCCAAGACCTCTAGGTAGGTCTCTGGACCTGATGTGTCAGCCCCAGCTTGCATGTATTCTTTTCACCAGGGCTGCTCCTGAAGCTTCCCCAGAGCACCCAGAGCACCCAGAGCTGCATAGGGCAGCTGGGGCATAGGCTTCCCCAGGCATGTCCTCAGGAGCTGGCACTACTGGAGGAGGCTTTGGGTCAATGGGAGGTGCTTGGCCCGCCTGAAGCAGTGTGGCCAGAGGAAGCTTTGTTAGGGGTGGCACACAGGCTGCCAGTACCTGTGCTACCCGTGGAAGATTTGGTGGAGGTAGGATTGAGGCCTACGTCCTGCTTGGATGGAAGAGCTTTGTCAGGGCAGCAGGTTGGCTTCTGGGACCTGTGTGGCCCATGGAGGCTTTTTGGGGAGCAGTACTTGGGTCTACCAGGACTTGCACAGTCGGAGGGAAATCTGATGGGGAGGTGCTCAGCCTCGGGACCACTCAGCCTATAGAGGCTTTGCCAGGGTTGGGGCTCAGGCCTGGGACTCTTGAAGGGTTGACAGAGCCTGAGAGGGTAAAGGAGACCCTGGCTTGAGTGGTGGGCTAGCCTGCTCAGGCCTGCTCTCCTGCCATTGCCCAAGGAAGCCAGGTTGGCAGGTGGGGAAGGGCATTGCAATGAAAGCCTCACCCTTTGCATGCTACTCAACAATGGCACTGTAACAGAAGAGCTAAAATCAGATTTCATGTTGGATTTTTTTCTAACCTTTGATTTTCATTGCTTTTACTATTACAATCGCACATAATGGCCAGTCTTGGAACCCTGCCCCTCTGACGGAATGTTATACTAAAAGTGCCTTTGTTTAGCTCATAGGGAGACAATCTGACCATGCTCACCTGTGAACGGCTGTAAGAAAGACGAGATAAACACATCCTCTCCGTGAGCCTGGGCATTCCAGGAGATGTTTTGCAAGACTGATAGCCTGTTTGTTTCGTTTACTTCCTCACTACCTCTCCCTCTCGATTGTGCCTTTTTTACTTTACTTCTTTACTGCCTTTCTCTCCCTCTCTCTGTTCTATAAAAGAAACTGGCATTAAGACACTAATAAGACGGTTGTTCTGAGATATTAGTCACCATCTTCTTGGTCTGCTAGCTTTCTGAATAAAGTCCTTGCCTCAACATCTTGTCTGTAGACTTGTTGGCCTATTGTGTGGTGAGCTGAGTGAGCTTGCATTTGCACCTGGCTTACATGGTGGCCCGGGCTCCCTCCACTAAACTTCCCAGCTGTGGAGCCCTTCCTTCTGCTGCCTCCGGCTGTGTCCTCACTGCTCTCAGCTGTTCCCTTCCTGGTCAACTCTCCAAACCCCACTCTCTGGTCCCTAGAGTCCACCTCACCAGGACACACATAGCTCAGGCTGAGGTGTGTGGGGCTGCAGCACAGACCATTCCTATAGGTCTTACTCAGTCCTGCCTTCCACAGATCAGCTTCATTGCCTTCCAATCCCCTGATGCCCCAAAGGTCCCTCTCTGTCCCCATTTATCCCCTTGCTGTGAGTGGGCCTTTCTGAGTGTGGGAGCCTCTCTTCTCCTTCAGCTCTCCCTTAGTGGTGCCAGTCCCTTTCCACTTCCACTTTCCTCCCCACTTTCCTTCTTTCTTACGTCCTACCTGTGGGGAGTTTTCTTGTCCTCTTAGGTGTCTGAGGTCCTCCACTAGTGTTTAGTAGGTGCTCTGTGAGAGCTGTTCTGATGTATTCTTGATATACTTGTGAGGAGATGTTAACTTCATATCCTCATATTCCACCATGTTCCAGATCTTTTTCACTGTCTTTCTATATTTAGAAAGTGTTAGTTTCCTATCTTCTCTGTAACAAATCACTACAGATTTGATTACTTAACTAACACAGATTTTTACTTTGTTAGAAATCTCACTGGGCTAAAACCAATGTGTGGATAGGTCTGTATTCCTTCTGGAGTTTCTGGGAGAATCCTTTCCTTGCTTTTTCCAGCTTCTAGAGGTCACCTAAATTCCTTGACCAGTGGCTTACTTACCTCTTCAGAACCAGCCAATGTGTCAAGGGCCTCTACTGTCCCATCACCTCCCTCGTTCCCTTATCAGGACTTTTGATTATACTGGGACCATCAGGGTGATCCAGGACCTCTATTCATCTCAGGAGAGCCTTATCTTAATCGCATACACACAGTCCCTTTTTTTTCATGGGAGGTAATACATTCACAGGTTCTAAGGATCAGTGTTTTAAAGAGAGATCAGTGATTATGAGGTTAGTCCTAGTAGTGGTGTTCTGAGGTGGTTGTGTGTGTACAGTGGGGCAAAACAGCTGCATGCTATTTAAGCTACTGTGAGAAATATGGGAAGATATTAAATTTTGCTGTCATTGTAATTTAGTTTTGGAACTTCCCTGATGGTCAGTGGTTAATACTCCCCCTTCCAATGTAGAGGACATGGGTTTGATCCCTGATTGGGAAACTAAGATCCCACATGCCATGGGCAACTAGAGAAGCCTGTGCACAATGAAGATGCAGTGCAACCAAAATTAAAAAAAAAAAAATCGGTTTGTCTTTAAGAAAGGAAAAGGAAAGGAAAGTGAAGTAGCTCAGTTGTGTCCGACTCTTTGCGACCCCATGGACTGTGTAGCCTACCAGGCTCCTCTGTCCATGGGATTTTCCAGGCAATAGTACTGGAGTGGATTGCCATTTCCTTCTCCAGCAGATCTTCCTGACCCAGGGATGGAATCCAGGTCTCCCGCATTGTAGACAGACGCTTTACCGTCTGAGCCACCACTTTAGTAAATATTTATACTACTTTGTAATGCTTTTAGCATATGCTACTAATGTTCCTTCTTATGACTACAACCACACAGCTGCTCAATACCCATGCCTCACCCCACTTAATTTTCATACTCCTATTCCATGGTAGTTTGGATTTTAACAAGCAGACAGGAAAAGTACCCTTTAGCCAAAAAACAGAGGCTGAGTCTTGGGAGGATTTCACATAGTCAGGAGGAGGAGAAAGTGTTTTGGAGCAGAGAACTCTTATGGCACCCCCAAAATGACATCAGTAAGGAAGTCTCCTACATAACACATGGAGAGGGCTGCTCTGAAGGCTGAGCCAAAGGACCAGGTCAACCAACTAGTAGCTGTATTTGGTACTTAGATATCAGTATAGCCTTTTTCTTAATATAATATATATGTAATTATATAATCCTTATATAATTGCTTATTAACTGAAAGTTTAGAGTAATTTATTAAAATGTATGTAATACACTGCACTTTTTTTCTTTAGTTGTTTCTTCAAAATAAAATGATTGTTTGCAAATGTACTCAAAAAACATTTTTAGTTTCTGAGAAACTAAAGCCTAAAGTACTTTTCCCTTTGATTTTTATTTCCTATGTTGTAAACACAAAAATAAAAATTTCAGCTTTTATTATGAATGAAAATGTTATATAATTTACTTGGAAGGAAGAAAAGAATAACATTGAAAATACAGTGATAAAGTAATATTTTATTTATAAATTCCTAAAAGGATAATTGAGCTTTGGGAAACCAATTTGGGTATACTTTATGTTGCAAAGCATTCTTAGGGCTTACATAGAATTCCTTTTAATGATAAGCTCTCCCTAGACATTCATATTACTTCTAGAAGCAAAATGTATACCTTTTTTTAAGAAATAAATCTATTTGTAAAGTATATCTAGATAATATTTTATATAACAGTTATGGTAATACTAAATAACATTTTATACATGTGTGACTGGCTTAAACATAATGATCCAAGATGAGTAGAAAATATTACATGCTTTTTCTCCTCAATGTTTACTCATTTATTTCCATATACGATGATGAATATATCTGAAGTATGCTAAGCCAGCAGTTAGTAATGCAAGGCCAGCAGGTGCCATATTTATCCAAGAGAGTGGTGAGGATGAATGACTGTCTGGACTACTAATCTGAGTCCTCAGGGGCTTGATGATATGCTCTGTCTGGGTCAGGATGTCTCTCCAGGCTCCAGCCCATTTCCTTGGCCCCTGAAAGCAGTACTGGTATGCTGTGCATGGGCCAAACAAAACCTCCACGGCCAGCTTTGGATCTGAGAGAAACAGGAATAGCAGGTTGGGCTTCACACCCATTAGGGTGGCAATCTCATCCATATACTCAATGTGATCCACTTGGATGGTGTGGCGGGGTGTCTTCACATACCTGAAACAAGTGGGAGGACAGAGCTTTGCATCATTTGAAAGCTACCAGTTTACTTCTATTCACCTTAAATGGGGGAAAAAAACAGAACTAGAAAGCTAAGTGACAAACCCTGCTCCCTTCAGCCACTAAATGGCAAAGTATTCACAGAACCCAAGTTTCCATGCTCTTGTCCATTCATTTTTGACTGTTCTAAGGAGACTGAACTGCAGATTGGTTTTAACGGTGATCCCTACCTTCTAAGAAATTCATTTTGTAAATGAAGGATTGTAATTCAGTTCAGTACTTCCCTGTGTGTTGTGTGGGTGGGATAGAAAACTATTAACTTCTAGACCCTGTGTGCATGCCATCAATTGGGGGATGGATAGTCAATCAGTCACTAAGAACTTGGCCAAGGTGCTTGGTGGCTGTGATGGGGTAGGGATGCAGTGGTTGTAGTTGCTTCAGGGATCAGTACTGTGGGGAAATGGCAGCTGTCTGTATGGCTCTGCCTTGATCCATATGCTTCAACATGATGACCATCCAAGGACAGCAAAACACTAAAGGCCCTACTTATACTGTGGGTTTGATTTTTCATTATGATAGTTTTATTTCTCACATATAGCAATAAAGAGTCTTGAAGAAGGAATGACCTTTCATAACATGCATAAATGTGTTTCATAGAATATCTGTGGTCCTGTGCACACCTGTACAACAGGGGGCAGGGTATGGTGTATTTCCTGATGCAAGAACACACAAAATGTCATCTTAGAGATGTGTGAGAGCTGGCACCTCTTTTGCATGATCTGAACCTTTGTTCCATGATGTGGGACCTTCACAACAACATGAAGTTTATAGCCTTCACATCTGAGAACAGAAGGATTATTTTAGGTACTGTTACATATGAAGAAACTACAATGTTACCATTTTACATCACTCTCCATTGTCATATTGGAAATGCTTAGCAATGTGCCTGCCATAATATGCACGAAATAGATTTTTAATGAGTTAACTAGAGACATTTCACTTATTACAAGTATTGATGAGAATGGTACTTGAATACTTCAACCAATAGTTTTCATTGTGTTACAACTTTTGTAAAACTGAGTATAAATTGGAGTGGGTTACTGAGAATGAATTTGGACACACATATAAACATATTACAATTTTTAAAATCCTAAAATGATGTGGTGAGGTAATTAAGATATTAATTTGTATATTTTCTGTCTGTATTACTCATCTCCACGATTCTATCAAAGTAGCTGAGCCTTTTATAGTTCCTTGCATCAGACATTTTTTGTTATATGGTCAAAGAAATAGCTTCCTTGTAATTTCTACTTCTAACTTGTTTGCTTAAATTCTAGGCTCAGGAAGAAGATGACATATCTTTGAAGGCAACAAGATGGGAGAGGGAGAGATTTCATGCAGTGTGTGATATAGAAGAGTGGTGTGAAAGAGTTTGGGAGCCCATGGCAAGATTTCAGAGGGAATAACTGTGTTGAATTCCTGGGGAGATTAGACTCTGAGCCCATCTCAACTGGAGACCCCATCCTCAGCAAAGACCTCTTCATCCTCATCATGGCAGAAAAGTCAAATTTTCCAGATTTTAAGAGTGCACTTTAGATCTAGACAATGAGGATTCCGGTAAGGAATGTGATATGAAAATGAGAGAATATTCCCATCTTTGGGGGATTACATAAATTTCCTGGATTCTGGTGAAACCATAGAAGAAACGAGTAAAGACTGAAATTCAGATTTAATATGATTTAAAGAGAATAAATATGATTAATTGTTGCATAACTCAGAGGACTAAGATTCATACCTGGTTTTATGCTCCAAAATTACTTAGGATATGGAGAAAAACCCACATAATTGAGATGAAGCATGGATTTTGAGCCTGGATTAGGGATTCCATGATCACTACACTGGTTCCAAACTAGTTGTTACTATTTACTTACGGTTTTTCCATTGCCTTTTCCCTCTGGGCAATATCTGCCAACATGTTCTCCACCGAGAGTAGTTGATTTCATCCTAGAAGAGACAATCAGAGTGTTTCAGGATTCCAAATGTTGAAAGGAGATGACTACTGGCAAGAAGAAACTGAAGACTAATTTTCCCTGAAATATGAGGAATTTATCCAATCTTTATTGACATATCTTTGACACTCGTGTAGCCCAGTGAGACTGGAGTTCTGCAATAGATAGGATGATGCCAAGTGGCTGGATAAGGCCGTTGACAGCCAGTGTTGACTTTTCCAGGTCATGTTGCTGCTGCTGCTGCTGCTGCTAAGTCGCTTCAGTTGTGTCTGACTCTGTGCAACCCCATAGATGGCAGCCCACCAGGCTCCCCCATCCCTGGGATTCTCCAGGCAAGAACACTGGAGTGGGTTGCCATTTCCTTCTCCAATGCACGAAAGTGAAAAGTGAAAGTGAAGTTGCTCAGTCGTGTCCGACTCTTAGTGACCCCATGGACTGCAGCCTTCCAGGCTCCTACATCCATGGGATTTTCCAGGCAAGAGTACTGGAGTGGGGTGCCATTGCTTTCTCCACTCCAGGTCATGAGGGAACATGAATTTATACAGGGACACTTTATTATTGGTGACATTGATCAAATTACTAAGGAAAAGAAAGGAAAAACTGTATCCTGTGGCAAAGATAACAACATCAATAGTCTCTATGCCGCCATCATCAAAAATGGCATCTGTTTCTGTGCACTCCTTCACATTGGGTTTCACTTGGACTCTTCCAGAAATTATGTGGTTTGTCAGGTCATCACTGATATTTGGATGCTGACTTAAAAATCTATACAAAAACCAAAAAAATCCCAAGTAATAAAATATATAAAAAGAAAGAAATACATATGAGAAGGGATTGAAGTCAGTTTGCATTTCCCCCCAAATCTGTGCTTATCCAATTATTGCCTCTAACAGAAGACAGAGGTAATTTTGTACTAAGTGCTTTAGAAGTCACTTCAGTGCTACCTTTTTGTAGATATGTATAATTTTGAAAATGTATGTAATCTTGCATTCTGTGCCATAATAATCTCTTACTGATAAAATATATTTTGAATTACATAGAATTGAGGAAGAAAATGATGTATTATTATGTATCCTAGTTTGAAAAACACAGTCATTAATCATCATTAGCCTTCCTTCCACCTCAATTCCTACCAAACCACTATCAGTTCAGTTCAGTGGCTCAGTCGTGTCCGACTCTTTGTGACCCCATAAACTGCAGCACACCAGGCCTCCCTGTCCATCACCAACTCCCAGAGTCCACCCAAACCTATGTCCATTGAATAGGTGATGCCATCCAACCATCTCATCCTCTGTCATCCCCTTCTCCTCCTGCCTTCAATCTTTCCCAGCATCAGGGTCTTTTCAAATGAGTCAGCTCTTTGCATCAGGTGGCCAAAATATTGGAGTTTCAGCTTCAACATTAGTCCTTCCAATGAACACCCAGAACTGATCTGCTTTAGGATGGACTGATTGGATCTCCTTGCAGTCCAAGGGACTCTCAAGAGTCTTCTCCAACACTACAGTTCAAAAGCATCAATTCTTTGGCACTCAGCTTTCTTCACAGTCCAACTCTCACATCCATACATGACCACTGGAAAAACCATAACCTTGACTAGATGGACCTTTGTGGACGAAGTAATGTCTCTGCTATTTAATATGCTGTCTAGTTTGGTCATAACTTTCCTTCCAAGGACTGTCTTTTAATTTCATGGCTGCAATCACCATCTGCAGTGATTTTGGAGCCCAGAAAAATAAAGTCAGCCACTGTTTCCACTGTTTCCCCATCTATTTGCCATGAAGTGATGGGACCAGATGCCCTGATCTTAGTTTTCTGAATGTTGAGCTTTAATCCAAGTTTTTCACTCTCCTCTTTCACTTTCATCAAGACGCTCTTTAGTTCTTCTTCACTTTTTGCCATAAGGGTGGTATCATCTGCATATCTGAGGTTATTGATTTCTCACGGCAATCTTGATTCCTGCTTGTGCTTCTTCCAGCCCCGTGTTTCTCATGATGTACTCTGCATATAAGTTAAATAAACAGAGTGTGGAAAACTTACATAAGTAAAGTGTGGAAGATTCTGAAAGAGACAGGAATACCAGACCACATGACCTGCTTCTTGAGAAACCTGTATGCAGGTCAGGAAGCAACAGTTAGAACTGGACATGGAACAACAGACTGGTTCCAAATAGGAAAAGGAGTTCATCAAGGCTGTATATTGTCACCCTGCTTATTTAACTTATAAACAGAGTACATCAGGAGAAACGCTGGGTTGGATGAAGCACAGGCTGGAATCAAGATTGCCTGGAGAAATACCATTTCTTAGATATTCAGGTGATACCATTTTAATGGTAGAAAGTGAAGCGGATCTAAAGAGCCTCTTGATGAAAGTGAAAGAGGAGAGGAAAAAGCTGGCTTAAAGTTCAGCATTCAAAAAACTAATATCATGGCATCTGGTCCCATCACTTCAAGGCAAATAGATGGGGAAAAATTGGAAACCATGAGAGACCCTATATTTTTTGGCCTCCAAAATAGGGGATGGTGACTGCAGCCATGTGATTAAAAGACAATTGCTCCTTGAAAGAAAAGCTATGACAAACCTAGACAGTATATTAAGAAACAGAGACATCACTTTTCCAACAAAGGTCAAATATGGTCAAAAAGGTCAAATGTGGTCAAAGCTAGTAGCCATGTATAAATAGATGTGAGAGTTGGACCGTAAAGAAGGAAGAATTGGTGCTTTTGAACTATGGTGCTGGAGAAGATTCTTGAGAGTCTCTTGAACTGCAAAGAGATCAAACCTGTCAATCCTAAAGGAAATCAACCTTGAATATTCATTGGAAGGACTGATACTGAAAATGAAGCTCCAATGCTTTGGCTACCAGATGCAAAGAGCCAACTCATTGGAAAAGACCCTTATGCTGGGAAAGATTGAAGGTGGGTGGAGAAGGGGATGACAGGGGATAAGATGGCTGAATGGCATCACCAATTCAGTGGACATAAGTTTGAGCAAATTCTGGGAGATAGTGAACCACAGGTAAGCCTGGCATGCTGCTGTCCATGGGGTTGCAGAGTCGAATTTAACTGAGAAACTGAAGAACAACAATTAACAGCTACCATTTACTAAAGTAAAAGCATCAAATACATAAGAAAAATCTTGCAAAAGATATGAAAGGTTTTTCACATTAAAAAGTCATAAATAACTAGAGAAATAAACTACTTCATGAATAAGATGACTCAGGTAATGCATCCCAAATTTATCTATAGATTCAATACAATCCTAAATAATATTCCAGAAGATATTTTTGTGGACATTAATAAGGCAATTTTAAAGTTTACATGGAAATGTAAGTATCCTTGCAAAATTAAGACAGTCCTTATGAAGAAGAATAAGAACAGCAAATATAGTAATACATCAATACAAAATAGGAGTATAAAGTTTTAAAAAATAATAGTGGTACATGGATAGAAAAGTGAATCAGTGGAACAGAATTAACAGATAAATTCACATATAAAGTAATTTAATTTTCAAAATGAGGCACTATTTCAACTTTGAACAAAATATAAGTAGTGCTTTTACTATTTATCTCTACGAGAAAAAAAAATTGACCCCCTATTTCTCAGCATATACAAAGAGTAATTCAAAATGAACCATAGATCTAAATATTAAAGGTAAAACAATAAAGCTTCTGGGAGAAAATTATAGAATACTTTTAAGACCTTGGGATAAAAAAGCTATAAATACTTATATTAATATATGACAAAATTATAAGCCATGGAAGAAAATCTTTATCTTACTCTTCTTATACCCATTTTAAGTCAGGAAAAAAATAATCTGTGACATCCTTAGCATCCTCAACCTTAATTCTCAACTGTTGGTCTTCTTTACAGACTGGGACTTGGTGGACTGGAGTCGATGAAAAGAAAGAGAGAAAAAGAGAGAGCAGCATATCTCGGGTTACATGGCAAACCAATAAAGCCCATACACAGGACTTGCACCACTCACGAAGGCACAGGGCATCCTCTCAAGGAGGTCTTGAAAGCCCAGGCGAGAAAGAGAGCTCAGTAGGTTTCCATGCTCCAAAGAGAATGAAGACATAAAGAAGGACTCAGGGGACCCAGGTCTCTAGTGGAGCAAGGGTATTTTATTAGCAGAAATGCAGGCTCATATATCTTTAGTAAAATGATTACTCAGCCATTACAAAGAATGAAATTCCATCAGTTGCAACAAAATGGATAGTCTGATACATACAGAGTCGCTGACGCTGAAAAGAGTCACTGAAGAGAGTTACTGAAAGGAATCCAAGTAGGTACCCTTTCCCATGATCTCAGTCCTGAGAACTGCATGCAGCTCTACTTGTTCCTGGAATAGGAACTGATAAGGAATAGAGAATCCTTGAGAAATGGCACATAAAGGAAGAAAAGTGCAACATATTGGATTCCCTAAAGTTGAACGTCCCCTGACACTCAACTAGTATCTTTTTCTAATATTTCTCATGGTCACATGGAATCTCAGCTACGAAGAATAGACTCTCATAAATTTCATGACCACGTCTGAAATTGACCCATATTTACAAATTTCTTCAATAATAAATATGGTGTATTGTTTCATTTGAGGAAGTTCAGTTCAGTTCAGTTCAGTTGCTCAGTCGTGTCCGACTCTTTGCGACCCCACGAATCGCAGCACGCCAGGCCTCGCTGTCCATCAAAACTACTATCCAAATTTTTACATATGTTTTAAAAAGTTAATTGCTTCAAACCAAGTAAGATCCAAACTTACCTGAAAAATCCAGAGAGTGCCAATATCATTTCTTTCAAAGCAAATGGGCTCCAAGTCTTAATCTAAGCAGCACTTAATGGCGCCCAATCCACTAATTCCAGTTCTAATCACAGCAATATGCTTCTTGGCCATGGTGTCTCAAAACTCAACTGGTTGCTAGAAATGGAAACATCTATCACTACCATCAATTCCATTTAAAATAAAATTAATTTGCCACAGGACCTACAATTTCTAAATCTTGATTACTCTTATTAGCAATAATACCAATATGTTGACCATCTGTCAGGAGCTATGATGGGTATAAGGGACACAAAAATATCCAAAAATAATTTTTCCCTCAAAAAGTTCTCCATATAGTTTCTCCAAAAGTTCTCCAAAAGTTTCTCCATATTTATGTATTTATGGAAACATAAATACATAAGTAGTAATTATCAGACTACCTGATAAATGCAATTACTTTCATATTATAAAAGAATTGCCAGTCCAGGTTTGATGCAGGATACAGGAAGCTTGGGGCTGGTGCACTGGGATGACCCAGAGGGATGGTATGGGGAGGGAGGTGGGAGGGGGGTTCAGGATAGGGAACATGTGTACACCCATGGCGGATGCATGTTGATGTATGGCAAAACCAATACAATATTGTAAAGTAAAATAATAATAATAATGATAATAAAAGGAAGTATAGGAAGGAATACTTGACTTGATGGAGGAAGTGACACATACAAAAATTTAAGGATGAATGAGTAGATATTGAGTAAGTGAGAGACCAGGAAAGGTGGTATGTGTGTATGTGTGTATCACATTTCAAACAGGGAAGACAACTTGATTGAAGGCAGAGTGAGAAAATATGGGCAATAGTAAAACTGAATTCAGAAAGATATGGACTGAAATGAGTCCATCAGATTTGCCAAGGTAATGGTCATAAGTGATCTTTGCCAGAGAAGTTTCAATGAAGCAGTGGGATGGTAGCCATTTTCTAACAGTTTGAGGAGAAAATAAGGCCAGATAATGGTCTTATTAGCAATGAGAATACCAATATGTTGATCATCTTTCAGGGGCTATGATGGGTATAAGGGACACAAAAATATCCCAAATAATTTTTTACACTGACTGTTAATTATGCTCCAGAAAAGCCTATAAGCACTGGGACGACCCAGAGGGATGGTATGGGGAGGGAGGAGGGAGGAGGGTTCAGGATGGGGAACACATGTATACCTGTGGTGGATTCATTTTGATATTTGGCAAAACTAATACAATGATGCAAAGTTAAAAAAAAAAAAAGAACAAAATAAATTCAACATATTGATAGTTTATTCTTTTTGAATGACCTAATACTAGCTAATGGAAATAATAGGAAGGTGTTTTTTGTTTGTTTGTTTGTTTGTTTTCTGAATGTTGAGGTTTTTTTAAATATATTTTTTATTGGAGGATAATTGCTTTAGATAATTTTGCTGTTTTTAAAAAGATATTTTCTTTTCAAACTACATAATACAATATTGTTGACTAACATCATGTTGTGCGTTAAATCTCCAGAAGTTATTCATCTTATAACTACAAGTATGTGGAGTTGCTAAGAGATTAGATCTTAAATGATCTTGTTGTAGAAAAGACATGACAATTATATGATGTGATAAAAGTAGCTAAGGAAACAGTGTTATTCACATTGTGATGCATAAATGTATGAAATCAACATGTTGTACACCATCAGTCAGTTCAGTCGCTCAGTCGTGTCCAATTCTTTAGAACCCCATGAACCGCAGCATGCCAGGCCTCGCTGGCCATCACCAACTCCCAGAGTTTACTCAAACTTGTGTCCATTGGGTCGGTGATACCAACTAACTATCTCATCCTCTGTCATCCCCTTCTCCTCCTGCCTTCAATCTTTCCCAATATCAGGGTCTTTTCAAATGAGTCAGCTCTTCACATCAGGTGGCCAAAATATTGGAGTTTCAACTTTAGCATCAGTCCTTCCAATGAACACCCAGAACTGATCTCCTTTAGGATGGACTGGCTGGATCTTCTTGCAGTCCAAGGGACTCTCAAGAGTCTTCTCCAACACCACAGTTCAAAAGCATCAATTCTTCAGCGCTGAGTTTTCTTCACAGTCCAACTCTCACATCCATACATGACCACTGGAAAAACCATAGCCTTGACTAGATGGACCTTTGTGGACAAAGTAATGTCTCTGCTTTTTAATATGCTATCTAGGTTGGTCATAACTTTCCTTCCAAGGAGTAAGTGTCTTTTAATTTCATGGCTGCAATCACCATCTGCAGTGATTTTGGAGCCCAGAAAAATAAAGTCAGCCACTGTTTCCACTGTTTCCCCATCTATTTGCCATGAAGTGATGGGATCGGATGCCCTGATGTTAGTTTTCTGAATGCTGAGCTTTAAGCCAAGTTTTTCACTCTCCCCTTTCACTTTCATCAAGAGGCTCTTTAGTTCGTCTTCACTTTCTGCCATAGGGTGGTGTCATCTGCATATCTGAAGTTATTGATATTTCTTCCAGCAATTTTGATTCCACTTTGTGCTTCATTCAACCCAACGTTTCTATGATGTACTCTGCATATAAGTTAAATAAGCAGGGTGACAATATACAGCCTTGACGTACTCCTTTTCCTATTTGGAACCAGTCTGTTGTTCCATGTCCAGTTCTAACTGTTGCTTCTTGACCTACATACAGGTTTCTCAATAGGCAGGTCAGGTGGTCTGGTATTCCCATCTCTTTCAGAATTTTCCAGTTTATTGTGAGCCACACAGTCAAAGGCTTTGGCATAGTCAATAAAGCAGAAATAGATGTTTTTCTGGAACTCTCTTGCTTTTTGGTGATCCAGTGGATGTTGGCAATTTGACTTCTGGTTCCTCTGCCTTTTCTAAAACCAGCTTGAACATCTTGAAGTTCATGGTTCATGTATTGTTGGAGCCTGGCTTGGAGAATTTTGAGCATTACTTTACTAGCATGTGACATGACTGCAATTGTGCAGTAGTTTGAGCATTCTTTGGGATTGCCTTTCTTTGGGATTGGAATGAAAACTGACCTTTTCCAGTCCTGTGGCCACTGCTGAGTTTTCCAAATTTGCTGGCATATTGAGTGCAGCATTTTCACAACATCATCTTTTAGAATTTGAAATACCTCAACTGGAATTCCATCACCTCAAGTAGCTTTGTTCGTAATGATGTTTGCTAAGGCCCACTTGACTTCACATTCAAGGATGTCTGGCTCTAGGTGAGTGATCACACCATCGTAATTATCTGGGTCATGAAGATCTTTTCTGTACAGTTCTTCTGTATATTTTTTCCACCTCTTCTTAATATCTTCTGTTTCTCTTTGGTCCATATCATTTCTTCCCTTTATTGAGCCCATCTTTGCATGAAATGTTCCCTTGGTATCTCTAATTTTCTTGAAGAGATCTCTAGTCTTTCCCATTCTGTTGTTTTCCTCTACTTCTTTGCATTGATCACTGAGGAAAGTTTTCTTATCTCTCCTTGCTGTTTTTTGGAACTCTGCGTTCAAATGGGTATATCTTTCCTTTTCTCCTTTGCTTTTCACTTCTCTTCTTTTCACAGCAATTTGTAAGCCCTCCTCAGAGAGCCATTTTGGTTTTCTGCATTTCTTCCATAAACTTACACAATGTTATATATCTTTTATATCACAATAAAAAATTTTAAAATAAAAACACATGATAAAGATGGTCTGAGTGAAAAAAAAAACTGTGTTTTTGAAATTATTATGAAAGCATCAATATTTATTGCTGGAGAAGGCAATGGCACCCCACTCCAGCACTCTTGCCTGGAAAATCCCATGGATGGAGGAGCCTGGTAGGCTACAGTCCATGGGGTCGCTAAGAGTTGGACATGACTGAGCGACTTCATTTTTACTTTTCACTTTCATGCATTGGAGGAGGAAATGGCAACCCACTCCAGTGTTCTTGCCTGGAGAATCCCAGGGACAGGGGAGCCTAGTGGGCTGCCGTTTATGGGGTCGCACAGAGTCGGACATGACTGAAGCAACTTAGCATGCATGCATGCATGCATGAGCCTTAGATTACTTATTCACTTGTTTACCCATTTATTTATCTGCTCAACACTTACTCGTCTCCAGCTATGGACCAGATATTGTGTTTACTGCTGAGGCCACAAAGAAAATGATGTAGGCCTGACCTCAAGGTTTCAATCTAAATCTAAGGGAGGTGCAAATAAAATTAAAGATATGACTTTGTAACTGGTGAGATTAAGATACATGTAAATTGTGCCTCAATCTTGCTCATAGTGACTATTTAGATCCATGCTTTTTTTTTTTTTTTCATGAATCGCAGCACTCCAGGCCTGCCTGTCCATCACCAACTCCCGGAGTTCACTCAGGCTCACGTCCATAGAGTCAGTGATGCCAACCAGCCATCTCATCCTCTGTTGTCCCCTTCTCCTCCTGCCCCCAATCCCTCCCAGCATCAGAGTCTTTTCTAATGAGTCAACTCTTCGAATGAGGTGGCCAAAGAACTGGAGTTTCAGCTTTAGCATCATTCCTTCCAAAGAAATCCCAGGGCTGATCTTCTTCAGAATGGACTGGTTGGATCTCCTTGCAGTCCAAGGGACTCTCAAGAGTCTTTTCCAACACCACAGTTCAAAAGCATCAATTCTTCGGTGCTCAGCCTTCTTCACAGTCCAACTCTCACATCCATACATGACCACTGGAAAAACCGTAGCCTTGACTAGATGGACCTTTGTTGGCAAAGGAATGTCTCTGCTTTTCAATATGCTATCTAGGTTGGTCATAACTTTCCTTCCAAGGAGTAAGCGTCTTAATTTCATGGCTGCAATCACCATCTGCAGTGATTTTGGAGCTCCCCAAAATAAAGTCTGACACTGTTTCCACTGTTGCCCCATCTATTTCCCATGAAGTATTGGGACCAGATGCCATGATCTTCATTTTCTGAATGTTGAGTTTTAAGCCAAGTTTTTCACTCTCCTCTTTCACTTTCATCAAGAGGCTTTTTAGTTCCTCTTCACTTTCTGCCATAAGGGTGGTGTCATTTGCATATTTGAGGTTATTGATATTTCTCCCAGCAATCTTGATTCCAGCTTGTGCTTCTTCCAGCCCAGCGTTTTCCATTATGTACTCTGCATATAAGTTAAATAAGCAGGGTGACAATATACAGCCTTGACGAACTCCTTTTCCTATTTGGAACCAGTCTGTTGTTCCATGTCCACTTCTAACTGTTGCTTCCTGACCTGCATACAGATTTCTCAAGAGGCAGGTCAGGTGGCCTGTATTCCCATCTCTTTCAGAATTTTCCACAGCTTATTGTTCCGTTCAGTTCAGTCGCTCAGTTGTGTCCAACTCTTTGTGACCCCATGAATCGCAGCTCACCAGGCCTCCCTGTCCATTACCGTCTCCCAGAGTTCACTCAAACTCACGTCCATTGAATCGGTGATGCCATCCAGCCATCTCATCCTCTGTCGTCCCTTTTTCCTCCTGCCCCCAATCCCTCCCAGCATCAGAGTCTTTTCCAATGAGTCAACTCTTCGCATGTGGTGGCCAATGTACTGGAATTTCAGCTTTAGCATCATTCCTTCCAAAGAAATCCCAGGGCTGATCTCCTTCAGAATGGACTGGTTGGATCTCCTTGCAGTCCAAGGGACTCTCAAGAGTCTTCTCCAACACCACAGTTCAAAAGCATCAATTCTTTGGCGCTCAGCTTTCTTCACAGTCCAACTCTCACATCCATACATGACCACTGGAAAAACCATAGCGTTGATTAGACGGACCTTTGTTGGCAAAGTAATGTCTCTGCTTTTGAATATATGTTATAAGTAAGGATAAACGACCAACCTTTGGAAAGAAGAAAAATCAAGTTCAGTTTCAGCCTCTGGTTGAAAGTAGATCTTTTGCTTCCTCTGTCTTCTTTATAATAAAGTCATTTCACAACAATTTACAGACTTGTATAGCTTATTGAACTAGTTTCTGTGTAATTCTTTCCCATGACCTCTCCAATTGTATTAAAAAAAATTGCCATGCATTTTTTTAGGGAAGGACCATGTCTAATTTGATGAGATTTACAATTCATTCACAGGTATTGGTCTGCAGTACATTTTAATGCTAACTGGCACATTGAAAAGCTCAACCAAACTGAAGTATTTTCATTGACTGGGAAAAGTATAATGGATATTTTTGAAAATAAGTAATATTGTTAATTATGCTTCACAAATTTAAGCATTCTTATCAATTTTTAAAAAATTAAATTTATTTATTTTAATTAGGGCTAATTACTTTACAATATTGTATTGGTTTTGCCATACATCAACATGAATCCACCACGGGTGTACACGTGTTCCCAATCCTGAACCCCCCTCCCACCTCCCTCCCCATACCATCCCTCTGGGCTTCCTGCATCCTGCATCGAACTTGGACTGGCAATTTGTTTCTTATATGATATTATACATGTTTCAATGCCATTCTCCCTAATCATTCCCCCCCTCCCTCTCCCACAGAGTCCAAAAGACTTTTCTATACATCTGTGTCTCTTTTGCTGTCTCCAATACAGGGTTATCATTACCATTTTTCTAAATTCCATATATATGCATTAATATACTGTATTGGTGTTTTTCTTTCTGGCTTATTTCACTCTGTATAATAATTTTATGCTAAGGAATTTTATGTATTTATGTTAAGAAATTTTTTGATGAAAATAATGTTCAGTTAATTCTTATGATATAACTTTTAAAAGAAGATAAAGCAAGCTGTAAATTACAAAAAGAAACATATAAAATTTTTATTAATTACTGCATTTTGGTGATGGAACAATGGTTGATGATGTTTTTAATCTTTATACATTCAAAAATATATACAGAAGACAAAATGATTTTTACTAAACTAAAAATGATTATTCCTAATCACTTAGGCACTGTGTTCTCAGTTATAATCCAAGCGGAATTATAGATTCATTTCTTGAGATGGAAGAGAATTTAGAGGTTGACTAGTTCTATCTCGTACCAAATGTAGAAATTCTGTTTACAGTAACTTCACATGTATTTATCAAGTCTTGACTACATATAGTGATGAGGGTGTTATTGATTCACAAGGAGTATATTCCATTTCCATAAAGTACTAATCTTTAGAAAATTCTTTCCTCTGTCATCTTAACATCCATATGTCTAATTTATGTATGACAGTCTTCACTCAGTTTTCTTCCACTTCTGTTTTCTATTATATATGATGACTCTCTGAGAAAAGCTATCATATCCTATCTAAATTTTTATTTAAGAAAATTTCCACAATTCATTCAGCTATTTTCTTAACACAATTTGAGACACTACCTATTCTGGATTCCATAAAAGCATTTGTTGAGTTGACCAATACAACCTAGGAACTAGATCTTTTTATCAACTTAGCTATCATCTTCTGGATAAAGAGAGTTAAAATGTGCCATGAAAACTTCTGGGGATTTGACTTCAAAAATAATATGCTCGTCCTTTCCTAGTTCTAACGTACAGTGTGTATTTACATTGGATACATCCATGGGGGTGAAGGGCAGGAGAGGAAGAAAGAGGATATAGTGACAATGCAAGATATAATGAGTCCATTATTTTCCAGTTGTGTCTCAACAACTGACATTGCCTATCAAAACCTCATTGGCTTTGTGTGTGTGTGTGTGTGTGTGTGTGTGAGTCGCTCAGTCATATCTGACTCTTTTCGATCCCATCGACTGTAGTTCTTTGGGCTCCTTGGTCCATGGAATTCTCCAGGCAAGAATACTGGAGTGGATTGCATTCCCTTCTCCAGAGGATCTTCCCAAACCCAGGAGATAGAGCTTGGGTCTCCTGCATTGCAGTCAGATTTTTTAAACCATGGTGTTTAAACATGTGGTAGGGGTGTATGGAATTGTTTCAGTTGCTCTGGTTTTATTTGCCTTGTTTATTTTTTATTTGGCTCTTAGACTTGGAGAATTTAGTGTAGGAGGCTGCTACTGGATTCAGGGGCTCAAGTATACCTAAAGTCACAGGGAAGGTGTCAAACTCATAGCAAGTGTAATACATTGAAGCTGACATCTTGATAATGAATCCATTTACCCTGTATTTTTATCCTTCCCCTGACTAAACTCCCCAGATACTGAAATATTAGATACAAAGAAGGCTGGAGAGGCCCTCTCTGGGAAAGCAGACTCAGCCAAGAGGGAAAAAAATCTAGATACTGACATTTGGGAGTCTCCCACTGAAAAATCACTTTCCCTGACAGACTACCATACAGTGAAAAACATCATTAGATGAATCCTACCTATGCATGCACAACTTCCAATAAAATTTTCTCCTCACACTTAAACAACCAAAGTTACTTTAGGAAAGATTGTATCATGAAAGATAGAAACAAAAATAAAGTCAGAACATTGACAGTGAAAGGAGAAAAAATTAAAAAATAAAAGATATAACTAAAAGATGTATGGATAAAAGAAGATACAGATCCACGAGACAATCTGGATGGCCTTAAGGAAAAAACATTAGAGAAGCAGAACTTTTGGAAATTAAAAATATGGTAGCAGAAATGAAAAATCTCAACAGGAGATCTGGAAGAGAAGAATGAGAAAAAAAATCTTCCATAAAGTGGAATAAATAGATGAAGAAATGGAAATCTAGAGAAAAGGTGGGGGAAAATAGCTAGTAATCTAGAAAAGGACTCAAATACCCCAAAAATAGTACCTCTAGAAAGAAAATAAAAAGAAATAAAATAAAGTGAATTATATATAAAGTATAATGTATTTCCTAAAACTGAAGGATTCAAACTTCTAAACTAAAAATTCTCTGCATGCCTACCACAAAGAATGAAAAAAGATCTCCTCCAAGGCACATCATTGTGAAATTTCAGATCACTGGAAATAAAGAGACTATCATAAAATATCCCAAGGAGAAAATAACCTGCCCTTAAGACTAGAGACAATACATTAAATCCTTAACACTTTAAATAGAAAATCATTTGAGTCTAGAATTCTATATCCAGCTGAAGTATTGATTAAACATGGAGGTAAAATTAAGACCTTTTAAGGTACGATAAAACTCACCATTAATGAACTCTGTCTCAGAAAGCTACTGGAGGTTATGTTCAACCAAAAGAAAATGGTAGACCAAGAGGAAGGTTACACAAGATCCAGGAAAAAGATGACTCAAATCAAGAGTAGGGCAAAGGACATTCTCAGATGGTGAAGAAGATAAGTCCTGGAATGGTAACCAGTACAACCCTAGCAGGAGGTCAGCAGGCTCCAAGAGACATATCTCCATGAAGGTGAAAGAAGAGAGGAATGTTCTCATATAGTGTCCTTAAGAAAATTAAGAGGAGACTTTCAATTTTGCTGGAGAGTTTGGGCAAATGTAAAATAGAACAATTAACCAAATAAAACAAAGATTTATAACAAGAAAATAAATGTAAGCATAATACTTTTACTCACTACCTGAATTGTCCTACAACTTAGTTTATAGCCTCATATGAAATCATTTTGGGTCTCTTTTTCTTCCACTGTTACTAAGGTTTAGTTCATAAATTAAAATTATGTATATTTAAGGTGAAAAACTTGATATACATATACCTTATGTGTATGTATATCACATGTATGTGTATATGTATATGTAAATAATCACCATAATGCTAATTAGTCTATCACCTCACATAGTAACCATTTTCTTTCTCCTTTCTTCCTTTTCTTTTTTCCGTTCCTTTTTTCTTTTCCTTCCTTCTTTCTTTCTTTCCTTTATTCCAGGATCCTTAATATCTATTTTCTTAGCAAATTTCATGTATATGTTAATAATACAGTACTGTTAACTATAGTCATATACATTAGGTCTCCAGAGCTTATTCATCTTGTATAACTGAAACTTTGCACCTCTTAACCAACATCTCCACATTTCCTCCTCCTTGCAGCTCCTGTCATTCTACTCTCTGCCTCTCTGTGTTAGTTTATTTTAGATTCCACATATATGATCTTGCAGTATTTGCCTTTCTGTGTCTGATTTTTTTCATTTACTATGATGTTCTTCTGATTCCTCCATTTTACTTCAGTTGACAGGATCTTTAATGACCAATTTTCTTGGTTGAAAAGTCATTCTGCTCCAGCAAATAAGATCAAGATACAGCTCCACTGTGTGGACTATAGAAAAATTTAACCAAATACTTTGAAAATTCTGATACAACAAGAGTTGAAGTGCTACATGTTTAAAACGACTAGAAAGAAAATCGATGATCACTTTTATCCTTTCTTTTCATCTCCAAATTACTCTTCCCTTTTGGCTGTTTATAAACATATGTTCTCAGAGCTTACCACATCAGTTCATTGATTCTCTTCTTTCTTTCCTCTGGTTTATAGTGGAAAATGGGTGGTTCAGCAGGTAAAGGATCTGCCTGCAATTCAGGAGACACAGGAGACAGGGTTTTGATCCCTGGGTCGGGAAGATCCCCTGCAGGAGGGCATGGCAACCCACACCAATATTCTTGCCTGGAGAATTCCATGGATAGAGGAGACTGGCAGGCTACAGTTTATAGCATCCCGAAGAGCCAGACACAACAGAAGCAGCTTAGCATGCACGTAAAACAATATCATACAATAAGATGTCTCTTTATCAGTCAATACCCTGTGACATCCAACAGCAGAATGAAAAGCTTTTAATGGGAAAAAAAATCTTAGCACATAAGTAACTGATAAAATTATAAATGTAAAAACAAATAGGAAAAGATCCAAACTTACAAAAGTTTTTAAAATATATTAAAGTCTAACTTCATCAAGCAATAATGTAAAACAACATTCCACTGTTGCAAGAATCTAATTGAGTGCTTTCATTTAGTATGTTTCTTCTCTGTGCTTCAAAAGTTGTAGGTGGCAGAAGATATCGTAGATTTACTGAATTTACTGAAAATTTCTAATGGATCCTTTTTTTGTCCCTCTGAAATCTTGTTTTCTCAGTTTTCTCTCCTTCAAAAAGATCCATGGATCAAACTCTGTCTATGTCTTTGATGGACCACTTTTGGTGCTATTGCTTAATCACTTCAGTTGTGTCTGGCTCTGTTCGACACTATGGACTACAGTCCCACTAGGCTCCTCTGTCCATGGAATTCTCTAGGCAAGGGTACTGGAGTGGGTTGCCATGCCTTTCTCCAGGAGATCTTCCCAACCCAGGGGTCAAACTCGGTCTCCTGCATTGCAGGCAGATTCTTTACCACTGAGCCACCAGGGAAGCCCTGATGGACTACATCCAAGCTTAAGTTATAAAAAAGAACAAGCTTTCTATTCTTACATGCTTCCCTCTCTTCCACATCCCATTTAAGACATCATTTACACTTGCTTTTCTCATTCTGATGATTAACTCTACTCTTTGAATATGGTGGTGGTGGTTTAGTCACTAAGTTGTGTCCAACTCTTGCAACCCCATGGACTGTAGCCCACCAGACTCCTTTGTCCATAGCATTCTCCAGGCAAGAATACTGGAGTGGGCTGACATTTCCTTCTACATTTTGAATACAGATATGGAAGAAAAGAGATAATTATGCATTTATGACCAGTAAATATTTTCCCAAATCACTCAAAAACTGTTGTTTAAATATATAAAATTTAGTAACACTTATTCATTCAGTTGCTCAGTTGTGTCCAGCTCTTTGTGACCCCATGGACTGTAGCACACCAGGCTTCCTTGTCCTTCACTATCTCTGAGTCTGCTCAAACTCATGTCCATTGAGTCAATGATGCCACTCAACCATCTTATCCTCTCTGGTCCCCTTCTCCTCATGCCCTCAATCTTGCCCAGCATCAAGTCTTTTCCAGTGAGTTGGCTCTTCACATCAGGTAGCCAAAGTATTGGAGCTTCAGCTTCAGCATCAATCCTTCCAATGAATATTCAGGGTTGACTTCCTTTAGGATTTACTGGTTTTATCTCCTTGCTGTCCAAGGGATTCTCAAGAGTCTTCTCCAGTCCCACAGTTCTAAAGCATCAATTCTTGGGTGCTCAGCCTTCTTTATGGTCCAACTCTCACATCCATACATGAACTACTGGTAAAACCATAGGACCACTAACCTTAGTAAAAAGAAGATTCAGATTTGACTCAATCCACTGAATATGGCAGAGAAATGCACTACTGTATTCCTAAAATATGAAGAGTGAATGCCCCCACTTTTCTTTCTTTTGGCTTAAGCCTATCTTTCTGTGATGGTTCACACACAAAGAACTCTCCTGTTTATCTTTTTTCTCTGCTTAGATTTAATAAGTTAATATAGTTGCAGAAATTAGCATGCTGTCACTGTTTTCTAAACCCAAACTCATGGTTGACTTCTCAGGGCAGAATTGAGCTAAATGTTGGCCTTGGAAAAAAATCTACTAATGAAGTATCTAACCTCATTAGAACTTTTCAAGGAAATATTAAATGGTGCAAATTTTGTTGAGACCTGCGGCCACATCTGTTGCATTATCCTGATTTCTTCTCTGTACCCCAAGTTTACCATGGCCATCACCACCATCACTTGGTGCCTCCCCAGATTTGGGGAAGTTTTCTCCAATATCACCTGCTAAGCGCTTCTCTGTGTTGTCTCTACCTGGGGCACATTTTATTTCTCTGCATTAAAGATATTATATTTCTCTATATTGTTCCATTTTCACATGCCCATCTTCTCTCCCAAGGAATGATACCCTTATATACAGAGTCCATGTCATTCATCTATGTTATAGAGGGAACAAACAATAATAGAAGAAAAGGATTGTAAACAATGATATGATGGGATGGCTTCTGATGTCCAAAAGAAGTGGGCTGGAATTTAGTGCCTAGACTTTCTACTCAAATTTTCCAACACCATTAGCATAACCTTCATGTCTACTTATGGGAAGTAAATTGCATTTAAGAAGTTAGTTAAAAACACAGGAAAGCAACAGGACATGTTCCAAGTCTTTCCATCCAAGGGCTTGGGCATTTCATCATGGTCTCTATTACCAGATTATGAACCCCAAGTTCCACTTTAACTTCACTGCCTTTGGTTCCTGATCTGTTACCACACAAATGTGCTGCCACACAGACTCAGTCCATCTGGAGCTACAACACTCTGTTGTGAAGGTTTAAAGATTTAACAACCTATACAATTCCAGCTTTATTCTGTTAGAAAGATGTTTTACTGTAACCCCATTTCTGCCCAGCATATTTTGTTGAAGATTCTCTGAACTCCCTGAGAAGTGAAACTTTTATTCAAATAAGGCCTTTTCAATAACTCAAACAAATGTAAAAATGTAGAAAATAGTATAAAAACAGATTTTTCCCACTGTGTGCAAACGGCCACTGAGGTGTGGCAAATGGGCTATGGGTATACTGGGATTATATGAACACTTCAGGCCTCAGTCATAGCAAGAGTGTCTTGGGGCTGCTAGCTCTCCCAGGCCAGCCTCATTAAACCCCAAAGCATCATATATTTATTCACTGTGTTATAAACAGTTCATTATATTTGATAAACAAATATATTGAATTAGTTTATGTTCCATAAACTGAAAATTGTCATGAAGTATTGATATAAGACATTTGTGTATACATCAGTTAGATTTAACATATATTTTCATTTTGGTATGTTTATTTTAGATTTTTGTGTGTGTGTGTGGAAATAAAACATCACCAATACAGCTAAAACTCTATATTCTCCCATTTATTCTTTCCCACTCTCATTAAAAGTAACCACTATCCTGCAAGTCTTGTGTAACCTTCCTGTGCATGTATAAGACCAGAATTATACATGTATATTCACTTAGTAACCTACATTATAATGTGCTTCTAAATTTTGCCCAAGTAATCTCACACTGTATATAAGCATTATTTCACAATTTAGTTATGAAGTTATTAGTCTTATAATTCTTTCCATATTGACTTTTTGTTACTCTGAATATTTTAGTATTTTATATTAGAGTTAAAAGTGATTTTGCACACTTTTTATGATATCAGAGTATTCTGTAATGGTCTAAATATTTACCATAACCAGTGAGTTTTATGCTTTCATTTGTTTCATTTTGTTATTTTCCTCTCATTTCTACCAGAATAACTCATTTCAGCATTTCTTAAAGGGCAAGTCTAGTGGTGATGTACAACCTCAGGTTTTATTGGGGAAAAACTCTCTCTCTTTCACTTCTTAAAGACAGCTTGCCAGTTGTAATATCCTTCATTGGCAGTTCTTTTCTTTCATCACTTTGAATCTATCATGCCACATCACTCTGACCTGTAAAATTTCAGCTAGAAAATCTGCTGATGGTCATAGTGGTGTTTTCTTTCTACTTCAGTTGTATTTATCTTGATGCTTGTAAAATTCTTTCCTTGTCTTTAACTTTTGAAAGTTTAATTATAATGTATTTTAGTGTGGATCTTATTTCTGAAATTCATAGATCTGGAACTTCTTTCCCTAAGTGAGGGACATTTTCAGCCATTATTTCTTTGAATGAACTTCTTCTCTCTCTTCTCCTTCTGGGACCACTATAATGTGCATATTGATTGCTTTATTGTGTCCTTTAAGTTCCTTAAGCTATTTTCATTCTTTTTTCTTCTTGCTCCTCTGACTGGATGAATTTCACTACCCTGCCTTCAAGTTCACTGATCCTTTCTTCCACTTGATATAGTCTGTTGTTGAACCCCTCTATTGAAATTTTTAGTGCAGGTGTTCTTCAACTCTGTGATTTCTGTTTGTTATATATACTTTCTGTTTCTTGAAGTTCTCAATTTGCTAATGCATTGATTTCCTGACCTTGATGAGTATCTTTCTGACCATTATTCTGAACACTTTATCAGCTAAACCTCTTATTTCCATTGCATTAAGATCTGTTTCTGGAGTTTTATCTTATTCTTTTGTTTGGGACATATTCCTTTGTTTATTCATTTTCTAAACTCTCTGTGTCAGTTTCTTCACTTTACTTAAAACATCCATCTCTCCTAGCTTTTACAGAGTCTTGTGTAAGAGATGACCCTATTCAGCATAGACTAAGCTCTTAGTTGTGTCTCAAATCATTGTGATTCTTCAAGCTGACTTCTTCATTCTTAGTAGCTCTCTGTAGTTGAGAGTGTGCTAAGATCTGTCATTGTCCCCAAAAGGTGGATAGAAATCTAGATGCTGGTTGATAGGAAGCCAGTGTCTCAGGAAACAGCTGGGAAAGTATATAGTTAGACATGTTCCAGGGAGAAACTAGGAGATAGTCTCTTTTTGCCTGTTCCCTCTGTGCCCCACAAAAGCTGGGGCACCAGATGTGTATACAAACTCTTTCAAAGGAGATACTGGCAATTTGGAGTGGGCTTGATGGAGAAGTTAGAGGTGGCATTGGTTGTCTCTGGGAAATCTCTGGGAAGGATTGTAGTCAGCCTCTAGAGTTGTGCTAAATTAGGGAGCTTACTCTCAGGCAGCATCTTTTAATGTACACAAATAGTCCAAACACTGACAGATGGGTGTTTTTTCCCTTTTTCCTCTAAACTGAGCCCTAGAAGGATAGTCCTTGTGAACCCATAAGGAACTGTTTCTTTGATTGCTATAGTCTTGTGGGTCTCATGGAAGCAAGCTCTGTTGGCCTTTGGAGCTAGGTGTTTTGGGATCTATTCTCTTATGTGAGAGTCTTGAAATCTGGGGTCTTGATAGGAGTCCAAATCCTTTCCCTCTCAGGGAGATGATGGGAATTCCTTCTTGGCCGTATGATGCTATGACAAGGTGGGGAATATGTTTTAGCCTTTCCTAACTATTTCTGAGTGGGTGTGTAAGCATTTTCTCATTTGCCTGATGTATAGGAGTTGCTCAGCTAGTTTCTAGCTTTCTTTTGGAAGAAATTGCTCCATGTTTAGCTATAAGTTGGATATGTCTATGTAAGGAAGTGAGTTAAGAAGTCTCCTACATCACCATCTTGGACTGAAACGACACTAATTTCATTATTAATGTTTCAAAAACTGTTTCATCTTGCATTTCATTGTGTTCTTCCCTTAAATTTACTTTATTTTGAAGAATGTGCTTCAGAGTTCTTTAAGTAAGTCTCAGGGAATGGTAAATTCTCAATCTTTGGGGAAAAAAACCTTAGCTTTATTTTGTCCTCCTGAATTATATAGTCTTGCTGGGTATAGAATTTTTAATTTTAAAGTCCCCTCCCACCCTGCCCTCCCCAGAATCTTAAATTATTTTTCTCTCTTTTTACTGATAAAAACTAGTTAACATAATTATTGCTCCTTTGATGATATGATGATAATGCTTAGATAATGTTCTTCTTCTGTATGGATATACTTAAGGTTTTTTTCTTTGTCTTTAGCATTATGTTGCTTTATTACAATAGCTTTCAGTTGAAAATTATTTTAGCACTTAGTCTGCTTAAAAGTATTCATTATGAAAATTAATGTTAATAATGAACTGAAAAATCTCAGTTATTACATCTTAGAATTTTATCTCTCTTTCGTTCCCCTGATTTCTTCTTTTTAGACATTCTCTGAGTCATATATTCAACTTTCTCATACTAGCCCAATGTGTCCTAATTTTTCTTTAATTATTCTATCATTTTACTTCTTATATTGCATGCTGAATAATTCCTTGAATATATACCTTCTATCTCCCTAATTCTTCCTTCAGCTATGTCTAGTCTATTTCTAGGATTATATATATATATTTAGAAATTCTGTGTATGTTTTCCATTGCCTTTTCATAAAATATATTTATTCTTTTGTCTTAATAATTTTATATATTTTGTATGTCAACTCATTTATGTGTTTTGGATATTATGATATTGTTCTGAGATTGCTCCATTGTCTTCCATATGAAATTGTCTTATCTCAAATGTCCTATCATGTCAAATATTTCAAGGACTAATTACTTATTAGTAATTTTTTTGTGTGTGTATGTTGATACTGCATTATAATGGACAATTTTTGTTTATGTCAATTGAAATTTTTGCTCTCACTCTGAGTGGAGATTACTTTTCTTCTGGGAATTCCATGCAACTGGATGTAAGAGCAATTCTGCAATTATTTCTGCTGTGTACACTAGATATATTACAGTCTCTCAATTTCTTGTTTTGGAAACTTAGACATCTTGTTCAGTTCAGTTCAGTCACTCAGTCATGTCCAACTCTTTGCGACCTCATGAACCGCAGCACACCAGGCCTCCCTGTCCATCATCAACTCCCGGAGTTCACTCAAACTCATGTCCATTGAGTCGGTGATGCCATCCAACCATCTCATCCTCTGTCATCCCCTTCACCTCCTGCCTTCAATCTTTCCCAGCATCAGGGTCTTTTCAAATGAGTCAGCTCTTCACATCAGGTGGCCAAAATATTGGAGTTTCAGCTTCAACATCAGTCCTTCCAATGAACACCCAGGACTGATTTCCTTTAGGATGGACTAGTTGGGTCTCCTTGCAGTCCAAGGGACTCTCAAGAGTCTTCTCCAACACCACAGTTCAAAAGCATCAATTCTTTGGCACTCAGCTTTCTTTATAGTCCAACTTTCACATCCATAAATGACTACTGGAAAAACCATAGCCTTGACTAGACAGACCTTTGTGGACAAAGTAATGTCTCTGCTTTTTAATATGCTTTCTAGGTTGGTCATAACTTTATTTCCAAGGAGTAAGCGTCTTTTAATTTCGTGGCTGCAATCACCATCTGCAGTGATTTTGGAGCCTGAAAAAATAAATTCAGCCACTGTTTCCACTATTTCCCCATCTATTTGCCATGAAGTGATGGGATCGGATGCCATGATCTTAGTTTTCTGAATGCTGAGCTTTAAGCCAACTTTTTTCACTCTCCCCTTTCACTTTCATCAAGAGGCTCTTTAGTTCTTCTTCACTTTCTGCCATAAGGGTGGTGTCATCTTGTACATAGTGTAAATTTGGACACCACAGTCATGTATGTCCTAGGCCTGAAATTTCTATTTCTCATGGGAATCTTTTCCCAACCCAGATACCCATACAAAAATAAATCTCCTTGATTGTTTTCCTGTGTTAAAGGTAAAAGTTCTTGAAGATAACATTCCACTCAGAGGGTACTTCTCTAAGCTCCATACTCTATGTGGGAGTGATACTTTGGAATTTGCATGTCATGTGTTTCTGATGCTTAGTTAGGGATTAAAATTCTAACCCATAACCCATAGGATCTCTTTAGCCTAAATTTTCTTCTGGCCATTTGATATCATCTTATGTATTTACTACTTGGTCTTTAAGTTCCCTTTTCATTTCGGAGTCCAAGAATTTCCAATTGCTTATCTTGAATTCAATTTATATCATTTTTGCTACATTTACCCATAGCGGGAAAATGTGAATATTTGTCAGTATCAGCTCAGTCTACCAGATTGTTAGAACTAGAGGCCTCTCAATACTGTTAACCTTAAAATTCAGAGACTTTTGATAATTTCTACAGAATCTTCTTTTATTATGTATTATTAATCAAGATATGTGTACACACACACACACACACACACACACACACACACATATATATATATATATATAAGGTATATTCATATCCCAATCATAGGGGATTGGAATGCAAAACTAGGAAGTCAAGAGAAACCTGGAGTGACTGGCAAGTTGCCTTGAAGTACAAATGAAACAGGGCAAAGGCTAACAGAATTTTCCCAAAAGAACACACTGGTCATAGCAAACACCTTCTTCCAAAACCACAAGAGATGATTATATTATGGACATAACCAGAAGTCAATACCAAAATCAGATTGATTATATTCTTTGCAGCCAAAGATGGAAAAACTCTCTACAGTCAGCAAAAAAAGAAAAAGACTTTGAGCAGACTGTGATTCAGATCATGAGCTCCTTATTGCAAAATTCAGACTGAAATTGAAGAAAGGAGGGAAAGCCACTACTCCTTTCAAATATTACCTAAATCTAATCACTTATACAGTGGAAGTAACAAATAGATTCAAGGAATTAAATCTGATAAACAGAGTGCCTGAAGAACTATGGACAGAGGTTCATAACATTGTACAGGAGGCAGTGACCAAAATCATCCCCAAGAAAAAGAAATGCAAGAAGACAAAATGGTTGAGGAGGTCTTACAAATAGCTGAGAAAAGAAGAGAAGTAAAAGGCAAAGGAGAAAGGGAAAGACATACCCAACTGAATGCAGAATTCCAAAGAATAGCAAGGGGGGTAAAGAAAGCCTTCCCAAGTGCATGATGCAAAGAAATAGAGGAAACCAATAGAATGGGAAAGACTAGAGATCTGTTCAAGAAGTTTTGAGATTTCAAAGGCATATTTCATGCAAAGATGGGCATGATAAAGAACAAAATGGTAAGGGCCTAAAAGAAGCAGAAGAGATTAAGAAGAGGCAGCAAGAACACATGGGAGAACTGTTCAAAAAAGTCTTAATGACTCGGATAACCACAATGGTGTGGTCACTCACCTAGAGCCAGATATTCTGGAGAGAAGTCAAGTAGGCCGTAGGAAGCATTACTATGAACAAGGCTAGTGGAAGTGGTGGAATTCCAGCTAAGCTATTTCAAATCCTAAAAGATAATGCTGTTAAAGTGCTGCACTCAATATGCCAGAAATTTGGAAAACTCAGCAGTGGCCACAGGACAGGAAAAGGTCAGTTTTCATTCCAATCCCAAAGAAAGTCAATGCCAAAGAATACTCAAACTACTGTACAATTTTGCCCATTTCACATGATAGCAAGGAAATGCTCAAAGTCCTTCAAACTAGGCTTCAATAAAATGTGAACTGAGAATTTCCTGATGTTCAAACTGGATTTAGAAAAGGAAGAAGAATCAGAGATCAAATTGCCAACATCTGTTGGATCATAGAAAAAGCACGAGAATTCCAGAATGACATCTGCTTCTCCTTCATTGACTATGCTAAAGCCTTTGATTGTGTAGACTACCATAAATTATGGAAAATTCTTAAATTTAAGAGATGGCAATACCAGACCACCTTACCTGCCTCCTGCAAAACCTGTATGCAGATCAAGAAGCAACAGTTCGAACTGGACATGGAACAATTAACTGGTTCAAAATTGGAAAAGGAGTAATCAAGGCTGTATACTGTCACCCTGATTATTTAAATATATTCAGAATACATCATGTGAAATGATGAGCTAGATGGATCACAGGCTAGAATCAAGATTGCTGGAGAAATATCAACAACCTCAGATATGTGGAGGTTTCCCTGATGGGGCTTCCCTGATAGTTCAGCTGTTAAAGAATCTGCCTGCAATGCAGGAGACCCTGGTTCGATTTCTGGAATGGGAAGATCCTCTGGAGAAATGATAGGCTACCCACTTCAGTATTCTTTTTGGCCTTCCCTTGTGGCTCAGCTGGTAAAGAATCAACCTGCAATGCAGGAGACCTGGGTTTGATTTCTGGGCTAGGAAGATCCCCTGGAGAAGGGAAAGGGTGCCCAATCCAGTGTTCTGGACACTGTATAGTCCATGGGGTTGCAAAGAGTTGGCCATGACTGAATAACTTTCACTTTCACTTTCATGGAGATGATACCACCCGTATGGCAGAAGGCAAAGAGGAAATAAAGAGTCTCTTGATGAAAGTGAAAAATAAATGCAAAAAAGCAAAATGGCTGTCTGAGGAGGCCTCACAAATAGCTGTGAAAAGAAGAGAAGTGAAAAGCAAAGGAGAAAAGGAAAGATATACCCATTTGAATGCAGAGTTACAAAGAATAGCAAGGAGAGATAAGAAGGCCTTACTCAGTGATCAGTGCAAAGAAACAGAGGAAAGCAATAGAATGGGAAAGGCTAGAGATCTCTTCAAGAAAATTAGAGGTACCAAGGGAATATTTCATGCAAAGATGGGCACAATAAAGGACAGAAATGGCATGTACCTGACAGAAGCAGAAGATATTAAGAAGAGAAGGCAAGAATACACTGAAGAACTATACAAAAAAGATCTTCATGACCCAGATAATCACTATGGTATGATCACTCATCTAGAGCCAGGCATCCTGGAATGTGAAGTCAAGTGGGCCTTAGCAAGCATCACTATGAACAAAGCTAGTGGAGGTGATGCAATTCCAGTTGAGCTATTTCAAATCCTAAAAGATGATGCTGTGAAAATACTGCACTCAGTTTGCCAGCAAATTTGGAAAATTCAGCAGTGGCCACAGGACTGGAAAATGTCCATTTTCATCCCAATCCCAAAGAAAGGCAATGCCAAAGAATGCTCAAACTACTGCATAATTGCACTCATCTCACACACTAGTAAAGTAATGGTCCAAATTCTCCAAGCCAGGCTTCAATAGTACATGAACTTCCAGATGTTCTAGCTGATTTAGAAAAAGCAGAGGAACCAGAGATCAAATTGCCAACATCCGCTGGATCACGGAAAAAGCAAGAGAGTTCCAGAAAAACATCTATTTCTGCTTTATTGATTATGCCAAAGAATTTCACTGTGTCAGTTCAGTCACTCAGTTGTGTCTGACTCTTTGCAACCCCATGAATTGCAACATGCCAGGCCTCCCTGTCCATCACCAACTCCCAGAGTTCACTCAAACTCACGTCCATCAAATCAGTGATGCCATCCAGCCATCTCATCCTCTGTCGTCCTCTTCTCCTCCTGCCCCCAATACTTTCCAGCATCAGAGTCTTTTCCAATGAGTCAACTCTTCACATGAGGTGGCCAAAATACTGGAGTTTCAGCTTTATCATCATTCCTTCCAAATAACACCCTTAAGATCTCTCTCATAGTTCTTATATGTATTCTTGCCACCTTTTCTTAATCTCTTCTGCTTTTGCTAAGTTCTTAATCATCTCTGTCCTTTATTGTGCACAACTTTGTAGGAAACATTCCCTTGGTATCTCCAGGTTTTGTTTTTTTTTAAGAGATCTCTAGTCTTTGCCATTCTATTGTTTTTTCCTCTACCTCCTTGCATTGTTCATTTAAAAAGGCTGTCTTATCTCTCCCTTCTATTCTCTGGTACTCTGCATTCAGTTGGGTATGTCTTTCCCTTTCTCCCTTGCCTTTCACTTTTACCCTTTTCTCAGCTATTTGTAAAGCTTACTCACACAGCCACTTTGCCTTCTTGAATTTCTTTTTCTTTGGGATGGTTTGGTTACCACCTCCTGCACAATATTATGAAATTCTGCCCATAGTCCTTCAGGCACTCTGTGTACCAGATCTAGTCACTTGAAGCTATTTGTCACCTCCATTGCATAATCATATTGGATTTGATTTAGGTCATACCTGAATGATATAGTGGTTTTCCTTACTTTCTTCAATCTAAGTCTGAATTTTGTAATATGGAGTTCATGATCTGAGTCACAGTCAGCTCTAGGTCTTCTTTTTGCTGACTCCATATTGCTTCAACATCTTCAACTGCAAAAAACATAATCAATCTGATTTTAATATTCACCATCTGGTGATGTCCAAGAGCAGAGTTGTCTCTTCAGTTGTTGGAAAAGGGTCTTTGCAATGGCCAGTGTGTTCTCTTGACAAAGCACTGTTAGACTTTGACCTGCTTCATTTTGTACTCCAAGGCCAAACTTGCCTGGATTCTTGGTATCTCTTGATTTCCTACTTTTGCATTCCAGTCCCCTATGATAAAAATGACATCTTTTTTGGTGTTAGTTCTAGAAGGTATTGTAGTTCTTCTTAGAACCATTCAGCTTCAGCTTCTTCATCATCAGTGATTTGGGCATAGAGTTGGATTACTCTGAAGTTGAATGATTTGCCTTGGAAACAAATTGAAATTATTCTGTTGTTTTTGAGATTGCACCCAAGTCATTGCATTTCAGACTCTTTTTATTAACTGTGAGAGCGACTCCATTTCTTCGAAGTAATACTTGCCCACAGTAATAGATTTAATGGGCAAATGAATAAAATTCTCCCATTTCCAACCATTTTAGTTCACTGATTCCTAAGGTGTTGATGTTTACTCTTGCCATCTCCTGCTTGACCATGTCCAATTTTCCTTGATTCAAGAACCTAATGTTCCAGGGTTTTTTTTGCTATATAGTTCTTTTACAGTGAAAGGTTATTGCTGAACCACAAAAAGATTCCAGGATTCTTGGCCTCTGGAGGAGAAAAATTCAATCCAGGGCCAGAGACTAGGCTTGATCACTCAGAGCTTTTGTGTAATAAAGTTTTATTAAAGTATAAAGGAGATAGAGAAAGCTTCTGACATAGACATCAGAAGGGAGCAGAAACGGTACTCCCCTGCTAGTTTTTATCTGGATGTTATATAGTCACTCAGATCAGATCAGATCAGTCGCTCAGTCCTGTCCAACTCTTTGCGATCCCATGAATCGCAGCATGCCAGGCCTCCCTGTCCATCACCAACTCCCGGAGTTCACTCAGACTCACGTCAATTTGGTCAGTGATGCCATCCAGCCATCTCATCCTCTGTCGTCCCCTTCTCCTCTTCTGTTAATGACAGAAATGTCTTAAGACTCAGAAAATGGCATCAGGCCTCTGATCCATAAGATGTATTTTGGGATAATTTTGGCACCAGACAAGTCATCCTGGGCAATAAAATGATTGACTTGAATCTTGTAGAAGGGCAGATTGCCATACAAATAGTTTTGTTTACATAGATTAGGGGAACAATGTCTGAGTATAACATAATGGTTTGTCAAGTCGGCTCTGAGCCTTAGGTGGAATCGACTTGAAGACAGAGTCTGGGGTAAATGCATAGTACATTAACATAGCTTAAAGCAAACATTTCCATAAGAAGAATGCATTGGTTAACTCAAGGTTTGAGAATAGTTAACTTCAGGTGGAACCAGGTATCATTATGGCAACACAGTATTTTAAGAGAAACCTCTTTTTAAATTAGGAGCTTCCCTCATGGCTCAGATGGTAAAAGCATCTGTTTGCAATGTGGGAGACCTGGGTTCGATCCCTGGGTGGGGAAGATCCTCTGGAGAAGGAAATGGCAACCCACTCCAGTACTCTTGCCTGGAAAATTCCATAGATGGAGGAGCCTGGTGGACTATAGTCCATGGGGTCACAGAGAGTCGGACATGACTGAGCGACTTCACTTCTTTTTAAATTTGTATAGAGAAGGGGGATATATATATATCTCACTAGTTTGTTTCCTCCTGCCGCTTAAGAGAGAGATAAAAATGTCTGACACTTGCAGCTTATTTCCTCCATTTGGAGACCCCTGGCCTTTCTGCCTGTTACCCTCTCATTGTTTCTGCTGCTGTTAAGTCACTTCAGTCGTGTCCGACTCTTCGCGACCCCATGGACTGCAGCCTACCAGGCTCCTTCTTCCATGGGATTTTCCAGGCAAGAATGCTGGAGTGGGGTGCCATTGCCTTCTCCCACCCTCTCATTAGCATTGGACATTATTTTACCACTGGATACATCTACAGCTAAGCATCATTTCCACTTTGATCCAGCCACTTCATTATTTCTCTAGCTATTAGTAATTGCCCTCCACTCTTCCCCAGTATCATAATGGACACCTTCCAACATGAGATGCTCATCTTCCAGCGTCATATCTTTTTGCCTTTTGACATTGTCCATGGGTCCAAGAATACTGGAGTGATTGGCCATTCCCTCCTCCAGTGGACCACATTTTGTCAGAAGTCTTCACTTTGACCCATCTATCTTGTCTTGGATGGCCCTGTATGGTATGGTTCATAGCTTCATTGGTTTACACAAGCCCTTTTTCCACAAGGCTGTTATTCATGAAGGTGATTTAAGTAATTAGGGTAGTTCAAAATGGAGAATTGTCTCTAGCTTTGTGTAGAATGTTGTTTTACATATGCTCAGTCAGCAAATCATATGTAGGTTTAACGACCTTCCAAGATAGGTCAGTGAGTGCAACCAACCAGCCACTAGTGAGTAAGAATAAAGTATTAGAATTTACTGTATTTTTTTTCTAACTGTAGCAACTACATCAATCTTTACTGTATTTAACACATGTGTTGATACTGACATACAATTTTGTCAAAAGGTGGAGTACATACCATCTATCGTGACCCTGATGGGTGCAGAGGAGCTGGTAATTGTTCTCACATTTGGCCTTTTGTAATCAGTGTCTTGTGACCTGTGGCAGTTTGCATGAGCTATGTTAATTTGTAGATTACATCATTCCATTGGAACCAAACTAACCTCCACAAGAGAATATATGGCTTACAAAATATTATTGCCACACAAATTGTAAAGCTTTTTTTCTAATTCTGTGAAGAATGCCATTGGAATTTGATAGGAATTACATTTCTATGGAAACACAAAAGGATCCTGAATAGCCAAGGCAATCTTGAGAAAGAAAAGTGGAGCAGGAGGAATCAGGCTCCCTGACTTCAAAGTATACTACAAAGATACAGTATTCAAAACAGTATGCTTCTGGCACACAAAAAAATATAGACCAAAGGTACAGGATAGAAAGTCCAAATATAAACCCATTCCCCTATGGTTACTTTATGACAAAGTAGGCAATGGTGACAGCCTACTAGAGACAGCCTCTCTAGTAAGTGGTGCTGGAAAATCTGGACAGTTACATGTAAAAGAACAAAATTAGAACAGTACTTAACACTGTAACAAAAATAAACTCAAAATGTATTAAACACCTAGATGTAAGACCAGCCATTATAAAACTCTTAGAGAAAAGCACATAAAAAACACTCTTTGACATAAATCACAGCACGATCCTTTTTAGTTCACATCCTAAAATAATGAAAATAAAAACAAAAATCAACAATTGGGATCTAATGAAAGTTAAAAGCTTTTGCACAGCAAAGGAAACCATTAACAAGATGAAAAGACAACATTCAGAAGGGGAGAAAATATTTGTAAATGAAGCAAGAAACAAAGGATTAATCTCCAAAATGTACAAATAGCTCATGGAGCTCAATATAAACAAAGCAAACAATACCACTAAAAAATGGGCAGAAGACCTAAATAGGCATCTCTCCAAATAAGACATACAGATGGCCAAGAGGCACATGAAAAGATGTTCAGCATCACTAATTATTAGAGAAATGCAAATCAAAGCTACAATGAGGTATCATCTCATACTGGCCAGAATGACCATTATCAAAACATCTACAAACAATAAATGCTGGAGATGGTGTGGAGAAAAGGGAACCCTCTTACACTGACAGTGGAAATGTAGATTGGTGCAGTCACTATGGAGAACAGTATGGAGGTTTCTTAAAAAACTAAATGTAGAATTTCCATATGATCCAGCAACCCCACTACGGGGGCATATATACTGAGGGAATCATAGCTCATAAAGACACATGTACTTCAATTTCATTGTAGCACTATTTGCAATAGCCAGGGCATGGAGATGATGTGGTTGAACCTAGAACCTGTCATACAAAGTGAAGTAAGTCAGAAAGAAAGAAATAAACTTCATATATTAATGCATATATTGTTGCTGTTTAGTCTCTCAGTCATGTCTGACTCTTTGCAACCCCATGGACTGCAGCATTCTAGATTTCCCCATCCTTCACCATTTCCCAGAGCTTGCTCAAACTCACGTCCATTGAGCTAGTGATGCCATCCAACCATCTCATCCTCTGCCATCCCCTTCTTCTGCCTTCAATCTTTCCCAGCATTGGGATCTCTTCTAATGAGTCAGCTCTTCCCATCAGGTGGTCAAAATATTGAAACTTCAGCATCAGTCCTTCTAATGAATATTAAAATGCATACATTAAGAATCTAGAAAAAAATGCTACTGATGAACCTATTTGTAGGGCAGGAAGGAGACACAGATGTAGAGAATGGATGTGTGGACATAGTGGGGGAAGGAGAGAGGGGAAAATTGAGAGAGTAGCCTTGACATATATACACTACAATGTGTAAAATAGCTAGCAGGAAGCTGCTGTATAGCACAGGGAACTCAGCTCTTTGCTCTGTGGTAGGGTGGAATGGGGGGAATAGGAGGGAGGCTTAAGAGGGAGTAGATATATGTATATATATGGCTGATTCACAATGTTGTACAGCAGAAACTAAAAGAAGATTGTAAAGCAATTATATTCCAATTAAAAATGGCAAAAGAGTAAACAATAAAATGTGTTATTAATACAGAATGACCAAGTAATTTATGGAAAAGGTAATGGTAAAAATTTTTGCTATTCTTGCCTCAAGAACTACATGATCAGTAGGAAAAGACAAAAAGATATGACACCAGAAGATAAACCCCTCAGGTCTGTAGGTGTTCAATATGCTCCTGGGGAAGAGCAGAGAAATAGCTCCAGAAAGAAGGAAAAGGCTGGAACATGTTGATGTATGGCAAAAACCATCACAGATTATAAAATAATTATCCTCCAATTAAAATAAACTAATTAATTTTAAAAAGATTTACCATCATATCTAATTTACACTGAAACACTGCAAGAAAATAAAGCTGAACTCATTATTTGCAAAAAAAAAAAAAAAAAAGAAAGAAAGAAAGAAAAGCCTGGGACAAAGTGGAAATGATGCTCAGTTGTGGAACCTGGAATGTTATGTCCATGAATCAAGGTAATATGGACGTGGTCATGCAGGAGATGGAAAAAATGAATATCAACATTTTAGGAATCAGTGGAGTAAAATGAAAAGGAATGGGCGAATTTACTTCAGATGACCATTATATATATCTACTACTGTTGGCAAGAATCCTTTAGAAGAAATCGAGTAAACTTCTTAGTCAACAAAAGACATATATCCCCTCCCTCTTGAGCCACCCCCACCCTGAAATGCAGTACTTGGGTACAATCTCAAAAACAACAAAATGATCTCAGTCTGTTTTCAAGGCAAACCATTCAACATCGCAGTAATCCAAGTCTATATCCCAACCACTAATGCTGAGGAAGCTGATGTTGAATAGTTCTATGAAGACCTATAAGACTTTCTAGAACTAACACCAAAAAAAGATATTCCATCAGAGGGGATTGGAATGTGAAACTAGGAATTCAGGAGATACCCAGTATAGTAGGCAAGTTTTGCCTTGGAGTACAAAATGAAGCAAAGCAAAGGCTAATAGAGTTTTGCTGAGAGAGCACTCTGATCATACCAAACACACTCTTCCAACAACACAAGAGATGGACATGTATATCACCAGATGGTCAATATCAAAATCAGATTGATTATATTTTTTTCAGTCAAATATGGAGAAAATTTTTTAAAAATTTATTTATTTTAATTAGAGGCTAATTACTTTACAAAATTGTATTGGTTTTGCCATACATCAACATGGAGAAGATTTATACAGTCAGTAAAACAAGACTTAGAGCTGACAGTAGCTCAGATAATGAGCTCTTTATTGCAAAATTCAGGCTTAAGTTTGAGAAAATAGGGAAAACCACTAGGCCATTCAGATACGACCTAAATCAAATCCCTTATGATTGTATACTGGAGGTGATGAATAGATTCAAGGGATTAGATCTGGTAAACAGAGTACCTGAGGAACTATGGATGGAGATTGTAATATTGTACAGAAGGCAGTGATCAAAACTATACCAGAGAAAAAGACATGGAAGAAGGTCAAATGATTGTCTGAAGAACCCTTATAAATAGCTGAGAAAAGAAGAGAAGAGAAAGGCAAAGGAGAAAGGGAAAGATATACCCATTTGAATGCAGAGTTCCAGAGAACGGTAAGGAGAGATACGAAAGCCTTCTTAAGTGAACAATGCAAAGAAATAGAGGAAACCAATAGAATGGGAAAGACTAGAGATCACTTCGAAAAAATTGGAGATACCAAGGGAACATTTCATGGAAAGATGGGTACAACAAAGGACAGAAATGGCAAGGACCTATCATAAGCAGAAGAGATTAAGAAGAGGTGGTAAGAATAACAGAAGAACTTTATAATAAATGTCTATAACCCAGATGACCATCATGGTGTGGTCACTTACCTAGAGCTGAACATCCTGGAGTGTGCCATCAAATTAGCCTTTAAAAAGCATTACAATGAACAAAACTAGTGGAGGTGATGGAATTCCAGCTGATCTATTTCAAATCCTGAAAGATGCTGCTGCTAAAGTGCTGCATTCAATATGGAAAAATCAGCAGTGTCCACAGGACTGGAAAAGTCAGTTTCATTTCAATCTCAAAGAATATTCAAACTATCACATAATGGCCCTCATTTCACATGCTAGCAAGGTAATGCTCAACATCCTCCAAGCTAGGCTTCAATAGTACATGAATTGAGAACTTCCAGATGCACAAGCTGGATTTTGAAGAGATAGAGGAACCAAAGTTCAAATTGCCAACATTTGTTGGATCTTGGAGAAAGCAAAGTAATTTCAGAAAAACATCTACTTATACTTCATTGACTATGCTAAAGCATTTGACTGTGTGAATCATAACAAACTGTGGAAAATAAAGAGATGGGAATACCAGACCACCTTACCTGTCTCCTGAGAAACCTGTTTGCATGTCAAGAATCAACAGTTAGAACCAGACATGGGATGATGACAGGTTCAAAATTGGGAAAGGAATATGTCAAGGCTGTATATTATCACCCTGCTTATTTAACTTATATACAGAGTACATCATGTGAAATGTCAGGCTAGATGAATCCCAAGTTGGAATCACGACTGCTGGGAGAAATATCAACCACCTCTGATATGCAGATGATACCACTCTAGTGGCAGAAAGCAAAGAAGAACTAAAGAGCAGCTTGATGAGGGTAAAAGGGGAGAGAAAAAAGCAGGCTTAAACCTCAACATTTAAAAAACTAAGTTCATGGCATCTGGTCCCATCATTTCATGGCAAAGACATGGGGAAAAAGTGGAAACAGTGAAAGATTTTATTTTCTTGGGCTCCAAAATCACTGTGGGTGGTGACTGCAGTCACAAAATTAAGACGCTTGGTACTTGGAGAAAAAACTATGACAAACCTAAACAGGGACATCACTTTGTCAACCAAGATCCATATAGTCAAAGCTATGGTTTCTCCAGAAGTCGTGTATGTATGCGAGTTGTACCATAAAGAAGGCTGAGCACTGAAGAATTGATGCTTTCAAAATGTGGCACTGGAGAAAACTCCTGAGAGTCCATTGGACAGCAAGGAGATCAAACCAGTCAATCCTAAAAGAAATCAATCTTGAACATTCGTTGGAAGGTCTGATGCTGAAGTTCCAATCCTTTGGCCACCTGATGCAAGGAGCTGACTCACTGGAAAAGACCCTGATGCTGGGAAAGAGTGAAGGTAAATGGAGAAGAGAGTGACAAAGAATGAGATTGTTGGATGGTATCACCAACTCAATGGACATAAGTTTGAAGAAACTGCGGGAAATAGTGATGGACAGAGAAACCTGGCATGCTGCAGTCCATGCGGTCACAGGGATTTGAATATGACCTAGTGACTGAACAGCAGCAAATAATTTATCACCAAACCTGGGTCACCTAAAAGCTACATAGGTTGCTACTAATAATTACAACCTATGACATATGTAGACCTCTCTCAATCAAGCCTGAACATATGACCACTGTGTGAACTCATGATTTAAGAAAAAGAGATTATTGCCAAGAAACCTTGATTGAGATAATATTAATATTGTTGATGTAATACTAATCAGTTAACAATAAAGTCTGAGTTGACATGTCTCCTAGTCCAAGTATGAGCTTTTAATTTGTCCTATTAGAAGTAAAACATGATCATGATACTGTCAGATTTGTCAACTTCTTTTGTTTGGTCAGTGTAGAAAGGCACTCAAGTACCATATGTCAGAATCCCCTACCTTAAATAGATTTCTCCTAAAATCCATCAGTGACTCTCCTTTTTCATTTACAATATGATTGATTTGTGAAATGTGATTCATAACAGAAATTGTTAAACTATGACCCTTAGACTAAATCTAGCCCACAAGAATAGTCTCTACATCTTAAATAGTTGGCAAAAAGAATACTTCTTGAGATGTGAAAATTATATGAGATTCAAGTTTCAATATCTATGGATAAAGTTCTATTGAAACTCAACCATCCTCATTATTATTATTTTAAATATTATCTATGCCTGGTTTTGCACTATAGCAGCAGAGCTGATTAGTTGCAACAGAGACCAAATGATCTACAATGCCTAAAATATTTATTATCTGGTCTTTGGAAAAAAAATGTTTGACAACTCTTGGGTTATATAAATATTGTAAAACTCATATGATATATAAAGTAAATATCTTGATATAAAAATTTAAAACATTCATTGCAGGATTATTACTCAAAAGTGGTCTCATGAGTAAGTGGCAGACATGTTCTAGTTGCCTAGAATGTATCACTGAAGAAAATGAGGTGCCAGCCCTTACGGAACTTACATTCTGGCAAGGGGAAACTGTAAAAAATCAATCAACATAATAAATAAGTAAATTATAGAGCATGTTGGAAGATGGTAAGTTCTATGGAAAAAGAAAAGGTAGAGAGGATGGAGAATACACCTGGTAGAATAGGGGATAGGTGTGCTTTGTTCTGGAGAAGGAAATGGCAACCCACTCCAGTGTTCTTGCCTGGAGAATCCCATGGACAGAGAAGCCTGGTAGGCTGCAGTCCATGGGGTCGCACAGAGTCGGACACGACTGAAGCGACTTGGCAGCAGCAGCAGTGCTTTGTTCTTCAATTTGTTTCCCTAACTTTAGTAATTTATTATCATTTTTCTTCCAAATTTCTTTTGTAAATATAGGACCAATCATATACTTTAAGTATTTTCTGTTTTAAGATACTTGATAGAAAGCAAAATTCCTAACTATAGGACTTAAGTGTCCTCTGTGTTACTGGGAAAGAAAAAGAAGAAATCCAGATAAAATGTTGTAAACCTTGGAACACTTCCAGAAACAGAAACTCAATTGTAAAGATGATTGAGGAGACTCCTTGGCAGATAATGTATATAATCTTCTAAGCTGAACCCTGGGTACAGATCAGTAGTTTTCCAACATATTAAATGGAAATAAGTAATTTTTTTTTTTAACAACGTCCTGTTGTAGCATTGTATCAATAATAGTAGCTCAGCTAACAGCTAGCTATTCTTCTGAATCTCACAATTTTTAAAACATTTTATTTATTTTTTAATTGAATGATAATTGCTTTACAGAATTTTGTCATTTTCTGTCAAACCTCAACATGAATCAGCCATCAGATCAGATCAGTCGCTCAGTCGTGTCTGACTCTTTGCGACCCCATGAATCGCAGCACGCCAGGCCTCCCTGTCCATCACCAGCTCCCGGAGTTCACTGAGACTCATGTCCATCGAGTCAGTGATGCCATCCAGCCATCTCATCCTCTGTCGTCCCCTTCTCCTCCTGCCCCCAATCCCTCCCAGCATCAGAGTCTTTTCCAATGAGTCAAGATGTACATATATCCCCTCTCTTTTGAACCTCCTTCCCATTTCCCTCCCCATCCCACCCGTCTAAGTTGACACAGAGCCCTGTTTGAGTTTCCTGAGCCATACAGCAAATTCCCATTGACTATCTGTTTTACATATGGTAATGTAAGTTTCCATGTTGCTCTTTCCATACATCTCACCCTCCCCTCTCCTCTCCCCATGCCCATAAGTCTATTGTCTATGTCTGTTTCTCCATTGCTGCCCTATAAATAAATTCTTCAGTATCATTTTTCTAGATTCCATATATATGCATTAGAACATGATATTTATCTTTCTCTTTCTGACTTACTTCACTCTGTATAATAGGCTCTAGGTTCATCCACCTCACTAGAATGGACTCAAATATGTTTCTTTTTATGGCTGAGTAATATTGCATTGTGTATATGTACTACAACTTCTTTATCCATTCCTCTGTCGATGGACATCTAAGTTGTTTCCATGTTCTAGCTATTGTAAATAGTGCTGCAAAGAACAATGGGATACATGTGTCTTTTTCAGTTTTGGTTTTCTCAGGGTATATGCCTAGGAGTGGGACTGCTGGGTCATATGGTGGTTTTCTTCCTAGGTTTTTAAGAAATCTCCATACTGTCTTCCATAGTGGCTGTATCAATTTACATGCCCACCAACAGTGCAAGAGCATTCTCTTTTCTCCACACCCTCTTCCAACATTTATTGTTTGTAGACTTTTTGATGATGGCCATTCTGACCAGTTTGAGGTGATAGTTCCTTGTAGTTTTGATTCACATTTCTCTAATAATGAGTGATGTTGAGCATATTTTCATGTGTTTGTTAACCGTCTGTATGTATGTATGTATGTCTTCTTTGGAGAAATGTCTGTTTAGGTGTTTTTCCCATTTTTTGGTTGGGTTGTTTGTTTTTCTGGTTTTGAGTTGTATAAGCTGCCTGTATATTTTGGAAATTAATCTTTGTTGTTTCATTTGCTATTTTTTTTTAATTTTATTTTATTTTTAAACTTTACATAATTGTATTAGTTTTGCCAAATATCAAAATGAATCCACCACAGGTATACATGTGTTCCCCATCCTGAACCCTCCTCCCTCCTCCCTCCCCATACCATCCCTCTGGGTCGTCCCAGTGCACTAGCCCCAAGCATCCAGTATCGTGCATCGAACCTGGACTGGCAACTCGTTTCTTACATGATATTTTACATGTTACAATGTCATTCTCCCAAATCTTCCCACCCTCTCCCTCTCCCACAGAGTCCATAAGACTGTTCTATACATCAGTGTCTCTTTTGCTGACTCGTACACAGGGTTATTGTTACCATCTTTCTAAATTCCATATATATGCGTTAGAATACTGTATTTATGTTTTTCCTTCTGGCTTACTTCACTCTGTATAATAGGCTCCAGTTTCATCCACCTCATTAGAACTGATTCAAATGTATTCTTTTTAATGGCTGAGTAATACTCCATTGTGTATATGTACCACAGCTTTCTTATCCATTCATCTGCTGATGGACATCTAGGTTGCTTCCATGTCTTGGCTATTATAAACAGTGCTGCAATGAACATTGGGGTACACGTGTCTCTTTCCCTTCTGGTTTCCTCAGTGTGTATGCCCAGCAGTGGGGTTGCTGGATCATAAGGCAGTTCTATTTCCAGTTTTTTAAGGAATCTCCACACTGTTCTCCATAGTGGCTGTACTAGTTTGCATTCCCACCAACAGTGTAAGAGGGTTCCCTTTTCTCCACACCCTCTCCAGCATTTATTATTTGTAGACTTTTGGATCGCAGCCATTCTGACTGGCATGAAATGGTACCTCATAGTAGTTTGATTTGCATTTCTCTGATAATGAGTGATGTTGAGCATCTTTTCATGTGTTTGTTAGCCATCTGTATGTCTTTTTTGGAGAAATGTCTATTTAGTTCTTTGGCCCATTTTTTGATTGGGTCGTTTATTTTTCTGGAGTTGAGCTGTAGGAGTTGCTTGTATATTTTTGAGATTAGTTGTTTGTCGGTTGCTTCATTTGCTATTATTTTCTCCCATTCTGAAGGCTGTCTTTTCACCTTGCTAATAGTTTCCTTTGATGTGCAGAAGCTTTTAAGGTTAATTAGGTCCCATTTGTTTATTTTTGTTTTTATTTCCAATATTCTGGGAGGTGGGTCATAGAGGATCCTGCTGTGATGTATGTCGGAGAGTGTTTTGCCTATGTTCTCCTCTAGGAGTTTTATAGTTTCTGGTCTTACGTTTAGATCTTTAATCCATTTTGAGTTTATTTTTGTGTATGGTGTTAGAAAGTGGTCCAGTTTCATTCTTTTACAAGTGGTTGACCAGATTTCCCAGCACCACTTGTTAAAGAGATTGTCTTTAATCCATTGTATATTCTTGCCTCCTTTGTCGAAGATAAGGTGTCCATATGTGCGTGGATTTATCTCTGGGCTTTCTATTTTATTCCATTGATCAATATTTCTGTCTTTGTGCCAGTACCATACTGTCTTGATAACTGTGGCTTTGTAGTAGAGCCTGAAGTCAGGTAGGTTGATTCCTCCAGTTCCATTCTTCTTTCTCAAGATCGCTTTGGCTATTCGAGGTTTTTTGTATTTCCATACAAATTGTGAAATTATTTGTTCTAGCTCTGTGAAGAATACTGTTGGTAGCTTGATAGGGATTGCGTTGAATCTATAAATTGCTTTGGGTAGTATACTCATTTTCACTATATTGATTCTTCCAATCCATGAACATGGTATATTTCTCCATCTATTAGTGTCCTCTTTGATTTCTTTCACCAGTGTTTTATAGTTTTCTATATATAGGTCTTTAGTTTCTTTAGGTAGATATATTCCTAAGTATTTTATTCTTTCTGTTGCAATGGTGAATGGAATTGTTTCCTTAATTTCTCTTTCTGTTTTCTCATTATTAGTGTATAGGAATGCAAGGGATTTCTGTGTGTTGATTTTATATCCTGCAACTTTACTGTAGTCATTGATTAGTTCTAGTAATTTTCTGGTGGAGTCTTTAGGGTTTTCTATGTAGAGGATCATGTCATCTGCAAATAGTGAGAGTTTTACTTCTTCTTTCTCCCATTCCAAGTGTTTCCATTTCACCATGCTTATAGTTTCCTCTGCTGTGCAAAAGCTTTTAAGTTTAATCAGGTCCCACATGTTTACTTTTGTTTTTATTTCCATTACTCTAGGAGGTGGGTTTAGAGGATCTCACTTTGATTTATGTCATTGAGTGTTCTGCCTTTGTTTTCCTCTAGGAGTTTTATAGCTTCTGATCTTACATTTAGGTATTTAATCCATTTTGAGTTTATCTTTGTGTATGGTGTTAGGAAGTGTTCTAATTTCATTCTTTTACATGTAATTGTCCTAGCATCATTTATTGAAGAGGCTATCTTTGTCCCATTGTATATTCTTGCCTCCTTTGTCAAAAATAAGGTACCCATAGGTGCATGGGCTTATTTCTGGGCTTTCTATCTGTTCCATTGGTCTATATTTCTGTTTTTGTGCCAGTACCATACTGTCTTGATGACTGTAGCTTTGTAGTATAATCTGAAGACAGGAAGATTGATTCCTCCAGCTCCATTCTTCTTTCTCAAGGCTGCTTTGGCTATTCTGAGTGTTTGTGTTTCCATATGAATTGAGAACCTTTTTGCTCTAGTTCTGTGAAGAATGCCATTGGTAATTTGATAGGGATCATATTGAGTCTGTAGATTTCATTTCATAGTATAGTCATTTTCACAATATTGATTCTTCTTACCCAGAAACATGGGATATCTCTCCATCTGTTTATGTCATCTTTGATTTATTTCATCAGTGTCTTATAATTTTCTGGGTACAGTTATTTTGTCTCCTTAAGTAAGTTTATTCCTAGATATCTAATTCTTTTTGTTGCAATGGTGCATGGGATTGATTCCTTAATTTCTCTTTCTGATTTTTCATTGTTAGTATATAGAAATGCAAGTGATTGCTGTGTATTGATTTTGCATCCTGCGACTTTGCTAAATTCACTGATTAGCTCTGCTAATTTTCTGATAGCATTTCTCAGGTTTTCTACATAAAGTATCATCTCATCTGCAAACAGTGAGAGTTACTTCTTTTCCAATCTGGATTCATTTTCTTTCTTTTTCTTCTCTCATTGTTGTAGCTCGAGCTTCCAAAACTATGTTGAACAATAGTGGTGAAAATGAACACCCTTGTCTTGTTCCCGATCTTAGGGGCAATGCTTTTAGTTTTTCACCATTGAGAATAATGTTTGCTGTAGGTTTATCATACATGGCTTTTACTAAGTTGAGGTAGGCTCCTTCTATGCCCATTTTTTGAAGAGTTTTAATCATAAGTGGGTGCTGAATTTTGTCAAAGGCTTTTTCTGCATCTGAGATTATCAAATGGTTTTTATCTTTCAATTTGTTAATATGGTGTATCACATTGGTTGATTTGCATATATTGAATAATCCTTGCATCCCTGGAATAAACCCAACTTGATCATAGTGAGTGAGCTTAATGTGTTGTTAAATTCTGTTTGCTAAAATTTTGTTGAGGATTTTTGCATTTATGTTCATCAGTGATATTGATTTACAGTTTTCTTTTTTGGGGTTGTCTTTGTCTGGTTTTGGTATCAGGGTGATGGTGGCCTTGTAGAATGAGTTTGGAAGTGCTCCTTCCTCTGCAATTTTTGGAAAGAATTTTGGAAGTATAGTCATTAGCTCTTCTCTAAATGTTTGATAGAATTCTCCTGTGAAGCCATCTGGTCTTGTGCTTTTGTTTTTTGGGAGATTTTTGATCACAGCTTCAATCTCATTATCTGTAATTGGGTTGTTCATAATTTCTATTTCTTCCTAGTTCAGTCTTGGAAGATTGAACGTTTCTAAGACTCTGCCCATTTCTTCCAGGTTATCTGTTTTGTTGCCATATAGTTGATCATAATAGTCTCTTATAATCCTTTGTATTTCTGCCTTGTCTGTTGTAACCTCTCTTTTTTCATTTCTAATATTGTTGATTTGATTCTTGTCTCTTTTTTCTTGATGAGTCTGGATAAAGGTTTGCTGATTTTGTTTATCGTCTCAAAGAACCAGCTTTTAGTTTTATTAATCTTCACTATTGTTTCTTTCATTACTTTTTCATTTATTTCTGCTCGGATCTTTATGATTTCTTTCCTTCTGCTATTTTTTTTTTTTTTTTGGTTCTTTTTTCGGTTGTTTTAGGTGTAAAGTTAGGTTGTTTATTCAATGGTTTTCTTGTTTCTTAAGATAGAATTGTTTTGCTATAAACTTCTCTCTCAGAAATGCTTTCACTGAATCCCATAGGTTTTGATTTGTAGTGTTTTCATTGTCATTTGTTTCTAGGAATTTTTTGATTTCCCTTTTGATTTCTTCAGTAATGTGTTGGTTATTTAGAAACATATTGTTTAATTTCCATGTGCTTGTGTTTTTTTGCAGTTTTTTTCTTGTGATTGATATCTAGTCTCATAGTGTTGTTGTCAGAAAAGATGCATGATGCTATTTAAATTTTCTTAAATTTACTGAGATTTGACTTGTGATCCAAGATGTGGTCTATCCTGGAGAATGTTCCATGTCCACTTGAGAAGAAAGTGTATTCTTCTGCATTTGGATAGGATGTCCTGAAGCTATCTAGGAGATCCATATCATCTAATGCATCATTTAAGACTTGTATTTCCTTATTAATTTTCTGTTTTGATAATCTGTCCATTGGTGTGAGTGGGGTGTTAAAGTCTCCTACTATTATTGCATTACTGTCAATTTCTCCTTTTATGTCTGTCAGTGTTTGTCTTATGTATTGAGGTGCTCTTATGTTGGGTGCATAGATATTTACAATTGTTATGTCTTCCTTTTGGATTGATCCCTTGATTATTACATAGTGTCCTTCCTTATCTCCTGTAATCTTCTTTATGTTAAGGTCTATTTTGTTTGATATGTGGATTGCTACTCCAGCTTTCTTTTTTTCCCATTTGCATGGAATATATTTTTCCATCCTCTCAATTTCAGTCTATATGTGTCTTTAGGTCTGAAGTGGGTTTCTTGTAGACAACATATGTAATGGTCTTATTTTTTTTATCCATTCAACCAGTCTGCATCTTTTGGTTGGAGCGTTTAATCCATTTACATTTAAAGTAATTATTGACATATAGGTTCCTATTGCCATTTTCTTAATTGTTTGGGGTTGATTTTTTAGATATTTTTCTTCTCTTGTATTTCTTGACTATATAAGTCCCTTTAATATTTGTTATAAAGCTGGTTTTGATACTGAATTCTCTTAACTTTTGCTTGTCTGAAAAACTTTTTATTTCTCCATCAATTTTTAATGAGATCTCTGCCAGGTACAGTAATCTTGGTTGTAGATTTTCCTCTTTTAGTACTTTAAATATATCCTGCCATTCTTCTGACCTGCAGAGTTTCTGCTGAAATATCAGCTGTTAAACATACAGGATTTCCTTTGTATGTTACTTGTTGTCTTTCCCTTGCTGCTTTTAATATTCTTTCTTTGTGTTTAATCTTTGTTAGTTTGATTAGTATGTGTCTTGGCATGTTTCTTCTTGGTTTTATCCTGTATGGGACTCTTTGTGCCTCCTGGACTTGATTGACTTTTTCCTTTTCCGTGTTGGGGAAAATTTCAACTATAATCTCTTCAAAAATTTTCTCATACCCTTTCTTTTTTTTTTTTTTAATTTTATTTTATTTTTAAAGTTTACATAATTGTATTAGTTTTTTTTCTCTTCTTCTGGGCCCCTATTATTCAAATGTTGGTGCATTTAATATTGTCCCAGAGGTCTCTGAGACTGTCCTCAGTTCTTTTCATTCTTTTTACTTTATTCTGCTCTTCAGAAGGTATTTCCACCATGTTATCTTCCAGCTCACCAGTTCGTTCTTCTGCTTCAGATATTCTGCTATTGGTTCCTTCTAGAGTATTTTTAATTTTGGTAATTGTGTTGTTTGTCTCTGTATGTTTATTCTTTAATTTTTCTAGGTCTTTGTTAATTTATTCCTGCATTTTCTCCATTCTGTTTTCAAGTTTTTTTTTTTTTTTTTTTTTTTTAATCACATTTACTATCACTATTCTGAATTCTTTTTCAGGTAGTTTGCCTATTTCCTCTTCATTTATTTGAACTTCTGTGTTTCTAGTTTGTTCCTTCATTTGTGTAGTATTTCTCTGCCTTTTCATCATTATTATTTTTTTAAACTTATTTTGGTTGAGGTCTCCTTTTCCCAGCCTTCAGACTTCCCTGGCTCAGACCGTAAAGCATGTGCCTACAATGCAGGAGACCCAGGTACAATCCCTGTGTCGGGAAGATCTCCTGGAGAAGGAAATGGCATCCCACTCCAATATTCTTGCTTGGAAAATCCCATGGACAGAAGAGCCTGATAGGCTACAGTCCATGGGGTCACAAAGAGTTGGACATGACTGAGTAACTTCACTTTCTTTCTTTCTTTCCCAGGCTTCAAGGGTGAATTTTTTCTTCCTTTTGGTTTCTACCTCCCTAAGGTTGGTGCAGTGGATTGTTTAAGTTTTGTATAAGGTGAGATTTATGCTGAGTTTTTCTGTTTGTTTGTTTGTTTTTCCTCTGATGGGCAAGGCTGTGTGAAGTGGTAATCCTGTGTGTTGATGATTAGGTTTGTATTTTTGTTTTGTTTCTTGTTTGGATGAGGCATCCTGCACAGGGTGATACTACTGGTTGGGTGATGCCAACCAGTATTCAAGTGGTTTCTTTTGTGGGAGTTCTCACTATTTGATACTCCCATGGGTTAGTTTTGTGGTAGTCTATGGTCTTGGAGTCAGTGCTCCCACTCCAAAGGCTCAGGTTTGATCTCTGTTTAGAAACTAGTTTTTGTAGCTCAGAAATGGCTCACTTCCTGCTTCACTCTTCAAAGCTGTTGTGTTCTATAAATGAAGCAGCTGCTCCTTCCAAGAACAGAGTAGCGGTCAGCCCCCCATGACCTGCCTCCGGCAGTGGACTGCCCTTAGAGACTTCAGCAGGGGGATTCCCCAAGTTCCCTGGCTGCTTAAGGGCCCAATGGGGACCTTGTCTACCTCAGCTCCTGAGTGCCAACTGCCACGTCCACCCATCATCTTACCATCTCATTCTCACCATTTGCTTTTTAATTATATGTACAGTTTGTTTGAGACAATTCTTTAAGAGTCATTCTGATCTCATTGGGCTTCCCAGGTGGTGCTAGTGGTAAAGACCCCACCTGCCAATGCAGGAGACACAAGAAATGTGGGTTTGATCCTTTGGTAGGGAAGATCCCTGGAGGAGGGCGAGGCAATCCACTCCAGTATCCGATCCATTCTCCAGTATTTTAGCCTAGAGAATCCCTTGAACAGAGGAGACTGGCAGGCTACAGTCAGACATGACTGAAGCAACTTAGCACGCATGCACTGATCTTATTTGTAAAGATGGAAACAGGTGAAGATGACATTGCCACTGTCATCTGTATCCAATCCAGGGCTAAGTTGAAGCTGGAAAGGTTCACTCCACTCAGTTTTGTCTTCTCCTCACAGTATCTCTCTCTCTCTCTCATTATTTCTGTAACCCCTTCATTCACAACTTATGGAGTTCCCTCTATGTATGGAAATCTGCTAGGTACCAACAAAGACACAAAAACAAATGAAGAATTCAAAGCAAGAAAGAAAATAAAACAGAAGATAAAAATCCCAATGTTTGCAGAATTTGCATTGTGGAAGAAATACTCATAAAATTAGACTTTATCAGAATTTCTGAGTTCAGCAATCTTTCTTTAAATTTTTATTTCTTCATTAAGAAGTATAAATAAATACAATTTATCATGTCAATGAAAAAATGTACTTTTTAAAGTGGGTCTACCCACTAAAACAATCTTTCACTAGCATGGTCCTTGGAAAAAACTAGTAATTGTAGCTTCAGATTTCTTTTTAGGTTTGACTCTTTTAAAAATGAATTATAATTGACACATGACATATTAGCTTCAGGTGTAAAACATAAAGTTTCAATATTTGTATATATTGCAAAATTATCACCACAGCAAGTGTAGTTAACATCTATTACCACACATAATTATAAATTTTTTTCTTAAGATAAAGACTTTTAAGATCTACTCTTTTAACTTTCAAATATACAACACAGTATTATTAACCATAGTCACCATGCTGTACACTACATCCACAGGACTTTATTTTATAACTGGAAGTTTCTATCTTTTCATCCTCTTCATTCATTTCACTCACCTCCTACCCTCTGCCTCTAGCCACCACCAACATGTTCTCTGTATGCTTAAAAAAAAAAAAAAAAGATTCCACATATAACAGATCACGCAGTATTTACTTTTCTTTCTGTGACTTATTTCACTTAATATAATATCCTCAAGATCCAGTATATTTAATTCAGTCATGTTTCACTTATCCTTTTAAAAGGACCTCTGTAGATTGAATAATGCATTATTTGAATGCCTGTACCATGGTCACCTGTAATGTGATGTGAAAGTCTCTTCAGTGACACCTAGACAATTTTTCTCCCTGCTAACTTTCCCTCTGATTATTTACTTGAATATAATATGCAATGCCCAAATTTACAGAGGTGCCAGATTATTATATTAATTAAATATTTTAAGGTGATGGTAATATGAAGAGGAAAAATTTTTTGGAATCATATAAAACAATTTTATAACTTGAATAGTCTGCCTGCATCTCCTTAGATTCCTTACCCTCTGAGCCACCTGGAAAGCCCTGAATAGAGTTTACATAATATAAGAAAGGGTTTCTCTGCTGGCTCATATGGTAAAGAATCTGTCTGCAATGCAGAAGACCCAGGTTCTATCCCTGGATGGGGAAGATTTCCCAGAGGAGGGAATGGCAAACCATTCTATTTGTTTGTTCAAACAAGTTCAAACTCTTGTTTGGAGAATCCCATGAACAGGGTAACCTGGCGGGCTACAATTTATGAAGTCACAAAGAATTGGACATGACTGAGCGACAAACACTAAGCCACTTATATAAAAACAACATATTTTATGGAATAGAATCAGATATTTTATTTTAAAATCAACGCAAAGTATCTTTGTTTCTTCCCATTTTGTACAAGGCTCAGTGTTTTGTCCTTGAAAGATATTTGTTTACAGAAAAAGTTGTGTGTGTGTGTATGTTGAATAACTGTGTTTAATCAAGTCAGATAAAGTCTGTGGGGAACAGAAAATTGAAGCAGAAAGCCCATTAAGAAATCAGAAGGAAGTTACCAGGTTACAGACTCAATGCAGCCAATAAATATATTAAATAATTAATATAAATAATTAAATAAAATTTAAAAATGGAATATAGATGAGAGGTCAGGAGCTTAACACTAGGTGGAGAAGAAGAAATATTGGATCACAAGAGGATCAAAATAAGACAGAAATCAAGTCTCAGATTACAGTGCCTTGGACTTAAAACAGATTCCACTTGGTGGTATCACCTACAAGCTATTGAACTTACAGAATCTTGACAGGATCAGATTTTTCTGAGAAACACTGAAGCAGAATAGAATTTTATGGTCCCCTCACCCCACCCCATTTCCCCAGTTAGCCTTGGTGAATAAATTTCAGCCAACAAATGTTTAATCAGAGAAATGAGAAAATGCAGAAGCAAAGGAACAGTCAAAGAAAACCACATAATAATAGTTTGGTCATTAAGTACAGTCGAGAACCTTTAGTCCCTTCTCAAGGACTTTAGATAATATCATGAGACGTATCCCATGAGCTGTCTTATAAATACTGAAGCCCCTACAAAGTGGAGGAAGGTGGAAGAAGTTTACTACATGATGACCAGATTGTAGCCTTGACATAAGTTGCCTCAAGGAAATGGGAACAAACTACCCCTTGGGACTGAAGGTTAACTGTACTTCAAACAATCAAGATGAAACTGATCAGACCACCGATGACCTATTTCAAAATGACTGTTAGAGCTGACTGCACTGTTTCTGCATATAGCCCCTCCATCCATTTATGAAAGCTCTTGCCCACTAATTATCAGTGGGGGTGGGGGAGTTGGCGTTTGGATGGAAACCTGCCTTCCCCATCCCCAGTTGCTGATATCCAAAATAAAACAAACTTTCTTTTTCTCCAACCTGGCCTCTTTATTGGCCTTTAAGTGGCAACCTGCCAAAGCCACTTGTCTCTAGGATTATCCCTGTTTCTCCCCTACTTGGCACTGGCTGCTAACCTATGTTTTTCCTTGGTGGAATGGAAATGTACACCTGCATCAGCTGGTGAGTCCCAGGACTGAGTAAATCCACCAGTGGGCACTCAAGCAAATGTCCCTTTTGAGCACTACGTATTATTTGGGTATTTTGCCAACTGGAAGGAACATGTGGCTGATGCTAAGGATCATTTTGTAGGCAGTGATTGGTATTTGGCTATTTACCAATTAGGTCTTATCTCTGTCTACCCTAGAGGGTCATTTGTGAGCACTGAGTGTCTCTTGGGCATTTTGCTAATTGATTCTGCCATGTGTTTATCATTGATGAATGTGTTGGAGAAATGTTTTTTGGGGGACTCTGCATCTGTCATCCTCTCAAAGGATTTGGGACAGATTTGTGTTTCAGTGTGTGAATGTGTATTCCATCTGTGTGATTGATATTCTTGTTGCATTTTGTAAATTGTGAAATTCAGGTTCTATTCATTAAGAAAACATTTGTTATGACATTACAACTAAGGAGAAAGAAAAATTAACCAATTCATAGCAACAGCATTTTTAAGACTCTAGAAAAAATTGTTTAAGATGAAACTTTTTGAAATTCTAAAACTGGTTCTTTTGGCACATGCAGTGAAAGTTTCCTTAATAAAATACTTCCCCCCCGCCCCCAAATTTTGAGCTGGAGAGACCAAAAATATGTTTAGGAGAAAACTTGAAGTTAACTCTACTATGTCTTTGACACACAAACATAGCTCATATTACTTGGGATATCAGGCTTGGGTTAATAAGTAAAAGCCATATATGAAATGAATCACCAGTCCAGGTTTGATGCATGATACTGGATGCTTGGGGCTGGTGCACTGAGACGACCCAGAGGGATGGTAAGGGGGAGGGAGGAGGGAGATGGGTTCAGAATGGGGAACACATGTATACCTGTGGCGGATTCATGTTGATGTATGGCAAAGCCAATGCAATATTGTAAAGTAGTTGACCTCCAGTTAAAATTAAAAACAACAACAACAACAAAAAACTAAAAGCCAAGGGGAAGAAAAGGAGAAAAGAAAAAAAGTCATTTAAAAGTGTAAATTTTAAATAAACTGATAAGTTTACTTGCAATGTTTAATGCATTCCAATTCCAAAGAAGTGTAGTGCCAAAGAATGTACAAACTACTATACAATTGTGCTCATTTTCCATGCTAGTAAGGTTAAGCTAAAAATCCTTCAAGCTAGGCTTCAGCAGTATGTGAACTTAGAACTTCCAGATGTGACAAGCTAGGTTTAGAAAAGGCAGAGGAATCAAAGATGGCAATAATCGTTGGATCATAGAGAAGCAAGCAAATTCCAGAAAAAAACATCTATTTCTGCTTCATTGACTACACTAAAGCCTTTGGCTGTGTGTATCACAACAAACTAGAAAATTCTTGAAGAGATGGGAATACCAAAACATTTTGGTTTAATAAGGTTGTTAAATTTCTTGTGTATGTTATAAATGCATGCTTTACAAAGTTTCTATAATTCTTCATATGTTTAAACAAAAGTCATCTCTGCATTGTCAAACATGGTAACTAATGTCTTGTGTTGCTGGGTTTGCTAAATCTTTTTCTGAAAAAAAAGGAAGCTAGAGGTTGAAAAATGGCTTTAGAAAGAAAGAAAGACTATTATTTAACCTTTATTGATTCTAAATGAAGAATTGTGATTTGGGAAATTAAATAAACCTCTACCTAAAGTATTGTTGTTGTTTAGCCACTAAATTGTTTCTGACTCTGTGTGATCCCATGGATGCCAGGCTCCTCTGTCCATGGGATTTCCCAGACAAGAATACCAGAGTGGGTTGCCATTTCCTTCTCCAGGGGTCTTCCTGACCCAGGAATCAGACCTGCATCTCCTGCATTGGCAGGTGGATTCTTTTACCAGGGAAGTCCACTCTTATATATAGAAAACTCTAAAGACTCCACCAGAAACTCTTAGAGCTAATAAATGAATTTGGTAAAGTTGTAGATTCAAAATCAACACACAAAAACTAGACAGCTTCATGCCAAAAATTAAATTAGAACACTTCCTAATACTATACACAAAAATAAACTCAAAATGGATTAAAGATCTAAATGTAAGGCCGGAAACTATAAAATGCTTAAAGAAAAGCACAGGCAGAAAACTCTTTGACATAAATTAGAGCGAACCTCTTTGACCCACCTCATACAGTAATGAAAATAAAAACAAAAATTAAAAAAATGGAACCTAATTAAACTTAAAAGCTTTTTCATAGTAAACTATAAGCAAAATGAAAAGACACCTCTTAGAATGGAAGAAAATAATTGAAAACAAAACAACTGTAAAGGATTACTATCCAAAATATACAAGCAATTCGTGCAGCTCTACATCAGTAAGACAACCCACTCAAAAAATGGGCAGAATACCTAAACAGACACTTCTTCAAAGAAGACATACAGATGGCCAACAAGCACATGTTCAATATTGTTCATTTAAAAAGAAATGCATACCAAAACTGAATTGAGGTATCACCTCACACTGGTCAGAATGGTCATCATTGAAAAATCTATAAACAATAGATGCTGCAGAGAATATGGAGAAAAGGGAATCCTTTTGCACTTTTGGTGGAAATGTAAATTGATACAGTCACTATGGAGAACAGCATGGAGGTTTGTTTTAAAGCTAAGAGTAAACCTAACATATGACACACCAACCCCACTACAGGGTATACATCCTGAGAAAACCATAATTCAGACACATGTACCTCGATGTTCATTACAGCATTATTTACAATAGCCAAGGAATGGAAACAACCTAGATGTTTATCAATAAATGAACAGATTAAGAAGTTGTGGTACTATTCAGGAGTTGTGGTATTACTCAGCCATAAAAAGGAACAAAATTGAGTCAGTTGTAGCGAGGTGGATGAACCTCGAGGCTGTCATACAGAGTGAAGTAAGTCAGAAAGAGAAAAATATCGTATATGAACACACACACACACACACACACACATATGTGGAATTTAGAGAAATGGTACTGATGAACCTATTTCCAGGGCAGGGATAGACACTAGACATAGAGAATGAACTGTGGACATAGCAGGGGAAGGAGAGAGTGGGATGAATTGAGAGCAGTATTCACACACACACACACACACACACACACACACACGTATATACTACCACATGTAAATAGATAGCACTTCCTGTATAGCACAGGAAGTTCAGCTCAGTGCTCTGTGATGTCCTAGAGAGGTGGAATGGCAGGGTGGGAGAGAGGCGCAAGAGAGAGTGTATGTATACTTATATTTGATTCATGAGAAACCTATATGCAGGTCAGGAAGCAACAGTTAGAACTGGAAATGGAACAACAGACTGGTTCCAAATAGGAAAAGGAGTACGTCAAGGCTGTATATTGTCACCCTGCTTATTTAACTTCTATGCAGAGTACATCATGAGAAATGCTGGGCTGGAAGAAGCACAAGCTGGAATCAAGATTGCCGGGAGAAATATCAATAGCCTCAGATATGCAGATGACACCACCCTTATGGCAGAAAGTGAAGAGGAACTAAAAAGCCTCTTGATGAAGGTGAAAGAGGAAAGTGAAAAAGTTGGCTTAAAACTCAACATTCAGAAAATGAAGATCATGGCATCGGTCCCATCACTTCATGGGAAATAGATGGGGAAACAGTGGAAACAGTGTCAGTCTTTATTTTTGGGTGCTCCAAAATCACTACAGATGGTGATTGCAGCCATGAAATTAAAAGACGCTTACTCCTTGGAAGAAAAGTTATGACCAACCTAGATAGCATATTGAAAAGCAGAGACATTCCTTTGCCAACAAAGGTCCGTCTAGTCAAGGCTATGGTTTTTCCAGTGGTCATGTATGGATGTGAGAGTTGGACTGTGAAGAAGGCTGAGCACCGAAGAATTGATGCTTTTGAACTGTGGTGTTGGAGAAGACTCTTGAAAGTCCCTTGGACTGCAAGGAGATCCAACCAGTCCATTCTGAAGAAGATCAGCCCTGGGATTTCTTTGGAAGGAATGATGCTAAAGCTGAAACTCCAGTACTTTGGCCACCTCATGCAAAGAGTTGACTCATTGGGAAAGACTCTGATGCTGGGAGGGATTGGGGGCAGGAGGAGAAGGGGACGACAGAGGATGAGATGGCTGGATGGCATCACTGACTCGATGGACGTGAGTCTGAGTGAACTCCGGGAGTTGTTGATGGAAGGGGAGGCCTGGCGTGCTGCGATTCATGGGGTCGCAAAGAGTTGGACACGACTGAGTGACTGAACTGAACTGAACTGAATGCACAGCTAGAGAGGGAAATTGCAACCCACCGCAGTATTCTTGCCTGGAGAATCCCTTGGACAAGGAGCCTGGTGGGCTACAGCCCATTGGGTCACAGAGATTGGACATGACCGAGTGACTAACACACACACACACATGCACGCACACACACACACACACACACACATACTATACAGCAGAAACTAACACAACATTATTGAGCAATCATTCTCCAATTAAAAATAAATTTAAAAAATCAACAAAATCGGTTTCATTTCTGTACACTAACAACAAACTATCTGAAAAGAAATTAAGAAAAAAATCTAATTTACAATAGCATCAACAAGAATAAAACTGAGGAATAAAGTTAGCCATGGAAATGAAAGATTTGTACACTAAAACCCAATAACCTTTGAGGGCAGAAATTGAAGAAGACACACATAAATAGAAAGATATCCTATGTTCATGACTTGGACTAAATATCAAAATCATGATACCTAAAACAATCTACAAATTCAATGCAATATTTATAAAAATTCCAATGGCATTTTTTAGAGAAGTGGAAATACCACCCTGAAATTTGTATGGAACCACAAAGAAGCTAAAGCAATCTCAAGTTAGAAGAACAAAACAGGAGACATCATACTCCCTGATGTAAAAATGTATTATAAAACTCTCATAATGGAAATAGTATGGTACAGTATAAAAACTTACACACATACCAACTGGAAGATATAGTACAGAAATAACCTCAAGTATATATAGTCAAATAATCCTTTTGACAGAAATACCAAGAATACACAATGGGGAAAGGATAATCTTTTCAGTAAATGGTACTGGGAAAACTGGATAAGCCCATGCAAAAGGCTGAAAGTGTACTGTAGTCCTATGTCACATGCAAAAATCAGCTCAAGTGTGTTTAAGACTGAAATGTGAGATCTGAAACCATTAAAGTCATAGAGGAAAACATAGGGAATAAGTTCCTTGACATCAGTATTGGCAATTATGTTTTGCATATGACACAAAAAACACAGGCAGTAAAAGCAAAAGTAAAAGGTAGCACTATATAAAACTAAAATTTTTATATGCAGAAAATGGCACAATCAACAAAATTGAGACAACTTAATTGAATGTGAGAAAATATTTGCAAACCAAATTTTCAGTTAGTGATCAATGTCCAAAATATATCTGGAAATCACACAGCTTAACAGAAAAAACTTATTTAAAAATGGGCAAAGGGCTTGATTAGAAATTTTCCCAAAGAATTCATAAATGCCCAACAGGTGCATGAAGAGATGCTCAACAACACTAAACACTAGAGAAAGCAAGCATAAAATGAGGTATCACTTCACACATGTTAAGATGCCAATTATAAACAAGTCAAAAGATAGGTATTAGTGAAGATATGGAGAAAAAATGGAGTCCTTGTACACTGTTGAGGGAAATTGCCAACATCCACTGGATCATAGAAAAAGTGAGAGAATTCCAGAAAAAATCTACTTCTGCTTCATTGACTACACTAAAGTATTTGACTGTATGGATCACAACGAACTGTGGAAAATTCTTAAAATAATGGGAGCACCAGACTGCCTTATCTGCCTCCTGAGAAACCTGTATGCAGGTCAAGAAGCAACAGTTAGAACTGGACATGGAACAACTGACTGGTTCCAAATTCAGAAAGGAGTACATTAAGGCTATATATTGTCACCCTGTTTATTTAAATTATATGCAGGGTACATCATGTGAAACACCAGCTGGATGAAGCACAAGCTGGAATCAAGATAGCCAGGAGAAATATCAATAACTTCAGATATGCAAATGACAGCATTCATATGGCAGAAAGTAAAGAGGAAATAAAAAGCCTCTTGGTGAAAGTGAGAGAGGAGAGTGAACAAGTGGCTTAAAACCCAACATTCAAAAAACTAAGATTATGGCATCTGGTCCCATCACTTCATGGCAAATAGATGGGGAAACAATGGAAACAGTGAGAGACTTTATTTTCTTGGACTCTAAAATCACTACAGATGGTGACTGCAGCCATGAAATCAAAAGATGCTTTCTCCTTGGAAGAAAAGCTATGACAAACCTAGATAGCATATTAAAAAGCAGAGACATTACTTTGCTGGCAAAGGTCCATATAGTCAAAACTATGGTTTTTCCAGGAGTCATGTACAGATATGATAATTGGACTGTAAAGAAAGCTGGAAGTGAAGTTGCTCAGTCGTACCTGACTCTTTGCGACCCCACGGACTGTAGCCTACCAGGCTCCTCCGTCCATGGTATTTTCCAGGCAAGAATACTGGAGTGGGTTGCCATTTCCTTCTCCAGGAGATCTTTCCAAGAAAGCTGAGTGCCCAACAACTGATAGTTTCGAACTGCGGTGCTGTAGAAGACTCTTGAGAGTACCTTGGCTTGCAAGGAGATCAAGCCAGTCAATCGTAAGAGAAACTAGCCCTGAATATTCATTGGAAGGATTGATGTTGAAGCTGAAGCTGCAATACTTTGGCCACCTGATGCAAAGAGCTGACTCACTGAAAAAGACCCTGATGCTGAGAAAGATTGAAGGCAGGAAGAGAAGGGGATGACAGAGGATGAGATGGCTGGATAGCATCACCAACTCAATGGACATGAGTTTGAGCAAAGTTTGGGAGATGGTGAAGGACAGGGAAACCTGGCATGCTGCAGTCCATGGGGTCACAAAAAGTTGGACGATTGAGCAACTGAACACAACAGCCACTTAGGGAAATAGTATGTTGGTTTCTCAAAATAAATTAAAATTTGAACTATGGTATAGTCTAGCAATCCCTCTTGTGGGTATATATTCAAAGGAAATGATAGCAGGAGATATTTGCAGTCCCAAATTCAAAGCAGTGTTAATCTCAAGATATGGAAGCAATATAAGTGTCCATCAGAGGATAAAGAGAAAAAGAAAATGTGATAGATATACATAATGGAGTTTTATTCAGTCTTTAAAGTGAAGGATTTCCTGCCTTTTCAGTATAATAGATGAAACTGGAGGACCTTATGCTAAGTGAAGTAAGCCGAATGTGGAAAGGCAAATACTGCGTGGTTTTACCTATATGTGAAATTTCGCAAAGTTTGACTCTTAGAAACAGGGTCTGGTGGGAAAACAGGGTCTGGGGAGATCATGGGCAAAGGGAAGAGACATTCAGTTATAAGATGAATAAGTTCTGGATACCTAATGTACAGTACAGTGGCTATAGTTAATAATACAATATTGTATACTTGATATTTGCCTAAATGTGATATTTTATGTGTTCACCATACACACACACACACACAAAGGTGACTATGAGGTAATTAGTATATTACTTAGCTTGATTGTGGTAATCATTTCACTATGTGTGTATATATTAAAATATCACATTGTACACTTTATATTTACAGTTCTTTATTTTTCAATCACAGCTCAGTAAAGCTAAGGGGAAAATCTGCTCTACAGAATATCAGGACTCAGCTCAGACATAGCCTGTGATGAGTTATTGATCCAGACACTAAAATATTTCATCTCTCTGATTAAATGTAAAAGGCTGTTTAAATGTTGTAAATATTTGCATTTCTCTATTTATCCTTTGTATTTTCCTCAGTGTTTTTTTTCCCCAGAAGTTTGTATGTTTACAAGAGAATTTGTTCATGTATTTTTCTTCTTTTTTTGGCCATGCAGATCTTATTTCCCTGACCATTGGAAGCGAGAAATCCTAACCACTAGAAAACCAGTGAATCCCTATTCATAGATTTTTGATAGTATGAGTAGAAGACAAAACTATGTATATTTCCTGACTTCTATTAGTCCCTCTCTTTCTCTCCTTGGAACACTTGATATCCTGAAAATATCCTCAATAATCCCTGAAATAACCTGTTACTTTGACTCTATAGAATGAGACCTTAGTGACAAGATATTTGTTCATTGTTAACTTTTTTAAACATTGAAGAGATACTTTTTCTTAGCCTGTGTTTTACATACAAAACAAAGAATTTGCCAATCATATAAAAGGAGGCTAGGAGAACTTGGTAACTTAGAACATTTCTCATATTATAGAAATTCAATATACTTTTCCAGAGCAAGCTTTAATATACACCATTTCATTTAAAATCTTCAATTTTGAGGTTGAATTTCAATCAACTTGTTACTCTGGCTGTTTGGACTTCTGAAATATCCAATTTTCCCATAATACTCATGTACAAGTAATTTTGGAATTATTAGACAATTAACGGCAGTGGTCTAGTCTGAATTAAGGGTTAAACACTTGTACTTGCCCAGGGTCTCAATTAGTGTGTGTCACAGTGAGCCTGTAATTTAGTTAATACAGTAATGATGGATTATCCTTTAATAATGACTAAAGTGAGAACAAAGAGAAGAAGGATTACACAGATACTCTAAGCCATAATGACACAGAGTATGGAGCCTTGTCACAGGTAAGCATGCAAGTCCTCAGGGGCTTGATCCGTTCTCTCTGAGTCAGGATGTCTCCTCTGGCTCCAGCCCACTTCCCTGGCCCTTGTAGGAAGTATTGGTAAGGCATGCATGGCCCAAGGAAAACTTCCAGAGCCAGCTTTGGATACCATGGAAAAAGTGAGAACAAGTTGGGTTTCACACCTATTTCAGAGGTAATTTGATCCATGAAATCCACATACTACATTATGAGTGTATTATGGGAATTGTTCAGAAATCTGAAATCAGAAAGGGGAAAAAAATCAGAACCTCCATCTCATCAAGCACAACTTCCTGTGAACATTGGTTAATGATTTCTCCAAAAAGTGAGAGATAAATGAGTTTTCTTGCTTTCATTGACCATAGTCTCAGTGGTTCTAACAAAATATCATGTAGTGTGTTTTTCCCCATCAAATCCTTCCAAGTCTCTCAGATAGTAATGGGTGGGTTTCAGAAAAGTTTTTGTCTTAGTATTGCATTCTTTTCCTCAATTCTGTGCTTGGGTATTGAATTTAGTTCTCAATTAGGTTATAGTCTCATTTTGGTAAATTGGTGGTGAGGAATATGATATATGAATTGTACAGGCCAGTTATTTAGCTATATGTGACATTAATTTTATTTTAAATACTGCTGAAATGCAATTCTTGGTCCATTTTCTTAAACCAATTTACTGGATAACTGCTTGTTCTTAGGTAAAGACTTCTACTCCTAGACCGTATGCCATGACTTTCACATTGTAGATTCTCAATAGATATTTGCTGAATAGAAATAGAGTATATCCCCAACCTTAATGGTTGAGAATAGTCTTCCATTAAGAAGATTTGGTGCAACCCACAAACTTCTGACTTCACATTAGAATTTAATTTGAGTCTGTAATGATTTTCTATCTCATTTTGCACATTGTTTTTATCTTTCAACACATTAAAAGAATCATACATTTTCAAATGCTTTACATCACTAAGGCCGTGAAAGTGAAAGTGTTAGTCATGTCGGACTCCTTGTGACCCCATGGTCTGTAATCCACCAGGCTCCTCTGTCCATGGAATTCTCCAGGCAAAAATACTGGAGTGGATTGCCATTCCCTTCTCCAGGGGATCTTCTTGACTCAGGAATAGAATCCGGATCTCCTGCATTGCACGCAGATTCTTTACCAGCTAAGCCATGAGGGAAACCCCTCTAAGGCTATGGTATGACATAAATTTATAACTGTATGCTATATTTAGTGTCCCATAAATTTTAAACAAGATTCCTAAAAAAGTTGGACCATTCTTTATTATATTCCATTCCTTAAATATCCCATAATGATATTTATGCTTGGTTAAGAAGACATTAAAAAGTTGATAATTTTAAATCTTATCTAGGAAAATAGACTCAGATTCTGTCATGAGAAAAATATAAAGAATACTTGAAAGACATACAGCTTCATGTAAACATTTTCAATTGAATTTTATCAAGAAGCAAGTTTCTTACCCGTTTTCAATTTTTTCCCTCTTTTTTCTTATGTCAGTCATATTGCCACTCACCGAAGATAATTTGTTCAATCCTAGGGAAGAAATTTCAAACGTGAACATGGTTTTCTTATTGAAAAGATGTGGTTTCAGGAAAAATGTGTAATATGAGAGTCCCTCTGTTAGAGAACATTGTGAGTGAGATAGTATAGGAGTGGGGGAGATGGATTCAGGAGTTGCTCTGGAATGCCCTCCGTTCACTGTTTCATCAGGTGTACATGCCTTACAGATGCAAAAATATGTCTTTAATGAGTTCACATCTTGACTAGCAGACCTCAGAGTCTTCAAAGAAGGATGGACTAAAGGGAGTTGCATCCAATGACAAGACACAAGTTGTGTGTGTGTAGTCCCATTACCAGAGTATTCACTTTGCCTCTCCCTTAATAGTGAGTTACAGTTATTCATTTATGTTATCATTAGTTTTCTAGTACATATTATAGCTACTAGTTGTGACTAAATGTCTCCTGATTGTTTTTATTGGATAGAGAGTTCTTCTTATTTTCCATCTTAGCTCTTGGAAAACACTTTCCCATAATTCTTTACTTCTTTGATGAATGACATCCTACATTTTGAGAAACAGAGTGTTCCAGGAACATATGGGAAATTTTCAAAGGAGTAGAATTATTACAATGTGATTGACATAATTTCATTAAGGTAAGTTTGAATCTGTCTTCCTCTAGTCTCAGTTTTAGAATTAATGATATAATAAAGAATAATAACAAAGAATTACAACAATGGCTAATTTTCATGCATTCAATTTTTTAAATGCCCACAAAATTCATATATTTAATTGTTAATTCTTACCACTCTGCAAAGTATATGCAAGTATCACCATTTTTATAAGTGAAGGAATTGTGGTCATGTAATATGTGACAATCATGCAGTCATCATGTGAAAAAACTGGTTTTAACCCCAAATTCATTGGATTCAAAGCTATTGCTCTTTTAATTGTGCTGTGGTCATATTCCAATTACTCTATGACTATGCCATAATTTTCATAATTCACAGTTCATAATTCTATGGATCTGTTTGTCCTCTTAATATTTTGAACTTGAAAGACAGGCAAACAATGCTCCCTTTAACTTAGGCTCATTTCAGAAAGATCCTAGTCAGATTGAGAATTAGGATAATGGTTATTTTCCAGGTGTATTTTCCAGTAGAAGGTCGAGATCTTCTTTTTACTGCCCTCATTTCCCATACTATGTACCTTCTTATGTACTCTAAAGAATTATTTGTCAACAAGTTGTCAGTTGATGATATCTTAGGGTAGTGGATTTTTTTTCTTCATTTTCATACAGCAGTCCTAAAAATTGAATAGCTATCAAACAATGAAGTAAAAAAATCCTAAGTGGCAGAATTTTACATTCTGTAGTTTAACAATATGTTTTGCAGCAGAAGACACCTGTCATGCCTCAGAATGGCATGCCTTAGAATGTTACTTGAATGCCTTTCTTTTCTAAATATGCAAAAGGTCAAGACATACCCTTGAATACACATACAGCCTATTGGCTCTGGAATTCTGATGTGGGAATAGTGGCTCCCAATGGCCAGAGGATGTCAGTGAAAGCTGGTGTTGGTTTCTCTAGCTGAGGAGAGAAGACAAATTTAAACACTGAGTGCTGGTTGTCCAGAACTGTTGAATTATTTTCCAAAAAGTGGAAAGAATAAGTGTATGCTGTGGCAAGGTAAAAATATTAATCTCCTCTCCTGTACCATCCTCAAAGTTGGCCAATGTCTCTGTGAACTTTCTAACATTTGGTTTCATGAGAACTCTTCCAGAAATCATGTGGCTGGGTATATCATCACTGAAAGTAGCTTGATGGCTCAGAAATCTGAAGAATAAAAATTAATCCAGGAAAATGAATGTAAGTCTTTATGGAAGGGAGTAAAATACTATTTTTATTGGCATATAGTTGATTTATACTGTTGTATTAGTTTCTGATGTACAGCAAAGTGAATCAATTATACATATATCCACTCTCTTTAGATTTTTTTCTCCTATAAGTCATTTCTGAGTTCAATAGAGTTCCCTTTGCTATACAGTATATCTTATTAGCTATCTATTTTATAAATAGTGATGTGCATATCCCAATCAAGAAAATACTTTTAAAAATTAGTTTCAGGATGGTGGAATAGAAGAGCATGTGCTCACCTCTTCTTGCAAGAACACTGAATTCACAACTGTTGATCAACCATTGACAGGAAGACACTGAAACTCACCAAAAAAGATACTGCACATCCAAAGAGAAAGGAGAAGCTGCAATGAGATGGTAGAAGAGGTGCAATTATGATAAAATCAAATCCCATAACTGCCGGGTGGCTGACCCACAAAATGCAGAACAATTTTGCCACAGAAGTACTCCCACTGTTTTGCAGGTTCTGAGCCTCACATTAGGCTTCCCATCCTGGCAGTCCTGTAACAGGAATACAAATTCCCAGAAAATCTGACTTTAAAGGCAAATGGAATTTGATTACAGGACTCCATAGGACTAGGGGAAACAGAGACTCCTTGCTTGGAAAGCACAAACAAAATCTTATGTGCAACAAGACCCATGGAAAAGGAACATTGACCCCACAGGAGACTGAACCAAACCTACCTGCTGATGTTGGAGTGTCTCCTGCAGTGGTGGAGGGTAACTGTGGCTCACTACAGAGACAAGGGCACTAGAAGCAGCCATTCTGGGAAGTACTCATTGGTGTGGGCCCTAATAGCCCCATCAAACAGTTTGTAGGCTCCAGTGCTGGGTCACCTCAAGCCAAAAAATAAACAGGGAGGGAACACAGCCCCCACATATCAGTAAACAAGTGTATTAAAATTTTATTGGACAGGCTCTGCCTACCAGAGCAAGATCCACTTTACCCATCATCAGTCCCTCTCATCAAGAAACTTCCACAAGTCTCATAGATAGCTTCATCCACAAAAGGGCAGAGAGCAGAAGCAAGAATTACAACCCTGCAGCCTCCAGAACAAAAAAGTTAGACAAAATGAAAATGCAGAGAATTATGTCCCAGATGAAGTAACAAGACCCCAGAAAAACAGCTAAATGGAGTGTAGATAGGCAACGTCCCTAAACAAGAATTCAGAATGAGAGTGAAGATGATTCACAATCTTAGAAAAACAATCAAGACAAAGTTTGAGAAGATGAAAAAAATGTTTAATGAAGACCTAGAAGAACTAAAGAATGAACAGATGAACAACACAATAATAGAAATGAAAAATGCACTAGAATCAATAGCAGAATAACTGAGGCAGAAGAACAGATAAGTGACCTGGAAGACAGAATGGTGGAAATCACTACTGCAGAATAGACTAAATAAAAAAGAATGAAAACAAATGAAGATGGACTTCTCTGGTGGCCCAGTGGTAAAGAATGCCCCTCCCAAAGCAGGGGGCAGGGATTCCCTGATTTTGAAACGAAGATTCTACATGCTAAAGGGCAACTAAGCCTGTGAACAACAACTAGAGAGCCTGCATACTCTAGGCCTATGTGCCACAACTAGAGAGATGCCATGGGTGGCAATGAAGAGTCCACCATGTTGCAACTAAGACTCAATGCAGCCAATGAACTAATTTACATGTATATATGTAAATATATGAAGAAACAAAGACAGCATATGAAACATCTTGGATATTAAACACACCAACATTTGCATTACAGGGGTGCCAGAAAGAGAAGAGAGAAAGGACTGAAGAAAATATTTGAAGAGATAATAACTGAAAGTTTCATAACACAAGAAAGGAAAAAATCAAGTCCAGCAAGCACAGAGGGTACCAGTAAGGATAAACCCAAGTAGGAACATGCTGAAGCACATAGTAATCAAACTGACAAAGATTAAAGACTAGAAACATGTACATAGTTAATATCATATTCCATATGCAAATTAATACATTTTTTTACTCTAATGGAGTATGGAAGAATTTACTGCATAAATATTTATGTTTCAGAGTATGTCCTTTCTGTGGATTACCAAGGATTAAATTTTTGGCTATATCATTATATTTACAAACATTGTACCATGTACATCACTTCACAACCTTGTAAAAACTTAAAGAAAATTATAGATCAATATCACTGATAAACATAGGAGCAAAATTCTTAACAAAATACTTGCAATGCCAATCCAATAATACATTGAAAGGATCACGCACCATGATCAAGTGGGATTTATCCTAGGGATAAAAAAAAGTTTTTTGACATACACAAATCAATCAGTGTGATACACCACATCAACAAATTGAGAATAAAACCATATGATATTCTTAATAGATGCAGAAATTTTTTTTGACAAAATTCATCACCTATGTATGAAAAAAAAAACTCTCCAGGAAGTGGGAATGGAGGAAACATAGATCAACATAATTAAGGCTATATATAACAAGCCTATAGCTAACATGCTCAATGGTGAAAAGCTGAAAATATTTCCTCTAAAATCAGGAACAAGACAAGAATGTCCACTTTTGCCACTTCTCTTCGACATACTTGTGGAAGTTCTGGCTATGGCAATCAGTGAAGGAAAAAAGGTATCCAAACTGGAAAAGAAGTAAAACTTGCTTTGTCAGTGACATGATACTATACATAGAAAAAAATCCTAAAGATGCTACCGGAAAACTACCAAAGCTTATCTATAAATTTGGTAAAATTTCAGGCTACAAAATAAATACACAGAAATCTTTTCCATTACTGAACACTAACACTGAACGAAAGATCATAAAGAGAAATTCAAGAAACAATCCCTTTTACCATTGCATAAAAAAGAGTAAAATATCTAGGAATAAACCTACCTAAGGAGACAAAAGACCTGTACTCTGAGTACATGATGAAAGTGTACTCAGTGATGAAAGAAATTGAAGAAGGTGCAAACATATAAGAAGATATACCATGTTATGGATTACAAAAATCAATATTGTGAAAATAACTATACTACCAAAGGCAATCGACAGATTCAATGCAATACCTATTAAATTACCAATGTCATTTTTCACAGACCAGACCAAAACGTTTTAAAATTTGTGTGGAGACACAAAAGACCCAAAATAGCCAAAGTAATCTTGAGAAAAAACATAGAGCTGAAGGAATCAGGCTCCCCGACTTCAGACTATACCTCAAAGCTATAGTCATCAAAACAGTATTATGTGGGCACAAAAATAGAAACATAGGTCAGTGGAACAGGATAGGAAGCCCAGAAATAAATCCACACACCTATAGTTAATTAATTCATGACAAAGTTCAGTTCAGTTGGTCAGTCATGTCCGAGTCTTTGCAACCCCATGGACTGATGCATGCCAGGCTTCCCTGTCTTTCACCATCTCCCAGAGCTTGCTCAAACTCATGTCTATTGAGTTGGTGTTGCCATCCAGCCATCTCACTCTCTGTTGTCCCCTTCTCCTCCTGCCTTCAATCTTTCCCAGCATCAGAGTCTTTTCCAGTGAGTCAGTTCTTCGCATTAGGGGGCCAAAGTATTGGAGCTTCAGCTTCAGCATCAGTTCTTCCAATGAATATTTAGGGTTGACCTTATTTAAGATTGACTGGTTTGATCTTCTTGCAGTCCAAGGGACTCTCAAGAGTCTTCTCCAGGACCACAGTTTGAAAGCATCAATTAGTGGGTGCTCAGCTTTCTTTATAGTCCAACTCTCACATCCATATATGATTACTGGAAAAACCACAGCTTTGACTATGCAGGTCAGCAAAATAATGTGTGTGACATCAGTCCTTTTGTAGGAGGTCTCCATTAGGCCCACTATAGAGCCACTGAGCAGGTGACCCACAAACTGGAGAACAATTATACTAAAGAAGTTCTTGCACTGTTGCAAAAGTTCTAGGGCCCACAACAGATTTCCCAAGCTGGGGATCCAGCAAAGGGACAAAGTGGATATGACTACACAATGGCAGAAAGAGAGTCTCTTCAACAAATGGTGCTGGGAAAACTTGATAGCTGCCTGAAAAACAAGTGAAATTTGATCACTTTTAATACTATACACAAAAATAAGCTCAAAGTGGATTGAAAACCTAAATATGACATTAGATACTATGAAAATCCTAGAGGTAAACATAGACAAAACACTCTATGTCATAAATTACAGAAACATTGTTTTCTATAAACTCCTAGAATAATGGAAATAAAACCAAAAATAAATAAATGAGACATAATTAAACTCAAAATCTCAGCTCAGTGTTATCTGACGACCTAGATGGGTGGGAGGGACATGTGGTAGGGAAACTCAAGAGGGAGGAGATATATGTATACATATAGCTGCTTCAATTTGTTATATAACAGAAACTAAAATAATATTGTAAAGTAATTATATTCCAATAAAAAACATATATTTTTAAAATTAGCTAATTTAAATTGAGTTAATCTTTCCCCTATGTTAAAGAAAACTACAGGTACCAAGGAAACATTTCATGCAAAGATGGGCACAATAAAGGCAGAAATGGTATGGACCTAACAGAAATAGAGGATATTAAGAGATGGCAGGGATATATGGAGGAACTGAGTCTTAATGATCCGGATAACCATGATGGTGTAATCACTCACCTAGAACCAGACATTCTGTAGTGTGAAGACAAGTGGGCCTTAAGAAGCATTACTACATACAGGGTTATTGTTACCATCTTTCTAAATTCCATATATATGCGTTAGTATCCTGTATTGGTGTATGCAAGACAGCAAAAGAGACACAGATGTATAGAACAGTCTTTTGGACTCTGTGGGAGAGGGAGGGGGATGATTTGGGAGAATGGCATTGAAACATGTATAATATCATATAAGAAATGAATCACCAGTCCAGGTTCGATGCAGGATATAGGAAGCTTGGGGCTGGTGCACTGGGATGACCCAGAGGGATGGTATGGGGAGGGAGGTGGGTGGGGGCTTCAGGATTGGGAACACGTGTACACCCGTGGTGGATTCATGTTGATGTATGGCAAAACCAATATAATATTGTAAAGTAATTAGCCTCTAATTAAAATAAATATATTTAAATTAAAAACAAAGAAGCATTACTTTTTTTTTTTTTTTATGACACTCCCTGTTTCTACAAATATCCTAAGTATGCCTCTTCATTTGGGAGAGGAAATAGCAACCCACTCAAGTATTCTTGCCTAGAGAATTGCATGGACAGAGGAGCCTGGCAGGCTGTAGTCCATGGGGTCACAAAGAGTTGGACATGACTGAGTGACTAACACACACATCCGTGGGTGCGCACACACACACATACACACACACACACACACACACAGCTCTTCATTGGCCCAGCACTTGGTCACATGTTAACTCTGAACCAATCACTGTCACTCACATTGGCCAACCTTGGGTCAAGAAACCAAACCTGGAGGTAGAAGTTCTAGCAGCTAAATCCATGCCACGACAGTGGAGGATTTCTACAAACAAAGCTAATGGAGGTGATGGAATTCCAGCTGAGCTATTTCAAATTTTAAAAGATGATGTTGTTAAAGTGTGTACTCAATATGTCAGCAAATTTGAAAAAAGCAGTAGCCACAAAACTGGAAAAGGTCAGTTTTCATTCCAATCCTGAAGAAGGGCAATGCCAAAGAATATTTAAATTACTGTAAAACTGCACTCATTTAACATGCTAGCAAGGTAATTCTCGGAGAAGGCAATGGCGAGCCACTCCAGTACTCTTGCCTAGAAAATCCCATGGATGGAGGAGCCTGGTAGACTGCAGTCCATGGGGTCGCTACGAGTCGGATGCGACTGAGCGACTTCACTTTCACTTTTCACTTTCATGCATTGGAGAAGGAAATGGCAACCCACTCCAGTGTTCTTCCCTGGAGAATCCAAGGGACGGCAGAGCCTGGTGGGCTGCCGTCTTTGGGGTCGCACAGAGTCGGACACGACTGAAGTGACTTAGCAGCAAGGTAATTCTTGGGCTTCCCTCTTGGCTCAGCTGGTAAAGAATCTGCCTTTAATGCAGGAGACCCGGAAGATCCCCTGGAGAAGGAAATGGAAACTCACTCAAGTATTCTTGTTGTGGAAGATCCCCCGGAAAAGGAAATGGAAACTCACTCAAGTATTCTTGCCTGGAGAATTGCATGGATGGAGGAGCCTGGCAGGCTACAGTCCATGGTGTCACAAGAGTCAGACACAACTTAGTGACTAAACCACCACCACCACCAAGGTAATTCTCAAAATCCTTCAAGCTAGGCTTCAGCAGTGCATGAACCGAGAACTTCCAGGTGTACAAGCTGGATTTAGAAAAGGTACAGGAACAAGAGATCAAATTGCCAACATCCATTGGATCATAGGAAAAGCAAGGGGATTCCAGAAAGACATATACTTCTGCTTCATTGATTATGCTAATGCCTTTGTATGTGTGGATCAAAACAAACTGTGGAAAATTCTTAACGAGATCGAAATACAAGACCCCCTTACTTGCCTCCTGAGAAATCTGTATGCAGGTCAAGAAGCAACTGTTAAAACCGGATATGCTGTATATTGTCACCTTGCTTATTTGCAGAGTACTTCATGCGAAATGCTTGGCAGGATAAAGCACAAGATGGAATCAAGATTGCTAGGAGAAATATCAATAACAGATATGCAGATGACACCACCCTAATGGAAGAAAGCAAAGAGGAACTAAACAGCTTCTTGACAAAGGTGAAAGAGGAGAGTGAAAAAGTGGGCTTAAAACTCAACCTTCAAAAAACTAAGATTATGGCATCTGGTCCCATCACCTCATGGCAAATAGATGGGGAAAAAAATGGAAACAGTGACATACTTAATTTTCTTGGGCTCCAAAATCACTATGGACAGTGACTGCAGCCATGAAATTAAAGGTTTCTTGCTTCTTGGAATAAAATCTATGATAAACCTAGACAGCACAAAAAAAGCAGAGGCGTCTCTTTGCCAACAAAGATCTGCATAGTCAAAGCTAAGTTTTTTTTTTTCCCCCAATAGTTATGTGCAGATGTGACAGTTGTATCATAAAGAAGGCTGAACACCCAAGTATTGATGCCTTCAAACTGTGGTGCTGGAGAAGACTCTTGAGAATCACTTGGACAGCAAAGAGATCAAACCAGTCAATCCTAAATATTCATTGGAAGGGCTAATAAAGGAGCTGAAGTTCCAATACTTTGGCCACCTGATGTGAAGAGTGGACTCATTGGAAAATACTGTGATTCTGGGAAAGATGGAAGACAGGAGGAGAAGGGAACAGCAGAGGATGAGATGCTTGGATGCTATCATGACTCAATGGATATGAGTTTGATCAAATGCTGGGAAACTGTGAAGCATCAGGAAGCCTGGCGTGCAGCATTCCACTGTGTCCCAAAGAGTTCAACACAACTGAGTGACTGAACAACAACATTGTTAAAGAACATTTATACCAAAACATTTATAGTAAACACTGTTGATTTTCTTGCTCTGTATTTAATAAAAATGTTTATTTAAATAGTAAAAAACTGTAAAATTATTCCCCAATGTGTTGTTATTTCACTAAAAGTCCAACCCAAAGTAATTACCATTCCCTCAGTCCAGTTCAGTTCAGTCACTCAATCGTGTCCGACACTTTGTGACCCCATGGACTGCAGCACGCCAGGCCTCCCTGTCCATCATCAATTCCCAGGGCTTACTCAAAATCATGTTCATAGAGTTGGTGATGCCATTCAGCCATCTCATCCTCTGTTGTTCCCTTCTCCTCCTGCCTTCAATCTACCTAGCATCAGGTCTTCACAAATGAGTCAGTTCTTTGCATCAGGTGGCCAAAGTACTGGAGTTTCAGCTTCAACATCAACTTTCCAAGGAACACTCAGAACTGATGTGCTTTAGGATGGACTGGTTGGGTCTCCTTGCAGCCCAAGGGACTCTCAAGAGTCTTCTCCAACACCACAGTTCAAAAGCATCAATTCTTCAGCGCTCAGCTTTCTTTATAGTACAACTCTCAGCCCATGCATGACTACTGGAAAAACCATAGCCTTGACTAGACGGACCTTTGTTGGCAATGTCTCTGCTTTTTAATATACTATCTAGGTTGGTCATAACTTTCCTTCCAAGGAGTAAGCATCTTTTAATTTCATGGCTGCAGTCACCATCTTCAGTGATGTTGAAGACCCCAAAATAAAGTCAGCCACTGTTTCCACTGTTTCTCCATCTATTTGCCATGAAGTAATGGACTGGATGCCATGATCTTTGTTTCCTGAATGTTGAGCTTTAAGCCAATTATTTCACTCTCCTCTTTCACTTTCATCAAGAGGCTCTTTCGTTATTTACTTTCTGCCATAACGGTGATATCATCTGTATATCTGAGGTTATTGATATTTCTCCCGGCAATCTTGATTCCAGCTTGTGCTCCTTCCAGCCTGGTACTTCATTTGATGTACTCTGCATATAAGTTAAATAAGCAGGGTGACAATATACAGCCTTGACATACTCCTTTTCCTATTTGGAACCAGTCTGTTGTTCCATGTCCAGTTCTAACTGTTGCTTCCTGGCTTGCATACAGATTTCTCAAGAGGCAGGTCAGGTGGTCTGGTACTTCCATCTCTTTCAGATTTTCCAGTTTATTGTGATCCACACAGTCAAAGGCTTTGGCATAGTCAATAAAGCAGAAATAGATGTTTTTCTGGAACTGTCTTGCTTTTTCCATGATCCAGTGGATGTTGGCAATTTGATCTCTGGTTCCTCTGCCTTTTCTAAAACCAGCTTGAACATCTGGAAGTTCATGGTTCACATATTGCTGAAGCCTGGCTTGGAGAATTTTGAGCATTACTTTACTAGCGTGTGAGATGAGTGCAATTGTGTGGTAGTTTGAGCATTATTTGGCATTGCTTTTCTTTGAGACTGGAATGAAAACTGACCTTTTCCAGTCCTGTGGCCACTGATGAGTTTTCCAAATTTGCTGGCATATTGAGTGCAGCACTTTCACAGCATCATCTTTCAGGATTTGAAACAGCTCAACTGGAATTCCATCACCTCCACTAGCTTTGTTTGTAGTGATGCTTTCTAAGGCCCACTTGACTTTGCATTCCAGGATGACTGGCTCTAGGTGAGTGATCACACAATCATGGTTATCTACGTCGTGAAGATCTTTTTTGAACAGTTCTTCTGTGTATTCTTGCCACCTCTTCTTAATCTCTTCTGCTTCTGTCAGGCCCATACCATTTCTGTCCTTTATCGAGCCCATCTTTGCACAAAACATTCCCTTGGTATCTCTAATTTTTTTGAAGAGATCTCTAGTCTTCTTCATTCTGTTGCTTTCCTCTATTTCTTTGAACTGATGACTGAGAAGACTTTGTTATCTCTCCTTGCTATTCTTTGGAACCCTGCAGTCAGGTGGATATATCTTTCCTTTTCACTTCTCTTCTTTTCTTATCTATTTGTAAGGCCTCTTCAGACAGCCATTTCCCCCCCCCTTTTTTTTTTTGCATTTCTTTTTATTGCAGATGTTCTTCCTCCCTCTCTCCTGTACAATGTCACAAATCTCTGTCCATAGTTCATCAAGCACTTTATCAGATCTAGTCCCTTAAATCTATTTCTCCCTTCCACTGTATAATCGTTAGGGATTTGATTTAGGTCATACCTGAATGGTCTAGTGGTTTTCCCTACTTTCTTCAATTTAAGTCTGAATTTGACAATAAGGAGTTCATGATCTGAGCCACAGTTGGCTCCTGGTATTGTTTGACTTTGTATGACCTAAATCAAATCCCCTATGATTATACAGTGGAAGTGTGAAATAGATTTAAGGGACTAGATCTGATAGATAGAGTGCCTGATGAACTATGGATGGAGGTTCATGACATTGTACAGGAGACAGGGATCAAGACCATTCCCATGGAAAAGAAATGCAAAAAAGCAAACTGGCTGTCTGGGAAGGCCTTTCAAATAGCTGTGAAAAGAAGAGAAGCGAAAAGCAAAGGAGAAAAGGAAAGATATAAGCATCTGAATGCAGAGTTCCAAAGAATAGCAAGGAGATAAGAAAGATTTCCTCAGCAATCAATGCAAAGAAATAGAGGAAAACAACAGAATGGGAAAGACTAGAGATCTCTTCAAGAAAATTAGAGATACCAAGAGAACATTTCATGCAAAAATGGGCTTGATAAAGGACAGAAATGTTACGGACCTAACAGAAGCAGAAGATATTAATAAGAGGTGGCAAGAATACACAGAAGAATTGTACAAAAAAGATCTTCATGTCCAAGATAATCATGATGGTGTGATCACTGACCTAGAGCCAGACATCCTGGAATGTGAAGTCAAGTGGGCCTTAGAAACTATCACTACAAATAAAGCTAGTGGAGGTGATGGAATTCCAGCGGAGCTCTTTCAAATCCTGAAAGATGATGCTGTTAAAGTGCTGCAGTCAATATGTCAGCAAATTTGGAAAACTCAGCAGTGGCCATAGGACTGGAAAAGGTCAGTTTTCATTCCAATCCCAAAGAAAGGCAATGCCAAAGAATGCTCAAACTACTGCACAATTGCACTCATCTCACACACTAGTAAAGTAATGCTCAAAATTCTCCAAGCCAGGCTTCAGCAATATGTGAACCATGAACTTCCAGATGTTCAAGCTGGTTTTAGAAAAGGCAGAGGAACCAGGGATCAAATTGCCAACATCCAGAAGGCAGTCCTAAGATGGCAGAGGGATAGGATGGGGAGACCAACTTCTCCGCCACAAATTCATCAAAAGAACATTTAAACACTGAGTAAATTCCACAAAACAACTTCTGAATGCTGGCAGAGGACATCAGGCACCCAGAAAAGCATCCCATTGTCTTCTAAAGGAGGTAGGAAAAAATATAAAAAACAAAAAGAGAGACAAAAGAGATAGGGATGGAGTTCTGTCCTTGGAAGAGAGTCTTAAAAAGAGAGGTTTCCAAACACCAGGAAACACTCTCATTGCCGAGTCTGTGGCAAGCCTTGGAACCATGGAGGGCAACATAATTGGGAGGAAAAATAAATAAATAATGAAAACCCACAGATTATGTGCCCAACGGCAACTCCCCCAAGCAGAGAAGCAGTGCAGAAGCCTGCACACGCCATTAGCAAGCGGGGGCTGGGCAGGGAGGTGCGGGCTGCATTGCTTAGAGTAAGGACTGGCCCTGAATGCCCCAAGGGCAATCTGAGGGAACTAACTTGGGCTAGCAAACCAGACTGTGGGATAGCTACCACGGAAAAAGCCCTAACCTAAGACACTGTCAGGCTGGCTCACAGAACAAAAGACTGAACAGAGCCAGCTGGCTGCAGACCATCCTCCTCCAGTGACAGGCAGCCAGAGCCGGAAGGGGGCAATCGTGGCCCCAGAGAGGCATTATCTACCAAACTGCAAGCAGGCTTCTTTGTTAACTAAGACTTCTTGGGATTCTGTATGGTCAACATCCGCCTGAGAAGGTGCGCCGGTTGTACCCCCAGAAAACTGAGCAGCAGGGACAGGGGAGGTGATAAGTCGCAGTGACCACACTCGCCAAACTCCGGATCACCTGAGCTGCTTGGACCTGGGAAGGGCACAAAACGCAGGCCCAACCTTGTCTGCACCACTGAGGACTACCCAAGTGCCTGAACCTGAGCAGCTTAGACCTGGGAGGTGCATGCAGCCCAGGGCCAGCCTCGGACGGTTCCTGGCAGAGCAACCTAGATCCTGAGCAGTGTGGGCAGGGAGGGCACACGCACCATGAGTGGAGGCAGGCCCAATGTGGCTGAGACACTGCGAGCACACGCCAGTGTTATTTGTTTGCAGCGTCCCTCCTTCCCCACAGCGAGACTGAACAAGTGAGCCTAAAAACATGTCCACCACTACCCCCTTGTGTCAGGGTGGACATTAGACACTGAAGAGACCACCAAACAGAAGAAGCTAAAACAGAGGGAACCACCTTGGGAGTGACAGGTGCAATAGATTAAAACCCTGTAGTTAGTAACGACTACATAGGAAGGGGCCTATAGATCTTGAGAAATACAAGCCGGACCAAGGAACTATCTGAAAATGAACTGACCCCACACTGCCCACAACAACACCAGAGAAAGTTCTAGATATATTTTTTACTATTTTTACTATCATTATTTATTTTTTTATTAAAAAAAATTTAAGTCCTCTGTTACTCCTTTAGTTTTCATTTTTATAACCTACTATTACTTTGCAAAAAAAAAAAAAAAAGAGAGAGAGAGACGCTATTTTTTTAAAAAAATTCATATATATATATTTTATAATTTTTGTGACTTTTTTTTCTTTTCTTTAATATTCTATTTTTGAAATCCAACCTCTACTCTAGATTTTTAATCTGTGCTTTTTGGTATTTGTTATCAATTTTGTTCTTAAAAACCTTTAAGAACCCAATCTTCAGTATCCATTTTTACTTGGGAGCAAGATTACTGGCTTGACTACTCTCTATCCCTTTGGACTCTCCTTTTTCTCCACCAGGTCGCCTTTATCTCCTCCCTCCCCCTTCTCTTCTCTACCCAACTCTGTGAATCTTTTTGTGTGTTCCAGACGGTGGAGAACACTTAGGGAACTGATTACTGGCTGGATCTGTTTCTCTCCTTTTGATTCCCCCCTTTATCCTCCTGGCCACCTCTGTCTCCTTCCTCCTTCTTCTCTTCTCTATATAACTCCATGAACATCTCTGAGTGGTCCAGACTGTGGAGTGCACATAAAGAAGTGATTACTGGCTAGTTTGCTCTCTCCTCTTTTGATTCCACATCATCTCATTTGGGAGAAGAAAATGGCAACCCACTCCAGTACTTTTACCTGGAAAATCCCATGGGCGGAGGAGCCTGGTAGGCCGCGGTTCATGGGGTTGCTAAGAGTTGGAAACGACTGAGCGACTTCACTTTCACTTTTCACTTTCATGTATTGGAGAAGGAAATGGCAACCCACTCCAGTGTTCTTGCCTGGAGAATCCCAGGGATGGGGAGCCTGGTGGGCTGCTGTCTATGGGGTTGCACAGAGTCGGACATGACTGAAGTGACTTAGCAGTAGCAGCAGCACCTCATTTGGGTCACCTGTAACTCCCTCCTCCCTCTTCTATTCTCCATGTAACTCTGTGAACCTCTCTGGGTGTCCCTCACTGTGGAGAAACTTTTCATCTTTAACCTAGATGTTTTATCAATGGTGCTGTATAGATGGAGAAGTCATGAGGCTACTGTAAAAATAAGACTGAAAACCAGAAGCAGCAGGCTTAAGTTCAAATCCTGAGAACACCAGAGAACTCCTGATTCCAGGGAACATTAATCAGCAGGAGCTCATCAAATGCCTCCATACCTACACTGAAACCAAGCACCACCCAAGGCCCAGCAAGTTCCAGAGCAAGACATACCATGCAAATTCTCCAGCAACACAGAAACCCAGCCCTGATCTTCAATATACAGGTTCCCCAAAGTCACTCCAAACCCATTGACATCTCATTACTGGACACTTCATTGCACTCCAGAGAGAAGAAATCCAGCTCCACCCACCAGAACACCGACACAAGCTTCCCTAATCAGGAAACCTTGACAAGCCACCCGTCCAACCCCACCCACAAAGAGGAAACTCCACAATAAAGAGAACTCCACAAACTGCAAGAATACAGAGAGGCCACCCCAAACACAGCAATATAAACAAGATGAAGAGACAAAAGAATACTCAGCAGGTAAAGGAACAGGATAAATGCCCAGCAAACCAAACAAAAGAGGAAAAGATAGGGAATCTACCTGATAAAGAATTCCAAATAATGATAGTGAAAATGATCCAAAATTTTGAAATCAAAATGGAATCACAGATAAACAGCTTGGAGACAAGGACTGAGAAGTTGGAAGTAAGGTTTAACAAGGACCTAGAGAAATAAAAGAGTCAATATATAATGAATAATGCAATAAATGAGATTAAAAAGAACACTCTGGAGGGAACAAATAGTGGAATAATGGAGGCAGAAGATAGGATTAGTGAAGTAGAAGATAGAATGGTAGAAATAAATGAATCAGAGAGGAAAAAATAAAAACAAATTAAGAGAAAATGAGGACAATCTCAAAGACCTCTGGGAAAATGTTAAATGCTCCAACATTCAAATCATAGGAGTCCCAGAAGAAGACAAAAAGAAAGACCATGAGAAAATACTTGAGGAGATAATAGTTGAAAACTTCCCTAAAATGGGGAAGGAAATAACCACCCAAGTTCAAGAAACCCAGAGAGTCCCCAAAAGGATAAACCCAAGGTGAAACACCCCAAGACACATATTAATAAAATTAACAAAGATCAAACACAAAGAACAAATATTAAAAGCAACAAGGGAAAAATAGCAAATATCACACAAGGGGATTCTCATAAGTATAACAGCTGATCTTTCAATAGAAACTCTTCAGGCCAGGAGGGAATGGTAGGACATATTTAAAGTGATGAAAGAAAATAACCTGCAGCTCAGATTACTGTACCCAGCAAGGATCTCATTCAAATATGAAGGAGAAATCAAAAGCTTCACAGACAAGCAAAAGCTGAGAGAATTCAGCACCACCAAACCAGCTCTCCAACAAATGCTAAAGGATATTCTCTAGACAGGAAACACAAAAAGGGTGTGTAAACTCTACCCCAAAACAATAAAGTAAATGGCAAGGGGATCATACTTATCAATAATTACCTTAAGTGCAAATGGGTTGAATGCCCCAACCAAAAGACAAAGACTGGCTGAATGGATACAAAATCAAGACCCCTATATATGTTGTCTAGAAGAGACCCATCTCAAAACAGGGGACACATACAGACTGAAAGTGAAGGGCTGGAAAAAGATATTCCATGCAAATAGAGGTCAAAATAAAGCAGGAGTAGCAATACTCATATCAGATTAAATAGACTTTAAAACAAAGGCTGTGAAAAGAGACAAAGAAGGACACTACATAATGATCAAAGGATCACTCCAAGAAGAAGATATAACAATTATATATATATACACACCCAACATAGGAACACCACAATATGTAAGACAAATGCTAACAAGTATGAAAGGGGAAATTAACAATAACACAGTAATAGTGGGAGACTTTAATACCCCACTCACACCTATGGATAGATCAGCTAAACAGAAAATTAACAAGGAAACACAAACTGTCATTTAAGATACAATAGACCAGTTACACCTAATTGATATCTATATGATATGTCACCCCAAAACAATGAATTTCACCTTTTTCTCAAGCGCACATGGAACCTTCTCCAGGATAGATCACATTCTGGGCCATAAATCTAGCCTTGATAAATTCAAAAAAATTAAAATCATTCCAAGCATCTTTTCTGACCACAATGCAGTAAGATTAGATCTCAATTACAGGAGAAAAAATATTGAAAATTCCAATATAGGGAGGCTGACAACACGCTGCTGAATAACCAACAAATCACAGAAGAAATCAAAAAAGAAATCAAAATATGCATAGAAATGAATGAAAATGAAAACACAACAACCCAAAAACTGTGGGACACTGTAAAAGCAGTGCTAAGGGGAAGGTTCATAGCAATACAGGCATACCTCAAGAAACAAGAAAAAAGTCAAATAAATAACCTAACTCTACACCTAAAGCAACTAGAAAAGGAAGAAATGAAGAACCCCAGGGTTCATAGAAGGAATGTAATCTTAAAATTAGGGCAGAAATAAATGCAAAAGAAACAAAGGAGACCATAGTAAAAATCAACAAAGCCAAAAGCTGGTTCTTTGAGAGGATAAATAAATTTGACAAACCATTAGGCAGACTTATAAAGAAACAAAGGGAGAAAAATCAAATCAATAAAATTAGAAATGAAAACGGAGAGATCAAAACAGACAACACAGAAATACAAAGGATCATAAGACATTACTATCAACAATTATATGCCAATAAAATGGACACCGTGGAAGAAATGGACAAATTCTTAGAAAAGTACAATTTTCTAAAACTGAACCAGGAAGGAATAGGAAATATTAACAGACCCATCACAAGCACAGAAATTGAAACTGTAATCAGAAATCTTCCAGCAAACAAAAGCCCAGGTCCAGATGGCTTCACAGCTGAATTCTGCCAAAAATTTAGAGAAGAGCTAACACCTATCCCACTCAAACTCTTCCAGAAAATTGCAGAGGAAGGTAAACTTCCAAACTCATTCTATGAGGCCACCATCACCCTAATACAAAAACCGGACAAAGATGCCACAAAAAAGGAAAACTACAGGCCAATATCACTGATGAACATAGATGCAAAAATCCTTAACAAAATTCTAGCAATCAGAATCCAACAACACATTAAAAAGATCATACACCATGACCAAGTGGGCTTTATCCAGGAATGCAAGGATTTTTCAATATCCACAAATCAATCACTGTAATACACCACATTAATGAAAGGTAGTTGTTGAATCATGCAAATACACCGGGATTCTTGGCCGCCGGAGGAGAAGAATTCAATCCAGGGCCAGAGACAAGGCTTGATCACTCAGAGCTTTTGTGTAATAAAGTTTTATTAAAGTATAAAGGAGATAGAGAAAGCTTCTGACATAGGCATCAGAAGGGGGCAGAAAGAGTACCCCCTTGCTAGTGTTAACAATGAGGTTATATAATCCAAAGAATGTCTGGAGGTTGTAAAGACCTCATCAGACCTACTCCCATAATTTACATTTTAAGATAACACTGTCCTCAGGCAAGATACATCCTTGTAAAGACCAGGTCTACTCCCATAATTTACATTTTAAGATAACAGAAGGTTGAATCCAAAGACTGTCCTTAGGCAGGATACATTATTGTTATATAATCCTAAGGAATATGGAGAAAGAAAAAAGTTTGTCCTTTCTTCCTCCTTGAGAATTCCAGACCCCTCTCTCCTTGGGGACCCCTAGACTCCTTATCAACCTGCCTAGGAACTGACTCTCTCATTAACAAATTGAAAAATAAAAGCCATATGGTTATCTCAATAGATGCAGAGAAAGCCTTTGAAAAAATTCAATATCCATTTATGATAAAAACTCTCCAGAAAGCAGGCATAGAAGGAACATACCTCAACATAATAAAAACTATATATGACAAACCCAGAGCAAACATTATCCTCAATGGTGAAAAATTGAAAGCATTTGCCCAAAAGTCAGGAACAAGACAAGGGTGCCCACTCTCACCACTTCTATTCAACATAGTTTTGGAAGTTTTGGCCACAGCAATCAGAGCAGAAAAAGAAATAAAAGGAATCCAGATTGGAAAAAAGAAGTAAAACTCTCACTGTTTGCAGATGACATGATCTTCTACACAGAGAACCCTAAAGAATCCACCAGAAAATTACCAGAGCTAATCAATGAATATAGTAAAGTTGCGGGATATAAAATCAACACACAGAAATCCCTTGCATTCCTATACATTAATAATGAGAAAATAGAAAGAGAAATTAAGGAAACAATTCCATTCACCATTGCAATGAAAAGAATAAAATACTTGGGAATATATCTACCTAAAGCAACAAAAGACCTATATATAGAAAATTATAAAACACTGGTGAAATAAATCAAAGAGGACACTAATAGATGGAGAAATATACCGTGTTCATGGATTGGAAGAATCAATATAGTGAAAATGAGTATACTACCCAAAGCAATCTATAGATTCAATGCAATCCCTATCAAACTACCAATGGTATTTTTCACAGAGCTAGAACAAATAATTTCACAATTTCTATGGAAATACAAAAAGCCTTGAATAGCCAAAGCAATCTTGAGAAAGCAGAGTGGAACTGGAGGAATCAACCTGCCTGACTTCAGGCTCTACTACAAAGCCACAGTCATCAAGACAGTATGGTACTGGCACAAAGACAGAAATATAAATCAATGGAACAAAATAGAAATCCCAGAGATAAATCCATGCACCCGTGGACACCTTATCTTTGGCAAAGGAGGCAAGAATACACAATGGAGAAAAGACAATCTCTTTAACAAGTAGTGCTGGGAAAACTGGTCAACCACTTGTAAAATAATGAAACTAAAACACTTTCTAACACCATACACAAAAATAAACTCAAAATGAATTAAACATTTAAATGTACAACCAGAAATTATAAAACTCCTAGAGGAGAACATAGGCAAAACACTCTCTGACAAAAATCACAGCAGGATCCTCTATGACCCACATCTCAAAACATTGGAAATAAAAGCAAAAATAAACAAATGGGACTAATTAAAATTAAAAGCTTCTGCACAACAAAGGTGTGGGAATTTTCTTCCCGGGACTTGGAAATGGCGAACCTGAAAGGACAACGTTTGGACAGTCTCTGCAAGGACTGACAACTTTATTTCTGTAGTCAAGCCTTTTTATAGGAGTGAGGAACAAAGAGCTTAGAGCATACGGCCAGCAGAACACATACAAGGCTAAGATATAATCAGTAAAAGATATTTCAAGGAACAGCGCATTCTTAATGACCCACGTGTTTATCTATGACCCATTTTCTCAAGCAATGTCTTTAATGTTTAATCGCTAAATTTTGGCGCCGAGCATAGCCAAAGGCAGGAAATGTTTTTCAGCTATCAGTACACAATGCCTGGGTACTTCTGGCCCTTCGCCATTTCCCCAAGGACCTTCTCCTTCAAGGCTATTTTGCACTGCACCTCCCAACATATCCTCCTTTTGTTTTTAGTTTAAGCACAGCAGCTGCTAGTTGGACTCCGTCATAGGAGGCATGGAGTCTTGAGTAGAGACATCTTTATAGAATTGTGTAGTGCCATACCAGATAGCGTTCCTACTGTAACAATAGATATTAGACTAAGAATGCCAGCAATAATCCATCCTATTATGTGCTTTGACCTCCTTAAGCCATATTTGAGCAAAACTGAGAGAAATACAGAGTTGGTCCATGGTTTTGTTAGGTTAACAGGAAGCCACAAATCAGATCTTTGCTTGACTATTGCAATGTTGACATAATGATATGAAATAGTATGGTTTAAACACGTATACAAGGCACATGCTGTACAGTTAACAATCTTAGCAGAAAGATCTATATCGAAGTTACCTACAATAAACATGTATGGGAGGTGCACACAAGATTGGATATAACCTGTACTACTGTATAAAAAGGTATAGTTTTGAGGTTTTAAGGCTTTCGCAGTCCCATACACATTGGCAAAGCGCTCCAATGCAGCAGGAATCTTCCACACATGCCATTGCTCAGGTCTACGGTAGGGGTTCAGACATTGACGTTTTCTCTTCAGCTTCTCTATGGTCATTGACGAGACCCTTCGCGTCAGCTGCATCACCTGTCAGAGGAGTCCGGTCTCGGGGTCCTTCTTGGTAATGGACAAGGCGAAGTGGAACCCAGATTTCTTCTCCATCTGCAACGACAAGACCGTAACCTCTGCCTAGGAGTCGTAAGATTCCTGGCAACCATTGATTAAACTGTTTATACCATATTGGTGTGTTGGCTTCTAATGGTTTCTTATTGCTTTCCTCTGCAAAATGTTTGTCTGCATGAGTATCAGAACTATCTTTTAGTAAATTAAAAAAAAAATTAAGAAATAAAGAGTTAAAGATAATAACAATTGAGGGTTCATAGGATAAAAACTGTATCTCCTCTTCTATATTCCCCCTGTCTGTTTTAATAAATGAGTTTTAAGAGTATGATGGGCTTTTTCGATAATTGTTTGACCTTGGGGATTGTATGGTATCCCTGTGATGTGTGTTATATTCCATTCCATTAGAAATGAATGAAACGAGTGAGAGGTAAATGCAGGCCCATTATCTGTTTTTAAGACCGAAGGTATTCCCATAACAGGGAAGGTGAGTAAAAGTGCAGAAATGGCGTGTTTGCTGGATTCTGAAGAGACAGGCATTGCCCATATAAAACCTGAAAATGTATCAACTGAGACAAAAAGCAAAGAAAACTTTCCCAAGGAGTAATGAGTGAAGTCAGATTGCCAAAGGGAGTTAGGCTGTTGCCCACGAGGATTAACTCTTTAAACTGTGGTACATAAGTGCAGAGGAGCACAGATGTCATAGGATTTAATATGTCTCGTTTCAGTGAGGGGAATATGGTATTTAGAGTGCAATCTTTTAGCATTGGTATGAAGATTAGCGTGTTCGTCCATAGCAGACGCAAAGACAGGAGCTATGAACCTATCAACAGCATCATTCCTTGATGCCAGGGGGCCAGGTAAACCTGAATGAGCACGTATATGTGCAATGAAGAAAGGTTTCGTATGTGATTGAATTAAGGCTTGAGTCTTTGAAAAGAGAATATATAATTCTTCATTTAAGTTGTATAAAAAGGCGGTAACAAAATTAGGGAAAAGGGAAGCAAGATATTTGGAATCAGTATACACATTGAAGAATAATGGTTGAAGAGACAATAGAGCATATAAAGCATATAATTCAACTCTTTGTATTGAAGAATAGGTAGTAGGTAATTTCTCTTTGATATCAGGGCTGACGATCCCAGCTATGCCTTTCTTGTTGCCATCAATGAAATAGGTAGGTGCATTTGAAATAGGTTGGGAGGCAATGATATTAGTTACTATAAATTTAGTAAATTGTAGGAAGTCCCATAATTTTCCTTTCAGCAAATGGAATGAGATAATGTTCTGAAAATCACTTAATGCTATTTGCATGGTCATGTTATATTGTAAGGCAATTTGTAATTCCTTTTTTGTCGAGGGGACATGTATTGCATATGGATCAAATCCAGTTAAGGTTTGTACATGGCTCCTTCCTGATACAATTATCTGCCCTATTTTCTCAATGTATGATACGATTTTCTTTGTTTAGTATGTAGATATACCCATTCTATCGGGCTGTTTTGAGCTATGATTGCAGTAGGTGAATGTTTGGTGGGAAATATATATAAACAGACCCATTGGGTATGGTCTAGCCGAGTTGAGAAAGATTGTTGAATGTGTTTTTCAACAAATTTTAATTCTTCTTTGGTTTCTTTTGTTAGCTGTCTAGGACTATTAGGGTTAGGAGGTCCCTCTAAAATTTTAAATAAATTTTGTAATGCATAGGTGGGAATGCCAATAAATGACTGAAGCCAATTAATATTTTCTATCAATTTTTGAAAATCATTTAATGTGAGTAGAGAATGCATAGAGATTTGAGTTTTTTGAGGTTTTATGTTAGACTCTTCCATAACATGCCCCAAGTAATTAAAGGGTGCTTTCAATTGAGTTTTATCTGGTGCAACAAGTAGGCCATGATTTTGAAGAGTGGTGGTGATTTCATCATATAGCTATTGTAAACAGAGTTCAGATTCCATGGAAAGAAGTATGTCATCCATATAATGAATTATGAAGGCAGTAGGATATTTATCTCTAATGGATTGTAATAAAACAGATATGAGATATTGGCAAATGGTAGGAGAGTTCATCATTCCCTGAGGTAAAACCTTCCATTGAAATCTTTTAATAGGAGCCACGTGATTTATAGAAGGAACTGAAAAAGCAAAACGTTTTCTATCTTTAGGATGCAAAGGTATAGTAAAAAAGCAGTCTTGTAAATCAATAATAATTACAGGCCAGCCTTTTGGTACCAGGGAAGGGGAGGGCAATCCAGGTTGTAATGGCCCCATAGGAATCATAGTATTATTAACATTTCTTAAATCTATCAACATTCGCCATTTTCCTGATTTCTTTTTTATTAAAAAAACGGGAGAATTCCATGGGGAAAATGAAGGCTCTATATGATTTTTCTGTAATTGCTCATTTACTAATTGTGTGAGAGCTGCCAACTTTTCTTTAGTCAGGGGCTATTGAGGTGTCTATACTGGGGCATCAGATTCCCAATCGAGAGGCAGCGGTGTTAACTCAATGGCCCCCATTAAAAAGGCTCATTTAGAGAGATTGTGGCTTTCGTTTGTTCAAGAAAATCCCTTCCCCACAAATTAATAGGGATATTGGTAATATATGGTTTGATGTAAGCTACAATTTGATCAGGACCATAAGCCTGTAAATAGGATGCACTGACGAAAGTTTGTGTAGCATCAGCTTCGCCCATCCCTCACAGTTTGGAAGGAGCCACAGTCTTACCCCATTCAAGGGGTCATTCTTCAGTTCTAATAATGGAAATGTTGGCTCCTGTATCCAACATACCTGTGAAATTTTTTCCCAGTATCTTTAGAGTAAGCATTAGGCTTTTGATGTTCCTTTAATAAGGTAGATAGTGCCATGGTAAGATTGGTGCTACCAAAATCCCCCTGCCTAATTTTATCAGATGCCCTCACTGGTTTGACATATGGCAAAAGCAATAATTGTGCAAAGTGTTCCCCTTTTTGTAGATATATATTTCCTAATTTTACGACATTAACCATGACATATATCTCTCCTTCATAATCTTCATCCATAACTCCACTCAACATTATTAAACCTTTCATTGTATAGCTGCTACGTCCCAAAATTAGTCCAACTGTTGCAGGTGGGATTGGACCATAATATCCATTGGGGATTTTATGAGGATTGTATAATTCTATTAATTCCATATCATAAAGACTAGGTATATCAATGCAAGCACTCTTAGATGTAGCTGCTTGCAGTGTCATAATGTTGGGTCCTCCTTTTGTAGTGGGGCTAGAGGATAGCTCCTTTATTAGTTTCCCTGTTGTTTTTGTTGTGCCTCTTGTGTCAATTCATTTCCATCCTTATCAAATTTGGAATGACATTCATTCAACCAATGGAATCCCCTTTTACATTTTGGGCTCCTGGGGGCCTTTTTTTTTTTATTAGAAGTATTATTATTTTTAGCTGTCTGCATTGGCATGTGGCATTGTTTTTTCATATGGTTGGCCTTCCCACAGTTAAAACATTTAGCATTAGCAGCCTTTTGCACATTAAAAGTTTCTAGTGCTGCTAATTTTACTCTATGGGACATAGATCTGATATTTCTATAAGCTTTCAAATATTCCGTAAGAGAACCGGTTTCTCGAATTGGTCTAAGCATGAATCGACATTCCTCATTAGCATTTTCAAAGGCAAGTTGTTTTAAAATAATATTTTGTAAGGTTTCATCTCAGACAGATTTTTTTGATGGCATCCTTTAATTTTCCTATAAGTTGGGAATATTTCTCCTCATGTCCTTGGGTAATCTTGACAAATGAACCATCAGAGTTAACATTATCAACCTTTACCCATGCTCTGCAAGAAATTTCTCTAATGAAATGCAACATCTGAGGGGTAATATTAGCTAATTGCACAGTCATACCAGCCATGGCTCCTGTACCAGTGAGTATATCATAGGTTAAATGGGAAGGGTTACCACGAGATTGCTGGTCAATCATCATCTGTCGGGCCTCATCACCAACCCATATTTGCCATTGAAGTAATTGTTGAGGATTTAGAACCATCTTTGCTAATTAAAAAAAAATCATGTGGCATTCAATGATCAGCCCATCCTCTGAGGAATTCTACACAGTAAGGAGAAGTAGGTCCATACAGAGTGCATGTTTTCTTAAAGCTGGACAACATACCAAAATCTAGACCAGCCCAAGCATTCTGGCCTTGGGCAGGCTGATCAAACTGTATTGGGAAAGTGAAAGCGCAAGTAGGCATCTCCCGAGGAGGAGTGAAATGATTAGTACGAGCAAAAAGTTAGCAACTGTATTACAGGTGGAGCAGAAGGAAAAACCTCAGATTTGGGCTGTTCATTGAATGAAATGACCTCCGCTCTAAGTGGTTTCAGTTTTGACACATCCTGTATACATATGTCTCCAAGCTGTTTTTCCAAGGATTCTGTCTGATTGAGCATAACATTCTTATATTTCAAAGCACCTTGCATATCTTGTTCCTTAAGCTCATATTCATGCAAAGACTGAACAGTCTCTACTTCCAAATCAACATATGCCCTTCAATTTGTTTTATGACAGCCTATATGAGTGATCATGTAACCTACCATTGAGGGGGAATATGGACTCCTTGCTGATATGCTCGCAAAACATTATTCTTAACCCTTTCCCATATGTCTAGATCGAGCGTCCCCTCCTCTGGGAACCACGATTATGTTCCAGTAAAATATGACAGCAGTCATTCAACTGATCTCTTGAAACATTAACACCATTTTGTTTCAGAAAGTGATGCATTATAGAAATGAAAGGAATCTTACTGCTATGTTGTCCCATCCTGCTTACCTCTTTCTGCAGGGCTCGCTGCTTTGTTCAGTCTTCCTATCAAGTCCCTGTTCTTGGCGTCACCTGTGGGAATTTTCTTCCCGGGACCTTCTCCTTCAAGGCTATTTTGCACTGCGCCTCCCAACAAAAGGAAACTATAAGCAAGGTGAAAAGACAGCCTTCAGAATGGGAGAAAATAATAGCAAATGAAGCAACTGACAAAGAATTAACCTCAAAAAATATACAAGCAACTCCTGCAGCTCAATTCCAGAAAAATAAACAACTCAATCAAAAAATGAGCCAAATAACTAAACAGACATTTCTGCCAAGAAGACATACAGACGGCTAACAAACACATGAAAAGATGCTGAACATCACTCACTATCAGAGAAATGCAAATCAAAACCACAATGAGGTACCATTTCATGCCAGTCAGAATGGCTGCGATCCAAAAGTCTACAAGCAATAAATGCTAGAGAGGGTGTGGAGAAAAGGGAACCCTCTTACACTGTTGGTGGGAATGCAAACTAGTACAGCCACTATGGAGAACAGTGTGGAGATTCCTTAAAACCTGGAAATAGAACTGCCTTATGACCCAGCAATCCCACTGCTGGGCATACACACTAAGGAAACCAGAACTGAAAGAGACACGTGTACCCAATGTTCATCGCAGCACTGTTTATAATAGCCAGGACATGGAAACAACCTAGATGTCCATCAGCAGATGAATGGATAAGAAAGCTATGGTACATATCACAATGGAGTATTACTCAGCCATTAAAAAGAATACATTCGAATCAGTTCTAATGAGGTGGATGAAACTGGAGCCTATTATAGAGAGTGAAGTAAGCCAGAAAGAAAAACACCAATACAGTATAGTAACGCATATATATGGAATTTAGAAAGATGGTAACAATAACCCTGTATGTGAGATAGCAAAAGAGACACAGATGTATAGAACAGTCTTTTGGACTCTGTGGGAGATGGAGAAGGTGGGATGATTTGGGAGAACGGCACTGAAACATGTATAATATCATATATGAAACAACAACAACAAAAAGAGCTAAACTTGCAAAGACTAGCATTACTAAGCATCAGAGAGAACATGAGGTGCTGAGACCTCCCAAACACAGCTGATGGGAGTGTAAATCAACAGAATCACGTTGTCATCATCCAGTAAATTTAAAGGAACATAACCTATGACTTGGTCATTCTACTCCAAGGTATCCAGCCTATGTAAAAGTGTGTACTTGAATACAGGGAGACACAGATAAGAATGCTCAGAGCTGATGTAGTCATAAAATCCCCAAACAGGTAACAAGCTAGGTGGATGTGTAAACACCTGTTGATTGCCCAAATACTATACTAGAGTGACAATTAGCTACAGCTGTGTGCAACAATGTGCAGGAACCTCACACACACTGTGTTGATAAAAGCAGCCAGACACAAATAACACATGGTGTATGGATGCAAAACTTAAAGACTTTGACATAAAAAACTCAAAAACAAAAAAACAAACAAAAATTTAGGAATAAACTCACCATATAACCCAGCAGTCCCACTCTGGGCATATACCCTAAGGAACCCAAAATTGAAAAAGACACATGTATCCCATTGTTCATTGCAATACTATACAATAGCTAGAATATGGAAGCAATCTAGATGTTCATCGAAAGATGAATGGATAAAGAAGCTGTGGTGCAAATACACAATGGAATATTCAGTTCGGCTCAGTCACTCAGTCATTTCCGACTCTTTGCGACCCCATGAATCACAGCACACCAGGCCTCCCTGTCTATCACCAACTCCCAGAGTTCACTCAGACACACGTCCATTGAGTCAGTGATGCCATCCAGCCATCTCATCCTCTGTCGTCCCCTTCTCCTCCTGCCCCCAATCCCTCCCAACATCAGAGTCTTTTCCAATGAGTCAACTCTTCTCATGAGGTGGCCAAAGTACTGGAGTTTCAGCTTTAGCATCATTCCTTCCAAAGAAATCCCAGGGCTGATCTTCTTCAGAATGGACTGGTTGGATCTTCTTGCAATCCAAGGGTCTCTCAAGAGTCTTCTCCAAAGCCACAGTTCAAAAGCATCAATTCTTCAGCTCAGCTTTCTTCACAGTCCAACTCTCACATCCATACATGACCACAGGAAAAACCATAGCCTTGACTAGATGGACCTTTGTTGGCAAAGTAATGTCTCTTCTTTTGAATATGCTATCTAGGCTGGTCATAACTTTCCTTCCAAGGAGTAAGCATCTTTTAATTTCATGGCTGCAGTCACCATCTGCAGTGATTTTGGAGCCCCCCAAAATAAAGTCTGACCCTATTTCTACTGTTTCCCCATCTATTTCCCATGAAGTGATAGGACCGGATGCCATGATCTTTGTTTTCTGAATGTTGAGCTTTAAGCCAACTTTTTCACTCTCTGCTTTCACTTTCATCAAGAGGCTTTTTAGTTCCTCTTCACTTTCTGCCATAAGGGTGGTGTCATCTGCATATCTGAGGTTATTGATGTTTCTCCAAGCAATCTTGATTCCAGCTTGTGTTTCTTCCAGCCCAGCGTTTCTCATGATGTACTCTGCATATAAGTTAAATGAACAGGGTGACAATATACAGCCTTGACGAACTCCTTTTCCTATTTGGAACCATTCTGTTGTTCCATGTCCAGTTCTATCTGTTGCTTCCTGACCTGCATACAGATTTCTCAAGAGGCAGGTCAGGTGGTCTGGTATTCCCATCTCTTTCAGAATTTTCCACAGTTTATTGTGATCCACACAGTCAAAGGCTTTGGCATAGTCAATAAAGCAGAAATAGATGTTTTTCTGGAACTCTCTTGCTTTTTTGATGATCCAGCAGATGTTGGCAATTTGATCTCTGGTTCCTCTGCCTTTTCTAAAACCAGCTTGAACATCAGGAAGTTCACGGTTCACGTATTGCTGAAGCCTGGCTTGGAGAATTTTGAGCATTACTTTACTAGCATGTGAGATGGAATATTACTCAGCCATAAAAACGAACACATATTTGTCAGTTCTAATGAGGTGAATTAACCGAGAGCCTATTTTATAGAGTGAAATAAGTCAGAAAGAGAAAGATAAATATCGTATTCTAACGCATATATATAGAATCCAGAAAAATGGTACTGAAGAATTTATTTACAGGGCAACAGTGGAGAAACAGACAAAGAGAATAGATTTATGGACATGGGGAGAGGGGAAGAGAGGATAGGATGTATGGAACAAGTAACACGGAAACTTATATTACCTTATGTAAAACAGATACCAAAAGGGAATTTGCAGTATGGCTCAGGAAACTCAAACAGGGGCTCTGTATCAACCTAGAGGGGCAGAATGGGGAGGGAGATGGGAGGGAGGTTCTAAATGGAGGGAGTATATATATATATATCTATGGCTGATTCATGTTGAGGCTTGACAGAGGGCAACAAAATTGTGTAAAGCAATTATCCTCCAATAAAAAAATAAATTATTTAAAAAATATCAGACACAACTGAGCATGATACATACAATTTTGATCATTTCAAACTCTTTCATTCTAAATATTTCGGAGATTCTCACGTCTGTCCACCTAAAAATCAATATAATTTAGTTTCCCCATTTTTGACAAGTATTCCTATATTTCCCCTCTCATTTACTGAATTGTCTAGAATTTTCAGAACAATTTCCAATGGATGGGGTTACTGAACATATTCTCTTGTGTTTCACCCTTGAGTATGATGCTGGCTCTTGGTATGAGGAAGATGATTATGCCATATTAAGGAAATTTTTTTTCCTCTTTATAGATAGGTCTGTGTGTGTGTGTGTGTGTGTGTGTGTACACATGTGTGTGTCTGTGTGTTTAATCTGGAAACAGTATTAATTTTATTAAATATATTCCTGAATCTTTTAAGATAATTATGTAGTTTTAAAATTTTAATTTGTAACTATAATGGATTATATTAATAGATTTATCCTTTTGAGTCACATTTGCATTCTACATAAAATCTTACTTGGTCTTGATATACTAATATTCAAAAATGTTGTGTTCTATTTCTTAGAACTTTTAAAAAGCGTTTTGCACTTAAGATTATACTTAAGATTGGTCTCTTGATACTTTTTTGTATGCTATCTTTGCTATTAGGGTTATAAAAAACTTTTGTATTTTCTTTATGCTTCAGACAGTTTACATGGTATGGTAATCATCTATGTTCTGAAAGCTAACACCCAATCTACTAGGTAACTGAGCCCAGTAATTTTCTTTTATTTCTTTAACTGTTTCATTTTTCATATGCAAATTCAGCTAATTATTCTTTTCATTGAAGTTTATTCATTTATATGAGTTTCAAAAGTTTCACCTGCTAGTATGTGTAATCTTAAGATTTTAAAATCTCTTCTGATTTGTTACTGTCCCTAAATTCCTTTCTAATTTTGTATTTAATGCATTCACTTAATTTTACTTTGGTCTAATCGCAAAGCTTGTCAAATCACAGTTGGTAATGAGATAAAGTGCTTATATCAGAATGTAAAGCAATTTGTGGCTTCAAGAGAAGCTCACAACAACACCAAAAAGTTAGTGAACATCAGCAAAACCTTTAATGATTTAATCAATTTATATTTTTTCACAAACTTGTTGTCTCATTGTAGATAAATTACAGTCGATTTGAGAATACAACCACCTTGTTTATTTTATTTTACTTTGTACTCCCCAAGAATCAGCTTTACAGTTTGCCATCAAGTCTATATTTTTTGTTTATTAATTCATGAATTTCTGCTTTTATTTTTGTTTCTTTTCTTATGCTTCCCTGAGGTTTCAGTTTTTGTTTTCTAACTTAAGTTTATATATACCTCATTTATTTATGTATTTTATTTGTTATATTTTGCTTTTTATGATTATAAATGATACTTTAACTACTATTTTGGCCATATCCTCTCAAGTTTTTAAGATATGGGATTCTTATGCTCATTCTTTTCTAAAATTTCCTATAATTATGGTCAAAGGTCTTTAAGTCACATGATTTTCCAGATCTTTTTGAAATTTTGTCTTGTTCTAATTATTTGCTAATTTTAATTAATTTTAATTGAAGTATAGTTGATTTAAAATGTTGTGTTAGTTTCTCCTGTACAGCAGTGTTGATCAGATTTACCAAACATATAACACTTCTTTTTTAGAATTTCTTCCCATTTAGGTCAACACAGATGGTTTTCTTTATTTTATTATACTTTTGTTCTTAATTTGTAATTATACCTTTGTGGAATCAAAAGATGTTAGCAAAATGATTTCAATTGACTGACATTTATTGATACTTTCCCTGATATATAACATATTGTATTTTTATGTACTTGTATTAAAAATTATGGAAGAGAAGGTAGTTTTTTCTGGGGCACTGAATTTAGTATATATTTATTATCTTTAGTGTCCCTATTTAACTTATCTTTATTTTCTGTTAAGAAAGATAATCCATTGGAGTGTTATCAGTTTGCTCTTAATCAGAGATTTTGCCTCACATATTTTGATTCTGTTGTATATCACACTATTATGATATATCTTCCCTATGGCTCAAGCTCTTTTTGCATATTAGTATTATGATATATCTTCCCTGTGAATCAAGCTCTTTTTACATATTGGTATGTATAAAATGACTTGTGGATGAATGTGCATATTGATCTGCTTTATAGAGTCCTTTAAGTCCCTTAATCTACTTTCATTCTTTTTTCATTTTGCTCCTCTGATTGGATGAATTTCACTACCATGCCTTCAAGTTCACTGAGACTTTCTTCCACCTGATATAGTCTGCTGTTGAATCTCTCTAGTAAATTTTTTAGTGCAGTTATTCTTCATTTCTGTGATTTCTGTTTCGTACTTATTTACGTCTCTTTGTTGAAGTTTTCACTGTGTTCATGTATTGATCTCCTGACCTTGATGAACAACTTTATGACCATTATTTTGAACACTCTATCAGATAAATCTCTTATTTCCATTTCATTAAGATCTGTTTGTGGAGTTTTAACTTGTTCTTTTGCTTGGGACATATCTTTTGTTTCTTCGTTTTCCTTGACTCTCTGTGTTAGTTTCGTCATATTATTTAAAAACGCCACCTCTCTCAGTCTTGACAAAGTAGTATTGTGTAGGAAATGAACATTATTTTTCCACCTGGACCAAGCTCTTAGATGTATCTTAAACTCCTGTGATTATTCAAGCTGACATCTTTGTTTTTAGTAGCTCTCTGTAGTTGAGGGTGTACCAAAATCTGTCACTGTCTCAAAAAGGAGATTTTGAGATTCAGGTTGACAGAAAGCCAGCCTCTCAGGCAAAAGCTAGCAAAGTACATATACTTAGACACTTTCCAGTGAGAAACTGAGATAGTCTCCGTTTGCCTGTTACCTCTCTGCCCCACAAAACCTGGGGCACCAAAAGTATATAAAAAATCTTTCCAAGGAGATACTGAGTAAAAGCCAGCCTCTCAGGCAAAAGCTATCAAAGTACATATACTTAGACACTTTCCAGTGAGAAACTGAGATAGTCTCCGTTTGCCTGTTACCTCTCTGCCCCACAAAACCTGGGGCACCAAAAGTATATAAAAAATCTTTCCAAGGAGATACTGAGTACTTGGAGTGGACTTGGAGGGGAGAAGTTAGAGGTGGTATCTGCTCTCTCTGCAAAGTCTCTGCGAAGGATTGCAGTCAGCCTCTAGAGTTGTGCTAAATTAGAGGGTTTATCCCCAGGAAGCTGCTTTTAATGTATGCCAATAAGCCATTTTCAGGGAAATACTGGGATTTGTTCCCTTGTTCCTCTGAACTGGGCCTTGGATAGATAGCCCTGGAGAGTCATTGTGAAGTCACAAGAAACTGTTTCTTTGTTTGCTATAGTCTTGTGGGTCTCATGGAAGCAAACTCTGTGGGTGTTTTTGGGATTCATTGAGAATCTTAGAATTTGCAGTGCTAGTGGGAGTCCAAATGCTTTGCTCCTCATGGAGAAACTGGGAAATGGGAATTCCCTTCTAGTTGAATGATACTATGTAGGATAGGGAGCATGTCTTAGATTTCCCTATGTATCTCTGCATGAGTAAAATGGAGAATGTGCTTCAGACTTCTTTCTTATAAAAGTTATTAATTTATTTATTTTTGGAAGCACTGGGTCTTTGTTGTTTTGCACAGACTTTCTCTAGTTGCAGCAAATGGGGGCTACTCTTTATTGCAGTGCATGGGTTTCTTAATGCTGTGGCTTCTCTTATTGTGGAGCACAGGCTCTAGGTGAGTGGGCTTCAGAACTTGCAACACACAAGCTCAGTATTTGCAGCATGTAGGGCCTATAAGGATGCATGGGCTTCAGCAGTTATGGCACACAGTCTCAGTAGTTGTGGCTCATGGGCCCTAGAGTGCACAGGCTTCTGTAGTTGTGCCATGCTGGCTCAGTAGTTGTAGTGCATGGGCTTATTGCTCTGTGGCATGTGGAATATTCCAAGATCAGGGACTGAACCCATGTCCCCTGCTTTGGCAGGAGAATTCTTATCCACTGATCCACTTGGGAAGTCCCTTCAGAATTCTTCAGTTAAATTTCAATGAATGGCAAATGCTCAAACTTTGGGGGGGAAAGACAGCTTTATTTGCCCTCTTGAATTATAGTTTTGCTGGATATAAAATTTTTAATTTTAAAGGTGTTTTCCCTCAGCATTTTAAATTATTTTCTCTTTCTTTTTCTGTTGATAAACAAACTTGTTAATACACAATTCTTGTTCCCTTGATGATAATAATAATCATGTCCTCTGTAGCAATGTATTTTAGATTTTGTCTTTAGCATTATGTAGTTTCAGTAAAATATCTTTGACTTAGAATTTGTTTTATGCTTATTCTACTCAAAATTCTTCAGGCAAGTATGCAGGAGACCCAGGTTCAATCCCTGGGACAGGAAGATCCCCTGGAGAAGGGAATGGCTACGTACTCCAATATACTTGCTTGGAGAATTCCATGGACAGAGGAGACTGTTGGGCTACAGTCCTTGGGATCACAAAGAGTCAGACATGACTGAGCTACTAACACTACACTACTACTATCCTGCAGTTCAGGAAGATTCTTTACCATCTGAGCCACCAGGGAAGCCATTAGTCATATATTCAACTTTCTCATACTAGCCCTACGAATCCTAATTTTTCTTTAACAATTCTATTACTTTATTGTTCAGATGACATGCTGGATAATTCCTTGAATATATCTTTTATTTCTCTGATTCCTCCATCATCTATATTTAGTCTATTTCTAAGATTGTATCTACTACATTATATCTACTTCTGTGGGCAGGAATCCCTTAGAAGAAATGGAGTAGCCATCATGGTCAACAAAAGAGTCTGAAATGCAATACTTGGATGTAATCTCAAAAATGACAGAATGATCTCTGTTTGTTTCCAAGGCAAACCATTCAATATCACAGTAATCCAAGCCTATGCCCTGACCATTAATGCTGAAAAAGCTGAAGTTGAACGGTTCTATGAAGACCTACAAGATCTTTTAGAACTAACCCCCCAAAGATGTCCTTTTCATTATAGGGGACTGGAATGCAAAAGCAGGAAATCAAGAAACACCAGGAGTAACAGGCAAATTTGGCCTTGGAATACAGAATGAAGCAGGGAAAAACTAATAGAGTTTTGTCAAGAGAACGCACTGGTCATAGCAAACACCCTCTTCCAACAACACAAGAGAAGACTTTACACATGGACATCACCAGATGGTCAACACTGAAATCAGATGGATTATATTCTTTGCAGCCACAGATGGAGAAGCTGTATACAGTCAGTAAAAAACAAGACTGGAAGCTGACTGTGGCTCTGATCATGAGCTCCTTATAGCCAATTTCAGACTTAAATTGAAGAAAGAAGGGAAAACCACTAGACCATTCAAAGTGAAAGTGAAGTCTCTCAGTCATGTCTGACTCTTTGTGACCCCGTGGACTGTAGCCCACCAAGCTCCTCCATCCAGGATTCTTGCCGGGATTCTCCAGGCAAGAATACTGGAGTGGGTTGCCATTTCCTTCTCCAGGGGATTTTCCTGACCCAGGGATCAAACCCAGGTCTCCCACATTGCAGGCAGACGCTTTAAATTCTGAGCCACCAGGGAAGTCCAATCTAGACGATTCAGGTATGACCTAAATCAAATCCCTTATGATTATACAGTGGAAGTGAGAAATAGAAACTAGAAATAGGGACTAGATCTGATAGAGTGCCTGAGAACTATGGTCGGAAGTTCGTGACATTGTACAGGAGACAGGGATCAAGACGATCCCCATGGGAAAGAAATGTAAAAAAGCAAAATGGCTGTCTGGGGAGGCCTTACAAATAGCTGTGAAAAGAAGAGAAGCGAAAAGCAAAGGAGAAAAGGAAAGATATAAGCATCTGAATGCAGAGTTTCAAAGAATAGCAAGAAGAGATAAGAAAGCTTTCCTCAGCGATCAATGCAAAGAAATAGAGGAAAACAACAGAATGGGAAAGACTAGAGATCTCTTCAAGAAAATTAGAGATACCAAGGGAACATTCCATGTAAAGATAGGCTTGATAAAGGACAGAAATGGTATGGACCTAATAGAAGCAGAAGATATTAAGATATTAAGAGTCTTGCCAAAGGCTACACAGAAGAACTGTACGAAAAAGATTTTCACGACCAAGATAATCACGATGGTGTGATCACTCACCTAGAGCCAGACATCCTGGAATGTGAAGTCAAGTGGGCCTTAGAAAGCATCACTACGAAAAAACTAGTGGAGGTGATGGAATTCCAGTTGAGCTATTTCAAATCCTGAAAGATGATGCTGTGAAAGTGCTGCACTCAATATGCCAGCAAATTTGGAAAACTCAGCAGTGGCCACAGGACTGGAAAAAGTTAGTTTTCATTCCAATCCCAAAGAAAGACAATGCCAAAGAATGCTCAAACTACCGCACAATTGCACTCATCTCACACGCTAGTAAAGTAATGCTCAAAATTCTCCAAGCCAGGCTTCAGCAATACGTGAACCGTGAATTTCCAGATGCTCAAGCTGGTTTTAGAAAAGGCAGAGGAACCAGAAATCAAATTGCCAACATCTGCTGGATCATGGAAAAAGCAAGATAGTTCCAGAAAAATACCTATTTCTGCTTTATTGACTATGCCAAAGCCTTTGACTGTGTGGATCACAATCAACTGTGGAAAATTCTGAAAGAGATGGGAATACCAGACCAGCTGACCTTCCTCTTGCAAAACCTATATGCAGATCAGGAAGCAACAGTTAAAACTGGACATGAAACAATGGACTGGTTCCAAAGAGGAAAAGGAGTACGTCAAGGCTGTATATTGTCACCCTGCTTATTTAACTTCTATGCAGAGTACATCATGAGAAACACTGGGCTGGAAGAAGCACAAGCTGGAATCAAGATTGCAGATGACACCACCCTTATGGCAGAAAGTGAAGAGGGACTAAAAAGCCTCTTGATGAAGGTGAAAGAGGAGAGTGAAAATGTCGGCTTAAGGCTCAACATTCAGAAAATAAAGATCATGGCATCTGGTCCCATCACTTCATGGGAAACAGATGGGGAAACAGCAGAAACAGTGTCAGAGTTTATTTTTGGGGGGCTCCAAAATCACTGCAGATGGTGATTTCAGCCATGAAATTAAAAGACGCTTACTCCTTGGAAGGAAAGTTATGACCAACCTAGACAGCATATTAAAAAGCAGAGACATTACTTTGCCAACAAGGGTCCGTCTAGTCAAGGCTATGGTTTTTCCAGTAGTCATGTATGGATGTGAGAGTTGGACTGTGAAGAAAGCAGAACACCAAAGAATTGATGCTTTTGAACTGTGGTGTTGGAGAAGACTCTTGAAAGTTCCTTGGACTGCAAGGAGATCCAACCAATCCATTCTAAAGGAGATCAGTCCTTGGTGTTGTTTGGAAGGAATAATGCTAAAGCTGAAACTCCAGTACTTTGGCCACCTCATGCGAACAGTTGACTCATTGGAAAAGACTGTGATGCTGGGAGGGGTTGGGGGCAGGAGGAGAAGGGGACGACAGAGGATGAGATGGCTGGATGGCATCATAGACTCGATGGAGATGAATTTAAGTGAACTCCGGGAGTTGGTGTTGGACAGGTAGGTCTGGCGTGCTGCAATTCATGGGGTCACAAAGAGTTGGACACAACTGAGCAACTGAACTGAACTGAGGATTATATACATTTTTAGAAATTCTCTGTATTTTTTCTATAGCCCTTTTAATGAATTGTATTTATTCTTCTGTCTCCCTAATAATTTTATATAATTTTTATATTTCAAATTATTTATGTATTTTTGATATGCTATTGTTCTGAGGTTGCTCCATTGTCTTCCTTTTGAAATTGTCTTATCTCAAATGTCCTGTTATCTCAAACATTTCAGGGACTAATTATTTTTTTTTGTGCTTTGATACAGTATTATCAATGATAATCTTTATTTATGTCATTTGAAATTTGTGATCTCACCTTGAGTGGAGATTATTTTTCTTCTGGAAATTCCATGCAACTGAATATAAGAATAATTCAACAATTACTTCTTCTGTGTACTCTAGCTATATTATGGTCTATCAGTTTCTTGTTTGGGGAACATCTCATACACAGTGTAAATCGTGTATTTGCATATACATTAACATGTGATTTTATAAAAAATTCAGTCCCATGAAATAATGTGTATGTGTGTTATCTCATCACATGGACAGCATTTGTGTTACCTACTTCAGTGATCACTTCTAATCTATTTCTTGTCTGTTGTACATAAGACCAGACTAATTTCTTAGAGATTATAGACAATTCAGACTCTGGGGAAAATGAGGTAATTATCTCTTATGAAGGTTCTTACATCACTTTTTGTTAGAAAATCATAGGCTTTTTTTTTTTTTTCAGTGTCCATAAAATTTTATTGGAATAGAGGCACACCCGTTTCCATATTGTTTATCTTATGATCAATGCATTTGGTTGTCTTCAGGATATGACCTTCTTCTTTCCTTTCTTGTAAAAGTTTTGTTGATTCTCATTTAGAGCCACAATTTTTGTCATTGTTAGTTCAGTTCAGTCACTCAGTCATGTCCTACTCTTTGCGACCCCATGAACCACTGCATGCCAGACCTCCCTGTCCACCACCAACTTGTGGAGTCCACCCAAACTCATGTCCATTGAGTCGGTGATGCCATCCAACCATCTCATCCTCTGTCGTCCCCTTCTCCTCCTGCCCTCAATCTTTCCCAGCATCAGGGTCTTTTCAAATGAGTCAGCTCTTTGCATCAGGTGGCCAAAGTATTGGAGTTTCAGCTTCAACATCAGTCCTTCCAATGAACACCCAGGACTGATCTTTAGGATGGACTGGTTGGATCTCCTTGCAGTCCAAGGGACTTTCAAGAGTCTTCTCCAACACCACAGTTCAAAAGCATCGATTCTTCAGTGCTCAGCTTTCTTTATAGTCCAACTATCACATTCATACATGACCACTGGAAAAACCAGCCTTGACTAGACGGACCTTTGTTGGCAAAGTAATGTCTCTGCTTTTTAATATGCTGTCTAGGTTGGTCATAACTTTCCTTCCGAGGAGTAAGCGTCTTTTAATTTCATGGCTGAAATCACCATCTGCAGTGATTTTGGAGCCCCCCAAAATAAAGTCAGCCTCTGTTTCCCCTGTTTCCCCATCTATTTGCCATGAAGTGATGGGACCGGGTGCCATGATCTTCGTTTTCTGAATGTTGAGCTTTAAGCCAACTTTTTCACTCTCCTCTTTCACTTTAATCAAGAGGCTCTTTAGTTCTTCTTCACTTTCTTCCATAAAGGTGGTGTCATCTGCATATCTGAGGTTACTGATATTTCTCCTGGCATACTTGATTCCAGTTTGTGCTTCTTCCAGCCCAGCGTTTCTCATGATGTACTCTGCATATAAGTTGAATAAGCAGGGTGACAATATACAGCCTTGACGTACTCCTTTTCCTATTTGGAACCAGTCTGTTGTTCCATGTCCAGTTCTAACTGTTGCTTCCTGACGTGTATACCGGTTTCTCAAGAGCAGGTCAGGTGGTCTGGTATTCCCATCTCTTTCAGAATTTTCCACAGTTTATTGTGATCCACAAAGTCAAAGGCTTTGGCATAGTCAATAAAGCAGAAATAGATGTTTTCCTGGAACTGTCTTGCTTTTTCCATGATCCAGTGGATGTTGGCAATTTGATCTCTGGTTCCTCTGCCTTTTCTAAAACCAGACTTCTTTCTTACATTAATTATCCATACTTTGCATTTAAGTATGTAGTATCAGTGTCTCACACCGTATTTTGTGCTAACTTAAGTATTTGTGCAAATAGGTTATTAAAAGCAAGAGGTCCCAGCAGGAGTTTAGTTCACAGTGAGCTTTTCTGAGTCTCAAAAGAAAAACACTTCTACAATGGCCAGTTTTGTCTGCTGACATACAGCTGACCAAATCAATAAAGACTAGCTTATACTTTTGCCTTTCCTAAAAGAACACTCCTATGGATCAAAAATATTAATGCCTTTAAAGTGAAAAGTGAAAGCGAAGTCGCTTAGTCGTGTCCGACTCTTTGCGACCCCATGGACTGTAGCCTACCAGGCTCCTCCGTCCATGGGATTCTCCAGGCAAGAATACTGGAGTGGTTGCCATTTCCTTCGCCAGGGGATCTTCCCGATCCAGGGATCGAAACCTGGTCTCCGGCATTTCAGGCAGACGCGTTAACCTCTCAGCCACCAGGGAAGCCTTTAGTTTCAAGCAAATATTTAGTTAAAAAATGCAAAACACATTTAATAAGAAAAATTTTATTTATGTTATAAAGATTATATGCAAAGGGGAGGGCACAGAAGTTAGTGGTTCTAGACTGCCAAGGTTCAAATTCCACTGGGTGTGATAAAATAGTTCTTGATGAAAAGGCTTCCATTTGGAACAATACTGAGGTACAGAGAAAAGACACAATCCCCTGGTATTGTGTTGAGGTGAGATGTAGACTCCACTGGGTGGAATAAAATTTAGAGAAACTTCTATCTCTACAAGGAACTGAGCAGAAAGTCAAGGCATCCTCAGTAGTTCAGTAGTCAGTTTTGATGCCTTCGTTGACTGGGTTAGGGAGGTGTTGAGTTAGACTTGGGGTAGAGGCATGAATGGGCTTCTCCAGTGGTACAGTGGTGAAGAACCTACCTGCCAATGCAGGAGATGCAAGAGTTGCAGGTTCCCTGGGTTGGGAAGATCCCCTGGAGTAGGAAATGGCAACCCACTCCAATATTCTTGCCTGTAAAATTTTATGGGCAGAAGAGCCTGGCAGGCTACAGTCCATGGGGTCGCAAAGATGGGGCAAGACTGAGCATGGGCACACACTACTGACTACTCCTTCTCCTCCTCACTGGAAGCATGAATAAGATAGCACTCTTTGTTTTCAATGATGTTGCTCTACTGGCAAATACAAAAGTATAAGAAGGTTCCCTTCAGTGAGGGAAGGATGATGGAGAATAGTAGCTTTGGGGGAAAAAAGTGATGCACTCAGTTTTAAGACATGGTGAGTTTGGAATTTGTATCCATTGAGCAGTGAGATATATTGATATAAAGTTATGCTATGAAATGACTGGAAATAGCACATATTTCAGGAGAGCAGAATGCAAGGATATGAATGCATTCATGAGATGCCTTTTCTTAGGCAGGCTATGGGACTGGGCAACAAGCAAATGATGGAAGTTTAACTCAGTCCAAGAAGTACAAACAACACTGTCCAGACAACACCCATTAAAGGCAGTGGGGCTTAATGCACTTCATCCCATCAAGTTTGACTGAGGACCTTGGAAGGGCTACACCTTGAAATGAAAGGCTTTAATGACTACCACTGACAGGAAAGAGAGATAAGAGGCAAGAAAAGTCCATGGTTAAATAATTAGGGTAGTTTGAGATGGAGAATTGTCTCCAGCATTTTGTAGACTGTGGTTTTACATATATTCTCAATTAGTAAATCATAAGCCGGCATTGAAACATGTATAATATATATGAAATGAGTCGCCAGTCCATGTTCAATGCACGGTACTGGATGCTTGGGGCTGGTGCACTGGAACGACCCAGAGGGATGGTACGGGGAGGGAGGAGTTTAGGGGGAGGTTCAGGATGGGGAACACATGTATACCTGTGGCTGATTCATGTTGATATATGGCAAAACCAATACAATATTGTAAAGTTAAAAAATAAAATAAATAAATAAAAAAGAGAATCATAAGCCAGTTTAGTGTTCTTCAAAGAGGGGTCAGTAAATGAAATCAACCAACAACTGGGGCCTACGAACAAAATATTAGACTTCTGCTGTATTTTTTGCTCTAAATAAAGAACTACATTAAGCCTTACTGAATTCAGTATATATGCTCATATTGACATGCAACTTTGTCAAAAGGTAGAGGCATGTGCCATCTGTGGTGACCCTGAGGGATGAGGAGGAGCTGGCCATGTTGCATTTACTTGTATCTTGTGAGCTGTGGCAGTTTACCTGGACTGGGCTATGTGGGTTTATAGATTATATCATTCCAGTTCAACCAAACTAACCTCCAGAAAAGAATATGTGGCTTAAAAAAGATCACTGCCAACAAATTTGATAGAGATGATGGTAATGATATTATTAATGTAATACTAATTTTAATAATCAATTAACAGGAAAGTCTGAGCTGACACTTCTCTTATTCCAAGTATGAGCTCTTCATCTGCCCTATTAGAGGTAAAACATTTTCATGATACTGTCAGATTTATCAACCTGTTTTGTTTGGTTAGTGTAGAAAGGCACACAAATACTATATGCCAGAATCCTCTATGTTTAACAGGTTTCTTCTAAAATCTATCAGTGACTCACATTTTTCATTTCCAATATTATTTGATTTGTGAAGCATGATGTATAATAGAGATTGTCAAACAATGGCCCTTCATCCAAATCTAGCCCATAGTTGGGAAAAAAGAATATTTTATGAGATGTTAAAATTATATGAAATTTAAAGTTCAACATATATAGATAAACTTGCATTATAACACAGCCATGCTTATTATTATCATTAATATTATTATTTAAAATATTATCTGTGGTTGCTTTTGAATTAGAAGAGCAGACTTCACATGTAACAGAGACCACAGGGCTTTCAAAGCCTAAAATATTTATAGTCTATTTCTTTGCAAAATTTTTTTGACGACTTACATGATATGCAAAGTTAAAATCTTAATATAAAATTTTAAAACTTTCATTGAAGGATTATTATTTGAAGCTATCTTATGAGTAAGTGTCAGACATTGTTCTAGTTGCCTGGAATACATCAGTGAAGAAAAGAAGGTGGCTGCCCTCATAAAACTTACATTCTGGTGGGAGGAGACTGTCAAAAATCAATTATCATGATAAGTAAATTATAGAGCATTTTGGAAGATGATATGTGCTATGGAAAAAGAAAAGGTAGAGCAGATGGAGAATACACCTGGTGGAACAAGGGATAGGTATCCTTTATTCTTTGATTTGTTTCCCTAACCTCAGTAATTTGTTATAATTTTTCCTTCCAAACTTCTTTTTATGTAGAGCCAATCATCTACTTTAAGTATTTTCTAAATTAGGATACTCAATAGACATAAAATTAATGAATGAACTTACATGATATGCAATAAGGGTTGTGTGTTCCTCTGTTGCTGGTAGCAAAAGAAGAAATACAGATAAAATGTTCTAATCCCTGGAACACTTACTTCCAGAAACAGAAACTCAATTGTAGAGATGCTTGAGGAGACTCCTTGGCAGATAATGCACATAATACTGAATGCTGGACCTTAGGTACAGGTCAGTACTTTTTCCATAAGGTTAAATGGATGTAAGTTATGTTTTCCACAACATCTTGTTGTAGAATCATATCAATAATAGCAGGTGACTTAACAGTTAAACTGGATCTCACCACTGGCTTTAAATATATATATGATTTTTTGGACACAGTTCTTTAGTAGGAGTCATTCTGATCTCATTGCTAAACATCAAAACAGGTAAAGATTACATCACAACACTCATCTATGTTCAATCCAGGGCTAAGTTGAAAACGTTTGCTCCACTCAGCTTTGTCTTCTCCTCTGAAGACCTCTCTCCCCTATCTGCTTGGTACCATCAAAGGTACAATAAGAAATGAAGAAAATAAAAGCAAGCAAGAAAACAAAAGCAGAGTATATAATCACAGTGTTTGCTGAATTTGCATTGTGGAGGAAATACTCATAAAATTCGAAGCTCGAATTTCTGAGTCTATCATTTTTTCTTTAAATATTTATTTCCTTCATTAAGAAGTAGAAATAAATGTTGTTTGTCTTGTCAAGGGAAAAGTGTACTGGGACTATCCACTACAAAGATCTTTCACTAACATGGTTTTTGGAAAGAACTAGTAATGGTAGCAGTAATAATTGTAATTGTAACTTCAGGTTTTTTAGTTTTAACTCTTTTTTTTAAGTGTGTTATAATTGACATATTATAATAGTTTCATGTGTAAAACATAATTATTCAGTATTTGTATGTATTGCAAATGATCACCACAGTAAATTAACATTTGTCATTATACATATATTACAAAAGTACATTTTTGTGATAACTTTTAAGATCTACTTTTTTAATATTCAAATATGAAGCACAGTATTATTAACTATAATCATTATAAAGTGAAGTGAAAGTCACTCAGTAGTGTCCTACTCTTTGCCACCCCATGGACTATACAGTCCATTGAATTTTCCAGGCCAGAATACTGGAGTGGGTAGTCTTTCCCTTTCCAGGGGATCTTCCCAACCCAGGGATCAAACCCAGCTCTCCCACATTGCAGGCAGATTCTTTACCAGCTGAGCCACAAGGGAAGCCCAAGAATACTGGAGTGGGTAGCCTATCCCTTCTCCAGCGAATCTTCCTGGCCCAGGAATTGAACCAGGGTCTCCTGCATTGCAGGTGGATTCTTTAACCAACTGAGCTATGAGGGAAGCCCCATAATCACTGTGCTGTACACTATATATACAGAACTTAAAAAATAAAGGTTTTATAAGTGATAACTGATTTTATAACTGATAGCTTATACATTTTCATCCCCTTCACCCATATCAGTAACCTCCCATCCCCTACCTCTGATCACCACCAATCTGTTCTTCGTATTAACCTAAAAAAAAAAAAAAAAGTATTTGTTATAGATTTCACATGTAAGTGGGATCACACAGTATTTGCCTTTCTTTGTCTATTTCACATAGTATAATATCAAGACCCATTGTACTTAACTCAATAATGTTTTATTTGTCCTTTTAAAAGGACCTCTACAGATTGAATAATGCATTAGTTAAAAGAGAAGGAAATAGCAACCCACTCCAGTATTTTTGCCTGGGAAATCCCATGGACAGAGGAGTCTGGAGGGCTACTGTACATAGGGTCACAAAGAATTGGACAGGACTAAAACAGCTTAGCATGCTAGATTGCATGCACGGTAACCACCTGTAATGTGATGTGAGGGTCTTTCCAAGGACACTTAGTCAATTTTTCTCCCTGTTGACTTTCCTTCTGACTGTGCCATTTTTTGAACATATTATACAATGCCTAAATTTACAGAGGTGCCAAGTTATTATATTACATTAATTAAATCCAATATTTATTTAATTAAGCTTTAATTAAATAAATTCATTACATTTCATTAATATTTAAATAATAAAATATCATTATATTAATTAAATATTTTAAGGTAATGGTAATATGAAGAGGAAAAATTTTTTAGAATGATACAATTGTATAATTTAAACAGGTTTGGCTAATATTAAAATAAGCACATTGTATGGAGCAGGATCACAAATTTGGTATATTTAAATATTCTAAATATGTTTATTTCTTCTTTTTTGGTACAAGGCTCAGTATTTTGTTCTTAAAAGATATTTGTTTAGAGCAAAAGCTTGGTTTGTGTGTTTGTGTGTTGAATAGGGATGTTTAAGCAAGTCAGAAACAGTCCCTGGGTAACAGAAAACTGAAAAAAAAAAAAAAGCCATTGGGAAATCAGAACTAAGCTACCAGGTTAAGAGACTAGGGGATGGAACTGAGGTGCAGCAGGCAAGGTAATTGAAATATAAAGGTAAGTCAGGAGCTTAACACTGAGAAGGAGAAGAAATAGGATCACAAGAGGAACAAAAAAAGACAAGCAAATCTTGGATTAGAGAGCCCTGGGCTTAAAACAGCTGACTCCAACTGGTGGTATCATCTCCCAGCTATAAAACTTGCAGAGGCTTGACAGGATCAGATTTTTCTAACACTTTTTGAAACAAAATAGGACATTTTGGGGTCCCCCTCCACAGTATGTCCTCAGACATGGAGACTTTTGTCTATGGAAGAATTTTAGCCAACGGATAAATTTAATCAGAGAGATGAGAAAATTCAGAAATGAGGGGAAACAACTGAAGCAGACTGAATAATAGTAATTTAGTCATTAAGCACAGTCAAGTACACTTGGTCACTTTTCAAATGCTATAGATAATATCCTGAGACATATGCTATGAGCTCTCTGATAAATCCTGAAATCCCTACCAGGTAGAAGAAATGAAATACATGGTTACCAGACTGGAGCTGTGATAAGCTGCCACAATTCTGAGAACTGGCCTCAAGGAAATAGGAACAAACTGACCCTGGAACTGAGTTTACTGTGCTTAAAACAATCAGGATGATGCTATCACACCACTGATGACCTAGTTCAAAAATGACTGCTAGCTGACTGATATTTCTGCATGTTGCCTCCTCCCTCCATCTATAAAAGCTCTTGCCCACTGATTGTCAGTGGGGGTCAGTCAGCCTTTGGACAGGAATCTGCCCTCTAGCCCAGTTTCTGGCATCCAAAATAAAGTAAACTTCCCTTTTCACCAACCTGGCCTCTTTATATTGGCTTTTGAGTGGCAAGGAGGTGATCCTCACTTTTGGTTACATTTTGTGCCCAACTTGGTGCAGCTCCTGCACTTTCATGACTCCTTGCTCCCTTGGGTTTTCTAGAATAGAGCCACAGCCATGACAATACACTGTGATGGTTGTGATGAGCCTGCTGCTTATGGCTAGCTGGCCCGAAGAGGGGCATTTAGGGGGATGTTTCTAGAAACTGCTGAAACCATTTGTTTAGGGGATCCTCCTTGTTTATTCCCTCCTCGACATGAGTGGCAAACTTATGTTTTTCTTTGATGGGATAAAAACATGCATCTCGATGAACTGATGAGGTCCAAGAACAAGACCACTGAAGTCCTCCTGGGAAAACTACTCTTTTGGGCACAAAATGCTATTTGGGCACTTTGCTGGTTGATTTTGAAGTGTGTCTGAAGTTGAGGATCATTTTATAAGCACTGATTGTTCTTCGAGCATTTTGTCAACTGGTTCTGATTTCTGTCTATGCTTGAGGCCATTTGTGAGCAATGAGTTGTCACTTGGGCATTTTGCCAACTGGTTCTGACATGTATCTACCATTGAGGGCTATTGATGTTGGAGAAATGCTTGCTTGGAACTCCATACTGGTCATCCTCTCAGCTGATTTGGGATAGTTCTGTCTTTTGGTGTGTGAATGTGTGCAATTGTTTCTTGTTGCCTTTTGTAAATTGGGAAATTCAGGTTCAATTCATTAAGAAAAAATTTTAGCCATGATATTATGACTAAAGGAAAGAAAGAAAGATGGTTTTTAAACTAATGTATGGCAAGAATATTCTTTAGACTACAGGAAAAAAAAAGTTTAAGATAACTGTTTTTGAAATTACCTCAACTGGTTCTTTTTGCATATGCAGTGAAGAAAAGCATCCTTGATAAAATACTTTTTTCCAAATTGTTATTCTGAGAGAACAAAATTTTGCCTATGAGAAAGCTTGAAATTGACTGTTATCATGTCCTTGAAATACAAACACAGCCCCCTTGGCCTAGGACTCCAGACTTGGGTTAATTAGGAAAATTCCAAGCCAAAGAGGGGGAAAAGGAGGGAGGAGAAAGAAGCCTTTTAAAATCAACTATGTAAATTTGACTATTCTGTTATTCATAAACAAATAAGCTTAATTGCAATGCCTAATATATTAAATGTAAAAAGATGAAACAATGAATCTGTGTCTGGATGTATTGTATGTCTCAATATGTGTCTTTGGATAATATTGCTGAGGCTAACTTATAAAGGAGTTCTATTTAATTGGTTTTTTAAAAAGTAAGCACTTACAAGACAAACAAGTGCAAATTTATCTACTTTTGTCTTGCATGACCAAGATGGAAACTAAGATGTCTGAGTTTATTAAACACACATTTTGCACCACATTTAAGTCATATTGTACTATGAAGAAATATGTTCTTAAATTTGCCAATCACAAAATACTGATATAGCAAATAGCTCAGTTGTTTCTTGGTTTTGTTAAGGCTTCAAGTTAAAAATTGTAACATATAAAAATGATTAGAGAACCATTTCAATATGTAAAGTGAGTAGGGTATGTATTGTCAGCCAGAGAAGTTACAAGGAAGTGAGATTTTTTTTTTTTAGGAAAAATGATGATAATAATTTTGTCCTACAGTTGGTTGATTCTAGATGGGAAAATAATGGACAAATTAATATGAAATCAGAAAATGATAAAAACTTTGTAAAAAAAGGAACTTCAAGAACTAATTTTGTACACTGTCAAGATTAAGGTTAGATTAAATTTAATTAGGTAAATGAATTTCTTTATTAACAGTATATTATGCAAGACTGATTATTTTTCTCTTGTTAAGATAAGAAAGGTCTCCTGGAATATTGATGTGATTTTGATAACAGGGAATTCTAATGGACAGTTACTGTTTTGCTTCTAACCAAACTTGTGACCCCAGTGTTCAGGATGGAAACAATTGTTTAATGAAATTGTCAGAGTATAAATACTCATAATGTGTAACACTGCTGGCTTTGAATTTACTACTTAAAATGAAAGTTGCTCAGTCATGTCCAACACTATACAGTCCATGGAATTCTCCAGGCCAGAATACTGGAGTGGGTAGCATTTCCCTTCTCCAGGGGATCTTCCCAACCCAGGTCTCCCACATTGTAGGTGGATTCTTTACCATTTGAGACATAAGAGAAGCCCTTACTACTTAAAGCACATGTGCAATTTTTGTGTGACAATTTGATATAAATGGCAAAATGCATTGTCTATAAAGCATTTCTCCTATTAACATACCTGTGAGCCTGTTCATAATGTCTGATTAGTTTTCCTCCAACATGGAGAACTAGACAAAAAAGAGGTCTAACATCGAGGGCCATGAATGGACCCAGAGCAGGCAAGCGAGTCATTCTGGCAATGCTGGAAAAATATGTTGACTATCAATGCTTTCTATGGAAAGGTTTGAAATTAAAAGGGGGAAATGATGAAGAAAATTTTCATATATTGTAGTGTGGGGAAATCATTCTGGCTTATAGTTGATTTAAATTGAAGTTTAGGTAGCCAAAACACCCTGATTGTGGCCTATTAAACATATATTGTACATCTGCTTTAACCATTAAGAAAAAAAGTACATTCAGAGTAGAATAAAAAGGTATTTTTTGACTATTATCCTCATGATAATATGTCTACTAATTTTGTTTGTCTAGTCCAGGTACTATGACAAAGTAATCAAAAAACAGAGGTAATGCTGAAAAAGAATACAAAATGTTGATGCTAAGTTTGAAACTCAAGATTATTTCCAACTCTGTGTCTATTTCGTAAATTAGGTAGGACTGTGACCCCCTCCATAGGAAGTAGCCAAGAGTGACCATTTCCCCATTCCCTCAAAGAGTTGGCAAAATTGGAATAGAAATGGAACTAAAACCAAGTTTCTCTTCTAAGTTTATGACTAACCTCTCTATTCAAAACTTTATTTACTCTCCCTCCTCAAGACTGAGAATTATCATAGAAAAGGAGGCTTGAAATGAAGCAGGATCTTATGGTCCCTACCTCTTTCCCCTATGTCCTCAGTTGGTCTTCTGTTTGTAAAAAAAATTTTAGCCAATGGATAAATTTAATCAAAGAAATGAGAAAATGCAGAAATAAGGGAAAACAGTCAAAGGAGATCAAATAATACTAGTTTCATCATTAAGCATAGTCAAGGACCTTTAGTTCCTTGTCAAAGACTATAGATAATATCCTGAACCATATCCTGTGAGCTGTCTTATAGATACTGAAACCCTACCAAGTGGAAGAAGTTAACTACATTATGACCTGAATATAGTTGTGAAATAAAAAGCCACAATTCTAAGAACTGGCCTCAAGGAAATGGGAATAAACTGATCCTGAAACTGAAGGTTGCTGCTGCTGCTGCTGCTGCTGCTAAGTCGCTTCAGTCGTGTCCAACTTTGTGCGACCCCACAGATGGCAGCCCACCAGGCTCCGCCGTCCCTGGGATTCTCCAGGCAAGAACACTGGAGTGGGTTGCCATTTCCTTCTCCAAAAACTGAAGGTTAACTATACTTAAAACAATTAAGATAATGCTGATCAGACCACTGATGATCAATTTCAAAATGACTGTCAGCGCCAACTGTGCTATTTCTGCACATAGTCCCATTCCTCTATCTATAAAAACCCTTGCCCACTGTTTGTCAGTTAGAGGGAATCCATCTTTGGACAGGAGTCTCCCCTCCCCTCTCCTCCCTGCTACTGGGATCCAAAATGAAGCAAACTTTCCTTTCCATCATCATGGCTTCTTTATTGGCTTCTGATGGTGAGCAGCTAGATCCCGGTTCTGGTTATATTTTCTCTCTAAACTCACAGTAGCAAGTTCATCTTGTTTCTTGAGTAATCACTTCTATCTGCTTCCAGATCATAAATACATTATGATCTATCTGGAAGAGAGTTGAGGAGATTATTTAATTATGAAGGTCACTTTCAGGTCACATAAGACTAAAATACTTTGTAAAAGTTTTATGAAAGGGAATGGCAGTCTTGCAAAATCTCACATCTGATTCCAATAATGTGAAATGGACAACATACAACTCAGGGAAGTGATTGAAATTTACTGGACCTGTCACCAAAGAGAATGTTGGCCAAGTTTTGGTGGCTAAATCAAAAGATACTTCCATGAAGTTGTGTGTTTGGTCTTTTTTTTTTTTTTTTTAATAGAGTACTGCAAAAATGTGGAAGTGGAAAGAAGTTGGAGACACAGTCATGAGAAGGAGAAAAAACACATCAGTCACTTTGCTGAGTTCTTTCCCCATATGCATGTACAGTGTGCAGAAATGCCAACTGTCAGTAACCCAAAGGAGCAATATATGCAGTAAAGACGGACTTAGAAGAATTTTTCAGGGGCCTATGATGATGGAATTCCTGAAGAAGGTATAATAGATGAATCTCAGGACAGCATACCTGTTCCACATCAGTGACCATGAGGCTGTTTGTGTACTACATTTGCCAAGACTTTCTGCCTTCTCTACATGAAACAACTAGATGTATATTTCTTTCTTTGTTTGAATTAATTCAGTTTAACTCTATGATCCTGTGTTTGTGCACTACTCGAAATCATTAGTTTGTTAGACTTAACCACCTCTTTATTTTCAGTGCCTGGCACATAGGAGATGTGATCATTAACTTTATGCATCCATTTAGTCAAGCTGTGTTGTCCATGGTCTAGATGTTACTATGAAGGTATTTTAACTGGGATTAGTATTTAAATCAGCAGACTTTGAATCAAGCAGATTACTCTTCGTTGTGTGGATGGGCTCATCCAATCAGCAAAAAGCCTTGTGAAAAAAGACTAAGATTCCCTGAAAAGGAAAGAATTCCACCTCCAAATTCAAGACTGCAACATTAGATCTTACCTCAGTTTCCAGTGTTCTGGCTTGTCCTGCAGAATTCAGGCTTGTTAGCCTACATAATCCAGAGAAGGCAATGGCACCCCACTCCAGTACTTTTGCCTGGAGAATCCCATGGATGGAGGAGCCTGGTGGGCTGCAGTCCATGGGGTCACTAAGAGTCGGACACGACTGAGTGAATTCCCTTTCACTTTTCACTTTCATGCATTGGAGAAGGAAATGGCAACCCACTCCAGTGTTCTTGCCTGAAGAATCCCAGGGACAGGGGAGCCTGGTGGGCTTCGGTCTATGGGGTCGCACATAGTCGGACACGACTGAAGTGATGCAGCAGCAGCAGCAGCCTACGTAATCACAGAACCAATTCCTTATAATAAATTTCTCTGTTTCTTTCCCTTTGTGCTTCTCTCTGTCTCTTTTTCTCTATCTCACTGTCTCTGTGTATAGCTATCTCTCTTTCTCTCACACAATGAAAGATGAACCCCCAGGTCAATAGGTGTCCAATATACTACTGGAGAAGAGCAGAGAAATAGCTCGAGAAGGAATGAAGAGGCTGAGCCAAAGCAAAAACAACACCCCATTGCAGATGTGTCTGGTGGTGAAAATAGAGCACAATGCTGTAAACAATATTACATAGGAACCTGGAAAGGGAGGTCCATGAAGTGGCTAAACAGGAGATGGCAAGAATGAACGTTGACATTTTAGGAATCAGTGAACTAAAATGGACAGGGATGGCACATTTAATTCAGATGACAATTATATCTACTATGGTGGGCAAGAATCTCTTAGAAGAAATGGAGTAGCCCTCATAGTCAACTGAAGAGTCCAAAATGCAGTACTTGGGTGTGATCTCAAAAACAACATAATGGTTTCTGTTCATTTCCAAGGCAAACCATTAGATATCACAGTAATCCAAGTCTATGCCCCAACCACTAATGCTGAAGAAGCTGACGTTGAACAGGTCTGTGAACACCTAAAAGACCTTCTAGAACTAACACACACAAAAATGTGTCCTTTTCATCATAGAGGACTGGAATGGAAAAGTAGGAAGTCAAGAGATACCTGGAGTAACAGGCAAGTTTGATCTTGGAATACAAAATGAGACAAGGCAAAGGCTAACAGAGTTTTGCCATGAGAATATACTGGTTTTCCAACAACACAAGAGAAGACTCTGCACATGGACATCACCAGATGGTCAATACAGAAATCAGATTAATTATATTCTTTGCAGCTGAAGATAGAGAAGCTCTATACAGTCAGCAAAAACTGTGGCTTAGATGATGAACTCTTTATTGCAAAATTCAGACTTAAATTGAAGAAACTAGGGGAAACCACTAGGCCACTAAGGTATGACCTAAGTCAAATCACTTATGATTATATAGTGGAAGTGACAATAGATTCAAGGGATTAGATCTGATAGAGTGCCTGAAGAAATATGGACAGAAGTTCACAACACTGTACAGGAGGCAGTGATCAAACCATCCCCAAGAAGAAGAAAGGCAAAATGGTCGTCTGAGGAGGCCTTACAAATAGCTGAAAAAAGAAAAGAAGCAAAAGGCAAAGGAGAACAGGAAAGACATACTCATCTGAACGCAAAGTTCCAAAGAAGAGCAAAGAGAGATAAGAAGCCTCCCTAAGTGAACAACGCAAAGAAGAATTAGAGGGAAAATATAGAATGAGAAAGACTAGAGATCTCTTCAAGAAAATTAGAGATATCAAGGGAACTTTTCATGCAAAGATGGGTACAATAAAAGACAGAAACAGTATGGATCTAACAGAGGCAGATGATTTTAAGAAGAGATGGCAAAAATACACAAGAAGAACTATATAGAAAAAAAAGATCTTAGTGATCTGGATAGCCACAATGTGTGATCACTCACTTAGAGCCAGATCTTCTGGAGTGTGAAGTCAAGTGCGCCTTAGGAAGCATCACTAAGAACAAAGCTAGGGAAGGTTATGGAATTTCAGTTGAGCTATTTCAAATTCTAAAAGATGATGCAGTTAAAGTACTGCACTCAATTTGGAACACTCAGCAGTGGCCACAGGACTGGAAAAGGTCAGTTTTCATTCCAATCCCAAAGAAGGGTAATTCCAAAGAATGTTCAAACTATGGTGCAGTTGTACTCATTTCACACGCCAGCCAGGTCATGCTCAGAATCCTTCAAGCTAGGCTTCAACAGTACATGAACTGAGAACTTCCAGATATACAAGTTAGATTTAGAAAAGGTAGAGGAACCAGAGATCAAGTTGCCAACATCCATTGGATCATAGAAAAAGCTGGAGAATTCAGAAAAACATCAACTTCTGCTTCACTGACTATGCTAAAACCTTTGTCTCTGTGGTTCACAACAAACTGTGGAAAATTAAAGATATAAGAATGTCAGACCACCTTACCTGCCTCCTGCAAAACCTGTATACAGGTCGAGAAGCAACAATTAGAACCGGACATGGAACAGTAGACTGATTCCAAATTGGGAAAGGAGTACGTTAAGGCTGTATATTGTCACCCTGCTTATTTAACTTATATGCAAAGTACATCATGCAAAATGCTAGGCTGGATGAAGCACAATCTGGAATCAACATTTCAGGGAGAAATACCAATAACCCCAGACAAGCAGATGACACTACCCTAATGGGAGAAAGTGAAGAGGAATTAAAGAGCCTCTTGATAAATGTGATAAAGGTGAAAGAGGAGAGTGAAAAAACTGCCTTAAAACTCAACATTCAAAAATTGAAGATCATGGCATCTTGTCCCATCAATCATGGAAAATAGATGGGGAAACAATGGAAATAGTGACAGACTTTATTTTCTTGGGCTCCAAAATCACTGCAGCTGCTCACTGTATCCCTGAAATTAAAAGATGCTTACTCCCTGGAAAAAAATCTATGACAAACCTAGACAGAGTTTTAAAAAGCAGAGACATTACATTTCTGACAAAGGTCCATATAGTCAATGACTATGGTTTTTCCAATGGTCATGTACAGATGTGAGAGTTGGACAATAAAAAAGGCTGAGTGCCAAAGAATTGATGCCTTCTTACTCTGGTGCTGGAAAAGACTCTTGAGAGTCTCTTGAACAGTAAGGAGATCAAACCAATCAATCCTAGAGGAAATCAAACCTAAATATTCATTGAAGGACAGAAGCTGAAGCTAAAGCTTCAATATTTTGGCCACTGATGCAAAGAGCTGACTCATTGAAAAAGACTCTGATGCTGGGAAAGATTAAAGACAGGAGGAGAAGGGGAAAACAGGGTGAGATGGTTGGATGGCATCAACAACTCAATGGACATACGTTTGAGCATACTCCAGGAGACAGTGAAGAACAGGGAAGCCTGGTGTGCTGTAGTCTATGGGGTGCAAAGAGTCATACACAACTAAGTGACTGAATGACAACAACAATAGATATCTACAAATAAGATACATTTATATTCTACTGTTTCCATTTTTGGGAAAACCCTGCTAACATAGACTGGGCTTTCTTTTGTTTAAATTTTATTTTATTTTTAAACTTTACATAATTGTATTAGTTTTGCCAAATATCAAAATGAATCCACCACAGGTATACATGTGTTCCCCACCCTGAACCCTCCTCCCTCCTCCCTCCCCATACCATCCCTCTGGGTCGTCCCAGTGCTTTAGCCCCAAGCATCCAGTATCGTGCATTGAACCTGGACTGGCATCTCGTTTCATACATGATATTTTACATGTTTCAATGCCATTCTCCCAAATCTTCCCACCCTCTCCCTCTCCCACAGAGTCCATAAGACTGTTCTGTACATCAGTGTCTGTTTTGCTGTCTCGTACACAGGGTTATTGTTACCATCTTTCTAAATTCCATATATATGCGTTAGTATACTGTATTGGTGTTTTTCCTTCTGGCTTACTTCACTCTGTATAATAGGCTCCAGTTTCATCCACCTCATTAGAACTGATTCAAATGTATTCTTTTTAATGGCTGAGTAATACTCCATTGTGTATATGTACCACAGCTTTCTTATCCATTCATCTGCTGATGGACATCTAGGTTGCTTCCATGTCCTGGCTATTATAAACAGTGCATATTTTTGAGATGAATGAATAGGAGTGAGAGAGGGGATGTGGCACAGCCTTACTTTTTTCAATGAGCATATTTTACAGGAGTGTTGGGGCCGGATATTCCACATTAAGACATTATTTAATAATATTAATTACCTGAAGAACTCACAGATGTATACACTGTTCTTTCACAGATATTCAAAAAGTCATCAGTGGATTAAAACCTATGTAATAGACATGTGGGCTCTTTGTTTTGAAAACTTAAAAATATTAAAGGAATTGATTTCTTCTAGAGCAGGATTGTCTTGCATCTTGGCAAGTAAGCCCACTCCAGCTCCAGTAGACAACCCTTTTAAGTGGAGCAGAGCCCTCCAAGACATTGAGTATGTATTGTAAATAGGAGATTCCAGTTTAAAACTTTTTATCCAATATAAGAATAAACTAAAATAGAGAAACATTACATGTACTTCATTAAAAAAAAATTTTATCCAAAGCTTCTTGATTTAATGAGTGGTTAAAGTTCTATGTATGTTGTAAATGCATGCTATGCAAATTTCCTATAATTTTTCACATGTTTAACCAAAAGTCATTTCTGCATTGTCAAACACAGTGCCCAAAGTCTTGTATTGCTGGGTTCATTAAACCATTCTTAGAAAAGAAGTAAATTAGAGATGAAGAACTGGTTTAGAAAGAAAGACTGCTGGACTCTGTGGGAGAGGGAGAGGGTGGGATGATTTGGGAGAATGACATTGAAATATGTATAATATCATATATGAAACGAGTCGCCAGTCCAGGTTCGATGCATGATACTGGATGCTTGGGGCTGGTGCACTGGGACAACCCAGAGGGATGTTATGGGGAGGGAGGAGGGAGGAGGGTTCAGGATGGGGAACACATGTATACCTGTGGCTGATTCATTTAGATATATGGCAAAACCAATATAATATTGTAAAGTTAAATAAAATAAAATTTAAAAAAATTAATAAAAAAAGAAAAAAGAAAAAAAGAATTGTGTGACTTAGGAAATTAAATAAGCCTCCATCTAAAGAAGATTATAGGGTAGTTTAACATGAAATTGGAGTGTTTGTTGTTCTATTTCAAGTGTGTGTGTGTTGAATTGTGTGTTGTTCTACTCTGAGTTCTTTTCTTACTCTAACACTCAGGGATTTTTCTATACTCTTAATGAAGGTTGATATTTTATTCTACTTTATTAATATTACAACCATTATTTTATTTCTATTTGTTTTGCATAGCTTAATCTATCCTTTATTGTCTTAGTTATGAGTCAGTAAGCTATTTTTGCAAAGAATCAAACAAATATTTTAGGCTTTGTTGGCCATAAGGTCTCTGTGACAACTACTCAGCAAACAACTGCTAGAGATAATGTATAAACAGCTGGGCATGGCTGTGTTCCAGTAAAAGCTTACTTACAAAAATAAGCAGTGAGCTGGGCTCGGTTTGGCCTGCAGGCCGTTGTTTTCTGCCCCTTCTTCTAAACTTTGATGTCACTTGTATCCTCTAAAATTAGATTGTATCTTATTCAATGAATCTGAGAGTTTAACTCACTTAAATTTACATATTTTCAAAGTGATGCTCTTGGACTTTATTTCTATCATTTTGTTTTACGGCTTCCCCTTTTAAGGTATCCATATATTTTCCTTAGCTTTATGGACAGTTTTCTTTGCTTGTCTCTTCTCTGGCATTTAGAAAGTTGTGTATATTATTGTTTTTGCTGTTTGGTTTTATTGCTTAAAATTTTCATATGTATTCTCTAACATGTTTCTGTGTCCTAGTCATCAGGGCTGTTCAGAAATGTTCCAGTTCTTGGCTTTCCTGGGAAAACCTTTTTATTTAATGGTGATAGGATTGTATTTTTCTTATTTAAAGTTAGATGTGGCCACATAAGTACTTTGGCCAATAATATGTGAATGGTGGCGATGTGTCACTTTCAGGAGGTGCTGAAGAGTGAGTGAACAACTTACCATGTTTCTTTTTTCATGTCTTAACAATTTTGGATGTGTGAATAGAGATGCATCTTCTGCCTAGGTCCCTGATTGACTATGATATATGGAGCCTTCCTGCTGACCTGTCACAAGTAGAAAGAAATATTTGTGATTTTGAACAATGAAGCTTGGGGCCACAGCAAAATTGACATTATCCTGAGTGATGGAAAACCTAATACCTTGAAGTGGGATGTTGCTGTTGTTCAGTTGCTAAGTTGTATCTGACTCATTGCAACCCAATAGACCATAGCCCACCAGAGTCCTCTGTCCATGGGTTTTTCCATGCAAGAATACTGGGGTGAGTTGCCATTTCCTTCTATAGAGGATCTTCCCAGACCAAAAATCAAACCGTGTCTCCTGCACTGGTAGGCAAAGTCTTTGCCACTGAGCCACCAGGGAAGTCTATGCCAATAATCTAGAAAAGGGAATGAAGAGAATCCAAAATTTGGGGTCTTACAGGGTTGGAAGAGGCAACTGATTCTTAACTCAATAAATAAATAAATATAAAACTGAGAAGATCTTTGATTAAAACTCAGTCTTGGGATAAAAATCAAATTAAGGGTGCAGCCACCCCACCCACTATTATAGTCTTTGAGTGGATTAAGGTGTCAAGGTCCAGCCAGAGAACTGGTTTCGAGTAAGTCCATTCAATTGAGTGGGGGAAAAAAAAATCTCAGGGTGTTGCTCTCCTATTGATATCTGCAAGGCTAAGGAAATTGCAGTTCACTCAACACACGGGTGGGGAAGAGAGAGAAGGAGAGAAACAGAGGAAATGGGAGTATGTATGAGTGTGGGTGGGGGCAAAGGAGGAAGCATAGCTGGGAGAAGGCAAAAAATACAGCAGCATAGAAAAATACATATAGAAAAGGCTATGGTCCTGGCTCCTGATACTTGGAGCTGAACTGGAACTGAATGCATAGGAAGGTAAGTTTTTGAGAGTTGTACTGTCAGAAGAACCATTTGCCTGGACTACAATAGGCTGTAACCATTTGAGACTGACTGTGATCCTTGAGCTCCTAAACATAAATGGATGTAGATAATAGGAAAAGCTGCTTAGTCAGGAAGGAGGGCAGAGTCCCTAAAGTCCATTTCCAGGTGTGGTCATGGAGCATAACTAAGCAAACAGAACTACTAGGACATGGAGCTAGGGGCACAGGACACCAAACTTCCAGAAAGTGGAATCAGGACCAAAACAAAAACACCACCCACTCCCAGTGGTATCTAAGCATTATCAAAGTATCATCACAAGAATATGGCATATTTTCAGTACCCCTGGAGAGGCTGGGAGTTTAGCACAAGTTTAATCTCCTTTATCTCCACCCCAATGTGTCTTGACATAATTTGAAATTTGTAGATCCAGGTTTCCATTGTAATTTAAAAAAACCAGAGTCATTGTGTAACTTTTTTCTCCCAGAAAATAATATTAACATTTGTGTTCAGTATTGAACTCAAAATTGAAATAATTCCCTGGTGGCTCAGAGGGTAAAGCGTCTGCCTGCAATGCAGGAGACCTGGGTTCGATCCCTGGGTCAGGAAGATCCCCTGGAGAAGGAAATGGCAACCCACTCCAGTACTCTTGCCTGGAAAATCCCACGGACAGAGAAACCTGGTAGACTACAGTCCATGGGATCGCAAAGAGTCGGACGTGACTGAGCGACTTCACTTTCACTTTCCATGCTTAGTTTGCTTCAGAGAATAAGTTCAGTCTTATGAGATCTTTTTTTATGAGCTCTTAATTTTCTTTAATTCTTCTAGCAATTTCTTCAAGAAAAGTGAAGGAACTGTGACAGGGCAACTGTATTATCTCAGGCACAACGTGGAGTTCTTAAGATTCCCTGGATATTTAATCTCCACAAAGAGCGGTGATTCAGTGTGAAGCCTTAGGCCAGACAGCCTAACATATATTTTTCATCTGGAGGATGAAAGGATATCAAAGCTTTTGACCTCTGATGAATTTTGTTATAAAAAGTATTATCTGATGTAGTATTTATACTATACATGCAAATATTACTTTCTTAAAATAGATATCACCAAAGATCCATGGTAAGTTTATAGCAAGAATAACATTTCAAAACTACGTTCCACACGCACCGAATACTACCAGCATCTAGATTCAATGAAATTCAGTCATTTAGGTATAAGCCTGATCTGCCTTTTGATAAATTTGTATGCAGGTCAGGAAGCAACAGTTAGAACTGGACATGGAACAACAGACTGGTTCCAAATAGGAAAAGGAGTTCGTCAAGGCTGTATATTGTCACCCCGTTTATTTAACTTCTATGCAGAGTACATCATGAGAAACGCTGGACTGGAAGAAACACAAGCTGGAACCAAGATTGCTGGGAGAAATATCAATAACCTCAGATATGCAGATGACACCACCCTTATGGCAGAAAGTGAAGAGGAACTCAAAAGCCTCTTGATGAAAGTGAAAGTGGAGAGTGAAAAAGTTGGCTTAAAGCTCAACATTCAGAAAACAAACATCATGGCATCTGGTCCCACCACTTCATGGGAAATAGATGGGGAAACAGTGGAAACAGTGTCAGACTTTATTTTTCTGGGCTCCAAAATCACTGCAGATGGTGACTGCAGCCATGAAATTAAAAGACGCTTACTCCTTGGAAGGAAAGTTATGACCAACCTAGATAGCATATTCAAAAGCAGAGACATTCCTTTGCCAACAAAGGTCCAGCTAGTTAAGGTTATGGTTTTTCCTGTGGTCATGTATGGATGTGAGAGTTGGACTGTAAGAAGGCTGAGTGCCGAAGAATTGGTGCTTTTGACCTGTGGTGTTGGAGAAGACTCTTGAGAGTCCCTTGGACTGCAAGGAGATCCAACCAGTCCATTCTAAAGGAGATCAGCCCTGGGATTTCTTTGGAAGGAATGATGCTAAAGCTGAAACTCAAGTACTTTGGCCACCTCATGCGAAGAGTTGACTCATTGGAAAAGACTCTGATGCTGGGAGGGATTGGGGGCAGGAGGAGAAGGGGACGACAGAGGATGAGATGGCTGGATGTCATCACTGACTTGATGGATGTGAGTCTGAGTGAACTCTGGGAGTTGGTGATGGACAGGGAGGCCTGGCATGCTGTGATTCATGGGGTCGCAAAGAGTCAGACATGATTGAGTGACTGATCTGATCTGGTCTGATCTGATCTGATTTATTGTGAACTTCTACCAATGTGAGCTCTGTGGTAGATGTTTGTGTATAGAAGCTGCTGGAGTTGGGTGATCGGTTGCACTCATGGGTGCAAGCAGTACACAGAGGGAAGTTTGAATGATAAATGGCTTCAATGAGGGGAAAAAAAACCTCAAATAAACAACTCTGTACCTCAAGGAACAGACATAGAAGAACAAAGTCCAGTTAGCAGAAGGAATAAATTAGCAAAGAACAAGACCAAAAATAAGTGAAATCGAGACAAAAAGACAATAGAAAAGATCCACAAAATCAAGTGCTTTGAAAAGATAAAATTGACAAACTTCTAGACAAAAAAGGGAGAATATATAAATCATAAATGAAAAAGGAGACATTACAACTAATACAAAGGATCACAAAAGACTACTAACAATTACATGGGAACATTTTAGATAACCTAGAAGAAATATCTTCATTTCTAAAATCGTGTAACCCAGGGTTTCTCTGATGGCTCAGATAGTAAAGAGTCAGCCCATACTGCAGAAGACCCAGGTTCCATCTCTGGGTCAGGAAGATCCCCTGGAGAAGGGAATAGAAACCCTCTGTAGTATTCTTGCCTGAAGAATTCCATGAACAGAGGAGCCTGTCAGGCTACAGTTATGGGGTCACAAAGAGTTGAACACAACTGAGTGACTAACACTTTCATATAACCTACCAAGACTAAATAATGATAAAATAGAAAATATGGACAGATGAATAACAAGAGACAGAATCAATAATAAAAATTCTCTCAAGAAAGAAAATACAGATCAGATAACTTCACTGGTGAATTTTAATAAATATTTAAAAAAGAATTTATACTAACCATCCTCAAATATTTCCAAAAAATTAAAGAAGATGGGACATTTTCAAACTCAAGCCAGACTATAAGAAAAGAAAATTACAGACCTGTAACCTTGATTAACACAAATGTAAAATTATTCAATAAAAGTCCAGGAAACTGAATTAAACCACACATTAAAAGGATCATACACCATGATAAACTTACATTTACCACTTTGGTGCAAAACAAGTGAAGAACTGATGTCTTTGAACTGTGGTGCTGGAGAAGACTCCTGAGAGCCCCTTGGACAGCAAGGAGATCAAACCAGTCAATCTTAAGGGACATCAACCCTGAATACTAGTTGGAGGGACTGATGCTGAGGCTGAAACTCCAGTATTTTGGTCATCTATTGCGACAGCTGACTCACTGTAAAAGTCCCTGATGCTGTGAAAGATTAAGGGCAGAAGGAGAAGAGGGCATCAGAGAATGAGATGGTTGAATGGCATCACCGATGCAATGGATATGAACTTGAGCAAACTTCAAGAGACGGTGAGTGACAGGAGTCCTGGTGTGCTGCAGGGTCCATAGGGTCACAGAGAGTCAGACACGATGGGCAACTGAACAACATATGCAAATTAATCAAAGTGATACACTATTTAACAAAAGGCAGCATAAAAATCATATGATCATCTCATTACAGACAGAAAAAGCATTTGACAAAATCCAATAGCTTTTCATGATAAAAATTCTCAATCAACTGTGTTTAGAGGGAATGTATCTCAACATAATTAGGTTCCTATATTTTTCAGGAACAATATAAGAATACCTACTCTTACCATTTCTATTCAACATAGTACTTAAAATCCTACCTAGCGCAATTAGACAAGAAAAAAATTGAAGGCATCTAACGAAGAAAGGAAAAAATAAAAGCCTCTGTTTACTGATGGTATAATCTTACATATATATAAAACCCTAGAGACTCCACCAAAAACTGTTAAAGCTAATAAATGAATTCAGTAAAATCATAGATTCAACACCAACACACAGAATGTTTCATTTCTCCATACCAACAACAAAACATCTGAAAAGAAATTAAGAAAACAAATCTTATTTAATTATTGGAATAATTAATGCTATCAATACATCCATGATATGTAAAACAATCTAAGTATTCAATATATTTATTATCAAAATTCAATGATATTTCTTAGAGAAATAGAAAAATAATCTTAAAATTTGTTTGGAACTACAAAACCTTGATAGCCAAAGCAATTTCAGACTAGAAGAGCAAAACTGAAGACATTGTACTTCCTAATTTCAAAATACATTACAAAGCTATCATAATCACAATAGTATGGTACTGGCATACAATATGCCAATGGATACAGAACACATAGCACAGAAATAAACTCAGGCATATAGAGTCAACCAATATTTGACAAAGATACCAAGAATACACAATGGGGAAAGGATAACATTTTCAATAAATGGTACTGGGAAAACTGGACATCCACATTAAAAAGGATGGAATTGGACTATTATCCTAAGCCATATGCAAAAATCAACTCAAGTGTGTTAAAGACTTAAAATGAAACCTGAAACCATTAATATCTTAGAAGAAAACAAAGAGGAAAAAATTGACATCAGTATTGGTAATTATTTTTTGCATATGACACAAAAAAACAGAGAATATGAGCAAAAATAAACCAATGGGGCTATATGCAACTAAATTTTTTCTATGTAGCTATTGATACAATCAACAAAATTAAGATGCAACCTATAGAATGTGAGAAAATGTTTGAAAACCAAATAATCAATTAGTGATTAATGTCCAAAATATATCTGGAATTAACACACTTCAACAGGAGACAGTCCCAAGATGGCAGAAGAATAAGATGGGGAGACCACTTTTTCCCCAACAAATTCATCAAAAGATCATTTGAATGTGGAGTAGCTTTCACAAAACAACTTCTTTCTGGAGGTTGGTGGAGGACACCAGACACCCAGAAAGGCAGCCCAATCTCTTCAAAAGGAGGTAGGGAAAAATATAAAAGACAAAAATGATGAAAGATTTAGGGATGGAGACCCATCCTGGGGAGGGAGTCAAGAAGGAGGAGAAGTTTCCACACAAAAGGACATCCTTTCACAGGCTTCAGCGGGGAGATTTGGAATCTCAGAGAGCAAAATAACCAGGAAAACAAAACAAAACAGAATACGTGCCTAACTGCGACTACCAGTGGAGAAACGGCTCAGACGCTCATGTCTGCCAGCAGGGAGTGGGGACTGGGCAGAGATGTGTCGGTCCTTAGGGTAAGGATGGGCCTTGAATGCTCTGAGGACAATCTGAGGGAGCTAATGTGATATAGCAATCCAGACCATGGGATCGCCAGAAAGGTAAAAATTATGAAAAAACAACCTTTCCCCTGAAAGGCTCTAACACTGCATGGTGATCCCTGGTACACTCACAGAACAAAAGATTACACCCTAGTGAATATCAAAGGAGAGCAGGCAGACTGCCTTTTAGCCTCCCCACCCCCCCACCCCCCAGAGACAGAGAGGCAGGTGTGCAACAGCCAGAGCTTGAAGGCAAGGGATGGCTGCAATCTCGGCCCTACAGACCACATCTTCCACCAAACTGTGAGCAAGCTGCCAGTTGCTAACCACGTCTTTCTGGGATCCTGGATGGTTCACACAGGCCAGGAGTGTCACAGCCTGAGATCAGCCCCCAGAGGAGACACACAGCATACATGGAACTGTGCCCTCATGCCTGGGAACTGAGTGGCCAGGACCAGGGAGGTGCATAAGATGCCTGGCCCACCTGGGACAGTGCACTTGCCAAGCACCTGGTCGCCTGAGTGGCTTGGACCTGGGCCTGGGAAGGGCACAAAACTCACAGCCCATCTGGGTCTGTGCTCTTGCAGAACACCCAAGAATCTGAGCATCTTAGACCTGGGATGTGCATGAAATGCAGGGCTCACTTGGGACAGTGCCCTAGTAGGGCACCCTGGAGCCTGAGCAATGTGAACCTGGGAAGTACACGCTGCCTTGGGCAAGCCCAGTGTGGGCCACCCACTGTGAGCAATCCCCACATATGCCAATGATATTTGCAGTGCCCCTCCTTGTCCACATTGCAACTGAACAAGTGAGCCTGAATAAGTGGTCACCTTAGCCCCCTCATGTGAGGGTGGAAATTAGACACTGAAGAGACTTGCAAACAGAGGATGCCAAAATAAACAAAGGTGGCAGAACTGTCCTGGAAGTGACAGGTGCAACAGATTAAAACCCTGCAACTGATGCCGAGACTATGCATTTGAGGGAGCAACTATAGACTTTGAGAACAAGTACATGCTGGAACAAGGGACTATCTGACACTAAACTAGCCCCACACTGCCCACAACTGCTACAGAGAAATTCCTCTGACTTAAAAAAAAAAAAAATTAGTTCTCCTTTAACTTTCATTTTTATAGCCTACTATTGAAAGTGAAAGTGAAGTCGCTCAGTCATGTCTGACTCTTTGTGACCCCATGGACTGTAGCCCACCAGGCTCCATGGGATTTCCCAGGCAAGAGGACCGGAGTGGGGTGCCATTGCCTTCTCCAAAGGTGCAGCCATCCCATCTATATTATAGCCTTTGTGTGGATAAGGTGTCAAGGCCCAGCCAGGGCACTGGTTCCTAGTAAATCCATTCAGTTGGGCAAAAAACTCAGGGTGCTGCTCTCCTATCGATATCTGTACAGCTAAGGAAATTGCAGTTCACTCAACTCAGGAGTGGGGGAGAGAAGGAGAGAAACAGAGGATGTAGGAGTATGTATGTGTATAGGCAAAGGAAGAAGCATAGCCGGGAAAAGGTAAAGAAATACAATGGTATAGACATACATAAAGGGAAGGCTGTGATCATGGATACTGACACTTGGAGCTAACTGGAATTAAACAGATAGGAAGCTAAGTTTTTGAGAGAGTTGTACTGTCAGAGGAACCATTTGCCTAGACTGAAATAGACTATAACTATTTGGGACTGAAAGTGATCCTTGGTCTCCCAAACATCAGTGGTTGTAGGCTATCAACAGGAAAAGCCGCTTAGTCAGAAAGGAGGGCAGAGTACCTAAAGTCCATTTCAGGTAGGACCACGGAGCATAGCTGAACAAGCAGAAGCTTCCAGAGCATGGAGCTAGGGGCACAGAACACCAAACTTCCAGGAAGTGGAATCAAGACCAAATCAGAAACATTACCCACCCCAGGGATATATCAGAATTAATGAAGTGTGGTCAGAAGTAAATGGCATACACTCAGTACCCCTTATGAAGGCTGGGAGTTAAGCACAAGTTTAGTCTTCTTTCATCTCCAGCCCAATGTGTCTTGACATAATTTGAGATTTTCAGATCTAGGTTTCCATTGTTATTTTTAAAAACCAGGGTTATTATTTAATTATTTTTCCAAAAGATAACACTGACATTTTTATTCAGTTTTGTACTACAAATTGAAAATAATTACTAGACACTTCTAAGTTTAGTTGACTTCAGAGAATAAATCTAGTCTTGTGAGTTCTCTATTTTGAAGCTCTTAATTTTCTTCCATTCTTTTAGTAATTTAAGAAAAGTGAGGGAACTGTGACTAGGCCGCTGCATTATTTCAGGCACAACATGTAGCTCTTAAGACTTCCTGAGTATTTTACCTCCACACCCAGTAGTGACTCTGTGTGCAGCCACAGGCAAGTTTAACATATCTGTTTCATTTCTGGATGATGAAAAGATATTAAATATTTCTAATCTCTGATGGATTTTGTATTATACAAAGTTTTATCTAATGTTAAAAATCATCATTTACATAGAAGTATTTTTTTTTCTGAAATAGACACCATCAACGGTCAAGGATAATTTTATAAAAAGGAAAAAGTTTCAAGACTACTTTCCATTTGCTCTGAATCCTTCCAGCATCTTTGGATTCAATGGACCTTTATCATTCAGGTCTAAATATTTGTTGTATTGAGCTTCCACTGATATGAGTTCTGTGGTAGGTGTTTTGTGTGTAAAGTTGATAAAGTTGGAGGATCTGTTTCCACTCATGGGCACAAGCAGTACCCAGGGAACTCTGAAGGATAAATGCCTACATTAAGGGGGGAAAAGTCTCAAATAAATAACCAAATTTTGTACCTCAAGGGATAGAAGAACAAACAAAGCCCAAAGTTAGCAGAAGGAAGGAATTAACAAACATCAGAGCAAAAATAAGTGAAATAGAAATAATAAAAACAATAGTAAAGATCACCAAAACTGAGTTTTTAAGAAGATAAAATTCACAAACCTTTCTGACTGAGAAAAAAAGGAGAATAATCAAAATTTAAATCAGAAAATAAAGAGGAGACTTTGCAACTGATACTATAAATGCAAAGGATCACGAGAGACCATTAAGAAACACATGCCAAGAAACCCATGTAACCTACCAAGACTGAATAATGATAACACAGAAAATATGAGCATACAAATAGCAAATAAAGAGACAGAATCAGTAATAAGAATCTCCCAGTAAGGAAAATCCAGACCAGATGACCTTACTGGTGAATTCTACCAAGAATTTAAAGAAGAATTAGTACTAGTATTTCAAAAAAAAATGAAGATAGGGCATTTTAAGCTCATTTTATAAGACCAGAATTAACCTGATATCAAAGCCAGACAAGGACACTATAAGAAAAGAAAATTACAGATCAATAACCTGGAAGAACACAGAAATAAAATTCTTCAAACAGAATTAAACAGCACATTAAAAGGATAATAAGTGAGTGAGTGAAAGTCACTCAGTCATGTCCAACTCTTTGCGACTTCATGGACTATAAGTTCATGGAATTCTCCAGGCCAGAATACTGGAGTGGGTAAACTTTCCCTTCTCCAGGGGATCTTCCCAACCCAGGGATTGAACCCAGGTCTCTTGCATTGCAGGCAGATTTTTTACCAGCTGAGCCACAAGGGAAGCCCAAGAATACTAGAGTGGGTAAGCTATCCCTTTTCCAGTGGATCTTCCCAACCCAGGAATCAAACCATGGTCTCCTGTATTGCAGGCGGATTCTTTACCAACTGAGCTATTTGGGAACATGATAAACTAATATTTACCCCCAATGGCAACCCACTGCAGTCCTCTTGCCTGGAAAATCCCATGCATGGAGGAGCCTGGTAGACTGCAGTCCATGGGGTAGCTAAGAGTCAGATACGACTGAACGACTTCATTCTCACTTTTCGCTTTCATGCATTGGAGAAGGAAATGGCAACCCACTCCAGTGTTCTTTCCTGGAGAATCCCAGGGATGGGGGAGCCTGGTGGGTTGCTGTTTATGGAGTCGTGCAGAGTCGGACATGACTGAAGCGACTTAGCAGCAGCAGCAACAGTGTCCCTTGGGTGCAAGAGGATTCAATACATATAAATTAATCAAAGTGATACAACATATTAACAGAATGAGGGATAAAGATCATATGATCATCTCAATACACACAAAAAAAGCACTTGAAAAAAATTCAATAGGTTTTCATGATAAAATTTGTCAATAACCTGAGTGTGGAGGGAATATATCTCACATAATCAAGTTCATATATGTTCAGGAAAACATAAGGATACCCACTTTTACCACTTTTACCCTAATTGCCTAGAGAAATTAGGCAAAACAAAAAAGAAAGAAAAGGCATCCAGGTCAGAAAAGAAAAAGTAAAAGCCTGTTTTGCAGATGATATGATCCTGTATATAGAAAATCCTAAAGACTCCACCAAAAATTGGTAAACTAACAAATGAATTCAGTAAAGTAGACTAAAAATCAATACACAAAATCAGTTTCATCTCTATATATGAACAAAAAAACCTTCTGAGAAGAAATTAAGAAAACAAATCTAATTTACAATAATAATATCAAAAAGAATAAAAGACTGGGGAATAAATTTAGCCATGGAAATGAAATATCTGTATAATAAGCCCACAACTTGATAAAAGAAATTGTAGATGACACATAAATGGAAAGATACCTTGTTTTCATGGATTGAAATAATTAATATTGTCAAAATATCCATGATACCTAAAGCAATCTGCAAATTTTATGTAACACTTATTGAAATTCCAATGGCATATTTTAGGGAAATAGACAAACAACCCTAAAATTTGTGGAACCACAAAAGACCTAGAAAAGCTATAGCAATCTCAAGCTAGAAGGACAAAACAGGAGACATCATAATTCCTGATGTCAAAATATATTATAAAACTTTCATAATCAAAATAGTATGGTACTGGCATAAAAACAAACACATATACCAATGGAACAGAATATATAGCCCAGAAAAGCATATACGGTTTTTTGACAAAGATACTAATTTTTGACAAACATACCAAGAATACACAATGGGGAAAGAATAATCTTTTCAACAAATGATACAGGGAAAACTGAATAAGCCCAGGCTGAAATTGGACAGTAATCCTATGCCATATGCAAAAATCAAGTCAAGTGTGTTAAAGATTTGAATGTTAGACCTGAAAGCATTAAAGTCCTGGAAGAAAACATAGGACTAAGTTCCTCAACACTGGTATTGGCAAATATATTTTTTGTAAGTGATACAAAAAGTGCAGGCAATAAAAGCAAAAATAAAGAAAAATATCAAACTAAAATTTCTCTATGCAGCAAATGACATAGTCAACAAAATTAAGAGGCAAGCTAATGCAATGGGAGAAAATATTTGCAAACCAAATTTTCAATTAGTGATGAATGTCCAAACTGTATCTGGAAGTCACATACCTCAATAAAAAAAATAATTAAAAAATGGGCAGAGGGCTTGATTTTTCCAAAGACATAAATGGCCAACAGGTACATGAAAAGATGCTCAACAACCCTAATCACTAAGGGAAATGGAAATAAATAATGAGATATCCCTGCACACATACTAAGATGCCAATTATAAAAAAGTCAAAAGATAAGTATTGGTGAAGATGTAGAGAAAATGGAGTCCTGTACACTGTTGGTGGAAATGTAAACTGGTACAGCCACTTAAGGAAATAGAATGTTGATTCCTCAAAATAAATTAAAAATAGAACTACTGTATAGTCCAACAATCACTCTTGTGGGTATATATTCAAAGGAAATGAGAACAGGAGCTTGAAGAGATCCTATAGTCCTATGTTCAATACAGTGTTAATCACAAGATATGGAAGTAACCTAAGTGTCTATCAGAAGATTAAGGGGTGAAGAAAATGTGATAGATACACACAACAGAATTTTATTCAGGCTTAAAAGAGAAGGATTTCCTGCCATTTGAGTTTAATGGAAGTATCAAGGAAGCCCTAAGTGAAATAAGCCAAATGTAAAAAGACAAATACTGAATGATTTCACTTATATGTAAATTTTGTAAAGTTTAACTCTTAGAGACAGAGTGTACAAGAGTGGTTACTGAAGTCTGGTGGGGAAATGGAGAGACATTGGTCAAAGGGAACAGACATTCAGTTATAAGATTAATAAGTTCTGGAAACCTAATGTACAGTATAGTAATTATGTACTATTTTGTATACTTGATATTTCTAAGAGGACATAGCATAAGTGTTCTCACTACATACACACACACACACACAAAGGTAACTTCTGAAATAACTAATGAGGTAATTAATATGCTAATTAACTTTATTGTGGTAATCATTTCATTATGTGTTTGTATATCAACATATCACATTGTACACTTTAAAAATATACATTTTTTTTTTTAATTTTCAATCATGCCTCAAGAAATCTAGGAGAAAAATCTATTACAGAATATCAGCACTAAACTCAGATATAGCCTGTAATGTGAGTGACTGATCCAGACACAAATATTTCATCTCTCTGCTTAATTGCAAAAGTCTCTGTAAATGTTATAAATATTTGCTTATTTTCCATTTTTTCCTTTCATTCTCCTCAGTGTTTTATATAATTTTATAGTTTTACTACAGAATTATTTCATGTGTTTTGATAGTATGAGTAGAAGACAAAATTATGTACGTTTTCTGACTTACATTATTCCCTCTTTTTCTCTCCCTGGCACCCTCCATAACCTGAAACTATCATCAATAATCCCTCAAACAACTTGATACCTCAATATCCATGATTATACAGAATGTGACCTAGTGGAAAGGATTGATGGTAAAATATTTCTTCATTGTTAATTTTTCTAAGTCATTGAAGAGACACTTTTCCCTAGCCTGTGTTTTACATGAAAAACAAAGAATTCATCAATTCATACAAAAGGAGGCTAGGAGAGATTGGTAACTGAGAACATTTCTCATATTATAGAAATTAAATATGCTTTTCTAGAGCAAGCTTTCATATAAACCATTTCATTTGAAATCTCCAATTTTCGAGTTGGCTTTAGCTCAAGTTGTTACTCTACTCCTTTGGACTTCTGAAGACTCCAGTTTTGCCAAATGCTCATACATGAGTAATTTTGCAATTATTAGGCAATTCACTGCACTGATCTAGTCCAGAGTGAGGGATAAATACTTGCACATGCCCAGTCTCTTAATTAGTGTGTGTTACTGTTAACCTACAATATAGCAATGATCACAGGAAGATTATCCTTTAATAATGATGAAAGTGAGAACAAAGAGGAGAAGGGCTACACAGATACTTTTAAGCCAAAGTGGCACACAGCATGGAGCCTGGGCACATATGAGGGTGCGAGTCCTCAGGGGCTTAATGATCCGTTCTCTCTGAGTCGGAATGGCTTCCCGGGCCCCAGCCCACTTCCCTGGCCCTTGTAGGTGGTATTGGTAAGATGTGCATGGCCCAAGGAAAAGTTCCAGAGCCAGCTTTGGATCCCACAGGAAAAGTGAGAACAGGTTGGGTTTCACTGCTATTTCAGAGGCAATTTCATCCATGTAATCCACATACTGAACTCTGCGTGCATCACGGGGACTATTCAGGTACCTGAAACCAGAAGGGGAAACTATCAGAACCTCCATCTCTCCAAGCAAAATTACATCTAGACATTGGCTGATGATTTCTCCAAAAAATGAGATATAAAATGTTTTCTTCTTTTCATTGACTGTGGCCTCAGTGCTTTTTAACAAAATATTCTTGCAGTGTTTTTTCCCCAACAAATCCTTCCAAGGATCTTGGATATTAATAGGTGGGTTTCAGAAGACTTTTGTCTTTTCTTAAATTTTCTTTGCCCATGAATTTAATTCTCAATTAGGATATAGTCTCATTTCGTTAAATCAGTGGTGATGAATACACTATGGAATATGCTACAAGAATTGTACATATATGTGTGATATTAATTTCACTTTAAATATTACTGAAATGCAAATCTTCACCCTCTTTCTAAACCAAAGTTACTGGGTAACAAATTGTGATTCTTAAAATAAAACCTTTTATTTCTCATAGAGAACATGTTGTGACCTCCACATTGTAGATTTTCAGTAGATATTTGCTAAATAGAAATAAATTATATCCCCAACACTAGTGGTTGAGAATAATTTTCCATTAAGAAGATTTGGTGAACCCACAAGCTCCTAACCAAACATAAGAATTTTACTTGGATTCTGTAATGGTTTCCTATCTCATTTCTCACATTGGTTTTTCTTTTCAACATGGTAAAAGAGTGAAACAATCTTTCATTTCATCATATATTTTCAGATGCTTTATATCTCTAAGGCTACAGCATGACACAAATTTATAATTATATGTTATATAAAGTGTTCCATAAACTTTAAATAAAATTCTACAGTTTCCAAGTTGGACCATTCTCTACCCATTCCATTCGATAAGTCCTCCATATATGATATTTATGCATGGTTAAGAGGAAATTAAAAAGTTAATAATTTGAGATCTCCTCCAGGCAAATAGACTCAGATTCCATCATGAGAAAAATATAAAGAATGTTTGAAATACAAACACTTCCACCTAAACACTTTCTACTGACTTTCATCAAGAAGCAAGTTTCTTACTGTTTTTCAAGTTTTGTTCTCTTCTTTCTTATGTCAGCCAACATGCCACTCACTGAAGGTAATTTGTTCAATCCTAGGAAAGAAATTTCGGGTGTGAAAATGGTTTTCTTATTGAAAAGCTGTGGTTTGAGGAAGAAATGTGTAATACGAGGGTCTGTTTGGTGGAGAACGTCGTAAGATAGCATAGGAGTGGGAGAGATGGATTCAGGAGTTGCTCTGGATTGCCCTACATTCACTGTTCTATCAGGTGCACATGCCTTACACATGCAAAAACACGTCTTTAATGACTCCACATTTTGACTGCTGCTGCTGCTTCTAAGTCGCTTCAGTCATGTCCGACTCTGTACGACCCCATAGACGGCAGCCCACCAGGCTCCCCCGTCCCTGGGATTCTCCAGGCAAGAACACTGGAGTGGGTTGCCATTTCCTTCTCCAACGCATGAAAGTGAAAAGTGAAAAGTGAAAGTGAAGTCGCTCAGTCTTGTCCCACTCTTAGCGACCTCATGGATTGCAGCCTACCAGGCTCCTACATCCATGGGATTTTCCAGGCAAGAGTACTGGAATGAGGTGCCATTGCCTTCTCCACACATCTTGACTGGTAGACCTCAAATCTCACAAGGAAGAATGAACTGAAGGGAGTTGCATCCAGTAACAAGGCACAAAGTAGTGTGTGTGTGTGTAGTTCCATAACCAGAGTACTTTTTTTGACTCTCTTTTAAATAGTGAGCTATACTTGTTCATTTATGCTATCACTTAGCTTTTCAATAGCTACTAATGGTGAGTCAATGACTCCTGATTGTCTTCATTGGACAGAGATTTCTTCTTGATTTTTCATCTTAAATCATGTAAAACACTTTCCTATAATTATTCATTTCTTTAATGAATAATATTCTACATTTCAAGAAGCAGAATCTAGTAGGAACATATGGGAAACATTTTGAAGAAGGAACAAAAAAATGAGCAGAATTATTGCAATGTGATGGGCATCATTTCATTAAGGTAGGTTTGACTCTGTCTTCAATCTATTCTAAACCTAAAAGTTATGATATAAAAAAGAATAATAATAAAAAGATTAGCACCATGGCTAATCTTGATTCATACAATCAACATTCATTGAAGGCTTACAAAAGACAAATGCTTAATTGTTAATTTTCACTGCTCTGCACAATACACCTAATTACTTCATTTTTATAAGTGAGGGAATTGTGGAGGTCAAGTAATATGTCAAGACCACGCAGTCAGCATGTGGAGGAACTGGGTTTTAATCAGAGCTCACTGGATTACAAAGTTCTTGCTTTTTTAATTGTGCTGTGGTCCTATTCCAGTTACTTTCTGACTCTGACATAATTTTCATAACTCACAGTTCATAATTCTGTGACTCTGCTTGTCCTTTTTATATTTTGAACTTGAGAGATAGGCCAAAAAGTGCTCCCTGTAGTTGTGGATCACTCCAGAAATATTCTAGAAAGACTGAAAAGTAGGATAATTGTTATTTCCCATGTGTACTTTAGGTTGAGATCTTTCTTCTCCTGCCCTCATTTCCTATCCTGTGTATCTCGCTGATGTGCTTTAAAGAATCATTTGCCAATAAGTTGTCATTTGATATCTTTAGGTAGTAGTTTTTTAATCTTCATTTTCATATGGGAATCCTAAAGATTACATAGCCATCAAACACTGAAATAAAAAATCTTGAGGCAGAATTTCAAATACTGTAAAGGTGAGCTTCAGATATGTTTGCAGCAGAAGACTTTTTCAGTGCCTCTGAAATCACATTATCTGGATGGTTATCTTTTGTAAATATGAAAAAGGTCACGACATACCCTTGAATACACGTACAGCCCATTGGCTCTGGAGTTCTGATGTGGGAATAGTGGCTCCTACTGGCTGGAGGATACCAATAAAAGCTAGCATTGGTTTTTCTAGCTCAGGAGGGACAACAAATTTATACATGGAATGCTGGATATCCAGAACTGTTAAATTATTTTCCAAAAATGGGAAAGAACAAGTGTATCCTGTGGCAAAGATTATAACATCAACATCCTCTTCTGTGCTGTCCTCAAAGATGGCTGATGTTTCTGTGAACTTTGTAACATTTGGTTTCATCCGAACTCTTCCAGTAATTATGTAGTTAGGTAGATCATCACTGAAACTAGCTTGATGACTCAGAAATCTGAGGAATGAAAATTTGTATGCAGGAAAACTAATATAAGTCTTTTTGGAAAGGAGGTAAGCTAAGAAAATACTTAAATTGACTTTTTAGTCTTGCTAAAAAATGAAAGACATGCCTTTTTATTTTACAAAAGATTTTTGGTCAATATTTCTTCTGAATTATTTACTGAATAAACCTTCTGTATTCATCAGACTGCCAATAATGTTTATACAGTGCTTACTACATGTAAAGAGAAACTTTTGAAAGGTGATATAAGTTTATAGCAGTGATATATTGATACCTAATTTCCTTAAAACAATTTTTTTGGGAGATGAGAGAGATTTTTTTTTTTTTAAAGCAATGGGTGAAGTGCTTAAAATGGAACAGAAAAATCAGATCATAGTCTGATCTCCATTATTTTGAGAACCTTTGTGGCATTTTTGTAAGATTTACTAACATTATTTAAATTTAACACTGTTAGTAACTAATATTTTAATACTGTTTAAAGCAGTTTAACACTGCTTCTACCTTTGACTCCCCACAATTTTTCCTCCAATCAGCAGCCTGAGTGATCCTTTTAAAATGTAAAATTACAAGTCTTCCATCTTGTTGATGGAATCTTACCAGATTCCTGACTTTTTTAAAATTTGGCTCAGAAAGATGGAGTTTATTTTTATGGTATAGTATATTATTTGCTTACTACAGTCTAAGGTTTCAGAGCCTAAAGAAAAAGTGCACAGTAGTTTGAAAACATCAAGAGTGGGGACAGGTGAAGCTGCCACCATGCCTGAAATTCAATTTCCTTCTTCTAAGTTTAAGAATAGAATGGCCCAAAGAAACATGAGAAAAGAAACAATGATTAACAGTCTCCTAAGATAGCTGACGGAGAAGGTGATGGCACCCCACTCCAGTACTCTTGCCTGGAGTATCCCATGGACGGAGGAGCCTGGTAGGCTGCAGTCCTTGGGGTCGCAAAGAGTTGGACACGACTGAGTGACTTCACTTTCACTTTCCACTTTCATGCATTGGAGAAGGAAATGGCAACCCACTCCAGTGTTCTTGCCTAGAGAATCCCAGGGACGGCGGAGCCTGGTGGGCTGCCGTCTATGGGGTCGCACAGAGACGGACACGACTGAAGCGACTTAGCAGCAGCAGCAGCAGCAGCAAGATAGCTGAAGTCTACTTTCAAGGTGGTAAAACGTGAACTCTAAATCATCCTTATGTTCCAAGTTTGACCCACTGATTCCAAAAGGCAGCAGCAAAATTACTTTTTAAAAATCCTAGAACATACCTGTGTTGAGGTAGCAAACCATAAATGTCATGGTTAAAGCGAGAATTTAATTTATTCTCTGCCCATCTGTTGATTAAGAATTCAGGGAAAATTTTTTTGACAAGAGAATTAAAACGAGTAAAGAGAACAGTGTCCATGGGCATCCCAGAATCCCAGACCCGGTTCCAAATCCATGCACCACTTCTTGTGCTGAGAAACACCTAGGAGAGAATGCAAGTAAACACAATAGATATGAGAGTTCACTTTCATAGGCTAATTTCTCAGTTCTTCAGATATTACTCATTTGGCTCATGAGAAGAAATGGATAAAAACTCTACTGTCTTTTATCTTGAAGAGTTCTTCTGTTCTCAAAAGCAGGAAGACCAACACATAGTTACATACACTCCCACATACAGACACATCTGACTTGTTGCTTATAGCCCCAAGCCTTCTTCTGGGTCAACCCACTATTCTTTTTGAACCTTTCCCAAAGGAGTATTTGATGCCTGCAATGTCTTAAATTGCAAAAACACATAATGATGCAAAAAGGCTAGATAGATATCAACAGTTGACACAAAAGATCCCATCCAGCTGCTAATTACTGTGTTGTAGTAACTACAACACTTAGTTAATTTGTATCCCTATTGAAGGAATTGGAGTTGGAAGATGGTGTCAAGTGTCATGTCGATGAAAAATAAAGGGATTTAAAAAATGGTTATCTAATAAGCTTTTTTTTTTTTTTTTTTGTAATTCTTGACTGAACTGGAAAAATCTTCAGACTCTGGTAAAAATAAACAATTTGAAAGTCTTTGAGGTTTAAACTATTTATTTGTATTTCATTCTCCATTTTTCTTTTTTGGAATAGATTATCAAGATGCCTATTGAGGAAATTGGAGAAGGAAATGGCAACCCACTCCAGTAATCTTGCCTGAAGAATTCCATGAACAGAGGAGCATGACAGGCTATAGTCCATGGGGTTGCAGAATCAGGCATGACTGAGCAACTATCACTCATTCACTATTGAGGAAATAGGTGTGAGAAGGTAATTAACAATCAGTATTGAAACAGCGTATGAGTACACACTACACATATTTTGTGCAATTCTCATATCTCAGAAGTTAGGGCCCAGGTTGCATCTCAAGAAAGGGAATTTAGGCACCAAACCTGTGCAGCTACATGACTGAGCTCAATCGCCAAATCAATTGCAGAATTTCCAATGCCAATCACAATGATTTTCTTGCCCTGAAATTTCTCTGGACTCTTGTATTCCCAACTGTGAATATATTGACCTTTGAAACGCATGATTCCTGTGGGCAAGAACACAATCAAGCATTGACTGTTATTTTGTCTTTTAAACTGCTGGCATATTCTAAAGCTTATTGCTAAACTCAAAGGCTTTCTAATTTAAATCTCTCATTTTCTGGTCTACTATTCCTGATCTGTGAACTGTGCTTGTCCTACATTATCAGACAGAATTAATTCTCCTACAGTTCTGTTCTGGAACAAAATTTTTATATTCCAACAAATACTCAGGTTTCTTAAAAAGTCAGATATTTTACTTCTGCCTCTTTTTAACTTATCTATATCCTGCCAAGTCTTCAAAAAGAGCTTGACTCCTATATAAGTAATACATCTTCTTTGTCCATCATCTTCATTATTATAAATACTGCTCTGATCCAGGTTCCTGTCTTGCTTCCTTAACCCAAGCTTCACCCCTGTCTACCTTGTTTTCCATCTCTTCCTAGGCCCAGTACACCCTTTCTACCAACACTAGCACTATTCACTTGGCTCTGTACTGGGGACAAATGCTCAGTGATTCTGGGGCTGAAAGGATATAAAAACATTAGGTAACGATAACCCTGTATACGAGACAGCAAAAGAGACACTGATGTATAGAACAGTCTTATGGACTCTGTGGGAGAGGGAGAGGGTGGGAAGATTTTGGAGAATGGCATTGAAACATGTAAAATATCATGAAACGAGATGCCAGTCCAGGTTCAATGCACGATACTGGATGCTTGGGGCTGGTGCACTGGTACGACCCAGAGGGATGGTATGGGGAGGGAGGAGGGAGGAGGGTTCAGGATGGGGAGCACATGTATACCTGTGGTGGATTCATGTTGATATTTGGCAAAACTAATACAATTTGTAAAGTTTAAAAATAAAATAAAATTAATTTAAAAAATTAAAAAATATATCAAAAAAAATAAAATAAATAAATAAATTCAAAGAGAAAAAACAAAAACCATTATTCTTGTTTAAAAAATATCCTCTGACTTAAGTAAAAACCTCATGTGGCCAAACCATAATATCTGGTCGATTTTGTACCATTTCATCTTTCAGACAACATTGAGGCCTGCACTTACAGGCTTCACTGCTTCTCCTGTGACACTGGACAGCCCTGTTCCATCCTAATTGTGGATCATTCCTTGTTCTTTTTCCTTTATCTGGTGAATGTGCTCCAAAACCTCAGCTTTCCCTTGGAAGCAATTCTTTGATCATCACCTAGTGAATTCCTGAGCTCAATCATTGCTAATTTCACTTTTCCTTTCAATTTCTGACTACAACTGTTCCAATTATTCCCCCTCCTCCTGGTCCTACTAAAATGCCCCTCACTACCTGAAGATAACATTTTCTTCTCATTTTTTATGAAACAATAAAAACCTGAGATGAGTTCCTCAACATCTAAAAGTTCCTGTGTTTTAATCTATCCTTCCTCTGTCTCCTTTCCCCAAGATAAAATATTTCTATTCTGTTTCAAAATGAACACTTTGCCCTCTGGCTCAATATGGGAGTAGACCTTGAGATCAAACAAACCTGGGCATACTTCATAACTTTTTCACTACTAGATGTATTTGTAATGTGTAAAATAGAAATTGTTTCACCTAGCTCACAGGAATGGTATGAGTATCCTTTTAAACACTCCTAAAACATAGCACTTGAAAAATAAGTCTAATGTTTATCTTTGAATGTATTAAATCAAAACCAATACAATATTGTAAAGTAAAAAAAAAAGTAATAATAATGAATGTATTAAATCTTATCCCATCCTCTTCCATTTTCAATAATCATCTCTAAGACCCTGTCACCTGCTCAACCTTTGCCCCTCAAACAGGCAGAATTAGTTTTCCCAAGACCTCTTCTCTCTCAGGAAATGGCAACTCCATTGCTTTGGGCAATAAAATTATCCTTTTTTATCCTTTTATAACATATCACCTTTTTAAAAATCACACCTCATAACCGACCCATCAGCAAATTCTTTTTTTCCAACTTCTACTAGAAAGTAGAAGAGATACATGGAGTAATAGGCAAATTTGGCCTTGGAGTACAAAATGAAGCAGGGCAAAGGTTAACAGAATTTTGCCAAGAGGATGCACTGGTCATAGCAAACACCTTCTTCCAACAACACTAGAGATGACTCTACACATGGACATCACCAGATGGTCAATACCAAAATCAGATTGATTATATTCTTTGCATCCGAAGATGGAGAAGCTCTCTACAGTCAGCAAAAACAAGATGAGAGCTCACTGTGGCTCAGATCATGAAGTCCTTATTGCCAAATTCAGATTTACATTGAAGAAAGTCAGTAAATCACTAGACCATTCAGGTATGACCTAAATCAAATCCTTTACAATATATACAGTGGAAGTGACAAATAGACTCAAGGGATTAAATCTGATAGACAGAGTGCCTGAAGAACTATGGACAGAGGTTTGTGAATTGTACAGGAAGCAGTGATCAACACCATCCCTAAGAAAAAGAAAAGCAAAAAGGCAAAATGGTTGTCTGTGAAGCCCTTACAAATAGCTTAGGAAAGAAGAGACGTTAAAGGCAAAGGAGAAAAGGAAAGATATCCATATGAATGCAGAGTTCCAAAGGGTAGCAAGGAGAGGTAAGAAAGCCTTCTTCAGTGATCAATGCAAAGAAATAGAGGAAAACAATAGAATGAGAAAGACTAGAGATCTCTTCAAGAAAATTAGCGATACCAAGGGAACTTTTCATGAAAATATGGGCAAAATAAAGGACAGAAATTGTATGGGCCAAACAGAAGCAGAAGATATTAAGAAGAGGTGGAAAGAATACCAAAAGAGCAATACAAAATGATCTTCATGACCCAGATAACCATGAGGGGGAGATCACTCACCTAGAGCCAGACATCCTGGAATGTGAAGTCAAGTGGGCCTTAGAAAGCATCACTATGAACAAAGCTAGTGAAGGTGATGGATCCCAGCTGAGCTACTTGAAATCCTGAAAGATGATGCTATTAAAGTGCTGCACTCAATATGCCAGCAAATTTGGAAAACTCAGCAGTGGCCACAGGACTGGAAAAGGTCAGTTTTCATTCCAATCCCAAAGAAAGGCAATGCCAAAGAATGTTCAAATACTGCACAATTGCAATCATTTCACATGCTAGCAAAGTAATGCTCAAAATTCTCCAAGAGAGACTTCAACAGTACATGAACCGAGAACTTGCAAATGTTCAAGCTGGATTTAGAAAAGGCAGAAGAACCAAAGATCAAATTGCCAACATCCATTGGATCATCAAAAAAGGGTGAGAGTTCCAGGAAAACATCTACTGCTTTCTTGACTACACCAAAGCCTTTGACTGCATGGACCACAGCAAACTGCAGAAAATTCTTAAAAAGATGGGAGTACCAGATCACCTTACCCAAATCCTGAGAAATATGTATGCAAGTCAAGAAGCATCGGTTAGAACCGGACATGGAACAGTGGACTGGTTCCAAATTCAGAAAGGAGTACATCAAGGCTGCATGTTGTCACCCTGCTTATTTAACTTCTATGCAGTGTACATCATGCGAAATGCTAAGCTGGATGAAGCACAAGCTGGAATCAAGATTTCTGGGAGAAATATCAATAACCTCAGATACACAGATGACATCACCCTTAAGGCAGAAAGCAAAGAACTAAAGAGACTCTTGATGAAAGTGAATGAGGAGAGTGAAAAAGTTGGCTTAAAACTCAACATTCAAAAAACTAACATCATGGCATCTGGTCCCATTGCTTCATGGCAAAATGATGGGGAAACAGTGGAAACAGTGACAGACTTTATTTTCTTGGGCTGCAACATCACTGCAGTTGGTGACTGCATCCATGAAATTAAAAGACCTTTGCCCCTTGGAAGACGAGCTATGACCAACATAGCATATTAAAAAACAGAGACATTATTTTGCCAACAAAAGTCCATCTAGTCAGAGCTATGGTTTTTCCAGTAGTCATGTATAGATGTTAGAGTTGGATCATAAAGTTTAAAAATAAAAAATAAAAATAAATAAAATATATTCTTCAGACAAAAAAAAAAAAAGAAAGCTGAGCACCGAAGAATTAATGCTTTTGAACGGTGGTGTTGGAGAAGACTCTTGAGAGTCCCTTGGACTGAAAGGAAATCAAACCAGTCAGTCCTAAAGGAAATCAGTCCTGAATATTCATTGGAGGGACTGATGCTGAAGCTGAAGCTCCAATACGCTGGCAACGTGATGAGAAGAACTGACCCACTGGAGAAGACCCTGATGGTGGGAAAGATTGAGGGCAGGAGGAGAAGGGGACAATAGAGGATGAGATGGTTGGATGGCGTCACCAACTTGGTGGACATGAGTTTGAGCAAGCTCCAGGAGTTGGTGATAAACAGGGAAGCCTGGCATGCTGCAGTCCATGGGATCGCAAGGAGTTGGACATGACTGAGCAATTGAACTGAACTGAACTTCAAACTATATTTAAGATCCAAGCACCATGTTATGTCTCCACTGCCACTCAGATCAGATCAGATCAGTTGCTCAGTCGTGTCCGACTCTTTTGCGACCCCATGAATTGCAGCACGCCAGGCCTTCCTGTCCATCACCAACTCCCGGAGTTCACTCAAATTCACGTCCATCGAGTCGGTGATGCCATCCAGCCATCTCATCCTCTGTCGTCCCCTTCTCCTCTTGCCCCCTAATCCCTCCCAGCATCAGAGTCTTTCCCAATGAGTCAGCTCTTCACATGAGGTGGCCAAAGTACTGGAGTTTCAGCTTCAGCATCATTCCTTCCAAAGAAATCCCAGGGCTGATCTCCTTCAGAATGGACTGTCCAGATCTCCTTGCAGTCCAAGGGACTCTCAAGAGTCTTCTCCAACACTACAGTTTAAAAGCATCAATTCTTTGGCGCTCAGCATTCTTCACAGTCCAACTCTCACATCCATACATGACCACAGGAAAAACCATAGCCTTGACTAGACGAACCTTTGTTGGCAGAGTAACGTCTCTGCTTTTGAATATGCTATCTAGGTTGATCATAACTTTCCTTCCAAGGAGTAAGCATCTTTTAATTTCATGGCTGAAGTGACTGCAGTGACTGTTTCATCTGCAGTGACTGTTTCCACTGTTTCCCCATCTATTTCTCATAAAATGATGGGACCAGATGCCATGATCTTTGTTTTCTGAATGTTGAGCTTTAAGCCAACTTTTTCACTCTCCACTTTCACTTTCATCAAGAGGCTTTTGAGTTCCTCTTCACTTTCTGCCATAAGGGTGGTGTCATCTGCATATCTGAGGTTATTGATATTTCTCCTGGCAATCTTGATTCCAGGTTGTGTTTCTTCCAGTCCAGCGTTTCTCATGATGTACTCTGCATAGAAGTTAAATAAGCAGGGTGACAATATACAGCCTTGACGAACTCCTTTTCCTATTTGGAACCAGTCTGTTGTTCCATGTCCAGTTCTAACTGTTGCTTCCTGACCTGCATACAAATTTCTCAAGAGACAGATCAGGTGGTCTGGTATTCCCATCTCTTTCAGAATTTTCCACAGTTGATTGTGATCCACACAGTCAAAGGCTTTGGCATAGTTAATAAAGCAGAAATAGATGTTTTTCTGGAACTCTCTTGCTTTTTCCATGATCCAGCGGATGTTGGCAATTTGATCTCTGGTTCCTCTGCCTTTTCTAAAACCAGCTTGAACATCAGGAAGTTCACAGCTCACATATTGCTGAAGCCTGGCTTGGAGAATTTTGAGCATTACTTTACTGGTATGTGAGATGAGTACAACTGTGCGGTAGTTTGAGCATTCTTTGGCATTGCCTTTCTTTGGGATTGGAATGAAAACTGACCTTTTCCAGTCCTGTGGCCACTGCTGAGTTTTCCAAATTTGCTGGCATATTGAGTGCAGCACTTTCACAGCATCATCTCCACTGCCATTATCCTGGTCAAAATCACCATCATTTTTCAACTGAATTATCAAGAACCTCCTCCCTGGCCTGCCTGTTTCTGCTTTCCCAGCTCCTTCCCCAGCTGTTCTCAACACAACAGCCAATGTGATTGGAGCATGCTCCAAGGGGACACTGCTCTGCTGAAATCCGCCCAGTGGATCCCACTTCAGTTAAAGTCAGAGCCATGGTCCAGACAATGGCCTTTTTAATTCTTATTGGTCTGGTGCAGCATTCACTCTCTGACGTCATCTCCCTGTACTCTTTCTTCTATTCTCACCACATGGACCTGTCTGTTACACACCTACCTCAAGTTCTTTGCACTGTTTTCTTTCTTTTATACAATCTGCATTCCTCAGTTATTTGCATCACTTCCTCAATGCCTTGGGGTATTTATTCCAGTGCTCTTTTCTCTCTGAAGCCTTACCTGACCACTTCAACTAGTCTTGCATGACAAGCCCATCTCCCCAACCACCAACCCTTTGCCCTTCCTGTTAATTGTTTCTCTTCATAGTTATTACCTTCCACATATTTATCCTTTTTTGTATCTCCCTCCATCTACTACCATGTATGCTCCAAGGGGACAAAAATTTTGATCTGTTTAATTCTCTGCTGAGCCTCTGCCACAAAAGTGATGCTCAGTAGATATTTCTTGAACGAATACTGATTGAATCAGTACAGGAATGTTTAAATCTCTAATAAGCTAATAACTAACAGACCGCTTTTGACCAATTTTATCTTTCTCTTTCTTCTTGTGCACTTGGAAACAGACATAAGAATGGAAAGTGGGGGAGTTCAGCATCTCCTGAGAAGCCCAAAGGAGTCTCAGATTCAGCCCTCTTCGAGCAAACAGTATACACATTCTGCTTCTAGAGGTAAGAAGGAGCTCTTTTGCAGGTAAATCATTGCTGCATGATTCCTTATATTCAGAGTGCTTAAGCTTCCAAATAGTAAGTAGCACTGCAGTATCTTGTAAGATATATGTAGTGACACACTAGCACTTAGCTATTTGTAGTCATCTTGTTATGTTATGTTTATCTATACATATATGTATATATATGTGGCTTCCCTGGTGGGTCAATGGTAGAGAATCTGCCTGCAATGCAGGAGCTACAGGAGAAGCAGGTTCGATCCCTGGGTTGGAAAGATCCTTGGAGGAGTGCATGACAACCCACTCCAGTTTCTTGCCTGGAGAATACCATGTATGTATATATATACACATGGTATATATATATACACATTCAGAAATAAAGCAAAATCTTAATATATTTCTGTATCTTTGCTCTTAGTAATTACTTCACACTATTAAAATGTAGCACCTTCCTCTTAAATAGCCCAGAACTGGTGGTGATAGTATATTTTAGTACTTTTTATTTTCAATTTTATAACTGTATTATTTGGATTAACTTGAAAGAACTTGCATTACTTTATAATCAGAAAATGTAATATTTATTATGAAACTAAGGTGACTTTCAGAATTATAAACTCTCTTCAAAAATAACAATAGCTACAGTGATAGTATCTCACAACACCAGTGCCTTAGAATTCAATAGCACATACCTGGAAATTTCTGAAGTGGCATGAAGGGATTGGTAAAAAGGCCACTACACACCATAATCCCATCAAAGACATAGGATTCCTGTTTTCCTTCAGCCTGCACCACAACATCCCATTCTCCCGTGAAAGAGAAATCAGAGTGCTTCCTCACGCTGCACGCCTTCGACTGGGAATAAGACAAAAAGACTCATGACCACTCTTCCCTGATGCCCTCAAGAACTCTTGACCTCAATGAATAAAGTTGACTGCAGGTACTCTCATCTGGGCTTTCATTAAAGTGCTCAAGTATAACTGGTCTCCCGAACAAGGCATTTTAAAGGTGAGATTAGCTCAATTTGTTCAGACTACAGTCCTCAAGGTAGCTAGGGGTGATCCTACACCAGGTGTACAGTTTGGCATTTCAGTCAATCTCCCATATTTTCTCCTGAAGGAGACTTCCATGGAGATGTATAACTTCCATGGAGATGTATGTAAAGCCTACGGCTCTGGCCTAGCTTTGGGTTTTAACAAGAGACTTCCTTGCATGTTGAGTGCTCTCTGTCCCACTTACCAGAAACTGGATGTGCTTCAAAAGGTGAAAGTGTTTGACATACATATGGAGATACTCCATGATTTTGGAATTATGCAAGTAGTTGGGAAAGTGGTCAGGGAAAGGGTAATCACTGTAGGCCATCATCTCCTTTGAAGTGTTGCTGATGACAGACTTATAGACACTTGGCCTGCCTCTTTCAGTCTTCTCCTACCAAGAAAACAAAGGACACCTGCTAAAGTATATCAACTTTAACAACAGATCAAACTATGAGTCTTCTTCAAAATGAAGAGCATTGTTATATTAAGGAATTACACAATATTAAAACATTCATACACAAAATTATCCCTTTTGATAAGGACAATCTCTGTAAATATGACCAGGCTGGTGAAGTGAAAGCTTTATATGGGGATCACTTAGTGAAATCAGATGACATATTGTGGTATTTGGGGGCATTCTGTCATAGTCCTTGAGATGTATCATTGCATAGCTCCAGCAAGGAAATTGACATTAAGTCATTTCTCTGAATCTATTTCTTCACTTGTAAATAGGTACTTGTCTATGTCACAGAGTTATTGTGGAGACCAAAGAATACACATAAAATGTTAGGAAAACCTTGCAAGGGAAAGCAATTATCAATGCATGCTTTGTTATAGGACTTATAGAAATTGCATGTGCAGGGTGAAAAGGACACCAGACTGGGAGATTGGAGATTTTCTTGAGATGTATCTGTATCAGACATGGTCCATCCAGGAATATGGGAGCTCCTCTCTCGATACTTGAAACAGGGAATGTAATGCAGAGAATTGGTAACATAGGTAATGAGAAACACAAAAAGCCAATGAGGTATTGGTGAAACGTCCAGAGGTTAGCAAAGACAAGCAGCCAGTACCACATCTAGGCTATACCTAGCCAACTAACAGTTGGTATCTTTTGACCTACCTTCTTTTCCCTTCATGGTAACATTGAAGACCATGTGGTCCAGGGGTGTAACTATAAGTTGAAGAAGAGCCCTTTAATATGCCTATCTAGTGGCTAGTATTAGTCACTCAGTCGTGTTCAACTCTTTGCAATCCCGTGGACTGCAGCCCACCAGACTCCTCCGTTAATGAGATTTTTCCAGGCAAGAATACTGGAGTGGGTTGCCATTTCCTTCTCCAGGGGATCTCCCCAACCCAGATATTGAACCCATGCTTCCCTCATTGCAGACAGATTCTTTACCATCTGAACCACCAGGGAATATACCTATGATGCAGGCCAAATACTATCACTATGCTCAGCTCTTGAGATTTCAGCTTTGTCCTAAAATATTAGAGTTGGTGTTAGTTGCCCTGACTGTACGCACATACTCTTGGGCTCAAGATAAAAATCTAAAGTTCATGTATTAGCATATATGTGATAACTGAAGCCACAGAGGGCTAGGAGGGTATCCTAAAGAACACATAAAAAGTTAAAAAAATACAGAAGAGTAAGAAGGGAGCTATAATCAGCAACATGAAAAAAACTGAGAAGGAAAATCAGAAAGACAGCAGAGTGAAATCACAGAAGCTAGAGACAAGTGTTTTAAAAAGGAGCTGATTTTTAACATCATTGGATCCCCTTGAGAAAGCGATACAATTCTGGACAGAAAATCCATTCAGTTTGTCAATTTTATTGGTAACAGTGGTGAGAGCAGTTTTGGGGAAGTGCCAGGATGTCTATCATGTAGTGATGGTGGAGATGAAGGAAGAGCAAGCACACAAGTCTTCTTCAAGGATCTAGAGTCTGAAAGCAAACGAGATTGATTGAACATCATCCTTGTGCAGAAGAAAGGAATGGGAGTCAAATCACAGGTATTTTGTTGTTCAATCACTCAGTCATGTCTGACTCTTTGTGATGCCATAGACTGCAGCACACTAGGCTTCCCTATCCCTCGCTGTCTCCTGGAGCTTGCTCAAACTCATGTCCATTGAGTCGGTGATGCCATCCAACCATCTCATCATCTGTCGTCCCTTTCTCCTCTTGCCTTCAATCTTTCCCAGCATCAGGGTCTTTTCTAAAGAGTCAGCTCTTTGCATCAGGTGGCCAACCTAGTGGAGTTTCAGCTTCAGCATCAGTCCTTCCAATGAATATTCAGGACTGATTTCCTTTAGGATTGACTGGATTGATCTTCTTGCTGTCCAAAGGACTCTCAAGAGCCTTCTCCAACACCACAGTTCAAAACATCAATTCTTTGGTGCTCAGCCTTCCTTATGGTCCAACTCACATCTGCACATGACTACTGGAAAAATCATAGCTTTGACTATAAGGATCTTTGTTGGCAAAGTAATGCCTCTGCTTTTTAATATGCTGTCTACCTTGGTCATAGCTTTTCTTCCAAGGAGCTGTAGTTGAAGGATAATTTAGTGCTGTAGTCCTTGCATTCTTATTTCCCAGATATGAAAAAATGTCATTACACATATAGAAGTATAAGCATATTCAAACTTACCTCATATCTCCACAGTCCTCCAATGTCATTGCTTTCTTCAAAACAGATGGGTTCCAGTCCCTCCTCCAGACAGATCTTAATGGCACCTAATCCACTGACTCCAGCACCAACCACCATAATTCTTTTTCCTGGCATTATGTCTTGTATCAAGAAACACAGCATAAAATCAGACTTTTATTGCCATGTATTTTTTTATCATGCAAAGTTAGTTTTTCTCTAAAATTGCTAGTAAATGCATTGAAGGTATATCTTGTTCAAAGCAGATATGCCTTTCAAAGGAAGATCCAGTGACAGAAAATCTTAGTTCTCTCAGGCTTTCATGTTTTCAAGTACAAAAGAAATTGTTTGTTTGTTTTTTTAAACGGTTTGACTCCTAAAATTTTTCTGATCATATGAGCTCACATTTTTACATTTCTTTTTTGATAGTTTCCTTATACCTAATACATTTGCACTCACACACTCTCAAAAACCTCTTCATTCATAGATTTTGCCCATACTTTTCTTCCTTCCCATTATGATTTATTACATAATTAAAATACTTCCCACTGCTATATAATATTGTTGTTTATGTACTCTATATATAATAGTTTGCACCTGTTAGATCCAAACTCACAACCCAATTTTTTCCCACCATGGCCCTCACTTTGGTGACCACAAATCTTTTATCCATGTCTGTGGGTCTGTTTCTGTTTCACAGATAAGATCACTTGTGTCATATTTGTGTCACATATAAGTTATACTCTGGTATATTTCTTTCTTTTTCTGAATTACTTCAGTTAGTATGATAATCTCAATGTCCATTCATTTAGCTTCAAATGGCATGTGTCCTTCTATTTTATGGCCAAGTAATATTCCCCTATATAAATATACTACATCTTTATCCATTCATATGTTGATGGACATTTAGGTTGCTTCCATGTCCTGGCTACTGTAAATATTGCTTCTATAAACATAAGGGTGTATGTATCTTTTTGAATTATATTACAAACAGACTTTTAATTCCTTCCACTACTACTATCTGCTTATAGAAACACTTATGTAGGATATTTTGGCAGATTTTACCTTTATTTAAGCTAGAGAATCCTTATTTTTGCCTCATGATAGAGTTTGAAGTGGGGAAAAAAATAAAACCCTAACAGATTTCATCATATAAATATCATTCATAATACTATTCTTGGGGTAGAGTGTGAACTATGTAAAAGTTCAGCATCTTTAGAAAAGTAGTCTGATTGCCTTTATGCCAGAGATTAATATTCTGCCATTCATTCATTCAATAGATATCAACTGGCTGCCTAGTATATACCAGACACTACTTTACTAGGGCAGATATAGCATTGAACAGATCAGACACAATTCTTTAAAAGCATTCTAATGAGGTAGAGATCAAATAATTAAGCAAATAAGTAGTAAGATGATACATTCTATGTAGAAAAATTAAGGAGCATACAGTTTATAGGAAATAGAGGAGCCAGAGTATTATTTCATACAGGATGGTCAGAAAAGGACTCAAGAATGACATTTAAGCAGGGAGTAAAGAACCAAGACAAAAGCAAAGAAGTTGGGAATCAACCTTCTTGACTTCAGACTATACTTCAAAACTATAGTCATCAAGGTAGCATGGTACTGGTGCAAAGATAGAAATATAGATCAATGGAACAAAATAGAAAGTCCATAAATAAATCCATGCACCTATGGACACCTTATCTTTGACAAAGGAGGCAAAAATATACAGTGGAGAAAAGACAGTCTCTTCAACAAGTGGTTCTGAGGAAACTGGTCAACTACCTGTAAAAGAGTGAAACTAGAACACTTTTTAACATCATATATAAAAATAAACTTAAAATGAATTAAAGATCTAAATGTAAGACCAGATACTATAAAACTCTTAGAGGAAAACATAGGCAAAACATTCTCTGATATAAATCACAGCAAGATCCTCTATGACTCACCTCCCAAAGTAATGGAAATAAAAATAGAAATAAACAAATGGGACCTAATTAAATGTAAAAGCTTTTTTACAACAAGGAAACTATAAGCAAGGTGAAAAGACAGCCCTGAGAATGGGAGAAAACAACAGCAAATAAAACAACAGACAAGAATTAATCTCCGAAATATGTAAGCAGCCCATGCAGCTCAATACCAGAAAAAACAAACCGCCCAATCAAAAAATGGGCAAAATACCTAAACATTTCTCCAAAGAAGACATTTAGATGAAAAACATTAAAAGATGCTCAACACCATTCATTATTAGAGAAAAGCAAATAAAAACCACAATGAGGCATCATCTCACATTAGTCAGAGGGCCATCATCAAAAAGTTTACAAACAATAAATGCTGGAGTGAGTGTGGAGGAAAGGGAACCTTCTTGCACTGTTGGTGGGAATGCAAACTGGTACAGCCACTATGGAGAACAGTGCAGAGATTCCTTAAAAACCTGGGATGAGAACTGTCATATGACCCAGTAACCCCACTCCTGGGCATACATTCCAAAGGAAACCAGAATTGAAAGAGACACATGTACTTCAATGTTCACTGCAGCACAGTTTACAATAGCTAGGACATGGAAGCAACCTAGATGTCCATTGGCAGATGAATGGATAAGGAAGTTGTTGTACATATACACAATGGAATATTACTCAGCTATAAAAAGGAACAATTTGAGGCAGTTCTAATGAGGTGGATTGCCGGGGACCAGCCCCGGCTGATCCAGGGTATTCGAAGGAGAGACAGCGTAGGCGAAGATCAGGAAACAATTGCTTAATTAAATGTTAATTAAGGATATAAAGAGTAATAGAATGAGGATAGCTCAGTAAAATTCAGTGAAGAAAAGAGGCTGAAATAAGGATAGCTCAGTGAGGAAATTCAGTGGAGAAAAGAGGCTGAATAATTCAGCCAGAAGGTAAGAGAAAGAACGACATGGTGAGACCAAGTTTCGGTGAACAAAGCCCGCACTTTATTTTCCAAAGTAGTTTTTATACCTTAAGTTATGCATAGAGGATAATGGGGGAAGGGGTAGAGTCAGGCAGCAAGCCAGGCTTTCTTCCTGCAAACTTATCATATGCAAAAGCTTAGGTGATTTGCATCATCTTCTGGCCCGGAGGCCTGTTAACATTTTAAGACCTTTTCTTCAGAAAACTTATTTTTCTCTAAAGGTGATTGGTCAGGAGCCACCCTCCAAAAGCATTAGATAAAGTTGCATTCCTACAGTGCAAAGATGTGGTGGGCTATAACAAGAAAAAGAATTAACTCAAGGGTCCCAGGTTACAAACATTAAAGCTACTACTTACACCAATTATATTAATCAATACACTGCCAGGGACACAGCAGGTAAGGGATATGGAAACTTAGCAGCAAACATTGGCCCAACAAGTGAAAATCCCTTCACCAATACAATTTCTAATCAATCTTTTAACTACTCAAAAGAATCTGTGTTTAGACAGTTTAGAACATCTCCTGCCTCTCACAGTTGGGAGGCTCTGAACAATCACATGTGGCCGGAAAAACCTATTCAGGCAGGCTAGAGGATTTCCAAAGGAGTTTGTAGGTTAAACACTGTCACACCCAGGAATTATTAACTGGAGCTGTAAGCTAACTCTTTTTTCAGAGAGGTAGTGGGGGACAGCCCCCCGTAAAGTCAGAGGTGTAGGTGAAAGCACAAAGCAGAAAGTAGGCAGACCTGGTTTTGGGTGTAAATGCTCGAGAATTTCCAGGGGGACTCCTGAGGCTCGATCCCGCCTTTGTGTGTGCCGAGCCTCCTTCCTCATGACCTTTGTCATGGGCGGAGTTCCTCACGCTGGCTCCCGGCAGTGATAGAATTCCAGTTGAGCTATTCCAGATCCTGAAAAGTGCTGCACTCAATATGCAATATGCACTCAATATGCAATATGCCGGCTCCCGGCAGTGGATGAACCTACAGCCTATTATAAAGAATGAAGTAAGTCAGAAAGAGAAAGACAAATACTGTATATTAATGCATATATATGGAATCTAGAAGGATGATACTGATGATGGTACATACAGGGCAGCAAAGGAGACACAGAGGTAAAGAACAGACTTTTGGACTCAGTGGGAGAAGGTGAGGGCAGGATAATTTGAGAGAATAGCACTGAAACTATATATTACCATATGTAAAGTAGATGAACAGTGCAAATTTGATGCATGAAGCAGGGCACCCAAAGCTGGTGCTATGCGACAACCTAGAAGGAAAGGATGAGACAGGAGGGGAGGAAGGGGTAGGATGTGGGGAGGGGGATTTCAGGATGGGGGTTACACATGTATACATATGGCCAATTCATGCTGATATATGCCCCAAACCATCACAATATTATAATGTAATTATCCTCCAATTAAATTAAATTATTTTTAAAAAGAACCAAGACATGTGATATCTGAGAGAGAATTCCAAGCAGAGAGTCTGAGACAGGCACTTGGACTTTTTGAAGAAGGAAGGAAAGCCTTATGACTAATACCAAAAAGATATAAGGGGTATAATGAAGTTGGACAGGGAGTATTAGTTACCAGTATCAGAGGCATTACCAGTATCAGAGTTCAGATTGGACAGGCTACTTTTTCAAAGGATGGGGCAAAGAATATATTTGGTATTCAGAAACGTCACTTACCTGTAAGTACCTCTGATGACACTGCTTCTCTTTCCACTCTCTATTCAACAACATAATGTTTTATCCTCTACTACTTAACAGAACCACAAAGTAATAGTATTTTCTCAAGGGATGTCTCCTTACCTTATGATGTGGTGATTTTTTCCCTGTATCTCTGCTCTCTACTCTGAATTGAAGGAGAAACTGAGTGGTGTTCTGTAATTTATAAGTTTCAATTATAGTGAATTAGAATAGCTATTAAAATATGATTATTTTTTTATTTAGAGTTCCTCGGTAAGTTCTTTTAATTTAAGCAAACATGTTTGCAGGTCAGGAAGCAACAGTTAGAACTGGACATGGAACAACAGACTGGTTCCAAATAGAAAAAGGAGTACGTCAAGACTGTGTATTGTCACCCTGCTTATTTAACTTTTATGCAGAGTACATCATGAGAAACGCTGGGCTGGAGGAAGCACAAGCTGGAATCAAGATTGCTGGGAGAAATATCAATAACCTCATACGCAGATGACACCACCCTTATGGCAGAAAGTGGAGAAGAACTAAAAAGCCTCTTGATGAAAGTGAAAGAGGAGAGTGAAAAAGTTGGCTTAAAGCTCAACATTCAGAAAACTAAGATCATGGCATCCAGTCCCATCACTTCATGGCAAATAGATGGGGAAACAGTGGAAACAGTGGCTGACTTTGTTTTCTTGGGCTCTAAAATCATTGCAGATTGTGATTGCACCCATGAAATTAAAAGACACTTACTCCTTGGAAGGAAAGTTATGACCAACCTAGACAGCATATTAAAAAGCAGAGACATTACTTTGTCAACAAAGTCCGTCTAGTCAAGGCTATGGTTTTTCCAGTAGTCATGTATGGATGTGAGAGTTGGGCTGTAAAGAAAGCTGAGCACTGAAGAATTGATGCTTTTGAACTGTGGTGTTGGAGAAGACTCTTGAGAGTCCCTTGGACTCCAACCAGTCCATCCTAAAGGAAATCAGTCCTGAGTGTTCATTGGAAGGACTGATGTTGAAGCTGAAACTCCAATACTTTGGCCACCTGATGCGAAGAGCTGACTCATTTGAAAAGACCCTGATGCTGGGAAAGGTTGAGGGCAGGAGGAGAAGGGGACAACAGAGGATGAGATGGTTGGATGGCATCACTGACTCAATGGACATGGGTTTGGATAGACTCCAGGAGTTGGTGATGGATAGGGAGGTCTGGCGCACTGCGGTTCATGTGGTCGCAAAGAGTCAGACACAACTGAGCAGCTGAACCGAACTGAACTGAACCCCGTACCACTGATGTTTTGCTACTCCTTGCAAATGTATCCAGAGGCAATGAGTTTAGCCAATGAAAACAGCAAGGATTAAATAATCCCTCTGAGTACAACGGGTAATGCATAGCATAGGTATTCCAAGTACTTAGCAGAATTATAGAGTCAGCCAACATCCCAGACCACACAATAGCAGAACAAACCTACATTAGCAAGAAAAATGAATCACAGAAATACATGGAGAAAGAACATTGCACTTATTAACTTGAAAATTAGACCCAAATATTCACTGTCCATTTTTAAATGCCAAAGGTACTATGCTTCCACTGAGATACATACATTTTTGGGAAAAATCACCTTTCAAATGTCAAAAATGTCTAGTCAGATACTTTTCTTGAGGGTATTTAGATTTCTTGGCTGTTGAATGAAAAGCTATTAGCACAAAGGATTTGTGTTTAGTATGTAATAGGTGTGTCTTTGATCATTTATATCACCTCAATCCTCCAGGAGCTCCCTTTAAATTCTAGTTTCTAATCATGTCTGTCCACTTATCCTCTCATCTGAAATAAATCCAGATAAAATCTCAGTGAGCCAAATCCCTCTCCAAATCCCTCTCCATATATGCAGCTCACCGACTTCTATCCCACTGGAAATGGTAATAACTTGCTCTTTTGATAAATTCTTTATCTATTTTCCCTTCCCTTGTGAACATTCCATACTAATTAGTTAGCCCTTTTCTTTCTATTGCATATATAAAACACAAGGATATTTCTCTAATCATTCAACTATATGGCATAAAATAAAATTTTTGAAATACCTGTTAACTTCCAAGGTCTTCGAGGAAATGCTGGTCATAAAGCTAACCTGCAGCAAGAGGAAAAATAAAAGCAGATTTGCTCTTGAAGTCTCCAGGTGCTGAGGTAAGAAATGGGATCCAGAATGCTTTTCTCCTAAGGAGAGCACTGGCTTCTTCTTTGCTCTTTTCTATGCTGAGGTAGCCCACCAAGCTGTTTTTATAAGATGGCTAATTTGCAAAACCCCTCCCCATGTCTTTCTCATTTTAACCTGGCTTTTAAAATCAGGGCTCTTATAAAGAAACTGACATGTCATCAAATTTTTCTAAACAGTAATTGTGTTAGCTAATTAAATCAAAGAGATGATGAAGCCTGGATGAGCAGCTCGGGAATTGATATATAGTGAAACTTGAAAAATATGGGGTAACATTTGTCTCCTAGATGATAAAAATGAATGCAAATGCACTGCAGCTGATAGAGCCCTATCACCAAAGCTAGAATAGGGAATAGGAGCTATTAACCAAATCGATCCTCTGACATAGTTAACATTTTGCATTTTTATGACTATTTATTTATGGTAATTTCCTACTGCAATGGCTGTGTCAAAAGGCATTTGAGGAACAATTTTTCAGATCTTCAACAGGTCATCTCTTAGAAAGATTAAACAGTTTCATTATGATTAAAAATGTTTGAAGATATCTTCTCCTCCTTGCTGATTATAAAATATTCCATTTTCCTAATGGGATCTGCAATTCTCTGAACATCAACAAGTCTATGCTCTATACATATATTTTTGGTCCCTATGTGTTTCTTCTTTGGTAAATTTGATGAATATCATTTCTACATTACCATTTTTTCTCCCAACATTTTCAAATATTTTCTCTCATTTTATCATTAGTTTTTAAAAATTACATAGATTTTTTCTTCCATTTTGATCAAGTGATACATATTTTTTTCTTTTATTGGTGGTGGCTATATTGTCATAGTTTTCTGTATTTCAAGATTTGTGAATTTATTCATATATATTAACTTTTTTCTTATGGTTTTATACTTTTACTTAAGTCTTTGGTATTTCCAGAGTTCAATTTTGACATAGTGTAAGTCAATGCTTCAACTTGATCCTTTTCTTCAACAGTTCACTGGGTGACTTTGACCATTTTATTGAACAAATCCTTTCTCTATCATACTGGAAATTCCACCTTTATAAAATATGCAATACTTATACTTTTGGGTTTATTTCCTGCTCCAAGAATGCTTCTTTACATTCAGATATCAAAATCACACTGTTTAGTTATTGTTGCTTTAAAGGATATTTTATTTTGCAGCCTCCAACTGTTATTCTTCTGTTTTGATACTTTCTTCACTTTCTATCATTTATTTTTCTCAGTGAAACAAATCAGTTTTTCATAGTTACAACAGAATAATTTTATTAAACTCATCAGCTAATTATAGGATAATTGGCATCTTTATATTATGGAAATTTATTCATATTTTTTTCCTATTGTAAACTTTGCTTTATACAGTCACAAATTTTATTGTTGATTTCTAGTTATGTATCTGATTACTATCAGCAATGCTAATTTTTCCATTGTAATTTTAAACTTACTTCTGGCATACTAGTTAATAGCTGTGTACATATATCAGTTACTTATATATTATACAAAAAACTATATATATGTCATTTTTAATAGTTCACACATGCACATATGATTTCAATCATTTTGACCAGCTCATTTTAAGTATTTCATAGATTCTCATGTCAGTCCCGGAGAAGGCAATGGCAACCCACTCCAGTGTTCTTGCCTGGAGAATCCTGGCAAGGATTCCCAGGGACGGGGGAGCCTGGTGGGCTGCCGTCTATGGGGTTGCACAGAGTCGGACACGACTGAAGCGACTTAGCAGCAGCATGTCAGTCCACATTAAATAATCAAAACAATAATACAATTTAGTTTCTCCATTTCTGTTAAGTATCCCTCTTATTTACTGAGTTGTCTAGAATTTTCAGAGCAGTAATGCTTGCTCTTGGTCAGAGGAACATACATTATAACTTAAAAGGAAATGATTTTTCTCTTCATAAATGGTTCTGTGTGGATGTATGAGTGCATCCCTTGTGTCTGTGTGTTTAATCAGGAAACAATATTGATTTTATTGGATGTATTTCTAAATCTATTAAAATAATCATATAGTTTTTAAATTTTTATCTATTGCTATAACGGACTATATTAATATATTTCTCCATTTGAATAATATTTGCATCCAACATTAAATCTTACTTAGTCTTGATTATTCAATATTTAGTCTTGAGTATTCAATAATGTTGTATTATATTTCTTAGAATTTTAAAAACAGTTTTTGCATTTAAAATTTTATCTGATTGTTCTACTGCTACTTTCTTTTGGCTGTCTTTGTCAAAACTATGCTATCTTTGTTATCAGGGATATGAAAAGTTTTCATATTTACTTTATACTTTGGACAGTTAATATGGTATGATAATTATCTATTACATTGAAGGCCAATATCCTTCAATATAGGGTATTATTAGGCTAATAACTGTCTGATATGCTGTCAAAATAGGTTAATAACTGTCTGAGCCCAGTTATTTTCTTTTACTGTTTTAAACTTCATTTTTTAAGCTTATATTTTTTTCACATATCAATTCAGTTAATTATTCTTTTCATTGAAGATTCAAGCTTCAAAAGATTCATCAGCTATTCATTATAATCTATGACTTTCAGATATCTGCTGATTTTAACTGTCCCTATGTTTCTTCTTAATCTTGTATTTTGTCCATTCACTTAATTTTACTTTGGGTTAATAGTAAAGCTTCTCCAATCAGATCATAATGAGATAAGGAGATTATACCAGGATGTAAATCAATGCACAACTTCAACAGAAGCTTGCAACAACACCAAAAGTTTAATGGACCTCAGCCGTATCTTTACATAATTTAGTTAACTTACATTTTCGCACAAACTCCTTGTCTCAGAGTGGATAAATTACAGTTGATTTAGAATACAACCACACTGAACTAGAGCTAGAGTCTTGTTTATTTTACTTTGCACTCCTAAAAAATCAGTTTTGCAGTTTACTATCAAGTCTACAATTTTTGTTTTATTAATTCATGAATTTCTGCTTTTATTTTTGTTTCTTTTATTATGCTTTCCTTAAATTTGATTTCTTGTTTCTTAACTTTTTAGTTACCTTATTTATTTATGTAATTTTTATCATCATTTATTCTTTATGGTTAAAGTCTCTCTTTAATCACCATTTTGGCATGTTCCCTCTTACACTTTTAAGATATAATATTCTTATGCTCATTATTTTCTGAAATGCCCTGTAATCATGTCAGATTTCTCTCCTTTAACTTGAGCTGTTTGCCAGATCTTTTTTGAAATTTCATTTTGTTTTATATTATTGTACTCTTAATTTCTACTTGTATTTATGTGGTTGTCAAAAAAATACCCTAATGATTTCAATTGACTAATATTTATTGATACTTTCTTTGATATATAATATATGATACATTTTACATGCACATATTATAGATGCTGGAAAAGAAAGCATTTTCTAGTTATTAAATTCAGTATAAATTTATTATTTTAATGTCCTTTTTAAATTTATCCCTATTATCTGTTAAGAAATAAAATCTTTTCTGGAGTGCTATCAGTATTTTTTTAGTCAGAGATTTTGCCTCACATATTTTGATTCTGTTCTTTATAATACAATTCTAATATACCACCACTGTGGATCAGGTTCTTTTTATATATTGTTATATATAAAATGACCTGTGAATCTTTTATACTGTTGCATGCATCATTTTATTTATTATTTTGAAATTAACTTTCTTTACATTTGTTCATATATTTTGCCCAAGTCTTTATGTCTCTCCTTGGCTGTTTTATTATATTTTATGTTTGTTTTTTTTTTTTACCTCTTGTAAGCAATAAATAGGTTGTTTTTTTTTTAAGTATGTTGCTTTTAAAAACTTTAAAAGCAAAGCAAAGTAAAAAAAAAAAATCTATAATTCTCTATTGACCTTTCCAACTAGGCAGGGTAAGTCTATTCAACACAATTTCACTCCTTTGAATTTTCCCCTGCCTTTCCTAGTATTTGTTTATATTCTTTAAAATTTTGGACTGTTTTTTAAAATAAATTATAATTACTTTGGATAATCATCTCTTAAAGAATTATTGATGTATGGCAAAACCAATACAATATTGTAAATTAATTAGCCTCTAATTAAAATAAATTTAATTAAAAATAATTATTAATGGTATTTTCATGCTTTGAGGGATGGTATTTAGAACAATTATTTGGACTGGGACATTTTAATTGTTTCACTATTTGCCATTAATTCATTGTACTGTGATTTCCTGTGTTTTTTTTTTGTTGTTGTTGTTGTTCTTTATTTCAGCTGCTTTGAAAGTAATTTTGCTTTAATTCAAGTGATACCCACACAAAAGCATGTTGAAAATATACATATTAAATAGCACAATGAGTTACCCCAAAGCAAATAACCTTATAATCAAATACCCAAAACACCCAAAGCAAATAACCTTATAATCATTATCTAGATCAAGGAAAAAAAGAATTATGGATAGCAGAGCCTCCATTCATGGCCCCTCAATCACTACCCCACTTTTCCCCCCAAAATGACTACATCTCAGTCTCTAAAACTCTGATCTAATAATAAAAGAAATTGATGGTACATATTATTTTGTGTGGTGTTTCTTTCATTCAACATTATGTCTTGAGATTGAATCTATAGTTCATTGTTTTTCATTTCTGTATAGAGTTTCAGTGTATGAGTATGCCACAATTTGTTTATAAGAACATTCTACTGTTTGAGTTGTTTCCAACTTGCAATTCTTATAAATAATGCTGTCATAAATACACTTGTATATATATCTATAGTAAGAATAAGGCCTCACTTCTGATTAGTATACAATTTGTCAACAAAGGTCTGTATAGTCAAGGCTATGGTTTTTCCAGTGGTCATGTATGGATGTAAGAGTTGGACTATAAAGAAAGCTGAGTGCTGAAGAACTGAAGCTTTTGAACTGTGGTGTTGGAGAAGACTCTTGAGAGTCCTTTGGACTGTGAGGAGATCCAACCAGTCCATCCTAAAGCAGGTCAGTCATGGGTGTTCTTTGGAAGGACTGATGTTGAAGCTGAAACTCCAATACTTTGGCCACCTGATGTGAAGAGCTGACTCATTTGAAAAGACCCTGATGCTGGGAAAGATTGAGGGCAGGAGGAGAAGGGGACAACAGAGGATGAGATGAGTTGGTGATGGACAGGGAGGCCTGGCGTGCTGCGATTCATGGGGTCACAAAGAGTCGGACACGACTGAGCAACTGAACTGAACTGTTTATTTTTACTTTTATTTCAAAAGTTCTGGGAGGTGGGTCATAGAGGATCCTGCTGTGATTTTTGTCAGAGAGTGTCTTGCCTATGTTCTCCTCTAGTAGTTTTATAGTTTCTGGTCTTATGTTTAGATTTTAATCCATTTTGAGTTTATTTTTGTGTATGGTGTTAGAAAGTGTTCTACTTTCATTCTTTTACAAGTTATTGACCAATTTTCCCAGCATCACTTGTTAAAGAGATTGTCTTTTCTTGTATATTGTATATTCTTGCCTCCTTTGTCAAAGATAAGGTGTCCATAGGTGCTTGGATTTATCTCTGGGCTTTCTATTTTGTTCCATTGATCTATATTTCTGTCCTTGTGCCAGTACCATACTGTCTTAATGACAGTGGCTTTATAGTGTAGCCTGAAGTCAGGCAGGCTGATTCTTTTAGTTCCATTCTTCTTTCTCAAGATTGTTTTGGCTTTGAGGTTTTTCCTATTTCCATACAAATTGTGAAATTATTTGTTCTAGTTCTGTGAAAAATACCATTGGTAGCTTGATAGGGATTGCATTGAATCTGTAGATTGCTTTGGGTAGTATACTCATTTTCACTATATTGATTCTTCCAATCCATGAACGCAGTATATTTCTTCATCTATTAGTGTCTTCTTTGATTTCTTTCACCAGTATTTTATAGTTTTCTATATATAGATCTTTTGTTTCTTTAGGTAGATATCTTCCTAAGTATTTTATTCTTTTCGTTGCAATGGTGAATGGAATTGTTTCCTTAATTTCTCTTTCTATTTTCTCATTTTAAGTGTATAGGAATGCAAGGGATTTCTGAGTGTTGATTTTATATCCTGCAACTTTACTATATTCATTGATTAGCTCTAATAATTTTCTGGTGAAGTCTTTAGGGTTTTCTATGTAGAGGATCATGTCATCTGCAAATAGTGAGAGTTTTACTTCTTTTCCAATTTGGATTCCTTTTATTTCTTTTTCTGCTCTGACTGCTGTGGCCAAAACTTCCAAAACTGTATTGAATAGTAATGGTGAAAGTGGGCACCCTTGTCTTGTTCCTGACTTCAGGGAAAATGCTTTCAATTTTTCACCATTGAGGATAATATTTCCTGTGGGTTTGTCATATACAGCTTTTACTATGTTGAGGTATGTTCCTTTTATTCCTGATTTCTAGAGGTTTTTTTTTTTTTTAATCATAAATGGATGTTGAATTTTGTCAAAGTCTTTCTCTGCATCTATTGAGATAATCATATGGTTTTTATTTTTCAATTTGTTAAGGTGGTGTATTACATTGATTGATTTGCAGATATTGAAGAATCCTTGCATCCTTGGGATAAAGCCCACTTGGTCATGATGTGTGATCTTTTTAATATGTTGTTGGATTCTGTTTGCTAGAATTTTGTTAAGGATTTTTGCATCTATGTTCATCAGTGATATTGGCCTGTAGTTTTCTTTTTTTGTGTGTGTGGCATCTTTGTCAGGTTTTGGTATGAGGGTGATGGTGGCCTCATAGAATGAGTTTGGAAGTTTACCTTCCTCTGCAATTTTCCGGAGGAGTTTGAGTAGGATAAGTGTTAACTCTTCTGTCAATTTTTGGTAGAATTCAGCTGTGAAGCCGTCTGGTCCTTGGCTTTTATTTGCTGGAAGATTTCTGGTTACAGTTTCAATTTCCATGCTTGTGATGGGTCTGCTAAGATTTTTTATTTATTCCTGGTTCAGTTTTGGAAAGTTGTACTTTTCTAAGAATTTGTTCATTTCTTCCAAGTTGTCCATTTTATTAGCATATAGTTGCTGTAGTCTCTTGTGGTCCTTTGTATTTCTATGTTGTCTGTTATGATCTCCATTTTCATTTCTAATTTTATTGATTTGATTTTTCTCCCTTTGTTTCTTGATGAGTCTGGCTAATGGTTTGTCAATTTTATTTATTTTCCAAAGAACCAGCTTTTGGCTTTGTTGATTTTTGTTATGGTCTCTTTTGTTTGTTTTGCATTTATTTCTCTCCCTAATTTTTAAGATTTCTTTCCTTCTGCGAACCCTGGGCTTCTTCATTTCTTCCTTTTCTAGTTGACTTAGGTGTAGAGTTAGGTTATTTATTGACTTTTTTCTTGTTTCCTGAGGTATGCCTGTATTGCTATGAACCTTCCCCTTAGCACTGCTTTTACAGTGTCCCACAGGTTTTGGGTTGTTGTGTTTTCATTTTCATTTGTTTCTATGCATATTTTGGTTTCTTTTCTTATTTCTTCTGTGATTTATTGGTTATTCAGTGTTGTTCAGCCTCCATATGTTTGAATTCTTAATACTTTTTCTCCTGTAATTCATATCTAATCTTACTGCATTGTGGTCAGAAAAGATGCTTGGAATGATTTCAATTTTTTTGAAATTACCAAGGCTAGATTTATGGCCTAGGTTGTGATCTATTCTGAAGAAGGTTCCATGTGTGCCTGAGAAAAAGGTGAAATTCATTGTTTTGGGGTGACATGTCCTATAGATATCAATTAGGTCTAACTGGTCTATTGTATCATTTAAAGCTTGTGTTTCCTTGGTAATTTTCTGTTTAGTTGATCTATCCATGGGTGTGAGTGGGGTATTAAAGTCTCCCACTATTATTGTGTTATTGTTAACTTCCCCTTTGATACTTGTTAGCATTTGCCTTACATGTTGTGGTGCTCCTATGTTGGGTACATATATATTTATAATTGTTATATCTTCTTCTTGGATTGATCCTTTGATCATTATGTAGTGTCCTTCTTTGTCTCTTTTCACAGCCTTTGTTTTAAAGTCTATTTTATTTGATATGAGTATTGCTACTCCTGCTTTCTTTTGGTTTCTATTTGCATGGAATATCTTTTTCCAGCCCTTCACTTTCAGTCTGTATGTGTCTCTTGTTTTGAGGTGCGTCTTCTGTAGACAACGTATATAGGGGTCTTGTTTTTGTATCCATTCAGCCAGTCTTTATTTTTGCTTGGGGCATTCAACCCATTTGCACTTAAGGTAATTATGCACTTAAGGTAATTATTGATAAGTATGATCCCCTTGCCATTTCCTTTATTGTTTTGGGTTCGAGTTTATACATCCTTTTTTGTTTCCTGTCTAGAGAAGATCCTTTAGCATTTGTTGGAGAGCTGGTTTGGTGGTGCTGAATTCTCTCAGCTTTTGCTTGTCTGTGAAGCTTTTGATTTCTCCTCCATATTTGAATGAGATCCTTGCTGGGTAGAGTAATCTGGGCTGTAGGTTATTTTCTTTCATCACTTTAAGTATGCCCTGCCATTCCCTCCTGGCCTGAAGAGTTTCTATTGAAAGATCAGCTGTTATCCTTATGGGAATCCCCTTGTGTGTTATTTGTGTTTTTCCCTTGCTGCTTTTAATATTTGTTCTTTATGTTTGATCTTTGTTAATTTGATTAATATGTATCTTGGGGTGTTTCACCTTGGGTTTATCCTGTTTGGGACTCTCTAGGTTTCTTGGACTTGGGTGATTATTTCCTTTCCCATTTTAGTGAAGTTTTCAACTATTATCTCTTCAAGTATTTTCTCATGGTCTTTCTTTTTGTCTTCTTCTGGGACTCCTATGATTCGAATGTTGGGGCATTTAACATTGTCCCAGAGGTCTCTGAGATAGTCCTCATTTCCATTAATTTGTTTTTCTTTTTTCCTCTCTGTTTCATTTATTTCTACCATTGTATGTTCTACCTCACTTATCCTATCTTCTGCCTCTGTTATTCTACTGTTGGTTCCCTCCAGAGTGTTTTTGATCTCATTTATTGCATTATTCATTCTATATATAGACTCTTTTTTATTTCTTCTAGGTCCTTGTTAAACCTTTCTTGCATCTTCTCAATCCTTGTCTCCAGGCTATTTATCCGTAACTCCATTTTGTTTTCAAGATTTTGGATCATTTTCACTATCATTATTTGGAATTCTCTGTCAGGTAGACTCTATCTCTTCCTCTTTTGTTTGGTTTGGTGGGCATTTATCCTGTTTCTTTACCTGCTGGGTATTTCTCTGCCTTTTCATCTTGTTTATATTGCTGAGTTTGGGGTGGCCTTTCTGTATTCTGGCAGTTTGTGGAGTTCTCTTTATTGTGGAGTTTCCTCTCTGTGGGTGGGGTTGGACAGATGGCTTGTCAAGGTTTCCTGATTAGGGCAGCTTGTGTCAGTGTTCTGGTGGGTGGAGCTGGATTTCTTCTCTCTGGAGTGCAATAAAGTGTCCAGTAATGTGTTATGAGATGTCAGTGGGTTTGGTGTGACTTTGGGAAACCTGTATATTGAAGCTCAGAGCTATGTTCTTGTGTTGGTGGAGAATTTGCATGGTATGTCTTGCTCTGGAACTTGCTGGCCCTTGGGTGGTGCTTGGTTTCAGTGTAGGTATGGAGGCGTTTGATGAGCTCCTATGGTTGAATGTTCCCTGGAGTTAGGAGTTCTCTGGTGTTCTCAGGATTTGGATGTAAGCCTTCTGCCTCTGGTTTTCAGTCTTATTCTTACAGTAGCCTCAAGACTTCTCCATTTCCTTTCGAAGACAATGGGCTGCTTTTCTGGGTGTCTGATGTCCTCTGCCAGCATTCAGAAGTTGCTTTGTGGAATTTATTAAGCATTCAAATGTTCTTTTGATGAATTTGTGGGGGAAAAAGTGGCCTCCCCATTCTATTACTCTGCCATGTTAGGACCGCCCCATGACTCCTATATTTTTGTAGGAGTTTTATAATTTTAGGTCTTGATTCATTTTGGATTAATTTTTGTGTATGGTGTGAAGTAGAGAGTGAAATTCATAATTTTGCATATAAGTATCCAACTATTCCATTGTGTTTTGTTGAAAAGACCCCTTTTCACAAATTTTTTTTTGGCATCTTTATTGAAAATCAGTTGACTATAAATGAAAGGACTTATTTCTGGACTTTCATTTTTATTCCATCAATTTATATTTGTATTGATACTTATGCTAGCAACATACTGATCTCATGACTTTAGCTTTGTTGTAAGTTGTGAAATTGGGAAGTGTAAGTCTGCCAATTTGTTATTTCTGGATCCCTCACCTTTCTATATGAATTTTAGGGTCAGTCAATTTCTGCAAAACAGCCACCTGGGATTTTGATTGGAATTGTGTTGAATCTGTATAATAATTTAGAGAACATACCTGTTTCAACAATATTAAGTCTTTCAATCCAATTAAGTCAATTTAAATATGTTAAGGTGTTTCTCATTTATTTATGTCTTCCTTAATATCTTTGAGCAATGTTTTATGATTTTCACAAAAAAAAAAAACTGGAAAATTCTTTAAAAAATGGCTATGCCAAAGCCTTATGATTTTGTTTTATGATTTTCACAAAAAAACTGGAAAATTCTTTTAAAAATGGCTATGCCAAAGCGTTATGATTTTGTTTTATGATTTTCACAAAAAAACTGGAAAATTCTTTAAAAAATGGCTATGCCAAAGCATTATGATTTTGTTTTATGATTTTCACAAAAAAACTGGAAAATTCTTTAAAAAATGGCTATGCCAAAGCGTTATGATTTTGTTTTATGATTTTCATAAAAAAACTGGAAAATTCTTTACAAAATGACTATGCCAAAGCCTTTGACTGTGTGGATCACAATAAACTGTGGAAAATTCTGAAAGAGATGGGAATACCAGACCACCTAACCTGCCTCTTGAGAAATCTATATGCAGGTCAGGAAGCAACAGTTAGAACTGGACATGGAACAACAGACTGGTTCCAAATTTGGAAAGGAGTACCTCAAGGCTGTATACTGTCATCCTGATGAGTTAACTTATATGCAGAGTACATCATGTGAAATGCTAAGCTGGATGAAGCAGAAGCTGGAATCAAGATTACCAGGAGAAATATCAGTAACCTCAGATATGCAGATGACACCACCCTTATGGCAGAAAGTGAAGAAGAACTAAAGAGTCTCTTGATGAAAGTGAAAGAAGAGAGTGAAAAAGCAAGCTTAAAACTCAACATTCAGAAAACTAAGATAATGGCATCTGGTCCCATCACTTCATGGGAAATAGATGGGGAAGCAGTGCAAACAGTGTCAGACTTTATTTTTGGGGCTCCAAAATCACTGCAGATGGTGACTGCAGCCATGAAATTAAAAGACGCTTACTCCTTGGAAGGAAAGTTATGACCAACCTAGATAGCATATCGAAAAGCAGAGACATTACTTTGCCAACAAAGGTCCGTCTAGTCAAGGCTATGGTTTTTCCAGTGGTTATGTATGGATGTGAGAGTTGGGACTGTGACAAAAGCTGAGTGACGAAGAATTGATGCTTTTGAACTGTGGTGTTGGAGAAAACTCTTGAGAGTCTCTTAGACTGCAAGGAGATCCAACAGGTTCATTCTGAAGGAGATCAGTCCTGGGTGTTCTTTGGAAGGAATGACGCTAAAGCTGAAACTCCAGTACTTTGGCCACCTCATGCAATGAGTTGACTCATTGGAAAAGACTCTGATGCTGGGAGGGATTGGGGGCAGGAGGAGAAGAGGACGATAGAGGATGAGATGGCTGGATGGCATCACCGACTCGATGGACGTGAGTTTGAGTGAACTCCGGGAGTTGGTGATGGACAGGGAGGCCTGGAGTGCTGCAATTCATGGGGTCGCAAAGAGTCAGACACGACTGAGTGACTGAACTTAACTGAAAATCATTTCAGATGGTGACTGCAGCCATGAAATTAAAAGGCACTTGCTCCTTGGAAGAAAAGCTATGACCAACCTAGAAAGCATATTAAAAAACAGGTACATTACGTTGCCAACAAAGGTCTGTCTAATCGAAGGTATGGTTTTTTCAGTAGTCATGTATGGATGAGAGTTGGACCATAAGGAAAGCTGAACAATGAAGAATTGATGCTTTTGAACTGTGTTGTTTGGAGAAGACTCTTGAGAGTCCCTTTACTGCAAGGAGATCAAACCAGTCAATCCAAAGGTAATCAGTCCTGAATATTCATAGGAAGAACTCATGCTGAAGCTCCAAACTCCAATACACTTGATGAGAAGAACTGACTCATTGGAAAAGACCCTGATGCTGGGAAAGAGTGAAGGCAGGAGAAGGGGATGACAGAGGATGAGATGGTTGGGTGGCAAACTGACTCGATGGACATGAGTTTGAGCAAGCTCCAGCAGTTGGTAATGGACAGGGGAGCCTGGCGTGCTGCAGTCCATGGGTTCGCAAAGAGTCAGACACAACTGAATGACTGAACTGAATTGAATATTTTCTGCAAGAGTTTACTAATAATTACTATTGATTCTTCTTTAAATATTTGATATATGCCAGTGAGGCCATCTGGGCCTGGGATTATTTTTGTGGGAAGACTTTTAGTTTCCTATTTAATCTTTTTGTTTGCTACTGTTCTACTTAGTTTTTTGATATCTTTTGATTCAATTTTGGTAATTTAATTTTTTCTTGGAATTTTTCCATTTCATTTAGTTATCAAATTTGTTTATTTGTAATCAAGTTTATTGTGATCCACACAGTCAAAAAAACAAAGTCTGACACTGTTTCCACTGCTTCCCCATCTATTTCCCATCAAGTGATGGGACCAGATGCCATGATCTTCGTTTTCTGAATGTTGAGCTTTAAGTCAACTTTTTCACTCTCCTCTTTCACTTTCATCAAGAGGCTTTTGAGTTCCTCTTCACTTTCTGCCATAAGGGTGGTATAATCTGCATATCTGAGGTTATTGATATTTCTCCTGGCAATCTTGATTCCAGCTGTGCTTCTTCCAGCCCAGCGTTTCTCAGGATGTACTCTGCGTAGAAGTTAAATGAGCAGGGTGACAATATACAGCCTTGATGTACTCCTTTTCCTATTTGGGACCAGTCTGCTGTTCCATATCCCATTCTAACTGTTGCCTCCTGACCTGCATACAGGTTTCTCAAGAGGCAGGTCAGGTGGTCTGGTATTCCCATCTCTTTCAGAATTTTCCACAGTTGATTGTGATACACACAGTCAAAGGCTTTGGCATAGTCAAGAAAGCAGAAATTGAAGTTTTTCTGGAACTCTCTTGCTTTATCGATGATCCAGCAGATGTTGGCAATTTGATCTCTGGTTCCTCTGCCTTTTCTAAAACCAGCTTGAACATCTGGAAGTTCACAGTTCACGTATTGCTGAAGCCTGGCTTGGAGAATTTTGAGCATTACTTTACTAGCGTGTGAGATGAGTGCAATTGTGCAGTAGTTTGAGCATTCTTTGGCATTGCCTTTCTTTGGGATTGGAATGAAAACTGACCTTTTCCAGTCCTGTGGCCACTGCTGAGTTTTCCAAATCTGCTGGCATATTGAGTGCAGCACTTTCACAGCATCATCTTTCAGGATTTGAAAGAGCTCAACTGGAATTCAATCACCTCCACTAGTTTTGTTCGTAGTGATGCTTTCTAAGGCCCACTTGACTTCACATTCCAGGGTGTCTGGCTCTAGGTGAGTGATCACACCATCGTGATTATCTGGGTCGTGAAGATTTTTTTTTTTTTTGTACATTTCTGTGTATTCTTGCCACCTCTTCTTGATATCTTCTGCTTCTGTTAGGTCCATACCATTTCTGTCCTTTATCGAGCCCATCTTTGCATGAAATGTTCCCTTGGTATCTCTGATTTTCTTGAAGAAATCTCTAGTCTTTCCCATTCTGTTGTTTTCCTCCATTTCTTTGCATTGATCACTGAGAAAGGCTGTCTTATCTCTTCTTGCTCTTCTTTGGAACTCTGCATTCAAATGCTTTGCTTTTCCCTTTCTCCTTTGCTTTTGAAATGTTTATTGCGATATATATCCCAAACATTTTAGAATGTTATATTTTCAATTTAATTTGTCTCAAAATATTTTCTAAGTTCTTCTTTGAACCATTGTTATTTAAGGATGCTTTTAAAAATTCTACATATTTATGTATTTCCCACATTTCTGTTTGCTATTGACTTCTAATTTAATTACTTTGTGCTCTGAAACCATATTTTGAATGATTTCAATTATTTTTAAATTGTTTATACTTCTTTTATGGCCAGCTTACACCAGGAAATGTTCCTTGTGTTCTTGAGATTATATGTTCTGTTGTTGAGTTGTGTGTTCTATGCTGCTGCTGCTGCTAAGTCGCTTCAGTCGTATCCAACTCTGTGCGACCCCATAGACGGCAGCCCACCAGGCTCCCGCGTCCCTGGGATTCTCCAGGCAAGAACACTGGAGTGGGCTGCCATTTCCTTCTCCAATGCATGAAAGTGAAAAGTGAAAGTGAAGTCGCTCAGTCGTGTCTGACTCCTAGCGACCCCATGGACTGCAGCCTACCAGGCCCCTCCGTCCATGGGATTTTCCAGGCAAGAGTACTGGAGTGGGTTGCCATTGCCTTCTTCGTGTGTGTTCTGTAGAAACTAGCTGTATCTGATTTCTTAATAGTGTTGTTGAAGTCTCTATATCCTTGCTGGTTTACTCTCTAGATGTTCTATTCTAGCCTAACCTAGCCTGCCCTATCCTATCTTAGGCTCTTCTATTCTATTCAGAATGGTGTATTGATGTCTGTAACAATCAACTAGGTTGATTGTCCTATTTCTTCAGCTCTGTCAGTTTTTGCTTAATATATCTTGAGGCCCTACTGTTAGATACATATATAATTGTTATATCGTCCTGACAAATTGATCCCAGGTGGGGCTAGTGGTAAAAAGCTGCCTGACAATGCGGGAGATGAGGTTTGATTCCTAGGTCGGGAAGCTCTCCTTTGGAATAGGAAATGGCAAACAGCTCCAGTATTCTTGCCTGGAAAATTCCATGGGCAGAGGAGCATATTGGTTTATAGTTCATAGGGCTGCAGGGAATTGGACATGACTGAGTAGTCATGTTTTCCAAAAAGCACAGCACATTAAAAAGTCTCTTTTTTCTCTATTATTAATAGCATTTTAAACTTAAATTATATTTTGTTTGATATGCTATCAATATGTCTACTCTAGCTTTCTTATGGTTGCTGTTTTCATATCTTATACTTTTTTTTAGTCTTTTAGACTACTTTTTAAAAATTTTATTGGAGTATAAATACTTTACCGTGTTGTATTAGTTATGTATATACATATATTCCCTCTTTTTTGGGATTCTGTCCCATTTAGGTCACCACAGAGCATTGAATAGACTTCCCTGTGCTATACAATAAGTTTTCATTTGTTGTCTATTTTATACATAGTATTAATAGAGTACATATGTCAATGTCCACCTCCCAATTCATCCCACCCTTCCTTCCCCCCTTGGTGTCCACACATTTGTTCTCTACATTTGTGTCTGTTTTTCTGCTTTGTAAATAAGAACATCTATACCATTTTTTTCAGATTTCCTATATATTCATTAATACACAATATTTATTTTCCTCCTTCTGACTGACTTCATTCTGTATGACAATCTCTAGATCCATCCATGTCACTACAAATGACCCAATTTCATTCCTTTTTATGGCTGAGTAATATTATATATATGTGTGTGTGTGTATGAATAATTGTATAGATATATAGATTTACCACATCTTCTTTATCCATTCCTCTGTTGGGGGACATTTAAGTTCTTTCCATGTCCTGGCTATTGTAAGCAGTGCAGCAATGAACACTGAGGTGCATGTGTTTTTTTTTGAATTATGATTTTCTCTGGATATATGCCCAGTAGTGAGATTGCTGATGAAAGAGTTAACATAGGTAGGTTGATAAGGAGTCCAAGCCTAAGGCCTATTTAAGAAGGAGTTGAACACTTTCTTTTTCACATTCTTTTGCCTTAGGCATGAAGGCCTCGTAGGCAGCAGTATCTTTTGTTCAAGGATATGCTTTTTTGAGCTCAGAATATATGTTATGGGAGAAGGTCTGGGTAAAACTTCCACAGCTTTGAGCTCTGGGTTAACCTGTTCCTTCTGGCTAATCTCATGCTGATGTCATCCCAGGATATATGTTACAAGAAAGAGTCTGGGCAAAATTTTCACAGCCTTGAGGTATTCTTTTCTATTCTTAAGAGCTAGCAGAAAAATATATAATACCCTGCTTAAAACTAACAAGGCGGGTAATCTTTCTACCCCCTTTGATGTCTATGTCAGTTTTTAAAGTCACTGTCACTTTAATAAAATTTCTACTACACAAAGCTACGAGTGACTGAGATTATCTTTGGTCCCAGAGTTAAACCTTCTCCTTTGGAGACTACAGATCCAATGGAGCACTGTAAAGAAAGTGAAGTCGTTCAGTCGTGTCCAACTCTTTGTGGCCCCATGGACTGTAGCCTACCAGGCTCCTGTCCGTGGGATTTTCCAGGCAAGAATACTGGAGTGGGTTGCCATTTCCTTCTCCAGGGGATCTTCCCAACCCAGGGATCGAACCCTGATGTCCCGCATCACAGGCAGATGCTTTAACCTCTGAGCTACCAGGGAGCACTGTAAGCTTTCAACTATTATCTTGGGGGCTCATCCAGGATCCCAAGACAAGGTGTAAGCTGTTATCTTGGATGCTAAGTGATAAAGTCTACTACTGGGTCATGTGGTATTTCTTTCAGTTTTTTCAAGGATCCTCCATACTGCTCTCCAAAGTGGCTGTATCTATTTACATTTCCACCAGAAGTGCAAGAGGGTTTCCTTTTCTCCACACCCTCTCCAGCATTTATTATTTGTACATTTTGTGGTGATGGCCATTCTGACTGGTGTGAGGTGATATCCTATATTTTTCCATATAAAGTATGTCTCTTGTAGACAGAACATAGTTGAGTCTTGTTTGTTTTTTAAAAATAAATTCTAATAACTTTTTCTTTGAATTCTTTCACTCCTATTTGATGTTATTTTTCTATAGCTGATTCATGCTTGCTATTTTACTTTTTCTTTTCTCTTTGTCTCATTTCATTTCTTCACTCTCCTCCAGTAGCATATCGGGCACCTATCCACCTGGGGAGTTCATCTTTCAGTGTCATATATTTCTGCCTTTTCATACTGTTCACTGGGTTCTCAAGGCCAGAAAACTGAAGTAGTTTGACTGTAGCCATGAAATTAGAAGACACTTGCTCCTTGAAAGAAAAGCTATGACCAACCTAGAGAGCATATTAAAAAAAAAAAAAAAAAAAAACAGAGACATTACTTTGCCAACAAAAATATGCCTATTCAAAGCTATGGTTTTCCAGTAATCATGTATGGATGTGAGAGTTGGACTATAAAGAAAGTTGAGCACCGAGGAATTCATGCTTTTGAACTGTAGTGTTGGAGAAGACTCTTCAGGGTCCCTTGGACTACAAGGAGATCAAACCAGGCAATTCTAAAGGAAATCAGTCCTGAATATTCATTGGAAGGACTGATGCTGAAGCTGAAGCTCCAATACTTTGGCCACCTGATGCAAAGAACTGACTCAGTGGAAAAGACCCTGATGCTGGGAAAGATTGAAGGCAGGAGGAGAAGGGGATGACTGAGGATGAGATGGTTGGATGGCATCACCAGCTCGATGGACATGAGTTTGAGAAAGCTCTGGGAGTTGGTGAAAGACAGGGAAACCTGGCATGCTTCAGTCCATGGGGTCACAAAGAGTCGGACACGACTGAGCAACTGAATTGAACTGATGTCTCATTAAATGTTCTTCTGTTCTTCCTTTCATGACTTCTTTACTGCTGCTGCTGCTGCTAAGTCACTTCAGTCGTGTCCGACTCTGTGCAACCCCATAGATGGCAGCCCACCAGGCCCCGCCGTACCTGGGATTCCCCAGGCAAGAACACTGGAATGGGTTGCCATTTCCTTCTCCAGTTCATGAAAGTGAAAAGTCAAAGTGAAGTCACTCAGTCGTATCAGACTTGTAGCGACCCCAAAGATTGCAGCCTACCAGGCTCCTCCATCCATGGGATTTTCCAGGCAAGAGTACTGGAGTGGGTTGCCATTGCCTTCTCCAGATTTCTTTACTAGTAAGTGGGTATTTTCTAATACACATTTTAAATCCTTTTGATTAATTATATTTTTGAGTTATTTTATTAACAGGTTTGTAATTAAAAAAAAATGCTTATTAGAAGCTACTTCAGGTTTTGTTGTTGTTCAGTCACATAGTTGTGTCTGACTCTTTAGGATCCCATGGACTGCAGCACAGCAGGCCTCCCTGTCCCTTACCATCTCCCGAAGTTTGCCCAAGTTACATCGATGATACCATCCAGCCATCTCATCCTCTGACGCCCTCTTCTCCTGCCTTCAATCTTCGACAGCATCAGGGACTTATCCAATGAGTCGGCTGTTCTCATCAGGCGACCAAAATACTGGAGCTTCAACTTCAGCATCAGTCCTTCCAATGAGTGTTCAGGGTTGATTTCCCTTAAGACTGGCTGGTTTGATCTCCTTGCTGTCCAAGGGACTCAGGAGTCTTCTCCAGCACCACAGTTCGAAGGCATCAATTCTTTAGCACTCTGCCTTCTTTATGGCATATATGACCACTAGGAGGACTACAGCCTTGACTGTACAGACCTCTGTTGGCAGAGTAATGTCTCTGCTTTTCAACACACTGTATAGGTTTATCACAACTTACCTGCCAAGTAGTAATCGACTTTTGATTTCATGGCTGCAGTCACCATCCACAGTGATTTTAGAGCCCAAGAAGAGGAAATCCATCACTGTTTCCACCTGTTCCCCTTCTGTTTGCCACAAAGTAACAGGACCAGATGCAGTGATCCTAGTTATTTTAATATTTAGTTTTAAGCAGGCTCTTTCACTCCTTCACCCTCACCAAGAGGTTCTTTAGTTCCTCTTCACTTTCTGCCATTAGATTTGTTCAGTTCAGTCACTCAGTCGTGTCCAACTCTTAGCAACCCCATGGACTACAGCACACCAGGCCTCCCTGTCCATCACCAACTCCAAAGTTTACTCAAACTCATGTCCATTGAGTCGGGGATGCCATCCAATGATATCCTCTGTCGTCCCCTTCTCCTCCTGCCTTCAATCTTTCCCAGCATCAGGGTCTTCTCAAATCAGTCAGTTCTTCTCATCAGGTGGCCAAAATATTGGAGTTTCAGTTTCAGCATCAGTCCTTTCAATAAATATTCAGGGCTGATTTCCCTTAGGATGATCTGGTTGGATCCCCTTGCAGTCCAAAGGACTTTCCTTTGGCGCTCAGCTTTCTTTATAGTCCAACTCTCACATCCATACATGACCAGTGGAAAAACCATAGCTTTCTACTAGATGGACCTTTGTTGGCAAAATAATGTTTCTGCTTTTTAAAATGCTGTCTAGGTTGGTCATAACTTTTCTTCCAAGGAGTAAGCTTCTTAATTTCATGGCTGCAATCACCATCTGCAGTGATTTTGGAGCACCCAAATATAAAGTCTGCCACTTGTTTTCACTGTTTTCCCCATCTATTTCCCATGAAGTGATGGGACCAGATGCCATGATCTTAGTTTTCTGAATGTTGAGCTTTAAGCCAACTTTTTCACTCTCCTCTTTCACTCTCAAGAGGCTCTTTAGTTCTTCTTCACTTTCTGCCATAAGGGTGGTGTCATCTGCATATCTGAGGTTATTGATATTTCTCCCAGAAATCTTGATTCCAGCTTCTTCATCCAGCCCAGCATTTCTCATGTTGTACTCAGCATATAAGTTAAATAAGCAGGGTGACAATATATAGCCTTGACAACTCCTTTCCCAATTTTGAACCAGTTCATTGTTCCATGTATAGTTCTAACTGTTGCTTCTTGACCTGCATACAGATTACTCAGGAGGCAGATAAGGTTGTATGGTATTCTCAATTCTTTAAGAATTTTCCACAGTTTGTTGTGATCCACACAGTCAAAGGCTTTGGTGTAGTCAATAAAGCAGAAGTAGATATTTTTCTGGAACCTCTTGCTTTTTCGATGTGGATATTGGCAATTTGATCTCCGGTTTCTCTGCCTTTTCTAAATCCACCTTGAACATCTGGAATTTCATGGTTCATGTAGTGTTGAAGCCTGGCTTGGAGAATTTTCAGCATTACTTTGCTAGCATGTGAAATAAGCCCAATTATGCAGTAGTTTGAACATTCTTTGGCATTGCCTTTCTTTGGGATTGGAATGAAAACTGACCTTTTCCAGTCCTGTGGCCTCTGTGGAGTTTTCCATATTTGCTGGCACATTGAGTGCAGCACTTTCACAGCATCATCTTTCAGGATTTGAAATAGCTCAACTGGAATTCCATCACCTCCACTAGCTTTGTTCATAGTGATCCTTCCTAAGGCCCACTTGAGTTCCCATTCCAGGATGTCTTGCTTTAGGTGACTGATCACACCATCGTGGTTATCTGGGTCATGAAGATCTTTCTTGTATTTTCTTCTGTGTAGTATTGACACCTCTTCTTAATATCTTATGCTTCTTTTAGGTCCAACACTTGATGTCCTTTATTGTGCCCATCTTTGCATGAAATATTTCCTTGGTATCTCCAGTTTTCTTGAGGAGATCTCTAGTCTTTCCCATTCTATTGTTTTCCTCTATTTATTTGCATTGATCACTGAGGAAGGCTTTCTTATCTCTCTTTGCCTTCGAACTCTGCATTCAAGTGAGTATATCTTTCCTTTTCTCCTTTACCTTTAGCTTCTCTTCTTTTCTCAGCTATTTGTAAAGCCTCCTCACAAAACCATTTTGCCTTTTTGCATTTCTTTTTCTTAGAGATGTGTCAGGGGAAGTTCAACTTTAAGGAATCCAGTATGTTGCATTTTCTTTGTGTGCCATTTCTCAAGGACTCTCTGTTCCTTATCAGTTCCTATTCCAGGAATGAATAGAGCTGCATGTAGTTCTCAGGACTGAGATCATGGGAAAGGGCATCTGCTTAGATTCCTTTCAGTAACTCCCTTCAGTGACTCTCTTCAGCAACCTTGTATGTATTAGACTATCTATTGTGTTGCAACTTGTGGAATTTCATTCTTTGTAATGGCTGAGTAATCATTTTACTGAAGATATGTAAACATGCATTTCTGCTAATAAAATACCCTTGCTCCACTAGAGACTTGGGTCCCCCGCACCCTTCTTTCTGTCTTCATTCTCTTCGGAACATGGAAGTTTACCAAGCTCACTTTCTTGCCCGGGCTTTCAAGACCTCCTTGAGAGGATGCCCTGTGCCTTCGTGAGTGGTACAAGTCCTGTGCATGGGCTTTATTGGTTTTCTATGTAACTTGAGAGATACTGCTCTCTCCCTCTATCTTTCTTTTCATCAACTCCGGTCCCCAGGTCCTGGTCTGTAAAGACCACAACAAGTGGCGCCCAAACAGGGACCTGGCATTCACAGCATTCAGGATGGAGTGACTGGGACCTACTGAGGTTGGTAAGTCTGGGGTTATCGGACAAATGGCTGGAAAGCCCCACCATTTTTTTTACTTTACTTCATCATTTATTTAAAGTTCAAGGACTTTCAGTTTCATGTCAACGCATAGAGGCATGCCTTCAAACAGTGGTTGAACATAATCCCTGGTTCCCTGATGAGGGCAGTTTTGATTTAGAAATTTAGAACTGGGCAAAGAGAATGTTAAACAAGCCACTAGATGGGGAAAAAATACCCCAATAGATTTCTGGCTCCTATGGGCCCTAATTAAAGCTATGATTTTGCCATTTCAAAGTATTTCCAGCCCTCCTGATATTCAACAACAGGTAGAACATTTATTACATGAATATGAATTTGATGATGAAACTTTTCAAAAAGCCCAAATAGAACAACATAAAATATTTCAGAATTTTCCTACTAGCCCTGCTCCAGCTGCTCCAAGTGCTCCTCTTCTTGTGTCTCTTGCAACAGGCACAAAACTGAAAGTCCCTTCAATACAAGAACAAAATGACTCTAACGATGACTCTTCTGAGTCTCTCTATGTCACTAAAGCTGATAATGCTTTTTTGGATAACAAAGATAAGCCTTTAGCATGTACTCATATTTATGAGAAAAGAATATCTACTCATTCTCCTTCACAACAGAGGCTCTCTGAATTGCTGGCTTTGCAGTCTCAAGTCTCTGGGGCTGATGGTTTTCCACTTTTCCAGTATTAAGAAATGTTAATGCCCAAAGGCAAATAATACCTCAATATGAAGGCATTGATTTCTCTTACATGCAACAAATGAAAAAAGCTATAACTATGTATGGCCCTCCTTCATCTTTTACTAAAGAACTTCTAAATGCTATGGCATCTTCTATTGGGACTTTTATCCCTTATGATTGGTGAATTTTCATAAAAGCTCTCCTTAAACCAGGAGAATATCTTCAATGGACTATGCGGTTTCAAGATGTGGCTCGGGATCATGCCAATTTTAATGCTCGAGATGGTGCTCCCCAGAACCAAATTACTTTTGAACTGTTAACTGGTACAGGACAATTTGAAGCGATAGAAGCTCAAATACAATGCCCTTCTTTGTTGCATATACAATTGAAAGAAGCTGCCCTTGAAGCCTGGGATCAAATTACTCCTCAAGGAGAACCTAAAGGTAGTTACATTAAGATATTACAAGGACCTAATGAAACCTATGCTGATTTCCTAGCTAGACTAGAAACTGCTATTTCCTGTAATGTAATTGGTGAAGAAGCCAGATTACAACTAGGAAATCTGCTTGCATATGAAAATGCAAATCAGGAATGTCAAAGTTCTATCATCCCAATACATGAGACTGGGACTGTTACTGATTATTTGAAGGCTTGCCACAATTTAGGGTCTGAGACACAGAAAATGCAAATGCTAGCTGAAACAATGGCTGCTGCTTTTAAAAAGGGAAATGAAGGATGTTTTACATATGGGGATAAGACCCACTTTAAAAAGGATTGCCCTAAGAAATATACAGAGAAAATTAAAGCTAACAAAAATTTTCCAAAACTCTTCGCTCGCTGCCATAAAAGGATGCATTGGGCCAAAGACTGTTGATCTAAATATGATGTTGAGGGAAAACTTATTTCAGGAAACTTCAAACAGGGGAATCCCCAGGTCCCCTTCAACAAAAACCAGAGGCAAATGCCATCTTTTCCCTCAAACCCTCAACATCTGGCAGTACTGCCATTGATATATCAGCCCTAAATGATTTTCTCCTTTTCTTTCAAGCAATCCCTTCTAGAATACCTACTGGACTTTTTGGACTCCTACCTCTACAAACCTTCGGCATTTCACTTGGCTGATCTAGCTTGACTTCTAAGGGAATTACTGTTCACCCTGGAATAATTAATTCAGATTATAAGGGAGAAATTCAAGTTATGATGTCATCTCAGATACTATGGCAATTTAAAAAGGGGGAAAAATTGCCCAATTACTTCTTTTACCTTACATTTCTATTAATTCCTCTAATGATATACAGACAGATGGATAGGAAACACAGATCAAAAACAATCCTTATGGACATCATTGGTATCTGAATATGCCCAACCAAATATAAATATCAAAATCAATGGTAAAAGTTTTTCTGGTTTCCTTGATACTGGATCTGATATCACTATTATTTCCAAACACTTATGGCCCAAATCTTGGCTTATACACAAAATTTCTTGCCAAATTACAGGAGTTACTCAAACAAAAATACAAGGAGTCTATCAAAGTATTCAAATTTATCCTTGTGAGGGACCAGAAGGCCAGCCAGCAACATTACAACATTACATAATAGATTTACCCCTTAATCTAATAGGAAGGGATTTACTTATGCAATGGGAAACTCAGATATACATTCCACATTTTTCTTAGGGGCCACTGCTCATTTAACAAACAACAATTATTAAAATAACTTGGAAGTATGACAAACCTATTTGGACAGAGCAGTGGCCCCTTACAAAAGAGAAATTACAGGCTGCTAAAGAACTTATAGATACACAATTGGAATTAAAACATATTGAGGAATATTATTCCCCTTGGAACTCTCCCATTTTTGTTATAAAAAAGAAACCTGGAAAAAGACATCTCTTAACAGACCTTAGAAAAGTTAATGCATCTATGAGTCCTATGGGTACATTGCAACCAGTCATCCCGACGCCTACCATTATTCCTCAAAACTGGCATATTATTATTATAGATTTACAGGATTGCTTTTTTAATATACCTTTACATCCTCTAGACTGAAAGAGATTTGCTTTCTCTCTTCCTTATCCTAATCACACCGGGCCTCATAAGCAATACCAGTGGACTGTACTGCCTCAAGGAATGATGAATTCTCCCACTATGAGTCAATATTATGTAGCAGAGGAACCAGAGACCAAATTGCAAACATCTACTGGATCATCAATAAAGCAAGAGAGTTCCAGAAAAACTTCGATTTCTGCTTTCTTGACTATGCCAAAGCCTTTGACTGTGTGGATCACAATAAACTGTGGAAAATTCTGAAAGAGATGGAAATACCAGACCACCTGACGTGCCGCTTGAGTAATTTGTATGCAGGTCAGGAAACAACAGTAAGAACTGGACATGGAACAAGAGTCTGGCTACAAATAGGAAAAGGAATACATCAAGGCTGTATATTGTCATCCTGCTTATTTAACTTATATGCAGAGTACATCATGAGAAAAGCTGGGCTGGAAGAAGCACAAGCTGGAATCAAGATTGCTGGGAGAAATATCAATAACCTCAGATATGCAGAGGACACCACCCTTGTGGCAGAAAGTGAAGAGGAACTAAAAAGCGTCTTGATGAAGGTGAAAGAGGAGAGGGAAAAAGTTGGCTTAAAGCTCAACATTCAGAAAACGAAGATCATGGCATCTGGTCCCATCACTTGATGGGAAATAGATGGGGAAACAGTAGAAACAGTGTCAGACTATATCTTTTTGGGCTCCAAAATCACTGCAGATGGTGACTGCAGCCATGAAATTAAAAGACGCTTACTCCTCGGAAGAAAAGTTATGACCAACCTAGATAGCATATTGAAAAGCAGAGACATTACTTTGCCAACAAAGGTCTGTCTAGTCAAGGCTATGGTTTTTCCAGTGGTCATGTATGGATGTGAGAGTTGGACTGTGAAGAAAGCTGAGTGCCGAAGAATTGATGCCTTTGAACTGTGGTGTTGGAGAAGACTCTTGAGAGTCTCTTGGACTGCAAGGAGATCCAACCAGTCCATTCTGAAGGAGATCAGCCCTGGGATTTCTTTAGAAGAAATGATGCTAAAGCTGAAACTCAAGTACTTTGGCCACCTCATGTCAGCTCAGTGAAGAGCTGACTCATTGGAAAAGACTCTGATGCTGGGAGGGATTGGGGGCAGGAGGAGAAGTGGACGACAGAGGATGAGATGGTTGGATGGCATCACTGACTTGATGGACGTGAGTCTGGGTGAACTCCGGGAGTTGGTGATGGACAGGGAGGCCTGGCATGCTACTATTCATGGGGTCGCAAAGAGTCAGACATGACTGAGCAACTGAACTGAACTGAACTGACTTGAAAGGAGATTTAAATAGCCCTCGTTCATTTTCACTAGTGGCACGAGAAGAATTGCAAAAGCAATTTTTTACATGTATTAGGCTTGATTTACCTCTAGAATTATTTATTCTCCCCTCTCTTCATTCCCCCACAGGACTTCTTGCCCAACTAGAACACCCAGTAGAATGGACCTATACCCATTTTAGAGGGATACAAAATCACTTATATCCTTTCTTGATTTAATCACTCTTATCGTTATCAATGGAAGAAATAGAACTAGGATGTTAATTGGCTCTGATCCTCATAAAATTGTAATACCTATTAATAAAGCTCAATTCTAGAATGTATTACACAATTCTACTGATTTCCAAATAGCTTTTCTGGAATATTTTGGAGAAATTTCATTTAATTATCCTTCTAACAAGTTCTGGAATTTCTTCAAAAATACTGAATTTATTATCTCCCACATCATCAGCTCACAGCCTATACCTCAAGCTGATGTTTTCTATATAGATGGGATTAAAAACCCTAGAGCCTCATTCTGGTCTCTCGAAGAATATAAGATCTTTTATACTAAATTTCATTTTGCTCAACAAAACTAATTATATGCTTTTATTCAAGTTATTTACTTACATCCTTACCCCATTAATGTAGTCTCTGATTCCTTATATTGTTTTTGTATTAAAAAATATAGAAACCTCCACTATAAACTCCAGTCAACCTGTTATTCAACAGCTTTTTTTCAAACTACAATCTATTATTAGAAACCACACTTCTCCCATTTATATTACAATATTCGAGCACATTCCTGCCTTCCCGGCCCTATGACTCTTGGTAATGAACAAGCTGATAAACTTGTTTATTTTGCTACCCCTGAAGAACAATATGCTTTATTACACAATAATGCTGGCTCCTTACACCAAATATAGAAAATTCTATACCACCAAGCTAAAGAAATCATTAATAATTGCTCTACTTGTAAACCCTTACACCTTTGACCCGTTGCACAAGGTATCAATCCTCGAGGATTACAACCCAATGAATTATGGCAAATGGATGTAAATCATTGCCCTGAACTTTCTCCATCTTCTTTCTTACATGTCTGTATCGACACAAATTCTTGTTTTACCTAGGCCACACCTCTTCGAGGTGTAGCTACACAACATGTTATAACTTATATTAACTAGTTTTGCTATAATGGGAACTCTTAGTTCTATAAAAACAGACAATAACCCTGCCTATATTTCTAGGCACTTCAAACAATTTTTACAATCATTTTCTGTTAAACATATTACAGGTATTCCTTATAATCCACAGGCACATCACACACTGAAACCACAAATAAAAAAATTTAAAAAGGGGGAATACACAGGAACACTACTATCTTCCTTATCTAAAGCAGACTGCTAGATTCCAACATAAGCTACTATCTAAACCTATAACTATTGTTAATACAGCTTTATTTGTTTTAAATTTTTTAAACTTACCACAAGGAGATACTTTAGTAAGAGCAGAAAAATATTTCCAGGGATCACAGGATGCCTCTCTTCCTTTGCCCATTTGGTATCAAAACGGGTTAATCAAACAATGGGAGTCTGGGAAATTAATCTTACAGGGAAAGGGGTATGCTTGTATTTCTCCAGATAGACCCAATGAACTTACTTGGCTTCCTCTTCAGAAGATCCAACCCAAGGGGGCCTGCAGCATTCAAAATAGAGATGAAACAAAACAACCCCCAAGAGAAAGAAATTCCAATACAAACCATGGCAGTTCTAAACATCTCCAAGAAGCACCACCCTCGACATCATCAACCTCATGAACTCCCTAGTTGGGGACAGATAAAAACCTTTATTATTCAAGCTGAAAACCTGGTTTCTCAAGAGGGAATGCCTTGGAATCCAGAAAATATTTTTGTTGCTATGCTTGCTTTGCTTCCTTTTGCTTCCCCTGCTCAAGCTGAGTTGATGAATCATACTTACTGGGCTTATATACACAACCCCCCTTCACTATATGTTGTAGAACAGACAAAAAGAAGACCAATCGTATCCACCAATGACTCAATACATATGCCTCCTCCTTGGAGTTTGGAGGGGCCCTCACACCCAGAGTAAGAAGGGAGACTAATTAATATTTCTCTAGGTTATGAAATCCTTCCTTTATGCATGGGCCCAACAGAATTATGCATAAACATTAGCCAACAAACTTGGGCTTTCATCCTGCCTCCAGAAAAGGACTTTTGGACATTACTGAAATTATTTACTGACCTTTCTTTTTATGAGAATCATGTCAACACTACTGAAACTCTAGGGAAAGGAAAAAAAACATTAGGCAAAGGGTTTACTTATAAGAACTTTTTCATTATAGGGGACTGGAATGCAAAAGTAGGAAGTCAAGAAACACCTGGAGAAACGGCAGATTTGGCCTTGGAATACGGAATGAAGCAGGGCAAAGACTAATAGAGTTTTGCCAAGAAAATGCACTGGTCATAACAAACACCCTCTTCCAACAACACAAGAGAAGACTCTACACATGGACATCACCAGATGGTCAACACCGAAATCAGATTGATTATATTCTTTGCAGCCAAAGATGGAGAAGCTCTATACAGTCAGCAAAAACAAGGCCAGGAGCTGACTGTGTCTCAGACCATGAACTTCTTATTGCCAAATTCAGACTTAAATTGAAGAAAGTAGGGAAAACCACTAGACCATTCAGGTATGACCTAAATCAAATCCCTTATGATTATACAGTGGAAGTGAGAAATAGATTTAAGGGTCTAGATCTGATAGATAGAGTGCCTGATGAATGATGGAATGAGGTTCGTGACATTGTATAGAAGACAGGGATCAAGACCATTCCCATAGACAAGAAATGCAAAAAAGCAAAATGGCTGTCTGAGGAAGCCTTACAAATAGCTGTGAAAGGAAGAGAAGCAAAAAGCAAAGGAGAAAAGGAAAGATATAAACATCTGAATGCAGAGTTCCAAAGAATAGCAAGAAGAGATAAGAAAGCCTTCTTCAGTGATTAATGCAAAGAAATAGAGGAAAACAACAGAATGGGAAAGACTAGGGATCTCTTCAAGAAAATCAGAGATACCAAAGGAACATTTCATGCAAAGATGGGCTCAATAAAGGACAGAAATGGTATGGACCTAACAGAAGCAGAAGATATCAAGAGAGGTGGAAAGAATACACAGAAGAACTGTACAAAAAGATCTTCACGACCCAGATAATCACGATGGTGTGATCACTCAAGTCAGGTGGGCCTTAGAAAGCATCACTACGAACAAAGCTAGTGGAGGTGATGGAATTCCAGTTGAGCTATTCCAAATCCTGACAGATGATGCTGTGAAAGTGCTGCACTCAATATGCCAGCAAATTTGGAAAACTCAGCAGTGGCCACAGGACTGGAAAAGGTCAGTTTTCATTCCAATCCCAAAGAAAGGCAATGCCAAATAATGAATTTAGAAAAGGCAGAGGAACCAGAGATCAAATTGCCAACATCCGTTGGATCATAGAAAAAGCAAGAGAGTTCCAGAAAAGCATCTATTTCTGCTTCATTGACTATGCCAAAGTCTTTGACTGTGTGGATCACAATAAACTGTGGAAAATTCTTCAAGAGATGGGAATACCAGACCACCTGATCTGCCTCTTGAGAAATTTGTATGCCGGTCAGGAAGCAACAGTTAGAACTGGACATGGAACAACAGACTGGTTCCAAATAGGAAAATAAGTTCATCAAGGCTGTATATTGTCACCCTGTTTATTTAACTTATATGGAGAATACATCACGAGAAACGCTGGACTGGAAGAAACACAAGCTGGAATCAAGATTGCTTGGAGAAATATCAATAACCTCAGATATGCAGATGACACCACCCTTATGGCAGAAAGTGAAGAGGAACTCAAAAACCTCTTGATGAAAGTGAAAGTGGAGAGTGAAAAAGTTGGCTTAAAGCTCAACATTCAGAAAATGAAGATCATGGCATCCGGCCCCACCACTTCATGGGAAATAGATGGGGAAACAGTGGAAATAGTGTCAGACTTTATTTTTCTGGGCTCCAAAATCACTACAGATGGTGACTGCAGCCATGAAATTAAAAGACACTTACTGCTTGGAAGAAAAGTTATGACCAACCTAGACAGCATATTGAAAAGCAGAGACATTACTTTGCCAACAAAGGTTCGTCTAGTCAGGGCTATGGTTTTTCCTGTGATAATGTACGGATGTGAGAGTTGGACTGTGAAGAAGGCTGAGCGCTGAAGAATTGATGCTTTTGAACTGTGGTGTTGGAGAAGACTCTTGAGAGTCCCTTGGACTGCAAGGAGATCCACCCAGTCCATTCTGAAGAAGATCAGCCCAGGGATTTCTTTGGAAGGAATGACGCTAAAGCTGAAACTCCAGTACTTTGGCCACCTCATGCGAAGAGTTTACTCATTGGAAAAGACTCTAATGCTGGGAGGGATTTGGGGCAGGAAGAGAAGGGGACGACAGAGGATGAGATGGCTGGATGACATCACTGCCTTGATGGACGTGAGTCTGGGTGAACTCCGGGAGTTGGTGATGGACAGGGAGGCCTGGCGTGCTGCGATTCATGGAGTCGCAAATAGTTGGACACGACTGAGCGACTGATCTGATCTAATCTGATAAGAACTTTAAATATACTCCTGTTCATTGGGACAGATGTCAAGACAAATCAGGAAAATTAATGTTTGTGGCCAATTATACCATTGTTGTTTGGGGATCCCATGATATGTGGTTATCTGACTGTTCAGGTGATATTAATAGCACTATATGTGATTATGCTACTGAAGTAGCATGGAAGATTACCAATACTATGATGGAACATTACCAAGACAAAGGACTACTTGGCTGGCTTGACAGTGGAATGGCACCCCCTCACCCTCGAATCGTCCTCAATAAACAGATTGGGCCCGAACAAAGGGACATTTGGAAACTTTCCACTAGCACTGAAGAACTTGTAACTTGGCCTGGATATTTCACAGGGACTAGTTGTAGTTCTAGTCATTATTCCTTTCATTATAATCAGCCATATTTTATACAAGCTTGTGTTCCCCTTCATTTTGTTGTAATTATAGGAAACGCAATTTAATAAGACTTTACTTTCTTTACCTTGTATAGATTGCAAACTATATACTTGTCTTAGCTCCTCCATGTCTATAAAAAAATGAATCCCTTCTGATTCTTTGATCTCGATATAACCTGTGGTTGCCAATATACCTCCAACGACCCTAGAAAGAAGGTCCCATGACCGGACTTGTTTCCTGGTTACTTACTAAATTACTCCAATGATCTAAACGATTCATTGGATGGCTAATTCTTGGCATATTGGGGTTGATAGCCATTTACACTACTGCTGCTGTTGCAAACCTCAAGTCAAACACACAATTTTATCCATAATTGGACTAAAGATGCTCATACTATGTGGGCCACTCAGGCTCAGATAAATGAGGAAGTTCAAGATGAAATACAGGAAATAAAAATAGCCTTCCAATGTGTTGGAGATCAATTAATAGATTCACAAAAACAAGCTATACTAAAATGTGATTGGAATTCTACTCAATTTTGTATTATCCCTGTTTGGTTCAACTATTTTGCCTACAACTGGAAACAAATCAAAGTTCATTTGTAAGACTTACATGATAATGCTTCCTTAAATGTACAATTATTACAAAAAGAAATATTTGAAGCCTTCTTTAAGAGTCTACCTTCTTCCAATAATCTGGAAAGCTTAGCTGAACAGCTAACTGATCAGTTATCTGGGCTGGACCCTCGAGGATGGTTTCAAAGCATTGTACATAGTATTGGATCTAGAGTTGTAATGCTAATAATTATCCTGGTGGTTATATTCATAGTATATTGACGCCTTTCAACTAAAATTGCTAAAGCTAAACAAACTCATTTGGTCAGGACCTTTTTCACTAAAGAATATACAGTCACTCCCAATTGTGAAAAAAATAAAAAAGGGGTAATTTTCAAGGGACACTCAACTTTAAGGAATCCAATATGTTGTATTTTCTTCCTTTGTGTGCCATTTCTCAAGGACTCTCTGTTACTTATCAGTTCCTATTCCAGGAATGAGTAGAGCTGCATGCAGTTCTCAGGACTGAGATCATGGGACAGGGCACATGCTTGGATTCCTTTCAGTAACTCCCTTCAGTGACTCTCTTTAGCAACCTTGTATGTATTAGACTATCCATTGTCTTGCAACTTTGGGATTTTATTCTTTGTAATGGCTGAGTAATCATTTTACTGAAGATATATAAACATGCATTTCTGCTAACAAAATATCCTTGCTCCACTAGAGACCTGGGTCCCCCACATCCTTCTTTCTATCTTCATTCTCTTCGGAGCATGGAAGCCTACTGAGCTACGTTCTCACCCAGGCATTCAAGACCCCCTTGAGAGGAAGCCCTGTGCCTTAATGAGTGGTAAAAGTCCTGTGCATGGGCTTTATTGGATTTCCATGTAACCCAAGAGATACTGCTCTCTCTCTCTCTCTCTTTTTCTCTTTCTTTTCATCAACTCTGGTCCCCATGTCCTGGTCTGTAAAAGACTGCAACAGATATGCTCTATTTCACTGCCTTATGTCCACTGAGTCGGTGATGCCATCCAACCACCTGGTCCTCTGTCGTCCCCTTCTCCTCCCACCTTCAATCTTTCCCAGCATGAGGGTCTTTTCCAATGAGTCGGTTCTTTGCATCAGGTGGCCAAGTATTGGAGCTTCAGCTACAGCATCAGTCCTTCAAATGACTATTCAGGACTGTTTTCCTTTAGGATTGCCTGATTTGATCTCCTTGTAGTTCAAGGGACACTTCGGAGTCTTCTCCAACACCACACTTCAAAAGCATTAATACTTCAGTGCTCAGCTTTCTTTATAGTCCAACTCTCACATCCATACATGATTGCTGGAAAACCATAGCTTGAATTAGGCAGACCTTTGTTGGCAAGTAATGTCTCTGTTTTTTTTAATGTGCTCTCTAGATCAATGCAAAGAAATAGAGGAAAACAACAGAATGGGAAAGACTAGAGATCTCTTCAAGAAAATTAGAGATACCAAGGGAATATTTCATGCAAAGATGGGCTCGATAAAGGACAGAAATGGTATGGACCTAACTGAAGCAGAAGATATCAAGAGAGGTGGAAAGAATACACAGAAGAACTGTAAAAAATGATCTTCATGACCCAGATAATCACGATGGTGTGATCACTCACCTAGAGCCAGACATCCTGGAATGTGAAGTCAGGTGGGCCTTAGAAAGCATCACTACGAACAAAGCTGGTGGAGGTGATGGAATTCCAGTTGAGCTATTCCAAATCCTGACAGATGATGCTGTGAAAGTGCTGCACTCAATATGCCAGCAAATTTGGAAAACTCAGCAGTGGCCACAGGACTGGAAAAGTCAGTTTTCATTCCAATCCCAAAGAAAGGCAATGCCAAAGAATGCTCAAAGTACCGCGCAAATGTGCTCATCTCACATGCTAGTAAAGTAATGCTAAAAATTCTCCAAGTCAGGCTTCAGCAATATGTGAACTGTGAATTTCCTGATTTTCAAGCTGGTTTTAGAAAAGGCAGAGGCACCACATATCAAATTGCCAACATTTGCTGGATCATCAGAAAAGCAAGAGAGTTCAAGAAAAACATCTTCTACTTTACTGACTATGCCAAGCTTTTGACTGTGTAGATCACAATAAACTGTGGAAAATTCTGAAAGAGATGGAAATACCAGACCACCTGACCTGCCTCTTGAGAAATCTGTATGCAGGTAAGGAAGCAACAGAACTGGACATGGAGCAACAGTCTGGTTCCAAATAGGAAAAGGAGTACATCAAAGCTGTATATTGTCACCCTGCTTATTTAACATATATGCAGAGTACATCAAGAGAAACGCTGGGCTGGAAGAAGCACAAGGTGGAATCAAGATTGTGGGGAGAAATCTCAATAACCTCAGATATGCAGATGACACCACCCTTGCGGCAGAAGATGAAGAGGAACTAAAAAGGCTCTTGATGAAGGTGAAAGTGGAGAGTGAAAAAGTTGGCTTAAAGCTCAACATTCAGAAAACGAAGACCATGGCATTTGGTCCCATCACTTGATGGGAAATAGATGGGGAAACAGGGGAAAGAGTGTCATACTTTATCTTTTTGGGCTCGAAAATCACTGTAGATGGTGACTACAGACATGAAATTAAAAGACACTTACTCCTTGGAAGAAAAGTTATGACCAACCTAGATAGCATATTGAAAAGCAGAGACATTACTTTGCCAACAAAGGTCCGTCTAGTCAAGGCTATGGTTATTCCAGTGTTCATGTATGGATGTGAGAGTTGGGACTGTGAAGAAAGCTGAGTGCCGAAGAATTGATGCTTTTGAACTGTGGTGTTGGAGAAGACTCTTGAGAGTCCCTTCGACTGCAAGGAGATCCAACCAGTCCTTCTGAAGGAGATCAGCCCAGGGATTTCTTTGGCAGGAATGATGCTAAAGCTGAAACTCAAGTACTTTGGCCACCTCATGTCAGCTCAGTGAAGAGCTGACTCATTGGAAAAGACTCTGATGCTGGGAGGGATTGGGGGCAGGAGGAGAAGGAGACAACAGAGGATGAGATGGCTGGATGGCATCACTGACTCGATGGACGTGAATCTGGGTGAACTCCGGGAGTTGGTGATGGACAGGGAGCCATGGCGTGCTGCAATTCATCGGGTTGCAAAGAGTCGGACACGACTGAGCTACTGAACAGAACTAGGTTGGTCATAGCTTTTCTTTCAAGGAGCAAGTGTCTTTTAATGTCATGGCTGCAGTCAAAGCACTTCAGTTTTCTTGCCTTGAGAACCCCATGAACAGTATGAAAAGGCAAAAAGATATGACACAGAAAGATGAACTCCCAGGTCGGTAGGTGCCCAATATGCTACTGGAGAAGAGTGGAGAAATAAAATGAGACATATAGGAAACTCTCCCTTGATGTTTATATTTTATAACAGGAAAATTAATGTTTAATAGAAAATTATTTCTCAGTGTTAAATTATTTAAAACAAAGAGACAACAACTTGGTGACACTAAAGACATTAAATACTCAGAATTATAGTGAGGAGACAATTATCACATACATGGTCTTAATGTTTTAAAGCTATCCTGAACTGGGTCTTGGCGATCAGGCCTATTTCTAGAGAGGTCAAAAATTCTTGAAGATCCTAACTGAACATAGGCAGAGGTATGGATAAAGATTTGGAAGTACCTCTAAGATTGAAGACACACTAATACTTCTTCCCTTAGAACTTTTAGGTCCAGAAAATACGTTTGCTAATTTCTACTCATGCTCAGGTTGAAAGAACAAACTAGAATCACTCCAATGCAAAGCTTCTGCCAACAGTAGAAACTTCAACCCATTGGTTATTATTTTTTTAAAAAGTGTGGGCTATTTCAATAAGCAAATCTAAACTCCTTACTATCTGCTATACATTCAGTGCTTTCTATGTGCCATATAATAGGCAAAGTTTCATTTTAGTGCCATAGCCACTTGCTTTTTCATCCTTGGTGATAACTTTTTTTAACCTCATGTTCTTTCCACCTACCCTCTATTGAAACCCCTTTCACAGAAAATAATAGCAAGCAGAGCTATCATTTCAAGGCACTTTTTTTCTTACACATCTCCTCCCCCTACCAGACTGTAAGCCCCATAAGTCAAGGACAAGAGTGCAGATCATCAGTTTAAGGCAACTTTACTATGCTTCTCTGCTGCTGCTCAGTTGCTTCAGTCGTGTGCAACTCTATGTGACCCGTAGACGGCAGCCCACCAGGCTCCTCTGTCCCTGGGATTCTCCAGGCAAGAAGAATGGAGTGGGTTGCCATTTCCTTCTCCAATGCATGCACGCGTGCATGCTATATCGCTTCAGTCATGTCCGGCTCTGTGCAACGCCATAAACGGCAGCCCATCAGGCTCCTCTGTCACCGGGATTCTCTAGGCAAGAATACTGGAGTGGGTTCTCTAGTCTACTCAGTTTTCTTTACGTGGTAATCAGGGTTGCTAGCTTTAGCAAGTAAATATACAAGACATCAAATTAACTTCAAATTTCAGGTAAACAAAGAATATTATTTGTATTAGTGTTCTCCAGAGAAACAGAACGAACGGAATACTTGTGTACATTCACACTTGGAAGTGAAAAGTGAAAGCCAAAGTGGCTCAGACGCGTCCAATTCTTTGCGACCCCAGGGACTATACATGGAATTCTCCATGTATAATTATTGACTATTCAGTTGATATCAATAATTGATGAATGACATAAAGCTGATACAAGATAAAGTGTACTCAGGGAAGGACAATGGATCTTGATGAACTCCAATACTCTTGAGGGAACAGGAGGCCATCAGGACTTCCCAATGAACTTAGGAGCTGTAGATCGAGTATCTTCACCATGAGATCTGAGTAAACTCTCTTAATACCTTGTACTTGTGTTGTTGCTGTTACTCCCAGAATGGAAGATCTCAAACAAAAACGACCTAGCTTACTTAATGACTCCAGACCTCAGTCCACAGTGAAGGAACACCCATAAGTAAAATGAGTATTAATAGGTCTAAAACAGAAAGCACAGAAAGCAAATCCTTGGGTGGAAAGGGAGAAGGAGGCGAATGCTGGCTTAGGGCTGTTTTGACATTCAGCCCTGTGGCGACCCATTGACACCAGATATGTGGGGAAAGCATCCCAAAGAGAGTTTAGAAATCAAAAGTTTGAAGACACACAATGAATAAAAATGCTAATAAGAGTGTTGAAGTTTCTGGAAAATCCTTCAGCTGTCTTGTGTCCAAACATCTCATCTTGTCTTACTTTCATAGTCAAAACCACAAACTTCTCAAATGATGAATGGCATGTCGAATTATGGGAGAGGTTCTAAGAATTGAATCCACCCCAAGTTCTACATTCATGTTCTCACATGCTGACTCAAGTTTTGCTTTATAGGCATTGAAGAAATAGATAGAAGCTTATGTAATAGGTGTTGAAAAATAGATTGAAGCTTATATAATAATGTTTTTCTTTCTGGATCATAATAACCAATTGTAACATGATATATCTTATTTTGGAGTTGGTCGAATATTTTGATTTTTCTAGAACATCTTATGGAATATTTGAGAAAATGTTTTGGCCAACCCAATTACTTTTGTTTACTAAGTGCTATTAGCAGGTCAGGAAGCAACAGTTAGAACTGGATATGGAAAATCAGACTGGTTCCAAATAGGAAAAGGAGTGCGTCAAGGCTGTATATTGTCACCCTGCTTATTCAACTGATATGCAGAGTACATCATGAGAAATGCTTGGCTGGAAGAAGCACAAATTGGAATCAAGATTGCCGGGAGAAATATAAATAACCTCAGATATGAAGATCACACCACCCTTATGGCAGAAAGTAAAGAGGAACTAAAAAGCGTCTTGATGAAGATGAACGAGGAGAATGAAAAAGTTGGCTTAAAGCTCAACATTCAGAAAACGAAGATCATGGCATCTTGTCCCATCACTTCATGGGAAATAGATGGGAAACAGTGGAAACAGTGTCAGACTTTATCTTTTTGGGCTCCAAAGTCACTGCAGATGGTGACTGCAGCCATGAAATTAAAAGACACTTACTCCTTGGAAGGAAAGTTATGACCAACCTAGATAGCATATTGAAAAGCAGAGACATTACTTTGCCAACAAAGGTCCGTCTTGTCAAGGCTATGGTTTTCCCAGTGGTCATGTATGGATATAAGAGTTGGACTGTGAAGAATGCTGAGTGCCGAAGAATTGATGCCTTTGAACTGTGGTGTTGGAGAAGACTCTTGAGAGTCTTCTCAAGGAGATCCAACCAGTCCATTCTGAAGGAGATCAGCCCTGGGATTTCTTTGGCAGGAATGATGCTAAAGATGAAACTCCAGTACTTTGGCCACCTCATGCGAAGAGTTGATCATTGGAAAAGACTGATTCTGGAAGGGATTGGGGGCAGGAGGAGAACGGACGACAGAGGACGAGGTGCTGTATGGCATCCCTGACTCGATGGACGTGAGTTGAGTGAACTCTGGGAGTTGGTGATGGACAGGGAAGCCTGGCATGCTGCAATTCATGGGGTCGCAATGAGTTCGACACGACTGAGCGACTGAACTGAGCTGATTAGCCCTTTCAAATCCTCACCAATATTCTTCATTTAAATAAAGCTAATGAATCTTTTCTAGTAGAAATTGTGATTGTTACAATTAATGAAGAATAGAGAAAGTAAAAAGACTCTGATCTAGACTAAGGGATTTTTTAAAACAATTTTCATGGAATATGGAGAAGATGAAAGTCCCTAAAACAACATTTTCAATTCCTTCGATACATCCTGAAGTGATTGCAAGAAGATGAAAAGTGGAAATTATTTTCTTGTTTCATCCTAAGCAGGTAATTTACATACACAATATATTTAGACACACTTTGACTATAATATTGACTATCATTTATGGATAATTTATAGTCATATTCTGCTTCTTTCCTTAAAGACTGCTAAATCCATCTGTTTCAACAGAAATTAAACATTAAAAATGAAGCAGTTAGAAACATTTTTTGTAGCAAGATCATTGAACTATAGGTCAGAATTCCTCATCCAATTTTTGCTATTATCTGTGTTAATCAGAGGAATATCTCTTTTTTAAAGAAATATATAAAGTAGGTATGTTAATATGTGCATATCCACCTCACAGAATTGTAGCATGGTTTATATAACAAGCTATACTTGATACTTTCAAAAGTTGAGCGTACCCTACACATTTGGCTTTTATTACTTTAGAAGTTTATTTTGGTGACTTTCAAACCTAGTTAAGCATTAGAATCTCTAAGGAACTTAAAGTAAGTAAATGGTGACTGTCTTTCTGGGTTTCACCCTATATTTACTAAATCAGGATGCCCCAGGGAAGAATCTGAAATCAATATTTTATTAGATTTATATCACTAATAGAAGAATAGCTATTATTTGTCAGATAGTATGTTTTAGATACTTTGAAAGGTAACACTTTGCCCATAACTGGCATGTCATCTAGATATCACAAGAGTTCTGGAAATAAGCATTATTATGCCCATTCTACATATGATGAAAGATTAACATGTCCAAGGCCCCCAAGGTCACACAACTCTCAAGTGATGGAAATCTCATCAGAAACCTAAGACTATCAGATTGCCATTGGTTTTCAGCTTATGGGTGTTTGTGGCACATTTGGGTGTTTATAGCTTCCCAGGTGGCACAATAGTAAAGAATTCTCCTCCAGTGCAGGAGATGCAGTAGACACAGATTTCAATCCCTGGATCAGGAAGATCTCCTGGAGTAGGAAATAACAACACACTCCAATATTTTTGCCTGGAAAATTCCATGGACAGGGGAGCCTGGAGCGCTCCAGTCCATGGGATTTCAAAGAGTCAGACATGACTGAGCATGCATGCACACACAGTACATTTTAGTATCAGAATTTCAAGCAATGTACATAAAAGGATTACAAGATGCAATAAGAGAGCAGCCATGGCCAGAATATAACAGCACCCTTCTAACCAGGCCAGTGTCACTTGGCTGCCCATTTACAGCATGATGCTTTTGGAGCAGAATGTTACTGCATGACTGAATCCTAACACTCTCATTAAGTAGAGTTATTTCGTGTTCCATTAGACACATGATCATCTTTCTTTGGTGCAGGCTTCCTATTTCATTGTGCCTTTCATTTCTGATGTACATTAATATTCTCAGTGTGCATCTAATATTTACTGTCCTAACAGTATAGGCACTGAGTTTGGGAAAACTTAATTTTGCACATTGACCAAAATTAGAGAGCACAATACAGTGTTCACAGCTTATTCTTCTTCCACTGGGCTCTGTAGCTCATTTGAGCTGTTTTTCCCCCATATATATCACATTTAATACTTTAAAAAGCATTCTGACAAAAGCTGGAATGTTCTGCCAATATGGTTGCCAAACAACCCTGGTCTGTTTTTTAAACAGGGTGACATTTCATACAGTGGTGTCTGAAAGTCTGGCACAAGAGACACTGGGGGCCCTTTCCCCTAATGTCCCTGAGACCTACACTCAGTTAGAGAGGGAGCTCTTTTCTCACTGTTCCTTTGCCCAGGACTCTGGGTGGGAAGTGTTGCTTTGATAGAAGTTTAATGTCTTCTTTAGTCTTCCTTTCTCTTGTCTTCAATATATAAAGCTTTTTTTCTGCCTCAGTAATTTTGGGGTTTTTTTGGAAAGATAGTTCCAAAAGTCCTTACTTTTCTTAAAATCTAACTTCAGAATTATACCCTGTAAGATATTTCTGTAGCATGGGTTATTATAGTAGTTAAGTTTTGACATTTTGATTTAATTTAGGTTGCAGAGATCTCTTATTTATTGAACATTAACTATGTACCAAGTTAATAAACACTTTGTAAGTTTAATCTCATTTAATCCCCATAATGACTCAATTACAAAAATTATCATTTCCTTTCATAGATAAGGACAACCTGCTCAAGGGAAATTAATTATCCAGAAAGTGGTAGAAATGGAATGGAAACTCTTATCTAACTTCAAGTTCTTTTTTCATTATTCTGAATTATCAACTCCTTTAATGATTGTCATGGTAGTTTTAAATAAATGGCCTCAAATTCTTTGATACTTCTCTTATTGAGATTGGACTTGTGCCTCCATCCCTTGAATCTTGGGTGGTTTTGTGACTTGCTTATAACAAATAGAATGCAGTGAAAGTGAAGGCATGATTTCTCAAACTAGATCATCAAAAATGATGCAACTTGTCTTATTCACTGGGACACCCATTCTGGAGACCTGAAATTCCATGTGAGAAGTCTAGCTATCCTGAAACTGCCATATACTATGAAGAAGCACAGGACACTTGAAAAGATTCCAGCTGACAGCTGTGTCCACCACCAGACTTGAGAGTAAAGATGCCCCATGATAACTAGCCCCAAAATCCCAAGTCTTCTCATGAGATCCCAGACATAGTGAAACAGAGGCTATTGTTTTTACTCTGCCCTTTTTTGTGTCTTGGATGTACAGAATCTGTGAAAATTATAAAAAATGGTTATTTGAAGTTTCTAAGTTTGGGGGTAACTTGACATGGTGATAATAACTGGAAACATTGAACAACTTATATAACTGCTTATATAATCTTTCTGTATTGCCCCCATGGTGTAACCTTAGCAGTGGAGTTAAATTAGTTCTAAGCTAAAGCCAGATCCAGATCAATGTTAATCAAACTTAAAAGCAAACTGCAAAAGATCAATCAATTAAATTGATTCAAAGTAACTAAACTACATATCAGAACAAAATTTTAAAATTAAAGAATTAAAATCTAATATCCTAAGGAATAAAATCTAAAAAGTCCAGTACGCAAAAAAAAAAAAAAAAAAAATTATCAGAAAAACTAAGAAGCAGGAAAATAAGACCTATAACCAGAAGAGAAATAAAGACATTATTTTTTTTGCCAAAAATAAAAGAGATGATACAAAGAAAAACTAAAACACCTATCGGCAAATATACATATGCTCAAAAAAATGTAGAGGGAAACATAAGCATGAGAAAAGTATTCTAGAGGTGAAAAATACAATGTGTGAGGTGACAAATAGAATGTGTGAAGTGAAAAATACATGTTGGACGTTAATAACAGAAAAAAAAAATACTGCAGAAAAAGAAATCAGGACTCCTTTCTTGAAGACATAGCAATAGATACTATCCAAATGAGGCAAAGAAGAAAAATAACACAATGAAAAATTGAGCAGGGCATTAGTGACTTTGAGGAAACATCGAGCTACCTCACCCCTGAGGTGTGAGTAGTAAAGAGTCTGCCTGCCAGTGCGGGAGACATAAGAGACACGGGTTCAACCCTAGGCTGGGAAGATCCCCTGGAGGAGGGCATGGCAACCCAGTTTAGTATTCTTACTTGGAGAGTCCCATAGACAGAGGAACCTGGCAGGCTGTGGTCCGTGGGGTTGCAAAGAGTCGAACACGACTGAAGCGACTTAGCATACACACACACACACACACACACACACGCACGCATCAAATGATCTAAAATATGTAACTGGAGTCCCAGAATGATAAAAAGAGATGGGGGGAGAGAAAATAAAGGTAAAGAAATAATGGTAAGAAATTTCCCAAATTTAATAACAACTTTAATACAGCACATAAATCTAAGCAGGTCAGTAAACCCCAAATAGGTCGATAAAACCCAAGTTGGAAGAAACTTAAAGCAAACTACACCCACGGATATTATAATCACACTGCTGAAAATCAGCAATAAATTGAACTCTTAAAAGTAGGCAGAGAAAAATGACACATTGAGTTCAAGATAAAAAGATAAGATAGTTTCTGGTCTTAGGTTTAGGTCTTTAAACCATTTTGAGTTTATTTTTGTGTATGGTGTTAGAAAGTGTTCTAGTTTCATTCTTTTACAAGTGGTTGACCAGATTTCCCAGCACCACTTGTTAAAGAGATTGTCTTTAATCCATTGTATATTCTTGCCTCCTTTGTAAAAGATAAGGTGTCCATAGGTGCGTGGATTTATCTCTGGGCTTTCCATTTTGTTTCATTGATCTATATTTCTGTCTTTGTGCCCGTACCATACTGTCTTGATAACTGTGGCTTTGTAGTAGAGCCTGAAGTCAGGTAGGTTGATTCCTCCAGTTCCCTTCTTCTTTCTCAAGATAGCTTTGGTATTCGAGCTTTTTGTAAGACCAGAAACTATAAAACTCGTAGAGGAGAACATAGGCAAAACACTCTCTGACATACATCACATCAGGATCCTCTATGACCCACCTCCCAGAATATTGGAAAAAAAGCAAAAATAAACAAATGGGACCTAATTAAACTTAAAAGCTTCTGCACATCAAAGGGAACTATTAGCAAGGTGAAAAGGCAGCCTTCAGAATTGGAGAAAATAATAGCAAATGAAGCAACTGACAAACAGCTAATCTCAAAAATATACAAGCAACTCCTACAGCTCAACTCCAGAAAAATAAATGACCCAATCAAAAAATGGGCCAAAGAACTAAATAGACATTTCTCCAAAGAAGACATACAGATGGCTAACAAACACATGAAAAGATGCTCAACATCACTCATTATCAGAGAAATGCAAATCAAAACCACTATGAGGTACCATTTCACACCAGTCAGAATGGCTGCGATCCAAAAGTCTACAAGCAATAAATGCTGGAGAGGGTGTGGAGAAAAGGGAACCCTCTTACACTGCTGGTGGGAATGCAAACTAGTACAGCCCCTATGGAGAACAGTGTGGAGATTCCTTAAAAAACTGGAAATAGAACTGCCTTATGATCCAGCAATCCCACCGCTGGGCATACACACTGAGGAAACCGGAAGGGAAAGAGACACGTGTACCCCAATGTTCATTGCAGCACTGTTTATGATAGCCAGGACATGGAAGCAACCTAGATGCCCATCAGCAGATGAATGGATAAGAAAGCTGTGGTACATATACACAATGGAGTATTACTCAGCCACTAAAAAGAATACATTTGAATCAGTTCTAATGAGGTGGATGAAACTGGAGCCTATTATACAGAGTGAAGTAAGCCAGAAAGAAAAACACCAATACAGTATACTAACGCATATATATGGAATTTAGAAAGATGGTAACAATAACCCTGTGTATGAGACAGCAAAAGAGACACTGATATATAGAACAGTCTTATGGACTCTGTTGCAGAGGGAGAGGGTGGGAAGATTTGGGAGAATGGCATTGAAACATGTATAATATCATGTATGAAATGAGTTGCCAGTCCAGATTTGATGCAAGATACTGGATGCTTGGGGCTAGTGCACTGGGACGACCCAGATGGAGGGTATGAGGAGGGAGGAGGGAGGAGGGTTCAGGATGGGGAACACATGTATACTTGTGGTGGATTCATTTTGATATTTGGCAAAATTAATACAATTTGTAAAGTTTAAAAATAAAATAAAATTTAAAAAAACTATTTAATTGGAGATAGACAATAAATAAAATTTAAAACTATTAAAAAAAAAAAGAAAAGATAGCAGACTCCTGGGCAGAGGACAGTAGAGCATATCACCAAAATATTTTAAAAGATCAACCTACAATTTAATATGCAGTGAAAATAACTTCCAAAAATGAAGGCCAAATAAAGACATTATCAGATAAAACTGAAAGAAGTACTCAGTAGCAGATCTTTGCTAGGAAAAAATGTTAAAGGAAAAAAAAAAAGAAAAAATGAGAAAAAATAAAGCTATACTACATAGAAAATTAGATATACAAAAGGAAGGAAGAAAACCAGAAATGATAAATATAGAGATAAATATACTGATACAAGATATTTTTTGTAATTAAGCAATATTTTTAAAAGAATAGATATCTGGGGATAAAACTGATAGTAACATACTGCAAAGCCTAAAAAATATATATGTAGAAATAAAGTTTATCATAAAAATAGGACAGAGGGAGAAAATAAAATATCCTGGGTTGTACTATAAACATTATTTGAGAGTGCAGTTAAAAATATATTTTATAATCCTATAGCATCCACTAAAACAAAACAAAACTAGCTAAACAACGTACCGATAAATATTCTAAACATGTTCAAAGCAATTATTTTATATTTGCACAAAAAGTTTCAATTAGATTTAATGAGTGCTTACTTTTTAAGTTCCAGAGACTAGAAAAGATCATATTCAAGAATCAAAACAAGTTCCACTTTCAGATCTGGCTTCGAGCTAGGAAGCAAAGTCAGTGAAAGGGGGCAAAGGATTTTGGAGCCTTTCCAAGCAAATATAAAATTTGTAAATATGGTATATAGTACTGTGTGTAGACTTTCATTAAGAAAAGTTCTCTCTTTTGTTCATTTCTATATCGTTGGTGCCTGACAAAGCTGGTATGCAATAGTATTTAGTGATTTATTGGACGTACCAGAACCCTTTGGAGAAATAAGCAGATTAAGCACTGGGAGTCAGTCTTTGCATCTGGGTGAAAGAGAAGAGATTATTTAAAATTCTCTACTCCTTTCTGATAGATACCACTCTCGACTTACCTGTGATCCTAAATTAGAGTGCTTATTCAACAGTGTCTAACTCTGACTTTGAGTGTGCTTACAATGCCACCCCACTCCAGTACTCTTGCCTGGAAAATCCCGTGGATGGAGGAGCTCGGTAGGTTGCAGTCCATGGGGTCGCTAAGAGTAGGACACGACTGAGCGACTTCACTTTCACTTTTCACTTTCATGCATTGGAGAAGGAAATGGCAGCCCACTCCAGTGTTCTTGCCTGGAGAATCCCAAGGAAGCCTGGGGGGGGCTGCCGTCTATGGGGTCGCACAGGGTCGGACATGACTGAAGCGAGTTAGCAGCAGCAGCAGTCTTGGTTGAAAAGCAGAGACATTACTTTGCCAACAAAGGTCCGTCTAGTCAAGGCTGTGGTTTTTCCAGTGGTCATGTATGGATGTGAGAGTTGGACTGTGAAGAAAGCTGAGCACCGAAGAATTGATGCTTTTGAACTGTGGTGTTAGAGAAGACTCTTGAGAGTCCCTTGGACTGCAAGGAGATCCAACCACTCCATTCTGAAGGAGATCAGCCCTGGGATTTCTTTGGAAGGAATGATGCTAAAGCTGAAACTCCAGTACTTTGGCCACCTCATGCAAAGAGTTGACTCATTGGAAAAGACTCTGATGCTGGGAGGGATTGGGGGCAGGAGGAGAAGGGAACGACAGAGGATGAGATGGCTGGATGGCATCACTGACTCGATGGACCTGAGTCTGGGTGAACTCCAGGAGTTGGTGATGGACAGGCAGGCCTGGCGTGCTGCGATTCATGGGGTCACAAAGAGTCGGAAACGACTGAGCGATTGAACTGAACTGAACTGAACTGAGTCTTGGTTTAACAAAACTAACCCTATCTTTCCTTGTATACCAACTGACCTTAACAATTGAAACCTTGTATTCTTATTCTTCAGAGAAGGCATTGGCAACCCACTCCAGTACTCTTGCCTGGAAAATCCCATGGACGGAGGGGTCTGATGGGCTGCAGTCCATGGGGTCGCTAGGAGTCAGACACGACTGAGCTACTTCACTTTCACTTTTCACTTTCATGCATTGGAGAAGGAAATGGCAACCCACTCCAGTGTTCTTGCCTGGAGAATCCCAGGGACGGGGGAGCCTTGTGGGCTGCCATCTGTGGGGTCACACAGAGTCGGACACGACTGAAGCGACTTAGCAGCAGCAGCATTCTTATTCTTGGGTTTCTCTCTGGCTTAGTCAGTAAAGAATCCGCCTGCAATGCAGGAGTCTGCCTGCAATGCAGGAGACTTGGATTCAATTCTTGGGATCCCCTGGAGAAGGAAATGACAACCTTCTCCAGTAATCTTGCCTGGAAAATCCCATGGACAGAGGAGCCTGGCAGTTTAATTTGGACTGTAAATATAAGCCTGATTCAAGATTATTCTTATAATAATCACGAAGAAGGCTGAGCACTGAAGAACTGATGCTTTCTCACTGTCGTGCTGGATAAGACACTTGAAAGTCCCTTGGACAGCAAAGAGATCAAACCATTCATTCCTAAAGGAAATCAACCCTGAATATTCATTGGAAGGACTGATGCTAAAGCTGAAGCTCCAATACTTTGGCCCCTTGATGTGAAGAGCCAAATCATGGGAAAAGACCCCAATTCTGGGAAAGAATGAGGGCAGGAAGAGAAGGGAGCAACAGAGGATGAGATGGTTGGATGGCATCATCAACTCAATGGACATGCATTTGAGGAAACTCGAGGAGATAGTGAAGGACAGGGAAGCCTAGTATGCTGCAGCCCACGGGAGTAATAAAGAGTCAGACATGACTGAGTGACTGAACAACTATTTAGCACCAGGAGCCTGTATTTTATGTTTACTATTTAGGGTGGTGAAATAGTTTTGCACTGAAATGGCTTTGCACTGTGGAACTTTGATGTTTGATATTGGAAAACATTATTAAATAAATGTAGTTATATATCATTTTAATGCACATTTCTTATTTTATGTTTTTTTTCTAATGACTTAGTACTTGTTTATTTTATGTCTATTTTAGACATAGGATGTTAGACAAAAAGCAAATTCAAGAAATTTTTTAATTCAAATTCAAAATGGGTCACAAAGCAGTGGGAACAATTCACAACATCAACAAACCATTTGGCCCAGGACTTGCTAACCAACATATAGTGCAGTGGTGGTTCAAGAAGTTTTGCAAAGGAGTCAAGAGCCTTGAAGATGAGGAGTGTTGTGACTGACCATCCAAGGTGAACAACGGCCAACTGAGAGCAATCATGGAAGCTGATCCTCTTAAAACTACATAAGAAGTTGCCAAAGAACTCAGCATTGACCATTCTATGGTCATTCAGCGCTTGAAGTAAATTGGAAAGGTGGAAAAGCTTGATAGGTGGGAGCCTCATGAGCTGACCACAAATCAAAAAAATTGTCATTTTGAAGTGTTATCTTCTCTTATTTTGCACAAAAACAGGAACAACTTCTCAATCAGATTGTGACGTGTGACCAAAAGTGGATTTTATATGACAACCAGCTCAGTGGTTAGATGGAAAAGAAGCTCCAAAGCACTTTCCAAAGCCAAACTTGCACCACAAAAGTCACAGTCACTCTTTGGTGGTTTCCTGCCCATATCATCCACTACAGCTTTCTGAATCCCAGCAAAACCATTGCATCTGAGATGTATGCTCAGCAAACTGATGTGATGCACCTAAAACTGCAATGCCTGCAGCCAGCATTGGTCAACAGAATGGGTCCATTTCTTCTTCATGACAGCACCTGACTGCACGTAGCACAACCAATGCTTCAAAATGAATGAATTGGGCTATGAAGTTTCGCCTCATCCATCATATTCACCTGAGTTCTTGCTGACCAGCTACAACTTCTTCAAATATCTTGACAAGTTTTTCTAGGGAAAATGCTTCCACAGCCAGCAGAAGGCAGAAAATGCTTTCCAAGAGTTTGTCAAATTCTGATTTTTATGCTACAGGAATAAACAAACATTTCTTTTTGGCAAAAATATGTTGATTGTAATGGTTCCTCTTTTGATTAATAAAGATGTATCTGAGCCTAGTTACAATGGATTTAAAATTCACTGTCTGAAACTGTAATTGATAAGTCACAGGCACCATGCCAAGCCAGGAAATAAGATGTGGAGTTCTTGTTATCAAGGAACTCAGGGTATAAAGAAGAGGCAAAGGCATAAGCAGTCAATTGTTACATATTGGGCTGCAAGTAACAAAGCAGATATGATGTTGGCAAAAGCACTAAAATATAAGCTTATTGTAAAACTTGACATACACAAAAATATCAATGCTTATATAAGTTTGGCATCTGTCATTCTACATTTCTTAGATCTCGTTCAACCCAATCCTTGCACCCACAGAAATGGTCCTGAGGGCATATCTCCATGTCTGTTGGTAATTTCCTCTAATGTTTAAAATGGAAGCTTCAATTCCCAAACTTCCATCATTTGCTCTTGTTTGCCAGCAGAGGAAAAAGAAATTATATCACATGATTGGACCAACTACTGAACTAGAAACCAACAATCATCTTATATAGAAATCGTCCAGTTCTATACAGATTTAAAATTAATCCAAATGAATCAAGTTAATAATGGAGTGTAAAAAAACCACAATTTATTGTATCACCATTGGAGCATCAGCCTCCAAGTGCACTCTAAACTATGTGTTACAGGTTCTAAATCATAGATGATTGTTAAGGAGTTGCAAGGAGAGGAAGGCACAAGGTGAAACAATCACATTTGACTGAAGCCAACATCAGTAGACCCATTCAGCATGGGTTTCTCAACCTCAGCACTGTTGGAATATTGAACTGGATGATTCTTCATTGATGTGTTGGGGAGGGAGTGGTCCAGTTCATTGCAGTATATTTAGCAGCATCCTGTCCTCTCCCCACTAGATGCCAGTAGCACCACCTACCATCAGTCATGAAAGCCAAAAAGAGACGCTATTAGATATTCCTTGGAAGGTAAATTATTCCCTGTTCAAGAACCACCTACGTAATAGCCTAATAGCATTCCTGTTACAACAGATGTGTTTTAATTTCATTTCACAAAAATAAGTGAGGCTCCTTCTCATGACCCTTATCTGTTTAATTAAAAAGTTGAACTAAAAAATTTCCATAAACATTCTTACTTTAACATTCTTTAAACTTCTGTTCCCTGAACTGTCTTCAGGTTTTACTCTTGCTCTCCCTTTAAAACTTTCTTCATGCATTCATTAATTCTACAAGTGTATTCTGTAGATCAAACCCTGGAAATATGTGATGAAATAAGGTAGGTTTCCTGCCCTGTGAACATGCACAGGGGAGAGACATCTAAGTGAAGGAAAACAGCTCATACACTTCAATAGAGTAACCACTGTAGAGGCCAGAGCCAAGGGTGTGATTGTATGCAGTTGGAGGTTGGGAAGGAGAGTGACAGAGGATAGAGTTGGGACTTGATTCATCACTTGAGTGACTGCACAATACACAGGAAAGGCAGAAGCTGATCTTCTGAGAAAGCTATTGAGTTTAGTTTTCTAATATCTGAGCAATGGTTTAACAGCCCACTACTGGTGTCATGGCAAAGACTCATCCTACCTCTGCTACAATAATACAGAGAAGATAAGGCTGTGCATACTATGTTGCTTCAGTCATGTTGACCTTTTGTGACCCTATGGACTGCAGCCTGCCAGGCTCCTCTGTCCACTGGTTTCTCCAGGAAACAATACTGGAGTGGGTTGCTGTGTTCTTCTCCAGGAGATCTTTCCAACCCAGGGATAGAACATTTCTCTTACATCTCCTGAATTGCAGGTAGATTCTTTACCTAAAAGATTTAGTTCTCTCCAGGTGGAGTCAGCCTGTCTTCCTGGCTTGATGCCCATAAAAGTAAACAAATGAAAAATAATTGCAGGCTAAAGCACACTCCTTCCTATTCACCCAAGGATCACTTTCAGATTGCCCGTAGCTTTCAAGTCATTAAGGGCATTTGCCAGAAGCCTACGTGAGCCTGTGTGTGACTTTTTAGGCTGGGGCCAGGACAGGACATGAGAACTGCAGGACAACAAATCAAGACTTTGCTTATCCCTTTGGACACATACAAAGCCCCTGTGTCACCCTCAATTTGCAGAAGGATTATTTCTCTAATTATGTACTTAAGAACCTGAGTCAGTGAACCTTCTGCCTCCACAGAACTATCTCACTGTGTAAACAGAATTCCATTTCCCAATTTCTCAACCAAGGCCCTAAATGACAAATGGTGGAACACTGGGGTAAAGTGGTTTATATTGCTTTGCACATGTGTCTGAAGAGTACCATGTCCATCAGGATCCCGTCTGTCTCTTGGAGCAAACCCACCCTTCTGACCCAGAAATAACATTAGACATGAAGTGCAGAAGAGCTCAGATACATGAGAGTAATTGTCATCTCTCCTTCACATCCTGAAGCTGCTTTTTGTTTTCTTACTTCTGATGCCAGTGATATAGCCAAAACTGACTGTGTTTTGTGACTTTAGATCTTGGACTCTTATCTGGATATCCTAACATACTCCAGTGTTTGCCTTTATGACTTACCCAAATCATACCCCTGCATCATCCAGTGAGCACACGTTTACCAGGGGCTGATGATGTGCTGGTATCCATCCATCACTGGCTGTTCAGAGATTAACCTGGCACAGTTCACACCTTAGAGAATCCCCTGCTTTAGCTGGGAAATGGTAAGCAATAGTTACAATGTGTATGTTGCAGGCAGTAACAGAAATACATTTATAGAATAGAAGAGGCACAAGAAGAAAAAATTTATGACTCCAAAAGAGGTGGGGTCAGAGGACTTTTCTCAAAAAGGGCACTATCTGAGCTGAGTTTCCAAGAATCAATAGAAACTGATCACCCAGGTAAGAGGTAGATCAGCTGAACAATCTGTGCACACAGACACAGAAGGGAGCAGCAGCACAGATAGGCAGGGAACCCCAGCCCTGAAGGCTCTCCTGGAGAGCACCACAAATGGGAGGGGGCTGAAAGAGGATGGGGCAGGCTCCACAGCCTGATGAGGAAGAAGTCTGCTACTTGCAGTACTTCTGCAAACAGTGAGGCATCACTGAAGGCTTTCAGATAAGGCAGTGCCATGGTCAGACTTGGGTCTTGGAAAGATTATTCTGTAAATAGTGGAGAAAATATCAAGAAAGGAAAATGAATCAACCAGAACTGATGGAGCTGAGCCATTATGAAACAAAGACCCACACAGACAACAGTTAGAGATAAGACTGTCATTCAGGAGGTCAAGATACAGAACTCAGTGACTGATGGAGTGATCAGTGAGGGAGAAGGAGGCATCAAGCTGATTGGTGGGCCTCCAGCTTGGAAGCTGGTTCTGCCAAGCTCCCACCTCCTGGCCTCTGTGTGGACAGATGGGACAACAGTGTCCACCCTGTGGAAGAGTATGAGCTGTCTTTCTTCACTTACATTCCTCTCTCCAGTGCACATTCTCAGGACAAAGTTCTTCCACTAGTGCTTGCCCAGTATTTGGTCCACAGAATATGCTCAAGTATTACTTATAGAATTGACAAAGAAAACTTAAAGGGAGAGAGAATATAAAACCTGGAGACAGAGCAGGGACAAGGTTCAGATAATTAACATTGTTAAAGTAAGGATATTTGTGTTGGTTATTTCATCAACCCATTAATTACACAAATGAGGAAACAAAGGTCCAGAGAAATAAAAAGACAGGAAGACAGGGTGGTAGGCAAATCTAAGAAGGAGATACTGGATTTAGTTTGTATTTCATGACATTTGTAATGCCCATGGTAAATTCAGATTTTGATATCCAATGTGCTGCTGGAATGTGGAGCCCAGGAGAGGGATCAAACTGAAAGGTTGCGGCCTCGAGCTGTGTGCTCTGCTGGGACTCGACCTCCAGAGGAGAGGATTTCAATCCAGGGCCAGAAACGAGTCTTGACCACTTGGAACTTTTTGTGTAACAGAATTTTATTAAAGCATAAAAGAGAGAAATCTTCTGACATAGACATCAGAAGGGGGCAGAAAGAATGCCCATTTGCCAGTTTTTAGCAAGGTGTTTTATGTCTGTTAGGAATCTGCTAATCAGATAAGAGAAACAACTCAAGGTTGAGGGTATTTCACCACGATATGCGTTTTTGATATAGAATAGCACAAAGTGTGTCATCCCTGGCCATAAAACAATTGACACGAATACTGGTTTGTTCAGCCATTATCAGCACAAGCTTGAGAAAAGGAAGAAAAGATTAATCTTAGGCAGAACGGATTTGAAGACATGCAGGTTTCAAAACAAATACATAGTTTCATTAACACAGCTTAAGAAAAACATTTCCATACTAAAAGCACATTGGTTAGCTCAAGGTTTGAGAAAAGTTAAGCTCAGGCAGAAGCAGGTGTCTTCAACAGAGAAGGGAAAAAGTCTGCCACTTGCAGTTTATTTCCTCCTGCCGCTTGGGGACCTCTGGCCTCCCTGCTGAGGCTGTGCAGTTCAGTTCAGTTGCTCAGTCATGTCTGACTCTGCGACCCCACGGACTGCAGCACACCAGGCTTCCCTGTCCATCACCAACTCCTGAAGCTTGCTCAAATTCATGTCCACTGAGTCGGTGATGCCATCCAACCATTTCATCCTCTGTCATCCCCTTCTCCTCCTGTCTTCAATCTTGCCAGCATCAGAGTCTTTTCCAATAAGTCAGCTCTTCACATCAGGTGGCCAAAGCCTTCATACCGAGGGTGTTAACACTCTCAAAACCTAGACATATAGGTTTGGGATGCAGATCTTATGAAGACAAGGGCAGGCAATGCTATTACTATCTCATGAGAATAAGTGAAGTCGGGAGCCAGGAGAGCCAATGGGAGAGCGCTGGTGACCTTAGAGCTAGCATAGCATAGTAGGAAGTGGCAGAGCAAGTTATTTATTCTCCCTAGGCCTCACTCCCCCCAACTACATAATAGCGTTATTATGACATTAAATGAATATTTTGTTAAGTCCTTGAAGACAATGCCTGGCAAGTACCGTAGTAAAGTCTATGCTAGGGTGAAAATTAATATAGAAACACCAACATTTGATGGTGAGTAGAAGAAAATAGCTCTGAAAAATAAGTAATTAGGTATGATAAGAAAGCAGGAGGAAATCAGGCAGCTGTGTGAACACCCAAACCTAAGGGAGAAAGAGTTTAAAGGAGGGAGGAATTATGTGGCAAATGCAAAAGAGAGACTAAAAACAGGATTGAAAAGGGCCTATTGGCTGTGGGAATTGAAAATTCATTGGTGATTTTAGAGCCTGATTTATGGGGGTTCAGAGAGAAGAAGGGGGCTCAGGAGTGAATGGGCTGGTGGGCAGGAAGTAGGATGGATAATGCTGGCAGTTGGCTCAGAGCAAGGCTGGGCAGAGAAGTGGAGAAACCCTGATCTGGGCACAGTCAAACCAGATCCTAGTCAGGCTACATTAGAGCACAGGGTAAGCCCCTTCTCCATCACAGAGTCCTCATTTATAAAATGAAAGAGGACTTGATCTCTACGTTTCTGCCAGTGATGGTGACCTCATCTTTTCTTTTTCTTGTACTAATATTTGGTGATGATTAAGTGATGATTCTTTTTGACTGAGAAATGGCACCTGAATTTGCTAATGATATCTTTTTTTGTTTTATTGTTTTAATTTACTTTTAATTGGAAGATAATTGCTTGCAATGTTGTGTTGGTTTCTGTCATACAACACTGTGAATCAGCCATGAGTGTACACATATCCCCTCTCTCTTGAGCCTCCTTCCCACTCCAATCCCCATCCCACCCCTCTAGGTCCTAACTGAGTGCTAGGCTAGGCTCCCTGTGTTATAGCAGCTTCCCACTAGCTATCTGTTTTGCACATGGTAATGTATATATGTCAGTGCTACTCTCCTAAAAGTGTCCCACCCTCTCTTTCCCCTGATTTGTCCAAAAGTTTGTTCTCTACATCTGCATTTCTTTTCCTAAAGTTCATCCTTTTTAAAATGTTGCTTTGAGTTTATGGAGAGGGTTGCTGTTAGGGGTTGATTTATGATTTATTTTTAATTTATAAAAATGCTTTCAATGTGCAATTTCACATTTGATCTTTGGGAATGTGCTTTCAATTCAGTATTTTCACATTATCAGTGAAGCTAACTGCAAAGATAGAGTGACTTTTTTTCAAAAAAAAAAAAAAAGAGTAACCTGAGATTTTAATTCAGGTTTGCTGCGAACAAATCTGATGCTTGACAGCTGATGATAATAACTGGGGTGGGTGGCAGGAAACTAGTTTAGAACTGGACCTCTAAAGAACACAGTTTTTATTAATAAAAAGATATATTTCAGTGTAAAAGTTCTATTTCTCAAAACAATGGATACTTCTGACACATTCTCTTCTCTCACAACAGGGTGAAAGTGAGTGTTAGCTGCTCAATCATGTCTGAATCTTTGCGACCCCATGGACTGTAGCCCAACAGGCTTCTCTGTCCATACAATTCTCCAGGTAGGCAAGAATATTGGGGTTGGTTACCATTTACTTCTCCAGGGCATCTTCCTGACCCAGGGATTGAACCTAGCACTATATATATATATATACATATATATATATATATTTAATTGGAGGCTGATTACTTAACAATATTGTTTTGGTTTTGCCATACATTGACATGAATCCGCCACGGGTGTACATGTGTTCCCCATCTTGAACCCCCCTCCCACCTCCCTCCCCATCCCATCTCTCTGGGTTATCCCAGTGCACCAGCCCCGAGCACCCTGTCTCATGCATTGAATCTGGACTGGCAATTCATTTCACATATGATAATATACATGTTTCAATGCCATTCTCCCAAATCATCCCACCCTCGCCCTCTCCCACAGAGTCCAAAGACTGTTCTATACATCTGTGTCTCTTTTGCTGTCTTGCATACAGGGTTATCTTTACCATCTTTCTAAATTCCATATATATGCATTACTATATTGGATTGGTGTTTTTCTTTCTGGCTTACTTCACTCTGTATAATAGGCTTCAGTTTCATCCACCTCATTAGAACTGATTCAAATGTATTCCTTTTAATGGCTAAGTAATACTCCATTGTGTATATATATCACAGCTTTCTTATCCATTCATCTGCTGATGGACATCTAGGTTGCTTCCATGTCCTGGCTATTATAAACAGTGCTGTGATGAACATTGGGGTACACGTGTCTCTTTCAATTCTGGTTTCCTCAGTGTGTATGCCCAGCAGTGGGATTGCTGGGTCATAAGGCAGTTCTATTTCTAGATTTTTAAGGAATCTCCACACTGTTCTCCATAGTGGCTGTACTAGTTTGCATTCCCTAGCATTTTAAAATTAATGGGAGGGAGTAAAGAACCCTGTCTTTGGTAACAGGTTCAAACGCTGAACCTCCATTTTTTATATAACCTTGGGCGATCTTAGCTAACACCTTCACTAAAAGAATTTAAAATTTTCTTCCAATATATATTGTTGTGAACTTTATCAAATAACACATGAAAAGCACCTAGAAATGTGGCTAGCACATGGTAGGAAAATAAATGTTCGTTTATTTATATGTTAGATGAATCTTGGGCAATTGAAATTGCACAGCAATCCTACTCTATTCAGACTTCCTTGGTGGCCCAGACTGTAAAGAATCCACCTGCAGTGTGGGAGACATGGGTTCGATCCCTGGGTTGGGAAGATCCCCTGGAGGAGGGCATGGCAACCCACCCTAGTATTCTTTCCTGGAGAATCCACATAACAGAGGAGCCTGGCAGGCTACAGTCCATGGTATTGCAAAGAGTCAGACATGACTGAACGACTAAGCACAGCACAGCACCTATCCTATTCACTAAGGTGAGTGAATATCTTTTAAATTCTTGTGAATAAATACATAGAAATCATATGGTCAAGGTGGGTATGGGTGTGTTAGTGGCTCAGTTATGTCAGACTCTTTGTGACCCCAAGGACTGTATTCCACCAGGCTCCTCTGTCCATGGAATTCTTCAGGCAAGAATACTGGAGTGGGTAGCCAATGCCTTTGCCAGAGGATCCTCCCAACCCAGGGATCAAACCCAGGTCTCCTGCATTGTAGGTGGATTCTTTACTGTCTGAACCACCAGGGAAGCACCATGATCAAGGCACCATGATCTAAATGTTCTTACTGGATGGAAATACTGTTCAAATAGAATTCCATGATGGGAATATTTTTTAACTGAAGCTCAATCAGTGTGGAATTTTACCATTGCTGGGTACAATGTCATGTGCATAAATGAGCACTTAATGATAGAGGAAGACAATGACAACCAGTCAAAGCTTCTCTGTCCGTGATCCCTGATGAGTAAGTGTCTTTCTGGGAGCAAGCCAGGCAAGGGGAATTAAACCATCCAAAGGCACCAGGTATTCCCTTAGGAAGTGCATGGACATTTGGGCCCCTTGTAGTCTTTGCTTTATTCTATCATGTTAATAGGTGATCACAAATATTGAGATGGATAGTCTGGCACAGAGAAACTGAAACCAAGTTGGCTTATGAAATTGACAGATGTCTTCATGTACCACTAAGTGTCCTCATGAGTTTGAGAATCCATTCTGTCTGTATCAGGATGGTTCTCTGCACTCCATTCCATTTCCCCAGTCCCTGTAGTGGTACTGGTATGGAATATATGGTCCAAAGAAAACTTCCACTGATAGTTTGGGATCCATGGATAGAAGAGATTAGAAACAGCATTTCACTCCTGTCAGACAAGAAATTCTGTCCATGAAGTTTTTATAATCCTCTTGAAGCCTGTGCCAAGGCTTATGAGTCTACCTAAAAAAAAAACAAACAAACAAAAAAAAAACTACATGGCTCTCATAGACTTCAGAGAGAAAAGAAACCATTAATGACTTTGTAGTTTCTGGGGTCATATTTCAACTTGGGAGGCTCAGCTCTTGTCCTTCTCTTTTGCATAAACAAGTGTCATTTTCAGGCCAAATCTCAAGTCTTCCCCTTCTGACCACTTGAATTCTCCTAAGCCAACCACTCTTGCCCTCAATGACTGCCTTAAGTGAAGAGGAACTAAAAAGCCTCTTGATGAAAGTGAAAGTGGAGAGTGAAAAGGTTGGCTTAAAGCTCAACATTCAGAAAACGAAGATCATGGCATCCGGTCCCACCACTTCATGGGAAATAGATGGGGAAACAGTGGAAACAGTGTCAGACTTTATTTTTCTGGGCTCCAAAATCACTACAGATGGTGACTGCAGCCATGAAATTAAAAGACACCCCTTGGAAGGAAAGTTAAGACCAACCTAGATAGCATATTCAAAAGCAGAGACATTACTTTGCCAACAAAGGTGCATCTAGTCAAGGCTATGATTTTTCCAGTGGTCATGTATGGATGTGAGAGTTGGACTGTGAAGAATGCTGAGTGCCGAGGAATTGATGCCTTTGAACTGTGGTGTTGGAGAAGACTCTTGAGAGTCCCTTGGACTGCAAGGAGATCCAACCAGTCCATTCTGAAGGAGATCAGCCCTGGGATTTCTTTGGAAGGAATGATGCTAAAGCTGAAACTCCAGTACTTTGGCCACCTCATGCCAAGAGTTGACTCATTGGAAAAGACTCTGATGCTGGGAGGGATTGGGAGCAAGAGGAGAAGGGGACGACAGAGGATTAGATGGCTGGATGGCATCACTGACTCGATGGACCTGAGTCTAGGTGAACTCTGGGAGTCGGTGATGGACAGGGAGGCCTGGCCTGCTGCGATTCATGGGGTTGCAAAGAGTCAGACACGACTGAGTGACCTGATCTGATCTGAACCATTGCTTGTCTGTATTTTGTTTACTGTCTGAGTGTGATCTGTACACATGGAGTCTTGTGCTATAGGCTGTCTGTGGGCAAGGGCCAGACCTAACAGTCTATTTTACAGAATACATAAATCTCAGTAAATATTTTGGTATGGAGCAAATATTTACTTAAACATACACTGCAATTATCTAAACGTTCATTTGAAGAATCTGGTCTCAAAAGATTGAATATGGCTTTATTCTACTCCTGTTCAGTGTTAAAGTCATTATCCTTCTTCAAAATGGACCCATATGGAAGTCTCTTAAAAGATGGCAAAAAAGAGTCTACAAAATATTCTAGTGCTTTACGTCTTTTTGAGATACAAGCATTAAAATTACTCTTTTCATTTTCAGAATGTCACTTAGGATATACTTATGGTCTTAGTTTATGTGAAAATTCATTCTCTCAGTCGGGAAGCATTTAATCACCATCAGATAGGAGTACTTCGTTTTTGGGAGTGATGTTATTGATACCTTGATCCCATCTGACTAGCAACATCTCTGGCACATAGTAAGCATGCTGACATTTTTCATCAGTGAATTTCTACTTTGTTTTTATGCTTTCTACATTATGAAGGATTTTCTTTTAGCCTACAGGATAATCAAATTATACCTGAATATTAAAACCAAGCACAGATTCAGTTCAGTTCAGTCACTCAAAGAGTTGTGTCCAACTCTTTGCGACCCCATGAATCGCAGCACGTCAGGCCTCCCTGTCCATCACCAACTCCCAGAGTTCACTCAAACTCACATCCATCGAGTCAGTGATGCCATCCAGCCATCTCATCTTCTGTCGTCCCCTTCCTCTCCTGCCCCCAATCCCTCCCCCCATCAGAGTCTTTTCCAACGAGTCAACTCTTCGCATGAGGTGGCCAAAGTACTGGAGTTTCAGCTTTAGCATCATTCCTTCCAAAGAACACCCAGGGCTGATCTCCAGATTAAGTGTCTGCAATAAGGAACTTTCTTTGAATCTTTTCTTTAAATATTATATTCTTGTAAGTTGCCTCCCTGGGAGATTTTTCTCCTCCTTTGACCTGACTCCCTTAAGCCCATAAATCCTGCTTTTAGTAATTGCCTGCTGGGGAATGGCCCTACCTTTTCCCCAAAGCTTCTCTTCTCCAAACAATATCAGTTATCATGTTCTCAGAGAAGGGCAGTATGTTCAGTCTTATGAAAAGAAATATATCATAAGGAAGGGTCTAGGGAATAACACAGCATGGTTCCATGAAAGTTATAGAGTAGGATTCCGGTGCTAAGCTTCTCCAAAGCTGATTAAAAGAATCTGAGAAAGAAACCCTAGAAAGAAAATGCATACCTGATTTTTCCCTGTTAGCAACATAGATGGGAGTTTTTAATTCCTGAATTATTAACCGGAATTGCTTTTTTGAAAAGATGTGACATTTTCCACATTTATTAAATTGTTATAAATAGATTTTCCTACTTTTCTTTTTCAGGGCTCTCTAAATTCTCAAAACAACAACAACAACAACAACAACAACTGACCTCATTATGACCTTTAACCTAAATAAAATCTGGCTGGAAGATGGAATTATTCTAAAAGTAAGAAATGAGTTAATAGTAACATTGACTGTAATTTTCCAGTCCTTTAATTTAAACTAGCTTGATTTTAATACTCCTCTGGTACAAGGTACCCAATAGTAGCAGAGAAACTATAAAAACTCATTCAGCAACATTCTCATACCTTTAAGCACATAGCTGACCCAGCAACTGGGGTTCTGTTGTTGGTATTACCACTGGATTACCACTGGATTTCATTGGATTAAGCCAATGAAAGCCAAAGTTAATTTTTCCAAAAGAAGTGAGGATACAAAATGATATAGAGATACTTGGTCATCAATGATATTCAAATAATCATCAAAGAAAAGAGATGAGAAGGTGTAGCCTGTGGCAAAAAAATGACCTATCAATATTCTTCACAGTACTACCATCTTCAAAAATGGCGGCTATTTCCACGAAATCTTCCACATTGGATTTGACCTTTACTCTTCCAGAAATCATGTGATTAGAAAGGTTGCCATGAATGCTCACTTAAGAGTTTAGAAATCTGTAAAACCAGGGAAGATGATTCGTATTAACATCTCACTTCCATTTATTTATTCACTTATCTACTTATTCATTCCAGCAAACTTTATTGGGTACTCTTTTTCTCCTTTCTGTTTCTATAAATGAGATGAAAATAATATTTAGGAAAGGTTAAGATTCCAGGATTATCCTTTTCCTTTTCTTCTATTGTTCCTTTATAAGGCTATGCTCATACTAAGAAGCAGTAAAAAGCCAGGAAAACAAAATTCTGGCCCTCCCCAGGGCAAAGTGCTATGTCTGGCATTCTACTCTTAAACATAGTTTTCTACATTAGTGCAAGACACAGGCATAAATAAATATTGGAATATGAAGGTCCCATTCATATCTTTGATTTTGATTCTCAGGTCTGATCAAGCGTTTATCACAATGACCTATTCCTCATTCTCTCTGTGATATAAAGTCTTAGTTTGAGCACACAGTCTTTGACAGGTGTTGAGAGCTTTAGTGGAATTTCACATGGTGGTGGTGATTGGGTATATACAGCAAAGCTTCATTTATTTAGCACTTTCATACAAACAGAATTCTGAGAAACTGAAATTTACACAGATGAGGAAATCCTTTTTCTTTTTACCTTTGATTCCTTTACTTTTTATTTTGTGTTTTGATGAAACTACTTTTTAATTTATTATGCTCTTGTCTTATTTCTTAAACAATGCATAATGAGCATAACCATATCTTATTGCTAATTCTCATAATAAGCAACTTAATTACTGCTCAATGCCATAATGCACTTTTAATGTCTTCTCCCTATGCTACTCATTATTATAGCATCTGCAGTCAGCAGTATTTCCCTTCCCTTTTGCTGATTTGGCCTGACACATAAGACAGCTCATGGTTAGAATTATCTGTAAAATAAGGATAAATATATTCTGAGAGATTATCTTCAAGTCTGTCACTCTAGTGAAGCGTAAAGACCATAAGGTATAGAAGTCTCTTTGGCCTTTCTAGCTCTTATAATCACATCATTTGAGACATAAATGCACCTCTTTCTAAGGATTTAGATTTCAGTTTGCATGGTTGAATCTTAAATTTAATTATTCTCTTCCTGGGAGACAAGATGACAGAGCGAGAAGATGTGAGCTCACTTCTTCTCATGGAAACACCTGAATTACAACTACTGAAAAAACATAGACAAAAAATATGGGGACCTACCAAAAAAGATATCCTGCATGCAAAGACGAAGAAGAAGCCACAACAAGTTGGTAGGAAAGGTTAGATTGTGATCAAATCACATCCCATACTGAATGAGTGATCTACAATCTGAAAAATAAGTATGCCACAGAAGTTCTCATACAGAATGAAAATTCTGAGTCTGGCAATGGGAGGAGGAGCCCTGAGAGAATCTATCTTTGAAGGCCACTAGAGTTTGACCATAGGAATTCCACAAGACTAGAGGAAACAAAAACTCTACTCTTAGAGGTCACACACAGGGTCTTGTGTGCACCAGGATGCAGGAAAAAAATCAGTGACCTCATAAAACACTGGACCAGACTTATCTGCTAGTATTTGAGGGTATCTTATGGAGATTGGGGGTGGGGGCTGGTAACTGTAGCTTACTGTAAGGACAAAAACACTCGTGGCAGTACTTCTGGGGAGTACTCACTGGCAAGAGCCCTCTTAGAGGTCACCATTTTATCACCTAGACCTGGCCCTACTCAATAGCCGGTAGGCTCCAATGCTGGGACACTTCAGGCCAAACAACCAATAAGGCAGGAACACAGTCCCCCCATCCCCCATCAGCAGATAAGCTTTTTAAGGTTTTCCTGAGCACAACTCTGCTCACTGGAGGGACAAGACATTGCTCCACCTACCAGCAGGCAAGAACTAGTCCCTTCAATGAGGAAGTGTGCACAATTCTTTTAGCCTCATCCACCAGGGGGCCAACAGAAGAACCAAGAACTACAACCTGTACCCTGCAGAATGGAAACCACAATCACAAAAAGTTAGACAAAATGACATAGCAGAGAAATATGTCCCAGATGAAGGAACAACATAAAACCTCAGAAGAACAACTAAGTGATGTAGAGATAGGGAATCTACCTGAAACAGAATTCAGAGTAATAATAGTAAAGATGATCCAAGGCCTGTGAAAAAGAATGGAAACACTGACTGAGAAGATGCAGAAATGTTAACAAAGAGCTAGAAGATATAAAGAAGAGAGGTGAACAATACAATAACTGAAAAGAAAAATACATTATAGTCATCCAAGAAGGAAAAGAGAGAAAAGACCTGAGAAAATATTTGAAGGTAAAATAGCTGAAAACTTCCCTAACGTGGGAGAGGAAACAGTCACTCAATTCCAAGAAGCACAGAGAGTTCCAGGCAAGATTAACCCAAGGAAGAACACACTGAGACACATAGTAATCAAATTGACAAAAGTTAAACACAAAGAAAAATATTAAAAGCAACAAAGGAAAAGCAACAGATAGTATACAAAGGAATTCTCATAAAGTTATCGACCAATTTCTCAGCAGAAATCTGTAGGCCAGAAGGGAGTGGCACAATATATTTAAGTGAAGAAAGGGAAGAACCTACAATCAAGAATATTTTCTCCAGCAGGGCTCACATTCAGATTTGATCAAGAAATTGGAAAAAAAAAAAAAAAAAACTGTACAGACAAGCAAAGACTAAGAGAACTCAGCATCACCATACCAGCTTTGAAACAAATGCTAAAGGAATTTCTCAAGGTGGAAAAGAAAAGATCACAGTTAGAGATAAGAAAGTTATGAATGGAAAAGCTGACTGGTAAAGGCAAGCATACATTAAAGGTAGGAAATCATCTGCACACAAATGATATCAGAACCAGCAATGGTGAGAAGAGGAGAGTACAAATGCAGGATATTGGAAATGTATTTGAAATCAAAAGACCAGCAACTTAAAACAATCTTATTTATATACACACTGTTATATCAAAACCTCACACTAATTGCAAACTGTTAAATCTACAATAGATACACACACACAAAAAGAAAAGGGAATCTAAACACAGCACTAAAGTTGATCATGAAATCACAAGAGAACAAGGGTGAAGGGAAGAAAAACACCTACAAAAACAAATCCAAAACAATTAATAAAACAGCAATAAGAACATGCATATCAATAATCACCTTAAACATAAGTGAAATAAATGCTCCAATCAAAAGACATAGACTGGCTGAATGGATACAAAAACAATACCCCTATATACGCTGCCTACAAGAAATCCACCTCAGATCTAGGGACACATACAGACTGAAAGTTAAGGTATGGAAAAAAATGTATCCCATGCAGATGGTAATTAAAAGAAAGCTGAAGTAGCAATAGTCATATCGGACAAAAAAGACTTTAAAATAAAGACTGTTAAAAAAAAAAAAATAAAGACTGTTATAAGAGACAAAGAAGGACATTACATAATGAACAGGATCAATCCAAGAAGATGTAACCACTGTAAATATATAAGGCAAACAACAACAGCCATAAATGGAAACATCAACAGTAAGACAATAATAATGGGGATCTTTAACACTCCACTTTCATCAATGGGCAAATCATCCAGACAGAAAATTGTCAGAGGACACTCAACTTTAACGAATCCAATACGTTGCATTTTTTCTTCCTTTGTATGTCATTTCTCAAAGATTCTCTGTTCCTTATCAGTTCCTATTTCAGGAATGAGTAGAGCTGCACGCAGTTCTCAGGACTGAGATCATGGGAAAGGGTACCTGCTTGGATTCCCTTCAGTAATTCCCTTCAGTGACTCTTTTCAGCGTCAGTGACCTTGTATGTATTAGACTATCCATTTTGTTGCAACTGATGGAATTTCATTCTTTTAATGGCTGAGTAATCATTTTACTGAAGATATATAAACATGCATTTGTGCTAATAAAATACCCTTGCTCCACTAGAGACCTGGGTCCCCCGCATCCCTCTTTTTGTCTTCATTCTCTTTGGAGCATGGGAGCCTACCAAGCTCACATTCTTGCCTGGGCTTTCAAGACCTCCTTGAGAAGATGCCCTATTGCCGGGGTCCAGCCCTGGCTGATCCAGGGTATTCGAAGGAGAGACGGCATAGGCGACCTATTTATTTAAATATTTATCAAAGATATAAAGAGTAATAGGATGAGGATAGCTCAGTAGGAAAATTCAGTGGAGAAAAGAGGCTGAGTAGCTTGGTTTACGCGGGAGACCAACAAAACTTCAAGACAAGAAGTTTGCACCACTTACGTAGGCCGCAGGCATCCTTCCGTTCTCCCAAAGGAGAGGAGACACTGAGGCCTCCCCGGTCGGATCTTAGAAGCCCAGGCATAATTAGCAAGCATGGCGGGTTCCACGCTCCAGATGGAGACTCAGCCAGAATTTGGGAGAGAGAGCGACATGGGGAGACCAAGTTTCAGTGAACAAGGCCCGCACTTTATTTTCCAAAGTAGTTTTTATACCTTAAGTTGTGCATAGAGGATAATGGGGGAAGGGGTGGAGTCATGCAGGGACAGCAGTTCCTGGCCCTAATCGAAACCAGGCTTTCAAACTTATCATATGCAAAAGTTCAGGTGAATTACATCATCTTCTGGCCAGGAGGCCTGTTAACATTTTAAGAAACTTATCTTTCTCTAAAGGTGATTATTCCAAAGTCAGGCACCAGCCTCCAAAAAAGCATTGGAAAAAGCTGCATTCCTATAGGGCAAAGGTGAGGTGGGCTCAATCAAGAAAAGAATTAACTCAAGGGTCCAAGGTTACAAACATTGAGGCTACTACTTACATTTCTATACACCCATTATATCAATCAATACACTGCCAAGGACACAGTAGGTAAGGAGTATGGAGACTTAGCAGCAAACATTGGCCCAATAAGTGAAAAACCCTTCACCAATACAATTCCTAATCAATCTTTTAACTACTCAAAGGAATCTGTGTTTAGACAGTTTAGAACATCTCCTGCCTCTCACAGTTGGGAGGCTCTGAACAATCACATGTGGCCGGAAAAACCTATTCAGGCAGGCTAGAGGATTTCCAAAGGAGTTTGTAGGTTGAAACACTGTCACACCCAGGAATTATTAACTGGAGCTGTAAGCTAACTCTTTTTTCAGAGAGAGGTAGTGGGGGACAGCCCCCGTAAAGTCAGAGGTGTAGGTGAAAGCACAAAGCAGAAAGTAGGCAGACTCTGGTTTGGGGGGTAGATGCTCGAGAATTTCCAGGGGGACTCCTGAGGCTCGATCCCGCCTTTGCATATGCCGAGCCTCCTTCCTCATGACCTTTGCCACGGGAGGAGTTCCTCACGCTGGCTCCCGGCAGTGATAGAATTCCAGTTGAGCTATTCCAGATCCTGAAAGATGATGCTGTGGAAAGTGCTGCACTCAATATGCAATATGCCGGCTCCTGGCACCCTATGCCTTCATGAGTGGTACAAGTCCTGTGCATGGGCTTCATTGGTTTTCCACATAACCCGAGAGATACTGCTCTCTCTCTTTTTCTCTCTTTCTTTTCGTCAACTCCAGTCCCCATGTCCTGGTCTATAAAAGACCACAACAAGTGGCGCCTGAACAGGGACATGGTATTCATGGCATTTAGGACGGAGCATCTGGGACCTACTGAGGTCGTTAAGTACGGGGTTACGGGACAAATGGCTGGGAAGCCACACCATTTTTCTCTCCAAATGGTGGAAAACTATCTTGACTGTAATAATGGTAGTCATCTTATTCTTGCTGTTTGCTTTTTATATCTGTAACCATATAATGAGCTAACTATTACTCAGTGCCCCTAGATCAGAGACCCTCAATGTAAGGATAAAGAAAATATGCTGCCTCAACAATTTAGGGCCTATGTGCCTTCCCAGCAGGAAGAAATTACAGGAAAATTTCTCCACCCCTTTCCCTGACAGCCATATTCTCCTAAAAACAGGAGGAATTGAAAGAGTTAGAGCTTAGACAACAATCTAGGGCCCTATAAAGAGAAAGCAAATATTTTCACTCGAGCTTTCATTAAGCCTTGTGCAACAATGTATCTGGCCAAAGAACTGACCTTTCTTTAGGTCCAAAACTAATAATTCAGTTCAGTTCAGTTCAATTCTTTTAATTTCATGGCTGCAATCACCATCTGCAGTGATTTTGGAGCCCAAAAATATAAAGTCTGACACTGTTTCCACTGTTTCCCCATCTATTTACCATGAAGTGATGGGACCAGATGCCATGATCTTTGTTTTCTGGATGTTGAGCTTTAAGCCAACCTTTTCACTCTCCTCTTTCACTTTCTTCAAGAGGCTTTTTAGTTCCTCTAATTACGCAACACAATGTCTTACTCATGGAAATGCTTTTCTTAGGCTCTATGTTAATGACTATAATTGTAACAATCTTGCCTGGGAACTTGTATCTCAAGACTTGTACCCCTGATTACACAGCAACAGTATATCTTGCCCAGAGACATTATCTGGAACCTGTTTTCCCTGGCTAATTTTGTGCCAAAGTTATCTCAAGATGTATGTCTTGGAAAAGGGCCTAATATAACTCTTACAACATTGAGGTATTCTTTTTTATCTAGTCTCAGCAACTAGGAGAAAAATATAAGGTCCCACTTAAACCAATGAGACAAATACTCTTTCTACTCCCCTTTGATATTTATGACAGAAGCTTTCTCTGTTCTGTCACTTTAAATAAAAATTTGCACACCAAGCTTTGAATGGCTGGAACCTATCTTTGGTCCCAGAGTCAACTCTCCTTAAACCAGGAAAATATCTTCAATGGTCTATGTGGCTCGGGATTATGCCAATTTTAATGCTAGAGCTGACACTCACCAGAACCAAATCACTTTTAAAATGTTAACTGGTACAAAACAATTTGAGGCAATAGAAGCTCGAATATAATGCCTTCTTTTATTACATGAACAATTAAAATAAATTGCCCTTGAAGCCTGGGATCAAATTACTCCTCAAGGAGAACCCAAAGGTAGTTACACTAAGATATTACAAGGACCTAATGAAGCCTATACTTATTTTCTAGCTAGACTAGAAACTTTTATTTCCCTTAGTGTAATTGGAGAAGAAGCCAGATTACACCTAGAAAAACTGCTTGCATATGAAAATTCAAATCAAAAATGTTAAAGGGATATCACTCCAATACATGAGACCGAGACTGTTATTGATTATTTGAAGGCTTGCCACAATCTAGGGGCTAAGACACAGAAAATGCAAGTGTTAGCTGAAACAATGGCTGTTGCTTTTAAAGAGTGAGATGAAGGATGTTTTGCATGTGGGGATAAGACCCATATAAAAAAAGATTGCCCTAAGAAACATGCAAAAAAAAAATAAATAAAAATAAAAACTTTCAAAAAATCTTCCCTCATTGCCATAAAGGGATATATTAGGCTAGAAAATGTCACCCTAAATATTATGTTGAGAGAGAGCCTGTTTCAGGAAACTCCAAGCTGGGGACTCCCCGGGTCCCCTTCAACAAAAACCAAGGGCAAACTCCATCTTTTCCCTCAAACCCTCAACATCCAGCAGTGCTGCCATCAATATATCAGCCCTAAATGATTTTCTCCTTTTCCCTAAAGCAATCCCTTCTAGAATACCTACTGGACTTTTTGGACCCCTACCTTCACAAACCTTTGGCCTTTTACTTGGCTGATCTAGCTTGACTTCTAGGGGAATTACTGTTCACCCTGGAATAATTGATTCAGATTATAAGGGAGAAATTCAAATTATGATGTCATCTCAGATACTATGGCAATTTTAAAAAGGGGACAAAATTGCCCAATTACTTGTTTTACCTTAAGTTCAGTTCAGTTCAGTCGCTCAGTCATGTCCGACTCTTTGCGACCCCATGAATTGCAGCACACCAGGCCTCCCTGTCCATCACCAACTCCCAGAGTTCACTCAAACTCACGTCCATCGAGTCGGTGATGCCATCCAGCCATCTTATCCTCTGTCATCCCCTTCTCCTCCTGCCTCCAATCCCTCCCAGCATCAGAGTCTTTTCCAAAGAGTCAACTCTTTGCATGAGGTGGCCAAAGTACTGGAGTTTCAGCTTTAGCATCATTCCTTCCAAAGAACACCCAGGACTGATCTCCTTTAGAATGGACTGGTTGGATCTCCTTGCAGTCGAAGTGACTCTCAAGAGTCTTCTCCAACACCACAGCTCAAAAGCATCAATTCTTCGGCACTCAGCTTTCTTTACAGTCCAACTCTCACATCCATACATGACCACTGGAAAAATCATAGCCTTGACTAGATGGACCTTTGTTGGCAAAGTAATGTCTCTGCTTTTGAATATGCTGTCTAGGTTGGTCATAACTTTCCTTCCAAGGAGTAAGCGTCTTTTAAATTCATGACTGCAATCACCATCTGCAATGATTTTTGAGCACCCCCCCCCAAAAAATAAATTCTGACCCTGTTTCCACTATTTCCCCATCTATTTCCCATAAAGTGATGGGACCGGATGCCATAATCCTAGTTTTCTGAATGTTGAGCTTTAAGCCAACTTTTTCACTCTTCTCTTTCATTTTCATCAAGAGGCTCTTTAGTTCCTCTTCATTTTCTGCCATAAGGATGGTGTCATCTGCATATCTGAGGTTATTGATATTTCTCACGGCAATCTTGATTCCAGCTTGTGCTTCCTCCAGCCCAGCGTTTCTCATGATGTACTCTGCATGTAAGTTAAATAAGCAGGGTGACAATATACAACCTTACCTTACATTTCTGTTAATTCCTCTAATGATATACAGACAGATGGTGCAAAAAATACAGATCAAAAACAATCCTTATGGACAACATTGGTATCTGAATATGCCTGACCAAACATAAATATCAAAATTAATGGTAAAATTTTTTCTGGTCTCCTTGATACTATATCTGATATCACTATTATTTCCAAACACTAATGGCCCAAATATTGGCCTATACAAAATATTTCTTGCCAAATTACATGAGTTTCTCAAACTAAAATACAAAAAGTTTATCAAAATATTCAAATTTATCTTTGTGAGAAAACAGAAGGCCAGCCTGCTACATTACAACCTTACATAATAGATACACCCCTTAATCTATAGAATGAGATTTACTTATACAATGGCAAACTCAGATATACATTCCACATTTTTCTTAGGGCCCACTGCTCATTTAACAAACAATACAATTATTAAAATAACTTAGAAATACGACAAGCCTATTTGGACAGACAATGGCCCCTTACAAAAGAGAAATTACAGGCTACTAAAGAACTTATAGATATACAATTAAAATTAAAACATATTGAAAAATCTTATTCCCCTTGGAACTCTCCATTTTTGTTATTAAAAAAAATCTGGCAAATGACATCTCTTAACAGATCTTAGAAAAGTTAATGCATCTGTGAAACCTATGGGTACATTGCAATAAAAAATCCCATCACCTACCATTATTCCTCAAAACTGGCATATTATTATTATTGATTTAAAGGATTGCTTTTTTAATATACCTTTACATCCTGTAGACCAAAAGAGATTTGCTTTCTCTCTTCCTTATCCTAATCACACTGGGCCTCATAAGTGATAACAATGGACTATATTTCCTCAAAAAAATGATAAATTCTCCCACCATGTGTCAATATTATGTAGCCAAAGCCCTGGAACCTATAAGAAAACAATTTCCTAACTTTCTTGTTATTCATTATATGGATGATATATTGTTTTCAGCTCCATCTGTTTTGGAAAATCAGCACATGTTTAATATAGCCCAAAAATGCTTGAAAAACTCTGGATTAATTATTGCCCCTGAAATAATTCAAACCTCTACACCTTATCATTACTTAGGATTTGTTATTAATAGACAATGTATTACTCCCCAACTGACACAGATTCATACTGACAAATTATCAACATTGAATGATTTTCAAAAACTTTTAAGAGATGTAAATTACATCAGATCTTCTTTAGACATTGCTAATCATCAACTGACTAATTTATTTAATACTTTGAAAAGAGATTCCAATTTAAATAGCCCTAGTTCATTTTCATAAGAGGCACGAGAGCTCTATTTAATATAAAATAAATTGCAAAAGCAATTTCTTACACGTATTAGACTTGATTTACCTCTAAAATTATTTATATTCCCTTCTCTTCATTCCCCCACAGGACTTCTTGCCCAACTAGAACCCCCAATAGAATGGATCTATACCCATTTTAGAGGGACAAACTCATTTACACCCTCTCTTGATTTAATCACTCTAATCTTTATCAATGAAAGATATAAAACCAAGACGTTAATTGGCTCTGATCCTCATAAAATTGTAATACCTGTTAATAAGTCTCAATTGGAGAACACATTACAAACTTCTACTGATTTCCAAATAGCCTTTCTGAAATATTTTGGGAAATTTTCATTTCATTATCCTTCTAACAAGCTCTGAAATTTCTTCAAAAATACTAAATTTATGATCTCCCATGCCGTCAGCTCACAGCCTATACCTCAAGCTGATGTTTTCTATACAGATGGGACCAAAAATGCCAAAGCCTCATTCTGGTTTCTCAAAGAATATAAAATCTTTTATACTAAATTTCATTCTGCTCAACAAAACAAATTATATGTTCTCATTCAAGTTATTTACTTACTTACATAGTCTCTGATTCCTTATATTCAGTTTTTATATTAAAAAATATAAAAACCTTCACTATAAACTCCAATCATCCTGTTATTCAACAACTTTTTTTTGAACTACAGTCTATTATTAGAAAACGCACTTCTCGCATTTATATTACTCATATTGGAACACATTCCTGCCTTCCAAGCCCTATGACTCGTGGTAATGAACAAGCTAATAAACTTGTTTCTTTTGCTACTCCCAAAAAACAACATGCTCTATTACACAATAATGCTGGCTCCTTACACCAAATATAGAAAATTCCATACCGCCACTAAAGAAATCATTAATAATTGCTCTACTTATAAACCCTTACATCTTCAACCCATTACACAAGGTATCAATTTTCGAAGATTACAACCCAATAAATGATGGCAAATGGATATAACTCATTGCCCTGAACTCTCTCTATCTTCTTTCTTATATGTCTATATTAGCACAAACTTCTTTTACCTGGGCCACACTCTTTGAGGTGAAATTACACAACACGTTATAACTCACCTATTAACTTGTTTTGCTATAATGAAAACTCCTAGTTCCATAAAAACAGACAATGGCCCTGCCTATATTTCTAAACACTTCAAACAATTTTTACAATCATTTTCTATTAAACATGTTACAGATATTCCTTATAATCCACAAACACAAGGTATAATCAAACAAACACATCACATGCTGAAACTACAAATAAAAAAATTAAGAAGGGGGAAATACACAGGAACACTACTATCTTCCTTATCTAAAACAGACTTTACTAGATTCCAATGCAAGCTATTCTCTAAACCTATAACTATTGTTAATACAGCTTTATTTGTTTTAAATTTTTTAAACTTACTGCAAGGAGATATTTTGACAAAAACAAAAACAAAAAAAAAATTGTTTTTGAGAAATTGAAAGACACTTCTCTTCCTCTGCCCATTTGGTATCAAGATGGGCTGACTAAACAATGGAAATCTGGAAAATTCATATTACAGGAAAAAAGGTATGCTTACATTTTTCCAGATAGATCTAATGAAGTCAACTGGCTCCTTCTTCAAAAGATCCGCCCCCAGAGAACCACCAACATTCAAGACAGAGAGGAAAAAATGAAATCCCCAGGAAGAGGAGGTTCCAGTACAAGCCATGGCGGCTTTAGAGATTTCCAAAAAATGCCGCACTCAATGTTATCTACCTCATGATCTCCCTACTTGGGGACAGATAAAAACCCTTACTAATAAAGCTGAAAATCTGGTTTCTCAACAGGGAATGCCTCGGAATCCAGAAAATATTTTTGTTGCTATGCTTGCTTTGCTTGCTTTTGCTTCCCCTGCTCAAGCAGAGGTGATGAGTCATACTTACTGGGCCTATATACCCAACCCCCCCTTTACTACAGGTTGTAGAATGGACAAAAAGAGGACCAATCGTATCTGCCAATGACTCAGTACATATGCCTCCTCCCTGGAGTCTGGAGGGGCCCTCACACCCTGAGGAAGAAGGCAGACTAATTAATATTTCTTTAGGTTATGAAATCCTTCCTTTATGCGTGGGTGCAGCAGAATTATGCATAAACATTAGCCGACGAATTTGGGCTTTCGTCCTGCCTCCAAAAAAGGACTTTTGGACATTGCTTGGATTATTTACTGATCTTTCTTTTTATGAGAACCACGTCAACACTACTGAAACTCTAGGGAAAGGACAAAAATCATTACACAAAGGGTTTACTTATAAGAACTTTAAATATACGCCTGTTCATTGGGACAGGTGTCAAGCCAAATCAAGAAAATTAATGTTTGTGGCCAATTATACCATTGTCGATTGGAGACCCCATAGTATGTGGTTCTCTGACTGTTCAGATAATATTAACAGCACTATATGTAATTATGCTACTCAAGTATCATGGAAGATTACCAATACTATGATGGAACATTACCATGACAAAGGACTTCTTAGCTGGCTTGACAGTGGAATGGCACCCCCTCACCCTCGAATCATCCTCAATAAACGGATTGGGCCTGAACAATGGGACATTTGGAAACTTGCCATGAGCACTGAAGAACTTGTAACTTGGACTGGATATTTCACAGAGACTAGTCATAGTTCTAGTCATTATTCCTTTCATTATAATCAGTCATATCTTATACAAGCTTGTGTTCCCCTTCCTTATGTTGTAGCTATAGAAAACTTACAATTTAATAAGACTTTAAGTTCTATAACTTGTACATATTGCAAACTATATACTTGTCTTAACTCCTCCATGTCTACAAAAAATGAATCCCTTCTGATTCTTCAATCTCGACGTAACCTATGGTTGCCAATAGATTCCTGAAAAGAAGGTCCCATGGCCGGACTTGCTTCCTGGTTACTTACTAAATTACTCCAATGATCTAAATGATTCATTGGATGGCTAATTCTTGGCACATTGGGATTGATAGCCACTTGCACTACTGCTGCTGTTGCCAGCATTGTTTTACAAACCTCAATTCAAACACACAATTTTATCCAAAATTGGACTAAAGTTGCTCATACTATATGGACCACTCAGGCTCAGATAAATGAGGAAGTTCAAGATGAAATACAGGAAATAAAAATAGCCTTCCAATGGGTCAGAGATCAATTAATAGATTTACAAAAAAAGCTATACTAAAATGTGATTGGAATTCTACTCAATTTTGTATTACCCCTGTTCAGTTCAACTATAGTGCCCACAATTGGGAACAAATCAAATTTCATTTGCAAGACTTATATGATAATGCTTCCTTAAATACACAATTATTTAAAAAAAAAAAAAAAGTCTTTGAAGCCTTCTCTAAGAGTCTACCTTCTTCCAATAATCTAGAAACCTTATCTAAATAGCTAGCTGATCAATTATCCAGACTAGATTCTCGAAGATGGTTGCAAAACATTATACATAGTACTGGATCTGGAATTGTAATGCTAATAATTGTCCTAATGGTTATATGCATAGTATACTGATGCCTTTCAACTAAAATTGTTCAAACTAAGCAAACTCATTTGGTCAGGACCTTTTTCACTAAAGTATCTACAGTCACCCCCAATTATGAAAAAATAAAAAAGGGGGAATTGTCAGGGGATGTTCAACTTTAAGGAATCCAATATGTTGTTTTTCTTCCTTTGTGTGCCATTTCTCAAGGATTCTCTATTCCTTGTCAATTCCTATTTTGGGAATGAGAGGAGCTGCACGCAGTTCTCAGGACTGAAATCATGGGAAAGGGCACCTGCTTGGATTCCTTTCAGTAACTCCCTTCAGTGACTCTTTTCAGCATCAGTGACCTTGTATGTATTAGACTATCCATTTTGTTGCAACTTTTGGAGTTTCATTCTTTGTAATGACTGAGTAATCATTTTACTGAAGATATATAAACATGCATTTGTGCTAATAAAATACTCTTGCTCCACTAGAGACCTGGGTCTGTTTTCATTCTCTTTGGAGCATGGAAGCCTACCGAGCTCATATTCTTGCCTGGGCTTTCAAGACTTCCTTGAGAAGATGCCCTGTGCCTTCGTGAGCAGTACAAGTCCTGTGCATGGGCTTTATTGGTTTTCCACTCTCTCTTTTTCTCTCTTTCTTTTCATCAACTCCAGTCCCCATGTCCCAGTCTGTAAAAGACCGCAACAGAAAATCAGTTAGGAAACACAGGCCTTAAATGACACATTAGACCAGATGGACTTAACTGATATTAATAGACCATTCCATCCAAAAGCAGCAAAATATACTTTCTTCTTGAGTTCATATGGAACTTCTCTAGAACTTATCAAAGCAAACTTCAGTAAACTTAAGAAAACTAAAATCGTGGCAAGCATCTTTTCTGACCACAACACTACAAGATTAGAAATCAACAATAAGGAAAAAACTGTAAAAATACAAACATGGGGAAGCTATACAGTATGCTACTCACCAACCAATGGAACACTGAAGAAATGAAGGAGAAAATAAAAAATACCTAGAGATGAATGAAAATGAATCCAAATGATTCAAAATGATGATGATCCAAATGATCCAATGAATCCAATGAAAATGATCCAAAACTTATGGGATGCAACAAAATCAGTTCTAAGAGGAAAGCTTATAGCAATATAATTTTATACAAGCTTATAGCAATACAGGAAACAAGAAAAATCTCAAATAAACAGTCTAACTTTACACCTAAGGCAACTTGAGAAAAAAGAACAAACAAAACCCAAAGTTAATAAAAGAAAAGAAATTATAAATATCAGAGCAAAAATAAGTGAAACAGAGATGAAGAAAACAATAGAAAAAATCAATAAAACTGAAAGCTGATTCTTTGAAAAGGTAAATAAAATTGATAATCCTTTAGCCATAACTCACCAAGAAAAGGGGTTCCCAGGTGGTGCTAGTGGTAAAGAACCTTCCTGCCAATTCAAGAGATGTGAGAGACACAGGTTTAATCCCTGGATTGGGAAGAAGGACATGACAGCCCACCCCATTATTCTTGCCTAGAGAATCCCACGGTCAGAGGAGCCTGGCTGGCTACAGTCAATAGGGTCGAAAAGAGTCAGATACAACTGAAGCAACTTAGCATGCACATGACCAAGAAAAAGAGGGAGAATTCTCAAATCTATATAATTAAAATGAAACAAGAGATGTTACAGTGGACACCACAGAAATACAAAGAATCATAAGAGACTACTACAAGCAACTATATGCCAATAAAATGGACAACCTGGAAGAAATGGACAAATTCTTAGACAGATACAATCTCTCAAGACTGGAAGAAATAGAAAATATGAATAAACCAAACACAAGTCCTGAAATTGAACTATGATTTGTGTTGTTGTTCACTCTGTCATGTCTGACTCTTTGCAACCCATGGACTGTAGCATGCCAGGCTTCCTAGTCTTTCACCATTTCACAGAGTTTACTCAGGCTCATGTCCATCGAGTCAGTGATGCCATCCAACCATCTAATACTCTGTCATCCCCTTCTCCTCCTGTATTCCATCTTTCCCAGCATCAGGGTCTTTTCCAAAGATTTAAAAACTCTCAACAAACCAAAGTCTAGGACCAAATAGCCTCACAGGCTAATGCTATCAAAAGTTCAGAGAATAGTTAACACCTATATTCTGAAACTATTTCAAGAAATGGAAGAGGAAATAACACTTCCAAATTCTTTCTATGTCTCCACCTGCCAAGCAGGAGACATGAGTTCAATCCCTGGATCAGAAGATTCCCTAGAGAAGGAAATGACAATCCACTCCAGCATTCTTGCCAGGGAAATGCCATGAACAGAGGAGCCTGGTGAGCTATAGTCCATGGGGTTGCAAAAGAGACAGACACAACTTAGTGCCTTAAAACACAACAAAATTGGAAAAGAAATAAAACTGTCACTGTTTGCAGATGACATGATACTACACGTAGAAAATACTAAGGATGCTACCATAAAACTACTACAACTCATCAATAAATCTGATAAAGTTGCAGGATACAAAATAAATACACAGAAATCTGTTGCATTTATATACCCTAAAAATGAAAGATCAGAAAGAGAAATTAAAGAAAGAATCCCATTTACCATCACATCAAAAAGAATAAAACACTTAGGAATAAACCTATCTAAGGAGGCAAAGGACTTGTACTCCAAAAACTATAAGATATTGATGAAAGAAATTGAAGATGACCCAACCAGATGGAAAGATATACCATGTCCTCAGGTTGGAAGAATCAATATTGTCAAAATGACAGTACCTCCCAAGGCAATCTACAGATTAAACGCAATCCCTATCAATTTGCAAGTGGTGTGCATGCATGCTTAGTCACTAAATTGAGTTTGACTCTGCAATCCCATGGACTGTAGCCCACCAGCCTCCTCTGTCAGTGGAATTTCCCAGGCAAGAATGCTGGAGTGGGTTGCCATTTCCTTCTCCAGGGAATTTTCCCAACCCAGGTATCAATCCCATGTCTCCTGCATTGGCAGTCAGATTCTTTACCACTGAGTCACCCGGAGAGCCTTTACCAATGGCATTTTTCACAAAACTAGAACAAAAAATCTTAAAACTTGTATGGAGACACAAAAGACAGAACTAGAGCAGTCAGGTTTCCTGGCTTCAGACTATACTACAAAACGACAGTCACCAAAACAGTATGGTATTGGCACCAAACTCAGTTCAATTTGTTGTTATTCACTAGCTAAATAGTGTCCAACTCTTTGAGACCCCATGGACTGCAGCAAGCCTAGCTTCCCTGTCCTTCACTATCTCCTGGAGTCTGTTCAAACTCATGTCCATTGAGTTGGTGATGTTATCCAACCATCTTATTCACTGTCACCCCATTCTCCTATTGCCTTAATCTTCCCTAACATCAAGGTCTTTTCCAGTAAATCAATGTAACATGATAAAAAGGCCAGAAATAAACTCATGTACCTGTGGTTCATTAATCTATAACAAAGGTGGCAAGACTCTACAATGGAGAAAAGACAGTCTCTCTAATAAGTGGTGTGGGGAAACTGGACAGCTACATGTGAAAAATGAAATTAGAACATTTTTTAACACCACACACAAAAATAAACTCAAAATGGATTTTAGGGTGGGATACTCTGAAACTCTTCAAGGAAAGACAGACAGTCTTTGACATAAATTGCAGCAATATCTTTTTCAATCTGTCTCCTAGAGTAATGGAAATAAAAATAGAAATAATTTATTTTCTGCTCAATTCTTCAACATAAATGCCTCCATAGTCTACTTGATGATATTAAGTGAGTGAAAAGGACAGTGTCCATTGCAACACACTTCATCCCACACACGGTCCAATACCCAGGCTATCTGGTTCTCAAAACTTGGAAAATAATGAGGGTGTTCAAACTGGAGTAGTCAAGCAGTTGTGGGTCAAGGCAAAGACATAGAAGCTTCTGACACCTTCAGTAAAAATGGAACCATATGATCTACTTCACCAAGTAAAGGATGCAAAAATTTAGAAACTATGCATAAGTTTCTCCCCTTCTCATCACTTCAATACCTACTACCTACTCTTGGGAGAGCCTCCTCACTCCTTTGACAATCCTGCTGAAAATGGTGGCCTGTGAGTTGGCAGAAGGGCTGAAAAAGACAAATGCCTTCAACTATTCCCCAAACTTTAGTGTGTGTTCTTCTTTATAAAAGGCCTTAGTAAACCAGGACTTTTCAGTCTTTGGATTGATGTAGTATATGTTTCCTGCTAATCTACAGGCTTCTCAGGATCAAGTGCTTTCATCCTTTACATATCAAATTCCCCAGCAGAGCCTGTGTCCTCTGGGTGCCCTGAACTTTGCAAATTTCCAGCCCTGGAGTAGTTCAAGCATTTTCTCAGCTGGAGCTCCCAAATCTTACATCGTGCAAAGGGCTAAGATCAACTTTCCTCGTTTTTTCTTCTCAATTCACCACCTGATGACCTCATCCATGCTTCTGATGTCAGCTGTTTACTTTGGTGTGGATTAACCTTAAATATACACCTCAACATAAACAGATTGGGTGCTTCTTCTGTCAAACCAGTGGTCATTGCTTAAACACAAAAAATACAAACAGACACACTCACACAACTTGATTATTATGTTATTCTTAGGTTGAATGTGACAAATCCACTAACAAGGTGACTGAAATTTTAGTATGGGCTTTTTTTTTTTTTTTTCTAATTTTCTGCCTGCCTCTATACTAGCTGTTAATGTCTATGAACCTCAATTTTCTTGGCTGTAAAACAGAGTTAAACTAAATAATTTATTAAGCCATACCCAGTTCTAAAATGGTTTGATATCTTATCTAATACATGCCTTTACTTCATTTAATTAGTCCAAAGAACTACCATCAGAATTTAAGATATGAAATTTTATCATATTATTTTTCTGACCCTTTTTCCTCTTAACATAGATAGTTTTTAAAGGGAAATATTTAAACATATAGAAAAGTAAATAGAACAGACATTCAAATATCATGTATGATGATACATATGCACCTGGCACATGGTAGGTGATCAGTACTGTTGGAATGAATGAATAATCTGGCCCATAGAGAAGACACTGCTGCCGCTGCTGCTAAGTCGCTTCAGTCGTGTCTGACTCTGTGCGACTCCTGAGACGGCAGCCCACCAGGCTCCCCCGTCCCTGGGATTCTCCAGGCAAGAACACTGGAGTGGGTTGCCATTTCCTTCTCCAATGCATGAAAGTGAAAAGTGAAAGTGAAGTCGCTCAGTCGTGTCTGACTCTTCGCAACCCCATGGACTGCAGCCTACCAGACTCTTCCATCCATGGAATTTTCCAGGCAAGAGTACTGGAGTGGGGTGCCATTGCCTTCTCCACAGTTGCTTTAAAATAGGTGTTACTTTCTAAGAATGTCCAGCAGAGGGCTCGTTGGTTCAGGTGAGTTATTGATCCCTTGGTGCGTTAGCGCCCCTCAGTGTACGACTCAATTATTCTGCAATTACCTAACACATTTCCAACAACTGATACGCACCTGTGAAGAAGGCAATGGCAACCCACTCCAGTACTCTTGCCTGGAGAACACACTTAGCAGCAGCAGCAGCAGCAGCAGCAACCATACTGACTCTTGAGAGTCCCTTGGACCAAGGAGACCCAAACAGTCCATTCTGAAGGAGATCAGCCCTGGGTTTTCTTTGGAAGGAATGATGCTAAAGCTGAAACTCCAGTACTTTGGCCACCTCATGCGAAGAGTTGACTCTTTGGAAAAGACTCTGATGCTGGGAGGGATTGGGGGCAGGAGGAGAAGGGGACGACAGAGGATGAGATGGCTGGATGGCATCACTGACTCGATGGACATGAGTCTGGGTGAACTCCGGGAGTTGGTGATGGACAGGGAGGCCTGGCGTGCTGTGATTCATGGGGTCGCACAGAGTCAGACACGACTGAAGCAACTTAGCAGCAGCAGCAGCAGCAACCATACTAAATGGGTGCAACTATACATATGTAAAAATTGTTCACAGACCTCAAAGTAAGTGGCATATTAAATACCTATTTGGAAAATTTGTATTATTTAAATCATCTATCTAGATCATTCTATTAATATGATCCTCCCTCACTTCCTGCTCAATTCTTTTTTGCAGGTGTTGGAATATTTCTAAACCAGGCCAGTCAGGATGGCAAAGTGACAGACCGAATTAATTATCCCTGTTGCTGCCTAGTTTGCTTCACTATTATTTTACATATGCACCCCCCCCAAACACACACACACACACACACACACACACACACTCCTTATCCCCTGAGAAAGCCATTATTAACAGTCTTTGCATCTTCCTGAAGTTGAATACACATGTGTGCCATAGTATTAAGTTTTTTTCCTAAAACTTCCATCACAAATGCACACCATCCTATAGTTTGTTTTTAATGAATATCTTTCTGATATCTGCACATGGTGGCACTAGTGGTAAAGAACCCATCTGCCAATATAGGAGATGTGAGAGATGTGGGTTTGATCCTTGGGTCAGGAGGATCCCCTGGAGCAGGGCATGGCAACCCACTCCAGTATTCTCCCTGGAGAATTCCATGGACAAAGGAGGCTGGTAGGCTACAGTCCATGGGGTCTCGAAGAGTTGGACATGACTGGAGCAATTATCACTCACTTAGCAGCAGCAGCATCCCCTGGGAACATTGTCAAAGGCAAATCTATGGGCCCCACTCCAAACACACTGAATCATAATCTCTGGGAGCTAGAACTAGTAATGTGCTTGAACAAAGTCTCTAGGCAATTCCTACTTTATCATAGTTTGAGATCCACTGATCTAAAAACTCCTCATTCATGGTTATTAGCTTCTGCTTAAACACCACCAGAATTGGGAAACTCACTACTTCACAAGGCAGATCACTTCATTTTAGGACCATTTCTTTTTGGTAATTTTCTTCTTTGGAGCTAAGTCTTCCACTGTAACTTTTGCCTGTCAAGTCTCTTTCTGCCCAACAAGAACACACACAGCATTGGCTCCATCTTTTATATGATGATCATATTATAGTCAAAGATGGTGTTCATGCTGCTGTTCTTCCCCCAACAAGCATTCTCCAGGCTAAACAGCTTCAGTGGATTATGAACATTCATGCTGCATTTGCCTGACTGCTTATCATGCTGGTTGTTCTCCTTTAATTATCTTCACTTCAGTTGCCATTCCTCTTGGAGAGTATGCCAGAACAGAGCCCAGCACTCCAGATGTGGCCTGGAAACATGGGTAAAATAGATGCCCCTCTTCTATTGAGATGTAAGTGCTATTGACTTGACCTCAGACATTCTGATGATAACATGCTTTTCCTTTGTAAAACTTAAAAACTGACAGAGGTTAGGTTGTCTTCTAATTGTATTATTTGGATTAATTACTTATCATTTGCCATTATCAAAAGTTTCTTTTTCTTTTTTTAAAATTTTATTTTATTTTTAAAATTTACATAATTGTATTAGTTTTGCCAAATATCAAAACGAATCCACCACAGGTATACATGTGTTCCCCATCCTGTACCCTCCTCTCTCCTCCCTCCCCATACCATCCCTCTGGGTCGTCCCAGTGCACTAGCCCCAAGCATCCAGTATCGTGCATCGAACCTGGACTGGCATCTCGTTTCATACATGATATTTTACATGTTTCAATGCCATTCTCCCAAATCTTCCCACCCTCTCCCTCTCCCATAGAGTCCATAAGACTGTTCTATATATCAGTGTCTCTTTTGCTGTCTTGTACACAGGGTTATTGTTACCATCTTTCTAAATTCCATATATATGCGTTAGTATACTGTATTGGTGTTTTTCCTTCTGGCTTACTTCACTCTGTATAATAGGCTTCAGTTTCATCCACCTCATTAGAAATGATTAGAATGTTTTCTTTTTAATGGCTGAGTAATACTCCATTGTGTATACGTACCACAGCTTTCTTATCCATTCATCTGCTGATGGACATCTAGGTTGCTTCCATGTCCTGGCTATTATAAACAGTGCTGCGATGAACATTGGGGTACATGTGTCTTTTTCAATTCTGGTTTCCTCAGTGTGTATGCCCAGCAGTGGGATTGCTGGATCATAAGGCAGTTCTATTTCCAGTTTTTAAAGGAATGTCCACACTGTTCTCCATAGTGGCTGTACTAGTTTGCATTCCCACCAACAGTGTAAGAGGGTTCCCTTTTCTCCACACCCTCTCCAGCATTTATTGCTTGTAGACTTTTGGGTTGCAGCCATTCTGACTGGTGTGAAATGGTACCTCATAGTGGTTTTGATTTGCATTTCTCTGATAATGAGTGATGTTGAGCATCTTTTCATGTGTTTGTTAGCCTTCTGTATGTCTTCTTTGGAGAAATGTCTATTTAGTTCTTTGGTCCATTTTTTGATTGGGTCATTTATTTTTCTGGAGTTGAGCTGTAGGAGTTGCTTGTATATTTTTGAGATTAGTTGTTTGTCAGTTGCTTCATTTGCTATTATTTTCTCCCATTCTGAAGGCTGTCTTTTCACCTTGCTAATAGTTTCCTTTGATGTGCAGAAGCTTTTAAGGTTAATTAGGTCCCATTTGTTTATTTTTGCTTTTATTTCCAATATTCTGGGAGGTGGGTCATAGAGGATCATAATGTGATGTATGTCAGAGAGTGTTTTGCCTATGTTCTCCTCTAGGAGTTTTATACTTTCTGGTCTTACATTGAGATCTTTAATCCATTTTGAGTTTATTTTTGTGTATGATGTTAGAAAGTGTTCTAGTTTCATTCTTTTACAAGTGGTTGACCAGATTTCCCAGCACCACTTGTTAAAGAGATTGTCTTTAATGCATTGTATATTCTTGCCTCCTTTGTCAAAGACAAGGTGTCCATATGTGCGTGGATTTATCTCTGGGCGTTCTATTTTGTTCCATTGATCTATATTTCTGTCTTTGTGCCAGTACCATACTGTCTTGATACTGTGGCTTTGTAGTAGAGCCTGAAGTCAGGTAGGTTGATTCCTCCAGTTCCATTCTTCTTTCTCAAGATTGCTTTGGCTATTTGAGGTTTTTTGTATTTCCATACAAATTGTGAAATTATTTGTTCTAGCTCTGTGAAGAATACTGTTGGTAGCTTGATAGGGATTGCATTGAATCTATAAATTGCTTTGGGTAGTATACTCATTTTCACTATATTGATTCTTCCAATAAAAACTATATATGACAAACCCACAGCAAACATTATCCTCAATGGTGAAAAATTGAAAGCATTTCCTCTAAAGTCAGGAACAAGACAAGGGTGCCCACTTTCACCATTATTATTCAACATAGTTTTGGAAGTTTTGGCCACAGCAATCAGAGCAGAAAAAGAAATAAAAGGAATCCAAATTGGAAAAGAAGAAGTAAAACTCTCACTATCTGCAGATGACGTGATCCTCTACATAGAAAACCCTAAAGACTCCACTAGAAAATTACTAGAACTAATCAATGAATATAGTAAAGTTGCAGGATATAAAATCAACACACAGAAATCCCTTGCATTCCTATACACTAGTAATGAGAAAACAGAAAGAGAAATTAAGGAAACAATTCCATTCACCATTGCAATGGAAAGAATAAAATACTTAGGAATATATCTACCTAAAGAAACTAAAGACCTATATATAGAAAACTATAAAACACTGGTGAAAGAAATCAAAGAGGACACTAATAGATGGAGAAATATCAAAAGATTTTTAAATCCACTCTACTTAACCAATAAGTAGACCACTCACCCTTAGGGTTCCTGGAAATGGGAAAGTTACATACCTGGGAAAACTGAAATGGTAAATGAGATCAGTGTGGTGGCCACTGTGGTCCATAATTGTCAGAAGCAGATGACTTTGCTTCCTCTCAGCTTCCACCACAACATCTCATTGGCCAGTAGAAGAAAAATCTTTTTCTTTTACTGAGAGGATGCTTTCTTATGCTGTACATCTTTGCCTGAGAACAAAAAAACAAATACAGGTGTTACTTGACCCTCTCCTTTCACCTCTTCCTGAAACCAGAGGACTGGATTGGGACCTAATAGAGGTCATCCAGTTTATTTCCCAGATTCCAGAGAAAGTTAATCCTGCATAACCATTTTCTTGAAGGTATTCCTATGGTTAAAAATCTTTAGTGAGATTTTACAATCTCATTTAGTTTCTTCTCATAGATTTGGAGCTCCAAGACTTGCCCAGCTGCGAGTTCCAGTCTCCTGTTCCAGGGTCATTTCCTGCTTTAGGGCTCCTCTTTCCACATCCAACCTGTGTGCCCACAGCACCTCCAGGACACCTGGCTCAGCCTAAGTAATCTCTGCCTTGTACCATAATGGTCTATATCCATGTCTTATTTCTTTGTCATAAACTTTGAAAGCCAGGAATTTTTCCTATTCATCTTTCTAACCCCCACAAGGAACACAGTTTCCAGCTCCCAGTAGATTCTTGTTTTGGTGAGTTCCAGGTTGGATGTGCACTGTGTTCCATCCCAAGAACATTGAGACTTACTTGGATTCTCCACAGTCAGTCCTCCAAGGTCACATTGTTCAAGCAGGGGGGGCCCCAGTCCTTCATCCAAGCAGCAAGTTTATGAAGAGTCCCAATCAGTTGTTGATCCCTATGGCTCACTTAATTAATTTCTGTAATAAAATGTTAATTTGCTAAATTTTGATTTATATATATATAACTATCTCTTCACTAGACTGTGATTCCCAGGGCAAAGGAGACTGGTTTGTTTTTCTTTAAACAAACTATGCCTCACACCTCACTTTGCCTGCCATAGGGAGCCAATAAGTATGTGAAGAATGAATGAATGAATGAGCACATTACCAAAGATAGTTTACCTCAACAAATGGTACCAATATACTCAAAGCAAGAATAATGTGAAAAACTTACTACTTATCTAAAGTCCAATTCCCTCCCCTATCTTCATTAAAAGAATAGGTTAAGTAATTGGTATAGGCATATTGAATCTATTTCATGTCATCAAGTTTAATTGCAAGGCAGAATTGTTGAACCCTATTACACAATGTCCTTTTTTTTTTTTTTTTTTTAAAGAATACTAGTGCTAGCTGAGGCTTCCCTGGTGGCTCAGTGGTAAAGAATCTGCCTGCCAAGCCAGAGACCCGGGTTTGATCCCTGCATCTGGAAGATCTTCTGGAGGAGGGCATGGCAACTCATTCCAGTATGCTTGCCTGGGAAATTCCATGGGCAGAGGAGCCTGGCAGGCTACAGTCCATGGGGACGCAAAGAGCTGGACACAACTGAGCAACTACACAACAGTGCTAACTCAGTTATAGCCATGCTGCCTGAAGCCTTCCCAGCGCTGAGCCCAGATGGTCTGCTCTGAATCATGAGCCTCGCCTGCTACCATAACTGACTTTGCTTTCTGTAAATATAACCAACTTTCCAGGAAATGGCTGCAGGGATTTTTCCACTAAGGGCCAGAGGCATTGTAGAAGTGATCAGTTATCTAGGAAAAGGTAATTTTTTGATCAGAAAAGCATGTGCAACAGCTCATTGAAATCAGCTTGTCAGACCCATAAAGAATTTTGCAAACCTACTGTTAAACACAGTTATTAGTAAAAGTTATGTAAACTTACAACTAAGATAATATTATTAAAAACAAAGATAATAAAAAGTCAACCCCCATCACTTTCTACTCATTTTGCTACATTTTACTATTATCCATACTAGTGAGGTTTTTTCATATCTACTGTATTTGTACCATGCTACATAATCATGTACTGCTATGTATCTTTTTTCCAATTCCATATTCAATGGTATAATTTGGTAGCTTGAAACTGGTCTTGGTGGCATTATTTATACCTTCAGTTCAGTTCAGTCGCTCAGTCATGTCTGACTCTTTGCGACCCCATGAATCGCAGCACGCCAGGCCTCCCTGTCCATCACCAACTCCTGGAGTTCACTCAGACTCATATCCATCGAGTCAGTGATGCCATCCAGCCATCTCATCCTCTGTCGTCTCCTTCTCCTCCTGCTCCCAATCCCTCCCAGCATCAGAGTCTTTTCCAATGAGTCAACTCTTCACATGAGGTGGCCAAAGTACTGAAGTTTCAGCTTTAGCATCATTCCTTCCAAAGAAATCCCAGGACTGATCTCCTTCAGAATGGACTGGTTGGATCTCCTTTCAGTCCAAGGGACTCTCAAGAGTCTTCTCCAACACCACAGTTCAAAAGCATCAATTCTTCGGTGCTCAGCTTTCTTCACAGTCCAACTCTCACATCCATACATGACCACAGGAAAAACCATAGCCTTGACTAGACGGACCTTTGTTGCCAAAGTAATGTCTCTGCTTTTCAATATGCTATCTAGGTTGATCATAACTTTTCTTCCAATGAGTAAGCATCTTTTAATTTCATGGCTGCAGTCACCATCTGCAGTGATTTTGGAGCCCAAAAAAATAAAGTCTGACACTGTTTCTACTGTTTCCCTATCTATTTCCCATGAAGTGATGGGACCAGATGCCATGATCTTTGTTTTCTGAATGTTGAGCTTTAAGCCAAATTTTTCACTCTCCACTTTCACTTTCAGAAATCAGTAAATGCTACAAATCAAGGCTATCCCCTGCCCCCCAGAAACAGTTGTTAACCATTTGCCAGAATACCACTTATGTGCACTGGAATACACTTTTTTATTGATATACTCACCTCACAGTGAGAATTAGACATTCAAATAAAGACAGTACTTTAGAATGCACGTGGAGGATGCTACAAACATCTGCTTAACAATCTCTAATGCCTGAGAAGAAGAGTCCCATAGAATTGTTGGAACTGAAACTCCATGGCTTTATTTCTTGAAAGACACCATGTGTGGACCTTCATTTTCCTTGGAAGCACTTCCTGGGAACCAAACACTAGAAAGAGACTGTGTCTCAATGACATTTTAGTATTCTGACTGCAAACCTATAATGAGAAAGGCAGAAAAAGTATATTAAAAGCCTCATATTGATCCATCAGGCTTTTTAAGACCACAGACATAGAAATGGAGTGGTAAAACAGAGGTTATCTTACTGTGATAACAGAGGACAAATAAACAGGAAAACATTTTTTTTTTTTTTAAGTGTAGGTATGTGCTAAATAAGCAGACTGCAAAGAAGTCACCACTGTTGGGACTTTATATTCATCAAGGCAATAAAAGTCAGTGATTTCAAGCAGTGGTGAAGTCTTTCAAATCAGGCACCACATATCAATACAGTTGTTCAAAGGCAGTCCTCTTGGAACAATTTGCATGGTTTGCATTCAAATTAAACCAAGAAATTACTGGTAGAATTTTATGAGGTATAAGATTCATTTTTCACCCAAGGTTAGGTCTCAGTCCGATGAATGTATCAAGCCACAGATTTTTTTTCTGCATAGGAGACTAAATTGTGAGGATGCACGTAATAGAAGACAGTAAATGCTCGATTTAAAACAAACCACGTTACAATAATGAAAATAAACATTCATTTCAGGCGCTATATTAAGTCTAATCATCGTCTTTAGGTCAAACAGGTACACGTCTTGGCAGTAATTCTTTCCTCTGTTCACAATTTTCTCAGCTTTGGTGATTCTATAAATTCTCGAACTCAGAACACTTACTTCAACTCTGTGACACCCAAAAAAAGCAAACAGCTTTTGTGTATTTCTTTGCATATAGCAAATATTGTTTTCTTAAATCAGTTTACTTAATTTTTGCTAACTCAATTTTCCTTAAGCTATTACTGAAGTTGCTCACAAAATATTTATGAACAGATAACCTCACTAACTCAGGTTAAAAAATTAATTCTTTGAAAGAACAACTGTGGCAAAAGAAACAAATTTTCTTAAGTTCAAAAGAAAATGTTTATCACTTTGTTCATCTTTGTGTTTAACTCCTTTTAAGGGCAACCTGGGGGAAAGTTTTTTGTGTGGGTTGGGGATCATTACTGAGTTAATCTGCTTGTTCAGTGAAACCAAGAAAGACATTTTCTATTTGGCCCTGTTAATATCATTTTGTCCTCATTTCTGAACAAGAGAGTGACTTATTTTCTTATTTCTACTTTGGAAAAACATTTGAATAGGAATTTGTCTTATTCAATGAATCCCAGTCTTACTGTGAATCTTCTATACTACATAGATTTCCACTGTTGAAATATTTCTAGAAAAATTAAAATATATTCCTTAGTAAACATATCTAGTCACAGACCCTTTACAACATGTTAAGTCAGTCTTTGACTCACTTGAATTTATATGTATAACATTTGTGAAGGAAAGAAAATACAGGATATAAAATACACCTTCACATCTTTTGTACACTTAGGCAATTTGTTTGCATTCTAATAAGTCACTTGCTTCCTATCTCTTTACATATATAGGCCGGAATTATCTTTGGAAAATTACAGTCCTCCCTTGGTATCTGGGGGGTAGAGGGGAAGGGAGAGGTGCTGGGTTGGTTATGGGATTCCCCATGGATAGCAAAACCCATGGATGCTCAAGCCCCTTGTATAAAATGATGTAATACTTGTATATAACTTAGCCACATCCTCCCATATGCTCTAAATCATGTCTAGATTACCTGTAATACCTAACACAATATAAATGCTATATAAAAAGCTGTAAATAGTCTGTAAATGCTATGTAAATAGTTGGAGCAAATTCAAGTTTTGTTTTTTGGAACTTTATGAAATTTTCCCCCAAAATATTTTCCATCACCTTCAATTGGCTGAATCCACAGATGTAGAACCTGCTAATAAAAAGGCTAACTGTACTCATGTCAGTCCTGGCTCATAAACTTTTGATGGAATTTCTGTGGGCTACAGATAAAGTTGAAATGTTTAATATGGCACTCAAGGCCCTCCAAAATTTGGTTCCAGCTTTCTGACTTTCCTTTCCCTACAATTATCCACAGGTGAATTGTAACACTCCTATGAATTAGGGCCTGTGTTAAACCCTTCAACTTATATCTCATAAGAACCCTATGAAGTAGATGCTCTTATTATCAATATTTTACAGAAAAGTATACTGAGACCCAAAAAGATTAAATAACCTGTGGATGTCACCTAAGAAGACAATGATTGAGCCTGGCGGAGGGCTTCTCCCTGCGGTGCTCAGGCTCTGCCATGACTGCCCACTTCTCCTGTGTACCAGTGACTTGCTGATGCCCGTCTGCCCTTGCCAGTCTCTTTGGTTTGGAGTGCCATTTTTCCTTCACCCTCCACCCATCCTTCAAGACCCAGTTCAAATGCTCCTGCCTCTCAGAAGTCTTCTAATCCCTACTCCTCTCACCCGCCTTTGGGGTTTCCCTCCTTTACGCTAAGGCATTTCACTCTTTTGCTCAAGAAACTTCTGTCACTTCTACAGTGCCTTGAGGGCAGGGCCTGTCTCCTTTTTGTGTGTATTCCCCACGAAGTCTTCCACAAAGCTTGTGATTAGTTGGTGTCCAGTAGATTTGGTTGAGCTTTATGGAACATGACCTCTCTTGGAATGGGTTTCCCTTGGAACTCAACTGGTAAAGAATCCACCTGCAATGCTGGAGACCTGGGTTCGATCCCTGAGTTGGGAAGAACCCCTGGAGAAGGAAAAGGCTACCCACTCCAGTATTCTGGTCTGGAGAATTTCATGGACTGTATAGTCCATGGGGTCGCAAAGAGCCAGACACGACTGAGCAACTTTCACTTTCACTTTACTTTTCTCTTGGAATAACCATTCAGAACTACAAATGATTACACTGAATGAACAGCAACGAACAGCAAATCCAGTGCTCTCGCTCTCGCTCTGTGTGTGTGTGTGTGTGTATGCTGGTCTTGGGAGGCAGTGTAGTTTAATGCCCAGTGAATAGGACGGACAGAGGAGCCTGAAGGGCTACAGTCCATAGGGTCGCAAAGACCCAGACACCACTGAAGTGACTGAGCAGGCACTCACGCACGTGGTTTAATGAAAATCTTTCTATCAGGCAATATGAGTTCTGATCCTGGCTTCTCCTCTTCTTACCTGAGTGGTCTCTCATGCTTTCCTTAATCTCAGCCTCAGTAAGGTCATTAATAAAATGTGGATGCTAAATAATGCCCCATGGGGGCATTCTAAGGACTATAGTTTATCATACTCATGGTCATACTTTAGTTAAATTACAGCCATTGTCATTAAGTACTCATTTAGTCTCTTGAGCATGTTTTTATCATATGTCTCTTATTTTTTCCTCCAACTTGCTCTTCATTGGTACCATCTTTTCTACCTCATTCAATAGCACCCTCATCCCCATAAGTACTTCACCCCAAACCAGAAGCCTTCCAGGATTCCTTTCATTCCCACATAACCAATAAAATTGCAGATTATATTGAGGTTGCTTCTCAAAAGTATCTAGCCTCTGTCTCTCTCTCTTTATCACTGCTGCCATCACCCTATCCCAAACACAGTTTCTCTTGTCTGGCTCTCTAAAATGACCTCAAAACAGGTCTTCCTGTTTTCACCTGGGCCCCTTCTATACATTCTCCACACAGCATCTAGTGACTTTATTAAATGTAAATCTAATCACATCGGTCTTGGCTTGAAGTCACCAGTGGCTCCATACTCATCCTCAGAATAAAATCCAGCCTCTGCAGGATCCAGCCCCTGCTATCTTTCTGACCCTGATACCACTCCTCCCAGTTTTTTTTCCATCCCACTTGCTTTCTTATCACTCCTCAAACATTCTGAGTTTGTGTCCAATTCTAAGAGCCCTAGCTCTCCTACATCCCTTAAAGATGTTTCACATGAGTTGTTTTCAGTGCCTAGAGTTTTTTGCCTTCTAGACTTTACATAGGCATCTCGTAGACATTCAGTCTTCAACTTAAATGTCAGTGTCATATTTTATAAATATAATTTGTATATATTATAGTGAAAAAGTGAAGTCTCTCAGTCCAGTGATCACATGGGCACAAAGACCCCATGGTCTTTGTGACCCCATGGAGTGTAGCCTACCAGGCTCCTCACAAGAACAACTTTTTGTTTGCTTGTCAGCTAAACTTTAAGTTTCATGAGAGCAGGAACCTTGTTTTTCTTGTTGAAAACTGTTTCCTAACAGGGTTAAACTATTAAGATGTGGCAAATAACATTTGAATAATTTAATGGTAATAAATTTGAATGATAAATAATAAACAAATAATGAATATGAATAATAGGAATCTACATTAGCATAGAACAACTACAAAATAGTCACATTTATACATCCAGCAAATACTGATTAAATGCTTCTATGGAATTATGGTATCAAAGGTGAGGCACAATGTCATCCCTCAAGGAGATTAGTCGCCTGATGTTTCATTTTCATTATAGTAATTAATTAATATTAAGACTTTTATAATAAGAAAGAATGTACTCTTTATGTTATTCTCCTATTTCTTCATCTTTCCAGTCCTTATCGCCTTATGTGACCTAGTGGGAGGGTGGGAAGTTTAACAGGATAAGGCAGCCTTTAGACCTTGACACACCTCTTCCCCCAGTCACCTGTCTGTATATAAGCAGCAGGTTATCTATAACCTATCTGGATCTTCTTTCTTCATCTATAAGAGAAGGAAGATAACAATGCCTCTCTGGCAGCGTTCCTTTGATATTTAAATGAGTTAACATCTATGAAGCCCTTTCCCTAACTTTTTTATTTGGCTGATCATCAATCTGATCCCATGATATTCTCTAGATAAAAACCATAGTTGAAATATATTTGTGTCTTCTAAAATATCCTGTATTTGAGTGGTATAATAATATAATGATTAAGTGTATAGGACCCCAGAGCTGACCACCTCTGTTAGATTACCAGCTGGGTAAATATGAACAAGTTATTCAGTTTCTCTATGCTGCAATTTCCCTTCAGTGAAGGACAGCAATAGCTGTACCTACTTCACCAGATTGCTCTGAGGGTTAAATGAAGCCTTTAGAATAGTGTTAGGCACACAGCAAACATTCAGTAAAGGTTAGTTACCATTCTGGTTATCCACTGCTGTGTTAACAAACCACTTTACTTAATGATATAAAGCAAGAACCATTTTATTATGCTTCTGGATTCTGTGGATCAGGGACTTGAAAATGTGTCATGTGGACAGCTTATCTCTACTCCACAATATCTGAAGCCTTGGTTGGGAAGTGAAGGGTGACTCAGTAGCTGGAGGCTGGAATCATCTGAAGACCTCTTCACTCACAGGTCTGGCAGTTTATGCTCAGTATTGGCTGGGAACTCAGCAGGAGCTATTGGTCTGAACACCCACACAGGGCCTCTCTGAGTGGGTACTTGGTTTCTCCCAGCATGGTGGCTGGCTTTCATGACTGAGTATCCCAAAAGACAGGAATTGGAAATTGAGAGTTTCTGAAGATGTTGGCCCAGAAATTGGCACAGCATTACTTTCTTTGTCTTCTGGTCAAAGCAGTCACAAGTTCCTCCCAAATTCAAGGGAAAGGGACATAGACATCACCACCTAATATGAGGATATCACTGGCATGGTGTATAATGAGACCATGTGAGTGTGGTGTATGGTGGTGGCCATCTTTGGAAAATACAACCGAGCATAGTTATTATTATTACTAATGTTATACCCTAATAGTCATAAAAATATGTTAGCCCTGCTGGGCCCAAAAGGTGAGATAAGAGAAATGAGAAGAGAGAAAGGGAAGGTAAGCACTAGTCATTCACAGACCATCACATGGAGAAGGAAATGGCAACCCACTCCAGTACTCTTGCCTGAAAAAATCCCATGGACAGAGGAGCTTGGTAGGCTACAGTCCAAAGGGTTGCAAAGAGTCAGTCATGACTAAGCGACTAACACACACAGAGACAATCACAACTTAGAATAGTTCAGTGCCCTTACTGGGCAGATGATAAAACATGACTAAAGAGATGAAGTGACTTTCCCTGAGCCATACAATTGGCAGAAGCACCAGCTTGTTTCTACTTCCAATTAACCACACACTTAGAAAAGTAACAGAAAAACACTTGGAAGGGGAAGAAATAAAAAGATGGTGAAGAGAGGAAGAAAGAACTAGAGAGGAAATGAGAAGGAAAAACAAGGAGAGAGTTGCCAAACAACATTCTCTCTTTGAGACCCCACTCATTCTTTGGTTGCATTACACACAGTACAATGCTTCTGGGAAAATGTAAGCCCTGGAACAACATTGGCAAAATCCTTACCACTGGACAGCTTCCTTTATAGTTGGCTCAAATGTCAAATTAAACTAGTAGGAGTAATCCTCTTTCTCCTTTAAAAAAAAAATTATTTTTTTAACTTGGGTGTTTGGAATGATTTTCTTTCCTCCTAACCTTGAGGATAGACTCTGAGCTGGAGAAGTTAATTGCAAGTGGAAATTTACCAAGTTGTGACTGCAGCAGATGCCTCTTTCTTCCTATTATTCCCTGTTATCTTCTTTTCCTTGTTGCCAGGACCAAACTTTCAAGTCCCTGTCATCAAACTCCTGTAAATCTAGCCCCTACCTCACCCCTCCAAGTGGATTTCTCCCCATGCCTCCACTGTGTTTGTGGTTACATAGTGTGCATTTGATTTGGGAACCTATTCGGTCTGGTGTTTGGATTCAGATTAGGGCTTTAAGCTCTCAGGGACAGAGAGTCCATTCTGAAGTTTGGTTCTTTGCAGAGCCCAAGTATGTGAAGGCAATATCTATGGTGGAATCCCCAGGCTGGTCCTTCAGTCACCCAGCTCCCTTGCCTTCATGTTCCTCTTTTCCACCATGTAGAACTCTGCTCTAAAAGCAATCCAGAGAAGTTCACCTGCTTTTTAAACCTAGGTCAACATGAAGGCACCAACTTTTCTACTGGAAGGCTTCTTTCATAGCTGGCTCAAATGTCAAATTAAATTAGTAGAAGTAATCCTTTTTCTCCTTTATGTATACTCAATGATGCTAGAGACCAACAGCCATAAAAGCTAATGTAATAGAAATTCTTTTAACTAATTAAGCAGATCTTCCCTTCTTCTTCTCCAAAATAATTGTCCAAATTTCTTATTCTTGTTAGCTCATCAAGCTGTCACCAATATTAATATTTATGACATGCCAGGTTCATGGGAATACAAATATGATTACAGTAAAATCTGTGCTCAACTAGAGTTTATAGTATAGAGAAGAAATTATAAGCTTAGATACCATGGACTGGGATCAGGGTGTCTGTGAACTCCAAAAATTACATGTAAAACTTTGGTGGGGTGGGGGGTGTATGTGTACTTTTCAGAGTGCAGGGTAAATAACCTTTACCTGATTCTAATCACCAATGCACAAAAGATGAAAGCCCACTGAGACAGAGATAATAGTCACAAGCAAGTGTCACATGATCACAGACAAAAGAAGGGGAAGAGTAGGGTTTACTGTGTGTAGTCTCAATAGAGAAGAGGTCAATGTCTAATCCAAGAGGGACTGCGCAGGGGAGATGATGGTGAGTACCATCACCTGTTGGTGAGTACCTGATGTTGGAAAGACATATCCAACTACTGGGCTGGAGAAGGAAGCTGGTTGCCAACAGAGGTACAACTTTGAAAACTCTGCTCAAGGGCAGCCCTTTCATTGCTATTTAATCCACTTTGGTAACCTCTTTTTCATATTTTTAAGAGCTGGTTCATTTTCATTATTGTTCTCAGAACACATTTCAACTTGCCCATGTGCCTCTTCATTCATTAGCCTAGGACCAAACTGGTGAGTTACATAATGCAAACATAATACATGTATTACTGAAGGACACTTTACTCATGACTTCAGTCTGGCACAATTTGGCAAAAAGACTATAAATTAATTTTACAAATGATTTGCATAGCATTTTCACATTCAATTTAAGATCATTTTGCACTAAAAATGCTATTATTGTCTTCCAAAGTTTGTCATCCTTTGGAGTTTTTCCATTGCTGATATATGTACCATATACAAAATATATAATAAATGTGTATAAATGATATATACATATACATTATCATTTGTACAAGCTTTCTTTTTAGCAATTAAAAAATATAAAAAAATTAAAAATTTTGGAAAAAAGTAAAAGGTGAGCATTGAGGTAATCAACTTTGTGACATAAATTGTAGCTCACTGATAGTTTAGATAATAGGATTCTCTCACTTTATTGAGAATATCAAGGAGAGACCATGGCTGGATGAATAACAAGGTGGAATCAAGATTGCCCAGAGAAATATCAACAACCTCAGATAAGCAGATGATACCTCTCTGATGGCAGAAACTGAAAAGGAACCAAAGAGACTCTTGATGAGGATGAAAGAGGAGAATGAAAAAAATTGGCTTAAAACACAACATTCAAAAAACTAAGATCTTGGCATCCAGTCCCTTCACTTCATGACAAATATATGGGGGGGGGGGGGGAGTGGAAACAGTGACAGATTTATTTTCTTGGGCTCCAAAATCACTGCAGACAGTGACAGGAGCCACAAAATTAAAAGACATTAGCACCTTGGAAGGAAAGCCATGAAAAACATAAACAGCATATTAAAAAGCAGAGACATCACTTTGCTGACAAGTTCAGTTCAGTTCAGTGACTCAGTCATACCCTACTCTTTGTGACCCCCATGGACTGGAGCATGCCAGGTTTCCCTGTCCATCACCAACTCCCAGAGACTACCCAAACTCATGTCCATTGCGTTGGTGATGCCATCCAACCATCTCATCTTCTGTCATTTCCGTCTCCTCCCACCTTCATTTTCCCCAGCATCAGAGTCTTTTCCAATGAGTTCTTTGCGTCAGGTGTCCAAAGTATTGGAGTTTCAGCTTCAGTATCAGTCCTTCCAATGAATATTCAGGACTGATTTCCTTTGGAATGGACTGGCTGGATCTCCTTGCAGTCCAAGGGACTCTCAAGAGTCTTCTCCAACACCAAAGTTTAAAAGCATCGATTCATCAGCGTTCAGCTTTCTTTATGGTCCAACTCTCACATACATACATGACTACTGGAAAAGCCATAGCTTTGACTAGACGAACCTTTATTGGCAAAATAATGTCTCTTCTCTTTAATATGCTGTCTAGGTTGGCCATAGCTTTTCTTCTTTTAATTTCATGGCTGCAGTTACCATCTGCAGTGATTTTGGAGCCCCTAAAAATAAAGTCTTTCACTGTTTCCATTGTTGCCCCATCTATTTCCCATGAAATGATGGGACCAGATGCCATGATCTTTGTTTTCTGAATGTTGAGTTTTAAGCCAACTTTTTCACTCTCCTCTTTCACTTTCATCAAGAGGCTCTTTAGTTCTTCTTCACTTTCTGCCATAAAGATGGTGTCATCTGCGTATCTGAGGTCTGAGGTTATTGATATTTCTCCTGGCTGACAAATGTCTGTATAATCAACACTATGTCTTTTTTAGTAGTCATGTACAGATGTGAGAGTTGGGCCGTAAAGAAGGCTGAGCACTGAAGAATTGATGCTTTCAAATTGTGGTGCTGGAAAAGACTCTTGAGAGTCCCTTGGATTGCAAGGAGATCAAACCAATCAATCCTAAAATAGATCAACCCTGAATATTCATTGGAAAGACTGATGCTGGAGCTCCAATACTTTAGCCACCCGATCCCAAGAGATGACTCATTGGCAAAAGATCCCGATGCTGGGAAATATTGAAGGCAAAAGTAGAAGCAGGTGGCAGAGGATGAAATGGTTAGATAGCATCATCAACTAATGGATATAATTTGAGCAAGCTCCAGGAGATAGTTCATGATCTGAGTTCCAGTCAGGTTATTGCAAAATTCAGACTTTAATTGAAAAAAGTAGAAAAAACCACTAGGCCATTCAGGTATGACCTAAAACCAATCCCTTACAATTATACAGTGAAAGTGACAAGTAAATTCAAGTGATTAGTGTGATAGAGAGCCTGACGAAATATGGACGAAGGTTCTCAACATTGTATGGGAGGCAGTGATCAAAACTATCTCCAAGAACAAGAAACACAAAAAGGCAAAATAGTCATCTGAGGAGGTGTTACAAATAGCTGAAAAAAGAAGAGAAGTGAAAGGCAAAGGGAGAACAGGAAAGCTATACCCATCTGAATGCAGAGTTACAAAGAGGAGCAAAGAGAGATAAGAAAGCCTTCCTGGGTTTGATCCCTGGGTTGGGGAGATCTCCTGGAGAAGGGAAATGCTACCCACTCCAGTATTCTAGCCTGGATAATTCCATGGACTATATAGTCCATGCGGTCGCAAAGAGATGGACACGACCAAGCAACTTTCACTTCATTCCTAAATGAACATTGCAAAGAAATAGAAGAAAACAGTACAATGGGAAAGACTAGAGATCTCTTCAGGGAACACTTCATGCAAAGATGGTTGCAATAGAAGATAGAAATGGTATGGACCTAACAGAAGCAGAAGAATATTAGGAAGAGGTGCCAAGAATACACAGAAGGACTACATACATAAAAGATCTTAATGACCCAGATAATCACAATTGTGTGGTCTATCACCTACAACCAGAAATCCTGGAGTGAAAAGTCAAGTGGGCCTTAGGAAGCATCACTACAAACAAAGCTAGTGGAGATGATAGAATTCCAGCTGAGCTATTTCAATCCTCAAAGATGATGCTGTTAAAGTGCTGCACTCAATATGCCAGCAAATTTGGAAAACTCAGCAATGGCCACAGGACTGGAAAGTCAGTTTTCGTTCCAATCCCAAAGAAGGGTAATGCCAAAGAATATTCAAACTACCACACAATCGCACTCATTTCATATGCTAGCAAGGTAATCCTCAAAATTCTTCAAGCTAGGCTTCAACAATATGTGACTTGAGAACTTCCAGATATATAAGCTCGATTTAGAAAAGTCAGAGGAACCAGAGATCAAACTGTCAACATCCACTGGATCATAGAAGAAGCAAGAGAATTCCAGAAAAATATCTGCTTCATTGATTATACTAAAACTTTTGACTGTGTAGCTAATTCTTAAAGAGATGGGAATACAAGACTACCTCACCTGCTTCCTGAGAAACCTATATGCAAATCAAGAAGCAACAGTTAGAACCGAGCATGGAACAATGGACTGGTTCAAAATTGGGAAAGGACTACATTAAGGCTGTATATTGTCACCCTGCTTATTTAACTTCTATGCAGAGTACATCATGCAAAATACTGGGCTGGATGAAGCACAAGCTGGAATCAAGATTTCCAGGAGAAATATCAACAACCTCAGATATGCAGATGACACCACCCTTAGGGCAGAAAGTGAAGAGTAACTAAAAAACCTCTTGATGAGGGTGAACGAAACGAGTGAAAAAGTTGGCTTAAAACTCAACATTCAGAAGACTAAGGTTATAACATCCAGTCCCATCACTTCATGGCAAATAGATGGAGAAACAATGGAAACAGTGAGAGACTTTATTTTCTTTGACTTCAAAATCCCTGCAGTCATGAAATTAAAAGACAGTTGCTCCTTGGAAGAAAAGCTATGACAAACCTAGACAGTTATATTAAAAACCAGAGACATTCCTTTGTTGACAAAGGTCCATATAGTCAAAGCTATGGTTTCTCCAGTAGTCATGTATGGATGTGAGAGTCGGATCATAAAGAAGGCTGAGCACCAAAGAATTGGTGCTTTCAAACTGTAGTGTTGGAGAAGACTCTTGAGAATTCCTTGGTCTGCAAGGAGATCAAAGCAGTCATTTATAAAGAAATCAACCCTGAATATTCATTTGAAAGACTCGTGCTGAAGCTGAAGCTCCAAAACTTTGGCCACCTGATAGAAAGAGTCCACCCATTAGAAAAAGACCCTGATACTGGGAAAGATTGCAAGCAGGAGGAAAAGGGGACAACAGAGGATAACATGTTTGGATGGCATCACCAACTCAATGGACATGAGTTTGAGTAAACTCCAGGAGACAGTGAAGGACAGGGAAGCCTGACATGCTGCAGTCCATGAAGTTTAAAGAGTCGGATATGACTGAGCAACTGAATAACAAGAAGACAACTCTATTATTGTGAGAGAACAAATCATGTTTTTTACAAACCAATAAGATCAAAGCAAAGCACAGCGATGGATGCAGGTTAGATCAAATTATTCTGCCTTTATCCAAAGGCTGCTGAAATAATCATCAAGTAAAGGGCAATGTGTGACATCTAGAATAAGAAGCAGATTACAGTGAATTCCTTTGCATGAATATATTGGATGTTTCAGAAGGAGTAACATCAAAGAAGGCATCTGATCAAACATACCATTCTGTCAATATGACAGCAGAATCTAAAAATAATTTTAGTTCTTGCTTCTTAAACATCTAGTTTTAATGGTTTCATAACCTATGTCACACACTCAGAAACTAAATTTATTAGAATGCACTTAAGTCATTAAACATTTACTTAACACATAATAATAGCAAGATGCTGTGCTAAGCTTTGCAGAGGATACAACTATGATTAAGAAAAGGTCCTTCCCTTAGGAAAGTTACAGAATATAGATAGAGCCATATATTTACAAACAGCTATAATTTAAGGCTGAAACTATCAAATGCATAATAGTAAGAAACTCAAAATGTTAGGGAAGCCAAAATGAAGAAAAGAGCAGTTGGACTTGCAAAGCCTGAGAAAGGTCTCACAAAGAGGGCAGAATCTAAAGTTGGCCAGGAAGCTGTAAGATGACATCAAGCAAAGAAGGGGATGAAGTCACTTTAGGCCCAGCATGTAGCAAGGGGCAGAGAGAAAGGCATTATAAGACATGTGCTGGGAAAAGAAAAGGAACAGTTTGCTTAGAACAAGTATCCTGAGAAAGAATAGAAAGCAATACGTCTAGAAAATTATCTTAAAGCAAGAAATTTGAGTATTAAATACAGAGCAAGGAATTTAATCTTTTCCAATATGTATAGCATATGATTTGGGATTGGGGATGGGAGTTTTTGGATAAAAGTAATAGCACGCAAGTTTATAGAGACCATTAGGGAGGTTATTAGAATAGGCAAGTGGAAATTAGGCACTAGACAAAGATGAGACTGGACTGGGATTGCTGATGAAAGAAGGAGACATTGGCAAGATAATTGTCTCCAAAGAAAGCTAATTAGAACGAGCCTCAAAGGCTTTCTGGCATGAATCCCACTATACAGGGTAGAAAAAACTAGGCAGCATAGATGTTCCACTAGATCAGGAGCTCAGCAAATATAGATTCTCTGAAGCAGAGCGGTTCAGTGGCATTGCATTTAATCATGAAAGTCAGTTTGATGGGCAAAGAGAGTTCCACCAAAGCTTATCTAAAGTTGGGAAGGATAAGATTAATCAGGTAGATTATCCAGTGATTATATTTGATTAATCTACTCTTCATGGAAAATAATTGCATCTAAAAATGTTATCTGATTGGAGAGCATTTTAAGTAAACCCACTTGAAAAATTTGGTACTTGCTTGCACACTGTTCGAACACTTATGAATGCAAGAGATTACTATAATAGAGGTCAAAAACCCAGGCTCAAATCTTGCCTGTCCTCAGCTAAGTTTGTAATCCTGTACAGCTGCTTAAACAATAATTGTTACTTTCTTCATCTGTAATATGTTGACAGTAATACCTACCTAATCTGATTATTGGGCTTCCTAGATGACGCTAGTGGTAAAGAACCCACCTACCAATGCAGGAGACTTTAGACACAGGTTCGATTCCTGGGTTGGAAAGATCCCCTGGAAGAGGGCATGTCAACACACTTCAGTATTCTCGCCTGGGAGAATCTCAAGGACAGAGGAGCCTGGCGTGCTATAGTTCATAGAGTTGCAAAGAGTTGGACACAACTGAAGCAACTTAGCATGCATGAAATCTGATTATTATGACAATAAGAGGAGACTGAGTGTAGAAATACCTGGAACAAAGAAAGGCCGTAATATTGTTGTTCTGCTTTTTTGTTTGTTTTCCTTTTAATGCACTTGCATTGAAGTGGCATAAGCCAATCAATCCAAGTCTATGCATGGGCATTTTGTAGTTTTGTTGGATTCTGAGATATCATTCTGGTCACATAATCAAGCTTTCCATTTTAAGTTGGTAAGTGTGCAAATTAGAATTTTATTTAGAAGGTTCTAAATAAGAATTTTTATTTGGCCTACCATTTCATCCACATCTCACTTGTTTATTCTCAATGTCAAAACATTTTAAATTCAGTGTGTCTAGCTATGCATCATGAGAGTTTTAAAATGGAGAGGCCAAAGCAGACTGTTGAGCAAGCTCCTTTGAGCATGGATGTAGTGAGGATATGGCAACCTTGAAGCATCAAAGGAAGGTATTTCAAACAGAATGAGACCCATCCAAGCCAGGAGGGGCAGGACACTTCTCACTTGGAAAGGCTGATCTACTTCTAATAATGGGAGAGACAGATTAAAAGAGAAGAAGATTGCTAGCAGATCTTCACTGGGGAAAGGAAAGAGACAGCAGGGTTAACATGTAAGTCTATTTTTCTTATTCTCCTGAAAATAAATTCAGAACTAGAGAATCAAGATGCCTATTCATGTGTCTTCCTGTCTGTGACTTCCCAGTTAGGCTGCTGTTGGAGTTATGCCAAGTCCAATCAGCCAACTCCACATCAGCTAACCAAAAGAAAGATATCATACCTGAAACTAAACTTACTTGGATAATCCTCATAGATGTTATAATAAAACTCTAAAAGAGGCAGTGTAACATGGAAGTTAAAAGTGAAGGTTCTACAACTAGCCTGCTGCTACTGCTGCTAAGTCACTTCAGTCGTGTCCAACTCTGTGCAACCCCATGGACGGCAGCCCACCAGTCTCCCCCCTCCCTGGGATTCTCCAGGCAAGAACACTGGAGTGGGTTGCCATTTCCTTCTCCAATGCATGAAAGGGAAAAGTGAAAGTGAAGTCGCTCAGTCGTATCCGACTCTTAGGGACCCCATGGACTGCAGCCCACCAGGCTCCTCTGCCCACGGGATTTTCCAGGCAAGAGTACTGGAGTGGGGTGCCATTGCCTTCTCCACTACAACTAGCCTACTTGGATTCAAATCTGGGCTCCATCACTTATTATGGGACCCCTAGAGTTTAATCTTTTTGTACATTGGTTTCCTCATCTGTAAGACAGAGGTGATAATAATACTACATATACGTAATAGGATTTGTTGTGACAAAAGAGTTAGTATACATAAATTACTCATTGAATGGAATGTACTGCTGATGCAGGATAAAGAAGCATGGGTAATGATGATCTTCAAACTTTATTTTAGTACAATGTCTTGTTATTATACAAAATTTTAAACAGAACTATAAGGAAGTAGCTAACCCTTTCATCTCTGGAGACAGCTGTTGAGCAAAAAGAGGGAAAAACAAGACTTGCAGAGGGGAGAAAAAAAACATAAATATGGTTTCTGGAAAATCCCAGGCGGCCTTGCCACCCTCCCTGGAGTTCTATGAATGACACTTACTATCATATATAAGAAGGGCAAGAGCATGATTAAAGAATAGACCCCAGACCACTTGCTTCACACTTTCTGCAGGGCAACACCATGGATATCTATCCAAGAGTAATTGACCTGCAGCCTTAGAGAAGTGAGCACCAGTTCCAGTTCAGTCATTATCTATAAATAATAAATTCAAAAACAAACAGTATCTTCCTAGATTGGGTATTTTGGCACAGGCTTTGTCTTAACCAAACAAGCCACCTGTAAACATGATAAATAATAAAGGCAACCAGAAACGTAGAAGGATATTTTGTACCATAAGACACAGAATCACCATCCACTGACCTACTGGCAACCCTGGATATGGCCTGTGTGAAGGAGTGAAGGTGTATATGAAATGTTTTATAAACGTGCATCATTCATTCATTTCCTCAATACACATTTTTAAGTATTTATGATACACTGCACATGTTAGATTCTTATGTTGATCATTCCTGGCTAAGGAATTACACAGCTCAGCTAAGCAGAGCATAATACTGCATTCTGTGGGCAAACATAGAGATTTCACCTGGAAGTAGAAACTGTATAATTCTAGATAAATGACCAGCATAGACATATATGACTATAAAGTGGGAAAAGACAGCGATAGTTATCCATTCTTCCTGGACTAGTAGGATGAGTCATTTTCATAATTATTAAAAAAATACTTACAACTCAAAGAATATTTACAGATAAAATTTTCTTTATAACTTTCCCCAAAACTCTATGTATAGGCAGTACTTTTTCAGCCACATCTAAGACATTTTTATCCACTGGAGTCACAATGTTGAGGACTTTTAGCCTGATTTTGAAACTATGTTTACATTTGCTATTTAATTTAAATAAAGCTTAGAACCCTCCACACTCCTGTGGTGTTCTGTCAAAGACTTTGTGGAATATGATTTTGGTTCATCTCTGCCACAAAAAAAGCCACCATAGTGAATTTTAGTCAAAGACTGAACTTGTGTTAAGACCAAGCCTTGTGCCCCCAACAAAAAGATCCTCAGATTTCTTCTGGAATACCCCACTCCACCTCAACAGCCAAAAGCTTGACAAAAATTATATCTAAGAAGGATTTATCATGTTTTAAATTATGCAAGGAATATTAAATATTAATCCATTTTTCAAGGCCAGCTCAAGTCAACTTTTGTTATTGCAAGTCCCAGTCGACCCAGGTGTAACAACCATTCTCTCTATATGGTTAGTTAGCTCCCATTGGTGTCATTTCTCATTTGTGGTTTTATTTTCCTGACCATAAACATAATTTAGAGACAGCATATAATAACAGTTCATGTCTCGTGCTCTGATTTCAGTCTAAATTAAAATTTTAATTTAAATATGAAATTTAATTTAAAATATAATTTAAAATTATGTCACCTCTTACTTGTGGACTATGGCAAGTTACCTGTTAACTTCAAATCATAGTGTTGATATGAGAATTAAATAGACAATGTATTTGTTGCCCTTGCACATGGTAGGCACTCATGTTGATGGTGATTATATAAATTGTGGAAAATATATAAAAGTCATTGAGTCATTTCCGACTCTTTGCAACCCCATAGACTACACAGTCCATGGAATTCTCCAGGCCAGAATACTGGAGTTGGTAGCTATTCCTTTCTCCAGAGAATCTTCCCAACCCAGGGATTGAACCTAGGTCTTTCACATTGCAGCTGGATTCTTTACCAGCTGAGCCATCAGGGAAGCCCAAGAATACTAGAGTGGGTAGCCTATCCCTTCTCCAGGGGATCTTCTCGACCCAGGAATCAAACCAGGGTCTCCTTCATTGTAGGCAGATTCTTTACCATCTGAGCTACCAGGGAAGCCCCTATATAAACTGTGGAAAATATAGAAAAGACAAACTAAAATCACCCATAATCCAATCACCCTGGGGTTAAAGCACTATTGAGATTTCAGTGTATGCCTTTCCTTTATCAAAATGTACATATGAGTACAGATATTTTTTAAATGTTACCCAACACTAAGTATGGTTATATAAATTGTTTTTTAAGTTATGATATAATAGATTTTCTTCATAATATTTTACTTCATAAGGGCTTCCCTGGTGGCTCAGAGGGTAAAGTGTCTGCCTACAATGCAGGAGACCTGGGTTCAATCCCTGGGTCAGGAAGATCCCCTGGAGAAGGAAATGGCAACCCACTCCAGTATACTTGCCTGGAAAATCCCATGGACAGAGAAGTCTGATAGGCTACAGTCCATGGGGTCGCAAAGAGTCAGACATGACTGAGCGACTTCACTCTCACTTTCATAATATTTACTTCATATTACAATATAATATTTACTTCCAACTCATGATTTTAAATGCTGAAAACTATTCTATCATACGTTTTACATAATTTAGTTCACCCTTCCCAGATTATCAGATGTTTTACTTCCATTCATCACTATAAATAATGTAGCAATGAATATCTTCATGTTTAACAACTTTTCTGTGGCTTTGAGGACAGAATGGGGTTCAAGTTCTGGCTCCATGACCCCCAGCTGTTTGACCTTGAGCAAGTAACTTAACTTTTCTAAGCTTCAGTCACATTCGTTGTAAAATGGTGAAAAGAACGGTACTTGATCTTCATGACTTTTCATGGAAATGAATTGATAATCCATGTAACATGCTTAGCATTGGAATAAACACTCAAAACATATTAGCTACTATGACTATTTTTCATAAGGGGAATTACTGGGCCAAAGTTTGGAAAGGATTAGAGTAGCACACATAGGATGAGATCTTCATGGAAAATTGGGGGGTATTCTATATAAAAAGGTTACACTAGGCCTACAGGCTCCAGAATTCTGATTAGTGTTAATGTAAACAGTAACCTAAACTTAACTGTGGGCACCTATTGCCTTATCTGTCTTGTCTTATGATGTCACGAAATGAAAGTATACCCTGAGGGGAGCACAAGTGTTTGCAGGGTTACCTTGTTATTTTAATTATCCCATGGTGTGTTTATCTGGAGCAGCAAGTGGGAGGGTGTCTGTGGCGTTTCCAGAAACAGTGGTCACCCTGTGTTCCAAGAGGGGACACACTTGCTCTGCATAAACCCCACTTTAGAGGCTCTATAAATGAACAGCAGTGGTGGCTCCTTAATTCAGTAAAGGATCAAGTTCAGTAGTGGAAAGGCTGAAAAGAGATGCTTCCATGAGCAAAGCAGGTGGAACAAGGATTTCCCCCTGGAGTAGGGGTGGAGGCCGGGAAGCTGAAGACAAGGAGGTTATTATGCAAGATTTGGCCGGGATAATGATTAAAACATCAGGGCATCCTACCCCCACCCAACTCTGCTCTTCACCCTGTCTTTGCCATCTCACCAAAGTATACCATCTTTCACACAGCTGCTCAAACCCAAAGTTTCCATTTTAAATATATTAGTAATCCCTTCTGCTCTCTCTCCAAAATACATCTGGAACCCATATCTGTCTTCATCCTGTAGCCCTGATCCAAATCACCATCATCTCTCGCCTGGTTACTACTACAGCCTCCTAACAGGTCTCCCTGTTTCCACACAGGCCATGTCCCCCTCCCATGTTCATGTTCTATAGGGCTGTCATAATGATCTTTCCAATGCATAACTCAGATCCTGTTAACCTCTTACCTAAAATCTTCCTTCCAGTGACTTTCTCTGCAACTTGAATAACCTTCTATCTCCTAACCCTGGATTATAATTGTATGTTCTATCCCCAGCCTGCCTCTCTTGCCTTGCCTTAATCCCAACCCTGCAGTCCCATTGGTCTTGCTTCTTTTTCTTTTTTTTCCCTGTTTCTTTTTCTCTGGAAGGCCACCTCCTTCCTATTTTAGAACCTTTGCATTAACTGGCCCACACACTTATATTTTCTTCTTAATTGTATCGTGAATACTTTCCCAAAGATGGAAAGTACTACCTGGCTATCTCAGGGAGTGGAGAGTTTTCTCTCAATGGAAAATCCCCATTGGGAAGAACAGTCATAAAGTAGGTTCCATAGTGTGAAGTGAGAGATCAAATTAAGCACCCTTAGCAATTTCTTCCAACTCTGAGGTCCTGCATTTTCTACCATGAATAGAATTACTTTCATAATCAGGTGCATGAAATCTTTTGCTCACTTGTTTTTCAGGGAAAATTCTGGAGTCAGGATGAAGGGTAGTTTGGTGAATGGTGTCACCATTTTCATGGAGACAAATCAGAGACTCTTGATAGCAGAGATATGAATATGAAGACCAGACTTCAACTGTACAGTAGGGATTCAGGCACTCCAAGGTCAATCAATAGGAAGTTGGATGGATTTTCAGCCAATGCTCTTCTTGGGAATTAAATAAATTTAGTAGAAAAAAGATTGCTTCTTTTACAAAAGTAATGCTATGGGCACATGCATAGTGTATGCATTTGGAGGTGTCACTTTATTGCCTGAACCCCTTGTAATTGGATATTGCATTTCCAAGATAGCTGTGGCTATCACTGGTACTCCAGCCTTTGGCTGTAAACAGAGCCAGGCCAAGCATTCTTACAGAACCAGTTTTACAGCTTTGCCCCTGTTAGCATTATTCTCTGTTCAACTAAGCTAAAAAATTGATTGCTGAGCTGAAGAATGATAAATGAGAAGAAGGCATGGATCCAGAATTAAATTCTACACAAGAAGTTCAACCTCTACCTTGCCACGGTGGGACCCCAGGCCAGTGTCTTGTCCCTGTGTGCTTCATTATCCATTATCAGCACAAAACATTTGCTGAGCCCTTCCTATACTAAAACTATGCTAGACAACCTCAGGTGTCATATAGGCAAGCAGATCGAAGATGCTGCTGATGAACAAAGACACACACACAAATTGATGCAGAAATAGTGTGGAATTCTACAGAATCTATTCCTAGGAAGTTAAAAAGAGAGAGAGAGTATGAGAGTGAGAACTCATTTTAATTCAACAAATGTTCACCAAACACCTACTAAAATCAACAAACAAGGCACCGTTGAGAATAGTAAGAAGAGTGAGGGATACACAAAGTTTAATAATACAGCAGTCTGCTCTCTGCAACTAGTAAAGGACATAATCATAGAAACAATTAAGTCAAGGTAGTGCTATCACAGGGAATGACAGAGGATGAGATGGTTGGATGGCATCACTGACTCGATGGACATGATTTTGGGCAAGTTCTGGGAGCTGGTGATGGACAGGGAAGCCTGGAATGCTGCAGCATGCCAGTCCATGGGGTTGCAAAGAACCGGACATGGCTGAGCAACTGAACTGAGTGCTATCACACTAACTCATGTGTTATTCATTCTAACTATTGGGCTCATGGATGAAGTAGCATTGGAGCCAAGCTTTGGAGAAGTATGAAGGAGCCATTGGAAAGGAGAGAGAGAGAGGCATGAGGTCAAGCACATCTACTTGGTATCAAATCATCTCCATTCTGAAGGATGAATATGGCTCTCCTTTTCTGTGTTAGGCAATGTGCTAGTCTAGGGATTGTTGCTGTTCAGTTGGATCCAACTCTCTGCAACCCCATGGAGTGCACCACACCAGGCTTCCCTGTCCTTCACTATCTCCTGGAGTTTGCTTAAACTCATGTCCACTGAGTCAGTGATGCCAACCAAACATTCTCTGTTGCCCTCTTCCCCTCCTGCCCTCAATTTTTCCAAACACTGGGGTCTTTTCCAATCAGTCAGCTCTTTGAATCAGGTGACCAAAATATTGGAGCTTCACTTTCAGCATCAGTCCTTCCAGTGAATTTTCAGGGTTGATTTCTTTTAGAATTGACTGGTTTGATCTTGCTGCCCAAGGGACTCTCAGGAGTCATTTCCAGCACCACAGTTCAAAAGCATCAGTTCTTCAGTGCTCAGCCCTCTTTATGGTTCAACTCTCACATCGATACATGACTACTGGGAAACCCCTAGCTTCGACTATATGGACCTTTGTCAGCAAAGCGATGTCTCTGTTTTTTAGTATGGTGTCTAGGTTTGTCATGGCTTTTCTTCCAAGGAGTGATGTGAGAAAAATACATCCAATTCCTCTCTTCATGTACCTCATCACTTAGCAGTGAATATAGTATTGATAAAATAATTCTATTACTAAACACAAAGTGGGAACATGGATATCATACTTCTATTTCCCTTATCAGTAAGTCAGTTTCCCTCCCTGCCTTTTCCCTTATTTCCCAGAGAAAGAGAGAAAAACAAAGCGCTTTTGGAAAGAGGAGTGGGAAATTCTGCTAGACAGTAAAAGAAAGTGGAAATCCACTTTACCCATCCTAGTTGATTACTGAGAGAAGGAGAGGAAGAGAGTGTGAACTGAGTAAACATGAATGTCCTAGTTTTCCCCACTCAGCATAGAACCCAAGAGGAGAAAATGTTATAGTAACCTTCTGGGTCCTGAAGGACCCAGGAACTTTAGGAAGCCTTAGGAGATAGTCTTCTCCTAGTGGGCTGCTGTCTCTGGGGTCACACAGAGTCGGACACGACTGAAGTGAATTAGCAGCAGCAGGAGATAGTCAGTGACATGCTTTCTTGAACTAGAAGTTCAAGAACTAGAAGATTCAAGTTCCACTGAGGTCATTTCCAGCATAGCCAAGAAAGACACAGTAATATTTGCAGAGATAAAACTTATGTTGACATTTTTATATTCCCAAATTTATATTTTATATAAAAGAGATATTAAGATGCTAAGAAATCTTAAAATTATTACTAAATTAATCAGCACAGGCTAGATTATTGTTTTGGACTAAACTGTTTTTCCCAAGATTCATGTGTTGAAGCCCAGATTGTATTTGGAAATGGAGATTTTGGAAGGTGATTTAGTATAGATGAATTCATGAAAATGAGGTCTTTATGATCAGATTAGTGTCCTTATAAGAGGAGATCAGAAATCCCTGCCCCTCCCTCTCTCTGAGGGCATAGAGGAAAGGATGCCACCTATGAGCTAAGAAGAGAGCTCTTACCAAAAACTGAATCAACCATCACCTTGATCTGGAACTTCCTGGTCTCCAGAACTGTGAGAGAATTCTCTCTTAAGATAATCAGAATATGATATTTTGTTATGGCAGTCTGAGTAGACTAATATGGTTATGCTGCTATAACAAACAACCCTCCACCCTCTAAAATAATCTCAGAGGATTAAAGCAACAAAGATGTATTTCCTGCTCATGCAGAGTACTGTGGTACCAGGCAATTCTACAGAACAGCTGCCCTCAGTGTGAACACTCAAAGTAGAAATAATTACAGATGTAGAAAACAGACTTATGGTTACCAGGGGTAAGGGTGGAGGGACAAATTGGGAGAGTGCAATTGACATATACATATCTATCTTTAAAATAGATACCTAATAAGGACCTACTGTATAGCACAGGGAACTCTACTCAATAGTCTGTAATGGCCTATATGAGCATGCTAAGTCTCTTTAGTCGTGTCCAACCCTTTGTGACCCCATGGATTGTAGCCCACCAGGCTCCTCTGTCCATTGGATTCTCCAGGCAAGAATCGTGGAGTGGGTCGCCATGCTCTCCTCCAGGAGATCTTCCGAACCCAGGGATCAAACCCAGGTTTCCTGCATTGGCAGGCAGCTTCTTTACCACTAGCAACACCTGGGAAGCCCAGATTATATGCAAAAAGAATCTAAGAATGAACGGATATATGTATATGCAGAACTGATTCACTTGTCTGTACACCTGAAACTAATACAACATTGTAAATCAACTGCTGCTGCTGCTAAGTCGCTCCAGTCGTGTCGGACTCTGTGCGACCCCATAGACGGCAGCCCACCAGGCTCCCCCGTCCCTGGAATTCTCCAGGCAAGAACACTGGAGTGGGTTGCCATTTCCTTCTCCAATGCATGAAAGTGAAAAGTGAAAGTGAAGTCACTCAGTCATGTCTGACCCTCAGCAACTCCATGGGCTGCAGCCTTCCAGGCTCCTCCGTCCATGGGATTTTCCAGGCAAGAGTACTGGAGTCGGGTGCCATTGCCTTGTTCGTGTAAATCAACTATCCTCCAACAAAGAAAAATTTTTTTTTGTGAGCACTTATTGATCCAGGGGACTTTTATCTGGTTACTCCACTATCTCAGCAAGAGAAGCTACTGAAAGATTCAATCATTTCTGAAGGCAGCTCCTATCAAAGGCTGTTCTGGAATGGATTTCAGTTGATCTAAGTCTTTGGAAACTCAAGTATAGTCTTAAATGGGTAAAATCCTTACAAGTCCTAATAACCAAAGTGAGCATCTATCTCTACAATGAGTTTTTTGCTCCTGAGAGGCATATACGTAGAATATCCTGTCTCCTTTCTTATTAACTCTCCTGTAGCCAAAAGAAGTAGTCAAGCAGAGTCAGGTAAATATTCCTCCTTCTACTAGTGACCAAGTGGGTATGTGTGTATTTTAAAAAAAATCAAAATCTCTTTTTAAGCTTTATATATTACCTACATACCTAATAATTGTTTCAGCTCTGCAAATTAAATCACAAAATAATTATAAACACCAAACGTGGTTTAAATTGCCTAAGAGTTTCAGGTGAGCAGAAAGATGGGGTTGACTTGCTGCACTGTTACTCAGTGCATCTCTGGGGTATTAAAATAAATGTTACATCATGATAGCATGCAGTATTCTGAAACATAAGGGATTCATGGCCTTGGAAGTTTCAGAGACTATCATTTAGCAATTACATAACATAAGCCTCATTCTGAGTCTTCCCAATCATGGAGACCAGGAGGCCTGTGTTAATGAATGTTTAGGCTGTTTAGGGAAAAATACGATTATGAGAATATGGATTCCTAAATTTCAATTGTTATGTGGAAGTCTGTGCTCTCTAACAAGCAGAATTAAGGACAAAAGAAATATTTCCTTTCTCCTGGGACTATCCTGTTTAAAGATCAAAATTTCATATTGATGAATGACCTTGAATGTAAAAAGGGCAAAAAGATTAAGATTAGGATTTTCCAGTGTTCCCTTTCCCTTTTAGCCATAATCATTTTTTCTCCCTAAGAAGCGATGGAGGCAGAAATGATAGTGAAGGAGCAAGGGGCTGGTGGGACAAGCATCAACATATTAACAGTCTCTCTTCATTTGGTTAGAGCTTTCCAGTTTATAAATCATTTTCACATTCTCATGAAATTCTCAAAAAAATGTGAGGTAGGGTAGAAAAAGGTTGTTTGTTTGTTTTTTTTCCAGAGAGAGAAAGCTAAGGTCTAATGGAGTGAAGATTGAAGATCACATTACTCATGAAAAGAAGACCCAGAACAAGACCTAGGCTTCCTGATACCTAAGACATGCTCTTGCCACTATATTGCCACTGTTATATCTTGTCTAGTAAATAATTCTGTTTACAGTACTGGTTTTAAAATATTTGAATGAAAGACCAAGAAAATTTCCACTCATGGAATCAAACTCAAAACACCAAGTCTGGTTTTTTTTTTTTTTTTTTAATTCTCAGCTCTCCTGGCCTTTCATGGGAGAGAAACACAGAAGGCATGATGGATATCATAGGAATTCAGTGGTGGGGTTGGGTGATTAAGCTTAAGATAAGTGATAAGAGTGCTTTGGAAGAAATATTGCAGGTATGATAGTATGACAGCATTTGTGTGATATTTTTCCCAGTCAGATGCATTTGAGACAATGACTTTATATAGAAAAGGAACTTTCTATCATTTTCTTTTTCTTCTTTAACAAATATAATGTTGAGCTCTTCATTAGAAATATGCTCTAGTGAGTTAACCATTTTCAAAATGAACTTTAGGGATTCTGATGGCTGCTCTTGTGAGAGCAAGGGAGATCATAGAGCCCACTAATAATACACTTTGTTCTGATTTTCACATAGAAGTAGCTGCCTCTAGGACCTGGGCTCAAAAAGAGGGCACTAGCCTATCATTTCCTGGCCTTATACTTGAATCCTAAAAAATGTGCTGGAAGTTTTCTTAGAGATACACTTTTTAGAAATAAATTTATGAGATGGTCAATATCCATGAAGATAACATAAATGAAAGTTCAGGTGATGCCCAGGCCAGTTCTGGATGCAGGAGGGAAATTGCAGAATCTCTGAGTTGATGCAAAGCCCCTCCAGAGGGGACTGAAACTCTTGTTTTCAAAAGGCTGACACTTTGACTTTGACCACTGATAATTGCTGTCATATATGTGTCACTTTTTAAGTTGGAGAAACCAGGAATCTTGAAGATAGTGAGGAAGAACAGTAACCAGCCCTTGATGGAACAAAAGCTAAGATATACGACAGGTTTCTCACAAGAGGATGAAGACAATGATAAGAAGGGGAGAGAGAATTTACCACAGTAGAATGCTCTATAGAGTGCTTTCTCTAGGTACCTCTTCTCTCTCCAACTCACACCCAAGCCTAGTATCTTGGCTCATCAACATGCTGTCATCTTTAACATCATACACACGATCAAGCTTTAAAAAGTTGGTAAAAAATGAATTGCTGCTCTTAAGTCAGCCTTGTTAACACATTTGGGAAAGCCAGGGGAAAGCTTTTAGCCTGTTTGCATATGTCAATGATAGCTACCAAAATCAGCCCTTTGCTTAGTGCTCTATGGACTAGAGAAACCCAAGAAGGCCTGAGTAATTGGAACGAAGTTCAGTGACATCCAAAATCTTGCCTCTAAACTTTCTAATTCTCTTTTGTGGGATTTCCCCTGCCCCTGCCCCTGCCCCTACTCCCAGTATATCAACTTCTCAGATCTCTTCTTTTGGTGATGATGCTGAACATAATTCAGCTTCCACCTTGCTTCTACAAGGTGTGAACATCCTAGAAATAATGTATATTTTAACTGTTTATTAAAGCACAAATACATGCATAAAGGGGGCTAGGCACTTACCTAACATTGAGCAGTCACTGGCAGCAGTCTGACCTCATAGTAATCCTGGGAAAGTCTGGCCTCATGTTAATCAGCTGAAGGTAAGTCTTCAGGAGGGACTCAGGTGAAGGCTATGGGCCACCAGCAACTCACTGATGGCCCATCAGCAGGAGATCCAGCCTCAAAACTCCGTATTAGAATTTCTTGAACTTCCCCTGATACCAACGGGTTGGTTCCCTGAAAAGCAGGCTCTGTTACAGAGCTGAGGATACAGGGAAATACTCTTGGAATTAACACCTGTAAGTAAGTAAAGGAAGCACGATTGGGCAAAGAGAAAAGTTGAACTGCAAAGCAGTTGCAACAAAGAGTTCAGTCAATCTTATAGGAGGCTCTGGAGTTGGATGGCCCTTCAAAATTATTCCCAGTTGAGGGAACAGTCTAAACCTTCATATCTCCATACCAACAAGCCATTGGATGAAGCCTGGACCCAGGATAGGGATTAAGTCTCAGGAAGTTCTTTTCATCTGAGAGCTGTTGACCAATAATGTGTCCCCTGGAGGGGTGGCCTGCGCAGATCACAATGACATCCATTAAAAATACCAATGCCTTTGACCTGAGATGCAATAAATCTGAAGAGTAAATTTTGCATTTGGAAGTTTTGAGGTGGTCTTGGGAAAAGCAGAATTCTGGAAGGGGGTTGGGCTTAGGTGAAAAAAATGCTTCGTTTCTATCACATTTCATCAATTATAATCATCAGGATGTCAATGATTATAATTTCAATTTTATTATTACTTTGTATACTACTAAATATAAATAAATAAAAACATAAATAAATAAAAATAAATAAATAAATAAAAATATAAATAAAAAAGAAATAAAAATATCAGCAATTATGAAACACAATGTTAAATGTAAGAAGCATCTCAATCTCAGAGTTTGGAAAATGTGAAAAAAAAAAACCCTCTACATTTTAGAACTGATGTTATATGGTAAGCTTTGACATTCATCCTCTCCTAACACATATACACACAGTTTTTCTCATAGTTTTAGTGAGCACTGTCAAAATGGCAGTAAATATGGAAGGGTGGACTTACTGGCAACACCATCCTCAGTCAAGGTGGCCAGATAAAGCAGAAGTCACTGCACCTCGTACCCGGATGCATGTTGGGGAGGGAACCACATCCCATTCACAAGAAGGAAACCATCCAAGGAAAATGTCCAAGCCAGAAGGGATCCAGGCCCCTACTCAAGAACTCTGCTCAGCCCACAGGCAGATGTGCCTGTGCTCAGTCATTTTGCCTCTTCCATTCTTTAATCCTAGCATAGCAAGGAAGAGAAGGGGAGCCTTCAGCCTTCCGCCTACTACACTCTCAATTTCTTGTCACCTCTAAGGCCATGAGGACCAGCACAGTAAAGAAGGTATTCAGGAAAGACTATGCTCATGATTTAAAAGCAGGACACAGATCATTGTCTCAGCCCAGCCACACCTCAGGCTCTGCCTTCCCCAAATCCCACCCACTCCAGAGCAAAAGATTCTCTGTTCAGTCATCCAAGCAGCTTCTGAAATGTTGCCTCCTGTGTGTAACCTTTTATCTTGTCCTGAAACAGAAGCACTTCCCTTAGTCTCTTCCTTTCTAAACACCTAGGGAGTCATCCTCACTCATGTTTCCTACTTAAATGCAGTTATATCTTTACTACACCAATGTCTGGACTTTGTTTAGTTGCAGCATTTGTCTGGAATTTGCCTGTCAGCATGTCCTTCATAGGCTGACTCATGATCATGGTGTCCCTCTCCCACATTGTCAACAACACAGCGAAAGGACTTGAGAGTACAAAGACTATCATGGATAGAGAGGCTTTCATCTGCCATTGCAGTTGCTAATGGTGAAGAGTCCAGGAGCTTAGATATACATTGAAGTCTCAAAATTGATCCGGAGAGGTCAACTCCAGCAGCCTGATTTTCCCAGCACCCATGAGCTGCTGATTTTCCCAGCACCAAGAGATTTCTGATTCTGGTGGCTCAGATTTTCTGAGATGCGGAGAACTTGAAAACATCAACATTCAGCATACACTAGAGGGTGCCATAGCCTTGAGTAATTGAATCTATTTGAGAAGTGTTTGTCTCTAAGTCTCACCTTCAAGCCTCATGAAAGAGAAGCTCCAAAAGTCTAAAACCCCAGAGCAGGACTGGCCATTAGGACATAAGTTAGAGTGGATGTCTAGCATTATCAGATGGACTATTCCAAAATACTCAGTAGATCAGGATCCATGCCACTGCTAGAGATTTTCAAAGGCAATAGTGCAGAGATGGGTTTCTCTGGTGGCTCAATGGTAAAGAAATCACATGCTACTGCAGGATATACAGGTTCAATCCCTGTGTTGGGAGATCCCCTGGAGAAAGGAATGGCAATCCACTCCAGTATTCTTGCCTGGGAAATTCCATGAGCAGAGGAGCCTGGCAGGTACAGTCCACAGGGTCACAGAAGAGTCAGACTTAGCAACTAAACAACAACAACCACGGTGACTTTTTTTAAACTATCTTTAACAATAATAATAACTACATATTTGCATATTATTTACTGTGTGCCAGGCACTGTTGTAAGTACTATTATATGCATTAGCATATTTAATCCTCCCAACAACCCTAAAAGGCTATCTACAGTTTACAAATAAGGAAATTGAGGCAGAGAGGTTAAGAGATTTGCCCAAAATCACACAGCTACTAAGAGGAAGGGCCAGGATTCAAATCTAGCAGTCCATCATGGAGATCTAATGGATAGCATAGAAATTATAGTTAGCAAAACTATACTATAAACTTCAAAGTTGCTAAGAGACTAGATCTTAATTCTTCTTACAGCAAAAAATGACATAATAATTATGTGATATGATAGAAGTGTTAGCTAATGCTCTGGTGATGGTCATTTGCAAATATATAAATATCCAATCAATATTTTGTGTATCTTAAACTTACACAGTATTATATGTCAATTTTATCTCAATTTTTTAAAAAAAAAAAAAAAAAAAAAAGAATCTAGGAGTCCAGGTTCAGAGACTGCACCATTCTACCCGACTCACATGTCAACACAAGTGCCATGCATCCAGTTACCACATTTCTTGTCAGGAGTAACAGTAAGTTTCTTCCTGGTTAAACAACCACCATGCTCAACACTGCTTACTATCTAAAATTGCTTAGCACTCTCTTGAATCCAGTTCCCATCCTTGTGGCCATTCAAGTCTTTCTGACCATCCTGTGAAGATTTTACTAATAATGTCAGCCTCAACAATGGCTCTTGACTGCTGTAGATCCAAACACAACTCATGAAAGCTCTCTTGAATTTCGACAAGCTATTGGCTCACATTTCTTAACTCCTGTTCACAAACATGGTGAAAAGACTTAAGTGAAAGTGACAAATTAGCTTCAATGACTTGAGGTTGCACTTAAACGAATTAACTTTACAAAACTCTCAGCTTACTTACATGGAATATTAGAGAAAGAATTGTTTTAAATGGACTAAACCACCCACTGCTGCTGCTGCTAAGTTGCTTCAGTCGTGTCTGACTCTGTGCGACCCCATAGACAGCACCCCACCAGGCTCCTCCGTCCCTGGAATTCTCCAGTAAGAACATTGGAGTGGGTTGCCATTGCCTTCTCCAATGCATGCATGCATGCTAAGTCACTTCAGTCATGTCTGACTCTGTGTGACCACATAAACAGCAGCCCACCAGGCTCCTCTGTCCACGGATTCTCTAGGCAAGAATACTGGAGTGGGTTGCCATTTCCCTCTCCAAAACAACCTAATATCCTAGACTTTTGTCTTTCCATAAAACAGCATATTTAAAGGTCTGCCTTCCTGTCTTATGCTGTTGGTGGATATTTATTAAATGCACCCAGAACTGAAGATAGGTTGAATCTTTCGAATTCACCAGCAATCCATGTGGGACCTCACCACAGAATTTCCTCTTTCTATGGAGAAAGAGAGCTTCTGTTTAAGACAGCTTTAGGGCAAAATTGTTGGTAAATTAGATTTTGGTGAATCTAATTACATTCTCAGTGCCTTTGGAGAGAATCGTCTATTGTCAGGAGTACTATGGTGATAAAATGAGGAAGACTTCTTTTTCTTATTGGCAAGTTCCAATTTAAACATTTGGGGTCCTCTCAAGATGTCTGGGCTCAGTAGATTCCCTGTCAACACTTTAACTAGAGAAAGCCCAGTAATTTTGAGACTTAGGTATATTGGCAAAGTATGAGGATTGCTATATCTAGAGCATGTGATAGTCAGAATGTTTGGATTCCAGGGACTTCCCTGGCAGTCTAGTGGTTAAGACTTTGTCTTCTAATGTAAGGGGTGCAGGTTCAATCCCTGGTTGGGAAGCTAAGATTCCACATGACTTGAGGTCAAAAATACCCTGAAACATAGAAAAAGCAGTACTGTAATAAGTTCAATAAAGAAGTTAAAAATATTTAAAATAAAAAAGAATGCTCAGATTTCATTCTGACTCCAATCCTGGCTGTGAGAGCTTGGGTAAGTTACTGAACCTCACTATGCCTCAGTTTCTTCATCTACAAAATGGGTGTAACAATAATACCTACCTCATGGAAGTGGAATGGCTATAAAAACCAAGTGAGTTGGCACCTGTAAAACACCTGTGACAGCACTAACATTGAATTTGTGCTCAATAAATACATATACCATTAGTCAACTTGCTTTTATGGTGATAGTCACTGTTGTCATTCCCAACAGTACCTAATTGTCCTGGGTGGGCAGGCTGGGGGTTGGTGGGGAGAGAGGCGAGACTGTACAAAAGTTGTTGCTCTTAGAAGGTACAAACAGCATCTTGAATAAAAATAAAGTAGCTTCCTCAGAATCCCTGTGCATAACATCATCACAGCCAGGTATCCAGCTGTGACTCTGAACTCAAGTGAGGTCTGGTTCAGCAAAGCCAGAGAACATTATTCAGTAACAACAGCAAGTTTCAACTCTTGCTTCTGTGTGGTAAGGCAATTCCAGGGATACTTGAAAAGTAAATCCTGCTGGGGTGAACCTGAACATGATCTGGCAGCCAGGTTTCCATCCTGGGCCCGATTGTCAGGTGTGCCTGCACGAGAGCCCCCAAAACCTACATGGTGTAATTAAGTGGGCAGCAATATCTCCAGTCATGCTTAATAAGAACATTCCAAATTTCCAAGGAATGACAGTCATCCGTGGAAAAGACAGATTGGAACCTTACATGTCATCTTATCTCCTGTTTATAACACTTACTTGAACTAACAGCTGGGGCTATAAACAGAATTATAGGGTGCTGACTGGATGTTTCATGCAGCTCAAGAAATTGGCTACCTGATCTCAAGACTAGACAAAAAGGTTTCTTGTAAATATAGCCTACAAGGATAGCCAAAAACCTCTCTCAGGCTGATTGAGAGGGAGCCAAACTGTTTTCTAACACAAACCAACAATACAGAACCTACCCACTTTTTAAAATCTAGTTTAAAACTCGGGGCATTGCAGAAAGAGATTGATGGAGTCACTGAAGTCTTAAGTCATAAGCCTGTGTTTTTGTGGGTGGTTTTCTCTACCCCAGACTATGCAGGAAGTCCCAAGGAAACCAATTGTTGAAATTATAGGTAACTGTAGAAAGGTAAAAATGGCATATTATCCCCAAATTGGACATCTTTGTAAGGGACAGATTTGCTGATTAGCAACTGAGACTATCTGAGCAGAAGACTGAGAGCGATGAATATAAAGTTAGGTCAAGTGATGGTAGAACAGCCTGTGCTGCCACTGTTGATTACAGCATGGATGCATGAATTTCCTGTGAGCCATACAGATGCTACAGAAAGTTTGAGCAAAGTTTGAGGCATCTTGTTTTTACCCCAACTAAGAAGGCTGAGCTGCAGGTAAGGTACCCCCTGCAACCAGAAATTGCAAAAGATTCTTGGAAGATATTAAGGGAGAGTTAACTGTTCCATATTGGAGAACTGCTCCATGTTGGAGTAGGGCCGCCCTCCCCCCGCCCCCCCCCCCCCGCGCCATCCACCCTCCATCTCATGCAGGGACCCCAAAGGATGCCTTCAGGCCTGCCACACACAGGACTTTTGTTGACTGTCATTGTGAGCCAGAGGAGAAGCAGCAACTAAAAGAGGCCTCTGACAGGTGGCTGACAAGGGAAACTGGGTGCAGAGAAAAGATTATTCAGAGGTTTCTTTGACTTTGAAGTTAATATTCAATTTATTCAAAACTCCAGTTCTTTCTGAAGCTTTTAAGTTTAGCCTACAGATCTTATGATTCTATTTATAGTTGTAGCCATAATTAACAATTGCTTTTTAAGAAGCTATAGTTAACACATTTACAAATTTAGTTCAATTCCTTCAAATATTTTAAGTTGCATTTATACATTAAATTATTAAATATACTTTATTTCCCTAAGTTCCTCAGGTGTCTGATTCAACAAAACAAAACAAAACAAAAATACCTTTCCATGTACTTGAAAACTCTTACTGGCGAGGCGGTCCTAAGACGGCGGAGGAATAGGACGGGGAGACCACTTTCTCCCCAAGAAATTCATCAAAAGAACATTTAAACACTGAGTAAATTCCACAAAACAATTTCTGAATGCTGACAGAGGACATCAGGCACCCAGAAAAGCAGCCCATTGTCTTCGAAAGGAGGTAGGAAAAAATATAAAAGACAAAAAAAAAAGAGAGAGTGAGAGACAAAAGAGGTAGGGACAGAGCTCTGTACCGGGAAGGGAGTCTTAAAAAGAGAGAAGTTTCCAAACACCAGGAAACACTCTCACTGCTGAGTATGTGGCGAACCTTGGAAGCACAGAGGGCAACATAACAGGGAGGAAAAATAAATAAATAGTTAAAACCCACAGATTATGAGCCCAACGGTAACTCCCCCAGTGGAGAAGCAGTACAGACGCCTGCACCTGCCACTAGCAAGTGGGGGCTGGGCAGGGAGGCGCAGGCTGCATTGCTTAGAGTAAGGATCTGGCCTGAATGCCCGAGCGCAAACTGAGCTAACTAACTTGGGCTAGCAAACCAGACTGTGGGATAACTACCACGCGAAAAGCCAGCCCTAACTTAAGACACTGCCAGGCCCATGCACAAAACAAAGGACTGAACAGAGATAGCCGGCTGCAGACCATCCCCCTCTGGTGACAGGTAGCCAGAACCGGAAGGGGGCAATTGCAGTCCCAGAGAGACATTATCTACAAAACTGTAAGCAGGCTTCTTTGCTAACTAAGACTTCTTGGGATTCTGGATGGTCAACATCTGCCTGAGAAGGTGCGCTGGTTGTACACCCAGAAAACCGAGCAGCAGGGACGGGGGAGGTGAAAAGTTGCAACGACCACACTCGCCAAACGCCTCATCACCTGAGCTGCTCGGACCTGGGAAGCGCACAAAATGCAGGCCCAACCGAGTCTGTGCCTCTGAGGCATACCCGAGTGCCTGAACCTGAGCGGCTTAGACCTGGGAGGTGCATGCAGCTGGGATGGTTCTCGATGGAGCAACCTAGAGCCTGAGCAGTGTGGGCAGGGAGGGTACACGTGCCATGAGCAGGGTCAGGCCAAGTGTGGCTGAGATACTGTGAGCACACGCCAGTGTTATTTGTTTGCAGCATCCCTCCCTCCCCACCGCGCAACTGAACAAGTGAGCCTAAAACAAAGTGTCCACCACCGCCCCTTTGTGTCAAGGAGGAAATCAGACACTGAAGAGACCAGCAAACAGAAGAAGCTAAAACAGAGGGAACCGCCTTGGAAGTGACAGGTGCAATAGATTAAAACCCTGTCGTTAGTACCAACTACATAGGAAGGGACCTATAGATCTTGAGAAATATAAGCTGGACCAAGGAACTATCCAAAAATGAACTGACCCCACACTGCCCACAACACCACCAGAGAAAGTCCTAGATATATTTTTACTATTTTTACAATCATTCTTTTTTTTTTTAATTTTTAAGTTTTCTATTACTCCTTTCATTTTCACTTTTATAACCTATATTACTTCGCAAAAAAATACACTATTTTTTAAAAGCAAACTTCATATATATATATATATTTTAATAATTTTTGTGACTTTTTTTTCTCTGTCTTTTTTTCCTTCTTTTCTTTAATATTGTATTTTTGAAATTCCAAGCTCTAGATTTTTAATCTTTGCTTTTTGGTATTTGTTATCAATTTTGTACGTTTAAGAACCCAATCTTCAGTACCCATTTTTAGTTGGGAGTGAGATTACTGGCTTGACTGCTCTCTCCCGCTTTGGACTCTCCTTTCTCTCCATTAGGTCGCCTGTGTCTCCTCCCTAATCCCTCTCTTCTCAACCTAACTCTGTGAATTTCTGTGTGTTCCAGACAGTGGAAAATACTTAGGGAACTGATTACTGGCTGGATCTGTCTCTCTCCTTTTGATTCCCCCCCTTTATCCTCCTGGGCACCTCTGTCTCCTTCCTCCCTCTTCTCTTCTCTGTATAACTCCATGAACATCTCTGAGCGGTCCAGTTGTGGAGTTCACATAAGGAAGTGACTACTGGCTAGCTTGCTCTCTCCTCTATTGATTCCACCTCATCTCATTCAGGTCAGCTTTAACTCCCTCCTCCCTCTTCTCTTCTCTATGTAACTCTGTGAACCTCTCTGGGTGCCCCTCACTGTGGAGAAACTTTTCATCTTTAACCTAGATGTTTTATCAATGGTGCTGTATAGAAGGAGAAGTTTTGAGACTACTGTAAAAATAAGACTGAAAACCAGAAGCAGGAGGCTTAAGTCCAAACCCTGACTCCAGGAAACATTAATTGACAGGAGCTCATCAAACGCCTCCATATTTACACTGAAACCAAGCACCACCCAAGGGCCAACAAGTTCCAGAGCAAGACATACCATGCAAATTCTCCAGCAACACAGAAACACAGCCCTGAGCTCCAATATACAGGCTGCCCAAAGTTACTCCAAAACTATAGACATCTCATAACTCATTACTGGACACTTCATTGCACTCCAGAGAGAAGAAATCCAGCTCCACCTACTAGAACACTGATACAAGCTTCCCTAACCAGGAAACCTTGACAAGCCACCCGTACAACCCCACCCACAGTGAGGAAACTCCACAATAAAGAGAATGCCACAAACTGCCAGAATACAGAAAGGACACCCCAAACTCAGCAATATAAACAAGATGAAGAAACAGAGGAATACCCAGCAAGTAAAGGAAGAGGATAAATGCCCACCAAACCAAACCAAAGACGAAAAGATAGGGAATCTACCTGATAAAGAATTCCAAATAATGATAGGAAAAATGATCCAAAATCTTGAAATCAAAATGGAATCACAGATAAATAGCCTGGAGACAAGGATTGAGAGAATGCAAGAAAGGTTTAACAAGGCCCTAGAAGAAATAAAAAGGAGTTGATATATAATGAATAATGCAATAAATGAGATCAAAAACACTCTGGAGGCAAGAAATAGTAGAATAACAGAGGCAGAAGATAGGATTAGTGAATTAGAAGATAGAATGGTAGAAATAAGTGAATCAGAGAGGAAAAAAGAAAAATGAATTAAAAGAAATGAGGACAATCTCAGAGACCTCCAGGACAGTGTTAAAGCCCCAGCATTCGAATCATAGGAGTCCCAGAAGAAGAAGACAAAAAGAAAGACCATGAGAAAATACTTGAGGAGACAATAGTTGAAAACTTCCCTAAAATGGGGAAGGAAATAATCACTCAAGTCCAAGAAAGCCAGAGAGTCCCAAACAGGATAAACCCAAGGCGAAACACCCCAAGAAACATATTAATCAAATTAACAAAGATCAAACACAAAGAACAAATATTAAAAGCAGCAAGGGAAAAGCAACGAATAACACACAAGGGGATTCCCATAAGGATAACATCTGATCTTTCAATAGAAACTCTTCAAGCCAGGAGAGAATGGCAAGACATACTGAAAGCGATGAAAGAAAATAACCTACAGCCCAGATTACTGTACCCAGCAAGGATCTCATTCAAATATGAAGGAGAAATCAAAAGCTTTACAGACAAGCAAAAACTGAGAGAATTCAGCACCACCAAACCAGGTCTCCAACAAATGCTAAAGGAGATTCTCTAGACAGAAAACACAAAAAGGGTGTATAAACTCGAACCCAAAACAATAAAGTAAGTGGCAAGGGGGTCATACTTATCAATAATTACCTTAAACATAAATGAGTTGACTGCCCCAACCAAAAGACAAAGACTGGCTGAATGGATCCAAAAACAAGACCCCTATATATGTTGTCTACAAGAGACCCACCTCAAAACAGGTGACACATACAGACTGAAAGTGAAGGGCTGGAAAGAGATTTTCCATGCAAATAGAGACCAAAAAAAAAAAAAAAAGGCAGGAGTAGCAACACTCATATCAGACAAAATAGACTTTAAAACAAAGGCTGTGAAAAGAGACAAAGAAGGACACTACATACTGATAAAAGGATCAATCCAAGAAGAAGATATAACAATTATAAATATATATGCACCCAACATAGGAGCACCGCAGTATGTAACACAACTGCTAACAAATATGAAAGGAGAAATTAACAATAACACAATAATAGTGGGAGACTTTAATACCCCACTCACACCTATGAATAGATCAACTAAACAGAAAATTAACAAGGAAACACAAACTTTAAATGATACAATAGACAGTTAGACTTAATTGATATCTATATAGGACATTTCACCCCCAAAACAATGAATTTCACCTTTTTTTCAAGCTCACACAGAACCTTCTCCAGGATAGATCACATCCTGGGCCATAAAACTAGCCTTGGTAAACTCAAAAAAATGAAATCATTCCAAGCATCTTTTCTGACCACAATGCAGTAAGATTAGATCTCAATTACAGGAGAAAAACTATTAAAAATTCCAACATATGGAATAACCAACTGCTGCTGAATAACCAACGATTCACAGAAGAAATCAAAAAAGAAATCAAAATATGCATAGAAATGAATCAAAATGAAAACACAACAACTCAAAACCTGTGGGACACTGTAAAAGCAGTGCTAAGGGGAAAGTTCATAGCAATACAGGCATACCTGAAGAAACAAGAAAAAAGTCAAATAAATAACAACTCTACACCTAAAGCAACTAGAAAAGGAAGAAACGAAGAACCCCAGGGTTAGTAGAAGGAAAGAAATCTTAAAAATTAGGGCAGAAATAAATGCAAAAGAAACAAAAGAGACCATAGCAAAAATCAGCAAAGCCAAAAGCTGGTTCTTTGAAAGGATGAATAAAATTGACAAACCATTAGCCAGACTCATCAAGAAACAAAGTGAGAAAAATTAAATCAATAAAATTAGAAATGAAATGGATAGATCACAACAGACAACACAGAAATACAAAGGATCATAAGAGACTACTATCAGCAATTATATGCCAATAAAATGGACACAGTGGAAGAAATGGACAAATTATTAGAAAATTAGAACTTTCCAAAACTGAACCAGGAAGAAATAGAAAATCTTAACAGACCCATCACAAGCACAGAAATTGAAACCGTAATCAGAAATCTTCCAGCAAACAAAAGCCCAGGTCCAGACGGCTTCATAGCTGAATTCTACCAAATATTGAAAAGAGCTAACACCTATCCTATTCAAACTCTTCCAGAAAATTGCAGAGGGAGGTAAACCTCCAAACTCATTCTATGAGGCCACCATCACCCTCATACCAAAACCTGACAAAGATGCCACAAAAAAAGAAAACTACAGGCCAATATCACTGATGAACATAGATGCAAAAATCCTTAACAAAATTCTAGCAATCAGAATCCAACAACACATTAAAAAGATCATACACCATGACCAAGTGGGCTTTATCCCAGTGATGCAAGGATTCTTCAATATCCGCAAATTAATCAAGGTAATACACCACATTAACAAATTGAAAAATAAAAACCATATGATTATCTCAATAGATGCAGAGAAAGCCTTTGACAAAATTCAACATCCATTTATGGTAAAAACTCTCCAGAAAGCAGGAATAGAAGAAACATACCTCAACATAATAAAAGCTATATATGACAAACCCACAGCAAACATTATCCTCAGTGGTGAAAAATTGAAAGCATTTCCCCTAAAGTCAGGAACAAGACAAGGGTGTCCACTCTCACCACTACTATTCAACATAGTTTTGGAAGTTTTGGCCACAGCAATCAGAGCAGAAAAAGAAATAAAAGGAATCCGAATTGGAAAAGAAGAAGTAAAACTCTCACTATTTGCAGATGACATGATCCTCTACATAGAAAACCCTAAAGAGGAGAGGGTGAGATGATTTTGGAGAATGGCATTGAAATATGTATAATATTATATATGAAACGAGTCACCAGTCCAGGTTCTATGCATGATGCTGGATGCTTGGGGCTGGTGCACTGGGACGACCTGGAGGGATGGTATGGGGAGGGAGGAGGGTGGAGGGTTCGGGATGGGGAATACATGTATGCCTGTGGTGGATTCATTTCGATATATGGCAGAACCAATACAATATTGCAAAGTTTAAAAATAAAATAAAATTAAAGAAAGAAAGAAAGAAAGAAAATCCTAAAGACTCCACCAGAAAATTACTAGGACTAATCAATGAATATAGTAAAGTGGCAGGATATAAAATCAACACACAGAAATCCCTTGTATTCCTATACACTAATAATGAGGAAATAGAAAGAGAAATTAAGGAAACAATTCTATTCACCATTGCAACGAAAAGAAGAAAATACTTAGGAATATATCTACCTAAAGAAACTAAAGACCTATACATAGAAAACTATAAAACACTGGTGAAAGAAATCAAAGAGGACACTAAGAGATGGAGAAATATACCATGTTCATGGATCGGAAGAATCAATATAGTGAAAATGAGTATACTACCCAAAGCAGTCTATATATTCAATGCAATCCCTATCAAGCTACCAACGGTATCTTTCACAGAGCTAGAACAAATAATTTCACAATTTGTATGGAAATACAAAAAACCTCGAATAGCCAAAGCAATCTTGAGAAAGAAGAATGGAACTGGAGGAATCAACCTACCTGACTTCAGGCTCTACTACAAAGCCACAGTCATCAAAACAGTATGGTACTGGCATAAAGACAGAAATATAGATCAATGGAACAAAATAGAAAGCCCAGAGATAAATCCACGCACATATGGACACCTTATCTTTGACAAAGGAGGCAAGAATACACAATGGAAAAAAAAACAATCTCTTTAACAAGTGGTGCTGGGAAAACTGGTCAACCACTTGTAAAAGAATGAAACTAGAACACTTTCTAACACCATACACAAAAATAAACTCAAAATGGATTAAAGATCTAAATGTAAGACCAGAAACTATAAAACTTCTAGAGGAGAACATAGGCAAAACACTCTCCAACATACATCACAGCAGGATCCTCTATGACCCACCTCGCAGAATATTGGAAAAAAAGCAAAAATAAACAAATGGGACCTAATTAAACTTAAAAGCTTCTGCACAACAAAGGAAACTCTAAGCAAGGTGAAAAGACAGTCTTCAGAATGGGAGAAAATAATAGCAAATGAAGCAACTGACAAACAACTAATCTCAAAAATATACAAGCAACTCCTGCAACTCAATTCCATAAAAATAAACGACCCAGTCAAAAAATGGGCCAAAGTACTAAATAGACATTTCTCCAAAGAAGACATACAAATGGATAACAAACACATGAAAAGATGCTCAACATCACTCATTATCAGAGAAATGCAAATCAAAACCACAATGAGGTACCATTTCATGCCAGTCAGAATGGCTGTGATCCAAAAGTCTACAAGCAATAAATGCTGGAGAGGGTGTGGAGAAAAGGGAACCCTCTTACACTGTTGGTGGGAATGCAAACTAGTACAGCCACTATGGAGAACAGTGTGGACATTCCTTAAAAAACTGGAAACAGAACTGCCTTATAACCCAGCAATCCCACCGCTGGGCATACACACTGAGGAAACCAGAAGGGAAAGAGACACGTGTACCCCAATATTCATCATAGCACTGTTTATAATAGCCAGGACATGGAAGCAACCTAGATGCCCATCAGCAGATGAATGGATAAGAATGCTGTGGTACATATACACAATGGAGTATTACTCAGCCATTAAAAAGAATACATTTGAATCAGTTCTAATGAGGTGGATGAAACTGGAGCCGATTATACAGAGTGAAGTAAGCCAGAAAGAAAAACACCAATACAGTATACTAATGCATATATATGGAATTTAGAAAGATGGTAACAATAACCCTGTATGTGAGATAGCAAAAGAGACACAGATGTATAGAACAGTCTTTTGGACTCTGCAGGAGAGGGCGAGGGTGGAATGATTTGGGAGACTGGCATTGAAACATGTATAATATCATATATGAAACGTGTTGCCAGTCCAGATTCAATGCATGATACTGGACGCTTGGGGCTGGTGCACTTGGGGATGGTACAGGGAAGGTGGGGGGGGGGGGGTTCAGGATGGGGAACACATGTATACCTGTGGCCGATTCATGTTGATGTATGGCAAAACCAATACAATATTGTAAAGTAAAAAAAATAAAAATAAATCAATGAGAAAAAAAAAAACAACACAGAGCCCTCAAAGACAAAAAAAGAAAAGAAAACTCTTACCAATTTAGTAAATTATACTTATAAAAAGGTAAATGTAAGACTTCTTAATAGTCCTAATGCAAATAGATAAACTTAGTAAGATTTTTACTTAAAGTTACAAGTTCAACGTTATTACGTAACTACCATTTTGAAATAAAATCACAAATAGACCAGATACTTTGATAGGTCAAATTCTCTTAAAATGCAAGTACCTTTGTATAAGTGTGTACAGATTCCTTATAAAATATTATACTATAAATTTAATTCTTTTAAACATTAGTGTGTATGTGTGCTAAGTCACTTCAGTTGTGTCCAACTCTTTGTGACCCTATGGACTGTAGCCTTCCAGGCTCCTCTTTCCATCAGATTTCCCAGACAAGAATACTGGAGTGCATTGTCATGCCCTCTTCCAGAGGGATCTTCCCAACCCAGGGATCGAACCCATGTCCCCTGTGTCTCCTGCATTGGCAGGTGAGTTCTTTATCACTAGTGCCACTTGGGAAACCCAAACATTAGTGTACAGAATTCTAAATCTTGGGGCTACAAAAGTACCTTCACGTTACTAAAATTATTTGGTCATCCAACAACTTTGAAGGATACCTTCTCAATAGTTAAGACTGAAAGACAATCAGTTTAGGGACAAGGATACATAACCCACTGAGCCTATACCATCCAGGTACCAGGTCACTCATGGAAATCTGAAGCTTCCACCTACCTGCTCCTTCACTTAGCTAAATTTGTATTTACTTGGCCCTTAAAATATTTATATGCATTCCTGTGTGGTTTTTTCAATCTTTTAGGCCATAAAATTCTTATATTTGTAGAAGTTAATCAGATGGTTTAATTAATTGATCTTCAATTGACTCTGGATCTCTCCATGGCTTGATCTGTCCCTATACTCACTGACTCCAAGGTCATTCTATATACAATGTCCAACAACCTAGGATGACATTTGCCCTCTCTTTATTCCTGCCTCTCATTTCTCAATCCCAATTAAGCTGGAACTAGGACAGGAAGAGAGAATAAGACCCTTCTCCTCGAGGTTATTGGGGCCAAAGATCAAGCCTGAGTTGGAGAAAAGGAAAGAGAGGAGATGAGCATCTTAAATTAAACTGATCTGAGCTTTTTAATAACTGAAGATGTCTGGACAACTATGGGATTTGCTTAAGAGGTCAGTGCACTCATGTGTGCATGTGCCTGCTGTGTCCCGTCCTACTCTTTCTGACCCCATGGACTATAGCCCACCAGGCTCCTCTGTCCATGGAATTCTCCAGGCAAGAATACTGGAGTGGGTTGCCATTTCCTACTCCAGGGGATCTTTCCAACCCAGGGCTCAACCCTGCTTCTCTTATATCTCCTGCATTGCCAGGAGGATTCTTTACCAAATGTGCCACCTAAGGGCGACTAAACAGTAGACTTGAAGATGATCAGAAAAACACTTGTTTGATGTTTATATGTTGTTGAGTTCAAATTGCTGAATAACATGTAATATTAGAGCAAGGACAAATATTAAGCCATTTATTAAGCCTTTTGTTAAGCCTTAAGAGGTGTATCACTATAATTGTCTCCAACTCTTAGAATATATGGACACGATCTTCCACATCACCTTCTTTGAGTCCCAATTGCCAATTCTGGAACAAAAAGAAAAATCCACTTCTATATCCTACTAAGGTCATCTCCTGAGTAATAAATATTTTACTCCATTACAAATACCCATAGGAAAGTCTCTGTCCATAATTTTGTATTTTTTTTCTTTTAAATTTTTATTGGAGTATAGTTGATTTACAAGGTTGTGTTCGTTTCTGCTGTACAGCAACATGAATTTACACATACCCTCTCTTTTGGACGTCCTTCCCACTCAGGTCACCACAGTAAGTTAGAGTTTTTGGTGCTATACAGTACGCTGTCATCAGTCATCTGTTTTATTCATAGCATTCATAATGTACATGTATATTTCTTGGGTCATCTCCAGATCATTCGTGTGTCTTTATCTTGATTTCACTCTCATGACCCTGTTTTCATGTTTGGGGTCCCTGAAGAGTCCAGCATATATCTGTTGAAGAAAAATTCATAAAGTATCCTGGATATGGGTCCCTTACCAGGGTCCCCAAGAAGATTGAAGCTCTCATCATGCCCTCCACTTTCTAAGAGCTTTATTCTTCATTTTATATTTAGCTGCCATTGGAGAGAGAAGGTGCCCTAATGAGAAAACCAATCAGTCAGAATCTGAACAAGCTGTACAAGCCCAGGCATGAAGGCTCCTTCTATGATCTATGCCCCAGGCTTCAAGGTCCTCTCCAGGGTCTATACCCAAGAGAAGCCCCTCACCTCACCACAGCTGTGCATCCAAAATAAGGGATAACTCCAGGTAGGGAACCAAAGTAAGGAGACCACAGAGGAAATTAAATCCTTTGATTGTAGTATATTAAGTCATTGCAGCACTCAAAGGAAGCCATTCATATCATCCAAGAAGCCCTGAATAAATGTTTCAGTAATGAGACTAGCAGAAAGGAGCTTGTCACCCTGTGGTAGTCTTTCTGCAAATAATTTGATTTAAGTTTGGTATCAGAGCATGAACCATGTTAAAATACAATTACAAAAGAAACAGGAATTTCATTAGTGAATTGCAAGGAATAACCCCGAACTGAAGAGGCTGGTGAAAGATGATATGTGTCAGCAGGGAGAAAAAGGGAAGAAGAGGCAGTGTGTGATAGGAGAAGCTGTCTGTCCCTCTGATGCCATCCTGGAAAGAAGATAGGGATGTCAACTTCAGGAATAAGGGGATAAGATGTCTTTCTCCTCTAGTTGGTATTCATGACCCTCTCAGGGGATCTGGAGCTTCTACCTCCTAAAAGAGTGACCAAGAGAATAACTGCAACACTGTACCACATCATCCCACCAACCGCCCATCCAACAAACTTGCCTCACTTCTCTGCTAATAGGACCTTAAGTGGCTTCAGAAAGTGTCATTTCTGAAATGCAGAACTTGGGTAAAAGAGAATTGGATGACTAGAGTTGAAGTCTCAACTCTATTATTTACTATCAATGTGATCATGCTTGTACCAGAAACTTATTAATAGCAAGTCACCTAATCCCTTTCTGAATCTGTTTCCTATCTGTGATAGAGAGGTGCCTGACATATAACAGGCACTCAGTAAACAACACAAGACTGGTTATCACTTGGTTCCAAATGGGTGGATTTTGTCAGTGGTCTCAAAGGTAGGGGATGCACAGAACCCAAATTTAAACCTCTTCTTGAAATAAATAAGAAAGCCATATGGCCCAAAGAATTGTTCATATCCAGTATCCCAGCCCTAATTATGCTAGTTATACCCTCTCTGTGTTCACTCAGGCTTGCTCTGGGCATCTCAGTCATTGCATTTAAATTTCTAGAGCTTGGGTCTATTCACACATCAGCCAGTCCCACCCAGCAGAACATGAACTCTTTTCTGGAAAGGTGTCTTATACATTTTTGTACGCCCAGCAGCCAGCACAGTGCATGTCATAGTGCTCAGCAAATATTTGTTAAATGAATGAAATAAGTCCCCCTAAATGAATGAAAAATGTCTCCAATAAGCATGGCTTCTAAACATTGTACCTCTGAGCACGTAGGCCTAGCATTTCCACATGATGCCATAAATGGATGAGGCTACCTCAATAATTCTACAGGATAAACTGGCTGCCTCCTGGGCTTTTCTCTTAAATGAAGACTGCTATCAAGGCTGCTAATATTGTTTCCCTGGGTGTACCACAGAGGATGCCAAACTTTATTAGTCTAAGGCGTTTGCTTCATGTAGCAACTTGCTTCTTAATGAGCTTGTTTATCTCACCATCTTGGATGTTAATATTATTGAGAGGGAAGCATTCTGATTGACTGTTACCAAGAAAAGATGAAAATCTCCAGGGAGAGCATGAAATATAGTCTATGTGCTAATATTAGTCAATAACTAAGCTCTGTTTCAAAAAAAGAGAAAAGAATGGGAATAAAGAGAAAGGAATGGGTTTAAGATGAGCAATAAAATAGGAAGTTGGAAAGGTGCTTTTATTTTCTTCTCTAAACTTCTGGCAAGATCCATGAACTAAACTGATAATCTGAAATTCAGCCTTGCAAGTTGAGCCTAGGGACCTACTGGGCTACTGGCTCATCTCTTAGCCACACAATTGGCAGGAAAAAATATACTCTGAACATAATAGCAAGGCTGAAAGTTGACCAGTTCATCCTTATCAATGTTTCCATTTGTAATTTGAGTTTTTGCTATAGTAGTCTACTTATCGAACTACAGCACTTCCCTCAGATAATAGTTTCTGTGCTGGTTATTCCGTTTGCTAACTGCCTGCCTCCCCAGGTCCATTCTTCACTCTCCTCTGCCCTGCTCTGTGACCCAGAGGCTGGTTCCTTTTTCTCAGGCTTCTGCTGAGGTAAGCAGCACAAGATGAGAGAGTGGGAAGTCCAGGTCCTCCTGTCCACCCTGCTGCAGCACCCAGTCACCTAGTAAGAACTGCCTGCTTCTAGGGCTACTGGTCCTTCCTGCTGACTCTCATTGAGCTCCAGTAACAGTCTTGTTCCTTTGCACCTGAGTCTTGGGGATGTAACAGCCTCCCACTGTGGGTAATCTCCAAGTGCCTCATTTTATCTTGTCTGTAGTTTTAACCTTGCCCACACCTCCTTAAATAGCCCTTTCACTCAACTTTCTTACTTTAAGCCACCTGAGATGAATACCTCTATACTCTAACTGTCTCAAGTCAGAGGATATGGTCCCTCATTATGCTTTTTTCAATTCATCTCCCTTTATAATGTTTTCACAGTTTCCTGAGTATTTCCAATTCCAACACATCTCAGCCCCACAAGGACTCTGTGAGGTCATCTCAGCCCCACAAGGACTCTTTGAGGTAGGTGGGGTGGGTTTTTATCCCCATTTCTAATCCTCCATCAGGTAAGAAAGCTGAGACTCAGAGGCTAAGCCACTTATCCAGTCACATAGGCCTCTCCCAAATGGGGAAAGACCCTGATGCTGGGAAAGATTGAAGGCAGGAGAAGAGGATGACAGAGAATGAGATGGTTGGATGTTATCGCCGACTTGATGGACCTGAGTTTGAGCAAGCTCTGGGAGTTGGTGATGGACAGGAAAGTCTGGCGTGCTGCAGTCCATGGGGTCGCAAAGAGTTAAACACAACTGAGCAAGTGAACTGACTGACCGAAGTGGGGAAAGGCTTATTAGAAAAATAACACATCAATCTATACTGAAACTATAGAACTTAAATCATTCTCTATTCTTTTTTCTTTCAAAGTTCTTGAGAAGGTAATAGGGAATGAGAACAAAGGAGAGATGGAAAGGAGAGATGAACCTAAGTAGAAGCAGGAGCACTGCCTCCATTTCAACAAGCTGGAAGGCAGGGTGTATGACCACAGATGCAGTGGTTTGAAAGAATTGGCTGAATGAGGACCTTGTTTTTCTCCAACTGTATCTGAAGAAAGATCATCAGGTAGGGAACAGTGACAGAGTTTGGAGGGAAAGAAGGAAAGTTTAAAATAGTCATATCAGCGAATGGGAAGGTAACTTTCTACATTTAGAAAAATACAAATGGATTGCTTAGCTAATGTATTCTTTTGAGATTTATGGTCATACATTTAAAGAAGTTCAGTAAGCAGAGTTATATGCATACTTTCTTCTCCCTCTCTTTTCTCTCTCTCTCTGTATCTCTCTGCCTCTGTCTCTCTCTCTTCAATGCTCAGCTTCTCTGCTGTGGGCATAGAGTAAATAAATGGTTGATTTTAACCAGGTTGGAACTTTGCAAGTTGTTTACCATAAGGGGTGGGGAGAGAAATTAAAATATTTTGTAAAGCAGTGCTAGAATATGGAATCCTAGAGAAGAGGAAATGATAACATGATAAAGATAAGGACAATAGAAAAACTGGTAGTACCAATGGTTGGTGATCTTAATGGGGTAGAAGGTTGAGTAAATTAGTTGGAAGGATAGAACTTTGTACTTGAAATTGAGATTTGGATGACCTTGTTATCCCTAATGTCTTATTCTTGTTTTTAATCTTGGCATTCAGTGCAGTGCTTGGCATATAGCTGGCAGCACCAGAACGAAGTTTGCAAAAGTGAATGCATCGTCAGTCTCAGGAGAAAGCAAACTGTGGAAGGGGAAAGATAGCTTGCCTCTGGTGTTCATTTATTTACTGTGCATATTGCCAGTTAGCCCTTTCTCCTTCCTCTATCCCTGTCTTTTCTCACTCTCTCACACGCACATACACACAATACTCTATCTGTGCTAAGTCACCTCAGTCATGTCCAACTCTTTGTGACTCTAAGGACTGTAGCCTACCAGGCTCCTCTATCCATGGGGATTTTCCAGGCAAGAATACTAGAGTGGGTTGCCATGCCCTCCTCCAGGAGATCTTCCCGACCCAGGGATTGAACCTGCATCTCTTATGTCTTCTGCGTTGGGATGTGGGTCCTTTACCTCTAGTGCAACCTGGGAAGCCATGTTTCTCTGGACTTCTGACTTTTAGTCTCTTATTTCAACCTGCCTGCCTGAGCCTAACATGCCATTCTTTTTTTTTTTTTTTTTTAACTAAATTTTATTTTATTTTTAAACTTTACAATATTGTATTAGTTTTGCCAAATATCGAAATGAATCCGCCACAGGTATACCTGTGTTCCCCATCCTGAACCCTCCTCCCTCCTCCCTCCCCATATCCTCCCTCTGGGTCGTCCCAGTACACCAGCCCCAAGCATCCAGTATCGTGCATCAAACCTGGACTGGCGACTCGTTTCATACATAATATTATACATGTTTCAGTGCCATTCTCCCAAATCTCCCCACCCTCTCCGTCTCCCACAGAGTCCATAAGACTGATCTATACATCAGTGTCTCTTTTGCTGTCTCGTACACAGGGTTATTGTTACCATCTTTCTAAATTCCATATATATGCGTTAGTATACTGTATTGGTGTTTTTCTTTCTGGCTTACTTCACTCTGTATAATAGGTTCCAGTTTCGTCCATCTCATTAGAACTGATTCAAATTATTCTTTTTAATGGCTGAGTAATATTCCATTGTGTATATGTACCACAGCTTTCTTATCCATTCATCTGCTGATGGACATCTAGGTTGCTTCCATGTCCTGGCTATTATAAACAGTGCTGCGATGAACATTGGGGTACACGTGTCTCTCTCCCTTCTGGTTTCCTCAGTGTGTATGCCCAGCGGTGGGATTGCTGGATCATAAGGCAGTTCTATTTCCGGTTTTTTAAGGAATCTCCACAGTGTTCTCCATAGTGGCTGTACTAGTTTGCATTCCCACCAACAGTGTAAGAGAGTTCCCTTTTCTCCACACCCTCTCCAGCATTTATTGCTAGTAGACTTTTGGATTGCAGCCATTCTGACTGGTGTGAAATGGTACCTCACTAACATGCCATTCTTCTGCCCTCTGTTTCCTGTAATGGCCCCTATCATCTCCTCAGTGAGACTTTTCTGGAGTCCTGCCGTTGTGAGCAACCATGCCATATCATTGAAGCCATTGCTATGGCACTTGCTTCATTTTGCCTTAATGATTGACTTTTAAAATTTGATTTATTTCTGTTTGATCTATGTGCATTTAATTTTTTAAATTAATTAATTAATTTTAATTGGAGGATAATTACTTTACAATATTGTGATGGTTTTTTACCATACATTGACATGAATCGCCTCAGGTACACATGTGTCCCCCCATCATGACCTCCACTCCCACCTCCCTTCCCACCTCATCCCTCTGGGTTGTCCCAGAGCACCAGTTTTGAGTGCCCTGCTTCATACATCAAACTTGCACTGGTCATCTATTTTACATATGGCAATATACATGTTTCAATGCTATTCTCTCAAGTCATCCCACCCTCACCTTCTCCTACATAGTCCCATAGTCTGTTCTTTATATCTGTGTCTCTTTTGCTGCCCTTTTCCAAAGAAAGGCATTATGTAATCAAATGGTAAATCAACCAGGTTCTGGCTTAGGGCAAAGGAGACAATAGAAGTAATGAATAGTGAACTTTACTTGAGCTCAGAAAATAAATAAATACCTGTGTTTATCAGCAGAGAAGGAAATTAAAAGTACAGACTCTAAGAATTGAGCTATTAGGTTAACATTTCCTAAATGACAGAATAGAAATCCTTGCACTCTGCTCCTCTGTCTCTCCAGCTACTTTCTGAGCTCTAGCCACAACAAATCTACTAATTTATGCTCAACATATTAAAAATAATATCAACAGTAACCATAACATTTGTATAATTTTTAATTGTTTTTTCACACTTGTCCCACTTATTTCCTACATTCTATGATGTCTCATTTATAAACACCCATTTTTACTTGTAAAAACTCATTTTTATAGGCAAACAAACTAAGGCACTAAGAGATTATGGGATTTGTCTAAGGATATACAGCAGTAAGTAGGCAAACTAAAATCTCAATTCCAAATAATTTGAATCCAAATCTCAGTAGACGCAGAGAAAGCCTTTGACAAAATGCAACATCCATTTATGGTAAAAACTCTCCAAAAAGTAGGAATAGAAGGAACATACCTCAGCATAATAAAAGCTATATATGACAAACCCACAGCAAACATTATCCTCAATGGTGAAAAATTGAAAGCATTTCTCCTAAAGTCAGGAACAAGACAAGGGTGCCCACTTTCACCACTACTATTCAACATAGTTTTGGAAGTTTTGGCCACAGCAATCAGAGCAGAAAAGGAAATAAAAGGAATCCAAATTGGAAAAGAAGAAGTAAAGCTCTCACTGTTTGCAGATGACATGATCCTCTACATAGAAAACCCTAAAGACTCCACCAGAAAATTACTAGAAATAATCAATGAATATAGTAAAGTTGCAGGACGTAAAATCAACACTCAAAAATCCCTTGCATTCCTATACACTAATAATGAGAAAATAGAAAGAGAAATTAAGGGAACAATTCTATTCACCATTGCAACAAAAAGAAGAAAATACTTAGGAATACTAAAGAAACTAAAGACCTATAAAAACTATAAAACACTGCTGAAAGAAATCAAAGAGGACACTAAAAGATGGAGAAATATACCATGTTCATGGATTGGAAGAATCAATATAGTGAAAATGAGTATACTACCCAAAGCAATTTATAGATTCAATGCAATCCCTACCAAGCTACAATGATATTCTTCACAGAGCTAGAACAAATAATTTCACAATTTGTATGGAAATACAAAAAACCTCAAATAGCCAAAGCAATCTTGAAAAAGAAGAATGGAACTGGAGGAATCAACCTGCCTGACTTTAGGCTCTACTACAAAGCCACAGTTATCAAATCTCATAAGCTTTTGACTTTTCAAATTACTTCTTAAAGAATTCCAGGATGCCACAAGGGTGTATATTGCTCTAAATTTCATATCAGAGGATTGAAAGATGGGGGCCCCAAGGAACTTGGTTGACACAAACCCAGAGAACCCAGGCCTCTTGTTCCTCAACCTAGAACATCTTCAGCCAAGACACAGCACTCCTCTGGGTAGTAAAAACATGGAAAATCTTTTCAACTTTTCATTCTGAATCCTCTATTCTTCATCAACAAGGGGACCCATATCTTGAGTTCTAAGGTAATCCATTAAAAACAGGTGCATTTGGGGAACCATTGCTTCTGAGGAGAAAGTGGCTTCCATTCAAGGAAAATTGGTCACATGAAAGAGATCCTTGGAAGAGAGTCATTCTGAGGTCAGAGGTGAGGGGCTATTCAGTTTCCTGAGTCTGGAGGGTTATGGGGGTGGGAGCTTTAGCTATAGACTTAACATGGAGTGCTAGCAAAGAAATTTAAAAAGAAAAAAAAAATGGAAGCAGAAGTAGATTCTTAAAAATCCTTCAGTGTTTTTCTTTTATTTAAATAAACTGAGTATGATGAAAGGTTAGTGTGAAGAAGAAAAATAAAACAGACATAAAAATTAATTTGCTGGAGGCAGACATCTGCACATAAAGAATTAAGAGTAGGAAGTTCACTCAATTTTGTTTCAGTTTCCACATCTGTCAAGTGAGATAGAACTGGCTTGCCCTGCACAACTGAGGGATTATTTTTGTGATCCAGCAAGATCACAAGGTTTTCTCGATGTACTAAGGCAGCCAACGATTGCCTTGGGACCACTAGTAGACATCTTATGCCACGTGTGCCTTCAATTCATGTGACACTTTTCTTTCAAACCAGAACCCAAGAGTATTCTCAACATTGTAACTGATTCTATGAGAAGTTTTAAATTTTGTTTACATTTTGATACTAATCTAAAAAATAAATATTACTCTAAGTATTTTTTAAAAACCTTCTAAAGACAACCTCATGACCTAGTCCTGCCCCTTGATCTCTGTACCCACATGTAGGCTTGTATGTAATTACTTTGCTGGTTCATCCTCTTCTCCTTCAACTCTCAAAGATAGAATGTCCCCTACCCTTAATCTGTCAATGCCTCTGACTCTGCTCCTTGGTTATTTTCTCTTCTTCATATATTCTCATTCATTCAGTGATCTCATTCAATCACATGGTTTTAAGTATCACATATAATCTGACAACACCCAGAGGCACTGTATACCTCTGGCCCACATCTTTTGCCTGAACATCAGCTCAACTGATGTTCCACTTGGATATCCCAAAGAGTGATTTATATCTTTTCAGATATAACCAGAACAGTTCTGGATGATTCCTGTTGTTTCAGCATGATTATTAATAGTGTCTTCTTTGTCTCAAAAATGTCCTGGTTTGGACAGCAAATTATGATCACCCTGCCGACAGGCTTCCCAAACTTAACAGGTCCAAACTGAACACTGATATCCAGAAAATGGCCCCAGGCAGTTGTCTTCCCTATTCCAGTCAGTTCAATTCAGTTCAGTTCAGTCGCTCAGTTGTGTCCGAGTCTTTGCAACCCCATGAATAGCAGCATGCCAGGCCTCCCTGTTCATCACCAACTTCCGGAGTTTACCCAAACTCATGTCCATCGAGTCGGTGATGCCATCCAGCCATCTCATCCTCTGATGTGCCCATCTCCTACAGCCCCCAATCCCTGCCAGCATCAGAGTCTTTTCCAATGAGTCAACTCTTCAAATGAGGTGGCCAAAGTACTGGAATTTCAGCTTCAGCATCAGTCCTTCCAATGGAAACCCAGGATTGATCTCCTTTAGGATGGACCGGTTGGATCTCCTTGCAGTCCAAGGGACTTTCAAAAGTCTTCTCCAATACCACAGTTCAAAAGCATCAATTCTTCAGCGCTCAGCTTTCTTCACAGTCAAACTCTCACATCTATACATGACCACTGGAAAAACCATAGCCTTGACTAGACAGACCTTTGTTGGCAAAGTAATGTCTCTGCTTTTCAATATGCTATCTAGGTTGGTCATAACTTCCCTTCCAAGGAGTAAGCATCTTTTAATTTCATGGCTGCAATTACCATCTAGAGTGATTTTGGAGCCCCCAAAAATAAAGTGTGACATTGTTTCCACTGTCTCCCCATCTATTTCCCATGAAGTGATGGGACCAGATGCCATGATCTTCATTTTCTGAATGTTGAGATTTAAGCCAACTTTTCCACTCTCCTCTTTCACTTTCATCAACAGGCTCTTTAATACTTCTTCACTTTCTGCCATAAGTGTGGTGTCATTGGCATATCTGAAGTTATTGAGATTTCTTCTGGCAATCTTGATTCCAGCTCGTGCTTCTTCCAGCCCAGCGTTTCTCATGATGTACTCTGCATATAAGTTAAATAAGCAGGGTGACAATATACAGCCTTGACGCACTCCTTTTCCTATTTGGAACCAGTCTGTTTTTTCATGTCCAGTTCTAACTGTTGCTTCCTGACCTGCATACAGATTTCTCAAGAGGCAGGTCAGGTGGTCTGGTATTCCCATCCTCTTTCAGAATTTTCCACAGTTTATTGTGATCCACACAGTCAAAGGCTTTGGCATAGTCAATAAAGCAGAAATAGATGTTTTCTGGAACTCGCTTGCTTTTGCCATGATCTAGCAGATGTTGGCAATTTGATCTCTGGTTCCTCTGCCTTTTCTAAAACCAGCTTGAACATCTGGAAGTTCACAGTTCACGTATTGCTGAAGCCTGGCTTGGAGAATTTTGAGCATTATTTTACTAGTGTGTGAGATGAGTGCAATTGTGCAGTAGTTTGAGCATTCTTTGCCATTGCCTTTCTCTGGGATTGGAATGAAAACTGACCTTTTCCAGTCCTGTGGCCACTGCTGAGTTTTCCAAATTTGCTGGCATATTGAGTGCAGCACTTTCACAGCATCATCTTTCAGGATTTGAAAGAGCTCAACTGGAATTCCATCACCTCCACTAGCTTTGTTCGTAGTGATGCTTTCTAGGGCCCACTTGACTTCACATTCCAGGATGTCTGGCTCTAGGTAAGTGATCACACCATCGTGATTATCTGGGTTGTGAAGATCTTTTTTGTACAGTTCTCCCATGTATTCTTGCTGCCTCTTCTGCTTCTGTTAGGTCCACACCATTTCTGTCCTTTATCGAACCCATCTTTGCATGAAATGTTCCCTTGGTATCTCTAATTTTCTTGAAGAGATCTCTAGTCTTTCCCATTCTGTTGTTTTCCTCTATTTCTTTGCATTGATTGCTGAGGAAGGCTTTCTTATCTCTCCTTGCTATTCTTTGGAACTCTGCATTCAGATGCTTATATCTTTCCTTTGCTTTTCGCTTCTCTTCTTTTCACAGCTATTTGTAAGGCCTCCCCAGACAGCCATTTTGCTTTTTTGAATTTCTTTTCCATGGGGTTGGTCTTGATCCCTGTCTCCTATACAATGATATGAACCTCCATCCATAATTCATCAGGCACTCTATCAGATATAGGCCCTTAAATCTGTCTCACTTCCACTGTATAATCATAAGGGATTTGATTTAGGCCATACCTGAATGGTCGAGTGGTTTTCCCTACTTTCTTCAATTTAAGTCTGAATTTGGCAATAAGGAGTTCATGATTTGAACCACAGTCAGCTCCTGGTCTTATTTTTTGCTGACTGTATAGAGCTTCTCCATCTTTGGCTGCAAAGAATATAATCAATCTGATTTATGTGTTGACCACCTGGTGATGTCCATGTGTAGAGTCTTCTTTTGTGTTGTTGGAAGAGGATATTTGCTATGACCAGTGCGTTCTCTTGGCAAAACTCTACTAGCCTTTGCCCTGCTTCATTCCGTACTCCAAGGCCAAATGTGCCTATTACTCCAGGGGTATCTTGACTTCCTACTTTTACCTACTCCAGTCAAAAGCAGTTAAATCCATCCAGTTTCTCAGTCCAAAAACTCTTAGTTCCACCCTTTCTCTCTCTCCACATTCAAACCAAAGGGAAAATCCCTTGGTTCTTTACAACACGATGGAGACTGACCATTAGCACTACCTCAACTGCTACCATTCTGGCCTACACCACTGGTGTCTTTCTTACACCTCTTTGCAAAATCTTCTAATCCAGCCCCTTCTCCACAGTCTATTCTTAACACACAAGCCAAGGTGCTACCACTTAAAGGCAGGTTGGATATTTCATGTCTCGACTCACTCATAGTCCTCCAATGAGATCCATTCTTCACAGAGTAAAAGCCAGAGTGCTCACAATGGCTCATGTGAGTGCAGGATATTTTGCTCCCCTGTTACCTCTCTTACTAATTTCCCCCATTACTCACTCCCATCTGGCATGACCAGCCTCTTTGACAGGCACTTACAGCCTCAGTACTGTCTCTTCCCTCTCCCTGCAAGTTTTCTTCACCTCTTTCAAATCTTTGCTCAAGTTTAACTTTCTCAATGAGTCCAAATGGCACCATTCTGTTTAAAATTGCCCCACCTTCCCACTCCTGATTCTCAGTCCATGTACCTTGCTTATTTTTTTCTGTTCATACTACTTCTTAGCTTTTAACACACAATATATTTTTCATATTTATTAATCTTTTTTGTTACTATCTCTCCCATTACAATGTAAGTTTCACAAAGGCAAAGCTATTTTTGTTTTGTTTTGTTTTATTCAGTGATGTAGTTTGAGCTCCTAGGATAGTCTCTGGAACATAGTAGTGGTAGTCGTGGTTCAGTTGCTAAGTCGTGTCTGACTCTTGCAACCCCCTGAACTGTAGCCTATAGATACTCAGTAAATAATTTTTAAATAATACAAAGAGGTTGGGCACAACTGAGGGACTAAACACACAGTTTATCTTCCCTAAGCCAAGAAGAAAATAATTTAGGAAAGAAGTATTACAAAGACCCTGATGCTGGGGTAGATTGAAGGCAGGAGGAGAAGGGGATGACAGAGGATGAGATGGTTGGATGGTATCACAAACTCAACAGACATGAGTTTGAGTCAACTCTGGAAATTGGTGATGGACAGGGAGGCCTGGCGTGCTGCAGTCCAAGAGGTCACAGAGTTGGACACGACTGAGTGACTGAACTGAACTGATTACAAAGATGATATTTGATGTCAGAGGGTAAATGTTTCTCACTGGTTTGAATTTTTTAAAATGACAGAAATGAATCATCAAATGGCAGATGAAAGCATAAGCATGAAAAACTCAGAAGAATTATGCCTTAGCATTCAGTACCTTATTCACATTTAGAGAGTCCAATTAGTTTCACAAACCAACAACTATCACATAAAGTAATATCCATTTGAATTGTATTGCATTTTAGCTTCATTTAGATTTCACTTATGAAAATATTTTGGTTTTATGATTGTATAGAAATTAATAAGCATATAGAGTAGTTTCATATATAGTCATTATTTAAAACATGCACAAAATAATTTGTTAGTTCTCTGGATCATAAAAGGTTTTCTTCCTTTAAAAAAAGACCTGTCTGATAAAGTTTAGAAAAATGTTGATCTAGAGCATATTTTGGAGAAGACAATGGCACCCCACTCCAGTACTCTTGCCTGGAAAATCCCATGGGCAAAGGAGCCTGTTAGGCTGCAGTCCATGGGGTCGCAAAGAGTCGGACACGACTGAGAGACTTCACTTTCCCTTTTCACTTTCATGCATTGGAGAAGGAAATGGCAACCCACTCCAGTGTTCTTGCCTGGAGAATCCCAGGGACGGGGGAGCCTGGTGGGCTGCCGTCTATGGGGTTGCACAGCGTCGGACATGACTGAAGCGACCTAGCAGCAGGAGCAGCAGAGTATATTTGGCTTTTTAGGGCTGCACGTATCAGAGTGACCTCAACGTCGTCTCTCATCTGTCCAGATGTGAGGCAAATTTCACTCATTGGTAATTCTCTCTTCCAGGTCAGCCAAGCTCATTATCTCTCATCTCCTGCAGTTCAAAGATTTGCTTCATTAGTCCCTGAAGCATAGTTAAGTGCCCACCCTCTGCCAGGTGGTGACCCAGATGCTAGGCATGCAAACATGGAGATGGCAGGTGTCTGCTACCTTGAGCTGTTTTAACACCATCTTCCCCACAATCTAATACCATATGTGTAAATAGCACTTGTAGTTCACAAAGTGCTTCAATGTACATTCACTCTTTGAGGCAGGAATGTGAGGTGTAAGAACTGACAATCCCAGAGATTGACTCGTTTAGGTCACATGGCTAAAGTCAGAAGCCAGAATGCAAGCCTGAATGTTTAACCCTGTACTCTAAGTGATAGTTTCTGCCTTCTGCATTCACAGTGTCTTTGTCTCTATGTCACTCCCTCTCCAACCTGCTTGATTTCCATCAAGTATTCCCAGGACTTCTGATGCCTTCCTGCTTCTCAGTGGGAGGACCACAAATGCTGTTATACATCGTGAGCCCCTTCCTTTCTCTCTGCACTGTGAGGCTGCAAGAGCAAATCTAAAGTCTACAGTGTGGCATGCTCCAGGGCCATTGGTAATAACATGATTTCAAGTCCAGTGAGTGGTTAGTGTGCCCAGGTCATGTAAATACACTCATACTTATGAGTTTGAGGAAAGTCACATTATGGATCACAGAGGATGAGTGCTGAGTTCCTTTCCTTCCAAGACTATATCCTTGCTGCCTGATCTGATCTGCAGCAGCATGCTCTGCTGTAAATGCTCATCTGCCATCTGGACACAGAGTGTCAAACAGCACCCTCAGGACATCCCACCAGATCTGTTTCTTCCTGGCTTTGGCTAATGCCAACCCTTGAGCCCAGGAAAGTCCTGTGACAGCTAGGGACAGGTTTCACCTGGACTTAATGTTTTCAGCATCTGCAGTTGTCACAAGTACCTCATCCCACCATCAGCTAAAGCCCTGTGCTGTCTCTACAGCTTAGGCCATTCAAAACGAGTGGATTGTTTCCCTCTTTGTGTTTTTCTCCTATCAGTGCACCTGCTCAAAAACGCTGTAAATGGACACTTCACACACATTGGTGTTAGAAGGATTTTTTTTTTCCTGAATAAATACTTTGTGTCCAGATAGCACTTTTCTCCCAGAACTTTCTCAGAGACATTGTTATTCTCATTCTCATTTACTAACTGGATGAGCAAGGAAGTTTTGTCTGATAATAATACATTGAGAAGGGGTAGAATTTCCCAAGAAGTATGGTGTAAGCAAAGCATGAGTACAATCTCAGGACAGAGGGCACAGCATAGGGGGGCATGTGCCACTAGGTTTACAAAAATTAGTGAAAATGACATCTACTGGCCCACATGTGGTAAATGTCTAATAAACATTTGTTTACGAATGGTTGACGAAATGCCATCACACTCTCTTGCTGTGTCCTTGTTAACTGCACTGGGTGGTAAATTGCAGAGGGGCTGCAAAGCTCTCAACCTTACACAGCTCAGGACATAACAAAGGTTTCTAACTATAAAATCATGCCTCTTATTATTTGGAATCAGTTTAAAATCCTGATTCCATCACTTACCAACTGTATCATCTAGGCAGTATGTGGCAATAATAATAATACTCTTTTTGGAGTCCTGATGAAAATTAGAGTAATTTCCTAAAGGATCTAGCATAATGCCTGGCTCAAAATACAGGACTAATAAATGCCTTATTTTATACTAACCACCTCCAGATATGATCCTTATTATTTAGGAACGAAAAAAAAACTATTTTCAGGCAGCAGAACTGAATTGTACAGAGAGATGTAAATAAAATGTATCAAATAGAATACATAAAGGACATCACTAACCTATAGCAGAGGACCCCAGGGGTGATGGGAAGGTGGAGACTAGGATGCTGGATCAGACAGCCTTGGACCAAATGAGGGCATCCTTGGAAAATTCCTATTTGGTTTTCCCTTCAACCAATATACAGAGAAGGCAATGGCACCCCACTCCAGTACTCTTGCCTGGAAAATCTCATGGATGGAGGAGCTTGGTAGACTGCAGTCCATGGGGTCGCTAAGATTCAGACACTACTGAGCGACTTCACTTTCACTTTTCACTTTCATGCATTGGAGAAGGAAATGGCAACCCATTCCAGTGTTCTTGCCTGGTGAATCCCAGGGACGGGGGAGCTTGGTGGGCTGCCGTCTATGGGGTCGCACAGAGTCGGACACGACTGAAGCGACTTAGCAGGAGCCAACCAATATCTATTCTCTCTTCAGTTCCTTCTGTGATACACAGACTTTTCAGTGGTCCACATGGCACTGACTTTTACATAAGTTTCCATTAACTCTTCCTAACTTTCTCAACCTTGCTGCTGCTAAGTCACTTCAGTCGTGTCCGACTCTGTGCAACCCCATAGACGGCAGCCCACCAGGCTCCCCCATCCCTGGGATTCTCCAGGCAAGAACACTGGAGTGGGTTGCCATTTCCTTCTCCAATGTATGAAAATGAAAAGTGAAAGTGAAGTCGCTCAGTCGTGTCCGACCCTCAGCGACCCCATGGACGGCAGCCTTCCAGGCTCCTCCGTCCATGGGATTTTCCAAGCAAGAGTACTGGAGTGGGGTGCCATTGCCTTCTCCGTTCTCAACCTTACTCAACCATTAACAAGTGAGTCTCCTTCCTTGGTCTCAGTCTGGTCAACCACAAGGCTAACATCACAAGAGGCTGATGAAATTGGTGGTTCCAAGATCCTTCCTAGTGGGAAGGGATTCTGGAGTCATTCAGTGTTGAGCAGGAGCTGTACTGGTGTTGGGACCATGACACTGTGGTCATATGGTGGCGATATGGTGACCAGTCCTGATGCTCTCACAACTTTAGGTGGGGAAAAAGGCAAGCAAATCAATATTCAAGGATAATTTCTTACTGTAGATAGTTACAATCAATAAAGCTTTGTGAAGAGATGGTTTGGAACCATTCTTACTATCTACTGTTAACAGGTTCAGGTTCTGGTCTATATATTTTACAAAAGATATCTCATTTGATCCTGATAACAAACCTGGGATTATTAGTCCTATTTTAGAGTTGAAAAATTGGATTTGGGGAGGCTAAATAACATACCCAAGGTTTGATTAGCAGCAAAATAGAGTTAATCCGAGATCCATCCCATATCTTCCTATTATGCTATTCCTGGAAAGGTACAAAATGGCAGCAAGGAAAAGATAGATTGTCCTAGGCCCAAGAGCACAGTCTGGGAGGAGGGACTCTTAATCATCTTAATATTGAGCTCGGGGACTCCTTGTACATTTTCATCCATGCTTCTTTGCTCAGGTGTACCCCCCACTCTTCCTTACTGGGCACAGAGAACCTCTGCTCTCTGACCCTTTCCCATCATATCTCCTAAGAGTATTGACTCTGAGGTCAGACAGCATGGGCTCAGATCTCAGCTCCACCACTTACTGATGCGGAAAGTCCTTTGATGCCCATCATGCCTCAGTTTCCTCATGTATAAAATGGGAAGCAAAGCATTGCCTTTCTCACAGAGTTGCTGTGGAGATTCAGTGATTCCTTAATGTAAGACATGTAACTCAATGCCTGACAAGTGACAGATGCTCAGTAAACATGTGCACCTCATTGTCACTATCACTATTGCTACCATCTACAGAAACACTGGCTTTCTACCACACTCATCCTTTCACTATTCCCTAGACACACTTTGCCCTTTTCTATCCTCAGGTCTTTTGCTTAATCTTCTCTTCAGCTGAAATGCCCTTCATTCTTCCTCATAGAGTTTTGTTCTATTCATCTAGACTTTTATTTGTTGTTATCATATGTCACAGTATCCTCCACATAATAAATCCCCCAAAGCTCTCTGTTTAATCAGTAATTAAGTATATGTTAATAATACTACTAAATTTATGGTACATTAGAGTTTATCTAAAATCCAATAACTGTATAAAAATCAAAATTTCTTGATGCGGGGAACCCAACCTAGAGGGGTGGGATGGGGTGGGGGGTGGGTTCAAAAGGGAGGGGACATAGGTATACCTCGATTCATGTTGATGTATGGCAAAAACCATCACAGTGTTGTAAAATAATTATCCTCTAATTAAAAAAATAAAAGAAAAAAAGAAAAAATTTCTTATAGTGTCATGTTAGCTGATTGACTGTGAGATGCTAAAGTACTGTCTGAATCAAAGAAAATTTAAATTATGTACCATATAGTAAGAATGTGTGTGGTGTTATATTCTAACACTTTGAACATTAGTAACCAATTTATAAAATGTATAGCTTTCATCCTTCATCTTCTGTGCAAAAAGGAACCTAACAGTAATTGGTACTGATAATATCAACTTGAGTTTGAACTTCTAGCAACAATGACAACATCCACATGTAGATGTAAGCTTTTCCAATCTCCTTTCATCCCTCAAACGTCTCAACAAAGAGCACAAATGACTTCAGGGCAGAGCCTAGCGGAGGCCAGTCAGTATCTTGGAATACCATCCACAACAAGCTATGAAACACCAGAAGGAAAAAGTTGAAAAATCTGGATCCCATCCCCCCTCCCAGAATAGATGGTATCTGTCTCGGTCTCTCCCACCAAAGGAGACAGCGCCTTCAGTGGAAAGAATAAGCATTCTTCTTGGCATTAACTTCTATTCCCTTAGAAGTCTCTAATATAACTGTGAAAATTGATATCTGATGCTACCACAAGGCAAGACAACTGCCTCCAGGTCAGCCACTGGCATAATGTGGCCCAGTCCTGCACTGTGTTAGAACTTTGAGAATTCATGTTTGGATGCTGAAGTGCTGCACCATCCCCCTTCCAGTGGGCCATGTTGTTTCAGAACTCTTCACTATGACACATCCCTCTTCAGTGGCCCTACGTGGCATGACTCATAGCTTCTCTGAATTACTCAAGTCCCTACACCACAAGGCTGTGATCCATGAAGCAGAGTCAGTTTTCATTCCAATCCCAAAGAAGTGCAATGCCAAAGAATGTTCAAACTACCATACTATTGTGCTCATTTCACATGCTAGCAAGGTTATGAAAAATCCTTCAACTGAGGCTTCAGCAATACATGGACCGAGAACTTCCAGTTGTAGAATCTGGGTTTCTAAGAGTCAGATGAAATCAAGATCAAATTGCCAACATTTGCTGGATTATGGAGAAAGCAAGGGTGTTTCAGAAAAACATCTATTTCTGCTTCATTGACTATGTTAAAGCCTTTGACTGCATGGATCACAACAAACTGTGGGAAACTCTTAAAGAGATGGGAATATCAGACCACTTTCGTTGTCTCCTGAGAAACGCACATGCAGGTCAAGATGCAACAGTTAGAACTGAACGTGGAACAATGGACTGATTCAAAATTGGGAAAGGAGTATGACAAGGCTGTATACTGTCACTCTGGTTATTTAACTTATATTCAGTGTACATCATGTGAAATGCCAGGTCGGATGAATCACAAGCTGGAATCAAAATTTCTAGGAGAAATATCAATTACAGATATGCAGATGACACCACCCTAAGGGGAGAAATCAAAGAGGAACTAAAGAGCTTATTTAACTTACATGCAGAGTACATCACGTGAAATGCTGGGCTGGATGAATCACAAGCTGGAATCAAGATTTCTATGAGAAATATGCAGAGATACCAGTCTAATGGCAGAAGTGAAGAGGAACTAAAGTGAAGAGGAATTTAATCCCCCCAAGTGAAGAGGAACTAGAGTCTCTTGATGAGGTAAAATAGGAGAGTAAAGAGGTGGACTTGAAACTCAACATTAAAAAATCATGATCATGCCATCACTTCCTGGCAAATAATAGAAGTGGAAGAAGTGGAAAAAGTGGAAGCAGTGACAGAGTTTATTTTCTTGGGCTCTAAAATCACTGCAGATGGTGACTGTAGTCATGAAATTTAAAAATGCTTGCTCCTTGGAAGGAAAGCAATGACAAATCCAGTCAGCATTTTAAAAAGCAGAGACATTACCCTGCCAGCAAAGGTTCATATAGTCAAAGCTATGGCTTTTCCAGTAGTCATGTACAGATGTGAGAGATGGACCATAAAGAAGACTGAGCGCCAAAGAATTGATGATTTCAAATTGTGGTGTGGAGAAGATTCTTGAGAGTCCTTTGGACAGCAAGGAGATCGAATCAGTCAATCCTAAAGGAAGTCAATCCTGAATATTCACTGGAAGGACTGATGCTGAAGTTCCAATACTCTTACCACCTGATATGAAGAGCTGATTCTTTGGAAAAGACCCTGATGCTGGGAAAGATTGAGCATTGAAAGGAGAAGGAGGTGGCAGAAGATGAGATGGTTAGCATCATCAACTCAATGGACACGAGTTTGAGCAAACTCTGGGAGATAGTGTAGAACAGAGGAGCCTGGCATGCTGCAGTTCATGGGGTCGCAGAGTCAGACATGACTCAGCAACTGAACAACAACTGCTAAGTGCTGCTGACTAGGAAAGACTGATTTACTAACTCAACCAAAACAATTTAACATACCACCCAGAAGTCCCTTGATGAAGAATATAACAAAAGAAAACTGAAAAGTCAAGGAGGATAGGAAGAAACTTTTTGCATTCATGAAGGCAAGGAGGGAAAAACATATTTTAAACATTTCTAGAATAAGACTTTCTCCTTAAATCCAGTAATTTAACACTATTCTTAGTATATAGTATTTATTAATGAATTTAGTCATAAGCAACAAAAAGCTATAATACAAAAATAGTTCAAGGCTATGTTATATTCAGAGAAATTGTTTAAAAATCATACTTTGAATACAAAGAAAATTTACACTATTTTTATTTTAATAAAAACAGTAGCTGGTAATGAGAACTTGCCATGAACTACTGTTTGAAGCATTTTATATAAACTCCTTTAATTCTCACAGGAACAATTTGAGGTACTTGTCATCTTTATTTTATAGTAGGAGGTTAATATGTCCAAGATTGCACAACTAGTAAATGAAAGAAGTGAAACAAGAACTCAGGTGGTCTGGCTCCAATATCCACGTAGTATCTTTCCACTAAATACATGGTCAACAAATACTTAAAATTGATCCATTGGATTAGGAGATTGGGATTAAAATATATATACTACTATATATAAAATAGATAACCAATAAGACCCTACTCTGGGGCTTCCTAGGTGGCACTAGTGATAAAGAATCTGTCAATGCAAGAGACATAAGAGACAAGGGTTCGATCCCTGGGTCCAGAAGATCCCTTGGACAAGGAAATGGCAATCCCCTCCAATATTCTTGCCTGGAAAATCCCATGGGCAGAGGAGTCTGACAGGCTGCAGTCAATAGGGTCACATGACGGAGTGACTGAGAACACACACACACAGGAATCTATGGTATAGCACAGGGAACTATACTCAGTATCTTGTAATAACCTATAATTGAAAAGAATTGGAAAAATCACTTTACTGTACACCTGAAACTAACTCAACATTGTAAATCAATTATACCTCAGTAAAGATTAGAAAAAAAATAAATGTCATCAGTTTGAAAGGGCATCACAGTATTAGTGCATGGATCAGTCATTTCTCCATGCTCTCATTGCTTGGGATATTCGGATGCTAAGGTAGGGCCAAGAGTTGCGCATGTTCTTAACTCATCCCAGGAACTGCGGGAAGCAGCAGACAAAAGGCACGTGAGCCATAAGTCTTCAAGGGATAAATAACTTATCAGTTCAGTTCAGTTCAGTCGCTCAGTCGTGTCCGACTCTTTGCAACCGCGTGAATCACAGCACGCTAGGCCTCCCTGTCCATCACTAACTCCCGGAGTTCACTCAGACTCACGTCCATCAAGTCAGCGATGCCATCCAGCCATCTTATCCTCTGTCGTCCCCTTCTCCTCCTGTCCCCAATCCCTCCCAGCATCAGGGTCTTTTCCAATGAGTCACCTCTTTGCATGAGGTGGCCAAAGTACTGGAGTTTCAGCTTCAGCATCATTCCTTCCAAAGAAATCCCAGGGCTGATCTCTTTCAGAATGGACTGGTTGGATCTCCTTGCAGTCCAAGGGACTCTCAAGAGTCTTCTCCAACACCACAGTTCAAAAGCATCAATTCTTCGGTGCTCAGCTTTCTTCACAGTCCAACTCTCACATCCACACATGACCACTGGAAAAACCATAGCCTTGAGTAGACGGACTTTTGTTGGCAAAGTAATGTCTCTGCTTTTGAATATGCTATCTAGGTTAAATCCTAACAAAAAGCCACCACTGGGGGGTAACAGAAATGAACCCTCTAGGAGAAGCACAGCCACTAGCATTGTGTCCCTTTCCTGGAGCACAAGAATCTCTAAATTGAATCTGTTAAGCTACTGAGGAGTTCACCAATTAAGGACCATCATAATGGGCCGGCAGCTACCAAAGTTTCTGCAGGAGCTCTGAGGCTGCTAGCTTAGGAAGGGACAGTGAGAGGGTGTCCCTTTTTGAATGTGCTTGTAGATACTTCAGCAGCACTGAGCTCAGAACTGCTCTCCTTCCCTTGCTCTCTCCCAGCAGCACAGGATTCTATCTGCACTTGAGAAAAAAGTTTATTATTCTTCTCAAAGTGTGAGAGGAAATCCATTGAAATGCCAAGTAAGACTGATTATTCATCTTTTAAAAAAGTTTTATTGGAGTAGAGTTGATTTACAATTTTGTGTTAGTTTCAGATATTCAGCAAAGGGAATCAATTATACATATTCATATACCCACTCTTTTTTTATTCTTTTCCCTTATAGGCCATTACAGAGTGTTGAGTAGAGCTCCCTGTGCTACAGGAGGTCCTTATTAGTTATCTATTTTATATATAATAGTATGTATATGTCAATCCCAATCTCCCAATTTATCTGTCCCCTGGTAACAATGTTGGTTTTCTGCATCTGTAACTATTTCTTTTTAGTAGATAAGCTCATTTGTACACTTTTTCAAATTCCACATATAAGTGATATCATATGATATTTGTCTTTCTCCATCTGACTTAGCATAATTTGAAAAGATTAATGTTCCCCAATGTTCATTGCAGCCTTATTTACAATAGCCAGAACATGGAAGCTACCTAAATGTACATCTGCAGCGGAATGGATAAAGATGTGGTATATGTATACAATGAAAGATTGCTCAACCATAAAACACAATGAAACAATGTCATTTGCAGCAACATGCATAGACCTAGAGACTGTTGGTTGTTACACTGAGTGATAACCCGTCTTTAATCTATGGGACTTAAGTTCCTCTGTGGCTTCAGCATGTAACAGAGCTAGTCTCCCTAAACAACATTTTCTTTCTCAGACCAGCTCCAGAAGGCTGGAAAACATGGCCTATCACCATGTTTGTTTGTGAGATAGTGCTGAGAAGGTCAGCATGAAGGGTGGGTCTGGCACGTGGCCTTGGTCCTGTTCTGAAAGTTGACAGAGGAGGGACAGCCACTCTGTAAAGGAGGTCTATGCCTTGCCTCCCCTTGGGTGGAAAGCATTTAGGGTGCATGAGTCAGCCAGGTATGATGCCCTTCCTCTTTGGCCTTTAACTCCAAGAAACAGGAGTCAGCCCATGCTGTATTAAAGTTGCCTTCAGGAAAAAGAATCTTAAATCTATTGGAACTGCCACAATCCTACAGTCTTTGGCAACATGCCTGTTCCTTTAAATATGTATATTTTAACCTGTGCTTTTTACAAATCAAACACTATTAAACTATAGGGTAGAGAAAGCGGAAGAGGTGATGCTTATTTTCTAATGAAGAAGATGGGACTGTGCACACATAAGGGAAAAATAAACAGAATAATAAGTGGAAATGGGGAGGTGTATAACTAACTGGCCAAACTCTAGGTCAATCAGATATCCATGTTGAAGGGTGAAGAAAACTGCTTAAAAAGAAACCCTACCTTCTCACCTCTCCAGACTGAGAGAAGGTTCTGGGTAAGGAGAAGAAACTGGGAATTACATAGATATTGTTAAATTCCTGGCTAGAGCCCAGGACACAGAAGGGTCTGGCTGGGACAATCTTCATCCTCATTGACTGGGGTCAGGAGCTCTTGGACCCATGGAAGAATGCATTTCAGATTTATTTCTGGTACAGGGTCTGTCTGATGGTGGGAAGTGAGGTGGGAAACCAATGCACCGTTTACCTTGTCTTCACTCCTGTTCCAGGAAGAGGGCATTGGGAAGTGAACCCATTGCTGGTGGTATCTCCCTTGGGAAATGCCCGCAGGGTAGCCTTAGCAGAGAATATGGCCACAGAGAGCACTGGTCCGAAGTCCGACTTGTGGAATCTGTGCTCCCTGAGAGAGTTGCTTTGCTTATCCCATAGTGATGCCTCCTGACTTGCCTTCCAGACTAGGGCAAATGCCTGCCTACTTCTCTGGATGCATCTCTCAGGAGTCATGACAACTGGAAGGGTTCTTAGGGAGACAGAGGAAGATGAGACCAGCAACCTGCTGCCAGTTTGAGGTGAAAAAGGAAGATATATCATACTGGACAGTCTCTGAGCTTTCTGAGTACAAAAACTCTGGCAGCCTCTGATTGATCAGAGGCATCCCCAGAGACTCTAGCCACAGCTGAAACTCACTGTGTCAAAAGGATTTTATAGTGTTTGATGGAGCCACCATGGTTTTATGCACCATGCTTTCTGCTTGGTGCAACCTATTACAAAAACAGCTAAGTATATCATTCTGCTAAATATGGGGCGTGATTGTAAGGAGCATTCAGCTAATATGTTGATACATACCAGCTCCACAGTCTGTAAAGTGTGCTGCTGTTTAGCTGCACAGTTACTGCTCCAGGATCAATATTGGAGGCAAGGGGAATAGTATTCCCACTAGCAATTCCAAGAACCTTGCAAGAAGGGAAAATTTTAAGAGGCAAGCAAGATTCTCTGTCTCTGTTACAAAGTGCTAGTGACAATGTGCCCAGGTGGTAACCATTGCTTTTAAACATTTAGGAACTCCTTTATCCTATTAGAGAAAGTTTTGGTGACTTATTGGGCTAGACCTGGGGAAAGCAGAATTGGAGCAATATTTTTTTTTTATTTGCCCTTTTTTTTTCTTTTTTCATTCAGTCAATAATTACTGAGTATTAAGAACCATTCTAGACATTGTGAACAAAAAGAAAATAAGACCAGACCTCTTCTTTTAGTATCAGCATCACTGTTTTGGGGGAGAGGATAGAGGAGCACAAAAACCATTACAATAGCAAATTTAGAAGCTCATATGTGTGTGGAGATTTCCATGCTTTATTTCATTTAATATTCATAAGAAGTACACAAGGTAGATTGGAAAATTATTGTGTCAGAGCCCATCAGACAAAGACCAAAGGGAAAACCCTTGTAGTGAATAAAGCTGGGTTTTTATCTGTTAGAGCAAGGATATTATATACCATGGGGGCCTATGGAGTGTCTCAAAAGACAGGAAAGAGATCCTTTTACAGTTGTGGGAGCTTGAGTTAGCCATGAAATGGGCTTAGTAGGAATCAACTAGAAATTTACTGGAAGAGTCCATGGCTTTTTAGAACACATGGGTGCATTCAGAGTCACTGTTAAATCATTTTGTCTGTGGCCTTCTCTTGGACTCAAAGATTGGAATAGAGAGGTGTTGAAAGCGTGGGAGCTTAGCTAGTTTGTGGTGAATATCATGGTTTTGATTTGATATAGCTTATCTATTTTGCCAAATATAGTGCAGTCCATTATGAAAAATTGTGGCTTATTTTTCAATTAGTAGTACCCTCTCTCCACAGTCTAGCTGCCAGGGGGCAGCCTTTTCTCTTTATCAATCATTATTATTATTATTTCAATTTTACCAGTGAAGATATTAAGAAGCAGGATGCACCACAGTGTGTATCATCAAGAAGTTCCGCAGGGGCCCAGTCAAACCTAGGTCTCCTGACTTTTAAAAGAGGCACATAGCTACGCTACCTTGACCCAGGAAATCTGTTCAAATTGGAACTTCTCTCTTGCTCTAAACTTATTTACATGCCTTTTCTCCTTATCTCCCCACATCTATGACTGGCAACTGGAATTACAAACATGTAGTATTGTGACTGAGTGTGGTCCTTGGGAGTAAACTGTCCAGCTTCAAAACCTGGGTCTATCTTTTACTGGGTGAGTGGCCTGAGGCAGGATACCAACGTCCCTGCACCCTGATATTCCCTCAACTTGAAAATGGGAATAATATGGGTATCTCCCTCATAGGGTTATTACAAGAATTAAAAGGAGATAATATACCTGAAGTGCTCAGATAATATACCTGATGTACAGAAAGTGCCTGATTTAAAAGTTTTTACTATTGTTATCTTGTCATCTCCCTTTAATATCTAGTCCACCACCCTAACAATCTACAGCTCCTCAAATTTTAGTGTGAAATCTGGAGGTCTTGTTAAAATGAAGATCCTAATTCTGCAAGTCCACAATGAGACCTGAGATTCTGTGAGATTTTGTATTTCTGGGGAGCTCCTGGATGATGCCTGTTGGGACCACACTTTAAAGAGCAAGTAGTTTTTAGTGTGTGATTTCTTCTGCAACAGTGTTTCTTGAATCTTGAAAAATTACTAGAATGCAAATTCTTGGCCTGCCCTCACCAGACCTCTGTATCAAACAGTCTGGGACAGGACCAGCAGTCTGTGTTCGAATAAACCCTCCAGGGAGTCTGATGTTCACTACTACTGGAGAGTTACTGGCATGGAGGAGAGGGCAACACACCAGTCAAATTGCTTTCAGGATTTGCCATTTAACAGTTATGTGCCCTTAGAAAAGTCACTTAGTCTCTCTTAGCTTAGCATGAAACCCCTAAATAGTTCATTCTATACCCAGAAGGTGACCAAAATGGCAGTGCTTCACCTCCTTAAACTCCCAAATCCATGCTTCTCTACTGCTTTTGTGAAAAGAAACAAATCAGAAGTACTCAGGTCAGAAAGGTGTATTGACTATAATAAGATGATGTAAAAACACTGGGAAGCTAGCATATAATACATAATTAACAAGAGCTCAAATATATTAATGAATCATTAAATGAAGATGTGAATTATTATATATATAACATATCGTTGAAAAGCCCAAACCATTTCTTTACAAAAAAAAAAAAAAAAATCATTTTTTATTAGGTATGCATCCAAGTCTCCTTACTAGCTATAGACTTTTTCCATCAGAAGTGGGTGTCTGATCATGACAGCTTAATGAAGAGCTAAGGTGTTTTATTTTAGCACTATTAGTAAATCAATGAGGACAGCAAGCACCCAGGTAAAATGGCCCATTCATTCCAAGATGCAAGTACCTTTTATATGAATATTTCCCCAGCTTTTAAATTCTGTTACACAGTTAGGAATTAGCTGAGACACCCAAAGTTGACTGAAGCAGCCATTCTTACCTTAACATCTGGCCCTTCCAACTACACTAGATGTTTACATGTGAGGCTTTTTATCTGGCTCTATCAATACACTCACCAGCTGGTACAGTCTATAATTAGTCAAACCTACTTATGAATATGACTCAGTCACTCCCACCTCAATCAAGAAATATTGAGAAGGATGATAAGAGTTTTATTTTCTTGTGTATGTTTACCAAATCTAAAAAAATAAATGCAGTAATTATTATTGAAAGCCTATTAAGTTCAAGATATAGTGGCAGTTGCCAAAACTTTCTATATATCTTGCTGTTGCCATGAAACTATCTATAAGGTCCAAAGTAGGTACCTCCCAGACAAATCGCACCTCTCACATTTGAGAATAATTTTCAAATATAGCCAACTCAGGTAACTTTAACTAACCAACACAAATCTACCAGTCCCTGCAGAAGCAGAATATGATGTGGAGATGACCTTGAATCAATCAACAGAAAGCCTGAGTTATCATCTCAAGTCTACTACTAACCAGCTCCATGATCTTGCTTCTGCCATTTGGCCTCCAAGCCTCATTTCAGTTTTTGGCAAAGTGTGAATTTTGAGATGACCTCCATTTCTGACATTCTCTTTGGTGCTCATATACACACTCAGGTGAATGTAGCTATGCATTGTTCCTATGTCACTTTTCCGTGTACTTGCTTACCTTTTCTTCTTTCCCATCACTTACACTAGATGTAAAAATCTTTAGGATGGATGGTACCACCCAGGCTGCTTTTGAAACATCCTCTACAGAACATGGCCTCAGGGAGCTTTCATTTTATATAGCTAGCACCTGGCCAACTGTCTCTTTCCATTTCTAAACAACACAAGAAAACAACATTTGCTCCTACAAACATTTTCTTTCTTTGCTTTATGGCTGATCTCACTAGTCTAATGGATCTGTATTATTGACTTGTTATGAGGTGAGAAAGACTCAGAATTGTCCTGCCATCATTTTCAGAGAAAAGCTACAATCACACTGACAGACCTATCCTTCAGTGGGAAAGAAACTGGGAGGACAACCTGCACTGAGCCCCATCTCAGAAAACATGCTCACTCCCTGTTGACAGAGCTGATTGTTGGAGAAATCACTCACGTCAAAATTAGTGCTCCTCTGTGGAATCCCAGCATGTCTGTCACAGAGATTCTTATGTAGCCTCCTTCCTCATAAGAAAACCAAAGCTTTGAGATAAGAAGAGGTATGCCTAGGGTTACCTATCTGGTTAGGGTCACGGCAATTAGGATCTATCCATCTCTCCCTTCCACTCCCAGTATTCTAGGAGTTTGAATTCCAAGCCCAGAGAAAAAAATGTGGAAATATTAGAGACGGCAGACAAGGACAGTTGTTTGAAGGGCTTTAGTCCAAGGTATCTGTACTATGAAGCTGGTGCGTTGTGTTACAAGGTTGACAGCCTAGAAAATTATCAGACACAAATGCTGAACTTTGATATGGACAGGTGCCATGGAGAATACTCAGGGAAAGCTGTCAAAATATAATATGCTGCAGAAATGTTAAGCACAATAAAATATTCTGACTCTTTATGTGCACATACAGCAGAGAAATATTATAGCCTTAGAGGTCTAGAAACTGAACATGAGTCAGCAGCACAGTGATCCTGTTTAATAAAGCAAGAATGGATTTCGGAAGCACAGGCATAGAACATTAAACTCAGCACATTTGCAGGCTCTCGCTCTCTTTTATTATCCTCTAATTGTATCTTGTAACTAAGTCTTGTCTCCCCAATGAGATTAAAGGCTCCCAAAGGACCTGATTCTTCCCTTGTATCTTTTCACCACTAGCAAGAAAATATATGTTGAGAAAGAGAATTTAAAATCTTAGGAGAGCCCTGGTAGAATTCTGACTTTCTATAATTCCACAAGGAATTTGTTTAAATGACATGGATGTAGAAAAATGGAGCATGAACCCCAAATTAAAAAGGTTGGCCTAACATAAGACTACAAAAGAGATGATTGAGGTGACAGATAGTGACAGTGGTAACTGTCATTTGCTGAGTGTCTGTTAAGCCACAGGCATTGAATCTCACTTGACCCTGCAGGTTAGGTTTTAGTAACCCCATCTCATAGTTAAGAAAATTAAGACTCAGAGAACTTAAGTGACCTTGCTTACAATCATTAAGCTACTGAGTGACTGAGTTAGAACACAGAGCTGCCTGGCCCTGAATTTCAAGTCTTTTCCATAGGCCTGTATGTCATTCAAAGCATGGAGAACATGTGTATCCTGTCTGTGCTAGGATAGAGAAAGAACCCTTAATACAACAAGAGTATTTTTGACCTTGTGGGAGTAATATCATTCTGGCTAGGAGGGTGGTCATAGAGAACCCCCACCAACCCAGCCTCACAAACATGGAGGTCGAGTTGTAGGCACATAGGGTTGGTGCAGAAAGACCCTTGGCAGCTGGTGCTCAGACAGCTGTCTGAAGTCCTAGAGTCAAATAAAGATGCAAGGCCCAGTTGGTCTGGAGACTGGTCAATTCTGTCTCTATTTGTCCTCCTCCCATGTCCCTTTGGCTCATCCAGCTGCTCTCTGTGAAGAAACTCAATCACTATCCTTGTCACAATGAAATAAGGCATCTTGAAATACACTTCTTCACTACAAGTTGCAGAGAGAAACAAACAAGAAAGGATTCCTGTTATAGGAAAAGAGTGAAGAGAAATAGAACAAAATGTTAAGTATTGGACATAAAATTGTTTTTTACTTCCCCTATATCTTCCTAAATTTTCTAGATTTTCAAAATAAAAATGCTCTTTTTTGTAACTAGATAGAATATTACACACATTTACAATAAAAATTGAATAATAATACACAAATTTAGAAATAAGTAAATTAACCACAAGAGATTTCTTTGGAAAATGCAGACAATGATTGCTTCTGTTGAATTATCATCTTTTCTAGTATTTCCCAATGCTGAATAATCTTCATAATTTAATCCCATTCTTGAGATCACAAACATCTTTCTTCCACAACATAAATTATAACTACAAACATAAAATTAAACTTTCAAAAATTAAAATAAAAAATATATAAAGAATTTTTTTTTTAATGTCAACAAAATGTACAAACTGTAAAGTTGACTAACACAGCAGCAGCTTCGGAATACAGACACAGGCAGTAAACATACTGGTGGTGGTCACAGAGGTCACGCATCAGGCGAAGGTGCTTCCTGCCTGGAGAAATTTGAGCCATGCTAGCTAGAACCCTGGAATGTGCAGGAAAGCAGCTGAGGGTTCCATTTTACTGTGGTGCTGGGAACTCCAGGGCAGAGATGTCTTACCTCTAAACTATCAACACGAAGAAGAGAATAACTCTCCAGGCAAGAAGACATGCATCGACAGCCACAGTAGAGAGTTTAGGCTTCCCTCATTTATCTCAGTGCAGCTGTGTGCGTCTGGTCTCAGAAATATCTTTTCAAGTAGAACCATTTTGTCATTCAAGTCAAGATGTCCTGGAAGATGTTCTAGAGATTTAATAGATGCCCCTCTGAACCAACAGACCTGAGGGAAGGCTGATGAGGCAACTCTGTAGTGGGTTCTCTGAGCTGGAGAGATAAGCAGTCATAAAATCACTATCTAGACTTGTCACTGAACAGTGCTTCAGAGTAGAATTTCTCAAACTTCGTGCTCATAGGAATCACTTGAAAATGTTACAATACACATTCTGATTCTGTAGATGGGTTTCTGTGTTTCCATCAGCTTCTAAAAGATGCTGATGCTGATGATCTGAGGACCACATTTTGAGGAGTTAGGCACTCATATGTTTCTCCTTTTTTTTCCTGTTTTTGGCTGCACTGCATGGCATGTCAGATCTTAGTTCCCTGACCAGGGATTGAACTTGTGCCCCCTGCAGTGGAAGCCTGGTGTCTTAATCACTGACTGCCAAAAAAGTCCCAAGTATATTTCCTCTTGAGTGTCTATTTTGGATTAAGATTGAATAATTGTGGAGGTGGAATCTGGTTTTGAGAAAGATTGTAAAGTGTGTGAAGCAACTTCAAGATCCAGAAGAAAAGTTGTATAATCAGTTAATGTTGTCTGGTATGTGGAAGAAAGGGTAATATTTCGTTATCCTTGAGTTATTTCTGTGTTCTCATTCCTAGAATAATTGACTCAGACATCCTCTTGTAATAAGTATGGTTCGACCAGATATTTTCTGAAAGGCTAACTCATCTCACACGCTAGTAAAGTAATGCTCAAAATTCTCCAAGCCAGGCTTCAGCAATACATGAACCGTGAACTTCCTGATGTTCAAGCTGGTTTTAGAAAAGGCAGAGGAACCAGAGATCGAATTGCCAACATCCACTGGATTATGGAAAAAGCAAGAGAGCTCCAGAAAAACATCTATTTCTGCTTTATTGACTATGCCAAAGCCTTTGACTGTGTGGATCACAATAAATTGTGGAAAATTCTGAAAGAGATGGGAATACCAGACCACCTGACCTGCCTCTTGAGAAACCTGTATGCAGGTCAAGAAGCAACAGTTAAAACTGGACATAGAACAACAGACTGGTTCCAAATAGGGAAAGGAGTGCATCAAGGCTGTATATTGTCACCCTGCTTATTTAACTTATATGCAAAGTACATCATGAGAAACGCTGGACTGGAAGAAGCACAAGCTGGAATCAAGATTGCTGAGAGAAATCTCAATAACCTCAGATGTGCAGATGACACCACCCTTATGGCAGAAAGTGAAGAGGAACTCAAAAGCCTCTTGATGAAAGTGAAATAGGAGAGTGAAAAAGTTGGTTTAAAGCTCAACATTCAGAAAATGAGGATCATGGCATCTGGTCCCATCACTTCATGGGAAATAGATGGTGAAACAGTGGAAACAGTGTCAGACTTTATTTTTGGGAGCTCCAAAATCACTGCAGATGGTGACTGCAGCCATGAAATTAAAAGATGCTTGCTCCTTGGAAGGAAAGTTATGACCAGCCTAGATAGCATATTGAAAAGCAGAGACATTACTTTGCCATCAAAGGTCCGTCTAGTCAAGGATAGACTAGTCTAGTCTAGTCATAGTCTAGTCATAGACTAGTCTAGTCTAGTCATATCTAGTCAAGGATATGGTTTTTCCAGTGGTCATGTATGGATGTGAGAGTTGGACTGTGAAGAAGGCTGAGTGCCAAAGAATTGATGCTTTTGAACTGTGGTGTTGGAGAAGACTCTTGAAAGTCCCTTGGACTTCAAGGAGATCCAACCAGTCCATTCTGGAGGAGATCAGTCCTGGGTGTTCTTTGGAAGGACTGATGCTAAAGCTTAAACTCCAATACTTTGACCACCTCATTTGAAGAGTTGAGTCATTGGGAAAGACCCTGATGCTGGGAAGGATTGGGGGCAGGAGGAAAAGGGGACGACAGATGATGAGATGGCTGGATGGCATCACCAACTCAATGGACGTGAGTTTGAGTGAACTCTGGAAGTTGGTGATGGACAGGGAGGCCTGGCGTGTTTCAATTCATGGTGCGCAAAGAGTCGAACACGACTGAGTGACTGAACTGAACTAGAAGTAGCTGTGATGCAAGGAAAAGAGCACTTATCTTGGAGTCAAAGATTTTACCTATGACTCCCAGTTAGTCTTTCTGAGTCTCTCAGAGACTCAGAAGTGAGAGGATCCAATGGCATGATCTTAGTTTTTTTAATACTGAGTTTTAAGCTGGCCTTTTCACTCTTCTCTTTTTGCATAAAAAGGCAAAATGAACTAGGTATGTAACTGCTAAAGAGATTCCAACAGCTAGTTGCGGTTGAGTGGAAACAATCCAGGAAGACTTGCAGGAAGTTAGTATTGAGCTAAGACAGGAAAGAAATGAGGACTGTGGATTGATAGAAAGGATGAACAAATTGCTTAAACAATCTAACTCATTTTCTCATGTGTAAAAATGAAGATTAAAATAAAACTTCACTGGACTCCTATGGAGATTAAATGACATAATGGATTTACAAACTTAGCACAATGTCTTACACAGAGTAAGTACTCACTGCTTGATTTTTTTAACCCTTACTGTCCCCCCCCCCAATTTGAATGAGTAATATGAACTCATGATTCAAAAATTATCAAAAACATGTGATAAAGTACACATTGACAAGTCCTTGCTCTCATGTCTCTTTCCTTTCAGAAGATTCTCCCTTTCCACATGGGTAGCTAATCTTAGTAATTTGTATTTCATTATGCAGGTGTAAGTATATGCAAATCTGTATTCTTATTCCAGCTTTCTTACATGAAATGTAATGTATGATATACATTATTCTGCACTTGAATGTTTCACTTTCTTCTTTTCATATAAGTAATTAGATAACTTTTCTCTATCTTTTAAAATGAATATGATGCTTCTGTGTGGTTGTATCATAGTTTATTTTTTATTGAGACATAATTGACATATAACATTAGTTTCAGGTATACAGCATTCAATATTTGTATATATAGCAAATTGATCACCACAGTAAGTTTAGTTAACATGCATATTTGCAAATTTCTTTTCCTTGTGATGAGCTAGCCTCTCTTTGGGTCACTGTTGTTGCTGTTGTTCATCACAAAGTTGTGTCTGACTGTTTGTGGCTCTTAGACTGTAGCCTGCCAGTCTCCTCTGTCCATGAAATTTCCCAGGAAAAAATATTGGAGTGAATTGCTATTTCAGTCTCTAGAGGATCTTCTTGGATCAAGAATTAAACCCAAGTCTCCTGCATTGGCAGATGCATTCTTTACCACTGAGCCATCAGGGAAACCCCTCTTAGAGTTATACCATAGTTTATTTATCCAGTCCCTTATTGATGGACATTTGGAGTTCTTCTTATAAATATGTTACAATGAATACCTTCTGTATGCCCATCACTTTGTGTGTGTGCATTTAACTCTATAAGCTCAGTTTCTGGAGGTAGGACAAATGCATTCATAATTCTGATAAATATTGGCAGATTTCCATCCATGAAATGGGGGTTTGTACTGTTTGATACTCCTGTCAGCTTATGTCTTCACAGCTTGGCCAACAGATTGTGCTGTCAACCTTCAAATGTTGATACAACCTTCACCAGTTATTCTACCAAATTCTTTCATTAATCAGGTCTATTTCTAAACTTCATGTTATGCTCTGTTTTCCCATTAGGTATTATTATAACCCTGTTTTTATTATTGAAGTTGTATAACACATGCTATTGTCTAGAGAGACTAAAATTTCCTAATTGCTCTTTGTTTTCAGAACTTTTCTGGCTATCCTTGTTTGTTTATTTTTCCATATGGATTTTAGAGTCAACCTGCCCAATTCCAGGGAAAGAGAGAGGGAGATCTTTGTTATTGCTTTTATTTGAATTAAATTAGTTGTATAAATTAAAGAAAACTGACCTCTCTACAATGTTTAGTTTTCTCATGCAGGAACATAGTTACTTTTGCATTTGTTGAGTTCTACCTTTGTGCTGTGGTGTGATATTTCACACTGAGTAACTCACAAGTAAAAAGGCAAAGATCAAAGATCAACAAGTCATAATCACAAAAAGCAACAGATTAACCTGTCCAAAAGTGAAGGGGCCATAATTCTGAATACTGGCAAAATGGTAAGAGGCAAGATTAAGTCATGAAAGAAAAAAAAAATGGGAGAAAAAAAGCATTACTCTTTGGGCTTAATGTTTTATACTGATTATCCCTTTGAATTATCATTTCACAGATCATAACAGTGCAATGATAATAATATCTGTCCCTTAGGATTATTTTATCCAAGAGATAACACATGCAAAACATTTAGCATAGTGTGAGCCATAGGGAAATGATTCAACAAATTTTAGAGATTATAATGCTGATGATGATGAAAAAAGAGAAGTCGAAGCTCTGATATATGAAATAATTTGCCAAAGTTTTTACAGATCCATAATTCAAACACAGGTCAGCCAGTTTGCTAAAGCCCACACTCTTTGTACTATACTGCTATGCTTCTGGGGGAATTCATTTAATTCAGTTTAATAAGTGTTTATTAGGTATTTTCTCCAAACAACTTGAATTTTATGTTCTATTCCTGTAAGTTACTGTGGTGAAGGCTCATTCCTTTAAAAATAATGCAAGAAAATTCAATCTATCTTAAGTATAACATGTATTAAGGAAGTATCTATCATTTAATGCAACCAATTGCAGATGGGTTAGAATAAGAGTGGAATTGGTGATTACTAGGTTCAGAGATTCTAATGCCATCAGGTTGATTTCTTTCTTCTCTCTCTCTTTCTCTCCTCTTGCCCGAGTTATCAGTTCCCCTTCTCTTTCTCTCCTCTTGCCTGAGTTATTGGTTCCCCTTCCTGCAGCTTCTCTCACACCTGTTTTCCTGTGCTTATGTTTTCAGGCTTGTTGTCCCAGGATTCCAAGCTCACCTCATTGCTCCAGGCTTACATCCTCATATCAAGCTCTTCAGTTCAACTCCAGTTAGAAAATTCCCAGGAGTTTGGTTGGCCAGGCACAAGCCACATTCTCATGGCTCACACCAGAGTGCCGGGTGGTAATTGGCAGCCCCCCCATTAGAATCACATGGGTGAATGGGAGCAGTTGCCCAGTTGAGATTTGGAGAATGTTCCCAAGAACATTGGCGCTTCAAGCAGAGAGAACAACAAATGACAATGACAAAAGTAAAATAAATAAGCAGCAAGATATATGGTACAACACAAAAATATTGCCATTATTTTGTAATAACTTTAAATGGTGTATAATGTACAAAAACATTGAATCCTTATGTTATACATTGGCAACTAATATAATATTGTAAATCAACTAAACTCAAATTTTTAAAAAGTAAATTATAGTATAGCTACTCAATTGGGCTATTATGCAGCCATTTTAAAGTATGTTTAAATTTTAATATGATCATGAAAAAATGTTTTCACCATGATAATTGATTAAGAAAAATAGTATAGTCAATTGTATGAGCATAACTATGTAAAAGCATGAAATCAAAATCTTTCATAGAGAAAAGACAGGGGGAAAAAAGAAAAGTGAAAGTGAAGTTGCTCAGTTGTGTCCAACTCGCAGCAACCCCATGGACTGCAGCCTACCAGGCTCCTCTGTCCATGGGATTTTCCAGGCAAGAGTACTGGAGTAGGGTGCCATTGTCTTCTGCCATTGCCTTTTCTTCTCACAGAGAAAAGACAGGGGGAAAAAAAGAAAACCTTCCACCAAATGTGAATACTATTTATCTTTGGGTTTGTATGACAATTAACGATTTTTCTTCCACCTATATTCTCTGTTTTGTTATTGTTTCTGTTATGGTAGTAATTTCTATTTGGCCCCAAAACTTTTTTTTTCTTTTTAAGTTACTTTATTTTTATCAAGATAGTACCCAAGTGTCTAAAAGCAGCAGTCCTTAACCCTGTCTAAAAGCAGCAGTCCTTAACCCTTGACACCAATATCCATGACCCTGTCATTTCCACTGTCCACATCAGTCCCTTTCAACCCTCATGCTGTCTCTTCTAAAAAGTATTTTAATATGCTAAATAGCATATTTAGTAATATGCTTATATGTCTATGTCTTGGTTTATCCAGGTTAGAATATATCTCTTCATTTCTTTTCCTAGTATTTGAAGATATAACACTTGAAAATTATTTGAACATATGAATGAACACTTCTTCCTGCTATTGTCTCTAAATAATTAAAATTAGTATCTAAGTAGAAAGAAATTGCATGATGAAGATGATGTAAACCCACTGTTTAGCCAAGCAGGGTCCCTCTTTCTTGCTTTCCTCAATTTTTCCACTGAAATATCCTCAAGTGGCTTCTTAAATGATGTTTGAGGATAAACACTTAGAGTCTATTTCTAAAGATATCTTCTACCTTCATCCCTGATGAATAGTTTGGCCAGATTTAGAATTCTAGACTGAAAACTGTTGAAAGGCTTCCCTCAATGACATCCAGAATCTAGTGCTATCAATACTACCAAAAAACCCAGTGCCATTCTTGACTTTAGGACCCATACGCTCCCTCTCTTTAGAAGCTTCTCTATCTCTAATGTCCTAATATTTTAAGATTATGTCTTTTTATGTTGGCATTTACTAAGCCCAGTCAAACCAAAGATGCATGCACTTCAATTCTAGGAAATTTTTATATTTCTCAGAAATTTTCTTTCATTTTTCTCTGCTTTCTCCTCAAAATGCAGACATTTTGAGTCAATCTTACAAGTTTATTTGTCCTTTTTCCTGCTATGTCCCTTTTCTTCCATGTTTTATAATTCTTTCTGGCATATTTTTAAAAGGGTTCTTCTACTGACTTAATTTTTTTATTATAATATCTTTAATTTCTAGAAGCTCATGCTGTTTTTCTGTTCTTTTATCATCAGATCAGATTAGTCACTCAGTCATGTCTGACTCTTTGCGACCCCATGAATTGCAGCACGCAAGGCCTCCCTGTCCATCACCAACTCCTGGAGTTCACTCAGACTCATGTCCATCGAGTCAGTGATGCCATCCAGCCATCTCAACCTCTGTTGTCCCCTTCTCTTTTCGCCCATACCCTCCCAGCATCAGAGTCTTTTCCAATGAGTCAACTCTTTGCATGAGGTGGCCAAAGTACTGGAGTTTCAGGTTTAGTATCATTCCTTCCAAAGAAATCCCAGGGCTGATCTCCCTTAGAATGGACTGGTTGGATCTCCTTGAAGTCCAAGGGACTCTCAAGAGTCTTCTCCAACACCACAGTTCAAAGGCATCAATTCTTTGGCGCTCAGCCTTCTTCACAGTCCAACTCTCACATCCATACATGACCACTGGAAAAATCATAGCCTTGACTAGATGAACCTTTGTTGGCAAAGTAATGTCTCTGCTATTGAATATGCTATCTAGGCTGGTCATAATTTTCCTTCCAAGGAGTAAGCGTCTTTTAATTTCATGGCTTCAGTCACCATCTGCAGTGATTTTGGAGCCAAAAAAAAATAATAATAAAGTCTGACACTGTTTCCCCATCTATTTCCCATGAAGTGATGGGACCAGATGCCATGATCTTCATTTTCTGAATGTTGAGCTTTAAGCCAACTTTTTCACTCTCCACTTTCACCTTCATCAAGAAGCTTTTTAGTTCCTCTTCACTTTCTGCCATAAGGGTGGTGTCATCTGCATATCTAAGGTTATTGATATTTCTCCCAGCAATCTTGATTCCAGCTTGTGCTTCTTCCAGTCCAGCGTTTCTCATGATGTACTCTGCATAGAAGTTAAATAAACAGGGTGACAATATACAGCCTTGACGAACTCCTTTTCCTATTTGGAACCAGTCTGTTGTTCCATGTCCACTTCTAACTGTTGCTTCCTGACCTGCATACAAATTTTGCAAGAGGCAGATCAGGTGGTCTGGTATTCCCGTCTCTTTCAGAATTTTCCACAGTTTATTGTGATCCACACAGTCAAAGGCTTTGGCATGGTCAATAAAGCAGAAATAGATGCTTTTCTGGAGCTCTCTTGCTTTTTCCATGATCCAGTGGATGTTGGCTATTTGATCTCTGGTTCCTCTGCCCTTTCTAAAACCAGCTTGAACATCAGGAAGTTCATGGTTCACATATTGCTCAAGCCTGGCTTGGAGAATTTTGAGCATTACTTTACTAGCGTGTGAGATGAGTGCAATTGTGCAGTAGTTTGAGCATTCTTTGACATTGCCTTTCTTTGGGATTGGAATGAAAACTGACCTTTTCCAGTCCTGTGGCCACTGCTGAGTTTTCCAAATTTGCTGGCATATTGAGTGCAGCACTTTCACAGCATCATCTTTCAGGATTTGGAATAGCTCAACTGGAATTCCATCACCTCCACTAGCTTTGTTCGTAGTGATGCTTTCTAAGGCCCACTTGACTTCACATTCCAGGATGTCTGGCTCTAGGTGAGTGATCACACCATCGTGATTATCTGGGTCATGAAGATCTTTTTTGTACAGTTCTTCTGTGTATTCTTGCCATCTCTTCTTAATATCTTCTGCTTCTGTTAGGTCCATACCATTTCTGTCCTTTATCGAACCCATCTTTACATGAAATGTTCCTTTGGTATCTCTGATTTTCTTGAAGAGATCTCTAGTATTTCCCATTCTGTTGTTTTCCTCTATTTCTTTGCATTGATCGCTGAAGAAGACTTTCTTATCTCTTCTTGCTATTCTTTGGAACTCTGCATTCAAATGTTTATATCTTTCCTTTTCTCCTTTGCTTTTTGCTTCTCTTCTTTTCACAGCTATTTGTAAGGCCTCCCCAGACAGCCATTTTGCTTTTTTGCATTTCATTTCCATGGGGATGGTCTTGATCTCTGTCTCCTGTACAATGTCACGAACCTCATTCCATAGCTCATCAGGCACTCTATCTATCAGATCTAGGCCCTTAAATCTCACTTCCACTGTATAATCATCAGGGATTTGATTTAGGTCATACCTGAATGGTCTAGTGGTTTTCCCTACTTTCTTCAATTTAAGTCTGAATTTGGCAATGAGGAGTTCATGGTCTGAGCCACGGTCAGCTCCTGGTCTTGTTTTTGCTGACTGTATAGAGCTTCTCCATCTTTGGCTGCAAAAAATATAATCAATCTGATTTAGGTGTTGACCATCTGGTAATGTCCATGTATAGAGCCTTCTCTTGTGTTGTTGGAAGAGGGTGTTTGTTATCATAGTATCTTTTATCATAATATCCTGTATTTGATTTGTGATTACAGTATCTTTTCTTATGTCTGTAAGGATACTCCTTGGTTTTGTTTGTTGACAGTTTTCTGTTCCCTGGAGGACTCTTTGTTTTCTCCAGGAAGGTTTTTTTTTTGTTTTTTTTTTTTTTCCTTCCTTGTTTACTGTTGTCCTTCCCTGCTTCTTCTTTTATGCTGAAAGTGAAAAGTGAAAGTGAAGTCGCTCAGTCATGTCGGACTCTTTGCGACCCCATGGACTGTAGCCTACCAGGCTCCTCAGTCCATGGAATTTTCCAGGCAAGAGTACTGGAGTGGGGTGCCATTGCCTACTCCAGGGGATCTTGCCTACCCAGCGATCGAACCCGGGTCCCCCACATTGCAGGCAGACACTTTACCATCTGAAAGCTTTGCTCAGACGGTAAAGCTTTGCTGATGATCCTTTATCTTATGTTCATATTTAATTTGGGGATAGAGGTGATTGTCAGCTGTTGAGTAGGCTAAACAAAGAGTGAGGCAGGCTTTTTACTAGGAGCTTCTAAAGGTCAGTATGTCAAGGTCTTGTCTCCAGCGAAGAATTTTTCAACTTCCTGCCTAGGGAAAGTGAACAGAGAAGGATAATTAGGCAAGGCTCAGGCAATGGCACCCCACTCCAGTACTCTTGCCTGGAAAATCCCATGGACGGCGGAGCCTGGTAAGCTGCAATCCATGGGGTCGCGAAGAGTCAGACACAACTGAGGGACTTCACTTTCACTTTTCGCTTTCATGCATTGGAGAAGGAAATGGCAACCCACTCCAGTGTTCTTGCCTAGAGAATCCCAGTGACGGGGGAGCCTAGTGGGCTTCCGTCTATGAGATCGCACAGAGTCGGACACGACTGAAGTGACTTAGCAGCAGCAGCATGTTCTGGGGGGGGAATGAGGAAATGGTGCTGAGGATCCCTTGATTCAACAGACCTACTCTTCCCGTTTTTAGACCCCACCGCTCTTCTTGGGAACCCCCACTTCCTTGGGGGAGGGGCAGAGTAGAAGAGGAGTAGCTGCTTGACCATACAAGGTTGATAAGAGAATTAGAGGGGAGGTCTAACCTCCCTGTAAAATATCTTTCAACCCTTCATCCTGTCTTAGACACTGAAAAGCCCAGCCTTTTACCGTATTGAGTCTCTCTGGAGTATCTGTTAGGTGGATGGGTCTTCTTTTGTCAGACTCCCTCTTTATAGGCAGTTGAGTATTATTCACCCTGCTTGGTCAGTGAGCTGTCTTCCGTCTGCTTTCTATTTCTGAAAATTTGTTGATTTCTGTTCTTTTGTTCCTACTAGGTTAATCCCTTAAAAAAAAAGGAAAAGTCACAACCACTCTGGTGGGCTTTCTAGAAAGGATAAAAAGAAATGCAGTCAACTCACCTGATTAATTTGAAGTCTCACTTCCTTTGTTTTTAGCTTTTAAAAATGAACATACATATTGTGTTTATAATGGAGCAAATAGACTTTTAATTTTTAAGAGGATAATTAAAAATCAAGAAGGAAAAAGAAAGACTGAAAACTAGATAGAAAATTGTCAAAGATGTTGATATGATATGAGGTTCACATTTTAGATGCTTAAAAATGTCCCTTAAACATGAAATGATGCTCAGTGCTACTTATAACAGGAGGACTGCAATTAAAACTATAGCTAGATATATTTTTTCATTATTTTATCACTCTAAATATCTCACCAATATATAAGAGAATGACAACAATTGACAAGGATGTGAATTCACAGGAACCCTCATACATTGCTATAAAAATGTAAAATGTTGCAATTACTTTGTAAAATACTTTGGTAGTTTCTTAAAATGTTAAACATACATTTATCATATGACCTAGACATTCTACTCATAGAAAACTACTCGAGAGAAATAAAAATATATGTCTACACAAAGACATATATGAAGGTTCATAGCAGCACTGTTTGTAATAGCCAAAAAGGAGAACAAATGAAAGATTCCTCAATTGATGACTGGATAAACCAAATGTGATAAACCAAACCATTCATGCAATGGAATACTCTTCAAAAATACAGAGGAGATTGCTGGATCATAAGGCAGTTCTATTCCCAGTTTTTTAAAGAATCTCCACACTGTTCTCCATAGTGGCTGTACTAGTTTGCATTCCCACCAACAGTGTAACAGGGTTCCCTTTTCTCCACACCCTCTCTAGCATTTATTGCTTGTAGACTTTTGGATCGCAGCCATTCTGACTGGCATGAAATGGTACCTCATTGTGGTTTTGATTTGCATTTCTCTGATAATGAGTGATGTTGAGCATCTCTTCATGTGTTTGTTATCCATTTGTATGTCTTCTTTGGAGAAATGTCTATTTAGTTCTTTGGCCCATAGGACTGCCTTATGATCCAGCAATCCCACTGCTGGTCATGCACACTGAGGAAACCAGAATTGAAAGAGACACGTGTACCCCAATGTTCATTGCAGCACTGTTTATAATAGCCAGGACATGGAAGCAACCTAGATGCCCATCAGCAGATGAATGGATAAGAAAGCTGTGGTACATATACACAATGGAGTATTAATCAGCCATTAAAAAAATGCATTTGAGTCAGTTCTTATCAGGTGGATGAAACTGGAGCCGATTATACAGAGTGAAGTAAGCCAGAAAGAAAAACACCAATACAGTATACTAATGCATATATATGGAATTTAGAAAGATGGTAACAATAACCCTGTGTAGGAGACAGCAAAAGAGACACAGATGTATAGAACAGTCTTTTGGATTCTGTGGGAGAGGGAGAGGGTGAGAATGGGAGAATGGCATTGAAACATGTATAATATCATATATGAAACGAGTCGCCAGCCCAGGTTCGATGCAGGGTACTGGATGCTTGGGGCTGGTGCACTGGGATGACCCAGAAGGATGGTATGGGGAGGGAGGTGGGAGTAGGGTTCAGGATGGGGAACACATGTATACCTGTGGCGGATTCATTTTGATATATGGCAAAACCAATACAATATTGTAAAGTTAAAAAATTAAATTAAATTAAATTTAAAAAATATAAAGGAGAAAATTACCAATAAATGCTGCAACATGAACTAATCTCAAAAATGTTATGTTTAGTGAGAGAATCTAGACACAAAAAGCCACACATTTACATAATTCCATTTATATGAAAATGTCAGAGAGGTTAAATCTATAGAGACAAAAAATAGATTAATATTTGCCTGAGGCTGGGAGTGAGAATAGAAAGTGACCATACATGGGCATGCCATTCCTTTTTAGGGTGATGGCAATGTTTAATATTAGCTTGTGGAAAGAGTTGCACAACACTGAAAATTTACTTAAAAATCATTGAATTGTGCATATAAAATAATTGAATTTTATGGTATGCAAATAAGACCTCAATTAAAGCTACAGGAGGAAGGAAGGAAAGAAAGAAGTGAGGGGAGAAGGGGAGAGAAAAGCTCCTTGGTTTGACACTGAAAAGTCAAGAATCCAACCACAAAGTCACCATAAATCTAAAGTCTCTGGTTTGAGAGGAAACAAAGAATTAAACAGAAAGAAAAAAGAGTGTGAGATATGCAAATTCCAAGGTTTCAGAGAGGAGAAAGACTTGAGTTTTTCTTGTTTGGATCCACAGGGAATGGATTTATTTAAAATAAAATATAAAACAGACTCTTGTCTAGCTAAATTATAGTAACACAGTAGAACATGCATAATTCAGATTAAACCAGTCTCAGTGTGAATCACATAACAAACCACTGGAATTATTATGCTGGCAAATAAAAGAAATTAATGGTTCAAGAAGCATCCTTTATATTCAGTTTGAAATAGATCACACACTAACTCCCAGGGAACTGAATGAAATTTTTGAGCTGATTATTGCACTCTATACATGTGGAAGGTACCATGTAAACAGAGTTTATTTCACTTTGCCCCCCTTTTGGGGGAAAAGGTTTTGAGGAAACTGATTAGCCAAGTTTGCCTCAAAATAGTATACCTGAAAAAAAGCAGGGAGACATTTGAAAATATGAAAGACAGAAAATCTTCTTGAAAGAATAGACTCTGCAGAGAATCTGATAGATTGTATAGTGCAATGATTACACTCTGATGCTTATCTCTGCACAACTAGAAGAAATCATGCTGCTGCAAGTTCCTACCAGTTTTAGGGGTGGCCAACATAATGACAGATTTTCTCCAAGATCCTGGTTAGGGATGGCATCACCTGTTCCATTAAAACTGGAACATTTTTTTAAAAAATGTCTCCAGTCCACCAAATGGCATCAGCAGTTAAAACCATTGTCTTTAGTGTCCAGTGACTGGGTTTTCATCCAGCTAAAATCCTTACTAATTTACTGACCTCATGGAAGCTACTAACCTTCCAGTCTCTTCCTCTGAAACCCAGATATAGGAACAATAGCACGTCATGGACGGAGGAGCCTGATAGGCTGCAGTCCATGGGGTTGCTAAGAGTCGGCCACGACTGAGCGACTTCACTTTCAGTTTTCACTTTCATGCATTGGAGAAGGTAATGGCAACCCACTCCAGTGTTCTTGCCTGGAGAATCCCAGGGACAGGGGAGCCTGGTGGGCTGCCATCTATGGGTCACACAGAGTCAGACACGACTGAGGCGACTTAGCAGCAACAGCACATTATCATAACAGTAGTTTTCAGGGTTAAATGAGATAATACAGATGAGTATGTTGGCAAGCCCTTGGCACCTAGTAGGAACTCAGTCATGTAGGCTAGGATTTCCTGTAGGAGGAAAACATTAGTTCAGTTCAGTTCAGTTGCTCAGTCATGTCCAACTCTTTTCGACCCCATGAATCACAGCACGCCAGGCCTCCCTGTCCACCACCAACTCCCAGAGTTCACCCAAACTCATGCCCATTGAGTCGGTGATGCCATCCAGCCATCTCATCCTCTGTCGTCCCCTTTTCCTCCTGCCCCCAATCCCTCCCAGCATCAGAGTCTTTACCAATGTGTCAACTCTTCGCATGAGGTGGCCAAAGTACTGGAGTTTCAGCTTTAGCATCATTCCTTCCAAAGAACACCCAGGGCTGATCTCCTTTAGAATCAGTAGTGCCTATTATGTATTATTCACCACTATGTGACAAGCACTGTGTTGAGCACACATCATGTCATTTAATCTTCATAACAACTCGCTGATGTAAGCTTTGATGCTCATTTTCTGATGAGAAACCTGAGGACCAGAGAAGTTAGATCATTCATTCTAGCTCACAGAATGAGTATAGACTTGGGATTTGACTCCAGGTCCATCCTTTTTTTTTTTTAATTAAAAAATTTTTAAATTTGATTTTATTTTTCATTGGAGAATAATTGCTTTACAATATTGTGTTAGTTTTTGCTGCACCCAAGCCTGTCTTATACCAAATTCCAGCATAGTTCTTAAAAATAAAATTTAAAATGAAGTTATAGCACCTCTATGCCCATATCTGACCTTCCAGAACCCTAGTAGGAGGATTTAACATGATAATGTGAGATATTTTGTGAAGCTCTTTTATGACTAGAGCATCAGGCGATTAATGATGAACTGACATCATTATCAGACTCCCGACCTTAATTCTCAGTATTTGAGGGGCTGCAGGAAACAGACAAGTAAATACATCATATTTGGATGAAGAAGAACAGAAAATGCGTTAAATGGAAGTATAACAAAGGACTGTGGAAGCACAGAGGGGGAAGCAATTAATTCCAACAGAGCGGTAAGGGAAAGCCTCTAGGAGAAGCTGCAAATGAGCCACGCCTTGCAGTTACATGGATTTTTGATTAGTGGAGAAAGTAATGAGCATTCTGGGCCTAACAAAGGTGAAGAGGAATGAACACCCTGCGTATTTGGGGATCAAGCAGGTGATCAGTGAAAAAGACGGCCAAATACACAAATGGATATAATGGAAAATGAGCCTGGGGAAAAAAAAAACAGGGTAAGTGGCCCGGGGGTATATCATGAGTCCCCTGAATTCCTGTTTAAAATGAACTTTATTAAGAAGTCAACAGGGAGCCATTGAAAGTTTTATTAAGACAACTCCAGCAGCTGCCTGGAAGATGGAATGGTAAAGCAGATTGATGGAGACTGGAGGCAAGGGAGATCAAGGCAGGAGAGAAAGACACCAAGAAAACAGTCCACCTCGTTCTTCCAGGCAGCTTTGTTCTGGACAGTAGCCCCAAACATTTGTGTGCATGTGTAAAATAAACATTCTTCTCTTTACATCCTCAAGGGAAAATTGCTGAGGGTGGCAGTGGAAATTAGAGCCAGCATCTCTGTGCCCTCCATGGGAGCCTTCAGGACAGTGGTTTTCACATCGTTTTGCAGAGCACTGGTGCTCCACAGAGAAGGCCAGGTGGGGGTAACTCTGGGAAGTCTTTCAAGCAGAGCAGCAGCCTGTAACCGAACCTGAGGACTGGAGTGTCTTTTGTTTACCACTGTGTGTTTAACCTGCCAGGATCTGGCACATAGTAGATACTTAATATTTCCTGAATCAGTGAATACATGGGTGGAATTACTTTAGGTATTTTATTTGGAAACAAGCATTCCAAAGGAGGAAGAGGAGAAGGGGAGAGGAAGGGGAGAAGAGGGGAGGAAGAAGAAGAGGAAGAAAAGAAGAAAAGGCAAAAGAAGTTTGTAATTCTCTTAGTGAAACTATTTGCCAGCTTTCCAGTGACCTGTGATAGTTGTTAACAAACCTGAGCAAAAGTCCTTTCTTGCCTCTGACCTGAATATTTTATTCAGTAGCAGAAATCCTTTTTTCTTTCACCTGCCCTTGATATGATGAAGGAGAATTCATCCTGGTAACAATTTGCTTACTGGAGCCAAATTATAAACTTGTTTCTTATTGTTTTGGTTTTATCAAATACTATTCATCAGAGCATGCATTGTATGACATAGGCATGATAGTTTCCTCTGGGAGAAGATTCTAGGAGGGTTGTGGAGGGGGAGGTATCCATGAAACCAACTCAATTAAGGAATCAAGGCAATAGAGTGTATCAGAAAGAAAGCTGCCCAGTTAGCTGACATGACCTGTAAGCCAGATGAACCCTTTGCTAACTGTCAGAACTTAAGTTACTTAACTTTTCTAAACTTCAGTGTCCTCCACTATTAATTAATAATATTAAATAATATCTACTTTGTATGATTGTTTTAGAGAGTAAAGCTAAAGTAAATCAAATAGCCAACAGTGTCTAGCACATTGAGATACTTAATAAATGGTAGACATCATTTGAATGGGCAATGACACAGTACATCATAATGGTCTTATCTCTCTGCCTATCAAGGTTAATTTTAAAAATTAATATAACTTTTCTTGAAAAGTAACATGTGATTTAAAACAGGAACAATTGCCCTATCTATACACTTACACACAGAACAAATTATAAACTCAAAATTTTAAAGAAATCACAATGGTCTTAAAACACTTAAGAAGCATTGTTTGTTTTTCTGGAATTGAGCTGCAGGAGTTGCTTGTATATTTTTGAGATTAAGGTTAAGGTTAGGGAGAGGGAGGGGGGATGATTTGGGAGAATGGCAATGAAACATGCATAATATCATATAAGAAATGAATCACCAGTCCAGGTTTGATGCAGGATACTGGATGCTTGGGGCTGGTGCACTGGGATGACCCAGAGGGATGGTATGGGGAGGGAGGTGGGAGAGGGGTTCAGGATTGGGAACACGTGTACACCCATGGCGGATTCATGTTGATGTATGGCAAAACCAATACAATATTGTAAAGTAATTAACCTCTAATTAAAATAAATAAATTTAAATTAAAAAAAAAAAAAAGAAGCATTGTTTGGCAGTATCTAAGTATACCTAGAATTTAGGGACTGAAAATGAAAATAGAGATCTTAGAGCAGGGTTCCTTCCTGATGTCAGCCTATGGAGGTACATTTCAGTAACAATCTTCATACCCACACTTGAAAGGAAGGCCTAGTAATGATGAAGTCCTAGTATCATTCGTTCATTCATTCACTCATTCATTCATTTGTTCAATTGAGTATTTTTCAATGCCAGTCTGATAAACTGAGCTGACCCTGAAAAGTCAAACGCCTTCAAAAAGAAGAGCGTCAAACCACCAAGGGAGCTCTTAACAGCTCAAACAAAGAAGAAAATATAGAGGATTAAGAACAACCAAAATCAGTCAATATTCTAGGTAAAACTGTTAGACCCTGGCAGTACTCTTTCATTCCTATTCCTTATATGGCATTCCACAGCAAAGTGAATTAGTGGCTCCATTCTTTACCTCTCCAGATATCCACTGCCTGTTTTCAGTGCCCTTTCAAGCAGGCATAAGGCCAGTAGAAACTTGAAATGCACTTGCAAGCGTGGGCTTCCCCACTTCCTAACCAAGAGAAAAACCTGCTCAGACTGGTCCCAGTTAAGCCTGCTGGTCTCAGGAAAATGACATATTGATAGAGAAAAGTTGGACACAGCAGATCCCCAACGTGAGAGAGAACAACAAAAATCGACATGGTCATCCAGCCAAGGACAGCCTTGGTCAGTGAACATGCAGATCAATGAGGATACATGACTGTTGTTCTAAGCTACATTTGAGGGCGATGAGTAACTTAACACTTCTGTGGCAATAGATAGCATATACACACTCCCTTTTAATTAAGAAAAATTCCACTCTACAGAAAAAAAAAATCTGAAATGTATTCAAAATAAAGTTTAAAATATGTCTTCTAAAGCTTAAAAAATAGCCCCACATGAGGGTTTCAATTTAAACTGAGAACAAAAATTTCAAAGCAATGACTTTCTTTTCACATGTATGCTCAGTGCACATGTTTGGGAAGGATGCTAAGAAGGGGTATTCAATATAAAACCTTCTCAAAGGAAATCATTCCAAGAATCTCAGTGCATAAAAATAATAAAAAGCCAGAAATCTGACTGAAGATGAGATATCCTCCCTAGACCACTAAAAACACATTTCCCAAATAGTGTTTGGGAATACTACTCCAGGGAGTAGTATCAGAACAGTTATAAAAGTAAAATCCTAAGTGAGATATCTATTTTATAGTTTAATACTGGAAGAATCATCAACTATGATTGGCCTATGAAGTTTAAGATGGTCTTTATGAAGTTTAAAGATAAACTTCATCTTAAAATGAAGTTTATCTTCATCGTTTAAAGTTAAACTTTGAGGGTGGTCCTAAGATGGCAGAGGAATAGGACAGGGAGACCACTTTCTCCCCCACAAATTCATTGAAAGAACATTTGAATGCTGAGTAAATTTCACAAAACAATTTCTGAATGCTGGAGGAGGATATCAGGCACCCAGAAAGGCAGCCCATTGTCTTCAAAGGGAGATAGGAAAAAATATAAAAGATAAAAAGAAAGGCATACTGTATTGGTGTTTTTCCTTCTGGCTTACTTCACTCTGTATAATAGGCTCCAGTTTCATCCACTTCATTAGAACTGATTCAAATATATGGAATTTAGAAAGATGGTAACAATAACCCTGTGTACAAGACAGCAAAAGAGACACTGATGTATAGAACAGTCTTATGGACTCTGTGGGAGAGGGAGAGGGTGGGAAGATTTGGGAGAATGGCATTGAAACATGTAAAATATCATGTATGAAACAAGATGCCAGTCCAGGTTCAATGCACGATACTGGATGCTTGGGGCTAGTGCACTGGGACGACCCAGAGGGATGGTATGGGGAGGGAGGAGGGAGGAGGGTTCAGGATGGGGAACACATGTATACCTGTGGTGGATTCATTTTGATATTTGGCAAAACTAATACAATTATGTAAAGTTTAAAAATAAAATAAAATTAAAAAAATTAAAGTTATAGTAGAAAGGTTTAACTACAAATTCAGTATTTTTAATAAATCAGAATTATTCAGGAAAATAAAAAAAAAAGAAAGGCAAAAGAGGTAGGGATGGAGATCCATAAGGGGAAGGGAGTCTTAAAAAGAGAAGTTTCCAAACACCAGGAAACATTCTCACCGGCGGGTCTGTGGCGAGCCTTGGAACCTCAGAGGGCCACATAACCGGGAGGAAAAATAAATAAATAATTAAAATCCACAGATATGTGCCTAACAGCAACTTCCAGTGGAGAAGCATCGCGGACGCTTGCATCCGCCACTAGCAAGCGGGGCTGGACAGGGAGGTGCAGGCTGTATTACTTAGGAAAAGGACCAGGATTGAATGCCCCAAGGGCAATCTGAGGGAACTAACTTGAGATAGCAACCCAGACTGCGGGATACCTATACTGCAAAAAGCCCTAAGACATTGCCGGAGAAGGTGATGGCACCCCACTCTAATACTCTTGCCTGGAAAAGCCCATGGACGGAGGAGCCTGGTAGGCTGCAGTCCACGGGGTCCTGAGAGTCAGACAGAACTGAACGACTTCACTTTCACTTTTCACTTTCATGCATTGGAGAAGGAAACGGCAACCCACTCCAGCGCTTTTGCCTGGAGAATCCCAGGGATGGGGGAGCCTGGTGGGCTGCCATCTATGAGGTCGCACAGAGTCAGACACAACTGAAGTGACTTAGCAGCAACAGCAGCAAGACATCGCCAGGCCTGCTCACAGAACAAAGGACTGAGCAGAACTAGCCAGCTGCGAACTGGCCCATCCCCTGCTGGAGACAGGCAGGCGAGGGCAGCCAGAGCCTGGAGAGGGCACTGCAAGCAGGCTTCATTGCTAACCAAGACTTCTTGGGATTCTGGACGGTCGACATCCGCTGGGAGGGTCGCAGCCAGGGAAAATCTCCCCAGAAGAGACACATGGCACACCTGAGAAGGTGCACCTGAGAAGGCACACCCATTGTACACCCAGAGAAACCGAGCAGCTGGGATGGGGAAGGCAATAAGCCACAGCCTCCAACTGGGTGTGACTGCACTCGCCAAGCACCTGGTCACCTGAGCTGCTCAGACCTGGGAAGGGCACAAAATGCAGGCCCAACCAAGTCTGCGCCTTTGTGGAGTACCCAAGAACCTGAACCTGAGCAGCTTAGACCTGGGGACTGCGTGCAACCCAGGGCCCGCCTCAGACAGTTCCCCAGCAGAGCAACCTAGAGCCTGAACAGTGTAGACTGGGAAAGCACACAGGCCGTGAGCAGGGGCAAGAGACACTGCAAGCACTCCCCACACACGCCGGTGATATTTGTTTGCAGTATTCCTCCCTCACCACAGGACGATTGAACAAGCCTAAAAAAGTGACCAGCACTGCCCCTTTGTGTCAGGGCGGAAATTAGACACTGAAGAGATGAGCGAATAGACGAAGCTAAAATAAACAGAGGGAACCGCTTTGGAAGAGACAGGTGCAGTAGATTAAAACCCTGCAGTTAGCACCGACTACATAGGAAGGGGCCTACAGATTTTGAGAATTATAAGCTGGATCAAGGAACTATCTGAAAATGAACTGACCCCCACACTGTCTGCAACAACACCAGAGAAAGTTCTAGATATATTTTTACTATTATCATTTTTTTAATTTAAAAAATTATTTTAAGTCCTCTATTACTCCTTTAATTTTCATTTTTATAAACTACTATTACTTTGCCAAAAAAAGACCCTATTTTTAAGGCAAACTTCATATATATATATATATTTTTTTATATATATAATTTTTGTGATTTTTTTTTAATATTGTATTTTTGAGAATCTAACCTATACTCTAGATTTTTCATCTTTGCTTTTTGGTATTTGTTATCAATTTTGTACCTTTAAGAATCCAATCTTCAGTATGCATTTTTACTTGGGAGTGAGATTACTGGCTTGATTGCTCTCTCCTCCTTTCAATTCTTTTTCTCCACCAGGTTGCCTCTATCTCCTCCCTCCCCCTTCTCTTCTCTACCCAACTCTGTGAATCTCTTTGTGTGTTCTGGGCTGTGGAGAACACTTAGGGAACTGATTACTGGCTGGATCTGTCTCGCTCCTTTTGATTCCCCCTCTTCTCCTTCTGACCAACTCTAACTCCTTCCTCCCTGTTCTCTTCTCTGTGTAACTCCGTAAACATCTCTGAGGGATCCAGACTGTGGAGAGCACATACGGAAGTGATTATTGGCTAGCTTGCTCTCACCCCTTTTGACTCCCCCTCTTCTCCTCCTGGTCACCTCTATCTCCCTCCTCCCTCTTCTCTTCTCTGTGTAACTCCGTGAACATCTCTGAGGGATCCAGACTGTGGAGAGCACATAGGAAAGTGATTACTGACTAGCTTGCTCTCACCCCTTTTGATTCCCCCTCTTCTCCTCCTGGTTACCTCTATCTCCCTCCTCCCTCTTCTCTTCTCCATGTAACTCTGTGTACCTCTCTGAGTGTCTCTCACTGTGGAGAAACTTTTCATTTTTAACCTATGTGTTTTACCATTGGTGTTGTATAGATGAAGAAGACTTGACACTACTATAAGAACAGGACTGAAAACCAGAGGCAGGAGGCTTAAGTGCAAATTCTGAGAACACCAGAGAACTCCTGAATCCAGGGAACATTAATCGATAGGAGCTCATCAAACCCCTCCATACCTACACTGAAACCAAGTACCACCCAAGGGCCAACAAGTTCCAGAGCAAGACATACCACACAAATTCTCTAGCAACACAGGAACATAGCCCTGAGCTCCAATATACAGGCAGCCCAAAGTCACACCAAACCCACTGACATCTCATAACTCATTACTGGACACTTCACTGCACTCCAGAGAGAAGAAATCCAACTCCACCCACCAGAACACTGATACAAACTTCCCTAACGAGAAACCTTGACAAGCCACCTGTAGAACCCCACCCACAGTGAGGAAACTCCACGATAAAGAGAACTCCACAAACTGCCAGAATACAGGAAGGCCACCCCAAACTCAGCAATATAAACAAGATGAAAAGGCAGAAATACCCAGCAGGTAAAGGAACAGGATAAATACCCTCCAAACCAAACAAAAAAGGAAGAGATAGGGAATCTACCTGATAAAGAATTCTGAATAATGATAGTGAAAATGATCCAAAATCTTGAAAACAAAACGGAGTTATGGTTAAATAGCCTGGAGACAAGGATTGAGAAGATGCAATAAAGGTTTAACAAGGACCTAGAAGAAATTAAAAAGAGTCGATATATAATGAATAATGCAATAAGTGAGATAAAAAAAACACTCTGGAGGGAACAAATAGGAGAATAACAGAGGCAGAAGATAGGATAAGTGAGGTAGAAGATAGAATGGTAGAAATAAATGAATCAGAGAGGAAAAAAGAAAAAAAGAATTAAAAGAAATGAGGACAATCTCAGAGACCTCTGGGTCAATGTTAAACAACCCAACATTCGAATCATAGGAGTCCCAGAAGAAGAAGACAAAAAGAAAGGTCATGAGAAAATACTTGAGGAGATAATAGTTGGAAACTTCCCTAAAATGGGGAAGGAAATAATCACCCAAGTCCAAGAAACCCAGACAGCCCCAAACAGGATAAACCCAAGGCGAAACACCCCAAGACACATATTAATCAAATTAACAAAGATCAAACACAAAGAACAAATATTAAAAGCAGCAAAAGAAAAACAACAAATAACACACAAGGGGATTCCCATAAGGATGACACCTGATTTTTCAATAGAAACTCTTCAGGCCAGGTATGAATGGCAGGACATACTTAAAGTGATGAAAGAAAATAACCTACAGCCCAGATTACTGTACCCAGCAAGGATCTCATTCATATATGAAGGAGAAAGGTTTACAGACAAGCAACAGCTGAGAGAATTCAGCACCATCAAACCAGTTCTCCAACAAATGCTAAAGGATCTTCTCTAGACAGGAAACACAGAAAGGGTGTATAAACTCAAACCCAAAACAGTAAAGTAAGTGGCAAGGGGGTCATACTTATCAATAATTACCTTAAATGTAAATGGGTTGAATGCCCCAACCAAAAGACAAAGACTGACTGAATGGATACAAAAACAAGACCCCTATGTATGTTGTCTACAAAAGACCCACCTTGAAACAAGGGACACATACAGACTGAAAGTGAAGGGCTGGAAAAAGATATTCCACGCAAATAGAGACCAAAAGAAAGCAGGAGTAACAATACTCATATCAGATAAAGTAGACTTTAAAACAAAGGCTGTTAAAAGAGACAAAGAAGGACACTACATAATGATCAAAGGATCAATCCAAGAAGAAGATATAACAATTATAAATATATATGCACCCAACATAGGAGCACTGCAACATGTAAGACAACTGCTAACAAGTATGAAAGAAGAAATTAACAGTAACACAATAATAGTGGGAGACTTTAATACCCCACTCACACCTATGGATAGATGAACTAAACAGAAAATTAACAAGGAAACACAAACTTTAAATGATACAATAGACCAGTTAGACCTAACTGATATCTATAGGACATTTCACACCAAAACAATGAATTTCACCTTTTTCTCAAGCACACATGGAACGTTCTCCAGGATAGATCACATCCTAGGCCATAAATCTAGCCTTGGTAAATTCAAAAAAATTGCAATCATTCCAAGTGTATCTTCTGACCACAATGCAGTAAGATTAGATGTCAATTAAAGGAGAAAAATTATTAAAAATTCCAGCATATGGAGGCTGAACAACACGCTGCTGAATAACCAACAAATCACAGAAGAAATAAAAAAAGAAATCAAAATATGCATAGAAACGAATGAAAACACAACAACTCAAAACCTGTGGGACACTGTAAAAGCAGTGCTAAGAGGAAGGATCATATCAATGCAGGCATACCTCAAGAAACAAGAAAAAAGTCAAATAAAGAACCTAACTCTACACCTAAAGCAACTAGAAAAGGAAGAAATTAAGAAGCCCAGGGTTTGTAGAAGGAAAGAAATCTTTAAAAATAGGGCAGAAATAAATACAAAAGAGACCATAGCAAAAATTAACAAAGCCAAAAGCTGAGTCTTTGAGAAGATAAATAAAGTCGACAAACCATTAGCCAGACTCATCAAGAAACAAAGGGAGAAAAATCAAATCAATAAAATTAGCAATGAAATGAAGAGATCGCAACAGACAACAAAGAAATACAAAAGATTATAAGAGACTACTATCAGCAACTATATGCCAATAAAATGGACAACTTGGAAGAAATGAAAAAATTCTTAGAAAAGTATAACTCTCCAAAACCGAACCAGGAAGAAATAGAAAATCTTAACAGACCCATCACAAGCACGGAAATTGAAACTGTAATCAGAAATCTTTCAGCAAACAAAATTCCGGGACCAGACGGCTTCACAGCTGAATTCTATCAAAAATTGAGAGAAGAGCTAACACCTATTCTACTCAAACTCTTCCAGAAGATTGCAGAGGAAGGTAAACTTCCAAACTCATTCTATGAGGTCACCATCACCCTCATACCAAAACCTGACAAAGATGCCACACACACAAAAAAGAAAACTACAGGCCAATATCACTGATGAACATAGATGCAAAAATCCTTAACAAAATTCTAGCAATTAGAATCCAACAACATATCAAAAAGATCATACATCATGACCAAGTGGGCTTTATCCCAGGAATGCAAGGATTCTTCAATATCTGCAAATCAATCAATGTAATACACCACATTAACAAATTGAAAAATAAAAGCCATATGATTATCTCAATAGATGTAGAGAAAGCCTTTGACTAAATTCAACATCCGTTTATGATATAAGCCCTCCAGAAAGCAGGCATAGAAGGAACATGCCTCAACATAATAAAAGCTGTATATGACAAACCCACAGCAAACATTATCCTCAATGGTGAAAAATTGAAAGCATTTCCCCTAAAGTCAGGAACAAGACAAGGGTGTCCACTCTCACCACTACTATTCAACATAGTTTTGGAAGTTTTGACCACAGCAATCAGAGCAGAAAAATAAATAAAAGAATCCAGATCAGAAAAAGAAGAAGTAAAACTCCCACTGTTTGCAGATGACATGATCTTCTACATAGAAAACACTAAAGAATCCACCAGAAAGTTACTAGAGCTAATCAATGAATATAGTAAAGTTGCAGGATATAAAATCAACACACAGAAATCCCTTGCATTCCAATACACTAATAATGAGAAAATAGAAAGAGAAATTAAGGAAACAATTCCATTCACCATTGCAATGAAAAGAATAAAATACTTAGGAATATATCTACCTAAAGAAACTAAAGACCTATATAAAAAAAAAAACTATAAAACACTGGTGAAAGAAATCAAAGAGAACACAAATAGATGGAGAAATATACCGTGTTCATGGATCAGAAGAATCAATATAGTGAAAATGAGTACTACTCAAAGCAATATAAAGATTCAATTCAATCCCTATCAAGCTACCAACGGGATTTTTCACAGAGCTAGAACAAATAATTTCACAATTTGTATGGAAATACAAAAAACCTCGAATAGCCAAAGCAATCTTGAGAAAGAAGAATGGAACTGGAGGAATCAACCTACCCGACTTCAGTCTCTACTACAAAGCAACAATCATCAAGACAGTATGGTACTGGCACAAAGACAGAAATATAGATCAATGGAGCAAAATAGAAAGCCCAGAGATAAATCCATGCACATATGGACACCTTATCTTCAACAAAGGAGGCAAGAATATACAATGGATTAAAGACAATCTCTTTAACAAGTGGTGCTGAGAAAACTGGGCAACCACTTGTAAAAGAATGAAACTAGAATACTTTCTAACACCATATACAAAAATAAACTCAAAATGGATTAAAGATCTAAACATAAGACCAGAAACTATAAAACTCCTAGAGGAAAACATAGGCCAAACACTCTCTGGCATAAATCACAGCAGGATCCTCTATGACCCCCCTCCCAGAATATTGGAAATAAAAGCAAAAATAAACAAAAGGGACCTAATTAAACTTAAAAGCTTCTGCACAGCAAAGGAAACTATAAGCAAGGTGAAAAGACAGGCTTCAGAATGGGAGAAAATAATAGCAAATGAAGCAACGGACAAAGAATTAATCTCGAAAATATACAAGCAACTCCTACAGCTCAATTCCAGAAAAATAAACGACCCAAAAAAAAAAAAAAAAAGGGCCAAAGAGCTAAACAGACATTTCTCCAAAGAAGATATACAGATGGCTAACAAACACATGAAAAGATGCTCAACATCACTCATTATCAGAGAAATGCAAATCAAAACCATAATGAGGTACCATTTCACACCAGTCAGAATGGCTGCTATCGAAAAGTCTACAAGCAATAAATGCTGGAGAGGATGTACCCAGCAATCCCACTGCTAGGCATACACACCAAAGAAACCAGAATTGAAAGAGACACATGTACCCCAATGTTCATCGCAGCACTGTTTATAATAGGCAGGACATGGAAGCAACCTAGATGTCCATTGGCAGACGAATGGATAAAGAAAGCTGTGGTACATATACACAATGGAATATTACTCAGCCATTAAAAAGAATACATTTGAATCAGTTCTAATGAGGTGGATGAAACTGGAGCCTATTATACTGAGTGAAGTAAGCCAGAAAGAAAAACACCAGTACAGTATACTAATGCATATATATGGAATTTAGAAAGATGGTAACGATAACCCTGTATGCGAGACAGCAAAAGAGACACAGATGTATAGAACAGTCTTTTGGACTCTGTGGGAGAGGGCGAGGGTGGGATGATTTGGAAGAATGGCATTGAAACATGTATGTTACCATATGTGAAACCAATCGCCAGTCCAGGTTCAATGCATGAGACAGGGTGCTCAGGGCTGGTGCACTGGGATAACCCAGAGAGATGGGATGGGGAGGGAGGTGGGAGGGGGTTCAAGATGGGGAACACATGTACACCCATGGCAGATTCATGTCAATGTATGGCAAAACCAATACAATACTGTAAAGTAATTCAGTTCAGTTCAGTTCAGTCGCCCCGTCTGTCCAACTCTTTGCCACCCCATGAATCGCAGCATGCCAGGCCTCCCTGTCCATCAAAAACTCCCGGAGTTCACTCAGACTCACGTCCATCGAGTCAGTGATGCCATCCAGCCATCTCATCCTCTGTCGTCCCCTTCTCCTCCTGCCCCCAATCAGAGTCTTTTCCAACGAGTCAACTCTTCACATGAGGTGGGCAAAGTACTGGAGTTTCAGCTTTAGCATTATTCCTTCCAAAGAAATCCCAGGGCTGGTCTCCTTCAGAATGGACTGGTTGAATCTCCTTGCGATCCAAGGGACTCTCAAGAGTCTTCTCCAACACCACAGTTCAAAAGCATCAATGCTTCATCCCTCAGCCTTCTTCACAGTACAACTCTCACATCCATACATGACCACAGGAAAAACCATAGCCTTGGCTAGACGGACCTTTGTTGGCAAAGTAATGTCTCTGCCTTTGAATATGCTATCTAGGTTGGTCATAACTTTCCTTCCAAGGAGTAAGCGTCTTTTAATTTCATGGCTGAAGTCACCATCTGCAGTGATTTTGGAGCCCAAAAAAATAAAGTCTGACACTGTTTCCACTGTTTCCCCATCTATTTCCCATGAAGTGATGAGACCATATGCCATGATCTTCATTTTCTGAATGTTGAGTTTTAAGCCAACTTTTTCACTCTCCACTTTCACTTTCATCAAGAGGCTTTTGAGTTCCTCTTCACTTTCTGCCATAAGGGTGGGGTCATCTGCATATCTGAGGTTATTGATATTTCTCCCGGCAATCTTGATTCCAGCTTGTGTTTCTTCCAGTCCAGAGTTTTTCATGATGTACTCTGCATATAAGTTAAATAAGCAGGGTGACAATATACAGCCTTGATGTACTCCTTTTCTTATTTAGAACCAGTCTGTTGTTCCATGTCCAGTTCTAACTGTTGCTTCCTGACCTGCATACAGATTTCTTAGCCTCCCATCAAAATAAATAAATTTATATTAAAAAAAAAAAAAGAGACAAGGGGAAAAAATAAAGTTAAACATCATCTTAAAATGAAATTTAAGATGGTCTTTAGATCTGACTCTGCTGGACACACAAGCAAAACAGAAAGACACATTAGAGTCAGGGGCTTCTGGCTCTCAGGAGACCTTACATAATCTACATGGTGATGGGTTATTAATTAAAAGAGAGCTGGTGAGTTCATATATAGCTATAAAGAGCAATTTCAATATTCAATCCAATTAATTCTATAGTTTATTAAGTGATTAAGGGAACAAATACAGTTTCTTGTAACAAACATGTTTATAAGATTTCAACAAACTTCATGGCTAAAGGTTATTTCCCTAGTGGTTAAAACAAAAACTTTACAGATAAAATTTGGTACTTGCTTTTCTTCTTACTTGTCTTTCTCTTTTAATTCTCTCCCCCCAAATTTAGGCATCCACATTGGAGGGGCATAAGGAATACTTTCAGTGGTGTGAAGTGGGGTGTCAAATCTCAAGTAGGGTGTTCATGCAAGGATGTGGACAATCATGGGGTGTAGTAGTCCAAGCCGTGTGATAAATTCATGCACAGAGACAGCCTGGCATGAGGTATCAGAGCCCAGGAAGAATGAAGATAGTGTCCATGCAGAAGGGCAGTCTGGCATGAAATGACAGAACCTGAAAATTGTGACAAGGTCACCCATGCCTGGATGAGGGTGAGTGTAGGTTTTCAGGAGGTAGCTTGCTGTGAAAAGTAAGAGTTCAAAAGCATTGAGAAAAGTGTCCAGATAGGGGCATAAGGTTTGGGGACTCAGCAGCCAAGCAGAGTGAAGAGGCCATCAACACAGTAGGACGGGGACTGATGTAGGTGGAAGTCTAGAGTCCAAGTGGGTAAGGAAGTCAACCCCAAAGAGAGGCAAAAGGAGGGGAGTTGGTGAATAAGTATATTAAAGATTATGGGAGTCAGGTTTTCATTGTTGAAGAAGGGAGTTACAGATACTAGAAGGAGAAAAGACTGGACTGGAATTAGAGTTATTTATGTGAACTTGAAAATGTTAATGTATAAAACTGTTAAATAAATACAAAAGTAAATATGTTCAAAAATGTATATATTAACACATATATTCCCTTAGCTCTGTTTTCAGAAAGAACCTGGGAACAATGACAATTTAGTTGCAATGAACAAAGTTGGTACCCAGATCTTAACTTCTAAATACCATTCTCAACCAAAGGGAAACCAGGGTCCTCTTGGAGAAAGGACAGATTCCAGATTTGGAACAGGCAAAAGTAAAAGGTGAAACTAAACATGATTGCACCAGGAAACAAGAAAGCATTCAGAAAGAAAGGAAACATGACAGAAGAGTATAGAGTATGCTTCAGGGGATCCTCACTGGTCAAACTGAAGATAACGAGAGCATAAAAATAAATAATAATGACAATGGATCATAATTGATCAAAAACCATTGACCTCTATGAGCACATGTAGGTATAAATAATTAGGTACATTGAAAGTTTGATGAAAAATAGAATATTTTCATAACTTTATAGTACTTCCCTATAAAATATGCAATAAGTAAAAAGGGGGAAAGGATACTTCTCAGTGGAGAAGTCTGGCAAACACTAGCTTAATCCAAGAACTCATCTGTAACAGAAACAAATACAAATTATAAGCAACTTGATGATAAGATGCAGTCTCAGCATCATCACTTCTGTTATATTCCTGCCAAAGATGCATAACCCGAATCTAAGCAGGAAGAATGGCCAAAACTAAATTGAGGGTTATGCAACAAAATAACTGGCCTCTTCCTTAAAAACTTTAAGAAATTGAAAGTCAAGAAAAGATTAAAAAACAATTCTAAACAGAAGACTGAAAACCATAACAATCAAATGCAAATGTGTGATTCTGAATTGGATATTTTTCCTGTTAATGACATTATTGAGCAACTGGGAATTAAGAGTTAGATGGTACTGTATTCATATTAATTTCCTTATCTTGATGATTGAATTAGGTTTTAGACAATATGTTCATTTGTAAGAAATACTAGATTATTAGAAGGCTATGGGACAGAAGATTAACAATTTCCTTTCAAATGGTTCAGATGGGAAGCATTATTTTATTCTTATTATAATTATAAATGTTTCAAAATAGGAAATACTAAAACAGAATTTCATAGCTAAATATCATGGAGAATCTCATGCATATCATTAAAAGTAAGAGAGGTGTTAAAATCATTATAACATGATTAAAACTGAGACCTTTGCCCCACTGACTATTGTAAGAGTTCCTTGACCTTTTTATTCACTGTGCTCCCCACACACTAAGTATAAACATTCTCCAACCTGCCCTTCTGTATATTACTAAGAAAGATATTAACCAGCACAGCACTTAAAATTCTTAAGTACTTATTATCAACAAGATTTTTTTTCCCATGTCTTCTCACTAAATACAAATGCAAACTGTAGTTTCTTTTTCATTTGATCCAAGACAAATTTCTTGAGGCTTATAATTATATTACACAGGACCCCAGGAAAGGATTAGTGATGCCTGGTAGAAAGGTCTTGGGGCTGGATTGTACCCTCAAGAGTATTCCCTGAATTTATCTAAAATGAGCTGATGATTTGAGAAAGTCAATATTATTCCTGAGAAGATGAGAGTTCAGCATCAGATCTGAGAGGAGAGGCAAAGATAGGTAAAGAGCAAGGCTGGCACTCTGGAGACGAAGGAGAGGCATGACAGTGTGAGAGATAAGGGGTCAGGATGTTTTGAGTTCTGCTCCCATTTGGAGAGTTTTAACTGGGTCTCCCCTTTTGCAGAGTTCATCATGAGATGCAGACTGGGCTGAGCTGCACCTTCTCTTTTATATTTAAATTTGTCCCTTTTTGCTAAACCAAATGGATATTGTTCAGTCTTTCTCTTACTTGCCTTTTCTGCAATTTCATGCTATTACCATGCTCTTCTTCAATTGTTTCCTTTGATTTTTACCTGCCTACACTCTATAAGATGGATGGACTACCTTTTGCTTTTGGAACTATGCCTTCTCAGCCTCCTTTGCAGTCTCCCTTCCCTCACTCATCCATTATTCTCCTCAGGGTTTTATTTTTATCTCCTTTTCTCACTCCACCAGACTCCAGGAACATCCTTGATCCCTAAAGGATCTATAGCTGGACTCCAGGCAATCTGTATATCTTTTGGGAATCTATATAAATATTTGTGTGTATATATATTTTTTTTTCTGATGAAAATAAATTTTCTTATATTCTCTAAGGGATCCATTATCACGCAAAGTTGGCATGTGTTCTAGATGTTCTGCAATCTAGAACTTTGGCTCATACTCCTGCTTGAGCTCCAGACCCATTTATTCAACAGACATCTTTAATGCATCATGTACAGAATGGAACTCATTAGCTTTTTAACCAAGCCTCTCCCTGTTTCTCTTATTTCAGTGAAGAGCACCATCATTAGCTCAGGTGTCCCAGTAAGAAATCTGAATATCATTTAAGTTCCCCTCTGTCTTTCACCACTTCACATCCAATCAAGCTCCGGGGCCCAATATTTCTCCCCTCTGAATATATCTTTCACTGGTCTGTTTCTCTCAATCTTTTAGGCATGAGGTCATGTCCCTCACAGCTGTTGAGCTACTGCTCAGCCTCCTGGTGTCCCTGCCATCAAGTTTGTCCTCCCCTGCAAAACCACTCTCACGTTATGACTAGAGTGATCTTTCTAAAATGCTAACATGCTCATTTTTCTCCCCTTGCTTAAAGCTCTTGCAAGTAGTATCTTTCCCATAAGATAAAGTCTACACTTTATAACATGATAGACATCATGATAGACATTCACTAAATTACCTCTTCCCAACCAACACCCTATCTCCCATCCCTTGATCACTCTCACTATTCTGCACACCAAGGCCCAGTTATACTCAGCACAGGGCCCCAAAAAGCACCATCATGCTGGTAGATTCTGAAACTTTTCAGTTAGTCCTTAACACAAATGTGGAAAGGTGTGGGGGAAGTAAAGGTCTAAAACAGAGATTGAAAGTTAAGTGAAAGGCTATTAGTCAGCCCTGCTGGAGTACTGACATGAATAGACAAGTCAGAGCTGGCAGGAAAATCTGGATATGAGGCATGTTCAGTTAATGCTTCTGGACCATGAAAGCCAGCTGATGTCCCTTGAAGGCTGTCTCTAAGGTAGCTGTTGTAGGTAGGAGTTCACAGGCTGGTTGTAGGTCTGGTTGCTGTTAGTTTCAGGAAGGGGAGTCAGAAGGAAGAGCATGATGTGTGACACAGGTAAGGGCAAGGCAAACTGGCCTCCATCCATACCTCTGCATCCCTCATCACCTCCATCCACATAACCTTTGGAGCAGCATGACTGCTGCTGTACTTATGGCTTCCAAATCTTCTCTAAATTCTCATTTGGTGAACTATAACCTAGAGCCACACAGAGGTGAGCTCTGGGAAAAATCATTCTCACTTAGCCAAGTTCACACCATATTAAACCACAAATTTCTCAGTGGCTCCTTTCAGGCTGAACAGAGAGACACCTACAGATCACAGACAGAAAGCCCCTTCCTCTGTGACCATGTCTCCTGGACATTCACTTTGTCAGTATGAAGCTGCCCTGCATGGTCTGGGTTTGTCCCATTTTATACTGTGCCAGGTTGCATGATGCCAACCAGGTTCTCTTGTTAGCTCCCATGCCCCATCCCCATTCCTGAGATAGAGTAGCATTTGATCCCTAAACAGAAGTCAGTTTGCCTGCTCAGGAGCCCCTCTTCAGATTTCAGAAGCACTTGTACAAACCCTGTGACCACCCGTAGCTCTCTTCCTTATAATTTAAGGCGTATAGATCTCTGCCCTGGTGAACCATGAGCTCCTCCACATGTATGCCTGCTTTGCTCGCCCCTAGATCCCTGTTGTGGACCCATCATGAGACAGATAGCAGCTATTCAATAAATCACTGAAGACCCTTGTGGGTATGGGTGGAGTTCCTAAAAACCCAGGAAATCATCCATCTCTCTGTCCCTCCTTGTGAGTATCTCCCTTTCAGCATCAACTAACGGCTCCAGAGGACACTGAGTAACCAGTGACCCAGGAATTAATTTCACGTATCTTTTCCCAGAGGAAGTCTCACTTAGGAAATGGCCTTTTTACCAAGAAGGCTTTTTCCTCTTGGGGATTTTCCTTGTTCATTTTATGCTGACTTGTGATCAGTTCTTGGCATAGTATTTCCTGAGATCATCATTTTACAAGAGAAAGAACAACGTTTCTCAACGGGGAAAGAGTCTGTCAGTGCCCTTAGTTTTAATCAGAAGTGTACAGGTATAAAACAACTATAAACTGTCCACTGTCTTATCTTTTCCATGTATGATGGTTTAGTCGCTAAGATGGATCCAACTCTTGTGACCCCCATGGACAACAGTTTGTCAGGCTCCTCTGTCCAGGGATTGCCCAGGCAAGAATACTGAAGTGAGTTGCCATTTTCTCTGGGGGATCTTCCCCACCTAGGGATTGAACGTGAGTCTCCCGCTTTGCAGGCAGATTTTTTTTTACCATCTGAGCCACCAATGGCTAATTACTATCTACCCCTATTCAGTGCAGTGGGACTATGAATGCCATTTTATCATTTTAAGAGGTGGGCTAGACTTGATGGTTGTACACACACACACACACCACAAAACCCTTTGATTTCCCCATCATGGCACTTACCTCACTATGTTGCCTTCATTGGCTTAATATTTGTCCTCTCACCCCCAACAATGAGCCCCTAAGCCCTAGAATCCCAGAATCAGCTCATAATTAATGTTTAGAAGCAGGCTGCTGTGATAAAATGCATCAGTTTTGAAATCAGACTGAGCTGAGCCGACAGAGCTGACAAAGCTGAGCTCAAACTCCATATCTGTCACTTTGGATGCTATGAGTCTGGGTCAATCCTTTCAACACACATCTGTAAGACAGGCTTACAGATTTCTCATCTATAAGAAGGAGGACATCCCAGAAGGAGGACAAGAAACTGCATGTGATAAGTTTCTGGCTTAGACTGTATCCTGTAATGATAACTACCATTACTTCATTAATAAATAAAATATAAGAAAATAATTCAAAAGTAAAGTTAAATCCAAAGATTATCATTATAACATTTTCAGTAGAAAGAGAAAAAAATTAAAACATAACTCAGAAAATAAAACAATGGTTTATTATAAAACTGACTTTTCTGACACAGAAGTTCTACCTCTAGGAATATATTCTACAGAAATATTTTCACAGGGGTAAGTGGACAATATCAATAACCTCAGATATGGAGATGACACCACCCTTATGGCAGAAAGTGAAAAGGATCTAAAAAGCCTCTTGATGAAAGTGAAAGTGGAGAGTGAAAAGGTTGGCTTAAAGCTCAAAATTCAGAAAATGAAGATCATGGCATCTGGTCCCATCACTTCATGGGAAATAGATGGGGAAACAGTGGAAACAGTGTCAGACTTTATTTTTTTCAGCTCCAAAATCACTGCAGATGGTGACTGCAGCCATGAAATTAAAAGATGCTTATTCCTTGGAAGGAAAGTTATGACCAACCTAGATAGCATATTGAAAAGCAGAGACATTACTTTGCCAACAAAGGTCCGTCTAGTCAAGGCTATAGTTTTTCCAGTGGTCATGTATGGATGTGAGAGTTGGACTGTGAAGAAGGCTGAGCACCGAAGAATTGATGCTTTTGAACCGTGATGTTGGAGAAGACTCTTGAGAGTCCCTTGGACTGCAAGGAGACCCAACCAGTCCATTCTAAAGGAGATCAGCCCTGGGTGTTCTTTGGAAGGAATGACGCTAAAGTTGAAACTCCAGTACTTTGGCCACCTCATGTGAAGAGTTGATTCATTGGAAAAGACTCTGATGCTGGGAGGAATTGGGGGCAGGAGGAAAACGGGACGACAGAGGATGAGATGGCTGGATGGAATCACCGACTCGATGGATGTAAGTCTGAGAGAACTCCAGGAGTTGGTGATGGACAGGGAGGCCTAGCGTGCTGCGATTCATGGGGTTGCAAAGAGTTGGACATGACTGAGTGACTGAACTGAACTGAGCTGAAGTGGACAATAACATTCATTGCAGAATTTGTTACAATAGAAAAATGTGAAGATGACATTCTACAATTCCATACAGCCATATCTAAAAATGAGTATTTTATGGTGCTTGTCCAGTGAGAAATAAGCAAACAAAAAATTATGGGACACTATATATGATATATATATATCATATATATATATGAAGACTGAGCAACTTCACTTTCAGTTTTCACTTTTATGCATTGGAGAAGGAAATGGCAGCCCACTCCAGTGTTCTTGCCTGGAGAATCCCAGGGATGGGGGAACCTGGTGGGCTGCCGTCTATGGGGTCACACAGAGTCGGACATGACCAAAGTGACTTAGCATAGCATAGCATAGCATGTATGATATAAGCCCAGCTTTGAAAAGAAAGAAAAAAAGAAAATCTTATATAAATATACAGAAAAATTTGGAAGGTTACATACAAAGTTTTGAATTGGGGAGATTAATTTTTATTATATCCTTTTACATTAAAATTTTAAAATATGTATGATTTTAATATTTATAAATATGCAATTGTTTGAAAAAAAATTTTAAAAAGGGGTATGCAGACATGTAAAGTCATAAAACTTTGCAATTAGGAGAGCCCAAAAAAAGACAAAGTGTTTTCACCAAAGAGACGGGCTTATGGGAGAGGCAGGTTCACAAAACGTGGCAGCCCCTCAAGGATAAACGCAGACCAAGACCTGCCTGCCCACGTCATAGGCCCAAGAGTGAAAACCACCAACATATTTTCAGTGACCGCTACATGCCAAGAATTATGCTGAGTACTTTTGAGCATCATTCCACTTCATTGTAGGGTAATTCTGCAAGTGTATACTATATTGTATCTGTTTCACAGAGGAAATTGAGGCTCAGCTGGTAACTCACCAAGGCAATAAGCCATGGAACCATGAATAAAACCAGATCACTCCGGATTTTGAGCCCAAACTCTTAACCACTGAACTCCAGTGTCTTTGTAATTTGTCCTTTCAGTTCACCTATGATGATTCCCTCATATAAATACTAAACTTATAAGGGGCAAATACATAAACCAAATATTGGTATAATTATTTATCACAGTCATGTCACATCCAGAATACCTCCCTTCCTTGTATCAAAGCATTTTTTGAGAACCTGATGCACCAAGAATCAATGACTAGGAGTTGGAATTGGGTAGTTCAGAATGTACGTCAGAAAAACATGATAACCAAATGTCAGGAGGTACAGAGTAGAGTGGCCAAGAGTCCTAGAGGCCTGCCCTCAAAACCTATGTCTCTCACTTACCAGCTAAGTGACTGGCTTAGAAAACTGGGAACTGGTGCTCCTATCATAAAATGTAGCTGATAACATTCCTATGTCACAGGGATATTTTAAAGGTTAAATGTAAAAATCTACTAAAGCACTTTAGCATCTGTAGGGCCTGACATAAAACAGGTGTTTGGCTAATGCAATAATATGGTTAATACATTTTATGTATAAATATAAAATATAATATAGTTTTAATATCTGCTGATTGCTCTCCTAACAGTGCTCCCCTGAGTGACCACATCACCCAGTTCTCTCAGGCACAGGACCTCCATCTCTTGCATAGAATTGGATAAACCCTTCCTGCCCATCTCTCTTTTCCATATACACCACATCCCTTACTGAGACAGGTTACAACACTACTGATTTGGTTCTCCCTCTGCAGAAACTTGCCCATCTTGTGAGCACGCCTTAGCCACCTTGCTTGCATTTATGTGTTTGTCCAATCTCTATCAGACACTCACAAACTGTCTCACAGGGAGGTCCCTTTTAATTGATCCTAGCTAATTTTTACTTCCTAAGTGTGGCCTCTGATGGCATTGTTAGCTTTGTGGTGATTAAATCAGACTGGAACAGTGACTCAAAATTGATCAATTCAGAGTTAGTTTCCCCCACACACATCTCTGTTTCTGCTGCCCTTCAAGGAATCCACAGATAGGAAATCAGCTGACTGTTCTTTCTCACCTGGCATAAATCTTATTCTCTTGGATGACTAGGAGATTGCTTTACTCAGCATTAAACACTGGACTGGATGATTTATAGATAGAAAATGCTTCCAAGCCCTTGTCTTATCTTTCATCACAGATTTCCTGGGTCAACGTCATTCTGGCCTTTGTCCTCTCTGTAAGTTCCAACTCACACAGCTAGGCAGACAGAGATGGTTCATGATTCCAGTCCTGTATGCAAGTGCCTGAAAATAAGCTTTAAGTCTTCTAAAAAGGCAGTGTATTATTCTAGAAAGAGTCTCCATTACTCAGCCATCTGACAGTGGTGCTGACAAGCTACCTACATAGGCTGAAGCAAAAGGCTCATATTCTGAAAGCTGACAAAACTCTTAGACCTACCAGTGATGGAAGGAAACACCAGAGAGATTCTGGCTGGGGCAGTGGTTAGGAGCAGGAAGGAATAATTGGGTGCAGTCTGACTAAGTGATCCTGAATCCATAGAATGTAAAGTCAGAAGGGCCTTGAGGAGCTAAAGGCCCAAAGATTCAAAGAGCTAGAGGTCCAAAGAAGGGTCAAGGATTCTCAACACCAGGCAGAGGTCTGCTTACACTGAAATCACCAGTGCGTGCGTGCTCCATCATTTGGTCATGTCTGACTCTTTGCCACGACATGGACTGTAGCCCGCCAGGCTCCTCTGTCCTTGAAATTTCTCAGGCAAGTATTAGAGTGGGTTGCCATTTCCTCCTCAGAGGGTCTTCCTGACTCAGGCCTCAAACCCGTATCTGTTGCATCTCCTGCATTGGCAAGCGGGAAATCACCAGAGTACAGGGTAAAAGGCAGATTTCTGGGTCCCTTCCTCAGATGATTTGAATCAGCAGGTCTGAATAGGTGTCTGGAAACTGTACTTTTAACATGCACCCAGGCTATTCTAATGCACAACCCAATTTGGAAAAATGCATGCTGATCTAATCTAAACTTCTCATGATGCAAAAGAGACTGCCACTTGCAGAAATAATTAGTACAACTTGGGCATAGTGACCCAAGGATTAAAGAGCAGTTGTCAGACCAAAATATTACCCATAACCAAGGTATTTGCATAAATATTCCCCACATCACCAGAAAAGAATGCTCATGTGATGGACAAATGGGGAAACAATGACTCACAGAAGCCAGCCACCCTTAGTCCATGTTCCTGCCACATTTCAAGGCTCACAAGCACAAGAGACAGGGGAGAAAAAGCAACTCTGTCAATTTGCAGGGGCAGAAATTACTTCTGCCAATTTCTCTAGCCATCTTCCCATACTGATCTACAGAATGCTTCTGTGCTCTTCAAACACCTCTAGTTCTTGCTTGGTATAAATAAGGAAAGCCTTTTTTTGTTACCATGGCACCACTACAATAAGCTGTTTTCAAGTGTTAGATATTCTGAAATGACAGGCTCTGTTTTGAGAAATAAGAATGCTGACGGGGTCAGCAAAACTTGCCAACATTCTTGCATCAACGGGTTGTCATAAATCAGTAGTGTCACTCTACTGGTAGTGTATTCCTGAGACCAGAAAACATATGCTTTGACAATCCACCCCAAGCCTGGTCCTGAGTGGATGTGGTGGAAGTTCTATATTCTGGCCATGCATCTAGCTAAGAGGCCTTAGCCAGTCAATGACCTCTTAACAGTTGCCTACTCATGTTACCATTGGATGAAGGTTGATATGCTCAGGTCTGAGTCATGGAGGAAGGGCTGACCCAGTGGAAAATAACCAAACATTTGTGTCTTTCCTTTGATTTGTTTTTGCTTGGATGTATCTCCCCTACTTCAAAAATTGAAGACAAATTTTCTTCAAGCCTAGCATTCATGGAATAAGGTGGACAGCTGTACTTTGTAATACATGTGTTCCAGGACTTGAGGCAGGCTATTTCTTTAGTCAAAATTTTGTTTGCAGCCTTGTACTCTACCTAAGCATGTGAGATATATATATATATGTCTTTCTTTCTGCACCATAAACTCAAGGTCATGGTTTATTACTCTCTATATCTGCCACAGTGTCTGGTGCATATTTAATACTCATTAACATTTGTTAGGTGTTCAAAAGTTAATTCCAAAAAAAAAAAACAAAGAAGAGTGTGTGTGTGTGCGTGCATGTGCATGTGTGTTGGGTGATATAGGCCTGGTTTAGTGAGATGATAGTGAGAATAGAAAGGAAAAGAACCTTCATGTTGTTTTAGAGGCATCTGCAAAAGTAGTTGTTAGGAAACTCTGGTTGGCATCATAAGCCCCAAAGAGTTTGTTTAAATCACAGATTTCAGGTCCCCATAGCTAGAGTTTCTGATTCACATTAGCAGTGAAAAGACCCAGGAATCTTTTAAATTCATATCCCTGGAGCATTCTGATGCATGCTAAAGAATCTGGTAGTAGATTAAAATGAAAGGGTGAAAAATGCTTGAATATTAGCAGCTCTACCTTTAAGCAATTAAAAAGCTAAAAAGCTGTGCATATTAAACAATAAGGCATTAAAAGAAACAAAATAGAAAGGAGTACACAGTTAGATCTAAAATAATCAGACCCAATGCCAAAATCCATGAATCAAATAGTAAATATGTGGTTCTCAGATACCATCAGGGAGGATTACATGGAGGAGTAAGACTTGAAATGAAAATGAGTCTTTAAGAACTTTCTTGGCAGAGGTAGAAGGAGCATTTCAGGACAATATGCTTCTTATCTCTACCATGTTTTGATATATCAAAGGATTTATAAGCAATATTGTAACCTGGCGAGGACCAGACTAGGAATAACAATCTTACATTTCTGCCACAACCTAGGAGTTAGAGGGTCTGCTGTAAGGCTATGAACTTAGGTACCTAAATCCTTCCTGATTTTCTGAACACTCACCATTCACACAGTTTGCTCTCAGGCTACCATGTTTCAAATCAACCAAAGATTTATGTGATAATGGTACAGATGTGGATTAGATATAGAATAGAAGTAGATGGTAGAGCTATGGAATAGATGTACTTGATGTAGAATAGATGGAGATTGTGGTGACCTAATGATAAAAGAGCAGATAAAACCAAGGAGGGTCTTGGAATGCAAGAAAAGAAAAACCAGACCCTTATCACCCTTCCTTCCCCCATGTTGTAACTACTAATGAATTTCAGGTCCTCCTGAGCAGCACAACCTGTCTCCCTCCTAACTCATAGGGAGAAGGTATTTGCCTTATTCTTCCCCCCACTGAGTATATGTGCCTCATCCAATCAGCAAATGACCCACAAGACCCATATCCACTCCCTGTACCCTGGGTATAAAAGTGGACTGATTAATGTCACTCTGTTTATCGTCACTTCTCTCTTGAACTGGCCAGCTGTTCTAACAGCATCCCACATTCAAATAAACTTTATTTCCCTCTCATTCTGTCTCATGTCTGGAAATTCTTTTCCTACTCGTGCCCAGACCATGACATTTTTAGTGGCCCACACAGGGAACTTGGGGTCTCTTCCCCCACCACTTCACTTCTCCTTTCTCGAAGGGACTTTCTGTGAACATGCGAGTGCTGTGGAGCAACTGAGGAACTCTGGCCAGGGTTATCCTCTGGTGTGTTACAAAGGGCCCACTGTTCACTGCACCCCAGTAGCTGCTGCCAGAACGGATGAGGGTCTCTCCTTTGTCTTCTTTCCAACTAAGGATTAAGTCAACCAATATTATGTGGGCATGGGTCAGGCACTTAAAAGCCATTAGACACCTGCCACGTGAAGACTCCCATGTGAGGATAAGGGGTAGGTGGAACGGATCAGGCCAAAAGGGTATCCACCCCAGCAAGACAATTTCCATGCACCATTTCAGGCACATAATGGCTGAAGCAAAACAGAGACCATTGTCCCCTGGCCACTGCCTCCCCAGTAGGCTTGTAAGGCAGATTCCTCAGCCTTCTTCCCTGTTGCTTTCACTTCTTTCCCTTTCAGTTCGGATTGATTTACAGGAGCCTAGGTGTTACCTCTGAGCCATCCCAAGAGTGCCTTCCATGTTTCAGGGAATCTCCAAACAGTGAGTCACCCTGTTGTTCCTGGGAATCTCTGTCTTTCTCTACCCGGGTCACATGCTGCCTTAGCTGCACGATTCTCAGGGGTCACCTCTCACTGTCGGACATGACTGTTGGGAAGGTCAGCCATTTTTATGCCATTAGTGGCACGGAGAGATCACTGGGACAAAGGGAGGCCTTTCTGTCAGCTGGTGACTCTCACTACCCCCATTCTACAGCAGTAGGCTAAGAGTGGGTTCTAGTAGGTCCTGGAAGCCTCTCTCAGACTCACTCCTTGGCTACATTCTCAGAAATGGGAAAGTTTTGACCTTGTAAAAGGCCTGGCCTCAATACAAACTAGGGACCCCCCCCCCAAAAAAAATGGCCTCTGAATGGCACACTAGCTTTTGCCAAAAGCAGGGAAAGGACTCAGAGTTTCCTTACAGTCCTTCAGTCCTTCAGGCCCTCAGTCAGAATCCGGATTTCAGGGACTCATGCCTCATGTGTCTTTCTGCTGCTTCCTTATCTCCTGTCCCCCTCTGACTCTCTCCATTAGATTTCCTAAATGACTGCTACTCAACCTTTCATATCCGTAAGATCTCTAGGAAAGGATTCTGAGGTTCCCTTTGGTCCAGGTCTTTCCCCTATATACAAAAGCCTGAAGGATTAAAAACTCTCCTAATATTCTAAAGGATGTTCTAACTACGTTTATCTCACGGGTGTGGAGGGAACCAAGCTTTCCCTACTCCTGAAATTCCTAAAGAATTCCCTTCTAAATACTCCTGTTTCTCAGGGTAGAGAAAGACCAAGCTTCCTGCACTCATGCAAACTCCCTTAGCCCTTCAGATTCTTCTGATGGTACAAAGAACTCACTTCCCACCAGAAGAAAATCCAAGATTTTTATCAGCTGATGTCGCCTGATAACGGAGTCAATTTGAGCACTATTTGGTCTATATTTTAGCTATGAAACTATGACTACAGAAAGGAAAGATGACTTGTTGATACAAGATGGCCATGATATTCTTTAGGCTCCAGAGAAATCTGTTGAAAATGAATTTCCCCCCCCCCCCCCCGTGGAAATAGCAAAGCCAATTCTTTTTGGATATGCAATTACAAAACACTGCACAGGCGCAGGAGGGCCCAGAGGAGCTACTTCACGATGAAGGTCAGGAGAGGAGGCAGTGAGGAGATATCCCTTATCCAAGGTAAGGAGCAGTGGCTGCACTTCGCTGGAGCAGCCATGAAGAGATACCCCACGTCCAAGGTAAGAGAAACCCAAGTAAGACGGGAGGTGTTGCGAGAGGGCATCAGAGGGCAGACACACTGAAACCATAATCACAGAAAACTAGTCAATCTAATCACGTGGACCACAGCCTTGTCTAACCCAATGAAACTAAGCCATGCCTGTGGGGCCACCAAGGACAGGAGGGTCATGGTGGATAGGTCTGAAGAATGGTCCACTGGAGAAGAGAATGGCAAACCACTTCAGTATTCCTGCCTTCAGAACCCCATGAACAGTATGAAAAGGCAAAATGATAGGACACTGAAAGATGAATTCTTCAGGTCAGTAGGTACCCAATATGCTACTGGAGATCAGTGGAGAAATAACTCAAGAAAGAATAAAGAGATGGAGCCAAAGCAAAAACAATGCCCAGTTGTGGACGTGACTGGTGATAGAAGCAAGGTCTGACACTGTAAAGAGCAGTATTGCATAGGAACCTGGAATGGTAGGTCCATGAATCAAGGCAAATTGGAAGTGGTCAAAGGGGACATGGCAAGAGTGAACATCGACATTCTAGGAATCAGCAAACTGAAATGGACTGGAATGGGTGAATTTAACTCAGATGACCATTATATCTATTACTGTGGGCAGGAATCCCTTAGAAGAAAATGGAGTAGCCATCATGGTCAACCAAAGAGTCCGAAATGCAGTACTTGGATGCAATCTCAAAAACGACAGGATGATCTCTGTTTGTTTCCAAGACAAATCATTCAATATCGCAGTAATCCAAGTCTATGCTCAAACCAGTAACACTGAAGAAGCTGAAGTTGAACGGTTCTATGAAGACCTACAAGACCTTTTAGAACTAACAGCCAAAAAAGATGTCCTTTTCATTATAGGGGACTGGAATGCAAAAGTAGGAAGTCAAGAAACACCTGGAGTAACAGGCAAATTTGGCCTTGGAATATGGAATGAAGCAGGGCAAAGGCTAATAGAGTTTTGCCAAGAGAACACACTGGTCATAGCAAACACTCTCTTCCAACAACACAAGAGAAGACTCTACACATGAATATCACCATATGATCAACACTGAAATCAGATTGATTATATTCTTTGCAGACAAAGATGGAGAAGCTCTATACAGTCAGCAAAAACAAGACCGAGAGCTGACTGTGGCTCAGATCATGAACTTCTTATTGCCAAATTCAGACTTAAATTGAAGAAAGTAGGGAAAACCACTAGACCATTCAGGTATGACCTAAATCAAATGCCTGATGACTATACAGTGGAAGTGAGAAATAGATTTAAGGGCCTAGATCTGATAGACAGAGTGCCTGATAAACTATGGATGGAGGTTCGTAACATTGTACAGGAACAGGGATCAAGACCATCCCCATGAAAAAGAAATGCAAAAAAGCAAAATGGCTGTCTGAGGAGGCCTTACAAATAGCTGTGAAAAGAAGAGAAGCGAAAAGCAAAGGAGAAAAGGAAAGATATAAGCATCTGAATGCAGAGTTCCAAAGAATAGCAAGAAGAGATAAGAAAGCCTTCCTCAGTGATCAATGCAAAGAAATAGAGGAAAACAACAGAATGGGAAAGACTAGAGATCTCTTCAAGAAAATTAGAGATACCAAGGGAACATTTCATGCAAAGATGGGCTCAATAAAGGACAGAAATGGTATGGACCTAACAGAAGCAGAAGATATTAAGAAGAGGTGGCAAGAATACACAGAAGAACTGTCCAAAAAAGATCTTCACAATCCAGATAATCACGATGCTGTGATCACTCACCTAGACCCAGACATCCTGGAATGTGAAGTCAAGTGGGCCTTAGAAAGCATCACTATGAACAAATCTAGTGGAGGTGATGGAATTCCAGTTGAGCTATTTCAAATCCTGGAAGTTGATGCTGTGAAAGTGCTGCACTTAATATGCCAGCAAATTTGGAAAACTCAGCAGTGGCTACAGGACTGGAAAAGGTCACTTTTCATTCCAATCCCAAAGAAAGGCAATGCCAAAGAATGCTCAAACTACTGCACAATTGCACTCATCTCATACGCTAGTAAAGTAATGCTCAAAATTCTCCAAGTCAGGCTTTAGCAATACGTGAACCAAGAACTTCCAGATGTTCAAGCTGGTTTTAGAAAGGGCAGAGGAACCAGAGATCAAATTGCCAACATCTGCTGCATCATGGAAAAAGCAAGAGAGTTCCAGAAAAACATCTATTTCTGCTTTATTGACTATGCCAAAGCCTTTGACTGTGTGGATTACAATGAACTGTGGAAAATTCTGAAAGAGATGGGAATATCAGACCACCTGACCTGCCTTTTGAAAAACCTGTATGCGGGTCAGGAAGCAACAGTTACCACTGGTCATGGAATGATAGACTGGTTCCAAATAGGAAAAGGAGTTCATCAAGGCTGTATATTGTCACCCTGCTTATTTAACTTCTATGCAGAGTACATCATGAGAAAAGCTGGGCTGGAAGAAGCACAAGCTGGAATCAAGATTACCGGGAGAAATATCAATAACCTCAGATATGCAGATGACACCACCCTTATGGCAGAAAGTGAAGACGAACTAAAAAGCCTCTTGATGAAAGTGAAAGAGGAGAGCGAAAAAGTTGGATTTAAGCTCAACATTCAGAAAACTAAGATCATGGCATCTGGTCCCATCACTTCATGGGAAATAGATGGGGAAACAGTGGAAACAGTGTCAGGCTTTATTTTTTGGGGGGGTTTCCAAAATCACTGCAGATAGTGACTGCAGCCATGAAATTAAAAGACGCTTACTCCTTGGAAGGAAAGTTATGACCATACTGGATAGCATATTCAAAAACAGAGACATTGCTTTGCCAACAAATGTCCATCCAGTCAAGGCTATGGTTTTTCCAGTGGTCATGTATGGATGTGAGAGTTGGACTGTGAAGAAAGCTGAGTGCCGAAGAATTGATGCTTTTGAACTGTGGTGTTGGAGAAGACTCTTGAGAGTCCTTTGGACTGCAAGGAGATCCAACCAGTCCATTCTGAAGGGGATCACCCCTGGGATTTCTTTGGAAGGAATGATGCTAAAGCTGAAACTCCAGTACTTTGGCCACCTCATGTGAAGAGTTGATTCATTGGAAAAGACTCTGATGCTGGGAGGGATTGGGGGCAGGAGGAGAAAGGGACGACAAAGGATGAAATGGCTCGAAAGCATCACCGACTCGATGGATGTGAGGTTGTGTGAACTCTGGGAATTGGTGATGAACAGGGAGGCCTCGTGTGCTGCAATTCATGGGGTCGCAAAGAATCGGACATGACTGAGCGACTGCAATGAACTGAACTGATAATCATTTAAATAAGTCAGATGACCTTTGGTATACTGGGCTATACTTAATGAAAGTTATTGACTTAAATTCTTGCTTATGACCTTACAAATACCTGCTAGCTATATTATTTTCTATGTCACTTATTTCAGAAGTGTTTCTTACGTTACTAAATGTATGCCTGAGCCTGTGATAAAATGCTGATATGCAGTTCCATATGAGATCAACGATTGTAATAATGTAACTCTAGATATGGGAAGAAGCAACAAGAGGGAATATTTTCCTGTACCAAGAGGCTAAGTAAGACAGGTATGGTCCAGAGACTTTTGCTACTTTCAAGGCCTGGTTCAATAAAAGCACACTGAGTGGCTTCTCAATGGGATGTTCCCGGGACCTGGGAATGAGCCTTCCCGGCACCGTGGGACACAATGGCCATGAAATTCCCTCCAAACATGGTCAAATATGTGGCTATGAAGGTACCCTGCTGACTAGAAGCTGGCACTTGCCAGCTATCTCTACAAAGATTACATCATGACCACTGCCTGCTGTTGACCTTCAACACCCCTTGAAAGAAATTCAGGGTGATCAGAAAAAAGGCACTCTGTGCTCTGGGAAAAACCCAGAAGAACCAGCCTTCAGAGTGTCAGATGGTCTTTGGTCCATATATCTTTAAATTTCTCGTTAAGTTGGTTTCTTCTAGAATATAACAAATCTCCAAGTGATAGTTTGACAAAAATATTCCCTGACCAACACCTAGACAATGCTGAAACAAGCCACCTTGTTATTCCATGGACTCTCCTCTCCCTCCTTAAATGCACCCTGACAGAGAGCAGGCAAAGGGAACTGAAACCTGGAGCCCCGTGATGCCCCTACAGCCTGAAGAAACCAGAGTGGTCATCGCCCCTTTTCCTTTGAGACTGGGTTCCCAAATGCCTGTGAAGGGAAATAGGTAGATAGTTAGACATGAGCAGAGTATCAACAGGGGCCAAAGAATTGGCCCTATAAGTAAAGAGAGGGAGGAACATGGTGACCCAAGGACGAAAGAGCAGATGAAACCAAGGAGGGTCTTGGAATGCAGGAACAGAAAAACCCAACCCTTATCGCCCTTCCCTCCCCCATGGTGTAACTACTAATGGATTTCAGGTCCCCACTCCATTCTCCATTCTTGCTTGGAGAATCCCATGGATGGAGGAGCCTGATAGGTAACAGTCCACGGGGTCACAAAGAGTCGGACACGACTGAGCGACTTCACTTCACTCACTGAGCAATATAACCTGTCTCCCCTCTTATCCCATAGGGAGAAAGTATTTGCCTTACTCTCCCACAACCCTCACCCAGTTTATGTGCCTCATCCAATCAACAAATGACCCGCAAGACCCCTATCCTACTCCTTGTACCCTGGGTATAAACGTGAGCTAAAGACCCCTTTTCAATGTTGCTTCTCCCTTGAGCTGGCCTACTGTTCTAACAGCATCTCCCATTCAAATAAACTTTATTTCCTTCTCATTCTGTCTCATTTCTGGAAATCCTTTTCCAACCCGCACAAGGACCATGACATAGATGATACAGATATAGAATAGACTTATTAAAGATGGTATAGATAGATGGCAACTGAGTGGACTTTAGGGGGTCTTCTTCAGACAAGCCTTCCCTGATGCCCTGTGCTGTATCTCCTCTCTTAAGTACCTAGATTTGATGCACATTTCCTGAGTTGTTTTGCAGATGTGAAAATCCCTCCACAGAATAGAAGACATTAACTACTTGACAACTAAGAGCACACAGCCAGCCTCAGGCCTCCTGGACTGATAATGTTCACCCCCATGACAACACCCTGTTCCTTCCCCAAACCAGAGAACTGTATACCAGCTGATCACTCCTGCAACCCTTACCCCTCACCTTGCTTTTAAAAGTGCTTTGCTAAACTCTTAAGGGACTTTGGGCTTTTAGGGTGTGAGCCACCTGTCTCCTTGCATAGCCCTGCAATAAACCTTTTTCTGCTTCAGACTCTGATGTTTCAGTTTGTTTGACCTCAGTGTGTGTGCACAGGAACTTGTGCTAACAGTAGAATAAGTGTACTTGATATAGATATAGAATAGATGGAAATAATAGAGACACAGAATAGATGTAGTTCATATAGATGTAGATGTAGAAGAGATGGAGATGATAGAGATATAGAATACATATAGTTGATAAAAATATGGATGTATATGATATAGACACAGAATAGATGTAGATGACTTAGATATAGAATATATGTATATATCAAGCTACAAGAAGCAGCTTCCATGTTCTCTTCTTAGTTTCCCGACTCTGTCTCTTTAAGTGAATTCTTTTAAAATTAATGCAGATGAAGGAAAGTAGGAGCATGAAAAGAATAGTAAAGACTTAAATGGCTTTATAAATAAAGCATCTGATAGCAAGGGGTTAAACAACCATTTGTACTTAGGAAAACAGAAGGAAGCAAGGTAAGAATCTGCTGTGTCAGTGAAAGCTTAAGAGGAAGATAAGAAAAAAACAAAAACACAAAAAGGATTAGGAGAATAATAAAGGCTTTTTTGTATACTTGCCCCAGCAGAGAAGGCAAGAATGGTGCAGGTGTAAGCCCACTGACAAATGCAGGCATATTAAAGAAATGATTAGTACAAAATGATCCACACTCTGAGCTTCACTCACAGAGAAAAAGACAGATAAGCAGCAGTGGACAAGGTCAGACAGAGGTGGGGGCAGTGGCTGCCAGAACAGGGGAGGGCTTAAGCAGGGCCCCCGATTTCCAGAGAGCCCAGGGAATTGGTAACAAATGGGACTGTCACAGCAGACTGATCAGCAGGAATAGCAAGTTGGGGTCTTAGGGGCTGCAGAGAGCAAAAGCGCAACTCTAACTTCTCAAAAGGCTGGGGAAGTGATTGACCAGTGCCAAGAAATAGCAGCACCAGTGTATCTGAGTGTACAGTCCATGAAGAATATATGTAAACATATTCTGTCTGCAAGATAATGCTACTTAAGCCAAGGCTGATATGTTTAAACAACTCCATAAAGAAATAAATACATAGGATAAAGCATACCAGTTATGAAGTTGGTATGTTTATATAATTGGACTAGAGAGATAACAAAGTAGAACAAGTCAGAACTCAGGGGGCTAGATCCCATTTCCTGTGGTTATTTCCAGTGTTACTGAAAACAAATACCTCTAACTTATGATTGACCATAGGCCAGGTTCTAGTGCTAAAGCATTCTACAATACATATAAAAAACTCCTTTAACCCTCAGAACCGTGGGCTTCCCTGGTGGCTCTGCTGGTAAAGAATCTGCTGCAAAGTGGAAGACCTGGTTTTGATCCCTGGGTTGGGAAGATCGCCTGGAGAAGGAAAAGCTACAGACTCCAGTATTCGTGAAGAGTCGGACAAAACTGAGCAACTTTCACAACCCTCAGAACATCCTTATGGTGTAAATTTATTTTCACTTTACAAGTATGAAAATAAACTCAAAGGGATGAAATACATTTTCTAAATTCATGTTTCTCGTACATGGCAGAGGAAAGACAACCCAGGTTTGTGTGCCCCCAAACATGACTGAGAAACACTGGACTGGAAGAAACACAAGCTGGAATCAAGATTGCCAGGAGAAATATCAATAACCTCAGATATGCAAATGACACCACCCTTATGGCAGAACGTGAAGAGGAACTAAAAAGCCTCTTGAGGAAAGTGAAAGTGAAGAGTGAAAAAGTTGGCTTAAAGCTCAACATTCGGAAAACGAAGATCATAGCATCCGGTCCCACCACTTCATGGGAAATAGATGGGGAAACAGTGGAAACAGTGTCAGACTTTATTTTTTTCAGCTCCAAAATCACTGCAGATGGTGACTGCAGCCATGAAATTAAAAGACGCTTACTCCTTGGAAGGAAAGTTAAGACCAACCTAGATAGCATATTCAAAAGCAGAGACATTATTTTGCCAACAAAGGTTCGTCTAGTCAAGGCTATGGTTTTTCCAGTCGTCATGTATGGATGTGAGAGTTGGACTGTGAAGAAGGCTGAGCGCCGAAGAATTGATGCTTTTGAACTGTGGTGTTGGAGAACTCTTGAGAGTCTCTTGGACTGCAAGGAGATCCAACCAGTCCATTCTGAAGGAGATCAGCCCTGGGATTTCTTTGGAAGGAATGATGCTAAAGCTGAAACTCCAGTACTTTGGCCACCTCATGCGAAGAGTTGACTCATTGGAAAAGACTCTGATGCTGGGAGGGATTGGGGGCAGGAGGAGAAGGGGACAACAGAGGATGAGATGGCTGGATGGCATCACTGACTCGATGGACATGAGTCTGAGTGAACTCCGGGAGTTGGTGATGGACAGGGAAGCCTGGCGTGCTGCAATTCATGGGGCCGCAAAGAGTCAGACACGACTGAGTGACTGAACTGAACTGAACTGAGCTGAAACATGCCTCAATCCATGATTCCCAGGTCACAGTGGAACCCAAAACAGGTCGCTTCACTTCCTATAGCCTTGGGGGTTATTTCATCTTTTTTTTTTTTTTTTTTTCATTTGTGCTATAGTAATGGGGATGGGATGTCACTAGAAGTCCTTCAATAGCATGCGGGTGGCATCTATGGTACAAACAACAAAGGCTTAGAATTTGGGTTGTTGTTATTGTTGTTGTTCACTCACTCAGTCATTTCCAACTCTTTGCAACCCCATGGACTGCAGCATACTCCAGGCTTCCCTTCCTTCACCAACTCCTGAAGCTTGTTCAAACTAGCACCAGGATGCTGGATAACCCATTTGTCCTCATATTATTAGAGAGGGAAAATCACACCTAACTCATAGGGCTGTTGTAGAATTCAATGTGATATACCAGTAGGTGTCCAGTTCTTTTCAGATCAGATCAGATCAGATCAGTTGCTCAGTTGTGTCCGACTCTTTGCGACCCCGTGAATCGCAGCACGCCAGGCCTCCCTGTCCAACACCAATGCCCGGAGTTCACTCAGACTCGTGTCCATCGAGTCAGTGATGCCATCCAGCCATCTCATCCTCTGTCGTAACCTTCTCCTCCTGCCCCCAATCCCTCCCAGCATCAGAGTCTTTTCCAATGAGTGAACTCTTTGCATGAGGTGGCCAAAGTACTGGAATTTCAGCTTTAGCATCATTCCTTCCAAAGAAATCCCAGGGCTGATCTCCTTCAGAATGGACTGGTTGGATCTCCTTGCAGTCCAAGGGACTCTCAAGAGTCTTCTCCAACACCACAGTTCAAAAGCATCAATGCTTCAGCGCTCAGCCTTCTTCACAGTCCAACTCCCAGTTGTTTTAAGATTCTATAATTCTAGTCCAAAATAAATTGACCTGATTGTAATTACATGAAAACTGAAAGATAAAATGGTAATTTATGAAAGAAAACTCTTTTTAAAATAAATGTATTTTAAGTATGTCTAACAATAACCCTGTATACAAGACAGCAAAAGAAACACTGATGTATAGAACAGTCTTTTGGACTCTGTGGGGGAAGGAGAGGGTGGGATGATCTGGGAGAATGGCATTGAAACATGTATAATATCATATATTAAACGAGTTGCCAGTCCAGGTTCGATGCAGGATACAAGGATACTTGGGGCTAGTGCACTGGGACGACCCAGAGGGATGTACAGGGAGGGAGGAGAGAGGAGGGTTCAGGATGGGGAACACGTGTATACCTGTGGCAGATTCATGTTGATATATGGCAAAATCAATACAATATTGTAAAATTAAAAAATAGAAAAATAAAAAATAAAAAAATTTATTAAATTTACTGAAAAATCATTAGTTTCTAAATACATTATATATAGTGTGAGATGCTATAATAATAAATTTTTTTAATTTTTATTTTTTAACTTTACAATATTGTATTGGTTTTGCCATACATCAACATGAATCTGCCACAGGTATACACCTGTTCCCCATCCTGGACCTTCCTCCCTCCCCCCTCCCTGTACCATCCTTCTGGGTCGTCCCAGTGCACCAGCCCCAAGCATCCAGTATCATGAATCGAACCTGGACTGGAAACTCATTTCATATATATTATACATGTTTCAATGCCATTCTCCCAAATCATCCCACCCTCTCCCTCTCCCACAGAGTCCAAAAGACTGTTCTATACATCTGTGTCTCTTTTGCTGTCTCGTATACAGGGTTATTGTTACCATCGTTCTAAATTCCATATATATGCATTAGTATAGTGTATTGGTGTTTTTCTTTCTGGCTTACTTCACTCTGTATAATAGGCTTCAGTTTCATCCACCTCATTAGAACTGATTCAAATGTATTCTTTTTAATGGCTGAGTAATACTCCATTGTGTATATGTACCACAGCTTTCTTATCCATTCATCTGCTGATGGACATTTAGGTTGCTTCCATGTCCTGGCTATTATAAACAGTGCTGTGATGAACATTGGGGTACACGTGTCTCTTTCAATTCTGGTTTCCTCAGTGTGTATGCCCAGCAGTCTGATTGCTGGGTCATATGGCAATTATATTTCCAGTTTTTTAAGGAATCTCCACACTGTTCTCCATAGTGGCTGTACTAATTTGCATTTCCACCAGCAGTGTAAGAGGGTTCCATTTTCTCTAAACCTTCTCCAGCATTCATTGCTTGTAGACTTTTGGATTGCAGCCATTCTGACTGGCATGAAATGGTACCTCATAGTAGTTTGATTTGCATTTCTCTGATAATGAGTGATGTTGAGCATCTTTTCATGTGTTTGTTAGCCATCTGTATGTCTTCTTTGGATAAATGTCTATTTAGTTCTTTGGCCCATTTTTTGATTGGGTCATTTATTTTTCTGGAATTGAGCTGTAGGAGTTGCTTGAATATTTTTGAGATTAGTTGTTTGTCAGTTGCTTCATTTGCTATTATTTTCTCGCATTCTGAAGGCTGTCTTTCCACCTTGCTTATAGTTTCCTTTGTTGTGTAGAAGCTTTTAAGTTTGATTAGGTCCCATTTGTTTATTTTTGCTTTTTTTCCAGTATTCTGGGAGGTGAGTCATAGAGGATCCTGCTGTGATGTATGTTGGAGAGGTTTTTGCCTATGTTCTCCTCTAGGAGTTTTATAGTTTCTGGTCTTACGTTTAGATCTTTAATCCATTTTGAGTTTATTTTTGTGTATGGTGTTAGAAAGTGTTCTAGTTTCATTCTTTTACAAGTAGTTGACCAGTTTTCCCAGCAGCACTTGTTAAAGAGATTGTCTTTAATCTATTGTATATTCTTGCCTCCTTTGTCAAAGATAAGGTGTCCATAGGTGTGTGGACTTATCACTGGGCTTTCTATTTTGTTCCATTGATCTATATTTCTGTCTTTGTGCCAGTGCCATACTGTCTTGATGACTGTGGCTTTGTAGTAGAGCCTGAAGTCAGGCAGGTTGATTCCTCCAGTTCCATTCTTCTTTCTCAAGATTGCTTTGTCTACTTGAGGTTTTTTGTATTTCTATACAAATTGTGAAATTATTTGTTCTAGCTCTGTGAAAAATACCGTTGGTAGCTTGATAAGGATTGCATTGAATCTATAAATTGCTTTGGGTAGTATACTCATTTTCACTATATTGATTCTTCCAAACCATGAACATGGTATATTTCTCCAACTATTAGTGTCCTCTTTGATTTCTTTCACCAGTGTTTTATAGTTTTCTATATATAGGTCTTTAGTTTCTTTAGGTAGATATATTCCTAAGTATTTTCTTCTTTTCGATGCAATGGTGAATGGAATTGTTTACTTAATTTCTCTTTCTATTTTCTCATTATTAGTGTATAGAAATGTAAGGGATTTCTGCGTGTTTATTTTATATCCTGCAACTTTACTATATTCATTGATTATTTCTAGTAATTTTCTGGTGGAGTCTTTAGGGTTTTCTATGTAGAGGATCGTGTCATCTGCAAACAGCAAGTGTTTTACTTCTCCTTTTCCAATTTGGATTCCTTTTATTTCTTTTTCTGCTCTGATCACTGTGGCCAAAACTTCCAAAACTATGTTGAATAGTAATGGTGAAAGTGGGCACCCTTGTCTTGTTCCTGACTTTAGAGGAAATGCTTTCAATTTTTCACCATTGAGGATAATGTTTGCCGTGGGTTTGTCATATATAGCTTTTATTATGTTGAGGTATGTTCCTTCTATTCCTGCTTTCTGGAGAGTTTTTTTTTTATCATAAATGGATGTTGAATTTTGTCAAAGGCTTTCTCTGCATCTTTTGAGATAATCATATGGCTTTATTTTTCAATTTGTTAATGTGGTATATTACATTGATTGATTTGCAGATATTGAAGAATCCTTGCATTCCTGGGATAAAGCCCACTTGGCCATGGTGTATGATCTTTTTAATATGTTGTTGGATTCTGTTTGCTAGGATTTTATTAAGGATTTTTGCATCTATGTTCATCAGCGATATTGGCCTGTAGTTTTCTTTTTTTGTGGCATCTTTGTCAGGTTTTGGTATGAGGGTGATGGTGGCCTCATAGAATGAGTTTGGAAGTTTACCTTCTTCTGCAATTTTCTGGAAGAGTTTGAGTAGGATAGGTGTTAGCTCTTCTCTCAGTTTTTCATAGAATTCAGCTGTGAAGCTGTCTGGACCTGGGCTTTTGTTTGCTGGAAGATTTCTGATTACAGTTTCAATTTCCGTGCTTGTGATGGGTCTGTTAAGATTTTCTATTTCTTCCTCAGCCGGTTTTGGAAAGTTGTACTTTTCTAAGAATTTCTCCATTTCTTCCAAGTTGTCCATTTTATTGGCATATAATTGCTGATAGTAGTCTCTTATGATGCTTTGTATTTCTGTGTTGTCTGTTGTGATCTATCCATTTTCATTTCTATTTTTATTGATTTGATTTTTCTCCCTTTGTTTCTTGATGGGTCTGGCTAATGGTTTGTCAATTTTATTTATCCTTTCAAAGAACCAGCTTTTGGCTTTGTTGATTTTTGCTATGGTCTCTTTTGTTTCTTTTGCATTTATTTCTGCCCTAATTTTTAAGTTTTCTTTCCTTCTACTAACCCTAGGAGTCTTCATTTCTTCCTTTTCTAGTTGCTTTAGATGTAGAGTTAGGTTATTTATTTGACTGTTTCTTGTTTCTTGAGGTATGCCTGTATTGCTATGAACTTTCCCCTTAGCACTGCTTTTACGGTGTCCCACAGGTTTGGGGTTGTTGTGTTTTCATTTTCATTCATTTCTATGCAAATTTTGATTTCTTTTTTGATTTCTTCTGTGATTTGTTGGTTATTCAGCAGCGTGTTGTTCAGCCTCCATATGTTGGAATTTTTAATAGTTTTTCTCCTCTAATTGAGATCTAATTTTACTGCATTGTGGTCAGAAAAGATGCTTGGAATGATTTCAATTTTTTTGAGTTTACCAGGGCTAGATTTATGGCCCAGGATGTGATCTATCCTGGAGAAGGTTCCGTGTGTGCTTGAGAAAAAGGTGAAATTCATTGTTTTGGGGTGAAATGTCCTATAGATATCAATTAGGTCTAACTGGTCTATTGTATCGTTTAAAGTTTGTGTTTCTTTGTTAATTTTCTGTTTAGTTCATCTATCCATAGGTGTGAGTGGGGTATTAACGTCTCCCACTATTTTTGTGTTATTGTTAATTTCCCCTTTCATACTTGTTAGCATTTGTCTTACATATTGCGGTGCTCCTATGTTGGGTGCATATATATTTGTAATTGTTATATTTTCTTCTTGGATTGAACCTTTGATCATTATGTAGTGACCTTCCTTGTCTCTTTTCACAGCCTTTGTTTTAAAGTCTATTTTATCTGATATGAGTATTGCTACTCCTGCTTTCTTTTGGTCTCTATTTGCATGGAAAATCTTTTTCCAGCCCTTCACTTTCAATCTGTATGTGTCCCCTTTTTTGAGGTGGGTCTTTTGTAGACAACATATATAGGGGTCTTGTTTTTGGATCCATTCAGCCAGCCTTTGTCTTTTGGTTGAGACATTCAACCCATTTACGTTTAAGGTAATTATCGATAAGTATGATCCCGTTGCCATTTACTTTATTGTTTTGGGGTCGAGTTTATACACCCTTTTTGTGTTTCTTGTCTAGAGAATATCCTTTAGTATTTGTTGGAGAGCTGGTTTGGTGGTGCTGAATTCTCTCAGCTTTTGCTTGTCTGTAAAGCTTTTGATTTCTCCTTCATATTTGAATGAGATCCTTGCTGGGTACAGTAATCTGGGCTGTAGGTTATTTTTTGTCATCACTTTAAGTATGTCTTGCCATTCCCTTCTGGCTTGAAGAGTTTCTATTTAAAGATCAGCTGTTATCCTTATGGGAATTCCCTTGAGTGATATTTGTTGTTTTTCCCTTGCTGGTTTTAATATTTGTTCTTTGTGTTTGATTTTTGTTAATTTGATTAATATGTGTCTTGGGGTGTTTCGCCTTGGGTTTATCCTGTTTGGGACTCTCTGGGTTTCTTGGACTTGGGTGATTATTTCCTTCCCCATTTTAGGGAAGTTTTTAACTATTATCTCCTAAAGTATTTTCTCATGGTCTTTATTTTTGTCTTCTTCTTCTGGGACTCCTATGATTCGAATGTTGTAGCATTTAATATTGTCCTGGAGGTCTCTGAGATTGTCCTCATTTCTTTTAATTCATTTTTCTTTTTTCCTCCCTGATTCATTTATTTTTACCATTCTATCTTCTAATTCACTTATCCTATCTTCTGCCTCTGTTATTCTACTATTTCTTGCCTCCAGAGTGTTTTTGATCTCATCTATTGCATTATTCATTATGTATTGACTCTTTTTTATTTCTTCTAGGTTTGTTAGACCTTTCTTGTATCTTCTCAGTCCTTGTCTCCAGGCTATTTATCTGTGATTCCATTTTGATTTCAAGATTTTGGATCATTTTCACTATCATTATTCAGAATTCTTTATCAGGTAGATTCCCTATCTCTTCCTCTTTTGTTTGGTTTGGTGGGGCATTTATCCTGTTCCTTTACCTGCTGGGTATTCCACTGTCTCTTCATCTTGTTTATATTGCTGAGTTTGGGGTGTCCTTTCTGTATTCTGGCAGTTTGTGGAGTTCTCTTTATTTTGGAGTTTCCTCGCTGTGTGTGGGTTTTTACAGGTGGCTTGTCAAGGTTTCTTGGTTAGGGAAACTTGTGTCAGTGTTATGGTGGTAGTCCTCAGAGGCACAGACTCGAATGGGCCTGCGTTTTGTGCCCTTCCCAGGTCCGAGCAGCTCAGGTGATGAGGTGTTTGGCAAGCGCGGTCGCTGCAACATATCACCTCCCCTCCGCTCGGTTGTCTGGGTGTACAACTGGTGCACCTTCTCAGGTGGATGTTGACCATCCAGAACCCCAAGAAGTCTTAGTTAGGAAAGAATCCTGCTTGCAGTTTTGTAGATAATGTCTCTCTGGGGCTGCGATTGCCCCTTTCCAGCTCTGGCTGCCTGTCACCAGAAGGGGATTGTCTGCAGCCGGCTATCTCTGTTCAGTCCTTTGTTTTGTACGTGGGCCTGGCAGTGTCTTAGGTTAGGGCTGGCTTTTCGCGTGGTAGTTATCCCACAGTCTGGTTTGCTAGCCCAAGTTAGTTCACTCAGATAGCGCTCAGGGCATTCAGGCCAGATCCTTACTCTAAGCGATGCAGCCCGCGCCTCCCTGCCCAGCCCCCACTTGCTAGTGGCGGGTGCAGGCATCTGCACTACTTCTCCACTGGGGGAGTTACCGTTGGGCTAGTAATCTGTGGGTTTTAATTGTTTATTTATTTTTCCTCCCTGTTATGTTGCCCTCTGTGCTTCCAAGGCTCACCACAGACTCGGCAGTGAGAGTGTTTCCTGGTGTTTGGAAACTTCTCTCTTTTTAAGACTCCCTTCCCAGGATGGAATTCCATCCCTCCCTCTTTTGTCTCTTTTTTTGTCTTTTATATTTTTTTCCTATATCCTTTCGAACACAATGGGCTGCTTTTCTGGGTGCCTGATGTCCTCTGCCAGCTTTCAGAAGTTGTTTTGTGGAATTTACTCAGCATTTAAATGTTCTTCTGATGAATTTGTGGGGGAGAAAGTGGTCTCCCTGTCCTTTTCCTCCACCATCTTAGCTCCTCTGTAATAATAAATTGCTTTAAAGGTGCATTCAGACTTTGATACTCCACACTTTAAAAAGGAAAGTTATAAAGGTTTTATTCCCTTGTCACTCAGAGTTGAATTCTGAATCTAATAGCAGATTCCAGAGACTCTGAGGATAATGAGGAAATTATCTTTCAAAAGGAATCTGTTTTCAATGAGGTAAAACATTGCATTACTCAATCATTTTCAATAAAAGAAGTGCTGTCATGCAAAGGAAATATTTGGGGAAATTTATTCTGTTTTGTCCTAAGACAGTGAATTTACATATTTTTAGCTGCAGCCAACTTTTATCTTTATAATTTCTCTCTCATACCAATTTTAAATCCTTTATTAGCTATAATTTACTTCAAGGAAGCAGATTAAAACATAAATTGAATTTAAATAGTTTCTTGGTGTTCTTTATAATACTTGATTTGGTCAAAATCAGTCCTCCTTTTAATCGATTATTGCAAAATCCTCATAGGGAGACAAATAGGAACTGCCAGATGGCTGAATTGGAACAAAACTCAAACTTCATTCCCCAACCAAAAATGTAAAAATGAAGGAAATAGTAACCAAGATTAACATCTTCCATTTCCTAATGATACAATGGTCTGAAAAAAGAATAATTTCAGTTGATGTTTACTGAGCACTGATACTGATGTTTTGCTAAGATGTGGGATTGAAAGTGAGAGTTAGAGTGAAAGTCACTCAGTTGTCTCCAACTCTTCATGACCCCATGGACTATAGAGTCCGTGGAATTCTCCAGGCCAGAATACTGGAGTGGATAGCTGTTCCCTTCTCCAGGGGATCTTCCCAAGCCAAGAATCGAACTGGAGTCTCATATATTGCAGGCATATTCTTTCCCAGCTGAGTTACTAGGAACTAACAGATACAAATTGGTATATTTAGAATGTATAAACAACAAGTCCCTACTGTATAACACAGGGAACCATATTCAATATTCTGTGATAAACAATAATGGAAAATAATATGAAAAAGAATATATGTATGTATAACTGAGTCATTTTGCTGTTTAGCAGTAATTAACACAACATTGTAATTCAACTATACTTCAGTAAATTTTTAAAAAAGAAGAAAAAGTTCATATTGCTCAAATGTATCATTACATTTAATGAAAAAGCTGGCTTAAAACTAAATATTAAAAAATCTAAGATCATGGCATCTGGCCTCATTCAGTTCAGTTCAGTTCAGTCGCTCAGTCATGTCCAACTCTTTGTGACCCCATGAATTGCAGCATGCCAGGCCTCCCTGTCCATCACCAACTCCTGAAGTTCACTCAAACTCATGTCCATTGAGTTGGTGATGCCATCCAGCCATCTCATCCTCTGTCGTCCCCTTCTCCTCTTGCCCCCAATCCCTCCCAGCATCAGAATCTTTTTCAGTGAGTCAACTCTTCGCATGAGGTGGCCAAAGTATTGGAGTTTCAGCTTTAGCATCATTCCTTCCAAAGAACACCCAGGGCTGATCTTTAGAATGGACTGGTTGGATCTCCTTGCAGTCCAAGGGGCTCTCAAGAGTCTTCTCCAATGCCACAGTTCAAAAGCATCAATTCTTTGGCGCTCAGCTTTCTTCACAGTCCAACTCTCACATCCATACATGACCACTGGAAAAACCATAGCCTTGACTAGAAGGACCTTTTACTTCATGACAAATAGAAGGGGAAATGGTGGAAGCAGTGACAGATTTCCTCTTCCTGGAAAATCACTAAAATCACTGTGAATTTGACTGCAGCCATGAAATCAGAAGATGACTATTCTTGGCAGGAAAGGTATGATAAATGTAGACAGTGTGTTGAAAAGCAGAAACATCACTCTGCCAACAAAGGTCTGTATAGTCAAGGCTGTGGTCTTCTCAGTGGTCCTGTATTCTTGTCAGAGCTGGACCATAAGAAGACAGAACACCAAAGAATTGATGCTTTCAAACTGTGGTGCTGGAGAAGACTCCTTAGAGTCCCTCAGACAAGCAAGGAGATCAAACCAGTCAATCTTAAGGGAAATCAACCCTGAAAACTCACTGGAAGAACTGATGTTGAAGCTGAAGCTCCTGAATTTTGGTCACCTGATGCAAACAGCTAACTCATTGGAAAAATCCCTGATGCTGGGAAATATGAGGTCAGAAGGAGAAGAGGGCATCAGAGAATGAGATGGCTGGATGGCATCACTGATGCAATGGACATGAACTTGGGCAAACTCCAGGATATGGTGAGGGACTGGGAGGTCTGGCATGCTGCAGTCCATGGGGTTGCAAAGAGTCAGACACGACTGGGAGACTGAACAACAACCACATCATTACATTTAATGCTCAAAACTACTCTGAGGAGAGTGGTGACTGTTTCCCTCATTTTATACCTGATGAGATTGAGGCACAGAGAAGTAAATAGCTTCCCAGGAGTTTTAATTCCAGGTAGTCCTTCTCTGGAGCCCAGGCTTTTAACCAGCGTGCCATGGCCAGGCCACCTCTGGAGTGGTCAGAGTTAGCTACCCTCCTGGTTCAGCTATGAATGTTCATTCTAAAGGCTTCCCAAGATTTTAATTATCTTTTTATAATATGGTATTTTATTAGCAGTAAAAATGCTCATATCTTTGTACCCTGTTACTGCTTACAATGCATTTGATATACACCTATTCCTCAGACACTTATGACATAGGCAGATGCAAACACTATGAATTTCAGATTAGAAAATAGACTCAGAAGGATTAAATGACTTGCCAATGTCACCTAGTTTTACTGGTGACATAGAAAGTGTTAAAACTAAGACTTCTGACTCTCACTCCGGGGTTCCTTATGCTATAGCAGCCTTTCCTGAGGAAAAAAGCTCAAACCCTTGAATCTGCTGGTGGTACTGTAACCAGGAACCTGCATCTCACAGCACTTCTGGGACAGTAAGCTTGATTATCAGTAAGCACTTATTTTCTATCAGGGACTACATAAAGCATTTTATTTTATTATTCTTGTTAAGCCACCTTCTCAGTGCTAGGATGTAAGTCTAATTAACACTTGTATTATAAAAGTGAGGAAACTGATAAACAACCTCAGATTAAACAACTCATCCTAGGCCACATGGCAACTAAGTGATCTGAGAACAACATGACCCAAGCTGGACCTGATACTTGAACACAAATTCATTTGATTGCAAAACCAATGTTCTTCAACACTTAAGACATGGAGGTGTACTTCCAGAACCTACAGAACCATGATCTGTTTCCAACATAGCCCTGAAATGCTGTACTAGTTATCTATTTATGTGTGACAGCATCATCACAAACTTAGGAGCTAAAACAAAACACATTTATTATTCCACAGTTCCTGTGGGTCAAAAATCCAGATACTTATTGTCTGGATCCTCTGCAAGCCTGCAATTAAGCAATCTCCCATCTCAAAGTTTGACTGGGGAAAGAGCCCCTTCCAAGTTCACATGGTGGTTGACAGGATTCAGGCCCTTCAGGCTAGAGGATTGAGGGCTTCTGTTTCTTGCCAGCGGCTGACCCAAGTCTTCTCCCAATTCCTAGATGGCTTTTTCCAGAAGCCATTCACAGCTCCTTGACACATGGGCCTCCACCACATGGCCTCTTGCTACATCAAACACATCAAGGATCTCCCAGAATGACAGTGTATGATCTTATGCAAAGTAATCTTGAAAATATCTTATTGTCTTTGCAATATTCTATTGGTAGGGAACAAGTCACTGGTCCTGCCCACACTCAAAAATGGAATTATACTAACTGTGAGGACCAGAGCTAGCAGCAAGGAAAATTGGAACCATCCCAGAGTCTGGTTAGTCAAACCTACAAGTCTGAGAACACTTCTGACTTGATGTGGCCCCCTTCTCTTCTCAATACATCTTCAAAGAGAAAACAAGAAAGATAATTTTTGCTTTTTTGATAAAAATTCAGAAACATCTGTAACCAAAACTACAATATAAAGGAGAGTCTCCAGATTACAGGGCAGGTTTCATAGGGGTACTCAAAGGGACAGGAGACAATGCCTATGGCTTTAGAGTTTAGACAAAGCTGACAGAAAAGAATTCTGAAAACATGGGCATAGCATTGGCAACAAAACCATGGTAGGGTAGTAAGATTTTCCATCATTTCTTTTTGGTAAAGACCTAGGGAAGTTGAGAAGGTAGGGCTAAATGAGGAATCACACAGACAAGCTATGTTTGCAAGAAGCAGTCTATCAGGATGGCAGGAGGAAAGAGAGAGGCTCTAAACTGGGCATCTTCTGCTGTGCCAACCCGGGTTGGCTGGGGATAAAGGAACACTAGAGAAAAGCACTCCACTCAAGCAGACAGTGTCATCATAGGGAAGCTTCCTGTCGGCCTGGGTAGAGCTCTGGCCCTCTCGGACACACATGTTGTACAAATAACTGGTCCAGAAAAGATACAGCTCATTCAAAGGTGGTTGCTTAAATAAGTGCAAGACTGTAAGGTAATTATAAGATAAAAACAGAAGAAAAACAATAGGAAAAGTGAAAGCAGTTGAAAACATGTGCACAAGAAAACTTGTGTAACAGAGCAGATGGAAAATTTGACCAAACTTTATCACATTAAAAAAAAAAAATAATGAAGTAATTACCTCCATGAAAATAACTCATTAGACTAGAGATCAAAGAGTTCAGAGAAAACATGATAAGACAATAAAAGTGGATAAAATATGAGTCAGTTAAAAAGAAGAGTAAAAACTATGACAAAAATGCCAATTGAAAGCACCACAAATTTGAAGTGACACTGTTGAAAAATAGCAAGAATGTGAAGAATAGGATAGAGAAACAGCAAAGAAAATGGGATGAACATTTTTTTTTTAATGAAATAAAAGTAAGTAAATGTTTAAAGAAGATTAGGGAAAACAAAGAAATATAAAAACAGTACATTATTAGTGACTTCAAAAATATAATCCAAATAAAGGGACAAACACATTATTACTAGCTATAAAACCTTACAATAATTAAAGAAAATTTGGCTCTATTGAAAAGACAAACTGTCCTATAATTAACAGCAGAGGTGTTCTTGTTGTTCAGCAAGTCATGTCTGACTCTTTGTGACCTTGTGGACTGCAGCCTGCCAGGATTCCCTGTCTCTCACTATCTTAGAGTTTGCTCAAACCCATATCCATTGAGTTGATGATGCCATCCAATCATCTCATCCTCTGTCACCCCCTTATCTTACACTTCTCTTACCCTTAATCTTTCCCAGAATCAGAGTCTTTTCTAATGAATCAGTTCTTCACATCACATGGCCAAAATACTGGAGATTCAGCTTCAACATCAGTCCTTCCAGTGAATATTCAGGGTTGATTTCCTTTAGCATTGACTGGTCTGATCTCCTTGCTGTCCAAGGGACTCAGAGTCTTCTCCAGCATCACAGTTTAAAAGCATTAATTCTTAGGCATTCAGCCTTCTTTATGGTCCAACTCACACATCCATATATGACTACTGGAAAAATCTTAGCTTTGACTATATGGATATTTGTTGGCAAAGTGATAGCTCTGCTTTTTAATACACTCAGTTCAGTTCAGTTCAGTTGCTCAGTCATGTCTGATTCTTTGCAACCCCATGGACTGCAGCATGCCAGGCTTCCCTGTTCATCACTAACTCCCAGAGCTTGCTCAAACTTATGTCCATTGAGTCAGTGATGTCATCCAAACATCTCATCCTCTGTCATCCCCTTCTCCTCCTGCCTTCAGTCTTTCCCAGCATCAGGGTCTTTTCCAATGAGTCAGTTCTTCACATCAGGTGGCCAAAGGATTGGAGCTTCAGCTTCAGCATCAGTCCTTCCAGTGAAAATTCAGGACTGATTTCTTTTAGGATTTGATATGGTTTGATCTCCTTGCAGTCCAAGAGACTCTCAAGAGTCTTCTCCAACACGACAGTTCAAAAGTTCAAATATGCTCTCTAGATTTGTCAAAGCTTTTCTTCCAAGGAGTACGCATCTTTTAATTTCATGGAGATAATCTCATAATATCACAGGACTTCAAAAGATAAAGAATCTTTGGGGCAGCTAGTCAAAAACTCTTAAGTCACTAAGAAAGAGGGGGAAAAAAGCTAAATAATAAGCAGTGATAAATGGCTAAGCAATGAAAAACAAAACAGTTAAATAATTAATGCTTCCAAAGTCCTTGAGGAAAGATATGACCCAAAAATTGTATACCCTGAAAAAATTAGTTCAAATATAAAGAGTGAATGAAAATATCTACTGAACATGCTATTAATAGAACTCAGAGAATACGTACATGAATTATTCTTGGAGAAAGTATGAGGACACAGTTTAGTCAACTAAAAAATAATGGCTTCACTGGTAGCTCAGCTGGTAAAGAATCCACCTGCAATGTGGAAGACCTGGCTTCAATTCCTGGGTTGGGAAGATCCCTTGGAGAAGAAATGGCTATCTACTCCAGTATTCTGGCCTGGAGAAGTAATAAATGGAGAAACTGCAGCAAAAGACAGCAATGAGCACTGAATCCTTAAAGTTAAGTCACTGTCTCAACTAAATGTGGACAGACTACCCCAATCTTCTAATTCTGCAGGTAGCATCTTGATTATCTTCAATGAGGAAATAACTTTAGTGTATTTCTTCTTTTTCCTCTTATCCTCTCTTTTCTAAACCATTCAATTTCTGCTTCATATATAATTTTTTAAGTTAAATGTCCTGTTTTTCCTATGCGTTTATATACTTATGCGCTGGGAGTGAGCTCCACCCGTGGCAAAGGTCATGAGGAAGGAGGCTTGGCATACGCAAAGGCAGAATCGAGCCTCACGAGTTCCCCTGGAAATTCTCTAGCATCTACCCCCCAAACCAGAGTCTGCTTACTTTCTGCTTTGTGCTTTCACCTACACCTCTGACTTTATGGGGGGCTGTCCCCCACTACCTCTCTCTGAAAAAAGAGTTAGCTTAGAGCTCCAGTTAATAATTCCTTGATGTGACAGTGTTTCAACCTACAAACTCCTTTGGAAGTCCTCTAGCCTGCCTGAATAGGTTTTTCCGGCCACATGTGATTGTTCAGAGCCTCCCAACTGTGAGAGCCAGGAGATGTTCTAAACTGTCTAAATACAGATTCCTTTGAGCAGTTAAAAGATTGATTAGAAATTGTATTGGTGAAGGGTTTTTCACTTGTTGGGCCAATGTTTGCTGCTAAGTTTCCATATCCCTTACCTGCTGTGTCCCTGGCAGTGTATTGATTAATATGATTGGTGTAAGTAGTAGTTTTAATGTTTGTAACCTTGGACCCTTGAGTTAATTCTTTTTCTTGTTGTAGCCCACCACACCTTTGCCCTTTAGGAACGCAACTTTAATGCTTTTGGAGGGTGGCGCCTGACTAGTCACCTTTAGAGAAAAAAAGTTTTCTGTAGAAAGTGTCTTAAAATGTTAACAGGCCTCTGGGCCAGAAGATGATGTAAATCACCTAAACTTTTGCATATGATAAGTTTGCAGGAAGAAAGCCTGGCTTACTGCATGACTCTACCCCTTCCCCCATTATCCTCTATGCATAACTTAAGGTATAAAAACTACTTTGGAAAATAAAGTGCGGGCCTTGTTCACCGAAACTTGGTCTCCCCATGTCATTCTTTCTCTCACCTTCTGGCTGAATTATTCAGCCTCTTTTCTCCACTGAATTTCCTCACTGAGCTATCCTTATTTCAGCCACTTTTCTCCACTGAATTTCTTCACTGAGCTATCCTCATTCTATTACTCTTTATATCTTTGATGAATATTTAAATAAATAGGTTGCCAATGCCGTCTCTCCTTCGAATACCCTGGATCAGCTGGGGCTGGACCCCGGCACTTATGGTTTTGTTTAGCAGCTTTAAATAGTGTATTTTTGCCTAGCCATAAAAGATAAAATCATAATACCTTATCTTCACCATTTGTCATCACTTACCCTTGTAAACTTTGTTAGTTATTTCATATTTACACTGTAAATTTCCTAATATCTTCTTAAAATAAATATCTTCCTTATTTCCCCTGAGAACTCTGACTAACTCAACAGTAAGCTGTGTGTGTGTAAAATTTTAGGGTCATATGAATTATATATAATATGTAGTTCTAAAATATGCACAACTCTACCCTGTGGTAAAATTGATCATAATTTTTTACAAGATCTCAAAAATCCTTTGCAATTAAGCCCAAAGAAAGTCAATGCATTCCAAAATGTAGAAAGAGATAAAGCTAGAAAAACTAAGAAAACCTCTCTTTATACAACAATTAGTTTGAATAAGAAAAGTGGAGTTGCATTTCATCAACAAAATAACAGTAATTAAAACAATGTCATAATCTATGAGCAGTGCTCAAAAATGTACATTTACATTAATGAACAAGGAAAAGCTTATGTTTCCATATATTTTAAATAAATAAGAAAATATACTTTAAATAAACTTACATTAATGATTATAAGTTGAGGGTAGTAGGAGAAGAGGGAAAAAGAGGATGAGATGATTGGGTGGCATCACCAACTTGATAGACATGAGTTTGAGCAAACCAGGAGATAGTTAAGGGCAGGACAGACTGGCATGCTGCAGTCCATGGAGTTGCAAAGAGTTGGACATGACTTAATGGTTGAATAATATTAACATTAATAAATATGCACAAATAAAAATAATCAATAAAATGTCTATAAAGCAAAGAAACAAAATATTATAAATGAAAATAAAAATTCATAATTTGGAAAATAGAATAATGATAAAACTAAAATAAAATCCAACACATCAGCTAACATTTAAAAAGTAGAAAGATGTAGAAAAGACATTCCTAAGTAAAAAGAAAACCTATAAGTTTTTTTTTTAAAGACTGATAAATTCTACATAAAACTGTGTCAGAAAAAAAAAGATACTACTTTAAAAGTCAAAGGCATACATGTGGCTGATTCATGTTGATATTTGGCATAAGATAAGAAATTTCTGTAAAGCAGTTATCCTTCAGTTAAAAAATAAATTTTTATTGTTATTTATTTATTTTTTACTTTAGAATATTGTATTGGTTTTGCCATACATCAAATGCATCTGCCACGGGTGTACACGTGTTCCCAATCCTGAACCCCCTACCCACCTCCCTCCCCATACCATAAAAGGTCAAAGGCAACTGAGAAACTAGTAAAAAAAAAATATAAAGTCCAATTCAAATCACAGAAGTTAACTAAAATCTAAAGAATACCTATTAATCAATAGGAGGTCAACAACCCAATTTTTTAAAAATTAAAGAATATGAGGAGGAAAATGAATTATGAAGGACTCAAAAGTAAAGAGATGTTTGATCTCATTTATATGAGAATTGAAAAGTAAAATGATAATGTTATCTTCTTTTTACCAGCCAGATAATATAAAATCAAATGTTTGGAAACATTATGTCAGCAATAATGTAGGGTACCAGTCACTCTCCTCACATAGTAAGTAGTGAGACAAATTGATAGTCTGTTGAAAGTAATTTGGCAACATCCATGAAATTCTAAAACATCTATTCTTTTACCCAGTGATTCTGCTCTTAGGTCTTCAGCTCACATATATATCAGCATACATATTAATGTTATGTATACAATTATTCACTACAGCATTGTTTATAAAAGCAATCTGTTGAAAACTATTTAACAATAGGGAACTTTAAAAAATATGATACATTCTTATAATTCAATAGTATACAGCTATTTTAAAAAGGATAAGACTATTCAGTACAAATTAAAGTGGTCTAACCTCCAAGATATTATATTGTTGTTCAGTCACAAAATTGCCTCCAACTCTTTGTGAGCCATGAACTGTAACCTGCCAGGATCCTCTGTCCATGAGCTTTCCCAGAAAGGTAAGAGTACTGGAGTAGGTTGCCATTTCCTTCTCCAGGAGCTCTTCCCAGATCAGGGGTCAACTTGTGTCTCATGCACTACATGCAGATTCTTTATCACTGAGCCACCAAAGAAGATATTCAGTTCAGCTCAGTTCAGTTCAGTCACTCAGTCGTGTCCGACTCTTTGCGAACCCATGAATCCCAGCACGCCAGGCCTCCCTGTCCATCACCAACTCCCAGAGATCACTCAGACTCACGTCCATCGAGTCAGTGATGCCATCCAGCCATCTCATCCTCTGTCGTCCCCTTCTCCTCCTGCCCCCAATCCCTACCAACATCAGAGTCTTTCCCAATGAGTCAACTCTTCACATGAGGTGGCCAAAGTACTGGAGTTTCAGCTTTAGCATCATTCCTTCCAAAGAAATCCCAGGGCTGATCTCCTTCAGAATGGACTGGTTGGATCTCCTTGCAGTCCAAGGGACTCTCAAGAGTCTTCTCCAACACCACAGTTTAAAAGCATCAATTCTTCGGTGCTCAGCCTTCTTCACAATCCAACTCTCACATCCATACATGCTGCTGCTGCTGCTGCTAAGTCACTTCAGTCGTGTCCGACTATGTGTGACTCCATAGACGTCAGCCCACCAGGCTCCCCCGTCCCTGGGATTCTCCAGGCAAGAACACTGGAGTGGGTTGCCATTTCCTTCTCCAATGCATGAAAGTGAAAAAGTGAAAGTGAAGTCGCTCAGTCGTGTCCGACTCTTAGCGACCCCATGGACTGCAGCCCACCAAGCTCCTCCCTCCATGGGACTCCCCAGGCAAGAGTACTGGAGTGGGGTGCCATTGCCTTCTCGCATCTATACATGACCGCAGGAAAAACCATAGCCTTGACTAGATGGACCTTTCTTGGCAAAGTAATGTCTCTGCTTTTGAATATGCTATCTAGGTTGGTCATAACTTTCCTTCCAAGGAGTAAGCATCTTTTAATTTCATGGCTGCAGTTACCATCTGCAGTGATTTTGGACCCCCAAAAAATAAAGTCTGACACTGTTTCCACTGTTTCCCCATCTATTTCCCATGAAGTGATGGGACCAGATGCCATGATCTTCGTTTTCTGAATGTCGAGCTTTAAGCCAACTTTTTCACTCTCCACTTTCACTTTCATCAAGAAGCTTTTTAGTTCCTCTTCACTTTCTGCCATAAGGGTGGGGTCATCTGCATATCTGAGGTTACTGATGTTTCTCCCGGCAATCTTGATTCCAGCTTGTGTTTCTTCCAGTCCAGCATTTCTCATGATGTACTCTGCCTGTAAGTTAAATAAGCAGGGTGACAATATACAGCCTTGACGTACTCCTTTTCCTATTTGGAACCAGTCTGTTGTTCCATGTCCAGTTCTAACTGTTGCTTCCTGACCTGCATACAGATGTCTCAAGAGGCAGGTCAGGTGGACTGGTACTCCCATCTCTTTCAGAATTTTCCACAGTTTATTGTGATCCACACAGTCAAAGGCTTTGGCATAGTCAATAAAGCAGAAATAGATGTTTTTCTGAAACTCTTGCTTTTTCCATGATCTGGTGGATGTTGGCAATTTGATCTCTGGTTCCTCTGCCTTTTCTAAAACCAGCTTGAACATCAGGAAGTTCACTGTTCACATATTGCTAAAGCCTGACTTGGAGAACTTTGAGCATTACTTTACTAGTGTGTGAGATGAGTGCAATTGTGTGGTAGTTTGAGCATTCTTTGGCATTGCCTTTCTTTGGGATTGGAATGAAAACTGACCTTTTCCAGTCCTGTGGCCACTGCTGAGTTTTCCAAATTTGCTGGCATATTGAATGCAGCACTTTCACTGCATCATCTTTCAGGATTTGAAACAGCTCAACTGGAATTCCATCACCTCCATTAGTTTTGTTCATAGTGATGCTTTCTAAGGCTCACTTGACTTCACATTCCAGGATGTCTGGCTCTAGGTCAGTGATCACACCACCGTGATTATCTGGGTCATGAAGATCTTTTTGTACAGTTCTTCTGTGTATTCTTGCCACCTCTTCTTAATATCTTCTGCTTCTGTTAGGTCCATACCATTTCTGTCCTTTATCGAGCCCATCTTTGCATGAAATGTTCCCTTGGTATCTCTAATTTTCTTGAAGAGATCTTTAGACTTTCCCATTCTGTTGTTTTCTTCTATTTCTTTCATTGATCGCTGAGGAAGGCTTTCTTATCTCTTCTTGCTATTCTTTGGAACTCTGCATTCAGATGTTTATATCTTTCCTTTTCTCCTTTGCTTTTCGCTTCTCTTTTTTTCACAGCTATTTGTAAGGCCTCCCCAGACAGACATTTTGCTTTTTTGCATTTCTTTTCCATGGGGATGTTTTTTTTTTTTTTTAATGACTTAAGATAACATGACTATTTAATGAAAATTTAGCATATAACATCTGACTTTTATCCTATGGACAAATCAGAAAAAAATACAATAATTCTTTTACCCATTACATTCTACAAAATCAGACAAAATGATTTTATAAGCAGTTTTTAAATAAAAACAGCAATTTTATTTCAAACCAATATATTATCATCCTATTCCTTTATTCTATATATGTATTTAATTGGCAAACCTACTAGATTACAGAAATCAGTAAAAATCCAATCCATGATGCTTCAGTTGCTTAGATCAATCATATTACATTTGCAATTCATTGTTCTTATGTTAGAAGCCTGATTATCAGTTCCCATTAAAGTGCTATGCCCTACTCCTTGTCCCAATAAATGTGACTAGTCTCTGCACAAGGCTAAGTAACAATGTGTATAATACTCTTGAACATTCACACATGATTCATCAAGCACACAGATCCCAGCTCCTAAGACAAGGTCATCAAAGGGCAAGCAGCTCTCCTAGTTCTCTTGTTCCTCATAGTGAGCATAGCCACTGGCATAGGTCTTTTCTAAATTCAAATTAGTAAACAAATCTGATGAGTCAGCATCTGAATCTTTTCCACCTTCATCTTCTTCCCCTTCGTCATCCTCTGTTTCATACTCATCTTCTTCCTCATCATGGTAGGTAGCACCAGCATGTTTATCAGATGCAAGGTTCTTCCAATAGGCATCATACCCAGAAGCTCCATCTCCCTCTTCACCTCCAGTTTGCATGCCAAATTTCAGGGAACGTGTTGACATGCTAAGATCCTTAGTTTCCTGAGTTTCATGTCCACATTTAGGGCAGGGAGGCTGTTTTCCTTTTTCTTGCTTAAACACCTTGCTCCTTGTATGATCATCACAGAAACAAGCCTTACAACAGAGACAGGAATGCTGACCAAGCCTATTACATGAAACACATTTAAATGTTTCTGCTTCTAAAACCTGGCAGCTGGCTTGATGTTCAAACTGATCATCTTCACAGAGAAAGTTATGGCAAAAAGAACAACTGAAAATTCTGCCTCCGTGGTCCCACACACCCTTTTCACATTCCACACACTCAGCATTGGTAAGCGGGCAGGCACAGGCGTGTGTGCTGAGACACTTCCTACCATGACAGACCCAATCTTCGCAAAAGTCACATATTGCACCCACCATGGCAAGGCCAGTACTGTAGACACCAGCATGCTTTATGACACAGTCTAAAGACTTCATCATGCCCTTTGTTTTCCCACACTGCGCACAAATTGGTAACTTCTGTACAGAATTACAAAAGTAGCAAAATGCTCTATTTTTCTGCCGCCTCTGACACTTGTCACATTCCAAAGTCTAGCCCTCACTGCATATATTTATGGATGAGTCATGTCTTCCTTTGTCTTCCTTCTCTTCTCTAGAAATGACCCATTGACGCATTGCATGGATGTTTAGCTAAATCTATGGTGCTTCTTGATGCTCTTAGTTGTTTTTCCCGTTCCCGGCGGTTCTCTGCCTTCTTCCTTGCACCAGTCTTTTTTTTAGGCATTTTCCCTTCTTTAGATACTCGGAGCCGGACCGGACATCCTTTGACATCACCCCATGGGGATGGTCTTGATCCCTGTCTCCTGTAGAATGTCAGGAACCTCCTTCCATAGTTCATCAGGCACTCTATCTATCAGATCTAGTCCCTTAAATCTATTTCTCACTTCTACTGTATAATCATAAGGGATTTGATTTAGGTCATATCTGAATGGTCTAGGTCCAAGCCAGGCTTCAGCAATATGTGAACAGTGAACTTCCTGATGTTCAAGCTGGTTTTAGAAAAGGCAGAGGAACCAGAGATCAAATTGCCAACATCCGCCAGATCATGGAAAAAGCAAGAGAGTTCCAGAAAAACATCTATTTCTGCTTTATTGACTATGCCATAGCCTTTGACTGTGTGGATCACAATGAACTGTGGAAAATTCTGAAAGAGATGGGAGTACCAGTCCACCTGATCTGCCTCCTGAGAAATCTGTATGCAGGTCAGGAAGCAACAGTTAGAACTGGACATGGAACAACAGACTGGTTCCAAATAGGAAAAGGAGTACGTCAAGGCTGTATATTGTCACCCTGTTTATTTAACTTCTATGCAGAGTACATCATGAGAAACGCTGGATTGGAAGAAACACAAGCTGGAATCAAGATTGCCAGGAGAAATATCAGTAACCTCAGATATGCAGATGACCCCACCCTTATGGCAGAAAGTGAAGAGGATCTAAAAAGCCTCTTGATGAAGGTGAAAGTGGAGAGTGAAAATGTTGGCTTAAAGCTCAACATTCAGAAAACGAAGATCATGGCATCTGGTCCCATCACTTCATGGGAAATAGATGGGGAAACAGTGGAAACAGTGTCAGACTATACCTTTTTGGGCTCCAAAATCACTGCAGATGGTGACTGCAGCCATGAAATTAAAAGACGCTTGCTCCTTGGAAGGAAAGTTATGACCAACCTAGATAGCATATTCAAAAGCAGAAACATTACTTTGCCAAGAAAGGTCCATCTAGTCAAGGCTATGGTTTTTCCTGTAGTCATGTATGGATGTGAGAGTTGGACTGTGAAGAAAGCTGAGCACCGAAGAATTGATGCTTTTGAACTGTGGTGCTGGAGAAGACTCTTGAGAGTCCTTTGGACTGCAAGGAGATCCAACCAGTCAATTCTAAAGGAGATCAGTCCTGGGATTTCTTTGGAGGGAATGATGCTGAAGCTGAAACTCCAGTACTTTGGCCACCTCATGGAAAGAGTTGACTCATTGGAAAAGACTCTGATGCTGGGAGGGATTGGGGGCAGGAGGAGAAGGGGATGACAGAGGATGAGATGGCTGGATGGCATCACTGACTCAATGGACATGAGTCAGTGAATTCCAGGAGTTGCTGATGGACAGGGAGGCCTGGCATGCTGCAATTCATGGGGTCGCAAAGAGTTGGACACGTTGAGCAACTGATCTGATCTGAATGGTCTAGTGGTTTTCCCTACTTTCTTCAATTTAAGTCTGAATTTGGTAATAAGGAGTTCATGATCTGAGCCACAGTCAGCTCCTGGTCTTGTTTTTGCTGACTGTATAGAGCTTCTCCATCTTTAGCTGCAAAGAATATAATCAATCTGATTTTGGTGTTTACCATCTGGTGATGTCCATGTGTAGAGTCTTCTCTTTTGTTGTTGGAAGAGGGTGTTTGCTATGACCAGTGCATTTTCTTGGCAAAACTCTATAGTCTTTGCCCTGCTTCATTCCGTATTCCAAGGCCAAATTTGCCTGTTACTCCAGGTGTTTCTTTACTTCCTACTTTTGCATTCCAGTCCCCTATAATGAAAAGGACATCTTTTTTGGGTGTTAGTTCTAAAAGGTCTTGTAGGTCTTCATAGAACCATTCAACTTCAGCTTCTTCAGCGTTACTGGTTGGGGCATAGACTTGCTTTACTGCAATATTGAATGGTTTGCCTTGGAAACGAACAGAAATCATTCTGTCACTTTTGAGATTGCATCCAAGTACTGCATTTCGGACTCTATTGTTGACCACGATGGCTACTCCATTTCTTCTGAGGGATTCCTGCCCACAGTAGTAGATATAATGGTCGTCTGAGTTAAATTCACCCATTCCAGTCCATTTTAGTTCGCTGATTCCTAGAATGTCGACATTCACTCTTGCCATCTCTTGTTTGATCACTTCCAATTTGCCTTGATTCATGGACCTGACATTCCAGGTTCCTATGCAATATTGCTTTTTACAGCATCGGACCTTGCTTCTATCACCAGTCACATCCACAGCTGGGTATTGTTTTTGCTTTGCCTCCATCCCTTCATTCTTTCTGGTGTTATTTCTCCACTGATCTCCAGTAGCATATTGGGCACCTACTGACCTGGGGAGTTCCTCTTTCAGTATCCTATCATTTTGCCTTTTCATACTGTTCATGGGGTTCTCAAGGCAAGAATACTGAAGTGGTTTGCCATTCCCTTCTCCAGTGGACCACATTCTGTCAGATCTCTCCATCATGACCCACCCATCTTGGATTGCCCCATGGGCATGGCTTAGTTTCACTGAGTTAGACAAGGCTGTGGTCCTAGTGTGATTAGATTGACTAGTTTTCTGTGAGTATGGTTTCAGTGTGTCTGCCCTCTGATGCCCTCTTGCAACACCTACCATCTTACTTGGGTTTTCTTACCCTGGCAGTGGGATATTTCTTCACGGCTGCTCCAGCAAAGCGCAGCCGCTGCTCCTTACCTTGGACGAGGGGTATCTCCTCACTGCCACCCTTCCTGACCTTCAACATGGGATAGCTCCTCTAGGCCCTCCTGTGCCCATGCAGCCACAGCTCCTTGGACGTGGGCACTAAGCACGGGCGGCTGCGACCGGCGCACTAAGCGTGGCTGAGAGGAGCTACCTCACGTCCGAGGTCAGGGGCAGAAGCTGGGAGGACCCCATGCCTGAAGGGCGGCAGCCAAGAGGCGTTACCCCACGTCCGAGGTCAGGGGCAGTGGCCGGGAGTGCCAGGCCACGACGGCACAGGAACGGCCGAGAAGACCTACCCAAGTCCGAGGTCAGGGGAGGCGGCCGATAGGCGCTACCCTGCGTCCGAGGTCAGGGGTGGAGGCCGAGAGGAGCTACCCCACGCCCCCACACCCAAGGCCAGGGGCGGTGGCTGGGAGGAGCAACCCCAGGCCCGAGACCAGGGGCGGCCGCTGGGAGGACCAACGGCACGTCACAGGTGGTCTGGTATTCATGTTAAATAAAAAAGATCAGTGTAGAGAAGTCAGTTCAGAATGCCAAAATCTGCTTTTTTAAATAATAGAAAATATTTACACACACTTTTGCTTATGCATGGAATTCAACTGGCAGAATACAAAAGAAATTGATAATAGCAGTTGCCTTTTGAGAAGAAAACTAGGTAGGAGGTACAAGAATGGAAGACAATCCTGCCTTTTACTATCAACCTTTTTTGTATTTTTGCTTTTGTACCATACTCATATCATTTATTTAAAAATAAATGACTAAATGTTAGAGAGAAAATGATATAAAAGCTCACTAGGGGATTTGAGTTATAAACAAAATGACTTAGAATAACTTACTATAGCTCTCTCCCAACTATGGTACAAGATCCATTTCTCTGATTCTTGAGGATTTAAAAATCAGTCCTGTATAGCTTTGGGACATGCCACTTGGTCAGTTTCGTGGGTCTTTAACTCAAGCCCCATGAGTTCTGAGGCTGTCTGAGGATCACTGACTCTGTTGGTACCAAGGATCTATGGAAATGAGACCTAACTCAAGAGTTTAGGAGGAAATGCAAAAAAAACAGGAGGTTCAAGGACCTATTGCAGACCAACTACCAACTCAGAAGCTTTCTTGTGAGAATGATCAACAGACTGCCTCACCCTGACAGGGGAAGAGTCTGCCACCCCATTTTTCACCCCTCTTGCTGATCTAAACCATCCTTAAAGGGATTAAAGGAAACAAGTCCACACATGAAGACTAAAGCAATGTCCTTTTTCTGGGGCAGTAAACATGATTACATTGGATTTTGTTGGTTTCAAAATCCATTGTCTCCTGAAATTTAATTTGCCATTTTGCCCTAAGCTTATTTGGGGCTTGATGAAACAGAATCTAGTGCAAGGTACCAGAGACTTCATGCAGGCCCTGACAGATCGGTCAATCTTAATAACCTCATTAATGATCAGAAGGAGATTGGATAAGAATCTGGTTGGAATGGGTGGGAAATTTTCTTAAAAGAGCCTCTGCTTTTATTCTCATGTTATTAGCACCCAATGCATATTTTAAATTGTGATCGAATGTAATCTTCAGTACTCCTAACCTTTTGTTGTTGTTGTTCCTTCAGAACTGCTAGCAGCTCCAGTGAAGAGAATATACAAAGACTTGCAGGCACAGAGAAAGTGCTCTAGAGGATGCCATGTGGCCACACTCCCTTAGCCTCCACCGGATTTTAATCTCTGGATTAGAGCAACTAAATCCACTAGGAATAGGTTCTCCTAGATAAATTTTTTGTTTGTATCTCCAATCAAGAGAAGTTATACTCTTAAGTGGTATTGCAGAAGCTGTAAAAATAAGTTCATCCTTTCATCCACTGCATAAAATCCTTACTAAGCACATGTTGAACACTGGCAGGTAAAAGAGAGGAGGACCATGACACAAAGCAAATGTAAGGCTCATTTCTGCCCACCAGGAGCTTACAAATCTAGTTGGTAAGACCAAAAGCACACACATGAAAAGAACCAGAGAAGACATACATCTACACTTGATTATTAATTGACTTCACACGTCCATGTTCAATGGATTTCCAAACATTCAGTCTCTGCTGGAAGAATGTCAAGGAGTTTGGCACCAATGAGCCTGTATTAAATAACCTTCCGTAGGCTGCAAAACGGTTTTCAAACAGAGCTCTGTGTTCTCTTGAAACTCAGAGAGAAAAGAGGAGACTTAAGCCCTCTGAGAGGACTTGCATTGTCTCTCAGTGTGCTGGGGGGTTCAGTTGGTCAGTGATGTCCAGAGGCCACCTCAGGGGTGAAAAGTTGACTGCAAGTGAAGATATCAACAATGGGGGGGAGTAATGGTCAGGAAGAGTTTATGCCTTCCTACTGTTCCTTTGAATCTCAGAAGGGAAACCCATGAGGCTGTGAATTTGATCTTTCTTTCCGTGTAACACAAATCACAAGGCACTCCACTTGCAGAAGTATAGCAGGGATTTGGAGAGGGAAAGACCAGGCTGGTTGGGTCCTTGTGGAAGATTGGGAAAGGGTGGGGATTTGAGCTGAACTCACAAGCTAAAGAGAGAAGCCAAGGAAGGGCAGTTGAGGCAAGTGAGCTGTGTGAACCAGCCTTCAGAGTCTAGGATGGACTGGCCTGATGGGACCATCTGTAAAGGAGAAACCTTTGAGAGAGTCTCTCAGGGGCCTACATGGGGCTCACCTGTCAAGACCTCTATGCCTCCTCTACCTGGAACACTCATTTTCATTCTGAATCTGAGTGTCCCAGTGATTTACAACTCCTAGTAAACATCTGAGACCCCCAAGCCTTTCTAGTCAGGATGAGCTGGAATCAGAATTCCCTGTTGCACCCTCTATGTCACTGACCAGTTATCCATTTTTTTCTGGTTTATAAAATGAAAACTTTAATATCTAGTTTGCATTTATATTGTTCATATATAATTTGAAAAGGCTATGACACATAGTAGGTGCTCCCAAATGGTAGTTGCTATTACCCTCGGGCCAGGTTACTATGGTCCTCAACTAGCAGGAAGCTCAGTTTGGTCTTCAATAACCTACAGGGATGAGATGGAGTGATGGGGGTGGGGGGGAGGGTCAAGAGGGAGGGGACATGGGTATGTACATGTTAGAGGAAGCACAATGACAAACCACCCACCCACCCCCCTGGCCAGGCACCACAGTAACCATGTGCATGAGTTATTTTACAGTAGGATGCCCTGGTAAGGAACACCGAACAAATAAGCCACCACTAAAGGGAAGAGTTCAAGAAAGGTCAAAAGGAGACACCATATGTCCAACCACCTTCCAGAATCCTTCTTACCAGCATTCATCTTGGCTGAGCAATGCGTGCACCACCAGCAAGGACTCTAAGTCAGAATGACTGGCCAAAGACAACCCCCAAACTAATCCCATCACCATAAAAACCCAAGGCTATGAGCCATGTGGCAGAGCAGTTCTGCTGGGTTCCCTTACCCTACTGCTCTCCACCTGGGTCCCCCTTCCTAATAAAGTCTCTTGCTTTGTCAGCACATGTGTCTCCTCAGATAATTTACTTCTGAGTGTTAGACAAGAGCCCACCTTTGGGCTCTGGAAGGGGTCCCTCTTCCTGCAACACATATGGCTGATCCATTATATTGTATAGCAGAAACAAACACAACATTGTAAAGCTATTAAATTCCAATTTTAAAATTCAGGGGGGAAAAAAAGATGGGGCTGAGAAACCAGGCTCTCCACATGACTTCTGGCCCTGTTCTCATGAAGGAAGGGGACCGTGCTCCTGTGTCCTGGGTCTTCTAGGCCGCATGGGCAATAAATATTCAAACATTGGATTGGTAAATAGGCTCTACTTGCCAGTTTTGTTATTTATTTTCACATCATTTTATTATTGTCATAAAAGTCATTTGTGAATTATGTGACTGTTTTTTAGAGTTTCTATTACATAAATTTTAAAATTTAATTTCATGAAAATGGAGGAGGGAATTCCATATCAGACAATGTGCCTTGATTTTTGCTTTGAACAATAGTAAATTTGATCATAACTCTGGTTTCTCTATAAGGCTGTTAAGTCACTAAGTCATGTCCAACTCTTTTGTGACCCCATGAACTGTAACCCACCAAGTTCCTCTGTTCATAGGATTTCCCTGGCAAAACTACTGGAGTGGGTTGTCATTTCCTTCTCCAGGGGATCTTCCTGACCCAGGGATCTAACCTGCATCTCCTGCATTGCAATTGGATTCTTTACCACTGAGTCATACTGCCAACTAAAAATTGTCACCTGCCAACTATCTGCTTCTACAAGGATTAAGTCACAAGGCACTGCAGCCACTGACCTTCAACACACCATGGAAGGAGTTCAGGGTGGAGATCAGGAATTAGGTACTCTGTACTCTGGGAAAATCTGGCAGAACAGACCTTCAGATAGAAATTTTCAGATTTTATGAGCCCAAATTCTTGCATCTTCTCCTATCTAGAAAAGCTCTAAAGTCACTAATGATGACATCTGCTTCTCATGACTAGCAGCAAGTGCCAGAATACGTGCACGTACTCTGCTTCACTAAAATCATGTACATGCTGATCTCTCCCCCTACCTCTTCAGAGCTGGTACCTCAGAGCTATATAAAATGCTGTCTCATTTTGCCCACCCCAAAAAACTTAACTTTTATATTCATTTTATTTTCAGTTGACAAAACACAAATCAGGGTCCCTAATGGTCACTGACACCAGAAAGTCACCAGTTTCCAAAGACCTTAGAATGTGGTTATTGACACAAGAGCCCATGTCTGCCTGGACCCAGGAGGGAAACTTCTGAAACCGTAAGCTGCAAGATGCTGCTTGCAAATGGCAATTGTCCCCAACCCACGGCTTGTGGCAGTCTTGGTCCATCCTGGCTTTACTGTTGGAAAAAGCAAGTATCTGTGTCCCTATGGGCTTAAGAGTACTTATAAATTATGAGCAAATCCAACTGCTTGGGGCTGTATTCTGTAGGCCCCATTCTCCATAAAAATTTTTTAATTATATTTATGAATTAGAATAAAGATGAATATATTAAAACATTTCCTCTGACCTAAAAAAGTTTTTTTTTTCCTCCCTGATTTTCAGAGAGATGAACACAGTTTTGGGGGGCCTTGCACTGTGCCCATTGTGCTTACTAGATAATTTGGCTCAAATGGGGTTAGAACTTTTAAAAGCAACAGCAGGGAGGAAAGAATTGGAAATTCAAAAAAAAAAAAAAAAAACATCACTGAGACTCAAACAGCGATGAGTTAGAGAAAGCAGCAAATGAGCTAGCCAAATTCTATAAGGTCCTCAAAAGCAGTCTCACTTTCTTAGAGGTTAAAGTCTCTAGGTCTTCAGAATTTGCTCATTTTACCTTCAGGCTGATTACAAAAAGCACCAAGGTGATCATTTTCAGGAGCAAATGTTTTTCTGATTATTTGCATTTGTGTGTCTAGAACTGGAATTTCATGAATATTAACTGCTACAATTTGGGTTTCCAAATTGAATTGTCAAGTGGCGATTTTGTTCTCTCACTTTCAAACTTCTACATAATGTTTGTAGTTTCCTCTGTTTTTCTGCTTCCCTGTAATCCCAAAGTGTGTGTAGAAGTGTCCCTCTCAGCCAATCTGGAGGGGACTCCACAAATACCTGGAAGAATTATGGAAAACCTTCATAGCACCACCAGGAATTCCACTCTAAACGTATCTCCTGACCTGTGTTCTTCTGGCCAGAGACACGAACACAACCAACACAGCTGGTACCCTTCCCTGTCAAACAGAATCACCAGGACTTCCCTGGAAATATTTAGAAAACCGACAAGGTGGGCGCTTACCCAGGCAGCCAGTCCAAAGTAAGAAGGCTGCTGTTCGAGATGCTCCTGCCATTGGGTTGTGAAGGTAAACTGTTTTTCTAACAATCTCAGTGTCAGTATGCTCCAGGCTATCCCTCAACTGCAAATGCAATTGCAACAAACTATCTACTTTCTAGAAGGAAGGAAGACATGCTTCCAGCATACATTAGTGCTATAGTTTCTGCCCTATATGAAATAGTGCTCTTGCTTTGTGTTGTTTGCTTCAATGTTAACGCCCTTGTTCTGAACTGTTTTCCCATTTGTGATGACAGGTTTACACTGACTTATCCCTTTCCTTTGTTAATGCAAGTTCAGGTGCCCAATGCAGTGAAACATCAGAGTTTGGAGTGGAGAAAGGTTTATTGTCTCCATTCAAGGAGACAAGGTTGCACTTGCCCTAAAAATCCTCAAATTCCCTGAAGGGTTTCAGTAAAACATTTTAAAAGTCAGGTGGGGTGGAGAGTGGGATCACAGGATATGTAATCAGATTAGGCACCATTCTCTGATTGACTCATGATGAGGGAACAAGGTGGTGTCACAGAGGTTAACTTTATCAGTCCTTAGGCTCCAGGAGGCCTGGGGCTAATATGCTCTCATGGTCATCAAATACTTAACATCTTCCATTTGGTGGTGGTGGGGATGACAACCACAGAACATCTCAGGAAATTTCCATCAAATACTATTGTTAGCTAAAAAAGATGTACAACTTCAGAGTCATGAGTTGTTTTATTTGGGGGCAAAATGAGGACTGCAGCCTGGGAGGGAGCATCTCAGATAGCTCTGAAAGACTGCTCCAAAGCAGCATTGGGGGAAGGTCAATATATAAAGTTTTGGTGAAGGAGGAGTTCAATATCATGAAGTACTCATTTTACAAAAGTTTTTTTGTCAGTCATGAGTATCTGATGTAACCCTGAAGGGATTTAGTGCTTCTCTAGATATGAGGAGATGCAAACATGGAGATCATAAAATCTGTTCCTAAAAACATCCAACTATCTAAAGACTTGTCCCACCAGATTTCCTGGAGCACAGAACGCCTCACTCCACCCTTAAGTCCCTCAGTGGGTGTTGAAGGTCAACAGCTATAGCAACATGGGGGTCAGTCTCCATAGGGTCAGATGGCAAATGCCCTTGATGTTCAGTCCTTGGCAATGCTCTTGGTAAGTGCCAATTTGTAGTTGACACTATTATCTGGGTACTTCAGAGAGGAGCTAAAGCAGGGGCGAGGCCTGTCCATGGAAGGAACTGGAAGTGGTTCCTGTGGTGGTCCAGGCCTGGGTTGGAAAAGAATTTCCAGACATGAGACAGAATGAGAGGGAAATAAAATTTATTTGAATGGGAGATGCTGTTAGAACGGGAGAAGGCAATGGCACCCCACTCCAGTAATCTTGCCTGGAAAATCCCATGGACGGAGGAGCCTAATAGGGTCGCTAAGAGTCGGACACGACTGAGCGACTTCACTTTCACTTTTCACTTTCATGCATTGAAGGAGGAAATGGCAACCCACTCCAGTGTTCTTGCCTGGAGAATCCCAGGGACAGCGGGGCCTGGTGGGCTGCTGTCTATGGGGTCCCACAGAGTCAGACACGACTGAAGTGACTTAGCAGCAGCAGCAGCAGCTGTTAGAACAGCAGGCCAGCTCAAGGGAGAAGCACCACTGAACAAGGGTCCTCAGCTCACTTTTATACCCAGAGTACAAGGAGTGGGTTAGGGGTCTTGTGGGTCATTTGCTGATTGGATGAGGCACATATACTCAGTGGGGCAAAGAGTAAAGCAAATACCTTCTCCCCATGGGTTAAGAGGGAGACAGCTTATGCTGCTCAGGAGGACCTGAAATCCATTAATAGTTACAACATAGGGGAAGGAAGGACATTAAGGGTCAGGTTTTTCTGTTCCTGCATTCCAAGACCCTCCTTGGTTTCATCTGCTCTTTCGTCCTTGGGTCACCATGTTCCTCCCTCTCTTTACTTATAGGACCAATTCTTTGGCCCCTGTCGATACTCTGCTCATGTCTAACTATCTATCTATTTCCCTTTGCAGGTGTTTTGGAACCCAGTCTCAAAGGAAAAGGGGCGATGACCACTCTGGTTTCTTCAGGCTGTAGGGGCACCATGGGGCTCTGGGTTCTCATTGCCTGCTCTCTGTCAGGGTGCGTTTATGGAGGGAGATGAGAGTCCATAGAATAATAAAATGACTTGTTTCAGCATTGTCTAGGTGTTGTTCAGGGAATATTCTTGTCATACTGCCATTTGGAGATTTGTTATATTCTAGAAGAAACCAACTTAACGAGAAAGTTAAAGGTACATCGCCCAAAGACTAACAGAGGTAGAAAAGCTTCTGAGGGGCTAGCCAGGAGAACCAGGACCAGATGAGTTTGTGACATTAGTGCTTCTCTAGGTATGAGAAGATGCAAGAATTTGCGCTCAGAAAAACCTTTACCTGAAAGCATCTGACACTCTGAAGGCTGGTTCTTCTGGGCTTTTCCCAGAGCACAGAGTGCCTTATTTCTGATCTCCATCCTGAATTTATTTCAAGGGGTGTTGAAGGTCAACAGCTTTCAGTGGTCGTGATGTAATCTTTGTAGAGATAGCTGGCAAGTGCCAATTTCCAGTCAGCAGGGTCCCTTCATAGCCACATATTTGACCATGTTTGGGGGGCATTTCATGGCTATTGTGTCCCACGGTGCTGGGAAGGCTCATTCCCAGATCTCGGGAAGATCCCATTGAGAGGCCATTCAGTGTGCTGTTATTGGACCAGGCCTTGCGAGTAGCAAGAAGAGTCTCTTGACCATACCTGTCTTACTAGCCTCTTGGTCCAGGAAAATATTCCCTCTTGTTGCTTCTTCCCTTATCTAGAGTTACATTCTTACAATCATTGATTTCATATGGAACTGCATATCAGCATTTTATCACAGGCTCAGGCACACATTTAGTAACATCAGAAACACTCTTCTGAAACAAGTGACATAGAAAATGATATAGCTAGCAAGTATTAGTAAGGTCATAAGCAAGAATTTAAGTCAAGAACTTTCATTAGGTATAGCCGAGTATACCCCAGGTCATCTGACTTAGTTAAATGATTATAGACAGGTCCCTGGTTGTACATCATGAAGCATCTGACTTTTATACAAAGACTGGTTATTGAGATAAGCTTTAGAAACAAATTAGATTCTCCTTCCTAATAATTTAATTAAACCTTTTAGTAATATAACAACAAGGAACTATCTCAGAAGTAAGTCATAGTAAACACAAACCTTAATTAACAAAACTAAAACTTAATATTAAGTGAAATATAATTTTTTGTCATTGTGAGGGCATTAACCCTGTAGCCAGGGAAGGTTTTAACCCATTAAGTAAAAATGAGGTTTGCCAGGGAGCCAGGAAAGCAAGCGGCCATCTTTGATTTCCCATAGCCCTGACATTTTGATTCATAGCAGCTGTTCAGCCATTTTTAATTCCTTGATTTAGAAGTAGACTATTGCCAAGTTTTAAGAACATCAGGATAGCAAAAGTCTAGCAGTGAGGGCTTATTTTTTGTAGAAGCAGAATGAGCTTTGTCTACATGTACCATAATCCTAAATGATGCTTATTTACTTTATCAAAGTAACAAAAGATTTTTAAAACAAATATAAATCAGTTAAAGGCAAAAAAATTCATAACCTGTTATCAAAAGCTGCATTCTAATAAAACTTTGTTCTCTTAACATAGAGAATAGACTAAGTTTCGGTCTGGTACCAGCTTATCAGATAACAAAGAAAATTTGTTTATTGGTTAATCTTAGAAAAGTCTTTTCCATAAATCTTGAAGTAGCAGTATTCTTGCAAAGTCATCAGAGTGAAATCATAGAAGGCATGTTTTAAACTTGATTAAATTGTAATTGACAAAGTAACCTGGTCATTGCTGTGACTAGTAACACTTTAACATGATAACTAGAATTATAACTGACAACATTTTACCAGGACATATAAGATTTTTATGAATTTCACATAATTTCTAGGATATCTATATTAGTAACATCATACATACAATATAAACTGTTAAGATTTATCACCCCTTCAACAGTACTTCCCATGTACTTTAATATGTCCCATGTTTTGTTTTTTTTTTTCAAGGCCAAAATAGCATTTTATTTTATTTTTTTAAATTTTATTTTATTTTTAAACTTTACAATATTGTATTAGTTTTGCCAAATATCAAAATGAATCCACCACAGGTATACCCGTGTTCCCCATCCTGAACCCTCCTCCCTCCTCCCTCCCCTACCCTCCCTCTGGGCCGTCCCAGTGCACGAGCCCCAAGCATCCAGTACCTTGCATCGAACCTGGACTGGCGACTCGTTTCATACATGATATTATACATGTTTCAATGCTATTCTCCCAAATCCCCCCACCCTCTCCCTCTCCCACAGAGTCCATAAGACTGATCTATACATCGGTGTCTCTTTTGCTGTCTCGTACACAGGGTTATTGTTACCATCTTTCTAAATTCCCTATATATGTGTTAGTATACTGTATTGGTGTTTTTCTTTCTGGCTTACTTCACTCTGTATAATAGGTTCCAGTTTTATCCATCTCATTAGAACTGATTCAAATGTATTCTTTTTAATGGCTGAGTAATACTCCATTGTGTATATGTACCATAGCTTTCTTATCCATTCATCTGCTGATGGGCATCTAGGTTGCTTCCATGTCCTGGCTATTATAAACAGTGCTGTGATGAACATTGGGGTACACGTGTCTCTTTCCCTTCTGGTTTCCTCAGTGTGTATGCCCAGCAGTGGGATAATATGTCCAATGTTAATAGCTCTTTTGAGTGTCTCAGGGGCCCTCTGAAGCATCCCAAAGTTAGCTAGAAGTTAAGTTATTTAGGAAGTTTTGTCGATAAATATCGAAAGGGTTTATAACAGTCAGATAGAATCATATAGATCACTGTGAAACAATATATTCACTTAGCCAAAGTGTTAAAGAAGATTTCAAAGGTAAACATAGACCATATCACTTCAGAGGTAAAGAAACTTAAAATCTATTATCAAAGGCAATTCAACATCTCAAGAAAATGTGTATTTAGGCACAAAACTCTTCCCTTGGGGTCCACTTTCCATAAAACCTTCTTATCACTATCTGTACCCATTACTTTGTTATCCCATCCTGAAACAGCCACTTGTAAGCCAGACCTACCTTCTTTTCCCTTCACAAAATGTAATTTCATTCCTCATACCCTCTTTACTGAAAATACACATCCTACTTTCCTTAAACAATCAAGAACTGACCTTTACACTAGCATTCTATACAGTGAAAGTGTACATATACACCAGTGATAATTTCTTTAAAAAATTTCTAGAAAACATCTCAGGATAGCACCAAACATTCATTAATAGCCCAAAATCTCTAGTTTCTCTGTAACAGGAAGTTAGTGTTCAGTAATGAATGTTTCAGAATCTTATCTTATTTGGAAATGACCTAATTATTCAATAACTTCCATCACTTAGTTTAGCACAACCCTAGAAATTCAGGTTACCAAAATCTGGAGAGACAATTTTAGATAGACATTTCTAAAGTATAATTATTCTTAATAGTATATCTAAAAGCTCATATCTAATTTACATTTTTAGGAATATTTTTCTTTTTCTAGAGGTACTTTCCTTGCTAAAAAACTTGTAACAGATATAACAATACTTAACTTATAAGAAATCAAAGCACAATGAAAATATTATGCTTAATGTTAATGATACTTAGACATGTCTATATAAGATTAGCAAATAAACATTAATACTAGATACTTAATACTGAATATTTCCCAGTTCACATGAATCTGAAATTCATTTAAGTTAATTTCTCTTGTATTTAGAATTGTCTGATTTCTAAGTGCTTACTTTTCTTTAGGTCAATTAAATTAGAACTCATTTACATCTTCAGCAATATTATTTTTTAAAAAAATCCAAAAGACATACACTGAGACATACATAAATCCAGACAGACAGAGATCTCATAGTTTTCCGCTTGAGATTTAAAATGGCTCTTTCACACACACACACACACACACACCTTTTTTTTTGGCTTGCAGTTCTAATTTGGCCAAGGTTGAGGTCTCAGTCAGTTGGTTGTGTGTTTCAAGGGCATTGAAGGGGTTAACTTCAAGCTTTTCTCTAGGCAGGCCTTTAAGAAGCTAGTTTTCTTTAATTGCATATGCAAAAAGAATTGGCTTTGCAATTTCCAAGAAAAAAATTTTTTTTAATTTTAACCAGATTTCTCCAAAGTCTAAAGAATATCATGGCCATCCTGTGTCAAAAAGTCATATCTCCTTTCTGCAGTCATAGCTTTATAGCTAAAATATAGACCAAATAGTGCTCAAATTGATTCTGATATCAGGTGATATCAGCTGATAAAATCTTGGATTGTCCCTCTATTGGGAAGTGAGGTCTTTGTCCCATCAGGAGAATCTGAAGGGTTAAGGGAGTTTGCAGGAGTAGGGGAAGCTTGATCCTTCTCTACCCTGAGAAACAGGAATAGTTAGAAGGGAATTCTTTAGGATGTTCAGGAGTGGGGAAAGCTTGGTTCTCTCCAAACCCATGAGATAAGCACAGTTAGAACATCCTTTAGAATGTTAGGAGAGTTTTTAATCCTTCAGGCTTTTGAATATAGGAGAAAAACCTGGACCAAAGGGAACCTCAGAATCCTTTCCTAGAGGTCTTGCAGATATGAAAGGTCAAGTAGGGGTCATCTAGAAAATCTGATTGGGAGAAGGCAATGGTAACCCACTCCAGTACTCTTGCCTAGAAAATCCCATGGACGGAGGAGCCTGGTAGGCTGCAGTCCATGGGGTCTCGAAAAGTTGGACATGACTGAGCGATGCACTTTCACTTTCATTCATTGGAGAAGGAAATGGCAACCTACTCCAGTATTTTTGCCTGGAGAATCCCAGGGATGGAGGAGACTGGTGGGCTGCCATCTATGGGGTCACACAGAGTCAGACACAACTGAAGCAACTCAGCAGCAGCAGTAGCAGCAGCAGGAAATCTGATGGAGAGAGTCAGAGGTGGACAGGAGGTAAGGAAGCAACAGAAAGACACATGAGGCATGAGTCCCTGAAATCTGGATTCTGACTGAGGGCCATGAAGGACTGAATGTAAGGAAGTTCTGAGTCCTTTCCTTGCTTTTGGCAAAAGCTAGGAAAAGGAGTACGTCAAGGCTGTATATTGTCACCCTGTTTATTTAACTTCTATGCAGAGTACATCATGAGAAACGCTGGACTGGAAGAAACACAAGCTGGAATCAAGATTGCCGGGAGAAATATCAATAACCTCAGATATGCAGATGACACCACCCTTATGGCAGAAAGTGAAGAGGAACTCAAAAGCCTCTTGATGAAAGTGAAAGTGGAGAGTGAAAGTGTTGGCTTAAAGCTCAACATTCAGAAAACGAAGATCATGGCATCTGGTCCCATCACTTCATGGGAAATAGATGGTGAAACAGTGGAAACAGTGTCAGACTTTATTTTGGGGGGCTCCAAAATCACTGCAGATGGTGACTGCAGCCATGAAATTAAAAGACGCTTACTCTTTGGAAGGAAAGTTATGACGAACCTAGATAGCATATTGAAAAGCAGAGACGTTACTTTGCCAACAAAGGTCCGTCTAGTCAAGGCTACAGTTTTTCCAATGGTCATGTATGGATGGGAGTGTTGGACTGTGAAGAAGGCTGAGTGCCGAAGAGTTGATGCTTTTGAACCGTGATGTTGGAGAAAACTCTTGAGAGTCCCTTGGACTGCCAGGAGATGCAACCAGTCCATTCTGAAGGAGATCAGCCCTGGGATTTCTTTGGAGGGAATGATGCTAAAGCTGAAGCTCCAGTACTTTGGCCACCTCATGCGAAGAGTTGACTCATTGGAAAAGACTCTGATGCTGGGAGGGATTGGGGGCAAGAGGAAAAGGGGACGACAGAGGATGAGATGGCTGGATCGCATCACTGCCTCGATGGACGTGAGTCTGAGTGAACTCCGGGAGTTGGTGATGGACAGGGAGGCCCGGAGTGCTGCGATTCATGGGGTCATAAAGAGTCAGACGCGACTGAGTGACTGATCTGATCTGAGTGTGCCATTCAGAGGCCATTTTTGGGGGGGTCCCCTAGTTTGTACCGAGGCCAGGCCTTTTACAAGGTAAAAACTTTCCTGTTTCTGAGAATGTAGCCAAGGGGTGTCTGAGAGAGGCTCCCAGTACATACTAGACCCCACTCTTAGCCTACCTGCCATAGAATGGGGGTAGTGAGAGTCACCGGCTGACAGAAAGGCCTCCCTTTGTCCCAGTGATCTCTCCGTGCCACTAATGGCATAAAAATGGCTGACCATCCCAACAGTCATGTCCAACAGTGAGAGGTGACCCCTGAGAACCGTGCAGCTAAGGCAGCATGTGACCCAGGCAGAGAAAGAGATTCCCGGGAGCAGCAGGGTGACTCACTGTTTGGAGATTCCCTAAAACATGGAAGGCACTCTTGAGATGGCTCAGAGGCAACACCCAGGCTCCTGTAAATCAATCCGGACTGAAAGGGAAAGAAGGGAAAGTGACAGGGAAGAAGGCTGAGGAATCTGCCTTACAAGCCTACTGGGGAGGCAGTGGCCAGGGGACAATGGTCTCTGTTTTGCTTCAGCCATTATGTGCCTGACACGATGCATGGAAATTGTCTTGCTGGGGTGGATGCCCTTGTGGCCTGATTCATTCCATCTCCCCCTTATCCTCACATGGGAGTCTTCACGTGGCAGGTGTTAAATGGCTTTTAAGTGCCTGACCCATGCCCACACAATATTGGTTGACTTAATCCTCAGTTGGAAAGAAGACAAAGGAGAGACCCTCACCCATTTGAGCAGCAGCTACTGGGGCACAGTGAGCAGTGAAGCCTTTGGAAGATACCAAAGGATAACCCTGGCCAGAGTTCCTTAGTTTCTCCCACAGCACTTGCCTGTTTGCAGAAGGTTCCTTTGAGAAAGAAGAAATGAGGAGGTGGGGAAGACACCCCAAGTCCCCATATGGGCCACCAAAATTGTCATGGTCCTGGCACGGGTAGGAAAAGAATTTCCAGACATGAGACAAAATGAGAGGGAAATAAAGTTTATTAGAGTGGGAGACACTATTAGAAAAGCTGGCCAGCTCAAGGGAGAAGTGACGTTGAACAGGGGTCCTCAGTCCACTTTTATACCCAGGGTACAAGGAGTGGGATAGGGGTCTTGTGGGTCATTTGCTGATTGGATGAAGCGCATATACTTGGTGGGGGGAAGAATAAGGCAAATACCTTCTCCCTATGGGTTAGGAGGGAGACAGGTTACGCTGCTCAGGAGGACCTGAAATCCATTAATAGTTACAACATAGGGGAGGGAAGGACAATAAGGGTCGAGTTTTTCTGTTCCTGCATTCCAAGACCCTCCTTGGTTGTATCTGCTCTTTCAGTCTTGAGTCACCACAGTTCCCACTCTGGCTACCAATTGCATTGAGACTGTTTTCCTCTAGGGAGAAGGACTATTACTTATTGACCACTTGCTATTAGACTAGCTTGTTCTTTCTTGTGTATTGCCTCAACCTTCACATCTTTTTGGAGGTGGACACAATGGTCCTTTACAGATGGGGAAACTGAGGTTCAGAGAAGTGAAGAAATTGAGAGAACTCAACCATAGAAATGAGAGTGTGACAAATTCTATCAGATAATTAAGGATATGATTTTGTTCAGGCTATTGCAACAAGGACAACATTCATTAATGAAGAGCATCTCATAAAAAGGAAGAGAACCTGGGTTTTGTAGAGCAGATAAATAAGAAAGTAATCTACATGTCTTATGGGAGTCAGGAGAAAGGATGGAAGTGGATCTTGAAATATACAAAGGAAGGATGAGGGGGCAGGTTTCTTTTTTGTTTGGTTGGTTGGTTTTGGAGTTTGGGCTTTTGGCATTCATTTTTATTTTATTTTATTGAAATATAGTTGATTTACAGTGCTGTGTTATTTTCTGGTGTACAGCAAAGTGATTCAGTTATACACACACACATATGCATAACTGAATTTGTTTTCAATTTCTCTTCCATTATAGGCTATCACAAGGTATTGGATATAGTTTCCTGTGCTACACAGTAGGACCTTGTTTATTTTATATATAGTAGTGTAGGGATTTCTTAACTATTGCAACTTTCTGACAGCACAAGTTTCAGAAAATAATTCAACATTGTCAGAACCCTTTTTCCCAGACAAGCATCATTCATGGCTGAACAACTCAGAGGTAATATAAACCTCTTGAGAGGGAAAAGTAGGATCTAAGAAACAGTCTCCCAGGTGTTGCAGGAAGGTAGTTGTTAGAGAAAACACTGACTGAAACCGCCCACCCCGACCAGCCACCACAGTAACCATTTGCATGCGTTATTTTATGACAAGAGGTCCTGGTAAGGAACATGGAACTAACAAGCCACCAGCAATGATTAATAGAAGAACCTGGGAAAGGTCAAAAGGAGGTATGAATTCATTTCCAAGTGTTAGACAAGAATCAACTCTCAAGGTCCCTCTTCCTGCAATACAGGGATTCTTGTTAATGCTATTCTTGTAAAACCAGTTGAACCATCTGTTGCGAAGTGGTAGCAAAGATCAGTCATTTTAGGGTACTGGAGATCATGCATCTTGAAAGAGGGAGGCCTAAAGTTAAAAAGGTAAATATTAGCATTGAGTGTTATATTAAGGTAAAGAGCCAGAAGCTGAGTTCTGAGGGCAGCTAGTCCAACGGACTCCAAGAGGTTGGAGAAGGTTGTTCGGCAGTACTCTATTTCTTAAAATTCTCCAGTCTGGATGTTGCTGTTCTTGGTGATGTTGTCCACTATCTTGATTACATCTTGTAAAAGAGCACGTGTGACCTGAATGTTTCACTGCACTTGCTTAGTGATCCAAACACAGCTTGTCCAGGGAGAATTCTGCTGTAGTGGTCAGCCCTTGGAAGTTTATGGCAAGTTGTTGGGCTTCAGCTTGCAGGGCCTTTTCAGATCTTGGGAAATAGGACCAGCTACAAGGCAATCTAGTATCCTAATAGGGATCTAGGCAGTCAGGCTTCAGTTCTAGAAGTTACTAGATTTAAAGTAAAGAAATAAAGTTGCAACAAAGTTAAAATTTTTTTAAATACTGAAAATATGACTAATACTACACTGTTGTTATCTAATATAAGGCAATGAAGAACCAGGAATCTGATAAATAGAAATATATTACAGACAGCAAGGGCACCAAAAAATCTCTAGGAATTTCCTCTATGACATACAATTTAAAATATTTGTATTAATAACATCACCAATACAAATTTACCTAGGGAAGGCTAAGCATCTCTTCTGATTTGACAACTTTTTGCTTTTCATCAATAGTGACATAGGAAATAAATTTTATTATTTCTAGCACCTCTCTCGGAGAAGGCAATGACACCCCACTCCAGTACTCTTGCCTGGAAAATCCCATGGACGGAGGAGCCTGGTGGGCTGCAGTCCATGGGGTCACTAAGAGTCAGACACGACTGACCGACTTCACTTTCACTTTTTCCTTTCCTGCATTGGAGAAGGAAATGGCAACCCACTCCAATGTTCTTGCCTGGAGAATCCTAGGGGCGGGCGAACCTGGTGGGCTGCCGTCTATGGGGTCACACACAGTTGGACACGACTGAAGCGACTTAGCAGCAGCAGCACCTCTCTTTTTACAAGGTGAAAGAACAAATTCTCTGAGTTTCTAGGGGCCCTCTGGGAAATCTCAAAGACACTTTTAGGTGTAAAGATATCACTTATAACTGGATTTTGGAAATACAAAAATCAAAAGTTGCTATGAGATTTGAACATCTAAGATAGAATTGGATCATGAGTGCCTGAGACATTTTGCTTCTTGTTTTAAAGTGACAATGAAGCATTCAAAAATAAACACTGAAGGTAACGTGCTTTTTCCTAAGTGATAAGCTTTTATTTTTTTAAATCATCAAAGATACATTAAAATCAACATTAAACCATAGAAGATTATTCTGTTAAGACACAACTTCTGTGAACTAAAACATTATGCAGAAGGCAAAGAATAATATTTTAAAACTTCATGCTAAGTGGACCAAGAACATTTTGCCATTTTAACAGAGATAAAAACAATCACAATTTTGCATCAGCATAATATTTGACACTAGGGCTTCTCTGGTGGCTCAAATGGTATAGAATCTGCCCTCAATGCAGGATACTGGGGTTTGATCCCTGATCCAGGAAGATCAGGATCCTTTCTCCTGATCCTGGAGATGGATCAGGAAATGGCAACCGCCTCCAGTATTCTGGAAATCCCAGGGACACAGGAGCCTGGGAGGTTACAGTCCTTGGGGTCGAAAGAGTCAAACATGACTTAGCAACTAAACCACCACCAATATTTGACACTAGAAGCGCTTTTTGAAATCTTATAAAGAAAGCTATCAAACCTGAGCTAGCACTGACCACAACAAATAAAATTTCCTTTTCACAAATTTCTATTAGGTTTTACATCCATTTAGGTTCGGCCTTCCTCTTTTCTCTTTCTCATTCTGCAGCAACCAGTCATTATAATTTAGAACCAAACCACTCTCTTGCTTCATTAACAAAAGCACATCTTGCCTACCTTGCATATGGAGTCAGTCCTCTCTGGCATCTCCTTCACATATATTGATTATAACTTTTAACCACAGTAACTTCTATTCCACAGAGAAAATGAAGAGGCTGATAACTGAACAATCTGCCACACACCAGCATTTTGCAACAGATTAGCAGAGCTTACAATTTCCTATAACCATACATGTCCCTTACAATACAGTGTCTCAAAGTGGCAAAAATTAAACCTGCTCATTAACAACCCAAAAGAGAAAGCCTCTCAGCAGCATATAAAAATAAGAGGCAAGTGTATTCAAACTTTAAATTCTGATTAGTAATTAATGTTTTAGTACTCTGTCTTACTTGGAGGTGATTAGTAGAAGTCTAAAGTTTTAAGTCACCTAATATTCTGGGAAATTACCTTCAAGCTTACATACTACAAAACATAATTACTGTTGAAATAAACTTTTCAGAATAATGATTCTATTTGGTGAAATATAAATTTATGTTGTTCATAATCTTAAACATTAAGTAAAAGTAACATTAACTATCTAATAAGTGAACATGTATATATTTAGAAAACCCATAAAGTACAACAAAATATATGCTATTTTTATACTTACTGTCAATAACTCAGAAAAACAGCTGTTTTTATTAAACCAAAATTATGCAAGTCTTCTTTGTGAAAGATTTACCTAAATTACATTAACTTGAATTCTTAAAACATTTCTGAGTTTGTTTACATAGGAATATATCTTTTTCACCTTGAAAATATTTGGGATTTCAGTTCAGTTCAGTTCAGTTCAGTCGCTCAGTCGTGTCCGACTCTTGGCAACCCCATAAACTGCAGCACGCCAGGCCTCCCTGTCCATCACCAACTCCTGGAGTCCACCCAAACCCATGTCTATCGAGTCTGTGATGCCATCCAACCATCTCATCCTCTGTTGTCCCCTTTTTCTTTCCCAACATCAGGGTCCTTTCAAATGAGTCAGCTCTTTGCATCAGGTGGCCAAAATACTGGAGTTTCAGCTTCAACATCAGTCCTTCCAATGAACACCCAGGACTGATCTCCCTTAGGATGGACTGGTTGGATCTCCTTGCAGTCCAAGGGACTCTCAAGAGTCTTCTCCAACACCATAGATTTCCTTAATTTCTTGGAATTTTGGGAATATTCCATTTATATAAGCCCTTATTTACCTCTAAGGTAATCAGAATAGAGCTCCTATAAAGAGATTTATAATCTAATTTAGTAATACAATTCAGAAATAGGAAAACATTACACAGTCACACAAAGGAAAGGTGAAGGTCTTTTTGAATCACATATATATATAAATACAGATACATACAGAGAGAAATAGCTTCAAGTTTAAAATTTCAGCTATAAGTCAAGCATAAACACAGAAATACAAGACTCGCTGGTCTGTATCAAGGAATTCTTCCCTTCCTCATCCCTGGTGGCTCAGCTGGTAAAGAATCTCCCTGCAGTGTGGGAGACCTGGGTTTGATCCCTGTGTTGGGAAGATCCCCTGGAGAAGGGAAAGGCTACTCACTCCAGTATTCTGGCCTGAAGAATTCCATGGACTGTGTAGTTCATGGGGTTGCAGAGAGTCAGATATAAATTCTTAGTTGATTTGAATTCAAAACAAACAAAAGACAAACAGCAAAGACTAACAATTCTGATTCTGTGCTATCTTCCATCCAGTAGAGAAAAGAACTTTTTCATGACATTACATCTGTTACAACAGAGAACACCAATTCGTCAGACAATAAAACCAAGAAAAGCCAGGACTGGAATACAAGTGAGTACTCAGAAAGAATCAGCATCAAATTCTTACTCAGCTACTAATAGACCAGAGCCCAGAACACCAGCCAGGAGTCAGGGGCACTGTGGGGGCCCCGGTTAGAAGTCAAGAAGGGAGCACAACTGAGGCTGAGAAGCTTCAGTATGTGGATAGAGTAAATGCAGATTCAAAGATGAGGTCCAATCTTATTTAAGTCACAGCACCGAAACTGTGAAGGCAAAATGCATCGGACAATTAAGGATATTATTTTACTTATACTATTGCAATAGGGAAAGTGATAATTAATGAGGAACGTCTCACAAAGAATAAGGGGACCTGGGATTTATAGAGGCAGGTAAACAAATGACTCATTAGGAGCCTCATGTGAGTCCTGGGTAAAGCTGGAGACAGATCTTATCTCAGAATATATATACAAGGACCTCCTTTGTTGTTAACAAGTTGAAGAACACAAAAGCTTCCAGGAGTGCAGGGCTCAGATAAAATGCAACACTGTCAAAAGATTTGTTCTTTTAAAGATGAACTCCTGGACTTCCCTGGTGGTCCAGTGGTTAAAAATCCACCTGTCAAGGCAGGGGACACAGATTCCATTCCTGGTCAGGGAAGATTCCGCATGCTGCGGGGCAACAAAGCCCCGGCACCACAACTACTCAACCCACATTCTAGAGCCCTCAAGTCACAACTACTGAAGCCTGCACACCTTAGAGCCTGTGCTGGACAACTAGAGAAGCCACTCTCCTCACAGCCAGAGGGTAGCACCTTCTCGCTACAGCTAGAGAAAGCCCATGAGTAGTGACAAAGACTCTCATAGCCAAAAAGTGGGGGAAAAAATGAAATAGTTTTCAGGCCTTTTACTGCATCCCTTTGTATTTCCTGGTTTTGGTTCCAGGCAGATAGAAGGTGCATAGTAAAAGCTTGTTGAGCTAACTTTAACCGAATGTGATGATGAAAGCTCTGCCTGCCAGAGAGAACTTGGAGAGAAAGGAGGGGACTCAGGTCAGTCTGTGAATGTCAGCAATGAGTAAATCCATGATGGAAGTGGACACTTTTCAAAGGTTCATCTCTGCTACAGGGAAAGTTCAATATTTTTGGGAGACTCATTTGTTTTCTCTCTAAAATGAAAATACAACATATTTCATAGATGTGTCTGAAACTTCAGCCACATAATAACACTAAAATGCCTGCCATATGTTAGGCACTCAATGTTTCTTTCCATCTCCGCAGTCATCCCCATGCTATTTACAGAGCACATTTTTTTTTATAATTAGATTATAGCTCAATCTACAGTACTGGGATATTCTCTCACACCACACTGCAAACTCTCTCTGGGCAATGAATATAGATATACACCTTTGAATCATCTTTGTACATCAAGCAGAGCAAGTGCTTTGTGAAAGCCAAGTTTATTGCTCTTAGATAGGCATAGGCTGAGATGCTACCAAAGAGCCTCTAAAAGAAAGTGACTTAAATAAGACAAGTTTATTTCTTTGTCAGGAATTAATCTAGAGGGTAGCAGTCCAGGCTGATGGAATGGTTCCATGTGACTTCAGAGATCCCATTCCTGCTGTCTGTGGTTTTGTGTTATATAGACTCCTAAAGGAGAGTCAGCAAACTGAAGTCCATTAGCAGACCACCTGTTTTTCAAAATGAATTTTATGTAAACACAGCCATGCCTACTTGACTGCATACTGTCGCAGCTGCTTCTGTGACAACAGCTGCTTCTCTTACAACAGCAGAGTTGAAGAGCATGTATGGAGACCATAAGGCCCACAAGCCCAAAATATCTGTCCCTCAAAAAAAAGTCTGCCCATCTTGCCCTAAGGCACAGTTTTCATAGACATGGCTGAAGCTGGGTGGCTGCAAGATGCATGTTGCATGAAGGGAGAGAAGATGGAAATTCAGAGCACATAGTTTTTATTTTCCTTGGACATGACTCAGACACAGCATGTAGGATTTTTACTTTTATCTCATTGCTCTGAACTTTGCCAGATGGCCACACCTAGCTGCAAGAGAAGTTGGGAAAAGTAGCCAGATGCCCAGCTTAAACCCCAAAAGTTTATTTATTAAGAGAAAAGACTGCAAACCACATATCTAACAGAGGATCAGTATCTGGAACATACAAAGGACTCTCAAAACTTAACAAATAATGTTTAAATATCCCCCAAATGAGCAATCTAATTAGAAAATGAGCAAAAGATATGAACAGAAATTTCACTGAGGAAGATATACAGATGGCAAACAAGCCCACAAAAGACATTCCACATCATTAACCATTAGAAAAATGCAAATTAAAGCCTCAAGGAGATACTACAGATCTATCAAAATGACCAAAACAAAAAACAGTGACACCAAATGCTGGTGAGGATGTGGAGAAACTGGATCGCTCATACACAGCTGGTAGGAATGCGAAATGGTACAAGGCACTGGGAGTTTCTTATAGAGCTAAACATGCCACTAACAATTTCACTCTTGGGCATTTATCCCAGAGGAGTGACACTGTTGATTAAAAAACCTATTATCAGATGTTCATAGCCAAAAGCTGGAAACAATTATGTATTCCTAAATGGCTGAATGGTTAGAAAACTGATGCACCCACACCTTGAATATTACTCGACAATAGAAAAACAATTTTTAAATTAATTTTTATTGACGTATAGTTGTTTTACAATGTTGTGTTAGTTTCTACTGTACAGCAAAGTGAATCGGCTATCCTTTCTTTTTTTTTATTACCTTCCCATTTGTTGTTCAGTCACTCAGTCGTGTTCAACTCTTTGCGACTCCATGGACTGCAGCACACCAGGCTTCCCCATCCTGTTTAGGTCACTACAGAGCCCTGAGGAGAGTTCCCTGTGTATGTATCACTATGTAAAAAATAAATAACTAATGTGAGCCTACTGTATAGCTCAGGTTGCTGCTGCTAAGTCGCTTCAGTCGTGTCCGACTCTGTGCGATCCCATAGATGGCAGCCCACCAGGCTCCCCCGTCCCTGGGATTCTCCAGGCAAGAGTACTGGAATGGGTTGCCATTTCCTTCACCAATGCATGAAAGTGAAAAAGTGAAAGTGAAGTCGCTCAGTCGTGTCCAACTCTTAGCAACCCCATGGACTGTAGCCCACCAGGCTCCTCCATCCATGGGATTTTCCAGGCGAGAGTACTGGAGTGGGGTGCCATTGCCTTCTCCGATAGCTCAGGTTAGCCTTGCCCAATTTATCCCGCTTTCTCCTTTTCCCCTTGGTGTTCTCACATTTATTCTCTACATCTGTGTTTCTATGTCTTTTAAAAGCCAATTACTGATAACAAGAAACATCTTGTATGAATCTCAAGGGAATTATGCTGGAGAAAAAGTCAATCCCAACATGTTGCATACTGTAGGATTCCATTACACATCGTTGAAGTGCCAAAATTATAGAAATGGAATAGATCACAGTTTCAAGGGATAAAGACACTAGTGGAGGGCCAGGGATTGGTGGGGAGAGGAGGGGAGGAACAGGAGGAAGATAGGTGTGTTTATAAAAAGGCAACACTAAGGACCATCGTGATGACAGAATCACTCTCCATCTTGACTGTGATGACGGACACAAAAACCTACACAGGGGATAAAATAACAAGCACACCAATGAGGACAATTAAAACTCAATCTGTAAAAAAGAAGAAGGAGGAGATGATTGCTAGGGAGCAGTAACCAGTCTCCATAACTGTGTTATTGTTCTGGTGCAAAGATGAGAGATAGAGGAATACTCTTATCACTCTGACCTCACTTCTGTCCATTTCTTCTTCTGAAATTTGCTACATGGCATGAGAATACTAGCATGTAACCAACAGTATTTCTCTTCCACCCTCCCCCAAAAAAGGAGAAAAGATGAGAGCAACAGCTATTTCACTGCTAGTTAAATAAGGGATTTTTATCATCCTGTTAAGAATTTCCCATGGAAAAGATTAGAGAATTAAACTCCACCTTTTTACCAGATGACAAAATAATAAGCTAAACACTTGAGGGCTTTAACAGAGCAAATAACAATGAGGTTGTTTTCCTCTTTGTAAAACTTAGATGCATGAATCATTTAAATTCAAAAGGAGTTCTTGGAAGTGGCAAATATAAACTCTTTTAATCGTCTGAGCTTTCCAAGGCAACAGGAATCACATAATAATGCATGGTTCAGAAGGAATTAAAGTCTGGTAAGGAGTACATCAATGGACGTGAGTCTGAGTGAACTCCGGGAATTGGTGATGGACAGAGAGGCCTGGTGTGCTGCAATTCATGGGGTCGCAAAGAGTCGGACACGACTGAGTGACTGAACTGAACTAAAAATCACTGCAGATGGTGATTGCAGCCTTGAAATTAAAAGATGCTTACTCCTTGGAAGGAAAGTTATGACCAACCTAGACAGCATATTAAAAAGCAGAGCCATTATTTTGTCAACAAAGGTCTGTCTAGTCAAGGCTATGGTTTTTCCAGTAGTCATGTATGGATGTGAAAGTTGGACTATAAAGAAAGCTGAGCACTGAAAAATTGATGCCTTTGAAATGTGGTGTTGGAGAAGACTCTTGAGAATCCTTTGGACTTCAAAGAGATCCAACCATTCCATCCTAAAGGAAATCAGTCTTGAATATTCATTAGAAGGACTGATGCTGAAGCTGAAACTCCAATACTTTGGCCACCTGATGCAAAGAGCTGACTCATTTGAAAAGACCCTGATGCTGGGAAAGATTGAGGGCAGGAGGAGAAGGAAACAACAGAGGATGAGATGGTTTGATGGCATCACCGACTCAATGGACGTGGGTTTGGGTGAACTCTGGGAGTTGGTGATGGACAGGGAGGCCTGGCATGCTGCGGTTCATGGGGTTGCAAAGAGTTGAACACAACTGAGCAACTGAACTGAACTGAAGGAGTACATCAAGGCTGTATATTGTCACCCTGCTTATTTATATGCAGAGTACATCATGAGAACTGATGGGCTGAATGAAGCACAAGCTGGGATCACGATTGCTAGGAGAATTATCAATAACCTCAGATATGCAAATGACACCACCCTTATGGCAGAAAGTGAAGAGAAACTAAAAAGCCTCTTGATGAAAGTGAAAGAGGAGAGTGAAAAGGTTGGCTTAAAGCTCAACATTCAGAAAACTAAGATCATGGCATCTAGTCCCATCACTTCATGGCAAATAGAAGGGGAAACAGTGGAAACAGTGGCAGACTTTATTTTGAGGGGCTCCAAAATCACTGCAGATGATGACTGCAGCCATGAAATTAAAAGACGCTTGCTCTTTGGCAGGAAAGTTGTGACCAACCTAGATGGCATATTAAAAAGCAGAAACATTACTTTGCCAACAAAGGTTCATCTAGTCAGGGCTATGGTTTTTCCAGTAGTCATGTATGGATGTGAGAGTTGGACTATAAAGAAAACTGAACACCGAAGATTTGATGCTTTAGAACTGTGGTGTTGGAGAAGACTCTTGAGAGTCCCTTGGACTGCAAGGAGATCCAACCAGTCCATCCTAAAAGAGATCAGTCCTGAGTGTTCATTGGAAGGACTGATGTTGAAGCTGAAACTCCAATACTTTGGCCACCTGATGCAAAGAGCTGACTCATTTGAAAAGACCCTGATGCTGGGAAAGATTGAAGGCAGGAGGAAAAGGGGATGACAGAGAATGAGATAGTTAGATGGCATCACAAACTCAATGGACATGAGCTTGGGTAAACTCTGGGAGTTGGTAATGGACAGTGAGGCCTAGCATGCTATGGTCCATGGGGTCACAAAGAGTCGGACATGACTGAGTGACTGAACTGAACTGACCAGACTAAAAAATACCTTCTGCTCTTGAGTGTCCCGGGAACACCTTTGCTACCCAGAGAGAGTCATTCAATTTCCCATCTATTGGTTGTGTACATTAATGCAAATTGGTTTCTTCTTCATTTCAATATGACAAGAAGAGGTATAGGATTTTCTGTCTAAGGCACTCTGTAAAGGAACAGCAGTCAAGGGCTTTGACTGAGGTGAGCACAGGTTGCTACACCCTTTCCAATAACCTGAATTGGAGGTCAAAGTGGGCAGAGATGGGCTCTGCAGTTTCTTGAATGGTACTTTGTTCTGCTGTTTGGCTTCTTTCTGAATACCAAGGCACTATTCACCACGTCAGAGAAGGCAATGGCACCCCACTCCAGTATTCTTGCCTGGAAAATCCCATGGACGGAGGAGCCTGGTAGGCTGCAGTCCATGGGGTCGCTAAGAGTCAGACACGACTGAGCGACTTCACTTTCACTTTTCACTTTCATGCATTGGAGAAGGCAACGGCAACCCACTCCAGTGTTCTTGCCTGGAGAACCCCAGGGACAGGGGAGCCTGGTGGGCTGCCATCTATGGGGTCACACAGAGTCGGAAACGACTAAAGTGACTTAGCAGGATTCACAATGTACCACACTCCTGGTTTTTCAGAAAGATTCAAAAATGAGGCCAGATTAGGGGACTGTCTTCTCTCTTAATGAGGTGAATTTATCCCTGAGTTAACCTGGGAAGAGGACTCTAACCCCAGGGCCTGAGTAAGGGATTTGGTCTCTCTGGTTCCACCAGAAAGGATTATTTTATTTATGCATCTTACATGTGTTTATTGAGCATCAACTGTGCGGCAGGCTTCATGAGAAGGTTAAATTGCAGGCAGGGGTTAAATCCTAAGCTGACCCTGACACCTAACATCACAGCTTCTCTCTGTCCTGTAATCAGAGTCTATGAGAGACTGAGACGGGCTGGTCAATCTGTGGCTGGTGTGGGTGTGTTTGAGCCTTGTGCATGCTCTACCTCTTTTGTTATTCTGATAGTCTTTAGAGGGGGCTGCTTAAAAAACACCGCTATAAACAAATATCATATGAATATCACTTATATGTGGAATCTTAAAAGATGGTACAAATGAACCTATTTACAAAACATGTGTTTTTTGAAATAGAGGCACAGACGTAGAAGGCAAACTTATGCTTCAGTTCAGTTCTGTTCAGTCGCTCAGTCGTGTCTGACTCTTTGCAACCCCATGACTCACAGCACACCAGGCCTCCCTGTCCTTCACCAACTCCCGGAGTTCACTCAGACTCACGTCCATCGAGTCAGTGATGCCATCCAGCCATCTCATCCTCTGTCGTCCTCTTCTCTTCCTGCCCCCAATCCCTCCCAGCATCAGAGTCTTTTCCAATGAGTCAACACTTTCCATAAGGTGGCCAAAGTACTGGAGTTTCAGCTTTAGCATCATTCCTTCCAAAGAAATCCCAGGGCTGATCTCCTTCAGAATGGACTGGTTGGATCTCCTTGCAGTCCAAGGGACTCTCAACAGTCTTCTCCAACACCACAGTTCAAAAGCATCAATTCTTTGGTGTTCAGCCATCTTCACAATCCAACTCTCACATCCATACATGACCACAGGAAAAACCATAGCCTTGACAAGACGGACCTTTGTTGGCAAAGTAATGTCTCTGCTTTTGAATATGCTATCTAGATTGGTCATAACTTTTCTTCCAAGGAGTAAGCGTCTTTTAATCTCATGGCTGCAGTCACCATCTGCAGAGATTTTGGAGCCCAAAAAATAAAGTCTGACACTGTCTCCACTGTTTCCCCATCTATTCCCCATGAAGTGATGGGCCGGATGCCATGATCTTCGTTTTCTGAATGTCGAGCTTTAAGCCAACATTTTCACTCTCCACTTTCACTTTCATCAAGAAGCTTTTTAGTTCCTCTACACTTTCTGCCATAAGGGTGGGGTCATCTGCATATCTGAGGTTACTGATGTTTCTCCCGGCAATCTTGATTCCAGCTTGTGTTTCTTCCAGTCCAGCATTTCTCATGATGTACTCTGCATAGAAGTTAAATAAGCAGGGTGACAATATACAGCCTTGACGTACTCCTTTTCCTATTTGAAACCAGTCTGTTGTTCCATGTCCAGTTCTAACTGTTGCTTCCTGACCTGCATACAGATTTCTCAAGAGGCAGGTCAGGTGGTCTGGTATTCCCATCTCTCTCAGAATTTTCCACAGTTTATTGTTATCCACACAGTCAAAGTCTTTGGCATAGTCAATAGAACAGAAGTAGACATTTTTCTGGAACTCTCTTGCTTTTTCCATGATCCAGAGGATGTTGGCAATTTGATCTCTGGTTCCTCTGCCTTTTCTAAAACCAGCTTGACAGGAAGTTCATGGTTCATGTATTGCTGAAGCCTGGCTTGGAGAATTTTGAGCATTACTTTTCTAGCATGGGAGATGAGTGCAACTGTGCAGTAATTTGAGCATTCTTTGGCATTGCCTTTCTTTGGAATTGGAATGAAAACTGACCTTTTCCAGTCCTGTGGCCACTGCTGAGTTTTCCAAATTTGCTGGCATATTGAGTGCAGCACTTTCACAGCATCATCTTTACCAGAGGATAAAGATGGGGAGGGATAATATGGGAAATTGAAATGAGATACACACATTAATAGCATATAAAGTAAATAACTAACAAGGACCTACTGTGCCACACAGGGAACTCTACTCAATACTCTGAATGGCCTATATAGGAAAAGAATTTTTAAAAGAGTGGATATATTTATGACTGAATCACTTTGTTGTACAACAGAAATTAAGACAACATTGTAAATCAACTGTACACTGATAAAAAATGACTTAAAGGAAATGCTACTATACCTAGTTAATACAATCAGAAATGGCTTGTCTTAGTCAGTGGTTTCAAAGTTTACTGTGCACCAGAATCACCTGAAGGACTTGTTAAAATAGTTTCTGATTCAGAAGATCTGAGTGAGGTCTGAGAATTCACATTTCTATCAAGTTCCCAGATGCTGCTCCTGCTGCTGCTTTAAGGACCACACTGCTCAAACCACTTACAACCATCTCCTTAGAACTCCTCCTTCTCCTCCTTTCCTCACTCTTAGCCATGCATGATACAGTTCGAAGCGGACAGCTCAGCATTGCTTCTCCGTGTAGGTAGAGCCAGCAAGTCCTTTGAACACAGAACTTTATTAGAGAAGAATCTTTGTGATGGCACTCTCGGTCATGTAACTCTAAAACCAGAAGGCATCCAGGAGAGAAAGATGGAAAAGGACTTTGTGGCCTGATGTCTTCCTGGGTCCTCTTGCTTTGCAGAGCCCTGGGAAGGGAATGAATGTATTTGCATAACGAGCCTGGGTGGTCTGCTGGGTGTGAAGGGACTCAAATTTAGTGACAAACAACATCCGCTGATTATCTGTTTTCTGTAAAGAAATCTGCATACTGCTGAGCAAGATTTTCTGCCTGAGGGGCTAAAGTCAAGGACTACGTAAGGCTGTCTTCCTTCTTAGAGCTCCGGGTCCTCTTCCAAACACAGGCAGTTGTAGGAAGAATTCAATTTGTTGAGATTCTAGGACTGAAGCCCCTATCCTCTTGCTGGTTGGTGACTTGGGCTGCTCTCAGCTTCCAGAATTTTACTGCAGTCCTTGTCATATCCTCCCCCACCTGCACTCAGCTCCACTGACCCTCTCACACTTAGTGTATCTTCTTCTTCCCTAAGGTCAGCAGGAGCACAGGTTTCTAACTTCTTTTAAAGGCTCTTCTGATGAGATCAGACCCACTCAGGGAAATCTGTCTTTTGTTGAAAAATTTGTCTTTTGTTGAAAAATCTATCTTTTTTTGATCACTAGTCATGAAAGTGATACCCTATCATATCCACAGATTCCCCTCTCCCTGACAAAGGAGAAAGGATTATTTAAGGCATCTATCTAGGGTTGGTCATGAGGCGGGTGAGACTCAGAAAAAGCTTGAGAGACACCTTGGGATACTTACTAGAACTCCATCCTTTACCCTGAGATTCAAAATTACTAACTCATATTGAGGAGGATTCAAGTGATTCTGATCAAGGTCAAACTGAGAAGCACTCCCACAAGAAGAGGTTGGGAATGGTGACATGAAGGTTTAAAGGCTCCTGGGAGAGCTGTTTTGGGCTCAGTAATTAGCTGAGGCTGTACTGGGATTTACTTAGGAACAATGACCAAGCAAAGTGTATTAGAAGAGTGGAAAGGTGAGAAGAATACAGATGCTGAAGCGTTTTATGTGTCCTAAAGATAACTGGATGCCATTGGTAACTAGGTGGATAGTGGTGTGGTCAGCCTTATGTTCTAGAAGATCACTCTGACTGCTGCTGCTGCTGCTAAGTTGCTTCAGTCGTGTCTGACTCTGTGTGACCCCAGAGACGGCGGCCCACCAGGCTCCCCCATCCCTGGGATTCTCCAGGCAAGAACACCAGAGTGGGTTGCCATTTCCTTCTCCAATGCATGAAAGTAAAAAGTGAAAGTGAAGTCGCTCAGTCGTGTCCGACTCTTCGAGACTGCATGGACTACAGCCTATCAGGCTCCTCCATCCCTGGGATTCTCCAGGCAAGAGTGCTGGAGTGGGGTGCCATTGCCTTCTCCTCACTCTGACTACAGACTGAGAGATTGATTAGATAGTGATAGCAGCAAAACTGGAGGATCTAGGAGGCTTTCACAACAGTCCAAGTGAGAGATGGCAGCGCTAAACCACAACATAGTAACGGGGACAGAAGTTAAGAATATTCAGCATTCCTACCCACCTCCAGCAGGAACAGCTTTGTTATTTAGTAGTTGATGAATGCAGTGTCTGCCTTCATTCAGACCTCGTCATCTTTGCACTTGACTGTGTCAACAGCCCATTCCATCTGTTGTTTAACAGCTCTGTTTTTAAGAAGGCCAGATCCAAACTTCTTGGTTTAGTATTCAAGGCTCTTTGTGAGTTGGCCTTGTTCTCCTCACCAGCTTCAACTTCTGTCTTCCTTCATCATACAGCTTATATTCTAGTTACTTGAAAGATTTTTATATTTCCTAAGCAGGTGAGGTTTTCCACATTATATCCCTTCAGCTAGAATAATGCGAGAACTCATTCATTCCTCAAGGCCCAGTCCTAATGCTCTTTTCCTCATTCTATAATTGTAGTAGACTTTATAATGACTCCCAATGATATCCAGGTTGTAATTCCTGGCATCTTTTACCATGTTACGTTATATAGCAAAAAAAAAAAAAAAAAAAGGAGGACTTTGTGGATGTGACTGAGTTAAGGATCTTGAAATGGGGAGATTATTCTAGATGAGGTGAACCTTAAATGTCATCACAAGACTTCTTATAAAAGAAAGGCAGAGAAGATTTGACTACAAAAGAAGAATAAGGAGATGTGCAACAAAAGCCAGAGGTAAGATTGACTCAAGGAAGAGGTCATTAGTCAAGAAGTGCAAGTGGCCTCCAGAGGCTAGAAAAGGCAAAGAAATGGATTCTATTCTAGAGTCTCCAGAATAAACCACCCTCTTGGCACCTTGATGTTGACCCAATGAAACTGATTTCAGACTTCCTGTCTCCAAAACTAGAGAGGGGAAATGTGTACCTTTTCTTTTAAAGATTTATTTATTTTTGGCTGCATTCTTTGTATCATTTTTGTACCCACCCCCATCACCCTTTATTCATTCCTTTCTAAAGGTTTTGTTGTTTCTTTCTGACCACGGCACTCCAACAATTCAAATGGAGGGGTCAGGAACTTAGGAAGTTTAAGAGGAAATGTGCCAAGAATATGCTCTACTCTTTCTCAGGTCAAAATACACTCTTCCAGAACACTGGATACTAGAGAATATTGAAAAGTATTTCCTGGGGAAAAATCACCCCCAAATGAGAGGTTTTCAAGTGAGAGAATGCTCTTGTTGGGCTATGGGGAATCTGTATCAAAATAAAACCTTTCTGAGGACCCACATTGTCATGGCTGCAAGGTTGGTTTTGATGAGATTTGACAGCCCAATTCCTTATTCCCAGATCCAATGCAGCCTGATCATTTTGCAAACCACTCTTCCAAAGGATTATTAAATATTTCCTGCGGTGAAATCCAAGCCTGAGGTCATATCCTCAGCTGCACTTGAATATTTCCTAAGTTTCCATCAGCAGCATGTTTACAAAGCTCTTCTCAGAGTAGACTCCACCTGACCTGGCCAAGTGTATCCACTGTTTGCTGAGTCTTCCTGGTTTGTCTCTTGGATGATGACCTCATCTGCCACATTCTTGAGGCAACTCATTGCATACTCCAACATTCTATTCCTGAGCTGAACCTGAACAGAGCAAGATTCCGAATGACAAATGCACTCAACTCTGCCAGGCACAATTTATGCAGACTGCCTTGTGTCCACTTTTGGATGTGAGTGGGAGGGTGACTGTTGTTGTTCAGTCACTCAGTCATGTCCAACTCTGCAACCTCATGGACTGCAGCACACCAGGGTTCCCTGTCCTTCACCAACTCCTGGAGTTTACTCAAACTGTTGTCCATTGAGTCAGTGATGCCATCCAACCATCTTGTCCTCTGTCATTCCCTTCTCCTCCTGTCCTCAATCTTTCCCAGCATCAGGGTCTTTTCTAATGAGTCAGCTCTTCACATGAGGTGGCCAAAGTAATGGAGCTTCAGGTTGCAGCATCAGTTCTTCCAATGAATATTCAGAATTGATTTCCTTTAGAATATTCCTTTAGAATTTCCTTTAGAATATTCAGAATTGATTGGCTGGTTTGATCTCCTTGCAGGCCAAGAGACTCCCAAGAGGCTTCTCCAACACCACAGTTCAAAAGTATTAATCTCAAAAGCATTCGGCCTTCTTTATGGTCCAACTTTCACATCCATACCTGACTATTGGAAAAACCATACATTTGACTAAATGGACATTTGTTGTCAAAGTAATGTCTCTGCTTTTTAATACACTATCTAGTTTTGTCATAGCTTTTCTTACAAGGAGTAAGCATCTTTTAATTTCATGGCTGCAGTCACCATCTGCAGTGATTTTGGAGCCCAGAAAAATAAAGTCAGCCACTGTTTCCACTGTTTCTCCATCTATTTGCCATGAAGTGATGGGACCAGATACCATGATCTTAGTTTTCTGAATGTTGAGTTTTAAAACAATTCTCATAAAGAGGCTTTTTAGTTCTTCTTAACTTTCTGCCATAAGGGTGGTGTCATCTGCATATCTGAGGTTATTGATATTTCTCCCATCAGTCTTGATTCCAGCTTGTGCTTCATCCATTCTTCCATTTCGCATGATGTACTCTGCATATAAGTTAAATAAGCAGGGTGACAATATATAGCCATGACATACTCCTTTCCCAATTTTGGACCAATCCATTGTTCCATGTTTGGTTCTAACTGTTGCTTCTTGACATGCATGCAGGTTTCTCAGGAGGTAGGTAAGGTGGTCTGATATTCCCATCTCTTTAAGAATTTTCCACAGTTTGTTGTGACCCACACAGACAAAGTCTTTAGTGTAGTCAATGAAGGAGAAGTAGATGTTTTTCTGGAACTCTCTTGCTTTTTCTATGATCCAATAGATGTTGGCAATTTGATCTCTGGTTCCTCTGCCTTTTCTAAATCCAGCTTGAACATCTGGAAGTTCTTCGTTCACATACTGTTGAAGCCTGGCTTGGAGAATTTTGACCATTACTTTGCTAGCTTGTGAAATCAGTGCAGTTATGTGGTAGTTTGAAAATTCTTTGCCATTGCCCTTCTTTGGTACTGCAATGAAAACTGACCTTTTCCAGTCTTGTGGCCACTGCTGAATGTTCCAGATTTGCTAGCATATTAAATGGAGCACTTTCACAGCATCATCTTTGAGGATTTTTAATAGCTCAGCTGGAATTCCTTCATCTCCACTACTTTGTTCACAGTGATCCTTCTTAAGGCCCACTTGACTTCGCACTCCAAGATATCTGGCTCTAGGTGATTGATCACACCATCATGGTTATCTGGGTCATTGAGATATTTTCTGCATAATTTTTCTGTGTATTCTTGCCACTTAGTCTAAATATCTTCTGCTTCGGTTAGGTCCATACCATTTCTGTCCTTTATTATGCCCATCTTTGCATGAAATGTTCCCTTGGTATCTCTAATTTTCTTGAAGAGGTCTCTAGTCTTTCCCATTCTGTTGTTTCCTCTATTTCTTTGCATTTTTTCACTTAGGAAGGCTTTCTTATCTCTCCTTGCTATTCTTTGGAACTCTGCATTCAGAAGTGTATATCTTTCCTTTTCTCCTTTGCCTTTTACTTCAATTATAAGCATTACTTATTTTATATTGGTTACCACTGAGGTGTTGGGAAGACACTCTTTTGGTGTTGGCTTTCTTTAAAGGTAAAGGAAGTACAAATGAGGTGAATCATGGAATTAATAGGGAAAAGGATCCCTGAGCATTTGAGTCAAAATGGGTCTATAGGTGGAAAATGGTAAACTCTACTGAAAGATGTTGTACTAAATGAAACTAGAGGGTTTTTTTGTAACTAAATGGATTAGATAGACTACTGACCAACAGAAAGATGCAGTCAGCTGAGCAGTAGGCAAAGACATGAGGAAATTAAACAAAAAACTTGGAATTTAGGAACCAAAGCAGATCAACTGATTTTGAGCCAATGTCTCAACTGATTTTGCAGGACAGAAATGATTCCAATACAAGATCTGATGGTGTGTAACCTATCTCCTGAAGCACACAGTTCTCCAGTCTCCACAAACACCCCCATCAAGACAAGTATCATTATATATCTTTTATATTATTCCTTTCTATTCAATAACACAAAGATATTCAATAACTGCTGATAGGTATTTTTAATTCAATCATGATGCAAATATAAGAAAGTAGTTACTTATAGATGAGGAATCTACATGCTCCTGCAGGTATCTGCTCAAATGTCACCTTTCCAGTGAGGCTGTACCCAACCACCCGTATTTAAATCTGGAACCTACCCTCATCTCACTAGACTGCTCCCCCATCCCTCTCTCTTACTTTCTTTTTTCTTTATAATTTTTTTACCTTCTAGTACCTCATATAAATTATTTACTGGGTTTATTTTGTGCTCTTCAATACTGGAACATAGGTTTCTTGAGTGCAGGAATTTTTATCTGTCTGTACTGCCATATTCTCCAAAATTGGAATTGAACCAAGCACATAGTAAGTGCTCAAGGAAATGCTTGTGAAAATGAATGCATGAATGTCCTTACAGGAGCTATCATAAAATTAAGGGGCAGAAAATCATAATTGGAAATATCTATTTTCACACAAATAGGTGAACTTGATTTCTAGTTACACATCTGTTTATTTGCACCTCTGAGGCCTCAAGCCTCAAAGCTGTATGGTACAGTCAGCTCCCAAAGCACCTTCACTGCATTGTCTCCAGGATCCTCTAAGCCAGGTATCTGAGTCCCACAGAAGTCAAGGGGATACCTTGTATGACAAATAAAATGCACCCCCAAAGATGTCCGCATCCTAATCCCCAAAACCTGTGAATATGTTACAATGTTCAGCAAAAGGGACTTTGCAGGTGTAATTAAGGTTACAAACCCTATTATAGGGAGGTTAGCCTGATTATTCAACTAGACCCAATCTAATCACATGAGCACTTAAAAACAGAGAACTTCCTCCAGCTAGAAGCAGAAGAGATTTGGCAGAAAGATCACAAAATTTGAAATGTGAGAAAGACTCTTGACCTGCCATTATTGGCTTCCCCCCAGTTTTACTGAGATATAACTGACAGAAAAATTTGTGTAAGTTTAAGGTGCTTACTCCTTGGAAGAAAAGTTATGACCAACCTAGATAGCATATTCAAAAGCAGAGACATTACTTTGCTAACAAAGGTCCGTCTAGTCAAGGCTATGGTTTTCCCAGTAGTCATGTATGGATATGAGAGTTGGACTGTGAAGATGGCTGAGCGCCGAAGAATTGATGCTTTTGAACTGTGGTGTTGGAGAAGACACTTGAGAGTCCCTTTGACTGCAAGGAGATCCAACCAGTCCATTCTGAAGGAGATCAGCCCTGGGATTTCTTTGGAAGAAATGATCCTAAAGCTGAAACTCCAGTACTTTGGCCACCTCATGTGAAGAGTTGACTCATTGGAAAAGACCCTGATGCTGGGAGGGATTGGGGGCAGGAGGAGAAGGGGAAGACAGAGGATGAGATGGCTGAATGGCATCACTGACTCGATGGACATGAGCCTGAGTGAACTCCGGGAGTTGGTGATGGACAGGGAGGCCTGATGTGCTGTGATTCATGGGGTCGCAAAGAGTCGGACACGACTGAGTGACTGAACTGAACTGAACTGAACTGAAGGTGCACAACATGTTGATTTGTTATACCTTGCAAAATAATCACCGCCTTAGCAGTAGCTAACACCTTCATCATGTCATATACTTACCACTGCATTTTTGTGATAGGAACATTGAAGATATACTCTCTGAACAACTTCAAGTATTTAATTCAGTGTTGTTAACTATAATCATGATGCTATGCATTAGATGCCTAGAACTCATTCATCTTATAACTTCAAGTTTGTATTCTTTGACCAACATCTCCCCATTTCTCCCACCCTCCCCCCAGGCCCTGGTAGCCATTCTTCTACTCTCTGTTACTATGAATTCAACTTTTTAAAAAGCTACATGTAAATGGGGCTTCCTGGCTCATCAGTAAAGAATCTGCCTGCTTCCTGGCTCAGCAGTAAAGAATCTGCCTGCAATGCAGGAGATACGGGTTTGATCCCTGGGTGGGGAAGATACCCTGGAGAAGGGAATGGCAACCCACTTCAGTATTCTTTCCTGGGAAATCCCATGGACAGAGGAGCTTGGCAAAAGGTTGCAAAGAATTGGACATGACTTAGTAACTAAACAACAATAGCATGTAAATGAGATCATCACATATTTCTTTATTGTGTGGCTTATTTCACTGAGTATAACACACTCTAGATCCATCCATATTGTTACAAAAGGCAAGACTTTTTTACATGGCTGAGTAATATTTCATTGTGTGTGTCTAGTGTGTGTGTGTGTGTGTGTGTGTGTGTGTGTGTGTGTGTGTGTATATATATCCTGTCTGTTTATCCACTTATCTGTTGACAGACACCTAGGTTGTTTCTGTATGTTGGCTATTGTGAGCAATGCTGTGATGAGCATGTGGGAACAGATATCCAAGAATCAGGGAACACAGGTGGTCTCTAGAAATGAGAGCAACTTCCATCTAAGAGTCAGGAAGAATACTGAGAAACTAAATTCTGCAAATGGTCTGAGTAAGCCTGGAAGCAGATTCCCCCTCAGAGTCTTCCACAAGAGCCCAGCCAACAAAACCTTGATTTTGGCACTGTGAACCCTTGAGTAGAGAATCCAGTTGAGCTTCCTTGAACTGTGAGATAATAAATGGGTGTTATTTTAAGCTGCTAAGCTTGTGATAATTTGTTATGACAGCAATGAAAAACGAATACACTCAGTAGTTATCTGTCACTGAATGATCGGGGACCCTGAAATCTTTGGAACAAGTATGCTTTTCTCCAACCCAAGAATCAGGCCCACTTTGAGAGATCTGGCTTCTCTTGGCTTCCCAAAGACATCAAACTGGTACTTTGAACTATGGTTAGAATACCATTTTCAATTCCCCTTGTGTTAGAAATTTAAATTAACCAAAATAATAGAAGTTGTTCTATATCTTTTTTCAGTTTGTGGGGGAAATATTTAAGAGAGACTTTCCCCTTTGCATAAACTGTGCTATGTCTAACTAATAGTTTGATTTTCTATTAAGCTTCAGGGGAAGTGAGAAATGATGGTTTTCATAGAATTAGTAAATGCCACCAAAATTAAAGGTCAAACTAAATTGACATTAAATATAGTATTTTCGGTGGGGCAATGGAGGGTGCTTGAAAGAGCAGTTCCAACAAGTCCCTACAATGCCTATTCTCTGCGCTTGTTACAAGTGCTAATGGAATCCAGTGAAACTCTGTCCACCCCCGGCCTTTCCACTTGCGATGTATATTAGCCACAATAAGTCTGTTTTCACAGACAAAGCCCCCTTGGTGACCAACGTGGAGAAGAACCATGTGGCTGATTCCACATAGCAGATGTTGCATTCATCCATGCAGGCTTCTCAGGGGCCCCTGGCACTGCCAGCTTTCAGGATCACTATGAACTCAACCCTGATTTATCCCTTCATGTGGCTTTGGAGGACAGAGAAATAAAGGAGGATGGACATAGGGCAGATTACAGCTGAGTTGAGTTTGGAAACTCAAGCTTGAATTAAGGGTCTGGTAACCTGGGAGCCTCAAGAAGCAGAAGGAGGAAAGCTTATACAGGAAATATGCACAGACTTGGGTACTAGACTGCTATAGGTATGAATCCCAGATCCACCACTTTATAGCTGTGTATTCTTAGCCTGGTAGCTCAGACGATAAAGAATCTGCCTGCAATGCAGACTTGGGTTCAGTCCCTGGGTTGGGAAGTTCCCCTGAAGGAGGAAATGGCAACCCACCCCAGTATACTTGCCTGGAGAATCCCATGGACAGAGGGGCCTGGTGGGCTACAGTCCACGGGATTGCAAAGAGTTGGACATGGATGAATGACTAACATCCTTAGGTGTTGGCTTCCCAGGTGGCACTAGTGGTAAAGAACCCACCTGCCAATGGAAAAGACCCAAAAGACACAGGTTCAATCACAGGCTGGGAAGATCCTCTGGAGGAGGACGTGTCAACCTACTCTGGCATTATTGCCTGGAGAATTCCACGGACAGAGAAGCCTGGGAGGCTCCAGTCTATAATGTCACAAAGAATAGGACACAACTGAAATGACTTAGTGCAAACTCATCCTTATTTATAGTTTTAACCACTTTGATCCTCAATTTCCTTATCTGTAAAATAATGAGGAGATACCCCACACCCAAGGGCAAAGGAGAAGCCCCAGCAAGATGGTAGGAAGGGTGAAATCACGTTTAGAATCAAACCCCATACCCATCAGAGATGCTCAGAGGGCTCAAACATACCTCGTGCCCACAAGGAATCAGAGACCCTACAGAGACTGAGACAGAACTGTGTTTGACTATCTCCTGAGGGGGTCTGGGTGCAGTAGACCTGGGTATGGCATAAGCCCTCTTGGAGGAGGTCGCCATTAACCCCACCACAGAACTGCCAGAACTTATATAGGACTGGGAAAACAGACTCTGGGAGGGCACAAACAGAACCTTGTATGCACTAGGACCCAGGAGAAAGGAGAAGTGACCCCACAAGAGACTGACACAGACTTGCCCGTGAGGGTCCAGGAGTCTCTGGCAGAGGCATGCATCGGTGGTGGCCTGCTACAGGGTTGGAGGCCCTGAGTGTAGCAATGCATACATGGAACCTTTTGAAGGAAGTGAAGTGAACTTGCTCAGTTGTGTCCAACTCTTTGCGACCCCATGGACTGTAGCCCACCAGGCTACTCCATCCATGGAATTTTCCAGGCAAGAATACTGGAGCTCACCATTATCTTCATTAGCTCCACCATAGTTTGGCCTCAAGTCAAATAACAGGGACAGAACACAGCCTCGCCTATCAACAAAAAATTGGATTAAGGATTTACTGAGCATGGCCCTGCCCATCAGAACAAGCCCCAGTTTCCCCTTCAGTCAGTCTCTCCCATCAGGAAGCTTCCATAAGCCTCTTATCCTTCTCCATCAGAGGGCAGACAGACTGAAAATCACAATCACAAAAAACTAACCAATCTGATCACACAGACCACAGCCTTGTCTAACTCAATGAAACTATGTGCCATGCTGTGTAGCCACCCAAGATGGATGGGTCATGGTGGAGAGTTCTGACAAAATGTGGTCCACTGGAGAGGGGAATGGCAAACCACTTCAGTATTCTTGCTTTGAAAAGAAGAGAAGCGAAAGGCAAAGGAGAAAAGGAAAGATATAAGCATCTGAATGCAGAGTTCCAAAGAATAGCAAGAAGAGATAAGAAAGCCTTCCTCAGTGATCAATGCAAAGAAATAGAGGGAAATAATAGAATGGGAAAGACTAGAGATCTCTTCAAGAAAATTAGAGATATCAAGGGAGCATTTCATGCAAAGATGGGCTCAATAAAGGACAGAAATGGGATGGACCTAACAGAAGCAGAAGATATTAAGAAGAGGTGGCAAGAATACACGGAAGAACTATACCAAAAAGATCTTCACTACCCAGATAATCACAATGGTGTGATCACTCACCTAGAGCCAGACATCCTAGAATGTGAAGTCAAGTGGGCCTTAGAAAGCATCATTATGAACAAACCTGGTGGAGGTAATGGAATTCCAGCTGAGCTATTTCAAGTCTTCAAAGATGATGCTATGAAAGTCCTGCACTCAATATACCAGCAAATTTGGAAAACTCAGCGGTGGCCACGGGACTGGAAAAGGTTGGTTTTCATTTCAATCCCAAAGAAAGGCAATGCCAGAGAATGCTCAAGCTACCACACAATTGCACTCATCTCAGCTTCAACAGTACGTAAACCATAAATTTCCAGATGTTCAAGCTGGATTTAGAAAAGGCAGAGAAAGAAGAGATCAAATTGCCAACATCCGTTGGATCATCGAAGAAGCGAGACAGTTACAGAAAAGCATCTACTTCTGTTTCATTGACTACTTTGACTTTGACTGTGTGGATCACAACAAACTGTGGGAAATTCTTAAAAAGATGGGACTACCAGACCACCTGACCTGCCTCCTGAGATATCTGTATGCAGATCAAGAAACAACAGCTAGAACCGGACATGGAACAACAGACTGGTTCCAAATTGGTATAGGAGTATGTCAAGGCTGTATATTGTCACCCTGCTTATTTAACTTATCTGTATAGTACGTCATGCAAAATGCTGGACTAGATGAAGCACAAGCTGGAATCAAGATTGCTGGGAGAAATATCAATAACCTCAGATATGCAGATGACACCAACCTTATGGCAGAAAGCAAAAGAACTAAAGAGCCTCTTGATGAAAGTGAAGAATGAAAAAGTTGGCTTAAAACTTAACATTCAGAAAATGAAGATCATGGCATCTGGTCCCATCACTTCATGGCAAATAGATGGGGAAACAATGGAAACAGTGAGAGACTTTATTTTCTTGGGTTCAAAAATCACTGCAAATGGTGACTGAAGCCATGAAATTAGAAGACTCTTATTCCTTGGAAGAAAAGCTATGGCCAACCTAGACAACATATTAAAAAGCAGAGACATTACAGACCCGTCTAGTCAAAGCTATGGTTTTTCCAGTAGTCATGTATGGGTGTGAGTGTTGGCCTATAAAGAAAGTTGAATACCAAGGAACTGATGTTTTTGAACTGTGGTGTTGGAGAAGACTCTTGAGAGTCCCTAGGACTGCAAGGAGATCCAAGAAATCAGTCCTGAATATTCATTGGAAGGACTGATGCTGAAGCTGAAACTCCAATACTTTGGCCACCTGATGAGCTGACTCACTTGAAGACTAGGAAAGATTGAAGGCAGGAGGAGAAGGGGACCACAGATAATGGTTGGATGGCATCACCAACTCAATGGACAAGAGTTTGAGTAAACTCCAGGAGTTGGTGATGGACAGGGAAGCTTGGCATGTTGCAATACATGGGGTAGCAAAGAGTCAAACACGACTGAGTGACTGAACTGAACTGAACTGAAAATGAGATAGTATTAGAGTAAAAGTAAGATAAATGAAGAAATGAACACTCCCTCCTTCATTGTTTTCTATTATTCTTACTCTTTATTTGTACAGTTTACTTGTTACTCTTACTTGTTTATTATTTAATATCTATCTCCCTATCAACCAGAATGTAAGTTCCATGACGTCAGGAACTTTGCTTGTTTACTTTGGTTGGCCTAGAGGCAACAAGGCAATAATCTTCCCTGGTGACTTAGTCGATAGAGTCCACCCACAGTGTGGGAGACCTGGGTTTGACCCTAGGTCAGGAAGATCCCCTGGAGAAGGAAATGGAAACCCACTCCAGCATTCTTGCCTGGAGAATTCCATGGGTGAGCATGGTAGGCTACAGTCCACTGGGTCACAAAGTGTCGGACATGGCTAAGTGACTAACTTGGAGGCAACAAGAGGCAGGAGGGCTTAGTGGTTAAGAGCAACAGCTCCAGAACCAGGTTTCTGAGGTTTCAATATGGACTGCAAATAGCTAGCTGTGTGAACCTGGGACAATTACTCAACTTCTCAGTTCCTCAGCTTTCCCATCTTTAAAATGAGGACAATAATAAAACTTTCCAAGGGAATACTACTGCACTATTGGTGGGAATGTAAATTGATACAGCTACTATGGAGAACAGTATGGAGATTCCTTTAAAAACTAGGAATAAACTACCTTGCATACGTGTGGGCCAAGTCACTTTGGTCATGTCCCACTCTTTCTGATCCTATGGACTGCATCCCACCAGGTTCTTCTGTCCATGGCATTCTCCAGGCAAAAATAGAAGATCCCCTAGAGGAGGAAGATGCCCTCCTCTAGGGGATCTTCCTGACCCAGGGATTGAAACTGTGTCTCTTATGTCTCCTGCATTGGCAGGCAGGTTCTTTATCATTAGTGCCACCTGGGAAGCCCCTAAAACTACCATGTGACCCAGCAATCCCACTACTGGGCATACTCTGAGAAAACCACAAATCTAAAAGACACAAGTACCCTAATGTTCGTTGCAGCACTATTTACAACAGAAAGGATGTGGAAGCAAGCTAGATATTCATTGACAAGAGAATGAATAGAGAATATATAGCACATTTATATAATACAATATTACTCAGCCATAAAAAGGAATGAATGTGAGACAATTGTAGTGAGATAGATGAACCTAGAACCTGTTGTACAGAGTGAAGTTGAGTTAGAGAAAAACAAATATCATATATTAACTCATATATATAGAACCTAGAAAAATATACTTATGAACCTATTTACATGGAAGGTTCAATTCAGTTCAATTCAGTCACTCAGTAGTGTCTGACTCTTTGCGACCCCATGAATCACAGCACACCAGGCCTCCCTGTCCATCACCAACTTCTGAAGTTTACCCAAACTCATGTCCATCGAGTCGGTGATGCCATCCAGCCATCTCATCCTCTGTTGTCCCCTTCACCTCTTGCCCCCAATCCCTCCCAGCATCAGGGTCTTTTCCAATGAGTCAACTCTTCACATAAGGTGGCCAAAGTATTGGAGTTTCAGCTTCAGCATCAGCCCTTCCAATGAACACCAGGACTGATCTCCTTTAGGATGGACTGGTTGGATCTCTTTCCAGTCCAAGGGACTCTCAAGAATCTTCTCCAACACCACAGTTCAAAAGCATCAATTCTTCAGTGCTCAGCTTTCTTCACAGTCTGAATCAACATCCATACATGACCACTGGCAAAACCATAGCCTTGACTAGACGGACCTTTGTTGGCAAGGTAATATCTCTGCTTTTGAATATGCTAACTAGGTTGGTCATAACTTTCCTTCCAAGGAGTAAGCGTCTTTTAATTTCATGGCTGTAATCACCATCTGCAGTGATTTTGGAGCCCAAAAAGATAAAGTCTGACACTATTTCCACTGTTTCCCCATCTATTTCCCATGAAGTGATGGGACCAGATGCCATGATCTTCATTTTCTGAATGTTGAGCTTTAAGCCAACTTTTGCACTCTCCTCTTTCACTTTCATCAAGAGGCTTTTTAGTTCCTCTTCACTTTCTGCCATAAGGGTGGGGTCATCTGCATATTTGAGGTTATTGATATTTCTCCCGGCAATCTTGATTCCAGCTTGTGCTTCTTCCAGCCCAGCATTTCTCATGAGGTACTCTGCATAGAAGTTAAATAAACAGGGTGACAATATACAGCCTTGACGTACTCCGTTTCCTATTTGGAACCAGTCTGTTGTTCCATGTCCACTTCTAACTGTTGCTTCCTGACCTGCATACAGGTTTCTCAAAAGGCAGGTCAGGTGGTCTGGTATTCTCATCCTCTTTCAGAATTTTCCACAGTTTATTGTGATCCACACAGTCAACGGCTTTGGCATAGTCAATAAAACAGAAATAGATGTTTTTCTGGAACTCTCTTGCTTTTTCAATGATCCAGCGGATGTTGGCAATTTGATTTCTGGTTCCTCTGCCTTTTCTAAAGCCAGCTTGAACATCTGGTAGTTCATGGTTCACGTATTGCTAAAGCCTGGCTTGGAGAATTTTGAGCATTACTTTACTAGTGTGTGAGATGAGTGCAGTTGTGTGGTAGTTTGAGCATTCTTTGGCATTGCTTTTCTTTGGGATTTGAATGAAAACTGACCTTTTCCAGTCCTGTGGCCACTGCCGAGTTTTTCAAATTTGCTGTCATATTGAGTGCAGCACTTTCACAGCATCATCTTTTAGGATTTGAAATAGCTCAACTGGAATTCCATCACCTCCACTAGCTTTGTTTATAGTGATGCTTTCTAAGGCCCACTTGACTTCACATTCCAGGATGTCTGGCTCTAGGTGAGTGATCACACCATCGTGATTATCTGGGTAGTGAAGATCTTTTTGTTATAGTTCTTCCTTGTATTCTTGCCACCTCTTCTTAATATCTTCTATTTCTGTTAGGTCCATACCATTTCTGTCCTTTATCGAGCCCATCTTTGCATGAAATGTTCCCTTGGTATCTCTAATTTTCTTGAAGAGATCTCTAGTCTTTCCCATTCTGTTGTTTTCCACTATGTCTCTGCATTGATCTCTGAGGAAGGCTTTCTTATCTCTTCTTGCTATTCTTTGGAACTCTGCATTCAGATGCTTATATCTTTCCTTTTCTCCTTTGCTTTTTGCTTCTCTTCTTTTCACAGCTATTTGTAAGGCCTCCTCAGACAGCCATTTTTGCATTTCTTTTCCATGGGGAAGGTCTTGATCCCTGTCTCATGTATAATGTCATGAACCTCCATCCATAGTTCATCACGCACTCTATCAGATCTAGTCCTTAATCTATTTCTCACTTCCACTGTATAATCATAAGGGATTTAATTTAGGTCATACCTGAATGGTCTAGTGGTTTTCCCTACTTTCTTCAGTTTAAGTCTGAATTTGGCAATAAGGAGTTCATGATCTGAGCCAGTCAGCTCCTGGTCTTGTTTTTGCTGACTGTATAGAGCTTCTCCATCTTTGGCTGCAAAGAATATAATCAATCTGATTTCGGTGTTGACCATCTGGTGATGTCCATGTGTAGAGTCTTCTCTTGTGTTGTTGGAAGAGGGTGTTTGCTATGACCAGTGTGTTCTCTTGGCAAAACTCTACTAGCCTTTGCCCTGCTTCATTCCATATTCCAAGGCCAAATTTGCCTGTTACCCCAGGTGTTTCTTGACTTCCTACTTTTGCATTCCAGTCCCCTATAATGAAAAGGACATCTTTTTGGGTGTTAGTTCTAAAAGGTCTTGTAGGTCTTCATAGAACTGTTCAACTTCAGCTTCTTCACTGTTACTGGTTGGGGCTAGACTTGGATTACTGTGATATTGAATGGTTTGCCTTGGAAACGAACAGAGATCATTATATCTACTACTGTGGGCAGGAATCCCTTAGAAGAAATGGATTTGTTGACATCATGGTCAACAAAAGAGTCTGAAATGCAGTACTTGGATGCAATCTCAAATAATATGCATAGTATGTGTATTTTAGAAAAGTTATGAATTTTTGACCAACTAAAAATTTTATAAAATTTATTTTGATTCTACTTGTTTGATTTAGTATAAATAGAATTCTATATTTCTAATTAAAAAAATAAATATGCAAAAAGCAGCAAAGGTCTATTGTATAGCATGGGGAACTACAGTCAATATCTTGTATAACCTATAATGGAAAATAATTTCAAAAATTATATATGTGTATATGTACAACTGAATCACCTTGCTGTGCACTTGAAACATTGTAAGTCAACTATACTTCAGTCAGTCGTGTCCGACTCTGTGCGACCCCATAGATGGCAGCCCATTAGGCTCCCCCATCCCTGGGATTCTCCAGGCAAGAACACTGGAGTGGGTTGCCATTCCCTTCTTCAATGCATGAAGGTGAAAAGTGAAAGTGAAATCATTCAGTCATGTCCAACTCTTAGCGACCCCATGTACTGCAGCCTCCCAGGCTCCTCCATCCATGGGATTTTCCAGGCAAGAGTGCTGGAGTGGGGTGTCATTGCCTTCTCCATAATTAAGTAAAAATATATATATTAAAAAAAATAAAAATAGAGCCTCCCTTCTTGTATTATTACACTTAGAAGAGTGCTAGGCACACAGTAGGTATTCAGTAAATACTACTACTAATAATAATGGAACCTGGTATACTGCAGGCAATGACTCAGTATTGGCTGAATGAATAATAGATATTTACAAACTTCTTGGAATTATGTCTAGCACATAACAAGCCTTCAGTGAATGACAACTTTACTAAGAGGCACACTGGCATATGTTTAATAACTGATTCTCAGAAGGCAGGAGGTGATCTGTCAGGCATTCTGGTGTCTCCATCATGGCTGATTTCAGCTACCAACCTGACACCAGCAAAGACAGATTTGGGAAGAGGTACACAGGGACATTCTAATGAAAAGAATTAGAAGGCTTTGTCTGAATACAGGATAGGCTTCCATACAGATATGCTAAATATATATAATCTTGAGAATATAGATAATAGGAAAATGATTAGGAAGTGATGAGTTTTAAGTATTTGCTGAAGCCTAACCTGAAGATAACTTTGTTTTAAGGTAACATAATTATAAATGTGCATGATGTAGTTTTACTAACTGCTGGATTTAATTTTTAACAATAGGCTCTCAAGTCTCCTGGAAATTTACAAATTTGCTCTTTTGAGCCAGAACAAGCTAACTCCAGCACATATCAGGCCTATATACATGTTATTCTTCCTTCCACTATTTAGTTACTCTTTCCGGCCCCAAAGAAAGAAAGAATGGCATAAATGCTTCTCCAGCAATTACAGCAGATTTCTCCCCCAGGCAAAGCATGGAATCAATCCCAAGAAGGAATAATTGATCTTGGCCGAACTTGGTGAAACAGGTCAAGTCCTAGGCCATTTCCTCCTAAGGGACAGCCCAGATTTGCTGATTGTGTTAGAACTTCATTGTCTCAAGTACCGCTGGAAATAAATGAGTCGATAGCCTAGACTTGGATATCTCTGGATTATATATGGTCATTTAAGAGACTAGACTTTAGGAATCTGTGTAGAGAAATGAAAAGAGAGGGCAATTGTGAGGATCACAGCTGTGTCAATAATCATTTCAGCTTTCTTACCTTCCACTCTACATTCAGGAAAACAAAAAACATGAGATCCTGGGGAAACTCAATTTAGCCTGGTAATCTCCCTTTGCTCCAGTGATTATAATTCCCCAGAATAATTTCTTCAATTACCCTGGGCCATTTCTTGGAGCAGGAACATTATGGTTCTGCACATGTCCTGTCAGTAGAATGACTGACCATCCTAATTATCTAGGACACTCCCAGTATTAGCACTGAGGATCCAAAGCCTCAGGAAACCACTCAGTCCTGCAAAAACCAGGACAGTTATTCACTAACTCTTGGCCCCCCAGGCCAGGATTTCTGTGACCTTCAGTCTATCAGAAAAGGCTCAGACAATGATTCTAAAGGGGTCTTCAAACAAACTCTGTGAAGTAGGAACATCCATAGATCCAAGAGGCCAAGAATTAGGAGTCAGAGTGTCTTAGTCAATTTGGGCTGATATAACAGAATTTCACAGACTGAGGGCTTGTAAAATAAATAAACATTTATTTCTCATCATTTTGGAGGCTAGAAGTCCAAGATCAAGACAAAGAGACGGAAATGTAGAGCAGCTGGGCAGTCATATGCCTAACATGGCAGGAAAGCAGTCCTCACTAACATGCATGGAATTGGAAAGAATTGTGATCCCCAGTCCTGAAGATGTGAAGTTCAGATACACAATAGATAAGCCAGAATAATTTAATATGCCTTCCAAACCAGTGATTTCCAGTCAGCAAATTACCACTTCTAAGTAGACAAGTGACTCTGCCCCTCCCTCTCCAAAGTCTACAGAATTCTCCCTGGGCTCCTTCACAATGTGCCTTTACTGCATCCTGTCCAACCCTCAGATTCAACCTCTCAATCCATATACAACTCATGTCATCAGTACATGTGCTTGGAATCACAGTCCCTTTCAGGAAGTAGAAGACTTTGAGAAAAACAAAAGTATCATCTCACTAGAGAGACCTAGGGATTCTGTACTAGACTCAGAGACCAGAGCTGCTACCAGTAGTAGAAGCTGACCCCTCACATTGTGTGTTCCAGGAGGTGCTGAGTGTTTTTCTGTTCCCTGAGGTTCCTCTTAGTCCTCTTCTTACAGTTGTAGACAACAGAAGTAGCATGTGAGTAGTTCAGTTGTTCCTGTTACAAAACATTATTGAAGAGACTCCTTGTCTTCCAACCATTGCTGTTCCCACAGAACGAAGGAAGTGCTGGCCTAGGCCACTTTTCAGGGGGTCATCACGTGTTCTAGTTTCCAGGCTGAGGAGGAGACTGTGCCAAGATGGGCATTAAGTTTGTTACTAAATTAGTTGAACAAGCATGTGTCAGGCCCTGTCCTAAGTGCTGGGAAGAGAGTGATGAACAAGACTTATGTATTTTTTTCTGTGTCTCGTACTGCCCATCTCCAACCCACACAGTGGAAGAGTGCTTTTTCTGAAACATAACCAAGTTTCATCACTCCCCTGCTCAGCCAGATCATCTCCTCAGCATCATCTTTGGGTCATTAAAAAAAGACAAGCCAAGTGGGGGATGATTTGGGATGTGCAATTTAGAAATGTTGGCTTGCCATGGTCCCAGCTCCAGGAGAGTTTCCTTAAAGGCAGCAATAGCTTGCTGCCATATGCAGAAGTCATACAAAGAGAGCTGTCAGTGCAAAACTAGGTCCTCAGCCTAGAGAGGCAAAGGGCTTCTCAGGGGCCATTTAAAATATGCTTTCTCTCCAACAGCGCTTCATCATAAAGTGGGTCCTCTCATCCCATTCTTTATACTCCTCCCTACCAGCAACTTTTTTCCCTGTCAGTTCCCCAGCTGCATCTTTCTAAAGGTGATTGTGTACTCTCCATGACAATGCACAGACCTGAAAGTGGTTTGGATTGCTAGGGACCTTTGAAAGACACTCAACAATCTTATGCATTCTCCCTGGAACTTGCCACCTCGTCACCAAATGCAATTCCTTCATTTCTCCTGGGATCAGGCTCAAAAGACCACTCCCTTCAAGAAGCTCTCCCAAATTTACCTCCCCACTCTCCTAGCTCTAGTCATTTATATTACTCTGTCACCTTCTAGCAATATTATGGGTTATGTGTTCAGTTTTTATTATGTCATTCTCCACTTTGTTGATATGTCATTGCAACTACAGAGTCTTTAACTTTTATCTGAAACCTGTAAAATCAAATGCATTGTAGAATTCAAAACTTTTCAAATTTTAGAAAAATAATAGAGGTTCTGGGGTAGCACCTATAATCAAACACATTAATATTTTTTCAGTGAAACTTGTAAAAATTCACACCAAGTGGGATACATACAGATTATAATCATCTTTTTATTAGCTCAGGTTTATTTTGCCACAAATGAGTCCAGTACTTTAGAAGCATGGAAATGAACTACTAATAATAACAGCTGCCACAACTGAAACTTCCTTTATGCCGGGCACTCTGCCCTGTGCAGAGCATCTCAGGTAACCCACAGCGGGGCCATGGGAAGGAGGCATTGTTTTCCACCTACCATAGATGAGATTTAGACAGGTTAAGTAATTTGCCCAAGGTCAAATGTCTAGAAAATAGAGGAGCCAGCATTTAAACCCAGAGCTGTCTAACCATGAGCTTGACGCTCAATGGCCAGGTTTCATACTGAATATGCTTCCTCTCCCTTGACAGTGCTCCATACACTAGACAGCACATAAATGCTTGCAAACAGTGCAAACAGAAGAGCCCATGATTTTTTATTTGTGATTCACAAATTATACTGTCCTTCTTTCATAAAGACCATACAGGATGAAAAATGTCAGTTAGTTGTATAAGGCAAGCACCATACAGCTTGGGAGTCCAGATGTGACCACAGTAGATGAAGGAACAGCACACACATCAGCTGGGGCACATCAGGGGCACCCGGTCCACACCGACCACCACGTGCGTTCTCATCTGTTTACAGAGAATCAACGGGCAGCTTTCAGAATTCAGGGGATTTCCATTCAGAGTCCACATAGTTTCTCTAAATGTTAAAAATATGAAAATTGGATATTTCCACCATACAGTGCTTATTTGTTTGTTTTTTCCTTCATTGCAATAATCAGCTGATGCTGAGTAGCAGCTTTAGCTGGGGTGAGTGCTTTTCAATAAGTCCCCCACTCTGCGCATCTGGATTGTGAGGGAATTCAAGTTTGAGACCACTGTATCTGATAAAGTGAACCAGTATCTGATGGCTTGCCCTGTCATCTTACCTAGCAGGCTGGCAGTCTGTTTACTGATGTGAGTGATGGGCTGTGACTTATTACAAGTCAACGACTTTCAGTAAGGATGACACTGGAAGACTATATTTTTGGTCATCAACATGCAGCAAGAACAGAATGAGAGAGAAAAAGAAAGAGGTAGAAAAGGGAAAGGGGAGGTGGAGAAGAAGAACATTTATTTGTGCCAGATATAGAAAAGAAATTTGAGGTGATGAAGGAAACTTAAAGCACACCTATTGGAGCAGGGCCAGAAGAAGGCAGAGGTGACCCCGTGTCAGCTCCTAAAAGGTAAAGTTCATCATGTGAATCAGAGCAACCAGAACTGAGGTCACTTCTTGAACCAAGGTTTAACTACCCTTGAAAGGAAACTGAGAAAAGTTATCACAAGTTGTTTCTGGGGGTTATGGCATATGCAAGGTTCTGTGATCAGAGGACATAAATGAAACAGTATCATAGCAAGACAAGGCCACAGCCGTCTTTCATGAATACCCACCAAAAGGGCACAAATATAATTTCTATTTTCCTAACTAGCAGAAAAACATTTACTTCTGCTTCATCGGCTACACCAAAGCCTTTGACTGTATAGATCACAACAAATCATGGAAAATTCTTCAAGAGATAGGAATACCAGGCCACCTGACCTGCCTCTTGAGAAATCTGTATGCGGGTCAAGAAGCAACAGTTAGAGCTGGACATGGAACAGCAGACTGGTTCCAAATAGGAAAAGGAGTACGTCAAGGCTGTATATTGTCACCCTGCTTATTTAACTTATATGCAGAGTACATCATAAGAAATGCTGGGCTGGATGAAGCACAAGCTGGAATCAAGATTGCTGGGAGAAATATCAATAACCTCAGGTATGCAGATGACACCACCCTTATGGCATAAAGTGAGGAATTAAAGAGCCTCTTGATGAAAGTGAAAGAGGAAGTGAAAAAATTGGCTTAAAACTCAACATTCAGAAAACTAAGGTCATGGTACCATCACTTCAAAGCAAATAGATGGGGAAACAATGGAAACAGTGAGAGACTTTATTTTGGGGGGCTCCAAAATCACTGCAGATGTTGATTTCACCCATGAAATTAAAAGACGCTTGCTCCTTGGAAGAAAAGCTATGACCAACTTGACAGCGTATAAAAAGCAGAGACATTACTTTGTCCACAAAGGTCCATCTAGTCAAAGCTATAGTTTTTCCAGTAGTCGTGAATGGATGTGAGAGTTGGACTATAAAGAAAGCTGAGCACCAAACTGTGGTGTTGGAGGAGACTCTTGAGAGTCCCTTGGACTGTGAAGAGATCCAACCAGTTCATCCTAAAGGAAATCATTCCTGAATATACATTGGAAGGACTGATGTTGAAGCTGAAACTCCAATACTTTGGCCACCTGATGTGAAGAACTGAGACTCATTGGAAAAGACCCTGATGCTGGGAAAGATTGAAGGCAGAAGGAGAAAGGGACGACAGAGGATGAGATGGTTGAGTGGCATCACCGACTCGATGGACATGAGTTTGAGCAAGCTCCAGGAGTTGGTGATGGACAGGGAAGCCTGATGTGCTGCAATCCATGGTGTCACAAAGAGTTGAACATGACTATGCAACTGAACTGATCTTAACAGAAAGGAAAAAGATAAATAGTAGAAAAATTAAAACTAAAAAGAGGAGAAATCAAGGAAGAATATACAGGAAAAATTTTTAATGTATTTACTGAATTTTTCCATTTTCTAAGATGATCACCCAACACCCAAGTTTACCAGTTTTCTGACCTTTCTCAAGGTCAGTAAAAACACCTGTATGTAAGACACAGCAGAGTTCCTGTGGGAATCTATATGTGAGGAGAGGCAAGTGTTCCTTTTCCCACCAGTAGGAAGCCAGATATTTGCTCATTATCATCTGAAGCCCCCAGTGCAGGAAGCATCTACCTTCAGACCATCAATTCCTAGCACTGAGTCCCTTACAAGGGACATCTTGGTTATTTATAGAATTCTCAGGGAGACTATCAGGAATAAACAGAAGAGTAGCAGTAAAATCCAGTCAATTATGCCAAAGATTGTAAATGACACCATGGGCAAAAGGACCTTGAACAGATCTTCCCAACTGCTGTCTTGTAAACAACGAGAGTGACTATAGCCCTTCCTCTGACACCAGCTCCACTTCCTGTCAGACACAAATACAACAGTGGTGATTGGATTCTGAGTAAATACACCCTCCCATCAATATTCTAACTTAATGGAGGCAATGATCTGCTAGTCCTCTGAAAATTTACAAATTTTCCAGACCTGCTCAGTTTCCTGGGCCTAGGAAAGAAAGCTCACTGCACTGTGTGTCCTGGCCTCCTGGGAGCTGTGGTGCTGCCAGATCTCACCCTGGCAGCCGGAAATATAATGTAGATAAGGTAAATTGCATTGCTGTTTTGGTTTGGACCTGAGAGGCAAACATCCAATTTGAAATCAAATAAATGGATTCTAGGCCTGAGTATGCTTTTTTTTTTTTTTTTTAAATGAGTAAGCTTTTTAAATAGGATTCACTCTAGCTCAGTTCAGTTCAGTAGCTCAGTTGTGTCTGACTGTGACCCTGTGGACTGCAGCAGGCCAGGCTTCCCTGTCCATCACCAACTCCCAGAGCTTGCTCAAACCCATGTCCATTGAGCTGGTGATGCTGTCCAACAATCTCATCCTCTGTTGTCCCCTTCTCCTCCTGCCTTCAACCCTTCCCAACATCAGGGTCTTTTCCAATGAGTCAGCTCTTCACATCAGGTGGCCAAAGTATTGGAGCTTCAGCTTCAACATCAGTCCTTCCAATGAACACCCAGGACTGATCTCCTTTAGGATGAACTGGTTGGATCTCCTTGCAGTCCAAGGGAATCTCAAGAGTCTTCTCCAACACTACAGTTCAAAAACATCAATTCTTTGGCACTCAGCTTTCTTTATGGTCCAACTCTCACATCCATACATGACTACTGGAAAACTGTACTTTGACTCTGTGGACCTTTGTTGGCAAAGTAACATCTCTGCTTTTTAATATGCTGTCTAGGTTGGTCATAGCTTTTCTTCCAAGGACCAAGCATCTTTTAATTTCATGGCTTCAGTCACCATCTGCCGTCATTTTGGAGCCCAGGAAAATAAAGTCTATCACTTTCCAGTGTTTCCCCATCTATTTGCCGTGAAGTGATGGGACCAGATGCCATGATTTTGGTTTCCTGAATGTTGAAAAAGCCAGCCTTTTCACTCTCCTCTTTTACTTTCATCAAGAGGCTCTTTAGTTCTTTGCTTTCTGCCACAAGGGTGGTCATCTGCATATCTGGGATCTGAAAATCAGAAAGATGCATCAGCAAAATCCTGCCTAAACTTCCTGGGCTAAAAAAGAGAAGCCCCACTCTCACCCACCCAATAAGAGGACACATCCATACTAGATATTGTTTTACATTTAGAAAAATACAGCCACAGGCTTAGGGAATAGGGAAGAGTATTATACAGTTTTGATTTGAATGAGGCCAAACTCAGCTGATTAAGAATCCACCTACAATATAGGAGACCCTGGCTTGATTCCTGGGTCAGGAAGATCTGCTGGAGAAGGGATAGACTACCCACTCCAGTATTCTTGGGCTTCCCTGGTGGCTCAGATGCTAAATAATCTGCCTGCAATGTGGGATACCTAGATTAGATCCCTGGGTTGGGAAGATCCCATATAAAAGAGAAAGGTTATCCACTCCAGTATTCTGGCCTGGAGAATTCATGGACTGTATAGTCCATGGGGTCACAAAGAGTTGGACAAAACTGAGTGACTTTCACTCAAACATAACTTAAATGTATAGAACCAACGTTTCCAAAATAAAAGCCACCAAAGAGTATTGAGAACTTCCTAGGTGCTTGACAGTGTTTCAAGTACTTAAGAACTATACAATATTACCAAGTCTTTATTTGCAAAATAATAATAACAATCCCCCAAAACTATGAAATAGGTAGTATTACTATCCCTAATTTACAGATGAGAAAACTAAATGACAGCTTATATGTGCTAGTGCCAAGATTTAAATCTCGGATTTCTGACTCCAGTCTCTTCAACAAATCATGTTGGGAAAACTGGTCAACTATGTGTAAAAAAAAAAAAAAATGAAACTAGAACACTTTCTAACACCACTTGCAAAAATAAACTCAAAATGGATTAAAGACCTAAAAGTAAGACCAGAAACTGTAAAACTCTTAGAGGAACACATAAGCAGAACACTCTCTGACATAAATCACAGCAAGATCCTCTATGTCCCACCTCCCAGAGTAATGGAAATAAAACCAAAAATAAACAAATGGACCTAATTAAACTTAAAAGCTTTTTCACATCGAAGGAAACTATAAGCAATGTGAAAAGACAGGCCTCAGAATGGGAGAAAACAATAGCAAGTGAAACAACTGACAAAGAATTAATCTCCAAAATGTACAAGCAGCTCAATACCAGAAAAATGAACAACCCAAAGAGTGGGCAAAGGAACTAAAGAGACATTTCTCCAAGGAAGATATACAGATGGCTAATAAACACATGAAAATATGCTCAACATCATTCATTATTAGAGAAATGCAAATCAACACATGAGGTATCATCTCACACTGGTCAGAACGGCCATCATCAAAAAGTCTACAAACAATAAATGCTGTAGAGGGTGTGGAGTAAAGGGAACCCTCTTACACTATTGGTGGGGATGCAAACCGGTACAGTCACTAGGGAGAACATTGTGGAGACTCCTTCAAAAACTGGAAATTGAACTGCCATGTGTGTGTGCTTAGTTGCTCAGTTGTGTCCAACTCTTTGTGACCCCATGGACTCTAGCATGCCAGCTTTCCCTGTCCAAGGAAGTCTTCAGGCAAGAATACTGGAGTGGGTGGCCATCCCCTCTTCCAGGGCATCTTCCCAAGTCAAGGATTGAACCCAGGTCTCCCTCATTGCACGAGGATTCTTTACCATCTGAGCCACCAGGGAAGCCCAAGTGGGTAGCCTATCCCTTCTCCGGGAGATCTTCCTAACCCAGGAATTGAACCGGGGTTTCCTGCCTTGCAGGCAGATTCTTTACTGGCTGAGCTACCAGGGAAGCCCTAGAACTTCCATATGACCCAACAATCCCACTGCTGGGCATACACCTCAGGGAAAACCAAACTGAGAGAGATACACGTACCCCAGTGTTCACTGCAGCACTATTTACAATAGCTAGAACATGGAAGCAACCTAGATGTCCATCAGCAGATGAATGAATAAGGAAATTATGGTATGTATACATGATGGAATATTACTTGGCTATAAAAAGGAACTCATTTGAGTCAGTTCTAAAGAGGTGGATGAACCTGGAACCTATTATACAGAGTGAAGTAAGTCAGAGAGAGAAAGACAAATACTATATATTAACGCATATATATGGGATTTAGAGATAGTACCAATGATCTTACATGCAGGGCAGCAAAGGAGACAGAGATGTAAAGAACAGACTGTTGGACTCATCAGGAGAAGGTGAGTGTGGGATAATTTGAGAGAATACCATTGAAGCATGTACATTACCATATGTAAAATAGATGACCAGTGCAAAGCATGAAGCAAGGCACTGAAAGCTGGTGCTCTGGGACAACCCAGAGGGATAACGTGGGGGAGGAGATGGGAGGGGGTTCACGATGGGTGGTACACATGTATACCTGTGACTGATTCATATTGATGTATGATGAAAGCAACACAATATTGTAAAGCAACTATTCTCCAATTAAAATAAATTAATTAAAAAAAAAAAACTCTAGTGTAAGTACTATTCTATCTAGAAAGTAACCTTACAAAGTCTTATTCCAAAAAAAAAATTCAAGATCTACGAATCTCATGATGTGTAATAGGGAATATACCTCTTTTCCTTTCCCAATAACTATGTTATCCTTGTCTGTAGTTTACGGAATTTTGTATTGTCAAAGAAGCAACATCTCAAAGAAGGATCCTTCTTCAGACCTAGGAGGGGAATTATGATTGGTTTGGGCCATGCAGAACAATTTCTTTTTTCTTTACTGGAAATTAGTGGACATGATCCAGTCATGAGACCCAGCAAAATTCTGTCAGAGGTGTCTGGGGAAAGTTTTGGTCCATGATAAATAAATAAATTGAGAGTCCTCTATATTTCTCCTTTTTTGAATATGTATAAAACCTGATGCTCCTGGAGGAGGGCAAGGCAGCCCACTCCAGTATTCTTGCCTGAAGAATCCCCATGGACAGAAGACCCTGGTGGGCCAGTCCATGGGGTTGCAGAGTCAAACACGACTGAGCAACCAAGCACACAGACTAGTTCTAAACATTGAAACAAGTATTTTAGGCTTGTCAGCCTATGGACAAAAAACCCAACATACTGAGGTTGGCAGAATAGAAAAAAAAAAAAAAAAAAACACCTGGGTTTCCAATGACAAATGGAGCCTACGCATCAAATCTGGACTCCTCTATCTCTAGATTTCTTGCTACGAGGATAGTTTTACATCTTTATTGCTTAAGCCATTGTAAGGCATCATGTCACTTTGCCTTTAAATGCATCCTAACTTATACACATATCCTTTGTCCATGTATAGACATATGTTACGTCTATATATTTTTTGTCTTTCCTTATTACACTTGACTTGTAGCTATGTGGTCAAATAAAACCAGGCAGTCAAGGAAGGAAAGGAAATATATTTGAGCAGCAGTTTATCAACACCATTCTGGAAAAAAATACTCAAGACTATCATTTACCAGTCTCCTACCTCAAATCTTTCTTAGATATACTCACCTACAGGCTGTGACTCAGCAGTAGACAGAATAAAGTATATCCCTAGTTTCCTCATTAGTAAAATAAGCAATCTGAACCAGGGGACCCTTAGGAAAATTTTAGCACTGGCATTTTATACTTTGTGCTCTATCTGTTAAGAAGGTTTATGTTGGCATAACTTTTAGAGTTGCTCTATAAATAATGACCGCATCTTTAAACACTTAATAAAAATTATAACAATTTATCACAGTTATAAGTTCTCCCTCTCTACAGGCCTGAGGTCCTCATATCACATGGAAAAACATACAGCAGAAACTCCTTTTCACCCATCTTTCCTCCTAAAATCCTCCCACAGCTCCACAAAGATCCCCAGTTCCATTTTCCCAAGTGCTCTAGCAAAACTTCTTCCTCCTTTCGGTTCTAGTTTACCCCTTTTTGATCTATTCTGTCCTTTGGGGATGGTCTCATTCCCTGCATAACCTAGATTAGCCTGGAAGTCTGGCCTCCCCAAGGCCTCCAGTTTCCCATTGAGGAGCCAAGCACACTCTGCAAGTGCAGAGGGATCCAGCACTCGGCGCCATCCAGAGTCACGATGGGTGTGAGCCCCTCTATCCATGCGAAGCTGCTCTCTCTGTGTGTATCCCCTAACCAGTGACTGCCTCAGGACCACCTAAGGAACTTGTCAAAAGTACAGATGTCTGGTCTGCATATCAGTGTCTCTGAATCAGAGTATCCTAGGGTGAGAGCCAAGAGGCCACACTTTTAACAAGCTTCCCAGGTGATTCTGACCTGTAGTCAGGTTTTGAAGCACTGCCTTACACCACAAAGGCTTTAGAATTAAGCTACCAAGTCACGCCCACAGGAAAAGGACTCTTTTCCTAATCCCTTTTCTACTCTCGTCTTCCTAATAACATGGTGTCCCAGAAACACAAGCAATCCTCAACTTCTGAACCCTGTGGGTTTCAAAAATATGTTAAAGGGAGAGTGCAGCTTTCCCCAAAGAATAAGGACTAGAGATCCATGTGGGCTCAGAGTGCTCCAAAGATTTGTAGGTCTTTGCAAGGTGATTTCGTGGGAAAGTATTTACAACAGTTCACACTGGGGCTTCCAGTGGGAGGAAGCCCACTGGAAATTGGGGCTTCCAATTTTTCTCTGAGGTCAGGCAATAAGAGCCTAACCTCCTTTCTGGGGGTCTGGTGGCAGGAGGAGAAGGTTGAGGAAATTGGGGCTTCCAATGTCTCTCTGAGGTCAGGCAATAAGAGCCTAACCTCTTTTCTGGGGATCTGGTGGCAGGAGGGGAAGATACCTTTGTATATGGTAACAAAGGAAGCCCAGAGGTCTGGTAGCTACTGAGAAAGATGTCAGAAAGGGAACCCTCCAAAGAAATAGGGAGTAGGCCACCAATGCGGTAGGGATGCAAAAAGGAGTATCTTCATGGAGAGGGCCCAGGCAGAGGCTTCTTTTGCAGGGTCAAGACTCTGAACTGAGAGAGGGAAAATGTGTTCACTGGGCTTAAGAGAGAGGCACCCTGATGGAGAGGAGGAAGGTCATAGCCTCAGATCATTCTGGTAGCAGCACCTGGGCCCCCATGAGGAGCAATCCATCAAGAGGATGGGAAGGCCAGTCCTAGCATGAGGACAAGCTTTTTGTCAAGCAAGTTCTCATTGCGGGTTTCCCTCTCCTGGGTCCTCCTCCAAGTCCTGTTTTCTTTGGAATGGACTTCAACATCTGAAGGCTCAATATTGCATCCTTCAAAAATAATTTAGCCACTGAAGGAAAAAAACCCTGACCTCACTATTACGTGATCTTACCACACAGATTCTGAAGACAGTTCTAAAGTGAGGGCCTGTCCATTTTAAAACTCAATTGCATTGCATAATTAGTAGCAATTACGGTCAACAAACATTTATCAAATATCTACTGATACACTAGGCCTGAGGAACATGTGGGCAAGAGTGAATCAGTCCTTTGGCAGAGCACAGAGTACCAGAAATCAGAACACATGATCTGACAAGCAGAGCGGTCCCCGTGAATCTGCTGGAACAGGAAATTTGAATACCTCTGAAAAACCAAAACATTTGCTTACCCAAAATAAGACTTGAAAGGCCAGTGGAATCATTGGTTAAAACATTTAATTGGTTCTGCACACATGAAGTTAAATCCAAAATAACTAACATGAGTTCAGATCCAGCATCAAATATGGGTACAGCCACATGAATAAGAGAAAGAGACTTCACCTTTCTTTACACAGCTTCCACAGCACAATGCAGCAACTCAAGGTGATTGCTTCTCTAAGTTGCTATAGGGACATGCACATAGGTAAGTTTTTGTTACCTCAGATATCCTGGTATATCCTCTCTCTATTCCTTTATGTAATATTCCTGCCTTCAGTCTTATTCTGAATGGACTGGTGTCATCCTTGCTTTCTAATAGTGTTTTGTAGAATTACTGTAGGCAGTAGAACAGTTTTAGCAAAATAAACTTTCTATGCCACTCCAATATCTTATACACATAAACAGAGATCCCTGAGTCTGTCCTTTCCCCAGACTCTCTCCAGCCTCAGGAGCAACCCTAGATACAGTTGCTCTAAAACCTCAATCCACACCAATTTTTGCCTCTGAGGCAGAGACTGCAAATTACCATCCCAGTAACCCTTTCCTCTTATTTCTTAGTAACCAGATTCTAATAAGGGTGGAAATGAAACCAATTAAAAGATGACATTTCCAAGCCTGTCTTGCTGCTACATAAAGCCAGTAAGCCAGTACTGATTAAAGACTGGCCAATGATATATAAATGAGAGTGTTATATGAGATTCCCAGAAAGACTCCTTAGAACTGAAAGCTGTGCCTTGTCTATTCTTCTGTTTTTCCTCCTTTCTGCTTTCTTAAATATGGGCATGATGGCTGAGCTTCTGCAACCACATTGAACCATTAGGTTACTGTGAAGTTAGAGACTATGGTCTAGAGATAGTGAAACCAAAAAGATAGAACCTGTGTCTGAATGACTTCATGGTGCTGCCATACCAGTTCTGAATTTCCTACTTCTGGATTGCTTTTATGTGAGAGAATAAGTACTGTGTGTCTATAATGTTGCTTAGGTTTTTTAATAATTTACAGCAATATCAAGTCCTGACACAGAAGCTACCTGTGGTTAACTTTTCCAGCAAAAGATTTCACTGTAAGCCTCCTTTTATGTACTCTGTTTAACAAGGAAAAATCATGAAGGACTAAGATAAGGACATATAGCATATGCTAAGTGGAGAGTGAAAAAGTTGGCTGAAAGCTCAACATTCAGAAAACGAAGATCATGGCATCCGGTCCCATCACTTCATGGGAAATAGATGGGGAAACAGTGGAAACAGTGTCAGACTTTATTTTGGGGGGCTCCAAAATCACTGCAGATGGTGACTGCAGCCATGAAATTAAAAGATGCTTATTCCTTGGAAGAAAAGTCATGACCAACCTAGATAGCATATTCAAAAGCAGAGACATTGCTTTGCCAACAAAGGTCCGTCTAGTCAAGGCTATGGTTTTTCCAGTGGTCATGTATGGATGTGAGAGTTGGACTGTGAAGAAAGCTGAGCGCCGAAGAATTGATGCTTTTGAACTGTGGTGTTGGAGAAGACTCTTGAGAGTCCCTTGGACTGCAAGGAGATCCAACCAGTCCATTCTGAAGATCAGCCCTGGGATTTCTTTGAAGGAATGATGCTAAAGCTGAAACTCCAGTACTTTGGCCACCTCATGCGAAGAGCTGACTCATTGGAAAGATTCTGATGCTGGGAGGGATTGGGGGCAGGAGGAGAAGGGGACGACAGAGGATGAGATGGCTAGATGGCATCACTGACTCAATGGGCGTGAGTCTGAGTGAACTCCGGGAGTTGGTGATGGACAGGGAGGCCTGGCCTGCTGCAATTCATGGGGTTGCAAGGGGTCGGACATGACTGAGCGACTGAACTGAACTGAACTGATATACCATATGGGTCAAATTTGTTTAAAAATTCATAAAATTTATTTTTACATTTATAAAATTAATAAAAATAGCTAAAATTTACTGGGTGCTTACTGTAGGCTAGGCTATCTGCTAAGCATTTGTGCATATATTATTTCATTTACTACTCAAGCCAACCACATGAAGTACGTGATATAATGATAGTTTTCAGATGGCTGGTGCACTGGGATGACTCAGAGGGATGATACGGGGAGGCAGGAGGGAGGAGGGTTCAGGATGGGGAACACGTGTACACCTGTGGCGGATTCATGTTGATATACGGCAAAACCAATACCATATTGTAAAGTTTAAAAAAAAAAGAATTAAAAAAATCAAGGCCAGGAGGAGTCCACTACTTATCTACAGTTTCACAGCTAGTTCATTGCAGAGCAGAGATCTGAGACTATATCTCCTTTCTATAACAAACGGCAAATGAAAGGGGACTGAAAGTCTAAGCAAAATAATTTGATCAATAAAGGGTCTTTTGAAGTACTTTATAATAAGGATAGTCTAAGCAGAGTATGTTCTGACTCAAGTTCTCTTTCATGATCTAAACTTGGGATAAAGCAGCCCTGGAATCAGACTGGCTTGGGTACAAATGCTTTCTCTACCACTTTTTGGAAGTGTGATTTTGAGCAAAATTCTTTAACTTCTCTGAGCCTCAGACTGCCTTGCACAGTAAGGTGGATCCATGAACTAAGGCATGTGAAGTTTACAGCACAATGCCTGCATCTGATAGGTGAGCAAGTCTCAGTTTTGTAGCACAGGGCAGGCTCAAATGGGAGGAATGAAGTAAGAGGTTATTCACTTATTTTCAGAAGGGTTTCCAAACATCTCCTTGGAGGTTTTGCACAGAACAGAAGAATGTTTGTAGCATTTGTGAAACTGAACAAGATACCTCTCTTTCATCTCAGTTTTCTCACCTGTAAAGTGGGAATTACAATGTCTTTTATGCAGGATCATTGGAAAAAAGACACAATTGGCCATAGAATGCTACGCAGTGTTAAAGATCATTATTAATCTTCACTCACCCCGGTCACTTCTTAATTTTTCCAAATGAAGCAACAAACTACCTATCCCATCTTCTTATTTTTCTTATTCCAAGCCATTACTAAGATTTCTTTCATATTGTGGAAATTGATGCCAACAGTTATGATTCAGAATTGCTAACCCTAAAGAAGGTGAAGTATCAGAATTGGATAACAGAGAAAAAAAAGCGTGGCAAATACACAGAATGGTAATTTCTACAGGAAAAAATGGTAATTTCTAAAATCACAAAACTCATTAGGAGATTAAGTCAGAATTTAAAACTTCTGTGCATCGAAAAACACAATCAACAGAATGAAAAAGTGGCTTATGGAATAAGGGAAATGCAAGTCATATCTGATTAAAAAGATTAATATCTAGAATATATAAAGAACTCCTATGACAACACAAAAAACCTGACTGAAAAATGAGCAAAGAACTTAAATAGATATTTCTTCAAAGAAGATATACAAACGGCTACCAAGCTATGAAAAGATGCTCAGCATCACTACTCATTATAGAAATGCAGACCAGAACCACCAGGGCTGTGCTGTGTGTGCTTAGTCACTCAGTCGTGTCTGACTGTGACCCCATGGACTGTATTCCACCAGGCTCCTCTGTCCATGGGGATTCTCCAGGCAAGAATACTGGACTGGGTTGCCACGCCATCCTCCAGGAGACCTTCCCAACTTAGCATCGAACCCAAGTCTCCAGCACTGCAGGCAGATTCTTCACCATCTGAGCTACTGGGAAGACCAAAACCACCATGAAGTATCACTGTATACCCATTAGGTTGGGTACAACCAAAAAGATAGGAGTAACAAATGCTGGGAAAGATACAGAGAAACTGAAAATTTGGTGCACTGTTAGGAATGTTAAATGGTGACCCACTGTGGAAAACAGTATAACAGTCTCTCAAACAAATTCTATTAAAAATAGAATTTCCATATGATTCTGCAATTTCACTTCTGGGTATATAAATAAAAGAATCAAAAGAAATGTACACCCTGCAATATTCACAATAACTGAAAGGTAGAAGCAACCCAATTGTCCATTAACAGATGTATCGATAATCAAAATTTAGTGTAGATATATATGTAGATATATATAATGGAATATACATATATATATATATATATAATGGAATATTATTTAGTCTTAAAGGGAAAGAAATTCTGACACATGCTTCAGTGTGAATGAACCTTGAGGACATTATGCTAAGTGAAATAAGTAAGTCACAAAAAGATAAATACTCTATGATTCTACTCACACAGGGTATCCAGAGTAACCAAATTTGTAAAAAAAGAAAGTAGAGTGTTCCAGGGGCTTAGAGGAAGAGAAAATGACAGCGGTTGTTCAATGGGTATAGAGTTTAATTTTGCAAGATAAAAATGTTCTGGGGATTACTTGCACAAGAGTATGAATATACTTAATACTACTGAACTGTACACTTAAAATGGCTAAGGTAGTAAATTTTATGTTATGTGCATTTTATTACAATTGAAAAAACTTGTTTGGCAAAAAGCAATAGGAAGAAGTGTAAAAGAGATAGAACAGAAGAGTGAGCAGGTGACAGGAGTACAGTAACATTAGGTGGGCATCAGAAGTGCATTTGACAACTACTTCCATAAAAGTTGTGCTCCAGTTAAATTGGCCTGTTTTTGAATGCTGTCATCTAAATGGATTGCTGGCAGGGTGAAAATACTACGTAATCAGGGATAAACGGGAAGTACATGTGGTTGGAAGCAAAACGTCCACTAGGGCATGTCAGAGGCTGGTGCTGGAACTGACCTCATTTAACAAACTCATTAATGACCTAGAAGAAAACGGAAATAGCCACTGCTAATGAAATTTGCAAAGATATCTTGGCGATGCCCTGGACTTGGCCATCACAGCATAAGCATTGCTGGGATGGAGAGATTTTCCACTAGGTAGTTAATTAGATTAAACCAATGACTTCCTGGGATAAGAACACTTGCTCATTTCCAACTCTCATCTCCAGAGCAGAAAGCAAATTTTGAAATGTGATGCCGATCAGAAAACCATACTTGATAGAGGCCTATGAAAGAATAGTGCTTTCCCAGAGCACAATTCTGCCTTTGTCCTTTATCTCTCAATGGCACCCCACTCCAGTACTCTTGCCTGGAGAATCCCATGGACAGAGGAGCCTGGTAGGCTGCAGTCAATGGGGTCGCTAAGGGTCAGACATGACTGAGCGACTTCACTTTCCCTTTTCACTTTCATGCATTGGAGAAGGAAATGGCAACCCACTCCAGTGTTCTTTCCTGGAGAATCCCAGGGACAGGGGAGCCTGGTGGGCTGCCGTCTATGGGGTCTCACAGAGTTGGACACAACTGAAGTGACTTAGCAAAGAAGACAGTGGAATCTATTCATTAAAAAGATATAAGAAAGGAGAAGGTAAGAGAGGCAGAGGAGATACAGTGTTTCTTCCATGGAGGAAAGTCTAGGCAAGAAGCCCATATGTGCGTGCATGCTCAGTCGCGTCTCCACTAAACTTAGTGTACACGCTCTGAATTTTGGCACAAATTATGCCATCCTAATCCCTTGCTTAAAACCTGTCTGTGGTCTCCCAGTGCACTCAGGAGGAATCCAGCATCTTTGACAAGGCCCTGAGTGATCGGCCCTGCCTCCCTATCCAGCCTCATCTTGCACCACTGCCCTTCTCACCCATGTAATGGTCATCAGCTTCTCTGCCAGCCCAGCAGAAGTTCAGCACCACTATTTGCCTTGGTAGTTCCACCCCTTGCCACTCTGAGTCACTGTGCTTGGTTCAGGAGTGGACAGGGGACTCAAGCTGTGCCAATCTGATTCCGTCCCCTCACTTCCAGAGCAACAAACACTGAGGGGCAGCTCTCCTGATGCAGTTGGCTGCCTATGGGCTTCTCAGATGAAGACGTTTTGGCATTTCAAGCAGGACTCTTCTTTGTTATGCAGAACCATCATTAGCATTTAGTATTGGTGCTTCTGTACACAAACTTTCAGTTATACTCCCTGAATCTTTGTGATGACAACAGCAACAACGAAGTGACACACCTGAACACTACCCAGGGTTGAGAAATGCAAGACTTAGAACTTTTTGCCACGAGATGGAAATCGAGGAATGAAGCAATTTGCCTAAGGCATTCGAGTCTTCAGTTAATGTGTCACTTCCTCAAAGAGACCTTTTCATATCTCCCCCATCTGAAATATATCTCTGTCATGACACTACTTATTATATATAGTACAGAACACATTTACAAATACGTGCTTAGTTGTGTGGGTTTTTGTTTCATATCTGTTTTCTCCCACTAGACTGTAAGTTCCATGTTGTTGCTGTTCAGCTGCTAAGTCATGTCTGACTCTTTTTGACCCCATGTACCGCAGCACGCCAGGCTCCCCATCCTCTACTATCTCCCAGAATCTGCTCAAATTCATGTCTATTGAATAAGTGATGCTATCTAACCATCTCATCTTCTGTCACCACCTTCTTCTTTTGTCTTCGATCTTTCCCAGCATCAGGGTCTTTTCCAATGAGTCAGCTCTTCACATCGGGTGGTCAAAGTACTGGAGCTTAAAAAGGGGCTGTTTTGGTTTCCAATGACTGACATTCAATAAACATTTGTAGAGAAAAGAAGAGAGGGGAAAAGGAAGGTCCTTTGGAAACTAGTAACACTGTTCAGTATTAACATCTCAATCCAACCCACAAAAGCCTGTTTAATCTAAAAACCTAAATGTCATCTCCTACACTGCTTTTATGAGAGATGAGTTGACTGTAGGACGCCAGGAGCCCACCTGCCTCTCCATAAAACCAGTTTTGAGAATTCCCCTGGCTCCCAAGGGAACAGGTCCCACTTCAGAAGAGCAGGTCTTGGAAGATGCGGGGCCATTAGGAGTCTGATAGCATTTCATTAACCCTTACCTCTCCCCTCCCTCACTCCGCATTAGCAGTAGGGGCCACGGGAGGGAGAAAAGGCAGGCTCCAGAGAGGGAATGTTTGCACCACTTTGGAAATCAGACACCTCTCTTTTAGAATGCTCCTTTTTTGTAAACTTGTTGTTTGTGGTCACCCAGCACTATGCCCTCCCCTCCCTAGCACACTCCTGTCCCTTAAAAGAATTACCCTTTATTTTGTGGGTTAGCCTTTGGGGGTGGGAAATCTAGATGCCTGGCTCCCACTCCAGAAGCCAGTAGATCAAATCCTTCCTGCCATGCTTGTTATATAGCTGCACAGCTGATAGAGTCTCTCCAGGGCTTTAAATATTGAGTGAGCAATTTTTTAAAAAAGCCTGGGGGACATTTCCTCAGGAATGTAACACTGATCATAGTGTTTCTACTGCTTGGTTAATCCTGACTTCTAGTTTCCTGGCCCTCAAGGGGTGCCTTGCCTCCTGCCCATTTCCAGGCCTAGTTCTCTGTTTTCTCAATTCTTGGACTATCTCAATATCATTCCAATAAAATCTCCTTTGTTTAAATTATCAGAGTCAAAGACTCTGTGGGCAATGCAAGAGTCTAGATGAATTTCCTGAGTCCTGATCAAATTATTCATTGGAGTTTCATATTTGCATTCATGCATTTCAAGTATAGCTAATGAAAGTCCATTATGCCCCATGCACTGGGCCAAGTGTTAAGTGTGCAAAAACAAATAGGATTCAGGCCCAGGCCTAAGAGGACACATTCTGCTGGAAAAGGCAGAGAATTAGATCAGAAATTGAAACTGAAGTGGTATAACCTGTTGCAAGAGTCCTTGGAAGATAATGATCTGAACTCCTTTGCTCTCTCAGGCACGCATTCAATCTCTCTACCTCTCCCACTTCTAATGGCTTCTGGGGTCTTTGGACAGCAGGCTCTAGTGAAGATGTGGGTAATGTGAGTTTCTGCTGACACGGAAATATCCATAAGAAGACACAGAATGTATGTACAGTGAAATAGAGCTGCTGAAGAAGAATGTCAACACTTTTTAAATAAAAATAATGAGTACCTGGGGACTTCCCTGGTGGTCTGTTGGTTAAGACTCCATTCTCTCAATGCAGGGGACATGTGCTCAATCCCTGGTTGGGGAAATAAGATCCCACATGCTACAAAGCATGGCCTAAAAAGATAAATTAAAAATAAAATAAAATATAAAATAACAAGTACTTATGGAGACTCAAGTACAAAACACACAACAACAAGGTAGCCTTACTGGAGTCTAAAAAAATCTCAACTAAGAGATTCAGGAAAGAAATCAAAATAGAGAGTGGTCATTGTTGAGACCCAAATTAGTGGCCTGGAAGATCAAATTATAAGAAATATTTCAAAGCACAAAGGAAAAATGTGAAGAGATGTAAATCATGAAGGAAAACTTAAGAGCCATGGAGAATATATCCAGAAGACCCAATATGTGAACCATGGGTGTTCCAGAAGAAGCAAAGAAGAGTTATAAGACATAAGACTCTTTGAGTTCTGTCAGAACTATAGAGTAAAGAGACACATGAAGAAACATCTTGGTAATATTCCAAACTTTGGGTAAAGACAAAAGCATTCAAATAAAAATAATGTAAGCTCAGACTTGTAGAGACAATGCAGGAAGGAGACGGTGGGACAAATTGAGAGAATAGCATTGAAACACTGCCATATGTAAAATTAAATAGCCAGTGGAAATTTGCTGTATATGATGCAGGGAACTCAAGTCGTGTGCTCTGTGACAACCTAAAAGGGTGGGTTGGGGTGTGAGGTGGGAGGGAGGTTCAAGAGGAAGGGGACATACTTATACCTATGGCTGATCCATGCTGATATATGGTAGAAACTAATACAATATTGTAAAGCAATTATCCTTCAATTAAAAATATTTAAAAAAAGAAGAAGAAGAACACAAGCTCTGTAAGGGAAAAATAATCAGAATGGCAACAGATTTCTTTACTGCCACCATAGAAGTTGAAAAACAGTTAAATAGCAGCCACAGACACTGTGAGATTGCAACCAAGATTCTACTCCCAGTCAAGATTATTCACGTATTAGAATGAATGGAAAATGTATAGGAACATGCCAGAAATTGGAGAGTGTATCCACACCTTAGGAAAAGAATCTAGGGAGGATATCCATATGCAAAACAACAAAGTGGGACTCCTACTTAACACTATACAAAAAACAACCCAAAGTGGAACATAGACCTAAATACAATAGCTAAAACTCCGAGAAGAAAACATAGGAGTAAATCTTCGTGACTTTGGGTAAAGCAATGATTTCTAAGCTATGTCACTAAATCACAAGCAACCGATGAAAATATTAGAAATATTGGACTCATTGAAATTTAAAATGTTTGTGGTTAAAATGACACCATCAAGAAAATAAAAAGACAACCCATAAAAAGGGAGAGAGTATCCACAATTCATGTATCTGATAAATGATATCTATCCAGAATACAAAAAGAACTCTTTTCAATTCATTATTTTAAAGGTAGACTTTATTTTGGGGACCTCCAAAATCACTGCAGATGGTGACTGCAGGCATGAAATTAAAAGATGCTTCCTCCTTGGAAGAAAAGCTATGACCAACCTAGACAGCATATTAAAAAGCAGAGACATCACTTTGCCAACAAAGGTCCATCTAGTCAAAGCTCTGTTTTTTCCAGTAATCAGGTATGGATGTGAGAGTTGGACCATAAAGAAAGCTGAGCACCAAAGAATTGATGTTTTTGAACTGTGGTGTTGGAGGAGACTCTTGAGAGTCCCTTGGACTGCAAGGAGATCAAACCAGTCCATCCTAAAGGAAATTAGTCCTGACTATTCATTGGAAGGACTGATGTTGAAGCTGAAACTCCAATTCTTTGGCCACCTTATGTGAAGAACTGACTCATTTGAAAAGACCCTAATGCTGGGAGGGATTGAGGGCACAAGGAGAAGGGGACAACAGAGAATGAGACAGTTGGATGGCATCACTGACTTGATGGACATGAGTTTGAGCAAGCTCCAGGAGTTGGTGATGAACAGTGAAGCCTGGCGTGCTGCAGTCCCTGGGGTCACAAAGAGTCGGACAAGACTGAGAGACTGAACTGAGCTGAACTGAGAACTAACAATAGAAAGGTCTTACCAGACCCACTCCCACAATATACATTTTAAGATGACAGAATTAGTCAGAAGGTTCTTAAGAAGGAAAAACAAGTCCTCAAGCAGGATACATTGTTGTTAGATAATCATTGGTACAGAGCTTAAGGAAAAACAGAGTCTCAAAGAGTCCGACACAACTGAGCGACTTCACTTCGCTTTAAGGAAAAACATACCCTTGAGCCATTCAGTTCAGTTCAGTAGCTCAGTCATGTCCGACTCTTTGCGACCCCATGAATCGCAGCACGCCAGGCCTCCCTGTCCATCACTATCTCCTGCGGTTCACCCAAACTCATGTCCATCGAATCAGTGATGGCATCCAGCCATCTCATCCTCTGTCGTCCCATTCTCCTCCTGCCCCCAATCCCTCCCAGCATTAGAGTCTTTTCCAATGAGTCAACTCTTCATATGAGGTGGCCCAAGTATTGGAGTTTCAGCTTTAGCATCAGTCCTTCCAAAGAACACCCAGGACTAATCTCCTTCAGAATGGACTGGTTGGATTTCCTTGCAGTCCAAGGGACTCTCAAGAGTCTTCTCCAACACCACACTTCAAAAGCATCAATTCTTCGGCACTCAGCTTTCTTCACAGTCCAACTCTAACATCCATACACGACCACAGGAAAAACCATAGCCTTGACTAGACAGACCTTTTTTGGCAAAGTAGTGTCTCTGCTTTTGAATATGCTATCTAGGTTGGTCATAACTTGCCTTCCAAGGAGTAAGCGTCTTTTAATTTCATGGCCTCAATCACCATCTGCAGTGATTTCTGGTCTTAAAGAAAAAACGTTTTATGTGACTAAGACAAAGGAATGTAGGAAAAAAAAAATGTTTGTCCTTTTCTCCTCCTTGAGAGCCCAGGACACTTTTATCCTTCTCAAGGGCCTGGACCCTTTCCTCCTTGAGGGCTCTGAACTTCTTATCAACCTACCTAAATTAACTCTCTCACATGGAGATTGAGGAAATGAACAATAAAATTATAGGTATGTTTCAATCCCAAATCCACCAAACAAGAACTACTCATTTTTTTCTTATGTCCCTGGAATATTTATGAAAACCAACTATGCATTTGTCCACAAAGAATATATTATTTGGAAAAAATTAAGGATTAAATTAATAGTCAATAAAAAAAGAAAGTTTTTCAGCCAATAAAAAAATGAATAATTAAAAAGTAATCAAAAGAAAATCTTAACTTCTGGAAATTAGAAATACCTTCTTGACTAATATATAGCATATATATGCTATATATTAGTCAAGTTTTTCTCTAGAGAAGCAGAATTGAAAACAGGGACTCAGATTCATGTACATCATAATTATTTTGCTTTTAAAATTTTTATTTTATTGAAGGATAATTGATTTACCATGTTGTGTGAATTTCTGCTTTACAGAAAAATGATTCAGTTATACATAATACATATATATATATATTTTAATTTCTTTTCCATTATGGTTTATTATAGGATATTGAATATAGTTCCCTGTGCTATATATAGGATCTTGTTGCTTATCCATTCTGTACATAAAAGCTTGCATCTGCTAATCCCAAACTGCTAATCCATCCCACCTCCACTCCCTATTGGTAACCACAAGTTTGTTCTCTGTATCTGTGAGTCTGTTGGTGGGGAGAGAGCAAATGAGCCAAGATGGCGTGATCAGGCTCTCTCGCCCATTTTGTAAATAATGAGTGTGTAACAGTTGAGATCACTTATGTCTGACACCTGAGCTTAAAAACTGAAAAATTTAGGGACTTTTCCCATGGTCCAGCAATTAAGACTCTGTGCTCCCATTGCAGGGTGGGGCGGCGTGGGGGCAGGTTTGATACCTGAGGGCTTCCCTTGTGGCTCAGAGGGTAAAGTGTCTGCCCGCAGTGCGGGAGACCTGGGTTCGATCCCTGGGTTGGGAAGATCCCCTGGAGAAGGAAAAAGCAACCCACTCCGGTACTCTTGCCTGGAAAATCCCATGGACGGAGGAGCCTGGTAGGCTACAGTCCATAGGGTCGGAAAGAGTCAGACACGACTGAGCGACTTCACTTTCAATTTCAGGGAACTAGATCCCACATGATGCAACTATGAGTTTGCATGTTGCAACTAAGACCCGGCACAGCCAAACAAACAAGTTACAGTGTGAGTGTGAGTGCACGCTCAGTCATGTCCGACTCTTTGTAACTCCGTGGGCTGTAGCCTGCCAGGCTTCTCTGGCCATGGATTTCCTAGGCAATAGTACTGGGGTGGGTTGCCATTTCATCCTCCAGGGGGTCTTTGTGACCCGGGTATCAAATTGGCATCTCCTGCACTAGCAGATAGATTTTTCACATGTGAGCCACCTGGGAAACCCAAATAAATAAATAAATAATAAATAAATAAACATTTTTTTAAAAGGGAAAATTTAAAAGCTACTAAAATTTAGGATCTGTATAAATTATATGTTAGCTTCACAGGATCCAGTCTCAATCATTTGGTAGTTACATTAGCACACTTATTTGGGGCATATTATGTGTAAACTCTCTGTGCCTCAGTTTCCTCAGCTGAAAGGAGATGATCACAGCACATTCTCCAGAGAGTGGCTGTAAGAATTGAGAAAGTTAATATATATATAAAACATTCAAATGGTACTTGTTATCATTACTTTCTATATGGCTGGTTCTTTCTGCACATTTTGTATAAAACCACAGCTGGTCCTATACAGAAAGTAAACAGATAATCATTTTTCTTCTCATTGATTTTTCTTCCTCTTCTCCCCTCCTTTTTCCTGTAATGGAAGGAAGTGTGCTCCTTGCTTGTTCTGTGGCAACTCTGGAGTCATGGCAACACTGAAATGAGAAGTAGGCCAAGCATCGGGCAAGGCCAAGTGATAATATAAATGGACTTAGTGGATTAGAAATATGGACAGCACATAATAAAATGAGATTTATTGGGGGAGAAAAATAGTTTATCTAAGAAGAAACAGTTCAATGCATAGTCAATCCAGAAGGGGAAAAGTGTGTATCTCAGGGAGGTAGAGATAATGAACAGAGAGAGGAAAGGGTACTGGCAGAAATACAGCCAGAGTGTCCCTGTGCTATACAGCATGACCCTAGGAAAAGGAGACGGGATGCCCTCTGATAAGTATCTCCTCATCCTATGGACTGCTTGTTTTGTGCGTGATTTAAAATTTCCAACTCTAACAGAGGTCAGTGGTCAAGTGGTTGATGTCATTGTGCACCAAAAATATTTTTGTCAGTTGCATTAGTCATTATTTTGGCTGTTTAAATAACCAAATTAGAACAATCACAGACAGTCTGAACCATAGCTGGGCAATGTGCCCTAATGACAAGCACAGATACCAAATCTAGTACCGAGAGAAGTCTCAGTCACACTGCATAGACAGAGCCTTGGGCTCCAGAGCTATTGCCAGAAAACACAGTCCAGTCCAGAGCTGGTGCTGGGAGCTAAGAGGCCATGCCACAGTTGCATCTCTAAACTGGATGCCACGGGAGCCCGCCCTTCCTCTTCTGTGCGTTAAGTCACCTCAGGAGGCTTTATGTCTGTAGACAAGAGCTTTGGACTCCCTTAATTAAGAACTAAGGCTTTAGTGTAAAATTGATCTATAAAGACACAATCTTGCTTGAAATCCCTCCCCATCTTAATTGGTTTAAAACTGACATCAATGGAGAAAACAAAGAGAGCCAGGATATAATTAGTCCCTGGAATGGTGCTGTGAGGACCAAGAAAGCAGTAGATCCAACAGAGGCTGTGATACCTTTATCACATCCCTCCAGGGCTGAAAACCCCAGACGAGGAAGACCTTCAGCCTGGGAGGCACCCAGAGCCAGAAGGGTGACTTCCTGCTGTCTGACCATGATGGGAAAAAATTCCCAAGCACTGGATTCACCCCCAAAATAGATCATTATGTTCCCTCAGTTTTCCCTTCAAACAATCTCAGGGACCTGTTCTTAGTTCTTCAACACCACTGATTGTCCCTTAGTTCAGATCCCCCCTATACTGGATCCCGAACTGATCTCCCTGCTTCTCGGCCTCGAAGCCTTCTCCCCTTCAACACCTCCCCGACTTCATCTGTCCTTTGAACAATGAAATGCGTGTAGCCTAAGAGATCTACTTAAAGCACAAATCTGACTATGACAGTCCCTCATCCGTCAAATTAAAAATATCCAGGTAATTTATTCAACAAAGATTTAATGTGCACAGATGGGTCCCAGGCACTGTACCAGGGACTGAGAATATGATGATAAAAAAATAAAGAAGACCCACCCTCATAAGCTTGGAGTTTAATGGGGAAAAAAGATGCCAGACCATTATGCAAGACATAGTTAAATTCTATGAAGAAGAGGGGGATCTAGCAGAGGCTCAATCTAGCCTGGGAGATCAGGAGACTTTCCCGAAAAAGCAACTTGTGAACGGAGATCTGAAAGATAAGTAGGAATCAACTAGGCCAATGCTTCTTGTAAACTCTTATCAGGTTAAGGAAATTAATTACTGTGTTACAACCAACGTCTTTTGAAACGAAATAATAGACTGGACAATAGTACAGTAGAAGAGAAAATAATGGAAGGAAACAGAATAGAGTATAGATCGGAACACAATTCAGGTAGCAAAGGTTAATATTTCATGATATGTTTATAATGCTGCTGCTGCTGCTGCTGCTAAGTCGCTTTAGTCATGTCTGACTTTGTGCAGTCCCATAGATAGCAGCCCACCAGGCTCCCCCATCCCTGAGATTCTCCAGGCAAGAACACTGGAGTGGGTTGCCATTTCCTTCTCCAATGCATGAAAGTGAAAAGGGAAAGTGAAGTCGCTCAGTCGTGTCTGACTCTTAGCGACCCCATGGACTGCAGCCCACCAGGATCCTCTGTCCATGGGATTTTCCAGGCAAGAATACTGGAGTGGGGTGCCATCACTTTCTCTGATGTTTATAATGAGTTGACTATAAAATGTATTTCTTAGTGTGGGCTGTAAACTAGACAGTGGCAGAAGTAAGGAGAATGGAAGCCCAGATCCTGGAAAGGGAATAGCCTGTGCAAGACTCAGAGGTGAGAGAAAGCACGAGGTATTTAGCCTGATTTTTAATCTGTGAAAGAACCCACACATCATTCATTCAGCAGGTGCTTATTTAATTCTCTTTCAAAGCAGCACACCCAATCAGAGTCACAAGGAAGAGCCAGGCAGCTTTCCTTGTCCTAATGAGTTTACGTGCCATCAGGAGAGAGAGGTATGTAAATAAATATCAGACTAAGTTTGAAAAAAAAGCTGCAGGAATAAATCAAATATAATGAGAAAAGAGTATAAGGAAATTGCTTCTATCTAGGAAAGATCTCAGAGAGCTTTATGAAAACAGAAGGCTTTTTCCTGAGGTCTGGAAGGACAACTAGACGTGAAAATTCGGAAAGGAGGAGACACAGAGGCACAAACAGTCCAGGATAAAGATCAGCGGTAATAAAGGCATGGAAAAGTAGAAGGCATATTTTGGGAATGGTGAATCAGGGCTGAGAGTGGAGAGAGGGTCATTGAAAGACCTCATAAGGACCAAAGCAGGTCAGTATCTGTCTCAACCTCCAACTGTGATACCTCAGACAACTCTAGCCTTCTCTCCATTGGTTATTCCCTCTGTGAATTGGGGAATATAACTCTGGCCTCTGATACAATCAGCAGAGCTGGGGAAAATAAAATGCATTCAACCACATAAAGTGTTTACAGCTCACTGGAGTAAAGGTGCCCAAAATCTACAAAAATCTTAGTAGCCCCAAAAAAAGTCCGTTGTTTTAGAGTAATAGGATTAATGGGGTTTTGGGGGAGGGGGTGTATTTTTCAGTCCTTCCAATCTTCTTATCATTGAGCTGCCTCAATTTCCTTTTTAAGAAAAAATTTCCTTTTTAAGAATAAAAACTAAAAGACCTGAGGGTCATTATAGAGTAAAACAAATATCAAAGCCTGAATATTTCTGTAATTATATTATGAACACACCTTCAAAGTCATAGGATCTATCCTCAGGTGGTACTACCCATCAATAAAGGGTATTATCAAAATCTGTTGATTTTTCTCTATATTTATGTATCCTAGATTCTTGATTCACTAAAATCTATTAGATTATAATCTCTGTTAGGTAAACACATATCTTGTTCACCTGACACATCTTTATCACCTCGCACAAGTAGATACCCATCACTGAATGAATGAATGAACTGCAGGGTCTCCTCCAGTGAATGAAGCCATTCTCCTACCAGCAAGATGTCACAGAATCACTTTAATCAGACCACTCCAATAAAATAAGGGAAAGTGTCAGATGGACCCAAGCACTTTTTCCAGGGGAGGAAATATATTTTTTAAATGTATATATATTTCTGGGACTTTCATGGTGGTGCAGTGGTCAGAACTCTGCACTTTCACTGCAGGGGGTCACAGTTTCAATCTCTGGCCAGAGATCTAAGATCTCACATGCCTCACAGCATGGCCAAAAAAAAAGTATAAATATCTCTAAAACACTGATTCTTATTTCCTGCTGACTGACTTCTTTCTGTCTCAGTCTCATTTTTCTTAAGGATCTGTACATAAATGCTGAGGCAGAAGGTACGGGGATCAGCAGCATCATTTGAGTCAAGAGTCTATGTTACAAGTGACAAAAATCTATTCAAACTGGTTCATATAATGGCAAAGCACAGCATCGGGTTTGTCGTCAGGTATGACTAAACCCACATATTCAAACAAGGCCAGCAGAGTTTGGCTGTCCTTTCCTCTGTCTGTATTCTTGGCTGAACTCTCCTTTGTTTGTGACAAAGAGACCAGAAACTCTAGGCTTAATAAAAAGAGAGAGCTGTTCTTTCCCCATGTGTGTGTGTGTTAAGACGCTTCAGTCGTGCTCGACTTTTTGTGACCCTATGGACTATGGCCCACCAGGCTTCTCTGTCTGTGGGATCTTCCAGGCAAGAATACTGGAGTTGGTTGCCATTTCCTCCTACAGGGGATCTGTCCAAGCCAGGGATAGAACCTGTGTCTCTTGCATCTCCTGCTTTGGCAGGTGGGTTCTTTACCACTAGTCCCACCTAGGTCCCAGGGTTGCCTCTCACTGGCTCAGCTTGGGTCACATGACCATCCTTAAACCAATCATTGAGATTCTAATTGTGTAAGACCTGCCCTGGAGCATGGGAAATGAGATGAGCTCTACTTGAACCACACGGAATATAAGCAGGCAAAGTGTAGGAGGAAGGGTAGGTCCCAAAAGAAAATCAGGTTCCATTAACAAAAAGGGTAAATGATTGCTGAGAAGACTAGACTGGCAGCTGTCATCATCTCCATCTGTCCAGAAAGAGGCTGGCAAAAAGAAAGTGATTAAGCCTTTTGCCACTATTGATGCCATGCATGTGCTTAATGATAACAGATGAGATTCAGTGCCAGTGAACAGCTGCAGAAAAGAGCCAGCAGGGTTGGAAGTGGAAACCTAGTGGCAATCCATCTCACAGCCCATGAGTTCCCCCAAGTCTGTTTTACTACATGAAATGCCCAAACTGACTCAGGCACTTTTCAAGTTGCAAAACTTGCACTCATGCTCAGCAGATATATTTAAAACTGTTTTACAACCAACAATTAAACAGAAGGAAATTAAGGGAGAAAAATCAAGAATACAGCTTCATGCATAAAATTCAACCATACAATTAACAGAGCCCAAATTAATCACATGTCAGTTAGGCCTCAGTGGTTCGGTAGTTTTTTGTCGGCAGAAATAAGCCAATCCTGATAGGCAAAGATGGTTGATGCCAGTATAACTGAAAGACTTTAAACATAGGGCCTCTGTCATTAATTAATCAAGTAATTACTCTCTTAGTGCCATATTTGGTAATTAGGTTTTTAGCGTTTCTCCCCCTTTAGCTCCAGCTCTTTATCATACCAACATTACTTTATCTAGAGGTTCCAGTGGAAGATGAGATGTGTTTTTAATAATAATAAAAATGCTTGTATTTGTAGATCACTTTGTACTTTATAAAATTGCTCACTAGAGTCTTCCAGCAGCTTTTGCAGATAAGCAGGACAAATATTATTCTCCCAAATAACTGCCAGAGTGTCTGGTTTGGACTCAGACCTGCAAAATGCCAACAGAACCCCATTCTCTTGCAGGTAGAGTAAGACATCATCTCATTCTGATGGTGGAGTCTTGGTTCTGGGCTAACGCATGGACCAGAATCACCCTTAGTACTTACAGTCCCCGAGGACATGAGTCAGCACTACACGACTCCAAAGGCATTAAATATACCTGGGCTTGAATGGAACGATAACTCTCTTGAGGGGGAGGAAAGCAATCAAATAGAAAACATGAGTTCACAAGATAATATTTCACAAGATAATTAAAATGTGCTTTAATGTTGCTCCCACTCATATTGTGGTTAGGAATCCTTCATGAAATGCATTATCCCATTAGTCCTCAATCTCTGTAGATCAGAAGTACTGTCATCTCTATTATGGTGAGAAATCTTATAGGAAACAGACAAGGTCCTGCATTGCTGAGAAACCTCATAGTTTTTAGATTAATCTTTCTCAGGGCTGATAATACAATAAATGCATTCAGGAAGTGGCTCTTTATTTTAATAAGAAAAATATTGGCTCCTTGAATTAATACTCATTAGCTTTTTGTATGATTTTGAGGCCCATTCTTGGAACTACTATCTTGAAAAATGATAATTATAAAAAGGTAACTGAATTTACTGTCTAAAGCATTCATTTGTCCATTCATGTAGTCAATAAACTTACAAGGACATGATGCCAAGTTCGACAATGGTGCAGAGTATGTAAAGATGAAAATTATAGTCCCTTAATTCAGTGGCTAGACATGCAAGTCAATCATTACAACATTAACAACAAATAATGCCAGATGTTTTTGAGCACTTACCATAGTCCAGGCACTGTGCCAAGTGCCTTCTTTGTAGTTTTTAATCTTTCCCACAGCCAATGAGGTAGATATTATTAATAAAACCATTTTATAGATGAGTAAACTGAGCCCTGAGAAGGGAAAAAGTAGAAGCAGTGACAGATTTTAATTTCTTGGGCTCCAAAATCACTGTGGATGGTGACTGCAGCCATGAAATTAAAAGATCCTTGCCACTTGGAAGAAAAGCTATGACAAACCTAGACAGGTATTAAAAAGAAATATCACTTTGCTGGCAAAGGTCCATCTAGTCAAAGTTATGGTTTTTCCAGTAGTCAGGTATGGATGTGAGAGTTGGTCCATTAAAAACACTAGGCATCAAAGATCTGATGCTTTTGAACTGTGGTGCTGGAGAAGACTCTTAAGAGTCCCTTGGACTGCAAGGATATCAAACCCATCAATCCTAAAGGAAATCAACCCTGAATATTCATTGGAAGGACTGATGCTGAAGCTATAGCTCCAATTCCTTGGCCACCTTTTGCAAAGAGCCAACTCACTGGAAAAAAACTCCAATGCTGGGAAAAATTGAAGGCAAAAGGAGAAGGAGGCAGCAGAGGATGAGATGGTTAAGTATCATGACATGACTTTGAGCAAATTCCATTACTTAGAGGAGCATGGCATGCTCCAGTCCATGGGGTCACAAAGAGTCAGATATGACTTAGCAACTTAACAACAATAAACTGAGGCTCCAGTTATTTTAGTGACTTGCCCAGTTAGAGGTGGAGCTGAGAGCCAAGCTCAGGCAGTCTGACAACACAACACATTCTTTTAGCTCTGTAACTCATACTCCATATGAACACATTAGTTATAGCATATAGAGAAAGTCTGAATGTTGCACAAGGGAAGAGGCTGTATGATATCCATGAAGAAATTAGGTAAGCATCACAGGGGAGAGAGGACCTAGGCTGAGACCTAATGGACTTGTAACACTTTTTCAGGCTGAATAGCTTGCAAAGAGCACTCCATGTAAGGGAACAGCATGCACAAGCACAAAGTGGGAAGAGAAGCCTGGCACATTCTGTGATGGAGACCTAGATCCAAGGGGCTTGGCATGAGCAAAGACTGGGGAGAATGGAAGGCAAGGCCAGTGAGGAAGGCAGGGTCTGAATACCATGCCTTATTATATAAGGCATCTATGAGTGGCAAGCAGTGGCAGTGCTGGAGCAGCGAGTGGCCAAGAGGAGATACCCCACGCCCAATGTAAGAGAAACCCCAGGAAGATGGTAGGCACTGAGAGAAGGCATCAGAGGGCAGACAGCCTGAAACCACAACCATAGAAAATGAACCAATCTGATCACATGGACCACAGCCTTGTCTAACTTAATGAAATTAAGCCATGCTGTGTGGGGCCACCCAAGACACACTGGTCATGCTGGAGAGTTCTGACAAACTGTGGTCCACTGGAGAAGGGAAGGGCAAACCACTTCAATATTCTTGCCTTGAGAACCCCATGAACAGTATGAAAAGGCAAAAAGATAGGACACTGAAAGATGAGCTGCCCAGGTCAGGTCAGTTCAGTTCAGTCACTCAATCATGTCTGAATCACAGCACTCCAGGCCTCCCTATCCATCACCAACTCTTGGAGTTCACTCAGATTCATGTCTATCGAGTTGGTGATGCCATCCAGCCATCTCATCCTCTGTCGTTCCCTTCTCCTCCTGCCCTCAATCCCTCCCAGCATCAGAGTCTTTTTCAATGAGTCAGTTCTTCTCATGAGGTGGCCAAAGTATTGGAGTTTCAGCTTTAGCATCAGTCCTTCCAAAGAACACTCAGGACTGATCTCCTTTAGGATGGACTGGTTGGATCTCCTTGCAGTCCAGGGGACTCTCAAGAGTCTTCTCCAACACCACAGTTCAAAAGCATCAATTCTTTGGCACTCAGCTTTCTTCACAGTCCAATTCTCACATCCATACATGACCACTGGAAAAACCATAGCCTTGACTAGATGGACCTTTTTGACAAAGTGATGTCTCTGCTTTTGAATATGCTATCTAGGTTGGTCATAACTTTTGGAAAGTTATGACCAACCTAGATAGCCCAGGTCAGTAGGTGCCCAAAATGCTACAGGAGATCAATGGAAAAATAACTCCAGAAAGAATGAAGAGACGGAGCCAAAGTGAAAACAATGCCCAGTTGTGGTTGTGACTGGTGATAGAATCAAGGTCCAATGCTGTAAAGAACAATATTGCATAGGAACTTTGAATGTTAGGTCCATGAATTGGAAGTGGTCAAACAGGCGATGGCAAGAGTGAACGCCAACATTTTAGGATTCAGAGAAGTAAAATGGACTTGAATGGGTGAATTTAACTCAGATGACCATTTTATCTACTACTGTGGGCAAGAGTCCCTTAGAAGAGATGGAATAGCCATCATAGTCAGCAAAAGAGTCTGAAATACAGTACTTGGATGCAATCTCAAAAAAGACAGAACGATCTCTGTTTGTTTCCAAGGCAAACCATTCAATATCACGGTAATCCAAGTCTATGTCCTGACCAGTAACACTAAAGAAGCTGAAGTTGAATGGTTCTATGAAAACCTACAAGACCTTTTAGAACTAACACTCAAAAAAAGATGTCCTCTTCATTATAGAGGACTGGAATGAAAAAATAGGAAGTCAAGAAACACCCGGAGTAACAGGCAAATTTGACCTTGGAGTACAGAATGAAGCAGGGCAAAGGCTAATAGAGTTTTGCCAAGTGAATGCACTGGTCATAGCAAAACACCCCTTCCAACAACACAAGACTCTACACATGGACATCACCAGATGGTCGACACCGAAATCAGATTGATTATGTTCTTTGCAGCCAAAGATGGAGAAGATCTATACAGTCAGCAAAAACAAGACTAGGAGCTGACTGTGGTTCAGATCATGAACACCTTATTGCCAAATTCAGACTTAAATTGAAGAAAGTAGGGAAACCACTAGACCATTCAGGTATGATCTAAATCAAATCCCTTATGATTATACAGTGGAAGTGAGAAATAGATTTAAGGGCCTAGATCTGATAGAGTGCCTGATGAGCTATGGACAGAGCTTCATGACATTATACAGAAGACAGGGATTAAGACCATCCTCAAGAAAAAGAAATGCAAAAAGGCAAAATGGCTGTCTGAGGAGGGCTTACTAATAGCTGTGAAAAGAAGAGAAGAGAAAAGCAAAGGAGAACAGGAAAGATATACCCATCTGAATGCAGAGTTCCAAAGAACAGCAAGGAGAGTTAAGAAAGCCTTCCTCAGTGATTGGTGCAAAGAAATAGAGGAAAACAATAGAATGGGAAAGACTAAAAATCTCTTCAAGAAAATTAGACATACCAAGGGAAAGTTTCATGCAAAAATGAGCTTAATAAAGGACAGAAATGGTATGGACCTAACAGAAGCAGAAGATATTAAGAAGAGGTGGTGAAAATACACAGAAGAATTGTACAAAAAAGATGTTCATGACCCAGATAATCACGATGGTGTGACCACTCACCTAGAGCCAGACATCCTGGAATGTGAATTCAAGTTGGACTTAGGAAGCATCACTACAAAGCTAGTGGAGGTGATGGAATTCCAGTTGAGCTCTTTCAAATCCTAAAAGATGATGCTGTGAAAGTGCTGCACTCAATATGCCAGCAAATTTGGAAAACTCAGCAGTGGCCACAGAACTGGAAAAGGTCAGTTTTCATTCCAATCCCAAAGAAAGGCAATGCCAAAGAATGCTCAAACTACTACACAATTGCACTCGTCTCACATGCTAGTAAAGTGATGCTCAAAATTCTCCAAGCCAGGCTTCAGCAATACGTGAACCGTGAACTTCGTGATGTTCAAGCTGGTTTTAGAAAAGGAAGAGGAACCAGAGATCAAATTGCCAACATCTGCTGGATCATTGAAAAAGCAACAAGAGTTCCAGAAAAACATCTATTTTTGCTTTATTGACTATGCCAAAGCCTTTGACTGTGTAGATCACAATAAACTGTGGAAAACTCTGAAAGAGACAGGAATACCAGACCCTCTGATCTGCTTCTTAAGAAACCTATATGCAGGTCAGGAAGCAACAGTTAGAACTGGACATGGAACAACAGACTGGTTCCAAATAAGAAAAGGAGTACTTCTAGGCTGTATATTGTCACCCTGCTTATTTAACTTATATGCAGAATATGTCATGAGAAACGCTGGGCTGGAAGAAGCACAAGCTGGAATCAAGATTGCCAGGAGAAATATCAATAACTTCAGATATGCACATGACACCACCTTTAAGTGAAGAAGAATTAAAGAGCTTCTTCATGAAAATGAAAGAGGAGAGTGAAAAAGTTGGCTTAAAGCTCAACATTCAGAAAACTAAGATCATGGTATCTGGTCCCATCACTTCATGGCAAATAGATGGGGAAACAGTGAAAACAGTGGCTGACTTTTGGTGGGGGGGCTCCAAAATCACTGCAGATGGTGACTGTAGCCATGAAATTAAAAGACGCTTACTCCTTGGAAGGAATGTTATAACAAACCTAGACAGCATATTTAAAAGCAGAGACATCACTTTGTCAACAAAGGTCCATCTAGTCAAGGCTATGGTTTTTCCAGTAGTTATGTATGTATGTAAGAGTTGGACTATAAAGAAAACTGAACACCAAAGAATTGATGCTTTGAACTGTTGTGTTGGAGAAGACTCTTGAGAATCCCTTGGACTGCAAAGAGATCCAACCAGTCCATCCTAAAGGAGATCAGTCCTGAGTGTTCATTGGAAGGACTGATGTTGAAGCTCAAATTCCAATACTTTGGCCACCTGATGTGAAGAACTGACTCATTGGGAAAGACCCTGATGCTGGGAAAGATTGAAGGCAGGAGGTGAGGGGGATGTCCAAGGATAAGATGGTTGGATGGCATCACCAACTCAATGAACGTGAGCTTGGGTAAACTCCAGGAGTGGTGATGGACAGGGAGGCCTGGCATGCTGTGGTCCATGGGGTCACTAAGAATTGGACATGACTGAGTGACTGAACTGAACTGAACTGATGTAACTGTCCAGTTATGAAACAAATCTGTCATTTAATTTTGTCAGGCAAGTCATAGCTCTCACTGCCTGATTAACATCAGAATGAACTTGACCTTAGTTTGTTGGGGTCTAGTCATCTTGGTAAATAGGCTAATATTATTGCTACTGTTTAATGCCAAGGTCTCTTTGCAGAAAGATTTTAATATCATGTTTGTTTCGGTTTCATTTGAAATTGTAAAGGAGATTTTAAATGTTACAAATTACCTATGGAATCTAAGTTAATCAGTTTAGCTTCACAAATTTTTGTTTGTTTGTTTGTTTGTTTTTTAATTTTTTATTTTTTGGCTGCAGCAGATCTTAGTTGCAGCACACAGGATTTTTGTTGCTGAGTGTGGGATCTTAGTCACAGCATGTGGGATCTAGTTCCCTGACCAGGGATTGAACCCAGGCCTCCTGCATCGGAAGTAGGAATCTTAACCACTGGGCTATCAGGGAAGTCTCCCTAGCTTCACAAATTTTAATACATCAAGTTTTATCCTTACTCCACATAATCACAAATGTATGTAAATGTAATTGATTTCAAAAGACTGGAAGAAAATGAGCCAATATTTTAAGAGTTACCTCTAAATCCTGAAGAAGTTTTCTATAGTTTCTAGATTTTCCATAATGAAAACATATCACTTTCAGGAGTACAGAAAGAAATTTTTGTAGAGTGGAAACCAGATATTTTAAAATTCAGTGTAATGCACACACATTGTTCAAAAGTCAAATTTGTCCCAAATGACTAATAATGAAATTAATACTCTGTTCTTCACTCTCACCCTGTCTTAATTCCCCAAAGTCAACCCACTAACTCTATATCTTGGTTATTCTGTAGTTACATCAAAATTCTGTATTTCTTCTATGATTCTACAGTATATGTGAGTTTATATACAATGTCTGAATTTGTCCATTTTAGATATTCAAGTTGCTGCTATAAGATTTAGCTCACTTATATCACCTCACATCGATCTTCCCCAAGTTCCCAGTGTAATTATAACACATATTTAGTTCTCTATTGTTTGGCTATCTTTGAAATTTTAGGCAGTAAACATATACCAAATATAATCTGTCTCTTAAAATCCCCTTGAGTATAAAGAGAACACTGATGCTCTTAGACTTATCTTTATAGCTCTGCTGTCTACCTTTTCTGGCATTCCAATCATAGGGCATTCCAGGTGACAACATTTACATTCAGTTCTGTAATTAAAATTAAATCTTCCATGCTTTCTCTATCAGTTCATTTTAAAATTTGAAGACTAATAACAACGTTATACATTATTGTGACTTTGTGAGCATTATTCACGGAGGAGTCAAGTGGTATTCTGTGAAGTTAACTTTCTCCTTATACTTGTTTTAGTTTCTTCTAATTCTCACACTATTTTTAAATTTTCCATGACAACAGATATTCTACAACGTCTCCTTTTGTCTCAGGAGACCTCTCTCCCAGAGCCATTTGTCCTCCTGCTTTGACCGGGATTGTACGTTCTCCAGGTACAGTGGACACTGTGGCTGATTCCCCAAATCCATTCCATCGCAGACAACGACTGAGGAGACAGTCACGTCCCTCACTAGACTGAGCACACATCCTCAGTGAGGATGTTCCCAAACACCCTTCCCAAAGTTCCAGCAGTCTACAACACTTCCTATTCCCTCCTCTACTTTATTTATCGCGCCAACACATATCACTTTATAGCATAGTTTCTTCTCATCTCTTCACCTGAATGCAAGCTCTATGAAGGCAGGAAATGGCATTCCATTCCATTTCTATTTCCTTTATTTTCTATTAATATTTTTTCCTAGTGCTGAAAATAGTGCCTGTCTAATGAAAGAATCAAATGAAATGAGCTAAATGAAAGAATCAAAATAACTCCATCTTCCTTGCTAGAACTCTTTCAGCAAAGGGTAACCCCCATAGACCAGTTTGGGCTAATGAATTGTGAGGGGATACTTGCTGGAAAAGAAAAACCAGTCCTTTTCCCACTAGAAATGAAAAAAGAAGCATTTGATCAAGTTGCTTCAGGCAGCCAGGTATCATCAGGAGGAAAAGCATCTTTGTGCTAAGTTCCTACAGTCGTGTCCGACTCTTTGTGACCCATGAACTGTAGCCCACCAGGCTCCTCTCTCCATGGGGTTCTCCAGGCAAGAATATTGGAGTGGGTTGCCATGCCCTCCTCCAGGGGATCTTCCCGACCCAGAGATTGAACATGCATCTCTTATGTCTTCCGCATTGGCAGGCAGGCTCTTTACCACTAGTGCCACCTGGGAAGCCCCCTAGCTTTAGGATGAAGGTAATACCAGGAATGACAGAGCAGAAAGATGGTAAAAAAAAAAAAAAGACTGGATCTTTGTTGATCTATGAACCATTAAATCAATTTGGGAGACCTCCCTATCTTCACTTTTTATTTAAGCCAACTTGAGTTGGATATTTCTTTACTTGCAAAGAATCTCACCAGTTACTTTAGTTCTGCTGCATACCTGACATCATAGGAGCTCCCTTCACTGCCTTTCTGAACCTGAGTCACGCTTTTATGTACTCTATGTCTTCTTTGGTTTACTTGCCAGTTTTACTGGGATGCATACTGGATAACATTCTGAGAGGTAATTTTTTTCTAGGCCCTTGAATGTCTTAAAAAGTTTTCATTTATCCCTTCATTGATGACTTGGGTAGGTATTGGACTCAAGGTTGAAATTTTTAATGTCTCTGAATTTTGAAAACATCAGTCAAATTGCCTATTGATGGGCTAATTGATGGGATGTTTGGGTGATCTGGTTTTACTCTGAAAAACAGGATTGCCACATCTAGCAAGTAAAAATATAGGATATCCAACTAAGTTTGCATTTCAGATAAACAAGGAAATTCTAGAAATAAAAAAAATTACTTATTGTCTATTTGAACTTCAACATTAACTAGCTGTCCTATATTTTATGTTAACACTATTGGCACACTTTTAGGATATTCTTTTATCCTTAACATTCTGAAATTTCACAGTATTTCTGGTTGTGAGTCTTTAAAAAAAAAAAAAAAAAACTCTTTATATTAGTGCTTGAGCCCCAAGAAAGAGAGTATGATTATTATTGACATGCTGCTGCTGCTGCTGCTAAGTCGCTTCAGTCATGTCCGACTCTGCACAACCCCATAGACCACAGCCCACCAGGCTCCCCCATCCCTGGGATTCTCCAGGCAAGAACACTGGAGTGGGTTGCCATTTCCTTCTCCAATGCATGAAAGTGAAAAGTGAAAGTGAAGTCGCTCATTCGTGTCCAACTCTGTGCGACCCCATGGACTGCAGCCCACCAGGCTCTTCCGTCCATGGGATTTTCCAGGCAAGAGTACTGGAGTGGGGTGCCCTTGCCTTCTCCTATTATTGACATAATAATGTTTAAATGATGAGTCACCATCGCTTCCATGCTCTGGCTGTCTATCAGCTTGTGTCTGCGGAACAGGAACAAGAAAAAAAAAATGTAAAAAGTTTCATCAGTCTTAGGGTTTGAAAATCTTTAGAGTAATTATCAGAGTGGAAGCACGAAATGACTATATCCTATTTCATACACAGCCTGGTTGTCTAGTAGAGTTGTCTGGTTTCAAAACTTGCCACCCAACTAGCATTTCATACAAGTATCAGTGAACAATCAAAAGTTCAGGCTGAAGAGCCTTGTTTTATAAGAGTGAATACTCTGGACACATCCCAAATTTACCATGTAATTGCTCCACAGTGAACACAGCACAGAGATACACTGTCTCCAAAGGAGAAAATGATTTGCTTGTGAGATGCATATTTCCTGTGGTTATCTGTGGGTGAACTAGACAAAAAGTAAGTGAAGAGATGAAAGATAAGTCATCACTTTGCAAAGTAGTGGTAAAATCAAGCAAGGTAAAACCGGTTTAAAGAAACTCGGACAACTATAGAGTTGAGAGAGAAATTTTTAAATTTGACTTTAGAATCAGTGAATGGGACATAACCTTAGAAGTTATCTAGGTCAGCCCCCCTTTTATAGGTGACACTACCCAGGCTAACAGAGTTGAAGAGACTTGCCCAGAGTCACAGAACCAGCTTAAACCAGTTCCCCTGATTCCCAGTTCAGTGTTTACTCCCCTCCATTGCTGCTGTGCATTGGGACCTATTGCACAACAGCCCTATTTAATCATCCTGACAGCAATCCTGAAAATGATAAACTTTCTCTGCAACAATCTGACTCAGCTCAGGGTAGCAGCTTCACCAAATGCCCCATTAAACTGCAGTGAACTCCAAGGGGAGGTGAAAAAAAAGGGAGGGGGGTGGTGGTCCAGAGGGCCTGGAAAAGTTTCTCCTAACCAAAAATATTGCCCACACCCACATGCCTGTGTGCCTGAAATTAAACATTGACAATGTCTGCTGTAATGCAAATTATTATCTGTAACAGCTTGCTTGGATCTCTAGAGAGGCTCCTTAACAAAGAAGAAGGTCTTAATGGTATATGACACCAGATAAATACATTGTGATTGGACATGGTAGAATGATTAGACAGTGGTCTGAACTGTATTAGGACCCATCAGGTACAAATAGCAGCAGGTGCCTACTTTACCATCATCATTTCAAATCAGAACAAAGCAAAAGATTGCTTTGTGCTCTAATCATTTCCCTGTCATCAGATTTCACTTTTGGTGCCTGATGTCATGGTAAGGTATTTTAGTAGACCCAGTTTCCTTGATTACTTGAATAATTCACATTTTGATTCTGAATATGGGATGTTTTCTGCAGAACAAAGGCCCTTTAAATGGCAATTTTGATTTCAGTTTTGAGACTCAGTTTGTCTGGACTCAAACTTAAAAATATATTTCCCACACCTTAAGGTCATTTGCCTTCTTCTCCTTGTGGTCAAGAGTTAAGGAAGATAAAGATCAAAAGGTAACCATTTGTTTTTGTTAATGAAGAGGTAGTTTTAACCAGAGCTGATGTAATGATAGTTAGGAGGCCAAGGGCAGATTGCCATGCCTTGTTAAGAAACAACTGCAATGGAAAGGTGGAGAAAAATTAACGCAGATAACCTTTTAGGAAGGTTGACTATGACCAAAAAGAGAAAGTCATTTATTGAAATGTTTGGATGGATATTGATTGACTGGTTGATTTTAAAGGGCATGGGGGAGACATGAGCATTTCTATTACCTGGGAGGGGTGAGTCAGGTCTCAGATTCTTCATCCAAATATTGCAGAAATGTTAATATAACTGTAAACAAAAACTGTCCAAGGTCATCCAGCCAACTGACCAAAGCATCAGAATTAAAATCCTGGTCTTTCAACAGCTTGTTTTCTTGGGCACATGAGGTCTCTCCATTTTGCAACTGTTTCTGATTTCAGTGGGTCATGGGAGGATGAAGGTGGTCATTTCTGTACAACTGCACTTGTAAAGAGCTATAAAGTCTTCTTGGGCAGGGAAGGGATAAGGAAAGTAAATACTTGATTAAGTTAACATTTTCCATTTGACAGACACCAGGCTAAGTGCTTTACCTAAATAAGTTATTCAACCCTCACAGCAACATATGAAGCAGATAAAGTTATTATCCTTTCACAGACAAAGAAATTGTAGCTCAAAGAGATTTAGTAATTCGCCTGAAATCACATCAGCAAAAGCCAAATTAAAAAACTGTGGGTTTTAACCACTAGATTATCCCATCTCTCACAAGAATGTAGAGTCATACTGATTTAACATCACAATTAGTTAGTCATATTTTTAAATATCACAACTCATTTTTTCTAGGCATAGTCATATTTTTGTCCTATTTCATTTTATTTTCAGGAAATGCTGAAGACAACTGAGAACATCAACTCCATTTGAGAATAGGGGTAATGAAACACATTCTCTCTCTGTCCTCTGCTCCCACCTCTCTCTCGTACACACACATACACACATACACACACCATTAGGGAGGGAAGCCCATTAGAACAGAACTAACAGAGCCTAGATATAGATAGCTCAGTGGCCAAATTTGCCACAGAGCTGCCAGGACCCTTATGAGAAGAGATTCAGTCCTTTGCTGTTTTTAGCCAGTCGCACCTGGTGTCCAGGGTAAAGAAAATAAAACCATTCCATCAAAATGCCAAAATGTAGGCCCTCAAGCAGCTTTATCAGAAGACCAGGTGAGAGGATTCATAAATAATAACTAGGAAAACTATTTCTAAGTGGAACAAACTCTTAAAATAATAAATGCAGCAGATCTTGACCACTACAAGAATTCTTTCCTCTTCCAAGTGAACTACAGTGAGTCTCTTGCCATCATAGGGCTCTGTGCTGAGATGAGAATTTGCAATTAGCTTTAAGAATAAAAGAGTAAGTACAAATTGGACCCATATAGCCTTGATGCATAACATACCACTTAAAAGACAGTATCCATCAGTTATATATCAGTCTTTAGTGTGAAGAACAAAGGTCAGCCTAGGTATGGTTTGTTGATAATTTTTGTGAAAGAGCTATGTCTTATTCATCTTTGCATCCCCAGCACCCAGCATAATGTCTAGCATATTGTTAGTGCCCAATAAGTTTTGTTTAGTGATTAATGAATGTTCAGTTCAGTTCAGTTCAGTCGCTCAGTCGTGTCTGACTCTGTGACCCCGTGAATCGCAGCACGCCAGGCCTCCCTGTCCAACACCAACTCCCGGAGTTCACTCAAACTCACATCCATCGAGTCAGTGATGCCATCCAGTCATCTCATCCTCTGTCGTCCCCTTTTCCTCCTGCCCCCAATCCCTCCCAGCATCAGTCTTTCCCAATGAGTCAACTCTTCACATGAGGTGGCCAAAGTATTGGAGTTTTAGCTTTAGCATCAGTCTTTCCAAAGAACACCCAGGACTAATCTCCTTTAGAATGGAGTGGTTGGATCTCCTTGCAGTCCAAGGGACTCTCAAGAGTCTTCTCCAACACCACAGTTCAAAAACATCAATTCTTCAGTGCTCAGCTTTCTTCACAATCCAACTCTCACATCCATACATGACTACTGGAAAAACCATAGCCTTGACTATTAGCCAGGACATAATGATGCCATGTCTGCCACTTTGCTCCAATTCTCTAAAACTAAGGAATATATTTATGATTCAGTTCAGTTCAGTCACTCAGTCATATCCGACTCTTTGCAACCCCATGAATTGCAGCACGCCAGGCCTCCCTATCCATCACCAACTCCCGGAATCCACCCAAACCCATGTCCATCGAGTCGATGATGCCATCTACCCATCTCATCCTCTGTCGTCCCTTTCTTCTCCGGCCCTCAATCTTTCCCAGTATCAGGGTCTTTTCCAATGAGTCAGCTCTTCGCATCAGATGGCCAAAGTATTGGAGTTTCAGCTTCACCATCAGTCATTCCAATGAACACCCAGGACTGACCTCCTTTAGGATGGACTGGTTGGATCTCCTTGCATTCCAAGGGACTCTCAAGACTCTTCTCCAACACCACAGTTCAAAAGCATCAATTCTTCAGCGCTCAGATTTCTTTACAGTCTAACTCTCATGTCCATACATGACTACTGGAGAAATCATAGCCTTGACTAGAAGGACCTTTGTTAGCAAAGTAATGTCTCTGCTTTTTAATGTGCTATCTAGGTTGGTCATAACTTTCCTTCCAAGGAGTAACTGTCTTTCAATTTTATGGCTGCAATCACCATTGCAGTGATTTTGGAGCACCCCTCAAAAAGGTCAGCCACTGTTTCCCCATCTATTTGCCATGAAATGATGGGACCAGATGCCATGATCTTAGTTTTCTGAATGTTGAGCTTTAAGCCAACATTTTTACTTTCCTCTTTCACTTTCATCAAGAGGCTCTTTAGTTCTTCTTCACTTTCTGCCATAAGGGTGGTGTCATCTGCATATCTGAGGTTATTGATATTTCTCCTGGCAATCTTGATTCCAGCCTGTGCTTCATCCAGCCCAGCGTTTCTTATGATGTACTCTGCATATAAGTTAGGATTTACTCTACATATAAGTTAGTCTGCATATGTTTAGGATTATGTTAATCAGATATACTTAGTTGGATGAAGGGAACACTGGATTGACATCAAAAAATTCTAGCCTGAATTTCCTAGGGAATTGCCTCAACTTTTAACTTACATGGTTTTTAGCATTCTGATTTAATGGAAGCAATCCCATTATTAATGGATGAGTTTCTAGATCAACTTGTAAAATTCAGTCAGTTCAGTTATTCAATCATGTCCAGCTGTTTGCAGCACCATGGACTACAGCACGCCAGGCTTCCCTGTCCATCACCAACTCCCAGAGCTTACTCAAACTCATGTCCATAGAGTCAGTGGTGCCATCCAACTATCTCATCTCTGTCATCCCCTTCTCCTCTTGCCTTCAATTTTTCCCAGAATCAGGGTCTTTTCAAATGAGTCAGTTCCTTGCATCAGGTGACCAAAGAATTGGAGTTTCAGCTTCAGCATCAGTCCCTCCAATGAATATTCAGGACTGATTTCCTTTAGGATGGACTGGTTGGATCTTCTTGCAGTCCAAGGGACTCTCAAGAGTCTTCCTGTACACCACAGTTCAAAAGCATCAATTAAAACCTTCTGCACAACAAAAAGAAACTATAAACAAGGTGAAAAGACAGCCTTCAGAATGGGAGAAAATAATAGCAAATGAAGCAACTGACAAACAACTAATCTCAAAAATATACAACCAACTCCTGCAGCTCAACTCCAGAAAAATAAACGACCCAGTCAAAAAATGGGCCCAAGAACTAAACAGACATTTCTCCAAAGAAAACATATAGATGGCTAACAAACACATGAAAAGATTCTCAACATCACTCACTATCAGAGAAATGCAAATCAAAACCACAATGAGGTACCATTTCACGCCAGTCAGAATGGCTGCGATCCAAAAGTCTACAAGCAATAAATGCTGGAGAAGGTGTAGAGAAAAGGGAACCCTCTTACACTGTTGGTGGGAATGCAAACTAGTACAGCCACTATGGAGAACAGTGTGGAGATTCCTTAAAAAACTGGAAATAGAACTGCCATATGACCCAGCAATCCCACTGCTGGGCATACACACTGAGGAAACCAGAAGGGAAAGAGACATGTGTATCCCAATGTTCATCGCAGCACTGTTTATAATAGCCAGGACATGGAAGCAACCTAGATGTCCATCAGCAGACGAATGGATAAGAAAGCTGTGATACATATACACAATGGAGTATTACTCAGCCATTAAAAAGAATACATTTGAATCAGTTCTAATGAGGTGGATGAAACTGGAGCCGATTATACAGAGTGAAGTAAGCCAGAAAGAAAAACACCAATACAGTATACTAACGTATATATATGGAATTTAGAAAGATGGTAATGATAACTTTGTATGTGAGACAGCAAAAGAGACCCAGATGTATAGAACAGTCTTTTGGACTCTGTGGGAGAGGGAGGGAAGGGGATGATTTGGGAGAATGGCACTGAAACATGTATAATATCATATAAGAAATGAATCGGCAGTCCAGGTTCGATGCAGGATACAGGATGCTTGGGGCTGGTGCACTGAGATGACCCAGAGGGATGGTACAGGGAGGGAGGTGGGAGGGGGGTTCAGGATTGGGAACACGTGTACACCCATGGCAGATTCATGTTGATGTTTGGCAAAACCAATACAATATTGTAAAGTAATTAGCCTCTAATTAAAATAAATAAATTTAAAAAGAAAACAAAACAAAACAAAAGCATCAATTCTTTGGCACCCAGCTTTCTTTATGGTCCAACTCACATCCATATATGACTACAGGAAAAACCATAGCTTTGACTAGTTGGACCTTTGTTGGCAAAGTAGGTCTCTGCTTTTGAATATGCTATCTAGGTTGGTCATAACTTTCCTCCCAAGAAGTAAGAGCCTTTTAATTTCATGGCTGCAGTCACCATCTTCAGTGATTTTGGAGCCTCAAAAAATAAAGGTCTGTCCTTGTTTCCACTGTTTTCCCATCTACTTGCCATAAAGTGATGGGACCAGATGCCATGATCTTAGGTTTTTGAATGATGAGTTTTAAGCCTGCTTTTTCACTCTCCCCTTTCACTTTCATCAGGAGGCTTTTTAGTTTCTCTTCGCTTTCTGCCATAAGGGTGGTGTCATCTGCATATTTGAGATTATTGATATTTCTTCTGTCAATCCTGATTCCAGCTTGTGCTTCACCCAGCCCAGCATTTTGCATGATGTATTCTGCATATAAGCTAAATAAGCAGCTGACAATATACAGCTTTGATGTACTCCTTGTAAAATTACTTTATCTGAATATAGAAAAGTAATGGCATTCAATATTATTACAGACCTGTTTTCCCATTGTAATCATTCTTACTTGGCAACATTTATTTGAAGTTCCAGTCTAAGATGGCAGAAAGAGATTGCCTGCTGTTCAGATTTGGGAATTCATTTGTAATTCTCCACTCTTTCTTGCCTTCCATTACCTGTATTCACCTCCCCACCTTCATCCAAAGAAAGCCTACTTCTCCTGTTTTCTGAGTCTCAGTGAGTGGCACTTGTCGTCTAGCCATTGATTAAAGTCTGACACTTTGGAGTCATTCTCCCCTAGTGTGTCCCCTCACTCCCATCACATAGACCCACATCTACACATACATGTCTAAGAGGCTATCAAGTACTGATGACTATCTCAGCCACTGCTTTAGTTCAGGGCATTATCTTTCTGGACTACTTCATATGGTTTCTGGGTTCCAGAGAGAAGAAATCTGTAAATATGGTAACTCTTCTTGTCATTTCCATGCATATAAAACTTACTTGAATTCATAAGTTAGTATGTATACTCAGGTGAAGACAACACTGAGGTAATAAATAAGACTTTAGTAGTGGATAAAGTCTCCAAAGAAGGACACAATCTTTCATCAGGACCTTGGACAGAACCAACAAACTGCTGCTGCTAAGTCGCTTCAGTCGTGTCCGACTCTGTGCAACCCCAAAGACGGCAGCCCACCAGGCTCCCCCGTCCCTGGGATTCTCCAGGCAAGAACACTGGAGTGGGTTGCCATTTCCTTCTCCAAGGCATGAAAGTGAAAATGAAAGTGAAGTCGCTCAGTCGTGTCCGACTCTTAGCGACTCCATGGACTGCAGCCCACCAGGCTCCTCCATCCATGGGATTTTCCAGGCAAGAGTACTGGAGTGGGGTGCCATTGCCTTCTCCGAGAACCAACAAAGGTAGCTGATAAGTAGAACTAGCCAAGTTCTGTCAAAACCAGGATTATAAACATGCAAATACTGGAAAGAAGTCAGGTTAGACTTTTCCAGCCACAAGTTGTCTTTCTGATCCTTAAATGCTTCAAGTCCAGTCCTGTGACAGGTTTTGCACCAGATGTTTTCCTTGATAGCAACGCTCTTCCCCCATATCTTTGCATTGCTGTCACCTTCTCACCATTCAGGTCTCAATCCAAATGACTGTGCAGTACAGCCTTCCCTCAATCACTCCTATCCCATTTCCCCATTTTACTTTCTTAATAACAATCATCACTGCTTGAAACTGTGTTATTTATTCATTTGTTTACATGACTATTGTCTCCCTAGGCTTCACAGAGAGTAAGCTTTGTGAGTGAATGGACCATGCCTATGTGATTAACAAAGAGGGCAGACACCCTGAAACCATAATCACAGAAAACTAGCCCATCTGATCACATGGACCACAGCCTTGTCTAACCCAATGAAACAAAGCCATGCTGTGTGGGGCTACCCAGGACAGGCGGGTCATGGTGGAGAGGTCTGACAGAATGTGGTCCACTGGAGAAGGGAATGGCAAACCACTTCAGTATTCTTGCCTTCAGAACCCCAAGAACAGTATGAAAAGGCAAAATGATAGTATACTGAAAGAGGAACTCCCCAGGTCGGTAGGTGCCCAATATGTTAGTGGAGATCGGTGGAGAAATAACTCCAGAAAGAATGAAGGGATGGAGCCAAAGCAAAAACAATACCCAGTTGTGAATGTGACTGGTGATAGAAGCAAGGTCCAATGCTGTAAAGAGCAATATTGCATAAGAACATGGAATGTCAGGTCCATGAATCAAGGCAAATTAGAAGTGGTCAAACAGGAGATGGCAAGAGTGAATGTCAACATTCTAGGAATCAGCAAACTAAAATGGACTGGAATGGGTGAATTTAACTCAGATGACCATTATATCTACTATTATGGGCAGGAATCCCTTAGAAGAAATGGAGTAGCCATCATGGTCAACAAAACAGTCTGAAATGCAGTACTTGGATGCAATCTCAAAAAAGACAGAATGATCACTGTTCATTTCCAAGGCAAAACATTCAATATCACAGTAATCCAAGCCTATGCCCCAACCAGATACTGAAGAAGCTGAAGTTGAATGGTTCTATGAAGACCTAAAAAACCTTTTAGAACTAATACCCCAAAAAAGATGTCTTTTTCATTATAGGGGACTGGAATGCAAAAGTAAGAAGTCAAAAAACACCTGGAGTAACAGGCAAATTTGGCCTGGAGTACGGAATAAAGCAGGGGAAAGGCTAATAGAGTTTTGCCAAGAAAACGCACTGGTCATAGCAAACACCTTCTTCCAACAACACAAGAGAAGACTCTATACATGGAAACCACCAGATGGTCAATACCGAAATCAGATTGATTATCTTCTTTGCAGCCAAAGATGGAGAAGTTCTATACAGTCAGCAAAAACAAGACCAGGAGCTGACTATGGCTCAGATCATCAACTCCTTATTGCCAAATTCAGACTTAAATTGAAGAAAGTAGGGGAAACCACTAGACCATTCAGGTATGATCTAAATCAAATCCCTTATGATTATACAGTGGAAGTGAGAAATAGATTTAAGGGCCTAGATCTGATAGATAGAGTGCCTGAAGAACTATGGATGGAGGTTCGTGACATTGTGCAGGAGACAGGGATCAGGACCATCCCCATGGAAAAGAAATGCAAAAAAGTAAAATGCCTGTCTGAGGAGGCCTTACAAATAGCTGTGAACAGAAAAGAAGTGAAAAGCAAAGGAGAAAAGGAACTATATAAGCATCTGAATGAAGAGTTCCAAAGAATAGCAAGGAGAGATAAGAAAGCCTTCCTCAGCGATTAATGAAAAGAAATAGAGGAAAACAACAGAATGGGACAGATTAGAGATCTCTTCAAGAAAATTAGAGATACCAAGGGAACATTCATGCAAAGATGGGCTTGATTAAGGACAGAAATGGTATGGACCCAACAGAAACAGAAGATATTAAGAAAAAGTGGCAAGAATACACAGGAGAACTGTATAAAAAAGCTTCACAACCCATATAATCACGATGGTGTGGTCACTCACCTAGAGGCAGACATCCTGGAATGTGAAGTCAAGTGGCCCTAAGAAAGCATCACTACGAACAAAGCTAGTGGAGGTGATGGAATTCCAGTTGAGTTCTTTCAAATCCTGAAAAATGATGCTGTGAAAGTGCTGCACTGAATATGCCAGCAAATTTGGAAAACGCAGCAGTGGCCACTGGACTGGAAAAGGTCAGTTTTCATTCCAATCCCAAAGAAAGGCAATGCCAAAGAATGCTCAAACTACCGCATAATTGCACTCATCTCACACGCTAGTAAAGTGATGCTCAAAATTCTCCAAGCCAGGCTTCAGCAATATGTGAACTGTGAACTTCCAGATGTTCAAGCTGGTTTTAGAAAAGGCAGAGGAACCAGAGATCAAATTGCCAACATCTGCTGGATCATCGTAAAAGAAAGAGAGTTCCAGAAAAACATCTATTTCTGCTTTTATTGACTATGCCAAAGCCTTTGACTGTGTGGATCACAATGAACTGTGGAAAATTCTGAAGGAGATGGGAATACCAGACCACCTGACCTGCCTCTTGAGAAACCTGTATGCAGGTCAGGAAGCAATAGTTATAACTGGACATGGAACAACAGACTGGGTCCAAATAGGAAAAGGAGTACATCAAGGCTGTGTATTGTCACCCTGCTTATTTAACTTCTATGCAGAGTACATCATGAGAAATGCTGGGCTGGAAGAAGCACAAGCTGGAATCAAGGTTACTGGGAGAAGTATCAATAACCTCAGATATGCAGATGACACCACTCTTATAGCAGAAAATGAAGAGGAACTGTAAAGCCTCTTGATGAAAGTGAAAGGAAAATGAAAAAGTTGACTTAAAGCTCAATATTCAGAAAACTAAGATCACGGCATCCAGTCCCATCACTTCATAGCAAATAGATGGGAAAACAGTGGAAATAGTGTCAGACTTTATTTTGGGGGGCTCCAAAATCACTGCAGATGGTGACTGCAGCCATGAAATTAAAAGACGCTTACTCCTTGGAAGGAAGGTTATGACCAACCTAGATAGCATATTGAAAAGCAGAGACATTACTTTGCCAACAAAGGTCCATCTAGTTAAGGATATTTTTCCAGTGGTCATGTATGGATGTGAGATTCAGACTGTGAAGAAAGCTGAGTGCCGAAGAATTGATGCTTTTGAACTGTGGCGTTGGAGAAGACTCTTGAGAGTCCCTTGGACTGCAAGGAATTCCAACCAGTCCATCCTAAAGGAGATCAGTCCTGGGTGTTCATTGGAAGGAATGATGCTAAAGCTGAAACGCCAATACTTTGGCCACCTGATGCAAAGAGCTGACTCATTGGAAAAGACCCTGATGCTGGGAGAGATTGGGGCCAGGAGGAGAAGGGGACGACAGGATGGATAGCATCACCAACTCGATGGACATGAGTTTGAGTGAACTCCGGGAGTTGGTGACAGACAGGGAGGCCTGATATGTCTCGATTCATGGGGTTGCAAAGAGTAGGACATGACTGAGTGACCGAACTGAACTGAACTGATGTGATTAACTGTCATGTATATTTAGTGTTTAAAACATACCTGACACGTAGGAGGCAGCCTATAAATATTTGACAAATGGGAAAATGAAATAAGACATGCAATGAGAACAGGCAATTAGATTTGAGGTTTAGGAGACTAGTGAGGACCTTGAACTGAGCAGTTGGAGCTAATATCAGACACTAATTATTGAGTTTGGAGAAATAGGATTCAAGATGCCATGTATAGATTTTTGTTCGCACGACCCATGTAGGACCAAACATCACACACACTCATTGGGTGTCATGCATGCCAATACTACATTTTAATCTCTAGAATAGTTGATATAGCTTGAATAAAAGCAAGACAGCCCTTATTTTGATCTCTGCAAAAGGAACAACACTTTACCCTTCATTTCCTCTAGAAAGGGATTTTTATTTTCTCAATGGCATTAAGTGGGAACTGACCAAGCAAATCAAAGGGTGGGTTGTTTGACTACTCCAGAGGTCAGTGAGTTCGGACTATTTCCCTTGAGCCCTCACTTTCAGAATTCTTAGAAATGAGAGAGTCCTGTGGCTTGGAGTCTTGGGTCTTGCCATTTGTCTCTGCAAATGGAGAAAGCACACAAATGGTGGTAGGATTAGCATAGCACGCAAACTGTATGTCCAGGATTTTAATCAGGTACACATGTTTCATTTGGCCAATGCAGAGGTTTTAAATGTTTTTGATTAATCACCAACATTTTAAAAATCAGAAGATTTCATTTAAACAAAGATTTCCAGCCTCTCTTAGAAATACAGAAGTTCTAGAAATATTAGCCCTTGATTTCCCACATGACAAAAATCACCTAACATGGAGTGGCAGCTGCCCCCTTCAAATAGGACTTGTAGTCTCAACACCACCACTGTCTCCAGTACTCCACCTACTTCACTCCTTTATCTTAACTACATGGCCCTTGAAGGTATTTGAGTTTGAGGTCCTCCACTATCAAATACAAGAATTAGATGATTCTAAGAATTGGAGACATGGGAATAATTATAAAGGTAAACTATCTATAAAGAATCACAGTGTGCATTTCCCCAAAAAAGCAACTAATTTTTGGTCTATTGCTATGGGCATGAAACTTGTATGTATTATAAGATATTTATGAGGATATTGACACCATTCACACAGTGTCTCCTTAAAAGAAGATGTAAGGAAATTGTGTTTATGTGTATATGTGTTCACACATGCACACAGATATGCATAGAGTAGATACTCAATAAATATTTATTGAATAAAGTAATGAGAGGCTTGAGAACATTCATCAAAATCCTAAGCAATAAAAAATATTATGAACTGCTGCTGCACACCTTACAGCTTATGAACTCACTCTACTTCTCTTTTTTCCACTTATTTTCCCCCAGTTGTAGTCCAAGACTGAGAATCTAATTGAGATATAATTAAAATGTATTAATTAATTGTAAATAGAACTGGTTGATCAAGCATCAGTTAGTCTGTCTGCATTAGTTTGATGTGGTCTGAGAGTGAATTCATTACTATAGTGAAACCAGAACTTCTTGGTTTGGAGATATGGGTTCTGGCCCTGATTCTGCCACTAACTATAGTTCTTTGAATAAGTCACTTGGCTCTCTGGCGAAAGTTTGATCATCCATAAAATTATATGGTCTTCAGGGCTTCTCTCTGCTTTATGATCTCTATTTATGTGAAAAACAAAGACACATCAGAAGTAAGAGGTAGAAACTCAGAGCCAGCAATGTCTAGTACAGAAAGACCAAGAAGAGATTTTTTTTTCCCCCAATAATTAAGACAAGGACGTCTCCAAATGCATGGGCAGCAATCCATAGAGGGACAAGAGTGGAATGTGAACTCATTAGCAGACTGTTGAGTAAAACTCAGGGAGGAAAAGAGAGTAATGGAGGAGTCCAACTGTAGACTAAGAAAATTCTAAAGAAAAAAAAAAAATGGAAAAACTGCTGCTAATTAGGTCATTTAGAAACTGAACAACTGAATGTAATTCTTGCTGAAGCAATAAGAAAACAGCCATGGGATGCATGATAATAACAAGAACACATGCTAATAGACAAAATAGGATCCCCCAAATAACTTAACAAGGCCCATGCAAGCTAGTAGATATCAGGTGGAAAACGGCACCTGAATTTCATGCAGATTTTTTAAATATACTGAGGAAACATGTAGCAAAGGATCAGATAATATTTGCTGAAACAAATTCTGTTATTAAAAACTCTGGTATGCTTCACTATTTAAAAAATTTAATGTGAAAAAAATTAAAAATTTGAAAAAAATCTCAGAAAGATTATTTCTTTTTCCAAAAGAATTCATTGCCGGTATATTTTGTTTCTTTTTTTTTTCCCCACTTTATTTATTTATTTATTTTTGGATGCTAATTACTTTACAATATTGTAGTGGTTTTGTCATACATTGACATGAATCCACCACGGGTGTACATGTGTTCCCCATCCTGAACCCTCCTCCCACCTTCCTCCCCATCGCAAGTCTCAGGGTCATCCCAGTGCACCAGCCCTGAGCACCCTGTATCATGCATCAAATCTGGACTGGCAATCCGTTTCACATATGATAATATACATGTTTCAATGTCATTCTCCCAAACCATCCCACCCTCACCCTCTCCCACAGAGTCCAAAAGACTATTCTATACATCTGTGTCTCTTTTGCTGTCTTGCATACAGGGTTATCATTACCGTCTTTCTAAATTCCATATATATGAGTTAGTATACTGTAGTGGTGAAGAAGACAATGGCAACCCACTCCAGTACTCTTGCCTGGAAAATCCCATGGATGGAGGAGCCTGGTAGGCTGCAGTCCATGGGGTCGCTAGGAGTCAGACACGACTGAGCGACTTCACTTTCACTTTTCACTTTCATGCATTGGACAAGGAAATGGCAACCCGCTCCAGTGTTCTTGCCTGGAGAATCCCAGGGACGGGGGAGCCTGGTGGTCTTTGGGGTCGCACAGAGTTGGACATGACTGAAGCGACTTAGCAGCAGCAGCAGCAGCAGCATACTGTATTGGTGTTTTTCTTTCTGGCTTACTTCACTCTGTATAATCGGCTCCAGTTTCATCCACCTCATTAGAACTGATTCAAATGTATTCTTTTTAATGGCTGAGTAATACTCCATTGTGTATATGTACCACGGCTTTCTTATCCATTCCTCTGCTGATGGACATCTAGGTTGCTTCCATGTCCTGGCTATTATAAACAGTGCTGCAATGAACATTGGGATACACATGTCTCTTTCAATTCTGGTTTCCTCAGTGTGTATGCCCAGCAGTGGGATTGCTGGGTCGTATGGCAGTTCTATTTCCAGTTTTTTAAGGAATCTCCACACTGTTCTCCATAGTGGCTGTACTAGTTTACATCCCTACCAACAGTGTAGGAGGGTTCCCTTTTCTCCACACCCTCTGCAGCATTTATTGCTTGTAGACTTTTGATAGCAACCATTCTGACTGGTGTGAAATGGTACCTCATTGTGGTTTTGATTTGCATTTCTCTAATAATGAGCAGTGTTGAGCATCTTTTCATGTGTTTGTTAGCCATCTATATGTCTTCTTTGGAGAAATGTCTATTTAGTTCTTTGGCCCAATTTTTGATTGGGTCATTTATTTTTCTGGAATTGAGCTGCAGGAGTTGCTTGTATATTCTTGAGATTAATCCTTTGTCAGTTGCTTTGTTTGCTATTATTTTCTCTCATTCTTAAGGCTGTCTTTTCACCTTGTTTATAGTTTCCTTTGTTGTGCAAAAGCTTTTAGAAATCTTTCACCCTTAAAAAAAAAATTGAAACATTTCCTTTGACAAAAATCTTTCATTAACAAACATATAAATGAGGTAGAGTTCAGAATCAATGCTTTATTTAGTCTTGCATTCACCTCGCCTAATGCAGAGTCAGGCACAGATGGACAGTTCAGTAACTTTCAGTGAATGGATTATGTGTGGTTTTCTACTGCTGCATAACAAACCACTGCAATTCAATGGCTTAAAATGACTTTAGCTTTCACAGTTCAAAAGGTTGACTAGGCTCAGTGGGAAGTTCTTCTGGTGGTTTCAGTTGGGTTCTCTCATTTGCTTGCAGTCAGATGACAACTTAGCATGGATTTATCTGGAGGCTCAACCAGGATGCTGGGATGACATGGTCTCTCTCCCTCTCCATAGTCTCAAGTTTCTTCCTCTTTATGTAGACTCTGCATGTGTTCTTTGCAACAGGGAAACAAGTACAAAATCAGAAAACTGCCAGGGCTTCTTAACCATTGTCCATTGGTTAAAATAGATCACTGGGCCAGCCCAGATTCAATGAGTAGGGGAACCACATAAGAATATGAACCAGAGATGTGATTCACTGGGGCATTTTCATAGACTAGCCATGCCAGTTTGCCTTCACTTTGGGCCCTTAACTTCCAAAGAGATAGGAAACAGGTTTAGAGTTATGCAGCTACAAACATAGCCCATTTTAATGAAAATGGAAGAATGACTCAGAGCCAGAACCCAGAGGATAAAACCAAGAGCAGAGGGAAACCATTCCTAAAAAGCAAAATTGTATCTTAATCAAGGACTATCCTCTGCCTTGAGTTAGAGAAATTGGGATATGCACCAGGCTGGATTTTAGAGTTGCTATAAATTAGGAAATGCTCATGTCTCCCTTTTCTCCTTTTTTTGAACAAGGGAGTCTGCTGAAGTTTTTCTGTCTCTTTCACCATTACATGAAAGAGATGGGTTGGGGGTGGGTGGATAACCTGCTCATCTTCACTGGTCTCTGCACCTGAGGAAGTGCATATGAGAAGATGCCTCCTAGCAGTCACATCCATACCAGCACCTGATTTTGTTGACAATATCCTGGAATTTAAACTGATACAATATTAGGATGAGATTTGCAGAGATAAGATTTTTCATGTAGAAAGGCCATGAATCAGTAAGAACCAAAGGATGGTACCTAGTCTCCAAAGATGGCTCCCAATGAACCACATCTCCTTGAATTTACACCATGTGTAGACCCCTCCCTCATTGAAGTTGGGCTTTCCTGGGACTTGATTTAAATGACAGAATACGGCAGAACTGACACTATACCAGCTAGAGCCTAAGTTTTATAGGCCTGGCAGCTTCCACTTTTTTAGTTTTGGAAACCTTGAGCCTTTACATAAGAAGTCTGGCTCTCATTCTGGAAAGACCACATTGAGAGAAGGCATGGAGAGGCCACCCGGAGAGACAGAGGAAGCCACTTAAAGTGGGAAAGAGGAGCAGCTATCCTGGCATCTCAGCCAAGCCTCCATCTAACTACAACTGCATAAGAAAACTGAAGAGTGATCAGCAGAAGAACTGCCCTGATGACCCTAGGCATCCCACAGAAATATGAAAGATAATAAAATCATTGTTCTAAGCCACCAAGTTTTTCAATAGCTTATTAATGCAGCTATAGATAAATAAAACAGTATCCATAAATGAATATGGACAAAGTATCCTATTTAGGGGAGTTACAGTTTCACATACTATCCATAAAATTCTTTTCTCTCTTCAAGAAATATTTACTAAGCCCCTACATCAGTCAACACATCCTTCTTATGTATAAAAGAAAGATTTAGGCTTATGGAAAAACATCTTTAATTGAAAATTGAAATGTTTAGTTGAAAAAAATTTTCATCTATCATTTGCTCCAGCCTCCTCAGGCCTCAGGGGAGATAATTTCAATACATTAGCAACAGGAAACTATTGCAAACTCTTGGGGGAAGAGTGACATGATGGAAATGGTATTTGGAAAAGTTCATTTAGCAGCAGAAAACAGGGTTAGTGGCAGGGTTAGTGAGGCACAATCTTAGATGCAAGTTGATCTGGCTTGAAACCAGGGTAAATGGAAGAGGAAAGAACTTGATTACAGATCTTGAAATTTTGTTGAAAGAGTAAAAGAGAACATGTCCAAGATTATAGAGGCTAGGAGAATAATGGTGACAACAACTAAAGGAAAATGTGGGACACTTGGAAAAGGAGTCATGAATGGGAAGAACAGATCTGTACAGATTTGGATTTAATCATTTGGATAAGAGGACAATTGAAAAGAGCTATCTGATAGGCAGCTGGTATTTAGTTAACTTAAAAACAAAACAAACAAGCAAAAAGACTAGGGCAGCAGACTACAGGTGAGAGAAAGAAAGACAAGGATTCAGGAGATGATGATCTGCTTCTACACTTACACCCTTGGATTCAACATGGCTTTGCTGCACCAGCCAGTGAACCGTGTGGTCTAGGCCACAGTGTCTAGATCTGAGACCTGGAATTCTGCAGACTTATCCAGTCATCCTGCTTCTAATGAAGATCCTACTTCATGTGGGAGGATCCAGGAAACAGAGTGGGGGGCTGAGTGCTAGCAGGGAGCAGATATCAAAGACCAGGCCTCTGTGGAGCAGCCAGTGACAAAGCTAGCAAAATTTGAGCCCAAAGCATATCATTTTCTGACTTCTCCCTCAAAATTATCTTCAAAGTGGTACAATTTCATTACTGATTGTTTTGGACTGAATGTTTGTGTCTCACCTCAAATTTATTTGTTGAAGCCCTAACCCTAAGCATTTTGAACTGTGGTGTTGGAGAAGACTCTTGAGAGTCCTTGGGCTGCAAGGAGATCCAACCAGTCCATTCTGAAAGAGATCAGCCCTGGGATTTCTTTGGAAGGAATGATGCTAAAGCTGAAACTCCAGTACTTTGGCCACCGCATGCAAAGAGTTGACTCATTGGAAAAGACTCTGATGCTGGGAGGGATTGGGGGCAGGAGGAGAAGGGGACGGCAGAGGATGAGATGGCTGGATGGCATCACTGACTCAATGGACGTGAGTCTGAGTGAACTCCGGGAGCTGGTGATGGACAGGGAGGCCTGGTGTGCTGCAATTCATGGGGTCACAAAGAGTCGGACACGACTGAGCAAGTGAACTGAACTGAACTAACCCTAAGCATTAGAAGGTAGGGCTTTGGGGATGTGATTAAATTTAGATGATTTTATAGAGGTGGAACCCCCATGGTGGGACTAGTGCCCTTATAAGAAGAGGAGTAGACATCAGAGTTTCCTTTCTCTACCATGTGTGGATACAGCAACAAGGCAGCCATTTGCAAGCCAGGAAGAGAGCCCTTACCAAGAACCAAACTGGCCAGCGTCTTCACCCAGGACTTACCAGCCTCCAGAACTGTGAGAAACAAATGTTGTTCTTTAGGCCAGCCAGTATGTGGTGTGTTTTATAGCAGACCATGAAGAAAGTAGGGAAAACCACTAGACCATTCAGGTATGACCTAAATCAAATCCCTTATGATTATACAGTGGAAGTGAGAAATAGATTTAAGGGCCTAGATGTGATAGATAGAGTGCCTGATGAACTATGGAATGAGGCTCGTGACATTGTACAGGAGACAGGGATCAAGAACATCCCCATGGAAAAGAAATGAAAAAATCAAAATGGCTCTCTGGGGAGGCCTTACAAATAGCTGTGAAAAGAAGAGACATGAAAAGCAAAGGAAAAAAAGGAACTATATAAACATCTGAATGCAGAGTTCCAAAGAATAGCAAGAAGAGATAAGAAAGCCTTCTTCAGCGATCAATGCAAAGAAATAGAGGAAAACAATAGAATGGGAAAGACTAGAGATCTCCTCAAGAAAATCAGAGATACCAAAGGAACATTTCATGCAAAGATGGGCTCGAAAAAGGACAGAAATAGTATGGACCTAACAGAAGCAGAAGATATTAAGAAGAAATGGCAAGAATACACAGAAGAATTGTACAAAAAAGATCTTCACTACCCAGGTAATCATGATGGTGTGATCACTCACCTAGAGCCAGACATCCTGGAATATGAAGTCAAGTGGGCCTTAGAAAGTATCACTACGAACAAAGCTAGTGGAGGTGATGGAATTCCAGTTGAGCTATTCCAAATCCTGAAAGATGATGCCGTGAAAGTGCTGCACTCAATATGCCAGCAAATTTGGAAAACGCAGCAGTGGCCACTGGACTGGAAAAGGTCAGTTTTCATTCCAATCCCAAAGAAAGGCAATGCCAAAGAATGCTCAAACTACCACACAATTGCACTCATCTCACACACTAATAAAGTTATGCTCAAAATTCTTTAAGCTAGGCTTCAGCAATAGGTGAACCATGAACTTCCTGATGTTCAAGCTGGTTTTAGAAAAGGAAGAGGAACCAGAGATCAAATTGCCAACAACCGCTGCATCATGGAAAAAGCAAAAGAGTTCCAGAAAAACATCTATTTCTGCTTTATTGACTATGCCAAAGCCTTTGACTGTGTGGATCACAATAAACTGTGGAAAATTCTGAAGGAGATGGGAATACCAGACCCATCTCAGGAAGCAAGAGTTAGAACGGGACATGGAACAACAGACTGGTTCCAAATAGGAAAAGGAGTACGTCAAGGCTATATATTGTCACCCTGCTTATTTAACTTCTATGCAGAGTACATCATGAGAAACGCTGGACTGGAAGAAACACAAGCTGGACTCAAGATTGCTGGGAGAAATATCAATAACCTCAGATATGCAGATGACACCACCCATATGGCAGAAGGTGAAGAGGAACTAAAAAGCCTCTTGAGGAAAGTGAAAGTGGAGAGTGAAAAAGTTGGCTTAAAGCCCAACATTCAGAAAACGAAGATCACGGCATCTGTTCCCATCACGTCATGGGAAATAGATGGGGAAATAGTGGAAACAGTGTCAGACTTTATTTTTCTGGGCTCCAAAATCACTGCAGATGGTTAGTGCAGCCATGAAATTAAAAGATGCTTACTCCTTGGAAGGAAAGTTATTTCCAACCTAGATAGCATATTCAAAAGCAGAGACATTACTTTGCCAACAAAGGTCCGTCTAGTCAAGGCTATGGTTTTTCCTGTGGTCATGTATGGATGTGAGAGTTGGACTGTGAAGAAGGCTGAGCACCGAAGAATTGATACTTTTGAACTGTGGTATTGGAGAAGACTCTTGAGAGTCCCTTGGACTGCAAAGAGATCCAACCAGTCCATCCTGAAGGAGATCAGTCCTGGGGTTTCTTTGGAAGGAATGATGCTAAAGCTGAAACTCCAGTACTTTGGCCACCTCATGTGAAGAGTTGACTCATTGGAAAAGACTCTGATGCTGGGAGGGATTGGGGGCAGGAGGAGAAGGGGAAAACAGAGGATGAGATGGCTGGATGGCATCACTGACTCGATGGACGTGAGTCTGAGTGAACTCCGGGAGTTGGTGATGGACAGGGAGGCCTGGTGTGCAGCAATTCATGGGGTCAAAAAGAGTCAGACACGACTGAGCGACTGATCTGATCTGATCTGATCTGATGCTGACTAAAACACTTATCCTTTAAGTAGATACGATATTCTATATGGAAGTGAATTCAGTGAGCTTCCAATAAGTTCATAATGGTTTAGCATAACTGGAAAAGACTCTTGACAATCCCTTGGACAGCAAGGAGACCAACCCAGTCAATCCTAAAAGAAATCAACCCTGAATACTCATTGGAAGGACTGATGTTGAAGCGGAAGCTCCAAAACTTCAGGCACCTGATATGAAGAGCCAATTCATTGGAAAAGACCCTGATGCTGGGAAAGACTGAGGGCAGGAGGGGAAGGGGGTGACAGAGGATGAGATGGTTGGATGGCATCATCGACTCAATGGGCATGAATTTGAGCAAACTCGGAGATAGTGAAAGACAGGGAAGACTGACATGCTGTTGTCCATGGGGTTGCAAAGAGTTGGACATGACTTAGCAACTGAAAAACAACAAAAGCTCCCTTTGGGATCAGTTTGTGTCTCCAACACCTGCGGCACTAGATATTCTTGAATTTAAGCTGTAAAGCAAAAATAAACAATGCTTGTGAAGATGATGAAACAGAACCTGAGTTCCTTTAGTTCTAACATTCTATGTGACCACATGCTTTCTATTTGTGTTTAAAAGCTTAAAACAGTGAAACCTCCCACCCTTGCCTTCTCCCACTGATGATTTGAAAGAATAGCACTGAAACATGTAAATTACCATATGTAAAATAGATAACCAGTGCAAATTCAATGCATGAAGCAGGGAATCCAAAGCCTGTGCTCTGGGACAACCAGAGAGATAGGGTGGGGAGGGGTGTGGGAGGGGCGTTCAGGATGGGGCAGGGGGTAACATGAATACCTGTGGCTGATTCATGTTGATATATGGCAAATCCATCACAATATTGTAAAGTAATTATTCCCCAATTAAATTATTTAATTTAAATAAATAAATAAAACAGTGAAACAGAGTGACCAGGGTGATTATTTGAAAACATGCTCAAATGAATCTGAAATCCAAATACCTCTCCAACGTACTCTTCAAGTGTGGGGTTGGGCCCTTGTGTTTTAAGGGCCCATTCTAGCTACATAATACCATTAAATATCAATAGTATTGCAGTAAGTCTTTAAGTCTTCAGTTCAGTTCAGTTCAGTTCAGTCACTCAGTGTCCGACTCTTTGTGACCCCATGGCCTGCAGCACACCAGGCAGTCCATCAGCAACACCCAGAGTTTACTCAAACTCATCTCCATTGAGTCGGTGATGCCATCCAAACATTTCATCCTCTGTCATCCCCCTCTCCTCTTGCCTTCAATCTTTCCCAGCATCAAGGTCTTTTCAAATGAGTCAGTTCTTCGCACCAGGTGGCCAAAGTATTGGAGTTTCAGTTTCAATATCAGTCCTTCCAATGAACACTCAGGACTGATCTCCTTTAGGATAAACTGGTTGGATCTCCTTGCAGTCCAAGGGACTCTCAAGAGTCTTCTCCAACACCACAGTTCAAAAGCATCAATTCTTCGGCTCTCAGCTTTCTTTATAGTCCAACTCTCACATCCATACATGACCACTGGAAAAACCATAGCCTTGACTAGATGGACTTTTGTTGGCAAAGTGTTGTCTCTGCTTTTTAATATGCTGTCTAGGTTGGTCATAACTTTCCTTCCAAGGAGTAAGCATCTTTCAATTTCATGGCTGCACTCACCATCTGCAGTGATTTTGGAGCCCCCATAAAATAAAGCCTGCCACTGTTTCCCCATCTATTTGCCATGAAGTGATGGGATTAGATGCCATGATCTTAGTTTTCTGAATGTTGAACTTTAGGCCAACTTTTTCACTCTCCTCTTTCACTTTCATCAAGAGGCATTTTAGTTCTTCACTTTCTGCCATAAGGGTGGTATCATCTGCATATCTGAAGTTATTGATATTTCTCCCAGCAATCTTGATTCCAGCTTATGCTTCCTCCAGCCCAGCATTTCTCATGATGTATTCTGCATAGAAGTTAAATAAGCAGGGTGACAATATACAGCCTTGATGTACTCCTTTTCCTGTTTGGAACCAGTCTGTTGTTCCATGTCCAGTTCTAACTGTTGCTTCTTGACCTGCATACAGATTTCTCAAGAGACAGGTCAGGTGGTCTGTTATTCCCATCTCTTTCAGAATTTTCCACAGTTAGATAACAGTTTTTCTTTTCAGTTCAGTTCAGTTCAGTCGCTCAGTCATGTCCAACTCTTTGTGACCCCATGAATCGCAGCATGCCAGGCCTCCCTGTCCATCACCAACTCCCGGAATTCACTCAGACTCACGTCCATCGAGTCAGTGATGTCATCCAGCCATCTCATCCTCTGTCGTCCCCTTCTCCTCCTGCCCCCAATCCCTCACAGCATCAGAGTCTTTTCCAATGAGTCAACTCTTCACATGAGGTGGCCAAAGTACTGGAGCTTCAGCTTTAGCATCATTCCCTCCAAAGAAATCCCAGGGCTGATCTCCTTCAGAATGGACTGGCTGGATCCCCTTGCAGTCCAAGGGACTCTCAAGAGTCTTCTCCAATACCACAGTTCAAAAGTATCAATTCTTCAGTGCTCAGCCTTCTTCACAGTCCAACTCTCACATCCATACATGACCACAGGAAAAACCATAGCCTTGACTAGACGGACCTTTGTTGGCAAAGTAATGTCTCTGCTTTTGAATATGCTATCTAGGTTGGAAATAACTTTCCTTCCAAGGAGTAAGCGTCTTTTAATTTCATGGCTGCAGTCACCATCTGCAATGATTTTGGAGCCCAGAAAAATAAAGTCTGACACTGTTTCCACTATTTCCCCATCTATTTCCCATGACATGATGGGACCAGATGCCACGATCTTCGTTTTCTGAATGTTGAGCTTTAAGCCAACATTTTCACTCTCCACTTTCACTTTCCTCAAGAGGCTTTTTAGTTCCTCTTCACTTTCTGCCATAAGGGTGGTGTCATCTGCAATCTGAGGTTATTGATATTTCTCCCAGCAATCTTGAGTCCAGCTTGTGTTTCTTCCAGTCCAGCGTTTCTCATGATGTACTCTGCATAGAAGTTAAATAAGCAGGGTGACAATATACAGACTTAATGTACTCCTTTTCCTATTTGGAACCAGTCTGTTGTTCCATGTCCAGTTCTAACTGTTGCTTCCTGACCTGCATACAGATTTCTCAAGAGACAGATCAGGTGGTCTGGTATTCCCATCTCTTTCAGAATTTTCCATAGTTTATTGTGATCCACACAGTCAAAGGCTTTGGCATAGTCAATAAAGCAGAAATAGATGTTTTTCTGGAACTCTCTTGCTTTTACGATGATCCAGCAGATGTTGGCAATTTGATCTCTGGTTCCTCTGCCTTTTCTAAAACCAGCTTGAACATCAGGAAGTTCACGGTTCACGTATTACTGAAGCCTGGCTTGGAGAATTTTGAGCATTACTTTACTAGCATGTGAGATGAGTGCAATTGTGTGGTAGTTTGAGCATTCTTTGGCATTGCCTTTCTTTGGGATTGGAATGAAAACTGACCTTTTCCAGTCCTGTGGCCACTGCTGAGTTTTCCAAATTTGCTGGCATATTGAGTGCAGCACTTTCACAGCATCATCTTTCAGGATTTGAAACAGCTCAACTGGAATTCCATCACCTCCACTAGCTTTGTTCATAGTCATGCTTTCTAAGGCCTACTGGACTTCATATTCCAGGATGTCTGGCTCTAGGTTTTTCTTTTAGGAAGGTGTATTTTATTATTATTTACTGGCATATGACAATAATAAAAAAAAGACCAACTCACAGATGGTTTATAATTTTAAAAATTTCCTTGTAAAAAATGCACCCACTCATTTCCTGCACCCAGGGAAAACCATTCATGTGCTTCTTCCTTGGTATGCCAGATAGGGCCTGATTCTCAGAAATAGCATAGCAATGTCTCATTAAACAGCCTCAGTTCTTAGTATGAATGGACACAGACCAGAATGAAAAGACAGATTGGCATGAGGTCACTTCTGCATGATTGTACAATCCACACAGGACTATTTAACTATCAAAGAAATCAAGTAACTTGCCTAATTGCCTAGTTAATGAATTGCTAAATGAGACAGATTTCTGTGTCTCACCAATATGTATTTTCTCTCTTTCCTTGGCACACTACTGGATCATGTTCCCAGTCCCTTTACATCTAGATGGGGCCATTTGACTAGTTCTAGCAATGGAATGAGGCAGGAATTAACTTCTGGCATTTACAGCCCTTAAACCAACCAGACTCTCCATGTTCTTTCTCTTTTCTTGTCTCCTGGCTAGTTGCAGAAGATCCAGTGGAGGACTCAAAGAACACACTAGGTGGAAGGATCCTTGGTCCCTGAATCTCTACATGACTATACATGAGTGTGATCATGCACAAGTTAGCCACCTGGAGGACAAGATACCATCCCAACTGAGCCCTCTTAGGCCTGCCAGCCAGCCAGCTATGCAGATCATCACAGATGTGAGTGAAGTGTGTTAGTTGCTCAACCATGTCCAACTCTTTGCAATCCCATGGACTGTAGCCCACCAGGCTCCTCTGTCCATGGAATTCTCTACGCATGAATACTGGAGTGGGTTCCCACTTCCTTCTCCAGGGCATCTTCCTGACTCAAAGATCAAACCTGATCTCCTGCATTGTAGGCAGATTCTTTACTATCTGAGCCATCAGGGAATCCCACTGCATATGTATAGGGCACCAAATACATAAATATATAGATGAGCAGTGACATAGGAAAGAAATACACCTTTATGGTGTGAAGCCACTGAGATTTTTATGTTTTTATACCATTGAGATTTTATAGCCATTACTTCCACACTGACATAATGCCATGATTGGAATCAAGGCCAGTTTGACTCCAAAGCCTGTGCTCCCAAACAGCACAGAGCATGACTGGTAACAGAGCCCCCCTGCTAGCCCAGTTCACCCACATTACACTTGGCACAGTAGAAAATGTCCCTAAAATCCCAGCCATATGATCCCACCAGTGGCACTGGGCTCCAGGAGAACCCTTAGAGAAATATCTGTGTCAGTTAACTTTTGCTACATAACAAAACACTTCAAAACCAGGTGGCCTACAACAACAACAAAAAGAAAAAGGGGAAACAAAGACATTACTTTGGCTCACAATTTTGATAAGTTGTAGTGTAGGCCTCTTGTGCCTGAGTGGTTCTTGCAGCTTGGGACCATACTCTGCTAATAACAGCTGGGCACTCATACATCTATAATCAGCTGTAGAGTTGACTGGCAATGGGCTAGTCTATGATGGCTCAACTGGGATGGCTTATCTCTGATCATGTGGTATCTCCTCCAGGAACCAAGCTTGTGCTTGATCATTTGGTGGCAGCAGCAGTGGTTGCAAGGCCAGCAAGAGGACTAGCCCCAATATACAGGTGCTTTTCGGGCTGCTCCCTTGGCCAAATCAAGACACGTGACTATGCCAAAAGTCAGCACAGGGGGGCATTATCAAATGCCTGGATACAGGCGGTGGGAACAAATTCAGTCATTACTACAATTAATCTACCCCAATATCCAAGAGTCACTGGGTGGAGACCAGAGCACAGAACAAGTGTATCCTAGATATTAAAGCGCCTCAAATAATTTCTCCCAGTTTCTGACTTCCATACGTGCAGCAATCCCATGGTAATACTGATATAATCTATGAGACAACAGCATCAGTTGGTTGTTTCTTGTGTGTGTGTGTGTGTGTGTGTGTGTGTGTGTTTTAGTTTATTGAAAGCCATGCTTGGGAGGAAATGACCAACTCACTGCTCTTGTGGATGGTTTGGCAGAACCCTGGAGGCAGAGCCTTCTCCATCTGACAGAAGGATGGTTTTTCTGGGTGTGAGGAATCTTCTTCCTGTAAAAAGAAAAATGAGTCATGATAAGAATAGAGTGCCAGACCTCCTTCGTACTCCTCATGTGGAAAGGAGAATGTGACCAAATCCCTGGTGAATACAGCCCTTTTCCTAAGAGGGAAGAGATAAAAGGCTGTCAGGGAGAAGAAAACTGCTATTGAAGCTACTTCCTGGTCTACTCTCTCCTAGAAGTTTCCCTTTTGTCTTGATTTCTATGTTCAAGATCTTCTCTTTGTGGCTTGCTGTTATTTCTATAAAAATGCCTTTCACTTGGCAACATCTTAGCCAAGAAAAGCAAAATATCTACCATGAAAAAACACAGCATGTCTGTCATTCCAGTGACTTAAGGCCAGAGCAATAATGAGTTGTTACAGATTAAATTGTGTTCTCTCAAAATTCATATGTTAAAGTTTTAATCCTCAGTATCTCAGAATATCACCTTATTTGGAAGTAAGAATATTGCAGATGTAATTAGTTAGGATGGGGTCATAGTGGACATTCACACAGAGAACATGCTGTATGATGATAAAACCAGATTGGTGTGATGCAGCAGAAGACAAGAAACACCAAAGACTGGCAGCAAAGCAGCAGAAGCTCGGAGAGAGGCATGGCGACAAAGTTCAGAAGGAACTGACCTCACCACACCTTGGACTTCTGGGCTTCAGAACTATGAGACAAATTTCTGCTCTTTAAGCAGCTTGGTTTGTGGTACTTTGTTATAGCTGTCCTAGCAAACTAATACACCAGTGAACAACCACCCATGTTATGGGCTATTTCAAGCTCATTTTCTTTTTTAATACTTGCCCCCCCAAGACTGTTGGCCCCTGTTCTAGGCTGAACCAGAATGGCCAAAAGCCAGATTCAAATCTGGCTCTCCTGACCCTCTCTATACATTTCCCTTTATTCACTGTTGCTGTGTAATGGTTGCTGGCAAAGGCTGGTGGCAAAGCAAAGGTTGGAGCGGCAATTCTAAAGATAGTCACATCCCCCTTGTGCAATAGATCGGTTTCTGAAAGAATTGGTTCTTAATTGATTCCTTATAAACTCAATGATATTTTAACTGCTCCTTAGCAGTTTCCTATTTAAAGGAGCCCTGTGGGAGATCCTTTTGTTTAGAACAGGGTCTCTTTGGATTGTGAGTTATCACCTGCCTCTCTCCAAATTCATTTGCTTCACGAGTGTAATTTATTTTCATATGAGAGTTTTTTATGAAAGCAGGCCTGCTGCCTTCAATTCTGCACCTCTGCCTCGGCTGGCAGGGGCTCGGTCAATACTGGCTGTTGCCATTGTGGTTAACGATGGTAATGAAGGACACCCACCAGCAGCACTGTCTTTTAAATACACGTGATGTCTGGAATGATTTCCTCCCCTTTCATGCCATTTTGAGCATCCTCAATTTAAAATCACTGCTTGGGTAGAAAAAGGGGAAAACATTTTGTTAAATGCCAACATTTACCTATTAATTACTCCCTAACTATTAGTGAGCTCTGTGCTAATTATTATTCAAAATACCTAGGTGTTTGTAAATTAGCAGGTGTTTCATTGCCTTTTCTGGGTCTGCTTAGGCTGTCTATGCAAAAAGATTCCCCTTAGGGGATGCACATGGTTCACTGGAGATGGGACAGCTGTGGCCAGAGTGACTAGAATCTTACTATTTTAATAACAGCCTCTATTCGGGAATTCAGGTTGCCGAGTTGCCAGTGTTTTCAACTAGTTTCAGGATTCTTTCCTGCAAGTGTTTTTATTATTAACTAATTTGTTAATTTCACAAGCATCATCTGAGTTTGTACTAAGTGCCAGGCACTGTCCTTGAACCTGAGGATGCAGAGGTGAAAAGAACTTTGCCCCCACTCTTTACAACTTCACTGTCCAGTGAGAAGATAAACACGTAAGAGTCAATAAACACAATAATGTGGTGAGTGCTATATTAGAAGGAAGGGGAAAGGCTGGGAGCACAGAAAAAGAATTGCTACACATTGATGGAAATGGCAGAAACCATTTCCCAGAGTTGGGTGGCATTATCACTAAATCTTGAAGGATGAGTAGGAGTATGCCAAATTCATAATATGACAAAGGACATTTCAAGAAAAGGGAATAGTGCACAATGAGATGCAGCTCAGAAAGCCAGGTACTTGGAGACTGGTGGGTGGCTAGACAAGAGAGGTGATGAGGGCACAGCAGGAAGTGTATCTAGAATGATTTTCTGGAGCAAGATTACAAAAGAGCTTGGACATTTTTCTACTAGAAATAGGTAACCATTGGAGGGTTTTATCTTCAAAGGAAGGGTAGCTTGATTAAATTCAGTGGCATGGAAGATGGCCTGAAACGTGAAGAGGCTGGAGACAGGGGCTGAACTAGGAGACAAATACGACAGACAGAGGACTAAGCTAAGGGAGTACCAGTGGAGATGGGAAGAATAGCAATAGTTTAAGCAATAATATCAAGGTCAAATTCTGAAAGTTTGTCACTGGTAAATGAGGGAGAGGAACGGTCTGGGATGACTGCACACCTCAGGCTGGGCATCCAAGGATACTAATGAAAAAGGAGGATGCAGGCAGAAGAACACTCATGTCCAGTATATTTAAAGTGCAGAAATTGCAAGGAAACTTTCAGAAGTGAGAAGTATGCTCACTTCTTCAAGAACAGTTTGGGACCTACTCGCTCATTCTGACCCAGCAGCTCTTAAAAGGCTGCACCTTTAATCAAAAAAACAAACAAATGACATCTCTTCATGTTTGCTTAAAAAGGAAGCACTTGAAAAGGAAGTCTTACCAGTCAACAAAGGAGAGTTTTTTCAGTCAGGTTCTCAGTTACACATAACAGAACTTCCTCTAGCTACCTTAAGCAGAAAAATAATTTATTAAAGATTTTGGGGAATTTCCTTGGTGATCCAGTGAGTAAGAATCCACCGTATAATACATGGGACTCAGGTTCGATCCCTGGTCAGGAAATTAAGATCCCACATGCCTCAGAACAAGTTAAGCCTGCCAGCCAAAACTAAGATCCGACCCAGTCAAATAAATAAATAAATATTAAAAAAAATTAAAATTGGAGGGTTAGCTCAGAAAATCTCTAGAAGGGTCAGAAAGCCAGCCTTGGAGGTGACATGATAAGGTATAATATTTGGACCATACTGATGTCTTCTTTGGAGATCCCACTGAAGGACTTGACACAGCACAGATTTCACACTGCTGACACTGGGACCTGGAAGCCTAAAACCCTGCCTCTGCTGCTCCCAACAGCCAAGTGCCCCACCATCTTCCTCGTCATCAACTGGGCCCCTGCTTCTTCACTCTACTCTTTTCCTAATCAGAGTTTCCCATCAGCATATCTGATTGGCAGAACTCGGATCTGTGAATATACATAACCCAACTGCAAGGACAACTGGAAAAGTGAGTGTCTACTTTTCCCCTGGGGGTGGGCGAAACTTGTAATGCAGAAACTATCCCAAATATAGGAAGGGTTTTACAACATGTGATTAGAAAACAGACACGCACTAGCTTCAGAGGGCTACTGTTTTAAGAAGAAGCTTGAATTAAGGGTTCTCTTTCTCCTGGGTTTTGTGAATCACTGCTTTTGTAGACATTACAACTTTTTTATTTTGTACTACAGTTCTTTGCCCCAGACTGCAAAACTCACTATGGCAGATGAGGTGTCATTTTTAGTTTCGTGTACCACAAGGTTGCTGCCACACACCCAGGAAGAGCTCAATAAATGCATCCATCTCCAAGCCCATGGCAACTATAGAACCCTCTCTGCTTATTCATTCAGTGAGCATTTCCTGTGTGCCTACTGTGTGTCCTGACCTACATCAGGCATTTCAGTGATTCAGCAGACATTTTGGACACACATATGCTTATGCTTACAGTCAACAATGCTTTCTAAGCAAAGTGCACAGAGACGATGCCTGGCATTTGTTATCACTATGATAACCTATCATCATTGTATGAGTCATCACAACTGGCCCTTAGGAAGAGCCCTTCCTAGTCATTCAAGGAGGTGATGGCTTTGCTTGTACTTCCCTCCACTGGCTGCATTTCCTCGGCATTGGCTTCTACGGACTCTGCCTCAATAAAAAGAAACTAAATGGGAAATGATACTGTTTCAGGAAGATATAAAGTAAGGATCTTCTAGGCTATTTAGTCAGACTGTTTTTTTTTTTCTTTCTTTCTTAAAAATGTTTTTGTATTTATTTATTGTTGGCTGCACTGGGTATTCACTGCTGCAGGGCTTTCTCTAGCTCTGGTGAGTAGGGACTACTCTCTAGCTGCAATTGCATGGGCTTCTCATTGCCATGGCTTCTCTTGTTGCAGAGCATAAGCTCTAGGTATGCAGACTTCAGTAGTTGCAGCACACAGGCTCAGTAGTTGTGGCTTGTGGGTTTATATACCTCTGGGCATGTGGGATCTTCCCAGATGAGGGATTAAACCCATGTCCCCTGCATTGGCAGGTAAAGAGTTCTTAACCACTGGACCACCAGAGAAGTCCTAGCCAGATTCTTTAAAATAAGGATCCTAGACCTGGGAGGCTTAGCCTATAGGTAACTCCTTCCCCATCTGCCTATCCCCAGAAGGTAGTCATCAGGGATGCTCAACCATCCAGGCCACCAGTTCCCCTGCAGCATAGGGAATGGCCCAACACTTATTCCTTAACCCAGAAGAGCTGATCCACCCAGGAAATCTGAATTACTATTAAGGAAAGAAGGTAGTTTATCAAAACTCTATTGCCACAAAGTTAATCATGACTCCAGTGGGCAGAATTGAGGCACTGGAGGATGGCTTCACTTCTCGCTCTTCAGTTCCAGTGCTGAGGTGTTAGGAGGTCCCATGGGCTCAAGCTTGTTTCCCTAGAAACACAGGCAGAAATAATCTTCAAGGAAGCCTGGAAAATCTACTGTGACCAGGGACCCAGGCCCAACCCTGTCTGATGACTTCATCAACTTCCTGCAGATTGGGGCAGCTGGGTTTCCTAGAACCAAGAATACAGTAATGCCCCTTACCCATGATGATGAGGGTTTAGATGCCCTGCTCCAGCAGTTTTCAGCAGGGTCTAGTGTGTGCTTTTGATCTGAAGCAGGGTGGAACTGATTATATCAACTTTAGGCATACTAATATTAGTCACTTGCTCCCTATTATGTCATAGATTTCCATGCTCTAGGTTTTTGTGACCATGGCATTATTTTTTTGGATCTAAAGCATCTTGAAATCAAATCTTTAAGCAATCTCATCTTGAGCTATTTTCATGTTTATGTCTACTTTCAACAAAGATGAATTGAAAATGCCTAAAGTTACCCTCTCTCCTTAGACAACTAAAATACAAAATATATGATTTTAGACATTGGGAATAAGCAGTAAAAGACAGAGTCCCCTGACAAAAGAAGAAACAAGCAAAGGAAGCCCTATGGTTGTCCCAGACTGATGCCTAGGAAGTGTTTCCTAGGCAAAGAACAGAGAGAGGAGTCCAGGGTAAGTTGAGTTGAGGAGATAGAGTTGGGAGTTTGGGAAGCCCAAGGCAGCTAGAGTTCACAGAGTGAAGTATCAGAGAAATAGACTTGCATACAGAAAGGGCTCCAGAGCTCTGCAGAGGGTTCACTTTGATACTTTGGCTGAATACTGATTACTGCTTATGTATGAGGAAACTGGGCTTCCCCAGCGGCCCTGACAGTAAAGAATCTGCCTGCAATGCAGGAGACTTGGATTCTGCCCCTGCGTTGGGAAGATCCCCTGGAGAAGGGAATGGCAACCCACTCCAGTATTCCTGCCTAGAGAATTCCTTGGACAGAGGAACCTGGCATGTTACAGTCCATGGGGGTCACACAGAGGTGGACACAACTGAGTGACTGACAAACATATGAGGAAAGTAGCTTAGGTAGGAGGAAGAACAACTGGAAAAGAGCAGAATAAACAACTCTCAAAGCTATACAGGGCTGGGAATAGTTTATGTTCCCAAAATTACAGTGGAATAGGTTGGGTTTTCAGGAATAGGATTCCAAAGAGTATTGCCAAATTAGCCCCATGTAAAAGATTGCCTGACCTGTCTCTTGAGAAATCTGTATGCAGGTCAGGAAGCAACAGTTAGAACTGGACATGGAACAACAGACTGGTTCCAAATAGGAAAAGGGGTATGTCAAGGCTGTATATTGTCACCCTGCTTATTTAACTTATATGCAGAGTACATCATGAGAAACGCTGGGCTGGATGAAGCACAAGCTGGAATCAAGATTGCTGGGAGAAATATCAATAATCTCAGATATGCAGATGACACCACCCTTATGGCAGAAAGTGAAGAACTAAAGAGCCTGTTGATAAAAGTGAAAGAGGAGAGTGAAAAAGTTGGCTTAAAGCTCAACATTCAGAAAACTAAGAATATGGCTTCTAGTCCCATCACTTCATGGCAAATAGAAGTGGAAACAGTGGCAGGCTTTATTTTTAGGGGCTCCAAAATCACTGCAGATGGTGATTGCAGCCATGAAATTAAAAGACGCTTACTCCTTAGAAGGAAAGTTATGGCCAACCTAGACAGCATATTAAAAAGCAGAGACATTACTTTGCCAACAAAGGTCCATCTAGTCAAGGCTATGGTTTTTCCAGTACTCATGTATGGATGTGAGAGTTGGACTATGAAGAAAACTGAGTGCCGAAGAATTGATACTTTTGAACTGTGGTGTTGGAGAAGACTCTTCAGAGTCCCTTGGACTGCAAGGAGATCCAACCAGTCCATCCTAAAGGAGATCATTGGAAGTGTTCATTGAAGTGTTCATTGAGTGTTCATTGGAAGGACTGATGTTGAAGCTGAAACTCCAATACTTTGGCCACCTAATATGAAGAGCTGACTCACTTGAAAAGACTCTGATGCTGGGAAAGATTGAGGGCAGGAGAAGAAGGGGACGACAGAGGATGAGATGGTTGGATGACATCACTGACTCAATGGAGATGAGTTTGAATAAACTGTGGGAGTTGGTGATGGACAGTGAGGCCTGGCGTGCTGCAGTCCATGGGGTCACAAAGAGTCAGACATGACTGAGCGACTGAACTGAACTGAACTGAAAAGATTGCCTGGTCCCACTTACCGAAGTTTAAAAACAAACCTCAAAAGGATCAGATGAAAGAACTATTAAACAAAGACCTTAAAACAACTATTAGATATACAAGTACATTCCATATACTCAAGAAGATAGTGGAAACTATGGACATGTTAAGGAGATATATAAAAGATATTTTTTAAAGATCCAAATTGAACTTTTATAGATGAAAAATACTCCTAATATGAAAAAATATAATAAAAAATGTTAAGAGCACTGTAGAAGAAAAGTTCAGTAAATAATAATAAGAATAATGATAGAGTATTCTAAATAAACTACAGAGAGAAAAATTATTGAAAAAAATTACCAAAGTACCAATGAGCTGTGGAAGAACTTTAAGTAGTCTAATATATGTATAATTGATGGCCATAAATGAAAGGAAACGGAAAGAGGAAGAAGATGTAAAAAAATTTTGAAGAAAAAATTTTTTTTCAAAATTTGGTGAAAACTATAGACACAGACCCAAGAAGTTCAAAAGAAGAAACATTACAAAAAGTATACCAAGGCATATCAAAATCAGATTGCTCAAAACCCATGATAAAGCAAAAATCTTTTTTAAATGGAGATTAAAAAGCAAAAAAACATATCACATGTAGAGGAACAGGGTAAGAATCACAGGAGATTTCTCATTGAGTACAATATAAGGCCCAAGAAAGTGGAGCAACATCTTTAAAATGCTTAAAGAAGAAAACCATCAACCTAGAATTCCGTAAATACTTAAACATTAAACAACACATATGTAACTAAACCATGGGTCAAAGAAGAAATCGCAAGGGTCCATATAAAGTATTTTGGACTGAAATAAATCTAGTGTAAGAAGAAAGCAAATAATAACAATCTAAACCAATAAAATAAAAAGAGAATAACAATAGATAAAATCAGTGAAACAAAAGCTTTTTCTTTGAGAATATCAATAAAACTCATAAACTTCTACACAGATTGTTCATGACCAAAAAAGAGAAACGACACTAATAACCAATTAGAACAAGAGATTGGATTTCACAATATATCCTATGGGACTAAAAAAAAAATAACAAAGGAATATTATAACCAACTTTATGCTAATAAATTCAGCAACTTAGATGAAATGTTAAAAATTATGTTTAAAGGCATTATCTACTGAAGCTCTCTTAAAAAGAAGTATATAATCTGAATAGTGTTAAGCCTATTAAAGAAATTTCATCTGTAGCTAAAAATCTTTCCATGAAGAAATCTCCAGGCCCAGATGACTTCACCAGCAAGTTCTACCAAACATTTAAGGAAGAAATAATACTAATTCTACACAAATTTTTCCTTTAAAAAATTGAGTAAAAGTAGGAAGGAAGAACAGAACATGTTACCTTATATGGCAAAGGGGACTTTGTAGAAGTAATTAAACTTAAGGACCTTAGGATGGAGAGACTAATCTGCATTATCCTGATGGACCCGATGTAATCACAAGAGTCCTTTCACTTCAGAGAGAGTCAGGAGACTTGAAATGAGAGATCAAAAAAGATGCTACACTTCTGGCTTTGAAGATAAAGGAAGATGATATGAGCCAAGGAATGCAGGTAGCCTCCAGAAGCCAGAAAAGGCAAGGAAACTGATTCTGTCCTAGGGCCTCCAGAAGGAAGTCAGCCCTATCAATACCTTGATTTTACCTCAGTAAAATTCATCTTGGACTTCTGATCTCCAGAACTGTATGATAATAGATTTTTGTTGTGTTAAGCCACAAAATCTGTGTTACTTTGTTGAGCAGCAATAAAAAACTGATATGATAAAGAAGGACCACTTACAACTTATTCTATGATGCCTGCACTACTTTGATAGAAAAACCAGACAATGATATTACAATAAAGAAACCACAGAATATAAACACTAAACGTCATTACCACATTTTAGCAAACCCAATCTATCAGTATATAAAGAAGATGATTCACCATGACCAAATGGAGTTTAACCAAGGAAAACTATTATGGTAATACTCTATTGTTTTTCCAACCTGCTCCAAATTCATTGAAAAGACCTAGCCTCCAGCAACCCATCCTATATTGTCTTCCATCTTTCCCCATTCCACCCCTAAATTAGAATTTATCTGCATCAGTCTTCTCTCCATTTCCTAAATACTTAAAATACTTCCATATGCTCATACCTTTGCCCACGCCATTCCCCTGCAAACACCACCCCACAATGGCCCTCTCAATGGGGAATGCTTATTCATCCTTCAGATCCTAGAACATCTATCTTCTGTTCTGAGAAGACTTCCCCTTCTGCCTCAAGCTTCTCTTCCCTATCTCTCCTATCTCTCCCACAACTTAAAACTTCTATTATAGAACTTCATTGTCTTTTATATTAATTTCTTTCTTCCTAGACTGTGAGTTCTACCAGGGCAAGAATAGTATTTACCTTTGAATCTTCAATGGCTAGCATATTGTCTGGCATGTGGGAGATTTTTCATAAATTATCAGTCAATAAACACCTTAGCAGAGAATAGTTGACAGTCACTTGAGATACAGTCTAGTGCTTTACAGAAAGAGGACATTAATCCAAAAGGAAGAAAAGATCCTCAGAGGGGCTTACAAGAGTTCCAGAAACAAACACATCATCTTTTCCACCCAAAATGTTATCATCTGACTTACGTATTCATAGTCCCACTATGTCCAAGTATTTATACATATAATATTCTATTTGGAGGCAATGAGGAAGGTGTGACTAATTCTACTTTTCTGATGAAGAAACTGAAGCTCAGAAAGGATAAATTATTCACCCAAGGTTGTAGTATGAGATAGTAGATGAGCACAAAGTCTACTTCCAACCTGGCTGACAGTTCCCTACTCTGACTTCTTTTGAGCATATGCCACAGTTGTCAAACCCCCGTTTCAAGAAAGTAAAAATTAATCAAGCCTTTGTGCTGGCCTGTATGTATCGCATCTGATTTCTGAATTGCCCATCCTTTGGATGACTTCCACCACAGGTCAAGGTGTTAGAAGTCTTCCCAGCCCTGTACCATGCTACTCTTACCTGTAGACCTTCTAGGCATTGCTTTTACCTCCAACAAAGTGCTCAGCTCCCCTTACTTCTCTCCTCAAAATACTAGTAACAACAGAAAAAAGAATGTTTGAACTGAAGCTTAATAGGTAAACCCACATAGTAGGCTAACAGCCCACTGAGTCTTTCCCATTTCACATCTTAGAAATCATCTAATCTCCCAGACACCCCCTACCAGCTCCAGGACAGTGCTGCCTTCCACCCTGGGGGAGTCAGGGGTCACTGCCCCAAGCTAATGTGCCTGCAGGTAATCCCTTTATGCCTGTTTGCCATGTATCTTATCACACTAATTTCCTCGGTCTGCCTTTTGGTTTTTATCATTTCTGCTTATATATCTTCTTTACACATTCTGCTCAGTTGTCTCCACATCCCCCTGAAACTTGGATAAAGTAGGTAAAATCGCTTTTGCTTTTGCCTCTACTCCTTACCTTGAAAATTTCCTTTAGATTGCCTCTTTTCAGATGCCATTACTCTCTGTCATCTGGAAAAGGAGCTGAATTCCCTTCCATTGATCATTTTTTCATTTGTTTAATGTCATATTTTAATTTCTTCTTCTTTGAGGAGGAAATTGCTCAATTTCTTTATACCTTTGCAACATTTCTCAGTTTTGCATTTATTTTAGTTATTACCATAGATAGCTTGCTTAGAAAGATGCTATCTCTACAGAGTGGCCTTTGGTCTCCAACAACCAAGAAGAACAAACAATAACCTTTGTGTAATGCTTTCCAGTATGAAAATTGAGTCATCAAGTCTGAGGACACAAGAAGAGAGCGCTTTAAGCTGCATAAAATAGTAACAGTAATAACAATATCTGACTAAGTGATAAACTTTCACATACATACACTATCCACCTGATGGCTCCCGTCAACCTTTAACAACCATATAAGGTAAGCAGGGCAGGGCAGTTTCCAGCAATAATAAAAGGAATTACTTATTCCAGTGGTATGTGCTCACAAAGGTTTCTGCTTTTGTGTTTTTGCCATTTTGAATGTGACCTGGTGTATTTGGGCCTGCCTTCTCCTTCAGAAAGAAGGATTGGCTTGGCTCAAATTCTTCTTACCTATGCCCTCAGAGGAGAAGGCAATGGCAACCCACCCCAGTACTCTTGCCTGGAAAATCCCATGGATGGAGGAGCCTGGTAGGCTGCAGTCCATGGGGTCGCTAAGAGTAGAAAACCACTGACTGACTTCACCTTCACTTTTCACTTTCATGCATTGGAGAAGGAAATGGCAACCCACTCCAGTGTTCTTGCCTGGAGAATCCCAGGGACGGGGGAGCCTGGTGGGCTGCCATCTATGGGGTTGCACAGAGTTGACATGACTAAAGCGACTTAGCAGCAGCAGCAGCATGCCCTCAGAAAATTTATTCACTTTTTCCAAGGTTTCTGTCAACTCCAGGAAGTTTATGTCTCCATAGGCTCTTTTGACTCTAACTTCATGTCACTTCTCAACTCTTGTTCTTATTCTAACTCATACAGTTGTTTGCCCTTTAACTGACCCAGACATGGGTGGAACTCAGTCCTATTCTTTAATTTACAAACACACACATACACCCAATGCCTCTGTAAATAAGGAAGGTTGTATTAAAGGTTTGGGAACAAAGAGGAGTGGGTTTTTTACACGAAAAAATAATACAGAACTTTTATACTGGAAATTAGATATCCCTGTTCTAATCTTCCTACCCAGAGAGCAGGCCACCTGCTCTCACCTCTTTCCTCTCTCTTCCCTGTGCTACATTCTCTTCCCATCCCCCAAGTTCTATGGGAGAAGCAACTACCAGGTTTTTAACCAGGTCTCAAGTTCCTGTTGTCAAATTCTCATCTTTTGCCCCAAGCAAAGTTTTTTCCAAAAACAAAAACAAGAGGAAATCTGGAGATAACCATGAAGATCATCTTTTTGAATTACAAATCTAAACAAGAGGCTCAAAATCTTTCTGTGACTTCCTGGGACTAGAGAGTTGATATCATTTTCAATCCTCTAAAAGCCAATTAAAATAAATAAATTTAAATTAAAAAAAAAAGCCTCAGAGACATAACTTTCTAATAAAGCTCCCAGTGCCAGGCTTTGGGCCTATTTTAAGATGTAATCAATTGTGCTTCAAACATTTTGGGGAGACAGCATGGCATTCTCCACCCAGCTCCATGAGGTGTTTATGAAATAAAATGCGTGACCTACTTGATACTTGTCTCATGTTGGTACAGAATTGTGGGTGTTGCCTCAGGAAGTGAAAACACTAATGTTATTTTGCTTCTACTGTGTGTGATACTTACTGAGCAATACCAATAAAATTAGTTTCTGTTTCAGTAAAAACCCAATTTAAGGATCTTCTCTGTTTTTCTCCTTCCCTTTTGTATTGTGTTCATATACTACTCATTCCTTTTATTATAATGTGATTTGGTCTTGTTTTCCATCAATCACTATTTCCCAACAGTAATAAAAAAAATAAAAAAATAAATAATTTTTTCAAATGGTAAACCCTCACTAAGAGTTCTACCCCAGATTGTATTTCTTTAGCCTGGACCAAGCCCCAGGTTGAATTTTATGAGTAAATACAACCCACATTAAAGCACTCCACACAATCAGTACCTGGGAATCCACACACCATCTCATGACAACCTCTTGTGCTATCTCCAGATACATGTCCCCAACACAATTTGGATGAGGAAGTCCAGGAGGGGTAGGACTTGAAACTAAGGAGGAGATCCCAAAGCTGGCACTGAGAGAAATGTGTCTAGTCCTGAAACCACGCAACTCAGATTGGGACTCGAACCCATGGTCTTTTAACTGAGATCGCACCTGGTCCCAAGATTTAATGAAGCTTAAGCTCTTGACATCTCATCGCATAAAGAATTCAGTGAGACAAAAATTGACAGGTAAGTGGATTTATTTAAAAAGAAGCACACTTCACGGATAGAGTGCAGATTATCTCAGAAGGCGAGAGAGGCACCAGGGTAGGGAGTTGTCAGTTTTTATTGTTGTTGCTGCTCAGTTCCCAAGTTTTGTCCAACCCTTTGTGACCCCATGGACTGTAGCACACAAGGCCTCCCTGTCCTTCACTATATCCCAGAATTTGCTCAAATTCATGTCCATGGAGTCAGTGATGCTATCTAACCATCTCATCCGCTGCTGCCTTCTTCTCCTTTTACCTTCAATCTTGCCCAGCATCAGAATCTTTTCCAGTGAGTCGGCTCTTAGCATCAGGTAACCAAACTATTGGAGCTTCACCTTCAGCGTAAGTCCTCCCAAGGGATATTCAAGGTTGATTTCTTTTAGGATTGACAGGTTTGATCTCCTTGCAGTCCAACGGACTCTTAAGAATCTTCTCCAGCACCAAAGTGTGAAAACATCAATTCTTTAGTGCTTAGCCTTCTTATTTTTTTTTTTTTGGGGGGGGGGGGGTTGGGGAGGAGTTGGAGGAAAGGAATAGGGGAGTTTGGGGACGTGAGCAGAGAGCAGACCCTGGGTGATGGGTGGAGTTTGGAGAAGTGGAGGCATCTCGGGTGAGAAGGGGCGGAGGGGCAATGAAGTGGGAGAAAAAAGATGGAGAGAGACCAGCTCTGCCCCCGGACAGGGGCTGGGACCACAGGGTGGGGCGTGTCCCTGACGTGGTGGTGGCTGAGGATGTCTGTGTTCTTTGCACTTGAGCAGCATGACAAACGGTGGATGGATGGATGGATGCGACCAAAGGAGAGACAAAAAGGGTGAGGGAAGGAGAGACATAAAGACATAAAGAGAGAAGGCAGGGGGGACAGAGAAGAATCTCATAGGAAAGAGAGGTAGGTATCTAAAAAAGATATAAAAGACAATGGAGACAGGGAGACAGGGGCCACCAGAAAGGAAGACAGGAGGAAAGATAGAAAACCAACTGACATTAAGGACTTCTCTAGCCGTCCAATGGCTAAGACGCGGGGCTTTGTCTGCAGTGCAGGTGGCGTGGGTTTGATCCCTGGTCAGGGAACTAGATCCCGCATGTTGCAGCTAAGACCCAGTGCAGCCAAATAAAGAAATAAATATTAGTTATAAATAAATAAATACCTTTACAGCTTAAACAAACAAACAACAAGCCAGCTGACATAGAGAATGAGACTGGAGGCAGGGAGAAAAAGAGATAAGGACCAACCTAGCCAGAAAGATGGGGAAAGGCAGGGAGAAGCAGAGACGAGAGCCAGAGAGAGGGAGAGACAGAGGGGAGAGATATAGATGGAGGGAGAGACAGAGACACAGAGGAAGAGGGAGAGGCTGAGATGAAGAGAGACAGGAGCGAGACAGAGGGAGGAGGCAGAGACAGCAAGAAGGCCGGATGGGGAGAGACTGAGAAGAGGGAACTCGGGTAAGGGCAGGGACCCGGCGCTGGGAGTGCTTAGCCTTCTTAATTGCCCAATTCTCACACCCATACATGACTACTGGAAAAACCATAGCTTTGACTAGATAGACCACTTTGTTGGCAAAGTGATATCTTTGCTTTTTAGTATGCTGTCTAGGTTTGTCATAGTTTTTCTTCCAAGGAACAAGTGTCTTTTAATTTCATGGCCACAGACACCATCAGCAGTGATTTTGGAGCCCAAGAAAATAAAGTCTGTCACCGGTTCCACTTTTTCCCCTTCTTATTTGCCATGAAGTGATGGAACCGGATGCCATTTTCTTAGTTTTTTGGAATGCTGAGTTTTAAGCCAGATTTTTCACTCTTCTCTTTCACCCTCATCAAGAGGTTCTTTAGTTTCTCTTCACTTTTGGCCATAAGGGTGGTGTCATCTGCATATCTGAGGTTGTTGATATTTCTCCAAGACATTTTGATTCCAGCTTGTGATTCATTCAGCCCAAGGTTACACATGATGTACTCTGAATATAAGTTAAATAAGTAGATTGACAATTTATAGCCTTGTCATACTCCTTTCCCAATTTTGAACCAGTCAATTGAGAGGTCTGACAGAATGTGGTCCACTGGAGAAGGGAATGGCAAACCACTTCAGTATTCTTGCCTTGAGAACCCCATGAACAGTATGAAAAGGCAAAAATGATAAGATACTGAAAGAGGAATTCCCCAGGTCAGTAAGTGCCCAATATGCTACTGGAGATTAATGGAGAAATAACTCCAGAAAAAATGAAGGGATGGAGCCAAAGCAAAAACAATACCCAGTTGTGGATGTAACTGGTGATAGAGTCAAGTTCTGATGCTGTAAAGAGCAATATTGCATAGGAACATGGAATGTTAGGTCCATGAATCAAGGCAAATTGGAAGTGGTCAAACAGGAGATGGCAAGAATGAAAGTCAACATTCTAGGAATCAGTGAACTAAAATGGACTGGAATGGGTGAATTTAACTCAGATGACCATTATATCTTCTACTGTGGGCAGGAATCCCTTGGAAGAAATGGAGTAGCCATCATGGTCAACAAAAGAGTCCAAAATACAGTACTTGGATGCAACCTCAAAAATGACAGAATGATCTTTGTTCATTTCCAAGGCAAACCATTTAATATCATGGTAATCCAAGCCTATGCCCCAACAAGTAATACTGAAGAAGCTGAATTTGAACGGTTCTATGAAGACCTACAAGACCTTTTAGAACTAACACCTGAAAAAGATGTCCTTTTCATTATAGGGGACTGGAATGCAAAAGTAGGAAGTCAAGAAACACCTGGAGTAACAGGCAAATTTGGCCTTGGAGTATGGAATGAAGCAGGGCAAAGGTTAATAGAGTTTTGCCAAGAGAACACACTGGTTATAGCAAACACCCACTTCCACCAACAAAAGAGAAGACTCTACACATGGACATCACCAGATGGTCGACACCAAAATCAGATTGATTATATTCTTTGCAGCCAAAGATGGAAAAGCCCTATACAGTCAGCAAAAACAAGACGGGGAGCTGACTGTGGCTTGGATCATGAACTCCTTATTGCTGAATTCAGACTCAAATTGAAGAGAGTGGAGAAAACCACTAGACCATTCAGGTATGACCTAAATCAAATCCCTTATGATTATACAGTGGAAGTGAGAAATAGATTTAAGGGACTAGATCTGATAGACAGAGTGCCTGAAGATGTATGGGCAGAAGTTTGTGACATTGTACAGGAGACAAGATTCAAGATCATCCCCAAGAAAAAGAAAGGCAAAAAAAGCAAAATGGCTGTCTGAGGAGGCCTTACAAATAGCTGTGAAAAGACGGGAAGTGAAAAGCAAAAGAGAAAAGGAAAGATATACCCATTTGAATACAGAGTTCCAAAGAAAATCAAGGAGAGATAAGAAAGCCTTCCTCAGCGATCAATGCAAAGAAATAGAGAAAAACAACAGAATGGGAAACACTAGAGATCTCTTCAAGAAAATCAGAGATACCAAAGGAACATTTCATGCAAAGAAGGGCTCAATAAAGGACAGAAATGGTAGGGACCTAACAGAAGCAGAAGATATTAAGAAGAGGTGGCAAGAATACACAGAAGAACTGTATACAAAAGAGCTTCACGACCAAGATAATCACAATGGTGTGATCACTCATTTAGACCCAGACATCCTGGAATGTGAAGTCAAGTCACATTTTCTAAGTCAAGCCTTAGAAAGCATCACTATGAACAAAGCTAGTGGAGGTGATGGAATTCCAGTTGAGCTGTTTCAAATTCTGAAAGATGATGCTGTGAAAGTGCTGCACTCTATATGCCAGCAAATTTGGAAAACTCAGCAGTGGCCACAGGACTAGAAAAGGTCAGTTTTCATTCCAATCCCAAAGGAAGGCAATGCCAAAGAATGCTCCAACTACCACACAATTGCACTCATCTCACATGCTAGTAAAGTGATGCTCAAAATTCTCCAAGCCAGGCTTCAGCAATACGTGAACCGTGAACTTCCTGATGTTCAAGATGGTTTTAGAAAAGGCAGAGGAACCAGAGATCAAATTGCCAACATCTACTGGATCATCGAAAAAGCAAGAGAGTTCCAAAAAAACATCTATTTCTGCTTTATTGACTATGCCAAAGCCTTTGACTGTGTGGATCACAATAAACTGTGGAAAATTCTGAAATAGATGGGAATACCAGACCACCTGACCTGCCTCTTGAGAAACCTGTATGCAGGTCAGGAAGCAACAGTTAGAACTGGACATGGAACAACAGACTGGTTCCAAATAGGAAAAGGAGTACGTCAACACGGTATATTGTCACCCTGCTTATTTAATGTATATGCAGAGTACATCATGAGAAATGCCGGGCTGGATGAAGCACAAGCTGGAATCAAGATTGCCAGGAGAAATATCAACAACCTCAGATATGCAGATGACAGCACTCGTAAGGCAGAAAGTGAAGAGGAAGTAAAAAGCTTCTTGATGAAAATGAAAGAGGAGAGTGAGAAAGTTGGCTTAAAGCTCAACATTCAGAAAATGAAGATCATGGCATCTGGTCCCATCACTTCATGGGAAATAGATGGGGAAATAGTGGAAACAGTGTCAGACTTTATTTTTCTGGGCTCCAAAATCACTGCAGATGGTGAGTGCAGCCATGAAATTAAAAGACGCTTACTCCTTGGAAGGAAAGTTATGACCAATCTAGATAGCATATTCAAAAGCAGAGACATTACTTTGCCAACAAAGGTCCGTCTAGTCAAGGCTATGGTTTTTCCAGTGGTCACGTATGGATATGAGAGTGGGACTGTGAAGAAAGCTGAGTGCTGAAGAATTGATGCTTTTGAACTGTGGTGTTGGAAAAGACTCTTGAGAGTCCCTTGGACTGCAAGGAGATCCAACCAGTCCATTCTAAAGGAGATCAGCCCTGGTTTTTCTTTGGAAGGTATGATGCTAAAGCTGGAACTCCAGTACTTTGGCCACCTCATGCAAAGAGTTGACTCATTGGAAAAGACTCTGATGCTGTGAGGGACTGGGGGCAGGAGGAGAAGGGGACGACAGAGGATGAGATGACTAGATGGCATCATGGACTCGATGGACGTGAGTCTGGATAAACTTCAGGAGTTGGTGATGGACAGGGAGGCCTGGCATGCTGTGATTCATGGGGTTGCAAAGAGTCGGATGCAACTGAGCGACTGAACTGAACTGAACTGAAGGTTCTAACTGTTGCTTCTTGACCCACATACAGGTTTCTCAGAAGACAGGTAAGGTGGTCTGGTAAACCCTTTTCTTTAAGAATTTTCCACAGTTTGTTGTGATGCATACAATCAAATGCTTTATTGTAATCAATGAATCAGAAGTAGATGTTTTTATAGGCATGGGTAATTTCCTAGGCTAAGTATTCCAGCTATTTGAGGGAAGGGATGGGGATTTCTAAGAATTGGGCCACTGCCCACTTTTCTACCTTTATGGTCAACCTTTGAACTGTCATGGGATTGGTGGGTATGTCATTTAGCTTGCTGATGTGTCAAAATGAGCGTACGCTGAGGTACACAAGGTCTACTGGAAGCTAACTCATCAGCCATCTTGGGCCTATTTTGTTCTAATCAGTTTGAGTCATGTCCTTGGCCTAGGTCACTCTTTTAAAGGTTGTGCCCTGTCCCTTTCCCTCCTGTCAGAAGGACTGGGAAACTGGGCAGGTTACATCACCCTCATTTGACATTTTGTGAACAACCACTATGCATTGGGCATTGTTTTGAAGGCTGGAGAAAACAGCAATGACAAAATTAAACATAGTCCCTACCCTTACGGAGTCTATAATCTAGAGATGAAGACAGAGCATAATTAAATAATCCCAGAAATGATTATTAATAATATGATACATGGTATGAGGAAAAGGTACAGAGGGATTTAAGGATGCACAATAGTGAGCCCTCACTGAGTCCGGGAAGTCAAAAGCATTGCTGAAGGAGTGGCATTTATGCTGAGATCTGAAGGATGAGTTGGCTATGTGAAAGATATGTGACAGAGAGAAAAGATCTTAATGAGGAAGGGAATCAACACACACTGAGTAGTCCTGCAGTCAATAAGTATTTATTAAGCACCCACTATATACTGGCATTTGGAATACAAAGATCCCTGCCCTTATGGAGCTTACATTTTTGCAGAATGTGAAAGTGGAGAGCACACGGGTGAAAATTAGGCAATGCTAATCACCTTGGTGTGACTAAATTTAAACAGGAGAGTTTGGAAATTAGGTTGCAGATTACAAAATCTTTCATCACGTGGTGGAACAGGAGATCACAAGGAGCCTACTTCCCTGGATTCTGTAAAGGCAAGGGCGGCATCTCACTCATCTTTGTAAGTCTAGAGTACAATAGTGCCTGACCGGTGGCAGCTGCTCAGCACATGAATGAATGAATGACTTTAGACAGGCCAGTGAACAATGAGAAATACATTTCAGAAAGAGAATCTTTGGTATAAGGCAGATAAATTAGGAGCTTAGGGTTAATGTATATATACTACCATAGTATACCCAATATAGATAAACATATACACACAACATAGATAAACAACAAGGACCTACTGTATAGCACAGGGAACTATATGCAATGTTTTGTAATAACCTATAAAGGAAAAAAATTGAAAAGAATATATATATTCTTTTTCAGATCACTTTTCTGTACACCTGAAGCTAACCCACATTGTAAATTAACATAATTTCAACTTTTAAAAAGAGATTGAAAAAAAAAAGAGATAATCCTCAGTGTAATATACAAGATGGGATTGAGCCAAGACCAGTTAGAAGGAATTGCAATTAGACAATTGCAAAGATAAAAGATCAGTAGTTGCCATATGGGTTTGCCTGTTTGATTATAAACTGTATCCATCAGTACCACAACACTGATACTGTATAGTCATTAATAAAACACAAATAAAATAGGAATTTTATTATTTTCTTCCTCTCCTCCAGTGGAGACTGTCCTGGAGACTAGTGCTCTGGATGATGAGGACTGAACACAAATAGAGACAAAGGAGTTGGAGAAGGGTGTGTTTGAGGACAAGTAGGGGTCTGCTTCCCACACAGCACAAGAGCTGGACAGCAACTAATGAAAAATAATCATGTGTGGATAGACAATGGCACCGAATTGTTGCTCCAACAAATTCTATTGTCTGACCCACATGAAAGAATTTGGTCAGACACATCTCTTCCAAGATTAGTTGGAATTTGGCAGGATAACCTAAGACTGAAGTAAGAAGAGAAAAGGGAAGTTGTCTAAAAGAAATGTGGTTGACAGCAAAGCAAATCCAGGTGCCTGCCTTCTGCTAAGGGTGTTTCCTGACCTGATCTTCTGTGAGTAGAAATCTCACCTGGGGCCTCACGCCGTGAAATCAGTTTACAGTTTATCCCCTTGAGTCATGAAGCCAAAATAGAGAAGCTTCTAAAGAAGTGAAGTCTCAGTCGTGTCCGACTCTTTGCGACCCCATGGACTGTAGCCTACCAAGCTCCTCTGTCCATGGGATTTTCCAGGCAAGAGTACTGGAGTGGGTTGCCATTTCCTTCTCCAGGGGATCTTCCTGACCCAGGGATTGAGCCCCGGTCTCCCTCATTGTAGGCAGACGCGTTTACCATCTGAGCCACCAGGGAAGTATGACCAAAATAGAGAAGGGAGAGGCAATAGCCAGAAGGCCTAACACATGGATGATTCATCCACTCTAGAAATCCCTATAGGCAGAAATGATATTTTCTCTATCTGCCCAGACTCACACTGTCCATCACCTACCCTGGTAATGATGATCACTACCATTTATTGAGTGCCCACCATGGGCCAGGCATTGACCTAGAAAATTTACATCAAGTTAATGCTCATAGCAGCCTTGTGAAGGAGACATTTTGCTTTCCCTGTTCTCATGTGTAAACAAGGAAAGTGAGAATTAGGAGCAATGACATTGTACCACCAGTACTTCTCCAAACTGAGATTAAAACTCAAGTATGTCTGACTCTGGGCTTCCTGGGTAGTTCAGCTGGTAAAGAATCTGCCTGCAATGTCGGAGACCTGGGTTCAATCCCCCTGGAAGATTCCCTGGGGGAGAGCATGGCAACCACTCCAGTACTCTTGCCTGGAGAATCCTCATGGACAAAGAAGCCTGGTGGACTCCAGTCCATGGGGTTGCAAAGAGTCAGACATGACTGAGCAACTAAGTACAGCATAGTACAGCATGCCTGACTCCAACTGCATTAGCTTCCCACTATACCTGGGAGCCATGGCCTCTGGTCCTAACCTCCTTTCTGGGCTCATCAATCCCCATGCCTGCCCTTTCAGGGGCTATTCTCTGCCGCACTAAATTTCCTACTTCTCCCTTACACACCATCCTCTCCATCATGCTTCTCAACTTGTCTGCCAATGCTATGAGTCCACAAACCACATTTTGAATAACAAGGACCTAGAAACTGACTACAAAGGCAGAATCTCATTTCTGGGCCCCTCCATGCCCCCGCCCCAGACCTACTGAATCAGAATCTTTTAACAAGATCCCCAGGGGATTTATACATGCATTACAATTTAAGGAGCACTGATCTCAACCCGAAATATCCTTTCCTTTGTTCTGCACCATATGACTTTTTACTCAATATCATTTGAGCATTTACTATTTGCCAGGCACTGTGTTTAGAACTAAAGACACAAAATCAAATTAAATATGAGGCACAAACTTAAGATGATAATGTATTCATGAGAAAGATATATAATAAATAGTAGTTTTAAAAGGGTGAGTGCTATGAACAACATAAGAACAGGATGTAGTATCTTACATATCCAATTCTAAGCACCATCATAATATCAGATACTAAAAAAAGGTTCAATGATATTTCTGAAGGAAAATAAAGAAGGGAAGACAAAAGACATAAAAGGAAGGAAGGAAAAATGATAGAAGGAATTGCACTAAACTGTAATTTCCAGGAAATTCTCTGGTAGTCCAGTGGGTAGGACTTTGCACTTCCACTGCAGGGGGCACGGGTTCAACCTCTGGTCAGGGAACTAAGATCCCACAAGCCACGCTGTGCGGTCTAAAATGCATAAATAAAATAAACTGCAATTTCTAAAATGACAACTCAGACAAGACACTCATCAATGACTTCCCCATGGGGTAGCTTCATTTGGATGCGCGGTTATATCCCGATATCAAGATCACTGCAACCCTCAACCCACCAAACTCTCCTTCTCTCAAATTAGCCCAGAAATCTGGATTTATCCTTAATGCTTTCTTCTCCTTTAATCTTATAAAGCTATTAAAATTGCTATTATTCTATTCATTCATGTATGAGCTATTCAGTGTCCAGTGTATGCTCTGAGCAGGAGTTCAGGGGTTGAAAAGATCATATCTAGCTGAAGTGCTTGCAGAAGTTCTCATGAGTCAGGGGGTCAGATTGTGTGGTCAGACAGAGATCTGAATCTTGACACAGCCACTTGCTATTTGATCCTGGGGCAGGTTCCTACTCTCTTTGCACCACTGTCTGTAAGAGAGGATAATGATATTGCCTCACAGACCTAGAGGAGGAATCAGTGAGACATACACCATTGCTATTATTATGATTGTGTGGAGCAGGGTGGGATATGAACATTCAGTCAACAACATAACTTACAAAGAGAAGAGGAAAGAATGGCGACCTCTTGAGGGACGGGCGAGCCATCTGCTTGGCCTGAAATCCAGGGTATAGTAGAAGTAGAGAAAAAGGGCTAGAAGCACTGCTTGGGGTTCCGTCAATGGAGCACTTCAACACCAACTCAAAAACCTGTGGTGAATTCAAATAATAACAAAAAATACCCGAAATTTCTAGAATAGGCGGGATTAGGATCAAAATTTGCTCTGCCTTGATGTGTGGGAGGAGAATGGCAAAAATGGAGAGGGAGGAAGCTTCACCTAGAAACAAGGTCATCAAGAGGAGACCCTGGCTTGCAGGAAGAGAGGTGTCAACTCACCGAGATGAACAAGTTGGCAGTATATCCACACAGAAACATCTAGAGGCAGATGGACAAGCTGGTGTTGAGTTCAGGAAATGTTTGGGCTGGAGGGAAGAACTTGGCACACAGACATCACTGAATAATAAATAATTTTGAAAATAATAGTTAAAACCAGAAACATGAGTAAATGCCTTGAGGGAGTTCAGGCTGGGGAGGAGGGCTCCTTAGGAAATATACCCTGGGGGAAGGCAGGAAGTAAGAGGAGTCAGAGAAGCCAAGAGAACTGGGATTTGCAGAATCCTGGAATTAAAAGAAAGCCTTCAAGGGATATCCTTAGTTGTCGAGTGGCTAAGACTCTGTATTCCCAATGCAGGGGGCCCAGGTTCAATCCCTTGTCAGGTAACTAGATCCCACATGCTGCAACTAAGATCCAGTGCAGCCAAATAAATAAATTTTTTTTTTTTTTAAAAGCACATGCTGTGTGTATTTAAAAAAAGAAGAAGAGCATCAAGCCCTGCATATAAGGACTGAGAAAAGGATTTTGTGGCAAAGACAGGCACAAGTGACATTCAACAAGACAGCTCACCAACTAGGCCATCCTTGGTAGTCTCTGCAGCCTATTGTAATGCGAGGCTACTAGAAAAACTTGATGAATATTGGCCACTTGAAGAAGCTGCTGCACCTTGGACTGAACGCATTCAGCAAAGCAGCCTGAGTCCATTGCCAGGGTCCACTTCCTGTTTCCTGTAAGGCTTCTTAGCCGAGCCTGGAAAGGAAACTGGTTACTCTGACTTGAAGTGGTGGTAGGAGAGCTTTACCCACCGCCCCCGCCCCCCCACCGCCCGCAGGGAAGAGTCGTTTCTTTAATCATATTCTCTAAGACCTTGAGGATTCAGTTAACCCCTTGCTTGCCTTCGGACCATCTAAGTCAAATAGAAATTATCTTCTTTTTAAGAAATTCCAGGGGTAATTCCTCAACAATTTTTGGTGGTCTGTTACAGTCTCTGAAAACTCTTACCAAGATCAACTAGAAAATAGGCCTTTGTGACCCAGAGTTTCCAAAAAGCTCACTTGACAAATTGAGTAATGAGTCAACTGATAGGAAAAATAAAGTCAGAGATTGACCAGCTTCTAGAAACATGGAGTGTGGGGTCACTGGAGGCTGAGGGAGGCGGTTGTAAAGGGGATACAGAGGCCAGCATCCTGGAGAGTGCGCTCTAGGGCTCTCACTCGGGGAACTGAGAGGCTCTGTCATGCACAAGAACATCAGAAGCATGAAGTACAAAGGAGGAATTGTGTGTGCCCTGAGAATAAACTCGAATGAAGTTATTCACAAGGAATGATTGTCTCCGAGGTCCTGTCATTAAAGCTTTTCCATTTCTTGGTGTTTAGAACTGATAACCTTTGAGAGGAGATAATAGTGCTCAAGACAAAGGATGTCAATTTGACATCAAGTAGGGATGCTAATCGAAGAAGGCAATGACACCCCACTCCAGTACTCTTGCCTGGAAAATCCCATGGACGGAGGAGCCTGGTAGGCTGCAGTCCATGGGGTCGCTAAGAGTCGGACACGACTGAGCGTCTTCACTTTCACTTTTCACTTTCATTCATTGGAGAAGGAAATGGCAACCCACTCCAGTGTTCTTGCCTGGAGAATCCCAGGGATGGGGGAGCCTGGTGGGCTGCCGTCCATGGGGTCACACAGAGTCTGACATGACTGAAGCGACTTAGCAGCAGCAGCAGCAGCAGGGATGCTAGAGAGAGAGACAAAGTGGGTGGGGGACAAAGAGGTGCCATGCAGAAAGAAGTAGATTAAAAAATATATGCTCATTGGGCTTCCCTGATGGCTCAGTGGTAAAGAATCCGCCTGCCAGTGCCAAAGGTACGGGTTCAAATCCTGGTCCAGGAAGACCCCACATGCCATGGAGCCACAAAGCTCATGCACCAAAACTACTGAGACACAACTACTGAGCCTGACGCGCTGGAACCGTGCTCCACAAAAGAAGCCACCACAATGAGAAGCCCACACACCGCAACTAGTGAAAAGCCCTCATGCAGCAACGAAGATCCAGCATAGCCAAAAATAAATAAATAAAATTAATTAAAAATATATAAAAATATATGCTTAATGTAAGTAAAGAGACAGTGCTCATAGTTAAGTTATGGGAAATAGTATTTTATCAGATTAAAAAAATAAATTTAGTGATTCAAACATTTATGGAGCAGCTCCTAGGTGCCAGGCACTAGGCTGGGCAACAGGGCAGATGACACATCCCCTTGAGAAGTGTACAGCCTGCTGAGGGAGACAAGAGTGAGCAAACAACCATGAAACAGCAGGAAAGATGCTAATAGAGGCAGGTACATGATGCTCACAGAGGCAGGGGAGACTTCACCAAGAGAGAAAGAGAAACTTACAAGAGCAGCACAGAGGCATCGTCACACTTCTGAGGACTCTGGTTTGAGCTACATGCAGCAGCCCATTGCTCTTTGCAGACTGAGTGTTAATTAACGAAAATAGTCTCTACTGAGTGACCTGAAACATCCCTGTAGTTAGATACTTTGCTGAGACACAAATTTGAATGGTCTGCTAGGAGGCCAGAGTGTACTTGCCAGCCATTTACTAGTGAATGGATCACACCCCACACCTGGCATTTGTGCCCCAGCACAGCTTACCTCTTCTTTTCTCATTGGCATCTATGTAGTAATTCTCACCCTGTGATTAACTTTTTTTCCTTTGCAGAGTCAGAGAAATATGGAGTTAATAAGGTACAGATGTAATGAAGTAAAGAGTTTATTTTAATGGCAAAATTTATTTAAGAAGCTTTAGAAATTACCTTGGCCCCATATTTATAGAACCATTAAGAATCTAAAAAAGATCCCTTACATTTTTCAGTTACACTTTACTGCTTTTTATAGTGGAAATTATAAGTCATGGTGATATTCATAATTCTGGTAAGGTCATGGATGAACCCTTTGAGAATGTCAGGGGTCCACGTCTGTGAATAATGAATTTTATTTTATTGGCACTCTACTGGATATAACACGCTCTCATTTTAAATTGGAAAAATAAGATATATTCTCTATTATATGATTTTCTTATAATTTGGAGAAGACTACTATTGCCCTTCCCTGTTTATAAAGGCTCAGTATGTATACCAGAAGACAAAGAATAATATTTATCCACAAAATTGCAGCCTGACAAATCAACATAGATAACTAAATTCCCCCAACTGAATGCTTTTCCCTTAGTCTATTTCCTGTAACTTAATAACCACTGAAACTTCAATCTGGCCCCCTCCCCAAAATACCTCAAACTTAACATGACAACACACAACCTCAATCTGCTTCCACTTGTCACCTTGTTTTGGCTATTAGGATCACATGTATTTAATTGCTGAAGCTGGAAAACTTAGAACTGGCCAGATTCTTCTCTTAACATCTAATCAGTTACCAAGTAAATCGATGTTACCTCTTAAATGACTCTCAAAAGCAATCGGGCCTCTCCAGTCCCCTGGCACTGCCCTAGCTCAGACCCAAATCATCTGGCATCACAATATTCTGACACAGTGCCTCTAACCTGTCCTTCCTCTATCCCCCAAGTTGATAGAGAGTAATTTTTCTCAAAATGCAAATCTTGCATTCATTAGTTTCCACTGAAGATAAAAATATGGTTCCATCAATAACTGGTTCCTGGCCAGTGAGTCTGATGCCCATGGGTCTACACATAACACTTTGAGAATTGCACTGACTGTGAGCTGTTTATTTTCCTAATTATGCGGTGTTCTTTCATACCTCTATGCATTTTTGTATTTATCCAATTCTTGTGCTGCCCGGCCTTTTCACTCCTGTACTCTTAGCGAATTTCTACCAGACCTTGTAGATTCAATTCAAATGCCACTGCTTCAGGAAAGCCACGTGTGAATCTCTCAGTGGCTCCTCTATCTGGGCTCCTGTGGCCCTGAAAACATGCTATTAAAGCACGTGTCACAGTTCACAGCAAGAACGTGGTAACAAAGTTATCTTCTCCTGTGATCCACAAGCTCTTGTCTTTGAATCCTAGTATTTAGCACGATGCTTGGCTCCTGCCACGCGGTCAGTGTTTGCTGAATGGAAGGACCAGCGATTGAGATTGGTGGTTACATGGTAAAATGAGAGAAGCATGTTATCAAAGGGCAAAAACTATATTTTTTGTTAACTCTAAACTGAATCAAGGTGCCAGGAAAGTTAAAATAAGGATAGGGTACTTTTAGATCTCAACTGACTTTTAAATTACTCATCACATCTGTCCTTAGCTAAAGACTAACTCTAACCAGCGTCCTGTGCAGCCTAAGTCAGAATATTTCATACTTGGACACTGGATGCAACAAATGCTCAATGACCATGGAAGAAGTACTTAAAAAGAAGGTACTGGCTTTAAAAATACAAATGGGAAAAAAATGCCCAGTAAAACCATTTGCTTTTTTTTTTTTTCCCTGTTCGGTATTTTAGAGCGCAATATCAGACACAGGGCATCACACTGTACACAATGTCCAACATCTGTGGTGGCAGTCTCCACTAAACAGTTACTGTGATGCTGTTTTTTGTTCACTCATTCATTCACTCACAAAAACTGCTGTGCAGCTACTGCGGGCCAGTCACCATAGCACAAGTAAAGGAAAGAACAGGTCCCTGAGATCCAGGATTTCTACAGGACAGATGGATTACTACAAATGGCCCTGGACTTGTATCATTAAGCAGTTACTATTTAAATCCAGCCCGGTTCCAAAAATGTTCTCAAGTTCTCCTTGTACTTAACAGGTCACAGGTTACCTTGGGTAACCTCAAGAACGCTGCTAAGCATTCTAATGCAGCCAGTCTGTAACGCAAGGCATAACCCGTCTTGGGACACAGCTACATTCAAAATGCAGCGTTTAGGGTACGTTCACTACTGCTCTAATCTCCCAGTGGGTAGGGGTTTGCTGAAAGTCGGTTTTCTAAGAAGGAAAAGATTTGGATGAAGACAGATGATGAGTGAAGCTGAGTTCGAACTTCAGCCAAAACTCTTGGCGTGTTAGGGCACGGATGAATTCTCTGGATACCCTCACCATGTAGAGTGGTGCAAAGAAAAGCTTCCAGGGCAAACCCAGTCAGGGAAAGACGTAAATTCACTGCATTTAGCACCATACTGGAGCCCAGACTTCGGCCTTCTTCAGGGTAAAATACTAGGGGAGCTCAAGCCTAATTCTTAACAAACTACATTATAAATGACGGGCCAATCTCAGATATAGCTGCTCCCCTAACCCTTAGGCTGCCCCATAGGTTCACTGCCGGGTTCCCAGCCAGACTCTGGACAGCGCCCCGCCCTTCTCGGTCCCACCCACTCACCCCAGAAGGGGTCCCCGCAACCCCCAAGCCCACCCCTGGAGAACCACCCACTGCAGCCCCGCCCCTCCCGAGACCCACGTGTCGGGCCCCACCCCGGCGCTGGCGGCCCTTTAAACACCCCCACCCTTACACAGTACCCCCCCACCCCGACCCTAACGGCAGCCGGAGAGGGACAAAACTCATGGCGTTCAGCCAGCTTCCTCCGCGGATCTCGTCCCGGACTGCCCTGCCCGTGGGGCCTTCCACCCTGGGTCACAGCCCCTTGCGGCCCCGAGCCCGCGGCGGCCCGGCAGAGGAGTGTCGCAGCGGCCCAGCTGCGGGGCGGGGCCGGCGGGAGAGCAGGTCTCCGCCGCTGCCACGGCTGCCTCCGCCTGCTGCTCAGGCCGCCCGCTCGCCCGCCGCTGGGTGCGCTGCACGCGGGGGGCTGCCGCGGTGCAGAGGTTCATGCAGCGGCGGCGGCGGCGGCGGCGGCGGCGGCGGCGGCTGCTGCCGCTGCCGCCGCGGAGGCAGACAGACCGGGCGCTGCCGCCGCCGCCGCCCTCCCCCGGCTCCATGCCGCCACCGCTGCCGCCTCCTCCTCTCCGGCGAGGGGCGGGGGGCTCCGGCCCGGGGTGGGCACCACTCCTCGCAGCGCCGCTCCCCTCCCTGCCCTCCGCTAGGGCCCTGGAGCTGGCGGGGGCGCCCGCTGCCTTCTAGGAGCGCACGCTCTCCGCGCGCCCTGCGGGAGAGAGGGGGCGGGCGTGGGCGGGGGCGGGCGGGCGTCGGGGCAGCCGGGACCCCGCAAGGCGGCGAGAGGAGGGGGCTGCCTCGGAGGATGCCCGGCGGCGGCTCCCCGCTCTTGGGCGCGAGCTGAGCCGGACCCAGAGCGGGCGGCGCGTCGCCATGCCGGTGTGACGGGCGCCCCCGGCTGCCCGCGCGGTCCCCGGCGCTGCCCCACGCCGCGCCGCGCCGGCGCCGGGCGGCAGGATGGGCTGTATCCAAAGCATTACCTGCAAGGCGCGGATCCGGCGCGAGAACATCGTCGTGTACGATGTGTGCGCCACCATCGACCAGTGCCCCACGCGCATCGAGGAGACCTCGCCCATCGTCCTGCGCTACAAGACCCCCTACTTCAAAGCTTCAGCCCGCGTGGTCATGCCCCCCATCCCCCGCCACGAGACCTGGGTGGTGGGCTGGATCCAGGCGTGCAACCAGATGGAGTTCTTCAACACCTACAGCGACCTGGGCATGTAAGCGACCGGCCGCGCAGAGTAGGAGCGGGCTTCGTGGCAGGGTCTCTCCCCACCCCGACCCTCCTCCCCAGCTCCTTCTTACTGCTCTCCCCATCCTTTTTATAAACCTTCCTCCCGCCTCCTTTTCCATCTCCCTCCTCCCTACGCTTTTGTCTCAGTGACAGGGCTGATGTGTGTAGGGAGGCTCCTCGCGAAGGCATTTTCTCGTAGTTTGCTTCTGATTCCCTATGAATGCTAGGAGCACGGTGCGGGGCGGGAAGAACGCTCTGAGGAGGGTTCAAGAGACGGAGGTGGGGGTGGCTGGCTAGTGCCCTGGGAGTTTCGGGGCGCCGTCTGTGGTTTGCAGGGCTTCTGGGGAAGAGTTTGGGGGGACCTGTAGAGAGTAGTGGAGTGTTGGGGGCGCGTGGACTGTACCGCGCGTGCTTTGGAGAAACCCGAGCCGGTTTGGAGAGGAAGGTCCCAGGCGTCCAGCCTGGACTTGGTCTGCCCTTGTTCCTTCGACTGTTGACTTCGAGTTCTTGTACCCCGAACCGGAAAGCCTGGAGGCGTTTCCATCCGGAACCGCACACCCGACAGCCACCTCTCTGGCTCAGCGCCCTCCTGAAGAGTACTGGAGGTGGTGGGAGTGGGAAGGCTCCGGGCGCGTCCCAGCGGAGCGAGGCTGATGGCCTTGTGCGAGCAGCCTCTGATTGGCGTGGTGCGATACGTGTCTTTGCTCAGTGAAAGTATGGGTCTCATGTCGGTCTAGGGTCTTTACTTACTCCAAAACTTTATTCTCCGGCGCTGGGAGGGATTCCCCAGCGCCCACCGCCGAATTCTGTCGGAGAGATGGGAGCTCTCCAACTTCTTTCAGCAGCGCCGCTCGGCGCGCGCCTGGCTCCGCAGCTGCGGTGGAGACCCGGGATCGCGGCGACTCCTCTGCCGCCAGGGGCCGACAGCCTGCCCCGGAACCGCAGGCTGCTGACAGTCGCGTCCAGGACTTTTTTATTAACTAAATTTTCATAACTCCCTGCCAGACTCCTTTCAGAAGTACACTCTACACAGTTGGCAACTACAATGGCTAAAAGGTTTGGGGCCTGCATTTTGCCTGCTGTTACAATGTAGGTCTAAACACCCTAATTAGCTTGCAGCCCGTAGGGAAACCCTCTTCTGAAAAGTCAGCCTCATTTCATTAGTAATCTAAAACTCCAGAGTTCCCAAGGTTCATCTTTTGAATATGGATATAAGGTGGGAGAGTTTCCATTTTAAAAGGTCAAACTATCTTTTTAACAGCAGTTTGCAGGCTTTTTATTGCACTTTGGGAGCATGTAAGTTAACACTAGTCATAGGTGCTAAAAGGAATTCTGACAGGTTGCTTTGTCTCTCCGGGCTTCCACTCCCACCCTTTTCCCCACCCCAGAGAGTCTGAACTTTCCTCTCTAATCATAAAAATACAATTCTGGAGAAAGCTCCTTCCTAGGGAAGATGTGTGACAGCCCGGTTTACTCCGTCTCTGCACCCGGAGTGTTCTTGTCTTTCTGGAAGGCAGCTGGATGTGAGAAATAGGGGAAATCTTATTTGGGGTGAATTCTGGTGGCTCAGATGGTAAAGAATCTGCCTGCAATTCAAGAGATCCTAGTTCAGTCCCTGGGTTGGGAAGATCCCCTGGAGAAGGAAATGGCTACCTACTCCAGTATTCTTGCCTGAAGAATCACATGGACAGAGGAGCCTGGTGGGCTACAGTCTCAAAGAGTCGGACACAACTGAGCAACTAACACACATGCCATTTAAAAACATACAGCCCCTCAAAAGAATTATTATATCTGAACATGTGTGTCTTTTAAAGATTTTTTTTTTAAGAAACTCATTATTTCCAGCTAAATCAGAGAAAGCCCCAGACAGGGCAAGGGCACCCTCACGTTTGTTCTCTTGGCCTGGCCCTGACGGCAGTGTGCAGCATTGGTTGGGGGCAGTAATTGCAGCCTGGGGCCACTCTGGGAGACACAAGGTGGGACTGAGCCGAAAGTCTTATTTTTCCCAAGACTGCACAGCCAAGAGTCTCTGCTGCCTCACATCTCCTGTAAATTAGTAATCTGAAAGTAAATAAATCATTCTTTCATAAAAGAGAATATATTCCACGTCAGGAGAAGCCAAGGTGAGGTATAAACAGACATGGTAGTTGAACTTCCTTGACTCTATGAGATGTGTCTACATGGGAACCCACTTTAGGGTGTGAGTTGGTGTCCGCTCAGAGGGACACATTCTCCCTGACCCTTCCTTGCTGAGTTCTTGCCTTTGGGATTTGGAGGGGAAAAAAAGTTCTGCCTTTAAACTACCACTTTCAGTATTTTAAGATTCTTGCTTTTCATGTTGTTGTTGGCAGGGGACAAAAATAGTCCCCAAGAAATCGTAAAACATATTATTTTAGATTTGTGTCCAGGGGCCTCCTGTCTTTGTGGCTGCAATAATGGCTGTGTGTGTTTAAGGCCTCTTTGGAGCCTGCATTTGATTGAACCAATTTCCACGAAATGTTTGAGCCCTGAAAACTTGGCCAATGTAAACTTTCTGATAGAAACCCATATTGCATGAAAGTCACTGCAGCCTATTAGTTATTATGTCCATTTTAGCCAGTACCTTGAGTGGAGAAAACACCACAGGCTGAATTCTCCCCCCTGTGTAATGCTCTTGTTACATGAAGTATGGTATGATGAGAGACTATAGGTTATAAAACTGCCTTTTTCAACATTTCAAAGGGACTATGCCAGAGGAAACCTGCAACTTAAAATGCCAAGAAAATTTATCTATAGGTTTAAAGAAAACATGAGCTTTCATGGTTTAAATTTCTCCACATTTCCAAGAAAGAAAAGGCTTCTACAAGAGCATTTGAAGTAGCTGATGGTCAGGATGGCCAGAGCTTAATTTGAACTTTAACTCAAGTGACTTGAAACTCCCTCTAGTGATTCTGTAGGGAGCAGGCTATTAATGCTTGTGGCCCCCATTTCTTTCTCATTTGGCCCTGATGAACCTGCTCCTGCAGCCCTGCCAAGACTGCTGCAAGGCTTCATCCTTCAGGGAGGAAGAACCACTGGATTTTCTCAGTCAACCCATCAATAAACAAATGTTTATTTTACCAACTGCCTCTGATGTACCAGTGCCAGCAAAGAAAACAAAGGAATAAGCAGGCAGCTTCAGTGTTCCTCAGTGCAGGAGGTAAGTAGGGGCACAGGCAGAAAAGGCCAGTGCTCCCAAGTAATATAGGAGAAATGCCAGAGAAAGGGACCAGGCCAGGTATTCTCGATATGTAAAGACTCAAGCTGGATGCAAGGGACTGGTGAGATTCAGCCAGGCAAGGAGGAGGGGCTAGTTCTAAAGGGCAAAACCAGCAAATACATGGAGTAGGCAAATATAAGGGGGCGCACAGAGGCAGTAGAGGAGCTTTCAAGGTGAAGAACAGTGGGCGATAAGGTCAGAAGGGGTCTGCTGGGAAGGCCTGGAAGAGTAGATCTGGAAAAGGGAAGCTTGAGATCAGATCTTCTTAACCAAAAGAGTATGAGGAAGCGCTTCATACCCTTTCAGTGCCTCTTGGGCATACAGGAGCTTTTCAGTAGAGACTTAAGACCTTTATGATAGAACAGGGTTTGTTTTATTTTCTAATTTATTGATATAGTTGACTTACAGTGTTGTGCCAATTTCTGCTGTACAGTGGAGTGATTCAGCCTACATATGGACAGGGAGGCCTGGCATGCTGTGATTCATGGGGTCACAAAGAGCTGGACACGACTGAGCGACTGATCTGATCTGATCTGTTATTTGGGGGGGCTCAGCCCATTAAGAATCCACCAGCAATGCGGGAGACTGGGTTCAATCCCTGGGTTGGGAAGATCCCCTGGAGCTGGGCATGGCAACCCACCCCCGTATTCTTGTCTAGAGAATCCCATGGACAGAGGAGACTGGCAGGCTACAGCCCATGGGGTCACAAAGAGTCAGACATGACTTGGAGGACTAAGCACAAGTACATATATGTGTACACACACACACACACACACACACTCTTTTCTGTTACGGTTTATCACAGGATAGAGCGCAGTTCCTGTACAGCACGGTAGGCCCTTGTTGTTTATCTGTTGTATGTGTGATAGTTTGCATCTGCTAATCTCAGACTCCCAATCCATCCCTCCCCCCACCCCATGATGGAAGTTTTGAATGCTAGAGTACAATACCCAAGAGTAAGGAGTGGGGTTCATGTGCCAAAGATGCAGGCAAAGCTGAGGTCAGGGGGAGAGCCGGCAGCGGCTGAAGGCCCTTCCCGCTCCCTCCGCGCCTAGGTGTGGTGTCTTCTAGAGCTGTAAGGGTCAGCTGTGGTCAGCTTAGGGCTGACAGTGTAGGGCTTGGAGAGCCTTGGCCTGGGTGCAGCTTGAGGAGCTGGGAGCTTACGCCTCACCTTCAGGAGACAGCTCCTGCCTGTCTCTCTCCTCCTCCCGCAGAGCCAACATTACTGAGGGTTTGTCTATCCCCACCCACCTCTGTTACCGTTTCAGTTTATTCCAAGCTGGTTTCTCTCAGTTCCAAATTTGCGCTTGCTCAGCTCGTCTGGGCTTTCCATATTTCCAGATCCAGCGGACACTTACCTTTTCATCAATATTCCGCATGACAGCTTTCCTGTGTCTTGAGTCACTTCCATCATTTAGCCCTCCTGCTGTTTTTCTGGCTGTTCCTCTATCTGACCTCAAAGTGCAGTTCACTGGGACACTTCTCATTCTGTACTGGATGGATAGTTATTTCATCCATCCCAAGGGCACCAGATGGCCTCTGGGACAGAGTCACCTGCAGTACAGGCATATGTGTCTACACAGTGTCCACTTGGCTGGCTGGAAGAAATCTCAAGCTCAGCGTATCCAAACCTGTGCTCTCGATCTCCGCTATAGCTCCCACCCAAAAGCTGCACCTCTGCTGTTCTTTCCCATCTTAGTAACACCTTCAGTCCCTGGGTTGCTTCAGCTGAAAATCCGTTTGTCACTGTAGATATTTCCCCCGACATTCATTCCATTATCAAATCCTGCTGATCCCATCCCGCAGATAACTAATCCAGCCACCACTTTCTATGCCCACCTCTTCCAGTGTAGGACATATCACCATCCCCTATCACTTGCTCCGACAGAGGATTTCTGACCAAACTTGCCACTTCTGTTCTTGCCCTCCCCCATATGTTCCAGCCTATCCCCCATATGATAGTCAAGTGACATTTTAGAAATGTAAATACTGTTGCTTTCTTGCTTAAACCCTTTAATGGCTTCCCTTTACAATCCCAGGATGAAATTTGCAAATCTCTTCCCACTCTGAATGTCTGTTCTTAAGCCCCTTCAACCTTTTTTCATTTCTTCAGAGAAACTAGCTTCATCCTGATTCAGAACTTCTCCATGTGCTGCTCTCTGTCTGAAATGCTCTACACACCTACCCTTTTCTAGCAAATTCCTACTCCTCATTCAGGTCTCAGCCGTTACCTCAGAGAGGCAACCCTGAGTTCATAGTTTATATTAGGGTTGTCCTGTTCTCTTGAATAACACACTATTCTTTTAGTTGTTACCGTTAATAAGCCAGTATTTATATGTTTATGTAACTTCTGATTTATCTACAAGACTGTAAGCCCCATTAAAGCAGGTATTATATACATTTTATTTCTCTGTGAATAGTGCTTGGCCCATAACAGGTGTTAAACATTTGATCAAAATAAAGGAGCCCTTTTTCTAACCTCAAATAGTCTGTGTCCCTTTCAAAAAATCATGTCTCTCTGGAAAATTAGCCTTTCATGTAAAACCTAGTGCTAATTCCACAAATCTCTCCAACTCCCGACACTCCAGCAGTCACTTGACACACGAGCAGTTGAACTCCACCGTGCTTCTGTGTCATTTTGAGCTGCATCGTCCCATGAGATTCCCTGCTCCTCAACCCAGGGCACGTGTATGCCGCTCCCCCTGTTTCCCTGCCGTCTTCTGCACACCAGGAGTGGGGTTCAGTAAACACTGAGGCCTGCCTGTCACGTTGCCTGCTGCAGAGTGGCATTCAGCTGAATGCCATGTCCCATGCCCAAGGAGCTGGGACATGGAAGCCGTGTCCTAGCACAGCTCCACCTGCATCATCAACTCATGGCCTGAACTCCGGGACTTCTGGAGGTGATGGTCCTAGCCAGGCCGAGTAGGGCGATTGCCCCCCTTGTTCAGGGCAGCACGTGCAGCATAGCTTTGAGCGTGGCCCTCACTGGTCATCGAGATGCCTCCTTCAGGCACTTTGCTCTTGCGTCCCAGGAGCCAGATGAGTGTGAGGTGCAGTGTCCCACCAGGCCCAGTGCCCCTCAGCAGCTGGCGGCCACGTTCTCAGTCTCCCTGTGGAGACCAGAACCGACACCCCTCCCCCATTCCCATGACGCCCCCAGTCAGGGGCCTTATTATCTGGAAGTAGTGAAGGCGGATCCTCACCAGAAACGATGGGGACCCCTGTCCCAGAGCATCAGATGGGAAAGCAGGATGCAATTCCCTTATTAAAGTCCTGAGTGCCCTTGAAAGGGAGGCAGCCTAACCCTTTGCCTCTAATCTTCTCCATCTCGGCAAAAGAGGAGCAGCAACAGATTAGCTGGTCTTATCAGGAAGCATTAATCTCACTGGAGATAAAGCACAACTCTGGAGTTGGAGGGGGTTAGAGGAACAGGCAAGGAAACATGATTCAGAAAAAGAAGGGGAGCAGTACGTGGGAGTTAAAAACAAAATGTGGCTTGTGTAGCATGGGATGCTGAAACACAGCTGCGCTGGGTGGAGAAAGCAGGACAGGTGAGCTGGGAGGTGCGGAACTGCAGGGTGTCAGCGACCTTCCCCATGACAGCAGCGGCAGATACTGTTTGTGGGGTGAGGTCTGCACATGCTTCATGATCCAGGTTAAAGGAGGCTGCCAGTTGAGTCAGGAAATGCAGAATCTAGTGTAAGATGCAAGATCCCAAACATCCCCTTCCCTCTGATTTGTGGAGTGCTGCGATCTTGTCTCATCCTCCCTATTATGACCCTGGGAGCTAGATGCTCTGATTATATCTGTTGAGAAAACTAAGGCTCAGGGAGTCAGAGGACTTGCCTGAGATCATGCATCTAGTTGGTGGCTGAGCTGAATCTTGGTAAGAGGGTGGGGCCAGGAGGGTGAGATACCAGGTCCATCCATTGCTGAGCTCATTCCCTGGGAGCAGGGGGACACCTCCTCACCTCTCAGGGACCCAAGCTGGCCAGGACTGCAGGTTTTAGTCCTGTGCTGTCTCCTCCAGGATCTTCCCTTGGGCTCACATGTCAGCCCAAATGGGCAGCCCTGGACCCCAGACCCCTCAGTTATTGTACTTGTGAGCCCTTTCATCCCTCAAACTCTCCACACAATTGCTGTTTGGACAGATGATTAAGAGGAAAAAAGAGGACCCCCTTCTGGTAGTGGGAAGGACCCCTGGCTCTACCCTCACTCATCGGACTTTCCGCTGGCTCCTAGGAATTCTTATACTATTATTGCAAGGTTCACTCAGGCCTAGCTGTGTGGACTGTGTGTGCTGTGTTAGCTGTGTGGACCCCACTCCCTCAGCAGCTCTGACACAAGCCAGTTGGAACTGTCCACTGTGCCAGTTGAGGGTATACCAGCTCTCTTTCCAGCACAGAGATTTGAGTCAGAAGATCTTGGATTTGATTCTGAGCCATATGACCTTTGGCAAATTCCTTAACAATCAATCTAGTGTCTAGTTCGCGTTCATGTAAATAGACAGCAAAAAGTCCTGTGCTGTCTACTTGGCTGGGGGTCAGGAATCAAGTGAGATGAAAACCGTGAAAGTGCTCTCCAGACTGGTGTATTGTGCACGTGTTTTTTTGTTTTGTTTTTTTATAGCGCATGACTCTTGTTGGGCTTCCCACGTGGCTCAGCAGTAAAAAATCTACCTGCCAATGCAGGAGATGTGGGGTCAATCCCTGGGTTGGAAAGATCCTCTGGAGAAGGAAAGGGCAACCCACTCCAGTATTCTTGCCTGGAGAATTCCATAGGTGGAGGAGCCTGGTGGGCTCCAGTCCATGGGTTCGCAAAGAGTCAGACATGACAGAGCAACTAAACAGCAACATGGCTGTTGTTACTAGAGGGTGACTCTGGATCAGCCTCAAGGAACAGGGAGGTTGTGGCTTCCCGCACAGAGAGAAGCATTCACACTCTGGGGAAGGGTCCCTCGTGCATCAGCCACACTCCCCCAAGTGCCACTCAGAGTCAGAGGGGAGGAGAAAGGCTCACTTTATACTTCAGATCCAGGGCTGTTTTTCATTCATACTCAGAGGAAGGGGGTAGCTGCTACCTTTTGTCCCACCCAGAGGTTGCCCTCCCAGATCTGCTCTGAGCTGTGGACTCTGGGCAGCAGCCAGGACCCTGCCGCTCCCAGTCCTTGGCGCCATGCCTGCATCTCAGCCAGGTCCTCATGGGGACTGCCAGCCCTGCCCCCAGACCCCCTGATGTCAGTGTCAGTTAGGCCCCAGATGAGAAGTCAGGGACTTGGGGCTGGAGTGATACTGTGCTGTCCCTTTTCAGGAAGGTCTGGAGTTTCCAGCCTGAGTGGGCAATGAGACCCACACCTGAAATAATTTGTGTCCAAAACTATTTCTAATACATTCTTCCTGATACATCTTATAGTAGATCTTTAACTTATACTTTCATGAATTTGTCCCTTTAGAAGGCAACCTCACGTAATCCTGAAATCATGAGACCTATGTAGGACAGCCGTTTTTCCTATTTTAGATAAGCAAGCTGATTAAATAACTAATGTACTCAAGGTCACTCACTGTGGCAGGCACTGGTAGAATCAGGGCTGCCTCATGCCCTCCTGTGCCAAGTGCATGGTCTGTGCCAACCCTGTACAGGAGGTGGGGATGAGAGAGGTCATCCCCAGGGTTGTGTACATGGAGCCCCAGGGGCAGTCGGTGCACAGGCATTTTGGAGGGCATCATTTATGGTCTCTGAAGATAAGAGTGGGCAGATAGGAACATCCAAATGTGTTCCAAAAAGGCAAACAGAAATTTTCAGGCTGTCCAATTAAGCAAAATAAATAAGGCCGTGTGTCACCTGACGGCGCCTCGGTGGGGTTACTGTGACAAGCCTGTCTCAAAAAGCCTCTGGCTGACTGATTCTCTGGAGACCTGACCTTTCCAAGCTGGCGTGTGGGCTATGTCAGGCCAGGGTGCCTAGAGGCTGTCAGAAGTCTGGCTAATGGGAAGCAATAAATCGGCATCCTCAGTCAGCAAGCTCAGCAGCATCCTGAAGGGACAGGCAGGCCAGGGAGGTCACGGTTTGTGGGCACGAGTGGTGACAGGGACAGCCTTTGGCAAGGCTGGAAACTGCCAGAAACAGGCAAAGGAAATGTTCCTTTGCCCTGGGCATGGGTAAGGGGAGTGAGTCAGGATCTGGCATGTGTCGGGAGGGAAGGATGAAGAATGAGAAATGGCTTTCTCCCTCCTCCTCCTCCCAAGAACCACCAGCTGAGCCTCCATTCCAAAATGGCAAATGACAGCCTTCACACCAAAGCCTGGGCAACTCGCTTCAAGACCAGGCTTTAACTGACTCGAATATCTGAGGCTCTTTCAAATTTCCATAAATAAACTTCACTGTTTTTTTTTGTTTGTTTGTTTTTGTTTTTTGAGGAAGGATAAGAGATTTGTGCTAAAGAACTAAACCCAAATTCCTGTTGAAGATGTCTTCCTGACCCTTGGAGCCAGGGAGCTTGTCTTCCTGGGACACATGTACACTTTAAGAAATGGGCAGGCATTAGGCTATTGTCTGTCTCCCACGAGGCTGTAAACAATGTATTCAACTTAATGATGATCACAGCCACCATTTATTGAAGACTTCGCCAGTGCTAGATACTTCGTATGCTCTGAGAGCCAGGTACCATACTATCCCCACATTAGAGATGACAAAACCAAGGCCCAGAGAGAGTGGGTAACTTCCCTAGCATTAACCAGCTCACAAGCAACAGAGCTAGGATCGGAACCCAGAATTCCAGTGATTCCTTACGATGTTTCACTGCTGCATTAAGGCCAAATGGTAGAGTGAATGGATGAACACATGGGTGAGCAGAGAGCGTTCAATATAATGCCTTGAGTGCTTGCCTTTGTCCTTGCTGTGGAGACTCAGGGAACAAAGGGTTTAAATCACTTTGGAAGCAGCCAGTCTCGTCGCCTCCCAGCTGGTTTGCTCAGCTGGTCCAGGCATGTTAATGAGATCAGGGTCTTGGGGTCAGACCCAGGGGACCCTCCCAGCACCCAGGTCAGCACTCTCTGCCCTTCCAGCTGCCTCGCATAAGACTGCCTCCAGGTACCAGTCATAGCAGACTCTAGGTTACAGGGCAGAGGCACAGCCGGGAAAATGCGAGTCAACAGAGTCACCTTTGACTTGGGGGTGTTAGGGCCATGTGAGAAATCGTGTAGCCCAGCCGCTCACGTTACAGACGGGGACAGTGAGCCCCAGAGAGGTGCACTGACACAGCGAGTGAGTGCTGGAGCCGGGAAGAGACCCGGGTCTCTTCTGACTCCACAGCCAACGTTCTTCACCACCAGGCTGCACTGGGCCTGACGGGGAGCAGGTAGCTCACTCCATGAGTCAAGGCTGGTGCACCCCGGTCTGTAATGCAGTCGTCAGGGGTCAGCGCCACCTATTTCTCATTTGTTGAGGGTCCGAGTCTGTGGGCCACCCAAGGGAGGCCAAAGCACAGCCCTTCTGCACAGAGAGGAAGTCAGATGGGCCCTGGGGAACAGCTACCCAGGTGCCAGGAGCACAGAGACCAGCCTCTTCCCAGTGTCCATAGGCAGTGATTAGCAAACCAGAAAGGAGAGGGGCTCCCCGGAGACGCCCGACACAGATGGCAGGAAACGGGAGGGCTTGGCAGCCAGGGGAGGAGGCATGCATGGAAAAATTGAAAATTGAGATTCGGCCTGGATGCCCAACAACCCAGAATCCATTTCCTCCGCCCCTCAACGCTCCCCATCCCCAGCCCAGGTGCCGAGGCCATCCCCGGGCCCCTGGTCCCCTGCCCACAGGCAGCAGGGTAGCTCCAGGGCCCCTGGCAGCTCCAGAAGAAATGAGATCCAAGTGATGTCAGAGATGGCAGATTGTGAGGGGGCCAGGGCCCTCCCCTGACAGCAGGGCTCAGCTGGGTGGCCCCTGTGGAGCGGGAGCAGATGGGGAGTCTGAAAGGGAGATCCTGGAAGCCTGGAGACTATTTCTATTGTGGCTTTTAGTTGGGTTTTCTCCTTTTTTTTTTTTTTTTTTTGTGAACTCAATACAGTTTAGCGTCGGGTTCTGATCCAGTTTTGCTGTGTCTGCTTACTCTAAAGGAGGTGAGGGCGGGGAGGAGCAGGAGCGAGCAAGCTGGGCTACAGCACAGTTTGCTTTGTCCTTGTTGGGATCTGAGGGATGGATTAGAGGAAGAGGGAGCTGAGTTTGTGCCTCCAAGCAGCCTGTCACCTCTGCCTATCTGGCTGAATCCAAGATCTTTGCACCACTCCAGGCTGCCTCTCCTGAGGAAGATGCTAGAAATTCAGCATGATGTCAGGGAGTCTCCTTTCTCTACACATGGTCCCATTCCAGCGTTAGCCCTCCCTTTCAAAACCTGTACTAGTGACCTACCTCTGGCATTCTCTAGAGGCCTCCGTGGAGGAGGAGGCACCTTTAGGTCTCCTGTCTAATCAGCCTATATTTGGGAAGGCTTTGCCTGCCTTTATCCCTGTCCAACACTTGTGCTGTCTCCGTGTCCATCTCAGTATCTCCCTGCTTGCCCTCTGATCCTGTTTCTGGTCAGGCGCTCTTTCAAGCTGTTGGGCTCTAGCCAGATGCCTGCTCCCAGGCGCCCTGTCTCCTGGCCCTCCTTGTCAGGCTTACTCTGTCCCTCTGATGGGGAGACACAAGTGCAGAGGGAGCTGCTGCCAGAGAAGTTCACACACGCCTCTGTCCTCCTTGGACCCTCCAAGCCTGTCCTGAACTTCCACCTTCGTCTCTTGAGTGAGCATGATCTCTGTAAAGAAAACTGCTTGTGCCTTAAATGGGCAACTAAACTAGTGTTCTGGAGGTCTGATGAGGCAGCCGGAAGAGCTAGAACCAGAGCACCAGAGACAGCCTCAGAGCAGGTGGGGGCAGGGATGAGGAGATCAGTGTGACAAGCCTTCAGGCCTAGGCAGCACACAGTCTGGAGCAGGGAGAGGGGGCATAAAAGGAGGTTCAGAACCTGCTTTACAGCCCTTGGCTTCCCAGCAGCCATCAGAAAGGCCTGGGTGTCCAGAGCAGACCCTCAGACAGAGAGGACAAGTGGCAGGGATAGATGGAGTCCCGGGGAACCATGGGCAGCCTCATTCCTGCCCAGAATGCCGAGATAAGCTCTGGACACTTTGTCTTCCCAGGTGTGAACGTGGGGGGGACTGGCCCATCCTTGTTTGGACCCCACCCCACCGCACAGCCGATGCCACAGAACAACCTCCCGCAGAGGCTTCCCTGCAGAAAAGCCCCCGCAGGAAACTTTCTCCACATGGGTAGTCGAGCTGAGAGGCTTCTGAGATGGAAGGGAGGACCGGAGCCGGGAACTCCAAAGTGGTCTCTCTGCAGCCAAGGCAAACATCCTCCTGCCCGAGCCAGTGCCGGCTCCTCTCAGATGTCTCTGGAAGAGTTCATCTTTTCAGGACCTAAATCCCACCGGGAACCTAGACCATCTGGCTACTAGTGGGGTTGCTAAATCACTGTTGAAAAGACTTTCAGAAATGGACCTGATGCATAATTAGATGGAGAGTTGGACCCAGAGCAAGGCTGACAGAGAGGGGTCTTGCAGATGTAGTGCCAAGGGCCCCTCTCTCCTGCAGAAACCCCAGGCCTCACCGCCGAATGGAAGGAGAGAATTTGTCCGCGTGAGAAGAAGTTTTCATGGAAACTGTCAACCTTAGGATCTGTGCCCAGTTACCTTTCCACCAAGTGGCCAATGGTCTTTCACCAAATAGTGGCGTGGATCCCACATAAAGGCTGAGACATGGGTACAGCCCTCATGGAGGATTGTTTGTATCTACTTGGAATTGAAGATGGTTTCCTCTCCACTCACAGAGGCCATAGTTTCTGCAGTTTGTATCAATGCCTTCAGACTTGGGATTAAGGAGTCACAGGCCAGGTACCCCTACCATCGGACAAACAACCACTATTGAGCCAAGAAGAGTGGGGGTGCTTCTGGATGAGAACACAGGCGTGTTTGTGTGGTTATTCTGAGAAAGAAATCCCCTACTTGGATGCCAAGAGGTTTTTTTCAAGATTTACCCTCAGCATCTGGTGCCTCCTGAAACGTCTGGTTGTCAGAATTGGTATCTAGAGTTACATGCCAGTGTCTGCGTCCACGAGAAGGAAAAGCACCTTGGAGTGTTGTCATGCCATCTTGAAAGAACAAAGACATTGAAAAAGTATTCTCCTAGAAATATCTCTGGTTAAATGGAAGCAGAGTAGCCAGAGAGAAAGAAGTGGGTGGGATGGTCAGGCTGTTTTCACTGGGACAGGTCAAGGGCTAAGTATATATCAACAGTTCAAGAGCGCAGACCAGTTTACAAGGTAGCAATGAACTCTTGAACTGTTTCAAGTCTACATGCAGTTGTTTCCAGTCTCAAGTGTTCATTTTCTTCAGATGCATCCCTGTTTGTCAACAGTGGGATATTTACATGACCCAGGATAGAACTGAGGTGGGTCTCCCTGACAGAAATCACTTTTCATAGGAACTCAAAATTCCAGTACCAGGCCACTCCATTTAACTTCTAAACATTCCCAACGGGCTTCTATGTATGCTTAAAATGAATGTATTTTTACTATTTCTTATGTCCATAAGCTCAAGCTTGTTAGCTGTGTTATGGAAATGTTCTATATTCTTGCCAAGTTTTATCTGCTCAGTCTATCAATGATTGAGAAAGTGTGTTGAAATTTCTCTCTCGCTTGTGTATTCATGACTCTTCCTGCAGGGCTGTCCACTGTCGTTTTATACATTTTGAGCCTGAGCTTGTTTACCTGTTTGATTTTCAGTTTCCTCTTCATTGCTGACTCCAGGGGATTTGTTTTGCAACCTGAACTGTGGATTCAGTAAGAAATTTGTAACGGAGGGTTTTTCAAGATATTTAGTTTACCACAATTATGATTTGCGTACTAGATTCTTCTGTTCCTCAACTATAGACAGAGCTTTTAGTGGCTACTTTTTCCAGTTTGAAGGGATGCCTTTCAAAGCAAGCTGCCTATCTAGGAAAGGTGCTAAGGTGCTTTGATAAAAAGAGCTGAAGTTTCTTAGCACTGACATTGAGGGTGAAGAGAGGAGCTAAGGCACTGTAAGGATCTTGGGCCCACAGCTCAGGACAAGAGTGTCCAACAAGACCCCTGCTCTGTACTGGGCATGAATGACAGGTGCAAACCACTGCCTCAATGGACCCAGCACCTCTGCAATGTGGTAAGCGACTGCTGAATGATAACTGCATTGGCCAACCATTTGTACACAATTCAGGGCCCCGAGATAGCCTTGGCAGGACAGAATGTTCTGCTGGAGAAGAAGCTGCTTTCCTAAGAAACCTCAAGGCCCCACTCAAACACAGGCATCCTCAGTGACTCTCTGTAGTGGCAGAGACATGAGTTGGCTCCAAGATTCCCCACTCTCCTTCCCTGGGCCTTCCCCGCCCCCCCCCCCCCGCCCCGCCCCGAGGCTCACTTTGCACTGGCATTTGGCTTCTGGCAAATGGTGAGCTTGTTTTACCTCCTTCTGTTCCAGATGGCTCTGAGAAGGACCAACAGGAGGAAGGAGGGTGGGAGGGCAGCTGGGAGGCAAAGCTGTCTGCTATTTGGAAGGCATATCCAGGGACCCCTGAGAAGGCATACATGCCTGGCATACATGGCCCTGGCACTCAGCAGGCTGACTGTCTCCAGAGGTAGGGGCTGGGGGTGGAGATTCCCTGTACTGAGCTATTTAGGGCTGTGTAGATCTCAGGGTGGTTGGGGCCACATAAAGCTCAACTTAGATAAAGAAAGACAAAGCTAGCATGTCAGCATTTACAAAAATGCTTTCAAGTATGTTACCTCTGTTGAACTTCATGCTCACTCTTAGAGATGATATTGTCCATATAACAAGGGGAAAACCAAGGCTAAGCAAGTTGTAAGTGATTTGTCAGGTTAAGTGAGGAAGTGGTAACACTTGGTATCTGATTCCAAGTTGATTGTTCCCTTTAGGTAGCTGATATTGGAAGGAAAAACAGTGATAGACCTTTGGAAGCTGAAAAGATGTTGAAATTCCATGCTCTGACTCCTTTAAATTTTTTGCAGGTTAAAAGAAGAGGGGAAAAAAAAAAAAAAACATAAAAAGAGGTAAAAGGAATTGTCCAAGGTCATACAAAAAGTAAAATGGCAGACCACTTAGCAATCCTCAAAGAATTGCATTTATTTTAAAACTTTGTGTTTCTGATAGCATATCAATTCAGTGAATTTCATTTTTTATGAAAGCTTATCATTTCTTTGGGAAATACACTCCATAATGTAATGATAGTCTACAGGAATGGCCTAGCCTAATAGACAACTATATTGGTAAGAAAGGTCCTGACCACAATTGTCAGCTGGGCCTCCTGACTCCTAACTGGTTGAATGAATTGTCTCCTCCTTCACATCCATTTAGTACCCATCAGAAGTCTGAGCTGTGTAACCCACTTGGCTGTCAGTGTAGGTCCATTCCTAACCCAGATATCTATTACTGATTCATCACCTGATAAGCACAAGACAAACAGGAGATGTTAGGTGTTTTACACAAATTGTTGTTGTTCAGTAGCTCAGTCGTGTCTGACTCTTTGCGACCCCATGGACTGCAGCATGCCAGGCTGCCCTGTCCTTCACCATCTTGTGAAGCTTGCTCAAACTCCTGTCCATTGAGTTGGTGATGCCATCCAAGCATCTCATCCTCTGTTGTCCCCTTCTCCTCCTCACTTCAGTCTTTCCCAGCATCAGGGTCTTTTCCAGTTAGTCATTTCTTTGCATCACTTGGCCAAAGTATTGGAGCTTCAGCTTCAGCATCAGTCCTTCCAAAGAATATTCATGATTTGATTTTCTTTGGAATCTGGTTTGATCTCCTTGCAGTCCAAGGGGCTTTCAAGAGTTTTCTCCAACACCACAGTTCAAAAGCATCAGTTCTTCAGTGCTCAGTCTTTTTATGATCCAACTCTCACATCCATACATGACTACTGGAAAAACCATAGTTTTGACTAGATGAACCCTTGCCGGCAGGGTAATGTCTCTGCTTTTTAATATGCTGCCTAGGTTTGTCATAGCTTTTCTTCCAAGGAGCAGGCGTCTTTTGATTTCACGGCTGCAGTCACCATCTGCGGTGATTTTGGAGTGCAATAAAATAAAGTCTGTCACTGTTTCCATTGTATCCCCACCTATATACCATGACATGATGGGACCAGATGCCATGATCTGTTTTTTGAATGTTGAGTTTTAAGCCAGCTTTTTCACTCTCCTCTTTGATCTTTATCAAGAGGCTCTATAGTTCTTCTTCACTTTCTGCCATAAGGGTCCTGTCATCTGCATATCTGAGGTTATTGATATTTCTCCCGTCAATCTTGATTCCAGCTTGTGCTTCATCCAGTGCAGCATTTCATGTGATGTACTCTGCATAGAAGTTAAATAAGCAGGGTGACAATATACGATCTTGAATCTCCTTTCCCAATTTTGAACAAGTCCGTTGTTCCATGTTCAATTCTAACTGTTGCTTCTTGATCTGTGAAACCTATATAGGTTTCTCAGGAGGCAGGTACACAAATTACATCTCATTTAAAGTTCATTTATATTCATCTTATCTCTGTTTCACACATAAAGAAACTGAGGTTTTTGAAAGATCATGTAACTTGCCCAAACTCAACAGTGCTAAAACCAGAATTTAACACCAGGTTCAAAGGACTCCAAACATACGCTCTGACCACCAATATTAGTATATTATTGCTTCATCTGAAAGAATAATTCAAACTCCAGGCGGTGGTTGAGAATGCTGGGAATAGCAAATGATTTGAACATCTGATAACAAAACTATTGCAAACATTCTTACCAAACTGCATGCATATGAAAAGTATTTCAAGATTTATCTGTTAAGCCAAAAAATCAGACTTAACAGAATAGTATCAAAGATTTCAGTTATTTTGTGTTAACAGCTGTCTAGACCCCTTACATCTTACCTTGCATTCATCTGGGGTTTCTGTGTAGGTGGACCACAGCATTGGAGACTCATTGTTGTAGTTATTATTGTTAAAGATAAAGCCATAGGTGAACAGGTAGAGTGTGCCCCTAGGGAGAAGAGCATGGGGTTCATAGCCATTGGTCAGTGAAACTGCATTGTGCTTTACTCCTCTCTGACGGGAAGCACTGTAGCATTAAAAATCATTGACCTTGCAGCCTCTGTACACAGGTTCAAATCCTGCCTCCACCACTTGTGTGTGTGTGTTAGTTGCTCAGTCATGTCTGACTCTTTGCGACCCCATGGACATCTTCTCTGTCCGTGGAATTCTTCAGACAAGAATATTGGAGTGGGTTGCCATTCCCTTCTCCAGGTGGTCTTCCCGACCCAGGATCACACCTGGGTGTCCCGCATTGCCAGCAGATTCTTTACCATCGGAGCTTCTCGGGGAGCCCCTCCCTGCCTCCACCACTTACTAGCCGAGTAACTTCAGGCAGCATAACTAACCTCTCTACAACTCTGCTTCTCCATCCATAATGAGAGGTAATAATATTTCCTACATCATAAAGTTATTAGGAAGATGTAATGAATTCACACTTATAAAGTGCTTAGTATGGTGCCTGATGAGTTGCAGGCATTATGTTTTTGTTACATTTTAAAAAATAGAATGGAAACCACAATTACAGAAAACTAACCAAACTGATCACATGGACCACAGGCTTGTCTAACTCAATGAAACTATGAGCCATGCCATGTAGGGCCACCAAAGACGGACGGGTCATGGTGGAGAGTTCTGACAAAACATGGTCCACTGGAGAAGGATATGGCAAACCACTTCAGTATTCTTGCCTTGAGAACCCAATGAGCAGTAGGAAAAGGCAAAAAGATACGGCACTGAAAGATGAACTCCCTAGGTCAGTAGGTGCTCAATATGCTACTGAAGAAGAATGGAGAAATAGCTCCAGAAAGAATGAAGAGGCTGAGCCAAAGTGAAACCAGTTGTGGATGTGACTGGTGATGGAAGTAATAGCTGAGAAAAGAAGAGAAGCAAAAGGCAAAGAAGAAAAGGAAAGATATATCCATTTGAATGCAGAGTTCCAAAGAATAGCAAGGAGAGATAAGAAAGGCTTCCTAAGTGATCAGTGCAAAGAAATAGAGGAAAAGAGTAGAATGGCAAAGACTAGAGATCTCTTCAAGAAAATCAGAGATACCAAGGGAACATTTCATGCAGAAATGGGCACAATAAAGGACAGAAACTGTATGGACCTAATAGAGGCAGAAGATACTAAGAAGAGATGGCAAGAATACACAGAAGAACGACAGAAAATCTAAGATCACTTACCTAGAGCCAGACATCCTGGAGTGCACAGTCAAGTGGATCTTAGGAAGCATTATTATGAACAAAGCTAGTGGAGGTGATGGAATTCCATCTTTGTATCCTCAAAGATGATGCTGTGAAAGTGCTGCACTCAGTCTGCCAGCAAATCTGGAAAACTGTGCAGTGGCCGCAGGCCACAGGAAAAGGTCAGTTTTCATTCCAATCCCAAAGAAAGGCAATGCCAAAGAATGTTCAAACTACAGCACAACTGCACTCATCTCACATGCTAGCAAAGTTATGCTCATAATTCTCCAAGCTAGGCTTCAACAGTACATGAACCAAGAATTCTAGATGTTCAAGCTGGTTTTAGAAAAGGCAGAGGAACCAGAGATCAAATTGCCAGAAAAGGCAAGAGAATTCCAGAAAAACATCTACTTCTGCCAAAGCCTTTGACTGTGTGGATCACAGCAAACTGTGGAAAATACTTCAAGAGATGGGAATGCCAGACCACCTTACCTGCCTCCTGAGAAATCTGTATGCAGGTCAAAAAGCAACAGTTAGAACCGGACGTGGAACAACAGACTGGTTCCAAATCAGGAAAGGAGTACGTCAAGGGTGTATATCATCACCCTGCTTATTTAACCTATATGCAGAGTTTATCATTTAAAATGCTGGACTGGATGAAGCACAAGTTGAAATCAAGATTGACGGGAGAAATGTCAATAACCTCAGATATGCAGACGATACCACCCTTACGGCAGAAAGCGAAGAGGAACTAAAGAGCCTCCTGAGGAAGGTGAAAGGGGAGTGAAAAACCTGGCTTAAAACTCAACATTCAAAAACCTAAGATCATGGCATCCAGTCCCATCACTTCATGGCAAATAGATGGGGAAACAATGGAAACAGTGACAGACTTTATTTTCTTGGGCTCCAGAATCACTGCAGATGGTGACTGCAGTCATGAAATTAAAAGACACTTGCTCCTTGGAGGAAAAGTTATGACAAACCTAGGCAGTGTATTAAAAAGCAGAGACATTACTTTGCCAACAAAGGACCATCTAGTCAAAGCTATGATTTTTCCAGTGGTCATGGATGGTTGTGAGAGTTGGACCATAAAGAAGGCTGAGCACCAAAGAATTGATGCTTTTGAGCTGTGGTCCTGGAGAATACTCTCAAGAGTCCCTTGGTGAGCAAGGAGATCAATCCAGTCAATCCTAAAGGAAATTGGTCCTGAATATTCATTGAAAGAACTGATGCTGAAGCTGAAGCTCCAATACTTTGGCCAGGCGATGCAAAGAACTGACTCATTGGAAAAGACCCTGATGCTGGGAAAGATTGAAGGCTGGAGGAGAAGGGGATGACAGAGAATGAGATGGTTGGTGGTATCACTGACTTGATGGACATGAATTTGAGCAAGCTCAGGGAGCTGATGATGGACAGGGAAGCTTAATGTTCTTCAGTCCCTGAGGTCGCAAAGAGTCGGACATGACTGAGCGACTGAACTGAACTGAATGAACAGTGCCTGATGAGTAACAGGCATTAAATGTTTCTGTTACATTTTTTTAAATGGGTGAAGAAATTATTAAATGGACAAATATTTATTGAATACCTGGTATGTGGCAGGAACTGTGCTGGGAAATATTTCATACTGTGAAGAAAAGCTTGCCGTGGTTGTGTAAGAACCCTTTATCCTGCTGGATCAGCCTGGTGGCACTGTGCAGCACCTTGGTACTTGGCACCATGCTGGGTCCAGGAGGCCCACCCAGAGGAGGGAGAACCCTGTAGATGTGTAAAGACCAGCTGACATCCACCATTAGTTCACCTTTTCATCCAGCTTTTCTAGGCAGAATTTCTAGGTATCTAGTTTCCTAGAGTATCCTTGTGGGGTCTAACTTGCTCATCCCTGGACTCTGTTCTCAGGGAAGATCTAGCCTGAGCAGGCAGCAGCCATGAGAGACTTCCCCAGGCCTCCTGTTTACTGATTTCCCTCTGGGTGTTATTTTTCCCAGTGTTGTATCTGCTTCCTATCTCTGGAACCATAGCATTCCAGTAAGAGATACCAGCTGTTACCTTCAACAGCCCCTAGGACTTTGCTGACTGTCCTCACTTCACACACAGCCGGTCTTTCCTGTCCTGGGTTTGAACAAATTTCCTTTCCTTGTGTCAATTGCTGGCTTGCAAAGTTGCACTTTGTTCTTCCCGGACATCTCTGTGCTCATCTCCTCCTAGATATGGTCTCCCTTAAACACCAGGCAGGTGAGATCCAGAGCCAGAGCTCAGAGCCCTGGAATTAGGTTATGAACTCAGAATTTCTAGGAACCCTGATGGCAGGGGGTGAAACCAGCAAAGAGGGACCGTAAGTCATTATCACAAAGTCATAAACTGAGCTTGAGCACGGACTACTGGGGAAGGCTAAGGAACTAATGCTTCCACAGAAGGAAGCCCAGGAAAATTCCAGGTCCTGTGAGCCCAAATGAAATGAATACCAGTGCTCAGGAGGCTCTTTGCCTCTGCTGAGAGGTTGGAGGAAATGTCCCCCAAGACGTGTTCCCTGCTCTCGGTCCACTTTGACATCCTGTTGGCTTTATAATGTGCCACCCCTGGCCCAATAATCAAAAAGGTTAATTCAGAGATAGAAAAGGTGACTCAGACAGGACCTTCAATAAGCCCAATGTTTTGCGGTCCCAGATGCCATAAAACCCTGAATGGAGAAGTTAGAAATTGACCCTTGAGGTCAAAAGCCTTTTCAACAAAATGGTGGTGGCAGTAACTCTGAGATATTAGTCTGTTGGACTAAAGGCCTAAAGCACACCTCTGAATTGTCCTCAGGGAAGATTCTGGCCCTTGCAAGTCATGTTACTACTAACCATCCTTCATCCTGGTAATAAAAGCTTACAAAGTGCTTTTGCTTATAACATTTCTTTTGCTTCTCACAGTAGCTATGAAAGTAAAAGTAGAGAAAGTGTCATTTCTCTTCCAAATGAAGAAATGAAGACTCAGAAGTTATGTGACTTGTCCAAGGCCAGAAGGTGCAGATAGACTAAAGTATCTTTACCATCCTACTAGCCTTTCGGGTCCTGAATTTGAGAAACAGTTTAATGTGCCACCAACCAAGAAAAAGAGTCAGTCCCCTTTCATTTGGAAAACTTGCCTAGATGGGCCCCTTTGGGTGCCACAACTGTGTCAGACTGGAGATTGTTTTTGATCATATACAGACCCAAGACTGGACATTCTGCTGACTTTTTCTAAGATAATGCTTTGTGGCGTCTCTCAAACTTGTGAAGCAACTGGAATGGAATTGGGGGAAACATCTGACTCTTCCTCTCCCTCCTCCACACCGCCCAGAACAGGTGGGTGTCCTGTACCATGCAGGCCCTTCCACACATTCCCTCTGCCCATTAGGAAGCCCTCTTTTCCTTTTAAAGCACAGGCAAAGTGCTGATGCTATGATGGCACCTGGTGCCAACCAGCAGGATGCCCTGGAGGCAGGATGCCAGATGTGCTCCAGGATGATATTTTTTGCCAAACAGGTTGGGCAGGGGAGTGAGGCAGGTGGGAAATCATGCAAAATGTAAAATCTTGGCTCTGTTCCTTGTCTAGGAGGCACCTCTAACTTGGAGAGGCAAACGTGACAGAGGCAACCTTGATGGAACAGATGAGAATCTGAGGCAAGGATGGTTGTGCCTGCAGTCCTTGGCCTCCTGAGGACGTCACACAAGGGTTCAGCTTTTTTTGTCCTCAGGCACATTCTTCACTTTAACTATAATGGACTCAACCCAACCTGAGGGCACCCTGCCTCCTGTCTTCTTTGACAGAGTTTGAGATCTAGGAAACTGGGAGCAGATGTGTGTCTTTCAAATGATGGTCATGTCTGGCAGGTACTGAGTCCCCACAATACCCACCCCATCTTTGGCTTTTTCAAAGAAACCCCAAAGTTCTCCCTTTCCCAGGCAGGAGGTTGGAAGAGAGTTGCTTTTCTTATGGAAAGATGAATGAATTCCTAAGGAAGCCTCCAGGTGAGGTACCTCCGTAGAGAACATAGAGGGGGCTTCCCTGGAAGGTTTGTCCTTCACCCATAGGCTCTGTACCTTTGGTGTGCTTTTTCCCTTTGCAGCAGAAGATCTTGCCCTGAGCGAAGTTAGTTTACACCTTGTTACTGAAGAATGTTACTGAAGAAAATAGCTGAGGTTTGAGAGATAAACAGCCACCCACTCCCTGTCTGTCAAGAGCCAGTACAGCTGAAGATGAATGGGAGACCTCACTCTGCTCCCATCTCTGCCCGCCCCATTACTCTCTAATTCTTCCTGCTCCATCATGGGGACAGCCAGCCGCCTCTTCCCGGTCCTTGCCTCCCACCTTCCAGAACTGAGCTTATCCTTCAGGAAATATTTAATGTTCGTATGCCTCCCTTGCATAGAAGCAGTTTAAGGGTTCCTGTGATCCTGGATTTAAATCTGTCTCTTTCATTTTCTACAAATTTATTGCCATCTGTTGATTTCATTCCAGTGACACCCACATCACGATCATTCATAAGGAGAATCAGACTCATTCCTAGACCCCTCCCTTACTCACAGCTCTTTCTTCCCATCCAAATGCTGGAGCATGCATGAATTTGTGAAAATATAGCCTCTCTCTCTCTGTCTCACACACACACACACACACACATTTGACAGACTGCAGACTGTCAGGCAGTTTTACATGTTGATATTTATTTCCTGAAGCATTAGCAGTAGAGACCCACCAACTCCTTTATGCTTTGGGAGCCCTGGTTACTGTGCCCACTGATCTGTGTTCAGGATTTCTTTGGTGCCTTTTGTCAGCTGTTTTGGCTGCCTCATGATTACTTACTCCTTGATAAAATTTCCTTTTTTATTTCTATCAAAGGTCAGTTAGTAGGAAGTGTCTTATCTGTCCTCTAGTCCCTAAGTGCATCTGTCCTTCCCTCATCCCTCCACCGCACCCCTGTGAAGTTCGTAGGGTATGAGTAAGGACTAAATGAGATGATCCATGCGGGCTATTAAGCCCAGGGCCTGGACCGTTGTTGAGGGCGCCATATGTGTTATTATTGTTGGTAGTTTAGTATATGCCAGTCTTGTTGTTTAACACGACTTATTTAACTAATCTTTCTGGGATCTGTCTGTCCTTTTCTCTCTGTCCCCACTTCTTTACTGCCAGCCTCAGCATCTCATCTGCCTTACTGCCATGGCCTCCTAACTGGCCTCCCTGCCTCCCATCTCCACACTCTTCACCTCTACCACCCATCCTCTGCATCACGGTCAGAACGAGCATCTCACAGTATAAATCTGATCAGGTCACTCCCTCCTAAGGTTCTGCATGCCCTTCAAGATAAAATTTAAACTCCTTAGCAACTAATGCCAGACCTTCCCCACTTAGAAAATCCGAGGCATCTCTTAACCATCTCATCTGTGGTCCCTCCGCCAGGTCCCATGGACACAGTTAGTCGTGTCCAACTCTTTGCAGCCCCATGGACTATAGCCTGCCAAGCTCCTCTGTCCATGGAATTTTTCAGGCAAGGATACTGGAGTGGTTTGCCATTTTCTTCTCCAGGGGATCTTCTTGACCCAGGGATCAAATCCACATCTCTTGTGTCTCCTACATTGGCAAGTGAATTCTTTACCACTAGTACCACCAGGGAAGCCCCCCTCAGCCAGAGCCATACCACATTACATGCAGTTCCCAGCCAGGATGTGTCATCTCCCCAGAGAGTCCCCCTGGCACCTTCCCCCAGCCTGGATTCAGTGTCCCTTCCCCCAGCCCAGCCTCCTCTATGTGTTAATAACTAGCACTTACATGTTTCCAGATACTTCATATATCTTAACACATTTAAACTGGGATCAAGATTGCTAGGAGAAATATCAACAACCTCGGATATGCAGATGACACCACACTAATGGCAGAAAGCAAAGAGGAACTAAAGAGCCTCTTGATGAGGGTGAAAAAGGAGTTACAAAGCTGGCCTCAACATTCAAAAAAAAATTTTTTTTTCAAAATATTAAGATCATGGCTCCAGTCCCATTACTTTATGGAAAATAGATGGGTAAAAAGTGGAAACAGTGAAAGATTTTATTTTCTTAGGCTTCCAAATCACTGCAGATGGTGACTGCAGTCCTGAAATTAAAAGACGCTTGCTCCTTGGAAGGAAAGTTATGACCACCCTGGACAGCACAAAAAGCAGAGACATTACTTTGCTGACAAAGGTCAGTCTAGTCAAAGTTATGGTTTTTCCAGTAGCCATGTACAGATGTGAGAGTTGGACCATAAAGAAGGCTGAGCACCAAAGAATTGATGCTTTCAAATTTTAGTGCTGGAGAATACTCTTGAGAGTCCTTTGGACTGTAAGGAGATCAAACCAGTCAATCCTAAAGAAAATCAACCCTGAATATTCATTGGAAGGACTGATGCTCAAACCGAAGCTCCAGTATTTTGACCACCTGATGCAAAAAGCTGACTCATTGGGAAAGACCCTGATGCTGGGAAAGATTGAGGGCAGGAGGAGAAGGGGATGACAGAGAATGAGATAGTTGGATAGCATCACTGACTGAATGGACATGAATTCGAGCAAACTCCAGGAGATGGTGAAGGACAGGGAAGCCTGGAATACTGCATTTCGTGGGGTCACAAAGAGTCAGACATGAGTTAGCAACTGAACAACAACGACAAAACATTTAATCCTCACAGCAACCCTGTGAACTAGGCACTGTTACTGTGGCCACTCACAGAGGAGGAAATTGAGACACAGAGAAATTAACTGATTTGTCCAAGATCTCACAGCTCTTTGGAACTGGGATTTGAATCCAAATGAACTTGGCTCCAGAGTCTACACTTGTAACCACTGGGCTCTGTCACGTCTAGTGCTGTCGGCCAAGCCACAGTCCTCTCTGGTCCCAGCCCCTTGACCTGAGAAGCCCTGTGCTGTGCATGTTTGATCCTGGAGCCCATCCCACTGTCTCACTCAGTTCCTTTTCAGGTAACCTTTCCACCAAACCATCGTTCTAAGTCTGTGGCACTCAGTAGATTTAAGATTTAAGATTAACCCAGTTTGCCACCAGTTGCCCCTGCATCATTCCATAAAAAAAGGTCTAGAAGGCCTTCATGTGCTAAAACTTTGGAGTCAGAGACATAGAAGATGCAGCTGCACCCTTGGGAGACTTATAATTTGGTTGAGATAGAGAACATTATACGCAGGCCTAAAGTAATGATATTGATTCCTCAAATCACAAACAAAATCAGTTTCTTTGTTTTATAACAAGTCCTTGTGTAAAAATAGTCTCCCATTCGTCCCCACTAGATCCCAAGTCCCTTGAAAAGCGAGCCAGTGAACTGCAGCTCCACGCCCAGTGCTCAGCAAGGGCTTCTCTGTGAACCTAAGACTTCTGCAGCTGCACTGTGTCCTAGCTTCGGTTATGCAGTCTTCCCAGGCCTGAGTAATAAAGGTCATCTGAGAGATTCCAGGTTGGAAGTGGATTTCTGGGCACAAGAGTCCCAAGCGGCAATAGACCCAAGTTGTTCAGGACACTGGAGCCTCAATAAGTACAGCCTGACCCCTCCACTCGTTACCAGTTGTTTTCCATTGCACAATACACTCTACAAGGCAGCTGCCTCCATCCATGCAGACACGCCCTAGGGCAGAGCAGGGCTGCCTGCCACTGTGTCAAGTCACCCCCATAGCCAGTCTGACCACAGGGAAACTATTCTCAGAACAAGGAAACCCAGGACCTCTCACAGTTGGCACATCTTGCCAGGATTGCAAGAAACACCACATTTTTGCGAGAGCAGCTCACTACCTATCAGCCTGCCTCCTCGCCTTCTCTACCTCATCCAGCCCAGAACAGTTTCCCTCTAACAGAGTCAGGGGCACTTGCAGTCTATCCCTGGCTTATACAGCTTTGCATCCTTCGATGTGGATTAAAAGGCAATGCACGCTGTCAGGGACTGCCTCTAGAAGCACCTTGGACAGCCAGAGGGTTGCCCACTCTTCTATAGGTCACTCTTTACCAGGTCCCGCATGCATATCCAACTGTCACCTTCTAGTAGGAACACACTTTTCTCTTCTGTAAAATGGGAATAAACATACCTACTTTGCAGAGTGTTTGTGGAGATTCTATAGCTGTTTGTTTAACAAATATTCAAGTACCTATTAGGGACACAGCTTCCGGTACATAGTAAACACTCAAATGTAATAGCTTTAAGAAATTCTGTCTTAGACAAAGTGGTTTCAAAACAACATGGAAAAACACACAGGTAGCAGTATTCCAACTCTTTTCCTTCAATTGTTTGATGCTTTTAGAATATGCAGGGAAATAGAGTGTCTTATTCGGTAACTAGAGTCAAACCCACAGAGATTTCCATGTCTCCAAACCTCTTGTGGTGGGGCACTTGCCCCATTAGTCATCTGTCTGACTATAATGTAACTGTGTGTTGACTTATCTCTTTGTTGCACTAGAGACCATGAGGGCAGAGACTGTCTCTGCACCTTACATGTTGTTGCCCCAGTGGGCACATCGTACAGATTTGTTGGCCCATGGCGGGTGAGCCATTTATGCGCATTTTGCCTGCTCACTGACCCAGCCTTCAGTATCAAGGGAGCATCGCAAACACATAAAGGTGTCCACTTTTTGGACACTTAGTGCTCCTCTAATTGAGCTACTTTCACTTACAGAGGCAGCCTGGGCTTTAGTGTCCGAAGGTCAGAGTGTAGTCACAGCTCTGCTATTGGTTGGTCATAAACTCTGAGCAAGTTGCCTGATTTTTCTAACCATCATTGTCTCTTCATCTAGAAAACAGACATTAATAGTAAGATCCCAGCCTCATGGGAGTGTTCTGAGAGTGTATAAGATGATGGGAATAGGAAGATTTTGTAAATTTCAGAGCACTGCCCCTCCTCTCTTGCTATAAACCAGTGGTCAAGACTGATACAAACCATGGAGGAAAAAAAAAATTTTTTTTTAAGTCTTCTTTGTAGTTTTCTTATCAAGCGTTTTCTTAGAAATGCCCACTGTTTCCTTATATTCAGCAGCTTTGCCCACTATTTGCAATAAGGGAAACTGAGGCACATCATATGACTTCGCATTGGCAAAATAGAAAAGGACGGAGGCCTTCTGCAGGTCAGTTTCCTCATCCCACCCTAGAGCAGAGATGAGGGTGCCTCTTTCCTCTGGCTCAGATTCATTAGTTGCCCTAACGATCATTTTCTGAAGGCCCAGTGCTCTGTAATGCTGCTGTCTGACTTCCCAGATTTATAATCAGTCTCTAGCCCCTAACAATGTCTGGATTCTAATTTGCATATTCACTTTCACTGTCCAATCCAGATCCCCCAGGCTGCAGTCTGGCTGGGGCTGGTTCTGTCACCTAATTGTGGTTGCTGCTCTTGCCTCCTCTCTCCAGGATGGGGGCAACTCTTAGGAGTCGTATGTTGGCAGTTGATTGTGAGGTGGATGAAAGAATAAATAAGGAATCTGCACATTTGAAGGCTTGGTGGGGAGGGGGATGCGATGGGTAGATAGCAGTTCTGCTCCTGGAATAGAAAGGCTATCTCCTAGCTAAGAAGAGTCCAGCCCTGCTGGGTGGTGTCAGAAACACCTGTGCTCTGCAGCTCTCTTTCCTGGTCATTTAAAGCAGTCCTCCAAAAAGGTTTGGAGAAATCTCCCTCCACCCTGCCCCACATCCTGTATGGCCATCATTACATCCTGCCTTTGAAGGTCCCCTGCTGATGGTGGTAGTGAGGCTGCCACCCTGGCTCTGCATCATAGTAGAGTTCAGCCTCTAACCTTCATCCCCAAAGTAGGACAGCCCAACTTGGACTTGCCTAATAAAGCAATGGCAGCAGGCTGTTCAGCTCTTTGGCCGAAAGAACGTATTTCTGGGGCAACACAAGCCTGGCTGATGGTGTCCACAGGAAGAGTAGCCCGTGGGATTTGCTAGTATGGTTAAGACCAGCCATGCACCCCCTCTGCCAGCTACACATCTGTATGTATCAGGGTTCAACCTGAAACCAGTGGCAAACCCAGACCAGGCATGTCTTGGTGGTGCTTACTGGTGCTCAAATGCTCCTTCCCTCTCCAAGAAGCCTACCCCACCTCCTTGACACTGACTGAGTGGCTCCTCTCTCTCTATTCCTATTAACTCTGCCCCTGTATCACTGTGGCCATTTTGTCTGCTTGGGTTTCTCCACTAGACTGTAAGTACCAAGTATATAGAAGTCTAAGTGTCAAGTGTATAGAAGTGTGTCAAGTGTTTTTCCCTCAGCTTTTTGTAGCCTCAAAGCCCAGCACAGTTCATAGCACACACTGATTTGTCAACAATGCTCGTTGAAGAAATAAAAAAATCTGACTAAATAGGGAGCCATAGTCGTTAGTTTCCTTTTAGAGACACCTGTTTATGCTACTCCCAGGGATAGCATCAAAAAGTTGGGAAATGCATTGGGACTTGTTTTACCTACGAAGTTTCTGCATCATAGAGCTTATCAGTTGTGTCTGATGTTGGCCTGCATGCCAAATCTCTTCAGTCGTGTCTGATTCTTTGCGTCCCTATGGACTGTAGCCTGCCAAGCTCCTCTGTCTATGGGATTCTCCAGGCAAGAATACTGGAGTGATTGCCATGCCCTCCTCCAGCGGATCTTCCTGACCCAGGGATTGAACCTGGATCTCCTGCATCTCCTGCATTGGCAGGTGGGTTCTTTACCACTAGTGCCACCTGGGAAGCCCTTATGTTGGCCTACCTGCTACTTAATAAAGATTTGAGCCCAGGCCTCTCCTCCTAGCATAGTTGCTGTGCCTTTATGGGTCTCCAAGTTTGAGTCTAAAGTGAGAACATGGATTAGCTCGGAAAACATCAGTTATCCCCCTTGCTGTCTTGTGATTCTGGAGCATGTTCAGAGAACACCCCAAGATGGGAAAAGGTCTGGATAAACTTCAGATAATATTTAAGGGATTGTCAGTATTTAGGGATGGAGGAAAAAGACTCAGGGATATACCAGTTGTTTTGAATTATATGAGGTGCTATAATATATAAGATAAAAAGAATCAGACTCTCTCAAAAAGCCCTAAGGGCTAGAAAGAAGACCAATTGTTGTTCAGCAAATAATTATTAAGCATCTTCCATATGCAGGCGCTATTCTAAGCAATGTTGTTTAGTCGCTAAGTCATGTCCTACTCTTTTGAGACCCCATGGACTATAGCCCACCAAGGTCCTCTATCTGTGGGATTCCCCAGGCAAGCATACTGGAGTGGGTTGCCATTTCCTTCCCCAGGTGATCTTCCTGACACAGAGATTGAACATGCATCTCCCACGTTGCAGGAGGATTCTTTACTGCTGAGCCTCCAAGGAAGCCCTATTCTAGGCAATAGGGATGCAGTAATGAAAAAAAGAGACAAAAATCCTTACCTTCGTAGAGTTTGCATCTAGTGAGCAGTGACAACCCAAAAATAAAATAAATGTATTGGGTGGAATTTCTTGGACTCCCAAAATGGGCTGCCTGGGAGCTAGTGTTTGCTGTGTTCAGGGATACTTTTCTAAATGAGTCACAAAGGACTCATATATCTGTACTCATAGAGCTGGAACTGAGTTCAGTTGCTCAGTCGTGTCCAGCTCTTTGCAACCCCATGGACTGCAGCACGGGGGAACTAGGTGTTGGGACCAGAATATCTGACATAATGAAAACGCACTGGACTAGTTGTCAGGAGTCCTAGCTTCAGATTTCACTTCTGCTACAGTCCAGCTGTGTGACTTCAAATACATTAATTTTAATATTTATGATTTGTTTCCAGTGGCTGGTTAGACTAGAGCTTCTTAATGCCTTTTAGCTCTGCAATGTTATGAATCTAAGGCTAGTTAAGATGAGTGATCTGGCTGTATTCTAACACCTCTAGGCTTAATCATGGCCTCTACTCTGGTGACTTTCATTCTAGGAGAAAAGGTAGATGCTGTGGCTGTTTTTATGAAAGGCATGCAAGCTCAATACTTCACAAACATGCATGGCAAGGGGTGGGTGCTTTTTCTTGATATCACTGTGATACTGAGGCTGAAGAAGGAGGACTTCAGAAGCTATGCAAGTCGGTTGAAGAACCAATAAGAGTGAGTCAGAAGGAGGAGGAATTAGCAAGCCTGAGAGATGGAGCCTTTGATGAGCAGAATGAGGTGGGAGCAGAAGTAAGAGACAGACAGAAAACCCCTGAATGCAAAGCCAGAAATCCCAGCTCACTCTCCTGTAAGCCCTAATACTGACAAGTGGGGAGGCTACCTGCAGTCCAGAATTCCAGTCACACAACTCATGTTCATTGACTAGGTCTGGGACATGTACTCTGGAAAGTAGGCTAGAAGGATGAGTGGGATATAAGAGGACAAAGCTTCTACCTCCAGTCCCATGCTCTCCTCTGCAACATACACAGACCGACTGCCTCCCAGGGGACTGAGGACTGCTTCTCTGTTAGTCTTGCTCTCTCCCATCCTGAGTGTTCCTGAGCTGAGCCCATTTGGCTATAGAGAGAAAGCCTGCAGAGCACCTGCAGGTGTGGAGCAGATGCAGCTGAAGGGAATCTAGGGCTCCAGACTCCTCACTTCCAATAATACTGCTTTGCATTTTTAGGGCTGCTTTTGCCTTTCAGTGTTTTCATGTCTATTGATAGCATCGTGGTGCAGTAGCAAGAATGTGGGCCTGGAAGCTTCAAGTTCTGAAATTCTGGCATTTCATTTGGTTTTGAGTAATTCTGAGACTGATAAAACAGGGTTTTATCTCCTCTAATCTGCAAGTGAGGAAACAAGAGTCACAGGGGACTGTATTTGTATCTGTTTTTGTAGAGCTAGAACTAAGTATTGGGGCCAGGATATTATTATGAAATAGTGAAAGTGTACTGGACTAGTAGTCAAGAGTCCTGGCTTCAGATTTCACCTCCCTTCCGTCCATCTGTGTGGCTTTGAATATATTAATTTTCTAATAGACTTTATTATCTATAATACAAATAGGTAGACTAGAAAAAGAAATATGACAATAGATAACATCCTTGGTTCTGTTCGCCCTTTCCAGACCTGTGGCAGACATGGCTAATCGGTCACAGCACACTTCTCCCCTCGGCAGCCCCAGAGTTCTCAGTGCCACGCTCCCAGGGGGTCGGCAGCCACCACTGAGAATCAGAGTTCACACATAGAAGGAAACTGCTTGTCATCCCCCAGCTATTTCGCCAAGTTCTTTTCTAGCCTAACATTCTGGGGCGTAGAAACCTGGCCTCCTCCCTTCCAACTCATGCTGTTTCTACTAAGTCAGCCTGGGACATTCCTTTTCTACAGACATTTAGAAGAAGTTATGGAATGAGATGATCTGTGTTCAGGCGCTTTCTCTCTCCTTTAGAGTTGTAGTGTTCTTGAGTTTAATCTGAGGGTCAATAGCACCATGGTAGTTACGAGAAGTGAGGGGATGAGGTGAGCAAGCACTTTACTAAACTATAGAATGCAGTACATGTACGGACACTTAACAGACACTCGGTGAGCACCTGTTGTATGCCAGGCACTGAACTGACACGTGGGGTAGAGCCTTATTTGTACTGGGCCAGGCCAGGACCTAGAGCACCCCACCAGGCAACTAGATCTTCTTCCTGCCCAAGGGCAGAGAGCCTAGCCTCTCTGGAGCAGATTCATTCCCAGCTATGGGCAGCGTGGCCTGGGACCTTAGGCAGGAGGTAGATTTGTCCACCCCATACTTACCATGTGCTCATTGTTTTTTTCTTTTGGCACATCTTTCTGTTACCCCCTTTACTCACTTATCTGCTCTTTGGCTCTCTTATTTTTGGTTATTACTTAATAAATTTCTGCTGCCATAAAGAAAGTGAGAAGTAAGGAGTCACAGTTTGGAGTAACACTGGCAATGAGAGCTGTCAGCACTGGCAGCAGCAATCAGGGCAGAAGGATGAGGCATCTGGATATGGCTGTCTTGGTACCCACATCACTGATCTGCTCTGGGGGGCCAGCACACAGCTATAAGTCTGCTTCCCCAACCTTACACCCTGTCCCTGAAGGCTCAGGCTTTCCATTACCCAGGCTCTGGGAAGATTAACGTGTCATCTTTAAAGCACTTGGCACTTCTTGGAATAAGCCATGCTGTGAATTCAGACATTGGTATAGATTGAACTCATTAAATCTCTGACACCCTCCATGCATTAGAATTCTTAGAGCCTTGTTCTGTTACATCTCCCGTGTCCTTTGCTAGTTCCCAGCTGGTCTCATAGACAAGCAAATTACTAGCAGGGTTTGGTTAAGGCATTGTACTTAGCCCATCTTGAAATACTGGTGATTGACAAGTCCCCCTCAAAGGGGCTATTTGAAAAGATTTAGTGTTGAGGCTTGCTATGTTTATACATTCCTTCTGCTCCATCTTACAAATGCATGAACCCCTGGGGATTTCCTGGGTCTTGGGAGACTAGATCTCTTCTTAATACATAGAAAACCGGCTTTTGGAAAGTGGGTTTGGTCTGTACTGATTCTAAAATACCTCAGATTATTAACCTTTGCACTATCTCCGTGGAATGCATACAGATTGTAAATCTATTTAGAGGAGAGAGAAGCACATTTGGGCACCAGCCTCCACTCTCCTCTGGACAGACGCCATGGTGCTGAACTAGAAGCACTCTGTGCCTGTGTCGGTTGGGGCTGCTAACGCAGAACCCTGCACCTTAGTGGAAACTGCTCCATCTGGAATTCTCTCTGGCCCGGTTTTCTCTCCATCCCTTTCCTGCCCTGACCACAAAAGGAGACTCAGAGGGTGCCATCTAGCTGTTCTTTCTTTGAGTCTGGGAAAATGTCTTCACCCAACATGTCTCATGCTATGGGCTGAATAGAAAACAACGGAAGCTTTTTCCTTATTGTTAGCGAAACAGAGGCGGGGGTGGGGGTGGCAATGCATACTTTCATTAAATCGTGATCTGGAAGGATTCAGGTGATGAAATCTGAATCTTCATCAAAATGGTGTTTCCTACTATCCCATCTCCCAGCTTTAGCTATGGGAGTCAGTTAACCATTCCCAACATACCTTTGTTCAGAAAGGAGTTATTGTTGGTTTTGGACTTTGAAAACAAAAGAATGCATTTTCACGATGTCATTGCTATAAGACTCTAGTTACAGATTATATATCCCTGCCCCTCAGACTCCCTATTTTCATTTTTCTTCTGGGGAAGCCACAAACCATGCCCACACAGGCATGAAAAGAAAATTCCTACTGAAGTAGATTCTACCTGGAAGACATCTGGAGAAGATCAAGTCCTGTAGGTGGACTGAACTCTTTCAGGAAACTTGTAGGAACCTCAAAATTGGCCTAATTAACGCTTTTGCGTAGTAAATATACCTGTTTTCATTGTAGACTTAATTAGCTGCTTTAAAAATAATTCTTCAGTTGAAAGATGTTAATGGCTTCTCGTCCTGACCTGCTGAGCACAGCTAGAGAACTTGATAGTTTTAGGCCAATAAAAGGAAGTAGTACTTTACACTGTAGGTAGTAAATGTGTGAAAACCGTTGCTCCTAGAAACAGTATGGACTGAAATTATAAATAGATTCCAGGAATGAACTTTTAGAGTCATAGATGACAAATATAAATTGAGCTAAGGAACCCAATAAGTTAGGCAACATTTTCCAAATGCGTAAGTTAACATTAAAGATGAGTCTCCCATATTTTCCCTCGACCCTTGGTGACACCACCATCAGGGGCTCGGGATAGGGTGGAGTGAATGTTGGTCTGACTCACTGAGGTATTTTAAATTCTCATACTCCATTCCTTTTAAGCCATTTTAACCAATTGAACCTCTTGTTTTTTCTTTCCTTTTCATTCTTTTCTTTCTTTCTGCTGTTGATGATTATGATGTTCTGATCGTTTCAACAGCCACTTTTTCAGAATTCTCTGAAATGGTCTGAAAAACCTACAGGGGATTAGTGGAGAAAACATAAAAATTCTAAGTAGGAATAAAGAAAAAAATCTTACAGGGTACTACAGTCCAACCGTAAGACAGGGCCGTTGAGCTCCAGCCCTGCCTCTGCCACTAACTAGGTGCGTGACCCTGGAGTGTCACTGCATTTGTCCTGCCTGGTTTTCTTCTCAAAGAAAGGGAGTCCAATCAAATGCCCTCTGAGGTCCCATTCGTGGTGAAATTCTCTGAATCTATAAATAAGTATGTTATGCACATTCATTCAAGTAATTCATAGAGTAAAGAATAGTGGGGTGGAAGAGCTGTTTTGTCTTGTTTTACAATAGGGATAAAGTAGAGAATTTCCCCCTTCTGATAGGAAATGGACATTATAAGGGTGGTGCAAGGAAGCTGGTGTCAGCACCAGGAAGCTCATAACTTCCTTTTCTTTGAATTTGGTAGATGATGTGAGACAGAGAGAGGGGTGAGACAGTGTGTGTAAGAGTGAGGCAAAATCTGAATTCAGATGTGGCCCAGTCACCAGCAGAGTCCAGTCTTTCGATGGTAAAATGGAAATAATAATGGAACTTGTGGCATTGTAATGAGGCTGAAATGAAATTAGTGGCATAAAGTGTTCTGTCCAGTTTCTGGTATAGAGTCAGTACTGAGTAAATCATAATGTTTAGAGAAAAGAGAGAGGTGTTCCAAAACAGAACAGTTATAATGGCAAGCTCCTCGTTAGTAGCCTTCAAGGAAGGAGAAGCTGGTGCTGCTGAAGGAAGCAGCCTGGGAAAAGTTGCGGCCTGCAGTCCACAGCTGTACAAAGTCTTCTGCAATTAATTAGGCATGAAATTAGCAGCGGAAAACATTCCTAACCAGTAAAAGTCAGATTCAGTGTTCCACATTATATCCATGTTTTCTTTTCTTTAAAATTGCTCAGCTTTGCATATAATATTGTTCAAACGTTGTACATGTTTTAACAAATCAGTGGACATAACAGTTATACACTTGTGGAGTTTGGGGAGAGATCTCCACAGAAGCAGATGTCTTGTTTGGTTCACATCATTGTCCTCTACTGGCAGAGTATGTAAATTGCAGGTTCTTTCAAGAAATTGTACCTTAGGAAAGATAAACCTAAAGTTATTATACAAGAACAACAATCATCTTTTCCTGAGATGTAGCCTGCTCTTCAAAAAGAAACAAAGAGGGCCTTATTAGGAGTTTCAGGCACTGCCTTCAGCTCCTGGATTGAGACATTCAGCTCTGCAAAGCTCAGCCCTTGTTCACCATAAAAAATGCCAAGAGAACACTGGGGTCTGGACTCTAGCAGAAATGCTGTTCCCAAAGATGAGAAGGAAGCCACTTTGTCCTTCTTAGATTCAGCAATACCCCTTTCCTGCCAAGATCCTGCCAATTTAATAAACAACCCATCGCTTCCCACATTATTGGAAGCACAGTGGCCCAGCAAATACCCAGTGCTGCTGATGACATTGGACTGGCCCAGAGATTGTCCCCATATCCCTGAAGGAGACACATGGGACAATGGACATCCTTACAAACTGCTCTTCCTGCTTTCATCATGCTTCATCTTAAGAAGCCAGCAGATATTGTGAAATATTGTTTCATCACACTGATAAGCCAGTGTTATAACTCAGGTCACTGTTTATCTAATAATACTTGGGGGCCATTAGCAACAAAACTGACCTTCCTGGTTCACATAGTTGATGAATTATACTATACTTTATAGTTGTTCCTTCACAGCAAACAACTGGAAGTGAGTGGCTTTTTAACTTGGTGCCTTCATCTTAACATGAGAATCTTTGTCTAGTTGGGCAGAATAATTCAGTGAGAAGAACAACTCTTAGGTGGAGAATTGTGCAATGGAGGGAGGCAGAGCAGATTCTTCCTCTGCTGAGACTTACAGCAGTACAAGGAGAGGGAGATGACTTGGGAAAGCCCTTTGTAATGATGGCTGACATTCAGCAGCCACGTGACCACACTTCCTGTGCCCTGTATGAACATCTCGTTTAATCCTCAGCAGTCACCCTATAAAGGTAAGTAGTAGTATTATCCCAATTTTACAGATGAGGGAACCACAATGTGAAAATTACATGACTTGCCTAAGGTCACCTGTTAAGCTGCAGTGTCAGATTTTGAATTCAGGAAGTGGCAGTCAACGTCAGTGTATCATTCTCTTCATACTGTGAGTGTTGGGGGAGAAGAGAACTGGCACCACCCCTCTCAGTAACAAAGTGAGAACAGAAAAACCACTTTTCAATTGTTTACTGAGCCACTTAGCCCCAATGTTACATAAAAGTAATAAGATACCACTGAACATATCCACTTTATTACAAGTTTTCCTAATGGTAACCAATACATGCTGACTCTTCATAGCCTGTGGCACTTACCATAGAGACATCTGCTAACAAATTTAAAAAACTGGAGAAAACTGTACTTAAGCGAGTTTTTACGGCCTTCCTGACTTTCAGTCTCAAATTGAAGTGGAAGTCTTTCTCAACTGAAATCAACAGCTTTGATCAGAGTGAAAGCAGTGCATATTCGTCACTGTCACTGCAAAATTTAAGACCTAGGTCTTCTGAGTTGAGCTGAACGTCTCCTGCTATGTGGGGGCAGGGCTTTTTCAAGTCACATCTCCATCCCAGACCAATCATAAGCTTAGACCCTGCAATTGGCACATTGTCACATAACCTTGCTTTTTCTTTCATAAAGCACACAGGATTTGGGAGATATCTAATTGGGAACTTCTTCAACATCTCTTGGAGATCATCTAGCTTACTCAGAATCCCAGTGATATGGAACTTCATGCAATTGTATACGTTGTCTCTATTCTCTCTCATATTGGGCCCAAATCTGTCAAATTTTATCCTGTCCATGAATCTCAGTTCTACCCACAAGAGCCCCCAAGATAATTCCTTCTCAGAGATCCACATGGCTGTTGAGGAAGCGGTCATACCCACCAAGCCTCTGCGCTCCCCATCAGTCTTCCTCAGCCCCTTTCCATCCTATTGCTCTCCTACTGATGGTAGGTTTCAGGACATGGGCCCAAATGCTAAGAAAAAGTGGTATCTGTGTCTGTCAAGCCCTCCATGCCAGCATGCTGCCTCTCTTGAATCAAGGAATTCAGTAAGCAAGCCTTGGTGTAGGGTTTCCCAGCATGACATTTTCATCACTGGATATTGACTCCCCTTGGGCCTCTTCCCAGACTTCATACAACACTTGGAGCAAGGAAAATTGACCTTGATGCTATTCGATCTCCACAAAGCCACTATCTGCTGGAGGGTTCAATTGTCTATTGATGGGAAGGGCCGGTGTTTTCCTCTCTCTGACACCCTTCCAAACATGGCACAGTGGAGTTGGTTCAACCCCAGAGCAATCTGGCCCTACCTCCTGGGATGGGGGTCCACTGCCCTCTGGCATTGCCTTATACTATCTTGTTCAATTTGGAGGATCTATAGAAGAGCATCCTGGAGCACGGGTGGGTGGTAGACCAAGTTATCCAACCTGGGCCTACCCGCGTGGTTGTTTTGGCATCAACCAGGCTTAATAATAGCATCTTCGTCAGGTCTGGTGCCTCTGAGTTCCTGCCATGGTGTCTGCTCTGTAGATGGATGCATAATCTAAGAGAAAGAATGTAGGGCTGGAAAACAGGGAACCTGGAGTTTAGACAGAGGAAAATTACTGTCACTTAAACTGCTGTGTTATTGTGGGGAAATCATCTGTCTTGTCAGTTCTTCATCTGAATTATGGGGTTAATATGCCTGTTTTACATTAATCTAGGGTTTGTCAACAATAGCAGTGTTGATATTTTGGCCCAAATAATTCTTTGGTGGGGGCCTGAGTGGAGGACTGTCCTGGGAATCGCAGCATGTATAACAGAAGGCCAGGCCTCTGCTCCCCAGGTGCCAGTATCATTTCCACCTTGTGGCAGCCCGAAGTGTCTCTAGACATTGCCAAGTGTCCTCAGGTGGGAAAAACTTCCCCCTGTTGAGAAGCACTGCATTAACTCATAAGATTATCTGGATACATGAAGTAACAATGTGTGCAAATACAGGACATCATAGTTGACATCATCATGCTTTTTACATTTTAGTGTTGTCTGATTTGACTATAATTCTGTAGAAGCAGAAACACCCTCTTCCAATGACACAAGAGAAGACTCTACACATGGACATCACCAGATGGTCAACACTGAAATCAGATTGATTATATTCTTTGCAGCCAAAGATGGAGACGCTCTATACAGTCAGCAAAAACAAGACCGGGAACTGACTGTGGCTCAGATCATCAACTCCTTATTGCCAAATTCAGACTAAAATTGAAGAAAGTAGAGAAAACCACTAGATCATTCAGGTATGACCTAGATCAAATCCCTTATGACTATACAGTGGAAGTGAGAAATAGATTTAAGGGACTAGATCTGATAGAGTACCTGATGAACTATGGACGGAGGTTCATGACATTGTACAAGAGACAGGAATCAAGACCATCCCCAAGAAAAAGCAATGCGAAAAAGCAAAATGGCTGTCTGAGGAGGCCTTACAAATAGCTGTGAAAAGAAGAGAAGTGAAAAGCAAAGGAGAAAAGGACAGATATAAGCGTCTGAACGAAGAGTTCCAAAGAATAGCAAGGAGAGATAAGAAACCCTTCCTCAGCAATCAATGCAAAAAAATAGAGGAAAACAATAGAATGGGAAAGACTAGAGATCTCTTCAAGAAAATTAGAGATACCAAGGGAACATTTCATGCAAAGATGGGCTCAGTAAAGGACAGGAATGAAGGACCTAACAGGAGCAGAAGATATTAAGAAGAGGTGGCAAGAATACACAGGAAAACCGTACAAAAAAGATCCTCACGACCCAGATAATCATGATGGTGTGATCACTCACACTCACCTAGAGCCAGACATCCTGGAATGTGAAGTCAGGGGGGCCTTCATCACTATGAACAAAGCTAGTTCATCACTATGAACAAAGCTAGTGGAGGTGTTAGAATTCCAGTTGAGCTATTTCAAATCCTAAAAGATGATGCTGTGAAAGTGCTGCACTCAATATGCCAGCAAATTGGGAAAACTCAGCAGTGGGCACAGGACTGGAAAAGGTCAGTTTTCATTCCAATCCCAAAGAAAGGCAATGCCAAAGAATGCTCACACTACCGCACAATTGCACTCATCTCACATGCTAGTAAAATAATGCTCAAAATTCTCCAAGCCAGGCTTCAGCAATACATGAACCGTAAACTTCCAGATGTTCAAGCTGGTTTTAGAAAAGGCAGAGGAACCAGAGATCAAATTGCCAACATCCACTGGATCATTGAAAAGGCAAGAGAGTTCCAGAAAAACATCTATTTCTGCTTTACTGACTATGCCAAAGCCTTTGACTGTGTGGATCACAATAAACTGTGGAAAATTCTGAAAGAGATGGGAATACCAGACTACCTGACCTGCCTCTTGAGAAACCTGTATGCAAGTCAGGAAGCAACAGTTAGAATTGGACATGGAACAACAGACTGGTTCCAAATAGGGAAAGGAGTATGCCAAGGCTGTATATTGTCACCCTGTTTATTTAACTTCTATGCAGAGTACATCATGAGAAACGCTGGGCTGGAAGAAGCACAAGCTGGAATCAAGATTGCCGGGAGAAATATCAATAACCTCAGATATGCAGATGACACCACCCTTATGGCAGAAAATGAAGAAGAACTAAATAGCCTCTTGATGAAAGTGAAAGTGGAGAGTTAAAAGTTGGCTTAAAGCTCAACATTCAGAAAACTAAGATCATAGCATCCGATCCCATCACTTCATGGCAAATAGATGGGGAAACAGTGGCCGACTTTATTTTTGGGGGCTCCAAAATCACTGCCAGAGACGGCAACGGCAACCCACTCCAGTACTCTTGCCTGGAAAATCCATGAACAGAGGAGCCTGGTAGGCTTCAGCCCATGGGGTCGCTAAGAGTCAGATACGACTGAGCGTCTTGACTTTCACTTTTCACTTTCATGCATTGGAAAAGGAAATGGCAACCCACTGCAGTGTTCTTGCCTGGAGAATCCCAGGGACAGGGGAGCCTCGTGGGCTGCTGTCTGTGGGGTCGCACAGAGTCGGACACGACTGAAGTGACTTAGCAGCAGCAGCAGTAGCAGCAATATCAACTGTGTGTTAGGTGAAGAGCCAGAAAGATGAGTGAAAGTGAAAGTGAAGTCACTCAGTCTGTCCCACTCTTTGTGACCCCATGGACTGTAGCCTCCCAGGCTCCTCTGTCCAAGGGATTTTCTAGGCAAGAATACTGGAGTGGGTTGCCATTTCCTCCTCCAGGAGATCTTCCTGACCCAGGGATTGAACCCAGGTGTCCCGCATTGTAGGCAGACGCTTTACCATCTGAGCCATAGGGAAGTCCTTTTTCCAACATATTAATATCAACTGTGTGTTAGGTGAAGAGCCAGAAAGATGTGTAGCCATGCCTATTTTCATGGATGATAAATTCCAGTGGGAGGAATATTTAAACACAGAAATGACTGGAAATGCAGAGTATACATACCTAAGACCAGAAAGAGGCACTCAGGTAGCAGAGAGAAAATACTCATCTAAGAGGCGTTTTTTGGGACAGGCCCTGAGGGTTGAATGGGATTTCAGTAGGGAGCAGTGTGATTAAGCGCAGAGAAGCACATAGGATTAGATGACAGGGCAGCAGGAGATAAGACTCTATGGCCTGTTCACGGAGGCTCCAAATGCCATGTTTGCACAATGTCTTTAGCTTGATGGGGGAACCATGGAAATTTTCTAAGCAGTGGGATGGCAGGGTCAGAGCTGTATTGAAGGGGGTTGGCAGTAGTGTCAGGGATGAATTTGAGTGAGGAAGGGCCAAGTACAAGATGCCTGAGGGGTCAGATTAGAGTGATAGTGGTTGGAACGGGGGATGAGGAAGTGGAGAAGAAGGTGCAGGGGGAGAAACAACGGAACTTGTAGGAGGTGAAGGAGGAAGGGAAGGAGGCAGAGAGGACATTGAATCTGATCCCTGAGAAAGAGGTTTCCATTAATAGAACAGGAGGAGATGGAGGCAGAACCAGGAACCAAGAACTTTGGGCACTGGAGAGGAGCCAGGGAAAAGCATTAAATGTGTGTGTTTCCCAAATCCTTCCACATCCATGCATGACTCAGTCTAGCACACTTCCTGTGGGAAAAGGCACCCCGTCGTTTGCTCAATGCTTTGTCTTTTCAATGGAAGTGGGCTTCTCAAATCCACTTATTATTTTTGAGGGACTACTTATGTCCCTAACATTCAGTGAAAAGAGGGAGGAAAAAAAACCTCAGCTTAGGGCCTGAGTCCCTGTGCAAAGCACCTTTTATAAGCAAAAAGAATCAGAGTTTGGAATTAACTAAGTTAACAGTAGGAGCAGAATTGCATGCAGAGTATATACCATATGCTGTTTTTTCCTAATATTCTAACAGTACACCGGGACGCTCTAAATCAATATACACAAGTGTGTGCCCACAACAGGGGCTCTGAGCTCGAATTGGTCCACCTGCTGGAGCAGGTATCCCCATGCTTATGTTGCCACAAAAGGCTTCACCTTTCCCAGGGACTCCTCTGTCACGTTCCCATCTTGTCCTGTCAGCAGGTGATAACGGTTTTGGTTTATTTTTTCTTTATCCTCACCCTGTGTACTATTTTATTCCAACGCACTCTGCAATTACGATGTTGGGATTCTTAAATGCATCTAAGAAGGGACAATCAAAGGGATGGCTCCCAGGACACTCATCCATCTTCCACCCTACATAAATGTTTAGTCATTAATTTTTATCTGCTAATCAGCCAAAGAGATGCTTCCTGCATATGGAGGGCTGTCACGGGAAAGATGGCCATGCTGCCTCGGCCACTCTCATTGACAGCCCCATGCTGGGTTCACTCTCAGGGGGAGAGTGGGAGGAGAGGTCCAAGGACCAAGTCCTCTGGCTCTGGTTTATAGAAGTTGGCAGTGGGAGCCAGCTGTGAATCTTCTTCCCTCTGTTCTCCAGCAATGATCAAAAAACCACACCTTACCTGTGGATACCTGTTCATAATTGATCAAGAATTTTCATGCACATTAGCCCAGCCAGCTGGCATGATGGAAACTAGCAGAGGTATTAAGTTGCCTCTGCTTTGTAGGGGACTGAGGTGCAGAGACGTGCATGGCTCACCCAGGGCCACACAACTTTGTGCCAGAGCAAGGGCTGGAAGCCCAGTCCTCTGTCCAGGCTCCTGCCCCCTGGTGACTTTTGTCAAGTCCATCATCTTTGCTTTCCTTTCTCCTGCTGCAGGCTTCCCCTGGTCCATTCCATTGCTGATTAGGGCTGCCATGGAGTGAGGAACAAATAAGGGAGGAAAAAAATAAATACATAAAATAAGTGACTTGGGGATGAATAAATAATGTGTAAATAAATGAATGAGGAATGAATTAACTAGAGGAATAAATAAAAAAAGGATATGATGTACAAAGAAGCAAAGTTTAGCTCCTGGGAATAGATCTAATTATGGTGTCAAAACGATATTTATTGGCTGAGCTCTTCTATTTCTCTGTTTACCCATTTCCTTTAGCTCCTGTGTCCTGGGCTTTTGTTTTATACATGTTTCCTGAGGTTCCTACAGTAAAGTTTATACTAGTGAGGCCAGCTTCACACGTGGTTTTTATCTCATAGAAAAATGCCTTGTCCGATATGATGGCTCTACGTTTTATATTGGTCACTTTGAAGATAATCACAGGTGCATACTCAGTAGTTCTGTGCAGATCATCCATTGGCTGCCTGACCGACCAGGACTGCCGCAGGTGAGGTGTGATCTTGGTACCCGCCCGAGAGTTAACCCTAGCAGGCAGTCTGTGCTCTCGCATCTTGGTGCAGCTGTGTCACTGACTTGCCCACATATTAATGGCTGTTCAGACAGATTTGTGAACTAAATTTATCTTTCTCTTTCCATCATTAAGTTTTCCATTTCCAGTGTCTGTTCAAATTGGCAAGACAGTTTTGGTGGCAGTGAGGTCCCTTTCTACTAGTAATAGCGACAACCGTTTATTAAGTACCTACTACATGTCTGTCACTTTAAACAGAGCTGCAAGGGCATACAGTAGAGCCCCAGCTGAGAGGAGAGGAACTGCGGAGACTCACGGCTGGGGACCTCCGGAGATGAGGGTGGAGGACAGTGGACTCGCCATGCACAGGGGCAGATAAGGGGGACGGTGCCCCATAGTCCCAGGGAAACTCCAAGCTCCCCACTATATTGGCAATGATTGCAGGGAGGCTATCAATACATATCCTTTCTATCCATGTTGTTGCAAATGTCATTATTTCATTCTTTATGGCCGAGTAATAATCCATTGTGTGTATGTACCACGTCTTCTTTATCCATTCCTCCATCAATAATAAGGACCTACTATATAAGACAGGGAGCTCTACCCAATATCCTGTAATAACCTATGTGGGAAAAGAATCTGAAAAATAATGGATACATATATATGTATAGTTGAATCACTTTGCTGTATATCTGAAACTAACACAATATTATAAATCAACTATACTTCAATTAAAAAATTTTAAATATATATCCTGTCTCTGTTTGAGACAGGGTTGAACTTGGAGATTGGATTGTCACTGACTGCAGCTCCAAGAAGCTGGGGGAGGAGATAGAAAAAAAAGATGAACTGTAAGCATTTTTCAGAGCCCTGGTACATACATCATTTCATTTAATCTGCACAACTATATGAGGCAGGAGTGATTGTTTCCATTTTATAGGTAAGGATACCTGTCAAATGTCATATGACCTGTCACCCAGCAAGAGGGAACACCCAGGCTTCAGCCACACAGTCTATTGTTCCTTCCACAATACCAGAATTGGACGAGAAGATTTCTAGCGTTCCTTGCAAGTTCAGAAACTTCTAAATCTTGGGTCCCACTCAGCCTAACTTGGTTGACATGGGAGGGTATCAAGAAACTTCCTGGTTTGCCATGTATGGAGAGAGGGGGTATATAGTATTAGGATATGCACATGGGTTGTGATTGTGGTTAAAGCTGGTTAATTCCTGGCACTAATACAAATCGTGGCGTGTTGGGCATAAACTTTCTCTGCCTTGGTTTGCTCATCTGTAAAATGGAGATGATAGTGGTATTCATCTTGTGGCCTACAAAGCCCCACCCCACGTGGTCCCTCGTAGCCTCTCATCCCCACCTTTCCCACCTCACTTCTTTCCGGCCTTACTGGCCTCCTCACCACTCTCTGAACACTCCTGTCATATTCCCACCTTCAAGCCTTCACATTGGCCATTCTCTCTGTCTAGAATGATCTTCCTCTATCCACACAGCCTATTCCTTTACTTTCAACAAATTTTTGCTCAGATATCATCTTCTCAATGAGGACCATCCCCCAGCACTCCCAGTCCCTCTTATCTGTGCTTCTGGTTTATCCATAGTATTTTTCCCTAACCAACTACATATTGACCTTGTAGTTTACTACTTGTTTATTATCTTTATTGCTTGCTGTCTGTATGCAAGTTAAAGGTCTTTGACTGTTTTGTTCACTACTGTGTCCCAGGTGCCCAATACAGAGCCTGGCATATACAGATGCTCAAGTCATAGCATTGAAAGGATTTACACAGATTCGTGAGGACTAGAGAGTGTTTCTTAATCACTTAGCTCAAAGCCTGACCCATAGCAAAGACTCAATAAAAGGCTACTCTTGTATCTGGCCTTCACGTTGATTAATTTGTTGGGTTGAGGTCCCACTGGAGGGAAACTCAGGGTATGTTCCACAGGCTCATCCATTGTAGGCAAGTTCCCTGTTGCTACCCACCTTCCTAGTGGACACAGATAGAACATTTTGTGAAGCTCTGTGACCCACTCGGGCTGGAGAAGCCAAGTCAGGGAGCATTTGGTAGCTTGTTTAAGGAAAGACGGTGAGTCAGATACCTGCCTATGTGGCCATCCAGCAATGGAAGGAAGGTGCAGCTACGCTGAGAAATGCCTCAGCCCTGGGAGAGAATCCCCTCAGCACGGTGCACCCCAGCGCTGGCCTTACCAAGTTATGGGTGGAAAAGAACTGCAGTCATCAGAGCTCAGTGCAGAACCTTCCTTTTTTGTGCCACTAGGCAAGTCTCAGAAAACCGTAGGAGAAGCCAAATTTGCCTAAAGAATACGGAGACAAATTGGAGAAAAAGAAAGTGTGGCCCAGTCAACCAGAGATATTCCCCAGAAATGGCCGGGTGGGCAGAAGGGCCCGGCCAGCCTGTGTGGTATCTGTGCCCGTGCCCCAGCCCCCACCCAGTCCTGTGACCACCAGGGCACAGGCGATGTGACACTGGACTCCTCTGATTCCGTCCCTTCCTCGGCCCTGCAAACCCAGCTCCCAGGGGCCCAATTAGCCTTTTCTCCTTCCTTCTTCCTCCTTTTGTCTCCCAACAGAGAAGGTTCTGTTGAGTCCTGTCTGGTAGTGTTTTGTGAAGGCCCACTCAGCCATCACTAAGCATGTGAGGATGGTTGTCACTGTCCCTGAATAAGGGCTTCCAGCCCAACACTACCAACTGAGGCTCTTGAAGCCATTTCTAGAGACAGTAGTTAGGAATACAGACCCCGAGCCACCCTGGGTTTGAACCTGGCTCCCATAGATAGAGGATCCTGGTGGGCTGCAGTCCGTAGGGTCGTACAAGTCAGACGCAACTGAAGCTACTTAGCACACACTACTACTTATTAGCTCTGTGATCTTGGGGAATGAGGACTAATAATAGTGCCTATATCATCAGGTTACTGTAAGCTACAAATGAATGTCAAGTGCCTAGAACAGTGCCTGGCGTATAGTAAATGTTTGTTTTTCTTGTCATTATTATTATTTAGTGTTATTCTGTAGTAAGTGCTATAAAGATTCACAGGGGTTCTAGGAGTCCAAAAAGAAACTTTAATCTGGGGAAGATTGCTGAAAGAGATAACAATGACCTGAATCTGGAATGATAAGTAGACATTACCCCAGTTGAGAAGGTGGAAGGTGGTGCAGGAAAGGGGTGTTGATAAACCATGAGTGTGACGTACCCGAGTGTGTTAGGAACTTCACGGAGGCTAGTTTTGCTTCTGTGTTGAGGTTTGAGGCAGGATGCTAAGGGATGAGACTGAAGCAAGATCAGATCATGGGGGGTTTTATTAGCTCAGCACCTTCTTCTGAATTCTGTTAGCCCAGATCCCACTCTTCTCACTTCCTTTAGGTCCAGGTAGCCATCACCTTCCCTGTACTACCGGCCACAAGAGTTTTGGAGAGATCGGTGTGTTCCCCAAGCTGGCCAATCATTATGGTCCCTGGGGAATTTCCGCTGGGGCCTGGGAGGACCAGCCCACAGCCCCTCGTGGCATATTGCTGGAGGAGTGTGGTTCTGGGGAACTACAGGCCTCTTTCCCACAGTGACGTGGTCCCCAGTCCTGGCCTCTCAGGTCCTGGGACTGCCCAGGTGCCTGCAGGCCTTCCTTCTGTGCTGTGAACTTTCCCATTGTCCTGCCAGCAAACCTGTTTATAGAATCTCAGCTTCTTCTAAGAAGTTTCTGACATTTGCAAATGAAAAAGGCCTAATAGACCATGCCAAAGAGCTGGGATTTCATCTGCTGAGAGTGAGGAGCTATTGAAGGGTGTTAAATTGGGGTCGGTTGGGCCTCTCAGAGACATCTGCCTGACAGCACTGTGGAGGATGAATTAGAGAGAAAGATTGCAGATGGGGACACCAGGTACAGGCTGTCATCCTCAACTAGGAGAGAAGTGGCGAGGGCCTGACCTGAGAGAATTGAAGTAGGAATGGGGATAACAGGCGGATCCTAGAAACGGAGGCAGGTGCCTGAGGAGGCCCAGAGCGGGAGGGATCAGGAGCTGACCGGCCATCAGCCACGTCCCCACCCATGAAGCCCAGGGCCTGAGGCCTCTTGACCAGCTGCAGGTGGCCTGGCTTGGAAGGTCAAGGCCAGGTGGTGGCAGAGACAGGGAGAAATGCTGTTCTCCCCTTGCAGCAAAGCCTTTCTGCTCGACACACTGTCACCTGGCTATGGAGGGTCTGCCTCCACCCCCCGTCCACCCCAGTGGTCTGTTATCTGTCACTGCCGAGGGGGTTCTTTTAAATGTGTTTGTCCATTTTCCCATCTTTCTTAGAGTGATTCCTCATCAAAAGTAGGCCCTGCTCTCTGCTGCCTTTGTGCCTTCTTCCTGGGGCTCCCAGCCTGACCATGTTTCCCCTACATGGAAGAGGCCTCCTGGAGCTGGGAAGAGCCCGCCCCACAGGAGCCTAAAAGAGGCAAGAGAGAGGCTTGCCCAGGGGAGGAGTGGAAGGGGAGACGGCTTACGAGTTGGGGAGAGCATGTTTTAAAAGTACATTCTATGGGAGGAACTTAAGGATCCATCAACAGACAAGTGAATACAGGAAAGGTGCTATATATATATACTTATAAATGGAATACTGTTTAGTCAATAAGATTGAAGTTTTTCACTTACAGCAACATGGATGGACTTGGAGGACATTAGGCCATGTGAAAGAAGTTGGACAGAAAAAGACAAATACTGTATTATGATGTCATTTATATGTGGAACCAAAAAAGTACAACTAACTAGTGACTATAATAAGAAAGTAGAAGGCTCACAGAAATAGAGAACAAACTAGTGGTTTCCCGTAGAGAGAGGGTATGGAGTAGGGAAAAAGGAAAAAATTGTTACTGTGAGATTATATAAAACCATGTATGTGAAAGCTTATAAAATCATAAAGCACTATAGCATTTGAAGAACGCTTCATTCAAGTTTTTAAAATTTAAAAAAAAAATTAAGAAAAAAGTTCATTATATATACAAGAGACTTTACAAATATCATTTGATTTAATTCTCACAATACCTTGGTAGATACTTTCTACTCCATTTTACAGGTGAGAAAGCCAAGGTTCAGGAAAATCAAATAACATAAACAGCATCATGCAGCTGCTAAGGGAAAGAAATGAAGTTTTGAGCCCAGCTCCTTGGTCATTCTCACCTTTAGACAGTTTTTTGTTGTTTTTTTTTTTTTTCTTACCATTTTAGAGTGGGTTGCTATTATCTAAGTCCAGCAACTATAATTATCTAAGATGTGAGTTGGTTGACATAGCACTGGATAATAAACTTTACAAACATAATGTCAAACTGATGGTGTTTTTCTTCACTTTAATTATCTGATTTAAGTAGAGATGGGTTGCACTTTTTAAAGAACCAAGTTGAGGTACAGAAGTTTTCTTTTTGTTGGTTTGTACTTTCCCCCAGTTTCAAAGCAGGTACCATCGCTGGCTTCTAGAAACCTCATTCATCTGGGGTGTTTTCCACCTCTCACATTTTAGGCAGATCTGTGTCCTGAGGAGAGCAACTGTTTTCTGGTTATCAGCCATGGCATCAAACCACACGGGCCCTCAAACCATGCTTACCCCTTCCTTAGGGAAGATTCAATTCCTTATCTCAGCTGAGTCAAGAAAAAAAATCCGTCTTCTAAGTTACTTCCAACTCTTCAAAATGATCCTTCAGCAAGTCTACCACACAGACCTGGGAATTAATCTGTGATTCATCAAAGGCATCAGAGATGCAGGGATGTGACAAAAAGTTATTCCAAACATTCAGGCATATGGGCAACAAGTATCCTGTAGGTGCTCCATAGTGCCTGATTGGAAGTTATCTTGAGGGCCATGCATCCCTCTGGGAGGGAGGATCCTGGGCATGTCTTCTTGGCCCTTCAGAACTCCATACACTGTGGGGTGCAGGACTCTCTAAGGCATGGGGTCTAAGGACAGGGGTCTAAAAGTGGTAAGAGCTTATGTGCCCCGAAGGTGGGCTTTACCATGTGAGGAGGGACCTGGAGTGATGGATAAGAGTGAAGACCTATAGCCAGACAGCCCACTCCATCAAATATAACCCTGGGCAAGTAGCTTGTCAGTTCTGTGTCTCAGGTTCCTCGTCTGAGAAATGGCGATAGTGGTACCTAGCTCATGGAGTTGTGAGAATTACCTAAGTTAAGCCCCATAGAGTGCTTAGGACAACTATTATTACATGATGCTCAGTGGGGGTCAGAGAAGATCATTATCACTCTTAGACCCTTGTCCTTAGACCCCATGCCTCAGAGAGCCCTGCACCCCACAATGTATCACGTTCTAAAGGGCCAAGAAGACACGTCCAGACTCCTCTTTCTAGACCATAAGCTTCAGGTACCACGACTTCAGAATCTCCATGAAACAGCCTCATATTTGCTTCTAGAACTCCTGTAGACCTTTTCCCCACATCTGCCTCTTGTGGGTGGGCTCCACTGCCTTGGGAAACCCCAGAGGCCCCATGTAACTGAAGATGATGGTGTGGATGGAACCTGGACCTGTGGACTTCGGTGTCCCCACCTGGGTATGATCAGCTCTCTGTGGACCACAGGGTCTGCACCTGTGTGTCTGTGGCCCCTCATGTCTCTTGGGGATGTGGGTGTGCTCCTCATGGACTGCAGTGTCCACATCCATGTGACTGCTGTGTCCCGCCACCATGGTCCTGCAGAACTCAGTGGAGTCTGATAATTCTAAATTTGGGTCCAGTCTTCCAGACATGAAGCTTTAGAGTTGTCAGGGTCAGAGAAGAGCACATATTTTGTTTAGCAATTTGTAAGATTGACCTATAACTTTAAAATACTTACTCATACTGTATGTGGGCTTTTCTTAAAAAAAAAAATCTTGTCCCAGACCCTGAAAATTTTAGGGGAGTTGAGGGAATGCACTGCTGATATTGGTTGTGAAGGGGGAAATGGAGAGTGATTGCGGAGCTGATGCTCTGAGCCCAGCACCTGGAAGTGACAGCGATGTATTGATTTGCTTTCTCACTTCCTCCCTCTGCTAACTGGCCAAGTGGAGAGAAGGCAGAGGTGCTGGAAACTTAGGAGTAACAAACAAAACAGAGTGCGTAGGTGTGGCAGGGTTCCTCAAGGCAGGCCGAGCCCTCGCACTGCAAACATCTATCTGGTTGCGCAGGTTAACTGGGAGCTCTCGGTGGGGATCCCACTCTCCCTTCTCTTGGAAGCAGCTTTCGGCTCCTCCTGTTTTCTCTACCCACCTCACTCCAGATCCAGCTGGAATCTTGTGTTTCTGTTATCTTCAGCATCCCTGCAGAGGCCTTCGGGGACCCCTCTTCAGGAGCCCTAGGGTCTGACTTCACACAATTGTCTGTACATCTGGCTCTCTCACCAGCCAAGATAATTCACATGATTCATACCAACATAAACAATTGTATTTCCACATAGATTGAGTTTGTTCTTCCCTGCCTCACTCTCTGCATTCCCTCTCCAAATGACCTTTGAAAGTTCCAGAAGCTCTGGTTTCAACATGACATAGAGTAACTCAGTGCCCTTGGTTCCTCAACCCAGGTTCTTGCAGCTGCTGAGCACCCCACTAAGTATGTGAGGCACAGTCAGCCAGCACCTGCAGTGAAAGAAAGTCCCCAGATGTGAGAGGTGGCACAGAGTGATTGGAAGCACCCACACACAACCATGAGTTCAAAGCCCAGCTCCAACACTTAATTCCTGTGCATCTTTGGGCCAGTTACTTAACTTCTCTGAGCTATGAGTGCTAGATATATAAAATGAGGATAACAATGCTGACCTTAGGGCTGTGCAAGGATTTAAAGAACTGCACATGTAACACCCCTAGCGTAGGACCTAGCACAAATAAATTCTCAATAAATGTGAAGACAGTGACCTTATTTAGTTTTTATTCCCAGCACCCCATCCAATGGCTGACATAAAACATGTGGGTTCTGTTCTTTAAGCTATTAGGAGCTGACTCTGCTGAGAGGAGCAAACTGGTACAAGTAACAGCAGATCCACCAGCTGAACCCCAAGCACAGCTGCCTCTATTGATCCATCTTCTCTCTCAATCATTGACTTTCCTCCCTTGACTAGAAAATGTCATCCTTGAAATTCGAGCTTGAGTTGGAATTGGGCAGGAGTACTGTGGGCCCAGGGAACCACACACATGTCAAATGTGTTGCCTTGGCAAGGCTTGCGGGGTCTCCTGTGGCCACTTACAAACCTCATCATTTATTCTCTTGACCACTTATGTCAGGGCTGCTGATGCACTTTAATCTCCTGCATGAATATTCTTTCTTATCTGTCTAAGAGAGATGTGTAATAGAAGTGGAAATGCAGAAAATGTAAAGGTTTATAAATGGCAAGGAGGAGGAAAATAGCCCTCTTAGGGAGGCAAAGTAGGGGTTGGCTTTCAGCTTATACTCTCTAGGACAAATGTAGATTGTTCTATTGGTCTGATTGATCCTCATCGCTCTGGGAAATCTCCCACAGGGAAAGTGGAGGCCTGACTTGGGCCTCAGATTGCCTGTTTGTTCCTTTAAATATGATTGTGGGTACATAGGGCTTGGGTTTTTTCCCCTCTCCTTTTGCACTGTCTCCTTTGGAATCTGTTATTTCAAAAGAAAGTAAATATCAGGTACTCATATGTTTTGCTGTTTGTAGCAGATGCCACCAAAGAAATTGAAGGCAACTGAGTGTGTTAAAATCATTTCAGCCCATCAGGGCTGCTTGAAGTAATTTCCCTGGAAACCTGTGAAAAGGGTTTTCAGGCTGAACTCAAGACAGTTGTAAATGTGTCCTTTGTTGAATAACAGAAGGTGAATGTTAATGCTGAGAGGGACTCAGGGAGCCAGATGAGTGCTAGTCTTAGAAGCTCTCAGAAGCTCACACTGCCTCCCAAGGCCTCAGTCTTCCTGGAGGAGCAGTTTGGAGCCAGCTCTGTCGGGTCAGAACTTGCAAACGTGAGACCCATCACGTGGTCAGCAGGTGTGCGGAGTGACTATGGGCCAGTCAGTCCACCTCCACCCTGGGGCCCTGGGTCTGTGAAATATGAACGTGGCAGGACGTGAAGAGGTGCTTGTACAGAGAACAGCCAGGGTTGGGAAATATGGAATGAGGTAGAGAAACACAGGCTTGAGTGTCAGATGCTGTGATTCTTAAACCAATTCAGTCACCAACTAACTCAGCCTAAAGGGAAGTCATTGAACGATGTCAGTGTCTGTTTTCTTTTTTTTAGGTTTTGGCTGTGCTGGGTCTTGGTTGCTGTGCACAGGCTTTCTCTAGTTGCGGCGAGTGGGGGTAACTCTCTAGTTCTGATGTGCATTCTTCTCATTGCACTGGCTTCTCTTGTTGCAGAGCACAGGCTCTAGGGCACGTGGGCTTCAGCACTTGTGGTGCATGGGCTTAATTGCCCTATGGCATGTGGGAGCTTCCCATACCAGGGATCAAACTGGTGTCCCCTGCATTGCAAGGCAGATTCTTAACCACTGGCCCACCAGGGAGACCCAGCCTCCATTCTCTTACCTATAAAATGGGGGACTAGATTAGACTGAGGACCGTACACCACCAGGCTCCTCTGTCCATGAAATTCTCCAGGCAAGAATACTGGGGTGGGTAGCCATTCCCTTCTCCAGAGGATAGAACCCTAGTCCTCTGCACTCTAGGCAGATTCTTTACTGTCTGGGCCATCAGGGAAGTCCTGGATTAGATTGAAGGGTGGCAAACCTTTTCTCTAAAGGGCCAGAAAATAAGAATTTTAGGCTTCACAGTCCATTTGGTCACTGTTGCAACTACTCAGTTTTGCCATTATAACATGAAAACAGTCAAAGAAAATATGTAAGTGAATGAGCATGACTGTTCTAATAAAACTTTATTTGTAAAAACAGCCAGCAGGCCATAGTTGACCAACCATGGATTAGATGACCAACAAGGTCCTGGTTTTTTTAATTTACAAGTTTTTAATTGACAGCTTTATTGAAGTATAACTGATATACAAAAAAACTGCACATATTTAATATTTAATTTGATGAGTTTGGACATATGCATCCACCCATGAAGCCATCACCTCAATCAAGGTAATAAACATTACCAGTAAGGTTCTTCTTAATAATAAAGTTACAGGTTTTATCTTGTGAAAGCACAAACCCATTAGAATGTGAAATTGTTCGTGATTTTATTTGCTATGTGGTTAGCTAAGTTACACATTAGATGACTATCTTTTTTTTTTTTTTGCTTGTTTTGAGATATGTATTTATTTATTTTATTTAAATTTATTTATTTTAATTAGAGGCTAATTACTTTACAATATTGTATTGGTTTTGCCATAGATGACTATCTTAGTATGCACTTTTAAAAATCTCATAGAATGGTGGACTCATAACTTAAAGGGTCTTAGGGACCACCACCTGCTTCATCCTGGAAGCCCCTCATGAGTTCCTGATTTGTGCTTAGCAGTACTTTGAACTAAACTTCTCATCTCAGGAGATAGCCCAGCCCATCCAGGCCCTTACTGCTGTCAGTAAGTTCTCAGCAAAGGCAGACTCTGCTTCCCTGTGACCTACCCAATTGGTCCCACTTATGCATGCTTCTTGCTTCTACCTTCTCTTTCTGGCCTCAACCCCCACAGATGAGTAGCACATCCTCTTTCGAGTCCAAGAGGTTTGCCTCAAAGGACCATTTCAATGCTGCCTCCGTCCTTCCAGTAGAAAGCTGGCCCACTGTCCCTGACTCCTCACACCTTCCCAGCTGCCACATGTCAGGCTGGCTCACCCAGGTCCAGGCTGTTGGGGGAAGCACTCCTGCTCTAGAAGGTCTGCATGTTAACTTTCCATTCCAGCTGCACTCCCAACTCTACTTCTTAGACCGTACTTGGTTCAGCCCCTATGCCCTTCCCAGATATCCAGAAGCTCTTCCTGGATAGCCCCTGGGCCCCAGTTATCCAGGAACATTTAGAATACATGATAACTCTTTAGATATTTAAAATCCACTCTTTTTCAGACCAAGCAGACTCCCTAGTGTCTTTCAGTTCAGTCCAGTTCAGTCGCTCAGTTGTGTCCGACTCGTTGCGACCACATGAATCGCAGCACACCAGGCCTCCCTGTTCATCACCAACTCCCGGAGTTCACCCAAACTCATGTCCATCAAGTCATTGATGCCATCCAGCCATCTCATCCTCTGTCGTCCCCTTCTCCTCTTGCCCCCAATCCCTCCCAGCATCAGGGTCTTTTCCAATGAGTCAACTCTTCGCATGAGGTGGCCAAATTATTGGAGTTTCAGCTTCAACATCAGTCCTTCCAATGAACACCTAGGATTGATCTCCTTTAGGATGGACTGGTTGGATCTCCTTGCAGTCCAAGGGACTCTCAAGAGTCTTCTCCAACACCACAGTTCAGAAGCATCAATTCTTCGGCACTCAGCTTTTTTCACAGTCCAACTCTCACATCCATACATGACCACAGGAAAAACCATAGCCTTGACTAGATGGACCTTTGTTGGCAAGGTAATATCTCTGCTTTTCAATACGCTGTCTAGGTTGGTCATAACTTTCCTTCCAAAGAGTAAGCGTCTTTTAATTTCATGACTGCAGTCACCATCTGCAGTGATTTTGGAGCCCAAAAAATAAAGTCTGACACTGTTTCCACTGTTTACCCACCTATTTGCCATGAAGTGATGGGACCAGATGCCATGATCTTTGTTTTCTGAATGTTGAGCTTTAAGCCAACTTTTTCACTCTCCACTTTCACTTTCATCAAGAGGCTTTTTAGTTCCTCTTCACTTTCTGCCATAAGGGTGGTATCATCTACATATCTGAGGTTACTGATATTTCTCCTGTCAGTCTTGATTCCAGCTTGTGCTTCTTCCAGCTAGTGTCTTTAGCCTACCTATAAATCCACAGTTCAGCCATTCCTGCTTTGAAAAAAAAAAATAGTTAACTGCCTTTTCAACAGAAATCTATGCTAATGAAAGCATATATCCATTGAAAATAAGTGCCATTAAAACTGGGAATGAAGCAGCAGCCCTAGGAACTTTGACTCTTGGGTGGGAGTAAATGGACACTTATGTTATTAGCCTGTCAGAGAAGTAGGAGCTGTGCTGATGAGGAGACACAGCTCTGGGGGTACCAAGGTGGCAATGGCTGCACGTCTAAATGAGCAAAGAAAAACTTGCTATTTGGGGGTCGGTTATATTGCTGTTGTGTTTATTGACCACTAACAGTTAACTACATGCTCCACACAATATCATATTAGGCAGGAATCCCCTCCAGCAACTTGTGTCTTTCCCTAAACTGGGGCGAGATGCAGAAAGAGACCATGGAAAGGCAAAAGTCAAGGTAAAATCAAGGGACATGGTGACTTCTCAGACAGGACAAGATGGCAGGGTGGTATCATTGAAAATGAAGAGTCCTGTGACCTTGGAGTCATCTGGTCTCATTCCCTCATTTCACAGACAGTCACTGAGGCCCAGGTGCTCAGAGTCATAGAACCAGTACTTAAACCCAGCCAATATTCCCCTATGAATCAAGAATGGGTGTTTCAGTTGAGGAGGGTGAGGTTTCCATAGGACAACTCTGATTGAAGAAAATACCCTGGAACATGAGGTGCATAAAGCCCACGATAATTGAAAGGAAATTCTCTTCCTCCTAAAGGGACCTAGGAAAAAGAGCTTTTCAATCATGGAATAAGATTTGTGGAAAGCACTTCATTCTAAGTTCGTTGCGGATTGTTTGGTGTTTAACTATGACCTTGCCAATCTGCTGATGAAAATTTACTCCCAAGATGGACCTTCTTTATAAAAAGAACAGCCTTGCTCTTTCCCTGGCTGAGTGCCTCTTACTGCAGAGAACTGCCTCTCTGGACAGAACCAAATCTGGTGTGTGTTAGTTGCTCAGTTGTGTCCGACTCTTTGTGATCACGTGGACTGTAGCCCACCAGGGCCCTCTGTTCATGGGATTTCCCAGACAAGCATACTGGAGTGGGTTGCCATTTCCAGCCCCACTGGTGTCCACAGTATGTGAAGAGTCTACAGGATGCAACCAGGCCTCTAGTTGAGAAGCTTGGCTTAGATCTTCACAGACTGAGCCACCAGCTCTGGTTGGGCTCCAGAGGAAGGAGAGAGGCCATGAGCCTGTGCACTCACACACAGAATCCTAATTCATAGGAAAAGAAAATCATGCAATGAGAGAATAGCAGTGTTTTACATCTGTTTGGGGCTTTACAGTTTTCAAAGCATTTTGACATCTATGACCCTGTTTTTTTGTTGTTGTTGTTGTTCAATCGCTTAGTCATTACCAACTCTTTGTGACCCCACGGACGGCAGTACCCCAGCCTTCCCTGTCCTTCTCTATCTCCTGAAGTCTGCTCAAATTCATGTCCATTGAGTTGGTGATGCTCTCCAACCATCTCATCCTCTGCCAATTTTTTCTTTAAAGAACAGGTATTATTATTCCCATTCTATGCATAAGAAAGTAGAGGCTCAGAGAGGAATTGGACTAAAATAGCAAATGAGCAAAACTGGATCTAGAACACAGAACACTGGATTCTTGCCGGCTCTAGTGACATCTCTGGAAGGTCTTTCCTGAGCCCTTGGCCCCTCCAAGTGACCCCTCAGCACTGACCCTGGGGTCCTGGGCTCCCTCTCTTTGCCTGTCACCCTTCCCTAGACCGTAAGCTGCATGAAAGTGGGGGCCACGACTGTTCACCGGAATATCGCCAGGTCCTAGGACATGCCTGGCCCAGAGAAGATGCTCAGCAGACCCCGAATCAGATGCGCTCAGGTGCACCAGAGTCCATTCAAACTGGCTTCTAGGGCCCATAACATCTGCCTCACCCTTGGATCCACAGCCCCCATGACCTAACCTCTACCTACCTTCCCTAAGATGACCTCAAATGCATGAAGTGCTTCCACTGCGGGGCCTTTGCCTTGGAACCCCCCCCTTTGCCTTCACATATACAAGCAGCTGTCTTCCTCACTTCATTCTGTTTTTTGCTTAAAATGACAATGGGACCACATTCCCAAAGAGCCTTCCTTGCACTTCTGTCTTAAAAAGCAGCCCCATTCCTCATTACCTCTATCCTGTTTGTTTATTTATTATCTATTTCTCCTACCACATAAGCTCCCTGAGGGCAGGAGCTTTGTTTTGTTTGCTACTGTGACCCGAGAACTTAGAACAGCAGACATCTTTCAAATGAATGAACAAGCCGTGCTGTTCCATGTTAAGGCACCAAAATTTGCTTTCTTGTTACATCTGGAGAGCATAGTGGTACCACATGCCCCTCCTCATCCCTCATTTGCATCCTCCACCCTTCCACCTACCGACCTGCCCCCCAAATTGAAGAATCTCCATCTCCAAGCTAGCAATTAGAGAATGCTACAGGTAACCTCTTGTACAAGACCAGACTGTCTTCCTAGGGCTTCCCTGGTAAAGAATCCACCTGCAATGCAGGAGATTCCTGGGTCAGGAAAATCCACTGGAGAAGGGATAAGCTACCCACTCCAGTGTTCTTGGGCTTCCCTGGTGGCTCAACTGGTAAAGAATCCACCTGAAATGTGGGAGACCTGGGTTCGAGCCCTAGGTTGGGAAGATACCCTGGAGAAAGGAACGGCTACCCATTCCAGTATTCTGGCCTGGAGAATTCCATGGGCTGTATAGTCTATGGGGTCATAAAGAGTCGGACACGACTGAGTGACTTTCGCTTAGACTGTCTCCCTGGGAGTCAGGAGCCCTGAAGTTGACATTGCTAAGACATTAGCCGCCGCAGTTACAGTTTCTGAGTTTTGGGGGGAAAAAACCCACAAAGAACCTAAGCTGCATTGTTGCCTCTTTTAAAATAAGGAATCCACGTTGTTATACTCTCCTGAGCTGGCAAAACGCCTTTCTCTTCTGTGTCCTCCGAGGTGACTAGCACAGGGCTGGGGAAAGGAGGTGCGGGGCTGGGGTGGGGGGGGGGCGGTAAAGGCCACAGCCCCACCCCGACTCTATTATAATGCGGGATGGACTACATTTTTTTTCAAGTCCTGCTGGAAATCTCCTGCCTGGAAACCTTCCCAGATGTCCAATTTTCTTGCTTGAAGTGCATTTCTTTTCTCCTTGAAAATTAGTACAGGAGAATTTGTCTCCATTACAAACCTCGTCCTGGTGACAAGAGTGTTCAGTATCACACAGAACTTCCTAAACACTTGGTGTGCGCTGAGCACTGTGCAGGGGCCTGGGCTCCTAGGGATAGGGTGCCAAGGATGTGGGCAAGGGGCAGTCACTCAAAGGAATTTCCGTGGACTCTGGTCTGACTCAGGGACATGTAAACTGGCCCAGGATTCCTCTGTGTCAAGACTGGGAAAAACTCTCTGTAAGGCTTAGGTCAGGAAATTGGGGTGCAGATCTACATCCCAGAGGAGCCACATGCCCCATTCCTTTTTAAACTTCTTTTCTTCCCTCAGGGACTAAAATTGCAGGGAGCTCGGGCCATTCCCATCTGGAGACCCAGAGGAAAGCAGAATTGGCCTTTTCTTTGGGAACAATGGGCTTCCCTGGTGGTTCAGGTGGTTCAGTTATTCCCATCTGGAGACCCAGAGGAAAGCAGAATTGGCCTTTTCTTTGGGAACAATGGGCTTCCCTGGGGGTTCAGATGGAAAAGATTCTTACTGCGGACAATAACTCAGACCTCAGGAATATCTGCATTATTTGAATAAGTCCATCACACACCTAAATAAATGGCAGCCCTGTTCTGGGTACAAAGAACAACTGGACATAGACCCTGCCTCCAGGATGTTTCCACTCTGAAGGAGACAGACGTGTAGGTTCATCGGGACACAGTGGGAGATGAGGTCAGACCATGGAGAACTTTGGGAGCCTCATTAAGGAGCCTGTTCTTCATGCTGTAGCTGACAGGGAGCCACTGAAGTGTTTTGAAAAGAGGAGTGCTTTGCTTAGTTTTTCATTTTCAAAAGGACTCTCAAAGGGGATTCTTAGGAAGATGGCTGACGTGGACTCGTCTTGGAGGTCCCCAGCCTCCCTTGACCATGAGCTCCACCTCCCTTGCCTCCACCAGCTGGACCAGGTGCATCTGCCAGGCTCTCATGCTACGCTTGGACTTGTCCCTGTGACAGCACTCGTCCTCACGTAGGGCTGCCTGTTCTCCTGTCGTGTCCCTCACTAGAACAGCAGACACTAACTTATGTGTCTTGTTCTATCCCAGTGTCCAGCACACAGCCTGGGACACTGCTGCTACTCACTAACTGTACACATATTTTTTTTTAACAAATGTCAGATGGAATGATTGCAGTAGCACAAGAGAGACAAAATCAGGGTCTGGGTGAACTAGAGCCACGACAGCAGGAGGATGGAAGGAAGGAGAGGACTTGCAAGATGGTGGGCAGTCCTGTAGTGGTCCGTGCTCCTGGCAACCTGCAGGGCAGTGGGGGGATGCAGCAGCCCTCTGCCTCCTGTCCCTGTCCTGCTTTTCCCTTTTGGAAAGCGAGGTTTTCACACCTCCTCCCACAGATGTTATGGAGATGAAAAGAGTGTGTAACATGGCAGCTGACCGCCCCCCAGTGTGATGTGTGATGCTGGGCTTCCTGTGTCCTCTGTGTCATGGTCTCTGGACCCATAGGAGCTGAGCAAAAGAGAGGCACAGTTTGAAGTCAGTAAAAGTTCAGTTTTCTACCTGTTACTCCTCCCTCTGTGTTCAAGAGAGCAGCCACTGTCCTAGCAAGACCACATCAACCAAACAGACATCTCTGTCTCTCATAGGCCACTGGATTCTCTGGCCTCAACAGTCAGTCTTTTCTAAAAGATGACAGATCTACACCAAAATCAATTAAGAAAAATCCCAGCCACTTTGTGAGTGATGAATAAATGAACAAATGGCCTTTGGCCTGAGCTCTGTTATTTACTTTGATTCAGGGTACCCTCTCTGAACCTCAGTGTCCCAACCTCTAAATGGGCATTAGACTATGTTCTGCAGTTTGTTTCAAGGACTCAGTTAGATAACACATGTGTGAGCACCTCAAAAATTCTAATGTGCATTAGAAATGCCTTTTTATACCATATATCTTATTCCCCAATGGTCCCCAACATAGAGTGAGCACAGAGTGGGCCTTTGCCTGAATATTAAGAGCATAAACGATGTCGCTTTGATTTACTTACTGCCCTGCATCTTGTTACTTAAAGAGTCTGCACGCCAACAAGCATCCTCAGGGTGATGAATCTCGGGACGGTAGGGGGTGTTACAGGATACGATGGGCTGCCTCCTTTTGGCCTGTTTGACCTTCTTTGGATTATATATTTGGATCCTGACACAGCTCCTGCCAGAGGTGGCATCTTCCCCCAGCTTCCCCATCTTGCATGGCAGAGCTGAAGTTTCACAGTGGCTCTCATCTGCGTGCAGGCCCCACTCCCTACTGCCCACCCCCAGAAGACCCTCTGTACCAGGAAACACCAGCTCATTTCTGTGCTGGGCTGTTCACGGAAACACACTTGAGTGTGGGTGCACCAGGCTGTTCAAGGAAACACTCTTGAGTATAAATGCACAGAGACCAGCTAGAACAACACAGCAGGGCCAGAGTCTTTCTGAAGCAAGGACAGCGGGCCTGCCTGCTGGAGGAAATAAATGGGATTCTTGGATTCCTGGTGTCACATCAACAACCCAGGGCTTCAGCCTGATTTGTTTTGTCAGATTCCTCTTTTAAAATGCAAGTACGCTTTAAAATGCAAAACTCCTAATGGTCATTCACACCCTGATGAAAATGAGTCTTGTTATATATTTAACTGCTAACATTTACAAAGCTCTCCTTGTGTTCTCTCACCACACATTTCCTGTATCTTCACAACTGTGATGGGCCGATTAGCTAGCTCTGCTTCACAGCTGAGGACACCAAAACTGGAGTGCTAAAGTCATCTGAACATATAGGTACAAATAGGAGAGATGGAATTTCAAATCCAGCTTTCCCCTTCCCCCTCCCCGACCCCTACTTGTCTCCTGTCTCCAAGGAAACCTGTTGGGGGGCAGGACCCTGATGGGGAAGGGCTGTGAGTCCAGAGCGCACAGAAGGGGAATCCTGTCTGAGTACAGCAAAGCGGTCCGGAGGCTCATCATGAGAGTCAGCTTGCTCATCTGCTGCCCACCCACCCACACCCACCCCCACACCTGGACCAGGACAGGGCGTGCAGCGTCTGCGGGCCAGTGACTATCTTCGGGCTCAATAGCCTGATGAATGATAGTAAGTTTCTGTAGTCTTATTTTTTAATTAAGAAGCATGTTTGTTTTTAATCTCTCATCTCTCTAATTTAGCCATGTACATTTAACGATGTACTTTGAGTGGACTTCCCAAGAACGCAGTCTAATGGTTTCATGTCTCAGCTCTGGCGCACATTAGTGACTTTGGTTAAATTACATACCCTGTCTGGGCCTCACTTTGCACATCTATAAAATAGGGGTAGCCTAGTCTGTGCTTTTTGGTGCTGTTGCAAAGATGAAATGAGGTGACTATATAGAATTCTTAGCATGGGGTCTGGCATATAAGGAAGTACTCCCAGAATGGTAGACGGTCCAGGGCCTTGTTGTCAAATCCCCGTCCTTCTTGATTTGAAGAATCAAGGAGCTCAAACAATACCTGCCTCTTGGGGTGACGGAGCACCTACTGTATTTTAGCTGCTTCTTGAACGGTGAGCCATCTGCAGAGGAGTGGGACATTGGTGTGTGCTCTGCTCTTCAGGGAAATCCACGAATTAACATCTCCCTCAGGACTTTTCCTCAGGTACATCACTGAGGCAGTGCCGTGCGTGCTGAGGGCTGGGAGCTTGGTCTGACAACATTTAAAGGAGGATTATGAGGGAAGCTACCCTTTTGGGTTCCAGAGGTTTCTGTCCAAGGTAATTCAGATTGTTGACCTAAGCAAGAGCTCTGGTTAGTGCTTAACAGACATAGAGAACAGATTTGCGGTTGCCAAGTTGGAGGGATGTGGGAGAGGAAATGGATTGGGAGTTTGGATTAGCAGATGCAAACTATTGTATATAGGATGGATAAATAACAAGGTCCTACTGTACAGCACAGGGAACTCTATTCAGTATCTTGTAATAAACCATAATGGAAAAGACAAAAATAAACTGGGTGAAGTGAGGTGAAGATTGGGCTTCAGTGGTGAGGTGGCTCAGTGGTAACAGAATCCACCTGCTGATGCAGGAGACACAGGTTCGATCCCTAGGTCAAGAAGATCCCCAGAGGAGGAAATGACAGTCCACTCTAGTGTTCTTGACTGGAGAATCCCATGGACAGAGGAGCCTGGCGGGTCCCAGGCCATAGCCACAAAGAGTCGGACATGAGCACACACAAATGAGGTGAAGAACAAAAGAGAAGAAATAGGCTGGACTCCATAGAACCCTGCTCTGGGCTTGGGCCTGTATTTTCCCTTGACCTTTCTCTCTGTTTTGTGTCTGTCCAGGGACTGGGGTTGTGAGTATGATTGTAATAGAAATGTGATAAATAAGAAAGTTAATCTCTAGTAAGTCTATTCTGGAGAAGGAATGACTAAGCTGAAAGAGGATTGTAGACAGAGCCAGTGGGGAGATACACCCCAAGAATTTAGACAGAAGCAGCAACGCCAGAGACCTGGCTGCTTCTGGAAACAAGATTACAGAATATAACCAGGGAAGTTCATAGTGCTGAGTAATGATTCCTGATGTTAATCAAGTCTCTGAGAACCAGGATCATGCAACTTACTGAATTCAATTTATATTCTCTTAGGCAAAATCACTATGACCTGGATAGAAATTTAGCCAGAGAGCATTAAAAACTGGAAAGCCACAGGTAATGAATTAGCCTCTGGGAAACCAGGAGCCCTACTTTCTGGCTGGTTATGTTTTAAATATTGTAGGAAATTAGATAATTGAGCATTTCCCAAATACTTACTATGTATTAAGAACTGTACTTCGAATAACCTGCATTCACTGGATCCCCTCTAAAGGCCCTGTGCGGGAGGCATCCTGGTTTAGTAAGCACTTGACAATTTTCTGTTATAAAGACATATTCTGGGACCTTGTGGTTTGGCTTTTCTCCCACTTTGGGTGGCCAAAAAGACGGCAATTCCTAGTTATTTGTAACTACAGGAAGAGACAGATTACATTTCCAGAACAAACTGTAGGTACATCAGAGACTGTACATGAACCACAGTCAGTGTGTCCTTGTTGGATGACAGCTATTCTAGCCTCTGTTACAAGTTGTCCTGTACTTGTCTGAGACTTCTGGTTTTCTGTCTGCATTGATGAGATCATCATGTCAGGCATCTTGACTTGACAATCAAGCTCTGAATGCAGAGGCCCATTTACTGGGGTGCAGAGTACAAACGTAACACCCAGTATAATCTTATCCTTCCTATTTCTGCCCATAAGTGCTGGAAAGAGTACCTACTTTTAACAAACCTCCTAATATGGAAGGAGCAGATGCACTGAAAGGCGCATTCTCTGGACTGATCTCAGCCGCTTAAATCCCACAGTTGCTTGATCCAGGGGACATATGAAAGAGAAGCGTCAGGTCCAGACCAGCATTTTCAAGGTGGTCAGGAGACCCTTATCGACAGTGATCCCATCTGTTGTCTTCACGAAGAGGCTTAATTCTTTCCACTCTCCAGCTGTGATCATCAAAGACAGCTCATCCTGGTCACTGGTTTCACACAGCTATGGTGTCCTTCTTCATGCTTGCTCAGCAGGGACCTTTCAGGTTTCTTGGTCATTCCTGTCGACACTTGTAGGGCACAGGACCTCTCAAAGCCTGATGGTATAGTGCCAGCCCAAGCTCACAACTGTAACTTTTTAATTCTCAGTATTGTAAGCAAAGAAGCTGGAGGCTCAGAGCTGATGCCTGTCCCAGGCCATGCCATCCCATACCTTCTGCCTTGCTCCTCACAAGTCCAGGCGTGCTCAGCTTCCTGGAGCTCTGCCCAACAAGATAGCAGAAGCTGAATCTTTCATAGTTGAGGGCCACAGGCTCTGCTTTCCCAAAGCAGAGGAGTCCCCAACTTTGTGGAATCTGAAGTGCCTGATGCCCACCTAGCCAGCAGCCAGTGTGCTCAGGGTGGGCTCAGAGCATCAGTGACCAGCAGGCAAGAAAGGAGCAGGGAAGGTCACTGTTCGCTGGGATTTGGCCGCTCATGGGAGGAAAAGCCAGCCATTGCTCACCGCTTACCTTGGCCTCAGCCACAGGAAGAAAAGATAATGAATAATGTCCAAAACAGCAGAAGTAAGACAGCAGTTACAGTCTCTTACTGCCTGACTCTTCAAAGGTGCCCAGCTGTGCTGAGGAAGGATGTGAAGTCAGGATTTCATGATACCCAGGGTCAGGGCCAGAGAAAAATCCTGCTCTTTTCCTTTTGAAGACAGCTCTTCATTGTCTCTTGATCCTAGGACTCCAGCCTGGTTTCCCTGGTGACTAGACTGGCTTCCAGAGGCAGAGGTCAGGGTGCAGTAAGATGCAGGAAGACCTGCCGTGATGGGTGTTCAGGACAGGAAGGCCAACTGGGTGAAAAGAGGATGAGAACACTGGAGCAGTCCTCTCTGGTAACTTCAGGGCAGCCGGAGATATTCTTCTCCTTAGTCCTCATCTTGGATGATGAAACTGAACCAGCTAAGCAGCTAAGTAACCTGCCCTAGGTCACATGGGAAGGACACTGTAGAACCAGGAATTAGATCTATCATGGAGTGACTTTTCCTTGTTTCCAAAGAAAATGCTGCCACTGAGCAGCCATCAGGAAGCTGAGTGCTTACAGTTGCTTCTCTTGGAGAAGAGACAGGTGTACAGTGAGGTGCATGGGGGGCTGTTAGGGCTGGCCAGTGGGGTGAGCTTCTGGCCCACAGGTGGGAGTAGACCCACCTCACTGCCCCTGCCAGACCTGCCAGTCCACCTGCTGGCCAGTGGCCAGTCATCCCCAGCAGTCTCTCCTGGGTAACAAGCAACAGGGACCCAGAGGAAAGCTGGAGGTCCAGACTTATGTTCTTCCCACCAGTCAGAACAAGTCAGGATAAAAACTTGCTGAGAGCAGCAGAGAGTCTCCTGGGATGACTGGCAATTTGAGTTTCTTAGAGACAGACACTGCTGGTACCAGACGTCATTTTAAGCTAAAAGCCTATGGTTATGTTGCATAGCTGATCTTCTTTATTTACTCTAACCCGTAATCCAGAAGCCGCTCTAGATTGAATGTGGGCCGTTAAGCATTCCTGTGAGAACCACAGCTCAGTATTTTTAGGTGTTGTCATTGCCAGCTGGGGAATTACCTTTCTGTCTGCAGCTTGTACATTTAAGGTCTGATCATCTCTGTGCTTCTTCTAACCATCACCAGTCCGCGGGAGTCAGCGCCTTGCTCCTCTCTGCTGGTGGAGTGTCTCCACCCACAAGGGTTCCCGATTCCCTCCCCTGCTCCAGCCCCGGAGGCCTCTCTGGAGAGGGTCTGTGCCTCACTAACTGTATCTATCACTTGGGCAATGCGCTGCCTGTTTCCCCCCGCCTCTGTCTTGGCTGGGGTGACGAGAGGGATGACTAGGGGTTGCTCAGGGTCCCCAGGGGCTCAAGAGTTGTGGGGCAGAGGCAGGGAGTGAGGATTCTCTGCCAGGGCCTTGCCCAGCAGTCTGTGCTGGAGGCTCCAGCTGTACCTCTCCTACTGAAAATGCTCGTGGTGGCCTTCCTTCCCATGAAGTCCCTACCTCCCATCTCCTGAGAGCCCCTGACAGCCCCTGACAGCCCCTGCTGCCCCATCAGAAAGCTATAAAGTGCACCCATGCCCCTGATGTGCCTGAACCTCGGGCCAGCATGGGGCCAGCCTCTGTGTGTGTTCTGACTCCTCCCTCTCCACGAGCTCTCCTGCCTGCCTGGTCTGGCTCCAGGCCCACTGGCCACTTGGACTGCCGCCTCTACCTGCCTCTCTGGCTTTTATTTAAACTGTCCAGATGCCTCCCGTTTACCCTGGTCTCCACCTCTGCATTCCTCCGGGCCTGGCCTGCCACTGCAGAGGGGCTGAGACAGAGGGAGAAGCCTGTGCACTGAGCTTGCCACACTCAAAGGAAAGGAAACTGCCACCACAGGGCCTGGCAAGCCCTTGGAGAATGGGAAAACACAGCCACCTGAGGCCCGGCCGCCCGAGCCCCCAGGTGTGTGGCAGCCTTGCTCCTGCAGGGTCCTAAGGGCAGGTGCAGATGGACAGAGGTCTTCTGCCTAATGAGGAGGGCAAGCATCTTGCCTACCAGCTCGGCCACCTCTGACTCACCAGCTCCTTGAGCTTGCGTTCTTATATATTGAATGGCTCTAACAATACCCACTGTGCAGAAGCATGGTTCTCAGTACTAAGGGAAGAAACGTCTGTAAAATGCTCTTCACCCTCTGGCACGTCACAGGTGCATAAACCACAGTAACGAGTACACTCGTATTACTGTCACTGCAACAGAAGCCTTCCCTTGTCCCTCCCCTGCACTTCTCAGCTTCAGGTGGCCCCAACCAACCTCCTCTCCTCTCAGGGCTCCTCCCAGAATATGTGACCATTTCAATTCATAGCAGCATCCATACGGGGCCAGATGTTCACTTCAGAAGAATTAAGGCACGTTCTGTCCCCGTATCTACAGGACACTCCTGCCCCGTCAGCCTTCTAGCTAAAGTACAAACCGTTTGAAGCAGAGGGAAGTCTTCGCTGACAGAACACAACAGCAGGAATCCGCAGACTCATTGCAGCCCCAGTGCAGCCTGGCCAAGGGCAGCGAACGCTGGGTCCACCTTGACTGGAAAATGCCTGCTGCAGCCTTCTCGTGGAGAACAGGTCAGCGTGGCGCACACCTCCGGGAGAGAGGCTGGCAGGCTCATCCCACAGGGAGTGCAGCACATTTCCTGCCTCTGTAGGCGGCTGGTGGCCTTCCACTTCCATCCCCTCCTCCTGGCTGCAGCCTCACACTCCATCAGGACCACATCAACTTTCATTCCCACCACCCCTGTTTGCTCTTCATTTGCCTCCATGTTTCTCTTGGGTATGGGCGCTTCCCTAGGCACAGTCCCCCTCAAATGGCTTCTGCTGTGCGGCTGCATTCAGCGTTTGCTGTTTGAGATCAGCCCTGCATCCCGACCTCCTGCTTCCCCTCCCTCTGCTGGCCCGCTGGCTCTGTAGAATGTGGACTCCAGAACACACACACATACGCACAGATTCACACTCCTCACGTGCCCCCCTCTCCTGCTCCCCACATCCACATCTGCCTCTCCCCTGTGCAAACATTGTTCCCAAGATACGCAGTCTCTTCCTTGCAGCCCTATTCTATCATCCGAGCCAATCAGGAGGCATCAAATCTTCCCTAAAAATCAATGCCTGCCTTACTTCCAGTGCCTAATCTACATCTGCTCATCCTCTCCCTTTCTTTTTTTAAAAAATAAATAAATAAATAATAAAACGCTCTTTTCGCATGACCTGCTTGCCTGCCATTGCCAGGGCCCTGAAAAGCTTCTGCTGATCAGGAATCTTTTATTCTGCAAAGAATTGGTCTGACACACTTTTCTCTCTTGAGTTTGTCCTCTGTTCATGTGACACAGGTTTTTAGAGGCTGTACTTGTGAGAAGGGCCAGGAAGATATTTGATAGCAAAGAGGGCTTTTAAAAGGGTTCTCTGAGCTCTGGGTCCCATAGCACCTGGCAGGGAGTGACATATTAACCTCTTTCCTTCCGCTTTTGGCCTAGAGAAAAGGGAAATAAAAAGCAACAGATGCCCCTCCCCACCACTACACACCCGTGTCAAGAATTCTTTTTAAAAAAAAAATCTTTGTGTTGAAGTAAAGTGGATCTTCCCAACACAGGGATAGAACCCTGGTCTCCCTCACTGCAGGCGGGTTCTTTACCAGTTGAGCCACCAGAGAAGGCCATAGTTGTTTTACAATGTTGTGTTAATTTCTACTGTATAGCAAAGTTATTCGGTCGTACATATATATACATTGCTTCCCTGGTGGCTCAGATGGTAAAGAATCTACCGGCAGTGCAGGAGATCCTGTTCAGTCCCTGAGTCAGGAAGATCCCCTGGAGAAGGGAATGGCAACCCACTCCAATATCTTTGCCTGGAGAATCCCATGAACAGAGGAGCCTGGCGGGCTACAATCTGTGGGGTCTCAAAGAGTCGGACACAACTTAGTGAATAACACACATAAATTCTTTTTCATATTATTTTTCATTACAGTTTATATTATAGGATATTGAATATAGTTCCCTGTGCCATACAATAGGACCTTGTTTATCCATTCTATAAGTACCAGTTTGCATCTGCTAATCCCAAACTTCCAATCCATATCTTCCCCAACTCTCTCCCCCTTGACAACCACAAGTCTCTGTAAGATCCCTTTTTTTCTTGGTAAGAGTAGTAGGAAGGGCAGGGACTTAGAATAGCTGCTTGAAAATTAGAATTCATGATCAGCTGTGTATTCGCCCTGCTATTCACAACCACCATTCATGACTAGACTTGAGACATGACTTGGCCATGTCTTCCCACCACCCCTTTCTGCCCAATACTTTTTCTGGGTCATTTCTCACAAACTGACATGCCCACTTTAAGGAATTGGACATACAGATTTAGAGAAACTTATAAAACCAGAAAACTAATGGGTGCTTATTTATATTACATAAAGATTTTTCTGTTTCACAGTGCTTCCCGGACAAGCTCGTTTAAGGAGCAGCTGCCCAGTATATCTGTCTCTTTACATATCCTTAACTACTGCTGAAGTTCCAAGTGGATCTAAGAGTATAGGCTTGGGGCTCAGACAGACGGAGGTTTAATTCTAGCCTGGCCACTTAGTGGCAAGTTAGAAGACCTCAAGATCCTACGTGCTTATCTGTAGAGTGAACATGGTTGAGAGTATTAAACAATTTCCTTGTCACTTCACTCATCAAAAATGTGGTTTATAATGGCATGTCTGAGAGACTCCTTTACTGTTTCACACAAAAAGAACCCGGCAGATGTGAGCAAATTTAAGAGACTATGTTTGGGATGGTTGGACCTAAGATAAAAACTCTGCTGTGCACACAAAATTCACTTTGGGGAGCCCATATCCATGGCTCCCAAGTGTCAGGACTGGAGTTCTGGGTGGCCAAGGCTGACTTGTAACTAAGGGTCACAGAGTAAAGGAGAAGCCAGGTCTGCATCCTGATTGACAAGAGCAGGCTAAGGAAGCCTGAAGCGTGAAGGCAGAGAATAGGTAGAGAACCAGAATGGAATCCAAGGTGAAAGGTCTGCAGAAGAGAAGACGACGAGCAGGACTAACTGGAGGCAGGAGGGGGGTTGGGACCACTGACCACCTGGAGGGGTCCCTTTAAACAAAGCCCCCACAGAGAGTAGGGTCAGGACCGTTAGGCAGGTTTGGGGGGCAGGCCAGCCCAGGACCCCCAGCTGGGGAGCAGGGCCATGGCCCCACCATCTAAGAGACGGTTTCCTGTGACTTTTTACCTCCTCCCTCAGTACCTGTCTCTTTGGGCACAGATAATTAGCACTGATGGTAGCTCATTAGCTAATTATTTCTGCTTCATGTTTACCAAGTGCGTTACGGACAACTTGGACACGTCTTTCTGAGAGTCAAGTACTGGAAAATTCTTCAGAAAAAATAGATGCTTGATACATAAGGCTCCCATCCCTCTGTCTTTCAGAAAAATGACAGCTCAACTGTGTCAACAACAGTGTTTCTACATTTTCCTCCATCTTGTCTCAGTGACGGCCGTGGGGAGTGTGGCAGGAGACACAGAATGTATATGTGGGCTCAAGACCTGTCTCCATTGCTGACTAACTATTGAACCTTGAGAAAAATTAGTTAGCTTTTCTGAGCTTCGGTTTCCCTGTCTATGAAATGGAGGACATATTGTCTATTTCGTAAGATTATCATGAGGATTAAACAAGATCCTTTATAAGAGGGGTATGTTTTGGGACCTCCCTGGTGATCCACTGGTTAAGACCCTGTACTTCCAATGTCGGGAATGCAGGTTCGATCCCCTGTCAGGGAACTGTGCTATGCTTAGTCACTAAGTCGTGTCCAACTTTTTGAGACCCCATGGACCGTAGCCTGCCAGGCTCCTCTGTCCATGGGGATTCTCCAGGCAAGAATACTGGAGTGGGTTGCCATGCCCTCCTCCAAGGGATCTTCCCAACCCAGGGATCGAACCCAGGTCTCCCACATTGCAGGTGGATTCATTACCCTCTGGGCCACTAGGGAAGCCCAAGAATACTGGAATGGGTAGTCTGTGCTTTCTCCAAGGGATCTTCCTGACCCAGGAACTGAACCGGGGTCATGGAACTAAGATCCCACAAACTACGTGACACGGCCAAGAAAAAGCTAAGAATGTTGTGAAAAGTAGAATACTAAGCCAATATTTGTTGGGCTTCCCAGGTGGCGCTAGTGGTAAAGAACCCACCTGCCAATGCAGGAGACATAAGACCTGTGGATTTTAATCCCTGGGTGTAGAAGATCATCTGTAGGAGGGCATGGCAACCCATTCCAGTATTCCTGCCTGGAGAATCCCATGGACAGTAGCCTGCCAGGCTCCTCTGTCCATGGGATCACACAGAGTCAGACACAACTGAAGCAACTTAGTACAGCACAAGCCAATATTTGGCTGTCATTGTTTTCTCATTCAGTCACCAAACGCTGTGGAGCATTTCCATGACTGCAGGAGGTAACAGGACCACAGGGTCCTGTTCTTGAGACCCTACATCCCTGTACCAACCTGCTCAGACAGCCCTGGGGTAGTTGTCAAGGCCACTACCTCCCCTCCAGCCTTGTCCTTCTTGTTTTTAGCCCAGCATCTGTTCAGGTGATACAGAAATTACTTCTTCTACCTTTTCTGCCCACCCCACACATCAAGGCCTTGCTCACACTGCTTCCTCTTCTGCCACCCATTCTTTCTCCTGATTCTGCTCAGGAGGCAGCTGGCCTGCATTCAAATCCTGCATTACCCTAAGACTAGTTTCTTCACCTCTCCAAACCTCAGTTTTTCCCACTTAAAATGGAGACAAGGCTGGGACTTCCCTGGTGGGCCAGTGGCTAAGACTTCATACTACCAATGCAGGGGTCCCAGGTTTGATCCCTGGTCAGGGAACTAGATCCCACATGCTATAACTGCAGATTCTGCATGAGACAACTAATATACAGAGCAACCAAACAAATAAATAAATGTAAGTATTAAAAAAATAAGTAAAATGGGGACAAGGCTGGTGCTGCTGCTAAGTCACTTCAGTCGTGTCCGGCTCTGTGTGACCCCATAGACGGCAGCCCACCAGGCTCCTCTGTCCCTCGGATTCTCCAGGCAAGAACACTAGAGTGGGTTGCCATTTCCTTCTCCCAGGGGACAAGGCTAGTTCCAGCCTTACTGGGTGACTGTGAAGATTAATCAGATAATACATGTGAAGGGCCATGAACAATGCCCACACAGAGCAGATGTGGCATCAGCGTTGGCCGTCGATATTGCCACCACCACCCTCTCTCCAGAAAAAGCACTCCTTCTCCCATGACGATGTGTCTCTGTCCCCAAAGGTACCACACTGTGTTGGAGTGGTCTGCCTCTAAGTCGTCCCCAAATAATGTTGACATTGTCTGAGGACAGGGACCCTGTCTTATGAGTCTTGATGTTCTCTGTGCCCAGACAGAGCCAGGCACATGGTACAGGTTCAAGAAATCATGGAACTGACTTCAAATATCCCTGTAGTGGTTTTTCTTTCTTTAATACCATTTTTTATTATACAGGTAATTCATCCATAAGCAGATAAGGCAGAAAACAAAATCACCCTCAGCACCACTCTCAGAAATAACATGACATTTCAGTGTACGCTGTAGATGACTTCTGTCCTGTCTAATGGCATCTGAGCTTCGGGTCTGGAATGAAGACTCTACAGTTGGGTGGGACTTCAGTGTAACTTCTTTCCACGATTTATCTAATTAGGTGTGCAAGCAGGATGCTGCTGAAAGGAATTTGGCAAACTTCCCTGCCTCCATATCCATTTGATCATGATTGTTTTTTTAACTGAAGTATAATTTGACCTACCACACTGTTAATTCCTGGTGTACAACATCAGAGCAGATCAGATCAGATCAGTCGCTCAGTCATGTCCGACTCTTTGCGACCCCATGAATCGCAGCACACCAGGCCTCCCTGTCCATCACCAACTCCTGGAGTTCACCCAGCCTCATGTCCATCGAGTCAGTGATGCCATCCAGCCATCTCATCCTCTGTCGTCCCCTTCTCCTCTTGCCCCCAATCCCTCCCAGCATCAGAGTCTTTTCCAATGAGTCAACTCTTCACATGAGGTGGCCAAAGTACTGGAGTTTCAGCTTTAGCATCATTCCTTCCAAAGAACACCCAGGACTGATCTCTTTTAGAATGGACTGGTTGGATCTCCTTGCAGTCCAAGGGACTCTCAAGAGTCTTCTCCAACACCACAGTTCAAAAGCATCAATTCTTCGGCGCTCAGCCTTCTTCACAGTCCAACTCTCACATCCATACATGACCACAGGAAAAACCATAGCCTTGACTAGATGAACCTTTGTTGGCAAAGTAATATCTCTGCTTTTGAATATGCTATCCAGGTTGGTCATAACTTAATATCTCTGTACTTTACAAAATGACCACCACAATGTCTAGTTACCATCTGTCACCATGGGGTGGTTTTTCTTTACTATCAATTTTGACTGGAACAACGTTCCTTTCAGGAGAGCTAGTGATAGTCATGGAAGAATGGACTTAACCTATGATCTTGTATGGCTCTGACTCCATTGTCATCATCAAAGTGGTCAGCTTCTGGCGCCTGCTTCTCCTGATGACCTTTACTTTTTCAGCCTGTCTTCCTGTTGCGTGAGGGTCAGTTTCAGTGGCTCTGGAATGTGGTCTGTCTGTCTAGGGGCAGGGCTTGTGAATGAGCAGATGGTTGTCATGGTCCTGGCTTGGAAAATGAAGATTTACCCCCACAGCTTATGCTTAAGAGCCCTGAAAAGTGATACACACGGGACAGGGCTTCCTGTTTCCCAGTTTTCATGTTGACATCTTTCAATCCACATGAGAGCATCAGGTCAGAAAGTGGACATTGAGAAGAATTGTAGGCCTGGACAGGACAGGGCGAGTGTTGTTTAACTGCCCTTGGTATGAACCTTTGTATTACAGAAGAGCTGCTGCTGCAAGAGGCTATTACCAGCTTCCTATCTGGCCTTCCCTCCATCCTCTGCTGTTCAGCTTTATCATTGCCACCAAGAGGATGAAGAGCCCCAGTGTGGCCCAGGGGCAGTGAAAGCTGAGACTCACAGAGTCCATGCAGCATTTTTGGCCACACAGCTCCAGACCATGATGGAAAGCTGCTACTTGACTCCCACTGCAGTTATGTTCACAGAACCACTGCCTCCCAGAAAGAGCTCCCTCCTGCTGAGTCCAAGGGATACATGTGAAATCCCAACTCCCGCAGATACCTGGAGGCAGGGCTGCCCCATCCCACAGGGTCATGACAACACAGGAGCTCACTCCTACTTCTGGTCTGTTCCCTAGCTCCCAGGGCCTCTGGATGCCCCAACTGCACAAGACCCAATCAGGAGGCAGCACGTACCCCTTCTGGGAGCTTCAAAACAGACCATCTTTCAAAACTGCTCCTATGAAATCTTAAATTCAAATACTCACTCTCAGGTCTTCCACTGGACTCATCTTCCATCTCATGGAGCCCTCTGCTTTCTCCCTGCCTCCTCACCTCTCAGGCGCATAATCATCATCACTCATTTTGCAGCACTCTCCATCCTCTTGCCTCTTCTGCAGACATTCACCCTTCCACAAATTCACGAAACAGCACCATGAGCCAGACTCTGGCAGGTGCTGAGTCTGTAACAGTCATCAGAGTCTACGTGTCCAGTCAAACATGAAGAGACAGAGATTAAGCCACAAATGCATTCACACATCTGTGATTGCAAGCAGTGATATGTTCTATGAATCTGGGCTCAATAAGAGACCTAGTTTAGTTCAGTGATCACATGCAGACCAGAGAGGATCCCAGAGGAAGTAATACTTGTACTGACAGCTAAGATTACTCAGTTATCCACATTAACAGTGGGAAAAGTGGTTTCTCAACAGCGTGCGCCAAGGCCCTGAGTCAGGAAAGAGAAGGCATGTTTCAGAACTATAATGGAAGCTGCTGGGGATGGAGAGATGAGAGCTTAGGGAGTATAGTGTGAGGTGAAGCTGGGGAGAGAGTCAGAGACCAGAGTAGGTAAGGCCATGTGGAGCAAGTTAGGGCTCTGCATTTTATTCTACTTGTGATAGGAAGCCTTTAAAGTGTTATGACTGGGGAGGCCATCAGCCCAGCAAAACCCAAACCCCAGATTAATCCAGCATCTGCTTCCTGTGCCCGTACATCTGGGAAGAAGTCACACAGCCCTCTGGAAGTCAAGTGGGCTAGACTAATCAAGAAGCCCTTCACAGAGATTCAGAGGGTGGAAATGACTTGGCTGTAGCTGAAAGTTACTCGGTGAAGCCTAGAAGTTGTAATGGACATAAAACCTAGCATTTCACTTACTTCTCATGTAACTCACATGGTGGATCCACAAGAGGGCATTATCATCTCCATTCTACAGCTCAGACAACTGAGGCCTAGGAGAATGTGACTCATGAGAGTCAAGCCGCTGACAGCTGGGAATGTGGACCTGGAGCTTCTGCCTCCCAGTGTTTTTTCTGCCCCACCCAGCAGGGTCTGCAGAAGAAAGAAAATTCCCTTGGAAAGAGAGTGAAGTGGAACATGGTGGGGCTGCAGGCCATGCAGGTGTGATGCTGGTGTTCTTTCTGAATCCACAGTAGCTCCCAAAGTCATAAAGCTCCACTTTCAACTCACCCTTTAAAAAGCATGAGGTTTCAGAGGCCTCTGTTGAAAGCTAGCTCCCCTCCTGGCTCTCAGGCTGACACCAGAATCATCAGAGCAGAGATGATCCATCCAAGGGAAAGAGCCAGTCCCATGAGTATTTGATGGAGGTGATCAACGGCTTGAAGGGAACGGGTTCAAAGTGTGTAAGCCTGGACTTCACACTAGAGAAGGCTGACTCCTGAGCCATCTTCCGCAGGGTGCAGAAGGAAACAGTGGCAGACGCACTGTTTCAGGTGCTCCCTGAGTCAGCTGCATCTCCATACACTAATAATGAACTATCTGAACAGGAAATTAGGAAACAATCCCATTTACAGTAGCATCAAGAATAAGTGCCCTCTGCCATCCCCGACACCCCCAAAATGTTCTCTGGTTGAGCAGCACTCCTCACCTTCCTCCTTCCTCCTCGGATCCCAGTCACCATACCCACTGGGAGCCAGACTACAGCCAGCTTTTGTTCCCTCCCCCATATTGCCTTGGACACAGAAGGACTTCAAAAATTACATGTTAAAGGAATTAAACAATCAACAAGCAAAGCACTGTCAATAAATACAGCTGTCCCTCTGTATTCACAGGATATTGGTTCCAGGCCCCCCGGAGTATACCAGAATCTGGGAATGCCCAAGTCCATTATATAAATGGCATAGTATTTGTATATACCCTACACACATTCTCCCATATACTTTATTTTATTTTATTTTTGGCCACACTCCATGGCATGTGTAATCTTAGTTCCCTGACTAGGGATTGAACCTGTGCCCCCTACATTGGAAGCATGGAGTCTTAACCACTGGACTACCAGGGAAGTCTTCCTATATACTTTAAATCATCTCTAGTTTATTTATACCTAGGTATAATACCTAACACAATATAAATGTGTAAATAGTTGTAAATACAATATAGAAGTGAAATGAAGTCACTCAGTCATGTCCGACTCTTTGCGACCCCATGGACTGTAGCCTACCAGGCTCCTCTGTCCATGGAATTTTCCAGGCAAGAATACTGGAGTGGGTTGCCATTTCCTTCTCCAAGTGCTATGTAAATAGTTGGCAGGAGGAGATGGGGACAACTGAGGATAAGATGGTTGGATGACATCACTGACTCAATGGATATGAGTTTGAGCAAACTCCAGGAATGGTTAAGGACAGGGAAGCTTGGCATGCTGCAGTCCATGGGGTTGCAAAGAGTTGGACATGGCTGATGAACAACAACAATGGCAATTTTAAGTTTGCTTCTTGGGACTTTCTGAAATATTTTCCCAAATATTTTCAATCCATTGTTGGTTGAATCTGTGGATGCAGAACCTTTGGATGCCAAGGGCCTGTTGTAGTGTAACTTCTTAAAATTGGAAACACTATACAGCCATGTAGGAGGCACACCATGCTCTTTCCCATGTTAGGGGAAAGAGCATGGCATCGAGGCATCGCTCTTGGGCTAAATCTCAGCTCTGCAGTTACTAGCCAGGAGAATGTAGATAGGTTACCAACTTCCGTCAATCTAAGTTGCTGCATTTCCAAGTCAGGGCTTTGCCTCCTTCACAAGGACAGTTATGAAGCTTGGATGAGTTGACCAAGGACCTAGCATGCTGCCTGAAGCATAGCAGGTGCTCAAGAAAAAATATTTTTCTCTGTCTCTGAAGAGCCAAGTGCCTGAATATGGGCCATGGAGAGAACTGCTTGGGTGTGAATCCTGGCCCCGTGGTTACCACTCACGTGATCCTGGGCACCTCTTAATCTTTCTGCATCTGTTTCCCCCTTTGCAAAATAGGATGGCAATAATATTGGGTTGGCCAGAAAGTTTGTTGGGGTTTTTCTGTCACATTTAACAGAAAAGCCCAAACGAACTTTTTGGTCAGCCCAACAGAAAGCACCTGGTAGTGATTCAGATGCAATGAAGACAAGCGTGTGAAGCACTTACCTCCACTGGAGCCCAGAGGGGCATCACACCTGGACATGCTGCACTGGGAAACACCGAGATGCCCCGCATGGAGCCCTCTGTGCCCACGCATGTGCAGATCTCAACTCCCTGGACACGGGTGCTCCTTCCATGTGCTAAGCAGGCACCTGTCTAATGAGTCCTCTTCATGGCTCTGTCACCAGAACACACACTGAGCTGCCAGCATCCTCATGGTCTGCCCCCAGCTTAGCTGCTGCCAGTAACTCCCCACATCTGCTGCCCTGCTCAGCCTGTGGTGAAGTGTGGCCTGGGATGAACACACAGTGGAAAGCTAATGAAAACAGTCAACTGTGATTTCCAAAGCCTGTGCGGCTACACGCCTCCACCTCTATCCTCAGCCTGGTCCATTCTGGGTCTCTGTGTCTGCCTCTCTCCTCAGCTGAGCCTGGTGAACCTGACCCTTCCCTCTGCCTCCTTTGCCACTGAAAGTGAAAGGAAGTCACACAGTCATGTCCAGCTCTTTGTGATCCCATTGATTGCAGCCTGCCAGACTCCTCTGTCCATGGAATTCTCCAGGCAAGAGTACTGGAGTGGGTTGCCATTGCCTTCTTCAGGGGATCTTTCTGACCCAGGGATTGAACCTAGGTCTCCTGCATTGCAGGCAGATTCTTTGCCAACTCAGCTACTAATAATACCTTGGCCATTATTTGGCAGAACATAGGAGCTCCCTGAAGAAGCAGTGGAAGGATTTGGCAGCTGGGAGGAGAACAGGCATATCCATATTCTGCCAATGTGGCTCGCAGCTGCACCTGGCCCAGTACTGGGGAGAGAGAACTGGTCCCAGCAGCCAGCAGCAGCAGCCAGCAGTCTTGTCCTTCTGCCATCATGCCTCCCCTGGGGACCTGCAGTGTCACTCTAGTGTCACCTGTACAGAGAACCAGTGTTTGGGGGCTACTCAAGCAATCAAGTTAGGGAACGCTGGTCAATAACTTTGGTTCCAGGCAAAAGATGGGCACAGGTGCTAGAGAGTTAGGTTCACAGCAGCTCGGCCACCTACTTGCTTTGTGACTTTGCCAAGTGACTTAACCTTAGTTCCCTTAAGTGGGGAGAAAAAAGGTGGAGGGAGTAGCAGTGCCTCCTTTGAAGCTGATGTGTCAGGCATTTAGTAGATTTGCTTGGCACACAGTAAGCCTCCAGCTCTTATGAGTAATAGCAGTATTAATAATACCTGACTTCTGAGAGTCTCCCCTCTGTCTGCCTTGATCTTCTCAACCTTGTCAGCATGGCTCTTTTGCTCAGTCTGATTCTCCTGGTCTTGTTCTTGCTCCAATTAATGTATTTTTAACTTTGACTTTGTTTCCCAGCTTCCAGATTTTAACCTCCTCTAGACCACTGAGGCTAAGGAGCCCACCCCCCAAAATCCTGCATTGCCCCCCCAACCCCTCATACCCAAATCATTGGGCCACTCTTGAGCCCAAGCCTTGGCTCAGTGGCACAGACCAGAGTCTGTTAGCCTCTCTACCTGCCTCCCTAACTCTAGTCCCCCAAAGCATCCAGAGCTCAGTGGGATGTTCCTCGGGGCCAGCTGATGGGGTGGGCAAGAGTGGAAGAGGGCAACATTTCCTCTTCCTCAGGCTGGGATCAATGAGCCTTGAGCAGCTCTGGTCCAAGGAGCTAGGTTTAAATAAGTTGACAAGCAGACATGTCCAAATCATGGTCATTTCTTACTTGGTCCCTGAGACCTCTGTAACCAGAAGCAGGAGAAAGGTAAGGATGCTCCCTGACACCAGAGGGTGGGTGGTGCCCTGCAAGCCTGCACAGAGACTTGTGCCCAGGAGTCCTGCTCTGGTTCATTCATTCACTCCGATGGTAAATATCTAGGGACTTCCTGTTCATCTCTGGGAAGACTTGACAATTGTGTCATTACCCATACCTCCTTGATCTTGAAGAATTTTTCCCCTTAATAGTCCTCAAATTAGATGGAAATCTAGAAATCACAATAACTCCTGCCCAGGCCAACAGATAGGAAGACTTCTGAGTTCTGGCCTCAGCCCCCTTCCATGTTAGGTGCAGATGACAGACTGGGGTGGCAGAGTGTCTGTCTCCTCTGGGCTGCCCAGGGCTCCCATCCAACCTTCCTCTTATTGCCTTCATCATACATATGTGCCACCATCAGATTCAGCCCCCAGAAAACTAGCCGTATCTGTATAAATAACAGTTAAAGCTGCATATATTCTGGGGTAAAAGAGTCAATGAGACTGCAGAGCACGCAGGGCCAGATGGTGTCAGCTCACTGAGATGGAGTAAATGGGAGGACCTCAACATGTCCACCCCTAGGATCAACAGAAGATTCCATACTAGGAATCCTACTTTAATAACAAAAAAAGAAAGAAGCAAACCACACCTCCTCCCAGTCAGGAACAAGAAACAAGAAGAAAAATGCAAATAAAGAAAGAGATTGGATATTCACACTGTGAAAGGCTTTTTGTCATCACAAAGCTCCCAGATTCCAGGCTCCATTGGGAACTGTAGGAGAGGCCTGGCTTGGGGCTGGGATCCAGGCCATGTGAAGGCAGGTATGGTGTCTCCTTCCACCACCAAGGCACAGGTTAGAAGCCTGACAACTGGCAAGTCAGATACCCATCAGGGCTCAAGAACTGCAGTGGCTCCCCAGCTGCAGGCTGTGCAGGAACCTCAATCAGGATGATGTCAGACCCTGGAGTGGAGTGTGAATGAAGGGAAGCCACCGTAAGTCCCCAGTGTTCTTGGACCTCAGGGAGAACAATTTGTGTGGGATCTTGTGTTCTGGAACAGTGCTCTTCCCTGTCCTTGGGGAGTACCCATGACATTTCTCTTCTGAAACCAGAGCTTCTTCCTCTGTGGCCCTGCAAACCCCACTGGCCATTAGCACAAGAACTGAGGTCTTTGGTCAGAGAGCATAGGAGCTGAACATGGCCTTATTTATGAAACTGTTTGTTTCATTCTCTCAGTTTTATAGATGAAGAAATTGAGGATGAAAGGGCTGGTATTGGAGTAGGAGCCCCACAAGTCATCCCAGAAGAGCATGAGAGGGTAGTCTCTCACCAGGCTAGTAGCTTCCAAAAGAGGTATTTTAAAATTGAAAACTCTTCTCCCATGAAATTGTATGCAAAATTTGACAGTGTTGGTGTCTTTGGTACTCTGTGTTAACCACAAAGTCTGACTCAATGTTGAGAAGAAAGTTCAATTCAGTTCAGTTGCTTAGTCATGTCCAACACTTTGCAACCCCATGGACTGTAGCACATCAGGCTTCCCGGTCCATCACCAGCTCCTGGAGCTGTCTCAAACTCATGCATTGAGTTGGTGATGCCATCCAACCATCTCATCCTCTGTTGTCCCCTTCTCCTCCTGCCTTCAATCCTTTACAGCATCAGGGTCTTTTCCAATGAGTCAGTTCTTCTCATCAAGTGGCCAAAGTATTAGAGCTTCAGCATCAGCATCAGTCCTTCCAATGAATATTCAGGGTTGATTTCCTTTAGGACTGACTGGTTTGATCTCCTTGCTGTCAAAAGGACTCTCAAGAGTTTTTAAACACCACAGTTCAAACGCGTCAATTCTTCAGCACTCAGCTTTCCTTGATAGCTCAGTTGGTAAAGAATCGATCTGCAACGCAGGAGACCCCAGTTTTATTCCTGTGTTGGGAAGATCCTCCGGAGAAGGGATAGGCTACCCACTCCAGTATTCTTGGGCTTCTCTTGTGGCTCAGCTGGTAAAGCATCTTCCTGCAATGTGAGAGACCTGGATTTGATCCTTGGGTTGGGAAGATCCCCTGGAGAAGGGAAAGGCTACCCACTCCAGTATTCTGGCCTGGAGAATTCCAAGAGGGGTTGCAAAGAGTAGGACATGACTGAGCAACTTTCACGGCTTTCTTTATGGTCCAACTCTCACATCCATACATGACTACTGGAAAAACCATAGCTGGGATGGAAGGGATATACTCAGGTACCCACATCACCTGCATAAAAGGAGGAAATACCTCTTACCCTTTGAGGATGCTTGGGTCCCAGTCAGTCAACATTCTCCCTAAATGAGCTGTGTCTGTAATAACAGTTCCCATTCATGAAGCACCTACTCTGTGCCAGGCACTAAAGAGATTGCTTTGCAAAACTGTCTCATTTATTTCTAAAAGCAACCTGTAAGATAGGTTTTATTACTATTCCCATCCTTGTTGGAAACTGAAAACCCGAGAAGCCTAGCTGTTTGCCCAAGGCTGTGTGGTGCGTTACGAAGCGCTGTCCAGAGCTACACACAGGTCAGCGTCAGCCGCACCTGCTGCCTCCCCATGTCACCTCCAGTTGCCACTCGCCTACCCAGCTCAATTCATCTTACATTATGTTGCCACTCCTCTTCCTCTTTTTTCTCCCCAAATGCATCATGCTCATGATATGCAATCCTGTGAAGCATCTCATCACTTTTGATTGCAGAATAGATACACATTAATTATTTTTTATGTAAGCCCAGTGACCCAGTGTTAGTCACTCTGTCATGCCCAACTCTTTGCGACCCGTGGACTGCAGCCTGCCAGACTCCTCTATCCATGGGATTTTCCAGGTAAGGACACTAGAGTGGGTTGCCATTTCCTTCTCCAGGGGATCTTGCCAACCCAGGGATCAAACCCAGGTCTCCTGCACTGCAGGCAGTTTCTTTACCAACTGAGCTACCAGGGAAGCTCCCTTTTATATGAGAAGACATACAAAATAAAAATAAAAGGGAATACCCATAATCTTATCATCATACTTTTAACATTTTGATGGTCTCCACCCAACAATATCTTTTTTAAATTTTAACTAAGATTCTACCTGTAGTAGCAGAATTCCAAAATAAGAAGAAAAAAAACACATGTCCACTTTCCATCTTATTTTGTCCACTATCTGTCTGCTTCAAGAGATGCCATGCCGGAATTGTGCACCCCCACCACCCGTCTCCTATGGCCTCTCCCACCGCCTGGGGAGCCGGGCCCATGGGCAGTGCTCACTGTCAGGAGGGCACTCAGCACCAAGCCAGAAGCCCCAGGCCATTTGTCCCAATGCGTCTTCATCCAATCCCTTTGCATTCCTTTGGCTGTCATATCCAGCCTGTCTTCCTGGTCTCTTGAAAAGCCTTCCTCATCTCATCCCCTCTGCTGCAGATGCAGCACACCGAAGTTCACAGGCTGTTGGGCAGCCCCTCTCAGGAGGTGAAATTGTAACTGCAAATTGAGGATGAAAAGGAGTCAAGCATTGAAAGAACTGGGAGAAGGGAGCTCTGGACAAAGAGAACAGAAAGTCACAAGGCCGAGAGGTGGGAAGGTGTCTTGTTCCAGGGTGAAGACGGCCAGTGCTGGTGGAGTGTAAGGAGCTGGGGGAGGCAGTGGAGATGAGGCTGGAGAACTGACAGAGGCCAAATAATGCATTGTGGATGTTAAGTGCAAGAGAAACCATCGTAGGAGTTTTCAGAGAAGTGAGGCATGACCTGACTTACATTTCTTAAAAACCTCGTTTGTGGCTTGTGAGGGTAGGGCAAGCTTAGATCTGGGGCCCAGCAAGGAGGTCATTGCAGCATCCCAGTGAGAGGAGAAATGATGAGGAACAGGATGGGGGCCACGAACACAGAGAGAAAAGGTGAATTCTGGTCTCCAACTCATCAGGAGGTGTGGTCTGTCACCTCAGCTCTTTGAGGGTAGATATAGACCCTCATGTGCCAGGGCCTGGTCAGCTCTGTAGGGGACATAGCTCCTCATTCCCACCCCACAGGCATACATGAGGATGCTCCATGGGTAAATCTACCCCAGCCTGTAGCTCGCTCTCGCTCTGCGGGGGAAGGACTTTGCTCCAAGAAACTCAGAACTGGAGTCAGAGACAAACCATCCCCAGACATGACCCAGAAAACTGGCCACTGATCCAAGACCTCAAGGCTATCAAATAAGACAGCCCAGCAGAGGCCCTCTGAGACAGGGGCTTCGAGATGGTAACTGACCTCCAAGTGGTGATGGATAAGTACATACTAAAACGTGTCTCCAGTGGTAGAGAAACCCAGTCTAAACAGAACATGAGAGTGACTGACCAAAGAAGCCTTTCACTTAAACATGGAGTCTTGCCCAACACTGATGACTCTAAAAACACTGGAAATTGTCCTTTCTGCTGTGGGGGAAAAAATGCCTCCCTGTGTGCCAGAAAGAAAAGGATGTGGTCAGGAAGGAAGAGGGCGGAGGGGGAGGTGGGAGGGTGGTATTTACAGGCTTCTCAAGAGTCTGACATAAACAGAGCAGAATGAGGAAAAACCTAATTTTAAGACTTAGTCTGTAATCATGGTGCAGACCATCTGAGAATCAGGACATGTGCCAGCACCCGGGCTGGGACTGGTGCCTGAGCGAGCCGAGGGGCCATGGACTTCGTAACTCCCCTGGGGAACACAGGGTGTTGGTTTCACCCCCACCTCAGCCCTCTCCCAGTTGTGAGCCCCATCCCCACCAACTCTTTCCAAAGGGGCTCCATCCTCTCCCTCTCAACCTCCCCACCTGCCTTGGACTGCTGCTTCCAGAGCCTCTTCTGCAGTGGGTTGTGGGGAGGAAAGGTGCTGGGTGCTGCATCTGCCAGAAGTGATGCAGAGCAGGAGGTTTCCTGGGACATGGGCACAGGGCCCTTAACACAGTCGGGAGAAGAAAAGCTGAATTCTCAGAAAACCTGGTGTGCTCTTTAAACTTTCCACATTCCTGAGTGGTAACTGCATAGGTTCAAACCATGACATAAAGAAACAAGGTAGGGGCCTCTTTTCCACCATCTAAATGCAGTAAAGTTTACACAGCAGTCAGACTTCCTTTAAGAGCAGGCTTGTGATGGTGGTTAGGCCACAGACTCTCAGAACAGGGCCTGTGACATGACCAGGACTGAGACTCGGTGGCAGAACTTGTCCTCTGCCATGCCTACGCTAACACTTAATTGTTGGGCAGAACCAGAGCCCAAGGAAGAACCTGGGTAGCCTGGGAGGGTGCTCTTAGGGACAGGGGAGTCAGTTTAGTAATTGTTTCAAAAATGTTTTAATATTTTAACAAGGGGTATGCTGATAGCAGTGTGTGCCAGCCATTATCATCCATGACTGTTATTTTTCAGAGCCTTTGGAGCACTCATTTAATACTAGAGTCAGTGTACGGAATTTAGAATAAGATCTTGTGTTCGCAACTCAATTCTGCCCAGCACTAGCTGTATGACCTTGAGTGGGTTTCTTATTATTATAATGGAAAGTGGAATGATGTCCACCTCATGCAATCCATATAAGAGGTAGCTGCAATGCTATTTCCAAGAGTTAAGACTAAGTGGATGTGAATAAAACTCACATACCCAGAGAAAATTCAGAATTGGAACTCTTCATGGTTCCTTGGAGAAGGAAATGGCAACCCACTCCAGTACTCTTGCCTGGAGAATCCCATGGACGGAGGAGCCTGGTGGGCTATAGTCCACAGAGTTGCAAAGAGTCGGAGACGACTGAGCAACTTCACTTCACTTTATGGTTCCAGAGTTGTGGATAGAGATCTCCCACCTCTTGTTATTGTTGTTCAGTCACTCGGTCTTGTTCAACTCTTTGCGACCCCATGGACTGCAGCACACCAGGCTTCCCTGTCCATCTCCTGGTGTTTGCTCAAACTCATGTCCATTCCAACCATCTCATCCTCTGTCATCCCTTTCTCCTCCTGCCTTCAATCTTTCCCAGCATCAAGATCTTTTCCAATGAGTCCCACCTCCTACCCACCCCTAATATTTTCATGGTCCAAGAGAAGCATGAAGGCCCACATACCATATTTTTGAATATTAATTTTAAGGCAAACTAACAATGCTAAATGTTAAAGTCATACTAACAGAATGCTAACTTCTATCCTCTGACCTTAACAGAGGTATCTTTTTAACAACCTGGAGAGCCAGGTTCAGCTTTAGAATATTTAAGCTCCCAAAGTTCTGTGCCAGATATAGCCACATAGGTGTACCCGACCCTCAGGACCTAGTTCCATGGCTCTTCCTTCCCCTCGCTCTGTATCATACTGACCTTCAGGACCTAGTTCCATGGCTCTTCCTTCCCCTGGCTCTGTATCATACCTGACCCTCAGGACCTAGTTCCATGGCTCTTCCTTCCCCTCGCTCTGCATCATACCGACCTTCAGGACCTAGTTCCATGGCTCTTCCTTCCCCTCACTCTGTATCATACCCAACCCTCAGGACCTAGTTCCATGGCTCTTCCTTTCCCTTGCTCTGTATCATACTTGACCCTCAGGACCTAGTTCCATGGCTCTTCCTTCCCCTCACTCTGTATCATACTTGACCCTCAGGACCTAGTTCCATGGCTCTTCCTTGCCCTGGCTCTGTATCATACTCGACCCTCAGGACCTAGTTCCATGGCTCTTCCTTCCCCTCACTCTGTATCATACCCAACCCTCAGGACCTAGTTCCATGGCTCTTCCTTCCCCTCACTCTGTATCATACTTGACCCTCAGGACCTAGTTCCATGGCTCTTCCTTCCCCTCACTCTGTATCATACTTGACCCTCAGGACCTAGTTCCATGGCTCTTCCTTGCCCTGGCTCTGTATCATACTCGACCCTCAGGACCTAGTTCCATGGCTCTTCCTTCCCCTCACTCTGTATCATACCCAACCCTCAGGACCTAGTTCCATGGCTCTTCCTTCCCCTCACTCTGTATCATACTTGACCCTCAGGACCTAGTTCCATGGCTCTTCCTTCCCCTCACTCTGTATCATACTTGACCCTCAGGACCTAGTTCCATGGCTCTTCCTTGCCCTGGCTCTGTATCATACTCGACCCTCAGGACCTAGTTCCATGGCTCTTCCTTCCCCTCACTCTGTATCATCCCCGACCCTCAGGACCTAGTTCCATGGCTCTTCCTTCCCCTGGCTCTGTATCATGCCCGACCCTCAGGACCTAGTTCCATGGCTCTTCCTTTCCCTCACTCTGTATCACATCAAGATATGGATCATCACACAGAGGCATGTGGACATTTAGTGTATATATGTCCAAACTCCATGAGTACAAACACCTTGGTTCCAGGGGTACACACACAGGTGGAGTGGACTACCCTTAGGAAAATAGACCAGGAAAAATGCCTATATATATCTTGAAGGCAAGTTTGGGGCCATCTGAGCAGATACCCAGAGGAGTATCTTGAAGGAGGGGCCCCAGTTATAGGTGGGCATGCCCTCTTGGCCCCACAGACTCCCTGCCCACCATGTAAGGGCATGGCCAGGAGATACTAGAGTGGGTCTCTTTAAAGTGTAGGGCCAGGCAGGGGCTGTTCTTACCTAGGCTTGGTGGGTAGAACCATCCAGGATCTCAGAGCCTTCCCTGGCAGCTATACAGGCTTGAAACCATCCGTCATCTCATGTGTGGCTCTCTGATTCCCATTCCAGTCTCCATCAGAAGATGTTAGTATCAACCGTGCCCTGCACACCTGCCCACTCCCTGCCTTCAAGAATGCTGCTGCCCCAGCCCACATCCACTTGGTGACCACAGGGCTTCCATGAGAGCAAAGCAAGGCTCCTTCAGAGAGGTTGCTCTGGCCCTCATGGACACCAGGAAAACTGCCTGGGTCTGGGTGGAGGCCTGTACTTAAACCCAGGGACTGGTTATTTGAATGAAATGCTTCACATAAGCTTGTTTGATTGAGATTTGCCTCTTTATTCTAGAAACGGGATTCAGAAAGCATGAAGGTTGCAGTAATCAATGTTTTCATTATCAGCTCCATTGGCGAGTCCATTAGCTGTGAGCTTCAGGTCAATGGCTGATTGTCTAAAACAAAAACACTGTGTATATCACAGTGAAGAGAAGGGTTTTTGGAGAAGGAGGGGAATGAGATGATAAGGATTAACACTGACCTAGTGTGTTACAGTTTACAAAGCAGTTGTTCACACATCACATCACTTCATCTGATCCTTGGAATAGCCCTGAGATTAAGCAGGTGGGCTTATTTTTCTTCCCATTTTGCACATGAGCAGCCTGAGGCTGACTTGCTAAGGTCAGCCAGCAGCCACCTTGGGACTGACATCCAAGACTCCTGAGGGCAGTGCTGGTGCTTCCTCCATCCATCACACCAAACACTTCAAGGAAGGAAAGGTGAGACATAAAACTCAAAGGAGCTGTTCCCACAAGTGTGGTGCAGTAGAAAAGGCAGAGTTTGAGGTCAAGGAGATTCAGCTTTAAATCCTGGCGCCACCCCTTCCCATCTATATGACTTTGCATCATTCTCTTTTCCTTATCCATGCTCAGTTGCTAAGTCATGCCCAGCACTTTTGTGACCACATGGACTGTAACCTACCGGGCTCCTCTGCCCATGGGATGTTCCAGGCAAAACTACTGGAGTGGCTTGCCATTTCCTCCCCCTTTCCTCATGGAAGGACACCACATAATCGTCTCTGCCTCTTAGAGTTGCTGCCAAGTGCTTGCACATGCAAGGGTCCTGTGGCTGTTTGTTTCCTTTCTCTCTAACCCTGTCCCATCTCTGTTCCTTGTGCTGTGCTCAGTCACTTCAGTCATGTCTGACTCTTTGCAACCCTGTGGACTGTAGCCCACCAGGTTCCTCTGTCCAGAGGATTCTCCAGGCAAGAATACTGGAGTGGGTTGCCATTCTCTTCTCCAAGGGATAAGTAAGTTATATAATATGTTGTTGTTGTTGTTGTTCAGTCGCTAAGTCATGTCCGGCTCTTTGAAATCCCATGGACTGCACCATGCCAGGCTTCCCTGTCCTTCCCTATCTCCTGGAGTTTATTCAAACTCATGTCCATTAGCCACCTCATCCTCTTTCACCCCCTTCTTCTCTTACTTTCAATCTTTCCCAGCATCAGGGTCTTTTCCAATGAGTCAGCTCTTCACATCAGGTAGCCCAAGTATTGGAGCTTCAACTTCAGCATCAGTCCTTCCAGTGAATACTCAGGGTTGATTTCCTTTAGAGTTAACTGGTTTGATATCCTTGCAGTCCAAGGGATTCTTAAGAGTCTTCTCCAGCACTACCCTTTGAGAGCATCTATTCCTCAGCGCTCAGTCTTCTTTATGTTCTAACTCTCACATGCATACATGACCACTGGAAAAACCATAGCTTTGACTACATGGACCTTTGTCAGAAAAGTGATGTCTCTGCTTTTTAATACACTGTCTAGGTTTGTCATAGCTTTTCTTCCAAGGTGAAAACATCTTTTAATTTCATGGTTGCAGTCACCATCCATAGTGATTTTGGAACCCAAGAAAATAAAGTCTGTCACTGTCCATCTTTTCCCCAACTACTTGCCATGAAGCAATGGAACTGGATGCCATGATCTTAGTTTTCTTAATGTTGAGTTTTAAACCAGCCTTTTCACTCTCTTTTCTTACCTTCATCAGGAGTCTCTTTAGTTCCTCTTTGCTTTCTGCCATTAGGGCAGTGTCATCTACATATGTGAGGTTATTGCTTATCTTTATTCCAGCTTCTGATTCATCTAGACTGGCATTTTGCATGATGTACCCTGTGTATAAGTTAAATAAACATATAAGTTAAATATATGTACTCTGCATATATCTAATATACTATATTAGACAGTGCTGTAGAGAAAAATGAAGCAAAGATGGGGGATGGTGAGGGCTGGGGCAGGAAGTTTTGATTTTAAATATGGCGATCAGGAAAGATTGCACTGAGATTCAGGCAATCAGGAAAGATTGCCAGGAATGATGGGGCCAAAGGGGCAAGCCTTCCTGATAATTATAATCCAGGACCTATAAAGACCTGGAGATATCCATGGAAGTGCAGAAGAAAGCTTCCTGGAGGAGATGGTGCATGCAATGATTCTCAAATATCAGGTAGTTACACACAGTAAGACTTTAGGAGAGGAAAGAGCAGTGCAGGCAGAGGGCACAGCATGAGCAAAAGGGCAGAGGTGAGAAACAGCATGGTTTATAGGGACAGGAAGGCCAGACCACAGAGGGCCACAAACGTCCTGTTAAGGAACTTGAACTTTTCCTGTAGGTGATACCAGTGATGTCCATGTAAAGGAGACTATGAAGGGTTTTAGGCAGAGAAAAGACATAATCATATCTGCATATTTGAACATCAGTGCAGCCTGGAAGATGAATTTAAGAGGGATCAGAGTTGGATGCAGAGAGACCAGTTGTGGACCATTATAGTAGACCAGGTAAGAGATGCTGAGGGCTTGGATTAAATGAGGGCAGTGAGAGTTTGATGGAGAAAGGGAGATAAAGTCAAGCATCACTTATGGGGAAAAATTCACAATATGCAGTAATACCAGTAGCTGTAGCAGTCTAGGACAGGGCAGAGGAAGAGCCAAAAATGATCACACTTCTGGCCTGGAAGGTGGGATGAGCAGTGGACCAATGCCTGCAGCAGAGACAGGGTGAAAGGACCAAGTTTATGGTGAAGGTTACTCAGTCGTGTCCAACTCTTTGTGACCCCCATCGACTTTACTGTTCATGAAATTCTCCAGGCTGGAATACTGGAGTGGGTAGCCATTCCCTTCTCCAGGGCATCTCCCACATTGCAGGTGGATTCTTTACCAGCTGAGCCACAAGGGAAGCCCAAGAATACTGGAGTGAGTAACCTAGCCCTTCTCCAGCAGATCTTCCCAACCCAGGAATTGAACAGGGGTCTCCTGCATTGCAGGCAGATATTTTACCAACTGAGCTATCAGGGAAGCCCAAGTTTATGGTGGATGTGGTGGATTTAGTCTGGGTCATGTGGAATTTAAAGTGATTCTGGCATCTCATTCAAAGTAGTTGTAATAGTTATAGAATGACTCCAGTGGGTCCTATTCTTGGAACTTATCAGGGATCTCTTTGAAAACTATTACAAAAGCTGCATTAACTAGTTATGTATTTTATAGGCATAACTCTTTTTGTAAAAATCCACTACCTTGGAATGCACATTAATAGCTATTTTTCATAAAAGAAATAAAGATGATATGATACTTTTCAAAAAGAAACCTACTCCCAATCACTAGGCTTAAGTCATAATGAGTTTTGGCTGCTTCCAAAATCAAACTCTTCCTTAACCATTGTAGTCCTGGGGCACCTGGGGCTGTGAAAGAGACCATACCTCAGACCTGAGGGATTTCCAATAGAGCAGTGGGCAAAGTCACAGCAATGGTGGAATGAACAAGTGTGTAGCCTCCCAAGGTCACCACATTCACTGGCTACACGTTCCAGATGCCTTTGTTTTGATGTGATGATTGTTGTTCAGTTGCTAAGTCATGTCTCTTTGCGAACCCACGGACTGCAGCACTCTGGACTTCCTGTCTTTCACTATCTCCTGGAATTTGCTCAAGTTCATGACCATTGTGATGATTAAGAAGCCTGTTTCATTTCTCTGTTCCAGAGAATCTTCCAAGACAAGGGTATCTTTTTTCTCTTTCAAGACAGGCACAAGAGTGCAACTTTATTTTATTATCTCTGTTTTCAGAAAATCTGGGACCAAACTAAGCTTTGGGCCCAAGTCTCTGCTCACATAATTTTGTGTAGGAAAATAGAGGCAAAGTATGAACTGTAAATACTCTATAGAAAAAAAATAATTTAGTGACAAGATATTCAGCCCAGAAAAGGACAGCATTATAACAAGCCAAATTCCCTAAACGACATACCACAGCTGGCCCAGTGTTTAGGACAGGAGAGCAAGTACAGTTTTACACTATTGAGAATACTTGTCCTCCAGTCCCACAGAGGAAACCTCAGGCCAGCAGAGCCCGGTCACTGTAACCAGTGAAGAAGCAGGTTGGAGCAACACAGAAAATGAGTGCCTTGCAACTGAATAATTGTAGCAATCCTTTGACTTGGGACAAAAAGCTACCTCCAATGTGGTTGTTTCATCAACCCAGCAAGCAGTTCAGTTCTCACTTGACCTGACCCTTGTATGATTATATCCCACTCAAACAACACTTATTCCCTTTTGTACAGTAAGAAGCAGCTATAGAATTATCTGGCAGCTACTTCTTGGTCCAGCTACAACTAGCACAGGTAACAAAATGGTAACAAAATCTCCAACTTTCTGCATCAAGTCAATTCCTCTTACTTAGTTTCTGCTAACCATTATACACTGCAGTTATTGCCAGCAGTTATTAAGGGCATGGAGGCAAGATAAAAGGTTCTTGAAGCTGTGGGCTCACCTCCTCTCCAGGCAATCCAGCCTTCCCTTCCCTTCAGGCTGGGTCTGACTAGCATAGGGAATGCTGGGGCGGGGGGGGGGGGGGGCAGCGGCAGCAGGAGGCAGCAGTTAGTGTCCTTGTATGAAGGATTCTGAGACAGTTCAGTATTAACCTGGCAACATAGCTCCCTTTCAGGCCATTGGTATAAAGTCCTGCAGGATCTCTGTCACTTCGTAAGAGGAAGAACATTATATCAAACAAGACTACCTCTTCGCTGATGAGTGGCGCAGTCTCCTTTCTTTCCTTAATTATTGAATTCTTACACAATATTACTGAGTTATTCTTGGTCCCAGGAAAGGATATATGGAGGTTGCATAGCCAGACTCTGCTGACTAAATATCTGCCCCCAGTAGGGTCCAGTCCAGCTTCCCATGGCTGCTCTGGGACAGCCTGAATCCCCTCCACTCTGGCTTCTTCCAGCATCATGCAAGGACACGTCAGAAGGCATTACTGCTTAGTGGTCAAAAGCATAGACTTTGGAGTCAGACAACTCCCAGCTCCACGCCTTACAACATGTAGAACTCTTGACATGTGCCTTAATATTTTTAAGTGTCCATCCTCTCAAGTATAAATGGAAATAAAAATATATTTATCTTGTGGGATATTTTGATCATTAACTGAGATAACATAAAAAACCCAGCATAGTGGCTGGAATAGAGTAAGCACTCAATAAGTATCAGCTATGATGATGATGAAGAATATTCCATAGCATTGGGGGAGAAACATGGGCTAAGAATATGGGCATATCATCTCCTCCTTCCTTCTGTTCAAAGTTAGAAGCAGCCAGGAGGAGTAACAACATGCCCAGAATGGCGTGTTTGCTAAACTAAGCAATTAAACTTCCAGGCTGGACTTAAAGGTGATGGGAGAACAGCACAGTAGACTATGTATGCCAGTCTGTGGTATAACTTGCACATTGAGGTGGTTTCCCAAAGGTGACCTTTATCTCCTGTTACAAGTTTCTGTGTGCAGGTTTTCTAAATACTGGATTGGCCAATGACTAGAATTTAAACATTTTTCTTTGTTGAGTAGAAATTCTACTACTGTGATTTCATATGAAATCAGTATAACATTTAACCTCAACTCTCTTTGCCCTCCTTTCCACCTGCAACTTCCTTACAAGTATGTCAGATTTCAACCACCATCTTTTCTTAACAAACAAACCTTACATAAGCTCACACTTCCTGAGAAAGTATTTTTATTCAGTTGAATACCCCTAGATAGTTCATTACGATTATACTATTGCAGCAAGTTGATGCCTTTGTGGATCTCACAAATGCTTCTTTGAGATTTTTGCTCTCTGTTGAACTACTTATGGCTTAATTTAATTTGTACTGGTGTTGCATTTTATTTTTGTTTTGTTTTGATTTGTTCTCATTTAATCCTGAAGCAGCACAGCATAGAAATTTTTTACCTGAATTCCCCCTCTAAACTTCCCATTTTGCCCAAGTTGACTGTTAGTAAGTGGTGGGCACCTCTCCAGCTTTTAAAAAATTCATTCAGCCTCTTCTTTTCTTGTGCATCTCTTCTGCTTTGCCAGGTCAAGCTGGGAACTGCCTGACTTGAGGGAAGGGAGAGTAAAAGCCATCAGTGACTCAGATGGGGTGAGCTACCCTTGGTACGGGAACACCACAGAAACTGTGACCCTGGTTGGCCCCACCAACAAGATCTCCAGGTTCTCCGTCAGCATGAATGACAATTTCTACCCCAGTGTGACATGGGCGGTGCCAGTGAGTGACAGCAATGTGCCGCTGCTCACACGGATCAAGAGGGACCAAAGTTTCACTACCTGGCTGGTGGCCATGAACACGACCACAAAAGAGAAGATCATTCTGCAGACCATCAAGTGGAGGATGAGGGTGGACATTGAGGTGGACCCTCTTCAACTTTTGGGGCAACGGGCCCGGCTGGTGGGCAGGACTCAGCAGGAGCAGCCCCGGATCCTGAGCCGGATGGAACCCATACCCCCCAACGCACTAGTGAAGCCCAATGCCAACGATGCCCAGGTCCTCATGTGGAGGCCCAAGCGGGGGCCACCTCTAGTTGTGATCCCTCCTAAGTAGAAGCAGACTGGCCTGACTGTGTGTGGAGCATATGCCACTGAGACACGCAGTGAGGTTGCCAGGGGTGGCAGGAGCCAAACTGAATTTCTGAGCCAAAGCAGACCTCATGGTTTGCCAGCCTTTGCAGCCACTTGTGAAGAGTAAAGCTGCTCCTTGGGTGGTAGAACCATAATCCTTAGGGAAAATCCCTTCCTTTTAGGAATAAAGAAAATCGCTGCTCTGAAAGACTTGCTGTGATTACCATGCAAGTAGCCATATTTTGGAGCTGACCAGGATGATTCTTTTATCTGAACTATTGACCATTTCTTTCCTGTGAGAGGCAGGGGATGGAAACAAAATTAAACAGTGCCTGTGGCAAATGCTGCTTCCCAACCAATTAGAAGTGAGAGTGAAAACATCCACATCAGGTGTTTGTAAGACATATGTCCCATTGTCTAACTGGAGGGTGCTGGGGAATGGGGTGGAATGAAAGTGAATGGGCAATGGAAAGAGGAGGGGATAACTTTGTTACTGCAAAGTAATACCTGTGCATGTATTAGTTAATAATCAGATCATCAACACACTCACTGAAATGAAAGAAACGCTAAGAAAACAAAATATGTTGGTTCCATTCCAAGGGAGAGCCTCCTAGGAACTGTCCAGGGTGCTGACGGTGGTTCTAGCTGATGATGATGACAGCATTTCCATCTACCCACATCTTTCCAAAAACTGTTTATTCAAAGTATCCTCAGTCACAGTATTTGGATAGATAGTTTCTGAATTCTGCAATAGCTGTGATATTTGGGGCCTTCACCATGTTTTTACTGAAACCCAAATTGTGATTTTGTTTGCAGCTGCTGCTTCTCTTCCCATTACCAGCCCTAAATTTACAAAAAGATAATTGTTTTTAAGGCACGAACCCATGCAGAGTTTCAAGACCATTTCAACAAGTAAGAATGGTATTTTGCTGTTACACATTCACACATGCAAACACACATGCCAGCATGATTGCTAGCAAATCTTCTAGCTGTATCTGCATGTGTGCTTATAGCCTTTATGCACACACAGTACATATGCTGTGTATCTGTGAATGTTTATTTTAGCTCAGTTTCACAGAAGCTCAACTTTAACTGCTTGAGCATTTGTGAGAAAGTGCTTCATAATGCTTAACTTCAGACTCTTAATGAAAATCTGAGCTACTCACAGGAAACAAACCTGTATTGGTGAGATCCAACCAATAAGGATGAGAGGCCATATTTCCTCTAGTCAGCACAATATAAGTTTTTAAAGGTTTCCAATCTTTGCCATAAGGATCACCACAAAAAAGAACTTTTAAATCATTACAAAAGAACTTTTCCTTTTATTCTTGATAATGCTAATTTTGATAGATAGATAGATAGATCCTCATTCAAAACCCCCCATGCAAAATAATTCTAAAACTCCCACAATACCATTGTGGATTCTATGAGTGGATATTGCCAGCCTGATTTCAGAGATGAGAGAGTTAAGGTTCGTGCAATTATTCTAATCCCATGGTTGGCTCCACTGATCTATCTTTTATCTGAGTTTGAAGATGGAGAATAAAAAGCAGGAAGACTTGTTTATTACTTTTATTAAAAATGGAGTGTAGTCTCATTTACTTCAGGTTACTTCAGGTCACAGGAGTAGGTGCTTATTTACATGAGAAGTTTAACAGATCCACTCCAAATTTTAACCTCACACCCTAACCACCAACTCCTCTCTTATAGATTAGTTATTGATGGCAAGCTGAGCTATTTATAACACCACATTAATGACACATCAGTGACTCACAGAAGACCTGGAGACATTCCATTTAGAAACAGTTCAACTGTTACATTTGGATCTCCCTGTCCTTTCCTATCTCTCCTTATTTTATGGGAGAAGTAGTCTGAGAGAGCTCCATGGTTTAGTTTAAGAGCAACATGGTTTAAGTAGCTCCAAAGCTACTTAATTTTCCATGTTGACATCAGAAATAGGAATCTGTCCCTGTGATTGAATTAGATGTTACCCTTATGGAATTCTGGAGTGTTGATACTGATCCTGAAATCTAATCCTTATGGCCCTACTTTAAGAAAACCTGATATTTAAAAATCTAAAATTGTAACAAACAGAAGGTTAAAGAGGAAAGGTTTTTTTACATTACAAAATGCTACACAAGATTTCTGCCCATGAGAATATGATATGATTTACACAATTATGTTTACACATAGCATAACTTTTTCCAGGGCATATCTGTATTTATAAATGCTACATACTTAGTTAGATGTTTTTCCCACTGAAAACTCACATTTTCTAGAGTTTTAAAAGAAATTACCCTGGGCAAGTTTTCTGGAAAATTAGGTAATAACAAAAATGAGAGAAATAGATAGGAAGGTACTTATAAAATTAAAGGTACTGTGCAAATATACATTATGATTATTGTCAGTGATAGTGCTGTGAACTCTTAGTTGGGTGTCTCAGTTCTGAAGTCAGCCTGGCAGAATGTTCTATTGCTCTGCAATCTATTATTTTGAAGTTAGAGTTGCTTTACAAGGAAATAGTGTCTTTTCTGTCATCCATAGGTCATTACCTTCCAGCTTAGTCGGATTTGGCAAAGGAAAGGCTCTCCAACAAGAGTGAATTCACCTTGAAATCTCTGTTTGGGTCACCTCCATCCTCCCATCAGGCCTTTCTTTCCCTGACAGTCCCTGTGTCCGACACCAGATGCTGTCAGTTTGAAGGGGTTCGTGCGGTGCCTCGATTAGGTTTTAGTTGGGTAGTCTTAGTACTATATTTGGATTCTAAACACACATACATACCACAACAGTCTCTTAGTGGCACAAGAGTTCTTAATTCCTGTGTGGAAAAGAGCATTTTATTAAGTCATAAATTCCTCATGGATTCCTTTGAGATTTTTTTATTCCATAATCTCAAGGAAATTGAGGTCGCATCTATTCAGGGTCACATCATTCTCAGGGTCATAATCAGCAGCAGAGCCAAGAGAAGACCTGGGTTCCTGTATGTCGTATCACAGCATGGTCACACTTACCTGAGACCCGTAGTTCTCCTCTTGGCTCCAGGCAAAACGTTGTCACAGTCCTTGAGCCATTCACCCTCTTAGCACTAGAGACAATCAAATCCATCCTTTAAAGAACAGTTATGTCCAAGAAATGAATGTTCCTGATTCTCTTTTATCTATACCAGCTGTTTTGAACTCTTAGTCTGGGTCTTTGCAGCATCTTACATTTCCAGCTTGTTGCTTTGGTCCTCAGCACCCAAGAAGGTTGGAAGCTAGTTCTTTCTCTGTCTTCCTTTCCATGGGCCTTTTTGCAGTTCCCTCTTTTCTGAAGCTAGGAATATCTCACAGGTCAAAATCATGTTCTCAGCAGTCATTCTGAGCAGTAAAATAAAAGAACTATGATTTATGAAGTAGTTTACAAAAGGCTTCCACATGCATTTTTTCACCCCCAGACAGTCTTAGGAGTGTAACAGTAAATTGAGATCCACTGAGGTTAAGTGGATAGGCACACAAATAGAAAATGTGGGGAGTTGGGATTCAAACTGAGCCACTTGGCTCCACATCTCTCACCATGATGCTACACTGTGGTGCCTCCTGGGTTGTTCCCTGCCTGGAGAGCACAGAAGAGAAGGAAGGAGAAAACAGGTCACTTTCACCTACACAGTCATGTAGTCCCTACCCGTCAACTAAGTGGGCATATTAAACTAAGAGAAGTAACACTGTTTTCTTATGCAGAAAACTGTGCAATCCACAAGGAGATTTGCCCAGAAAAAATTCCTGCCAGGGGCTGCAGTGTGGGTGAGCTGGCTGTCACTCACCAGCTTTTAGCACAGTACTGGTAATCAGTGGAGTAGGAAATCTACTCTCCTGGTCTCAGAATCCCTGAAACACCAAGAGCACAAAAGGGGGAGGAAAGCAAGCATCCCACAGCTGAGGTCGCAGCTGAGCAAGGCCCTGCCACCCGCCACCCCTCAATGCAGCAGGAGCAGCCCATGGGGCGGAGGCACTGGAAACAATGGCTTTCCAAGCTCCAGTTGGCACATTGACTATTCTTGTTAGAACTGAGGGCACAATTAAACATTGCCAGAGCCAGCTCCCAACTGAGTTGCAAAAAAAGATGTAAACGCACACACACACACACACACACACAGACCTGCTACACTCACACATGCTTCAAGCTGAAAAGAAAATTAATCAAAACCCCAATGAATGCCTGAACTCTATAATTAAGCCTAAATGATCCTTACATAGAAAGGGAGTGGAGTGAGCTAGCTCAGTGCCCAGAGATATTTTTACCCCAGAGTCTTATTGCCATTAATTTCTTTTGAGATCTTGAGTACGTCTGGTTCCAGTTTCTTAGTTAGGACATCTGCCTATGGAAGGCCTTCAGAAGAATTGCCAGCTCAGTGACTAGAGGACAGCCAAGGTTGTTTGGCCATTTTTAAACATTCATAAAAATGCCTCTGGAGAGATGGAGTCCTGCTGCTTACCTTGGTTAGCCATGCTCCCTCCCATGATGGATCCCATTACTAATTAACCTCAGCCCTCCTAACAATTCCTTTGAGCACTTTACAGCTTACAAAGGGTGCTTTCTTCCCTTTACATAGAGTATAAAACATCTCTATTCAAGATAGAAATTCTTAGTATTGGTCTAATCCTTATATTCTTATTAACAACAATAATTCCCATTTGATTAGTTTGTTGCAGTTTGCATAACACAGACACAAATACTTTTTGATTTGATTCTCAACAATCTTGTAAGGTCTAATTTATATCCCCTTTTTACAGATGAGAGACTTGAAGGTCAAGTGGCCTGTCCAAGGTCACACTACTACCAATGGTGCTCTTAAGATTTGAATTTCAGTCTTCTGGCTCCTCACCTTTCCTCCACTCTCATGGAGCATTTTCTCCACTGCTATTCCTCAGGAAGGGTGACTCACTTGTAGGGGAAGTCTGTGCACAGCCACCCTAATTGATCTCTGGGTGCACTTTGACCAGGCAGCGTAAGCTCCCCTGAGGAATCTGGGTTCAGTGGTCTTAGGCTCTGTGTTTTCAGTGACTTCTCTCTTCTTCCCTGTTGGAAAGGAGGCCTACTTGGGTGCTCTGAGGTCAGAGGCCAGAGCCCAGGACCTCCGAATGACCCAAATCTTCTAAACCCAGCTGATGAACTAGACTGTCAACAAATCATGTCATTCATCTCAGCCTGTTTCCTCCTTTGCTAACTGAGCCACTAACACAGCCCAGCCAACATCGTAGTCAGGAAGACACAGTGATGTGATGTCTGGAAACACTCCAGAATGTCTGAAGTGCTGCCTAATGTAAGGTCTTGTCATGTCAGTAGAATCATGGGGCCCAGGAAGAGTTGCAGGCTCTCAAGCCCCATCAGATTGGAAGCCCAAGACCATCTCAGGGAAGCCCACTGTCCCCCTGCCAGGGGAGGCCTGGCTTTGTGGGCAATGGTGGGGATCTCGAGTTCACCCTGCCCCCGGATACCTTGTTGGTGAGGCCTGGACCCTTGCAGTCAAGGAAAGAAAGCAGATCTCTACATAGCCCTGTAGAAAGCAGCTCTGGGAAGAATTTATAGCTGGAACTCAAAGAGATCTTTCAGAAAGGAAAAGAGGCTGATCAGATCTGGGCCAGACTTGAAATCCCAAAATGATTTGCCTATTTAAACCTCCTGCAGAAGCCAGCCAGGGACAGTTACATTTTTCCTATCATGGGCTCAGGCAACAAATACAGAGGGGGAAATTATTCTTATTATTATATGTATACATATCTTTATGTGGGTTTTCACTGGCCTGTCTGTCTCTACACAGTTCCCATCTCTACAAGATGCACCAGATCTTGGCTGGGACTCCAAGTTTGTAACATTACAGATTTGGTCACATGGGTGCACATAAAAGGAAGAAATGCTTCTTCCTACACTGCCCCCCACCCCCAAGCTGTCTCACCACGCTGGAAATATAATTGGCTATGGCCCCTCTCTCTGCCTGCCCTGCCTGCTAAGGCCCTATTCCATATGCCCCACCCTGGACCAGCCACAGAGCTTGCTTCAGGGCTGCTTCCCAAGGCCCCCTGCTCCCACATCCCAATCTGTGCCTCACTCCCAGGTTGGCCGCACCACAGAATTTCTGGGATGAAAGGCAATTTTTCTCAGCTGGATAGTGATCCCAAAGAGAACCTACTATCTTTTCTCAACAAAACAAACATGAAGTCAGGCCTTTGGGCAGCAGGTCACATGGCCATGCAAAGGAGGCTCTTCTTTGCCTCCCACTCCTATCTGTCCTTCACTAACCCAGAAAATGTGGGCTGACCCTTAAAACAGCTGAATACTGGGTCAGAAATGCCCAAAAGAAGGGAAAATAGATGTTCAACTTATAGGAGAAGGGAGAAGGCCAAGACACAGCCTAGCTGCATGCAGACCTCCCTGGGGATTGTGAGGGGCTCTGATAGTGCACATGAAGCATCTGAATAGAGAGATGGCTAAGCATGGGGGCTGGGCTCAGACTGGCTGAGACCCCACATCACTGGGAGCAAGGAGGATACAGGAGAGAGGATGGAATGCTTTGCTTCAGGCCAGACATAAACCAACCAAGGTGCCTGCCCTGGAAAATCTAAGAAGGCACTCACTCCTGTTTGCAAACACTCATTCTGCATCTGCTGAGAGGGAGACCCCTTCAGTGTCTGCCCTGGACACCCGATTGCTCACCCCAGGCCCAGCCCTGTTTCATGCCTTCTTCTATGCATTGTTCTCTTCACAGGAAGAGCAGATATGGGAAGGTATTGTGAGGTCCTTCTGGAGACTCACTCTTAAAACAAATATTTATAAGAGGTGTTCACTCTTGTAGGCTAAACAGAGTCTGCAGATAGACAATATTCACAGGAAACTTTAGGAGCTACTCATTTTCCCTTTGGAGTCACACATCTCAGAAAACCCAGGGACCTTGGCAAGAGGTCCCTTTGTCTGTCTAGCCCAAGAGATCGGTGAGGATGGTTAAGGTGACAAGGCAGCACTCTGTCAAGCTCTTTGAGCTCTTCCAAGGAAAGGCATTGGGAAAACCTATAGCTGCATCAGTGCATACATGGCTCTGGTGATGAGAGGAGCAGCTGGTCATCTCTCCATCTGCTCTCATCCCCTCACCCCCCTCTTCAAACCAATTAGAATATTCCACACAGACATGATCCAATGAAATATTAATTGGAAAAATAACAGGAAAGATAATACATGCACTTCAGGCTGAGAACTATTTCATTAAACTGGGCTTAGAAAGCAAGACAGCCAATTAGATTATTTCCCACTTCATTCCCTCACATACCAGAAACTATAGAAAGCTATTATTACTAATTAATTAGGAAAGAAAGAAGGACTCTGTGTGTGCATATCCAATGAACAGGGACCAAGGCACTATCCCACCTACCTCTCCATGCACAGTGCTTATTCATATACACAGTGTACGTACATGCACACACACACACACACACACACACACATCAGGGACTAAAGACTCACTATCTCACCTGAAGAAATAACAAGAAAATACCACCTCTGAAAAGCCATTCACAATAGCAAAGAGAAATGCTATCTTTGGGTGTGTTTATCATAAAGGAAATGGGCCATTTCTTATGAGAGAATGCTGCTAAGTCACTTTAATCGTGTCCAGCTCTGTGTGACCCCAGAGACGGCAGCCCACCAGGCTTCTCTGTCCATGGGATTTTCCAGGCAAGAGCACTGGAGTGGGGTGCCATTGCCTTCTCCGTATGAGAGAATAACCAACTCTAAACTCAATTGGATTCCAAACTTTCTGCAGCCAGAACAATCTTGTCTTTTCCTCTTCAGTAGAGAAAGAGTCATTTCCCAAGCCTATTTCAAGTGCTCAGGAGGTCTTCTGGATGCAGAAACCTGACATTGGCCTGATATTGAATTGACTTTATTAGGCAGGACTTCTCATACAGATCACCTGCACTTTTCCATCTATAAAATGGGAAGAAAACCTGTCCTCCGTGCCACAGTCACTCCTTTAAAGCTTTTAGGTTTGTGGGAGCACATTGACAGAGAATTCTAAGCTTCTTGTGCCTTGCCTTTGGGAAAATTGGTAGATGAAACTCAACTATGTAGTTGAAAAAAAATTTTGTGCAAAAATTATGCTAATCTAAAGGCATCCTTATTGTATAACTATTATAATAGGAATATGATAATAAATATAATAGTCATATAAAGTGGTCATCACGATGATGTGACTTTCACACACAGGTATCTCTCCACTGTGGTCCATGAGCAGTAGACAGATTCTGAGGTTGTTTCCAAGTTTCTGCACACCTGTATCCACTCAGTACTCCACTCTTCCCCATCACGCACCATATGTGTCACTCTGTGGCATGCGTGACATCAAAGGCTGGCAGAGCCCAGCACAATCAGTCTCTCACTGCAGGAAGGGGAACTGGCATTCATTGATGCTAGAGCATGGCAGTTATTCCAGAGCACAAGATGAAGGGAGGGACAGTTTCTAGAATGGCTTCTAGGCTATTAAGTCCCTATTTGTATATATAATGGGGTTGTCTGCAAACTTCAAACAGCTGGAACAGGTTTATTTCACCATCTCTATAAGAATTTGAGATTTTTTTTTTCTTTCTGAAACTGACACCATGCCTAAAATCTGAATGCAACAGTGTTCATTTGGAATCACAAAAACTCATTGTGCCATTATAGTAGTACATTGCTATAACCAACCCCGCCTATCAACAATCCAATGATACAAAGCATAAACAAATGATCAGGAAAGCAAGAGGAGGATGTCCAATGCTTGGATTTAGCTCAAAGAAACTCCTTTCATGCATTCAAAAATTCCCTTTTTATTTTAAAAATTCGGTTCACTTCTTCTTTAGGACCACAACTTACCATATATGCAAGTACTCCCCAAAAATAGTCTTTAAAAAAAAAAAAGAAAACTTGATCAACACTTTAAGTTGAGTAATACAGATTCACATTCAAAATGTTTTAGCAGAGCTCGAATATATGCCCATGCACAGGTATACTGGGAGGGCCCTAGATAGAGTTCTGGTGAATCAGCAATTTTTACAAATTACCTTGTGCCTTTGGATGCTGAGAACCAAAGCCATGGAGGGTCTGGAATTCCCACCCATTTCTGTAGACCCTTTTGTGCCTTGCTAATGGGTTACACTTATAGACGATCTAGAATCTAATATTGTTTTTGTTTAAAAACCACATAAATACTATAGACTGTCTTGACAGAGCAATGCATATGTAAATAAGTACTCATAATTTTGCATAAAAATCTCAGGGTCATTGTCTCCTTGCAATCTATTTATGAAGCCCAGATTATAAACATCTGCTTTTAAGGAAAAACATTATTTGGCCACTGTCTTAATGCCCATTTTATTTACATGTCTCCATGTCCACATACAGGTCACCTAGTAGAACAAGGCACGCCCAGGAGCAGAACCACATGGCAGAGACTAAAGAGGAGGAAGTGAGCAATGGCTGCTGGCTCCAGAAGCTGAAGCCCTGGATAGCTGACTTCCCATTAAAATGGGTGCCATCCTATCTGTCTCCTCGCCATCCTCCCATTCCCTCATCCCATGACCTGTCCCCCCTCCCACCCCACCACATGCCATGCAGCACTCTCCATAGGCTGGCTGGTTGGCTCCTGGGGAGCTGTGTTGAAGTGGGAGTTGTGCCTGCTGTATCTTTTTGTGTGGAAAGATTGGGTCCATCCAGATCTCAAGTCCATTCCCACACCTCTAAGTGAAGCTGGGATGAAGGACTTCAGATACCTAAAATGTTCCAGCATTGGTTCCCAAGCCCTAACTTCCCTCCCTATACTTTTGGGCGAAAAACAGAGGGAATATATATCTCCTCTCTTTCTCCCTCCTCCACATGGGTGGCCGATGTTAATACTCTGTCTAGATTTCTCTGATCCTTGCAGAGCCGGGGCCAAAGCAGTCCTACTTCCTCCACACAACTGGGCTGGTTACCTTCAGGTGACCAAGGGCAAAGTGTATGTCACCAGGATCAATGGGATGAGGAGAGAATCACTCTAACAGAGCAAAAACTGTGTGCACTTTTTTGTTTATTGCCTTGCTTACTGGTTTGTTTACTTATTTATGAAACATGTGTTTATTATATAACAGAAAAATCTACTCCCATCTCGCCCCAGAATTTGTCTTCTTGGCCCCATACAGCACAGTGAATTATTCCTCTTTGAAGTGACAGGAAACAGGGGCGGGGGGGGGGGGTGGATTTCTCTCCCTGTGCCCAGACACCTCCACCTCAGACAGATTTTAAACCAGAAGTGGGTTAGAGACCTAGTCAGGCTGTAAAGCCAAACAAACTAGTAGAGGCTTGACTGTCCAAATAGAAGCTCTCAGAACCGTCCCCCACTGTCCCCCTTCATATCAACCCATCTCTTCTCCTTCTTCATGTGATGGTGGGCCCTGACCAGTCAGCTCCAGCCTGGCCCTCTCAGAACTAGACTTCTCATTTGCTCTGGTGCTGTCTTCTCCACTAACGCCACATGTACATTTGAGACACCAAGGAGCTTACAGAAAACCCATGTCTGATCCCTGTCCCAACTCATTCCAGCAGAATCTTTGGGGGTGGGGCCTGGGATGGGTGTTTTTAGAAAGTCATGCAGATGATCCTAATGTAAGACTAGGATTGAGAAGCTCTTCTAGTGTCTTCCCACCTTTGCCCCTCCCCCCGCCCACATTCTTCATCTGTGATTTCCCAAGTTTTCTTCTGTGCCAAGAATAAGAAAAGGCCATTGAGGATTGACGAGTTCTCATCCCACTCCTCCAGCTCTGAACCTTCCCCATTTCTGACTCTTCCCCATTAGGTCAGTCAACCAGAGCAAACCCCTGGAGAGCTGGCAGATCCTTCCCGCTGTACCCAAGAGTGGTTCATGCACATGGCCTGGGGGCTGATCTCAGACCTACCCTTTGCCAGATTCTCTCTCCACTTGCCCCTCCCCCAGGCTCCCCAAGTCCACATGAATGTCTCCAAACCCCAGTCCAGATGGAAAGGCCCACGCCCAGTGTTTATAACCCAAGCCTTAGGCCATTTCTGCAGAGCCACCTGAACTGAATGAAAATCTGCTGATAATGAAGAAAGGAGCCATGTTGCCCCAAATCAGTCCTTTCCCCAAGAACTGGACCCATCCAAATCCCAGATGGCTTACAAGATCTCTTACTGCGGAGTATGAGGACAGGTGTGTGTGTACACATGTGCACAGACTGTATACACACCATAGGGATGCACAGAGATGTGTTCTGTTCTTCAAAGGCCCAAGTGAATTCTGTTGGGTTGGCCAAAAAGCTCATTTGGGTTTTCCATAATATGTTACAGAAAAACCTGAATGAACTTTTTTGACCAACCCAATATATTGGGCATATACCCAGAATGTTGTAATATTTACAAACTGTTAGATATACCACACACACACACACTAAGGAAACCTGTGATGTGGGAGGAGGTTTTTTTGCTACCCCATCCCTCCAAGGGTTACTCTCTTGCCCCTGAGTAACTTCCTGGAGTAACTATTAATACGATGTCACACACCCTCAGCTGCCAAACCTGTCCCCCTCCCGCATCCCACGTCACCAAGCCTTCTTCCCCCAACAGTCAGAATGTGCCCACCCCTCCATCCCATCTCTCAGGGTCCTACTCTGGATAGGAGACAGATAGTTTAGTCAGTGGGTGCTAAAGAGTTGAGTGTTACCCTCTCCGGTGACACTTATGTTTTAATAGGGGCTATAGATTTTGCCTTAATCTGAAAGCGTGGCTCTCATGGTGGGAATTTCAGGCACAGTGGTGGGCCAGTAAGGGATATTATTTTTTATCAGAAGGGGGCCTTTTAGAGCCCCTAAATCATACCTGTATCTAAAATCAAACCCTCTTCAGTGCATGAGCACAAGCAGGCACATTTACTGTGTACACACTTTCCATAATTTTGAGACACCTCCCTTATATTGGCCCCATCTTAAAAAAAGGAACCAGCTAAACTAATTGAAACCTCACTGGGAAATGTAGCCTATTTTTCACTGGCCACCAGCCATCTGGCCCACCCCGCCCTGTCCCATTTCCCTTCTGCTCATTCTCTTTTCTGCTCCCACTGTGTCAGTTCATTGATTTGTACATCTTCTCTGTGTTCTTCTGACCCACCTCACCACATGTATTTCCTTCCTTTCCTGTTTCCCAATTGGAATTGTGCTGTTTTCTGTGTCGTCAGGACAAAGAGCAGGTTCAAAGCATGAGCATGTGTGTATCACTTTGAAGAAAGAGAACCCAGGTATTCTGCTACAGTTTGGAGAAAAACCCAATGAAGGAAGAGAATGAAAGCTGGCTCTGCAGAGTGCCTTAAAAATGACTTTAATTAGGAAATTCTGAATTGTCAGTCTTTGGACGTTACACAAACTCAAACAGATGTTGCATTTCACTTCTCTGGGATTAAAAAAATGTTAAATACAGTATGTATTCAACAACGTATCTTTTCTCTTTAATTTGGTCCTTAAAGATGCAGTGCTGGGTTTTCCATAAAGCCCAGGGAAGGCTCCAGGAATAAGCAACCCTGGGACATACAGAGGCAGATGCAGATGCCCTGCTCAGCGAGGAGATCTGGCAGACTAAGGCAGAGTGCTGTGACCATCATTGGTCCAGAAGGCAAGTCTCAGTTGAGAAAGAAGCTGGATGACATTGAATAAGGAACAGAAAGGTGTCCTCATCCTTCTCCCTGATGATATTCTATCCTAGTCTGTGACTCAGTGCTATGAAATTAGGGGAAGGAGAACATTCTAGAAACACAGAAGGCAAACCTTGCTCTTCCATCCTCTCTCCACCTTCACTTCCCTGGAGCACTCTTTGACCAGTTTCTGCTTTGCTTTTGCTAAATGATTTTCCTCTAGCTTAACACTTGCTACTCAAGTTCTGACTACACCAAGATATTTGGAAGAAGGCAGTTAAACCTTCTGGGGTATTGCCTTCTCTCCATCAGAATTGCATTTTCAGATGATCAGATGGCAGCTAGGCAAGAGTGGAAGGTGTAGTGGGGATGGACCTCTTGGATTCTGAAACCCAATGGAGACAATAGGAATTGATGACCCAGCCCATCAGGATCCCAGCCCCACCCCGCCTCTCCCTATTACCTAACCCTGAACCTGCTTTTCTGCTTTGGAAGTCAGTGTCTGGATGGTAAGAGCTTGGAGTCATCCAAGTAACAGCTCTTCTCTCTACTGCAACTTTTATTTAAATCTGTCGTGGCTATTTTAAATATGAGCTGTGACCATTCTGTGGGATCAGCAGTTTTAAGAGGGCTAAGAATCACTAGTTCCATCTCTCTTTAATTCTTTCTCTCTCTCTCTCTCTCTGTGTGTGTGTCTGTCTCTCTCACACACACACATACACACATACCACCACCACCACCACTCAAAAGAGGGAGAGCAAGAAAGGAAGCCCAGATATAAAAATAGTAAATAGTGGTTTCCATTCCTGGAAAAAATATTTCTCTATCATACATGTCACGAGGCGAGGGGAATACATTTTTAAGCATATGTATTCTTAATCAAAGACACACAACCCCCCCACAACCTTACAAGTTAGCTAAGCCACACATCCTCAATTCCATGGGAAGCAGCTTTGTGGACACATTTTAGGAAAGAATTTCTGCATCTTCTTCACTAGAAAGCATATTCTGAGGTATAGTCTCTGCAAAAGGGCAATTTGCACTGTTTTTCTATATCATTCGTTTTAAGAAATAAACGATGCACTGGCAAAGGCTGAACACACCAAGTATGAATGTATGTATATATAAGGGTCTCTCCCACTATCCGAAAGCAGAGCATCCAATGAAACCTTTCATTAATCAAAATGGCATAAAGCAAAGAAGTAAGTACCTTAGGACACATCTTGCTAACGGATGCACCAAATAAATTTAGATAAAGCACAGATGCTCACAGACACAATTCAAAGCCAGGGAGGCTTGATGCTGAGAGCGTAGTTCCTAGGGATGGAGCTTGGCAGGGCCACTCTCACTGCTCTAGGTGACCTTCCAGAATCAGTCCTACCTTATGCCAAAGTCACCCTAGTCACAAATCTCTATGCCTCTGCTTTATGTCCAAGTCAAGGAGCTGAGCCCTGTCCTCCCTGGGTCAGCAGTCTCATAACTCATCCTTCTCTGAGCCGGGGTAGGGGCCCCTTGGAGATCTCAGCTTCTAGCCTGTAGAGGAGTTGGCTCTCAGTCCTTGTAAATGCCCAGGTTCTCTTTGCAAGCTGATGTGTTTCTTCCATGCCCCCTCTCTGAAAGCCTGCTCTTGCATAAGTGAAGGAGATCACTGGATTGATCCCCAGAGAAAAAAGATTTTTTATTTCAACAGATACTTATTAATGACCAATATGTGCCAGATGCTCTGTTCTAGATGCTGAACATTCCTCAGTGAACCAAACAGATGAAAATCTGTCCCTCCTGGTACTTCCATTCTAGCAGGAGGAAAGAAAGACAATAGATACAATAAATAAGGACATTGTACAGTAGTTAGATGGAAAGAAGTACTATGGGAGGGGGAAAAAGAATAGATAAGAGGGATCAAGAGTTCTAGAAGATCTGCTTCCAGGTGATTTTCTGTGTAGGCTATATACCAAGAAACAGTGTCAAAAGCACTTACTAATAACAACAACAAATAATTATGGCCTCTCCAGATACCCCATTTAATCTCCGCATTAACAGTCCTCCTTTTCCATGTAAAGCTTGAGATCTACAGTTTATACATTCCAAAGCAGTCTTAGGTTTATTGTCGCCTATCTTAACCCACGAGGACTTAATTTATTGCAGCTGAGAGAGTTTAAGTGACCTTCCCAAGGTCACATAGCTACTAAGTGTCACAGTGAGAATTCCAATAAGTCTCTCTTGACTCCACTGTGTGATTTTCTCAATGCATTTGTAAAGAGCACAAGATATGAAGCCAGAAAATCCAAAACGGAGACCCAGCATTGTCTTACTAGGTGTATGAAACCTTGAAAAGTTCCCTGCAAACATAAGATAAGACAAGATTTTAAATTACATTATAAATCATAAGGCACAGTACAAATATGATGCCTTGGGGCAACTCTGCAGGCTGCCTCAACACTCCACACACCTACTATCTGTGTGATTCATTAAGAAAATAAATATAATTAAAAGGAGTTATTTTTATAGCACGCTGCACACAACTCCCAAAGCAGTTCTTACTAAAGTTGGACAAATTAAAACAGTAAATATTTTCTGTTTGTAAACTAATTATCTGATTCAAAGAGACTCAAAGCAAGCCTGCTTTGAAGGTGTTCTGTAACTGCACATGCATAATCACACTAAATGTATTGAAGAAGCACTGGCACGTGGACCTTGTTAGGAGCTCCTGAGCATCAGTGCAGACAAAGACATTCCTGTGATACATCCCAGGGTACAGTTGTGGCTGTGAGCAACTAGTTGTGTTTCTTATTCTCTTCTGGGACTCTTCATCATTTTTGTTATCTTTGTTATCTCAGCAATTGGAGAATCCCCACCAGTAAATTAAAAAAAAAAAAAAAAGATGTCACACTGACATGAAAGGCAGCTTGTACTGAGCCTAGTCTGGTACTATTTCCTAGTCTAAGCTAAGAAATAAGTCTGAATTTTGTTTCCATGAAAGCTTAGAAGATACAAACTATAGGAGGAGAAGTGTTATGGACTGAATGTTTGTACACTCCTCAAATTCATATGTTGAAGCCTTAATCCTCAAAGTGATAGTATTTGGACATGGAGTCTTTGGGAGGTAATTAGGTTTGAAAGAGGTTGTCCTGAACCCAGGAATCAAACCAGTGTCTCTTGCATTGTGGGTAGACTCTTTACCCTCTGAGCCACTAGGGAAGCCTGTGTGGGAGGAGCCTCAATAATGGGTTTGGTGCCTTTAATGAAAAGATCCCAGGCGTCTCCCCTGCCCCATGTGAAGAAACCAAGAAGAGGGCCCTCACTAAAATGCAATCATGCTAGTACCCTGATCTTGGGCTTCCAGCTTCCAGAATTGTAAGAAACAAATCTTCATTGTTATCTAAGCGACCAGTTTATGGTGTTCTTGTTACAGCAGCCCAAACTAATGCATGAGGCATACTCTATTTTCTGAAATGGTTCTTAAATCTAACAGTCCAATCCCTGTGCTTCTATAAAGGGACATACATACTTGCCTTCAGGGAAAAAATTTAAAAGTTCTCCAGTTTCTAGAACTGCCAAATGTTGTCTGCTCCCTTCTCCCCATGGTCATATAGGAGACTTGAGTAACCAGGAAAGACTAATCTCTTCATCCACCCTGCCAGCTTGGAGGATGCATGAAAACTGTTCTCTACTTCTGCCGCTCCTACCATAAAGATTCCAAGAGAAGTTGGGGGGGGAGCGGTCCTAAGATGGTGGAGGAATAGGATGGGGAGACCACTTTCTCCCCCACAAATTCATCAAAAGATCATTTGAATGCTGAGCAAATACCACAGAACAACTTCTGAACGCTGGCGGAGGACACCAGGCACCCAGAAAGGCAGCCCATTGTCTTTGAAAGGAAGTAGGACGAAATATAAGAGATTAAACATAGAGACAAAAGAGGTAGGGATGGATACCCGTCCTGGGAAGGGAGTCTTAAAAGAAGAGAAGTTTCCAAACACCAGGAAACCCTCTTACCAGCGGGTCTGTGGGGGAGTTTTGGAATCTCAGAGGGCAACATAACCAGGAGAAAAAAATAAATAAACAAAACCCACAGATGACGTCAGAGAAGGCGATGGCACCCCACTCCAGTACTCTTCCCTGGAAAATCCCATGGACGGAGGAGCCTGGTAGGCTGCAGTCCATGGGGTCATGAAGAGTTGGACATGACTGAGTGACTTCACTTTCACTTTTCACCTTCATGCATTGGAGAAGGAAATGGCAACCTACTCCAGTGTTCTTGCCTAGAAAATCCCAGGGACAGGGGAGCCTGGTGGGCTGCCATCTCTGGGATCACACAGAGTCAGACACGACTGAAGTGACTTAGCAGAAACAGATTACGTGCCTAAAAACAACTCCCAATGGAGAAGTAGCCCAGATGCTCGTATCCACCACCAGCAAGCAGGGGCTGAATAGGGAGGTGCGGGCTGCATTGCTTAGGGTAGGGACAGGGCCTGAATGCCCTAAGGGCAATCTGAGGGAGCCAATGTAAGATAGCAACCCAGACTGTGGGATAGCCAGAGAGGAGAAAAAAAAAGAGGAGAGAGAGAAAGAACTTCCCCACAAAAAAACTCCAACCTAAGGTACTGCTGGGCCCGCTCACAGAACAGAGGACTGAGCGAATACCAGAGGAGAGCTAGCTAGCTGCGGACCGGCCCATCCCCCACTGGAGGCAGGAAGGCAGGTGGGCGCCAGCCAGAGCCAGAAAGCAAGGGGCAAACTCAGCCCCAGAGACGGCATCCTCTACCAAACTGTGAGCAGGCTTCCAGTTCCTGACCAAGTCTTCCGGGATCCTGGACAGTTGACATCCGCCAGGAGGGTCGCAGCCAGAGATCAGCTCTCCAGAGGAAACACACGGCACACCTGAGAAGGCGCTCCCACTGTACACCCAGGAAACCGAGCGGCTGGGACCAGGAGGGTGATAAGATGCACCGCCTACCTGAGGAGAGTGTGCTTGCCAAGCACCTGGTCGCCTGAGCTGCTCAGACCTGGGAAGGGCACAAACCGCAGGTCCAACTGAGTCTGTGCATTTGTGGAGTACCCAAGAACCTGAACCTGAGCGGCATAGATCTGGGAAATGCAGGCAACCCAGGGCACAGCTCAGACAGTTCCCCAGCAGAGCAAACTGGAGCCTGAGCAGTGTAAACTAGGAAAGCACACACAGCATGAGCAGGGGCAAAGCCACTGTGGCCCAGACACTGCAAGCACTCCCCACACACGCCAGTGATATTTGTTTGCAGTGTTCCTCCCTCCCCGCAGTACAATTGAACAAGTGTGCCTAAATAAATGACCACCTTCGCCCCCTTGTTACAGGGCAGAAGTTAGATACTGAAGAGACTTGCAAACAGAGGAAGCCAAAATAAACAAAGAAGAGGGAACGGCTCTGGAAGTGGCAGGTGCAATAGATTAAAACCCTGTAGTTAGCACCGGCTACATTGGAAGGGACCTATAGACCTTGAGAAGTATAAGATGGAACAAGGAACTATCTGAAATGGAACTGACCACACACTACCCTCAAGAGCTACAGAGAAATTCCTAGATATATTTTACTATTATCATTTTTTAATTTTTTATTTTTAAGTTCTTTATTACTTTTTAAATTTTCATTTCAAAAACCTATTACCATGGAGGGGAGAAGACCCTATTTTTAAAGCAAATTTCATACTTTTTAAATAACTTTTGCAATTTTGTTTTGTTTTGTTTTAATATTGTATTTTTGAGAGTCTAACCTCTACTGTAGATTTTTAATCTTTTCTTTTTAGTATTTGTTATCAATTCTGTACCTTTAAGAATCCAATCTTCATTTTTACTTAGGAGTGTGATTACTGGCTTGATTGCTGTCTCCCCTTTGACTCTCCGTTTTCTCCCCCAGATCACCTCTATCGCCTCCCTCCCCCCTTCTCTCCTCTACTTAACTCTGTGAATCTCTTTGGGTGTTCTGGGCTGTGGAGAACACTTAGGGAACTGACCACGGGCTAGAATGGTCTCTCTCCTTTTGACTCCCCCTCCTGTCCTCCTGGTCACCTCTATCTCCTTCCTCCCCTTTTCTCTTCTCTGTGTAACTCCGTGAACTTCTCTGAGTGTTCCAGACTGTGAAGAGCAAATAGGGAATTGATTCCTGACTAGATTGCTCTCGCCCCTTTTGATTCCCCCTCTTCTCCTGGTCACCTCTATCTCCCTCCTCCCTCTTCTCTTCTTCATGTAACTCTGTGAACCTCTCTGGGTGTCCCTCACTGTGGAGAATCTTTTCACCATTAACCTAGATGTTTTATCATCGGTGCTGTGTGGATGGAGAAGTCTTGAGGCTACTATAAGAATAAGACTGAAAGCCAGAGGCAGGAAGCCTAAATCCAAAACTTGAGAACACCAGAACACTGACTCCAGGGACCATTAATCGAAAAAGCTCATCCAAAAGCCTCCATACCTACACTGAAACCAAGCTCCACCCAAAAGCCAATAAGTTTCAGAGCAAGACATACCAAGCTAATTCTCCAACAAAGCAGGAACATAACCCTAAGCATTAAAACACAGGTGGCCAAAAGTCACACCAAACCCATAGACACCTCAAAACCCACTACTGGACACTTCATTGCACTCCAGAGAGAAGAAATCCAGCTCCACCTACCAGAACACCAATGCAATCTTCCCTAACCAGGAAACCTTGACGAGCTACTCGTCCAACCCCACAAACAGGGAGGAACCTCCACAATAAAGAGGAACCACAAACTTCCAGCATACAGAAAGGCACCTGAAACACAGCAACCTAAACAAGATGAAAAAGAAGAGAAATATTCAGCAAGTAAAGGAACGTGATAAAAGTCCACCAAACCAAACAAAAGAGGAGGAGATAGGGAGTCTAAATGAAAAAAAATTCAGAATAATGATAGTAAAAATGATCCAAAATTTTGAAAACAAAATGGAGTTACAGATAAATAGTCTGGAGACAAGGATTGAGAAGATGCAAGAAAAGTTTAACAAGGACCTAGAAGAAATAAAAAAGAGTCAATCAATGATGAATAATTCAATAAATGAGATTAAAAGCACTCTGGAGGGAACCAACAGTAGAATAACTGAGACAAAAGATAGGATAAGTGAGGCAGAAGATAGAATGGTATAAATAAATGAAGCAGAGAGGGAAAAAGAAAAAAGAATTAAAAGAAATGAGGACAACCTCAGAGACTTCTGGGACAATGTTAAATGCCCCAACATTTGAATCATAGGAGTCCCAGAAGAAGAAAACAAAAAGAAAAGCCATGAGAAAATACTTGAGGAGATAATAGTTGAAAACTTCCCTAAAATGGGGAAGGAAATAATCACCCAAGTCCAAGAAACCCAGAGAGTCCCAAACAGGATAAATCCAAGGTGAAACACCCCAAGACACATATTAATTAAATTAACAAAGATAAAATATTTTAACAAAGACCAAATATTAAAAGCAGCAAGGGAAAAACAACAAATAACCTACAAGGGGATCCCCATAAGGATAACATCTGATCTTTCGATAGAAACTCTTCAAGCCTGAAGGGAATGGCAGGACATACTTAAACTGATGAAAGACAAAAACTTACAACCCAGATCATTGTATCCAGCCAGGATCTCATTCAAATATGAAGGAGAAATCAAAAGCTTTACAGACAAGCAAAAGCTCAGAGAATTCCAGACCACCAAACCAACTCTTCAACAAATGTTGAAGAATCTTCTCTAGACAGGAAAGACAGAAAAGGTTTATAAACTCAAACCCAAAACAACAAAGTAAATGGCAATGGGATCATGCTTATCAATAATTACCTTAAATGTAAATGGGTTGAGTGCCCCAACCAAAAGACAAAGACTGGCTGAATGGATATAGAAACAAGACTTTTATATATGCTGTCTACAAGAGACCCACCTCAAAACAAGGGACACATACGACTGAAAGTGAAGGGCTGGAAAAAGATATCCATGCAAATAGAGACCAAAAGAAAGCAGGAGTAGCAATACTCATATCAGATAAAGTAGACTTTAAAACAAAGGCTGTGAAAAGAGACAAAGAAGGACACTACATAATGGTCAAAGGATCAATCCAAGAAGAAGATATAACAATTATAAATATATATGCGCCCAACATAGGAGCACCACAATATGTAACCCAAATGCTAACAAATATGAAAGGGAAATTAACAATAACACAATAATAGTGGGAGATTTTAATACCCCACTCACACCTATGGATAGATCAACTAAACAGAAAATTAGCAAGGAAACACACACTTTAAATGATACAATGGACCAGTTAGACCAAGTTGGTATCTATAGGACAATTCACCCTAAAACAATGATTTTCACCTTTTCCTCAAGTGCACACGGAACCTTCTCCTGGATAGATCACATCCTGGGCTGTAAATCTAACCTTGGTAAATTTTAAAAAATTGAAATCATCTCAAGCATCTTTTCTGATCACAATGCGGTAAGATTAGATGTCAACTGCAGGGGGGAAAAAAAACTATTAAAAATACAAACGTATGAAGGCTAAACAACACACTTCTGAATAACCAACAAATCACAGAAGAAATCAAAATATGCATAGAAGTGAATGAAAATGAAAATACAAGAATGCAAAACCTGTGGGATTCAGTAAAAACAGTGCTAAGGGGAAGGTTCATACCAATACAAGCCTACGTCAAGAAACAGGAGAGAAATCAAATAAATAATCTAACTCTACACTTAAAGCAACTAGAAAAGTAAGAAATGAACACTCCCAGGGTTAGTAGAAGGAAAGAAATAACAAAAATTAGGGCAGAAATAAATGCAAAAGAGACCATAGCAAAAATCAACAAAGCTAAAAGCTGGTTCCTTGAAAAGATAAATAAAACTGACAAACCATTAGCCAGACTCATCAAGAAACAAAGGGAGAAGAATCAAATCAACAAAACTAGAAATGAAAATGGAGAGGTCACAACAGACAACACAGAAATACAAAGGATCATAAGAGACTACTATCAGCAACTATATGCCAATAAAATAGACAACTTGGAAGAAATGGACAGATTCTTAGAAAAGTATAACTTTCCAAAACTGAACCAGGAAGAAATAGAAAATCTTAACAGACCCATCACAAGCACAGAAATTGAAACCGCAATCAGAAACTTTCCAACAAACAAAAGCCCAGGACCAGATGGCTTCACAGCTGAATTCTACCAAAAACTGAGAGAAGAGCTAACACCTATCCTACTCAAACGCTTCCAGAAAATTGCAGAGGAAGGTAAACTCCAAAACTCATTCTATGAGGTCATTATCACCCTAATACAAAAATCAGACAAAGATGCCACAAAAAAAAAAAAAAAAGAAAAGAAAACTACAGGCAAATACCACTGATGAACATAGATGCAAAAATCCTTAACAAAATTCTAGCAAACAGAATCCAACAACATATTAAAAAGATCATACTTCATGACCAAGTGGGCTTTTTCCCAGGGATGCAAGGATTCTTCAATATTCACAAATCAATCAATGTGATACACCACATTAACAAACTAAAAAATAAAAACCACATGATTATCTCAATAGATGGAGAGAAAGCCTTTGACAAAATTCAACATCCATTTATGATTTAAAAAAACCCTCCAGAAAGCAGGCATGAGAGGAATATACCTCAACATAATAAAAGTCATATATGATAAACCCACAGCAAACATTATCCTCAATGGTGAAAAATTGAAAGCATTTCCCCTAAAGTCAGGAACGAGACAAGGATGCCACTCTCACCACTGCTATTCAACAGCATTTTGGAAGTTTGGGCCACAGCAATAAGAGCAGAAAAAGAAATAAAAGGAATCCAGATTGGAAAAGAAGAAGTAAAACTCTCACTGTTTGCAGATGACGTGATCCTCTACATAGAAAACCCTAAAGACTCCACCAGAAAATTACTAGAGCTAATCAATAAATGTAAAATTAACACGCATAAATCCCTTGCATTCATAGACACTAATAATGAGAAAACAGAAAGCAAAATTAAGGAAACAATTCCATTCACCATTGCAATGAAAAGAATAAAATACTTAGGAATATATCTACCTAAAGAAAAAAAGACCTATATATAGAAAACTATAAAACACTGATGAAAGAAATCAAAGATGACACAAATAGATGGAGAAACATACTGTGTTCATGGATCGGAAGAATCAATATAGTGAAAATGAGTATACTACCCAAAGCAATCTATAGATTCAGTGCAATCCTTATCAAGCTACCAATGGCATTTTTCACAGAACTAGAACAAATAATTTCACAATTTGTATGCTACTGCTACTGCTGCTAAGTCACTTCAGTCATGTCCAACTCTGTGCGACCCCAGAGATGGCAGCCTACCAGGCTCCTCTGTCTCTGGGATTCTCCAGGCAAGAACACTGGAGTGGGTTGCCATTTCCTTCTCCAACACATGAGAGTGAAAAGTGAAAGTGAAGTCACTCAGTTGTGTCTGACTCTTCACGATCCCATGGACTGCAGCCCACCAGGCTCCTCCATCCATGGGATTTTCCAGGCAACAGTACTGGAGCTGGGTGCCATTGTATGGAAATACAAAAAACCTCAAATAGCCAAAGCAATCTTGAGAAAGAACAATGGAACTGGAGGGATCAACCTACCTGACTTCAGGCTATACTACAAAGCTACAGTCATCAAGACAGTATGGTACTGGCACAAAGACAGAAATATAGATCAGTAGAACAAAATAGAAAGCCCAGAGATAAATCCACACACATATGGACACCTTATCTTTGACAAAGGAGGCAAGAATATACAATGGAGAAAAGACAATCTCTTTAACAAGTGGTGCTGGGAAAACTGGTCAACCACTTGTAAAAGAATGAAACTAGAACACTTTCTAACACCATACACAAAAATAAACTCAAAATGGATTAAAGATCTAAATGTAAGACCAGAAACTATAAACCTCCTAGAGGAAAACATAGGCAAAACACTCTCTGACATAAATCACAGCAGGATCCTCTATGACCCACCTCCCAGAGTAATGGAAATAAAAGAAAAAATAAACAAACAGGACCTAATTAAACTTAAAAGCTTTTGCACAACAAAGGAAACTATAAGCAAGGTGAAAAGACAGCCTTCAGAATGGGAGAAAATAATAGCAAATGAAGCAACTGACAAAGAATTAATCTCAAAAATATACAAGCAATGCCTGTAGCTCAATTCCAGAAAAATAAGTGACCCAATCAAAAAATGGACCAAAGAACTAAATAGACATTTCTCCAAAGAAGGCATACAAATGGCTAACAAACACATGAAAAAGTGTTCAACATCACTCATTATCAGAGAAATGCAAATCAAAACCACAATGAGGCACCATCTCACGCTAGTCAGAATGGCTGCTATCAAAAAGTCTACAAACAATAAATGCTGGAGAGGGTGCAGAGAAAAAGGAACCCTCTTACACTGTTGGTGGGAATGCAAACTAGTACAGCTACTATGGAGAACAGTGTGGAGATTCCTTAAAAACCTGGAAATAGAACTGCCATCAGATCAGATCAGATCAGATCAGTTGCTCAGTCATGTCTGACTCTTTGCGACCCCATGAATCGCAGCATGCCAGGCCTCCCTGTCCATCAAATCTATCTGCAAAATTCTGGAAACTTTGCCTCAGCCCCACAGCCCAATCCGTGGTGTGGCAACTGTTCACTCTAGTGGGATTATCTACATTGAAGATGATGGGGATCAATTATTTTCCTATCACTGAGGAAAGAAAAAGAGAAATGGGCTCTAACTGAAGCTTGTTAAGATTCTGAGCGAGTAAAAAGTGATATCTGGTGGAGAATTTTTCTTCTCTTCCTAACATCCCTCTCCCATCCCAAACAGAGGAGTCCATACAGCGTCAGCAAATGCAGCAGACTGGAGGGTTTGTTCTGGGCAAGTCTGAGTTGACTCTGGCTCTTTCTTCCAAATACCACAGTGGTAAACAGATGGCTTGAAGAACGCCCCAAATGCCAGCTCTCTAAAAGAGCCTGCTTCCAGTGGGAGAACCACCTCCCAGGGGAAAGCCAAGCACTCTGGGGTGCCCATGACCAGGCTGTATTTGAGGTTGTCAAGAGGCCTCAGGTCATCTGACTCTCTTGAGTGTTTAGTGGTGTTCAAATGTCTCCTCAGTGTCAAATAAGGAGTGACTTCAGGGCTGCCTTCCATTTGTAGTTATCATTTATTCTGAGAGAGAAATGAACTAGCTCCTAGAGGGTTAAGGTCTCACATACCCCCTGACTTGCAGTTTCCTCTCATTCCCAGATTCAGAGATTTCTAAGTACATTCCACTGTATAAAATCTCGAAGTTGATAAAACTTTGTCCCACACAGTACTTCAACTTATCCTACCAGTAATCCTGTAGGATGATAACTGTTGTGCAGTCTCAGTTGTGTCTGACTCTTTGTGACCCCATGGACTGAAACATACCAGACTTCCCTGCCCTTCACTATCTCCCACAGCTTGCTCCAACTCATGTCCATGGAGCCTGTGATGCCATCCAACCATCTCATCCTTTGTTTTCCCCTTCTTCATGATACTAGCCTGGGCTTACATAGGAAGAAAACAGAGATTCAGAGAGACTGAAAGTAAACATTGTCCTGAAACTTTCAGTGAAGTGTCCTGTCTCTATTCTATGCAGTGCATTTTGCATGGCTCCTGCTTGGAAGTTTAGAACTGAAGAAATAAGCCCACCTATCATGCAGTCGGGCCATTTTAGCAATGACTACCTGAGGTTCGAGAAGTCATTGTTTTTTTCACTTAGCCACAAGACTTGCCCAAAGTGCAGAAAAGAGGTACCTGGATCCCCAACACACATCTGGCAAGGATCTAGCCCCAGGTTCAGGAATGGAGAGGCGGCCAACCAGGAAAAGGGCCCTCACTCTCAGCTCTGGCTTCTCCCTCCCTAGTCAGGTGGGAACAGGCAGAGAAAGCCACAACTTATTTCCTGTGGCTTTGTGCTCTTCCAGAAAGTTTCTGATGTATCTCTTCCACCTGAGGTCAATCCTCTGGGAACCGTCTACCTCCATAACAAGAACAAGCTGCAGAATTAGAATTCTCCCTCTGAACTCCAGGGCAGGGTTAGGATTAGCTGGGGGCCCTCTTGGGCATAACAGCAAGACACTTATTTCACAAGTAGCATCAGTTCTGTGCCTAAAGCTGCAGAAGCAATGGGAAGAGAAAATCAGCTGCCTTTGGATGAGAACTCAAAATACCACTGACACCCACAGGCCAGCCCATTTACCAACACACATGACTGCTTGGTCTGGCACTGGGTCCCAACTCCATTCAAGCTCCCTCTAGCTGAAGGCTCCTGAGGACCAGGGTTCCCTCTGCTATGGGAAGAGTGAGGGGGGCTGAGGCAGCTCTGTCTGGGGGTCCTGCTAAGACCCCACAAAGGCTGAGGACAACCTCCCATTCCAGCCTTGAAGAAGTCCCCCTGACTCAGGAAGGCTGATTCCCAGGGAACTCTGGCTGACCCAGCTCTGGGAGGGAATGACGGGATTTCTCCCCATTGTCTCCCCTCGTGATTCACTCCTGTTTCACCTTCGTGTCTCACAACCCCTATCTCCCCTAAAGACAGGGGAGGGGTAGTGGGAGGTCTCAAGGCAGATGAAATGAAGACCAGCATCACTGCACTGATGGTATGTGTATGGCTAGTCTAGGGAACTGAGTGACTCAGTAATCACACAGCCTGGGATCCCAGGGACAGGGAGGCCACCACAGGAGCAGCAGGAAACACAGCAACAAAGTTAATCAGGGACCCTGGCTCTGTACTGCCTGCTTCCCCCAGTGAAAGATCTCCCTGCTGGTGAGTTCAGGTAGGCAGAAACCAGAGCCCATACAAGGACATTCTTATATCTCTGTTTCATACCTTTGTTGCCAAGCTACACTAAGAAAACACTGCCTGTGATGGGAGAGGTGGAGGGGATAAACAAACATCTGAGCAGCATCTACTGTGCAGGGGATGGAAAGAGGAGCCCTACTGCCTTCCTAATCCCAAGCTCTCAAGGATGAGGAGGAGATCTCAAGGATGCTGTGACCAGGTCTGCCTAAAGGGCATGAGGCCTCTCTGAAACAAGGCTGTGGGCCCCAGAGCCAGGGAAACAGGGGCTTGGAAATGGCACAGAGGAGGCAAGCAGCAATTTCTCTTGTAACCCACAGCCACCATCCAGTGCCTTTCAGCAAATGTACAAGATAGGCCCAGCTACCTCCCTTCAGTCTCATTGTTCAGCCCTCAGAAACAACCATGTCTTTACTGTTTATTCAACATACACATAGGGCATGCCTGATACACTCTAGCACCCATTCTAGGAGTGAGGGACCCAGGAGTGAGCAAGGCAGGCAAAACTCTGCCTTCAGGAGTTTACAATATAATTGGGGACTGGGGAGTGATAGATGACACAGACAATTTGTAAGCAAAATATAATTTATGTGAATAAGTGCTCTGGAGGAAAATAAAGCAAGAGATAAAGGGTAGATTAATGAGTGGTTGAAGATATGATGGTCAGTGAGGTTTCACTGAAAAAGGAGCACTTAAAAAGAGACTTCGAATTGATATGTATACACTACCATGTGTAAAATAGATAGCTAGTGGGAACCTGCAGTATAACACAGGGAGATCAACTCAGTGCTCTGCAGTAACCTAGAAGGGTGGGAAGAGGGCTGGGAGGGAGACCCAAGAGGGAAGACCTATACTTATACATGTAGCTGATTTACTTTGTTGTACAGCAGAAATGAATGCAACATTGTAAACCAACTATACTCCAGTAAAAATAGACTGTGAAGATGCAAGCAGGAAAAACCAGAAACAGAGCACAGATCCTGAAACCAGATAAAGCTGGACACACAGAGAGCCCTTTACTTCCTAGCAGAGTGGATGTGAGCAAGTCACTCAGTCTTTAACACCTCTAGTTCTTAAAAGGTGAAGAGCGATATACCTACTTCATGGGCTGACTGTGAGGATTAAGTGAGATAATGCAAAAAATGCTAGATCAGCCCCTGTCATGTGGTAGGCAGTTAATATATGGCAACTACATTTTTTTTAATGTGAGTGAGTCATGCAGATACCTAGGAAAGGAACTTATTAGGAAGAGGAAACAAACAGTGCAAAGGCCCTGAAGCTGGAGTAAGCTGGACATGGATGAAATTGAGGAACAGCAGGAGCCCAGCGGGGTGAGAGTGGAATGAGTCTTGTCTTTAAGACCCAGCATGCCAGGAGCTCATTCAAGAGCCCTCCCAAGTCAGAACTGACACTGCCCACTGGTCTTCATTAGAGGTGAGGATATTCTGGCTGGGTGGTCAAGTTCCCCATGAAGATTCTTCAGTGGTTCCTAGATTTATAACAGCTGGTGGAGATGATTTCAGAACTGAATAGAGAAAGTAAAGGAGGAAAGAAAATAAGAAGAAATAAATATAGGACACTTCTAGTGGTGGCAAGACCATGGATGTCTGGACAGAACTTTGTGAACATGTCATGCTGATTTCTTGGTGCCTCTGCACAAACTGTTCCATCTACAGATGCCCCTTGCTCCCTGCCCTGCTTGTGCTGCAGAGCCCAGTCATTCCAACCTGCCCACACACACCTCTAAACTCACATCAGCTGTTCTGCAGTTTGTTTGTTGTGAGTTTCTCTAGGTCAAGAGCAATACCATATTCCCAGGACCTCAAAATAGATATTCATTTAGTGAATGAGTATGAAATTCTAGGATCACAGAGCTTTCTTGAGAACCTAATTCTCTGAGGGCAGTTATTGCAGCCAGTGGAGGGAGCATATAACTGCATGCGTGCTAAGTCACTTCAGTCTTGTCCAACTCTGTGTGACCCCCATGGACTGCAGCCCACCAGGCTCCTCTGTCCATGGGATACTCCAGGCAAGAATACTGGAGTGGGTTGCCACGCCCTTCTCCAGGGGATCTTCCCCACCCAGGGATCAAACCCAGGTCTGCTTGGCAGGTGGATTCTTTATTACGGAGTCACCAAGGAAGCCAAGGGAGCATCTATACTGGAGCAAAACAGTTCTTTTTTTGAGTTATTCTCCTCTCCCACTGCATCTGTGGGCCATCTGTCCCATTCTCTGTAGGCCTGAGACTTAACATCCTTGAAGTGGGGCAGGGCCTCCCAGAGCTGGAATCAACTCAGCACAGCCCTATATTCATGAAGACTTGGAAAGGTGAGGGATGTGAGGGAGGTAGGGGACAGTTGAGGATCCCATTATTGGTACTAAGTGCCTATACAGAAAACCCAAGCAGGAGCTCACATCAGTGCCATTTTTAGGAGCCCAGAGGGATAAGGAAAACTTCATTGGCTTCAGTTGTTTATTTTTTGCCATGAGTGTGAGATTTCACCCATGGTATTTGCTGCTTCATGAGTCCAGGGTTTTTTGTTTGTTTGTTTGTTTGTTTTTTAGTCCCTAAGTCATGTCGGACTCTTTTGTAACCTCATGGATTGTAGCCCACCAGGCTCCTCTGTCCTTGGGATTTCCCAGGCAAGAATACTGGAGTGGATTGCAATTTCCTTCTCCAGGGGATCTTCCTGATCCAGGAATCAAACCTGTGTCTCCTGCATTGGCAGACAGATTCTTTACCATTGAGCCACCACGGAGTCCAGGGCTTACTCTCAAATGCCCCTGTTATAAAAGGCTGCTTGGCAGGAGGCAGTTACCAATGGAGGTTACATTTTAGTATGAAGAGGCACAAGCTAAGGTGCAACCACAGCCCCACACCGCCCTGAATGCCACTGAAGCGCACTCCCAAGTAGCACTTGTCCTTCACACCTCATGGGCTCACAGCACTGCCCCGCCTTAGCCATCACACAGAAGCACACCAGCAGCCATTCAAGGTGCCAGCGAGGCAGGTGTATTTGTCTGGGGCAACAGGGTGTGAGAAAACAAATCCTTTGTAGAGCAAATGTAGAGAATGTTTATTTAGTTGTTAGACATTTCAAGTCATGTTTTCGGTAAAAACTGGCTCCAGGGCAAGAGAAGCTGCATAAAAAATCTTGGAAGCTGAGATGATGAAAGCACAAGAGTGAAATACAGGAGGGTCTGAAACACAGCCCTTCAGACAGGAGGAAAACAAAAGATCTTATTATCTCTCAGGAGAAGGGTCTTAGAAACTAAGAGCAGGATAAGGAGATTAATTCTTACAGAACACCCTATTGCCATATTTGATTTGTTTCTATGTATGTGTAATAGCTTTTCAGAAGTTGCTAATTCATCATATTTAATGTACATAGCCTTTCCCACATCTTACAGTGATAGTTTTACCATTCCTACATATTTCCTTTCCAAGAAGCATTGAAAACTACATTTACTGAGATTACTAAGTGCCAACTGCTTAAACACCCTCATTTCACCCTCACAACAACCCTGCAAGGTCACGGGATGACCCTTCACAGGTTTTCCATTGAAGAAGCTGAGGCTCAGCAGCACTGAGTGACTCTCGCCAGACCACCTGGCCCAGAAGTGGCACCATTATCCTAAAATGCAAGTCATCTGGCTGCAGAGTCCCTGTCAGTCCACTTTCTTGTCTCCTGTGTGAATCCTGAACAAAGTGGTCTGGATGAGATTTGGGGAAAGGTTCCAGAGAAAACAGAGAAAAGATTAAACAGAGAAGATTTAAAACAGAGAAGATTTAAAAGATTAAACAGAGAAAAGATGCTCTGTTTAATACATACTAAGAGGCAGATGAGGAAATGGAGTCAATCTGCTCCCTCTGGCCTGCACACATTTTCTGTTTGCTGACTTACCTTTTCTGGGGTGTTTGCTTTCCCTCAGTCTCAGCAATACCCAACCTTGTCTTGTCTCCTAGACTGTGTGGACAAGACAACAATTAGCTGTTCTTACCTCTGTGAGTTCCTTAGTGTCTCCAAATCAAACCTCTTGACAGCTTCTCCCCCCACCCCACCCCACCCCCTCTCTCTTTCACATACACACACACACACACTTCTGCATCCACTTTCAAATTTGTCAAACCAACACTCTTACAGCAGAATATCAGCTCTACACTAATTTAGACTTATTTCCAGAGAATGGAATGAACTCTTGATCCAAGTAAGGGTAGACATAGAATGAATGAGCTGGATGAACAGTGAAGATCTTTGTACCCAAGGCTGTATTCTCATGGTGGAAGACTGAATGACAGATGCATGGTTTTCTCAGGAGCCTCAGGGAACCCCACTTCCAGCATCCTTGATGCTACATGCTGAATGTTTGTGTCCTCCCCAAATCCATATGTTGAAATCCTGATTCCCAATGGTATTAAAGGATGGTACCTTTGAAGTGATTAGGTTATAAGAGTCTCATGAAGGGGATCAGTGCTCTTAGAGACTCCAGAGAGCTCCTTTGTCCCTTCCAACCTGTGAGGACACAGGGAGAAGATGGTCATCTACAAACCAGGAATTGGCCCTCATTGGACACCAAACCTGTTGACACCTTGGTCTTGGACTTTCCAGTCTTCGGAATGTGAGAAACAAATACTGCTGTTTATAAATGTTCAATCTGTGGTAATTTATTATAGCAGCCCAAACAGACCAAGACATTGCTTTAAAAATACCTATTGCCACCCCCAGTGGGCAACACCACAAGTTCTTTTTACAGAAGGCTTTGATGCTATTAAATGCACTTGCCTCTGAAGGCAGCCTGAAGTGGTGGTGAGAAAGCCCATCCCCATCATGGCTGCTGTATGTGACTATGGACTATATGCTCCACAACTCATGCGATGTCATTTACACATCATAATAGTGGTGTGCCAAAGAAACAATGCTTTTGACCTGTGGTGCTCAAGAAGACTCTTGAGAATCTCTTGGACAGCAAGGAGATCAAACCAGTCCATCCTAAAGGAAATCAACCCTAAATACTCATTGGAAGGACTGATGCTAAAGCTGAAGTTCCAATACTTTGGCCATCTGATGCGAAGAACTGACTCATTGAAAAAGACCCTGATGCTGAGAAAGATTGAAGGGAGAAGGAGAAGAGGACAACAGAGGATGGAATTTTTGGATGGTATCACCTATTCAATGGCCATGAGTTTGAGCAAACTCCAGGAGATGATCAGAGACAGGGAAGCCCAGTGCACTGTTCTCCATGGGATCACAAAGAGTCAGACACACCTTGACAACTGAAAAACAACAGAGGTGTGTGTGTGTGTGTGTGTGTGTGTGTGTGTTGACTATAACTTTTCAGCAGATGGTGGTCAAAGGTCTAGTCTTGGTGCTGCTTGCTCCCAACAGGACAGAACCCAAGTGATGTGACTACCTTGCTGCCCTCACCCCCTGGAGAGGGTGCAAGCATCATGAACGGTGTCTTCTGAGGTCTCTTCTTTCCACCAGGGCTCATGCTCATGCTCCCTGGTGGTTTCAAGCTGCCTGCACCACCTCCTTCTGCATCTTGACCAGGACCTGCATCCCACTCTCCTGTAGGAAACCTTGCTTGGGACTCTAGCCCAGGAGTTGATGGACAGTCACAGGGTGGGGAAAAGGGGTTGGAGTGGGTGGTCAGGGGTCAAGGGAGCTCTACCTGTTGACCACTGTAGTCTCTAGCTATTGAGATGCTCTTGCTCCCTAGACTGAATGCCTTCAGTGCTCTGCCACAGCCCCTAGTGCTCCTGGGCTCCTCTCATCCCCCCAGACTTGGTAGCATCCTCTTTGGAACCACAGCAATGACTGGAGCTACTAACATTGCTGGGCTGGGCTTCTGAAGGGCTCTGCCTCCACCATTGTAGGTGCCTCAAATGCTCACTTTGCTTTCTCAGTTCTTATGGCTATCTTTCTCAACAAACTGGGGACCTGATCCAACACTTGAGCCAAAATACCTCTGTAGAGTCCCCACACTCCTACCCTGAAACTATCTCACCCTCCAATAATCCCTAGGAGTCCCAGCACATTGGCTCCCTGTCTTTCCAGGGTCATCCTCTGTGAAGCCAGGGTCACTTCTTGGCCACAACTAGGACATCCAGTGTCTGAAAGCTTCATTCTTAGTGTTCTTTATTATCCATGGAGCTTTCTTTCTTATAAGTTTTATTTTACTTTTTAATTTTAAAAGCCATGTAACTCCCCTCCCCTACTCTCCCCCACAATTTTTCCTATGCCTGTATAGACAGCAATATACCCCTGGTAGCTGTTGGGGACTCTGCCTAAAATAAGGTCCCTGACAGGTGCCCAGACCTACCAACTCCCTAGGTTGATAGAAAGCCGAGCCCCCCACCCCACCCCCACATCTCCTTTGGTGGGGCTTCTGCTTTGTCTAACACACACAGCCCCTGGGCAGATGGAATCTCTGTTCCAATGGGACACAGCCTCAGAGCCTTGGTCAGTAAAGGTGTTGGGAGATTATTATTTACAGCTTCTTAATGTCTGCTTTCCATACCCAGCTCCTCAGGAAGCAATAAAATGGGAGGCATACTTGCACCTGCCCCAAAGATTCACCTTGCTGCAAACAATGGTTTCTGGTAATTTACGTCCCATGCTCCCAGTAGGGCCAGGCAGAGGTTCCCACAACCCTGTAATTATGCTTCTTGTCCTGAAGGGGTCTGAGGCAGCCCTGTCGGACTGTCTAAAACAGGGCAGTGTATTTATGTGTAAGCAAGCCAGACAGCCAGCGAGGCCAAGCCCACCAACCTGAGAGGGTCGAGGGCTCAATCACAGGAATTAACCCAGGAGCCAGCAGCACTCAGGACAGGCAAGCCATCAATAAAACATCAAAGGCCGGTGCCATTAGAGGAGGCAAAGCAGGATATTTTATTCATGACTGTATTTTGAAGGGGCTTGCTCATGACTCACAAATTATTCATGAACTTCTTTCTATTTTTAAATGCAAATATATAAGGGTGTTTAAAGGGGCAGAAGTGCTACGCCCTACCTTCGATACCTCTCTGGGCTATTTCGAGGAAAGAATAACCTACTCCAGGCACAGAGCCTCTTTCCTTTCAGAGTTCCGTCCCACTGCATGGTCATCATTTTTCTCTCCCAAGGGCCTCTCTTGGCCAATCAGAAGGCAGGCCAAGCACCTGCCTCCCAGATCCACCTTTCTGTCACTTGTACCAACAGCTCCTAGCCAATCAGAACCAAAGGCCAGATGCTGCCACAGGTGCTTCAGGGATCATCTCCTGTGGTGTTGACAAACTGGAGGCAGGATCTGGAGATGAATTCTGAATCTCCCAGGATGCTTGTTAAAGGTGCAGTTTCCTGAGCCTCTCTGACTTTCCAAATCAGTACTTGTCTGATGGAGTCTAGGGATCATCACTCTAAGTATGTTACCCCAGATGGGGAAACAGTGGCAGACTGTTTTTTGGGGCTCCAAAATCACTGCAGATGGTGGCTACAGCCAAGAAATTAAAAGGCACTTACTCCTTAGAAGGAAAGTTATGACCAACCTAGACTTCATATTAAAAAGCAGAGACATTATTTTGCCAACAAAGGTCCGTCTAGTCAAGGCTATGGTTTTTCCAGTAGTCATGTATGGATGTGAGAGTTGGACTATAAAGAAAGCTGAGTGCCGAAGAATTGATGCTTTTGAACTGTGGTGCTGGAGAAGACTTTTGAAAGTCCCTTGGACTGCAAGGAGATCCAACCAGTCCATCCTAAAGGAAATCAGTCCTGAGTGTTCATTGGAAGGACTGATGTTGAAGCTGAACCTCCACTACTTTGGCCACCTGATGGGAAGAACTGACTCATTTGAAAAGACGCTGATTCTTGGAAAGATTGAAGGCAGAAGGAGAAGGGGACAACAGAGGATGAGATGGTTGGATGGCATCACCGACTCAATGGACATGAGCTTGAGTAAACTCTGGGAGTTGGTGATGGACAGGGAGACCTGGCATGCTGCAATCCATGGGGTCATAAAGAGTTGGACATGACTGAGCGACTGAACTGAACTGAACTGAAGTGTTTCTTACACAGAGGGCATTTTAAGAAGCACTGAGCTAGTCCACAGGTTGTCCAACCTTAGCATCTATCAGAGTCACCTAGATGACTTGTTAAGACACAGATAACTGAGTCCCAGTCCTGGAGCTCCTGATACAGTAGGTCTAAGGTGGGTCTGAGAACTTGACTTTTCAACAAAGTCCCTGGTGATACTGATGCTGCTGGCCTGGGGACCACACCTGGAGAACCACTGACCTCCTGAAGACTACTGAGGCCAATCATCTGGGTAAAAGAAGAGTCTTACCTAGAAAGTCCCCAGACCCCAGAACTGTAGGCCACTTCCTCCCATCACATCCAAAAAGCCTTTCCCACTTTTGAATGTGCTCCCAGAGCCTTCTCACTGGCCAGAAAATGGCCAGAGCAGAGATAATTTAAATATGATAGCTTTAAGAAGAAATTTGCAGTCTTTCCCTTCAATTCCTCAAGCCAAATTTCACCATACAGATTGCAGAGTCATTTCCTTTATAGAGTACCCTCCCTGCACTTCTTGACCCAATAAATGCCAATTAAGCATTTACAACATATGCACAATGATGGGACAATACAGAATTGCTGTCCTTAAAGAGGACAGTATGCAGGGGCTCATAGAACATAGCACACAGGTTCAAATACAAACATAATTTAATGTATTGTGGTTATGGGCAATGGTGATATTTAGGGGAACAGGGAGAGGAGTACATAATCCAGCCTGAGTCAGGAGGAGGGGCAACACTGGAGCTGAGTCTGGAAGGTTGTAAGGAGTCAGCCTGTCAAGAGGAGTGAGGAGAAGGGAAGACCGGCTTATGCTAAGGAACAAAGATGAAAAATAGCATTGGTCCAAGGGCAGGGGATGTGGGCTTCTATGGGTCGTCAGTCTGAGTGACAGCATCTTTAACATTTTAGAGTAATTCATTCAGTACTTGGAGAAGATGCAGTGTAGAATAAGAAGGTGGAAGAAGCTAGAAGTGGGGAGCTTCCTCAGGTCTCGTGTGATGAGCCAGAAAGAAGATAGTGGACTCATGAGCCTGACACTGCATGAATGTGACCTTGACCATCAGCCTTCATCACTGCTCCAACTTGAGAGAGTAAGAACTGGGGCTGGCAGATAGGTGGCTGGCAAAGTTTCTGGAGACAGCCAGCAGCTGGCCTTGGGGAAGCCGGGATCCTGATTGGCCTTCAAGAGCGTCCTGCAGACTCACTCACACAAATGGTTTCTTCCACCTCCTGCTTCCAATGTCCAGATTAAATCCACCCTTCAGACCCAGCTTCACCATAGCCTTTCCCAAGAAGACTTCCCTGCTGTCCCATTTAAAAGTAAATTTCTCCTCCTGTCCTCTGAGCTCTGGGAGCGTTTGAACTGTGCCCCCCTCATAGCATATAAGACTTCCTTGTGTACTTGCTGTTTCCTCAACTAGACTGATGTTCTTTAGGGCAGATGCCATGGCTTATTGACTCTTGAATCAGACGTATAGCACCTGGCATGATGTCTAGCACATAGTCATGTCTCAAAAGATGTTGAAGACATGAAGGGATGAGTTGAATAAATAATTGAATGAAATCATTTCCCAGGATGGCCTCATTCCCAGGAAGGAGCCTAGCCACCATGCGGCTGGAATGGAGATTCAGGAGAAGCTAACTGGTGATCACTGGGTGATCCTCACAGACAACCAGCCCCGGTAAGGGATGGGGCCTTTACAGAGCCTCCCATAGGCCAGAGCTGTCCAGCCAGGGCACCCAGCACCCAACCAACAGACAAGGATGCAGAGCCCCAGATCCAACAGAAGCTTCCAGAACACTCTGGGCCTGCTCTGCAGATAATTAGCTGTGTGCACTGGGGACTGCAGGCAGTTTGGGAAAATAATTATAACAGGGCAAGGACTCAGCCAAAGCAAAACCAGAATGAAATCATACGGACTGCTGAGGTTAGGAACAAAAGGAAAAAAAAAGATTCTCTGGTCTTTGAAATCCCATCAAAGTAATTAGGAAAGGAAGGTGGAGCTGAGAAGGAGGATGAGAGAAGTAGAGAAAAGTCAGATTCCTGCCCCTGACTTTCAGAAAACTGTGGACCCAGCCTGCCAGACCCAGCTCTGCCTTCTCAAGCAGCTGAGGGTGACAGGTGTGGGAGAGGCCAGGAGGGTTAGCCTGTGTGTATCACTTTTCTTTCTTCGGGTACATATAAAAGCTTGCTTACCCCTGTCTCTCTCCTCCTTGAGGCAGATCTGAAGGGACGGTTTCAAAAGAAAAAATTAAAATCACAATGCCTTGCTCTGGAGTTGCTGGGAACAGGGAACCACTCCAATTATTCACTCACAAAATCAAGGAGTCATGTGTTAAGCAGGGACCATGTGCCCAGGTCTGTGCCAGGCTTAGGCTGTGGGTAAAAGCAGTCAGATTCCTCCCAGGCATCAACAGCTTATCCCTGGGCTGGGGGAGAAAACCAAGGTTCGTGAAAACATTCGAGAAACCACAGGGTAAGCTACAAGTCACTGTCAAGAAGCAGCATGCCAAGGAGAATTGGCAGAGCATCCATCCCAGTGCAAGTGGTAAGCTGGTACCCTGTGCAGAAAGAATATAGAAGCAAAAGACTCAATGAAGGCAGATCTGATTTATATTATCACCATTGCCATAATTAACAATATCTGTGATAGAATATTCCTCCTCACAGGCAAAGATGGCTCCTACCCAAATGCCACTAGTCTTAAGATAAAGATTCCCAAGGAAGGGGAGGTTAACGTAGGTTAGAGTAGCTTGGAAAGACTTCTCAGGTAAACAAAAATCTGAGATTCTGTGGGAAAAATGTAAATAACAAGGGATATGTATAAGGATTCCACTCAAGATCCCACAACTCTTGTCTGTTGCATTGAGCAGCATTCCCCCCACCCCACAAAGACTTCCTGTTGGTTGTAGATCAATGAGCTGGTGGAGGAGGAACCTCTGGTTGAGGCTTGGTGCCCTGGAGCTCCCTGTTGGAATTTAATGGAGAAGGAAGGAGCTTGTCTCTTGGAAGCAGGCCCTGTGGTGTGCCTGAGGCACATGAGATGGTGCAGGCAACATTCTTGGAAAAGAAGTAGGATGTACTAAACAGCTTTGATTGGGGTCCCAGGGCACCGAAATGAAAAAAGAAATAGAAATGGAATTTTCAGAAATAGAATATGGAATAGACAGCAGAGTTTATTTCCTGGATTCCACAATGCAAGTAACAAAAATTGAGCTCTCGAGAGAATCAGCCCTCTAAGCTCCAGATTGAGGCCTCTGTTCTGGGGACAGGCTCAGAAGCAGTGTCATTTCTCAGCAGGGGGAGCTGAGAGGTGGCTCCAAGGATCTGAAGGAAGGAGAGGGATGAGTTTATGTGTATAGCTTCAGGTGCAGAATTCAGCTCAGTGGGTAGAAATTATAGGGAGGCAGATTTCAACCCAACATTAGCCTGATATTTTCTTGCCATTAAAGATGTCTCCTGCTAGGGTACACAGCTTGAGAGGTGGCTGGCCCCTAGTCACTGCACATGATCAAAAAGTAGCTGGACAACTCACTGAGGGATTGTAGGAAACCTTGGAGTTTGATTCTAAATGTGATTTCACCCTTCCTACCATCTTGTTGGGGCTTCTCCTTTGCTCTTGGACGTGGGTGGGGTATCATTTTTTGTTGAAATCAAACATTCTCCTGTTGATGTTTGTTCAGCAGCAAGTTGCAATTTTGGAGTTCTCATAGGAGAAGATGAACACATATCCTTCTACTCTGCCATCTTCCAGATGTTCACGCTGGATTTAGAAAAGGCAGAGGAACCAGAGATCAAATTGCCAACATCCATTGGATCATAAAAAAAGCAAGAGAGTTCCAGAAATACATCTACTTCTGCTTCATTGACTACTCCAAGGCCTTTAACTATGTGGATCACAATAAACTGTGGAAAATTCTTAAAGAGATGGGACCCTTACCTTCCTCTAGAGAAATCTGTATGCAGGTCAAGAAGAAACAGTTAAAACAGAACAAGGAACAACATAATGGTTCCAAAATGGGAAAGGAGTACATAATGGCTGCATATTGTCACCCTACTTATTTAACTTATATGCAGAGTACATAATGCAAAATGCCGGGCTAGATGAAGCACAAGCTGGAATCAAGATTGCCAGAAGAAATATCAATAACCTCAGATATGCAGATGACACCACTCTTATTGCAGAAAGCGAAGAGGAATTAAAGAGCCCTTTGATGAAAGTGAAAGAGGAGAGTGAAAAAGCTGGCTTAAACCTCAAGATTCAAAAAATGAAAATCATGGCATCCGGTCCCACCACTTCATAGCAGATAGATGGGGAAACAATGGAAATGGTGACAGACTTTATTTTCTTGGGCTCCAAAATCACTGCAGATGGTGACTGCAGCCATGAAATTAAAAGATGCTTGCTCCTTGGAAGAAAACCTATGACCAAACTAGACAGCATATTAAAAAGCAGAGACATTACTTTGCCAACAAAGTTTCATATAGTCAAAGCTGTGGTTTTTCCAGAGTCATATATGGATGTGAGAGTTGAACTGTAAAGAAAGCTGAGCACCTGGAGAACAGTGTGGAGATTCCTTAAAAAACTCGAAATAGAACTGCCTTATGATCCAGCAATCCCATTGCTGGGCATACACACTGAGGAAACCAGAAGGGAAAGAGACACGTGTACCCCAGTGTTCATCGCAGCACTGTTCATAATAGCCAGGACATGGAGGCAACCTAGATGCCCATCAGCAGACGAATGGATAAGAAAGCTGTGGTACATATACACAGTGGAGTATTACTCAGCCATTAAAAAGAATACATTTGAATCAGTTCTAATGAGGTGGATGAAACTGAAGCCTATTATACAGAGTGAAGTAAGCCAGAAAGAAAAACACCAATACAGTATACTAATGCATATATATGGAATTTAGAAAGATGGTATTAATAACCCTGTGTACGAGACAGCAAAAGAGACACTGATGTATAGATCAGTCTTATGGACTCTGTGGGAGAGGGAGAGGGTGGGGAGATTTGGGAGAATGGCATTGAAACATGAATAATATCATGTATGAAATGAGTCACCAGTCCAGGTTCGATGCACGATACTGGATGCTTGGGGCTGGTGCACTGGGATGACCCAGAGGGAGGGTATGGGGAGGGAAGAGGGAGGAGGGTTCAGGATGGGGAACACAGGTATACCTGTGGCAGATTCATTTCAATATTTGGCAAAACTAATACAATATTGTAAAGTTTAAAAATAAAATTAAATTAAAAAAATAAAAAAAAAGAAAGAAAGCTGAGCACCAAAGAATTGATGCTTTTGAACTATGGTGTTGGAGAAGACTCTTAAGAACCCCTTGGACTGCAAGGAGATCAAGCTAGTCAATCCTAAAGGAAATCAACTGTGAATATTCATTGGAAGGACTGATGCTGAAGCTGAAACTCCAATATTTTGGCCACCTGATGGGAAGAATTGACCCACTGGAAAAGACCCTGATGCTGGGAAAAATTGAAGACAGGAGAAGGGGATGACAGAGGATGATATGGTTGGATGGCATCACCGACTCGATGGACATGAGTGCGAGCAAGCTCCGAGAGTTGGTGATGGACAGGGAAGCCTGGCGTGCTGCAGTCCATGGGGTCATAAAGAGTCAGTCACCACTGAGCAACTGAACTGAACTGAACTGAACGAACTGAACAGGATGCCTTGGGGAATATTCCAGCAAGTGTGATGGGTCTTGAGGACCACTGGAAGGGGCCTCTTTAAGTTTGAGATTCTGTGATTTTGAGTTCCTTCTTTGGCAAAGCTCTTGGACTTAAATTGTGCTACCCAATATCCAGACTTACCCAAACCAACATGGAATAACAATGACCATCTCCAGGGACACACCCTCCCTGTTAGCCTAGTGGAGCCCAACAAACCATCACTAGAGGGAGACAGGAAAACCACAAAGTCTTCTGTTTATGAACAGTCAGGGTCAGTTAAGAGAGCACTGGCCTAAGACCCAGGAGACTTAGGTTCTGCTCTGAAACCTCATTAACTAGCTATGGAATCTTGGGCAAATCTCTTCTGGGACCTTGCTTTCCTTATCTATTAAACAGAAGTTTTTCAAAGAGGCCCTCAGGCTCTCCCCAGCTCAAATCAAATCTCTTATCCTCTTCATACCAAACTGAGAAAATGAAAACAACCACCTAAGAATCATCTCCACCTTCTTACCCACCTTCCTCTAAAGCAGGGGTCCACAACCTCCTGGATCTAATATCTGTTGATCTGAGGAGGAGCTGATGTAATAATAATAGAAATAAAGTACACAAAAAATGTAATGCATTTGAATCATCCCCAAACTATCTCCCCTCACCCTGCCCTACAAAACCAGTCCCTATGCCAAAATTGTTGGGGACTATTGATTGAAAGCCTCACCCCCTGCCTCCTCCTTTGGTCAAATGGGAAAGTATCTTCACGCCTCTCTAATGTCAACTTTTCTGCTTGTGCTCTGAACCCGCCATCCACAGCAGCACTTTGGTACTGAAATTATCTCTCACTGTCCTGCATTAACAACTTAACCCTCCCTACTAGATTATTCCCATCAGCACACACACAGGCCAAAATAGCTACAAAGTACATCCTCTGGACCTTGTTCAGACCACAGTTTAAAGAAATATACCCCATATAAGCATTTGTGGCACAATCAGGGAAAAGTGAACTCCTACTAAATGCTTGCTAATATTAAAATTTTTTTTCTTAATTTTTAAGTGTGATTGTGGTATTGCAATTATGATTTTTTAAAAAGTGCTTTCCTTTAAAATAACCTGGAGGGCAGGAGGAGCAGGTGGAGTTATGAATGAAATAATATTGGATATTTTGAAAGGACATGAGGGTATGTCATACTATTTTCTCCGCGTTTATATATGTCTGAAATTTTCCAGAATAAAAGTTATAAATGATAAACAAAGGACAAGGCACTCAGCAGATTTCACGCTACATCATGCTGGAGTCTTACCAGGGTTCCAGATATCTGGCAGGGAGGCGAGGTAGGTGAGCTTTGTGGCCAAGAGGACTCATCCCCCAAAAGGCCAGGCCAGCAGGCAGAGAAACAGAGGTGATGAGTCCCAGGCTCTAGGTGTAGAGCCCTGAGACTGCAGGATCTCCAGACCCCTGACAGGAGGAGCAGTCAGGTCTGGTGATGAAATGTCCAACCAGGAGGCCTCAGTTAGCCTGCCCAGCTCTCAATCTACCTGATGGCCTAGGATGACCCATTTATGCAGTGATTTATTTGTACTTATAATGCTCTTCACGTGCTTTATCTCACTTCATCTTCACCATCCCTTTGAGATTGTTCTCATTCGCCTCTATTTTGTTGGTGAGGAAACACAGACTCCGAGTGGAAAAGAGACTTGCCCAGGGTTATTCAGCTGGCAAGAGGCAGAGATAGGACTTGAGCACAAGTCTCTACAAAAGTCATGTTCTTTCCCTGGCTCCTCACTGCTAATTCTTTAGAGATAGAAACTTTTTTTTAACATGTTTAATCTTTGAATCCCACACATAAGAATCAATCTGAGAGCATCATAAGAGTTCAGTAAATGTTTTCTGAAAGAATGAATGGGTATGAGCTGTGCCCCATGTTTGTTGTAGATGCCTCTTCCCTCAGACAAGTGTTTACACAGCCTTATGTTACAGATATAAATGAGCATGTTTGCTCTCTCCCTAAGTGGACCATAAATTCCCCAGTGTTAGAAGGGGCCTTCCTCATTCCTGTGGTCCCTACCAGACATGGGCCAAGAGGCAGTCTGGGTAAATGGTTAGGAAAAGAAGGACAAAGATTCCTCAGCATGGTCAGTTCAGTTCAGTTGCTCAGTCGTGTCCGACTCTTTGCGACCCCATGAATCGCAGCACGCCAGGCCTCCCTGTCCATCACCAACTCCCGGAGTTCACTCAGACTCAAGTCCATCGAGTCAGTGATGCCATCCAGCCATCTCATCCTCTGTCATCCCCTTCTCCTCCTGCCCCCAATCCCTCCCAGCATCAGAGTCTTTTCCAATGAATCAACTCTTTGCATGAGGTGGTCAAAGTACTGGAGTTTCAGCTTCAGCATCATTCCCTCCAAAGAAATCCCAGGAGTAAATTTTTTATTTTCTCTCTCAATGGAAGATTATAGTTTTGTTTCACAGAATAAATAGAGCCATAATTTATTATTCACATACTGATATCTTAAACTGTTGACATATATCCCTTTTGTGACTTTCATAAATTATTTCCTCTCTATCACTGAAAAGTCAAATTGGGATGTTGGCAACCACACCCCCTTCTCCATCTCTCCACTGGCTACACGCACCTCAGTGTAGACAAGAATGATTCTCTATGGAATAACATTAGAATTCTCAGAGCCCGTCAATGGGTTGGCAGAGGCTAAATGGATATCCAGATTCACTGAGAATTCCAAGTGCCATGACTCTGGCAAATGGCAAGGGTTGGCACTCTTGGGCACATTCTGAACAGAATTGATGGGTTACCAGGAAGTAGGGAGGGAGGGCTGGGGAAATGCAAGGTTTAATTTCTTTCCCTGGCACCTTGCCAGCCGGATATAACAGCAGTTGCTAATATATTTCAAACAGTAAGTTTCATGCTATGCTGGTGATGTAAAAGCTGGGTTTTTGTCAAACCCTGGGAAGCTAAAATAGTGAATTGTGAGTGAAAGCCTAGGACTGGCATGGTCTAGGTGGACATGTCCACGGGCCCTGACCCCAGCAGCTCCAGCTGGGAGCAGCTCTTCGCCAGCCCTGGCCCAAGGTCCTCCTGCCTGGAGGGAAGTGTCAGAGTGTCTGCCAGGAGCAGCATGTCTCTGAAACCACCAGGCATTTTGAGTCAGCCCTGAAAACTCCTAGGGATTTTGGAAACAAAAAACAAAAGGGCTCAGAAGCAAATAGGCACAGAGCAATCAAGGTTTTTAATAAGCAATGACCTCTCTGTGCACCTCTGACCCATTCCTGGCACATCTGCGGTGTCTTTCCAGGATGTGGGTGGCCCCACCAGGACTTGGTTGATTTGATGGAGATGATGACCAAGCAGGCTGGGCTGACATCTAAGCAAATCAATCTAAGGCATTTCTCTTCCTCCCCCACTAAGACCTAGGGGAAATGTGCCCATAAACTCCTTAATACCACTGAAGAAGGAACCTAAAATAACATGGAGTCAAGGTCAATGGAGAATCCCTCAGATTAGCATCTAATCCTGCCCTTGTGGAAACTATGCCAGTTTCCTGGGGAGAAAAGGGCAGTGATTCAAAGTGATGCAAATGAAGGTTTCCAGCACTGGAGGCACTGAGACGTCTGATGACATTGACAGAAAGATGCTGTGTTCCTACCTCCCACTTCCCTTGTAACGAGGAGCAGAACAGGGGCAGGAAAGGCCATTCAGTGAACAGAAGCCAGAGCCATTGCTATCAGCCTTCATTCAATCTAATCCTAACCTCAGTGCTACTCATCACCAACCCTAACTGAACTGTCATGGGCCCAGGATCTACTGCAATCCATATTAAAAGGCCTTTCTGGGTTTTAGTTCTGGATCTCTTTGCTCCAGCAAAGAAGACATCACTGCATGTGGAAAACATGCAATGTGGGGCACCCCCTGGTATGTAGAAGTTGCCCTGGACCCTTATTAATGCATAGGTCTAGAGCTACCACCATTTGCCAGGAGGTGCCCCTCAAATGAATTACATCAAACAGATGTTGAAATGCACCCTGTGCTCAGTCTCAGTATGATGTCATTATGGTATGAAAGTCCCAACTTCAAAGTAACAAAAGCAACCTTTGGGGGACCACATGGGTTCACACATATGGCTCCACTCCAGGGTCCCTGCCTCTGGGCTCCCAGGGTATCAGAACTAGACCTGAATGCAAAACACACTGGGCCTGCATTTTCTTGGGAAGAGAATTCATTGCTTTTAGCAGATTTTCCAAAGGCAATGTGTCTGTAAAAGTTGAAAATCACTGATGTGCAGGCAGAAACTGCACATCAGTGCAGTTTACACTTATTGTAACAGTTTACACTGTTTGTAAACCAAGTTTACTTGGTTTACAAACAAGCCCAAGGGTCTGGCAGCCCTTCCCAAGTACGGATTGATGTTATGACCTTACATATGGAAGATAAATAAATCAGAAGTTCCCTAGATTTTTACTGTTTTTATAATTTAAGGAAATTACTAAACCTAATCTTCTCACAAGAAATTCCCAGGGTTTGTTTATTGGCCAGTTTATTACAAAGCCTTGTGACTTCACATTTAAATTGCAAATAGCTCTTTTGTGTGGACATTTGATTTGATCTTCAAAAGTCCATGATATTTTTCCATGGTTTTTGGTGGAATTGGTGGCTCCCATCCAGAAATCAATTAGTATACTTGAAATATAATAGATAACAGATAAGTATAATAGTATAATAGGTAAGTAACTAATTTGGTTAAGTGAAAAAAAATGAATAAGTGAATTTGAAGATAGATTTCTTACTGCACTGTAACAACACACATTCAGATGCCTCCAATTATAATGCTTAAGAACTTTGCTTTTTTAAGATTAAATACTCATTGTTGTTTTGTGGCTAAGTCATGTTCAACTCTTTTGTGACCCATGGACTGTACCTGCCGGGCTCCTCTGTCCGTGGAATTTTCCAGGCAAGAATACTGGAGTGGATTGTCATTTCCTTCTCCAGGGGTTCTTCCCAACCCAGGGATCGAACCTGTGTCTCCTGCTTGGCAGGAGGATTCTTCACCACTGAGACACCTGGGAAGCCCATATTCATCATTTATTCATTCATTCCACAAATATTTGTTCAATAACTCACTTAATTCCTGACCAAAAATTCCATGATAATAGGAAGCCTAGAACTATGTCATATTCAACTTTGCGTCTTCCACATTTTCTGGTATATATGAAAGCTCAATAAGTATTTGTTTGGTAAACATAGGAATTCTACTTATCTTTCTTCTTTTTTCCCCCAAGGAAATGCAGAACACATTTAAGCTAAGAATCTGATTTATGTACCCAGTTCTGAAATAACAGTAAATCATCAACAGATAGGATGCTTTGGTGGCCCTTTGGATATTCATAGCACAGACTCGCAAATTTGTAGCAACCCATTCATATGTTACTTCAACACATATCTATTAAGCACCCATCATTATGTACACACCAAGGATACACAGGTAAGCCTGATCTCTGCCAGATGATACATAATTTCAGAAATCTTAATTGATTGTGGGAGGAGGTAAGGGGAGATTAAGAGGCGTGACTGAGGGAAGAGGTGAGGAAAGCTAGGCCAAGTTCCTGCAAACATTCTCAAACATGTGATGTGTAACTGAGATTTAAAAAAACTGAAAGGGACTGAGGGCCAGGCAAAGAGGCAGAGCTGGAGGTGTCACAGGACTCACCCAGGAAAACTCTAGCTCTGGCTGAAAAATCTTCCATCCCCAGCTCTTCAATGAAGATACCTAGAGTCAAAAATCACCTCCACCCTTGGGTCTACTGAAGGCCTAAGAGTAGTTTGAAATGAAGAGATAAAACACCCTGATCTGATTTCACCTCTACCTGCCTCTCCTTTTCTTTCTCAACAATAAGATCCATGGTGAACGATGAGAATGGGCTTGACAGGGGGAATTTTCTTTGAAGAGGAAAAAGCATGTGTGAGGCCTGAAGGTAAGAGATAACTGGTCCCTTAGAGGAACTGAAAGAAACTCAATAAGGGGAGTGGGTAATGAGGCTAGAGAGGCAGGCAGGGGAAAAGTCTGCACAGCCCTGTGGTCCGTGCAAGGAATTTGTCCCAAATCCCAAGAACAAAGGAGTTGGGCTTGAGAGGGATGTGACATCACTCACATTTATACTTTTAAAATATCTTCCTGGCTGCAGAGATTCCATCAGGAAGCACTTGTCCAGCTGAGTAATGATGGTGACCCAGGCTGGGTCGTGGCAAATGTTAAGAAGTAGATGAATTCAGGAAATGTTTAGGAGCTAGAATCCAAAGAGCCTAATGATTCTTAGAGCACAGACTGAGCTCTTTCTATATAACAGGCACAAAGCATCTTATTTAATTCTAACTCTGTGGATTGTCTCTATCATTAGCTCCATTTCTAAAGAAGAAATGGAGACATCAAGTGGAGGAAATTGCAAAAGACCGCCCACTTTGTCAATGGCTGGTCTAAGATGCAGGCCTACACACAAGCTCCCATCCTCCAACCCTGCCCTCTTAATCCTCATGCCCTCCCATTCGGGTGTCTGGATGGAGCAAAAGTGAGAAATGGTGGTGCTAATGTCAAAGTTCAGGTTCTCTGTACACTATTGCTAAATTGAATCTCAGAGACAGAGATTTGGGTGAAGTAGAAAATGATAGTTTTATTACTATACTCCTAGGCAAAGGTGACCACATTGGGCTAATGTTCTTGAAACTGTGTATGTCCTTCCTTGGAGATGGGTTGGTGTTGAGGTAAGTAGGAGTCAACATTATCAACCTTCAGGTCCACCTGGTCTGGGGTTTATTGCTATGAGCAGCAGACCAACATTAACTTCTCCCACCTGGAGGGTTGGGGGGAGGTGGGGTGGTCTCAGCATCTGTAAGTAGCTCAAAGATATTATTGTATGTATTTGTTGATGGGGAATAGGACCTTACCCCAAGGCTGCTCTTGACTGTTTCTCCCTGGTCTCACAACTAGTTAACAACTTCTAGTTAACAACTGCGTGAATCTGCCCATTTGAACTCAGAAAAGGTCATGGAGGCTTAATGAAGGCTGTTCCCTGTAATCTAAGAAATCGGGGACACAGAACAGCTTTGTGCCTAGGAGGCTTACAGAGCCCTTGTGTGCATCAGTGACATTTATGGAGGTGGAAAACATAAAAGGATTCACGAATTTGGGTGGGAATAAAGTTACGTGTTCAGTTTTCAGCGTGCGTGTGAGATCTCCAAATGGAAACAAGCAGTAAGTAGGCTGGACTCAGGACACAGGTTTGGTGGTAGGCAAGGTAAACACACAGATGAGACTCATCAGCACATCAGCGATGATTACACTTCATAGGCTTCCTCCCTGAGAATGATGTTGAGTGTGGGAACAAACTTCAAAGTGCAGAAGAAATGAGAAAATGCCAGTGGTAATGAGCCTGATTTGGCCAGGGCTCTGGGACCTCCTGGAATGTGTCCTAGTAAGCTCATCCAACTCTGCGCCTGGGTCTTGCCCATTAGCACTCAAAAGGTGTGTTGTCAGGCCCCAGGCACTATGGAAGCTCAGCCTTCCAGCCATTGGCGCCTGCTTTGCAACAATGCCACGGGAGCTGCTTTAATACTGATTAACTCCTCCTTTTATTAATTTTTTACAAATTTAGTCATTTTAATTGGAGGCTAATTACTTTACAATAGTGTAGTGGTTTTGCCAGACATTAGTCACATTTCCACACTGCCTGCCAAACAGTAACAGACAGGTAATGTACTGTGTCATTAGCACATCCCTGTCTATTTAAAAACCTCCAGAGAAACAAGCAGATGAGCCTTGGAGTTAGCTCAGCGGTGGTATTATTGCTTGGCTAATTATAAACAGCATTCTCAGAATTCTAGAAAACATGAAGCGGGGCACAGCCCCTATCTGCCCTGAGGAGCCAGGAGTAGCTGCTGAAACATACCAACTCAACACTCAACACACGGGGAGTTAAAATGGGATAAGACAGCTTGGCACAGCTGTGAATCCAGAAATAGGGCACAGTGTGTCAGTCCAGGGACCCTCTTCTGGTGTCTGACCCTTTGTCTCCTCCCCCCATGAATCAGGGCTGGCCTGGTGTGGCCAGTAGAATGCAGCAGAAGTGCATGATTTTCAAAGCTCCAGTCTTTCCTGATGATGAATAACACTGCAGGTTCCACTTTGGTCTCTTGCGTAGCTCACTCAGACCGTGGTCATGCTCACCACATTGTGAAGACACACAAGCAGCCCTGTGGAGAGGCCCATGTGCTCTGGGAATTCAGACCCCCTGCCAACAGCCAGTCAGCACCAACTTGCCAGTCATGTAAGTGAGACATTTGATGTTCCAGCCTCAGTCAAGCCTTCAGATGATGTGGCCACAGCTGACATCTAACCGGAACTTTATAAAAAACCACCAAGCTAGAGGCACCCGACCAAGCTAGTCTCAAATTCCCTACCAACAATAATTGCTAGAGATAATAAATAAATATTATTGTCTCAAGTCACTGAGTTTTTATGTGATTTGTTACATTGGCTAACTCAGTTGGTTAGAACTGGGTCCAGGGTAGGGAAAGAATATCAACTGAACCCCCACTCTGTCTCAGGAACTTATATATATGATCTCATTTAATCCTCACAGCATCCTAATGAGATAGATATGAGTTCTATTTTATAGATGAAAAATATCAAGGCACCAAGTATAAAAGATTGCAAAGCTTGCCCACGCCCAGTCCCATAACTGGAAAATGCAGAACCAGGGTTTGAATCCTGACTTGCCTACCTTCAAAGCTTCAGCTGTTTTTATCACCATCTTCTTCTGTCCTTGAAAATAAGCAGCCTCAGACTCTGGCTCTAGCTCTGCCACTGAATATCTCAGTGATTTGGAGAAATTTTTCATTCCCCTAGGCTCATTTTCTCTCCTGTAAAGTGGGAGAATCAGTCTTTAGCCTCTGAGGTCTCAGCACTAATATTCTTTGACCCTCTGGTCCCATATCACTACATCTACCTTCCTTCTAGGACAGGTTGTTCTCAAAGACTTCCCTCTGGCTCTTCCCCATCTCCTTGAAGAGTTGGCTTCAATTGTAGCAAAAGGGTCTTAGGTTAGACTTAAGAAATCTTTGGGAGTTCTAAGAAACCCAAGTTACCAAGAAAACACAAGAAATTTGCTTCCCTGAGACTTTTCAAAACAATGTAAATAACAGTCTGTCTAGGAACTCTTAAACTACCTGGACAAATTAGAAAGAAATGAAGCTAAGTTTAAGAGAAACCAGGTAATGAGCTTTTAGTCATTTCTATCTTGCACATACTATCTTCAGGAGAACTATGGAATGAATAAATAAATAATGGTCCTTTTCCCTTGTGTCAGTGGAAATGAGCTGGTGTGACATGAGCAAGTTATTTAACCATTCTGAGCCTCAATTTCCTTATCTGTAAATAGTAACTGATTTAAAAGGATTGTAATAATTATAAAACACAATGATGCATATTAAGCCCTTAGCAGAATCTCTGGAAGATAGAGTGCTGTTGGTTGTTGCTGAGTCGCTCAGTCATGTCCAACTCTGCAACCCCATGGACTGCAGCATTCCAGGCTTCCCTGTCCTTCACCACCTCCTGGAGCATGCTCAAACTCATGTCAGTTGAGTCAGTGATGCCATCTGACTATCTCATCCTCTGTCATCCACTTCTCCTCCTGCCTTCAATCTTTCCCAGCACCAGGGTCTTTTCTAATGAGTTGGCTTTTTGCATTAAGTGGCCATAGTATTGGAGTTTCAATTTCAGCATCAGTCCTTCCAGTGGATATTCAAAATTGATTTCATTTAGGATTGACTGGTTTGATCTCCTTTCAGTCCAAGGGACTCTCAAGAGAAAGTGGAATAGAACTAGAGGAATCAACCTTCCTGACTTCAGACTATACTACAGAGCTACAGTCATCAAGACAGTATGGTACTGGCTCAAAGACAGAAATATAGATCAGTAGAACAAAATAGAAAGCTCAGAGATAAATCCACGCACCTTTGGACACATTATCTTTGACAAAGGAGACAAAAATATACAATGGAGAAAAAACAATCTCTAACAAGTGAGACTGGGAAAACTGGTCAACCACCTATAAAAGAATGAAACTAGAACTCTTTCTAACACCATACACAAAATTAAACGCAACATGGATTAAAGATCTAAATGTAAGACCAGAAAGTATAAAACTCTTAGAGGAAAACACAAGCAGAACCCTCTTTAGCATAAACTACCACAAGATCTTCTATGGCCCACCTCCCAGAGTAATGGAAATAAAAATAAGCAAATGGGACCTAATTAAACTTAAAAGCTTTTGCACAACGAAGGAAACTATAAGCAAGATGAAAAGGCAACCTTCAGAATGGGATAAAATAATAGCAAATGAAACAACTGACAAAGAATTAATCTCCAAAATATGCAAGCAGCTAAAGCAGCTCATACCATAAAAATGAACAACCCAATCACAAAGTGGGCCAAAGAACTAAACAGACATTTCTCCAAAGCAGACATACAGATGGATAATAAACACATGAAAAGATGCTCAGCATCACTCATTATTCAAGAATTGCAAATCAAAACATGAGGTATCATCTCACACTGGTCAGAATGCTGCTGCTGCTGCTGCTGCTGCTGCTGCATCGCTTTAGTCGTGTCCGACTCTGTGCAAATGGCCACCATCAAAAAGTCTACAAACAATTAATGCTGGAGAGCATGTGAAGAAAAGGGAGCTCTCTTATACTTTTGGTGGGAATGCAAACTGGTACAGCCACTATGGAGAACAGTGTGGAGATTCTTTAAAAAACTGGAAATAGAACTGCCATATGACCTAGCAATCCCACTGCTGGGCATACACATCAAGGAAACCATAATTGAAAGAAACCCCAATGTTCATCACAGCACTGTTTACAATAGCTAGGACATGGAAGCAACCTAGATGTCTATCAGCAGATGAATGGGTAAGGAAGTTGTGGTAGATGTACACAATGGAATATTACTAAGCTACAAAAAAGAATGCATTTGAGTCAGTTCTAATGAGGTGGATGAAACTGGAATCTATTATACAAAGTGAAGTTAGTCAGAAAGAGAAACACCAATACAATATATTAAAAGATGGTAACAATGATCCTATATGCAGGGCAGCAAAAGACACACAGATGTAACGAACAGACTTTTGGACTCTGTGGGAGAAGGCGAGGGTGGGATGATTTAAGAGAATAGCATTGAAACATGTATATTAACATATGTAAAATAGATGACCAGTGAAAGTTTGATGCATGAAGAAGGGCCCTCAAAGCCAGTGCTCGGGGACAACTCTGAGGGATGGGGTGAGCAGGGAGTTGGGAGGGGGGTTCATGATGGGGAGACATATGTACACCCATCACTGATTCATGTCAATGTATGGCAAAAAAACACCACAATATTGTAAAGTAACTATCCTCCAATAAAAATAAATTAATTATTTTTTAAAAAAAAAGAGAGACTCTCAAGAGTCTTCTCAAACACCACAGCAAAAAGGCAACAATTTTTTAGCACTCAGCCTTTTTTATGGTCCAACTCTCACATCCATGCATGACTACTGCAAAAACCATAGCTTTGACTATACGGACTTTTGTTGACTAAGTCTCTGCTTTTTAATATTCTGTCCAGGTTTGTCATAGCTTTTCTTCCAAGAAGCAAACGTCTTTTGATTTGGTGGCTACAGTCACAATCTGCAGTAATTTTGGAGCTGAAGAAAATAAAGTCTGTCACTGCTTCCATTGTTTCCCCATCTATTAGCCATGAAGTGATAGGACCGATTGCCATGATCTTAGTTTTTCGAATGTTGAGTTGTAAGCCAGATTTTTCACTCTCCTCTTTCACCTTCATCAAGAGGCTCTTTAGTTCCCCTTCACTTTCTGCCATAAGGGTGGTGTCATCTGCATATCTGAGGTTATTGATAATTCTCCCAGAAATCTTGATTTAGGCTTGTGCTTCATCTAGCCCAGCATTTCACATGATGTACTCTGCATAGAAGTTAAATAAGCAGGGTGAAAATGCACAGCCTTGACATATTCCTTTCCTAATTTAGAACCAGTCCATTGTTCCATGTCTAGTTCTAACTATTGCTTCTTGACCTGCATAAAGATTTCTCAGGAGGCAGGTGAATTGGTCCAGTATGCCCATCTCTTGAAGAATTTTCCAGTTTGTGTGATCCACACAGTCAAAGGCTTTAGCATTGTCAATGAAGCAGAAGCAGATGTTTTTCTGGAATTCTGTTGCCTTTTCTATGATCCAACTGATAGTGGAAATTTGATCTCTGGTTCCTCTGCCTTTTCTAAAACCAGCTTGAACATCTGGAAGTTCATGATTCACATACTGTTGAAGCCTGGCTTGGAGAATTTTGAATATTACTTTGTTAGCATGTAAAATGAGTGCATTGTGCAGTTTGAACATCCTTCAGCATTGCTCTTTGGGGTTAGAATGAAAGCTGACCTTTTCCAGTCCTGTGGTCACTGCTGAGTTTTCCAAATTTGCTGGCATATTGAGTGCAGCACTTTAACAGCATCATCTCTCAGGACTTGAAATAGCTCAACAGGAATTTCATCACCTCATCCACACCATTTCTGTCCTTTATTGTGCCCATCTTTGCATGAAATGTTCCCTTGGTATCTCTAATTTTCTTGAGGAGATCTCCAGTCTTTCCCATTCTATTTTTTTCCTCTATTCCTTTGTATTGGTCACTTAGGAAGGCTTTCTTATTTCTCCTTGCTATTCTTTGGAATTCTGCATTCAGATGGGTATATCTTTCCTATTCTCCTTTGCCTTTCACTTCTCTTCTTTTCTCAGTAAGTCCTCTTCAGACAATCATTTTGCCTTTCTTTTTCTTGAGGATGGTCTTGATCACTGTCCCCTGTACAATGTCATGAACCTCCGTCCATACATCTTCAGGCACTCTCAGATCTAATCCCTTGAATCTACTTCTCACTTCCACTGTATAATCATAAGGGATTTGATTTAGGTCATACTGCATGGTCTAGTGGTTTTCCCTGCTGCTGCTGCTAAGTCACTTCAGTCATGTCTGACTCTGTGTGACCCCATAGACAGCAGCCCACCAGTCTCCCCCATCCCTGGGATTCTCCAGGCAAGAACACTGGAGTGGGTTGCCATTTCCTTCTCCAATGCATGAAAGTGAAAAGTGAAAGTGAAGTTGCTCAGTCATGTCCAACTCTTAGCGACCCCATGGACTGCAGCCTTCCAGGCTCCTCCATGCATGGGATTTTCCAGGCAAGGGTACTGGAGTGGGGTGCCATTGCCTTCTCTGAGTGGTTTCCCCTACTTTCTTCAATTTAAGTCTGAATTTTGAAATAAGGAGTTCATGATCTGAGCCATAGTCAGCTGCTGCCAGTCTTGTTTTTGCTGACTGTATAGAGCTTCTGCATCTTTGGCTGCAAAGAATATAATCAATCTTATTTTGGTATTGACCATCTGGTGATGTCTATGTGCAGTCATCTCTTGTGTTGTTGGAAGAGTGTGTTTGCTTTAACCAGTGTGTTCTCTTGGCAAAACTCTGTTCGCCTTTTCCCTGCTTCATTTTGTATTCCAAGGCCAAATTTGCCTGTTACTCAAGTTAACACTTGACTTACTACTTTTCCATTCCAGTCCCCTATGATGAAAAGGACATTCTTTTTTTGGTGTTAGTTCTAGAAGGTCTTGTAGGTCTTCATAGACCCATTCAACTTCAGCTTCTTTGGGATTAGTGGCTTGGGCATGACTTTGATTACTGTGATATTGGATAGATTGTGCTCAATAGCATGTATACAATGGAATATTACTCAGCTCAGTTGTATCCGATTCTTTGCAACCCCATGGACTGTAGCCCACCAGGTTCTCCTGTCCATAGAATTCTCCAGGCAAGAGTACTGGAGTGGGTAGCCATTCCTGATCCAGGGATTGAACCCGTGTCTTCTGCATTGCAGGCAGATTCTTTATCATTGATCCACAAGGGAAGACCTGTTAAAAGAATGAAATAATCCACTTGTAGCAATGTGGATGGATCTGGATACTATCATATCAATATTAAGTGAAGTTAGAAAGGGAGAAACAAATATCATGTGAAGTCACTTATATGTGAAATATAAAAAAGATGATACAGATGAACTTATTTACAAAACAGAAAGACTTAGACCCACAGACTTAGAGAATGAATTTATTTTTACCAGTGGGAAGGAATAGATAGGTACTTTGGGATTGACATGTATACACTGCTATATTTTAAATAGATAACCAACAGGGAGCTACTGTGTAGCACAGGGAACTCTGCTCAGTATTCTATAATAGCCTAAATGGGGAAAGAATTTGAAAAAGAAAAGATATATGTTTATGTATAACTCAATCACTTTGCTGTACATCTGAAACTAACACAAATTTATTAATCAAGTATACTCCAATATAAAATAAATATTTTTTAAAAAGAATGACTATATTAATTCAACAGAGATGAAGAATACTCTGCTATTGACAGTTGGAATGTGGGTTTTTTCTGTTCCTATGAACCCTTGAAAAGCACTGGCATGTGTGGAAGGGGAGTGAATTTTGGAAGGAGAAGACCAGATATAGACATAACAATGCCTCTCACCTCTCAAGATGCTTAATCTTTGCCTTGGCAGCCCCTCTTCACTGGAGTTCTCTTGCTCCAACCCTCACTTTTGCCATGTTTCATCCCAAGACTCCACCAATGCACTTAAGTGACACCCAGTCCTATTAAGGAAAAGGTCGTGGCCCCACTTCTCTCTATTTCCATCTTCTCCTGGATCTCGGTTTGGTGATTCTGACCTATCCTGTTTGTTCTCCAGCATTTTCAGATGACTTCTTCCCTTCCTTTTCCTTCCCTCCCTTCCTCCATTCTTTTCTTATTTCCTTCCTTCCTTCTTTCCATCCTCTCTGCCTTTATATACTCATGTTAGGCCTCATGAAAAGGAAGCAGACACAGGACACAGCAGGCTCCCAGTTGACTGGGAGCGACATTAATACAGAAGAGTCACAGATGTCAGTCTGTAAATTAAATTTGTGTATGAGGTGTCTCTGGTGTAAACCAATCATTGTAATCCAGTGTAATAATAAGGGTTAAAATAAAATAAGTAGAAGCAGAGATGAGGGGATGGTAATCCCACCTGAGGACATTAAGGAAAGTTTTGAGTGAAAAGTTTTGGTGCATAAAGAAATATTTTCCAGCTACCGGGAAAACTGTGCCATGTAAAGCACTTAAGTTTTCATGACTATTCTTTAACTGAAGCACTCCTAAACCCCACAGAAGTATTTGTAGATATCATTTAAGTTTAGGGAACACTGGTGGAGCTACAAATTGTCAGGCAGTAGGCTAGACACAACTGATAATTCCACATGCATAACAGAATGACTGGTGACAAGACATAGCTTTTGTTGTGTTGAATTATTCTTTATAAAGATAAATATTGGTCCCTGGACCAGAACATTCCAGACACCAAAAACAATCTACAAGGAAAGGCTGATAGTTTTGCTATGCAGAACATTGCAAGCTCCTGCTGCTCACATGATGGGACTTTTTCATTTTCTTTCAGAACATTCTCATCTGTCTTTCCAGGCTTCTCATCCTTCTTATGAGCAAAAAGAGAGAGAATAAATCTCTTATTTTAAAACTGATTTCACTTACGTGGTTTAAGATGGATTTTTTAAAAATAGAGGATCTGATGTGTACCTAATTGGGGGACAAACATCTTACATCTCTCCCCTGGTCAGTGGGGCTAATTCTGTTGGCCCAGCTTCAAGGTCACAATTAGACTCAGATCCTGAGGAGGAAGAGGAAGCCTCAAGTCCAGCTCTGCAAGTCATCTGTATGATTGATGGCTTCCCCACACCTACACATTGTCTAGTAGGGAGTAGATGCTCAGTGATTGTTGAATCGAGCACCTCTAAATTTTCTCTACACCTGAAAAATGGGCATAAAAGTTGTTGTGCATGCTTGCTCAGTCACTTCAGTGTGTCTGACTCTTTGCAACTCTGTAGACTGCTATTGTGAGGATAAATTAAACAAGATAGAGCAGGTGACAAAGCTTTGTAAACGGTAAAGAGAAAAATATATCTCAAAGTGACTTGAATCCATATATAGTCAGGTCAACTTTGAATTAGCTTCCTTATCTCCAAATTGGATATGAGATTTCTGGCTTAAAGTGAGACTGTTTGTTGTGGTTGCTTTTTGGTTTGTTTTTATTAACTTTGGTGAGGTTCCTGGTATTTTTTGTTGGGGGAATATTGAAGGAAATAGCATACTCTTTAGAGCCAAATGAAATGAATAGAAAACAAATCATCTCCACTGACAATCTTAGTGAGGACTAATGAAAAACAAGGGTCATCTTTGATCCAATGATTATATTTTCTCCCTCGGCCTAACCTGATTGTATTATTGAATGTTCTGGAGCCCTCCTCAGTTATTTAACTATCATAACCCTTTACTTATGAGCTTCAAGATGTAATTATAGTCTCCTCCCCTTAATGAAATGAGAGCCTTTAACTGAGTTAGCCCATCAACAGCCCATGATGAAGCCTGACAGATCCCTTTTTGGACTACATACTCTTGATAACATTAATGTCAAGGCCCTTTCCTCTCTCCAGGCTCACTTTCCTGTGCTGGGTGAGTGATAACAAAGCATTTATGACATCTTTAGGGTCAGAATGGAATTAGTACCACTTATGGGTCTGCCTCATAGAGACTCATACTAGATCTGAAATCTTGGAAAATTCTTTGCATGGGCTGAGCTTCAGGAATCAGTCTTCTGAGAAGGCAGATATAAATGATCTGATCTGGAGACAGGCGGGAGGCAGGAGGCTGAGTGGTACCTTCCTCGAGTTCCCCTGGGAGATGTATGTAGGTGGCTGCTACATTATGTAGCTGGTAAAGCTGAAAGTCCCTTTTATGAATGAAAAGTCCTGAAGTGGCCACCAATCAGGAGCCAGGTTCCTAAAAGGGCTGGTAAAGTGAATAGATTTCCCAACCTTGGGCTTGAGAATATTTGCTAATTTCAGAGGGTTTTAAAGCTTCCAGGCTGTAGTGAGACAAAATTTGATCGAGATGGACTCATAAAACCTGCCTACCTTTGTTTGGAAGCTCGAGGAGCTGTGAGGGTGAAACACAGGTGAACCACCCCTCGTAGTGACCATGGCTCAGCTTCTAAGCATCTCAGCCCCTGAAACTGGGTGAAGATAACCCCTGATTGACTGGGCCACCAGGGGCCTCAAAGAAGCAAACAAAAAGCCTCACTGGAGGCAGAGAACAAAAACAAAATTAGATAAAGGCATTATCAGACAAATGAAACTGAGAGTTTACCACAAGCAGACCTCCACTACAGGAACCTTAACATGAGTGTTTTAAGTAGAAGAAAAATTATCCCATGTGGAATGATATAGCTGTAGGAAAAAATGAAGAGAACAGAAAAGAGAAAACGTATGTGTGATATTGGCTATGTAAACCAATAAAAATGTGTCTTATGGAGCATAAGATATATATGTTGAAATATGCAACGACTATGGCAGATATCAGAAGGGGATACAAGAATTTACTAATACCCAAGATCTTTGGATTTTTCAAGAAAATTTCAAAAATACCAATTAACTGTGGGCTATGATGAGTCAGGATGCATATTACAGTCTCTTAGGTAACCAATAAAAGGACAATAATAGTGTATAACTGTTCATCTAATAAAAGAGGGAGATGAATTTTAAAACTCAATCCAAAAAAAGAGAAAAGGGGTGCAGGGAAAGGAACTTAAAGCAGGTGAGATGAAGAAAAGCACAGAGTAAGATGGGAGATTTAAACCTAAACATGCCAATGATTACATTAAGCATAAGTAGACTCAATGCTCTGATTAAAAGGCAAGATTATCAGCTTGAGTATAAAAACAAAACAGAGTCATGTGCTCTTTACAGGAGACACACATACAAGAAAAGGAAACAGAGAGGTTGGCAGGAAAATGAAAAAGAAAGATAGGCCATATAAATGCTAGCTCAAATAAAGCTGGTGAGCTCTATCCACTACAGACTTTATGTCTAAAAGGCATTACTAGAGATTAAGAGAAGACTTCATTATGATAAAAAGTTTAATTCACTGAAAAGATATGTCACATTCATGATCTCTGAAGAAGATTTAGCTTCAGGACCAGGGACCAGCCTTGATCAATCAAGAGCTTTTGTGCAGCAGAGTTTCATTAAAGTATAAAAGGGACAGAGTAAGCTTCTGACACACACATCAGAAGGGGGATGGAGAGTGCCCCCTCGCTAGTCTAAGCAAGGGAGCTGTATACTTTTTAATTGGTTATTACAATAAATCACAAGAATGTCTCAAAGTTGCAAAGATCTTACTAGACCCACTCCCACAATTTACATTTTAAGATGACAGGATTCTGTTCAGATCAGTTCAGTTGCTCAGTCGTATCCAACTCTTTGAGACCCCATGGGCTGCAGTAGGCCAGGCTTCCCAGTCCATCACCAACTCTGGAGTTCACCCAAACTCATGTCCATTGAGTCAGTGATGCCATCCAGCCATCTCATCCTCTGTTGTCCCCTTCCCGTGCCTTCAGTCATTCCTAGCATCAGGGTCTTTTCCAATGAGTGAGTTCTTCCCATCAGGTAGCCAAATTATTGGAGTTTCAGCTTCAACATCAGTCTTTCCAATAAATATTCTGGAATGATTTCCTTTAGGATTGAATGGTTGGATCTCCTTGCAGTCCAAGAGACTCTCCAGAGTCTTCTCCAACACTACTGTTCAAAAGCATCAGTTCTTCAGCACTCAGCTTTCTTTATGGTCCAACTCTCACATCCATATATGACCACTGGAAAAACCATAGCATTGACTAGACGGACCTTTGCTGACAAAGTAATGTCTCTGCTTTTTAATATGCTGTCTAGGGTGGTCATAGCTTTTCTTCCACACAGCAAGCATCTTTTAATTTCATGGCTGCAGTCACCATCTGCAGTGATTTTGGAGCCCAAAAAATAAAGTCTGTCACTGTTTGCATTGTTTCCCCATCTATTTGCCATGAAGTGATGCCATGATCTTGGTTTTATGAATGCTGAGTTTTAAGCCAACTTTTTCACTTTCCTCTTTCACTTTTATCAAGAGGTTCTTCAGTTCTTCTTCACTTTCTGCCATAAGGGTGGTGTCATCTGCATATCTGAGGTTATTGATATTTCTCCCAGCAATCTTGATTCCAGCTTGTGCTTCCTCCAGCCCAGCATTTCTCATGATGTTCTCTGCATATAAGTTAAATAAGTAGGGTGACAACATACAGCCTTGATGTACTCCTTTCCTGATTTGAAACCAGTCTGTTGTTCCATGTCCAGTTCTAACTGCTGCTTCTTGACCTGCATACAGATTTCTTAGGAGGCAGGTCAGATGGTCTGGTATTCCCATCTCTTTCAGAATTTTCCACAGTCTGTTGTGATCCACATAGTCAAAGGCTTTGGCATAGTCATTAAAGCAGAAGTAGATGTTTTTATGGAACTCTCTCACTTTTTCAATGATCCAACAGATGTTGACAATTTGATCTCTGGTACCTCTGCCTTTTCTAAATACAGTTTGAACATCTGGAAGTTTATGGTTCATGTACTGTTAAAGCCTGGGTTGGAGAATTTTGAGCATTACTTTCCTAACGTGTGAGATGAGTGCAATTGTGCAGTAGTTTGAACATTCTTTGGCATTGTCTTTCTTTAGGATTGGAATGAAAACTGACCTTTTCCAGTTCTGTGGCCACTGCTGAGTTTTCCAGATTTGCTGGCATATTGAGTGCAGCACTAATAGCATCATCTTTTAGGATTTGAAACAGCTCAACTGGAATTCCATCACCTCCACTAGCTTTGTAGCGATGCTTCCTAAGGCCCACTTGACTTCACATTCCAGGATGTCTGGCTCTAGGTCAGTGATCACACCATCGTGGTTATCTGGGTCATGAAGATCTTTATTGTATAGTTCTGTGTATTCTTGCCACCTCTTCTTAATATCTTCTGCTTCTGTTAGGTCCATACCATTTCTGTCCTTTATTGAGCCCATCTTTGCATGAAATGTTCCCTTGGTATCTCTAATTTTCTTGAAGAGCTCTCTAGTCTTTCCCATTCTACTGTTTTCCTCTATTTCTTTGCATTGATCACTGAGGAAGGCTTTCTTATCTCTCCTTGCTGTTCTTTGGAACTCTGTATTCAAATAGGTATCTTTCCTTTTCTCCTTTGAATTTCACTTCTCTTCTCTTCGCAGCTATTTGTAAGGCCTCCTCAGACAACCATTTTGCATTTTTGCCTTTCTTTTTCTTGAGGATGGTCTTGATCACTGCCTCCTGTACAATGTCATGAACCTTCGTCCATAGCTCTTCAGGCACTCTGTCTATCAGATCTAATCCCTTGAATCTCTTTGTCATTTCCAGTGTATAGTCGTAAGAGATTTGATTTCAGTCATACCTGAATGGTCTAGTGGCTTCCCCTTCTTTCTTCAATTTAGGTCTGAATTTGGCAATAAGGAGTTCATGATCTGAGCCACAGTCAGCTTCTGGTCTTATTTTTGCTGACTGTATAGAGTTTTTCCATCTTTGGCTGCAAAGAATATAATCAGTCTGATTTCAGTGTTGACCATCTGGTGATGTCCATATGTAGAGTCTTCTCTTGTGTTGTTGGAAGAGTGTGTTTACTATGATCAGTGCATTCTCTTGGCAGAACTCTATTAGCTTTTGCCCTGCTTCATTCTGTACTCCAAGGCCAAATTTGCCTGTTACTCCAGGTATTTCTTGACTTCCTACTTTTCCTACTCCCATAATATATATTATAAGATAACAGGATTAGTCAGAAAGTTTTCAAGGAGAAACTGTCCTCAAGCAGGATACATTGTTGTTATAGAATCCTTAGTATAGAGTTTAAACTGAGTTGTCTTGTTGTGTAACCATCAGCTCCAGGCTTAAAGGAAAAAACAAACAAACAAACAAAAACATTTTATGTGGCTACCCCAGTGGTAATGTATGGATGCGAGAGTCGGACTGTGAAGACAGCTGAGCGCCAAAGAATTGATGCTTTTGAACTGTGGTGTTGGAGAAGACTCTTGAGAGTCCCTTGGACTGCAAGGAGATCCAACCACTCCATTCTAAAGGAGATCAGCCCTGGGATTTCTTTGGAAGGAATGATGCTAAAGCTGAAACTCCAGTACTTTGGCCACCTCATGAGAAGAGTTGACTCATTGGAAAAGACTCTGATGCTGGGAGGGATTGGGGGCAGGAGGAGAAGGGGACGACAGAGGATGAGATGGCTGGATGGCATCACCGACTCGATGGATGTGAGTCTGAGTGAACTCCGGGAGATGGTGATGGACAGGGAGGCCTGGTGTGCTGCGATTCATGGGGTCGCAAAGAGTCGGACATGCCTGAGCGACTGAACTGAGCTGAAGACTAAGGAATGTAGGAAAAAAAAAATGTCCTTTTTCTCCTCCTTGAGAACTCCAGACCCCTATCTCCTCACTGGGGACCCTGGACTTCTTATCAACCTGCCTAGAAGTTGACTCCCTCAGATATACCACCTTGAAAATTTTACATATTTAATAATATAGTCTCAAAATAAATGAAGAAAAACCTGAATTACTAAGGGAATAAACAAATCTATAAAAACAAGAGGAAAATTTAAATATACCTCACTCAGAAATTGAGAGAACAAGCAGACAAAAATCAGTAAGGATGTAGAAAATCTGAACAATGCATATAACAAGCCTGACCTAATTGACATATTTAGAACACTGCACCCAGCAACCAAAAATTCTACATTCTTTTCAAGCACCCTCAGAACACTTTAGCCATATGTTAAGCAAGTCTCAACATAGTTCCAAGAATAGAAATCAAACTATATTTAACCACTGTGCAATTAAGCCAGGTATCAATAACAAAAAAATAACTAGAAGTATCTTTTTGTTCAGAAATTAAGAACCTCACTATCTAAATAACTAATGAGGAAATAATTATGAAAATTAGAATATAGTTTAAATAACAATAAAAAAATATTATATATTCAAACTTGCTGCTAAGTCACTTCAGTCGTGTCCGGCTCTGTGTGACCCCATAGACCACAGCCCACCAGGTTCCCCCATCCCTGGGACTCTCCAGGCAAGAACACTGAAGTGGGTTGCCATTTCCTTCTCCAACGCATGAAAGTGAAAAGTGACAGTGAAGTTGCTGAATCGTGTCCGACCCTCAGCAACCTCATGGATTGCAGCCTTCCAGGCTCCTCCGTCCATGGGATTTTCCAGGCAGGAGCACTGGAGTGGGGTGCCATTGCCTTCTCCAATATTGAAACTTGGATTCAACTAAATTATTAATGTATCAGAAAAGGAGCTGAAAATCAATAAATTCTCAATCATGTTTTACAAACTTTTCTTCTCAAAAAGCCTCCCTCTTCCTAATTTCCTGAGCCAGACTTCACACCTGCTAAATAAACTAACTTCTCCCCAGGGCTGAATCCATCATTTCCTGAATCTCATTTCTTTTTCTTTCTTAGTGGGCTTCCCAGGTGGTGCTAGTGGTAAAGAATCTGCCTCCAATGCAGGAGACGTAAGAGATGTGGGTTCGATCCGTGGATTGGGAAGATCTCCTGGAGAAAGGCATGACAACCCACTCCAGTATTCTTGCCTACAGAAATCCCATGGACAGAGGAGCCTGGTGGGCTACAGTCCATAACACTTTTCTTTCTTAGCTTATGCCTTTATTTAGATGGTAGTGCATTCTCAAACAACTTTCTGAGAGAACATGATGGGAGATAATATTCCCCAGTTCTTAAAAGTATAAAAATAATTCTATCCTTACATTTGACTTGTCCAGGTATAGGACTTCAGGATAAAATTCTTTTTCTCTCAGAACATTTCCTGAAGACATTTCTTGATGAACTACCAAAGTACAAGGTTACTGATAAGAAAGTTGATACTAGTTTTTTAAAATACCTTTTCTTTCTTTCTTTCTTTCTTTCTTTCTTTAGCCGCATCATGCAGCACGTGGAATCTTAGTTCCTTGGCCAGGGATCGAACCCATGCCCCCTGCATCGGAAGTGCAGAGTCTTAACTACTGGACCACCAGGGAAGTCCCCAGGATGTTTCTTTTTTCCTTGTACACATTCTGTTTTTGTTTGTTTTATTTTCAGAAGCTTTTAGAAGCATCCTTGAGATTTGAATTTCACATTCATACGTCAAGATTTGGGTCAATTTGCACTGATTGTGTTGAAATACAATAGGCTCTTTCAACGAGGAGATTTTGCTCTTTGACTCTAGGAATTTGCTTCTATTATTTCTTGGGCAATTTTCTCTCCCCAATTTTATCTGTTTTCCTTTTGTAGGACTCATTATTAGTCAGATGTTGAACTTCCTATATTGATCTGCCATGTAGATCATTTAATTTCTTTAAAGATAATTGCCATTTTTGTTTCTGTTTTTTTGTTTGTTTGTTTGTTTACCTGAGTTGAGGGAATATGTAGGTGACTTGATTGTATTCAGTGTGGGGAGTGAGGAAGAGATTGATGGTTCTACTCGCAATTTCAATTACTTCCTCTCTTTACAGCCCCTCATACTACCACCCCCTCCAGTTATACTTGATGTCCTTGTTCCAGTGCCTGTTTTGCCTCTAAGTTTTCTTCTTCGTTGCTGTCTCTCCTTTTCTCTACCTCACCAGTATCACTCTTCACCTATTTTCCATCTTTCAGAAAGTGTTGAAAATTTTCATTCTCTTCATTGAATAGAGATTATAATTTTTTTGAAAGTTTACAATTATCTTAAGGGTTTTGGGAGAGAGGTGGTAAATCTATGTGCTCCATCTCCTGTCTTTACTTGGAAGCTCACCTTTTGTTTCCTTAGCTGTCTACCCACTGTAAGGCAGTAAACAAAGGGCCACCTTCTGTTTTTTCATCTCTAGTTTTAGTGCCTGACACAAACATCCTAACCATCATTGTTTAAACAATTGTTGAATAGAATTGCCTACTGCATATTAGGCATGTTCAGTCACTCTAGGACAATTGCTAAGTCCTTAAGTAACCTATAAAGATACGCCTACAATAACCTTTGTCCAAACTAAAGTTAGGATAAAATTTCTGACAAACTCCAGTGCCTTGAATGAGGACCAAATAGGTGAATGTTTTAAATCTAGATGATCCTTCAGAAATCTGGGGCTCAGGGTTAACCTACTACTCTGTTAAATCTCCAGCGTCTACTTACAAGAAACCCTTTTAGTGTTGCTTTTTTTTCTTGATGATGAATGAAGTTAGAAGAAATGTCACCTATCGCAATCCTGAGGCTATTAGGGATTTTCTAAGTTGAAAGCAAGAACGTCTCTTCAGAGTGAATAACTGCTGAGTATTGTTCCAGATGTTGCCACTCCTTTTCTGAGTTGATAAAGCCTCGAGATTTTGATCAATGAATTAGGAGGTTTTCCCTTTTATCAATGATTTAGAACCTGCCTTGTGGCTGATGAAAGAGTTTAATTCACAGAGGATTGATTTTCTAGTTATTTACCAGGAAGCAGTCATTCGACTCCCAGAAAGAATGATAGCTCATTTTTCTTCCTTTGTCTGAGCTGGCCAGTAACCTGGGAGAACCAGAGCAGCCCAGATTGAAAGCTTAGACTAGCAGTGTGTACTTAACTCGAAGAGACTTAGAGAAAGTACATCTTTGAATGTTCTGAGACACTAAAAGCCCAGTGAAAGTATTACAAATAAAGTCATGTGGGTCAGAATCTGTATCTCTGGCTGTGTCTCTTGGTACAGATATTCCATGGCAGAGTGATAAAAGCAAGGGCTTTTGAGTCATGCAGGCTCATCTGACTCTTCTACTTTCCAATCTGAGATTTTGGGAAGCTTCTTGACCTCTCTGAGCTTTACCTCCCTTACTTATGAGGCTGTTGGGGAAAACTAAATGAGAATGTGAATGTTAAAGCATTTATCCAGTGGCCAGTACATAGCAGTTGCTCAAGAAATGCTCATTCTCCTTTTTCCTTTGTGTCTTGGGTAAGAGCCAAAGAGCATCCCTGTGAAGCTGTTCTCCTCGACAGAGGACCTGCTCGTGGTTCGCCCCTCTGCTCAGGTGATGGAAACTGATAACTCCTTAGGCAGATTCGACACTGCTTCTCCATTTTAAGGCACCCTCCCACTGCTCTTGCTCCTGTTTCCCTCCCTGTTTTATCCTTCCTTCTTTCCCTCTTTCCCTCTCCTTCCCCACCAAGTCTCACATCTTGTAATAAGAAAAGACATGGAAGACAGTGTAGAGTCAAGAGTAGGAAGTAAAAAGGGAAGAAAGAGAAGAGAATGATAACACTGCTCTGCCTTTGTCCCCCAAAATTTTTTTTTCCCCAACATGTTTTTTTTTCCCCCCTCCCACCCTGAGGTCTCTCATCTATGCCTTTTTTACAATTGTCATTCTAGGTTGGTGTTTTGTGATTCTTCATCTCCACCTCAGTTATCTCCTCTCTAACACTGCATATCCAACAGCCATTCAGTGCCTTCACTTCTGTGTCCATATGCTCTTCAAGAGCAATATTTTTAAACTAAACTCATCATTCTCCCACATGCCCGGTTTGCCCACAACCCACTTATCCTCCAGGACAATCTGTTTTAGGTAGTAGCACTGGTGTCCATTCAACTGTCCAACAATAAGCCTTGAAATTTCCTCTCTATCAATTACTGCATGCATCAATCATTAAACTTACCAAAGTTCATGTCCACTAGGATTGAATACTACTCACTGCTGAACAAACATCAACAGGAGAATGATGAATCCCACCAAAAAAAGATACCCCATGTCCAAGGGCAAAGGAGAAAGCCCAGCAAGACAGCAGGAGGGTCTAAATCACACTAGAATCAAACCCCATACCTCGGAGCCAGCGATGCTCAGAGGTTTCAAACAAAACACTGTGTGCACCAGGAGACCCCACAGAGACTGAGCCAGACCTTCCTTTGAGTGTTTGAGTGTCTCCTGTCACTCAAACAATATATAGGTCAGCAGTGGCCACTGCAGGGGCAGAGGCTCTGGGTGCAGCAGAGCTGGGTGTGACATAAGCCTTCTTGGAGGAGGTCCCCATTAACCCCACCATAAAGCCACCAGAACTTACACGGGACTGGGGAAACAGACTCTTGGAGGACACAAACAAAACCTTGTGTGCACCAGAACCCAGAAGAAAGGAGCAGTGACCCCAAAAAAGACTGACTCAGACTTGCCTGTGAACGTCCAGGAATCTCTGATGGAGGCATGGGTTGGCGGTGGCCTGCTGCAGGGTCAGGGGCTCTGAGGGTGGCAGTGCATGCATGGGACCTTTTGAAGGAGATCACCATTATCTTCATTACCTCCACCATAATTTGGTTTCAGGTCAACAACAGGGAGGGAACACAGCTACACTCATCAACAGAAAATTGGGTTAAAGATTTACTAAGCATGGCCCCACCCATCAAAACAAGACCCAGTTTTCCCCTCAGTCAGTCTCTCTCATCAGGAAGCTTCCATAAGCCTCTTATCCTTATCCCTCAGAGGTCAGACAGAATTAAAATCACAATCACAGAAAACTAATCAAAATAATCAGATGGACCACAGTCTTGTCTAACTCAATGAAACTATGAGCCATGCCATGTAGGGCCACCCAAGATGGATGGGTCATGGTGGAGAGTTCTGACAAAATGTGGTCCACTGGAGAAGGGAAGGCAAACAACTTCAGTATTCTTGTCTTGAAAACCCCATGAACAGTATGAAATGGCAAAAAGATATGACACTGAAAGATGAACTTCCCATGTCAATAGGTGCTCAATATGCTACTGGAGAAGAGCAGAGAAATAACTCCAGAAAGAAGGAAGAGACAGAGCCAAAGTGAAAACAATGCCCAGTTGTGAATGTGAGTGGTGTTGGAAGTAAAGTCCAATGCTGTAAAGAACAATATGCATAGGAACCTGGAATGTTCAAGGTCCATGAATCAAGGTAAATTATAAGTGGTCAAACAGGAAATGGCAAGAGTGAACATTGACATTTTAGGAATCACTGAACTAAAGTTGGCTGGAATGGGCAAATTTAACTCAGATGATCATTATATATACTACTGGGGACAAGAATCCCTTAGAAGAAATGGAGTAGCCATCATAGTCAACAAAAGAGTCTGAAATGCAGTACTTGGGTGCAATCTTAAAAACAACAGAATGATATCTATTTATTTCCAAGGCAAGCCATTCAATATCACAGTAATCTAAGTCTATGTCCCAACAAGTAATGCTGAAGAAGGTGAAATTGAACAGTTCTAGGAAGACCTACAAGACCTTCTACAATTAACACCCCCCAAAAAGATGTCTTTTTCATCATAGGGGACAGAAATGCAAAAGTAGGAAGTCAAGAGATAGCTGGAGTAACAGGTAAATTTGGCCTTGGAGCACAGAATGAAACAGAGCAAAGACTAATAGAGATTTGCCAAGAGAACACACTAGTCATGGCAAACAACCTCTTCCAACAACACAAGAAAAGACTCAACACGTGGACATCACCAGATGGTCAATACAGAAATCAGATTGATTATATTCTTTGCAGCCAAAGGTGGAGAAGCTCTATACAGTCAGCAAAAGCAAGACTGAAAGCTGACTGTGGCTCAGATCATGAACTCCTTATTGCCAAATTCAGACTTAAATTAAGAAAGTAGGGGAAACCACTAGACCATTCAGGTATGACCTAAATCAAATCCCTTACAGTTGTACAGTGGAGATGACAAAGAGATTCACCAGATTAGATCTGATAGACAGAGTACCTGATGAACTATGGATGGAGGTTCGTGACATTGTACAGGAGACAGGGATCAAGACCATCCCCAAGAAAAAGAAATGCAAAAAAGCTGAGCACTGAAGAACTGGTCGTTTTGAACTGTGGGGTTGGAGAAGACTTTTGAGAGTCCCTTGGACTGCAAGGAGATCCAAACAGTCAATCCTAAAGGAAATCAGTCCTGAATGTTCATTGGAAGGACTGATGCTGAAGCTGAAGCTCCAATACTTTGGCCACCTGATGCAAAGAACTGATTCATTGGAAAAGACCCTGATGCTGGGAATGATTGAAGGCAGGAGAAGGGGACAACAGAGAATGAAATGGTTGGATGGCATCACCAACACGATGTACATGAGTTTGAGTAGGCTCTGGGAGTTGGTGATGGATAGGGAGGCCTGGCATGCTGCAGGCCATGTGGTTGCAAAGAGTCGTACACGACTGAGCAACTGAACTGAACTGACCTCCCCTAAGCTCTTATTATTCACATATTGTCTCCTGTATCTCCTCTTCAAGTCTCATTTTCCCCATGATTTCTGTCTTTTTGTAGTTTTGATGTGTATGCCTACTTCACAGGGTTTAGTGAGCCTTGACGTGAGTCTGAGTGAACTCCGGGAGTTGGTGATGGACAGGGAGGCCTGGTGTGCTGTGATTCATGGGGTTGCAAAGAGTCAGACACAACTGAGCGACTGAACTGAACTGAACTGAATAAGAATATATCTGTCAGTTTATGTTTTCTAAACAGAAAAGTCATATAAAAAATTGAGGTTTCCAAATAATTGGTGTGATTTGAGGGAAGCTATAATCTTAAAACACAACCTCTACCAGCTTGTCACTGATGCCTGTAACTTCCACAGTGAGAGGAGCTCCCTGGGACTGGGGCAGTATGATTCCAGTAAGCCACTGTTAAAAGGCACATGAGGGATTTCCCTGGAAGCCCAGCTATTAAGACTCCACACGTCCACTGCAGGGGATGCAGGTTCCATCCCTGGTGAGGGAACTAGGGTCCCGCATGCCACGTGGCCAAAAAAAATAGAAAATAAAATTTCTTAAATGGAATAAAAATGAAAATATAACAAAATAACTAGTTTTTTTAAAAAGGTTCATGATACAGGAGAAGGAAGGGAAAGGGAGAAAGCATGGAGTCATTAGAATTCACTGTTATGGAGGAGTCTCAAGAAATTATTGCTCAGATTGGCTAATTCTCTGAGTATAAGAAATAGGAGAGGTAAGGTTTAATGAGTGAGGGAAGTGTGGGAAAGGTTCCAGGTGATAGCCACAGAGAGAGCCCCTGGTATGCACAGTATTGGTATTCCCTGACCAGTGCCATAAAAGCAGAAAGGCCAGCGCTCTTCATCCTTGAGCAGTGCTTGTCTTTCTCTTAATTTTGTTTTCAGAAGTACTTCTTCCTTTCAGACAATTATCTTCCTCTCCATCAGGCAAAATATTCCATGTATGAAGGACAAAATTGAGGGAAAAAAACATTCCAATCCCTGGTTTCCCTTCAACCAAGAATGCTATATAATATTTTATCCTTCTTTTTCATTTAATGTAAGATACCATCAATTATAAGATACTATAATTTTATGTAATATCCAGTTCAGTTCAGTTCAGTTCAGGTGCTCAGTCATGTCCGACTCTTTGCGACCCCGTGAATCACAGCATGCCAGGCCTCCCTGTCCATCACCAACTCCCAGAGTCCACTCAGATTCATGACCATCGAGTCAGTGATGCCATCCAGCCATCTCATCCTCTGTCATCCCCTTCTCCTCCTGCCCCCAATCCCTCCCAGCATCAGAGTCTTTTCCAATGAGTCAACTCTTCGCATGAGGTGGCCAAAGTACTGGAGTTTCAGCTTTAGCATCATTCCTTCCAAAGAAATCCCAGGGCTGATCTCCTTCAGAATGGAGTGGTTGGATCTCCTTGCAGTCCAAGGGACTCTCAAGAGCCTTCTCCAACACGTGCTTTCTTCAAAAGCATCAATTCTTCAGCGCTCAGCTTTCTTCACAGTCCAACTCTCACATCCATACATGACCACTGGAAAAACCATAGCCTTGACTAGCTGGACCTTTGTTGGCAAAGTAATGTCTCTGCTTTTCAATATGCTATGTAATATTAAGAAAGAAAAATTTCTTCCAGTTTAAACTATGACATGATATTGATTACTAAGACTTATCCCAGTTTCAGAGATGATAAATGTGAAAAAAAATGTACATCTTAAAATCTATGTAATATAACACCTATATATCGATGGGGTCGATATATCTGGTCTTCTGCCACTATCTGACATAATACTGTCTATCTGGATAGGTGATTACAATATGAAATTTTACATACACTCAGAAAATCGTTAATTGCTACCAAGGACTTTTTGATAGAGGAGCTACCCCACATCCAAGGTCAGGGGTGGCGGCAAGAGGAGCTATCCTGCATCCAAGGTAAGGAGCAGTGGCTGCGCTTTGCTGGAGCAGCCATGAAGAGATACCCCCACGTCCAAGGTAAAAGAAATATAAGTAAGACAGTAGGCACTGAGAGAGGGCATCAGAGGGCAGACAGACTGGAACCACAATTACAGGCAACTAGCCAACTGATCACATGGACCACAACCTTGTCTAACTCAATGAAACTAAGCCACACCATGTGGGGCCACCCAAGACAGCGGGTCATGGTGGAGAGGTCTGACAGAATGTGGTCAGCTGGAGAAGGGAATAGCAAACCACATCACTATTCCTGCCTTTAGAACCCCATGCTTCTGCTGCTGCTGCTGCTGCTGCTCCTAAGTTGCTTCAGCCATGTCCGCCTCTGTGCGACCCCATAGACGGCAGCCCACCAGGCTTCCCTGTCCCTGGGATTCTCAAGACAAGAACACTGGAGTGTGTTGCCATTTCCTTTTCCAATGCATGAAAGTGAAAAGTGAAAGTGAAGTCGCTCAGTCGTATCTGACTCTTAGCGACCCTATGGACTTCAGCCCACCAGGCTCCTCCATCCATGGGATTTTCCAGGGAAGAGTACTGGAGTGGGGTGCCATTGCCGTCTCCGAGAACCCCATGAACAGTATGAAAAGTTGAAAAGATAGGTTACTGACAGATGAACTCCCCAGTTCGGTAGGTACCCAATATGCTACTGGAGATCAGTGGAGAAATAACTCCAGGAAGAATGAAGGGATGGAGCCAACGCAAAAACAATACCCAGCTGTGGATGTGACTGGTGATAGAAGCAAGGTTCAATGCTGTAAAGAGCAATATTGCATAGGAAACTGGAATGTTAGGGCCATGGATCAAGGCAAATTGGGAGTAGTCAAACAGGAGATGGCAAGAGTGAATGTTGACATTCTAGGAATCAGCGAACTAAGATGAACTGAAATAGCTGAATTTAACTCAGATGACCATTATATCTACTACTGTGGGCAGGAATCCCTTAGAAGAAATGCAGTAGCCATCAGAGTCAACAAAAGAGTCCAAAATGCAGTACTTGGATGCAATCTCAAAAACGACAGAATGATCTCTGTTCATTTCCAAGGCAAACCACTCAATATCAGGGTAATCCAGGTCTATGCCCCAATCAGTAACACTAAAGAAGCTGAAGTTGAACGGTTCTATGAAGACCTACAAGACCTTCTAGAATTAACACCCCAAAAAGATGTCCTTTTCATTATAGCAGACTGGAATGCAAAAGTAGGAAGTCAAGAAGCACCAGGAGTAACAGGCAAATTTGGCCTTGGAATACAGAATGAAGCAGGGCAAAGGCTAATAGAATTCTGCCAACAGAATGCACTAGTCATAGCAAACACCCTCTTCCAACAACACAAGATAAGACTCTACACATGGATATCACCAGAAGGTCAACACCAAAATCAGATTGATATTATTCTTTGCAGTCAAAGATGGAGAAGCTCTATACAGTCAGCAAAAACAAGACCAGGAGCTGACTGTGGCTCAGATCATGAACTCCTTATTGCCAAATTCAGACTGAAATTGAAGAAAGTGGGGAAAACCACTACACCATTCAAATCCCTTATGACTATACAGTGGAAATGAGAAATAGATTTAAGGGACTAGATCTGATAGACAGAGTGCCTAATGACCTATGGACAGAGGTTCATGACATTGTACAGGAGACAGGAATTAAGACAATCCCCAAGTAAAAGAAATGCAAAATAGCAAAATGGCTGTCTGAGGAGGCCTTACAAATAGCTGTGAAAAGAAGAGAAGTGAAAGCAAAGGAGAAAAGGAAAGATATACTCATTTGAATGCAGAGTTCCAAAGAATAGCAAGGAGAGATAAGAAAGCCTTCCTCAGTGATCAGTGCAAAGAAATAGAGGAAAACACCAGAATGGGAAAGACGAGAGATCTCTTCAAGAAAATTAGAGATACCAAGGGAACATTTCATGCAAAGATGGGCTCAATGAAGGACAGAAATGGTATGGACCTAACAGAAGCAGAAGATATTAAGAAGAGGTGGCAAGAATACACAGAAGAACTGTACAAAAAAGATCTTCACGGCCCAGATAATCATGATGGTGTGATCACTGACCTAGAGCCAGACATCCTGGAATGTGAAGTCAAGTGGGCCTTAGGAAGCATCACTATGAACAAAGCTAGTGGAGATGATGGAATTCCAGTTGAGCTATTTCAAATCCTGAAAGATGATGCTGTGAAAGTGCTACACTCAATATGCCAACAAATTTGGAAAACTCAGCAGTGGTCACAGGACTGGAAAAGGTCAGTTTTCATTCCAATCCCAAAGAAAGGCAATGCCAAAGAATGCTCAAACTACTGCATAATTGCACTCATCTCGCACGCTAGTAAAATGATGCTCAAAATTCTCCAAGCCAGGCTTCAGCAATACGTGAACTGTGAACTTCCACATGTTCAAGCTTGTTTTAGAAAAGGCAGAGGAACCAGAGATCAAATTGCCAACATCCTCTGGATCATCAAAAATGCAAGAGAGTTCCAGAAAAACATCTATTTCTGCTTTATTGACTATGCCAAAGCCTTTGACTGTGTAGATCACAATAAACTGTGGAAAATTCTGAAAGAGATGGGAATACCAGAACACCTGACCTGTCTCTTGAGAAATCTGTATGCAAGTCAGGAAGCAACAGTTAGAAATGGACATGGAACAACTGACTGGCTCCAAATAGGAAAAGGAGTATGTCAAGGCTATATATTGTCACCTTGCTTATTTAACTTCTATGCAGAGTACATCATGAGAAACGCTGGGCTGGAAGAAACACAAGCTGGAATCAAGATTGCCAGAAGAAATATCAATAACCTCTGATATGCAGATGACACCACCCTTATAGCAGAAAGTGAAGAGAAACTAAAGAGCCTCTTGATGAAAGTGAGAGGAGAGTGAAAAAGTTGGCTTAAAGCTAAACATTCAGAAAACTAAGATCATGGCATCCGGTCCCATCACTTCATGGCAAATAGATGGGGAAATAGTGAGAAACTTTATTTTTCCGGGCTCCAAAATCACTGCAGATGGTGACTGAAGCCATGAAATTAAAATATGCTTACTCCTTGGAAGGAAAGTTATGACCAACCTAAACAGCATATTAAAAAGCAGAGACATCACTTTGTCAACAAAGGTCCATCTAGTCAATGCTATGGTTTTTCCAGTAGTCATGTATGGATGTGAGAGTTGGACTATAAAGAAAACTGCTGCTGCTGCTAAGTCACTCCAGTCGTGTCTGACTCTGTGCGACCCCATAGAGGGCAGCCCACCAGGCGCCCCCATCCCTGGGATTCTCCAGGCAAGAACACTGGAGTGGGTTGCCATTTCCTTCTCCAATGCATGAAAGTGAAAAGTGAAAGTGAAGTCGCTTAGTCGTCTCCGACTCTTAGCGACCTCATGGACTGCAGTCCACCAGGCTCCTCTGTCCATGGGATTTTGAGTGCCGAAGAATTGATGCTTTTGAACTATGGTGATGGAGAAGACTCTTGAGAGTCCCTTGGACTGCAAGGAGATCCAACCAGTCCATCCTAAAGGAAATCAGTCCTGGGTGTTCATTGGAAGGACTGATGCTGAAACTGAAACTCCAATACTTTGACCACCTGATGCAAAGAGCTGACTCATTGGAAAAGACCCTGATGCTGGGAGAGATTGGGGGCAGGAGGAGAAGGGGACGACAGAGGATGAGATGGTTTGATGGCATCACCGACTCGATGGACATGGATTTGGGGGGACTCCAGGAGTTGGTGATGGACAGGGAGGCCTGGCGTGCTGCAGTTCTTTGGGGTCGCAGAGTTGGACACAACTGAGTGACTGAACTGAACTGAACTGATGGTGATGGTAAACTTAACCTTCAGTTTTTCATGGAGTATAGTGTGGGAAATTTTACATACATAGTAGATAAAGAGTCAGGCATGACTGAGTGACTAAACACAGCAAGACAACAGATACAAAGGATTTTTTTTTTTTTTGAGGTTTAGTTCATTTATAACATTATGTTAGTTTCAGATGTACAGCATAGTGTTTCAAATTTTTTATAGATTAATTTCTTTTATAGTTATAAAATATTTGCTTTATTTCCTAATATATATCATTGTAGCTAATTTATTTTTCACATATTAATAGTAGTTTACACCTTTTAATCTCTGATCCCTGTCTTGCCCCTTCTCCCTTCCCCCTTCCTTCTCCGCTGCTGGTAACCACTAGTTTGTTTTCTGTACCCTGTGGGTGTATTTTCTATACCCTGTCTGTGGCATTTTTCTTCTTATATTCACTAGTTTGCTTTATTTTTAGGTTCCCCACAGAAGTAATAACATACAGTATCTGTCTTTCTTTGTCTGACTTATTTCATTAAGCATAATACCCTCTAGTTCCATCAAAAGATTTTTTAAAGGATACAAATGGTTTTATTCCCCAAGAAACAGATTTAGTTCTTACCATTAGTTTTCAAACTGAGGCTCAGAGCTCAACTGTAGGCCCAAAGGGCCCTCCCAGGGACCCTGAGAACAACAGGGATCCTCAGACCCCATATGAAGTCTTATAGAAAACCCACCTCATTCCCCAGACCCCAGAGACCTCCTCACCAATCACAATAAAGGACAAACTCCATCATTCCAAGGGACACCAATACCATAGGACATTCAGTTCACATCAGATCAGATCAGTCGCTCAGTCGTGTCCGACTCTTTGCAACCCCATGAATCACAGCATGCCAGGCCTCCTTGTCCATCACCAACTCCCGGAGTTCACTCAGACTCACGACCATCAAGTCAGTGATGCCATCCAGCCATCTCATCCTCTGTCATCCCCTTCTCCTCCTGCCCCCAATCCCTCCCAGCATCAGAGTCTTTTCCAATGAGTCAACTCTTTGCATGAAGTGGCCAAAGTACTGGAGTTTCAGCTTTAGCATCATTCCTTCCAAAGAAATCCCAGGGCTGATCTCCTTTAGAATGGACTGCTTGGATCTCCTTGCAGTCCAAGGGACTCTCAAGAGTCTTCTCCAACACCACAGTTCAAAAGCATCAATTCTTTGGCGCTCAGCCTTCTTCACAGTCCAACTCTCACATCCATACATGACCACAGGAAAAACCATAGCCTTGACTTGCCGGACCTTTGTTGGCAAAGTAACGTCTCTGCTTTTGAATATGCTATCTAGGTTGGTCATAACTTTCCTTCCAAGGAGTAAGCGTCTTTTAATTTCATGGCTGCAGTCACCATCTGCAGTGATTTTGGAGCCCAGAAAAATAAAGTCTGACACTGTTTCCACTGTTTCCCCATCTATTTCCCCTGAAGTGATGGGACTGGATACCATGATCTTCATTTTCTGAATGTTGAGCTTTAAGCCAACTTTTTCACTCTCCACTTTCACTTTCATCAAGAGGCTTTTGAGTTCCTCTTCACTTTCTGCCATAAGGGTGGTGTCATCTGCATATCTGAGGTTATTGATATTTCTCCCAGCAATCTTGATTCTAGCTTTTGTTTCTTCCAGTCCAGCGTTTCTCATGATGTACTCTGCATATAAGTTAAAAAAACAGGGTGACAATATACAGCCTTGATGAACTCCTTTTCCTATTTGGAACTAGTCTGTTGTTCCATGTCCCATTCTAACTGTTGCTTCCTGACTTGCATACAGATTTCTCAAGAGGCAGATCAGGTGTTCTGGTATTCCCATCTCTTTCAGAATTTTCCACAGTTTATTGTGATCCACACAATCAAAGGCTTTGGCATAGTCAATAAAGCAGAAATAGATGTTTTTCTGGAACTCTCTTGCATTTTCGATGATCCAGAGGATGTTGGCAATTTGATCTCTGGTTCCTCTGCCTTTTCTAAAACCAGCTTGAACATCAGGAAGTTCATGGTTCACATATTGCTGAAGCCTGGCTTGGAGAATTTTGTGCATTACTTTACTAGCGTGTGAGATGAGTGCAATTGTGCAGTAGTTTGAGCATTCTTTGGCATTGCCTTTCTTTGGGATTGGAATGAAAACTGACCTTTTCACATAGTCTTCATTAAATAATGCCTATAAGCCCAGCACCAAGTAATATTATTAGAGTTAAAAAGGAAGTTGATCACCCAGACCCTGCCCTACTCTTCCTGGAAATCCCAAAATAGACAGTAGGTTCTTAGCACATGGTAAAGTCAGGGTATTCCCTGGAAAAAGCCAACGAGACCCCCATAGTCTATATGGTGTGAAGGCATGCATCATTACTTTGGTGAGTTCACCCAGAGTCTGAGTTCTGGCCCTGGAAAGTTTCATCTCTCTAGAGAAGAGATTTATCTCTTGGGATCAGACTCATTAAACAGGACTGATAGATAAAATCAGAATGTAAGTTAATTCACTTAACAAGAAGAATTGTAGCTGCTCCATGGACTTGAATTCTTCAGTTCCCAGCTCTATATGAGACACCAGTCCACAGATGGAGTTATTGGGTGATCCTGGAAGCAGGATAAAAGGGGGGTAGTACAGGACCAAATGTGTAGGGGCAGCAGGTTAAAGTTGCCCTGAGGGACCTACCTCCACAGTAGGTTCTCACCCATTTGACTGGAAATGCAACAAACTCATTGCCTGCAGCCGTTTATCTCCACATTAGACACAGCTTTGCCTAATGGGATCAGAATAAGCAAAATGCTATGGCTAAGGCACCTGTCTCTACTCCCTGGATGAACATTGTTCCAAGATTTGCCTTTTATTTTTATTCTGAGGCTAACCAGCCCCTTCTTTCTTTAGATATAATAATTCTTTCCACCAGGTCTTATTCTGACCTGAGAGCCATTCTGTCTCCCTAAGTTAAATTCATTTTACTACCCATTCAATAAGAAGTAATTGAGCAACTACTATGCGCCAGTATTCCAGGCACTATGGTAGGCACTGGGACAGAAGTGTGAGCAAGTGTGATAAGTGTCACAACCGAGGAAGTCCAGATAGACAAGGAACACATGGGAGAGATTCTGGAATAGACTCTGGGATGGAACGTTGTCCCAGAAAGCTGACTGGAGAGTTACCTAGAGAAGGCTGAAGGACCTACAAGGAAGAGAGAAGCACAGGAAGAAAGGCTAGCCTGCAATTCAATTGCAGCTGATGCTTCAGTTGATCCTCCAGGGAACTCTGAAATCGAGCTAGCCCTTCAGAAAGCTCCTAAATACCTCTCCTTTCTCCAACTTTGTGTCCTGTGCCCTTGACTCAGGACCTCAGGATTCAGTCCCAAGTGTAGCCTTCCAGCTCCTGCTGGTACATGTTAGCCAGATTCTGTGGCCACTTCAGCAGATGGTCCCTCTTCTCCTTAGTGGGCCGAGCTTATCTTCAATCATGTGGGGATTTAGCCCATGTGATTGATCTAAATGCCAGGAGAGGAGACAGAGGTAGACTCTGAGAGAAACAAGCATCATCTTGTAAGACACCTGCCTCAATGGAAGCCTCCACACGATCTTCAGAACCTGCCTCCAATGGGGAGTAGGCCCTGTCTATGGATAACCAATAACTCTGGGAAAATTTGTAAGTTCAAGGTTCTCAACTGCACCTACTCAGGCATATCCTAGTCTCAAGTCTTGGGGTCCCATTTCTTCTCTATTAGAACCCTAAAAAAAAAAAAAAAAAGAACCCTGACTTGAGCAAAGAAGACTTGGTAGAGTGAGATTCAACTTTCTCGGCAGGTCTGCTCATCCTAAAATTGAGTCCTGAGCCTGATTCTCCACACTTCCTGGCCCTACTGCAGAGATTCATTTCAGTTCAGTTCAGTCGCTCAGTCGTGTCTGACTCTTTGTGACCCCATGAACTGCAGCACACCAGGCCTCCCTGTCCATCACCAACTCCCAGAGTCTACCCAAACCCATGTCCATTGAGTCGGTGATGCCATCCAGCCATCTCATCCTCTGTCGTCCCCTTCTCCTTCTGCCTTCAATCTTTCCCAGCATCAGGGTCTTTTCCAATGAGTCAGCTCTTCTCATCAGGTGGCCAAAGTATTGGAGTTTCAGCTTCAACATCAGTCCTTCCAATGAACACCCAGGACTGATCTGCTTTAGGATGGACTGGTTGGATCTCCTTGCAGTCCAAGGGACTCTCAAGAGTCTTCTCCAACACCACAGTTCAAAATCATCTATTCTTCGGCGCTCAGCTTTCTTCACAGTCCAACTCTCACATCCATACACGACCACTAGAAAAACCATAGCCTTGACTAAATGGACCTATGTTGGCAAAGTAATGTCTCTGCTTTTTAATATGCTATCTAGGTTGATCATAACTTTCCTTCCAAGGAGTAAGCATGTATACCTGTGATGGATTCATTTTGATATTTGGCAAAACTAATACAATTATGTAAAGTTTAAAAATAAAATAAAATTTTTAAAAAACCATAAAAAAATAATAATAATAATAATTTGATGGCTGCAGTCACCATCTGCAGTGATTTTGGAGCCCGGAAAAATAAAGTCTCTCACTGTTTCTATTGTTTCCCCATCTATTTGCCATGATGTGATGGGATCAGATGCCATGATCTTAGTCTTCTGAATGTTGAACTTTAAGCCAACTTTTTCACTCTCCTCTTTCCCTTTCATCAACAGGCTCTTCAGTTCTTCTTCACTTTCTTCCATAAGTGTGGTGTCATCTGCATATCTAAGGTTACTGATATTTCTCCTGGCAATCTTGATTCCAGCTTGTGCTTCATCCAGCGCAGCGTTTCTCATGATGTACTCTGCATATAAGTTAAATAAGCAGGGGTGACAATATACAGCCTTGACATACTCCTTTTCCTATTTGGAGCCAGTCAGTTGTTCCATGTCCAGTTCTAACTGTTGCTTCCTGACCTGCATACAGATTTCTCAAGAGGCAGGTCAGGTGGTCTGCTACTCCCATCTCTTTCAGAATTTTCCAGAGTTTGTTGTGATCCACACAGTCAAAGGCTTTGGCATAGTCAAGAAGGCAGAAATAGATGTTTTTCTGGAACTCTCTTGCATTTTCAGTGATTCAGAGGATGTTGGCAATTTTATCTCTGGTTCCTCTGCCTTTTCTAAAATCAGCTTGAACATCTGGAAGTTCACAGCAGAGATTAGGATTTCCTAATGCTGCCAAGGAGGCTTTGGATTTCATATTTTGTCTAGAATTGATCATTAATTCTACTCTGCTCTATGCCTATCATCATCTCTCAGTGACATTCAATGACAGTCAGTAACTGCCACCAATTCCATGATCCTCTTAGGTACATTTTCCTCACACCTCTTCAGTGCCTAAGCTATAGTAAGTCCCCTACGTATGAACCTTGAGGTTGCAAACTTTCAACGATGTGCACGTGTGTTCACATGTCCAATCACATAAGTTAGTTCAGGTGTCTGGCATACCTTGTCACATGTGTGCACCCTCTACGAGTGGTCGTGCTTTTGTGTACTTTACTGTACAGTACCATATAGAGTACAGTAATACAGTATCTTTACTTCAACCTCAGGATGTCCTGAAGCAACCTTAAAAGCAGAAGTTTATAGCTGATTGTGTTAGTTGGGTACCTAGGCTGACTTTGTTGGATGTAGAAACAAATTGGACATATGAACATACTCTTCTCGTTCACATGTAGGGTACTTACTGCACTACACGAGCCAGTGCATCCCCTTCCACTAGTGTCCTAGCCCAGTCCTCACAACTGACCTGCTACATACACCAGGGGCTATCCTGACTCCATCTACTACCAGTGTTGACATTCTCTTTGCCAGATGACTGGTGAATGAGACCAGTTCACATTTTAGCATCTCCTTCCCAGGACCACTCCTGACACCGTCTTAGCTGGGATTTCTGGGAGATAGATCGTTGTACAGAAAGTTGACCGGAGGGTCAACTCAGAAGACATTCCTGTGAGGAAGTGAGGAAGGCAGGATTGGAGAAGCCGGCCTGCAAAGAAGCTGCAACCAAGGCTCCAGACAATTTTATGAGGAACTCTGGTGCTGAGATGGCCTTGTGAAGTGGACCCACATTGAGGCAAGGGAGCTAAGCCTTGGTATCTCTGAAATCAGCTAGTCTTTGGCTGTGACTGCACCCCCTGTGGAGGGGTATGACTTTGAGGAGGCAGTACCCCATGGCCCATAACAAACCTCAGTGAGAGCTGCAGCAGCTGCTGACATTTCCAACAAATAAGGATGCATATGCTAACCAGGAAAAGAGGGTCTGGAGCCCCAGTGTCCAGCACAAAGAGACGTGGGGCCCAATCAAGAGAAGGGGTGAAAAAGTCAAAAGGGAAGTGAGTGGTAGAAGGAAGAGGGGAAGTGCCTCAGGCAGAGGGAGGAACATGAGCCAGACAGGGACAGAGAATGAAATGACATTTGATGAGGCTGGAGCTCCAGTGGAGTGCTGGGGGGAGGGTGCCGGATGAGGCTGGAGAGGGAGACAGCAGACTCCTTTGTCATATGGAGGGAGGCAGCAGGCATGGTGTGCACAGTGCATGACGCACTCATTCCACTGTTTAACCTTCAGCGAGGACTCTTGTTTCTCTCATTTCTAAGTTTTTGTGGAAGTGAGTCACTATTACCCCGTATTCACCCAAGAGTCCCTTTGAGGAATTAAGGCTTATGGACAAAAAATAAGAAGAGTTTAATACCTAGCAATCTAGATAAAATGCCTGGGATGGATGGAATGCCCTAGGAACATGCTGTGTAACACACTCCCTCTGCTCTATGCTGTTTTCTGTGGGAGAGGCTGCAATTCTTTCCCTGCCTTAGTACATCCAGTTATAGCTGATGCCAGAAAGCAGAGAGATTTTACCCTAGCTTCCCAGGAACCGCATGGGGCAGAAATTAGCATGCTCCATGAAGAAAGTATGACAAGTGAGGCTGCCAATCAACAGATTAGGTTATGTGGAAGAAGAAGCTGGACAGGAAGATGGGTGGGTATCAATTCAAGGGTGTGCTCTGTGTGGTGCTTTGGGAAAATCCCTGTACCTCCCAGGGCTCTAGAGAGCAAGACTAGGCTCAGTCCTCTCAGTTCAGCAGTCCTTTGATTCTGTATTTCTTAATAAATACCTTATAATATACTTAATGAAAGCAAGACATCACCCTTTGATGACCAAATCCATCCTGAGTCTACCTTTCTTTTGGGCAAGGTTTTTGGTAGTAAGAGGAAAAAGCAGGTGGCCTATGGGAGCTGGTGAGAATTTCTTCCCCTCTAGACACAGTGATCAATGAACCAAAAAGGCATGTAACCTTCCAGTCTAAGGTTTCCTCCTGAATGGTAGGTTCACTGACTTTTCACTGGAGCATCCCACCCCGCACAAGGAGAGTTCAACCATCCTTGGCTTCAACTCTTATCTAGCAATTAGCAGGCACCCTGCCCTTTCTAATTCCTAATCTAATCTTCCCTGGCGCTTTCTCCATGCTCTCCTCATTTCATCTCTGCCTTGCAGTGCATGTTACTTGATTCACAAAATTACTGCCTTCCCAGCCCAGGCAAACATGGTTTAGGGCTTTATCTAAGCAGTGGGTACAAAGACAAATACTACATTACAGAGTTAACTTTGTAAAGCAAAGACCAATCTATTATTTATAACCATGAAGAACACTATTAATTCCCTGTCCTCAAATAGAGCAAATCTATGCCTTAAACAAGTTGGTTCTCTTAACAGTTGTTAGTTTAAGATTGGCTTACTGCACTAGGCACCAATGCACATTAGTGGATTACACATATTACTTATTTAACCAATGTATTTCATTAATGGGTTCACCTAACTACATATGAAAGCATAGCTTATCTACTTAGCAGGTGTGCACTTGCATCAAATATTCATTTTCAATAGTAAATATGCTTTATAAGAAGCCAACAGCCTCCCGCAGTGACCACGTAATTCTGGACCATCAGCAGTGGCAGCAGCTGGCAGCATCTTTTGGTCAAGCCACCCAAGGGGCTCCCAAATGGAGGATACTCCCTAAGGTGTTAGTAGGCATCATTTCACCTGTCAACAAGCACCTGATGGGCATCTGCTCTGTGCCCCAGACTATGCACAGGGAAGAGATGCAGTGGGAGGCACTGGGAGGCAGTGGAACCTTCCTGGAAGCTTCAAGTCTAGCTCCAGTCCCACTGTTGTCTCTCATGAGCTATATAAGCTTTGGCAAAACATTTCATCTCTGTAAGCTTTAATTTCCTCCCTTAAAGAAAGAAGCTACTTACAGCTCTGTCATGAGGCTCAATGACCATAGTGAAGTGAAGGTGCTGAAAATCATCCTCAAAGAGGAGTCATTCTGGCTACTGCTGTTGTTGTTGTTAGGCATAAAACAATTTCTGCTCTTTTGATTTTCTATTCTCAATTACAGATTTTCCCATGAAAGAACTGAGACTGTTTATTCATCTCCAATCAGTGCCTGGCACATCTCTGACCCTCCATAATTGTTGGGTAAATGAGTCTCTTCCTTATGAGTAATTGTTTGTTTCATTTCTAATTATTAAATAAGTTTTAAGTAAAATAATTATAATAATACAAATGATAACTGGTAACAGATAGATCATCATTTGACACAATTAAAGACAAACAAGATATTACAATGCACATACATGCATTCATTGAATAAATACTTCAGTTCAGTCTCTCAGTCATGTCCGACTCTTTGCGACCCCATGAATCGCAGCACGCCAGGCCTCTCTGTCCATCACCAACTCCCAAACATCCGCTGGATCATGGAAAAAGCAAGAGAGTTCCAGAAAAACATCTATTTCTGCTTTCTTGACTATGCCAAAGCCTTTGACTGTGTGGATCACAATAAACTGTGGAAAATTATGAAAGAGATGGGAATACCAGACCACCTGACCTGCCTCTTGAGAAATCTGTACGCAGGTCAGGAAGCAACAGTTAGAATTGGACATGGAACAATAAATACTTACCAAAGTCCATTTTAAGTTCTAAGCCCTGTTCTAGGTGCTGGGGCAAAAATGAGAACAAGACACACACGGTTCCTATCCTAATAGCAGGGCCCTTATAAAAGGAGAAGATGAACAAGAAATAAATATGCAAATATCAAGATAATTGCAGGACTTCCTGGTGGTCCAGTGGTTAAGAGTCCACCTGTCAAGGCGCCTGGTCCAGGAAGATCCCACATGCGTCAGAGCAGCTAAGCCCATGCACCACAAATGCTGAGCCCACACTCTAGAACTCACATGCTGCAACTACGGTGCCTGTGTACTGCAGCTACTGAGCCTCTGTGCCTAGAGACCACGTTCCACAATAAGAGAAACCACCGCAATGAGAAGCCTGCGCACCGCAGTGAAGAGTAATCCCCACTCACTGCAACTTGAGAAAGCCTGCACACAGCAGTGAAGACTCAGTACAGCCAAAATTTAAATAAATAAATAATTTTTAAAATTAAAAAAGAATAATAGCAAAGAGTTGTAATGGAGGGAAGGTGTGTCTATGTTAGAGTGACTTCTCAGAGGGAATGATAATGGGACTGGACTGGAATTTTAAAAGGGATCTTGGCCCCTGAAGTTCTGATATCAATTTTCTAGGCAGAAGGAGCAAGTGCCTTAAATGGGGGTGGGTTGTTACATTCAAGATATAAACAACAACCCAGTATAGAAGTAGAAGAAACAAAGAATGGTATGCAAGGAGAATCTGTAGCATGTTGAGCTATAGCCAGCACTTGTGATTTTAATTTAAGAGCAGGGGAAGTGAGCAGAAGTTTATAAGTAGAGAAGAGATGAGCCACTTTACATTTTCAGAATTTCTGTCTGGTTATCATGCAGAGAAAGATTTGTAGGAGAAAAGAGGCTATTTCCATAAGCCAGAGTTTCAGTTAGGGTTCCCCAGAAGCAAACCCTAAGACAAGAGCTCAAGTGCAATTTGTTTATTTCGGAGATGAAGGGAACTCCTTGGTAGAAGTGTGGGGAAGGAATACAAAGAAAAAGCAAGCAGCAAAGAGTATATTATTAAGCCGGTTGCCATAGTAAGTGACTGGAGCTTAATGCTGCAGAGAAACCTAGGGAAATGCTTCAATACACATCGAAGAATAGTCCTGCCTCAAAGGTGAGAGAGTCAGGGTATTTATGCACCAACTCCCAAATTGAGGTTGCTGTTAAGAGATAGCAATTGTTACCTCCATAGCCCTTCCTGTCCGTAGCAGGTGTGCAGAGTGACCATTCAAGATTGGAGGAGGGCAGGTTTGCTCATTGAGATGCAAAATCCAAGGGAGATAAGTGGGCACCAACATCACCTGCTACATGAGGTTAGATATAACGATGGCTTGAAATAAGAGTAGTGGTGGAGAAGGGGATGAACTTGAAGCCAAATTGGCAAGGCTTGCCAGATAAGTTTGGGGAGTGATGGAAAGAGAAAAATCAAGGATAGTTCCTGCACTAGGACCTAAGTAACTGGGTGGATAGTGGGACCATCTTATGAAATGGAAATGTTTGGAGAAGGCATCAGCTTCAAGGGAAAAGAATCAACAGATTTGTTTTGACATGCCTGTTAGACCTCAGAAAGGAACTGCCAAGTAGACAATTGTATGCAAAAGTTGAGCTCTTGGAAAATGGCCCTGCACTCAGTCTCCCACCCTGACTCTGACCAGAATAGCATTGTTTTGGCTCAGATGGTAAAGAATCAGCCTGCAGGAGACCCAGGTTTGATCCCTGGGTGGGGAATATCCCCTAGAGAAAGGAATGGCAACCCACTCCAGCATTTTTGTCTGGAGAATCCCATGGACAGAGGAGCTTGGCGGGCTACAGTCCATGGATTCATAAAGAATTGGACACAACTGAGCAACTAACACTTTCACTTTCATATTTTTTATTCCCATTTTCTAAGTTGGTTTCCTTGAAGAATTTCATCTAAATTCATGATTCTGGCACTAAGAAGTATTTGCCAAACACCTACTAGTGCAAATAGGTTGACTGCAGAAACTTGAGATCCAGTACTTACTGAACAGCTATTATGTGACCAGCCTTGTACTAGACTATGTCACATGCATTATCACATGTAAGCCTCCAGTAACCGAAGATAAGATTTTATTATTGCCATTTTACAGCTAGGAAATCTGATTCAGAGAGGTGAGGTGACTTATCCAATGTCACACAGCTAAGAGAGAGAGGAGAGGAATCAGGCTTCCATGCTCCAGCTCGACACTCATTCCCCAGCACCAAGTTACCTGGCTCAGTAATGAAGAGCAGACTCTGCCATCCAGCTTGGGTCCCTGAGTTTGGCTGCTGAAGGATTTTGGCATGGCTTCTTAGTCATTTGTTAGAGACCCCACCCAGAAGAAACCAGAAAGGAAGGACCCAATGACCATTTCCCAGGAAGTGTCTGAAGAACAGCCTCCACCAAGGAAAGATCCAATGATCACCAACTTGAAGAAAGACTGTCCTTCTCTTAAAGGGTCTGGGTGCATGCTGGAATGTCAACAAAGCTAATAACACAATAGTTTACCAAAACAAAACCTGCTTTTGGTTTTTTGTTTGTTTCCTTGCTTTGATTTGTTTTTTTTGGCCATGCCATGCAGCTTGCAGGATCTTAGTTCCCTGAGGGTTTGATCCCTGGTAGGGGAACTAATGTGGAGTCCTAACCACTGGACCACAGGGCATTCCCCCTGCTTTTGTTTACTCTAACATTTCCCAAATCTGCTCAGCCATTGGACCCTAATCTCAAGAGCCCTATTACCATCCCCAGAGGGAGTGTTCTGAGGGACATGTTTGAAAATCCCACACTTGGCTAAGTCAGCACACCTTGGATTTCATCTTGTCTCAGTCATCTCAACCCCTCAGATGGCGCCATGACTTTGAACATCTTGCTTAACTCTGAAATTCAGTGCCCCCATTCTGACGATAGCATTCACAACTCTTCCATTCAACAAATGTTTGCTGAGCTTGTGCCAGGCCCAGTGCCAGGAGTGGCAGGTCCACAGTGAATGAGTCGGCTCCTGACAGCTTGATTCCTGGTGCAAGCCACAGAGAAGGAGGCCACCTATTGCAGCTACCTGATCTCCAGAGCTTTCTCTTCTGTGAGAATCCACGCAAAGCTTTTATCAGAGTAGACAAGATTAACGATCATTTATCCACAATGAACCTTAAGCCAGCTGAGAAGTAGCCCTGACAGCAGGACTACTACACACCCCGTAGGACCAGTTCGAGGGGCCCCTTACTCTAAAAGCATGTGGATTGCACTAGAACTAAGTAAGACATAAAGCTTTTTTCTTCAAAAACAGTGTTACTTGCAAACTACCATAGGTATGATGATGATACATAAGTCACACATAAATTTATAAACTGCAAAAATATAATATTTTGATATCATTTTACAGAACAAAAGAACAATAATATGTTATTAATGTGATATCTTGATTGACTATGAGATTCTTCTGTCTGGCTTTTCTAAATATTCATTTATTAGGTCCAAAATTTATACTTTTAGCAACTTCATTTTCAGTTGATGTAATTGAAAGCATCTCTCTTGGCAAATGCCAGATCACAAATAATTTTTGGTAATTTTTTATCTTGAGAAGGATCTTTCTGCTGATGCAGCTATTACTGGAACTGTTAAGAGTATTTTATAGGTTGTGACAACATTGGGATAAATTTCTGATGAGTTATTTCAAAATATAAATTTTAGTGCATCTACAGCTGATGATTCTTACAAAACAATTTTTCTAAAGAGATTTAACTCTTCACACAATTCATTTTTGTGTAAGTCTGAATTTAATTTGAAATATAAATTCATCCAATGACATCTTAATAGTTCCTGTGATATTTCCTGTAACTTGTGGAGGATGTACAAGAAACCAAAAGTGACATCATGATTTACATATCACTCGAAACATCTGTGTATGGTATATGGTTGTATCGTCAGTTACAAAGCAAAATTAATTTTTAAATAGTTTTCATGAATAATTGGCTTATCCAAAGCATCTTTTGAAAGTGGTGTTCTTTTCTATTGAATGAGATGATCTTTAAATTTGATTTCTCTTTCTAATCATGCTTGCTTTGCAATGTTGCAGCAGTTTTCAAACCCAGAGATTCTGAACTTTTTGAAGGGGGAGACAGGGACAAATTGGGAAGTTGGGATTAACATATACACACCACTATATATATATATATATATATATAAAATATATAGCCAACAAGGACCTGCTGGGAACTATACTCAATATTTTGTAATTATAAGAGAAAAGAATCTGAAAAAGAATGTGTTTGTGTATAACTGAATCACCGTGCTGTACACTTGAAACTACCAATATATTGTAAGTTAACTGTACTTCAATATAAACCTTTTTTTAAACACTGTAAAGTAAGATACTGGGAAATGATTAGGTGGATCATCCTTTCTTCCTCTAAGCTTCTAATACAGCCAGCTAATCAATATCCAAGTGAGCACCACCTACTTGCAGTGTGACTTCAAGAATGCAGAGTACATGGGGATGAACCGGGAGACTGGGCTTGACAAACATACACTACCATGTATAAAACAGATAACTAGCGAGAGCAAATTGTATAGCACAGGGAGCTCTACTCAATGCTCTGTGGTGACCTAAACGGGAAGGAGTCCAAGCCAGAGGGGCTATATGTAGACATGTAACTGATTCACTTGGATGTACAGCAGAAACTAACACAGCATTTCAAGCAACTATACTCCAGTCCAAAAAAAGAATGCACAGTATAGTAAATACAGGCCTCAATATTGTAGTATAGTCAAAGTTGTTAAGAGACTAGATCTTAATTATTCCAATCATTAAAAAGAAATGATGATTATGTGACATGATGGAGTTGCTAATTCTCTCTACAAAGGCAATCATATTATAGTATATAAGTATATCAAATCAACACATTGTACACCTTAAATTTACAGTATTATATGTCAAATATATTTCAATAAAAAAGAACATTTGTAGTTCTTTAATAATAAACAGACTGAAGAATTATAATTCTAAAGTGTACTTTATAGCAAAGTCCATGTGCATACTCACTGGCAGTTTGTAATAATTTTCTGACAAAGCTTGCTCGCTTTTCCTGTAGTTCCTGTCCTATTGCTCAGGCTGGAGTTAATACTTGTGCAGCTGGCATAGGGACAGGCTCTGGGATGGACAGGCAAGTCTCGACCCCAGACCCTAGCACTGGCCACATGGGGTTCCACCTTTCTCCCATGGCCATATCACTGCCTCTGCTGCTTCTGTCACCATCATCACTGCCAATCCAGCCCCAGGGCTGTGCCCTGCAGCACCCTGAACACCCCAAGCATGCAGGCAGACTGTCAGGCCAACTCCTCAGCATGCACGTTACCTGCTATGTTTAGAAGTCTGGCCTATACTTACACACATGTTGCCTAGAATATCTCCTCTGCTCACATACATGCTCCATTGGGCTTTCTTACAAAACACACATTCAAAGATAAGATTATTAAGAATTTCAAGACACTGACAGCAGAGGATAAACCAAGATCCCTGCCTCCTCTGAGAGTAGAGTCTTGCACTGGTCTTATACCCGTAAAGCCAGCCCTGCCTGAGAGGCATCAACATTTACACTATTCTACAGGTTTTTCAAAAACCCTATGACATCCTTCAGCATTATGTTTGCAGCCCTAACATGTGTCAGCCTTGAAGGACTGCAAAGATACAAATAGCCTGGCCCTGGACTCTTCCATCAGATCCTTCCCTATATCATACCAAGGTATTTATCCTGTTGGATTCTTTGAGTTCCAACCCTAGTCTGTCTTCTTTAACTTTTCAATTCATCCCACCTTTATTTTTTAAATCCTCCACTGATAGATCCATCTGATCCAAAGATTTAATCTCTCCTACAGGTTTTGCTCATTTGGCTTTTCTGAGTTCCAGCTTGATTTTTCAGAGAAGGCAATGGCACCCCACTCCAGTACTCTTGCCTGGAAAATCCCATGGATGGAGGGGCCTGGTGGGCTGCAGACCATGGGGTCGCTAGGAGTCAGACACGACTGAGCGGCTTCACTTTCACTTTTCACTTTCATGCATTGGAGAAGGAAATGGCAACCCACTCCAGTGTTCTTGCCTGGAGAATCCCAGGGATGGGGGAGCCTGGTGGGCTGCCATCTATGGGGTTGCACCGAGTCGGAGACGACTGAAGCAATTTAGCAGCAGCAGCAGCTTGATTTTTCCAATGGCAATAATACTGCATTTAAAAATAAACTGAAGGAATTATAATTGTGATAAGAATTAGCCTATAAGCAGTGACTAATGGAGGTGACTGTGGATTAAGTGACTAAGCAGTCAGTGGGCTAAGTAGCTATTATAAGATAAATCTCAGCTAGAATCAAAAGAACAGCACCCTACCTCCTTGGCCCTTTTCCCACAGCTCTCTTTTTCTCTTGAAATGTTGAATTCTAAATAAGAAGAGCCATCATCTTTCTTCTCTCTGAGTCAGCCCTCTGGAAGGTCCTATGAAAGGAAGAGAATTAACGTTCTTAAGTACCACTGTATACCAAGCATGATGCCACGCACTTTATAAAATCTTATTTACTCTTCATTGTTGTTGGTGTTCAGTTGCTCGGTCATATCCGACTCTTTGTGACCCCATGGACTGCAGCACATCAGGCTCCCCTGTCCTTCACCATCTCCCAGAGCTTGCTCAAACCCATGTCCAACAAGTCGCTGATGCCATCCAACTGTCTCATCCTCTGTCATCCCTTTCTCCCCCTCTCAATCTTTCCTAATATCGGGGCCTTTCCTAATGAGTCAGCTCTTGGCATCAGGTGGTCAAACAAACAGGGTTGATTTCCTTTAGGATGGACTGATTGGATCTCTTTGCAGTCCAAGGGACTCTCAAGAGTCTTCTCCAACACCACAGTTCAAAAGCATCAATTATTCATACTCAGCTTTCTTTATGGTCCAACTCTCACATCCATACATGACTGCTGGAAAAACCATAGCTTTAACTAGATGGACCTTTGTTGGCAAAGTAATGTCTCTGGCTTTTTAATACGCTGTCAAGTTTCATCACAGCTTTTCTTCCAAGGAGCAACTGTCTTTTAATTTCGTGGCTGCAGCCACCATCAACAGTGATTTTTGGAGCCCAAGAATATAAAGTTTGTCACTGCTTCCATTGTTTCCCTATCTACTTGCCATGAAATGATGAGACTGGATGCCATGATCTTGGTTTTTTGAATGTTGTGTTTTAAGCCAGCTCTTTCACTTTCCTCTTTCACCTTCATCAAGAGGCTCTTTAGTTCCTCTTCACTTTCTGCCATAAGGGTGGTGTCATCTGCATATCTGAGGTTATTGATATTTCTCCCAGCAATCTTGATTCCAGTTTATGCTGCATCTAGCCCAGCATTTCACATGATGTACTCTAAATAGAAGTTAAATAAGCAGGGTGACAATATACAGCCTTGATGTACTACTTTCCCGATTTGGAACCAGTCAAATTCTATCTGTTGCTTCTTGATTTGCACACGGGTTTCTCAGGAAGCAGGTCAGGTGGTCTGGTATTCCCATCTCTTTAAGAATTTTCCACAGTTTGTTGTGGTCCACACAGTCAAAGGCTTTGGCGTAGTCAATAAAGCAGAAGTAAATGTTTTTCTGGAACTCTCTCAATTTTTCGATAATTCAACCAATACTGGCAATTTGATCCCTGGTTCCTCTGCCTTTTCTAAATCCAGCTTGAACATCTGGAATTCTCGGTTCACATACTATTGAAGCGTGGCTTGGAGAATTTTGAGCATTACTTTACTAGCGTGTGAAATGAGTGCAATTGTGCAGTAGTTTGAGCATTCTTTGGCATTGCCTTTCTTTGGGATTGGAATGAAAACTGACCTTTTCCAGTCCTGTGGCCACTGCTGAGTTTTCCAAATTTGCTGGCATATTGAGTGCAGCATTTTAACAGCATCATCTTTTAAGATTTGAAATAGCTCAGCTGGAATTCCATCATCTCCACACTAGCTTTGTTTGTAGTGATGCTTCCTAAGGCCCACTTGACTTCATATTCCAAGATGTCTGGCTCTAGGTGAGTAATCACATCATCATGGTTGTCTGGGTCATTAAGATCTTTTTAATATAGTTCTTCTGTGTATTCTTGCCACCTCTTCTTAATATCTTCTGCTTCTGTTAGGTCCATAATGTTTCTGTCCTTTATTGTTCCCATCTTTGCATGAAATGTTCCAATTGTGTCTCTAATTTTCTTGAAGAGATCTCTAGTCTTTCCCATTCCATTGTTTTCCTCTATTTCTTTGCACTGATCACTGAGGAAGGCTTTCTTATCCCTTACTATTCTCTGGAACTCTGCATTCAGATGGCATATCCTTTTCTCCTTTGCTTTTTGCTTCTCTTCTTTCTCAGCTAAGTGTAAGGCCTCTAACAACCATTTTACCTTTTTGCATTTCTTTTTTAGGGGATGGTTTTGATCATTGCCTCCTGTAAAATGTTATAAACCTCTGCCCATAATTCTTCAGGCACTCTGTCTATCATATCTAATCCCTTGAATCTATTTGTCATGTCCACTGTATAATTGTAAGGGATTTGATTTAGGTCATACCTGAATGGCTTATTGATTTTCTCTACTTTCTTCAATTTAAGCCTGAATTTGGCAATAAGGAGTTCATGATCTGAGCCACGGTCAATTCTTGGTCTTGTTTTTGCTGACTGTATAGGGTTTCTCCATCTTTGACTGCAATGAATATCATCAAACTGATTTTGGTATTGACCATCAAGTCAATACCAAGAGACAAGAGTCAACAAGAGACAAGTCATCTCTTGTATTATTGGAAGAGGGTGTTTGCTATGACCAGTGTGTTCTGTATGAGGGTGTCTGGCCTGAACTAAATGACAGGCTGAGGCAAGGTTGCCAAATCTCATTCTGCTAACCAAGAAATGGAAATATTCAATAAAGGGTACAGTGGTCCAGGAGATCCTCTACAAGAGAAGAGGATGGCAAGGAGTCAACATCTAGAGGTATCTCTAAGCTGGAATTTAGGGTTGCATTTATGTGGTGGCCACAGCTGTTCATGTGAGCAGGCTGTCACCACTTTATAGCTAATGGAATAAAGATAAAGATGTGAGAGTTGGATCATAAAGAAGGCTGAGCACTGAAGAATTGATGTTTTCAAACTGTGGTGCTGGAGAAGACTCTTGAGAGTCCCTTGGACAACAAAGAGATCGAACCAGTCAATCCTAAAGGAGATCAACCCTGAATATTCACTGAAAGGACTGATGCTGAAGCTGAATCTCCAATACTTTGGCCACCTGAAGCAAAGAGCTGACTCACTGAATTAGAAAAGATCCTGATGCTGGGAAAGAATGATGGCAAGAAGAGAAGGGGGCAGCAGAGGTTAAGATGATTAGATAGTATCACTGATTCAATAGACATGAGTTTGAGCAAACTTCAGGAGATAGTGAAGGACAAGAAAGCCTGGCATGCTGCAGTCCATGGGGTCACAAAGAATCGGACAGGACTTAGCAGCTGAACAACAACAAAAATGAAGTAGGTTCCCCAGGACCATATCAACAGAACCTAAATTCCAACCTGACCTGGTACATAAAGATTCCAACATTATGTGATTATGACACTGATATAAAAGTTTGGTTTTGTTAACTCCCCTGGGCCCACCACACATGCACACACACACACACATCCCCAATCAGCTGAAGTATCTGACAACATAATTCTCTACATTGGTCTTAGCAAAGAGCTTCATTCAACCAAGCTAACTCAGCTAGCCCAGGATCTCTGGCACTGAATTAAGGAAAAAAACATGAGTCTAAATACCCAGTTTGTAAACTGAATAAGCCAATTGTGTTTCTCTGGATGCCAACAAACCTTGTTAGCCTGACTCTTGCTAATTCTTTTTCAAACAACTGTCTAGGCTGTGGACTGAAATTATTTTGAAACAAAATGCTACTTTGAAACAAAACTGAGCACTGATTCCTTTGCCACCTTTTTATCACTCTCTAGAAACAATGACTACCTCTAATAGGCAGAGGCCCTTGAGGCAAGTAGGAACTAGGAACAAATAGGTTTCACCAAGAATGAAAAGTAATTCAGTTAATATTTCAAGAAAAGTATCCATTCCGTACTTACAGAGGACCTTGAATGTGAAGGATGTGGAGGGTGAAGGAGGCAGATAAGTAAATGGAAGTAATAGTGAGATTGGTACAGTATCAGATGATGACATCCACTGGGGGGACACTTCTCCACGTAAAGTGGACACTCTCACCTAAGCTATTCTTTTTGCCTCTGTTGAGATAAAAACCTCTGCTCTTCTCCCCAGGAAACTCGGCCTCATACGTGCTGCTGACGGCTGAGTGGGTGTCTGTCTAGTTGGCTCTCACACTAAGCTGAGTCCCAAATTAGTCTTCATCAGTAATAAATGTGATATTTTAGTTCTCGTCAGTGGCGCTAGTTGTAAAGAACCCATCTGCCAATGCAGGAGATGTAAGAAGTTCTGTCCCTGGGTCAGGAAGATTCCCTGGAGGAGGGGGTGGCAACCCACTCCAGTATTCTTGCTTGGAGAATCCCATGGACAAAAGAGCCTGCCAGGCTACAGTCCATCAGGTCATAAAGAGTCAGACAGGACAAAGCTATTTAACATGCACAGTTCTTGTCTGCTCAACTCTTTTATCTTTACCTCCATTTCTTCAGAATGCAGGTAAGAAGAAAGGCACTAATCATGGTGCTTTCTCAGAGACCCCAGCTCCATCAGACCCTTTACCAACATATTTTGTGAATGGTCATTCAATCTACTTCCCCCTAGAGGCATCGTTCAGTCCACTCATCATTCAAACTTCTTTGCACAGCTTGCCTGTCTCATCCACCAACATAGTCCCTCATTACAAAAGAGATAATGTGGGTACCTCAACTCGTATTGCCTTGTTTTAAATAAACTCATGCCAGTTCCAAAGGGACACCATTTCCTCTGCTAAATCTACTTTTACTCCATGATAGCTGGGACTTAGCCAGGTAACAAGGTCAAGCTGTGGGAGCTTAACTTTTTCCCTTTATAGAAGCAGATATCGTGTGGTTCTCTCATTCTCCCTGATCCTTCAGAGTTCAGGACAGCATCTCTGTGGCCACATCTGCAATTTCTTCCAGCTCCCTTGGAAGTAATTCATCTGAGTTTGAACGCCTTTAGAGCTGCTTTGTACTGTCAATTCACTCATCTTAGATTTCAATTCCCTCTTAATCATGTTTGTTCTACCCTTTCCAGTTTCAAGGTCATTCTGCTTGATAGTGAAGACAGAGGCAAATGAGGGCTGTTTTCTCTGTCATCTTTTAACATTATCCTATCTACCCCAAGCCATGGGACTACCATTCAGCCCTTACTTCAAAGGTAACTTCTTTTTCTTTCTTCTTCTTTTTTTTTTTTGGAGGGGTGGGGGGGCAATAAAAATTTTTTAAGCTGCATCTCATCCTGGGCTTTACCAATTCCAACACTATTTTTGTACATCTGTGCCTCTCTTGTGCTTTCCTGGTTATTTGGAGATATTTCCATCTTTTATGCAAGGTTTTTAAATATCTGAGCCCCTCTGGGATCCCCCCTGCGCAGTTACTTACTGTCCCTGCCTCCACCCCACACTTATACCCTGGGTTCTTTGTGCTGATACACTCTCAGACATTTCTGCCACAGTGCTCTGTGTTAAAATCTTGGCATTTCTTTATGCATTCTCTATGTCCTGCACATCACTGGATCTGTATATACAGTCTTCAGTGTTGTTTTTGCCGCAGTCTGCTCTTCCTGTCTGTTTAGAATAGCTGCACAGTTCCACTACTCTTCTCTCCATGTCAGGACCCTCTTGTCCACAGCTATAATAGCTGATACTCAGGCATTTTTCTCCTTTTTCCCTGAATTCTGGTTTAAAACCACCTCAGCCAGGTGAACAATTTTCTTGCTAAACACATTCTTCCCCACCTCCCCTCAGGCATTCTCAGATGCAGAGTAAGTGGTGAGCAGCTGGGATGCTCAGGGCAAGCACAGTGGGTCAAGTGTCCAAGTGCAAAGTCCATTTGCAAAGTCCCTTCACCTCTCCGAAGACAAGAGCTTTATTGTCTGTAATGTGTATGACTACCTACCTCCTACGTCCTGTCATCTTGTGACAATTAAATCAGAAGAAATCTATAGCAGTCTCTACAAATGCTCCCACGAGTCCATCTGTCTCTTCTCTGTCATCTGCACTGAGCAGCAGGCCTGTCAGTCCAGTTTCCTTCTACTTCGTGTGTTTCTAAAGCCACACCCTTCTCTCCCACTCCTCACGCAGCTGAACTCCCATTCAAACCTCAGGTTCTAGGCCTGCTCTGTTCTTATCATACTGAGGAAGACGGAGACAGTCAGGAATATGGGGTTGCCCCAGGGCCCGGATTCTTCCGGTGCATCCCAGCTTCTGATGTCTGCTGCTCTTTCAGGAAGCCCTAGGGACCCTCCTCAGGGGAGAAAAAGAGGAAGATGGTTTGCCTTGTCCTTTGAACATCATTTCTCTAGAAAGAAATGTGCAGCTATTCAGAGAGGGAATGCCTGGCTTGATGCCAAAAGTTTCTGGAAATATTCTCCACTCATATCCTAAACAAAACTATAAAGATATAGAAAAGGGAAAGGGAAGTCGTTCAGTCGTGTCCGACTCTTCGCGACCCCATGGACTGCAGCCCACCAGGCTCCTGTGTCCGTGGGATTTTCCAGGCAAGAGTACGGGAGTGGGGTGCCATCGCCTATAGGCATCCTAAAGGCAAAAATGGCACCTGTATAAAATGCCTTAGAAGGGTGACATCATGGGTCAGCAGTGGCTGCCACAGGGGCAGGGGCTCTGGGTGCAGCAGCCCTGGGTATTGGTGCCTTTTCTTTACAGTTTTCTCTCTCTCACCTTTAATTCCTTTAATAGTTGCTATACTATTTGAATTTTACACTATGTTTAAGGGCAAACACAGGTGTTTCAGAATATTATGATGCCTGATTGTGAGGCTGTGGAGGGAGAAGAGTCCGTTCCTACACCATGCAGTGGTGGCCAGGATTTGGATGGGCAGCTCATGCACTCTCCTGTGATAACTGAGTTAAGATTTCTGCAAAACCCACTTACTGAATTCTGAGCTATTGCACTAAGGACCCTGCATATTGTCTCAGTTAGTCCTCAACAACTTCATGAGGTAAGCATTGTTACTTCAGTTTTACCCATGAAGAAGCCAAGATTTGTGAAGTTAAGTAACTTGCCATGCAGCGTGTGGCAAAGCAAAGGTTTGAACACAGATCTATGTCTGGAATCAATTATTTTAGCCACTTTTCTATGCTATGCTAACTCCTCACCCCTACACGTGCACTCATACACACGCTCATATACACAGAAGTATTTGCACAGGGACAGCACATACAAATGAGTATGTGCAAACATGCGCATGCATACACATATATACACACACATGCCCATACACACAAATACACATTTTCCATTCACTTCAAAGTGATGTTTGAGACTGCTAACAGATGATCAGAGCTCAAACATTTAGATCCTCTTTCACGGTTGGCAAGAAAGGATCCCCCTTTACATCTGTTTTGCTGCTGCTGCTGCTGCTAAGTCACGTCAGTCGTGTAACCCCATAGACAGTGGCCCACCAGGCTCCCGTCCCTGGGATTCTCCAGGCAAGCATACTGGAGTGGGTTGCCATTTCCTTCTCCAGTGCAGGAAAGTGAAAAGTGAAAGTGAAGTTGCTCAGTCGTGTCCGACTCTTCGTGACCCCATGGACTGTAGCCTACCAGGCTCCTCCATCCATGGGATTTCCCAGGCAAGAGTACTGGAGTGGGTTGCTATTGCCTTCTCCACATCTGTTTTATATCTCTGTAAAACTGATTTACATCTCTGAAGACTATGGTGGAGATAGTTAACTTTGCCTAACCAAAGGGCTATCTTTCAGAGCAGGGCTAGTTGCCAACCCAGAGAAGAACACTGTCTGATTTCTTCTTGAGCCTCACTGTTGAGGAGGGTCTTCAGGTTGAAGTCCTGTCTCAGTGTGGTCCACTCTTCAGGCTTTTCACCCTTGCTCAGCAGTCCCCCACTCACTGTGTGCCAGTTCAGAAGTTGCCTCTTCTGAGTCAGGATATGTATAATTTATAAACTAAATAGTAAGGTATCAATGGATCACTAAGAACTTTGTTTTGCCAGATCCCCAGGTTGGGAAATCTACTGTGGGTCCTAGAACTTCTTAGGAGTGTGAGAACTTATTTGGTATAATTATTCTGCAGTTTCGGAGAAGGCAATGGCACCTCACTCCAGTACTCTTGCCTGGAAAATCCCATGGACAGAGGAGCCTCGTGGGCTGCAGTCCATAGAGTTGCTAAGAGTCAGACATGACTGAGCGACTTGACTTTCACTTTTCACTTTCATGCGTTGGAGAAGGAAATGGCAACCCACTCCAGTGTTCTTGCCTGGAGAATCCCAGAGATGGGGAGCCTGATGGGCTGCCGTCTACAGGGTCGCACAGAGTCGCACAGACACGACTGAAGCGACTTAGCAGCATTCTGCAGTTTGTGGGTCATTTGCTTGGCATCTCTATGGTGGGATTAATGGTGATCTCCTCCAAGAGGGCTTATGGTACACCCAGGTCTGCTGCACCCAGAGGCCCTGCCCCTGTGGTAGGCCACGGCTGACCTGGACTCCACAGGAGACACTCAAAAATTCAAACAGGAGACATTCAAACACTCAAAGAAATAGAAGAAAACAACAGAATAGGAAAGACTAGAGAGCTCTTCAAGAAAATTAGAGATATCAAGGGAACATTTCATGAAAAGATGCGCACAATAAAAGATAGAAATAATATGGACCTAACAGAAGCAGAAGATATTAAGAAGATGTGGCAAGAATACACAGAAGAATTATACAAAAAAGATCTTCATGACCCAGACAACCACGATGGTGTGATCACTGGACTAGAGACAGACATCCTGGAATGTGAAGTCAAGTGAGCCTTAGGAAGCATCACTACAAACAAAGCTAGTGGAGATGATGGAATTCCAGTTGAGCTATTTCAAATCCTAAAAGATGATGCTGTAAAAGTGATGCACTCAATGTCAGCAAATTTGGAAAACTCAGCAGCGGCCACAGGACTGGAAACGGTCAGTTTTCATTCTAATCCCAAAGAAAGGCAATGCCAAAGAATGTTCAAACTACTGCACAATTATACTGATCTCACACACTAGCAAATTAATGCTCAAAATTCTCCAAGCCAGGCTTCAACAGTATGTGAACCATGAGCTTCACAATGTTAAAACTGGGTTTAGAAAAGGCAGAGGAGCCAGAGATCAAATTGCCAGTATCAGCTGGATCATAGAAAAAGCAAGAGAATTCCAGAAAAAAAGTCATCAAAGACTTTGACTGTGTGGATCACAACAAACTGTGGAAAATTCTTAAAGAGATGGGAATACCAGACCACCTTACTGGCCTCCTGAGAAATCTGTATGCAGGTGAAAAGCAACAGTTAGAAATGGACATGAAACAACAGACTGGTTCCAAATTGGGAAAGGAGTACATCAAGGTTGTATACTGTCACCCTGCTTATTTAGCTTATCTGCAGAGTATATCATGTGAAATACCAGGCTGGATGAAGAACAAGCTGGAATCAAGATTGCCAGGAAAAATATCAGTAACTTCAGATATACAGATGACACTACCCTTATGGCAGAAAGTGAAGAACTAAAGAGCCTCTTGATGAAAGTAAAAGAGGAGAGTGATAAATTTGGCTTAAAACTCAGTATTTACAAAACTAAGATCATGACATCTAGTCCCATCACTTCAAGGCAAACAGATGGGGAAACAATGGAAACAGTGAGAGACTTTATTTTGGGGAGGCTCCAAAATCACTGTAGATGGTGACTGCAGTCATGAAATTAAAAGACGCATGGTCCCTGGAAGAAAAGCTATGACCAATCTAGACAGCATATTAAAAAGCAGAGATGTTACTTTGTCAACAAAGGTCCGTCTAGTGAAAGCTATGGTTTTTCCAATAGTCATGTATGGATGTGAGAGTTGGACTATAAAGAAAACTGAGCACAGAAGAATTGATGCTTTTGAACTGTGGTGTTGGAGAAGACTCTTGAGAGTCTTTCGGACAGCAAGGAGATCCAACAAGTCCATCCTAAAGGAAATCAGTCCTGAATATTCACTGGAAGCACTGATGCTGAACCTGAAACTCCAATACTTTGACCACTTGATGCAAAGAACTGACTCACTGGAAAAGACCCTGATGCTGGGAAAGATTGAAGGCAGGAGGAGAAGTGGATGACAGAGGATGAGATAGTTGGATTGCATCACCGACTCAGTGGACATGAGTTTGAGCGAACTTCGGGAGTTGGTGATGGACAGGGAGGCCTGGCATGCTGCAGTCTATGGGGTCACAAAGAGTCAACAACACTGAGTCACTGAACTGAACTGAACTGAGGAAATTTCTATGACTCTGCTTTTCTAAAACTGAAACTTTGTCTGACAGAGGAAGTAAAGCTACCACCTGAGCACCCAGGTACTTCTGTGTCCTTCTTCAGTAGTCAGCTGGTGGAGCATCTGCCCACATTACAAGCTCCTACTCTGAGAGGTAGACCTGTGTCCCTGTTCCCAGCACCATGGTCCCTGCAGGTCTCTGGAAGCACTTCTTTATTTTCTAACTCTCTTTAGTCTTAGGTTAAACTGCATACTCCCTTTTATAATAAGCCCTGGATGTCTGCCCTACACAGTCTGTAAGAGCTGGCACAATGTCTCTGTGGACAAGGACCAAGCCTTGTGTTGCTTCAGTATCAGGGCAGGCAGACTATCAAAGTGGTCAAGGACAAGGTCTCTGGAGTCATAAAGGCTCAAGGGTTCAAGGCCCAATACTACTTCTTTTTAGCTGAATGACCTCACATATGTTATTTAAGATCTCTGAGCTTCAGCTTCCTCCTCAGTAAATTGGGCATCAGTTCAGTTCAGTCACTCAGTCGTGTCTGACTCTTTGCGACCCCATGAATCGCAGCACGCCAGGCCTCCCTGTCCATCATGAACTCCCGGAGTTCACCCAGACTCGTGTCCATTGAGTTGGTGATGCCATCTAGCCATCTCATCCTCTGTCATCCCCTTCTCCTCCTGCCCCCAATCCCTCCCAGCATCAGAGTCTTTTCCAATGAGTCAACTCTTCGCATGAGGTGGCCAAAGTACTGGAGTTTCAGCTTTAGCATCATTCCTTCCAAAGAAATCCCAGGGCTGATCTCCTTCAGAATGGACTGCTTGGATCTCCTTGCAGTCCAAGGGACTCTCAAGAGTCTTCTCCAACACCACAGTTCAAAAGCATCAATTCTTCGGTGCTCAGCCTTCTTCACAGTCCCACTCTCACATCCATACATGACCACAGGAAAAACCATAGCCTTGACTAGACGGACCTTTGTTGGCAAAGTAATGTCTCTGCTTTTGAATATGCTATCTAGGTTGGTCATAACTTTCCTTTCAAGGAGTAAACGTCTTTTAATTTCATGGCTGCAGTCACCATCTGCAGTGATTTTGGAGCCCAAAAATATAAAGTCTGACACTGTTTCCACTGTTTCCCCATCTATTTCCCATGAAATGATGGGACCGGAAGACTTTGACTGTGTGGATCACAATAAACTGTGGAAAATTCTGAAAGAGATGGGAATACCAGACCACCTGACCTGCCTCTTGAGAAATCTGTATGCAGGTCAGGAGGCAACAGTTAGAACTGGACATGGAACAACAGGCTGGTTCCAAATAAGAAAAGGAGTACATCAAGGCTGTATACTGTCACCCTGCTTATTTAACTTATCTGCAGAGTACATCATGAAAAATGCTGGACTGGAAGAAACAGAAGCTGGAATCAAGATTGCTGGGAGAAATTTCAATAACCTGAGATATGCAGATGACACCACCCTTATGGCAAAAGTGAAGAGGAACTCAAAAGCCTCTTGATGAAAGTGAAAGTGGAGAGTGAAAAAGTTGGCTTAAAGCTCAACATTCAGAAAACCAAGATCATGGCATACCAATTCCTATTCCATAAATTTACTATAAAGATTAAATGAGAATATACATATCAAGTGCTTAGAGTCTGGCATGAGTATACACACACACTCACACAAACACTCAATAAATTGGTAGTTATTATTATTCCTCACAGTGCCTTGCTGGGAGAGAGCAGAATAGATGTGTCATACATTATATGCTTATTTGATCCTTTATTGTCTCACTAGTTACTGATGCTTCTTAGTATAAGGACAGACATAGAGAAATCCTAAGATTGTCAACTCCCCAAAGCAGAAATTATCAGTTCAAAAAGTTGAATAACAGGATGCCCAAAAGGCATGCAGATCAGATGAATGACTAGTCTTAGCGTATTTCAGTCTTTCACATCGCTGGAGGGCCGGAGGTCCTGACTGGGCTGATGTTTCCCCAGCACAGTGGTCTTTAGACTTGAGGGTAAAAGAGGTGCCATTAGATTGCTTAGTTGAAGGGAAGGCTCAGTGAGATCCAACACGCTGCTCTCTGCCTGCCACAGACCATGTCAGGGCCCGTGTTTTGTTATTTCCCTCCAATTTATGAGACAAGCCGTGGTCTTCAAATCAGTAAGCATGAAGAATGGCTCTACAGGGGAATATGTTGTTCGAATCCAGCTGCTGAAATGTGGTAGTTTGTGAGTAATTAGCTCATTTGCTCCAGAGGATAACTGAAACTATCCAGATTCAAGCCCAGGTTTCCACCAGCCATTATGGAGTTCGAACTCCTTCCTCCAAGTCTTAGAGAGTTGCATTCGTCTGCCTAAACTGCCATAGCAAAACATCACAGATGGGGTGGCTTAAACAACAGACACCTACTTGTCACAAGCAGGGACACTCATCATCTCTGCATCTTTAGAGTCCTTCTTCCTTTTTCTTGAGGAACAGCATGTGTCCACAACTGAATAGGTCTATGGCCCAGTCCTATAGGATTGAAGAAATCTGACAATTCTTTATTTTGTCTCATATTTTTTCCGTTCTCTGTCATTCAGACTGTCAGTGTCTTCACTGATATAATTGCATCCTTAGCTTCTGTTAAAACGCTGGATTAAGTCCGTGAGTCACATACATGATCTCTTCATCAAATGGTTGTTCAGTCCCTCTAAGAGTGCTCTCTTTGCAAGCTTCCTCACGTGTTGCAATATGGATGGGCAGATTTCCCAAATCTTCAAGTTCTGCCTCCTTTTTGCTGAACAATCTCTTCTTCAATCTGTCTTTTTCCTTTCACATTTTACTATAGGCATTCAAGAGAAATAAAGCTACTCCTTCAAAATTTTGCTTAAAAATCTCCTCAAATAAATATCCAATTTCATCACTTGGAAATTCTACAAACACCACAGACACTAGCAAACAGTTCAGCCAAGTTCTTTGCCACTTTATAACGAGGATCGCCTTTCCTCCAGTTTCCCGTAACATGCTCCTCATTTCCACCTGAGACCTCACCAGAATCACTTTTAACATTTCTAGCACGTGCCTCAAATCTTGTCCAGCCTCTACTCATCACCCAGTTACAAAGCTGCTTCCACATGTTTAGGTATTTGTTACATCAGTACCCCTCTTTCTGGTAGCAAAATCTGTATTAATGTGCTCTGGCTGCCTTAACAAAATGCCACCAACTAGGTAGCTTAAACAGCAAACATTTATGTCTTACAGTTCTTGGGGAAGTTCAAGATCAAGGTATTGGCAAGTTTAGTTGCTGGTGAGGACCCTCTTCCTTACTTGCAGCCAACCACTTTCTCACTATGGCAAAGAAAGAAATCTCTCTTCCTCCTCCTCCTCATCCTTCCTCTCCTCCTTCCTCTTCCTCCATTAATTCCCTCTTGATGGCCCTACTCTCATGACCTTCTCTGACACTATTTACTTTCCTAGGCCCCATTCCCAAATACCATTACACTGAGGGTTGGGCCTTCATACAAACTTGGGGTGGGGAGAATACAATTCAGTCCTCAGCAATGATTTAACATCTGCATTTTTACTTAAGCCTTGTCTGGTCCTAGGAGCCCTCTCGCCTGTATTGTGTGACATCTGTGAATATTTTTAAGGAAAGGCAGGCATAGCTGCACCTTCCATTTTCCCTCACCCCTCTTCCTTTAACTCTTAAATAATTGGTCAAATGAGAACTGCTAGAATTTATTGAGAATTTACCATGTGCCAGGCGCTGTTCTAAATAACTTATCATTAAGCCTCATAACAAATCTATGAGTTAGAGTTCTCTTCACAAACTTTTTTGCAATATAGAATGCATGCATGCATGCTAAGTTGCTTCAGTTACATGTCCAACTCTTTGTGACCCTGTGGACTGTAGCCTGCCAGGCTCCCCTGTCCTTGGGATTCTCCAGGCAAGAATACAGGTGTGGGTTGCCTTGCCCTCCTCCAGGGAATCTTCCTGACCCAGGGATTGAACCTGCATCTCCTGTGGCTCCTGCATTGCAGGGGAAATCTTTGCCGCTGAGCCACTGGGGAAGCATGCAATATAGGATAGGTATTACTAACAACCGTATTTAAAAGATGAGCAAATGGAGACACAGAAAGTTGAGTAATGTGTTCAGAATTGAAAGACCCAGAATTTAAACAGAAGCTGTCTAACTGGAGAGCCCACATCTTAATCGTTACACCACAGGTCTCTGAATGTGTTATATGCTGCCACATCTCTTTGTGTGTCTCCTCTGTCTGAAATTCCCTTCCTGCCCCATTCCATCATTTGGTGAGCTGCTACTCACCCTTCAAGTTCATGAAGTCTTTCCCTGACCCCACTGGGAGAGTTAGATATGGGCTTTCCTCTCTGCCTCCAAAGCACATGGCATATGCTGCTGCTGCTGCTAAGTCGCTTCAGTCGTGTCCGACTCTGTGTGACCCCATAGACGGCAGCCCACCAGGCTCCCCCATCCCTGGGATTCTCCAGGCAAGAATACTGGAGTGGGTTGCCATTGCCTTCTCCAAACATGGCATATAACATAGGCCGGTTTTCCAGCACTCCCGTGACAGTTGTTCATGTATCTTTCCCCACCAGTCAAGATGAAGCAGAGGACCCCCAGCACAGGTCTAAGTGGTCCACACCTTTGAAACCCCAAAACCATGCACATGGGGCTTAGTACATTGTTGTCATTCAAAACATTATTGTTGAAGTTAAAACTAAAAAGCATAACTAGGTAATAAACTGTTTGAATTCAGCAAACTCAGGAAACTCCTTGAATTCTGACCCTCAAAATGAAATAGCTGATATCTAATTTTTCTGCTACAAATTTGTCAAGGATAAAATATGTCCCTGGCTCTTATCAACTCCTGGGAAATGTTTCCTCTTCTCTTTTAATACCACTCTTCCTCAGCTGTTGCCTGAACAATCCCATTGGTCCCCTTCTACCGCTTTCCCTGTCTTTCCTATTCCAAATCACTAGCTTAGGCTCTACCAGAATGATCTACGTAAAGAGATCCAACGATGTCACTTCCTACAATCCTTTCAATGTCCCCACCTCCCTCTCTCCTTACACACACCCAAGGCTGACCAGCATACTTGTTGTGGGTTGTTAGTTCAACCCCACTCACCCAGCTCCAACGATGCACTTTTAAATACTTAAACGCCATCACATTTCAACATCAGCATTCAGGATTGAGGGAAGATGCTGAAATCATCTTGCAGGCTCAAGGTGGAGAAATTTTAAACTCATTGGTTTTCCGTGCTGACTAAGTTCTATGTGACTAGAGGGAAACAAATCAATCGCATCACTTTTCACTTAATTAGCCTGAAGCTGCTGGCCTGGGCATTCTTCCTGCTGAGCCAGCACAGCCTGTCTGCTTCATTCCCCTTCTGATAGTCAGCAGAGGGCCCCTCCACAGTGTACTCCTAGTCCTACGGCCACATCCTGTGGGCCCCTGAGGCCACTCACTCACGTCTATATTATGAAGCTTCTGCCTCATAGAGTAGGTGTCCATGTTCTCACCAGGCTCTGAGTCTGAAGGGGCAGAGACAATGCTCACTTATTATTTATCCCCAGGACCTGGCATACAGTTGATACTCAGTTTTCAATAAATGATGTCACATCCCAGAGTAAAATTCCCAAAACCATGCTTAAGAATTAGATGTAATCTTCTCATTCCACTCTAGTAATTGGACAAGCATCTTGCTGGCTAGGCACCTGTCTTCTCCTTGTCTCTTCAGATGGGCACACAACAGTCTCTATGTATCCAGCTACAAGCAGTTCAAGCCACACACTGGCATCTGGATGACATCTTCTCCCCAGTTCATGTTGATAAACTCCTTCTTGGGTTGTTTAAAAAAATAATAACCAGTCCAGTTGGCCCTAGTGGTGAAGAAATCACCTGCCAATTCAGGAGATGTAAGAGACATAGGTTCAATCCCTGGATTGGGAAGAAGAAGGAATGGCAACCCGCTCCAGTATTCTTGCCTGGAGAATCTCATAGAAAGATGATCCTGGCTGGCTATGGTCCATGGGGTCACACAGAGTCGGACATGACTGAAGCAACTTAGCACAGCCCAGCACAAGGTCTTGCTAGTCTTAGAGCCATTCAGAAGTCAAAGGGTTATTATGAAATAGAGAACATGAGTGCACTTTTTGTGGGTCAGTGGTCTTTGGAAGGTCCTAAGAAGAATACCCACATCCCTTCCTTGATCCTGGTCTTCTCATGAACCTGTGGCTGCCAACAATGACTCCATTTGTGCTAATAATCTAAGATCAATCCCTCCTTTTGTGTGGTGAATTCTATTCCCTCTCACTTATGGAAGAACAGAACTTTAACAACTTCTCTTACTCTCTCCTGTATCATAGTTTTCTCTCTTTACTGGATCATGTCCATCACTACACAAAAGCACTACAGGGACTTCCCTGGCAGACCAGTGGTTAAGACTCTGTCCTTCCTCTGCAGGAAGCACAGGTTTGATCCCTGGTCAGGGAACTAAGATCCCACATGTCATGCAGCATGGCCAAAAAAAAAAAAAAGGAAGAAAGAAAAGTAAAGGGGGAAAAGGCACTATATAAGAAAATTTTAAAAAAAAGAGAGAGGATTTGAAAAGTAAGAAACAAAATTCATTATGTACTAATGATATGAATTCTCCACCAAAAAAAAAAAAAAAAAAAAAACGCAGAGAAGAGAGAATAATATGAGAGATTAGCAAGGCTTCTAACTTTTTAAATAAAAGGTATCCCTGGTGACTCAGATGGTAAAGTATCTGCCTGCAATGCAGGAGACCTGGGTTTGATCCCTGGGTTGGGAAGATCCCCCTGAGAAGAGAATGGCAACCCACTCCAGTATTCTTGCCTGGAGAATTCCATGGACAGAGCAGTCTGGCAGGCTACAGTACATGGGGTCACAAAGAGTCAGACAGGATTGAGCACTGAGCAACTAACACAAATACACATCCCTATATTAAAAACAATCAATCTAAGAATAATTGTGAAAATTTATATGATATTAGGAGTAAGCATGAACAAGATATTTTGGGTATAATTATAAAGCCTAATTTAATGGCATAAAAGATGATTAAAATAAGTTGAGTGATATACAAAATTAATGGGTAGAAAGATTCAACAGCTTAAAGATGACAAATTCTCTCCAATCTGAATCTAAATGGTCAATGAAGTCCCAATCAAAATATCTTCAAAGTTTTTAGCAAAATTTAATAAACAAATGCACATATTTATATGGAGTAATAAAGGATTGAGTGAGAAAGCAGAGACATTACTTTACCAACAAAGGTCCATATAGTCGAAGCTATGGTTTTCCCAGTAGTCATGTATGTATGGTGAGAGTTGCACCATAAAGAAGGTTGAACGCCAAAGAATTGATGCTTTTGAGATGTCGTGTTGGAGAAGACTCTTGAGTCTCCTCAAGAGTCAGCAAGGACAGCAAGGATATCAAACCAGTCAATCCTAAAGGAAATCGGTCCTGAATATTCGTTGGAAGAACTGATGCTAAAGCTGAAGCTCCAATAATTTGGCCACCCGATGTGAAGAGCCAACCCATTAGAAAAGACCCTGTTGCTGGGGAAGATTGAAGGCAGGACGAGAAGGGGGTCAACAGAGTTTGGATGACATCATCAACTCAATGGCCATGAGTTTGAGGAAGCTCCAGGAAATGGTGAAGGACAAGGAAGACTGGCTTGCTGCAGTCCATGAGGTTGCAGAGTCTGACGTGACTGAGCGACTGAACAACAACAACAAAGGATAGAGGATATCCAGGAGATTTTCAAAGAAGGAAAATAAGGAGGGAACTCACCTAATCAGTGGATTTGACATTACACAATAAAAACTAAAATCATGCAGCAGGCATGGAGGTTGCTTACCCAACAACCATTCCCCCTTATTTCTCCCCAAAAAATCTCAGTTCTCTCTGGGATGGCAAGGTGAACAGTCACCTTCTCAGATTCTCTTGAGCTATTGTATCCATGTGACTCAGGTGTAATCAACATGATAGGTTTACTGATTGGAAAAGCTACTGTTTAAAAGATAAAAAGCATACTTGGGGATATGTGCCTTTTCCCTTCGCCTTTATTCTTTCTTCCTCCATAGAATAAAAGTGCTGAATGTGAAAATGCAGCAACTCTCTTGTGATCAGGAGGAAGGAAGATACATGATAAGATCAGTGGACTGGAAAGAGGAATTCTGGAGGTTTTTTCCCCTTCCCTTTTCTTCCCTCTGCTTTTTGCTTCCTTTCCTACTTCCCTGTTGTATTCTCCTTCTTGCTTATAGTTTTTATTTCCCTTTCACACTTCTCTCTTTTTCTCTCTGCTCCATGCAGCTTATAGGATTTTAATTCTCTGACCAAAGATCAAAACTGCAGCGACAGCAGTGCGAGTGCGGAGTCCTAACAATTGAACAGTCAGACTGGAATTTCCTCACACTTCTCTTTTCTTCCTTCCCACTTCACTTCTTTTCTCCTACTGCCATTTTTTAAAATCTTTTTTTGCTTCCCTTTCTTACTTCCACATTTTGTTCCCTTTACTTTGTTGTCATTTTTTGCTCCCCTTTTAAAACTTCCTCTTTTTTTGCTTTGCTTTATCTGCTTCCCTTGTGTTGTTTCCTGTTTCCTGATTCCCTTTCTCCACTGCCCTTTCTTTGCTGTCTTTTCTTGCTTCCCCTTTCTACTTCTCTTTTTGCTTCCCTTCTTTCAGTTCCCTTTTCTCTGTTCCTTTCTTATTCCTAAAGCTTCTCTTTTCTTCCCTCTCTTTTCTCACTTTCCTTTTCTTGCCTCACTTTTATTGACTCCCTTTTCTCGCTTCCCCTTATCACTTTTTTCTTTCATCTTCTTTCTTGCTCCCCTTTCTTATTTCCCAATCTTGTGTCCCTATCCTTGCTCCATTTGCATGCTTCCCATTTTTAATTCCCAAATTTTCATCCCTTTACTTGCACAAGATTTTTTAATGTTGTTGTTGTTCAGTCATTCAGTTGTGTCAGACTCTTTGCGACCCCATGGACTGCAGCATACCAGGCTTCCCTGTCCTTCACCATCTCCTGGAGCTTGCTCAAACTCATGTCCATTGAGTCAGTGATGCCATCCAACCATCTCATCCTCTGTTGTCCCCTTCTCCTCCTCCCTTCAGTCTTTCCCAGCATCAGGGTCTTTTCCAATGAGTCAACTCTTCACATCAGGTGGCCAAAGTATTGGAGCTTCAGCTTCAGCATCAGTCCTTCCAATGAATATTCAGGATTGATTTCCTTTAGGATTAACTGGTTTGATCTTCTTGCAGTCCAAGGGACTCTCAAGAGTCTTCTCCAACACCACAGTTCAAAAGCATCAGTTCTTCAGCACTCAGCCTTCTTTTTAACTTTACTGAGATATAATTGATATATAACATTGTTTAAGTACAAAACAAAATGTCAATTTGGTATCCTTAACAAATAACTATATTAGTATAGTTAACTAACTATATTAGTATAAATAACTATATTAATAGTATAGTTATATATAATAATATAGTATAACTATATTATTAACTATACTGTATATAATAGTATGCATTATGTAAATATAAATATAATCACCATGTTGTATATTAGATACTCTGAACTTACTCAACGAATAACTGGAAGTTAGATTCCATTCATCAATATCTCTTAATTTCCCTCACCCATCAACCCCTGGTAACCACCATTCTACTCTCTGTTTCTATGAGTTCAGCTTTTTTAGATTCCACATACAAGTGATATCATGTAGTCTTGACTATTTGTCTTTTTCAATCTGACTTATTTTTTTATTGGAGTATAAATGCTTTATAATGTTGTGTTAGTCTGTGCTATACAGTGAAGTGAATCAGCTCTATGTGTCCACATATCCCCTCCCTCGTGGACCTCCCTCTCACCCCACCCTCCATGCCACTTCTCCAGGTTATCACAGAGCAATGAGCTGAGCTCCCTGTGCTACACAGCAGATTCCCAAGATCTGTTTTACAGACGGTAGTGTACATATGTCAATGCTGATCCACTTTGTCCCACCCTCCCTTTTCCCACTGTGTCCACACGTCCATTCTCTATTCAATTTAGCTCAATGCTCATGGCCCATTCCTGTTGTCACAAATGGCAAGATTTCCTTCTTTCTCATAGCTGAATGATGTCATTGTGTGTATATATACACACCACATCTTCTTTATCCATTCACCCATAAATGGACACTTATGTAGTTTTCATATCTTGCCTACTATGAATAATGTTGCAATAACGGGAGTGAAGATATCTCTTTAATATATACCTGAAAGTGGGATTACTGGATCATATGGTAGTTCTATTTTTCCATTTTTGAGGAATCTCCATATTGTTTTCCATCTCAGCGATGTCAGTTTACACTCCCACCAACAGCGCACCAGTGTTCCCTTTTCTCCACTTCCTCGCCAACACTTGTTATCGCTTGTATCAGTGATGATAGTCATTCCAACAAGTGTGCGAATATGGTTTTGATTTGCATTTTGCTGATGATTAGTGACATTAAACAGCGTTTTTGAAACTGTTGGCCACTGTATGACTTCTTTGGAAAAGTTTGTTTTGTTCATTGACCCATTTTTAAATGAAATTGTTCAGGTTTATGTTATTGAGTATGAGTTCTTTATATTTTGGGTAAGGCATATCTCATTTTATTGTGCTTCAAAGATATTGCCTTTTTTACAAGTTGAAGGTTTGTAGCAACCTGTGTTATCAGATAATAGTTAGCAATTTTTAGTAATAATTTTGTATTAAGGTAAGTTTATGTTACATGTTGCACACTTAACAGACTAAGGAATACTGTAAACATAACTTTTATACACACTGAGAAACCAAAAAATTCATGCGACTCACTTTATTGTAGTACTTGTTTCATTGCAATGGTCTGGAACTGAACCTGAACTGTCTTGAAAGTATATACCTGTAGTGATATGTAATACACCTATCAATATGTGATATGCAGGCATTTTCTCCCATTCTATAGGTTGTCTTTTCATTTTGCTAGTTCTTTCTTTTGCTGTGCATTTTAGTTTAATGTTTTAGTTTAATGTTTTATGTTTTGTGCATTTTAGTTTAGTTTAGTTTAATGTTTAGTGTTCAGTTCAGTTCAGTCGCTCAGTCATGTCCGACTCTTTGCGACCCCATGAATCGCAGCACGCCAGGCCTCCCTGTCCATCACCAACTCCTGGAGTTCACTCAAACTCACATCCATCTAGTCGGTGATGCCATCCAGCCATCTCATCCTCTGTCGTCCCCTTCTCCTCCTGCCCCCAATCCCTCCCAGCATCAGAGTCTTTTCCAATGAGTCAACTCTTCGCATGAGGTGGCCAAAGTACTGGAGTTTCAGCCTCAGCATCATTCCTTCCAAAGAAATCCCAGGGCTGATCTCCTTCAGAATGGACTGGCTGGATCTCCTTGCAGTCCAAGGGACTCTCAAGAGTCTTCTCCAACACCACAGTTCAAAAGCATCAATTCTTCGGTGCTCAGCTTTCTTCACAGTCCATCTCTCGCATCCATACATGACATAGCCTTGACTAGACAAACCTTTGTTGACAAAGTAATGTCTCTGCTTTTGAATATGCCATCTAGGTTGGTCATAACTTTCCTTCCAAGGAGTAAGCGTCTTTTAATTTCATGGCTGCAGTCACCATCTGCAGTGATTTTGGAGCCCAGAAAATTAAAGTCTGACACTGTTTCCCCATCTATTTCCCATGAAGTAGTTTAATGTAGTCCCACTTATTAATTTTTGCTTTTGTTGCTTGTACTTTTGATGTCATATCCTAAGAATCATTGCTAAGACCAATATCAAGGAACTTTTTCCCTACATTTTCTTCCAGGAGTTTTATGGTTGCTTGTTTTCTTTTCAAGTTGTTAATCTATTTAGAATCAATTTTTGTAAGTGATATGAGATAGGGGTCTAACTTCATTCTTCATTTCACCAGCATTATTTATTGTAGAGACTATGCTTTCCCCATTGAGTATTCTCGGCTTCCTTGTCAAATATTAGTTGATCATTTATTTCTTGTGTCATATTTCCTTGAATTTTCACGTTCCTTGGAGGTTTCTGTTGCTGACTTCACATTAATAGCAGTCACTTCCTCTATGAAGAAATATCTTTTGGGATCCCTGCTAGAGATTCTGAGACTTTCTCGAGCCTCCTATGGCTATGCCTGCTCTATTCTCCTTGCTCATTTTTGTGGCAGAGTTCTCACACTTGTATGAAGACTGCTTTTAACACTACAGTGCACCAGGTCCAGTGTTGGCAGCCTCTCTTTGCTTTTCCCTAAAGTGACACTACAGCTCAAGCTTATAATCTCTCCCTGGACTGCAAATTCAGGCCTACTTTCTGCCTGTGTTCAATAGCTGTCTTCTTAAGTTTACCCTTACTGCCACCTTTGGGAGTGCACACAGGAAGCGTGTTGCAGAGAGGGGTGGTGGGTAGAGGTGAAGCATATTGGGTTCTGGAGGTACCCATGGGCCAGCTGGGAGGTACCCATGGGCTAGTTGGGTGAAGCTTTCCCCGTGGCTTGTGGGTACATGAAAAATTTACAGATAGAGTTTTAAAGAAAAACTTTAAAAGAAAATATGACTTACAGTAGAACAGTGTATGTATGACATATTTATGATATTGGGGTAAGAAAACATTTCTTAAACAACACACAAAATGATGGGTGGCAAAAGCAAAACCACCTATGAATTTAAAACATAATTTTAAATATCTATATAAAAATTTACCCATCAAGAAAAGATTAAGAGGAAGAGAAATAAATGAAAGCATAAGCTAGATAAGGTGATGAGGGAGGGTAAACTGAGATTGGAAGAACCATGTAAAGAGCATGAGGGAGACTGTTATAAGCAAAGGAAGACTCTGTGCAAAGCCCCAGAGTTAGGAAGGGCTTGGTAGTTAGCAAGTAAAAATGGCAAGGGTGACTGGAGGTAGAGACAAAGAAGGAGCAATAAAGTTGAAGATACAAACAAGGGAAAATCCCAAGGGGCTTGTAAACCACAGAGTGTGGCTGACTTGTGCAACAAGAGGCTGTTGAATGGCTATGAGCAAGGGGACCTGTAAGTTCTATGAGCTGTTCATTCATAGCCGAGTGCAAATAACAACTAAAGAAGCTCTGAAGACCTATCTGCCCCGCATTATGAAAACAAAAGGTCCCTTGGACTGCAAGGAGATCAAACCAGTCAATCCTAAAGGAAATCAACCCTGAATATTCATAGGAAGGACTGATACTGAAGCTGAAGCTCCAATACTTTGGCCACTTGATTTGAAGAGCCCACTCACTGGAAAAGACCCTGATGCTCAAAAGACTGACGGCAGGAGGAGAAGGGAGAGACAGAGGATGAGATGTTCAGATAGCATCACTAATTCAGTGGACATGAGTTTGAGCAAACTCCAGGAGACAGTGAAGGACAGGGAAGCCTGGCACACTGCAGTCCATGGGGTCACAGAGTCAGACACAACTTAGCAACTGAGCAACAACAACAAATTCTCTAAGCCATTGGAGATCTCACAGAAGGAAGAAAAAATGAATTCAAAAATGATGCCATGCCCCAGATATATACATACAAATGTGGTCTTGGTCTCGAATGGCTGAAAACTAAAGTCACTGAGGTGGGAGGCCAGGGCTGAAGCAGTGAGGATCAGAGTGGGAGAACTAAGGTAGGTGACAAGGAACTGGACTGGACTGTTGACCCAAAAAGGAAAGCTTTACTGACTTAAATAAAGATTATTCAGAGTATTTTGATATTTGGAGAAATAACTAGGTCAGAAAACTGAACTGAGAACCCTGGATCTGAGTCAAAGCTCTTTATATGTGCTTTAGCTGTCCTGGTTCAGGGCAAATACTGCTCACTGGCTTATAAAAATAAAGCAAATCATCTTTGAAGGAAGCTTCCCCACGTTGGGCCTCAGAAACTCCTACAAACTGAGGTAGGGCAACTGAGCTCTCATTTTTCAAAGTATTTACATGAGAAGTCACTATGAATGAAAAATAAGCTGAAAAAAGAATCAGTAGATTTAGATGCCCAGGAACCACTAAGGATGTGAGAATGCATTTTTAAAATAGCTATGTATAAATTTATAAATAGTTATGTGTAAATTATGTTTAAAGAAATAAAAGATGCAATTGCAAAGATAAGAACTCAAGAAACTACTAAGAAAGAAGAAACAAGTTTGGAGGAAAAACAAATGGAACCATTAAAAAATGAAAAATAGGGGCTTCCCTGGTGATCCAGTGGTTAAGAATCTGCCTGCCAATGCAGGGAACACCAGTTTGTTTCTCAGTCCAGGAAGATCCCATGCCTCAGGGCAACTAAGCCCTGATAAGTGCCACAACTAATGAGCCCTCACTCTGGAGCCCACAGGCCACAACTTGGTGAGGCCATACACCACAGCTACTGAAGCCATTTACCCTAGAGTCTGTGCTCCCCAAAAAGAGAAGCCACTGCAATGAGAAGCCTGCACACTACAAAGAAAGTAAGCCTGCTCATGCTCACTGCAACTAGATAAAGCCCACACACAGCAGTGAAGAGCCAACACAGTCAAAAATAAATAAATATTTTTGTTTTAATGAAAAAAATATAAAATTAAAATATCAATGGACAGGCTATCTGGCAGTTAAGATTCAAATTAGGAGAGAATCAGTGATTGGAAGATACCCAAAGAATTGTCAGAAGATAGAAAAGAGAAATCAAGAAGAAGAAAATACAAAAGAAGGGTTTAGAGACATTGAGAATAGAATGAGAAAGTCTAACATGTGTAATTGAAATCCAAGAGGAGAGAACAGGCAGAAGGTAGGAGAGGCAATATGTAATTTGATAGAACTAATAAAAAGTATAGATTCAAAAATGCAGGAAGTAAAATCATCCCAGATATGACACATAAAAGAAAATCCGTACCTAGTATAATAGTGAAACTGTATAACACAAAAGACAAAGACCCAATATGGAAAACAGCCTGATAACAATCACAGACTACCTACAAAGGTGCAGCCATTAGAAGGACAGCTGACTTCTCCCTGTAAACCATCAAACTTAGAAACACTGGAGTTACAACTTAAGTATGTTGAGAGAAAATAACAATTCAGAGGATGTACCCAGAAAAATTATATTTAAAAATAGTAAAAGAATAACACTTACAGACAAATAAAAACTGAGTGTTTACTACCAAGAAACTTCTCTAAAGGTCATCAGTCAGATCAGATCAATCACTCAGTCATGTGACTCTTTGAGATCCCATGGACTGCAGCATGCCAGGCTTCCCTGTCCATCACCAACTCCCAGAGCCTACTCAAACTCATGTCCATCACGTCGGTGATGCCATCCAACCATCTCACACTCTGTCATCCCCTTATCCTGCCTTCAATCTTTCCCAGTATAAGGGTCTTTTCAAATGAGTCAGCTCTTCGCATCAGGTGGCCTAAGTATTGGAGTTTCAGCTTCAGCATCGGTCCTTCCAATGAATATTCCAGATTGATTTCCTTTAGGATTGACTGTTTGGATCTTGTTGCAGTCCAAGGGACTCTCAAGAGTCTCTTCTCCAACACCACAGTTCAAAAATATCAATTCTTCAGTGCTTAGCTTTCTTTATAGTCCAACTCTCACATCCATACATGACTACTGGAAAAACCATAGTTTTGACTAGACAGACCTTTGTTGATAAAATACTGTCTCTGCTTTTTAATATGCTATCTAGGTTGGTCATAATTTTCCTTCCAAGGAGCAAGAGTCTTTTAATTTCATGGCTGCAGTCACCAGCTGCAGTGATTTTGAAGCCCCCCAAAATAAAGTCTCTCACTGTTTCCATTGTTTCCCATCTATTTGCGATCAAGTGATGGGACCAGTGGCCATGATCTTAGTTTTCTGAATGTTCAGTTTTAAGCCAACTTTTTCACTCTCCTTTTTCACTTTCATCAAGAGGCTCTTTAGTTCTTCTTCACTTTCTGCCATAAGGGTGGTGTCATCTGCATATCTGAGGTAATTGATATTTCTCCCAGCCATCTTGATTTCAGATTGTGCTTCATCTAGCCCAGCATTTTGCATGATGTGCTCTGCATATAAGATAAATAAGCAGGGTGATAATATACAACCTTGACATATTCCTTTCCCAATTGGAACCAGTCTGTTGTTCCCTGTCCAGTTCTAACTGTTGCTTCTTCACCTGCATACAGATTTCTTAGGTGGCAGGTCAGATGGCCTGGTATTCCCTTCTCTTGAAGAATTTTCCACAGTTTGTTGTGATCCACACAGTCAAAGGCTTTGGCATAGTCAATAAAGCAAAAGTAGATGTTTTTCTGGAACTCTCTTGCTTTTTTGATGATCCAGCAGATGTTGGCAATTTGATCTCTGGTTCCTCTGACTTTTCTAAATCCAGCTTGAACATCTGGAAGTTCTCAGTTCACATATTGTTGAAGCCTGGCTTGGAGAATTTTGAGCTTTTCTTTGCCAGCATGTGAGATTGGTATAATTGTGCAGTAGTTTGAACATTCTTTGGCATCACCTTTCTTTAGGATTTGAATGAAAACTGAACTTTTCCAGTCCTGTGGCTACTGTTGAGTTTTCCATGCTTAACATATGCCAATACTCAATGGCATATTGAGTGCACCATTTAACAGCACCATCTTTTAGGATTTGAAATAATGCAACTGGAATTCCATCACCTCCACTAGCTTTGTTTGTAGTGATGCTTCCTAAGGCCCACTTGACTTCACATTCCGGGATGTCTGTGTCTAGTCCAGTGATCACACCATCATGGTTATCTAGATCATGAAGATCTTTTTTTTATAGTTCTTCTATGTGTTCTTGCCACCTCTTCTTAATATCTTACGCTTCTGTTAGGTCCATACTGTTTCTGGCCTTTATTGTGCTCATCTTTGCATGAAATATTCCCAGTATCTCTAATTAAAGGTCATATTGTACTTCAAAAAGAAAAGAAAAGATCCAGAAAGATGACCTGAAATGCAAAAAAGAACTTAGAGCAAAGGAAACCAGAAATATACAGATAAATTCAAATACTGTCTAAATATAATAATGATAATAATTTTATTTGTGGAATTAAAAGTTTAGGACTAAAAAATGAGCAGTGACAATATAAAAATTGATGTGCAAAGATTGGAAATAAAATGTTATAAAATCCCTTGAACCTAGAGCCTATTATACAGAGTGAAGTAAGTCAGAAAAATGAAAAACAAATATCATATATTAACACATGTATATGGAATTCAGTAAGATGGTACTGATGAATCCATTTGCAGGGCTACAATGGAAACACAGATATAGAAGACAGACTTGTGGACACAGGGTAAGGAAGGAGAGGGTGGGACAAATGGAAAGAGTAGCATGGAAACATATTCACTGCTATATATAAAATAGATGGCAAGTAGGACTTCACTTTCACTTTTCACTTTCATGCATTGGAGAAGGAAATGGCAACCCTCTCCAGTGTTCTTGCCTGGAGAATCCCAGGGATGGGGGAGCCTGGTGGGCTGCCATCTATGGGGTCACACAGAGTCAGACACGACTGAAGCGACTTAGCAGCAGCAGCAGGAATTTCCTGTATGACTCAGGTAATTCAAACTGGGGCTTTATGGCAACCTGGAGAAGTGGGATGGGGTGGATGAGATGAGATGAGATGCAGAGAACAGTGGAAAGGTTGGGTTTTAATGGGAAAACAGATGCATCCTATATGGCTAAGATGAGGGAAGGTGGGAGGGAAGTTCAAGAGAGAGGGGACATATGTATACCTATGGTTGACTCATGTAGATGTATGGCAGAAACTGAAACAATATTGTAAAGCATTATCATTCAATTAAAAATAAATAAATTTAAATATTATAATAATAGTAAAACGTTATAAAATCCTTAAAGTATTTGGAAAATGGGGTCAAGATACCATTTAGTTTCCTTAATAATTGAAGAATGGCAAGACTCGAATAGGGAGACTCCTTAAGAGGTGGTTGCATCAATCCAATATCAAAATAATGGTTTCCTAGACTAAGACATGGAGAAGACAATGGCAACCCACTCCAGTACTCTTGCCTGGAAAATCCCATGAATGGAGGAGCCTGATAGGCTGCAGTCCATGGGGTCGCTAGGAGTCGGACACGACTGAGCGACTTCACTTTCACTTTCCGCTTGCATGCATTGGAGAAGGAAATGGCAACCCACTCCAGTGTTCTTGCCTGGAGAAGCCCAGGGATGGGGGAGCCTGGTCGGCTGCCATCTCTGGGGTCGCACAGTGTCAGACACGACTGAAGCGACTTAGCAGCAGCAGCAGACTAAGATATGACAGTAAAAATAAAAAGAAGCAGAAAATCTCAAGATTCATTTTAGAGAGAGAAGGAATGGGAGGAACTAAGGAGCTTCTAGGTCTTGGTTTGAGTCACTGGATAGATGGTGGTGCTAAATGAGGTGGAAATGCCTGGGTCACTAGGGCAGGTGAGATAGAAAATGTCATGTCCTATTTGACCCTATAAATTTCAGGAAAAGGGCAATTCTATAGTTTTAGGTAGAATTCTGACCTGGGGACATCAATGTGGTCATCATTAGCATAGAGATATATTTTTAAATTAATGAAATTGGATAAATTTACTTAAGGGGAAGAATATAAAGAAAGATTGAATGTCCTAAGGCAAGTCTTAAGGTCTGTTTGCCTTTAGAGGTCAGGTAGAGTAGAAATAACCATCAAATAAGCTGCAGGGAACAAGTAAGAGCAAGAGAGAGTGGTGTTACCAGATCCAAGAGGGCAGAGGATTTCAAGAGTGATTTCTATGTGCTGAGACATCAAGTGTGATGGGAACAGAAGCCATGACTTTGATAAGAGTTAATTTAAAGAAAATGTGGTCCACTGGAGAAGGAAATGGCAAATCACTTCAGTATTTCTGCCTTGAGAACCCCATGAACAGTGTGAAAAGGCAAAAGATAGGACACTGAAAGATGAACTCCCCAGGTTAGTAGGTGCCCAATATGCTACTAGAGATCAATGGAGAAATAACTCCAGAAAGAATGAAGAGATGGACCCAAAGCAAAAACAACACCCATTTATGGATGTGACTGATGATAGAAGCAAGGTCCGATGCTGTAAAGAGCAATATTGCATAGGAGCCTGGAATGTTAGGTCCATGAAGCAAGGCAAATTGGAAGTGATCAACTGGAGATGGCAAGAGTGAATGTCAATACTTTAGAAATCAGTGAACTAACATGAACTGGAATGGGTGAATTTAACTCAGATGACCGTTATATCTACTACTGTGGGCAGGAATCCCTTAGAAGAAATGGAGTAGCCATCATAGTCAACAAAACAGTCCAAAATGCAGTACTTGTATGCAGTCTCAAAAACAACGGAATGATCTCTGTTTGTTTCCAAGGCAAAACCTTCAATATCACGGTGATCCAAGTCTATACCCTGACCACTAATGCTGAAGAAGCTGAAGTTGAACGGTTCTATGAAGAACTACAAGACCTTCTAGAACTAACACCCAAAAAAAGATGTTTTCATTATAGGGGACTGGAATGCAAAAATAGGAAGTCAAGAAACACCTGGAGTAACAGGCAAATTTGGCCTTGGAGTACAGAATGAAGCAGGGCAAAGGCTAATAGAGTTCTGCCAAGAGAATGCACTGGTCATAGCAAACACCCTCTTCCAACAACACTAGAGAAGACTCTACACATGGACATCACCATCATCACATGGTCAACACCGAAATCAGATTGATTATATTCTTTCCAACCAAAGATGGAGAAGCTCTATACAATCAGCAAAAACAAGACCAGGAGCTGACTGTGGCTCAGGTCATGAACTCCTTATTGCCAAATTCAGACTGAAATTGAAGAAAGTAAGGAAAACCACTAGACCATTCAGGTATGACCTAAATCAAATCCCTTACGATTATACAGTGGAAGTGACAAAGCGATTCAAGGGATTAGATCTAATAGACAGAGTGCCTGATGAACTATGGACAGAGGTTCATGACATTGTACAGAGGACAGGGAGCAAGACCATCCCAAAGAAAAAGAAATGCAAAAAGCAAAATGGCTGTCTGAGGAGGCCTTACAAATAGCTGTGAAAAGAAGAGAAGCAAAAAGCAAAGGAGAAAAGGAAAGATACACCCATTTGAATGCAGAGTTCCAAAGAATAGCAAGGAGAGATAAGAAAGCCTTCCTCAATAATCAGTCCAAAGAAATAGAGGAAAACAATAGAATGGGAAAGACTAGAGAGCTCTTCAAGAAAATTAGAGATACGAAGGGAACATTTCATGCCAAATGGGCTCAATAAAGGACAGAAATGGTATGGACTGGGTGGGAATGTAAACTAGTACAGCCACTATGGAGAATAGTGTGGAGATTCCTTAAAAAACTGGAAATAGAACTGCCTTATGATCCAGCAATCCCACTGCTCAGCATACACACTGAGGAAACCAGAAGGGAAAGAGACACGTGTACCCCAATGTTCATCGCAGCACTGTTTATAATAGCCAGGATATGGAAGCAACCTAGATGTCCATCAGCAGATGAATGCATAAGAAAGCTATGGTACATATATACAATGGAGTATTGCTCAGCCATTAAAAAGAATACATTTGAATCAGTTCTAATGAGGTGGATGAAACTGGAGCCTATTGTACAGAGTGAAGTAAGCCAGAAAGAAAAACACCAATACAGTATACTAATGCATATATATGGAATTTAGAAAGATGGTAACAATAACCCTGTATGTGAGACAGCAAAAGAGACACTGATGTATAGAACAGTCTTATGGACTCTGTGGGAGAGGGAGAGGGTGGGAAGATTTGGGAGAATGGCATTGAAACATGTATAATATCATGTATGAAACGAGTTGCCAGTCCAGGTTCAATGCACGATACTGGATGCGTGGGGCTAGTGCACTGGGAGGACCCAGAGGGATGGTATGGGGAGGGAGGAGGGCTCAGGATGGGGAACACATGTATACCTGTGGTGGATTCATTTTGATATTTGGCAAAACTAATAAAATTTTGTAAAGTTTAACAATAAAATAAATTTTAAAAAAAAGAAAAGAAAGAAAAAAATGGTATGGACCTAACAGAAGCAGAATATATTAAGAAGAGGTGGCAAGAATACACAGTAGAACTGTACAGTAAAGATCTTTATGACCCAGATAATCACGATGGTATGATCACTCACCTAGAGCCAGGCATCCTGGAATGAATGTGACATCAAGTGGGCCTTAGGAAGCATCACTATGAACAAAGCTAGTGGAGGTGATAGAATTCCAGTTGAGCTATTTCAAATCCTAAAAGATGATGCTATTAAAGTTCTGCATTCAATATGCCAGCAAATTTGGAATATTTGGCCACTCAGCAGTGACCACAGGACTAGAAAAGGTCGGTTTTCATTCTAATATTGGCAATGCCAAAGAATGCTCAAACTATCTCACAATTGCACTCATCTCACATGCTGGCAGAGTAATGCTCAAAATTCTCCAAGCCAGGCTTCAACAGTATGTGAACTGTGAACTTCCAGATGTTCCAGCTTGCTTTAGAAAAGGTAGAGGAACCAGAGATCAGATTGCCAACATCCACTTGATTATTGAAAACGCAAGAGAGTTCCAGAAAAGCATCTATTTCTGCTTTATTGACTATGCCAAAGCCTTTGACTGTGTGGATCACAATAAACTGTGGAAAATTCTGAAAGAGATGGGAATACCAGACCACCTTACTGGCCTGAGAAATCTGTACGCAGGTCAGGAAGCAACAGTTAGAATTGGACATAGAACAACAGACTGGTTCCAAATAGGAAAAGGAGTATGTCAAGGCTGTATATTGTCACCCTGCTCATTTAACTTATATGCAGAGTACATCATGAGAAACGCTGGGCTGGAGGAAGCACAAGCTGGAATCAAGATTGCTGGGAGAAATATCAATTACCTCAGATATGCAGATGACACCACCCTTATGGCAGAAAGTTAAGAATAACTAAAGAGCCTCTTGATGAAAATGAAAGAGGAGAGTGAAGAAGTTGACTTAAAGATCAACATTCAGAAAACAAAGACCATGGCATTCGGTCCCATCACTTCATGGCAAATAGATGGAGAAACAGTGGAAACGGTGAGAGACTTTATTTTTCTGGGCTCCAAAATCACTGCAGATGGTGACTGCAGCCATGAAATTAAAAGACACTTACTCCTTGGAAGAAAAGTTATGACCAACCTAGCAGCATATTAAAAAGCAGAGACATCACTTTGTCAACAGAGGTCCATCTAGTCAAGGCTATGGTTTTTCCAGTAGTCATGTATGGATGTGAGAGTCGGATTGTGAAGAAAGCTGAGCACTGAAGAATTGATGCTTTGGAACTGTGGTGTTGGAGAAGACTCTTGAGAGCCCCTTGGATTGCAAGGAGATCCAACCAGTCCATCCTAAAGGAGATCAGTCCTGGGTGTTCATTGGAAGGACTGATGTTGAAATTGAAACTCCAAAACTTTGGCTACCTGATGTGAAGAGCTGACTCACTGAAAATACCCTGATGCTGGGAAAGATTGAGGGCAGGAGGAGAAGGGGACAACAGAGGATGAGATGGTTGGATGGCATCACCGACTCAATGGACGTGAGTTTGAGTAAACTCCGGGAGTTGGTGATGGACAGGGAGACCCGGTGTGCTGCAGTTCATGGGGTCACAAGGAGTCAGACACGACTGAGCAACTGAACTGAACTGAAGTTAAAGAAGTGTGGTGAATGGTGGAATTGAGTGGGAGAGAAAGAAGCAGAGGAATATGTATGAAGTGAAACAGTGAAATAGAATAGTACCTACATAGAAAAGTGAGGTCAGTGAAAGAGTTATGCTTTGGTGTTTGTTTGTTTGTTTTAAGTGTGTTCCTGTATAGTTTAGGAATGCTTCAGCAAAGAGGGGGATTTGCTGATGCTGGAGAGAAACATCACCAAAGAGATGTCATCTTTGAGAGAACGAGATGAGATGCAGAGAACAGCAGAAAGGTTGGCTTTTAATGGGAAAAGAGATGCATCCTATATGGCTAAGATGAGGAAACAAAATGTATTTATGTTGTTAGGTCTAGATGTAGGAAGACAAAGGAGTTCAATTTCCTCAGTATAGCCTGAGGCAACATGGATCACCGGGGGTGAGGAAGAAGGAGCGACAAGCAGTTGAGGGGAAATATATGAAACAATATCCCCTTCCTCTACATCACCGTGCACACACTTAGTCATGTTCAACTCTCACTTATTTCCTTTGTGGAGCTATAGCAATCTTTAAGAATCTTGTTTATTTTCCCATTTACTCACTTACTATCTGTCTCCTCTACTAAAATGGAAGCTCCAAAAGGAGCAGTAACCAGGTCTGCCATGTTTAAATAATCCAGTGCTTAGCAGGGTGTCAGCACATAGTACATCCTGAAAAAATATTATCTGGAACTAGAATGAATAAACATATTAGCATATTCAGTGCTCAGTAATTATTAGAGAATTAAAAACACTTAAGTGGAGGCGGTACGGAGACCATTGCTGAATCACCTACAGCAACACCTCCACTCCCAGCCTATTCCCAACCCCACCACCAGCTCCACCTGGTTTTCAGGGCCAGTCAACACCCTTTTTCGATCCACCTGCTCTCAGTACCTAACACAGAGCCCACACACAGCCTGACACCTGGCACTCAACAATTCCTGCCTCCTACTCTCGCTGGCTGGAACCTGAAAAGTGGCAGGGCCTTGAGGAAAATTCTGACAATCTACAACATCACCAAAAAATTATTTTTTTGCCCTTTCTATTATAAGCAGATGGAATTTAAGATGATCGTGACTGTCTATTGTTCTTAAGTAAATTATGCCAGGATCAAGAGGTACTTCAGAAGAGGAAGAAAATGTAGCAATGACATTTTAAGCCTCTTTATTTAGAAATTGGACTGGCTTGATCTTTATGCTCCCATCAGCATCCCAGAGGAGGTAAGAGAGCTATAATTTGATGTCATGACAGGTCCATGATTTCTGCTTCATGGATGGTAATAAAAGGGGTCATGACACCCCTTCCCACTCTTACCATTCCCACCACCACCAATCTCAGGTCCTGACAATGCTCATAAGGCTTGACTGTGAGCTGTGAGCAATCCCTCTGGATTTGCTTCCCAAGTTCACACATCTGAAAATTCCACTTTCAACAGAAGCCTGGAGAGAGGCTTCTGAATAATGATGATTATTCAATGCTAAATTGGAAAAGAAATAAAAGAGCAGCAAGAAACTTCTAACAATCTCTTGGATTCCTGAAAATTCTATCTTATTATTGTTTTTAAAAATGAAAATTAAAATGTTAGTTCCTCTGCTGCTGCTAAGTCACTTCAGTCGTGTCCGACTCTGTGTGACCCCATAGACAGCAGCCCACCAGGCTCCCCCGTCCCTGGGATTCTCCAGGCAAGAACACTGGAGTGGGTTGCCATTTCCTTCTCCAATGCGTGAAAGTGAAAAGTGAAAGTGAAATCACTCAGTCATGTCCGACTCTTAGCGACCCCATGGACTGCAGCCTACCAGGCTCCTCCACCCATGGGACTCTCCAGGCAAGAGTACTGGAGTGGGGTGCCACTGCTTTCTCCGTTGTGTCCAACTCTTTGTAACCCCATGTACTGTATCCCATCATGCTCCTCCATCCATGAAATTCTCCAGGCAAGAATACTGGAGTGGGGGGACTTCCCTGGTGGTCCAGTGGCTAAGACTCTGTGCTCCCAATGCAGGGGCCTTGGGTTCCATCCCTGGTCAGGGAACTAGATGACACATGCTTCAACGAATACCTGGTGCAGTCAAATAAGTAAATAATTAAAAAAAAAAAAAAAACACTGGAGTGGGTAGCCATTCCCTTCTCCAGGGGATCTTCCTGATCCAGAGATCAAACTCAAGTCTCTTGCATTGCAGGTGGATTCTTTACCATCTGAGCCATCAGGGAAGCCCCATTGTCTTTAAAGAACTAAATAATTAGACTTAACCTTGGGAAGGGAAGCATTTTATTTTTGTCTGATTTGCAAACAGTGGTACACAAGACCACAAATATGTTTACACACACACACACACACACATATCCTCAGACCCCTGCAAGGTTAGGAACAAGCATAGGAGTTAGCCTTGACTAGTATACTTTCTCCATCAACAGGAATGAAAGAAGACTTTTGTATATATGGCATGCAAAAGATACTGCGTGCCACACACCATGTTGATTCCATTCTCCTCATCACTCTCCCCCTTGAGCATGCAGTAGACACTCAATACTTCCCACCAACCTGCTTATACTTCAAGTCTCACTTCTTCCATGAAGTCCTCTCCAAATTTTCCAACACTTCTCTGAGTTTCTACATTACTGATCCTAGTCATGGAGTATATATTGCCTCTTTGCCCCCTTCCTCTTTTCTTTTAAATTGAAACATAGTTAATTTACAATGTTGTGTTAGTTTCAAGTATACAGCAAAGTGATTCAGTTACAGATTTTTATATCTACCCTGGGCTGGAAGAAGCACAAGCTGGAGTCAAGATTGCTGGGAGAAATATCAATAACCTCAGATATGCAGATGACACCACCCTTATGGCAGAAAGTGAAGAATAACTAAAGAGCCTCTTGATGAAAATGAAAGAGGAGGGTGAAAAAGTTGGCTTAAAGCTCAACATTCAGAAAATGAAGATCATGGCATCTGGTCCCATCACTTCATGGGAAATAGATTGAGGAAACAGTGGAAACAGTGTCAGACTTTATTTTTGGGGCTCCAAAATCACTGCAGACAGTGACTGCAGCCATGAAATTAAAAGACGCTTACTCCTTGGAAGAAAAGTTATGACCAACCTAGATAGCATATTGAAAAGCAGAGACATTACTTTGCCAACAAAGGTCTGTCTAGTCAAGGCTATGGTTTTTCCTGTGGTCATGTATGGATGTGAGAGTTGGACTGTGAAGAAGGCTGAGCACTAAAGAATTGATGCTTTTGAACTGTGGTGTTGGAGAAGACTCTTGAGAGTCCCTTGGACTGCAAGGAGATCCAACCAGTCCATTCCAAAGGAGATCAGCCCAGGTGTTCTTTGGAAGGAATGATGCTAAAGCTGAAACTCCAGTACTTTGGCCACCTCATGTGAAGAGTTGACTCATTGGAAAAGACTCTGAAGCTGGGAGGGATTGGAGGCAGGAGGAAAAGGGGACAACAGAGGATGAGATGGCTGGATGTCATCACCAACTCGATGGACGTGAGTTTGAGTGAACCCTGGGAGATGGTGAGGGACAGGGAGGCCTGGCATGCTGCGATTCATGGGGTCACAAAGAGTCAGACACGACTGAGCGACTGAATTGAACTGAATAAGAATAGGGTAAATTTTACATAGTGTATTCCCCCAGTGCCACCAGGGTATTAGATACAACTATAGATGCTCAGTAAGAAGTCAATGCATATTTTCTCACTAGTCATATGATCAAATGGGTGTATATAGATGGATAATCACACAATAGCATAATAATAACAAAAACAAGAGATACTATATTTGAGCATTAATATGGATCAGGTATCAGGCTAAGAAGTTTCTATGTATCATCTAATTTAAATTTATCAACAACTCTATGAAGTGTATTCTATTTTTATCCCCACCTTACATACTGAGAAAGGGCTTTCCTGATGGCTCATATGGTAAAGAATCTGCCAGCAACACAGGAGACCCAGGTTCAATCCCTGGGTCAGGAAGATTCCCTGGAGGAGAAAAGGGCAACCCACTCCAGTATTCTTGCCTGGAGAATCCCATGGACCAAGGAGCCTGGCAGACTGCAGTCCATGGAGTTGCAAAGAGTTGGGACTGAGCAACTAACACTTTACCCTAACCAAAGCTTCTCTGTGGCCAAGCAGAGCCATTTGAATGCTATCCAGGCTGCCAAGAAGCAGACGGTAACACAGACGGTGACACAGGCAGTCCAATCAGGACAAATGCCTCAACTGAAACCAAATTACCTTCCACATGAGCCAGAGAGGGGATGTATACCCACCCCTGTCTCCATCTGGCCTTGCGTGGCAGCCTCTGCCTGCCCTGGGTCGGGAAGGAAGGGAAGCGACTAATCGCATCAGGGCCTCTAATCCAGTCACAATCTAATCAAGCTTGGGGCTGTCAGCAGCAATGCAGTTTTCAAAAGACACTTTGCTCTTCTGAGTTGTCACTGCCAGGGCTGCCCACATCAATCTCTCTGGAGCCAGAAGCTACCATACTCGTGTGCCCATTAGACCTGGGACTAGCAAAAATGCCAGCATTCCAGACACACCACACCAGATCAGAGCTGTCCCCAGATGTTTCATCCAGAGGAAGATTGGGTGTAGATCCCTCAGGGGAGAACCTGACAAGAGGTGCAAACAGCACTCTTCTGCTTCCAGGAAATACATATCTTGCTTTCTTTCTGATTATTAACAAGAATGGTCATGCACTCTGGGACTGACAAAATGTTTCCCAATGAAAAGGTAGTAACAACACTTAGGAGAGTGTCTTTCTTTAAAATTAACTGGGACAATACAGTAACTGGCCTCCCCAGGCTCCATTCTCCCCTCTCTCCATTCCATCTTTCAAAAAATAAATTCATATGTCCCCTCCCTCTTGAACCTCTATCCCATCTATGGTTGATATATGTTGATGCTTAGCAGAAACCAACAAAATTCTGTAGAGCAATTATCCTTCAATTTAAAAATATGTACATAAATTCATTTGGGGACTTCCTTGGTGGTCCAGGGTTAAGAATCCACCTTACAATGCAGGGGATGCAGGTTTGATTCCTGGTCAAGGAACTAAGATCCCACATGCCTCAGGGCAACTAAGTCCTCGAGCCCCAACTACTAAAGCCCATGCTGCTGCTGCTGCTGCTAAGCCACTTCAGTCGTGTCCGACTCTCTGTGACCCCATAGACAGCAGCCCACCAGGCTCCGCCATCTCTGGGATTCTCCAGGCAAGAACACTGGAGTGTGTTGCCATTTCCTTCTCCAATGCATGAAAGTGAAAAGTGAAAGTGAAGACACTCAGTCGTGTCCGACTCTTAGCGACCCCATGGACTGCAGCCTACCAGGCTCCTCCATCCATGGGATTGTCCAGGCAAGAGTACTGGAGTACCCACTGGAGTGGGTTGCCATTGCCTTCTCCACTAAAGCCCATGAGCTCTGTCAAATACTGATTCCTCATGACACAACCAGAGAGTCTGTGCACTGAAAGGAAAAGACCCTGCATGCCACAACTAAGACCCAACACAGCCAAATAAATAATAAAATAAATAAGTAAAATTTTTAAGAAAATAAATAAAATCACTTGTCTAACAAATCTGCTTGAGCATCCAATCTGTGGACCACCAAGGAAGAAGATGATTAAGACCTGGTCCCTGGAAAACAAATATGGAGTCACTGAGGACTCACATCACTCTCTTGCACAAAAACCCACCCCACATTCTCCCTAATTGCAGCAGTCAAGTGTTCTTTTCACCAGTATCCCCGCTCTCTTCCTTCTAGATCCAGAGTGGCATTGCCCCTCCCTCCTCTCTCCCTCATGACCACATAATTTATCTTGATCAACAAAATATATGTGAAAGTGACACATTACTTTTGGATGGAAGCCTTTAAGTGAAAGCAAATTTCCATGTCCACTGCCTCCTACTGTAGCAAATTATAACATTCTACATGGTAGAAACTCCATCAGTATGAGCCTGGATCGAGGAGGACAAGGAAGCAGTTTCCCTGCTGATCTGAGATGGTCTTGTAGCATGAGTTAAAGCTAAGCTTCGTTTAAGCCTCTGAGATTTCAGTCTGTTCCTGCAGCATAATAGCTCTTTCAAACTCCTTAGGCTGGCATCCACGGCCTTCCCATGGATCAGAGTACCTACACTTCTAGACTTTTGTTTCATAATACTTATATGAATCTACACTCTTAGCCTACTTACTGTCTTCCTCACATATCCAGCACCATCTGACAAGCAGACTTTTCTCAAGCTAGTCCTCTTGCCTGAAATGCCATCCTACTATCTCCAATTAGCCTTATAAAATCCAGTTTAGTTACTCCTTTCCCAAGAGGTCTTCCTTGATGACATAAGTTAGAAACAAGTCATCCCATGAATTCCAATAGCCCTTTACATATTCCTTTCATGGGTATTTCCCTTGCAGGATTTTCTAGAATATTTGGTTATTTATTGTCTGTGTCCCTGCCGAATTGACTGTGAACTCTTTGAGATTCAGGTCTCATTGGTCTTTGTGACCCTGACTTTGAATGCCCTACACACCCTAGTCAATGACCATCATTTGCACAGGCTGGAACACTCCCTAAACCAGTTTTCATGATTCATTTGGTCTTATTGTACATGAAAAATATAATGAGCTCTCATAGTCACACTATAACTCTAAGCCACTACTAAATTCAACCCTCCAGTATTTATCACCTAGAGCCAGACATCCTGGAATGTGAAGTCAAGTGGGCCTTAGGAAGGAAGCATCATTACGAACAAAGCTAGTGGAGGTGATGGAATTACAGGTCAGCTATTTCAAATCCTGAAAGATGATGCTGTGAAAGTGCTGCACTCAATATGCCAGCAAATTTGGAAAACTCAGCAGTAGCCACAGGACTGGAAAATGTCAGTTTTCATTCCAACCCCAAAGAAGGACAATGCCAAAGAATGTTCAAACTACAGCACAATTACACTCATCTCACACACTAGCAAAGTAATGCTCAAAATTCTCCAAGGCAGGTTTCAACAGTACATGAACCATGAACTTCCAGATGTTCAAGCTGGATTTAGAAAATGCAGAGGAATCAGAAATCAAATTGTTGGTATCCATTGGATCATAGAAAAAGCAAGAGAGTTCCAGAAAAATATCCACTTAATTGATTATACCAAAGCCTTTGACTGTGTAGATTATAATAAACTGCAGAAAATTCTTCAAGAGATGGGAATACCAGACCACCTGACCTGCCTCTTGAGAAACCTGTATGCAGGTCAGGAAGCAACAGTTAGAAATGGACATGGAACAACAGACTGGTTCCAAATTGGGAAAGGAGTACATCAAGGTTGTATACTGTCACCTTGCTTATTTAACTTTTATGCAGAGTACATCATGAGAAATGCCGGGCTGGATGAAGCACAGTCTGGAATCAAGATTGCTGGGGAAATACCAATAACCTCAGATAAGCAGATAACACCACCCTTATGGCAGAAAGTGAAGAGGAACTAAAGATCCTCTTGATGAAAGTGAAAGAGAAGAATAAAAAAGTTGGCTTAAAATTCAACATTCAGAAAACTAAGATCATGGCATCCAGTCCCATCACTTCATGGCAAATAGATGGGGAAACAATGGAAACAGTGAGAGACTTTATTTTTTTTTGGTCTGCAAAATCACTGTGGATGGTGACTGCAGCCATGAAATTAAAAGATGGTTACTCCTTGGAAGAAAAGCTATGACCATCCTAGACAGCATATTAAAAAGCAAAGACATTACTTTGCCAACAAAGTCCATCTAATCAAAGCTATGATTTTTCAAGTAGTCACATATGGATGTAAGAGTTGGACTATAAAGAAAGCTGAAGAATTGATGTTTTGAATTGTGGTGTTGGATAAGACTCTTGAGAGTTCCTTGGGCTGCAAGGAAATCAAACCAGTCAATCCTAAAGGAAATCAATCTTGAATATTTATTGGAAGGACTGATGCTGAAGCTGAAACTCCAATACTTTGGCCACCTGATGCGAAGAACTCACTCATTGGAAAAAACCCTGACGCTGGGAAAGATTGAAGGCAGGAGGAGAAGGGGACGACAGAGAACGAAATGGTTGGATGGTATCACCGACTCAATGGACATGAGTTTGAGCAAGCTCCAGGAGTTTGTGATGGACGGGGAAGCCTGGCGTGCTGGAGTCCATGGGGTCACAAAGAGTCTGACATGACTGAGCAACTGAACTCAACCGAGTATTTGTCTCAAATTTCTATCTCTGGCTCATGTTCTTAACTCTCTTCATTTTCTGTTTGCCTCTATCCTCGACAATAGTTGTTGCTTTCTTTCAGAGGCCATTGTTCACCAAGATACTGAGCTAGTATTCCACGAGTGATGGCTTCTAAGGGGTTGAGGTACAGGCCCTGAGCAGTTCTCCAGCTAACTAGCTCCCTCTGCCCGCAGCTTCCCAGTGCAACACAGACTCAGCCTCCACAACACTGTCGTTTGCTACACACCATGCGCCTCCGGGTTGCTTGAGAGTAGCTAAAACTATCACTACTATCAATCCTACCACTCCTAGCTTGTAGGTTTCTTATGAGAGTTGAAGACAAGCCTAGACCTGGACAATGCTTAGTATACAACAGGCATTCAGTAAGTGACAACGATTATGTTACAAGATAGCCTCTGTGAGGTCACACATAGACATTCACAGGTGCCCTAACACAGCAGCCATGGCGAGACATAAGGGATGGCCAGCAAGGCCTCTTCTTCTCACAATGCCCCACCAGCCCTGGTTGGCATTCTCTCTATCTGTCTCTCACACACAATCTCCTCCACTCCCTGTATTATACCTGAAATTCTAACACTAGAATTTCTATCATTTATGTTTGAAAATATTATATCTGTCCAAAAAATACTCTGAGGAAAACTAAAATAACTTTATATGACAATGTAAGCCTTCCCTATCTAACATCTTATAGATGATTCCATAACCAGCAGTCAATCCAGGGAATGGGCCATAGGATCAGACACAGTCTCCCATTGTTGGAGAAATGGGAAGAAAGAGGCCCAGAAATATATAAAGAAAATCATTTTTCTTCAGAGCTAAAAGGATCTTGGAAGTCATTTAGGCCAACCGCTCATCGTATATATGAGGACACTGAGTTCTAAGGTTGTAGAATGACTTGCTCATAGCCTCAGACCCTTAACAAGAATACTGGTTTCCCATCCCAGACCTCCTGACCCCCGTTTGCTCTTCTTTCTACACCATGCATCTCCTGGAGACCAAAGATGGAAGTACCATTTTGCTGGGCCCCACCCTTCACCACCATCCTTACCTCCTTTTCACCCCTGCCCTGGGTGAACACATTCTGCAGAAGTTCACCCACCCACATAGCAATCCCCTTTCCTATACTCCCACCATTGACAGAAAAATCCAGTGATTTTTTTTTTTTAAGTTGATGGGGAGGGGAGGAAAGAACCAAAAAAAAAAGAAAAAAATCCCACACATATAAAGCCATAACAGGCCCCCAGGGAAACATATAGCTGCACTAGCTTTCTGATTTGAGCTGTTAGCAGTGACTCTAGAAATTCAGCTGCTAACAGCAGCAATGGAAGTCTTGGCTGCTCAGCCTCCCACATCTGCTCCCAAGCTCCAGAAGGGGGATAGGAGCCCTGCCTGGGAGGCCTCTAAGCAGATGCAGCTCTGTTCCCTGAAGATGACTTCACTGGCATAATTATGACTGATGAGGGGGTAGGGGAAGCCTCCTTGCTGATGATAATTAGCTAGGATAAATAAACTGAGCCCTGCTTGGAGGTCTGGGAGAACATGAAATATTAATATTAATGGGTAGCGGGGAATTCCCAGCTGTCTAGTGGTTAGGACTCTGCACTTCCACTGCAGAGGGTACAGGTTCAATCCCTAGTCAGAACTAATAAGATCCCACATGCTGTGTTACCACAGCAATAAATATATAAATTAAAAAAAATTTAATTGATGTTAATGGCTATAGGTCACAAATCACCTATTGACTATACGCACTTTAAAAAACTTATTTTGGTAAATCTCCCCTATAAGCCTCCAAGTGTAGGTCTTATGATCTCCATTTTACATGAAAAAAAAAAAGCCTAAATTTCAGGAAATACTAAAGCAATATGCCCAAGATCACACAAGCAGTATGTAGCAGCTTCAGGGGTCAAACATGAGTCTAACCGGAAGGCGATGCTGTATTTTTTTTCTGGGGTGCCACACACATACACTCGATGCCACTGGTGATCCAACAGTGAGGGTCCTTTAACGGATATGAATCCAGCTCCTGCCCTGTGACAGACACTAAAATAGCCGTGAGCATCCAGAGACAAATAAGACACCATCCCTCACCTAGAGGCTCACAGTCAAGAGGAGAAACAAAAAGAGACATCAACAGTAATTACACCGCCAAGTGGGAAATGCCTTTGCAGAGCTGGGTAGTCACTTGCATAATTTTTTTAGTTTCTTTTTCAGTGTCCTCTGAAACATAATGGGCCATACCACCATGGATAAATAATAAAATACTTTGAGATAAAGGGAGAAAGATGTAATAAATGGAGGAAAGAAAGAAGAAAAAAGGGAATTATATATCTCTGTGTTAGAATTGTTGTTTAATAGCTAAGTTGTGTCGAATTCTTTTCAACCCCATGGACTATAGCCTGCCAGGCTCCTCTGTCCATGGGACTTCCCAGGCAAGAATAGTGGAGTGGATTGCCATTTCCTTTTCCAGAGGATCTTCCAATCTGGGGATTGAACCTGCATCTCTTGCATAGGCAGGCAGATTCTTTATCAATGAGTCACCAGGGAAGCCCAAGGAATCCACAAACTAAGCTAAGAAAATACAATAGGGCACTTGTCACAGTCACGCAGGTCCTGAGTGTGTTGGCGACCGATGACTAGTGCCTTGTTCCATGGCTAAAATCATTTATAGAGGATAAGAGATCACTCAGGTCAGATATCCACCTCACTCATTTGACAAGAGACTCTCACCTCATATCTTCCTGCCATTGGTCTTAAAAGGTTATCAGGACTCCCCATTGCAATCATCTTTCCCCTGAAAAATAAGACTGGAAGGAAAGCAATTCCATCCTCACACCAGCTAGTTCCTACAATGATCTAAAAAGGTTGGGTGATTGTCTGCAGGATGGGATAAAGGGCTTCCTACACTGAGTAAATCAGAGAATTAAATAGTCTATAAGACCCCATTCCATTCCAAGGTCTTCTGCTATGTAAGGTCATCCCACACAAAGAAAAGGATGAGAAGAAATCCAATTAAGGCTTTGAGGTTATTGGAAGATGACAAAGCACCAAAAAGGAGACGGTAAAGAATGTCCTAGGCCATTTTCATCTGTGAGTCTATTTAGAGAGAACAGTTATTCACCAGGCAGCGGTTCTTAGGATCAGCAATCAGTACAGACCAGAAATTGCCACCCTCAAGACACATACATCTTAGAGGGAGGAAACAGACAATAGGCACATAAACAAAGAAATGTAATAAGGTAACTTCAGGCACCAGTAAATTCTAAGAAGAAAATAATAGGATAATGGGATGTAGAGGTATTGTGAAGCTGCCTAACTAGAAAGCTCCAGTAAAGGCTTTCTGAGAAGGTGACAGTCAAGTTGGATTATGGCTAAGAAAGAGGTAGCTGATGAGAAAGAGAAAGCTTTAAAAAGACCTGGGGGAAGAACATTGCTCAGTGATAAGAGTAAGGTTGATATGTTCAAAACCAATGCTGCTGGATCTAGGGAACAAGGGGAAACATGGAGACAGAACTAGGTGGGGGTTAGATAATATTTTAAAAAGGTCTTACGGGTCATGATAGAGGGTTTTATTTTATTCCCATTACAATAACAAGTCATTGGAGATATTTAAGCAGCAGAGTGACATGACCTGATTCATGCTTCAGAAAGATCATTCTGGCTGCAATATGGAATTTGGAGGGAAAGGGAGGCAGAAGACCAAGTTAAAATATTATGAGTAGGGGAATTCCCTGGTGGTCCAGTGGCTAAGACTCCACACAACGAGTGCAAACAGCCTGGGTTCAATCCCTGCTCAGGGAGCTCGATCCTACAGACAACTAAAAGATCCTTAATGCCATGACTAAGACCTGCTGCTACTGCTAAGTCACTTCAGTTGTGGCAACTCTGTGTGACCCCATAGGAGGCAGCCCACCAGGCTCCCCCGTCCCTGGGATTCTCCAGGCAAGAACACTGGAGTGGGTTGCCACTTCCTTCTCCAATGCATGAAAGTGAAAAGTGAAAGTGAAGTCACTCAGTCGTGTCCAACTCTTCACAACCCCATGGATTGCAGCCTACCAGGCTCCTCTGCCCATGGGGTTTTCCAGGCAAGAGTACTGGAGTGGGGTGCCATTGCCTTCTCCATGACTAAGACCTGGAACCGCCAAATAAATAAATACTTTTTTAAAACCAACCTTATAAAAATATTATGAGTGGGACTCTGTACATTAAAAAAAATCATGTCCAATGCTAGAGCAAAGTTTATCCCATAAATATAAGGATTGCTAAGTCGCTTCAGTCGTGTCTGACTCTATGCAACCCCATAGACGCCAGCCCACCAGGCTCCCCCATCCCTGGGATTATCCAGGCAAGAACACTAGAGTGGGTTGCCATTTCCTTCTCCAATAATATAAGGATAGTCTAATACTAAGAAATCTATGAATATTGAATATACTATGTCAAAAATTATGTGTAACAAAGCATATGATTATTTCAATAAGTGTGAAAAGAACATTTAATGAAATTTGAATGTATTCCAAATAAACAACATTTTAAGATGTGAAACTAGATGGGTTGTTTCTCGATATGATAAAGAAATACTGGTTTTGACTGACATCATATTTGTGTATAAAGTACTAGAGGCCTAAGACAAAGATGCCCACCATTTCTATTATGATTTATTATATTGTTTATAAAGTTCTAGGTGGCTCAGCTGGTAAAGAATCTGCCTTCAATGTGGGAGGCCTGCGTTCGATCCCTGGGTTGGGAAGATTCCCTAGAGAAGGAAACAGCTACCCACTCTAGTGTTCTGGCCTGGAAAATTCCATTGACAAAGGAGCCTAGCAGGCTATAGTCCATGGGGCTGCAAAGAGTCGGACATGACCGAGCGACTTTCACTTTCAGACTTCGCTAAGACACAAAACATAATAAGAAGCATGCATTTGGAGGGCAGTAAATTATCATTATTGACAGAGAGTATGATTTATTTTCCTGCTAAGAATGTAACACTTGGCATGAGCCTACTGTGTACCAGGTGCTTCTGATATTTAATCTCATCAAATTCCAAACACACTAGGAGTGACATTTTTCTTCTCATCTGATAGATGAGGACAGTAACCTTCCCGGCTATTAAGCTGAGATTTGAACATAAGTTTGTGATTACAAAGTCTATGTTCCTACACCATGTTGCCAAAACAGAAGATAAAGTGAGCCACTACCAGTGCTTCCTCTTTCCTGAGGCTCCAGAGCTCTGGAGATTTCAGCCTCCCCTGGGGATCAAAGCAGGAGCTAAAGCTCAACAGCATCTCAGAAGTCCCAGTGGCAGAGGAAGGCAATATAGCCAGCAGCTGCTTCCTTCCCTGCATCCCGTGGGCCATTCCAACTGGAAAGAGGCCCCAGAGCCTCAGCTGCTCAGCACAAATAATACTGAGGAATTCTGCATTCAGCCCTTCCAGAGAATATTTAAATTTTAAAAGGAGGACGTGAAACCACCCAGATGAATCTATAATTGCTTGAATTGTATGAATAGTATTTTGACTGTTGGAGGGGTAGGTCTTTGGAGTTTCTCCTGCCTCCTTCAGGCTGCTGCCACAGTCATTTTCCCTTATGCTAGAAGAAGCTAGCACCCTGGGCTCCACATCTGGAAGTGTGCTGCCCTTCTGCCCAGAAGTCATGTGTTGCTGCTCAAGGTGACTCGAAGAAAGAGGCCAGGCTTTTGAGGTCTGACTGCACAACCTGGCTGGTCTCTTTGGATACAAAGGACTCAACCTCACATTGAGGGATGTCAAAACTTGTCCCAAACCAAGGAACTCTGCTGCCTAAATCTCCAAGTTCCTGCCAGGATCACAAACTTTCTCTTTCCATTCCAGATGATATTGGAAAAAAGTATATCTCTTACCATTTTCAAATGAAATCCTCAATTGAAAGAAGTGATGCCTGTGGACACTCTGAGACAGACTGAACTGCTGTCTTTACATTTTCCTCATTATTTTTGAGATGCAAGTGTCATGGGCGACAGGCAGTTCAGCAGCTGCCTCACATCTGCCTGAGCCCACAGTTGGCAAGCCCAAACTCACCTCTTCTCAGTTGCCAAGCACTTTGAGGATTTTCATTTGCCTTTGGATGTTTTCTTTCATTCCACCCTGAACAACACAGAAGCCACCTGCAAGCGACTACTGCAACCTGGCCCTTCTCCCATCTCAGCCCTCCAGCATGGAGCAGGTGTAAAGCTGGGATACTGTAGAAAGGAGTGGAGTGGATGGAAAGGCCATAAGGAGGGGAGGAAAAGGAGGAATAAAGGCCAAGAGAGTGCCAACAGAAGACTGAATCCACAGGGTGGCAGCACATGGCATCAACTCTGTCTCAGAAACATGAATCCTAGGGGAAGTTTCTCTGTCATCGCCTGAAGCTCCTGTCATGGTACCATGAACACCTAGCTATTCCCAGTTGTCTCAACTCACATTTAAATCAGGCAGTTGAGCACTGATGAATGTAGTATTTTCCTGCCTTGGAGCCTCTGGAAATCTGCCCATAAGGAGGCCTCCCATTTCCTCCTAGGAAGACATGGCCAGCAGCGCCTAACTGTATTCTTCATCTCAGGACCCTGGACAGCTCCCTGCAGGCTCTGCAGACCCTGCAGCCACGGTAGTCCATTCCTTTCAGAGATTTCTAACAAAGCTCACGGTTTGCCTCTCTTGAATTCTAGTCACATAAAAAAATAGAGACAGACTTTAAAAAATAAATTTGCAACCACCTAATCCACAGGCATTCTGCAGAACACCAAGTCTATTTGAACATGGCTCCCACGTCCCCCTCAAGTTGCTCTGTTTATCATTTATGACAAGATGTTTATTAGCAGCAGAGCAGTAAACAGTGAGTGAGCATCTGAAAACAGGGCTATAAAATACTGTAAATCACAACTCTGCACAGGGACTCCAGCCCTGGGACAACCCCCCTCCCCCAGCTTCATGGCTCTGGAAAACACTGCAGGTCTCCATCAGCACTGAAGTCATTTATCCTCAGTGCAAAGGTGCTCAGGTGTCGCATAGTAGGACATGCAGGGCTTTTCCTAGGTAGACTCACTTTGTCCCCTCCTCACTTTGTTTATTGGAGAAGGAAATGGTAACCTACTCCAGTATTCTTGCCTGGAAAATCCCACGGACAGAGGAGCCTGGTGGGCTACAGTTCATAGGGTCACAAGAGCTGGACTTGACTTAGTGACTAAACCACCACCACTTTGTTGGCTACATTCAGTGTCAAGACCTGAGAATTGCCCTAGCCTTCAAGAAGCTCATGATCTATAAGCGAGAGAGAGGGAACCAATACTGCAGTTGCATCCTTTGCTCTCTAAGGGACTCAGTCCCGGACTTCTTTCTGTGTTTCTGCTTTCTACAATCACCATGCCCCTTAAGTTCATATTTATTACACAGGACCCAGTTTGTATGGGTCCTGAGGTGAGGCTGGCGATGGATGCCTCAGCATTAGTGATGATCCTACAGATCCTTCTAGGCCACAGAGAGGAGGGTTGGCCGTGGTTGGAGAATTATTCAGTTAACTTCATTACTCATGGCAGAGGCCACATCACTGTAGTGCTTTACCTACATGGCCAACTGCACCCGCTGCTACAGCTGCTTGCAGCCTCCCATGTGGCCCAAAGCACAGTGTCACAGTGCACCTCACATCTCACAAGCCATGCCTCCTCCCACCCCTGACACTGAGAAACCACTGAGCCCCACTAAGCCCCTCCCTATACATATACCCTGACTGGCCCACTAAGCTTCTGTTATAGGCAGGCAAGGAAGGAGGATGTAACACTAGCCTATACCACCATCTATGTCATGGAATCTGGCTTCCCCAGCAGCTGCCCACAGGAGCCAGCTAATACAACCTAGGGATACAAAGGAGTTAAAAAGAACTTGAAGCTGTCACAGATAGAGGATAGGAAGAAGATAGAAGATCGATTCTTCTCCTTTACTCCTACCAACAGACTATTACAAGACTCATTATTTCTGTACAACCCCTCCAGAAATCTCCTGTCTGTTGGATCAATAGTTATGCTTGTTGGTAAACTCTTTAGCCAGTTTGGTAATGCAGCTCCTTAGATTTGCTTTCCCTTCCTCTCTGTCTCACTTTCCTTTCTCCCTCACTGTCACTTCCTGCACCTCTATAGAGCATGAACTCATAAGTTTTTTCAGACTCTGCTTCCTAGGAAACTCAAGTCAAGACACTTCTCAACCAACCTAGAAGCTAAAACTACCAACATAAATATGGCCTAGATGCTGACTTCAAAAAGCTTTAAGTCTATTCCATGGCATCAACACATTCATAGTTTTAATATGATTTGGTATCATAATAAAATACGTATTGGGAGCAAAAAAGAAGATATAAGATCTAGTTGGTAATGCTGAGATAAGTCTTGAAGAATGTATAAGAAATGGTTTTGTAAGAGAAGATGATACGGGATGAGGGGATAACATATGAAGTCTTGGGAGGAGAATTCCCTGGTTAGGACTCTGCACTTTCACTACCAAGGGTGTAGCTTCAATCCTTGGTTGGTGAACTAAGGTTTCCCAAGCTGTGCTGTCGGGCCAAGAAAAAGAAAAAAGAGCTTGGATGTACTTGTTTCTATTGTTGTTTAGTCGCTAAGTCATCTCTGACCCCTTTGCAATTCCATGGATTGTAGCCTACTAGTCTGCTCTGTCCATGGAATTTCCCAACCAAGAATACTAGAGTGGGTGGCCATTTCTTTCTCCAGGAGTTTAACTTTTCTAAAATCTCCTGCCAAATACTTCTTCAAGTGTTCCCCATTCAGGAATCCATTGCTTAAATGCTCATAGATAGATGAATGGGTAGAGAAGATATGGTATATAACATATATGATGAAATATTACTGAGCCATAAAAAATGAAACAATGCCATTTGCAGCAACACAGATGGACCTACAGAATAACATATGAAGTAAGAATATCAAATTAAGAGAAGGAAATGGCCACCCACTCCAGTATTCTTGTCTGGAGAAATCTATGGACAGAGGAGCCTGGCTGGCTACAGCCTACAAGATCACAAAGAGTTGAAAATAACTGAGCGACTAACACTAACACTGACTGAAGTAAGTCAGACAGAGAAAGATAAATATTATATGATACCATTTGTATGTGGAATCTTTGAAAATGATACAAATGAACTTATTTGCAAAACAGAAATAGACTCACAGACATAGAAAACAAACTTATAGGTACCAAAGGGGAAAATGGGCTGTATAAATTAGGAGTCTGAGATTAACAGATACACATTACTATACATAAAATAAACAAAGACCTACTGTATAGCATGGGGAACTATATTCAGTATCTTGTAATAACCTATAATGGAATTCAGTTCTTAGTCAGGCATTTATGACTCTGCCTTAGCTTTCACTTCCTGCTTTCATGGACCCTAATAGTCACCACAGGTGAAAGCATAGGCTCTTCTCAAGTCTTTTTTGAGCATGTGTCCAGCTGTGAGCATGTGTGTGGCCTTCTAGACCCCCCAGTATGGAACTCTTCTTTATTCCATATATCCTTCTCCAGGACTCTTCCTTTTAGGATTTCCTGCCTGTCTCTACTTGCCCAGATTGTTCTCCCTGGCCACAGCTGTCTACAGCTCATATATTCACCTTACATGCTATCAACAAACACCACTCAGAGGAAGCCACTTCAACCCTGAAAAAGTCCCAAGGAAGGAGAAACAAAGGCAAGTCCTTGAGCCTATTATTCAGGGAACAGACAGGTCAAGACACACAGCACAGTTCTTTGTAAGTAAGCTCCACATTGCTCCTTCTGGTACCAGAAAGCTTCTCTAGAAATGCAGATTGCTGTACTCATGGCTGCTGCCCAGGTGAGAAATGGGGATTGTAAGGGGGTAACTTAAAAACAACTCTGAAAAGTGAAAGTCTTAGTCTCTCTGTTGTGTCCAACTCTTTGTGACCTCATGGATTATAGCCTGCCAGGCTCCTCAGTCCATGGAATTCTTCAGGAAAGAATACTGGAGTGGGTAGCCATTCCCTTCTCCAGGAAAAACAACACTCTCTTCCCAAAATTCCAGAAGCAACTTTCTCCATTAAGTATTCCCCTGGTTATTGTGAGTTTCTTAGTAGATTCCAGAGTTCTGAAAAAGTTGATCAGACAGCTTTGCCAAGTTAATCATTCCTTTAGTGGAGGTTCCACACTCTGTCATTTTTGGTGATGTGTTTATTCTGTGTATGTCTCAGTGTTTCTATAATAAAATGGTTTTGTAAAAGCTCCAGGTAACTCTGATAAATTATAACTACTTCCCCTCATCCAAGTTTTCAAAAATCATTAGTTTGAATGAATTCTGGCTTTCTCTCCTCTGATTTGAGCAACTTTGACTCACTGCCCCCTTGTGGTCCTTTAGGGTTAATGAAGGACACCCTCCATCAGGTCCCTGCCATCTCAGATACCTCATACTATTTTCTGCATCCACCAGGGCACCCTGAGTTGGTTCATCTCCAGCCCCTGGAGAATCCAGAAGTGATGAGGCATCACATAGCAAACAGAACAAGGCTTGCTGGACAGGTGTCAGTTTTCCTAATTGCGAGCAAACTGTCTTCAGTTTTTGTCCATGCATCATTTTCCTCTTGTGATAAGAAGCAAACAGAAAGGATAATGAGGAAATTGCACCCAGATAAGCACATTTGCAATACCAAGAACAATACATTGCTAAACAAGGTTTGGGTTTTGTTGTTATTTTGTCTTGCTTTTAATCACTGTGGATGCTACTTCTTCCACTCCCCAGAATCTCCACCAGAACCTTGGCAAATAGGCAACAAAAGGATTAGGCTTTTCTCCTCTTGAACATATTTCGAGGAAAGTTTTTCTAATAGTCACATATACTTCTAAGCAACTGAGTACTTTTGAACGTTTTCTCTGACTTTCTCTCCCTCTCTCTCTCTCTTTTTTTTTTTTTTTTTATCATTTAACTATTTTAGAGGATGTTTCTGTCCACCTAGAGGGAACTTTGAGTAACAAACAGATCTCCATGTGATTGCTTTTCCTAAACCAGATGCATGTAGCACCTGGCAGCTGAGTGATTTGAGGAAAACAGCTTCTTGTCACACCTCTCTGCACTCCATCAGCCCAGGGAATCACTGGAGATTTCAGAAACGGTGGCATGGAGCTTGGCAGTTCTTACTTTTCACAGAAAGATTGGAAATGTGAGATTCTTTGATTCTTCGTTCTCTTTTTTACAGCGTCTTGCCTCAGAAGTACAAGATGGTTGTACATGCCTTCTCCTTTGTTAATATCTTCTTAATGTGAGACCACATTGGTCTATGCCCAAAAGAAACCAGTGTCTCATTGCCAGCTAATTAAGTCCAATATCCTTTCAAGTCTCAGACAACCTGAACCTGACCTCTTTTCCTAATCCTATTTCACACTGTCTAGGGTGCTAAAATCCAGGAGAAAATCAAACATCGTTCATTTTTTCAGTTGCCCCGCATGATCCCCTTTGTACAATTGTGTGCACGTTATTCCCTCCACCTCAAGGACCCTCTCACCCCATTGTCCCTGCTGAACAGTCAGCCAGCCTTCTGAAGACAGTACAAAATCCAATTCAGAGCTCACCTTCCTCTTCCCCAAAATGAGTGACTCATTTCCTACATTTCACATTCTGCTTCATATATCAGTTATTGGTCCGCTATGTCTATCTCTTCCTCTGTGTTAAGAGTATCTACTAGGTAGGGAAGATTGTAGAGCCACTTTTGTTGCTGAAACACATGGTAGACACTTAACAATGAAAGAATGTTAAATGAAAGGAAAAAGAAATAGCATGCCGGTCATTTCTCTTGGGTGTCCAGCAGCTCCCAAGTAAAATTAAGCCAATATTTATCTCCTTAGTGCCATGGAGCCACTGAGTTGAGTTGCCCAATCTAAGTCCTAACCAGCCGATGGAGAGCTCGCGGAATTGACTGATGGGATGCCTAAGGGATTAGAAAAACTCCATTCTAGATGCCCTGCCTCTTCTCTTGTTAATTATCTTCAATGTCTCCTGAACAAATTGCTCCTAATAAGTAACTTCATCTTCTGCAGAGAAAGCGCCAGAGTCTAACTTAAAATGTCTGAAAAACAGCTCCATTCCCTTCTACCTCCAACAGAGATAAGAGAGCAGTTAACAATTGAGAATGGAGCCTCAATATTATGTGGGTTTAACATGCAGAGTCCCTTGGACTTCAAGGAGATCCAACCAGTCCATTCTGAAAGAGATCAGCCCTGGGATTACTTTGGAAGGAATGATGCTAAAGCTGAAACTCCAGTACTTTGGCCACCTCATGAGAAGAGTTGACTCATTGGAAAAGACTCTGATGCTGGGAAGGATTGGGGGCAGGAGGAGAAGGGGGTGACAGAGGATGAGATGGCTGGATGGCATCACCGACTCGATGGATGTGAGTCTGAGTGAACTCCAGGAGTTGGTGATGGACAGGGAGGCCTGGTGTGCTGCGATTCATGGGGTCGCAAAGAATCGGACACGACTGAGTGACTGAACTGAACTGAACATGCAGGAAAGAAGGCTGCAAGAGCTTAAAGGAATCTTTTTAACTATCTGGACCAATGTGCTCCCTTTACACACAAGGAAAATGATGACAAAGGAATGGGGGATGGGATACTTCCCCAAGGGCATGTAGGTTCCTTAAGGTTAGAAATGGAACTGGAACCCTTGAGTTCTAGTTCCCAGGACTATCCTTACCATTAACTATGCTAGTGTTTTCCCAAATCTACCTGAACACACAAATCACCTTTTTGTTTAAAAAGAAAAATCATCAAAATTTTGTTACCTCTATGTTATGAATGATACAGAAAATGCAGACCAGAAGGTTTCATGCTTAGGGGATTGGAAAAGGAGAGGGACTTTAGACAGAGGAAGGGAGATCACAATCTGGTGGTAGAATTGCAAAGTGGGGTGGAGAGGATTTCAATTTTAGAAATGTTGACAGCTGTAACATTTTATGATCTAATTGTTAAAAAATAGACTAGGGCATGCCACACCAGTGGCTTGGAATTAAGCCTTACTGACATTTGGAGGAGAGGAAATGACCGTGATTACTAAACGATTAGTAAAGGTTTTCTTGGAAGAACTTTCTAGGTGGCGCAATGGTAAAGAATCTGCCTCCAATGTGGGAGACCCAGGTTCCATCCCCAGGCCAAGAAGATCCCCTGGATAAGAGAATGGCAACCCATTCCAGTATTCTCACCGGGAGAATTCCACGGACAGAGGGAGGAGCCTGGCAGGTTATAGTCTGTGGGGTCGCAAAGAGTTGGACACGACGGAGCAACTAACACTCTGTTGGAAGAAGTAATGTTTGAGCCAGAACTTGAAGAGAGAGCAGGCTTACCTGGTGCTGCAGAGACATAAGGAGCTAGAGTGGGGGAGGAGAAGCAAGGTACAGGGACATTTGAGACAAGCCATTATCAATTAAGGGATCAAGGAGATGAGAAAAAAAATTAAGTAAATGATGTCTGTCTCCCCTGATTTCTTCAACTTCCCTTTACTTGGTGCTCCATATTCACCCCTGTATGCTCACTTTTCCCAGAGCCTGCTCGTGACAACACCCCACTTGGATCTGTCCTGCCCTAGACATCTCCCACGTTCTCAACCTTCTCAACCCCTCTCCCCAACTCCCAGCATAAATCATACTCACTCCATTTCTGACCACCTCTTGGCCTTTCCAAACGACAAGCTAATAAAATTATTACCAAAGGGTCAATGATAAAGAATAATTCAATATATTATTCTAATAATAACCATTATTATTGTTACGGTGCTGAAAGCTCATCTCCTCTGTACATGGGGGCAGGATAAGACAAGAGGTAGAGTTTTGGGTGAAGTAGAAAAGGATAGCTTTATTACTTTGCCAGGCAAAGGGGGACACACGACACACTCCTGCCTCGAAATACCATGTGTCTCAATTTGGAAATGGTGATGAGAAGATTTATAGTAATGGTTGGAAGAGAGCAAGGTAAGCTCATGGACATTCTACTTGTTAGGTAGTTAGAATAGGAAAAGGAGTCCAAAATGACAGCAGTTAAAAGACAAACAAAGAAAGGGGAAAAGCCCACGAAAAGGGAACAAAGAAAAATATCCGTGGACTGGAGTAGGAACCTCAGGTGAAACAAATATGCCCCCTTCCTGATCAATGATGGGTGCTTGCCCTAATATGCATAGGGCAGCCTAGGGGTTGGGGGAGAGGAGATAAAAAGAGTAAAAAGAGGGAGACAAGATGGGTTGAAACCACTCCTTCAAGGTTGGCCCAACCCCCACCCCAACCCAGGACTTGGGGATGCACCATCTTTGTTTACCAAAGTAAATTCTGAGCTACAACCAAGCCCAAGCTTGTCATTTGAAATCTTTGTTGCAGCAAGACTGAACTGAGAAAATCACATACTTTCCCAACATACTGATCAGTCAGTGGTGAGGTAAGTAGGAGTCAGCATCACCAACCTTCAGGTTCCAACCAGTCTGGGGTCTACATGCTGTGGGCAACATACCATCATTGCCTTTCTCCCACCTGGAGGGGGTTTCAGTACCTGCAAAACAGCTTAAAGATATTGCTATGTATGTCCCTTGACCAGGAACCAGGACCTCGCCCCAAGGCTGCACTGCTGTTTCTCTTGACTGTTCATTTCTTCCCTGGTTTCCTCTCCCTTCACTAATTGGCAACTGCTGGAAACTGCCCACTGGAACTCAGAGGTCATGGAGGCTGAGCGAAGACTATTTCCTATAATCTGAGAAATAGGGGACACAGAAAGGATTTGAGTCCAGGAGCCCTACAGAGCCCTGCTTAGTATCAGTTAAAAATTACTGAAGGCTCACTATGTGCCAGGGCCCATGCCCAACAAATGACACATAGCATCTCATTTAGTACTCACAGTTTAGGACTTATGATAGATAGTATTATTATTGCCATTTAACAGAAGAGTAAATGGGCCTGGCAGGCCAAATAAGACACTCCCTCCATTGTGTCCACATCCTAATCACCAGAACTTAGGAATATGGTACTCCCCATGACAAAAAGTACTTTACGTTAAAGATCTTGAGATAGATTATTTTAGATAACCACAGAGGTCCTTTTAAGAGGGAGGAAGAAGCCCCAGAGTCAGACAAGATATGACAGTGGGAGTAGAGGAAAGCAGAGTGCACCTTGAAGATGGAGGCAGGGATCATGAGCCAGGGAACAAGGGAGTCTACAACCCAGAAAAGGCAAGGAATCCATTCCCCACTAGAGTCTTCAGGGCTTCCCTGGTGGCTCAGACAGTGAAGAATCTGCCTGCATGCAGGAGACCTGGATTTGATCCCTGGATCCAGAAGATCCCCTGCAGAAGGGAATGGCTACCCACTCCAGTATTCTTGCCTGGAGAATTCCATGGACAGAGGAGCCTGGCAGGCTATATATAGTCCATGGGATCGCACAGAGTCGGATGCAGCAAGCCACTAACACTTTCACTTTCTTTCACTAGAGCCTTCAGAAGGAATGAAAGCCTGCCAACACCTTGATCTAGCCCATAAGGCCCATTTCAGATGTCTGGCCTCCAGCCTGTAAGATAATATATTTATGTCATTTTGAGCTGTAAATTTGTAGTAGTTTGCAACGGCAGCAATAGAAAACTAATGCACTATATTTTCACAATATTTGCATTTAAACCAAGGCCTTTACCATCTTAATTCAGTGGAGTTTCTTCAAACAAAGGAAATTGTGTAAAATCTGGCAGGCCACCAAGGGAGAGGTATCTAAGTTGTGTGCGTGTCAGTCTTTCTTGTGGGGTGTGAGCAGGAAAGTGTTATAAGGAGCAGCTGTTGGAATATTTGGAAAATAGTCAAAATGGCAACAATCTATTCTACTGGAGAGAATTCCCTGGGTGGTAAATGTCACATCCAGGATGAGATTCTGGTCCAGGGCCTAAAGAGACCTGGCCAGAATGGACCACACGGGGTCCTTGCTCCCTGTGGGGCTTTCACATCCCTCTCACTGCCTTTGTGTTGGCATCACTGGCTGCCAGCTCTGTTCACCAGGAGGCTGCTGTCAACCTGGCTAATTAGGAAAGAGCAATGATCAGAAATGGAACCGTAAAAGGAAAACTGCTGAGCGGTTGGCTGCTCACTAGAGTAAGGCTCTGTCTATCACCCTCCATTAATAAAAGAAAGGTGGGACTTTGCATCAAATCTCAGCTCTAATATTGCCTGGCTGGCTTTTATTGGCCAAAGGAGACTTTGGGCAGGAGCTGCTGAAACAGTTCAGAAGCACTTTATTATACAAGATTTACCTTGCACTCACTAAGGCACGAGAAAAGTGGCTGGTGGTGACCTGTGGTGTGGGGAGGGGGGCATCCCAAGCATTTTGTTTACAGGAAAATAGGCTCAATTATTGAGGAAAAGAAGTAAAACCTACCCTGTGATGTGAAGAGAGGTAAATGACAATTTTCTTTTGTGGTCTTCCCCCTAAAACTCATATCCCAGTCTAATCATGAGATAATTATCAGAGAAACCCAATTAAAGGACAGTTTGCAAAATATCTAAGCAGTTTTCCTCAAACTGCTACATACACTGTCAGCTACAGAGAGTGTGAAAGGAACTCACTGCTGAGGGCCCCTCATAAAAGCATGGCCTTAGGAACCCGGTAGGCAGTACTCCCGACTTCAGAAATCACTGCAGTGAGTGAGCACCTAGACTTGCACATTCAGGGGCCAGGAGGCAGGAGACACGACCTTAGGCAGGTTGCTGCCTCCGGAAGGCCATCTCCCCATTAGTCACATGAGGCAGTTGGTTTAGATCAGTGCTTGTCAATCTCTAAATGCAGAGGCATCAGCTGAGGACCTTGTTTAAATACAAGGTGCTGATTCAGTAGATCTGGTGTGAGGCCCAGAGTCTTTGTCAACCACAAATTCTTAGATGAGGCCAATGCTCCTGGAACATGGACCACATTTTTAAGAAGCAGAGGTCTGGATCCACAGTTTTCAAGTAGAGTTAGTTTTGCCCCATGGGAATATTCAGTTATGTCTGGAGATATATATGAGTCTCACAATTGGAAGGTGAGTACTACTGGCATCTACTGGGGAAAGATCAGGGGTGCTGCTAAACATCCTACAATGCACAGGACAGCCCCCACAGCAAGGAATTTTCCAGCCCCAAAATGTCAACTGGGCTTCCCTCATAGCTCAGGTGGTAAAGAACATGCCTACAATTCAGGAGACCCAGGTTTGATTTCTGGGTTGGGAAGATACCCTGGAGAAGGAAATGGCAACCCTCTTGAGTATTCGTGCCTGGAGAATCCCATGGAAGTAGCCTGCCAAGTTCTTCTGTCCATGGGGGTCACAAGAGTTGGACACGACTTAGCAACTAAACCACAAAATGTCAACAGTGCTGAGAAACCCTGGTCTGCCAGTGTGGTCCACGTCATTCTTAGTGTGGGTAAGAATCACCTGTGCGATTTATTAAAACACAGATTGTGGGCCTCTTCCCCAGAGCTTCTGATTAAGTCTGGAGTGTGACCAGAGACTCTGCATCCAGAACATGTTCCCTGGTGGTGCTGATGCTGCTGGTCCCAGGATGCACTTGGAAAACTACTGGTCTTGGTGACGGCTAAGCTTCTTGTAGCTCAGGCATGATGTGCTTCTCCCACTCTCACATCCATACATAACCACCAGAAAAACCATAGCCTTGACTAGAGGGACCTTTGTTGGGAAAGTAATGTCTCTGCTTTTGAATATGCTATCTAGCTTGGTCATAACTTCTTCCAAGGAGTAAGCGTCTTTTAATTTCATGGCTGCAGTCACCATCTGCAGTGATTTTGGAGCCCAAAAAGATAAAGTCTGACACTGTTTCCAAGGATAGTCCTTGTTAAAAGCAAAGTATTGTGAGGACAACCTACTCCCAATCATACTGTCCCATTTTTTTCTTGCTCACAAGTGACCCATTAAATGCCAGAACCATGGGATTCAGCTAATAGGCAATGAAAGTTGGCTGTCCATCAAAGATTACATCTTGGCAGGCCCAAGAGATAGCACACAATGTCACCAAGCCACCCCAACCCCTCTACTCTCCTCCCATAAAACAACACAGAAAAAAAACTATCTGGTTTAATCAGGAGAATCTAGCAATAAATATGTGTGCTCTCACTACCTTGCTTGTCCATTTCTCTGTGTGACCTTGGGCAAGTCACTTTTCCTAGTCTTTGTTTGCAATCTGTAGATGAGACTGACACAGTACTCCACGAGGCCATGGTGAGCACTCATGCATGAGGCAATGGCTATTGACTCCCTGCTACATGCCAGCACCATTATAAGCATCAGGGCTAGAGCAGTGAACAAAATAGACAAAAACCACTGCCCTGCAGGGCTAAGCCCTCAACACTTTTTGTTGAATTTACCCAAGGAAAATGAATGGGGGTGCCTCTCCCTACGACTTCACTTCTCTTTCATTACCAATATAGAGACTCTCAAAGACTTTAACATGAAATGAAAGGTTATAATTAAAGAGTAGGCAGAGGCAATTCTTGGAGAAGGAACTGGCAACCCACTCCAGTATTCTTGCCTGGAGAATCCAATGGACAGAGGAGCTTGGTGGGCCACAGTCCATGAGGTCGCACAGAGTCGGACACAACTGAGTGATTTAGCAGCAGCAGCACCCTCTCCCTAGGAAATCTGTCAAACACAGCCTCCAATCCACTCACAAAGAAAAACTCCAGCAGGCAAGGCAATTGGAGCAGAGAAAATGGAGCCCAGTGAGGCCTCCTAACCAGGATGATTTATCTCTAGTTCAATATGGTACAGGGCTGTGGCTCCTGGAGCTTTAAATATTAAGGCTTTCATTATGACTATTTCATTATCCCAAGCAGTGCGCTACAGGAGGCAAAGTAGCTTAGTGTGACCGGGCGAGAGGTGGGACGGGCTGGGGTCAGGAACAGAGAGCCCCTGGAGGCAGGACCGTGACTCGCTGAGCAGACCTCACCGTGTGCTGCACACTGTGGGCACAGAGGGCACAGCGGCACCTGGGGAGCTGCCAGACCTGCCCCAGGACAGCCGAGAGCCTGGGGAATTTCTGGGTGAAGACTTCTAGAAGACGGCCAAGAACTTCTTCCTGGTCAACACAGCAGACGGATCCAGAGCCTCTGCAGGCCCAGCATCTGCTTCAGTTCCATGAGGCCAGCAGCCCTAAGCCAACCTCAGCCCTTAGCCTCCCTCCAGCCCTCCCTGGTAGCTCAGCTCGTAAAGAATCCATCTCCAATGCAGGAGACCCTGGTTAGATTCCTGGGTTGGGAAGATCCCCTGGAGAAGGGATAGGCTACCCACTCCAGTATTCTTGAGCTTCCCTAGTGGCTCAGACGGTAAAGAATCTGCCTGCAGCAAGGGAGACCCAGGTTTGATCCCGGGGTTGGGAAGATCCCCTGGGGAAAGGAACACGTACCCACTCCAGTACTTTTGCCTGGAGAATTCCATGGACAGAGGAGCCTGGCAGGCTACAGTCCATGGGGCTGCAAAGAGTCGGACACAACTTTTCTCTTTCACACTCATTGCCCTCCCTCATGACTCACCTTTCAGAGCCTCCCCTGGGCTGCTGCCCCATTACCTCCTCCCAAGGTGAGACCTCCCTATTGGTCTGGGCCTTCCACAGTTTTCAATGCTTACCCTGCCTGTGTCCCTGCTCCCTGAAGTTCATGGCTAACTAGACGTGATCAACTATCCCAGGGCCGGTTTGAGTGAATGCATCTTAACCAAACTGCAACACTGATTCACTAAATACAAATTTAAGTACTTTCTACAAGTCTTCTGGAGACTATTTCTTAACCCAAGGGAATAATGGATGTGGAAATTTATGACTACGGAAAAGTGTAGGGGGATTAAAGATAAGATAGGGGCATTTACTTATACTTGAGATGGGCTGTAGAAGTCACAATAACCCTAAGATAGATAGCAGTGAGGCAAATTTCTACAAATGAAGAATCTGTGGATAGGAGAGCTTAAAGGGCTTTCTCTCAAGGGTCACACAGTGACCAAAAGACCCACCAGGATTTTCCGAGTCTAAATTTGCAAGTCCATCACCTCTCATGAGACGAAGGAGAACTAGAGTTAATAAAACATGGGGTAGGGGAGCCTGGAGAGACGAGGATTCCCCTAACATTTGCACTGAATCCATACCCGCACTTTCCTTTTTTTCTGATAAGGGGTTGGTTCATTTTTTGTTTTTATTGAAATATAGTTTATTGACAATGCTCTGCTAGTTTCAGGTATACAGTAAAGTGATACATATACTCTTTTTTTTAACATTCCCTCCCATTATAAGTTATTACCAGACAGTGAGTATCATTCCTTGTGCTATGTAGCAGGCCCTTGTTGTTTATGTATCTTATATATAGTAGTGTATATTTTAATCCCAAACTCCTAATTTATCTCACTACCCCTCCTTTGGTAACCATAAGTTTGTTTTCTATGTCTATGAGTCTATTTCTGTTTTGTAAACAAGCTTTTTTAAAATTTTACATGATAAAGTGATATCACAAGTGTGTAAATGATACATGATATTTGTCCACTCCCTCACTTTCACCCCTTCCCTGAGTAGGAGTAGGCTACCCATTCCAGTACTCTTGAGCTTCCCTGGTGGCTCAGAGGGTAAAGCATCTGCCTGCAATGCGGGATACCCGGATTTGATCCCTGGGTCGGGAAGATCCTCTGGAGAAGGAAATGGCAACCCACTCCAGTATTCTTGCCTGGAGAATTCCACGGACGGAGGAGCCTGGTGGGCTACAGTCCACAGGGTCGCAAAGAGTCAGAAACAACTTCACTTTCACTTTCACTCTTAGCCCAGCAAAGCCCTAGACTGAAGAGTGGAGCTGAAGCCATCAAGGAAGAAGCCAGGCTGTAGGGATCCCCCCTGAGCCAATGGTGGATGAAAACATTTCAGGTGTTCCCTGGACCCAGGCTCAGAGGTCCACACCAGCTGGTTTTGACTCAGGACCCCTGGCCTCAAAAGGGCGGCTTCTCCAGGCTTTACCCTGGGCTTCATTGAAGCTCAGATGGCCAGTTGAGCAAGCTTCAGCCTCACAGCTGGTGGTGGCTTACAACGCCAGCTCTTCTGACACTGGCATTTCCAGCCCTTCCAACACTGGCATTTTCGCAGCCTTCTTCACATTGCCACACTGGAGCTGGGAAGGGCTATTTGAGAGAGAAGCAGGGCCTTTCCTAGACCCAAGAAGTGTTTGATTCCCCAAGTGCTGTTTTCCTGTTTTTTCCATAAGCCTTCCCATGAATGCCGCTTCTCAGTTCTTTCCTCGTTGGGAAGGGCTCGCTGGCCTTCTCAGCCCCCTGCCTGTCTTTTTGCAGCAAGTCAGCTTAGCCTCAGCTGGGGCTCCTTATTAGGCAAGGGTTCCAGCTAATGGGCTCCCTTGGTTCTTCTGCAGCCCAGGGTGGAGTCTGGGAGAGGGGCGGGTGTCCCTAATGCCCTTTCTGCTGCCTCCTCCTGATTCAGGGCCACCCTCCTCCACCCCAGTACCCCCTCCCAGCTCCTCAACCCTGCCTTGGATTTCTCTGTTTCAGCCTCAGTGCCTCTGATGACTACACTCCTGCTAGCTTCAGAACAGATATTAATACATTAATTTTGTCCTCTACATCCCTGCCCCTGGCACATGGGATCATCATATCACGCCTGCCCAAGCACATGGTGAGAGGGAAGGGGCCCCAGGCTTAGAGCTGGGTGACTCAGGTGTGATCCCAGCTCTGCCTGGAATCTTGTTAATTGTATGGCCTTACTTGGGACATGTCATCTCCTAGCCTCTGTTTACTCACCTGAGAAAGGGGGAGGAAACTGAGACCTGCCTGACTCCCACAGCTCTTGTGAAAGTCAAATAAAATCATGTACTTAAAGGGGCCAATAAATAATATTCCCATCCTCCCTTTTTGAGCTTAGTACTAGTTAAGAAAAAAGACAAAAATGAAGCAGTAAATTTTTAAAATCAGTTTACGGTACTTCCCTGGCAGTCCAGTGATTAACACTCCATGCTTCCACTGCAGAGGGTGCAAGTTTGATCCTTGGTCAGGGAACTAAGATCCCACATGTCTCACAGTGTGGCAAAAAAAAAAAAAACCAAAAACTTATTTTTAATTGGAGGATAATTGCTTTACAATGCTGTGTTAGTTTCTGCCATACATCAGCAGGAATCAGTCACAGATATACATACGTCCCCTCCCTCTTGAATCTCCCTCTCACCCCCCACCCCATTCGACGCCTCTAAGTTGTCAGCACTGGGTTTGAGCTCCCTGCATCATATAGCAAATTCTCGCTGGCTATTTCACATCCAGTAATGCGTGTGACTCAGTGTTGCTCTCTCAGTTCGTCCCGCCCTCTGTTTCCCCCGCTGTGTCCACAAGCCTGTTCCCCATGTCTGCATCTCCACTGCTGCCCTGCAAACACGTTCATCAGTTCCATCTTTACAGATTCCATATATATCTGTTAATAAACAATCTTTTGTTTTTCTCTTCTGACTCACTCACTTCACTCTGTATAACAAGCTCTAGGTTCATCCACCTCATTAAAACTGACTCCAGTTCACTCCTTTAATGGCTGAGTAATATTCCACTGTATATATGTTCCACAACTTCTCTATCCGTTCATCTGTCGTTGGATGTCTAGGTTGCTTGCATGTCCTGGCTATTGTAAATAGTGCTGTTATTAACTCTGCACATGTATCGAAGTTCACAGGGTACGTGCATCTTTTTCTCTGTTGTTCATTTTTCTGTGTTGGGCCTTTGTTGTGGCATGTGAGACCTTCACTGTCTCGTGGGAGATCCTTCACTGCAGCATGCACGAGGCTCGTGTGAGCAAAGGCTTAGTCGCGTGTGAGATCTTAGTTTCCTGACCAGAGATCCAACCCATGTCCCTTGCATTACAAGGCAAATTCCTAACCACTCTACCACCAGGGAAGTCCCCATGCATCTTTTTGAATTATGGTTTTCTCAGAGTAAATGCCCAGTAGTGTGTTTGCTGGATCATATGGTAGTTTTATTCCTAGTTTTTTAAGGAATGTCCGTACTGTTCTCCATAGTGGCTGTATCAATTTACATTCACATCAACAGTGCAAGAGGGTTCCCTTTTCTCCACATTTTCTCCAGCATTTATTGTTTGTAGATTTTTTGATGATGACATTCTGACTGGTAGGAGGTGATACCTCATTGTAGTTTTGATTTGCATTTCTCTGGATGAAGCACAAGCTGGAATCAAGATTGCTGGGAGAAATATCAATAACCTCAGATATGCAGATGACACCACCCTTATGGCAGAAAGCAAAGAAGAACTAAAGAGCCTCTTGATGAAAGTGAAAGGAGAGTGAAAAAGTTGGCTTAAAACTCAACACTCAGAAAACAAAGATCATGGCATCTGGTCCCATCACATCAAGGCAAATAGATGGGCCAACAGTGTAAACAGTGTCAGACTTTATTTTTTAGGGCTCCAAAATCACTACAGATGGTGACGGCAGCCATGAAATTAAAAAGATGCTTGCTCCTTGGAAGAAAAGCTATGACCAACCTAGACAGCATATTAAAAAGCAGAGACACTAACGTTGCCAACAAAGGTCCATCTAGTCAAAGCTATGGTTTTTCCAGTAATCATGTATAGATATGAGAATTGGACTATGAAGAAAGCTGAGCACCAAAGAATTGATGCTTTTGAACTGTGGTGTTGGAGAAGACTCTTGAGAGTCCCTTGGACAGTGAGGCTATCCAATCAGTCCATCCTAAAGGAAATCAGTCATGAATATTCATTGGAAGGACTGATGCTGAAGCTGAAACTCCAATACTTTGGCCACCTGATGCAAAGAACTGACTCCTTGAAAAGACCCTGATGCTGGGAAATATAGAAGGTGGGAGGAGAAGGGGACAACAGAAGATGAGATGGTTGGATGGCATCACCAACTCAATGGACGTGAGTTTGAGTAAACTCCAGGAGTTGGTGATGAACAGGGAGACCTGGTGTGCTGCAGTCCATGGGGTTGCAAAGAGTTGGACATGACTGAGCGACTGAACTGACTGAATAATAAGCAATGTTGAGCATCTTTTCATGTGTTGGCTATCTGTATGTCTTCTTTGGAGAAATCTCTGTTTAGGTCTTCTGCACATTTTTTGCTTGGTTGTTTGCTTTTCTAGTATTGAGCTTTTTGAGCTGCTTGTATATTTTGGAGATAAATCCTTTGTTAGTTGCTTTATTTGCAATTATTTTCTCCCATTCTAAAGGCTGTCTTTTCATCTGGTTTATAGTTTCCTTTGGTTTCCTTAAGTTTAATTAGGTCCCACTTGTTTATTATTGGTTTTATTTTCTAGGAAATGGGTCAAAGAGGATCTTGCTGCAATTTATGTGAAAAAGCATATTGCCTTTGTTTTCCTCTAAGAGTTTTATGGTATCTGGCCTTACATTTAGGTCTTTGATCCATTTTGAGCTTATCTTAGTGTATGGTGTTAGGAAATGTTCTCATTTCATTCTTTTACCTGTAGCTGTCTAATTTTCCCAGCACCACTTATTGAAGAGACTATCTTTTCACCATTGTATATTCTTGCCTCCTTTATCAAAGGTAAGGTGCCCATAGGTGTATGGGTTTATCTCTTGGCTTTCAGTCTTGTTCCATTGATCTATATTTGTGTTTTGTGCCAGTACCATACTGTCTTGATGACTGTAGCTTTGTAGTATAGTCTGAAATCAGGAAGGTTGATTCCTCCAGCTCTTTTTCTTTCTCAAGTTTGCTTTGGCTATTTGGGGTCTTTTGTGTTTCCATACAAATTGTAAAATTTTTTGTTCTTGTTTGGTGAAAAATGTCATTGGTAATTTGAAAGGGATTGAATTGTATTTTAGATTGCTTTTGGCAGTATAGTCATTTTCACAGTATTGATTCTTCTAATCCAAAAATATGGTATATCTCTCCACCTGTGTGTCATCTTTGACTTCTTTCATCAGTGTCTTATAGTTTTCTGCATATAAGTCTTTTGTCTCCTTTGGTAGGTTTATTCCTAGGTATTTTATTCTTTTTATTGTAATAGTGAACAGGATGGTTTCCTTAATTTCTCTTTCTGACTTTTTATTGTTAGTGTATAGAAATGCAGAGTACCTTCGACTGCAAGGAGATCCAATCAGTCCATCCTGAAAGAGATCAGCCCTGGGATTTCTTTGGAAGGAATGATGCTAAAGCTGAAACTCCAGTATTTTGGCCACCTCATGTGAAGAGTTGACTCATTGGAAAAGGCTCTGATGCTGGGAGGGATTGGGGGCAGGAGGAGAAGGGGACGACAGAGAATGAGATGGCTGGATGGCATCACTGACTTGATGGACGTGAGTCTGAGTGAACTCTTGGAGTTGGTGATGGACAGGGAGGCCTGGCGTGCTGCAATTCACAGGGTTGCAAAGAATCGGACACGACTGAGCGACTGAACTGAACTGAACTGGCTGATAGAAATGCAAGGGATTTCTGTGTGTTAATTTTTAAATTTTTTTAAATTTTAAGTTTTTTTAAATAAAATAAAACAAAATCAGTTCAATTGGTAGAGAACCTGGATTGAATTTGTGATCAGTGAAGCTAACAAATCCCTCCTGCATTCATGCATGGCACTTTGGGCCAAAGGATGTACCATTTTTAATTTCCAAGAATCACTTGGGAGACCCGAGGCAGGTGTGATTCTTATCTGTTACAGAAGAGGAGCTGAGGCCCAAAGAGGTTAGGAATCCTGCCTAAGCGCACACCACAAGCAAGTTGCACAGCTGGGTTCTGAACCCAAGTTAGTTGATTGCAAAGCCCAGGTTCTTACTACCAGCTCACAGGGGAGACACTTTCTTGCCACTGGAAGCAGAGGCACTGGATAATGATCTTGACCAATGGGTAATGTGTCCAGTTTTCAGGGCAATTTCTCATGCATTATCTCATTTTATTCATTCAACTATTTAACAAATATGTGTTGAGCATACCTGTATGCTGGACAATCGGCTGAGGGTATGGCAAGAAGCAACCCAAAGTCCCTGCCCACAAAAAGCATACATTCTAGTGAAGAGACAGACCTCAAAGAATTATCCATAGAAAGAAAGACAGGTAGGTAGATCTAGGCCTAGCCATAGACAATCTCAATGAAAACACGGAATCAGGATTAAAGGATAGACAGAGAGTCTAGGATGGCAGCTCTGAGTGTCACATGCAGTAAAGACTCAAAGTAAGTGAGAGAATGTGAGCATCAGAGGAAGGGCATTCCAGGCAGAAGGAACAGCCAATGCAAATTTCTCGAGAAGGCAGTAGTACAGTGATCAAGGACTAGTAATAGGACACTGTGACTGCAAAAGAGCAAGAAGGAGGGTGGTAGGAGGTGAGGTCTTACAGCTGGGGAGGTGGAGAAGGGAACATGTAGCCTTACTAGTCACAAGAAACACTCTGGATGTTTTTTCTTAAATGTGTTGGAATCTGGGAGATTATGGAGGGATTATGGGCCAAGTGAGTGGCTTGATTTGATTTAAATTCTTAAAACCACAACTGCAGCTGTTATGGTGAGAACAGGTTCTAAAGGGTAAGAAGTAAGAATGGAAGCAGAATCATAGTCCACTTATAAAACTAGAATATTCCATCTGACAAATGAGATTGGAGATGCTGGGAAGTGTTTGGATTCTAAATCTATTGCAAAGGTGGAATCAACAGGACTGGGATTCTCACAACTCACTTGTGAAGGCAACAGGGTGGGTTTTATCTGAACAAGCAGAAAAGGAACCCAAAGCCTAGAGCAGGGAAGGGAGGATGAGTGTGCACACAGGAAGTGACGGGTTCATGAGAGCTGAGCCCCCCCTGGAAGCAGCTCCCTGACCCCGCCAGGGACCTCTGCATCAGAGGTATCAGAGCAACCACGATGTCCCTCTGGAAGCCCAGTAACCAGCCTCAGGCTGTCCTTGGTCCCCATCCCTCCCCCATTAAGCTGGTAGGCCAGATGCACCATCTAATGCTTGCTGCGTATTTTTCAAGTGACATTTCCTCAACAGTGAAAACGCCGCATGCCACGTTAATGCAAGATGATAGAGCAAAGGCCCAAGGCTGGGGGAGGCGCTTCAGTGCCCTCACAGTCCGGGAGCCACACTATGTGTCACACCAACAAGCTGGTGATGCTTCATTTCAACTCATGTTTCTGAGCATTTGCTTGCCAAGTGTTGGCTGGGGGACACTGTGCTTGTAGCCTGGTGGTAGCAAGAGAGGTTGGGGGACACAGGAGAAAGAGCAAAGGATGACTCCAGGAGTAAGGGAAAGGGCCAAGAAGAGAGTGCCCTGAACAGGACTAGGGGGACAACAGTGTGTGGGCAGAGGCACCCAGGTGTGCAGAGGCTTGGGCCCCAAGAGTCCTGTGCAGGGGGGCTCTGTGGAGCCTGAACAGTGGGAGCAGAAACAACTCATTCTTCCTGAGCAATGTTCCAGGCAAGCCCTGCACAAAGAGCTTAAAGGTCGCTTGGTCCTCCCTACAGTAGGAAGCAGCCCCATTGTAAGGGGTGAGGAAATAGGCTCAGAGAGTTTAAGTGACTTGACCAACCAAGATTACTTACTAAAAAGTAAAATTTAAATTTAAAAAAAAAATTTATTGAAGTGTAACACACATACAGAAAAGAGTACAAATCCTAAATGTTACAAAACAGAAAAAACAGACTCACAGACTTCGAAAACAAATTTATGGTTAGCAAAGGGGAAAATGGGAGGGGGGATAAATCAGGAGTTTGGGATTAACATACATACACTACTATATTTAAAATAAATAACCAAAATGGACATACTATAAAGCACAGGGAACTCTACTCGATATTCTGTAATAAGCTAGATGGGAAAAAGAATTTGAAAAAGAATAGATATTTGTATATGTATAACTGAATCACTTTGCTATACACCTGAAACTAACACATTGTAAATCAACTATGCTCCAATATAAAATTAAAAATTAAATTAAAAAATTTAAAAACTTGTTGAAGAATAACACAATTTGAAAAGATTACAAATCCTAAGTATGCTGCTGCTGCTGCTAAGTCGCTTCAGTCGTCTCCGACTCTGTGCGACCCCATAGACGGCAGCCCACCAGGCTCCCCCGTCCCTGGAATTCTCCAGGCAAGAACACTGGAGTGGGTTGCCATTTCCTTCTCCAACGCATGAAACTGAAAGTGAAGTCGCTCAGTCATGTCCGACTCCTAGCGACCCCATGGACTGCAGCCTACCAGGCTCCTCCATCCATGGGATTCTCCAGGCAAGAGTACTGGAGTGGGGTGCCATTGCCTTCTCCGAATCCTAAGTATATAGGTAGATAAATCATCACAAAGAGACTACACCCAAGTTACCACCAGTCAGGTCAAGAAACCAAATCTCACCCTTCTGAAGTCCCTCTCCAGCCCCTTCCCCAAACTTTCCTTTCCCTTCTTCCCAAAGGTAAGCACTCTGCTGACTTCTGACTCCACAGATTCATTTTCAGAGTTGAGATTTACACCCAGGTTCGTGGGAATCCCGAGGCCAGGGTTTTTAGTGGCTGCAGGCATACGCAGAAGGACTTTCCCGGTCTGGCTGGGTCTGTACACCATCACCAGGACTGTTTTCCTCAGCCACATCCCATCCTGTGCCAATCTTCTTGCAGGGTCATTGGTGTCACCAGAGGACAGGGGACAGCTCCCACACGTTGTTTTTAAAATAGACTCTGGTGGCAAAAAAAAAAACAAGCTGAGAATCCCCACAGGGGCTGGGGCAGAAAAATAACTATGGTGAGTGTGTTCCTTGATGGGACAGGAAGGTAACTATGGTGACATGTCTCCAGGCTGTCCCCTTCCCTTGACTCTGGGAGCTGCCTGCCTCCAGCCCAGAGTCCCTCCCCGGGCTCGGCGATAGGATCTGCAACTAGACTGTAGGTCAGTGAGGTTCCCCATATCCCATCTTCAGGAACACATGATCTAACAAGTCTGTCCTTTAGGAAAGAGCAAACCAACAGCCCTGAGTGGTGTCCTTGAATGGATTTAACCATATTCTCAAAGCTAAGAGTTTTATTTTGAGAAACATGAAGAAATCTATACAGTCACTGCAAAATAGAAAGACTCCAGTTTGTCAATAGGACATTATGACACACTCTCCGTTCCCCCATCGAGCCCCCTAGTCTATGTTCTGGTACAAAAACAAAAAGAAGCATAAACTTTGCTGAGACAGTGATCAGCTCGGGTTCTTCTGAAACCCTGAGTAACACAGCTCTGACTCATGCCCTGCCCCTTCACCCCCAATCATATTTTGGCCAAGTCCTTAATGCAGAATTCTGTGGTCCACTCACTCTTGACAAATCTTACTTTTTGTGTGTCCTTTCACTAAGAACCAGATCAACCCCTGACTGTCTCAGGCAGCACCCATCAAGGCCCTGCTCCCCTTCCCTGGCCATCCTGACTGGAGTACTGCTGGATGGAATCAGTCTAGTGAAGGACTATTTCTCCCTGTGAAGCCATGGTGAGTTCCGGGAGGAGCCACCTGAAGGGAGACAGGCAAGACACAGAGCTGAGTAAAGTAAAAAGACTGCAGATGGCGTTGGAAAGGGCAGTGAGAAAGAACTTTAACGTGCAGTTGTAATGGATACTGTCCCAAACGGGGGTGTCCTTGGGAACATGAGGCCTAGGTCAGGGGGCCGAGGTAACTGTTTCCTGGTTGGGCGAGCAGGGGCCTCCGAGGGGCTGGGTGAGTGGAGAGCAGCAGAGCACTTGTCAGGCTATGCAGTGGGGGAGAGTGGGGGCAGTCCCTGCCAAACGCTGGCAAGAACCCAGCCTTGGGGACGCAGGACACAAAGGAGGCAGCAGAGTGTAAGGCGCAGAATTGAAGCTCTGCAATCAGGAAAACACAGGTTCCAACTCCAGCACCTCTGCGCACGGCCAACTTAGCATAAGTTACTTAGCCTCTCCTAAACCTCAGTTCCCTTATGGAAAGTGGGGTAATCTGATCCACGTCGTAGAAGTTAAGTGAGATTGAAAACAAAATGATGTATTCAGGTGACAGACATGTGGTAGAGGCTAGGTACGTGGTTGATGAATGAAAAGATTAGGAGAAATTTCAATTTCGCCCCCAGTGGAATTGTGAAGCCTAGCACATTGGAGAAAGGAAGGAGATGGTGTGACTGTAGAATGTCATGGCCAACACACACACTCACTCACACCTAAATGTCTGCATGGAAATCTCATTTTAACTAAAGTTTTAAAAACACTGATTGTGATCAAATGGATTCACACGTTGTTTTTAAAATAGACTCTGGTGGCAAAAAAAAAAACAAGCTGAGAATCCCTACAGGGGCTGGGGCAGAAAAATAACTATGGTGAGTGTGTTCCTTGATGGGACAGGAAGGTAACTATGGTGACATGTCTCCAGGCTGTCCCCTTCCCTTGAATCATGGGAAGATACCTGGTGTCTCCCATCAGGACTTGATCCCCTTCCTTCTATAGTGAGTGGGATAGGAAAACCGTCACTAGCCTTTATCACTACTGCTGCTGCTGCTAACTCACTTCAGTCGTGTCCGACTCTGTGCGACCCCATAGACAGCAGTCTACCAGGCTCCCCCATCCCTGGGATTCCCCAGGCAAGAACACTGAAGTGGGTTGCCATTTCCTTCTCCAATGCATGCAAGTGAAAAGTGAAAGTGAAGTCGCTCAGTCGTGTCCGACCCTCAGCGACCCCATGGACTGCAGCCTTCCATGTTCCTCCGTCCAAGGGATTTTCCAGGCAAGAGTGCTGGAGTGGGGTGCCATTGCCTTCTGCCTTGAAAAGGGACAGTGGCTTTTCCTCTTGAGAGCTTGTTTCAGGGGATAGGACGGCATCACACTCCACATACACAGCCCTACCCCACCCTCGATGTCATTTTCTTCAAGGCCCCTGCCTAGGGAAGGAAAAGAGACCCTCTCCCCAGGCTGAGGCAGACCCCTCCCACAGCACCTGAAATAGGAACTCCTGCCGCAGAAGACCCCCTTTCTTGGACCAGGCTGCACCAGGTCCGGGAATCATTAGGGGCTTAGCCCAGCACTTCAATGACACTGCTATCTCCTTAGCTCTGAATCAGCTGGTACACATTAACCAGTGTTGGGCCTCCTCTTCCAGAAGAGTTTACATTCTAATCCATCCAACCAATGCCCAAGTGGACCTAACTTTTCCTGAAAGAATTTTAGAGAATGCTGTATGAACAATGATTTTAATGCCTCCTAAGTCTATGGCACTTATGAATTTTTAAAGCATTGTAACATTTATTACTTCACTTAAGTGTGACACAACTCCGGGAGATGGTAAGGACCAGTACTGTTGTTTGGTTGCTAAGTCATGACAACTTTTTGCAACCTCATGGATTGTAGCACGCCGGGCTTCCTTATCGTTTGCTCAATCTCCCAGAGTTTGCTCAAATTCATGTCTATTGAGTCGGTGATGCCATCCAATCATCTCATTCTCTGTTGGACCGGTATTATGCTCCCTAAACAAGACTGAGGCTTAGAGAACAGTTAATCCAGGGTCACATAACTAGTCAACAGCAAAGCAAGGCCTAGGAAGAAAACCTGATGGGAACAACAAGATATATAACATGAAACAACTGTGTGAAGACGTTGGGTGAAACTGGGAGGGGGTGACCCACTACCAGAGGCTTCCGTCTCATAAACTGACCAGCCTGAATCCTGAAAGGAAAAGATCAGTGGTTCTTCCTTCTTGAGACTCCTTGGGTGTAATTTGAATCAATCAACTCTGTGTCTATACATGAGTGACTACTGGCCATTTATGAGATTCCCAAAAGCAGAAAAGGATTGGCAAAGTATCTGGCACGTGACAGATGTTCGATGTTTTTGAATTAGCTGTCTTTCAGTTGTTCTGAAAATTAAAGCCGGACTTGTGTGTTGTGGCTCATTCTCGCCATCTAGTGGCCAATTCTAAGAGCAATAGAACAGACGGAGCTGAGCTCCCCTAGCCAATCTGCAAGATGAAACCAGTCAATCCTAAAGGAAATCAACCCTGAATATACGTTTGGTCTTTCCCAGGCTCAAGCAGTAGAGAACCTGCCTGCAATGCAGGAGACACAGGTTCGATCTCTGTGTCAGGAAGATCTCCTGGAGAACTAAATGGCAACCCACTCCAGTATTCTTGCCTGGAGAATCCCATCTACAGTCTGTAGTGTCGCAAAGAGTTGGACACAACTGAGCAACTAACAATTCAAAAATTCAGGGCCAGTGCTAGCATGAGATGCACACACATTTTTAAAGTGTCATGGAAATCTGAGCTTTTCCTGACCAGAAGAGTGGGCTGTAGCCTAGGTGTGGCTGTGCTGCCAGATTGGCTTGTTGCTATTGTTCAGATGCTAAGTCCTGTCCTACTCTTTGCAACCCTATGGACTATCTCCTGGAATTTGCTGTCTTTCACTGTCTCTTGGAGTTTGCTCAAATTCATGTCCATTGGGTTGGTGTTGCAATCTAACCATCTCATCCTCTGCCACTCCCTTCTCCTTTTGCCTTCAATCTTTCCCAGCATCAGTGTCTTTTCCAATGAGCTGGCTCTTCATATCAGGTGGCCAAAGTATTGGAGCTTCAGCGCAGTATCAGTTCTTCCAATGTAAACACACATGGGTGCTCAGTCAAGTCTGACTCTTTTGCGGCTCTATGGGCTATAACCCACCAGGATCCTCTGTCTATGGGATTTTCAAAGCAAGAATACTAGAGTAGGTTGCCATTTCCTCCTACAAGGCATCTTCCCAACCCAGAGATCAAACCCACGTCTCCTGTGTCTTCTGCGTTGCAGGCAGAGTCTTTAAAAATATGTGTGTATCCCATGGCAGCACTGGCCCTAGCTCCAAAACAAAAGTCAAATAAATAGCCAACTACTGAGAATCAATTATGTGGACAAGTGTTGATACTATGCAGGAGCACATGAAGATACGAGAAAGGCACATTTCCAGCTCCTTTAATTCCACACCCTAGACATCCCAGCACCCTCACATGCTTAGAACAATGGAAGTTTTAGAACTCCAGGTAAAATTCGGTCCTGTAGACAAAGCGAAATTTTTTTCTGGAGAAAAAACATTTGAAAAGATCAATAGGATACTTTCATATTCAGAAAAATAGAAAACTCTCTTGTTATAAAATACTAGAAATTCTAGATAAAATACAAATATATATATATATATATATATATATATATATATATATATAACTTAATGCATAGTTGAATACATAAGAAAATTACAATTTTTTACAGTGGCCATGAATAGAAACTGAAAATATAAGGATAAGACACTGAAGAAAATCAATAAACAGATTTGTAATAAAGTGAAATAGTTTTCTAAAAGCTAAAAATATGGTCAGCAAGGGAATTCTCTGGTGGTCCAGTGCTTAGAACTCTGTGCTTCCACTGCAGGGGGCACAGGTTCTATGCCTGGTTGGGGAACTAAGATCCTCATTGATGCACGGAGGTGGTCTAAATAAATAAATAAAAATATGGTCAACAAAGTTAAAAACTCAATGGGTAGGTTTTAGACAGCAGAATAGATCTGAGACCCTTTGCAAAATTGTAGTTAAAAAGAAGAAAAATAGAATGGGAGCAAGAGACTCAGAGGAAAGAATAAAAGGTCCTAATATATGTAACTACAGATCCAGAGGGAGAAAGGTGAGGGGCACGTTAGGAAAGATAGTAGCTATGAACTTTCCAGAAAGTATGACACACATAGATCTTGCCGATCAGGGAGCACAAGTAGGATAAATGAAAATAGATCCACATCTCAATACTTCAAGGTGAACTGCAGAACATCACAGACGAAAAGAAGCTATTCATTAAAAAATATATATATAGCAGAAAAATATGCTCAAAATGTTGAGAAGAAATATACGGCTAAATTATCTTTCAAAAGTGAACGTAAAATGGAAAGTAAAATAGACGTTTTCCAACAAAGAGCATACCACTAACACCCTTTGTAAAAGTATTGCTAAAGGGTGCACTTTAGGGAAAAAATTTAATCTGGAACTAAGAAGAACAATGCAAAATGAAATAGTGAACAAAGGCATCAATAAAACTCAGTGAATATAAAACAAGCGCTGACAGCATAAAAAAGTAATGATTTTTAAATAAAATAAATGATTATTTAGGGGGTATAAAAGCAAGGTGGACGTAATAGAAAAGATCTGAAAAAGAATACATACATACATATATATCTATGGGCTCCCCTAGCGGCTCAGACGCAAAGAATCCACCTGCAATGCAGGAGATGAAAGGTGGATCCCTGGGTGGGGAAGATCCTCTGGAGAAGGAAATAGCAACCCACTCAGTATTCTTGCCTGGGAAATCGCATGGACAGAGGAGCCTGGTGGGCTACAGTCCATGGGGTTTCAAGAGTCAGACATGAATTAGTGGCTAAACTATTACCACTAACATATATAAATATACATATGTTTTGAATCACTTTGCCTTACATTTGAAACATTGTAAATCCGCTGCACTTCAATAAAATACTTAAAAATAAACATTAAAAAAATTGTTTTTATTCAAAAGTGAGGTGAAGAGCTTCCCTGATGGCTCAGTGGTAAAGAATCCACCTGCCAATGCAGGAGACACAAGTTCAATCCCTGCTCCGGGAAAGTCCCACATGCTGTGGAGCAACTAAGCCGGTGAGCCACAACTATTGAGCCTGTGCTCTAGAAGCCAGGACCTGCAACTACTGGAGCCCTTGTGCCCTGGAGCCCGTGCTCCACGAGAGAAGCCACCACGGTGAGAAGCCCAGGCACCGCAAAAGAGTAGCCCCTGCTTGCCGCAACTAGAGAAAAGCCCTCGAAGCAACGAAGACCCAGCACAGACAAAGATAAAATGAAATAATAAATGAATAAAATTATTTTTTTAAAGCAAGATAGAAATAAAACTCTTAGCAATACTAACATGTAAGTTGGACTGTGCGGAGTTATTCATAAAACTCTCTAAAGCTCTTATACTGTTTGATAGAAGATTAGAGATTTTTTTCCATTTTAAAAGATAATCACCAAAGTAAGAAAAATATGATTTCCAAACCTGTAGAGATGCTGAAAGACAATACAGAAATTTTAAGAACTTTTCATTAAATATTGTAGATGGAATCAGTTTTATTTCTGTTCCCTCCTGAAAATACTCTAAAAATAGTATCAACATTAATAAGTGAGTTTAGCAAGGTGGCAAGATAAAAGATCAGTACACAAAAATCAATTCTATTTCTATGTGCTGGCAACAAACAATAGGAAATCAGAATTAAAAAAAATACTTCGGGGACTTCCCTGATGGTCCAGTGGCTAAGACTCCATGCTATTAAACCAAGGAGCCCAGGTTCAATCCCCTGATCAAGAAACTAGATCCCACATGCTGCAGCTAAGAGCCAGTGCAACCAAATAAATTTTTTAAAATACTATGTAAAAAAGCACCAACAATTATGAAATACAAAGGAAAAAAATCTGATAAAAGTGTATAAAATCTGTAAACTGAAAACTACAAAGTATTGCTAAGAGAAATCAAAGAAGACCAAAATAAGTAGAGATATATACCTTGCTCATAGATCATGATGACATATTTAAGATCATTTAAAAATCAAAATGAATAACTGTGGTTCAGGCATTCAAAATGGAGCCAGATGGCCACTGTGGATGTGGTTTCAGTCATGTTCTTGCACCACTGAGAACTTAAATTTTCTGAATTGTATTAAACTCAAGAACCACCAGTCCTTTTCAAAACAGTATCTGCTATCAACTTCCAAATGCAACCTTGTAACTGTGTGATGGTTCTAGATCCTAATAATTTCTTGTTTAACAAGTTCCCTTACTTCTTACCAGTGGCCGATCCTAATTCTTAAAAAGCAATTTATATAACTTTGCGGTTTTTGCCTATATTTACCTCCCCCGTTTTGTAGTTCATAGAACACAATTCAAGTGCTTCTTGAATTTGCATCTCCCAGGCTATAGTCCTCAGCTTGGCTCAGATAAAACTCTTTTCTATTCCTATTATAGATTGTTTATTGATGATTTATTGACAGTAGAAAGATACAATGTTGTTAAGATATCAATTCTCTCCCAATTAATCTAAGTATTCAATGCCATCCCAAATAAAGTTCCAGCAGGACTTTTTGTAGAAATTGACAAGTTGACTCTAAAATTCATATAGAAATGCAAAGGACTAGAATAACCAAATCAATTTTGAAAAAGAACAAAATTGAATGGCTTATACAACCTCATTTTAACACATTATAAAGCTAGAGTAATCGAGACAATGTAGTACTGCCATCAGATAGATAAATACATCAGTGGAGCAGAGTCCAGGAACAGAACCACAAATATATACAACTGATTCTTTGCAAAAATGCAGACAATTCAATGAAGCACTGTCCCCTCAACAACGCTGCTGTTGAAAACTAGCTGCCACACGTAAAATAATGAACTTCCATCTCTACCTCACACCATACACAAATATGAACTCTAAATGGATCACAGACCTAAATGTAAAACCTAAAATTGTAAAACCTGAAGACAACCCAGGAGGAAATGTGACATTTGATTATGCAAAAATTTCTTAGATGTGATACCAAAAGCAATTTTGACTAAAAATTTGATAATCAGACCATCAGATTTTTCAACATTTGGCACATGGAATGACACTGTCATAGGAAAACAGAAAGACAAGTCAAAGAGTGGGAGAAAATACAACTGACCCATGAATGACATGGGGGTTGGGGCACCAACCCCCCACACAGTTGAAAATCCATGGATCACCTGATAGTCAGCCTTCCATATACAGTGTTGTGCATCTGTGGATTCAACCAACTTGGGAATCTTGTGATACCTTAGCATGTATTTATGGGGGGAAATCCATGCGTAAGTGGACCAGCACAGCTCAAATCCATGTTGTTCAAGGGTCAACTCAACTCACAAAGAACATATTTGAAAAGGATGTGTATACAAAATATTCAATTTATTTAATTCTAGAAAATACACAGTAAGTAGTCTATATTGAGAAAGTCTAGGAGGAAGCGCTTCCCCGATAGCTCAGTTGGTAAAGAATTCGCCTGCAATGCAGCAGATCCTGCTTGGATTCCTGGGTTGGGAAGATCCCCTGGAGAAGAGATAGGCTTCCCACTCCAGTATTCTTGGGCTTCCCCTGTGGCTCAGCTGGTAAAGAATCCACCTGCAATGCAGGAGACCTGGGTTTGATCCCTGGGTTGGGAAGATCCCCTGGAGAAGGGAATGGCTACCCACTCCAGTATTCTGGCCTAGAGAATTCCATGGACTACTGCCCATGCGGTCGCAAGGAGTCGAGCACGACTGAGTGATTTTTCACTTTCACTTTCAGAGAATATATTGGATATATATGGATATATTTACTATCTCGAATGTGATAATGGTTTCACAAGAATATACATGTCAAAATCTATCTAATTGTAAACTTTATGTGCAGTTTATTGTATGTCAATTATACCTTCGTAAAGCTCTGTTTAAAAAAAAATTTTTTTTTAATTAACAGCTGTCATTTATCTAGAGCTCGGCATGCTTGGTTGTTTTTCTGGTTGTATTATGTTTGCATGTTTCTATTTTATTCAGAGTAGGAACGACTCAGCTAAAAGATCACACTTCCCAATCTCCCTAGGTGGTAGATATAGACATAGATTAAGTTCCGGCCAATGAGATGTTGGCGGTATATTCTACCATGGTGCACTTCTGAACAGTCTTTCTTAACAATAACCCGTGCCTTACGTCCCTGGTGGCTCAGACGGTAAAGCGTCTGTTTACAATGCGGGAGACCCGGGTTCGATCCCCGAGTTGGGAAGATCCCCTGGAGAAGGAAATGGCAATCCACTCCAGGACTATTGCCTGGAAAATCCCATGGACAGAGGAACCAGGTAGGCTACAGTCCATGGGGTCGCAAAAAGTCGGACACGACTGAGTGACATCACTTTCACTTTCTTTCTTGTCCTCTCTGTGGAAGGCAGACTTGCTGACTAGTCCAGCAGACTTCTTGGAACACAAAATGATCTTCATGAGAAAAATAGACTACCTTGATTAAAGTTAATTATTTGGGGCATGTTTAGTTTTCTGTTGTTGTTGTTATATTCAGCTGAACCTAATCCTGATAGAGACTCTTTCAATGATGCTTAGCATAGTGGAGCTACTTCGCCGACTTTGGAAAGGTTAGATCTTGTGACAGGTTGACACTTTGTAACCAGAGGTAAAGAAACAGACATTGTCTTCATGCTTCCTGCAGACTCGCAGACACTGTCCCAGAGGCATTCTCTCCAAGTGGCTGACACAGCTTTCACTCCATGAATCCACTCTGCTGTTTCCATCTGCTCTCAACCTCCTTTCCAGAGAAGGCAATGGCACCCCACTCCAGTACTCTTGCCTGGAAAATCCCATGGACGGAGGAGCCTGGTAGGCTGCAGCTCATGGGGTCGCTAAGAGTTGGGCACGACTGAGCGACTTCCCTTTCACTTTTCACTTTCATGCATTGGAGAAGGAAATGGCAACCCACTCCAGGGATCTTGCCTGGAGAATCCCAGGGACGGGGGAGCCTGGTGGGCTGCCGTCTATGGGGTTGCACAGAGTCAGACACGACTGAAGCGACTTAGCAGCTGCAGCAGCAACCTCTTTTCTGGCTATGTACAACAGCTTATTTTCCTCACCTGCAATTGGTCTGAGTCCAACTTGATCATTTCTTAATACTACTTTGGGCCAGTTACACTTTCCACTGAAAACAAATAACACATTTTATGTTGGACAGCTTTTATTGCTCTAATTCATGTTATAGCTATTATTTCACGTTATAGCTATACTTTCACATGATCTACTAAGCCATTATGTTGAGGAGGGCAGAGAGGCCTGGCAGGAGAAGCAATATGACTTGCCAGCATCCCAAGGAAAGAGTGGACAGAACCTCAGACCAGACGAGGTTCCCTGACTCTGTACCCATCCTGCTCTGCACGCAGAGCTCTCCACCTTTATTTGTTTATTCCTCCCTTTTAAAAAATTTGTCAGACACATTCTGTTGCAGAACTATGCCGCCTCAAGCACTGGGGATCCTAAGTGTAGCCAGACATGCTCTTGGCTCTCAACGAGCTCCCCCAAGCAGGAGACAACTTTTTACACATGCAGACAGCATGGAGGATGAGCGTGACTGAGCTGTGGTTTATGACAATTCATTGGTGTCTACATAGTGACTAAGCTGCGGTTTAAGACAATTCTCTAGTATCTTCCCTTGTCTGTTTTTAGTAAAGAACCAGAAGATTCTAGGATTTCCCCCTTTTCTCCTTTCATTATCAGTCATTTCCACCTTCTATTTCATAATCATCACCTTTGAACCTCCATGGGATAAACGGATTTTTTTAAATATGTTCCCCAGCTATTCACGATTATCTCAAAGATTTTGCCTTTCCATACTACTTATTGACAGTTTTCTTTTTATTTCCCATTCATTTCTGAATTGGTCATTTCATCTTCATCCATTGCTTAACCAGCATATGTTCTTCCTGCTGTGAGGTGACCACCGCCCCGCCCCCCCGCAACCATTTCTGACATCACCAAATTCCCCTTCACTCCCGCATGATTTTCTCTCATTAGCTGTTTTTCTGGCCTTCTTCACTAGGCTTTTGGAGAAAGCACTGGCAACTCTTGGGCCTCTCTTTAAGAACTCAAGGCCTTTGGAACTCAGGGCTGGAAAAAAATGTAACCTTTCCTGTAGGGCAACTTGATGGCAGACTTCCCACTAGACCAGGGCCTAACACAGCCTGGCTCTCTAGCTAACTAACCAGGACCTTGGGCAGATTGCTTCCTCTCTGGGCCCCAGGACCCATTTTGGTAAAAGAAGATTTTATTGGAGCCCCTACCTGGCACAGACACAATGTAATTCTAAATATACTGACTTGTGCTGTCCAATAGGCAGCCATTAGCAAGGCCACTGAGGCCTTGAAATGTGTCCAGTCCAAATTAAAATGTGTCCCAAGTGTGCAATAGACACTGGATAACAGATGATATGAAAAAATATATATAGATTACACATTGAAATAATAGTAATTTGGATATACTAGGTTAATAAAGGAGAGGGCAATGGCACCCCACTCCAGTACTCTTGCCTGGAAAATCCCATGGATGGAGAAGCCTGGAAGGCTGCAGTCCATGGGGTCGCTGAGGGTCAGACATGACTGAGCGACTTCACTTTCACTTTTCACTTTCATGCATTGGAGAAGGAAATGGCAACCCACTCCAGTGTTCTTGCCTGGAGAATCTCAGGGACAGGGGACCCTGGTGGGCTGCTGTCTATGGGGTCACACAGAGTTGGACACGACTGAAGTGACTCAGCAGCAGCAGCAGGTTAATAAAATATGTTAAAATCAATGTCACCTTCTTCTTACTGTTTTAAATGTGGTTCCAAACACATTTTCAATTATACTGGGGTTGCTTATTGTGTGTCCACTGGCCAGCACCCAGATAGCTGTCACACAAGAAGCCCAGCACCATGGCTGGAGCCTGACTCACCCAAGACACGTAGTAATAGTACCTTAGTCACCAGGTGACCTGGAAGATATGGATCTAGACCAGGGTTTCCCAGTCTGAGGATTAAGGACAGAAGCCTTGGGCAGAATCCAGGTGGTCTATGAACTTTATTTGTATTTATTCGGCTGTGCCAGGTCTTACTTGTGGAATGAGGGACCTTTAGTTGCAGCAAATGAACTCAGTTGCAGCATGTGGGATCTAGCTCTCTGGCCAGGAATATAGTTCCCTGCATTCATTGAAAGCACAGAGTCTTAACCACTGGACCTCGGGGGAAGTTCCCTAAACTTTAAAATTTACATCTTTATTTTCACTAGTCTCTACCTGAAATTTTACCATTTCCTTCCATTATGAGTGTAGGCAACAAGCCACTGGAATATTAGCCGTACTTGTTTCTCAGCAGTAAAAATCAAAGTTATTTTCCTAACGCTTTACAGTTGTTGTGGGATTTCAAAATACCACTTAATTTCATCACTACAACACCATTGTGGTAGTTATAAGACCTGCCACTGGACCTTATTATCGGGTGTGTTAATAAAGAAGCACATTTAATACTGTACCATAGATTTGCTTTTATATTTTGGTAAATATGTCTCGGTATAATTTATTTTCTTAAATGTTTTTTGGATGCTATTTCATATGCATAAAAACATTATTATTCTGAGAAGTGGTCCTTAGACTGCTAGAGGGGTCCATGGTGTGCACACGCACACACACACACACACACACACACACAAAGACTAAAAACCCAGTCAAGGAAGACAAGCCATTTTCATTGGCAGGGGTACCGGCAGGCAGAGTGTAAGGGGAACCCCCACCATGAAGGGGCTGCCAGGACAACCTATGCTGCCCCTTGGAGACGCCTGGTGCCCTCAGTGTCTGCCCCACGGACGCTTCAGTTACAGAACAAGAGAGCATAGTATCGGTTCCCTCCGGTTTGGTGCAAGGACGTTTTGATAGTCGCCATTTTGCGGTCCTAAAGAGCAGACCATCAAGTATTTGAATCCATTTTAGGTCACTAAATGATTGTACAACAGACATCCTTCCTATTCCATCCCTAATCTGTCTCCCATCTCAGAGCCTCACACTGGGGTCAGGGTGAACAAGACGCCCAGGAATGGGAGGGTTTACTTAGCATGGACATCGTCACCCTGCTCACTTAATTTAAATGCAGAGCACATCATGAGAAACACTGGTATGGACAAAGCACAAGCTGGAATCAAGACTGCCGAGAGAAATATTAATATCAATAACCTCAGATATGCAGGTGACACCACACTTTTGGCAGAAAGCGAAGAAGAACTAAAAACTAAACTCTTGGTGAAAGTGAAAGAGAGTGCAACAGTTGGCTTAAAACTCAACACCCAGAAAACTAAGATCATGGCATCTAGTCCCATCACTTCATGGTAAATAGATGGGGAAAGAGTGGAAACAGTGAAAGACTATATTGGGGGGCTCCAAAATCACTGTAGATGGTGACTGCAGCCGTGAAATTAAAAGACACTTGCTCCTTGGAAAAGCTATGACCAACCTAGACAGCATATTAAAAAGCAGAGACATTACTTTACCAACAAAGGTCCATTCAGTCACTGACTGACTGAACTGTTACTTAGCAGGCAAGCAGGCACAGCATGCAATGTTCTTAGCCCCAGGGCTGGGGTGGGCTAAGGGTCTGAACCCTTTTGGGTTGGTCTGTGCATGACAATAATCCTGTTTTGGTTTTGCTAAACCCTCCTCTGGCAACTAGCCTGAGGGCAGGGCTCTGACAAAAGCTACAGAGAAATATGGTTGAGGGATTCTTCCCCATCAGCCAACTTCTCCCAGGTACCCTGAGCTACTAAGAAAAGGCCTTCGAGGAACTCGGCTGCACCCATGGAGCTCAACTACTAAGTGTATAAAGACAGTTGCCCCTCGCAGGACACCATATGCCCAGGCAGTCCTGCCTCTGTGAACCAGCTCTCATTCAACACAGAGCAAAGCAGGGGCCCTTATCCCTACAGCACAGCTTGCCCTACACCACACAGCCGTTACGTAAAGCAGCCAACATTTAAGCTAAATCCGTCAACTCCAGAGTGATTTCCCCCAACAGGCTACCTGAAACCAAACAACACTGAAATCAATGGGCAGAAGGTGGAAGCCCTTTTACAGAACTCAGCTGACCTCCAACTAACCAAATGCAATTTTTAAAAGAGGCTTGATTTTGTCTCCTCCTTCTCCTGTTCTCCAAGCCAGGCCCTGCTTCCTGTAGCTGCCAAAAAGAATCAGTCCAGTAGCAGCACCTCCACTTCTGCTACCAACACTGCCCTGGAGAAGCCCTAAAAGAAAAAGGGGCTTTTGCTTCCAATCCCAAGTCAAATCCACTGCAGACCTACAGCCCAGTAGTGGGATCTGGAGCCAGGCATTTTGCCTATGGGCCCTAGGTTCCTCATCTGTGGAATGAAGGGATTGGACTTCAATGGATGTGAAAGTTGGACTATAAAGAAAGCTGAGCGCCGAAGAATTGATGCTTTTGAACTGTGGTGTTAAAGACTCTTGAGTCCCTTGGGCTGCAAGGAGATCCAACCAGTCCATCCTAAAGGAGATCAGTCCTGGGTTTTCATTGGAAGGACTGATGTTGAAGCTGAAACTCCAATACTTTGGCCACCTGATGCAAAGAGCTGACTAATTGGAAAAGACCCTGATGCTGGAAAAGATTGAAGGCAGGAGGAGAAGGGCACAACAGAGGATGAGATGGTTGGATGGCATCACCGACCCAATGGACATGAGTCTGGGTGGGCTCCAAGAGTTGGTGATGGACAGGGAGGCCTGGCGTGCTGCACTCCATAGAGTCACAAAGAGTCAGACACAACTGAGCGACTGAACTGAACTGAGTGATGATGGCCAACTTTGGGAAACACCACAGTAGATTGTAGCAATAGAGAAACTAACAAGTAGGAGCTGATGCTCCTGTCTCCCTAGTGAAGACTTTATTTAATAAAGATCTTCCAGACAAAAAAAAAGTCTAGATTTCTAGGCCCTGACAGCTCTCATAAAGAGCACGAGTCCAACAACCCAAGGCCATCTCCTGGTGAGAAATGAGTTCTACCACTAGATGGCAGACGTGTGCCAGGCAGCCTCATCCTACAGCTTGACCCACTTCCTAGCTTCCTCTGTAAAACTGGAGCAGGACCACATTGCTTACATACTTGGCAGGACTGAAGACTGGTAAAGTCCCAGGAGTTATCATCAAAGTCAGGAATTTCAGGAACCTGAAAAGAGTACATGGTGCACAGGGCACGCACTGATAAAGAGGAATCTGGAAACATCCTCAACTCTAATGCCCTTGGTGAGAGCCTCCTGGGCCTGTCAGATAAAACCCCATGTGACACATGAGCCTGTAAGGAGAGGTTAGGCTGGCTTTCCCTGGCCCAGGGCAGTCAGCACTCAACTGTGGTGAAGGCCACTTCATCCTCACTCAGCAACACACCATGGGCACCTCATTGTAAAAGGGCATGCCAAGCATAGATTGCCCTGTATGAAAAATCAGTTTACGTAACGCACAATTTCACATTCTCCCGTCCATTCATTCGAGGAGATATGTCTGGATAAATCTTTGCTGTTGTTTTGTTGCTAAGTCGTGTCTGACTCTTTGTGACCCCATGGACTGTAGCCCTCCAGGTTCCTCTGTCCGTGGGATTTCCCAGGCAAGAATACTGGAGTGAGTTACCATTTTCTTCTCCAGGGGATCTTCCCAGCCCTGGGATCAAACCCCGTGTCTCCTGCATTGACAGGTGAATTCTTTACCATTGGGCCACCAGGGAAGCCCCGGATAAATCTTTAGTCCTGGCTCAAACTGATTCCACTGGCTAATTTGTTGTTTCAGTTCATGGTTTATTGAGAAGATAAACCATGGATAGTTAACTTCATGTTGGGTTTTAGCAAATGTGTCTCAACTGTTTTAAACTGCCCTCAGCACCAGATGATGACAGAAATTGATCTCTGTGATCCCCTCCTCTCAAAGCTACCGTCCCACATCCTAGGTCTCCTTCCTCACCTCTCATCTGTAGATCTTTTATGCAGGTCCTAACAGGTTTCTTTCAATCTGAGTCGAGGTGGTTTGACTCCAGCAGCACTTACTCACTCATCAAACTAGTGAGTCCAGGCTGTGGAGCAGCAGGTGGCTCAAAGGACATTGTGACAGATGGGTGCGGAGGCAAAGCGAATGGCTCAAGAGCTCCACTAGCCTGCACCACTGCCCCTCCAGTTATAAGGAAGCAGAAAATGAGCAAAGTCCCAAGCAAAGCATCCAGCTCCAGACATGGTACACAGATCGGGGAGATGTGAATGCAATGCACAGAGAAAACTGGATTACAGCTAAAGTGATTGTAAAACCATGGCTCACAAGGTCTTCATCTGCCCGCAGATAATCACCAAGCTTGATAACACACACCTATGTGTGATTTAAAAACATACCAGCCTTCTGGGACGGATTCCTCTGAAATTCAAGTTCTTTTGGACCCAAACTCCTCCGTGGGTTTGCTCTGTCCTTGGGACAAGTGGCTGGAAATAGCAGGGCCACTCTGCACGCAGATGAGGGTCATGTAGTGCCTGGGGACAGCGGGTGAAGGGACACGAGAAGGTGGGGGGCGAGGGGGGGCTGGGGTGCTACAAAGAGGGCAAAAGCCAATCATTTTAATTATTTTAAGATCTCTGGTGGTGGGTGGCCTAGATCTTTTAATATTGAGGTCGATGGTTATCTGCATTGATTGTATGACTATACACTAAATAGATATAGTCACTTAAGGTAATCACACACATGGATGTATGTGTATTCAGCTTGAAGTTGTTCATTGTTATAATGCCAAGTTTCCTCCAGCCAATAAGGGTTTAGAATGTTTTGTTTTGGCTTTTATTATTAAAGTTGAGGAAGGGACAGCAAAGGGAGGGGAGGGAGGGAAGACACTGCACAAACTGGATGACCTCAAAGGAAGCAGAGCCAGCTAGAGCTAGAGAACAGAAGCCTCCCAGGGACATTGGCCTGGCTTTCAGAGATGGAGCAGAAGTGCACGCATGGAGGCCTGCAGCGCAGCAGAGGATGGGGAAGCTTAGCGACAACAGGCTGGTGCCCATATCCAGCCAGCGAAGGCCTAGAGGGCTACCCTCCCGTCACCCGCTGGCCTCAGTCACTGTTCCTCCTGCACAAGCACCACAAAGAAGGCAAGAGTGGGTTCTTTTCTGTTCAGTCTTTATTTACAGCAAAGTACAGAGTATGTGGTCATTTAAGTAAGTGCTAACAAGTAAGTGCAGGGCAGTAGAAGGAAAAGGGGAAAGTGCAAGCATCTGAAAGACCAAAAAAAAAAGGCCTATGTCTCTATTTACCTACTCACCCTGTGCCTGAGGCAGGACCAGCCAGGCACTCACCACCTCTATGGGTGGCGGAACACTGCCTTGAAGCCAGCCCGCTGCCTGAGGAGGGCCACAGAAGGCGCAGAGACCAAGCTCAAGGCGGGGACTCAGCTCCAGACTCGCCCTGACGGTTTCCCGAGCATGCTCGTCTCACTCTCATCTGCTGGGACACAGACTTTGCCCCTCTACCCTCAGGTCAGGGGGAAGGGCAGGAGTGGCAGAGAAGCCAGCCCTCTCCCGAAGCCCAGCCCTGAGACCCGGAACCACCCTTGCCTGCCTCACCCACGTGGTCATTGACAGGCAGCTGGGAGACTCCAGGGTAGAGGAGAACATTTCCCTGCAAGAGGCTACTAGTTCCTGCCAATGGCTCTGGGCCCTGGAGCAGGTCAAGTTGCTAAATTAGGAACGCCGCACAACAGCAGCAAAGGAGGTGATGCACCAACCAGCTGGGCTCCGGCCCCTGCTGCACACAAGCCTGATCTCAGAGCCTCCCAAGAGGCTGGCATCCCACCCTGAGCACCACGACAAGCGTCCACGCCAGCCCAGAGAGGCAGCAAGCCAAAGTCCTTGACCGTCCAGCAGCCAAGACCACAGTGGGTTGTTGCGGTTCACAGGCTCTGAAGGGTGAACTGGAGACTTCTGCGGTACCCTCCAGGGCCTGTTCTTCACAGACCATCGCTTCTCGAGGGCCCACCCTATCCACTCCAAAACCGATGACGCCTGAGGTAACAACACTGCATCTTCCTTACACACACTCCCAGCTCTCTGCTCCTGTTGGTTCCAGGGTGGCAGAAGTTCCATTAGCGTGAAGGCGTGTGGGACCAGGACTTCCCACGACACAGCGCCTGTTGCCTAAGCACATGGTTCTTGGACAACACCTGCACAGCGGGAGAAGCAGGCGCCACCGGGCGTCTCTGAAGGCAAGAGACCCCCATGCGTACACTACCAACACTGCCCTACGCCGCTCATCCGCGTTGCCTCCCCAGACAGTGAACAGTATCCATTTCTGGCCTAATAATTATATCCGATGCTCCAGCAAAAACAGAGATCCAGTGGGCTTCCCTGGTGGCTCAGAGGGTAAAGTGTCTGCCTGCAATGCAGGAGACCCAGGTTCGATCCCTGGGTTGGGAAGATCCCCTGGAGAAGGAAATGGCAACCCACTCCAGTATTCCTGCCTGGAGAATCCCATGGACAGAGGAGCCTGGCAGGCTACAGTCCACGGGGTCGCAAAGAGTTGGACACAATTGAGCAACTTCACTTTCTTTCTAGTGGCTCTTAAAATACCAATTCCAGGATTTGCTGCATAGAAAGATCAAGTTCAAATAGATACCCAGTTGGCTAAATGCTGGGGTCCCCACAGGGTAGAGCTTCCTATCCCCTCCTTGCCCCAGACTTTCTGTGTCACAGAACCAGAGGAGTCATTAGCATGGCCAGCGAGCCCCCAGCCAAGAGGCCAAGATATCAAGAGGTGGGGCTTCCCTGGTGGCTCACACAGTATAGAATCTGCCTGCAGTGCAGAAGACCCAGGTTCAAACCCTGGGTCTGGAAAATGCCCTGCAAAAGGGAATGGCTACTCACTCCAGTAGTCTCACCTGGAGAACTCCATGGACAGAGGAGCCTGGTGGGCTACAGTCCATTGGATGGCAAAGACTCAGACACCACTGAAGGACTAACACTCTGACTTCACCAAGAGGCAGGGCAGCCTGAGAACTGTTTCCTACCAAGGACAGGGCTACTCGGAGACCCTGGAGGCTTGGTCCCAACACCACGAGTGGATGAAAAAGCAGCTAAGTAAGTCAAGGCTCAGAGATGAGAAGACTCCATCTTCCAAGGCAGTAGGATAGACAGCCAAGGCACTGAATGGTTTGGCACCTGGGAGCTTCAAGTAAAGTTGAGCGTGCTACCCACCCAGGGGCCAAGGCTCCCCGAGACAGGGAGCGGCTGCCCCTGAACACAGACAGGCCCCAACAAAGCAGGAGGCCCTTGGGTCCTCAGGATCCTAACCCAGGCCTGCCATCCACCCTTCACCTCAGAACTACACAAGGCATGACTGGAAAGATAATCAATACTGGTTTGGAAATGCGCACTTCAGAACTCAGCCAACCCACGGGGCACTGGCCTTCAGAACAGGCACCTTGGGGGCCTTCCCTTGCTCCAACTCAGCAGTTGCTACTCTCAGGGGCTCCTTCCAGAGCCTATAGTCCAGTCTCCTGAAGGTCTCAGGGGTGGCAAAGCCCTGCTGCGGATTAGGTTTGACTTTCAGACAGAGCCCAACAGAGTTAGAGTCAAATGGAGTCCAGAAAAGGGGAAGCAAACTGGGTGAGGCTGAGCCTACAGGAACAATTCAATGTGACTGCAGTTAATGGTGTTGGATTTATCAGAATGGCTCCAAGGGGCTACAAAAGCAATGGAAAGAAAAGGGATCCCAAAATGTTTCAGGCTGTGGCAGCCACAAGGGTAGCCTATCGAGCTACCTAAGGGCGATAGAGTAAGGGCGTAGCCTATCGAGCACTGAGATGGTCAGACGCCGAGATTAAAAGGTTCTGGCTCTTCTGCAGTTAAAAGATGAGGCTTTAGAACAGTATACTCACAGCTCCTCCATCTTACTAGGTCCCCTGCTTCCTCTAGCCCTCCCCACCAAGAATCTTCAGGAATCTGTACTGCTTCCAAAGAAGGAAGTCTCCACCAAGAGGGAGCCTCAGGGAAAGCTAGAATTCTCCACCCCAAATGTTTTCAGCCTAAGACTCCAACTTGTAATTTAAAAACGCTACTCTTCCTCCCCGCCTCTGTGCCCAGCGGCCAGGTGACGTGGCTGCATGGTAAATAAGTAAATCGGCGTGGCCATGATACTGCCTGTCATGGCCCCTGCTGTCTTCACCACGCTGCAAATCCCTCAGGGTGGGGAAGAAACGCTACAGCTCCCTATACAGCTGAGCTCTCTGGCTGCCCTGGGAGGGGCTGGCTGCCAGGAGAGGTCCTCAACCAAAGTACAGGCTGCTAGGGTCCACTGTGCACCCCACAATCTGGGGGAAAGCCTGAGGACTATCATTGTGACCTCCCTGGAAGACGTCAGCATCTCAGATGCTACGATAGGCACAGTCCCTCTTTCCCCACTCTGTCAGGAAGCAACCCCATCGCATCCCCACCAGGGAAGGAGAGAGAAGCCGCTCTGGTTTTCAGAAGTGGGTGAGTAAGGAAGGAAATAGCGAGCTGCCTGAGCAGCCAGGGGTGGGGTGGGGGCAAGAAGAAAACACAGAAGACTCGTTCCCCTCTGTGGGCTTCTTCCCTGAGTTTTTTAATTGAGGTCTTGCCTAATTTCAACTCAGAAAAAAAAGAGAGAGAGAGAGAAGAAAAATAAAAGAGGATCTCTTATCCACATTATCCTAAAGCTCCAGCTCCAAGAAGGTAGCATCTGGCAGGGGAGGTGATCAAAGGTCCCAAACTCCACTTCCAGTGAGTCGCACAGACGCGGAGAGCCACGAGTCCCGAGCCTCCCTTCCAAGGCCACCTGAGCCTGCCCCACCAGGCACACGCTGGGTACCAGGCCTCCGGTGAAACCCCAGGTCCAGCCCCAACACACTCAAGGACAGGCCCTCCTGCAGAATACTTACGGCAAACAGCTGTACAGTATTTGTACATTTACACAAAAATAGATCCTTTTATATATATATATGTATTTATAACTGGTTACACGTTGGACTCATAATTAGGCATCACCAGTAGTAGTTGGCACAGTTTGTCATTTAAGCTCAGGGTCAACTTCTGTTTCATTTCGTCGCTCCAAAGTACCAAAAAAAAACAAAAAAAGGCATTTCATCTCCACGGTGTTTTCTTAAATACAGCAATGTCACAGGAAGCCACGTGTATAGATGCACAGTGCCTCCTGCCCCTCCTCCGGCCCTTTGGAGGCGGGGTCAGTGCGGCCGGCTGCTGGACTCCGAGGCCTGCCTCTTGCGGGAAGGGGTGTAGCCGTTGAGATAGCCATTGGTCTGTCGTTTGGAGAGCCCCCCGTTCAGGATGTCCTGGATGTGCTGCACGATGAGGTTGATGGCCACTGTGGAGCAGAGAAGGGCAGAGTGTCAGGGGCACATGGGGGTGGGGGCGGGGCTGCGGGTCTGTTTGGGTGGAGGGCACACAGGAACCGGAGATGAAAAACCGCTCCAGGAAGCCGGCTCTGCTGCTTGCGGGAAGTCACCCGAACTCCCCAGACCTCTATGGGGGCTAATATAACCCCACAGCAGAGTTCTCAGAGTAGGACAACCCGGGACACAGTAAACCCTGAATGTGAGGCTTCTCATCAGGATGCGATCAGAGGCAAGAACTGGATGGAAGCAATCAACCCAAATTCTGCAGATATGAGGACTGGTCTTTGTTCTGACACCATTTCACCAGGGAACCTACCAGCTCCCCACCCCAAAGACAGGGAACCCCACAGAAGGCCCTCTCCTCCAAAGGTAAGACTGGACTCTCCTTCCTTAGCCTTAGAAATAAATCATATGCTTCAAGCACATGATCAATGTTAACATCACCAAAAACAAGACAAACATCAAGTGCTTTCTGGGGTGATGCCCCAAGAACATGGCCCCCCCAGGGTATTCTCCACGTTGTATGAGCTGAAGCCAACCATGAGGACACAAAGGCAAACCCAAGCTGAGGGCTGTTCAATAAAAACAACGGGCCTGTACTCCTCAAAAATGTAGCGTCACAAAAAAACAAAGGCTGAGGAAGGTTAAAGGAGTCAATATTAAGTGTCCTGGATGTGACGAGTGCACTGTGGCTTGAATGAAGTGAAATTTTCATTGCTGAGACTAACTCCCAAATGGCTCAGCAAAAAAATTACCTTTTTAAACAGAGGAAAACTGAAATAAATTATAAAGAGAATAGGAAAACAGGGTCTCCCAATTCGACTCTGCCCCATTACGCCTAAATCCAGAGATATTCCTACTTTCTAGACAAGGCAAAGCTAATGCATAAGTACACAGTGGTAAAAATCCTTCCCACCCCAGGAAAAGCTACTTTGAGCTTTCTAAATGAAATTAAGAAGGAACTCTGCTTTTACTAAAAAACGGCCTTAGATACAAGGTGCCCAGGTATCACTGGGAACAGCAGCAGAAGGTATCCACCGCCAGAGGAGCAGGAACAAGTTCGCGTCTGTCCCCGCTGATGTACACGCATAAGCACAGCGGCCTGTCCTTGAGGCCAGGTGTGTAGGTATGAATCCCTTTCTGGCTGCAGCAGCGGCCGGGGCCTCAGCCACACCTACATAGCCTTGTTTGGTTACCACATCCTATCCAAAGTATAACTGACAAAGGGAGGAGTCGTGCCCATGCATGGCACCCCACGAGGACTCACCGAGATTATCTGCACCTCTAGGAATGATCACGTCAGCATACTTCTTTGTCTGTAGAGAAAGATATTTATAACACATTAGATGGATTGCAATGCGTTAAAGAGGAAAGCTGGCCCAAGCCCTTCTCCAAGGGAATGTGGAGAAAGGGCCAGCCTTCACCTACTAATCCCAGAGGGCAATAATCTGTCACTTCCAATGTAATATATTTTATCCCCTTTATCTAATTTGTAATAGATCAGCTTTTTCCTGAGTTCTCATTAACATTTAACACTTGTTCAGCTTACAACCTGTACAATGAACATGGTCTTGGAAACTAAATATATAACTGCCTCTTCACCACTATGAAAAGCCTCAATTCATAACACCCAGACTTAGGAAGAAGCAGTTCACCTTGGACTTCAACAGTTTGTCTAGTCGGAAAAAGTAAGTCCCACTGATGACCATTTTCTTCAGCTCGGTTATGACACAGTCTTAAAAAAAGAAAAAATAAAGCGCACAGTTTTTGGGTTTTTTGGTTTACTAAGACTTGGTGAACCATTTTACACACTACTGTGTCCTGGTGAGGCTGTGTAAACAATGCCTTAGGCCATGGGTCGGTACCCTGCACCATGTCCATACTACAGCTGTGGAAGGCCAGAGGCCCAGCGTGAACTAGGCAGACGATGTATCAGGCCCAAGCTCACACAGACTGAGCTGCTCTTTCCTGAGCTGAGTGGCTGCACAGTGGGAGCTAGTAGAAACAACCTAGAAAATACTTACTTAAAATTCTGAGTTCTACTACAACAAAGTTAAACAGCAGAAAGTTGGCAGTAAACTCTAATCTATGTCCAAAAAGAATACTTTGTATTTTTATTATTAAGCTAGAAAGAACAGAGAGGTCCTCAGATGGATGGGTAGAACTTCAGAGCACCACAGCCACCTCTGCCCCCTCCCCAGAAACCTAATCCTGTGACCCAGGCCTCTCCAGGGAATGAGCAGGGCATCAGGGTTACTCAGGCTGACTCACACAGCCCGCCTGGTTCCGGATCTGAAACAAAAGTCAAGTCGGTTTTGAAGCAAAACCTACTAACATACTTGAAGAAACAAAGACAGCTTGGGATCTTATTTTTCCAGTACAGAAGAAAGAAGTTAATTATTAACATTAAGAGAAGTAGAAAAATCCCCACCCTACACTACTTCCCAATAGCCCCACACGAGCCAGTCTCCCTAAAGGCATCAGCCAAGATCTGGCGAAGACCCAGCCTCTCTCACACTCTCAGGACTGAACTCTAAATTCTCAAGGAGTGAGAACATGGTTTAGCCAACGTGAAAAAGATGTATGAGGAGGTATGAGTCTCCTGAGCTGAAACTCTTTCCAAAGCTAGGTTCTCTCCCATGCCTTCCTCTTTCACACCCCACCACTCTACCTCTTGCCCCTGACAGCCTTCCCCAAACTTTCACCTTACTTTCCTCAGGAAGCTGGGGTGCTTCCTAGGCTGAGGGCTGATTCACTAAAAGCTGAACACTGCCCAGTCCCTACTCTTCCTTCTCTGAAAGTCATCTCACTAGAGAGTTCCCAGCTCATGGGGAGGCCTGACGAGCCTGGGCTAGGGTAGACATACAGGAAGCCTGCTCCTCCATGGTACACCTCCCCAAGGGGAACTTACATAGGGACAAGCTCAAAATAGGGCTCAAAGGTGGTGGCAGAAGAGATTCAGAAGGGAAGACTCTGCAGCTGAGGTCTCGTGCACCAACATGCCAACCGTCACAAATCTTCTGAAGACCCAAGTGGTCAAGTCTGTGCTTGGATACGATGCCTCCTTAATAAAATGCCTCCCCATGAGCTCACCAAGTGAGAAGTGTACAGCTTGCAGGAATATGGGACAGCAAGATCCTGAAGGACCACCCCGAAAAAGAGTGGCAGGGCAGAGCCCCGTGGTAGGAGGCAAAGCACCAGAGACTGCCCTTTCTTAGGACTCGACAGAGGAGCAGTCAGAGGAGCGAGTGAGATCCTGGCCGGGGAGCTCAACTGACAGACCTTTATTTGTTTCATTACATTTTAAAGACTAAATTCAATGAAAAACAAGAACACAACTCACTGGCAAGCAGAATTCCTCAAAGGCAGGCTTGACGAATGTAATGTACTGAGATAAAATCTGCTCAAGGTCCCTCCCTCTTTCGCTGATGTCCCTTAATACTAGAAGAGAAGGAAAAACAAGAATCAAGAAAACGGTGCATGAGTCAACACATGTCCGCCCTTCGCGAGGCTAATCAGGATCATACAAGCTCCACGAGGACTCTGGATGATTCACATGCCGGATTCCTGAGAGATCAAGAGCCGGTCAGCAGCAGCTTTGGGGAAAAACAAGTTGCATTTTCAAGTCTTACTACAGTCAAATTCAGCTATGGCAAAACACTCTCTGAAATAAAAGGTTTCCGGGAAAGGCCATTAGTCTTCTCATTTCAAGCAACACTTGCCCCAAATAAAACTTCATTGTGAACCCTCCCAAAAAGGTAGGACAAACTCATAACAGGAAGGAGACTGGGCCGAGAGAAGTGGTGGGGCTTCCTGGCAAAAGGGGCAGGTTGCCAGGAGACGTCTCCTTTGCCCATCCTCATCCGATTACCCTTGCACGCACTCACCTGTGTTCAGGCTGGCAACCCTCTGTGGATGAGCCACCTCTGTCTGCCTGGCTCCCGTCCACACTGGGCCCCCCCCCCCACCGGGTGGAAGTATGGCAGAGGGCCCAGCTGCGGTCAGCCACACCTGCCCACCTCAAGCACAGAGAAGACCACTAAGAAAAGATGAGAAAACTATGGTGTCAGAAACCATGGGCCAGAGCTGTGAAGCAGCCCAGAGGGACCCAAACTTATCATCTTCCACCTTCTTCCTCCTTGAGGGTGGGGGGTGCTTTTAACAGAGTCTTTTGTCAAAGCACAGAAAAGAGACCAGAATCCTGGTTCTGCCTCCCTGGGCCTGAGTTTCTCCCAAACTCAGCAAGTGAGTTTGATTCCCATATCAAAAGCAACCCCTCCCTACAAATGTTTTCAGTCGTGGCTATTAAAATCTTTCCTCCCACCCCCAGAAGGGTATCAATTTATCTACAATCATTTGCAGTGGACACTTGGCTCCTCTCAATCACTTGTCAAGTAATCGTTTCAGCATGGGATGAAACTCACTGTAAACAAACACAGGGAACACTTGTGAGTGCACTGCTGGAAAGTTGTGTCTGTAAATAATTCTGTGGACACGTATGCACGCACACAGGAACACACGCACGTGGGGAGGGGCGGGAAACAGAGCTTCTGCGGTTACAGTACAGGCTGGCGTGAAGTCTGTAAGATCAGAAGGCTAGAAAACTGTCAGGAAGACCCCATTCCAGAAACCCAGGTAATACACTGCTACCACCACTGACTTCCAGCTCCGCGATTCACAAGGGTCTTCCCCCCATGGGCCCTGCTAATAAAATGGTTGGTTGGTCCCTAACTTGTCAGGATTTGCCTCACAAACCCAGCTGCCTGCATGCCCAGCCCAGCCAGGAAATGGTCTTCTCGGGCATTTGGACATGGGGCCCTGCTCCAGCTGATGCCGCTGCTCTGTCAGGGACATTCGGCGGCCAAGTAGAAGCTCCAACAGCTGCCACGTGGCTCAGCCCCACGGGCCTCCAGAGTGCGGGCCTGTGGGCCAAGGGGCTGAGCTCACCAAAACACACAGCTCCAGAGCAGAGGAGCCCGTGTGGCCTCCAGCTCTTCACATGTCTCCAGATAAAGCCCAAAGGAAAAAGGAAGTCAGACCAAAAGGGCATCAGAGCTGGGGGGGAAAAAAAAGCAAGCACATGCCTGCACTTCAGCAGCTTTGACTCAAAACCGTATAAGAGCTTGATGTCGGATTTGTTTTGCAAGACATGCATTTCCCACAATTGCTGACAGCCTCAGCACCGTGCAAATCTCCATCCTCCCCACAGGACACACACGCACGAACTCTCCCCTTTCACAGTGCTCTGCCGCCGCCCTCAGCCCACGTCTGCAGCTCTCCTGTGCCTTGCGGACCTAGAGCATCACCTGTCATGTCACAGGAGTGAGGAACAGGAGGGGAGAGAGCAGGTGGAGCAGGTGAATCACACCTGCCTCTGCTCTGGAGCCCAAAGCTGCTTCTGGCCCCATCATCTAGAGTGATGGGGGCAAAACTGACCCTATTTGAATCCTGACCCCATTAACTACTACCTTTGTGGCCTCAGACAAAAAGCTCATTTTTCTTAAGTGTAAAGCAGAGACCACAATAGCAGCTTGTCTCACAAAGCTGCCACTTAGGAAGACTGGAGATATGCATAAGATTCTTCAGCACCATGACTGGCACGTGGTGTGCGTTCAGTAAGCCTAAGAGGCACGCTCATGACGCTGACCGGACCTGAGGAAGCTCCAGGAGATGGATGGCTCCCTGATAAAGCAGACCATCAGGAGGACACGAGCTGGGAACTCAGCTAAGCAGGCTGGACCCGGTGGGAGGTGGGGGGTGCAGTCCCGGGAGCAGCTGGGAAGGAGGGGGTGGGGCTTCAGTGCGGAGGGGAGGGCAGACACGTGGAAAGACAGGATGGCGGGGGGAAACAGGCAGACGGGAGGAGACGTCCCGCAGCTTCCACGCTGGAACAGGAGACGGCAGGGGGTCAGAGCGCCGTCCAGACACATGAACACGCAAAACAGAAGGCTTCGCCCACCTCTGCTCCCAAGAGCCTCCCATCCAATTACCACCTTAGACAGACGGCACCCCTCCTTGAGCCCGGGACAACTTGGGACCAGCTAGTTCACTACTCTGAAGTGCCCTCCTCCTCAGAGTCAGGAAAGGTAACCAAGCCAACCACTGAATCAGAACAAGGTCTTGGCACAAACCGGAAACTCCAGAGACTCAAAGCCGTCTCTGACCCCGGCACACTTGCTGCGCCGGGACAGGTCACCTAAGAGCGCCCTGCCGGGTGAAGGGCAGGAAACTCCAGGCCTGCTCTTCCCTGCCTGGCTTCCGCTCAGCCCTTCCAAATCAGCCTGTGCTGCTTCTGGTCAGCCAGAGCCAAGAACCAAATGCAGAAGGACCAGAATAAACACAGTTCCTCCACGGTTGTCAATTCCCTTTAAAGATCAGTTGAGGAGATGTGTTATTCTAGTAAAAGAACCAACTGCCTATGTCAAGGCTCAGTGAAGCCCTAATTCTGTGTAAGCTGGAGAGAGGGCCGTGGCAGGCGGGCCTGAGGCCAGCGGTCCCAGGGCCCACTGCAGGCCCTCTCTGGTCCTGGTCCAAGGGTAGGTTACACTCACACGGAGGGGAGGCATGGCAGGCTTTGCTGGGAGGAGACCAATCCCCTAGACATCAAGGGGCCCCCTGGGAAGGAAGGAAGTCCTTCCAAAGGCTGTGAGACTCCCTCCCTTCCACATGAGGGTCAACCTGGAGTGTGCCCGGGAGGATGTGACCCACAGACAGTAAGACCATGGCACTCAAGTCCCCAGGAATGTTCTGCTCCCCAGCTCCTGACTAATCCTCCTTCCCTCTCCCTTACCCCTACCCCGCCCCAGCCCACAAAGCATGTTCCCCGGCCCTACAGAGACAGAGAGTGAGTTTGTAGAAACAGCATTTGGGAAGCCCCACTAGACCAGCAGAAGGGTAACTCGGCAGTGGGTGACATGACAGGACGCAGGTCTGAAAGAAGGCAGTGAGCTGCCGCAGGGGAGGCAAGGGGTGCAGAACTGGCCCTGAGAAACCCCAGCAGAGGCTCTCCTCCATGTCACGGAAGGATCCTAGGATCAGGTCTTACCTAATCTATCCCAGAATTATCCATCTAAATCAGACGTGTCACACCACAAAATGTGGTTCCAATTTCCACATTTTTGTACTCACTTCTCTCTCTCAGGCATCACTCCATCCCCTGGGACGTTAGTACCACCTGCTGGACTAATGAGAGGACATGTCTACTGAGGTTCTGACAAGTCCTGACAGAACACTAGGGAAAACAGAACATCAGCTACCCTCTCAAACGAAGCAGGTTTCTGATCTGCCACGTTGACATTTATCCGCTAAAGCCGTCACCAGGCATTGCCTCTCACGGCACAACTATCCTAGGAGTACTAACCAGTCATTACATGATCCACCAGTAGGAAAGTAAGGTGCAAACTGATTAGAACACAGCCTGCTCCAAGTCACACATCGACTAAACAGTGAAAAGTGAAAGAAACTGCAAGTGTCAGTCGCTCAGTTGTGTCCAACTCCTTGCGACCCATGGACTGTAGCCCGCCAGGCTCTTCTGTCCACGGGATTCTCCAGGCAAGAATACTGGAGTGGGTTGCCATTCCCTTCTTCAGGGGATCTAAATGGTGAAACCAGAATTAAAATAAAGTCCAGTTCATCTGACTCCCATTTTCCCCCAGTGATGCCTCCCAAATCTGGCAAGCTAACATGGATATCCGAGCAGATGAGCTGGGAGTAGAGCAGCCTAGGCAGGACCTGGATTCATGCATGAAGTTATAAACCAGACCCTGGGATCAGGTGCATAAGAGATTCTCAGGCTCTAGTCTCAATTATCTGTCAAAAAAGACCATGTAATCCTTATCTGGCCTGTGTCATGACCCTAAAAAACAGGACTGTTTCCTTCATATTACCTATTAAAAAAAAAAATTGCCTAGGAGGTCACCAAAGTCACAAAGCTAGGGGGAGGCTCTGCTGGGACTAGAATTCTCTTCATTCCATCGGATTACCCTTCCCGCATGCCACCTGGGAGGCGAAGTACAGCTTCCCTGACTTGCAGAGTATGAATCCTATTACTTCTCAGGAGGGCAAATCCCAGGGACTCATTTCTCTAGACTCTGCCCTTTCCACTTACAGTCCTTGTGATAAGCACACTAAATTGGATAAACACCAAATTTGTTTCATGAACTGGAAAAGGGAAAACTTCACACACTTTGAGGTTGGAAGGCTTTGGGTTGGGGCTTACGAAATCTGAATCTGCCACTGACTTGCTCTGTGACTAAGGGCTAAGCCTGGAGTATCCTGTGTCCCTCCTCCTCCAAATGATGGGGACTCAAACCTTAGTCACCCTTCATGCCTCCCTTCAGTCACTTCCACCGCACTGCCTAGGCTGTGTCCTGTCGGCTCCAACTCTGCTGGGTTCCCCATCTCTCCTCAGTGGTTCATGCCCCAAGATGCCACCCACAGACCTCAGCCCTCCCTGTCATCCAGATCAGAAAACAGTCCTAACCAGCCACAGTGTCTATTTTTGCAGCGAGTGCCTTCTCGGGTTGCCTACACCATCAGCCCACCACATCCACGTCCAGACTCCACTTCCCCCACAAGCCCTCTGGAGCTCTTTGCTCTGAGCCCCAGGGCTGAGTCCATGGACTCTGCTTCCCCCACAAGGCCTCCCGAGCTCTCTGCTCTATATCCCAAGGTGAGTCCACAGGCCCCACTTCCCCCCACAAGGCCTCCCAAGCTCTCTGCTCTTCGTCCCAGGGTGAGTCTACAGGCCCTGCTTCCCCCACAAAGCCTCCTGAGCTCTCTGCTCTGTGCCCCAGGGCTGAGTCCATGGGCTCTGCTTTCCCCACAAGGCCTCCCAAGCTCTCTGCTCTACGCCCCAAGGTAAGTCCACAGGCCCCACTTCCCCGACAAGGCCTCCCGAGCTCTCTGCTCTATGCCCCAAGGTGAGTCCACAGGCCCCACTTCCCCCACAAAGCCTCCCGAGCTCTCTGCTCTGTGCCCCAGGGTGAGTTCACAGGCCCCGCTTCCCCCACGAGGCCTCTTGATTTCTCTGCTCTGTGCCCCAGGGCTGAGTCCACAGGCTCCACCTCCCCCACGAGGCCTCCCAACCTCTCTGCTCTGCGCCCCAGGGCTGAGTCCACAGGCTCCGCTTCCCCCACAAGGCCTCCCAAGTTCTCTGCTCTGCGCCCCAGGGCTGAGTCCACATGCTCCACCTCCCCCACGAGGCCTCCCAACCTCTCTGCTCTGTGCCCCAGGGTGAGTCCACAGGCTCCACCTCCCTGCCAACAAGCACTTCAGTGTCTTCCGCACACGCTCAAGGTGTTCAGAGGGAACAACCAACTGTGCTCCTGAGCTGGCTGGACAGAGTGACCAAAGCTTCACAGAACTTTCTGGACAGCAAAGGGCAACCGGAATGGGCAGATGGGACCAGCTGCCCAGAGCTGCCAGCAGAGGGTGTTCCTGCCCCAAGATGTGCTACAGTGAGTCCCCATCTTGACTGGACACCTATGGGGAAGTCATAGGGAACTAAGCACTTAGCCAAACTTCTCCCCAGCAAAACCAGAAGGTAAACTTATTTCATGTCTGTGACCTCACAAACCTTTAACAAAACAGTGAGTGAAACTAATCCCTTCTCAAATGTCACTTGGGCAGCAGGATGTCCCTGGGGCAAGGCTGACTGGCCTGGGCTGGGCCCCAGGGGCACGAGGCCACCGATGCGCTGTTGGCAGCTTCTGGGACGCACCTCTGCGGGAGAGCCGGGTGTCCGCATCTGTGTCCACAAAAAGCTTCATCTGGAACAGGTCTCGCACTTCCTGGGAGTAGAAGGCCAGGATCCCTTCGAAGAGCACCACGTCTGCGGGGTAGACAGTAACCGTCTCCTCCTTCCTGCAAACCAGAGGGCAGAAGAAGGGCTAGGTCAGGTGGGAGCAGCAGGGGAGGGGGAGTCTGGAGTTCCGTCCCCTGGACTGAAAGCGGGCTGAAAGGGTTTAAGCATAGCCTCACAGAGCGCTGGGACCACTATGACCTAAGAATGAGCGCCAGTGCGGCTGGGCCAAGGCCTCCTGTAACCAGCTCTTTGGAGCTTTCACTGTAAAACAGAAACAGCAGGCCTACATCCCTTTCCTTGGAATAAAAAAAAACCTGCTGCTAAATGAAGAATAAAGACAGACAAAAGGAGACGTGTGCACTTTCCCCCCACCCCCCCGGAGGCATCCCTAGGAATGCTCTGAGTCCTGTCATGTATGGAGCCTCACACTCTGAACTTTCAAAAACAGAAATTCAGTTTTCTCCCAAGAAGCCCATCCCGTGCCCCTCCATGCTGAGGCAGCTGGGAGGAAGACAGAAGGGGCCCAGGGAAAGGTGCGGATAAGAAAGCTTTAGACAAGAGACTGGGAAGGGGAAGGGTCTCTGTGGAAGGAGGAAACAGCCCCAGACCTGCCTGCTTTGGCTCTCTTCCTCATCAGCAAAGCAGAGACACACAGTCATCCATCTACCCGCAGGGTTGGGAAGCCCAAGGCAGAGAGATACTAATGTAAACATGACTTCTCAAAAGCCGGGGCAGTGAAAACAGGTGGAGGGGCCTGATGGCGCCTAGCTCTGCCCTGCCTCAACTTTCACTGTACAGTTTTATCTTTTGCTTCTGTCCTAAAACCACATTGCACCTCATTTCAAAATTCACTGGAAGAAAAGTAAGGATACCACTGAAGGTTTACCACTGACCCTGACTGGCAGAGCAGCAAACATTTGTGAAGAAAACCAAATATTTATTTCAAAAGCTCCTTAAGATGATAGGTTTTATTTGGCAAATATAGGGAAGTCAGTAGCAGCTGCCCGCTAAGGAGGAACTTCCTTCCCATAAACATGCTTTGATTCTTTACTGGCTCAGTTCCTTGGGCTCGGGTCTAAATTTTAAGGGAGCACTGCTGGAGCAGCTACCAAGGTAGCAGAACATGGAGCATAAAAGACGGCAGAAAAGGGCCAGGTTAGAGCAGTTAGGAGACTCTAGAACAGTGGTGTAACTCTTGATGCACAAAGAATCAACTGGGGAGCTTTTAAAAATATTTATTCCTGGACCCTACTCCCCTGGGGCTCTGATTTCATTAGTCTAGGGTGTAGCTAGGGCATCAGTACTTTTTAAAAGCTCCCCAGGTATTTCTTTCTCTTTTTTAAGTCATGAAACTTTATTTACTTAACAGCAGAGGTTTGCAGTATATTGAGCAGATAAAAATACCAAGAGAAATTGCATCCACATTCATATTGGAGATACTTCTAACTTCTTTATTTTAGAAACTGACAGATAAAGAAGGAAATGGAAAGTCTGAATAACACAATTAACAAAAATATGTGGTTTGAGCATACACACGACTTTGTACAAAACTTTGAAATACAACTGCAGCAGGCACAAAAATTAACTGTCAGGCCACAGTGGAATATTAATCAATTCCAAAAAGCAGAACTCACTTGTACTTTTGTTTTTTATCTATCCTGTTTGGGATTGTACGGCATGAAATCTATGGATTTGATTTCATTAGTTCTGAAATAAAATTAAGCTGGTATCTCTTCAGATATTGTCTTTATTCTCTTCACTTTCCTCTGATTAAATATTTTTCAGGTCTGAACTATCTTCCACGTCTCTTAATCTCTTTTGTTTTTTTGTTTTTTCTGTCTTTTTCTTTCTTCATCCATTAAGGCATTCATGCATTAATGGAGGATTTCTTCAGATCAATCCTCTATTGTCTGAATTGAGTTTTTTTTTTTTTTTTCCATTTGGCTGCTAATACATCGACTGAGTTTGAAAATTTTGCCATTGTGTTTCCCATTTCTAGAAGTAATTTCTTTTCTCATACTTATACATTATTTTTTTAAAATTTACATTTGCTTCTTCCAATTTTATTAAGATATAAAGCACTGCATAAGTTTAAGGTATACACATAATGATTTGACTTGTATTATGAAATGATAACTGTAATGGGGTTAGTGAACATCCATCATCTCATATAAAACAAGTATCGAAGAAATAGAAAAAAAATTTTGTGATGAGAACTCTTAGGATTTACTCTTAACGGCTTTCACCCAGAACGTACAGCAGTGTTATCTATATTGTATTGTACATTACATCCCTAGTTCTTATTTATCTTTACAAGCTGGAGCATGGACCTTTTGATGATCTTCATCTAATTCTCCCTCCTTCACAAACCCTATCTCCTCGTTCCCCAACCCCCTATGGCGGTAGCAATAATCTCTTTTTCTATTAGTTAGTCAGTTTGTTTTTCTGCAGTATAATCAAGCTACAATACTATGTCAGTTGCTGGCACACAACACAGTGATTTGATATTTCTATACATTTCAAAATCATTACCATGGTAAGTCTAGTTATCACCTGTCACCACACAAAGATATTGTTATTGAGTAAATTCCCTACACCGTACACTTCATACCTGTGATTCATTTATTTGGTAGCTGAAAATTTGTACCTCTTAACCTCCCTGACTATTTCTCTTTCCCTACTCCCTTAACTTCTGGCAACTACCAGTTTGTTCTCTGTACCTATCAACTCTTATCTGTTTTCTTGTTTGTTCATTTGTTTTGTTTTGAGACTCTACATAATACATAAAATCATACAGTATTTGTCTTTGGCTGATTGATTTCACTGGCGTAATACCCTCTAGGTCCACCAATGTTGTCACAAATGGCAAGATTTCAGTCTTTTCCCCAGCTATGTCTGCAGCCAGGGTTGAGACATATCAGTCTCTGGGATAATGTCAGGTACTGGAAAACAGTGCCCACTGTGGTTCAGGATAAGGGACCAAACTGGGCAGAATTTAGAAGCAAGATGGACAGAAAAAGAGATCAACAAGTGAGTGAAATAATGAGTAGTCTCTAGACAGCTGGCCTAGGCCAAGAAGAGGGCGGAAAGGCTCTGCTGGGAAACAAAGAATATGTGTTTTCCTGGGATTTCTAGGGTTCCATCTGGAAAACACACACACTGTGCTTACACAGACTGACACTGTCTGGCAGTGCTGATCGGCTTGCCTAACGGATAAAGACTAAAAAGACTGTTGACTGTTTCAATTCAGTCATGCCTCTTCAATCCTGGGACAGTAAGGAGAACAGAACTGCATGCCCCATGGGTGGTGCTCCCGGAAGCTGGAATCAATCACTTCCCTAATCTACATGAAGGTCTGGGTGGGAGAAAATTTTGAAGCAGTTTAGAGCTAAAAGCAACATTTATTGAGCAACTACTAGCCCAAGATGGAGAAGGCAATGGCACCCCACTCCAGTACTCTTGCCTGGAAAATCCCATGGACGGAGGAGCCTGGTAGGCGGCAGTCCATGAGGTCTCGAAGAGTCGGACACGACTGAGTGACTTCACTTTCACTTTTCCCTTTCATGCATTGGAGAAGGAAATGGCAACCCACTCCAGTGCTCTTGCCTGGAGAATCCCAGGGACGGGGGAGCCTGGTAGGCCACCGTCTATGGGGTCACACAGAGTCGGACACGACTGAAGCGACTTAGCACTAGCCCAAGATGTGCCAGAAGCCACATACGGCGCAAGGTCCTGTTTAGGAGTTTGGAGATGGGCTGTGAGGTTCACATAAGAAACCTGGAGTATTAGAGCATTTAGGATAACCTAGCACAACCTTCTCACTTGAGAATTATTCCTTACAGTAAAGAAGGGGAAGATCAGAGAAAGGTATTCACAGAGAATAGGAGACTTCTCAGTTTTCGCCCGACATTCATTTGTAGTCATCACAAAAAACCCAAGGCTGGAACGGGATCAGTTAACCCTGAGTGGCTGGGTCCCTCACAAGTGGCCCTTGAGAGCTGGGGGACTGTTGGGGTCTTAGATGGTCACAAAGCCTCAAAGAAGAGTTGGACTCTGGGCCACTAAAGAACAGGATTTTAAAATAAAAGATATGAGAGCAGAATTAGGAGAAAAAAGTAAAACATGTCTGGATGTGCAACTCTGTGGGGTTTTTTGTTACTCCGTGAACTTGACGGAGCCCATGCCAAGAAGATACTCATCTTCACCTCTTGCACCTGACTACACTGGTCAGGCCTGAACTCCTCCCAGCTCCCCTCACTCCACTCCCTTCCATCGGGCCCTTATCGGTGTCTCACCTGGGCCACTCCAAAGGGCTTCATAAACAGCACTGTGCATCTTCTTTTCCTGCCACAAGAATGACCTCTCCACTCCTACATAATAGCCGTCTTTGGCTCCCTACCCCCAACACATTTGCACCCTGGCTCCAAGGTCTGTGCCCTTCCTGATCTGAGGCCTATCTACCTCCCAGCCTCCTCCACCTCCTGCCACTCTCCCCACATACCGACCCCCTTCCCTCCATACCCAACCCACTGCAATCTCCCACCAAGCTTGCCCCTGAAATGCCTCCCTACCCATCACCTTGGAGATCCCTTTCCCCATAACTTCTCATGCTTTTCAATACACAGTTTAAGTATCACTTCCTATACACGTACCTGCTCTAACTACTCCAGCCTCCTTCTTCCTTTACATCCCTCCACGGGCCTGTGCCTTAGCTGTCAGGCTGCAGGTTAATTCTGTAGTAGTGCCCCACCCTAGACCTGAAAAGGGGGTGGGCTTGACTGTCTCTTGTCATCACCAATCTCTGCTAAGGCTGCTGCTGCTGCTGCTAAGTCGCTTCAGTCGTGTCCGACTCTGGGCGACCCCATAGACGGCAGCCCACGAGGCTCCTCCATCCCTGGGATTCTCCAGGCAAGAACGCTGGAGTGGGTAGAAACTACAATTTCCAGAATCTCTTTCCCTAAATGGTCCCAGCTACTTTGCCAAAGGAAAACTTAGAAGATGAAAGTGAAACAAAATCTAAAATTTTTAGGAGATCATAACAGCTAGACAAGGAAACTGTGGACACTCCACACAGAGGCTGTGGGGACTTCCCTGGGGGTCCAGTGGCTAAGACTCCACACTCTGGATGCCCCCCTGAATCCTTGGTCAGGGAACTAGATCCCACATACTGTGACTAAGAACCTGGTACAGCCAGGAAAAAAAAAGGCTGTGGGCCCAGATGCAGCAGATTCATGGACTTGGCATGAACACAGTTTCTCTTCCAGGGGCCTAGTCTGCCATCAGTGGGAACTGACTTCTCTGATTCTCCACCTGCAGCCTCCCAGATCCTCACTCTCCCAGCCCCTCATTATTTATGTTAGTTCCAATTTCTATCTAAACATCCCTCTATTCCTGCACAGTCTGTAGAGGCAGATACAGGAGGCGTATCTTGTTCTTTGAATGTCAGTAGAACTGGGTTCATAATAGGAAGTGCTTCCATAGATACCAGAGAGGTATGAAGGTGAGCACCAAAGCAGCTGGACTTGCCATCACAATGTGCTATCTCTTTTCTCCTCCTCCAACCAAACCTCTGCCACACCCTCAAGTTCTGAGAAAGTTCCAGAGAGCAGCACAGAATGTGTGAGCTAAACTGCATTAAAAGCTGAGATGTGTCCTAAAGGAACACACAGAGAGATAAAGATCGGGCTTTTAAATGGAGAAGCAGACATAGAGAATAGACTTATGGACATGGGGAGAGGGGAGGCGAGGGCGAGATGTATAGAGAGAGTAACATGGAAACTTACATTACCATATGTAAAACAGATAGCCAACGGGAATTTGCTGTATGTCTCAGGGAACTCAAACAGGGGCTCTGTATCAACCTAGAGGGGTGAGATGGGAAGGGACGTTCAAGAGGGAGGGGACCTATGGCTGATCCAGTGTTGATTCACACTGATGACAGAAAACAACAAAATTCTGTAAAATAATTATCCTTTGATTAAAAAATAATTAAACAAGATTAGGTTTTTAATCATAGAAATATTTGGTAGTAACAGTTGCACAAGATCTAATTTCCCATTTAAGGGGGGAAAAAAAAAAAAAAACTCAAGACAGATCAAGATAAAGGAACTAGGAAAGAAAATGAAAAGTGGGAGGGAGAAACTTTCAAAAACACAGCCCAGAGCTGAAAGCAACACTTACTGAGCCATCACTAAGCCCAGGATATGAAGCAGCTGTACATGGCCTAACACACCACTTGGGAGTGTCAGCTGTGCCTGGGAGGCCTCAAAGTAAGCAGAGAGCCCTGGGCAGCTCTGAAGGAGCTCTAGGCCAGCAGGAAGGAAATCCTCCAGAAGCCCCTTTTCACTGCTCAGAGCGGAGGAGGCTGTGATGAAGTCAACCCACTCCTCTATTGATCAGGAGTATTACTGCTGTTGCTCAGATGCTCAGTGTCCAACTCTTGGCGGCCCCACGGACTGCAGCACGCCAGGCTTCCCTGTCCTTCACTATCTCCCAGAGTGTGCTCATACCCATATCCTTTGAGTCGGTGAGGCCATCCAACCATCTCATCCTGTCGCCCCCTCTCCTCCAGCCCTCAATCTTTCCCAGCATCAGACAGAATCTTTTCCAATGAGTCAGCTCTTTGGATCGTATGGTCAAATTATCAGAGTTTCAGCTTCAAACAGAAGCATGGAAACTGACAAATGGAAGGACAAATCTGACCTGACTGAGAAGATCCCTAGAGGGCCTAGTCCTGGTGACTTCAGGACTCTCACAGCTCTCCACACAGCCCAATCCGAAGTGAACCAGAGAGCAGAAGTAACAGCTTCCTTGTTCTTCTTCCCGTTCTTCCTCCACTCTGCCTCGCTTTTTATTCTAGGAACATCTTGGGCATGTGAATAAAGATGAATGTGCAGTCCCTCACCTGAGCTCAAAATCACAGATGCGTCCTTCAGGGTAACAAAATAGGATGATCATGATCGGACTGTTCCAGGAACCACCTGGAACTGTTGGAATTCCTGACCTGTGTATCTGCGGACACCCTGACGTCACTGCCCCACCACAGACAGGATGCAGTGGGCACCAGGCGGCGGGAGGGGCCAGGAGACTGGCACTTCCGAGGAGCAGCAGGCAGCAATCCCCAGCCCAGAACAGCTCACTTACCGGGAATGGGAAACAAAGTCGTACACGGGAATCTGGACAGTTTTCCCTTCCGTGATTTCTTTGAGTGTCTTGAAGATGAGTTCATTGTCAAAGGCATCTGAAGGAAATCAAACTGTTAAGATGTTTGCTAACTGTAAAATGATTTCTCCTATAATGATGAACAGGCATCCCTTTAAGCCTGTTTTCTACCCATATATGCATCACACCCTAGATAAGCATCCCCTCTCCCCAAAAAAGTCTAATTTCAACCCAAAGCAGGATGCAAACTCCCTACTTTCAAACCAAAATGTGTGAGTTCTGAGAACTAGAAGTGGGTTCTTTTCTTTTGCCTTAATGTCCCATCCCTGGCCTGTATCTCTCTAAACCCAGCATACGAAAGATACCTCACGACTAGGTGAGGGCAGCAGGCACTACAGCAGCTTTGACTCAACTGAAAGAACCCTAAACCAGCTTAAGAGGCAGCGTGCTGACCTGGGACTGTCAGGGCACTGGACCCTCAGTCTCCCTTTCTGCCTTTGGGTGAGTTTAACGCACAAGCCGCATACACCCACATGCCAGGCGGTGGCAGGAGGCGGGGCCACAGGCTGTGTAGACCAGAGGAGGCAGGAGAACCAGCTGTCTGGCCTGTGTCTGTCCCGCCCTGAGTCATGGGTTTTTCCAAGAGTCACCCTTGTTTAGACACAGACTCAATCAGTATTTAAGGAGGCAAGCATTGCAGAAGCCACAGCAGAAGCCCTTCTTTACTATGAGCCCACAGCAAGCCTGCAAGGTACCCAAGAGTCCTCCATTCAATGACTAGGAAACAGACTCAGAGAGGTTAAGCCACTTCTTCAATCAACACCTCCACATAGGCCCTTTCAATGCCCCAGCTCACCTGGGTGATCAAAGTTGAACTGGCCCTTCAGGGCTTTGGCCTTCTGCTCTGAAGTGAGGGCGCGGTAGAAGCTGTCCTGGCTCAGGATGACCACCTGCTTCTGGCGATAGTCCACCTCGTTCTGCCCCAGAAGCTGCACGATCTTAGCACAGACGGAAGACTGCAAGGAGAGAAGAGAGCAGTGCAGACCACAGGGTGAGGCCCAGTCACCGAGCTGACTGTGTGTGTCCCGAGCAAGGGCCTTTGCAAGGAAGAATGCAAAGGCTACCACCACGGATGATGGAGTAGGGGAAGGGAGGATATGTCTGCTGAGAAGGAATTCAGGGGGCCCAGAAGTCTCTTCCTCCCCCATTCCTTAACACAAATTACTATGCTGAAGTATCCACAGTGATGACGTGGGGACGATGGCAGTAATCTCTGCTTCTATTTCATAAAGCCTTCCCCAAAGCCGCAAATAAAAGGTGATGCTATTTTATCCTTTACTGCCACCCTAGTATAGATACACAAAAAAGACAGCAGAAATTAGGGAAAGGGCACAGAGATGATGTGCTGATGGGCCAAAGGGCTGCTGGGTCATGAAATGACTGAGCATTTTCAAGACATCTCAGCCCTTACACATCTCTTTATATCAAAGGAATCTCAGCTGGTTGGCAGTGAGGCCAAGGCCTTGGCTTCCCTCCTACTTCAGTCTTTCGCTCTGGCCTACAGCCACAGTACACAAGGCAACCTTCTCACAGATGTATGCCCCCACTTATAGAGCTGCAGACATAAACATCACCAATACTGCAAACAGTAGGGCATCCTAATTAAGAGGAGGGACACCAGCTCCCAGTGAACTTGAACCTACATACTTGTAATACACATATCTGACTTCTTTTCTCTTCAGTGAACACACACTCTTTGTAAAAGGAAAAGTATAAAAACAAGTGCATTCAAAAGAATGAGATATTCGGGACTTCCCTGGCAGTCCAGTGCATAAGATTTTGCCTTCCAACGCAGGAAGTGTGGGTTTGATCCCTGGTCAGGGAACTAAGATTCTACGTGCCTTGTGGCCAGGAAAACAAACAACAAAAAAAACCCATAAAACAGGAGCAATATTGTAAAAAATTCAGTAAAGAATTTTAGGGCTTCCTTGGTGGTTCAGTGGTCTGCCTGCCTCTTACCATGTTCGATCCCTGGTCCAGGAAGATCCCACATGCTGCGGAACAACTAAGCCCCTAGGCCATAACTACTGAGCCATGCACACTGCAACAAAGCCTCCCCACTCACCACAACTAGAGAAAGCCCACACACAGCAACGAAGATTTAGTGCAGCTAAAATTTCTTTAAAAAATGAAACAAAAATTTTTTAAAGAATTTTTAAATGGTCCACATCAATAAAGATCTTTTTAAAAATGAGATAGTGAAGGACTGTATTTATCAAATAACTGACTTCTTCCTCATTTGCTACAAAGATTAACTGAAAAATAAGAATGTCTACATCACAAAACCTCTAGAAGATGTAATGGAAGTCCCCTTATGGAACTGGCTGACCTGATTATAAGCGATGAAACAATGAGCACAGTTGAAAGATGAAAGAAGGAGAGGTTTCTTGGGCTCACCCTTAGAAATCTTACAGTTGAGACTATTTTACCAATTCATTTTAACAGGGAAAAGCCAGGGAACTTTTAACTAAAAGTTACAATTCATATGAGGAATGTATTCGATTCGTCCAAGCATAAGGAAAACTCGCTATTCCTGTTGTACTACTCAATGTAAATCAAAACTATTTTGCACAGTATGTCCTGTTGTATAAGTTGTGAAACATACTGGCATTTTATAAGGATCTGTGGGAGAATAATATTTTGGCTCAACTGTTAGAAAGTTATTTTACTTTGACATTTTTGCATATTAATACACAGATAAAACATTTAAACTACTTAGGATTTTTGGAACGACAGATGTGCCACACAAAAAAAATCATAGGAAGATATGAAGCTTGCACATGACTTAAACTAGATTCAAAAATGAAAATGCTGTAACAAACCAAGGGTTCTATGCGGTTAAAAACTTTTTAGGTTTTTATAGTTGTATAGGTCCATAATTTTCTTTTCCTAGCTTCCATCTGCTTCTTGTATCATAAAGCTATGAGTGGGGAACGCTTATACCTGCAGTTTTCACTAGTAAATAGAATTCCTTCTAGAAGTCCAAAGAACTGGGGCTTTCCTGGTAGCTCAATGGTGAAGAATCCACCTGCCAATGCAGAAGACACAGGTTTGATCCCTGATCTGGGGAGATTCCACATGCCTCAGAGCAAATAAGCCCGAGCGCTACAACTCCTGAGCCTGTGCTCTAGACCTCATACACCTCAGCTACTGAAGCCCACGTGCCTGGAGCCCGTACCCTGCAACATGAGGCGCCACTGCAATGAGCAGGCTGTGCACCACAAACAGTGAGCAGCCCCCGCTTGCCACAACTAGAGAAAAGCCCACTCAGCAACAAAGACCCAGCATAGCCAAGAATAAATACATAAATAAAAAATTTTTAAAAGAAAGTCAGCGGGAGGAAGTGAGACAAATTTGGAGTTTGGGGTTAACATATACACGCCACTATATATGAAGTAGATAAACAATAAGGATTTACTGTATAGCACAGGAAACTACAGTATCTTGTAAAACCTACAGAGGAAAAGAATCTGGAAAACAGAAGTATAACTGAATCATTTTGCTGCACACCTGAAGCTAACACAACACTGCAAATCAACTATACTCCAAAAAAAACAGGTAATCAGAAGTTTCAAGGCAAGGCTCCCTTGGTGGCTCCTTCCTTACTTCCCTGGAATAAGGTGGTAAAGAACCCACCTGACAATGCAGAAAACACAGGGTTCCATCCCTGGTCCAGGAAGATCCCACCTGCAACCGAGTCCCTGCGCCTCAACTATTGAGCCTGTGCTCTAGAGCCCGGGCGTTGCAACTATGGAGCCCACGTGCCGCAGCAAGTGAAGCCTGCACGCCTACAGCCCACACTTCAGAACAGAAGTCACCACACAGCTCCACTGTAGGAGAGCAGCCTCACTTCCTAAAACTAGAGAAAAGCCTGTGCAGCAACAAAGACCCAGCAGAGCCAAAAACAAATAAGTAAATAAACAAAATTAGTTTTTTTAAGTACTAAAAAAAGAGAGAGAAAGAAAGTTCCAAGGTATACGAAACCCTTTATCGTTCAGGAGATAAATACCACTGCATGAACGAGCAAAGAAACACCAGCCTCTAAGTTAATCTACATTTTTCTAGTATTTTCTTCTCCTTGAAACTTTTGTTAAAAATGGGCCCAGAATATCTAGATAACTGCTGAATCAGGGAGAGGTTCATTGTATTATTCTGTCTTCTGGCGCTTAGGTCTGAATCTTTACACAATCAGAAGGAAGAAGTGCTACAGAGGACTTCTGCAATGAGTAAATACTTAAGTCCCTCCTTTTATGTCTTCTTCACTTTTAATTTCCCTTTTCTCCAATCCTGCCCTCTTCAAAAGGATGAAATGGAGCTGCAAGGTGTCTTCTTCTCTTAGGAAAGGGTTTGAGATAGGAAAAAAATTAATGACTAGGGCCTGGAGAAGGGAAAGTCTACCCACTCCAGTATACTGGCCTGGAGAATTCCATGGACTGTATGGGGTCGCAAAGAGTTGGACAGGACTGAGCGACCGACTTTCACTTTCTCCAGTACTCTTGCCTGGAAAATCCCATGGATGGAGGAGCCTGGTGGGCTGCAGTCCATGAGGTCCATAAGAGTTGGACACGACTGAGCGACTTCACTTTCACTTTTCACTTGCATGCATTGGAGAAGGAAATGGCAGCCCGCTCCAGTGTTCTTGCCTGGAGAATCCCAAGGACGGGGGAGCCTGGTGGGCTGCCGTCTATGAGGTCACACAGAGCCGGACACGACTGAAGTGACTTAGCAGCAGTAGCAGGGCTTGAGAAGAAGGCAAGCAATCATGAGCTTCTAGAATGCTAAAAATGGGAGATGGTACAACTGCTGTGGTGAGCTAAGACTTATTAATAACTATAGTTACAAAAACACAAGTACCATATGATGCCACTTACATGAGGTATCTAGAGTAGTCAGATTCATAGAAAGTAGAATGGAGACGGCCAGGGGCTCGGGGGAGTTGCATAATGGATATAATTTATTACAGGATGAAACAGTTCTGGAGATTGGGGCCCAAAGCAAATATACTTAACATTACTGAACTATATGCTTAAATATTATTTTTAAGACAGTAAATTTTATGCTATTAGGTTGGTGCAAAAGTGGTTTTGCATTGCTGAAAATGTGGTTTTGCATTGCTGAACTTTGCTTTTTGATATTGGAATACATTCTTAAATGCAGTTATGTTATATATTATTTTAATGCACATTTCTCCATTTTTACGCTACAGGAATAAACAAACTTATTTCTTGTTGGCTAATATGTGTTAATTATAATGGTTCCTATTTTCATTCATAATGATGTGTTTGACCCTAGTTATAATGATTTAAAATTCACTTCCTAAAACTGCAATTACTTTTGTACCAACCTAATATGTATGTTTTATCACAATTAAAAATAATAATTCATATAAGAAGAATGTGCCTTTAGAGGTAGTTTCTTCCTATGTGCTAGTTTCGTGATGTGTGCTCAGTTGTGCTGGAATCTTTGTGACCCCATGGACTGAAGCCTGCCAGGCTCCTCTGTCCATGGGATTTCCCAGGCAAGAATACTGGAGTGGGTTGCCATTTCCTCCTCCAGGGGATCTTCCCAACCCAGGGACGGAACCCAAGTCTCTTGTGCCTCCTGCACTGGCAGGCGGATTCTTTACCACTGAGCCCCCAGGGAAGCCCACACTGGGCTCAGTATTTTTAAATCATTCCATTTCCTATTACAACTTTGTATGCTGGCCGTTATTATTATACCCGCTCGGTGCAGACTGAGGTGAAGAGAGGCACAGCCCAAGGCCAGCTGCAGGGGAGCCAGGACTCTCACCAGGAGCCCCACTCTGGACCTACTTACTCTACTTTCAGCTAAACCTCACCAGCAAACTGGCACTGCTCATGGAGCTGGGAGGAAACTTAGTTGCACATAGTGCAATGTATCCTGAACAGACTCTGTCCCTGCCACTTTTAGCAGGCTATTTTAGCGGGGGCGGTGGGCGGCGGGGGGGGGGGGGGGGGGGTTGGTTTGCAGGGACACACAATATAAAGTCAGCTTAGGGTTGCTGTCTGAATACAAAATTAAGATCAATATGAGGTTACTTTTAGAAAAAGAAAAAAGATTAAATGGAAGAATCAGTGAAGATAATTTACAATTTCTTCACTACTATGCCATTTTGAAGATATTATCTCACTTAATTCTTTTACAAAAGATATAGTTTTATCTTTTTTTCCACCTTAATGAGGAAACTGAAGCTTAGAGATTTCAATTAAGCCAAACAACTTGCTCAAAGGTCATGGAGCTGAATCTCAAGCCTAACTGCAGATCTTCTAACTGCAAAGGCACAATTATTTTCACTATTCTAGAACTGAAGCAGCTTTGGCATCACCCCCAATATTCTATATAAATTTACTCCACTTCCAGAGAACAGGGAGGGAACTACTTAGACATGTAATACTGTTTTGTCACACTGTATCATTAAAGTCAACTTTCACAGAATATCAAAAAGAAGCTAAAAAGCACACACACACACACATATTCAAGGTATTTAGTCTTAAGGATTGTGCTCAAAGAATCCAGCCAGTAATGTTGGGGGGCCTAGAAAATTCTTCGAAGAAAAGTCTATAGGATTAAGTCTCACAAACAGCTACTCCGGTGATAGAGAACCACTCACAATGCCTTTCAGATTCCTTCCTGTGCTGTAGTTTCTAGAACATGCCAACCCTGGACTTCATCATTAGGCCAGTGCTCAGATGTGCTGACCAGTGTGGCAGTCTCTCTTCCCAGAGACACCTCTCACTCGGGAAGCCCCAGGAGAGCTCAGTCACCAGCGAACCAATGGACCCTTCCAGCTAGTGGTTTCCAACAGGGCGGCTATTGGGTCCTCACTGGTTCCCATTTTGCTCCAAGCAGTACAGCGATTTCCTAAATTGATTCTCACAGAGGAGGGGGCTCAGATAGCCTAGACACTAAGATGGTGTCTAGAAATGTCTAGTGTGTCTGTGTCTTCCAAGATCTTCCTTAAGATCCTCTGGTCCAACCCCAATACTGCCCAGTGAGGAAAACAGAGCAGAAGAACCGCCAACCACTCCAACACACAACCTGGAAGAAGCCCCAGCTGGTCAGCTCAGAGCAACTCAGGTCAGCACTGCAAGGGCTTCGGGCTGGTATGTCCTCAGGAGACGGGGTAGGTATTTCTCAAGGCAACTTTACAGGAGAGTGCAGGATTCCGTCAAGCTGTCTGTGCTGCTCAGAGGAAGCTGCGTCATCATGAGAGAGAGCTCAGATGGAGGAAAGTCTAGCACTGTCACGGCCTGGGGCTTACAGCGGCCAGCCAGCTCCAGGTGAGGCGCCTGTGGCATCTCTCCCTCCCAGCCCTTCAGGATGGGTTGTGGATATCAGTTAATACCTGCTCTGACGGCACCATCCAGCAGCTAAGAGTGCAAGAAGACCCTATCTAACTCCTTCACTCTGGGACTGCGTATAAGTCACCTCAATAAATCTTGACAGAAGCTCTCCCTGTCACTATCATTAAGTAAGAAACACACCACTAACCTATATGGTGTCCAGCATGCCCCCAGACATTACATCACTCCTTTGAAGGCAGGGGTTCCTCTCCATGCAGCTCAGAAGCTCTAATTCACAAGTATGAGAAAACCAAAGCCCCAGTAATCTGCCCTGAGACAGAACAAAGCTCAAACCTGCTGACTCAATTCCTGGTCAAACCATCTATGCGGAAGCAATAGGGAGGCGCCACTCAATGCTTCTGTAAGGCCAACCAACCGTGGGGCCATGGATGACCCCAGAACACATGCACTGCTAAGTTGGTTCTGCTAGCTCCCATACAGTTATACACAAACACAAACAACTAAGATCTGAACCAGAAACTCACTAAGTTGCTATATAACACAATAACTAAGAGCTCCTGGAGCACAGCGACCAGTTGTGACTCGGCTTTTATTCCAGGGCTTGGCAGGCCTTGGCACCTGGCAGGCTCACTCAAATCTGGTTAGATGAATGACCACAGGGAATGTCTGAATCAAGCAGAGTACCTTTTTCTTTTCCCTTCAGATCTGGAGTTTCAAATATATAGTTTGCCCTGTTCATCCTTAGCATCAGTCTTGACTCCATGCTGTAGTACATAACATACTCAGAGATAACTAGTTGTGTAACCAAATATCAGTCCCTGAGTTTTAGCTGAGCACATGACCACATTTCCCAGCTTCCCTTATAGCTTGTGATTGTACTAAGTTCTGACCAATTAGACAAGTAGAGGTGTGAAGCAGAAGCTTCTGGAATCTCCTGAAAGGATAAGGGTCACCTTTTGACTCTCTCCTTCCTTTTGGCTAGAAGAAAACTTGACGGCTGGAGCTCAAGCAGCCACTTTGTAAAATCATTATCATGCTAACTAAGGTAGTGGGGCAGCTAAATAAAGGAGCCACAGACTCCAGATCATAGAAGTAATACAGTAATGAGGTAAATTATCTTGTTTAAACCCTACTGTTTGAAGTTTTCCATCACTTTCAACTTAAATAATACTAATGTCAACACCCACATATCCAGTATATCTTAGTGCAAATGTTCTCTGGAAAGCTATGGTAATTCTCCTGTCCTGGGGCAAGAGGGTGCCTTATTCATCACAATTTGCCACAAGCATCCCCTCAACCAAATAATTTCTTTGTATTAAAAGGTGAGGTGGGAACATTTGCCTCGACCAGTGTCCCAGACCACTGGGTACATTTCTGCCACCTGCTAGCCTCTCTCTGTGTATTCACCCTGATGTGTCAGAGTAGTATCATCCCCATCTTTCAGAACCTTGCTTGTGCTGCAGGCCAAGCTCTCCACAGAGGAAGCCATGACTGGTAGGGGTAAAATCAGATTATAAACAGCACTAAATGAAAAACTTCCCAGAATAGAAACTCTTGGTTTTAATTCCTGATTTGTGTTGGTAGTAGAAAGGTAGTCCAGCCTAGAAAACCCCAGGTGTTAGCCTGCACCTGAGAAAAACTCTGGTTGATCAACAGTCAGCGATATAAACATATTCCCAGGACTTTTCAGTGAACTCGGGATCCAAGCTCTACTCCTAGCAAAGACATTTAAAATAATTCACGTCTAGGTTTGTAGAATTATAGTTGGCTCTGTTCTCTTTGGAGTCATGAACCCTGACAGAGAGACTCCCTCAAAGAATACTTACTCGTGAAACTAAACTGGTTCAGAATCAACTGAGGGATGACGAACAACAGTGAACATCCAAACGCCAGGGGCTGTTCTAAGGAGTTTACATTTACTACGCTATTTAATCTTCAAATCAATTTCATGAGGTGCACGTTCTTCTTATGCCCATTTAACAGAAGAAATGGAGGCACAGAGGGGTAGATTAAGTGACGTGGCCCAAGATCAGATGCCAAGAGAGCAGCTGAGCTGGTCTTCAAACTCACGCAGGCTGGCTTCAGGATGCCAGACCTCAGCAACCACACACACCACCTGCCTTGCCACTGTGTCAGAAGGGGCCGCGGACCTCTTCTCGTGAGAGACACAGTGCAGTGGCCACAGTGTATAATACAGGAGCTGCTGGGAACGAACACTCTCAGCAAGGCTCGGTAATTTCCTTTCCTTGGGCTCTGCAAAGCACAGGCTTGCTGGACTTCCTTAGAAGTTAGTTTTCCTGAGAAATATTTTACTAGGAAAACAGTAAGACAAGTCACTTCTGATCCACACTCTGCTGTACATGTGAAACTAACACAAAATTGTAAAATAACTATATTTTTTCCTATTTCTATATCCTATTTTCTATTAGGAAATAAAATATTTCCTACATTTTTCCTATATAGAGAAAACTCTATATTTCCCTATTTTTCAATAGGAAAAAAAACAGGAGAGGGACTGCTGCCCATGGTCCTTATGTGAAGCCAAGTTCCACTTTAATCCACAGCCTGGTGGCAGGTATTAACCTGCCACCAACACAGGTGAAACATTAGGCAAGAGACGGGGCCCGTGCGCAAGCGGTGATGCGGGCCTCAGCGCTGGCCGACACTCATTCAGTACAAAACAGTGGCTGACTTCAACCTCCTGTGCTGATTTTGAGCCTGAATATAAAATCTGTGGACACTTCTTTGTATTCCCCACAGGACATACACAAAAGACACCACCTCCACTCTCCCCTCCCCCCCCAAAATTGAATGCATCTCGGCTGATTGCTGGCTTTGATGAATTTGCTCCTCGTGAAGCCCTCTGCAAAAGACAGAAGCCAAGAAGGGGAGTGCTGGAGGGTCAGCTCCCACTGCCTCGTGGATACACGTGAAGCTGGATCTCTTTCCTTCCCCTTTTACTTGAGGGGTAGGAGATAAGCAAGGAGGGTAAAACCCAGACGACCGAACTCCCTGTTCGAGGGAAAAACAAGCACATCCTTGGACAAGGTGTACCAAAACCTTTGTACAGTTTGGCTTACGAAGCAAGGATAATATGCCTGTTGCAAAAATTATGGCCCAAGACTTGAAGTCCTTCTGGAGAGAAGCACAAAAAGAAAGGCGACTCCCTTCTGTTCTTAGAAAAGTGAACGGATACAGGCAAGCACAATGTGCCAGTGGGATCCCCGGCTGGATCTCTGCAAATTGAAGCCCACACATGAGTAAACATTTAACAAGGACTTAACAGCACAAGAGTGCTTTGTTGTACGAAGTATACTTGAGTTAACTCTTCCTTTCCAGCAGTCCTTATCCAAATTGTGGAAAACCACAAGTTAGACTATCTGGCTCTCAAAAGATTGCTTCTTCAATTTTCTCTTTAAGTTTCCTCCAGCACCCCTGTCTAACTGCAGCACAGCAGGGGGAGGAAACCGAAAGTGTGTGCCAGGCACCCACTTCCCCTTCTTTTTGGAAAGGCTCTTTCACTGTCCTCGAAAACCCAACTTCCTATTCATCCCTCACAGCCTCTGAAGAAAGGGCTTCAAATCTGTTAAGAGATTCAACTTCCTCAAGTTGTCCTTTCCAGATTTTGACGTACTTATCATTCATCAGCCACCTCCTTGGTCACCAAACTCCTCTGAAATCCAAAAACAAGTTAATAAATAAAAGAATTGTTACAGACCATGTTACTCTGAAAAGGAGTATAGTGAAGGGACTTCCCTGGTGGTCCAGGGATTAAGAATCCACCTGCCAACGCAGGGGGCGCGGATTCGATCTCTGATCCAGGAAGATTCCACACGCAGTGGGGCAACTAAGCCTGGAGCCACAACTGCTAAAGCCTGTGCTCTAGAGCCGGTGCTCCAGGAGAGAAGTCACCACAGTGAGGAGCCTGAACGCCTCAGCCAGAACGTAGCCCCCACTTCCTGCAACGAGGGAACGCCGGCATGAGTGCTGAAGACCTAGCGCAGCCAAAAGTAAGAAATTAACTTAAAAACTAAAAATAATTTTAAAAAAGAAAAGAAGTGTAAGTGGCTCATCTCCCCAGGAAAACAATTTGACACTTTCTTTAAAGACTAAACATGCATCAACCATATGATCTTGCAATTGTACTCCTTCCTGGGCATTTATCCCAGAGAAATGAAAACATGTTCACACAAAGACATGTACACATATGTTCACAGAAGCTTCAGTCCTAACAGTCAGAAGTTGGAAATCACCCAGATGTTCTCCAGTAGGTGAACGCTTAAACAAACTGGTGTACCCACACGACAGAGCACCACTGAATAATGAAAAGGAATGAACGTCTACCCGTAGCAATCTCCAGAGAATTATGCTAGGGCGGAAAAAAGGCAATCTCAAAAGGCTACGGAACGTATGCTTCCATTTATATTAACATTCTAGCAACGACAAAATTATGGAAATGGAGAAAGTTCCTGGTTGACAGGGATGAGGGATGAGGCAGAAGGGCAGTGGTGGGAGAAAGCAGGGATGGCTAATAATGGGCAACACTGAGGAGGGATCCTGTGGTGATGAAATGTTCCGTGTTTTCACTTTATCCATGTCAGTGCCCTGTAAGATCCTACAAGATCCTACCACTGGGGAAACTGAGTAAAGGGTACATGGGATCTGTATTATTTTTTTACAACTGTAGTATGAATCTACAGTTATCTCTCACAAAAACTTTATTTATTAAAAAAAAAAAAAATCAATGACCATCCATCTTTTGTGATTCAACTACTGCCATGGGTTGAATTGTGATCCCCCAAAAGCTATGACCATGTCCTAACCCCTGGAATCTCAGAATGCGAGACCTTATTTGGAATAAAGTTCTTTGCAAATGCAACTGAGACTGCGGATCTCAAGATGACGCCATCCTTGGAACGGAGGAACCCTAAACCCAGTGACAAGTGTCCTTGTAACAAAGAGAAAAGAAAGAAACAGACGTGAGGGGATGCCAAATGAAGATGAAGCTAGAGACTGGAGAGATGAGAGAAGCTGGAGACTGAGGAACTCCACCAGAACTAGGAGAGAAGCATGCACCAGATTCTCCTGCAGAAGGAACCAAGGCTGTCTAACATCTATATTTTGGACTTCTGGCCTCCAGAAATACAAGAGAATAAATTTCCATTGTTTTAAACCACCAACTTTGTGATGATTTGTTACTGCAGCCCTAGGAAACTAATACATTTGACATTTTTCAATGAGTGGGTTCAATTTCTCTCTTTTTTTAAATCACAGAAAATATGAGCAAGTCCTTAACTTCTATTTATGTATATTCCTGGACATAATTTTTCCCGCCTCCCCTGCAGAGGATATAGGCCGTAAGGACATGTATCATTTCACTCTACAATCTTTTCTGCGGTGTTTTCCCTGGTATTTTGTTTGTTCTAACTATAAACTATTACTAGGTGGCATATAGGAGTGTCCACTCATCAAATATCCTGGTTAATAATTATCATACGTGCTAAACAGGCTCAATCAACTTTCAAAGGTTCCTTAAAAGAAGCCATACTGACTAACAGGCTAAGTCTACTGTTTCCTTGGTAACTAAGAATTTGCTTTTAGATCTTGCAATGTGCTTCAGGGTCTTCAAAATGAGTAGTAATTACTAGGCTGAAGATACACAAAAAGTACTGTTTTGTATCTTGAGAGAAATACCCTAAGCTTCTGGCTTCTGAGCAGGCCAAGATGGACAAAAACTACCCATTAACCATGAAGTTTTAAGAAGGTGGAAAATGGATCTTTTGAATCAGGCTTGATTTCTGACTGTACCGCACCAGTTATGTTCAGAAAACGTGACCTCTTAGACCGTAACTATCCCTGCAGTACACGGTGGGACTGACAGCCATTCCGCAAGTGGGCTGCAGGGGTTATCAAGTTAGTGTACACAGCAGTGGCTAACAGAAAATGCATGCTCAATAAAAATTATTCTTGTCTCTAAATCTCCTTAAACTTTCATTTATATATATTTATACAAATATGTTAAATGGATAACCAACAAGGACCTACTGTATAGCACAGGGGACTCAGCTCAAAGTTATGTGGCAGCCTGGATGGGAGGGGAGTTTGGAGGAGAATGGATATGTGTATATGTATCACTAAGTACAGGAAACTATCACAACATTATTAACTGGCTATACTTCAATATAAAATTAAAAGTTTTAAAAAATAAAAAACAAAATCTGAGCTGAAATTCCGGGTTATATTTTCTCTGCTTTTAGTTTTTAATCTTGTTTTTTTTTTTTTTTTGTACCTACTTATTTCTATTACCCTTTTCTAGGCAGTTAGGTTTTTAAGAGGCAATATCTATGGTACATAGTACAAGATCTAAAAGGTATGAAACAGCAGAATGTGATTCGCCTTTTTCCCACCCCACATCCAACCACCTTTGACTTCCTTGAAAACTGTTTTCAGTGTTCATATACATCGTTTGAGAAGTGGTCATGTCACATAAAAACATAAGCGTGTACAATTCCTAAAAAAAAAAAAAAAAAACCAGTATAATGCAATGCTGTGTGTACCTTCATTTACTCATATATCTTGAAGATTTTCCCAGTGCATTTAAGGCCACTTCCTTTACAAGTACATACATTCCACTGTAAGAAGGAATTGCAGCTAGTCTTCCACTGATAAGGATTTTAATTGTGCTCAACTTTTTCTAAAACAAGCACTCTGTATGGCCATACGTATATACCTGTGAGAAATGGGATATTTCCTGCCATACCAGTAAACAAAGAATGTTACAGTCCCCAGCAATTACAGCCACAGATGGTGAGCTGGTGACCCCTGAGGGAACTCAGGAAGGAAAGAATACCTGCCATCCAGCAGTCATCAGACTGCTGCCACTACCTACAGTGAGTCCTGAGGAAACTGAAGGCGTGAAAACAGGGTAATGAGGGACATATCAAAGGAATGGCTTCAGTGAGCCCAGATTCTTGCATCTTCCCATACACAGAAAAGCACTACATCCGTTAACTTGGGATTCCTGGTTTTCTTTCACTAACAACCATCTTTTGGGACTGTGCTGGTAGTGCAGTGGAGAAGAATCTGCCTGCCAATGCAGGGGACGCAGGTTAGATCCCTAGTCCAGGAAGACTCCATAGACCAACGAAGCCCACGCACCACAACCACTGGTCCTGTGTTCCAGAGCCCAAGAGCCACAACCACTGTGCCCACGTGCTGCGACCACGGAGCCGCAACTACTGAGCCCACGCTCCAGAGCTCGAAAACCGCAACTACCGAAGCCCACGCACCTAGCACCTACGCTCTGCAATGAGAGAAGCCACTTCAATGAGAAGCCTGTGCATCCCAACCAAGAACAGACGCTGCTCATCACAATGAGAGAAAGCCCAAGTGCAGCGACAAAGACCCAGTACAGCCAAAAATAAATAACATCATCTTTTGATACTTTTTGCAACTCTGTTGTTGCAAAACTTCTATATAACAGGGATCTTCTTTCGCTGCCTCAGCGCAGCTCTCTCAGGGTTACTTGAGATGCTGCTTCCCAGGCTCGAAGTCCTAAATATTCCCACAGGATAAAACAAAATATTCCCATGGGATAAAACATACTCGTCAACTTTTAAGTTGTGAATACTTTTTTTAAGCCAACAACTATCAGATTAATTTCTGCTACTGGATCTGCTAGGCAAAGAATCTGTATTTTTTAATTTCCATACATAAGCCCAGATAACCCCCACCATCAATGATTTACATACACCTATTTACTCATATCTGAAATTCTAACTTAATCCTCTCTGCTGCTGCTGCTGCTAAGTCGTTTCAGTTGTGTCCAACTCTGTGCGACCCCATAAACGGCAACCCACCAGGCTCCCCCGTCCCTGAGATTCTCCAGGCAAGAACACTGGAGTGGGTTGCCATTTCCTTCTCCAATGCATGAAAGGAAAAGTGAAAATGAAGTCGCTCAGTCGTGCCCGACTCTTAGTGACCCCCTCTCTACCTATTTAATTTACATTTCTATTTCATATGAGGCAAAGCATCATAAGCCTTCTGTTATTCTTTTTCTGAAAACTGTCTGTTGATATCTTATCCTCACTCTCTGTTAAGTTGCTGGTCTTTTCTCATTGAAAAGACCTTGATTTCTATTCAGAAAACGGACTCATTTCTCATTTGTATCACAAATATCCTTTCCAGTGAACTGCTGTTTTCCTTTAAAAAATGTGATGTTTCCTAAAGAAATTTTTTATTTGTATAGTTAAATTGACTAGCTTTCTAAAAACTTTTATCATGTTCTACTTTAAAAAGTTGCATCTATGGGGATTCCCAGGTGGCTCAGTGGTAAAGAATCTGTCTGCAATGCAGGAGACGCCCCAAGACACCACTTCTATTCCTGGGTCAGGAAGATGTTCTCACGCAGAAATGTATAGTAAACTCTCCCATATTTTATTCTTCTCAGGTATCCTTTCTTTCTCTTCAACTCCTAAGATGGAACCAGCTCAAAGGAGGACCACAAGAGGGCACCAGTCCAGCGGCTCTCTGAACCCTGAAGCTGCAGGCCAGACACCCAGGGCACACCCAGGGCAACAACGGAAAGGAAATGAGATCTAACCAAGTGGGTTGTAAGGAACTTCCTGTGCTCATACAAAGAGCTACAGAAAAACCTGCAGCTGTGTCCCTCTGGAATTCATCCTGAAAGACACAGAAGATCTGTTTTCAACCCTCTGGCCCACAGCTGCACACATGGTGAGATCAGACTTGAGCTGTGGCACAACTTCTAGGGCAAAAATCTGCAGCAGGTTTAGAGTCCATCAGAGATCAAGGCCATGTGTAAAGTGACCTTTCTTTCAAACACAAGGTATGTCTTCCCACCTCACACAGGGTATTCCATTAAAAGTGTGAAATCCTGTTTCTTCTCTACTGGGTCAAACAGCTAATGTAAGTACACACATCCTCACAAAAAAACCCCTCCACAAACTAATGGGGAATTTCAGGCCAAACAAACCTCCTATAAAGAACACATATATAACTAAAAATAGAAGATTAAGAAGCACATTAAATATCATGTATTCTCAAGTTATTTTTTTTTAATTTACTTAAATTGGGAGAAAATTGCTTTACGATATCGTGTTGGTTTCTGCCATACAACAATGCAAATCAGTCATAATTTTATATTTATATATATATATATACACAAAAAGGCAAAATGGTTGTCTGACGAGGCCTTACAAATAGCTGAGAAAAGAAAATAAGCGAAAGGCAAAGGACAAAAGGAAAGATTTGAATGCAGAGTTCCAAAGAACAGCGAGGAGAGAAAAGAAAGCCTTCCTCGGTGATCAATGCAAAGAAATAGAGGAAAACAATAGAATGGGAAAGACTAGAGATCTCTTCAAGAAAATTAGAGATACCAAGGGAACATTTCATGCAAAGATGAGCACAATAAAGAACAGAAATGGTATGGACCTAACAGAAGCAGAAGATATTAAGAAGAGGTGGCAAGAATACACAGAAGAACTATACGAAAAAGATCTTCATGACCCAGATAATCATGATGGTGTGATCACTCACCACAAACAAAGTGATCACTACAAAGCTAGTGGAGGTGATGGAATTCCAGTTGAGCTATTTCAAATCCTAAAAGATGACGCTGTGAAAAGTGCTGCACTCAATATGCTAGCAAATTTGGAAAACTCAACAGTGGCCACAGGACTGGAAAAAGTCAGTTTTCATTCCAATCCCAAAGAAAGGCAATGCCAAAGAATGCTCAAACTACCGCACAATTGCTCTCATCTCACACGCTAGCAAAGTAATGCTCAAAATTCTCCAAGCCAGGCTTCAACAATATGTGAATCGTGAACTTCCAGATGTTCCAGCTGGTTTTAGAAAAGGCAGAGGAACCAGAGATCAGATTGCCAACATTAGCTGGATCATGGAAAAAGCAAGAGAGTTCCAGAAAAATATCTACTTCTGCTTTATTGACTACGCCAAAGCCTTTGACTGTGTGGATCACAATAAACTGGAAAATTCTGAAAGAGGTGAGAACACCAGAGCACCTTAGTGGCCTCCTGAGAAATCTGTATGCAAGTCAAGAAACAACAGTTAGAACTGGACATGAAACAACAGACTGGTTCCAAATCAGGAAAGGAGTACGTCAAGGCTGTATATTGTCATCCTGCTTATTTAACTTATATGCACAGTACGTCATGCAAAACGCCAAGCTGGATGAAGCACAAGCTGGAATCAGGACTGCTGGGAGAAATATCAATAACCTCAGATGTGCAGATGACACCACCCTTACAACAGAAAGCAAAGAACTAGAATCTCTTGATGAGAGTGAAGAGAGGAAAGTGAAAAAGCTGGCTTAAAACTCAACATTCAGAAAACTAAGATTATGGTATCCAGTCCCATCATTTCATGGCAAATAGATGGGGAAACAATGGAAACAGGGACAGACTTTATATTTTTGGACTTCAAAATCACTGCAGATGGTGACTGCAGCCATGAAATTAAAAGATGCTTGCTCCTTACTACAAAAGCTATGACCAATCTAGACAGCATATTAAAAAGCAGAGACATTACTTTGGCAACAAAGGTCCGTCTAGTCAAAGTGATGGCTTTTCCAGTAGTCATATATGGATGTGAGAGTTGGACCATAAAGAAAGCTGAGCGCCGAAGAATTGATACTTTTGAACTGTGGTGTTGGAGAAGACTCTTGAGAGTCCCTTGGACTGCAAGGAGATCCAACCAGTCCATCCTAAAGGAAATCAGTTCTGAATATTCATTGGAAGAACTGATGCTGAAGCTGAAACTCCAATATTTTTTCACCTGATGTGAAGAACCGACATATTGGAAAAGATCCTGATGCTGGGAAAGATCGAAGGCGGGAGAAGGGGATGACAGAGGATGAGATGGTTGGATGGCATCACCAACGCAACAGACATGAGTTTGAGTAGGCTCCGGGAGTTGGTGATGGACAGGGAGGCCTGGCGTGTTGCAGTCCATGGGGTCGCAAAGAGTTGGACACAACTGAGGGACTGAACTGAACTGGTATATATCCCCTCCCTCTTGAGCCGCTCTCCGCTTCCCCCGTCCCACCCATCTAGGTCATCACAGATAGCCGGCTGGGCTCCCTGTGTTATACAGCAACGACTCATGAGCACTCCACTTTACACGTGATAGTGTATCTATGTCGATGTCACCCCACTCTCTCCCTCCCACACTGTGTCCACAAGTCCATTCTCTCCATTTGCATCCCCGTTCCATCCCTGCAATAGGTTCATCAATACTATTTTTCTAGATTCTATATATATGTGTTGATACATATTTATTTTTCTTTCTGACTTACATCACTCTGTATAACAGGCTCTAGGTTCATCCACCTCACTAGAACTGACCACTGTTATTAAGCCCCACATCTTTCTTGCCCGTCCGTCTGCCGATGGACGTCTAGGTTGCTCCCAGGTCCTAGCTCTTGGAAACAATGCTCCTGTGAACACTGGGGTGCATGCATGTGTGCTCAGTTGCTCGGTGGTGTCTGACTCTTTGCGACCCCAAGAGTCTGCTCTGCCCGTGGATTTTTCAGGCAAGAACACTGGAGTGGCTTTACATGTGTTTTTTCAATTATGGTTTTCTCAAAGTATACGCCCAGTAGTGGGATTGCTGGGTCATATGGTAGCTTCATTCCTAGTTTTTAAGGAATGTCTATACTGTTCTTCATAGCGGCTGTACCAATTCCCAACAACAGTGCAAGAGCGGTCCCTTTTCTCTGCATCCTCTCTAGGATTTACCGTCTGTAGATTTTTTTGATTATTGTCATTCTGACTGGTGTGAAGTGATACCTCATTGTAGTTTTGATTTGCATTTCTCCGATGATTAGTGATGATAATCTCCTTCTCTTTCCCCCTTTCTCAATTGAAATAGCTCCTGCAGATACCCAGGAAACTGCACAGAAGTTCCCTCAGGGAAGCCTCCTGGAGTGTGCTCCCTCACCAAAATGCAGTGAGAGGCTTGAATCACTTCCTCCCAGATCATTCAAACAGAACCTTCTTGCCAGAGACCGTGACTCAGTAACTCCTGTGAGTTGCAGCTAAGCATCTTCTTTCCTATGATAAAATTATCTTTCAACTAACTGTATTAAAACGAAGATGTATAATCCTACCTTATACAATATACCAAAATTAACTCTAAATGGAACCAAGGCCTAAACCTAAGATTTGATATGACAAATCCAAAACTCTTTCAAGAAAACAAAGGAGGAAAGCATCCTGACACTGGATTCAGCAAAGATTTTTTTGGACATGATATCAAAACCACAAGCATCAAGACAAAAAAAATAAGATGGACTTCATCAAAGGTAAAACCTTTTGAGCATCAAAGGACACTATCAACAGAGTAAAAAAGCAGCCTAAGGAATGAGAGAAAATGTTCGCAAATCACATATCTGATTAGAGATTGGTACCCAGAATACACTAAGAACTCTTACAACAAAAACCAGGAGGGAGGAGGGTTCAGGATGGGGAACACATGTATACCTGTGGCGGATTCATTTTGATATTTGGCAAAACTAATACAATTATGTAAAGTTTAAAAATAAAATAAAATTTAAAAAAAAAAGACAAAAACCAATTAAAAATTGATCAAGAACTTTCCTAGTGGGCCAGTGGTTTAAGAATCCACCTGCCAATTCAAGGGACATGGCTTCAACCTGGTCCAGGAAGAAGCCACATGCCCAAGTTTCACGACGACGGAAGCTCACACGCTCTAGGGCCCAAGGCCGTAACAAGAGCAGCCACCTCAGGGAGAATCCTGCACATCCCCATGAAGAACAGCCCCTGCTCACCACAGTTAGAGCAAGTTTGCACACAGCACCGAAGATACAGCTCAGCCAAATAATAAACAAATAAATAAAACTGGTGGGGGGGGGAGTGAGATATCAATAAAAAAATTTCATAAAAAAAAGATCAAGAATCAAACAGACACTTCTCCTAAGATTATATGTGTGCCCAATAAGCGTGTGAAAAGATGCTCAACATGACTAATCATTAGGGAGTGATGCCTCTTCACACCCATTAGGAAGGCTATTAGCAGAAGAAAATAACAAGGGTTGACAAGGATGTGGAGGCAGTGGTGCCCTGTGCACTGCTGTAAACTGCAGTGAAGGACTGCAAAACAGGGCAACCACTGTGGAAGACAGCACAGTAATGTCTCAAAAACTAAACACAGAATTGCCAGAAGATCCAGCATTCCAGGTCTAAATATATACCCAGAAGAACTGAAAGCAAGGAACAGATATTTGTACATTCATGTTCAAAGCGCACTATTCACAATAGCCACAAAGTGGAAGCAATCAAAGTATCTATCGATGGATGAACGGATAAACAAAATGTGATGCTATATTACTACACAATGGAGTATCTGTTTACCCTTAAGAAGGGAGGCAATTATGACACATGCTACAACATGGATGAACCTTAATTCCTGGAGGAATTAAGCCAAATGAAACAAACCAATCACAAAAGACAAATACCATACGATTCACTTATGACATACTTAGAGTGGTAGTGGTCTCCATGGGCTGGCTGCTGCTGCTGCTGCTAAGTCACGTCAGTCGTGTTCGACTCTGTGCGACCCCATAGACGGCAGCCCACCAGGCTCCCCCGTCCCTGGGATTCTCCAGGCAAGATCACTGGAGTGGGTTGCCATTTCCTTCTCCATTGCGTGAAAGTGAAAAGTGAAAGTGAAGTCGCTCAGTCGTGTCCGACTCATAGCGACCCCATGGACAGCCCTACCAGGCTCCTCCATCCATGGGATTTTCCAGGCAAGAGTACTGGAGTGGCTTGCCATTGCCTTCTCCATCCATGGGCTGGAGGTAAAGGGAAATGAGGAGTTATTGTTAAACAGGTACAGAGTTTTAAGCTGGAGAAGGTTAAAAAGTTCTGGAGATGAATGGCGGTAATGGGTGAACAACAATGTGAATGTATTTAATGCCACAGAACTGTTCACTTTAAAATGCTTCAAAGGCAAATATTATGTTACGTGTATTTAACCACAATAAAAACTTATCTACTTATATTACTAATCTCTTATCGTCAAACTACATAAATTATGGGCAAGGGTCTGAGCTCTTTCATCTTTATACACCTATCCCAGTGCCAAGCCCTCAATAAAAGTATACTGAGTCGAAGTCACATTTCTCAAGTAGAGTCTAAAACCAGGATGTTTTCCAGGTTCAGAGTACTGAAAGGTAACCCCTGAAACCTTGAAGCGGAACACACACACACCATATCACATCACCCTTTTCTCAGTTTCAGACATCAATTCTCTCACCAACAAATATTTAACAAAAAATAAAAATCAACAGCTTGCATTGCTATTTATCAACTTAAAGCCAAGCTCTTGCATGCGTGCTAAGTCGCTTCAGTGTCTGCCTCTTTGTGACCCTATGGACCACAGTCCGCCAGGCTCCTCTGACCATGGGATACTCCAGGCAAGAATACTGGAGTGGGTGGCCATGCCTCCTCCAGGGGATCTCCCAGACCCAGCGATCAAACCCCTGTCTCTTATGTCTCTTGCATTGGCAGGTGGGTTCTTTAACACTAGCGCCACTTGGGAAGCCCACTTAATTCCCAGTACATCCTAAAAACACAGTATATACTCCAATCTTGCAGAGTTAATGTTCTCTTCCAGGAAGATTTGAAAGATTGCGCCTAGAAAGTGCCCTTCCCCCCTCCTCCTCCTTTTTTCCCTCTCCCTACTCCCCATACGAGCTAACCAGTTTTCTGCAACCCTTCCTCAGCTTCCAGCCACACACCAAGTCCTATGAAGAAAGCCTGGATTACTGAAAAAGGATAGATCTTTCTGCTAAGGAGGTGGGAAGCAGCAGGCTTGGTCTCAGACCTATATAAAAGCAAAAATCTTGGCACTGAGTCCTGCCACCACTGGTGGAAGTAAGTCTGATGAGATGCGTGCTCTATAATTAGTTTTTATGGCTGCTGTTACCCGAGTTAACCACCCACTTGCTTTTCCAAGTTCTTTCACAGGGTCTTTGGTTATGAATTCATTTGTACCATTTTTTTTGATTCTGTATGTAAGTTACATCATATGTCTTTCTTTGTCTGACTTACTCCACTTAATATGATAATCCTGCTATATTTAGAATGGATAACAAGCAAGGACCTACTGTTAATCAGGAAACTCTGCTCAATATTCTATAACAACCTAATGGAGAAAGAATTTGAAAAAGAATAGATGCATGTATGTATAATAAGTAAATAAAACAATATAGGTCTCTCTTTTCACATGAAAAAATAAGGAATATATAAATTAGGGTTGTTTTCAAGAAAGACCTTATCCCACCCCATCCCCCAAAATTGCAAGAGTTTTTTTCTAGCTCTTTCTTCTGAGGCGCTCACCATGCCTGCCCGGGAAAGCTTACAACATTGCTGTCCCAGCAGCACTGCATCTGGGCCCCAGCTGTCTTGAGAAACTACTCTCAGTGGCACCAACAGCAAGCACGAAGGACCCCGCTCCCGGTTTGCCAAGATATGAAAAACGTTCATCCTTTTAACCTGTAATTCAACCTGAAGGAATTTACCCTAAGGAAATAATCAAAGTGGAATGCAAAACTTGTAAAGATGTTCATCACTGCAAAAAAGTTGATGACAACCTACTTAGTCAACAATGAGGGGGGTGGGTTTATTAAATAAATCCTGGAACACTGCACATACAATATAATACAGGTACCAAGCCATGTTTGCAAAAAATAAATTTGGTAATATGGGAAAATTCTCAGGATACGTTAAGTTTTAAACAGCTATGTTTTTCTCAATTTTGTCCAAAACCAAAATAAGTTCCATGGACATATATATTAAATTCAGAAAGAAATTTAATAGTTTAAACAATGGTTAGGGGTGGATGAAGCAAATACAAAACACTTTTCTTCTTCCTTATACAGTTTTACTTATTTTTATACATTAAATGATAAATTTCAAGCAGAACCCATAAACATAAAATGACATTTGTTTCTGAAATGTTACTTTGAAAAATCTGTCTATTTATTTTGGAAAGATTGCTAAAAGGAAAAGTTGTACACTCTGGTAAGGTTTACAATCCATTATCACTAGGACAGGTAGACATGGAAAAAATCCTATGGTTTCCTATTCTCATTTGGCACCCTGAATCTGTCCTTCAAAAAAGCCAAAGAATGCACAAAAACAGGAGGCAGATCCAGGACCCAGAAATGAGGGGTCACTTACCTGGTTGTTGGAAAAATAAAGGAGGAACTATTAAAAAATAAAAGACACCACTTTTTATAAGGTGATTGCTGTATTTCACAAATACATAATGTAACTGATGTACACCATATAAACTTTCTACAGACACTCAGAACTTAGTCTTTATTACAGACCAAACCGGTTTGCAAACCAGCAATTAGGAAGCATAAGATGATCTCTATGATCCTACTACTAATACTCTGAATTTCTAAACACTCTGTTGGAAGTCATTCAGGCTCAACCATACTACAATTGAATCCAAAACTAATTTCAAGCATGCTTTTTTAGCATCTGGTTCCAATGACTTCCCTTTAACCCACAAAAGGTCCTGGCTTTCTGGTTTCCTTCTTTACAAAATACCCTACAAACAATCCCCAAACTTACACACACACACACACACACTGCCACCAAAAAGTTCACTGGCTGTGCAAAAGTAAAACACATTTTTCCATATAAATAAGTGAGGACTGCGTTCCCAGTATAGTTTCTATTGTCATTTAACCTAACTGATGATCTCCCTACAAATAAGAAAAAGCACTGCTGCTGCAATTCTAAACTTGAGTGAAGAAGGCCAGTGCAGCTGAGCGCCTGCTGGCGCCTGAGGGCACAGACCCATGCTTCTGGGGCTTTGCTCTTCATGCCTCTCACAGCAAAGGGCCAACGTGACTGGTTCTCCAATACTCAGTCTGGCCATAGGTCTCCAGAGGTCCCTACTCCAAACCTCTCTGCCTCACTAGCTTTCTGTGTGCCCCCAGAGATGAGCCCTCAAGTGCATAAACCCCTCTCAGGGTCAATCTGCAAAGCACATCTCTAGCACAGGAGGGAGCGCGCTCTAGATGGAGGTCCCAACGGCCACGCAGTTCTTGCCTCGGGGCCCAAAGGCTCACACATAATTACATGTTTCCCAAGTTCCAGATCTGGCTGAGGGCAGCTGAGAACCAGACAGTAAAATTATCTCTAAGTAGCCACATGCCTAGCAAGGTCCCGGATTTAGATAAAACTCTGCTTCTTCTACACAGGGAAATCCTCAATTATAGTTATTTACTCTTTCTTTTTACCCACAAAACTGAGAAGCTTCCCTTCCAGAATTCAGTTCAAAGGGATAGTAACAATTGCTGAGTGCCTCTGTGTGGTACTATTTTACTCTCACTTAAGCCTGTAAGTGCCTTGTCAAGGCCACTGGCAATGACTCGGCCCATGACCTGAAACTCGACCCCATCTGGTGGCTCTCAAGTCCGAGGTGGGCAGAGTGGGTGCCAGGAGCCCCAGCCAGCTGAGTGTACTATTAAGGTAGTTAAAAAAAAAAAAAAAAAACAGCTGACACAAGTCTCGGACTGCAGCAGCTCCATTCACGAACTGCTCCTGATGCAAACAAAGGATGCTGGAGATTTTGTCCCCTAAAATTAAGTTTTCCCAAAGTGTTGGTACTTACCTGGGTTTCTCTGAAATGTGCCAACCTCGAGGTCTGGGGGAGGGTGGTGCTGGCGTTTTTACTCCAGAGGACCCCATACTCCTACTAGGCATGACAAGGCACCACGCCCTGAGCAGCGGTGATGCGGCCAGGCTAGAGTCCTACGTTCACTCAGCCGCACCTGCTCACAGTTGCAGCAAGCTAATCTTCGGTCTTCCCTGTGGCACATGAGATCTTTAGTGGGGGCACAGGGGGTCTAGTCTCCTGACCAGGGATCGAACATGGTCCCCCCACACTGAGAGCACAGAGTCTTAGTCACCGACCAGCAGGGAAGTCTCGGCCCTACAGGGGCCGTCAATGCGGACGCAGCCCTCCTGGCCCTTGCTGCCTTAGCACGGGCAACCTCAAGCTTCCCTGAGTATTAGTGAAGCAGCAAGAAGAGACACTACAGAGACAGGTGACAGGACGAACGTCTGAGGATTATACCGTCAGAGATCACTCAGTAGGAAGGGAAGACAGAGCGAGAGACTACGCATATGAATAAAGAGACCAAGAACAGCACACACCCCAGTATCTAGTAAGGATTTCCACCGAGGCTGACAAGAGGACTTTATGGCTTCCTCTTCTATAAGCAAGAGCTTTCAAGGGGGAACATTAAAGAATAAAAAAAATGAGGAGGGTCTCTATCAGAACTCTCTCTCGAGGGCCATTCAATAATCAATCAGTTTAATGAAAATGATAACATAATTTACTGAAATTTAAAAGTAGCTTCAGGAAATTGGGATGTATTTCCTTGGAGGCAGAAGAGCACAGTGAGGAGAAAATAGGCTTGCTTGCAGATCTGAGTTTGAATCCGGATGTGGATGGCTGACCTTGAGCAAAAGCACTCACTTTCTTTAGCCTCAGTTTCTTCATCCACAAGATGGTCAGGTAGGAGACACCTATCTTATAGGAATGTATAAGCATTCAATAAACCAGAGCTAATTCATTTTACTGGTGATAAGACACAACTATACTTGACAAGTTCCTTTCTTTTTTTAAAAACAAAAGGAGTTTTAAGCACTTACTCTGCCTGGTAAAGTATGGGGCATTTATGGAAAATCATGTAGAGCTTATCATCACAATCCCAAGGATATTAACAAGGGATATTGGATAAGATTCGATTTTAGATAAGATTAAGAATTTACTCTACATAAACATCATGTGTAATTGTAGGGAGGTGAGCTAGAGACCTCTGGTCATAGTCCTCCTTTTAATAACACTGAGAAAACTTTAACAGAGCAAGAGACAGCTCAATGGCGGTGGTGTCACAGCCTTAACTTCAGGAAGGAGGGGGACAAAGGTGGGGGAAAGAATGACTAAGAAGTGGATCCTGAAAGGCAGGTGGTTAACACAGCAGACAGTGGCCCAGGGCAAACATCTCAATCCTGCGAGCACAGCAGGAAAACCTGGAGTTAAGGCACAGAAAGGCTTCAGATCAAAGTCCAGTGCTTCCTTGGTACTGGTGAGGTTTTCCTACTGCTGATGTGATGGTGATGTAAGCTGACCCAAACCTAGGAGTGACGAATCCAGACAGCCCTGGCCCCACACCGCAACCTACATGGAGGCTGGGGGGAGGGGGAGGGGAGAGCTACTGTCAAAGGCAAGACAAGGTGGGCAGGGAAGGCAGTGTTCACAAGAGAGGGTGAGGGACCTTCCCCCAGATTTGAGTTTGAAAAGGACTTTCTCCTTCACTCCAGTTGATCCTGCTAACAGGTGCGATTTGGGTCTGAAATGCAGGGGGAGGCTTGAATATAGAGATTTATATAGATTTCATTACAGTCCTCCAATCACTGTGTCATAAATGTCACAACCCTGTGAACTGCCTTCTCTTTCTCAGCGTTCAAACCAAAAGGCAGGGAGTTAGCGCCAGCATCTCTATGAGCTTGTAGAACGGGATTTGCAATGGACACTGCTAGTTCAGCAGATTCTGTGATGCGTCCAGACACTTCTGCTTCAAGGCCTGGTGTAACCTTCCTGGACTCGGCCTTTCCCTCCAGGGACAAGTTCCCAGGCCTATCAGAGCAGCTGCTGCTGGCTCGTTCATCTGGCAGCAAAAACCAGCTAACGTAGGCAAGACCGCCAAGGGGGCAGACTGAGGAACCGCAGCTGCCTTCTGCACGACACCCAGGGCCGCACTGCCAGGCCCGCCGACACCTGCGGCAGGCACAGGGCATGTAGGAGAGGTGTACAGACCCACGAGCAAAGCCCTGGGTCCACCCCGTACTTGCTGAGCAACTTCGGGCAGGCTGCTTAACCTCGCTGAGTCTCCACTCCCTCCCCTAAAACAGAGGACCAGAACCTCCCATCTCAGGATAAAAGTGAATGGCAGCTTTTCATCCTTCGGTGCATCCTGCATGCTGCCTAGAAAGCTCAACGATGCTGGTGGTGGCCCCCACACCAGCCTCATGCACACACCTCATGTGCCCACCCGAAGATTTTTTTTGCGATGGTCTGTCCTCTGCCCATTCACCTTCCTCACTTTCTCAGAGTGCTGATTCTAGAGGCCAAGACCCTCAGAACTCCTCCCGTACGCTCTCCCCAACCCCCAGGGTACACACACGCACAGGGACAGAGCTGGCCTGCTGAGAGGGTGTCTAATGTGTTAGTCACTCAGTCGTGTCTGACTCTTTGCAACCCCATGGACTGTAGCCCACCAGGCTCCTCTGTCCATGGAATTCTCCAGGCAAGAATACTGGAGTGGGTTGCCTTTCCCTTCAACAGGGGATCTTCCCAACCCACGGATCAAACCTGGGTCTCCTGGATTGCGGAGGGATTCTTTACCATCTGAGTCACCAGAGAAGCCCTGGTGTAACCCTTTAATGTGGGAGACTGACATTGACAGTCCAAGAAAAGGGCTGGGAGAGGGGGGTTAAAAAAGGAGGAAGGAAAGGGAGACAGGACAGTCAGACAACAGCCAGAGCAGCAGGTAAAGGACATGTGGGGTACACTGGCAATGGGACATCACTCAGACGCCTCCGCTTGGCACAAAGAGCTGCCAAGCTGGCGCCGACCGGCTGCTCCTGCCACGTACCGGGCATGAGCACACACTGCTGTTCCCAGCCCTCCAGTTCTGTCTGTAACACCACCCTGCAGGTGTCCCCCGACCGTTCCAATCTGGCAAACTCTTGCTCGTCTTTCCTGCTTCAGCACAGCCATCGTCCCCGCCTTCTCCAACTCCCCAGCCCGCATTGACGTCTCCCTCTGGACGTTTCCAACGTACTCTGCACTCCACACTATGTCACTTACCAAACTGCACTGCCTGCCGTCACTTGCATTTTATCTGTCTTCTCCTGTTCCCTTACTCATCTTTGCTGGCCAGATACAAGGGACTCAATAGGTTCTCAAATGGCTGAATAAACTGATGACTCAGGTGGCACTCAGTACCATAGCTTGCCTCCTGCTCTGTATACCCATGGCTGATTCATGTTGATATCCAACAGAAAACAAAATTCTATAAAGCAATAATCCTTCAATTAGAAAAATAAATCCCTAGGTGAGCCCAAAGCTGAAGAGTTAGGAAGGTTAACAGTTAAATCACCACCTGGGCAATTAAACCAAGAGTAGAATGGTTAAAAAGAAGAAAAGTTTTGTTAAACTCAGTGCCTTTAAAGATCATTACAAGTTACTCAGGGGGAAAAAATTGAAAAAAAGACAACAAACAAAACTCACCTAACACCTAAAATGCCAGGTATTAGGGACACAAGACATTGTTGGCTGAAAGAGTATCAGATGGCACCTAGTACTCCTAGTTGCCCACCCCTCTTATGGAGCCTGATTAGCTTAGAAGAAACCGGGTTTCAAAGGCAAGATTCAAGTGCTAGCTATGCCATCTACTAGCTGAGCAAGCTTCTGAGCCCTAGTTTTATCATGTGTTGTATGCAGGACAGGTACCTGTTTTATAGACAATTTAACGCACTGTTTAGAACACATAATGGGGCTTCCCAGGTGATGCTAGTGGTGGGAGAAAAAAAAAAATCCGCCTCCCAAGGCAGGAGACATGAGACACCGGTTCAGTCCCTGGGTCAGGAAGATCCACTGGAGAAGGGCATGGCAACCCACTCCGGTATTCTTGCCATGGATCAGGAGCCTGGCAGGCTACAGTCTACAGAGTCACAAAGAGTAGGACACAACTGAATTGACTTTGCACGCAGAACATATAATACCCTCTACACTAAAAAACACCCATCGCTTTATCATGGAGAGTTCTTCAGGGTTTTAAAAACATTTTCATATTTCACATTTTATTTTCATTGGCTCCTGGATGCTATAGTCAGAGTAGCTTCCTTTCCACTTTATAGAGATAATCAAACATCTGGGGATACAGTCAGCCTGTACCACAGCATACCAGAGGCTGAGCAGACTGCAGATTCAGAGCATTTTGACCTCTCTGCTCTGTGGATCTTCCCAGGAAGCAGAGTTCCAAGCCTCTCCCAACCAGGCTGGCTCTGGGAGGCTGCACAACGCCCTCTCCCACCCCCGCTGCCCCACTCTGCTCTCACCACATTCCATGTTCTACATTATGGGGTGGGGGCGGAGGGGGGGCGGTGGGGGGGAGGCACGGGGTCCCTGCCTCCACACACCAGTCTCAGACCCCAGCACATCATCCAAAGCAAGTCTCAAACAGCACATGTTCTACCACCCCACAGGTGTTCAGACATCTTCAGAAATCCTGGGGTATGCCAATTCTGCTGACAGAGGTCACATGAGTCCCAGTCAAGACAGAAGGCCCTTGTGACAGAAAACACAAAGACTGGGCAGTGACTGAGCCCGTATGTGAGCACAGTTTTACTTCCCACCACAGCGGATTCTGCGTCGACTGAGAGGCATTCAACTGTGAGCTGTTCTGAAACAAGATGCGAGGAAGTATGATCTGCTGCTGTGTGTAAGTGCCTCATAGGAGGTCATCTTTGCTGCCAAGTAAATGGAGATTCAGAGGGACTAGAAACAGGCGTCTATGAAATGAGTTCAGAAAGCCTGACTCACTGGAGCTCACCTTTACACACTGAGGCCCACGATTCATGGAAAGAGGTCCTGAAGAGAGCTAGCTAGACCCTACATCATTCCAGAGATAAATACCTAGCAAACTATTAATTATACCTTCAGAAGAGACTTACATGACTTTTCAAACCCAGTTAAAATCTTTTCAACCATGTCTTTCTAAAGGAGGCTCCAATAAGTGCTGAGGATCTAAGTATAAAGGAAAGAATTTGGGGGCTAAAATAAAGCAAGTAAGGTATTATTTATAGACTCAAAAAGATATGGCACAGCCAAAAAAAAAAAGAAAAGAAAAAAATATGGTGAAGTAAGAGCTGTGGATGCAGGGAGCTGCTTCAGGATGAATAGCTGAACAAAAATCAGGACATCAACAGAGCATAATACAGATTTCTTTTTTTTTTTTTAAATCTATAAAGATTCAAAAAACACATCTTAAAAAAAAAAGAGAGAAAGGAGGGTGAGTTAGCAATGTACAGTTTAAGAGGCGGGGTGGGGGCTGGGGGAGGGGACACAGCTACACCAGTTGGAATGGCCACAGGGCCTCACACCAGCAGTCGGTTCTCTGGTGGCCCCTAGAGCTCCCACACTCAGGACGGGGACCCAGATATTCACATGACATGTAACTCACACAACGGAAGGGGCCACTTGGGAGAAAAGAAACTAGCGCCAGGGACCCTGGGAGGAGCACAGCCTGGGGAACAAGTCTTCAAGAGGGAGACCTCGCTTTGATATTTGAGAGATCTCTGACTCAAAATCACAAGAGCTGTACCGGCTTGAGTTTGATTCTCATCATCCTCTAAGAGGACTTTTCAGAATGTCCCACTTAAGCCAGACTGTACCAGGTATCCAGTTTGGGCACTGAAGTCTTCCCTGAAAACCACACTCAGATCCAGGAAAACAAAAACCAGGGGCACAAAACAAAAGCTTCCGTCCAAACATTCAAAAGGAAACTAAGACAAAGGAAAGAGCCTGAGAATCTGCGTGCTTATGAAGCCAGGAGACAAAAAAATAAACCAGAGAGAACCATCCTCACAACGCTTCCCCCAGGGGATGACTTAATCTCAGATACAGGTGTGCTGGGTCAGCTCCAAAAATAAGACACATCACAGAGGGAACAGAATCTTGGGTTTACCTTCCCTAAAACTTGGTACTACATGACCTGGAAGGGACTTTTAGGGCTAAATTCCTAAGCAAGGAAAGTGTATATTTGGAGATATGGAGCAATCTCAGATTCTTTTCCTGGCTTTCCATACTGTTTCTGGGTCATGGCAGTCACACCTCTCACCTGTTAATCCAGTCCATCTCTCTGAATAATGAGTGTTCATAATTATACCTATTTGATATGGAAGAGGGCTTCCCTGGTGGCTCAATCGTTTAAAAAAAAATCTGCCTGCAATGCAGATGAGATTCAATCCTTGGGTCGGGAAGATCCCCTGGGGAAGGAAACAGCAATCCACTCCAGTATTCTTGCCTGGGAAATCCCATGGACAAAGAAGTGTGGTGGGCAAATTCCATGGGATCACCAGGACTCAGATGCAACTTAACAACTAAATCACCACCACCACCATGATATAAAAAATGACCGACCAAGTTACAGACATTTATGATTTACCAGTAACTATTCAGAAAAACCTGGTAAAGGTTGGATGAAAAATGTTGAGGAAGGCATCAGCTCAAGAACAGAAGGGCAAGAACTACTGTGAACCCACACCTACTGTGTAGCCCTCTGCTACTCACTCCAAGAGACATGCTTTTCCAGCTAAAACCAGCTTTTCCTGTGTTTACAAACCCTCACTACAATCACCCAACAAAACTGGTCACTAACCTCCAACACAAAAAGGTTAGAGCTAAAGATGAGAAAAGTAGAAATGAATCTCGTGTTTCTCTCTCAACACTGGATCTGACCATTCTGTATAAAACAGTAATTAGTACCAGACCACTGGCTTCCTCCTCTCTCCACCTCACCACCGCCATCGCCCTGCGCCTTCCCCTCTACATCTCAGAGGTCAGGATCCCTTTAGGACTGCTTCATTAACTGCAACTCCAGAGAAAAATTCTGCTTTGGTTGTGGTTTTTCCCCACTCCTCTCCTAGATCCAGAACCCACAATTTCACCATGTGCTATACAAAGAGAATGTTTTGTCTCCAGCTGGGATTCTCAGAGCAGAGGCACCACACTGCCTGACCTCCTCTGTCTGGTTCGTTGGTAAACACTTGAGATCCACAAGACCACAACTCCAGCTTTGTCCTTTTTCTCCGCCCCTGCCCCCACGCTGGGCACACTGTACCAGTAGAGGTAAATCAACACGGACATTCCATCTACGAGAATCTGCCTCGCCGTTCTATGGAGCGCCCTTGAAGACGCAGCTTTCCCCACTATCATTCGTATTTCCTTTTCACAGTCGTGTTACTTATCTGTCTTTTCCCACACTGGGCTCATTTCATTCCGCATCCACCTAGGCAGTCCCAACTTGTATTGTACAAGTCCCAACTTGCACAATACAGGCAGACCCACTGTATTTTCTGAAGCCTAAGGCTAAGGCAGCTAGCAACAAGAGCTGACAGACCCACAGACATCCATGTCTGCTCCAAGTTCCCAGTCTATCTAAAACCCAGCATTTCTTCTAAAAGTTTAACCTCTACCAATTCTTTCTCAGATTCCAGTATGGTCATACAAACAAACGAGGTAAAACTAAACAGCTGAGGAGAAATAAGCAAGTCACAAAATAATTCTGAACAGCCAGCAACCGTATGACAACCTTTAACTTCGTAAGCAAGACCAAATTGACAAGAACCTAGTCATTTTTTTTCAACTCAGCAGAGCACTCAAAAAATCCAGTAACACCCAACACTCTCAAACATGATCCCACAACGCAGTATGAACAAAGTCTATATGATCATAATAATACGAAACTCTAAATGTCGCTCTAACCAAAATGATACACTTAACTATGTTAGAAGAGACACAGGGAAAGGTTAAGTGTTAGCTAAAACCTCACAATCTACAAGAGGAAGTCAATAAAGCACACTCAATATTGAGAGGGGAGAAAAGCAGAAAATATCAGTGAAAATGTGATTTTTTCAAACAGCAAAATAATCAAAGGAATTGGAAGTGCTTGTCTGTGGGGAGATGGGATGGAGTGGAGGAAGGACTTATTTGGGGTTATGAGCTTTGCTGCAGGGGTAGTTACCCTCATTGCCATGGTCACCATCATCTCCCTAAGAGCTAACACTTACTGGCTGTTCACTATACACCAGGTAACATTTCAGTGGCTTGCTCTGTATTGTTACTGCATGTGTTATTTCACCTCTTTCGAGAGGTACCATTTTGGTGCCCATTTTACAGATGAGGAAAATGAGGCACAGCAAGCAACTCTGCCCAAGACCACTGCTCTAGGTAGCAGCAGAGCTAAGGCAGGGCTATTTGTCTTATATATCAAACGCATTTTTTTAACTTTTACCACAGTAATATACAGGTTAAATTTTCAATCAGATACCTGCACACAAGCAGCAGCATTTGGAAATAAAAATAGCCAGTTAACTGTGAGGGTGTGTGCTATTTCCAGTCTACATGATAGAAGGCTCAGATGGGGACAAAAGCAGGCACGACACTGCTATCACACCAAAACGGTTGTTTAACCTGAACAGGTGCCCCCTGTACACAGGCCGAGTCCACACATTCCCTCAATCAGTGAGAACCTCTGTGCCCTAATGAGGAAAAGTCCAAAATACCCTCTCTGAAGTTTTACTCACACACACCTCATTTTCTCAGACTAGGAAATATACTTCTAATCTCTAAATGAAGTCAGCCTCCAGGATCCCTGTAGCCAGAGAATGAGTGTGTGTTAATACCCATATCAAAAAGGGCTTTTTGTGTCCTCACACTTGATTGGGAGAAGGCAATGGCACCCCACTCCACTACTCTTGCCTGGAAAATCCCATGGACGGAGGAGCCTGATGGGCTGCAGGCCATGCGGTCACGAAGAGTCGGACACGACTGAGCGACTTCACTTTCACTTTCATGCATTGGAGAAGGAAATGGCAACCCACTCCAGTGTCCTTGCCTGGAGAATCCCAGGGATGGCGGAACCTGGTGGGCTGCCATCTATGAGGTCGCACAGAGTCGGACACGACTGAAGTGACTTAGCAACTTAGCAGCACACTTGATTCTAGAAAGCTCCTCCAGCAAAATATGCACACTTAACAAGATGCTACATAGTTTAAGAAATTGATGGTCTTCTGGCAGCTGACCCCATGCTCACCTAAGAGTCCCTATCCCACAGGGAAACCCTCTGCTCCCACTGGAGGGGAACAGAAGGAAAGATAAGAATCACTTCTCAAACATTATTATAAAATGTTATTACACAAAGAAAAAATAATTTTAATTTTTAAAAAATGCATTTGGCTGTTCTGGGTCTTAGTTGCAGCATGCAAGATCTTCAGTTTTTGTTGCAGCAGGCAGGCTCTCAGTTGTGGCATGTGGGATCTAGTTCTCTGAGCAGGGATCCAACACTGGCCCCCTGCATTGGGAGTGTGGAGTCTTAGCCCCTGGACCAGTAGGGAAGTCCCACAAAGAAAATTTTAAGCAGTCTTTCTCATCAGCACCAACTATAGGAACTGGGAAAAGATCAGAGTCAGTAACCACACACTCAAAACTCCAAGTACATATGCATGCTAAGTTGCTTCAGTTGTGCCCGACTCTGCGACTCCATGGACTATAGCCTGCCAGGCTCCTCTGTCCATGGGATTTTCCAGGTAAGAGTAGGTTGCTGTGGCCTTCTCCAGGGGATCTTCCCGACCCAGGTATCAAACCTGCATCTCTTATGTCTCCTGCATTGGGGGGGGTTCTTTACCACTAGCGCCACCTGCGAAGCCCCTTCCAAGTAGGTAAACCCTCAGAATTTAGCACCATTAATTTTCTTTACAGGGATGACAACTCGCAGTAAGAACCAACAGAAAGTAGGTGACAGCAGCCATCTGGAGGAGCACTCCTATCCCCAGGATATTGCTGATGAAGCTAAACTGTCCCCCACATCTCAAGGAAACTAACATTTAGGTAAAATAAAAATCTCAGTCCTGTCCATTCTTTCATAGCTTAGACAATGTCACATCTCAAGGGACAGAGTCCCCAAGTGGTTGTGGAGGAATAGAAATGTTTCCCAAGACGGTAATGTTTATGTAAAAGGACTTTGTCTATGAATACTGTATGCTTATAATTGAAAAGAAAACGCTTTTTGAGGAAAACAACCAAATTGCCCTGTAGAAGGGTGCTGAAAAAATACTTCATTCTTACTTTTTGTTTGGTATATTTCATGTTCATTCCATGCACCAGTGCAGAGCATCATGCTGGGAGCTGCAAGAAGCAAGCCGCCTGCCCTATAGAGCTTATACTGAGATTCAGCAGAGCAGAGTAGGGTTTGGGACACTGGAGTCAGGGGTGTGTGCGTGTGTGTGTGAGAGAGAGAGAGAGAGAGAGACACTGGAGTCAGAGGTGTGTGCACGTGTGTGTGAGAGAGAGAGAGACATTGGAGTCAGGGGTGTGTGTATGTATGTATGTGTGTGTGTGTGTGAGAGAGAGAGAGAGAGATACTGGAGTCAGGGTGCATGTGTGCACACGGCTCAGTCACGTCTGACTCTTTGCGACCCCATAAACTGTAGCCCACCAGGCTCCTCTGTCTATGGAATTTTCTAGGCAAGAATACTGGAGTGGGTTGCCATTTCCAACTCTAGTAGGAATCTTCCCAACCCAGGGATCAAACCCTCATCTCTTGTATCTCCTACATTGACAGGAGGATTCTTTACCACTGAGCCACCAGACATGCTTCTTGGATTTAAATGTCATTCCCACCATATACTGTTTATGCACTTAAGACTTACTTAACTACTCTGTACTATAAGCTCCTCACCTGGAAATCAGGGATAATTACAGTAACTTACCTTTCAGGGCTCTTAAAAGGATTAAAGGAGTTAATACATATATGACACTTGGAACACACATAGTCAGTGCTCAGAAAAATATTCCCTATTATTTGTAAAAGTGTTTTGAAAAGAAATTGATAAGAAACACACATACAAATAATTTCAGATAGTATTAAGTGATATAAGGAAAATAAAATAAGGTAGTACAATAGAGTGACTGCAGGCACTCCAACATGTCATGTCAATGTCTTACAAGAGCATGTGTTACTTTTGATTAAGAAAAAAAGAAGTGACAAAAGATAAGTTTGTTCTTTCTAAGAAATTATAAGACTGTGCCACCCTCAAAATACTTGAGCCCAACAATTTGAAACTGAAATATCTACCTAAGAGCACAGAGAAAAGTAATGGCTTTTTCCTATAAATACAGAGTTCATTTAAAGCTGAATTTCTTTTCCAGGTCACGTATAGTAACTTTTGACATGCACTAGTAGCTCTTGGATTCACAAGATCACAGTTTTGCACACTAGTGCTATGTTCCAAAACCTCAGTGCACAGTCCATCTGCCGTCCCAATGCGTGCTCTTCTCCCTTCACAGCTCAACACTCATGTGGCAGGCAGAGCAGGGGGTCGGCCAGATGCAATGTCAACAAGCATGGCTCCTGCTAGTACAGGTCCTACATTAGTCTAACGTTCAGCTCTGCAGAGAACAAGTACCATGAAGATCAACCAGGAATTATATATATATATATATGCAAGATTAACTTTTCAGACCTCAAATTCTGATGTTAGAATGAAAAAAAAATTTACCCAGATAAATCCATACAATAACTTAACGTTATCAGATCAGATCAGATCGGTTGCTCAGTCGTGTCCGACTTTTTGCGACCCCATGAATCACAGCACGCCAGGCCTCCCTGTCCATCACCAACTCCCGGAGTTCACTCAGACTCACGTCCATTGAGTCAGTGATGCCATCCAGCCATCTCATCCTCTGTCATCCCCTTCTCCTCCTGCCCCCAATCCCTCCCAGCATCAGAGTCTTTTCCAATGAGTCAACTCTTCACATGAGGTGGCCAAAGTACTGGAGTTTCAGCTTTAGCATCATTCCTTCCAAAGAAATCCCAGGGCTGATCTCCTTCAGAATGGACTGGTTGGATCTGCTTGCAGTCCAAGGGGCTCTCAAGAGTCTTCTCCAACACCACAGTTCAAAAGCATCAATTCTTCGGTGCTCAGCCTTCTGTGTTCACAGTCCAACTCTCACATCCATACATGACCACAGGAAAAACCATAGCCTTGACTAGACAAACCTTTGTTGGCAAAGTAATGTCTCTGCTTTTGAATATGCTATCTAGGTTGGTCATAACTTTCCTTCCAAGGAGTAAGTGTCTTTTAATTTCATGGCTGCAGTCACCATCTGTAGTGATTTTGGAGCCCAGAAAAATAAAGTCTGACACTGTTTCCACTGTTTCCCCATCTATTTCGCATGATATTGTCACCCTGTTTATTTAACTTATATGCAGAGTACATCATGAGAAACTTAATGTTATACTCATGGCCAAAAAGGGGGGGGGGGGGGGACGGGACTCATTATATTCACTCAAGTATTTTGAGTACCTATGACCTCCTAGGCACAGATAGGTAAATAGAGATGAAAGACATTGCTCGGTCTGCTGGTGGCTGGTGGTTCAAGATGACGGAGTAGAAGAACATGTGCTCATCTTCTTCTTCGAGAGTACCAAAATTGCAACTAGCTGTTGAACAACCATCAACAGGAGGATGCTGGAACCCACCGAAAAAAGATACCCCAAGTTCAACGACAAAGAAGAAGCCACAACAAGATGGGAGGAGGTACAATCATGATAAAATCAAACCCCATACACGTCAGGTAGGTGACCCACAAACTGGAGAACAATAATACCTAAGACGATCTCCTATTGTTGTGAAGGTTCTGAGCCTGGGGATCCGGCAAAGGGACTAGGAACCCCAGAGAACCTGTCTTTGAAGGCCAGTGGGACTTGATTACAGGTTTTCCACAGGACGGGGGACAGCGAACACCATGCTAGAGGGAGGAGAACGGAGGATAGGAACCTCAATTCAGAGCACAGTAGACAGAGAACACCTCCTTTTGAAGAGAACAGACCAAAGTGGAGGGGACAACAGAAGCAGCCACACATCCAGAAATATGGTGGTGAGCTCTCTGAGATCTGGGAACTGGAAGCTGATGACTGGGTAGGAAAGGACAGGCATGGTCTATGGGGAGACACAAAGTAAGGCTGGAAAGACTAAGCCATAAGCTTAGGTGGGAGGGAATCCTGGCAGCAAGGCTGAAGGCAAAGAAGAGCCACACACTAAGCATTGTGGGGGAGTGACAAGCATGACCCCTCCTGGAAACTGGAAAAGGCCAGTTTTCATTCCAATCTCAAAGAAAGGCAATGTCAAAGAATGTTAAAACCAGCACACAAGTGCACTCATCTCACAAGTTAGCAAAGTAAGGCTGAAAAATCTCCAAGCTAGGCTTCAACAGTACATGAACTGAGAACTTCCAGGCGTTCAGGCTGGATTTAGAAAAGGCAAGAGAGTTCCAGAAAAACATCTATTTCTGCTTCATTGACTATACTAAAGCCATTGACTATACGGATCAAAACAAAGTGTGGAAAATTCAGGAGATGGGAATACCAGACCACCTGACCTGCCTCCTGAGAAATCTGTATACAGGTCAAGAAACAATTAGAACCAGACATGGAACAACAGACTGATTCAAAATCGGGAAAGGAGTACATTAAGGTGGTTTATTGTCACCCTCCTTATTTAACACATGCAGAGTACAACATGCAAAATGCCAGGATGGAGGAAGCACAAGCTGGAATCAAGAGTGACAGGAAAAATATCAACAGCCTCAGATATACAGATGACAGCACCCTTATGGCAGAAAGCAAAGAAGAACTAAAGAGCCTCTTGATGAAAGTGAAAGAGGAGAGTGAAAAAGCTGACTTAAAACTAAACATTTAGAAAATTAAGATCATGGCATCCGGTCCCATTACTTCATGGCAAACAGATGGGGAAACAATGGAAACAGGGACAGACTTCATTTTTCTGGGCTCCAAAATCACTGCAGATGGTAACTGCAGCCATGAAATTAAAAGATACTTGCTCCTTGGAAGAAAAGCTATGACAAACCTAGACAGCATATTAAATAGCAGAGACACTCCTTTGGCCACAAAGGTCCGTCTAGTCAAAGCTATGGTTTTTCCAATGGTCACATATGAATGTGAGAGTTGGACCATAAAGAAAGCTGAGTGCCAAAGAATTGATGCTTTTGAACTGTGGTGTTGGAGAAGACTCTTGAGAGTCCCTTGGACTTCAAGGAGATCAAATAAGGCAATCCTAAAGGAAATCAGTCCTGAATATACATTGGAAAGACTGATCCTGAAGCTGAAGGTCCAATACTTTGGCCACCTGATGCAAAGAACTGATTCCCTGGAAAAGACCCTGATGCTGGGAAAGACTGAGGGCAGGAGAAGACGGGGACGACAGAGGATGAGATGGTCAGATGGCATCACCAACTCGATGGCCATGAGTTTGAGCAAGCTCTGGGAGTTGATGATGGAAAGCGAAGCCTGGGGTGCTACAGTCCATGGGGTCACAAAGGGTTGGACAAGACTGAGCAACTGAACTGAACTGAGGCATGACCCCTCCAGCAACAATGTGCAGAATGTTTTGAAAGAAGTCCCAGATTGGCTGCTGGGACATCTGCCACTGGAGAGTTATCCAAGCAAGAAACAATAGATGCAGGGGAGGAGCTGTGCTGTACTTGGTCGCTCAGTTGTGTCTGATTCGTTGTGACCCCATGGACTGTAGCCTACCAAGCTTCTCTGTCCATGGGGGTTCTCCAGGCAAGAATAATGAAGTGGGTTCCATACCCTCCTCCGTGGGATCTTCCCAAACCAGGGATCAAATCCAGGTCTCCCGCATTACAGGCAGATTCTTTACCACCTGAGCTATCAGAGAAGCCTGCAGGGAAGGAGGGGAGGTGGGTAAATCCAAGAGAAATTCAGCAAGTAGAACTGCTGGGACCCTGGGAGTCTGGACGGATGTAAGGGGATGGAGGAGGCTGGAGAGTGAGAGAAAGGACACACGGTTGCTGTCCTTGGCATTCATGTGGAGAGAAAATACTGGTAGTGCAGCCTGTGAGTGGAAGCAGATGAGGTTCTAGTTCTGAATAAATTTAGTTCAGGACCATCAGTGGGCAATGCCCAGGAGACAGCTGCATAAGTGAGAAAGGAACCCAGGAATAGGCTCAGGGCAAGAAATCACTTGGGAATCACCAACAAATGGAGGATACAGGATATGCAGAGCGTGAAAACCAGTGAGCCAAGAGGGGGTTCTAATGCATAACACACTCACAGGCAGAAAAACCCTCAGAGGTGACTGAGGAAGGACAGTGACACACGGAGAAAACAAGCCTGCCTAGAGAGGTGAAGTCAAAAAACTTACCAGAGGAAATGGTCATGGTTAAATGTTACAGAAAAGTAAACCAAGGAATCAACAGCTTTAATGGATGCAGGGACTAGGGGATTACTGGCAACTTTAGCAAGAACAGCTTTACCATAGCCATTAACACTCTCCAGCTCCTCAGAACCTCTGACAATACTTACTGACTGTACTATTTACTTGGCACTTGGCACACCTTCAATAATCAGACTAAGTCCTTTCTGTGCAAGAGGCTAGAATGGATAACCTACATTCCAGGACCCTGGAATCTAGAGGTCAGGTCTTGGATGGACTGAGGTATCAAGCTGAGTGAAATAAATCCGACAGAAAAAGACGTATATCCTCTGTTATCACTTATATGCAGAATCTGAAAAATAAAATAAGTGAGTGAATATAACAACAACAACAAACAAACAGACTCATAGATATGGAGGACAAAACAGCGGTTACCAGTGGGGGTAGGTAAGGGAGGAGGGGCAAGATAGGGATAGAGGATTAAGAGGTACCAACTACTATGTATAAGATAAATAGGCTACAAGGATATATTGCACAGCACAAGGATTATAGCCAATATTTTATAGTAACTATAAATGAGAGTATCATCTACAAAAAACTTGAATCGCTATGTTGTATACTTGAAACTAATATAATATTGTAAATCAACTATATCTCTTAAAGACATGGGAAAAGAAAATCAGAGGTCTAACAGCTGACTGCAAGAGGGTGACCACCACCGGAGAAGAGTACAGGGAGTACCTTTAGTTGGGTTGAGAAGACATTTGCTAAACACCTGCCACATGTTTGGGCGTTAGGTCAGCACTGGTGAGTAAGACCCAGACATGTAAGCCCACTGAGGCCATGGGCTTTATCTAATTACTGCCGTATGCATAGCATTTACCTGCATGCCTGGCACTGTGTCAAAAGGTAATCAATGTTTACAGAACGAACCAGTGAATGGAAACATGAGCTTTTCTCTCAGAGGAAGACAGAGTCTCAAAAGCTGCAGTGGTGTATTTACATATGTGTAAAGCTAAGTCGCTCCACTCGTGTCTGACTCTGTGCGACCCCATAGACGGCAGCCCACCAGGCTCCCCTGTCCCTGGGATTCTCCAGGCAAGAACACTGGAGGGGGGTGGCATTTCCTTCTATAATGCATGAAAGTGAAAAGTGAAAGTGAAGTCGCTCAGTCGGGTCTGACCCTTAGCGACCCCATGGACTGCAGCCCACCAGGCTCCTCCATTCATGAGATTTTCCAGGCAAGAGTACTGGAGTGGGGTGCCATTGCCTTCTCCGGCTCCCATCCCTAACTACCCTTTATAAAATAAGTCCACTTCTTCAGAGAAAAGGGCCGCCACAGGAATTCCCTGGCAGTCCATGGTTAAGACTCCTCACTTCCACTGCCGAGTGGCAGGCTCCATCCTGGTTGGGGAACTAAAATCCTACAAATTTGGGCCAAACCAAAAAAAGAAAAGAAAGTAAAGGTTCACCTTAACAACTACAGAACAGAATCACTAAAGCCACCAGCAAGCTGGTGATGAGAAAAAGAACACTGAAAGGCCAATATCCGATTAGTCGTGGCCTCAAGGAACCAGCATCACAGTTAGCAAGTGAAGTCACACACCATTGCTGCCAGTACCGCCAGCCCAGACAGCACCAGGCTCCCGTGTTCATGGTGCTGTGCTGTCGGAAGGGGCAGCGTGACGGCCAAAGAGCCTGCAGCGACAGCACAGCTGCCGCAGAGTGCGAACCACAGTGCAGGCGGGCAAGGATGGCCGCTGCGAACCTCCTGTCGTGGGTATACTTCTGCGCCTTCTCGTGGAATTCTAGCAACTCTCCAAACTAGACAGCATTTCCTTTTCACAGACATAGAAAGGGGTTCAGAAGAAACAGATGAAGGGTGATAGACCTGGGGTCTTAACACAAGCAGGACTCAAAGGCCATGGAGCCATCTGAACCTACAAGAGTTCTACTTCAGTCCTTGCTGGAATGAGACATCACAAAGCTTTGATTCTATCACGTCAACAAGACCTGCAAAAGGAGCCTTGTGCCAGGTTGGGGATTTAGCCTTTCTCAGATGTCCAGAACACAAACTTCTCCACTTCAAGCATGATGTCTCCCGATCTTGTCCCTCCAGAACCCAAATGGTCAATCCAGCACAGCCTCTGGCTTACGTCATCCAGAGGCAGACGAGGAGGGCTCCACTTGCATCACCTTCCAGAAGAGTACTCACTGCCTCTTATTCAACTACGATGTATCACTCAAGAGTCTGAACCTTATGCTTTCAAACGCTTACTTTCTCTACAGAGCGGGTAGAGGAAAATGAAACCAGTGACTAGTCAAAATGGCATGTTTTACAATCCAAATGTCCACTGACAGATGAATAGATGTATGTGCTATGTGTGGTGTATATATATATAAAATATACACACACAGCGGAATACTACTCAGTCATAAAAGAATAATGCCACTTGCAACAACATGAATGGACCTAGACATTAGCCTACTAAGTGAAATAAACCAGAAAGATAAAGATGAACATCACATGATATCACTTTTATGTGGAATCTAAAATAGAACATAAACAAAGTCATCAACGAAACAGAAACAGGCTTACAGATACAGAAAACGGAATTGTGGTGGCAGAGGCGGGAAGGTAAGGATGGATTGGGAGTTTGAGATTAGTGGATGCAAACTATTATAACTGAATGGATAAACAACAGGTCTGACTGTGTAGCACAGGGAACTATATTCAATATTCTGTGATAAACCATAATGGAAAAGAATATGAAAAAGAATGTATGTGTGCGTGTCTGTATATAGTCACAAAGTCACGTCCGACTCTCTGCGACCCCATGGGCTGTAGCCCACCAGGCTCCTCTGTCCCTGGGATTCTCCAGGCAAGAGCACTGGAGTGGACTGCCATTTTCTTCCTGACTCAGGCATTGAACCCAAGTCTCCTGGCTTGGCAGACAGAGTCTTTACCAGAGCCACCAGGGAAGCCCATATATATCTGTATATATTATCTGTATATATAACTGAATCATTTTGCTGTACAGCAGAAATAAATACAACATTGTAATCAACTATACCTCAATAAAAAACGTGTTTTACCTCAATAGAAAAATCAACAGATCCCCAGGAGATTCGGCCCATTTGAAACAGCAGTCTCCTCACCAAATGCAACTTTCGTAGAAATTCTGGAGACAGTGTCCACAGACAACCAATACACCAGACAACAGAGACAGACCCTCAGAAATCCTCCACTGAAATAAAGGGCGGTCACATCACAGCTGCTCTGACAAATGCCAGGCTGGTTTCAAAGCACCTGTTGGTAGAGGTGCCAACTCATGAGCCACACAGATAGGCAGGCAACCTGTGGCCCAGCGGTCTGCCCTGGCTTCCCAGTTCTGTTCCTGCTCAGAACTACTTCTTAGTATCAGCCCCTATAGTAAATTTACTAGAATAATAAAGACTGTAACTGTTTCAGTTTACAAAGAATCTGCACTTCTTTTGTCAAAAAAAGAAAACATTTTAAATGGCAACATCTCAGATCTCAACCTGGCTGTTTCACAGCAGAAACTCAAGTATACATATAATCATCTGTGTTGATGAAGAGAACACTAATAACCCCAAAGGGATAACACAAAATTACACATATGGCTATGGGCCGTTTCTTTCATGTCAAATCTCTCTATTTCAGAATGTTGCCTACAGGCCGCCCTAAATTCAGAAGAACCCAAAAAGCTACTTACAGTGTTTTCTCATCCTATGGCTCTACTCAGCACTTCACCAACTCCACTCCATGCTCCAAAAGGCCTACATTCAGATGAATGCAAGGTGCCTAAAGCAAAGATAGTTTTTCCCAAAAGACAATGCATCTACCTCCCTCTAAGATAATAACTGTGGTTTAAAAGATCTAGCATTTTAGCATTTCTTGAGTTTAAGATCTAGTTTATATCAATAAGCATTTCATTAAAATTAGGAGGTATCGCTAGTAAGACTTGACAGTAAAGTACTAAGGTTGATTTTATATATATATATATATATTATATATATATATTTAATTAAACAGGGCTTCCCTTGTGGCTCAGCTGGTAAAGAATCCGCCTGCAATGCAGGAGACCTGGGTTCGATCCCTGGGTTGGGAAGATCCCCTGGAGAAGGGAAAGGCTACCCAATCCAGTATTCTGGCCTGGAGAATTCCATGGACTGTATAGTCCATGGGTTACAAAGAGTTGGACACGACTGAGCAACTTTCCTTCCTTCCTTCCCTCCTTCTTAAACAGGCACCTAAGCCATCTACCATGTACAATGATACTGAGCTGAGCAATGCGCCTACCATCCAATCCTAGTGAAGAGATGCCCAAGAAGAGGAAGCACAAATGTCACCAGCAAAGGAACAATGATCTCCTAGCAACAGCCAAAGCAACTAGGTTAAGGCCTGAAAACTAGTATTGGAAGCGATAACTGAGCAATGGACTGGAAAAATCCAATTCAGGTGGAAAATACACATTGCCCCAGGACCTACTGACCTGGAAAAATCTAGTTTCAGGTGGATGCTGGCAAGTGGCGAGAGACATCAGTCTTTCAGAACCCCATCTAAAGATTACAGATGCTTATGCAGGTTCGGAGTTGAGGATTCGAGGAGTACCTCATCTGGGAAACGATTATAGGATACTCAAGGCAAGTTGCAGAATTGTGACATGCTACGTTCTGACAGGACCCTCGAACGTACCTAAGAAGTAACTGGCAAAGCTGGACTGGAGCCCAAGTTTCCTAAATCAGTGGCCACGAGGGGTGACTTGAAGTACTAGTACCAACACTGTGAACTGAATGACCTAACTAGGGGGCAACAGATCCTTTTACAATCCGGAGGTTTCCAGTTTTCTGCTCTCAACAAAATTAAAGGGAGCTAAGTGTTGAGTTAGTTGATTCATAAAGTCACATCAGGTTTCGACATATAATTTAAAAGATTACAAACTAAGTGGCCAGGGCAGGAATACAGTCACAGATGTGGAGAATGGATTTGTGGGCAGGGGTGTGGGGTGAGTTGAGAGTGGCACTGACATGTATACACCACCATGTGCCATACACAGCTAGTAGGGAGCTGCTGCACAGCGTGCGGAGCTCAGCTCTGCGTTCTGTTGAGACCTAGAAGGCTGGGACGCTGTGGGGGAAGCAGAAAGGAGGCTCAAGAGGAAGGGAATATATGTATATGTACAAGGGATTTATGTTGTTTTACAGCAGAAACTTCTGTAAAGACTGTCAGTTTAAAGACTGTTCTGTCAGTCTTTAAACTGACACAACAGTGTAAAGCAACTCCACTCCAGTTAAAAATAAAAATAATAAGTGAACCTGATATAACAAAAGTTCTTCTGATCCTATCTACTTCTGTCAACAAGGTTTCTCAAATTTTACATCTATGCAAATGAAAAATCTTATTATCGCATTAAGTAGTAATCATTCCCCAATACATGAAATAATTCAGTGCTGGAGTTCCATTTGTCTCAAGTTACTTTCCAACATAATTCTACCTTTCATGTTTAATTACTTATCCAAAACATATGCCTACTTGTTGTGATTAATTTATGTTAATAACCATACTGACACAAACCAAAAGAAATTAACACTGAAGAGACTTATGAGGATAGAAAATAAAAAATCATTCCCATCACTCCATATTTTTGTTGCAGAAGGATGACAGAATGATCAATAAAAGATTTTCAAGTATAAAAATAAATTAACATTTTGTGGAGGAAGTGGAACTGAAATATCATTTCAAGGAGAAAAAAATGAAAAATTAACATTTGTGATTCAATGAAAAGCCTAGTCATGTATTTTTTAAATGGACGACAATAGGTCAACTTATAACAGTATTTAGAGCCCACTAGATTCATTTTGGAGAAGGAAATGGCACCCCACTCCAGTACTCTTGCCTAGAAAATCCCATGGATGGAGGAGCCTGGTAGGCTGCAGTCCATGGGGTCCCTAAGAGTCAGACATGACTGAGTGACTTCACTTTCACTTTTCACTTTCATTCATTGGAAAAGGAAATGGCAACCCACTCCAGTGTTCTTGCCTGGAGAATCCCAGGGGCAGGACAGCCTGGTGGGCTGACGTCTATGGGGTCACACAGAGTTGGACAAGAAGTGACTTAGCAGCAGTAGCAGATTCATTTGAAAAGAATGAGATAATTGTTATTTTAAAACATCAATATTTACAATATATCAGAAATTACATGATTTGCTACTCATGTGATGAAAAACCATGTGATGGGGATAAAGAATTCTCCAAAATTAGCAGAAATGTATGCAAACATTTAAAGGCCATAGTCCAAAACCAGGGGTCAACACTCTTAGCATCCTGGTTCCCTACAAGCTCCCTGTGCCAACGTGCACAGAGCAGAGACAGGGCTTACCCTGAAGAGATGACTCTAGAGACACCTGCAGAACTCTGGACTTCCTTCAAGACAGGCAGGCAAACAAGAGGATGTTTGCTGAGATATGATGCAACAGCTCTTCAGCTGAGGGGAGTGAAGAGGAGGGGAAGGGAGCGGAGATATCAGACCAGACAGCATACTTACAGTGATTAAAGTGATTAAACAAATAAAGACGCACAGCTCAACTTCAAGGACGCATACAAATATTCTTATGCTTCCATGTGTGTACTAGACAAAAAGTCATACCTTACTGAAGCTCTACAAAAAGGTGCCACAAGTCATACAAAAGGCCAAGTGGTAGAATCTTCTGTCACCATTATTGTGAAAATGAGTGCTCAACCAAAATGAATGTGGGACCACACAGGATGGGACTAAAACGCACGGCTGGACATCCTAGGGCACTCGAGGTTACTATGTAGGGCACTCAAGGTTACTACAGAAGTATGAGTGGTTCAGAGATACTCTTGACACTTTTCCTGCAGTTTCACACAGGGTATCCATGTGAAAATAGCTGCTTTTTATTAATAAGGAAATGGCAACCCACTCCAGTGTTCTTGGCTGGAGAATCCCAGGGACGGGGGAGCCTGGTGGGCTGCCAGAGTTGGACACGACCGAAGCGACTTAGCAGTAGCAGCATGGTTCTTTTATTAATAAAAGAACCACTTCCCTGGTGGTGCAGTGACTAAGAATCCAGGCTTGATCTCTAGTCAGGAAACTAAGATTCCATTCGCCTCTGAACAACTCCTAGTGGCTCAGATGGTAGAGTCTGCCTGCAGTGTGGGAGACCCAACTTCGATCCCTGGGCCAGAAAGATCTCCTGGAGAAGGAAATGGCAACCCACTCCAGCATTCCTGCCTGGAAAATCCCATGGACAGAGTAGCCTGGTGGGCTACAGTCCATAGGGTTACAAAGAGTCCGACACGACTGAGCCACTTCACTCTCTCTCTCTCTCTGAACACCTCAGTTCGTGCACCCCCATGCACTGCAAGGAAGATCTTGCATGCTGCAACTAAGACCCAAGGCAGCCAAATAAATAAATTTTTTAAAATTTTTATTTTTTTCTTTTAAAAGGAACCCTATGCTCTGAAAAGATCATTTTTAATAGCCAGGTGCCAATGCAAATTGATCTTTTTCAGTATTATCATCCTCTCCCATCATCATTCAAAACTCTCAAAGCATACATGATTCGTTTTAGAACCAATGTCCCCAGGACGTCCCTGTGAGGACTCTGTGCTTCCACTGTAGGGGGCCTGTGTTCACTCCCTGGCAGGGGAGCTAAGATCCCACAGGCCACACAGCATGGACGAAAGAAAAAATAGAAAAATCATACCTAATCAGAGTTCTGTTTACACGAGGCCTGAAAGTCCACCGTTTTATACGATTCTTTCTAGTTCTCCAGTTAAATAGTGCACTGATGGTACTTCTGTGACTGTAAATGCTTTGCCTTCTGAGTCAACTCTCCTGTTAGACTTTACTGAATGCTGATGAGTCTGTTCTGTTAACACCTGACGATTTTTATACCTCTTACTTTGTCTTTTAGAAAGTCTGTCTTTTGGGACTCCCCTGGTGGTCCAGTGGCTAAGACTCTGATCTCTCAATGCTGGGGCCCTAGGTTTGATTCCTGGTTGGGGAACTAGATCCCACATGCCACAACTAAGACCCTGTGCAGCCAAATAAATAAATAAAAATAAATATTAAAAAAAAAAGAAAGTCTGTCTTTTCTTTATTATCTTCATGTAAACTTTTCAGTGTATTTGGAAATATTTCACTTTCAAAATAAGTTTTTGATTTGCTGTCGAAAGAAAATGAATACATGTATTAAAATCAAATTAACAAATTAAATATTAAAAATAATACTTTGTGCAACTATAAAACTCATAAATAGAAACTTGTAAAACCTTTAAATAATTCCAAATGAGGGTTTTCAGTGGGTTTTGAATCCACTAGTTGAAAAAAAATAAATAAATGGAGCACCTTGGTTTGCAAAAACAGCTGATGGACAACAAAGAAGATGAAAATTTCCTAGCTATAATTGGCGGATGGGACTCTCATGATTAGATAAATACTACAAATGATGAGTTTCTTGTACCTGGATCATTTTGGGCAATAACTTTTTCAAATACAGTCATTAAATCAAGATTTGAGAGACTTATTAACAGAACCAAACCTTCAGCCTTATATAATCACTAAGAGTAATATCACCAAAATCATGAATCATCACATTTAAGTAAGGTTTTTAAAAATCAAACATTCAGTAAGAACCAAAAGGCTTTATACTGTTAAAGAAGCCACATTTTTAAGTGTATATCTCATCTTTCTTATCATTCCATAATCCCTATTTTTGTTTTGAATTCTATTAATTATACTGACATGATTTACATATACAGGTAGATGTACTTCATAACATAATCAAATGCTTTAATGATAAATCAGCTTATTGATAAAAAGTTTGCTGGACAAGAAAGCACATACATATATACATACACACACACAGATTATACCCTCGAACTTTAAAAAATTGAGACACACGTCTAAAAAATCTTAGGGATCTTAAGCAAATCCAACAGCACCATCTCTACAACCTGTCTCCATCACAACATCTCATGAGAATAAGACTCAACAAAGAAATAGTATCAATGAAAAGACACAATCAAAAAATGGGAGGAAGAAAAAGATAAAGTATTACAAAAATGTTTGAGACAAAAAAAAAAAAAAAAAATGGGTAGAAAACCTAAACAGACATTTCTCCAAAGATACAGAAACAGCCAACAGGTACGTGAAAACATGTTCAACATTGCTAATTATCAGAGAAATGTAAATCAAAATGGCCACCATAAAAAAGTCTACAAATTACAAGTGCTGGGGAGGGCATGGGGAAAGGGGAACCCTCCTACACTATTGGTGGGTACTTAAAAATTTTTTTTTAAACAGTATCAGGCAGAAGATCTAAGCAAATGCTATAGGTATGGTGAGCTGGAGCTAGGTGACCAGACAGCATGCATCAGGAACACACTTCAGAGACTTTCCAACAGGAAGTAAAGGAAGCAACAGCAAGCAGCATGCCCTGTTGTCTGGGCTTCATTCTAATAGGCATGTGCTGGACGCGCTAGTGCAATGAACAAGAGGAGAATTTCAGTCAGAGCAAACAGCAAATGTGAAGAGCCCCGGGTGTCAAGGTGGTAGGGAGCCCGATGGACCAAGCCAGGAGTCTGGCCAGAATCAAGAACAAAGAGAACAGCGGCAGGAGAGCAGCAGGGCCAGATCATGCCAGACCTCTCCGGCAGCAGCTTGGGGTAGTACAAAGCAGACAATGTCAGCTCTATTTCTCACAGCAGGACTTCAATCCCATGATTCTAGAAGCACCTGATGGAGGGACGGTATGGAATAAATGATCTGGTTGGATGGGGATGGCTGCTGAAGTTCTAAGAACCCAGGTCCAGGGAGCATTCCAGGGCGCTCCAAAAGCAGATGCTGACTCATGGTCAAGCCAAGCTGACAGCTCCCACCTCTGAAGGGACTGCAATGTCCTCTCTTGGGCTGTATTATTCATACACTGTCCAACTGACCTGCCTTAAAATACCACTGAGGGCTAGTCTCTGCTGGCAAAGAAAGTCCAAAACAGGAATAGGTTTAGTAAAGGAAAAACCTGGATTCCTATCTGGCTTCTGTCACTGACTAGCTACATGACCTCTCCCATTGTTACCCATCAATGGGGAAGATACCTGCCCCACTTCAAAGGGAAGAGACAATCAAATGCTTTAATGCTAAATTGTCTGGCTGGTAAAAGCTGTTTAAGCAGTTTTAAACTATCCTGACAGAGACTTTCTCTCATATTTTCTTATTTCCTGAGTTCCTCTCAAGTCCAAGCACTTGATACAGTATTCTACACAATGACATTCAGCAAATATTCATTTAGCACACATTAAACAAATACTAGACTCTCAATAAGCAATACCAATGAGTCCTAACTCAAGTTCAGGTGGGCTTTATATTGTCTAGTCATTGCAACACAAATAGGACAATTAAATATGGTTTCAACTGTGGCCTCAAAAGCCTATTTCAAATAGTCATGAATGAAAAGAATAAAAGGCTAATTATAAATTATGGTTTGCCTCAGTCCAACAAATGCTGAATGACAATGCTGTATAAAACACTGCAACAGGCATTAAAGCAAAAATAAATGAGTTGCTCTTACAGAACTTTTATTATAGTGAGGGAAGCAGTCAACAAATAACTCCAGCAACTGGGGGCTTCCCTGGTGGCTCAATGGTAAACAATCTGCCTGCTAATGCAGGAGATATGGGTTAGATCCCTGGCTTTGGAAGATCTTGTGGAGAAAGAAATGGCAACCCTCTCCAGTATTCTTGGGCTTCCCAACTGGTGCTAGTGGTAAAGAAGCCGCCTGCCAATGCAGTAGGCCTAAAAGACAAGAGTTCAATCCCCGGGTCAGGAAGATTCCCTGGAAAAGGGAATGGCAACCCACTCCAGTATTCTTGCCTGGAGAATTCCAGGGACAGAGGAGCCTATCAGTCCACAGGGTCTCAGAGAGTCATGCACAACTTAGCAACTAAACAACAATGGCAAAATGTGGTGAAACTACAGAAGCATTAGAGATAAAAAATAATTCTGATTAAGGATATGGATAACAAGGTTCCCTGGGGAAAGTATTAACCTAAATGAAGCCTTAAAAGGATTATAGGCCATTCCAGGGAAAAGACCAGGAGCAAAAGTAGAACTGAAAGCAAGGGAGGTTCAAAAGGGTGAGGATATATGTATACCTATGGCTGATTCATGTTGAGCTTTGACAGAAAACAGCAAAGTTCTGTAAAGCAATTATCCTCTGATAAATAATGAATTTTTTAAAAAAGTATAACTGAAAGCAGTTCCACAGATGTGTGGTGTATATTTGGGTGTGGGGAAGCAGGACAAGAGTAGAAAAATAAAGTCTGGGGCCACATCTTGGGGGCAGGGAACTGTGCAATGTGCTGAAATACCAGACTTGTAGTCTGGGTGATGGAGACGCATCCAAGGTTTCCCAGAAGAGTGACGCAGTCAGAGCTAAGCTAAAGAAGACCTCTCTGAGGATAGTGCAGAAAAAGAAACTATTTAAATGGCCGAGGAAGAAGCCACAGGGCAGTAAACAGCAAAAATGAAGAGAACAGGGAATGGCAGCTAAAGTCAAGGGTATATATGCAGGTAAAGAAATTTAAACTGTCATTTTCCCCGCCAACCACGGTTACTTATTGCTCTCTAGACCTGTCCTTTAAGAGGAAATGTGAGAATCTGGTCTTTAACAAACATTTAGATTATTTTCTCAACCCACCACAATTTTAGATGAGTTTTTAGCGGTGATTTGTCATGTCAGCCCAGTAAAGCTTACTCTAGTGTTCTAACTCATCTTCATTTGTAAAACAAACTTTTAAAATGTGATAATATGGAGCAGCAATCACTATTTTTGCCTTCCACAACCAAAATAATTTAGGCTAAGATAAAATACTTGCAACTCAGGGCAGCCACAACACTTAGACAAATTAGAGCTCTCCAGAGAAGCTAAACAGGGAGTTGTTTTCTCTTATCAAGCAGGGGCGGAGAAGGCAATGGCACCCTACTCCAGTACTCTTGCCTGGAAAATCCCATGGACGGAGGAGCCTGAAAGGCTACAGTCCATGGGGTCTCGAAGAGTCGGACACGACTGAGCGACTTCACTTTCACTTTTCACTTTTATGCATTGGAGAAGGAAATGGCAACCCACTCCAGTGATCTTGCCTGGAGAATCCCAGGGATGGGGGAGCCTGGTGGGCTGCCGTCTATGGGGTTGCACAGAGTCGGACACGACTGACTCGACTTAGCAGCAGCAGCAGCAGCATAAAGCAGGGGAGAGAGCAGTGAAGATCTACACTATGCAGCCAATGTGCATTTCCATTTCCTTTTGGGTCAGGCACCTCTGAAACCATTCTATAGCTGTTTCCAAGTAGCCCCTTTCCAGGTTGAAGGTGTAAACTTGTGTTCTGCAGGCATGCCTTAGTCAAGTCTTCTTAAACAAGAACAATGGCTAGGACAGAGCAGTACCTATCTAGTTCTGGCTCCACCACTAAATATATGATCTGAATTCATTACTTCCCTCATCCATCAGTGATGAGATGAAGTGCTGGACTCCAGGACCTCTGAGGTTTCTTCTGGCTCTAAAACTGTCATTTTCTGTTGATGCCCTTGGACCCTTTCAGTTCAGTTCAGTCACTCAGTCGTGTCCGACTCTTTGCGACCCCATGAATCACATTACCACAGGCCTCCCTGTCCATCACCATCTTCCAGAGTTCACTCAAACTCACGTCCATTGAGTTGGTAATGCCATCCAGCCATCTCATTCTCTGTCGTCCCGTTCTCCTCCTGCCCCCAATCCCTCCCAGCATCAGGGTCTTTTCCAATGAGTCAGCTCTTTGCATCAGGTGGCCAAAGTACTGGAGTTTCAGCTTCAGCATCAGTCCTTCCAATGAACACCCAGGACTGATCTCCTTTAGGATGGACTGGTTGGATCTCCTTGCAGTCCAAGGGACTCTCAAGAGTCTTCTCCAACACCATAGTTCAAAAGCATCGATTCTTTGGCGATCAGCTTTCTTCACAGTCCAACTCTGGCATCCACACATGACCACCGGAAAAACCATAGCCTTGACTAGACGACCTTTATTGGCAAAGTAATGTCTCTGCTTTTCAATATGCTATCTAGGTTGGACCCTTTGCCTTCTCCCAAATTCCTTTAACAAGCCCAGAGCAAATACCCAGGAAGTAGAGTATCAACCTTGCTTCCAGAGCCCCCTGTACTAAAATGTTCAGGCTTGAGACCCCCAAACGAGGTCCAATCTGTTGATGGGGACCATCCTTTAAACAAAAACAAACCCCCCCACCCCCCAGCAAAAACAAAAACTCAAACTCCTTGGAAGAGAGACGCTAAGGACTGGAACAGAGAATCATGACAATAATTGCCACAAACTGACTACAACACAAAATTTTTAAAATCCAATGCTCCTTGGGACTTTTTTAGTAATAAAAAAATTATAAAATAACTCTAAACAATGACAAACTACTTGTGATTGCCCAAAAGGTACAACATGCTTTAAAAATTGCATGAGAGATTTCCTGGCAGTCCAGTGGTTAAGACTCCACATGCTGCCAATGCAGGGACTGCATGCTTGATCTCTACTGAGAGAACTAAAATCCCACATGCCACTTGACACAGCCAAAGATTTAAAACTGTGTGAAAACAGACCCTTTTTGGGGAGTATTTTCTTCCTTGATTAGAAACAGGGACAAAAGAGAGCTCCCTTAAGAGCTCTTTACTAGTTCGTACCTGACACCTTACCAAAATAACACTTACCTATATACTGATATCAACTGAGAACAGGTGATCATTCAGGACACAAAAATAAGAAGGGAGTTATTTCACCTTTCAGATTTCAATTTCTACCTCTGTAGTAACTAAATTATTTAGTTGATTACTAAGGTCATTTTGTTTCTAAATGCTATACTCATATGTCAGTTTGTCTCCCTATCCCTAGGAGGGCTGGATCTCAGGTCAATATTTGAGTCCAGCTATATACCCCACGTCTCCCAACTATACTCCAGTACTTTCGCCACCTCATGCCAAGAGTTGACTCATTGGAAAAGACTGATGCTGGGAGGGATTGGGGGCAGGAGGAGAAGGGGACGACAGAGGATGAGATGGCTGGATGGCATCACAGACTCGATGAACTTGAGTCTGAATGAACTCTGGCAGTTGGTGATGGACAGGGAGGCCTGGCGTGCTGCGATTCATGGGGTCGCAAAGAGTCGGACACGACTGAGCGACTGTACTGAACTGAACTGACACCCTACGTCGGCTTCCCTGGTGGCTCAGACGGTAAAGAATCTGCTTTCAATGCAGGACACCCAGGTTCGATCCCTGGGTTGGGAAAATCCCTGGAGAAGGGAATGCCAACCCACTCCAGTATTTTTGCCTGGAGAGTTCCATGGACAGAGGAGCCTGGCGGGCTCCAACCCATGGAGTCGCAAAGAGTCGGACACGACTGAGCGACTAACACACACATACACACATACACACGCCAGGTATTGTGCTAAAAGCGCTGGGAATACAGCCATCAACAACAAAAAAGAAGCCGCGCGACACGAATATGCTCGGGGGGTGGGGGATGGAGTGCTGGTTCTAATGTAACAGGTAAACTTCCTAAAAGAACTGGCATCCTGGTTTGGCTTTGGCGTAACATGGAAAAAATTTCAAAATTAAAAAAGGCATTCAACCAGGGGCAAATTCAACAAACTTCTGGGCCCTAAAGCAGGCAGATTTCCTAACCCTGGGAGCTACGGGTGAAATTAACTAATCAATAAAGAAGTTCCACAGCGCCAGCTGCCGCGTCTGGGCCACACGCGCCGAACTAGTTCAGACCTGGAGGGAAACGTGTAAAACCAAAATGGAGGAGGGGCTCCGGCAGAGTCAGATCCGGAGCGAAAACCTCGTGGCTCTCCTCTCATGGCGCCAACCAGCCTTCCTGCTCCGCTCTCCCCAACCCTAGGAGGCATCATCTCGCCTAGCCAGACCCAGCGCGCAGCACCCATGTCTCGCAGGCTCCCCTTGAGTCCGTGCGCCGAATCAACTTGGAGATTGTTAAACAGTAGGGGAAACAAGTAGCCACCTTAAAGGAAGGGGAGCAAAGAAAGAAACATCTGTGAGGACTCCACCCTTCTCCACCTGCAGAAAAAGCCGGGGGTAAAGCTACGAAAAGCATATCCCTAGCTTTGCTGATAAAACAATAAAGCAGGCTGCTAGAAGGGTCAGACACCCAGAGGATGACCACTTTCCGCGGATCCAAGACGCCTACGGCCCCAGACATCTAAGAGCCCGGGGCCAGTACAACTTTCTCATTGAAGATGACCGCGTTTCCTCTTAAAACCAGAGAGGGAGAGAAAGAGAAAAGCCCTTGGTATGATCATTACACTGATGTCACCTTGCTTATTTGGCTCTCAGGATTTTTCCCGGAAACCCCTGCAATCCCCGGCCCCGGCATCCAGTCCAAGCGGGGCTCCTCTTCTTCCCCTGGACGCTGCCTCGTGCTTTCTCGCAGCCCTCCGGATAGGGCTACGCGGCTCGCTCCGCCCTTGGCACCGGGGCTGCGCCGCTGGGCGAGCGCATCAACGCCAGGACAGGGGAAGACGGGTGTACCGGGGGTTCGTAGAGGACCCTGCTTAAAGCCCTCTCCCCCACGTCGGACTTGCAAAACAATAAGCATCCGTTTTCTCTGCCCCTCCCCCACAGGACCCCGGCCACGAGTCACTGCCGCCCGGGGAGCGTGCCAGCCCTGCGATCGGTAGCCGGGGTACCTCTGGAACCTCGGGTGGCCCGAGTCCCCACCCGCCCGTCCCCCGCAGCGGCGCCCGTAGTCCGCGCAGGGAGGTCTCGGCACTGGAGCGCTGCCAGGAGCGGAGGCGCGCGGGCCACGCGGTGGCTGCAGCAACTGACACGGCCCGCGGCCGCCGGCCACACGCGCCGCCGCGGGGCCGGGACCCGGGAGGTGACCTGAAAGGAGGGGGAGAGAGCGCGGCCCCGGGGCCCCGCTGTACCTTGCCGCTGGCCGTGCCCCCGCTGACGCCGATCAGGAAGGGCTCGCCGCCGTTGGGCTGCTGGTGGTTTTGCAGGGTCTGCTCGCTGTCCCCGGCCATGGCTCGCGCGGCCCCTCCTCCCGCTGCCTGTGCGAACCGACGCACGCTCCCCGCCCGCGCCCGCGCCGGGCTCCCTCTGCTTCCCGCAGCCGCCACTGGGCGCTGCCCAGGCCAAGGCTGCCGCCGCTCCCAGCTCGGAGCCCGGTGCTGCCTTTCCCTAAGGAGCGCAGAGCCTTCCTCTGCCCGCTGCGGCCGTCCCGGTTTACATCCCAGGCAGAGGTCAGCGTGATGCTGCTGCTCCAATCCGGGCGGGCAGCGCACTGCTATTCGCCGAGGCGGCGGCGGCGAGGCGTCTGGCCCCCGCCTCCGCCCCTCCCGGGCCCCGCCGCCACCGCCCGAGGTCTCTAGGAAAGGTGTGAGCCCGACCCTCCTTCCTACCCACCCGGTTAACCCTATCAGCGAAGACGGCCTGCCGAGGACCAAAGGAGAAGAAAGGAGCCTTCTGCGTGTTTTAATTGGGTATGCCCCCACCTATTTCAAAAGGGATAAAAAGCTAAAAGGGCAGATCAAATAATAGAGAGGATGCCTCAGGTTTGAGAAGCAAAATCAGAACAAGCTTGAAAGAGTAAGATGAAACAAAGGGTTAATGTCATTTATCCATTGTCCAGACTAAAAACTTGTGTTCCGAAAATGAAAATTTTTCCCCCTCCCGTTTGCCAAAATAATATTTCAGCCTCTGGCTTTAAATATTTCCTCTTTTGGGAATCTCCAAACACCATCCTCTAACTTAACAGGCGACTTTCTGTAGCCCTTCTTCCGAAAGAAAGATAATTTGAGGGGGCTCTGAGGAACGCCCTCCCTCCCGACATCAATGCCCTTTCTAACCATAGTTTGAAATCCCAAACACGGAGGTTCCTGTGGAGTTAGGGCTGTGGAAGCGTTAAAACAATGCATGTCGATTTATTAGTACCTTTAAGTGAACCGGTTTAGGTGGGCAATTAGGTACTTGGTTACAAAAGACAGTAGCTGCTGGTGACCAAGAGTGGGGCCACCTCTGGAACCAGATTTCTGTATTAGCTGCAGTTCCCTGAGCAAGTCACTCAATCTCCCTTGCTCAATGTTCTCATCTGTTAAATGGGAATAATGGCAATTACATGCTAGGATTATTGTATTAAAATGAACTTTTATATTTAAAGTGTTTAACAGAGGGCCTGACACAGGTGCAAGCCTTTCTATAAAGGTGCTGTGAGAAAAGGCCCCAAAAGGGCTGAAACTGGACAAAGAGCCTTTGCTGAAGCACAGGAAAGAGAGAGAGGACTAGACTAGCCAGTTCCAACCTCTGCTCCCTTGAACCCAGGACTGGCATCAGTGAGCTCCAGGCCCTACCATCTAAAGAAGAACTCAAGTCTATTGCATTCTCTTTCAAAACTTAGTAAATTATCTTAAATTCAGAATTACTTTGAAAAAATTACTAAAGAAAATTAAGAGTATTAGAAAAAAACATACTCTTTTCACTTTTTAAATATTTCAGGTTACCATCCCCAACCAAACTCCACAGAAGCTCAGACAAGAAACTAACCTGGGGAGAGCAGCTTCCTGGAACCCAGAGGCAGGCATTTGAGAGAGGTTAGCCTTATCAGATTGCTGAGGGGTGGGTGGGTTTTGGCTGATTTGTAAATCTGCTTCTTCTCCTACAAGTTCTTCCCTTAGTGAAAAGATAATGATCTTTTAGGATTATGGCAGAGCTTTTCAGAGGCAAGAAAGGCCAACTGAAATTTGGAACTTGATGGACTCATAGCTAAGGGGATATTAGGTAATTGAGAGAAAGAAGAATAATAAAACAATGCCACATTCTCCATGAACTTTTCCCAAATTCCCATCTTCTTTATCATTCCAATAACTTTTTTCTACAACATTTTAATCATAAAAATTTTCAAACTTAAAGTTGAAAGATTTTACAGTAAAGACTGATATAGCCACCACCTAGATTCTCCTGTTAACATTGTATTATACTTGCTTTATCACATCTATACATTGTACCTTTTGTTTCCCTTTCTTAAGTGACTTACTACAAACTGGTTTACACATTTCTTGCTTTGTTTGTCTGTCTTTATTTTCTATCCTAGCACCTAAAACAGTTTCTGACACATAGCCTTAGGGAGTAAAGAGACACCATACTTCATTTCTACATTCTTAAGGCCCACAGAACAGAATAACTGCGGGTAGGAGGCACTCACACAATACATGTTTGTTGAGTACTGGATGAATGAATGAACAAATATGAAAGAGGTAAGAAAATGTGCTGTGCTGTACTTAGTCGCTCGGTTGTGTCCGACTCTTTGTGACCCCATGGACCCCAGGAGCCTGTCAGGCTCCTCTGTCCATGGGGATTCTCCAAGCAAGAATACTGGAGTGGATTGCCATGCCCTCCTCCAGGGGATCTTCCCAACCCAGGGGTCGAACCCAGGTCTCCCACATTGCAGACAGATTTTTTACCAGCTGAACTACCAGGGAAGCCCAAATACCAACAAGTAAATATCACTTCCACCATTTTGGAAGAAAATGTGGTTTTCCCTAGATTGCATTTATGTGGTTACTATTATTTCTGAATGTTCTGTTTTCCTGTCATTCCAAGTAACTGTCTACCTCTAATCCTAGTATGTGCATCTGTTAACTAGTGGAACTAACTCCTTAACTGAGCTAACTCATTACACTTATCTGCACCCTGTTTAATAATAATAATATTTGACATGAGTTAATATACATAAAAGTGCTCTGAAAAAAACAAAAGCTATCTATAAAGGCCTAATCCAGCTGCTCTCTGCACTCCCTGTTTTCACTTTGCTATTTTCTTTTTTTCTGTTTGTCCCTAGGGCAGGCTCACCTACACAGAAGGAAGTTCCCCTGTCCATTTAAATTATTAAAAATATTCTCAGCACTGGTGACCTCAACAAGGACTTCTGCATCTTTGCTTTCTATAAAGCAAGGTAGGCTGTCTGTGCTATTCCCTGTGCTGTGTCATCCTCTCTCGGGAGCCTGGTCACCAAATCCCACAGCTTAGGATGTTCAAATCACGTTTGAGCCTCCTGCAGCAATTACACTGCAGATTCTGGATTAAGTGATTTCCAGATGCCCTCCTTCCCCTCCCACTAAGAAGAAAAAAAAAAAAAAAATCAAATGTTTTCAATAAAATCCAGAGCTAGAACAGATGCACAGGAATACATTTTCTTGGTATCTGTGAGAATTTTCTCATACGTACAGAGATTCAGTCTGATCAAGTTCTGGCCTAGTTAACATTTGGGAATGAAATCAGCATGAATGTGCAACTACAGCTGTAGCTAAAGAAGAAGAAAAGAACTTGCTACTGACAGTCCTTTGCCTCCCTTATATCCTTAGCTACAGTTCTGAGCTAGACAAGCAACCTTACATTTTGCCTCCAATTGACAAATGCTACCACCAGGTGCTTCACACACCATAGCTGGTTCTCTAATTGCTTATCACATTTCCCAACCAGAAAAAAATGTTCTCACACTTCAGTATGTCTTCTGCAGCATGTTAGTTCCCTGTTATGCCTTTCTATTTACCTCCTATCTTTTATTAATCAGCAATTACTTTGACAGGTCATAAGTACTGTTCTAAGATGACCAGATGATATGAAAGCTCCCCAATATCTGGCTTTGTAATCTTTAGTTCAGTTCAGTCGCTCAGTTGTGTCCAGCTCTTTGCGACCCCATGGACTGCAGCATGCTAGGCTTCCCTGTCCATCACCAAATCCCAGAGCTTGCTCAAACTCATGGCCACCAAGTCAGTGATGCCATCCAACCATCCTATCGTCTGTGATCTTAATCAGTCACATTCTCAGATAGATACTGTTAGGCTGCAGGACATAGCAGTCTTAGAGCAGCATCAGCAGCCTCTGAAGGCAAATCCATGGTCCCCACCCCAGAAGTAGTAAACCTGAAACTTCGTGGGCCAGGCAATTTGTCTTTCTTAAACTGTACACATAATTCAAGTGCTTACCAAAGTTTGAGCACTCCTGATTTAGTGGAAAGAAGACAGTGTGAGCTCTAGTTAGAAAAGCGCAGTTTACATCCTTGCTTTGTTACTTACTCATTTTATAACCTTTAGCAAGTTACCTTCTACACACCTCAGTTTCTTTAACTGTTAAATGGTACCTGGCTCATAGGATGGTTGTAAAAAATAATAAAAATATTATCAGTATACATATAATGATTGTTAAGTATCATTTCTCTTTCCCTCCTATTTCTGTCACAAGTCTCTAACTATTGCAAGAGTCACACCATTAGAGATTAGGCGTTCCAAAGGTAAGGACTTCTAATCCCTGTGGACACTTTAAACTCAAATGAAAAAGATAATGTCCAAAATAAGTAACTCTACATGTAGTGCTTGCCTGCAGTTGGAGAAGTTGGGGATAAATGGAGAGTGGCGGCTAATGGGTCTGGGATCTCTTTTTAGAGTAAAGGGAATGTTCTGAAATTGTCTGGTGGTTGTGCAACTTTTGCATAAGAACCTTTTAATCATATAAGATGGTGAATTATATGGTATGTAAGTTGTATCTCAGTAGAGCAATTTCAAAAAATAGGTCTCAACCTGCAGTCTAGGAGGGGAAAGAAGTTTTGCAGAATTGGTAACAGAAATAACAAAGGCACAGGGGAAAAAAAAGACAGAACTAAAAAGACAATGTTAGGGGATTTTGTAACCTAAAAAACAGTGCCCAGATGCAAGTCATTAATTTTTTTATATTCAGTATACTGATTTTTGCACATATGCCCTTCCCCTTCCTCAGAAAGATAATAGTCGTACAAGGGCCCTTAAACTTTAGTTGGCCTAACTTCAGAAATCCCACATGTCCCTAGAACTCTTCCCAGACTTTGAAAAAGTTAACATACAAATTTTAGTCCTATAGCGATTTATTTTCTCTCCCTACCTTATAACATGATTTGTTAGTGTGATTCTATGAAAATAAAGTCAGTTCAGTTGTCTTGCCCAGCAAGCTTGCAGCATCCTTGTTTTGTTCACACTGTGTTCTAAGCCATTTACCTTTATTCTGTTCCCAGTTCTTATCCCAGACCTGTATCTGACCCTGTGCTTCTTTGCCTATCACCAGACCACCTTGCCCATCCCACTTTTCTGCAGTGACTTCCTTCACCTTCCTCAATTAGCTCCGAGGTCACTTTCTCTGTAAATAGTCTACTTCTACCCCTCCCCCTTCACCCTAGGGCTGATGCTTTGTCCATTACACCATAATGGACATTATGGTTGGTGATGTACAGTGCTGGGACTAGGGTGACACAAGGGTGTCAAAATGCAAGGAGGCTCTGACTCTCGGATGGAGCAAGTGCTAGAGTAGCTGTGCTGTGCTTAGTCGCTCAGTCGTGTCCAACTCTCTGCAGCCCCGTGGACTGCAGCCCACCAGGCTGCTCTGTCCATGGGGATTCTCCAGGCAAGAATACTGGAGTGGGTTGCCATGCCTTCCTCCAGGAGATCTTCCCGACTCAGGGATCAAACCCGGGTCTCCTGCATTGCGGGCAGATTCTTTCCTGTCTTGAGCCACCAGGGAAGCTAGTGTAGGGTGGGCCTTAAAAAGGAGTCTTCCATATGTGTTTGTTCTAAATGTCTTCTTTGTCTCTCTCTAGTCCCAGCCCTAGTAACTGTCAACAGGAGAAGCAGAAGATGGTACAGCTGATGGCATCAATCTCAGAGGAGTAGCTACATTTAGACTGGTGGCCACGGATGGCAGGTCTGACTGTCCTGGAGGTGATGCTGAGGTGCCAGTTTGTGTTGGAGGCTAAATGAGATTGCAGATTTAGCAGATTAGTTTTTGCTCGGTGTTCAAATGGTATGTTGCTGAAAAGTTACTTCGGTATCTCAAAGCAAACTCTCCCCAGATCATTAGGAGAGAAAATTAATTCAACTCTGCTTCATAATGAAATTACAGCTGTTCCTGGTGGCAGAGAGGCCTAAAGGTTTGAGTGATAGAACCTAGTGTTTCAGAAATATTTTTAGTCAGAGACTGAGAAAACTAAAAAAAGCAACAGATTCCCCAGGCACACACACACACACTCACAAGTAGAATTTTGAGTGTAATTTACTTAGGTCTGACACAGCCTGCTGGCCAGGGGAGGTGGTGGGAGTAAGGGCAGCTTCAGAGGAGAGCACCCACTGCCAGCAGAATGGAAGTGTTAGCTCTTTTTAAGGAATCTGGGTCACCTCTGCCAGCACAGAGGGCCCAGGGGCATGGTGTTTGCAAAGACAGTATCCTCAAAGGCACCTATCCAGATGTCCCCACCCATATCTTAGGATCTTAGGTGTTTACCACCAAGACCCTGACATCTTTCTACCGGTCCTGCCTTGGCTGACCAACACAAGCTCAGTTTTGAGCTCTAAGCCTGTATTCAGCCGGCTGAAATGACATGCACTATCCCAACTTGCTGGCAGTAGGGACATTAATTAGCTGGGGCTCTTGGTCAGTTATGTTGCTTGCAGGCTGAGTTCTTTGAGGTGCTTCTCGTGGTCACCATATATGGAGAGCAAAGTCTTAAAATCTCTGATTAAAATTGTTGAATTATCAATTTTCCCTTTCAGTTACGTCACTTTTTGCTGCATGTATTTTAGGACTCTTTTGTTAAGTATGTATACATTTATGAGGGGTCAGCTCCATTATGAAATGTCCCTGCTTATCTCTCAGAATATTCTATGTCCTAAAGCCAATTCTGTCTGACATTAATAAGCCACTCCGCCTCTCTTATGATTACTGATTGCATGGTATATCGGTTTCCATCTTTTAACTTATTTGTATCTGTGAATCTAACGTGTATGTCTTATGAACTGTATATACTTGGATCTTGCTTTTTTATATAGCCTGACAATCTGTAGTAGATCTAACAGTATAGTATAATAAGTCTGCTAGTAACATCTCCTCTCAGTTTTTGCTTATCTGGTAATATCTTTATTTCAATTTCCTTTTCAAAGAATGGTTTTATTGGATATAGAATTCTTGGTTAAGAGCATGGTACTTTGTCCCTGGCCCTTTTAATATGTCATTCTACTGTCTTTCTGGACTTCATTATTTCTAGTGAGAACTTAGCTATTAATTGTTGTCCCCCTAAATATGATGAGTCATTTTCCCTTGCTGCTTTCAAGATTTTTCTCTTTGCCTTTGGTTTTCAGAAATTTGCCTCATGTCGAGGTGTGGTTCTCTTTTATCCTGTTGAAATTTCATTGAGTTTTAGGATTTGTAAGTTAAGGTTTTTCATGAAATTTCGGATGTTTTTTGGCCAGTTTCTTGAAAATATGTTTTCTTCTCCTTTCTCCCTCCCCATTTTGGGACTCCCATTAAAGCTGGAATACTTGACTCCACGGTTTCCAAGACTCTGTTTAATTTGCTTCAATCCTCTTTTTTCTCTGTCCTTAGGTGTGGACAATTTCTATTAGTCTGTCTTCAACTTCACCAATTATTTCTCCTGTCATCTCCGATCTGCTGTTGAAACCATGTAATGAATTTTTCATTTGAGTTATTATACTTTTCAAATCTAGGATTTCCATTTGGTTCTTCTTAATACTATTTTCCTATTGAGATTTGCTTTGTGTTGATTCATTGTTAGCATTTCTAAAGTTATTTGAACAAATTTATAATGGCTGCCTTGGAGTGTTTCTCTGCTAAAAGTAAAAGCTGGGTCTGTTCCTAGTTTCTTCTTTTTTTTTTGTTTGTTTTTCTTGTATATGCGTATAACTTTCCTAGGTCTTTTTGCATGTCTAGTAATTTTTTATTTTAAAAAACTGGAAATTTTAGATAATATATTTTAGCTACTCTGAGTTCCATTTTATATTTCTGATGGTTATTGGATTTTTCATTTTTTGTTTAATAAGATGCTTAAACTGCAGACTCCATTTCCCTGATGTACAGCCTCCTGTCTCTGCTGTTATATTTATTTTTAATTAATTAGTTTTTTTCTTTTGGCCTAACCCTGTGGCATGTGAGATCTTAGTTCCCTGACCAGGGATCGAACCCACACTTCATGCATTGGAAGACACAGTCTTAACCACTGTGCCGCTGGGAAAGTCCTTCTGCTGTTTTATTTTTGCTTGTTAGTTTGCTGTGTTTGCTCAGCCTGGCTCCCTAGTGATTTCCTCTATGACTAATTGCTTAGTGGTCAGTCAATGCTTTGGGCAAAGGTTGTACTCAAATACCTTGAGCCAGTTAGGCTCTGCTGATTGATATGTGTGGATTATGGAATGCATTCAAAGCTTCAGCCTGTACTCAAGTCTCCCTCATCTTTTAGTTTTTGCTGGATTCTCCAAGGTCTGTTGGATCTCTTCTATACATGTGTAGTGTCCCAGTCAGCCTAGAGGGTGAGCAGCTTATCTCAGCTCTTCTATCCCTGCTTCAATTCCAGGATTGCCCTGTTAAATTTCTGGCTGCTTCACCACTTGCTCCGAACCTGAACCTTATCTTCAAGCTGCAGGGATGCTTGAAGCATTTTCCCTTGTGTCCAACTAAAGTGAAAGTGAAGTCGCTCAGTCGTGTCCGACTCTTTGCGACCCCATGGACTGTAGCCTACCAGGCTCCTCCGTCTATGGGATTCTCCAGGCAAGAGTACTGAAGAGGGTTGCCATTTCCTTCTCCAGGGGATCTTCCCGACCCAAGGGTCAAACCCAAGTATCCCGCATAGCAGGCAGATGCTTTACTTTCTGAGCCACCAGGGAAGCCCTGACTGAGTCCAGCTAAGTCCACTACTTGTTACTGGTGAGGTTTGTAGGACTGTGGTCCCTACACTGAATAGGGTCTGACTCCTCTTGCCAATATGAGATTCTCTTGCAAAATTGAAAACTGTCCAGTGAAATAAAACACAGCAAGATAAAATTCCAGGCTCTGAAACTTTATTCAGGGAATTCTACCAAACATTCAAAGGAGAGTTAACACCAAGATTTCACAGACTACCAAAGAGAAAAAAAAAGATGGAACATTTAACAATTCATTTTATGTGACCAGCAAGAAATTTAACACCAAAACCTGACAACACAGGACAAGAATGGAAAATTAAAGGGTTTTTGTATAAGCATATAGTCTCTCCTATAAGCATAGTAAGTAAAAATCCTAAATAAAAATCACAATTTTAAATATGCATGCTATGCTAAGTTGCTTCAGTTGTGTCTGACTCTGTAAGACCCTGTGGACTGTAGCCCTCCAGGCTCCTCCGTCCATGGGATTCTCCAGGCAAGAATACTGGAGCGGGTCGCCATGCCCTCCTTCAGGGGATCTTCCTGACCCAGGGATCGAACCTTGTGTCTCTTAATGTCTCCTGCACTGGCAGGCACTAGCGCCACCTGGGAAGCCCAATTTTAAATATATCAACACATAAAAGAATAGTCTATCACAAACAAGGTTTATTTTAAAAATGTAAGGTTAGTTTAATATTGGAAAAATCTATACCTTCAATGTTCTAGATCTGGCTCAAAAACGATGTGCAGAGAGCAGTGTATATTTAGATATGGATAAATCCTGCAATAAGAAGAGTTAGTGTCCTTCATTACCTATCTCTGTGAAATGAACTCTTTCTTTAATATCCTGCAGCAGTATTTCCCAAAATATGTGCCTTGGAACAGTGGTTTTGGGAGGAAAAGAGGTGTTGGAAACAAGTAAGTTTGGAAAAACCTGTGTACTATCCTCTGTTCCCACTTTAACTTCTAGGCGGGAGTGACAGGGCACATTAGCATATTAAACACCCTGAGAAATACTGCAATAAAGAAACTCACTTATGTTTGTTGAAGCCAGTGCTTTACCAAAGTGCAGAATCCTTTTCTTGGTATGCCTATTACTAAAAGGCAGAGCCAATATTTTGTGGAGCTCCAAGTGCTAGTAACCAAGAGTCCACACAGCAAATTATCTCTTACAAAGAACAGTATTTTGCTAGCTTGAAAGAGGCTGTAAGAGACCTATTCACACTAAGAAAGATATCTATTTACTTCAGCTATTAGATATCACATATTTAATGTTATTAATATTTATTATAATTGTTTTCTAGCTTAGGTGATAGATGTTTAGTGTATAAAAATCAATGAAGAAAATTTTTATATAGAATACTGAAGTTCTCTTTAATTACTCCCTTAGAGATAATTGTTATTATCAGTTTAGTGTTATTATTCAGTTTTTAATATTCATATTTTTTGCAAAGCTTTTTTTAGAATAATTGCCCACTAGCAGAAGAGTTCATCAGTTTCTGCTAATGAAAAATAGACATATCAATACCTCTAAGCTTTCAAATAAATATGAAAATATCAGAGTTTTTAAAAATATGTACAAGGGACTTCTCTGGTGGTCCAGTGATTAAGAATCTGCCTTGAGATGTGGGGAACCCAGGTTTGATCCCTGGTCTCAGAACTAAGATCCCACATGCTGCAGAGCAACTAAGCCTGCACACCGCAACTGTAGGAGGCCACGCTCCACAACGAAGGATCCTGCACGATGCAGTCAAGATCCCACATGCCACAACTGAGACCTGATGCAGCCAGATGTATATATATATATACACAAAATATGCATGAAAGAGTACTAAAGTACAGGGACTTCCCTGGTGATCCAGCAGCTAAGACTCCACACTCCCAACGTATGGGGCCCAGGTTCTATTCCTGGTTGAGGAACGAGATCCCACATGCCAAAATGAAAATTGAAGATCTTGCATGCCACAACTAAGACCCAGTACAGCCAAACAAATAACACTAAATATTTTAAAATGTTAAATGTAAAAGGGAAGATAAAAGAAGGAAAAAACCCTCAGGAGAGGAAAGCTGAACACTATGACATCTGATTAACTTTAAGGAAGACGTGGAACACACCAAAGATGGGAAACAAACTGGGATAATTTATTTCTTTTTGGATACACAAAACACATTTTTGAATGTTCCGACAGTTTCATAACAAACAGTTTTCACTATGGCTATTATAAATCAAGGCATACTTACACAGGAAAGTATTCACAGACATAAAATTAGTTTAGCAGACAAGAGAAAATGGATAAAAGACATGAGTAGTTGACAGTTATGACTGATGGAGAGAAGGTGTCTCTCATTCACAATAATCCAGGATTTGGAATGAAATGAAGGTCAACAGAGGAAGAACTCCAAGTCAGTGTCAGCCTGTTGGCAGCTGGAGCGCCACTGTCGCCAAGGGAGACAACTAGGCACTCACTGTCCCTTCTCCATTGGTGACGTTTCCAGGGATCAGGTGGGAGTTGAAATGACAAGAGAAAGGGTTTTGTAAATAAGGCCATAGGAATTATCACACTGCTCAGTCTTCTGGATCATCTGATTCATCGCCACCTCTGACAGTGTCACCCAGGCCTATTCTGTGGAAGGGTCTCATTTTCTTCTGTATTGCAACTTCCAAAGTTTCAGGTCCAGTCCACACAATTATTTTCCTTTAACCTCTCAGGCTGAAATATCAGAACATTTATATCCTATTCTTCCAGTTGTCAGATTAGTTTCATGTCCTCCTGCGGTTCTTCTCCAGCTTTAGCGTATCTTTCCTCTGGTGTGGACACAGAGCTATGTACAGTATTCTGGATGAGAACTCTTCTGTTTCTTTTACAATGCCCTTCCTAATGACCTCACATTGGTGTTGCTCTCTGTGGCTAAAGAACCATGCTAATCTGGACTACCATGTTCAAAGAACAAAAGGATTGCCTATGACACCCCACTGGCTTGCTTGCCTTGGTTTAGGCGGAAAAGAGATCTAGACCAACAAGTCAGGAGACCTGGCACACAGTCTGGTATTACCAGTAATGAGCTATGTCACCTTGTAAGTTATTTAAATTTTATTGCTTATCATTTATTCACATATAAAATGAAAGGATTGACTTTTAGATGCTCTTTAGTTCCCTCCCAGCTCTGAATTTATATAATTATGATATGTAGCTTGAGCTTCCCTGGTGGCTCAGATGGTAAAGCGTCTGCCTGCAGTGCGGGAGGCCCGGGTTTGATCCTTGGGTTGGGAAGATCCCCTGGAGAAGGAAATGGCAACCCACTCCAGTACTCTTGCCTGGAAAATCCCACGGACTGAGGAGCCTGGTGGGCTACAGTCCTTGGGCTCGAAAAGAATCGGACACAACTGAGGGAGCTTATCTACCATTATTCTCTACATTGTTACACCTCATAGGAATTTTTAGTAGTATATTTGTATCTTGGCATTTCACGTACTGCAGTTGGCTATACTACAAATGTAAATATCTCACCTTAAAACCTCAAATCTTAAAAAAAAAAAAAAAACTCAAATCTTAATGAAACATATACCTCTGCATCAGTGTGTAAGGAACCATATCCATAGTGCATTTCAAAACCCCAACCTTTTATTTTCTTGTTCTAAATCACAATTCTAATGGCCATCATCAAAAAATCTACAAACAATAAATGCTGGAGAGTGTGTGGAAAAGACTTACACTGTTTGTGGGAATGTAAATTGGTTCAGCCACTATGGAGAACAGTATGGAGGTTCCTTAAAAAAACAAAAATAAGCTGTCATATAATGCACTCCTGGGCATATATCTGGAGAAAACCATAATTCAAAAAGATATATGCACCCCAGTGTTCACTGCAGCACTACTTCCAATAGCCTGGACATGGAAGCAACCTCAATGTCCATCAACAGTGGAGTGGATACAAAAGATGTAATACAGATATACAATGGAATATTACTCAAGTCATAAAAAGGGGAATGAAATTGGGTCATTTGCAGAGGTGGTGGATGGATCTAGAGAGTGTCATACATAGTGAAGTAAGCCAGATAAAGACAACTATCATCTGATACTGCTTATATGTGGAATCTAAAAAAAATTATGGTTATGGTGGGGAGGAGGGAAGTGGAGAGATAAATTGAGAGATCAGGACTGACATATACACATTCAGTTCAGTCACTCAGTCGTGTCCAACTCTTTGCAATCCCACAGACTGCAGCATGCCAGGCTTCCCCGTCCATCACGATCTCCCAGAGCTTGCTCAAACTCATGTCCATCGAGTTGGTGATGCCATCCAACCATCTCATCCTCTGTTGTCCCCTTCTCCTCCTGCCTTCAATCTTTTCCAGCATCAGGGTCTTTTCCAATGAGTCAGTTCTGTGCCAAAGTATTGGAGCTTCAGCTTCAGCATCAGAACTAAAGAGCCTCTTTATGAAAGTGAAAGAAGAGAGTGAAAAAGTTAGCTTAAAATTCAATACTCAAAAAACTAAGATCAGGGCATCCAATCCCATAGCAAATAAATGGAGAAACAATGGAAACAGTAAGAGTCTTTATTTTGGAGGGCTCCAAAATCACTGCAGATGGTGACTGCAGCTATGAAATTAAAAGACACTTGCTCCTTAGAAGAAAAGGTATGACTAACCTAGACAGCATATTCAAAAGCAGAGACATTACTTTTCCAACAAAGGTCCATCTAGTCAAAGCTATGGTTTTTCCAGTAGTCATGTATAGATGTGAGAGTTGCACTATAAAGAAAGCTAAGCACCAAAGAATTGATGCTTTTGAACTGTGGTATTGGAGAAGACTCTTGAAAGTCCCTTGGACTGCAAAGAGATCAAACCAGTCAGTCCTAAAGGAAATCAGTCCTGAATATTCACTGGAAGGACTGATGCTGAAGCTGAAGCTCCAATACTTTGGCCGCCTGATGTGAAGAATGACTCACTGGAAAAGACCCTGATGCTGGGAAAAATTGAAGGCAGGAGGAGAAGGGGACAACAGAGGATGAGATGGTTGGATGGCATCACCAACTCGATGTACATGAGTTTGAACAAACTCCGGGAGATCGTGATGGATAGGGAAGCCTGGCATGCTGCAGTCCATGCGGTTGCAAAGAGTTGGACATGACTGAGCAACTGAACTGAATAACTGATTCAATCTGCTGTACACCTGAAACTAACCACCCAACGTTGTAAATCAACTGTACTCTAATAAAACGTTTTTTTAAAATCACAACTCCATTCATTTATACATTCTTTTTTTTTTTAATGTTAAGTTCTTGTAATTTGCCAGTAAGACAGATATTATTTCTGTTCTTATTGAGCTTACAATCTAAAGACTGGTACGGGTACTTGAACACGCTATGACAAGAAAATGTGATCCTATGGAAAACACTAGGGAATATTTAGCAGAGACATCTAACCACATCCCAAAGCAACCTCAAGTTTTTAAAATAACCTTTGACTTCACTATTTGAAACTTTGAACATTTAAACAAATTACATCTGCAGCTCTAATTGTTTTTTTTTAAATTACAGATTTATTTGCTCGGTGGCACATGGGATCTTCCTGGATCAGCGATCAAACCAATGTCTCCTGCATTGGCAGGCAGGTTCTTAACCACTGAGCTACCAGGGAAGGCCCCAGTTCTCCTTTATTTAAGATAAAGTAACTTAACTAAAAACATTAGAAATTCTCCTTTCCCTAAAAAAGTACATTCAGACACCTCCATATCAATAACATCTTACAACCCAGGAGAATATTTTCCAAATGGCTTTAATAGTAGCTTATTTATTAGTTGATAAACAACCCTGCAATTTTCCTAAGTTTCTAAGTACTGTGCAAAACTGGCCCGCCATAGGTGAAATAAACCCAATATAATTTATGCATTGTTTACAGAAATGTTTCAGCTGTATTCTACATGGGATGCCCCACAAATGAGTGTAATACATTTGTTACAAAGGAACATAATTGGCCAACACAGACAATAGTCTTTTGTGTATTAAGACCATAAAGCTTCACTGTTGTTATTGTTGAGTATTTTTAATCTTAAATGTAATAGTTTTGACTTTTATTATTTCTCCATTATAAAAGTAATATAGAATTATAGTCAAATTAGAAACTCTTAAGTGAGTATAAAGAAAACAATCACCCTTAAAGTCCCAGTCAGATATAACTCACATTAACAGTTTAGTGTATAACCTGCTACCTGGTTTTTCCCCTCTTTTCTTTACTTTCTAAAAGGGACTTCAACTGTACAAATTTGAAATAATCAAAACTCTTACTTTGTAACACATTCTCATCATTGACTCTCTTCATTATTTATTTAATAAGCTACTAAATATTTGCCACTGTATGCAAGACCTGCAGTGTGCTGTGCTATGCACAGTCGTGTCTGACTCCCTGCAACACCATGGCCTGTAGCCAACCAGGTTCCTCTGTCCATGGGATTTCCCAGGTAAGAATACTGGAGTGGGTTGCCATTTCCTTCTCCAGGGGAATCTTCCTGACCCAGGGATTGAATCTGTGTTTCTGGTGTCTCCTGCCTTGGCAGGCGGATTCTTTACCACTGCACCACCTGGGATATCTAGAATAGAGACAACAAATGACAGGTTATTGTCAATATTCTAGATGTTTTTCTATGCATTATATGTATGTAGAACTTTTTTAAAAGTGGTCCTTTCTAGTCAAGATCTCATCAGTCTAGTATCTACAATTAAGAGACTGAAGTGAGAAGCAAAGATTGTCCTAACACATATTTACCAATGAACTAATAGCATTCAATGTAACCGATAAACATCTGTATCATTTGAAGTACTGAACAGTATTCTACTGCACAAATTTGTTACAATTTATTTAACAGTCTGCTTTTTTAACATTTAGATACTGTTTTTTAAATTAGGTAAGAATATGAAAACACCCTTAAATATACTTCTTGACCCATATCTTGACCCATCTATCTGATTATTTCCTCTAGTTGGATCAAAGGGTATGCACATTTTTAGGGCCTTTGATACAACCTGCTAAATTGCTTTTAAAGTTTAAACTAATTTAGCCTCCAGTGACCTCACTAGGAAAGGAAGGCTCCAGATGCCAGAAGACCTCAGGCAGCTGGAAGTTGGTGGCATAAATACAACAATCAGACCTGAGGATGAGTAGGGCACTGACAAAGTATACTATGCTTTAGGAAGAAATCATATATGCAACATTTAATTTGAATATTTTAGCATATTTTTTAGGTTATATATGCAAGAATACTGTAAAATCCATGATGGAAAAAAAGCCACAGAAACAAAACTTTGTGTGGCCAGAGGTCTAGTTCAGTTCAGTCACTTAGTCATATCCAACTCTTTGCGACCCCATGAATCACAGCACGCCAGGCCTCCCTGTCCATCACCAACTGCCGGAGTTCACTCAAACTCATGTCTATCAAGTCGGTGATGCCATCCAGCCATCTAATCCTCTGTCGTCCCCTTCTGCTCCTGCCCCCAATCCCTCCCAGCATCAGAGTCTTTTCCAATGAGTCAACTCTTTGTATGAGGTGGCCAAAGTACTGGAGTTTCAGCTTCAGCATCAATCCTTCCAATGAACACCAAGGACTGATCTCCTTTAGGATGGACTGGTTGGATCTCCTTGCAGTCCAAGGGACTCTCAAGAGTCTTCTTCAACACCACAGTTCAAAAGCATCAATTCTTCGGCACTCAGCCTTCTTCACAGTCCAACTCTCACGTCCATACATGACCACTGGAAAAACCACAGCCTTGACTAGACGAACCATTGTTGGCAAAGTAATGTCTCTGCTTTTGAATATGCTATCTAGGTTGGTCATAACTTTCCTTCCAAGGAGTAAGCGTCTTTTAATTTCATGGCTGCAGTCACCATCTGCAGTGATTTTGGAGCCTACAAAAATAAAGTCTGACACTGTTTCCACTGTTTCCCTATCTATCTGCCATGAAGTGATAGGACCGGATGTCATGATCTTGGTTTTCTGAATGTTGAGCTTTAAGCCAACTTTATCACTCTTAGTCAACATGGAAATCAGATTGATTATATTCTTTGCAGCCAAAGATGGAGAAGCTCTATACAGTCAGCAAAAACAAGACTGGGAGCTGACTGTGGCTCAGATCATGAACTCCTTATTGCCAAATTCAGACTTAAATTGAAGAAAGTGGGGAAAACCACTAGACCATTCAGATATGATCTAAATCAAATTCCTTATGATTATACACTGGAAGTGAGAAATAGATTTAAGGGACTAGATCTGATAGAGTGCCTGATGAACTTCATGACATTGTATAGGAGACAGGGATCAAGACCATCCCCATGGAAAAGAAACACAAAAAAGCAAAATGGCTGTCTGGGGAGGCCTTACAAATAGCTGTGAAAAGAAGAGAAGTGAAAAGCAAAGGACAAAAGGAAAGATATAAGCATCTGAATGCAGAGTTCCAAAGAATAGCAAGGAAAGATAAAAAAATCTTCCTCAGTGATCAATGCAAAGAAATAGAGGAAAACACCAGAATGGGAAAGACTAGAGATCTCTTCAAGAAAATTAGAGATACCAAGGGAATATTTCATGCAAAGATTGGCTCGATAAAGGACAGAAATGGTATGGACCTAACAGAAGCAGAAGATATTAAGAAGAGGTGGGAAGAATACACAGAAGAACTGTACAAGAAGAGCTTCACGACCCAGATAATCACGATGGTGTGATCACTCACCTAGAGCCAGACGTCCTGGAATGTGAAGTCAAGTGGGCCTTAGGAAGCATCACTACAAACAAAGCTAGTGGAGGTGATGGCATTCCAGTTGAACTATTTCAAATCCTGAAAGATGATGCTGTGAAAGTGATGCACTCAATATGCCAGCAAATTTGGAAAACTCAGCAGTGGCCACAGGACTGAAAAAGGTCAGTTTTCATTCCAATCCCAAAGAAAGGCCAGAGGTCTAAGTTTCTGTCAAAAACCAAATTATATGATGAATAAGTGGAAATATTTTTTAAAAATAAAAAGTATAACTATTAAATCCTATCCAATTTTTATATGTCTGTAACCAGTCCTGGGTGTTCATTGGAAGGACTGATGCTGAGGCTGAAACTCCAATACTTTGGCCACCTCATGCGAAGAGTTGATTCATTGGAAAAGACCCTGATGCTGGCAGTGATTGGAGGCAGGAGGAAAAGGGGACGACAGAGGATGAGATGGCTGGATGGCATCACCAACTCAATGCACATGAGTTTGAGTGAACTCCGGGAGTTGGTGATGGACAGGGAGGCCTGGTGTGCTACGGTTCATGGGGTCGCAAACAGTCGGACACAACTGAGCGACTGAACTGAACTGAACCCTTTAGGCCAACTTGAAATGTATAATGTGTAAAGCTTCAGGCAGATGAAGACCTAGAAAAAATATTTTTTAAACCCTTACATGCTTCTATATATACATGTAACAAACTCATATTAAATATTTTTCTAACATGAATTTAGTAATAATCCCACATTATTCCAGTCCTCCTGCTTACCATTTATTTTGGTTTTAGAAATGGTAAAAAATTTATCAAGTTATATATATATATATATACATATATATATATATATGTATATATATATATATACACACACACACACAAGCAACATACACATGTTTATACATTCACAAAGTAAAAAAATAAGCAATAAAAAGTATACAATAAAAAATAAATCTTATGTGTGTTCCTAATGTTACTATCCAAAGGCAGTCACTCTTAATGGTTTCTTACATATCCTTAAGACTGTCTATGCACATATCAAACACACAGACAAAAAATGTGTGTGTGTTCTCTCTCCAATTAAAAAAAAACAAAAACATATGGTACAAATTGTTCTACATTTTGTATTTATCACTGTATCTTAGAAACTATTCCATATTACTACAGAGGTATCTGCCACATAAAAAAAAATTTTTTTTTAATTAAAAGCACAGAACAAAACATTTTCAGGGCTTAGGGGAAATTACTTTTGAGGAAGGCTCAGTAGATACTGTGAGATTACTGTAATAAGAAAAAGTTGAAGGAGACATTCATTTATTCATTCCTTCACTTACTCATTCACTATGATTCACTCATTCACTTACTCATTCACTTACTCATTCACTATGACTCATTCACTATGATTCCTTCACTTACTCATTCATTACCTGCATACAAATTTCTCAAGAGACAGATCTGGTGGTCTGGTATTCCCATCTCTTTCACAATTTTCCACAGTTTATCGTGATCCACACAGCCAAAGGCTTTGGCATAGTCAAGTAAGACGGTAGGTGTTGCAAGAGGGCATCAGAGGGCAAACACACTGAAACCATACTCACAGAAAACTAGTCAATCTAATCACACTAGGACCACAGCCTTGTCTAACTCAGTGTTAAGCATTCATGGGTACTATTTCATATAAAACTTACCACAACCCTATTACATGCCTGCAGGGGGTTTTTATTAGTCAAGCCTTCATTAAAAGTCCCCACAGTTGAGAGATTGAGCAAAAGTTGCCTTGCTATATATTTACCAGTAAATCAGTCACTTATAAAATTAGTCATTAGATATCCTTCCTTACATAACATCTTTCTGTTCCTATTAGCCTGTTTGAAAATTCACTCCAAACGGTTTTCAAAATGAAATTGCAAATTTCTTGCAAAAGATGTAGGACTTTCATGAAGTTTTGGAAAGTAATAGTGGAGAATTGCTCAGATTACAAGCAAAACCACAGATGAAAATAAGAATGTTGTGGAAATATACTAGTTAATAATTGAAGATGAGAAATTCCAAAAGGGTAGTGGCATTTCACAAGAAAATGATTTGAATGGAAAAGAAAAGTAAAATATGTGTTTTATGTATCATGGTGGTGGTGGTGGTGGTGGTGGTGGTGGTTTAGTCGCTAAGTCGTGTCTGACTCTTGCGATCCCATGGACTGTGGCCCACCAGGCTCCTCTGTCCATGGGATTTTCGAGGTAACCTAAGGCAAACCCTATAGCAGATATACAAAAGATAACAGTGGTACCAATAAGCATAGGACTATGGAAAATCATCAAATCAAAAGGAAGAGAGCAAAAGAAGAAGAAGAAAGGAACAAAGAAATTACAAACAGCCAGAAAACAATTAACAAAATGCCAACAGTAAGTCCACACCTAAACCAATAATTACTTTAAATATAAAAGACTAAATTATCTAATGAAAAGACATAGAATGTCTTGGGGCTCCCCCGGCAGTCCAGTGGTTAAGACTCCACGCTTCCACTGCAGGGGCCACAGGTTTCATTGCTGGTTGGGGAACTAAGATCCCGCATGCTAAAAGATGCAGTCCCCTGCCTCGTAAAGACACAGAGTGTCTGAATGGAATTAAAAAAACAAGACCCAACTATATGCTGCCTATAAGAGATTCACTGAAGCTCTAAGGAAACAGACTAAGAGTGAAGAGATGGGAAAATGTATTCTTTGTAAATGGAAACCAAAAGAAAGCAGGAGTAAGCTATACTTCCACTGGAGGAGGAAATGGCAACCCATTCCAGTATGCTTGCCTGAAAAATCCTCATGGACAGAGGAGCCCGGCAGGCTACAATCCATAAGGTCACAGAGTCGGGCACGACTGGGCAACTGAGCACAAGTACAAAGCTCTATTTCAATCAGATAAAACAGACTTTAAGGCAAAGACGTGTAGGAAGAAAAAAGGAAGGTCATTATATAGTGATAAAGGGGTCAATCGAAAACAGGATGTAACATTTGTAAATATTTATGCATCCAAAATAGGAGGAGCACCTAAATATATAAAGCAAATACTGTCAGACCTGGAAGAAATAACAACATAATAATAGTAAAATAATCCTTTTCAACAATGGATAGGTAATCCAGACAGAAAGTCAATAAGGAAACACTGCATTTCCTACATTAGACCAGATGCCTTTACTAACGAATTCTACCAAACATTTAAAGAAGAATTAATATCAATCCTTCTCAAACCTTTCCAAAAAAACAGAAAAAGAGGGAACAGTTCCAAATTCATTTAATGAGGCTAACATTACCCTGATACCAAAATCAGACACAGATGCTACAAGAAAAGAAAATTACAGATCAATATCCCTGATAAACATAGATGCAAAAATCCTCAACAAAATATTGGCAAATCAAATTTAACAATCTACTAACAGGACCATATACCATAATGAAGTGAGATTTATTCCAGGGATGTAAGGATGACTCATAATCTGCAAATCAATCAATTTGCTATACCTCATTAACAAAATGGAGGATAAACATTATACGATCATGTAGAAAAAGCATTTACAAAATTCAACATCCGTTTATGATAAAAAACTTCGAGAAAAGTCGGTGTGGAAGGAATGTACTTCAACAAAGTAAAGGTCACTAAGATAAACTTCCGGCTAACATCATCAGTTCAGTTCAGTTAAGTTGCTCAGTCGTGTCTGACTCTTTGCAACCCCATGAATCACAGCACGCCAGGCTGCCCTGTCCATCACCAACTCCCGGAGTTCACTCAAACTCACGTCCATCAAATCAGTGATGCCATCCAGCCAACTCATCCTCTGTCGTCCCCTTCTCCTCCTGCCCCCAATCCCTCCCAGCATCAGTCTTTTCCAATGAGTCAACTCTTGGCATGAGGTGGCCAAAGTATTGGAGTTTCAGCTTTAGCATCATTCCTTCCAAAAAACACCCAGGACCAATCTCCTTTAGAATGGAGTGGTTGGATCTCCTTGCAGTCCAAGGGACTCTCAAGAGTCTTCTCCAACACCACAGTTCAAAAGCATCAATTCTTCGGTGCTCAGCTTTCTTCACAGTCCAAATTTCACATCCATACATGACCACAGGAAAAACCATAGCCTTGACTAGACCGGCCTTTGTTGGCAAAGTGATGTCTCAGCTTTTCAATATGCTGTCTAGGTTGGTCATAACTTTCCTTCCAAGGAGTAAGCGTTTTTTAATTTCATGGCTGCAGTCACCATCTGCAGTGATTTTGGAGCCCCCAAAAATAAAGTCTGACACTGTTTCCACTGTTTCCCCATCTTTTTCCCATGAAGTGATGGGACCAGATGCCATGATCTTGGTTTTCTGAATGTTGAGCTTTAAGCCAACTTTTTCACTCTCCACTTTCACTTTCATCAAGAGGCTTTTGAGTTCCTCTTCACTTTCTGCCATAAGGGTGGTGTCATCTGCATATCTGAGGTTATTGATATTTCTCCCGGCAATCTTGATTCCCACTTGTGCTTCTTCCAGCCCAGCGTTTCTCATGATGTACTCTGCATAGAAGTTAAATAAGCAGGGTGACAATATACAGCCTTGACGTATTCCTTTTCCTATTTGGAACCAGTCTGTTGTTCCACGTCCAGTTCTAACTGTTGCTTCCTGACCTGCATATAGGTTTCTCAAGAGGCAGGTCAGGTGGTCTGGTATTCCCATCTCTTTCAGAATTTTCCACAGTTTATTGTGATCCACACAGTCAAAGGCTTTGGCATAGTCAATAAAGCAGAAATAGATGGTTTTCTGGAACTTCTTGCTTTTTTGATGATCCAGCAGATGTTGGCAATTTGGTCTCTGGTTCCTCTGCCTTTTCTAAAACCAGCTTGAACATCAGGAAGTTCATGGTTCACATATTGCTGAAGCCTGGCTTGGAAAATTTTGAGCATTACTTTACTAGCATGTGAGATGAGTGCAATTGTGTGGCAGTTTGAGCATTCTTTGGCATTGCCTTTCTCTGGGATTGGAATGAAAACTGACCTTTTCCAGTCCTGTGGCCACTGCTGAGTTTTCCAAATTTGCTGGCATATTGAGTGTATCACTTTCACAGCATCATCTTTCAGGATTTGAAATAGCTCAACTGGAATGCCATCACCTCCACTAGCTTTGTTCATAGTGATGCTCTCTAAAGCCCACTTGACTTCACATTCCAGGATGTCTGGCTCTAGGTGAGTGATCACACCATCGTGATTATCTTGGTTGTGAAGATCTTTTTTGTACAGTTCTTCTGTGTATTCCTGCCACCTCTTCTTAATATCTACTGCTTCTGTTAGGTCCATACCATTTCTGTCTTTTATCCAGCCCATCTTTGCATGAAATGTTCCCTTGCTATCTCTAATTTTCTTGAAGAGATCTCTAGCTTTCCCATTCTGTTGTTTTCTTCTATTTCTTTGCATTGGTCGCTGAGGAAGGCTTTCTTATCTCTTCCTGCTATTCTTTGGAACTCTACATTCAGATGCTTATATCTTTCCTTTTGTCCTTTGCTTTTCACTTCTCTTCTTTTCACAGCTATTTGTAAGGCCTCCTCAGACAGTCATTTTGCTTTTTTGTGTTTCTTTTCCATGGGGATGGTCTTGATCCCTGTCTCCTGTACAATGTCACAAACCTCCGACCATAGTTCATTAGGCACTCTATCTGTCAGATCTAGTCCCTTAAATCTATTTCTCACTTCCATCATACTTGATGGCAAAAAGCTGAAAGCTTTTACTTTAAGATCAGAAACAAGCAAAGGATGCTTACTCTTGTTACTTTTACTCAACATAGTACTGGAAGTCCCAGCCAGAGCAGTTAGGCAAGAAAAACAAAGAAAAGGCATTCAAAATGGAAAGGAATATGTAAAAATGTCTTTACTTGCAGATGACATAATATTATATATAGAAACCCTCAAGGACTCTAACGAAAATTATTAGAATTAATAAATGAATTCATCAAAGTTGCAGGATACAAACTCCATATGTAAGCATTAATTGTATTAAAAACACTGACAATGAGCTATACAAAACAGAAAATAACAAAACAACACCACTTAGTTTCATCAAAAGAAAATATCCAAGAATAAATTTAACCAAAGAAATAAAAGGTCTGTATACTAAAAACTATAAAATGTTGATGAAAGAAATAAATGGAAAGTTTTTCTGTGCTCACAGATTGGGAGAATTAATATTCTTAAAATGTTCTTCATACTACTTAAAGAAATCTCAAATTCAGTGCAATCCCTACAGAATTTCAATGACATTTTTTGTAGAAATAGAATGAACAATTCTAAAATTCATACGTAATTACAAAAGACCCCAAACAGCCAAAACAAAATTGAGAAAGAACAAAGCTGTATTACATATTCTGATTTTAAACTATATTACAAAATTATAGTAACCTAAACAGTATCATTTTGTTATAAAAACAGACACATAGCTCAAAGGGACAAAATAGAGCCCAGAAATAAATTCATGCATATTTGGTTAATTAATTTACAACAAAGGAACCAAGAATATACAATGGGGGAAAATAGTCTCTTCAATAAATGGTGTTGGGAAAGCTGGACAAGAATGAAATCAATGAATGAAATTGGACAAGAATGAAATTGGACCCCTATCTACCATTATACACCAAAATCAATTCAAAATGGATTAAAGACTAGAGTGTAAGACCAGAAATCATAAAGTTCCTAGCAAAAAGCATAGGGAGTAAGCACTCTGACATCAGTCTTGGTGATGATTTTTTGGATTTGTCACCAAAAGCAGAGGTAACAAAAGCAAAAATAAACAAGCGAGACTACATCTAACCAAAGGAAAGGAAACAAGCAGTACGCAATGCCCACTTATGAAATGTGAGAAAATATTTGCAAATCATGCATTTGATAAAGGATTAATATCCAAAATATATAAAGAACACACAATTCAACAAAAAACTATCAAACAATCTAATTAAAAGCATACAGAAGAACTGAATAGATAATTTTTTAAAGACACAAAAAAGACAAGTATATGAAAAGGTGTTCAGTATCAGTAATCATCAGTTCAGTGCAGTTCAGTCACTCAGTCGTGTCCAGCTGTTTGCAACCCCGTGAATCACAGCACGCCAGGCCTCCCTGTCCATCACCAACTCCCGGAGTTCACTCAAACTCACGTCCATCGAGTCAGTGATGCCATCCAGCCATCTCATCCTCTGTTGTCCCCTTCTCCTCCTGCCCCCAATCCCTCCCAACATCAGAGTCTTTTCCAATGAGTCAGCTCTTTGCATGAGGTGGCCAAAGTACTGGAGTTTCAGCTTCAGCATCATTCCCTCCAAAGAAATACCAGGGCTGATCTCCTTCACAATGGACTGGTTGGATCTCCTTGCAAGGGACTCTCAAGAGTCTTCTCCAACACCACAGTTCAAAAGCATCAGTTCTTCGGCACTCAGCCTTCTTCACAGTCCAACTCTCACATCCATACATGACCACAGGAAAAACCATAGCCTTGACTAGACGAACCTTTGTTGGCAAAGTAATGCCTCTGCTTTTCAATATGCTATCTAGGTTGGTCATAACTTTCCTTCTAAGGAGTAAGCGTCTTTTAATTTCATGGCTGCAGTCACCATCTGCAGTGATTTTGGAGCCCAGAAAAATAAAGTCTGACACTGTTTCCACTGTTTCCCCATCTATTTCCCATGAAGTGATGGGACCAGATGCCATGACCTTCGTTTTCTGAATGTTGAGCTTTAAGCCAACTTTTTCACTCTCCACTTTCACTTTGGGAAATGCAAATCAAAACCACAATGAAATATCACCTTACACTTGTTAAAATGGTTATCAAACCAACAAGTGGTGGTGAGGATGCAGAGAAATGAGAATATTTGTACACTGTGGGTGGGACTGCAAATTTGTGCAGCCAGTATGGAAAATAACACAGAGGTTGCTCAAACAATAAAACTAGAACTACCATATGACCTAGCCATCCTACTTCTGGATATATATCCAAATGAAATTAAAATAGGATATCAAAGATACACCTGTTGACTTATATGTCATTGCAGCATTATTCTCAATAGTCAAAATATGGAAACAGCCTAAGTGTCCATAAATAGACGAATGAATAGAGCATGGATAAAGAATATGTAGCATGGACTTTACTGGTAGTCCAGTGGTAAGAATCTGCCTGCCAATGCAGGGGACATGGGTTCGATCCTTGGTATGGGAAGATTCCAGACACAGTAACTAAGTCTGTGTGCCACAACTATTGAGCCCAAGCTCTAGAACCTGCGGACTGTAACTACAGAAGCCTGTGCACCTAAAGCCCATGCTCCACAGAGAGAAGCCACTGCAGGGAGAAGCCCATGCACAGCAACTTACAGAGTAGCACCAACTCGCCCCAACCAGAGCAAGCCCTCAGGCAGCAAGGAAGACCCAACACAGCCTAAATAAATAAGTTTTAAAATGATGTGGCATATATATACACACACACAGAGTCCAGTTCAGTCACTCAGTCCTGTCCAACTCTATGCACTGCAGCACATCAAGCTTCCCTGTCCATCACCAACTCCCGGAGCTTGCAAACTCATGTACATCATGTCAGTGATGTCACCCAACCATCTCATCCTCTGTCGTCACCTTCTCCTCCTGCCCTCAATCTTTCCCAGCATTAGGGTCTTTTCCAATGAGTCAATTCTTTGCATCAGGTGGCCAAAATATTGACGCTTCAGCATCAGTCCTTCCAATGAAGATTCAGGACTGATTTCCTTTAGGACTGACTGGTTTGATCTCCTTGCAGTCCAAGGGACTCTCAAGAGTCTTCTCCAACATCACTGTTGAAAAGCATCAATTCTTTGGCGCTCAGCTTTCTATATGATCTATCTCTCACATCCATACATGACTACACAGTGAACTATTACTCAGTTGTGAGAAAGAAGGAAATCATTTTATTCGTGAGAATGTGGGTAGACTTTGAGGACATTGTGCTAAGTGAAATCTATCAGACAGAAAAAGACAAATACTGTATTGTTCTCACTTATCTCTGTGTTGGGAAGATCCTCTGGAGAAGGAAATGGCTATCCACTCCAGTATTCTTGCCTGGGAAATCCCATGGACAGAGGAGCCTTGCAGGCTACAGTCCACATGGTCACAAAGAGTTAGATGTGACTGTGTTTTCCAACACCATCTGCTCCCTCTGTGTCTCATGTATCACTTATATGTGGAATCTTTAAAAAAAAAAAAAGAAACACGGAGAAGCTGAGTAAAGAAAAGTTGTTATCAGGGCCTGAGGGTGGGGAAAATAGAGACAGGTTAGTAAAAGTATACAAATTTTTAGCTATAAGATTAATAAAGTCTGAGGATCAAACGTAAAACATGGTGACTATAGCTGGTAACTGGTTTAAAAAAAAACTTCAAGTAAATTTTAAAATTAATTGGTTTTATTTAATATAAGGCAATTCATGAATTGGATAGGATCCCATCTAGCAACTAATGGGCTTCCCAGGTGGTGCAGTGGTAAAGAATCTGCCTGCCAAGCAGGAGTCACGAGAGACGCAGGCTTGATCCCTGGATTGGGAAGGTGCCCTAGAGAAGGAAATGGCAACCCATTACAGTATTCTTGCCTGGAAAATCTGGCAGCCTACAGTCCACAGGGTCTCAAAGTATCAGATATGACTGAACACCAGCACTGACCTGGCTCTGGCTGCCTCTTGAACATCATCTCTCCCCAGTGGGGTGGGGTTATTCTGAAGGATACAGTGCAAGAAAAGAAGAAAAAAAAAGAAGCCATCTAGCAACTAAAAGAGTGTTTTGAGGAGTTGTATGAAATGGAGGGTTACAAGGCAGCAGGCAGCCTTGGAAGGTTATAGGCAGCAGGAGAGTGGGGCAAGAAGGTATTAGCAAAAGAACCGAAAACATTGTTTCAGTCCAGGCTACCTTTTTGGGTGGGTGGGGAAGGAAACAGCAGGAGTCTTTATCCTGTAATTTCAGACCAACTGTTTTAAAGGTCACATTTCTGTGAATGCTGAAACTGCAATTACAGACATACCTCAGAGATATTGTGTGCTCAGTTCCAGACCACCACAATAAAGCAAATATTGCAATAAAGTGAGTCACATGAAACTTTTGCTTATCCAGTGTACATAAAAGTTAGGTTTACACTATACCATAGTCTATTAAGGGCTTCCCTAGTGGGTCAGATGGTAAAGAATCTGCCTGCAATGAGGGAGACCTGGGTTCGATCCCAGAGCTGGGAAGATCCCCTGGAGGAGGGCATGGCAACCCATTCCAGTATTCTTACCTGGAGAATCCCTATGAACAGAGGAGCCTGGTGGCTACAGTCTACGGAGTCACAAAGAGTCAGACACAACTGAGCGACTAAGCACATAGTCTGTTAAGCGTGCAATAACATTATGTCTAAAAAAAATGTATCTGTGTTATTCATTCAATCATGTCCAACTCTTTGCAACCCCATGGACTATAGCCCACCAGGCTCCTCTGTCCACGGAATTCTTCAGGCAAGAATACTGGAGTGGGTAGCCATTCCCTTTTCCAGGGAATCTTCCTTACCCAGGGATCAAACCTGGGTCTTCTGTATTGCAGGCAGATTCGTCACCATCTGAGCCACTGGGGACACGAGGTTTCCACAAACCAATTGTCAAAATCAAAGCACAATAACATAAAGTACAACAAAATGAGGTATGCCTGTTTCAAATTAAAGAAAAACAGTCAATGTAAAAGTTGTGAGTTGACTTTTATTCAGGGACTTTACAGAGCACTATTGCCCAGGAGATAGCCTCTCAGTAATTCTGTGGGGACTACTCCAAAGACATAGGGGAGGAGCCATTAAATATATGATTTGGGGGGCCTGGGAAATAAATACATGTTGACAAACATATTTTGGGTAAAAGATGACTGCTAATTACAAAGAACAGATATCTCAAGTTAATAATTTTGATGCTTTTCTGTGTATGGGAAGTTTCAAGAACTGAGGGTCATTAAAATTCTTCCTTAAATATGGATCTTAGTTATCTATAGGCCCAAAGCAGAAAATGTTTTATGCTGTTTCCCTCACCCCATTCCGGCCCCTTCAAAGAGTGTACAGATGGCAGGCAACCTCATTGAGTTGCAACTTAACCCTTTCATAAATGGGGTGATGAGCCACAATCTTTGTTCTCTTTGTTTATACTTAAAAGTCTTGGATTGCTGCCTTGGGGAAAAATGACTCCATTTTGGGCCTTTTTAACTTGATGCTGTATTGCACAATCAAAATTTGCTTTGAAAGTAGAATTTAAATGTTCTCAACACACACATGCACACAAAAAAATATGTGAGGTGATGGATATGTTAACTATCTAGATGAAGGGAATCATTCAAAATGTGCATATATATCAAATCACTACAATGTACACTTTAAATATCTTATGATTTCATTTGTCAGTGATACCTCAATAAAGGTGAAAGTCTTTCGAAAAGTAAAATATCTTTCAAAAATGACCCTCTGGGGACACAGCAGCAAACTTGGGCAGGTATTCCTTTTCCAGACTATATGTAAAAATGCCATAGTAGAAAGAAGGATGTTGATAGGTTCCAGAACTTTACATAATTGCTCTAAGAAAAGCCTAGGGGAGAAAAAATTGTGTTAGCAGTTCTTGAATAGGAAGAAATGACAATCTGAATATGTAAGAGGGCCAGTATCATGAAAGTAGATATTCTAGGTAAGAATTGTGATTTTTTTCTTTCCTTCTCACATTGTTTACCCAAAATGGTTCCCTAAAAGTTGATTTGAATAAGTTTATCACATAATGCCAAATTCCTTTCAATGCTGTTGTACAATTTTGCATTACCATCTGCAATATATGACAGTATTTGATAATTCACAGCCATGCTAACAGAGTGTGTTGTCAAATTCTTCGATTTCTGATGGATGAGATTTGAGAAATGGTGTTCAATATTGTTTTAAACTTTCTCTTATTGTGAGTAAGCGTGATTATCCTTTCATTTGTTTAAAAGATATTGTCTTTATGAACCGTGTATTGTGATTTTTTTCCATTTTCGTCATGGTTTGGCTCTCATTTTCTGTTTTTTATTTAAATCAACCCTTTGTCTGTGGCACAACTGCAATTATTGTCTTTTAGTTTTCATTTGTCTTTTGCTATGTCTGTAGCAATTTTTGCCATGCAAAAAAATTTTTTTTAAATCCTTAAGTACTTAAATGTATCAGTCTTTTAACTATCATTTCTTCTGATTTGGCTTAATAGTTAAGAACAGATTTCTCTTCTCTAGTTCAAAAGAAATTCATCTCGGTTTCTTCTGGTGTTTGTATGTTTTCATGTTTTTTGATTTTAGATCTCAAACCTATTTTGCTAATAATGCTTTCAAGTCTTTTATAGTCTTATTGATTTTCTATCTACTTGTAGCAAACTATAATTGTAGACTTATCTATTTTTCTTTTCTAGACTGTCAGCTTTTATTTCATGTATTTTGAAGCTCTGACAAGTGCATATACATTGAAGACTGTTATGTCTTTATGTTGAAATGATCTTTCTGTTATTATGAAATGTCTTCTTTACCCCTGGTAATATACTTGCCCTAAAGTTTACTTTGTCTCATATTAATACAGTTCACCTTTCTTAAGAGTAATGTTTGCATATTTTTTAACATGAATTTAAGAATATATTATATTCTTCCATATATAAATTTGTGTTAATATATTTCATTGGTTTTTTTTTTTAAGCCAGTATGAAAATCTCTGCCTTTCCATTTTGATGTTTAGACCATTTATATTTAGTGTAATTTTCCATATGGTAAGGTTTAAATCTAACATTTTACTATTTTGTATTTTTCTGATGTGTTCATTCTCTCCTTTTTTTTGTCTTTTCCTTTTTCTTTAATCAATTTTTAAATTCTATTTAATTTCCATTCTGGCTTATTAGCTGTATTTTTGTATTAGTTTTTTAATGGTTGATCTGGAGTTTACAACTGCATCTTTAACTTATACTCTATCTTCAAATACTATTGTGGTGGTGGTGGTTTAGTAGCTAAGTTGTGTCCAACTCTTGTGACCCCATGGACTGTAGCCCACCAGGCTCCTCTGTCCATGGGATTGTCCAGGCAAGAATACTGGAGTGGATTGCCATTTCCTTCTCCAGGGGATCTTCCCGACCCAGGAATCAAACCCGGGTCTCCTGCATTGCAGGCAGATTCTTTACCAACTGAACTATGAGGGAAGCCCCAACACTATTATACTATATGATAAAATGTTAAAATCATACAAGAGTATACTTACATTTCTCCCATACATCCTTTGTTGCTGTTCTTGTCATACATTTCACTTTTATACAAGTTATTAACTTCAGGTTACTATTGTTGTTCAGTTGCTAAGTCACGTACCACTGTTTGTGACCCCATGGACTACAGCACACCAGGCCTTCCTGTCCCTCACTATCACCCAGACTTTGCCCAAGTTCATGTCCACTGAGTCAGTGATGCTATCCAACCATCTCATCCTCTGTCACTCTCTTCTTTTGCCTTCAGTCTTTCTCAGCATCAAGGTCTTTTCCAATGAGTCAGCTCTTTGCATAATGTGGCCAATGTATTGGAGTTTCAGCATCAGTCCTTTTAATGAATATTCAGGGTTGATTTTCTTTAGGATTGAATGGTTTGCTCTCCTTAACTTCCAAGGGACTCTCAAGAGTCTTCTCCAGCACTACAGTTTGAAAGCATCAATTCTTTGGTGTTCAGCCTTCTTTATGGTCCAACTTTCATATTTATACATGACTACTGAAAAGACCATAGCTTTCACTATGCAGACCTCTGTCAGGAAAGCAATATCTCTGCTTTTTAATAAACTGTCTAGGTGTATCACACCTTTCCTTCCAAGAAGCAGTTCAGTTCAGTTGCTTATTTGTGTCCAACTCTTTGTGACCCTATAGACTTCAGTATGCCAGGCTTCTCTGTCCATCATCAACTCCCAGAGTTTACTCAAACTCATGGCCACTGAGTCGGTGATGCCATCCAACCACCTCATCCTCTGTCATTGCCTTCTCCTTCCACCTTCAATCCTTCCCAGCATCAGGGTCTTTTCAAATGAGTCAGGTCTTCGCATCAGGTGACCAAAGTACTACAGTTTCAGCTTCAGCATCAGTCCTTTCATTGAATATTCAGAACTGATTTCCTTTAGGATGGAGGATTGGATCTCCTTGCACTCCAAGGGACTCTCAAGAGTCTCCTATAATACCACAGTTCAAAAGCATCAATTCTTCAGCACTCAGCTTTCTTTATAGTCCAACTCTCACATCCATATACTGGAAAAACTATAGCTTTGACTAGATGGACTTTTTTTGGCAAAGTAATGTCTCTGCTTTTTAATATGCTGCCTGGGCTGGTCATAACTTTTCTTCCAAGGAGTAAGCGTCTTTTAATTTCATGGCTGTAATCACCATCTGCAGTGATTTTGGAGCCCCCAAAATGAAGTCTGTCCCTATTTCCATTGTTTCCCCATCTATTTGCCATGAAATGATGGGACCAGATGCCATGATCTTAGTTTTATGAATGTTGAGTTTTAAGCCAACTTTTTAACTCTCCTTTTTCACTTTCATCAAGAGGCTTTTTAGTTCCTCTTCACTTATGATGCCATAAGGGTGGTGTCATCTGCATACCTGAGGTTATTGATATTTCTGCCAGCAGTCTTGATTCCAGCTTGTGCTTCATCCAGCCTGGCATTTCTCATGATGTACTCTGCATATAAGTTAAATAAGCAGGGTGACAATATACAGCCTTGACATACTCCTTTTCCTATTTGGAACCAGTCTGTTGTTCCTTGTCCAGTTCTAACTGTTGCTTCCTGACCTGTATACAGGTTTCTCGGGTGGCAGTTCAGGTAGTCTGGTATTCCCATCTCTTGAAGAATTTTCCAGGTTGTTGTGATCCACACAGTCAAAGGCTTTGGCATAGTCAATAAAGCAAAAGTAGATGTTTTTTCTGGAACTCTATTGCTTTTTTGATGATCCAGCAGATGTTGGCAATTTGATCTTCTGCGTCTTCTAAATCTAGCTTGAACATCTGAAAGTTCACAGTTCACGTACTGTTGAAGCCTGGCTTGGAGAATTTGGAGCATTACTTTACTAGCACGTGAGATGAGTGCAATTATGCAGTAGTTTGAGCATTCTTTGACATTGCCTTTCTTTGGGATTGGAATGAAAACTGACCTTTTCCAGTCCTGTGGCCACTGCTGAGTTTTCCAAATTTGCTGGGCATATTCTGTGCAGCACTTTCACAGCACCATCTTTTAGGATTTTAAATAGCCCAACTGGAATTCCATCACATCCACTAGCTTTTTTGTAGTGGAGCAAGTACCTTCTAATTTCATGGCTGCAGTCACCATCTGCAGTGATTTTGGAGCCCAAGAAGAGAAAATCTCTCACTGCTTTATTTATGAAAATCAGTATATTTACTGGGTTTATTATTTCTGGCACCTTCATTCCTTTGTATAAATCCAGCTTTTAATCTTGTATCATTCTCTTTCAGCCTGGAGTAATACTTCTTTTACTGTAGTAAAATATGTTAGTGACCATTTATCTCAGATTTGTCTGAAAATATCTTTATTTTACCTTAATTTTGAAGAATATTTTTGTTACAGGAAGAATCAGTTATTTTCAGCATATTAAAAATATTCTATGATCTGACTTGCTTAGGTTCTAATGAGAAAGTTGCTGTCATTTTATTTTTGTTTCTTTGTGTATAATGTGTATTTTTGTTCCTCTTATTGCTTTTCAATTTTCTCTTTTATCAGTGCTTTTCACCAATGCAACTGTAATGTGCCTTGATGTGCCTTTTTCTTTAACTTATCCTATTTGGCATCAATTGAGATACTTGGATCTAGGGAGGTAGTTAAAAACGTATAAAACAGTGTTATATCTGAATTGCAAGAAGCTAGGAAAGACTGAATATGCTAAACAGAGACATGGAAGATATAGAAAAAAGATCAAAAATCAAACTCATAGGAATGAAACACACAGTATAAAAGAGACAGTACATTAGGTATTATAGAAGACTGATTAGTGAATTTAAAGCACTAGAAAACATCCCAAATGAAACACAGGGAAGAGATGAAATCTACCACAAACTACTTTAAGTTTCTGAGAACTAAAAGGTGAACTTATTGAATAAAAATAAGATGAGCTACAATGTGATGAAAGATGTGAGAAAGATTCTACAAAGGGAATGGAATAAGGGTGTAGCAAATGAGATTAAAAAGACTGCAAAGAGCATACAAGACCAAGCTGAGTTTATAAAACAAGATTTTTATGGATGTATTTTCCCATCAGCCACACTAGAAACACCAAAATAATTTTTGCCATTTCTCCTTTCTCTATTCCCTAAGCCATGCTAAGTTAGTCCCATTAATAACCTTCCTGGTTTCTAGTAGTCATCATTCTTTTCACTGACACCCTAGTTCTGGCTTTTTTGTTTGTCTAGATGTCAGTATGGTCTTCAAATTAATCTGCCTTCCGTTCTGAATTGTGTTGCCAAATTCTTTTTCCTAAGGCACCAGTTTGATCATATCACTTTTTTTTTTTTTTGCTCTAAAATCTTCAAAGGATCTGCTGTCTTCTGAATAAAAATTTGGACTATGTTTCACCTGCAATTCAAAGTCCTACTTATTTCTCTAGCTTTTTATAAGTCTTATGGTATGCCTGTACTAAATTATCTGGAAATAATTCTAACAAACCTTCATTTTATTGCCTCTTACTTTGTCATTAATGAAAACAGTTACTGAGAATATTCAATGTAGTATTTTTGAAAAAATATATTTATTTATTTACTAATGGCTGTGCCAGGTCTCAGCTGCAGCACACTGGATCTTTGATCTTGTTGCAGCATGCAGGATCTTTTAGTTGTAGCATTTGAACTCTTAGTTGCAACATGTGGGATATAGTTCCCTGACCAGGGATTGAATCTGGGCCCCCTGTGTTGGGAGCATGGAGTCTTAGCTACTGGACCACCAGGGAAGTCCCTACAATGTGACATTAATCTAAATGCCAGGGATAAAGTCACTTTCTTTCAACCTAGTTTCATGGAAATCTGATCAACTTCATACAAATCCATATAATGAAGTTTCTGAACTTTCAAAGTTGAAGATCAGACCTAAATAAAAGTAAAATCACTATGGTAGATTCATTTAGGAAGTTTTATGTGAAACAGCCAACTGGCCTCTCTGTTGAAAACATTATGGAATGAATTATTTGCATGAGACTCAAGAGAGAACCCTGAGACACAAAAATGTATGAGAATCATATTGAAATGAATGAAAAAGTTTTAATTTGTCCCGTACAGAACAATTTCCCTCTGTCTGGGAAAGGATGAATGACCTATACCACAAGAATGGAAAGTTAAAATTTCCCTGTGCTTTGGTGGAATGCTTTTGTGTGTAGAATATGTATTTCATCTCTGTGACAAATATTTTTGTGTATCTACTAATATGCCCTATACTAAATGCACAGGTAAATGAGATCCTAAAAATGGCCTGGACTCAGAGAAATGAAGCTATGAACATTAATAGCATTGTTTATGGTATTTATGTTTCTCCGTGAATAAAACCCATGACTTTGTGGTAGCAAAGTGAATTACTAAGGTGGGTATGAGTCTAAGTAGTGAGTGCGAGTGAATTATTGGCCAATAGTCTATTATAGGGATACTGAGTGAGCGTGACAATGTGTATTCATAAAGGGAAAAGTCACCTCATATTTTAAAGTCTTCTATTAAGATGGCCCAGAGTCACACATCAGAAAAGGAATGTGGATTAGTTTAGGTATTCAAGCATTTTCAAAGGCCTCGTCTAATTCTTAGGATTATAGAAGTTTATTGTCAAAACTGAATTTTTTGTATTTTCCTCTCTTAAAAGGCTACCCAGACACTCTGTCACGCTTGTCAAAATAAAGGTTAAAATTCTGAGACTGGACTTCCCTTGTGGTTCAGTGGTTAAGAACCCAGTAGCCAAATTGAGCCATGGTCTGGGAAGATCCCACATGCCATGGGGCAAGTAAGCTGGTGCACCACAAGTACTGAGGCAGTGTGCCCGGAGCCCAAGTTCTGTATGAAGAGAAAGAAAGTGAAAGTGAAGTCGTGTCCGACGCTTTGTGACCCCATGGACTGTAGCCTACCAGGCTCCCCCCTCCATGGGATTCTCCAGGCAAGAGTACTGGAGTGGGTTGCCATTTCCTTCTCCAGGGGATATTCCTGACCCAGGGATCAAACCCGGGTCTCCCACATTCCAGACAGACACTTTAACCTCTGAGCCACCAGGGAAGCCCTGGTGATCAAGAGAAGCCACTGTGATAAGAAGCCCACACACCCTAGTGCAACTGTGTCATGCCCCCTCACCTCAACTAGAGAAAGCCTGCATGCAACAAAAAGGACTCAGTGCAGCCAAAATAAATAAATAAATAAAAATAAAAACATTCAGAGATATTTACCATGAAATCAATGAAAGAAACTTAAGCTTTTGGGATCCTCACTTGCACTGGTTCCTTTTAAATAAGGAAGTATTCACTTTTGAAGAAGTGAATACTACTGTAATTCTATATTTTTCCTTTTAAAAGACCCCAAGAATTGTAAAAGCTTTAGAGCTCTCCACCCCCCGCCCCCCTCTCTCTCTCTCTCTCTCTATATATATATATATAGGGCTTCCCTTGTGTCTCAACTGGTAAAGATTCTAACCACAATATGGGAGATCTGGGTTTGATCCCTGACTTGGGAAGATACCTTGGAGAACGGAAAGGCTACCTACTCCAGTATTCTGGCCTGGAGAGTTCCATGGACTGTATAATCCATGGGGTCACAAAGAGTCAGAGACTACTGAGTGACTTTCACTTCCCTAGGTCTCAGTATACCTAGAAATGTCTCTGGTATAAACCTCAGAATTCTTAGAACTTTAGAATTCTTGTTCACCTCATTTTATTTAATTCTAAGAATTAATATTTCATCCTTCAAAACTCTCTTGGATTTTTCTTCTCTTGTCAGTTTCTGCTGATTACTATGCAATTTAGTTCAGGGCATCTTCACTTGAAAAATTGTATCATGATGATAGCCTCATAGTTGGTTTTACTGACTGCAACTCTCCTCCAAATAAATCTATCCTTTGTAAAGTTGGCAGACTAATCTTCTTAAAAAGAAACAGAGATTATTTTGCAAAATTCCCATCCAAACTCAAGATATTTTGGTGTCTTTCCACTATCACGGCTCTTTTACACTTGAGATATTTAAATGCTCAGGCAAAAGTGTGGCAGTCAATCAGAGGGTACTTGAAGCCACATAAGAAATGCGAAATTTTTCTAGAGTGTCATTTTTACTTGATAGCAAGTAGTTTAAAAGATTACTCCCCCCTCCTGTTCTTCAACAATATCAAGCAGATATACAGTTAAATGCAAAAAAGAAAAATACTTTTAAGCTCAGATGCACAGAATTAGATTTACTATTATTCTTGGCTCCTGACACATTCTCACCAATTGTTCGTTCAAGGCTAGAACCTTCATTCATTCTGTCAACTACAAATTGGCACTTACCAAGAGCATCACCAATGCCTGAACAATAAGGCATTTGCCATCTGCCTCTACTGAGATTGAACCCCACTGCTATAGCTGTTGACCTTCAACAACCCCTGAGGGAATTCAGGGTGGAGTGAGGCGCTCTGTGCTCCAGGAAATCTGGTGGGACAGGTCTTTAGATAGTTGGATGTTTTTAGGAACAGATTTTATGATCTCAGTCCTTGCATCTCCTCCCTTCATGGTGACATCAGACCCTCAAGACTAACAAAAAACCTTTTGTAAATTGAGGGCTTCATGGTATTGAACTCCCCTTTCACCAAAACCTTATATATTGACTTTCTCCCACTGCCACTTTGGAACAGTCTCTCAGAGCTATCTGAGATGCTGCCTCCTGGGCTACAGTCCTCTTTTTGCCCCAAATAAAACTTAACTCATAACTCTCAAGTTGCACATCTTTTTTTTAGTCAACAATTCTTTCATTTAAAATAATACAACAGGACTTTCTTGGTGGTCCAGTGATTAGGAATCCACCTACCAATGCAGGGGCATGGGTTTAATCCCTGGTCTGGGAAATTTCCACTTGCTGAGAGGCAACTAAGCCTCTGTAGCACAACTAGTGAAGTCTGTGTGCCATAGAACCTGTGCTCCACAACACGAGAAGCCACCACACTGAGAAGCCCACTCACTGCAGCTAGGCAGTAGCCCCTACTCAAGGCAATGAGAATGCCCATGCACAGCAATGAAGATCCAGTGTAGCCAAAAATTAATTACTTAAAAAAATACCCATGAAATTACCAACATGAAAACTAGCACATGAATTTACATTTACATTCACCTCTTTGACCTTCCATTGCATCATCCAGTCGCTCAGTCATGTCCGACTCTTTGCGACCCCATGGACTGTAGCCTACCAGGCTCCTCCGTCCATGGAATTTTCCAGGCAAGAGTACTGGAGTGGGTTGCCATTTCCTTCTCCAGGGGATCTTCCCGACTCAGGGATCGAACCCAGGTCTCCCACACTGCAGGCAGACACTTTACCATCTGAGCCACCAGGGAAGCCCCCCTATTCAAGGTACCACTATCTAAATCATCATTCTCCAAGATGGCAGAGTAGAAGGACATGCACTTATCTCCTCCTGTGAGAGCACCAAAATCACAATTAGCTGTTGAACATTCAACAGAAGGACTGTGGAACAAACAAAAAAAAAGATGTGATGTGAAAGTCGCTCAGTCATGTCCAACTCTTTGTGACGCCATGGACTATACAGTCCACGGAATTCTCCATACCAGAATACTGGAGTGGGTAGCTGTTCCCTTCTCCAGGGGCTCCTTCCAACCCAGGAATTGAACCAGGGTCTCCTGCATTGCAGGGGATTCTTTACCAATTGAGCTATCAGTGAAGCCACCTGCCCCCGCCCCCCCCACCCCAAAAAGGTAAAAAGACAAAGAAGAAGCCGCAGTGAGATGGTAGGAGGGGTACAACTGCGATAAAATCAAATCTCATACCTGCAAGGTGGGTGACCCACAAACTGGAGAACAATAATACCAAAGAAGTTCTCCCACTGTTGTGAAGGTTCTGAACCCGACAGCAGGCTTTCCAGCCTGGGGATCCAACAAAGGGACTGGGAATCCCCACAGAATCCCCACCTTCAAGGCCATCGGTATTTGACTATAGGACTTCCACAGGACTGGGAAAAACAGAGACTCCATTCTTGAAGGGCACAAACAAAATCTTGCACACACCAAGACCCAGAAGAAAGGAGCAGTTACCCCCAGGAGACTGAACTAAAATTATCTGCTAGTGTTGAACCATCTCCTGTGGAGGCGGGATCAGCAGGGGCCACCACAGGGATGCAGGGACTGGCAGCACCTGTCTGGGAATATCTCAGTTGGAGGTTCCTCTTGGAGGTTGCCATTAATCCTACCTTAGATCCCTGGGCTGGGTTGCCTCAGGCCAAACAACTACCAGGGAGGGAGTATGACCCCACCCATCAAGCAGGTAATTGGATTAAAGCTTAACTGAGCAAGGCCCTGCCCACCAGAGCAAGATCCAGTTTTTCCCACCATCAGTCCCTCCCATAAGGAAGCTTACACAAGCCTCTTAGCTTCCTCCATCAGAGGGCAGACAGAAGAAGCAAGAAGAACCACAGTCCCACAAAAATCACATTATAGAAAGTTAATGAGTATGGAAGAGCAGAAAGTTATGCCCCAGATGAAGGGACAAGATAAAACCCCAGAAAAAACAATAAAAAAAAAACCAACTTAAACAACTAAAAAACAACTAAATTCAGGATCTCAGGAAAATAGAGATGAATAATACACTAGAAGGAATAAACAGAATTACTGAGGCAGAAGAATGGATAAATGACCTCGAGGACAGGATGGTGGAAATCACTGCTGCAGAGCAGAATATAGAGAAAAGAACACCCTGAGAGACCTCTGAGACAACATTAAGTGCACCAACGTTCACATTATAGGGGTCCCAGAACGTGAAGAGAGAGAGAAAGGACTTGAGAAAATATTTGAGGAGATAATAGATGAAATTTCCATAACATGGGAAAGGAAATAGTCGACCAAGTTGCGGAAGCACAGTGGAAATACCTAAAGAGGAACACATCAAGACAGATAGTAATCAAACTGACAAAAAGACAAAGATAAAATATTAAAAGCAACAAGGGAAAAGTGACAAATAACATACCAGGAAACTCCCACCAGGCTATCAGCTCATTTCTCAACACAAACTCTAAGCCAGAAGGGAATGGCATGATACATTTAAACCAATTAAAGGGAAGAATATACAACCAAGACTACTATACCCAGTAAGACTCTCCTTCAGATTTGAAAGCTTTTCAGACAAGCAAAAGTTAAGAGAATTTAGCACCAAAAAACCAGCTTTACAACAAATGATAAAGGAAATTCTCTAGGTAGGAAACACAAAAGGGAAAGACCTACAGAAAATAAACCCAAAACAGTTAAGAAAATGGTAATAGGATCATACATATAGATAATTACCTTAAATGTAAATGGATTAAATGCACCAACCAAAAGAGTCTGGCTGGGCAGATATAGAATGTATATTAGATATATGTGTGTGCATGCTAAGTCACTTCAGTCATGTTCAACTCTTTGCAACCCTACAGACTGTAGCCCACCAGGCTCCTCTGTCCATGAGATTTTCCAGGCAAGAATACTGGAGTGGATTGCCATGCTCTCCTCCAGGGGATCATCCTAATTCAGGGATCGAACCCACTTCCCTTATGTCTCTTACACTGGCAGGCGGGTTCTTCGCCACTAGCACCACCTGGGAAGCCCCAGTAGTTATATGTGCATGTATGCAATTCCACTTACCACATCACTTGCTTGACCCCCAAACTGTATTACATACATTGTTTTATACTGTTAGGTTAATTGTAATGATCTTTTATTTTTTGTCTACTGATTGTGAAAACTGATAAATATTTTTTACTATTGTGATTATGTAACTATTACTCACTTAATACCATTGTAGCATGACTGGTCAACAGAAAAATAATAGAACTCTATATCACCAAAACTACTATTTAATAGAAAAACCTGTAATCACTTTTTAAAATCCTGATGCATATCCTAGTTATCTTGGAATTTTTTGAAAAATACAAACACCCAGGTATTGTTGTACTTTCTCCAGAGCTCCAGGTATCTTTCTAATGAGCATCCATGTTTAAAAACAACTGTACTATATGATGATCTTTTACTTTATCTAGTTTGCTTCACTTTTTCTATTTCATATTCAGTGCTCCCATTTCAATTAGTTTTTTTCAAATTTCTCCATCTCCTTTTTTTTTGGATGTCCTTTCTCAAGCCTTTATCAAGCATGGTAGCTTGATATATATTTATATATATATATATATATATATATATATATATATATATATATATATTTTGTATATATATATTTTTTGTATATATATTTTCAGTTCAGTTCAGTCACTCAGTCGTGTCTGACTCTTTGCGAACCAGTGGACTGCAGCACATACATATAATATGTATAATATATATATATTTTAGAGAACTTATGAAATTTTGCCTAATTGAAACATTTATGACATTTTGATTCCACTTATTTGACTTAGTATGAAAAGAATGCTAGATTTCTAATTTAAAAAATATGCAACAAGCAATAAAGGTTTACAGTATAGCACAGGGAACTCTAGTCAATATCTTGTAATAACCTATAATGGAAAATAATCTCAAAAATATATGTGTATATGTATAACCTTGCTGTGCATCTGAAACACTGTAGGTCAACTATACTTATAAAAAAAGTATATATTAAAAACAATCATTTTCCTGCTTTTCTTTTTATTATCACCTATATATACATGTATATATATATGAATATATATATACACACATATATATTCCTAAATAGTGTTGGGTGGGGATCTTCGAAGTTATTAACAATACAAAGTCTACTTCATGCTGTATATAATTCTTACATTCTTTTCACTCAATATCGTATTGCTAGGATTAATTAAGGCATGCTTGTGTGCATGCTCAGTTGCTTCAGTTGTGTCTGACCCTTTGCAACCCTATGGACCGTAGCCCATCAGCCTCCTCTGTCCATGGGATTCTTCAGGCAAGAATATTGGAGTGGGTTGCCATGCCCTCCTTCAGAAGATCTTTCTGACCCAGGAAATCAAACCCGCGCCTCCTGCACTGCAGATTTTTTACCTACTGAGCCAACTGGAAAGCCCATTATTAAGGACTGTAACTGTAGTACTGTAAAATCTAGAGTATATATCCTAATTTATCTATCCTCTATTTGTATATGGGCATTGGGGTTATTTTTAGATTCTGATATTAAAGAGAATGCTCATATGAATAATCTTATATATATGCTGGTACTTGTTCAAGTTTCTTTTGGGTATATACCCAGGAGCAAAATGGTAGGTCATGGGGTACGCAAATGTTTATCTCTACAGGGTAATGACAAACTTTTGGAGGGGATGGTACCAATTTACACTCCCACAAGGATCAAAAGACTCTGCTGATCCATATCCTCTAGATATGGTCCAATTAACAAAGTCTTTTAAAATTTATGGTACCATATGCACAATATCAAGCCTACCTTTTTAACTGTGTCTTAGGGTACAGTTCCCCCTTCATGGATAACAGCTTTGACATGTTGAAGAGGCTTGCGTAACTCAATGAAGCTATTAGCCATGCCGTGCAGGGCCACCCTAGACAAATGGGTTATAGTGAAGAGTTCTGACAAATCATGGTCTACTGCAGGAGGAAATGGCAACCCACTCCAATATTCTTGCCATGAGAACCCCACTGACAGTATGAAAAGGCAAAAAGATATGACAGTGGAGCAATTACTAATAGCTCCAGAAAGAATGAAGTGGCTAAAAAAAAAAACAAAAGCCAAAAACCATGAAGCAGATACACTGAGTTGTGGATGTGTCTCAAGTGGATACAACATTCAGTTGTGGATGTGTCCAGTGGTGAAAGTAAATTCCAATGCTATAAAGAACAATACTGCATAGGAACCTACAATGTTAGGTCCATGAATCAAGGTAAATTGGAATGGTCAAGCAGATGATAAGACTGAGCACTGACATCTTAGGAATCAGTAAAGTAAAATGGATGGGAATGGGTAAATTTAATTCAGATGATCATTATGTATACTACTATGGGTAAGAATCCCTTAGAAGGAATGGAGTAACCCTCTTAGTCAACAAGAGTCCAATTCATTCATATTGCTATACAACAATCAGCCACCACATCCATCTTCAGAACTTTTCATCTTCCCAAACTGAAATTCTGTGCCTATTAAACAATAACTCTTCTCTCTCTCCTCTTCCCAGTCCTGATCATCCACCATTCTACTTTCTGTGTCTTTGGACTGGCAACTCTAAGCACCTCATACTGGAATCACACAGTATTTATCCTTTTGTGACTGGCTTATTTCACTCAGCATAATGTCTTCCAGGCTCATCTATGTTGCAGTATGTATTAGAATGTTCTTTTTAAGACTTAATAATTATATATATATATATGTATATATATATAAGGGAAGTGTAAGTATATATGTAAGTATAAGGGAAGAAGAGAAAACTGGAGTTTGGGTGAAAGAACTGCATAGATTCAGTTTGGAATATCCACATGAAAATGCCTAGTTGGCAGTTAGATACTAGGTCTGAGAATCAGAAAAAAAATTTCCACTACCAGTGGATAGATGGTAACTGCTATTGAAGAAAGCAAGGTCACCAGGAAAATGAATAGAATGAGAAAAAGCTAGTCCAAGGATTATGTGCTAGGTGGTTTAATAAGAACCAATATTAGTAATAGTTAACACTTACTATGAACTTTCTAGGAGCCAAGTACTATTTTAAATACTTTACTAACATAATTTAAAAAAAAACCCTTTGGACTAAGGTGCTATTATTATTATATCATTTAAGGAAACCAAGGGACAGTGCAGTGAAATAATTTGCCTAAAAGTGCACATCTACTTGAGTGGTGAAGCTAAGACTTGAAGACAGGTAGCCTGACTCCAGAACTTTGCCCCTAGCCTTATATAAACCTCATAGTAATTCTGCAAAGTAGATATTTTTACCTCCATTTCACATATTAAAAAAAAAAAAAGAGGCTCAGAGAAATTAAATTCACTTCCTAGAATAATACAGGTTGCATGAGGTAGGGTTACAGTTTAAACCTAAAGACCATATTCTTTCATACCTCAGTTAAGAGAAGTGATTTAATTTCTCTCATAATCTTTTACAATGCTGAGCCTAGTAGTAAATATAATTATTACTAATAATAATGTAAGAACACTGAAGTTTAGCTCCCACTTACCTTTCATAGAAAGTTACTTGAGGTTGTACCACAACTTAAAAAAAAAAAGTATAAACTAAGGCAGAAGATGTTGGTTCAGGAAATAGTGACTCCTATCCTAGAGAAGAGTGAGAGGAAGTCCCAGGACATAAGCCTTGTAATAATCATAGAAATTAAGAGCAGTACAGTGACTTTTTGGAGTGGTCTTCAGGGACAAAACTTTGAAACCTAAAAATCAGTACAACTGAGTGCTTAAAGACATGATAAATGAATCTGGTAGCATGCAATAAAGATGTCATTGAATTGCCTCTAGCACTGTTCTTCAGCAAAAGGGTCACATCATTGCCCTAGAGAGGGCTTTCCAGGTGGCACTGGTGGTAAAGAATCCACCTGCCAATGCAGTAGACATAAAAGACAAGAGTTCGATCCCCTGGTCAGGAAGATACCCTGGAGAAGGGAATGGCAACCACTTCAGTATTCTTGCCTGGAGAATTCCATGGACAGAGGAGTCTGTCAGGCTCCTATGCATCCATTGGGTAGCAAAGAGCTGGACATGACTCAGCAACTAGCATACACAGAGAAGGAAATGTTATCCCAACAGTAGACAGTTTTGTAGTAAATATTAACTGAGGAATAAATTAAAGGCTTTTTATTACATTTTAACACCTCTGGATGAAATGCAGCTTACAATCATGATTTTCTTAGTTATTTTCTTTCTTAGTAGTACATAAAATAGCATGTTGGACTTGATCAAATGTGTGTGCCACAGTTTTATATGTTTTATAATATACTTTAATCTTCATAATGGTTTCATGTAGTTGATGCTATTACTATTTTACAGGTAAGGAAACTGAGGCTCAAAGATGTTAATATGTTCAAGGACTGCTGTCAATTAAGTGGAAAAGCAAGTACTACAAACCAGGTATGGGGAATTCCCTGGCGGTTCAGTGATTAGGATTCAGTGCTTTAACTGCCTGGCCCCAGGTTTGATCAGCAAGTCTTGTGGCATGATGGCAAAAAAAGAAAAAAAAAAAGACAGAAAGGAAATCAAGAGAGAAAACCAAGTCTAACTTCAAAAGTCATGCTCTGTTGTACCTCAACATTTACCATGCGTGATACAAAGCTGAATAAAAACCATCCAAGTTGAACAGTTCAAATGAGATGAAGCTTTTCCAGCTCCTCCAGAAAGAGCCAATCTTGCCCTCATCTGTGCTTGTAACATTTTATGAACATCTCTGTGAATGTAAAATGTCACTTGCCATATCAGCAAACACATGATGCTGCAGCCATCAAGCCATCAGCCACTATTGAGCCCAGGGGGAGCTCAGGAAAGAGACAAACAGGCTGCCCACCACCAAGCTGTCAGCCACTGCAATGGTGCACCCTGAGGGGATTCAGGAAGGAGTTAGGAAAAAAAAAAACACAACAACTGGACCTAGATCGTTAAGGTGCATATCGAAAGAATAACTTCAATAAGCCCAGACTCTTGCATCTTCCCATATATGGCTAAATTCATTAACTTGAGATGTCTGGTTTTTCTTTAATTAGCAGTGATCACTTGACTTCCAACCTGGTTTTTGTTGTAAAAACTCCTCCTGGCTCCTCCCATACCCCTTTGGATCAGTCCCTCAGAGCTCCTTGGCTGCCTTCAGGGCCTAAGGCCTCAGAAAGACTTCTGAACAAAAATGTTAACTCCCAACTTTGAGGTTGTAAGGTGGTTTTTGTTGGTTTTTTTTTTTTCAATCAACACCTCTCTTATATCTTATTATAACATGTAACTTCCAAGGAGGTCAGAAATAGTATCTTGATAATTACCGTTTCCAATCACTGTAGTGTCTACCAGTGATCCTCACACATGTAGAAGCTCAATGTCGTTAAAAGGAAACAGGATGTCTGCCACTAAGTCTAAAGAGGAGACAAGAAATGCATATATAAGAAATAAAGGCCAAATACAGTTGTTACAGGGAAATTATAAATAAAGTGCATTGGTGTTTAGGAGAAAAGAACAAAGAATAGAAAGTACAAGTTAAGGGGAGATAGTTCAGCCAGATTCCCGATTTTCATACACACTCACACAGACATAATCAGTCTGGAAAAGCTGAAAAGGCTTAAACTAAGCTGCTAAGACAACTTCTTTCTTCAACCGTTTTTCCTGTATTTCAGGTGGATTCTTTACTTTCTGAGCCACCAGGGGAGCCCTTTAATGAGTTACCAGCATTTATAGATTAGAACATTTAAAATTTCACATAACTCAGGATTTGGGGATTTTCTTGAAAAATGGGAAGATACTGGAAACTGGGTGCTCATTCTCCAAGGTAAATTGGTTACATGCATCAATGGTTCCTTTCAGATCAAGTTCCTGCTCCCTTACTCATCGTAGTACCTCCCACCATTTTCTTAAGCCCACCCTGTGTAATGGTGTTTATTTGAGAGTACGTTATCAGTTCAGTCGCTCAGTCGAGTCCAACTCTTTGCGACCCCATGAACCGCAGCACGCCAGGCCTCCCTGTCCATCACCAAGTCCCGGAGTCCACCCAAACCCATGTCCATTGAGTCGGTGATGCCATCCAACCATCTCATCCTCCGTCGTCCCCTTCTCCTCCTGCCCTCAGTCTTTCCCAGTATCAGGGTCTTTTCAAATGAGTCAGCTTTTCGCATCAGGTGGCCAAAGTATTGGAGTTTCATGAGTGTATGAATGACCACCTCCTAAGACATGCCACTCACTGCTCTACTACACACCAGGTATTTTCAAGGACTGCGTCTTTGCCTTTCTTCAAAACACTGACTCCTCTTAGCCACTGCTTCAATTCCTTTTATTAGCTCCTTCTGACCACCTGCTGAACCAGGTCACCGCAGCATTCTGATCACACTTCTGTAAAAGTTCTAATCACATCGTATGCACAAGTTTCTCTCCTTTGCTAGGATGGGAGTGCCTGAAAGCCAGCGGCCCGGAGCTCATTGATGTTCGCGCTTCCAGCCCCAAATCCGTGACGTGGAACCTAAACAGAGTTTAAGTACGTGTGTTTGGAAGCCAATTTCCCCACTTTAGGCAAACCGAAACTAAACTATCTACTCGGCTTTAAATGTGGGACTGAGACAGAAACACGGACGAGCAGACGAGTCAAAAACCGCACACTCGGGGCGAGAGGAAAGAGCACCTCAGCACCGCACTAGCAGACGTTACCAGACAAAGTCCCGCCGCTACAGTAGTCTCAAGCACACCAGGTCCAATTCTCGCGAGGTTGGGCCTGAAAGCCAGCTCATCCGCCCCAGAAACTTGGAGCGCGGTTTCCGCAGGATTCTCGCGGCAACAGGGCACGCCAGAATGGGCACTTCCGGCGCTGCGCCCAGGAAGCGGAAGTGAGGCTTCCTATCTGTCAGAGTCGGTGTGTTACTCCGCGGTCCTGAAATCTAGGAAAATCGTTTTCGCTCCGCTTCTCCTGGCTGTCAAGGGCTTCCCCCGTGCAGGGTGGGAGTGCAGAGAGTGAACCGTCGCGAGATGAGCACGATGTTCGCAGACACGCTGCTCATCGTTTTTATCTCCGTGTGCACCGCTCTGCTTGCCGAGGGTGAGAGCAGCTAGTTTTTTTGACGTGTGATCAGACCCCGAGGGAAGGGAAGGATCCTAGGCCCCGGGTCCCTCGAGCCTCCAAGAGAGAGGTCACGAGCCTTGCTTCCTTTGGTGGCGGTGGGGATGCGTCTCATGTACTCTACTTCAGGGAATCTTACCTTCAGGAGTGTGAGAGAATCCAGTGTGGAATCCATTGCCAGGTTTCTCCGGTCCAGAGTAGATTTCATTTGCGTGTTTGTGGCGACAACTTCGAGTCGTGTCATGGTTGTTTTGGTTGAACATCAGTTGTTAAGCACTAGTGAATATAAGGCAAAAAGTCAAAATCCATTCTTATCTAACAGTAACCACTAATAAGGGTTTTGTTACGGTTACAAACATTTCTTTATTAGCATTCTGCTTTTAATGTTTCAGGTATAACTTGGGTCCTGGTTTACAGGACAGACAAGTACAAGAGACTGAAGGCAGAAGTGGAAAAACAGAGTAAAAAATGTAAGTATGCCAACATCCTTTAGAAACAAGTCAGGTTTACTGAAGTGCATGTTCACAGGACGTATTTTAGGAGCACCAACGGTTATAAAATTTTATAGGAGTAGGTGAATCCGACTTGAAGTCTATTTAGAAATATAAGACTTTTGTGCAAAATATGTACTACAAACAGCAGAGCAACTCACGGGAGTCGTACTTGTTATGTGTTTTGGCAGTTCTAAAGAAGATATCCTGTTCAGTTGTGAGGGGCCATTGAAGCCTTTGTGATGCAGATAGCTTTGGAGTCCTTCTTGGGTAGTTAGAATTTGGACAGAGCATGACATGGGGAAGGAATTCCAGGCAAAGAAGATAGCATATGTGCAAAAAATATGGAAATTTTAACTCCTAAGGTGTGTCTGGAGAACATTAGGTCATTATGATTGGTGTCAAAGTTAAATGGTGTCTTTAGGGATAAGCCCAATTTTCTGTTGGATCTGATGGTTGAAGGAATATTTGAGAAAAGGGTTAAGAGCAAGTTGAGTTGTTTTTGAAATAAAACAGGAATTCCACAGGATACAGCTGAGGGAGCTGCTAGAGGTATAATATGGGTGGTTCCTTATAGGTTTGGTCTGGTTTTCAGTCTTCTGTCTTATAAAGATTAACTTTCACATCTTAACTTTCTGTATTCCATAACTTTTCTGTATGTATTCATAGGAGTTTGAAGTCTTCTTTCTTACAACATGCCATTTCTAATATCCACATAGCAACTATTTGTGTAAATATTATAGTATAAATATTTTTCTCCCTTTGTAAAAAAAGGAGATTGAGACTCAGAAAGGTTAAATGACATGTTAATGTCTCAGAGCAAACAAAGAATTAGAAACCAAATCCAAACCATCACCGACACAATGGACATGGGTTTGGGTGGACTCCAGGAGTTGGTGATGGACAGGGAGGCCTGGCGTGCTGCAGTTCATGGGGTCGCAAAGAGTCAGACTTGACTGAGCGACCGAACTGAACTGATGTCAGTTCTATTTCCAGTTTTTTAAGGAATCTCCACACTGTTCTCCATAGTGGCTGTACTAGTTTGCGTTCCCACCAACAGTGTTAGGGGGGTTCCCTTTTCTCCACACTCTCTCCAGCATTTATCGTTTGTAGACTTTTTGATAGCAGCCATTCTGACTGGTGTGTGTACTCACTCTTTTAATAAACTCATTTATGTGCTCTATTTGCCATGGACCTCCAAATATATGTCTTTAGTCATTTATCCTTAATGCCAGATTCAGATATCCAATTATCAACTTGTTAATTCTACTGAAATGTCTAATAATCATCTTAAACCCAACCTGTCCAAATTGAACTCTTGTTACTCACTTCTAAGCCTGTTATGTATGTAACCTTCACAATCTTGGTCATTGGTAATACTGTCCCTCCAGTTGTTCAGGACATAATCCTCCTGTTGTTATCTGTAACTTTTCTCTCACAGCCACATCCAGTACTGTTGGCCTGTCTTCAGATATATCCACAGCCTAACCACTTTACATCATTTCCACTGCTAACTACCAGAGTCTAAGCTGCCATCATTCTTTGCATGAATTATTATGATAGCCTCGAACAAATGTTCCTGTTTCCCTGTGTCTATTCCCAAGATAGCAACCAGGATAATCCTTTCTTGTACTATATCAGTTCATGTCCCTCCTCTACTCATAACTCTATGATGGTGTCCCATTTGACTCAGAGGGAAAAAAACACAAAGTTTTGGCAGAGGTCCCAAGTTACAGCTCTGAGCTTCTTTCCCTCTCACTCACTGTGCTCCACTCTCACTGACCTGTTGCTGTTCCTCACTACACGTCAGCCTCACTCCTGTGTCAAGACCTTTCTAATGGCTGTGCCCTCTACCTAGGATGTTCTTCCCTATCAAATCTTACCTAACCCTCATGTGTGCTTAGTCACTGAGTCATGCCCAACTCTTTGCAACCCCATGGACTGTATGCTGCCAGGCTCCTCTGTCCATGGGGATTCTCCAGGCAAGAATACTAGAGTGGGTTGCCATGCCCTCCTCCAGGGGATCTTCCCAACCCAGGGATCGAACCCACGTCTCCCTCATTGCAGGTGGATTCTTTACCAGCTAAGCCACCAGGGAAACCCAAGAATACTGGAGTGGGTAGCCTATCCCCTCTCCAGGGGATCCTCCTGACCCAGGAATTGAAGTGGAGTCTTCTGCATGGCAGGCAGATTCTTTACCAGCTGAGGTTCCAGGGAAGCCCATATCTTCATATCTTCTTTAAATCTTTGTTTAGAGCTCACCTCAGTGAGTCTTAACTTGGCCACCCTATTTAAAACTGCAGTCAGCTTACCTCCTCTACCACTGCTACTTATCTCCTTTATCCTGCTCTGTTTTGTTTTGAGTCATCTGCTAGAATGACACTTCACTGGAGCAGGATGCTTTTATTTATTTATTTTTAATCGTTTTTGCGTACTGATTTATCCTGTACTCCTAGAACAGTAGTTGGCACATGCTCAATGTCTAATAAATATTTGTTGATTCAGATACTTTTTTCTGTCACCCTGTATGTGCAGTCCATTCTCAAGCCCTGATACTTTATTGTCCTCCTGAATTGTTTTCAGTCTTTCCACATCTCTTCATTTCCACCATCACCCAGTCTAAACTTCCATCAAGTTTAATTTAGTCTACTGTGACAGCCTCCTCATTGGTCTACCTGCTGCTGCTCAAATTTCCTCCATACAGAAACACCTGGAGTAATTTTTCAAAACACAAATCTAATTATGTTACTTTTCCTTCTTAAAACACTCAATTTTTTCCCATTGCTTTGAGGACAAAGGTGTGTCCTGCAAAGTCCAGCATGATCATATGCCTCCCTGTCTCCTCTCTGACCACATTTGTATCATGTTTTTCCCTACTCTTTCTCTAGCCGTCGTCTGAAGCAATTTTGCTTTTTTCCTACTATGCAGTTGGGCTTTTGCACTGCTTTTTTCTCTGGAATAATTTTCCTTTCTCATTTTGTATAATGAACTCCTACTCATTCTTCAGATCTCAAAGCCTTATTTAGTCTCCCCTATCATGATCCCTAATTTATACAGCTCCTTCTCCTTAAAGAATTTCTCATAATTATAATTTTGTCTGTGTATGATTATTATTGTTTGAATAATGTCCTCTCCCCAAATAAACTATAATTTCTATGACAGTAAAGGCCATTATATCTCTAGTACACACAGTGCCTGACATAGATTTGATACTGATAGATTACGGTGAACAATGTTGGGATTTGTGATCTCTGAAGACGATTTAGCTTCAGGACCAGGGACCAGCTTGATCACTCAAGAGCTTTTGTGTAGGAGTTTTATTAAAGTATAAAAGGGACAGAGAAAGGTTCTGACATAGACATCAGAAGGGGGATGGAGAGTGCCCCCACTCACTACTAGTCTTATCAAGGCCTTATATACTTTTACCAGACCCACTCTCGCAACATACATCTTAAATTAACAAGATTAGAGCTAACAATAGAAAGGTCTTACCAGACCCACTCCCACAATATACATTTTAAGATAACAAGGTTAGTCAGAAGGTTCTTGTTAAGGAGAAACATGTCCTCATTGTTATATTGACTAAGACAAAGCAACTAGAAAAAAATGTTTGTCCTTTTCTCCTCCTTGAGAACCCTGGACCTCTTCCTCCTTGAGGGCCCCAGATTCCTTATCAACCTACCTAAGGATTAGCTCTCTCAATGCTTGATAAAAGTGTGTTGAATATATTAAAGAATAAACTATTTCTGTAACATAACACCACATATATTCTTTGTGAGAAATTGTTCTGCTCTGATCATAAACTAGTTAGCCAGCATGTAGTAGCATCCATAGACAAATTTCTTCATGTCATATGTATCATGGAGTAGTCTTATGAAATATAAAACACATTTAACTTTGAATTTGTTTAGATAAATATGCTCATTCCTTAAATACTTATATGAACATGAATTTACTCTAGATTTTGGGCTTTCTTAGTGTCCACAATTAATTACCTTGTTTATAGTAGTTATCTGTATTATAAACATTGTCTCCTTCACCTGACACCTAAATTCAAAGTAGTATAGTTGCCAGGCAAAGCTTCCATAGTTGTATTTTTTAATGTGATTGACTAATGTTCTTCCTTTGAAGATAAGTATAAGATAGGTTGACAGTGATTCGAAAGTCTCTTGGTGTTTTTTTATGGTCTTATGTCCTCTACTTTATAAAAACTCAGTGAGCATGCACAGACATAGAAAACAAATTTATAGTTACCAAAGGGGAAGGGTAGGGGAGGAGTAAATGAAGAGTTTGGGATTAGAAGTATATATAAAATAGATAAACAACAAGGTCCTAGTGTATAGCATAGGAAACTGTTCAATATCTTGTAGTAAACTGTAATTGAAAAGAATCTGAAAAAGAAGTGAATCACTTTGCTGCATATCAGAAATTCACACAGCATTGTAAATCAACTACACTTCAATTTAAAAAAAAAAAACACAAAAACTCAGTGAGCATGTATTATTTTCATTTATACAATCAGTTGAAACTTATGATTGCTTGCTCTTTATAGAGTTTACCGTGAAGAGTGCAGTATAGAATGAAGGGGCGTAGATACCTTTCTCTAGATATTCGTAACAGGAAGAAATAAGATAAATTCCCTCTTTGAGCAAATGTCTTAATTGCAAACATAAGCCATTCTGACATTCTGTGTTCAAAATTTGGTATGCATCAAGGCAAGAAAAGTTTGTAGAGCCCAGGTATAGAACTTGTACAAAACTATGATTGGCATGTCATAGGATCTGGTAGAAAAGGTAGACAACATGCATGAACAGATGGGGATTTTCAGGAGATGGAAACTATAAGAAAGAATCACATGGAAATAGCAGTAATAAAAGCATATTCCAGTAGTCATGTATGGATGTGAGAGTTGGACCATAAAAAAAGCTGAGCATTGAAGAATTGATGCTTTTGAAATGTGATTGTTGGAGAAGACTCTTGAGAGTCCCTTGGACTGCAAGGAGATCAAACCAGTCAGTCCCAAAGGAAATCAGTCCTGAATACTCATTGGAAGGACTGATGCTAAAGCTGAAATTCTAATACTTTGGCCACCTGATTCAAAGAACTGACTCATTGGAAAAGACCCTGATGCTGGGAAAGATTGAAGGCAGGTGGAGAAGGGGACGACAGGGTATGAGATGGTTGAATGGCATCCGCAAACTCGATGGACATGAGTTTGAGCAAGCTCCAGGAGTTGATGGACAGGGAGGCCTGGCGTGCTTCAGTCTATGAGGTCGCAAAGAGTCGGACACAAATGAGTGACTGGATTGAACTGGACATAAAGGATCCTTTGAGGAAATTACCAGATACACAAGGTCTTAACATTTTTATCTCAGCAAACTACTGGAAAATACACTACATCAAAGCAAATGAATAAACCAAAAAAAGAAGAAGATATAAACTCCAGGAAATAGAAGCACCAACACAGGATCCCAGTAAAGGGAATCCCCTGGACAATGGTGAAGGCAGATTTAGATCTGACATGCTTAAGAATGTCAGCTTTGCACCATGCTAAGCTTGTTAGAAGATGCTAGGAGAACTTCTTTAGAAAAACTTATAATTCCTAATGATCTGATTTTATATTGGAAAGATGCAGACAGCTAGCCAAGAATTTGGGGCTGAATTAGTGATAAGTATGGAGACAACCGAGAAGAAGGCAATGGCAACCCACTCCAGTACTCTGCCTGGAAAATCCCATAGATGGAGGAGCCTGGTAGGCTGCAGTCCATGGGGTCGCTAAGAGTCGGACACGACTGAGTGACTTCACTTTCACTTTTCACTTTCATGCATTGGAGAAGGAAATGGCAACCCACTCCAGTGTTCTTGCCTGGAGAATCCCAGGCACGGGGGAGCCTGGTGGGCTGCCGTCTATGAGGTCTCACAGAGTCGGACACGACTGAAGCGACTTAGCAGTAGCAAGTGTATTTTCACACATTTCAAACAAATCAATAGTAATAAACCAAACTGAAGGGAGGCCTTGCTGTTTCATCTGCTCTTTTTCTGTAATTAAGTGGTTTCACATTTTGAGCACAGACTCAAAATGTAAAAGAATAAAATAATTAAAATCTAAAAAAAAAAAAGGTTTGTTGCGCTTTTGAGGAATATGAAATATAAAGAGATTTGAATCACAGATTCAAGTCTCATCTTGTGCAGATCTGATCTTAGGCATTATTTGGAGAATACTGATGTTATCTAGAAACCTGTGCTACTGTGGTGGACATCCTTGTTGAAAGATGCTTTCTTAAAGGTACCAAGTTGTTTGATTGAGGTGGTCTCTAGATGACTATGCTCTAAATATCAGTAAGTCTTTTTTCATTGTTTTACTTTTATAATATAGACTAATGAAAGAACACTTCAATAAATGAGAAAGATTAAAGTACTATATGTAATTGGATTCTTGTAACAAAATTATTTGAGAACATTTACTAAGTACAAATTATTGTAAAGTATGAAGAATTTCTTTGGTTTACAGTGAAACATGAAAAGGTTTTAGAGTAATTTATAAACTGTTTGACAACTCTGGAATTCAGAATGCAGTAATACCAGGTCATAGGCAAAAATCTGTTTCATAGTAGACATCTTTTTTTTTTTGGTCAACTCTGATATCTCCATTTCTTAGAGTTTCTTTGTAACTTCATGAAGTTAAAAAAAAACATTGTATTATCCCTGGAAAAGATTTATCTAGTCTTAATCCATTGTGCCAGAACATCAGGTAATGTTCATAATATCATCTTATGTTTCTGTTTTCTAGCCTTCTGATATCCCCACCTTCCCCCCCCCCCCCCCCCCCCGGTTTTTATGTAGCCATGGTTAAATGCCAAGTAGTAGTTGTGTTATAGTCCTTCTGGGATGGGGAGAAATATTTTTTGTTTCTGTAACATCTTGTAGAATATGACTCTTTCCTTTTGTGATCTCAAACTAGGAGTTCATTCTAAATCTCTGTCTTTCTCTCCCTATATATGTCATCTTTTATCTTTTTATCTACCTGGAATAGTACCTATCACTTAGGCATCCAATGTGTATATTTACACACACACTCAGATTTTATTTTAGTCAGAATTTTACCATTTTATTTGTAATAGTGGAGTTAAATTGAATTTTACATCTCTGATAAAGGAGTAACACCAATTTTGCTTTTAAAATTCAAGCAGCATACTTAATATAGTAAGGGAAAGATTTCTACCTGCAATTCTCTTTAATGAACTTTTAGAAATAATACATATTCTGTACCATGTTCTAGTAAAGGAAGTATACTAAGATTATATAAGAAGCTGCTGCTGCTGCTAAGTCACTTCAGTCGTGTCCGACTCTGTGTGACCCCATAGATGGCAGCCCACCAGGCTCTCCCTTCCCTGGGATTCTCCAGGCAAGAACACTGGAGTGGGTTGCCATTTCCTTCTTCAATGCATGAAAGTGAAAAGTGAAAGTGAAGTCACCCTACCAGGCTCCTCCATCCATGGGATTTTCCAGGCAAGAGTACTGAAGTGGGGTGCCATTGCAAATAATGTAAATAAAGGTTTTACTGTGTATATTGCTAGTCCGTTCATAGGTGGTTCTTCTCCAGGGAATCTTCCTGACCCAGGGATGGAACCTCGGTCTCCTGCATTGCAGGCAAATTGATTACCATCTGAGCCACTAGGAAAGCTCCATAGGTGATTAAATATGTTACATTGTTCTTCTTCCAAAACTCACTCTTACTCTATCCTCATATTAATTGAAAAGTCTCAGGAAATGTTCATCTTAGCTGTTTTGACTCCTGATCTTCCTACCCTGTGCATTCTATACTGTAATTGTTATTTGATTATGTGCCCTCACTAGATTGCTTTTTAGATGACAAGGATCATGTTTATCTTTTTATCTACCTAGAATGGAGCCTATTACTTTGGCAGATAATAACTGAATGAATGAATGCCCATTTTCTATAATGAATTTGAGACTGGAACTACAATTAATCACCTGAGGAAGCAGAATTTTAAATTGTGCTTGAAAGTGAAGTAGCTCAGTCGTGTCCCACTCTTTCTGACCCCGTGGACTGTAGCCTACCAGGCTCCTTCCTCCATGGGATTCTCCAGGCAAGAATACTGGAGTGGATTGCCATTTCCTTCTCCAGGGGATCTTCCCGACCCAGGGATCAAATTGGCGTCTCCCGCATTTCAGGCAGACGCTTTAACCTCTGAGCCACCAGGGAAGCAGAATTTTAAATTGTGCTTAGATACTGTCTAAGGCAGTCTCAGCTAATGGCCTGAAAATCATCTCAGTTTTGATCATGACTGTCTTTATGAAGTCTTTTTTGGGTATTTGATTAATGATGCTTACAATGTTGCTGTTACATTCTTAGAATATTGTGTCTACCTTTTACTGTCAGCAGGTGTGGGAGCACGCCAGTTAACTTAATCACAACCACCATCAAAGCCAATGTGTAATTTTCTTGTAAGCTGCTTTCAGTGGTTCAGCTGTGATAAAATATAGTCTTTGTTTCTTGAGTGTAATGCATAATTAATTTTTATGATGTCATTATGTTTACAGTGGAAAAGAAGAAGGAAACAATAACAGAGTCAGCTGGTCGACAACAAAAAAAGAAAATTGGTAAGATGAGTTATTAGTATATACAATATTAAGGTTTTCTTGGAAAAATAAATTCTTAGATAATGAAAATATAAGAAATTTTTTTTTGTTTTTTCAAAAAATGTTTGGCTGTGCTGGTTCTTTGTTGCTGCACAGGCTTCTTTCTAGTTGCAGCAAGCAGGCGCAGGGGCTCCTCTCGAGTTGCAGTGTGTGGGCCTCTCGTGGTGGTGGTTTCTCTTGTGAAGCACAGGCTCTAGGGCATGTGGGCTTTTTTTTTTAAATAAAGTTTTCAATAGTGATAACTCATGTTTGTATAGTTTTACAGTCACGAGAGCACTTGCATACGTTATCTTGCATGCATGTGTGCTAAGTCACGTCAGTCATATCCAACTCTGTACGACCCTGTGGACTGCAGCCTGCCAGCCTCCTCTGTCCAAGGGATTCTCCAAGCAAGAATACTGGAGTGGGTTGCCATGCCCTCCTTCAGGGAATGACCCAGGAATCGAATCTGTGTCTCATGACTAACCTGCATTGGCAGTCAGGTTCTTTACTGCTAGTGCCGCCTGGGAAGCCTTGTACATTATCTTACTTGATTCTTTCTACCATATTGTAGGACAAGTTCAAGCACTTCCTTATTTTTGCTCTTAGCTTTGAAATTTCAATTTAGTAAAATGATGTTGACAATCATGGCTTTTGAACTTGGCTGAAGGTTCTTGGCATAGTTTGTAAAAGTGTTTTGTTTTTCTTATCTGAGATGATTATTTTCAGTTAAGTCTGAGTTACATGTGTTTATTGTTGCCATGACTTCCTTACTGAGAATTGACTGGTGATGGAAACCCACCAACACGTAGGAAATTTTCTGCTGAATAATTTTACCTACTCTGCAAAATAATTGTTTTTGGCTTTTCAGTGTAATTTGAATTTAATTACAGAATGTAATTCTGTTCCAAAAAGACAATTTATAAATGGCTATATATAATTTGTATTTGTACTTTATGACGCTTCCTGATTCTAAAATCAGGAAAAAATTGTTGTGAAATTGTGTATTTGGATCAAAAACTATGTCTCTATACCTGGATCATTGCTGTTAAATCCTGGAAGATTACTCTACCAGGCTTGACTATACCAGTGTCCTTTACTAGTTATTGTTGTTGTTTAATCACTAAGTTGAGTCTGATTCTGCAACCCCATAGACTGTAGCCTGCTAGGCTTTTCTGTCCATGGGATTTCCCAGGTAAGAATACTAGAGCGGGTTGCCAGTTCCTTCTCCGGGATCTTCCCGACCCAGAGATCGAACCTGCATTGGGAGACAGATTCTTTACCACTGAGCCACCAGGGAAGCCCAGTTTCCTGTTCTGGTTAAAGCTTCTCAACTTAGTGTAGGGATATTAGATGTGTTCTTAATGGCCTGATCATTCAGTTCCATGGCAAAATGCTATTGTACATATACTCTGTATGGGTATACCAGTGTACTACTCTGTATACCCAGTCACTCTGGTAGGCGTTGAAGCACCAAAGTAGAAAAATAATTCTGTCTTTTAAGAGATCTAAAGAGGGAAAACAAACCAATGCAGTATAATACATATTTTTTAGAGATACATTCTGAGTGTCATAAAAGTAAAGAGAAAGGATATTCAAACCAATCTAGGGGATCAAGTTTTCTTGGAGATAATGCTTTAAGTTGAATCTCAAAGCTTTAGTGTGTATTAACTAAGTAAAAATATAAATAAATAAAATACTGGTCAGTTGGCCCATCTGCAAAACCCTGAAGTAAGCCTTTACATATTTTTTAACTCTTTTGACAATGGTATGTGGTAGTGAACAGTGTTACTTCATTTTTAGTGATGAGAAAATTGAGGTTAAGTAACTTGCTCTTGGTCAATCAGTGGTATGGTGCAATTAAGTCAGTGGTAGAGAAGGGATTTGAACCTGTACATTCATAATTTTAGAATCCACATTTTTAAGTCTTGTATATTCTTGGCAGGATAGGCATATGCAAAAGCATAGAGCAGTCAAATAGCAAGGTATATACCTGGAACTATAAATAGTGTACTATAACAAATAAAAAAAGGTATGTGTAACATACAAGCAGACAAGCCTAGAGAAATGAGTAGTGCCTAGTCCATAAAGGTCCTTATAAATTAAACTCAGGTAAGGAGGTTAACATATGTAGAAAGGAAATTAGACAGGTGTGAAATTACATTTTAAGGAAGACAAATCTGGCAATATTTGGAGGATAAACCAGAGAGGGGATCATTCTGGAGGTAGGAAAGTTATGAGATTTTTCAGGTATCCTTGGCATACAAATGGCATAGCAAGAACCTGAACAGTGGTACTGGGACTGGAGTAGGTGGTACATATTCAAAGAATTTAGGCAAGTAGATGTAACACAACTTGATGACCTTTTAGATGTAAGGTATGTAGAGAAAAATGAGTCTAGGAAGAAGCCTGGATTTCTGATTAGAACAAGAAATATTGGAAGAGTAGCAGATTGGGATAAGGAAGAAGAGAGGATGATTTCAGTTTTGAACATGTTGGATTTGTTGTGCCTGTGTGACAATAGGGTGGAAATATTTGGTACACCATTGGATGTATGGTTTGGAGCTGGCAGAGAGGTAAAGGCTACAAATAGAGTTTCTTTCTTTATTACTTTTGAAAGTTTATTTAGTTTTTGTCTGTGCTGGGTCTTCATTGCTATTCAAGGGCTTTCTCTAGTTGCAGCGAACATGGGCTACTCTTCATTGCAGTGCGCAGGCTTCTCATTGAGGTGACTTCTCTTACTGCAGAGCACAGGCTCTAGGCACACAGACTTCAGGGGTTGCAGTGCACAGGCTCAGTGATTGTGGCTCGAAGGGCTCTAGAGTGTAGGCTCAGTAGTTGTGGTGCATGCTCTGTGACATATGGGGTTTTCCTGGACCAGGAATTGAACCTCGAACCCTTGTCCCCCACATTGGCTGGCAGATTCTGAACCACTAGATCACCAGGGATATTATCGTTCAGTCACTAAATCGTGTCTGACTCTTTGTGACCCTGTGGACTGCAGCATGCCATGCTTCCCTGTCCTTCAGTATCTTCTGGAGTTTGCTCGAACTCTTGTCCATTCAGTCTGTGATACCATCCAACCATCTCATCCTTTGGACCACCAGGGAAGCACCTACAAATAGAGTTTAGCATCATATGATTATAAACTATAGTAGTTTGATCCCTGGGTTAGGAAGATACCCTCGAGGAGGGAATGGCTACCTAGTCCAGTATTCTTGTCTGGAGAATCCTGTGGTCAAAGGAGCCTGGTGGGTTACAGTCCATAGGGTCGCAGAGAGTTGGACATGACTGAAGCGAGTTAGTATGCGTCACACACACACATAGTGATGAGGGGACTATAAAGAGGGATATTGCTGCTTTGAAAGAAGGGAGTTTTTAGTAAAAGGGGAAAGGTCAGCACATTCAGTGTTTCAGAAAATCAAAATGTCATTGATATCACTTAGGTGATGCTCTTAGATTGTGGTCTTAGGTAGAGCCATTAATTTGAAACTGAGGTGTCTGAAGACTATATTTTTCATTCTTAATTTCAGGAGCAGATATTTTGGTTATTTTATGTTTCCCTCTCATAGCAGATAAACTACTTTTGATGTATTTTATTTAGCTCTTTGGCTATAGTAAGCTATCTCAAGTAATAAGGAATTTAAGGGTATATGTGGTCAAGAACTCAGGAAAAGCTGAACTAACTGGTTACAGGAAGGCAAGAACTGTGTTAAAGCAATTCCTGCAGACAGAGCAAGCCCTAGGATAAGCCAGACATTGGGCTCACTATACGTTTATAGTACCTTTCCCTCTTCTGGTATGCAGTGCTTCCTAGGATTTAATTTTTGCGTGCACCTAACTTTGGCTTGTATCCTGCAGTGCTTTCTATATAGTATTGCTCGTACATGGTCTCTAGACCACCCATATCAGTTTTGCTTGAGATACTTGTTAAAATGAAGGGTTCTGAGTCTTTGTCGTTGTTCAGTTGCTCAGTTGTGTCCAACTCTTTGTACTCCATGGACTGCAGCACACCAGGCCTCCCTGTCCTTCACCATCTCCCAGAGCTTGCTCAAACTCATGTCCATTGAGTCCGTGATACCATCCAACCATGTACTCCTCTGTCGTCCCCTTCTCCTGCCTTCAATCTTTCCCAGAATCAGGGTCTTTTCCAATGAGTTGGCTCTTCACATCAGGTGAACAGAGTATTGAGTCTGAGTCTTACTCCTAGGTTTTACTGAATCAGGAGTTCTAATCCAGTGTCTAAGACTGTATTGTCCAATTATGCACCCTCTAGCTACCTTTGACGTTTAAATTTTAAATTAATTGAAATTAAATGAAGTTGAAATTTTAGGACCTCAGTCACACTGGTCATATTTCATTGCTCAGTAGCTATATGTAGCTATATTGATAGCACAGATATAAGATACTTTTATAATTGTAGAAAGTTCTTGAGAATAGTATTGCTTAAGGAGTCAAGATTTTCCAAAGGAGGTGACATAAGAGCTGAGGCTTAAAAATTGAGTTATAGGCTAGCCAGGAAAGGATTTGATGGGATAGGATGAAATAGTCTAGGTAGAAGTAGGGTAGCCAATCATTCCAGTTTGTTTCACCCAAGGAGTTTCTTGGGATGTGAGATTTTCAGAGCTAAAACTGGAACAATCTAGGAAAGCTGGGACACTTGGTCACCCAAGGTCAAAGGAACTTTATGCACAAAGATGCTGAATCAAGAGAAAATCATCATATATAAAGGAACTTTGGTGATGTAAGAACATAAAAATTTATGGGAGTGGTCAGAAATGTGGCTTCAGAAGGAAACAAGAGCCAGATACAGGACTTGCAAGTGATATTGAAACATCATCTTGGGACTTCTCTGGTGGTCCAGTTCCTCTGGACTCTGCACTTCCACTACAGGGGATAAGGGTTTGATCTCTGGTCAGGGAACTAAGATCCCACATGCTGCATGACACAGCCCCCCCCCAAAAAAAGAGAAAGAAACAAACATGATCTTATAGGGATAAAAAGCCAGGGAAGGATTTTAAGCTGGCGAGTATCATGATCTTGTTCAGTTTGCCTTTTCGGTAGATCTGATATGCGTTTATGTGGAACGTGAATTTGAGGAGACAAGTGTGAAGACAGTGAGGTCTGTTAGGAGGTTTGAAAGTAATATAGGTAAGAAATGTTGGAAACCCTAACTAAGGAAGTGATAGTAAGGAGGAGGGGAGGCGGTAGATTTCATAAGTATGAGGAATAATTAATAGAACTGGGTGTTTGATTGAAGATAGAGTAGGAAGTCAAGGATGTGCAGGTTTCTAGCACAGAAGCTTTTCTATACCTTGCTTTTCATGTCTCAGTGGCAGTCCTTTTCCACTTCTACTTGTTCTTTGCCTGTTTAACTTCTAGTCATCTCTTACCCCAGTCCTCAAACCCCCAGTTTTAAAATGTCTTATTATATTGTAAGAGAGCTGCTCAATAGAAAAGGAGCTCTAGCCCTTGAGATACACCTTAGCTCCATCCCATTTTGTTCATTTTCTTCCATATATCTTCACTTTCAACTCTTTCCTGCTTGTATCCTTTCCTCCATGGAGAACAAACTGGGTAGGAACTGTTTAAGACAAAGAGTCATGTATTCATCTCACCCATGTGTTGTTTGAAAACTGCGGTCCAGTCTGCAGTCCCTGTAGGCCTGTTTTTCTTCCTTCCTTTCTTTCACCTGCCTGAACCTGCCAGCCCTCATACCACTTTAATATATTCCAATTGTATGTTTTTGTATTTTAGAGGGTTTTTTAATATTTTTATTTCATAATATTCTTGTGAGGGTATGAATTGGTGTGTGTTTTGATCATTCATTTACCCCTAGTACCCAGAAAAGTGCTTGGCATGTAGTAGGTAATCAGTAAGTATTTGTTGAGTGAATTAATCCTGGTGATAAAAATACATGATCAAAGAAAGCAGTAGCATGGTATATATAGAGATCATTGGATTAGAGGTTGGGAAACTTGGATTCTAGTCCTGGCTTTGCCATAAAATGCCTGTATGGGCTCTGAGAAGTCACTTCTCCTTTTCTGGACCTCAGTTTCTTCATCAGCACAGCAATAAAGTCCAATATGTTGATGGAAAACTCAGCAGTGGCCACAGGACTAGAAAAAGTCAGTTTTCATTCGAGTCCTAAAGAAGGGCAGTACTAAAGAATGTTCAAGCTACCGTGCAATTGCTCTCATTTCACATGCTAGGCAGATAATGCTCAAAATCCTTCAAGCTAGGCTTCAGCAGTACATGAACCGAGAACCTCTAGATGTACAAGCTGGATTTAGAAAAGGCAGAGGAACCAACGATCATATTGCCAACATCTGTTAGGTCATAGAAAAAGCAAGAGAATTCCAGAAAAACATCTATTTCTGCTTCATTGACTACATTAAAGACTTTTACTTTGTGGATCACAACAAACAGTGGAAAATTCTTCAAGAGACAGGAATACCAGACCACCATACCTGTCTCTTGAGAAACCTATATTCAGGACAAGAAGCAATAGTTAGAACTGGACATAGAACAACAGACTGGTTCAAAAGTGGGAAAGGAGCACCTCAAGACTGTATATTGTCACCCTGCTTATTTAACTTATATGCAGAGTACATCATGTGAAATGCCAGGCTAGATTACTCACAAGCTGGAATCAAAGATTGCTGGGAGAGATATCAACGACTTCAGATATGCAGATGATACTACCCAAATGGCAGGAAACAAAGAGGAACTAAAGAGCCTCTTGATGAAGGTGAAAGAGGGGAGTGAAAAAGCAGGATTAAAACTCAACATTCAGAAAACTAAGATCATGGCATCTGGTCCCATCACTTTATGACAAATTGATGGGGAAACAATAGAAAGAGGGACAGATTTTCTTTTCTTGGGCTCCAAAATCACTGCAGATGGTGACTGCAGCCATGAAATTAAAAAAAACACTTGCTTCTTGGAAGGAAAACTATGACAAACCTAGGAAATATATTGAAAAGCAGAGACATCACTTTGCCGACAGAGGTCCGTATAGTCAAAGCTATGGTTTTTCCAGTGGTCATGCTTGGATATGAGAGTTGGACCATAAAGAAGGCTGAGAGTCGAAGCTTTAATGCTTTTGGATTGTGGTGGTTCTCGAGAGAAGACTCTTAAGAATCCCTTGGACAGCAAGGAGATCAAACCAGTCAATCCTAAGAGATATCAGCCCCGAACATTCATTAGAAAGACTGATGCTTAAGCAGAATCTCCAGTAGTTTGGCCACCTGATTCGAAGAGCTGACTCATTGGACAAGACCCTGATGTTGGGAAAGATTGAGGGCAAGAGGAGGAGGGGACGACAGAAAGATGAGATGCTTGGATGACATCACTAACTCAATGAACATGAATTTGAGCAAACTCCAGGTGGTAGTGGAGGACAGGGAAACCTGGTGTGCTGCAGTTCTGGGGTTGCAAAAAATGGTACACATCTTAGCAACTGAACAACAACATTGTTCATGGGATACAGTAGATAAGAGCATTAATGTGTAGCTGAAACTTCTTTAGCAGTTTAGATTTGGTGTATATAACAATTTTCTTGAAATATATGTCAAATTTCCTAGCTTTCCAAGTGACTTAAATATGAAAGTATGCTTATTTTTAGCTTCATTTGACTGTAAGATGAAACAAGCTGAACCTAACTTTATCTTAATTGGCTTTTAATTTTTAGATGCTATGCTCTCTTAAACTGAAAAAGTGGGAAAGAAACTTGAGATGGGTAATTAATATTTGAAATCTAAGTATAGTCATTATGATTATACCTCCCATTGATGTAATAATAATATTATATCTCAATGTACAGAGTTGAAACACTTAATACCAGAGGTAATTTTAAAAATTAAACTTTAAAGATTTTTATTTATTTAAATTGAACTATTTTAGTGCTCTCCTGCACTTGAATTTTCTGTTAGTACAAAGTATATGGTATTCCAAGTATTCAGCTTATCTTATTAAGTGATAACTGAGACAGAAACATTGTTGTAGTCACCAGTCAGTGACAGTTTAACATCTGCTTCCTGCTCAGCGCTGTGTATATTAACCAGTTCATTAATTCCTTGCAGAGCGGCAAGAAGAGAAACTGAAGAATAACAACAGAGATCTGTCAATGGTAAGAGTCCTAAATATAACTTCATGATAAACCGCATGTTTTTCAGCAAAAGACCATGATTTGCATCAAGTACATTGCACTTACCTTTTCAGAAATTTATAGTTATGCATGCTATAAATAATATAATGGGTGTTCCTAGACCAAATAGAAGTGAAAATGTGCTACAGGGCTGAAGCTTCATGTTGGTAATATGAATAGCTTCTTTTTTAAGGGTATCTTGAGGTCATTTTCACGCAGTTTTTTTTTTTTTTTTTAGCTTCTCCCTTATGTTTTCAAATGAAGTCATTTATTTTCTTTTTCTTCCTTATGTTATTACTGAATCTTTGGCTTTTGGTGACCTGGTAATCCTATTATAAGAGTTGGAACATCATAGATGGCCTTTATTCTTTAAGAGGCCTTTTGTTCTGAAGGTCAGGCATATCATAAAGTGTAAGGAAAAGTGATTTTATTAGCAATTTACTCATTTATAAAGAGTAGAGTTTGTTCAAGCATGTCTTTAGGTATGCGAATATATGCATAGGTAGGCATAGGTAGGCGAATTATATGGCTTGACTAATTTTTCTGCCTAATTTCTGTATATTCATCACAAGACACCTAAACTGTGCAACAGTTACTGTTTGCTTACCGAGAGACCTTTGCTATATTATTTTATCTTCTGTTTCTTAAAACTTTTTTTTTTTTAAATATTTATTTATTTATTTGTTTATTTGGCTGTCAGGTCTTAGTTTGCATCACATGGGCTCTTTCATCGCAATTCACAGACTCTCTAGTTGCATACAGGCTTAGTTGCTCCATGGCATGTGGGTATCTTAATTCCCCACCCAGGGATTGAACTTGCATCCCCTGCATTGCAAGGTGGATTCTTAACTACTGGACCACCAGAGCAGTGCCTTGAAATTCTTTTTAAGAAAGTTTATAGTTTAGAAGTATATTTTTTTGAAAATAGCTTTTCTGTTGTCATAGTTACTCCACGTTCAAGAGACCAAATTTGAAAACTGCAGAAAGAAGAGAGAAAACTTTCTGATAAACTGTTAGTCATGTCTTTATGATCTTTTGTTTATTTATACTTTTATGGCACATGTAATTAAGAAAGTAGCTAGCCTCAAGAAACAAAATACCTTATATACTTGAACATGTAATCGTTTTTTCACTTGATCGAGAGGTAGAGGTTGGTAGTCCCGGGCTGGTGTGGCAGCACAGTAGTGTCACTAAAGACTCCAGTTAGTCTTCCTTAGCTTATGGTGGTTTGGTTGTTTGATGTTGCTTTACTGTCAGGAATTACGTTTTTCATTCCGGACAAGAAGTATGGGCAGAAGGCCTAAAGGGATGCTAACCAAGTTAGCTCCTTTTAAAATTCTGGTTAGTACTTGGACTTGTCACCTGTTGGCCAGAATTAGGTCATGTGGCCACTCCAGTACGCTTCATCAGAAGGTGACAAGGAGAAGGGGCCTTGGAGGTGGAGGGTGGGTTAGACAACAGACAGTTTTTTGCCAAGGAGCACCTTTTAAAAATGATATGACATCAAAATTTGGGGGGATATGCTTTAGTAGTGTTTTCCTTTAGTGTGAAGTGACAATTTGTTGATCTCCTTACAGGTTCGAATGAAATCCATGTTTGCAATTGGCTTTTGTTTTACTGCCTTAATGGGAATGTTTAATTCCATGTGAGTATCCTTTTCTATGGCTTTATCTAACTTGCTCTGTGTCGACAATTAACTTTTTTGTAATATTTTGATATTTCATATTTACAGAAAAGTTATAGGACTAGTATATCCATTAACCAGGTTCACAATTGTTAACATTTTTCCTCATTTGCTTTCTTTTTTTGTTTCTCTAGATCATAAATATTTGTGCTCATTCATATATTATTTGTATATTTTTCTGAATCTTGCAGAAGTTTGATGTGGATTTCATACCCCTTTATTCATAACTACTAAAAGTATGTGTTACCTAAGAACATGGACATTCTCTTGTCCTCAATCCAGTTGTCAAAATTCAGGCAAATTTAATTTTGTTAGAATACAATTATATGGTAACTTTTTCACCCTCTTGATTTTGAGGATATCTTCTTATGTATAAAGTGAAGACTAAGCTATTATGAGGCCTCTAAAAAGAGTTTAGTACGTCCCTTGGGTTTTTAAGTTCCTTACTAGCAAACTGCTTCCAAATGAAGGTAGTCAGTCATTCAGAGATATTTTGACTTTTAAAATAATCTTTACAACTGTAATCTTGTTTAACGATAAGGTAAGTTACTGTTTTCTAAACTAACATATAGCAGGCCTGAATGATTATGGGACTGATTTTGACAGAAGCTGGGAAAATAGCCAAAGATGACAAGCAGTCATTTATTACCTTTGAAAGCTCACCGGGGCTATCCCACACGTACTAGGATTGTCCTCTTACTCTTGCTTCTCTTCCCCCACTCCCTGCTTCATTTCTGTCTCTCCCTTCCCTTGTACTCATCCCCCCAACGCTAGTCTGTTCTCTTCACACCTGTTAAGTACCTACTTTGTGCCAGGAATTGTGCTAGGTATCAGAATATAACAAATAAGATGTGTTTCCTGCCCTCAATAGTATCAAAATTTTATGGAAAGGAAAGACCGATAAATCAATACATTAATGGATGTTACCAGACGTGTGTATGTGAAGTATAGTAGGGGGAAAAGGGGGACTGGTTAGGTGAGAGACGAAAGGAAATGTCCAAAATTATTTCAATACAAAATTTCCACTTAACTAGTGATTTTGAAAAGGATCTTTGGAAGATTAAATAACTTGCCCATAGTTATGAAGTCTCATAATTTCTAACTTATGAGAAAGTTAGAAAGTCTCATAGTTTCTAACTTAATAGAAATTAGAAGTCTCATAATTTCTAACTTATAGAAATTTAAATCTCATAATTACAGAAGTCTCATAATTTCTAATTTATAACTCTAATCTCAGTATTCTTTTTCACTGCTATGCTTTCTCTTCTTTCTTGGATATATTTCACCATGGATTACCAGTCAAACCAAACACTGAAAGAGTTTATAGTAAACTAGCAAGCTTAAAGTTATGACCAACCTAGACAGCATGTTAAAAAACAGAGACATTACTTTACCAACAAAGGTCTGTCTAGTCAAGGCTATGGTTTTTCCAGTGGTCATGTGTGGATGTGAGAGTTGGACTATAAAGAAGGCTGAGCACAGAAGATTTGATGCTTTTGAACTGTGGTGTTGGAGAAGACTCTTGAGAGTCCCTTGGACTGCAAGGAGATCCAACCAGTCCATCCTAAAGGAGATGAGTCCTGGATGTTCATTGGAAGGACTGATGTTGAAGCTGAAACTTCAGTACTTTGGCCACCTGATGCGAAGAGCTGACTCACTTGCAAAGACCCTGATGCTGGGAAAGATTGAAGGTGGGAGGAGAAGGGGACGACAGAGGATGAGATGGTTGGATGGCATCACCGACTCAATGGACATGGGTTTGGTTGGACTCTGGGAGTTGGTGATGGACAGGGAGGCCTGGCGTTCTGTGGTTCATGGGGTCGCAAAGAGTCAGACACGACACTGAGCGACTGAACTGAACTGAACTGAGGAAGCTTAACTAGTAAGTTAACTAGTAAACTGTGTGGATCACAACAAACTGGAAAATTCTTAAAGAGATAGGAATATCAGACCATCTTACCTGACTCCTGAGAAGCCTGTATGCAGGTCAAGAAGCAACAGTTAGAACCAGACATCGAACAATGGACTGGTTCAAAATTGGGAAAGGAGTACATCAAGGCTGTATATTGTCACCCTGCTTATTTAACTTATATGCAGAGTACATCATGCAAAATGCTGGATGATTCACAAGCTAGAATCAAGATTGCTGGGAGAAATATCAATAACTTCAGATATGCAGATGAAACCACCCTTACGACAGAAAGTAGGAACTAAAGAGCCTCTTGATGAAGGTAAAAGGGGAGAGTGAAGAAGCTGACTTAGAAGTCAACATTCAGAAAGCTAATATCATGGCATCTGGTCTCATCACTTCATGGCAAATAGATGGGGAAACAATGGAAACAGTGACAGCTTTTATTTTCTTGGGCTCCAAAATTACTTCAGATAGTGAATACAGACATGAAATTAAAAGATGCTTCCTCTTAGGAAGAAAAGACAAACCTCGACAATATATTAAAACTCAGAAACATTACTTTGCCAATAAAGTTCTATATAGTCAAAGCTATGGTTTTTCCAGTGGTCATGTATGGATGTGGGAGTTGAACCATAAAGGTGGCTGAGTGCAAGAAGAATTGATACTTTTGAAATGTGGTGTTGGAGAAGACTTGAGAATGAGTCCCTTGTACTTCAAGGAGATCAAACCAGTCAATCCTAAAAGAAATCAGTACTGAATATTCTTTGGAATCACATGAATATAATGCTATATTATAATCATGTGATTCCCTTTCTTACTGTTATTTGTGAACATATTGTGGTGTGAAAGGCTGATCTATGGAAGGGACATCTGCTTCAAATATATATATATATATATATTTAATATTTATGTGTTTGGCTGTGTTGGGTCTTAGTTGCAGCGTATGGGATCTTCACTGTGTCGTGTGGGATGTTCTGTTACAGCACATGGACTCTCTAGTTGTGGCACACATGGGCTCAGCATTTGGGATGCACAGACTTAGTTGCCCTTTGGCATATGGGATCTTAGTTCTCCCCACCAAGGATTGAACCCATGTGCCCTGCATTTCACAGGGGATTCTTTTTTTGTTTGTTTCTTTGTTTTGAAATTTTTACAATGTTGTATTGGTTTCTAACATACAACAATGAGTGAACTGAAGTCGCTTAGTCATATCTGACTCTTTGCGACCCCATGGACTGTAGCCTACCAGGCTCCTCCGTCTATGAGATTTTCCAGGCAAGAATACTGGAGTGAGTTGCCATTTCCTTCTCCAGGAGATCTTCCCAACCCAGGGATTGAACCCTGGTCTCCCGCATTTGAGAGAATGCGGGACAATGATGAGAATCAGCCATAATTAGACACATATTGCCTTCCTCTTAAGCCTCCCTACCCTCCCCCAGTCCCAGCCCTCTACGTCATCATAGAGCTCCAGGCTGGGCTTCCTGTGTTATACAGCAGCTTCTTACCAGCCATCCACTTTACATGTGATAGTGTATATATGTCGATGTTACTTGTCTCCATTCGTCTCACTCTCTCCCTCCTGCACTGTGTCCACAAGTCCATTGTCTGCATCTCTGTCTCCATTCCATCCCGGCAAAGAAGTTAATCAATACTATTGTTCTAGATTCCATGTATATCTGTTAATGTGTGATATTAGTTTTTCTCTTTCTGACTTCTGTCACTCTGTGTAACAGACTCTTAGGTTCATCCACCTCACTAGAACTGACTCAAGTTCGTTCTTTTTTATGGCTGAGTAATATTCCATTGAATATATGTACCAAATCTTCTTTATACATTCATATATCAGTAGACATCTAGGTTATTTCTATGTCCTGGCAATAATATTGTAAATAGTGCTGCAGTAAACATTAGGGTACATGTGTCTTTTAGAATTGTGGTTTTCTCAGGGTATATGCCCGGTAGTGGGATTGCATGGTCATATGGTAGTTCTGTTTTTAGTTTTTTAAGGAACCTTGTACTGTTCTCCATAATGAGTGTATCAGTTTACATTCCCGCCAACAGTGCAGGAGGGTTCCCTTTTCTCCATGTCCTCTTCAGCATTTATTCTTTGTAGATTTTTTGATGATGGCCATTCTGCCTGGTGTGAGGTGATACCACATTGTAGTTTTGGTTTGTATATCTCAAATAGTTCCTGATATCGAGCATCCTTTCATGTGTTTATTGCCATGTGTTTGTCTTTTTTGGAGAAGTGTCTGTTTAGGTCTTCTGCCCACTTTTTGATTGGGCTATTTGTTTTCTTGATATTGAGCTGTATGAGCTGCTTATATATTCTGGAGATTAATCTTTGTCAGTTGCTTTATTTGCAGTTATTTTTGAGGGTTGTCTTTTAATCTTGTTTATTGTTTCCTTGACTGTGCAGAAGCTTTTAAGTTTCATTAGGTCCCACTTGTTTATTTTTATTTTTATTTCCATTACTAGGAGACGGATCAAAGGGGATCTTCCTGTGATTTATGTCAGAGTGTATTGCCTACATTTTCCTCTAAGAATTTTATAGTTTCTGGACTTACATTTAAGTTTTTAATCCATTTTGACTTTATTTATGTGTATGGTGTTAGGAAGTGTTCTAGTTTCATTCTTTTACATGTAGCTGTCCATTTTTCCCTTATTGAAGAGGCTGTCTTTTATCCATTATATTTTCTTGCCTCTTTTGTCAAAGATAAGGTGCCCAGAGGTGCGTGGGTTTGTCTCTGGGCTTTCTGTCTTGTTCCATTGGTCTGTATATCCATTTTTGTGCCAGTACCATACTGTCTAGATGACTATAGCTTTGTAGTAAAGTCTCAAGTCAGGAAAGTTGATTCCTCCAGCTCCATTTTTCATTCTCAAGATTTCTTTGACTATTCAAGATCTTTTGTGTTTCCATATATCAGCAGTGGCCACAGATTGGAAAAGGTCAGTTTTCATTCCTATCCTAAAGAAGAGCAGTGCCCAAGAATGTTACAACTGCTGCACGTTTGCACTCATTTCACCTGCTAGCAAGGTAATGCTCAGAATGCTTGAAGGATTTTGAAGGCTTCAACAGTACATAAACTGAGAACTTCCACATGTACAAGCTGGATTTAGAAAAGCCAGAGGAACCAGAGATCAAATTGCCAACATCCATTGGATCATAGAAAAAGCAAGAGAATTCCAGAAAAACATCTACTTCTGCTTCATTGACTATGTTAAAGACTTACTTTGTGGATCATGACAAACTGTGGAAAATTCTCAAAGAGATAGGAATACCAGACCACCTTACCTGCTTCCTGAAAAACCTATGTGCAGGACAAGAAGCAACAATTAGAACTGAACATGGAGCAACCGACTGGTTCCAAATTGGGAAAGGAGTATGTCAAGGCTGTATATTGTCACCCTGTTTATTTAACTTATATGCAGAGTACATCATGTGAAATGCCAGCTAGATAACTCACAAGCTGGAATCAAGATTGCTGGAAGAAATAGCAACAACCTGAGATATGCAGATGATGCTACCCAAATGGCAAAAAGCAAAGAGTAACTAACCAAAGAGCCCCTTGATGAAGGTGAAAGAAGAGAGTGAAAAGGCAGGGTTAAAACTCAGCATTCATAAAACTAAGATCACAGCATCCGGTCCTATCACTTCATGGCAAATAGATGGGGGAAAGTGTAAACAGTGAGAGACTTTATTTTCTTGGGCTCCAAAATCACTGTGGCTGGTGACTACAGCCATGAAATTAAAAAATGTTTTCTCCTTGGAAGTAAAGCTATAGTAAACCTAGACAGCATATTAGAAGGCAGAGACATCACTTTGCCAACAAAGGTCCATATAGTCAAAGCTATGGTTTTTCCAGTAGTCATGTATGGATGTGAGAGTTGGACTGTATAGAAGGCTGAACGTGGAAGAATTGATTCTTTTGAACTGTTGTGCTGGAGAAGACTCTTGAGACTCCCTTAGACATCAAGGAGATCAAACCACTCAATCCTAAAGTAAATCAACCCTGAACATTCGTTAGAAAGACTGATGCTGAAGCTGAAGCTCCAATAGTTTGGCCACCTGATGGGAAGAGCTGACTCAATGGAAAAGACCCTGATGCTGAGGAAGATTGAAGGCAGGAGGAGAAGGGGACGACAGAGGATGAGATGGTTGGATGGCATCACTGACTCGATGGACATGCGTTTGGGTGGACTCCAGGAGTTAGTGATGGACAGGGAGGCATGGTGTGCTGTGGTTCATGGGGTTGCAAAGAGTCGGACATGACTGAGCGACTGAACCGAACTGAACTGATGCTCCAAACAATGAGAGTTTTAGTTCTTTTCCTATCTATATTCCTTTTATTTATTTTTCTTCTCTGATTGCCATGGTTAGGACTTCCAGAACTATGCTGACAAATAGTGATGAGAGAGGGCACCCTTTTTCCTGATCTTAGAAGAAATGCTTTCAGATTTTCACCATTGGGAATAATGTTTGCTGTATGGTTGTCATATATGGCCTTTATTATTTTGAGATAGAGTCCTTCTAGGCCTAATCTAAAGAGATTTTTTTTTTTAAATCATAAATGGGTGTTTAATTTTGTTGAAAGCTTTCTCTGCATCTGTTGAGATGATCGTATGGTTTTTATCTTTCAGTTTGTTAATGTGGTGTATCACATTGATTGATTTGCATATATTGAAGAATCCTTGCATACCTGGGGTAAACCCCACTTGATCCTGGTATATGATCCTTTTAATCTGTTGTTGGATTCTGTTTGCTAGAATTTTGTTGAAGATTTTTGCATCTATGTTCATATTGCCTGTTGTTTTCTTTTTTGGTGGTATCTTTGTCTTGTTTTAGTATCAGGGTGATGGTGGCCTCATAGAATGAATTTGGGAGTTTTCCTTCCTCTGCAGTTTTCCGGAAGAGTTTGAGCAAGATAGATGTTAGCTCTTCTCTAAATGTTTGGTAGAATTCACCTGTGAAGCCATTTGGCTCTGGGCTTCTGTTTGTTGGAAGATTTTTTATCACGGTTTCAATTTCAGTGCTTGTAATTGGTCATTTATGATTTCTGTTTCTTCTGAGTTCAGTTTTGGAAGGTTGTACTTTTCTAAGAACTTGTCCATTTCTTCCAGGTTGTCTGTTTTATTGGCATATAGTTCCTCTTAGTAGCCTCTTATGATCCTTTGTATTTCTGCATTGTCTGTTGTAACATCTTCTTTTTCATTTCTAATTTTATTGACTTAAGTGTTCTCCCTTTTCTTCTTGATGAGTCTGGCTAGTGGCTTGTCCATTTTGTTTATTTTCTCGAAGTTATTGTAGTTTTATTGATCTTTGCTATTTTCTTCATTTTTTTCCCATTTATTTCTGCTCTGATATTTATGATTTTTTTCCTTCTACTATCTTTGGGGGTTTTTTGTCCTTCTTTTTCTAGTTACTTTAGGTGTAAGATCAGGTTGTTGATTTGATATTTTTCTCCTTTCTTGAGGTAGGTTTGTATTACTATAAACTTCCCTCTTAAAACTGCTTTTGCTGCATCCTCTAGGTTGGTAAAGAATCCTCTTGTAATGCAGGAGACGCTGGTTTGATTCCTGGGTCAGGAAGATCCACTGGAGAAGGGATAGGCCACCCACTCCAGTATCGTTGGGCTTCCCTTGTGGCTCAACTGGTAAAAAATGTGCCTGCAATGTGAGAGATCTGGGTTCGATCCCTGGGTTGGGAAAATCCTCAGGAGAAGAGAAAGGCCACCGACTCCAGTATTCTAGCCTAGAGAATTCCGTGGACTGTATTATCCATGGGATCAAAGAGTCGGACACAACTGAGCAACTTTCACTAGGTTTTGGATTGTCATATTTTCATTGTCATTTGTTTCTAGGGATTTTATAAATTTTCTTTTAGTGTCTTCAGTGACCTCTTGGTTATTTGAGAAGCGTGTTGTTTAGCCTCCTTGTATTTGTGGGTTTTTTACAGGTTTTTTTCCCTGTAGTTGATATCTAGTCTCATAGCATTGTGGTCAGAAAAGATGCTTGATAGGATTTCAGTTTTCTTAAATTTACCAAGGCTTGATTTGTGACCCAAGCTGTGCTCTGTCCTGGAGAATGTTCTTTGTTCAGTTGAGAAAAAAAGTGGATTCTGCTGTTTTGGGATGAAGTGTCCTAAAGATATCAATTAGGGCCATCTGGTATAATGTGTACTTTAAGGCTTTTGTTATTAATTTTCTGTGTAGATGATCTGTCCTTTGGTGTAAGTGGGGTGTTAAAATCCCCAACTATTATTGTTTTACTCTCAATTTCCCCTTTTATGGTTGTTAGCATTTGCCTTTTGTATTGAGGTGCTCCTATATTATATGCATAAATATTTATAATTGTTGTATCTTCTTGGATTTATCACTTCAAAGTGGATTCTTAACCATTGGACCGTCAGGGAAGTCCCTCCAATGTATTTTTCTCCTAATGTCATATTTTTCCTCCAAAATGGAATCTCTTAGTGCATTTTTTCTCTTATTATTGAATAGGTTCTTACTGGAAGAATTCCAATAGAGTATAATTGTGTAAAATATAAAGTAAAAATCACTCTGCCTTCGTGAAATGTCCTTTCCAGCCTTGTATTTTTTCAGTATATATACAAACATTTAGATATTTGTATGTATTAATTTTTATAACCCAAAATGGCTGTTGTGTAGTCTGCTGTAGTTACCTGTGGTAATTGTTAATTTTTATTAATTTTTTAAAACGTGTACTTGTTTGGCCATGTCAGGCGTCAGCTGTAGTATGTCGGACCCTCACTGCGTCACGCGCACTCTCTCACTATGGTGCGCGGACTCTCTAGTTGTGGTGTGCAGGCTCCAGAGCACGTGGGCTCAGTAGTTGTGGGGCATGTGCTTAGTTGCTCTGTGGGATCTTAGCTCTCAACCAGGGATCTGAACACTCATCCCCTGCCTTGCACTGCAGATTCTTAACCACTAGACCACCAGGGAAGTCCCCCTGCGGTCGTCTTTCAAAATACAGTACACGTGAACTTTGCATATCATTTTTATTGCCTGTAAGTATTCCATTGAATGGATGTACCCTTACCTATATAATCTTCTATACATCTTCACACAGAATTTTCACAGGTAGTATATACACCGGTATGCTTATACTTATTTTTTCCCCATGTATATCCTACAACTATTGCTTGGGTAAAGTTTTGATAGAAATTTTCTCCAGAATGTTGCTTTTTGTTTGGCTGTGCTTTGTGCTGTTGGGGAATCTCAGTTCCCCAACCAGAAATTGAACCTGGACCCATGGCAGTGAAAGCATAGAGCCCTAACCACTGGACCACCAGGAAATTCCCCTAGAAAAGTTTTTATTAATTTATGTTTTTAGATTACTGTCCTCTGGGCTTGTGAATGGTTCTTTCTGTATATATTTGTCATCACTAGAAATTATGTATCTGTTTAATATTTGTAAATCTAATAGTTGAAAAATAATATGTTTTTTTAATTTGCAATTTCTGGTGATGTTTAGCATCTTTTCATTTATTTATTATGCTTTTACTATTTCTAAATTTCTAGTTCATGTTCTTCCCCTTATTTTCTTTTTATAAGAAGTCTTTACATATTAAGACTCTTCTTTACATATTAAACTCTCCTTTTGAAGATACATGGAAAATATTTATTTTTATGTCACTTTTCTGTTGTATAAATAGTACCTTTCTTATACCCGATTATATAGTTTTTTCTTTTTTATATTTAAATAAATTTTGTTTCATCTGTAATTTATTTTGGTGTTTAGTTTCCAACTTTACCAAGCTCTTTGCTGTTGTCAGTACTAAGCAGGGAGTAAATAATTTGTTTTCCCTGATGATTTGAAATGACTAGTTTATATCACGTAGCTTCTAAAGCTTATGCTGTAGATCTTAACCAGGAATGTACATCAGAGCCAAAGAATTTTGGTTCCAAAATTCTAAAACAAGGATTTTCTTAGGCTAGTGAGACACAAATACTTCTAAAAAATTCACACAATATAGAATAATATAGAATAAAAAGTGAAAGTAAACCCAAATGAGTTGAAAACTTATGTCCACCCAGAAACTTTGACACAGCTTTATTGATAATTGTCATAACTTGGAAGCAATCAGTTTATAAATGGATAAACTGTGGGAATATCCATACAATAGAATATTATTCATTGCTAAAGAGAAATAGGCTATTGGCCATGTGAAGACATGAAGAACCTTAAATGCATACTATTAAGTGAAATAAATCAATCTGAAAAGGCTACATACTATATGATTGCAACTACATGACATTATAGAAAAGATAAAACTATGGAGATAGTAGTAAAACGATCAGTGGTTGCCAGGAATCAGGTATGAGGGAGGGAATAAGCAGAGCACAGAGGATTTTTTTTTAGTGTAAAACTATTCTGTGTGATACTTAATGGTGATACATTTTGCTGTACATTTATTAAAACCCAAGAATGGTTCTTGCCTGGTCATTCAGTGACTAAGACTCCACACTCCCAGTGCAGGGGGCCTGGTTCAGTCGCTGGTCAGGGAACTAGATCCTGCATGCCAGCACTAAAGATTCTTCATGCCACAGTGAAGACCCAGAACAGCCAAATAAGTAAATAAGTGCTAAAAAAAGAAAGAAACAAGAGTGAGCCCTAATGTAAACTATGGAGTTTGGGTAATAGTGAAGTACCATCGTAACTTATCAGTTGGCAGTTATGAATAATACTTCCTTTTTCCAGCTTTATTGAGATATATAATTGACATATAGAATACTATGTACGTTTAAGATGTATAGAGTGATAGTTTGATGCATACATTGGTGCATATATTGCAAAATGATTACCAAATAAGATTAGTTAACAAATCCTTCACATAAATATCAGTTTGTTGTGGTGGTGGTAAGACTAATTAAGATTTACTGTCTTAGCAAATTTCAAGTATATAGTACAATAATATTAAATATAATTACTATTCTGTACATATATATTTCTCATGTCTAGGATTGTGAGCACCTAGAAGTTAAAGGCTGTAACTATTTTTATAGGCCCTCATGTGAAATGAAAAGTCTAATGCATATTTTGGGACTTCCCCAGTATAAGACTTTGTTTTTCAGTGCAGGGGATGTGAGTTCGATCCCTGGTTGGGAAACTAAGAGCCCACATGCCTTGCAGCCAAAAAAACCCAAAACATAAACAATATTGTAACAAACTCAGTAAAAACTTTAAAAATGGTCCACATCAAAAAAAGTCTTAAAGGTCTAGTACATATTTTGATTGTACTGAACAATCACTGTTCTTTAGCATAATTTCTCTTAGTTTCACCTTGATCATCTGTTTATTGTAGAATGGAATATATTACCTGTAATACCCATTTTCATCTTAAAATGTGTTGATAAGAAAAAAGCCTCAGCTTAGACTGTATGGGAAGGACTTGAGCTCCTAGATTGCCAGAGAAGCAATAGGAGGCACTGTATTTAATTATTATCAATTATTTATTTCTATTTAATTTCTCTTCTGGATTATTTCCATACAGTCAAAACATTATAATCTTAGAGAAGCAATCTTTAAAGTCATTTAACACATTACTTCTCTGTTAGTACAGAAATCCCTCCAATAATACCTCTAGCAGATAATTTTCCATCCTCTTTTTAATTATTTTCAACAGTGAGGAGCTTGATGGTTTCTAACATAATATAGTTTATCAGTAGTATGTAGGGTTTGAAAATGGTTCTTTTTATTGGGCCGAAATACACCTTCTTATTCTGTTCATAAGTAGTGGTCCTTCCCTTTGGAATTGCAGAGAGTAAGTACACTTGGAGAGATAATCAACCTATTATAAGCCATGTCTCTCTCTGTACTTTTTCTTTCTCTCCCCAACTCTTTTCATTATTAGGCTAGACACCAATTCACTTAGCTATTCCTGTAGCAAGCTTCCAATCTCCTGAAAAACTTAATTTGAAGGGTTTTTTTTTTTTTTATTCATTTTATTCATTTTTGTGGCTGGTCTAAAGTCTCATACTGTTTCTCTCACCTCCTATCCTCTGGCAACCACCAATCTATTTCTCTAAGAGTTAAGCTTTTTTTAGATTCCACATATAAGTGATGTCATACAGTATTTGTCTTTCTCTGTCAGACGTGTACACAGTATATATATACATGTATAGATGTGTGTGTGTGTGTGTGTGTGTATATATATATATATATACATTTCCTTTATCCATTCATCTGTTGGTGGCACTTAGGTAGTTTCCATATCTTGGTTATTATGAATACTACTGCAGTGACATGGGAGTACAGATCTCTTTGAGATAGTAGTTTATTTCCATTTCTTTGGCTAAATAGCTGTAAATGGGATTTCTGAATCATATGGTAGTTCTGTTTTTAATTTTTTGAGGAACATTCATGGTGTTTTTCATAGTGGCTGTACCAATTTACATTCCCACAAACAGTGCCCAGCATTTGTTATCTCTTGTCCTTTTGGTAATAGTCATTCTAACAAGTGAGAGATGAAATCGCGTGGCTTTAGTTTGCATTTCCCTGATGGTTAGTCGTGTTGATCATCTTTTCATGTACTTCTTAGCCATTTGTATGTCTTTTTCAGGAAAATGCCTATTCAGATCCTCTGCCCTCATTTTAATTGGACTATTTGGAAGAGTTTTGCTACTGTACAGATCCTTATATAATTTGGATACTAACTCTTTAACAGATCCATGGTTTACAGATATTTTCTCTTATTCCATGGTTTGCATTTTCATGTTGTTGTTTCACTGGCTGAGCGGAAGCTTTTTTGTCTGATGTGGTCACATTTGTTGAGTTTTGTTGCTTGTGCTTTTGGTGTCATACCCAAAAAATCTTTGCCAAGAGCTGTGTCAAGGAGCTTTTTCCCAATGTTTCCTTCTAGAAGTTTCATGGTTTCATATCTCATGTTTAAATTCTTAATCCATTTTGAGTTAATTTTTGTGGGTGGTTTTTGATAGGGGTCTGGTGTTATTCTTTTGTGTGTGAATATCCAGTTTACCCAGCATCATCTACTGAAGAGACTGTTCTTCTCTCCTTGAGAATTCTTTGCTCCCTTGTCAAATACTAGTTGACAGGGTTTATTTCTGGGCTCTTCATTCTGTCCCAGTGGTCCACATGTCTGTCTTTATGCCAGTGTCATATTTGTGTGGTGACTGCACATTTGAAATCGAAGTTTGATGCCTCCAGCTTTCTCAAGACTGCTTTGCCTATTCAAGCTCTTTTGTGATTCCCTATGGGTTTTAGTATTAATTTTTCTATTTTTGTAAAAAGTAGAATTTTGATAAGAGATTATATTGGATCTAGGGATACTTTGGATAGTATGGACATGTTTTTTCTTTTTAATATTTATTTATTTATTTATTCTGCTGGTTGGATCTTTGTTGGGGGTGCTCAGGCTAAGTAGTTGTAGTGCACAGGCTTAGTTCCCCTGTAACACATGGGCTCTTAGTTCCCCAACCAGGGGTCAAACCCATAGCCCTCACATTGAAAGGCAGATTCTTAATCACTGGACTACCAGGGAAGTCCCAGTATGGACATTTTAACAATATTATATCTTCCAATCTGTGAACATGGATATCTTTCCATATATTTGTGTCATCTTCAGTTTATCAGTGTCTTACAGTTTTTAGCGTTATCTTTCACTTCCTTGATTAACTTTGATTAAATAAGTTAATTACATTAATAATGCTGTTGTAAATGGGATTTTGTGTGTGTGTGTAGGGCTTCCCTGATAGCTCAGTTGGTAAAGAATCCACCTGCAATGCAGGAGACCCCAGTTTGATTCTTGGATCTGGAAGATCCTCTGCAGAAGTGATAGGCTACTCACTCTAGTATCCTTGGGCTTCCCTTGTGGCTCAGCTGGTAAAGAATCCACCTGCAATGCGGAAGACCTGGGTTTGATCCCTGGGTTGGGAAGATCCCTTGGAGAAGGGAATGGCTACCCACTCCAGTATTCTGGCATGGAGAATTCCATGGTCTGTATAGTCCATGGGGTCACAAAGAGTTGGACACGACTGAGCAACTTTCACTTCACATAGACGTGCAACTGATTTTTTTAGGTTGATTTCTGTCTTGAAACTTTACTGAATTCATTTATTAGTTGTAAAAGGTTTTCATTTTGGCTACAATTTCAAATTAAAAATAACAAGAAATAAAATGACTATAGAAGGTGAATTTGGGTGTGCATATGTTAGCAATAAGAAGGATAAACATTTTTGTCTATATTTATTTCAGCCCTGCTTCTTACAGTTAACTCTATAGAAAAATAGTAGAGTGTCATATGTAGAACCAGCATACTGTAAACAGCATATATATAACAAGGAAATATCGCAACAACTATATATCATACTTCTTATGAGTAAATGGGAATATCTCCTCCTGGAAAAGTTATTTCTTTTGTTTTGCTTTTATGAGTTTAGTAGACAAGAATGATTACTTCTTATGGATCTTTCAATATTTTTTGTCATATCCAAGTAACAGCACTTTATGGTTGAGCCCTTTCCCTATGTAAATATATACTAGGAAGGCAGTTCAAAGTAGTAAGTGTATAATCATATATATTTATAGAATGTGTCTATTTCATTCTGTTCTATTTTCTGTGGAGTTCAGCTATGTATGAAGCTTGCAATATTTATATTTTATAATATTTATACATTTATAAATATATAGAAATATTATATATTTGTAAAGCTCTGGCGCCTCAAAACTGCTGGTTGGATCTTTGTTGGGGTGCTCAGGCTAAGTAGTTGTAGTGCACAGGCTTAGTTCTCTGGCGCCTCAAAACTCACAAGTTTATATGGATGGATATTTAGGAATTTTTTTTCTCCAAAGGAAATGATAGTAATGCTACCTCTCTTTTCCCCCTCCCTCTATAGAAACATTCTAAATACCAAGCATTTTTTTTTTTAAGGGAATATTCTTGGACTTCCCTGGTGGTATGGTGTGTAAGAACCTGCCTGTCAGTGCAGGGGACACAGGTTGGATCCCTGGTCTGGGAAGATTCCACATACCGCAGAGCAACTGTACCCATACACCACAACTACTGAACCTGCATTCTAGAGCCCATGCTTCACAACTGCTGAGCCAGGTGCTGCAGTTACTGAAGTCTGCGTCCAGCTCTGTGCTCCACAGCAAGAGCAGTCACCGCAATGAGAAGCCCATGTGTCACACCAGAGACTAGCCTCTGCTCACCACAGCTAGAGGAAGTTCACAGGCAGCAATGAAGACCTAGCACAACCAAAGATGAATAAGATAAATACATATTTTCTAAAAGCAAATGTTCTAGACATTTTAACTGGAAGTAGAGACTTTATTTGGATAATTTAACTGATGGCGGTCATATACTTTTCTAATACTGTGAAGTATCACTATCCTTAATCACATTAATTTTATAATTCTCTTTGTCTGATTATACAACTTATTGAAAAGTACAAAAAAAGCTCATATCCCCAGCACCTCAAAATAAACAGTGATATGTACTTCTTCTAGCTTTTTTATAAGCTTTTCCTCTTTTCAAAACATCTTTCTTTTCTGTTTTAGAAAAAATAAAAGGAATTAATTTCAAATATTAGAAGTATGTTAAAAGTTATAGAACAGTCTTTTGGACTCTGTGGGCGAGGGAGAGGGTGGGATGATTTGGGAGAATGGCATTGAAACAGGTATAATATCATATAAGAAATGAATCGCCAGTCCAGGTTTGATGCAGGATACAGGATCCTTGGGGCTGGTGCACTGGGATGATCCAGATGGATGGTATGGGGAGGGAGGTGGGAGGGGGGTTCAAGATGGGGAGCATGTGTACACCTGTGGAGGATTCATGTTGATGTATGGCAAAACCAATACAATATTGTAAAGTAATTAACCTCCAATTAAAATAAATAAATTTAAATTTAAAAAAATAAAGTTTTATTAAAACAAAAAAGTTATCTCAGAATATTATGTATACTATTTTTCATTCACCACTGTGTACATTCCATGAATTTCATGTTTAAGGTGTATACTGGGAATCTTTGACTCTTAGAAAAGAGAATTCTTAAAATCTTATTGATCTTATGGTTTAGAACAGTGCTTCTCAAAAGTATGGTTTGGGGAATGCTGGCAGTTTCAGACTTTTAGGAGGTCCTTGAGGTACAAATTATTGTAATAATTCTAAGATTTTTTTCCTTGCCTTCTTCACTTTCATTCTCTCATGAATGTATGGTGGAATTTTCCAAAGGCTTCATAGGGTGTATAATATTGTAACAGCCCAAGTAATGAAGCAGCTATGACGTTGAGGGGGAGGAAGGAAGAAGCCTTTCTTCTTGGTGAATTCTTTTTTTGTATGGAAAATAATGTTATTTTCCATAAAAATACTTGTGTTAACATATACTGAGTATTACTGTCTTTTAAATGATTTGACAAATATTTTAAAATTTCTCAGTTTTAATTTATTAAATAGTAATATTGATAATAGATGAAACCTCTAAATAAAACCTTTTTGGAGTCCTCAATACTTTTTCAGCATGTTAAATATCCTGATATTGAAAAAACTAAGAATCTCTAGTTTAGAAAAAGATTAATGGGAAAAAAAATCTCCTTATATCCTTATACTACAGATATATTTTTAGAATATCACCATTTCTTGGTTTTTTAGAGATCAAGAGACTTAAAGTTCTGTTTCTGTCCCAGATTCTCTCCGGAACTAAGTTTGTCAGCCTTCTGAAAATAACAGTCCTCTGTTCTTTCCTCTTTAGATTTGATGGCAGAGTGGTGGCAAAGCTGCCTTTCACCCCCCTGTCCTACATCCAGGGACTGTCTCACCGAAATCTGCTCGGGGATGACACCACAGACTGTTCCTTCATCTTCCTGTATATTCTCTGTACCATGTCAATTCGACAGGTGAGTGCCCACATCATCTGTTTCATATGTACATCCTTTCTTGCTCTCACACCCTAAATTAATGCCTATTTCTGTAATACTGGAAGTGTCTACCTGTTGCTACTGAGATCTTTCAGTTGCTTGTTTCAGAATTCCAGCATATCATCTGAAACTGTTTTAAATGTATATAGTTTAGATCCCCGATCCTTAGGGATGGAAAGTGGTCATAAAGTCAAACGTGGTTTTCATCTCATTTTGAAGAGTGCTCTCAAGTTTCTTCTTTATTGCAGCTATCTAAGGGTAGAAAAGTAAAGAGTGGACTTTGCCTTCCCACTATCATTACTTCTTTATTATTCACCAGTGCCTTTTGGCTCTTCAGGAACACAAGTAAACAATAATTTGGTGACTTTAAGTTAGTCACAGTTGAGGTAAAGTCTGCATTGTAGAGTTTACATTCAGGCAACACGATGATCGGATATTCTTAGTGAAAAAGAGTGAGAACTAAGTCAGATAGTATTGTGAGAGCCTGGAAGAGAGACTTAGCATTCAGTTAGTGGCAGATGATTCAGGCAGCAAGGTTGAAACAATAAAGTGGTTTTTGAGATGGGACTTTAAAAAATAAGAGAGGTTAAAGTCTCTTGCTCTAGAACTCTTCATATTTCAGGGCATTATTCAGTATTTGAACATACTGTCATTCAGTAGGCATTATATTGGGGAGGTTGGCACATGCAAGTATGAACATGATTATTTCAATGTTTGTTGCATAAATGATCCAGAGTTGTTTTTCTTCTTCCTCTGAATATTGTCTGCAGCAGCAGGTTTTTGATTGGTCTGACGTGTGAATCAGTAGGAAATGGAATTCTAATTAGAAGTTCACAAAGATCTTCATGATCTTAGCACTTAATGCTCTCCCTACCTCATCTCTCACCTCATCCAGCACTCCAGCCATTCTGACGTATCTGGCAGTTTTCATTCTCCACTCACCCAGACTTGCTTTTTGTGAATACTCTTTCTTCTGTTTGGATGTTTCCCACCTTCTTCTTTTGCATGTTAAATGCAACCAAGTATTCAGGCTTCTTGGAATCATTTTCTGATACTTACTGCTTCTGAAGGATAGATGTGAGGGGGACATGACCACATGCAGAAATAACAGAAAACTATTAGAGTAGTCTAGTAAAAAATCACTTTGTTCTAAATTATTACAGTGCTGAAATGATTGAAGAGGGGACAAAGTTGAGAAATAGAGGTAAGCTAGCAGAACTTAATGCTTGATTCAATGTGAGAAAGAAGAAACTAAGGTGACTTCAGCATTATGGCTTTGGTGACCAAATGGAGGATGTGAAAAGAAGAAAGAGAAGTAGGTTGGTAGGAAGATGCTGTTCGAGTTGTCTGTGGGGCAGTTAAGTGAGTGTGTCCAGCAGGAAGCTGTATTCTTGTGGTGGTGTTCAGTCACTCTGTCGTGTCTGACTCTTTGTGACCCCATGGACTGCAAGCACAGTGGGCTCCTCTGTCCTTCACTATCTCCCAGACTTGCTCAAACGCATGTCCATTGAGTCGGTAATGCCATCCAACCACCTCATCCTGTGTCGCTCCCTTCTCTTCCTGCCCACAGTCTTTCCCAGCATCTTGTGTAACTGAGGTGTGTACTACATCTTTTGAAATGCTTTAGCATTTTGGCTTATCCAAGGTAAAACCCAAGACAGTGACAACATGATTCTTTTTGTTGGTTTAATAGAGGTCATTGATAACTAGAATACTGCTCTTAAACGTGATTAAGAATGAGATATTAAAATTATAACTAGAGACAAAATATTAATGTGAAGTCAAGTGGGCCTTACGAAGCATCACTACGAACAAAGCTAGTGGAGGTGATGGAATTCCAGTTGAGCTATTTCAAATCCTGAAAGATGATGCTGTGAAAGTGCTGCACTCAATATGCCAGCAAATTTGGAAAACTCAGCTGTGGCCACAGGATTGTAAAAGGTCAGTTTTCATTCCAGTCCCAAAGAAAGGCAATGCCAAAGAATGCTCAAACTACTACACAATTGGACATCTCACACACTAGTAAAGTAATGCTCAAAATTCTCCAAGCCAGACTTCAGCAATACATGAACCGTGAACTTCCAGATGTTCAAGCTGGTTTTAGAAAAGGCAAAGGAAGCCGAGATCAAATTGCCAACATCCGTTGGATCATTGAAAAAGCAAGAGAGTTCCAGAAAATCATTTATTTCTGCTTTATTGACTATGCCAAAGCCTTTGACTGTGTGGATCACAATAAACTGTGGAAAATTCTGAAAGAGATGGGAATATCAGACCATCTCACCTGCCTCTTGAGAAATCTGTATGCAGGTCAGGAAGCAACAGTTAGAACTGGACGTGGAACAACAGACTGGTTCCAAATAGGGAAAGGAGTACATCAAGGCTGTATATTGTCACCCTGCTTATTTAACTTATATGCAGAGTACATCATGAGAAACGCTGGGCTGGAAGAAGCACAAGCGGGAATCAAGATGCTGGGAGAAATATCAATAACCTCAGATATGCAGATGACACCACCCTTATGGCAGAAAGTGAAGAGGAACTAAAAAGCCTCTTGATTAAAGTGAAACAAGAGAGTGAAAAAGTTGGCTTAAAGCTCAACATTCAGAAAACGAAGGTCATGGCATCTGGTCCCATCACTTCATGGGAAATAGATGGGGAAACAGTGGAAACAGTGTCAGACTTTATTTTTGGGGGGCTCCAAAATCACTGCAGATGGTGACTGCAGCCATGAAATTAAAAGACGCTTACTCTTTGAAAGAAAAGTTATGACGAACCTAGATAGCATATTGAAAAGCAGAGACATTACTTTGCCAACAAAGATCCATTTAGTCAAGGCTATGGTTTTTCCAATGGTCATGTATGGATGTGAAATTTGGACTGTGAAGAAAGCTGAGCACCGAAGAATTGATGCTTTTGAACTGTGGTGTTGGAGAAGACTCTTGAGAGTCCCTTGGACTGCAAGGAGATCCAACCACTCCATTCTAAAGGAGATCAGCCCTGGGTGTTCTTTGGAAGGAATGACGCTAAAGCTGAAACTCCAGTACTTTGGCCACCTCATGCGAAGAGTTGACTCATTGGAAAAGACTTTGATGCTGGGAGGGATTGGGGGCAGGAGGAAAAGGGGATGACTGAGAATGAGATGGCTGGATGGCATCACCAACTCTATGGACGTGAGTCTGAGTGAACTCCAGGAGTTGGTGATGGACAGGGCGACCTGGTGTGCTGTGATTCATGTGGTCGCAAAGAGTCGGACACGACTGAGCGACTGAACTGAACATGAATCTGCCACGGGTGTACACGTGTTCCCCATCCTGAACCCTCCTCCCACCTCCCTCCCCGTACCATCCCTCTGGGTCATCCCAGTGCACCAGCCCCAACCATCCTGTATCCTACATCAAACCTGGACTGCGCTGGGGTTTTGTTGCCATGTGGGCCTCTATGTAATTGCAGCGAGCAGGGGCTACTCTTCATCGCATTGTGCAGGCTTCTTAACTGCAGTGGCGTCTCTTTTTGCAGAGCACAGGCTTTAGGGCATGCAGGCTTCAGTAGTTGTGGCACGTGGGTTCAATGGTTGCAGTTCCTGGGCTCTAGAGCATAGGCCCAATAGTTGTGGCACTCAGTTTGAGTTTTGTTCTGCCACCTATGGGATCTTCCCAGACCAGGGATCCAACCTGTGTCTCCTGCATTGGCAAGCGAATTCTTTACCACTAAGCCACCAAGGAAGGCCAGGGTTTTTTTTTTTTTTTTTTTTGGCCATCTCTCGAGGTTTCTGGGATCTCAGTTCCCTGGCCAGGGATTAAACTCAGGCCACATCAGTGAAATACAGAATCTTAACCACTAGGCCACCAGGAAACTCACAGTAGTTGTTGTTGTTCAGTCACTCAGTCGTGTCTGACTCTTTGCAACCCCATGGACGGCAGCATGCCAGGCTTCCCCGTCCTTCACCATTTCCCAGAGCTTACCCAAATTCATGTCTATCGAGTCGGTGATGCCGTCCAACCATCCTTGGTCATCCCTTTCTCCTCCTGCCTTCAACCTTTCCCAACATCAGGGTCTTTTCTAATGACTTGACTCTTCTCATCAGGTGGCCAACATATGGGAACTTCAGCTTCAGCATCAGTCCCTCCAGTGAATATTTAGGACTGATTTCCTTTAGGATTGACTGGCTTGATCTTGCAGTCCAAGGGACTCTCAGGAGTCTTCTCCAGCATCACAGTTCAAAAGCATCAGTTCTTCAGCATTCAGCCTTCTTTGTGGTCCAACTCTCACATCCATATATGACTACTGGAAAAATCATAGCTTTGACTATACAGACCTTTGTCAGTAATGTAATGTCTCCACTTTTTAACATGCTGTCTAGACTTCCCTGGTACCTCAGCTGGTAAAGAATGCACCTACAATGCGGGAGACCCTGGTTCAATTCCTGGATCAGAAAGATCCACTGGAGAAGGGATAGGATACCCACTCCAATATTCTTGGGCTTCTTTGTAGCTCAGTTGGTTAAGAATCTGCCTGCAGTGAGGGAGACCTGAGTTAGATCCCTGGGTTGGGAAGATCCCTAGGAGAAGGAAATGTCTACCCACTCCAGTATTCTGGCCTGGAGAATCTCATGGACTGTGTAGTCCACGGGGTCACAAACAAAGTCGAACAGGACTGAGAACCTTTCACTTCGCTTAGGTTTGTCATAGCTTTTCTTCCGAGGAGCAAGCGTCTTTTAATTTCAGGCTGCAGTCATCAGCCGCAGTGATTTTGGAGCCCAAGAAAATAAAGTCATCACCGTTTCCATTGTTTCCCCATCTATTTTGCCATGAGGTGATGGGACTGGATGCCATGATCTTAGTTTTTTGAATGTTGAGTTTTAAGCCAGCTTTTTCAGTCTCCTCTTTAACCCTCATCAACAGGCTCTTTCGTTCCTCTTTGCTTTCTGTTATGAGGGTGGTGTCATCTGCATATCTGAGGGTATTGATGTTTCTCTTGGCAATCTTAATTCCAGCTTGTACTTCATCTAGCCTGGCATTTTGCATGATGTTCTCTGCATATAAGTTAAACAAGCAGGGTGACAGTATACAGCCTTGACATACTTCTTTCCCAATTTTGAACCAGTCCGTTGCTCCATGTCCAATTATAACTGTTGCTTCTTGACTGCTTACAGGTTTCTCAAGAGGCAGGTAAGGTGGTCTGGTATTCCTGTGTCTTTAAGAATTTTCCACAGTTTGTTGTGATCCACACAGTCAAAGGTTTAGCATAGTCAGTGAAGCAGAAGTAGATATTTTTCTGGAATTCTATTGCTTTCTCTATGATCCAACAGATGTTGGCAATTTGATCTCTGCTTCCTCTGCCTTTTCTAAATCCAGCTTGAACATATGGAATTTCTCAGTTCACGTACTGTTGAAGCCTAGCTTGGAGAATTTTGAGCATTACTTTGCTAACAGGTGAAATGAGTGCAGTTGTGCAGTAGTTTGAGCATTCTTTGGCATTGCCTTTCTTTGGGATTGGAGTGAAAACTGACCTTTTCCAGTCCTGTGGCCACTGCTGAGTTTTCCAAGTTTGCTGGCATATTGAGTGCAGCACTTTAACAGCATCATCTTTGAAGTTTTAAAATAGCTCAACTGGAATTCCATCACCTTCACTAGCTTTGTTCATAGTGATGCTTCCTTCCTAAGGACCACTTGACTTTGTACTCCAGGATGTCTGACTCTATGTCAGTGATCATACCATCGTGGTTATCTGGGTCATGAAAATCTTTTTCGTATAGTTCTGTGTATTCTTGCAACCTCTTCTTAATATCTTCTGCTTCTGTTAGGTCCATACCATTTCTTTTCTTTATTGTGCCCATCTTTGCATGAAATGTTCCCTTGGTATCTCTAATTTTCTTGAGGAGATCTCTAGTTTTTCCCATTCTGATATTTTCCTCTATTTCTTCATATTATTCACTTAGGAAGGCTTTCTTATCTCTCCTTGCTATTCTTTGGAACTTAGCATTCATATGGTATGTCTTTCCTTTTCTCCTTTGCCTTTCACTGCTCTTCTTTTCCCAGTTATTTGTAAGGCCTTCTCAGAAAACCATTTTGCCTGTTTGCATTTGTACTGCTAGCTGGACTTCATTACCTAGAAATCACCATCTGAAAACTGTAGCATTTTCTTAAGTGAAATAAATGTTAAGAATGATTGTTGAGAAAGTTCAGCTCAAGCTAGTCTTTAAACTGCTTTCAGTTATTTCAGAAATTCTGGTGAGGTATATGTGTAGCAGTTAATTTCATGAGGTCATTTACCATGGTAGTCAGCAAACTTTGTATTTACTCACTACTTTGTATGGGTCTAGGTGACGAATATTTTTGTATTTACTTTTCAGACCATACAATTTTTATCACAGCAACTCAACTCTGCTATTATAATATGAATACAGCCCTAGACAATATGTAAAGGAACAAGTGGGGCTATGTTCCAACAAAACCTTATTTACAAAAACAGGCAACAGTGTTCAGGCAGACTTTTGCAAACTCTTCCATTGTGTTATGAAAACAGCCCTAGAAAATAAGTAAGTGAATGAGTGTTGCTGTATTCCAGTGGAACTTTATTTCTAAAAACAGGCGATAGAGCAGCCAACCACGCTACTCCGAGAACCAAGAGTTGGTAATACGTGCTATAAAGTTAGAGTATCTACAGATACTAGACTGGTAGAGCTTAATGAAGTAATTGCTTACTGAATACTCCAAAAAGAGTGGGAGGCGAGAATGGGCAGCCAAAAAAAAAAAAAAAAACCTCAATATTTCTTTTCAGCCAAGGAGAATGTATGTTCATACTTTTAATTTCTGTTTGTCCAGTTCTCTGCACTGATATTAATAAGAGAAAAGTATATAGAGCTATCGGAGAAGGTAATGGCAGCCCACTCCAGTACTCTTGCCTGGAAAATCCCATGGACGGAGGAGCCTGGTAGGCTGCAGTCCATGAGGTCGCTAACAGTCGGAGACGACTGAGCGACTTCACTTTCAGTTTTCACTTTAATGCATTGGAGAAGGAAATGGCAACCCACTCCAGTATTCTTGCCTGGAGAATCCCAGGGACAGAGGAGCCTGGTGGGCTGCCGTCTATGGGGTTGCACAGAGTCGGACACGACTGAAGCGACTTAGCAGCAGCAGCAGCAGCATATAGAGCTATAGTATAGGTATTCTGAGATATTAAAAATCTTTTAAAAATCCCTAAAATGACCTACTTTTATAATTTTTATCTTATTAGCTGCCAAAAGTTTCTATATTCCTTTCCCCACTTCTTAGTATGTAACAGGAGGATTATGAACTTATATCCAGTCTGAAATAGTTCAGTATTTGACGTTTTTCAGTGGAATATATGCTTCTTTCTTTTAATTAAAATCCTTATTCACTTGCTCTTTCCATATTTTCTTTTGTTGTTTTATTTGCTCTTTAGGATCTTAGGTTATATAAGATTTGACTTTGTAGATGCCTGTGAAACAAGCCATCATAAAATATGAGGCTTTCAGAGTATAGAATACAATTCCCTCAATGAGACCATTCTTAGGCAAAGAAATAGGCCATTTAATTTCAGATATATACTGTAGCATAAAGTAGTTTTGAGAGAACATAATGAATTGTTTTTGTGTTGAGGTTGTTAAATTGATTAAGTGATGAGGAAACTAACACAGAATGATTCAAATTTCTATAGTGGTTGGTCATACTCTGCCTTACACTACAAGATTTTTTAATTTGTTTTTGTCTACTTGTAATTTTCATTTATGTTATCCTTTCCTCCCCAATTCTTTTAAGGTAGAGATTTTTTAATTTCCTGTATATACCTTAAAGAATCTATATAGAGTACATAGTATGCACCTAAAAGGCATGTGTGAAACAAAACAGTAGATACTATACCCAAATATAAACTTATAAACTTGGCAAATTGAGGTTATACCACTTTTTACTCCCTATCGCTATGTGTGAAAATTCATAATTGCCCCCAACCTCCAGTAGAAATTGTCAAACTTTGGCGTTTTTACTGTGTATTAGGTAAAAATTGCTATCTCATTGTAGTTTTAATTTGCATTTGGATTGAGCATCTCTATTTGTCTAAGAGCTACTCATGTATTTTTTTCTTTCTTTGGTAGGTGGGACACTGTGTATGCTTTTTGCCTATTTCACTATTGGGTCATTTTCTTAGTTTTTAGCTCTTAGGGAGTTTAGCCCTGAGTGCTCTAAGTTACTAATAATTTTTGCAAACTGTTGTTTGTGTTTCAGTTTTACTTAGTATGGTTTTTGCCATGCAAAATTTTATTTGCTGGAGTTTTTTTTTTTTTCTTATTAGTCTTTTATTAAAGTTATACAGAAATTCATCTTTGTTTTCTACCACTATCTGTTAGTTTCTTATATAGTCATGGCTCAGTCCATTTGGAGTTAATACTGGCATACCTCATTTATTCTTTCTTTTCTCTTTTGTTCTTTGCCAACTTTTGTGTGATTTTTATGAGGAAAAACGTGAAAATATGGATTCATTTGAGATCAAAGTTTGCCTCCCCGTTTTTTTCAAAGACCAAGAAGCTAGAGGGTCGGAAGATGCAGTGTGGTGAATGATAATTCTTGAATTTGATGTGTATTTGAATAGGGTGAATCCCTGTCAAATTATTAATTAATATTTTCTCTTTGAAATTTGAACATCTGTGTTTGACTAGGGATGCTCCTCCTTTCTTCACACCTAGTGTAGATAATCAGGTCTTTTGGATTTGGGTGCCATAGGATGGGTTAAACAATGTTGTCTGAGATCCTCGAGTAAAAGAGTATGAAGGAGTGGGTCAGAACATACATGTCATACTTGGAGAGTCTCAAGGTTTAAATTTGTCAGTGTGACTGCCCCTGGTAGCAGTTTTCCCAAGGAAAATGCAGTGCTCTCTTATGCCCAGAAACTACTTTCTGATTTCCTGTACTCAGTAATTCCAGTACTTTTAATCTTTTTCATTTATTGTGGTAAAATAAATATCACTTAAAATACACTGCTTTAACCATTTAAATTGTTCATTTCTTTGACATTAAGTACATTGCGTGTTGTTGTACAACCATCACCACTATCCATTTCTAGAATTTTTTCATCTTCCCAAACTGAAAATCTGTGCCCATTAAACACTAAATCTCCATTATCCTCTGCCCTCAGTCCCTGGCAACCACCATTCTAATGTCTATCTCTGTGATTTTTGACTGTTCATGTTTGTGAATTTGCCCTCATAAATGTAGAATCATACTTAAGTCCTTTTGTAACTGAAATGTTTTCAGGGTTCATCCATATTGTAGCATATGTGAGAATTTACTTCCTTTTTAAGAGTGAACAAACTTTCCAATGTATGTGTATACCGTTTTTTTATCTATTCATTTGCCAAAGGCCTGCTTCTGCCTTTTGGCTGTTGTGAGAAATGCTACTGTGGACACAGGTATATAATGTCCGAGTTCTTGTTTCCGCTTCTTTTTCCTTTATACTCCACAGGTAGAACTGCCGTCACACTGCAATTCTGTGTTTAATTTTTCTGAGACATCAGCACACTGTTTTCCATAACTGGTCCCCATTTTCACCCAGCACTGTTAATCTGAAGTCTCAGTTTACCACCAGTTTGAGACCATAATCTTATGAAAGATTATGGCGTTTACGTATATCAGTTAATAACATCTCTACAGTGTTAACCAGAATCCACTTCCTTTACTGCGAGTGATAGTGTGATTGAATAGACTAGCTCTAGTCCCTTCATGACAATACCCCAAGGGTAGGAGTGTACTGACTGGTTAAAAGAGAGCATCACCTCAAGATCAACTGCAACAAACAAACAAAAACAACTGCTAACTTATATAGCATTGTCACACGATTATAATAACATCAGGGCTTCCCTTTACAATGTTGGCTCAGATTGTAAAGAAGCTGCCTGCAATGCAGAAGACCTGGGTTCAGTTCTTGGGTCAGGAAGGTCCCTGGAGGACTAAATAGCAATGTGCTTCAGTATTCCTGCCTGGAGAGTTCCATGGACAGAGAAGCTGGTGGGCTATAGTCCATGGGGGTCACAAAGAGTCAGACATGACTGAGCTACTAACACTTATCATAATAGGCCCCCTTATTATTATAGAGGTATAATATTAAGTTGAATAAGGATATCTATCTGCTTCGGTAATTTTTCCCTGTTTCCCAGGTTTGATTCCTGGGTCGGGAAGTATTCTGGCCTGAAGTGGGTAGCCTTTCCCTTCTCCAGGGGATCTTCCCAACCCAGGTATCAAACCCAGGTCTCCCGCATTGCAGGTGGATTCTTTAAGCCTAAGGAAATACAATATTTGGAGGTAAAACACCAAGGTTTGATTCTTATTGCCACTTACTAGCCTAATGTCCTTGGGAGTCATATAACCGCTCTGAGTCTCAATTTTCACGAAGATGAAATCAGGTTTAGGGTTTAGTGTGCAACCTCACCACATTATGATAATCAGATGCCAATGATATAGAAAGTTAGCTGTTATTCTTAAAGTGGTAGGTTTTTGTGTTTTGTTTTGTTTTTTTAACAAGTTAGCGCCTGCCCCTGCCCTTGGGATGTTTTTAAATTAGTGTTTGTTTCCCAGCCCAAGATAGGACTGGTTCTTTTCATAGATTAAAACATGGTGGTGATATGTCATATTAACTGAAAATAAATCTAATTACCTTTCCTTGTTTTATCTTTCTCCTTTTGTTTACTTCCTTAATGTGTGGTGATTAGTGATTAGCTGCCTTGACCTTCACATCACTGTTTCCTTTGTGTGAATTTGTAGCAGCGGAAATGGTAGGTCTGCCAGCTTTTATCAGAGGTGTTAAGTTAGTCCAGTGTAGTGACGGATTTTAAGAATAAAAGGAAATTTTCTTAATTCCTAAAATAAAAAACTTGCTTTTTTTTTCTTTTCTTATTATGAGTCAGTAATGGATTGAGTAAATGATCTCCTCTATAGAAAGTATTCTAAATCTTAGTGAAAATCCCAGCAAATTTACCTGGTAAACAGCTAAGGGAAAACGGGTCTCTTCTTATAAATGTATATGATAGTTAAAGCCATGACAGAATTCTCTTTACTTCAAAAGCAAAAAGAATTAATGTTTATGAGGAAAAGTACAAGAAAGAGTTTCTTATATTATTTTTCCTTTGTCACCCACATCTTAATGTATAACCATATGGATATATGGCTATGATCTGAAGAAATGTCAGTGAGAATTTGTCATTGTCTCCTTCAACAGGTATATGTGCTTAGGACAGGGATAAAAATAAGTAAGTTTAATTTTTTATCACACTTTTGGCCTCCGTAGGGCAAAGAATTTTGATATGGCTTGTATGTCTGTAAGGACAGGTTCTAATTATGTCATGTCAGTTTATCTTAAAGTCATCAAAATGGTAGATGCCTGCCATCTCCTGCATCTCATCATTAATTTATGTCACTTTATTTAAGGATTAGAACTTAGTTCATTAATTCCAGTATAGCTCATCTTTAAGCAAAGTATTTTCATTTGTAGTATTTAACTTTAAATCAGTTAGAGAATGCATTTTGTTTGAAAAGTGATAGGTAAGTACTAAGTGAGAACAGATTATTCAGGCATCATCTTAATCTGATCCCTTTGAATTGTTTCAGTGAGTTTAAGGCTTGATTTAGAATATTCCTGTCCTTGTTGAAGAATAATTCAAGTTCTTCACTATGCCAGGAATTCTTTGATGCTGAGATGCAAGAGCAAGGAGTGATTATCTCTACCCTTGTGAAACTCACAGTCTATGTGGGAAGACAGATCCATAAATAATAGCAGAATGTGATTGATAACTTTTGTGTATGTATACATATATAAAATGGTTTGGGAGGGGGGAAAGTGTGCTATGGAAGTGAAATCACTATAGGAATTAGTTCTGTGAAACTAAGATTTTATATAGGAGGGGCATTTAAATTGTATCTTGAAGGGTGAGTAAGAGTTTTCCAATTTTATCAGAATTTTCTTAGCATAGTTTGAGTAAAAACATGAAGGCTTGAAAGTATATAGTAAACATAGAGATCACCGAGACCAGAATTGTTGGTGAATGTCACTGCTTAATGTCTGTACTTCACAGCACACTGGTAAGTGACTTTTCCCTGTGTTTCTTTCCTTCTTTCTATGTGTTTCTTTTTCCTTTATTTATTGGCCCTGTTATGTGACTTATGGGCTCTAAGTTTCCTGGCCAGGGGTTGAACCCAGGCCCAAGCAGCGAAAGTGCCAGATCCTAACCACTGGACCATCAGGGAACTCCCTGTGTGTGTTTTTTGTAGTTTAAGTCTGCTGGCGACAGATTCTCTTACTCTTCATTTATCCCCAAATATTTGTTTATCTTTACTTTTGAAGGATATTTTCATAGGATATAGAATTCTGGATTGACTGCTTTTGTTTGTTTTAATCCTTTCAGCTTCAGGTTTATTTTCTTTTAATAGTGGCAACCCGTATTTATTACAGTTATATACAGTCGGATCTTATATTCTGAAACCTATACCTGATCACAAGAAAGAACACGTTTGTGGATGAGGCGGGGACAGACAGGAGAGCCTGGTCCTGGCTCCTGGTGGGGTGGGACATCTCCCTGGAGCGGCAGTGGGGCCGCAGCAAGTGAGCGGTCGGGAGCAGTGCGCCATCGCTTGTGGTGGTGACCAGGCCGGGGCTGGGACAAGCACACTCGGGCAGCATCGCCTGGGCAGGGCCTGGCTGGGGGGCCCGGGAGCTCTCACCCAGAGGGAAGCACAGGGCCGTCGCTTCTGAAATCAGGACAGTGTGGCCCCCGTGGCCACTGGTGAAACAGCTTCAGGTATTTCTGATAAGAAGACCTTTATGTCTTTGTATCCCTGTAGATAATAATAACTTTTCTCTGGCTGCTTTCAGATATTTTTCTTTAAGCTTGGTTTTTAGCAATTTGACTATTATGTACCTAAGGGTACTGTAATGTAACTTTTTGTTTTTTTGCTGTACTGGGCAGCTTAACAGGATCTTAGTTCCCCAACCAGGGCTTGAACCTGGGCCTCCATGGTGAAAGCATCAAATCCTAACTACTAGACCAGCAGGGAACCCCGCCCCCACAAGGGTATTTTTTTTTTTTTTTTTAATTATTCCTCTATAGCTTATGGCTTTTTTTTTTAATTTGGGAGAATTTCAGTGATTATTTCTTCACTTATTTTTTTCTGCCCCATTCTTTATCTCTTAATTCCATTTACTTATAGTCTGTTTAGTATTGTCCAATAGAAAACTGAGTCTATTCAATTATTTAGTCTTTTTCTGTCTGTTGTTTAGATAGGATAATTTCTTGTAATCTGTCTTCAAGTTCACAGACTCCTCTCTTCTATCTCTAATCTAAAAAAGGAGTTTCAACACTCCTCTTTTATCCCTAATCTGAGTTAACCCTAAGCTTGTCATAGTATTTTTTAGCTCCTGGATTTCCATTTAGTTATTTTTTAGTCTTTTTCCTTCCTTGCTGAAGTTTACTATTTGTTCATTTATTGTGAATGAATATATTTCTTTTATGTCCCCTGTCATGGTTAATTAGCTTCTTTAAAACCTTGCTTACAATTCCAAAGTTTGGATCATCTCAAGGTTGAACTCTGTTGCCTGTTTTCTTTTGTCTGGGTCATGTTTTCCTGTCTCTTGGTATGTCTCAATTTTGGATTGTATCATGTGCATTGTAAATGATAGGCTATAGAGAGTCTGTTGCTGCTGCTGCTAAGTCGCTTCAGTCGTGTCCAACTCTGTGCAACCCCAGAGACGGCAGCCCACCAGGCTCCCCCATCCCTGGGATTCTCCAGGCAAGAACACTGGAGTGGGCATAGAGAGTCTAGATTCTGTTATTCTTAACAGAGAGGGGTGTTTTTGTCTGTTTGTTTGTTTGTTTAAGTGGACAGTTAAGTTGGCTCCAAGGTTCAAAGCTTCAAACTCCAAGGTCTGTTTTCTTTGTGGTAGACATCTAGGAAATCTCAAGTTATTTTAGTCTTATTTGGTTGAAGGCAGTCTCTCCCATGAATAGCTTAAGAGTTAACCAGAGAATTGGGCGGAGTTTGCATGCTAAGTTGCTTCAGTCTTGTCTGACTCTTTGCAACCCCATGGACTAGCCCACCAGGCTCCTCCGTCCATGGGGTTTTCCAGGCAGGAATACTGGAGTAGGTTGCCGTTTCTTCTCCAGGGGATCTTCCTGACCCAGGGATCAAACCTGCATCGTGTATCTCCTGCACTGGCAGGCAGGATCTTTACCACTAGCGCCACCTGGGTAGAGTTTAGATGCAGAATTTTACAGGGCCCTGTTAACTCTATTTTCCAGGAATTTTTTTCAGTTGCTATGGTTTAGAAGGAAATGGCAACCCTCTCCAGTATCCTTGCCTGGAGAATTTCATGGACAGAGGAGCCTGGTGGGCTACAGTCCACGGGGTCACAAAGAGTTGGACGCGACAAAGTGACTAACACTTTCACATTCACGGTTGCCCAAAACTCTGTCCTTTGGTACTTCAAACTAGTAAGACTACAGTTTCATACTGAGTTTTCGATACCCCACATAGTGCCAGCTGGGTTCTACTATCTGTTATGAGATTTTAAAAGGATAGAACATCTATCATCTTACACAAAACTAAAATTCAGAACATTCTCCTTGACTGATTGAAATTGTCACTTGATCCTCTAATCTTCCCAAAAGAGATCCTATTTACAAAAGAGGCCTTTGGACAACCTAAGGAGAGAAAAATATTCATTCATTCAACTTTACAAAGGAAATGATGTTATTCTGGTGCAGATTTGATATACTTATCCTTTTAGAATTTTGATTTTCACCTTGCAAGATATGTGTTGAAGTCAGCAATATAATCTATTACAACATAACTGTGTTCAAGAATGTTAGAGTGCCACAGCCACACAGGACTGTGGCTTCTTTCAAGGTGCTTGGTGGGAAAATTTGATGGGCCCAACAAGGGGCTTCAGGTTCCCAAAACTATTTTATCAATTTTCTTTGTTGACTTTTTACATGAGATTTTGTTTAAAGAAAGGGTTCTGTGACTAAAGAGTCTAAAAATAATTGATCTAGTAAGCCGTCTTCTTTTAAACATAAGGAAAATTGAGATTTGGTACAATAAAAAGATATTGCGTATTGGGTTTTGTGTTTTTTTTTTGCATAATTTGCCAGTATTGGAAATCAAGTCTTCTGACTGTTACCCAGTACTCTTTCAGCTACGTAAGTGTTATACTGTCATTAAACATTTAATCTTTTTGTCATCCTCCTGAATAGCCTGGGACTATTGAATGTGAAAACCTGTGAAAATCCTGGGACTGTTGAATGGGGCCATTCAGGGTGTTTGGATTTACAGGCAGCATTATGCATAAAGTAAAGATTATGTTATGGGAACTTGATGAGAAATTGTAATCAATTGGAACGGAAGGTTGGTTGCGGGTGCCAGAGAAACTGACAAAGAGCAAAGTGAGGGTGGCTATGGCTTGAGTTATTTTAGCTAAATGACTAAGAAATAAAATTTAGCAGAATGTGTTTATTGCCAGTGACCTGTGTCTTCCCAAAATATCCAGTTAGCAACCAACAACTTCCTTTTCTTGATCACCAGTCCTTATCCTTTGCAGAGAGGAAGGAACGCAAATCCTGTAGTGGTATTTTTCTGAGTTTCCTGCCAAAAGAAGGCATGATTACGGGAAAATGGTTTTCCTTTGTTTTTCCCTTCTGACACACACTCTTCAGTTGTTACCCGATTACACAGGACTAGACAGAAATTCAAAATAATTTTTCCAAAAAATAACTTCCAAAGCATGACCACATCTTATATTTTGTATTTCTGTTAAGCAGTCTTCTGTATCATCTTCTTAATATATTGAAACTCTTATCTTTTAGCATAATGCATATTTCTAAACTGTATCTTGTAAGAAGGCCTGAAAAATTGGAGGAGAATTGAGAGACTATAGGAAAGCAGTCCGGTCGAGTTTAATGAATGAAGTTCTTGAAAGATATAAAGGAGAAAATATATATAAATGAACCTGCTATACAGTGTGAAGCTCAGTGAGCATTTATTGAGTTACAGCCTGACAGTTGGATCTCCTTTGTTTATCTGCATATAAGGATAGTATGTGTCACTGAGTTGCTGTGAGGATTAAATGAGAATGTACATGTGGAGTGCTTAGAACAATGCCTAGCACTTTGAGATAGCACCTATGGAGATATTTCTCATTTTAAATTATCCTGTTCAGCAATATTGTAAAAACTTGAAGACAAGGAATGAGAAAGTGATTTATAACTATTTTTAATACAATTATTATTTTTCCATATATTCTTAAGTCTTTATATGCATTTTCATAGACTCTTTTTTAGAGCAGTTTCAGGTTCACAGCCAAATTGAATGGACTGTACAGAGATTTCCTATGACTCCTTGTCCCCCAGTTGCACGTAGCCTCCTCTACTGTCAACACCTTACGAAAGAGTGGTACATTTCTTTACAGTCAGTAAACCTACATTGACACATCATCATTCAAAAGTCCATAATTTATATTAGTGTTCACTGTTGATGTTGTACATTCTATGGGTTTTGATTTATATGCACTTACTCACTTAACAATGTAATGTATTTTTTTCTTTTATAGTCTTATATAGTCTTCATAATTGTAAGTTTTTAACAGGTCAGGCCTGCTATAAGATTTTTCACTTCTAAGATAAATATCCTTTAGAGAGTTGTGGTTTAATAGAGGAAAACTGTGTCTGAGTTATAACCTCCATCTGCCCCAGCTTTCTCATCTCAAAACCAAGGATAACTAAGGACTGATGTCTAGTCCTTAAAACTATTCGCAAACTTAGAATTTATAGAAACATGGAATGTTGTTACTACTGTGGAGAGAACCATGGCCTCAAGCCGTGTTTTAGAGGAAAAGACTTCATAGACAGAGAAGCAGGGAACCTTTTTATCTAAGAAAAACTAGTCCATAAAATAAACCTTTTTTCTTTTTAAGGTAGAGAGGGGCTTCCCTGGTGGCTCAGTGGTAAAGAACTTGCCTGCCGATGTAGGAGACACGGGTTCGATGTGTGATCCAGGGAAGATCCCACATGCTGTGGGGCAGCTAAGCCCATGCACCCACAACTACTGAGCCTGTTCTGTAGCTGCCGGGAGCCAGGACTACTGAAGCCCACGTGCCCCGCAGCCTGTGCTCCGCAACGGGAGAAGCCACTGCAAGTGCGGTGAGAAGCCTGTGCGCCACAGCTAGAGGGCAGCCCTGAAAGTGAGAGTGTTAGACACTCAGTGGTGTCCAGCTCTTTGCGACCCCATGAATTGTAGCCCACCAGGCTCCTCTGTCCATGGAATTCTTCAGGCAAGAATACTGGCGTGAGTTGCCATTTCCTTCTCCAGGGGATCTTCCCGACCCAGGCTTCAAACCCAGGTCTCCTGCATTGCAGGCAGATTCTTTACCATCTGAGCCACCAGGGAAGCCCAGAGAGTAGCCCTGGCTCACTGCAACTAGAGAAATGCTCATATAGCAACAAAGACCCAGCACAGTCAAAAATAAATAAATAAGTAAACATTAAAAATAAAATATTGTGGGTTCAATTGTGAGAGGATAGGAATTCAAACTCATTTTTAGAATTTCACTAAAAGATAAAATTGCATATAGTAAATGCAGAACGTTGGTATTAAAATACAAATACTTGAGTAATGTACCACTGATAAACTTGATTTGGTATTTACAAAGGAAGTCTGAAATGAGATCCACGAGGAGAACAAAGCATAAACCTGCCTGGATATACATGAACTTCAGTCTTGGCTACTAAAGTGCCTTGTTTTAACGTTTCTGTTACTATCGTGGTCATTGCTGTTAGGGCTGTTTTCCATCTAGAACAGTGGCTTGTGTCCAGTAGTCATTTATGTTTTAAATTCATAATGAGATTGTCAACAGTCTACCCTTTCAGTCTGTGCTTTGAAATATTTCCTATTTTCCTTTTACTTGTCTTCTTTAAATCACAGTAAACCTAAATGATAAGGACTCTAAATGATAAGGACTCACTTAATTGACCCTTCTACAGAATAACTGAGCAAGAATACTTTGTACATTTTGTCTAGATTATATTAATGTATTTGTCAGCTAGACAGATGTGTTTATCAGTAGCGAATTCTGTAATGCCTTACTATTTTAGATTTTATCTTTAATTTCCCATCATGCCTTGCTTTGCTGGATACATTGTAGGTGGTCAGGAACTACTTACTGATTAAATAGGAGTGGCATTCTGTTATTTGGTCTTCTTACTGCTTTGTGCAGTGGATTTTTAAGGGGGGCATGAAGGAGCTACTTTTATTATGAAAGTAATATAAATATTCTCCAGCTTTACTGAGGAAAACTTACCTGAACTACTAATGGTTCTTTTTCTTCTTGTTTTTAGATTTGTTTTTATTATTTATTTCTCTATGGCCATGCTTTTAGGCTTGTGGGACTTTATCAATAATTTTGGACAGGCCTTTCTACTCTTCCAGGTTTTAATTGATTTCTCAAATATTAAATGAAGGAATTAGCAAGCATAACTAGATATCTTTAAGGTTTTTCCCTCTTACAAATGCTGTACAAAATCTTAACTGACCTTTACTTACCCCTCCAAATCCATTTACCTCTTTCCTCTACCTTTAAAGCAAACCAGTTCCTCCCTACATCACACCATCCACTCCTGATTGTTCTTTAGAGCTCCTGCACCTCTCTGCTCCCACTAGTTGAGTCCTTGTCCTTCAAGAGCCACATGTGTTTATTCCCAAACTGTTTGTGTTAGTTTTACTCATTGTTGTATTTATGTGATTTAATTTAATGTTATATTAACTGATGAAATCTGAATATAAAAATAATTTTTTTATGAGTTCTAGTTTCATAAAGTTGAGTTCCTAAAAAAAAAAAAAACCCAAAAAACTATTGAATTAGATTTAAGTGGGACAACTGAAAAAGATGAGGGGCTGTGCTAAAAATATAGGTGGATTCTGGACTCAGATCTCTTCGCAAGATTCTTAATTCTTTCACTTATTTGAAGACGTTGATACTGACTATTTCAGTTTTAGCTTCAGGTGTTGCAGTAATGACTGAATTCAGCTATAAGGCTCAGCAAAGGCAGAAAAATAACACAGTAGTAATCATTCTATTTTAGGTGATATCAGTACTTTTTATTTGTAAGGCTTCTCTTTATGAGATGTATTTTAAATACTTTTCTCTATATCTCATATTAAAACCCAGTTTTTATTCTGTTTCCTTCACAGAACATCCAGAAGATTCTTGGCCTTGCCCCTTCGCGAGCTGCCACAAAGCAGGCAGGTGGATTTCTTGGCCCTCCACCTCCTTCTGGGAAGTTCTCTTGAAATCAAGAAGAACCCTATATTTCTGTCATTCTTTTCAGATATTCAAATCAGACCCAGCAACTATTTTACAGCAAGAGCCATAGGCAGCCTTAGCACTTGGGCTCATTTCTAGATTTGAGTTATTTTTAGGCTTTTTGGGGGGTATAATTTGAATAAGAATGGTACCTAACAAACGGGATAGTGCTTTTGGTTACAGATTAATTTTTTTTTAACAAGTGTGTTGATTAATTAAGCCCAGGTGATGTTTATGTAATGAGAAACAAATTCGTATTTTGCTTACATGAATATATCTGTGGGGTCAACTTTCAAGTATGTGCTGTGTGCCATGTATCTTGGAAGTTGGCTTTCCATGAGCATTTTGAGATCTGGAAGAAAAATTTAGTTTATGTAACTCTTAGTTGAAACTATATGTTGTGTGTGTGTGTGTTTTTTTTTTTTTAAGCGGAATACATGACCTGAGATCTAATAAAAGAGGCTAGAATTTTACTTATTTCATCTACAAGGAGACATCTGTTTTGATTTGCCATATTTCTAGATACATATTTTTAGTGATCTGAACGTAAGGGTAAACATTGGCCAGAAAGGGGCAATGCTGTTTTTGTTTTTATTCTTTTTCTCCCGTTCCCCTCACCATGGGGCAGTATTTGAGAGTAATATTTTATCACTCTTGCTTCATATGCTCAAATATAAAGTTGCCCTGTTATAGGAATTGGAAAGCAGAAAAGGAAAGGAAAGTAGTAACTCACAGGAGTATAACAGTGGAGCTCCTCAGCAGTTTCCTTCATACCCCAGTACAATCTGTTGGATTCTTGAGAAGATTCAAGTTGATCCCACTCTTAGCTCTCCCCCTGGAGGCAAGTTTATGGTTGCATGTGGTTAATTTGCAGAGCTTCTTTGTAGTCACAGTGGCCTTCAGTTCCTCTGTGCTTCTTTATAAAGGATGAGAGAATGCTTATACCATGATCTTCCTCCATGATCCGTGGAATTGGAAATCCTGTGTGGAGTGATAGCTCTAGTTACTAAAATATTTACATTGATCAGTAGTGTCCTCAGATGCACGTTTTCTACCAGTGAGAAAGTCACAGCTGGTAAACCAACATCAGACTTTTCAATTGCATAAAGTCCAGAAGACCGTGGGATAATATTTTCAAAGCTGGACAAAATAATTATCAACCTAGAATTTTATGTACAGCTAAACCATAAGTTTGGGGGCAAAACTGTGGACAGTATTTTGACAGCTACGGTATCCAAGATAGTTGAATTATTAAAGGATGTATTTTCAGACACACAAAAAAAATACCAGGAAAAAGGTGTGGGATATAAGCACAATGGTCAACACAGAAATTGATAAAATCTATGGATAAAGTTAAATGTTTCATGGATTATCTAGTTTAGGGATTATCTCAAGACAGCACCACAAGATTATACTGTTCTCACACTCATTTAACAGATGAAGAAACTGAGGCAAGAGAGGTTAAATAACTTGATCAGCATCACATAGCTAGTGAGTGGCAGAGTTAGGGTTTGAACCCAAGCAGTTAAAAGCCATCTAGCCCAAGCTCTCAAATGCTGTGTTGCATTATAACTTCCCCATATAGTATGTGGTGAGTCTCTTCCCATCACGTTACCTTATCTCCTCAGAAGATACGAGCTCCAAAGCTGGTGCTTTGTCTTCTTTTGTTCTTGTTTCCTTGAAGCCATCACATCCCATGGTGGGAGAGAGCACCGCAGGAACTCATTAGATGCAGATGAAATGTAGCAGAAATCTGTTTCAGAAAAGGGGGCTTCCCTGGTGGCTCAGACAGTTAAAGAATCCACCTACCAATACAGGAGACACAGGGGATGCAGCTTTGATCTCTGGGTTTGGAAGATCCCCTGGTGAAGGAGAGAGCAACCCCCTCTAGTATTCTTGCCTGGAGAATTCCATGGACAGAGGAGCCTGGCGGGTTATGGTCCATGGGGTTGCAGAGGAGTTGGACATAACGGAGCGACTAACACCTATCAAAAAAGCTGCCTGATAATGGATGGTGATGACTTCTAATGGTCTTTTCTCCATATCACTAACTGTTCCAGGCAAAATAAAAATTAAAAAGGTGATAGTGAAGGAAATGATGATCATAAAAACAATGATGACAAATGATGGAATATCTAAAATAAAACATAAAATGATAAGAAACCACCCTCAAAATTCTGCCATCACCTGGAAAAATGAAAATATATAGTTCATCTTACCACTCACCCTCTTAGGTTTTGAAGCTGATGCTTTCTGGGCAGATTTCTAATGGATGTTGAGGTTTTTAATAAATTTCAGTGGAAGAGGATAAATAAGACGGAGAAATAAAAAGGGAGAAGGAAGGAAGAGAAATAACATCTACTCACCCTATTCCTAAAAGGAAGCAGTAACAACGATGTATACACTGGAAACAAAGCTGTTACATCACAGGAATGTAAATTCAAGGAGATTTTAAGGGCTACTGGAGCCTTGCTGTTGTGGTTTTTTTTTTTTTTTTCCTTAGTTACTTGCCCCGAAAAATTTTTAAGACTAGCCATTTGGATGACTCTAAATCCAGACCGTCACCAAGTTAATGGAGATGACATTCGTGGCCAATCTTAGGTCTACCCTTGCTTGCTTCTGTTTTTCTTACATTATTCTAAAACAAATCCTAGGCATTGTATTTTTTACTCAGATATTTCAAGGCTTTAAAAAATATCTATCTACATTTATATCTCTGTATCTCAGTACCATTTTCACACTTTAAAAATTTAGCACTTCCTTGATAGGATAAATGTTAAAGTTTTTTACATTTGTTTTTTTTTTTTAATCTGGAGCAAATATTAGATTGCCATATTGTAGTTGGTTGATAAGTGTTGTAAATCTCTTCTATTGTAGTGATTCTCAAACTAGAATACATTAGAATCACCTGGAAGTCTTGTTAAACCACAGTCCCCTGAGCCCCACTGCAGAGTTTCTGAATAGAGCTTGAGAATTTGCACTTCTAAAAAATTCCAAGGTGACGTTGATATTGGCTGGTTTAAAGTCCACTCACATTTTACTTCCCCACCATCTCTCTTTCATTTCCTGCTTTGCAATTTTTAAATAAATATGCTTAGAGAATTTTAATAGTGTTGGGAAATACTTATACGATAATATATGGGAAAGAATCGTTAAAATAATAAAATATATCTTCAGTTCAGTTCAGTTGAGTCGCTCAGTCGTGTCCGACTCTTTGCAACCCCATGAACCCCAGCACACCAGGCCTCCCTGTCCATCACCAACTGCCAGAGTCCCCCCAAACCCATGTCCATTGAGTCGGTGATGCCATCCAACCATCTCATCCTCCGTCGTCCCCTTCTCCTCCTGCCTGCAATCTTTCCCAGCATCAGGGTCTTTTCAAATGAGTCAGCTCTTCGCATCAGGTGGCCAAAGTATTGGAGTTTCAGCTTCAACATCAGTCCTTCCAGTGAACACCCAGGACTGATCTCCTTTAGGATGGACTGGTTGGATCTCCTTGCAGTCCAAGGGACTCCCAAGAGTCTTCGCCAACACCACAGTTCAAAAGCATCAATTCTTCGGCACTCAGCTTTCTTTATAGCCTAACTCTCACATCCATACATGACCACTGGAAAAACCATAGCCTTGACTAGATGGACCTTTGTTGACAAAGTAATATCTCTGCTTTTTAATGTGCTGTTTAGGTTGGTCATATCTTTCCTTCCAAGGAGTAAGTGTCTTTTATTTTCATGGCTGCAGTCACCATCTGTAGTGATTTTGGAGCCCAGAAAAATAAAATCAGCCACTGTTTCCACTGTTTCCCCATCTATTAGCCATGAAGTGATAGGACCGGATGCTGTGATCTTAGTTTTCTGAATGTTGAGCTTTAAGCCAACTTTTTCATTCTCCTTTTTCACTTTCATCAAGAGGCTCTTTAATTCTTCACTTTCTGCCATAAGGGTGGTGTCATCTGCATATCTGAGGCTATTGATATTTCTCCTGGCAATCTTGATTCCAGATTGTACTTCATCCAGCCTGGCATTTCTTATGATGTAATCTGCATATAAGTTAAATAAGCAGGGTACAATATACAGCCTTGACGTATATTTTTCCTTTTCCTATTTGGAACCAGTCTGTTGTTCCATGTCCAGTTCTAACTGTTGCTTCCTGACCTGCATACAGGTTTCTCAAGAGACAGGTCAGGTGGTCTGGTATTCCCATCTCCTTCAGAATTTTGCACAGTTTATTGTGATCCACACATTCTATTTCTGCTTTATTGACTATGCCAAAGCCTGTGACTGTGTAGATCACAATATTTTCACTACATTTAATTAAAATGATAAAAATAAATTGAAACCCACCTATATGTCCTTGAATACTTCTCCTAAGAGTTACCTGTGGTATCTCTTAGAAATTAAGTTAGTTACCTGTGGAACATACCATAGTTTTCAGATTCAGTCACTTGCTCATTCATTCTTTGCTATTTCCTGAACTGAACTGAAATTTTTTAGGAAAAGCAGAATAAGTGCGTGATTATCTAGTTTTTAAAATAAAGAGCTGTTTAATCTTCCAGGGGTGAACAAGATGTGTGTGTGTGTGTGTGTGTGTGTGTGCAATTCACAGGTTTAGACATACTTGCTTCACTTCACTGAAGTTATTTTTCTTATGGATGCTCAAATTGTCCTATTTTTGGCTAGTGAGAGGCTTTTTAAATTGGCTTCTGGGGCCGTTTGACGACCTTAGTTTTCGTTGGTGGCATCCTTGCTAAGGGATAGGATGTTTCAGTATCACCTCACATTTCCTGCCTGACTGGAAGACAATGCTTTCTTCAGGGAGGCCTGTTTCTTTTTAATGGGGAATGGTATTTGGAGAATGCAAAGCGTTAAAGATTCTCCTAGAGACTGGGTTACTAGGTTTCTAGGCCTTTTTTGTAGACTAAGATAGGTAATATGTTTTGTATTTTAAGATAAAATACATCATGAGTTTATGCCAATATTCTATGTCTCACTTAAATTCAGGGCCACAGAGTTTTCCCTTATTTTCTTTGACCTATGTCTTTTAATTCTCATGCTAAGAATACCAGTTTTCATTGCTAAAAATGATGGAATACCATATAATTAGTCATTAGCATAACCCACAATATCCACCCAAAAGTCTCAGAGTATCAATACCAATGTTACTATCAATCAACAATACAATTACTGAAAAATAATTGAAGTTTTTTTGTGGTGAGGGGATTCTTTAAAATACATCCCACTGTTGCAGGTTACTGAGGTTTCAAGTTATAGAAATAGTTTCTTTTTTCAGTTTCTCATTCATGTCTTCCCTGGTGGCTCAAACGATAAAGAATCTGCCTGCAATGTGGGAGACCTTGGTTCAGTCCCTGGGTCGGGAAGATCCCTTGGAGAAGGGTATGGCTACCAACTCCAGTATTCTTGCCTGGAGAATTGCATGGGTCGAGCCTGGTGGGCTACAGTCCATGGGGTGGAAGAGAGCTGGATGTGCCTGAGTGACTGATGCTTTCACTTTTCCATGTCCTCATCACTGTCCCCTCAATTTCTCTGAAACAGCCTCCCAGCTAGTCTCCATTATTCAGGTCTCTCCTGGTTCTGTTCCATCATTTGCCCTGTAAAGGCAAATAACCTTTCTAAAATATAAACCTAATTATTTTGCTTTTCCAAGGAGAATTGTCCACTTGCTCCCAGTAGCCTGTAAGTAAACTCAAGCTATTTAGCATAGGAAATCATCCTGTCCTGGATCTCCAGGCTGTCTCACCCCGAGGATCAACCCCTCTCCTATTCCTTTCTTGCCTATATCCTAGGCTCTGGTCAAGCAGATTTATTTTTTAAATTCTGCATTTTTCACATTCTTTTAAAACTTTTTACTACCTTTCTTTTCTCTGCCTGGAATGTTCTTCCTTTTATTGGCCTGATTTTCTCATGTTTTCTTCTCAACTCTGCTTAAGCATCTCTTCCTCCTAAAGGTTTTCTCTGGTCTCTATGTGGCCATATTAGGTTTCTTTTCCCTGTATCTCTTTGAACATTTCATATACAAGTCACTGATAAAAAATGGGCAAATTTCATGAAGGTTAATTACTTTACAGAATTTTGTTGTTTTCTGTCAAACATTGACTAGAATCTGTTGTAGGTGCACCCATTAACCTTCAGTTAAATAATAAATTTAAAAAAAATTTTTTTAAGAAAAAAAAAGGGCAAATCTCTTACTTTCAATGGCCTCATCTAAAAAATGAGATGAGTCCTCCAACTAAAACTCTCATGTCTACCATCGCTTCTCTGAATCTTCAGCTAGATTCTCTTCGTTCCCTCTGAAAAGCCTGCTGGCTGGTGCCCACAGCACACTGGATGCTGTCAGCTGTGCTTATGCACTTTAGCTCTTGTCAGGGAATTGTAAAACATTACTCGTTTTACTTGTTAACTTTATATATGTTGACTGAGTATTATGTAAATTAATGAAATATGAAGCAAAAAAGAGAATTGTGTCCATGAAAACTAATTTGAATGGTTTGAAATGAATCAGTAAAAGCAAATTGCCAAAAATAATTGCTTTGACTTAACATATGGGTAAAATTGCAGGAACTAAAAAAGAAGTAATAGAAGTTTAGAAAGATTCAGGACTCATTAATTCTTAGTGTTTTATTTAGTCCATACCTCACTTTAAACGTACCAAGACTGGAAATGAGGTGATGCATTTTTTAAAATATTTATTTTATTTATTTGGCTGCACTGGGTCTTAGTTGTGGCATATGCTGTCTAGTTCCCCGACCAGAGACGAAACCTGGGCCCCCTGCACTGGGAGCATGGAGTCTTAGCCACTGGGCCACCACGGAAGTCCCCAGAGGCAATACATTTTGGTCTTATAAACATTTTAAGAATGCCTAACCACAAAACATGGAGTTTTCATTATCACAAATTCTGCTTTGGGACTTCCCTGGCAGTCCAGCAGTAAGACTCTGCACTTTGACTTCATGGGGCTTGGGTTCAATTCCTGGTTGAGGAACTGAGATCCTGCTTGCCACATAGCATGGCCAAAAAAACAAAACAGAAAAATAAATTAATTTTAAAAGACAGATTTTGTTTCAGTTCTTCCAATATTTGAAAGCTTTGAGTTGTGGATGTTTGATTTTATTGTTTTATTGCTATAAAATATTCATGAAAAACAAAGAAGAGGTTTCTTTGAAATAAATGAGCCAATCATGATGAATCAAACAAGAGGTGATACATTATAGGTTTGGTATATACAAAAAATAATAATAATAATGAGACTCCAAGCAATAGACTCGCATTCAGGGAAAAGGCCTTGGCTCTGTATCAAAAGTAAAGAGGTATATATGTGTTATAAGTTAAAATAAAAGTTTCTGAAATACATAAGAATTTTTTTTTTCATGATTCTGTAATTAACTTTTTATATCAACCTACAGATTACTGGTTCTAGTCACATCAGCCACGTGGGTTTTTCCCTCACACTGTTTCTGATGGATTATATAAAGCAACTGACTTTATGCCTGGCATATTAAAAATATTTGATCTTCAAACACAGCAATCCTATAAGGTAGACAGGATATCTTTTTATTATCTGGATTTTATATGTGACAAATCAGGTTATGAGATGTTATGGTGTTTCCAAGATCACAATAAGTGGCAGAACCAGGAAGAACCTTAGGCTTCAGGATCCACACTCTTTCAGAGTATGGATACTCCTTCATACTCTCAGCCTACAGAGCACCCAGTAGGCTGACTCCACTGGATCTACAATATAAGACTGCTGAGCTGGAATCCTGCTGGACTTGTACCCTGTATGCAAAATGTCTTCATGTAAAGCAAGCTGGGCTTTCCAGGGAGTATTATTTAAGTGACTATCACTATCTCTTTTCCCTCTATTTTTAAAAACCTTTCCCATATTCCTATTTCACCATCTGAATGGTACATATTGATAAGACTTTGTGAATCTTAGAAGAAATTTTTAAATTATTAAATCAATTAGGAAATTGCCCAGCTGTCACAGATGAATATGGAAGAGGATAAATGTAAGTCTAAGATACAGTTAGTTTTGTTTTTTAATTTCAAAATTGCTTTTAAATTTTTTTAATTTTTTAAATGTATTTTACTGAAGTAGTTGATGTACAAGGTGTTATTATCTGATGCATAGCAAAGTGATTCAGTTATACAAATATATACACTCTTTTTCATATTCTTTTCCATTGTGGCTTATCACAGAGATGATATTTTGAATGGTTGCTTTCTGCAGATGGGAAGCTAAACACATACTTAAATTCAGAAAATTATATTTGGATCCATGGCCTTGTGAACATAATCAAGGGCCTGTTTTATACACGTGATTTTTAGGTTTGTAATTAATGCTGCAACCATTTGCTGAAAAAAGTCATTGATCATAAATAGAGACCATACCAAGAAGGTTGAAAAAGCCTGAAACCTGCTTGAGCTGGTGACAGACTATTACATTCTAGAGGAAATTTCACATTTTTAAGCAAAATAAGATGATAACTTTAGAGCAGTGATTTTGAAAAATTTTTTGACCACAATCCATGGTGAGGAATACCATTATGCAACCCATACACTGAGGTTTCATGAAACAGTGTTTACCTCCTATATGCTCTTTGATGATTTCATACTGTTTCATTTTTCAAAAACATTGGTTACATTCTTTAAATGCAATTCTGCTCTTTTTTGGTAACACTGCTCCAAGAATACTCAGATATAAACAGTAAAGTTAGCTTGGGCAGGAAAATGGAAATTCCACTGGCTTCCCTATTTCCATTTATATCCCTTGACTCAGGGGTGATATTTAAAATATAAAAATGCCATTTAAAAAGCTTGCTGAAGAGATCCCTCTAAAATTCTGTTTGTTCTCCATGTCCACATCAGTTTTTCTATTTAATCTATAAAAATACTGTATGTGCAAAAAATTTGGGTCTCAATCTATTAATTTTTACCACCACTAGAAGGTGGTACCAGGAAGTTTGAAGAAGGAAACAAAAAACAAACAAGAAAACCAAAAAAAAACAAGACACAGAGAAAGCAAGATCTTTTTAGAAGTTGAATTAAGAAATTTGGCTGAAGCCAAATTTGGGGCAATAGAGAAGAACACTGCTCAAATTAGATATTGTTGGACTCATCTAAGACTTTCTGACTATATTATGTTAATCAGTAATTGGGTCTCTAAAATGAAGAACAATCAAGTTCCTGGAAAGACTATGGCCAAAGTATGAGTTCGTTCCTCAGATATGCTGGGATGATGGGATGACACTTGGAAGGTGAGAAAACAGAGGAACCTGAAATTAATGTCAAGACATAATTATATACATTCATTCACCCACCCACCAAGCACACAAACAGCACCATCTTTTTGCAAGACTGGGAACAGTGGCTACAAAGGTGAGGTGAGTAGGATTTTATGTTCAAACAACTGACAATTTGTGACCACCATATCAGCTACCTTATCTAACAAAAGAGGATGATAATTCCTTCAGTGGGCTGCTGCTCACAAAACCGTTACAGAGATGAAATGAGGAGTAGATATATACTTGGTAAACGATAAGGGAACATTAATAAAAAATCATTAAGTAAAATGGTCATTTGTTTTATTTCTATAGACACTAAGCAATCATTTGACAATTTGTTTTTCTTCCCCTGTAATCATCAACTTGTAATATAACTCTAGATTTCTGGAGTTAATTTGCCTAAAAGTTGTAACTGTATTTAGTGAAATCTTGCTGATAAATAGCACTAGACTTGTGGATGAACAAATTTCATTTCCTTTTAATCTTGGTTGTACCCCATATCCGTAGGATAATTAAAAATCTTATCTTCCAATAAAAAATGATAATAAACCAATTTCTTGCTTATCTCAGTAGATAGGATTTATTGATACACAATAAAACACCCAGCAGTCTTCAAAATAAAGTACTATTAGATCTGCTGTCAAAAAAGTACATGACTACAGATAGAGAGGTCATAATCTGTATAACTCTGGTAATACTCAATCCTTAAAGGTTCTAACAATGTGGATATCACCTCCCAAAGGTGATTTTTGTCAGTCACATCAGAGCAACTCAACAGCACCAGGGGGGTGCAGGGATTAATAATACATAGTATCCTCTAGAAGCAAGGATGAATAACACTAATGACTGTGGTGTATATTGCAATAGAGGTAGCTACATGGAGAGGAGACCATTGATTCTGTTTGAGGGAACAGGTTAGCAAAAAGTAGTAAAGCAAAAGCCCTGCCTTCAAAGAGCTTACAGTACCGGTGGGGTAGCATTTGATTGACTCAACCAAGCACGGCAAGCGGAGACAAACATAATGTGCTACAGGACATAGAGGACGCCTAACACAGCTAAAGTCAGGGTTCTGAAAGAGGCGATAAGAACCAAATTCTGGAGTCATTAGTAGAGTTGGCTGGTAAACAATTGGAAGGAAAACCACTGGAGACTGAAAAAATAATGTACAAGTAAGGAAGGAAGCAAGAAAGAGTAGGCAGTTGGGTGACTGAAGCCTTGGGGATGCCCAGGGAACTGGCAAGCCATGAAGCGAATTCCTGACCAGTTAAGGGTTTAGTTTGGAAGCTCTAAGCCACTGAGTGGTGGAAAAAAAAAAAAAAAAAATCTGCCTGCCAATGCAGGAGACGTGGGTTCAATCCCTGGGTTGGGAAGATCGCCTGGAGTAAGAAATGACAACCCACTCTGGTATTTTTGCCTGGGAAATCCATGGACAGAGGAGCCTGGCAGCCTGCAGGCCACGGGGTTGCAAAGAGTCAGGCATGACTGAGCAACAAGCACAACTAAACACAAGCCATCGATTACAAGAAGAATTTTCATGATCAGATTTCCATTTTAAGCTCACTCTGGTACAGGGTGAAGAGAGATTAAGAAGAGAAAGCCTGTGAACAAGTTAGGAAGACATCCATTCCTCTCTGCTGCTGCTAAGTCACTTCAGTCGTGTCCGACTCTGTGCGACCCCATAGACGGCAGCCCTCCAGGCTCCCCCGCTCCTGGGATTCTCCAGGCAAGAACACTGGAGTGGGTTGCCATTGCCTTCTCCTCTCATGTGTATTAAATACCTACTGTGGGCCAGGACACTGTGGTTATCAAAAACATACATGGTTATACTTTCATGGAGTTCTATCCTAATGGGGTCAGTAGGTGTCAAAAGAATACCTATTTACAAAATATGCACGCACTGAAGCATGCTCAGTTGCTTCAGTCATATCCGACTCTTGCGACCCTTTGGACAGTAGCCCACGGGGCTCCTCTGTCCATGAGATTCTCCAGGCAGGAATACTGGAGCGGGTTGCCATTTTCCTCTCCATTACAAAATGTAAGTATTCTAAATAATCACTGTGATAAAGTAGGACAGTGCGACCATGGTCCATCTCTGCTGTTGCTCATGCCTAACATTCCTTCTTCCTTCTCACAATTTTCTTTGGGGAACCATACCTTCCCGACTCCCTGTGATATGTCAGTCACATTGTTCCTTCTTCCTAAAAGGTGGGTGCGTAACCAGGGTTAGCCAATTAGAATGCTGTGTCCTCCTGGCCCAGGGCATAGGCTCCAGGTGGGGCATGTGGACAAACAAAACCAAGCAGTATATACTCTGGTATTGAATATGTGGTGCTAGAAAGGAGACAGCCTCTTATTATTTAGGATCAATGGCTTGAACCATCTTTCCTCATAAATGTAGAGAACCAGAGACTGCATCCAATAAACTTATGGAAATAGAGCAGAGAGAGAGAGAAAGAAAAAAACAAACAACGGCTTTGGCAATGTTATTTGGGCCTCTGTATCTAACTATGCCTAAAGCTTTGAACTTTCCAGCTACACTGAAGGGAATACAGGAGGAAGAGGCTCATGCTTTGGAGAGAAAGTGAGTCCAACTTTAGACGAAAAGGATGGAAGAAGTTTGGGCAGCTAGGCTAGCTGGGAATGCCTAATAGGGTCTCGACGTGTGTTTCTGGTGCATAGAAGGGAAATCAAAGATGGAGCTGTGCATTCGGGTTACTGAAATACAAGTGAAAGGTGAACTCAAGTTCAGCTGTGAACTACAAGGAGAATCTACTGATTGAGAAAGAAGAACAAATACAGGGGAACATTGTCATTTACAGAAGAGACAGGCAAAGATGCCCTATACAAAATAATAAGGAGGAAACCCAGGAGGCCATCTGAAGATGATTCATCCGAAGATTAATAAGTTTTTAACAAGAAGACACTCTAGGTTCTCTCTCTCCTCACACCCAATCAACCAGCATATTCTGTTGGCCGTGCTTTTCTCATCACTTCTACCTAGATTGTAACAATGGTCTACCATTGCCTCTCCCAGGCTGTTTCATTAGCATCGCAGTGGGTCCGTTTGATTCCACTCTTCTGGTCTTAATACAGCAACAATGTGTGTTTCCTTTACAAAGTCAGCAGATCCTCTGTTTAAAGCCCTCCACTGTCTCCCTGTATTCGATGTCTAGGGCTGCCATAATGAAGTACCACAAACTTAGTGGCTTAACAACAGAAATGTATTGTGTCCCAGTTCTGGAGCCAAGAAGTCCAGGATCAAAGGGTCGGCAGGGCCATGTTCCCCTGAAGACACGAGGGAAGCACATGTTCTAAGACTTTCTCCTGACTCCTGGTAGTTCCTTGGCTTGTGGCAACGTAGCTCCTGTTTCACAAGGCCTCCTCTCTATGTGCCTATCTTGTCTTTGTGTCCAAATTTCTCTTTTTTTTTTTTTTAAAGGATACAGTCATATAGGATTAAAGTGAAAGTGTTAGTCACTCAGTCATGTCCGACTCTTTGACTCCATGGACCAGGCTCCTCTGTCCATGGAATTCTCCTGGCAAGAATACTGGAGTGGGTTGCCATTCCCTTCTCCAGGGGATCTTCCTGACCAGGGCCCACCCTAATGACGTCATTTTATTAATAACTGGGTATCTCTGTAGAGACCCTATCTTTAAATAAGGTCATATTCTCTTTTCCAGGGGACACAATTCAACCCATAACACTTCCCAACTCAGGGTTAAGTCCAAAGTCTTTGCAAAGATCCTACTGGACTCTACAAATGTGTCCTCCCCTCCTCTTCCCTCTCCCCAGCCCCACCACCTCTCCTTACTCTCTGACAGCTTCCCTTACTATTCTCTCTCTGTTATTCATTCCTATCCTAACAGAGGGCCTTCCAGACTGTTCTCTGTACACAGAGCACACTCTACCTCAGCCCCTTTGCACTTGCTTTCCCCTCTGTCTGAAAAAGTCTTCCCCCTAGTTTTCTGCATGCATTTCTTTATCACTTTCTTTCTTTCTTTTATTTCGTGGCTCAGAGATCATCTCGGTAAGCCCTTCTCTGGCCCCATTACTTAAAACACTCTACATTCAAATCATTCTCACACTCTATCGTATTTTGTGCTTCATATTTCTCCATACACCTTCTGATGCACCATAGCACTTTCTCTTAGCACATTCTGATGTACCATATAAGTTTCTTATTGATTTATTTTATTGCCCATCTCTTCCCACTAGACTATATGCTTCATGAACACAGGCATTTGGGACTATTTTATCACTAATGTATCTTCAGAACCTAGAACAATGACTGCTGCATGGTTGAGGCTTAATGAACACTTACTGAACAAATGAGTAAGTGGTTAATAGAGTCAAATGCCACACACAACAGTTGTCAATATGAAAACGTCAGAAGAACATCCATTGAATTTTGCAGGATGGAGATTATTAACACCTTGTCCAGAAACCAAATACAACATTGATAAGCAACTATCCTCCAATTAAAAATGACAGCATTATTCAAAGAGGCTTCAACAGAGTGGCAGGAGAGGACCGTGGATTAGGGAGTGAATGTGAGATGAAGGAGTAGAGACAGCAGGTGTACTGTTTTCCCATCAGCCTGGTTCTGAAGGAAGGAGATATACAGATCTGCAGCTAGACAGACACACGGCTAGGATGGAAGGGGACTGTTATTTTTAGATGAGAAGAACATGGATTTGTTTAAAGGCTGAAGTAACTCAAGTACTGGCTGAGCTCAGTGTGGCACGTGGGTCCGTGGATTGCCTGGAGCCACACGTCTGGGATGCTCCGCACTGCGCTCCTCAGAAGCAACCAGAATAGGGGAGAGGCAAGAGGGGCTCTGTGGGGCCAGCCCTGCTCGGCTTCTTCTACATCAGTGCTGAGGCTCCCATCTACCCACATGCGGAGAGCTGGGAAAGAGAAGCGGAGGGGACGGGAAGAGGGCACAGCCCTGGCTCGGGCTCAGCTCTGAAGCGGCACGGGAGCTTCACAGCCGCTTATCCATGTCCAGGAGCATCCCTGTTTTCACTGCTCCCTGGGTCCCACCCCCTAAGAACAAAAGGATACTCTTTCTCCTCTTTCCCTTTCTTCCCCTTCGCCCCTTTCTTTGACTTTCTGATAAACCTCTTCCTTGCTTAGACAAACTTATTTTCCATGCTGTTGGGAAAAAGAATAAAGGTCCTTATTGCATCAGGCCTTTTCTCTCTCTCTCCTTTTTTTCTTAATTGACGTGTAGCTGATTTACAATGTTGTGCTAGTTTCTGCTGTACAGAAAAGTGACTCAGTTATACACACATATGCATTCTTTATATTCTTTTCCATTTTGGTTTATCCCAGTAGTTGGGTATAGTGTCCTATGCTATACAGTAGGACTTTGTTATTTATCCATTCTAAATGTAATAGTCTGCATCTACCAACCCCAGATTCGAGGTCTGTCCCTCCTCATCCCCCTGGTCTCCTTGGCAACCACAGATCTGCTCTCTATGTCTGCGAGTCTCTTTCTGTTTTAGAGACAGGTTCACATGTGTCATGTTTTAGATCGGGCTTCCTTGGTGGCTCGGGCAACGGTAAAGAATCCACCTGCAATGCAAGAAATTCCTGGGAGCCTGGAAGATCCCCTGGAGAAGGGATTGGCCACTCACTCCACATCGTTGCCTGGAATATTCCATAGGCAGAGAAGCCTGGCAGGCTATAGTCCATGGGGTTGCAAAGAGTCAGACATGACTGAGCTAATAACAGTCTCATCATATGGTGTTTGTCTCTCTCTCTCTCTGACTTGTTTGATTTAGTTTGAGCATCTCTAGTTGCACTCATGTTGCCACAAATGGCATTATTTCATTCTTTTTATGGCTTAGTAATGTTCCATTGCATATATGTACCACATCTTGTTTATCTATTTATCTGTCCGTGGATATTTACATTGTTCTCATGTCTTGGATATTGTGAATAGCGCTTCTATGAACACAAGGGTGCGTGTATCTTTTTGAATTATAGTTTTGTCCAGGTATATGCCCAGGAGTGGGATTGCTGGTTCCTACAGTAGTTCTATTTTTAGTTCTCTGAGGAACTTCCACACTGTCTTTCGTAGTGGCTGCACCAACTTATATTCCTACGAACAGTGTAGGAGGGTTCCTTTTTCTCCATACCCTCTCCCGCATTTGTTATTGGCAGACTTTTCATGATGGCCGTTCGGACTGGAGGTGATACCTCTTTGTAGTTTTGATTTGCATTTCTTTAATAATTAGCAACATTGAACTCATCCCATGTGCCTGTTTGGCCATCTGTATGTCTTCTTTTGAGAATTGTCTATTAAGGTCTTCTGCTCATCTTTTGATTGAGTTGTTTTTTTGTTGTTGAATTGTATGAGCTGTTTGTATATTTTGGAGATTAAGCCCTTGTCAGTTGCATCATTACAAATAGTTTCTCCCACTCTGTGGGTTGTCTTTCTGTTTTTTTTTTTTTTTAATAGTTTCTTTTGCTTTGAAAAAGCTTGTAAGTTTGATTAGGTTCCATTTGTTTATTTTATTGCTTTTATTTCTATTGCCTTGGGAGACTGACTTAAGAAAATACTGGTATAGTTTATGTCAGAGAATGTTTTGTGTATGCTCTCTTCTAGGAGTTTTACAGTGTTATGTCTTATGCTTGTCTTTAACCTATTTTGAGTTTTATTTTTGTGCATGGTGTGAGGGTGTGTTCTAACTTTATTGATTTACATTAAGCTGTCCAACTTACATATTGGGGATTTTTTTAAGAGCTGGGAAATCTTTTCTCATTAGATTCCTGGCTTCTGTAGTGCTCATTGGCTGGATCTGGGTCACATTCTCACCCCCAAGCCCATCAGTGCCAAAGGGAATAAGACAATCCTTGTTGGCTTAGTCTACTCATGATTTGCCCTAGTTATGTGGCAAAGGAGTTAGACACTGGAACAAAATCCAGGATCTTTAAGCCTGGAAAAAGGGAGAAATGGCTTTGTGTGGGACACAAATAGTTAAGAATGTGGGTAATGATTCAGGGAGGCTATTCAAGGTAGAATTGGGCTGCCTGAGGGGGCAATGTGGCCCTAAATGGGTCATCAACTTCTCTTATTCTCTATCTTGCTATTTGCTGCCACCTGGTGCAAGGACGGCTTCCCAGGTGGCTCAAGGGTAAAGAATCTGTCTGCAATGCGGGAGACGTGGGTTTGATGCCTGGGTTGGGAAGACCCTCTGGAGAAGGAAATGGAAACCCACACCAGTATTCTTACCTAATAAATCCCATGGACAGAGGAGCCTGGCGTACTATAGTCCATAGGGTCACAGAGTCAGACATGACTGAGCGACTGAGCATAAACACAGATACAAAGATATTTCTTTCCATCTTGACCCAGAATCCAGCCTCGATTCTGGGGACTCCGGAAGATGCCACTTGGTGGTCAAGATTTGGAAAATGCAATAGATATTTGAATCTGTGGACTTCATTCCTGGATTCCTTCTTTGCTGTGTGTGTTTGCTTTTTCTACTTGTCTAACTTTATTCTTTCCACAGGCTTGTGTGTGTGTGCCACCTGGTGGTAAGAATGGGTTCTGCAGGCTCTGCAGAAGAATGAGTTGCTGTGTCCTTGGAGCCTCCTGGCCCCTCTACAGCAGAAGGGACCACACACTGAGAAGATTCAAGAATGGGTGCTCAAATAGGGCCAGTGGGAGGCTCCCTGTAGTTGAGCATGAAGGCATAGATCTCATAAATGCATGGCAAGTATGACCTTTTTCCCCCTCCTAAACTCTCCACCACTCCTCAAGCCTCTCAATGTGCTTCCAAGAAAAAAGAATAACAACAATACCCCCAAAAGACTTGTTCCTTCCTTGACTTGGTCACTTGACTTGGCTTGGTAAAATAGGAGAGAACGAGAGCAAGTGGACCCATAAAGTTTCCCCTTACCTACTGGCGGCCCGACCGTTGTTTCTTCTCTTATTGCCCATCTCTTTCCAGCCAAGCCCTTCTTCCTTCTGCTTCCCCTTTCCTGTTCATCGAATCCTCTGACGCCTTGCTCTTTGCTTAGACTTCGCTGCAGCCTCAATTTTATCACAGAATACCCCAGCCACGTTAACTAGAAACCTAACTTTCTCATGAAAGTCAAAGTGAAGTCGCTCAGTCGTGTCCGACTCTTTGCAGCCCCATGGACTGTAGCCTACCAGGCTCCTCCGTCCATGGGATTTTCCAGGCAATAAAACTGGAATGGTTTGCCATTTCCTTCTCCAGGGGATCTTCCCGACCCGGGGATCGAACCCAGGTCTCCCGCATTGTAGGCAGACGCTTTACTGTCTGAGCCACCAGGGAAGACTTTCTCATGAGGGAAATATAAATATGATTACATACATGCATTTGGTAATACATGGTAATTCACAACTCTCTTGAACAGAGGCTACGGTTTCCCTGACACTCCTATCTGAGAACCAAGGGATGGGATGATATGCTCTTAGCTTCCCGTTGCCATACCCTCTATTTTTCAAGAAGCCTGTCTTCTTTTCAGACTTATTAGTCTAATGTCTTATGTCACTTCTTAAAAAATAATTTTTCAAAAAAGAAACTAATATATTCACATAGTAAAACATCTAATATTTATAAAGATATAAAAATAGCAAAAGTCTATGCCTCTCTTCCCTATGTCTTCCTTCACCTTCGCTGCCTATTCCAAAATAACCACTGTTGACACTTGGATATCTGTGATGGTTTGTTTTATGTGTCAGCTTGGTTAGGCTATGACGCCCACTTGTTTGGATAAGGCACACCTAGATGTTGCTGTGCAGATACTTTTTAGATGTGATAAACATTGACAGTTAGTAGACTTTGAGTAAAGCAGATCATCCTCCATAATACGATTGGAGCCTCATGCAAACAGCTGAAGACAAAGAATCAGGTTTCCCAAATAAGAGGAAATTTTCCTTAAGATGACAACATAGAAACCCTGCCTGAGTTTCCAGCTTACTGCCCTGTGGAATTTGGTTTCAAGACTGCCACTTCAATCTTCAATTCTCTCTCTCTCTCTTTTTTTTAAGTATAGTTGATTTATAATGTTGTGTTAATTTCTGCTGTACAGGAAAGTGATTCAGTTATTCATACATATACACATTGTATTTCATATTATTTTCCATTATAGTTTATGCCACATCAACTCTTACCTGAATTATCAGCCTGCCCACCAGCCTAAGGACTTCAGTCTTGCCAGCCCCTTCATCCTCTGACCTAAGTCAGCTCCTTAAAATCTCTCTCTGCCTCACTTCATCTATAGAATTATAACCTTGATTCTGTTTTGTTAGGTAGTTAGAATAGGAAACAGGAGTCCAGAGTGGCGGTGGCTAAAAGACAAGGAAGGGAAAGCCCACAAAAATAGAACAGAGGAAGGTCCGAGGACCGGAGTGAGGACCTCAGGTGGAACAAACAGCACTCCTGGCTGACCCAATTTACACGGAGCAGGCCCAGGGGGAGGAAAAACATATAAAAAGAGGGGCCAAAGGGCCGGGGCTCTCTCTTCTCTTCGCGTCTTTTGGGTCAGCATGCCCTCACGCCTCGAGGATGTATTTTCCTGCTATTTTCTAAATAAAACTGAGCTGTAACACGGAGCTGTAGCACTGATCTGTCTAAGAGCTATAACACAGTCTATCCAAAAGCTGTGATGCGCCAAGGGCTTTAATGTCTGTCGCTTCAAATTTTTGTTGAGACGAGACAGAACCAAGGAGATTATACTCCCCTGACAGTTTCTAGGAAGAATCCTGACTAATAGAGTATCTGTGATGGGAATGGATACTTGTCTTCACAAATCCATATTTTGTTCTCCTAGGTAACCAATGACGAGTTGCAGTTTGGTGTGGCCATGCAGCTTAATTCTCCCCACTTAAGTGGGAAGACGAGTAATATGAATGACTTCCATGCCTGACCCATTACACCTCCTTGATCTGTGTCTTTTCTGAATGACTGGCCAGGCGACACAGAGGGCATCCTTGGAAACCATGTGTTGCAAATGGCATCCTGGGTCCTTCTATAACTGTAGGGACTCAAGTGCCCACCTCCTTGCATCTAGCCTCACAGATCTTAAACATTCTAACCTAAATACCCCTGGACTATTAGGTAAGTTGTAAATAAATTTCTATTGTGTTCAAGCTATTACATTTTGGATTTGTTTCATAAACTAATTTAGCATACGCTTCCCCAACCTTGGGTCAGATGGTAAAGAATCTGCCTGCAATGCGGGAGACCCAGGTTGGATCCCTGGGTTGGGAAGATCCCCTGGAGAAGGGAATGACAACCCACTCTAGTATTCTTGCCTGGAAAATCCCATGGAAAAAGAACCTGTCAGGTTACAGCCCATGGGGTCGCAAAGAGTTGGACATGACTGAGCGACTAACACACAATAGAGAAATCAGTACTTTGAAGTGGAGTGATAAACACCTAGGGAATTCCCTGGCAGTCCAGTGGTTAGGACTCCTTGATTTCACTGCCAAGGGCCAGGGTTTGATCCCTGGTCAGGTAACTAAAATGGTATGAGCTGCGCTGGTGTGACAAATAAAATAGAAAAATAAAAGACGGGCATTGGCTTAATAGATGCATAGCAGGAAGTTGGAGACTGGCATCACTGCCTGAGAATACAGGGGTTCCTCTTCTGCCATGGCAAAGCTTTTGATAGAACTGATGCTATGATAACTTGAAAGGCAGACACACTCCTTACAGTGCCAGTAGTGTGAGGGAAGGTGGTTGGAATTGTAACACTGAGCCATAACACTGATTTGTCTAAGAGCTATAACATGGTCCATTCGAGACCTGAGAGCTATAACACGGTCTGTCCAAGACCCGAGAGCTGTGACACGCTGAGGGGGCTTTAATGTCCATCACTCCAAGTCTCTGTTGTGACGAGACAAAAGCCGAAGACCATACACTTGCCTGACAGAATGATCCAGAATATATGAGTTGCCCAAAGGATTTAAATTTTTAAAAAATTGGAGTATAATTGATTTACAATGTTGTGTTAGTTTCAGGTGTACAGCACAATGATTAGGTTATATATTTTTTTTTTTCAGATTCTTTTCACTTATGGTTATTACAAAATATTGACTATAGTTCCTTATGCTATACAGTAGGTCCTTTTGGTTATCTATTTTATGTATAGTAGGGTGTTAACGATTAATTCAAGCTCATAATTTATATCTCCCTGCCCCCCTTTTCTCTTTGGTAACCATAAGTTTGTTATGTCTGTGGGTCTACTTCTGTTTTGTATATAAGTTCCTTTGTATCTTTTTTTTGGCTACAGTGTACAGCATGTGGGATCTTAGTTCCCCAGCTAGGGAGTCAATCAGGCCCCCTGCAGTGGAAGAATTGCAGAATCCTAACCACTAGATCACCAGGGAATTCCCTCTTTTTTGTTTTTTTTTAGATTCTACACATAGTGATATCATAATTATATGATAATCTGTATATCCATCCATGTTGCTACAAATGGCATTAATTCATCATTCTTTTTATGGTTGAATAGTATTCCATCCTATAAACATACTGCATCTTCTTTATCCATCCATCTCTGGACTCATGTTAACATTTAGCTTTCTTCTGTTTCTTGGCTATTGTGGATAGTGCTGCAATGAACACTGGGGCGCATGTACCTTTTGAAATGGTGATTTTCTCCATATATATGTCCAGAAGTAGGATTGCTGAATCACGTGGTAGCTCTTTTTGTTAGTTTTTAAAGGAAACGCCATGCTATTCTCCATAGTGCCTGCATTAATTTACATTCCCATCAACAGCATAGGAAAGTTCCTTTTTCTCAACACCCTCTCCAGCATTTATTATTTGTAATGCTGCTTCCTATTTTTATCTAGCATTACAAAATAGAAATGTGCTCACACCAGAATCTACTGGTTTGCAGGCAGAATAAGGGAATAAAGAACCTAGAAATTTTGGACCTTGTAGGTATTAATAAGCCAACTGCTTCAGAACCATAAATAGCAAGAGACAAGACTTGCTGCTTAGAAGCCACTCATTAAGACATCTAGTCAGACAAAAAGCTCATTTAAATTTGCAGTTCTTTCAGATGGTTTCAAGGCAACTACCATTAACTTGAGAAAAAGAAGCTTGGGGGCGAGGAAGCAACGTGCTGAAACGGATTAAGGACTCTGTCTAAGAACTCTGAGTATGGCCCCTGGGACATGGAACTGAATAAAAGCAGATAGATTAAATGCTTTGTAATAACAACACAAGAGATGACTCTACACATGGACATCACCAGATGGTCAATACCGAAATCAGATTGATTATTTTCTTTGCAGCGAAAGATGGAGAAGCTCTATAGAGTCAGCAAAAACAAGACCGGGAGCTGACCGTGACATGATTATGACTCAGATCATGAACTCCTTATTGAAAATTTAGACTTATATTGAAGAAAGTAGGGAAAACCACTAGACCATTCAGGTGTGACCTAAATCAAATCCCTTATGATTATACAATGGAAGTGAGAAATAGATTCAAGGCATTAAATCTGATAGACAGAGTGCCTGAAGAACTATGTGTTCAGTTCAGTTCAGTCGCTCAGTCATGTCCGACTCTTCGCGACCCCATGAATCCCAGCACGCCAGGCCTCCCTGTCCATCACCAACTCCTGGAGTTCACTCAGACTCACGTCCATCGAGTCAGTGATGCCATCCAGCCATGTCATCCTCTGTTGTCCCCTTATCCTCCTGCCCCCAATTCCTCCCAGCATCAGAGTCTTTTCCAATGAGTCAACTCTTTGTACAAGGTGGCCAAAGTCCTGGAGTTTCAGCTTCAGCATCATTCCTTGCAAAGAAATCCCAGGGCTGATCTCCTTCAGAATGGACTGGTTGGATCTCCTTGCAGTCCAAGGGACTCTCAAGAGTCTTCTCCAACACCACAGTTCAAAAGCATCAATTCTTCGGTTCTCAGCCTTCTTCACAGTCCCACTCTCACATCCATACACGACCACAGGAAAAACCATAGCCTTGATTAGATGGACCTTTGTTGGCAAAGTAATGTCTCTGCTTTTCAATATGCTATCTAGGTTGGTCATAACTTTCCTTCCAAGGAGTAAGCGTCTTTTAATTTCATGGCTGCAGTCACCATCTGCAGTGATTTTGGAGCCCAGAAAAATAAAGCCTGACGCTGTTTCCACTGTTTCCCCATCTATTTCCCATGAAGTAATGGGACCGGATGCCATGGTCTTCATTTTCTGAAGGTTGGGCTTTAAGCCAACTTTTTCACTCTCCTCTTTCACTTTCATCAAGAGGCTTTTTAGTTCCTCTTCACTTTCTGCCATAAGGGTGGTGTCATCTGCATATCTGAGGTTATTGATATTTCTCCCGGCAATCTTGATTCTAGCTTGTGTTTCTTCCAGTCCAGCGTTTCTTATGATGTACTCTGCATAGAAGTTAAATAAGCAGGGTGATAATATACAGCCTTGATGTACTCCTTTTCCTATTTGGAACCAGTCTGTTGTTCCATGTCCATTTCTAACTGTTGCTTCCTGACCTGCATACAGATTTCTCAAGAGGCAGGTCAGGTGGTCTGGTATTTCCATTTCTTTCAGAATTTTCCACAGTTTATTGTGATTCACACAGTCAAAGGCTTTGGCATAGTCAATAAAGCAGAAATAGATGGTTTTCTGGAACTCTCTTGCTTTTTCCATGATCCAACAGATGTTGGCAATTTGATCTCTGGTTCCTCTGCCTTTTCTAAAACCAGCTTGAACATCAGGAAGTTCATGGTTCATGTATTGCTGAAACCTGGCTTGGAGAATTTTGACCATTACTTTACTAGCATGTGAGATGAGTGCAATTGTGCGGTAGTTTGAGCATTCTTTGGCATTGCCTTTCTTTGGGAATGGAATGAAAACTGACCTTTTCCAGTCCGTGGCCACTGCTGACTTTTCCAAATTTGCTGGCATATTGAGTGTATCACTTTCACAGCATCATCTTTCAGGACTTGAAATAGCTCAACTGGAATTCCATCACCTCCACTAGCTTTGTTCGTAGTGATGCTTTTAAGGCCCACTTGACTTCACATTCCAGGATGTCTGGCTCTAGGTCAGTGATCACACCATCGTGATTATCTGGGTCGTGAAGATCTTTTTTGTACAGTCCTTCTGTGGATTCTTGCCACCTCTTCTTAATATCTTCTGCTTCTGTTAGGTCCATACCATTTCTGTCCTTTATCGAGCTCATCTTTGCATGAAATGTCCCCTTGGTATCTCTAATTTTCTTGAAGAGATCTCTAGTCTTTCCCATTCTGTTGTTTTCCTCTATTTCTTTGCATTGATCACTGAGGAAGGCTTTCTTATCTCTTCTTGCTATTCTTTGGAACTCTGTGTTCAGATGCTTATATCTTTCCTTTTCTCCTTTGCTTTTTGCTTCTCTTCTTTTCACAGCTATTTGTAAGGCCTCCTCAGACAGCCATTTTGCTTTTTTGCATTTCTTTTCCATGGGGATGGTCTTGATCCCTGTCTCCTGTACAATGTCACGAACCTCATTCCATTGTTCATCAGGCACTCTATCTATCAGATCTAGGCCCTTAAATCTATTTCTCACTTCCACTGTATAATCATAAGGGATTTGATTTAGGTCATACCTGAATGGTCTAGTGGTTGTCCCTACTTTCTTCAACTTAAGTCTGAATTTGGTAATAAGGAGTTTATGATCTGAGCCACAGTCAGCTCCTGGTCTTGTTTTTGTTGACTGTATAGAGCTTCTCCATCTTTGGCTGCAAAGAATATAATCAATCTGATTTCGGTGTTGACCATCTGGTGATGTCCATGTGTAGACTCTTCTCTTGTGTTGTTGGAAGAGGGTGTTTGCTATGACCAGTGCATTTTCTTGGCAAAACTCTATTAGTCTTTGCCCTGCTTCATTCCATATTCCAAGGCCAAATTTGCCTGTTACTCCAGGTGTTTCTTGACATCCTACTTTTGCATTCCAGTCCCCTATAATGAAAACGACATCTTTTTGGGGTGTTAGTTCTAAAAGGTCTTGTAGGTCTTCATAGAACCATTCAACTTCAGCTTCTTCAGCGTTACTGATTGGGGCATAGACTTGGATTACTGTGATATTGAATGGTTTGCCTTGGAAATGAAAAGAGATCATTCTGTCGTTTTTGAGATTGCATCCAAGTACTGCATTTCGGACTCTTTTGTTGACCATGATGGCTACTCCATTTCTTCTGAGGGATTCCTGCCTATTCTACCTATATATTCTATATATAGGTATATATGTATTCTATATATTCTACATACTCTAACTATGTGTTAAGTAGGTAGAATAGGGAAAAGGAGTCCAAAATGGAGATGGCTAAAAGACAAGGAAGGGAAAAGGCCGCAAAAATAGAACAAAAGAAGGTCCGAGGACCGGAGTGAGGACCTCAGGTAAAACAAACAACACTCCTGGCTGGCCCAATTTACATAGGACAGGCCCAGGGAGAGATAAACATATAAGTAGAGGAGCAAACGCTCTCTCTCTCTCTCTCCCACACACTGGGGCGCTCTTCTCCTCGTGTCTTTGGATCGACGTGCCCTCACACCTCGAAGATGGATTTTCCTGCTATCTTCTAAATAAAATAGAGCTGTAACACTGAGCTGTAACACTGATTTGTCTAAGGGCTATAACATGGTCCATTGGAGACCTGAGAGCTATAACACGGTCTATCCAAGACCTGAGAGCTGTGACACGCCGAGGGGGCTTCAATGTCCATCACTCCAAATCTTTGTTGTGATGAGACAAAGAACCGAGGAACATACACTCACATGACATATGGAAGGAGGTTCATGACATTTTATAAGAGGCCATGATCAAAACCATCCCCACAAAAAAGAAATGCAAAAGGGCAAAATAGTGGTCTGAGGAGGCCTCACAAATAGCTGAGAAAAGAAGAGAGGCGAAAGGCAAAGGAGAAAAGAAAAGATATACCCATATGAATGCAGAGTTCCAAAGAATAGCAAGAAGAGATAAGAAAGCCTTCCTCAGTGATCAGTGCAAAGAAATAGAGGAAAACAATAGAATGGGAAAGACTACGATCTCTTCCTTAAGTCTTTCTTAAGATTAAGAAAATTACAGATACCAATGGAATATTTCCTGCAAAGATGGGCTCAATAAAGAACAGAAATGGTATGGACCTAACAGAAGCAGAAGATATTAAGAGGAGGTGGCAAGAATACACACAAGAACTATATAAAAAAGATCTTCATGACCCAGATAACTACAATGGTGTGATCACTCACCTAGAGCCAGACATCTTGAAGAGTGAAGCCAAGTGGGCCTTAGGAAGCATCACGACAAACAAAGCTAGTGGAGGTGATGAAATTCCAGTTGTGCTATTTCAAATCCTAAAAGATGATGCTGTAAAAGTGCTGCACTCAATATGTCAGCAAATTGGGAAAACTCAGCAGTGGCCACAGAACTGGAAAAGGTCGGTTTTCATTCCAGTCCCAAAGAAAGTCAGTGCCAAAGAATGTTCAGACTATCACACAATTGCACTCATCTCACATGCTAGTAAAGTAATGCTGAAAATTCTCCAAGCTAGGCTTCAACAGTACCTGAACCAAGAACTTCCAGACATTCAAGCTGGATTTAGAAAAGTCAGAGGAACCAGAGATCAAATTACCAACATCCACTGGATCATAGAGAAAGTAAGAGAATTCCAGAAAAACATCTACTTCTGCTTCATTGACTATGCTAAAGCCTTTGACTGTGTGGATCACAACAAACTGTGGATAATTCTTCAAGAGATGAAAATACCAGACCACCTTACCTGCCTACTGAGAAATCTGTAGCAGGTCAAGAAGCAATAGTTAGAACTGGACATGGAACAACGGACTGCTTCCAATTGGGAAAGGAGTATGTCAAGGCTGCATATTGTCACCCTGCTTATTTAACTTATATGCAGAGTACATCATGCAAAATGCTGGGCTGGATGAAGCACAAGCTAGAATCAAGATTGCCGGGAGAAATATCAATAACCTCAGATATGCAGATGACACCACCCTTATGGCAGAAAGCAAAGAGGAACTAAAGAGCCTCTTGAAAGTGAAAGAGCTGGCTTAAGACTCAATGTTCCAAAAGCTAAGATTATGGCATCCAGTCCCATCACTTCATGGCAAATAGATGGGGCAACAATGGAAACAGTGAAAGACTTTATATGGGTTCCAAAATTACTGCAGATGGTGACTGCAGCCATGAAATTAAAAGATGCTTACTCCTTGGAAGAAAAGCTGTCACCAACCTAGACAGCATATTAAAAAGCAGAGATATTATTTTGCTGACAAAGATCCGTCTAGTCAAAGCTATGTTTTTTCCAGTAGTCAAGTATGGATGTAAGAGTTGGACTATAAAGAAAGCTGAGTGCTGAAGAATTGATGCTTTTGGACTGTGGTGCTAGAGAAGCCTCTTGAAAGTCCTTTGGACTGCAAGGAGATCGAACCAGTCAATCCTAAAGGAAATCAGTCCTGAATATTCTTTGGAAGGATTGATGCTGAACTGAAGCTCCAATACTTTGGCCACCTAATGCAAAAAACAGACTCATTGAAAAAGACCCTGATGCTGGGAAAGATTGAAGGCAGGAGGAGAAGGGGATGACAGAGGATGAGATGGTTGGATAGCATCACTGACTCAATGGACATGATTTTGAGCAAGCTCTGGGAATTGGTGATGGACAGGGAAGCCTGGCGTGCTACAGTCCATGGGATTGCAAAGTGTCACACATGATTGAGTGACTGAACTGAAAATTGTGAAGTGAGAGAATCCTGAAGAAACTGTGGAAAGCCTGGCCTAAAAAAGTTTTGTTAAAATAAACCCTCGGCTCCCTGATTGTGAAATAAGGCTGCAAAAGCTGAATAATCCTCAAAGAAGGACTCCGTAACACCTATTTTAGAACTTGTACTTATCACAGTTTCCTAGAATTTTAGTTAGGATGTGTGTTGATGTACTTTTATTAGTATTTCTTCTGTTAGAGCTTGATTGAACTTCTTGGATTGGAAAATTTATAATTTTCATGAAATTTAGAAAAATGTGAGACTTCTCACAAGTAAATAATCTGCCTACAGTGCAGGAGCCACAAGAGATGGGGGTTCAATCCCTGAGTAGGGAAGATCCCCTGGAAGAGGGAATGGCAACCCACTCCAGTATTCTTGCCTGGAGAATCGCTATGGACATAGGAGCCTGTTGTGCTATCGTCCATGGGATTGCAAAGAATCGGACACAACAGAAGCAACTTAGCACATACTGCACTCGAAGACTCCTTACTAGCTAAACTTTAAGTCTCATCTCCCAACTTGACTTCAAAACATTTTCCAAAGTGTTTATCAGTTGTCACTTGAAAAATCAGTGCTGCATTCAAATAAGATTGGGAAATCATAGGTTATTACATTGAACAAATTTGTTTCTTCAATTATTATTTTTTATTGAAGTACAATCAACTTAAAATATTACATTAGCTTCAGGTATACAGCAGAGTGATTCGATATTTCCCTACATTATAAAATGATCACCACTTTAAGACTGGTTACCATACAAAGTTATTGCAATATTATTGATTGTATTCCCTGTGTTGTATATTATACCCCTGTGACTCTTTTATTTTATAACTGGAAGTTTGTACTTCTAATCTCCCTCACTTGTTTTGAACAGATTTTTTTACTGCAGCACTTACTTGAGCTCTAAATGTGCTAATAATTATTGTTAATTTCCAGAAGAAGGGTATATTAAATAGAATCTTTTTTTTTTAATAAGGAACATCTTACAAAATCAGTGTTCCAAGAGTCATAATTTGGAAACAAATTTAGTTGTTTTGAGTGTGGTCCAAGGACCACATGAGTCACCTGCATCAGAATTGTCTGGATGCTTTTTGTGACATACAAGATGGTAGCTATGTCTCTGTATGTCTGAAGCTCCTCTATGAGAAGATAAGGGAGAGCGGTCTTTGAAAGAACATGGAGAAATTAACATGTGAGAGTGTCAGAGCAGAAGAACCGAGGGGGCCCCTTTCTAACACTTTAGGGCCACTGTATTATTGCTGCACTGTTTAGCATGTTCTATGATAGAGAAATAAATGTCTTTCTTACATAAGCATCTGCTATCTTTGCCTTTGATAATACAACCAAGCATGCTACTGCTGCTGCTGCTGCTTAGTCGCTTCAGTCGAGTCTATCTCTGTGCAACCCCGTGGACTGTAGTCTGCTCTTTGTCATGGGAGAATCTGTCCATGGGATTCTCCAGGCAAGAATACTGGAGTGGGTTGCCGTGCCCGCCTCCAGGGAATCTTCCTGATCCAGGGATCGAACTCTGGTCTTCTGCATTGCAGGCAGATTCTTTACCAGTGCCACCATGGAAGCCCAACCAAACATGAAAGCTAATTAATTCAGAGGTAAAGAGAATTAATTCAGAAGTAAAATTAATTCACAAAGTCACTTTGTGACTAATTATGGTGTGACTAACTCTATTGTTTATCATATGGAGTAGATTTCTCTGTTGTGCTTTCCTGCCAAAGTAAAAAAAAAAAAAAAAAAAAACACTTTCTTTTCAAAGTCTGTGTTACCTATTTGAACTTAAAACTCTTGTTTTAAACACTGATCTGGAAGAAGAAAGAAATGTAAACCTCATTATCTGTATAAAGTTTGACGTTTGGGAGATGTGTACCAGATAATCTAAGAAAGTTATAACATGCTCAGCTAGGAGATATTGATAAATAGATAAATAAATATATACTTCCCTGGTTGCTCAGACGGTAAACAATCTGCCTGCAATTTAGGAGAGCTGGGTTCCATCCCTGGGTTGGGAAGATCCCTTGGAGGAGGGAATGGCTACCCACTCCAGTATTCTTGCCTGAAAAATCCCATGGACAGAGAAGCCAGGCGGACTACAGTCCTTGGGGTCGCAGAGTCAGACAGGTCTGAGCAATTAACACTTTCACTTTCTTTCATTATACACACACACACACACACACACACACACACACACACACACACTCACACACGCCCTGGCATGGCATGTGTGATCTTTTGATCTTAGTTCCTTCATCAGGGGTTCAACGGTGTCTAGTGCAGTGGAAATGGGTAATCCTAATCACTGGATCTAATCCTCCCCTTTCCTTAGACCAAATGATCAGAAGACCCTAGGCTGATTACATGTAGTGATGTACCTGAAAACTCTTGTTATAAATACTGAGCTTCTCTGGTGGCTCAGACTGTAAAGCGTCTGCCGTAGTGCGGGAGGCCTGGGGTTCGACCCCTGGGTTGGGAAGATCCCCTGGAGAAGGAAATGGCAACCTACTCCAGTACACTTGCCTGGAGAATCCCATGGACAGAGGAGCCTGGTGGGCTACAGTCCATGTCGGACACGACTGAGCGATTTCACTTTCACTTTCTGGAGACAGTGAGGGGGAGAAAGTGAGTGCGTGGGCGTGCGTGAATTTATGTGTAAGACTGATGTGCCACCCAGCCTCTAGGCTAAGCGAGGAGCCGACCTGGACCACCGACTAGCCAACTGACTGCACGGAAGTCTTGCAAACTCCGCCCCGGAAGGCGGGCCCTTGTCTGGAGGCCCCTCAACTCTAGTCCGGGCGCGCCCCTCCCTCAGCTCGCGTCTTGCCTCGGCCCCGCCCCTCCGCACTGCCCCAGCCCTCGCCCGGCCCCGCCCCTCCCTCAGCCCGCGTCCTGCCCCGCCCCCCCCGCGGCCCCGCCCCTCAGGCTTGGCCCTCTCCGCGGCTCCTGCTCCCCATGTTTCTCCGAGCTGGCCTGGCTGCACTGTGTACGCTTTCCCGCACCCTCAGGCCAGCTTCTGTTCGGATCGCCGCCATGAGCACTGGCACCTTCGTCGTGTCGCAGCCGCTCAATTACCGTGGCGGGGCCCGCGTGGAACCAGTGGATGCCTCCGGCACCGAGAAGGCTTTCGAGCCAGCAACCGGTAACGGGTCGGAGGGACGGCGCTGGGGCCGGGTCGAGGGGGCCAGGGTAGGGGCGAAGCTGTGGCGCGGACTGACGCTCCCCCGCCCCAGGGGTGAAACCTATTCTAACTTCCCGAAGCTTCGAGTAGTGCAATGAACAGACGTTTACTGAGCACGGGTAGGTGATGGTGTAGAGTATAAAGTTATCTGTGTAGGCAGCTAAGGATGCTGCGCAAACACGGGAGCTTCTGGACCGGGGCAGGAAGGAGTCGTAGAAAAGGGGAGCAGCTCGTGAGTTGCGCGGTGGGGTCAAGGTTAATTTCACAACAGCCTGAACAGAGTCCACAGAGCCCCGGTGGGTAAGGTAGTGTCTTTGTGTTAATTATTAAATTTTAAAGGTAGGATCTCAGTAATGTCTTCAACGGTGGACTTAGAAGAGTTCTAGGACAGGGTGAAAAGAAATACTTGTGCCAAAATGGAGGAGCATGCACAGATGGTTGTAATGAGCGTGAATGATTACTTTGTTGCCATCCCCTAGTGTTAAAGTATTTCCGGACACGAACCAGAGCTGGGAAAGGGACATAAAAAATTCTGCTTTTATCCAGTATTTAATGTGTGCCAAGCACTGTGCCAGGCCTTGGGAAGGCCAAAGATCACAAAGCAAATGAGGCAGAAGTTTTTTGTTTTTATTTTGTTTTGCTAGGTTTAATGTTTGCGAGGAGAGAAATATAAATGTTTGTGCAAACCGAATAGTATATCCCCAGACGAATAAAACTGAATTTCAAGAGACTGGAGAATTTAGGTGTGATAAATTACAGAAAACCACAGAGCAGCGACTTGTCAGAGCAGGAAGGGCCCACAGCCACCATCAGGCTCTCCTTTAGGCCTCTTGATTTCCCACTCCCATATTGATACAAAAGACAGAAAAATTGCTCTTTATTTTAACTGCCTACAGTGTGTTCTGTGTGATTCTTAGCCACTACCTCTATCAATTGGCTACTCAAATTTATAATACAGGTTTGTGAAATCTGGAAAAAGCAGAGTCCCAGATGTTCTTGTGGGAGGGAAGACCCTTAACTGACATCCTAGAGATTTCTTTTTAGTAGTGTCAGTCACAACCCTTAGGATTTGGGTCTAGAAAAACTGATCATTTTATATTTTGCCCAGTGTAGGGAATAGGATTGAAGTAAGAAAATGAAATGGGCTTCCGAGGTGGCCCAGTGGTAAAGAATGCACCTGCCAACGTAGGAGATGTGGGTTCGATCCCTAGGTCTGGAAGATCCCCTGGAGTTGGAAAGGGCAACCCACTCCAGAATTCTTGCCTGGAAAATCCCATGGATAGAGGAGCCTGGCAGGCTACAGCCCCTGGGGTCACAAAGAGTCAAACGTGACTTAGTAAATGAACAACAAAAACAAGAAGAAAATGAGAGATTGGGATTTTTTTCCCTCATATTTGAGAAAAAAATTTTCTTGCTTTTAGGAATATCTTTTCTTGATCCTCTATTTATTAACCATGTTCATCAAGTATCAGTAGTAGTACATGATTTACATAGAACACAGACCAGTGATTTAAAATCAGAGTTCATAACCCAGGAGTGTGAATACTTTGATTTTGGAAGACCTCTGAGATTCTGAAATACTGTTAAAGAGCATTGTGAAATAACTGACAGGAAGTTAACCTTAGTAAACCCAAGTGTGAAATAGAGGAGGGCAGGAGTTCTTACCCCAGAGTTCAAGGTGTGCTAGGCAAGAGACATAGTACATTTTTCTGAAGACAAGTCTTCAACTTTTATTAGATTCTTTAAAAGATAAGCTGTTACTTTAGGGGTAGTCACTAAATCAGACTATACTTAAAAACAGGAAGAGGATCACTGAAAAGAAAATGGATACACAATACTTTATTTAAAATATGTGGCAAACATTTGAAATTAACACTGACTTTCCCTGTATTTATAGGTAGGGTGATAGCTACTTTCACATGTTCAGGAGAAAAGGAAGTAAATTTGGCTGTTCAGGATGCAAAGGCTGCCTTTAAAATATGGAGTCAAAAATCTGGCATGGAGCGTTGCCGAATCCTTTTGGAGGCTGCCAGGATAATAAGGGTATGTTTTAATTTAATCTCTTCCAGAAAAGTCCTCTTGCATTGCTCTGTGATTTTTTTTTTGTGATGATTTGCAATTAGACTGGTGCATTATTAAGTGATACCTTTTTGATGAGATCCAAAAACATTTCCATATGCTCACCTTGATATGTACAACAAGCTTTCCTTCAGTGATTTCTTTCTGGCTCTAGGCTCCTTGTGACATCTCCCTGGGCAGGCTTTCTTTTCCTTCTTTGTTGTAATGATAATGTATCCTTTGTAGCTTGTCTCCTTTTCTTTTTAACTATATGTTTACTCTTTCCTCTGATGACTCTGAAGTTGACTTTTCTTTTTCAGGTTAATTTTCTGCCTTAGTTGCCTAGAAGATTTCATAGATTCATTCCTGTTTCCCTCTTATGGAATAAAGTTTAGCTTTTTACAGTCTTAAAAGGCAAAAGTACTAGATTGTCTTTACAGAAAATTAGAAGATTCAGAGGATATACACCAAAATATAAATCAGGGATATCTCTCAGTGTAGGACTGTGATGACTTTTTTCCTTACCAGTGTGTTATGTCAGAAACTGGGGGTCTGAGAGTTACCCTGTTTGCAAGGTTATATGGGTATTCTGACAAGAAACATAAAGTTTTCTGGATTAGAGAGAGAGTTTATTACTCACAGCAAAATACTTCAGTACTAGTTTTCTGAGCCCCAGTCCCCATGGGGTGATGCAGTAAGCGCTAGATGTTACCCTGTTGCATACAGTGGGTTGCACTGTAGGAGAGGAACCCCAAAATTAAGAGACTCAGCTTATAAGGGGCACATCTGCCCATTCTCTCCTTTGGTGAAAGGTTACTTGTTAAGGTTAATGAGATGTTACTCACTGAGCAGATCTCCAAGGTTAAGGGGAAAGGTATCACTAGATTTATTACCCTGGAATGTAAGCAGAAGTCTCCAAGAACTGGAAGTAGAGAGCTTTTTATCTCCACATCTTTTCAGAGACCTCCGTCTTTAGGGAGATGCTGTCATTGCCTTCCAAGGCCTTTGCTTTTCAGTCCGCTTGCCGGTGGCCTTTGCTGAAAGCCTACACCATGCAGTAATGTCAAAATATTCCTGGAGAATTTTCTCCCAACAAGGTGTTTTCTTTTATCAAAATTTATTTTTAATTTGGGAGATTAAAAGTTGTAACTCAAAGCTGATAATTTATTATTCTAACTTGCCTCTCACTTTTGCTTGTGCATAAGCATTTGGTTTGTTTTACCTTCTTAAGAACTGGCTCTTTTATTATTATAAAATTATTTTTAAAATCCTGAGTAGTACCTATTTTTTTTTTGCTCTGAAATCGACTGTCTAATGTTAATTTTCTTTTTCTTTAAACTCTTCATTCCGTTTTCTTTAATATTTTATATAATTTTTTACAGTCAAAAATATATTACTGTCTTTCTCGAAAGCTCTTGTCTGATGATCATGGCCTGAATCTACCTTTGCTGTTGTTGTTTTTGTTCAGTTACTAAGTCCTGTTTGACTTTTTGCAATCCCATGGACTTTAGCTCTCCAGGCTTCTCTGTCCGTGGGATTTCCCAGGCAAGAATTCTAGAGGGGGTTGCCATTTCCTTCTCAAGGGGACCTTCCAGACTGATGATCAAACCTGCGCCTCCTGCATTGGCATTCAGATTCTTTAGCCCTGAAACACCAGGGAAGCCCTGGATCCACCTTTACCTGAAATTATTCTATGACTGAACAGATCCCACCCCCTGACCACAACCTACAGTTTAGCCCCTGGTTGTTTTCTTTCAGTGATTTTTGAATTTAATCATGATCTATAGTTCCTTGCCCTTTCCATTTTTAAACTACGCACAATTATCTTCTATAAGATAAAAATATTTATATTTACTCACATTTTTAACATAACTAGTGTTCTTCATCCCTTTGGGAAGGCCCAGATTTCTATGTTACCATTTTTATTTCTGCTTGAAGAAATTTCCTTAGCATGTTTCATGTGCAGGTTTGCTAGAGATGTTCTTTTAGCTTTTGTATGTCTGAAGTCTTTATTTCACTTTCATTATTCCTTTATTTATATTAGTTTTACACTTTTTACTTATCTGTTTTTGGCTGTGCTGTCTTCGCTGCTATGTGGGCTTTCTGGAGCTGCTGCAGCAGGGGCTGCCCTCTAGTTGCAGTGTGCAGGCTTCTCATTGCTGTGGTTGCCTGTGTTGCAAATCACGGGCTCTAGGGCTTGCAGGCTTCAGTCGTTGCTGTCGTTAGGGCTCAGTACTCGAAGCCTGTGGGCTCTGGAGTGGCGCATGGGCTTAGTTGCCCCGAGGCATATGGAATCTTCCTGGACCAGGGATCAAAGCCATATCCCCTGAACTGCATGCAGGCAGATTCTTTACCACTGGACCACCAGGGATGTCCTTGCTTTCATTTTCAAAAAGAGTTCTAGATAAATAATTCTAGATTGACAGTTTTTTCTTTCAGTGCTTTAAAGATGTTGCATTGCTGTCTTCTGACTTGTTTTGTTTCAGAAGAGAAGTCTGCTGTCATTCTTATTTTTGCTCCCTTCTATTAAATATTTGTTACCTCTCTGGCTGCTTTTAAGATTTTCTTCTTGTCATCAGTTTTAAACAAGTTCATTGTCTTTTGATGTAGTTTTCTTTATATTTCTTTTGTTTGGAGTTTCTCTTGAATTTGTACATATATAGTTACATTTGGAAAAATTATGGCTATTATTTCTTTAGATATTTCTTCTGCCCCCACTCTTCTATTTCCTCTTCTTCAGAGCCTCCAATTACATATACCTTGGGCTACTTGAAACTGTTCTATAGCTCACTAATGATCTGTTCATTTTTTTCTGCAGTTTTTTCTCTCTGTGTTTCATTTTGGGTAATTTGCATTGTTACACGTAAAGTTCACCTACCTTTTCTTCCATAGTATCTGATCTGCTGTTAATCCCGTCTGGTGTATTTTTCATCTCTAGACGTGCAACGTGAGTCTTTTTTGTTGTTGTTCCATGTTGCTCCTTAACATGTTCATGTTTTCCTCTACTTTCCTGAACACATGGAATATAGTCATAATAACTTTTAATATCCCCATCTACTAATTGTGACATCTACCAGCTCTGGATCTCTTTCTATTGGTTGACTTTTTCCTCCTCGTTAGGTGTTATGTAACTTTCCTGTTTTGGATGACTGGTTTTTTTCCTCCTGGTTAAATGTTATATAACTTTCCTATCTTTTGCCTGTCTAGTAATTTGTTATCACTAAACATTGTGATTTTTATGTGTTGGATGCTGAATATTCTTGTACTTTAAAACATTAATGAGCTTTGTTCTGGGACACAGTGAAGTTACTTGGAATTAGTTTGATCCTTGCAAGACTTGTTCCTGTTCTTTGTTAGGTGTGATCAGAACAGCTTATTTTCCCCCACTATTGAATACCCTTCTGAATACCTAGCTTGATGCTCTGTGTACTAGTGAGGTTTTTCTTAACATGACTGGTGGGAACATGAATTGTTCATGCCCCTATGTGAGTTCTGGGGATTTTTTTTTTTTTTCCTTTTCACCTTCTTGGTTAGTTTTTTCCTAGCCTTGGGTAGGGTCCTCACACTGACCAGTTCTCAGATGAAGACTTAAGGGGGATCTCTGGGATTCTTCTGTGCAGCTCTCTTCTCTCCTATCCCTAGAATGCATACTGTAGCCATCACATAGTCCTTGAATGCCCAACCTGTTTCCTTAACTCAGAGTATCTGTTGGGTCCCACCTAAGGCCCTCTTACTGGCTCTCTGATAGAGACTTTTTCCAGGAAGCAGGCAAGAACATATGTAGGGCCCACCTCATTTGTTTCCTTCTCTCAGGGATCACTGTCCTGAGCTGTCCAATGTCCAGTGTCTGAAAATTGTTGTTTTGTAAAAATTGTTGTTTTGTGTATTTTATCTGGTATTTTTAGTTGCTTGAGGATGGAGCCTAAATCTGATCCCTATTACTCTATCTTAGCTGGAAGCCTATGGACTCCTAGTGAAATGAACAGTTTTTGGTATGTGTTAGTTACACATACCATTGTATGTGATGGTTTCAAAAAAAAGGGAAAAAAGTTTCCCTTTTCACTTTGAATTTTTTGATGCTTTTTATCAAATTATAAAGATCTTAATGGTAGGCGCCAATCATTTCTAAGTTGGAGCCTCCTTAGGAAAGTCGCTGTCATTTGGCTTTAAAAGGAGAGAGAAATGTATTTTAAAACTATAATGTATTTTACCACTATTTACACATAGAAAAGAGTGCGTGTGTAGCTTATGTACTTGCCTTCAGCCGTTCTTTTGCTCAGCTCTGCCTCTTGAAGCAAGCAGGGGCTCAGGCTTATTAGAGTTGAATGGGCATGTCTTTGCTCATGCTGTTCTCTTATAAAAAAACTAGACACTTAATGCTTGCTTGGCGGTTTGAAATGAAGGAGGGGGATGGGGCTTTTCTTCTTCCCTTTCATCCAGTGGACCCGTGGTCAAGTCACATGAGAAGCGGGGTGGCCAAGAGAGGGATAGGGGTAGATATGAAGCACATGCTTCCCAAGAGATGCTCATCGCAGTGCGTTGTCATGGTGGACAGTTTTGTTTTATGGTGGCTCTTGGAGCTAGTAGGGGCAGGAAGCTTACATTGTTTTCCCCTTTCCCTTCTGCCCTCCTTATCCCAGGAGGGCAAAGGAATCCCATTTCCCTGAATGCAGTATTAAGTGTTAGAGATTCCCTTGGACTGCTTGATAGTTTTCATCAGTGTCTTTTTTATGATCCTTGTAAGGAGAAGGCAATGGCACCCTACTCCAGTACTCTTGCCTGGAGACTCCCATGGACAGAGGAGCCTGGTAGGCTGCAGTCCATGGGGTCGATAAGAGTCGGACACGACTGAGCGACTTCACTTTCACTTTTCACTTTCATGTGTTGGAGAAGGAAATGGCAACTCCCTCCAATGTTCTTGCCTGGACAATCCCAGGGACGGGGAGCCTGGTGGGCTGCCGTCTATGGCGTCGCACAGAGTCGGACATGACTGAAGTGAGTTAGCAGCAGTAGCAGCAGCAAGGTATGTCAAAAGGCCCCACAATGGCTTTTTAGAAATAACCTTTTGCATGAGGATAGAGGATGCTGGAATAAGACAAGAAAAATTTCAAAAAACCAGCCAATAGATTGAATTTTCTCTTTGAGTTGAAACCTTGAAATAGTCCTCAAAACTAATTGCCTGTCCATTCTTTACCAAAAAAAAAAAATCTTAATGAAACTTCCTTTCTTAGTAAATATTCCAAGGCTTTTCAGCAGTAGTCATAGATTAATTCTCGTCTGTTCATGCTTGTATTAATGTGGAAGACAACAGCATTTCACTTTTGTCAGTTTAATATTTCTTCATGTGTTTGAAGTGTAACATACTGATTTCATCAGTGTGTTTATGCTGATTAGTGAACTGGTGCCTACTTCCTCTTTAGGGACTAGTTCCCTGCCTTTTGAAAATGTGTTTTACATTGATCATACTCAACACATCAAGAAGTGGGATGATTCACACCTGGTTAAAGAACTGTTCAGTCAGTTCAGTTCAGTTCAGTTCAGTCGCTCAGTCGTGTGTGACTCTTTGCGACCCCATGAATTGCAGCATGCCAGGCCTCCCTGTCCATCACCAACTCCTGGAGTTCACTCAGACTCACGTCCATCGAGTCAGTGATGCCATCCAGCCGTCTCATCCTCTGTCGTCCCCTTCTCCTGCCCACAATCCCTCTCAGCATCAGAGTCTTTTCCAGTGAGTCAACTCTTTGCATGAGGTGGCCAAAGTATTAAGAGTTTCAAGAGTACAAAGAGTTTCAGCTTTAGCATCATTCCTTCCAAAGAACACCCAGGGCTGATCTCCTTCAGAATGGACTGGTTGGATCTCCTCACAGTCTAAAGGACTCTCAAGAGTCTTCTCCAGCACCACAGTTCAAAAGCATCAATTCTTCAGCACTCAGCCTTCTTCACAGTCCAACTCTCACATCCATACATGACCACTGGAAAAACCATAGCCTTGACTAGACGGACCTTTGTTGGCAAAGTAATGTCTCTGCTTTTGAATATGCTATCTAGGTTGGTCATAACTTTCCTTCCAAGGAGTAAGTGTCTTTTAATTCAAGAACTGTTACATCAGAACTAATGGCTGTTGTCTTCCTAAGTACCCTCTTTCTAGTATCAGTAACTGGGAAAAATTAATTAATTGTTAAAAAATTGTTTTGGTGAGTATAGAATCAGGAAAGAGAAGGTAAATTGTTGGTTTGAAAGGCAGTTTAATTTAGACTATATTTGGATGTAAACAAATCATCCTTTCTGAAGAAACATGTCTATTCAGTAATTGCAGAATTTTGTTTAGCACTTACTAACTTCCTTTTTAAGAAGTGAGCTCCTTGAAGGAAGAGACTGGATCTGTCCTTTTTCTTAGTAAAGAGTGTGAAATGATTGTCTAGCTCCACTTCACTTGGTTGTTGTTCTGGGGAACAGAACATGTTCATCTGGAACATGTTTCTCTACTGTCTCCTCTATCTAACTCTCTGTGTTTGTGGTCTCCATCCTGTAGGCCGCAGGGGAGTTATTCCTCTTGTTCCTGGTATCTGCTGCCTCATGGATGAGGCTGGTTTAGAGGCTTTTGCAGGCCTCCTGGAGGGAGGGGCTGGTTCCTGCCTACTGGTATGTGGGTCTGGGTCTTAGCCCTCTGGTGGGCAGGGCCGTGTCAAGCGATGAGTCTAGACGTGGCTTTAGTCTTTAAGAAGACTTTAGGCAGCCTGTCTGCTGGTGGATGGGGCTGTGTTTCCGCCCTGTTGGTTGTTTGACCCGAGGCATCCCAGCACTGGGGCCTGTAGGCTGTTGGGGGAGCCAGGTCTTGGTGCCAAAATATCAGCCTTCAGGAGAGCTCATGCCAGTGAGTATTCTGTGGTTCCTCTGCCACTGATGTCCTTGTCCTCACTGTAAACCAAAGCCAGCCACCCTCTGCCTTCTCAGGACACACTCAGAGACCAGCAGGTAGGTCTGACCCAGGCTCCTATGGAGTCACTTGCTGCTTTTTCCTGGGGTTCTGGTGTGCATGAGATCTTCTGTGCATCCTCCAAGAGTGAAGTTTTTGTCTCTTCCACTCCTGTGGAGTCCCTATAATTAAGACCCGCTGGTCTTCAAAGCCAAATGCTCTGGGGGCTCCTCCTCCTGATGCCAGTATTCCAGGCTGGGGTGCCTGATGTGGGGCTCAGAACTCTCACTCCTGTGGAAGAACCTCTGCAATATAATTATCTTCCAATTTGTGGGTCACCTACCTGGTGAGTGTGGGATTTGACTAGATTAGCAGTGTACCGCCCCGCACCATCTTGTTGACTTCTTCTTTGTCTTTGGATGCAGAATAGCTTTTTTGGGAGGTTCTGGTCTTTCTTGTTGATGGCTGTTCAGCAGTTAGTTGTGATTTTGGTGTTTTCATGAAAGGAGCTGAGCTCAAGTCCTACTCTGTCATCTTTTCTGGAATCCAACAAATGTGGAATGAACGAATCAAAGCACTTCATACCTCCAGTCTTTGTAGAAATAGACCATGTCCAATTATCATGATCAAAGTGCCGTTTCCTGTATTTCATCCTTCCGTGCTTTCTGAGATCTGTACTTGGTAGCTCTTGTGTTAGACACTTGTGTTAATTTCGGTTAATTTCATTTTGCTTCTGGTCAGCCATACTGATTGTCAGTTTTAGTAAGAGATGCATCTTTCTTGTCAATTGTTCAATTCATGTTTTATGTACAGATTTTGACCACAGTGTTTTTTTTTTTAATGAAAATCAGATCTGTAATAGCAAATACCTATTTCTTACATATTCAGATTTTCTAAATAATTTTATTTATTTTTGGCTGTGCTACGTCTTTGTTGCCATGAGGACTTTGCTCTAGTTGCGGCGAGCAGGGGCTACTCTGCGTTGCAGCATGCCGTCTTCTTATTTCAGTGGCTTTTCTTGTTGCAGAGCGTGGGCTCTAGAGCACATGGGCTTCAGTAGTTGTGGCACATGGACACAGTAGTTCCAGCTCCCCAGCTCTAGACCATAGGTCAATAGTTGTGGCTCATAGGCTTAGTTGCTTCATGTGGCATCTTCCCAGATCAGGGATCGAACCTGTGTCTAGGAGACACAGATTGGTGCCAAAGTAATTGCAGTTTTGCATTGTTGAACTTTGCCATTTGATCCTGGATTACGTTCTTAAATGTGGTTATGTTATACATCATTTTAATGCGCATTTCTCTTTTTTTTGCTAATGACTTGTTGCTTGCCGTTTATTTTGTATTTATTTTAGACTATAGAAATGATGTTAGACAAAAAGCAAATTCGAATGACTTTTTTATTAGCATTCAAAATAGGTCATAAAGAAGTGCAGACAGCTTGCAACAATGTGTTTGGCCCAGGAACTGCTAATGAATATACAGTGCAGCAGTGGTTCAAGAGGTTCTGCAAAGGAGATGAGTGTCTTGAGGATGAGGAGCATAGTGGCCGGCCATCAGAAGTTGACAGTGACCGATTAAGAGCCATTATCGAAGCTGATCCTCTTACAACTACATGAGAAATTGCACAAGAACTCAGAGTTGATCATTCTATGGTCATTTGGCGTTTGAAGCAAATTGGAAAGGTGAAAACACTTGATGAGTGGGTGCCTCATGAGCTAACCAAAAATTTTAAAAATCATCCTTTTGAAGTATTGTCCTCCCATATTCTGTGCAACAACAAACCATTTCTTGATCAGGACATGATGTGTAATGAAAAGTGGATTTTATATGACAACCAGCAACAACCAGCACAGTGGTTGGACCAAGAAGAAGCTCCAGAGCACTTCCCAAAGCCAAATTTGCACCAAAAAAAGGTCATGGTCGTTGTTAGGTGGTCTGCTGCTGGTCTGATCCACTATAGCTTTCAAAATCCTGGCAAAACCATTACATCTGAGAAGTATGCACAGCAAGCTGATGAGATACACTGAAAACTTCAATGCCTGCAGCCGGTACTGGTCAACAGAAAGGGCCCAGTTCTCCACAACAATGCCCGACTGCACACTGTACAACCAAAAGTTGTACAAGCTTCACAAATTGAGAGGATTGGGCTACAAAGTTTTGCTTCATCTGCCATATTCCACCCGACCTCTTGCCAACTGACGACCACTTCTTCAAGCATCTTGACAACTGTTTGCAGGGAAAATGCTTTCATAACCAGCAGGAAGCAGAAAATGCTTTCCAGGAGTTTGTTGAATCCTGAAGCATGGATTTTTATGCTATAAGAATAAACAAACTTATTTCTTGTTGGCAAAAATGTGTTGATTGTCATAGTTTCTATTTTGATTAAAAAAGATGTATTTGAGCCTAGTTACAATGATTTAAAATGCACAGTCCAAAATTGCAATACTTTTGTAGCAACCACTGAGCCACCAGGGAAACCCCCATATTCAAGTTTTTCATCTCCTTTGGGGACATTATTTATTTTTTCAGGTCTGATTTCCAAGATCTTTTTGTTCGTTTTTGGCCATCTGTAGTACGTTTAAGTTGTGTAAACCACATCTGGAAACAGAATTTGAAAAGACAATTGATGAGTAATGAGCATTAGAAAATAATTATCTTATGATTTTGGCATGCTGCATTTCTTTGGGTGAATTAAACCCATTTGTGTTGATGTGTATCTGGCTGTTTTGTACAGTTCTCCTAAGGACTCTTTGTTCTTACTGTATACATGCAGTGTGTTAGTCACTCAGTCTTGTCTGACTTTTTGCGACCCCATGGACTGCAGTCCTCCAGGCTCCTCTGTCCATGGAATTCTCCAGGCAAGAATACTGGAGTGGGTTTCCGTTCACTTCTCCAGGAGATCTTCCTGACCCAGGGATCGAACTCGGGTGTCCTGCGTTGCAGGCAGATTCTTTACTGTCTGAGCCACCAGGAAAACCTGATGCACAAATATCTGTACATATTTGGTGCAGGTGTACATATATAATATTTCTCAGAACAGTCCTTTTCTAACTAATCTTGGAATGAGGTGTTGGTCTTGTATCTGTGACAGTTACTTGATGGGGAGGACAGGGTGCTGTTTAGCAACAACTTTCATCTCTTCCAGATGTCCAGCCATTCCTTTCTTTTGGAAGTTCAAGCTGTTTCTATTTTGAAAAATTAGGCAATGTATTCTGTTTTGATTGTTGAATATGTTGAGGTGTATGGTGATTTGTCTTCAGTCTAGTTCTCTGCTTTGCCCAAAGGAACGGAGGGATGAAATTGCCACTATGGAGACTATCAACAATGGGAAGTCCATCTTTGAGGCCCGCTGGGACATTGACACTTCCTGGCAGTGCCTGGAGTACTATGCAGGCTTGGCAGGATCCATGGCTGGTAAGCCCACACCTCGCCTTCTGTGACCAGCTTATAGGAAGCAGGGGAGCAGAGCCTGGTGGAGTAGGGTACAGGTTTTGGAATTAAGACAGACCTGAGTTAAAATCTTGGACTTAACACTCTCTACTTGGGTGTCACTGAGAATTACTTACCTTTATTTAAACGGGAGATCGTCCCTATCTTATTGGTTATTAGAGGGATTAGATGAGATGATGTATTGGGTTGTAGTTTTTCCATAACATTGTATGGAAAAACCTGAATAAACTTTTTGCCCAGCCCAGTATATAAAGCCCCTAACCTTGTAGCTGAGGCATAGACAAGGTTGTGCAAAAACCAGTTCTTGCAAGACTCAGTGAGTGCATCATATTTATTAGTTGTACTTACTCAGCAAAAATTTTCTTTTACTGTCTAGGAAGTGTCCAACAGTTCACATGTTGGCTGGGTTGGCCAGGCCCAGGAGGTCAGTGGGGGTGAGAAGGCTGAGGTTCAGGGTCCTGGGACTGTTTAGCTGCCAAGTCTCTCCCCATTTCTGTTCCATTTCCTGTGAATTATGTGGTGGATGCTTGGTAAATTTTTAGAGGATTATATTGAGTTGAATGAACGTTAGCTTGAAGGATAATAAGGATTCTTTATGTGGAGAGAACATGCAGAAGCAATGTACGAATAACTAGAATGAACAAAAGACCAGAGCCCAGTGGCTGGGGGTGGGTGGTCTGGCTGGAGTCCAGAGTGAGTCCAGGCACTGGCGGACTCTTGGGGCAGGCGGCCTACACTGTTCTGTACCCTCTCTGTCCTCTTAGGCGAACACATCCAGCTCCCGGGTGGATCCTTTGGTTACACCAGAAGGGAACCACTAGGGGTGTGTGTTGGAATAGGAGCGTGGAACTACCCCTTTCAGATCGCCTGCTGGAAGTCGGCTCCAGCTCTGGCTTGTGGTAAGTATGGATTATTCTTCCGCCTGGGAGCTACCCTTTCTCCCTGGCATGATTTCACCCCTGCCCTGCCCCCTAGGGAGCTTTGAGGTTATACATTATTCCCATTTTTATTTATTTTTGTTTGTGGGAAGGAAGAAAGTTAATTTTGGTCTTGGAGATTTTATTATTATTATTATTATTACTGTCAAATGAATTAGATTTGTGCACTTGAAAGTTCTCTTCCTTTATGGACAAGAATTCTGAGCATTCGTTTCTGTGTAGCAGGTAGCACTTGGGAATTTCACTTCATTTAGGAAGCAGAAGACAAACTTAATTTGTGTCTTAAGAGAAATGAAAGGCAAGGTTTCCATTAGAGAAGCTTTGGTTGATTAATAAAAAGATTTCTTGCACTATTTAAAGCGAAGAATCTGTGGGAAAAGAAGACATTATGTCTTAGAAAAAACTCTCAGGTTAAAAGAGTCTAGTATTAAGACATTGTATTGAAATGCAGCTTTTTTCTTGTTGCTGCCTCATGTTCGTTTTGCCCATTTCTCTGTGATAGAGGAGAAATATAATTAAGTTACTAGCCTTGCAGACTCGCATCAAATTAATTAATCTTTCTTATCTTCAGTTTCAGCTTTTATAAAATGGGTCTAATCATACCTACTTCATACTGCTGTTGCAAATGTTAAATGAGGTTAATATATGTAAAAAGCTGTAGATACATAAGGCATTACTGGTTGAGACATTGCAAGTGTGTGGCTTGGTCTGTTTCATGAGAGAAACTAAGGAGGGAAGAACAAGATAGGTTTACTTATTAATAATAATTTTTGGCCTAGCATTTTATGGGGAACAGGAAACAATTAGAGTTGTTTTTTTTTTAATTTTTAATTTTATATTGCATATAGCTGATTAACAATGTGACAGTTTCAGGTGAACAGTGAAGGGACTCAGCCAATCACATATACATGTATCCATTCTACCCCAAACTCCCCTCCCATCCAGGCTGCCATATAGCATTGAGTAGAGTTCCATGTGCTCTGCAGTAGGTTCTTGTTGGTTATCAGTTTGAAATACAGCAGTGTGTACATGTTGATCCCAAACTCCCTAACTATCCCTGCCCTCCATCCTTCCCCACTGGCAACCATAAGTTAGTTTTCTAAGTCTGTGAGTCTGTCTCTGTTATTCTATAAATAAATTCATTTGTATCATTTTTTTTAGATTCCGCATATAAGGGATGTCATACAGTGTTTCTCAACTGGAGTTGTTCTTGATGTGTCCTCCTTGTCCTGTCTTCAGAGGATCTTCAGTCTTAAAAAATCTTTCTGTATTTTTGTCTCGGTAATGCAGGTAACGCCATGGTCTTTAAACCTTCTCCCTTCACACCCGTGTCCGTGTTGCTGCTGGCTGAAATCTATACTGAGGCTGGAGTCCCTCCTGGGCTGTTCAACGTGGTGCAGGGAGGGGCTGCCACAGGCCAGTTCCTGTGTCAGCATCGTGATGTGGCCAAAGTCTCCTTCACTGGAAGCGTGCCCACCGGCTCAAAGGTGAGAGTGAAACAGTAGGGGCATCTGGTTATGACATCTCGGTGTGGCTCTGTCAGGCCTCCCCAGAGCATGTGTTGGAGGCTTAGCCTCTGATTTTACCTAGCTTGTATTGGCAGGGAGGCTGTACGGATTACTGGGCCAAGGTCTGAAGTGTACTTGAGAAGTGTGAAGGAGTAGTTAGAGCAGCTCGGTGTGTTAGGCCCCCTGGGGACGGGAGTCGTCTTCTGCCTGTGTCTGGGAGGTCAGACCCTGGGCTGCCACTCATATCCTTCAGTAACTTACCTCATCTGTAGCTGCCGCCTCTGAATAAAGGGTGTTTTCCCAGTTTGTTCAGATTCATCGTTTTGACCTTAATTTGTGCTCTGAGATCTGTCAGCCTGGAACACAGTTAGAGCAATACAAAAGAATTTCTGCCCATGACAGATGAATTGACAGGTTGTCTTAAATGAACTCCCTCTTAAGAATATGCAATTCTGTAGATTCTCTTCAGTGTTCTGGAAAAGACTATTTCAAGTAGACTAAGGACAGAGTATATTGAGAACAAGGCTGCAGGTCACACGTAGTTCAACATGACTTTTCAGGGTCACGGTCGAGTTAACCTATAACATGTAATCTCATTGGTGTTCAACTTCTCGGTGCTTTTGTTCTTGTAAGATCATGGAGATGTCTGCTAAAGGAATCAAACCTGTCACCCTGGAACTCGGAGGCAAGTCTCCACTTATCATCTTCTCAGACTGTGACATGAAGAATGCTGTGAAGGGGGCGCTGATGGCCAACTTCCTTACTCAAGGCGAGGTGTGTACCTGACCCTGAAAGAGGTTTAGAGGGAGTCTTCACCTTTCATATCACAGCATGTTTTTTTTGTTTTTTTTTTTTTAATTTATTTATTTTTTAATTTGAAGGATAATTGCTTTACAGAATTCTGTTGTTTTCTGTCAAACCTCAACATGCATCAGCCATAGGTATACACATATCCCCTCCCTTTTGAACCTCCCACAGCTTGTTTTAAAGCTTGTTATTTTGAAATAATTTCAGACTTACAGAAAAGTTGCACAGATAATACAAAGAATTCTCATATACCTTTGAACCAGGTTCTTCAATGTTAACATTTTATCACATTTACCATTCTGTCTGTCTTTTCATGGGTTTCCCTGATGGTTCAGACAATAAAGAATCTGCCTGCAATACAGGAGACCTGGGTTCAATCCCTGGATCAGGAAGACCCCCTGGACAAGGGAATGGCAACCCACTCCAGTATTCTTGCGGAGAATGCCATGGCAGAGGATCTTTGTGGGCTACAGTCCCTGGGGTTGCAAAGAGTTGGACACGACTGAGCAGCTAACACTTTGACTTTTCACTTACTGTCTGTGCATGCATATGCATGTTACTATATTTTTTTGAACTGTTTGAAAGTTGCAGACAGAAGATCTGTAACCTCTCCATTCATGTGTATTTCTCAAAAAAAGTGAAAGTGAAGTCGCTCAGTCGTGTCCAACTCTTTGCGACCCCATGGACTGTAGCCTACCAGGCTCCTCTGTCCATGGGATTTTCCAGGCAAGAGTACTGGAGTGGGCTGCCATTTCCTTTTCCAGGGGATCTTCCCAACCCAGGGATCTAACCTGGGTCTCCTGCATGGCAAACAGACACTTTACCACTCTGAGCCACCAGGGAAGCCTATTGCCTTCTCTTAAATAAGCACAATGGTTAGTAGAATCCATAACTTGGTGTTAATGTAGTACTGTTATTCAATCATAACCCTTATTCAGATTTCTGCATTTGTTTGACTAATGTCCTTTTAGAAACAGCTTCTTTTTTGCTGGCTCAAGATCTAATCCAGGAAGATGTGTTGCATTTACTTGTGGTGTCTGTTTAATGTCATTTAATCTGGAATAGTTCTAAAGTCATTCTGATCTTTCAGTACCTTGACATTTTAGAAGAACCAACCCATTTATTTTGTAAAATGTTCCTCATTTTGGGTCTGTTTAGTTGTTGTTTTTTTTTTTTAATTGGATTTAGTTTATGGATTTTTGGCAAAAAATGGTATTTTACAGTGGTGTCGCTGACTTTGATCACCTGCTTAAGGTGGGTCTTTATCTTGAAGTTGCTGTTTTTTCCTCTGAAGTTAATGAGTGTCTTGTAGGAGATCAAGTGAGACTACCTTGTTCCTTATCAAACTTGGATCTGCTGGTTTTAGCACCCTTTGATGTCCACTAGAACATCTTTTTCTGGTGGTCACCAAGTGGTGATTTTCTAATTCTGTTATTCCTTCTGCATTTATTTAGTTTACTGCCTATTGAAAGAAAGAACTTTTTCCCCATCTCCCTAGTTTGTTTTTCATTCATTTACTTTTATCAGCATGAACCCATGGATTCTTACCTCATTCTGTGAGTTACTGTTACTATTTGTTTTGATGCTCAAATAATTGAAGATTCTGCTGGCGGGAGCCTCTTTCTATGGCTTTTTGATATGTCCCCATTATTCTTTGAGCACTGTTTTACTTCCTGGCATAGCAAGGTGTTCTAAACACATCTTGTGCTTTCTGTGGTGGAACTCTGGAACGAGCTATTTCTCTAAGAAAACTTGGTTCCATTTAATGGTAAACGGTTTTTAGAAATGAAGATCTGGGTGCCAGATGTACTTGTTTCTGCTGGAGTATTATCGCTTCTATGTCCTCTCAAGAGTCCAGAGCCAGGAAATACATATTGATATTTGGCATATGTGTATGTAAGCACACATATATCTATTTATATCTGTCTATATTAATAACTATAAGTTTATACAGATATTTCCCATCATTCCAGTGTTGCAAGGTTTATTTTAGCCTCCTCCCTTCCATGTTCATAATTTCCTTCTCTGATACTGAAACATTTAGCATCCATTACTCACAATACATGTAATTGCTCAGTCCTAGAATATGTTTATAATAGTTTCAGATTTGCACTTGCATTACTGTGAAAAACAAACCTTCTGACTAGCTTGCAACCTTCTTTCTATAGTTCTTTTTGGTTTTAGCCTAAGGGTATATAGTTAAAATCTGTGTTCAGAAATTGATGGGTCAGTTCTTCTTTCACCACCCCCTTCAATATGGTTATGATATTCACTTTATTTTAAATTGAGATCTTATTTTTAAATTTATTATTTTATTTTTTTGGCTGCACCACACAGGATGTAGGATCTTACTTAGTTTCCTGACCAGAGATTGAACCTGGGGCCCAGCAGTGAAATGGGGTCCTAACCACTGGACCACCAGGGCATTCCTCATTATTTGTGATTTTAAAGACAAACATTGACTATGAAATGCTCTAGATTTTTGTTAGACTCAGGATCTCAGTTCTTGATCTGTTCGTACTCTTCAATTCCTTCTACTCTTAACCTCAAAATATACAACCAAATTGAACACCTGAGGTGAGAAAATAGGAGAGGTCTTATGAGACATGTAGATCTATTAATTGCCTTAAGGAAATTTAAACAAAAACAAAGGCTTAACTTTTATTTCAAGGGGCAGAGAGTTTGTATGTAGGGTAGCATGCCTTCAATTACATGTGTGATCCTGTTCAGTATGGTGATAATTTTTTAGAAATGGAACTAACTTTTAAACACAGTATACTGTTTCTTTTATTTTTTATTTGGCTGCACAGGGTCTTAGCTGCTGCATGTGGGATCTAGTTCCCCAACCAGGGATGGAACCTGTGTCCCTGAATTGGGAGCACAGAGCCTTAGCCACTGGACCACCAGGAAGTCCCCTGTTTCTTTTAAATTTAAAGCTGCTGGATTTTTTTCCCTTTTCCTTTCTCCCCCCTTTGTGGTGTGCTCAGTCATGTCTGACTCTTTGTGACCGCATGGACTGTAGCCCACCAGGCTCCTCTGCCCTTGGGATTTCCCAGGCAAGAATACTGGAATGAGTTGCCATTTCTTCCTCCAGGGGATCTTCCTGACCCAGGGATTGAATCCATGTCTCCTGTGTCTCCTGCACTGCATACAGATTGTTTACTGCTGAGCCACTAGGGAAGCTTTTTACCCCTTACTTACATATAATTTGTGTCTGTTTTTTAGGTTTGTTGTAATGGTACAAGGGTATTTGTGCAAAAGGAAATTCTTGATCAATTTACAGAGGAAGTGGTGAAACAGACGCAAAGGATAAAAATTGGAGATCCCCTTCTGGAAGATACAAGGATGGGTCCCCTCATCAACCGACCACATCTGGAGCGAGTCCTTGGGTTTGTTAAAGTGGCAAAGGAGCAGGTAAGAAACAAGTAGAGATGCGACGAGATGAGGGGAAGGGTAATTCCTCCTGGGTTACTTGCTCTGCGCGCTTCCCTGTGGTCATGTCCATCTGGGAGCCGTATTCTGCACTGCACTTGCAGTAGAGTGACTTAAGTGTCCATTCGTTCAGGACACAGGTAGCATTTCCAGAATGCATATTGAGGTTGTGTGTTTAACATAAAGTATGCATTCTTCCTTTCTTTTTTGGCAGGGTGCTAAAGTGTTATGTGGTGGAGACGTCTTTGTACCTGAAGACCCCAAATTAAAGGATGGGTATTACATGAGACCTTGTGTGTTAAGTATGTCCTCTTCTTGTTTGCTTTTAAACAGTTTGAATTAAATGTTAGACACACAAAAAAATTTATAAACTGTACATATGGTGTAAGGCAAGGGTCGGAACTGTGTGTCGCCGCTACTCAGATGTGAGAAGTAGAAGTTCTCTGTTGCCGTGGAAGCCTCCTGTTTGCCCCTCCTCTTCTTGGATGGTGTTATCAGTTACCTGGGACTTAACTAGGCACACACCTGTTGTTCTAGAACCAAAATGAAAATTCATGTTTGATTAAAACTTAAATAGTGAATTTCTTTTCTCAAGCAACTTGGTAAAGAGTGTGTTTTACTTTGAACTTTTAGATCATCAGTATAATAAAACCAATTTGTCAGACAGTATACTAATATTAAAACTTAACTGATATAATAATTGTTAGCATTTCCTTTCAGTCTGAACAGTCTCCGGGTTTGGACAGTCAAGTGTGTGGTCATCCTGCTGTTCTCATCCGTCTCCTCCCCTCCTGCCTGCGGGGACACTGTTTTAGACGGTGGGGGTGTTAGTATCTACTGTAAAAATACTGCCAGTCTTCTTGGCTTTAAAAAACTATATATAGATGAAATAATGCAGTATAATTCCTTACACCTTATCTTGAAGATAGATTCAGCTGACTTTGTCCCTGAGGTTGATAGTGGTGCCACTTTTCAACACTTGGTATTTGACTTGATGCAGTTTAACCTTTAGCCCTTGCTAGAAAAGCAACTACTGAGGCTTAAAGGCTGTGCATTTAGCATCCATACCATGAACTAGCTTGTAGCTGTTAAAGAAGAAGGAAAACTTACATTATGTTTTTAAATAGCAAATATAGGTTAAGCAATAGTGTATGTGGTATTATCCCAAATCTGAAAAACCAGATATGTGCATGGGACAAAGAAGGAGCAGAGAACATGCATCATAATATTGATAGTGGGTTTACTTCTCTAGATGCTTGGAGTAAAGGTGATTTTTGTTAAACTTCATGCATTGCTGAATATTACAGATTTTCTGTAGATTATGTTTGTTTATTTAGTTGAAGGATAATTGCTTTACAGTGTTGTGTTGGTTTCTGCTATACAGTGTGAATCAGCTATAAGTATAGATCCGTGCCTTCCCTCTTGAGCCTCCTTCCCACGCCCCCCACCCCACCCATCCTGGCCGGCTCACCTCCCTGTTACACAGCAGCTCCCCTCTCGCTGTCTGTTTACACATGGTGGGTCAACGCTGGTCTCCCAACTCGTCCCACCCTCTCCTCCCTGCCGACCCTCGCTCTGTGTCCGCAACTCTGTATCGTAAAGATGCCTGCCTCTATGCTTGCCCTGCAAATAGGATCCTCAGTACCTTTTGTAGATTCCATAAATATGCATTAGTATATGATATTTGTTTTCCTCTTTCTGACTTACTTCACTCTATGTAACAAGTTCTAGGTTGATCCCTCTCACTACAACAGACTTAAATTGAGAATGTGTATTTTGCAATTAGGAAAAAAAAATTTTTTTTAAGCTGTGAACCTATGTAAAGAACAGGGAGCTAACTACCTCCACTTCATCCTAGTGATTCTGAAAGCCCAATTTGTGGTCCACAGTGTCAGTATCGCTTGGAAAACTAGTCGAGGCAGATTTCTGGCCTCTGCCCTAGACCCCCAAATGTAACTCTGAGGGGCTAGAACCTCAAGACCTGCGTTTTGGGAGAATGGATACATGTACATGTATGGTCGAGTCCTTTCGCTGTCCACCTGGAACTGCACAGCATCGTTAATCGGCTATACTCCAATACAAAATAAAAAGTTCAAAAGGGAAAGAAAGTTCTCAGTTTGTTTTTGTGCACATTAAAGTTTGAGACTGACTCCAGAGGCTCAATCTTTAGATTCATTTACTAGATTTGGGGCTGAAGTACAGTGCAGGGACCTCTCTTTTCTCACATATGAGCTGCTGCTTTATCCCCTCATCTCTTGACTCTGGTGTAGAGCATACTGCACACAGTGCCACACTCTGTTATCAGCCTGCGTAAGACGAACTGTATTCTGGGACAGTTGGGTAATGAACTGTCATGAATCATTTACTATTCTAACTAACACTTTCCCTAAACATGGTATATGGACTAGCAGTTTTCAGAGATTTAGATCATAGTAAACTATCCTTGCAGAGAAGGCGATGGCACCCCACTCCAGTACTCTTGCCTGGAAAATCCCACGGATGGAGGAGCCTGGTAGGCTGCAGTCTATGGGGTTGCAAAGAGTTGCACATGAGTGAGCGACTTCACTTTCATTTCACTTTCAAACTATCCTTAATCACCACCTAAAATTATTAAATATACCTTTGTAGATAATTTCGGTGTCCCCAAAGTACACTGTTACATACAGAGGAACAAAGAGCTGTTTTTACTTTGTATATACAAGCTCTGATCTATCTCTGAGGAGATTTTGGAGTCCTCATCTTTATAGATATGTGAGTAGTTGGTTTTTAGCTTTGGCTGGTGTAAAGCTGGTATTTATAGTAGGGCTCTAAGGCTGTTTTCCTGCCTCAGCATTTACATATATCACACAGCCTTACGGACGCATATCTCACTCCTTGCAATGGTTGCCAGCGCTGAGATGAGCTGTTTCTCAGCCACAGTGAGATAAAAGCACCATTCTCTTGAAGGTCACTGGGGTTCACTGTTGCACATCTAAATATATGAGCTTCTTTAGGTATACATGTGTATTTTAAAAAGTCAAGTGTGAATTTAATCATTTTAGGGAGTTAATCACTTAAGTACATTTTCATATTAATTGAACACCCATTCAGTTATTTCTGTTTATGTTTGTACATTGTATTTTCTCTTTAAAAATACTGTTTCTCCTTCTACTATCACAGTTATTAAGAAAAAGTGAAAAAGTGTAAAAAATATTAATCTTGTATGACATTTTAACAGAAATTGGGATATATGTACAGTTTGTATTTTTTTCAGTGACTCTTCATCATAAGCATTTGCTTATTTTCTTCAAAAACATTACTTTTCGCGGCTTTATGGAAGTTCATCATTGGGGTGTGTTTTGTTCACACGAGCATCCCATCGATTTTAGATGCCTTGCTTGCTGCTTCTCGTTTTCCTTGTCACAGGAGTGTTGTGATGGAAGTCCTTGTACATATATCCTTGTCCACCTCATTACCTGTGTCCTTGAAAAGTGAAAGTGTTAGTTGCTCAGTTGTGTCCGACTCTTTGAGACACCATGAACTGTAGCCCACCAGGCTCCTCTGTCCATGGAATTTTCCAGGCAAGAATACTGGCATGGGGAGCCATTCCCTTCTCCAGGGGACCATCCCGACCCAGGGATTAAACTCGGGTCTCCTGTGTTGCAGGCAGATTCTTTACCATCTGAGCCATCAGGGAAGCCCTAACTTTGTCTTTATGATGAATATAAAAAAAAGTAGATGTAGAATGAACACAAAGGCCATGACTCCTTAATATGCAGTGTTCATGATCATGCAGGAAGGATGCTCTGATTTATAATCACACTGGAAATGTTGCATTGAAATTTTTCTAAAGCTGTGTATTTCGCTGTTTACTATGAACAAGGAATTTTAACATGCCAGCATGTTAAAAGGAATTCAGATAATTCCTTCACTGATGTTTGATTTTTAAAATAATGTTTGCAGCTAATTGCCGAGATGACATGACCTGTGTAAAAGAAGAAATCTTTGGACCAGTTATGTCCATTTTATCATTTGACACTGAAGCTGAGGTTCTGGAAAGAGCCAACGACACCACTTTTGGACTAGCTGCTGGTGTCTTCACCAGGTAGGTGGGGAAGGACACTCCACGCAGCTTTGAAGGAAGGGGGCTGCTATGTCTCCTTAGATATTCATCTTATTCCTCCACTGGCGTTTGCCCTCGTTGCATTTGCATCAGCATGTTCTATCTGCTTCAGGTAGAGTCAGAAGATGCCAACGTAGCAGCACAGCCGGAACCCTACTGTTGAGTTTAAATTAAGCCATTAGCTTTATTGATACATCCTATTCTTTTTTTTATTCATTCATTGAATAAGTATTTAAGTTTCTGATCTATGTAAAACATTGTGTTAGGTCCCTATTAAAAAATACATGTCAAGGAATTTAGAAACCTGTAAGCATATAAATACTGGCAGTAGTTTTCAAAGACATGATTTTTAATAGCTTTATAGTAGTCCCTAAATTGGGATGCATTGTAACACATATAGGCCTTCTAGTGTGTATTTAGGGTGCTGTTTCCAATTTTAACTATTGTAAGTAATGTGATTACTATCTTGGTAAATAAACTTAAACCGCTGAAAAGCAAACAGTGATTTGGGAGTAAAATTCTTTGAAAATGATTGCAGATTGTTTGATTATATACAAACTCTGATTTGTCTTTGGCAATAGTAGGCAGTTTTCTAAGACTGCTTTACAATTGAGAATATGCTGTTTCTTTAGTTATATACAAGTTTGGGGGGTTTTTTGTAGTTTTGTGGTGAGGAACTTGGGGAGGAAGACCCAAGTCTCCCTTGAGGACCTGATGAGTTGAGTTGTGAAGGAAAGAACGAGGAGCTCCTTTTTGTTGTTGTTTCTAACGGACTTTGTTTTTTTAGAGCAGTTTTAGGTGCAATGCAAAATTGAGTGCGAAGTACAGAGATTTCCCAGTCTCTCCGCCCCAACATGTGCACAGTCTCCCCGTGATCGACATCGCCCACCAGAGTGGTACAGTTGTTAGAACTGATGAGCCTCCATGAACACGTCATTATCACCCAAAGACCATGGTTCACGTGAGGGCTCACTCTTGGTGTGCGTTCTGTGCATTTGCACACGTATAACACGGACCCAGTGCTGTCGTGTCAAACAAAGCAGTCTCACTGTCCTAAAAGCCGTCTCTGAGGAGCTGCTCGTGTTGATGTGAGGAGAGAGTGGATTATGTCCTTCCTGCTACTTTGCCGCACCACCAAAATACAAAGGCCAGTTACAGAGGATGGTAACTCCTTTTTAAAAAAAAAAGACAGCTTTGTTAGGATAATTCACCTACCAAATAATTCACTCATTTAAAGTATACAATTCAGTAGTGTTTAGTGTATTTATAGATTGTACAACCGTCATTATAATCTAACTTTAGAACATTTCTGTCATCCCAAGAACATTAACAGGTACTCTGCATTCTCCCTCCCCCCACCCATGGCAACCACTAATCTGCTTTCTGTCTTTATAGATTTGCATATTTTGAAAATTCTACATAAATGAAATCGTACAGTATGTGGCCTTTCATGACTAGCTTCTTTCATTTAGTTCATTTACTAGGTTCTTTTCAAAGTTCATTTACGTTGTAGTCTGTATCACAACTTTATTCCTTTCTGCTACTGTGTGTGTGAAAGTCGCTCAGTTATGTCTGACTCTTTGTGACCCAATGGACTGTAGCCCACCAAGCTTCTCTCTCCATGGGATTCTCCAGGCAAAAATACTGGAGTGGGTTGCCATGCCCTTCTCCAGGGGATCTTCCCAACCCAGGGATCAAATCCAGGTCTCCCACATTGCAGGCGGATTCTTTACCATCTGAGCCACCAGGGAAGCCCTTTTCTATACTGAGTAATATTCTGTTGTATGAATATATCACACTTTGTTTATTCATTCACAAATTGATAGACATTAGGGCTATTTCTACTTTTTGGCTGTTATGAATAGTGCTCCAATGAGCATTCATCTATGAGTTTTTGTGTGAAAATTTCTTTGTGTGCATGTTTCATTTTGCTTGGTATAAACCCAGGAGTAGAATTGCTGGATCATATGGAAACTCTCTGTTTAACTTTTTGAGGAAATGCCAAACTGTTTTCCAAAGTGGCAGCAGTACTTTACTTTCCCATCAGCAGTGTTTAAGGATTCCAGTTTCTCCACATCCTCACTAGCAACTGCTATTATCTGTTCTTTTGATTTTAGCCATCCTAGTGATGGCAACCCACTCCAGTGTTCTTGCCTGGAGAATCCCAGGGATGGCGGAGCCTGGTGGGCTGCCATCTATGGGGTCACACAGAGTCGGACACGATTGAAGTGACTTAGCAGCAGCAGTGGATATGCAGCAGTGTCTTGTAGTTTTGATTTGCATTTCTGTGAGTTGCCTTTTTACTTTTCTGATAATCTCACTTGCGATACAAAATTGAAAAATTTTTATAGATCAAAATTATTCTATTTTTTTTAATCTGTTACTTTTGGTGTCTTGTCTAAGAAGGTTGTGTCTAACAGAAGGTCATGGAGATTTATTCCTGTATTCTTTGAAGAGTTTTATGGTTTTCAGTCTGATACTTTAGTTAAGTGATCCATGTGAGTTAATTTTTGTGCGCTGTGTGAGAAGGGGCTGGCTCTTCATTCCTTTGCATGTGGACATCCGGTTGCTCCAGCATTGTTTGCTGAAAAGATTATTTTCCCCCATTGAATTGTTTTTAGCACCCTTGTTGCTGCTACATATTTTATAGATGCTTTTGGATGAGACTACAAAATTCCAATTCTTACCTATTTTGCCTGGATGGTATAAGATTTTAAAACACATTGTGAAGAAATAAGAATTTGTCAATGTTTTGAAACTCTTAGAAGTGACAGTCTCACTTTTCCTGTTAAAGTTGTAGCAAAAGAAACTATGACTAACCAATGCAATTTATTTCTTCATAGGGACATCCAGCGCGCCCACAGAGTGGTGGCGGAGCTCCAGGCTGGAATGTGCTTCATTAACAACTACAATGTCAGTCCAGTGGAGTTGCCCTTTGGTGGATATAAGAAGTCAGGTGAGGAGTTGGGAATTGTGAAAAATTCTTGTCTCTGGAGACACTGGTCATAACAGATCAGGTTCCTAAACTTGTATGTGTATCAGAATTACCAAAATGTATATGAATTCCTCGTCCTTCCCAGGCCCACTGTATCCATGAGAATGGAAGCCAAGCATCTTTATTTTTTCCAGAAGTTCTCCAGAAGGTTCTGATGTATAAGTTGGCTTGTGAACAGTAGCATTACTTTTTCCTCACAGTCGATAATTGCTGTAAGCATAAAACCATTCTGAGATGTCCTAACCATAGCAAGCTTATAATAGTCTGTTAGGAGATTTGAGGCATCAGGAACATAGCCATTACTTTGAGGTTCTTTTCTTTGGCACTTGTTGCTAATTACACCAGTTTTGTGAAGTGGGCTTCCCTGGTGACTAAAATGGTAAAGAATCTGCCTGGAATGCAGGAGATCTGGGTTTAATCCTTAGGTCAGGAGGATCCCCTGGAGAAGGGAATGGCTGTCACTCCAGTATTCTTGCCTGGAGAATTCCATGGACAGAGGAGCTTGGTGGGCTATAGTCCATGGGGAAGCTAAGAGTCGGACATGACTGAGCAACTAACACTTTGACTATATGAAAATCGGTTTGGACTTTGTAGACGTACCTTTCTAAGGGTCTGACCCCTAGTCTCTTGGCAGGTATTTATAGCCGTCGCAGTGTTGGCAAACACATAAATACCGACAAAAAATGGTGAGGTGGTGGGTGTTTGTTTGACAGTTTTATTGGTATTGTGTTTGGTATCACCCTGGCATTCTCTACTCATACATCTCTAGATTCTTGTCCCTGTGGGATTACGCGGGGAAGGTATCACACAGACTCAAATGCAGGGTAGGAATCAGGACTCTGTTTTGTTCATTCTTAACCCTCAGATTGTTTGGAATCTGTAGCTGTGGCCTCAGTGGGGCCTCTGCACCCAGCTCTCCCTTCCTAATCTGCATCTTTGCATCAGTGCCCATGGATAGTTCTACATGAGATGAGAGGACAGAAAGCTGGCCTAACGTGCCTGGTGAGCTCCACGCTGAGAGGCTCTGAAAAGGAACAAAAGCTAGAGAAGGCCCTACCGGCCTTTGAGTGTGTCGCCTTTGGAATGGTGCCCCCTGGAGACACGCAGTTTTGGAGGCTGGGCCTAGGCCTTAGGATGCAGAGCCTGCCTCAGCCTGGGGCAGGAGCACAAGGAAGGCTGTCCTTGTAGCACGCAGCCTCATCTACAAGGGATTGCGTGGTGTCTTGGCTTTGAGTAGCCTGAGGGCCTATAGGGTCCACTCCCCACATGAGTGGGCAGAGTCTAAATAGTTGGTGCTCCTAAAGATTCAATATAAGAGGAGGTTACTAAGTGTGTTATGTAGAGTTAGGTTTTAAGTTAGCACTGACCTTTAAAGGCATCAGGTTGATAATTGTAGAGAATGCTCTAATGTTTGATGAGGAAATCTGAACATTTTAGACCTTAGCCCAGAAAAGTAAATACTGGAAGTTAAGGTTCATACTGGTAAGAAATGAAGCTAAGTGTTTCCCCGTCCCTGTCCTTGAAGGCCAGCAGGTCACTTTCCGCACGTCTGGCTCCACAGCCACAGCCTGCGGGGAGGACGGGCTCCCGGAAGCTGTGCCACTGCGCTCTCCCCAGCCCGGGAGCAGGCCCTGCGCGTCTCTGCAGGCCGCCGTGGCTGGGGCCCGCCAGTGGCACATCCTCACCCTGTCTCTCTCTTTCAGGATTCGGCAGAGAGAACGGCCGGGTGACAATTGAGTACTATTCACAGCTGAAGACCGTGTGTGTGGAGATGGGTGACGTGGAGTCTGCTTTTTGAACACGCGGTGACACCAGTGAATAACGAGAGCCAGCTGCACGACTGTGGCAGTGCGGCCGCCTGCTGGTTCAGACCCAGAATATTGGTCATTCAGGATAAGAAAATGGTTCAGTGATGCTCTTCATGGCTCAGTCATTTTCCTAAGTGAAAATGTGCTTAAGTGTCTTTTATATACTAATCAGGAAAGCTTGATTTTCCTCAAAGCTGATTTCTCTAAATAATCTTTGAGAGTCACTAACAACTTTCCAGAGAACAGAGGGAGGACCAGGATTGTCCATCTCCCATGGAGCCCACCCACTCATGGGTTCATTTCAGCATACTTTAAAGAATACTTGCCTTTAGAGGTTCCTGGGCGTATCAGAAGAGATTTCTGCTCCTTGGTGTTTTTAAGTCCACGGTCCCTTGTCATCCCGCAGAGAAGGCTGATAGTGGGGACAGCGGGCTTGGCTAACAGGCAGGTCAGTGGGCCGTGGACGCTGATTGGCCAGAGCCAGCGCTGTGGTGGTGGTGGTGGTGGGGTGGTGGTTGGGGAAGGGGGAATCAGCTCCAATCCTTGAGTTACAGCTTGCTCTCTTACAATGGAAGGGTTTCCTTTTAAATGTACAGATCCTTTTTATGCCACTGCAGTATGCTAAAACTAAATAAATCACACTGACAGCCTTTTCAGTGTCATGTTTTGAAGCTAAACACATCTTAGGGCTATAGAGGGACACAGGATGGGCTAAAGTTCAAGACAGAGGATTTGACATTCTTTGCAGTGAGTACACGCAGGCAGGCTTCTGCTGCTGTAACGAACTATCAATGGCCCACGAAGACTTCTGGGCTCCGTTTTCTTCCCAGCCCCAAAGAACAGGGCCTGCCTTTGAAGGGCTGTCAGTTCACAGTGACTGCTCAGACTGTTGCAGCAATCCTTACCTTGCTGCCTTACCAGCCTTTCAGGGAAGTAATTTAGGTTTAATAGTATTAGGGTTCTCCAGAGAAACAGAACCAATAGAGTAGAACAGGTGAGTGTAAGCAAAGATTTCTTACAGGAGTTGGCTCATGTGATTATTACGGCAGCTGAGAGAGAAGGCCCATAGTCTTCTGGCTGCAAGCTGGAACCCAGGAAAGATAGTGGTGTAATTCAGTCCATGTCCTGAGGCCTGAGAACCTGGAGTGCTGCCGGCGTCTAAGGGCAGAAGACGGACACTCGGCTCCAGCAGAAGCTGGATCTGCCGCTCTTGTGCCTTTGTTCTGGTTGGGGTGTTTAATGGTTGGATGAGGCCCACCCACAGTGGGGAGGGCCATCTGCTTTGCTTATTTATTAGTTCACCAGTTCAAACGCTGATCTCTTCTGGAAACACCCTCATAGACACATTGGGGCACCATATAGCCCAGTCTGATCGACACATAAACATCACAGTAGCCAATAGGCAAGGGATGATTCTTGTTACTGGGCCTGCATCTGTTTATGTACTGTGGTGGGCAAACACTGTAATTAGAGGATGAGAACAGTTGAATCAGCCTTTCTTGATAGATAATTGCACAGAGGGTCCTCTTGATGGATACTTGTACACAGGGTCCTCTCTTGACAGATACTTGTGCAGAGGGTCCTCTCTTGATGGATACTTGCACACAGGGTCCTCTCTCGATGGATACTTGCACACAGGGTTATGGATACTGAGCAAGGCCAACAGGGATCTCACTCCATGTCTCAGGATCCTGGTGTGACTTCAGCAGTGGCAGCCGCCTGGATAAGACGGGTTTCTAGTAATCCCTCTGAAGAGAAAGCAGCTAAGGTGTTCTGTCTGCTACTTCCCTTCTCATCAAATACTCACACTGAACATGAGGAAGTTCTTAGCCCTAGTTTTTAGATGAAGAAACTCAGAATTGGAAAAGTCTTGACCACAGTCAAGTCATAGGTTGAGGAGCGGGGTTCCAACCCAGGAATGTGGGGTTGTTATTCTTGTGCTTTCTGCTCCTTGCACGCTTCCTAGTCCTTAGTTCTGTGTACTCATTTCCTATGACAGTTTACCGCAAACGTGGGGACTTTAAAACAACACCTTTATTATTTCATGTTTCTGGAAGTCCGAAGTCCACAATGGTTTTACTGGGCAGATCAGGGTGTTGGCGGGGCCCAGCTCCCTCTGTAGGCTCTAGGAGAGACTCCTCCTGACTTTTCCAGTCTCCAGAGTGCATTCTGTGGCTCATGGCCCCTCTGCCTTCAGCACCAACAGCTTAGCATCAGGTCTCTCCCTGCTTCCCTTGCCCTCCTCTGTGTAGGCAGATCTCCCTCTCTTTCTCGACAATTGTGACAGCATTGGGGACCGACCAGACGGTCCATAATTATCTCTCATCTCAAGACCCTTAACTTAGTCATATTGTAAAGACTCCTTTTGCCATATAAAGTAATATTCAAAGGTCCCAAAAATTAGGAAGTGGGCATACCTGATGAGGAGCATTATTCCAGCTGCCACCCCAGCCTTGTCCAATGTGTTCTGGATGTTAACAGCTATTGTATTTCACAAATTGGCCTGAACAAAGATTCTTAGCTGTTAATGAAGCATCTTAGGACAATAATATATATATATATATATAAAATGCATTTAAGGAAACATGATTTAGCCTAGGGGCCAGGCCTTCCTTTGGTTTAGAAGAAGTTGTGTCATCTAGTTAAATTCTGGAATCTTTTTTTCTCCACTAGTATTTTGATTCACTTTTGAAAGTTAAGCAGAAGGTATCCTTCTTTCTCCCTCCTCCCATCTAATCTGATCTTCCGGAGGTAACTACTGTTAATGTTTGGGTGCATATCTTTCCCAAGATTTTCTTAGAAGTAATAACTATTAACCCTGTATCTTGATGAAGCCATGTGTAAATGTATTCAGCTCATGTTCCTTCGTATGCATTGTAGGATTTCTTTGGTTGACAAATTCCTGTGGGAAAGCATCACTTAACTGCTATTGATAGAAACTGTCTTGGAGTTGTATTGATGGGAAAGAGGAAAACCAAGACTCATGTTGGCTCACTCCTTTGCAGTAGCTCAGAGTGCTGATCTCTGGTCTGACTTTTCATTCCATATAGAAGCAATCTCTCACTTGGGCAGGTCTTTTTCAGATAAAAGGTAGCCACTGGGCCCCTTCTTTCTACCTGCTCCTCTATTTCTTACCTTGGAGTCTTTTGCTGCCTAAGGCAAGAATCTGGCAGAATGAAAGTTGGTTACAGTGTACTGACAGCAGCGTGGAAGCCATCCTACCAGGAGCTTCCAGAGATGGGGGTTTGGACAGCCCCGAGCCCTTGCTTGCTTCTTACAATGGCAGTCTCCACCTTGGCTTCTCCAAAGTGCCTAGTTCTGAATTTGGCTTTCATTTGAAGTGAATATAATTCCTTGTTTTTTTTTTAATACCTAAAGACCTATGTTTTTCTTTCTAGGGTATTGAGGGGAAAAAATCTGCAAAGGGGAAAAAGGAGACTAAGCCTTAGCAGTTAAGAGATGCTGTGAAAAACTATCAAGTCAGATCAGCAGTGAGCAGTCTCTCACTGTGAACTAGAGTTCCTCATGCTTTGCTTAAGGCCGACTGTGGCTTCAGTTAGAACACAATCCACGTTCCTTACTGTGTCCACCGTGTCCTGCGATCTCACTTCCTCTGTTCACCTGTGCGTTACTCTGCCAGACTCGTTCTTGCCTCAGGAACCTCATGTTCACTGTCCCTCTTCCCCAGAGAGCATGTTTTCCCAGATTTCCCATGGTCTCCCTATAAGCTGAAAGCCCAAAAGTAAACATTTACCTCCTTAAATCTACGGTACACACCCTCATCCCACTGTGCTATTTTATTTACTTCAAAACATTTATCACTATTTGAGATTACATGCTTGGCTAGAATGGAAACTCTAAAAGCCAGAACTGCCGTGCCACTGGGCTCACAGGAAGTACTCAGTGTTTGTTTAGGTGAACGGATTAGAAGGGTTGGGTAGAGCCCTGGTACACAGTATGGTCCCAGGGCAGCAGGCCTATGAATCAAGAGTCTGTATTTTCACAAGATCCTCAGGAGATTCTTATGCACAATAGTTTGCCAAACACTGTATTTAGAGCAGTGGTTCTCAACTTTGGCCACATGTCTGAAATACCCAGAGAAAGCTTTGAAAATAGATTCTAATTTAATTGATTTGGGATTTGGCCTAACTTGTCTGTATTCTTAAAATGTTCCTGCCAGGGTGAATTTAGGGGACAGTCAAGGTTGAGAGCCACTGCTCTACTGCTGTGCTATCACTAGCCACATGTAGCTATTTAAACACAAAACTAAATGCAAACTCAGCCTTTTAGTTGCTCTCACCGCATTTCAAGTATTCCATGGCACACGTGGGTCGTGGTTCCTGTAGTGGACAGTGGAGATGAATATTTCCATCATATCAGAAAGTTCAATTGGACAGCGCGGCTTAAGAGAGGAAACTGAGAGAGCTGTTTTCGATTGAGTTAGGAGAGCATCTTTGGAAACAAATGCTATAGCGGAGAAAAGGAAACGGGGCCAACTCTGGGTGGGTGGGGTCCTTGGAACACTGGTTGCTGACGTTTGATGAAGTTTCACCAGCAGGTGGCGCTCATGCTTTCTCCCGCACCTCGTGCTGGAGCCTGAGCTGGCCCTTAGCCCTGGTGGGGACAGAGCTGGGCACTGCACGCACCGTTGTTTGATTCTTCAGAGCCTCATACAGCAAGGATGGGCAGAGGTCAAGATGATGGACCAGAAGGATGTGGCAGTCTCTTCCTCCCACAAATACATCTAAAACAGTCAACGTGTGGAACAGTTCTCACGGAATACCTGCTGAACGCTGGCAGATCTCATATAACCAGAGCTGTAGGAAAGATGGCTGGGTAGGACAAAAGAAAAATGTAACTGGGATGGGACATGTGGCCCTGGGAGGGAGCTGTGAGAGAGGAAATGTTCCCCCATTCTGGGAAGCCCCTTCAGTGGCTGGGGGATCAGCCGGGACACAAAGGGAGCTTCAGAGGCTTGGAGGAGAGTGCAGCGGCTGCACTGTGGCAGGCGGAACAGAGACCTGCACCGACGGTCCTGGCCATGGGCAAACTGAATAATGCAGAAGAGTGAATAAGTGATCTGGAAGATAAAATAATGGAACTCGCCCTATCAGAACATCAGACAAATTTTAAAAATGAAACCAATATTTGAGACCTATGGGAGAACATGAAGTGAGCCAATCTACACATAATAGGGATCCCAGAAGGAGAAGAAAAAAGGGGGTCAAACATGTATCTGAAAGAAATTAGCTGAAAACTTCCCAAACCTAAAGAAGGAAACACATATCCAAGTATAGGAAGCTGAGACAGTCCCAAACAAGATGAACCCAAACAGACCTCCCCCAAGACATAATTGAAATGACAAAAGTTAAAGTGAGGGTCCTAGAGGCAGCAAGAGAAAAGCAGTTACAAGGGATCCTCCGTAAGACTATCAGCCAGAAGGGAGTGGGAAGATATAAAGGTCCTGGAAGATAAAAATCTACAACCTATGATACTCTACCCAGTTAGAGTATCACTTAGAAACATTGGGCTGCACCCCACAGGCCCACAAGCCCTGTACTTGCCCATCCTTGAGACCAAAAATGAGCCTGGAGTCAGTGACTGACATCGGTGGTTTAATGGATGGGGGATCTTACGTGTCTAAAGCAAGCTCCCACTGTGTGCAGCAGTAAGGGGGCAGGACATGGTGGCAATCTTTGCTCCCGAGGGGAGGTTACCAGTTACGGGGGGATTGAGGTTAGGTTAGGTTGTCTTATCTGTTACCAGGGAAACTGGCAGAGGGTCATGCTCCTCACCGCTGCTTTGATAAGTGATCACAGAGGAGATACACTGATCTAAAGATTAGAACAGTCACTAGCTGATGTGGGGGCAAGTGTACAGGAAGGTCAGTCATGTGAGTAGGGTACAGGCCCTTGTCAAGCAGGGGATGTACAGGAAGCAGGAGAACAGCCATCCTGGGGACCTGCTCATACACTCCACACCTACATCCCCTGCATGACCCTCACAGTCTTTGTCCACCTCTGTTCCATGATCCTGGGGACAGGTGTGTAGCGGGGCACTGCAACCAACCAAATACCACAAATAGAGATGGCAGCAGCCAAAGAGTATCAACAGTAAGATACCTAGTGTGCCAAGAAAAATCATTTGCCAGAATGGGGACAGATTTTGGAGCCAAGCACTAACTGGGTTAATAGAGAGGAAGCCAATAGGAGCAGCAATGCCCTGTCTGCTTACAAGGAAGGTAAGGCCACCCCTGGCATTCACAAACCCAGAGCCACCCGCATGGGGCAGGGAAGACCCTAGCTCTGAAGGAAACATTCTAGTGCTCTAGCCAGAAGTGTTTTGTTAGCAGTGCACACATTGCTGCTGCTGCTAAGTTGCGTCAGTCATGTCCGATTCTGCGCGATCCCATAGACGGCAGCCCAACAGGCTCCCCCGTCCCTGGGATTCTCCAGGCAAGAACACTGGAGTGGGTTGCCATTTCCTTCTCCAATGCATGAAAGTGAAAAGTGAAAGTGAAGTCGCTCAGTCGTGTCTGACTCTTCGCAACCCCATGGACTGCAGCCTACCAGGCTTCTCCATCCATGGTATTTTCCAGGCAAGAGTACTGGAATGGGGTGCCATCACCTTCTCCGAGCGCACACATTAGGTCTTCCCAAATGAAAAACAGTTAATTCTCCTAGTTGGACTTGTATGTGCAGCCCTATTCCAGCCCACAGAGCATAGCCTGGGATAAGGGGCTCATGGGCAGTCACCCTGGCAAAGTGTGAGCGGTATTGTGTGGTAACGTTTGCTGACAGGTCCTTGTGGCATATTGGCATGTGGGAGCAGAAGCTGGTAAGAGTATTTCCCCTCCCCCGTGGTCAGTCCTCCCCCATGTGGTCTCATGAGCCAGATCAAGTTTTCACAGAAGTCCAGAGGAAGACAACAGTGGCCTCTTGCAATGCCCCTAGCAATCTGATTCATTTCTCAGTGAGGTTCTCAGACGTCCTCTGCTCAGGCTAGGGATGAAATGTAAGACGTCTGACAGGCACAGCGCTAGGAAAAGAGGACTGTTAAGCAAAACACAAGCAATGTCCACATTCTGAGAGGATACCACAGCTGTCCTGGTCTGTGCTGCAGTTCAGAAAACTCGGGTTTCCAGTAATATACAGGAACATGTCCAAAATCACATCTCCAATGGCCACCTAGCTTTACCTTAGATGTCTGAACCACAGCTCCTCCATCTGGACTTTCAAATGTATTCCCCTCCACAATGGCCAGAGCAGCTGTGCCATGCAGGTTCCTCCAGTCAGTAAAGTTTAAGTTAAACCATATGTTAAGTCAGAATGACTTCTCCATATATCTGTATGTGAAGATTTCCCCATCCTTTCCCTTTTTGATTGCAGTTTTTTGATAGATCAAAGTATATGTCCTTCAAAGCAAGGGCGAATGCTGCCTGCACTGTGTCCAGACCATGTTCCTCCAGCCAGGCCTCCTTTATATTTGCCTATTTCGCTACATTGCAGGAAAACTGATCAGACACTGTTGATAAGCTCTGAGGTATGTTAATGGGGAAATATTTTAGAGGCTACATACTTTGTCAGTTACACCAGATTGTTACAAACATGGTACATGTGCTTTTAGCAATAGAGGTAAAGCAAGCAGTGTTACATATCCTGAGTATTTATACTCCATGACAGCTTCACTAGAGAATTTTCATTTCCTCCTGAACATCAAGGCAAAAGTGTGGCTAACAGAGTAACTTTCATAAATCCAGACTTCAGTTAACAGTACTAGAATTTAGTATCCACTGAAACGTATTTTTCTCTCCAAAATTACCCTCATTTCCACTAAACACAGCCAAATCAAGACTGATTTGTCAATTGACTGCATAGGCCCCTCGAAACTGGCTGTGGTGGAACTCCTCAGGCGTCTCAGACTGAATTCCCAAAAGGCCTTTCGAGGCCAGGAAAGCCAAGCCAGGGTCCGCCATCAGACTCTGCCTCAGTGGAATCCCCTCTTACAGCAGGCCCCCAAATACTGAGATTCCTGAACATGCCAAGAGAGAGTCTTTCCCATTTACCTGATAAGGTTGCTTGGAACCCAAGAATCTCCAATTTCTAAAGGGACCAGGCAGAAAAGAAGAATGTTTCAGTTCTACCCACAGGTATAGTTTACCAAATTGCTGTTAAGTCATAATTAACTTCAAGGAAGGGCTTCTCTATATCTGGAAAACACAGATCATACTCCAGACAAAAAAAAAAAACAAACAAAAAACCGCACAAAAATTATAACCATATTCACCAGTTAACTCAGCTACCAGTCCTTTCAACTTTTTATGAAGTCACCAGGTTTTCCATTAGCATTCTCTGGTTACTTACCCAGTTCAGCAATATGATTTGAGATTTAACAGAAACCTGTACTTGTCAAAAAGTCCTTCCTCTGAATCTTCTTGAAGTACTTTTTGCAAAAGCATCAGAGTACAACAATAACTGCCTGTAAATGACAGAAGACTTTAAAAGGCCCAGTTAAACTTGATTATAATGTAATCAATACAGAAACTCAGTTACAATAACTAGAATTATGACTGATTATAATCTTGTGCTTTAAAAACCTTAGTCTCTAGCAAAAACCAAGGATCAAGTAATTGTGAACTGTTTCTCATTCCAGAATTTCCTGATTGGAAAACTTATGCTTTAGTCTTCCTCTCCTAAGAAGGCAAAGGTAGGTAAACTTAGACCCAGCTAGCAATTAATGTTCCAAAATTTTTCCTATTTGAAATGACCCAGATAGTTAATGAATTCTCTTCATTTAACTTAAATTGTCAAAACCTGGAGAGACTGTTTTAGATAGGCATTCACAAAACATAATTATTCCTAGGGAGTTTATCCAAAAGCTCTTATCTCATGTACATTTCCTTAAAGTTTCATCATATTAAGTTGTCTTCCTTGCAGACAGATTTGCAACAGACATAATAAGGTCTTATTCGATCTCTAGTAAACCTAGGTATACAACAGAAGTGCAAGTATCACATTTATCATTGATGACTCTAAAGACTGCTGCTGCTAAGTCGCTTCAGTCGTGTCCAACTCTGTGTGACCCCATAGACGGCAGCCCACCAGGCTCCCCCGTCCCTGGGATTCTCCAGGCAAGAACACTGGAGTGGGTTGCCATTTCCTTCTCCAATGCATGAAAGTGAAAAGTGAAAGTGAAGTCACTCAGTCAGGTCCGACTCTTCGTGACCCCATGGACTGCAGCCCACCAGGCTCCTCCGTCCATGGGATTTTCCAGGCAAGAGTACTGGAGTGGGGTGCCATTGCCTCCTCTGGACTCTAAAGACATATCTGTATTAATCAAACCAACAAGCTTAAGTAGCTTCAGTACCAGATATCGATTCAGTACTGAATATTTCCTAGGTCATGTGAACCTGAAATTGAAATTCATTCTAGCCACTTTCTTTTATACTTTCTGAAAATTTATTTAAGTGCTTAATTTCTTTTAAGCCAGTTAAACAGAGCTCATCCAGAAACCAATCTCAGCCATGCCATTTGGAGACAAAGACATGCCAAAACCAGTTTTAGAATGTCAAGAGTCCCATCTTGGGCATCTTCAGGGTTTTTTCTCCCCCCCAGTTTCTAAACAGCCAATTCAGTTAAAACAAATAACAGTAATAATAATACATATCACTCACATTCATATACATCAGTTTCAGGGGAACATGAATCATCATTCAAGTTACTAGGACCTCCAACAAGGGTCAAAACCAGGGAGAGACAACAGGGCTTAGACTCAGGTACTGGGGACTCATGCACACACCCAAGGTGAAAACCAAACCAGTTACAAAAGGTTCAGTTGGATACAATAGCCGAGCCATTAGGGGCCATTACTCTCCGTGCTCTCTTGGTGGCTCTCATTCATCAAAGACAGCCACTCCCAGGATTGCCCCACAACTTTCAGGATTACCCCCTGCAACTTTTGGTCCCCACACACTAGTGGACAGTCCCCCCAACTTTCCACCACTCATCCTTATCTCCCAATGTCTGTGCTCACGGGAGTTTCCTTGGTCTCCTTGCTGGCTCTGACGCTTGTTGGGCTGTATTTTGCAGGCCTCCAAGCCCTATACCTATCCATCCTTGAGACTGAAGAAAGAGCCGGGAGTCAGCAACAGAGACCTCAGTGTCTTAATGGGTACGGGGATCTTACGTGTTTGAAGCAAGGTCCTGGAGTGATACCCCACTGTGTGTGGCAGATGGCAGGCAGGACATGGTGTCATGGGAAATTCTACCAGGCAAAAAAGAACTTATATCAATCCTTCTTAAACTCTTCCAAAAGACTGAAGAGGAGGGAAAATTCCCAGAGTCATTCTTTGAAGCCATCCTCACCCTGATACCAAAACCTAACAAAGACGCTACCAAAACAGAAAATTAGAGGCCAATATCTTTGATGAATATAGATGCACAAAACTCTCAACAAAATATTAGCAAACCATATCCAATAGTACATAAAAAGGACCACACACTGATCTAGCTGTATTAATCCCAGGGTCCCAAGGATGGCTCAACATGTGCAAATCAGTCCTTGTTTGATACACCACATCAACAAAAGACAAAACCTACATACCATTTCAATAGATGCAAAAGAGCATTTGATAAAATTCAGCGTACATTTATGATAAAAACTCTTACCAAAGTGGGTATACAGGGAATATATCTCAACATAGTAAAAGCCATTTATGACAAACAGCTAACATGATACTCTAGCGAAAAGCTGAAAGCCTTCCTGATAAAATCTGGAACAAGGCAAGGATGCCTATTCTCACCATTTCTGTTCACAACAGTACTGGAAATCCTAGCCACAGCCATTAGAAAACAAAAGGTATCCAAATTGGAAGGTAAGAGGTAAATTTGTCATTATTTGCAAACGGTATGATAATAGATGTAGAAAATCCTAAAGATTCCACATGAAAAGTACTAGAACTGATAGATGAATTCAGCAAGGTAGCAGGACAGAAGATTAACATACAGAAATGAGTTGCATTTCTTTACAGCAACAGTGAAATAATAGAAAGTTTTTTTTTTTAAACATCCCTCTTAAAATCACATTAAAAAAATAGTTGGAAATACATGTGACCAAGAAGGTGTAAGATTTATATGCTGAGAACTATAAAACATTGATAAAGGAAACTGAAGATGATTAAAAGAAATACAAAGATATCCCATGCTCTTGGATTGGAAGAATTAATATTGTTAAAACACTAGGCCATTGTACCCAAAGCAATCTACAGATTTAATGTGATACCTATCAAATTACCCATGATATTTTTCACAGAAATAGAACATATTATCCTATAATTTATATGGAACCACAAAAGACCCTGAATTGCTGAAGCAATCCTGAGGAAAAAGAACAAAGCTGGAGGGATAACCCTTTCAGCATTCAGACAATACTATAAAGCTACAATAATCAAGACAGTCAGACATCCTGGAGTGTACAGTCAAGTGGGCCTTAGGAAGAATCACTATGAACAAAGCTAGTGGAGGTGATAGAATTCCAGTTGAGCTATTTCAAACCCTAAAAGAAGATGCTGTGACAGTGCTGCACTCAATATGCCAGCACATTTGGAAAACTCAGCAGTGGCCACAGGACTGGAAAAGGTCAGTTTTCATTCCAATCCCAAAGAAAGGCAATGCCAAAGAATGCTCAAACTGCCGCACAATTGTACTCTCTCACATGCTAGCAAAGTAATGCTCAAAATTCTTCAAGTGAGGATTAAACAGTACATGAACCAAGAACTTCCAGATGTTCAAGCTGGATTTTAAAAAGGCAGAAGAACCAGATATCAAATTGCCAACATCCGCTGCATCATAGGAAAAGCAAGTTCAGTTCAGTTCAGTTCATTTCAGTCACTCAGTCGTGTCCGACTCTTTATGACCCCGTGAACCGCAGCACACCAGGCCTCTCTGTCCATCACCAACTGCCAGAGTCGACCCAAATCCATATCCATTGAGTTGGTGATGCCATCCAGTCATCTCATCCTCTGTCGTCCCCTTCTCCTGCCCTCAATCTTCCCCAGCATCAGGGTCTTTTCAAATGAGTCAGCTCTTCGCATCAGGTGGCCAAAGGATTGGAGTTTCAGCTTCAACATCAGTCCTTCCAATGAACACCTAGGACTGGTTTCCTTTAGGATGGACTGGTTGGATCTCCTTACAGTCCAAGGGACTCTCAAGAGTCTTCTTCAACACCACAGTTCAAAAGCATCAATTCTTTGGCACTCAGCTTTCTTTATAGTCCAACTCTCACATCCATACATGACTACTGGAAAAACCATAGCCTTGACTAGACAGTCCTTTGTTGACAAAGTAATGTCTCTACTTTTTAATATGCTGTTTAGGTTGGTCATAACTTTCCTTCCAAGGAATAAGCGTCTTTTAATTTCATGGCTGCAATCACCATCTGCAGTGATTTTGGAGCCCAGAAAAATAAAGTCAGCCACTGTTTGCACTGTCTCCCCTTCTATTTGCCATGAAGTAATGGGACTGGATGCCATGATCTTAGTTTTCTGAATGCTGAGCTTTAAGCCAAATTTTTACTCTCCTCTTTCATCAACAGGCTGTTTATTTCTTCTTCACTTTCTGCCATAAGGGTGGTGTCATCTGCATATCTGAGGTTATTGATATTTCTCCCAGCAGTCTTGATCCAGCTTGTGCTTCCTCCAGCCCAGCATTTCTCATGATGTACTCTGCATATAAGTTAAATAAGCAGGGTGACAATATATAGCCTTGACATACTCCTTTTCCTATTTGGAACCAGTTTGTTGTTCCATGTCCAGTTCTAACTGTTGCTTCCTGACCTGCATACAGATTTCTCAAGAGGCAGGTAAGGTGGTCTGATATTCCCATCTCTTTCAGAATTTTCTACAGTTTATTGTGATCCACAGTCAAAGGCTTTGGCATAGTCAATGAAGCAGAAATAGATGTCTTTCTGGAACTCTCTTGCTTTTTCCATGATCCAGCAGATATTGGCAATTTGATCTCTGGTTCCTCTGCCTTTTCTAAAACCAGCTTGACCATCTGGAAGTTCACGGTTCACATATTGCTGAAGCCTGGCTTGGAGAATTTTGAGCATTACTTTACTAGCATGTGAGATGAGTGCAATTGTGCGGTAGTTTGAGCATTCTTTGGCATTGCTTTTCTTTGGGATTGGAATAAAAAATGCTGACACATTGAGTGCAGCACTTTCACAGCATCATCATTTAGGATTTGAAATAGCTCAACTGGAATTCCATCACCTCCACTAGCTTTGTTCGTAGTGATGCTTCCTAAGGCCCTTGACTTCACATTCCAGGATATCTGGCTCTGGGTGAGTATGATTAATCACACCATTGTGATTATCTGAGTTGTGAAGATCTTTTTTTGTATAGTTCTTCTGTGTATTCTTGCCACCTCTTCTTAATATCTTCTGCTTCTCTTAGGTCCAAACCACTTCTGTCCTTTATTGAGCCCATCTTTGCATGAAGTGTTCCCTTGGTATCTCTAATTTTCTTGAAGAGATCTTTAGTCTTTCCTATTCTATTTTTTCCCTCTATTTCTTTGCATTGATCACTGAGGAAGGCTTTCTTATCTCTCCTTGCTGTTCTTTGGAACTCTCATTCAAACGGGTATATCTTTCCTTTTCTCCTTTGTTTTTCACTTCTCTTTTCATAGCTATTTGTAAGGCCTCCTCAGACAGCCATTTTGCTTTTTTGTATTTCTTTTTCTTGGGGATGGTCTTGATCCGTCTCCTGTACAATGTCACAGATCTCTGTCCACATTTCACTAGGCACTCTGTCTATCAGATCTAGTCCCTTAAATCTATTTCTCATAAGGGATTTTATTTAGGTCATACCTGAATGGTCTAGTGGTTTTCCCCACTTTATTCAATTTAAGTCTGAATTTGGCAATAAGGAGTTCATGATCTGAGCCATAGTCAGCTTTTGGTCTTGTTTTTGCTGACTGTATAGAGCTTCTCCATCCTTGGTTGCAAAGGATATAATCAATCTGATTTTGGTGTTGACCATCTGGTGATGTCCATGCATAGAGTCTTCTCTTGTGTTGTTGGAAGAGTGTGTTTGCTATGACCAGTGTGTTCTCTTGGCAAAACTCTATTAGCCTTTGCCCTGCTTCATTCTGTACTCCAAGGCCAAATTTGCCTGTTACTTCAGGTGTTTCTTGACTTCCTACTTTTGCATTCCAGTCCCTTATAATGAAAAGGACATCTTTTGGGGGTGTTCTAGAAAGTCTTGTAGGTCTTCATAGAACCAATCAAATTCAGCTTCTTCAGCATTACTGGTTGGGGCATGCTGCTTCTGCTGCTGCTAAGTCACTTCAGTTGTGTCCGACTCTGTGCAACCCCACAGATGGCAGCCCACCAGGCTCCCCGTCCCTGGGATTCTCAAGGCAAGAACACTGGAGTGGGTTGCCATCTCCTTCTCCAGTACATAAAAGTGAAAAGTGAAAGTGAAGTTGCTCAGTCGTGTCCAACTCTTAGCGACCCCATGGGTTGGGGCATAGACTTGGATTATTCTGATACTGAATGGTTTGCCTTGGAAACAAACAGAGATCATTCTGTCGTTTTTGAGACTGCATCCAAGTACTGCATTTTGGACTCTTGTTGACTATGATGGCTATTCCATTTCTTCTAAGGGATTCCTGCCCGCAGTAGTAGATATAATGGTCATCTGAGTTAAATTCACCCATTCCAGTCCATGTTAGTTCGCTGATTCCTAGAATGTCGACGCTTACTCTTGCCACTTCTGTTTGACCACTTCCAGTTTGATTCATGGACCTAACATTCCAGGTTCTATGCAATATTGCTCTTTACATCATCAGACCCTGCTTCTAACACCAGTCCCATTCACAACTGAGTGTTGTTTTTGCTTTGGCTCCATCCCTTCATTCTTTCTGGAGTTATTTCTCCACTGATCTCCAGTAGCACATTGGGCATGTCCAAGGTCAGGGGCAGCAGCCGAAAAGAGCTACCCCACCTCCAGGGTCAGGGGAGGCAGCCATGAAGAGATACCCCATGTCCAAGGCAAGAGAAACCCAAGGCAGCAAAGCTGCTTAAGTCTACTGTATTTTTGTTGCTAAGGATGTCCTCCATTTGTACCTATGCAAGCAGATCTTAGCATACACATGCAGAAAATTAGATTCATCTTTATTAACTTTCATAATCTTCAATTTAGTCTGTCACTTGGTGGTTCAGACTGTAAAGTGTCTGTCTACAACGTGAGAGACCCGGGTTCAATCCCTTGGTTGGGAAGATCTCCTGGAGAAGGAAATGGCACCCCACTCCAGTACTCTTGCCTGAAAAATCCCATGGATGGAGGAACCTGGTAGGCTACAGTCCATGGGGTCGCTAAGAGTAAGACATAACTGAGCAACTTCACTTTCAGTTTTTAACTATTAGAATCAGTCTTCAGTAGAGATTAAAAAAAAAATCCTATTGTCATTCTATATATTAGCAAGTGATAAGAGAATCTCATATCCCAACTAGCACAAAAAGACTTTCCGTCAAGCCTCAGGTGTTTACTGCCATGGCATGATTGTGGGGGGCCTTCCCAGGTGGCTCAGTGGGCATGATTACAAATATTTTCACAATTAGACATTTTCTCAGCTCACACCTTAAGTAAAGATCCTCTGGCAGGGTAGAAGGGGTGCTTAATACCTGTGGCCCCTCACTCATGTAGTAGGAACAGGATACTTATATTTTAGATAAAGACTCAAAAAGAATTAAATGATAGAGTCAGGGTTAGGTATGAGGCTCACGCCAGCTAAGATTTTATTCAAGAAAAAAAATGTAACTGAAAATAAAAGTCACTCAAATGAATGAGAGTTTCAAAAAACCCTATAATTCTTCAATGGCAGCTCTTGCACCCGCTGTTCAAGCCGGTTCTAACCCAACCAAGATGCTGGAAGGCAGAGCACACAGTGGTGCCCATCAGGCCAATGAGGGCGATGAAGCTCAGGGCTCCCCGCTGCCGCTTTCTGGGTTCTAAAAGAAAGAGGAAGGAACAGAAGTTACTGGGGACGCTCCACAATTACAATGCTGTCAACATCCACCAGCCATTCTATCAAGGCACTTGGGCTTGTACGTTAGACCATTTGGTCTTAAGAGGTCAGCCAACTCTTTAGCCTATGCTGGCAATTGTCAGATACTGTGTGGAAAGTTGTGTGTCACAATAGTATTGGACTTTAAAGCAAATTATAGGATAATAATTAGAGCACCTTTGCTTTAGGATCTTTGGGAACTTCTTTCCTCTTCCAAAAGGTAAGCACAGCCAGAAGAGTCTCTTCCTCACTTGTCTCTCAGAAACACTGTTTATAGTACAGCTGAGGAGCAGATCTGAAGTCTGACTGCCTGGGTTTGAATCCTGGCTTTCTAGTTTACACTTAGTAGCTCTGAGACCTGGAGTCTTAATCTTTCTAAACCTCAGTTTCCTCATTTATATATTAATACTATCTATGTCATGGAATTGTTATAGGGTTAAACAACATATGCTGAGGTCTTAGAACAGCAATAGACACATTGAAAATGTTCAATAAACATGAGCTTTGTTATTAAATTCTATTCAAAGGTTAACAAAAGGAAAGAAGATAACCAATCTTTCACCTTGGTTATCAAGTTACTTTGATAGCTACAACTTGGTTATCAAGTTACAGAAAGACAAAGTAAATTAAGTTACTTTGCTTTTTGAAAAGCCTTGCTAAACAGGAAAGTACAGTAGCAGAAGATTTTAAATGTTTCCTTGGCAGACAGCAGCGTGTCCTTACCTCCTGTGTAATAGCCGTAAGCATAAAGGACTCGTCCAACGATCCAGGCCAAGCCCAAGCCAGAAACTATACGCTAAAATAGAAGGGCTCTGTCAGTGTTTTCATTCAAGAAACAGGCAGATGTTTATTAACATCTAGGATTGATGACATACTTTAATAAAAAGTTAACAATTTCATAGATATGGTAAAATACTCCCTACCAAATGAGGGTAGAATGAAATTGTTTTCAGTCAGGAAAATCAAAGCACTGTGATCCTTCCATGAACTGCTCGCAGACCTGAGAGGTGATTGCTGGCCTGCCTTCTCCTCGGGAGGTGGGATGGCAGGAACCGCCGGGCTTGCCTTGGAGGGGTCAGGGTGCTAGAGCACAGTGATTCTGCTCTGGGAGAGGCAGGCCTAGGGCTTGCAGAGCAACAGGAGAGGAAACCAACGGAAAGGCAGGACTGGGGGAGGAGCGCTGTGAGCAGTGGCCTGGGCATTCCGTGCTGAGGGCTGCTTCATCAGTGAGGGCTTCCAGAGGGCTCTGAGGGGCTACGCTGCGCCCTATGCCCAAGTGTGGGGCTCTCCCAGAAAAAGCCAGAGGGGGTGCTATGTTGTGAACCTCAGGATATGCAGTCTTGGGAGGGGACAGTCTCCCCGTTTCCAACACCCTTCAGAAGACAGAGGAAAAACTCATGTGAGATGGAAAAATCCTTCCATTTGGCTGCCCTCCTGGGGTGACAACCCCTCTGGTCCAAAGGAGGCCAGGGAGAAAGAGAGAGAAGAGGTGTGAGGACGTGAGTCATGGAGTGCCGCTGTCCTCAAGCATCTTTCCAACTCAGCACTGTCATCAGTGGGGTGAGGTTCCTACTTCAGGGTTTTTGTTTGTTTGTTTCCATGATTTTAGGGAGTGTTAAATATCGGTAGGAGTATGAAACAACCATAAATAAACACCCAGGCACATATGTCTCTATCTAGGAGGTCTGTAGTCTCATTAGGTTGCTCTGTAAACCCAGGAGCTGCGTTAGGCGCTTGTCCTCAGAGCAGTCTTAGGGTATTTTTAAAGAACTAAGCTCAAGGAACGGGATCCCGGGGTGCGGGACAGAAGCAGGGTTTGGGTGCAGAGCAGAGGCTTATGGAAGTCTCAGAACCCTAAATGTGAGGTACCAGTCCTCTGGTCACAACCAAATGGAGGGGAAATCTGGCCCCTTGAAAGGAAAGTTTCTGTCCAAAGCAAGACCCAAATGGCAACTAACCAGAGAACCTTGCTTTATTTAGATAAGGTGCAGTGCAGACCAAATCCAGGGCTCACAGGGCCACAGCAGCCTACAAGGCGCCGAGGTGCCCCCTCGGCCCTGCCGTCACCCCCTGCCCACCACTGAGGCCGTGCTGCTCACTGCACACCAGGCAGACCAGACAGGCTCCTGCTCCAGGGCCTCCTCTGCCCACCTCCCGTCTGGGGGTGTCTGGAGGCATGTGCTCCCTACCAACTGCCCAAGTGTCTCCTTCGCAGCAAGGAATGCCTCCTGACTGCACCCCTCAGCACTGGTCCCCCAGCATTCCCTTTCCACCATGCCCACTTGTGTTTCCTCTGTGGGGTGCACCACTTTCTAACATACTACGCGATGCATGAAGCTGAAACGCCAATACTTTGGCCACCTGATGCGAAGAACTGACTCATTGGAAAAGACCTGATGCTGGCAAAGATTGAAGGTGGGAGGAGAAGGGGATGACAGAGGATGAGATGGTTGGATGGCATCACCGACTCAATGGACATGGGTTTGGGTGGACTCTGGGAGTTGGTGATGGACAGGGAGGCCTGGCGTGCTGCGGTTCATGGAGTCGCAAAGAGTTGGACATGACTGAGCGACTGAATTGAATTGACACGATGTATTGGGTTGGCCAAAAAGTCTGTTAGGGATTTTCTATAAGACGTGGAAAAACACAAATGAACTCTTTGGCCAACCCAATACTTGCATTACTTTTTCATCTGTAACCCCAATTAAGAGTCAGTGCATGAGACCTGGAGTCTGTGCCTGTTTTGGTCACTGCAGTAACCTCAGGTGTCCAGGAAATTTCTGTTGCCTGAATAAATACAGCAAAGGAAAACTCGATAAACATGAGCCTTCTAGGAGCAGACAGTCCTGGGTTCAAATTATGACTTTTTTTACTCTAGTTATTTGATCTTGAGAAAGTTATACAACATTCAAGAGGTTTCTCATCTGTTAAAAAAAAAAAAAAAACAAACAGGAAAAATTCTACCTGCTTTAAGAAACTGTAAGAAGTAACAGAATTTAATTCTTTAAAATATATGGTGCCTAGACATCAAAGATGTTCATTGAATGTTCATTTCCTCTTCCCTCCCCAAAGACTCAGTGAATTAAATCTATTAAATCTAATCAGATGCCTCCCTTCTCCACCCCCCCACCCCCAAAAAAAACCACTTGTGCTGTGCGCGCTCAGTACTTACTGGGTGGTAAACACCTCCGACAGCTAGAAAAAATAAGAAGGGAGGGTACACTTCCAACCTGGAATAGAAAGAAAACAACTTTTTTTTTAAGAAAAGCACCCTACTTAAGTATGTCCATGTAAAACTAAGAACTTTACATTCTTACTTGCCAAGTTAGAAATGAGAGTAAAAATAATCATTGAGTAGAGGCGGAAGGCCGGACCACTAAGATCATCCACCTTCTTTTGCTTTGCTTGGGATTAGAGGTAACTCAGAAGACAGTGAGTCCAAGACCTCAAAGCTAACAAAGTGAAGAGGTGAATTAGAGTCAACTTGCTTACAGAGCTCAAAGCCTCTCACCCCCTAGGCTGGGACATTCAGCATCACTTTAGAGTGGACTTGTTGCAAATACTGCAGAAGAGTACCATAGCATTAAAGACATGTTGGGGGAGGGATGGAGTGGGAGGTTAGGGTTAGCAGATGTCAGCTATTATATGCAGAATGGATAAACAACAAGGTCCTATTATATAGCACAGGGAATTGTATTCAATAGCCTGTAAAAAAACTGTCATGAAAAAGAACATAAAAAAAGAATGTAGGTATAACTGAATCACTTTGCTGAAAGTAACACAGCAGAAATTAACACAAGGTAAATCAACTTCAATTTAAAAAAAGAAATGGAAAGAAAAGGTTATCCAGTCTCTCACCATCCTAACAACTCTTAATTTTGGTTAATATTATTTTAATCTGTTCATAAACACATTTTACAATACTTTTAATGAGTATCCATGATCATCATCCCAATTACTCAGCAAACCAAGGGTTGAGGTGTAGGACAGAAAGCTCCCACTCTGCAGATGTCTCAGGGGCCCAGCAGGGCCAGCACTCACGTGTTCTGGTGAGCTCGCTGAATGCAGTTGAAGATGTGCCCGTTTTCAGGGTCAGTGCTGTACATGGTAGGATACTGTTAAAACAAAATGTGTGTGATCATATGGTTAAGTGTAGCATTCAATGTTGAGAGTTAAAATCAGCCCTAAAGACAATGTATCCCAAAGCATCTTCTGTCATAACTTTGGTAGATGATCATTCAATTTCTGCTTAAATACATGCAGTGAGAGAGGTCTCATTCTCAGAGGCAGATTCAATCTGGGTCTATTAATATCCAGAACAAGGACGTATGTCTGTGCCATTCAAGGGGTGGAGGCAGCGTGAGCCAAATTCAGCGCTCTTGTTGACATTATGCCGTCACGGGTGGCTTTGATATGCACTACGAGCAGTAATTGGGAAACAGCTCCGTCCCCAAGAGTCAATCAGATACCACAGCCTTTAAGGTTCCCTTACTGGGGGAATGGAAACTGTGTGTGAGAATGTTAATGGATGTGTGCATTGAAAAAAAGAAACTGGACATGAGAACTTTAAAAGGAGTTCTGCTTAGGGAGCCTAATTATAATTATTCAACAGAGTAGACATTTAAAATTGCTCGCCAGGGACAGCTTCAGTAATTATCCCTTCTAGATTAGCTGGAACTAAAGGAAGCACTCAGCAGACCTGCCCCCTACGTCTAATGTCCAAGCACGGGATAACTGTGGCACCACGTGCTTCTTTTCTACTAGGGAGACAGGAAAATCACCAGAAGACATCATTTTAAATGGGCACCCCAGAAAACAACTGCTATTTAACCCCCCCTTTTAAAATTTTATTTATCTTTGGCCACACCTCAAAGGTTGTGGGATCTTAGTTACCTAACCAGGGATTGAACCTGGGCCCTCAGCAGTGAAAGCATGGAGTCCTGACCACTGCTCCACCAGGGTGTTCCCTGTTTAACCTCCTTTAGAAAATAACTCTCTTCCCAGCAAAGAGCTCCAGACAAAAGCACACCTGGTTTTTCTACAGAAGAGACAAAAGAGAAACAAGACTGAAGAGACCCTCTAGCAGGGGCCTGTACTTCTTTCTCTCCTCCCGCCAGACAGGGGCAGAGTTTCTAACAGGAACGTCACTAGCATCACTAGCATCTCACCTCTGCCTCTGTGGCTGAAAACGGGTTCCTGCCCCCGACACGCCTATAAGGGCACCATGTGTTCCCACTCACCTCCACTTTGTACTTCTTGCGGGCCTTAGAAACATTGATGGCTAGATGAGTTACCATCAAGAAGCTGGCAGCACCAGTTAGAATCACGAAACCATATTCCTTAGAGAGGACGGCCATCCTGACTCTGTGGGAGAAAGAACACATTAGGGTGCAGCCCGGCACTATGGGCGCTGTGCCACAGGAGGTCTCAGGAGTGCGATGCTCTGTAACCAGCAAGTGTATCCCTACAGATCAAAAAGAGGTGTGAGTGATCTGATGGTTCTAAGAGGTAGTCAGAGATGTTAACCACCCAACAGAATCTTTAAAAAAATGACTGAAGTCTGCAATATACGCACAGAAAAGTTCACAATCACATTCTCTTCTGTGCTGGAGTTCCTTTGATCTACACTGCATTTATGAGATTTATCTAAACCACTGCAGTGGTCATTGCCATAGGATGGTCTGGCCACTAAAAAACACAATTCAAATAAATATTTCATAAGGCAAAATGCTACAAGATTACCAGAAGGAGATGGACAGACAAAAAGGGAAAAACAGAAAGAGAGAGAGAAGAGGGTATAAACCAGTAAGTGCATAATGACTCCGGGCTTTCGTTTGTCTGGTGGTATGGGGGACACTGAGGGCAGGGACCTCTAGGCCTCGCTTGGACCCTGAGGCACGTGCTAGTGTGGCAGCAGGAACATCACGCTGGAAGGGAAGGGATGGTTTTTAGTGCTTCGAAAGCAGAACGGGGCTCTGAGCAGCTCTTGGAGAACCCAAGCTGCTACTGCTTTTAAGTCACTTCAGTTGTGTTCGACTCTGCGACCCCATAGACGGCAGCCCACCAGGCTCCCCTATCCCTGGGATTCTCCAAGCAAGAACCCTGGAGTGGGTTGCTATTTCCTTCTCCATGGAGAACCCAAGGTGTTCATCAAATCAATACTTCAAAACTAACCTCATGATGCGTCCTGGTGCCTGCAATGCCACTTACTTTGAAATGCATCAAAAATGATGATATAAGCTAATATAGCAAAATATTAATTCTAGAACCTGTGTTAAATATATATATGATAAATGTACAATTCTTTCAACTTTTCTGCATGTTTCAAAAATTTCTTAATAAGATGTTTGGAGAAAAAAAAAAGCTCATCTCAGCATTTTTCAGTGTTCGGCAGTTTCAGCTCTTTGAGTTCCTGTCCTGCCCCAGGAGGGAAAGAAGGAATGCCAAGGAGAAGAAAACTTGGTGGTTGGGAAGAAGCCCTAATAATCTCAAAGTAGTTAGTGCTGCCTCCAACTTCTCTGAGCTTTATCACCAGATGTCCAAAGAGCACAGCAGCATAAAGAGAAATAGCTACAAGGCTTCCCGAGCTCTCAGCTGCTGGCCCGCCAGCAGGCTGACAGCTCATGTGTGTGTTCTGCCTTCAGCTTAGAGCTTCCATCCCTGCTAACGGTCTGGCTACCATCTCTTCCGTAAGCCTGGGAGGACTACCCTGCTCCAAAATGTTTCCAGTCATCCTCACTAACAACCCTACCAGATAGTATTCTCCCCATCTTCCAAAGAATGCCCAGAGGTTAAGTAATGTTCCAAAGGTCTAAAAGAGAAAGTAGCAGAGTTGGGATTTAAATTTAGATTCTGATTAGGTTCCGATGTCCCCTTTCAATTCCACTTGACGATTCAGAGCTGACTTGACACTGGAGTCACAGCATCTTTCTCAGTGTGGAATCTGGGGCCTGTAAACAGCTCAGCTCTTTAAAAGTTTAAGTTTCCCTTACATCTGCAAAATAACATTTGAAAACAAAATCCTAAAATCTGCTCACCCCTCACCATGTTTCACAATAATTTCCAGCAGTTTCCCTTGCTATAGTCTTTCTTCACCTGGAGCTGCTCGCTGAGGGGTACCCACCACGCTCTTCTTTGGGACCGCGGACACATTCTGGAAAGGGCCATTCCCATGACTCAGCACCAAAGTCACCACCAGGTCAGCCTCTCCTGGGCCATCACGTGTGGCTGCAGAGAGCAAGGAGTCTCTGGTTCCCCTCCAAGCTCCCCTGCCCTCATTCTCTTCTACAGTTAGTCATTTTCAGAGTTTAGAAAATCAGCTTGGGGAGAAAGCTTTAGTAGTAGATAGCAAAACAAAAATACAGAGTGAATACCAAACACCTCTTTGAAAATTAAATAAACACGACTACCTAATTACCCTGGAGTTCAACACATCTAGGCCAAACAGGCTATTGAAAATGAAGCTGTCTCTGACTTTGCCAAAAGCTGCCTGTTTAAGAATTAAACGGTCAGGCTCAGCTGGTAAAGAATCCACCTGCAATGCGGGAGACCTAAGTTTGATCCCTGGGTTGGAAAGATCTCCTGGAGAAGGGAAAGGCTACCCATTCCAGTAATCTGGTCTATAGAATTGCATGGACTGTATAGTCCATGGGGTCGCAAAGAGCGACTGAATGACTTTTACTTCACTATCTGGTTTAGATCCAAGTTTCCAAGCTGAAAGTCCATTCAGACCTCAGCTTTGGACAGCAGGCTGGGCTCCCTCACAGCCTGGGGTCACCTGGTGACTTTTCAGCATGCTTGTAATCTTCCCCCAAATCCCGTAAGTTCCATTTTACAGAAAAGGAAATAGAGGCACAGGTAGCGAGGTGAAGGCAGAGCTAAGACCAGAACAGTCTATAGAACTTTCCCCCAAATACTCCAACTAGCCCTAGCAAAACATTAGAATTCGTGGCCAAGTCACTGGCCTCTGTTTTTCTGGCCTGTAAGGGTTTGGGTAGAAGAAGGTAGGTGGCAGGACAGAGAAGTGCCTTTTGAGGATATGTTTCTACTGCAGGCAATGAACTTGGAAAGGCAACTGCTCAAAAATCTGCAATTTGGGGCTTCCCTGGTGGTCCACTGGCCAAGACTCCATGCTCCTAGTGCAAGGGACCCAGGTTCGATCCTTGGTCAGGGAACTAGATTTCACATACTGCAACTAAGAGTTCTAATGCTGCAACTAAAGATCCTGTATGCCGCAACTAAGACTCAGTGCAGTCAAATTAATAACTAATACATGAATATTTAAGAAAATCTGCAATTAGAAATTAATGTTTACTACTGTGTTCCTCTTCCACAATATAAATGCAGTTTCGGGGGACATGCTCAGGCAGTCACACCCTAATGAAAATGTGTCTCTTCATACGCTGCTGTGGTGATAGGTACTGGGGGAAAAGGAATCGGGGTGGGGACAAGCAGAAGCAGGAGCAAGACCTTTGCAGGGCAGAGAAGTTACATGAAGGGGGACCTAGAGTCCGATGCTAAAGTAGGTGGTTTGCAAAAGATGGTGTAATGGGTCAGGAAACTGTAAATGTGCCAGGGGCAGGAAGAGAGAGGAGGCCTTCCACGAGGCTCTCCCTGCAGGGGCCATGGACACGCCTGCACAAGTGCAGGAGCCAAGCCTGTTCAGCCCGCCCAGACGCCACCATGCACTTTTACCCAGTGAGGAGTCCTGCTTCACAGGCACTGCAGCCAGCACTTCCCAGCTGGTGTGATCAGGGCTAGAATAGAGAGAGCGGCCAATTGTATCAGCTACTAAGCTCCCACGAGGGAGGGACCATGTTTGTCCAGCATCCTCCATGCCAAGCACAGAGTGTGTGCTTATAGAAAGCTGTAGAATAAACGAAACAAGCTGTAAGTCCAGGTGGCTTTCAAAATCATCCCTCCACTTGGCACAGTGCCTGGCATAAAGTATGTGCCTAACCCATGTCAGTTTCCTTTTTATCCCCCTTAAGATATCTACTGAAACAATGGAAGCAATTGGGTGTATGAATTCCTGGAGAAAGAAATCAGAGCACAGAGAAAAGCTCTGTCACTATAGCTGATGAAGACACAAATCCCATGCGGATTGACAATGCTTACAGCTTGTCCTTTAAGAAAAGAATCCGTTTAATTCACTTAGGGGTCAAAAAAAAAATATCTTCATTTGACAAATCCCTATTTTCTGAGAAATCCAGGACAGAGAGCTGGACACTCCCAACCTGTCGTGGGTTTGGGTGTGTGCACTGGGAAAGGGGAGGCACTTCAGCTCACAGCAGCCACACCCAAGGCGGGGCCACCCGCAGCTAGTAGATAGGTCCCACGGCACAGGCTTGCGAAGCTGATATGTGGAACATAAACCTCTCTTTGACAGGAGCACTCATTCGGACTGCACACCATGGTTCGTTGATTACATACCTGCTCTGTGTCTCCAGCAACCCATATATCCACCCAGCAAGATAAGGTTCTTGGGGTGGGAACTCTGCCCTAGACTTTGCCTTCTACATGGTGACAGACACATATCGGTCCTTTTGGAAGTGAACTTTCACGACCAGTGTAGATTACTCTGTAACTATCTTGGTTGTATAATAGCACTTGTTAATTTTCATGCAGTTTTCAAGGTTAGTCACACACCAGCTGTAAAGATTAAAATTTATGATCTGTACAAATAAAAATTTATTTAGTTACTTTGCAGTGTTACATGCTTCTGGGGGACATGTAAAACAGAACCATCTGGAGAACAGCCTGAAAGCAAGGTAGTATACTTTATACTGTTCGTATTTTAAAAATGCTCAATAATTCTACTGGGAATCTATCCTAGGGTAGTAATCAGGAAGGCAAACAGATATGGTTCAAAGACTTCAGCACTGTTTATAACAGCAAAAACAGAAATGGTACAGATGTCCAAACAAAGAGGACTACCTAAATAAATAACATGGCCATAAAATAGAATAGAATAGAATCAGCAAAAACAGTGAAATATTTCAGATGGTGAAACAGATTTAAAATATAGTGTTAGGTTAAAAAAAGACAACGAAGTGTATATCTTAGTTTTCTCAATGATAGAAAAAATTAAAGAAGAAAATATCAAAATCATAAGCATAGTTATTTTTAGATGGCTGAATTAGATTTTCCTTTGTACCTTCTAGAATGTCTAGCAGAGAAGGGAATGGCACCCCACTCCAGTACTCTTGCCTGGAAAATCCCATGGATGGAGGAGCCTGGTAGGCTGCAGTCCATGGGGTTGCTAAGAGTCAAACACGACTGAGTGACTTCACTTTCACTTTTCACTTTCATGCATTGGAGAAGGAAATGGCAACACACTCCAGTGTTCTTGCCTGGAGAATCCCAGGGATGGGGGAGCCTGGTGGGCTGCCGTCTATGCGGTTGCACAGAGTCGGACACGACTGAAGCGACTTAGCAGCAGCAGCAGAATGTCTAAAGTGAGCAAATATATGCCAAAAAGTTATATGAAAAATGGCCTAACAAAGACCTAAGCAGACATTTCTCCAAAGAAGACATACAGATGGCTAAGAAACACATGGAAAAATGCTCAACATCACTTATTAGAGAAACGCAAATCAAAACTACAATGAGGTTTCACTTCATACCGATCAGAATGGCCATGATCAAAAAATCTACAAACAATAAATGCTAGACAGAATGAGGATAAAAAAGGGAACCCTCTTGTACTGTTCACGGGACTGTAAACTGATAAAGTCACTCACTATGGAGAACAGTATGGAGATTTCTTTAAAAACTAGGAAACTACCATATGACCCAGCAATCCCATTATTGGGCACATACCCTGAGAAAACCACAATTCTAACAGACACATGTACCCCAGCGTTCACTGCAGCACTGTTTACAATAGCCAGGACACAGAAGCAGCCTAGATGTCCATCGGCAGAGGAATGGATAAGAAAGCTGTGGTACATACACACAATGGAGTATTACTCAGCCATAAGAATGAACAAATCTGAGTCAGTTCTAGTGAGGTAAATGAACCTAGAGCCTGTTATACAGAGTGAGGTAAGTCAGAAAGAGAAAAATATCATGTATTCGTGAATATATATGGAATCTAGAAAAATGGTACTGATGAATCTATATGTAGGGCAGCAACAGAGATGCAGACGTAGAGAATACGCTTGTGGAGTCAGTGCGGGAAGGAGAGGGTGGAATGAACTGAGGAAGTAGCACTAAAACATATACATTGCCATATGTAAAAGGGATAGGCAGCGGGACTCTGCTGGCTGGCGCAGGGAGCTCGACCGGTGCCCTGTGACAACCTAGAGGGGTAGGGTGGGGAGGTTCACGATGCAGGGGACATATGTATACCTATAGCTGATTCATGTTGATGTATAGCAGAAACCAACACAACATTGTAAAGAAATTATCTTCCAGTTAAAAATAAGTAAATTTAAAAAAGAAACCAGCAAAAAAAAAAACGGCCTGACAATAATTAGTAATTGAGGAGACAGAGGAACAGGCAGTATGTTATAATGGAGCCAAAGAGTCAGACCTGACTTTTAGCTTGAACCCTGTTACTTACCCACTGAGTGCAGTACACAGCCTTGCAGGTAAGGGTGCAGTTCTGAAATCAAATTGGCTGGGTTTGGAACCTGGATCTCATACCCCTAGCTGTGGGTCCTCAAGAAAATTACTCAGTGTTTTTCAGCAGCCTCGACTTCCTCGCCTGTTAACTGGAGATGATCATGGCACCTACCCCACTTCATATAATAGTTGTAAAGCTAAATAGGGACACTGTCTCTAAACACCCATCAAGCTACCTGCCACACAGTAAGTACTCAATGAATGTTATTTATCAGGTCACACTGTGTGTGCTAATGTTCCGTTAACTGTCTTTGCCCTGATTCAGTGATAAAAGGCGATGTTTGAATATACGATGATAGGATACATTTAAGAATTTATAATTTTGAATTACCATTTTAAGAGAGCAAACATAGCTTATAACTACACACATGCCCCTTTCCCCAAACTCTTAATAGCCAGCATGTTGTAACAGGTTATCTGACAAGCAGGAGTATCCAGAAGGAAGCAGGCTTCTAGTACAGACCATGGAAATCAGCAAACTCTAGTCCTGCAAGCCCTCCCTGTAGCCAGACACCCTCATACTGCACGGGGCTGAGTGTGTGTTCATTTACTTGTCGGGTATATTGCGTGCTTACTACGGCTGCTCCGTGGGCTGGTGTAAGAGAGAAGATGATAAGCTGGATTTGGCCCCTGCCCTCAGGAAGCTCATGTTCTATTGCAGGAAGTAGGCAAATAAGAAAACAAATAGTCAATTCCAGATTTTTCCTTCATAGCAATGATCAGAAACCAAGTACAAAAACTGCCCACCAGGGGCTTCCCTGGTGGTCCACTGGTTAAGAATCTACCTCTCAATCAATGGGATGTGGGTTTGATCCCTGGCTGGGGAACTAAGATCCCACATGCCGAGGGGCACCTAAGCCCGCACTACAACAAAAGATGCTATAACTAGGACCTGATGCAGCCAAAACAAATATTTTAAAAAACTCCTCTCAAAAATGAAACTAAAGGGGTTGGGGAAAGGCAGAAATAGGACAGAAGTGTTTCTATTCTCTCCTCACTTAGTAACTATAGAGGTATTTGTTTCTAGTTAACTACTTCCCGGCACACTTAAGTCAAAACAGTTGAGAGAACATTAAACTGAAGGTTTAAAAAGAATTAGTTTTTCTTTTTATTTACAAAATTCTTGTCTCTTACTTAATAGCAGAAATCCTTTTGGGAATGTTTTTATTCCTAGCAGACTTGAATACCGTTTATGATTTGTCTTCTGCCATGGGAAAATCTAAGGAAGCACAGACAGTGAGAATTCTGGAGATAAACTCATGTTCAGACCCCACCTCTGGGAGCTTGTAAATGTCATTTAATTTCTCTGCCAAATTGGAGAATACTATTTACTTCACAGGATGGTTTGAGGAGTTAAATGAGATAAGCTAGACTAAGCATCTAGTACAAACACTTATTAAATGCTGATCCAAACACAAAGACATATTGTACATCCTGGCAAGTACACGTCTCTGTCCATCTATGTGAATACCTCCTAAATAAGGAGGATATTGACTTTTCTACAAATCAGTTATGTGCTCTGACTTAGGAATTAATTCTGATAGTTTGGGATAGATTCAAATTTGGCAAAAGGCGGGTCTATTAGATTCCGGATGTGGACAGCATACTGACAGAAGAACTTAATTTCCTAGTGTGGACAGCATGAGAACATTTAATTCATTTATTCAACCACGATATACAAAGTGTCTATTCTATGCCAGGCACTGCTTAGGTGTGCGAATATAGCAGTGGACAAGATGCAGTCCCTGATCTCAACGCACGGACATTCTAATGTCAGAAGACTGACAAGAAATATGCCAAGTCAATCTGAGCGAGCAATGACTTTGTGTGTGTGTGTGTGCGTGGGGCTGCATCAGGTCAGAGTTGCATCATGCAGGATCCTTCATTGTGGTGCACAGATTCTCTAGTTGCGGCATGCAGGCTTAGCTGCTCCATAGCATGTGGGATCTTAGTTCCCCAACCAGGAATTGAACCTGCATCACCTGCACTGCAAAGCAGATTCTTAACCACTGGACCGCCAGGGAAGTCCTCAGGAATGACGATTATGGAGAACATACAAGGCAGTGGTGAAAGGGGATGGGTAGGGGAGGGGGCTACTACAGCAGGATCGTCTGGGAAAGGTCGCTTTTCTGCAGCCAACATCTGCACTGACAGATGGATGTAGAAGAAACAGCCATGCAACACTGAGGAAAAGAACATTCCAGTCAGAGGCAAAAGCAAGTGCGAAGAAAGGCTCTGGGTGAGGAAAGGCCAGGACTCCAGTGAATGGTGAGAGTGCTGCTTCTCCTGCTTCTCCCTCAAGGGACTAAAATGAGATGAGCAGAAGAAAGGGTATGGAATTGTTAAGTGTTAGCAGAGGAAGCATCACTTTCCAAAGGGAAAGGTGTTTGATTAAGCAAACATGACCATCTTTAACCACGTGAGCCTTGGGGTGGATTCAACTCCAACACATGGAAAGAGTTTTCCAGGTATGAAAATGGAGCAGGAGTAGTACAGACCCTAAAGGTAAGGAAGAAAGAATTCTGAAAAGAAGTGGACCCCTCTGTGAAGAATCATGAACAGAATATGCTCTTGGCTTTGGTGAGGGGGACCCTGTGCAGCCAGGCTTTAGGGGAATAGTAGAAAGTGGAGTCCATGTGTCGAAGGTCAAGAGACAAGTGGGCTGTGAGGGAATACATCTCGGGCAGTGCTCCCTCCTGAATTCACTCCCACTGTCCAATCCCACCAATACGGCCTGTGCGAGTCCTACCCCTTCCCAGGCAGCTGTTCTTCCCCACGGACCCTCACCAGCCTCAGGCTCTACCTTTGGATGTTTGCATATTTTGAGAATACCTTAGAAACCAAATTACTCCTGTAATATACATATTGAAACAGCAGAATTTCTGCTTGTAACTTTTTTATTTATCAAAATGTTTATTACTGGCCAAACATAACTTTCTGAGCACATATCAGGTTGGAGGGAAAAAAACCAGGAAGCGTAGCTAAGCAGGTGGGGCATGGGACCAGACCAGTGGGTTTCTAGGGGGAGATCAGAAAACACTGGTGCCCTGGTGACTGGTGGGGCCTTGAAGTCTGCGGTGGAAGGAGCAGTACTTGGAGCAACAGGTCTTTGGTACAGCCAGTGAATAGGCAGTGGATTTTTAAAAAGCCACAAGGCACCACTGTCAAGTCTCACTTTAGGAGTGATCAAGCTTGGACTTAAAATGAGGCTGTGTTGTCTCACCCCTAGAAGATATGCTCTTCTGCAGTGCCTGAGTTCATGGGGTTCATTATGCTATCTGGCTAAGGCACTCTCCTCCAGGAATGACTGACTGATTCTCCTAGAAACACCACCACTGAAGTCCTTTACTTCACTTACTATTTCCTCCGATTCCGGCTTCTGCCACCACTCCCCTTATCTCCCTGGGGCAGGGGTTCCTTCAGTTACAAAAGGATTAATCAGAGAACTTCCTGAACTACACCCAGCAGAGTACTCCTGGGGTAAAGCTCTCCTTCACTATTCACTCCACTCCCTCTGAGCTGCCAATAGAAATTCCCCAGGCACAATCAGCAGTGCACAAATGGAGCAAAAGGCAAGCTGGAGCACTGGGCAATGGTCTCAAATAATTTATGACTTTTGAGCCATGAAGTTAAAACAACTTATCTTTTACTAAATGTAAATCAAGCAAATATTTCAAGGGAGAGAGGATTTCAACTTTCAACTCTCTCTCTGCCCTCAAACAAATAAATAAAAGCCAGAGTGGGCAATGGTAACCCCTACTTCCATTTGCAAGATTGCTCTTCTCCATCGGTACAGCAATTTCTCCACAGCTTTTTTATTATTATTATTGTTAATGCATCAGGACTGGGACAAGGCTAGAGCACTGACAGCTGACTTGGCGCCATTCCCCAGTATTTCATTAAAATCCTTATTTGGCTGCCTGTGCTATTAATCCAATCTTCCTTACTTTACATTTTACATGGTATTTTTTCATGAGAATACTACAAAGATGGTAACTTAAAGGGCTTCATCTGACCATATCAAATGGACTTCTATGAGTACCCAGCACTGGGAGGTGGTTCCAAAAACTCGGAAGTTGTGGCAGAGGTCTACTCAGCCTATACCCTTTGAATGAAGTAGTTGTCCAGCCTCGTTTCTGCCTCCAAATACATCTACAAAGGAAAAGGCCTCAAAATTACTTCCAGGCAAGACAGCTGTGCCCATATAAAGCTACATGGAGAAAGTTAAGAGCCTGGAGAGAAGTAGCACGAAAGTAATTCCCTATTTCCATGATGGGAGAGGAAAAAAAGAGAGTTTCTTTGGGCTCATCCTACATTTTCGAAATGCCAGTCTGGTAACTTCTATGCTAAACAGATGGTAAAATCTGTTTGAGAGTCAACATTTCAAATGGCAGCTACATTTTAAAAGGAAGACATGGACAGTTAAGAGAAGGAAAGCAAAACTATTCTCCACAATTGCTTTGCATATTCAGTAGACATTTCTCCAAGGGCTAAAAATGAAAAGTCAGTTGAATAGGCAGGCCATCACGTCTCCAGCCTCAATTATTAATTCAAGTGAGGCAAACAGCAGAGGCAGATCACAAAGTGGTTCTCTCCCAGTTTCTCACATTCTTTAATTCCTCATCAACACTGCTAGCAGAACACTCAGAAGGTGGACGTCAGCTGTCAGTTAGGGGAATGGAAGAGCTGTGTTTTTAAGAGATACATGTCCTACAATCCAAATCTATTCCATTGAAGATTAAGTAGCCAGAGCTTGGAATATAAAATATTCAAGTTCCACATGTCACTAAAAAACAAAATACTTATTTATCTTTTTTAGCTGTGCTGGTCTTTGTTGCTGTGCAGGCTTTCCCTAGTTGTGGCAGGCAGGGGGCTACGCTATAGTTGCAGTGTACGGACTTCTCGTTGCAGTGACTTCTCTTGTTGAGGAGCATCAACAGTTACAACATGTGGGCTCAGTAGCTGCAGCTCCTGGGCTCTAGAGCTCAGGCTCAGTAGTTGTGGGGCAGTGGGTTTAGTTGCTCTGCAGTCATGTGGGATCCTCCTGGATCAGGGATCGAACCCATGTTTCCTGCATTGGCAGGCAGATTCTTTACCGCTGGGCCATAAGGAAGCCTCACATATGTCATTTTAATTCCAATGTTTTGGTGAACTGTCAGTGCTGAGGACAAATGGCTATACCACTATATTCGCTGGGAGCAAGAGAGGGGCTGGTGAAGGACCAGCTTGATGCTGACGCCTGAGTGAATGCTTCCTGGTTATGTTGGATGAGCCTGCACTGACAGTCATACTCTGTTAAGGTCAAAGCAAATTACTTGCTCTCTTCTTCTCTGGACTCTGACTTCAGCGTGAAAACACACTGAACACACATGCCGAGTGGAATTGCTCTTGGGAAGAACCGCTAAGTCAGCTCTTCAGGAATCGAAAATACTAGATTGTAAGACTGAACAAATCCTGGGTTCCCTTGTTTGTGCAATGATGAGTTCTCCCAAACAGAGTCTTGACCCAAGAATTCTTGACCCTATGGGTGAGAGTTCCTTGATGCCTTGACCTAGAGGCCTTGAGCCACCATGGACCATCTGGAGCCCAGCCTCCAGGGAGGCGTGATCCCAGGGAGAGGCTGCAGAACACGTCCCATGGTCTAAGGGCACCAACCTCAGAGGACAGGGGGAGAACGGAGAACGCAGAAGAGAATAAAACTCTTGTAACAACGCATTCCCCTGATGCTGGGAGAGGCAAAGAGAGAAGAGGGCGGCAGAGGATGAGATGGTTAGATAGAATCACTGACTCAATGGACATGAACTTGAGAAAACTTCAGGAGATAGTGGAGGACAGGGAAACCTGGTGTGCTGCAGTCCATGGGGTTACAAAGACTGAACAACAACAATTCATTCAAGGGGGCTGATTTGATACAATCTATTCAGAACAAACCATTTCATCAGATGGAATGCTCACTTTAACGAAGGCCACACCTACCACCTTCCTCAGTATGGCCTCAAGATGAGGCCTTCCCTGTGTTATCCCCTACTGAATGCTGGGTAGCACGTGCAGTGCAGGGTCACAGTGGTCATCAAGACAGAAAAAGGAGGTCCTGACATGCCAGAAAATGGAGTCAAAAGGAGGAAGGCAACTTGGGAGGACCATAGAACAGGAGGAGAAGAGACGGAACTAAGGTCTCTGAAGGATGTGATGTGAGATGTGAGAACACAGTAGAGAAAACAGCAAGTACACAGGCACAAAGGAAAGGGCTTCACTTGTATAAGGGAGAAAAAGGAGACCAGTGCTGGCTGGAGGGTAGTGATACAGACTAGATGAAGAGTGGTAGGAAAAATCAACGATTATTAATAACAGTACTAGTAGTACATATATTATTTACTATGTGTCAAACACGGTTCTAAGTAGTTCATCAATATTAACTCATCTAAATCCTCACAGCATCCCTATGATATATTATTACTCCATTTTGCAGATGAGGAAACTGAACATGAGAAGGTTAAGTCATTTGCCCAGGACACGCAGCTATCACGGAGAAAGCCTGGATTCACACACAGCCAGGCAGTCTGGCTTGAGAGTCGTGCTCTAAACCCTTGGCTATATATCCTTTCTCAACAAGGTTGGGGAGCAAGTTTGATCACACTTAACCTCTTCAGAACTTTGCTACTTCCCCAGACCCTCTCCTGAGGATAAACTATATTAACGAGCATAGAAAGCTAATAATTAACTCCAAGCCTGTGACTGATTAAAGCCCAAGAGCTTTCTAATTGGAAGAAGAAAAAAACTTGGAAAAGGTCCAAGTTTGGGGTTTTTTTTTCCTTTCTTTTTAATGAGTGTTAGCACTGCAGTTGGAGAAGGCAATGGCACCCCACTCCAGTACTCTTGCCTGGAAAATCCCATGGACCGAGGAGCTTGGTGGGCTCCAGTCCATGGGGTCGCTAAGAGTCAGACACGACTGAGTGACTTCATTTTGACTTTTCACTTTCATGCATTGGAGAAGGAAATGGCAACCCACTCCAGTGTTCTTGCTTGGAGAATCCCAGGGACGCGGGAGCCTGGTGGGCTGCCATCTATGGGGTCGCACAGAGTCGGACACAACTGAAGCAACTTAGCAGCAGCAGCAACTATGTATGACAAGAGGAGATATTACAGAAAAAAAAAAAAAAACCCTCTAATCTTTCAGGCGTACAGGTTTGTAAGGAGCAAAGCAGCACAGAAATTAGCACTTCTTTTTTATATCATGATTCCCATACAACCTGTCCCTTAATTAGCATTATATAGGAATGGAGGGGCAGAATGAAACTAAACTCTGACTTCCTGAAGAGGAAAAAAAAAACCTCTAATGAGTCACACTGACACCACTTGGACTTTCCATCACAAGAAATGTGGGTGGACTGTAGTTAATTCTTAGTAGCTGCTGAGTTCCCATGAGTCTCCATTCAGAGTGATTCTGAATGGAGGAACTGCACAGGCAGCAGCACTTGTCTGAAACAAGAGTCTAACTCTTCAGGCCTGTCTGTACTTAGAAGGAAGCTGTGTCACAATCCTTCACATTTCTTAGGCTGGAGAAGTAAAAAAAGCATATAGATAAAAATAAATTTCTTTGGCTGTTAAATAAAACAGATTGAATTAAGGCACCAAAATATTAGAATACAAGTTCCAGTTAATAAGTAGGTGGACTCAAGAAAGAACTAAGAGGGTAACAGAGGGTTGGTGATTCTAAATGCTGAAATCCTTAAAGGTATTTGCAAATATATTTGGAACGTAGTATAACTTCCCCATGGAAAATAGGTAGACAACATAAGAGACAGGGCAATACAAAAATTCTATTTTACATAGTAGTAACCTACCTGGTAACTTCTGAATTCTTCTTTTTCAAAAGGATAGTATACTCATAGGTAGTATTATAAGTATACTCATAAGTAGTATTAATGAAACCAGTTGCAAAAAACCATAGCAGTATATTCTTTTAAACAAATATTGCTTTAAAAAAAGGTAAATGGTTCATGATCAATTGTGCTTGGCCAGGCTGTTCTGAATACAGATTCAGAATATTTAAATAGAAATAAAGGTTCCAAAAAGGACAAGGAGTACGTCAAGGCTGTATATTGTCACTCTGCTTATTTAACTTATATGCAGAGTACACCATGAGAAACACTGGGCTGGAAGAAGCACAAGCTGGAATCAAGATTGCTGGAAGAAATATCAATAACCTCAGATATGCAGATGACACCATGCTTATGGCAGAAAGTGAAGAGGAACTAAAAAGCCTCTTGATGAAAGTGAAAGTGGAGAGTGAAAAAGTTGGCTTAAAGCTCAACATTCAGAAAACGAAGATCATGGCATCTGGTCCCATCACTTCATGGGAAATAGATGGGGAAAGAGTGTCAGACTTTTTTGGGGGGGCTCCAAAATCACTGCAGATGGTGACTGCAGCCATGAAATTAAAAGACGCTTACTCCTTGGAAGGAAAGTTATGACCAACCTAGATAGCATATTCAAAAGCAGAGATATTCCTTTGCCAACAAAGGTCCGTCTAGTCAAGGCTATGGTTTTTCCTGTGGTCATGTATGGATGTGAGAGTTGGACTGTGAAGAAGGCTGAGTGCTGAAGAATTGATGCTTTGAACTGTGGTGTTGGAGAAGACTCTTGAGAGTCCCTTGGACTGCAAGGAGATCCAACCACTCCATTCTAAAGGAGATCAGCCCTGGGTGTTCTTTGGAAGGAATGATGCTAAAGCTGAAACTCCAGTACTTTGGCCGCCTCATGTGAAGAGTTGATTCATTGGAAAAGACTCTGATGCTGGGAGGGATTGGGGGCAGGAGGAGAAGGGGACGACAGAGGATGAGATGGCTGGATGGCATCACCGACTCGATGGAGGTGAGTTTGAGTGAACTGTGGGAGTTGGTGATGGACAGGGAGGACCGGGGTGCTGCGATTCATGAGGTCTCAAAGAGTCGGACAGGACTGAGTGACTGAACTGAACTGAACTGATAGGGAATATAGATTCCTTGGTGGCTCAGATGGTAAAGTGTCTGCCTGCAAAAGGGGAGACCCGGGTTCGATCCCTGGGTTGGGAAGATCTCCTGGAGAAGGAAATGGCAACCCACTCCAGTATTCCTGCCTGGAGAATCCCAGGGATGGGGGAGCCTGGTGGGCTGCCATCTATGGGGTCGCACAGAGTCAGACACGACTGAGCAACTTCACTTCACTTCATAGGGAATATATTTAGATATTGCTATCTGTGCAGCTAGCACTAAATGACTTTTTCACAGATTGATTTGTCATTCACTTCATTCCAGATTTCCCCAGGTAGGTTCAGCTCCTTTACTATTCTCCAGCTTAAGAGGTTCTCCTTCACGGACTGCATCTCTGCAGAACCCTAAACTGGCAGGATTAAGTCTAAATAAGGGGTAAGACTGCCCTTCTCCAGTTTTGTTCCTTATGTATGGAAAGTGAAGTGAAGTGAAGTGAAGTTGCTCAGTCGTGTCGGACTCTTTGCGACCCTATGGACTGTAGCCTACCAGGCTCCTCCCTCCATGGGATTCTCCAGGCAAGAGTACTGGAGTGGGTGGGTTGCCATTTCCTTCTCCAGGGGATATTCCTGACCCAGGTATCGAACCCAGGTCTCCCTCATTTCAGGCAAACGCTTTAACCTCTGAGCCACCAGGGAAGCCCCAAAGGGTGTGTTGCCTCCCCGTCGGGGAATCGAATCCTGGTCTCCCGCGTGACAGGCGGGGATATTCACCACTATACTAACGAGGACGGCGGCTATGTAAGCCCCCGAAATGCGGTTTCTATGATTAGACACAGTACCTCTACCAGTATCTGTTTTATATATAGCAACATCATTTGGGAGTGGGGTGGGGAATGGCTTGACAAAGTTTTCTATTTCTGTAACACTGTGTCAGGAGGGAAGCTTAACAGAATGTCTTCTCTGGCAGAAAGCATTTGTTTGGATTTTAGATATAAACGTATTAAATTCAGTTAAATTTAACTCCTGTGAGAATAAACAATTCCCTGACTCGGGTACTATATGCTCATTACTGAATTGGTTGACTTAAATTAAGCACAGACTGTAATTTTGACCAGTAACCTTGGGTGCTTCCCAGAAACTGTAGACTCCCAATGATCATTTCCTATGGGGTGCCCTTGCTTCAGCTCCCACGGACAGAGAAATCTAACATCTGCGGCAATTCCACACGACCACGCCCAGGTCTACAGCACCTGCAAAGAGCCACACATCTGCAGGGCAGTTGGGAGTCCTTCCCTCCAGAACCCCTTTTCTCTGTTAAGGGATTAAAGCCATAAGCCCGAGGCTCTTCTCCTACCCACCCTCTTTGTCTCTGCTTTTCTTTCATCTCCTTTCCCACACTCTGGTCCCCGAAGCGGTAAACTTCGTGAGGAAAGTGTTAGCAGAAGCCAGAACATCGGGGAATAAGCTACCAATCAGCCCCCAGCCCCTTCCACCGCCCTGCAGCTGCCCCACCGCTGGGGCCCTAGGGCTCCCTGCAGCCACATCAGATGAAGGGCTCCTCTGAAATTCAAGACAGAATCTAAACGAAGATTCCGCCTCCACTCTTGCTTTAAGGCGGCGGTAGGAAGTGACCCACTCGTAGGTTCCAATACAAACATACGGAAAAACGTTTCTATGAGGCCGGAGGAAAATAAACACAATTCCCTTGGAGGCCCTCCCGGAAACTTCCTAGCAACACATGCACATCCGCAGCTGGCGCAGCGCTCTCAGGCCACTCTAAAAACCTGTGTCACCCATCAGGCCTGCACTGCCAGCTGCTCCTGCAGTGCCCTGCGCGCCCATCCTGTGCACCAGAGATGCAGTTGGCAAGGTCGGGTGGGCTCCGGAAGGCAGAAAGAAAGCGCCCGGGGTCCACACAGCTCAGGGAACGGGGGAGAGAAAAGGAAGTAACCGAGGAAGCGTTGACCTTGAGAATCTCCCTGAGTTTTAGATAGCGAGGCTAGTCTGACTTAGACGCTCCAAACTCACTACATCATAGGGAGGATGGAGGGCAAAGGGGATGCAAAGGTAGAAAAAAGAAGGGACCCAGCGAGCGAGCTTCTATTCAGCTAGGGATGGCAGAGATATGGGCAGTGCCCAGAGCAGAAGCTTAAGTGCCCCCGAGGCCCACCCTCTTCGCTGCCCGCAAGGGCCGGGACTCACCTGGATCACCTTCGCTCGCCCGGTGCAGAACGCAGTGCGCAGCGGAAGTGTAGGTGCGGCGTCCTTGGCCTCTATCAGAGTGGGGCGTGGCCCGGGGCAGTCCCGCCCCAACCCCGAGCAGCACGAGGCCACACCCCCAAGGCAGGGCTCTGGGTGCCCGAGAGGGACTTCAGAGTACCACCCCCGGGCCCCAGGTTTTGAGCCAGAGTCTAAATTTTCTTCCTCCTTACTGTTGTCTTCCTCTGTCCATGGAATTTTCCAGGCAAGAATACTGGAATGGACTGCCATTTCATTCTCCAGGGAGATTTAACCCTCCCACCCCCAAATACATTTATCTGTTTCTGCAAATGCCATCGTGGCCGCCTCCCTAAACTCTCCCAGCCAGTTCATATTTCTCGGGTTGCATTTGCTGCATGAAGTGAAGTGAAGTCGCTCAGTTGTGTTCGACTCTTTGCGACTCCATGGAGTGTAGCCTACCGGGCTCCTCTGTCCATGGGATATTCCAGGCAAGAATATTGGAGTGGGTTGCCATTTTCTTTTCCAGGGGAACTTCCCGACCCAGGCTGCACGGTAGGACCTTGATAATTTATCCCTAGCAGAGCCACCGTAGTCCGCTTCTAGGCGCTCTGCGGTGAGGGCGGAACCACAGGTTTGCACGGCGCCTGCGCGAAGTGGGAGGGCACCCAAGCAGAGGTTGCCCGGGAGGGGTGCGTGTGTTCTGGCCGCGTTTAGTTTGGTGTAGACGCTCACGGTCCCAGATTGCTGCATTCACCAGATGAAGGGTTTAGGGATGTTCGAGCCTGTGTGTTTCTCTAATATTGTTAGGTTTTCCAAAATCCGGCACCTAGCACTTCGAGCGTGATGGCCGCACCCATTCGCCCCCATCTTCACACAGGCTGCCCGCTCGCCCGCTCCAGCTCTCCGGAAACGAGACCGCACTGCCTCAGGGACCCATAGATCCTTGATAGCGAATTTCTGCCCCAGTTAGGCCCTCTAGTCTAGGCATGGTGCGGTGAGATTTTAAGTGAGGGTTGCAGGCTGGGTCAAGCTGGAAAGAATGGAGCTTACTTATAAGTGTTGTAAACTCAGCTCCGGAACAGTCCACTGCAGAAAGCACCAGAGTTTCCAGTTTTCACGTATCTTTTTTTTTTTTTTATTCTTATCTAGTTTTCACGTATCTTAAGTGGGCCCGTCACCCCTTTACTCTGGACACTCCACATCCTACTAGGGATCACCGCATGTGGGCAAACCCTAGTGTCTCTTATGTAGGGGTACTTTCTCTCTCAATGAGAGCCTGTGCTTCTAGGTCGAGGTGTAGAAAGGTTGGAATCTTGATCTTGGAAAGGCTCTGCTGCTGCTGCTAGGTCACTTCAGTCGTGTCCGACTCTCTGCGACCCCATAGACGGCAGCCCACCAGGCTCCCGCGTCCCTGGGATTCTCCAGGCAAGAACACTGGAGTGGGTTGCCATTTCCTTCTCCAATGCATGAAAGTGAAAATGAAAGTGAAGTGGCTCAGCGACCCCATGGACTGCAGCCTACCAGGCTCCTCCATCTATGGGATTTTCTGGGCAAGAGTACTGGAGTGGGGTGCCATTGCCTTCTCCGTGGAAAGGCTCTAGGGTAGGTGTTTTAGTAATTTGTCGTATTCACGTACCTGGAAGTATTTTGAGGGCTCATAAAATAGTTACTATTGTTTCAACAACTTCCGACCAGTCTCACGCTTTCAGCTTCTTCAGTAAAGTGAAAGTGAAGGTGTTATTCGCTCAGTCCTGCCCAGAGTCTTTGTGACCCCATGGACCGTAGCCCGCCAGGCTCCTGTGTGTTCATGGAATTACCCAAGCAAGAGTATTGGAGTGGGTAGCCATTCCGTTATCCAGAGGATGTTTCCAACCTAGGGGAGGAACCCTGGTCTCCTGCATTGCGGGCAGATTCTTTATATTTGACCCACCAGGGAACCCCTTGTATTTTAGGGTTTCTGGCAAAGAACAGTTTTCATTGAACACTGCAAATAAAAAGGAAGGAAAGCAGTTGTACATTATTGAGGGACATTTCCCCACTCCTTTACTTCCATAGATTGAGGATGTTCTTTGTTGTAGTCTTTTTGTCTACCTCCCGCCACCCCTCCCCATGCCCCCCCACCCCCCACTCTTCTCTGCTCCAACCTCATTTCATATGTTGAAACCTAATCCCTTCTCTGAAGGTATTCATGGGTTGGGCCTTTGGGAGCTATTAGATCACGAGGGTTCAGTTCAGTCGCTCAGTCATGTCGGACTCCTTGAGACCCCATGAACCGCAGCTCGCCAGGCCTCCCTGTCCATCACCAACTCCTGGAGTTCACCCAAACTCACGTCCATTGAGTCAGTGATGCCATCCAACCATTCATGAAGGTGGGCCGTGCACAAATGGGATAAATGTCCCTGTAAAAGAGACCCCAGAGCGTTCCCTTGGCCCTTCTGTTGTGTGAGGACACAGCCAAGACAGCCATCTATGAACCAGGAAGAAGGTTCTCATCAGACACTAAATCTTCTAGCACCTTGATCTTCACCTTCCCAGGCTCCAGAATTTAGAGAAATAAATGTTCACTGTTTAAGTCACGCATACTATGGTATTTTTGTTATTGCAGCAGACCAGCAGTAAGACACTTAGTGACTGTTCTATATGAGAAGGCAGCCTGAGGTGGTAGAAGGAATGACTGAAGAGTCGAGAGTAATTCTGGCCATTCCTTTCCCAGTTATCCCTGTTGGACACAAATACGTACTTAATCACACAGATTGTTGTTGTTCAATTGCTAAGTTGTGTCTGACTCTTAGAGACCCCATGGACTGCAGGACCCCCCAGGCTCCTTTGTCCTCCAGTATCTCCCAGAGTTTGCTCAAATTTATGTCCATTGAATCAGTGATGGTATCTATCTATCTCATCCTCTGTTCCCTTCTTATCCTTTTGCCTTCAATCTTTCCCATCATTGGGGTCTTTTTTCCAATGAATTGGCTCTTTGCGTCAGGTAGCCAAAGTATTGGAACTTTAGCAGCAGTCCTTCCAATGAATATTCAGGGTTGATTTATTTCCTTTAGGATTAACTGGTTTGATCTCCTTGCAGTCCAAGGGACTCTCCAGCACCATAATTCAAAGGCATCAATTCTTCCATCCTCAACCTTCTTTATGGTCCAACTCTCACATCCATACATAACTACTGGAAAAACCATAGCTTTGACTAAATGGACCTTTGTTGGCAAAGTAATGTCTCTGTATTTTAATATGCTGTCTTGGTTTGTCATAACTTTTTTTCCAAGGAGCAAGTATCTTTTAATTTCATTGCTGCAGTCACCATCTGCAGTGATTTTGGAGCCCCCCAAAATAAAGTCTATCACTGTTTCCATTGTTTCCCCATCTTTTTGCCATGAAGTGATGGGACCAGATGCCATGATTTTGGTTTTTTTGAATGTTGAGTTCTAAGCCAGCTTTTTCACTCTCCTCTTTGACTTTGATTGAGAAGCTCTTTAGTTCCTCTTTGCTTTCTGTCATAAGGGTGGTGTCATCTGCATATCTGGGGTTATTGAAATTTCTCCCTGCAATCTTGATTCCAGCTTGTGCTTCATCCAGTATGGCATTTTGGATGATGTATTCTGCATATAAGTTAAATAAGCAAGATGACAATATACAGCCTTGAAATACTCCTTTCTCAATTTGGAACCAGTCCATTGTTTCATGTCCAGTTGCTGTTTCAGCAACAGTTCTAACTGATGCTTATTGACCTGCATACAGATTTCTCATGAGGAAGGTAAGGTGGTCTGCTATTCCCATATCTTTAAGAATTTCCCAGTTTGTTGTGATTCACACAGTCAAAGGCTTTAGCATAGTCAATGAAGCAGAACTAGATGTTTTTCTGGAATTCGCTTGATTTTTTATATGATCCAGTGGATGTTGGCAATTTGATCTCTGGTTCCTTTGCCTTTTCTAAATCCAGCTTGATCATCTGGAAGTTAGTTCACGTACCGTTGAAGCCTGGCTTGGAGAATTTTGAGCATTACTTTGCTAGTGTGTGAGATGAGTACAATCGTGTGGTAGTTTGAACATTCTTTGGCATTGCATTTCTTTGGGATTGGAATGAAAATTGACCTTTTCCAGTCCTGTGGCCACTGCTGAGTTTTCCCAATTTGCTGGCATATTGAGTGCAGCACTTTAACAGCATTATCTTTGAGGACTTGAAATAGCTCAGCTGGAATTCCATCACCTCCACTAGCTTTGTTCATAGTGATGCTTCCTAAGTCCCATTTGACTTTGAATTCCAGGATGTCTGGCTCTAGGTGAGCAATCACACCATCATGGTTATCTGGGTCATTAAGATCTTTATTGTATAGTTCTTCTGTGTATTCTTGACACCTCTTATTAATATATTCTGCTTCTGTTAGGTCCATAGTGTTTCTGTCCTTTATTTTGCCCATTTTTGCCTGAAATATTCCCTTGGTATCTCTAATTTTCTTGGAGAGATCTGTATTAACAGTATATATAAACAATATTTGTTTTATAAAGTAGTATTTGTTTATTGCAGACATTTTGGAAAATGTGGCAGGAAACCATAAGAAGCAAAAATGGAATCATACTGTATATACTTTTTGTTGTCTCTGCTTTTTCTGCTTCATAAATTGTAAACCATTTCCTCTTTTTTTTCTTGAATAGTTCATTCTTCAACATTCATTTGGTACTGACTGCATGTTATTTCACAGCATGGACATACCAATCCCCTCGTGTTGGAACTAGCTTGTTTTCAATTCTTTACTATTACAGCCAGTGTACAACCTTGTAGATAAATCTGTGTGCATGCTTTTGATTATTCCTTTTGGCTAAATTCCTTTAAAGAGGAAGGGTCAGAAAATACATGCGTTTAAGGTATTTTGCTATCTATTGACAAGATGTACTCCAGGAAAAGGTTTATAATCTCCAACACTGGGTATTCGATATCATTTTCCTCCATCTCCAAGTGAGGATAAGCTCTTTCTCACAAGGTTACTGTGAAGTTCAGTGAAGTGAGGGCAGAAGTCCTACACTCCTTTTGACACAGGTTAGTGTAATTTTCAGGTTCCTTTACAGCAGCATGAATTATGGAACACTTTGGTTCAGAGGTTACTTTATCCCCATTTCATTCACTGTTGGTTCTTTTCTCCATTTACAGTGTCTTCTTCCAAGCTTCTCCATAAGGTTGCCTTTGACCTCTCAAGCTCTCTGTCATTGGATTCTCAAACACTGCTCCCTCCAGATGCTTTTCTTCCTGCTTTCCTTTACTGGTTCCTCTTCATCAACTTGAATCTTAAAACTTATCCAGGATTCTCTAAGGCACTGTCCTTTATTTCATTCTCATTCTTCTCTTTGACGAATCTTGTCTTTGACTCTGCCTTATTGATTACATCCACTCCTGTGGTTATTTGGGTGGTTTAGAGTCCAAATCCTCTTCTCTTTGGGGAAAAGCTCTCATTTTCTGTATGTTCTTTGGAGATAGTGCTTATTAAAATATTGGAGTTGAAGGGCAATTCTTCCTCTGCCTCATTTCAGAGGAGCTAAGCTCAACATTCAGAAAACAAAGATCATGGCATCTGGTCCCATCACTTCATGGGAAATAGATGGGAAACAGTGGAAACAGTGTCAGACTTTATTTTTTTGGGCTCCAAAATCACTGCAGATGGTGACTTTAGCCATGAAATTAAAAGACGCTTACTCCTTGGAAGAAAAGTTATGACCAACCTAGATGGCATATTGAAAAGCAGAGACATTACTTTGCCAACAAAGGTCCGTCTGGTCAAGGCTATGGTTTTTCCAATGGTCATGTATGGACGTGAGAGTTGGACTGTGAAGAAAGCTGACCACCGAAGAATTGATGCTTTTGAACTGTGGTGTTGGAGAAGACTCCTGAGAGTCCCTTGGACTGCAAGGGGATCCAACCAGTCCATTCTGAAGGAGATCAGCCCTGGGATTTCTTTGGAAGGAATGATGCTAAAGCTGAAACTCCAGTACTTTGGCCACCTCATGCGAAGAGTTGACTCATTGGAAAAGACTCTGATGCTGGGAGGGACTAGGGGCAGGAGGAGAAAGGGACGACAGAGGATGAGATGGCTGGATGGCATCACTGACTCGATGGATGTGAATCTGAGTGAACTCCGGGAGTTGGTGATGGACAGGGATGCCTGGCGTGCTGTGATTCATGGGGTCGCAAAGAGTTGGACACGACTGAGCGACTGAACTGAACTGAACTGAAGGGGTTAGGCACATGTCTTCATCTCTGCCAGTCAAATATTACTCTAAGACTCTGACACTCAAGAGAATGAGCAGCAACAAGGGGACACTTGGAATTCTCATTCATTCATGTGTCTGTAGCAGTGGATGGACCAGAACTCTTGGAGAGGTTTTTCTGACCACTCCATTGAAAACTGCAACTTCTCTCTCCTCATGGCACTCTTTATCCCCCTTCCTTGTTTTATTTTCTACCATCTGACATATTTTTGGATTTAATCAATTGCTTTATTTATGACCCAAGTCCCTCATTTGAATGAAAATTGCATGAAGGTGAGGATGCTTCTGGAATTTTCGCAGCTGTGTCCCCAGGGCTCTGAGGTGCCTGATACGGGGTACGCACTCAATAAACATCTGTTTCATGAATATATAGATGGCTAGTTCTTGTTGCCTCATTGTCTGGAACTCCCTGGGTTCATGACCTTTTCATGGAGCCTGTGCCTCCAGCCTACCACTGATTCTGTGAGTCCCCATAGCCTTTCAGGAAATATCCTGGTCAGTGAGTTAACAAGAGTCAGCTTCTGTTTCAGGCAGAACAGTTTACTGTATCACAGGCTTCTAAGCTACAGGGTAACCAAAACCACGCTCATTACCTTCCCAGCAAACTTGTATGTATATTAGCAAAGGACATCGTCTGAACAATTATCTTGGCTGGATAACTGTCTTCCACTCCTTGTCCTAGGAAATCAGATACTCCTGCAATGGAATTCCAGAATAGTGTTTTATTTAGCAGTGTGATTCTGGGTGGGGTGGCGGGGGGGAATTGTATAAGTTCTCTGAAGCCTTTTTTTTTTTTTTTAATGCAAAGTTAGCATACTAATAACTATTTTGCTTGACTCCTGTAAAGATAGCATGAAGCCTGAGCCTACTAAGGGCACTTAATTAATGCTATTACTAACTGATTTTTGTTGATGACACCTCAAAGCAGTCACCTTTCTAATCCCTCTGCCCTAGTTTAGGCTTCAAGTCTCCTCTAATCTAGACAATGACTGTAACCTTTTCACTGGATTCTTTTTAAACATTCATCACCCAGAAACCATTATAGTTACCTTTTCAAAGCAGACCTCTCCTTTGGTGACTGACGTATAGCTTTAGAATGAAGTCCAGACTTTCCTACACAATATTCCAAGATTCTTTAATAGTCTAGCCTTAAACTGCTTTTCCAGAATCTTCTCATTTAACATTAGTTTCGTAAGCATTCGTGAGTATCTACTAGATGCCAGGAAGTAATAGCCAGTAAAAACAAGATAAGTCACAGATTGTGACTGAGATTTTAATCTGAAGCTTTAGGAGGCAGGAACAACTTCTGTTGTCTCTTTTGTGCTTCTGTCATCCACCATGAAAAGAACATTTTTCAGGAAGCATTGCTTCTTCACTCAGAGTCCCAGAATGGGATACATGGCTTGCAGACCCAAACCTGATTTGCAATATGGAGCCAAACTTGGCTGAAAACAAGGTCAGCCAAGCCTAGCACAAGCACAACCAGCTTGCCAACTTCTGCATGAGACATAAATATTTACTGTATCTCGCTGCAAGTCTGAGTTTGTAAGTTACTTTAGCAAAACTGGAATAATACAAAGATAGAACCAAGAGAGCTTGCTTGTAGGCTGGATGTGTGGATAAGGAAAAGGAAGAAATCAAGGCTTTTGTCTTGCAGCAGAATGGAGAAAGAAATCAATTATCAAGGAATTATCAAGTTGGTAGGGGAAAGAATTTGGGTAAGGGAGTCAAGCTCAGCTTTTGACATCTCTAATAGTCTGGGTAAGCTAATTGCTGTTGAACAAGTAACCTCCAAATAGCAATGGCAGAACACAATAGATTTTTCTTTTATTGTTGATAAAACAGTTCAATGTGGGTATTCAGTGGGTAATGTTTTGTGTACTGACTCATGAATCTAAGCTCTATCTTGTGACCCTGTCCTGCTCTAGAGCTACATCTGGCTGCATGGGAAGCTAGGAAATGCTTGGCTGGGAGCTCAAGGGGACTTCCCTGGTGGTCCAGTGGCTAAGACGCCACGCTCCCAGTGCAGGGGGCCCAGGTTTGTTTCCTCATCAGGGAAGTAGATCCACATGCCACAACTAAAAATCCCACCTGCCACAGCAAAGATGGGAGATCCTACATGCTGCAACTAAGGCCTGGTGCAGCCAATAAATAAACACGTATTAAAAAGGACTTGGTGACCAACCAGCTGATCCCTTCCACTGCATCTTACTTTAAGATACCTCTTAGATATCCAGGAGAAGATAGTTACCATAAGAGTCTGGCTCCCAGTCTGAGCTTGAGGCACACTTTAGAAGTGAAAGACACGTGGATGGTATTTAAAGTCACACATGGATGGAATAGAATGGGGTCAGGATAGAGATCCCTACTGTTGGGCTCCTCAGCATTTGGAGGTTGGTCAAGCAGGAAGAACTGGCATAGGAAAACAAGGAGGTAAGAGTTCATTACCAATGAGGTCAGAGGGAAACCAGGAGAGAATGACATTACCAAGATGAGAGAGAGGAGGAAGGAGTGGTCAGCTGGCAAATATCGCCAAAAGGTCAAGTAAAGTTTGGAAAGAGAAGTGACATGAATAAGGACAGCTTCAGAGGAGAGATGGGGAAGGAAGGAAGTTTGACTGAAGGTAGATTGAAAAGAGAATTGCAGATGAGGAAGCAGAGATAACAGTGTATAGACAACTCTTTGATAATGTTTGGCTGTGAGGGGAAGTAGGAAAATAAAGGGGCACAGGCTCTTCGTTATAAAAAGAAAAATATGTATGTAAATGTATATAATTTATTATAAAAATGAGGAGAAAATCTGATGCTCTAAGAAATGGTATGACTAAAGAAGGCAATCTTTGGCCAGCCAGGGGTAGATGGAAGAAGTGGAGAGACTGTTTAATATACATATATATAAACAGGAAGGGAGATAAAAAATGAAAATGATATCTTTTACTAGGGAAATAGTACTAGGAAAGCACATCTATCTCCACGCTCCTTTCCTTCCAGGTGGAGAGAGCTCGACTACTGCAACTCCTGGCTCCCCTCTTTGCCCCTGCGCGTGCTCTCCCCAGGGAGGTAGAATGACTTAACCTGGTTGGCGACTCTGGGAAGAATAAACTGAACACAGCTGGCTCAACTTCTCTCTTCTTTCTCTTGGGAAAGAGGAAAAATACATATTTATCAGTCAGGCAAATAAATGTGAGTGACCTCCCATATTTTTATGTGTTTATATATGTAAATATATATTTATATGATCTCTTTGGACTGCTGCAACAAAATACCACAGACTGGTGCCTTACATAAACAACAGAAATTTAGTTCTCACCGTTCTGGAGGCTGGATGTCCAAAATCAGGGTGCCAGCATGGTCGGGGAGGGCTCTCTTCTGGGTCTCAGATTTCTCACTTTATTCTTTCTGCCCTCATGACCTAATCACTTCCCAAAGGCCCCATCACCTAATACCATCAACTTGGAGTGAAAATTTCAACCCGTGAATTTGAGGTTCAGTTCAGTTCAGTCGCTCAGTTGTGTCCGACTGTTTGTGACCCCATGAACTGCAGCACGCCAGGCCTCCCTGTCCATCACCAACTCCCGGAGTTCACCCAAACCCATGTCCATCCAGTAGGTGATGCCATCTCATCCTCTGTCATCCCCTTCTCTTCCTGCCCTCAATCTTTCCCAGCATCAGGGTCTTTTCAAATGAGTCAGCTCTTCGCATCAGGTGGCCAAAGTATTGGAGTTTCAGCTTCAGCATCAGTCCTTCCAATGAACACCCAGGACTGATCTCCTTTAGGATGGACTGGCTGGATCTCCTTGCAGTCCAAGGGACTTTCAAGAGTCTTCTCCAACACCACAATTCAAAAGCATCAATTCTTCAGCGCTTAGCTTTCTTTATAGTCCAACTCTCACATCCATACATGACCAGCGGAAAAACCGTAGCCTTGACTAGATGGACCTTTGTTGGCAAAGCAATGTTTCTGCTTTTTAACATGGTGCCTAGGCTGGTCATAACTTTCCTTCCAAGGAGTAAGTGTCTTTTAATTTCATGGCTGCAATCACCATCTGCAGTGATTTTGGAGCCCAGAAAAATAAAGTCAGCCACTGTTTCCACTGTTTCCCCATCTGTTTGCCATGAAGTGATGGGACCAGATGCCATGATCTTAGTTTTCTGAATGTTGAGCTTTAAGCCAACATTTTCACTCTCCTCTTTCACTTTCATCAAGAGGCTCTTTAGTTCTTCACTTTCTGCCATAAGTAGAAAGTGTCATAAGTAGTGTCATCTGCCTATCTGAGGTAATTGATATTTCTCCCGGCAATCTTGATTCCAGCTTGTGCTTCCTCCAGCCCAGCATTTCTCATGATGTACTCTGCATATAAGTTAAATAAGCAGGGTGAATTTGAGGAGGGTACCCAAATATTCAGATCATAGTATATGTGTGTATGTATATAAATATATATATACAAATATTTATAACTTTGTCTGCTGAAAGGGTAATGACATCCAAGTAGCAAGGAACACAACTAGGACCCAGATCTTGATTACTTTGATTTCTAAATACCGTTCCTGGGCTTTTCTGGTGGTACAGTGGATAAGAATTCACTTGCGAATGCAGGGGACATGGGTTTGATCCCTGATACAGGAAGATTCTGTGCACCATGGAGCAGCTAAGCCCATGCGCCGCAGCTGCTGAACCCCTGATCTAGAGCTGGAGAGCCAGACCTTCTGAGCCCACGCGCTGCATTTAAAGAAGCCCCGGAGCCCTAGAGCCTGCGTTCCACACCCGCTGAGCCCCTGCACCTAGAGTCTGTGCTCTGCAACTAGAGAAAGCCTCTGCCTAGCAACCAAGACCTGGTGCAGCCAAAAAGAAATTAAATACATAAATGCCATTCCCCACAGGGAGAACCCAGGGATTCTTGGGAAAATGGCTGAAAACCAGGGCCGCCTAGAAAATTTTTGTTGTGCTAAAAAGTAAAGATGTGGTAAGAAATTTTGATTTTTAACATAAATAAAGACAGTAATAAGCTACAGTTCATTAAATAAGACTGTGAGCGATACTGATAATATATAGATAATATGTAATATATACTTATATATGTACATAGGAGGCATATGGGAGTTCTCTGTAATATTCTTAAAACTTTTCTGTAAGTTTGGAATTGTTATAAATTTAAAGTTGGAAAAAATGCAACTACCATTATCCTTACCCTGTTAAAAATATTTTTTAAATATAAAATTTATATATGTACATTCAAATAAGTATAACTCCCATCTTATCCCCGCTAACACTTTTCAACATCTATCACACTCTGTAATTCATATATTCATCATGTCATTTGTTATTGTTTGTCTTCCCCCCCCTACTGTTTCTTTAAGAACGCAAGCTCCACTGCTCACTGACACACGCTGGAGGGCCTGGAGCATAGTCTGGCGTGCAGTAGGTGCTCAATACATACCTGTTGAATGAATGAACAGGTTAGGACTCTCTGGGTCTGGTAGGTCATTATGGCTGACTCTCTGTGGGCCTTTCTCCTGGCTTCTCCAGCAGCATCTCTGCTGGCTCTTCTCATGATACAGGTTATGTACATCATTCTCTCAGCCTCTGGTTTTCCTGTGGTGTCTTTGGTCAGCCTTTCAGTAGGCTTCCCACCATCCTTCAAGGAGACCCTTGCTAGTCAGAATTCAGATGGGCTGCAGCTCCCTGTGGTGGCCTCCATGTGGTCCTCAGCAGCACTCGTTCACCATTTACCCTCATCAGGGAGGCAAGCTGGCTTCCAGTGCAATCTGCTCTTTCATCTATTCAACTTATCGTTCTCCACACCAATAAACACACAGCCCTCCCTCCAGGGAACCTCTAATAAGCTCTTAAAGCAGCGTCCTTAAAGGTGCTCCCACCATGCTTGAGGTACACGGGAAGCACCACTCGCTTATACATACCCCTTGGGGTAGGCTGGAACTTCAGTACAGAAGCCTTTCCCTAAGTCCTTTCTGATCTTCAACCCCTCAAACCTTTTTGTACCTTTGACAGGCATTACTCCTTTAATTGGGTTTTGGAAGCCTGCTCACACCTTTCTGCACGATATTCTGTCTTTCTTTTTACTTTGGTATCTCATACATGGTGTCTCAATCAAAACTTCCAGTTTAGCATCTTACTGCACATGTAAATCTATGACCCATCACGGCTTCAAGTTGTGTTGCTACCAAATAAATAACTCATTAGTCAAAAAGCAATTTCAAAATTATTCAGGGTTTTTTTTTTTTGCATTTTTCCTGAATACCACAAAGTGGACTTAAGTTTACAGTGTGACTCTGAAAAGCTTCATTTCCAACTGTGTTTATATTCCTTATATGTCACAGATGTTCACATTCATTCCTCTCTTCCAGATTTCTCCCAAATTCTTCCCCTGGCCTTCTTCCCTTCCCCAGGGATCACTAGCCCCTCCTTTTCCATTTCTGCCATATTTTGCATCCCTAAAAATCCCAAAGAATAACCTAGCCAAGCTCATCCTTGGCTAGAACAGGTGTGATCAGGAATGTTTGGTTGTACATAAATGGTAGCTGGCAAAGATTGTCCAGCTCCTTTTAATTTATTTTTATTTATTTTTTGGCCATGCCATGTGGTCTGTGGGATCTTAGTCCCCCGACCATGGATTAAACTCATGCCCTTGAGAGTGAAAGCACAGCGTCCTGACTACTGGGCCACCAGGGAATTCCCTGTACTTCATTTCTTAATCTCTCTTGTAGGCAGGTGTGGCTGTGTGAGTAATGCAGTGTAAACAAAAGTCGAGGTCTGCTGTTTCCAGACCTGACCCAGAAGACTACTTGCACTTTCCTTTCTCGCTTCTCCTGAGATAGAATGGCAATGACCAGAGTAGCTTTGGATGGTAGAGCTGCTATCAGCCTTGGGCCCTGCGTGATTCTATGAAGAGAGCTGCTTGCCAACCTGGAATAGCTTTCCCAGGATGTTACATGAGTGAGAAATAATGGTTTATTTTGATTAAGCCATTTCACTTTGGTATTCTATTTTATTGCAGCAGTTCAGACTACTCTAAAAATATAGAAATTAGAATTAGGAGGAGGTGCTGCTGTAATAAAAGTCAAAAATATGTAGCACTGACTTAGCAGTTTGGGAGCATGCAGTGAGGGAATGGAGAGCTTTAGATCATTGTTATCTGAGGGAAATGCAGTTGGTACAACACTTTCTGATATAACCAGGAAGGCAGTTACAGGTTTCTCCTGAGCCTGTAGTTATGGAAGAAGCAGTTGGAAAGAGCCAGAATTTTAGGGTGAGTTGGCTGCCACTTGCTCCTTTTAGCAAAGTGTAGATCTACAAACTTTGGAGCCAGATGTGTTTGAGAATTCAGAATTTTTTGAAGTTTAGAAAGTTAGTAGTACATGTATTGTGTAGTATAAAACACCCTAGCAGAGTTGGGGGCAGCACCCCATAATCAAATACATTTCTAGTTCTGCAGTTAGATGTATGATCATTCATGTTAAGCAGGATAAATAAAAACTGTATATAATCTACATCAATTTAGGTCAAGTTTCACCATTATAAAGTTATAGAAATGAGCCATAGAAAACCTTGGTTTTCAGAGTTTTTTTGGTTTCAGAATTGTGAATGAGACATTATGGACTAAATGATAAGAAAGATGGGACTTTGGGATAAGACGGTAGAGCAGGACTTGAGCTCACCTCTGCTCATAAGCTCATCAAAATTACAATTAACTGCTGGATAACCATTGATAAAAAGACTGGAACTTACCAGAAAAGGTATTCTACCCCCAAAGATATATAATAGAGACCACACGAGATGGTAAATAGGGGTGCACTTGTGATATAACCAAATGCCGTACCACCCAGGCGGGCAACCCACAAACTAGAGAATAGTTAAAGTACAGAAGTTCTCCATGGGAGTGAGAGTTCTAAGGACCATGTTAGGCTCTGCAGCCTGGAGGTCCAGCATCAGAAGGAGCCACCAGCACATTTGGTTTTGAAGGTCAGTGGGGCTTGAGCACAGGAGCTCCATAGGACTGGGGGAATAGAGATTCCACTCCTGGAGGGTGCGTATATGGTCTTGTGTGCATCAGGACCTAAGGCAAAAGCAGTGACTTCATAGGAACCTGGGTCAGACCTCCTTCTGTTCTTGGAGGGTCTCCTGAGGAGGCAGAGGGTGACTATCATGTACCCTTGGGACATGGGCACTGATGATGGAGATGTTACGAAGTGTTCATCTGCCTAAGCTATCATGGAAGCAGACATCTTGTGGGACATTAGCACCAAGACCTGGCCCCAGCCATCAGCAGACAGTCTACCTAAAGAATTCTGGAGCCCACAGCCACCTATAGACTTGCTCCTTGACACAGCCCTGCCCACCAGAGGGCCAAGACCCAGCTTCACCCACCAATGGGCAGGCACCAACCTATCACACCAGAAAGCCTGCAGAAGCCTCTGGACCAGAGCCAGATACCAGAAGCAAGAGAACTAGGACCTTACAGCCTGAGTAATGAGTCCACAAACACAGGTCTGAACTTACCCAGATCAGCTGGTCCTTGGCCCTTGGGTGATGAGAGGGGAGTGTATTGCTGAGATAGATAGAACATCCCCATACAGAGGGCCACTTCTTCAAGGTTGGGTAATGTAACTAACCTACCACATACATGAAAATATAACTAGAAATTTAAAGAAAATGAGATGGCAAAAGAATATGTTCCAAATGAAGGAACAAGATAAAACCCGGGAATAATAAGAAATCTACCTAAGAAAAAGTTCAGAATAATGATCATAAAGATGAGCCACAATTTTAGGAGAAGAATAGATGCACAGAGCAAAAATTTACAAGAAGTTTTTTAGCAAAGAATTAGAAAATGTAAAGAACAATCAAATAGAGTTGAACAATATAACTGAAATGATAAACACTAGAAGGAATCAATAGCAGAATAAATGAAGCAGCAAAATGGATCAGTGAGCTGGAAGAGTGGTGGAAATCATTGCCATGGAATAGAATAAAGAAAAAAGGAATAAATAGATATAAAGGCAGTTTAAGAGACCTCTGGAACAACATCAAATGGCCCCAAATTCACATTATACACATCTCAGAAAGAGAAGAAAGAAGGGGCCTAGGAAAGTGTTTGATGAGATAATAGCTGGAAACTTCCCCAACATGGGAAAGGAAACAGTCACCCAAGTCTCACACAGGATTAACAGTGTCCCATACAGAATTAAGCCAAAGAGAAACACACCAAGACACATAGTAATCAAGTTTATAAAAATTAAAGATAGAGAAAACACTAAAAAATAAAAAGAGAAATGCAATGAATAACATACAAGAAAATCCCTATAAAGCTATCAGCTGAGTTTTTCAGTAGAAATTCTGCAGATCAGAAGGCACTGGCATGATATATTTAACGTGATTAAAGGGGAAAACCTTCAATGAAGAAAACTCTAAGAGTAAGGTCTTTCAGATTTGATGGGGAAATAGAAAGTTTTACAGACAAGTAAAAGCAAAAGAATTCAGCATCATCAAATTAACTTTATGACAAATGCTAATGGAAATTTCTAAGCAGAAAAAAAGGCCACAGCTGGAAACAAAAAAAAATTACAAAATGGAAAAGCTCACCAGTAAAGGCAAACCTACATACAGTAAAGGTAGGAAATAAACACTCACAACCTAGTAGAGAGGTTCAGAGGCAAAAGTAGTAGAAACCACCTGTATCCACAGTAAGCAGTAAAGGGACACAAAACAATTAGATGTAAAATATGATATCAGGACCAGTAATCATGTGGGGTTGTTGTTTAGTCACTAAGCCATGTCTGCTGCTGCTGCTGCTGCTGCTGCTGCTGCTGCCAAGTCGCTTCAGTCATGTCCAACTCTGTGTGACCCCATAGACAGCAGCCTACCAGGCTCCCCGTCCCTGGGATTCTCCAGGCAAGAACACTGGAGTGGGTTGCCATTTCCTTCTCCAATGCATGAAAGTGAAAAGTGAAAGTTAAGTCACTCAGTCGTGTCCAACTCTTAGAAACCCCATGGACTGCAGCCTACCCAGGCTCCTTTGTCCACGGGATTTTCCATGCAAGAGTACTTGCATGGAAAAGGAGTGGGTTGCCATTGCCTTCTCCAAGTCATGTCTGACTCTTTGCAAACTCATGGACTACAGCACACCAGGCTTTCCTGTCCTTCACTATCTCCCAGAATTTGCTCAAACTCATGTCGGTTGAGTTGGTGATGCCATCCAAACAACTCATCCTCTGTGGCCCCCTTCTCCTCCTGCCCTCAATCTTTCCCAGCATCAGGGTCTTTTCCAATGAATTGGTTCTTTGCATTAGGTAGGAGTGTACAAATGCAGGATATTTAAAATGCATTTGAAATTTGAAGATCAGCAACTTAAAACAATCATGCGTGTGTGTGTGTTTGTGTGTGTACAAATAGATTGCTATAACCAAACCTCATGGTTTTGCAAACCAAAAATTTATAGTAGATACACATATACTCTCTTGAGAGTCTCTTGGACAGTGAAAAGATCAAGTCCTAAAGGAAATCTCTTGAGAGTCTCTGGGACAGTAAAAAGATCAAATCCTAAAGGAAATCAGCCCTGGATATTCGTTGGAAGGACTGATACTGAAGGTGAAGCTCCAGTACATTGCCCACCTGATATGAACAGCTGACTCACTGGAAAAGATCCTGGTGCTAGGAAACATTGAAGGCGGGAGGAGAAGGGGATGACAGAGGATAAGATGTTTGGATGACATCGCTAACTCAGTGGACATGAATTTGAGCAAACTCTGGGAGACAGATAAGGACAGGGAAGCCTGGCATGCTGCAGTCCATGGGGTCACAAAGAGTCGGACATGACTGAGTGACTAAACAACAACAACAATAACAACAACAACACACACAAAAGGATTTCAAACACTAAAGATTATCATCAAATCAGAAGAGAAGAGAACAAAAGAGGAAAGCGGGGGCGGGGGGGGGAAGACCTAAAGAATCCTAAGCAATTAACAAAATGATAATAGAAACATACATATCAATAATTACCTCAAATGTAAATGGATTCAACGGTCCAGTGAAAATACACAGACAGGATGAATGAATACAAAAGCAAGACCTGTATATTTACTATCTGAGACCTGCTTTAGATCTAGAGACACACACAGAAAGTAAGGGGATGGGATATGGTACTCCACATAACGGAAAACAAAAGAAAGCAGGAGTAGCAATTCTTATACCAGAAAAAAACAGACTTTAGGGTAAAGACGGCTAAAAGAGATAAGAAAGACACTACAAAATGGTCATGAGATTAATCCAAAAAGATGCAAATTGTAACACTGTAACTCATTGTAACTGACTGTAACTCACTGTAACTCATTGTAACACTGTAACACTGTAACTCATTCACTGAGGCCACCATCACTCTGATACCAAACCAGACAAGGATATCACAAAAAAAGAAAATTACAGGCCAATGTCATTGATGAACACAGATACAAAAGTCCTCAACAAAATACTAGGAAACTGAATACAAAATGCATTAAAAGAATCATATACCATGATCAAGGGTGATATATCCCAGGGATCCAAGGATTTTTCAATATCCACAAATCAATCAGTGTGATTCCCTACATTAACAAATTAAAGAATAAAAACCATATGGTCATCTCAATTGATGCAGAAAAGTCTTTTGATAAAATTCCACATCCATTTATGATAAAAACTCTACAGAAAGTAGGCACAGAGGGAACATACCTCAACATAATAAAAGCCATATAAACCAAACCCAAAGCTAACATCATACTCAACAATGAAAAGGTTAAAGCATTTTCTCTGAGATCAGGAACAAGACAAGGGTATTTACTCTCACCACTATTATTCAACATAGTTTTGGAAGTCCTAGCCACAGCAATCAGAGAAGAAAAAGAGATAAGAGGAATTCAGATTGGAAAAGAATAAGTAGATCTCTCGCCATTTTCAGACAACATGATACTATACCTATAAAATCCTAAAGATGCTATAAGAAAACTACTAGAGCTCACCAATGAAATCGGTAAAGTTTCAGGATACAAAATTAATGCACAGAAATTAGTGACATTTCTATACAGTAACAATGAAAGATGAGAAAGAGAAATTAAAGAAACAATCTCATTCGCCAATAAAATACCTAGGAACAAAACTACCTAAGGAGGCAAGAGACCTACCGTTACTCTGAAAACTATAAGAAACTGATGAAAGAAACTGAAGATGACACAAACAGATGAAAAGATATAACATGTTCCTGGATGAGAAGAATCAACATCTTAAAAATGGCTATTTATCCCAAGGTTCAGTCACTCAGTCATGTCTGGTTTTTTGTGACTCCATGGACTGCAGCGCTCCAGGCTTCCCTGTCCTTCACTATCTCCCAGAGATCACTCAAACGCATGACCATTGAGTTGATGATGCCATCCAACTAGCTCATCCTCTGTCATTCCCTTCTCCTCCTGCCTTCAATCTTTCCCAGCATCAGGGTTTTGTCTAATGAGTTGGCTCTTTGCACCAGGTGGCCAAAGTATTAGAGCTTCAGCTTCAGCATCAGTCCTTCCAATGAATATTCAAGGTTGATTTTCTTTAGGATTCACTGGTTTGATCTCCTTGCAGACTGAGGGACTCTCAAGAATCTTCTTCAGCACCACAGTTTGAAAGCATCAATTCTTCAGTGCTCAGCTTTCTTTATTGTCCAACTCTCACATTCATACATGACTACTGGAAAAACCATAGCTTTGACTGCTGCTGCTGCTAAGTCACTTCAGTCATGTCTGACTCTGTGCAGCCCCATAGATGGCAGCCCACCAGGCTTCCCTGTCCCTGGGATTCTCCAGGCAAGAACACTGGAGTGGGTTGCCATTTCCTTCTCCAATGCATGAAAGTGAAAAGTGAAAGTGAAGTCACTCAGTCCTGTCCGACCCTTAGCGACCCCAGGGACTGCAGCCTACCAGGTTCTTCTGTCCATGGGAGTTTCCAGGCAAGAGTACTGGAGTGGGGTGCCATTTCCTTCTCCATAGCTTTGACTGGACAGACCTTTGTCGGCAAAGCTATAGTCATCAAAACAATATGATACTAACATCAAAACAGTTATATAGATCAATGGAACAGGACAGGAAGCACAGAAATAAACCCATGCATTGTGGTCAATTAATCTATGACAAATGAGGCAAAAATATAAATGGAGCAAAGAAAATCTCGTCAGTAACTTCTGGGAAAACTGAACAGCTACATATAAAAGAATAAAATTAGAACACTCTCTTACACCGTATACAAAAGTAAAACACAAGATGAATTAAAGACCTAAACGTAAGACTGGATACTATAAAACTTTTAGAAGAAAACAGACAGAATGCTCTGACATAAATTGAATTAATACATTTTTGATCTTATCTGCTAGAGTAATGGGAATAAAAGCAAAAATAAACAAATGAAATATAAACTTAAAATTGCATAGCAATTTTGCATAGCAAAGGGAATCATAAATAAAATGAAAAGGCAACCTACAGAATGGAAGGAAATATTTTCAAAGGATGTGACAGACAAGGAATTGATTTCCAAAATATATAAACAACTCTACAGTTCAATATCAAAGCAATAAACAATTCAAGAAATTGTTGAAGATCTCAAGGAATGGGCAGAAGATCTAAATAGACATTTCTCTAAAGAAGACATATAGATGGCCAAGAGATACATGAAAAAAATGCTCAATATCAATAATTATTAGAGAAATGCAAATCAGTACCACAAGGAATGATCAATTCACACCAGTCATAATGGCCATTATCAAAAAGTCTACAAATAATAAATGCTGGAGAGGGTATGGAGAAAAGAGAAGCTCCTATGCTGTTGATAGAAATGTGAATTGGTGCAGCCACTATGGAGAACAGTTTCTTAAAAGACTAAAAATATTACCAAACAATCTAATAATATCACTTTTTGGCATACATCCAGAGAAAAATCTATTTAGAAAAGATTATGCACCCTAGTGTTCATAGCAGTACTATTTACAATAGCCAAGACATGGAAGCAACCTGAATGTCCGCCAATAGATGAATGGATAAAGTAGATATAGTTGCACACACAGACACACACACACACACACACACACACACACACACACACACATATATATATATATATATATATATATATATACATACATATGTCTACATATGTATAAGAGGTTATCGCTCAGTCATCAAAAAGAATGAAATAATGGCATTTGTGGCAATATGGATGGACCTAGAGATTATCATTTTAAATGATGTAAGTCAGACAAAGGCAAATATATAATATTGCTTATTGGTGGAATCTAAAAAAGGACACAAATGAACTTATTTACAAAACAGAAATAGATCCATAAATGCAGAAAACAAACTTATGGTTACAAAAAGGGAAAGTGGGGCAGGGATAAATTAGGAGTTTGGGATTAACAGATATATACTACTGCATATAGATAACCAACAAAGACCTACTATATAGCACAGGAAATTATACTCAATATTTTGTAATAGCTGATAAGGGAAAAGAATCTGAAAATAAAATATGTATCTATCTGAATCACTGCGCTGTACACCTGAAACTAACATGACATTGTAAATCAAGTAAACTCAAAGTAAAAAAAAAACTATTTTATAAAACTATTTTATTTTGTAAAAATAAAAACATATATATGTATATAAATAAATAAATATATATATATATATATATATATATATTTTTTTTTTTTTGGACTGCACTGCATGGCATGCAGAATCTTAGTTCCCTGACAAGGGACTGAACTTGCACCTCCTGCAGTGGAAGTGCAGAGTCTTAATCACTGGACCACCAGGGAAGTCCCTATATTTTTAAAAATAAAATTACAAGAGAGAGATGAGTCCAAGCAAGAACTGACCTGTTTTCAAGTAGAAAATGACTAGATAAAGTAGATAGAGCCCAGAAGTGGGGGCATTTCTTAAATGTATCTCAGACTGCAAGAGATCAAACTGTTCTTGTTCAGAGACCCCCTGTTAGGCTTTCTCTGTCAAAAAGAAGCTAGCTCTAAGGTCATTATCCGAATAAGGCTATTGCTTTCCTGCTATGCCTTTGTTTCAGAGGGACTTAAAAAAAATCTTTTCATAGCTGCATGTCTATATTCATCTCTCAATATAAATATTTTTGTTTGTACAAGAAGGGTTCTACTAAATTTATGTTATTTGTTTTGCTTTTTTTTTTAACATAATACAAAAACATCAGAAATCTTTTCATATCAGCACTGAGAACACATTTTCTTTAAATTGTGGCATTTTTAATGCAGCAGTTGAATGCACTTATACTTTGTTTAACCAGCCCATTATGGTAGACAATTTCATTGGTTCCATTATTTTTCCTCTATTTTGTGAAAAAGGCTGCAGTGAATATTCTTGAAAAGTTGAAAAGATACTCTGGCATATTTTGCCAGTAAATCCTTAGGGTAAGCACCTAGAGGTGGGATTGTAGGGTTAATGAGTCTGTACATTTTAAATATTGAAATCAACTGTCAAAAGTTTTCTCCAGGAGGTGTCGACAAATTTACCCTTCAACAACATTTCAGGACAATGTATGAGAATGACTGTATTTCATGTTCAACAACTCCAGAGGGAGTTATGGGTGTTCACAACCTCCATGGATCCATGAAGCCTTCCTGCCAGTCTCATGGGAGAAATACTGTATTCCATCATCTTGGTTCTCATTTCTTTGCCTTTGTGTAAGGCTGAAGATCCCATCTATACTTTTATTTATTTTTTAACTTCTTGTAAAATCCTTTGTTTATTTATCTGTTTAGCTTTTGTTATTTGAATTTATTTTCTCTACTTGTATAACTTTTTACACAAATTAAGGATATCTGTTGTTTATTTTCCTGTACTTCAAATATCTTTCCCCAATTTTTTAATGAGTTTTAGGATTTATTTATTAATGTATTTATTTATTTATCAAGGAGAAATTTATAAATTTGGTATGGTTAAATTTATCAAACTTTTGCCTTATGTCTCAGTGCCTTGATATCTTTCTTGGAAAGGTCTTTTCCCACTCCAGAACCTATTGTAAATTCATTCATGCTTTATGTAGGAATTGTACAGATTTATTTTATGTAAAATCTTTGATACATCTGTAATCAATTTTGTTATAAACAGTGACATATGAATCCACCTTATTTTTCCTAATATTCTTCAATTCCCCCAATACTATTTTATTTACCCCATTGACTAGATTGCATATAAATTCACTGATCAGAAATGATATCTTTATTATGAACAAAAACACTATGCATATTTAGGTCTCTTTCTGGATTCTCTCTTCTGTTCCACTGATATCTTTTTTTTTTAGTTTAATTTAAATTTTTAACTTTACAATATTGTATTGGTTTTGCCATATATCAACATGAATCCGCCACAGGTATATACGTGTTCCCTATCCTGAACCCTCCTCCCTCCTCCCTCCCTGTACCATCCCTCTGTGTCATCCCAGTGCAGTAGCCCCAAGCATCCAATATCGTGCATTGAACCTGGACTGGCGACTCATTTCATATATGATATTATACATGTTTCAATGCCATTCTCCCAAATCATCCCACCCCCTCCCTCTCCCACAGAGTCCAAAAGACTGTTCTATACATCTGTGTCTCTTTTGCTGTCTTGTATACAGGGTTATTGTTACCATCTTTCTAAATTCCATATGTATACGTTAGTATACTGTATTGGTGTTTTTCTTTCTGGCTTACTTCACTCTGTATAATAGGCTCCAGTTTCATCCACCTCATTAGAACTGATTCATATGTATTCTTTTTAATGGCTGAGTAATACTCCATTGTGTATGTGTACCATAGCTTTCTTATCCATTCATCTGCTGATGGACATCTAGGTTGCTTCCATGTCCTGGATATTATAAACAGTGCTGCAATGAACACTGGGGTACACGTGTCTCTTTCATTTCTGGTTTCCTCTGTGTGTATGCCCAGCAGTGGGATTGCTGGGTCATAAGGCAGTTCTATTTCCAGTTTTTTAAGGAATCTCCACACTGTTCTCCATAGTGGCTGTACTAGTTTGCATTCCCACCAACAGTGTAAAAGGGTTCCCTTTTCTCTATACCCTCTACAGCATTTATAGCTTGTAGACTTTTGGATCGCAGCCATTCTGACTGGCGTGAAATGGTACTTCATAGTGGTTTTGATTTGCATTTCTCTGATAATGAGTGATGCTGAGCATCTTTTCATGTGTTTGTTAGCTATCTGTATGTCTTCTTTGGAGAAATGTCTATTTAGTTGTTTGACCCATTTTTTGATTGGTTTGTTTATTTTTCTGGCATTGAGCTGTAGGAGTTGCTTGTATATTTTTGAGATTAGTTGTTTGTCAGTTGCTTCATTTGTTATTATTTTCTCTCATTCTGAGGGCTGTCTTTTCACCTTGCTTATAGTTTCCTTTGTTGTGCAGAAGCTTTTAAGTTTAATTAGGTTCCATTTGTTTATTTTTGCTTTTATTTCCAGTATTCTGGGAGGTGTGTCATAGAGGATCCTGCTGTGATGTATGTTGGAGAGTGTTTTGCCTATGTTCTTCTCTAGGAGTTTTATAGTTTCTGGTCTTACATTTAGAACTTTAATCCATTTTGAGTTTATTTTTGTGTATGGTGTTAGAAAGTGTTCTAGTTTCATTCTTTTACAAGTGGTTGACCAGTTTTCCCAGCACCACTTGTTAAAGAGATTGTCTTTAATCCATTGTATATTCTTGCCTCCTTTGTCAAAGATAAGGTGTCCATATGTGCATGGATTTATCTCTGGGCTTTCTATTTTGTTCCATTGATCTATATTTCTGTCTTTGTGCCAGTACCATACTGTCTTGATGACTGTGGCTTTGTAGTAGAGCCTGAAGTCAGGCAGGTTGATTCCTCCAGTTCCATTCTTTTTCTCAAGATTGCTTTGGCTATTCGAGGTTTTTTGTATTTCCATACAAATTGTGAAATTATTTGTTCTAGCTCTGTGAAGAATACTGTTGGTAGCTTGATAGGGATTGCATTGAATCTATAAATTGCTTTGGGTAGTATACTCATTTTCACTATATTGATTCTTCCAATCCATGAACATGGTATATTTCTCCATCTGTTAGTGTCCTCTTTGATTTCTTTCACCAGTGTTTTATAGTTTTCTGTATATAGGTCTTTAGTTTCTTTAGGTAGATATATTCCTAAGTATTTTATTCTTTTCATTGCAATGGTGAATGGAATTGTTTCCTTAATTTCTCTTTCTATTTTCTCATTATTAGTGTATAGGAATGCAAGGGATTTCTGTGTGTTGATTTTATATCCTGCAACTTTACTATATTCATTGATTAGTTCTAGTAATTTTCTGGTGGAGTCTTTAGGGTTTTCTATGTAGAGGATCATGTCATCTGCAAACAGTGAGAGTTTTACTTCTCCTTTTCCAATTTGGATTCCTTTTATTTCTTTTTCTGCTCTGATTGCTGTGGCCAAAGCTTCCAAAACTATGTTGAATAGTAGTGGTGAAAGTGGGCACCCTTGTCTTGTTCCTGACTTTAGGGGAAACGCTTTCAATTTTTCACCATTGAGGATAATGTTTGTTGTGGGTTTGTCGTATATAGCTTTTAATATGTTGAGGTATGTTCCTTCTATTCCTGCTTTCTGGAGAGTTTTTATCATAAATGGATGTTGAATTTTGTCAAAGGCTTTCTCTGCATATATTGAGATAATCATATGGTTTTTATTTTTCAATTTGTTAATGTGGTGTATTGCATTGATTGATTTGTGGATATTGAAGAATCCTTGCATCCCTGGGATAAAGCCCACTTGGTCATGGTGTATGATCTTTTTAATGTGTTGTTGGATTCTGATTGCTAGAATTTTGTTAAGGATTTTTGCATCTATGTTCATCCCACTGATATCTTTTAAACAATTTTAAGCATGGGATCACTACTTAGACTTAAAAAAATTTATCTTTTTGATTGGTGCAATTAATATGATTAATAGAGTTGGGGATGAAGACTTGGCTGCTGAATGGTTGTAGCAATACTGAAGAACTAACCAGCATGGCCAGGATGGCTTAGGCTGAGGATTTTACCTTTGTGGTTGCTGTGTTGGGAGGGACTGGGGCCAAAGGCTCAGCCAGCATGGTTGGGGCTGCCAATGCCAGGGCCAAGAAGACAGCCCGAATGGTCACAAGATTGCTTACACACTTGGGAACTGACTGAAGAGCAAATGTGTTGGGAATAATGCAATCCAAGTTTCTCATAATCTGAGAAAGACATTACAATTATGGAAAAGCAGAGGTTGGAAAAACTCTGTGGTGTTAGTTTGGAATTGGAAATATTGGTGTGAACTCATTGTTTTGAATATGAACAAGTAGAATGATATAAATATAGATTTATATGTTATAGATGTATATTCATATATTTCTGGCTCTATTTCCTGTAAGGAACTAAAAGCAATAATATTCCAGTAACAATGACTATAATTAGTGCCCAGATCTTGGTTTCTAAATACTTTTTTTCCACTAAAAGTAATGATCCTTGGATAAATGGTTGATTCTGGATGTGGGGGGAAAAGTATAAGATGAGCCTTGAAGATCATTTTTGTGCCTGACAGTTAAAGTTGCTCAAAGAATAATAAGTAAAATGCCATAGAGACATAAGAATCAGCTTAAAAACATGTTCCTTTGGTTAAATCTGGGACAAATCAAGCATCAAAACATAATAATAATAACAAATGCAGTCCTCCCAATAAAATAGAAATCCATGAGTCCTCACTGTTATAAATAAATGCATAAATAAAGAAAAATAATTGGGGGAGAAAGGAAAATTGTGCTTTAGAGTAAGATGCCAACTTATAAATGTAGAGGGAATGATGACTTGTTAATAGAAACATTTTGCAATCACTGTAGTAATATTGTCACCCTGTTTATTTAACTTCTATGTAGAGTATATTATGCGAAAGGCTGAGTGCTAAAGAATTGATGCTTTTGAATTATGGTGCTGGAGGAGACTCTTGAGAGTGCCTTGGACAGCAAGGAGATCAAACCAATCAGTTGTAAAGGAAATCTACCCTGATATTCATTGAAAGGACTATTGCTAAAGCTGAAGCTCCAATACTATGGACACCTGGTGTGAAGAGTCAACTCACTGGAAAAGACCCTGATGCTGGGAAAGATTGGAGGCAAAAGGAGAAGAGTGTGGTAGAGGATAAGATGGTTAGACAGCATCACCTACTAAACAATTTTGAGTGAACTCCGGGAGATAGTGAAGGATAGGGAAGCCTGGTGTGCTGTGGTTCATGGGGTCTCAAAGAGCAGATACGACTTAGCAACTGAACAATAACAACAAGAAAGTAACTGGCTTGCTCTCTTTAGAAATGTCAAGGTCATGAACGTTGGGAAGGTTTGAAGAACTTGAGATCAAAGAGACATGACAATTAAATATTGTATATGATCTTGGATGAGATCCTGAACCTATAATAGGTATTATTGGGATAATTGACAACATTTGAATGTGATCTGTGGATTAGATTCAAATGAGCCCTTTAAAAGGTGAAACACCATCGAGACATTTTCCTGTTAGCCTGGAAGAAGATAAACAGCCATGTGGTGAACTGTTAATGGAGGGGCCAAATGGCTAAAACCCAAGGAAGACTTGGAGTCGAGGGTGACCCCCAGCTGACAGTCAACAACAACCTCAGCCTTACAACAGAAAGGAACTGAATTCTGCCAAAACCGAGATAAACTTGGAAGAGGATCCAAAGCTCCAGATGGGACCATAGCAGGACACCTTGGTTCAGCCTCATGAGACCCAGAACAGAGAACCAAGCTATGTTGTGCCAGACTTCTAACCTACGGGAACTATGAGACTGTAAATGCAAGTTGTTTTAAGCTGCTAAATTTGCGGTAATTTGTTATACAGCAATGGAAAACAAATACAGACACTCAGAATGCAATTGAACTGCTGGGAAAGTTTCTTGATGAATGGGAAAACTGTCAACCCTCTGAAACCTGGGAAAAATGCTACTAGATTACTTGTGTGGTTTGAAGTTTCTGCTGAAGCTAAATTGGAAAGGAACACTTTGCATACAGATAATGTACAACATAGAAAGTTAGCAACTAGTATGTTAGAGCTGTTATCCTGGGGAGGAGGTTTGATTTTTATTAAAAAATAGTAGTTGCCATATAAAACTCCTAGAAGAGAACATAGGCAAAACATTCTCGACATAAATTGTACCAGTGGTTCAGGTCAGTCTCTGAAGGCAATTGAAATAAAAGCAAATAATTTAAATGGGATATAATCAAACTTATAAGCTTTTGTACAACAAGGGAAACCATAAACAAAATGAAAAGACAACTCACAGATTGGGAGAAAATTTTTGCAAATGATGTGACTGACAAGTGCTTAATTTCCAAAATATGGTAACAGCTTATAAAACTGAAAAACGATGACAACAACAACAATAACAACAAACCCAGTTGAAAAAATCAGCAGACCTAAATAGACATTTCTCCAAAGAAAACATACAGATGACCAACAGGCACATGAAAAGATGCTCAACGTTGCTAATTATAAGAGAAATGTAAATCAAACTGCAGTGAGGTACCACCTCACACTGGTCAGAATGGCCATCATGAAAAAGTCTACAAATAAAAATGGTCAGTATTATGAGTTGACCTGTGTGCCCACCCCACACCACCCTCATTTCTATGCTGAAGTTCTAATCTGTAATGTGACTATATTTGGAGATAAGGTATTAAGAGCAATAACTAAGGTTCAAGGAAGTGCTGAGGGTGGAGGTGTGATCCTTAGAAAAAGAGGAAGAGAGACCACAGATCTCCCTTTCCCCATGCACTTGTGGTGAAGAGGCCATGTGGAGGCCTGGTGAGAAGGTGACTGTCTATAGAACCAGGAAGAGAGCCCCCACCAGAAACTAACCCTGACAATACCTTGGTCTCAGACTTCTCGCCTCCAGTATTGTGAGAAAATAAATTTCTGTTCTTTAAGTCACTCAGTCCATGATGTTTTCTTAAAAGCAGCCCTCGCCAACTAATACAGTAGCTGGCTCATTAGTCAGTCTTATCTAAATAAAGTGGAATCAAGGTATGAGGATCCAGTTTTCAGCAGCTATATTGATAGTGGCCCAGGTTCTGAATGGAGAAGGAACTGGTTTGATTTTATTACTCACTCAAAAATGAGTCACCACCAATAGCTCAGTTTTCTGAAAAGTTGAATGCCTTTAAGTACTGAAATTTTAATCATTTCTATTTTTTCCTGTGATGGCGATTGCTACATTTCTCAACAATAACCTTATACCATTTTAAAAACTGATCTTTACACCTTGCCATTCTATGATGAGCAAAGTTTTATTTCACCTCCATTAATTACAATTTCTCCACCCTTTGAAAGGGTCCTACCACTAGTCTCAGTTGCTCAAAACGTATATTTAAACCTCTGCTTCATTTTCCATAAACAAGAGATAGTATTTAATTTTACACTTTGGATCTTGGTAATTCCACTACTTTTTGCCTCTCTTTACCTCATTTTCACTCCCTTTCTTTTGATAGCTATTGATCTATTTTGACAATATTCAGATTAATAGCATTTATACTTTGTTCTGAAACTATGGTTAATTTCCCCATAATTTGTCTATTCTATAATTTGAAAGCCAATAGTCAGTGTTAATATTATTATGATGGTATAAATATCATCATAGAATAATAGAATGCTGTATTTATGATAGAATCAAATATTGTGTTGGGCGTCTCTCTTTATTTTGTGTCATGTTCCCTGTACCTCTCAGTGGATAATGATGCTAAACAGAAATATGATAAATATAAGTTAATGTTCCTTTGTAACTCTGGATCATAACTGTGAACTCCAAAAAATTTGCTTGCCATATGCTAGTGGTGTCCTTAGGGTTTAATGAGGTATACAAGATGGTTTTCTCCTAATATTATCATTTATTGAATAACCACTAAATGTCATGCATTCTGATGTACAATATTTTTATCTTATAACAACCCTGTATTACTCATATTTTTGCAGATGAGAAAGAACAAGATATTACCTGGAAAGACTGGATTTGAATAAAAGACTGATACCACATTGGGTTAATTTCCCACATTGAGCATGAATTCTGCATCTTGAGATTTGCCTCTATTTCAGGGAAACTGGGGTTGGTGGTCACCCTATAAATCGACTATTTCCTAGAAATTTAAAAAATTATTAGAAACAACACAATAAGAATAATTATCATTTCCATGGCTTGGAATTCATTGTTGTTCTGCTAGCCAGTTATTTCATTTGCTAGTATGTCATTTAAATTGGGAGCTCTTACCAAAGCCTGGACTGAGGTGAAAACCGTGTACATCTGCAGTGCTGAATGCCGCTTATACTTCAATATATTAAAGGATATTTTTCTCAGTTGGTTTTTATTGGATGGTAATTTTTCTATATGTTGCATGCATCAGGAGCCTTCCTTTGCTGCTTCCCCCTCATATTCTGCCTCTACCGTAGAGCACCCTCAGAACTCAGACCTTGAACCTCTTTTCTCTGTACACTTGTATGGTGATTCATTTACTCCCATGACATTAAATGTTATCCATTTGAGCTCATTACTCCTAAATACATATTGTCAATGCAGATTTTCCCTGGAACTCTCAATGTAGATACTCAATTACCTATTGGATATCTCCTTTTAGATGTGAAATAGCTCAAATTTAAAATGTCTAAAGTGAATTCCTCCAGTTTTCTGGAAAACTTACTTCTCCCACAACCTTCTATATTTATTCCAAAAATGACAACTCTATCCTTCTAGTTGCTCAGGCCAACTTTAGAGCCACCCTTGACTCTTATTTCAATCTCTGACCCTAAATGAAATCAGGCGAATCCTCCAAGACACATCCAGAATCGAACCACCTCTCAGCACCTTCACTCTAACATCATGTCCAAGCCATGTCTTTCTCGGATTATCGCTGTAGCCTCTTAATGGTATCCTCAGTTCTGTTTTTGCCCATCTATAATCTATGCTCAATGGAAATCCAGAGCTATTCTTTTACAAAACCTGTTGTGTCACTCCACTGCTGAAACTCCACAATTTTTTTTTCCATCCCACCCAGAGGATGACTTCACATTATGTGTCACATCATCACCCATCACTGTCCTGCCTTCATCTCTAGTCTCTCTGACCTCCTTGCTTCTTGAAAACTCCAGATATGCTCTTTGTGATTCCTCTTTCCTGCAAAGCTTATCCCCAGTTATCTGAAAGTAGGATCCCCCATATAACATGCAGGGCCAATATAATGAAAATCTGGGATTTCTTGTTAAAAACTGTTTTGTTGTTCAGTCGCTCAGTTATGTCTGACTCTTTGCGACCCCATGAACTGCAGCATGCCAGGCTTCCCTGTCCATCATCATCTCCCAGCGTTTGCTCAAACTCATGTCCATTGAGTCAGTGATGTCACTCAATCATCTCACCCTCTGTCATCCCCTTCTCCTCCTGCCTTCAATCTTTCCCAGCATCAAGGTCTTTTCCAATGAGTTGGCTCTTTGCATCAGGTGGCCAAAGTATTGGAGTTTCAGCTTCAACATCAGGCCCTCCAGTAAACATTTAGTGTTGATTTCCTTCAGGATTGACTAATTTGATCTTTTTGTTGTCCAAGGGAATCTCAAGTCTTCTCCAGCACCACAGTTTGAAAGCATCAGTTCTTTGATGCTCAGCCTTCTTTATGGCCCAACTCTCACATCCATACATGACTACTGGGAAAACCATAGCTTTGACTAGATGGACCTTTGTTGGCAAAGTAATGTATCTGCTTTTTAATATGCTGTCTAGATTGGTCATAAACTTTTCTTTCAAGGAGCAAGCATCTTTTAATTTCATGTGTGCAGTCATCATATGCAATGATTTTGGAGCCCAAGAAAATAAAGTCTGTTACTGTTTCCATTGTTTCCCCATCTGTTTGCCATGAAGTGAAAGGTCTGTCTAGTCAAGGCTATGGTTTTTCCAGTGGTCATGTATGGACGTCAGAGTTGGACTGTGAAGAAAGCTGAATGCTAAAGAATTGATGCTTTTGAACTGTGGTGTTGAAGAAGACTCTTGAAAGTCCCTTGGACTGCAAGGAGATCCAACCAGTCCATCCTAAAGGAGATCAGTCCTAGGTATTCATTGGAAGGACTGATGCTAAAGCTGAAACTCCAATACTTTGACCACCTCATGCAAAGAGTTGACTCATTGGAAAAGACCCTGATGCTGGGAGGGATTGGGGGCAGGGGGAGAAGGGGACAACAGAGGATGAGATGGCTGGATGGCATCACCGACTCGATGGACATGAGTTTGAGTGAACTCCGGGAGTTGGTGATGGACAGGGAGGCCTGGCATGCTGTGATTCATGGGGTCACAAAGAGTTGGACACGACTGAGCAACTGAACTGAGCTGAACTGAACTGATGGGACCAGATGCCATGATCTTAGTGTTTTGAATGTTGAGTTTTAAGCAGTGTTTTCACTTTCTTTTTATTAAGGGTTTCAAAACCCTTAATAGGTAGTTAGTGTGTCAAAACAAGTATGGGCCCTTCTGAGCATGTGACCCTGTGTGAAAGTCTGAAAATCTGCCCAATCCCACAGTCATCTTCTCATTGAATTCTTCTCTGACCACCGTATTTAAAATGTCATTACATGACCCCCACCTGAACTCCTTATTTGTCCTCTACAATTTCCTTTTTCTCTTTAGCACTTCTCACTCTTTGATACTTTATAATTTACTTACTTTTATTTTACATTTTCTGACCTCTCCTTGCTTTAGAATATATGAGAGCGGGGGTTTTGTTTTGGTCAGTCCTGTATACTTAGCACTTAGAACAGTGCCTGGCACATAACAGGCACTCAAATACTTGTTGAAAGAAAGGATGAATAAATACATTGATTTTGTAGCCTCATGGTGGAAATAGTTAAGCTTTTAAATCCATCCTTTAGAGGGAACATTCTGTGAACTTGCAATTGTATAAAAATTGCACAAGTTGCTTTCATTGACTTCATTTTAACCCCAGAGCATGCTTGGAGTTAGAACAGAACCCACAGAATAATTGGGCCATCTTGCATTCCCAGAATTTAGCCTCTCCATGTGTGTTTTTCCTCATGCAATCCTGCCTCCCCTTAAAAGGTTCTAAAAAAAATTTTTTTTTAATTCTTTGCTCTTTTCCTTTTTAAAAGAAACTTTATAGATAATAATATGGTTTAGAATTCAAGATACTCAAAAATGGAGAGTTTTGTCTTTTCTTGTCCCATCACCTAGTTCCTTTCCTCAGAAAAAATAGACACTATCTTTCAATTCTTTGTGAACTTTCCCAGAGATATTCTATGCAGAGAACGTACTATTAACAGTAAATGAGTGTGATGTACGCATATGCTCCTTTTTTTCCCTCCAAAAATAACTTGATAATAGCTTATGAGAATGGGGCTATGCTATCTCAGTTTTGACTGAGGTTTTAGGACTCTGGGTTTCAAATACTCCCAAGTTTTTCAAGGAGAGGCCAGGGACCTTTGTAGTACTTGGAGAAGTACTGAAAACTGGTGTTGCAAGCCCTGAACCTTCACCACTTAGGGTGTGACTCTTTCCTAGCAAAGGCCGAGGTGGAGTCTGAAGTTGATTCAGAGAGCTGTTGCCTCGAGTTTTGCAAGAGTCACACTGTATTCCCACAGGAAAGCATGCTTCCCCTTCACCTGCAGCCTAGGACTAAAATTGATTCTCAACTGTGGGGATTTTTCTCCACAGGGAATATCGGCAATGTCTGGAGACATTTTGGATGGTCATGACAGGAGGGATGCTGCTGGTATTTGGAGGCCAGAGATTCTGTTGAACATGCTGCAATGCAGAGGATAGTCCCCCACACCATGCAAAAAATGTGTAGCCTCAAATGTCAGTAGTGTCGAGATTGAGGAACACCAGCCTAAGGATAGGGTCTTCTTCAGGACCACTCAAGAACTAGTTAAATGTCTCTTACAATTATGGACACAGGGAACCGATGTCTGGCCCACGTTGAGAGGCTAAGACTGGCTGACTATGCTAATGGTGGAGAGGTGAGCTTGCTGAATGGGGGGCAGCCTGCACTCCCAGAGGATTTGATAAGAGGACGCTTGAGTGATTCTTGTAAACCGGAATCATAATTGTGAGAGCGAGAGCAGGAAGCACTACAAGGAGAGAAGAGGTGAGCTCACAGAGTGAAGCTGGAGGGATACTGCCAGAAGCTCTGGAATGAAGAAGCACTCATAAGCAATAAACTATGCCAGGGACCTGCAGGGTAGATACCTCCAGTCAGTGGAAGGTATGGTGAGTGAGTTATCACTGAAAAACTTCCCAGAATGCTTCAGGAGAAAATGCATTTGTATCAAACAACTGGAAAACCCAGCGACCTTATGACAGTGGAAACAGTATTAGTTAAGATCTTGGCTGACACTGCAATGGCACAGAAAATAATATCCAGAGCTCACAAGATCCTACTTGATTTGGCCTCTTCTGACTCTCTCACTTCATCTTTTATAATTTTTCTCAAGCCACAGTGGACATCAGACAATTTCTCAAACACACTGATATTGCTCTGACCTCAGAGCCTTTGCTTTCCTCACTACTTGGCATGTACTTTCCCAATATCCTTGCCTCACTGTTTTCTTTCTTCACTTGAGTCTCTGCCCAAATTTTACCATCTCAGAAAGGTCTTTCCTGACCAACCCATCTAAAATAGACAAGTTGCTTGCTATATGTCTCTTCAATGAACTTAATACCTATAACTTTTTATTATAACTAGCTATGCTTACTCCTTGGAAGAAAAGTTATGACCAACCTAGATAGCATATTGAAAAGCAAAACATTACTTTGCCAACAAAGGTCCATCTAGTCAAGGCTATGGTTTTTCCAGTGGTCATGTATGGATGTGAGAGATGGACTGTGAAGAAGGCTGAGCACCAAAGAATTGATGCTTTTGAACTGTGGTGTTGGAGAAGACTCTTGAGAGTCCCTTGGACTGCAAGGAGATCCAACCAGTCCATTCTAAAGGAGATCAGCCCTGGGATTTCTTTGGAAGGAATGATGTTAAAGCTGAAACTCCAATACTTTGGCCACCTCATGTGAAGAGTTGACTCATTGGAAAAGACTCTGATGCTGGGAGGGATTGAGGGCAGGAGGAGAAGGGGACGACAGAGGATGAGATGGCTGGATGGTGTCACTGACTCGATGGATGTGAGTCTGAGTGAACTCTGGGAGTTGGTGATGGACAGGGAGGCCTGGTGTGCTGTGATTCATGGGGTCGCAAAGAGCCAGACACGAATGAGCGACTGAACTGAACTGAACTGAATGTTTCTCTTCACAGAACTTAATACCTATAATTTTTTATTAGTAATCACATGATTGTTTCTCTCCTCCATTATAATACAATATTCTTTCAGGGAAACTCTTCATATTTATGTTCCCAGGCTCTGGGGTCATTTCAGCATTTGGTAGATGTCCAATAAACGTTTGTGTAAGTGAATAAATGTTTGTAGGTAAGTGAATGAATGAATGAGCAATGTGGTTCTGATTTGCTGGGCTGTTAGATTTGGCTTCAGGTTTGTGAGTGACTGAAGTCTTAGCTCTGCCTGAAAGCAGAGTGCCTTCCCTAACTCTGAGCCTGCCATATTCTCTGACACATTCTCACCTATCAAATGGACCTTGAAGCAAAAGACACCCATGCAGATGGTAGTGGGACCAGTTGACCCCCCTCACACAGCCTTTCAGATAAAAAGCTCACTAGAACATTTGCTGAAGTCACCTCTCTCTGTAAATGAAGTGAGTAATGACTCCAGTGTCCTTTTATTTTTTAAAGTCAAGTATGTCTGTGCTTTATTTGTATTGTCATTTAAGAAAGAGATATATGAATATTTAAAAATTAAAAATAGGAATTTATGGTTGAAATGTTGAGAAAATGAAATAAGGGGTAAAATGGAATAAGATCATCCTTAATTCTATTACTAGGCATTATTAATTTTAACATTTTGTGTACATTCTTATCATCTTTTGCCTATATATATATATAAATATTTTAATATGTGTGCCTTTCCCAGCTTAGTTGTGTCTGACTCTTTGTGACACTATAGACTGTAGCCCACAGGTTTCCACCGTCCGTGGGATTTTCCAAGCAAGAATACAGGAGTGGGTTGCCATTTTCTACTCCAGGGGATATTCTAGGTTCAGGGTCGGACACGCATCTCCTTATTGGCAGGTGGATTCTTTTCAACTGAGCCACTTGGGAAGCCCACTTCAATATGGCTTCATGTTAAAAAATAAATCAAAATGTCATATACTAAAAAATAATTCTACATATTTTATGGCTGTTTCCATATAAAGTTTCCTATAATTCCCTCCCAAACTCCCCAAATCTATATACATGCATTTTATTTATCATTTATATATCTTAATCATCATTTCTGCATCTATGTAACTATGAGTTAATTTATCTATTATTATATACCTCTATATCATACTTCTGTGTACCTCTCTTCCTGTCTATATGTAATTCTTGTATGTAATCTAGGTATCTATGTATCCATTCACCTAGCAATCTATTGTCTATGATCTATCTATGTACAGCTCTCTCTCTCTCCCTGTGCAATCATCTAGGTATCTATTTAGGTATCTTGGGATCAATGTATCTATCTTTCTTTCTATTTATGCATCTGTCATATGTCTATGTTGTATTTATCTACCAACGATTTATTTCTCAATCTACCATCTTTGTTTTAATCTATATATCTACCTATGTATCTATTCATCTATTTATATATGAGTGTATACACTTAGGCATGCATGCATCCATGTATCTATCATTTATGTATCTTTAACTTTAATTTACACAAAATACTTCTGGTTTTGAAAAATTTGGCACTTTGTTTCTTTCACGTAATATCTCAGAGACCTTCAGTTGAGTTCAGTTCGGTTGCTCAGTCGTGTCAGACTCTTTGTGACTCTTTGTGAATGTTGAGTTTTAAGTCAACTTTTTCACTCTCCTCTTTCACTTTCCTCATAAAGAGGCTCTTTAGTTCTTCTTTGCTTTCTGCCATAAGGGTGGTGTCATCTGCATGTCTGAGGTTATTGATACTTCTCCCTGCAATCTTGATTCCAGCTTGTGCTTGATCCAGCCCAGCGTTTCTCAGGATGTACTCTGCATAGAAGTTAAATAAGCAGGGTGACAATATACGGCCTTGATGTACTCCTTTCCTGATTTGAAACCAGTCTGTTGTTCCATGTCCAGTTCTAACTGTTGCTTCCTGACCTGCATACAAATTTCTCAAGAGGCAGGTCAGGTGGTCTGGTATTCCCATCTCTTTCAGAATTCTCCACAGTTTGTTGTGCTCCACAAGTCAGAGGCTTTGGCATAGTCAATAAAGCAGAAGTAGATGTTTTTCTGGAACTCTCTTGTTTTTTCAATGATCCAGCGGATGTTGGCAATTTGGTCTCTGGTTCCTCTGCCTTTTCTAAATCCAGATTGAACATCTGGAAGTTTGCGGTTCACATATTGCTAAAGCCTGGCTTGGAGAATTTTGAGCATTACTTTACTAGTGTGTGAGATGAGTGCAATTGTGTGATAGTTTGAGCATTCTTTGGCATTGCCTTTCTTTGAGATTGGAATGAAAACTGACCTTTTCAAGTCCTGTGGCCACTGCTGAATTTTCCCAATTTGCTGGCATATTGAGTGCAGCACTTTAACAGCATCATCTTTTAGGGTTTGAAATAGCTCAACTGGAATTCCATCACTTCCACTAGCTTTGTTTGTAGTGATGCTTTCTAAGGCCCACTTGACTTCACATTCCAGGATGTCTGGCTCTAGGTGAGTGATCACACCATTGTGATTATCTGGGTCCTGAAGATCTTTTTTGTATAGTTCTTCTATGTATTCTTGTCACCTCTTCTTAATATCTTCTGCTTCTGAACAGCATAATAAGATGGCAATAAGAACATAGAGACGTTATACAGGAATATTTCAAGAGCTATCTCATGCTGCTAAACTGAAAAAAAAAAAAAAAAACGAGGATAGTTTAAGAGACTTCTGGGACAACAACAAGCACACTAATATTCACATTACAGGGGTCCTGGAAAGAGAAGAGAGATAAAGACTTGAGAAAATATTTGAAGAGAAAAATAGCTGAAAACCTCCCTAACTTGGTAAATTAAATAGTAACACAAGTCCAGGAGGTTCAGAGTTCCATACAGGATTAACCCAAAGAGAAATACACGAAGATAATTGTAATCAATATGACAAAAATTAAAGATAAAGAGAGAACAGTAAAATCAGCAAGGGAAAAGCAACAAATAACATACAATGGAATTCCCACAAGGCTATCAGCTGATTTTTCAGCAGAAACTCTGCAAGCCATAAGGGAGTAGCATGATATATATAAAGTGATAAAAAAGGAAAAAGCTACAACCAAGAATATTTTACCTAGTAAGACTCTCATACAGTTTTGATGAAAGAATCAAAAGCTTTATGGACAAGCAAAATCTACAAGAATTCAGCATTACCAAACCAGCTTTACAAGAAATACTAAAAGGAACTTCTCTAGGCTGAAAATAAAAGGCCACAAATAGAGAAAAAAAAAATTAAGAAATGGAAAAGCTCACCAGTAAAGACAAACAAATAGTAAATGTAGGAAAACACACACACACAAACCAATAAGGAGGTTCAAATAAAAAAGTAGCAAAATCATCTGTATACAAAATAAGCAGTTAAGGGATACAAAAAATAGTTATATATGAAATATATCAAAACCAGTAACTATGAGGAGAGGAGAGTACAAATGCAGGGTATTTAAAATGCATTTGAAATTAAGAGACCAGCAATTTAAAATAATCTTGTATATACTGGGTTGGCCATAAAGTTCATTCAGGTTTTGTGTAAACTGTTAAGGAAAAACCCAAATGAACTTTTTGGCTAACCCAGTATATAGATTGCTATGCTAAAACTTCAAAGTAACTGCAAACCAAAATCTACAATAGATATACACACAAAAAAGAAAGAAAGGAATCCAAACATAACACATCAGAAGAGAACAAAAGAAGGGGAGAAAATGGTCTACAAAAACAAATCCAAAAATAATTAACAAAATGGCAATAAGAACATAGAAGTTGATAATTACCTTACATGTAAACAAACAAATACTCCAACCAAAAGACAGACTAACTGAATGGATTAAAAAAAGAGGCCGATATATTTGCTGCCTATAAGACACTCATTTCAGATCTATAGACACACACAGACTGAAAGTGAGGGGACAAAAAAAGCTATTCCATGCACATGGGGAAAAAAGCTGAAGTAGCAATACTTATATCAGACAAAATGTGCTTTAACAACTTACTGACTAGAGATATATTAATACATCTTTTGTTACCCAAATGCTATCAACTGGAGACGTTTAAATATTTGCTTACATAACAAATCACTGGCCAGAGGCATTAGTTTCTGCAAAAATCCCCTGCTCAATAACATGTTAAAATAAAGACTGTTACAAGAGACAAAAAAGATACTACCTTTTTGATCAAGGGATCAATCGAAGATGATATAAAAATTGTAAATATAAATGCACCTAACATAGGAGCAGCTGAATATATAAGGCAAATATTAATAGACATAGAAGGAGAAATTTACAGTAATACAATAATAGTGGGGCACTTTAAGACCCCACTCACATCAATGGATGTGATCAATGGATCATTCAGACAGAAAATCAATAAGGAAGCACAGACCTTAAATGATACATCAGACCAGATAGACTTAATTGATATTTATAGAGCATTCCCGGAGAAGGCGATGGCACCCCACTCCAGTACTCTTGCCTGGAAAATCCCATGGACGGAGGAGCCTGGTAGGCTGCAGTCCATGGGGTTGCGAAGAGTCGGACTCAACTGAGCGACTTCCCTTTCACTTTTCACTTTCATGCATTGGAGAAGGAAATGGCAACCCACTCCAGTGTTCTTGCCTGGAGAATCCCAGGGACGGGGGAGCCTGGTAGGCTGCCGTCTATGGGGTCACACAGTCGGACACGACTGAAGTGACTTAGCAGCATAGAGCATTCCAGCTGAAAGCAGCAGAATACATATTCTTTTCAAGTGCACATAAAACATTTTGTAGGATAGATCACATGCTAGGTTACAAATCAAGCTTTGGTAAGTTTAAGAAAATTGCAATCATAGCAAACATCTTTTGTGATCACAATGCCATAAGATTGGAAATAAACTACAATAAAAAGCTGCAAAAAACACAAACATATGGAGGCTGGACAATATGCTATTAAACAACCAATAGATCACTGAAGAAATCAAAGAATAAATATATAGTAGTAAAATGGACAATCTAGAAGAAATGGACAAATTCCCAGAAAGGTAAAATTTCCCGAGACTGAACTAGGAATAAATAGAAAGCATAAAGAGAATGATCATAAGTATTGAAATTGAATCCATAATTTGAAAACTCCCAACAGACAAGAGTCTAGGACCAGATGACTTCACAGGCAAATTCCACCAAACATTTAAAGAAGAGTTAATACCGCTCCTTCTGAAACTATTCCAAAAATTGCAGAGGAAAGGACACTTCTAAACTCATTCTATGAAGCTACAATTACCGTGACACCAAAAGCAGACTAAAGATACCAAAATACAGGTCACTATCACTAACAAAATTACAGATCAATATTACTAATAAATGTAGATGCAAAGATCCTAAAAGAAATATTAGTGAACCAAATCCAACAATACATTAAAAGGATTATACATTGTGATCAAGTGGGACTTAATCCCACAGATCCAAGGATTTTTCAGTATATGCAAATCAATCCATGTGATATACCACATTAACAAACTGAAGAATAAAAGCATGCAGAAAAAGCTTTTGATAAAATCCAATATCCATTTATGATAAAAATTCTCCAGAAAGTGGGCATAGAGGAAACACCTCAACATAATAAAGGCCACATATGTCAAACCCACAGCTAACCTCATACTCCATGGTGAAAAGCTGAAAGCATTTCCTCTAAGATCAGCAACAAGACAAGGATGCCCATTCTCACCACTTCTCTTCAACAGTTTTAGAAGTCCTAGCTATAGAAATCAGAGAAAAAGGAAAAATAAAAGGAATCCAAATTGGAAAAGTGACAGTAAAACTGTCACTATTTGCAGATGACATGATACTATACATAAAACATCTTAAAAGACGCTACCAGAAAACTACTAGACCTTATCAATGAATTCAGTAAAGTTGCAGAACACTAATAACAGAAATGCTATTTACATACACTAACAATGCTTTATTTACATACACTAACAATGAGAGATCAGAGGGAGAAATTAAAGAAACAATTCCCTTTATCATCACATCAAAACAAAAAACAAAAAACACCTAAGAATAAACCACCCTAATGAGACAAAAGACATACTGCAAAAGCTACAAGGTGCTGATGAATGAAGTCAAAGCTCACACAGGTGGAAAGATACACCATGTTCTTGTATTGGAAGAATCAATATTGTGAAAATGACCATAATACCCAACGCAATCTACAGATTCAATGCAATCTCCATCAAAGGACCAATGGCATTTTTGGCAGAACTGGAACAAATAATTTAAAAACTTGTGTGAAAACACAATGTGATGTGATGACCCTAAATAGCCAAAGTATCTTGAGAAAGAAGAACAGAGCCAAAGTAATCAGGTTCCCTGACTTCAGACTGTACTACAGATCTACAGTCATCAAAACTGCACGGTACTTGCACAAAAACAAAGATGTAGATCAGTGGAACTGGATGGAAATCCAAGAAATAAACTCATGTACTTATGGGTAATTAATCTATAACAAGGGAAGCAAGACTATACAGTGGAGAAAAGAGTCTCTTCAATAGGTGGAGTTGGGAAAATTAGACAATTACATAGAAAAGAATAAAATTAGAACATTCGATAGCACTGTATACAAAAAACTCCAGGTGAATTACAGATCAAAATGTAAGACTCTTCAACTCCTAGAGAAAATAATAGCCAGAACACCTTTTGACTTAAATAATTGCCATATTTTTTGGAACCATTTCCTAGAGTAATATGAATAAAAACAAAAATAAACAAATGGCATCTAATTAAACTTAAAAGCCTTTGCCTAGCAAAGGAACCCACAAGCAAAATGAAAAGACAACCTGCATAATGGGAGAAAATATTTGCAGAAGATGTGACCAAAAAGGGATTAATTTCCAAAACATATAAACAGCCCCACAGCTCAATATCAAAAAAAACAAACAACCCAATCAAAAAATAGGCAGAAGGTCTAGATAGACATTTCCCTAAAGAAGATGTCCATTTGGCCAACAGCAACATGAAAAGATGCTCAACATTGCTAATTATTAGAAAAATTCAAATCAAAACTACAATGAGGTATTACCTCACACTGGTTAGAATAGCCATTATCAAGAAGCGTACAAATTATAAATGCTGGAGAGGGTATGGAGAAATGGGAACCCTCCTATACTGTTAGTGGGAACGTAAATTTGTGCAACCACTATGCAGAACAGTATGGAGGTTCCTTCACAAACTGAAAACAGAGTTACCATATGATCCAGCAATCCCACTCTTAGGCATATATCTGGAGAAAAGTATAATTCAAAGAGATAAATGCATCTCAATGTTCATTGCAGCTCTATTTACAATAGACAAGACACAGAAGTAACCTGAATGTCCATTGAGAGATGAATAAATAAAGAAGATGTGACCACATACATATGTGTGTGTATATATATGTATAGATGTGACATATATGCATACATACATATATAATGAAATACTACTCAGTCATAAAAAAGAATGGAATAATGTCATTTGCAGCAACATGGATGGACCTAGGGATTATTATTCTAAGTGAAGTGACTCAGGTAGAAAGACAAATACCATATGATATTACTTATGTGTGGAATCTAAAATACGTTACACACGAGTTTATGTGAAAAATAGAAACGGACTCACAGACATACGTAACAGACTTATGGTTACCACAGGGGAAAAGGGCTTGAGGAAGGATAAAGAGGAAGTTTGTGATTAGCAGATACAAAGTTCTATAGGTAAACAACAAGATTCTACTATATAATACAAGGAACTATATTCAATACCTTACACAAAACCATCATGGAAAAGAAAGTGTGTGTGTGTGTGTGTATCTGAAATACATATATCTGAATCACTTTTTGGTATACTTGAAACACATTTTTAAAAGAATTTTATGTATTTATGGTGGTGCTGGGTCTCTGTTGCTGCACGTCTTTTCTCTAGTGGTGGGGAACAGGGGCTCCTCTCCAGCTGCAGTGTGTGGGCTTCTCCTTGTGGCGGCTTCTCTTGTCACAGAGCATGGGCTCCAGGGCGCACTGGCTTTGGCAGTTGCAGCTCTCGGGCTCCAGAGTGCAGGCTCAATAGCTGTGGCTCATGGGTTCAGTTTCTCCGTGGCACGTGGGATCTTCCTGGATCAGGGATTGAACCTGTGTCTCCTGCATTGGTAGGCAGATTCTTTATCACTGAGCCACCAGGAAAGCCCAATATTGTATTTTAAATCAATTATACTTCAAAAAAATCTAAAGGAAGCTAGAGTTATCTCATTCTTTTCTTTGATGAGGGTATTGTAATCATCTAAGGATATCCCAATAGTAGATTTAGAATTTCATTTGCTCTTATTTTACTGTTGCATATAAAATATATACTATGTACACATGCATGTATGCACACTCATATACACACTATTTAGATATGACTCAGGTCAAGAAATAGAGCACTGCTACCACCTAAAGATGCCCAGTGGACTCCTACTCAATTACAGCATTATTTCTATCTATTAGAACTTGAACTCAAACTATCTTGACTTTTGTGATAATTTGTTTGCATTTAAAAAATTTTTACCTTCAGGGATGCATTTCTTAATAGTACAGTTTATTTTTCTGTTTATAAACTGTATTTAGATGGAACCACATTTTATGAATTTTGCTTCTTGCTTCTTTTTTCCTGCATTATATTTATGAGAGTCATCCATATTGTGGCATGTGCATGCATGTGTCATAAGTCATTCAGTCATGTTCAACTCTTTGCAACGCCACGGACTGTGGCCTACCAGGCTCCTCTGTCTGTGAATTCTCCAGGAAAGAATACTGGAGTGGATTGCCATGATCTCCTCCAGGCGGTCTTCCCAACCCAGGGATGAACCCACATCTCCTGCACTGGCAGGCAGGTTCTTTACCACTAGCGCCACTTAGGAAGCCCTGGTGGCCTGTAGCTGAGTTGATTTATTTTATTACTGAATGATAGTTGTTGTTGTTCAGTTGCTAAGTCATGTGTGACTCTCTGTGACTCCATGAACTGAAGCATGCCAGGCTTCCCTTGCCTTCACTATCTCCCTGAGTTTGCTCAAACTCATGTCCATTGAGTCAGTGATGCCATCCAACCATCTCAACCTTTGTTGTCCTCTTATCCTCTTTCCCTCAATCTTTCCTAGTATCAGGGTCTTTTCCAGAGTTGGTTCTTTGTATCAGGTGACCAAAGTATTGGAGCTTCAGCATTAGTCCTTCCAGTGAATATTCAGGGTTGATTTCCTTTAGGATTGACTGGTTTGATCTCCTTGCTATCCAAGGGACTCTCAAGAGTCTTCTTCAGCACCACAGTTTGGAAGCATCAATTCTTCAACACTCAGCCTTCCTTATGGTTCAGCTCTCACATGACTATTGGCAAAACCATTGCTTTGACTATATGGATCTTCGTTGGCAAAGTGACGTCTCTGCTTTTCAATACGCTCTCTAGGTCTGTCATAGTTTTTCTTCCAAGGAGCAAGCATCTTTTCATTTCATGGCTGCAGTCACCGTCTGCAGTTATCTTGGAGCCCAAGAAAATAAAATCTGTCACTGTTTCCACTTTTTCCCCATCTATTTGCCATGATGTGATAGGGCCAGATTCCATGATCTTCATCTTTTGAATGTTGAGTTATTCCATTGTATAACTAAATCTCACTAAAAAAGTCAGTTCTAATATTTATGGATATATGGATTGTTTCCAGTTTGTGCTTATTGTAGAAAATGTTTTTATGAACATATAGATGTATTTTGATTCTCATATGCATCAATTTTTAAAGATTATATTTCTAGGACTGGAATTTCTAGGTCACAGAATCTCAGTTTCACCAGGAAATGCCAAACTGTCTCTATGTAGCACCCATCCCTCCCCACATCCCTGAACAGAAGAAACCATTTCTCGGAAAACTTGCCAACACCTGGCGCTGCCAGACTATTAAATTATAATTTTTTTTTTTTACAAATTTCCTGCTGATAATTTATTTGTAGCTCTTTCTCTTTCTCTCCCTCCTTAAAAATTTTTTGCTATTACAAATATTCTAAGGAATCTAATCTCATAGACTATCTTCATAAGATGTTGTAACTATATCTGTAGTATATTTCCTCATTAGTGGAAATGCTAAGTCAAAGTACTGTGAATATTGATAGTTACTCCTCCCTGAGTCCATCAGTTTGTAGACGCACAGCAGTAATCTGAGCCTATATATCTACATTTCAACAACAGTGACTATCATTGAACTTTAAATGTTTGTCAACCCCATAGGTATTTAATTTTTACTTGTATTTATTTAGTAATTAGTAAGTTTTATTATTTATTCATTTGTATTTAATGGATGAAGCTGTTTTATTTGAAAATTGCCAGTTCTCATCTTTTGCCTATTGTCATATTTAATTTGTCAATTTTTTCTTATTAGCTTTACACGCTTTTTATAAATTAAGGAAATTAGACCTTTTTTGCCATGTATGTTGCTGCAATTGGGCTTCCCAGGTGGCACTGGTGGAAAAGAACCCACCTTCCAATGCAGGAGAATTAATAGACTCAGGTTTGATGTCTGGGTCGGGAAGATCCCCTGGAGGAGGGCATGGCAACACACTCCAGTATTCTTTCCTGGAGAATCCTATGGACAGAGGAGCTTGAGGGGCACGGTTCCCCTGGGGGGCAAAGAGTCGGACATGACTGAAGCAACTTAGCATGTATGCATGTTGTAAATATATTAGCTTATATTAAAATAAAATATATTATTTTAATTTGACACTGATCTTTGGACTTTGTTTACACTAGTTTAATTCCATACAGAAAAATTTATTGGTATTGAAATATACCAATTTAAAAATTTTATGAACTCTAGGTTTTAATTCCTTTTTATTTTTTTAAATTTATTATTATTATTTTTTTTTACTTTACAATATTGTATTGGTTTTGCCATACATCAACATGCATCTGCCACGGTGTACACGTGTTCCCCATCCTGAACCCCCCTCCCACCTCCCTCATATACAGATGGTTAATTCCTTTTTAGAAAGGCCTTTCCCATGGTCACTCATGCTTTCTCTTTGAAGTTGTATTGCTTACTTTATGTTCAACTCCTGATGCATCAATTGTTGATAATTAGGTTTGAAACCTTTGAGGCACCAAAATATAGGGACGTGGCTTCCCCCTGCTAATGATTTTTTTGTGGGTCTATGATTTTGTGACTTGTTTGAAATGCCAGTGTTACCAAAATATAAAGTGCCATATGTGTTTGGGTCTATTTTTGGATTCTCCATTTTGTTTCACTGGTACCGGTTTTTTCTCCAGCATAAAAAACATTTTTAAATTTTGGTCCATGCCTAGGTTTCAGTAAGCATAACATTTAGAAAGCAAAACATTTTCTTTTTCTTTAACCAAAAAATCAAAGCCATACATAGATATACAAGCACAAAGAACATGGACACTTGGAGCACACTTGAGCAGGGTTCTGTGGGTGAAGGAAGAAGGATTAATATGTGGCTATCTCGCACAGAGGTTAATGGGCTTAGGTGCCAAGGGTACAAAGGTTTAATGTTTGTGTGGATTTTTGATTGCGGAGAAATGCTCTGTACACACATAAAATTGCAAGCTAGGCAAACAATAGATATTAGGGCCAATATCTGGGGGCAAAGTCTGATTTCATAGCAAATCATAAGGTACCTAGTGACTTGTTGAGTGGCTATTCTTTTTCTTTTAATTAAAGTATAGTTGATTTACAATATCGTGTGAATTTCAGGTACACAGCGTGGTGATTTGGTGTCTTTACTGATTGTATTATAGGTTATTAAAAGATAACGAGCATAATTTCCTGTGCTATACAGTACGTCTTTGCTGTCTATTTTTGTATATAGCAGTTCGTATCTGTTAACCCTGTGCCCCTAATCCCTGCCCACGCTGTGGTAACCATAAGGTCATTTTCTGTATCAGTGGGCTCTGCTTCTGTTTTGTATATGCACTAAATTGTATTATTTTTTTGATTCCACATATAAGTGATATCTAGTTACCCTTTATTTACGTACAGTGCAAGCTGCAGGAATCTAGTTTGCAGTGGTTGTAGGGAGGAGGTGGACATGGCCTCCTTCAGATAGAAATGGGAACTGGTGTAGTAAAACTGGCTATCTTACACCCTCAAGAAATGGCTCCATTTTCTGGAAATACAAAGGCCCCTAAATAACACAATATATTTCATTTTTACTGTTTTGAATGGATAACTCTCTCAAATGCATAACAACTGGCCTCTCTTATTTTTAAAAATTTCACTAATACAGATTATGCACAGTTGCTAAATAAATCAGGTATTATAAAAAAGCAACATTTTCTGGCCCACCCAATCTTGCTATCCTGGAACAACTACTTTTGAACTCTGTTTACATTTGAATTTTTTCTGGGAGTTGCCTCCTTACCTCTATATATTATATATATCAATATATCCATTGTAAACATTGCTTCTTGACTGTACGCTGTTAGAGTTGACTTTCATCGCCCTGTCCTCACTCTGCACATTATGTACCTTCCTCTCTGCTTCCACGGTCACCTGCATACTGTTAAATGACCCACTAAGGTCTATTGCTAGGTGTAGTATCTTGTGACCTCTCCCACCTCTGACCTTTGCACTTTCACTTTGCCCTCCCCACTGCTTCCATCTTCTACTTCTTTATATCTTTCAGCTATGCTTTTACTTTGACCTAGTCAAGATGGATAGGGCTTCCCAGGTGGCGCTCGTGGTAATGAACCCATCTGCTAATGCAGGAGACATAAGAGATGCGGGTTTGATCCCTAGGTCAGGAAGATCCCCTGGAGGAGGGGATGGCAACCCACTGCAGTATTCTTGCCTGGAGAATCCCATGGACAGAGGAGCCTGGCAGGCTATAGGACATAGGGTGGCAAAGAGTTGGACACGACTGAAGTGACTTAGCATGCATGCAATCAAGATGGATGACATTCACCTACTGTTCTATGGTTAACTCTCCAGTGACTTGTTAATTGTTTGAGACTAAAGGTTGAAAACCAAATAATCAGTGTTAACATTAGGATGGCTCTGTAGATATTGCTCATCACGTAACAAAGTGTTTGTGTTTTTTTTCCTTTCCCTTATTTTGTGTATTAGTAAATGGCGAACATTGTGGATGGTCAATTACAATGGGATTGACCCCTTCTTAAACACAGCGTAATGAACATGACATGTTTCCTTAGTGTGAAAGAGACTGTAAGTAAGCTATATGTAACTATATACCAAAACTCATTCTTTACTTCTTTTGTTACTCCACATCTTAGTTCAGGCTGCTAAAGCAAAATACCATAGATTGGATGGAGTAAACAATAGACATTTATTTCTCACAGTTCTGGAGGCTAGAAGTCAGAGGTCAAGGTGTCAGCAGATGTAGTTTTTGGTGAGGGTTCTTTTCCTGGCTGCCATCTCATTGTCTTCTCAAGGCAGAGGGATGAGGGGAGTTGGGAGGGAGAGGGAGGGAAGAGAGAGCACACACTCTGTTCTCTTTCTCTTCATAAAAAGACTTAAAGTCCCTACAGATCCTAATCCCCATCATGGGTGCTCTACCCTTATGACCTGAAGTACACCTGATTCCAATAGCTCTTCTTCCAAATCCAGTTGCATTGGGGACTATATATTTTGTAGGGACACAAACATTCAGTTTGTAACTCTCCATTAGCCTACATTTCCCATCTTTCCTTGTAGGTGGTGTGTCTTTGTGACTGAGTTACATCTTTGCTGAAAGAGTCCATGCAAGCTTCCCTGCATGTCTTTGGTGTGTGTGCTGGACTGGTCCATATGGTCGGTCAAGGTGACCAGCTCTTTTCATCCCCATTACTGTGATGATCCCTCACACAGGCTCAGAGAACTCTTCCACCCACTCCAATGTGTTAGGATGATATTAGGGCTGAAAACACTTACCCAGATACTCTATTATCTCACACTCCAAATCTACTGGGATCACACGTGGGAATTCTAGGATGTTATGGTTGCTTGTCAAGCCTTCTGCCAGCCTGAGCATCATGGGCACCAACACTGAAGCTTCAGGATATGCCAGGTAATAATTCTCCCCCAGGTGCAGGAAGTCTCCCCACCCCAACCCTGCACTGAACATGCAGTTCTCAGCAAGTAGCTCTGTGTCTGCCTCCCACACCCTTGGCTGGGACTTCTTGGACCTTTGCTGTCATGGCATTTCACGAATCCTAGCTTTCCATGACATTCCTCCCAGGGCTTAGCAGTGCTGGTCCTAGAGCATTCCTGGAAATTCAGCTTTGGTCAGCTTGCAGGCCCTCCTGCCTCCTGGATGCTCTGTTGGGTGCTCCACAGCTCTGAGGCCTCCTCTGGCTCCTGCTTCTCTCTCTGCCCTTGCTCCCTCAGTGAGCCTCCTTCCACAGCAGCCACTTGCTCAGGCTTTGGACCACAGCTATTCTTCTAACCTCTGTCCCCAAGGCTCTGCACTCGGCCTGAAGATCCATTTTGGACATGTGCAGTTCCTTGCGGTGCTCAGAGCCTGGGTAGTGATCACATCATGCCCCTGAGTGTCAGGTGTGGCAGGGAGCAGAACCCCAGGTGAGCCTGGTGATACTGCACTGGCCATCAATCTCAAGGGAACACCTGTGGAAAGGAGGGAGGTGGATTGTGAGAAAGCAGCCTAATGGGCAGATAACTGATTGAACCTATGGAGTTGCTGCTTCTCAGAGAGTGAATGTGGTGTGAGATACTAAGTTGAAAGAAGAAGGGGCACTGAGAGGCAGGCACAAGGGAGCTCCCAGGGCACACCTCCTTTCTAGGGACCAGCTTGTCCATGATAAGGCATGGTGATTCATTCCCAGGGGCACAGAAGGATCAGAAGAAGGTGGTGCCGTCATAGGGCCAGAGGTGGGCCAACATCACCTCCAAGGGGCTTGCAGGTGCGAGACACTAGCGGCTCTTTCCTAATCTGTGACTCTCCAACTCTCTCTCCAAACTTTTTCATGCCTCAGGAGCCCAGGATTGCAAAATCGGTTTCCAGGAACCTCCTTCCCAGCCCAACTTCAAAATGTGGGAGTGGTTGCTACTCAGCGGGGTGGAGAGAGGGGGAACCTAGTAACATTTACTGCCTCATTTATTGTTAACAGATTTTTTGATGTTGGCCGTTCTAACTGCTGTGAGGTGATACCTCATTGTAGTTTTGATGTGCATTTCTCTAATGAGTGATGCTGAGCATGTTTTCAGGTATTTATTTCATGTATTCATTTCTTTGGAGAAATATCTGTTTAGATCTTCTGCCCATTTTTGGAATGAGTTGTTTATTTTTCAGATATTGAGCTGTATGAGCTGCTTGTATATTTTGGAGATTAATTAACCCTTTGTCAGTTGCTTCATTTGCAATTATTTTCTCTCATTCTGAGAGTTGTCTTTTCATCTTGTTTATAGTTTCCTTTGCTGTGCAAAAGCTTTTAAGTTTTATTAGGTCCCATTTTTATTTATTTTTTATTTCCATTAATCTAGGAGATGGGTCAAAGAGGATCTTGCTGTGATTTATATCAAAGACTTGTATTGCCTATGTTTTCCTCTAAGAGCTTTATGGTTTTTGGCCTTATGTTTAAGTCTTTAATCCATTTTGAGTTTATTTTTGTGTATGGTGTTAGGAAGTGTTCTAATTTCATTCTTTTACATGTAGCTGTTCAGTTTTCCTAGCACCATTTATTGAAGAGGCTGTTTTTTTCCACTGTATATTCTTGCCTTCTTTGTCAAAGAAAAGGTGCCTATACGTGCAGGACATGGAGAAAAGGGAACACTCCTGCACCGTTGGTGGGAATGCAAGCTGATATAGCCTATGGAAAATGGTATAGAGAGTCCTTAAAAATTGGGACTAAATCTACCGTATGACCCAGCAATCCCACTACTGGGCATACACCCTGATAAAATCACAATTCTAAAAGACACGTGTACCCCACTGTTCATTGCAATGGGGTATTTACTATTTACAATAATTCACTATTTACACTATTTATGATATATTACACTATTTACAATATATTACACTATTTACAATACATTCACTATTTACAGGACATGGTGGCAACTTAGATGTCCATCAACAGATGAATGGATAAGGAATTTGTGGTACATTTATACAATGGAATATTAGTCATAAAAAGGAATGAATTTGAGTCAGTTGTAGTGAGGTGGATGAATCTAGAGCCTTTTATATAGAGTGAGGTAAATCAGAAAGAGAAAAATAAACATCATATGTTAATGAACATATATGGAATCTAGAAAAATGTTATTGATGAACCTAGTAGAGAATGGACGTATGGGCATAGCAGGGGAAGGTGAGGGTGGGGCGAACTGAGTAAGTAGCATTGACATACACACACTTCATGTGTAAAAAAGTTGGTGGGAAGTTGCTAAACAACACGGGGAGCCCAGCATAGTGCTTTGGGATGGCCTAGAGGGGTGGGACGGAGAAGGTGATGGCACCCCACTCCAGTATTCTTGCCTGGAAAATCCCATGGGTGGAGGAGCCTGGTAGGCTGCAGTCCATGGGGTCTCGAAGAGTCGGACACAACTGAGTGACTTCACTTTCACTTTTCACTTCCACGCATTGGAGAAGGAAATGGCAACCCACTCCAGTGTTCTTGCCTGGAGAATCCCAGGGATGGGGGAGTCTGGTGGGCTGACGTCTATGGGGTCACACAGAGTCGGACACAACTGAAGCGACTTAGCAGCAGCAGCAGGAGAGGGGTCGGATGGGGGAGGTGAGGGGGGTTCAAGAGGGAGAGCACATGTATATATAATTATAACTGGCTCGCGTCCTTGTATGGCAGAAACCAACACAACACTGTAAACCAATTTTCCACCACTTAAAAAATTAAAAAACAAACAAACAATCATTTTTTGGGAAGGAAAGTGGTTGGCTGGAGGACAGGAAAAGGAGAGGCTTTACACTCATGAACTTGAGTTCTACACTTCTATTACTTATCCATAAATAGAAATTTACTTAAAAATATAGCAACAAATTACCAGAAGCATTTTTTCAAATGTCATTTGGATGGCCTCAAAAGGAGAGGTGGTATTGCATAAGGGAAGAGAGAAAATGAAAGACACAAGAGTCAGAGTTGGGTGCTTTGCATGAATATCAGAAGAAACCGGTTTCTGCAGGCACACACGTATCCTGGGGTGAAAACCGACCTAATGAGGAAGAAACTCATGCACTTTTCACATGGAAGCTGCGGGTCCACGGGACTCCTCCTCTGAAAGCAGACTTTCAGACTGGAAACGCTTCTCACCTAGTGGCAGCTCCTATAGGAGGCTTCATCATTGAAAACTTTCATACCAATGTAGATGATTATTGGCTATGTTTTAAGATAAATAGTCTGCAGCCATGCAGGTCCACACTGCTCTAACGGCAATCTGGGGGCTTCCCTGATGGTCCAGTGGTTAGAAATCTGCCTGCTGATGCAGGGGACATGGGTTTGATCCCCAGTTGGGGAAGATTTCACGTGCCATGTGGTAACCAAGTCCCTGCCACACAACTACTGAGCCTATGCACCGCAGCTACTGAGGCCCTAGAGCCCATGCCCGCAACGAGAGGAGCCGCTGTGAGGAGGGGCCCGCACACCACAATAGAGAGCAGCCCTGCTCCCTGCAACTGGAGAAAACCTTGTGTGGAGCAATGAAGACCCCTCACAGTCTAAAATCCATTAACAAATACGTATATCTTAAAAAATATAGGCAACAACCCAGGCTCTCTTATCTGCTCTTCTGGTCCTGATCTCAATTGAGCAATCACATGAGTAATCAATACTACTGAAGGCCAAACCACTGAAAACAGCAGGGGCTGTCTTTTCCAGTCTTTTCTGACCACTTTCTCCCAGTGGGAAACACATTTTTACATTGAAGCCTAGTACAGTGTTCATGCAAATTCACACACACACACATGAAACAAATCTTTGTAAAAAAATATTTCAATTACATGGGATGGATTCAATTTTCTATTTTACTCTTTCCTGTTTGGTATTTTTGTTTTTTTTTTTGATTAAGCAGTAATAAATCACCCAGTTTAACTTTTAGATACACATTAGTGAATTCAGTTTTTTTCAGGTGAAACTAGCACATGGGGACAATAGCATTCAAAGCATGAAAACCTCCTGAGTTGCAATGATTTTGTGAGTATCCTCCACGGTGAATATTATTACAACTGTATTTTAACTACATGCAATTTCTTCAGAGTGTGTCATCCAGTGAAATCAGTCCTTAAAAAGTCAGATAAAGGTGCATCCCTTTTGAAATTACAAAGTACTAATAAGTGGAATGATTTGGGGATGGCATTTGGCCATGGAAATATGATAATACTTTTTTTTTTATTATAAGCTACAGTTTTAAACTAGTAGTGGAAACAATGAGTGGTTTGAAAATGAATATGCTTTAGAAATACATAAAGTAACTTCACAAAATAAATGTTAACAATTAATAAGAATTTTTGTAGCACCCATTACCAGATAATGATGTGAAGAGGATTGTGATAAAAATAAGTCATTGGTTCACTTCATAAAAATGCAATACCACAAATAATGCAGGATACACTTCAGCTGTTATTTTCGAAATGGAAAATGATTTAATCTTTAGTTGGTCACATTTTTTTTTTTCTGGTATACACCTTTATGCTCCAAACCATGTGTATTTATCTTTGCATCCTCACCTTGGAATGCACCTTGATTGCTAAACAAAAAAGCACTAAATTAATATCCATTATATCTAGGTGAAGTGTCTCAGATATTCAAAATACTTTCTAAGATTTAGCTTTAAACCATTCAATTCCTTTTTCTTTTCCCAACATTTTTATTTTAGGATTAGTTCAACCCTTATATACCTCTAAGTTAGCACTTAAAAATTTGGTACTCACAACCCACTCCAGTGTTCTTGCCTGGAGAATCCCAGGGACGGAGGAGCCTGGTGGGCTGCCATCTATGGGGTCGCACAGAGTTGGACATGACTGAAGCCACTTAGCAGCAGCAGCAGCAGCAGCAGCAGCATCTATTATAATGCTTCTTAATCCTATAATTTTGTAGGATAGGTTCTACTTTTAGCTGAAATAACTGAAAGAAAATGAACAATTATGGATGAAGTCCATAATTTAAACTGATAGAGTAAAAATAAATAATAGATAAGCCAATCAAACAATCAATAATCAATCTCATGTATTTATTTGGGTGTCTCTCATACATCTACTCTAACTTAGTGCACTGATTCTTTCATTCAACACATAACTAAGTGCCTATGCTCTAGCGTATATTTTGTCATACAAATTTAGGGGTGTGGAGTGGAGTGTGTTTATATGTGTTTGTGAAATGGTCTGTCCCCATCCACACAGATGTGGGGAAGACACCCAAGGTAGATCCTGTGGGATGCAATGTTGGGAAAAAGGGAAGACTGTCCAGGTTGCCTCCTCTCAGAGGACATTGGTACTGAAGGCCTTGGAGAGAAGGCCATACCCTGTAGGTCAGATTAATAGCATGCACGCCCCATGGTTGATTGATTACTACCCCTCTTCTAAAATAATCAACTTTATTGATGTATAACTTACATACATTAAAATGCCCCCATTCAAAGCATGTATCTCCATGAGTTTTGACAAATTCATACTCTCGTGTAGCCATCACCCAGTGATGGTATAGAACTTTTCTATCATTCAAAAAATTTCCTTGTGCTCCTTTGCAGAGATGGGCCCTCCCCCACCACACTGCTGGCCCTGGGCAACCAGTGATCTGCTTCTGCTTTCCTTTTGTTATCTTTGTGAAATGTGAGACTTAATCCCCAACAAATCAAGAGAGAGCTGTTGGGTCAGGGTGGAAGAGGAGAGCTGTGTGTTGATGCGGCTGGTGTGTGGGAGGCAGTACTGACTTGTGAGAGATGACCAGGAAGAGTGGATCCGGAGGGGTTGCAGTGGACGGGTCTAGCTGGGCCTTCTTAGGTGGAGACATGCCTTCCTTTGGAAGCTTTGGAGAATTGGTTCAAATTGCTAAAATCTTTGGTCTTTTCAGGTTATGGACATTTGGGTGAAGGTAGGAGGACTGACCCTGATGGAGTGGATAGATATTTTGGAGGTACTCCTTTGGGAAAGCCTAGTTTGGGATAGGTAAAGGATTAGTGTTAGAAATTTGACTAGAAATTCGACTAGAAATTCTGAATCCTGCTGAGGCCCCAGTGGGCCTTAGGCCTGAGCTTTTTAAAGTTCTTCTTTAAGACTTAAGTTCTTCTTTAAGAATTAAGTTCTTCTTTAAGACTGTATTGGAACTTACACCATGTTAATGAACCAAATCTAGGTCAGGGTCAACAGTTGGAGTTCAAGAAAGGGTATAGAGCTGCAATGAGCAAACAATCATGCAAGAAGGACTGGGAAGGTACAGACTGCCAGAGTATTTAAGACAGTGGCTGGTAAAGGCTGGACAGGAACATGGAAGCCAATGGAACATGGAAGAATGGGCACAGTAGTGTTTAATCAAGTCACCTTAACAGGAAATGGGGGGAGTTAGGAGTCATGCTAATCAGTCAAAACAAATTTGTAGTAGTGTGGGGGGAGGAAACAATACTCCCTTCTTACAACAAATGTGTGGTCAATATAGCAGATGCTGTAGGTGGCCACTCATATCCTTCTCAGCATTTATTTTCATGAACTAAGATTTGCAATTGCCAGCAGTAAGTACTCTCTGCCTGAGTGCAGTCCCTGGTTGGTGAAGCATAGTCTACATGGACATGATGTACACTTGATGTTAGCCACAAGGTGGAGAAGCAGTGAGTATGCTACAGGTACTGGAGAATTACCTGATGTTTCCTTCTGACACTACTCCCCTCGCAGCCTTGTATCTTCCAGTGGATAGGTAACTATATTTCCTACCTAACATGTTCTTCTTACAGTGTGAATTTGACATTCCTCCCATTGAGGAGTGAGGTCTAAGTCCTCTTCCCTTGAAATTGGACAGGCTTTTGGGATTATTTCAACCAATAGAGCATGGCAGAAGTGATGCTGTATAACATCTGAGGCTAGGTCAACAGGCAGAGAAGTTTATACCTTGCTTACTGGACTACTGTCCTTTGCCCTCTTCCAGCTACCAGGTAAGCAGTCTGACTGCTTCAGGGACACCATGTTCTGAGGATGCCCAAACTAGCCCATGGCAAATGATCAGTGGAGAGCCATGAGACTATGGAGAGACAGAGATGCTGGCCCATCCCCTAGCTGACTTGGTTCCCCTTGCTGTTCCATCTCTAGCCACCATTTGACAATAACTACAGGAGAGATCCTGAGCTAGAATAGCCCAACCATGTCTTTCTTAAGTTCCTAACCAATGGAAACTGTGAGAGATGGTTATTGCTGTTCAGAGCCCGTAAGTCCGGGGTAATTTGTTCTATAGCAACAGATAACCAGGGGCTTCCCTGGTGGCTCAGATGGCAAAGAATTTGCCTGCAATGCAGGAGACCTAGGTTTGATCCCTGGGTCAAGAAGATCTCCTGGACAAGGGAATGGCTACCCACTCCAGTATTTCTTGCCTGTAGAATTCCATGGACAGAGGAGCCTGGAGGGCTACAGTCCATGGGGTTGCCAAGAATTGGACACGATGGAGAGACTAACATTTTCACATTCTAACAGATAACCAGCACATTCCAGCCCCCTTAACCAATGGCCATCAGGACTTGGTGTCTGAATTTTCCATCCCCTTCCCCACTGAGTGGGGTAACATTGAAGAATGTGTTTTTCTCTATAGTTACCACAGTGATAACTTTTTAGTTGCTGTCCCTTTTCTGCTTCATTTTCCCCTTCTCTTCTGGTGTTTCCCAGAATTGTCTCCCCAAGAAGCTGTGCTGCACCGTGCTTATTCGCTCTTTGTAATGTCCAACTCTTTGTAATCCCATGGACTGTAGCCCACCAGGTCCCTCTGTCCATGGGATTCTCCAGGCAAGGATACTGGAGTGGGTTACCATGCCCTCCTGTAGGGGGTCTTCCCAACCCAGGGATCGAACCCAGGTCTCCTGTGTTGCAGGTAGATTCCTTACCATCTGAGCCACCAGGAAAGCCCTCCTCCCCAACACCAGAAACTAGCGAAGTCTCTCAGTCATGTCCGACCCTTTGTGACCCAATGGACTGTAGCCTGTCAGGTTCCTCCATCCACAGGATTTTCCAGGCAAGAATACTGGAGTGGGTTGCCATTTTCTTCCCCAGAAACTACTTGTAGTTAAATCCCTAGTCAGGGTCTGGTTTTAAGGGAACACAAAGTATGATAATTTCCAATGTTAAGCATTTCTCATTTGATTCTGAGTACTTAGCTAGTGACTTCTCCACCCATCCCCTGAAATGTGTTTAAAACATATACCATCATTCAGGCCCTTTTCTCCCCAGCTCTCCTCTCACACCATCTGGAAGACCTTCCCACTACTTCCCTGAGAAAACGAAGACTGCCTGCAAAGAGTTCCTCTTTTATCCTCTTTTTTTTCCTCTCAACTTTTATCCTCTTTTTTTCCTGCTCAAATTTTCTCCTTCACAAGAGGAAATAGGGGGAAAAAGGGACTTCTCTGGTGGTCCAGTGGTTAAGACTGCCCTCCCGATATAGGGGGCATGGGATCAATCCCTGGTCTGGAAACTAAGATCCCATATGCTGCAGGGCATGGCCAATTTTTTTCTCCTTCAAGCATCCCAACACTAGGTTCTCTCCTTCTGTTAGTGGCAGAAGGGATATCCCTCTGCCTGTCTAGGTCTGATTGCTCCATGTTCACTCTGGGTTCCCTCCTCTCTTGTCTCCTCAGAGATATAAGCCTCTGACCATAACTACACACGCTCTTGGATCTTACCTTCTTTACTGGCCCATCTCCCACAGCTCTTCTTCACTTTGACCTTCCCTTTCCTCTAGCTACTGCCCTCTCCTTCCTTTCTCAGTATAGTTTCTAAAAAAAATTGTATCCAAGTTTGTTGAGTCTCTACTTCCTCCTCTCTAATTCACCTCATGCTTTCCTGAAGGTGAATGTTCCAGAGACAGTATTCAAGTCCTACCAAAGCTAGTCTGTTCAGATCCCTCAGCTTAGTCCACGAAACCTCGGTGTTTGAGGACTTCCCTGGTGGTCCAGTGGTAAAGAATCTGCCTGCCGATGCAGGGGACACTGGGTCAATTTCTGGTCCAGGAAGACATGCCACAGGACAGCTGAGCTTGCAGGCCACAACTACTGAGCCTGTGTACCCAGAGCCCAGGCTTCACAACAAGAGAGGCTGCCACAACGAGAAGCCTGCGCATCGCAGCTAGAGAGTAGCCCCTACTTGCCACACCTGGAGAAAGGCTGCGGACAGCAACAGACCCAGAACAGCCAAAAAAACAGACCCTGGTGTTTGACTTCCTGCCTGTCCCTATGCCACAGGTCACACGGACTCTTCACTTCTGTCACTGAGGATTACTTCTATTCCTTCAACATGTTACTCTTCCACATCTTTGTATATTTGTACAAGCTGTTTTCTCTGCTTGAATTCTCTTATCCCCACCCAACCTTCTCTAACAATTCCCATTCTAACAACTGCTACTGAGTCTTTAAAGTTGTCTAAATTACCATCTTTTCAGGAAAGATTTCTTCTCTAGCCCTAGATGATTTTTCTCTATGTTCCCATGGCCCTGCTGCTGCTAAGTCACTTTAGTCGTGTCCGACTCTGTGCGACCCCATAGACGGCAGCCCACCAGGCTCCCCCGTCCCTGGGATTCTCCAGGCAAGAACACTGGAGTGGGTTACCATTTCCTTCTCCAATGCATGAAAGTGAAAAGTGAAAGTGAAGTCGCTCAGTCGTGTCCGACTCTTAGCAACCCCATGGACTTCAGCCTATCAGGCTCTTCCATCCATGGGATTTTTCAGGCAAGAGTACTGGAGTGGGGTGCCATCGCCTTCTCCGTCCCATGGCCCTAGGACTTGATAAATGTTCAGTAAGTACCTTAAGTATTAGGCAGCAGTAAGTAGGGTCTACCCACTCCAGTGTTCTTGCCTGGAGACTCCCAGGGACGGGGAAGCCTGGTGGGCTGCCGTCTCTGGGGTTGCACAGAGTCGGACATGACTGAAGCAACTTAACAGCAGCAGCAGCAGCAAGTAGGGTCTTAAGTACCAACACTTATACAGGTTTGATTCTGAGTGTCCTGACCCCATAAGCAAACCAGGAAAGATCCAGTCTTAATAACTGGCCATTCCAGGCTGCCAAGTAGATGAAGGTAAGCATCTGGTAGGAGGCATCAGGAAAGGGCCTGTCTTGATAATGACAAGGGACATTGGATAAAGGACAAGGACAATGATAATAAGGGACATGTCTTGATAATGCTCCTGATGTTAGTTTGCTGGGACCCATGCCAAAGCACACAGGCTGGGTGACTAAATGTGAATTTATTTTTTCACAGTTCTGGAGACTAGAAGTCTCAGGTCAAGATACCAACAGGGCTCGTTTCTTCTAAGAGCTCTCCTTTGGTTTACAGATGGCCATCCTCTTTCAACGTCTTCATGTGACTTGCTTCTGTGTGTATTTGTGTCCTAATCTCTGCTTCTTTTAAAGACATTGAAAAAGTGAAAACGTTAGTTACTCAGTCATGTCTGATTGTTTGCAACCCCATGGACTCTAGCCTGTCAGCCTCCTCTGTCCATGGAATTCTCCAGGCAAGAATACTGGAGTGGGTAGCCATTCCCTTCTTCACGGAATCTTCCTGATGCAGGGATCGAAGCCAGGTCTCCTGCACTGCTGGCAGATTCTTTGCCATCTGAGCCACTAGAGAAACCCCATATAAAGACACTGGTGACACTGAACTGGAGTCCACTCATATGACTTCTTTTTACTCTAACTACCTTTTTAAAGATCCTATCTCCAAATACGGTCACATCCTAAGGTAGTGGGATTTAGGATTTTTTTCTTTTTGCTGTTCTGGGTCTTTGTTGCTGCTCAGGGTTTTCTCTAGTTGCGGCAAGCAGGGTGCGTGTGGTTCCTATGGCTTCTCATTGCAGAGCACAAGCCAGGCCTCCTGCACCGCAGGCAGATTCTTTATCATGGAGCCACCAAGGAAGCCTGGTTTAGGACTTTAACATGTGAATTTTGAGAGGACACAGTTCAGGCCATAACACTCCCCCAATCTAGAGAACCCATGCTTCTTAATGTTAAATTCGGAAAACACCAGGACAGATATCAGATTCTTTTCCATTATAGGTTATTACAAAATATTGAATTTGGTTCCCTGTGCTATACAATAGGTCCTACACCGTTGGTGGAAATGTAAATTAGTGCAGCCATTATGGAGAATTGTATGGGGGTTCCTTAAAAAAACTGAACATAGAGTTGCCATATGATCTAGCAATGCCACTCCTGGGCATATATCCAAAGAAAAATCTATTTCAAAAAAAAAGCATGAATCCTAATGTTCATAAAAGCACTATTTATAATAGTCAAGCCATGGAAGCAACCTAAATGTCCATCTACAGATGAGTGGACAAAGACGATATGATCCATCTATCTGTGTATATGCAGTGCAATATTACTCAGCCATAGAGAATGAAATAATGCCATTTGCAGCAACATAAATGGACATAGCTACAGGAAGTAAGGCAAAGACAAATATCAGATATCACTTACATGTGAAATCCAAGAAAAAAGATACAAATAAATGTATTTATAAAACAGAAAGAGATTCACAGTCATAGAAAACAAACTTATGGTTATCAAAGGGGAAAGGAGAGGGGAGGGATAAATTAGGAGGTTGGTATATAATACACATTATTATACATAAAATAAATAATCAACAAGGACCTATTTTATAGCACAGGGAACCAAATTCAATATTTTGTAATAACCTATAATGGAAAAGAATCTGGAAAAGAATATATGGGAGTCACTGTGCTTGTATACTTGAAACTAACCTAACATTGTAAATCAATTTCAATTAGAAAAAAAAGAAAATATGACTTAGAGATATGCTGGAGGAGCCCACCTTCCAGAAGTGGAGAGTTGCTGAGTACAGGACCTGCCACCAGAGTCAACTGAGAGAGGAACGAACACATGTTCAGTGTAACAGTGAGAACTGAGGAGAACTTTTCAAAGAAAAGAGGGACTAGGGAAAGAGAAGGGACCACAGATTGTGGAAAATGGAAGAGAAAGGTGATGCAGAGAGCATTTCAGAATATTAAGATGTTAAGAGAGTCAGGGCAGCAGAAACAGCCCTCAGTGCAAATGCAGTCACTGGGGAGGAGCACTCTGGTTACCACCCTGTGCCACCTTGTGCCTACCTTACCAGTTTCCATCAATCACTCCACCTTCCCTTGCACCTTTCCACTTCCTGTTATCTCTACCTACGTTTGAAAGTCAAAATCACGTGAATCATGTTCACGGCAATGTGTAGTTTCAGTGATGAATCTCAGGGCACTGATTTCTTTGGCCTCTTTTTGGCAGCAATGGATCTAATTGTGGAATTCTGAGAGGCATAGGGGAAAGGGGCAGGGAATAGAGAAGGCCCTCATGTATTTCCTTCTCTGCTGCTGCTGTCACTAATACGGTCACAGTGAAGCTACTGTTGGGAAATTCCATCCTCAATGCATGAGGGTTCATATTCACCCTTGAACTGCAGGAGAAATGAAAATGGATTGGGATGCTTTTACTACTGCTACTGCTGCTAAGTCACTTCAGTCGTGTCCGACTCTGTGCGATCCCATAGACGGGAGCCCACCAGGCTCCCCAGTCCCTGGGATTCTCCAGGCAAGGACACTGGAGTGGGTTGCCATTGCCTTCTCCAATGCATGAAAGTGAAAAGTGAAAGTGAAGTCGCTCAGTCGTGTCCTACCCTTAGCGACCCCATGGACTGCAGCCCACCAGGCTCCTCCGTCCATGGGATTTTCCAGGCAAGAGTACTGGAGTGGGGTGCCATTGCCTTCTCCATGCTTTTACTAAATTTTAAGCAAAAACTTGTTTGGTTAATTAGTATCTGAGACACCATGTATGACCTCTGTTAGAGACACATGGTGGCAAACTGCTGTGGTTTGGAGATTATGGCTTTATAGTAACAGTAGTTAATACCTACTTAGCACTTCCAAAGACCAGGTCCTATTCCAAACAATTTATATAATTAACCCACTAATCTTCACAACAACCCTATGAGGCTGGAACCATTCTACCTCCCTTTTACAGGTAAGGAGACTGAGGCTGAGCGACTTGTTTAGGGTCACCCAGATAGTAGATGCCAGAGCTAGGATGTGAACCCAGATGCTTGTGCTCACGACCCCCAGCTTGCACCATCTCCCTCATACCTACATTCCACTTAGCATGCTGAGTTCAGATCTGCTTGTGAACTCTGGTTCTTCCTCTGTGTACTCTACTACTTATAGAAGAGTCTGTCCTCTGGAGCTATTTCTCCCGAGCTCTGGAGAGAAGTCTTTCACTTCAGCTTTTTTTCCCTCATCTTTTCGTCTCCTCCTAACACTTATTTTCCAAACACTCAGATTATGCTGATTCAGGAATAAATGGGTATGTCTCAAATATTTGACATTTAAAAAATAATGGAACAACAGCAGTTGGGGGAGGTGATTCCTACTCAATTCTTTCCTTCCTATGGCTTAGCATGCAGAAGTCCAATTAGGTGGATACAAAGTGAAATCAAAGAACAATACACACCATCTGCCCATATGGGGGTGGGGGAGTGATACTGAGAACCTCAAGCCAACAGATCTAAGATATAGATGTTAACAGTCTTGCTTGTACTCTCAGAGGACTTGAAAGCCTATGATACAACTTTTCTAAATACTAGTGGATAGAATGGCTTAAAACATCATTAAGCTGGATCAGCTGTCTGGAAAGCGAAAGAGTCAGGAAACAGTAGAAAGTAAACAACTGCCACTGAAGTTGTTGGAAAATTACACCCTTCACTCTGCTATAGAATTTCAGAGCTCTGTGAGGAACAAGGCACTTGACTCCAAATAAGTATAGATCCCAGCTCTCAAAACGCAAAGATGAAACAGGAGAAACTCTTGAGGGGCAAATGGAGAACTGACTAGCAGAGCTTCTCAAGAGAGTGAAAAGTAATTACAGTGAAGCTAGTTTCATAATACAGAGCGAAAAGACTGTCAACACACGAGGTAAGAAGCACTGATATATATCCATTATGGAAAAGAGAGACCGTTCCTTGCATTAATAATGTTTCTGGAAAAGGAACTCTTTATGTAGTAAGTTAAGAATTAACAACATCCTCTCCAGAAACCAGAAAAAAGTTTGAAAAAGAAATAAAAAATAGTGTAACAATGAGAGCTACATGAAGTCACTACTGTGAGCTACTGTGAGAACGAGGGTGACTGCATCAGGCACAATGTAGGAAGGGGAGGGAAGGGCATAAGACAATGATTTGAAAAGTACAAAGAGGTCATGCATATAGGGCTTTAAAAACATTATTATTATTCCTCTTGGAGCAGGTACACTTTCAGGAAAAGGACAAGGTCAGCACAATTTCAAGAGAAGCACAAGTCCATGCTTTACGTGCATTTGATGAAAAAATAAAAGTGAATCTAAAATAATTCTGATAAAGGACTGACCATATTCTGAGACTTCCTGAGGACTACACCCTACCCACTCTGAGTGCTGATAGATGAGAATTCTCCAGACATTTAGACTTTCAGTATCCTTACTCCACTGGGGCAGGCTTATGGGTCTATGTCTTTAATCAACCCCAGGGTGGACAAACATACATCCTGGATTTTCAGGGGCAGGACGAATTTAAATCAGCCTTAATTTCCTCTACAAATACAGTGGCTTTTGTTCATATATCCTGAAGTTGGGTTGGAAAATACAGTCATTCTACTGCAGAGCAGAAACTTTTCTTTTTCTTCTATTGTTTTCCATTGGCTCAGCTGTTTCCTTTCTTCTTCCAGACTTTTCAAATATTTCCCTCTTCTTTTTTCCTTGTTATCTTCCATCATCTTTGTCTTTCTTTTCTCCCAAAAGCCCTGGTCCCTGCTAGGAGGCCTCACTGGTCTGTAGAATTGGGCTGGCAGAATACCAGTCATCTCACTGCATTCGCTTTCTTCCTGACGGTATTCTCTTTGTTTGAAAAACAAATCAAAACATTCTCTTCTTCAACTTAGAATCTTACTAATACTTCCCTTGCATGTTCAGCTCTTCCATGAACTTTCAATTACAGATGTCAACTAAAAAATATAGTCACAAACGGGAAGTAGAGGTTTGGTGGGAATGTTTAGGACTCCGAGCCTGGGAAACAGCACCTCAGTACCTCTGAGAAAATTGCTCCCAGGAGGCAGGAGTCAGGCTGTATACAAGTTTGCAACAAAGGGAGCAGGCAGTCTGAACGACAAAGATTAGGTTTCAAGTTAAGGAATTTAGCATTCTTTGTATGCGAGCATGCAAGCCTCTGGGCTCACTGAATTCATTCCTTTCTTTTGCACCTCAGCTATCTGAGGCCAAAGCTGTTCTCCTAGCTTCTTGCATTCCCCCAGCTCCTCAGCAACCACAGTGGTGGAGGGGCAGCATCTGCTGGATCAGTTTTGGGAGCTCTCATTCACATTTGGAGGCCAGAAATCGCTGATGGCTCTGACGATTCTTATTTATTAATATGGCGGGAGATATTTTCATTTCACACAGATTTTCATATGACCTGCTGCTTACTGTTCCCTCCCAAGGGCAACAATAATAACAGTTTTGTTTTTCTATATAAGGGAGCAAACCCTGAGGTTGGTGATACAGTCACTTCCCCCGGGGTTAATCAGATGCTGGCAGAGGGAACTGCCAGGACCTAACAGGACCTCAGCCAGGAGTGGGCTCCAAGGAGGTCTCTCCCATATCCCAGTAGGAGTCCAGGGGACTCTCGCTCCCTGGGGCAACCCTGCTTTTCTAGCGCCACAGGAACCCCCACTGAGGATCCCGTCCTCTGCCCTAAATGGAACACCGGGTATCAGTGACTAACAGCCATTTCACAAAGCCCCCGAAAAGCAGCTCCTATTTCCGTACAGCTACTGTTTCCCCAACCCCGCCCTCCCTGGGAATTGACCATTCAGCTTCGGGCTTTATCGGCAGCACTTGATTCGTGGATCACAGAGGGCCCGTTAGAGAGGGCCGATCCCATTGGGCAGTCTCTCGGCGGCGTTATAGTCGCTGGAAACTGGGTGGAAATGAAAGCCCCAGGCCGGGACCGGTAGGTCAGAGGCAGCACCTCAGAGGCGGCCTGTTGCCTTAGCAACCGTGGAAGGTCAGGCCCTGGTCTGCAGTTTGGACGAGCGTGGAGCCCGGTGGACCCCGGTCATGCCAAGGACACTAACCTTAGTTTCTTCAAGCAAGCCTTTCCAGATTGACAGGAGAGATGGAATCGCCTCCATCGCCCCATTTCTCTCATTTTTATTCTTTCAGTTTAGTCGCTCAGTTATGTCTGACTCTGCAACCGCAAAGACGCCAGGCTTCCCTGTCCATCACCAACTCCTGGAGCTTGGTCAAATTCATGTCCATCCAGTCAGTGACATCATCCAACCATCTCATCCTCTGTCGTCCCCTTCTCCTCCTGCCTTCAATCTTTCCCAGCATTAGGGTCTTTCCTAATGAGTCAGTACTTCACATCAGGTGGAGTTTCAGCTTCAGCATCAGTTCTTCCAATGAATATTCAGGACTGATTTCCTTTAGGATTGACTGGTTTGATCTCCTTGCAGCCCAAGGGACTCTGAAGTGTCTTCTCCAACACCAGAGTTCAAAAGCATCAATTCTTCAGTCCTCAGCCTTCTTTATGGTACAGCTCTCACATCAATACATGACTATTGGAAAAAACGTAGCTTTGACTCTACAGACCTTTGTTGGTAAAGTAATATCTCTCTGCTTTTTAATATACTGTCTAGGTTTGTCATAGTTTTTCTTCCACAGAACAAGCATCTTTTAATTTCATGGCTGCAGTCACCATCCACAGTGATTTTGGAGCCCAAGAAAATAAAGTCTTTCACTGTTTCCATTGTTTCCCCATCCATTTGGCATGAAGTGATGGGACCGGATGCTATGATCTTCGTTTTTTGAATGTTGAGTTTAAGCCAGCTTTTTCACTCTCCCCTTTCACTGTCATCAAGAGGCTCTTTAGTTCCTCTTCACTTTCTGCCATAAGGGTGGTGTTATCTGCATATCTGAGGTTATTGATATTTCTCCTGGCAATCTTGATTCCAGCTTGTGCTTCATCCAGCCCAGCATTTCACATCATGTACTCTGCATATAAGTTAAATAAGCAAGGTGACAACATACAGCCTTGATGTACTCCTTTCCCAATTTGGAGCCAGTCCGCTGTTCCATGTCCAGTTCTTTCATTCTTTATTTCCAAAGTATTTTTATTTGTCAACCTCAGAGTAAAAACCCACTTACTTTCAGATGGGCATAAGAAATACTTTTATTTTATGGGTCAATGTAATTTTTAAAATAAGTAAACTGTGAAAACTTTGGCAGTCAGATCTCCCTACATTTTCTATGAGAAAAACACTCCCCTGCTTGTCATTTATCTGCTTGCTCGACATTTGTATTTCTTCTTATGTAGAGAAGAGACTACGTGACAAATCCTTGCCATATTCTGAAATCTCTACCATATTCATACACGTCAACAGGTACAAAGAAGAGTAAAGGAACATTCTGAAGTCACTCGGAGTGGGATAGGAGTTGGCCACTGTTCGGGACGTTTTTCCCACCATCTCATTCCTGATTACCTTGGTTTAAAGGTAACAGAGGTGAAGGAAATGGCAAATCGCTCCAGTATTCTTGCCTGGGAAATCCGTGGACAGAGGAGCCTGGCAGGCTACAGTCCATGGGGTCACAAAGAGTCAGATACGACCTAGCGACTAAACAACAGCAAAGATAGCAGATTGCTTTTTTCTTCTCAGAGGTGGAGGGAACTAATGGAGATGAGGAGGGTTAAGCAGACAAAAATGGAAATGGGATCATTCTTGGACAACCTCAGTGTAGACAAATTTCCTTCTCCCAAATAGTTTTAATTATATATATATTTTATATTTTCCTTAAAATTTTGTTTTGAATTTTTATTTATTGAATTTTGTTTTCCCTGGGTCTTTCTTGCTTGTGTGGGTTTTCCATACTTGCGGTGAGCAGGCATTACTCTACTTTGCTGTGCTTGAGCTGCTCATTGCTGTGGCTTCTGCTGTTGCAGAGCACGGCTCAAGTCATGCAGGCTTCAGTAGCGCAGCATGCAGGCTCAGTAGCTGTGGCACACGGGATCAGTTGCTCCGATACATGTGGAGTCCTCCCCGACCAGGGATTGAACCCATGACCCCTGCACTGGCAGGCAGATTCTTATCCACTGTGCCACCAGGAAAATCTTTTCCTTTTTTTTAAACTAAGAATTTATTTTTAATGAGGAGTTTCAGGTTTACAGCAAAGTTGAGGAGCAGAGATTTCCCATGTACCTCCTCACCCCTCACATGCATAGCTTCCTCCATTATCAGCATCTTTATTACACTTATTATCTACATTGAGGAACCTGCACTGGCACATCATCATCACCCTAAGTCCACGGTTTACCTTAGGGTTCACTCTTTGTGTTGTCCATTCTATGAGTCTGGACAAATTGTATGTGTATTTCAGCAAATATTATAACCCCAAAGCATTTGGATCTAAGTTTGTGAAGTAGCAGGTTAGTAGCTGGCTGATCCTAGTTTGAATTTTAAAAGCAAGAAGAAGGATAGAAGAAATATGACTATTAAACATTGTACTGTTTTTCTTATATAGCTTTGAAGGCAGTTCCAAGAGGAATTCCACAGACATTTTGAGCTATGTGGTCATATCACCTGTAGACATATAGCTTCCTATGGTGACTCCTTTGAAAGACAAACTTTGTTTAGATGTATAAATTCTAATAATCAAAATTAGTTTATCTTTCCCTTTTTTTCTCCCTCTCTTCCATCTTTGTCTCATTTTCACAAAGGATTTGGGGGCATGACTTAATTGATTTCAATTAAAGCTACTTTGAAATGTGAAAAATATAAATATGAAGTTTATTACAGTTATTTTAGACATTACCAAATTATTATCAAAATTCTTAGTCATCAATGATTATATCGAGTGGTACTCAAATTAAACAGGCTATATTGTGTTACTGAAAGATTTTGTAGATCAAAATTGAAAATGTTAACATATTTTTCTGTTGATTTTGAATTATTATTTGAGAAGCTTTAAAAGAATTTTTGTTACTACCACTTTGGAGTTAGTAGACATTCCTAATTCCCTCTTTAAAATTTTGTAGCCTCTTTGTTGTTAATGAAATGTATATATTGAACCATATGGGACCACCAGGATTTTGTTTTATATTTGGTCAAAATAGTCAAGTATTGATAATTTAATGTGATTCAACCTAATATCTGAATAAGAAAAATTTCACTTAAAATATTTTGAAGTTATACTGTTTTGATATAAATGACCACTTTCTAATGTATTGATTTTTATAAGATTTTATATATTGGGTTTACTTACAGCAGGTCCCATTTAAACCAGACTTTTCTCCTTTGCACATGTGTGGTATGATATCCTGACTAGAAATTCAGGAATTTAAGGGCAACTAGAAACCTTTCAGCACATGTCTTTCGCAGCATTAACCACAATCCTCCCTGACAAGTTGGAGGTTACTGACTGTGAAATGTAGCCAGTTGCTGAGAACTCAGGGTGTATTCTTTTCTTGACCCCTAAAACTGGCCTGTTTCCAATTAATGGTTTTTTGTTTTTCTGAGGCATGTTATGATCCAGTTTCCTGGTTAATTTCCAGATCTTCTGCCATTCCTCTTGTACAATTCATTTTCTTTGTGGTGGGTCTTACTGAAAGACACTGTGTACAGAAAAGGGGCTTCTGGAAATTATCATGTTTCAGCTACAAAATTGTTTAAACATCTGTCTATCATTTACAACCAACATCTCTGGTCTCATCCATGGAAAATATCACACATAGCAGAGAAAATTGAGAAGAGCTGGCAGAAGATAGCTGTTGAGTTTGCATCCTGCAAAGGGTTCCTAGGAGACCTCAGACCAAGGTTGTTTTTTACTTCAGTTTAACTTTTTGGGTGTGTTCCTTTCTGCAGAGAGCTGAAAGTCAGAGTCTGGTTTTGAAGGTGAACCTGAGGAGTCAATCAGTGCATCCTCCTCCTGACTGGAAACTCAGCATCATTGTGGACAGAGAGCCTGTCTCCAAGGCAAAGGGAGGTAGAGGCTCTTTAACATTCTTGGGCAGGCAGGAAGCATTTCTGCTGACTCTCATCCTTGCTGGCGTGTTCTAGTCTCAGGTCACTGTTGTCCTGAGGGTCCTGCAGAGGCAGTAATGCCACGTGGTTTGCACTAATGATTTGTCACCCTGGGGAGCCACTGACTAAACTTGTTCTTTAGGTCTCTAGTTAGGAACTTTGAATATATGCTATCTTTAGGAGTTCATGGGCTTGTATATTTCTTTAAGGGCATTTTTCCAGGGTTGTTTTTTTATGAGATAAGAAAAACCTGTCAAGAAAGCTGGTTAGCCTGAAATTGAGCTTTGGAGGTTGAACTGCTTTAATCTTAGGGTACAATGAGCTTTCCACCAGTTTAAAGGCACTGAACTAATTAGGGATGAGAAGATGATACAGCATTAGGAACACACCTCTGAGTAGAACAGCAATGGTTCTATTTTCTTTAATGTAAGAATGTGAAGTTCTTTGTTAAGTCTGATAGGCTACATGCTTCTTTATATAAATTACACTATTATTAATGTGATCTGTAGGATACAAACTTTGGGATGATTAGTGAACTCTTCAGTCACTTGTAAGATGCAATCTGAGAAAATCAGACTTCATTAGTTTCCTCACAATGTGAAACTCCTGCCTTATAATTACAACTGTCTTAACTGAACCTCAGGTGACAGTTTTCTGTCTATCAATTAAGGAAGAAATAGATTTCATTTCACATGATCATGTACTAATTAATGTAGGGAATGCCTTAATGAAAGCATGTTTGCATGACTTTACCACAGTACTCTCCAGTGGAAATATAGTGCTGTCCTCATATGTAATTAATTTTTTCTAGTAGTTCCATTAAAAAGTAAAAAGAAGTGGGTGAAATTAATTTTAACAATATACTTTATTTAATCTAATATATTCAAAATAGTATCATGTCACTATGTAATCAATATAAAATCATTAGTGAAGTATTTTTATGTTTTAATTTATGTATGATGTCTTAGAAATCTGATATTTTACACATACAGTGTATGTCAACTTGGACAAGCCACATTTCAAGTGCTCAGCATCCACTTGTAGTCAGTGGCTGTTGAATTGGGAGCATGGCTTTAAACTGTTACTGTATCTGTAGTTAAGCAGAGGATTTCAGAGGGGAGAGAGAAATGGGGCATGTAAGAGGAGAAAAAAGCCCTTGCTGGGTATGGAGCATCACTGGCACCAGATTTCCAAGGGTATGCATTCTTCTGTTCAACATTTCAACTTTAAACCCAAAGCAACAACTTCCTTTATCTGACACCCCAGTAGGACATTGTGATCAAAACAAGAAAATTGTCTTATAGACTCAATGTCTGCCCTACAAATTTGGGGCTTTACAGGTAGAGCTAGTGGTAAAGAACCTGCCTTCAAATGCAGGAGACATTAGAGACCTGTGTTCAGTCCCTGGGTCAGGAAATCCCCTGAAGGAGGACGTGGCAACCCACTCCGGTGTTATTGCCTAGAGAATGCCATGGACACAGGAGCCTGGTAGGCTACAGTCCATAGGGTCACAAAGAGTCAGACATGACTGAGGCGACTTAGAATGCATGCACACAAATTTGAGAAGTGAGAACAGGTGCTTTGGACAATAGTATGACAATGGACTTTGGGAATAGCGCAGATGGACTTGAGTTCAAACCAGCCCTGCTGTTGCTGAGCTGTGAGCTTATGCAATGACACCACCCTTATAGAAGAAAGTTAGGAAGAATTGAAGAGCCTCTTGAAGAAAGTGAAAAAAAAAAAGATTGAAAAAGCTGGCTTAAAACTCAACATTCAAAAAATGAAGATCATGGTTTTGGGACCCATTACCTCATGGCAAATAGATGGGTTAACAATGGAAACAGTGACAGACTTTATTTTCTTGGGCTCCATAATCACTGGGATGGTGACTGCAGCCATGAAATTAAAAGATGCTTGCTCTTTGGAAGAAAAGCTATGACAAATCTAACCAGCATATTAAAAAGCAGAGACATTACTTTGCCAACAAAAGTCCATCTAGTCAAAGCTATGGTTTTTCCAGTAGTCATACATGGATGTGAGAGTTGGACCATAAAGAGAGCTGAGCGCCGAGGAATTGATGCTTTGGAATTGTGGTGTTGGAGAAGATTCTTGGGAGTCTGTTGGACTGCAAGGAGATCAAATCAATCAATCCTAAAGAAAATCAGTCCTGAATATTCATTGGAAGGCCTGATGCTGAAGCTGAAGCTCCAATACATTGGTCACCTGTTGTGAAGAACTGACTCACTGAAAGAGACCCTGATGCTGGGAAAGATTGAGGGCAGGAGGAGAAGGAGATGACAGAGGATGAGCTGGTTGGATGATATAACTGACTCAGTGGACATTTGAACAAGTTTGAACAAGCTCTGGGAGCTGGTGATGGACAGGAAAGCCTGGCGTGTTACAGTCCATGGGATTACAAAGAGTCAGACTCAGCTGAGTGACTGAACTGAATGACTGATTGAGCTTATGCAAATCTGTCACCTCTTTGACTCCTTCCACTCTAGTCAAGGGCACGGAAGTATCCAGTCTGGTGGAGTTTTCAGTTCAGTTCAATTCAGTCGCTCAGTCGTGTCTGACTCTTTGTGACCCCATGAATCGCAGCACGCCAGGCCTCCTTGTCCATCACCAACTCCCAGAGTTCATTCAAACTCACGTCCATCGAGTCCATGATGCCATCCAGCCGTCTCATCCTCTGTCGTCCCCTTCTCCTCCTGCCCCCAATCCCTCCCAGCATCAGAGTCTTTTCCAATGAGTCAACTCTTCACATGAGGTGGCCAAAGTACTGGAGTTTCAGTTTTAGCATCATTCCTTCCAAAGAACACCTAGGACTGATCTCCTTTAGAATGGACTAGTTGAATCTCCTTGCAGTCCAAGGGACTCTCAAGAGTCTTCTCCAACACCACAGTTCAAAAGCATCAATTCTTCGGCACTCAGCCTTCTTCACAGTCCAACTCACATCCATACATGACTATTGGAAAAACCATAGCCTTGACTAGATGGACCTTTGTTGGCAAAGTAATGTCTCTACTTTTCAATATGCTATCTAGGTTGGTCATAACTTTCCTTCCAAGGAGTAAGTGTCTTTTAATTTCATGGCTGCAGTCATCATCTGCAGTGGTTTTGGGGCCCAAAAAAATAAAGTCTGACACTGTTTCCACTGTTTCCCCATCTATTTCCCATGAAGTGATGGGACCAGATGCCATGATCTTCGTTTTCTGAATATTGAACTTTAAGCCAACTTTTTCACTCTCCTCTTTCACTTTCATCAAGAGGCTTTTGAGTTCCTCTTCACTTTCTGCCATAAGGGTGGTGTCATCTGCATATCTGAGGTTATTGATATTTCTCCTGGCAATCTTGATTCCAGCTTGTGCTTCTTCCAGCCCAGCGTTTCTCACGATATACTCTGCATATAGGTTAAATAAGCAGGGTGACAATATACAGCCTTGACATACTCCTTTTCCTATTTGGAACCAGTCTGTTGTTCCATGTCCAGTTCTAACTGTTGCTTCCTGACCTGCATACAGGTTTCTCAAGAGGCAGGTCAGGTGGTCTGATATTCCCATCTCTTTCAGAATTTCCACAGTTTATTGTGATCCACACAAAGGCTTTGGCATAGTCAATAAAGCAGAAATAGATGATTTTCTGGAACTCTCTTGCTTTTTCGATGATCCAGTGGATGTTGGCAATTTGATCTCTGGTTGCTCTGCCTTTTCTAAAACCAGCTTGACCATCTGGAAGTTCATGGTTCACATATTGCTGAAGCCTGGCTTGGAGAATTTTGAGCATTACTTTACTAGCGTGTGAGATGAGTGCATTGTGCGGGTAGTTTGAGCATTTTTTGGCATTGCCTTTCTTTGGGATTGGAATGAAAACTGACCTTTTCCAGTCCTGTGGCCACTGCTGAGTTTTCCCAATTTGCTGACATATTGAGTGCAGCACTTTCACAGCATCATCTTTCAGGATTTGAAATAGCTCAACTGGAATTCCATCACCTCCACTAGCTTTGTTCATAGTGATGCTTTCTAAGGCCCACTTAACTTCACATTCCAGGATGTCTGGCTCTAGGTGAGTGATCACACCATCATGATTATCTTGGTCATGAAGATCTTTTTTGTACAGTTCTGTTTATTCTTGCCACCTCTTCTTAGTATCTTCTGCTTCTGTTAGGTCCATACCATTTCTGTCCTTTATCGAGCCTATCTTCGCATGAAATGTTCCCTTGGTAGTGGGGTTTTAGTAGGGGTTAAATTACATTCCTCATGTGAAGTTACCTAGGCCAGTTGTTTGGTGGTGTATGGGAGTCACTCAGTCTACCAAGACTGCTATTTTCTGTGTTTTTCATCTATTTTTCATCATTGGGGCACTTTGCCCAAACTTTCTTGCCCTTTACTCTCTTTTAGGTTCCAAACTATTTCCTCCTCCAATTCCCAGAACCTCAATTTCTGCCACAGCCCCTGCTCATCGGCCTGCTGTAATTGTGATTATGTTATAAAAGGCTTATTGTCAAAGCACCAGTAATAATGGTAATAAAAATTCAGCCATTGCCCATTCCAAATCTATGTGAAATATTCCATTGTGCTAAGTCTATGTGCTAAGTCGCTTCAGTCATGTCCGACTCTTGGCGACCCCATGGACTGTAGCCCACCAGGCTCCTCTGCCCATGGGGATTCTCCAGGCAAGAATACTGGAGTGGGTTGCCATTTCCTTCTCCAGGGGATCTTCCTGACCCAGGGATTGAACCCAGGTCTCCGGCATCGGCAGGTGGATTCTTTACTGTCTGAGCCAGCAGGGAAGCTGAAATCTTCCATTAGATCACTCCAGATTTGGTGAGACCAGATATACTTTTATTTTTGACCGACGGGTGGCAGTATTGTCTAAGTCACTGATCTCTGGGCAGGCTGGTCCCTCAGAGTTTCCTTTCTTTGTGCCTTTCATTATCTGAGGTTCATTCTCTCAACGTGCAAGAGAGCTTTTTATTGAAAAGTTCAGGAATGGAGGATAGTATCAACCCCTAAAGTGCTAAAGGCAGCCCAGAATCCAGAGCTGCTGTCCATTCAGACACTTGGGGAGACAGCTCAGGCTCGGAGTCAAGGTTCCCAGGAGGTGGGTTTGGGCAGGGGCCTTGTGGATTAATGGCAGGATAAGATGCTTTACAGCATCCTTGATCACCAAGAATCTAGGTATAGGGAAGAAGGGGTAGTGAGGCTGACCCCAAGAAATTGCATGAAAATAGACACAGCCTCCATGAAAAGAGACGTTTGATAGGTATCAAGCACTGATCTTATAAGCTCACTGGGAATTAATTTTCTTATCCTCATCCCGGATTAGTAGGACCTATTGTCTTTGAATTAGAGGGATGTGCTTAAAAATTATTATCTTTTTCTTGTTATGTGGCAGCCTGTATGGGAGGGGAGTTTGAGGGAGAATGCATACATATATATGTATGGCTGAGTCCCTTCACTTTTCACTTGAAACTATCAAAACATTGTTAATCGGCTAGACCCCAATACAAAATAGTGAAAGTCACTCAGTCATGTCTGAGTGATGTCTCTGCGACCCCATGGACTATACAGTGCATGAGTTCTCCAGGCAAGAATACTGGAGTGGGTAGCCATTCCCTTCTCCAGGGGATCTTCCCAACTCACAGACTGAACCCAGGTCTCCTGCATTGCAAGCGGATTCTTTATCAGATGAGCCACAAGGGAAGCCCAGGAATACTGGAGTGGGTAGCCTATCCCTTCTCTAGTGGATCTTCCAGATGCAGGAATTAAACCGGGGTCTCCTGAATTGCAAGCAGATTCTTTACCAAGTGAGCTATCAGGGAAGCCCAGTTTAAAATAAAAAGCTCAAAAAATTATTAATTTTTAAAAATATCTTGCTACCTGGAATTTATCCTCCACCCTGGTCTTCAACACCCCGTACAATGACAATTTGGCAATTTGAATTATGATCTTTAGACGTCACATTACCCAACCATTTGGATTAAGTCCTCATATTTGAAGACGAATTTCTTTCAGGCTTTCCTTTAAATTTTCTTTTTATCAGGTGACTGATTTGATATGAATCAAGAGGTTTACCAGAGAACATTTAGGAAAGCATGAAGGAGAAAATAAAAACCACCCATTAGCTTGAAAAGATACATATCTTGAAAAATAAGATAGAAAAACTATTGTTTATTGTTCCAGAGGTATGGACTAAATCAGAAAACCTTTTGAATTGTTTTATTATGAATTTTATGATTAATCATGCTGACAAAACAGGGCATGAGCCTTCTAGGATTATCTTATTTTGTTTGACCATTTAGTTATTCATTTAAATGTGAAAACATTGGCAGAAAACCTGCTATGAACTATATATTATGCTAGATTGGGGGTTGAGGGAGAGAGTTGGGCCATAAGACATTGTCCTTGCTTGTGAATGCCTTACAATTTACTAGAGAAAAGAGACAAAGCAAATCAATAATTCCAGTGTGGTAACTGTCACAGTAGGGCAATACACCTTTTTATAGAAGCAGAAGGAAAGGCATTTGACTGCCCATTGGCAGCCAGGAAAGGCTTCATGGGAAGGTGACACAAGCTGAGTCATTAAAGTCAAGCAAGAATTATCCATATTGGGCATAAGAAGATGGACATTCCAGGAAAAGGAATGAAATATACAAAGGTACTTCTATCCAGTTGCTTGCTGTTTGTGAGGAATGGTAGGTACCTGATATGAAGCTGGAGTGGGCCATGTGAGTATATTGGGGAATAGAAGAACTAGTGGGAATTGGGCAGAGAAGCTGGAACAAGATAATAAGGGGCTTTTTATACCAGTTGAATTGTTGGGAACTTTATCTTATAGGATTTGATGGCAGATGGATGTGGGGAGTAGGATAGTGAGAGAATTATACAGTGCGTCCCTTGATTCTACTTTGGATGATTGGATGAATATTTGTAACACAGAGGAGGAGCAGGGTTGAAGGAGCTGACAAAGATGACCAGCTTACTTTCAGATTTCGGGGGATCCTGCCCGGTGACAGCTCTCTGCATGAATTTGGCCATCAGGAGAGAGATCTCAAGTTCTAGGTACAAACTGGTTACTAATAATAACCATTTACTGAAGATTTATTGTTGTTGTTCAGTCGCTAAATCGTGTCCAGGTCTTTGCGACCCCATGGACTGCAGCACGCCGGGCTTCCCTGTCCTTCACCATCGCCCAGAGTTTGCTCAAACTCATGTCCATTGAGTCAGTGATGCTGTCCAACCATCTCATCCTTGACCACCTGCTTCTCCTTTTGTCTTCAATCTTTCCCAGCATCAAGGTCTTTTCCAATGAGTTGGCTCTTCTCCTCAGGTAGTCAAAGTATTGAAGCTTCAGTTTTAGCATCGGTCCTTCTAATGAATATTCAGAGTTGATTTCCTTTAGGACTGACTGGTTTGATATCTTTGTTATCCAAGGGACCTTCAAGAGTCTTCTCCAGCACTACAATTCGAAAACATCGATTGATGCTTAATGCTTCAAGTTCTCAGTCTTCTTTATGGTCCAACTCTCGCATCTGTACATGACTACTGAAAAAACCATTGTTGTTGGTTATTTGCTCAGTCATGTCAGAAAGACCCCATGGACTGCTGCACACCAGGCTTCCCTATCCTTCACCATCACCCAGAGTTTGCTCAAACTCATGTCCATTGAGTTGGTAATGCCATCCAACCATCTAATCCTTGGCCACCTGCTTCTCCTTTTGTCTTCAATCTTTCCTACCATCAAGGTCTTTTCCAATGAATCGGCTCTTCATGTCAGGTGGCCAAAGTATTGAAACTTCAGCTTCAGCATCAATATTCAAATGAATATTCAGGACTGATTTCCTTCAGGATTGACTGATTTGATCTCCTTGCAGTCCAAGGGACTCCCAAGAGTCTTCTCCAACACCAGAGTTCAAGAGCATCAATTCTTCAGTGCTCAGCCTCCTTTATGGTCCAACTTTCATATCTATATATGTCTACTGGAGAAACCATAGCTTTGGCTATATGGGCCTTTGTTGGCAAAGTAATGTCTCTGCTTTCTAATATGCTGTCTAGGTTTGCCATAGTTTTTCTTCCAAGGGGCAAGCGTCTTTTAATTTCATGGCTGCAGTCACCATCCCAGTGATTATGGAGTCCAAGAAAATAAAGTCTGTGTCACTATTTTCATTGTTTTCTCATCTATATGCCATGAAGTGATAGGATCAGATGCCATGATCTTAGTGTTTTGAATGTTGAGTTTTAAGCCAGCTTTTTCAGACTCCCCTTTCACCTTCATCAAGAGGCTCTCTCTTTAGTTCCTCTTTGCTTTCTGCCAGAAGAGTGATGTTATCTTAGGTTACTGATATTTGTCCCGGCAATCTTGATTTCAGCTTGTGCTTTATTCAGCCCAGCATTTCACATGAGGTGCTCTGCATAGAAGTTAAATAAACATGGTAACAGTGTACAGCCTTGATGTACTCCTTTTCCAATTTTGAACAAGTCCATTGTTGCATGTCAGGTTTGAACTGTTTCTTCTTGACCTGCATACAGATTTCTCAGGAAGCCAGTCAGATGGTATTCCTATTTCTCTAAGAATTTTTCAGTTTGTTGTGATCCAAACTGTCAAAGGCTTTAATGTAGCCAATGAAGCAGAAGTAGATGTTTTTCTGGAATTCTCTTGTTTTTTTTTCTATGATCCAATGGATGTTGGCAATTTGATCTCTGGTTGCTCTGCCTTTTCTAAATCCAGCTTGAATGTCTGAAAGTTCTCAGTTCAGGTACTGTTGAAGCCTAGCTTGGAGGATTTTCAGCATTATTTTACTAGCATGTTAAATGAGTGCAATTATGCAGTATTTTGAACATTCTTTGGCATTTCCTTTCTTTGGGATTGGAATGAAAACTGACCTTTTCCATTCCTGTGGCCACTGCTGAGTTTTCCAAGTTTACTGGCACATTGAGTGCAGCACTTTAACAGCATTATTTTTGTGGATCTGAAATAGCTCAGCGGGAATTCCATCACCTCCACTAGCTTTGTTTGTAGTGATGCTTCCTAAGGCCCAGTTGACTTCTCATTCTGGGATGTCTGGCTCTACACCATCGTGGTTATCTGGGTCATTAACATCTTTTTTGTACAGTTCTTCTGTGTATTCTTGCCACCTCTTCTTAATATCTTCTGCTTCTGTTAGGTCCATACTGTTTCTGTCCTTTATTGTGCCCATCTTTGCATGATATGTTCCCTTGGTATCTCCAGTTTTCTTGAAGAGATCTCTGGTCTTTCCCATTCCATTGTTTTCCTCTATTTCTTTGCATTGTTCACTTAGAAAGGCTTCTTATATCTCCTTGCTGTTCTTTGGAACTCTGCATTCAAATGGGTATATCTTTTCTTTTCATCTTTGCATTGCACTTCTAGTCTTTTCTGAGCTTCCTTAGACAACAATTTTGCCTTTTTTCAAAACCATAGCTTTGACTATATGGACCTTTGCTGGCAAAGTATGTCTCTGTTTTTTTAAAAAATTAATTTATTTTTTAATTGAAGGATGATTGCCTTACAGAATTTTGTTGTTTTCTGTCAAACCTCAGCATGAATCAGACATACGTTTTTAATACATTGTCTAGGTTTGTTACAGCTTTTGTTCCAAAGAGCAAGCATCTTTTAATTTCATCACTGTAGTCACCATCTGCAGTGATTTTGGAGCCCAAGAAAATAAAATTTGCCACTGTTTCTACATTTTTCCAGTCTATTTGCCATGAAGTCATGGATGATGGAACTGGATGCCATGATCCTAGTTTTTTAAATGTTGAGTTTTAAGCCAGCTTTTTAATGTGCCACATTTTGTATTAATCCTCAGGTAAATCCTGTGAAAGCACACCTCTGTAGCTACATTTTACAGGTGAGAAACCACATTTTAGGTGATATGACATGTCCCTTACCATGTGTCCAGAATATGGTGGAGCTGGAATTTGAGCCTAGGCTGATTCCACAGCCTGCGTTCTCAACCACTGCCTTCTACAGAGCCATTTACATGGAGGTGTGGTTAAGTAATGGGCAAAGATGAACTATTCAGGGATACGATGTAGAAAGAGAAAAGGACCAGGGAACATAGCCATATGGGACAAGTAGTAGAAGAGGAGCTGGTGGAGCCTAGGACAGAGTTGCCACAGGGAAGGAGGAAACAGCAAAGGATGTTATACAGAAACCCAACAGGAGAATTTTGAGGAAGGAGGGATCAACAGTGAAAAAAGTAAGGCATGGACCGTGTCTTCCTGGCACCAGCCCCACCCTTCCAGCTGATGATTAAATACCATCACTTAAATAACACTTGGGTGTTCCACAGGCTTTGCCACCTCCTGAATTCTGTTTCTATTGATAATATGACGGTCTTCTCAGACATCCAGAATGCATACTTTGCGATGATCTTTAATGTCCCCTTTTCACGTGGCCGCCGATGGCCACATCCTGTTGGACTTAACATTTCTCTTGCCTATCCCTTCCTCTTCATGCCTTCATTGAGAACCCCGTTCTTTGCTTCTTGCCCCCTTCATTTTATTTCCCTCCTGCTTTGTCTTGCCACGGGTTGCATTCTCCTTATCAGCCTTGCCCGTGACTCCTTCTGAAGTTTCACCATGCCACTCCCCAGCTCAGGAAACTTCAGGGACCCTTTAATATTTATAATATATAATAAATTCCAAATTGTTATTGAAGACCGTCTATGAACTAGCTCTAGCTTATTTCTTCTAATCTCCCCCTCGGCCCCGCCCCTGCATTAAATGCCTTGGGGCCTCTCTTCCAGCCAGATTGAAAAATGTCTTGATTCCAGTCTTTGCTTCCTCAGATCCATTGCTCAGGCCAATCCTTCCACCTGGATGCATTTTCCTTGCATCTTTCAGTTCCAAATCTTACCCATCCTTCAAAGGTCATCTGAAATATTATTTTCTCAGTGAAGCTTTTCCGGACCCTTTCTACTGGAAATAATTTCAGCCTTCTCTGAACTCACATGAATATGACACTTTATCTGTACACTTCTTAGGGCAATTAATGTTGTGTGTTGTGTGTGTGTGTGTGTGTGCCCAGTTGTGTCCGACTTTTTGCGACCCCATGGACTGTAACCTGTCTGGCTCCTCTATCCATGGAATTCTCCAGGCAAGACTACTAGAGTGGGTAGCCATTTCCTACTCCAGGGGATCTCCCTGACCTAGGGATCAAACCTGTGTCTCCTACATTGCCAGGCAGGGTCTTTACCACTAGTCCCCCCTGGGAAGCCTCTACCTTAGGTTTTAGAAATATATAAGTGTTTAAACAGCTGTTGAAGGCAGAGTCTACTATTTTTCTATTCTTCATTTTGCTAATCACACGAGCATTTTGTATGTAGGTGTTTTCTTTTGCTGAATATATATTTACTGAGTGAATGGACGGAGAGCAGACATTGCTGTCAGGTTCTGTGCAATCTCTGGGTATTTCCTTGTTAATCATCTCTTTAGACTGAGCCTCCTTAGTGCCCTGCCCTCTCAGTTGTATGGTGTAGACTCTAGCTTAGGTTTGAGAAGAGTTAATTTTGAGTATGTCAATGAATGCAGTAGAAAACTTAGGTAACTATTTGATTTTTGAGATATACTCTAAAGAACTAAAATTTCCTATTTGGGGGAAAAAGTCTCCAGTTCTCTAGGGCATATCAAAATCCAGTCTGATTATCCTAAGGTATTTCTTGTGGTCTTCCTCAGCAGTCATGTTTAGAGTGTGCCTTTGAAGATGGGTAGATATTAAGAGAAAATGAAAAGATGCTTATCTTGAGGATGGTATCCTGTATCCCTTGGAAATATCTTCATGGTTGGTGACCACATAATATTTCTGGATTATCCCTTGACTCATAGATAGAACCAGATTAGAGAATTAGGAGCCATAGCCAGGATATTGGACCAGGTTTGGTGGTGCCTGTCTGTCCTGCTTGTGAAATTCAATCTGGAGTATGGAGTTTCCACGGCTGAGCCTTCTATCCTGCTTGGGTCTCTTTGGCTTTCTCTGGCTTTTGAGGGTATTTTCCTCATTAGCCGTATGTAGATGAGCTGCTTGTTAAGCTAAATGCAGTGGAACTCAAAGAAGGAATCAATGGAAAATGTCTTCTGGTGTTATGTTTATTTGGGTTTCAATGTCAAGTTTAAGCCTATAATTTGAGGATACAATCAGTTGGAACTCGTAGTTTCTTACCAGCTTGGGCAGAGCTAAATTCCTCCCTGAAAATGGAATCCAGGTTTTGTTACCTTATCTTTAACTGCTGTTGTTGATGGCAGTAAGGATAGTCTAAGGGAAAGCTCTCACATAAAGGGTTATGCAGAATTTGTGAGCTCTCCTTGACAATCCACCTGTGTATCCTACAGAGGACAGCGTATTTTCATTAGAGAAGATCAAGAGAAATTAACTTCGTTGGTGATTATCTGCTTGGCATGGAATCTGGCAAAGAGGGCAATTTAATAGTCAAAAAAAATCTCTTTCCAGCTGTTTTTCCCTGTCCTTTCTTATCCATCTTACTCCCTTTATCCAGTGATGGGCAGTGAAGCAAGGTAAATGTCACATCTTCATTAAAAGGTGAGGCTTCTCTAACGTGGGGGAGGTCAGGGTGGGAAAAGACATCCAACACCTACTCATCTTCTTGAACAATCGCTACAGGAACTGTCTGGTTCTTCCTCCACCTGCCTAGTTCATAGGTACCCCCATCCCACATGTGAAGCTCAAAGATAAAGAAGATCTGGGTGCCAGCTCTGTTAGCTTGCACATCACTTTGTGTTTTTATCCTCCCCCTTCTCATGTCCCCTTTCACTCAATCTGGCTTATTCAAACTGACACCTTCTCACATGGAACCTAAAGGAATTACTTTGGAATCATTTTCACTGGAAATTAGTGGATCCACATGTGCTCATAATTTTTTCATTTCCTATTTCAGAGGGAATAGATTTCTTATCTTTATGTAAGTACTCCTATGGCTTTTACTTAATTCTTTATTTCTTTGGTCTTGGGTTTCTAAACTCTTTTCCTTTATTAAAAACTTTTTTTTAATTAATTTTTTATTGGAATATAGTTGATTTACAATGTTCTGGTAGTTTCTGCTGTACAGCAAAGTGAATCAGTTATACACAGATACATGTCCACTCTTTTTTAGATTCTATTCCTATATAGGCCAGCACAGAGTATGACTAGAGTTCCCTGTGCTATACAGTGGGTTCTAATTAATTTCTATTTAGTAGCGTGTATATATCAGTCCCCGTCCCCCAGTTTACACCCCCATGTTCAGTTCTAATTTAACAGCCTGTATTTGATGTCTTTGTCTGCTGTTCATTAAAAACTGGGAGTGGGGGGATTTTTGACTTCTGCAATTAATTAAAAATTATGGGAATCTCTTTCAAAAAGAGGATCAGATCAAATCTTTTGTGCCATAGGGCTTGCTGAGGTTCAGAAATTTCATGTGGAGTCTGGGGCTGAGAATAAAGAATTCAGATTTCAAACTGATAGTCTAAAGATTCTGGATTCCATTTTATGGAGTACACCAAAGCAGGCTGGAAGAATCACGTGACTCACAACACAGGCAAAGATAACTAAAATTTTAAGATTCTAGCTGAGATTGTGAAGAGTGACCAACTTGGAAAACAGACCACTTTATATCTCTTAAGTATGTATTTAAACCTTCTATAAGGGTTGAGAATGATACATATATAATATCCAAACCCATGTAAGAAATAGTAAAGCCAGTAAGACTGGGAATCATGTTCATAGAGCACTTTCTGGTTTACTTGTTATTCCTTATGATAAAATATGTTTTCTCATTGAATCAGCACCACATCCTTGTGAAGAAGCCATCACCATTGTCTTACTTTATAGATGTAGTGGTGGAGGTCAGAAAGTTAGGTTAATTGCTCCAAAGTTACACACAGTGATTGAGACTATCCATGTTATCTGGTTTGGGATATCAGTTTCCTTCTGTACATATATTTAAGACTACATTTTGGCAGGCAAATGGAATAGGGACCAAAAAAATAAACATATCACATTTAGAACCTTTCCTTTCCCCTGCCTTCTGAAAGTAAGACATCTCAGGTGGGCAGGTACTTTTGCTCTGTGGAATCACATAAGAGGGGAGCAGAATTGGTAAGGGCAGGGAAGCGCTGGAGGGGAAGGGGTATTGTAAGGGACGGAAGTATCAAGGGGGATGAGAGCAAATGCAAGCTGAAATTTGAGAGGTAGTTTTTGGGCATTTGGGGAGTATGGACCATGAACTTGGTAGAACATCAGTTCTCTTTGAGAGAGTAGGAAGGGAATGAGGAGAGTCTTGAGAAGTTCTATTATTACTATGAACAGACTGCTTCCTTGGTGCCTTTAAGACATTTCAGCATAGATGGCAATTGCTTTTCAGATTTCTTTGAAAGGTGGCTTGTTCTTTTGGATTTAATGTCTCACTACAGATCAGCATTACGGGTGTTAGGTGAGCTAGAAAGTCAGGATGTTAGTCTAGGTTTTCACTCTCACGTTCAGTTAGGTAAGGAAAGAGAGGTCATCGGTGTGTTATGTCCAAGCTTGATGGTGCCAAAAGGAACTCAGTGATGCCAAAGAGAAAGCAGCAAAGGAAAGGTTTCTCCCTCAGCTTTGTTGGTAGAGGTCACAGCTAGACCTGAGCCAAAGAGTCTCAGATTAGAATTCTGAGTATCTGTACTTCTGAAGTCTCTCATTTCTCCTTAAAGCCAGGAAATTCTTCTTGGTGCTAATGTTATCTGTCTACAGTTGCACAAGGACCAATGATATTCTTTTATTTACAGGAAGAGAAATAGCACAGCTCTAAAGGGAGACTTTTTGGCAATTTCCCCTCATTTCATAGCTTGTGGCGAGCATGGTCTTGTGACTCGATTCCCCTGGTGCAATCGTCTGGGCAGCCATGTCCGTCATGGGTCAGGAACCAGGCACGGAGACTTGCTTCCTTAGCTGAAGGACCGACCTTGTCCCAGGAGAGAATCCAGTGAGCCTCAGCCCAGTCAGGGCTGGGAATAGGAGAATCTGAGGCCAAAGACAGACTCTGGCATACCTGGCATTGTCTGGCTGTTTCAGGTCTGATTTTGCTGAGAATCGGTATTTGACCTGCGGTTTCGAGGCTGTCAGTTCAGGGTGGGAAGCTGCTTACTCCTAGTGCACAGTGGGCTTCCCTGGAGCTGTGACAGTGCAGCAGTGTGTCTGACGGTCTGACTAGGAGTAGAAGCAAATACTTTCCTTTCCTGTCCCTTGGGGTACTTCCTTCTACAACATGGAACAACTATGCTTGCAAAATGATGTGCATTGTTCATTCCAAAATATTAGTCTGCTCTTGATTAATACTGTAATTTGGGAGATATTGTTTCATAGCCCCCTACCCCCACCCTTTGGTTGCAACTTTATTTCATTTACGATGACTATTTTAAAAGAAACTGCCCTCATTTGATGAATCAATTTTACCTGTAAGTTCATAAAAATTACCCACCATACTTCATTGTCTCACCTTGTGGGGTTCATTTTTGTATCAGATAAGACTCTCTGGGTTGCAAACAACATTTAAAAAGCCAAGTCAATCTAATTAAAGTTGGAATGTAATGCCTTATGTGACAAGAAAGACCATAGATTTGTTAGCAAGGCTTGGTTGTGTCTCCCAGGCCCACCTCTTTCCACCTGTCAGCTCCATCCTCCTCCTGGTTGGCTGCAATTTTGTCTATGCTGGTAAGACAGCTGCCAGTATAGACCTAAAGAGACACGAGTAACTGGAGTGGCTTAAGTAATTTGGAATCAGTCTGAGAAGTCTTATATCTGAGCCTTGGTTTCTTCGTCTGTAAAATGGGACTAATAATACTTCATCTACAGAGAATTAAGTAAATGAGCTTATGAAGGCGTGTGCCTCTATGTCTAAGAACATGGAGTTTAGAGTCACATCTGGCCTCTTCACTTATTAAGCTATTAATACTTGGATGCTATGAGAAGACTTATAGTACCTGAACTATAGGGTTGTTAAAATTTAAAATGATAGACAGTATATAAAATCTCTAAGAGGGTGCCTGGCACATGGAGCCACTCAATACATGGTAGCTATTATTTGAGCAGAATTTTGAAGTGACCATCAGTGGCTTGAAATGAAAAAACAAACTCAGGCATGGGAAATGGCCGGGAAAGGGCACGGATAGTGATTTATACAGGAGGCATTTGGGGTGGGGACCCTAGGGTAAGGTTGGATAGTGTCCCTGTATAGAGTGTGGCTCTTGCACTTTGTATTAGAATCATGATAGAAAGACAGATACGAAGGGATGGTCTTGGCTTCCCAGGTGGCGCTAGTGGTAAAGAGCCTGCCTGCCAATGCAGGAGACGTAAGAGACGCAGGTTCGATCCCTGGGTTGGGAAGATCCCCTGGAGGAGGGCATGGCAACCCATTCCAGTATCCTTGCGTGGAGAACCCCCCTGGACAGAGGAGCCTGGTGGGCTACAGTCCATGGGGTCACACACAGTCGGACATGACTAAAGTGCCTTAGCATGCAGCATGCAAGGGATGGTCTAGGGAAGAGCCTGGCAGTCAGCCAGGAGGGCAGCGCTCTGGCCATTTCTATCAGGGATGCTGTGGAGCTAGAGTGCTCTTCTGTAGAGTTACCACTGCCTGGCTTGGTGCCAGTGTTTGTTTCACTGACTGGAATTGCCTTCAGTTAGACACAGTTTCCTTAAACCCTCAATGGTGGCAAATCTTCCTTCTATAAGGGAGTAGATTTTAAATTTAGAGCCAAATCTAATGACTAGGGTTAAGGATCAAGCTGAGTAATTCTGATTCAGATTAAAAAATATCAAGTTAAACTAGTGTGATTCCCCCTGCTACCCCCTGGTTTTTAAAAACAACAGGATGAGTAAGTGTAGCATTCTAAAAAATCAATTTCATAATTTCATATTTTACATATAGAATATAATAACTCAAATTACGGAGTACTTGCCACATATTACGCATGATACTGGGGCTTCCCAGGTGGATCAATGGGTAAAGAATCTGCCTGCAATGCAGGAGACCCAGGTTCAATCCCTGGGTCGGGAAGATCCCCTGGAGGAGGGCATGGCAACCCACTCCAGTATTCTTGCCTAGAGAATCCCATGGACAGAGGAGCCTGGCAGGCTACAGTCCACAGGGTTGCAAAGAGTTGGACCCGATTGAAGTGAGTGAGCATGCACGCAGGCCTGATATTAAGCGTTGGAGTTTTAAAGATTAATAGTATTTCTTCTTTGAGAACCCAAAGAAGAAAGAGAACAGAAGATTAGTCATCATAATGGGGTGAGATCATGCTTGTGGAGTTTGTTTGGATTCTGTGAGCAGGCCTAGGGCAAGGGTGTGGGATTTGGGGAAGTTTCAATGGCACCCCACTCCAGTACTCTTGCCTGGAGAATCCCATGGACAGAGGAGCCTGGTAGGCTGCAGTCCATGGGGTCGCTAAGAGTCGGACACGACTGAGCGACTTCACTTTCACTTTCACTTTAATGTAGAGGTGATGTTTGAGAAGGATGTTGAAGGAAAAGTATGAATATACAAGAATAGAGTATGGGTGTGTGTGTCCGTGTGTGTGTGTGTGTGTGTGTGTGTGTGTGTGTGTATGTATCTCAGAGAGAAGTTTTATATGTGAAGGTTTTGGTGACCATGCATGTCAGGAGAATGTCCTGAGGAACTAGTAACCTGAAACAGATGAAACAATTAAGAGTAATTTCTCCCCCCCGCCCCACCTTAGTAGTGGCCAGGAAAGGCATTCAGTTTTTGATATCTAACTAAGGTTAGCATTTGAAGAATCCTTCTAGGATGTCCTATCTTAAAAGTCAGCAGGTAAAAGGCAGCCAAGAGAAGTATGTGAGTTTTGCAATTATCCCTCCCAACAATCTTGTGAGGATTTTACAGATGAGGAACCTGAAGCTCAGTGGGTTTAAGTAATTTGCCTAAAATCTGGAAGGCTAGGAAGAAGTGGAACTGGGATTTGAAATGGAATATACCTCCGAAGTCCATGCTCTACTCTGAATATACTTTCATCTCAATCTGATGACTCAGGACTTCGTCTCACCTCAGGACCACCATTCTGAAACAAGAGATTGTTCTGTGTGCTTTGGTAGCTGGAGCTGTAGCAGCGGGTGCAGGGGGCTGAGTGTGTGGACCAATCAGAGGCGAGGCCCAGACCAGTGGCTCTCAGATTTCAGAGTGTGTAAGGTTCCTCTGGGAGACCCGTGAGGGTTCTGATTCCCAGATACCACTTGTGAGGATCTGTCTGCTTGTGAAGCACATTGGGTGATTCTGACACAGATGGTATGCGATCCACACTTTGACGAACATCACCCCAAGTGAATTTCCCGTGTGAATGTCTTTGCTCTTCTTCCTTCCCTCCCTTCTTTCTTTCCTCCCTCTTTCTCCTCTGCCTTTTTCTCCTCCACTTCCTTTCTTTTTCCTATCCTCTTTGTCTTCAGTTTCCTTCTGCTTCTCTCCTCTCTCCCTTTCTCCCTCTCTCCTTCTTTCTTTTTTTTCTTTTCAGGTTTCTGTTGATTGGGTTCAGATGATTTGACGAGATTATATATAAGTACTATTCCTCGACTCTCCAACAAGACTGTGCATTCCTTGCAGGCAGGGATTGGGGACTTTGTGTCCCTTTCACTGACACTTACATAGGTATCTTCCCCTAATTAAAACATACTGGGTACCTATTACCTTTTGATTACAATCAGGCATTTTGAAAACTTTAATTCAGTCAAGGCAGGCATGCTCAGCCATTTGCTTTAACTTTTCATGTTGTCTGTGTGTTCTTTTTCCTCCTAGTCTATGTATGCCTCTCTGCTCTTCTGCCTTTCACATGATCCTGCAGGGTCCTAGATGGGTAGAACATAGACTAATGCTTAGCGATTCCTTTCCAATTTCGGTTCTCGGCATTTCTCCCAGCCTCTGGTGAAACATCACCCCTTAGAAATCTCCAGACCTGTGCTTCCCTAGTCATGCTCACCTATTCAGATGCTTTTCTCATCTTGGGCTCCTAAAGGAAGGAAATCCCATTTTTTCAAAAATTTATTTTTTAATTGAAGGATAATTGCTTTACAGAATTTTGTTGTTTTCTGTCAAACATTAACATGAATCAGCCGTAGGTATACATATGTCCCTTCCCTCTTGAACCTCCTGTTTTTGTTTGCTTTTTGTTCAATTCTCCTCATTGTAGCTGGCTTAGTGTCTGGGTTTCCCTCTTTTCGTTCATTGGATGCAAGGGCTGTGTGGGTGACCTGGACTCCTTGTGGTTAAGTTGTTTTCTCTTCTCAGCTTAGTGGGTTCCTTGCATAATATGACACGAGGTGGGATTCCTTTCTGTCTCCATCCCTTGGCGCAGGCACCTGGATTCTGAAGTTAAGTTGCATGGGTTCAAATCCTGCTTGCTGACTGAGCTTGGGAAAATGTTTTAACCTCTAATCCCCCATTTCCTCACCTGTAAAATGAGAACCATAAGGCAGTTGTGAGGTTTATATAAAATGATGCATGAATGAGAGTGCTGATTTATGATAAATGCTGTTGCCGTTATTGTTATTGGTAATTATTTTTACTTTTTTTCACTTCCCCAATTCAAATTCTGTCCATCTCCCAAGGCCAGCTGGAGCTCTTCTTCATCCACAAAGCTTTTTTTTTTTTTGTCTGCTCAAACCAGCAGGGAACTCTGTCCTAAATTCTCATGATCACTCATGTCTGAGGTGAATGCTTGATTGCCTTTAATATTTAATATTGTGTTAGTATTGCACTAGGTCCTAATTGGCTTTATTCTTGGTCCCTGGTGTCAAGAAAAGTCCTTGAATACTGATAATAAAGACTCTTTTTCTTTTAGCCTCTCTCCACCAGTTACATTAGTAGCATTAGCCCTTTTTTCAAGTGTCATGGTTAAGGATGTATAGATCAATACACTCAACATGAGCTCATTTGGGATAAACAGAGATGAACTGGCAACATCTGTACCACAAGTGACAGCATCCTGGGGCCCATTATTTAGCTGGCTCAATCCAGTTGCTGCTCTTACTAGATGTGAAGAAGGTGCTTATTCAGAGAGAAATGTATTTTAAGGTTTGAAAGAGTAACTAATGGAAAACCTTGTTTTGACACCCATCTCCTTCTGAACCTGGTGACTCTCAGCCCTGGATGAACAGCAGAATCGCTGGAGAGCTTTAAAAATACTAATGTTCAGGTCATATTCTTGGCCAGTTAAATACAAATCTCTTTGAGAGGCACACAGGTACAGTATTTTTAAAAAGCTTACCAGGTGGGGTTCTTTCTTTTGAGATTTTATGAGTTTATTCTGTTACCAATTCATATTACTTTGATAAAACAAAATATATTTTAATTGGCAGTTATAATACATTTAGGAACTTTCTTCTCCACTAATACATTTGAAAAGCTTACCAGGTGTTTTATGGTTTTATTATGCAGCCCAGGTTGAAAAGGTTACATGGCTCTAAAACCAGGTCCACAACCCCATGTGTGTGTGCTAACTTGCTTTAGTTGTGTTCGACTTTTTGGGACTCTGTGGACTGTACCCTGCCAGACTCCTCCGTCCATGGGATTCTCCAGACAGGAATACTGGTGTGGGTTGTCATGCTGTCCTCCAGGGATCTTCTGGATCCAGGGATTGAACCCACCTCTCTTAAGTCTCCTGCACCAGCAAGTAGATACTTTACCACTAGCCCCACCTGGAAGCCCTCCACAGCCCCTTATTTGGTAAATGGGCTTTCATTTAAATTTCATGCATTCATCCTGTCTTTCTGGAGTGGGCTGCAATTGGCTTGGGGGAATCGGCTTTTAAGAGAGCATGTGTCTTAAGGGTCCAAACCATGCCCTGAAAGAGACAGTTTATTATCTTGAGGCTGCCCACAGACAGTATGCCTAGAAATAGAATTTTCCTTGCCCTACGTCACTGATGCCATAGTGGAGAACTGACAGGGCTCCCTGAGGACCTAAAGTATTTATAACTCTTACAGTATTTCTGCAAGGTGAGCTTTGCTGCCAGAGGCCTGAATTGGGGAAGTTAAGAGTTACTGAGGTAGAGGAGTTGGGCACAGCTGCTCTGGGCTTCTGGGGAAACAACTCTTAGCACTTAGGCAGAGGGGCTCAGGTGTATTTCCTAGAGAAGAGAAAGGAGCAAGGCCAGGGAGCAGACTCCCCAAGGGTTCCTCCTTCACCTTGTCAGAGATATTTTGCAGAGGAAGCAATTAAGACTTTAAAAAACCCCAGATTTGTTCAAGTATAATTTACATAACATAAACGTCATCTGTTCAACGAGTTTTAGTAAGTTTACAGGGCTATGCAACATTACCACAATTCAGCTTTAGAATATTTTTATTACCCCTAAAAGATCTTTTGTGCCTGTTTACAGTCAGTTTCTACACCCATCCCAGAGGCAGGGAACCACAAATCTGCATCCATCTCTGTAGTTTTGCCTTTTCCGGACATTTCATGTAAATGGAGTCTACAACGTGTAGTTCTTTTGTGTCTTGCTTTTTTCACTTAGCAAATATCTCTGAGCTTCATCCACGTTGCAGCATGTATCATTGGTTCCTTTTTAATTGCTAAATAGTACTGCATTGAATGGATGTGCCACATTTTATTTACCCATTCATCTACTGATGGCCATTGGGCTTGTTTCCACTTCCTGTGATGGCTCATGCTACTGTGATCATTAGTCCATTTGTGTGGACATGCTGTCGTTGCTCTTGGGTAAACAGCTTGGAGTGGACTTCATAGATTACATGGCAAATTTATGTTTAGCTTTTTAAGAAACTGCAAACTGTGTTCCAAAGTGGTTGTACCATTTTATATTTCCACCCAAAATTCATGAAGGTTACAGTTTCTCCTCATCTTTACTAACGCTTGTTGGTATCAGTGTTTTTGATTTTAGTGTGCTGTGGTATCTCATTATGGTTTAGTTTGCATTTACCTAATGATTAAAGATGTTGAGCATCTTTTCAAGTACTTATTTGTCATTCATATATCTTCTTTGGCTACATGTCTCTTCAAATATTTTGCCCATTTTTAAGTTGGTTTGTTTGACTTAGTATTTAGTTGTAAGAGTTCTTTATATATTCTAGATACAAGTTCCTGATTGGAAATATGATTTATAAACATTTTCTCCAATTCTGTAGCTTGTCTTCTTACTTTCTTGATGGTGTGAAGCTCAGAAGTGTTTAATTTTGCTAAAATCCACTTTATCATTTTTTTTGTATTGTGCTTTTGGTGTCTTATCTAAGAAATTTTTGCATACTCAAGATCATGAAGTATTTCTCCTAGATTTTAGGAGATTTTAGGTTTTCTTCTAAAACTTTTATAGTTTTAGCTCTTTTTTGATTAATTTTGATTTAATTTGAGTTAAATCATTTGGCATTTGATTAATTTTGAATTAATTTCTAGGTATGGTGTGAGTAGGAATCTAAGCTAATCTTTTAGCATGAAAGTGTCCAATTACTCCATTACCATTTTAAAGAAGTTATTTTTTCCCCATTGAATTGCCTTGGTGCCTCTGTTGAAAATCAATTGACCATAAATATAAGGGGTTATTTCTGGACTTTCAGTTTCATTCCATTTATTTATGTTTATCTTTATGGTCAGTACCACACTGCCTTGATTATGGTAGCTTAAGGATAAAATTTGCGATTAGAAAGTGTAAGCCACCCAACTGTGTTCTTCTTTTTTCCAAGTTGTTTTGGCTATGCTGGGCTCTTTGTATTTCTGTGTAAATATTAGGGGTCAATTTCTGCAAAAAGCCTGTTGGGATTTCTGTGTGTGTGTGTGTTGTGGAACTTATTGATCAATTTGGAAGACAGTTGCCAATTGAACAATATTAAGTTTTCTAATCCATGAATACAGAATGTCTCACTGATTTAGATCTTTAACTTCTCTCAGTAATAATTTACAGCTTTTAGTGTGCAAGTCTTACAATCAATACTTTTTGACAGCAGTCCTGCTAGGCAAATTTGTTTGTGTTTTTTCCTCCCCAGAGATCTTGTAGAGAACAATGGAGAGAGGTGCATAGCTTAGCAGCCAAGAGCAGGAGGGTGATCAGTGGGAAAGAGACTAGCCTGGGAATCAGGAGGACCAACCCTCCTTTTAACCTCTCGGCTTATTGCTCTCTAAGATGAGTTATAATATAATTTATTTTGCTTCAAGGTTGTGAGGATTAGAGACAATGTGTGGAAAGGACTTGGAAAAACGCTGGAGTTAGTGGGTGTTCACTATTTGGTGCTTGACATCATTGGTGCCTGTGATAATGGTGATGGATATACAGCACTGTGTAACCCCTGTGCTTTTAAAGCGTTCTCATCCTGGCCACTGAGTCTGTTTGCAGTTCAAGGCAGAGGCCAGTGAATCACAGTGAAGAAGGGAACATTCCACCTCATTTGACCCTCAAACAACTTAAAAATTTTATTTAAAAAATTCTAAGGTTTTATACAATTTAAAAGGATATTTTCCATTTACAATTTTTTTTTTTTTTTTAAAAACTGGCTGTTTTGCCCATTTTGTACAATAGATCCTTGAGCCTATCTTACACCCAATAGTTTGTGCCTCCCATCCTCCCATCCCTATACTGGCCCCCTCCACCCTCCACTGGCAACCACAGTTTGTTCTCTGTATCTGTGAGTCTGCTTCTTTTTTGTTATATTCAATAGTTTGTGGTATTCTTTTAGATTCCACATGTAAGTGATATCAATTGGTGTTTGTCTTTCTCTGTTCAGACAACTTACTGAGTTAGTATTTTCATCCACACTTTGCACCTAGGAGACCGATGTTCAGGGAGATAAAGTCAAGTTCCCAAGGTTACAAGTGAGGAAGAGGTAGAGCAGGATGTAAACCCTGAAACTTAAACCCAGGCTTGTCTAACTTCAAACCCTCTGCCTTCCCTCTACACGTACCACCCCGTCTGCCCCCACCAAGTCTCATCAGGGGATCTACAAGGCAATGATAAATCCTGGGTGAGGCACATACCTCTTCAATGGAAAAATGGATACTGATAAGTGATTACTATATCTTGCTTGTCTTACTTAATATGTTAAAGATTTAATTCTGCCTCGAGATTCAGCAAGGATTAGATGAGAAAACCAAGATGAATTCATAAGGGGTGATCACAGGGAGATATTAAGAAACTCACCTGTTTTACATGGCTGTAGAGATGGAGATAAAAGGCAACTTTTATTTCCAATTTTCAGTGCAACCTGACTTGAGCACTAAATTCCACCTTACAGCTTTGATTTTCTCAACTACGATTGAGAAAGGTGAGAACTGGTGAGAGAAAGGTGGAGGTTGTGGCAATGTGATATTTCATATTTCAGATCCAGAGCTGCAAATGTCCTCTTGCTGCTTGCTCTGGGCTTATTCAACAGCAGTACAACTACCCATGTATATGAATGTAGCCTAAAGTTGACTCTGATCTGATGGTTCACCGGTTTTTTTCTTGTTTCCCATGTAGGAGATCTACATTTGATTTCTAGCAAAGCCTTTAATAGGAGAGTGCATAGGTTTTGGAATCAGTTAAATGAATTTTTGTTACATTTATACCATTTGCTAGTTTTGTGGTCCTGAGAAATATAATTGACTTACCTGAGTCTCAGTTTGCTCGCATAAAATGATGCAAATAATTGTCTCAAGGAGTAAAATGAGAGAATGTCTCTAAATGGTTTATTAGTGCCAGGAGTATAATTTGTTTTAGACAGAGTACCTTTGCTTCCTTCTACGGTAGGAAATAACCAGATTTAGTTTTGAAGAAATCTCTCTGTGGGCAGGTATATATTAGTCAGATTTTGCTGGAGTAACAAATAGCATGCAAAGCTCCGTGGTTAAAAATCACATACATTATTTCTTGCTCATGTCCCCTGAGGGCTGAATTAACTGTTGCTTTGCTGGGCTACACTGGTTTACATTGGAGGTTCTGCTCATTGTTTCTTTTCATTTCCGGATCCTGTTGAGGAAGCATGCTCTTATCATGGCAGGGGGCAGGAATTTAAAAAAGCTGGAGCCAAGTGATACAAGTGTATTTAAAGTTTCTGCTTAGACATTTATATCACATCTGCTCACATCCATTGTCATATGGCCAAACCCCAAATCAATTGGTGAGGAAGTATACTTTACCTAAAAGGAAACATGGTATGGGCTTTGTAAAAGAATAAAAAGCTACCTTAGCAAGTAAGAATTTTGATGGAAGCAATTCTTGGTAATTCAAGGAATAATGACTATGTAAATGGAATATTGGAGCTTCTTTGTTTTTATCTTTCCCTTTGGCTGTGGCAATTTGCCTGCTTTTACAGTTTTTCTTTTTAAAAGCAGAGCTGATAAAAGATAATTTGTCAGAAAATATTTTCCAAATTTTCTTCCCACCTCATTCTTTTCAGCCACTATACTTGTTCAAATGTTGGCTTTCTTAGACTCCATTGTCTTCTTCTCTGCTCTTTTCTCTGGGTGATCTTATACAGCACCAAGGCTTTAGTTGATTACTCTCTGAGGAATCTTTTTTCAACATTTCCAGCTCAGATGCCTTGGGGCCTCAGACCCATATTGCCAGCTGCCCACATGACATCCCTATTATAATGACATATAAATCTCAGTGTAACAGAGCCCAACCCTTGTGAGTCTATGTTATCCTCTAGGAGCAGCCCATCTAGCCATGTGTATACACGGAGCCCTAGAATGCATCCTTGCTACTTCCTCTTCCCTCCCTTGCTTATCCAATCCATTTGCAAGTTCCCTTGCCTTCACCTCTTAAGGGCCTCTCTGATTAGCCGCTTCCCTCCATCCCCCCCTTACCCCATCCCTGTCCCCACCAAACCATGATCTTCTGTCACATGGACTCTTGCAATAAACCCAACTGTCTTCCTGTATTGCTTCTTTCCCCTTCTATTAATAATTTGTTTTCAGCACTACAACTACAGCCAGAGTCATTAAAAAAAAAATTGAACTTGGCCATTTCTTTCACTTAAAACTCTTTAAGGACTTGCTATAGCTTTAAGGATAAAGCTATTCCCTTTCACGGCCCTTGGGGGCCTGCGTGATCTGGCTTTTTCTGTCTCTCCCATTCTATTTAGCCTTACTCGTCTCTTTGTCTATATTGAACACTGTAGTGTTCTCCACTTCCACAACCTTGAACGTGTCATGCCCTCCATACCTTGAGGACTTTGCACATGCTTCTCTCTGTGTGCAATGTTCTGGCCGTGACCCCTGTCCTTGAAATCCCAGCTGAGATGTCCTGTCGTTGCTGAAGCACTCCGCGGCCTCTCCAGGCCGAGAGTTGTTTTCTCTTTTATGATATAAAAATACTTGCTCATATTTTAATGTGCGTAGAATGCATCTTATGATGTTATTGTTTGCTTATGTGACTCTCTGTCTGGGATTCAAGGTCTGAGGGCATAGTTTTGTTTTATTCTCCAAACAATGGTTTAAAAAGTTCTTCTGAGCTTAAATAAAACTGTTCCAAAGAGAAACCAAAATTTTCTGCTTCTGGAATTCTTCTGGACTAAACCCCATTCATTTTTTCTCCTGGCACAATGTAGGCCTTAGAAAAATGGGAACGTCAGGGACAGAATGAACCACCGTGGCACCCATGTATGGGAACTTTCAGATGGGACTTGACGCCATCAAATGGGGTTAATGTTACTTGATGCTGATAGTACTTCTGAGAGGTAAGGGAGGAACCACCTGGAATACGACCTTAAATTAGTCCTTTCATCTCTTTAGGCTTCAATTTCTTCATTAATAAAAATAAAGGATGCGGACAAGAGCTCTAATATCTCTTCTACTGCTGTTTTTGTGTTTGTGATTTGGGATTTTAGGTCTCTTATGTAAAGAATCTCTGAGTTTTAGAGCCACAAATGGAGTTTAATGCCCATTTTAACTTGAGAGAAAATGAGAATGACAGGGATTATAATGGGTTCAAGGTTCATGTAGCTCATGAAGAAATATCCCTCTATGCAGGGATCATTATGGTGAATTTCTTTTTACTTGTTTGCTGGGTGCGGATGAGGGACTGCCAAGATCTGCCTGAATAGATTTTTACTGGAAACTGGTAATCCCCAAGGGGCTTCTTAGGAGGAGACTTGCAGGGTTCCAGTGCTTCAGTGTAAAGTCGTTGCACTGTGAGCTTCAGTGAGACCACGTCTCAGGGGCTTTATGGTGCTCCTGCCACGTGCATGTGCCCTGAGTCAGGAAGATCCCCTGCAGGAGGGCACGGCAGCCCACTCCAGTGTTCTCACCTGGAGAATCCCATGGACGGAGGAACCTGGTGGGCTACAGTCCATAGCGTTGCAAAGAGTCAGACAGGACTGAAGTGACTGAGAATGCACACGTGCATACCATGTGTTAAGTTCACTGAAGATAAAGGACTGTAAGCCATGGACTACTTCTGAGGGAGACCAGATCAAAGGATTAAACTGGTTTTTATCCACTTTTCTCTTTGGGAATGAGCTCAGTGCCACTTAAATGAGTCCATGGATACCAAAAAGACCCCAAGTCATGTATCAGACTGTATTGTTCTTAGACATTAATCTCTTGTCCTGAATAATTGGCCTGGTTAAGAAACCAATCAGCCCGCACCCTTTCCTAGTCCAACTGCACTTAGCGTTGCCTTCCCATAGATTGTCCCGTATTCTCAGTGGGTCCTTCCTTACCCCTCAGAAGTATCAGAACTATTATTGCCAGAGCTGGTGGCCTGTATACCATATCTGCCATCTGGCTGCTTGCAAGGAATGGATAATCCTTTTAAAGTCTTAGTAGTAATAGATGATCCATTTGGCCCTATTTTCTAACATTAGCTTTTAGATGGCCTGTATCCAATCCACAGGTTTTGTAATTTGAATCCTAGAGATGAAGAGTGGTTAGCAACAGGGAGAAGATGACAGTAAAATCATGAAAAATCAAACTGGAAAAATTAATTTTGTTAATTTCCCTGACATAGGAGTCTTCTTTGTACAGAGAAGGAGGCTAAGTTGGTAGAGAAAACACAACGCATGGCATTAGGAAGACAGACTGGCTGAAATCCCAGTGCTGCCAGGTGTTAAGCAGGTGAAATAGTACCAGAGGACCATGTTAACATTTTACATCTGATTTAATTAATTAAATTTTTGCCATTAACTCTTTTTTTTTACTTGCAGTATAGTTGATTTACAGTGTCATGTTAGTTTCAGGTGTATAGTACAGTGATTTAGTTATGTGTATATATAAATAATATGTATATGTATTCTTTTTCAGATTCTTTTCCCTTATAGGTTATTACAAAGTACTGAGTAGAGTTCCTTGTGCTATACTGTAGGTCTTTGTTGGATATCTGTTTTATATGCATGCATGCTCAGGCACTTTGGTCATGTCCAACTCTTTGCACCCTTATGGACTGTAGCCCCACCAGGCTCCTCTGTCCATGGGGTTCTCCATACAAAAATATAGGAGAGAATTGCTGTGCCCTTCCAGGGGATCTTCTCAACCCAGGGATCAAACCTGTGTCTCCTTCACTACAGGCAGATTCTTTACCACTGAGCCACTGGGGAAGCCCCATATAGAGTGGTGAGTGAGTGAGCGAGTGAAGTCACTCAGTTGTGTTTGACTCTTTGCGACCCCATGGACTGTAGCCTACCAGGCTCCTCCCTCCATGTGTTAATCCTAGACTCCTAATTTATCCCCGGCCCCCACACCTTTCCCCTTTGGTAACCATCAGTTTATTTTCTAAGTCTGTGAGTGTATTTCTCTTTTGTATAAAAGTTCATTTGTATCTTTTTTTTTTCAGATTCTTCATATAAGTGATATCATATGATATGTCTTTATCTGGCTTGCTTCACTTAGTGTGATAACCTCTAGGTATATCCATGTTGATACAAATGGCATTATTTCATTCTTTTTCTTTTTTTTTTAACTGAGACAACATATTAAAAAGCAAAGACATCACTTTACTGACAAAGATCTGTATAGTCAAAGCTATACAGTAGTCATGCATGGATGTGAGAGTTGGACCATAAAGAAGGTTGAGCACCAAAGAATTGATGTTTTCAAATTGTGGTCCTGGGAGAAGACTCTTGAGAGTCCCGTGGACTCCAAGGAGATCAAACCAGTCAATCTTCAGGAAATCAACCCTGAATATTCATTGGAAGCACTGATGCTGAAGCTGAAGCTCCAATCCTTTGGCCACCTGATGCGAAGAGCTGACTCATTAGAAAAGACACTGATGCTGGGAAAGACTGAGGCAAAAGGACAAGGGGGAGACAGATGATAAGAAGGTTAGATAGCATCACCGACTCAATGGACATGAGTCTGAGCAAACTCTGGGAGACAATGGAGGTCAGAGGAGAGAGTTGAGTCCTGGTGACCTACCATCCATGGGGTTGCAAAGAGTTGGAGACGACTGAATGACTGAGCAACAACATCAAGTATTCCATTGTATATATGTACTACATCTTCTTTATCCGTTTCTTTCAATGGACATTTGGGTTGCTTCCATGTTTTGGCTGCTGTAAAACATGGCTGTGAACATTGGGGTGCGTGTATCTTTCCGAACTACAGTTTTCTCCAGGCACATGCTCAGGAGTGGCATTGCTGGATCACATGGTAGCTCTATTTTTAATTTTTTGAGGAGCCTCCACACTGCTCTCCATAGCGGCTGCACCAATTTACATTCCCACCGACAGCATAGGAGGGTTCCTTTTTCTCCACACCCTCTTCAGCATTTATAATTTGTAGACTTTTTGTTGACCTTTTGGACCAAGTGCTAACCTCTTTCAATGTTAGTTTTCTTATTCATCCAACAGGGGACTAATTTCCTTCAAAGTTGTGGCAAGGCTTTGTGAGTTGGTTATTAGATGCTGCTCTGTGTCCAGACGTCTCCTGCTCAGGTGGGCCCTGTGTTTGAGGAAGTGTGAGGTGCTGGGTGGAGTCGTGTACACTGTTCCCAGAACGTGCCCTCAGCCCTGTTGTGGTCTTGACATCTCAGAGACAGCCGCTCTTGTAGATGAAGCAGAGGGTTCTTCCCACAGCTAGGGTTTGGTCTGCTCATTCTCAAAGACCTGGCAGGAAGAGGAACTCCAACAGGAGTGGGTGGGCACTGGGAGGGTGATGAGACACTGATCCACAGTTTTACCCCTTTGTAAATCTCAGGCACACAGGTTAAATCACTCATATCTCTCAATAAATTGAACCTCACCATCATTTTCCTGTTCTCAGCCCTTCTCCTTTTTTTTTTTTTTATTAAACATACTTTTTACCCTCAGTCTCAGGCTTCCCAGCAGTGCTAGTGGTAAAGAACCTTCTTGCCAATGCAGGAGACATAAGAGACTCAGGTTCAATCCCTGGGTTGGGAAGATTCCTTGGAGGAGAGTATGGCAACCCACTCCAGTATTCTTGCCTGGAAAATTCCATGGACAGAGGAGCCTGGCAGGCTACAGTTGCAAAGAGTTGGACATGAATGAAGTTACTTAGCATGCACACACCCTCATTCCCACTCACCTTTCATTTACTTATTCAAGAAAAGTTTAGAAGTGCCTCTTTTATGATAGGGTTTGTTCTAGGTCTTAAGAGATATCAGGAAAAGAAAGAAAAACAGGCAAGAGTTCCTGCCCTCACAGAACTCATGTTCTAGTGGTAAATAGAGGGGTGGAGTGACAGCATTTACTACCTTTAAGGTGACTATAAAGTTTACTTATCATTACATTTCAATAGAGTTGGGCAAGGGGGACCGTGTGTGTGTCTGTTGAGGATTCTGAAGGCTTGCAATTCTAGGCAAAAGAACAGCCATTGCAAAGGCTCTGCTGCAGCCTCAGTGCCTGGCATGTATTTATAGCAGGCAGCCAGTGAGGCTGGGGCAGAGTGAGTAGTGGGACAGTGGTAGAAGATGATGTCAGTGAGGAGAACAGAGAGATGGAGACAGGGAGCCAGATCATGTGGGGCTTTGTAGGACAGTGTAAGGACTTTAGAGAAGGCAATGGCACCCCACTCCAGTACTCTTGCCTGGAAAATCCCATGGATGGAGAAGCCTGGTAGGCTGCAGTCCATGGGGTTGCTAAGAGTCGGACACGACTGAGTGACTTCACTTTCACTTTTCACTTTCATGCATTGGAGAAGGAAATGGTAACCCACACCAGTGTTCTTTTTTTTTTTTTTTTCCACATTTTTAAAAAAATTTTATTTTATTTTTAAAGTTTACATAATTGTATTAGTTTTGCCAAATATCAAAATGAATCTGCCACAGGTATACATGTGTTCCCCATCCTGAACCCTCCTCCCTCCTCCCTCCCCATACCATCCCTCTGGGTCGTCCCAGTGCACTAGCCCCAAGCATCCAGTATCGTGCATCAAACCTGGACTGGCATCTCGTTTCATACATGATATTTTACATGTTTCAATGCCATTCTCCCAAATCTTCCCACCCTCTCCCTCTCCCATAGAGTCCATAAACCTGTTCTATATATCAGTGTCTCTTTTGCTGTCTCGTACACAGGGTTATTGTTACCATCTTTCTAAATTCCATATATATGCGTTATTATACTGTATTGGTGTTTTTCCTTCTGGCTTACTTCACTCTGTATAATAGGCTCCAGTTTCACCCACCTCATTAGAACTGATTCAAATGTTTTCTTTTTAATGGCTGAGTAATACTCCATTGTGTACACTCCAGTGTTCTTGCCTGGAGAATCCCAGGGACGGGGGAGCCTGGTGGGCTGCTGTCTGTGGGGTCGCAGAGTCGGACACAACTGAAGCGACTTAGCAACAGCAGTAAGGACTTTAGATTTTACTAGGGGGTTTCAGAATTTTGGGGAATCAGAAAAATTTCTCATTGTGTTTCTCCCGTTGTTCACTCAGCTTGTGTTTTTGAGATCTACTCATGTTGCCATATGTACACCTAGTTAGTTGCTTACAACCGTTCTATAGCGCTCTGTACATTTTACCTAGTCACTCTTCCAACTCTAAGATGTCTTCATGCGTGTTCTCTTGTAGGCTGAGTAATCATTTCTGCAGGAGATCTACCCAGGACTGAGTGGACCTGTTGGGTGGTAGGGTAAGCACACACTCAATTTGACTTAAGTGGTGCCGGATTGCTCTCCTGGCTGACTGTACCCATCTCTACTTCCTTCAGCAGTACACATCCCTGCCAACATGTGACAAGATCCAGCTTTCAATTTTTTTTTTTTTTACCCATCTAACAAGTATAAAGTAACATCTATTGTTTTAATTTGCATTTCTTTGAATACTAATGAATGTGAGCACTTCTTTGTATGCTGGTTAGCTTTCTTTTCCTCCTTTTATAAGTTGCCCATTCATATTCTCAGCCAGTATTTTTATTGGGGTTCTTTCTATTTTCCTTGTTGATTTGCAGGAGGTCCTTGAATATTCTGGATATTATCTTTAGTTGTTTTCAGATGTTTATATTTGAGATGGCCTTTGAGGTAATCTAGTCTAACCACCTCATTTTACATTTGGGGAAAATGAGACCCAAGCGAAGAAGCAGCTTTTTTTTTTTTTTTTGGTAAGCAACTTCTTAAGATCACACATGCAATGGAAAAGCTGAGCCTGGAAATTAGTACTTCTCCCAACATATCACTACAAGGATCCCTTTCAGTGAGGCAGGAATGGCAGTAAGTGGTGGGCAGGAGGAGCTGTTGAGTACTGCCTCCTGCTGCCAGCATCTGCATTTCTTTGTAGCCCAAAGAACCACTTACCCTGACATGATGACTGAGACCAGTTCGAGATCCAAGAGGCCCTTGCAGTCTATGAGGTCCTGGGTCTAGTGACCATTTCCTCCTTCCCATTCAAACAGTCACTACTTCAGGACTTTATTTCCTTGTGCTTGACTGATGTTTCTCAAATTTTAGGATGTATAGGATTCACGGAGAGAATATATTATCGTGTAGATTACTGCCTCACCCCTCCTGAGGATTTAGAAGCACTGAAGGATCCTTAGTCCCTGTTACAGGAGGTCCGTGGGCCTGATTTTGCGAAACAGTGCGCGAATTTCATTAGCTACCTGATTGATCCTGACTGACCTTCTGTTTCCATACTAGCACGCTTAGTTACTCAGTGGTGACCAACTCTTTGTGACCCCATGGACTGTAGTCCGCTAGGCTCCTTTGTCCATGAGATTTCCCAGGCAAGAATACTGGAGTGGGTTGCCATTTCCTTCTCCAGGGGATCTTCCCAACCCGGGATTGAACCCAGGTCTCCTGCATTGTGGGCAGATTCTTTACCATCTAAGCCAGCAGGGAAGCCCATCCTAGAGTTATTTCAACGTCGTCCAGGCTGCCAAAAAGAATTAAAATCATTCCCTGAACACATCTCTCTTTGTCATACCTCCATGCTTTCACCCATACCATTATCTGAAATGCCCCTTCCTCCATGAAATCCCATGACTTTTAAAGATCTAGGCTAAACAGGGCCTCCTGTAGAAAGCCCTCTCTGATTTTTCTGGGACTCAGTCTCAGGCGCACGTTGTGAATGGAGAAATCTGGCATGGAGTAGGGACATTCCCTTTGCAGGCACATTGCCCTTTTAAATCACATGGATACCACATGGATAGAAAAGGGGGCTAAGAGCCTCTTGAGATAGCAACACTTAGATGAGCTAGTATCTAAAGAAAAAACAACCATTTTAATCAAATATAGAAGCACATAGTTTATTTACAGTTGTAGCTCTACAAAATTTATGAAAAACAGCCATCTTCCATGATTTCTCCCATGCTCTCCCCCTCCCCAGACAGTTGAAACTCTTTTGACTGATTTTTTTGATATCTCTAAAGATTATGCTTAGATGGCTTCTATTTCATTTTTCAGTTTTAAGCACTATTGACTTTCCACTGAAGAGCCTAAGGACTTCACCTTCGATCTCCCTCCCTGCACCCCACCATGCCTTCACACGTGCCCTGTCCCATGCCCATGTCTTATTGCTTGGCCAGTTTTTACATCCAGGTCACCACCATGGTTCTTTCTGTCTCACTGACTGGTGCTACCAACCCCCTGGCTGTCTAGATCAGAAGTTTGGGCACCCTCCTTAACTCCTTCCACCCTCTCGGAATCCTCTGCCCACCCATTCTTTCCCTATATTCCCTGTCCAGTCATTCACAGAATTCTGTCAACTCTGTCTCTTATATAACTGAAATTCATCTACTTCTCTCTGTTTCCACTGTCGAAGCCCTTGCTTCCTCACCCTTGGGTCTCCCCTGGAGTTCTGCAGTATGCTATACTGTGTGTTCTTGTGCCTCCCTCTGGGCTGTTTCACCTTATAGCCAGAGTGAGCTTTCTAAAACACGGATTAGACTATGTGATTCTCATGCCAAAAACTCTTGAGTGGACCTTGGGGTCTCCAGGGAACAGTTCAAGCTCCTTATTGTGGTGAGCTAGACATAAACCTTTGGAGAAGGCAATGGCACCCCACTCCAGTACTCTTGCCTGGAAAATCCCATGGATGGAAGAGCCTGGTGGGCTGCAGTCCATGGGGTCACGAAGAGTCAGGTACGACTGAGTGACTTCACTTTCACTTTTCACTTTCATGCATTGGAGAAGGAAATGACAACCGACTCCAGTGTTCTTGCCTGGAGAATCCCAGGGATGGGGGAGCCTGGTGGGCTGCCATCTATGGGGTCGCACAGAGTCAGACACGACTGAAGCGACTTAGCTGCAGCAGCAGCAGACACAAACCTTTGTCTACCATCAGATTTTGCGTTCCTGGCACACAGACTGTATTTGCTTGTCATGAGGTTGGGGCCATAAGAGATGTGAGTTGAAAATGATCTGTCGTTTCCAGGTGTGGGCAGTTAAGAGCTACGTGCCTGTTTCATTTCTTCTCTTGAAGAGATGCTGTGGTGTGTACTCCAGGCCTGTGTTCTAGATGCTGGAGCTGAAGGGTGGAGGAGGGCTGCCCTTCCCATAGCAGACCTTACAGGAGTGAGAAGGGTCTTTGTTGTCCTAAGCTAAGGAAACTTTGGGTTTTATCTGATACTGCAGCAGAACCTACCATAACCCTGGGTAACAAAAGGTGGCATAAGGACTCCAGAGCCTGGCCTTGCATCTCTCTCTCCTGTGATCTCTCCTGTCTTCCTCCCCTCTTCTACTCTATATTCTAGCTACAATGATGTGCCAGGTTCTTTCCCATTTCTAGGTGTTTGCACACACAGTTCTTGTTACTTAGAATGTCCCCCTCGCCCACTTTGCATTCAGCCAAGTCTCACCTTAGATGTCTCTTCCTCAGGGAAGACTTTCAAGACTCCCTGGTGAGAGGTGCCCTTCCTCTGGGTCCCTTGGCCAGATTAAGAGTTAGTCACTAAGTCGTGCCTGACTCTTTGTGACCCAATGAACTGCAGCCCACCAGCCTCCTCCATCCTCAGTCCATGAGATTTTCCAGGCAAGGATACTGGAGTGGGTTGCCATTTCCTTCTCCAGGGGATCTTCCCAACCCAGGGATCGAACCCGGGTTTCCTGCACTGCAGGCAGACTCTTTACTGACTGAGCTACCCCGTGCTTACACTTCACTTACCACTCTGGCTGGAAATCACTTGCTTACTTGTGTTTCTGCCAAACTAGACTATAAGCTCCCTGAGAGTCTTGATTCTGTCTGTTCCCTGTGGAGTCCTCAGGGCCAGTCAGAGTAGATGCTGGGCCCATTTGTGTGTATGTGTGTGTGTCTGTGTAAAGATCCAGGGTCTCTTAGGGGAAGAACTACTGTGCAAATCTGCAATTCAGATTTCTTTTGCCAAGACATTCCTGGTAGTTTAAATTCTTGAGAGCTAGTGTTGATCAGTGGTTTGGAGAAAGCAGTCTATAGTCACACAGAGCTGGTTTGACTTCTGGTTTTACTTCATAATTTTGAGATAGTTAAGCCCCAATTTCCTTATCTAATGGGGATACAAATAATGATAATATCCACATCACAATGGTTATGTTGACAGTTAAATGAGTTGATATATTTAGTGTTTAATTAGAAACATGCAGATGAATTCTTGACATGTAGAAATGCCCAATAAATGTTAGATAAATTTTTGTTTTTAAGAATATCCTCAATGTAAATGTAGTGTCCTTGATTGGATCCTGGAACATTAAAAGGACACTGGGGAATACAAATAAGCTCTGAAGTTTAGTTAATAGCAGTATTACAATGTTGGTTTCTTGGAAGAGGAGAGTGGAAAAAGTTGGCTTAAAACTCAACATTCAGAAAACTAAGATCATGGCATCTGGTCCCAACACTTCATGGCAAATAGGTGGGAAAACAATGGAAACAGTGAGAGACTTTATTTTCTTGGGCTCCAAAATCACTGCAGATGGTGACTGCAGCCATGAAATTAAAAGACACTTGCTCCTTGGAAGAAAAGCTGTGACCAATCTAGACAGCATATTAAAATGTAGAGACATTACTTTGCTGACAAAGGTCCGTCTAGTCAAAGCTATGGTTTTTCCAGTAGTCATGTATGGATGTGAGAGTTGGACTATATAGAAGGCTGAGAGCCAAAGAATTGATGATTTTGAGCTATGGTGTTGGAGAAGGCTCTTGAAGATTCCCTTGAATGGCAAGGAGATCCAACCAGTCCATCCTGAAGGAGATCAGTCCTGAATATTCATTGGAAGGACTGATGCTGAAGCTGAAGCTCCAATACTTTGGCCAGTTGATGCGAAGGGACAACTCATTGGAAAAGACTCTGATCTTGGGAAAGATTGAGGGAAGGAGGAAAAGGAAGTGACAGAGGATGAGATGGTTGGATGGCATCATTGATGCAATGGATGTGAGTTTGAGCAAACTCAGGGAGTTAGTGAAGGACAGGGAAGCCTTGCACGCTTCAGTTCATGGGGTTGCAAAGAGTCGGACACAGCTTAGAAACTGAACAACAACAACAACAGTTTGGGGGGCATGACACCAAGAAAAGTCAAGGGAATCACATGAATTTGCAGAGTAAGTGTAGAGGTAAAGGTGAGTCTTGTTGGGGGCTTAGGGACAGGTAGCTCCATGGGTGGGGCTTTGATCTGAGTCTTAATTCGGTCTGGGAAGGGAGAAAGGGAAATCATGAGTGTTTGGGTTGAGCCACCCCCGACTTCTGCGCTTTTCTAAGCAGCGCCTAGAGCAGGGCCAGGTGGGTGCACACTTGGCTGTTTTGTCACTTCATCAGGGTCAGGTGGCCACAGTGCACAGAGCACGGGCTTTGGGCCAGGCGGTCTGGGCTCAGCAGCTGTGCTGTTTCTTGTCATCTTGTGAGCTGGTTACTTAGCCTCTCTGAGCATCACGAAAATGAGGTACCAATGGCCAACCGACTGAGTTGCTATGAGGATTCCTCCCATTAGATGTGTCATGATGCTCGGCACACGGTAAGGCCTCAGGAGCGGTGGCTGCCTCTGTGCCTCTCTCCTTCACTGTGACAATGCTGCTAAACATTTCTTGGAAAGGCAGCTTCTCTTAAAGGAAAAAATGTAGCTTTGGGAGTCTGTGCTGCTGACCATTTGGGTAAACTGGTGTCACTGTAAAGTGTAGGACTGTAGTGATATTACAAGGTGAAGTGTGAGCGTAGCCCATAGACATATCCCATTCCTGTTAGTTCTTGTCATTTTGTCTTGCATTTCTCTCCATTTGATTCACTTTAATGTTGACTACTCCTCTGAACCAGCTTGTCGCTCTTCCAGGACAAATCTTTTAAATCTTCTATTTCCCAGATGCCTCCCCCCAGCACTTAATTTAGGGGCAGAGTAGGTGCTCATCAAACACATATGGCCCCCTTTCAGGGTGGGCTTCCTCAACCTTTAGATCCTACAGCAGCTGCACTAGCCTTGGTTGTACCCCATTCTTCTGAGCTTGAGAAATCGTGCTTGGGTTGGTTGAGCAGAAGAAGACCAACCTATGAAATGACCACCAAACATTTTATTTATTTTACCTTAATAGTACTTTACCATAATAGTAGGCTTTCATTTCTAAGACAGCTCTGAGGAATGAGAAGCGGAAGGCAAGACGGAAGGCGGGAGCCTGGGAAAGTTGCATCAGACAGCAGCTTCAGCCTCTGCAACTAAATCAGCTGAGGGAACCCATCATGGCCCGAGTCCACCCTGCTATGAAAAATCCGCCTGCTGACTTCCACCCTCTGCTCGTCCTCGTTCTCCGCCTCCTCCTCCTCCACCTCGTCCTCGCTCGACTTGCGGCAGGCGTTCTGGTAGAGCACGGCACACACGCCGGTCAGCCAGGCGGCCACGGTGCCCGCGCAGAAGATGCAGAAGCTGATGAGCAGCAGGAAGATGTAGTCCTGGAGATCTAGGTTCGTGATGCACATATACCGGAGAGGGTTCCCCACCTTCGTGATGGGCCATCCTGCCAGCTCTGTGGGCTCCACGCAAGTGGCATTTTGTTCATCTAAGAGGAAACACACAGCAGGCAGAGTGCTGAAACAGAACTCCTAGGCTTGTGAGGCCAACGGGGACCTGGAGTGATGGCATGGACACCGGCTACTCAAAGTGTGGTCTGAGGGCCAGCAGTACCGGCATGACAGGGACCCCATGAGAAATGTGGAATCTCAGGCAGCACGCCCAGGCCTCCTTGACTCAGAATCTGCATCTTAACAAGATCTCCAGGTGATCTCTGGGCATAGTAAGGTTTGAGACTGCACATGGACTGCTTTTTGCCCCAGGCTTAGCTGCATTCAGGCAACTCACTCCAGTACTCTTGCCTGGAAAATTCCATGGACGGAGGAGCCTGGTAGGCTACAGTCCATGGGATCGCAAAGAGTCGGACATGACTGAGCAACTTCACTTCTAGCTGTGTTCACATCACGTCCTAAAAATGACGTTTGCTTTTTAAGGCTCTTCAAGGAATGGGAGAGCACAGAAGGAGCTGGGATTTTGGAAACTTAAGCAAGATGGTCATGGAGTATTGACACTCCACAGAGCTCCATCAGTGTTTGGCATCTCTTACTCCCCTTCCTCGTCTTACCCCCACCTTCCCCTCCACCTTGTCCCTTTCCCTTCTCCTGTGCCTGAGCCCAGCCAGGGATCACTAAGGCCACTCAAGGTCATCACAGCCCACTTAGGAGGGACAGGATTCTCTGGAAATGCCTACTGTGTGTTCTCTACACCCTCAACCTGGAGAAATCAGGGACAAGCTCAGGGCAAAGGGACAGCCAATACGGGAAGCAGTTCTGCTTCTGTGATGCTGTTGGCATCACTCATGATTTACATGAGTCTCAGTCCTTTATAGCGGCTGACTCAGCTGCCTGGATCCTTCTCTGAGCACCTCCCCACACCAAGCACTGTGGACTTCAGTATATAATAGAAGGAAAAGTGGGTCATGGAGCCAGACAGACTAGAATTCAAACCCGCTGTCACTAATTTTGGAAACTTCAGCAGGATGTCTGATACTGTCTTGGAATCCCATTGCCTCATCCTATAAAGAATAACTGTATCCATGAAATTAAAAGACGCTTGCTCCTTGGAAGAAAAGTTATGACCAACCTAGACAGCACATTGAAAAGCAGAAACATTACTTTGCATACAAAGGTCCTTCTAGTCAAAGCTATGGTTTTTCCAGTAGTCGTGTATGGATGTGAGAGTTGGACTCTAAAGAAAGCTGAGCGCTGAAGAACTGATGCTTTTGAGCTATGGTGTTGGAGAAGACTCTTGAAGATTCCCTTGGACGGCAGGGAGATCCAACCAGTCAATCCTAAAGGAGATCAGTCCTGAATATTCATTGGAAGGACTGATGCTAAAGCTGAAACTCCAATCCTTTGACCACCTGATGTGAAGAGCTGACTCATTAGAAAAGACCCTGATGCTGGGAAAGATTGAAGGCTGGAGGAGACAGAGAATGAGATGGTTGGATGGGATCACTGACACAATGGACATGAGTTTGAGTAAGCTCCAGGAGTTGGTAATGAACAGGGAAGCCTGGAGTGCTGCAGTCCATGGGGTCACAAAGAGTTGGACACGACTGAGCAACTGAACTGAACTGATAAAGAAGAACATCTATTCTCAGGGTAATAAAGAGGATTTAACCGGCACAGGTGAGCAGGTGAGCTACTGTACACAGCAGTGCACACAGTACACTGTACACAAGAGCTGCACAGACTGCTCAGAGCTCTGTTGTCAGCCCTGCATTTCTCTAGCTCCATATATTTTGCCATGCTGATGCTGAGGTGCCTGTGTGCAGTGTCCAGGTGAAAATATCCAGCAAGCATTAGATAAATGAGTTTCCACTCAGGGCTGAGATTAGGGCTTAAGACAATTATGATCAGAGTCATAGTAGCAGCTGATATTTACCAAGTTCTGTCTACATGCTAAGTGATATGTAAATGCTATCTCATTTAATTCTTGCAAGAATGTTGACACATTTTCATCCTTGTTTTTCACATCAGGAAACTGAGACTCAGAAAAGTTTCCTAACCTGAAGGTTCTGGATAAACTGCAGGATCTCAGCAGGGGACAGGAGACAGAAAACCTGGACTGAGCCATCTGAGCTTGTTTTGCAGAAGTAGGAGTCAGAGAGAGACTAATGCGGGGAGAAGCTTCCCCTACAACAGGGTAGGAACTCCAGGCTATGTAGTGGTAGTAGTGAAAGTTGCTCAGTTGTACCCGACTTTTTGGGACCCCATGGACTATATAGTCCATGGAATTCTCCAGGCCAGAATACTGGAGTGGGTAGCCTTTCTCTTCTCCAGGGGATCTTCCCAACTCAGGGATCAAACCCAGGTCTCCTGCATTGCAGGCAGATTCTTTACCAGCTGAGCCACAAGGGAAGCCCAGGCTATGTAAAGGCACTGATTTCTTTGGTGACCAAGAAAATGAGGGAAATCAGTTTGGACTAGAGCTAGAAGCAGGAGAAATAGGGAAAGGAATACAGAGGTGAGCTTACTGGGAGGCAGCTGGTTCTGGGTGACTGGAATGAGCTGTCCAGGCTGACCATTAAGTCCTCTCCAAACTGGACACCATTGCCTGCACCCTGGTTCCTGGTCAGTGCACCTACAGTGAACTTGTTGGTTACTTTCAGGAAGATGGCCTGATGTTTGTAATGCTACTGAGGACTCGCTCTTGGTTGAGGTTTTAGTCACAGGAGGAGGAAGCCAGCATGGGGCTGCCACATTGACTGTTTGCAAAGATTACAGAGGAAAGGAGAGGAAGAAGCCCCTCTCTAGAACGAGTGTGAGACAGAGGCCCTGTGGGTGACCCAGGCCAACTGGAGAGGAAAGGGCCCTTGGGCTTCCATCTCAGTATGTCTCAAGACCTCTCTCTAGTCAGCCTGGTTCAAGGACCTCTGGTGCTTTTCCAGGAGGCCCAAGCAGAGGCTGGTGAGGTGAGGGAAGACTCCGGCAATCTTCAGGAATTCTAGCAAGACAGGGCTTAGATCACCTGCCTAAGCTGCCAGAGACACCATGTGGGAATATACAAAGAAAGATGTATATGAGAAAGGAGAACATGGGACTCTGAGGGTCTGGAGTGTGCCCAATGGTGGGTGCAGAGGGGTTTATCTCATTCTATTTTTAAAAAGATTAGGCTTTCAAATCAGGGCTTGGGCGGCAGATATGAGACTAAACATTAAATGCGTTATTTCCCCATTTTGGAGCATTACCTTGAAAGGAGCAATTAGGCAGCGATTTTAATGCATTGTTAGGCTGCTTTTAAGTGAGGGATGTGGGTGGCTCTGTGGAGAGGGTTTTTCTACTGCTGCATTCTCTCTCCCCTCTTCATTACCTGTCACCGCCAAGGTGTGAGCTCTCCTCACCTCCCAGCACGTCTGTCTCCACCATAGCCAGCTCCCCAGCTCTGGACCGCTGCACACACTCCTGCCAGATTTCCCCTTCTGCAAGCTTGGCTCTTGCCAGTCACACTCTGGTTCAAAACCCCTGTCTGACTCCCCCCAGGGCTCAGGATAACATCAAGACCGCCTGGTGTTCAGAGCCCTCAGCGTTGCCCCGTTCTACCATTCCCACCTTACTTCTCAGTTCTCCCCGTAACTCACCCTTTATTCTAGTCAAATTAAACTCTCTTTGCTCCTTGGTTACCTCTCCCCCTTACCTACAGCTAGCTTTGTTACACTGCCCTTTTCGCATCAAATATCTCTTCCTCCAATTTTTGCATCATCAAGTCCTTCCTGTCCTTCAAGGTCTAATGTAAATGCATCTACTTCCAGGAACCCTTCCCCAGCCACTTCATCCTCCCAGTTCAGAGGATATATTGTGATTGTTCCCACTGCGGGCTCATCTGTTGCATTTCTTAGCATCATTCTTACTGCACCTATCACGTTCTGTCTTACTTGGTGGTTATTTGCTAGAAAAGCAAAGCATCAAAAAAAAAATTTGAAAAAGCATATTTTTAAACAGATTTTTTTTGGTGTGACCACTTTTAAAGTCTTTATTGAACTTGTCACAGTATTGCTTCTGCTTCATGCTTTGGATTTTTGGCCACAGGAATGTGGGATCTTAGCTCCCTGACCAGGGACCAAAACTATAACCCCTGCAAGTGAAGTCTTAACCACTGGACCACTATGAAGGTCCTGCAAAAAGCATCTTTTCTCTCCTACAAGACAGACTTTTAGCTCCTGAAGGCATAATCCATGTCTGATCATTATCATTCTTGTTAATAAGAGCTATTATTCCTTGAATTACTTGATTTTTAATATTTGGGGATTTTCTAGCACTGCTTTCATTATTCAATTCTAGTTCAGTTCTACTGTAGTCAGAGGCATATTTCTGTGATTTCAGTCCTTTGAAGTTTATTAAGAATTTTCTTTATAATAGAGTCAGTTTTAGTAATTTTTGCATGTGCACTGAAAAAATGTATTGTCTTTGTTGAATACATTGTTCTATGTATGCCAATGAGTGTGCTTTTATACAGATTGTCTACGTCTTTATTGACTTTTCATCTTTTTTGGCTTTTTGTTAACTTTATTGTCTCAGCTACTATTAGCCTACTTGTTGTCTGCTAGTTACTGGGATGGAGAAGGTGACGGCACCCCACTCCAGTACTCTTGCCTGGGAAATCCCATGGACGGAGGAGCCTGGTAGGCTGCAGTCTATGGTGTCGCTAGGAGTCCGACACGACTAAGCGACTTCACTTTCACTTTCATGCATTGGAGAAGGAAATGGCAGCCCACTCCAGTGTTCTTGCCTGGAGAATCCCAGGGACAGAGGAGCCTGGTGGGCTGCCCTCTATGGGGTCACACAGAGTTGGACACGACTGAAGCAACTTAGCAGCAGCAGCAGCAGTTACTGGGAAGTATGTTAAAATCACCAGTTATGGTTGTGCACTTGTCTACTTCTGCAAATAGTTCTGTTAAGTTTTGCTTACATATTTTGAAGCAATGTTCTTAAATACATATATAACTGTTAGTTCTTTCTGGTAGATTTACCCTTTTCTTTTGGTTAGTGTTTGTATTGCATATCTTTTCCCATCATTTTACTTTTAATCTTTCTGTGTTCCTATATTTAAGGTACGTTTAGTAAGCCAGATGCAGTTGGGCTTTGTTTTTCATTCAGTCTAGTAAACTGTATTTTAATCAGCCCATTAACATTTAATGTTAGACTGATATATTTGGATTAACTATTGTTTTCCATTTTTTCCACTTTTTAAATGATCCTAGCTCTCTATTATTTCATCTCTCTCTTTTTAAAAAATTTTTTCACTTTGTATTGGGGGATAGCCAATTAACAACATTGTGACAATTTCAGGTGAACAGCAAAGGGACTCAGCCAGACATACACATGTATCCATTCTCCCCCAAACTCCCCTCTCATTCAGGCTGTTAGGTAACATCAGGGTAAGTTCCATATGCTACACAATAGGTCCTTATTGGTTCATCTCTTCTTTAGCTTGTTAGTCATGCATTCTTCTAGTCTAGTATGATGACTTTAGGGTTTATGGACCTATCTGCTCATCTTGGAGTGTCTTATATGTTCTAGGCATCATATAAGGTGCTTCACGAAATTAAACTCTACTCTTGAGCACCCTACTGGGTGTGTGTGTTAGTTGCTCAGTCGTGTCTGACTTTTTGCGACTTTATGGATTGTACCCTCCCAGGCTCCTCTGTCCATGAAATTCTGCAGGCAAGAATACTGGAATGCGTTGCCATTCCCTTCTCCAGGGGATCTTCCCAATCCAGGGATCAAGCTTGGGTCTCCCACATTGCAGGCAGATTCTTTACCTTTTGAGACACCAGGAAAGTGCTCCACTAAGTAGTTTTAATTATTCCCAAGCTACAGGAAGAATAAGTTGTTCATCAATTACTCCTTCTCTGGCTTTCTTGATCTCCTTGCCTCTGAGAAAAGGCTGCCAAGGCACTGTTGTATATGTTGTGCACTGCACAATCCCAGGGCTTTCATTCATATTACAAACAGGCAGTTAAGCCCCATATTATCCCTTTCTCAGCTCCACTTCATAGGTGCAGAGCATTTGCCCCAGGTACAGTGCCTAGGTACAATTACAGGTATCATTAATGTTTAAATTCTCCCTGCAGATAGTTCCTAAGGAAACATAAACCACACACTTCTTTAGTTCCTCATGTGGCATATTGCTCACAAGTGGAAAACCTGTCTGCCAAAATCAACGCATGAAGGGAAAAGTTTCAGGGACCCAGAACCACACCTGGTAGCATAGCAACTGAGGAAGCCTTCCTTCAGAAAACCAGCTTGAACCTGGTGGCTTTATGAGGAACTGCTCTTTTTCTTAATCCACAAAAGTGACCACAGTTCTGCAGTCTGCATGGCTCTCCAGATGAGCAGGCTGCTTTGAGTTCCCTGGACAGTCTTACTCAGGAACTGCCTGGGCTAAGGGGAGGAGGCCAGCCTCCAGCTGACGGCCATGTAATGGGAGAGGATACAATTTGCAGACTTCAGTTACACTGCAACTACCCCTTGGAGAACAAATGCCAGTTTCTATCAGTCTAAGCACTTTGTGGTAAAAATTTCCACCTGGAACCTAGAGAAAGGCCCAGTTCCCCCATTTCTCCTTATTAGGCCCTAGCTTGCCTGAATATCATTGGATGTTCAGTACTTTGTCTTTTTTTTTTTTTTTGTCCAGCTAAATTATGTATTTATTGAGGAAGTGGATATCTGTCTGCTTCTGTCTGCTAGATTATGAACTCCATGAAGACATGGATTTGTGTTCACTATTGTGTCCCCAACATCTAGAGTACTGCTTAACACACACCAGAGCTCAAAGTATGTTTGTTGAGTGGATTAAATATTTTTTGTTATTAATGTCCCTTGGGGGCAGTGTTATTGACATAAGGCTTAATGGGAGGAAAGAGACCTTGGGGTGATAGAAGGCCATAGATGGGCAGCTAACCTCGTACCATCTCGGACTATTCTACATTAGGCTAATACCAATCCCTGCTTACCTTGTGAGAGTTTAGGGAGAATTCAGTGAGCTAAGGGATGTGAAGTCTTGGAGGAGGCAGGAACAGATGGTCTCCAGGACAAAATGAAGGGTAAGCCTTGAACTGTCTTCTGAGAGTGGAGAAGGAGATGAGGGTAAGTGCAGATGGAGATGGGGGGTGAGGATACAAGGGCTGCAGGCATGATATCAAAAGGTAGCTATTGTTTCAATCACTGCTTGAGAATTGTTTGAGAGCAGAGATCCTATTTGTTCACCTGTATATCCCTAGTGCAATGGCACCCCACTCCAGCACTCTTGCCTGGAAAATCCCATGGATGGAGGAGCCTGGTAGGCTGCAGTCCATGGGGTCTCGAAGAGTCAGACATGACCGAGCGACTTCACTTTCACTTTTCACTTTTATGCACTGGAGAAGGAAATGGCAATCCACTCCAGTGTTCTTGCCTGGAGAATCCCAGGGACGGGGCAGCCTGGTAGGCTGCCGTTTATGGGGTCGCACAGAGTTGGACACGACTGAAGGGACTTAGCAGCAGCAGCACACAATAGAGCCTTGATAAATATCTGTTGAATACATATAGGAGAAAATGTGTGGATTATTGGCCTAATCTCATACAGTTCAGTTCAGTTGCTCAGTTGTGTCTGACTCTTTGTGATCCCATGGACTGCAGCATGCCAGGCTGCCCTGTTCATCACCAACTCCTGGAGCTTGCTCAAACTCATGTCCATCAACTCAAGATTCCATCCACCCATCTCATCCTCTGTCGTCCCCTTCTTTTCCTGCCTTCAACTTTTCCCAATATCAGGGTCTTTTCCAATGAATCAGTTTTTCATATCAGGCAGCCAAAGTACTAGAGCTTCAACTTTAGCATCAGTCCTTCCAGTGAATATTCAGGACTGATTTCCCTTAGGATTGACTGGTTTGATCTCCTTGCAGTCCAAGGGACTCTCAAGAGTCTTCTTCAACATCACAGTTCAAAAACATCAATTATTCAGGACTCAGCTTTCCTTATGGTCTAACTCTCACGTCCATACATCCATCCATATGGGAAAAACCATCTTTTTGACTATACAGATCTTTGCCTGTAAAGTAATGCCTCTGCTTTTTAATACACTGTTGCAAAGAGTCGGACATGACTGAGCGACTGAACTGAACTGAACTAGGTTTGTCATAGCTTTTCTTCCAAGGAACAAGCGTCTTTTAATTTCATAGCTGCAATCACCATCCCAGTGATTTTGGAGCCCAAGAAAATAAAGTCTGTCACTGTTTCCATTGTTTACCCATTTATACACCATGAAGTGATGGGACCAGATACCATGATCTTCGTTTTTCAAAGCTGAGTTTTAAGCTGGCTTTTTCACTCTCCTCTTTCACTTTCATCAGGGGGCTCTCTAGTTCCTCTTCACTTTCTGCCATAAGGGTGGTGTCATCTAAATATCTGAGGTTATTGATATTTCTCCCTGCAATCTTGATTTCAGCTCGTGCTTCAACCAGTCCAGCATTTTGCATGATGTACTCTGCATGTAAGTTAAATAAGCAAGGTGACAATATACAGCCTTGACGTACTCCTCTCCCAGTTTGGAACCAGTCCATTGTTCCATGTCCAGTTCTAACTGTTGCTTCTTGACCTGCATACAGATTTCTTAGGAGGCAGGTAAGATGGTCTGGTATTCCCATCTCTTGAAGAATTTTCCACAGTTTGTTGTGATCCACACAATTCAAAGGCTTTAGCATAGTCAATGAAGCACAGGTGGATGCTTTTCTGGAACTCTCTTGCTTTTTCTATGATCCAGCAGATGTTGGCAATTTGATCTCTGATTCCTCTTCCTTTTCTAAATCCAGCTTGAACATCTGGAAGTTCTCAGTTCACACACTGTTGAAGCCTAGCTTGGAGAATTTTGAGCATTACGTTGCTAGCATCTGAAATGAGTGCAATTGTGCAGTAGTTTGAGCATTCTTTGGCATTGCCTTCTTTGGGATTGGAATAAAAAGTGACCTTTTCTAGTCCTGTGGCCACTGCTGAGTTTTCCAAATTTGCTGGCATATTGAGTGGAACACTTTAACAGCATCATCTTTAAGGATTTGAAATAGCTCAGCTGGATTCTCATACAGCAGTTCTTTAAAACTCATGTTTTTGGCTTTGCTGTGCAGGACTTGTTTCTGATGGAATTTGAAGGGAACACTATTATATTCTGCTGTACTATGAATGGGGCTTTCCCTGGTGGCTCAGCAGTAAAGAATCTGTGTGCAATGCAGGAGACCTGGGTTTGATCCCTGAGTCTGGAAGATCCCCAGGAAGAGGGCGTGGCAACCCATTCTAGTACTCTTGCTTGGAGAATCCATGGACAGAGGAGCCTGGCAGGTGGCAGTCCACAGAGCTGCACGGAGTTGGACATGACTGAAGTGATTAAGCAGCAGCAGCATACTATGAATGGCTCAGAGAAGATTCCCTAGAGGGGAACCTGGATTGCACCATATGCAGCCCAGCACAACCAAAGCCAACTGGCCAACAGGGCCCCTTCTTAGACCCTCATGCATGGTCCTGTGAGTATTTCTAGTCCTGACATTGGCTCCTACTTTTGCCTCCCTAGAGCTCCTTTCTCTCCTCACCCAAATGTCTTCCCTTGATGGAAGCCAGGCTTTAGCAAACTATAATCTGTGGGCCAAATCCATCCTGTGGCATGTTTTTGTATTGATAAATAAAGTTTTATTGGAACACAGCCATGACCATTCATTAATGTAGTTTCTATGGCTGCTTTTATGCTACAGAGACAGAGTAGTCACAACAAAGACCCACAAAGCTTAAAATATTTACTTGTCCTTTTTTTTAAATTTTTTTAATTGAAGGGTAATTGCTTTACGGAATTTTGTTGTTTTCTGTCAATCAACAGGAATCAGCCATAGGTAGAAAGTGTGTGCTGACTCCTGGTCTAAAGCATCCTTGGCTTTGGATGATTTGGGCTTGGGCAATACAGTTCTTATAACAATTTTTCCCCTTGCATGAAGAGTTCATATTTTGGTAAGGTTTAAGCCTGATTCATAGACCATTGGAACACTACAGGAACAAACCTTGAAGTCTATCAAGTTCAGCCTGATTATTCCTGTGCTTTAAAGTTGCTTAGACTACAGAACTGGTCTTTTGTATGAGCAGTTGTAGATGAGCACAGTTTACAGGTAGAAAGACCCCTTTTCTTCATGACATTTCTCAGATGCTTCTCAGTGCCCAGAATTCTGTCAGCAGGAGCTTCACTTCACTGATAAAATAAGGCTTAAAGTGTAAAGTCCTCTGGAAAAGAAGCCAAAGACTTAAGCCCTCCCATGCGGAATGCCTGCTACTGACTTTCTGTAGCAGGTTATGATGAGGGGAGAGGAGCCAACTGCATATCAGATCTGGGGATGGTACCAGGCAGTTCTGGGAAGCTAATTTGTAAACCAAACAAAGTTGGCTCTCAGTTTGGCCTAGAGCTGGACCTTGTGAATAACTACCCATCTTCTTGGAAAAACTCAGATAGTGGACAGTTATTGTCCTCATGGGTAAGAGGCAATTTAGAAAAGCTCAGTGGTGGAAGGGCAACACCATTCACCAGTTGCCCAGGCAGAGACTTGGGAGTCCTTGCTGCCTCTCTCACATCCCATAATTCAAGCCATGAGCCAGCCCTGTTAGTCTGACCTTCACAGTATACCCCGATTCTAACCTTCTCTGGACCATTACCTGGGGCCAAGCCACTGTTCCCTGCTGCCTGAAAACTGAGGCAGCCTCTTAACTCAGGTCCCCGCTTTCCCAGCTCTCCATCTAGCACCGGGAGGCAGCTGTACATCATAGATCGTGTCTCTTCTCCACTTAAAACCCTTTCATAACTTCCTGTCACATTTGGAATAAAATCGAAAGCTTCTCCATGACCTCCAGGTCCTATGTGATCTGGCCTTTGATTTTTAACCTCATCTCTTACCTTGGCTCCACTCCTCTTCAGCCATACTCACCTTCTACTACATTGAACTTATTCCACCCTAGGGTCTTTGCACTTGCTCTGGCCTTTGTTTAGAAAGCCCACGCCACTCTGTCATGTTTCCTTTGCCGATCCCCTCACTTTATTCAGTTTTCTGCACTTCTTAATTTATCCTTTGATATGTTCAGTTCAGTTCGGTCGCTCAGTCGTGTCCGACTCTCTGCGATCCCATGAATCGCAGCACGCCAGGCCTCCCTGTCCATCACCAACTCCCGGAGTTCACTCAGACTCACGTCCATTGAGTCAGTGATGCCATCCAGCCATCTCATCCTCTGTCGTCCCCTTCTCCTCCTGCCCCCAATCCCTCCCAGCATCAGAGTCTTTTCCAATGAGTCAACTCTTTGCATGAGGTGGCCAAAGTAGGAGTTTCAGCTTCAGCATCATTCCCTCCAAAGAAATCCCAGGGCTGATCTCCTTCAGAATGGACTGGTTGGATCTCCTTGCAGTCCCTGTGATCCTCTCATGCTAAGCATCATTTGTTTGGTTTTCATGATCACCAGTGAGCTGATGATTTACAAACATATATTTTATCTTCTATTCTGAATTTCAGGTCAAAACATCCAAAAGCCTCCTGTCTCACAAAGAGCTCCCGCTCAACACATTCAAGACAGGACTTGGCTTCTCCCCAAGCCCCTTTACTACTTTCTTCTCTCAGTGGAGCCCCCACAGCTGTCCAAGCCAAAGCCTTGGGAATTACACTTGATTTTTCCTTTCCTTTATGTTCCACATCTCGTTGACTTTTTTATTCACTCAAATATTTTTTGAGAACTTTCTCTGTGTCTGAAGATTCAGACCTGCTCTTGGATCTTGTAGACCTTCCTGTCTATCAGAGAATACAAATGTTAAAGAACACAGACCTGTTAATTACTTAGAATTGTGCCCGGAGTCACAAAGGGAGTGCAGGGGACTCTGAGAAGGTCTAGTTCAGTCCCAGGTCCTGTTGTGTCTGCCTTCTGAACAGTTTCTTCTGGCCTATCTGTACCTCTTCAATTCATGCCTCTGCTGTAGACTGCCAGCCTCTCTTGTCTGAATGCCCACAGAAGCCTCCTAGCTCTGTATTCATCTTTCCTGCCTTCCAAAACTTCTCAGGATACATTGCATGTTCCCTAGAAAATCATTCAAAGGCCCTAGATGGCCAACCGCCCGTTTCTCTTTTCTAGCCGCATCCACACTTTGTTGGATTTCTTTCAGGTTGGGGAATTCTTCATTTCTAGAGGTGAAGAAACTGAGGTTGGCTGCTTTGGCGGCCTTACACTGCCTCCTTCCAGGGGCCTGAATGGTATTGGGTGACCAGAGGGGCCATGCATAGCGGTCTGGCATTTCTGAGTTTGAGGGGGCTTTAGATCACCTACTCTCAGGGATTCCAACTGGGCTGAGTTAGAGAGTGTATGAGAATCACACAAGGTCCTTCCCAAACTGAACAAGCTTGCCCCCTCCATCCCTTCTCAAGTTTTCTGGATCGTTTGGGGATCACTGCCCCAGTTGCAGCCCTCTCAGCGGCTTCATTGCCCTCGGGAGGCTGCTTCTCTGGCTCTCAGCAGAAGGGAGCCACAGGGCCAGGGTGAGGTGGGAGAGACACGCTAGCAGAGCAGTTGACAGCCTTGGCAATGTCTGCTGCCCAGCTGTTCCCGCTTTTGGTGTCTGGTCTTTATTGCAATCTCCCTGATGGAGGAGATGGGTTAGCATTAATAGTGGAAGGGTGTGAAGACCTGAATTCATTCTGGAAATCTAAGTTTTGGCACAGTTGTAGATGACTTTGTACTTGGTGGGTTGAAATGGGGCCATTATCTTATTACAGCAGCCTGGAATACAGGATAAAATAGCCTCAGAATGAAACTAAGATGTTCTCTGTTCAAAATGCCCTCTAAATGGCTTAGACCTGAAGCAGTGCATGACCCAGCCCATCTGCTTCCTGCAGATGTCCCCAGGTGGCTTTATCCCCCTGCCTTGGTGGCACTCCTGCCTAGAGTCCTTTTTTTGACTTGTGGACCCCACCATTGGACTAAGCAGAATGGTCCAAGGACTGTAATTTAAGGGCTGACTCAGACAGACCTTCTGTCCTGAAACTACCCCCATGTCTATGCTAGTAGCCTGTCCCTTTCTGTGTTCTCTCTGGTTCGTTTGTTCCCTGTCACATTGCAAATGCCCTTTGAGGGAGACATATCAAAACATTATTAGCCACCAGCATCACATCCAGTGTGTTAGTCGCCCAGTCATGTGTGACTCTTTATGACCCCATTGACTGTAGCCCCCCAGGCTCCTCATCCATGGGATTTTCCAGGCAAGAATACTGCAGTGGGTTGCCATTTACTTCTCCACGGGATCTTCCCAATCCAGGGATTGAACCTGGGTCTTCTGCATTGCAGGCAGACTCTTTATTATCTGAGCCATCAGGGAAGCCCCCAACATCTCAGTGTAAATCAATTTATTCACTAGTTGAAGCAGCCACTGTAGAGCTAGAATCCAGGTCATTGTCATTGGGCTTCTCATAGACCCTGCCCCAAGCTAACTGGGTCATCATCTCTGGACAGGGAGCCTGGGCTTCTTGTGCTCATTGGAATTTGAGAACTGCTGGTTGAGCAGGCCAGGCCTGGGAGGAAAATTCAAGGCACTGAGTCCCTGGAGGGTGGAGGCATTGTTCTAGCCAGCAGAGGGTGTTTAAGACAGGAGGTGAGAGAATGCAGAAGTTACAGGTTGCATTTCCTAATTGTGTGACCACAGTACTCATCTAGGAACATCTGTACCTCAACACTAACCCATTGTGTACTTGCCCATTTGGGACCCTGTCTGCTGACCACTGCTCTCCTCTTCCTCCATCTAAGTGCATCTTTTATTTCTATTTAGGTCCAACTAGAAGGAGTCTTATAGAATGTCTACTCCTGTTTCCTTATTTCAGAGACAAGTGAGACTCAGAGAGAAAATGACTTGCCACCCAAATCATACATTGACATGATTGAGATCAGAACTCCTGGCTTTCAACTGCATTTTCCCTCTCTTGTATCCCTAGATTTGTCTTATTAAAGACAGGATTTATGACTTCTTTCCCTGTGATAAAGCACCCCAACATCAAAAAAAAAAAAAGAATGTTAAGCATATAATAAACACACAATATCTGTTTCAGAGTTGAATGGACAGTGATGTACCTGATAGTAAGGAAATATCATGGCATGGGGGAAACACTTAACTTGGATGTTAGAAGATCTCCATCCTGGACTGGACTCTATAACCACTTACCTGCTGCTGCTGCTAAGTCGCTTCAGTCGCGTCCGACTCTGTGCTACCCAAGAGACGGCAGCCCACCAGGCTCCCCTGTCCCTGGGATTCTCCAGGCAAGAACACTGGAGTGGGTTGCCATTTCCTTCTCCAATGCATGAAAGTGAAAAGTGAAAGTGAAGCCGCTCAGTCGTGTCCGACTCTTAGCAACCCCATGGATTGCAGCCTACCAGGCTCCTCCGTCCATGGTATTTTCCAGGCAGAGTACTGGAGTGGGGTGCCATTGCCTTCTCCAGCCACTTACCTGAGAGGGGGCTAAATTATAAAGTTCCAGCTTAAGTATCTTATATTAAAGGCTTCCCTGACCAGTCATAAATATGGCTATTTAAATGAATTGAAATGACATAAAATTAAAAATTTGGTCCTCAGTTCCACTAACCCTATTTCAAGAGTTTAATTGCCACATGTGGCTAGTGGATACTGTGTTGGACAGCACAGATTTAGACCATTTCTGCTGCTGCAAAAGGTTTTGTTGGACAGCGCTAGACCAGTGTGGAGGCAGGGTGCAGGGATGTTGGAAGCCAGACTTGTTCTGTCCAGGAGCTTAGAGCTGCATTAGTTTTTGAGAGCATCTTCAGAGGCATTCAACTCTGTCCTGCTGGGGAGCGCTATCCTGGGAAGAGCTCAATTTCCACGCTCACCTTCAAATAGCATTAATGACTGGAAAATTACAGTTCTGGCCAGGAATTAGTCTTCCTATTTGCTGACTTGAGCCAAAAAGAAAATGCAATCTGTGAATCTGTTTTAACTCTGTATTGACCAGAGCATCCGAGGAACAAGCACACTTCAACTCACTTCTATTTCTGCTATGATTTTTGTCTTTGGAAACTGAATACATGAACTCTTTGAGAACTGGACAGTTTCCAGTGCATCTGGTGAGTCTATCATTGAGGGTTTCCTTTAATGAAGACTTTTGGTAACAGCACCAAATCTCTGGTCAGTAAGGGAAAGTTTTGATGCTCCTATTAGCTGTAGCCTTGTGATGAAGCAAGGTGAATAAAACATTCAACCTCCTCTACAGTTCCTCTGAGGGGGCAAGCAGCAGTATGACATAGGGGGAGAACACGTTATTACCCTCATGTCTTTTAAGACCACTCCATGTCTTTTTTGGATCTTGGCTTCCTTCAGGGTTCCCCACTGTTTCAGAGTTAATCTTAGTTAATTGTATTTCCTATGAAATCACTCTTTCCTCTGATATGAAAGTTGATAAAAGATTGTTCAGTCGTCCAGTTGTGTCTGACTCTTTGTGACCACATGAACTGCAACACGCCAGGCCTCCCTGTCCTTTACCATCTCCTGGAGTTTGCCCAAGTTCATGTTCATTGCATCTGTGATGCCATCCAGCCATGTCATCCTCTGATGCCCTCTTTTCCTTCTGCCCTTGATCTTTCCCAGCATCAAGGACTTTTCCAATGAGTTGTCTATTCACATGTGAGTGAGTGAGTGAGTGAAGTCACTCAGTCGTGTCCGACTCTTTGCGACCCCATGGACTGTAGCCCCCCAGGCTCCTCCATCCGTGGGATTCTCCAGGTAAGAATGCTGGAGTGGGTGAGTTGACCAAAATACTGGAGTTTCATCTTTAGCATCAGTCCTTCCAGTGAATGTTCAGGGTTGATCTCCCTTAAGATTGACTTGTTTGATCTCCTTGATGTCCAAGGGACTTTCAGGAGTCTTCTCCAGCACCACAGTTCAAAGGCATCAAGGGGTACTTATATTATTTGCCCAGGAGTTTATGTATCTTTCACAACCCTCTTCAAGATTGGGGCACTTTGGGAGATCCATAAGGATACATCTCTAATGGCTAATGGTAGCCTGATGGTAGGCTGTGGATAGGGAGAGCCTGGGACAAAACTTCTATTCAGTACTCTTCAGATGACAAAATTACACCATGAAGGTGACTTCTTTCTCCCAGGGCCATGTCTACCCATTGGAGGTTGGAACTGACCTCGACTCCATCCCTCGAAAGATGCCTGCATGTCCATATGTGTTCCTGGAAGTTGGCTTGTCTTTAAGGTAGAACTTCAGTTCTAGACTCAGATGACTCAGGGAGAATCCCCTTACTGATGTTGGTCCAGCCCTGAGTCTCATGATCCAGTTGAGACCATGCCTTTATTTGAGATTTTTTTCCCCCCAGGGTCTGAATTCCTATATTCATAATTCATCCAATATCCAACTCCCTCCAGGATTCCCTCCCTTCTATTTTCTCAGGGATGAGTGTCCTGAGACCTGCTGCCCACCTTCTCATAGCCTATTTATATGCCCACATGCATCTGTACAGGCGTGTCTCCTGGACAAGGCACACTGTCCTCCAATACCACCGAGCCTTGCTGAAGTCCACTGCTTGCCCCATTGGCCACCTGACTGATAACTGGTGCTCTCTCCATTCCTTGCGCCTTTCCTACATCTGCCTACCATTCATTTATTGAATGTTTACTGCCTACCATTCATTTACTGAATGTTTATGCTGTGCCAGTCTTAATGCTAAATGGAAGTTCATAAATGTTCTAATTTCATCCTTGCACCATCCCTGGGCAGTTGGGTCTATTATTAGACCTGTCTGAAAGATGAGGAAATTGAAGTGCAGAGAGGTTAAATGAATTATCTGATCTCCTACAGATACTAAGTGGCAGGGCTAGGAATATGATTCAGGTCTGTTTTGCTCCAGAACCTGAGCTCTTAACACTGGGCTTTCCTGCCTGCATGGTGGCCATCCTTCACCACCCACAGCTGAGACTTTCCCAAGTGCTTGTTCTACCCCAAAAGGCACATGCTGCCTTCTTTGTCCTGCTCTGTCCGGTGAGTTTAGTTCTGGTGTCCCATTGCACCGTGGGACACATATGTGCAGGTGACTCATAGTCACATGAGTCTCTGTACATACTCCCAGGCTTCTTGGCTAGTTGTCTCCATGAGCACTTGTTTGGGACATAATAAATATTTAAATGAGTGAAAGGATGAGCTGAGTGGTGGCATGGAAGATCCCTACTTCACTGCCATGCTCTTCAAACGCTCTACATACTATAATTCTGCTGTCATACTGACCTCAATACAGCACTGCAGGCAAAATCTCCAGGAGTACGGTTTGGTATTCTCCCTGGGTCTAAAATGAAACCCATCTTTAAGTTTGATTCTCCTTTATAAACAACCAGGTTATTCAGCTCATTTCATAGAAATTTTCCTATATCCTGAAACTTGGGCACATGGGAAAGAGATGTGATACCATTCAAGAACATGTCAAAGATTACCGTTTTGATAGAAAATGTAGTGTAATAGGTGGGCTGAAAGTTGAGAGTTCAACTAGAGTGTTTGTAAATAGCAAAGATATTTTCACCTAACAGAGGAATGAGTCATCATATGAGAGTCACCTAAAATAAATGTCTCCGTTATGTTGAGGTCTGGCTAAAGGACAAGTGGAGCATTCCGTGAATTCTACTGCGTGTGTTTTCAACTTTGTGTCTGTGTGTGTTTGTTCATGTGTTGGTGTGTATCTGTGCATTTTTACACATGTATGTGTGTCATGCATATGTAATACGTGGTCGAGAGTGTGAGTATGTATATATATGTATGTATGTTTGTGTAGATATAGTTTTGTGTTTGTATATGTGCATGTGTGTATGTGTTCGCACATGTGTTTGTGTGTGTGTGTGTGTGTGTGTATGCATGGGAAGGGAGAACCAGACTGAATAAGGTGCAAAGGAGAGCAAACACTGAAGTTGGGTTTATTCTTTTAGAGTTTGGGTAGATTGGGGTGAAACCTTGGATTGGAAGGGAAGTGCAGGCATATTATAGTGAGTCTATGATGGCTCGGGCTTATTATCCAATGAAAGTGATCTTGTGTGAGTTCCAAATGTAGACAAGACATAAAGGTGAAATATAGGTGCTGTGGCCCTATGCTTATGACATGACTTATATTTATTACTAAAGTGACTTATTGGATCATAGTTATATAATTTGAGGACTTAAGAGATAGCAGTCATATAGAAAAAGACTTGAATTTGAAATCAGGAAGTTCAAACCACTTTCCTGCCATTTAGTTGCTGTGTGACTTTGGGTGAACCAATCCATCTTATTAACCATAGGATAGGGTCAAAAATACCTATTCTAGCCTCTTTCCATAGTCTTAGGGCACAAAATCTAAGAGCTGGTATGAAACTCAAAGTAGAGAAAATGAAACTGCACATGTGAAAAACTTCAGTAGCTGCAAAACCTGATACAAAGCTAAATTGTTCTATGCCTGGCTTGGGGTTCACTGATACCTTTAAGAGATAATAATAGTGAATTGGGGCAATGGGACTATATTTCTGCATGAAGTGATCTAACCAAACAGCAGAGGGAGATGAGCAGATTTGTAGTTTCGTGCGTGTGTGTGTGTGTGTGTGTGTATGTGTTGGGTGGGGGACTTCCACTGGACAATGGATGAAAAGATTTGTCTACCTCAAAAGACAGACTCTTCATTCATGAGAAGCTTATGAGCTTGACAAGATAGACACCAGCTTCTGATGTTTTTGAAAACATGTAGTGAAACAGATTCAGTTTATAATCCTGTCCAATCCTGGATGGAATTCAGTCAAAGAGTCCAAAGTAGTTAGTCTGAAAATTCTGAGAAGATACAACTTTAAAAGCTAAAATTCGGATTAAGGGAGATTACCTGGGAGGTGAAGTGAAAGGCTCTGCGACTGGGGAAGGAGCCAAGCTCCTTCACACTTTTCAGCAGGGGGTCCTCCTGGCAAATTGGCAATTTCTGCTCAAGAAAAATGTGTATGAATGGTGGGGAGGGAGCAAGAGAAGATGATGCTGGTCCACAGGCTAGTTACACAAACATTGACAGGGAGAATCCCATCTGGGAACCACATTTAATGTATGAGAATGATTAATATTAACCTTCTTTTAGAGAGCTTTCTAGAAACCACCACAGCACCAGTCTTGAGAAAAGCAGAAGACACCATCTCTGGAGAGGCAAGGCAAGCGACCCAAGAAACTGCTCCTGTATTCTTTTATGATTAGTACTGTTAAGAAAATGGTCTGACGAAGTTTGTTCCTTTCGATTGATTCTAACTTGAGTTGGCTTAGATGGTAAAGGGTCTGCCTGCAATGCAGGAAACCTGGGGTCAGGAGGATCCTCTGGAGAAGGAAATGGAACCCACTCCAGTATTCTTGCCTGGAGAATCCCATGGACGGAGGAGCCTGGCAGGCTACACCCCATGGGGTTGCAGAGTTGGACATGACTGAGTGACACACACAATTCGAGTTGAAGTACCTGGCAGCAGGGCCAGGTGCCACAGGCACAAAATTTAAGGAGATACTTTCTCTTGGTGCCACCTTCAATTTTGTATCCTGGGAGCCCCAATTTTGCATCACTTGCCCCATCATAGTACAGCCCCTGCCTGGAAGACATTTAACGACAGACCCACTTAGAAAGCTAGGAGGCTTTTTTTACTTGCTGTCATCACCCAGTTCCTTCTCTCCCAGTGCCCCTTAAAAGCCTGGCATTTTGGTCAGGAATCTTTCTAGAATATTGCCACTTGGACTTAAGGGTGGAAACTTCAGCAGGACATTTGTGAAGCTGGTATATGAAATTATTTTCAAAAACACACACCCAGGGAAGGCAGAGAAGACATGGTTCTGACCGAGTTTAATTACATCAGTGGCTCCAAGCTTTCTGTGAGGGGCTCGTTATTTCACACTTATCCAAAGCTCTGCCTTCCCTGGGTCAATGTGATATTGGTAGCGTGGGGGAATTGAAGGATGAGAATGGAACAGTAAAGTCACTGAAAAGAAGAAGGGATGAGGCACCAGAGTGCCCTAGGGACCATGGCAGAGCCGTGGGGACAGTGGACAGAGTGGCAGCAACTGGCTTGGAACTCTACCAGGTAAGACTTGAGCGTCTGCCTGTGAGTTCGGAATCTCTCTGCTTGACACACTGGGCATTGGTGGCCCATTCTGCACTCATTCGTGCTGTTCTCACCTTCCGTGCATGTTAGCATCTGAACACAAAGGAGATATCCAAGCCTTCTCTTCTCCTCCCCCTCTCACTCATGTCTCAGTGGCTCGACTGTGCCTCCTCCATCTCTATTGATCTTTCCTTTCTATGCATCATACCATTGGATTTTCTCCTGGTTAGGAATGACTGAATTTACTTTTAGATCCTAGAAAAGTCAGTCACCAAATTAAACAGATTAAAATAATTTACCAAGGGAATTCAGTGTCCTTGTATTACTTTGTCATTTTGCAGTTATAGTACATTATCATTTCCACTCATATCATTTCACATTGAAAGGACACTCTCTATGTTTGGTAATATTATTGTCCCCACTTTATGGATCAAGAAACTGAGGCTCAGAGAAATCGAGACTTCCCCAACAGCAGCTGAGTAGTAAGGGCTGAGTATGGGAGCAGAACTCAGCTCTTTGGATAATTATTCTAGAACATTTTCTATTGATCCTTATTGCCTCTCCAGTCAACCCAAGGATGGATCCTGCAGAGCAATAAGAATGCTTTCAATCAGTTTTACCCAGATTTCTCTCCCACACTAACCACCTTTTGACTTCACCTTTTCCGGAACCAGTTCCTCCTATGCCATCATATCCTCATCCCCACACGCAATCAAGCCCTCACCTGGATAGTTCAGATGGGACACTATTAAGTAGATGGTGAAGTCCAGGAAAAAGCAGTTGCATTTCCAGGGGTTTCCACTCAGATACAGGGTCTGGAGTGTTATGAGGTTTTGGAAGGCAGCTTCATCCAAGGTCTGCAAGCCAGTATTTCTGAGGTCCAGGTATCTCAAAGAGCTGGTGTTGGCAAAGGTGTACTTGTTAAGTGATAACAGATGAGGGTTGTTGGAGATATTCAGCTGCAGCAGGTTGCTGAGCATGGAGAAACTATACGGGGAGATGAAGGTTAGATTGTTGAAGCTGAGGTCAAGGTAGATGAGTCTGAAGACCCCGACAAAGGTATAATCCATCACCTCCTGAATCCTGTTCTTCTGGCAGTCCAAGTAAACAAGGTCACTGAGGAGTCCTAGATTCATCGCTGGCAAGAAACGGATCTTGTTATCATTCAGGTACAGCCTCCGGGTGTTCAGGGGTATATCAGAGGGGTATTCAGTTAACTGGATCCCTGTGCAGATCACTTCTTGGTCTTGACATTGACAATTATTTGGACACTTTGACCCCGATACCAGTACCATTCCGAAGGAAAAGAGTAACCACCCCGGCCTAGGGCCTGAAGCGAGGGACATAGTAAGTCGCGGCGACTACCCTCCTTCCACTTTCCAGCGGGCGCTATCCCTCTGATCAGAAGGCTGCGAGGGGCGGGGTGGGGCGGGGGAAGGGCGCTGGAAAGAACTGTAACACTCTAGCTTTGTGCAAAGCAATTTTCCATTACAGAAGAACTGAACAGAAGTTGAAGCGCCAAGCCGGGTGCCCCACCACCCGGCTTGGTGGCTCTGCTGGTTGCTCACTCCCAGACTGCTGCTGGAAGCCTGCCTGCTTGCCTGCGTTTGCAAGTGAAGGGGAGCCAGGGGAGAGCCACATGACAATGAGGTTGCCAGTTGACACCTTTGTGATGTCAGCAGCTTCCGGAGACTGCCCGGGGGAGGGAGGGAGAGTCCTGACTCTCCTTCTGGGTTGTGTGGGGGTGTTTTGTGTAACTTGGTAAGCTGGCTGTCCTTGGGGGAGTGGGGGCCTGAAGCATAGGAGTAGGGGGGAAGCTCCTTATCAGCTCCCCATGGAGGTGCAGTGGATTAGACTAGATTGAACCCCCTAATCTGCAGGCCATAGCGGGATCACAGAAATCTCCAATGCAACTCCCTTTTTTACTGATGTGAAAAGTGACCTGTTTGAGGTCAGTTCTCACCATGGGTCTCTTCCGTGGGTATTGAGTTTGGCTAGGTGCCATTTTGGGGGGTGTTGTCAGAAAATGGGAAAGGGGCAGAAAGCAGGTGGGCTTCTCTGAAATGAGGCAAGGGAAGTTCCCTGATAAGGTTGTATTCCCAGTTTACTTACATACAACTCTGTCTGCATTTGGAATATATATGTGTACTAGAATTAAAAGCCTTTTGAGCAAGTATAAATAATCCCCCTGAAACAAAACCCAAATGTATAAAAAAAATCTGAATGCAATGATACGAACTTTTCTTACCATTTATATTTATATTCTAAAATAGGGTGTCACTAATGCTCTAGTATGAGTTTATATCCATTAGTTACTTGAGGGGTGATGGTAGGGGCTCTTTAAAAGGGAGGGATGGAGAGCCTGAAGTTTAAGAGTTAAGATGTATCATCCACTCTACAGAAGAAGGCATACTGGGCAGAAACAAAGAAAGCATCTCAGGAATTAAAATTTTTATTTTGGAGAAGAAGGAATCTCATTCTTTAAAACATTCATATATAACATAGCTTGAATATTAATAAAGCAATGAAATCTATATTTAGCTTAGAACAGTGCCTGGCACCTGGTATGTAATAAATATTTATTGAATGAATGATGCGTGAATGGCTCTGATGGTCTGCTTCCTTTTCTTGTTTCTCTGCCAAGAGAGAAATTAATAAACTCCAGTGGATCTGTGGCTGGTTAGCTAATGCTTGATTGTGTTTACTTACTCAGCATTTCCGGGGTGACTGGCCATGAATTAAGATGATGACTTTGGTGTGTTTACTGAATTGAAAGTGACCTTATTTAAGCAGAAATTTCAAACACTTAAAATAATGACCCAGATGATAATTGTACTAATTGAGGCAGGAGTTTATTGATAGAAGCATCACCCTCTCCTTATAATTAAAAAAATAAATTCCTGGCTAGATTTTACATGATTGCCTAGGAGAGGAATTTGGTACATGAAGTCTACGGAGAAGAACTAATTTCCAAAGTGGTTGTTTCTTTTGGGGGCTGGGGCAAAGGTGTAGCTTGATGGTGGTGTGTGGTGGGGGTGCTTTCTTCAGCTGGGGCTGTGTGTGTTGTGTTTCCTTTTAATGGGAGATGATCGCTGAGTGGCCTACCAAGGCTCATTGAGTGGAGTGTTTTTATTGATGTTCCACCTATTCTTTCTTTCTTTTAAAAAATCTTCTCAGTGCTTTTATTTTTTATTTAAAACTTTTTATTGGAGTAAAGTTGATTTACAATTTTGTGTTAGTTTCTGCTGTGCTGCACAGTGAATTAGTTATAGTATATTCACTGTTTTTAGATTCTTTCCCCCTATATGTCGTGACAGTGTACTGAGTAGAGTTCCCTGTGCCATATAGTAGGTCCTTATTAGTTATCTGTTTTACATACAGTAGTGTGTATATGTCAATCTCAGTTTCCCAAGCTACCATCAGATCCAGCGATTCCACTCCTGGGTATATATCCAGAGAAAACCATAATTCGAAAGCCATGCCGCCCAGTGTTCACGGCAGCACTGTTTACCACAGCCAGTTCACGGAAGCAACTTAGTGTCCATCGACAAGGGAACGGATAAAGAAGAAGTGGCACACATGTACAGCAGAATGTTACTCAGTCATAAAAAAGAACGAAATGCCATTTGCAGCAACATGAATGGATCCAAAGACTGACATACTGAGGGACGTCCACCTCTTCTTCAGTGACTTTCTCTTTCTGAGACTCCTTTTCCTCAGGGAAGAGTGTCTCCAGGTTGCCCTACTGAATTTCAACCCCTCATGTAGATGAACTTTCTCTAGACAGTAGCCTCTGGCCCAGGCTGACCCGTTTGGCCATATGATTCAAGTGCTGTCTCTTAGAAAAGCCTTAGGCAAATAAAACAGTTTATTGACCAACACCAACAGCTGTGTCTCTCTTTGGAATATTACCATTTTAACAAAGTTTTATGAGTGGTTAACCTCAAGGAATAGTCTTTTGGCTTGAGCTAGTTGTGTGTTTTTTGTTCCTGAAGTCTAACTATCCACAGGCTAGTTTCAGCATTGCCAGCTTAGATCAGATCCCTAAAATGTTTTCTTTGTTTTGAGACTGAGTAAATAAGCGTTAAATAGAGGATGCCCGAATGAGACAAAGGAGTTGAGAGTGTAGTCTTTCCAAGACTACCTGATCTCAGAAACTTAAAGATTCTTTTTTCAAGGAACATTCTTGTTAAACTACTTTTTCAGGGATCCTGCAAGAGATTCTGGACGAGGCTGTTTGCCTTAGGTAGAACTGTTTAAAGTCTCTGAGGCTTTATTTTTCTCATCTATATATTCAGAAAGGTGGACAAGGTAATTTCCATATTCCCTTAGGACTTCCGAACTCCTTCATAATGGAAAGGTTCCAGGCACCATTCAGTGAACCAGTAGGGAAGAATTTCGGGGCTAAGATAAAAGACTTCCTATTCCTTCTAATCACACCATGTAGTCCGACCTGTCAAGAGGCTGCAAAGACAGAATTTGATCTTCCCAGTGAGCTACTCTAGCAGCTGCAGCTGCAGCTAAGTTGTCCTTTGTATGAACAGCTATTTTATGAGACCTCCTCTGCCCCCTAGGTGGCCGGCGTGGCCATCCTTCTGGTAGCACAGGTGGAATATCAGGTGGCCACACTGAGAAGCCCTGGTATCAGTACAGTCTCTCTCACTGCAGCTGGTCTTGGTCAGGCTCCTATTTTTAGCTGTATCTGTTACAGACACTGACTTCTCAGCTTAACGACTGTGTTCAGGTACCCATGCATCTCCAAACAGCTCTCTCAAGATTCAAAAGGCCCCTGGAATTATAAAAGGAAAGAACAGGGTGACATAGAGAAACGTGGACTCAACCGAGGCACTTGGATTTCTCTCACTGTGAAGCAGTATGACTTTGTGACTTCCAGGACCTTGATCTCCTTTCTGTGAAATAAGATAGGATGGTTTCTTAAGGGCCCTTCCAAATGTGAAATTCTATAAAGACCAAGCCTGTGCAGGGATAGGACAGATGCTTAAAAGTTCTAAGACCCACACACTAGGGACAGAGGTTCAAGCAACTGCCCAGTGCTCAGCACAGTGTGAGAAAGTCTGTCCAGGAAATACTCCATCTGGAGGCATGGGTACAAGTGCAAAACTTTGACATAAATTAATTTACTCAGGAGAAAAATAGCAGAAAATAATACATATGTCATTAAGGTAAAAATGCTCATGTGTTCAATTTTGTACTTCCATGGGATTAGGATCTAGGGGCACACAAGTTAGTATTTTGCCCTGCTTCCTGGGCAGGAAATTTAGTGAGATGAGGTCTAAAGGATGTCAAAATTCCAACGACATTTCTGTAGGACCTGCTATGGTATTCAATTCACTCCAGACTTAGGACATCATCTGAGCCCTTTTCAGCAAGGTCATCTCAGTGGGTATGAGGCTTGGGGCAAGTCCTATGGAAAGCAGATAAAAATTAATGAGTCAGACTGGAAGAAAAAAAAAAAAACTCCTAAGATAAGCTGGGAAGCCTGGGTCAAATATCTATCTACCTACCTACCTACCTATAATGAGCCTTGGGTCTGTTTTTAGTATCAGCTGGTATGAACTATTTTTGTCTTTTCCCTTCAGGCTGCCTGAGTTCCCACTCAGGAGATTGGACCCTTATAGAGTCCAGGCCAGAGAAAATCACTCCAGTTGCTGTGTTCCCCAGGGATGCCTTTGTTTTTAGGCTTTCTCCACATTACACGCTTCTGCAGCATTCATTATCTAGAGGAATCCAAGGGGAAGCCTCAGAATTGCATTCTGTTTTGGAGGGATAGGATCACATTTTCAACTTGTAACAAATCTATACACTGTTGCCCAAGGCTAGTCTTCTGTAAGAGTCATTATGCCTGAAACTCACATTGTGATTTGCCTGAGCCCATTGATATGGGAGGAAAATATGGCATCTTTTTGTAGATTTCAGCATGGGAGAGACAACTGTATGCAGTACAGTGTGAGTTCTGAGATGAGAAGACTTCATTGAATGACTTTATACAAATACCTTAGTTTCTAGGGATATTAGTTTCCTTTTTGATAAAATAGGGATGACAAATATTGCTTTTCTGGGGTTCTTAGAAAGATTGCATGTGATTTAATATAACACAGTATCTACCATTCACTATCCCCTTGTGTCAGAAGATATTAAGAATAAGTGGCAAGAATACATAGAAGAACTATATAAAAAAGATCTTCATGACCCAGATAATCACGATGGTGTGATCACTGACCTAGAGCCAGACATCCTGGAATGTGAAGTCAAATGGGCCTTAGAAAGCATCACTACGAACAAAGCTAGTGGAGGTGATGGAATTCCAGTTGAGCTATTTCAAGTCCTGAAAGATGATGCTGTGAAAGTGCTGCACTCAATATGCCAGCACATTTGGAAAACTCAGCAGTGGCCACAGGACTGGAAAAGGTCCATTTTCATTCCAATCCCAAAGAAAGGCAATGCCAAAGAACGCTCAAACTACCGCACAATTGCACTCATCTCACATGCTAGTAAAGTAATGCTCAAAATTCTCCAAGCCAGGCTTCAGCAATACGTGAACTGTGAACTTCCTGATGTTCAAGCTGGATTTAGAAAAGGCAGAGGAACCAGAGATCAAATTGCCAACATCCGCTGGATCATGGAAAAAGCAAGAGAGTTCCAGAAAAACATCTATTTCTGCTTTATTGACTATGACAAAGCCTTTGACTGTGTGGATCACAATAAACTGTGGAAAATTCTGAAAGAGATGGGAATACCAGACAACCTGACCTGCCTCTTGAGAAATCTGTATGCAGGTCAGGAAGCAACAGTTAGAACTGGACATGGAACAACAGACTGGTTCCAAATAGGAAAAGGAGTATGTCAAGGCTGTATATTGTCACCCTGCTTATTTAACTTATATGCAGAGTACATCATGAGAAATGCTGGGCTGGAAGAAGCACAAGCTGGAATCAAGATTGATGGGAGAAATATCAATAACCTCAGATACGCAGATGACACCACCCTTATGGCAGAAAGTGAAGAGGAACTAAAGAACCTCTTGATGAAAGTGGAAGAGGAGAGTGAAAAAGTTGGCTTAAAGCTCAACATTCAGACAACAAAGATCATGGTATCTGGTCCCATCACTTCATGGAAAATAGATGAGGAAACAGTGGAAACAGTGTCAGACTTTGTTTTTTGGGGCTCCAAAATCACTGCAGATGGTGATTGCAGCCATGAAATTAAAAGATGCTTACTCCTTGAAAGGAAAGTTATGACCAACCTAGATAGCATATTGAAAAGCAGAGACATTACTTTGCCAACAAAGGTCCGTCTAGCCAAGGCTATGGTTTTTTCAGTAGTCATGTATGGATGTGAGAGTTGGACTGTGAAGAAAGCTGAGCACCAAAGAATTGATGCTTTTGAACTGTGGTGTTGGAGAAGACTCTTGAGAGTCTCTTGGACTACAAGGAGATCCAACCAGTCCATTCTAAAGGAGATCAGTCCTGGGTGTTCTTTGGAAGGAATGATGCTAAAGCTGAAACTCCAATACTTTGGCCACCTCATGTGAAGAGTTGACTCAATGGAAAAGATTCTGATGCTGGGGGGGATTGGGGGGCAGGAGGAGAAGGAGACGACAGAAGGTGAGATGGCTGGATGGCATCACTGACTCGATGGACGTGAGTTTGAGTGAACTCCGGGAGTTGGTGATGGACAGGGAGGCCTCGTGTGTTGCAAATCATGGGGTTGCAAAGAGTTGGCCATGACTGAGCGACTGAACTGAACTGAACTGATCCCCTTGTATCAAGCACGTGATCTTCCCAGCAACCCAGTGAATCACATAGCATGACCTGCATCTTACAGATGAAGACAAAGAAGCTCTCTCTTTCTCTGCTCAGTCGTGCCCGACTCTTTGCGACCCCATGGACAGTAGCCTGCACCAAACTCCTCCTTCCATGGGGTTTTCTAGGCAAGAGTACTGGAGTGGGTTGCCATTTCCTTCTCCAGAAAGAAGCTCTAGGAGGTGCCATTTGTCTAAGGTTACAGAGGTGGTGAGTGATGGAGGTGGAATTTGTTTCAGAAAGTTTTACTTCTGAGTGCAAGCCCTTAATTACTAAACTTACAGTTACATCATGAACAAATGCCTCAAAATATTCATGATTGTTTTTACTGACACCATGGAATCAATCGTCACCTCCTAGCACCAAATGGTATCTTGACTTCAGACAATATCAAAACCACTATTGCCATAGGATTTATATATGCTTTGGGGTTTCTTGTCTTTCAGAAGGCTATGACTTTTCACTTTAAATTCTTATAAGAAAGATTGAGATTGTTTGTATACATTTTTTTTCTCAGGCAAATAAGCTAAAAGGGGAAAAAAACTTGCCTAGGCTTACTCAAAAAATGAGTGACAAAGCCTGAAGCAGCTGACTCATTAAATCCTGAGGTGAATTGAATTCCCCATATAGCTATTCTCATAAGAAGGAATTTCTTTGAATATAATGTGGAACATGCTACAAACCACTGGGCAATGAATACTTATCAAAGCCCCTGATAGTACAAAACCATTCTAGTTGAAATCTATCTCTTCATAATCAAGTGTGGCTAGCCCTACCTCCTTGCCTGCTCTTTTAGTATTTTATACTGAAATTCTAATGGGCTTTCCTGGTGGCTTAGAAGTAAAGAATCCACCTGCCAATGTAGGAGACTTGGGTTTGATCCCTGGGTTGGGAAGATTCCGTGGAGAAGGAAATAGCAACTCACTTCAGTATTCTTGCCTGGGAAATCTCATGGACAGAAGAACCTGGCAGGCTACATTCCATGGGGTTGCAGAAGAGTCAGACACAGCTTAGTGACTTGACAACAACAACAACACTGAAATTCGAATACAGTGAAAGCCTTTGGTGGCTTCTTAATCTACACTTCCCATAGGCTCATGGGAAGTCAGGAGGAGGACTGAAGGAAACGGAGTCCTATTTCTTTTTCAGCATTCCTTGTGGACAGATTTTCAAGAAAATATGTAATATGGGAGGTAAACACTCTGAGCACAACTGCTACTGACTTTTCTACCTGACGTTGTGTAGGGTGGTCAAACTGGTATTTGGCCTGGAAATTGAAAAGCATGGCACTCAACCTGAGTGAGGCTGGCGAGAATGTCTCTAAGTCTCAAAGCTTTCCTAGTGTTTTTCAAAGGCTATAAGTTCTTGTCAGAGCTAAGTGGAATGTCATGAGTATCTCATCGTGCTGTTTCTGCAAGGGCAGATGATAAAGGGGAGGGGGAGAAGCAGGGAGCTCATAGGAAGAAAGCCGAGGGTACTGTGAGCCTTGCAAGGAGCCTTAGTACTTCCTTTTGGAGCTCACAGACCCACTCCCATGGGCAGGGTCCTCCTAGCACTTCACTTCCTGGACAGACTGAAAAAATGACCTTTAAGGCCTGGCCATAGTCCCGGTGATACCAATTCATAGGAAGTAAATAGCTGGGCAGCAGGTTAACTTTGTGATAAATGCTTTTGCCTCCATTGCCAGGCCTGAGCTCTTTTCCATGAGAGCTTTTGTTGATGCCAAAAGCTTGGCCTCTGTGCACTGGTGTCAAAGTGAACCTCAGAGAGAGAGTGTTGGGTGAAGTAGCAAAGAAGAGCTTTATTGCTTTGCCAGTCAAAGGGGCACACAGTGGGCTCCTGCCCTAAAAGCTGTGTGTCCCAACCCGGGAGGATGTGGTGAGGAGTTTTATAGTCATAGGTCAAGGGCAGGTTTTCTGATAAGATTAGGATGTGTGCAGGGCCTGTCCTCCTTTTAATCTGGCCTCAGGAGGTCTTCTCCGGCATGAAGAATGCTGACGTCTTTCATTTATTGGGGGGTTTTAGTTCTATAAAGAGCTCAGAAGACACTGTTATGGGTGTCCCTTGAGGGGGAACCAGGACCCTGCCCCAAGGCTGTACTGTTTCTTCGCTACGTCTCTCTTGTCTTTGCAGCTCCTCCCTTTCCTTATTGGCAACTGTTTGAATCTGCCCTTTGGAGTCAGGGAAGGTCATGGAGCCTGAAGTCCGTCCCCTACGAACAGGGAATGGGGGACACAGAAAGGCTTCTATGAGCAGGAGCCCCACAGGATCCTGCTCAGCTTCACCAAAAGAGCAGATGCAGGCAAGGCATTGCCCTCCCTTTTGTGGTGGGGATTAATCTAAGTTTCAGGAGCAGAGTCTCTAGTCTGTCATTGGGCTTAAATAGCCTCTGCTTCATGACCTTGCTATCTTCCTTCCTGGAGAGCTTGCTTCACATGTTTCTTCCCACCTGTAGAGGATGAAAGGTCAGGAAAATGCCTGTGAGAAGATCCTAGTCCATACATCCTGCTGTGTCATCAGACCACTAGCCTTCACCTCTGTTTTCCCAGCTTATAGCTGCCACACTCCTGTGCAGAAACAGTCCACGCTGGGTTCCTTCTGAGATAGATTCTTTTGCTGTTGCCCTAGTAACAGAATTATTAAACCATGTTCTAGCCTCGAGAGTATTTATGCTGGTGAGGTAATGTCTGTCGCATCCAGGCTTTCTTTTCATTTCCACTCCCACCCCCTCACTTCAGGCCCCATGTACCTCACACATAATGTACTCTTCTCCTCCCTGGCCTCAGTGCCCTGCCCACCCTTTGCACTGGGGCTGCTTCTGGCTCAGCAACACCCTTTCTCAGGCTCAGAGACTCAGCATTGGTCAATGTCTCCATCAGCTGGCATTTAAAGATTCCCATGCCTCCATTCCTAAAACCCACAGCACTACCTGGGCCTCAGCAGAGCACACTGTGGCTGTAGGGCCGTGTCAAGAAATAGATCCAAGAGGAACTAAACAAGGAGAATCCATGGGGCTTATCTAGGGACTGGCTGGGTGGGAGGCAATACAGTTCAGTTCAGTCCCTCAGTCCTGTCTGACTCTTTGCAACCCCATGGACGCAGCATGCCAGGCCTCCCTGTCCATCACCAGCTCCCGGAGTTTACCCAAATTCATGTCCACTGAGTCGATGATGCCATCCAGCCATCTCAACATCAGGATCTTTTCAAATGAGTCAGCTCTTCGCATCAGGTGGCCAAAATAGAGTTTCAGCTTCAACATCAGTCCTTCCAATGAACACTCAGGACTGAGCTCCTTTAGGATGGACTGGTCGGATCTCCTTGCAGTCCAAGGGACTAGCAAGAATCTTCTCCAACACCCCAGTTCAAAAGCATCAATTCTTTGGTGCTCAGCTTTCTTTATAGTCCAACTCTCACATCCATACATGACCACTGGAAAAACCATAGCCTTGACTAGACAGACCTTTGTTGGCAAAGTAATGTCTCTGCTTTTCAATATGCTATCTAGGTTGGTCATAACTTTCCTTCCAAGGAGTAAGCGTCTTTTAATTTCATGGCTGCAATCACAATCTTCAGTGATTTTTGAGCCCAGAAAAATAAAATCAGCCACTGATTCCCCATCTATTTTACATGAAGTGATGGGACCAGATACCATGATCTTAGTTTTCTGAATATTGAGCTTTAAGCCAACTTTTTCACTCTCCTCTTTTACTTTCATCAAGAGGCTCTTTAATTGCTCTTTGCTTTCTGCTATAAGGGTGGTGTCATCTGCATATCTGAGGTTATTGATACTTCTCCCAGCAATCTTGATTCCAGCTTATGCTTCATACAGCCCAGCAATTCTCATGATGTACTCTGCATATAAGTTAAATAAGCAGGGTGACAGTATACAGCCTTGACATACTCCTTTTCCTATTTGGAACCAGTCTGTTGTTCCATGTCCAGTTCTAACTGTTGCTTCCTGACCTGCATACAGATTTCTCAAGAGGCAGGTCAGGTGGTCTGATATTCCCATCTCTTTCAGAATTTTCCACAGTTTATTGTGATCCACACAGTCAAAGGCTTTGTCATAGTCAATAAAGCAGAAATAGATGTTTTTCTGGAACTCTCTTGCTTTTTCCATGATTCAGCAGATGTTGGCAATTTGATCTCTGGTTCCTCTGCCTTTTCTAAATCTAGCTTGAACATCTGGAAGTTCACGGTTCACATATTGATGAAGCCTGGCTTGGAGAATTTTGAGCATTACTTTACTAGCATGTGAGATGAGTGCAATTGTGCAGTAGTTTGAGCATTCTTTGGCATTGTCTTTCTTTGGGATTGGAATGAAAACTGACCTTTTCCAATCCTGTGGCCACTGCTGAGTTTTCCAAATGTGCTGGCATATTGAGTGCAGCACTTTCACAGCATCATCTTTCAGGACTTGAAATAGCTCAACTGGAATTCCATCACCTCCACTAGCTTTGTTCATAGTGTTGCTTCCTAAGGCCCTCTTGACTTCACATTCCAGGATGTCTGGCTCTAGGTGAGTGATCACACCATCGTGATTATCTGGGTCGTGAAGATTTTTTGTATAGTTCTTCTGTGTATTCTTGCCACCTTTTCTTAATATCTTCTGCTTCTGTTAGGTCCATACAATTTCTGTCCTTTATCGAGCCTATCTTTGCATGAAATGTTCCCTTGGCATCTCTAATTTTCTTGAAGAGATCTCGAGTCTTTCCCATTCTACTGTTTTCCTCTATTTCTTTGCACTGATCACTGAGGAAGGCTTTCTTATCTCTCCTTGCTATTCTTTGGAACTCTGCATTCAAATGGGTATATCCTTCCTTTTCTCCTTTGCTTTTTGCTTCTATTATTTTCACAGCTATTTGTAAGGCCTCCTCAGACAGGCATTTTGCTTTTTTTACATTTCCTTTTCTTGGGGATGGTCTTGATTTCTGTCTCCTGTACAATGTCATGAACCTCTGTCCATAGTTCATCGGGCACTCTGTCTATCAGATCTAGTCCCTTAAATCTATTTCTCACTTCCATTGTGTAGTCATAAAGGATTTGATTTAGGTCATACCTGAATGGTCTAGTTGTTTTCCCTAATTTCTTCAGTTTAAGTCTGAATTTGGCAATAAGGAGTTCGTGATTTGAGCCACAGTCAGCTCCCAATCTTGTTTTTGCTGACTGTATAGAGCTTCTCCAACTTCGACTGCAAAGAATATAAACAATCTGATTTCAATGTTGGCCATCTGGTAATGTTCATGTGTAGAGTCTTCTCTTGTGTTGTTGGAAGAAGGTGTTTTCTATGACCAGTGCATTCTCTTGGCAAAACTCTATTAGCCTTTGCCCTGCTTCATTCTGTATTCAGGGCCAAATTTGCCTGTTACTCCAGGTGTTTCTTGACTTCCTACTTTTGCATTCCAGTCCCCTATAATGAAAAAGACATCTTTTTTGGGTGTTAGTTCTAAAAGGTCTTGTAGGTTTTCATAGAACCGTTCAACTTCAGCTTCTTCAGCGTTACTGGTTGGAGCATAGACTTGGATTACCGTAATATTGAATGGTTTTCCTTGGAAATGAACAGAGGTCATTCTGTCATTTTTGAGATTGCATCCAAGTACTGCATTTCAGACTCTTTTGTTGACTGTGATGACTACTCCATTTCTTCTAAGGGATTCCTGCCCGCAGTAGTAGATACAATGGTCATCTGAGTTAAATTCACCCATTCCAGTCCATTTTAGTTCACTGATTCCTAGAATGTCGATGTTCACTCTTGCCATCTCCTGTTTGAACACTTCCAATTTGCCTTGATTCATGGACCTAACGTTCCAGGTTCCTATGCAATATTGCTCTTTACAGTGTTGGACCTTGCTTCAATCACCAGTCACGTCCACAACTGGGTGTTGTTTTTGCTTTGACTCATTCCCTTCCTTCTTTCTGGAGTTATTTCTCCACTGATCTCCAGTGGCAAACCTGGGGAGTTAGTCTTTTAGTGTCCTATCTTTTTGCCTTTTCATATTGTTCATGGGGTTCTCAAGGCAAGAATACTGAGGTGGTTTGCCATTCCCTTCTCCAGTGGACCACATTCTGTCAGACCTCTCCACCATGACCCGTCCGTCTTGGGTGGCCCGACAGGGTATGGCTTAGTTTCATTGAGTTAGACAAGGCTGTGGTCTGTTTGATCAGATTAGTTAGTTTTCTGTGATTGTGGTTTCAGTCTGTCTGCCCTCTGATGCCCTCTCTCAGTGCCTACTGTCTTGCTGGGGTTTCTCTTACCTTGGACGTTGGGTATCTCCTCACGGCTGCTACTGACCTTGGACATGGGGTAGCTCCTCTCGGCCGCTTGCCACTCCAGCACCACGCAGCCACTGCTCACCGCTCCAGAGATTAAGGGAGGGGAATTTTAGTAGTCTTTTCAGATAGTTGTGGACATTCATTTTGCATACAACAGAAGGAATGGAATGCCCACAACCAGTACAAAGCAGACAGATTCAGGTCCTCGAGCTGCCTCGGAGAAGTATGGGTGAATCTTTACTAAGCAAGGTTGTTTTAAGGCTTGCACAGGTCCCCGGGAGCACATGGCCTGAACAGTAAGATGTTTGCCTGAGATGTTTTTCCCAGAACCTGGAATCTGCTGTATCTGGTTCCAGCAATACAGTGCAATGTTTAAGCATATGGGTTTTGAAATTAGTCTAATGGAGCTAGCTGAATGACCATGGACAAGTTTGTTAACCTGTCTCAATTTCCCCAAATGCAAAATGGACATAATGATAGTACCTTCCTCAAAAGGGATTCTCTGCTTAGTTAAAGATTTTTCTATGGCACTTAGCATCACAGAAATATGAACATATTCACTGAACATAGAAATTCATTGAACATGCTAGCTGTGTTGATGAAGATGGTGGAGAAAGGGGAAAGTTATGAGAAATGGAATTGAGAATGGCTCCTGATTTTGGTGAATCCAGGTGCAGAAGGAACTGGTTTGTGAAAACAACCAATGATTTCATTTTTGGGCTTGTTGAATTTGAAGTGGCCTAACTCATTTCACTTTCACTTTTCACTTTCATGCATTGGAGAAGGAAATGGCAAGCCACTCCAGTGTTCTTGCCTGGAGAATCCCAGGGATGGTGGAGCCCGGTGGGCTGCCGTCTATGGGGTCGCACAGAGTCGGACATGACTGAAGCGACTTAGCAGCAGCAGCAGCAGCAACTCACTTTTACTGATTCTCACTGAGTGCCAGGAACTATATGAAGCACAGGAAATGCATTATTTCATGTAATTCTCACAAGTCCTTGAGATAAGTACTGTTAACACATGGCAAGATTAAGTAACCTACTTGCAGTTATTAGGCAGTAGAGCTGGGATTTGAACCTAGCTCATTATGTTTCCAGAGGCTGCTACATAGTTTACCACTATACCCACTGACTCCTAAACCTCTTTGCTGCAGCTAAGAAGTCAATCCATTTCAATTTATCTGCATATCTGTTTGCCTGTCTATCTGTCTGTCTGTCTATCACCTATCTCATCTATACAAGCTTTTAGTGTGAAGTTGGTCTTTGGGGAACATAATGGTTTGTGTGGCTTCTTGCTTAGCCAGTGCTCTTCCCCCTCATCTGGGGTCCTTGTGTGCAAATGTGGCCCCTAGCCTGGGAGCTTCTTTTGTGACTTGTGTTCTCCTTACATTGTGCTCAGACTTAGTGGCTCAGTGTGCAGCTTTCACTTTGGTCTTTTGCCTTGTTTCCGCCACCCCTGCCTTCCACTCCCAAGCTGGGATCCTTCATCTTGAAGTGCATTGGCATCTCTGAGCCTCAGCTTCCCTCCTCTGAATGCTTAAGCCATTACGGAATTGCAGTAGGCATCAAAAGAGATAGACAGCTGTCCCTCTTAGCATTCCCAGTGCCTGGGCCAGGGCTGGGCAGGTGCCGCGTGTGCTCTGATTCCTGAATGAATTGACGACAATCCAGTTGCACATCCTGCTATACATGATGCGATGCTCAGCTGCGTCCTCCTTTTTGCAATCCCATGAACTAGAGCCCACCAGGTTTCTCTGTCCATGGACTTTTCCAGGCAAGAATACTGGAATGGGTTGTCATTTCCTCCTCCAGGGGATCTTCCCCCTATCTCCTGTGTCTCCTGGATTGGCAGGCAGGCTCTTTACCACAGAGCCACCTGGGGTGCAGGGTCCACTCCTTTTGCTAGACTCCACTGAGATTTCTTCCTCTTCCACCTGTCTGCTGTCCTGGATGATTACCACAATTTATTTTGCTTTGGGGTGACTTTAAACTTTTGGATTCAGCCAAATCACAGTGGTGGATGGGATTATAACACGTGTTGGGTGTATGCCCCTGTATGTGGTGGGGGAGAAGGGGTGAGTGGGAGCAGGTGTGGAGAGACCGGCAGGTAGAGGTTGGATCATATTTCCTTCACAGATTTTCTTTCTAGTGGGGAAAGATGCTCTAAGATCCCAAAGGACATGAATTTACCTGTAGCAAATGCAATCCAGGTGCTATGGTTAAAGCCTAAAGACCAATGTGATGATGATAGGAGGCAGGGTCTTTGGAAGGCGATTAGGTAATGTGGGTGGAGCCCTCATGAATGGAATTAATACCTTATAAAAGAGGGCCCTTCCACCAAGTATGCATGTAAGAAGCTTGAAGCCTGGAAGAGGGCCCTTGTTCAAATATTCTAGCATCTTGATCTTGGACTTCCAGCCTTTAGAACGTGAGCAATAAATCCCTATTGTAAGACACTCGGTCTGTAGCAATTTTTTTTATAGCGACGTGAACAGATTAAGACACCAGGGTACAATGAATTGGTTTTTAAGGAGAGTTTTCTGTTCTTTTAATAATAATGTTTCAATGTGGCAACTTTTAAATATTTTCCCCTTTATTGTTTCCAGGTACTTTCACTTTCAGTAACCTGCATATGAATTTCAATGCTATTTAATTAAATCCTAAACCTATAGAAATGGATATTTAATACTCAGAGTAAACCCTTGGTTTGTTCTCTCTGAAGATAAACAGGTGAGATATCTTCCTGACCTAGGAGTTCTGAGATAACTAAGATTAGTTGCCATAGAGAGAGAGAGAGAGAGAGAGAAAAACACATTAAAATGTATCATACTTTTTGTGTTTAGGAAATTCATTTAATTAAATATTCAGGACCATCAAATCTACTCAGACCCAGATACCTATTAATCTGTTGGCCACAAAGCCTCCAGAGTGATCTTTCTTTGTCAGGACACTGTTCTAATTGCTCTGCTCCTCTGCTCAGGAACTTTGAATGGCTCACCATTGTCCTGTGGACAGATGACGGTCAATCTTCCTAACACGTGTGAGTCCAGACCTTTTAGGATCTGAGCCAACCTCCTTCCCAAACTCATTTGTTACCGATAGACCCTTAGGTGCTTGCTGGCAATTGCTGACACAGTGTTCCCTGGTCTCTTTACATTATTAACTCTTTGGATTCTTTTTCTTGTATGCTCTTGGCTTTGCAAGTTCCTGTTCACTCTTCAAAACCCAGTTCAAATTTCCTCCTTCTAGCGTACATGCTAGACGTCTTTGGATTCCTCCAGATGGAATTACCCTAGAGTTCCTTGAATTTTGCACTTTATGATAATTCTCATCATAATGCACCATAATTATGCATTTCTCCACTAGACTGTGAGCTCCTTGGGACCCAGGGACCTATTCATTATGTAAATGTTTGTATATTCTTGTAATGCCCAACACTTGTTGAAGGAACTTAAGTTCATGGCACTGCACTGCCAGTTAATAGCATTATGATGTCATAAAGATTTTTAAAAATCTTTTTTAAATATAAATTTATTTTAATTGGAGGCTAATTACTTTACAATATTGTATTGGTTTTGCCATACATCAACATGAATCCTCCACGGATGTACACGTGTTCCCACTCCTGAACCCCCCTCCCGCCTCCCTCCCCATACCATCCCTCTGGGTCATCCCAGTGCACCAGCCCCAAGCATCCTGTATCATGCATCGAACCTGGATTGGCAATTCATTTCACATGATAATATACATGTTTCAATGCCATTCTCTCAAATCATCCCACCCTCGCCCTCTCCCACAGAATCCAAAAGACTGTTCTATACATCTGTGTCTCTTTTGCTGTCTTGCATACAGGGTTATCGTTACTATCTTTCTAAATTCCATATATACGCGTTAGTATACTATGTTGGTGTTTTTCTTTCTGGCTTATTTCACTTTGTATAGTAGGCTCCAGTTTCATCCACCTCATTAGAACTGATTCAAATGCATTCTTTTTAATGGCTGAGTAATACTCCATTGTGTATATGTACCACAGCTTTCTTATCCATTCATCTGCTGATGGACATCTAGGTTGCTTCCATGTCCTGGCTATTATAAACAGTGCTGCAATGGGGTACATGTGTCTCTTTCAATTCTGGTTTCCTTGGTGTGTATGCCCAGCAGTGGGATTGCTTGGTCGTATGGCAGTTCTATTTCCAGTTTTTTAAGGAATCTCCACACTCTTTTCCATAGTGGCTGTACTAGTTTGCATTCCCACCAACAGTGTAAGAGGGTTCCCTTTTCTCCACACCCTCTCCAGCATTTATTGCTTGTAGACTTTTGGATAGCAGCCCCATTTTGACTGGCATGAAATGGTACCTCATTGTGGTTTTGATTTGCATTTCTCTGATAATGAGTGATGTGGAGCATCTTTTCATGTGTTTGTTAGCCATCTGTATGTATTCTTTGGAGAAATGTCTGTTTAGTTCTTTGGCCCACTTTTTGATTGGGTCATTTATTTTTCTGAAATTGAGCTGCACGAGTTGCTTATATATTTTTGAGATTAATTCTTTGTCAGTTGCTTCATTTGCTATTATTTTCTCCCATTCTGAAGGCTGGCTTTTCACCTTGCTTATAGTTTCCTTTGTTGTGCAGAAGCTTTTAATTTTAATTAGGTCCCATTTGTTTATTTTTGCTTTTATTTCCAACATTCTGGGAGGTGGGTCATAGAGGATCCTGCTGTGAGCATCTTGTCATGAAACAGGTAAAATTATCCTGTTAACAAAATCTTACAGACTGGGTCAAAACATTCAACTAGAAGCTGGTAATCTGAGACCCACCAGAAATGAGTGGCATCAAACGATTTATGACAAAGGTACATCATGAACATGTAAGTTTAGGAAGCAAGTGTGTCTCCCTATTAACATCAGGATTTAAGGTATAAGGCAAAACTCATCATTATGTTCATGGTGAGGGGTGTCAGTGCTAACTGCCCACAAACTGTGACTCAACTGCTTTTCCCTCAGCTTTTGCATGAGTTGTCTCATCTCTTCCCCAATCCTTTCTATATTCTCTTCTCTCATCCTCACCTGTGGCTTTCCAAGTCTCTGAGTCATGTCCCATCTATAATGTAGGCTGCCTAACATGGAACCGTCTGCAATTTCCTCTAGGTACACAATATTCTCCAGCTCCCAAAGAGAGGGCCAAAGGCTCTCCTTTATTAGCATCTTGTTCTTTTCATCCTTTTTTTCATTTTCTTCGTTGGCATTTTACATGGTGAGATTTTTCAGCACTTGTTCCTCTTTGGGCATCATTGCTCCTGAGCCTATCCTTGCTGTCTCCTCCTCCTCCCGATTCCTGCTGCAAAGTGAGTTGCTGCAACACTTGACATGTAGACCGACAGACCTGCTCTGCTTGCCCGATGCCAGCCTGCCGAGCTCAGGGCAGCGGGGAGCTGGTCCATAAAGATTTTTGAAGTGACTGTGACCCTGGTCTTTTCTGCATTGCTGTATATGATAGTTCCACAACGTCCTGTGGAAGGAAATCATCTTTGCATACGGGCAGCAGTAGCAGGAAGCTAAAACTACAGTTCACTGATACTCCTTTGGTTAATGGGTAGAAAGGTCAAACTTAGAGGTCACCAAAGAATCACTTGCTCTATGATGCTAACTAATAGTGTCTTATAAACGCTTAGTAATGGGAGGTCGTATAACGTGGTGGTTAAAACATGAAATTTGGAGTCAAGCAGATACAACTTATCTGTGTGATTGGCAGCTCACTGAACTGCTTGCCAGTTTTGTTTTCTGTACAATGGGCATAATTATACTTTATCCATTCCTACAGCCCTTTTGAGGTATTCAGCCATGTAATTAATAGGGCACCTGACATATAGGACAGCGTTCAGAAAAGGTAGTAGCTGTTATTTTTGTTTGACTTTAGAACTATTATTAGTTATTGATAAATTGTACTATAGCAATACAGAATAATACAATAATGTAAGTTCCCCCAAAGAAATAGCAATTGCAGTAATAATTACTAGTTTGCTGGTACATTAGAATTTAGTTTGTTATTAGTAGCTGTTTAACACTTAGAGGTTAGACCCAGTCTCAAAAGAATTCCAAAAGAACTGCTCGGCTAAGGCCATCCCACAGAAAGAAGATGCTCAGATAATCTGTGGTTCTGAGTACCGCAAGATTAGCAGACAAGGCTAGGGGACCCAATAAGCAGGCCAAGTGTGTGTTAGGAGGCTGGGTGGCTACAGACTTTCAGCACAGCCTCACAGAGCAGACAAAATGCAGGTGATCTCTTTGCACACGACCCTGGATTGTTTGAGATCACCACCCCCCACACTGGATGGGAAACTCCTGACAGTTAAGTTTCTTGGGAGCATTACATGAAGGCTACACCTGAAGCTGCTTCTTGACTCTTTCCCTAGCAGACCTGCAACCCCCAAAGCTTATCGCTTATTTTGACCATGAGAGCATGTGTGAGTATGTAATCTCTGATGGATAAATCCATTACAAATGGAATCCCATGTCTTTGGTGTTTTCTTAAACATTCTTCTTTGATTAGGCATTACCAGGAGAAAGAGTAGTTTTGTTTAACACCCTCTGCTTTTGCAATACTTTAATTTCTTTCTCTCTTTAGAGGTAAGAGGTTTCTGCAGTCAACTTAAAGTATACCTGATTTTGGAGACTGAAAGGGATATTACTTGTGTATTGTGGTCTGTGAGGAGGCTGAGGTCAGAGGAAATTACTATCATGTCCCTAGAAGTCCTAAGTGTGTTCAGGAGCTGGTCCCCAGCCCTGGTAAAATCCATGAGAGGCCAGTGCTCCTTCAGAGCCTCCTGGAGCTGCTCTGGCTGAGACCATGCTCTCCTCCCTCCCCATCTTTTAATTCCCCTAAAAGCCAAGTGTGGAGCTGAGGGGTGGTCTAATTGGGATCCGCCCTGATGGCAATCCTGTTGGAAAGAGCCTAGAACTGGGAATTTGGGACCTGAATTTAGTCCTGGTGCTTCATTAACTCACCATGCAATCTTCGGCAAGTGCCACACTCTAGGCTTTGGTTTGATCACCTGAGAAATACAGGAGCTATGGCCTTGGCTCTCAGGTTCTGTGGACCTAGGCCGGGGACAAGCATCAGGGCAGGAAACAGTCCCTTCCCTTCCCACTGAAAGACACATCCCAGCTGTCCTTTACAAGTAGTGTTGTCCAAGCTGACAACGTGTGTTTCTGAGATTGGTGCAATCTAGAGTTGGCAGTCTGGAGGTGTGGAACAGCCAGGAGTCACTGGGAGAGCAGGGGATAGGTAACTTGGACACAGCAAAGCTCTGAGATTCCCTGGGAGGAGAGTGGAACCTGTCAGAATAGTGTAGGTATGTGAAATCAAATTCTGGTCTCTGGTCTTGTGGCAGGGAACCTCCCCCTGCAAAACAAAACTAAACTAAAACAAAACTTGGAGGATGTGGTGGTCCATTTGGAGAAATCAAGGTGAACTGGAGGTGTTTGAGGACCCTGGTAGGACAACAAGGGAGGCTGTGGTGTCCTATCAAAAAATGTGTCCAGTTAGAGCAATAAGTGGCCAGACACAAGGGGATTTTCCTTTTTTCCACTGAGAAGGTAGTTCATGTACATGGAAATAATTCAGACAGTCCAATAGTTATCACTGAAAAATGCATTTCCTTTCTACTCTTGACCTTCGGTCTTCATTCACAGAGACGACCATCTTTTACGATTTGTGTGTCCTTCTAGACGTACTCTGGGTGTTATCCTCACTTGGCTTTATCTAACACACATGTTAGAGATTGTCCTGTCACAGCATGTGCGTGCTTAGTCGCTCAGTCATGTCTGCCTCTTGCAACCTTTTGGACTGTAGCCTGGCACACATACATTCATTAATTATTTAGACATAACTTTGAGTGTCTTCTGAGGTGCAGACTGTTCTAGGCCCTGAATATATAGCAGTAGAAAAGCATGACAAGATCTCCACCCTCCTTGACATTCTATTGACAATATCAGGAGATGCACAAGTAAACAGTAATTACGTAATATGAGGTCAGGTAAGGAGAAGTGCTGTGAAGGAAAATAAAAGCAGTATAAGGATAGACATGCTAGGGTCTCTTAGATAAGAAGGCCAGTCTGGGGAGATGACATAAAAGAGAGGCATAACCATGCCAAGTTTGCCAGGTGGGCAGAAATATATGAAGGAAGAGGATGAACATGTGTCTAGCATGTTAGGGGGACAGGAGGAGGCTGCTGTGGCTGGGAAAGAATGAGATGGGGGTGTGAGGGCCAAAGAGGTCACTGAGGCAGTCAGGGGACGCAGCCCACGAGGTCCTAAGGGATATATAAATCCACGGGTGGTTTGGTTGGGGGTGCGGATAATAGCTGGCCTGTTTTAAAAAGATCCTCTGCCTGCTGTGTGGTGAACAGACTATCAAGGGGCAGGAGTGGAAGTGATGAGGACCAGGTGGCTGTTGCTATAATCAGGAAGCAGGTGACAGTGGCTTGGGCCAGGGTGGTAACAGTAGATTTATATGTTGAGAGTAGAGCCTGCAGAATATGGGGTGCGAGAGAAAGCAATCAAAGTGACCCGAGTGACTGGGTGAAGGTTCTCCACTTACTAAAATGGGGGAAATGGGGGTGAAGGGGCCAGTAAGGTGGGGACTGCCATTTTCTGGCTTAGGAGGGCTACACTTGGGGTGGCTGTTTCCTGTCCCAGTAGGATGTATGAGTCTGGGGGCACAGCTTAGGTTAGGGCTGGAGATAGAAATTTGGGTGTCATTAGATATTTTAAACTTTGGGCCCAGATAGCCATCAGGGATTGAATTCAGAGAATGTAAAGAGAAAGCTGAAACTGATTCTTGGGTTGCTCTAATATTGAGAGGTTGGGAAGAGGGGAGACCAGCTACACCAGCTACAGAGACTGAAATGGGATGACCAGGGAGGAAGGAGAAAAAACGTGAGTGTGGCATTTTGGAAGCCCAGCATAGAAAGTGCTAGATAACTCCGCCAATTCTTTTTCATATTTGCATTGCATTCTACTGTATGGCTACAACATCACTTAACTAGTCCTCTGTCCATTGGCGTCTGGATTGTTACTATGCTTTTGCTGGCGTGTGGTGGACTTTTCGGCAGTTTTTGGTGAGACACTCACAGGGAACTGTTTCAAGCCCTCTGTTTTCCCTGCAGCACAATGAGTGGTCTTGGCTTGCTGACACACCTCTCACACATATATAAATGAATATTAAGGGAGCCAGAGGTGAAGAACAGGAAAGCCTTCTTGAAACTACTATTTCCAACTACTCTTTCTATGGGCAAGAAGATAAATTTGTCCAAAGTCATCTGGCACCTTGGTCATGGTCATTCTTAGAAGGCAATCATCCCTTGACTCTCAGCCCGCTCTCAACAGAATTCCAAATTGCCTGCCAAGGCATTTCCAATGCTCAGCTCCCCCAGATTTGCTGAGCTGCAGGATATAGATATACCTTGATTGAAGGGAGTTGAGGTGTAGATGAATGAGCAAAGATTTGGGGCCAGACCTGGAGTGAATCCCATCTTCAGCTCTCACTAGACGTGCGGCAATAGACTTGACTCTGAACCTTGTTTTTTGTGGAGTGGTAATGGTACAATTTACCCCAGATACGCGGTGCTAGTGCTGGAAACCCCTGCCCCAGCCCTGCATACAGCAGACTGTAATTGTGAACTCCTTTGCCCCTCAACTCCAAGTTCTTTATCTTCCTCCCAATGCAGTTGTTTCAAGAGAGAAATTGGAACTTCATATAAACCTTGAAGGAAACAAAGACCTCAGAGAGTGAGCCAAGTGCTATGTGTATACGTGTGTAATTTAAAGCTTGGTCTTGTCCTGACACAAATGTCTCCAGGCAAACTATGGATATATTAGACTATTACCTTCAAACGATGTGTGGCGATAAGAACAAGAGATTAAGGAAAACAAAAATCCCTTGATAATCCTCATTTTAAAATAAAAAGGCCTATTTTCCTGAATATAACACCTTTTCTTCCCCGATTATTGTTTTTTTTTTGCCAAATTATGGAAAATATGGAAAAGATAAAGAAGAAAACAAAAATAATTTATAATTCCATAACTACTGTCAACATTTTAGTGCATTTCGAGTCTTTTCTCTGTGTAGATGTGCTATTCACATCTCCCTTCATGAGAGACCTGGCGTCCAGCTATTAACTCCTTTGGAACTGGCCTCAGCATTTGTGTCAACATTCTTGTGTTCTTTTTTTAAAAAAAATTAGTTAAATTTTTTACTGTGCTGGATCTCCACTGCTCCAGAGCCTTTGTCTAGTTGTGGAGAGCTGGGGCTCCCCTCTGGTTGTAGTGTGCAGGCTTCTCATTGTGGAGCCTTCTTTTTCGTGGAGCACAGGCTCTAGGGTACACGGATTTCAGTAGTTGCAGCATGTGGGCTCACTAGTTGTGGTTTTGGGCTTAGTTTGGGCTCTTCCTGGACCAGGGATCGAACTCATGTCCCCTGCTTTGGCAGGCAGATTCTTAAGCACTGGGCCACCAGGAAGTCCCTCCTGGACTTTGAGGTGGCTCCAGCTGAGACTGAGCAAGGCTATGCCACAATAGCCTGACCATTTCCCCTCAGAATGTTGCTTGTTTTTTTATTTGATTTTTTGACAAGTAAAAGTTTTACATTTTTATGTAGACTGATCTATTAAATTTTCTCCTTTTGCCATCTCTTCCAGTGTTTTTATGCCTGAAAACTCTTTATTCATCCAGAGATTAGGCAAATCTTCAACTACATTTTCTCTTTTTGTTAATAGTTTTACTTTTTTATGTTTAATTCTTTAATCCATCTGAGATTTATTTTGCTTTATGGTGTCAGGTGAAGGGCCTAGATGATGTTAGTCCCAAATAGTTTTCCTAGAACCATTTACTACTTGATCAAAGGCAAACAACTTAACCTCTTTTTTTTCTTTTTTTTTAAACCTCTTTTTTCTTCTTAACCTCTTTTAACTTCCATTCCTTATTAGGAGATGATAAGATACATCCTAACTTGAAGAGTAAGGTTGGAGAAAAAACTAAGGTCATGGATATGAAAGCATTTTATCAATACTATAGAAATGCTATTTTTTTCTAGTTGTTATAAGAAAATAATGTGTGAATGGGTGCTTGCTTGTTTGGTGTAGGCTTCTCCCAATGCCCTTCGAAAACAAGCCCCCACAGGGCTAGCTCCCTACATCCCAGCAAACCCAGGACTACTTAAACCCACAGAAAGGTTTCATGATGCCACAGATGAGTTAAAATGTAGGCTGTTTCTAGTAAGGCCAGCTCAAGGGCACATATGTTTAGGGATGAGGTGGGAAGGGCTGGGATTGGAGTGGTAATCAATCAGGGAAAGTGGCCAATGGCTTGGATGAATAGGCAGTTTCTGTTGAGGGGAAGCACTTGGTTATTCTTGAAGTCTTAAGGACCACAGAGAGGGTGGGATTTTAGGAATTCCTTAAATGATGAGACACATGGCTTGGCGCAGTGAAAAGGAGGGTTTTCCAGGCATGCTATGCTGCCTTGGAGCTGGCTCAGGGGCTGGTAGAAGTTAAGCTCAGAAGGATGAGTTGGACAGTGTTATCTTGGCCTGGCCACAATTTCAATTCTCCATGAGACAAGAAGAGAGATGTCTTATTTCTCATCAGAGAGAGATGCAAAAAAAGTTTTCTGGCAGATAGAACCAATTCTTAACCACTGAGGAGAGAATAGCTATAGATCTAGTATTATAAAGAAGGCTCTCTGAATGTAACCGTTTCATTTCCAAAGCCAAAGCAATTCTTGTTTTCTTCTTTCCTCTCTTTTAAAATCTACCAGTGTAATTACAATGTGTTTAACAGGGAAGTGCTGCAGAAGGTCTGAAATTTGATGAAATGCCTAAAAGGATACTATCCATAAAAAATGGTGGGAGATAGACAAGTATGGAAAAAGAAAAATAAGACAAAAATATGTTCTTTGAAATTAGGAATTCTATCTCCTTCATTTTTTTGTGGTTTAGGGAGTTCAGTTCAGAAAGAAGAACTTAGTGGGTGTACAATCTGTACTGGTTGGTTGAATGAGGTAGAGCACAGACTAGAAAGATAGCTTTTGGTTAACCAAGAGTTAACATGGTGCTCTTGAAGAGTCATTGGTGGTGGTTGAGTTATGTAATAATGTGCACCCTGCTAAGTACACATTTCCTGTTCAGGACATGGACTTGATGGGGCCTCTTAAAAGTAGGTGACTTGGACAGTTCTTTTAGTGGGGGGAAAATGAAAATAATATGATCTGGCTTTGGAACCTAATTTCGCATTGTTCCTCAGCACAAGGCTAGCCAAAAAAGTCTATTTATTATTGTCTAAATCAAAATAGTGCAGATTCCACCTCTGTGCCTGCATTTATGCTGTTCCTTCAAGACCCAGTTATAGCTTCTTTTGTAAAGCTGCGTTGAAAACACTTCCAACTTTCCTCTCTTTCCAGTTGTTTTTGTTTAGTTGCTAAGTTGTATCTGACTCTTGTGACCCCATGGGCTTTAGCCTGCTAGGCTCCTTTGTCCATGGGATTTCCTCGGCAAGAACACTGGAGTGGGTTGCCATTTCCTTCTCCAGGCAATCTTCCCAACCCAGGGATCGAACCTGTGTCTCCTGCTTGGCAGGTGAATTCTTTACCACTGAGCCACCAGGGAAGCCCTGCTTACTCCAGTAATCTCCTTCTATCTGAATGTCTCCCTTAGCTATTGTATCTATGTGACTTACTTGGTACTCATTTACCCTCATGTTAATTAGTGTTTTATATATATCCAAGTAGATAATATATTTCTGGTTGTCTGAGACCTAGTTTTGTATTTCCTTATTACCTTCCCCCAGTCGCCCACCACAGTGCCCAGTACCAATGTGGTGCCAAAGTTTATTTGGTAATATGATGATTTCAGAAGATCCCATGAAGCTCATTTCCAGGTAAATCATCACAATCTTATTCTCACTGTGATGCAAATAAGGCAGAAACAAAGGCAATGCTGGGTTTAGGCTTACACATTGAGAATACTTTCAATGGGGAACAAAATAGTTGCTGTGAGGGTTGATAAACAACTGGTCCGTGTTCCTACTCTAGAATTCTACTGCCAAAACTAGCTCCATGAATGCAAAGTGTGGGAGACAATAAGGACACTGAAGACTATAAGACAGTGTAGTAAATATTATGATAGTGGCAAGTATAGGGGACATGGGAGTCCAGACAAAGAGCATTAAAATGAGGCTGGGTTAGGTTATCAAGGAAGACTTCCTGGAGGAGACAATGCTTGACCTGAATTTAGACACCAAAGAGGAGGAAGAGATTGTTGTTGCCCATCACAGTCTGAGTCAGGAAAGGGTGTTTGGGGAAATTTAAAAGACAACTTTTCTAATATAAAGTTACTTTATAAAGAAGCATTGGGAAATCAAGGGATTTAATTACAACTGCCTCACGAGCAGGATTTGAAAAGGAGTGGGAGGCTCATGGAAACCTTAATTGCTGAGAAAAGTTAAGAGGAGAAATATGACAGAAGTAATGGGTCTGTGTGTACGTCATGTCTGATTTGTCACTTTCTAGACAGGCACTCTGCCTCCTGCCTTCTTCTCAGAGGAAAAAAAAGATCCTTCAGCTAGTAAGGTAAAGATACCATTTAGGATGCAGAAATAGACCTGGAAATCTTCCTTATTCCTTTTAGGGAAGAAAAGGTCCATCTCAGATTACCTGCTTGTTAAGAAAAATAATAAAAAATAATAACAAATGTTCAGCGATAATAATGTGTGAGGTGCCTGAAAGAGGCCTGAGTCAGGCTGAATAATTTCTTCCTTCCTCTAGCAAATAAAAAACAGCTTGCTTGGTTTCTCTTCCAATTTATTCTTGTGGCTTCTCATTCCTTTGGAAGCTAGGAGGATGCCTATTCTATGGGCTTTTGTAGACCAGCCCTCCTATATTCAGAGAGGGTGTTCTTGTGTGAATTAAGCTGGATATTTAGGATGAATGCAATATGCCGGAAAACATGATAAATGAAACAGCATTAGCAGCTTCTAGTCTGTAAAGTGGCTGCATGTTGAAGGCATCTGAGAAAATTGTAACTCACAGCATGATCAGAGCATAACCAACAGAGGCCAAGGCAGAGAAATGGTGAATTGAGAAGAACGGAACTGGACCCAGCCTCCTGGCTTGTCTAACACAGGGACTGCTAGAGAGAGGGCAAGATTTAAAGGTGAAGTTTTTATAACTGTCAGAGCATAAAAGTGCTAGAAGGAACAAACCTGCGTGCAGTATGTACAAAAGAGAATCAATGTGGCTGAGAAAACAGGAGTCTATATACACAAGTAGAGGGTAGATTAGACCATTTTCAAGGTTCTGTCTTCCCTGGTGGCTCAGAGGGTAAAGAATCTGCCTGCAGTGCAAGAGACCTAGGTTCGATCCCTGGGTCAGGAAGATCCCCTCAAGAAGGAAATGGCAACCCATTTCAGTATTCTTGTCTGGAGAATTTCATGGACAGAGGAGCCTGGTGGGCTACAGTCCATGGGGTCACAAGGAGTGGGACACAACTGAGTGATTAACACTTTCACTTTCAAGGTTCTGCCCTACTCAGACTTTGATCTCAAGACTCTGAATCAGGACTCAATGAAATTTCTTCTCAGGCTCTAATATCTCATAGACCAAGGGAGTCCTTGGAGATATATATGTATATATATATATGGATATATATGTATATAAACTCGAGTTGGAAAAGAATTTCCAGACATAGCATTTCAGAAGGGAGTGAGTTTATTAAGAACAAAGAATACTATTATCTCTGTTATAGGACGCTGCAAGCAGTGGGTCGACTTTCTCACAGAACAGGAAGAAGAGTTGATGCTTTTCGTGGGTTAGTAGCCAATTTTTATAACCCTGAAACAAAGAAAATTCCTGCTGGAAGGGTAGCATTAGGTGACTGGTTGGGGCTCCAGTACTCTTGCCTGGAAAATCCCATGGACGGAGGAACCTGGTAGGCTATAGTCCATGGGGTCACAAAGAGTCGGACATGACTGATTGACTTTATTTTCTAGGGTGCTATAGGGTGACTACTGGAGTGGGCATTTTTGCCTAATTTGGGGTCAGAAAGTCTGCTGGTGATGATCAGGGGGCTTTTGGCAACAGTTACAAAGGGGCTCAGTCACCTTTGAAGGTGACCTTGGTTCTGGACTCTGCTTCTGTGGCCTTGGTACCAGGTCTCACACCTGTGGCTTTGGGGCAAGACTCCACTATATGTATATATATATATATATATGTGTGTGCTGTGCATACTAAATCACTCAGTTGTGTCCAACTCTGTGCGACCCTTTGGACTATAGCCTGCCAGGCTCCTCTGTCCTTGGGATTCTCCAGGCAAGAGTACTGGAGTGGGTTTCTGTACCCTCCAGGGGATCATCCCAATCCAGGGATCGAACCTGCACCTTCTGCGGCTCCTACATTGCAGGCAGATTCCTTACTGCTGAGCCATTGGGGAAGCCCCATATATATACGTTTTTGCCCATGAACTTAAACAATTTTCATCTGTGCAGTAGTTTACAGTTTGTAGGAGCCAAATTTCTTACTCTATTTCATTGGTTACCTGCTGCCACAGTGATACTGTGTAACAAACAACTGTGACCTCTCAGTGGCGTGCAACAATAAGCATTTACGGCTCACGTGTCTGGAGGTTTGCTAGGCGGCTCTGCTGATCTTGTCCGGCTATATTGGTCATATAGCCAGAGATCAGCTGGCTGTCAGTTGACCTAGAATGGCCTCCGCTGTGAAGACTTGGATAACTCAGATCTGACCCACTTCTCCTGTCTTCCTTCAAGCTAACCCGGGTGTGTTCTCGTGGTGATGGAAGAGCTGATGCAAGAGGCACAGGAGTAGGCAGAAGCGTGCTAGGGTTCCGATACTGGTGAAAGGAAGTCACATGGCTGAACTCAGTGTCAAGTATGGGGAAATGCACTCACTCCTTTTGTTGGAGGAGTTGTATTAATAGAATCATCTGGCGAAAGGTATAGATACAGGGAAGGGGAAAGCACTGGTGAGATTACAGCAATCTACCACACAGATATTGCTTTACTTAATCCTTACAGTGTAATCCTTTACCCTTGAAGATTGCTACTATTATCCCCCCCTTTATAGATTAAAAAAAAAAGGACATCAAAGAGGTAAAACGCTTCCTGAGGCCACATGACTGATCAGTAGCATCTCAGAAGCTGGAATATTGGTCTTCCTATTACAAATACCAGGCACTTTCCATTGTACTATACCATGCTTGATTAAGAGCACATCCCAGGACTTTTGCCAGGAGCTCCCAAGAGGTAGATGTTGGTAAAGTAACATATGTGGCTCTCAATGTTGTATGAGTTAGAGAATACATAAAATTTTACCTATTTATTCTTATGGCCTTTTTTCTGAAATTGCCAGCAGTTGTACAAAATATATTTTCCCATAAAACATATTCCAAGGAATTCACTGGTTATCTAAAAATTAGTTTACTTTTGACTGGGTAGATATTTAGTGTATTTGTCAGGGTAGGCTAAATGCTGTACCTCAGTTCAGTTCAGTCGCTCAGTCGTGTCCGACTCTTTGTGACCCCATGAACTGCAGGAAGCCAGGCCTCCCTTGTCCATCATCAACTCATGGAGTTCACCCAAACCCATGTCCATTGAGTTGGTGATGCCATCCAACCATCTCATCCTCTGTGGTCCCCTTCTCCTCCTGCCTTCAATCTTTTCCAGCATCAGGATCTTTTCAAATGAGTCAGCTCTTCGCATCACGTGGCTAGAGTATTGGAGTTTCAGCTTCAGCATCAGTCCTTCCAATGAACACCCAGGACTGATCTCCTTTAGGATGGACTGGTTGGATCTCCTTGCAGCCCAAGGGACTCTCAAGAGTGTTCTCCAATACGACAGTTCAAAAGCATCAATTCTTCGGTGCTCAGCTTTCTTTATAGTCCAACTCTCACATCCATACATGACCACTGGAAAAATCATAGCCTTGACTAAATGGACCTTTGTTGACAAAGTAATGTCTCTACTTTTTAATATGCTGTCTAGGTTGGCCATAACTTTTCTTCCAAGGAGTAAGCGTCTTTTAATTTCATGGCTGCAATCACCATCTGCAGTGATTTTGGAGCCCAGAAAAATAAAGTCAGCCACTGTTTCCACTGTTTCCCCATCTATTTGCCATGAAGTGATGGGACCAGATGCCATGATATTTGTTTTCTGAATGTTGAGCTTTAAGCCAACTTTTTCACTCTCTTCTTTCACTTTCATCAAGAGGCTCTTTATTTCTTCTTCACTTTCTGCCATAAGGTTGGTGTCATCTGTACATTTGAGGTTACTGATATTTCTCCTGGCAATCTTGATTCCAGATTGTACTTCATCAAGCCCAGCATTTCTCATGATGTACTCTGCATATAAGTTAAATAAGCAGGGTACAATATACAGCCTTGGCATACTCCTTTTCCTATTTGGAACCAGTCTGTTGTTCCATGTCCAGTTCTAACTGTTGCTTCCTGACCTTCATACAGGTTTCTCAAGAGGTAGGTTAGGTGGTCTGATATTCCCATCTCTTTCAGAATTTTCCACAGTTTATTGTGATCCACACAGTCAAAGGCTTTGGCATAGTCAATGAAGCAGAAATAGATGTTTTTCTGGAACTCTCTTGCTTTTTCCATGATCCAACAGATGTTGGCAATTTGATCTCTGGTTCCTCTGCCTTTTATAAAACCAGCTTGAACATTTGGAAGTTCACAGTTCATGTATTGCTGAAGCCTGGCTTGGAGAATTTTGAGCATCACTTTACTAGTGTGTGAGATGAGTGCAATTGTGTGGTACTTTGAGCATTCTTTGGCATTGCCTTTCTTTGGGATTGGAATGAAAACTGACCTTTTCCAATCCTGTGGCCACTGCTGAGTTTTCCAAATTTGCTGGCATGCTGAGTGCAGCACTTTCACAGCATCATCTTTCAGGATTTGAAATAGCTCAACTGAAATTCCATCACCTCCACTAGCTTTATTCGTAGTGATGCTTTTTAAGGCCTATTTGACCTCACATCCCAGAATGTCTGGCTCTAGGTCAGTGATCACACCATCGTGATTATCTTGGTCGTGAAGATTTTTTGTACAGTTCTTCTGTGTATTCTTGCCACCTCTTCTTAATATCTTCTGCTTCTGTTAGGTCCAAACCATTTCTGTCCTTAACTGAGCCTATCTTTGCATGAAATGTTCCCTTGGCATCTCTAATTTCCTTGAAGAGATCTCAAGTCTTTCTCATTCTGTTGTTTTCCTCTATTTCTTTGCGTTGATCCCTGAGGAAGGCTTTCTTATCTCTCCTTTCTATTGTTTAAAACTCTACATTCAAATGGATATCTTTCCTTTTCTCCTTTGCTTTTACTTCTCTTCATTTCACAGCTGTTTGTAAGGCCTCCTCAGACAGCTGTTTTGCTTTTTTTACATTTCTTTTTCTTGGGGATGGTGTTGATTCCTGTCTCCTGTACAATGTCACGAACCTCTGTCCATAGTTCATCAGGCAGTCTGTCTATCAGATCTAGTCCATTAAGTCTATTTCTCACTTCCACTGTATAATCATAAGGGATTTGATTTAGGTCATACCTGAATGGTCTAGTAGTTTTCCCTACTTTCTTCAATTTAAGTCTGAATTTGGCAATAAGGAGTTCATGATCTGAGCCACAGTCAGCTCCTGGTCTTGTTTTTGTTGACTGTATAGAGCTTCTCCATCTTTGGCTGCAATGAATATAATCAATCTGAATGCTGTGCCTAAATACTCTTAAATCTTAGTGATGGAGAATAATAAAAGTTTATTTCTTACTCATATTGGCCAGAACTCAGGCACATGGCCAAACCTAACAGCCAGCAAGGCTGGGAAATGTAGTTTAGCTCTGTGGAGAAAAGGAGAGATTGATAAACACTTAGTAAAATCCAAAGGAATGGACCACAGATAGCATAGATAAGTTTGCAAGGAGACTAGGAGGTATGTTTTGGGTGATAGAAGATACAGGGCAAAAGAAGATGGAAGAGAAAAGCCTGTAATGCTATGCAAGGAAACTGTAGACCTATAAGAAATGTTAAAGGAAGTTCTTTTGGTATCAGTTAAAATGATACCAGATAGAGTCTTGGGTCTATTCAAAGAAATGAAGAAAATGGCTGAAAATGGAATAAATGAAGATAAATTTAAATGCATTGTTTCTTAAAATATTTTTCTGCCTTGCTTTCTCTTCTCCTTCAGTTCAGTTCAGTCAATTTAGCCACTCATTTGTGTCTGACTCTTTGCAACTCCAGGGACTACAGCATGTCAGGCTTCCCTGTCCACCACCAACTCCGGAGCTTGCTCAAACTCATATCCATTGAGTCGGTGATGCCATCCAACCATCTCATCTTCTGTCGTCCCCTTCTCCTCCCACCTTCAATCTTTTCCAGCATCAGGGTCTTTTCAGATGAGTCAGCTCTTCACATCAGGTGGCCAAAGTATTGGAGTTTCAGCTTCAGCATCAGTCCTTCCAATGAAAATTCAGGACTGATTTCCTTTAGGATGGACTGGTTGGATCTCCTTGTAGTCCAAGGGACTCTCAAGAGTCTTCTCCAACACCACAGTTCACAGGCATCAATTCTTTGGTGCTCAGCTTTCTTTACAGTCCAACTCTCACATCTATACATGACTACTGGCAAAACCAGAGCTTTGACTAGATGGACCTTTGTTTGCAAAGTAATGTCTCTGCTTTTTAATATGCTCTCTAGGTTGGTCATAGCTTTTCTTCCAAGGGGTAAGCGTCTTTTAATTTCATGGCTGCAGTCACCATCTGCAGTGATTTTGGAGCCCCCCTAAATAAAGTCTTTCACTGTTTCCCATCTATTTGCCATGAAGTGATGTGACTGGATGCCATGATTCTAGTTTTCTGAATGTTGAGTTTGAAGCCAACTTTTTCACTCTCCTCTTCCACTTTCATCAAGAGGCTCGTTAGTTCTTTGCTTTCTGCCATAAGGGTTTTTTCTGCATATATGAGGTTATTGATATTTTTCCCAGCAATCTTGATTCCAGCTTGTGCTTCATCCAGCCTGGCATTTTGCATAATGTACTCTTCATTTAAGTTAAATAAGCAGGGTGACAATATATAGCCTTGACGTACTCCTCTCCCAGTTTGGAACCAGTCCATTGTTCCATGTCCAGTTCTAACTGTTGCTTCTTGACCTGCATACAGATTTCTCAGGAGGCAGATAAGGTGGTCTGGTATTCCCATCTCTTGAAGAATTTTCCACATTTGTTGTGGATCCACATAGTCAAAGACTTTGACATAGTCAATAAAGCAGATGGAGATGTTTTTCTGGAGTTCTCTTGCTTTTTCGATGATCCAACGGGTGTTGGCAGTTTGGTCTCTGGTTCCTCTGCCTTTTCTAAATCCAGCTTGAACATCTGGAAGTTCACAGTTCACGTCCTGCTGAAGCCTTCTTCTCCTTCTGGGATTTGAATTACATGCAATTACTGATACTGTCTCACAGTTCTTAGGTGCTGTATTCTGTTTTTTTGTTTTTAACCCATTTTTTTTCTCTTGGATTTCAGCTTTTGTTTTTTCTAGTGACCTATCTTCAAATTCACTTCTTCTTTCCTTGATTATGTAAAGTCTGTTTATGAGCCTGTTGAGGCATTTATCTGTGCTATTGTGTTTTCCATTTCTATCATTTCCATTTGATTCTTCCTTACAGTTTTTCTCTTTTTATAGAAATTACTCATCTCATCAAAAATACTTACCAGCTTTTCCACTAGAGCCTTTCAATAGTTTAATATGTTTAATAATAAACATAGTTGTTTTAAATTCCCCGTTTGATAATTCTGACATTTGTGTCATAGCTGAGTGTAGCTGTGACAGTAACAATCTGATTTGGTTGATTGCTTTGCCTCTTGACAATGTTTTTCGTTTTCTTGTGTCTTTGAATGCCTTGTAATTTTTTGATGAAATCCAGACACCTTGTGTAGGATGGTAGAGACTGAGTTAAACAGTTGTTACATTTAGAAATGGGCATGCCTTTTCTTAGGCTTCCCAGGTACTGCAGTGGTAAAGAATCCACCTGCCAATGCAGGAGACACAAGAGATGTGGGTTTGATCCCTGGGTCAGGAGGATATTCTGGAGTTCAGTTCAGTTCAGTTAGGTCACTCAGTTGTGTCCAACTCTTTGCGACCCCATGAATCACAGCACGCCAGGCCTCCCTGTCTATCACCAACTCCCAGAGTTCACTCAAACTCATGTCCGTCGAGTCAGTGATGCCATCCAGACATCTCATCCCCTGTTGTCCCCTTCTCCTCCTGCCCCCAGTCCCTCCCAGCATCAGAGTCTTTTCCAATGAGTCAACTCTTTGCATGAGGTGGCCAAAGTACTGGAGTTTCAGCTTTAGCATCATTCCTTCCAAAGAAATCCCAGGGCTGATCTCCTTTAGAATGGACTGGTTGGATCTCCTTGCAGTCCAAGGGACTCTCAAGAGTCTTCTCCAACACCATGGCAACCTGCTCCAATAATTCTTGCCTGGAAAATTCCACGAACAGAGGAGCCTGGGAGCTACAATCCGTGGGGTTGCAAAGAGTCAGGCACAACTGAGCACACATACGTGCCTTTTCTTATTCTAAGCATTTAATGTGGGGAACTGAGTCAGCCTACTTAAAAGGTGAACCAGTCTGGATGTTGTGCTGGTCACCTTCAGTACCAGAGTTTTCCCATACCTCTAGTGTAGCTTGTATTTAGGGTGGGGATCTGGTGTGCTGGAAAGCTTGTTGCCCGTGTCTGCTCTGCCCTCAGCTTCAGGTGTTCCCTCTGCACTGTGCTTCAGTGGGGCCTCTCCCTGTGCTTTCGCACTTCTCTCAGTGGTAGACTACGATCTCTGGTTACCTGGTGGTTTGGAACAGCAGAAAGCACGCTGTGTATCCTGATTAAGTCTCAGCTGTAAGCAGACAGCATGTCTCTGGGTCTTGAGGGTGGTGCTTTCTCAGTGGTCATCTTTTACCCTCAGCTGCAGGTCTGGGCCCAGCACGTGTTCTTGCTCCCTGCTGTGGCTAGAAAATTGGTTCTGTCCTCGCCACACCCCTTCTCCCAGCTGCAGTGGCTTTTTCACCACGCGCTAAGAGTGACAGGACGTGTTGCCCTTTTGCCAGTATTTTAAGGCTTTGTGTTTTGTAGGAGAAATAGGTTAAGGATCCAGGTGGAGCTTCACGTTTTTCCCATGGTGACCGAGACCCTTTCTCCCAAGCCTGCAGCACGTGTGTGTGTTAGTCGCTCAGTCGTGTCCGACTCTGCGATCCAATGGACTGTAGCCTGCCAGGTTCCTCTGTCCATGGAATTTTCCAGATAGGAATACTGGAGTGGGTTGCCATTCCCTTCTCCAGGGGATCTTTCCAACCTAGGACTCGAACTTGGGTCTCCTACAGTACAGGCAGATGCTTTATCATCTGAGCCACTATGACAGCCTGCAGCACATGGGATGCTATTTCAGGATTCTTGTCTTGCTTTAATTTTCTTGGGTGTACCTGGCAAGGTCTTTGGAGAAAAGCCTGTGAGAGTGTGTTTAATTCTCCTTTGTCTGTGTCTCCAGCGGTTCTACACTTCTTGCCAGCCTAAACTCAGCCTTTAGCAATGTGTTGAAAGTTTTAGTTGAATTATTCTTATCTGGGTCTAGTGACATTTGGTCCAGATTACAGAGTGCTCATGTTTGTCTCTCTGGGGAGGTGCCTGTAGTTTACGTAAATTTTGTGTTAGTTGGTTTCTCTTCAGTTTCAGCTCTCTGCTGGGTTCAAGAGAACTTGTGGATTTGTAGATTGTCCAACTTTTTTTTTTGGTGTGAGGGTATGAGCAATATTTTTTCCAGTTTTCTATCTCCTAACTGGGAAGGTAACATGTACTTCTTAAAAATATGATTTATCAATTCTTCCATTTTATGAAAGTGTAGAACAGTATTTTTCTTAGTGTCATTCTCAGACCATTTGTATCAGAATGGTAAGCTTATTAAAAATGCTGATTCTAAAGCCAAACTCCAGGCTTATAAATCTGAAGATGTAAGGGGTTATCAAGCTCTCCAGGTAATGTTTATGCATCTTAAGTTTGAGAATTGTTGGATTTAATGTCAGCAGTAAACATTCATTAGCACTTTTGATGTACCAGGCATTTTTTCAAAGACTGTCCTATTTAAATCTCATAGCAAGTCTATAACATGGGAACTTTGATCATTCTCTTTCCAGACAGTCCTGCTGCTGCTGCTGAGTCGCTTCAGTCGTGTCCAACTCTGTGCGACCCCACAGACGGCAGCCCACCAGGCTCCCCCGTCCCTGGGATTCTCCAGGCAAGAACACTGGAGTGGGCTACTATCTCCTTCTCCAATGCATCAAAGTGAAAAGTGAAAGTGAAGTCACTCAGTTCTGTCCAACTCCAGCGACCCCATGGACCGCAGCCTACCAGGCTCCTCCGTCCATGGGATTTTCTAGGCAAGAGTACTGGAGTGGGGTGCCATTGCCTTCTCCCCAGACCGTGCTACTGGATCTCAAAGAGATAAATTAACTTGTACCGTGTAGCACAGCTGGGATGTGGCAGGGGCCAGATTCAAACTCAGGTGGACTGAGTCCAAAGTCCGAGATCTTTCAAAAATTGATATAATTCACATCTCCATCTTATATTTACAACCAGTGGTTTTAGTATATTCACAAGATTGTGTAACCATCACTGCTCTCTAATTCTTTTATTTTCATCACTCCCCAAAGAAACCCCATACCTACTAACAGTCACGCCCCACTTCCCCCCTCCCTTTAGTCTCTGGCAACTGCTAATTTACTTCCTGTCTCTATGGATTTGTCTATTTGGGACATTTCACGTAAATTCAATCATACACTATCTGGCCTTTTGTGTCTGTCTTTTTTTCACATGGTAATACCAGAGATATTAACCGCCAAGTTAGAAACCTAGAAATGGGCTTGTTATCTGCTTAGAAAGGACTAACACCTGCCAGCTTGCTTGTGCAGGAAACAGGATAATCGTGGAAACAAAGCAGGCATTCTATTCAATTTAATAAAGATTTATTTTGAAGACCAATGGTGCGCTGGGCCACACTGTGTGCCCCTTGAGGGGCGGATTCGCGCGTGGAGCGGAGTTTCTGAGCTGCGGTTTGGAATGGGGAGCGGAGGTCCACTGCCCAGCCGTTCAGCTCAGGGGGCGTATCTACATGCCATTCCCGCCTTAGGTTGGCCACATTCCCCGCCAGACTCCACGCTTCCCGCGGGAGGAAGCGGGAGGCCGAGAAGCAGCGGCACAGGCTGGCGAGAGAAGGGAAGGCAGGGGGCAATAGCGATAGTTCTTACGGAGCTATGTACCAGCAGCTGGTCTCGGAGCGCCTCGGAGCGCAGAGGCTCTGCCCGACCAAAGCCCGGAGGGCCAGCTGCCAGAGGGGGCGCTGCTGAGCACGGACGGCCACAGCGCGGGCTCGGGGAGGGTATTCTAACACATATACGGAATCTAGGAAAATGGTACTGAAGAATATACTTACAGAGCAACAGTGGAGAAACAGACATAGATAACAGACTTATGGACATTGGGAGAGGGGAGGAGAGGGTGAGACGTATGGAAAGAGTAACCTGGAAACTTATATTACCATATGGAAAATAGATAGCCAAGGGGAATTTGCTGTATGTCTCAGGAAACTCAAACGGCTCTCTGTATCAACGTAGAGGGGTGGGATGGGGAGGGGGATGAGAGGCAGGTTCAAAAGGGAAGGGATATATGTATACCTATGGCTGATTCATGTTGAGGTTTGACAGAAAACAGCAAAATTCTGTAAAGCAATCAGCCTTCAATGAAAAATAAATTTTAAAAAATGGGAAACAAAAAAAAAAAAAGAAGAAGGGCTCCCACTCAACCTCAAATTCCCCGAACCTCAAGAGGGAGTGGAGGAGCCACAAAAGTACTTCTCTTAGGGGAACTTGGGCAGGCGTCCTTAAACTGAGGCTTGCGTCCCTAGTGATGTTGGACTATTGATCGTGGGTCATGGGCGAACGTCAGGTATATGAGTGAAGCCATGGTTTCTTTCCCTTCGGAAATGATGATTCGGTCATGAGGCAACCCTTTATAAGGCAATGCAAACGTTCCTGGATTTGCTTTGTTTACTAAAAGGTGAAGTAAAGTGAGTTTAAAAAGAAAAACCAACTTATCGAGTATTTTCTATGAGCAAACCATAGGGGTGGATACTCCTACTATTGGTACATATCAGAATTGCCCTTAGAGTGAGGTACAAGTAGATTTCTGGGTTTCACTCCCCAGAAAATCTGATTCTGGGGTCTGAACCAGGCCCAATGTCCTATGTTTCTAATAGGCACTCTCAGCTGAGGATGATATAACCGGCTAGGGACAGGCTGGCAAGCACAGCTGGAGGATACTTCTCAAGTTTTAATGTGCATATGAATCACTTGAAGATCTTGTTAAAATTCAGAATCGAATTCATCCATCAGGCCTGGGATGGGGTCAGAGAGTCTGATTTCTAATCCCCTCTCAGGTGGTGCTAACATGCTCTTCTGGGGAGCACGTTTTGTGTGGCAAGGTTGTAGGGGATATAAGATCAAGGATAAAAAGCCCGGTTTCCCCATAAGGAGCTTATGGAAGCCCGCAGAGAAACCTGTGTACAGCTGAATCTAAGTCAAGGAGAAGTAGGCTGTCTGGATAAAGACCCAAATATGCAGTGGATGAAGAACCCTCCCTCCTGTCCTTCAGTGCACATTCATAAGGAGACATCAGATAAAACAGTGTGTGCAAGATAGGAAAGTACATTACATATCTGACACATATTTCCATCCCAAATGCTTAATATCTTCAGGAAAAAATATTGACGCTAAAAAGGTAAGCCCTAATTTTCCAGAAAATTCACTGATGTGGAAAACCTCATTTCCTGATAATGCTGGGTAAATCTGTGTTTTGTAGGGGGCTCCATATGTTGTCAGTGCTCATGAATTGTTCAGTTTTATTATCCTCATTAACAGGGATAATGCTTGCTTTTTAACAACCATGATCACCATCTGGAGTCTGGAAAATCATAGTCTGAGGCTCAGGTAGAAAGAGGAAACTGTCCTTACTGAGTCCCAGCCCAATTATTTCCTCACTGCCCCAGCCCTGTTTGTGCACATTTGCTTGGCTGCCAGGAACATTAAAACCATACAGACAGATGTGGTGTTAGTTCTGGTTCGAGAGAAAACAGAAGCCAGGCAAAACAGAGCAAAACTCAGAGAGGGCAGGGAACATTGGCTCTGACTTCAGTGTTTAATCTCATTCTAATCTGAACGAATGTTCATGAAGCAGCTTTCCACGTGTGTTCCCCTCATGGCCTTGGTGACCCCTAACTTTGCTGTTGGCATTTTGACAACTGGACTGATGTGTTAGTCACTGCTCTTCCAGCTCTTGGGGTGAATTGGGTTTGAGTCTCTAAGTGTCTTCTCTTTGTTGCTTCACAGAGAAGGATTGCCTTGTTAGGAGGAGGTGGATAGACTGCCAGAGCGCCTGGTAACCATAGCAACCACATACGCCTGCCCTGGTGGGCTCTTTAAGATGCCTCTCCAGACCTTTTCCAGACCTATCTTTTCAAGCTCTCTTAGCCTGTAACAAAGCAGCATTCTGAGGCCAGCTCAGCCCTAACAGGAAGGAGTGGCTCCGGAGTACTGACCTGCCTGCTTTTTCCTGGTACCTATATAATCAGCATCTCATGGGATAAGCAGTTCTTCCCACCTGGAAGAACTGGGAAAGTGATGGGGACAACATAAGCAAAAGCTCACTAAAGAAGTAAAAGACGTACTTTAATCACTGAAATCAGAAGATGAAATGCTCATATTCAAGAATCACTCAAGCCATTGTAGGGAGTTGTGCTTAAAAGTTTGCTCAGGGATGGCAGGCAGTTTAGTCAGAGAGCATTTTCTGGAGAAGGCAAGTTTCCAGCAGGATTCTGAGGGTGGAAAGGGGCAAAGCTTGATGGTGGTGAAAAAGGGGGATATTAATAGTTCTTTAGAAAGGTTATGTGTTTTTCCAGGGGCATGGGTGGGGGGTACTGTGAGGCAGAGTGCATGGAATAGGGCATCGGCGGCCACATGGCTGAGGTTTGCAGCCCTAATCCATCATCAGAAACTTGGCTGATTCCAGTGCAGGCAGACAACAAAACAGAAACCAGACTTCCCCAGGTTCCCTTGACTTTCCAACCTTTCTTCCATGTACAGTTTCCATGTACTTTCCATGGCAGCCTCTTCCTTGCATGTAACTTCGAAAACACCAGAGCCTTTCCATCAATTGGTGCCAAATTGAAAAGAGGTTGAGACCAGATATTGACTTTGCATTAATGGTTAAGGCGCTATTGGGGATCAGCCAGATGAATTGTGGTTTCTTGACCATTTTTCTGCTGACATGTAAACATAGTGAATATTTACACTAAAGAAGTAGGAGGATGTGAGTTCTAGCTAACTTTCACTTCACCTCCCCCTGCCATTTCCTACAAATGCGGGTTTATTGTTGGTGATGGAGCAAACTGTTATGCCTTAAGTATAAGGAATATCTTACTGCAGGGGGCACACATAGTGATGTTCCAGCCCCAGGTACTATAAGGTGGAAGATAGAAATATGCAGTCTAGTTTGCACTATTTGTTCTCTGGGGGATGCATTTATCACATTAGACCTACCTCATGTTGCATTTGATCCTAATTGGGTGAGATAATGGTCCTGTCCTCTCTAGGTGGAAGGGGACTGTGATACTTTCTTATGGATCCTATAACTGTCCTGTTACTTATTGGGTGACTTTAAACATGTCAGCTGGCATCTCTAGGCATTTCCTCAGCTCTAAAATGAGAGGAGTGTGGGTGGAGGGAATTAAACTAGATGATAATTTACCTCTTGTCTAGTCCTAATCTTTTGTGACTTTCTTGGATGCTGGGCGAGTTCTAATCATAGAAAAGCTTGTGAGCCCTTTCAGTCACAGATATTAGCTCCATCCTCTGTGGCTCTGGGTGAAAAGTGATATAAAATTCTTGGGAGGGACCATGAGACATGTCTAGCTGCATCCCCAGGATGTGCAAGGCCCCAGAGTACCCAAGACCTAGCCTGAGAGGCAGCAAAAGAGTTCCCTGAGAGCAAGGAAAATTTATATCAGATAAAGTATTGCTATATAAAGGAACTCTAAAATAACTGTCTTAAAGCTGTGGTTCTCCAGTGTTCCTCGACCAGTAACATCAGCATCATTTGGGTGTCTTTTAGAAATGCAAATTCTTAGGACTCACCTCTACCCGAAGAATTGGAAACTGGGGCCAACAATCTAAGGTCTAACAAGGTCTTGGGGGTGATTCTGATGCATGCTGAGTTTTCATAACCCCTGACCCATAACACACAAAGATGATTCTATCATGGAAAAAGGAGTCTGGAGGAATTCCACCCTGGGCTGATAGAATGTCACCAGAAACACAAACTGATCATTCACCTGCTTTACCAGACTTGGCTCAGAATCACTTTGGCTTTTCTCAAAAAATAAATACTACTCTCAAAAAACCCCAATGGCCATTATGGACATTTAATATAATTCGGTTCATCTATTGAAAAGAATTCCCACTGTGAATTCTAAAAATATTTTGAGCAATGACACCATTGTTGGACTAAAGGCTTGCTAAGTTAAGATGCCACTCAGAACGATATAGTCTTTAGTGTGTGTTTATTTAAAAATTAACCTCATTAATTCACAGTCATATGTCTTAGTAATACAATAACATGATAAGACTGTATATTACGGTCCTTCAGTTTACCCTCATAACAGATTGCTGATGGCCGAGTAAGCTTTCAATAAACAATGATTGAATTAAACTGATGACTTCATAAGAGACCGAGCCAATCTACAATTTGGGAAAGATGAAATCAAGAATCAGACTCTTATCTGGATAACTAGAGCAGTGTAGACAGCAATTCAAGATATTTAGAATCTCAAGCATTTGGTTCTCAGTGGTAGATTTTTTAAAAATAATATCTTGAGTCCTGTTGATTTGAGCAGTGCACTGGGAGTTTTTTTTTTTTTTTTAATTTTAATTGGAGGAAAATCGCTTTACAATGTTGTGTTGGTTTCTGTTGTACACCAACGTGAATCAACCATGTGCTGTGCTGTGCTTAGTCGCTCAGTCATGTCCGACTCTTTGCAATCCCATGGACCGTAGCCCTCCAGGCTCCTCTGTCCATAGGGATTCTCCAGGCAAGAATACTGGAGTGGGTTGCTATGTCCTCCTCCAGGAGATCATCACAACCCAGGGATTGAACCCAGGTCTCCTGCATTGCAGATGGATTCTTTACTGTCACTTCATCTCCCTTTAGAGCCTCCCTCCCCTCTCCCCATCCCACCTCCCTAGGTCATCACAGAGTGCCAGGCTGGGTTCCCTGTTACATAGCAACTTCTCACCAGCTATTTATGTTACACATGATAGTGTATATATGTCACTGCTATTTACTGTATTTGTCTCCTTCTCTCACTGTATCTACAAGTCCATTCTCTACATCTGCATCTCCATTCCTTCCCAGCCAATAGGTTCATCAATACCATTTTCTAGATTCCATATATATTCATTAATATTCAATATTTGTTCTTCTCTTTCTGATTTGTTTCACTCTGTATAACAAGCTCTAGGTTCATCTTCCTCGCTAGAACTGACTCGAATTTGCTTGTTTTTGTGGCTGAGCAGTATTCCATTGTGTATATATACCGCATCTTCTGTATCTGTTCATTCATCAGTGGACATGTAGGTTGCATCCATGTCCTAGCTATTGTAAATAATACTGTGATGAACACTGGGGTACACGTGTCTTTTAGAATTGTGGCTTCCTCAGGGTATATGCCCAGTAGTGGGATTGTTGGGTCATATGGTAGATTTATTCCTAGTTTTCAAAAGCTGCTTATATATTTTGGAGATAATTCTTTGTCAGTCATTTCATTTGCAATTATTTTCTCCCATTCTGAGGGTTGTCTTTTAATCTTGTTTATTGTTTCCTTTGCTGTGGCAAAAGCTTTTAATTAGGTCCCACTTGTTTATTTTTGTTTTTATTTCCATCACTAAGCAATGGCATCCCACTCCAATACTCTTGCCTGGAAAATCCCATGGATGGAGGAGCCTGGTAGGCTGCAGTCCATGGGGTTGCTAAGAGTCGGACACAACTGAGCGACTTACTTCATTTTCACTTTTCACTTTCATGCATTGGAGAAGGAAATGGCAACCCACTCCAGTGTTCTTGCCTGGAGAATCCCAGGAACAACAGAGCCTGGTGGGCTGCCGTCTATGGGGTTGCACAGAGTTGGACACAACTGAAGCAACTTAGCAGCAGCAGCAGCAGCAGGTGGGTCAAAGATCACTGTGATTTATATCAAAGACTTGTATTGCCTATGTTTTCCTCTAATAGCTTTATAGTTTCTAGCCTTACATTTAAGTCTTTAATCCATTTTGAGTTTTTTTTTTTTTTTTTATGTATGGTATTAGCAAGTGCTCCAGTTTCATTCTTTTACAAGCAGCTATCTGGTTTTCCCAGCACCACTGATTGAAGAGATTGTCTTTTCTCCATTGTATATTCTTGACTTCTTTGTTGAAAATAAGGTACCCATGTGCTTAGTTGCTCAGCCATGTCTGACTCTTTGTGATCCCATGGACTGTAGCCCACCAGGCTCCTCTGTCCATGGGGATTCTCCAGGCAAGAATACTGGAGTGGGTTGCCATACCCTCCTCCAGGGAATCTTCTCAACCCAGAGACTGAACATAGGTCTTCTGCATTGCAGGTGGATTATTTACCCTCTGAGCTACCAGAGAAGCCCAAGGTACCCACAGGTGAGTTTTATCTTTGGACTTTCTATCTTGTTCCATTTGTCTATATTTCTGTTTTTGAGCCAGTACCATACTGTCTTGATGATTGTAGCTTTGTAGTATAGTCTTAAGTCAGGAAGGTAGATTCCTCCAGCTCCTTTTTTGTTTCTCAAGATTGCTTTGGCTGTTTGGGGTCTTTTGTGTTTAAATACAAATTGTAAAACTTTTTGTTCTGTGAAAAATGCCATTGGTAGTTTGATAGAGATTGCATTGAATCTGTAGATTGCTTTGGGTAGTATAGTCATTTTCACAACATTGGTTCTTCCAATCCAAGAACATGGTATATCTCTTCATCTGTTTGTGTCATCTTTGATTTCTTCCATCAGTGTGAGGCCCCAATTTTAATCCTAGCCCTACCTCTAGAAGAACAAGTCAAGTAACTCATTTTGTATCTTGTTTTCCTTGCCTTATGGGCAAGGAGGCTTTACAAATACAAAAATTGGACAAGGGGAGCTCAATCATGAATTTCTGTTTCTGCTCCTAAATATGTATGCAGGACTTTCCCTTAGGAGAGAATGGATATGTCAAGTACCTATCCTCAACCTCATAGTTCATCAGATTAAACTGCTTTCCATCAGTTGGTGTGACTCTGTGGGTGGGAGAATTGTGGGGTGAGTCTGAGGACAGAGAAGGACACAGTTTTCATTTCTAACCTAACTGAAAAGTCTTGGTGGTTTAGAAAATTGAAATGCCTTTCTTTCATTTTCACATATAGTTGTGGTTTCCACAAGAAAATATCAGTGTTTCTGACCGATTCTTAATTCACAAAAACTGGAAAAAATCATGCCTGTTTGCTTAGCCCCTCCACCTGTGGAGCAGACTAGAGAAAGCTTGTTTGTGCAGATAGCAAAGTCACTTCTAGATCAGACCTCATGACTGCTGACAAGCAGATCAAACTGATAACATTTAGTGAGTTCCTCCAGACAATTACAAGACTGGCGTAGCTGACACTGCAGATGGTCTACCCAGCATTCATTCCCTCTTTTTCCTAAGGAATAGAGATGTGTCACTGAGGGCAGCCATGTGCCCAGTTAAATGCATTTTTAAGCTTTCCTTGCACCTATGTATATAGCCTTGTGACCATGCTCTAATCATTGAAATCCAAATGTAACCTTTGCATGTATCTCCAAGAGGGCTATTTAAAGGTAGCTGATTCAGCTGGGCCATGTGCCCTTTTTTCATTTCTTGCCTTTACCCTCCTGCTGCCTGGAATTTGCATGTGGAATCTGATGCTTCAGTGGTCATTCTGGACCGTAAGTGTGGAAGCCACCCACTGAGGATGATGGAGCAGGAAGCTGGAAGGAATCTTAGTTCTTGTTGATTTCAAATCAATCCTAGCCTGCCCCCTCACAGGCCTCTTATATGGGAGAATAACGTTTTTTGTGTTTAAGTCCCAGTTATTTGTAGCTTTCCATTACATGCTGCATATCTAATCCCAGTTGATAAGGTGGTCCCTTTTGTCAAGAAACTTCATGTCTCCTGATGCAGTGTAGTCCGGCTTGGAAAGGTACATACATGTCCCTACCACAGAGTTTATCACTCTCGGGGCACAGTCACAGAAGATTGGAGCTGATGCCTGGAACTATAAAAGGGCTCAGTGGGTATTTTGATGATTAGAACAAGACATCGTTAGCACTCATGAGATGTTAATGATGACCTGATTAAATTTCTCCTATCCCATCTGGCCCTCTACATTTTGGGTCCCAGTTTAGTTTCTGGTACATGTGAAATGGAGAATTCAGAACAATCCCAGGGGTTATTCTGGGACCTGGAAGGAAACCTTGGACCACAGAATCAACAGCTCTGCCTTAAGCATTGAGATAAGACTACATGGGTGATAATCTCTCAGAAGTGATTCTGTACTTGTCTGGATTTCAACTGCAGAATGTAGCCCTAGGAACTGGGTTCAGACTTGGCTCTTAGGGTCTGAATGTTCCTTTGCACATACACAGGAAGTTTTAATTAGCTGCACCACACTCAATTGAAGTTGACCATGGGTCCCAGCTAATAATTCCAACTAAGCACATGGTGGTTTTTTCCCTTCAATTTATATGCACTAAAATTCACATTTTTGGAATATAAGGTTCTATAGATTGTAACATATGTGTAGAGTCTTGTAACAAGTGCCACAAATAGGATACAAAACAATTCCAACATCTCAGTGAATTCCAGAGTTACATATAATTTTTGTAAAACAGCTTTTAAATATCTTTTATTGAATATATCACTTACCATACATTGAAAGTGTGCAATGTAATGTTTTCTCACAGATTTGTGCAACTATCACTAGTCAATTTTAGAACATTTTCATAACCACAAAGAGACCTCCCTTTGCCCTTTAGCTGTCATCCACCTATCCTTCTTTTCTATCAGTTGCTTCAGTTGTGTCCAACTCTGGGCGGCCCTATAGACTGTAGCCTGCTAGTCTCCTCTGTCCATGGGATTATCCAAGGCAAGAATACTGGAATGGGTTGCTATGCCCTGCTCGAGAGGATCTTCCCCATCCAGGGAATGAATCTGTGGTGTCTCCTGCATCTTCTGCCTCGCAGGTGAATTCCTTATCACTGAGCCACTGGGGAAGCCCTTTCCCAGCCCTAAGCAGCAATTAATCTGCATTCTGTCCTTATGGGTTTGCCTGTTCTGGAAATTTCATATAAATGGAATTATATGACATGTGGTCTTTTGTGACTGGCTTTTGTCTCTTAGCATACTGTTTTTAAGGCTTGCCCACACTGTGGTATACATCACTACTTCAGTCCTCTTTATGGCCAAATAGTATTCCATTATATGGAATACCAAATTTTGTATGTCCATTCACTAGTTAAAGCACATTTGTATTATTCCCACCTTTTGGGTATTGTGAATACTGCTGCTCTTGTGTGAGCTTTTATTTGAAAACTGCTTTTATTCTCCCTGCTTCTGAGTAAGTACAGCAGGAATTGTTGTGTCATTCAGTACTTTTATATTTACTATTTTGAGGAATCACAATATTGTTCTCCATTGTTGCTGAGCCATTTTTCATTCTCATCAGTAATATATGAGAGTACTCATTTGTCAACATCCTCAACAACACTTCTTAATTTCTATTTTGCTTATAGCCTTCCTAGTGGAAGCAAAGTTACATGATAGGTTTTTTTTTTTTTCCCTTGGCTGTAGTTACTACAACCATGAAATTAAAAGAAGATGCTTGCTCCTTGGAAGGAAAGCTATGACAAACCTAGACAGTGTATTAAAAAGCAGAGATATCAGTTTGCTGACAAAGGCCCATATTGTCAAAGCTATGGTTTTTCCAATAGTCATGTATGAATGTGAGAGCTGGACCATAAAGAATACTGAAGTACTGATGCTTTCAAATCGTGGTGCTGGAGAAAAGTCTTGAGAGTCCCTTAGACTGCGTGGAGATCAAGCCAGTCAATCCTAAAGGAAATCAGCCCTGAATATCCATTGGAAGGTCTCTTGCTGAAGCTGAAACTCCAATACTTTAGCTACCTGATGCGAAGAGCCAATTCATTGGAAAAGACCTTGATGCTGGGGAAGATAGAAGTCAAAAGGAGAAGCGGGTGGTAAAGGAGGAGATTGTTAGATAGCATCACTGACTCAATGGACGTGAATTTGAGCAAACTCCAGGAGGCAGTGGAAGACAGAGGAGCCTAGCATTCTATAGTCTATGAGGTCGCAAAGAGTCGGACACGACAGCGACTGAACAACAAGTATTCTCATAGTCTAAGTGAAAATGTGGAGACTTTTATTCTATTTTTTGCCTTCAGTTGATTGAAACTTAGTGAAACATAGACTTTTAAAATAAGGATTATAAAGGGCAGTAGGCAGAGAAAACAAATCAAAAAGTACTGTTTAATAACAAAATGGAGCTTCCCTGGTGGCTCAGTTGTAAAGAATTTGCCTGCCATTGAAGGAAATGCAAGTTTGATCCTTGGATTGGAAAGATCCCCTGGAGAGGGAAATGGCAACCCACTCCAGTATTCTTGCCTGGGAAATCCCATGGACAGAGGAGCCCGGTGGGCTTTGGTCCATGGGGTCACAAAAAATTGAACATGACTTGGTGACTAAACAACAATAATAAACAGTATGAGGAAGAGCAAAATGTTATGATGAAAATTATGGGTCCAGTGAACACTCGTCAATATGTATTACTTGTTCCTACTGTGTGCCAGGCTCTGTGCTAGGCAGTGGGGACTTAAAACTATTTAAAGAGAAATCGAGCCTGTTTACTATATGGAGGGGGTGCACAGAGGAGGGGTCCTTCACACAGTCAAGGAATCAGGAATGCTTCCTGGAGTTATACAAATGAAAAATGAAGAAATTCTCATCAGGTAATATGGTATGTTAGATGTATTTGGAGAAAAATACCATGCTAGAATATTTAGGAATTATCTTCTGGATGGCCTAGTTTTCTGAGGCCTTTAGGCTATAGTCTTGATTAGAGTCTGATTTCTTTTATTTCCCAATTTGCAGTTGGTGGGTGTAATTCTTCCTTGAGGAAAATAAATCATAGCTAAGACTTTTGTAAATATTGCTAGCTTTTGATTATTTGCACTAATTAAAGGGGAACATATAATTCAGGATGGCAACAATCTAAGCAGAGTTTATATTGACTTTGTAATGTTTTTTCTCTTGATTTCCAGATGTTTCTGTGTCTGATGTTCTCAGAAAGTTCACATTCAACTAAGTCAGGAAGCCCTAGGAAATGCAGTCTATAAACTTTCAGGATGATGCATTGTCCTAAGCAGGACACTTTTCTCTTGAAAGTGCTCTGGTTCACACCTTTCCTGTGGTGAGACAGAATTATTTGGGTTTTAGGTTTTCTGATTTTTGATAAACAGGATGAATAATTCTGAACCTTGGATTTATTTTAGAGGTGGCAAAGATACTCAGAGATCACCTATGCTGCCCATTCACTCTTGGTACCATAACGATTTTTGCTGAATTCGTGGAAGGAAAATAAACTCTTCTGATAAGATCAATTCTTTTGATGAAACTCTGTGACTTTTAAAATTAGCACAAATAATTATTAGTTCATGCTGCAGATAGCCCAGATATCATCATAAAATCTAAACCAACATAGACCACACTTTAGACGACTTATTTCTTTTTTTGTATCTATTTTTTTCAGATTAGTTTCTCTTATAGGTTATTATAAAATATTAAGTGTAGTTCCCTGTGCTATACAGCAGGTCCTTGTTGGTTATCTATTTTATATATGCTGTTATTTTTTAGTTACTAAGTCATGTCTGACTCTTTGCAACCTCATGGACTGTAGCCTGCCAGGCTCCTCTGTCCATGGGATTTCCCAGGCAAGAATACTGGAGTGGGTTGCCATTTCCTCCTCCAGGGGATCTTCCTGGCTTAGGGAGATCAAACCAATATTCCTGCATTGGCAGGCAAATTCTTTACCACTGAGCCACCAAGGAAGCCCATTTTATATAGAGTAGTGTGCATATATTATTCCTTCTCCCTAGATGAGGGGCCACAATGGAGACAAGACTCTAATCTCAAATAAATAATGTTATCAGTTGGTCAGAGTAAGAAACAGATTCACATAAGTACAATAAAACAGAAAACTCATTTGGGCTACTCATGGGAGAATTAGCAACAAGTCTTTATCAAATTTTTTAGAGGTTTGGGAAAACAAAGATTTTTGAGTATCTGGTTTGAATGAATGATAAAAAGTAATGTATAATTTCTCTCTCTTCAATAAAATTGGAGATAGCAAAGGAACATTTCATGCATGAATGGGCACAGTAAAGGACAGAAACGGTAAAGAAATGGTAATAGAAGCAAAAGAGATCAAGAAAAGATGGCAAGAATACACAGAAGAACTGTAAAATAAAGATCTTAATGACCCAGATAACCATGATAGTGTGGCCACTCACCCAGAGCCAGACATTTTGGAGTGTGAAGTCAAGTGGGCCTTAGGAAGCACTGCTGCCAATAAAGCTCATGGAGATGATGGAATTCCAGCAAAGCTATTTAAAATCCTGAAAGATTATGCCATTCAAATGCTGCACTTAATATGTCAGTAAATTTGGAAAACCCAGCAGTGGCCACAGGACTGGGAAAGGTCAATATTCATCCCAATTCCCAATTTAGTACTAAAGAATGTTCAAACTACTGGACAATTGTACTCATCTCCCATGCTAGTAAAGTTATGCTCAAAATCCTTCAAATGAGACTTCAGCAGTATGTGAACTGAGAACTTCCTGATTGTCAGTCTGGGTTTAGAAAAGGCAGGAAACCAAAGATCAAATTGCGAGCATTTGCTGGATCATAGAGAAAGCAAGGGAATTCCAGAAAAACATACATTTCTGTTTCACTGACTACACTAAAGCCTTTGACTGTGTGGATCATAACAAACTGTAGAAAACACTTAAGGAGATGGGAGTACCAGACCGCCTTACCTTTTTCCTGAGAAACCTGTATGTGGGTCAAGAAGCAACAGTTAGGACCTTATATGGAACAACTGACTGGTTCAAAATTGAGACAGGAGTATAACAAGGCTATTTATTGTCATCCTATTTAACTTATATGCAGGGCATATCATGTGAAATGCTGGGCTGGATGAGTTACAAGTTGGAATCAAGATTTCTGGGAGAAATATCAACAACCTCAGGTATGCAGATGATATCACTCTAATGGCAGAAAGCAGAGGAACCAAAGAGCCTGTTGATGAGGGTGAAAGAGGAGAATGAAAAAGCTGACTTAAAACTCAATATTAAAAGAACTAAGATTATGGCATCCAGTCCCATTACTTCAAGGTAATAGAAGGGGAAAAGGTGGAATCTGTGACAGATTTCCTCTTCTTGGGCTCTAAAATCACTGCAGATAGTGACTGCAGCCATGAAATTAGAAAATGATTGCTTCTTGTCAGGAAAGCTATGACAAACCTAGAGTACTGACAAAGGTCTGGCTATGGTCTTTTCAGTAGTCATGTATGGATGTGAGAGCTGGACCAGAAAGAAGGCAGAGCACTGAAGAATTGATGCTTTTGAACTGAGGTGCTGGAGAGGACTCTTGAGGGTCCCTTGGACAGCAAGGAGATCAAATCGGCCAATCCTAAAGGAAATCAACCCTGAATACTCATTGGAAGGACTGATGCTGAAGATACAATACTTTGGCCACCTGATGTGAGGAGCCGGAGCCGACTCATTGGAAAATACCCTGATGCTGGCAAAGATTGAAGGCCAAAGGAGAAGAGAGTGATAGAGGATGAGATGGTTAGATGGCATCACCAATTCAATAGACACGAACTTGGAAAGCTCTGGGAGATGGTGAGGGGCAGGGAGGCTAGTGTGCCACAGTCTATGGGGTTGCAAAGAGTCGGACATGACTTGGCGACTGAATACACACAAACAATTTGTAATTAGCTTATCAGTTATATATTTGTTGTCTATTGCTACATGGCAAATTATTCTCAAACATAATGGCTTAAAATAACAATAAATATTTATTATTTTACACAGTTTTCGCAAATGGATTAGCTGAGTGGTTCTGACTCAGAAACTCTCGTGTCAAGGTGTCAGCTGAGTCTGCAGTCATCTGAAGGCTTGACTGGGGCTCAAAAATCTGCTTTCAAGATGGCACAGTTACATGCCTAGAAAGTTGGTGCCTCAATCCCTCTTCCTATGGGATTCTCCATAGATCTGCTTGAATGTCCTCCCAGCATGGCAGCTAGCTTCTCTCAGAACAAGGATTGAAGAGGGTATGGCAGAAGCAGCAGTGTCTTTTATGACCTTGTGTAGTAAGTCACACATCAATTATGCTTTATGTTATTGGCCACACTGACCAACCCTGATGCCACATAGGAAAGTGCTACCCAAGGGTGTGAATACCAGGATGTGGGGATCACTGTGAGTTATCTTAGAGGCTGGATACTACAAGGTAATAATACATATATTTCAAATAAATCATTTAAAAAGAAAGAATTGGATTGAATAACTTTCTATTCTAGAATCAACATCTGACTACTACTGTTATTAAAAAAAATCCCAAATGAGTGAAGCCAGTTATAAATTTGAACTCTTTTAGGGAGAAAAGTTTATGATTAGCATCTTATGGCTCAGGGTTATGGAAGACCATCTAATAATCAGCTTAATTCCATGCTTTGCCATTGTGAGCATAGAGCCCTGGGTCTTGGTACTCTGTCCAGATCCTCTGCAGTACAGGCCTTCAGCAAATACCCATGCCAGCTCTTATCTCCGTGAGGCTACTCAGCTCACTTGTCTTGAGCCATGGTTTCCAGGCATTTCCTCTGACAATGTTCCCTAAGGCCATACCTTATGGGCAATTCTCAGACCGTTGGCTGTTAACCCACCCTCCCTTTTTATTCAAGAAACATATTGGAATATCAGTGAGTGAAAGAAGGGTCACTGTATAGAGAAACTCTGTTTTATTCATATTTATATAAATAGGTAAAGCACACATATCAATAGGCAGGACACTTGCAAACTATAGGACATTACCTATTACTAGTAATAAATATCTTGCAAGATGCTGGCATCTTCACCTGGAGATGGAGGGCCTCAGTGAGGAGACTTAGTGAATCCAAGTTTGAAACCTGAGCTGGTCAATTAGTTTTTCCTTGTTTCATGCTAGGCTTGCAAATGTATGCCACTAATGGGATTCCCCAGGTGGCGCAGTGGTAAAGAATCTGCCTGCCAGTGCAGGAGACACAAGAGATGTGAGTTTAATCCCTGGGTCAGGAAGATCCCCTGGAGTAGGAAATGAGGCACCTGGTGGGCTGCAGTCCGTGGGGGTTGCAAAAGTTGGACACTGAGTGACTGAGCACATGCACTATTATAAGATAAACCTGGGAAGACCATCTGTGTGATTGGCTCCTGTCCTTTTAGACAGATTTGGCTGCCCCCAGCAAATAGAATGGAGAAGGCGATGGCACCCCACTCCAGTACTCTTGCCTGGAAAATCCCATGGACGGAGGAGCCTGGTAGGCTGCAGTCCTTGGGGACGTGAAGAGTCAGACACGGCTCAGCGACTTCACTTTCATTTTTTACTTTCCTGCATTGGAGAAGGAAATGGCAACCCACTCCAGTGTTCTTGCCTGGAGAACCCCAGGGACGGGAGAGCCTGGTGGGCTGCCGTCTATGGGGTTGCACAGAGTCGGACACAACTGAAGCGACTTAGCAGCAGCAGCAGCAGCAGCCTCAAATAGAATGTGTGAAATCTTTAAAGTCCAGCTATAGAGACTGGCTTTCCACCTTCACAATTCTTTTCAGATTGTCTCCTGTTTTCCCGTTTCAGCTCTCTATTTTTCTTCTCATATCCCTTGTTCTCCATCCAACCCTTTTTCTTTATATCTTGGCTCTGCTGTGCACCAGGCCTCTGCTCCAGCGGTTAATGTAGACATGTTTGTTGCATTCACTCTCTGGATCTGAGCAATCTTGGCTGAGCTGTGCTGAAACACACCTGTCCTCTCACTACCCCTTGGAATGAGGCTCTCCCTACCGTCCAGTGGCCATGGTAAGGATCACACACCCATTGTTCCACACTGGAGAAAATCATCACTCCCCCCAGAGGAAAACAAGTCAATGACCATTAGGTGGGACCATTCTTGTAATTTCAATTCTTAATGATAAGAGTTAGCATTTGTCCCTTAGGGCTTGAGACTATTTATGTGGTAAGTTTTCTTTTCTCCCATTTAACAAATGAGAAAACAAAGACTGAGGGAAGGAAGGCCACACTGTCACTGAGCTATGGGGACAGGACTGGAGCGTCAGTCTTTTGACCCTTGGTCTGAATGGTTTTCGTTCTGCTACAAATGGTACTGAAAAATGTCAGAATGGAGAGTGTACAGACTAAGATTAGTTAGTAGATTATCTGATGTGAGTAAGCATAAATCTTTAAAGAAAAACTAGACTTTATTTTTTTTAAAAAGACAAAGTGCAGTAACTCTCACCATAATTATCTAATACGTCTTCAAGTGTTAGAAAATTAAATGCAACTTAGCAAGTTGGATAGTGGCAAAAGAATCAGAATTACAGGGTATTTAGAAAGAAGTGCAGTTGTAGTACTGTCTCTTAATGTGTATTTCAAAGTATAGATAGTGATGATATAAACTGCTAAGAGTGTTTTCATTCTTGAGGTATTTATTGCAAACCTACCATGGGCAAGACATTTGCCTTGACATGTGAGACCCTGTAGCATCCACAGTTTGTAGAATAGTGCAGCCTGAAGTATCCTTTGAGCACTCCTCCAAGAAAGGCTCTGGGAAACATTTTGTATTTAATGTGGAGATGTTACGGAGAACATTATGGGCCACATCATGCTGTTGTTCAGTCACTCAGTCATGTCTGACTCTTTCCGATCCCATGGACTGCAGCACGCCAGGCTTCCCTGTCCGTCACCATCTCCTGGAGTTTGCTCGAACTCATGTCCATTGAGTTGGTGATGCTATCTAACCATCTCGTCCTCTGTCATCCCCTTCCCCTCCTGCCTTCTGTCTTCCCCAGAATCAGGGTCTTTTTCAATGAATTGGCTCTTCACATCAGGTGGCCAAAGTATTGGAGCTTCAGCTTCAGCATAGTCCTTCCAGTGAATATTCAAGTGGTTTCTTTTAGGAATGACTGGTTTGATTTCCTTGTAGTTGAAGGGACTCTCAAGAGTCTTCTCCAGCACCACCAGTTTGAAAGCATTAATTCCTCAGCACTCAGCTTTCTTTATGGTCCAGCTCTCACATCCCTACATGACCACTGGAAAAACCACAGCTTTGAGTATAGAGACCTTTGATGGCAAACTGATGTCTCTGCTTTTTAATATGCTGTCTAGGTTTGTAATAGTTTTTCTTCCAAGGAGCAGGTTTCTCTTAATTTCATGGCTGCAGTCACTGTCTGCTGTGATTTTGGAGCCCCCCAAAATAAAGTCTTTCACTGTTTCTATTGTTTTCCCATCTCCTTGCCTTGAAGTGATGGGATTGGATGCCATGCTCTTATGTTTCTGAATGTTGAGTTTTAAGCCAGCTTTTTCACTCTGCTCTTTCACTTTCATCAAGAGGCTCTTTAGCTCCTCTTCTCTTTCTGCCATAAGGGTGGTGTTATTTGCATATCTGAATTTATTAATATTTCTCCCCACCATCTTGATTCCAGCCTATGAGTCATCCAGCCTGGCATTTCGTATGATGTACTCTGCATAGAAGTGAAAGTAACAGGGTGACAATATACAACCTTAACACACTCCTTTCCCAATTTTAAATCAGTCTGTTGTTCCATGTTCGGTCCTAACTGTTGCTTCTTGACCTGCATACAGGTTTCTCAAGAGGCAGGTAAGACAGTCCGGTATTCCCATCTCTTGAATAATTTTCCATAGTTTTTTGTGATCCACACAGTCAAAGGCTTTAGCATAGTCAATGAAGCAGAAGAGGTTGTTTTTCTGCAATTTTCTTGCTTTTTCTATGATCCAACAGATGTTGGCAATTTGATCTCTGGTTCCTCTGCCTTTCCTAAATCCAACTTGTACATCTGGAAGTTTTCAGTTCAAGTACTGTTGAAGCCTAGCTTGGAGGATTTTGAGCATGGTCTTGCTAGCATGGGAAATTAATGTAATTGTGTAGTAGTTTGAAAATTCTTTGGCATTGCCCTTCTTTATGATTGGAATGAAAACTGACTTTTCCAGTCCTGTGGCCACTGCTGAGTTTTCCATATTTGTTGGCATATTGAGTGCAGCACTTTAACAGCACCATCTTCTAGGATTTGAAATCGCTCAGCTGGAATTCCATCACCTCCTCTAGCTTTGTTCGTAGTGATGCTTCCTAAGGCCCACTTGACTTTGCATGCCAAGATGTCTGGCTCTAGGTGAGTGATCACACCATAACAGTTATCTGGGTCACTAATATATTTTTTATATGGTTCTTGTGTGTATTCTTGCCCCCTCTTCTTAATATCTTCTGCTTCTGTTAGGTCCATACTGTTTCTCTCCTTTACTGTGCCCATCTTTGCATGAAATATTCCCTTGGTATCTCTAATTTTCTTGAAGAAATTTCTAGTCTTTCCCATTCTATTGTTTTCCTCTATTTCTTTGCACTGATTGCTGAGGAAGGCTTTCTTATCTCTCCTTGCTGTTCTTTGGAACTCTGCATTCAGATGGGTATATCTGTCCTTTTCTCCTTTGCCTTTTTCTTCTCTTCTTTTCTCAGCTATCTGTAAGGCCTTCTCTGACAACCATTTTGCCTTTTTGCATTTCTTTTTCTTGGGGATTGTTTTGATCACTATTTCCTGTACAATGTCACAGACCTCTGTCCAAAGTTCTCCAGGCACTCTGTCTATCAGATGTAACTCCTTGAATCTATTTGTCACGTCCACTGTATATTCATAAGGGATTTGATTTAGGTCATACATGAATGGTCCGGTGGTTTTTCCTACCACATTCAATTTGAGTCTGGATTTTGCAAAAACAAGAGAATGATTTCAGCTCATTTCCAAGGCAAACCATTCAATATCGTAGTAATCCAAGCCTATGCCTCAACCACTATGCCAAGGGAGCTGAAACTGAATGGTTCTATGAAGACCTACAAGACCTTCTAGAACTAATACCCCAAAAAGATGTTCTTTTCATCATAGGGGACTGGAATACAAAAGTAAGAAATGAAGAGATCCCTGGAGTATCAGGCAAGTTTGGCCTTGGGGTTCAAAATGAAGCAGGGAAAAGGCTAACAGAGATTTGCCAAGAGAACACACTGGTTATAGCAAACAACCTCTTCCAACAACACAAAGGATGACTCTACACATGGACATCACCAGACAGTCAACACCAGAAGCAGATTGATTTGCAGCCAAAGTTGGAGAAGCTCTATACAGGCGGCAAAAGTAAGACCTGGAGGTGACTGTGGCTCAGATCATGAAGTCCTTATTGCAAAACTCAGACACTGTTAGATCCCTTTTTAATGATAGAAATAGCTTTTAGATCTCAGTGTGTTGAAAAATGTCTCAGAAACTATACATCTCAGAGCCTGTTTTGTTTTCTTCTTTGTCATTCTTCTTATGGTTTACATTTCTTTTTTAGAGTTATTTTTAATTGGAGGATAATTGCTTTTCAGCATTGTGTTGGTTTATGCCTTACATCAACATGAATCAGCCAAAGTTGTTTACATTTCTGTGTATGGTCTTTACCCTAAAAATGAAAGAGTTCTTTTATCTTGCAGAGTAATATTAAAGTATAAGTAAAATTCTGTCTCTTGCAGAATTGCTTGGTTTTTATTTCATTTTTGTTTTGATTTTCCTCACTTACAAGAGTGTATTCTGTGTTGTACTTATTCCTGAAGTGACCTTAAAGTGAACAGAATGCACCTATAAATTAACTTGGGGAGATATAACTTTACCAACACCTACAAAGGAAGTTTTAACAAATGGATGCAATTTAGTTTTTATTTAATGATACTCATTTGCTTGGAAAAAATGTGTTATTAATAAAAGAGCAAGTATAAATAGAGAAAAAGAAGAGGATCTAGGCCTGGTTGGTCATTTCCCACAGGCTGCATTTCCAGTCAATGGCCCAGAAAAGCTCCAGAGAAAAAACTGTGATTCTGGTCCTGGAAGCCTGTCAGTGCTGAGGAATTGTCGTTGCTTCCCGAAAGCATGGCTGGTTGATTGATCTCATGAGATTGCTCAGTATAACTAATGCTTTTATTGAGCATTTTTTTCAGATTGGAGGGGTATGTGGGGAAGAAGAGAAAGTTCTATCAAGAGTTTTCTCTAGAGCCTGAATAGCTAGACCCATGATTCTCAATGGGTGGTCCGATACCATCACTCTCATCTGGGAATGTGCTAGAAATGTAAGTCCTCTGGCCCCACACAGAACTACTTAATCAGAAACCCTGGGAGTGTGGCCCAGCAGTCTGTGTTTCCACAGGATCTCTAGATGCTTCTTCATGTTCAGGTATGAAGAGGGTTGTAGAGGTAAAGAGTATGAATTCTGGAGTCAGACTTCCTTTGCTAGAATCCTGACACTATCACTTACTATAGCTGTAAGCTGTAGCTCTGGGCCAATTGCTTGATCTCTCTATGCTTTAGTTTCCCCATCTGTAAAATGGACACAATTATAGTACTACCTTTTTTAAGTTGTTATAAGGTTTAAATTAGTATTGATACTTAGAATAGTACCTGGCACATAATAAAAGCTCAATAAATGTTAGCAGATTGTCAGGAGACATATTGTCATGGAAAATAGGGGGATTTCTCTCTCCTGCCTCTTTTTCCATAAAAACCTCATGTATCTTTCTAGTGCAGGCATCCCTGAAGAGCAGCTTCAGGCCAGAGTTGCTGGGATAGGGTAGAACAGAAGATATATTCAAGACCCCATCTACACGTATCATACTTGTTACCCTAGAGATAACCCTGAGTTATGGATGACTTAGCTGTCCTCCTTAGCATTGGTAAGATCCATCCCTGACCCAGGCAGCAGGAATTTAATTCCTCAGTTAGTTTTTGGGAGACACCACAAGTGTCTAGGGGAACACAGAAATACTGTGAAGCTCACACAACAATCTCAGAATAATCTAAAATTAACTTTAAATGTTTAAAAACAAATTTTAGCTTTGCAGGATTCTCTAAAATTATGCATGTGGGGGAAGAGTCCAGATAGAACCAAATGGCTATTTAATGCTGTTAGTTGCTCAGTTGTGTCTGACTCTTTACAGCCCATGGACTTGACTGAGCTCGCCAGGCTCCTCAGTCCATGGAATTCTCCAGACAAGAATACTGGAGCTGGGTTACCGTTCCCTTCTCCAGGGGATCTTCCTGACCCAGGGCTTGAACCTGGGTCTCCTGCATTACAGGCAGATTCTTTGCCATCTGAGCCACCAGGGAAGCCCTTAACCCCTTCCAAAATTTGGGGGTGACTGTTACAACATTGAAATGGATTCTTTCCCCCAAGTTACTGCAAACACACTCATCAACATGGCCTCAGGACTCAGTTTCCAGTTGAGGTGGGCAACTGAGATTCCCCTTTTCCAAAGTCAGAAACTTGCCCAAGATGAAATGCATCTTGACTGAATTAAACTGTTGTCAATAAGATGAAAAACACCAGATTAACTGGGTTTTTTTTCTTCTGGCAGCCCCAACAGCCAAGCTGGCTCATCGGTATGGCTGACCCACTCCATCATGCAAAAGCAGTTGCTGACATGACCAGAAAAAAGTGATTTGTTTGGGGAAAATGGCTGGAATTGGAACAAGCTGGGATTAAGCTCAGGAGCACAGAGGTTCCTGCTCTGTCTTAGCAGCCTCAGGGATCAGGCAGCTTTCTTTCTTGTTCCTTGTTGGGAGGATAGAAGGAGAGGACACAGCCATACCAGGTAGGGTCAAGGTCTTTGGAGCCAATTTGTATTTTTGGATGAATGTGGAGAGTAGTCCGAAGTGTGCAAACCAGTATTGTGGAGACCAACCTGAAATTCTAACACCACTCTCTTTTTCTCATGTGCCAAGCCTGAGAAATTTGAGAGGCCAAAGAGAATGAATTTTAAAGCTCTGTCCTTTGTGCAACAGCCCAAGTGGAAGCATGTACCTTGGGGGAGACAGCTGAGCATCCTCCACGTGTTCCTTCTGCGAGGATACGTGCTTTTCTTAACTGAGTGCATTTTTCTCCCAGCCCATCCCTCCCACCTCGCCATCTCTTCTCATTGAACTTCCCAGTAAATTAGCCTGTTGCTTTGACAACAGTTGGGACGCGAAGGTGGGGGAGGGCAAAGTGAAGGACTGGAAAATACCGCATCACTCTAGGGCAGGCCTGCTGCTGAGACCCAGACAGGATGACAGCCAGGAGACGCCTGAGGACTGCAGTCAGCAACCGAGGGTGACTTGCCCTGAGCTGGAGGGGCTTTTCTTATTCCTTCCCCTGCCCCTTGCAAGCTGCTAGGACTCTGCAAATAATGGATGGATCTCGGGGGATTGAGCTGGTGTCTTGCCAAGAGAAAAGCATATTGATGGCAACAGGTTGAAACCTCGAGTCATGGCAAAATTTATGATAGGGGCTTATCAGTCTGAAGGAAAGAGAGTGGGGGAGGCCCAGGCGGTGTCTCTCCCCTCTGGAATGTTCTGCTTGATCCTTTTGCCACATGAAAAATGAAGTGTGGTGGACTAGAGGGGAGAGACCTTGTTATGCTTGGATGATCACACAGACTTAGATGCGGAGCCTGGTTTCAGAGTCTAAGAAATACCCAGGCAATACCAGTTCAAGGGTGTAGAGATAAATAATGGGCAACTCCCATAAAAGGGTCAAACATCTGACCTCAGATAACATGTTTCCTTTCTGAGTTGAATTGCCTAGAGTTGAATGAGGGTAAGATTTGCATTCACTTATCTCTCCTTAACTCAGCTCATAACTTTCCCTGTTTTCTCCCCAGGGTGTATTAAAAACAGAGCTGCTTCCCATGAATGTGATGGTTCCCATTCAGAACTCTTACAACCTCGTCTTTGCGCTCTCATCTTGACGGGAAAAATATCTTCCACGGTTTCAAGGTCAGTTGCGAGCTATCTGGGTTTGGAAATGGAATGAAACCCTTGGAAAGCTTATCCCTCTCTTCACTCATATTTTGCTTATGTTTTGTAAGATTCAGTCATTCTCCAGCCTGTGGTCAGAGGTCAGGCAGTTGTAAATCTGCACAGGGAATTTCATTCAGGCAGTTACTTTCTATTTCTCACTCCTTCTTTTTCTTTGCTACAGAAAGGATTAAAAAAAGTTGTTGGCTTTTGCTTTGTGTTTTGGTTTTGTGGCTCTTCAGAGCTAGGCCTCTGACCTGAAAGAGTACCTGGAAGTGAATGTGTAACTAGCAGTGACCTGTATGCCTGGCCCCCTGCTTTTTTCATTTTCAGATTCAGCAGCAGGAGTCTCTTAACTCCTCAGGGGCAGAGGAGTTACCTTAAGCTTTGAGGCTGATTTTATTCCAGTCCTGAGGTGGAATCCAATGTCCCTTGTCTGATCACATTCTGACCTACGCTCTCGGTACCAAACGGGTCCTAATAATCTGCTTTAGTCCTCTTCCTGTTTGTTCTCTCTGCAGCCCTGGTTCTACTGGTCATTGCCTGTCCCTCCTTTGGTTTCCAGGCAACCACTTGTTTCCTGGTCCTCTTCCCACTTCTCCTCGAGTCTTCACAGCCTCCTTGGCAGTTACTCTGCTTTCCCCTGAAATGTTGACTTTTCCTAGGATTCTATCACGTGTTTTGTGCTCTTTTATGGATAATCTTATTTACACCTGTGACCTTAAGCACCAAGTCTAGGCCATGAGCTCCCAACCACTGCTACTAAGCTCCAGACAATTTTCCAGGACTCTCTGGCCATATCTCCTTGTATGCTCCCTGGGAGCTGAAACTTAACACAGTCCAAAAGAACTCATTACCTTCCCCCTCAAAGTAGATCGTGTAGTCTTGCTTTTGATTGGTGGATTACCATCCATCTTATTCCTTGGTTAGACCATCTCAGAGTCATCCTTGTCTATTTCTTTTCCCACATGCACCATATCCAATCAATCACAGGTTCTTATGTCTTTACTGCAAAATTTTTTCTTGAATCCTGCTTTTCATTTCCATTTTCCACATTCACTGCTGCTACTTTGGTCTAAATTCTCACCTGTAAAGTACTATAATTCTCAAACAAGCATAACCTCAACAAATGTTAGTTGAAAAAAATGAGTAAGTGAATAACCTGTCTAAATCCAGACAGACAATTGTTAGGATAAATGAGATACTTTATGGAAAGCATACTTAGCACAATGACCAGCACCTAGTAGGCGCTTAGTAGATATGAGTAATTATATGTAGGAAACACTTGAAAGCATGGACTATGAACCCAGGCTGCTTGAGTTCAAATCCCAGTTCCATTTCTTTTGTATATGACCTATGTCTCCATTTTCTCATTTGTAAAATGTGGATGATTGTAATAAGGGTGTTTTGAGGATTGAATGATTTAATTTACGTAAAGCTTTTAGTGAGCGCACGCGCGCACACACACACACACACACACACACACACAGAGCTTTTAGAACAGTGTCCAGCCTATGATAAAGCCCAATATGTTAGTTGTTACTATTTTTATTTTTATTAATTTCCTGCCTTTTGTCTTTCACAGGTCAACATGTTGGGCTTTATTAAAGGAAACATGCATTATATGTTGCCTCATGTATGGTACCCTAAAATTACATAGAAGAAAAATCATCACCTCATTTTCTCCTAGTTAAAAATCATATCTATCTGCTATGAAATTCATAAATGTTGACTCGCAGTCTTTTGTAGCATTTTATTATGTCTCTTTAGGGAAACCCACAATCCTGGTTGGCCTGGGACTGAGGGGCTCTCAGGATGGGGGACTTTTTAGTAGGGTGAACTAGGGCAGTTGGCCATGATGGTCTTTGTTTCGAATTGAGTTCCTTTTCTGCAGATCAGCTTCCAAACATGATTCCCCAGGTATATATCAGAAGTGAAAACAAAATGCATAAATCAAGGCGACAGATCTGAATGTAAGGTTGGGAATATGACCGGGAAGCCCTCACATGCCATCTTCTCTTCTTATTCATCCAAATGTGCACAGCCTGGGCATTTCCAGGACATGAAGGTCCCTTCTTACTGGAGAGAAGGATGTATTCTGATTTCTGGCTTTGTTCTTAAACATTGCAGCTGTCTTCAGCTTAGGCCCTGTAAAGAGGATCAAACCAAAATCCTGTTCTCATCCCCCAAGCCTTCTCCTCTCCAGAAGGACTTAGAGGCCAGGAGGCCCTGGTGGAAGCTGACCAGATCTGAGCACAGCCATTGCACTAACTCCCGGTTTGCAGAGAAGTAAAAGGGGCTGTTACTCTCCACAAGTTTTTTTTTTCTGGCCAAAAGTATCACCTTTGTTTGATGTGTTGCTATTTTGCTCTTATTCATTCACTCCTTAACTCTGTCAAACACATATGTGTTAAATATCAACTATAAAAAAGTACTAATACATATACCTATAGCCACTCTTTTCTTAGATTATTTTCACATATAGGCCATTAGGGAGTATTGAGTAGAGTTCCCTGTTCTATACAGTAGATCCTTATTAATTATCTATTTTATATATCAGTTCAGCTCAGTCACTTAGTCATGTCTGACTCTTTGTGACCCCATGAATTGCAGCGCACCAGGCCTCCCTGTCCATCACCAACTCCCAGAGTTCACTCAAACTCACGTCCATCGAGTCAGTGATGCCATCCAGCCATCTCATCCTCTGTCGTCCCCTTCTCCTCCTGCCCCCAATCGCTCCCAGCATCAGTCTTTTCCAGTGAGGTGACCAAAGTACTGGAATTTCAGCTTTAGCATCAGTCCTTCCAAAGAATACCCAGGACAGATCTCCTTTAGAATGGACTGGTTGGATCTCCTTGCAATCCAAGGGACTCTCAGGAGTCTTCTCCAACACCACAGTTCAAAAGCATCAATTCTTTGGTGCTCAGCTTTCTTCACAGTCCAACTCTCACATCCATACATGACCACTGGAAAAACCATAGCCTTGACTAGACGAACCTTTGTTGGCAAAGTAATGTCTCTGCTTTTGAATATTTTATATATAGTAGTGTGTATATGTCAATTCCAATATGTATGCATATAGCAGATTTACCTTGGTGTACACCTGAAGCCAATACAACATTGTAAATCAATCACACTCCAGTAAAATGTAAAGAAAAGATGTTTTGGGAAGACTATGGAAGAGGCAGTTTTAATGTGGATGTTGAATGCAGAGACATAGAGGAAAATAATATAATGGGAAAGACTAGAGATCTCTTCAAGAAAATTAGAGATACCAAGGGAGTATATCATGCAAAGATAGACACAAGAAAGAACGGAAATGGTATGGACCTAACAGAAGCAGAAGATATTAAGAATAGGTGGCAAGAATACATAGAAGACCTATACAGATAAGATATTAATGACCTGGATAACCATGATGATATGATCACTCACCTAGAGGCAGACATACTGGAGTGTAAAGTCAAATGGGCCTTAGGAATCATCACTATGAACAAAGATAGTGGAGGTGATGGAATTCCAGCTGAGCTATTTCGAATCCTAAAAGATGATGCTGTTAAAGTGCTGCACTCAATATGCCAGCAAATTGGGAAAACTCAGCAGTGGCCACAGGACTGGAAAAGGTCAGTTTTCATTCCAATCACAAAGAAAGGCAATCCTAAAGAAATTTCAAACTACCACACAATTGCATTCATTTCACATGCTGGCAAGGTCATGCGCAAAATCCTCCAAGCTAGGCTTCAATAGTACATGAATCAAGAACTTCCAGATGTACAAGCTGATTTATAAAAGGCAAAGGAACCAGAGATCAAATTGCCAAAAACATCCGTTGGATCTTAGAAAAAGCAAGAAAATTGCAGAAAAACAACTACTTCTGCTTCATTGGCTATACCAAAGCCTTTGACTGTGTGGATCACAACAAACTGGAAAATTCTTCAAGAGATGGGAATACCAGACCATCTTACCTGCCTCCTGAGAAATCCGTATGCAGGTCAAGAATCAACAAAACTGGACAGGGAACAACAGACCGGTTCAACATTGGGAAAGGAGTGTGTCTAAGTTATATATTATCACCATGTTTATTTAACTTCTCTGCAGAGTACATCATGTGAAATGCCAGGCTGGATGAAGCACAAGCTGGAATCAAGATAGCTGGGAGAAACAGCAATAGCCTCAGGTATGCAGATAACACCACCCTTATGGCAGAAAAAGAAGAGGAACTGAAGAGCCTCTTGATGAAAGTGAAAGAGGAGAGTGAAAAGGCTGGCTTGAAGCTCAACATTCAAAAAACTAAGATCATGCCATCCAATCCCATCACTTCATGGCATATAAATGGGGAAATAATGGAAACAGTGAAAGATTTTATTTTCTAGGGCTCCAAAATCACTGCTGAGGGTGACCACAGCCATAAAAATCAAAAGACGCTTGCCCCTTGAAAGAAAATCTATGACAAACCTAGACAGTGTATTAAAAAGTGGAGACATCACTTTGCCACAAAGGTCTGTATAGTCAAAGTGAAAGTGAAAGTCCCTCAGTCATGTCTGACTCTTTGTGACCCCATGGACTATTCAGTCCATGGAATTTTCTAGGCCAGAATACTGGAGTGGGTAGCCTTTCCCTTCTCCAGGGGATCTTCCCAACCCAACTCAGGTCTCCCGCATTTCAGGCAGATTCTTTACCAGCTGAGGCACAAGGGAAGCCCTACCTGTGGTCAAAGCTATGGCTTTACCAGTAGTCTTATATGCATGTGAGTTGGACCATAAAAAAGGCTGAGTGCTGAAGAATTGATGCTTTTTAACTGTGGTGTTGGAGAAGACTCTTGTGAGTCCCTTGGACTGCAAGGAGATCAAACCAGTCAATTCTAAAGAAAATCAACTCAGTGCTCATTGGAAGGACTGATATCAAAGCTCCAATACTTTGGCCACCTAACGTGAAGAACCAACTCAGTGGAAAAGACCCTGATGCTGGGAAGGATAGAAGGCAGAAGGAGAAGGGGATAACTGAGGAAGAGTTGGTTGCATGGCATCACCGACTCAATGGAGATGAGTTTGACCTATAGCTCCAGGAGATAGTGAAGGACAAGGATGCCTGGCATGCTGCAGTCCATGGAAACACAAAGAGTTGAACTCAACAGAGCAACTGAACAACAAAAAAATTTTAAGGTATACTAATGATGGGTGCCAACAGTAAGATGTGTGATGAAGTTACAGCCTTCACCCATGTGAATTTCTTCTCATTCATCCTCACCAAGGCCTTATTGCAAGATGGGAACCATTTGCAAGAATCACAAGATGTGGGTTGTATGTGTTAGAGATTATGGGATCCATGCAGGCTGCAGTATTGGGAAAATGTGTTCCTGGCTCTTGAACCCATCATATTTACTTTGTGGCCTCTACCCTGATGAAAATAGCAAGGAGTTAAAGACTAAGAAGTAGACCTTAGGAAGTCAGAAACCTGTTTTAAACGGCTCAAGTTCCCCTTTAAGAGGGGAAGATAACAACTGTGAGTTCCAGCTGTGTCCCCATTAAATTGTGAATGGCTTTTCCCTGCTCCACTCCTTAGGCCCTTCCTCCTATGTCTTTAAACTTCAGTCTGTCTCTTCCTCCATTGGCACCAGATGTATCTTCATAAAAAATAAATTCATATTATCTCCCACCCAAGTCGGTTGGTTCTGGAGGTCTGTAAGAGCAGCTCCAAATCCTTGGCTCGCTCTTCTAGGTCTTGCAGTCTGGCCCCCAGCTACTCTCCAGCCCCTTCTCCTCACACTTCCTGGGTGACCTCTGCTTCAGTCATCTGGCACTCACCACCATTTCTCCAGACCACCATGCCTTTTGGATTAGTCTTCATGAGCTGCTGTAATAAAATACCATAGGCTTGGAAGTCCAAGATCAAGGTGCAAGTATTCATTTCTTGGTGAGAGCTCTCTTCCTGGATTGCAGGTGTCTGCCTCCTCCTTGTATCTCTGATATCTCTTCCTCTTCTTAGAAGGGCACTAATTCCATGGTTGGGGAGGGGGGCTCCGCCCTCATGATCACAACTAAGCCTGTAAGAGACTGCCTCCTCTTGGAAACCTTCTTTGGCTCCCCTCTGGGTGCTTTTGTCTAGGCCTAAAGAAGTTGGCACTTTGTATGAGAACGCAGTCACATGTCATCTCTCCCGGAGTCTTGAGGGACTGGGCTTCGGGTGTCTTCTTTGAAGTCACTGTGTCTGGTACAGGTACAGTGTAGTCTATTGAGTGACTGAATAACAGCAGCAATGAAGTCACAGCTACTGCAAGCACAAATTAACATTTACCCTTGATTGGAGCATTTATTCTGTGCTGAGATGCTCTCCTAAATGCTCCACAGGCCTCATCAATCTTCATTCTCATCTCAGTCCTTTCAGGAAAGTGAATTTACTATTCCCGTTTTACAAGGAATATAAGTGTTAATTTGGTCAAGAACTGGAGTTCTTTACTCTGTCTAGGCAGCAAGAGCTTATGAGGCTCAGACATATCATCAACTGGATGTTTTTATGTAAAGCTTTAAAATACTTACGTATAACCTTTATCAATCTATTCTAACGTGTTGGAAACTCTCATGCATTAAGAACGAATATGCTGACCACAAGTTCAGTGTAACCCCTAAGGCAACCTCCAAAAAAAAACTATTACATAACATTTTCTTAACCCGATGTCCTTTCTTGTTTGTATCAAAGTTGTAAAACTTTCACCAGATTCTCAGCTAGGTTGTTTAACAGAGCCACTCGGCCTTACCCAGTAAGTATGACTCAGGCTGAAGTGCCATTCAAAGCTCTGTCTCCTACTTGTTTCCCAGGCAATTTCCACGCTCGCTTTAGCAGGCACTGCTTTGTGGCGCATGCGTGCTTTGATGTACCATTTGAAACGCGAAAATCTCTTTAGTGAAAAATTAAGCCAGCCCAGAAAATCAGGCTCTGAGGAAACTTCTATTGGAGGGACAGATTAGATGATGGTTGCATCTTTCTAGATAACTATAATGATAATAAAAAGAACTATAGTTTCTCATGTAAAAAGTTGCTCAGTCATGTCCGACTCTTTGCGACCCTAATAAAAAGAACTATAGTTTCTCAAGTAAGGTAAAGTAAAGTTGCTCAGTCGTGTCCGACTCTTTGCGACCCTATGGACTGTAGCCTATCAGGCTCCTCTGTCGATGGGATTTTCCAGGCAAGAGTACGTGGGTTGTCATTTCCTTCTCCAGGGGATCTTCCCAACCCAGGGATCGAACCCGGGTCTCCAGCATTGCAGACAGACGCTTTATTGTCTGAGCCACCAGGGAAGCCCCAATAGTTTCTCAAGACCCTCCTATATTTCAGCATAGTCTATAAGGTTGGTGGACCTTCCACATCTTACAGAGGAAGAAACTGAGAATCAGAAAGTTGTGTAACTTGCTTAATGAGAGGGCAGAGGACTCAGGAGCTGAACCAAGGTTAGTCTGAGATCCCAGGTGAGCTACAAAGCGGGGCAGTACGCCGTCTGCAGGCGTCCGACGTTTTAATCTGGTTTGTAAAATCATCAGCTCACGCTCCCCTAATGTGACCTAGTGCTCATTCCTGGCCTCCGTATTTCTAGTGGGGGTTTCACATCCTGTGTTACCAGGGTCGACCTGTCCCAGAAGTCTTCTCACTCTTCTGTAGGGTTGGAGATTCCTTTGGACATTTTCCCTGAGCAGAAGAAGGGTGCAGCTAGGGTAATGCCGTAGTGGGTGACAGCTGGCATAGTACTGAATAGCTTGATAGCAGGAACACTGACTGCCTTGCTTAGTGGGACATATTTAAACCTGTCCCTGACCTTTCCCCAGGCTCTCTGCCTCCATCTTATCTTGTTTCTACTTCCGGTGTGAAGGGTCTAGACCAATTTAATGATGAATAATGATAAAAGGCAAGAAATGTTCTTATTAGGTCGACTTTTCATCTTGAAAATGGGAATTATGTGGGCAGGTAAAAACTCCAGGTGAATCCCATGTAAAGACCCAGGTGGCCTTTCTCGCTCTTTCACACACAGAGAATCTTGGTGGAGATTGCAGCTTTACAAAGCTGGAGCGATTTGAAAATACATAATTCTCTAGGCTGTAAAATTTACTCCACTAGACTCAATCTAATCCCTTGAGCCAAAGATCAAACTCTTTGCCAGATGTGGTTTTCCATTGTCATTTCAGCCTTCAGGTGGGAAAGCAATTGTTTATAGGTTTTAATATTGAGAAGCCATGTCTCTATAAGCCAAAAGGAGGTGCAGGTCAGAGCAATTAACTGGGCAGTTCAGTCTGCAAACTTGGAACTTCCCTGCCCGGAGTAGTCTAGACAAAGCTACGTTGATCCTGGTTTTAATTTTGTAGTTTATCAGTGTCCAGAAATTTGCTTTATTTCAGAGATTTATTTAACTACTTGCTTTTTGAAACTGGCCTTGAATTAGTGCTTCCTTCACTTCTTTTTCTCTCTCTTTGGTATGTTCGCCACAGCTGGAACCAGGGGCTGGAGAGTGTTGAAATGAGATGCCAGAGCCATCCATTGCAGGCTTCCAGGATGGCTCTGGCCGTGGGAGTCCAGTGACCCTGGGAGGCTGAGATGGACTCAGTTCTTCTGACTTCATGTGGCTGGAGGAGCCCCAACTCTGGAATTTTATCGTGATCTTTCATGCTAGGGGTTCAGCCAGCCCATGGGAAACTGGACTTGGGCGGGGCCACCTGGCAACAAATCCAAACTGAAATAGGAGTCTGCTCTTTAAGGCCGACTGTGAAAATGTACGTGGGCCCACAGCCCAGCCCAGATGCCTAAAGGACATTGGGAAGGGAGGAAGCGGGATCAAAAAAACTTTTAGCCACACACTGAAAACACCGCTTATTCAACTGGCATTTCTTTATGCACTAAGCCTGGAATATGGGAAGGGCCACTGAATGTCTTTTCAGGCCCATGAACAATGACAGGGGCACAGTATTCCAGGAGCCTGTTGTAAAAGATGTTGTAGATTTTTTTTTCTTGGCAGTCCTAACTACTTTTATTTTTTTCAAACTTTTTCTCATATTGGAGTATAGCCAATTAACAATGCTGTCATAGTTTCAGGCGGACAGCAAAGGGACTCAGCCATATACATATACACGTATCCATTCTCCCCCAAAGTGCCCTCCCATCCAGGCTGCCACATAACATTGAGCAGAGTTCCCTGAGTTATATTCATTTTTCAAAAAAGGAATGGTGACCCTTTGATGAGGCAAAGTAGCTAGCATTGAGTACTCTTGTGGGATATATTGTAAGAGACATGGGTTCAATCTCTGGGTGAGGAAGATCCCCTGGAAGAGGCATGGTAACCCACTCCAGTATTCTTGCTTGGAGAATCCCATGGACAGAGAAGCCTGGTGGGCTACAGTCCATAGGGTTGCAAAGAGTCCCATACGATGGTAACAACTTACCATATGCACACATGGGATATATTGGTCATTGATTATTTACCTTTTCTAATAGCTCAGGCACTCCTGGAAGTGAGGCCCCTTAAGCCCAAGTGAAGGCTGAAACTAGAAAGGAATCATTGGGATCATCCATTGCAGCGGTCCTTAACATGATCCCACATTGGAATCACGTGAGGATATTGTAAACCTACTGGAGTCTGGGTCCCATTTCAGACCAATGAAATCAGAATGTCTAGGGGAACCCTTCCTGACATAGGTATGTTTTAACACCTCCCTAAGCATTCTGCTGTGCAGCTGAGGTTGAGAAACACCAAGCTAGATGAATTTTACATATGAACTCGAGGCTCAGGGAGATGGAATATTTTGCCCAAATCATGTAGCTAGTTATTGTCAAAACCAGATTTTTATCTAACCCTCTTATGTCACATTAAGTTGCTTCTCTTTATTGTGGTTTCATGATAAATTAAAAGCACACTTCAAAATGTAAGTTTCTAAAGTAACTTTAAGAAATGGATTTCCCTTTAAGGCAAACAACCATTGACTCACCAGTGCACTCCTGCTTTGCTATGTGATGATCCCTTGACAGATGTGACTGTTCATTGTATTTGGGGCCAGTGAGTCAAATATTGGCTCCTTGACTGCTTCTCCATTGCAGGCTCAGCACTCTGGCACTCTGTTTCTTCTCTGGAACTCTTGCAACTCCTTTGATTCCCTTTGTTAATAGAAAACACTCTCCATGAACCTCTAGCTGGTGATACGGATATACCAAGGAAACATTTTTCCACAGAACTCACTTCATTTGGGGACCATGTGTCCAGAAGAGCTAATATATTCTGGCTAACATGTGCCATTGCTATTCTATGAGACATCTGGTTACCAACTAAATAACTGAATTGGATGTCAGCAGCCAGCCCTGGAAACGTACTAATTTTTGTCCAGCCCACCATATTTGCCCATTGAAATGAAAATTCATAACCAGGCTTACCAATGATACCATTTAATTTCATTTTATAGCTAAGACTTCAAGGTGTTCTGGTCTCTACACAAAACATTTGAATTTCTTCTTGTGTCAAAAAATGGAAAAACTGATGATGTAAATTTCAAGGCATTTAGAAAAATTGCCTTATGTAGACTAACAGTCTTCAATCCTGGCTACATCAGACTCCTGTGGGGCTTTAAAAATATAACATTGTTTGGGCCCCACCCCTGATATAGTTAGTCTGAGGTGGGACCAAAGCATGAACATTTTCAAATGCTCCTCAGCTGAGTCTCATGTACATCTTGGGTTGAGAACCACTGTACCCGGTTATTAAAGAGGGCTCTGAGCTCTGAATTTTCATTCTGGCCTTAGTGCTATAGGAATCACATCTCATTTTATTTATTCAACAAATTTACGTTCAAGAGGGAAAGTAATTTTGTACTACTCTCCATAAGTATCTTTTTCTCCAAAAATCCTTATACTTTTTTTTCACCTTTGCAGCCTCCTTATGGCTAAAGCAGAGATTGATCACCCCTGGGAAGGAGAAGGTAGGTGCTGCCAAGAATGGTGGTTTGCAAACCGAGATGTCCTTTAGAACCTCCTGGGAAGCTTTAAAAAATTGCCAGTGCCTGGCCACTCCAGACTAATTAAATCAGAGTTTGGGGGAATGGGCCCAGGGAATACTATAAACGTACCCCAGGCATAGTAGTTTTTTGTTACACAAAGTTGAGACCTATGGCTCTAGTAAGAAATGGATGACATGTCAACATGAAATGAGGTTCTTGTTTCTTAAGATCTTGCATATTTTATTTTTTTTTAAATTTTATTTTATTTTAAAACTTTACAATATTGTATTAGTTTTGCCAAATATCGAAATGAATCCGCCACAGGTATACCCGTGCTCCCCATCCTGAACCCTCCTCCCTCCTTCCTCCCCATACCCTCCCTCTGGGTCGTCCCAGTGCACCAGCCCCAAGCATCCAGTATCGTGCATCGAACCTGGACTGGCGACTCGTTTCATACATGATATTATACATGTTTCAATGCTATTCTCCCAAATCTCCCCACCCTCTCCCTCTCCCACAGAGTCCATAAGACTGATCTGTACATCAGTGTCTCTTTTGCTGTCTCGTACACAGGGTTATTGTTACCATCTTTCTAAATTCCATATATGCGTTAGTATACTGTATTGGTGTTTTTCTTTCTGGCTTACTTCACTCTGTATAATAGGTTCCAGTTTCATCCATCTCATTAGAACTGATTCAAATGTATTCTTTTTAATGGCTGAGTAATACTCCATTGTGTATATGTACCACAGCTTTCTTATCCGTTCATCTGCTGATGGGCATCTAGGTTGCTTCCATGTCCTGGCTATTATAAACAGTGCTGCGATGAACATTGGGGTACACGTGTCTCTTTCCCTTCTGGTTTCCTCAGTGTGTATGCCTAGCAGTGGGATTGCTGGATCATAAGGCAGTTCTATTTCCAGTTTTTTAAGGAATCTCCACACTGTTCTCCATAGTGGCTGTACTAGTTTGCATTCCCACCAACAGTGTAAGAGAGTTCCCTTTTCTCCACACCCTCTCCAGCATTTATTGCTTGTAGACTTATGGATCGCAGCCATTCTGACTGGCATGAAATGGTACCTCATAGTGGTTTTGATTTGCATTTCTCTGATAATGAGTGATGTTGAGCATCTTTTCATGTGTTTGTTAGCCATCTGCATGTCTTCTTTGGAGAAATGTCTATTTAGTTCTTTGGCCCACTTTTTGATTGGGTCATTTATTTTTCTGGAGTTGAGCTGTAGGAGTTGCTTGTATATTTTTGAGATTAGTTGTTTGTCCGTTGCTTCATTTGCTATTATTTTCTCCCATTCTGAAGGCTGCCTTTTCACCTTGCTAATAGTTTCCTTTGTTGTGCAGAAGCTTTGAAGTTTAATTAGGTCCCATTTGTTTATTTTTGCTTTTATTTCCAATATTCTGGGAGGTGGGTCATAGAGGATCCTGCTGTGATGTATGTCGGAGAGTGTTTTGCCTATGTTCTCCTCTAGGAGTTTTATAGTTTCTGGTCTTACGTTTAGATCTTTAATCCATTTTGAGTTTATTTTTGTGTATGGTGTTAGAAAGTGTTCTAGTTTCATTCTTTTACAAGTGGTTGACCAGTTTTCCCAGCACCACTTGTTAAAGAGATTGTCTTTAATCCATGGATCTTGCATATTTTAATGTAAGCTTTTGAAATTCAAGGGAAAGTGTCTACTTATCTATAATTGGAAGTAATGGAGGTTAGTTTTATTATTGACAATATGATTTATGATTTAACAAATAAATATTTATTGAGCAGTTACTCTGTGTAAGGAAATTGTGATTATAACCCACCACCCAAAACAGTGGAAACAGTGGCTGACTTTATTTTTCTGGGCTCCAAAATCACTGCAGATGGTGACTGCAGCCATGAAATTAAAAGACGCTTACTCCTTGGAAGGAAAGTTATGACCAACCTAGATAGCATATTCAAAAGCAGAGACCTTTGCCAACAAGGGTCCGTCTAGTCAAGGCTCTGGTTTTTCCTGTGGTCATGTATGGATGTGAGAGTTGGACTGTGAAGAAGGCTGAGTGCTGAAGAATTGATGCTTTGAACTGTGGTGTTGGAGAAGACTCTTGAGAGTCCCTTGGACTGCAAGGAGATCCAACCAGTCCATCCTAAAGGAGATCAGTTCTGGGTGTTCATTGAAAGGACTGATGTTGAAGCTGAAACTCCAATACTTTGGCCGCCTGATGTGAAGAGCTGACTCTTTTGGAAAGACCCTGATGCTGGGAAAGATTGAGGGCAGGAGGAGAAGGGGACGACAGAGGATGAGATTGGACAGCATCACTGACTCAATGGACATGGATTTGGGTGGACTCTGGGAGCTGGTGATGGACAGGGAGGCCTGATGGGCTGCAGTTCATGGGGTTGAAAAGAGTCGGACACGACTGAGCAACTGAACTGAACTGAACCCCCCAGGAACTTTTTGTTACTTTGAATCAGAAAGGAGTTGAGGGTGGACTATGTGTCTGGGTCCCAGAAGGAGAGAGATGATACATTCAACTGGATAACTGAGTAGGATTTAATAAAGGAAATGTTTATCATGTTATGGGCAGGGTTTGTGCATGTGTGCCTTTTAAGTCGCTTCAGTTATGTCCGACTCTCTGCAACCCAATGGGCTGTAGCCCACCAGGCTCCTCTGTCCATGGGATTCTCCAGGCAGGAATACTGGAGTGGGTTGCCATACCCTCCTTGAGGGGATCTTCCCGACCCAGGGATCAAACCTGCGTCTCTTACGTGTCTCCTGCATTAGCGGGCAGGTTCTTTACACTCGTGCCACCTGGGAAGCCCATGGGCACGGTTTAGGGAAAGCAGCCAGGAAAGGCATAGACTCCTCGGGCTGGCTGCTAGCAGTGGAAGCCGTCATCCTCCCAGGGCTGCAGGGGCTGGTCAGACTAGCTGTACCTAGAGGGCTGCCTGGCAAAGGAGGAAACTTTTCAAGAAGGAAACTGCAAGTCTCGTAGAGACCCTTTCCATATGAGATAATTCTAGCTGAATTCCTGTCTCATGGGGCCAAGAGTTCTAAGTAATACAGAAACTGTTACTGGGAGTAAGGAGACACACGACGTTTTGAGACTGGATCCATGGAGTGGAGAGTGATGAGGTGCCCCTACTTCTGCCTGGGAAAGCTGGCAGCGTAACAGCGACTGCCTCAGTCTCTTGGGACTCAGCCTACAAGGCTCACCAGGGCTGGAGCTTCTAGAAACAACATAGAAGATGTCAAAACATCATCCGTTCATCCATATATACATTTATTCATTTTGTTAAATCAACAAATACTAAGTGGCTATCAAGTGCCAGCTACTGTTCCAGGGTATTAGAGACTGACTGCTTGCAACGGGGTCTAGATCAGCCACGAAGAAGCAGCAAAGGATCCACGTTTGAGTCAGCTGGCCCCAAACACAGTAGCCATTCACACCTGCCGGGGGGTCAAAGAGAGGAGCATCAGTGCATCTGTGATTAGATAAGCGCTTTGAGTCCATTTCATAAAGATATTTTGTAAACTTACATTTTGAATACTGCTTTTCATTTATGGTAAAGCCACAATAAAGAGAAGCAACTTCGTGTGGGAAAACAACACTGAATAAGAATTTGGCTTTGACATGAACTAGGCACAGAGCTTCCCAGGTGGCACTAGTGGTAAAGAACCCGTCTACCAATGCAGGAGACATAAGAGATGTGGGTTCGATCCCTGGGTCGGGAAGATCCCCTGGAAGAGGGCATGGCAACCCACACTAGTATTTTTGCCTGGAGGATCCTATGGACAGAGGAGCCTGGTGGGCAATGGTTGAAAAGAGTTAGATACAACTGAAGTGACTTAGCATGCACAGCCGCAGAGCCCCTAATGTTATTTTAGAAATTTCTGTTATTTTAAATTAATTTTTATTGGAGTATAATTGCTTTATAATGTTGCATTAGTTTCTGCAGTACTAAATCAGCAGATTTAGTGACTCAGCACACATCCCCTCTTCCTTGGATTTCCTTCCCATTTAGGTCACCATAGAGCCCTGAGTAGAGTTCCCTGTGCTTTACAGTAGGTTCTCATTAATTATCTACTTTATACATATATGTATCAATCCCAATGTATACGTGTTAATCCCAATCTTTCAATTCATCTCACTCCCTCCTCCTCCCTTGGTATCCATCTGTTTGTTCTCCACATCTGTGCCTCTGTAGAAATTTCAGTTTTTATTGCCCTAGGTGTAGAGATGTGACTTGGGCACTGTTGGAAGAAAGATGCCACTGAAGAAATTCAGGAGAAGGAAAGAGGCCTTTCCTAGCAGCCAGGGATGGTCTCCAGAATAAGGAGATCTTCATTCATTCACATATCCTTTTATTGTATGCCCATCTTGTGCAGACACAGGTGGCAGGGGTCCCCAAATAGTGACTGAATCCTTGCCTTCACAGAGACCGGGGTGTCATGGAGATTCAAGTGAGCTCAGACAGGTAACTAAACAGTGATACCATCTACCTGGAGGTTGTGGAGTTATTCTTTTGGAATCCCTTGAATGTGGTTCAGTTATTTTAAAGAAAAGGCATTGACCACCTGCCAAGTTCTAGCCCGAGTGTTTGTGACTGTGTGCTCTTTGTGCACTTGTGCACATCCGTGCATGCCTGCACACACATTCTTCATATAGAAAGAATTCTCTCCCGAGATTAAAGGGGGAGGAAGGAGGAGAGCTGATAGCTTTCCCTAATGTTTCCTAGTGAAACATAAGCAAAAATCAAAGACAGCTCACAGTCTGTAAGGGAAGGAAAATTCATCAGGTCTAAACTATCTACTCTCTTCTGGCTTAAAGCTAAGTGATGCCAACAAGATGTAAGGTTTCAGGACGAGTCCTAGAGTCCACTGAGATGAATTAAACTTCATGACTTCTTGGAACATGGGCCTGTTTTCATGCGAGTCCCCCTGCACCGTTTGAGGGAACCTGGCAACAAATGGGTTTAGCATCTGGGGTTTCTTGTTAGATTGACCTCGCTTTACTAACATCCAGGACTTTTGCTGAAATCTTTGAAGGCCAAAAGCTAATGGAAAGCCCAGGAGGAGGCAAGTGTTTTCCACATTCGGAAGCCTAAGAGGTTAATATGCTCCTCTCTTTCTCTGTCATAACTTACATGCTTTTAGTCCTGACTTTTGCTAAGTGACCTTTAGCTGAGATGTCAGGGTCTGTCGTTCTTATATTTGGCAGCCATGGAAATTCATTCTGAACAGAGCAACAGTTACAGGTGCAAGGGGCAGGTTAGTTGGCTAAAGCTAGTTTTTATAAGGTAAGAACAGTATCATGGGGAGTAGATGCCCCAGCAGTAACTGTCTTCTTATTCAATCTCATTGGGAACCAGAGACTGACTGAGCTGGGTCCCAGAGGGAGAAACAGGGGAGAGGGACTGAGGTGGTTGCTGACTTTTGTTTAGGGCCATTGCAGAGTTGCTTTTTGAGGAGATATTTGAAAGACATTGGGAAGGAGTAGGGACAGACCCCTTTACAACCTGGGGGTTTGCTATTAGGTCATTTCCTATATACACATGGGTATCTCATAACTGTGGGTGGATACCCCCTAAATATCGCAAGCTTTCTTTCTGAGTGTACCCAGGGTGACTCTGGGGTGTTACAGTGGCCCCACAGGCAATGGGAGATGAACAGTGACCACCCCTTTCAAGGTCCTCCTAGCATCTCTGACCCTCCTGGTGTCAAGCTTATGACTTTGTTCTGCTTCTGATATATATCCTGAACTTCAGGTGACCTATATTTAGATTATGTAAAAAAGTTAAAAAGCAAAGGCCTTTTTGCACTGAGGTCAGAGTTTGGTCCTGCTTGATAACACTGCTTTGATCTCTGGGACCCTGCCTGTCAAGATCTATGGTGTCTGTCAACTAACTTTGTCCTGCACTTGACCTTTTGCTTGCCCGGACCTGTGGTTACTGCCAAGATTCTGATTCCTCAAGCATGTCACCTCTGGCCAAAAGAAAAAAAAATCCCTAAATTCTGAGATTCGATGTCCCAGATTTTTCTCTGGCCACTTACAAAGGTGTTTAAAAAGAAGGCCTTAAAAACACACACACACAACCAGAAGGCAAAGAAGTGCATTTGAGAGGAAATTTCAAACAAATTATAGGATCATTGATGCAGGACTCAGTAATAGCAGTTTGTTTGGCCAGAGTCTTACAGAAGACACTGGAATCACAACCAAATTCTAGTTGAGGAGGGTGAAACAGAGAGATTATTTGCTGCAGCTCCCTGTTTTGGGGCAGATAACCCTCCAGTGATCAAAGCCAGATGCTTGTCTCCTGTCCTCTTGAGAATTTCTGAGTGTGCTTTCCTTTCCTTTGATTTGCTCATTTTTATATTTTATCACACTGGCAGCAAAAAAAGTCCTTCCTCATGTCCAGCTGGAATCTTTGCTACTTAATTTAAAAGCCTATTTTCCATTCCCTGTCCATTTCAGTTATTTTTAATGGATCCTTTCCAGATGTGCACACGGTTTTCACAATGTGGTAAAAACCAACTTGGACACAAGACTCTCCTAAGGGTCTGACTCTCCCCGGGGTGTTGGAGCCACTGAACTAGGAATCAGGGAAACCCTAGTCCCCTGCCTGCCAAGAACCCATGGTTTGACCTTGGACGAGTCATTTTCCCTGACTAGACAAACTGTTCCTCATTTCTAAAGTGAGGGGATCAGACCACACAATCTCTAAAATTTCTTCCAGCTCTGGACAATTGTGTTCAATAATTTTGCTGAAAAACACCATGTCTCAAGCAATGAATCTGTGCTTAGCGTGTAATAGATACACAATAAATATTTGTCAAACAGTATTAAATCATAGGGATTTCCACTGAAGGTTTCTCTTAGCAGTCAGTAAACCTTTTAATCACCTGGATGTCCTGTCTCTCTGTGGAAGGGTCTGTCTCTCTTGTAAAAGTAAGAACCGGAGCAGATGTCTTCATAAAGTATTTCAAGGGCCTGGCATAGGAACAGTCAGGATTCTCAGGCTCCATAGACAACCAGGCCCAACCTGTTTCTAGTCACTTCTTTGCTGTCACAGCCAATCTATTAAGATGCCTCTGTGATTCCAGAAAAAAAGCAAGTGCCCATGAGGAAGAGGTGATACATGTATCCAATTATAAATATATCCCATTAAAAATAGATATCAACAAGAAGCCTCAGCCAGAGTTGTGCTCAGTAAGCTGAGCTGGGATGGAGGGTGGAAAGTAGTGTATTATCCAGAAAGCAACCATTCTTTCTTAGATGATTCCTTAGTAATATCTTTGGGGTTGCATAAGGCTCTTAATTCGGAAAAGGCGATGGCACCCCACTCCAGTACTCTTGCCTAGAAAATCCCATGGACAGAGGAGCCTGGTAGGCTGCAGTCCATGGGGTCGCTAAGAGTTGGACACGACTGATCGACTTCACTTTCACTTTTCACTTTCATGCATTGGAGAAGGAAATGTCAACCCACTCCAGTGTTCTTGCCTGGAGAATCTCAGGGATGGGGGAGCCTGGTGGGCTGCTGTCTCTGGGGTTGCACAGAGTCAGACACGACTGAAGCAACTTAGCAGCAGCAGCAGGAGCAAAACTCTTAATTAGCTACTACATAATGTACAGTGGTCAGGGAAGTATTCAGGTTGAAAAGTTCAGTAAAAATAGAATTAAGACTTAATAAATATTTTTCTTCTCTAAGTCATAGGACTTATACAGAAACCCCAGTGAAGGGTTAGGAGTGACTGTTTCTGGGAGGACCAGGCTGCCTTTTGAAAGAGAGAATGGGGTGCAATCCCTAACATTGTTGATCTTTAAAAGCTCTAAGGGAGCCCTTTGTGTGTGGGACAGAGGGAACTCTGGACCTGACATCAGAAACCTTGGACCTCGGCTTCTCACCTGGGCCCACCATGTCCCAACTAGGTGACCTTGGGGAAACCAATGAACTTCTGAGGCTCAGGTTTGCATTAACAGTTAAGTGAGGCAGGGCTTTCCAGGTGGCTCAGTGGTAAAGAATCCACTTGCCAATGCAGAAGACATGGGTTTGATCCCTGATCTGGGAAGATCCCACATGCTGTGGAGCAACTAAATCCATATACTGCCACCGTTGAGCCCACGTGCCACAACTACTGAACTCTGCACGCCGTCCAGCCCACACTCTGCAAGAGAAGTCGCTGCAATGAGAAGTTTGTCTACCATAACTAGAGTAGCCCCTGTCTCCACCACTAGAGAAAAGCAACAAAGACCTAGCATGGTCAACAATAAACAAATAAAATTATTAAAGAAATAATTAAGTGAGGTAATAGATGAGAAAGCGTCTTATATGTGGGAAAAACTCCAAGGTCTGTTTCTTGTAATGGCATCTGTGGTCAGAGCTGACAGCAACAAAGCAGTAGGGACTCAGGGCAGCTACAGCTGAGAACCTCCTGTGCTGTGCTTAGTCGCTCAGTCACATCTGACTCTTTGCGACTCAGTAGACTGTAGCCCACCAGACTTCTTGTCGATGGGGGTTTTCCAGGCAAGAATACTGGAGTGGGTTGCCATGCCCTCCTCCAGGGAATCTTCCCAATCCAGGGATCGAACCCAGGTCTCCCGCATTGCAGGTGGATTCTTTACCATCTGAGCCAATAGGAAAGCCCAAGAATACTGAAGTGGGTAGCCTATCCCTTCTCCAGGGGATTTCCCCAACCCAGGAATCAAACTGGGATCTCCTGCATTGCAGGTGGATTCTTTACCAACTGAGCTACTAAATCATTTCATTTGGACCCTGTGATGAGTGTCTTTCCTCTCTGTATTAGTTTGTTGGGGCTGCCATGACAAAACATCACTGACTGAGTGGCCCAAACAGCAGAAACCTATTTTCTTATGGTTCTGGAGGCTCAAAGTCCAAGATCACAGTGCTGGCAGGGTAGGTCTGAGGCCTCTCCACTTGACTTGCACACAGCTCCCCTCTTGCTGCTGCTTCTCCTGGCCATCTCCCTATACACATGTACCCTGGTGTGTCGTAATCTCTTCCTCTTAGAAGGACATGGTCAGATTGGATTAAGTCATTTCCTTAAAGACCCCATCTCCACAGTCACTCTCTGGGGTATTGGGGTTAGGACTTCAACCTAGACAGAGTTCAGTCCACGACTCCCAGAAACTCACTGAGCCTGCAGGAGGAGTGCACATCACAGGGCCATGCGGGGCTTTGCAGTCTAGCTCTGTGATGAGGTTTTATGCTTAAGATCAATCTTCCCTCCTCTTCTCCCTCCCTCCCTTCTTCTTGGAAGGAAAACTCAAGCTAGCACCTCTGTTCTGAAAAGTGAATACTTCTCCTTTGCAGAGATTCTTCATCTGTGGTTGCTCAGGTTCATAAGCAAGGACACCAAAGTCCCTGGTTCTTGGGTGAGTCCCTGGGGATTTGGTTGGGGATAGGGGAAGTCTTAAAACTACCCCATGAAGTGGCCTCTTTAGCACAAAAGGCCATGCTGTCAGCTGGCCTGTGTGAGTCCATGAGACAATGCTAGAGCCACACCCCTGGGAGTGCAGGGGGCTCCCCTCCTCTGTGCATTCTCTCTTCTTCCCTTGGTGCTCCTTCTACATTATGAGTCATTCCATACTCAGTACACCTGGCCAGTTGTTTGGAGCGCAAAAAATAACTACAGCCAGAGGCATCTTGGTCCAAAACTCTCCTCTCCTCTCTCTCTCTTTCTCCATTTTATTGCTTATTCCCCAAGTAATCTCCCCCAACACTCCATATTCTCAATCTTATCCCTTCCAAGGCTTAGTTTGGGAATCTGGTCTGAAGACAATGAGTCTTTATCAGTGAATGTCTGACCTATCAAAAAATGAGTATTTACCAAATTAACAGTTATATCAAAGTGCTTAAGCCCAATCACATTCCTGTTTTCTTGTAATTCTTGCCTAGATTATTAACTTCTCATGAATGGGGACCATATTGTACTGTCCATGACCCTTAGTACAATTCTTTACACATAGGAATACTCCAAACACTTTGGAAGAAAGCAATAAACCTTTTAAGCATAATATTATCCTCTAAGAGGTTTAGGCCTACAGCATCTTTAAAGAAAATTGTTAAGCTCCTCAGTGGGCTTTCTAAACCATGAGTGGGGTGTTAGCTACTTCAGTGATGCAATTTAAATGACTGAACTTAGCCAAAGGTGTTGTTTATTTAAAAAAACAGACAACCAAACAGTAATTATAACTTCTTTTGATACAAACATATAAAACAGACCATCATAAAGACTAGTTTTCATAGATGTGAATGCCTAGGTAAAAATGCAATAGCTTATTGACAAGATATAATTTTGCTGTGTTTTTGCATAAAAAAAATTTCCCCCCTCTTGTGGCTTCAAAGTTAGAAATTCTTTCTTATGTGCTTGCTCTGATTTTAAAGTCTGTGAAGTTTTGTTGAAGTTAATACCTCCAAGCCTTCCTAAACAAATGGTGCAGTGGTCTCTGATCCTTGTCCTAATCTTACTTGTTCTTTTTCCTCCCTCTCTTTGCCATCAGAGGAAGAAGAGAGTAATGACAAGAACAGATGGATAACAGTCTCCCATATCTGACCTTTTCTATGCTTCTCCCTACTAGTAGAAATAAGAAAAATTGGGCATAAGTCCTAAATATGTACTCATTCATTCATCCATTCATTCAACAAATACTAAACACCTACTATGTGCCAGACATTTTCCCAGGTGCAGGAACTACAGAGATGTTGTTGTTCAGTTGCTCAGTTGTGTCTGACTCTTGTGACCCAATGGACTGCAGCACACGAGGCTTCCTTGTCCTTCACCATCTCTCGGAGCTTGCTCAGACTCATGTCCATTGAGTCAGTGATGCCATCCAACCATCTTGTCCTCTGTCACCCCCTTCTCCTCCTGCCTTCTGTCTTTCCCAGAATCAGAGTCTTTTCCAGTGATTTGGGTCTTCACATCAGGTGGCCCAAGTATTGGAGCTTCAGTCTTTAAAATGAATATTCAGGGTTGATTTCCTTTAGGATTGACTGGTTTGATCTCCTTGCAGTCCAAGGGACTCTCAAGAGTCTTCTCCAACACCACAGTTAGAAAGCATCAATTCTTCAGTGCTCAGCCATTTTTATGGTCCAACTTTCATATCCACACATGATTACTGGAAAAACCATAGCTTTGACTATACGGACCTTTGTCAGTAGAGTAATGTCTCTGCTTTTTAATAGCTGTCTAAGTTTGTCATAGCTTTTCTTCCAAGGAGCAAGCGTCTTTTAATTTCATGGCTGTAGTCACCCTCAGCAGTGATTTTGGAGCCCCCCAAAATAAAGTCTCTCACTGTTTCCACTGTTTCCCCCATCTATTTGCCATGAAGTGATGGGATCGGGTCCCATGATCTTAGTCTTTTGAATGTTGAGTTTTAAACCAGCTTTTTGGCTCTCCTCTTTCACCTTCATCAAGAGGCTCTTAGCTCCTCTTCTTGTTCTGCCATAAGGGTGGTGTCATCTGCATTTCTGAGGTTATTGATATTTCTCCCCGCCATCTTGATTCCAGCTTGTGATTCATCCAGCCCAAATTTTGCATGATGTACTCTGCATAGAAGTTAAATAAACAGGATAGCAATAAACAGCCTTGATGCATTCCGTTCCCAGTTTTGACCCAGTCTGTTTTCCATGTCTGGTTCTAACTGTTGCTTCTTGACCTGCATACAGGTTTCTCAGAAGACAGGTAAGGTGGTCTGGTATTCCTATCTCTTTAAGAAGTTTCCACAGTTTGTTGTGATCCACACAGTCAAAGGCTTTAGTGTAGTCAGTGAAGCAGAACTAGATGTTTTTCTGGAATTCTCTTGCTTTTTCTGTGCTTCAACAGATGTTGGCAGTTTGATCTCTGGTTCTTCTGACTTTTCTAAATCCAGTTTGTACATCTGGAAGTTCTTGGCTCATGTATTGTTGAATTCTAGCTTGGAGGATTTTGAGCATGACCTTGCTAGCATGTGAAATGAGTGCATTGTGTGGTAGTTTGAACATTGTTTGGCATTGCCATTCTTTGTGATTGGAATGAAAACTGACCTTTTCTGGTCCTGTGGCCACTGCTGAGTTTTCCAAATTTGCTGGCATATTGAGTGCAGCACTTTAACAGCATCATCTTTGAGGATTTGAAATAGCTCAGCCGGAATTCCATCACCTCCACTAGCTTTGTTTGTAGTGACGCTTCCTAAGGCCCACTTGACTTTGCATTCCAAGATGTCTGGCTCTAGGTGTGTGATCACACCATGGTGGTTATCCAGGTCATTAATATCTTTTTTATATAGATCCTCAGTGTATTCTAGAGAAGGAAATGGCAATCCACTCCACTCTTCTTGCCTGAAGAATCCCATGGACAGAGGAGCATGGAAGGCTACAGTCCATGGGGTCACAAAGAGTCAGACACAACTGAGTGACTCACAACAACAACAACAAAATCTGTGTATTCTTGCCACCTCTTCTTAATATCTTCTGCTTCTGTTAGGTCCATACCATATCTGTCCTTTATTGTGCCCATCTTTGTATGAAATATTCCCTTGGTATCTTTAATTTTCCCAAAAAGATTGCTCATCTTTCCCATTCTATTGTTTTCCTCTATTTCTTTGAATTGATTGCTGAAGAAGGCTTTCTTATCTCCCCTTGCTATTCTTTGGAACTCTGCATTCAGATGGGTATATCTTTCCTTTTCTCCTTTGCCTCTTCTTTCTCTTCTTTTCTGATTTATTTGTAAGGGCTCCTTAGACAACCATTTTGCCTTTCTTTTTCTTGGGGATGGTTTTGATCACTGCCTCCTGTACACTGTTATGAACCTCTGTCCATAGTTGTTCAGGCACTCTGTCTATCAGATCTAATCCCTGAATCTATTTCTCACTTCTACTGTATAATTGTAAGGGATTTGATTTAGGTCATACCTGAGTTGCCTAGTGGTTTTGCCTACTTTCCTCAGTATAAGTCTGAATTTTGCAATAAGAAGTTCATGATGTGAGCCACAGTCAACTCTCAGTCTTGTTTTTGCTGACTATATAGAGCTTCTCCATCTTTGGCTGCAAAAAATATAATCAATCTGATTTCAGTATTGACCATTTGGTGATGGCCATGTGTAGAGTCATCTCTTGTGTTGTTGGAAGATGGTGTTTGCTATGACCCTCTCGGCAAAACTCTGTTAGAATCTGCCCTGCTTCATTCTGTACTCCAAGCCCAAACTTGCCTCTTATTTCGGGTATCTCTTGATTTCCTACTTTTGCATTCCAGTCCCCTATGATGAAAAGGACATCTTTTTTGGTGTTAGTTCTAGAAGGTCTTATAGGTCTTCATAGAACCATTCAACTTCAGCTTCTTCAGCATGACTGGTTTGCCTTGGAAACAAACCAAGATCATTCTGTCATTTTTGAGATTGCTCCCAAGTACTGTATTTTGGACTCTTTTGTTGACTATGAGGGCTACTCCATTTCTTCTAAGGTATTATTGCCCACAGTAGTAGATATAATGGTCGTCTGAATTACAGAGATGAGAAAGTCACAATCCCATTCTACAAGAAGCTCACAATCTATTAGGGACTAGAAATACAACCACATTGTTCCTGTATACCGAGATATTAGAAATAAGTATAAAGGACTGTGAGAGAACTGAGGAGAGGTCTATTTCTTATCATGAAGAGAAGGAAGGTTAGAGACATGGGCACTAGTCCTTTAAGGGTTAAGGGAGGAGTGGCGAACATCATCTTGAACTATGGGATCCAAAATGGTAGCCACCAGCCTCATGTGGCTATTTACATTAATTAAAATAAAATGAAAAACTTAGTTTATTAGTTGTGCCACATTTCAAGTCCTCAGAAACCAGCTATGGCTAGAGGCTACCACCCTGAACACTGCAGATACAGGATATTTCCATCACTGCAGAAAGAGGGGAAAAAGTGCATGTCAAAATGACACAGGAGCCAACCTGAAAGAGCTCCAATGGCTAGATCTAGAAAAACTTAAGCAAAAAAAAAAAAAAAAAAGATAAAATAAAACAATAGTAACTTTGTGGAGAAATCTTGCAGACACCAAGTGAGGAGAGTTAACATCATTAGTGATGGGTATCGCATGCCTTTGGTATGATAATGAGAAGGCACCACTCCTCTGTAGTATTATTTCCAATTCCCCAAATCCCAGTCTAGGCATGAAAACCCATCAGACAGACCCACAATAGAGGATATTCTATGAAGTATCTGACCAGTACTCCTTGAAAGTGTCAAGGTCACAAAGAATAATGAAAGACTGAGAAACTGTCAGAGACGGGTGGGACTAAGGGGGCATGATGACTAAATACAGTGTGATATCCTGGGTTGGATCCTGGGCTAGAAAGGAATCATAAATGGAAAAGCTGGTAAAATCCCAATAAAATTGAAGTGTGATAATAGTGTTGTATCAATACTAATTTCTTGGTTTTGATAAATGCACTAGGTTATATAAGATGTTAATATTGGGAGAGGCCAAGTGAAGGGTATACAGGAACTCTCTGTTCTACTATTGTGATAATAGTCTAAATAATAATAATAAGTCTAATAATAATAAGAAAGTCTAAAATTATTCAGATTAAAAATGTATGGAAAAATAAAGATAGCTTGGTGAAAGTGTGTGGTGTTAAGTGAGTGAAGTCGCTCAGTCGTGTCTGACTCTTTGCGACCCCATGGAGTGTAGCCTACCAAGCTCCTCTGTCCATGGGATTTTCCAGGCAATAGTACTAGAGTGGATTGCCATTTCCTTCTCCAGAAGATCTTCCCGACCGAGGGATCGAACCCAGGTCTCCTGCATTGTAGACAGACGCTTTACCATCTGAGCCACCAGGGAAGTTACGTCCCCCAAATTAAGGCCCAGTATTATGTGTTACCTTGACATCAGGTGAAACTGGTTGAGTCTTAAATGGCCTAACTGCAAGTTCCCCTCCCCACTCTGCTCCCACAGATAAGGTCTCATAACCAAACCACCCTCCTTATCCATTAAACAAGGTACACTTCCTGCTTCCTCCTGAGTTCCCAAGTGCAACTCCCGTGTGGTCCTTTGTGGTATGTGGTGTCCTTCCTTCCAGAACTGTGCGTGTATGTGATTAATAAGCTGTCTGCCCAGTATCAGTTGTCATATGTTCAGTCATCCCTGTAACCCAGGGTGGACTCCCTGCCTTACCAACGGGGCAAATAAGAGGAGATTATAACAAGATGTCTAACCTCTCACCCTGTATCCAGGTGTGCTGCAGGGTTCTGTCTCCTCAGAGCTGCCCTCTGGATTGGGGTTTATCTCCTCCTCTTGCTCAGGATTTGGGGACCTGGGCAGGGAAAGGACAATGGGATGATAATCAGAGATGAGGAGGAAGGATACAGTGATGAGGAGACAAAAGAAGAGAAGCCAGGGAAAGTCAAAGAAAGAGACAACATACTTCTAAGATTCCACCCAAGGCTGGGGTATGCCCCAGGAACTTTAGGACAAAAGTGACCACCTGGACTTGCAATGGGCATTGAGTTGAGTGTCACAAGTTTGGAACCTGCTTCCCATCCCACCATCCAGCTGTATGGCCTTGGACAAGTTCTCCAACTTCTCTGACTCTAGATATTCTTAACCATAAATGAGACTAGTAGTACTTGAGTGTCTAATACCTGGTGGCTTAGTGGTAAGGAATCCCTCTGCCAATGCAGGAGACTTGGGTTTGATCCCTATGTTAAGAAGGTCCCCTGGAAAAGGAAACGGCAACCCACTCCAGTATTCTTGCCTGGGAAATCCCATGGACAGAGGAGCCTGGCATACTGCAGTCCATGGGGTTGAAAGAGTTGGATACGACTTAGTGACTAAACAAACTGTATGAGAGTCAAATGTAATATTCTATGTAAGAGTGTATAAAAAGTGTGAAATCATATACATTTTATAGGAATAAGGATGGTAAGATATGGCTTCTGCTCTCAAGAAAGTTGTGACCCAGCAGGAAGTTGCAGTACATGCAGTGGTAACAGCGGTTCCCATGCTCATAGTTTCCATGGAGGAGATGTAAACAAAATGCTAGAGCGGGGACAATTCGACTGGAGAGTTGGAGAGATTCCATGGAAGAGGTATGATTTGCCCTTGGCCTTGAAACACAAGTCGTCAGAAAATATTACATGCAGTGATGGCGACGGGTTTGGAACACTAGTATTTAGTGCCTACACTTCATAGTTCTATGACTGTGGGCACATTTAAAGCATTCTCAGCCTTAGTTGCCTTGTCTTCAAAACGGGGATAATATCTACAGCTGTGATAGAATCAAATGGAGAATATAAGGGAAAGTGCTCCACAGTGTGCCCGTCATGTAGTGGCTACTCAATCAGTGTTGGCGGAGTCTGAAGCAGTAATTGTCTTAAGGCTGGGACCTGGTTTTGCTGGGCAGCAGTTGGATCAAGGAGTGCATAGGAACTTGACCAGCCCTTGGTGATTTACAAGGCACCAATGGCCTCAGTTTGAAAATGCTTCCCTGAGGCTGCTTTTTGTGTGTGAGCCTTGCAGCCTTCAGTCATATTGTAGACAGAGTGGGACATGGGGCAGGGCCTAGGCAGCTGGGTACCCAGTGACTGTAGCAGGAGGCTGCTGGGTAGCCCCTCCTCCTGGGTCATCTACTCCGGGGGCTGGGTAATGAGAGTGGCACTGTTTCTGTGGCCTGGCAGGCTTTGACAAGGATACCCCAGCTGGCTTGGGTGGCTTGCTACCTCAACATCTCCACCTGGACATGTAACAAACCTCTAAACTCGGTACATTCAAACCTGAGCTCTTGAACTCCACACCCACCAGCTCCACCTTCAGGCTATGGCATCTCCATTCTTCCAGTTGCTCAAGCCCAAATCTTGCAAGTTGCCTTGACTCCTCTCTTCTTCTCTCAGCTCCTATTCTGCCATCCAACTTCTCAGAAGATCCTATTGCCTCTACCTTTAGAATGCAGCCAGTATCAACCACTTGTTACCACCTCCACTACTGACCCTAGTTGGGGAATTCCGCTTTTCACCTGAATTACTGCCATAGCCTCTCTGGTCTCTCAGCTTCTGCTCCTGCCAGTCCCTCCCACCCCATACAGTCTGTCCCCAGTAGGGCATAATGCTAAAAGTTAGATCATTTCAGTCTTCACTTACAATTCTTCAAATGCCCCCATTTCTCTCAGAGTAAAGTTCAGGGTCCCTCAAATGTCCTACAAGACTGTTTGTGAGCCCAGGACCGGGCTTCTGTTTCCTCTCTGACTTCGTCTCCTCTTACCCTTCTTGCCCTCTGCTCCAGCCACTTGGGCCTCCCCCTGTTCCCTAGGGCCTTTCCTCTGGCTGGAAAGCGTTTCCTCCAGATAGCACTATGTTAACTCCCTCATTCCTTCAAATCTTTGCTCAAATGTCAACTTCTCAACAAAGCTTGTGACAATCCTATATTTAAAATAGGAACCGCACACCTCCCTGTCTTCACCCACCGTGCTCTGTCCCCGATACCCTGCAATACTCTTTTCACACTCATCACCCACCCTATCTCTTCATTTATTTCTTATTTTAAAAAATATTATCGAGGGAAGTTTTGCAGGGGTTACGTTTGCAGTCAGTCCGGTGTTTGCAAATATTGTGCGGGCTCGCGAGCGCGTCTCCGGGCTCCAGCCAGGACCCGAACCCGCGGCGGCTAATCGCTGCGCACTTGAGTTTGCATGAACTTCCCCGGCGCTGCAAAAGAGAAATTTTTTTTTTGAAAAAAAAAAAATATTATCTTTATTTATTCTTTTGGCTGTGCCATATAGCCTGTGAGATCTTAGTTCCTGGACCGGGGATTGGACCTGTGTCCCCTGCGGTGAAAGCACAGTGTCTTAACCACTGGACCACCAGGGAAGTCCCTACTCCTTGATTATGTCCACTTTTGCTTTTCTGTCTTCCTTGACTAGAAATATAAGCCAGAAGAAAGCAAGTGACTCTCTCAGTTGTGTTCACGAGGAATCCAGGTGCCCAGAACACTTCTTGGTTGCAGATAAGTATTCGTTTGCTCTTCTCACCCTCTGCCCCTCTCTGTTGCTGGATGGCACAGCAGAGAAGATCTGCTGACGGAGGAGCCCATTGGTGGTCTGGGTTGCAGCCCCCTGCTTCCTTTGAGGTAGGTTCCAGGAGTGAACTGACTTCCCCAAATTCTCAAGCTGAAGTTGAAGGCTCAGCTCAGTATGGACCTCAGGTGAGCTGATGCCAAATGAACCTTTCTCTTTTCTGAGGCCCCCAGGTTGAAAGAGAGCTGGTGGGAAAAGTGGTTGGAACAGCGGAAGGGCTCCTGGGTGGGTCGGTGGTTTAGGGACCCCTGCTTGCCCTGAGTTCATCACATCTGTAGGATGTGCCCAGGGTAGCTCTCTCTTTTCAAAGCCCAGCCCCCATCCATGCCCATTAGTTGCATGAGTCTCTGGGGGGCATCCCTGATGATTCAGTGGCTGAGCAGTGTGGGGGAGGATTTAAAACATCAGAGCTGAGCTTGTCCGAGGGTGGGTCTGGGCTCTGAATGGAGCAAAGAGGAAAGGCGGGAGAGCTCTGGGGCCCCTCAACCCCACTTCTAAGCCATGGATTTTCCATCTGTTCAAAGGGAACAGTAAAGCCTGCCTGTCTCCCTTTCAGCATCTGAGGATCAAGTGAAATAATGTATATGAAAATGTTCCAAAAAGAATAAAGAGCTTTGCCAGGATACAAAATTGTTTTATTCCAAATGATAAGTCAAGAGTGAGATTTCTAATAAGTCATTTGTGTGGGCTGTTATTTTAAGTTCTGTTTATTTATTTATTTTTTTTAATAAAAAACACTCCACATCGCCCTGTCCATGAAGGGTGGAAGTGTGCTGCACAGCTTCAGGCCATCACTAGTCTCTCTGCAACTCGGCCCTTCTCTTCTGAAGCAGCTTGCTCGCAGGTGGGACATGCTGTTTGGCAGAGCACCCTCCAGCTGGCATGACCCCTTGCATGGCTGTGATGGGGATCCACACCCCTTGGTCATGAGGTTGAAATCACTTGCCTCCAGAGCTTCACTGGCCCCACTAGGAGACAGAGGGACGTTGGGTCAATAACTTGATTTGTTCAGGATCTGAGTGGGCAGCAGTAGAAAAGAGGAAGGAAACTCATATTGGTAAGACTTCTCTTTAGGTCTTCATTACTTTGGACCATCATTACTTTAGGCCCCATGACTTACTTGTATCTCTCTAAGGTATGTTATTCTTATTTTAGAAAGGGGAAAACTGAGGTTCAGAGAAGTTAATAACCTGTTCCAGGCCACACAGCTTACTAGTAACTGGTGGAACCAGCACTGGAACTCAGATCTACCCAGTTTAAAAAGCCATGCCCTTTCCATGACATGACAGAGCAGTGGATGGGGCTCTAGCTTTAGCTCCTTGCCTTAGATGTATGCTCTTAGGCAAGTCTTTTAAACCTCTCCTGTCTGTTTTCTCAGCCACAGAAGGCAATGATGACTCTATCCCTCATTGGAAGTTGTGAGATTCAAGTGAAATAATATATGTGGAGTGATCTGAGTATTGCCGGTTGTTCCATGCAAGCGAGGAATTACTGTTACAGTTTAGAAGGTATTCTCTTCCTCCTGTGACTCCCTTGGTCAAGAACTTTCAGTGAGTTACTCATCCCTGACCCAAATGAAGACTCTGGCCTCCCAAGATCCATCTTTTGTGTTATCTGTTATTACTGTCCTCTCCAGCTAGCCTTGTTTTTGATCTTGTAAATGGCACATTCATTATCTGAAATGTCCTCCCTGCCACCTCTCTGCCAATCTGGCTCTTTCCCCACCTTTAAAATGTGTTTGCCTCCTCCAGGAAACTCTCCTTTGCAGCCTCACCTGGCCATGCCATGTGGATTCCAACATGCTGCTGGCTGCTGGGTGTAAGTGCTCTTCAGTCATTTCATAAGCTCAAGCACTTCTCTTCAAGGAGGTTTTGGAGTCTTGCAGGCAGAGATCATGGTTCTGTGTTCTTTGTCCTCACAGTGCCTTATGCAGGACTCAGGACCCACGAGTGCTACACTCAGAAAATGTTGACTGATGGACTGATCCAGGGCACTGGACCCATGCCTCTATTTTCTCTTGTTGTGACAGGTCATGGGAAGGTCTGGCAGCTCTTCCAGTCATCCTCCTGCAGCTCCCAGCTGTTTTCCGGGAGCGCTCACACCATGCTTGCCTGGAGCTGTCACCACCCCACTTCTGTCTGGCCAGACCACTCTGTTCTTGCAGGGCCAACCCCCAGCAGAGCTCCTTACCCAAGGACTCTGTCCAAGTCATCTGCCCTACTCTGCACTCCTTTCCAGGCCATATCTGAGCACTGGGTTATGTTTTGGCTTATCTTCCAAAAACCTTGAGTAGAGCAGCCGTGATCATCCATGGGCATGTAGTAGCTGCTTATTATACTTTACCAGGACTGAATATTGATCTCAAAGAAGAAGAGTTAGTTGAAATCTTCACACCTAGATTCCAGAGTTTCCCAGGTGCCTTTTATTATTCAGAATGAAGGCACAAGTATCCCAAAAGAGGGGCGGCAACAGAGAAAGTATGGCTCTGGTGTCAAACACGCCACTGGGTATGCTCTTAGAGCCTTGATTTCTTAATCAAGAAATATTGTGTATATTGTGGATGACAATAACCCAGACATTCCTAGGTTGTAGTAAGCATGGCTTTAAATTCCATCTTGAGTTCTCTCTTCAATGCCATTGTTCGGGGCTCTGCTTCAATGACCCCTTCTTAGAGAGAGTTTCCCTATACCCCAAAGAAAGCTCTGGTCTTGTCATAAACCATGGAACCCTGTTAATTACCTTCCTAGACCGTCTTCCATCTACAGCGATTTTATTTGTGTACATGCACAGATAGTGTCTGCTTCCCTGGTAGAACGTAAGCCCCATGAGGGCAGTGTCAGTCTCATTCACCATTGTGTCCCTAACTCATAGGTAAACGCCTGGCACTCAGTAGATGTTTAGTCAATTCTGGTTTCTTTTCTTTCCCTTTCTCAGTAAATAGCATGTTGTCGGTCTCCGAGTCAGGAAGATAAAGGCTCTTTTTAACCTCTAAGAAAGCTCCTGCGATGACAGGAAGGTCCAAACAGGCACATATCAAGAAGAGGCTCCTACACTATAAAACCCTTCCTGCAGAAAGAGGAGGATCAGTGGATGCTGGGGAGGGGCAGGTGCTGGTGACCTGTTCATCTGAAGCAGCAGAACAAATGCCCCACTTGCATCTAACGAATTGGTTTGGGGTTATCCTCTGCCTCAGCAGCTGGTCACTTGGGATCTCCAGGTCATAGGCCAAGTCTGGACTGTACCCACCTGGCAACAGGAGAGTGGCATTTCTAGGGACAGGAGCCTGGTCTTGCCCTCCCCCCCCCCCACCCCGCCCCGTGCCCACCTCTGTCTTCCCACTGCCTAGTGAGCGCCAGACTTCACCCTTCCTGGGTCTGTCTTGGTCACGGTCAGCACAGTGGGCCCAGAGGAAACCATGAAAGCTGTGACCGTTCTTGCCCAGTGTAGGCACAAGAAGTATGGATATGGGTGTGAGAATGAGTGTGGGAGAGAGTGTTCATTAAAAATTTTTTTTGAGACAAAGAAAGTGGGAGAAGACAGAACAGAAAGGTGAGGGAAAGGCAAAGCCACAGGGAGGACAAAGGTGGAAGGCAAGGAAGGAAGAGAGAAATGTGGGCACAGAGGACTTTTTGTTTTTATTAGATCTGAGGAGGGTTTGAACTGGTAGAGAGGGAGAGTTTGAAAAGACAGAAACACAGGCAAAAAAAAAGACTACTAACTAGAGCAGAGTCCAGGCTGATCCCAACCCCAATTTGTCCAGGATGAAGGGGTGTCCTGGGCTGTGGGAAGAAGCAAACAGGGACTTCTTCCAGGATGTCCAGCAGGGCTGGCCAGGCAGTGGCCAAGAGTGGCTTTGTTGCAGGCTAAGAACAGGTTACTAAGAGCCCAACAGGATGTGAACCCAGACCACACCCCGTGTCAGCTCCACCCCAACAAACGCGCATTCTCCACACTGGAGGTGTGCGGTTGGAAGTGACCTGACCATGCTCATTTTCCTCATATGAGTTGGTTGGTGGGTTGGATGATGTGTGAGGGGCTCTGTAGCCCACTGAGCACTGTGAGACAATGGTATAGTTGCTTCTGCTGGGTTGAGTGGCCTGGCTGAGGTCTGCTGGCAAGAGAAAGCATCAGGGACTCCAGGGGAAAATCTTCAGGCAGAGCTGCTCTGGCTGTCAGTGGAAGCCTCTTCCTGTCCTGCTGTGGAGGACAGGGCTTTGGGACAGCGATCCACACGTGAGTGTAAATGGACCAGCGAGTGGGCACGTACAGGCTTGTCTTCCTCAGGAAACCCTGCCGCCTCCGTGCGGTCTGGGCTAGCCCAGCGCTGGCACAGCAGCGTCCATCTGTGCTGCGTGATTTCATCACAGCACCATGTGGCAGGGGCTTGAAGTGACAGCAGCAGGAAATGAGGTGGGGAGGGGGCTGGGGAACTGATCAGGTTTCTCAATTACTCCTTTACACTAACCAGTTCGGGCTTAGTGAGCACCTGGGCTCTTTAGTTTGGGTGGGGGAGGGGGTCCCAAGAGAGATGCTATTGGCCTTCCTTCAATTTGGGCAGGTGGGGACCTCAGCGATGTATGTGCAGATAGGAACCAGATGTAACTTTATTTTCCAAGCTGGTGGTACAGGTCATGCCAAATGCATGAGGTTTTAAAAGGAAGCAAAGAGAAAACAAATAAGACGCATGGGTCTGTGGTAGTGTTCATGTGTGTCGTATGTTGGAGGAGGTGACTGAAATCCCCAATCAATAAGGTAACTGAGTTATTTCCGTCAAGTGTTTAAGGCTATTACTTTGAGTGGACACAGGGCCGTTGGTTGTGTTTGCTGTAATCAGCTGTGGACTCATTGGGCATATTGATCATCCAGCACTATCTGGTGTTCTTAAAACATCGGCGAAACTCTCCCCCTCCACCTCTCCTCCACCCTTCTCTCCCTCCCAAGGCTTCTTAAAAGCAAAAGCACGCTTCTCTCTGCTGGCTGGGCTGCAAGTTTTCCACTCCACATCATCATCATTTGTTCTAAAAGCAAAATGCAATTTTCTGAGAGTCTTTACACTTCTGTGCACACACACATACACATGCACACACAGCCTCTGTACTCAACAATGTGCTTTTTAGTCTAGAAAAGTAGCAGAGACAACAGGTCCACTATAGTCCTGCAATATCCCAGGGCAGGGGAACCATTCCCAGTGCAGCCACAGACATTGTCCCCATTGAGGCGCCTCTCCAGCTCTGGGCGGCTCACAATCCCAACCTTTGTGACCACCAGAGAATCGTGGCCTGTACCCGTCCCCTTGGACTCCACCCTGCTGGCCTCCAAAGGTCACTGACAGTGATGTCACGGAAAAGCATGTGGCCAAGAGAGTCTGTCTTCGGAAGGAGTGCTGGAAACTGTTGGGCGATCCCTATCTGCCCAACCCCCAGCCCCGGGCCCTGGAGAACTTCTGCAGCTTGGAGGCAGTGCCCCAGGGACACACTCCCGGAGTGGCTGGAGTGAGATAGTCCACTGAGGGGCCTGCTGCTCTGCCATCTTCTCCACTCCCCGCGTATGCCCGCTCAGGTCTGTGGAATGGAGGACCGAGCAAGCTGGACCCCAGTGCCCTCTCCTGGGACCTTCAGCCTCTTAGCTGCGTTGTTAGCTCTCTTCTTGCACAGCTGGCTTGGGCACCACTGCTTTGTGTTTGTTGCCTTTTTTATTCTCTTTCCCTTGTATCACCAGCAGGACGGACATACACAGATTCACCTGCACACACACACACACACACACACACACACTCTGATCACCCTGTAAGCCCACTCTGTGTCAGCCTCTTCTAACCCAGTCCAGAGAGTGCACTTCTGGGGGCGCTCCACACAGCTTCAGGTTAACTGGAGTTGTGCACATCTCCCTGAAAGTCTGGGAACACAGGACTTTCGAGTGCTCTGGGGGAATTTTAGAGAGGACCCCCAAAGAAAACAGCAAAACGTATATTGAAATTGCATTTACTGGGCTCTGTGTGTCCTAAGTATCTCACATACATCATTTTCTATGACCTTCTTAGCCATGCCAGGAAGGAGGTACCTCTGTTGTATTTTAGTGCTGAAGAGGCTGGGACACTGGGGTGACCTCCTATGATAGCCTGTGTCCCAATTTGCGACATTTTCCCTAAACTCCATCACCCTGTGTTCCCAGAACACTTTGCACATCTAACTTTTGCATTCTAAGCATGACCAGAGCTGCATTTTAGAACAGTCACTGAATTGGTGGCATAGAGATGGGTTGGATGAGAGACGAAAGCCTCAGAGAAGATTAGGAGTCGCTTTAACCATTCTAGAGAGAAACTAAGGTGGTGATGCAAAGAAGGATTCTGGCTGGTCTTGGGGACAGGGTCTGGGGGTCAAGACCGCCAGATGTGCAGCTGAGTTTGATGCCAGGGTCTAATTAGGGGAGGTCAGCAGCAAGGTCGGAGAAGGCAATGGCAACCCATTCCAGTACTCTTGCTTGGAAAATCCCATGGACGGAGGAGCCTGTTAGGCTGCAGTCCACAGAGTCGCTAAGAGTAGACTTCACTTTCAATTTTCACTTTCATGCATTGGAGAAGGAAATGGCAACCCACTCCAGTGTTCTTGCCTGGAGAATCCCAGGGGCGGGGGAGCCTGGTGGGCTGCCATCTATGGGGTCGCACAGAGTTGGACACGACTGAAGCGACTTAGCAGCAGCAGCAGCAGCAAGGTATGATTAAGGAAAGTTTTGCCTCCCAGCAGGGGATTTCCCTAAAAGACCTTTAGAAGACCCTTTCAACCCTTTAACCGATTCGGTTATGCTGCAGGCATTCTTCGGGTTGCTCAGAAGGCAGAAGCTCTAAAATTAGAAAGCCTTATTATTACTGATTAAATTTCTTTCCACCTACAGAATTTTCTGAAAGTAATAAGAAGAGGAAGCCTGAGTCTGTGCTGAAGGGTTCAGGGAGCAGAGATGTATTGAGAGGTGATGAGAGAAGAGGGATGGCGGGGAGAAGGTGAGGCCAGGCAGGTAAGGAGGGGGTGAAGCTAAAAGACATCCCTGAGTGAACACACTGATGGCTGAAGGGAGCTTCCGTTGTGTATCAGTGTTCAGGGGAGGTGCACACAGGGAAATAAAACATTAGGGTTTCTACTGAGGCCACCGCCTTGCTGCAGGAGGACAGAGGCCGAGGGAGTCAGGGCTCTGAGCTCGTCTCTGCTTCAGGGTGAGGCATAAGTGTCCCCCTGCCCTGACAGGCATGCAGTTTCGACCCCCTTTATTCTTCTGCCTCCTGACACATGTCATGCTCATAAAAATTCTGAGGAGGGCACCCATGGTGATCAGGCATCTATAAAGTCATATGCAGAGATGACTTCGAAGGAAAGAAATGGAAAATACTATATTTGTACATTTAATTATTTATTTTTGTCATTTTTTTCCCAGCTGGAGCAAATGAAACAACAGCGAATGAGATCAACATGCCAGTTCACGGCCCATAAGGGGATCACTCAAGCCCAGTTCTGTTCCTGCTGAGGAACTTCTAAGTACAGAACAGTAAGAATGTTGATGGGAGTTGGAAAACAGAAAAAAAGTATAGTGTGGTTTCTATAATGTCCTTGAATATCTGAATCACTTAATAAATGAATCTTTTTGTTTATATTAAAAAATAAAAAGATGGTTCCCTCAACTGAATCAGCATCAGGTCCTGCAAACATGGATCTCTGCCTTAGAATAATTTAGAATGCTGTTAATGCCTCAAGGAAATGGCACCCCACTCCAGTACTTTTGCCTGGAAAATTCCATGGACGGAGGAGCCTGGTGGGCTACAGTCCATGGGGTCGCAAAGAGTCGGACACAACTGAGCGACTTCAATGTCAATGTCAATGTCAATGACATGAACAGTCCGAGTCCATGTATTTCCTGTATTTTCTCCTGTATAACTTGGTTCATTGCCCTGAGTGCTCTCCTCCGTCATCCCTCAAGAAGTATTCTTATCAGCTTGGAAGACATCAGGACTTCAAAGTCAGCCTAGAAAGCTGGCTCTTCTCATAGCTGGCTTGGGCTACTGACCTCTTAAATGGAATTATCCTAAATTGCCCTTGACTCATAGGTAAAAAGTGATGGGATACCAGCATTTTCACACAATTTGACATAACAAGTCCTCTGAGTTTCTTCTCCACAATGGAGATGATGAAGGAATTGTTGTTTAGTGAGTGTAGGGTTTCAATTTTACAAAATGAGAAGAGTTCCAGAGATTAGTTGCCTGACAATGTGAATGTACTGTTTTTTTTTTTTTAATTTTATTTAACTTTGCAATATTGTATTGGTTTTGCCATATATCAAAATGAATCTGCCACAGGTATACATGTGTTCCCCATCCTGAACCCTCCTCCCTCCTCATACCATCCCTCTGGGTCGTCCCAGTGCACCAGCCCCAAGCATCCAGTATTGTACATCAAACCTGGACTGGCGACTCGTTTCATATATGATATTATACATGTTTCAATGCCATTCTCCCAAATCATCCCACCCTCTCCCTCTCCCACAGAGTCCAAAAGACTGTTCTATACATCAGTGTCTCTTTTGCTGTCTCATATACAGGGTTATTGTTACCATCTTTCTAAATTCCTGTTAGACAAACTTCAACAGAGTAAGTTTTAAAGATCTTATTGGCTTTATTCAGTGATTCATGAATCAGGCAGCATCCAGTTTAGCAGACAGAAAGGAGCTCTGAGCTGCTGTACAAAAAGTGAAAGACTTTATAGGTGGAAAGGGACAGGAGTGAGAAAGTTATATTAGGCAGAAAGCAGACTGATTATGGTGAGGTTACTTTCCCTACAGGGGGTGGCAGGATTTCATAAGGCAGATTACCTACTTAATGCTAATCAGGTTGGATGGGTTAAGATTCCATTTCTGGGAGAGTGGGAACTGTAACCGAATAAAGTCTGGGTTTGGTGGACACGAGGCTTAGCATTAGCAACTTCATTTAAGGCCTGTTGTCTTGTTTTTAACACTGCACAACACGGCCAGGCTGTACACTTGAAGTGGTGTATTTTGTTAATGTGTATTTTACTGCCAAAAAAAAAAAAAAAAATCCAGAAACTTCCCACTATCTATCTATTTTACATACGATGACCTGTGCTCTGTAACAACCTAGAGGGATGGGTGGGGTGGGGGTGGGGGTGGGGAGTGGGAGGGAGGTTCAAGAGGGAGGGGACATATGTATACTTATGACTGATTTATGTTGTATGGCAGAAACCAACTCAACATTGTAAAGCAATTATCTTTCAATTAAAAATAAATAAAAAAAAAACAGATAATAAAGTCTGCCTCACCTGATGGTGGTGAAGATGGACCAAGATGATGTGTATAAAGTGCTTTCCTGGCACAGAGTATACACTCAGCTCGATAAATGTTAGCTTTTATTAGTACTAACAGTTTGTCATTCCCAAGATTGGCATTCTCTTTTCCTAGGCTAAAATCAAGTTGTCCCTGTAGTAGTTTGGGAAGGAAAAAGCTATAGGGAATCATTACCTAAGAGAATCACCAAAATATTCATTATCAACATAAGGGTTTCCCTTAAGCTAGAATCTGCATCTCTTTATAATAGTAGCAGCTAACACTCATTTTAAGCTGAATGAGCCCATTTTAGCCACACAAAACTCTAGGGAATGGATATAATTATTTTCATCACTTGTGTGAAGTCACACAGCTAGTAAACGACAGTCCAGATAAGGGTGTCTCTAATTTTTTTTTCTTATTTAAAAAATTTTTTTGGAGTATGGTTCATTTGGCATTTTTTTTTTCTTATTTAAAATTTTTTTTGGAGTATAGTTCATTTGGCAGGCTTCCCAGATAGTTCAGATGGTAAAGAATTTGCCTGCAGTGCGAGAGACCCAGGTTTGATCCTTGGTTCGGGAAGATCCCCTGAAGAAGAAAATGCCAACCCACTCCAGTATTCTTGCCTAGAGAATTCCGTGGACAGAGGAGCCTGGTGGCTTATAGCTCATGAGGTCGAAAAGAGTCAGACATGACTGAGCAACTAACACATACACACACATAGTTGATTTATAATGTTGTTAATTCCTGTTACACAGTAAAGTGATTCAGTTATATATATATATTTAATATTTTTCCCATTATGGTTTATCATAGGATATGTTTTTAATTGGAGGATAATCGCTTCCCAACATTGTGACCACTAAATCACATGGGCTACACCCAGCCTGCCACTGCTTTAGAGTCTTCAGCTTAGAGCCACTTTTCACAATTGGTCCCTCTTTATCTGTGGCTGGCTAAAATCATTAGGCCTTATTCTCCCGCAATGCCAAATTTGCAAGACGTTTGTATTTCAGATGTAAGAAGGGCACAGCTGGAGGGGTGCTCATACTGGGAGGAGCCTAAAGGTGCTCCCTAGGTGGCTCATTACTCATAAGACTGCTCTATTCAATATGCCTTCCCCCAGAAGTCCTATTTGTTTAGTTTTGCACATTCTTCACCCACTAATATACATGCAGAGAAATAAACACTCGGGCAATATAGAACACCTGAAAATGAAGAGTGAACGTGTTCCTCCCCCTCCCTCACTTATGCCTACACTTAATTATTTGTGTCTAGTTCTTCTCGTGACTATTTCCAAACTTTAAATGTTTTTAATGTCTTTTTCTTGTTTTCTTTTTCAACTTGAAATGATATTTACTTATTTTTCACTATGATAGAGGAAAAACACAACTCATTTGTAGTAACTGTATCTCTCTTCCAAATTTTGCTTTTTTGTTGTTCTTATGTAATTTGAAATAATTTAAGTTTATGTTTTTAAAAGATTATGATTCAGTATATCTCAATTTCAGACCAACTTCAGTGCCCGCCACATTCTAACTTCTGTGTTTTATCACTTTTACATTGCTGACATGAAATATTTACATTGTTCTGTAACTACCATTAGGGCCTCTGTGTTATGTTTATATGTTGATTTCATAAATTAAAATCAACTAATATTTCCATGGTAATTTGCATGGGTGCTCAGTTGTGTCTGACTCTTTGTGACTCCATGGACTGTGTAGCCCACCAGGCTCCACATTCCATGGAATTTTTCAGGCAGGAATACTGGATCGAGTTGCCATTTCCTTCTCCAGGGGATCTTCCCAACCCACAGACAGAACCTCATCTCTTACATCTCCTGCATTGGCAGGCAGATTCTTTACCACTAAGCCACCTGGGAAGCTCATTCCATGATGATTATGTAATTATTATTTTCTTCAGAATCAGGTATTTGTGATTGGATCCCTAGAAAAGATACAGTTCTATCTATTGTTGAAGTAATTGAACAAAGAGGCATTTGACTGAGGTGACCCTAATGCTTTGGCAGCCTACTAAACAAACCAAGATTAAGCTAGAGTCAACCCCTGTAAGTGTGCTTGTATCTGAGAAAGTGAAAGTCAAGGACAATAATCACAGTTAACTAGGCTTTCCCAAATAAGTCAACCATTCAAGCCTTAGCCAGTTAAATCATTTCCTTGCTTCTGTGTCTGCCCTATAAAAGCCTTTCCCATAGTTCCTGTCGGCCCTGCACCCCGGACCATTCTCAGTTTATCTCTGCCTGATTCAAATTTATATTTGCTCAAATAAACTCTTCAAAAATTTACCGTGCCTCAGTTCATCTTTTTAACACTGTGTTATTGAAACTCCTCCATTCAAAAGTGACTGATCCCAGAATCAGTCAGATGCGTTCTGTTTTCATACATTCTTTTTTAAAAAGTTAATTTTTTATTTAAGGACCCACCTGTGATGCATGAGATCGGGGTTCGATCCCTGGGTCGGGAAGATCCCTAGAGAAGGGAGTGGCTACCCACTCCAGTATTCTTTCCTGGAGAATCTCGTAGACAGAGGAGCCTGGTGTGCTCCAGTCCATGGAATCACAGAGAGTCGGGCACCAACTGAGCAATTAAGCACACATACATATGTGGGTGTGCCAGGCCTTAGTTGCAGCATGTGGGATCTTTTTTAGTGGTGGTATGTAAGCACTGCGTTGCTGCTTGTGAGGTCTAGTTCCCCAATCAGGGATCAAACCCAGCCTCCCTGCACTGGGAGCCCAGAGTCCCCGTCACTGGGCCACCAGAGAAGTTCCTGTTTTCATACGTTCTATCCGTGCTCAGAATCATAACATCTTCATTTTTGTATATTTGGATTGTGACTTTCTCAGACAGCTCTTTTTGCTAATTTTATTTTTTCTAGCATTTCTAATTACATTTCTTATTGTTCAGTGATATTCTCTTACCTTCTCAATAAGATCATCCAGCTTCTAATGCCAATGACTTGTTACAGGACATTTCTTTGATTCTTTAAGGTATTTCCAAAGCTCTGTCCTTCTTTTCTAATGTGCTTCATTACTTTCTAGATCCTCTGAAGAACTGTCAGTCTAGGGTTTCATTTCATTTCCGATTTTATGTCCACTCTCTCTGGGTCCCACGTTCACCACTCTTAGATGTCCGTTCTGCTTGGCTGAAGTATGCTTTCAAATGATTGTTACAGAAAGCTGCATGGGATGCCAGCTTTCTGAGTTTCTGTTTGTCCCACCACCGCCACCCCAGTCCCTAATTTGTTTGGCTAGAGTTCTAGGTTTAAGATGATTTTTCTCTCTGCTTTAACCTCTAGTACACAATTTTAGTGATGACAAGCTGTTACGTGTTGTTCTATAGATAACCGATTTTATTTTTTCCTAACCTATTAGGATCTTTTTTGTCCTTGGAATTTCTAAATTTTGACTGGGACATATCTGGGCGGTGGATCTAGTTTGTGGTTTTTGAAAGTTTCAGGCATTGGTCCTCTTTTCTTTCTTTTACTATTTTTTCCGTTCTATTTCCTCTGTATTCATTTTCTGGAGTGCTCACCAAATGGATGGTTTTCTTACTGGACTGAGTGACAAAGTCCCTTGATTTTTCTCTGATATCTTCCATCTCTGTCTTTTTAAATCTATGGCCTACAGGATTTCTTTGAATTTGTCTTCCACCTACTCTATTGACCTTTTCTCTTTAGCAATTGTCTTTAATTTCCAATAACTATCTCTTGCTCTGTGAAGGTTTTATTTTTATAGGAACTGTTTTTGCTTTATGAATAATATCTTCCTGAGTCTCTCTAAACACACTAGCTAGAATTGTTTTACAAGTTTCTATTTTGTTTCCTCTGGGGTTTTTAATTTATCAAGATTCTTTTGTGATACTGGTTTTTTCAAATATCTAGTGATCCTTGGAAGTCTACTCATATTTTTTGAATGAAAGAATACATTTAATTTCTGAAGCCAGTATGAATTTCCTTGGTGAATGTAGGATCCTGTTTTCTTATCAGGGCTCTTTCTTAAACAGAGAACAATTAAGGCCAGAGACCAAGTGCTGCCCTCATGTTAGTTGTCACCTTAGGGATTAGTGAAGTCGCTCAGTCGTGTCGGACTCTTTGAGACCCCATGGACTGTAGCCTACCAGGCTCCTCTGTCCATGGGATTCTCCAGGCAAGAGTGCTGGAGTGGATTGCCGTTTCCTTCTCCAGGGGATCTTCCTGACTCAGGAATCGAACCCAGGTCTCCTGCATTGCAAGCAGACGCTTTACCGTCTGAGCCACCAGGGAAGGGATTATATATCATCATATACATAATGAGATAAGTCAATATAAGTTTTTTATAATATTTGATGAGAATAACAGGGTGAAGGAGCATAGCTGGCAGATCTAATTTAGGTTGGAAAAGTTTTAGGGAAGGCTTTTTTGAGGAGGTAACATCCATACTGGGCTCTGAAATGTGAATTGGAGTTTTAGCCAGGCAGAGTGGATATAAGAGCCTTCCAAGCAGAGGAAACAGCATGTTTAAAGGCCCTGGGAACAGGAACAGATATGGCATATTTTAAGCATTGAAAGGAGAGCTGTATATCTATGACACACACAGCGATCAATGGCAGGAATCCATTATTTAAGGGTAAAGAAGTAGCCAGAGGCTTGGTCATGGGACCTTGAAGATCAAGTTATAGTGGGAGGTTATTTTTCAGTGCAATGATAAATCACTGAATGAGTTTAGGCATGGTAGTAATATGATCAGACTCGTGTTAAAAACATCCTGGCTGTTGTGTGGCTAATGGAATAGAGGGGCTATCAGTGGAAACAGGGGAAGAATAAGGACATTTTTGTAGTGGTCCAGGCAGAAGGAGATGGAGACCACCATGGGTACTTTAGAGATGAGGAGGAAAAACTGACAGGGTTAGATGGTGAAAGAGCAATCAGGAGCAAGGAGGGAAGCAGTCGTGGATGACTGGTGGACTTCTGGCATTAGCAAAGTGGTACATAGAGATGCTGTGTGGGAAGGAAGACCCTGGGAGAGAGGCACATTTGGAGAGAAGATCATGAGTTTAGTTGGGTTATGTCAGGTGTGAGATGGTTGTGAGATATCCAAGTGTAGATGTCCAGTAGGCTTCTGAATACTTGAATCTGGAGAAAACGGTACCATGGAGGCCCAAAGAGCATGCTTCAAGAAGGGAAGAGAAAGGTCCGCACATAGAGTGCTTTCGTGCTCACCAAGAAACAGCTGAGACATGCTAGTTCAAGCTTGAAACAGAGATTTTTGATGACCTTAGAAAGAGTGATCTTGTTAGAGGGGTGGCCAGACTCATGTGGATTGAGAAGCAAGTGAAGGAGAGCAGACAGACAAGGGTAGGAGTGAAGGAGGGATGCTTAGACAACCCCTTGGAGGAGACTGGCTGTGATGGGTAAGAGAGGACAACAGCTAAAGGGATGCAGTGTAATACGTGTTTCCGCATCAGTAGACTGTGAACTCTAGAAGGGCAGGGGCAGTTTCTTCTTATACTTCTTTCTCTCCTCTCTCCCAATAGTGGAACATGGTAGTTATCAAACCAAGTCTATCAAATCTACTAGAATATACAAAGACTTTATAAGAAGAACCACTCTGAAACAACCTGTGTCCATCAACAGATGAATGAAGAAGATGTGGTACATACATACAATGGAATACTACTCAGCCATAAAAAAGAAACAACATTTTGCCATTTGCAGCAACACGGATGGACTCGGAGGGCACTATGTTGATGAAATGTCAGACAGAGAAAGGTAAATACTTTATGATATTGCTTATATGGGCAACCTAAAAAATACAATGAACTAGTGAATATAACAGAAGCAGACTCACAGATAAAGAGAACAAATGAGTGGTTACCAGTGGGCAGGGGAGGAAGAATACATGGGTAGGGGAGTGAGAGGCACAAGTTGGGTATAAGATAGGCTTAAGGATGTATTGTACAACACGGGGAATATAGCCACTATTTTATAGTAATTGTAAATGGAAAGTAACCTTTTAAAATTGAATAAAAATTTAAAAAGTAAAAAAGAGAGCCATTCTACTGTTTCATGGAAGGCAGAACTGGCTCAGTGCTTAGCCCCCAGTACTGTTGCTGAGACTGACCCCAGGTCCACGTAAAGCAGACCGTTGATAGCTATGACTTGTGTAAATTGTCTTTGTCAGCCTGGTCTCTTGGGGATTAAGCTGCTGAAGCTTCTATTAATACTTGGAAAAGATGAAAAAAATCTGGCGGGCCTGCTGGGTAACCCCAGGCACTGGATTTGGAGTTGAATGGTCCTCTCAGGATAAGAACAGGGCCCCGTCATTGGTACTGAGTGCCTGCTACATGACGGTTACTGTGCCCTGTGTTCTCATAAGTCCTCTCATCATTTCATGACTCTCTCATTCTAACAACTATCCTTTACCTTTCATGGATAAGAACAGGAAGACTCAGACAGAGTAAGTGTATTTTCTAAGATCATACAGCAGATTTAGGATTTGAACCTAGGTCTTCTGATTTCGTAAGACACACACCTTATAAAGGCATATGGAAAATCAGCAGGATAGAAAAGGAATGAGATGGGTTTTAATCGTCCATGAATCTTGCTGGTGTATCTTTTAGTTGACTTTCGAGAGACATGAAAAACAGATGGTAATTAAATAATCATGGATGGGGGGAGAGTGGAAGAGAGAAGGGGGAGGGGCAACTGAAGAGATTGATTCATTAATGGGATGAGATAGTCTAATGTAATTCAGGTGAGGGGACCCTGAGAGGCTGTGCCAAGGGGATGCTCATAAAATGTTGCTTTTTGTCTCCAACCTTGTGGCTTTTTTAGGAAGGTAAGGCTTTCAGGCTCCTTTTGTTTATTTGTTCTGTTGTTTCTTAGCTATTTGCCTTATGAAATCAAATGTAAGGAGGAAAGAGGCTGTGATTTGTTACATACCAATGGCAAAAGCAAGCAATTCTGAAGACTGGAGAATATTTTTGTTCAAAATGTTAAATATTTTAATTATTTTTCTCATTGTAGATATAATAGGTAATAGGCAAGGTTAATAGGTTTGTGGAAGAAAATAGAAGTCATCTCAAAATTCCATGATCCAAAGCTAATCATTGTTCAAATTCTGCTCTATTTCAGGCTAAAGAATATTTTTGTAAAAATCCAAAGCTCTTTTAAATTCATATAAAATCTTTAAAGAAACCAGTAGGCAGTTCCTTCTTTTTCCTGCAGGCACATTTGATCTTATACTACTGCAGGACAGGAAGCCTAGTTTTTCTTAAAAATTCATAGAAAAGAATGTTCTTAGCCAGCCATGCTACTGGGGCCCTGGTACCATTCCTGTGGACCCCACATTCTACATCCCAGTAGCCAGGGAGCTCTTTCAGGTTCCCAATCTAAATCTCTCCTCTTTCTCCTACCCATCTCCTTTAGTCCTGGCGACAATACAAACATCTATGTAAACACAAAAATAGCAACACTCAGTTTACCATTGAGGCGGCTAATATTTCAGCCATAAGATGAGATAAAATCAAGAAGGGACTAAGCTCTCTTCACCATCGTGACTGTCTCAGGATCTCAGTTATAAGTGAGGAACTAGCAAGAGGTAAGGAGAAAGCAAAGGTTAAATCGCAGACATTTAGGGACCACCGGAAGAGGAAGCTCATTTAATAACGAGATCATAAAAGTGTCCGTGAGCAGATGTTCTTCTCTTTGAGAAAACCCAACGATCTCACAGCTGGCTAGTGCCAAGCTGGGCCCAGAACCCGAGATATCAGACTCCCTGGCGGAAGCTAGTGCGGATAAAGTATCCTGTCCAGTGCCTGCAGCATAGACGACTCATTAGGCATGAATCTCCTTCCTTGCCCATCTAATATGCTCTCCATCGCGCTGGCAGCCTTCCATGCTGTGCAGAGTCCTGATGGACAGGGTAATTAAGTTTGATGATTTGGACTTCAGCATTGCAATTGACCTATTAACAGTGTACAAGCTTTCTAGCCCCCCAAGTTGCTAGGACTCATGGAGACTCATGGAGAACATCAACAACCAAGAGGTCATGCCAAACAGAGTTATAAGAAAACTTCTTAAAGCCATCTGTTGGTGAATTAAAAACAACCCAAAACAAAAAACTCATGTTTCTATTTTTTGGTAAAAATCACCAAAAGTCTGATTTTATTTGCACTTATGCATGTATTTATATCTTTTTAAAAAATGTTGGGGCTACCAGCTTAAGTACATGGGGAGATCCTAAACTGCAATATGAGCAGAAAATCTGGAGATGCTCAAGATACTCTTCAGCTAGCAGGGCCCAGACAGGAAAAGCTGCCTGAGAGGCAGGAACCCCAACACAGTTTGTTCCTTCCCTTTGGTGCCTACTCTGTGTCTGTCTACATTTGCATTTACCTCCACCCCCATACTGTGTGCATCCCCCCGCACCCTGGTTCGCAACTGCAGGCTCCCTATTCTTATCAAAAGCTATTCCACTTCTCCAGATCATGTAATGCCCGTTACCATAGCACCCAGTACCTCACATTATTAAAACAATCTCTTTATTAGTAAGCCTGCTCCTCCCTGGAAGCCGGGCACCTTGGAGCCCATTTGACAAGATGATGGACCTGTGTCTCAGGAGGCTTAAGGGTTTGTCAGGGGGCAGGACAGAGGGGCCCAGAGAGCTCAGACCTCACGCCCTTCTCTTGGCTTGTACTCTGCTGTCTAGAGATGCTCCCAGCCAAGTCTCATTTCATTGCCTTTTCCTTTTCATCATGCACTTATAATAATTATACATGTTATCACATGTCACATTTTACAAAAGGCTTTCAAACACATCCCTTCTTTCAATCTTCACAATATCTCTGTGAGCTAAGAATTTTGTGTTCATTTTTAAAGGCTGTGCGTGGATGCTCAGTTGCTAAATCATGTCTGACTCTTTGCCACCCGGTGGACTGTAGCCTGCCAGGCTCCTCTGTCCATGGGATTTCCCAGGCAAGAATACAGGAGTGGGTTGCCATTTCCTTCTCCAGGGGATCTTCCCAACCCAGGGACTGAACCCACATCTCCTGCATTGGCAGGCAGATTCTTTACCACTGAGCCACCTGGGAAGTCTTTTGAAGGCTGAGGGTACTGGAAACTGACATTTCAGGGCAGTCTGACTGATGCAGTTTGTACAGACTCTCAGGGGAAAGCGAGGACTCAAAACCTGATTCTTTGCTGTCTCTACAACGACTTCTCTTCTAGGGGATCAGCAGATAGACAAATATTCTAAGCCTTTTTGCAGAAAGGATGCTTAGCAATTATTTGTTGATTTTTTGACTAATGTGTTTGCTTTTGATTCAAATGTGATGTTACTGACCCACCATCAGTAACATCCCCTTTAGCTTCCTCTCCTTTCCTTTCCTCTCCTCCTCTCCCTTCCCTTCATTCCTTCCTTTCCCCTCCCATCTTTATCCCTTTCCCTTCCTTTTTTTGGCACATTCTATTAACAAGGCACTGGTGAAAGTGTTGGGGAAGGACAAACAGTGTCCTTCATCTCCTTATTCTTAGACAGTGAAGAGGAGATGCGAAGTGTTGTCATCCAGCATAGCTTGTAATAAATGCCATTCATCCATTCACCAGCTATTTTTTGACTACCAACTTTGTCCTAGAGTTCACTGGTGAGAAAACAAAAACAGTCTTATGGACTCTGTTGGAGAGGGAGAGGGTGGGAAGATTTGGGCGAATGGCATTGAAACATGTATAATATCATGTATGAAACGAGTTGCCAGTCCAGGTTCGATGCACGATACTGGATGCTTGGGGCTTGTGCACTGGGATGACCCAGATGGTATGGGGAGGGAGGAGGGAGGAGGGTTCAGGATGGGGAACACATGTATACCTGTGGCGATTCATTTTGATATTTGGCAAAACCAATACAATATTGTAAAGTTTAAAAATAAAATAAAATATAAAAAAAAACAGATGTGGGCCTTGCCTTCTTGGAGCTTCTGTCTGTGAAGAGAGCAGGTGTTAAACAAACATTTATGCAATTATTTAATGATAATCATGATATGTGCTGGAGAGGAAGACTGGGTGCACAATAAGAGCATAGAAATGAGGCTCTGACTTGGCTGGGTGGAAGAACTGGGGGTTGCCACATGGGAAACTTCCTCAGGAAAAGAATTCGACCCAAAGAGGTGGGATGTTATGTCTTGCCCCTGCCCCATCTCTGCCCTGAAAGAAAAGTGAGATCCTGGTCTCATCAAAATTAGGCTGAGTCCGTGGTGGAGGCTCAGGAGACAGCGTGAATTAAAAAGGTGAAAGCAAAGGGCAGGAGGGATGGGTTTTTAGTAGCAGCAAGTTCCATGATATCAGTTGGTAGGAATGCCTCACACCGAGAAGATTCAGAGGTCACATGACTGAGCTGGTTATGGATCAGAACCGAGAAATCCAAAAGGCTGGGAGGTGGGGGTGGGAGGTGGACGTTTCAAGGGCAGGGAGAGAGAGAAAGAGCTACAGAGAGCCACAGAGAAGAGGGGGAGAGACCACGAGCTGGGGAGGATCAGCAAGAGGCAGCATTTAGGATAAGCTAGGATTCAGCTAAAGGGGATAGGCAGTAGAGACGATGTTATCCCAGAGAGTGAAGCAGCCTCAGCAAAAGTCTGGGGGCAAAGGAGCATGCAAGGTGTGTTTGAGGAAAGAGTTCGCTGTGTGTATTTCCAGAGTCTGGCATGTGCTCAGGCAAGAGGAGGCTGGAGGTGCTGGGGAGGTGGGATCGGACTCAGTGTAGATACCTTTGTGGGCAACGTGGAGCTGTTTAGAGTGTTTGGTCTGAGGAGTCACCTTGGCACTGTGCATTAGGATGATTAATCTGCCAGGAGAGCACAGGATGGATAGACGGGGGTTGGGGGGTGGGGTGGGAGCTTCCTCTCCACCTCACTCACAGTGTCTTCCTGGTCTACCCTGGCAAACTGATCAATAAATGGAAGTTTTAAAGCAGTCCTCTGCCTACCCTCCAATGGGAAAAGGGTGATTCATTTTTAGCACTCATCATGATTGCTTTTCTTAATTGCCAGGCATGACAGATCCCTCCCTGAAGTACTGAGAGGGTATATCACTGGCCTTCAAACAGCTGGGGAAATAATGGATGTTCAAGAACTACTTGTTGGATTTATTGAGTTTCCTCCTTTTTTGATTTTGCTTTTTCTGGCTTGAAGTCCTTGGGAGTTATTTTTACCTGCCAGGATGTCAAGGGGAAGTCCTCTCTGCTGCAGCTGCCTTCTCTGTCTCTGATTTCACAGTCCGTCCAGTCTTGGCTGGCGGAGGCCAGCAAAGGGCTAGATAGACCTAGTGCATCACCCCAGGCCAAAGGGGGAAGGGACGATAGCAGCTCACACATAGGTCTTGACTTGGCATCAGAAAGGCTCCAGTCCCTAAATATCTGTGCCCCAGGCTGCTGATGGTGCTGAAATTCCACCTTGGGAGTCACTGATGTTTGGGTGATTTCAGAAATAGCGTTGCATCCTTAACAGCTGCTCATGGACAAAGTCATAGGCAGCCAGCATAGCCTTCCACTTTGCATGCCATTGCATCAGCAAACTGCTTCTCTATCTGTCCCCAGTCCCTGCCAACCCTTCAGTTCTCTAAGTCTCTTTAACTGGAGATCTTTGGGGACTGCTCTCTGTATAATAAATGCTTCAAAATATTTCTTGTCTCTTGGGCTTATTTCTCCCAACCAAGTTTTTCTAAGACCTGTAGCTGCAGGCCAGCACCACCTCACTCCCACACGCAACCTATTTTTCAGAACCTTTCTCTGACCAGAGGCTGGACTTCCTGCTTGCCAGGGACAGAAGTTGGGACAGTTCAAGAGTTGCATCCAAAGGTGAAGTGAAGCATAGGGGGAACATGCACAGAATATAGAATCAAAAGAATTGGTTCTCAAGTTTGATTCCAGTATTTAAAGACTGTGTCTTTAGGAAATCAGTTAGGTTGTGAAAAGGCAATCATGCTGGCCTATGAAGTAACCAGGAGGGGTGCATGAATAATCTCTAATGCTAAAAGGTGGCACACACACCCAGTCCAGATTCACCCTTCTTCAACACCATTCTGTAAGGCTGTGATTCTCAAATTTTACTGCTCATAAGACTCACTTGTGAATCTTGTTAAAGAGACACGTGTCCAGGTCTTCCCTAGCAGTCCAACAGATAAGACTCTGTGCTTCCACTGCAGGAGGCATGGGTTTGATCCCTGGTCAGGAAACTAGGATCCTGCATGCTGCATGGCCAAAAAGAGAATAAATAAATACATAGATAAATAAACAAATCAGTTCAGTTCAGTTGCTCAGTCATGTCTGACTCTTTGCGACCCCATGAACCGCAGCACGCCAGGCCTCCCTGTCCATCACCAACTCCTGGAGTCCACCCAAACCCATGTCCATTGAGTTGGTGATGCCATCCAACCATCTCATCCTCTGTCGTCCCCTTTTCCTCCTGCCCTCAATCTTTCCCAGCATCAGGGTCTTTTCAAATGAGTCGGCTCTTTGCATCAGGTGGTTAAAGTATTGGAGTTTCAGCTTCAACATCAGTCCTTCCAATGAACACCCAGGACTGATCTCCTTTAGGATGGACTGGTTGGATCTCCTTGCAGTCCAAGGGACTCTCAAGAGTCTTCTCCAACACCACAGTTCCAAAGCATCAATTCTTTGGCACTCAGCTTTCTTTATAGTCCAACTCTCACATTCATACATGACCACTGGAGAAACCATAGCCTTGACTAGATGGACCTTTGTTGGCAAAGTAATGTCTCTGCTTTCTAATATGCTGTCTAGGTTGGTCATAACTTTCCTTCCAAGGAGTAAGCATCTTTTAATTTCATGGCTGTAATCACCATCTGCAGTGATTTTCGACCCCAGAAAAATAAAGTCTGACACTGTTTCCACTGTTTTCCCATCTATTTCCCATGAAGTGATGGGACCAGATGCCATGATCTTAGTTTTCTGAATGTTTAGTTTTAAGCCAACTTTTTCACTCTCTTCTTTCACTTTCATCAAGAGGCTCTTTAGTTCTTCTTCACTTTCTGCCATAAGGGTGGTGTCATCTGCATATCTGAGGTTACTGATATTTCTCCTGGCAATCTTGATTCCAGCTTGTGCTTCTTCCAGCCCAGTGTTTCTCATGATGTACTCTGCATATAAGTTAAATAAGCAGGGTGACAATATACAGACTTGATGTACTCCTTTTCCTATAAATAAATAAATACAAAAAGAGAATTAAAAAATACATAGTATTTTTTTTTAAAAGAGAGAAACATGTCCAGGTCCCAAAGATTCTAATTCAGAGAGGCTAAGCAGGGCTCAGAAGTCTCTGTATTCAACAGACTGCCTCCCTGCCACCCCATATGAATCCAATGCAGATGTGCCTGGACCCTCTGAGCAACCCTGCAACAGCTTCTTCTCTCCTGGGAGTTCCATGGTTGATACTAGCGAAACTGGCACAACAGTCTCTTATAAGGCTAATGTGTGTGTGTACTGAGTTGCTCAGTCATGTCTGACTCTTTGCGACCCCATGAACTGTAGCTTGCCAGGCTCTTCTGTTCATGGGGATTCTCCAGACAAGAATACTGGAGTAGGTTGCCATGCTGTCCTCCAGGGGATCTTCCCAACTCAGGGATCGAACCCAGGTCTTTCACACTGCAGGCAGATTTTTTACCATCTGAGCCACCAGGGAAGCCCGTAAGGCTAACATGATACACTAAATACAGCAATTACTCAAATTCCGTCTGATATTGCTAAACACTCTGACTTTAAGACCTTCCTTGTGCCACAATCCAGGACCCTCCCTGCTCCCAACCCCAGTCAAACATCTTTCTGTCTTTAGCTGTTTCTATTCATTTTTGCTACTGAACAGAGTTACCTGAATGCTGGGGGTTAATGCAGTTCTCATACAATTCCTTCTGAAACTAAATTCTTTCTGGCTTTTTGGGAACAGCTGCCTGGAAATAAAGGTGGTTACAGTGTGTTTGGCTTTTGGCAGGAAGAGGACTACTTCTCAGCTGACCACTAACTCAGAAGACCTTCCCCACTCTGGAGAAAATCATTACAGCAAGATGCATTCTCATGTTTTAATATCCAACATTCTTTCTGACTGCAGTTCCCTTGGATTTTGCTTTTAATAATATTTTGTGCTTGTTTTTAAATAAGCTATAAAAACACATTATAGAGTATGAGGTGTTATACCCATGGGAAATTTCATTACTACTGCCTATATAATTGTAAGACCCTCCTATGATATGAATGCCTGAACAGAACAGGGTCAGTTTCACCTAAACCCTCCTTTGCTGCATCTTATACGTTTTGCTCAGTGGATCTTGGAGAGGGCAAAATAGAGATTTTTACTGCCATACCAAACCTATGCCTACTTCTGCTGCTAAGTCGCTTCAGTCGTGTCCGACTCTGTGTGACCCCATAGACGGCAGCCCACCAGGCTCCCCCGTCCTTGGGATTCTCCAGGCAAGAATACTGGAGTGAGTTGCCATTTCCTTCTCCAATGCATGAAGGCAAAAAGGGAAAGTGAAGTCACACAGTCATGTCCGACTCTTAGCGACCCCATGGACTGCAGCCTACCAGGCTCCTCCGCTCATGGGATTTTCCAGGCAGGAGTACTGGAGTGGGGTGCCATTGCCTTCTCCAAATCTATGCCTAGGCACTCCTAAATGAAAACCCAGTCAAATATAACAGGCACTTGCCCTTCTGTAAATATAGCTCTACAAGTGGTGGGGCCTTTGGGCTGTGCCAAGGTTAATGGTGAGCTTCCTAACGTCCCTGTCTGCCCCGCCCTGCTCAGCTGCTAGCAGTGATCGTCTGCCTCCAGCAGTCACTGGACGGTATATTTAGAGCCTCTTCCCCTAGAGTAAGTGTGATCTGAAAATAGATTGCTTGGCTTGTGTGTGATAGGGTTGCAGCCTCCAGCTCTATACCTGAATAAGCGTAGGTGGTAGCCAGCTCAAACCACATGGGTTCAATAGAATCCAAGAGACAGTGGCCTGGTCTTGGGGGTTGGGCTCTGGGTGAGTATTTTTCCTCCCTGAAAGGGACTTAAACAGGCCTTTCTGAGGTCTGAGGCTGACGTCCACCTCTTTGGCTGGGACTCCTTGGATCTGGACCCAGTCTGGATTAGAGTGTCCCATATTTGCATGGCTGGCCTCACTCTGCTAGGGACCAGATGTTTCCCTCTGGTCTCAGCCCTATTCTTCTCTCAGCAGGATCACAGTTGTTCTGTATTCTGAGAGCTCCCATGTGCTTTGCAGCTGTGGTTGAGTTGTTTATGACAGGGAGGGTTTTATGATCATCATTTGACTGGGAACCAAGAGATGGAGGCATATCCATAAATGTGCCTTCTACCTTGAAATTTTTATGACAATGTTATTTAGTTTGGAGTTAAGGGCCATTATAAGTTACCCTTAAACTCTCAGCTCATAGCTCCATGCAAGCAGGGAGAGAGCCTGTTATGTTCACGGTTATAATCTCAGCATCCATTCAATAAGCATTTATCAAACCCTTACTGTGTACAAAGTAAAATGCTAGATTCTTTGATAATATAAAGATGAATAAGAGGTTCTCCCTACACTCAGGAAGAAGATTCCAGTTTAACGAGTTATGATATGAAAGGAAATTCAACTAGTGCTGTAATAAATATTTAAGCAAGTTTTTTTTGAAAGCAGTGGAAGTACTATTTGCAAAGGAAGATTGACAGAGAAAACGGCCTTTAGATAGTGCCTTTAACAAGTAAGATTTTGACAGCAGACAGGGTGGGGTGTGAGCATGTCATGCTGAGAACACAGTGCCAGCAAACCTCAAGTCAGTATATGCAAGTCTACACAGCAGATGGCCTCAGCCACCACATCTCCTGCTAAGCAAGCGCTCCTTGGGTTCATAAGCCCCAATTGTATGTACTAGCAGATGGGCAAAGTGGATCTTATCGGTTCCTGGGAACTATCTTGGGAAGTGGTTTCTCATTTTCTGCTGATGGGTCCTTCCTCTCATCGTGGAACGGTTCTCTTTCCTTAAGTCAGTAGTTCCCAAGCTCGTCTGCGTGTTAGAATCTCCTGGCATCCTTTTAATAGTTCTAAAGCACAGACCATAACCCCAGACCAACTAAATAATCTCTGGAGGTAGATTCTCTAAGTATCTAATTTTCGAATTTTTCAAACTTCCTGGGTGAGTCCAATGTACAGACAAGTTTGGGAATACCTCCCTTAAGGCACACTTAATTCAGTCAGCTGGTTTTATCAATGATTCGAGCAGTTAGCTACAATATAACGTGGCTGGTTGCAGAGCCATGGGTGACATCTTGTAAACAGAATGTGTACTATTGGACACATTTCAGGCCTTATGGCCCAGTTTTTTATGATAACTGATATAGTTCTAATTTAAAGCTAATCATCACTCTTTCTGAATTAGATACCTCATTTCTCTCCTCAAAGAATCTCAGTCATCAGGACTGATGTCCTGTACTATGCCATTATGGAGCCTGTCCACACAAGAGCCTGTGATTCCAGAAAAGGGAACTCATGAAAATGAAATGTGGGCTGTAAAGACTGTTGGGGTAGGAACACTGGCCCCCTTTTGTCCAATGCCCTGGAGATCTCAGCGTAATCAGTGAACTTAATTATTCACTAGTCTCACATGTACTAGATTTCTATTATGTGTTAGACTCTGTTGTAAAGGCTTATGGGGCTTCAAGAATGACTCGGACCAAGTTGACAGTTATTTAAGCTTTGCTTCTAGTAGGACAGGTTTTCAGCTGCATTCATGATTAAAGTAACATGAGGAGTTAATAACAATGTCTGGTGACACAAGAGTGGTCCCAACCCAACCATAGACTACAGGAGTCTAGGACAGAGAAAGGTTCAACCAAAGAGCACCCAAAAGGCGCCATGAAAATGGCCTGGGGGAATGGGTGGTATTTGGATGGAGAACAGAAAGAGGGGAAGGCTGTTCTGCGCAGAGAAGCAGAACAAAGATGGATTACTGGGGTGGTGCCTTGGGAAAACGGCAAGTCATCTGAATTTGACCAGCATGTGGAGGAGAGAAAAGAAGGGAGGCTGTCAGTAGTACACAGCTGACATGGCGTGTCCAACATCGGATTGTGGTAGGACAATGGGATGATGGAAATCTTGACGGCTAGGTCATCTAAAGGTGAGACCTGAACGTTCTCATTTCTTAGCTTCTCGAATGCACCAAGCTCAGCTCCCTTGTCAGGGCTCTTAGAGTCTCTTAGGCTCTTAGAGTCTGTCTGGTACACCCTCCCCACCCACTGCTTTTTTTTTTCACCTTGGCTGAATCCTACTCATCCTTCAGGTCTGAGTATAACTGTCATTTTCTCAAAGAAGTCTGCCCTGACCTTTCAACTGAAATTAGATTCCTCTGCTATAGTCTCTCATCTCATCCAATTATTTTCCTTCCTTGTACTTATCACAGATTATAATGATATATTTATGTCTGTGACCATTTGTTTGGCATCCACCTCTCCCATCAGCTGGCATAAGCTCCATGAGGTCAGGGACTTTATCTATCTTGTCCCTTAGTATATCCCCAGTGAGTGACAGGCAAAAAGGTCTCGATAAGTGTTGGCTAAATGATAAGCAAATGAATGAGGGACAGCAAAGAGAAAAAAACAATATATATGGAAATCCCCTTACACACACAGAAAGACACATAAAATAGAAACATATCATTAATAAGAGAAAGATTATGGTCTGCTGCAAGATACATTGGCTACGAGTGAGAGTTGGGGCCCAGTGTTTACACTCATTTCTGTCACTACCTAACTGTGAGACCACATCCAAAATCCAATTTGTTAGAGTAGCTATTTTTCCTTCTCTGCTGTCACAGCCTTAGTCTCAAATTCCTCATTTATAAAACTGGGATAATACCACCTGCCCTATTTATCTTCAGTATTGAGGAAAATAACTGAAACAATATACAGTCATGTAGGTAAAGTACTACACAAATATAAAAATATTAATCCATAACCTCAGTGTGGAGATATTTGTGTCTAAATCTTATATTTAATGCCGGCAATTGGCAAATAAGTAACTTTGGCTTTTCATTTGTGTTCACTGCAAATTATTATTTCTATCACCATTTACTCAAAAGCAAAAAAAAAAAAAAAAAGAAAGACCAATGTTAAATCTATATCCTTTCATTACCAGAGTGAATATAAGATGTTAAATTGAGTCTGTGTTGAACATACTAGTGAAAACACATGCCCTTTTCATTTATCCAAAGGCACAAAAGGCTTTCATAAAAGCAGAACATATTGTTTAAGGAGAAAAAATTATTAGCCTTAACAAGAAGTAAGCTCAGAATTCTCATGAATGGATTTGGTGATTCCCAGTATGGACACTGAGTGTTTGGTTTTTAGTTTGACATCCTAGTGAAAATTCAGGACCAGCTGGAGACACTGGAGTGAGTGAGACACAGGGTTATCTGAGAAGGGCTTAGCTCAGGATAAAGTTGTTATATCAATAACGATCTTAAACAAGGCACAGTGGTGCCAAGCAAAAAATGTGGATTAGAAAGAAAAGCTACATTCATATTTTTTGTGCTTTAGGCTTAGTACGTTATGGCTTGTTATGGAATGTTAAACCAGATGGAAGGTAACCCATAAGGACAGCAGGCTGGGATATTTGGGGTCTAATCATGTGACTGCAGCCATGAAATTAAAAGACGCTTACTCCTTGGAAGGAAAGTTATGACCAACCTAGATAGCATATTCAAAAGCAGAGACATTACTTTGCCAACAAAGGTTCGTCTAGTCAAGGCTATGGTTTTTCCTGTGGTCATGTATGAATGTGAGAGTTGGACTGTGAAGAAGGCTGAGCGCTGAAGAATTGATGATTTTGAACTGTGGTGTTGGAAAAGACTCTTGAGAGTCCCTTGGACTGCAAGGAGATCCAACCAGTCCATTGTGAAGGAGATTAGCCCTGGGATTTCTTTGGAAGGAATGATGCTAAAGCTGAAACTCCAGGACTTTGGCCACCTCATGTGAAGAGTTGACTCATTGGAAAAGACTCTGATGCTGGGAGGGATTGGGGGCAGGAGGGGAAGGGGACGACAGAGGATGAGATGGCTGGACGGCATCACTGACTCGATGGACGTCTCAGTGAACTCCAGGAGTTGGTGATGGACAGGGAGGCCTGGTGTGCTGCGATTCATGGGGTCGCAAAGAGTTGGACACGACTGAGCGACTGATCTGATCTGATCTGATCATGTCAAGCATTCTTTAATGCAAAAATAGTTATGGAGCACCTATTGTGTGTTTTAGTGTTTATGTGGAAAAATTTTGTTGGGAGAGGGTAACTGGGTATGAACAATGAACTAGAAGTTGGAATGAGCATATTGGGCTCCCACAGTGAGTAAGCAAGTTAGCCAGAGCAGAAGGGACCATCAGAGAAAGGGAAGAAAGAAAAGCAAGAAAATATGACACCCTTGTTTGCATAGAACTTCTTAGTATAAAACAAACAGACAAAACCCCAAACTAAACCAAAATGCATGCACAGCTCTCATCACATTTGATCCATAAAACAAAACCAAACCCAGAAACCTCAGTGAGGTTGGCAGTGTGGGTGTTTTCCCAGAGAATAAATGAGCTTGCCCAAGACCACACAGCTGGACAGTGGGGGCCTCACATAACTGAACCAGCACTCTTTCCCTCTGTAAAGCTCAAAAGGTAGGATGAGATGGCATGGTAGGCCTTTCCATGCCAGACTAAGGAATCTGGTCTTCATTCTGGGAGGAAAGGAAATAGACAGTACACCTAATTTAGCACAAGGGGAAGAAAGCGGAGTCCACCACAAACTGCCAACAGATCATCTTGACACTGACCTTGGACAAGGCTCTACAGCGAGCTTGCTAAAGGATGGCTTTATAGGACTTGGAAGAACCCTTGCCAGCACCTGTTCACCAAAAAGCCGATTATGTTGGAGCAACTCATTTTCTTCTCTGACAGGAGTACCATAGAAAATGTTGTTGGTACTTCAGCGAGATGCTTCCTTCAGATACCTCTCGGGAGAAAATGGACAATAATGGATGGGTAGTGAATTAATTTGCATTGGATTTTTCTACTTTATTTTACAAATTTTATTAGATTTATTATTTTTTTTATTGAAGTATAGTTGAATTACAATATTGTTGCTGCTGCCGCTAAGTCACTTCAGTTGTGTCCGACTCTTGTGGGACCCCATAGATGGCAGCCCACCAGGCTCCCCCATCCCTGGGATTCTCCAGGCAAGAACCCTGGAGTGGGTTGCCATTTCCTTCTCCAATGCATGAAAGTGAAAAGTGAAAATTGAAAGTGAAGTCGATCAGTCGTGTCCGACTCTTAGCGACCCCATGGACTGCAGCCCAACAGGCTCCTCCATCCATGGGATTTTCCAGGCAAGAGTACTGGAGTGGGGTGCCATTGCCTTCTCCATACAATGTTGTATTAGGTTCAGATGTACCATAAAGTAAGTCAGTTATATATATATACACACACACACACACACACATATATTCTTTTCAGATTATTCTCTACTATGGTTTATTAAAAGGTATTGAGTGTAGTTCCCTGTGTTATACAATAGATCCTTGTTGGTTATCTATTTTAAATATAGTGGTGTGTATATATTATAGTTTGTATTGAATTTTAAAGTTGAAGGGAATTTTAAAACATATCTAACCCTGCTCCATTATTTTACAGATGAGAAAAGGGAAACAAGGGGTTAATCGACTTGCTTTGAGCTATAGCATCATCATAATCATCATTATCATTATCATCATCAAAATAGTTTACACACATAGCTTGCACATTTACTATGTTTCTGGCATATTCTAAGTGTTTAATACGTATTGGCTTGACAGATGGCTCAGTGGTAAAGAATCCACCTGCAAAGCAGGAGACGTGGGTTCGATTCCTGGGTCTGGAAGATCCCCTGGAGGAGGAAATGGCAACTCACTCCAGTATTCTTGACTGGAGAATCCCATGGACAGAGGAGCCTGGAGGGCTACAGTCCATAGGGTTGCAAAGAGTCAGACATGACTGGGTGACTGAGCACGCATGCATGGCTGGTTTAACCCTCACAACAAACCTATGTGGTAATGGAGGCTCAGGGAGATTTAGTAACTTGCCAATATCTTGAGGTTATAAGCAATGGACCTGGGATTTGTACCCAGCAAGACTGGCTCCTGAATTGGTACTTTCTTTTTAGGCACGGCTTCTCCAGGCCATAAAACTAGCAAGTGACAGAACAAAGTGTCAATGATACTAATGATTGGACTTTCTAGTGGTAGGCTGTAAGATGTCCTTGTTATATCCTTTTCAATATTGTTATCCATGAGTTGTATAAAATATGGAAAGCAGTTCATCAGATCTTCAGAAGTCATTATATGGGGAGAGGATTAAAAAATACACTGGACAAAGGAAGCAGGATCTCAAAAATTCTGGGATGATGAATTTAAACATTTTCATTTCAGAGGAATATAGGAAGATACTGCTTATTGATTCTCAAACCAATTGCCCAAGAATGGAATGGGGGATGTGCATAAAATACAACTTGGGGGGAGGGATTTATCAATTCCTACATGAATAAGCATGTGAGGCTGCCCAGAGCTAATGCAATTTAGCAAATGATATTCCATGTATGTTTCTCACTGGTCACGTCCATGTGGGTCTCAGCTGATGTTCTGAGACCAGAGGCCTGCTAGGGGAGCTCTGGGCAACAAGACTCTTCACAGTGCTGGCCTGATCTTTCTTCCTCCTTTCTGACCTGCTTTTGCTCTGACCCTCCCTCTTGGCCTCCTCCCCTCTTGCCATCACGATTCTGTTCCTGCCTCTAGCCTTTTATTCTTAGCTTTTGTTCTGGGCTCTCCTACCATGTGAACCTTGCTTTTTATTTCCCCACCATGGGACTCTGATTTGACTGCCTCTGTGGCTGTCTATGTGCAGTGCTGCATCTGAAGAAAACCCTTAGAGCTCAGATTATGACCCTGACCTCTGGTGGGTGTGCTGAGAGCACCCCCATTGCCCTCCCAATACATGCACCACGAGGAGAAGATTTGGACCATATATGGAGTATTGCATCCAAGTCTGGCTGACCCCTTTCCCTACCATAAGGGTATCTATGTAAATTGAAGTACATTCATAGAAGAAGGATAGATTGTGAATAGACTTGAACAGTTGGTGATATGTGAAATGAATAAAAGACAAGAATGCGTAGAGAATGTAGATTATGGCCTTGGGAGATTTATCTCCGAATTTGCAGATGATCCTATTGTGAAAGACCCCACAGGCTTCTCCTGTGTGGCCCCAGGGAGTAGCCTAGAACCTGTGGGCAGAAGCAGTGGGGAGGAGACAGATTTTATTATTTTTTTTTATTTTTTATTTTTTTCTGCTTCTGCATGATAAAGTAAGATTTTATTTGACTCAGCCATCCTGGATACCATAAGAAAAATTACAGAAAATAGACCATAAAAATTATCCATCTGAGTGAAAAAAGTGATTGAAAAAAATGCAAAATTTCAGGGATATGTCGGAGGGACATTTATAAATGGTTTCAGTTCAGTTCAGTTCAGTCGCTCAGTCATGTCCGACTCTTTGCGACCCCATGAATCGCAGCATGCTAGGCCTCCCTGTCCATCACCATCTCCTGGAGTTCACTCAAACTCACGTCCATCGAGTTGGTGATGCCATCCAGCCATCTCATCCTCTGTTGTCCCCTTCTCCTCCTGCCCCCAATCCCTCCCAGCATCAGAGTCTTTTCCAATGAGTCAACTCTTCGCATGAGGTGGCCAAAGTCCTGGAGTTTCAGCTTTAGCATCATTCCTTCCAAAGAATACCTAGGGCTGATCTCCTTTAGAATGGACTGGTTGGATCTCCTTGCAGTCCAAGGGACTCTCAAGAGTCTTCTCCAACACCACAGTTCAAAAGCATCAATTCTTCAGCCCTCAGCTTTCTTCACAGTTCAACTCTCACATCTATACATGACCAATGGAAAAACCATAGCCTTGACTAGACGGACCTTTGTTGGCAAAGTAATGTCTCTGCTTTTGAATATGCTATCTAGGTTGGTCATAACTTTTCTTCCAAGGAGTAAGTATCTTTTAATTTCATGGCTGCAATCACCATCTGCAGTGATTTTGGAGCCCCCAAAAATAAAGTCTACCACTGTTTTCCCATCTATTTGCCATGAAGTGATGGGACAAGATGCCATGATCTTCGTTTTCTTTTTTTTTTTTTTTTTAATTTTATTTTATTTTTAAACTTTACAATATTGTATTAGTTTTGCCAAATATCGAAATGAATCTGCCACAGGTATACCTGTGTTCCCCATCCTGAAGGAGACAGATTTTAGCTCAGTGAAAACTTTCTCGTGAGCTGTTCAGAAATGGAATGGAATGAAATGATAGTGAGCTTCCCATTACTGGAGGTGTTCAAATATAGGTGGAGCAGTGGCTTGTCAGGAAAACCATATAGCAGATCCAAACATCAAAGGGATGCATAGACTCTATGATCTGTGGGTCGGTTCCACCAAAGAAGCTCTGTGTCAGCGAGGACTCAATGGCACTTTTTGAACAGGCAGCCTGATGACAGTGGTATATAAGGTGAATGCTTCCCTTCAGTGACATATCAGAGCACCACCTGCCTGTCTTCCCTACCTGTACTGTGTTCTGTGTGAGTGAGCTCTGGCTCCTAACTGCCCTTCTCAAGCTTCGACCATTTGAGCACAGACTAATGCTTCCAGCTACCAGAGCAGGGGGTGCTTACCCCAAGTCTAAGGGCCACTCTGGATTAGTTTTTCCCAAGTTGGGGAAGACCTCTCACTCTTGGCCAATCTTGGGTTTATGAAGGGGTCTGTTCCCTCTTCGCCCCATCCCCACCTCCTTTCCTAGATCAAACACCAAGTGCATTGGATAGCTAGAAGCCATAGGGAAGAAACCCATTTTAATAAAACCCCATTGATTTGGGGGGGGGGTGCAAGTCAAAGAAAAGACATCTAAAGAGTCCCTCCCCACTTCCCCCTCCTCTGTCCTGACCTACTCTGGGTCAGTCACACATCGATTGGCTTCCTAGATAACAGATCGTGCCACCGGTGGGGACCTCTGGGGACCAGCCGGGAGCTGTAAGAGTCGCACGCAGCAGCCCTGCCCCGACTTAATCAAACTAGCAACAGGATCTGCCTCCCGCGGCAGCGCGGCGGTGGCAGTGTGGCAGCGGCGGCGGCGGCATTATGCGTGATTACTGACAGGCACCAGCTGCTGCCGCCACCGCCGGCTCGACGCACGATGTGGACGCTCAGATCGAGAGGCAGATTCCTGACTAATCCCAGAGGGCTGGCCCAGCCCGAGCTGCCCGGGCTGCTAGGAAGCGATGACCACTCTTGTTAGCCCAAGTTGAAGGGAGCCCGGCTGCGCCTGGGAGCAGGGAGAGGCCGAGCCACTGAGCAGACGCGCCCGGGAGGACTATGAACTGAAGAGTCAACATGTATGGAAATTATTCTCACTTCATGAAGTTTCCCACAGGCTTTGGAGGTGAGTGTTTCACACGGCTTCAACGCCGGGACCGTCTGGAGAGATCGAGCGGAGATGGGGAGATCCGGATAACTGGATTAGGATTGAATTGGGAAGGAGGGCATGTGTGTTTATCGGCGTCTATAGTGTGTTTCCGTGTGAGTGTGTGTGTGAGCGCGCGGGCAGGAGTGAGGGGCACGGATGGGAAGAGGGAGGGAGGGAGAGTGGGAGAGAACGGTCCGTAGGTGAGAATCTGTTTGCACATTCGAATGAGTGAACAGATGGGAGGATATGGGGATATTCTAAGGAGAGCCTGAACCAACATGCTTGGGAGTATGTCTGAGACAAAGGTAGACAGAGAGCATTGTTCTAACTCAGTGGGTTTGTGGGGGTGTGAAGAATGGAAGAGGTAAGAGGAAATTACTGGGATGAACCTAATACCCAGCTTGCCGTGAGAAAAAAAAAAAAAATGACGGAAAAGGTTTTGTCAATATTAAGGGTACCTGAGATACTTCATAACAACAGACTGATTGTTTCATTTAAAAGCAGATTTCCCTAGAATTGCATTTTTTAAAAAGAAAACGTAGTGCTTTAATTTGCTACCGTGTTTTCCTTCCTCTGTTTTCTCCCCTTTTGATTTGCTAATAGCCTCTTGTCCCCTCCCCTGCTGCTGTCCCCAATTCCACTTCCAGGGTCACTGCCACCACCTCCACTCTGAGGGTCGAGATCTGGGCGTGGTGGGAGGGGGATCTGGGCTCTCATAGCAGAGAACAGGCAGCTGGAGCTCCAGGTTGCCAAGCCAGGCAGGGCAGCCAGGTGGCACTTCCCAGGGGCCGCCCTCACACCCAGGCACTTTGGTCCCAAGGCTCCTTTGACTCAGTGACAGAAGCAGCACAGTAGCCCAGCTTTGGGTAAATGGGCCCAACAGCTGACCAACTGCCTCTGACTTGTCAGCTGGTGGCAGGAGGTTTGGGTTCTTAGGAGCCAAAGGGGAGAGCAGACACTGGCAGGCACGACAAAGCAGAAATTCTTGTTAGGTCTTGAGGACTGAAAAGTCCCTGCCCTCCCCACCTCCTGTGAGGACAGATAGGCAATTCATCTGAAGGGTTGGGAGCAAAGCTTGCCTATTCCACTGGGCATGCCCCTCCATAAAGTGTGGTGGGACACTGGAAGCGGATGGGGTCCCTGTCCTGGAGACATTAAGCCAGGGGGTTTGCTTATTTATTCGGGATGCGTTGGGCAGTTTTTATGGACCAAGCATGAAGTTAGGTGCTCGTAACACAGACGTTCATGAGATAGAGTCTGTACTATTTGTACTGGGCAAGCTTGTCATTGCGCAGACACATTGTAATACGGCATGGTGTGTGCACCATTGCACGCAGAAGGAGGTTGCTGCTTGGATCCGATGGGTGAGGGACCCTGGCCACACGTTCTGGGGGAGACAATGTTGAAGTTCCTGGGGCCAGTCTTGTGATGTGACCCAGCGAGTGTGGTGGCCAAGGCTGTGAAGTGGACCTCTGATCTTCAGTATACAGTTGGGTACTGTGATAAGCCTTCCTGACTCCCATCTTGGTCCCATTCTCAGCTGAGAAGCGCTTTTTCCTTTTCCTTCTGAGTTCAGTTGTCTGAAGAACATGCCTATCCATGAGATTCTTGGGACCCTCAAGGTCTGTGAGGTTATGGCTTCTTAACTGCCAAGGAGACCCTCTGAGATGGTTGGGGTGAATAAAAGGATTGAAGGTGGACAGGTGTAGGAAGAGACAGTCTGAGGAAAGAAGGTCTAGTCCAAAATTCTCTGGGAGCTGCTGTCTGGAATCTTGGGATAGTAATATCCTGAGACCTCAAAGAGTGCCTTAGTCCTCTCCTAATATAGATGTGTAAACTGAGGCCTCAAGGAAGGCAGTAGCAGGCTAAGGTTATATGGGGTTGAGGAGGACAGCCCTTCTAGAAAAGCCCCTGAGTCAAACTTCTAATAGCATTCCCTCTATCTGATGCAGTGGAAAGAGCATGAAAGATATCTATCTTTATCTATCTCTCTCTCTATCTATATATAGAGAGAGAACTGAGTTTGGTTCCCAGGTTTTTACTTACTAGCTGTGCGACCTTAGGCAAGATATTGAACCTCTCTGAGCCTCATCTCTAAATTGTAGTTTAAAATCCCATCTCAGACCATGTTGTGAGTATTAAACGTGCAAATGCTTGAAAAAGCAGATATAGAGTGTTGTCTATATGTTTTGTGTTTAATAAAAGTTAATATTTTTGTCCCCTCTATTCTGCCCAAGTACTAACATGCAAATTAATTTAAAAATCAAAAATTACTGTAGAATAATGAATTAGGAATCTGGGGAAATAAAATTAAATTCGTAAAGACCCACATACGTTGCTGGTTTAAATTTTCATAATTGTGGGGGCTCTGGTATTTAGTGTAATTAGGTTTCAGATAAAAGGAAACACAATGGCTGGGCCATGCAAGAGTAGGCTGATATAACCATGGGGGGAAGGGGAAGGATTAGGCTGTTGAAACGTCTGCCCTGATGCTCCTTTTCCTCCCCATTCCTGAGGGAGGAGAACAATTATTTGGTTTAGTTGTACTGAGGTTTTCCATTGTGTTTGTATTTGCCAGCTAAGAGGCAGAAACATTGAGCAGAGGTAAGGGCCCCATCTGTAGGAAGGTCTGCCTGAGAACTTGCAGAGGTGAGGGGGGAGGTGGGAGGGAGAAGGACATCCCTGCAGGTGCTGGGGAGACCTGAAGTCTGAAGCGGACGTAGCCTACAGTCTCTCACTCCTTCTGCCTCAATGAGGCAAGTTGCACCACACATATTAAATTATTTAGTGTATAACCTCTGCCCTTTTATGTATTAGCAAGCGGAACCGCAGAGGGCTCCCTTGATTTCTGAGAATCTCTAGGGCAGCAATGTCACCCTTGGGAAATAACACCTGGGATTTGTGTCTGGGCTGTGCTTACCAGATATCAGACCATCCTCCCATCAGTGAACAAGACACTGGGCAAACTGGCTGCAGGGTGGGGACTAGCTGGGTTGCAGTGGCCCCACCAAGGTGCCCACTTGCCTAGCTCTAGTCTCTCCCATGTGATGAGGTAAGAACCTTTCTCTTCTTTTTTTCTGCCAGCTGCCCAGTAAGAGATTTGTTTGCCTGGATGAGACAGTTGCAGCCTCTAAGAAGATGGCAGAACAAATCCTGTAATCCCCCTTCCAATTGTGCAGTAATCCTCAGGGTGAAAAGGAGATCAGGGGAGAGGGGACTTGTCTCATTTCATTTAACAAGCCCACAGTAGCACTTACTAAGTGCCCACTACCATTGTAAGCACTTCACCATTATCATCTTATTTAATCCTCATGACAACTCCTTGAGGGGGTATTATTACCATCATTATTACACTCCTTTTATAGACGAGGAAACTGAGGCATGGTAAGCTGCAATAACTCATTTTAAGGTCCCAGAGTTGGAAAATGGCACAGCCAAGGCTTTGAACCCAGGCAGTCTGGTCCTGAGTCCAAGCGGTGCTGAGCTGCCTCTCACAACTTCTGTGGGCCACAGAGTTGCCACAGGAAGCTAAGCAGCAGGACATCCCTTGAAGGGATGAGGAACCCCAAGCCAGTCACGCCACTGCCTAGCAGCTGTAGACACAGGAGCCTGGCCTTGAGTACACGGTAACTTAACAGTCACTCAGGTGCAATGGTGGCCTCTGGAGAATTAGTTGCTGGCTTATTCTGGGGATCTGGGTCTTCCCTGGTGGCTCAGATGGTAAAGAATATGGCTGAAATGCAAGAGATCTTCCCTGGGTCAGGAAGACCCCCTGGAGAAGGGCATGGTTATCCACTACAGTATTTTTGCCTGGAGAATCCCATGGACAGAGGAGCCTGGTGGGCTACAGTCCAAGGGGTTGCAAAGAGTTGGACTCAACTGAGCAACTAACACTTTCACTTTTTCCCTGGGGGTCTAATGATTTGTAAGATCCGTACTCTACTGAGTCTGACCACTTGTGTAGAATAGTCCCCTTCTTATGTAAGAATAGCCATAGAGGAGGGGTTGAGTTGGAGGTGTGTGTGTGTGTGTGTATGTGTGTGTCTGTGTGTGGAGGGCAATATGAGGATGTGGGAGGAGGGTGTGTGTGTGTGTTTATGTGTATGACAGAACATATTTTTCCCCTCCACAAATGTGTGGGTGGCTAATAGGGACTTACCATGGAGGTAAGTGGTTAGGGTTTATGTAGGAAGGAATAAATGTTTATGAGATTTAGGAAGGAGTATATTTAGTATAAACTATTTTCTGAAACATTTACAATCTTACCAAGAGATAGAGAGCTGAATAGCAACTGGGGGAAGAAATTATGCAAAGAGTAATCAAAATTCTCCACCTCTTCCTTCCCCTCATTATGTAGCTTCTGTATCTGCAGAGAACTTAGCCACCAGAGTTGGGTGGCTGGGGTGCCAGGGGCTCCCGGAGGAAGCTGCTATTTTTTTCTCTTATTGGAAAGTAGAAAACACAGAGGCCCAGGGAATCTAAGATGTGACTGTTCTAGAAGGCCTGGGTTTGGGTGGCTTTCTTGAGACTGACCCAGGTCTTGGTTCAGTGGCTGGTTATGGCCTCTGTCACAACTGCTCAGCTCTTCTGTTGTGATGGGGAAGTGGCTGTGGTCAAATGTATAAGCTAATGCATGGGGATGTGCTGTGTTGAATATGTTGGCCTACTCCTAGGGAATCATTCCAGAGAAGTTTTGGTACTATTTTGATTGTGTCCCAGTTAGCAGTGAAGAACAACACTAGCTCTGAAGCTCTGAACAGCTCTCTTCAACCCTCCTCTACCCCCTACTCCCACCCCAGCTTCCCTGCAAAAGCTGAATCTTTAAAGCCAGAAAAAGACTTGTAGCTCATCTGAACGGACCCATCAGTTACAGATGAGGACACCAGGGAATGCAGGTGGGGCTTGCCTGGGACCTGTGGCTACTTATGCTCTACAAACTGGGTTCTCCTGAGTGCCCTTGGGGGCCACCTGGGGTGGCAGAAAGAAATGTGGAGGGAGGCTAAGCCATAGAAAGCCCTCCTCTCGTGTCTTGGTGAAATAACAATACTACCAACTATACAGGGTCAACGGTTAACATTCCACGGTGTAGGGATTCAATAAAACAAAGGCTGGAAAATTGTAAACACACAATAAAAGTTTGTTTCTCTTTCCTACTTCAGAAAACTTGGAGACTATGGTAGTATATTCAGCTTAAATTTTGTATGTATGTTTTTCTTAGAGGAGGCATGCCTGTTCTTAAAGTGTCAGACTGTGCACTATGAGAGGCTGAAGTGAAGTTAATAAGGCATCAATTCTGGGCCAGTTACAGAAAATTATATTTTAGCAAATCATTCCAGGACAGACACTTATGAGATCTGGCAGAAAGGGGGCAGTGACCTGGGACCTCCCATCCCTATAATCTTTAGGATACCCTCACCCCAGGCCAGTGTCCTTAGTGAGTCATATTCCCCTGAGTTTCCTCAACTTCAAATTGCACAGCCTGGGCCTGCTGGCTCCTTTTATCAGATACTGCAACTGAGAAAGGAGCGAGGGAGAGGGCAAGAGTCTGCAGGTTCAAGACCAAGCTCAAATTTCTATTGGGATTTTAGAATTCAGCATCTGAGCTTAAAAAAATGGAAAAGCTTGTGATCTTTTACTCAAAATACATTTACAAGAAGTCAGAGGAGCAGTAAAGAAAGTGCTTGATAAATATGTTGGGATGCAACATGGGAGCACCACAGTATGTAAGACAAATCCTAACAAGTATGAAAGGAGAAATTAACAATAATACAATAATAGTGGGAGACTTTAATACCCCACTCACACTTATGGATAGATCAACTAAACAGAAAATTAACAAGGAAAAAAAAAAAAAAACATGTATCTATAAAGTTCACTAAAGCAAAGCACAGTAAAATGAGGTATGGCAATAAAAGGCATTAAATTTATTAAATAAAAAATAAAAAAAAAAAAAAAAGAAAATTCTGATCTCATAATCCAAGATTTGGCCCATAATTTTATGCCCTGTATGATGGAAAAGACCGGACTTGAGGTCTCAACTTTAACACATATTATCTGTATTACTTCAACCAAATCATTTCTGAGTTTCTCTTCTCTCATCTGTAACATCATGATGATAAAAATGAGATTGTCCATGGAAAAGCATTTGCCACTGGCAAAAGCTATAACAAAACACTGGCAATTATCACTCAAGTGCTTCACAAAGAACTAGCTGCTAAGAAGTTAGGATTTGGCCAGGAAAGCATTATTCTTTCCTTAATGAGAAGCAATAATATTTAATAATAATAATAATATTAAAAGTAAACATTTTTAAACATTTTATTTTGTACTGATGTATAGCCAATTAACAAACAATGTTGTGATAGTTTCAGGTGGACAGTGAAGGGACTTCTCCATACATACACCTGGATCCATTCTCCACCAAACTCCCCTCCCATCCAGGCTGCCACATAACATTGAGCAGAGTTCCCTGTGCTATACAGTAGATCCTTCTTGGTGATCCATTTTAAATATAGCAGTGTGTACATGGCCATCCCTAAAAAAAAAAAAAAAAAATATGTTGGGATGTTCCTTCTAGGCTGGTTGCCTGGGTTGCATTTCTGTGACTCAGCATCTCTTTTGTCTCTCCTTTGGCTGGTCCCTAATGTCATGGGGAAGCAATCTTGGAAAGCTTGGGGCTCATGATACCTGTGTTTTCTCAGTCCCAGTGACATAGGGAACAGAGCAAAAGTTAGAGATCACCAGGAGGGAAAGAATATTTCAGACTGCTCCAGGAGGGCCTGTCAATCTTTCAGGTAGCACACCTTGGCTCAGCGTCTGGTTTATGCAAGGGTTGTGTAGGACACCAAGAATTAAGACTCATCCTCTGTTCTGAAGGAGTATATAAACCAGTTACAAGTTCTGAAGTCTGTAGGACAGTTGGAGATGATTTATTCCTGGAGATGTTTTTTGGGGCTGAGGTTGAGAATGGTCCAAGGAATTTAGATATTTAGGACCTGAGAACAAATAATACCATGTCCATTACCCAGTGGTAATGTTGCACCAAGGATATGGTTCTCTGTATTTTTAAATTAATTTTTATTGGAGTACAGTTGCTTTATAATGCTGTGTTAGTTTCTGCTGTACAACAAAGTGAAACAGCTATCCATAAACATATATCCCTTCTTTTTGGATTTCCTTCCCATTTAGGTCCCCACAGTGCATTGAGTCGAGTTCCCTGTGCCAGGCAGTATGTTCTCATTGGTTTTCTGTTTTATACACAGTATCAATAGTTTATGTAAATCAATCCCAATCCCCCAATTCTTCCCACCCCACCCATTTCCCCTTGATACCCATACATTTGTTTTCTGTGTCTATGTCTCTATTTCTGCTCTATGGTTCGCCACATTTTAAAATAACTACAATCTTTAGAAGACAGTTTATATCGAGAGGCTAGGGAGAGCATGGGCTTTACAATGGCCAAGTGGTTAAGGAATCTGCCTGCAATGCAGGAGACACAGGAGATGTGGGTTAGATCCCTGGGTCAGGAGGATACCCTGGAGGAGGAAATCGCAACCTACTCTAATATTCCTGCCTGAAAAATCCCATGGACAGAGGAGCCTGGCAGGATACAGTCCAAAGGGTCACAAAAAGTTGGACATGAATGAGCAACTAAGCATGCTCTAATGACACACTGAACTGATGATTTGTTTGAGACTTCCCTCTTGGCTCAGACAGTAAAGAATCTGCCTGCAATGCAGGAGACCAGGGTTTGATCCCTGGGTAAGGAAGATCCCCTCAGAATGTGAACAAGAAGCCTACAGAGACAGAGAAAGATTGAAGTCATGGATTCAAGAGGTGGGTGTGGGCAGAATTGGTGTTCAAGGACTTCAGGAACAAGGGGTTAGAGGGGGCACTGTAAGTCAATGCCTGGAGCACTTCCTGACCTTTGTCTTCATGGGCTGGTACATGGAGTACCAGTGCATGGATTTGGTTTAAAGGGACAGACAGCTGGTCCTGTTTGGTGGAGCCCCTACTCTCCAGTAACCCCTTGTGCCTCCAATATGTTGGGGATGGCACAATATCCATCTGTACCAGCAAGGTTCAAATTTGGTCCTGGGTGGGAAGGGTGGTATGTAAGCAAAATGCCATTAATTATGTGCAGAGAGGCTGACAGAAATTGTGCCAGACTAAACTCAGATTCTAGGTCTTTAATAATTCACAACAACTACTTGAAAGGGTCCCATTATCATTCTAAACCTCAGTTTTCTAATCTGTCTAATGAGGATAATTTCTTCCCTTCCAAGTACTCTGAGTCAGTCTGAAGCTTGGATGGAACAGACAGTGGCCTCCAAGGACCTGCTATATCTGTAGCACCTAGCAGGGAGGACGAGATGGTGGGATGGCATCATTGACTCAATGGACATGAGTTTGAGCAAACTCTGGGACATGGTGAAGGACAGGGAAGCCTGGCGTGCTGCAGTCCATGGGGTCGCAAAGAGCTGGACACGACTGAGTGACTGAACAACAGCAGCAGGGAGCCTGGTACGCAGTTAGGAGCCCTCAACAAGCATTTTTTGACTGACAGAACCAATAATTGATATGGGAATACACAACAGACAATTATAAAGAGTTTTACGAATGCAAGGCAGTATGTACTGGATGGAATAAGCTTGGACGTGGGAGCAGAAGGCCCAGGGTTTTTGCCCTGACTGCACGACCAAGTCATGCAACTTCTCTAGAAAATGAAGTGGTTCCTCAAGTCCTGAAAGTCTGATTTCTACCCTAAAACAACATGGCCGTACTAATTTGTGATATTATTAATTTGGAATGGTGATTAAATTGATCATGGCAGGAACTAGTCTGTATTTGCACACTCATGAAAAATAACAACAAAAAAAGATTTGTTAAGCAAGTAAGACTGTGGAAGTCTTGAGCCTCTTTAAGTTTCATTGGTTTCTAAGCAATTTAAAAAGAAAGCATAGTAGAAATCTCATTAGCATATTAATGGGGTGTTAATTACAAAAGAATCTTTTAAAGCAGATTTTATAAAATCCCCACTTAATAACCATTAGCTTGTGGTACTTGAAACACAAACTCTTCACGTGTGTTACTTAGAAGTAATAAAATTGTAATTTAAAAGTAATCTGACAACTTGTCACGAATTTAGACTGATTTTTCTCTCAATTGATCCAAATGAGTGAGGTTTTGCTATAATTATATATAATGCTGGTAATAATGAGGCTGATTATCAATCTGCTGCTTTTCACTACTTCCATCATTGCAGGTTTTAGGGAAAGGGGTGGGGATGGAGGGAGAAGGAGGGATGGAGGGGAGAGTGGAGGCAGAGAGGAAGGAGGGGCTGCCAATTTCTCCCTCCCCCTCATCCAAGCACTGGAAGAAGCAAGCCCCCGCCCCCAGCCCGAACAGCCCGCCAGCCCTCCTGTGGGGCCTGCAGGAGTTGGGCTGTGTGGGCTCAGGCTGGCGGGCTGGTTGGAGCTGCACGCAGCTCATCAGCTGCTGCATCCTGTGTCCTCATATTCCTGCTGAGAGGCCAAGGAGGCTGAGCCACACGGGCCGAGGGAGTGTCTCTTCTCCCACATGCTCCCACCTCCATCATGTGTCTTTATTTTCCCCATTGAGAAAGTCAGAAAGGACATTGGTAGCAGAAAAGGCTTCCCATTAAAAAATGCAGTTTCTACTTGTGCTTCTCGCTCAGTAAGAATTCAGCTAATAATGTGATGTCCACATCTGTTAAAAAGTGGAGTTCAGTGCCTGTAAAATACTTTCCCGTCCAGTCTCAGAGTGGTGGTACAGCTCAGACGAGTATGTGAAAGTGCTTTTGAAAATGCCACAGCAGTGTAAATATAAGAAATGTATATCAGCCAGTCCTGGGCATCTGAGTGACCCTTCTGTGGAAGAAAGAGAGAGGAAAAAGCTGAGTTGAACTGAGGTCTGGGTTTCCTACCTGATGAAGGAAACCAGGGCTTGGGTTTGATATGAGGGGCTAGAATCAAAAGGGATAGATCTTAGTCAGAAAGTACCAGGTCATGTACACACTACTATATATAAAATAGGTAACTAATAAGGACCTACTGTATAGTATAGGGTACTCTACTCAGTACTCTGTAATGGCCTACATGGGGAAAGAATCTAAAAAAGAGTGAATATATGTATAGTTGAATCACTTTGCTATACAATTGAAACTAAGCATTGTAAATCTACTATACTCTAATAAAAATCTAAAACAGAGAATACCAAGCCAGAATCCTGAGAGAGGCCACAGTTGGGTTAGGAAGGGCAGAGCTGGGGACAAAAATTGGGCCCGGGAAAGCTAGAGGAAGGAGCACTCCTGAGTAACTGCTGCAAGGAGCCACGCAGCCAGTATAGCATATGGTGCGGCTGGGGTTAAAATCCAGGTCTGTCGCCTTTGCCCTAGAATCAGATGCTACTTGTATAATGTACTAGCCATGTTCTCTCGGGCAAGTTATTTAATTTCCCTGTCCCCCAGTTTTTCATTTGTACAATAGGGATGAAAGTTGGTAACCTTAACGGGGTTTGTAGGGATGAATTAAGTCAGTATATGTAAAGTGTTTGGATCTATGTCTGGCTCATGGCAATTGATTAATAAATATTATCTGTTGTTTTTACTTAGCGGGGGAGATGACATTTAAGTGTCACTCGAGTGTCTTCATATTGCAGGCCTCCCTACCTCCCGTGCAGCCTGTCTGTATATTATGAGCCAAGTGGGGAAAAGACGTGTGAACAAGTTTCCCTTTGACTAGGAAGAACAAGCCAGGTTTCTGAATATTCTACGATTGTTAGGCTTATGTAACACATCCCTCCATTAGCGAAAAGGAGGCAAGTTGGTTGTGAGATTGTGTCCACCATGACAGAAAGTAGATTGGGATACGGCCCCGTGACGTTCCCTTGGTTTCTAATGGAGAGTCCAGACTCTTAGAAATAGCAAGTTATTTTTTTTTTTAACCTCCGTCCCCTTCCCTGTGGCTGGGTGTTACCATTATTGATGATTCATCCTAAATTTCCATTCCATCCTGAGGATGGGACAGTGAACTCTCTACCCAGGCACAGGAGTTTAAGGGGTGGAAATGCCAAGCCATTTGTTCCCTTGTCTGGCCAATCAGAAAGACTCATACTTGACATTTTATGTTTACTGGCTGAGGATGAGGTTGCTAAGCAACTTCCTTGCCTTGGTTGAATTGTGTAGTTCTAAGTACCTGGGCTTTTCTTTCTCAATAAGTGTCCCCTCAACACACAGATGCAATTTGTTATCTAGAGATTTCAGAGATTTTCATTTTGGTAAACATAAGGAACATAGATTTCTCATGCAAATTATGTCTACTGATGAACTCCCTATATGGTTGTATCAGTTAACAAAAGAACTATTCCATTCATTGAAAGTGTTTAATCTCTCAGTAGTGTCCCACTCTTTGACCCCATGAACTATAGCTCGCTAGGCTCCTCTGTCCATGGAATTCTCCAGGCAAGAATACTGGAGTGGGTTGCCATTCCCTTCTCCAGGGGATATTCCCAACCTAGGGATCAAATCTACGTCTGCCACACTGTAGGCAGATTCTTTACTATCTGAGCCACTAGGGAAGCACATTCATTGATCAGTCAACAAATATTTTTTGAGTATCTACTGTGTTCCAGGCACCGTGCTAGACACCACAATGATAATTGTGGTGAAATTTAAAATATGTGATAGCCAGTAGGGCACCAGGCATTCAGAATGGAAGTTAGCATGGAGGAAATCTCCATGTTGTGATGGATAATGGGGAGATCTGGAGGATCCAAGGGGGAGGATTGAGGTTGCTGGGATGATGGAGGGGCACTCTGGGCTCAGAGGAGTGGTTAATATTATAAACAACTGGTATGTTCGGACTAGTGGCTGATGGCAGCTGTTCTTAATAGAACATTTACTCTTGGTGTGGCTTGGGTTAAACTCTATTTACATAATCTTCTACAACGGTATTCAAGCCAGACATAGGTCTCTCTCACCACCTTTATAGTGCGGTAAGTAATTGTAACTGCTACCCCTGGGTTAGTGGTCTCAAATGGTTTTAGCACCTCTGAGCTAGATATGGATACCTCCATTTATGGCTGAGGAAGCTAGATCAGAGAGGTCAAGTTCCTGGCCCAGGTTTACATGACTGGAAAGTGATGCAACCTCCGTCCAACCTAGGACATTTGGGCAGCTTCAGAGTCTTGTATTCCACACAGATGTCACTCCAGATGCCCATACAAGGTACACATGGACTTCAAAAATCAAACACTTTGCAGATTCCATCACCTCTTCGGTTCCTGGTGACACTGTCAGCATCTCAAACTGCAATCTGGAATCCCGAACAGCCTGAAGGGTTAACACGGTCCAGCTGATGATGACAGGGGCCCCTTGGCAAGTGGCCTATGCTCGACCATTCCAGACCACCACCACCTGCACGTCCTTCTTTTAGATGCCAGTGAGCTATGTCCTACCCACTTCAGTGTTCATGGAACAGCATTGGGAGGGATCTTAGAACCCACTAGGTGCTGCCTTCTTATTGGGGAGAGTGAGCCCTGGAAGATGAAAGGCATTTTTTGGTATGTTGCCAGGAGAGAAGAGAAGGTCCAGAGAAAGTCAACTATCCCTCTCCCATCAGATGAATTAATTTCTATAAAAATTATTGCTGTGCAAAGAGAATGAACATCTGAGAGTGGGCACAATATGAGGGACTGATGAGGATCTAGAGGGCATGTGGTCAGGGAGCAAACAAAGCTGATAGGCTGTGGAGGCTGGGAAAATTGGGCTCCCAGCCTCTGCACAGGAGCCAAATAGAAGCATTAGAGAAAACCTTGACTTTGGATTTGGACTAGAAACCAAACTTCTGGAAAACGTGTACTAGCTGTAGTTCCCACATGGCCATGGGGGGAAAAAAAAGAAGTGAGAGCTGAAGAAACTGATAAAAAATGTCCTAGATAGGAATGTTTTAGTGTCTATTTGGGAGAATGGATTCATTTTCCATTGAACAACACTTTCATCTTTATTTTCCACCTTTTCTAAAAGCAAAGCTATTTATTTCTAAGCAACAGTGGTCATTCGTTGTGAGAGGCAAAGAATAAACATTTGTGAAGATGTGTTTTTCTTTTTGAATTTTTCTTATAAAAATATGGTTATAACATAGCCCATCTCTTCTAGGCCATTGACTCAGCAGACATTTTAAAGGCCATGGTAAACCTGACTTTAACTGGTTGTTGCATTCTGTCTCAATGTACCATTGCCATCACTGAGTAATCAAGGAATATTCTGATTGTCTTAATTTGTATTATTATTAAGTACAATAAAAATAATGTAGTTTAAATTTCAAATCTCTCTCACATCCTCTCATTTTATTCTGTAAACAATTTGTGAGTTTCCCCAAGTCCATATTTTCATATTTTTTGTACAGCTCATGTTTTTTTTTTTTTAAAGTAAATGATCAAGCTAGTCAATACTTTATTTTTATATGTGGAATAAAAGCTAAATTCCATACCTGTCTATATGTATTAGATGTTACAAATAACTACATATAATAATAGCTGCAAAACATTAAATCAGTGTCTATACATAACTGAGTCACTTTGCTGTACATCTGAAACAAACACAACATTATAAATCAACTATACTTCAATATAAAATAAAATTTAAAAAGAGTAAACTTAATTCATGAACACAAAACAAAACAGAACTGGAAATTTTGTGTTATCCTCCATTTCTCCCTCCTTATCTACAGCAAATTACAGTTCATGTTTCTTAAACATCATTCCTTTGCATACTGTTTTCATGATATTCAACATATCACATGTTCTTGTACATAGAAATTTTCTGAGGTCAGTTTACTTTTTTTTGAAAACTTAAATAGTGATTTTTAGGAAGATAGTTTTATATAAAAGATGGAAGCAGAGTCACTTGCTATAAACAGAAGGAGACAGTAAAAATGAATATAAAACAATTAATATATTTTAAACGTTTGCCTACATATCACTTAAAACACCACTTTAGATGTTCCATATCACCAGTGTTACAGGCTGCATACCTTGGTAACTCTCAGATTGATGACTGTGTGAAGGAAAATCTTGTTCCCTTCTGTCCCATAGCTCTGGGCTGGTGTGAAGCACTGGACATCAGCCTGGGGACGTAGAAATGAAAAGCACAGTCCCTGAGGTCCATTTCAAGTAGAATATGCAGGGTCCTTGGGTCAGTTTTGGAAAGCCCACACAGGGAAGGAAAAGTCGGTTTCCCTCAGATGGCTTGGGAAAGACAGCTGTCATCCCAGCCAAGTTCACGGCTCCTCACCCATCAAGTTGGGCTGGCTCCTAACTCACCTGTCACATGTTATCTTAGTGGCAGGCTCAAGGTACACATTGGCTTCTTTAAATGTCACAGTCTTCCAGGGCTGCTGAAGAGTCTAAAATTCTTCTTTCTGATCAGTGACCGTCTGGGGAGATTTTTGGTTTTTCTGGCTTGAGCTCTTGGAAGTTGCCCCCTTCTCTCTCCTTCAGATGACCTTTCAGCTCAAGATCACTTCATCATTGAGTCAACTTGTACTTTGTGATGTGGTGGCTCTCCAAATCTTCTCTGCTGTCCTTGACAGAGCACACAGGAGACAGCATGGGCTTCAGATTGACAGTTTGAATCTAGGATCTGGCACTCGCTACCTGGCTAGTGCCGGGAAACGTGCTAGTGGTGAGGATACAAAAACAGACACCATTCTCCCTCTCAGTTTAATGGCAAATACAAGGAAATAAACAACAGAAAAGGGCATCAAACCAGATTAAGAATACCAGGGAAGACTTCCTGGAGGAGGTGATACTTGAGTTAGACCTTGAAGGAGAAATAAAAACTTCTTCTAGACAAAGGAGGTGGGAGCAAGTCATCCCAGAACTTGGAGCAGCCTGGGGGTGAGGCTAAGCCTAAATTGTCATTCATCTGTAAAAGGCTGAGATGATCTTCACAGCCTTATTGTCAAGATATAATGAGTTAAAGTATGGAAATTGGTAGAATAAGTTAATGTATGGAAAATGCCTGATGCTATTTAGGACACACAAGAAGTATCTCACCTGTCCCTTCGAACCCTTTGGCCACTTCTCTGTGGACCCACAGCATGTGGTTCACCTCAGTTGTGGTAATTAGAACATGGCAATTGGAATTCATCTGTCTATGAGACAAGTGTCCCTGATAGACTGAAACTCCTGGACGGTTCCGGCCTCCTCAGACACAGGAGTGACTGTTCTCTCTACAAGTAGACCTTAACTAAGCTAGGAGAGTGGGCTTCCCTGATGGCTCAGCAGGTAAAGCATCTGCCTTCCAAGGCAGGATGCACGGGTTTGATCCCTGGGTCAGGAAGATCCCCTGGAGAAGGAAATGGCAACCCACTCCAGTATTCTTGCCTGGTAAATCCCATGGACAGAGGAGCCTGGCGGGCTACAGTCCATGGGGTCTTGAGAGTTGGACACCACTTGGAAATGAAACAGCAATAAAGCTAGGAGAAGCTCCAAGGGAAACTCCAGGTTGACATTTTTCTAGTGAGATATTTATGTTTAAGAATTGCTGCACAGTTACACCTCCGATGATCCATGTTCCCCTCCAGAATGTGAAGAGAGTACCCCCTCTCTGCATCCTAGTCCTAGTACTATGTAAGTACCACAAAAGTCTCTGAAAGGCTTAAGACTCCCCTGTAGTTTGGCTCCAGGAGAAAGTGGAGAGTTGGATGACTTCTCCGGCAGGCCAGGCTTACTGACCACCTCTCCCCATAACCCTCTCATGTCCCATCCATGAGGACAGCATGGGTGCCGTGCTGAAGCCTAGCACCTGCTCATTCCGCATCTGTTCTTGCATGCCAGCCACACAGGGAGCTGGCACTGTGAGTCCTGGTGGGCTGCTCTGCTGTTCTCCGAGTCTCTGCCCTGCTGCTGTGGACTCTAAAGTTCACAGCTCCTCTCTTCTGGAGAGAGTGCTCCATGCTGGGCTTCTGAGATGGAAGTTGGGTATGCTTCTTTTCTTTTATCTTGAGTTGCATCTAGGAGGGAACTTGGGATCAACTTTTCTAGGAAAAAGGTACCAGATGTCATCTGACCAGAGCCCATTTCACAGACACTTGTGGCCAAAGCTTCCTATCCCTAGAGAAGAAACAGTCTCGGCAGGCCTGGTCGCACTTGCCTTCCTGGGCCTCTGTGGCTGCTGAGCCATGCCCAGTCATCCTGAGTCTTCTTCCCTAAGCAGTGATTAACCCTACGCTCTAGAGATTGGATAAGAACCTTATGGGACTAAAACTGCAAAAGCTACAGACAGTGAAAGGCATGATAATAGCCTCTGCCTTCCCCATGATCATAATGGAATGTGTTCCTGACAGCAGGCACAGTGTTCCCTTCAATTCTGCTGCTGCTGCTGCTGCTAAGTCGTTTCAGTCGTGTCTGACTCTGTGCGACCCAAGGGACGGCAGCCCACCAGGCTCCCCCATCCCTGGGATTCTCCAGGCAAGAACACTGGAGTGGATTGCCATTTCCTTCTCCAATGCATGAAAGTCAAAAGTGAAAGTGAAGTCGCTCAGTCATATCCGACTCTTTGCGACCCCATGGATTGCAGCCTACCAGGCTCCTCTGTCCATGGGATTTGCCAGGCAAGAGTACTGGAGTGGGGTGCCATTGCCTTCTCTGTTCAATTCTGAATTGCTAGCATCTGATGTAGTCGCTAGCATCTGATGTGGTACCTGCACCATAATAGATGGTGCATATGAATTCATGATTACATATGAATGAATGAATTTCTCCTGACTATAGAGGTTCAGCCCTACCCTTGTTCTCATAGCAAAATGAGTTTGAACAGGGGATTCTGGGAGCAGCCCAGACACCTGCCCACTCCATCCCCAACCTGGGAGTTTGGTATGGACTTACCGTCCCTGTCTGACTGGCTCAGGTCACAGTCCCCCCGACCTGGGGACTTGTGGATTATGTCCCCATGGCCCCGATTGTTGTTCTGATACAATTCAAGGCACATTCCATGTGGCGCACCAGAGAACCTGCCCTATAACAAGTCCTTTCTCCTTCCTGGTCTTTGCTGGCCTTTATTCTACCAGCTGTGAGAGTTCACAGGTGTGCAGGTATGGCTGGAAGAAGGGGAATGATACAGGAGACAAAAGGAGGGACTCTGTCCTCATACACCATCCCTGTGCTCCCCTGGCCTCCCATCACCTTTGATTTTTTTTCTCCTTACAGGTTCTCCCGGCCATACTGGCTCCACGTCCATGAGTCCATCGGCAGCCTTGTCCACAGGGAAGCCCATGGACAGCCACCCCAGCTACACCGACACCCCAGTGAGTGCCCCACGAACTCTGAGTGCAGTGGGGACCCCCCTCAATGCCCTGGGCTCTCCATATCGAGTCATCACTTCTGCCATGGGCCCACCCTCGGGAGCACTGGCAGCCCCTCCAGGAATCAATCTGGTTGCCCCGCCTAGCTCTCAGGTAGGTGTGCGTCCATTTTCTTCAATGTCTTTCCAGACATCTTTAATAGTTTCATCCTGGTGCTGAGCCAGCACTCAGTAGGTGCTTAATGCATGCTGGTGAAAGAATTGGGTTCTCTGTGTAGGCTTCCCTCCTGCAAGACCTTCATTGAGTGTATCCTCAGGCAGCTGCAGAGAACTGACAATGCCTCATGGTCCAGGAGTTTTGATGGTTCAATCCTGGCTGTAATTTCAACAGCTCTTAGGCCTGTTTGTCTTCCATGGGATGGACCCCCTTGATCCTTCTCAGCTCAATACTAGGTATTTTTCAAGTCAGTGAACTACCTGGTCCTTTTCTATATCCTGTAGGTGATACTGAAATGATCAGGATGTGGTCTTTGCTCCCCATTGAGAAGCAGGTGTTGCACATGGATAAATCTAAAACAAGGCAGACTGTGTTGCATACATGTTATCTCTGAGATAGAGGCAAAGATTGCAAAAACTCAGGGGAATAAAACCCTCACTTTAGTTCCTAGTGCCTTTTGCTGCAACAGAGGCAAGGATGTGTATGCGTGGTAGACATTGCTTTGCTGCTCTAAGAAAACTACAGGTTGGCCAGATGCTGTTTATTTCCTTCTAGCAATGTTACACTGAGATCGTCAACCTTCACTTCTTGTAGTGCTCAGCTATTGCTTCAATGATGCTGCATAACAGACAATCCCCAAATTGCCATGGTTTACAAAAACACACAATTATTTTCTTACAAGTTTATGTGTTGTCTAGGAAAGTTCTAGATCCCCTGGTGGCTCAGGTAAATAGTCTGCCTGCAATGCAAGAGGCCTGGGTTCAGTCCCTGGGTCAGGAAGACACCCTGGAGAAGGAAATGGCAATCCATTCCAGTATTCTTGCCTGGAAAATCCTATGGATGGAGGAGCCTGGCAGGCTACAGTCCATAGGGTCACAAAGAGTTGGGCATGACTGAGCCACTTCATTTTCTTTTTGGGCTTCCCATTTGGATCAACTGGTAAGGAATCTGCCTGCAAAACAGGAGACCTGGATTTGATCCCTGGGTTGGGAAGATTCCCCTGGAGAAGGGAACAGCTACCCTCTCCAGGATTCTGGTCTGTAGAACTCCATGGATTGTATAGTCTATGGGAGTTAAAACCACAATCACAGAAAACTAATCAAACTGATCACATGGACCACAGCCTTGTCTAATTCAATGAAACCATGAGCCATGCTGTGTAGGGCCACCCAGATAGACAGGTCATGGTAGAGAGTTCTGACCAAACATGGTCCACTGGAGAAGGGAATGGCAAACCACTTCAGTATTCTTGCCTTGAGAACCCCATGAACAGTATGAAAAGGCAAAAAGATAGGACACTGAAAGATGAATTCCCCAGGTTGATAGGTGCCCAATATGCTACTGAAGAACAGTGGAGAAATAACTCCAGAAAGAATGAAGAGACAGAGCCAAAGTGAAAACAACACCCAGTTGTGGATGTGACTGGTCATGGAAGTAAAGTCCAATGCTGTAAAGAGCGATATTACATAGGAACCTAGAATGTTAGGTACATGAATCAAGGTAAATTAGAAGTGGTCAAACAGGAGATGGAAAGAATGAACATCGACATTTTAGGAATCAGTGAACTAAAATGGACTGGAATGGGTGAATTTAACTCAGATGACCCTTATATCTACTACTGTGGGCAAGAATCCCTTAGAAGAAATGGAGTAGCTATCATGGTCAACAAAAGAGTCCAAAATGCAGTACTTGGGTGCAATCTCAAAAATGACAAAATGATCTCTGTTCATTTCTAAGGCAAACCACTCAATATCACAGTAATCCAAGTCTTTGCCCCAACCAGAAATGCTGAAGAAGCTAAAGTTGAATGGTTGTGTGAAGACCTACAAGATCTTCTAGAACTAACACCCCAAAAAGATGTCCTTTTCATTATAGGGGACTGGAATGCAAAAGTAGGAAGTCAAGAGATATTTGGAATAACAAGCAAATTTGGCCTTGGAGTACAAAATGAAGCAGGGCAAAGGCTAACAGAATTGGCCTTTGAGAACGGCCAAGAGAATGCACTGGTCATAGCAAACATTCTCTTCCAACAAAACAAGAGAAAACTCTATACATGGATATCAATAGATGATCAATACCGAAATCAGATTGATTATTTGCTTTGCAGCCAAAGATGGAGAAGCTCTATATAGTCAGCAAAAACCAGACTGGAAGCTGACTATGGCTCAGATCATGAACTCCTTATTACCAAATTCAGACTTAAATTTAAGATAGTAGGGAAAACCACTAGACCATTCAGGTATGACCTAAATCAAATGCCTTAGGATTATACAGTGGAAGTGACAAATAAATTCAAGGGATTAGATCTGATAGACAGAGTGCCTGAAGAACTATGGACAGAGGTTTTGTACAGGAGATATTGTACAGGAGGCCATGATCAAGACCATCCCCAAGAAAAAGAAATGCAAAAAGGCAAAATGGTTGTCTGAGGAGACCTTACAAAGCTGAGAAAAGAGAAGCTAAAGGCAAAGGAGAAAGGAAAGGTATACCCTTTGAATGCAGAGTTCCAAAGAATAGCAAGGAGAGATAAGAGAGCCTTCCTCAGTGATTAATGCAAAGAAATAGAGGAAAACAATAAATGGGAAAGACTAGAGATCTCCTCAATAAAATTAGAGATACCAAGGGACCATTTCATGCAAAAATGGGTTCAATAAAGGACAGAAATGGTATGGACCTAACAGAAGCAGAAGATATTAAGAAGAGGTGGCAAGAATACACAGGAAAACTATACAAAAAAGATCTTCATGACCAAGGTAACACTACAATGGTGTGATCAGTTACCTAGAGCCAAACATCCTGGAATATGAAGCTAAGTGGGTCTTAGGAAGCATGACTATGAACAGAGCTAGTAGAGGTATCAGAATTCCAGTTGAGCTATTTCAAATCCTGAAAGATGATGCTGTGAAAGTGCTGCACTCAATATGCAAGCAAATTTGGAAAAGTCAACAGTGGCCACAGGACTGGAAAAGGTCAGTTTTCATTGCAATCCCAAAGAAAGGCAATGCCAAAGAATGTTCAAACTACAGCACAATTTCAGTCATCTCACACACTAGCAAAATAATGCTCAAAATTCTCCAAGCCAGGCTTCAACAATACATGAACTGTGAACTTCCAGATGTTTAAGCTGGATTTAGAAAAGTTAGAGGAACCAGAGATCAAATTTCCAGCATCTGTTGGATCATTGAAAAAGCAAGAGAGCTCCAGAAAAACATCTACTTCTGTTTTATTGACTACACCAAATCCTTTGACTGTGTGGATCACACTAAACTGTGGAAAATTCTTCAAGAGATGGGAATACCAGACCACCAGACATGCCTCCTGAGAAATCTGTATACAGGTCAAGAAGCCACAGTTAGAACTGGACATGGAACAGCAGACTGGTTCTTAATTGGGAAAGGAGTACATCAAGGCTGTGTATTGGCACCCTGCTTATTTAGCTTATATGCAGAATACATCATTCGAAATGCCCAGCTGGATGACACACAAGCTGGAATCAAGACTGCTGGGAGAAATATTAATAACCTCAGATATGCAGATGATACCACCCTTATGGGAGAAAGCAAGAACTAAAGAGCCTCTTGATGAAAGTGAAAGAGGAGGGGGCGGTTCTAAGATGGCGGAGGAATAGGATGGGGAGACCACTTTCTCCCCCACAAATTCATCAAAAGAACATTTAGACGCTGAGTAAATTCCACAAAACAACTTCTGAATGCTGGCAGAGGACATCAGGCACCCAAAAAAGCAGCCCATTGTCTTCGAAAGGAGGTAGGAAAAAATGTAAAAGACAAAAAAAGAGACAAAAGAGGTAGGGACAGAGTAGGGAGGGAGCTCTGTCCCGGGAAGGGAGTCTTAAAAAGAGAGAAGTTTCTGAACACCAGGAAACTCTCTCATTTCCGAGTCTGTGGCGAGCCTTGGAAGCACAGAGGGCAACATAATGGAGGAAAACTAAGTACATAATTAAAACCCACAGATTACAAGCCCAGCGGTAACTCCCCCAGCAGAGAAGCAGCGCAGACGCCTGCACCTGCCACTAGCAAGCAGGTGCTGGGCAGGGAAGCACAGGCTGCATTGCTTAGTGTAAGGACCAGGCCTGAATGCCCCAAGGGCAATCTGAACGAACTAACTTGGGCTAGCAAACCAGACTGTGGGATAGCTACCACATGAAAAGCCCTAACCTAAGACACCACCAGGCCCATGCACAGAACAAAGGACTGAACAGAACTAGTTGGCTGCAGATGATCCCCCCTCTGGTGACAGGCAGCCAGAGCCAGAAGGGGGCAATCGCAGCCCCAGAGAGACGTTATCTACCAAACTGCAAGCAGGCTTCTTTGCTAACTAAGACTTCTTGGGGTTCTGGACCGTCAACATCCACCTGAGAAGGTGTGCTGGTTGTACACCCAGAAAACCGAGCAGCAGGGACGAGGGAGGCAATAAGTCACAGTGACTGCGCTCGCCAAACACCTGGTCACCTGAGCTGCTCAGACCTGGGAAGGGCACAAAATGCAGGCCCAACCTTGTCTGCACCACTGAGGACTACCCAAGTGCCTGAACCTGAGCGGCTTAGACCTGGGAGGTGCATGCAGCCCAGGGCCAGCCTCGGATGGTTCCTGGAGGAGCAACCTAGATCCTGAGCAGGGAGGGCACATGTGCCGTGAGCGGGGGCAGGCCCAGTGTGGCTGAGATACTGCGAGCACACACCAGTGTTATTTGTTTGCAGCGTTCCTCCCTCCCCACAGGGCAACTGAACAAGTGAGCCTAAAAAAAGTGTCCACCACTGCCCCCTTGTGTCAGGGCAGAAATCAGACACTGAAGAGACCAGCAAACAGAAGAAGCTAAAACAGAGGGAACCGCCTTGGAAGTGACAGGTGCAATAGATTAAAACCCTGTAGTTAGTACCAACTACATAGAAAGGGCCTATAGATCTTGAGAATATAAGCCGGACCAAGGAACTATCCAAAAATGAACTGACCCCATAACCACCCACGACAACACCAGAGAAAGTCCTAGAAATATTTTTACGATATTCTTTTAAAAAATTTTTTTTTAATTTTTAAGTCCTCTATTACTCCTTTAATTTTCATTTTTATAACCTACTATTACTTTGCAAAAAAAAGACCCTTTTTTTAAAAAAGCAAACTTCATATATATATATATTTTATAATTTTTGTGACTTTTTTTCTTCTTTTCTTTAATATTGTATTTTTGAAAATCCAACCTCTACTCTAGATTTTTAATCTTTGCTTTTTGGTATTTGTTATCAATGTTGTACCTTTAAGAACCCAATCTTCAGTATCCATTTTTACTTGGGAGTAAGATTACTGGCTTGATTGCTCTCTCCCCCTTTGGACTCTCCTTTTTCTCCACCAGGTCTCCTCTGTCTCCTCCCTGCCCCTTCTCTTCTCTACCCAACTCTCTGAATCTCTTTGTGTGTTCTGGGCTGTGGAGTACACTTAGGGAACTGATTACTGGCTGGATCTGTCTCTCTCCTTTTGATTCCCCCCTTTTATCCCCCTGGCCACCTGTCTCCTTCCTCCCTCTTCTCTTCTCTGTATAACTCTGTGAGCATCTCTGAGCGGTCCAGGCTGTGGAGTGCACATAAGGAAGTGATTACTGGCTAGCTTGCTCTCTCCTCTTTTGATTCCACCTCATCTAATTCAGGTCACCTCTAACTCCCTCCTCCCTCTTCTCTTCTCCATGTAACTCTGTCAACCTCTCTGAGTGTCCCTCTCTGTGGAGAAACTTTTCATCTTTAACCTAGATGTTTTATCAATGGTGCTGTATAGAAGGAGAAGTCTTGAGACTACTGTAAAAATAAGACTGAAAACAGAAGCAGGAGGCTTAAGTCCAAATCCTGAGAACACCAGAGAACTCCTGACTCCAGGGAACATTAATCGACAGGAGCTCATCAAACATCTCCATACCTACACTGAAACCAAGCACCACCCAAGGGCCAACAAGTGCCAGAGCAAGACATGCCACAAAAATTCTCCAGCAACACAGGAACACAGCCCTGAGCTTCAATATACAGGCTGTCCAAAGTCACTCCAAAACCACTGACATCTCATAACTCATTACTGGACACTTCATTGCACTCCAGAGAGAAGAAATCCAGCTCCACCCACCAGAACACCGACACAAGCTTCCCTAACCAAGAAACCTTGACAAGCCACTCATACAACCCCACCCACAGTGAGGAAACGCCACAATAAAGAGAACTCCACAAATTGCCAGAATACAGAAAGGCCACTCCAAACTCAGCAGTATAAACAAGATAAAGAGACAGAGGAATACCCAGCAGGTAAAGGAACAGGATAAATGCCCTCCAAATCAAACAAAAGAAAGAGACAGGGAATCTACCTGATAAAGAATTCTGAATAATGATAGTGAAATGATGGTTTCAATTGATCCAAAATCTTGAAATCAAAATGGAATCACAGATAAATAGCCTGGAGACAAGGATTGAGAAGATGCAAGAAATGTTTAACAAGGACCTAGAAGAAATAAAAAAAGTCAATATACAGTGAATAATGCAATAAATGAGATCAAAAACACTCTGGAGGCAACAAATAGTAGAATAACGGAGGCAGAAGGTAGGATTAGTGAAGTAGAAGATAGAATGGTAGAAATAAATGAATCAGAGAGGGAAAAAATGAATTAAAAGAAATGAGGACAATCTCAGAGACCTCCAGGACAATATTAAACACCCCAACATTCGAATCATAGGAGTCCTAGAAGAAGAAGACAAAAAGAAAGACCATGAGAAAATACTTGAGGAAATAATAGCGGAAAAGTTCCCTAAATTGGGGAAGGAAATAATCACTCAAGTCCAAGAAACACAGAGAGTCCCAAACAGGATAAACCCAAGGCAAAACACCCCAAGACACATATTAATCAAATTAACAAAAATCAAACACAAAGCACAAATATTAAAAGCAGCAAGGGAAAAACAACAAATAACACATAAGGGGATTCCCATAAGGATAACAGCTGATCTTTCAATAGAAACTCTTCAGGCCAGGAGGGAATGGCAAGACATACTTAAAGTGATGAAAGTAAATAACCTACAGCCCAGATCACTGTACCCAGCAAGGATCTCATTCAAATATGAAGGAGAAATCAAAAGCTTTACAGACAAGCAAAAACTGAGAGAATTCAGCACCACCAAACCAGCTCTCCAACTAATGCTAAAGGATATTCTCTAGACAGGAGACACAAAAAGGGTGTATAAACTCGAACCCAAAACAATAAAGTAAATGGCAACGGGATCATACTTACGTTAAATGTAAATGGGTTGAATGCCCCAACCAAAAGACAAAGACTGGTTGAATGGATACAAAAACAAGACCCCTATATATGTTGTCTATAAGAGACCCACCTCAAAACAAAGGACACATACAGACTGAAAGTGAAGGGCTGGAAAAAGATATTCCATGCAAATAGAGACCAAAAGAAAGCAGGGGTAGCAATACTCATATCAGATAAAATAGACTTTAAAACAAAGATTGAGAAAAGAGACAAAGAAGGACACTACATAATGATCAAAGGATCAATCCAAGAAGAAGATATAATAATTATAAATATATATGCACCCAACATAGGAGCACCACATTATGTAAGACAAATGCTAGCAAGTATGAAAGGGGACGGAGAAGGCAATGGCAACCCACTCCAGTACTCTTGCCTGGAAAATTCCATGGACAGAGGAGCCTGGTAGGCTGCAGTCCCTGGGGTCGTGAAGAGTCAGACATGACTGAGCAACTTCACTTTCACTTTTCACTTTCATGCATTGGAGAAGGAAATGGCAACCCACTCCAGTGTTCTTGCCTGGAGAATCCCAGGGACGGTGGATCCTGGTGGGCTGCCGTCTGTGGGGTTGCACAGAGTCAGACACGACTGAAGCGACTTAGTAGGAGTAGTATGAAAGGGGAAATTAACAATAACACAATAATAGTGGGAGACTTTAATACCCCACTCACACCTATGGATAGATCAACTAAACAGAAAATTAACAAGGAAACACAAACTTTAAATGATACAATAGACCAGTTAGACCTAATTGATATCTATAGGACATTTCACCTCAAAACAATGAATTTCACCTTTTTCTCAAGCGCACACGGAACCTTCTCCAGGATAGATCACATCCTGGGCCATAAATCTAGCCTTGGTAAATTCAAAAAAATTGAAATCATTCCAAGCATCTTTCCTGACCACAATTCAGTAAGATCTCAGTTACAGGAGAAAAACTATTAAAAATTCCAACATATGGAGGCTGAACAACACGCTGCTGAATAACCAACAAATCACTGAAGAAATAAAAAAAGAAATCAAAATATGCATAAAAACTAATGAAAATGAAAACACAACAACCAAAAACCTGTGGGACACTGTAAAAGCAGTGCTAAGGGGAAAGTTCATAGCAATACAGGCATACCTAAAGAAACAAGAAAAAAGTCAAATAAGTTACCTAACTCTACACCTAAAGCAACTAGAAAAGGAAGAAATGAAGAATCCCAGGGTTAGTAGAAGGAAAGAAATACTAAAAATTAGGGCAGAAATAAATGCAAAAGAAACTAAAGAGACCATAGCAAAAATCAACAAAGCCAAAAGCTGATTCTTTGAAAGGATAAATAAAATTGACAAACCATTAGCCAGACTCATCAAGAAACAAAGGGAGAAAAATCAAATCAATAAAATTAGAAATGAAAATGGAGAGATCACAACAGACAACACAGAAATACAAAGGATCATAAGAGACTACTATCAGCAATTATATGCCAATAAAATGGACAATGTGGAAGAAATGGACAAATTCTTAGAAAAGTAAAACTTTCCAAAACTGAACCAGGAAGAAATAGAAAATCTTAACAGACCCATCACAAGCACGGAAATTGAAACTGTAATCAGAAATCTTCCAGCAAACAAAAGCCCAGGTCCAGACGGCTTCACAGCTGAATTCTACCAAAAATTTAGAGAAGAGCTAACACTGATCTTACTTAAACTCTTCCAGAAAACTGCAGAGGAAGGTAAACTTCCAAACTCATTCTATGAGGCCACCATCACCCTAATACCAAAACCTGACAAAGATCCCACAAAAAAAGAAAACTACAGGCCAATATCACTGATGAACATAAATGCAAAAGTCCTTAACAAAATTCTGGCAATCAGAATCCAACAACACATTAAAAAGATCATACACCATGATCAAGTGGGTTTTATCCCAGGAATGCAAGGATTCTTCCATATCCACAAATCAATCAATGTAATACACCACATTAACAAATTGAAAAATAAAAGCCATATGATTATCTCAATAGATGCAGAGAAAACCTTTGACAAAATTCAACATCCGTTTATGATAAACACTCTCCAGAAAGCAGGAATAGAAGGAACATACCGCAACATAATAAAAGCTATATATGACAAATCCACAGCAAACATTATCCTCAATGGTGAAAAATTGAAAGCATTTCCCCTAAAGTCAGGAACAAGACAAGGGTGCCCACTTTCACCACTACTATTCAACATAGTTTTGGAAGTTTTGGCCACAGCAATCAGAGCAGAAAAAGAAATAAAAGGAATCCAAATTGGAAAAGAAGAAGCAAAACTCTCACTGTTTACAGATGACATGATCCTCTACATAGAAAACCCTAAAGACTCCACCAGAAAATTACTAGAACTAATCAATGATTATAGTAAAGTTGCAGGATATAAAATCAACACACAGAAATCCCTTGCATTCCTATACACTAGTAATGAGAAAACTGAAAGAGAAATTAAGGAAACAATTCCTTTCACCATTGCAATGAAAAGAATAAAATACTTAGGAATATATCTACCTAAAGCAACTAAAGACCTATATATAGAAAACTATAAAACACTGGTGAAAGAAATCAAAGAGGACACTAATAGATGGAGAAATATGCCATGTTCATGGATCGGAAGAATCAATATAGTGAAAATGAGTATATTACCCAAAGCAATCTATAGATTCAATGTAATCCCTATCAAGCTACCAATGGTATTTTTCACAGAGCTAGAACAAATAATTTCACAATTTGTATGGAAATACAAAAAATCTCAAATAGCCAAAGCAATCTTGAAAAAGAAGAATGGAACTGAAGGAATCAACCTGCCTGACTTTAGGCTCTACTACAAAGCCACAGTCATCAAGACAGTATGGTACTGGCACAAAGACAGAAATACAGATCAATGGAACAAAATAGAAAACCTAGAGATAAATCCACACATCTATGGACAACTTATATTTGACAAAGTAGGCAAGAATATACAATGGATTAAAAACAATCTCTTTAACAAGTTGTGCTGGGAAAACTGGTCAACCACTTGTAAAACAATGAAACTAGAACACTTTCTAACACCATACACAAAAATAAGTTCAAAATGGATTAAAGATCTAAATGTAAGACCAGAAACTATAAAACTCCTAGAGGAGAACATAGGCAAAACACTCTCCGACATACGTCACAGCAGGATCCTCTATGACCCACCTCCCAGAATGTTGGAAATAAAAACAAAAAGAAACAAATGGGACCTAATTAAACTTAGAAGATTCTGCACAACAAAGGAAATGATAAGCAAGGTGAAAAGACAGCCTTCATAATGGGAGAAAATAATAGCAAATGAAGCAACTGACAAACAACTAATCTCAAAAATATACAAGCAACTCCTACAGCTCAATTCCAGAAAAATAAACGACCCAATCAAAAAATGGGCCAAAGAACTAAATATACATTTCTCCAAAGAAGACATACAGAGGGCTAACAAACACATGAAAAGATGCTCAACATCACTCATTATCAGAGAAATGCAAATCAAAACCACTGTGAGGTACCATTTCACGCCAGTCAGAATGGCTGTGATCCAAAAGTCTACAAGCAATAAATGCTGGAGAGGGTGTGGAGAAAAGGGAACCCTCCTACACTGTTGGTGGGAATGCAAACTAGTACAGCCACTATGGAGAACAGTGTGGAGATTCCTTAAAAAACTGGAAATAGTACTGCCTTATGACCCAGCAATCCCACTGCTGGGCATACACACCGAGGAAACCAGAATTGAAAGAGACACATGTACCCCAATGTTCATCGCAGCACTGTTTATAATATCCAGAACATGGAAGCAACCTAGATGTCCATCAGCAGATGAATGGATAAGAAAGCTGTGCTACATATACACAATGGAGTATTACTCAGCCATTAAAAAGAATACATTTGAATCAGTTCTAATGAGGTGGATGAAACTGGAGCCTACTATACAGAGTGAAGTAAGCCAGAAAGAAAAACACCAATACAGTATACTAATGCATGTATATGGAATTTAGAAAGATGGTAATGATAACCCTGTATGTGAGACAGCAAAAGAGACACAGATGTATAGAACAGTCTTTTGGACTCTGTGGGAGAGGGCAAGGGTGGGATGATTTGGGAGAATGGCATTGAAATATATATAATATCATATAAGAAACGAATCGCCAGTCCAGGTTTGATGCAGGATACAGGATGCTTGGGGCTGGTGCACTGGGATGACCCAGAGGGATGGTACAGGGAGGGAGGTGGGAGGGGGCTTCAGGATGGGGAACACGTGTACACCCATGGCAGATTCATGTTGATGTGTGGCAAAACCAATACAATATTGTAAAGTAATTAGCCTCCAATTAAAATAAATAAATTTAAATTAAAAAAAAAGAAAGTGAAAGAGGAGAGTGAAAAGGTTTGCTTAAAACTCAACAATCAGAAAACTAAGATCATGGCATCTGGTCCCATCACTTCATGGCAAATAGATGGGGAAACAATGGAAACAGTGACAGACTTTATTTTTGGGGCTCCAAAATCACTGCAGATGGTGACTGCAGCCATGAAATTAAAAGGCACTTGCTCCTTGGAAAAAAAGCTATGACCAACCTAGACAGCATATTAAAAAGCAGAGACATTACTTTGCCAACAAAGGTCTGACTAGTCAAAGCTATAGTTTCTCCAGTAGTCATGTATGGATGTGAGAGTTGGACCATAAAGAAAACTGAGCACCAAAGAATTGATGCTTTTGAACTGTGGTGTTGGAGAAGACTCTTGAGAGTCCTTTGGACTGAAAGGAGTTCAAATCAGTCAATCTTAAAGGAAATGAGTCCTGAATATTCATTGGAAGGACTGATGCTGAAGCTGAAGCTCCAATGCTTTGGTCACCTGTTGTGAAGAACTGACTCATTGGAAAAGACCCTGATGTTGGGAAAGATTGAAGGCAGGAGGAGAAGAGGATGACAGAGGATGAGATGGTTGGATGGCATCATCAACTCAATGAACATGAGTTTGAATAAGCTCCGGGAGTTGGTGATGGACAGGGAAGACTGGCGTGTTGCAGTCCATGGGGTCATAAAGAGTTGGACACGACTGAGTGACTGAACTGAACTGAGGAAGGTTCTGTTTCAGATGGTGGGGGAGTTGGTCTAGGCTGCAGCCTGGGTGCAAGTCAGCTCTTCATGTCCCAACTACAGGAGCAGCTACCTTCTTTTCTAGAGGTATCCCTCAGGAGTGCGAAAGTCTAAACCAAATCAGGAAAATACAGTGACATCTCTGCTCACATCATGTCCATTGATATCCCATTGGTCTAAGGAAACTGTATGACTGACTCCAACACTGGTGGGAAAGGGGAATAATTTGTGCCTGTTTTAGTGTAAGGAACTACAAAGACATGCTGCAAAGGTTGTGAAGAATTAGGAAGAGTGAAGCATTAGGAATAATAACCCTGTCTACCACACTCTCACTGTGCTGGTACCTCACGACTAGGGTCAGGGTCCTTCTCATCCCAACTACCAGCACGTCTAGCAGTAGAATTAGTAGGTCTTATAGTCTCTTTTGAATTTATAGTTTGAAGAAGAGACAAAGCCCCCATTGGTTTAGCATTTCTTACTGCTACAAAGAGCAGAGACTCTCCCTAGACAGAGAGTGTGTGCTCAGAGTCTAAAAGCAAAGCCATGTGGAGTCATAGAATTTTATAGCCAGTAAGGACATCAGAAAGTTTTTCACGTGTGGATTAAAGAAACTGGAGAAGACCTTATCAGTTCTGTAGTGTAGGGATTATAGGAGCCAGGGGCCAGACAGGTAACACAGCGGGGTGAATCAGATGGGTGGGGGTTGTAGAGAGCTGCCCTCCCCACTTGAAGCCATTCAAATTCAGAGACTTGAAGTATTTCATGGCCAAGGAGAGTACTTCTGTGGGTCCCATTTGGCCAGTCCCTTTAACCCTAATTTGTAAACTAATGGCCCTCACCTGTAGGATCTTTCTCAGTATACACATTTCTCCCTCATCCCATATTTTGGCCTTTGTGTGAGTTGTAAAAGCCCCACAGAGGATTCTAACTGCCCCATCCCTGCCCAGCTGAGAACCACTAATTCTGTCCAGGCTTCTCATCCGATATAGGCTCAGTGGGCTCAGGTGATGTGTCCAGCTTCACACAGCTAGTCACAGCGGAGCCAGGGTTAGACCCCAAGTCTCCACACCCCACTCAATCTCCACGATGCTGCATTTACTCACACCTATGGTGTCTTCTATCTTAAACAGTGACCCCAGGATCTTCCTGTTGGCTGCCAAGGATTAAAAGATGAATAATCAGTGATCCCAAGGAGTCCTGTGGGGCATGTGGCACATCACGCAGATAAATTGCAACATTGTGTAGGTGTAGGGACAGAATCGAAGGGAGCATAAAAAAGGGACCTGAGAACTTCCAGTCTTACTTTCCATGAGAGTGTCAACCACTCAGAGGAGTGGAGACTAGACGGCAGTGGGAAGGGACGTGGATTTATGCCACTCTCTCCCACTGTCATCAGCAGAGCTGGTGATCCTCTACCCTTTAGAACGTGGGATCTTGAAGAGATTTATTTATTCATTTTCATTCATGTGAATGGATTTCAGGAGGGCAGGTCAAAGTCAATAGATTAGAGACAGAGAGGGAGATTGAAGTTCTGGAAGTAAAATTTTGCAAAGGACTCTCACATTTATTCAAATAACTATTTAGCAGGACCTAATCTGTGTCACTATTTGACACTGTCCTAGGTTCTAGGGATAAGCACTGAATAAGTCTTTACTTTCATGGCAACTATACTGCAGCAGGCAAGACAGACAAAAACCAAATGAATGAACCAGATAGTTTCAAATGACCATGACTATATTCATGAAGATATAAAACAGGGTAAGGTTATGACCGGTGACAGGATTTGTGGGTGGGGAGGGGGCAAGCCACCCGCCCTCCAAGCCTGCTTTTGGACACACTCCAGTCTCAGTGAGCCAAATCTGGCCAATAAATTCAGCTCCACAGCCGTGTGAGTGGCAGGGCTGCTATTCCCGGACCATATGTCTGTACAGAGGGATTGGGGTTGAAAGGTCAGCTGGAAGCTCTGGTCCTGGCCAACTGGGTTGTGTGCAGAGGCCAAAGCCAAGTTTGGCTAAGAGAGCTGCATTAAGCTTGCCAAGCACTGGGAGCTCAGCAGCCCCAGACACAGGGCGGCATTTGGGGCTTGGTTTCTGGAGCCACGGGGCAGTGACATTTTGCCCAATTAACTAGGTGACACGGGACACCCAGTGCCTTCAGAATTAGCCACCGTGGGCCGGGCTCTGAACGCCCCAGACAGACGGTTCCTATGCAGCCTGCCTTTCTTGCCCAGGACTGAGGCTGAGTGGAGTTCATGTGGGAACATGTGTGTTCTGTGACCTGAGTCTCGGGTGAGTGTGATTTAGGGGTGAGGGGAGAAATGAGGTGCTCGGGGTGAGAGCAGGCGGGGTGTCCTGTTCTGCGCTCTGCCTTTCTGGTGTTTGAGCTTCTCTTTTTGCTTTTGTTGGATTTTCAGTCTTGAGAAGTAAAGAGAAGTGAACTAATTACTCCGGAGGCAAGGACCATGTAACCTTTTGCAAAAACATCACTTTGAACTTATATTTATCTCAGTTTCTTTTTCTCTATTGTGGGATAACACACTTTGCCCTGATTATCCGACAGAGATTTTTTGTATGTATCAAACAAGATGTGGACTTAAGAAATCCCTTCTTAAGTACTTATGATGCTCTATGGCCATAAAGTGTTATTATTTTTACTATTATTATTATTATACCCAGGTGGCATATCAGGCACCAAGGTGATGAATATTATATACCTACGTGATCATTAGTCCAAGTGTGTGTTCTTTGTTGTTGAAAGGTTCCAGAGAAGTTCATTTCAACAAGCATTCATTACACTAAGAACTGGAGATTTTAAAAATGTATAAGACTCAGTCCCTGGCCTGGGGAGGATCTAAGTGGAGTGAACTGTTTCCCAAAACAACATGTATATAATTGAGGAGATATTTATGCAGCTTTCTGACAGATGATCTAGATTACATTTTCCAGTGTGTGTGTGTGTGTATAATGCTGTATTTTTGTAAGTTTGATGTCTGTTGACTGGACTCTGAAGCAGGACCTGCAAGCCTTTGGAAGGCTCCCACATGATTTGCCTGTCCCAACCCTGCTGCCTGATCTGGGTTCTGTCACTGACAATTCCTGCCCAGGTAGTGACTGATAATTGAATTGTTGCCCTTTCAGATGTTTGCATTTTTACAGAGATTACTTTGATCATAAAAGTTGCAAATGTGAGACTTCCCCAGTGGTCTAGTGGTTAAGACTCTGCACTCCCACTGCAGGGAACACATGTTTGATCCCTGATTGGGAAAATAAGATCTCACAGCTGTGTGGCGTGACCAAAAATTAAAAAATAATAAAAATATAAATAAAGATTTAAAAATGTTGGAGCTAGAACAGATCTTGAATACCATCTTGTTTAATGATCTTTAAAAAGCCATAAAGTCTTCAAGTGAAAGCATGTTTGGAAGTCATTGCACATTAAGTAAAAACAGGTCTGGTGAACTCGAGGTAGGAGATATGAAAACTTCTTACTCAACCTCCCCACCCCCTGCCACACATATTCTCAGCTTGAAAACCACTGTTTTAGTCTGTGCATAAGTTAGTGGAGTCTCTGAGTGAAGTCATCCTGTCAAGATCACACAGCAATGAAGTGGCAAGTCCAGGCTCTGTACTTTTCACAGTGAAGACCCTCACTCCACTAAAGATATGCCACTCTAAGGACTCCACCCACTGGAAGAGGAGTGCCTGCCTGAATCCTGCCTGGCTGGCAACATATCTGCCTTGAATGGAATAATTTGGGCTGAAAGCAGCTCAGAAATGTGGGACCTGATGTTTGGTGATGGCTCCAGGGCATCTAGGATGCATTCAGTCCTTGGCTGAGAGTCTGCAAATGGAAGACAGGTCAGCCAAGTGTGTTTCTCTCCTTTTTCTCAGGAGCAGCCAGCCGCCTGGTAAATTCCAGCTCTGAAGTGCTCACTTCAGCAGAGCTGCTTCTAATGGAACAAGACAGCTGGAGCTGTGGGACTGGGACCAGGCAGCTAATGGGTTTGAGCTCTGGTGGCTGCCTTCAATCTCATCTACCAATGCTGTTAGCCCCCACAAACCCCAAGCCAGCAAAAAGACAGACAGAGGAGAGGGTATCAACCCATCTGTCCCCACCACCACCTCCCACCACCATCCAACCCAGGAAGAGGAAGGGTTTTGGAGAGGGGCTGCCAGGAGACAGTGACCCAGTCTACTCCTCCGGGGGCTCATTGCCTATAAGGTGGGGGCTGAAAACATCCAGGGCAGGGGCGGTCTGGGGGCTCCTGCCACACAAGACAGACAAGGTGGGGAAGGAAGAATGATAAGCTGGGATCCAGAAGCCCGGGTTCCAGCCCCAACATGTTAGATCAGGGAAGGTGCCTAACCTGCTGCGTGGGCAGCTGCCATAGCCTCAGCTGTCTCTCTTCTCTTCCTTGTGCTGCTGCCTCATCCTTTAAGGGCTTTTTTCCTTTGCTGGAAACCTCATGGCTCCTCATGGCCTCTCAGATTAAATCCACTCACTTTCCCTGAGTAATCAAGCCTCAGCTTGGTTACAGCCCACCTCTCAATCTTATTTCCCACCCATCCACACAAATAGTTGGGTTTCTCTCCAGGTCTTTGTTGTCAAAACCTTTCACCCACTGGCTCATTCAAATACCATTCTTTTTTTTAAATTGTCAAGTCCCAGATCAAATGCTCCTTCCTTCAAGACATCTTCCCTAATCTCGCTTGTGATCTTTCTTTCCTAAATTATCCCAACCAGCTTTTTATCTCAATGTCCAGTTTCCTGAGGCAGTGCCTGCATCTTCTCTTTTGTATCCCAGTAGGACCTGTGAATGAATGAATAAATGAACCACTTTATGGCTCAGTTTCCTCAGCTGAAAAGTAGGAAAACCTCATAGGGTTGTTGTGAGGATTAAAATAGTTAATTGGCTCTGAGCAAACTTTCCTTGGATGGTAGCACTGAGTAGCAAGAACAATAATTACTGTTCTGTGATCACTGCAGACTGGAGAAGGTGGAGCTGGTCCTACTGGAGATGGGAGTGGGAAGGGAAGATGGGTGAGGGTCTGCTGAGCCCCAGGTGATACTGTCTTCCTCCTTATTCCCATGATATTTCTTATTCATTTCAGGATTTGCAGACAAAGGTCAGTTAGGGAGTTCTCTAAAATATTTCTTTTTCGTGGGATGGATCTAACTTTCCGTGAGATGCTCAGAATTCCTAGCACATAGCAGAATGTTGGTTCATAATAAACATTCAAAATCTGAATTAACTGGATTTTATTGGGATGATAAGAGCTGCAAATTATGGAACATCTACTGTGTACCAGGCATTGTGACAGGCATTTTACATTATCATCTCATCTAATCCTCCCAGTGACTCTGTAAATTAGGTATTACTATGTTCATTTTACAGACAAGGAGACAGAAGGTTAAGGAAGATAAATAAGGAGTAATGTTGACCTGGGATCCAGGACTGCTTTGAAGTCATGCAGCTAATAAGGGTAGACGGGGAGTCAATCCCAGGGCCGTGTGATTTCAAAGCAAGTTTTCTCCTCTACATCAGTGTTTCAGACCCCTGGACTGCCATTAGCATTATCTGATCAACTTAAAGAAATGCCAGCACCAATGACCCTCAGACCATTTCTTGGTGTGGGACTTTGGAATTAAATTTTTTTCCAAAGCTCCCAGGAGTACATTCAGCAATGAGAACCACGGTATTATACCAAAAGAGAAAAAAATGCTAAACATAAATTCTAAATAAATTCAGTTCAGTTCAGTTCAGTCGCTCAGTCGTGTCTGACTCTTTGCAACCCCATGAATCACAGCACGCCAGGCCTCCCTGTCCATCACCATCTCCCAGAGTTCACTCAAACTCACGTCCATCGAGTCGGTGATGCCATCCAGCCATCTCATCCTCTGTCGTCCCCTTCTCCTCCTGCCCCCAATCCCTTCCAGCATCAGAGTCTTTTCCAATGAGTCAACTCTTCGCATGAGGTGGCCAAAGTACTGGAGTTTCAGCCTTAGCATCATTCCTTCCAAAGAACACCCAGGGCTGATCTCCTTTAGAATGGACTGGTAGCCTTGTACAAAAAGGAGGGAGGAGAAGGAAGAGGAGGGAGAATTCTCTCATCGCATATGTGTTTTCATTTCTCACACAAATTAATTTTTAAAAATTCCTGGTGACTTTGATTTCAAAGCAAGGCCCTGAATGCTATCTTTTCTTTTTCACATCCCTTACAGCATTTAATCCAGAACCTTTGCCCATCTCCTGCTCAATAAATATTTGTTTAGTGAATTGAAAAGATAGTAAATTTTGAAGGAATCTAACTCAGGCTCTGTTATATTTTATGTTTTATTGATCATTTCTTGTGTTTCAAAGGCCTTCAATAGAGAAGACAATCCTACCTTTGTTTCAGTTTGGGAGTTGCAGTCATTTCGGTTGGGCAATGTGACTCAGAATTCATATAGACCATGCAGAAGTCAGTGGGCCCTCCCTAAAGCCCCCAGGCATTCCCCGGGTGCTGCCGCTGGGCCCCTGAGCACATGCGCACTCAGCATCAGCTTTGTTTGCATTTACTCACAAGTCTTCTTAGTGTTTGTGTGTGTTCTGACTCCTCACTGAGATTGTGACCATTTTTGAGGAGTGAGAGACAGATCTAGATTTTATATCTCCCTTCACAGTGTCTGGAATGTTGACCTGTACCCATGGTACAGAAATGCGGCTGACTGGATGACGGACTTATGTTTATTTAACTTTTCTTTGATGAATAGAAAACAGGTAGCAGTGGCTTCTTGGTCATCTCCATTAGACCACCAGTGGAGCTGGTGGTGGTGAGGAGCTAATGTTAACTTGTGCTAAGCAGTGAGGAAAGGCATCTCACAATGTTCCTTTTTTGAGCCATTCAGCTCTACCAATTCCCTACTGATCCCAGAGAGACAGCAGGGAGCGATCCTGCAAAGAGATCTTAGCTCCCTGCCCAGGAATTGAACCCGGTCACCTGGATGAAAACCGGGAATCCTAGCCAACCAGGGACTAGAGGCTAGAAGCAAAGTGGCCCTGGCTCTTTCCCCTGTTGAAAAACAAGAATGTTTCATGGAGGCAAAAGCTGTAAAAATAGTTACAAAGTTTATTAGAGACACAGCCTAACATGTATGGGAGAGCACACAGAAAAACAGTTTATTTAAGACAAAAGTAAGGAAGAAATACACACCCAGAAAGAAAGAGTATGAGCGTCCTCTCTAGGAGGAGGCACAGGAAGTCTGAAGCTAGGCAGAAACACACACCCGGAGAGGAGTGTGGGCGTCCTGAATGAGGAGGAGAGCAGGAAAGAGGTGATTTAAATCACTTATGCAGGACTGTCCTTCTGGGTCTTTGTGCGTGTGCTCAGATGCTCGGTCATGTCTGACTCTTTGCGACCCCCTGGACTGTAGCTAGCTAGGCTCCTCTGTTCAAGTGATTCTTCTAGCAAGAATACTGGAGTGAGGTGCCATTTCCTCCTCCAGGGGATCTTCCCGTCCCAGGGATTGAACCGATGTCTCTCCTGTCTCCTGCATTGGCAGGATGATTGTTTACCACTAGCGCCGCCTGGGAAGCTTGTCTTTGTTTACACTGGCCAATTATCTTACTTTCTTCATATCTGACTGCTCCTAGGACACCCCCCCCGCCCCCCTCCCCGCGCTCACCCCCCCCGCCCCGCCCCCCTCCCCGCCCCTCTCCCCGCCCCCCTCCCCGCCCCCCTCCCCGCGCTCACCCCCCCGCTCCGCCCCCCCCCGCGCTCCTTGTTCGCAAGTTTTTGCTACGATGGATCCCATTGCAGAGGGCTGTTGGGTGCATGTTCACATTTTTTATGGCATGGGGCCCATGGAGCCCCTCCCTTTTTGACCCCAAGGAGCCTTCCTGCACATGTGCAGACAAGGAAGTCTTCCTTGATCTCGAGAGTGAGCACCTTACCTCTCTACTTTAGCAGAGTTCAGCTGTTGCCAGAACTTTGTCCTTGGAGCCTGGGTGAGAACAATGCTTGATTTCTACCCCCCTTGACAAACACCAGCTCTCCAGCCTGGAGGCCCATCTTTCTCCTACCGCACTACCGCTGGGTTAATGACAGGTACTGGGAAGTGCTGGTCTTTGGTGCTAAAGATTTTATATTTCCATGGAGGTTATTTTTTTCCTTATAGATAAGTTCAAAAGTATGATCAGGGGCTTTCAAGCTAATTTTTAGTGCTACTTCAATGATTTGGGCATTTGGCTTAGTGTCTTAAGTAGGTTCACTGAGATGACCACCACACATTATCTCCTCTTCCATTTTACTGCAAACATCTTAAGTGTGCGTTTTGTTTACCTTTGGACTACAGAGCCTGGCTTGGTGCCTGACATAATGAGTGCTTGTGAATGTCTGTTGATTCACTAAACAAATGGATTTGCATATTTTGCTTGGTTCTCTCAGAGTCTCAGTCTTTTGCCTGAGGGCCATATCTCCTCTTGGAGCACTGCTGAATAGGCAAGAGGTAGTTAATAAAAAATTTAGAAATACACAGACTTGTCCTAAGTGTGCTGTTCAGTGCGGATTTCTAGCTCAAATAATACATGAGTAAAATGAGTTAAAGTTGAGAGCTCTGATGTAGATGTGTTGTGATTTTCAGTTTAGGTTTTGGCATTTAGAAATGACTTAGTTCCTCTATGTTATTCTTTTTCTCCCTTAAATTCACATCCTTCATAGGCAATTTTAGACACTGTACTTGGAAACTACTTCTTGAAATAGAACCTACTTTTTTTCTTCAAGGAAGGCCTTGTTAGTTTCTGCCTTGAGGTTTGGGTTTACTCTGGTTCTGTGTTTTATTGTATCTTTATTATTTTTTTTTTATGAAGCTAAATGTGGTCAACAGTGTCAGCATTTCAGAGGACATCAAGCCCTTACCAGGGCTTCCTGGCATTGGAAACATGAACTACCCATCCACCAGCCCGGGATCTCTGGTTAAGCACATCTGTGCCATCTGTGGGGACAGATCCTCAGGTATGTACAGAGGCAGACACCCCTCCCCAGTGCCCCATGCAATGGGGATCCCAGAGAAGACACCTGTTCTACTTCCCACTTGGCTCCTTTGTACCCAATAAGAAAAAAAGGAGTCCTTTAGGATGATCCAAGCTGGGTCCCAGACTGTAAACTTCTGTCACCACAGTCCTGATGAATTTAAAGCATGATTTCACTTTAGGCTGTTAGATTTATAGGAAACCTTTCAGGAAGCTTCTTTGGAGTTACTGTGTTGCATGTGTATCTGGGATAAAGAAATGGTTGTGATGAGCAAGTATTTCAATCTAGAGTCTCTCTAATTTAAAAAAATTATTTTTATAATTCTAAAAATAATATCTTAATGTACGAAATATGGGAGAACTAGAAAGTTATCAGTGAAAACTAAAAAAGTTATCTATAATGTTCCCAACAAAGAGAAATCCTTTGATATTTTAGCAAATTTCCTTCTACAACCTTCTAGGCTTTTAACATGTTTCCCTGGGTGGGAATTATTGTTTTCCCTGATTTCATTCTCTTTATTTTCTTCCACTTTTGCCCAAATTATTTCTTTCATGACTTCTTTCCCTACCTCTCCAAAATTCTTGCCCCTCTATTCCCCATCTCAACAATTTTGATGATAATTGAATCTCTGATTTGATGAAAGAGAAGATGAGGAAGATTTCTATGATGGCTGACAATATTTTCTCTGCTTTTTATTGCCACTAAAGTCACTGCAAAATGTCACTCCACTGAAAGTTCCCAGTGGCTGGAACTTAGCTACATGGCGAGTGTTTGCTTGTTCTCAAACAGTTGTTCCCAAATTGTGCAGATTTGGCCATTGCCATAGCAACAGAATTCCAGCCACACCCTGATAGAGAGTTTTTTTCTGCTATGGTTTAATTGAAGTTGGGCAGTTCATTCATATATGGGAGAACCATGGAGATGATAAGTTGGTCCCATGTTTCTTAATGACAAATACTTCAGAGCTGAGAGCACTATTTGCTATTCTGTGAGTTCAGTATGCTTCATCAAGCAGGCTATCTCCAGCCACCATTGCACCTTAAAGTGGCTTCCTCTGAAATATAAGCTCCTGGGATCCAGATATTAACATTGGTTAGCTCTCAGGGACTTCAGCTCACCAGATTAGAAAGTCATATCAGCTCCATAGCTAAACTGCATCTCATGTCACACTCAAGAATCAGACATAAATTTGTTTTGCATAATTGTCTCATTATATTGTTCAAGTCTCACAATTTCAACCAATTGAGCACAGCTGCCTGGTGTGTAGTATTGGGAAGACGTCTACCTAGAAAGACTCCTTTTTAAAAATATTTATTTCTTTGGTTGTGCGGGGCCTTAATTGGGCACGTGGGATCCTTTTAGTTGTGGTATGCAGTATCTTTTTTAGTTGCAGCGTGTGCGATCTAGCTTCCTGACCAGATATTGAACCCGAGCCCCTTGCTTTCGGAGTAGAGTCGTAGGCCACCGGACCATCCAGGAAGTCAGTGGTGACTGATTCTTGATGCCTGTGTGGTCCTGTGTGAGGTGGCTCTCCTGACACAAATTAGCCATCCTTGGCTGGGGTCACGGAAAACTGGATGTGTGGAACAGGTAATAAGGGCAATGAAAGAGGTAACAGATTATCCTGGATCAAGTAAAACCACCTTCCATCAGATCTTTACATCACATCTCAAGACTACACGTCATGTTATGCCGTAAAGATCGTGTAACAGTTTATTCCTCTGATAGGCAATAATATTTGAAAAATTTATAAGTTAGTTTCTTGTACGTAGTTTATGATAAAGGATAATAGTTCAAAGTGAGATTCTTAAGTCCTTGGACTTCAGTTATGGAGAAATACGAGTGAAACTGAGGTTGTTTCCCTGCTAGATAATAAACAACAATCCTAGATATTTTAATTTTTTTTATGTACACTAATGTCTTGAATGAACGCAGAACATTTTGCTTAACTAAAAATAAGAATTTCCCTGTTAAATAAATGGAAGCGAAGTCTTAGGTTCGGACTTTTAAAATAACATTCTCTGGAATTAGTGATTCCAGAGAATTGCTTCTAGAGGGTAGACACAAGAAAGGGCACATTTACTCTGGGCTTGGTTTGGTTCCTGTCATCAAGCTTGCATTCTCCACTAGTTCTTCTTTGTTTTTGTTCCCATCGCCAAGGTGATGTGCTAGTTTTTCTGGGGAGAGCCAAGAGATTCTTTTGAATGAAAGATCCAGATAAACACAAGAACTACTTATGGAATGTCCTTCTCTTTGGCCAGGAAAGCACTACGGTGTGTACAGTTGTGAAGGCTGCAAAGGGTTCTTCAAGAGAACCATAAGGAAAGACCTCATCTACACTTGTCGGGATAACAAAGACTGCCTCATTGACAAGCGCCAGCGCAACCGCTGTCAGTACTGCCGCTATCAGAAGTGCCTGGTCATGGGCATGAAGAGGGAAGGTAAGGCTTCCTGCTACCCTGCTCTCCACTCAGGGGAGAGAGCAGTTTGCACATACATAATGGAAGCAAGTGCAGGACATAGGAAAGAGTCCTGCTAGGCTGGACTATGTGAACAAGTTTGAGGCAGAGGAGGGAATGACTTTGGGTGCCATGATTTCGCAAGTGCTGCAATTGAATGCCTCCTGCCCTGGTAAGTGTGTATCCTTAAGCAAAGCGAGCAGGAACATCTTCCTTCACCATTCTCACCTGTCCTGGACCTCAGAAGATGGTCCAAATGGGACCCACTCTCTTCCTCTTCCAATATCCAGGCAGTGTTAGAGCTGAGGTCTCAGGGTGCTGGCCCACCATGGAGCATCAGACTGACCTTCTGGGCAGAGCTGACTGTCCCCTCTAATCCTCACCCTGGGGAAGCCTGCTGGTTTGATTAATCTCTCTGGGCTTTTATAACCTTGGTCTGCTATAAATCCTCTGAGATTGGTGTATTCCAAAGTCTTTGGGGATTATTGGCATTACCAATAATCAGACAGCCTTCTCATTCAGAGAGATCGTCATTGTGTACTTTTAAAATGTTTCAAATTTACAGGGTAGGTTAGCTGGGTTGTCGTAGGGAAAAAAATCTGAACATGCTTTCTGTTTATTTACAAGATCAAAAAGTCTTTCCATTAAGTAACACAAATAAATCAAATCAACAAGTTAATTAGCTAGTGAACTCAAGAGGTACAGGGTGTAAATGGTAAATCTTAATAGATTCAAGAGTCAAGAGCCTCTCAGAAATGGAAACAAGGCATGTTTTTGTCTCTCCCAAGTGACTCTCTATTCTTAAAAAGCTTCTCTTCTATGGGGAGGGGGGAGGCTGGCTAAAAGATCCAGTGAAAAAAGGGTTTGGATCCCTTATAGGAAAGAATCCTACCAGCAAGGAAAAAATGGCACTCTTACAATGTTTGGGATGGAGGTGGCCCTTAAGAATAACTTAATAACCCTAACCATTCTGAAAGTGAAAGTGTTAGTCACTGACTTGTATCCAACTCTTGGTGACCCTATGGACTGTAGCCCACCAGGCTCTTCTGTCCATGAAATTCTCCAGGCAAGAATACTGGTGTGGGTAGCCATTCCCTTCTCCAGGGGATCTTCCCAACACAGGGATTGGACCTGGGTCTGCTGCACTGAAGGCAGCTTCTTTACCTAACCATTCTGTAGCTGAGGAAATAGACTTGGATTGATGGAGTGAGTTTCCCAAGGTCCCAAGGACAGGTGATAAACAGAGACTGGAACTTCTTACTTCCAGGTCAGAGCTCATCTCACATCTCTTCTCCTACCAGGGCAAGAAGGCACTATGGAACGAAGGAGGGAATCTCACTCTGATATCTGTCAAGAATCTCAAATTGACAGATCCACACCTGCCCTCTCAGCCTGTTCATCATATGGTTCTCCCCATTTTAGGAAATAGCCATTTTTCAGCTACTCAGATCAAAAGCCATTGAACACCTCTTTTTTTTTTTTCATGCACCACATTCAATGGGTGAGGAAATCTTGTCTCTTTCTCAAAATATGTTAAGAACCTTTCCGTGTCTCACCATTTTTACTGTTATTGCCAAGCCACTGTTTTTTTTTGTTTGTTTGTTTGTTTTGTAATAATACAAATAGCCTCCTAAGAAGTTTGCCTGCTTCCATCTTCATCTTCCTTCAGTCTCTCCTTATCAAAGCAACCAGAGCGAGTCTTTGAACAAGTGGACCAGGTGAAGCCTTTCTTTCGCCAAAACGCTCTAGTGCCTTCACTTCTTACTTAGAAAAAAGGCAGAATCCCGGTTATGACGTCAAGTCTGTACATGGTCTGGCTACCCCCTGTCTTTCCGCTCCAGCCTCAGGGCTTTACACTTACTATTCTGTCTGCTCAGACTGCCCTCTCCCAGGTGTCTTTTTGGCTCACTTCTCCTTCATATCTTTACTTGTCAACTTCTTAAAGTTTTGCCTGACTACAATGACTCAAATCACATCAACCACCCCTAATACTTCCCAGTTTATTTCCTACAGCATTTATTACTATCTGACAGGAATACACAGAAGAACTGTACAAAAAAGATCTTCACAACCAAGATAATCACAATGGTGTGATCACTCACCTAGAGCCAGACATCCTGGAATATGAAGTCAAGTGGGCCTTAGAAAGCATCACTATGAACAAAGCTAGTGGAGGTGATGGAATTCCAGTTGAGCTAGTTCAAATCCTGAAAGATGATGCTGTGAAAGTGCTGCACTCAATATGCCAGCAAATTTGGAAAATTCAGCAGTGGCCACAGGACTGGAAAATGTCCGTTTTCATTCCAATCCCAAAGAAAGGTAATGCCAAAGAATGCTCAAACTACAGCACAATTGCACTCATCTCACACACTAGTAAAATAATGCTCAAAATTCTCCAAGCCAGGCTTCAGCAATACGTGAACTGTGAACTTCCAGATGTTCAAGCTAGTTTTAGAAAAGGCAGAGGAACCAGAGATCAAATTGCCAACATCCGCTGGATCATGGAAAAAGCAAGAGAGTTCCAGAAAAAACATCTATTTCTGCTTTATTGACTATGCCAAAGCCTTTGACTGTGTGGATCACAATAAACTGTGGAAAATTCTGAAAGGGATGGGAATACCAGACCACCTGACCTGCCTCTTGAGAAACCTATATGCAGGTCAGGAAGCAACAGTTAGAAATGGACATGGAACAACAGACTGTTTCCAAATAGGAAAAGGATTATGTCAAGGCTGTATATTGTCACCCTGCTTATTTAACTTATATGCAGAGTACATCATGAGAAACGCTGGACTGGAAGAAGCACAAGCTAGAATCAAGATTGCTGGGAGAAATATCAATAACCTCAGATATGCAGATGACACCACCCTTATGGCAGAAAATGAAAAGGAACTAAAAAGCCTCTTGATGAAAGTGAAAGTGGAGAGTGAAAAAGTTGGCTTAAAGCTCAACATTTAGAAAACGAAGATCATGGCATCTGGTCCCATCACTTTATGGGAAATAGATGCGGAAACAGTGAAAACAGTGTCAGACTTTATTTTTTGGGGCTCAAAAATCACTGCAGATGGTGACTGCAGCCATGAAATTAAAAGATGCTTACTCCTTGGAAGAAAAGTTATGACCAACCTAGATAGCATATTCAAAAGCAGAGACATTACTTTGCCAACAAAGGTCCGTCTAGTCAAGGCTATGGTTTTTCCTGTGGTCATGTATGGATGTGAGAGTTGGACTGTGAAGAAAGCCGAGCACCAAAGAATTGATGCTTTTGCACTGTGGTGTTGGAGAAGACTCCTGGGAGTCCCTTGGACTGCAAGGAGATCCAACCAGTCCATTCTAAAGGAGATCAGCCCTGGGATTTCTTTGGAAGGAATGATGCTAAAGCTGAAACTCCAGTACTTTGGCCACCTCATGCAAAGAGTTGATTCATTGGAAAAGACTCTGATGCTGGGAGGGATTGGGGGCAGAAGGAGAAGGGGACGACAGACGATGAGATGGCTGGATGGCATCACTGACTTGATGGACGTGAGTCTGAGTGAACTCCGGGAGTTTTTGATGGACAGGGGGGCCTGGTGTGCTGCGATTCATGGGGTCGCAAAGAGTTGGACACGATTGAACTGAACTGAACCGAACACATATTTAAATTTTGTCTACTACCTGTCTCCAAAAAGGCAGGGGTATTTTTCCTGCCTCCCTACCCCCCACTGCTGTATCACCAGTGACTAGCACATAGTAGATATTTAGGTAATATTTGTTGAGAGAATCAATGAGTGGTTTAAACTAAATATTGGAGTCAGATGTTTTAGTAATTCAGATGCTTCTATATGATTCATTTGCTCATTCATTCATTCATCATGTATTAACTGGGTGTCTACTTTATGTTTGTGTCATATTTGCTGTAGAGGGGTCAACAGTTTTCTAGACTGGAACATGTGATGTGAAAAATCAGATGGTAGAGACGGTCTTCTCTTCACCAGCATAGAATTGATACTCACTTTTTGTAGCTCCCACCACTGTGATAGTCAAAACGTTAAATTAATGACCCCAAGGTGTGTCTCGCATAAGCGTAGAGTGTGATTGCTACTGACTGAGAATCACCTATATTCGATTCTATTGCTTCACAGTCTAATTCTGTCTCTCAAAACTCAACCTAAATATTTCCGGCTCAATTAGGGTCAGAGTGGTTCACGGAGAAAACGATGGGAAATGTGATTCATTTTTTTAAAAAAAGTAAGTCAAACAAGGACGTGTAGATTATAACAGCCTGGGCTGTCATTTTTCTACAAAAATTATTTATTTTAATTGGAGGATAATTACTTTCCAATATTTTGATGGTTTTTGCCATACATCAGCATGAATTGGCCATATGTATACACGTGTCCTCCCGATCCTGAACCCTCCTCCCACCTCCCCCCCACCGCCTCCACCCTACCCCTCTATGTTATCCCAGAGCACTGACTTTGGATGCCCTGTTTCATGCATCAAACTTGCACTGATCATCTGTTTTTCGCATGGTTTCAATGCTATTCTCTCAACACATTCCACGCTCTTCCCCCACTGAGTCCAAAAGTCTGTTCTTTGTGTCTGTGTCTCCTTTGCTGCCCTGCATATAGGATCGTTGGTACCATCTTTCTAGATTCCATATATGTGTGTTAATATATGGTATTTGTCCTTTTCTTTCTGACTTACTCCGTATAATAGGCTCTAGATTCTTTTAAACCTAGTATTCTGATTCATTATTAGAAAGCTGGGTCCAGTTTTGGTTCCTGAATTAAAAAAAAAATAATGTGGGTCTTTAGTTTCTTTAGGTAGATATATTCCTAAGTATTTTATTCTTTCCGTTGCAATGGTGAGTGGAATTGTTTCCTTAATTTCTCTTTCTGTTTTCTCATAGTTAGTGTATAGGAATGCAAGGGATTTCTGTGTGTTGATTTTATATCCTGCAACTTTACTATAGTCATTGATTAGTTCTAGTAATTTTCTGGTGGAGTCTTTAGGGTTTTCTATGTAAGGGAGGCAACCAGAAGGGAAAGAGACACGTGTACCCCAATGTTCATCGCAGCACTGTTTATAATAGCCAGGACATGGAAGCAACCTAGATGTCCATCAGCAGATGAATGGATAAGAAAGCTATGGTACATATACACAATGGAGTATTACTCAGCCATTAAAAAGAATACATTTGAATCAGTTCTAATGAGGTGGATGAAACTGGAGCCTATTATACAGAGTGAAGTAAGCCAGAAGGAAAAACACCAATACAGTATACTAACGCATATATATGGAATTTAGAAAGATGGTAACAATAACCCTATGTAATAGACAGCAAAAGAGACACTGATGTATAGAACAGTCTTATGGACTCTGTGGGAGAGGGAGAGGGTAGGAAGATTTGGGAGAATGGCATTGAAACATGTAAAATATCATGTATGAAACGAGATGCCAGTCCAGGTTCGATGCATGATGCTGGATGCTTGGGGCTGGTGCACTGGGACGACCCAGAGGGATGGTATGGGGAGGGAGGAGGGAGGAGGGTTCAGGATGGGGAACACATGTATACCTGTGGTGGATTCATTTTGATATTTGGCAAAACTAATACAATTATGTAAAGTTTAAAAATAAAATAAAATTAAAAAAAAATAATGTGGTGAAACAAGAGTGATGAAAAGCTGAATCATTAACAATTAGGAGTGGAAAAGGGCTGTTCGGGAAATTCATACTATTTACCCTGACAAAGAGAAGGTGAGGAAATGAATCAATTCCTTATCTCACTATATGAAATGTCACTTTAAAAAAGTGACTGGACAGCTTTCCCTTTGCCACTATAATTTCTGGTCTTTATTTGCAAAATTTAGGGCTCAGTTCATACGCCTTCTTGTGGACAAGAATAATGAAATTCTGGAGCAGATAACTGAGTGATACTATGGAATTTATATTACTAGAGAGTTGGACAGATAGAAAGAGATAAAACTGGGGTGGGCTCAGAACTCACCTGTCTGGGATCAGGGTACATATTGGGGTGAAGCTGAAATGGACATTTGCTGTTGTCTGCTGTAACACATTTCTTTTCTGAAAGAAGAAGAAGTTCTGAGAGTCTAGAGTCTTGCCTAAGCTTACATAGCAAGCTAATGGTAGAGCTGCTATAGGATTAAGACCCTCTGCATCCAGGCCACCAAACAATCCTCAGAGTTCTGGGGTAGTCTGTTTCCACAATTTTGGGTCATATAATGTGGTTTGGGTAGTAAGATAATGGATTATTTTGAGGCAATTTAGGCAGCATTTGATATCCCTGTGGATTTATTAATCCAACCAGCCTACAGCCTTGGAGGTAGTAAAGAGGGGTTAGAGGTAGGCTCAGCCAGCCAGCCTCAGTCTACCTACAGTGCTGACTTCATCATTTTCTAGCTCTGTGACCTTAAGCAGGTCACCTAACTTCTCTGTGGTTGATAGCTCTTCAGAGGGTTAAATGACATATAATCTATGAAAAATGTTGAGCACAATTCTAACACAGAGAAAGAGCTTGATAAATTTTGGCTATTTTAGTACATCCCGATAGATATATGTTGGACTAAAGAATAATCCTGTTTTAGATCCCTCTGTCCTCTAAATGTAGCCTGATGTATGGAGTAGCAGTAGCTCAAAATGTCTGTCCACAGAGAATTTCCTCCAACCAGACATACTGGACTCCTACTGACGACAGGAAGATTCATGGCACACACACAAAAAGAAGTGACTAGAAAAGGATCACTCAATTAATGACAGAATTGGAATTAGGATCTAATTCCCTGAAGCCAAGGTTATTTTCTGTGAAGCTTGAAAGTTATTTTCCTTGAGTGTTACAAATCTATAGAAGAAATCAATTGAGGATCACAAAAGGAACTTATATTCCTTTCCCATCTTTTCAAATTAAGACAAATAGAAGCCCATTAACCTATCTTAAAAAATTAATACAAGAAGCATTCAACTTTAACCAGCAAATCCAACTGAATATAAAAACACATATGAGAGTTTCTGTATGTTGTCAGTGAATGAGGGCTCACAGAAGGGACAGAAAGAAAGGATGAGGGGAAAAGAGAAACAAGGAGAGAGAGGATGAGGTCTAAAGAGGGGATGGAGAGAGGACCAGAGCAGAGTCCAAGAGTGTAAAAAGAAACCAAGGGGAGGAAAAACGCTACTTTTTTAACTTTTAAATTATTACTTCATTTAATCTACAGAAAACAATCTAGGTTAAGTACTACAAGCCCCACCTTACATATAGCGAGGCTGAGGCTTTGTAGGCTGAGTAGCATGTCTGATGCTACTAGCTAGGAAATGGTCAGGCCCATTCTGAAAAAGATTTGACTCCAAGTACATGATTTTTTGCTCTTCTGCTATTTTCTCATCTTTGTTCTCTTTCTCTCCTGTTTCTTCTTTTTCTTAATCCCTTGCTTTAATCTCTTTTCTTCCTTTACTCCTTCCTTCCTACCCTCATTCCCTCTCAACCCCTGAGTATTATTCTCATCTTGAGGCTTCTTGGTGCGTCTCTATTTGAGACTGTCATGTATCAGCTGTGTCTGTGAGGCAGACCCTTTTCTGACCTACTTTGACAGATCGATAATATCCCTTGCGTGACAAACTAAATGTCCAGCATCCAGTCCCAGTTCATTCTGCAGTCTCTGCAGCTCCCTCTGCCCTCAGAGAGTAGGAGGTGCCTGGGAAAGTGCATGATGGGGAGGGAAGGAGGGGGGATGAGACATAGAAGTCTCTGATGCAGTAGTTATCACTGAGGTCCCGCTTAGCCACTGTTTAGAGTATACTTTTCTTGATTCTTGGGATTTAAAAAGATGTGTGCTAATATTGAATTCTGTTTATTGCTACTAGGAATAAGATGAAAACTAAAGCTTTTGGGAGAATTGAAACTAACCTCACAGAGACTGTCCTCCCAATGAAGAGGACAGAATTGGGGAAGGGGTCTGGCTGACATTCTCATGCACAGACCCAGAAGGTTCTAGATGAAAACCCTAAGTTTTGGCAATCTGAGAAAATTCCAGCCTCCCCCTCTGCCTGTGTACCCTTCCTCACCCCCTAAATCATCTACTGATTCTGAAATGTCATCTAGGTGACATTCCTCCAGCCTCCTGCTTACTAAATGCCCGCGTGGCTCCCTAAAGATCTTCCCTGACAAGTCAGATCAGGTGATGTTGTGTTCAGGCTGGTGCACTAGGGGCAGACCTAATGGGACGTGAATGCCAAGGATGATGCACAGGATCTGACAGAGGGAGTTTTTAGAGTAATGTGCTTGTTACTTAACTATTGCGTGCTCATAGTTTATTAGAGGTAGCCGGTGGAGAAAGGACATGGCATACAGCATGCAAGGAGATGGTGGTTCATTTAAAGAAAGGGCAGAATTGGAGGTAATTAAAGCTTAAAGTGCATACTTCTTAGAGAGGTCACCATTATGAACTGGAAAACATATGGACTGAAAAATCCACACTTCTGCACAGGCATAAGCAAACACTCTGCTTTCTTGGTTTCATCTGTTAAAAGGACAATGTCCTGATTCACTGCCATGATGGTGCCCATTTTATAGATGAGGAAATGGAGGCTTAGGGAGGTAACTAAATTTCCCACTGTTGTCCTGGGCACATGGTAACACCTGCACTTCCTTGTCCCTGCCAGCTGTGCAGGAAGAAAGGCAGAGAAGCCGGGAGCGGGCTGAAAGTGAGGCAGAGTGTGCCAACAGTGGCCATGAAGATATGCCCGTGGAGAGGATTCTGGAAGCTGAACTTGCTGTTGAACCAAAGACAGAATCCTATGGTGACATGAACACGGAGAATTCGGTAGGTGGTCTTAGATCTCCATCCAGCTGCCATATCTTAGATGGGGCTAGACATGTGCAAGGGACGTGTTTGAGTCTTTGAATCTGTTCCTTCAGATTACTTTGTTCCTTTTTTAGACTAATGACCCTGTCACCAATATATGCCACGCTGCTGATAAGCAGCTTTTTACTCTCGTTGAATGGGCCAAGCGTATTCCCCACTTTTCTGACCTCACCTTGGAGGACCAAGTCATTCTGCTCCGGGCAGGTAAGTGATACCAAAGATCCTTTCTTCTTGGGACAAGCACTTGGGTTGCCATTTTGCCCCTGGGGTCCTAAAACAAGTGACCTGGTGGAGTTGAACCCATCCAAGCTGGTGCATCTTGTTGAGACAGGATAATACTATGTGAGATTGTTCTTTTTTATATTACTTACAATCTCTTAAATTTAGATGGCCCTCTCCCAAACTTTTCATTCCCAAACAAAACAGTTTGTTAATGGAGGAATAAGACTTTTTCTTTTTTGATATTAAAAAAATTTTTACACAGTGAAATTCGTATTAGTTTCTACATGCATTTTATTATCAGAGAAAAATAACTTTTAAACACACACATAAAAATTCAAAAAGAGGAAAGTTAGTAAGAAGCAGAGACTTTTCTGTCTATTGGGTTTCTTAAACTGCTTCCTAGAATCCTTATAGTAACCAGGAAAGAACTATTTTTCCATGCAAATTGTACGTAGCCTTTATAATTTGCATTTAATTTTCGAAGAGAGTTAAATAGTTTTTACTGAAGACAGTCTGAAGCTCTGCCTCATTATTATTATGAAATTGGAAAATAGAGATATTCCCATTTCACAGATGAACTGAGGGAAGCCAAAGATTTTTGCTCAGACTGGTACTAGATGGATTCCAGGGTCCCTTCCTATTTTAATATTCTATGTGCTGTAATCTCTCTCACCTCCCATTTCTGGGACACTGCAGTTGACATATGCCAAAGCTCCTCTTTGTCACGGAGCCACCAGAGAAATTTCATGAAGATTGGCTGAGCCTTGGAAGCCAGCGCACTCATTTCATTCCTATCAAATAATGAGTGTTCCCTGAGTGTCGATGGAAAGCTTCATGCCATGCTGGGTGATACTAGACAACGCCAAAGAAATAAAACTGGGTTGTCAGGTCCTGGGGGCAGAGACTGCAAGGTATGCTTGCTTTATCCACCACGGCAGCTAACATAGTGACTATTACCCATTAAGTGTTCGATCCATATCTGTTGATGGACTGGGGGATAAAGAGTCCTTGTTCTCAAGCTACCATTCTAGGCAGCATGGGGGAAACTGGGGGATGGGCATAGCCCCAAGTCAGGACACCCCAGTCTTACCGTTTGTTTCTTCACTAATTAGCAGTATTGTCTGGAACTGGATTTCTGATTCTACTTTTATTCCAAAGGATAATAATACATGCCTTGGGTGACTGTCCATGAAGCGAGAGTGCGGTCAGGTTTCCCTCAAGGCCACCTCTTTATCCTTGCAGGGTGGAATGAGCTGCTGATCGCCTCCTTTTCCCATCGCTCGGTTTCTGTGCAGGATGGCATCCTTCTGGCCACGGGATTACACGTCCACCGAAGCAGTGCCCACAGCGCTGGGGTTGGCTCCATCTTTGACAGGTGTTTCTCTTCTGCTTCCAGCATGTGTGTGTGTGTGTGTGTGTGTGTATGTGTGCATCTGTGTGTTTAGAATGGATAGCTCAAGCAGCTGTACATATATGGTTGGAAGCAGAGACCATTAAGCACATGAAAGCATAAACCTGGGGAATGAGAAAGTGATTAAAAGAAATGTTGATTCGAGGAGACAGAGCTGGTCAGAGGCCAACAGAGTTACTGGCAGATGAAAACCCGTGGGTTTCCAAGGAAGAGACGGTGTTACTAACATTACCTAGTAAGACTGGGCTTCCTTCATGGCTCAGTCGGTAAAGAATCTGCCTGCAATGCAGGAGATCTGAGTTCTATTCCTGGCTCAGGAAGATCCCCTGGAGAAGGAAATGGCAACCCACTCCAGTAGTCTTGCCTGGAGAATCCCATGGACACAGGAGCCTGGCGGGCTACCGTCTCTGGAGTTGGACATGACTGAATGATTAGGGGTGGGGAGTTTGAACTGCTTATCTTAGAGGGCTGGGACAGGAATGAAGGCTTAGAATCTGACTTTAGGAGTCCAGGAAAGATGAGCTAGGGTTTTTGCTGAACTCTGCATCTCTCTGGGGCAAGCCTGCTTAGGGAGCAATGGCCTCAGTCTGGGATTCTGTGCCCTCAGGGAAATTAAGCCAGGTGACTTAAGGAAATGAGAAATGGGTAGAGATGAATGACTTGGGGTGACAGGATGGAGATGCACTAGGAAAGGGAAGGGTGAGCTTGAAGATAGTCTCTACCCAGTGCTGGGGACCTGTGGTCCCTTTCCAACCCCTAAATGGTCTTCCTGAGCCATATGCATGTCGATCTAAGACGTCTCTACTCCTTCCCTGCCTTTTCCCACAATAGTTCCACACGTGGTCTTCAGTGGACTTAGTCCTCTTGATGGTGCCTGGAGATTTCTACTGTGTCAGTGAACACCAGAAAAGCAGTGCCCTCGCCCTGCTTTGCCTGTTGCATTTCTACCAATTTCCAAAACCTCTAGGCTGCTTTTCCAGCCCCCTCTCTGAGTTCCCTGCCTCCTCCTGGGACTTTGATTATGTCAGTCACTGGCTTGGTGTTGCTGCTCTGTGCTGTTTCTGTGTCTGTTGCTTTGATTAAACTGTGAGCTCCTTGAGATCAGGGACTGTGTCTGATTCATCTCTGTGCCCCTAGTACCTGGCACATTGACTGGAAAATGTGGGGGGGGGGTGGGTACATAATAAATATTGATTGCATTCATTTTATCAGCCTTTGGTCTGGTGCTCATGATTTTCTCATTACCTGTCATTGTTTCCTGTGAACAGAGTTCTGACTGAGCTGGTCTCCAAAATGAAGGACATGCAGATGGATAAGTCAGAGCTGGGGTGCCTGCGAGCCATCGTGCTGTTTAACCCAGGTGACAGCGTCTTGCTTAGCCCTCCTCCCTGGTCAGCCCCCAGTGCGCTGATGTTCTTTGGCCCTCTAGCTCAGCTGAGACAGAGAGGGGAGAAGGCAGGGCCAGGGGACCTGTCAGTGGGGAGGACAGAGTCACCTCTGCATGGCCTCTGCTCCTTGAGCCATCTTGAAAAGTGTTTCAAACGGGCATGAAGTGTACATGTTGGGGGTCAGCGGGGAAGGTGGGAGATCACAGAGGCCTAGGATAGTAAAGGAAGTGGTAAAATGTGGTCAGGTTCTCCAGGGGTGACAGAAACTAGTGAGTAAATAAGTGCTTCCATCTTCCTTCCCTAGGTGGACAATTCTGCAGTACATTCCACATACCTCCTTAGAGGGTCCCTGTGAGAATGAGTCCCAGCTGCCCATGGCCATGATCAGTCCGATCATGTACTCTTGTGTTGGCTTTTCTTCTTTCCCTGCTTTTTCTGTTTTTAGTTCCTCCCTCCTCTTCCCTGGGTCACTGCCTCAAGTTAACTACTTCCATGAAAAAAAAAATAGTAGTTAGTTTCTGCATATATTTTTTGGCAGAACTTATGGGATTTTGCTGATGGATTGTACATAGGATATGGAAAAGAGGCATTAAATATTTTTGTTTCCTGAACAACTGGAAAATAATTTTCATTGACTGAAATGGAAGTTCTAAGGGTGGGTGGCTAGGAAGCAGGTCTTTGGACGTGAAACTCTGAGATGGATGTAGATGTCCAAGAGTGGCTGACCAGGAAGCAATTATTCATGTGATTCTGGAGTTCAGAGGAGAGGCAGGACCAGAGATGTACATTTGAGAGCTGTCAGCCTATACCTAGCACGGAAAGCTCTGAGGCTGGCGTGAATTCATCCAGGGAGTAAGCAGAGGCAGAGCAGAGGGCTGAGGACTGAGTCCTGGGGCATGGCCGCATTTAGAATTTGTGGAGGAAAGGAAGAAACAGCAAAGGTGCCTGCGAGGGAGCAGTGGTTGAGACAGGGAAGAACCGGAGAATGATGTCCTGGGGGCTCAAGGAGGAAAAGCATTGCAAGGAGGAGCAAGACTCAGCTTTCACCAGAGGCTGCCACGGGTCAGGAAAGATGAGTATTCAGAATTACATAGTAACTGATGCATGCACTTCATCTCTTGAATTAGGTGATCAGTTAGTTGAAGCAGGACATAGGTATGTCTGGTTTTTGTTCCCTGTCTTTTCATTCAGCCCACACTTAGTCAATAAATGTGTAAAGGTTGTATATGTACAATGGCCCAGATAGAAGGAAACTCTCCTCCTTGGAGTCAGCGGTGGGTACCTTTGCTTCAAGAGTTTATTGGGTAGATTGGTAGACACAAAGCACCAGCTCTGTGTATTTCACAGTGCCCCTCATCCACTGTGTCTCTAGTAACTCTACTGGAGGTGGCCTATATGAATGGGGACAGCCTCTGTAGCAGGGTGTTCCACAGAGGTGTGTAACCAGAGGTTTAACCAGCTGTCTTTTTCAGATGCCAAGGGTCTCTCCAACCCGTCTGAGGTAGAGACTCTACGAGAGAAGGTCTATGCCACCCTTGAGGCCTACACCAAGCAAAAGTATCCAGAACAACCAGGCAGGTGAGGGAGTCCTGAAAGATTGTTAACAACATAGCTGTTGATGGATGGTGATGGTCAGCAGGCTCTGTCTAGATTTTTTCACAACCAGCGCAAAGCTACTCAAACATTAGCTTCATGAAACTGGAGGTCTTGTCTCTCTTGTGTATCCACCATTCACCACTCTGGCATCACTCTAAGCACTCTGGAGCCTATCACCATTCTTGGCAAGTAATACTCATCTTTAAATGTTGAGTGAACGTGCAAATGAGTGAATAATTGTGGAAGTCCTTATCTCTAATTTCTAAAGAGGTCTCAAGGCTCAGAAAGCATGAGGAACTTGCCCGGGATCACAGAGCTGGGGCCTGGTGTAGTGAGATGTGAACACAAGCATGTTTGATTTCAAAGAGCCTGTGTTTTCCAAAGTGACTGCACGGCTTTCCACTTTGCCCCAATGGGAGCCCTACTGCAGTAGAAGGTACAGGCTTTGGCAGCCAAGAGGGGTGACCGCTGGCCCTGAGGGCGCCATCTGTAGGCTCTGGCAAGGTGCTGGGCCTGAACTTCTTGTCTGAAAAGGAGAACATGGGTCAGAAGATCTCAGACCATCTGCCAGTATTCCTGAGTCGTTGAATACCTTTCCCAAACATTTCCCCCCAAGTACAACTGAATAAAAGTTTCCTTACTCTGCTAACTCTAGTTAAAAAGAGAGAAAAAGATCCACAAATCTCACAGAAAACTGAAAACAAAACCTAAATAAACTCCTTTAAAGGCATTAGTTTGTTTTTAGGAATAATTATATGTGTTCCCAGTTCCCACTGATGACTTTTATTCCCCTATGAAATCTAATTTCCATTAGCCCATTTGTCCTGGATCATAAGCCCCTATCAGTTTTCTAGAAGAGGCTGAGCTCTGCTTTTTTGTCAAAGGAAATGAATGCATCTGAGTGAGTGGGATCCAGCCTGTTGGCACAATAAATGTGCAGGCCTCGTGTGTTAGGGAGAGTACATTGTGACAACAGGTTTCCCAATGTCTGTAGTTGAACACAAATGTGTTTCCTCCTCACAAATCAGTCCTGGCTGGATAATCAGTCTAGAGCACTGACTGTTTTCCACGCCATCACTCGGGAACCCAGGTTTCCTCCTTTTTGGGGCTCCATGGTCCCCTGGTCACGTTGTGTTTGTATGCTGATGGTTGAGGGGCAGAGGAGGAGGGGCACAGGGATGAGACTCTATGAGCAACGCCTTGACCTGGAAAGGGCCCATCTCCCTTCACTCACTTCCATTGGCTAACACTCGGTCACATGGCTCATCTGGAGAATGTACGCAGCTGGATGCCAAGGAAGAAGGGGAGAGTGGATTTTGGTGGGTGCCTGGCAGTCTCTTCTATACCTGAAGTGGGTAAGATTGAAAAAACTCTACCCAGCAAGGAGGGCCTGGCTGCCAACATCAGCTCAGCCTCCGGCCCTTAGGAGCTGACTGAAAACTCACCAGAATGCTGGTGCCACTCACGGGGTCTCCCAGCTGTGAGGCAGCATCACACATGGTTTTCTGTGTGTGCACATGTTGTGAGCCAGGCATTAGAACTAGGACAGCTCATACGCATCCTTTTCCTCTTTAAAAAACAAAACTCTTTTTTTTTTGTCTTATTATAAAAGCCAAGCATGCTTTTTTGAATAAGGAATGTATCTAAAATGTATTTTTAAATGTATTTATTTTTATTATTAAAAATGAATGTATCTAAAAAATACATTAACTCTATTAACAGTGAATGTATTTAAAAAATTAAGCGGATAATATTGATTGTAAATTTGAGAGGTATAGTTCTAGTAGCTTTGTTTATGCATATATGTATACTTAGAAATGTATAGTTACAGATCTGAAATCATTTGCTTCAGTGTACTACTTTCTTCCCTTAGCACAAAATTCTGGCTTTCAATGATTTTGTAATATTTCAGAGGATAGATGGACCCTAATGTGTCTAGTCATTGCCCTGTGGTTGACATATTGTTGTTTCTGATGAATGTCACTTTGAAAACTTTGGAACTTGCCTGTTTTCCCAGGAAAGGGACTGCCAGGGGCTTGAGTTGCCTCCAGGCACGAGTGAGAACACTTGTTGCCTGGCCTGAAGCAGGGCCTGGGGGCTCAGGAAGTGGGTGCAGAGGGTACCTCTGGTATGTCCAGTACAGCCTGGACAGACAGTGACCACCCAGAGACCGAGTAGGTCCATCAGGATGTTACTTGGCTCAGTCAGGTAGGAAGTGTGTCAAAGGCTGCTTACCTCTGGTTTGTGAAATGGCAGACGGTGTTCCTGGCACGCAGGGCCTGTCACGGCCATTTTCTCGGTGGTGGAGGGCTGCCCCTCCGTGGAGACTTTTCAGAAGTACACCTTGCAGGGCCGAGTTCTGCTTGCTCTAGCCAGAAAGCAGAGACCAAAACTCAGGAAAGGGCAGAGCTTGCAGGAACATTCTCTCTCTCACACAGCAGGGACCCTCAAAGGCCTTGCTGCCAAACTTGTCAGAGAGAAATGCGACTGCCACCCGGTGGCTCTATTAGTGAGCGTGCTTATTTCTCCAGGCTTGATTTCAGCCTCTAAACCTGGGGCAGAAGGCAGAGACAGCCGTGTTCCAGCATGGTTAGCATTTTTAAAAATGTGTTTTATTGATAATGCTGTGTTAATTCTGCGTACAGCACAGTGATTTTAGTTATACACGTTTGTATATATATATATTCTTTTTCATTATGGTTTATCAGAAGATATTGAATATAGTTACCTGTGCTAATCAGTAGGTTGCTTATCCATTCTGGTATAATAGTTTGCATCTAAAATGCTTAGTATTTTACATATTGTGAAACTTTGGCCTTTTTAGAGTAAACAAAAAATACATTTTCAGAGATAATCTCAGTCTAATTTTACACTTTATAAAGAAGTGTAAAGCCTTTTCCTTTGCTTAATTCCATAAAACTTCCATTTGGAGCCACAACCAGGGGCTCAGCCTCCTTGTTCTTTATCTGATGGCCTCTTCACAGCGTGGCGATACCATTCAGATGCACTCAGAAGCTTCCTAATCAAACATTTTGAAGGTGTGTGCTGGCCTTGATATAGACCTTTAATTTTTCCATATAGAAAGGTAATTCTTACCTCTTAAGATGGTGCTACTTTATTTTTCTTATATTGCCACATTTCTTTAAAACTTCTTTTGGCACAAATATAGACCTATATGCATTTTCAAGGAGTATCAAAATTCCAATTTGAAAATTTCTCATGAAATAATGTTGTGACTGCCAGGGAAGACCCAGCCCAACCAGAAGTTGCTGATTTAAAGCTGTAGTGGCTAACATGATTTTGGTTCCTGTAATTTTTATTGAAAGTTGTGAGTAAAGTTATTTAATTTCTGGTCATTATCATAAATAACATTACAATAACATTACAAATAAACATTACAATAACATTACAAATAAGCTTCATTGGCTAAAAGGACTTTGAGAGATGAAGAAGAGCCACAGAAGCAGGTTGGAAATGTGGCTTGATTGAGGGACATGTCGGAATGAGGCTAATTCTTCACACACTAGTCTCTCTCCCTTTGTTGAGCCCTGCAACTAAAGGTCTTTAATTATAGAAAAGTGTGAGTGTGTCTACACATGTCTGTGTGCCTGAGTGTTTGTACAGTGTGTGAATGCAGATGAGAATGGAGGAGAATATGTGTGTGTGCAAGCTTCTGTGTGCAAGGGTGGGTTAGAGTGTGAGTGAGTGTGTGTGTACGCATCTGTGAGAATGATGAGGGTGTGTGTGTGCACATGTGACGGAGGCATGTGTGAGTAAGTGTGTGGGTGTACATGTGTGTATTGTCTCCCCTAACAGACTGTGGGCCTACAAGGGGCAGAGACCACTATTACCTATCTGCCTCTCTTCCTAATTAGTAAGCACGTCCATGCTGATGCACATGGCATTATTTCCTTCTTTTTATGGCTGAGTAATATCCCATTGTAAATAGGTACCACATCTTCTTTATCCATTCCTCCGCTGATGGACATTTATGTTGTCTTGGCTATTGTATATAGTTCTGCTATGAACACTGGGGTGCATGTATCTCTTTGAATTATGGTTTTCTCTGGATATATGCCCATGAGTGGGATTGCTGGATCATATGGTAACTCTATCCTTAGTGTTTTAAGGAACCTCTGTGGTGTTCTCTACGGTGGCTGGAGATTATCATGCTAAGTGAAGTAAGTCAGACAGAGAATGGCAAATATCGTATGATACTGCTTATATGTAGAATCTAAAAAAGTGATACCAATGAACTTATAGAAGAGAAATAGACACACAGACGTAGAAAACAAACTTATGGTTGTCAAAGGGGAAAGGGGAGGAGGGATAAATTAGGAGTTTGGGACTAACAGATATGCACTACTGCATATAAAATAGATAGCCAACAAGGACCTACTGTGTAGCACAGGAAACTATATTAAATACCTTGTAATAATCTATAACAGAAAATAAGCTAAAGAATATACATGTATATATACATATGCATAACTGTGTAATTTTGCTGCACACACCTGAAACTAACACAACATTGTACATCAACTATATTTTAATAAAAATTTTTTTAATTTAAAAAAGAAAGCCACATTTCTTAGGCAAAAAATAAAACAAAGGTAAGCAATAGACTAAGAAGCTGATGTACAAAGTGGTTATAAAGTGGTAACAAAAATGTAACTGAGGCACACTGAGGTCACATTGCTTAAGGTAAGTGTGTCGTGAAGAAATGCATAGTCTGGTGAGGCGATCAGAACTGTTGGTCCTGAGAGCAGGGGCTCACCCTGGATCCCAGAGCCAACTGCAGTGCCTGATGCGTGGTTTACCAAGCTGTGGCTGCACCTCCCAGCCCCACGCTCCAATGGCTTGAATGCCTGGAGCACCTTCCCCGATGGTGACAACCCCTGTGGATTCAGCACATCTGTGTGCTGTGTTCTAAGTGTTTGGGCAGATCTTCCCAGGAACCTCTGAACACAAAGAACGTAAGGAACATCTCGTGGTTAGGATTGGTGCCGTGAGTCATGGCAAGTAGACTAGCTCTCACTCGGCATGAATGGGGGCGCTGAGGGCAATTCTGGGATGTGACCACAGAAGTCAAGAGTTCCTCAAGAGGTCACAGGATCCAACCTCCATCTAAAGAAGCTAAATGAGACCTCAAGCCTGTTTCTGAAGCTCCCCCAGATTAGAGATTCTCTGGCTGTGTTCGATTCCTCTCTCAGGCTCTTTCTTCTAACCATAGATTGGTCAAGAAGACCAAACAAGAGGCCTCATGCCAGCAGCTAACCCCCAGTTCTTAAGGTCTCCTCGCTTCCCTGCAGGTTTGCCAAGCTGCTGCTGCGCCTCCCAGCCCTGCGTTCTATCGGCTTGAAGTGCCTGGAGCACCTTTTCTTCTTCAAGCTCATCGGGGACACACCCATTGACACCTTCCTCATGGAGATGTTGGAGACCCCACTGCAGACCACCTGAGCCCCACCAGCCCGCAGCCCCCCTGCACAGGACTAGCCCGGGCAGGTGTGTGCGGACCCCACCCTGCACATGCTCCTCCGCCTCCCACCCTGATCCCTGCGCATTCCCCAGACGTGATGCTTATAATAAAGAAACCTTTCTACACATGTGACTTTTATAGGTGGAGTTTTGTATAGATGTTAAACATAACCCTTCTTTGCTATCTAAGGGGATGGGGATCTTTCTGGAAGTTACTGGGAAAACTAACCAAGCCTCTGTACATAATTGGTTTAAATTATTTTTTCACTTGCCTTGGAAAGCCAATGAATGCATAATAAAGTAACGTATGTGATGTTGGCACTGCTTGGAGCATAAGGTGAATTATTATGCTGCAGGAAAGTTATCTTAGATGCAGGAGGAAAGGTATTGGAGGTTATGAATAGGGGTTGAGGCAGGGGTCCTGAGACCGTAAATCTCACAGTTCGATGCCCTAAGTCTAAGCTGGGCACAACCAGCTTTGCCCTGGGGTAGCCTCTGGAGAGATTGGGAAGAAACATTGTCTTTCAGAGTCAGCTTGGGTTTTTTGTATTTTTGCTTTTTCACTCCTAAGAATAATGAGTACTAATAGCCTTGTCCTGACTGGGGGCAATGGAGCATAAGGACAAGAGAAGATGTTCTTTTTTTTATTTCCAACTTATATTTTGTATTGGAGCATAGTTGTTTTAACAATGTTATGTTAGTTTTAGGTATACAGCAAAGTGATTCAGTTATACATACATATATTCTTCAAATTCTTTTCCTATTTAGGTCAGAGAAGATGTTCTTTTGATGGGGGAAGATACTTGGGTCGTGGGAGTCCGTGGGAGGTGGTAATGGTAAAAGAATGGAATTTTTGTCATTAACTAGCAATAATAACGGGCTTCCCTGGTGGCTCAGATGGTAAAGAATCCACCTGCAATACAGGGGACCTGGGTTCAATCCCTGCTCATGGCTACCCACTCCAGTATTCTTGCCTAGAGAATCCCCATGGACAGAGGAGCCTGACGGGCTGTGGTCCATGGGGTCGTAGAGTCAGACACGACTGAACGACTGAGCACACACACGCTAAGCGCACACACACAGCAATAATCATAAGGAGACCAGAGTGCACCAAAGTTGTTTTCCATCATTATCTAACTCTACATATGTAGCCTGTTCTTAAAAGGGAAAAAGTGAGAGGCTCTTCCAGCTTCTATCCTGTGATCTCCTAGTGCCTTACAGCCCTGCTGTCTGCTGGATGGTGATCTCATTGAGGGCAGAAACTGTGTCTAACTGACATCACAGCCAGCATGTCTTCTTCAAGTCACCTTCCAGCATCTGCAGGAACAGAACTTAATAGATACACAATTCTGTGTCCCTTAGGGTTATAGAATGGTACAACCTGAACAGCTGCCCATGGCATGCCTCCTTACCTTCTTCATACCACCAGAACCTGACTCAGGTTCTGGCATGCAGTATGCACGAATAGGGGCTTCCCCAGTAGCTCAGTGGCAAAGAATCTGCCTGTGATGCAGGAGCCACAGGAGGCGCAGTTTCGATCCCTGGGTCAGGAAGCTTCCCCGAAGGAGGGCATGGCAACCCACCCCAGCATTCTTGCCTGGAGAATCCCATGGACAAAGGAGCCTGGTTACAGTCTCTAGGGTCACAGAGAGTCAACTGAAGCGACTTAGCACACATGCACACAGGCACATAGCAAAAGTGTGTTTTGAACTGAGTTCCACACAAGTGGAAAGGGCTGTGTGGACGGCAGATACCTCCTTCCCCATCAGCAACTTGTCCTCTTAAAAAAAGAAAAACACCCAGGGCTAACTCTCCAGTCCAGATATATCCCGTCAGTGAGCATACAATTTTGAAGAAATAAAAATTGCTTTATTCCTGGGAAAAAAAACTTAGGGATCCCATGACAGAAAGTGAAGAGGAACTAAAAAGCCTCTTGATTAAAGTGAAAGTGGAGAGTGAAAGAGTTGGCTTAAAGCTCAACATTCAGAAAACAAAGATCATGGCATCTGGTCCCATCACTTCATGGCAAATAGATGAGGAAACAGTGGAAACAGTGTCAGACTATTTTTTTGGGCTCCAAAATCACTGCAGATGGTGACTGCAGCCATGAAATTAAAAGATGCTCACTCCTTGGAAGGAAGGTTATGACCAACCTAGATAGCATATTCAAAAGCAGAGACATTACTTTGCCAACAAAGGTCCGTCTAGTCAAGGCTATGGTTTTTCCTGTGGTCACGTATGGATGTGAGAGTTGGACTGTGAAGAAGGCTGAGCGCCAAAGAATTGATGCTTTTAAACTGTGGTGTTGGAGAAGACTCCTGAGAGTCCCTTGGACTACAAGGAGATCCAATCACTCTATTCTGAAAGAGATCAGCCCTGGGATTTCTTTGGAAGGAATGATGCTAAAGCTGAAACTCCAGTACTTTGGCCACCTCGTGCGAAGGATTGACTCATTGGAAAAGACTCTGATGCTGGGAGGGATTGGGGGCAGGAGGAGAAGGGGACGACAGAGGATGAGATGGCTGGATGACATCAGTGACTCGATGGACGTGAGTCTGAGTGAACTCCCGGAGTTGGTGATGGACAGGGAGGCCTGGTGTGCTGCGATTCATGGGGTCGCAAAAAATCAGACACGACTGAGCGACTGAACTGAACTGAACGGTGTGTGCTTGCTGCTGCTGCTGCTGCTAAGTCACTTCAATTGTATCCAACTCTGTGTGACCCCATAGATGGCAGCCCACCAGGTTCCACCATCCCTGGGATTCTCCAGGCAAGAACACTGGAGTGGGTTGCCATTTCCTTCTCCAATGCATGAAAGTGAAAAGCGAAAGTGAAGTCGCTCAGTTGTGTCCAACTCTTCGAAACCCCATGGACTCTTCACGACTGCAGCCTACCAGGCTCCTCCGTCCATGGACTTTTCCAGGAAAGAGTACTGGAGTGGTTGCCATATCTGTGTGTGCTTAGTTGCCTTTAATTCCATTAAACAATGGAATTAAAAATCTTAATTATGCTGTTTTTAATCTATATTTATTTGTAAACCATGACGGAAATGATTGGGGTGGGAAGAGACTAGAGTTTAATGGTGGGGTCCCTGACCTCTTTCCTCCACCAGAATAACTCACTGGACACTTTCAGCTGCTTAACGGGTAACGTGGGGCTTCCATGGAAACCCACCAGGCCCCAGGTGTGGTAACCCAAGTTCCATTCAAATCTTTGAACCCTTCCTCATTGAACCCTGTATCTTGCTTGGAGCACAATCCAGGCTGATGAAGGCTCAGCAGGGCATCTAAATGCCCATCACATGGTGTCTCCTGGAATTGTTGTCACAGAACCCACTGAATTTGGCTAAAGCTGGGCAGGCATCTCTTCTCAGGCTGACCCCATGACATTTGGGGTCCCTAAGGCCACTTCCCTTCTGACCTCGTTCCCCTCACACCCCAGTATGAGCAGCTGAGTAGATATTCAAACTTCCTTAAGGTTCTGATCCATAGCAGCCCGGGAAGCTTCTAGAGTCCACAACTCTGAAGAGAGAAATTTCGCTCATTCAGTTTATGTCACGGTTAAGAGAAGTCAGCTTTTGGGGAGAACAGTTCGTCCCAACAATGTTGAGTAACTTTCCCTGAGAGTTACAGCCCCATACTCCCTAGGCTGACTCACACATACAGGAATATTGGAGGAGTCAGCTTTGTGTTCTCAAGAGTTCTCATAGAGCTGGGACCCAAGTCTCCAGGGTGAGGAGTGTGGGTTCTGCACACAGTCAACCAGATACTGGCTCTTAGATCCCCCAACTGGTGATCTTGTGTTTGGGGGAAGTCACCTCACCTCTCTGGCTTTTCTTTCTTTCCCTAATTTGCAAACATCAGATAATAATACCTACCTTGTAAGGTAAAAGATAAAATAAAACAAAAAGTCCAACGTAGGAGCGTGTGCCTTGGCACAAGTCATATTTGAGTTTGAGTCTTTGCCATTCGTGATGGACATCAATTTCACCAAGCCTCAATGACCTGATCTGTAAATTGGGATAATTAAGCTCTTTGCCCTAGGATTCTTGTCAAGATTATATAGATAATGTGCACAAAGCTTTTATCACAGCACCCAACATAGAAGATGGGCATAAATACTAATTTTCTTCTAAAGTGTGAGATTGTAATAGTTAAAACCTTTTCTGGCTTTGAGAGTTACCATAATATTCCATTCCATATCCTGGTCAGGATCACCCAACGTACTGTATAAAGAATCAAACCATTCTGATTTCTGGTTTTGGCTTAACACTTGTATTCTAGTTTGTATCTTCATCAGTAAAATGGAACTAAGGCCTCGCTTACCTATCAGTGCTGACAATGAAGTGGAAGAGCTTTGGAAACTGTAGTGCCTCTGGTCTCTCACATGCTGGAAACTAGTTTAGGATGGTGCCGTGGTTATAAACGGGCTTCCTGGGTGGCACTAGTGGTAAAGAACGTGCCTGCCAATGCAGGAGGCATAAGAGACGCAGGTTTGATCCATGGATTGGGAAGATCCCCTGGAGGAGAGCATGGCAACCCAGTCCAGTATTCTTGCCTGGAGAATCCCATGAACAGAGGATCTTGGCTACAGCCCATGGGGTCACAAAGAGTCAGACACGACTGAAGCAACTTAGCATGCAAACGCATGGTTATAAACAAGGGCTCTGGAGTCAGCCCAGCAGCCTTGGTTAAAATTCCATCTCTGATCACTGAGTGACCTTGAACACATGACCTGACCTCTTAGACTTTAGTCTTTGACTTTGTAAACTGGAAATAATAATAGCACCTGCTCACAGGGGCCTGTTGAGAGACTTAAGTGAGTGGATCTGTGAGACACACAGCACATGGTTAGCTCTTAATTTCAGTTACAGTATCTATTATCATTGATCCCAATATTTTCTACAGGATTCCTGCTCTGAAAAGAAAGTCCTAGACTCCGTGGAAAAGGACCCTCCCCACTTCCCACACCATTATTCTTCAACCTGAAGGCTCCCCAGGGCAGCCCCTTTCTCTGTCTTTACACTTCACCAGTGAAACATAGTCCCCTACCTTCCAGAAGGTGGCCGTGGAAATGAATGAGGTCATGTTATGACACTGCTTTGTACATGGTTAGGGATTATTAAAAAGATACCATCTGCACAGCAAGCAATCTTGGCCTTGACCACTCCCGTTCTTATCATCACCAATCAAGTGATTGTTGATGATAAATCACCAACAAAGTGATTTTTGATGATAATCTTACCTTACTTCCTTGCTCAAAAACTATCAATGATTTCCTTTTGTCTGTGAGGCAGTAGTTCTCACCAGGGGGCAATTTTGCCACTTCTCCCCCAGCCCCACCCCCAGTGGATGGGAGGTTTAAATGTCTGAAGAGATCGTCACAACTGGAAGAGATGTATTGGGTAGATGCCTGGGATGCTGCTAAACGTCTCTGATGCATAGGACTGCCCCTGTGACAAACAGCTGTCAGGGCCAAAATGTCAATAGCACTGATATTGAGACCTTGCCCTCAAGCATCACTAATGGAATTAAAAATTGAATGGAATTTTCCTACTGTTAAACATTTGGCTAAAGTCCCAGTGTGTGGCAAGGAAGTTCCCTCATAGTCTAAAGATCAACTACAAATTCTTTCACACAGGACTTAAGATAGATGAGCTGGTGTACACTGTTGGTGGGAATGTAAACAGCCACTGTGGAAAACAGTATGGATGTTCCTTAGAAAACTAAAAATAGAGCTACTAAATGATTCAGCAATTCCACTCCTGGGTATATACTCCCCCAACAAAAATCCCAAAAATTCGAGATACATGTACCTCAGTGTTATACCAGCATTATTTATAATTAGCAAGATATGGAAGCAACCAGATCTCTTCAAGAAAATTAGAGATACCAAGGGAACATTTCACACAAAGATGGGCTCAATAAAGGACAGAAATGGTAGGGACCTAACAGAAGCAGAAGATATTAAGAAGAGGTGGCAAGAATACACAGAAGAACTATACAAAAAAGATCTTCATGACCCAGATAATCACGATGATGTGATCACTCACCTAGAGCCAGACATCCTGGAATGTGAAGTCAAGGGGGCCTTAGGAAGCATCACTACGAGCAGGTCTAGTGGAGGTGATGGAATTCCAGTTGAGCTATTTCAGTTCCTAAAAGATGATGCTGTGAAAGTACTGCACTCAGTATGTCAGCAAATTTGGAAAGCTCAGCAGAAGCCACAGGACTGGAAAAGGTCAGCTTTTGTTCCAATCCCTAAGAAAGGCAATACCAAAGAACGTTCAAACTACCACACCATTGTACTCATCTCACATGCTAGCCAAGTAATACTCAAAATTCTCCAAGCCAGGCTTCAGCAATACATGAACCATGAACTTCTAGATGTTCAGGCTGGATTTAGAAAAGACAGAGGAACCAGAGATCAAATTGCCAACATCCATTGGATCATCAAAAAAGCAAGAGAGTTCCAGAAAAAATCTACTTCTGCTTTATTGACTATGCCAAAGCCTTTGACCATGTAGATCACAATAAACTGTGGAAAATTCTGAAAGAGATGGGAATACAAGACCACCTTACCTGCTTCCTGAGAAATCTGCATGCAGGTCAAGAAGCAACAGTTAGAACTGGACATGAAACAACAGACTGCTTCCAAATCGGGAAAGGAATACATCAAGGCTGTATATTGTCACCCTGCTTATTTAGCTTATATGCAGAATACATTATGTGAGGTGCCAGGCTGGATGAAGCACAAGCTGGACTCAAGATTGCTGCGAGAAATATCAATAACCTCAGATATGCAGATGACACCACCCTTATGGCAGAAAGCAAAGAGGAACTAAAGAGCCTCTTGATAAAAGTGAAAGAGAAGAGTGAAAAAGTTGGCTTAAAACTCAGTATTTGGTCCCATCACTTCATGGCAAATAGATGGGGAAACAAAATAGTGAGAGACTTTATTTTGGGGGGCTCCAAAATCACTGTAGATGGTGACTGCAGCCTTGAAATTAAAAGACGCTTGCTCTTTGGAAGAAAAGCTATGACCAACTTGCTGCTGCTGCTGCTAAGTCACTTCAGTCGTGTCGGACTCTATGCGACCCCATAGACGGCAGCCCACCAGGCTCCTCTGTCCCTGGGATATTTCAGGCAAGAGTACTGGATAAGAAAGCTGTGGTACATATACACAATAGAGTATTACTCATCCATTAAAAAGAATTCATTTGAATCAGTTCTAATGAGGTGGGTGAAACTGGTGCCTATTATACAGAGTGAAGTAAGCCAGAAAGAAAAACACCAATACAGTATACTAACGCATATACATGGAATTTAGAAAGATGGTAACAATAACCCTGTATATGAGACAGCAAAAGAGACACTTATGTATAGAACAGTCTTTTGGATTCTGTGGGAGAGGGAGAGGGTGGGATGATTTGGGAGAATGTCATTGAAACATGTATAACATCATATATGAAACGAGTTGCCAGTCCAGGTTCGATGCACAATGCTGGATGCTTGGGGCTGGTGCACTGGGACGACCCAGAGGGATGGTACAGGGAGGGAGGAGGGAGGAGGGTTCAGGATGGGGAACACATGTATACCTGTGGCGGATTCATGTTGATATATGGCAAAACCAATACAATATTGTAAAGTTAAAAAATAAAATAAAATTTAAAAAAGGAGTACTGGAGTGGGTTGACCAACTTATACAGCATATTAAAAAGCAGAGACATTACTTTGCAAACAAAGGTTCATCAAGTCAAAGTTATGGTTTTTCTAGTAGTCATGTATGGATGTGAGTTGGACTATAAAGAAAGCTGAGCATCAAATAATTGATGCTTTTGAATTGTGGTGTTGGAGAAGACGCTTGAGAGTCCCTTGGACTGCAAGGAGATCCAACCAGTCCATCCTAAAGGAAATCAGTCCTGAATGTTCATTGGACAGACTGATGCTGAAGCTGAAACTCCAATACTTTGGCCACCTGGTGGGAAAAACCAACTCACTTAAAAAGACCCTGATGCTGGGAAAATTGAAGGAAGGAGGAGGAGATGACAGAGTATGAAATGGTTGGATGGCATCACTGATTCAATGGATATGAGCTCGAGCAACCTCCAAGAGTTGGTGGTGGACAGGAAAGCCTGGTGTGTTGCAGTCCATGGGTCACAAAGAGTCAGACACGACTAAGCAACTGAACAGACTGACTGGAAGCAACCTAAGTGTCCATAACAGATGAATGGATAAAGAAGATGTGGTATATCTGTCATAAAAAGAACAAAATTTTGCCATTTTCAGCAACATGAGTGGATTTGGAGGGCATAATGCTAAGTGAAGTATGCTAAGTCAAACAGAGAAGGAAAAGTACTGTGTGATATCACTTATATGTGGAATCTAAAATAAACTAGTGAATATAGCAAAAAAAAAGAAGCAGACACGGATGTAGAGGACAAACTAGTTGGGTAGAGGGGCAATATAGGGGTAGGGGATTAAGAGGTACAAACTATTGGGTATGGAATAAGCTCCAAGTATTTATTGTACAGCACAGGGGAAATAGCCAATGTTTTATAATAACAATCAATGGAGTAAAACCTTTAACAATTGGGAATCACTGTATTTTACACATGTAATATATACAGCAACTGTACTTTAATAAAAGAAAAAAAAGATGAGCTGATTCTGTGACTTTTACTTTATACTTCTTGAGCTTAAATTCATAGATTTAAATTTAAGAGGAGATTTCTTGAGAATAAAGGGTACCCGGGGGTGGTCCTTGGCTTTACCCCACCACTTCTGGGGGCCCAGGAGGGAGAAGGGACCTGCACATCCAACCCTAATGAAACAGACAGAAAAGAATTCCCTCAGTGAGACTGGACATGGGTACCTACAAGAAGGGGAGCCTGGTCCCTTGCTCCTAGCTGGATGCTGGCTAGGTTGCAGAAACACAGAGCCAGACTGATGGGAGTGAGAGAGTGCCTGAAGGCCTGAGGAATACCTCTAAACATACAGACTGATGCCTTGCTGTTGACCACAGCTCTCTGAAGACAGGAGTCCATCTTCCTGTCTTCCTCCATCTTCCTCCCAGCTCGTATCTCTGTGTTCATGTCAGGCTACAGGAAGGGGCTTGAATTCAATGTGAAGTTGAAGTTCAGATTCCACCGGATGTTTCAATGTCTGAAATGAGGTGTTTTGAGCATTGCCTGGGGCACCATCAATGGGGAAAGAATGAAAATGCCACAGGGCAGTTTGGGGGCTGTCTGGAAGAAAAGAAAACCTTTCCCTGTCTATCTTCAGAGGTTTTGCAATATGATGTGCGTGTGTGCTCAGTCGCTTCAGTCGTGTCCTACTCTTTGTGAGCCTAGGACTGTAGCCCGCCAGGCTCCTCCGTCCATGAGATTCTCCAGGCAAGAATACTGGAGTGGGTTGCTGTGCCCTCCTCCAGGATATCTTCCCAACCCAGGAATCGAACCCGTGTATCTTACATCTCATGGATTGGCAGGCAGGTTTTTCACCACTAGCATCACCTGGGAAGCCCTTGCAACTCCACAACACCCGTCAAAACCAGGACCCAGACATGCACCACCTTGACTGCTTTTTGTGATTGCCTTCGCAACACATGCCACTTCCCCCTTGGAGTCCCCTTGGAATCAACCCAGATGGGCCATCTTGAGCCCTTTGACCAAGTACATTAGCTGTAGTGATTTCATTTCAGATTTGAAACGAACCCATTCTTTTTAGCAGGACAGCAAATGTGCCCCAAGGCTAGGCCCCAAAGCAAAACTTGCTAGCTTTCTCTTTCTTACATGTCCCCCTGCACTCACCTCCTGCCAGCATAATCTTTCTCTAACAGTCTGCTGGTGATGTCTTTGCTCAGATGGTCTTCTCTGCCTGGCATGACCACTGTATCAGATTCACTTATCCAAGTTATTCATCCTGTAAGGCCAGCTCAAATGCCACATCTCTAGGAAGCTTGTCCTAGTCACTCCATATTTGCAATTTTTCATTATTTTGTGCCTCCTTCTGAGTACATCTAACATGGTACTTGGCATTATTGGCCATTTGTTTGTGCTATCAACTTTACTTATAAACTCCTTGAGAGTGGAGATCATGACTGATTCAACTGTGTATCCATACCAGATTTGAGCAGACTTCTGGTTGCTGTTCAATTCATGTTTAGTAGAATTGGTATCTTTGACTTCATTCTCAATAGATGGCAGCCCACTGCAAATAGAAGTCTTGTAGCAAGCCCAGGAGCCCCATCATTGTAGCCACAAGCCAGAAAACCAGCCTAGGTAGACTGTTAACAGAAGGTATAATGTCCCCACTGTCTTCTGAGTTACTCTTCATGGCACATGACCAAAGAAGTTGAGGCATGGTTTTTGCCTTCAAGAACTTGTAATTGAGAAAACAGAATAAGAACCACAGGATACTAAGAAATGAAATGCCTACCGCACTCTGGAGTTCATAAAACACATAAAAATCTGTGATTGTAATCTGGCCTCAGAGTAATAGGCAGGAGAGCGCTCGCTAGCTCCCTTTTAAAGATGAAGAAACAGACTCTGTAGACCCATGCCTTGCCCCAGGACCCACAGGCGGGCAGAATGAGGGCCTCAGCCACTCTCAAGGATGATACAAAGCAAATGCCACTGAACTCCAAGACCTCTGATCCTTTATCTTCAGCACTACCTTTATATTTGATAGCCAAGAAGTCTACATAGATTAAGAGATTGATAAATACAATGTGCGTGCTCAGTGGCTCAGTCATGTCTGACTCTTTATGACCCCATGGACTGTAGACTGCCAGGCTCCTCTGTCCATGGAATTCTCCAGGCAAGAATACTGGAATGGTTTACAATTTCCTTCTCCAGAGGACCTTCTTGACCCAGGGATTGAACCCACATCTCATGCATCTCCTGCACTGGCAAGTGGATTCTTTACCAACTGTGCCCTAATAAACACAATAAGCAAACAAAATAATAAGGAAGGGTGTTTTTAATAAATGTGGAACTTGGGCAAACAAATCACATTGAAATTGTCAAAAATTTTTGCTGAAATGATATTTTGTTTGGATTGCTATCTTTTACATTTGTCTTCAGAGCTGGTTTAGAGGCCACTAAAAAAAAATGGTCTCATGGTTCTACATCAAAAACTCATGAATGCACCTCGATGTTCATTGCAGCTCTAACTTAACGCAGCCAGGACACAGAAGCAACCCAAATGTCCACTGACAGAGGAATGGGGAAAGAAGACGTGGTACATACACACAATGGAATATTACATTACTCAGTCATAAAAAGGAATGAAATAATGCCATTTGCAGCAACATGGATGGATCTAAAGATTGTCATACAGAGCAAAGTAAGTCAGAAACAGAAAGACAAATATTGTATAATATCGCTTATATGAGGAATCTAGGAAAATGGCGCACATAAACGTATTTGCAAAGTAGAGATAGAGTTACAGAGGTAGAAACCAAACTGGTTTCCAAGAGGGGAAGAGGAGAAGGGATGAATTGGGAGCTTGGGATTGACATATATATACTACAGTGTTAGTCTCTCAGTCATGTCCAACTCTTTGTGAACCCATGGACTGCAGCCCACCAGGCCCCTCTGTCCATGGAATTCTCTGGGCAAGAGTACTGGAGCAAGTTGCCATGCCCTTCTCCAGGGATTCTTCCTGATCCAGGGATTGAACCCAGTTTTCCCGCATTGCAAGCAGGTTCTTTACCATCTGAGCCCCAGGGAAGCTCATTAGTTATCTGTCTTATACGTGGCAGTGTGTGTGTGTATAAAACCTACTGGGTAGCATAGGGAACTCGTCTTACTGCTCTGCAGTAACCTAAGTGGGAAGTAAGAAATGGAGTGTTTCCTGCCATATCAGTAAACAAGGATGTGACAGTCATTAGCGATTGCAGCCCTCCACTATGAGCCCTAAGGGCACTCAGGAAGGAGAAGAAATCACAGACGGCTGTGATTTAACAGCCATTAGGCTGTAGCCACTCCATATTGTGAGCCCCAAAAAAGCTCAAGATGTGAAAAAAAAAAAAAACACACAGGATACTAGCCCCAGATAGCTGAGATGAACATGTAAGGAATTATTTCAGTGAGCCCAGACACTCACATCTTCCCATACATAGAAAAGTGCTATATTCCTTAACTTGAGATATCTGGTTTCCTTTAATTAGTAACTTTTTGATGTTCCCACTACCTGCCTTTTGTTGTAGAACTTCTATATATCCTGGTTCCCCCAACCCCCTCATCTCCTCAGAGCAGTTTTCTCAGAGTTACTTGAGATACCATCGCCCTGACTTGAACTCCTAAAAATTCCCACAGAATAAAACATAACTCTCAACCTTTTAGGTTGTGACTATTTTCTTAGATCAACAGAAAGTCAAAAGATAGGGGATAAATGCCAAAGCCTTTGACTGTGTGGATCACGATAAACTGTGGAAAATTCTTCAAGAGATGGGAATACCAGACCACCTGACCTGCCTCTTGAGAAACTATATGCAGGTCAGGAAGCAAGAGTTAGAACTGGACATGGAACAACAGACTGGTTCCAAATAGGAAAAGGAGTATGTCAAGGCTGTATATTGTCACCCTGCTTATTTAACTTATATGCAGAGTACATCATGAGAAACGCTGGGCTGGAAGAAGCACGAGCTGGAGTCAAAATTGCTGGGAGAAATAGCAATAACCTCAGCTTGCAGTATGCAGTATGCAATAACCTCAGTATGCAGATGACTCCACCCTTATGGCAGAAAGTGAAGAGGTTGCAGTATGCAGTATGCAATAACCTCAGTATGCAGATGACTCCACCCTTATGGCAGAAAGTGAAGAGGAACAAAAAAGCCTCTTGATGAAAGTGAAAGAGGAGAGTGAAAAGTTGGCTTAAAGCTCAACATTCAGAAAACTAAGATCATGGCATCTGGTCCCATCACTTCATGGCAAATAGATGGGGAAACAGTGTCAGACTTTATTTTTGGGGCTCCAAAATCACTGCAGATGGTGACTGCAGCCATGAAATTAAAAGATGCTTACTCCTTGGAAGGAAAGTTATGACCAACCTAGATAGCATATTCAAAAGCAGAGACATTACTTTGCCAACAAAGGTCCGTCTAGTCAAGGCTATGGTTTTTCCAATGGTCATGTATGGATGTGAGAGTTGGACTGTGAAGAAAGCTGAGCACCAAAGAATTGATGCTTTTGAACTGTGGTGTTGGAGAAGACTCTTGAGAGTCCCTTGGACTGCAAGGAGATCCAACCAGTCCGTCCTAAAGGAGATCAGTCCTGGGTGTTCATTGGAAGGAATGATGCTAAAGCTGAAACTCCAATACTTTGGCCACCTCACGCGAAGAGTTAACTCATTGGAAAAGACCCTGGTGCTGGGAGGGATTGAGGGCAGGAGGAGAAGGGGACGACAGAGGATGAGATGGCTGGATGGCATCACCGACTCGATGGACATGTGTTTGAGTGAACTCCAGGAGTTGGTGATGGACAGGGAGGCCTGGTGTGCTGCAAAGAGCCGGACACGACTGAGTGACTGAACTGAACTGAACTGAAATGTATTCCTACTTTGCTCTACAGCAGAAATTGACACAATAGGGTAAAGCAACTATACTCAAATAAAAATTACTTTAAAAAACTCACTAAATGACAACAACTACAATAACTACCAGTGAATCCAGAGTCACAGGTCACCCTCATCTACCCAGAGCTCCTTATACACCAGGCTCTGTACTTTCATACCTCCAAGTTTATTTCATCCCTTATTTAATAGATTTGGGTCTGAATGTCTTTTGGCTGCTTCCAAAAAAAAAACAACAAAAAATCAAGTAAACCCTCTGTGAATGTTAATTTGCCACGACTGATATAATTCAAAAGACTGGGAGTCAGACCTTGGAGGATCCGTCCCCTAAACGATCTCAGGGCTCCAGACAATTAATCTATAAATGCCTTCCTCCAGTAGAGAGATTGGGTCCCCAGATATGGCATTAGTTGAGGGCGTTCCTAGGAGGGACTGCGTAGCGAGCAGAATAGAAAGCACTTCCCTCCCCCTATCCCCAAGGCAGACAGGAAAGCCGAATCTGGGAAAGGACCCTGTGCGAACTTGGGAAGAGGTCGAGCTCATTCCCAGCCAGGGAAGAGAAGCTTTCAGCCCTCTCCATGGAAAACTCCATGAAAATCTCTCCCGTGACAGTTTTGGAGTGCACAGGCCACCTCCGACCACACTTAGCTGGCCCAGGTCCAGGCCGCCAGGGGAGGATCTTCGCGGTCAGAGCCGCTGCTGAACGCTTTCAACTCGCTCAGCCCCAGTTGGACGGTTGGTGCCAAGATTGTTTAGCCCTGGGCGCCCTCTGCTGCCGGCTCAGGGCATCACAGGCACTTTCCGCGGAAAGCGGCAACCAGGAGGGGCGGGACTTTTAAAAGAGAAAACAAATAGCTTGAAAAATGAACCTCAAATGGACTCAGAAGGTCAAATAGATATTAACTCAATGGAGGTTTCGCTTTGGAGAATTAGGCCCAGAAGAGAGATCTCAAAGGAGAAAGGCTGGAGAATCTCATGGAGATTGCTGAGAAACAGAGGAGTCCATTTAAGCTGGGAAAGAATCATCTTCTTGGTAAAGGGGTTACAGACCTGTAACCTGCTAAGCCACCAGTATTACATATGAAGTCCAACGACAAGGCCACATCAGGGGTGATTTAAAGCTGGTTACTACTCTGCAACATCGGATGTTTCCAAGGCAGCATTGACAGACTTCTTTCTCGGAGGTAGAACTGGAGATTTTGGAGGGTGACTGAATGTGAGTTTTCAGTGGGACTGTGTTATAGGATCTGTTGGTTTTTTCTCTGCCACAAGCCAGTTGCAATGTGCAGTGTAAAAGTGCTAGATCACTCCTTCCAAAATGTGCCAAGTCAGCTATGGGCATTCTGGGCAAGCTGAAGTCACAGCACACCTGGAGGCAGCAATGCTAATGTCAGGCTACCTAGTGTAAAAAGCAAAGGACAAGAGGGGAGAAGGCTGGGGTCCCCTTCTGGTCTCAGGCAGCAGGCTCCTTTTCTGACCTTGGAGGGTCACTGGGCCTCTTAGGACTTCAGATCCCTTCTTGGCAAAGTCAAAGATTTTGATGCAATGAACTCTGTTTCCTTCTACCTCTTAGAAATTGATTGATCTTCTATTCCATGACCTCATAAGGTAGTAGGAGATCACCCTGATCTCTCAGCACCATTCTGAAAGATCTTTTATCTTAGAAAGTCCAGGATCTAAAGTATAAAACAAACACATTAAAGATTGTTAAATTAATTGAACACCCGTCCCTGCTGTGGGTTTAGTGTTCTGTCAGATGATGGAGTGGTATAGCTGGTTCCTAACCCCAGCGGACAGAATTTTGTTTATCCTTCTCAGTCGATTGAAAAGCAAACCACTCACGGCACCTCTGTTGTTTCTTTTCCCCCTCATCTGCTATTTCAAGTAGAAATCCTCCCAAAGGTAGCTTCTCCTTATGTATTTCTAGTAGGTCCCTGAAAATCCACTTTCTGTTTTGTTCTGTCTATATATGACATCTATGGAAAGTATGCAGTATTGTTTGTAGGTTTTAAAAATGTACATGAAGGATTTTTTTTGCTGTCGATCTCCTTTTGATCCATCCTCTTTTGTTTTACTCAGCATTAATCTTTGAGATCCATCAATGATGTTCTGTGTAACTCTAGCCAGTTCCTTCTGATAGCTGCACGTTATTCTGGTAGAGTCGTCATTGGTCTAGAATCCTTTCCCATGACAGGCACTCTTGTTCAAGGCTCCTTGTTTACCTGTATGGGAGTTTCTCTGGGGTATGTACAAGGGGTAGGACTTGCCTAATTGCAGAGTAGTCACTTGCTTATTTCACTCATACTTCTGCCTCTTTCTCTACGAATTTCACCAATAAATGCACCCGAGCTTGAGTGACCCATTTCTATATATCCTTCCTTTCATTTGGTCAAATTCTCGATTTTGTCAAATATGTTGCACGTCAAGTGAGATCTTTCTCTGAATTTCTTTTCTTTTATTACTGGAAAAGCTGAGCTCCATTCAATGTTCTTATTAGCCATTCAGATTTCCTTTACCACGAATTTCCTATTTACAGTGCTGTAAGCTGCTGCTGCTGCTGCTAAGTCGCTTCAATCGTGTCCGACTCTGTGTGACCCCATAGATAGCAGCCCACCAGGCTCCCCCATCCCTGGGATTCTCCAGGCAAGAACACTGGAGTGGGTTGCCATTTCCTTCTCCGGTGCATGAAAGTGAAAAGTGAAAGTGAAGTCACTCAGTCGTGTCCGACTCCTAGCGACCCCATGGACTGCAGCCTAGCAGGCTCCTCCGCCCATGGGATTTTCCAGGCAAGAGTACTGGAGTAGGGTGTCATTGCCTTCTCTGAGTGTTCTAAGTGATGCAACCAAATTCTCCTTAGTGATTCAAAGGCCCCCAACATTCTGAAAATTGATTATTTTTTTTCTTTCTCACAGGAAACCAGGGGGCTCAGCAAGTTGTTCCTGTTATCTTTTTACTTAAATAAATTACAACAAGATTTATATGCAACTTCCTCCAAAAGATAAATTTCACATCTTGGCAACAAACAGAATATATCATGCATGCTCAGATCCTTTGAGAAAATTTTGGTTCAAAACTGGACCAGGTTGCTCTTCATCGCAGCTGCCAAAGAACAGAAAGGAGGCTGCTTGTTTAAAGCCTCAGGTGACCAATGAGATTTTGACTAATTGTTATCACTGCCGGTCCTTGCTACCCTAAGAGGGTATTGAAGTAACCATCCTCCTCTTCTGAAGGGGACACACAGGTACAGGTAAGGCCCCCTAAAACTGTTTGGGGGAAGGGTGCAGGTTTGCTTGGGCACGGGAAGTAAATCGCAAGAAAAGGGCTGACATACAGATGATAAATCTGTGGGTTGAACGACAACGTGTTGGGTAGAGAATAAGGAGGAGACTGAATTAAAATTTGAAAGCATCCAAACGTCTCTGCTTTGCTTCCTATCTTAATTAACAATTAGGCCTGGCTGCGTCACTCTTTTTTGGCACGTGCCTAATATATATGTCCTTCGTCCAACGTTCTATTTTGTTTTTCGATGTTGCTTCCTGAGTGGCAAGTGAGTGAAAGTGAAAGTGAAGTCGTTCAGTCGTGTCCAACTCTTTTCGACCTCATGGACTGTAGCCCACCAAGCTCCTCCGTCCATGGAATTCTCCAGGCAAGAATACTGGAGTGGGTTGCCATTTCCTTCTCCCTCCTGAGTGGCAAGGGTTCTTTAAATAATTTATATATTACATCTTTGAAAACTATAGATGTTACAAGTGCGTTCTCCCAATCTAGTATCATTTATTATCTTGAACAGAATCTTTAATTTTGATGCAGTCGAATCTATTTCCCATTTTATGGTGTGCAAATCTGGAGTCTTGTTGGAGAAATCTCTTTCTTCCCAAAGTTAGTGAAACATGTTCTCATTCTGAAGTATGTGGAAAATTAATCTAACCACAGACTCCAGGAGCCAAGTGAGAGTTCAAGTATCTGCTTTGTAAGGGGTAGATTTGGACTAGAGACATGACGGGCCTTTCTTCCTGAATTAAAGATGTCCAGACCCACAGTGCAGGCTGACCCGATTTACCCCAGCCCCTTCCCAGGTGGAGAAGCTGGCAAAGGGCACCCTGGGTGGTGAGAGTGGCCCTGCTCAAAGGTCCATCCCACGGATTCGGGCAACATGTGGCTCATACACGTGAACATACGCGGCACCAGGCAGCCTGGCCAAGAGGTAACGAGGCTGAGCGAGTGTTGACTTGCTCCATTCCCACTAGTCAGGCTAGTCACCTTCTCCTCCCATGAGGAGGAGAAAGTGACAGGGCAGAGAGGGAAGCTAAAAGGTTTTCCCAGTTTACATCTCTGGTCGAGAAGCAGAAGGCTTTCAGCTTTGGGCTGGGATGGAAATGGAATTAGGAAGAGAGCAATTCCTTTCACTACATAGAATATCTTCATACTGCAGTTGAAGAGACTGAAACTTGGGGAGGTCAGTAACTTGTCCATGGTCACACAGCAAGAATTTGAAACCAGCTCTTAACTTCTCCTCTGTGACGCTGATCCCCTCCATGCTCTATCTCCCTCAAATCACTGCCTCTCAAGATACTGGAGCCTCAGTGGTCACTTCTCACAGTGGCCTGATCTGACTGCTGAGAACTCAGAGAGCAAAAGGACTTGTCTGAAGCTGCCAGCAGATCAGAAGTAGAGGACGAGTGTCTTCCAAACATATAATGAAGTTCCAGCCATTGCTGGTTGCTCTTAGCCTTGAGTTTTTGTTCTGAAGAGAACCAGTAAAAACAACAGAGACCCAACTCAAGCTGATTTAAGCAAAAAAAAAAAAAAAAAAAAGGGAACATGTTGTCTCCACGAGCAGAAAAGTCTAAAGGCAGGTCCAGCTTCAGGCATAGCAGGATCAAGACACCTGGTTGGTGTCTTTTGAATTCCCCGTGCCATCTCTCGGGTCTGCCTTTCTTTCTATTGAAACCATTCTTGGTAAGCTTGACCAAAGATGACTTACCAGGAGCTCTCACTGGGCAGCCTGGCAGAACAGTAACCCTGGGAAAAAGAGAAGAGTGTTTGTCTCTCCTCCTATTCCAGTGTAAATCCTGAAGCAGGCATTCATAGCCTCTAACTGACTGGAATCGCCTTCCAGCTACACTTGTAGGGTTGGTAGTAGAAACAGCAACACTTGAATCACAGGGGCTGAGAATGTGTAGGGGTAGCTTCTTAAACTGAAATGAAAAATGAGATATGGGTACCAAAGAGGTTGGGAATGGAGGCTGAAATCCACAGGGAAAGATGACAACACATTCAGGCTGAAGTCACCTGTGTGTATGTGTCTGTGATTACCTCTGCTGTACTCCCAGGCACCTCTGCTGCACACATGCTCTCCTGGACATGGACCTGGTGTCTCATATGTAGGACCTCAGTCTGTCCTCCAGGCACTTCTGTGAGGTGGGTACCACCTGAGCCTCATTTTAATGATGAGGATAGCAAAGCTCAAGGAAGTTATATTACTAACTCCAGGCCACATAGTAAGGGATGGAGCTCAAACTCAAGAACGCCTTCATTTAAATCACATACCATTCACCACTACGTAGCCTCCTTTGCAAAGAAGACAGCTAATCCCAGGAAAAGAGGACTGCGTGCATTCTGCAGATAATATGTCTCCCTGCCCCCCGTTGCCAAATCATAGAACAGAAAGCGCAAATCCATACTTTCATTGCCTATGATTTCTCTCTTGAAATTCTGGATTTCTGCTCTATTCACAGACACTTCCTCCCTTGGAAAAAGCTGACCACCCATGTTGGAGAGCCAGTGTTGTAAGGGGACAGCTGTTTAGGGGCTGTTCACAGCCATAGACACACTTTATTTATTTTAAAGCTGGAGAAAGATATTCTCCTCTCAAGATGCCTGGTTCCAAACTGGCTAAACCACTTTTTGCTCAAACTTTCCAAGCAGTTTCATCCCTGGGGTAGAAACAGCGTGGAATGATTTGGAGCAAAAGGACAATTTGGGGACAATTATGAGTGAGTGAGAACAGAAGGCTTTAATAGACGTTGTCTTTCAACCCTTAACTCTGGCGTCTTGTAACCGAGAATTCTGTCCCTCAGGTTTTGGTGGTGGGAACGTAATGCTGAGCAGTTGTCTGGAACTGCTTCTAGATGTTCAGTAATTAGAAACAGGAGCACTGACTCAGGAGCCCTTCAGTTGGGTTACAGAGCACCAATTCACATATGAAAAAAAATGTGCAAATGTGCAAAGATTAAAGTTGAACAAAAACGAATAAATATTTCCTATGGATTTCAAAAGTGACTTGCAGTTCTCCTTTCAAAACTGAATTGTCAACTATTTAATGTAAGTTAGTCCTATACAAGGAATGAACTGGAAGCAAAGTTGAAAATTTTTCAGTAATGACGAGAAGGCAAAATCTCGCATGTAGGGGCATGTGGTCAATGCAGGGAGGCAGTGCGGTTAGGAGGAAGTCAGGTGACACCCTAGGAAGTTGTCTGCAAAAATACATGTTGAAATTTGGTCCAGGATGGGATCAGACATATTTCCATTTCCTTGATGAGATTTAAAAGCTGGAAAATACCCAGCTATTGTCCATGACCTAGACACAGTCTTCTTGGAGGCAGAGAAATGCTTTTGGGGGTGTTCTTTCTAACTTAAGGATTCTTCAGAGCCTGTCCATCGTATCATGGGTGCCACAGCAAAGAGTATGTGGAGAATCTGTGCACATGTACTCACACATACACGGGCACACACAGAATGTGATCATTTAGACAGCCAGGCTCCTGTGGGATACAGCAGAGGAGCAAACAGAGGCTTAGGTGGAAATAGGAAAATTTCCCACAGGGTGGAGCCAGGCTGTCTGGGGTCTCCCACCCAGGTAGGAGTGCATCTTTTGTAGCAGCTGCAGATGTCACAGCCACTGTTTTCCCTCAGGGAAACCAGGGCAGATGAAACCAAGTGGCAAGTAAGATGTAGACTCCTGGATCTTTATCTGTCTCATACACCACTCTGCTCCATTCTTGGGAATATTTTGCGAGCAGACATGGCCAGAGCCTGGCATACTGCTAGTCTAGACCTACTCTGCAAATGTCTACTGAGGGAATAAATGATACTTCTCAGAACTGGGGCAAGGGCTCTGATCTGGCAGTCTCCTGAATCTTCAGCTCGGGGAGTACTGAGTGATGGAGTGCTGGAGACTGGGACAGAAAGGACTGTCTACACAACGAACTTCGGGTGCCTGTGGGAGGAGCTGCTAACCTCCCCCCAGGTGCCTGACTGCTGCCCAGTTCACATCCCTTCTTTGTACTCAAAGGGCTTGCCCGAGCTTGAACCCATTAATAGAGAGGCCAGAAGGACCTGGCCCTGATGCTCAGCATTAGGTGGGCCTTAGGAAAAGTTTAAGAAATTTAATACTCATCAAACACACGTTATGTGTAGAACAGACATTAACTCTATGTGAAATTCTATGCCAAGTAACAGGGTGATGCGTAAAATGCTATTTTGTTTTTTTTTAAAAATAACTGAATCTGACACCACACTTATGGCAGACGGCAAAGAAGAACCAAAGAGTCTCTTGATGAAAGTGAAAAAGGACAGTGAAAAAGTTGGCTTAAAACTCAACTTTCAGAAAACTAAGATCATGGCATCTGGCCCCATCACTTCAAGGCAAATAGATGAGGAAACAGTGGAAACAGTGACAGATTTTATTTTGGGGGGCTCCAAAATCACTGCAGATGGTGACTGCAGCCAGGAAATTAAAAGACACTTGCTCTTTGGAAGAAAAGCTATGACCAACCTAGACAGCATATTAAAAAGCAGAGATGTTACTTTGCCAGCAAAGGTCCATCTAGTCAAAGCTATGGTTTTTCCAGTGGTCATGTATGGATGTGAGAGTTGGACTGCGAAGAAAGCTGAGTGCCGAAGAATTGATCCTTTTGAACTGTGGTGTTGGAGAAGATTCTTGAGAGTCCCTTGAACTCCAAGGAGATCCAACCAGTCCATCCTAAAGGAGATCAGTCCTGGGTGTTCATTGGAAAGACTGATGTTGAAGCTGAAACTCCAATACTTTGGCCACCTGATGTGAAGAGCTGACTCATTGGAAAAGACCCTGATGCTGGGAAAGATTGAGGGCAGGAGAAGAAGGGGACGACAGAGGATGAGATGGTTGGATGGCATCACTGACTCAATGGATGAGTTTGAGTAAGCTCCGGGAGTTGGTGATGGACAGGGAGGCCTGGCGTGCTGCAGTCCTTGGGGTCACAAAGAGTTGGACACGACTGAGGAACTGAACTGAACTGAACTGAATATGGGTTATATGGTGTACATAGATGCATGGGGAAAAGATAGAAAGAGTGTACATTGTTAACAAGTGTTACTATCAGGAGGAGAGTGGAATTAGTACTAAGTACTAAGGTAAAGTACTAAGGTGTACTTTTCATCTTCTTTATTTCTTTTCACAATGAGCATGCATTTATATATCACTTCTGAAATTCTTCAAGACATTTGTCATTTTTTGTCATTAAATACTTACAAATGTATATGTGTTTATTTTCTGTCTCCCTCACGAAGACAGGAAAATTATTTGTGGTGTGTCAAGGACTTGGGGGCACCTAAATTGTTTACCTTTGTGTGCTCAGAACTCCAAACAGTTTCTGGCACAGAGTGTTTAATATATATTTGTTGATTGAATGAATAAATTATTTATAAAATAAAGAATCAGAAAAGCATGTACTCCAAATGGAGGGCTTAAGTCTCTGGAACAGAGCCTGGTCATGCTAAGTACCTAATGTGTGCATTTAAATTGAATACTTCAGAAAAAATAAATAAATTAAATACTTTGGTATAGAAGGCTTGGTGCCTGCTGTTAGGGATTTTAAAATCCAGACATCCATATTTATAACCATGTTACAAAACAGATTATGACAAGTCTCGTAAACTGGTACAAGCAAAGAGTAACAGGGCTCAGGAAAGGAAGCTGTAGTTTCCAGAGGAGGTAATCAGAGCAGGCTTCATGGAGAAGGTGAGGTCTGAGAAGGGCTTTGAAAGATGATATCATGGTGTCCTGGGCTTACCATACGAGTTACAGTTTGGAGGCTTAAAACAATAGAAATTTATTTTCTCATTGTTCTGGGGGCCAGAAGACCTAAATCAAGATGTCGACAGGGCTGTGCTTCCTCCCAAGGCTCCAAAGGAATCCGCTCCTCACTATTCTGGCTGCTCCTAAATGCGGGGCAGTTCTGACGTTTCCTGGCTTGCTGAGCGCTGCCTCCTGTTCACAGTGACTTAGCCTCTGCGTGTGTCTGTCTGATACTTCTCTGCCTCCCTCTTAAAGGATACATGTAATTACATTCATAAAGTGCTTCTCTCAAGATTATTACTTATCACTTCTTTTGCCATATAAGGTAATATTCAAGATTCTGGGGATTAGGACAAGACTTTATCTTGCATTTTTCTACCTAACATGGTTGGAGAGGACTTTCAGATGTGGAGGAGACATCAGTATATACGGGGTGCTGGGACTGGAAAATCACCAGTCAAGGACTGGTAGGTGGTTTACTCAGTGGAAACCGGGTGTGTGAAAGGGAAGAGTGGGCAATTCCTTGTCTTCGCACAGTCCACCCTCCATACCTGTGGGTTCCTCATCCACAGACTCAACCAACCGTGCATTGAAACTATTGAAAAAATTTCCAGAAAGTTTTAAAATACAAAACTTGAATTTGTCACATGCCAGCAACTATATATAGCATTTATATTAAGTATTGTGAATAATCTAGTGATGATTTAAAGTACATGAGAGGACATGGATCGGTTTTATGCAAATATGACACCATTTTATATAAGGGACTTGAGCATCTTATATTTGGATATCTACTAGGGGTTCTGAAACCAATCCTCCACAGATTCTAAGTGACAACCGTGTATACTACCAAAAGATTTGAAAACAGAGACTCAAACACATACTTGTATGTCAGTGTACATTGCAGCATTATTCTCAATAGCCAAAAGGCAGAAGCAACCCAAGTGTCCATTAACAAATGAATGGATAAATTTAACATATGGTATATCCATACAATGGAATATTATCCAGCTATAAGAAGGAAAGCAGCTCTGATACCTGCTACAACATGATGAACCTTGAAAATATTGTGCTAAGTGAAAGAAACCAGGCCCGAAAGGGAAAATATATGTTTCCACAGCTATGAAATCTCTAAAGTAGGCAAATTCACTGAGGCAGAAAGATTAGAGATTACAGGAGCTGGGGTAATTGGGGAATGGGAAGTTACTGCTTAAAGATGATAGAGTTTCTCTTTGGAGTAATGATAAAATTTTGGAAATAGATAGTGGTGATGGTTGCACTATAGTATGAATGTAGTTAATGCCACTGAATTGTACACTAAAAAGTGGTTACAATGCGCACACATTTGTCAACACCAAAAGTGAGCCCTAAAATAACTATGGAATCTGAGACACATAAGGGACATATAATGCTGTGCTGGTGTAGGTTTTTCTATTGTAGCAAACATACATGTTTGCTGGAGGATGTTGGTAATGGCGGAGACTATGCGTGTGTGGGGGTAGCGGGGATATGGGATATTGTATCTTCTGCTTAATTTTGTTATGAACCTAAAACTGCTCTAAAAAGTACAGTCTATTTTTAAAAAGGTTACAATGGTACATTTTATGTTATACGCGTTTTACTCCAATTAAAAAAAAAAAAAGGGTATATCCCACGGTTGAGAGGGAAGTGAACATCTGACTCATTTGAAAAGTCTCTGATGCTGGGAAAGATTAAGGGCAGAAGGAGAAGGGGGCGTTAGAGGATGAGGTGGCTGGATGACACCACTGATGCAATGAACATGAACTTGGGCAAACTTCAGGGGATGGTGGGGACAGGGAGGTCTGGTGTGCTGCAGTCCATGGGCTAGCCAAGAATCAGACATGACCTGGCAACTAAACAGCAACAGAGAACCTAAGGCCTGAAGTAGGAAGCTGGCAGGAAGCGGGAGAGGATGGGAAAAAGAATTTGAGACCGAATTGGCAGGTGAGGGCAGTTAACTGGATAGAGGGCAGAGGTGAGGTTGAGATGCTAAGCCTGAGGGATTTTGAGAGTCACAGGGCATGCAAAGCAGGTCAAGAATTGGAGTGAGGGGATGGTGAGTCTGAGATGCTGAAGGTGCATCCTACCCCAGGGGAAAGTAAGAACACAGTGGTTTAAAGTCTCCCCCAGGATGAGAACAGAGGCTCAAGGAAGAAATTTGGAGAATATGCACCCTTGAGGAGATGTGACTAACCAGTGAAGGAAGTAAAGGAAGAGTGTATATGGCCAGGGAAGCCCGAAGGGGAAGTTGAGCAAGAAATGCCGGGTGCTACGGGGGAGCCAGATGACTGTGGGCTGCTTCTGCACATGCTTGTGTTCTGGCAGTTTTTCCCAAGTAGAACAAAGGCGGTGTGTCCCCAGTTGGAGTGGAACCTGGCTCTTGAACTCTCTCCCTCGGCCACCCTCAGCTGTTCTATACTTTACCCACTCTCACCTTCCTGCTTCTAAGGGTTTGTGCAATTTGAAACCCACATTACAATCCCTGGCTTGACACCCCTAGAAGCCATTTCAGGCCCCATAAATGCCATAAATATAGATCCACAATAGCAAACATCCAATCCAAGCACGGCAGACTATAATCTTAATATATATCTTACTCTAGCTTCTTATAGAAATATCACCACAAAAATGTCAATTTATCATTATTCTTTCTTGACAGGGCTATTTTGGTGAAACTACTTTGGTAGATAACATTTTATTGTTCAGTGATATTAATACAAAGATCTTGAAAATAATATATTCTCATGCTTTCAGAGCTAGGAAATGCTTGCCATTCCACACCATCTGATAGAAATCTTGTCTCTCGTAGAAAACTAAGGGCATTGTGATATATCCTTGTTCCTGTTTTTTCTGTTGGCCATCGGGATGCTTAAGGTCAACTTTTGCACCAGATTGTGGGAACTTCCATTTGGTCTTCTGGTACAATCACTCTGCTTATCTGTCCTCTTCACCCCAGGTCAGTTCAGTTCAGTTGCTCAGTCTTATCTGACTCTTTGCGACTCCACGGACTCTGTTCATCACCAATTCCCAGAGCTTGCTTGAACTCATGTCCATCGAGTCGGTGATGCCATCCAACCATCTCATCCTCTGTCTGTCATCCCTTTCTCCTCCTGACTTCACTCTTTCCCAGCATCAGGGTCTTTTCTAATGAGTTGGGTCTTCACATCAGGTGGCCAAATTATTGGAGCTTCAACTTTAGCATCAGTCTTTCCAATGAATATTCAGGGCTGATTTCCCTTAGGGTTGACTGGTTTGATCTTCTTGCTATCTAAGGGACTCTCAAGAGTCTTCTCCAACACCACAGTTCAAAAGCATCAGTTCTTTAGTGCTCAGCTTTCTTTATGGTCCAACTCTCACATCCATACATGACTACTGGAAAAACCATAGCTTTGACTGTAGGACCTTTGTTGGTAAAGTAATGTCTCTGCTTTTAAATATGCTGTCTAGGTTTGTCATGGGCTTCCCTGGTGGTTCAACTGGTAAAAAATCCACTGCAATGTGGGAGACCTGGGTTTGACCCCTGGGTTGGGAAGATCCCTTGGAGAAGGGAAAGGCTACCCACTCCAGTATTCTGGCCTGGAGAATTCCATGGACTGTATGGTCCATGGGGTCTCAAAGAGTCGGACACAACTGAGTGACTTTCACTTCACTTCACTTCACTTCTAGGTTTGTCATAGATTTTCTTCCAAGGAGCAAGTATCTTTTAACTTCCTCTTCACCCCAGCCTTTTTCAATACATGTTCCTTGGCCTCTTTTCTTTCTCTTAATAGTTTGATGAGTAACAATGTCATTCATGGTGCATCTCTTCAAATCCTTTTTGAAGGTTGGCAAGATGTAGAAACCAAGTGAGTGGGTGAGAAAGATAGGCTTCAGTACTGTGAAGGGCAGATAATTGAGTTATTTGGTACTACTAGCTGGCTTCATCAACAAGTCCCAAGTCACATCATAGAGACGGTGTCCAAGATATACGTGTGGCTTGTGTCATCAAGATTACGTCCAAAACCTGAACCTCCCTGGCATTGTGTAGTGTGGAGGAGTTGGAGGTTGCATGATGTTGATATACCAGGAGCAGCAAAGACAGCTGATGGATGCCCTAAGTACCTTCAGTCAAGAGACTGGCCTTGGAGAGAAAGACCATGTTGCTGACACTGCACTGGATATTCCTGGTGTGGCTCAGGAAGCCACTATGGGGGCCAGGTGTGGCTTTTCCTCTGTTATATTAAGTAGTTCTACCTGTGTTGATGATGAAGCGTGTGTGAGACTTTGGTTGCCTTAACTGAATGAATAATTTGCATTGTGATCCTACTAGACTCCTAGGAACTGGAATATACTCACACACCAAAGCTACCACATGCCCTGCCCTCTGCCATGGGATGTGGCATGAGGGCTGGGCAAGTGCCCAGCAGCCTGGCTGCAGCATGCCAGCTGAGAAGCCACCCTGAGCTCTGCCAAGAGGCTGCGGGGAAGCCGGAGGTCCTCTGTGCTGTCTCTCTGGCGCTTCTGTGGTTTCTCCTCCAGCCAAGTCCACAGCTAATGCCCCTGGTTTCAGGAGGACAAATGTAATGAGAAGGAGGCTCTGGAGCAGGGCTATTGAGAGCCAGATCTGCAGAAGCTTGGAGATTGGCTGCTAGTTCTGTGTGGGTCTGGAAAATGTAGCCTGGTGGATGGGATTCGAGAAGACTTGTCCAGGACTGGAGTGCAAGGGCCGTCTTCAGGATGAAACCTCTCCAGCCTAGAAGCGCACCTTCCATGCACACTGAGGTGCAGTCCCAGGAAGTCTTCTGCTTACTCACCTTCCCAGTCCTATCAGCTCTTTGTCCCAGAAAAGGAGGCCTTATTCACAATGCTGTCACTCAGGAAGTGGGTTTGGCGCCCTGAGGAATCCCACTGCCCCTCTGGAGCCTCTGACTTTGAGTGGCCCCTAAAGTTCTGAGGAAGGCCTCAGACCTGTTTCTCCCCAAGGTCTGAGGTGAACTCTGAAAATGCCTGGAACACTCCTGACCAAAAATAAATACCCACAGTGCTCGTCCAGTGCCCACTAAAATAACAGAAAGGTGTCCTGGAATGATCATGTCTGCTCATGCATCAAGACCTTTTTTAAAAAAAGCCTTTCTTGAAAACTATCTTTGTGAGACTGAGACAGTGTGGCTCTTTGTGACCCTATGCAGTGTAGCCTGCCAGGCTCCTCTGTCCATGGAATTCTCCAGTCAGGAGTCCCAGAGTAGGTGGCCACTCCCTTCTCCAGGGGATCTTCCCAAACCAGGGATTGAACCTGGGTCTCCTGCCTTGCAGGTGGATTCTTTACCTAGAAAACTATGCAGGCATGTATGCTGCCTGAGCCCCTGAATCATGATCTCTGAGGGTGGCTGGATGTTTGCCTTTTTAAAGCTCCCCAGATGACGCTTATGTGTAGGCAGCGTCCAGATCCAAGATGCTTCTCCCACATCTGGGCGGTGGGCCCAGAAAGGTGACTCACCAAGACTGGCGGACCCAGGCCTGGGGCCTGAGTCTTCTGACACTCAGGCCAATCGAACATCCCCTGTGACTTTCGGGCTGCCCTGGTTGAAGCCTGCACGCCCACCTGCACGGTGCTTCCAGCCACTACCCCCGACCCCTGCAACCCCACTCAGCCACACAGCGCTGCTCCTCCATGGGTTCATGCTGTGCCTGCTCTTTAACCTACTCTTTAAGGGAGAAAAAGTGTTTACTTGTCTCTCTGATTCCCACATTAAATCATAAAGCCCATGAGGCCACAGACCACAACAAATCCAACTCAGTCACGGCTGCAGAGCAAGGGTTGTGGGCCCCACAGGGTCTGGAGAAATGGAAAAGTTGACTCTCTTCCAGTGTGTGTGTGCTCAGTCGTGTCCAACTTTTTGCGACCCCATGGGCTGTAGCCCACCTCTGTCCATGGAATTTTCCAGGCAAGAATACAGGAGTGAGTTGCCATTTCCTCCTGGAGAGAATATTCCTGGCCCAGGGATCAAACCACGTCTCCTGCATTGGTAGATGGATTCTTCACCACTAAGTCACCTGAGAAGCCGCACTTCCAGAGTACGAGATGTCATGGTATCATGGAGAGGGAATGAGTTTTCAAATCAGTTTTTGAATCTGAGCTTTGAATTCTGGCCTCGCTGAGCTTCCATGTCTTCAAGTGTAAAATGAGACCCAGAGGGTCACAGTGCCATCACAGGAGTTAACATAGGTGGAAGCACCTGGCTTATTAGATGCACAGTATTGGTCAGGATAGGCTAGGTTTGCTGCTATAACAAACCTCAAAATCTTAATGCATAAGGCAAGGCTTCGTTTCTCCCACACACTGCCTGCTCAAGGGAGGGGTGGTAGATCGTGGACTCTGTTGATCGAAGGCACTCTGGGACCCATAACCAGCTCGGCATCAGGCCTTGAAGTTCACAGAGGCAGGTACACAGAACACGGGAATCACAGGCTCTCAAATGTTCTCCCCGGGAATTCACACACATCATTCCATTCACGTTTCCGCTGCAAGAATACATCTAACTTAGAGGGACACGTGCTCAGAAGGAGAAGAGAATCTGAAACCTTGATGAGAACTAGTAATCCCCACCCCTATATGCAAGGACTTATTACTGTCCAGGTGGCAGAAAGAGACCTGGCCACACTGGGACTGGAGCCCAGCCTCCTGGACTCCGCTCGGAGACTGGCTCCCATTCCTCCCACCACACGGCTGCCGCTGACAGTTCCCTGTTACACGAGCTCCTCTCCCTTCTGAGTCACTTGCTTCTCCTCTAGTCAAATGCCAAAGAGAAACATTTCCAACGGGTTACCAAAATGTTTGAGCAAATAGAAAGAAATTCCACGGTCAAGCATTCCAGTTCAAGGATGGTTCCTTCTTGCAGGGTTCATAACTCCTGTCATATTTCTAAATGGCTTATGCTTGTCAGCAATAGTACTTCCTCTGTAAACAATGGAATTTGAGGTATGACTTACAAAAGATTTATCATTCTGCAATACATGCTTTTGACTTGGGGTGTAAGTTTACATTATGGGTCCCTGAGCAGTCATTTGCAAAGACTTCCTCTTACAACCAGGCTCCTCCAGAAGAATTGTCACCATTCTCACGGGAGGGAGCCCTGGATTTTGGAGGGGAGTGCCGTCCCAGCCCTGCAAAGTTGCTCTGACGGCAGGTCCACTGAAACACTGATGAATTAAAATTAAATAAAAAAGCTCAGGGAGAAGAAGCGTGAGATTCAGTAACTGAGACCCTCCCAGGTTACATAAGAGTCTTTCCTAGGAATCAAAACCACAAGTGGAAGTTCTCTTCGAGACTGATTATATGTGTGTATTATATTCAGCTCTTGCTGTAAGTCACTTTTGACCTAGATTTCAGGATGTGCCAATGAATGAAACAGTTCTCTGCTCTCTTGGAGTTTACATTCTGAGAAAAGAAGAGAAAAACAAACAAGGGAGCCCACAGGTAAGAGTCCATGAGGAAGACAATAGTGCAAAGTAAGGGAAACGAGGGTGACCTGTGTTGAGAAGGCCAGTGCTGCTTAGACAGAGTGGCTAAGAAAGACCTCCTGATGAGGAGACGACTGAGGAGAAGGTGCCAGGAATGCTAAGATATGGCAGAGTATCCCGTTCAGAGGATGTGTGTGTAGCTGTATGAGCGTGCATGTAAGTAGCGCCGTCCACAGGCAGGGCAGGTAATAAGCCTTCATATTGTGTACAGGTTGGCATACACTTGGGGTGCTAAGATCCACATGCCATACAGACAGGGGTGGCAGCATGTGCCAAGCCCTGAGACAGGAAGTAGCTTGGCTTTTTTGAAGAGCAACAAGAAAGTATCAGTGACCTAGTGAGTGAGAAGAGGAGAGGGAGGGGATAAAGGGCTGTATGAGAGTGGCCTGCTGTTCAGGGTGAGACTCAAATTCTGATGCACCAAATTATGGCCCTTTTCAAAGCCCACATTGACTTCCATCATCCAACACCATTCTGCTGCACAAAGCAGAACTTGCCATAAGCTACTGGGGAGATGCTGGTCGTGGCAGGCAGGGGCTCTAGGCAGGAGAGACTGGAGCTCCACGTGACCCTCAGTGTCTCCTGGAGGCATTTTAGCATCCCTCTGTAGCTGGCTTGGGAAGAGGGCATATCCTCCTTCCTCCCTTCCTCATTTCTGCCCATCCCACTGTACCACACAACCTCACAATTCTCAGTGATTTTGAATCTACTTTACTCCTGGGAAGTTTCCAGGGCTCTTACTGAGCTCTGCTAAGAGATGAGGGTCTGAGGGAAAGACAGGAGCCTCTTTGGGTGGGTTGTGGGACCCTGGACCTTGTTAAGTAGGGAGCCCTGGGAGCTTCCAGCCAAAGGTCCTGCTGGTCAGCCCTGAAGTGGAACAGGAGTTTAGAAAACCAGCCCAACCTTGTCCAGTGCATCCTCGTCCACCATCTGCTGACCGCCCTCCATCAGCCCAATAATTGTTTATCTTGGCATTCCGGGTAGTAGGTCAGGTTAGATTCTTTTCTTTCAAATAGTCTCTTGACATCAAAGAGGAAGGGATGTAAGGTAAAAAGAAATAAATCGGGGAGGATTCCGCATGCTTCACAACTGCTTTCATGTCTGGGATGCGCAGGAATGCCGGGGTGGGCACAGATTCTGTTATCTCCCCCGGTTCAAGGAAGGGTGGTAGGTGGGAGTGCGGTGTCCAAGCGCAGAAATGATCTGGACAGATAGCAGGGCCGCGGGCTGCATGAAAGCAAGAGTCGAGGGCAAGATTTTTCAAATTGAGATAGTGTGCTGGATAACATGGGGCTCAGGATGAGCAATAAAGCATGCAAGCTGGTGGGAGGTGGCCCTGTGGTAGGAGGAATGCAGAGTGACCAAGAAGGGGCTCTATGGCTTATGTGTGACCTTTGGAAGGGCTCAGGCCCCATTGTAGCCCCAATTTCCTAACCTGTAAAGTAGCATCTTTAAATATGGCGTTTTCGTATTTTTCAGCTCTTCCTGAATAGTTTTGACCTGGGGATGATTTATTCTCTTTCAAAACAGCAAATGGTTACCTAAAGAGCTAAAATCGATTTCATTTTCCTAGCTTAGCTTTGAACTTCAGAAGTTGACAGTCTGGTGGAGGAGACAATGGGAGCATGTGGCAGAGATGGCAAAAATCTCAAGCAACACACAGTAAAGAAACAGCTAAATGTTAAGTAGAAGAGTCTTTTAAAAAATTTATTTCTTTTTAATTGGAGGATAACTACTTTACAGTCTTGTGTTGGTTTCTGTCGTAATCAACATGATCAGCCACAAGTATACATACGTCCCCTCTCCCTTGAACCTCCCTCCCACCTCCCACCCCATCCCACTCCTCTAGGTCATCACAGAGCATAGGATTTGAGCTCCCTGAGTCATACAGCAAATTCCTACTGGATCTCCATTTTGCATATGGTAATGTGTGTGTTTTAATGCTACTCTCTCAATTTCCCCGCCCTCTCCTTCCCCAGCTGTGTTCACAAGTTTGTTCTTTATGTCTGCATCTTATAGAAGGGTTCCCTGGGGGAAGACATAGAGGATCCATCTAGGGAGCTTTTAGGACAGGGAGGGACTGGAGCTGGTGGGAAGAAGTCTGGAGAGCAGCAGAGGGTCACATTTGAAGAGTTGGGAGGGTTCATCCAAGTCCCTGTTCTGGAACGCACCCATGACAGCACAGGCGCACAGGGCTCGAGGCAACTTCATTTTCAAAAACTTTCCCCTGTCTCCTCCTTCTTTTAAGTGAAATTTATACACTTTTTTCAATAGTGCAACTTGGTGGTATGCCTCAAAAAGCTTTAAAATGGTCAAACCACTTCCCCTGCAAGTTCTACTTCTAGGAATGTATTCCAAGGACATAATCAGAGTTAACAAATACCTAGGTGCAGACATGCCAAAGCAATGATTTCATTATAATTTATTATTTAAGTACAATAAATCTAAGTATTTAAGTAAGTAATATTATTTATTATAATTTTCTTATAAAAAGCATTATTTTATTTTGTTCTCGCCATAACCCTATATAGAAGATATATGTTTTGTAAGGAAAACACCACCTAGGAACAATTAGTTAATGTACCTAAAATTATTAATATATTGAACAAGTGGTTAAAGCCAGGAACTGAATCCCTGTCTGAGCCTATTTCCAAACTCCAAAAGATTCTCCCTCTTTAGGGACAAATATCATCATTTAGATATAAGAACTGATTAAACCAATTATGGTTCATATGTTATATATTATAATGATGTGAAAAACTCGCAATATTCCGTTGAAGTGGAACACCTCAATGCCATGGAGACTACATATAACACGTTAAGTAAAAAATAGGTTGTGAAACACTGTGCATAATGTGAGGCTAATTTTAGGAAAAAATATAATGGTTAGGTCATAATAAAATAAAATGCTGATATTTGTTATGTGCTAGTATTGGAATTGTGAATGATTTTTATTTTTTTATTTATGTTTTCTGCAGCTGCAAAACTTTCTTAAAAGAAATGACATGGCCTTTCTAATCACAAAAAGGTAATCTTTTTTTCTTTTTTTTTTAATTTATTTATTTTAATTAGAGCCTAATTACTTTACAATATTGTATTGGTTTTGCCTTACATCAACATGAGTCCTTATTTTTTGATAACCGCTGTCACAAAGCAGTTGCTTCTTATTATAAAATGAATATGTGATCAGTATTAAAAATTTTGGAAAGTACCTAAAGCAGAGCAAGAAGATGCTTAGCTCAATGTGGATACTTAACAGGGCCAACTATATTAGTGCACTTCCTTTCAGTCCCTCATCTTCGCACGCCTGTTTATTGGTTTATTTTACACAATTGTGCTCAGGTTTAAAAGTGTGTTATGTCCTTTCAGTAGCAATTGGGAGCAAGAAAATTTCTTGTCTTAACTGTTTTGCTCCCTTGACTCTACAGTCTGTGAGGGAGGAGGTAGCCTGTTTTTCTTGGTCTTTATCTGCAGCCCATAGTTCAGTGCCCTCACTTTGTAGACGCTCGATAAATACCGGCCAGATGACCAAGTGGCGGGGCAGGGAAGGGAGTGGCTATGAAGTTTCGCAGAATCTGAGCAGCTCTGCATTGGAAGGATTTGGGTAAGGCAAGCAAGATGGGGGGGCTGTGGGGGAGGATCTGAATGCATGGTTAGAAATTGAGACTTAACATATAAGGCCACAGGGACTCACTCTGGTCTTCCAAGTGGGGATGTTACATGATCAAAACCAGGCAACGGAAACGCGATTCTGGCAGCTGTGGTGTGGCCCGCGCCGCCCCTCAGGCAGCAGAGGGGCGGGCCGGAGGCAGGGAGGCAGGGAGGCTGTCCTGGCTAGTTCTAGCCTGAAGACTCTCTAGCAGATCGCTGCCTGGGGAGGCTGGGCTGCGGCTGGGACTGTGAGAGCGTAGGTGGAGACAAGAAGTTAACTCCGAGCTCTGCTTGCAGGGACCAGAGGGACTGAGCGGGGAAAGGAAGGAGGCAGGGGCGTCAAAGAGGAGTCAAGCAGGCGAGGCTGAACGCTGGGAGGCTCCGGTGCCAGCAGCAGAGTGAAAGTGCCGTTCAGGCAGCACCCCGATTCCCCACCTCTTTTGGCTTCTCGGTTGCCTGGGTGTACAGAGGAACAAATTTGTGGTGTGGAAGGATTCCAGGCCAGTCATCCATCATCCACAATGAATGCTCACTGAGCACTCATCACACACTCGGCAGCCTCACCCTTTCCAAGAGAGAGTTCTGGAAGTGGTCCAGGGGTCTGCCAAGGTGACTCGCCAGATTCTCCCTTGAACTCTGTGCTCCCTCCCTTGCTCTGTTCCCCAATTTTCTTTTAATTCAGAAAAAGCAACAAACAGTTCCCAGCCCCTTCCCTCCGTCGGCCACGTCCCTCCCTGCGGTTTGGCAGGGAAAGCACGCTGGCCGTCCCGGAGATTATCTAACGCCGCGTGCTAAGGCCGAGCGGCCGAGCCGTCCGGGCGGGGCCGGAGCGCCCGGAGAGCCCCGAGTCCCGCCAGCGCCCGTCCTCCACGGAGGGCCCCTCTCGGGAGCGCTCAGTCCCGAGCGCGGCGGGAGAGGCTGGGCACCGACCTCGGCGCACCAGCCGCCCGAGGCAGAGGGGAGGGGCCGGAGCTCAGCCCGCCAGAGGCGGGTCAGCAATTCACCCAAGCCTCAGTTTCCGTGTCTGTAAAATGTGAGTGATAGAACCCGACCTGCTTACAGGTTTGTTGTCAAACCCAGATGTGGGACGGCTTCTTGTAGGCGCCGAGTACTGTGATTCGTATTAAACGACTACTGGTTTTTAATATTATTGATTATTAGTCAGCGTGTGCTCAAGCACTACCTTGAAAGGTAATATAAGGGATGCAACTGGGGATTTTCTTCTCATCCATTCTTGTGATGCTGTACTGGCTCGTCCTGACAATGGGCTTGCACATCCCATGTCAGAATGTTTTACCATCGTGTTTTCCACTGATTATTTATGCGATATTATGGACCAATCAAATCAAGTATTTCATGTTTTAAAAAACGATATGTTCAAAGCACAATAAAAACCCATAAAGTTTGAAAGCCTTGCTTAACAGGCTTATCAAATTTAACTCAATAGACATATAGGGCAGTTGAGACATGGAGATATAATACCGAGGGAAGGGATTTAAGGCAAAATGCTAGAAGGCAAAGCTGTGTTTCAAGGATTCCATGACCAATTTCTTTGCGGGCATCATTTCGTTCACTTTGGAAACACTGGAAAGCACCCCCAGCTGGGTCATACTTGAAGGCATCATTCTGTGCTCCCACCGCACCTGTGTTGATCTTGAAGCACCCGCTGCTGTGTTCTGAGATCTCTGCTTTCTTGGCTGTCTCCCCCAGAAGTCTGTGGGTGTGGGGGCAGGCAGGGACTGGCAGGAGGTAACCTTGCAGCCCATCGGGCAGCACAGGCCAGAGCTATAGCCCCAGGACCATCTGCTTACTGAATGGGTGCATAGGCTGGTGCTCACAATGACAGGGGCACACTGGGAGGTGGGTGGGATGAGAGGATCTTTAACCAAATGGTCCCCTCTCCTCTGCTTCCTCCTCTTGACGGGCAGGATGGCTGCAACATCCCAGCCACGCCAGGTGAGTACAACAAAGGAGGCATGTTTGCTACTGTGATTGACTCAAAAGGAAACAAGCTCTAACTGTTGCCAGGCTTATCTTGTGGTCCGTTTGGGTAATTTCATTTTGGAAGGTGATTAACTTGTGAGCGTTCATGAAATATGTTTTCAGCCCTTCTCCTGTCAGCTGATAGAGTCCAACCATGACGACTCTAAAGGGAGTTTGGGAAATCTATCAGATGCTCACAGCCCAGGAGGATCTGTCTTAAAAGATGGGAACACAAACCTGCTCCATATAACCGGGAAATCCAAGGGGATTTCATGCCCAGTAGCTGGGTTTTCTCAGCTGAAAAACTGCAATTACTATGACTGGCCTTTGTGCATCTCTCAGGAGGAGGGAAAATATGAACTTACAGAATGTCCCGTGGAGAGCTTTATGGACAGAACACGCCAAGTCTGAGGCATGTGTGCCTTGCCCTGCCGGTGACTGACAGCCAACCAGGAAGGGGAGAGGTGGTGCCATTCTTCCCTCTCAGGTGGATGGAGGGGAGCAAGTCTATGACAGATGTGCACAGAGCTGAATCACGGATCTCCCAAGTAAACGGGTCAGTCTGTCAAATGTAAGTATCAACTCTTAAATAGCGCAGACTTGGAATAAACCACTGAAAATCTCTTTAAAACACACAGGGAATCATTTCATAGCTAACTCAAACTCTATGTATTTCTTTTTACCAAGGAAGGATGTTTTCTTTCTGAAGACAACATGTACACATGAAAACCTGGTATTCAAAGAAAAGTTACCGGCAGGAGAAAAAAAATCCATCCTAAGTCATACTAACTCAAAGTTTAACCGTTACTAACCTTGGCAACCTGTGTCATATGCGAAAGTACTGGGATGATGCAGAACATCACAAGTGTGATTTCTAAACCAGGCCTGAACACAGGACTTCATCTGGCTCTGCCTTCTGGAGGCTGGAATACTTTGGGGGTCCCCAGTTGAGCAGCAGTACCCTGGGGAGTGAGCTAGAGTCTCTGCTCTCTGCTAGGCCTTCTGAAGAGGACAGCAGGTTTGCGGGCAAAGGCCATCTGACTGGAAGGGACAGTGACACCCCGAGTTCCAGTCCTTAAGGGGAAGAGCATTGGAAAAGGGGACATGAGCCTCTGGAAATGTCATCTTTGTACATGGGCACCACGAGGCAACTGAGACTTTGAATACTCATGACTTGATCTGGCTCCGCTGGGGTGGTGATTGTGAGACGATCAGTCCTAAGTCCTGGCCCATGACTGGAGAGGAGGCTCCAGTGCTCTGTGAAGCTAATGAGGCCCAGCTGAGTCCCCGCAGCTGTGAGACGCTTCGTCCTACAACAGACCCGGTTTGTTCTAACCTGTATCTTCCAAGAGCAAACAGATACAGTTTAGGCTTGGGGTCTGCCCTGGTGATGAAGTACTTGTGGCATATGTGGGTGAGAGGCTTGGCTTACGTAGGGTACTTTGGGGCCACAGTATAAATTAGGGGAACAACTGAGACTAATTTGTAAATTGAAATAATTACTGAGAGTTGCCTCACAAGTTACTCAAAGAAATCTGGAGGGAAAAAAGCTGTCCTGGGCAAGAAGTTTCGATATGCTGTGGACCAGATGTCAGGGTTTAAAGGGCTTTATTTAAGGCTTGTTTAGGACACTTCCCAGGATTCACAGCCTGTGCATCCCATCAGCTCTGTATGGACAACTTAGAAAGAATGCTGGCAACCTAGAAAATCTTACTTGTCCTGTTTATGATTCCAGGCTGAGTGTTGACAGGTTTTATGTAGGAGTGGCAGAAGTCCACTTGTCACACCCTAAACCTCCAAATCACCATCCCCCGCTGCCCCTACTTTCTCCCTAGCAATGGGGAAACTCATTTCTGAGAGTGATTCCTGCTTGTAGGAGCTGATGCTGGCTTTTGTCAAGTTCTGGATGGCCCTGCAGTGCAGGAGAAACTCACACATGCACCCAGAGTCTCCCACATTCAGAACCGGTGATCGTGCAGAAATGTTCTCATGTGAAAGACTCCATCACTCTGAGAAAGAAAAAGGCAATGCAGGTGATGGCAAGGATAAAATCATGCAGATTGCTTAAGCTACTTGACAGCAAGTAACATTCAAGGCATTTTAAAGATACTCTTTGCATACAATTAATGTGCTGATTACAACAATTCAACAGTTTAAAGCAGCTCCTCAATAACTTACGTTGTCAACACATCTAGAAGAAAAAGCTAGACAAATACTGTTCTGGATAATTGGTTTATGAAAAGTCAAACAAATTGAGTACCCTTTTGTCTTTAGTCATCACCCTGGAGGTTTTATGGGGGAGGGCTAGCTTAGAGACTCATTATTGGCCTGCCTGATGGAACAGTGATGTCCTCAGGGTCACTAAAGGGTCCTGACTCTGAATGCCCTGCTCTGAGCTTTCTGAGGTTGATGTGTTCATCAACCTCTTGGTCATCTCTGCTCTCTGTTGTCATTTTCTGTGTTGACAATGTATTTCTAACATAAGTTGTCATTTCAGCCTCTGTAATCATAACTATCTAAAATTTGACTCCTTGGCTTCCTGGGTTGTTTTGTTTTTTCCCCTTTGGTTGTTGTATTTTGTGCCTCAGTGTTTTCATCTTAAAATGGGGTTGATAATAAAACCTATCTGATTTGGTGGTTACATGCATTACTTATGCAAACTATAGCACAGTTGTAGTATGGCCATCATGTAGTAAGTTCTTAATAAATATTACTTGTCAATGTTGTTTGATGTTATTATTATATCATTATTAGTATCTGTTTCTTCCTGCTCTTCTTGATTTGGGTGCTGGCAGAATTTCACTTTATAGGCATTGACATTCAATGAGAGAGTCTCACTTTCTTTTGGTTAGCAAAATAACTGAATCTCAGCAAATTTCCTGCTTTTGGCTATTTTAGGATATTTTCATTGCTGCTGATGCCTGAAGGACTCTTTGATTACTTCTGGGTTTGTGGGTTTTCTTGGCAGTTGAATTGAATTAAAATGAATTGAGAGATTAAGTGTCTGAGTGCTGAATAAGGAGTGTCCCTGAATTTGAAAATAATAATAAAAGTATATTTCACTAACAATTTTAATAGCCTGGACCTTCCAGTCATTCACTTTTGCCTTATTTCCAGGGTAAAAATGGGACAGACATGAAGGGAAGCAAGTGCAAAGGCCCTGAGGTGAGATTATGTTTAAGAATATATGAAAGGAGCTCAGACACCCACATTTTAAAAAAACAAGGGGAGGGATTTGAGAGATCTACAAGGCCATGGCTAAGCAGATTTGGAACTCATATTTGGACTAGTGAATGTTCCAGATGACAATAAATCATGAATTTTTTTACATTTATGTTTTCAAATAGGCCAAGATCAGGAAGAAGTTTTCATCTCATTTGTCAAATCCAGCTGATTTGAAGTGGCTGTTTGGCACTTTCTGTGGAGCAGGTCAGCTGAATGCTGTGACCAATTAGTTGTGTTCTGTATGTGGTTTTATTGTCATCTGGAACATTTACTTGGTCTGCTAGGCATAAGCTGTGTTTACTGGGGCACACATCTCTTCAGAAGAGGTGAGTGGTTGACCAGTTAGCTTTCCTGGCCCTAGCATCCTGGAACCTGAGGTCAGCTGTAGAGTGGAACTGGAATGACTTACCCATTGTAGTCTCGGTGCCCTAGTCCCTATGGTTGGTTTTCTTCTGATAGGTCTCTAAAACCCCGATACATAACTGTTTCCATCTGTGACCCAAGAGCTACTCTCAGTAGTTTGAAGAGCCAAGTCTTGGCTGGGTACTCAGCCTTCAGACAAAAAAGGGACTTGAGGTGAGTCAAGAAAGCAGTGGCCAAATGGAGAAAAAGAAGAGGGAGATGAAAATGCTAAAATCTGCTTAACTCTGTAGGACTGTGGGAAACGAACATAAAGATTTGGATAGCTTTCGTCGTCAACGCTGCTGTACCAGCTTGGCAGATGGCCCTCATGCTTTGGCGGTGATCTGCCACCAGGGGGCGCGCGAGTTCACAGCCGTGTCCTGGTGTTCCTGGAATCCAGGTGGGAGGCATTCTGGGAAAGGAGGGGCAAAGACTTCATTAAAAGGAATCCCAGTAAAATCATTAGGTTGAGTCCGGTGCTTCCTAGTGATGACAGCTGAAGAGGTTGTTTCTTACATGTCATTGGAAGCTCTGTTTGTCATTTCAGTGGCTCTTGAAGAGGATTTTGACTACACTGGTGGAATTGGTCTACAAAGAGCCCTGCTGGGTTTCAAGTGGAGACACCCTGACCATGGCCTCCCTTTCCTGCTCAGTCCCTGCCAGCCTCCTCTTTCCCCTCTTCTCCCAGCACTTATCCAAATCTGCTGCCGGGTGTTGTTATTTTAAATTTTATTTTTCACTGATAATAACTTTCAATAATTTTTTATTGAGATCCTATCAGCTGTACAATCTGCTCCAGGCATGAAGCCCCTCTTTCCTCTGCAGTTTTGTCTTTCTTAAGTGGTAACCACCAGACAGGTTCAGTCAGGTTTGAGCAGGTAGGGAGTTCTGTGCCCCCTTCTCTCCTGGCCACGGTGGCTTCTTTCTCTTTCCTCAGATATGGTGCTGCCTGGAAAGAATCACGTCTGAGAATTGGGGCTTTCTGCCAGACCAGTGAAAGTGTAACTGTCTCTCACCAGGCCATTGTGGGGCACTCACCGGGTACTTTTATTTTTCTAGGCTCCTTTGTGAGGATGGTGGGTTTGGGTGGGTTCAGTGAAAGTGGGCAAGAGGGACAAAGGCCAGCTAACCTGCATTTTTTAATCTCCCCCCATCCCACCTCCACCCCCAGGCATAGTCACAGAGCCTCCCTGCTGGATGAGGGCAGAGAGAGCTAGGGTCCCAGGCAGTGTGAAGAGTCTCAAGAGTATGAGACCTCAGGAAACTGGTGGTGCCCATTTCCCAGCTTCAGGCCCCATGTCTTTCCCATATCAGTATGTATTGAGCATTTATAGACTTAATTTTTCAGGTGGGCCTTAGGAGGGTCTGTGATCCAATAATCAGAGTGAAATGTTTACCTAATTTTAGACTCGATAAGAGTTATGTATACACAGAAGCCACCCCAGTTACTTGAACAGTGAGGATTTCATATGTGTGTGCTCAGTCACTTGGTCGTGTCTGACTCTTTATGACCCCATGGACTGTAGCCTGCCAGGCTCCTCTGTGGAGTTTTCCAGGCAAGAATACTGGAGTGGGTTGCCATTTTCTTCTCCAGGACCCAGGGATCGAACCCGAGTCTCTTGTGTCTCCTTAATTGGCAGGCAGATTCTTTACCACTAGCGCCACCTGGGAAACCAGAATTAACATAAAGAATAGTTAACTAGGCAGCACATTGTTAATTATGTCACTGAAGAGGCAGGAAGGGAACCCTAGGTTATCATAAATGTAGCAATTGTGGGAGGCCTACCACCCATTGGGCTCTGGGGACAAAGGGAAGAAATTTGAATTATAAAAATTAGGACCTTGGAGGAGAGGCTTGGTGGACACAGGACCCTGCCCTTTGAGGATGGGGCACAGCTGGTTGGAGTGTCTCTGTAGACCTTGAGTAGACACGGGGGAGCTGGCTCAGCAGTGTGAAGATGCACACCAGATCCCGCTGCTCTCGGCGGAGGCATCACTCTTATGCCTTAAGGCGTTGCTGGGGTCCCTTAGAGCCATAGGCAGAAGGAAGCACAGGGAAGCAGACTTCCAGGATGAGGTGAATCCCTTCTTCTATCACCCTGACTTAGAGCCTAGCATGGAAAACATCTGGAAAACACAAGTGTGGTTCACTGAGTTCTGGCCCCAGCAATAAGGCTGAGTTTAGAGCTGGGAGAGAACAGCCTAAAAACCGGTACACTGTGCTTTACTGGACTAGCAGACGGGGATCAGGAGTGGGCAAGATGGGAGAAAGACTCAACCGGTATTCTTTTTTTTCCCCTTTCCTTTTTTTTTTTTTTTTTTTGCTGACAGTTCAAGACTAACACATGTGATGATCAACCACTAAGATGTCAGCCTGGCTGCCTGGGACCAGCAGGCTTACGTGAGTTCCTGCACCGGAAGACAGCCTCATTCTTGACCATCAATCTAGGGAAAGTCCTGCAGGGGCTGGCAAGGCACTGAGGTTTCCGGGGGCTGCTCTCGGAAGCCTGGAAGGACATCTGAGAAACTGCAGACAGGAGAGCTGCCGCCCTCTTGTGGAAATCTGCGGTACTGCAGGAAGATGATGTGACCTGCAGCTGGCTGGCCACTCTCCCCTGCCCACCTTGAACTCCAGGAAGCACCAGCTGGGAAAGGTCGGTTTGATCCCCTGAAGCAGATAAGAGGAGTGCTTCAGCACTGACCGTGATGGTGATGATGGCTTTCTCCAAAAGGAATAAGTCTCATCACTGAGGTCTGGATCCTCTCTCAAAGAAACGAATGAGCTTCAGAAATAGGTACCCAACGCTGAGACAGACAAGCCCATCTCACATAGACATCTGCTTTGGGTCTTGGAGTGTCTTTTAAAACCGAGGTTAGCAAGTTTTTCTGTAATGGGCCAGACAGTAAATTCTTTAGGCTTGTGACTCTACTGCCTGTTTCAACCATTTAACTCCATCATTGTAGTGTGAGAGCAGCCATGGACAGTCATCAGATGAGACAACAGGTTGTGTTCTGATACAATTTTATTAGGGACACCAAAATTTAAATTTCATTACACACCATGAAATATTATTCTCGTTTTGATCTTATGAAATTTTTAAAAATGTAAAAATCATTCTTAGTTTGTAAGCCTTACAAAAAGTGAGCTGGAGCAGGCCCATGGCTAGAGCTGATGAGCCCTTGACTTGCACTTTGCAGCAACTCAGTCATTGGGTGGTGCCCCTGTGAGCTAAACCCATTGGAGTGGTTTCTGTGCCACCATGCAGTGATTGGGTGCTGACCTGATCTGGCCCCTGGGATCCCATGGGCCAGGGGGCCATCTGAGTGGTTGACCCCTTGTTTAAAGTCTGAGGGGCTATCTGCGGGAGAGGCTCTAAATTTTACTCTTTTCCTAACTGAACTGAGAGCCTTGTTCTCACTGAAATGCATCTCTAGTTCTAACAAATTGAGGCGTTAGCAACTCTGAACCTGACACACAGTTCAGGAGCACCACAGTGTCCAGTTTCCTCACTGATAAGAAGCATTTCACCTGGGTATCTTTAGACAATATACCTGTTAATGCACCAAAATGTCATGGGTTTAATGACAATGTGATTTTTATATGGGCTTCCCTGGTGGCTCAGATGGTAAAGAATCTGCCTGCAATGCAGGAGATCTAGGTTCGATCCGTTGATCAGGAAGGTCCCCTGGAGTAGGAAATGGCTACCCACTCCAGTATTCTTGCCTGGAGAATTCCATGGACAGAGGAGCCTGGTGGGCTACAGTCCATGGTGTTGCAATGAGTGATTTTTATATGATTTCCCAGGAACTCAATCCTTTTTTAAAGCCAGCTGCACCTGTACTGTAACTTACATTAAATGTGTGATCTTATTTGTTTTGTGAGTACTGAAATCTACAAGTTGGACATTCAGAAGGAGATAGTATGAATATTAAGAACTTTGAAGGATTTAAAAGATCTTTTGGTAGAAGAAAAGTTTTGAGTGAGCAATATTACTGCTGGCGTTACAAAGGGCGGAGTTAAGGATCTGTATTTTCTTTGATGTACATAAAGAAAGTCTGGAAGGACACAGAAGAACCAAATATCTGGTGGATGTTGGGGAGAACTGTGGGAGGGGGGTGCCAGGGGGCGAGTTTCCTGCATCCATTTTTATTCCCTGGTGTTTGAACCCTGTAAGCATCTGCCTTTTCCAGTCTCCCTCCTTATGGGTCAGCAAGGCCCGACTTGGTCAGGCTCTGAGGACACGGAGCTCCGTGGGACACAGATGTGTGTATTTTCAGTGAAGGAGGCAGGCATCTAAAGAAGAATTGGTCATATTGTGTGATAAATGCTAATCAGCCTGTGAATTTACCCAGGGGAAGTGCTAATTACCTGTCTGAGAGCATCAGAGGTAGATATTCAACACGCCAGAGAGGAAAGAGGAGGGGGTTAGTCCTGACTGAGGACAGAGCCTGCACCCAAGCGCAGGGATGTACTAGGGTGATGTCTGGGTCATGTCTGAGGTGGCAGAGAGAGTTAGTGCATGGAGCTGAGTGGGAGAGGAGAGAAAAGAGCGGGGGAGAGGGGAGACAATGCTAGAAAAGTCAGTGGGGAACCATCTGTGGGAAGAAAAATGTGAGACTTTTCTTGGGATGGAGGATCTCTCAGAGGACCCCACATGCACATCTAAACACCAGTGATGATGACGTGGGGCAGTAGCTGCAGACCAGAGGTGCCCCCATCTGGGAGGGGAGAGGTGAGAACCACTGAGCCTGGGGGGTCCCTTCCTTCCAGGGCTGACTTGCCATGACGAGGTCAGTGTTTCTTCTCTTTGTACGATCACCAGCCCTGTCCAGCTGAGGTTCTACCAGGTGTGTGTGGGACCCTCTCATTAATGCCCTCCCATCTCAGGGCACTATCTGCCCTGGTGCTCTGGGGAGAAGATGCAGCCCGGAGGGAAGCCACTTGCTTGTGCCTGGGAATGAATCAGTGATGAAACCACAGTCCTCTGCCCAGTGGGAAGAAAGATGAGACGCTGAAGAAACTCCAAACTCATGGCTGTGCTCCGCCCTCCCCACCCTGCCCAGATGTTCTGGGAGACTCTGGCTGAACTCTGGGGCACACCCATCTGCGTTCCTGGCAAGCATGGCAGCCAGGAGTTTGCACTACCTGGCTTTGAGCTGCTGCTGGCCCAGAACCAGGATGGGTAGCTTAGTCCTTGGGAAGACTCCGGGTTGCTTGGAATGGGTGCAGCACCTTCAGGTGGGTGCCCTGCTGTTGCTGCAAGAACCCGAGGCAAAGGTTTGGTGCTTGAAACTTGGCAGCTCCAAAGAGGGGCAGTGTATTTTTCAGGCTGACGTTTAGGGCGGGTCTCACTCTGCTTGCATATGAAATCAATGAGATAATGAATGTGCAAACATCTTGAAAAGTCACCAAACTTCTTATTGCACCCCATCCAGCTGTTTTTTTCTGCCGCATTTCCCACTTCTGTTTCAACATTACCCCACGCTTCTTCGATTACTTTTCTCCTTCCTTCCTCCTCACCTCACAACTAAACAGACGCTGAGCTTTTTGGACTTGGTTTCTGAGAAGTCTTTTTTGTTCATCCCACTTGATTTCATGGCTGCTGTCCCTGCCCTGATCCAGGCCCTGGACTTCTTATACCAGAGTAGTAAAGTTTATCTAGCCTACCTTCACTTTCTTCTGCTTTTTTTGTTTAGCTATGCCACACAGCATGTGGAATGTGGGATCTTAGTTCTCCAACCATGGATCGAACCCACGCCCACTGCAGTGGAAACACCGTGTCTTGATCACTGGATTGCGGGGGAAGTCCCTGTTTTGCCTTTGAATTATCAGCCACACCACTACCAGATTTAGTCATTTTAGACCATATGCCTAAATATTTCACTCCTCCAGTCTCCAACTTTCAAAGGCTTTCTATTACCTCCAGGGTAATAAATTCTAATGCGCAGTATCCAGCCCTCCTGGCTTGCCTCACTTCCCTGTGTTCACAGAGATCCTCCAGCAACTCACCTTGGCTTTTTGCCCTTGGTGTGCTCACTCAATCTGCCTGGAATGCCTTCACTTTCAATAACCTCCTGACAGATACCGCCCCCTGCCCCCCACCATTCTTCAAGTTTCAAAAAGGACTGTAGATAAATTATTTATGGGATAAGAAAAGGAAGTGATTATATTTTAGATGCATCAAAGAACCTTTTAATGATCTCATTAATGTATTCATGCAGCAAATATTCATTTTGTGCAAGAAATGCTGAAGATTAGGGTGGAATGGTTGACTGTTTACCTACTTAGGCACAGAGATCTAGCGCTATGAGGACTGCTTACATAAACAAACCCACAATCACAACTCTAATACTGGTGCAAAAGTATCTGTAGACTGGCTATTTCCCTTTTTGCTCTAGCTACCAGGAAACTCCATCTAGTCAAGGCTATGGTTTTTCCTGTGCTCATGTATGGATGTGAGAGTTGGACTGTGAAGAAGGCTGAGTGCCGAAGAATTGATGCCTTTGAACTGTGGTGTTGGAGAAGACTCTTGAGAGTCCCTTGGACTGCAAGGAGATCCAACCAGTCCGTTCTGAAGGAGATCAGCCCTGGGATTTCTTTGGAAGGAATGATGCTAACGTTGAAACTCCAGTACTTTGGCCACCTCATGGACTCACCTGACTCATTGGAAAAGACTCTGAAGGAGGGGAAGGGGATGACAGAGGATGAGATGGCTGGATGGCATCACTGACTCAATGGACGTGAGTCTGAGTGAACTCCGGGAGTTGGTGATGGACAAGGAGGCCTGGCGTGCTGTGATTCATGAGGTTGCAAAGAGTCGGACATGACTGAGCGACTGAACTGAACTGAACTGAACTGAACCAGGAAACTCAAAGACAAATTTGACTTGCAATCACAGTATTCATTTGCTCATTCAAACATTCAAACATAACAGGTGCCAAGAAAGTATTCAGAGCAATGTTAGCTCAAACTAGGTGAGCAAAACATAGACATAGCTCCTGCCCTCAGGAGGTGCCTATTAACTCATATTTAGCATATCTGCATTGTTTCTCTATTCCTGATCTTATAGTTCTATTTTATCATTATCCACCTTCAGTTTTATGTTAAATTCTTTCAGGAAGAAGAGAGAGACAGTCAATATATAAAAGTAAAAATGCTCCAGCACTGTTAGTGAGGTCCCAAATCTGATTTCTATTGCCATGAGTTATATAGTTTGGTTCTTTTATTACAGACTTTCTCCTAAAGCCAACTAGATGTGTAAATACAATTGATACACAGTTAGATGAGATCAGAGCAGTTTTGTAGGGCTTTACTTTCTGTTTCACCTTGTAAACTCAGAATGACATTTAACATCCTATCATGATCAAAAGATTCAGTCAGTTCAGTTCAGTTGCTCAGTCAAATCTGACTCTTTGCAACCCCACGGACTGCAGCACGAAGGCTTCCCTGTCCATCACCAACTCCCAGAGCTTGCTCAAACTCATGTCCATCAAGTCATTGATGCCATCCAACCATCTCATCCTCTGTTGTCCCCTTCTCCTCCTGCCTTCAATTTTCCCCAGCATCAGGGTATTTTCCAATAAGTCAGTTCTTCACATCAGGTGGCCAAAGTATTGGAGTTTCAGCTTCAGCATCAGTCTTTCCAATGAATATTCAGGACTGATCTCCTTTAGGATGGATTGGTTGGATCTCCTTGCAGTCCAAGGGACTCTCAAGAGTCTTCTCCAACACCACAGTTCAAAAGCATCAAGTCTTAGGCACTCAGCTTTCTATGCGGTCCAACTCTCACATCCATACATGACTACTGGAAAGATCATAGCCTTGACTAGATGGACCTTTGTCGGCAAAGTAATGTCTCTGTGCTTTTTAATATGCTGTGTACCAGGTTTGTCATAGCTTTTTCCCCCAAGGAGCAAGTATCTTTTAATTTCGTGGCTGCAGTCACCATTTGCAGTGATTTTGGAGCCCAAGAAAATAAAGTCTGTCACTGTTTCCATTGTTTCCCCATCTATTTCCCATGAAGTATGAGGTTGGATGCCATGATCTTAGTTTTCTGAATGCTGAGCTTTAAACCAGCTTTTTCACTCTCCTCTTTCACTTTTATCAAGTTGCTGTTTGTTCCTCTTCGCTTTCTGCCATAAGGGTGGTGTCATTTGCATATCTGAGGTTATTGATAAACCTCAAGATTAAATGATTAGCCCTGCATCATTATTTTGGGGATGATTTGCTTTTCTGTTTCCTGTATATAATTGAAATTCCATTTCAATATTGATAGTATTCATATGCGACCTGAAAACTTGTCTGGAAATACATGGGATATGTTATGTAAATAAATTAACAATTGACAATATTAACAATATTAAACAGGGTAGATTTCTCAGAAGAAATGAGAAGGTGTGTAGGTTAAGGAGTCTGCTGCTGCTACTGCTAAGTCGCTTCAGTCGTGTACGACTCTGTGCGACCCCATAGACGGCAGCCCACCAGGCTTCCCCATCCCTGGGATTCTCCAGGCAAGAACACTGGAGTGGGTTGCCATTTCCTTCTCCAATGCATGAAAGTGAAAAGTGAAAGTGAAGTCACTCAGTCATGTCCGACTCTTAGCGACCCCATGGACTGCAGCCCACCAGGCTCCTCTGTCCATGGGATTTTCCAGGCAAAAGTACTGGAGTGGGGTGCCATTGCCTTCTCCGAGGTTAAGGAGTAGGGGCATCCTAAGTATTCTGGCAGCAGCCACTCTGGTTTCATATTCTTGATGGGTGAAGATGACGATGGGGGCCCTTCCTTCCTGAAAATAGCTGTAAGTAGTGGTGGTCTTGCTACTGGGCTGGTGCAGGTGGTCTCTGCACCTGCTCAGTGCTCAGCTGCCTCTGGGTATCACCTGTCCGGGGTGCTGAAGAAAGCTTTAGCCAGCCCCCCAAATGTTGCCCTGGGCCCTGAGTTCGGGGCCCTCCTCCTAACCCACAGAGGGGAGATGGGCAGAGGAGCCAAGCGCAGGATGTCAACAGACCTGTCTCTTCACAGGTCCTTCTCTGTTTAGATGCCTGGGGCGTTTACTCCTTGTACCCGCCGCTCCCTCCCCCAACCCCATACACCATAGCATCCAAGTTCCTGGTACCTAGTGTGAAGTGCCACGTGTACATGTCAAGAGGGGGCTTGTCAGAGCCCAGAAATGAGAGGCTTGTGCAGGAAGTCTGCACGAGTATGGGGACTTGTTTAGGAGCATGTGGGATTGTTCCAAAAGAAACTCCTTCCCAGATTGAACGTGGAACCCAGAGCCAGCCAGCCCTTGAAATTCACTTACTGCCAAGACTGTCTTCAATTAGGTATTCTGTTCAGTGTAATTCCAGTCACATTCTCTGGATGCCACCCCCTAAGTGCTAGGTACTAGGGCCACAGATGTAATAAAACACAGTCCTAGAGGTGCTTCGGAGAAGGCAATGGCACCCCACTCCAGTACTCTTGCCTGGAAAATCCCATGGACGGAGGAGCCTGGTAGGCTGCAGTCCATGGGGTCACTAAGAGTCGGGCATGACTGAGTGACTTCACTTTCACTTTTCACTTTCATGCATTGGAGAAGGAAATGGCAACCCACTCCAGTGTTCTTGCCTGGAGAATCCCAGGGACTGGGGAACCTGGTGGGCTGCCGTCTCTGGGGTTGCACAGAGTCCGACACGACTGAAGTGACTTAGCAGCAGCAGCAGCAGCAGAGGTGTTTATTGTCTGATGGTGATGACGCCGATGATGGTGGTGGCTGTGGTGGTGGCCACTGAAATTCATCTCACTGTGTGCCTGTCACTATGGTAGGTATTTTGTATGTATTTTTCATTTAACACACAGAGAAACAACTCAATTATTTCACCAATTTATTAAATGGGGAAACTAAGGTGTGGAGAGATAAAGAAACCTACCCAAGGTTCATGCTAAGTGGCAGGATTAAGCTTGACCTTAAGTCTGTGTGACCCCAGGACCCATTCTGTAATCGCCTTGTATCCCCTTAGCCAGAGAGCACCCCCTACCCCAAGCACAGGAATATATCAATCACCCAGTGACAACTGCTGTCATTAGACACATGCAGGCTGTCTAAACCCTGGTATGGCTCCTGTTTGCTCATGTGGACAGGGCAAGGTGAAAATAACCTTCCTTGAGAAACTGTATCTGCTCATTCAGGGGGAGGTTAGAGTGAGACAGAAACATCACGTTAACCAGATCCATTATCTCTATCAACTCTTGAGGAATATTTTATTCCTCTCCTTGTAGAGGTAAGGAAACTGGAAAATGGAGAGATTGAGTGATTTAAGATTAAACCATTTACAAATCTGAACTCGGCCCACCCTGTTCCCAAAGCCCAGGTATGTTCTTTCCAGTTCACTCAGTTATGCCATGGAATATACAAAAACTTTAGGGCATAAGCCTCACTCAGGCACAGGAGAAACACAGCTGAATCTGATATGGATCCTTTTCTGAAAGAGCTCATAGACCAAGACAGAGATAAAGTGGGCATGTATATGGACCTATTATAAGATGCAAAGAGTGCAATGCTTTAAATGGTGCCTTGTCAGCCTGGATGAGTCTCCTCTGTGTCCAGGGCTGTCCTTGTCATGTTGATGGAAGAACCTGGCTCGGACATCACCTAATTTCCCTTCTTTTGGAGCAGCTGATTTAGGATGCTCCCTTTCACCCCAGAAAGCCCCAAGGCACCTGGTCCTCCAGCTCCTTCGAGAGATGTTCCTGTCCATGTGGGGCCAGGAAGGTCCCAGGAAAAGACCCTGGAGGTCAGGAGAGCGTGCGTTTGCAGTGTGTCCCTGCCGAACTCCTCTCTGGCTGCCCCGTTTAGCATCAGCGTATTGCCTTTCCTGTCTAGGCAGTAATGTGTCTGCTTTTTTTCCTCTTGCTTGAAATGCACTTTGACATTTTTTAACAAATAACACAATTTTCCCTTTGTGTTTCCCTTAATAAAACACAGAAATGAGAGCAAGAAAAGGAAAGTAAAAAAATATGTTCCTGTCACCTCCACTCTGTAGCCGGACGTCCTTCTCCCTTGCTTTCTGCCTCCCTCTCACCAAGCGTGGGTCCAGTCCTCTCTCCCAATCTCAGCCACAAAGATTCAGGAGTATGGTGGTGCCGATCTCTTTTTTTGGTCATAGAAAGGCGGTAGCTCCACAACTGGTCTGAATGTCTCAACCCCATCTTCTGCAGACTACTGCTTGACTGGAGACAGATGATGGGAGAGGACTTGAACGGGATCTGGTCACCTCCCACTGAAAGATGTACCCCCAGGTTACAAGGCTCCTGCGCACCCTCTTGGAGCCCCATGGTGACTCCTCATTCATTGGCTTTTGTCTGCCCTGGGCTTCCCTGATAGCTCAGTTGGTAAAGAATCCGCCTGCAATGCAGGACACCCTGGTTTGATCCCTGGGTTGGGAAGATTCCCTGGAGAAGGGAAAGGCTCCCCACTTCAGTATTCTGGCCTGGAGAATTCCGTGGACTGTATAGCCCATGGGGTCGCAAAGAGTCGGACATGAGTGAGCGACTTTCACTTCCACTTTCACCAATGATGGCAGCTGGAAGGCCAGCCTGGAAAGGGCTCCACATTTTCTCCTTAAAGCAGACCACCAGGCTTACGACACAGCTTTGAAGTTGCAAGATTTCTGATATTTGGAACAGCTGCCTATCTCTTACCAGGGATAAGTAAGTTTCCACACTTGAGGCCAAACACCAACTGTATAATTGTAACCTGGGGAAGATGTGGCTGATCAGTAGCCTGTATGGAACAGAACTGAGCAATTGAATCAACAGTGACCAGCCCCTGAAAAGGCTAACAAAAAATCTGACTGTGCTAATGAGTGTTTTATGGCCAGAGGAAGGAGATGAGGCCCGGAACACAGGATCGCTGGAAAGTTGCAACAGGTCTGGCTGTCATAATTTATGAGAGATAGAGAAAAACTGGGGCAGGTTCAGAGCAAAGTGAATTGGATGGAGAAGACTGCTCTGCCCACATATGACAGATTTTGGAACTAGGATTTGACATTGTGAGTGGCCGGCTCTAAGCAATCAAGGGACCAGAGGTGGCCGTTCTAGGGGAAGCAATTTGACCATATAAATGGAATGGTTGGACCTGATGAGCCTTAAGGTCACTTCCAAGTCAAAAAGTCTGTAATTTGGGATGTCTCTTCTAATGTCTGTTTACCCCCACTTGGACAAACTCTTGGAAAAAAATATTTCTTCCTGATAAAAGGGAGAACCTGGCTTATTTTTCATAAAGAGCTTCTGAATGGTGGCTCTGTGTTATCTTTTTCATTAAAAAGGTAAAATAATAGTGTTTGGAAAACACAAGGCAAAAAAGGATGGTTCACAAATAGAAATATGCCTGTTCACTCATTCATGTCACTGAGTGGATTAAGACCACAGTGAAAGAATGTGGTGTAGGAGTGGGATTCATGATCTCTAATTCATTGGCAGAGGTAAGATAAATCATACAAGAGAAAATTCTGAATAAACAAGGTGTTTCTTTCTTGGTTTGGGTTTCACAGGTGGCTCAGTGGTGGAAAATCCACCTAACAAAACAGGAGACTTAGGAGATGTGAGTTCGATCCTTGAGTCGGAAAGACCCCCTGGAGAGATGGCGCACCCCGCCCCCCCACTCCAGTATGCTTGCCTGGAGAATCCCATGGACAGAGGAGCCTGGTGGGCTACAGTCCATGGGGTTGCAAAGAGTGGGACACAACTTGGCTACTAAGCACTGCTACTGCTATCTGTATTGGTTTAGATACATCACTTATATCAGTGAGTCTACACTTAGATTCTGCAAAGCACATGATAAGGATACACTGGTTCTACTGCCCATCCCGTTGTCCAAAGGTAGTCTGATTACATTAACTTTAGAATATGAGGGCTTTACAGCCCGTATTTCAAAAATATAGCCCTCTCATTTCAAAGGGAAGCACTGTTGGCCAGAGAAATGAACTGATGCTGCAACCGACCTAGTGACAGAGGTGCGGATGTAACTGAGGCCCTTTGACTCCTGACCCGCTGTATTTTCACCTTTACTGAGGCGCTCCCTCTCCCTGCCAAAGGGTGGGTGCATCCCTCATCCATCAGTCAACTGCTTGTTGATCACATATATGTGCCTGGCTTTGCATCAGGGACCCTATGACTTACAATGTATTATCAGACACATCTGCATCCTGCCAGATGCCCAAGAACCATCTAGGGAAAAACATTCCCACCAAATCCTTGGGTAATGTACACTAATCGGCCACTTTCCAGATACAAGGCCCATTTGAAAAAGTTGGGCCACAGATGCAATGAGAATCTACCCACTTTCAGGATATCCTCTAACATAAATATTCTCATCACTGGTTAACATATTTCACAAATTCAAGACCTTCAGTGAAACCAAAACTCTGCTGGGCATTTAAAAATATTCTTTATGATTGTATTTGCCTAACCTTTTTTCTTCCCTAACTTCTATTTTATGTATTATCCTAAGAATCCTTGTAATTCATACACATTTTTTTTTTCCACCTCTTGCTCTACATGAGGTGACAGAAAGGACAAAGGACTGGTGTCAGGGGACATGCCACTAGCCATCTGGGCAACATCAGAGAAATCTCCCAGCCTTGCTAAGCCCTAAAGATTCATCTGAAACAATGGAGAAAACTGTTTGTTCTGCCTACCTCACAGGTTTGTTGTAAAGATCAAGCAAAATCACGTGTGTGAAAGGGCCTTGAATAGTGTAAAATAACGTTCAAATGTAAAGCATTAAATTCTTTGCCCTTTTCCCTGCCTTCTCTGAAGTGATATTCAGTGTTTGGCTTGCCCTTACTGGCCTAGCGCACTTACAGTGGGGTCACTGCCCTTAAGCACACTGCAGCAAGCGCTGCCGCTACTTTTTCTTTAAAAATAAGACAGCTGTCCTGTCCTTGGAGCAGGTAATAGGCAACGCTTGTTCAGTGGCATCTCCTCTGCTCAGGTTCGACGTGCCAAAATGCGTGGCAATGGCAATTCACTTCTATTCAGTTCAGACATGAGGGGCCCCCGGAGAACCCCACTGAATGGAACCTTCCCGTAGTATTCAGACGCCCTCAGTGTTTTGTTTTCATTGCCTGTTAACATTGGGATAATGTCTCCACCTCATAGGGTTGTTGTGAAGATTAAATGAGTTAACTGTGTGACCAAGACTGAAACAAAAGAAATATGCGGTTAAGTATTAGCGGCGTCACGATTTTTCTTTCTTAATTAGCATCTACTTGGGACGCAGAACTGTGCTAACCTCCTGGAATACACAGGAGACAGTTTCTGCTCCTACAGGGGTTAAAGTTCTACCACCGGAGGCTAGGGTTAGGAGGTTTAGTGAATTAACATTCTCCCCACCCCACCCCCAAATACTTTGCTCCGCTTAGAATGCCCCCTTAGCTGACTTCCTGCGCGGTGGTATTCGGAGCTCGTCGCCTTGGGGTCAGATCCCATGTAGTCGCTCCCAGGAGCATGATTCAAGTTCTGGCCTTGGATCCTATGGCATCTGCACACCCCATCCTTGAGAGGCTTTCGAACTGAAACGGTAAACGGCGTTTCCAGCCCAATGGAAGTTGGGAACGTGTGGGGGCCCCGGGTGACCAAGAAGGGGCTTGAAGAACTCTGAGCTTCAGGGTCCCGCAGCCACGCGCGGCAAATTGCTTCTTGGCCTTGTTCGCAGCTCATGAGGTTTGCGGTGGCTGGAGAGCGGCCGCGGAACCAGTGTGCGGGCGCCGCGGTCCAGGTGGCGGCGAGATCTCAGCGAAAACGTAGCGGGGGCGCGGAGCCACGGGCAGCGGCGGCGTCAGCGCGGCCAGAGGTAGCAGTACACGTGGAGAGGAGGAAACTTTGCGTGCCCGGGAGGACAGCATCGGCCGAGGAGCTCACCCGGCGGTGGCCGCGAGGCTGGGCTGCGCCGCGGGGCTGGGAAGGGACTACCGCTGGCCCTCCACGGGACGCGCTCCCAGCCCCCTCCCTGCGGACCCCACCCCCTTCCCTCCGCCGCGCACGCAGCGCCGCGGTCCCTGTCAGAAGCGGCCGGATCCGCCCCAGCCAAGCAGGGCCCGACTCGCACCCAGGACCCTGGGCCTCCGCCTTCGCTCTAGACCGGGAGAAGCATCGGGCCCTCCTCTCCTCCCGAGGAGGACGCGAGCGGGCAGGACGTCCCAACAAGGCCGGCCGCCCGCGGCCACGTCCCGGCCCGGCCCGGGCGCGCCGAGGAGCGGAGCCAGGGGCCGGCGCTCGCTTCGGCTCCCTCCCGGGCGCGCCGGAGCCGGGGGCGGCTGCTCCGGCTGCAGCCTCGAGGGCCTGCGCCTCCCCCTGCCGAAGCTTCCCGCAGCGCTCGGCAACTTCTTTTGGCTCCTGCCACGGGGAGCGAGTTCACCCATCAGGTAAGGAAGGCTGCCTGTTCCTAGGCTCCAGCTCGGGCGGGCGTGTTTCTGAAAGTTGATTTGAAATGCATCCAAGTGTGAGCAGGGCCAGCCGCGCTCCTCCCCGAGGCGACTTCTTCGCTCCTGCAGACGTTCCCTGCACCGGCCGACCGGCGGGCGGACCTCCCTGCGCGCCCCGCGCGCTCCTGGCAGATCCCAGCGCCCCGAGTTTGGGAGCTGGCGGGACGCTCTCCGGATCGCTTGCTCTGCCCCTTCTCGGCCGGGGCAGGTGAGGGACGCAACGCTGCCGGTCTGGGCGCGGACTGTAGACCTCATAGTTCCGCGTGCCTGGGCTCGGCCCCGCGAGGGAAACTACCCACTCCTTTATCTCTTACACTAGTAGCTGGGTTCCCGCCGAGGCATCCCTAGGGCCCTGACTGGTATAGGTTGGGGCGGAGTCGAACTCGGGGTGGGGAAACCTGGGGCTGGGGACCTGGTGAGGGGGTGGGGGACAGGGGCAGGAGAAACGCAGTTGGGGGGCGGAGGCCTAAGTACTTAACGCGTTGGCTTCGAATGAAATCAGATCAGTCCGAGCAGTTCGCTGTGACTGCTTTCTCTCTTCCTAGCCCACATTTCTCTTGGCTGAATTCTACCCTCGCAGCTCGTTCTGGTCACCCTGGACACTCCCTCCGTCCTTTCCCAGGAGTGCGGCGGCTTGCGTGTGCCGCGTCCTGAAGGGCTCAGACGCCCAAAGCGTCGTTTCCTCTCGTCTACAGGTCCTCCCCGCGCGGTCCGAACATGCTGGACGGCCTGAAGATGGAGGAGAACTTCCAAAGCGCCATCGAAACGTCGACCTCCTTCTCCTCGCTGCTGGGTGAGTGTTCAGGCCGTGCGCCTCGGGCGCACAGTCTTTCCTCCACGCCCCCAGCTCTGGCGTCCAGCTCGCTGGGACACAGCAGTAGGGGAGCTAGCGCCCCGCTTCGTACACTCAGTTGAGCTTACTCCCTATCTGTCAGAACCTGTGGGTCCTTCCCACCCTAAACCGACCAGCCGCCCCAGGCCTCTTGCGCCGGGCACCGAACTCCCCAGAGCCGCGAGGGGCGGGCGAGCTTGCTCGCGGGCATTTGAATGGCAAGTGATTAAAAATACCCAAGGATGGATTTTTAATCATAGAGCTGATCGACATCTCATAAATGCCGCCCTCTTTTCGGAGACTTAGGGATGAGCACACAAACCCGAGGTCCGAAGCACCCAAGTTCGAGACGGCTTCTTGCCTCCAACTCCAGCCCCAGTCTCAGCCTCGAGCACCGCCAAGAGGCTTTTCCGGGCGGGTGGGCAGCGCATCGCGGGGATTAGCCCGCGCGGCGGGGCCCTAGCCTCGGCTTTAATTAACTGGTGCCGGATCTCTCGTCTCGCGGGTCCCGCTGCCTCTTGGGTCTCCCCAGTCCCTTCGCAGTGACTACGGAGGAGCGGCGAACCCAGGGCCTCAACCCATACGCGGGTCAAACCGAACCGAAGCCAGGGATTCTCACTCCCACCTTGCCGCCCTCAATGCTTTTCAAGTTTGGTGAAGGGTGTTTTAATTTTTTTTAGCGGGGGAGCGGGGTTTCGTTTTGTCATTTAAACTTCTTGCCCCTTTTCCTAACTCGGAACAGCTAGAGCGGGGTGTAGGCGGAGGATGAGACAGTTCGGCTGGAGAAACCGGACTGAGAGAGGATATCCTCCCCCCACCCCGCCCCCCAACTCCCCAGATGAAACGAAATCGCGTGCACCGCGTTCCCCTCTTTCGACCGCCTTTTCAGAAACTTCCCGACTCCATACAGCCTCGGAAGAGCCAGAGAATCAGAGCTGACCCGGAGGGTCAGGGCTAGCGTTCAGCGGGCATCACGGCGAGTCCGGTGCTCCCTGCCCGCCTCAGGTCCGCTCTCTGTGCCCGGGGTCGCGGCCCTAGGTGCCGAGACAGGGCAGAAAAAAATAGGAAACATTTTAAAGAGCTCGCTACCTCTAGCACTGCCTGCCTGAATCCCAAGGTGACTGGGCCCGCTCCTGAGCCGATAGCCGTGTCTCCTAAGGGGAAAGGGGCCAAGTGTAGCAGGGAAACCGGGAAGCGTCAGGCCCTTTGGGACATCTCTCGCAAAAGTATTGTTACCGGGGAACAAAGCCTTCTCTAAATAAAACGTGCCGACAAAGTGACAGAGGTGGCCGAGCATCCCACAACCCTAAAAACAAAAACAAAACTAACCCTCCCAACCCGCACCCGAAAACTAAAGGAACAAAACGGACGCAAGTGCAAAGGTTAGGATTGAGAAGAGTCCTTTTCCCTCTGAGTCGGTTTGGGTTTGGTTTAGCCCTCTTTCGTGGCTGCTACGCTCGCCTGATTCCAGGAACACTGGCCCGACACTGCAGTGTCTTGGAGTCCTGATTCTTTACTCCCCCCACCCCCCTTTTCTCCGTTTTGATGTTTCTTAATTATGAAAAAACCCATCTGCAATTTGCGGGCCATCCAGCAGTTTGAGGCTCTTTGGTTTGAACAATACCGTTTGCCTAGGGCGGGAATGGTATTTTCTTGCAGGCATGGGACTTTTTAGGAAGCAAAGAAAATGTATAAAGTTTTCCTCCAAATAAATAGAACAAAATTGCATTTTAGCAAAGGATAAAACCAAACAACAACAGAAAAGAATTATTTTTACACACTCATAGTTTTAATCATAGACAATGGAGACAAGCATGGTGAATTATTTGATGACTAGCTGATTAACCTGGGAGCACAAATTTATTTGTAGGCTGATTTTTACATGAGGTGTGCAGGATTGTGCATACCTGGATAGGTTTGATAATTAAAGGCAACTTATTGATTTCTCCCCCCTCCCCTGGTAGAATTTAAAACCTTCCCAAATAGTCCCTGTTTATCAGAAACGCTATTTGGTTTGATTTTGTTGTGCTCTCCAAATCTCGGCTTGGATGTTTAGCAGGGGGCTTTCCAGGGTGGGGCCCGCGGGGGTAATCCGTGAGTGTGGAGTGATGGATCTGTAGAGGGTCCGGCTGGGTTTGGTGGGGTGCTGGGCCAGCGAGGCTCATCGGTGGACGTCTGTTGCTGCTGTAGGCAGAGCGGTGAGCCCGAAGTCTGTCTGCGAGGGCTGTCAACGGGTCATCTCGGATAGGTTTCTGCTGCGGCTCAACGACAGCTTCTGGCATGAGCAGTGCGTGCAGTGTGCCTCCTGCAAAGAGCCCCTGGAGACCACCTGCTTCTACCGGGACAAGAAGCTCTACTGCAAGTATGACTATGAGAAGTAAGTGCCCGCGCCTCGGATCGCCTCCCCCACACCGCATCAGCGAGCGCGGGAGACCCTGTCCTTCTTTACCCCTCATCTGCTTCTGGAAGGTGCAGGATACACCCGCGTGCTCAGATACGCAAGTGCCCATTCTCTTCCATCCTGTAAGCTCCCCGGGGCAGCGGAGGACTGCGCCCATGGGCGCGGTAGCAGCTGGGGCCCGACAGAAGCGCCAAGGGATGGCTTTCTCTATAGTCTGCTCGTCCAGTTTTCTGGACCTGGCCATTCCCCCGAGGACACTCCATTGTGGACACTCCTATCCCATCCCATCGACCTTGTTTCTCCCTTCCCCGCTTCACTGGGGTGCCCTGGGGGCGGGGGAGGGGGGGGCGGAGCTGCCAGTGGCCCACCTCTGCTCTCCGGTTCCCTCTCCACCTTACCCACCTGTCTGTGCCACCCAGACGCTTATGCGCAGAGCTGAGGCAGTCTCAATCCCACAGCTTGTATGCCCTGTGCTCCTTCCTTCCTTGACTTTGTTCACTGGGGTCCCCAACAGATTGAGCTTCAGGCACAGCGCTGTTGCTCCTTTGAACTCCGAGGCGACGCACACCCTGCTGGCTTTTTCGCTCCCTGTATTCTCCCTACCCCTTACACCGTTTTTTCCAAAACCCTCGGGCCACACGGGCAGCCAGACCACGTCTTCCATCCTCTGCCATCTCCCTAATTCCTGTCTGGGGGTGCGTTTCTGCCGCTCGGCAGGTTCGACATGGACCGGTCTTGGCCGGTCGACATGAACGTTCTGGTGTGTGATGAGGAGAGTTAGGAACCAGGTATTTAGGGAAGTGGACTATTTCAATTCTAGATCTTCATAATGTCTAAAGCCTGGATGACACTGGGGAATGGAAGTTTGAAGGATTTGCTGGTTCCGGCCAGGCCCGCCCTGGAGTTGCTTAGTAAAGCTAAGCAGAGGGTGGGGTGGGGAGACACTACTTTTCCGGGTCAAAAATGGCTAAATAATGGGGACACTGACTTCACAGAGACGTGGAGGGTATTGAAGCAAAGAAAAATGGCTGAAACGGAGGCCTCTGCTTTTGTACTCTGGACTGGTATAAGTGACGGAGTGCCCTGGGGGCACGTGCGCAGGAAAATTCCGCATTTGTCACTGGTGAATCAAAGGGACAGCAGTATATGAGGAAAATCAAGGGAGGTTTAGTGTTCATGAAAAACAGTTCCTATGATGTTATTAAAAACACACCATGAAATGAGGTGTGCGGGGAAAATCTCAGTATAACACAGAAAAGCTCAGAGAGAGAACAGAAATATCTTCTTTTTTTGCATTGCCTCTGAGGTTTACTGCAAACTGACAAAGTCATCAGATCCAGTGACCACACACAGAAATTCTTTCTGCTACTCACACTCCTTTGATACAGTATTCCTGCATTTTACCCCTATGTGGATGGAGTACTGGACATTTTGCTTTGTTTTGAAAAGATAACTACATTTTTCAGCACACAAAAAATAGAGGTCTGATTTTGAATGAGTTGAGCAATACAGAAATAAGGGGAGAAGCACATCACCATTACCCAAAGTGGTAACATTGGGTATAGTTGTACATTTTTTAAAAAGATGTGCCTGTATCTGGTCTTGATTGTTCATTGCCCTAGTGTCTGAGTGAAAAGTGCAACTTTTAGGTAAAAAAGCAAATTTTGCACACACAACTTAAAGTACCACCTTTGGATAAAGCTTCTGCTCACCCCACCCCCCCGCCCCCCGCCCCCATTGCCATCTGAAAGTTTTGGGATTGCGTAGACCCAATCTTTATCTTTGTGCTTATAGATTACTGAAATGTCCACATCCTTCAGGCACAACACCAGCAAATTCAAAAGTATGGGAGCTTAGGAAAGGATTTGGGTGGTGAATTTCTATTCTGTTTGTGAAAAAAAAATCACGAATCAAAGAAGGCTTACGGGTCAACACAGCTGTCTGGCCAGTCAAATCTTCTTTAAGGAAGTCAGGCTGTGTCAAGAGGAGAAGAAACAGTTGTTGTAAAGTACTTAACACAGCAATGTCCCTTCACTGCAGCCTCCCAGGTTTGGTGGCGGTTTGGGGCTTATTAGCCCACTAGGGTCAGTTCTTCCTGCACAAAGCTATTTCTGCAAAGGGAAAATTGCAGGGATCAACTTGCCAGCTGTTGGCCAGAACCAAGAAGATTTTACAGAGTAGTGTGAGCTACATTGTTCAGAGAGATGTTGATGTTACCATGAGGGCTTTTAATTTTGATTTTAACACAGATGTCCAAAATGGAGTTGCTTATCTCTTTTGCTCACCATCAGCACTTGTGTGTGCCCAGCGCCGCCATTGTCTTTTAATTTTATTACGGTTTTTCTCCACTGCCCTCCATCCATATCCCATTCTTCTTTCAACCAAACCGGGATGTAGTATATGTGATAATCTTAATGGCATTAGCCTTCATGGTAGTTGCTGTAAAATGGGAAGGGTGGGGGGTTGTTTGTTTGTTTTAAAATTAGGCTCAAGACATTTTCCTTTATTCAGCAAGCTCTTTGAGCTTCTACAGGCAAGGAAGTAGACTTGGTGATGGGAAAATACTGAGAAAATATCTCAAAGCCTGCCTTCAGGAGGCTTATAGCCTATATTATCCTAGCTATTGAGTATGTATTGTAAACCTCTACTTAGACCATAGGACTAAGTATTGAATAGAAGTTGTCTGGAAGAAATTTATCCTCTGGGGGATGCAATTTAGTGTTAGATAATAGTCATAAAACAGAGCACATTTCCTCTTTCACAAATGCATTTATAAAGATAGTTTTTGCCTTTTTCCTAGAATCTTTTTAAAAATTTGAGGCCTAGCCAAGGCGAATAGAGAGGAAATTAAGATAGAAGTTAAAGCTGTAGGACAACACTAGTGGTGAATTATGGAACAATTCATAGAAATGAAATTCAGGCGGTGCCCTTGTCTCTAGAATAAATGAAGTTCAAATGCTATTTTTACACATTAAAAAAAACCATGTAGCTAATGTGCAGTCTTCAGTGGAGTTCATAAACATATTGACACAGTGGCCTTATCATATATATGTCAGCCATTTGTATGTACATTTCTGACTGTTGGGCACTTTTGCATTTGAATTATGAACTGCCTGTTCATGGTGTCAGACAGCCAGTTAAAATGTGAAAATTCTACTCTATCAACTAGTTGTTACATCTTCTTGATGTCAAACACCACATTTGTCTAATTTTTAAAAACTGAATCGACAGTGGCATTTTAGACGTACAACCATCCATTTGAGGACTTCAGGGCATTTCGTTAAATATTTGTCTCATACGTTATGACACTCTTAGGAAAAATTTATCTTCTCAGCATCCAAAACAAATAAGCATTTAAAGTTGGAGTGTAGAAAACTGATATATGAATATCCAGAAATTAAGAACTGGAGGTGACCTTTATTGTGCATGACATGCCATCAAAGAAAAATGGCTAGTTCAGTGGGATGATACGTGCACAGAATTGCTGAAGGAGCGTCCTGTCACGTAGAACTCAGGTGTTATAGGTGTGAACGCTTAAACGTTGGACTCAACTGTCTTTGACAGTTCTTGAAAGTTAGCAAATAACCAAAGTGTTTTTCAGCTTGGGGAAACTTCTACTTGTATAACTATTGTTCCCTATTTAACTGAGTCCTCCAGGATCTGGTTAGTTTGGAGTTTTCCCTGAATGTCTTCCAGACAAATACTGTAGCTGGACTTAAGTTGGAGACAGGAGAGGCTGCTGATTAACAGGAATGTGGTGATACAATAGATAATTAAGGCTTCTGGAAGAGATCCCACATTTAAATCAAATTTATATTGTTTCTTTCATGTGTCTGGCGGCTCTGTGTGTCAGGCAGGGCCCTCTCCCCTCACATATGAAGTTTATCATCATCCCTTAGATTGTTCTGGACATCCTAGGAGCAGTGTGGGATAGTATTGCTGTCATCAGGGCTCCTCTTATAGCATGGTAACTCCCCACATGTCAGCAAATCGCAGGTCTTGGGAAACCTTCTCTCAGAGGGCCAGTCCATGTTCCCCCCCCTTCTTTTGGAGCAGACCAACTTTTCTGAAGAAAGGGACTCCAATGAAGTGAGGTGCATATCCCTCATTAGAACTTTCTCTGTATCTTTCTTTTGACCTGCTGATTGGCAGCCCCACGGAGAAAACGGCTGAGGTAACGATCTCTATTAGGATCAGTAATGGACTAATATTGGATTTTATCAAGGTAGTGTAGGAGGTGTGTAGGGAGGAGAGTTAGTTTGGTTTTATTACTGTGACATTACTTGGAGATTAAAATTGGACATCAGTTCCTCATAAAAGGAGCCCGCAGATGAAATTACAGAGGCAGTTGTTAGATTTTTACTTCATCTTCTGTTGGCCCCATGCCTGGCATGGTAAAATTTAGGCATATAAAAATCAAACACAGCTAGGTATTAAATTGATGTGTGCATTAAATTGCAGGGGGCTCTTAGCTTGGGATAAGCATTGTCCATGGTCTGCGACTGTGTTTGTGCAAGCTGACTTATCTCTTTTTTTATTTAAAGGGTGATTGGAAACAGTCTTTGTTCAGAGGTGTTTTCTCTTTTTATATGAATTGGTCCCTAGGTAGGATTTTCTGAATCTCAGACTTCAAATGTTGAAAGAAAATTAGAGAGTAGGAGTAGATATTAATAGTATTCTGGGGATTAGATATGAACATTTCCTTTCAGAGTAGGTTTGTGGGATTCTTTTTATCCTTAACGTAAATTGAGCACATTAAAAAAAAGTTATTTATTCAACTCAGTTTTGCATACTATAGAATTCTGGGGTTTTGTCATCCACCCAGCTAAGGAGCTGCTTTTGCTGTTCAGATTTCAGTGACAGGAGCTCTTCTGATAATTCATTGTTTGTGTTGCTTTTTAGTTTCATTTTTCTTATTTATAACTTTTGTGTGACCCCAAATACTGTTACTAATTTTAGAGAGCCCTCTTCACTGTTGCTTTTATTTCTTGGAGGGTTTTTTGAAGTTAATGAGTAGCTACTGTTTCTCTAATGAGAACAATTCCCTTCATTAAATTATCAGCTAATTATTTTTTATGGTCAAAGAAATGATTTGGGTTCTAATGTTCAGAAGTGAGAAAATAGACAAGAATTTAAAATACTCATTATATTTCCAGGAATTTATTAAAGCATCTTGGGGTAAATTCGTATACAACATGTCATTGCTGTGTTATATCAAGTTCGAAATAATCCATATTAAGTTGATTGTTAAGTATATTGTACAGTACTGGGAAATGGACCATGGCGGGTAAAGTACAATCACAGCCACCATAGAAAGAGTTAAAAATAATTTGAGTTAACTATGAAATCTTAGCTGTACTTAAATGCTTTGAATTTTTTTTTTTTTTTTAACATCTTTCTAACATGCCCACCTCTTCAGATGAGAGTTCTTGGTAAGCCACTTACAGGGTGGGATAAGGAAGATTAGGGACTGTGTGGGGTGATGAGTGCCTCCCCCACCCCCAAAAGAAGCAGAAAGTTTCCTGTATGGGATAGTCCTGTCCTATTTCCAGCATAACCTGAGGCTTCCCCCTAGGGAATGAATGCCCTATATGTTTTTCTGAAAGTTTCTTAGCAATTATAGAACAGTATTGCTTGCAGTCTTTTCAGATTCCATTTGGGAAAGTTGGTAATTTTAGGAGCCAAATGTAGAAAGGTAGTGGAGGAAAGAGGCCCTTTCCCCTTGGTGCTTGTTTCTGAAACTGACAGAGAAACTTGGTGTGCCTTGTAATTTACATTTTTCCCCTTCATCTCCTCCACGACTAGCGCGATGTGGGACAGTTTAGCCAATTCATCACAATTAGAATTAGTCGTGTTATCTTTAACCAATGTCAGCTGCAGCGTTGTGTCTCTTTGTCATATATTAAATGAAACCTAGCCAACTGTCTTGCTGAAATGAAGTGAACACCTTCCAAATGTCAAATTGTTATTTTAGTCAAGCACAATTATCTGTCTCTATATTTTTAACCAAGTTGAAATTAATAAAATTGCTCTGGCCCTGGCATTAATTAGCAGGGGGATTAGAGCTATATCAGCTAAAAACGAGGTGTAAACACTGTAATCTTACTGCATGTTTGTTTTCACACTACTGAAAATAAATAAAATGAGACTTAGGATAGGGATTAAGTTTCTTTTGGCATTAGACAGCAGATGCAATTGGAATGCAGCAGAAACACTGAAGTATTAGTGAAGACGTTATCAGAAGAATACAACTGTGGCTCAGCATTGGTTTCCTACCTTCTGGGTATACATGGTCCCATCGCAAATAGCCCCATCTGGGTAGTTAAAAGAGGATTTAAAAAAACTACTTCCATGCTATACTTTTCAGTGGTGAACAAGGCAACCAGATTATCTGTAGGGCTTGTCACCTGGCTGCCATGCTTGGATTAGCTAGAATTTAATGAAGCCCTTGCCAGACTCCCCATTATTGCACCATAATGTCATAACAACTAAAAATACAGAGTGGACTGTGCTCTTCCTAGTCCTTAACTAAAGTCACATGAAAGAGTTTGGTCTCTTCTAGCCTTTCAAGATTCCAGTTGGGGGATCCTATTTTTGGATAACAGTAAATATGTCTGGCTTTTCTGACTCCTTAGGCCTCCAGTGGCTTTCCACCCTGTTAGATTTGTGTTTTATCATCATTACCCTGTAATGGACAAGCCCTGGCTAGATATCTGGCCACTATGGGTTGGAAACATTTTCTGATGGGCCAGTTAAACTCTTAATATTACAAAAAAAAATACTTTTGACATTCAGCACATGGAATAGCACGTGGAATGGACCATGTGCTATATCTGACTTCACATCTAGCTGCATCCCATTCAGCCTCCCCTTCACTCCCCTATGTCCTGTGGAATTCTACTAACTTGACTCTTGAAGGCACGTGAGAACTCTTAAATATCATCTCATCATGGCCTCATTTTTCTGCCAGGCCAACCTTATCCTTATGGACTGTTGCATGTGTATGTGCTAAGTCGTGTCAGTCATGTCTGAGTCTTTGTGACCCTATGGATTGTAGCCTGCCAGGTGCCTCTGTCCATGGGGTTCTCAAGACCACAATACTAGACTGGGTTGTCTTGTCCTCCTCCAGGGGATCTTCCTGACCCGGGGATCAAACCCACGTCTCTTGTATCTCCTGCATTGGCAGGCAGGTTCTTTACAACTAGTGCCTCCTAGGAATCCTCTTTTAATTTTTCTCACTTGGAGGAAACAACTTTGTCTTTTAGATGCACAAAATAACGGTCCATCCAGTTATGGGAGCAGAATTCAACTGCAGCAGCTGGTGAGGGACGTTATGCCCAGGTTTGCATGATCTCATGACCACACTGTCTGGGTGACCAATTAGGGGCCCCTGAACATCTTTCTGAGTGTGCCTGGCACTTTCATGGATGCTGCGTTATGTTTTTCGGTGGGTCAGAGATGTACCTGAGTCTGATGTTGTCACCAATAAACCAGGACAAGGAGTCATTTGGTGAGAAGCCTGGCTAGCATTCTCATAGCGTGTACTCACGCTCAATTTTTTTGGCTACTTCTCGGGTTGTCACACTTCTCCACATGGAAAGAATCATCTTGTATCTCCCAAGTACTGCTGCTGCAGTGAGAAGGGGTCTTTAGAGCAGCCTCCTCCCATCATCCCTTTCAGTTATACCATAGCCACTCCTTGACTCACAATGCTCTTGCCTCCTCCCTCTCCAGCCTCAGGAACCTTTAAAAGGATTTTTCAAAACAAAACAAAACAAAACACCCCCTCCTGAACTCCAGATTAGCCTCTTAAGCTCATTAAAGTTCCTTTAAATACCAAAATGTTGGGCTCCTGGGGACTATCCCCCCAAACCATATTTTCATTCTTAACATTGCTGTCATTCACTGTGCAGCAGATTAAGGCCAGCTCCCTCTGGGCTCAGAAGCGGTTCCCCCTGTCTCTGCAGGAGGGTCCAAATATGTCTTTGTTTGAGGACTGAACCTGAGTGGAAGCTGATGCCAGCTTGGCTGGGGGCCCCCAGCTCCTGGGTGGAGAGGAGGTTGATGTCTTTGCGGATAGGATGGGGCCCAGAAAGGGGAATGGGCAGGTGAGTGGTCAAGGTGTGGCTCGTACAGTTTGGGGGAGCTTGGTAGTCATGGGGCCCTCTCCCAGTTGCTGGGGAGAACCAGGAATAGGCAAAACTTAGAGGATTGTCCTTGCCCGAGGGAGTCGGGTGGCTTTGGGGTCTCTTTTGATCGGGACCCAACAGAGGCACTAGAGCCCAGTTTCTGTTGACACCCAGGCCTTGCCGGCTGCCACTGTCCAGAGGTGGACTTGTACAGCCGCACCTGCCTTTTGCTTGCAGCTTGCTCCCTTCTTCATTTCAACCCCCTTTCCAAAGGGCCTCCAAAATAATTCTTCCCCTCTGTCGTTTCAGGCTTCCTTCCCTAAAGCTGGCTCTTGGGGAGAGCTTTCTGGTTTTGACAGTGGAACAAATCCTTTTTAACACAACCATCGAGAGTTTCCTCCCCTGCTGCTGGCTCCCCCCACCGCTTCTCCCCTGCCCCTCCTCGCGTTGTAGCAGGGATTCCTGTTGTGCACGGATTCCCTGTGCCTGCGTGGTGACAGCCTGCTGTCCTTACTGGGATGATGTCGTGGTAGCGCCTCCTCGGTGGTGCCTGAAGTAGCTTTGGAAATCTAAAGGGGAAGAGCATCCCAGGAGACCCTTCCCTGCGCGCGTTTGTGCTTGGTCTCCGCACCTGCCTTTCCCCTGGGGATCTGTGTAACTGGAAGCCCCCAGTTCAACCACAGCACTGGTTTTCCAACCCCATTTTCAGGGTCTCAACTTTCAGCTCAGCCTTGCATTCTTGCTTATCTTATACTCTGAACCCATCTTATAACCTTTTAATTTCCAAATTATGCTGTATACAGGTTAGAGCCTACTCTCCACTAGCTGTCAAAATGGAGAGGATATTATGAAATATCACATTGGGATATACATGATAATGTGTACCTTCCAAAGGTACTTTTTAACTGAAAGGGTGTTCTCTCAAAGGAATAACTATCTTATGGTAGAATTTTAGGCCCTAGAATGGGATCAGTAGATAATTTTGGGCAGAATGCAAGTATCACTTTGTCAGACGCTTTCCTGTTTGTATGTGAGGCCAGCTGTGATTCCACACCCACTCCTTTTCTTCTGGATTTTATTTTCTTTTTGTTCTGTTATTGGTTGGGATCTTCGATTTTAGAAGTCCATGTCCATAGATGGGAGAGGATTGGACAGGTGAATATGAATGGCTTGGGCACTCCACAGCTCTCTCCATTACTGGAAAAATAATTTGGAACACATGTCCCACTGTCGAGTGATATCCAAGCCACAATTTCCTCATCCACACAAAGGAATAGAATAATAACAACTTCATAGAGTTGTTGTGAGAATTAAAAAAGATAATGAACTTCGAAAACCTCTTGGTGAAATGTGGAGAACTATATATGCTTGGGTATTATTATTGTTGGTTTTTTAATATGAGTAAAAGAATGCATATTCTTAGGAGCTGTGTATAATAACTCAACACAGTCTCGTGGTTAAGAGCATAAACTCTGGAGCCAGAGTGTCTGGGACCAAATTCTTGCTCTGCTGCTCACTAGCTGTGTTACCTTGGACTGAGGTCATGCTTTCTCTGTGCATGGGGATGAGTTTTCTCTCTTTAAAATGGGGATAAGTAGCAGCCTCACAAATTTACAGTTAAAAGATAGATTAGCACTAGAGACATGAAGCACGATATAATAAATAAGACAAACACTGCTATATGTTATATATGAACATTGTTAAGAGTAACAAGGAAAACTATTTTTCCTATTTTAAAAAATTTTGTATCCATATGAGATGATGAATATTCACCACATTTATTGTGGTAATTTTTTTCTGATGTGTTTAAGTCGGGTCATTATGTTGTACACCTTAAACTTATACACTGCCTGTGTGCGTGCTAAGTCACTTCAGGCGTGTCTGACTGTTTGCAACCTTATGGACTGTGGCCCACCAGGCTTCTCTGCCCATAGGATTCTCCAGGCAAGAATACTGGAGTGGGTTTCCATGCCCTCCTCCAAGGGATCTTCCCCACCCAGGGATTAAATCTTCGTCTCTTATCTCCTGCAGGCAGGTTCTTTATAGCATATTCAGTGCTATATGTCAATTATAATTCAATAAAATGGAAATAAAAAATTGTACTGACCTCTTAAGTTCATTTTGGGTTAATGTTTATAAAGCAGATTAATGATTGTCTCATAGAAAATGCCATAAAAGGATATGGTGGGAAAAATGTATGTTTTTCAATTTTCAGAGAACCTTCACAGATATTACCTTTATCAGACTTTACAGCAATTTAAGAAGGTAGATATGGAGAGGCTCCCCGCGCCACCCTGCATTTTGTAGATGAGGAAATTGAGGTTCTGCGAGGTTAAGATCTTACCCAGGGTCATGCTGTTGGTAAAGAGAGAAGCTAGGATGCTCTCCACAGCCTCTGACTTCAGGTTCAGTGACCTTTCCACTAAATCACACCATCTGCTCCTTGAATTCTGGTGTTCACACCCCTGTGAGATCACAATTCTCAGTTTGTCCTATTGAACCAGCTCTTGGAAAACAAGTCCCCACCTGCTAGATACTTGAGCTTTCCGGCAGCTTTCCGACAGTCAGCTGTTTATACATTCTGTGGTTCTAAAGGAAGTCTTTTTGGATTTGGGGAATGCCTGTGTGTGTGTGTGTGTGTGTGTGTGTGTGTGTGTGTGTGAAAGCTGCTAGTGTACACTCGTCATTCCTATTTATCAAACTCTTCTGCCAAAGCAAAGCCATCCTGCCCATCCCTCCTCTCCCATCCCATCCCATCTGCACTGGTCTCCACTGACCGCTAGCATCCCTGTTCTTCCGCATGGGAAGAATGACACAGAGGGAGACTCACATCCCTTATCCTCCTCTCTAGCTCACAGACTTTGCTATTGGTGACTTTTGTTCTGGGAGCCTGTCTGCACATTTGGCAGCAGAACTGTTAACCATCAGATCTGGAGCCTTCCAGACATACTTCCATTGGGACCAGCCAACAGCTGTCCATCCATTCCTCGGATAACCCTTTCCAAGTTTTCTTCTGAACTGTGTTGTATTTTCAAACAAGCCCCAGCCTCAGCTAGGAAAGAGCCCACTGTGCCCCGATGTGAGGCTGGTTTCCAGAACTGTTCACTCCCTCTTGTTTATCACTTGGCCTGGCTGGATTGAAGAAGGGATCCTGGAACCTTGTGTTTTGAGGAAATTAAGTATTCCTGGATTGTATTATTTCTCTCACCATTGTTGACACTTGTTTCTCTTAAAAATAGTTCCAGTCAATTTTATAGAGATGAAATGTATGTCTGATTTTAATCTCTGTAAACTGGCGGGTAATGAAACTAGAGATTTCGGGTGATATGCCACCAATTGGAATGTGCTTTACCTAGTTGTATGTGGATTTCTCAAATTTAGAATTAAATGGAATCTTATAAACAGTTGGTTCATTAATTAAATTACTCATTCATCCCTTTAATCATCAGACAGACTTATTAAATTCTTGTATGTGCCAGATATGTAAAAGTGAATAAAACAAAGCACTGATGTATTAACAATCTGGCAGAGACTGCTTAGAGATATAAATTAACGGAGACTCGAGAGAAGAGTAAACTTGTTTTATGAGAGGCATGGCCAGTGAGACTAAGCACCAGTTTATGTAAATCCCTTGGTTCTATATTACTGTTCATTATCTTTATAGTACCTATCATAATTTGAAATACATATTTATTTGTTGGTTTACTATTGTTTGTACTACTGAGCCATAAGCTCAGTAATGAGGGCAGGGACCTTCTTTTTGTTTTATTTTTTAACTCCTGTATCTCCAGCATCTTACATGGTTCTTGACAAATAATATCTGTTTGTTAGACAAATATATTTTGGTTAAGTGGATAAATGAATCAATGAATGGCTTGCTTGGGATTGTTGAAAAGGCTTCATGGAAGAGGTGATATGTTAACTAGCTCTTGAAGTGTGAATGGAAATGTGAACCATTTAGGTGGAGATGTCCAGGAGACAGTTGCGAAAGAAGATCTAGAAATTAGCCTGGACAAACAGCTTTAGGATATGTTATCAAATAAATATGAGAAGTGCCCAAGGGGATACTACACAGAGTGAGAAGGGGCCCAGGGTATAACTTTGGGGGGCCACTGGCATTCTAGGAGCCCTGGAAGAGGCTGTGATGAAATGACATGGATACAGGAGAAAACACCAGGGTGAGTGGGCTTCTGGAGGACAGAGCAGAGGTGGGGAATTTTAAAAGGAGGGCCACTTATTTGCTTTTGGAACTGGCACTTAGCCATTGGTAAGCTTATCAAGAGTAGCTCTGTCAGAAGCTTGGAGGGAACAGGACAGCATTTTAGTGGGTTTTATAATGAAAAGGAAGAAGTAGAGGGAGTGATGGCCAACTCTTTTGGGAAGATGGGGTAATCTTGAGGCTACATGATGGCTAAGGTGAGTTTCTCCAGGAAAAAGAGGAGGTTGAGGATCCAGGAGAGAGAGGGGCCTCCAGCTGATAGAAGAGAAGCGAGGGGGCAGGGGCAGGGATACACCCAGAGCACGTGCTGAATCCCTGCTTTGGTCTTTTCCAGCCATTCATTTCCTTTGTCCTTTTGTGCGTTTCTCTCTGGATTGGTCAGAACTGATCACCACAGAACAGAGGCCAGCAGAAGGTGGCTCTGCTCCCCATGGCTTCTCAGGATATCTCATCAGGTGGCCACTGCCCCCTCCCACGTAGCTTCTTTTCCAAGGTCAGCCTGGTTCAGGGGCCAAGGGGTAGCAGCGGGGTGGTGGAGTGGGGCTCCAGCTCGAGTCCTGCCTCAGATCCCAGTTGTCTTAGTATAAATCTCAGTTGTCCACCATCTCCTTGTTTCTGCTCCTCATCCATGCAGATCTCTGTTTGGTTACAGGTGCACAGTGGGTGTCTGATTCCCCAGGACAGGAGTGTATGTCTCCCCAGGAAAGGAATTAGTCAGTTGTGCTTGGCAACTTGACCAGTCCACACCCCTGCCCACTGAAGGGCTTTTGCTTCTTGTAATTCTCAGGAGAGAGAAGGGAGCCCTGGATGGGGACCTTGTCCTCCTTATTGACCATACCACGGTGGCCTGGTCCCCTAACTCACTATCATTTGTTTTACAGTCTTATTCACATGGTTGATTCGTATGTTAGCTTTCCCAGATTGGAGGCTAGAGTGACCTAGGAGAAAACAGTGGGTTTTTGGAATCCTGGAGCTGTAGTCCCTCCCTTGCCCCCTGTTTGTCTGGGTGGGCCTGGGCAAATCATTTCACCATTTTGAGATTTTCCCACTGACCTCAGCAACTGTACCTCTCGAGCTCGCTGAGCTATGGAGCATGATCACACATTGCCTGATATGTGGCACAGGTGAGCGGGAATGTTTTGACAAGAAGTTTTAAGACCACTGTGTGGTTAAGTGGGAATCCTTCCTTAGGACTGTTGAAACCTATGTGACCTTTGAAGAGAAAAGGTGACAGGGTCATAAGGGGCCAGACCTCTTAACTTAGAAGGGAATCAAACTAAAATTGGTGCTATCAAGGAGGCTGAATATTTTCCAATGGCTTTGCCTCTGTGGTTAGTAAATTCAGTGGAGACTATATCAATGATGGCTTATGTGATATCACAGACAGCCAAAAGATTCATGGGATGAATTTTTCTACTTGTCAACTGGTTGTAAGAGCTCAGTTTAAACCGAGCTCAGTGGTGCTAGGAAGGAGAATTGGGTGGAGAACTGAAATACAAATTGCAGCACTTCATGTGCCTTGTTTTTTCAGTTTCCCTGTTGACGGTGAAAGGGCAAGTGCCAAATGGAATGTACTCTTTCAAATGGCAACATGGACACAGTGGGACTGTTGGAAAGCCATTAGTAGCCAAACCTAGTTAATATCAGCTCAGGTAAACACTCTTCATCACTGGCCTCTTTCCCCCAACTCAATTATTAAAGGATTAAAAAAACTTCCCCAACAAACTCCTTTGAAAATTTAATGATGTGCGGTATTGTAGAGGTTGAACTGTTTCAATGAAGTGATTTCAGCTTCACTCTGACATTGCTGGTTAATCAGAGAGGAAAGAAGGTTCTGAAGCTCGTATTACCTGTAATATGGTAAGACCAACCATCACTAAAGTCACATGCCATGGAATCCAGGGAACTCATATTCCTGACTTTTTACCAGATTGAGCTAATTCTGAGGACAAGACAGAGGGAGAAGATGTCCTGCCTGTGACCCTCCAACCATTTGTGGCTCCCATCCAGATAGCACTTACTCTTTCTTAGAATTAAATAGTGTTTTTAGGAGAAGCTGATGGAGAAATTTGCATCCAGGGCCTTGGTTTGATGCTGTAATTCTGCTGCAGGTGGTCAGTCCGTCCTCCAGGGTCAGCTTGAACATGAAGCCTTCTTGAACATGAAGCATGTGTTTTGAGTTGCTGTTTCTTGGGCTTGTAACACAGACACACACAGACCATATTCTGTCCCTTTGTGTAACTGAGGATGAACATAAGTGGGATCACTGGGCAAGGTCAGAGGTGTGACTTGTGGCCAGATAACTGCATCGTGTCTCTTGATTTCCATGGAGACCCAACCTGTATCCTCAGGCTCACCACCTCAGGCTTCAGCACTGAGTGATAAATGAATGAACTGGTCAGCTTGAAACCCAAGGGCATCAGAGCACAGTGATCTGCGTATGTAGGGCTGTAATGTGGAATGCAGTCGAGGGTGAGGGTGGTGTGGCACAGTGGCTGGCACTTCCCAGTTTGGTGGCTTTTCTCTTACCTGCCCCGTCTCCATGTACCTCAACTACAACCTAACTGATAGACCATTCAGCATTTAGGAGTCCTGTATTCAAAGGTCCTTTCTACTTTTAAAAGCCTTTTTGGTATTGGATAGGCTGGAGTTTTTTAAAGCCCATTTCTTATTTGGCTTTTTAAAAGTAGGAGTTCAGATTATTATTGTTTTTCATGTATAGTCAGTTTTCAGCTTTCCCTTCTAAAGGTGACCCCAACTTGACTCGGTTTCTTTTTTCTTTGCTTTAAATTTGCTGTTTAATTAAGGGTATTGATATTTTCAGGAAGATTTAGAACTGTGGCCCTAAACCCTCAGTTTTGGCCAGCCCAAAGGTAAATTTAGCTCTTTCATTTGCTTCCCTTGTTTAACTAACGTTTGTTGAGTACCTCTACGTGCACTGTCGTAGGCACTTGGGGTAGAGCAGAGAACACTAGCAGAGAATCCCTAACTCTAGGGAGCCTACCTTCTTCTTTTTTTTTTTTTTTAATTAATTTTATTTTATTTTTAAACTTTACATAGTTGTATTAGTTTTGCCAAATATCAAAATGAATCCACTACAGGTATACATGTGTTCCCCATTCTGAACCCTCCTCTCTCCTCCCTCCCCATACCATCCCTCTGGGTCGTCCCAGTGCACCAGCCCCAAGCATCCAGTATCGTACATTGAACCTGGACTGGCATCTCGTTTCATACATGATATTTTACATGTTTCAATGCCATTCTCCCAAATCTTCCCACCCTCTCCCTCTCCCAGAGTCCATAAGACTGTTCTATACATCAGTGTCTCTTTTGCTGTCTCGTATACAGGGTTATCGTTACCATCTTTCTAAATTCCATATATATGCGTTAGTATACTGTATTGGTGTTTTTCCTTCTGGCTTACTTCACTCTGTATAATAGGGAGCCTACCTTCTAGAGGGGAGGAAGGACCATAAACAAGAAATGAAATGTGCGTTCCCTGAGTCTCCCCAGGTTTGATTCCTCCTTCATGTGTTTAGTCAGACATCCAGTTATTTCACATTGCAGCCCCCATTGACACTTGCCACTCCCATAACTTCTATATATTTCCTTTTTCCAGCTGCTGTTTAGGATGTGCTGTAGTTTACCTTACTGTGTCAATATATTGTTCCCCCCATTAGAATGTAGGCCCCATGACAACAAAGGTAAAGGTCATGCATCGTTTAATAAAATCAGTTCACTCGCTCAGTCGTGTCCGACTCTGCGACCCCATGAATCACAGCATGCCAGGCCTCCCTGTCCATCACCAACTCCCGGAGTTCACTCACATTCATGTGCATTGAGTTGGTGATGCCATCCAGCCATCTTATCCTCTGTCGTCCCTTTCTCCTCCTGCCCCCAATCCCTCCCAGCATCAGAGTCTTTTCCAATGACTAAGCTCTTCCCATGAGGTGGCCAAAGTATTGGAGTTTCAGCCTCAACATCAGTCCTTCCAATGAACACCCAGGACTGGTCTCCTTTAGAATGGATTGGTTGGATCTCCTTGCAGTCCAAGGGACTCTCAAGAGTCTTCACCAACACCACAGTTCAAAAGCATCAATTCTTTGGCACTCAGCCTTCTTCACAGTCCAAATCTCACATCCATACATGACCACTGGAAAAACCATAGCCTTGACTAGATGGACCTTTGTTGGCAAAGCAATATCTCTGCTTTTTAATATGCTAAGTTGGTCATAACTTTCCTTCCAAGGAGTAAGCATCTTTTAATTTCATGGCTGCAATCACCATCTGCAGTGACTTTGGAGCCCAAAAAACTTAAGTCTGACACTGTTTCCACTGTTTCTCCTAAAGTGATGGGACCAGATGCCATGATATTCGTTTTCTGAATGTTGAGCTTTAAGCCAACTTTTTCACTCTCCACTTGCACTTTCACCAAGAGGCTTGTTAGTTCCTCTTCACTTTCTGCCATAAGCGTGGTGTCATCTGCATATCTGAGGTTGTTGATATTTCTTACAGCAATCTTGATTCCAGCTTGTGATTCTTCCAGCCTAGTGTTTCTCATGATGTACTCTGCATATAAGTTAAATAAGCAGGGTGACAATATACAGCCTTGACGTACTCCTTTTCCTATTTGGAACCAGTGTGTTGTTCCATATCCCATTCTAACTGTTGCTTCCTGACCTGCATATAGGTTTCTCAAGAGGCAGATCAGGTGGTCTGGTATTCCCATCCCTTTCAGAATTTTCCGCAGTTTATTGTGATCCACACAGTCAAAGGCTTTGGCATAGTCAATAAAGCAGAAATAGATGCTTTTCTGGAACTCTCTTGCTTTTTCGATGATCCAACGGATGTTGGCAATTTAATCTGTGGTTTCTCTGCCTTTTCTAAATCCAGCTTGAACATCTGGAAGTTCACAGTTCACAGTTCACAGTTGATACTCCAAGCCTGGCTTGGAGTATCAACCTGGCTTGGAGAATTTTGAGCATCACTTTACTAGCGTGTGAGATGAGTGCAACTGTGTGGTAGCTTGGTCATTCTTTGGCATTGCCTTTTTTTGGGGTTGGAATGAAAACTGACCTTTCAGTCCTGTGGCCACTGCTGAGTTTTCCAAATTTGCTGGCACACTGAGTACAGCACTTTCACAGCATCATCTTTCAGGATTTGAAATAGCTTAGCTGGAATTCCATCACCTTCACTAGCTTTGTTCGTAGTGATGCTTTCTAAGGCCCACTTGACTTCACATTCCAGGATGTCTGGCTCTAGGTCAGTGATCATACCATTGTGATTATCTGGGTCGTGAAGATCTTTTTTGTATAGTTCTTCTGTGTATTCTTGCCACCTCTTCTTAATATCTTCTGCTTCTGTTAGGTCCATACCATTTCTGTCCTTTATTGAGCCCATCTTTGCATGAAATGTTCCCTTTGTATCTCTAATTTTCTTGAAGAGATCTCTAGTCTTCCCATTCTGTTGTTTTCTTCTATTTCTTTGCATTGATTACTGAGGAAGGCTTTCTTATCTCTCCTTACTATTCTTTGGAACTCTGCATTCAAATGGGTATATCTTTCCTTTTCTCCTTTGCTTTTTGCTTCTCTTCTTTTCACAGCTATTTGTAAGGCCTCCCCAGACAGCCATTTTACTTTTTTGCATTTCTTTTGCATGGGAATGGTCTTGATCCCTGTCTCCTGTACAATGTCACAAACCTCCATCCATAGTTCATCAGGCACTCTGTCTATCAGATCTAGTCCCTTAAATCTATTTCTCACTTCTACTGTATAATCATAAGAGATTTGATTTAGGTCATACCTGAATGGTCTAGTGGTTTTCCCTACTTTCTTCAATTTAAGTCTGAATTTGGCAATAAGGAGTTCATGATGTGAGCCACAGTCAGTTCCTGGTCTTGTTTTTTCTGACTATATAGAGCTTCTCCATCTTTGGCTGCAAAGAATATAATCAGTCTAATTTCGGTGTTGACCATCTGGTGATGTCCATGTGTAGAGTCTTGTCTTGTGTTGTTGGAAGTGGGTGTTTGCTATGACCAGTGCATTTTCTTGGCAAAACTCTATTAGTCTTTGCCCTGCTTCATTCCATATTCCAAGGCCAAATTTGCCTGTTACTCCAGGTGTTTTTTGACTTCCTACTTTTGCATTCCAGTCCCCTATAATGAAAAGGACATCTTTTTTGGGTGTTAGTTCTAAAAGATCTTTTAGGTCTTCATAGACCCGTTCAACTTCAGCTTCTTCAGCATTACTGGTTGGGACATAGACTTGGATTACTGTGATATTGAATGGTTTGCCTTGGAAACAAACAGAGATCATTCTGTTGTCTTTGAGATTGCATCCAAGTACTGCATTTCAGACTCTTTTTTTGACCATGATGGCTACTCCATCTCTTCTGAGGGATTCCTGCCCGCAGTAGTAGATATAATGGTCATTGGAGTTAAATCCACCCATTCCAGTCCATCTTAGTTCGCTGATTCCTAGAATGTCGACATTCACTCTTGCCATCTCCTGTTTGACCACTTCCAATTTGCCTTGATTCATGGACCTAACATTCTAGGTTCCTATGCAGTATTGCTCTTTACAGCACTGGACTTACTTCCATTACCAGTGATATCCACAGCTGGGTATTGTTTTTGCTTTGGCTCCATCCCTTTATTCTTTCTGGAGTTATTTCTCCACTGATCTCCAGTAGCATATTGGGCACCTACCGAACTGGGGAGTTCCTCTTTCCGTATCCTATCATTTTGTCTTTTCATACTGTTCATGGGGTTCTCAAGGCAAGAATACTGAAGTGGTTTGCCATTCCTTTCTCCAGTGGATGACATCTGTCAGACCTCTCCACCATGACCCATCTGTCTTGGGTGGCCCCACACGGCATGGTTTAGTTTCATTGAGTTAGAGAAGGCTGTGGTCCATGTGATCAGATTGGCTAGTTTTCTGTGATTATGGTTTCTGTGTGTCTGCCCTCTGATGCCCTCTCACAACACTTACCATCTTACTTGGGTTTCTCTTACCTTGGATATGGGGTATCTCTTCATGGCTGCTCCAGCAAAGCGCAGCCACTGCTCCTTACCTTGGACGAGGGGTATCTCCTCACAGTCGCCCCTCCTGACCTTGAACATGGAGTAGCTCCTCTCGGCCCTCCTGTGCCCGTGCAGCCGCCGCTCCTTGGACATGGGGTTGCTCCTCTCGGCCGCCGGCCCCTGACCTCAGACATAATTACTTTGCTTTATTGGACTTCACAGAAATACTTTTTTTTTTTTTTTTACGAAATGAAGGTTTGTATCAGCCCTTCTATAGTGCCATTTTTCCAATAGCATTTGCTTACTTTGTGTTTCTGTATAATATTTTGATTATTATCTCTGTATTTCAGACTTTTCCACTATTATTAGATTTCTTATGTGATCTGTTATCAGTGACCTTTGATGTTACTATTGCAGACAGATTACAACTTACTAAAGGCTCAGATGGTTAGTTTTTTTTTTTAAGTAATAAAGTATTTATAAATAAAAGTATTCACATTTTTAAGACATAATGCTGTTGCACACTTAGGTTACCATATGGTGTATACATTATTTACATATGTACTGGGAAACCAAAAATTCATGCAGCTCACGATGTTGCGATATTTGCTTTGTTGTGGTGGTCTGGAACTGAAGCTGCAGTATCTCTGAGGCCTGTATTTATTTTGTTCACTGATGAGAGCCTGGACATAGTTTTGTTTACTAGTCTGGTGCCAAAGACGTAATGGGTACCCAATGGTTGTTGTGAAAGGCTTGGAGTAATCAATTCATCAATAAAGCTGCCTTAGACCAGTGGTGAACAAAAGTGAAGACAAGAGGATGATTCCAAGACATTCCACCTGAGCTGAGTATTTACTGAGATGGCAGAGATGTGGGAGAGTAAGCAGTGGGTGTGGCAAGACTTTTCTAGGATGTGGACATGTCTCCTTCTCAGCTCCATTATGTTATTCCTTGAAAAGTTACATAGACGTCACAGAAGAGGGGGAAATGTAAAGGAGGTAAGTGAGTGAAAAACCCAGCAGTGTTGATATTTGGAAACTCTATTTGGAATAGAAGTTTTTAAACCTGGGTTTTGGGTCAGGATATACACAAATCCCTTGCCTTATTCTCCCAGAAGTTTGTTTGTGTGTGTGTGTTTCTGGGGGAGAGGGTCCATAGATTTTTATCAGATCCTGGAATCTGCTTGTGATCCCCAAATAATTATGAGTTAGTGATCTGGAAGAAAGGGAACGCATAAGGTTGGCCAAAAATTTCATTTGGGGTTTTCCATAAGGAAAAGAAATGCAAAAAGTCAAAATGGTTGTCTGAGGAGGCCTTACAAATAGCTGAGAAAGGAAGAAAAGCTAAAGGCAAAGGAGAAAAAGAACGAGATACCTATCTGAATGCAGAGTTCCAAAGAATAGCAAGGAGAGATAAGAAAGCCTTCCTCAGTGGTCAACGCAAAGAAATAGAGGAAAACAATAGAGTGGGAAAGACTAGAGAGCTCTTCAAAAAAGTTACAGATACCAAGGGAACATTTCATGCAAAGATGGGCACAATAAAGGATGGAAATGGTATTGACCTAACAGAAGCAGAAGCTATTAAGAAGAGGTGGCAAAAATACACTGCTGCTGCTAAGTCACTTCAGTCGTGTCTGACTCTGTGCAATCCCATAGATGGCAGCCCACCAGGCTCCCCCTTCCCTGGGGTTCTCCAGGCAAGAACACTGGAGTGGGTTGCCATTGCCTTCTCCAATGCAAGAAAGTGAAAAGTGAAAGTGAAGTCACTCAGTTGTGTCTGACTCTTAGCGACCCCATGGACTGCAGCTTACCAGGCTCCTCCATCCATGGGATTTTCCAGGCAAGAGTACTGGAGTAGGGTGCCATTGCCATCTCCGGCAAGAATACACAGACCTATATAAAAAAATCTTCATGACCCAGATAACCATGATGGTGTGATTGCTAACCTAGAGCCAGACATCCTGGAATGTGAAGTCCAGTGGGCCTTAGAAAGCATCACTACAAATAATGTTAGTGGAGGTGATGGAATTCCAGTTGAGCTATTTCAGTTCCTAAAAGATGATGCTGTGAAAGTGCTGCATGCAATATGCTGGCAAACTTGGAAAAGTCAGCAGTGGCCACAGGACTGGAAAAGGTCAGTTTTCATTCCAATCCCAAAGATAGGCAATGCCAAAGGATGTTCAAACTACCACACATTTGCACTCATCTCACACACGAGCAAAGGAATACTCAAAATCTCCAAGCCAGGCTTCAACAGTACAGGAACCGAGAACTTCCAGATGTTCAAGCTGGATTTAGAAAAGGCAGAGGAACCAGATCAAATTGCCAACATCCACTGGATCATCGAAAAAGCAAGAGGGTTCCAGAAAAACATCTACTTCTACTTTATTGACTGCCAAGGTCTTTGTGTGGATCACAACAAACCATGGAAAATTCTTCAAGCGATGGGAATACCAGACCACCTGACCTGCCTCCTGTGAAATCTGTATGCAGGTCTAGAAGCAACAGTTAGAGCTGGACATGAAACAACAGACTGGTTCCAAATCAGGAAAGGAGTACGTCAAGGCAGCATATTGTCACCCTGCTTATTTAACTTATATGCAGAGTACATCATGTGAAATGCTGGGCTGGATGAAGCACAAGTTGGAATCAAGATTGCTGGGAGAAATAACAATAACCTCAGATATGCAGATGACACCACCCTTATGGCAGAAAGTGAAGAAGAACTAGAGAGCTTTGTGATGAAAGTGAAAGAGGAGAGTGAAAAGGTTAGCTTAAAACTCAACATTCAGAAAACTAAGATCATGGCTTCTGGTCCAATTGCTTCATGGCAAATAGATGGGGAAACAATGAAAACAGTGAGACATTTTATTTTCTTGGACTCCAAAATCGCTACAGACGGAAACTGTAGCCATGAAATTAAAAGACACTTGCTCCTTGGAAGAAAAGCTATGACCAACCTAGACAGCATATTAAAAAGCAGAGATATTACTTTGCTGACAAAGGTCCGTGTAGTCAAAGCTATGGTTTTTCCAATGGTCATGTATAGATGTGAGAGTTGGACTAAAAAGAAAACAGAGCACTGAAGAATTGATGCTTTTGAACTGTGGTGCTGGAGAGATTCTTGATGGTCCTTGAACTGCAAGGAGATCAAACCAGTCCATCCTAAAGGAAATCAATCCTGCATATTCATTGGAAGGACAGATGCTGAAGCTGAAACTCCAATACTTTGGCCACTTAATGCGAAGAGTTCACTCATTGGACCCTGATGCTGGGAAAGATTAATGGCAGGAGAAGAAGGGGATGGCAGAGGATGAGGTGGTTGGATGGCATCACCGACTCAATGGACATGAGTTTGAGCAAGCTCTGGGAGTTGGTGATGGACAGGGAAGACTGGTGTGCTGCAGTCCGTGGGGTGCAAAGAGTCGAACATGCCTCAGCAACTGAACTGAACTATAAGAACTTATGCCCCTGAACGAACTTTTTGCCTATCCCAATGTTAGGCACATTCTCTCATGGAAGATTGTAGCCTAAGAATGGGTGGCAGGAAGACCCCCTGCTCCCTTCACTCCCTACCCCACATAGACAAGTGTTCAAATCCCAGTTCTGTTACTTGGCAAATTAACTCTGAGGAGTCTTCCTCCTTACTATTAAAAGGCAGAAACTATCTTTTTAACATATGTTATAGGGATTAAAAATTGTGCATGTTTATACAGCATCCAATAAGGATCCTCACTAGATGGCAGCTAATTATACTAATAATTTAATCAGTGATGTTAAACAATGCCAGCTAATCGTAAATTATGCCCATATGGACCATTTTGTTCTCATACCAATGGTTTGTGTCTTACATTACTTTTAAACCTCAGCATTACTTTTCTAAGAATTCTCAAGGGATATATCTAATATTTTAAAAGGATATAAAGGCAGACAGATTGCCTTGAGAAGTAAAACACATATCAGATTTCAGAAATAAAAAATAAGGGCAACAGATACTTCATTTGCAAACAGGAGTGTTGAAACAGATAAAATCGACTTACCTCTGTTGGTTTATATGAATTGACTGATAAACTTAAGTTGCAGGCATCCGGTATTTATTTGTTACATTAATCCTAAACTGAAAGATAATTAGCAAATTTGTTAACTAGGCTTATGTTTACTCTTCTTTGCCAACAATTATGATCATTTGTTGGCAACTGAAGGTTGAACTGAGTTCTACTGACTTAATTACAGCTGTCAGGAGGAAGTAATGTATTTGAATTTCACAAACCTGTGAATTTACCAGGTTTCGTATTATATTTAACAGAGGCTCAGTTCAGTTCAGTTGCTCAGTTGTGTCTTTGCGACCCATGGACTGCAGCACACCAGGCCTCCCTGTCCATCACCAACTCCTGGAGTTTATACAAACTCATGTCCATTGAGTTGGTGATACCATCCAACCATCTCATTCTCTGTCGTCCTCTTCTCCTCCTGCCCTCAATCTTTCCCAGCATCAGGGTCTTTTCCAATGAAAAGCTCTTTGCATCAGGTGGCCAAAGTATTGGAGTTTCAGCTTTAGCATCAGTCCTTCCAATGAATATTCAGGATTGATTTCCTTTAGGATGGACTGATTGGATCTCCTTGCAGTCCAAGGGACTCTCAAGAGTCTTCTCCATCACCACAGTTCAAAAGCACCAAGTCTTTGGTGCTTAGCTTTCTTTATAGTCCAACTCTCACATCCATACATGACTACTGGGAAAACAATAGTTTTGACTAGACGGACCTTTGTTGGCAAAGTAATGTCTCTGCTTTTTAATATGCTGTGTAGGTTGGTCATAACTTTTTGTCTTTTATTTTCATGGCTGCATTCACCATCTGCAGTGATTTTGGAGCCCCCAAAATAAAATCTGTCACTGTTTCTACTATTTCCCCATCTATTTGCCATTAAGTGATGGGACCAGATGCCATGGTCTTAGTTTTCTGAATGTTGAATTTTAAGCCAACTTTTTCTCTCTACTCTTTTACTTTCATCAGAGGCTCTTTAGTTCTTCTTTGCTTTATGCAGGTGGTGTCATCTGCATATCTGAGGTTATTGATATTTCTCCCAGCAATCTTGATTCCAGCTTGTGCTTCTTCCAGCCCAGCATTTCTCATGATGTACTCTGCAAAAAAGTTAAATAAGCAGAGTGACAGTATACAGCCTTGATGTACTCCTTTCCCTATTTGGAACCAGTCTGTTGTTCCATGTCCAGTTCTAACTGTTGCTTCCTGACCTGCATACAGATTTCTCAAGAGGCAGGTCAGGTGGTCTGGTATTCCCATTTCTTGAAGAATTTTCCACAGTTTGTTGTTGTATAGTCAATAAAGCAGAAGCAGATGTTTTTCTGAAACTCTCTTGCTTTTTCGATGATCCGAGAGGCTCAGTCTCTCTCAGAAGGTACTGTAATGATAAGACTTATCAAGTTATTGATCATCTTTCTAAAACAAGGCCATCGAATAAAGCCTAATTAATGTGGTGCTAATACTAATTTTGTAATATGCTCCAATTTTTAAATATATCTATGACAGTACTTAATTTACACATATGTGTGAATGTTTTAGCATTTATGAGAGAGTTCAAAATCTTTGAATTTGTATTGTGTTTTGAAAATCCCATATGGTTTCTTTCAACTCTAATAATAATTTGGAATCTACCATGCAAAACTAATGACACTGGGCATTGAGAGCCTAAAAGATTAAAAAAAAAAAAACCTAGAGAGTCTGTGCAACCAGATGCTATATTGTGTGATCATCTCCACAGTCTTATCTGAGATGAGGAAATGAGGCTCAGAGCGGCTAAGTGCTGGTCCTAAGGCTGCATGGGTTCTGAGACATGGAGGTGGGGTCAGGCCGGGCTGTCTAGTAGCGAGCCCCGTGCGTGGCGTCCCGTGTCACAGCTGCCTTGTCCATGGCAATGCCCTGGAGATGCTCAGCTCTAATCACCAGGCTGTGTGGAAAGGTCACGCCAGTTTCTTCCATGAAGGTTTAAATTCAAGCAATTCTGAAACAGCTATGTTGCTGAGCAGTTACGGGTTTAAGCCACTCTCCTAGAGTAAGTGAAGTGAGTTTTTCTGGACACAGTAATATGAAACCTCCATCTGGCTACCTGACACAGTGAGCACTGATTGAGAATAAAATCAGTGGTGGTGGTGGTGTGGTAACTTGGAAAATTGTCTTTTCTGTCATTTCTTCTGGGTTTGGGTGCACATATACATTTGACCATTATGTATCCTGTGGGTAGAAAACAATATGTATATATTGTACATGAACTTGTGTATATATGCATATATATATGCATATGGAATCAATGGATTTTAGAGCTGGAGGTACTTCATAGGTCATGGATAGTATAATAGTTAAAAGCAGGAGATTCCCAACAGATTTTTAGATTTTTTTTAAAAAATATAAATTTATTTATTTTAATTGGAGGTTAATTACTTTACAATATCGTATTGGTTTTGCCATACATCAACATGAATCTGCCACAGGTATACTTCAAAGTATCACTGAGTCTTGCTTTTTTTTCTTTTTCTTTGATTGAAGTGTTTTGTCCATTAGAATTTAGTGTAATTATTGATGTATTTGGAATTATAATATGGTTGTAATTATTGATATAGTATAATTATTGATATAGTGCAGTCTACCATTTTTCTATTTTTATTATTTGCTTTCTATTTATACTCTCTTCTTTGCACTCCATTTCTCCTCTAATACTTTCTTTTGGTTAATGAAATACTTGTTTTTTAGAATCTCATTTTAATTTACTTATTGGCTTTTTAATTATACCTCCTGTTGCTCCCAGGATTATATTATGCATACATAACTATTCACAATGTACTTAGAGTTAATGTTGTACCACTGCACATAACATGTAAGAACCTTGGAACTACTGTATATATCCATTTACTCTTTCTCTCTGTTCTTTTTTGCTGTAATTGTCAGGCTTGTTTTTTTTTTTTCTCTTTGTTTGTCAGATTGAATTTCTGTTGACCTATATTTAAGTTCCTTAACACTTTCTTTGTCATCTCCAATCTGCTGTTAGGCCAATCCATTGAATTTTTATTTCTGATTGTATACTTTTTAGTTCTAGAACATGTGGCTCAGTTCAGTTCAGTTCAGTTGCTCAGTCTTGTCTGACTCTTTGCGACCCCATGGACTGCAGCATGCCAGGCCTCCCTGTCCATCACCAACTCCCAGAGTTTACTCAAACTCTTGTCCATTGAGTTGGTGATACCATCCAACCATCTCATCCTGTGTTGTCTCCTTCTCCTCCTGCTTTCAATCTTTGCCAGCATCAGGGTCTTTTCCAGTGAGCCAGCTCTTCGCATCAGGTAGCCAAAGTATTGGAGTTTCAGCTTCAGCATCAGTCCTTCCAATGAATATTCAGGATTGATTTCCTTTAGGATGGACTGGTTGGATCTCCTTGCAGTCCAAGGGACTCTCAAGAGTCTTCTCCAACACCACAGTTTAAAAGTATCAATTCTTTGGCAGTCAGCTTTCTTTATGGTCCAACTCTCACATCCATACATGACTGCTAGAAAAACCATAGCTTTGACTAGATGAATCTTTGTTGGCATGTGGCTATTTAAATCTAATCTCATTAAAATTAAATACAGTTTAAAATTTAGTTCTTCAGTTGCGGTAGGCACATTTTAAGCACTCAGTGGCCGTATGTAGCTAATGACACTGTTTTGGGCAGCAAAGATATAAAATTTCTATCATTTCAGAAAGTTGTGTTGGACAATGCTATTATAGAATCTCCATTTGATTCTTTTTTACAGCTTGAATTTCTGTGATGTTAATTCTTATTTTTCATTCTCCTTGAGCATATTTTTATGTCCTTGAGCATAGTTAAAATAGATGCTTTAAAATCCCTGTGAGATAATTTTAACATCTGGATCATTATGGGGGTAATCTCTGTTGATTTTCTTTTTTCTCAAGTATGGCTTCCTTGGTGGCTCAGCTAGTAAAGAATCGCCTGCAATACGGAAGACCTGTGTTTGATCCCTGAGTTGGGAAAATTCCCCTAGAGAAGGGAATGGCTACCCACTCCAGTATTCTGGCCTGGAGAATTCCATGGACTGTATAGTCCATGGGGTTGCAAGGAGTCAGACATGACTAAGCAACTTTCACTTTCATGGCTCATATTAATAATTTTATATTGTATTCTGGACATGATATATTATAGATAACCTGAATTCTTATGTTCCTTCAAAGAATATTTGTATTTTATTTTAAGAAATTTCTAGTAGGCAGTTAACTTGGATGAATTCAAACTGCAAACTCTGTCTTCCCTGTGGTGGGCTAGCCTGGAATCTCAGTTTAGTTCTTTGATCCGTAATTGGCAACTTGAAGTCTACCCAGTACACATGGAGTTCTGGGACCAGGTAGAGATTTGGGGCTCTCCCTCTCTGGGTGGGGTTCCTTGGTGTCTCAGAGGGTAAAGAACCTGCCTGCAATGCAGGAGACCTGGGTTTGATCCCTGGGTCAGGAAGGTTCCCTGGAGGAGGGCGTGGTAACCCACTCTAGCGTTCTTGCCTGGAGAATTCCATGGACAGAGGAGCCTGGAGGGCTACAGTCCACGGGGTCACAAAGAGTCGGACACAAGTGAGTGACTAACACACACACACACTCTATGGGTACTTTCTGGTTTCTTTTCTCACTTTTAGCTGAGGCGGTTGCCATAAATTCTGTCCTTTGGGGCTTTCAGTCAGTAAGACTGTGGCTTTTTCATCTGCGTCTCAGTTATTCTGTGTGACTGAAAGCTTCTGAAACAGGAAGATTACCCGGTTCTAGTCCATTCCTCCATCCGCGGATGCCAGCTTTGGGTCATCGTCTGGTATCTTCACATGGTTGCTTCCTGTATTTTGCCTAGAGTTTCTAGTTATCTGTGGGGAAGCTGGTCTGATGGGAGCTACTCAGTCACTGCTGAAGAGGGACCTTGTTTTAGATCCTGACTCAGCCACTTACCATATGACCTTGTTACTACATTTTGTATCTCTGTTCTCCTGTTTGTAAAATAGGAATACCAATACCAACTTTGTAAGATGAAATACGTGCAGTAAGGGTACTTAGAGTTATTTCTGGCATAGACACATTGCTGTGTGTTAGCTGCTGTTAATATTATGAGTCCGGCCTTCTCATTTAGCACTGGTGGGAGTCATAGAGCTGGTTGGTGACAGAGCCAGCCCTGGAACCCTAATCTCTAACTGGGCTGCACATAGACTCCATGTATATACACAAGAAATGTAGCAGTCTTAGTGATCCATTTGCCCATCAATAACATTTTTAATTAGTCAATGTGCTATCACTCTTTATACATTATTTTGTTTTCATAGGAATGATTTTTTTGAGAGGTGGGTGAGAGGGCAGTCTGCCAGACCCTACTAAAATGTTTATTTCCATTTTGTCCTCTTTATTCACCGGCATCACTGGAAAGCTTTTGGGGAGGAGTTATTTTGGTATGTGGGCCCTTATTACCTTTGACCATGTTGCTCTCTTTTCTTCTCTAGTTTAATGAGACTGTTCAGTTCCACACTCTTTACTTTGTGCATGAACTAGCCTTTGCAGGCCCATGTCATGCTTATGCTGGCCTTCACTGAATGGCCTTCGTGTTGCTGAATTGTTTTAGGGAAGGAGAAACCTAGTCTTGCTTGGAAATCAAGCCAGGTCTTTGCACATCTGCAAAGGTGTGGGTGGGAGGCCTCTCCAGCCCTCAACTTGAAACATTATTTTACCCTGGTGTGCAGTCTGCCCCAATGCAGGTCAATATAATCATTTTGTGTTTTGAAGTTTCTGCCCCAGAGAAACATTGCTTTTCTCCTGACTATTGCAATGTGAGTCCACATTGTCCTCAGAAAGCGTATTTTTTTCACATGGGTTTGAAATAAAACAAGAGCTCCAAGAGAGTTGGGGGATATGGCATGCCTTTCCCTTTGTCGTTCAACAGAACTCATTGGAAAGATGGAGTCTGCCCTCACTCTCTCTGCGAGTGTGATCGAATTGCGGAAACTCAGGCACTTTGCTGAGGCTCATTCTCACAGCTGAGCCTCCAGCGGGCTGCCAGCCATGATGGGCAGAGGTGCACAGGTGAATCTCTTGAGTGTCTTCACCGAGTTCCTGGTCAGGTGCTGGGACAGGCTTGTAGCTGGGTGAGGGCACTGCAGAGGTTTAATGAAACTGAACGTGTTAGTCACTCAGTCGTGTCTGACTCTCTGTGAACCCATGGACTGTTGCCCACCAGGTTCCTCTGTCCATGGGATTCTCCAGGCAAGAATACTGGCGTGGGTTGCCATTTTCTTCTCCAGGGGATCTTTCCCACCCAGGGATTCAACCTGAGTTTGCCACATCACAGGCAGATTCTTTACTGTTTGAGCCACCAGCGGGTGTATAACGGGGAGCCTGTGGGAATTGTATGCTGGGCTCCCTTGTGCCCACTTGTCCACATGAGGGAGGCAGCCCCATGCCCAGTGACAGAATGCCAGCCATGCACACCCCTGTGTCCTGCCTTAGCCTCACACTCATAGGCTATTGCTGGAGCTGGGACTGATGTTGAGCAGAGCGAACCTGCAGGCCCCACACTGATCACAGGAGCAGATATTTGGCCCTGTGGGCACCTTGTCATAATACAGATGCTTCCGTGGGAACTTGGGAGAAAGAGCTGAATGGGGGTGCACCTTGGTGTTGTGGTTAATTTTTCCTTTCTCCCAGTTTCTGTCTCATGCCTTTTCCTCACCTTCCTCTCTTCCTCTCCTCCAGTCTCTATCCCAGAGCCAGAAGGAATGAAACCATGCAATTTCCAGGTCTCCATGATTGATGGAAACATTTTTCCATTAAAGTTCCTTGTTAGACTTGCTCAGTAGAGGTGGTGGCTGTGGCAGCTTTGGCCTGTCCTCACCTTTGAGAATTGCCCAGTCAAGGCCTCTTGGGGAGAAGGATTTACAATTGAGACAATGCTGCTTTCACAGTTTTTAATTACACTTGACTCCTTCCAAAGCCTCCCGCTGGCAGTAGCTACCTTGTTGAAGAGAGCCTGGATTTGGACTGAGAGCCATGTGGGAGGCCCTCCCTGGCTGGGCTGTGCGTCCAGACCATGAATGGCCCCTACCATCCAGTCGAGCTTCTCTCCCTGGTGGTAGAGAGCTTTGGTTGTCCATGGCGGGGTGAGGCCTAAGTGTGCTTCAGAACAGCCAAGGAAGGCTGCACTTGAGTCCCACGTCCTTTCTTTGCTTTGACTGCACCACTCAGCCTGTGGGATCTCAGTTCCCTGACCAGGGATTAACCCATGCCCCGTGCAGTGGAAGTGCACAGTCTGAATCCCTGGACCACCAGGGAAGTCCCCCCATGTCTTTTTGGAGTTCAGTGCTGGGCCTTGAGATTCAGCAGTACTGTGGTTGCCCTACAGACCCAGAGGGCTGGTGTGACAGTCCACGGCTGTCTCTCTGAAATCAGGTTTGTCTCTGTTGAGGTCCGGAAGACCTAGGTCTTTTTCAGGGTGTCTGTATCTGCTGCCACAGCCTCTTGAACGTGGCTGGGGCCTGTAGTTGGTTTGGATCATGTGCAAAGGTTGAATTAGCCCAGGGTTTAGGATGCACTGGGGTGCAACCTCTTCGGGATGCTGCTTTTTTCCTCCCCTTAGTCCGTGGGTGGCCCTTTCCCATGCTCCTCTCTCTCACCCACCTTCTCCCAGCCAGGCATCCGCTCTCCTAGTTGCTGTTGGCATCCCTCAGAAAGTGACTTTTGAATCCCAAACCTAAGAGTTCATCTCTACTCTAGTTTCTGGACTCATGGTATCAATGTCCTAACAAGGAGATTGGAGCCAAGTTGTTGAACCAGTGGGTTCAATGGGGTTTCTCTGTCTCAGCCCTGCAGATGTTTTGGGCTGGAGAATTCTTTGTTGAGGGGCGCTGCTCTGTGTGCTGTAGGGCATTCAGCAGCTTCTCTGACCTCTCTGCACTAAATGCCAGTCTCATTTGTGGCAATCAGGAATCTCTCTAAGCATTGCTGTGTCTCCCCTGGGGGGAACAATCTCCAAAGAGACCCACTGGGGTGTAATGATACTAGTCACTGAGAGAGGGACCACATGGAACTGAGCAGATTTGGGGAAACAGATGAGTTAGGTTTAAGGGATATGATACTAAGGATGTTGGTGGCAGACAGGATGAGGAAGAGGTGCGGAAGAAAGATCTAAAGGCGAGGGGTCCAGGCTGGGTGCTCCTCTTACCCAGTCAGCCTAGGCATGTGACTTAGTTGAGCCTCAGTCTCTTTATCCATAAAATGAGGAGTTGGCCTAGACGAATGCTAAAGCTCTGCTGCCCTGTGAGCCTTTCTCCACTTGTTTCATTCCATTGACCAATTTGAATAGGTTGCCTTCTTCGTGGATGGAGGGATTCCTTCAGAGGGAAAGAGAACAGATGAGGGAGGAACATGCTTGCTGGGAGGCTGGAAGGTGCTATGGTTCATACTGCCCTTATTTGCAGGTAATCCTAGCTGATCCTCAAAGAACCCACCGCACATTGCCTAAAGGGTGCAGATGAATACTGAGCCTTAGAAGCCATCATATGGAAATTGGACTCATGACAGCTCACGCATGTCCAAAACCCAAATATCTTCCCTCCCATCTCATTTGCTGGCTTCCCTTTCTCCCTGTCTGCAGCTCCTTTAATCATCATTTCCATCCCAGCTCCTTCAGCCTATTGGAAAGATCTGGGAGGCCGGTGATGGATTTGACTGAACAGTGTGTAATATAAAAGGGCAGAGCTGAGCCTGGAGGGACTGGGGGCTGCCTGAGCTCCAATATTGCTTCTTCCAACAGGGCAGTGCTGGGGAGCCCCTCTGGGATTGCTCACACAATATTACTGCCACCGGTGAGGGTGGAGAGAGGAAGGGGAGGCAGGCAGCATGGGGGAGGGGCTTAGGAGAGCTGCCGCTATGGCCTGGAATAACAACAACAATGGTAATCTCAATATTTGAATAATAGTAAGAAATAGTAATCATTGTGTTTTCCAGGTTTATTAACTTTGGGAAGTCTGGTTTATTAATTCTCCTGGCTTATTAACTCAGAGCCGCCTTTGCTGGTTGCCGCAGATGCCCGAGGCTTGTGGGTGTGTTTGAGTTCATCCGTTTCAGGCAATCCAAGAGAAAGAAGGGCGCAGGAGAGCGGGGAGGAGGCGGGAGCAGTGATATTTGAAGTAATTAGAGAGACTTTATTGAAATCAAATGCACAGGCAAGAAATGGTAATTAACTGAAGGAAGAGGATGCTCTGTTCTCTTTCGTCCAAGGACTGTGGGGCTGTCAGAGATAATCCTCATCTTGGGGGCACTGCATAGACAGTGAAAAAGCAGCACTGGAAAGAATACTTCAAAAAGCAGAGATCTAAAATGAACAATGAAGAAAGGAAGCATCCCTTTCCTCCTCTAGTTACCATTGGTACAACATGTCAAGAAGTAAAGTAAATAAGATAGACTTCATCTTTTAATTTAAACCTTCCTTAATCGGAAATTCAAGCTCTGTCCCTGATGTTATTCACCAGTATAAATAATCCAAGACTCACTAAATAAGGGAGGAAACTGATTACACAGATCTGGGGAGGTCAGATAGAAAACTTGATCAGAATTGCAGTGAGAAGCGGGATCTTGTGCGGGGTGGAATTTTAGTATTTGAATTTAGTATTTGAAGCTGAGGTCATGCTATTGGCACTAGGAATCCAGAAGGTTGCATTTCCTTGGGATCCCTTTGGGTCTGTACAGGTGCCTTTGGAAGGTTTTGGAGATGAAGGGGGTGGCCATGGGGGCTAAGGAGTGGGATGGGCTCCTTGGAGAAATGTTCAGTCCAGTGTGAGGAAGACCTTCTAACACTGCTTTTGAACTTAGAGTCAGCCCTTTATTATTATGGTGGCACAGAGTGTGTTAAATCTTATGTTGAATATATATTTATTTTCTATCATCTTTCAGTACAAGAAGGAAAACTGACTTAACTAGATGACTTTGATCAAAAGAGCACTGAATTTGGAGACAGAAAAACAGAGTTCAAGATACCCTTTGAACCTCAGTTTTCCTGGTGGCTCAGATGGTAAAGCGTCTGCCTGCAATGCAGGAGACCTGGGTTCGATTCCTGGGTCGGGAAGATCCCCTGGAGAAGGAAATGGCAATCCACTCTAGCACTCTTGCCTGGAAAAATCCCATGGATGGAGGAGCCTGATAGGCTACAGTCCAATGGGTTGCAAAGAGTCGGAGACGACTGAGCGACTTCACTTTCTTCATGTGTAGAAATGGGCAAATTATATCTCTGGCAAGGTTGGTATAAGAATTGCAAGAGATAATGAAATCTGAGTAACACTTGGTAGGCTGGAAAGAGCTATATACCTTTAAGTTAGAAACGATTATTATTATTACTAGGTATTGTTGTTTTATGAATACCAGCCTCCATGGTTCCAGTTGCAAATACTCTTTTTCTCCCAGCATCTCCGGTGGTTTGGCTTTATGTTAGCCCTTCTGGAGCTGGACGGTAAAGAGCTGCTCTGTCAACATTGACACAGGATTGCTCTGTGTCTGGATGTATTCAATCAGTAGTTTCGTTTGCAGCTTCTTTTATTAGTGCTTTGAGACTCATGGCCAGAATGCACTGAGGATGCACAAAGGCTCTCCTGTGTTACTGGGATTGACTTCTAATTAGGAGAGTATCTAAGCTGAGAGCTAGACCCCTCATCAGCATAGAACCATTCTTGGGTTGGTGGAAGGAGGCTTAAGCTAGAGCCCTGGGTTGCGCTGTGTGGTCCAGGCTCCCATCAAGCGCAGACACTCACTCTCAGGTGGGCCTTCATCTTCCCACCCTGACTAGTCCATACTCATCCCTCTTATCTTTGCAGGTGGTCTGTCTGAGAAGGAATCATCCCACTTATGCAACATTTATTCCTCCACATCTACTGAATGCCTGCTATGTGCCACGCCTGGGCCTTATTTTAACAAACCGTCCTTCTCACTGATCGGTGTCTGAGTTAGGCTGTTGATGTGGCTGTACTATAGACTAGGAAATGAGGTGGGTGAATTTGGCTCTATCTTTGAAAGAGAGATGATAACAAGATAACTACTCGTATTTAGTGGGCACTTTTCCATTCAGCAAATGTTTGCTGTACTGTTGTTGGGCCTATGGGAGGGAATAAAAGAAGCAAGATCCTTACATTTTGGTGTTTTATGATCCAGTGAAGGAGTTGAAAGCACAGAGGAGAAAGTATTGAAACAGTGAAATCAACAAGTGCGAAAGTCATGGAGTGTAAATTGAACGTGCAAGGACTTACCGTGAAGGAGCCGAGGAGTCCCTGTGTGTACACGTTCAGTCGCTCTGTTGTGTCTGACTCTTTGCACCCCCCTGGACTGCAGCCCACCAGGCTCCTCTGTCCGTGGAATTTTGCTAGCAAGAATACTGGAGTGGGTTGCCATTTCCTACTCCAGGAGATTTTCTTTACCCCGGGGTTGAACCTGCCTCTCCTGCATCTCCTGTATTGACAGGCAGATTCTTTACCACTGTACCACCTGGGAAGCCCTTCAGGAGCCATTAAAATGAGCTTAAAAATAAGTCAGGGAGGGTTCTCTGGAGTAGGCAAGTTTTGATTCAGGTCTTTAGGAAGGCAGTTGGCAGAGACCAGTGCTTCCCAGATGTGCGGCCAGTGGTGGGTTTCTCTGGCTCATAGGTACACATTTTGTGTTGCGACAGTACTGTCTTTACTTTTAACATGTATAGAAAAAGCATCAGTCCAATGATGTCATTGTAGTTATATAAAGTTTAGATCTTAAAATAAATCTAGGGATTTCTCTGGTTCTTCAGTGGTGAACACTTCACCTTCCAATGCAGGGGGTGTGAGTTTGATCCCTGGCCAGGGAGCTGAGATCCCACACGCCTCATGGCCAAAAAGCAAAACATAAACAGAAGCAATATTGTAATGAATTCAATACAGACGTTAAGTAAAATAAGTGAATTGATTACAAACAAAAGGTTGTAGTAGTAGTACAGGTAGTGAGATGCCTGCATAAACCATGTCTGTGACATGAAAACTCCTGGAGTTTGTGAAGTACTGGTAAAGATGATATTGTCACCTTAAACATAGGTTTGGTGCTTTATAGGTCACATTTTCATGTATTTTGGGTAATGTATCATCATAACTACCCTAATAGTCCTGTCCTCTGACTGGGCAGGTAAATTACCCTGGCATAAACTAGAATTTTAATATGTATGCTTATTAATTGAATTTTAACTACACATTTTGCGTGTAAGGACATGATGCTTGGAGAAGTTGATTTACCCAAGGTGAGACATCTAGTAAGTAGTGGACTGGGATCAGATCCTGGGTATTTTGGTTCTGAAACAACGATTTCATGGTAGAGGTTTAAGGGAGGTGATTCTAGGTAATAGGGATGGCATTTGAAGAAATGGTGTTAAAATTAGCAAATTGTGGTCTTATTTAGTGAGTACAGCAAGAAATTGTTGTAATAATTAGGACATGATTACACTTGAACTGAAAAATCAGGAAGGATGCCACCCCTCTGGCCTCATCCCTGGACACACCCCTGCCCTCACCCCATATAAGGAACAAGCTCTCCCCATCTTGGGAGTAAGAAAGCAAGGGAAGGTGTTGTTCTTGCTCCCTGCTGCTGCTGCAGGAGCCCCAGTAAAGCCTTGCCTGAAAATAAAAAAGATGGGAATAAGTGGAGAAGAGTTTTCAAAGACCATGTTGAGGAAACAGGGTAGGCTACTAATTATCATCATCATTATTATTGTTGTGGTAAAAGTCACATATCATGAAGTTTACCATTTTAAAGTATACATTTCAGTAGCTTTTAGTACATTCACAACATCTAATTCCAGAACATTTCCATCATCCCCCAAGGAAACCCTATACCTGTGAAGCAGATCTTGTCTTTCTTTCATTCCCTAGCCCTTGCCAAGTGCTGCTCTTCTTTCCATTTCTGAGGATTTGCCTATCTGTATGTTTAACGTGGGGATGTCCCTGGTGGCTCAGACAGTAAAGCGTCTTCCTCCAATGCAGTCGACCCAGGTTCAATCCCTGGGTCGGGAAGATCTCCTGGAGAAGGAAATGGCAACCCACTTGAGTATTCTTACCTGGAAAATCCCATGGATGGAGGAGCCTGGTAGGCTACAGTCCACGGGGTCGCAAAGAGTTGGACACAACTGAGCGACTCCACTCACTCACTCATGTTTAATGTGAATTGAATCATACAATATGGCTTCGTTCACTTAGCATATTTTTAAAGGTTGTCCATGCCATGGTATGTGTCAGTACATTATTTCTTTTTATGGATGAATAGTATTTCATTGTGTGACTTACCACAGTTTGTTTATCATTCATTCATCAGCTGATAGACATTTGGGTTGTTTCAATCTTTTGGCTGGTATGAAAAATACTGTTATGAACATGCAGGTATAAGTCTTGTTTCACTACCTCACCTGTTTTCAGTTCTCTTGGATATATGCCAGGGGTGAAATTGTTGGGTCATATGGTATTTCTATATTTAACTTTTCGAGGAATTGTCAAACTGGTTTCTATAAGCAGCTACACTGTTTTATGTTCCCACCAGCAGTGTATACCAGTTCCAACTTTTCCACATTCTCACCAACACTTGTTATTTTCCTTCTTTAAAAAAAAGTATAGTCATCCTAGTGGCTGTGAAGTGGTATCTTGTGATTTTGATTTGTATTTTCCTGATGGCAATATTTTTATGCACAGTTGACCCTTGAACAATGCGGGCTTGAACTGCACAGGTCCACTTTATACGTGAACAATTTTCAGTAGAACATGTGGTGTAGTTGCTAAGTCATGTCTGACTCTTTTGTGACCCCATTGACTATAGCTTGCCAGGCTTCTCTCTCCATGGGATTTCCCAGTCAAGACTACTGCAGTGGGTTGCCATTTCCTTCTCCAGGGGATTTTCCCAGCCCAGCAATTGAACCCATGTCTCCTGTATTGGCAGGTGGATTCTTTACCACTGAGCCACCAGAGAAGTGCTCAATAGCAGATACTATAATACTAAATGACCCTCTGTTTCTTAAGTCTGAGGGTGTAGACAATAGATAGCTCAGATGGTAAAGAATCTGCCTGCAGTGTGGGAGACCTGGGTTTGATCCCTAGGTCAGGAAGATCCCCTGGAGGAGGAAATGGCAACCCGCTCCATCTTGTCTGGAGAATTCCATGGACAGAGGACCCTGGTGGGCTACAGTCCATGGGGTCACAAAGAATAGGACGTGACTGACTGACATACACATGCAGATAATGGATCTGGAACAGCTGGGGGGAGGGCCAACTATAAGTGGATTTTTGACTGTTTAGAGCTTAGGTCCTCCGAATCCCAATTGCCGAACAATCCAAATTGTTCAAGGGGCAATGTACTTATTAGCCATTTCTGTTTTCTTTGAAGAAATGCCTATTCAAGATGTTTTTAAATTACGTTTTTTTAATTGAATTTTTAAGCAGCTTTATATATTGTGGAGCCTAGACCCTTATAAGTGATAAGGCTTGTAAATGTTTTCTTGTATTCTGTGGGTCGTCTTTCCATGTTCTTGAACATGTCTTTTGGTGCGTAGAAGTTTTTAACTTGATTAACTCCAACTCCTTTTTTTTCTTTGTTTGCTGTGCTATTGGTGTCATATTCAAGAATCCATTGCCAAATCCAAGTCCACTAAGATTTACTCCTATGTTTTCTTGCAAAACCTTTATAGTTTTAGCTCTTTTGATTAGGTCTTTGGGTCCGTTTTGAGTGAACTTTTGTATGTATGATGTGAAGTGAGGCACGATAAGTTCTTGACCACAAAAAGTTACTCAGTGGTAACATAGGGAAGATTATTCTGGTGATTATTTTTCTAATGAAATGGAAGAACTGGTAGAAAAACAAGGAAGCTGTTGTAGAGGACAGAGGAATCAAAACATATGGTTTATTTTTAACCTAGCAGTTTTATTGAGATACAATTTGCTTACCATAAGATATACTTTTTAAAGTATACAATTCAGTGGTTCTTAGTGTATTCATGGTGTTGGGCAATTATCACCCCCATTTTCATTTTGGAACACTTGCATCATCCTCGAAATTAAACCCTGTACCCATTAGTAATTCTAACTATCCACAACCCCCCAGACCATGGAAAGCACTAATCTCCTTTCTGATCCTGTGAGTTTGCCTGTTGCAGGCAAATTTTTCAAATTTTGTGTTTGGCTTCTTTCACTGTTTTCAAGGTTTATCCAAGTAGTAGCAAGTATCAGTACTTCCTTCCTTTGTATGATGAATAATATTCACTTGTATGGATTGACCACATTTTGTTTAGTTCAGTTGATGGACATTTGAGTTATTCCCACTTTTTGGCTATTATGAATAATGTTGCTATACCCATTCATGTAAAAGTTCTAGGGTGGATGTAATGTTTAGCTTCTATGTAATACTTATATTACATACTCAGTAGTATTTTTGTTATCGCTCTCTACCTTCATTTTTCCTTATGGTACCTTTGACTGATCTCATGGGATGATTAATCAGGTTCTCCAGTGAGAGTTCCTGCTGCTTCATGCACTTGCCACCATTTGGTGTTTTCAGTATTTGCATTCTGGCCATCCTAATAAATATGTCGTGGTGTTGTTTTTCATTGACCATTGTTTTATTAACGAATATTTGATGATTGATAGCGCTACATTGGAGAAGGCAATGGCACCCCACTCCAGTACTCTTGCCTGGAAAAATCCCATGGACGGAGGAGACTGGTAGGCTGCAGTCCATGGGGTCGCTAAGAGTCGGACACGACTGAAGTGACTTAGCAGCAGCAGCAGCAGTGCTATATTGCATTTTTAGATTACATATATATTTGAAGAATTTTTCAAATGTTTAATGGCCATTTGTATTTTTCTTCTTTTCTTATTCCTTCTTTTATAACATACTTCTCAGTCTCTTTCATGTGATAAATTAACCCATTATCATATTTAATGGGTATGTTTGCCCCAGTTTGTAATTTGATTTGCAAGTTTTTTAATCATAGACACACATTTTATCTTATAATGAAATATTCCTTTTTTTTTGGTAATTTCTTTCATGGTATTAATGCCAATTAGTGAACAAATGTGTATGGAAGCCCTTTTTTATGTCAGGAACTCTGCAAAACACTTGAAAAATTATAGTGCAAGTCAGATGTGGTCTCTGTCTTCATGAAGCTTAGAATTGCTGAGATCACTTACACTGTATTTTTGCCTTTAGGATTTCATTTTTTTATATTTATCTCTTCCATCCATCTAAAATTATATTACTATATATTGTCAAGTGAAGAAAGTACTTTTCCCTAATATCCAGTTTTCCTGACATCTTTTGTAAAGTAGCTTCTCTTTCATTTGTTCATGATGCTTCTGTTATCATCAGCTGAACTCATAGCCATGAGGGGATTTTCCAAGGTGACTTAAATAGATATTTATTTGTCTCTCAATTCTAGGCCTGGCAGTGTCATACCATTTTAACTTATGTAGTTTTATAATGTATGGTTTAATATCTTAATAGAGCAAGACTGCCCTTATTACCATAGTTTAATTTTTTAATAAAGACTTTTTCTCCTTGATTCATTCTTTATGCTGTTTTATTTATTTTATAAAATTAAAGAAAAGGTATGATTATGATCTTCACTGGGATTGTCTTAAACTTTGGAAAATTACTGCCTTCATAAACCAGTCCTCTCATTAAGGAACAGGACATGTCTCTCTTAAAATCTTTTACATCTTTCAGGATGTTGTATTTCATCATAATGAACCCAATACTACTTTTTAGGGTTATTCCTATATTTTGTATGTTTTCCTGCTGCTGTGAATAAAATCCCCCCTTCTATTATAAATTTTATTATTAACACCATAGGAAAAATACTAATTTTTACATGCTGTCTTGTGTCTCTATTTTACTAAATTTAATTTCACGAGTTATTCACTGCCTTTTTGGTTTTACTCATTTTCAAATAGTGACTGTAACATCCCATTAATTCCAGGTGTTGTATATCTCTTTTATCTACTTTTTAGAAAGGACTTTTCCTGTTTTAAAAAGGTTATTTATTTATGTATTTATTTTTGGGTTCATGGAGTCTTCGTTGCCACGAATAGACCTTCTCCAGTTGCGGCAGGCGGGGCCTCCTCTCTGTTGTTATGTGTGGGCTTCTCACTTCGGTGGCTTCTCTCGTCGCAGAGCACGGGCTCTAGGTGCACGGACGAAGTAGTTGTGGCACACGGGCTCAGCTGTCCTGCCGCATGTGACATCTTCCCTGACCAGGGATCAAACCCATGTCCCTGCATTGGCAGGCAGATTCTTATCCACTGCGCCACCAGGGAAGGCCCTAGACAGAACTTTATATGTAAACAGCAGTGGTTATAGGGAATATTCTTGCCTTTTCCCATGGATTTTAAGGGGAAATGACTGCCTTTGATTTTTCAAAATAGGATGTTGGCTGTAGATGTAAGGTTGATATTCTTTATTGTGTTAAGGAATAGCTCTATTTTCTATGAAAAGGTTGGTGGGTACTGGTGTGTCTGTGTCTGTGAGAAGGAAAGAAAAAGAAAGAGGGGAAGGAAGTGGGGAGAAAGAGAGAATAAGAGAGGGAGAGTGAGAGTGAGAGAAAGAGACAGAGAGAGATGGAAATTCAGGTGAATTATATTCAGCTTCAAATAACATTGGCACTAGTGATGAAGAACCTGCCTGCCAATTCAGGGGACTCAAGAAACGCAAGTTCAATCCCTGGCTCAGGAAGATCCCTTGGAAGAGGGCATGGCAACCCACTCCAGTATTCTTGACTGAAGAATCCCATGGACCAAGGAGCCTGGCAGGCTACAATCCATAGGGTTGCAAAGAGTTGGACACGACTGAAGCGACTTAGCATCAAGTAATGCTATGCTATGCTAAGTCACTTCAGTCGTGTCCGACTCTGTGCGACTCCATAGACGGCAGCCCACCAGGCTCCCCCTGTCCCTGGGATTCTCCCGGCAAGAACACTGGAATGGGTTGCCATTTCCTTCTCCAATGAATGAAAGTAAAAAGTGAAAGTGAAGTCGCTCGGTCGTGTCCGACTCTTAGCGACCCCATGGATTGCAGCCTAACAGGCTCCTCCGTCCATGGGATTTTCCAAGCAAGAGTACTGGAGTGGGGTGCCATTGCCTTCTCCAAGCATCAAGTAATAGAAACCCAATTAACCTGGCTTAAATGGAAATGGAGTTGTTTTCTTTTTTTTTCCCACTACCAGAAGTCTAGGGGATAGGTAATACTGAGACAGTGCCATGGCTCATCAGCAGTCAGGCTTTTTCTGTATTTCTTCTTTCCGTCCTTAGCTTATAGACCTTTATCCTCATGGCCAAGAAAGACTGCACAGCTCAGCCTCGCAATCATATCCAAGGCAGGAAGAAGAGGTTAAGGGCCAAAGAGACTCACCAACTGAGTCTTTTCTCCTAGGAGCCACCCGAGGGCTTTCACTTACATCTTATTAAGTCAGATGGGTAACCTTTAACAGTACGAACTGGGAGAAGGGGCCTGAATATGTGGGTTGGGTCAGCCAAGCAACAGCAGTACCCCAACTCAGAAGCAAACGGCTTGGAGCCCCTAGAGAAGAGGAGAAATATGCCTTAGCCAATGTTCTGAACAGGGAGCCAGTGGATGTTGTTTGATTTAACTTCTCATCTGGCCCTCTGTTCTGGAATGGATAAGTTATATAATCTCTCTGCTCATAGGGAGATGTCTGCCTTGGCTGCCTAGGTGCCTGTGAAGTGCAGATGAAATCAAATCCTAAGAGTGCCCCTAGTTTGATTCCTTTTTTTGCATTAGGATAATTTTTTGTGTTAATGAGTAAACTTCTCTTTCTCCATGATTTTCATGGTATTATTACTAAATTACTTTTGCCTGAACTGAGCCGGAAGGTGAACAGCATGTCAAAAAAGGTAGCATGGAGAGCTGTTAGCAACAGGGATGATGTCTCTGAAATGGAATAGAAATAAAGTGCTAAAAGCCAGAAATTCATCTCACCTTCTGCAGACTCAGGGGAGGGAGGCAGATAGAACATGTAACAAAGTAATTTAGTACTTTGCCCCAACCTGCTTTGCCTCCCTTCTCTGACTTGGGGTAAGAGAAGTGCTTTGCTTCACAGTTTTATGGGAGAAAGCACCCTCCATCATGTTGCTCTGTGGCAACTATTAATTGCTTCCTGAATTCATACAGCATAAATGAAGTAGGTTGCCAGGGAGTGAATTACCCAGCAGATAAACGGTGGGTCATTAATGCAGTGTTGACCCTGAACCTGGAGGATGACGTGAGATCTATGAAAGCTCTTAGGAAATTTACCAGAACCCATTTCAGCTGGAGGTGATGTGTTTTAAATCCCTCTGTAATGCCGTGAGGGGAATGAAATTAGATAATAGTTTGCAGAAATCTTCTGGGCCTGGAGCTCCTCTCAGAAGGATTTTATCCCCTTGTGTTATCATGCTTCACTTTTTAGGGCTATCCCTGTGTCCCAGTGACTCCCAGAATGGCTTGATTTTCTCCCACATGATGAAACTCCAAATTGACATATCTGAAATGCCTTGTTCTGTAGGAGTTCTCTGTGCCCCTATTTTTTTTTATGGTTATTTTGTATTAATAAGTAAATTCCAACTTTGCTGGGAAGGGGGAAGGGATTGCTGGGGTGTTAGGAATGCACGTGTACACATTGGTATATTTAAAATGTATAACCAACAAGGACCTACTGTATTATCACATAGAACTCTACTCAGTGTTATGTAACAGCCTGGATGGGAGGGAAGTTTGGGGGAGAATGGTTATATGTATATGTATGGCTGAGTCCCCTCACGTTTCACCTGAAACTGTCACAACATTGTTAACCAGCTATACCACAATGCAGAATAAAAAAAAAAAAATTAAGGATTATTTTCAGTTCAGTTCAGTCGCTCAGTCGTGTCCGACTCTTTGTGACTCCATGAACCGCAGCACGCCAGGCCTCCCTGTCCATCACCAACTCCCGGAATTCACTCAAACTCATGTCCATCGAGTCGGTGATGCCATCCAGCCATCTCATCCTCTGTCGTCCCCTTCTCCTCCTGCCCCCAATCCCTCCCAGCATCAGAGTCTTTTCCAATGAGTCAACTCTTTGCATAAGGTGGCCAAAGTACTGGAGTTTCAACTTTAGCATCATTCCTTCCAAAGAACACCCAGGGCTGATCTCCTTTAAAATGGACTGGTTGGATCTCCTTGCAGTCCAAGGGACTCTCAAGAGTCTTCTCCAACACCACAGTTCAAAAGCATCAATTCTTCAGCACTCAGCTTTCTTCACAGTCCAACTGTCACATCCATACATGACCACTGGAAAAACCATAGCCTTGACTAGACGGACCTTTGTTGGCAAAGTAATGTCTCTGCTTTTGAATATGCTATCTAGGTTGGTCATAACTTTCCTTCCAAGGAGTAAGCGTCTTTTAATTTCATGGCTGCAGTCACCATCTGCAGTGATTTTGGAGCCCAGAAAGATAAAGTCTGACACTGTTTCCCCATCTATTTCCCATGAAGGATTATTTTGGCTTGTTTTAAAAAATTCCAACTTTGCCTTATTCTGAAGCCTGAGATTTTAACTAACACAAAAGAGAAGGGTGAGTTTACTATGTCAAGTTTACCCACCCTCCTGCCTTCTTTGTAGCTTTCTCCTATAAGAATATTCAGGGTGTTGTTCCCTGGGTATCACACAGTCAGAATAGTTGGAGTGAGTGTATTAATTGCATCTGTGGATAGTTGTATTTCTGTAAGTCTTACAAACAAGACTTGTAACTGTTTAAGGGTTTCATCTCTTTCCTCACTCTGCCTGGGCTCCACAAATTCAGGGCACCCTTGAGGAAGAGAATAATTCCCATTGGTTAAGGGGCTGCCTGTGTGATGTACACGCTGGGTACATGGAGGTGGGTGGGGTCAGAAACGTAGGAGAACGTTCACTTTCTTCTTGGGCATTTGTGAGTATCGATTTTGTAAACGATGCTTTGAGAGTAGTTTTTTTCTTGAGTTCATTTCTTCTTCTGGTTTTTCTAAACTCACTTTCACTGAACCAGATCCTGATCAAGAATATAACTGAAGGGAAGGGACAGCTCAGTCTGTTGAGGGTAGCAGGAGGGAAGGTAGAAACCTTGCCTGGGTCCTGGAGCACCTTGGGACCCAAATGCTGACTCTTGCCAGCTGCTCAACCTCCTTCAGCCTCTTCCTTCTGCACGTCCATTTCCCTTGTGCTGTATGTGAAAGGACCAACGCATCTGCCTCCGTTTTCTGCTTCGTGTGTATAACTCAGGTGTCCCTGGGAGCCCCAGCCGCATGTGGATGCAGGTGGGGACGTATTAACACTGAAGTTCCTGGGACTTCCCCGGTGGTCTGGTGGCTAAGACTATGTGCTTCCAATGCCGGGGGCTGGGGTTTGATCCCTGGTGGGGGAACTAGATCCTCCATGCGTCAACTACGTGTTTGCGTGCTACAACTAAAGATCCCACATGCTATAATGAAGATCGAAGATCCCATGTGCCACAACTAAGACCCACAGCCAAATAAATGAAAATTAAAAAAATTAAAGATTCCTTCCTCTGGTTCCACTACTCATGTGGGACCTTTAGGACCCTGAAAACCACCCTCACTCCCATCCAACACACATACTTCCCAGATTACTGGTGCCTATGACTTTAGAGCAGCCTGTCAGCCCCAGTCTCCAGGCAGAATTCTGTTGACCTTTCTGTGCTGGTGCAGCTCCTCCCTGCAGGGCTCCTGTGAAGCGGCTCGAGGAGGGTCATGGCCCTGCAGTCGAGGGCTGGCTGGGAGGGGGTGTGCTGGTGTGCGGCCTCGGGGGTGATGCCAGGCCTCGTGGTGACGCAAGGTGCCGGCTTCACGTCGAGGTGGGCGCTGTGCCCTGTCCTCGGGCCCTGAGGCAGCAACACTGGTGTTCACAGCCCTGTCTACTGTGCCCTCACCCGTCTCCCCACCAGTTCTCAGCACAAGTTCTTGGAGCTGGGAAGGTGACAGGCACTTTGTGACTGCTTCTGTTGCCCAGAGTCTGTCTGTCTCTCCCTCACATGTGTGTGTGGTCTCCTCTCTGTCTGTCACACACACACTTGTACATACATGAGACAAAAAGCCACCATAAGGGACTAAGCCACACAACTGGAAAAGAAAAATCTTCCGTGTTTTTTGAATCGAGAAATGAAACACCCCATGCCCCCACATGACAGAAAGAGACTGTGGGTGAGGAGCGTCCGGTCTTCACAGCCTCTCTGATCCTGGCCCTGCTTTGAGGGACGGACAGCAGGTCCTCACGTGAGCAGCTCGCGTCTGGCTCCATGAGGGTACCTGAGGCACTGCCATGGAGAATAGCCCGTAAGACTTGCTGTGTTCAGAACTCTTGATGTTAAACCCACTACTGCTGAGAGGGGCACTCCTTGAATACTTCTAGGCAATACTTGGGTGAGGATACCTGACTCAGCTGCTGGAGTCAGGGTTTTGGTCACGTGTGTCAAGAGAAGTGTCAGGAGTGGATGGGGCCCTCTAGACCTTCCTGGGCCTACTTGGCGGTTTTGAGTTCCTACCCAGGGCCCCTGCCAGTCAGAGGGGCCAGCTCTTGACGTTGTCAAGTGAGTAAGTGTAGGATGGGGAAACCCTGCTGTGTGCTTCAGACTAACACCCAGTCAGGGTGACAGGGATTTAGTCTTACAGTGTTGGATTAAGGACCAAATACAAGTTGACATGGACAATTTTCTCTTTGCTGGCTCCTTAGCTACAAGTAATTTATTCTAACCTTCTTTCATAATGCCAATTACAGCTGTTAGCACGTACTTCAAAGGCAGGATTCAAAATACAAAGCTATGGTTAGCATTTCCTGCACTGATATCCCAGGGGGCTTTAAACCAAGGTTGGATTGGTGGAGATGAAAGGGAGTGGGACTTTTCCTGAGTGTTCTTTGGTCTGTATGGGTGTTGGGAGAGTTTAGGGAGGGGGAGGGGAGCCAGTCCAGAGAGGGTGTGGCCAGAGAGAGGACCAATCAGGACTTGTGGATGTGACATCACCTTTGTAAACATAAAGGTTGTGTTTTACTAGAACCCTGACTTTCACTGAATAGTTGGGGGTAGGTTATAGAATGAAAGGTGGCAATGAATAAAGAGAATGAGGCGATTATGAGATGGAATTCAGTGACAGACATGTCCTGTTGGACAGATCATGAGGGGCAAACAGTAGAACTCCTGGCTCTCATTTCTAGGGCCAGGTTTCTGATCAGTCGCTTAACATTGTGGCTGAGGGGAGGACAGAAAAAGGAGCTGTGTGCCAGCCCACCAGGAGCTCTGGGATGTCAGTTTCCAGGGCTTCTGTCCAGGGGGAGGGGACACTGCCTGTGATCATTGTGCCCCTAGCTGGTGTGAATGGATACCATGGACTGTTATCTATTGGCTGTGCCCTAAGTCCCGTGATGGCTCAAAATTGTTGGGTGTTTATTGTGGGGAAAGGTAGGAGGCTTGGCCACCGGAGAAGAGAGAAACTGCCAGTCTTGCATGAAGGAAGAAGGTACTGGAGGGCTTGTGGGTCTGGAGACCGTGAACATCAATGCTGTTTGGTCAGTCGGAGAGACTAAAGAAAAGAAAAAAGGGAATGAATCTCAAAATGAGAGGTAAAGCAGAAAAATAAAGATATAAGGAGAAAAAAATATTTTTTTTCAAGGGAGAGCAGAAACCAGAAGTAAAACAAAGAGAAAGAGAAGCTGAGAGGCAAGGAAGGAAAACAGGACATAGGACTAGCTAGAAAGGGGACCAGTCTGTTCCCTGACCTTCAGGTTACTGTATTCTTTCTCTTAGTGGATCATCAAATTGGGAGAAAGTGACTTAGGAAAATGCTACACTGACCTAGAGGTTATTGTTCTTGTTCAGTCGCTCAGCCGTGTCTGAACTGTTTGTAACCCCATGGACTGAAGCATGCCAAGCTTCCCTGTCCCTCACCAGCTCAAACTCATGTCCATTGAGTTGGTGGTGCCATTCAACCAGCTCATCCTCTGTCATCTCCTTCTCCTCCTGCCTTTGATCTTTCCCAGCATCAGGGTCTTTTACAGCGAGTCGACTGTTCACATCAGGTGGCTAAAGTCTTGGAGCTTCAGCTTCAGCATCAGCATCAGTCCTTCCAATGAATATCCAGGGTTGATTTCCTTTAAGATTGACTGGTTTCATCTCCTTGCTGTCCAAGGAACTCTCGGGAGTCTTCTCCAACACCACAGTTTGAAGGCATCAGTTCTTTGGCGATCAGCCATTTTTATTGTCCAGCTCTCACGTGTGTATGTGACTACTGGAAAAACCATAGCTTTGACTACATGGACCTTTTCAGCCAAGTAATGTCTCTGCTTTTCAATATACTGTCTAGGTTTGTCATTGCTTTTCCTCCAAGGAGAAATGCATCTTTTAATTTTGTGGCTGCAGTCACCATCCACAGTGATTTTGGAGCCCAAGAAAATAGAGTCTTTCACTGCTTCCATTCTTTCCCCATCTATTTACCATGAAGTGGTGGGACCAGAGGCCATGATCTTTGTTTTTGACCCAGAGGTACCCAGTGCTTAAGTGCAAACATAGAAACAAGGTTGCTTGAGTCTATTTTGAAGCAGCCTTGGGCGTTTGATTTTTAGAGGCTGAGTCAACGAAGCCCTGTACCCTTTTGGCCACGCTCACTGCTTTGGCCTCCAAGGGCCAAGCTGATGGTATGTCCTGAAGCTCAGAAAAAAGCATGTGGTGACTCTCCCCCCACCCCGTCCCTCTTCTCTGCCCCCCACCCCCGGCCCTGTCCCTGGCTCCCGGCTCCCGACATCTCCCACACAAACGGCTGAGACGGCATTTATTTCTCAAGGAGGTGTCAGCTTGTGGAGATGTTTGCTGCCTCGCTTAGGCGCTGGCTTCATGGCCTCTCTCTGTTTGCTGTTAACTCTCCCTCTGTGGCTGTGGGCTGAGGGCTGGCCCCAGCCAGTTCATCTTAACCCCTCACTGCTCAGTCCAGCCCTGGCTTCTGAGGGCAGCTGAGGAGATGGCAACCAAAAGATACTTCCAGTGACACTGGGCTTGTATCTTAGATGAAAAAATTAAAAGGGCAAAATGTTGAGGTTTTCTAAAGAAGGCTTTCCCAGCTTCCTAACAAATAAGACTTGGCTCTCACATATGTTCCCGTGAGACTGACTTGTGTGCTGTGCCTCTGTGGACTCAGCTGAACTCTGACGTCTCTTGGGTTTGACCAGGAAGAGATGATGCTAGGAGAGCTGGGGTAGAAGGAGGATGAGGCTGGCTATTTATTCCCCTGGCCCCGTTCCTGTGCAGTCCTGACATGCTAGCTTTGTCCTTTGACCAAAGCTTTAGCTGCTGTCAGATGTCTTTTCCACACAGCTTTCTTGGGGGCCTGTAACTGCTCCTCCTCACTCAATCCCTGAGCTTTGAGGTGGACCAGCTCCCTGAAGCTCCCTGCCGTGGGCTGCTGTGCCATCCTTGGTTGCTTTCCTTAAATCCTTCCCACACTTTTGTAAATAGTCCTAAAAACTCTTCTCTATTACCTAGCCCAACAATAACAAAAACGGGAGGATATGTGTGTTTGCCCAGGTATGAAGTTGGTTACCCATTTCTAAGATGCTTTCTGACACTAGGCGACTTCTTCTGCTTTTTGTTTTTGTCTGGATTTTTGTCTTTTGTTTTTGTCTGGATTCCAGTTTTGTCTGGATTTTTCTAAATGAAAGTATGAGCATAAGGCGCAGAGGAGGTGGCTTTCTAGAGTTTAAGATACATGTGCCTGTGATGTCAACCAAGAAGGCCATTCAGCTGGGATGCAGGGCTGGCTTTATGGATGAGAAACCCATGCAGTCGCAGAGCCCTGGTCTCAGAAGGGCCCCACATTTAGCTTAATTCTTTGCTGTCCCATTTTGAGATTCTTAATAAGTTTCTATAATTATAATTTTCATACAGAGGGTCTTGCATTTTTATTCTATCACTGGACCCCATACATTATGCTGGTCCTGTTGGTATAAACTTGCTGTGGATTCTATCCTGTCTCCAATGGGCATAAGTTGAGCATGACTCATCCTCTGCCAGTGATGGGGATACAAGGCTGTGACTAGAAGGTTACTCCTTCTGGAGACCTTTTATTTCCTGGTATGTAGCCTCTTTGAGATAGAGAGCAATCACTGAAAGGTAATTCCTCTATATTTTGTTCAGTCCCCTTTTCTCCACTTAGAAGTCTGAATATAAGTTCCCATTATTTATGGCTGCATAGCAGAGCACACCAAAAGTTAGAGGCTTGAAACAGCGGCCTTTTATTTTGCTAATGAACCTGCGATTTAGGAGGGCTCAGCAAGGATGGCTTGTTGCTATTGGAGGCAGTGTTGGCTGGAGTAGCTCAGCTGGAGACAGAGGACCTGTTTTTGAGGTGGCTTAAACATGTGGCTGGCAGTTTGGTTCTGGCTTTTGCCTAGGAGCTCAGCTGGGGCTGTTGGCTAGGGGCCCTGGTTCCTCTCCATGTGGGCCTCTCTGCACAGGGTTGCTTGGGCTTCCTTACAGCATAGTGGCTGGCTTCCAAGAGTGAATGATCAAGAGACAGGAAGTAGAACCACCAGTCTTCAAATCTGGGCCCAGAAACTGGCACAGCGAGACTTCCATTGTCACTGTCACTGTTACAGTGCCCACGCAGATCCACGGTGAGAAGATATAGTCCCAGCTCTTGATAGGAAGAGAGTCAAAGAATTTATAACCAGATATCCTTAATCTTCTACAATAAGCATACTTGTTAGATATATGGAAAAATTCAAGGCAGCAATGCAATGAAGTCTTTCTCTGAGCAGCCGCAAATCTGGGACAAAGCTGGACTCAGTGCCTGTAAGCTTGTGATTTCCCAGACTGTGCTCTATCTAGCGTATCATTCTGCTGTTTTGCATAATCTAATAAATAGCAATAACTCTCCTCTGTCCTCATGGCCCAAGTTTTCAACCTCAAAGCACATTAGAATATTAATAAGGGAGATGTACCAGTACTTTTGTCTTGAACTACTGAAATAGAGTCTAGGCATTTAGAAAACAAAGGAAAACATCAAAACCATAAAAACAGACAATTCTCATTGTCTTGGTTGATTAGGTGATGTAGGGGATGTAATATGGTAGCCTCAAGTTATAGTGGCGGAGTGGGTAGCCCAGAACCATTTGCCTGAATGCCCATGATGGGACTAGGAGGCCTTTTGTGGGTCATTTTGAGATTATGAGTTCATCTTAAAGGCTTTTGGGGAGCTTCCCAGCCTCATGAATGGCATGCCACATACTGTGCCCTCTGGAAATCTCCAGAAGCTTATAGTAACAGTTGCCTCTGTCTTCTTTGAAAGAGCTTGATTGTCTTTGTGCAGATGGAGCCCCAAAATGAAGAACTCCCTTTCCCAGGAGTCTCTGGGTCAAGCATACCTTTATCCTTCTCCAGTAGTGCAGGTCTATAGGTAAGAACTTTCCCAGCCCAAGGTGACAGCCCTTAACCTGTGATGACAATGCTGGAAAAGAAGTTGATGGTCTCTAAGCTTTGCAGTGCATGGCCCTTCAGTATGGCACCCGAATATATTTTCTCTCTTCAGGCATGTCTGTGCAGTGACTTCAGGGACATGAAGTAGATAAGAGCCAGCCTGTGAACTTTCACATCTGTCAGTTATGGTACCCGGAGTTCAGAGGGATAGGCTACTCCTGTCCTGCCATCTCTTAGGTTGAAGCAGAATGGTCTTGGGAATCCATCGGTTTCAGAATCCAATTGAGTGGAGATTTCTTGCCATAAAGGGCTTTTTTGATAGCTCAGTTGGAACCGCCTGCAATGCAGGAGACCCCGGTTCAATTCCTGGGTTGGGAAGATCCCCTGGAGAAGGGATAGGTTACCCACTCCGGTATTCTTGGGCCTCCCTTGTGACTCAGCTGGTAAAGAATCTGCCTGCAATGCAAGAGACCTGGGTCCAATCCCCGGGTTGGGAAGATCCCCTGGAAAGGGAAAGGCTACCCACTCCAGTACTCTGGCCTGGAGAATTCCATGGATTGTGTCCATGGGGTTGCAAAGAGTCGGACATGACTGAGTGACTTTCGCTTACTTTCTTGCTACACAAATCCATATGACTGGGAATGTGGTTTAATCATGACTGGACCTGAGACTGTTTTTACACTGGAGATTCTTTTCATTTGTTTATGAACCTGATAAAGTACTTATCACTTCAGGCCTATGTGCCGGGCATATTGTAGAACTCAGAATAATAGATGCAGTTTTAGTCTGTCCTCTCTAATTCCTGCCAGGCATTCAGGGGGACCCAGGGGAAAGGAAAAAAAAAAGTGAATCCTGGTGATTGAAATGCTTAGTTCCTGGGATTCCACTACATCTGTGGAGGAGATTTCAGATAAATTTTAAGCTCTTTGAATATTAGAGGACATGGGGAAGTCAGAATAGAAAGAGACTTCCAGATTTGGGGGACATTATAGCAAAACTTGGCTTCCCTGGTGGCTTAGATGGTAAAGAATCTGCCTGCAATGTGGGAGACCTGGATTCAATCCCTGGGTCAAGAAGATCCTCTAGAGAAGAGAATGGCTACCCTCTCCAGTATTTTTCCCTGGAGAATTCCATGGACAGAGGAGCCTGGCAGGCTGCAGTCCATAGGGTCGCAAAGAGTCAGACACGAGTGAGTGACTAACACTTTTACCTTCATATAGCAAATACTGTCATGATGGCAGATTTTGTATAGAAAGTTCTTTCCCTGTCCTGTGGGTGATCAGATTTACCCAAGATTATTCTAGGAGTCATAATCAAATATAATATTCTTTCCCAAGTCCTTACCCACATAGCATCCCCTCTGTATTGCCGAGTACCTAAGTCTGCACAAATGAAATGCTCTGAGCTCTCCCAACTCTAGGTTCTGCAGTTGAGCGGTAATTACTTTCCAGTTGATCTCAGTGACCCACGCTGACTGCATGACTCCCCAAATCATCTGCTAAGATAAGGAAAGATTAAAAATACAGGGACAAAGAGAAGGAAAGGTGGGAGAGGGAAGGTGTGTGGGCCACATCTGCACCTCTCTCCTGTTGGGTGCAGGGCCCCTCTGCTAATTGCTCCTTTTGTACAGATGCTGATCTGCTTTATCTCCAGTTCCCGTAGGGGTGAGATGATGTCCAGGTACCTTCAATGACTCTCTTTGCATTACTGCTCCGTCTTGAGTATCCTGTGGATTTTGATGGTGGCAGTTTTGAGTTTGAAATGCTCCATCTTGTGACTTTCTGTTGATTAAGAAGTAAAAGGAACAGGCAATTGAGGTGCTTCTTATCCCCTTGCCCTGCTCGTTTATTTTATGACTTGAAGCCTGCTAACTCTTCCCATCCAGGAAGAAAGCCTGGATGGCGGGAACAGAAAATGAGGAGTAGCAAGAGATCGAGTCTGGGAAGGAGAGCTAGTATCATCATCACCTATCTGTGATGAGGTTTCAGTTTCTGCTGCATAAAGCTAGGACAGATTGCTGGGGTGTCAAGGTCCCTGCCATCCAGGAACTGTCAGACCACCGAAAGGGTCAAGAATCCAGAGAGCAACAGCCTTTAGTCACCAGACCTGGGTTCATCTGATAACAGCCACTTACTGGCAGGAGAACTTTGGGCAGCGTTCTGTATTCCTGAGGCTTTTGCTCATCTGTGAAACAGAGAGAATGTGCCATGAGATTGTTGTGAACGTCTAATGACACGACTTTGAGAGATGACCATTTAGTGTAGGTAGACAAGTGTTTTTCTCACTTCTGTTTCTTTTTTTTTTTTTTCTCATTGAGGCAGCAAGATGGGCTATGTCTTCTCTCTGGGCCTTAATATACAGTGACTTTTGCAGAGGTGAATGCTGTGATGTGGTTTGACAAGACCAGCTCGACAGCAAGCTTGTAGCTCCAGATACGAAGAAGTGATGGTTTTCATGGATCATGGGGAAGGTAGATGGTTCACTCGTCTCCTTGAGCACCTGGCCATGTCAGATCCCCAGCAGTTTTGATTCCTCCCTGGGGAAGCTTCTTAGAGCCATGAAGGGAGTGCAAATTACTCTGAGAGTTTGTAGCAGATGAACTTCCAGGGAGGATTGGGTGGAACTTGACTGGAGGTGGTGGGTGGAAGGGAGGATTCCTCCAGGAAGAAGGGAAGAAGGCACCATGCAGACCATTGTTGCTGTTGTTAGATCCAAGGCAGAGGGCCTGAGAGAAGGTCACAAGTTGCCCTTGCATCTCGGGCTGAGAGGTAACAAATGAGCTGACAGTCTGCCCTCCAGCCCCCTACCAGGACTTCCTTGGTTTTGCCACTGGGAGCTCTTGCTGGGCAGCGATGCCGTCCCTGCCAGGTTTTTGTTATTAAAGTTGATCCCATGTATCAGAGAGTGGAAAGCAAGCCTTGGAAATCGGCATCCAAGTGGGATTCGAGGCTCTCTGTAGCAGTGTGTGCCAAGGGCTGGGGGTGGGGACGTGCGGCGAGCTCTCCGCTCAGCATCCAGGAGCAAGCCCTCAGCATCATTCACTCTGTCAGGGTATCTCGGTGGTAATCACTTCCAAATGGCTATGGGGTGGGGAGGGGGCTCCCCTCCAGTCACCCAAGGAATGCCTTGACTCAGGGCGGAAAGGGAGGTTTTTCCATAAGCAGCTCCTCTTTCCAAAGGGGACAAGGGGAGAACATGAGACACCCGTAAACCTCTCTTAGCATCATCTATAATAATATCCATGTCAAGAAAACAGAGGGGGAGGCTGCGATAATCCAGGGTGCTGTCAGGTCCCATATGCTGACCTGGGAGGTGCTTTCAGGATGAGCAGTTCACCCCTCCAGAAATGACCATTACGGCTTGAGCATCTTCTGTGACGGAGATTGTTAAGTGTATGCATAGACACAGACTCTGCTCTAAGTGATAGGTGCTATAAAAGTCACCGTCACACATGGACAAGAGCTGCAGAACATAGCACCAGAGTCCAAGTGGCAGGTCTGGGAGACCAAGCCCACACTGTTCCTTATTAGCTATGTGATTTTATCTGAGTCACTTAACCTTTTTATGCCTCAATTTTTCTTACCTGTAAAGTAGGGAGTGTACTCTCTATTTAGTAGAATTGTTACTAGGATTAAGTAATAAAACTTTTCAGAAAGGGTGAATTACTAAGTAGGTGCCCAGTGCAGTTTTAAAAATTTATATTAAAGAGATCCAGTGTCTTTCCTATTGCTTTACCTTAGACACCTTGCTGTCTTCAATTTCTGCTGAACACTTTGCAATATCACACGTAAAGATCATATCCAAAATGTGTCTGGAGCTTTCTTGCATTAAAAACAGTTTCATTTGTTTCATGCCGCAACTCACATCACTTTCATTTGCAGTGAGAGCCAGAGACTAGTAGAGCTGGAGTGATTTGGCCATGTGACTTGAGTGCCGGGCGTCCTGGGTGTTCCCGGCTGTCCTCCCAGGCATGGGTTCGCAGAGGGCTGACCTGGGGGTCTCTGGGTATCCTGGGTGTTCCTGGCTCTCGTCCTGGGCATGGGATCACAGAGGGCTGACTCGGGGCTCTCCGGGTGTCCTGGGTGTTCCAGGCTATCCTCCTGGGCACGGGCTCGCAGAGGGCTGACCCGAGGCTCTCTGGGTGTCCTGGGTGTTCTCTGGGTATCCTGGGTGTTCCTGGCTGTCCTGGGCACGGGCTCGCAGAGGGCTGACCCGGGGCTCTCTGGGTGTCCTGGGTGTTCTCTGGGTGTCCTGGGTATTCCGGCTCTCCTCCTGGGCATGGATTCGCAGGGGGCTGACCCGGGGCTCTCTGGGGCCCACTGAGAATCCGCCAGTGGCCACTGGCCTGGCTGCCTACACTGAGGGTGTGTTAGATGCGTCAGTCTCACACCTGGACTGATCCTTCCTTTATTAATATGCCTACTGGTGTTTTCCTCAGAACTATTTCTCCCACCGTTGATTCCTTTCTTTCTTTTCCTCTCACACTGGCAAACAGGTTCCAGAAGGCCTTCTCTGACTGCTTGGCCTCCAGCAATAGTTCCGTATCTCGACCTCTATTAGGGAGGAAGGGGAAAGTAGCATTCCTTAACCGTGGTTAGTGGTCTTCACTGTCTTTCTCTGAAAGTTGAAGTTTTACACGCGCTGTTGCTCAGAGACTATTTTCACTTAAGATGTGAGTCCAAACATTGATGGCAGAATGAGGTGCCTGCTGTTAACTCATTGTATGTCTTCTAGGTCCTTCCATGCATGGGGCAGGCTCCTCTGGGTGGAAATTCCCTGGAGGTGTGTGCAAAGTGCCAAGACCAGCTGACCTAGCACAGGCTGGCTGCCTAGTTGCAGAGTCAGAAGGATCTGTCCTAAGGATCTGGAGGTTGCAAGTGAAGCACCGAGTAACTCACCAGCATCTGTATTAAGTGTGTCCACACTGTGTACATAGACACAAGAGCCTGGTGGGCTACAGTCCGTGGATTGCAAAGAGTCAGACACGACTGACACATACACACTGCACTGCACATCACCTAGAATTCCTTCTGGGTGTAGCATGGCCTGGGGATAGAAGTCCTGCTAGTGTTCTTTTTTCTGTCTCTGGGACAGGCGTGTTTGTGGCTAATGACTGTCTCAAGTTGTACGATGGTCGTGGGCTTGTTCATACCAGCCCTTCCCCCACCCCTTTTACATTTCTATCTGGCACCTGAGCTATCCAAAATTCTTGTGGAATGGCAGCCCAGCTTTCTGAACAGCAGATATCTGCCAGATTTAAGCCTTTTTGGAACTAGATTCGGTGAGGTTTGGATGGACAGAGTTATGAGAACCAATGAATTAATAGAGATTGATGTTCACACAAGAGTTAGAGTTCCTCTCTCACTTTCTTTGTCTCTTGCTCCCTATTATCTTTCCTCTGGCTTTCCCTCCACTTCCAGAGCTGTGCCCTGGCATTGCTTCCTGTGTTGGTCAGCAGAATGAATTTCCTGCCATTTGTTTCACTGTCATTTCTGGAACGGGAAGGGAAGCTTGGCCTGCCTTGCCTGCACCGCCTGATTCCCTTGCATGAAGCCACAGGGAGCTGTCATTACTACTGCCCATATGCACAGACACAGCATCTGTCTTCTGCCCGGGAGGACACAGTGAGTGTAGCTGCCAGCAGCTCAGGCCTGAGCCCCAGCTCCTGCTGACCACTTCACTCTATGTGCTGCCCAGGCAGGGGATAGAGAAGGAGGAGGGTGGGCTTCCAGTAAGGACTGGAGTGAAAAATCCTGTGATGCTGAAAAGTCTGGTTAAGGCAGCCACCTCCGGCTGCCATATCTCTGGGCAGTATCAGGGGTTGTATCCTGGGTGTGCGATGGTGTTGAGAGACCCGCAGGCTGGCAGTGAGCTTCAGAGACCATCTGTGCTGACCGCACTTGGGAAGGTGCTGTCACCATGTGATGTAGATAAATGGAGAAAGAACAAGCAGATGATCACATTTAGCTTTTTGAGAGTGTATTGGTTAGCTATTGCCACAGGAACGCAGCATAACAAAGCATCCTGAGGCTCAGGGACTTAAAAACTCAAGCATTTACTTTTCTCACTCATGGGGCTCTGGGTTGACAGGGGCAGTCTTTTTCGGGCTGTGGGCCACTTGGACTCAGCTCCAGGTGTCAGGTTGGGCTCAGGTCTTGTCTGCATTCTCTTCGGATCATCAGTCATGAGCCACCTTCTCATGAAGGATGATAGCAGTCAAACCACGTGTGCACATTTGCTCACATTCCATTGGCCAGACAAGTCCTGTGGTGAAGCCCAACGTTAATGAGGGAGAAATTTTACTCAATCTCAAAGTGAAGTGGTGTTGAGTGGAGTGAATATTTATTGTGTGTAGCTGGGATATAGGCTTCCCAGGGGGCTCAATGGGTATAGAATCCACCTGCGGTGCAGAACACACAGGTTCAATCTCTGGGTTGGGAGGGTCCACTGGAGAAGGAAATGGCAACCCACTCCAGTATTCTTGTCTGGAAAATCCCATGGACAGAGGAGCCTGGTGGGCTGCAGTCCATGGCGTCTTGAAGAGTCGAACATGACTGACGTGACTGAGCACATGTGCACACAGCTGGGGCGCAGGTCCAGGCAGCAGTTGGGCAGTGAGAAAGTTCGCTTCTTTGAGTGCACATCGGGGCAAAAGGGCTGTCCTGACTTTCCATGTGCTGTGGCTCTTGGCTGATCAGTCCTTGTCTTACACACTGTACCTTATCTCTTGTCTCACGAAATTTTACAGATGAGGAAATGAAGCAGGGAAAGGTTGAGTAAATTTCCCAGAGCGACCTAGTTAGGAAAGAGTGGAGCCTGGCTTTACCACCTCAATTCTAACCATCTCCAGACCTGAGCTGCTGACCAGTATGTGACAGAGTGTCTGCCTGTGGCTCCCCCTCCAGGCCCAGAGTCTTTACACTTTGGATGGAGGCTGTGCATTTTAAGAAAACAATATCTGATCTGGGATAATCCCACAGAGATACTAGACAGGACATCCTGTGTAGAAGACATGGAAAGTTTTATGCTTTGTAGCTTCTGCCTTGAAAAATCCACCCTGAGTTCCAAAGCTTGAACCAAGGCTATTAGGCAGAGGGGTCTCAGAACTTGGCAAGGCATTGAGTGTGGAGGAAGTGGCTTCCTTCTCAATCTTACCTTGGCTCCTTACATTCCTATCTGATACTTGTCTGCTTTCCATCATGCTTTCCCTCCTTGGGACCCGGAGGGCTGGTGGTTGGAGGGAAGAAGAAGGCGTGGGCGTAGGTGCTGTCTGGAGGAACAAGTCAGTGGGCTGCCGAAGCCAAGTCCGTGACCAGCAGGATCCCAGGAGGGCCAGCAGTTTGTGGTTACTTGGCCACTCTTCCAGCTGAGGAATGTGTTTCCCCCTTCTCATCTGTCTTGTGTTTTTGTAAATTTTGACGAGGATCCATGAATAACCCAAAGCTCCAGAGTGGGTACAAGGTCAGCCAACCACAAAGTGTTCCCAGCCCCCAGCACATTTGGAGTAAGTCAGATGCCACTGGTGAGCCATAAAGGAGATAAGCATGTGTGGATAAATGCCCATGTAAAGATGGATGCACAGGGAGCCTGTCCTGGATTTACCTTCACATTTGGGAGCATGTTGGAGTTCTCTGTCTGTCTGATAATTGTAGTCTTAGCACAAAAGAAGTGTTCTCACCAGCTCTGTATTAATGGTTTTAGCCTAAGACATATGAAAATTACATATTATCTTTCTCCTCAAAGCTTGAGAATTTCAGTATTATTATTTATAAGATACCCTTCCAAAGATGATTTGAGGCAATTTATAATAATATCAGATGCTATGGACTGAATGAATTTGAGAGGAAGGGACAGTCATATGTTTAACCCTAATCTCCCATGTGATAATATTTGTAGATAGAGACTTTGGGAGGTAATTCGTGTTAGATAAGGTCATGAGGGTGGGGACCCTCATTGTGGAATTAGCGCCCTTATAAGAAAATGAGGAGACCTGGGCTCTCTTGAGGACAAAGCAAGAAGGCTCCATCTGTAAACCAGGGAGCAAGCTATCACCAAAAGTCAGATCTGCCAGCACCTTGATCTTGGATGTCTCCGCCTCCAGAACTTAGGAAATAAATGTTTATGGTTTAGGTCACTCAGTCTATGGTATTTGTTATAGAGTCTGAACTAAGATAACAAAGACACAATAAAATGATTGAAATATGAATGAAAGAGGGAGAAGGGTGGTGTGGAGCAAGAGGTGTTCTAAAAGAAAGGCTCAGAGGAGTTCATTCAGGTGAAACTGTGAAACTTAGTTCTGAACATCCTGGAAGCCAGGGGGAAAAGCAAGTGTGCTGAGTTACATGGGACTCAATAGCTAGCAAATGGCTGCCTCCCTGGGCATCTGGAGAGAGAAACTTCCCCCAGCACTTTTGTCTAAGGAGGAGAAATCATAGAGATGATTATCCTAGAATTGCTAGGCAACTCAGTGGGCAGTGATTTTGTAAAAATGCCTTTGCCACAAATTCAGTAGGAATTACTGCCTCATCAGTCTTCATGGCACCCAGGTAAGGTAAAAAGCAATGGGGCACAGATATGTTTGTTGGGCAGCAGAGGACATTGAAGGCAAGGATGAGCAGTATTGCTGTTAAGGGTAGTCAGGGAGTGAGGAGGAAAGGAATCAGCGTTGTGGACATCTCACTGTCAAGGGTAGTCAGGGAGTGAGGAGGAAAGGAATCAGCGTTGTGGACATCTCAGAACGTTCTCTTCCTTCAGTGCTGCAGTGTGGCGGGACACGGGGCAGGGACTTGAGGGTTTCCTCTTGTCTCCACCGTCAGACTGTCTGTGTAGCCTTGGAGAAGTCACTTAACTGTGGTCCAGTACACTGTGGGCCTTGCAGTTTCCTCTTCTATAAAATAAGACGGTTCATGTTCTGAAGACCCCTTTGTACCCCAGCCTTCTATGATTTGGTATTTTTCCCCTTCCCTGAGAGCCATAAACTTAAGTGGAACCCAGTGAAAGAAGTCATCCTACAAAGAAATACTTCACCTTAAAAAAGCAAGTGGCTGGAGCCTATTATACAGAGTGAAGTAAGCCAGAAAGAAAAACACCAATACTGTATAGTAATGCATATATATGGAATCTAGAATGATGGTAGCAATAACCCTGTATATGAGACAGTAAAAGAGACATTGATGTACAGAACAGTCTTTTGGACTCTGTGGGAGAGGGAGAGGGTGGGATGATTTGGGAGAATGGCATTGAGACATGTATAATATCATATATGAAACGAGTCGCCAGTCCAGGTTCGATGCACGATACTGGATGCTTGGGGCTGGTGCACTGGGACGACCCAGAGGGATGGTATGGGGAGGGAGGAGGGAGGGGGGTTCAGGATGGGGAACACGTGTACACCCGTGGCGGATTCATGTTGATACATGGCAAAACCAATACAATATTGTAAAGTTAAATAAAAAAAAAAAAAAAGGCAAGTGGCTTTCCAGAGATAAATAACTTGGCAACAGTTGAAAACAAAGGAGAAAGAGAAAGAACTGATTTAATCTGTGTTCTTTCTTTCTTGGTCCTCTCTGTCTTCACTATCCCACTGCTTTTCCTCCTAATTTTGTTTTCTTCTTCAAGTACCTCTTGGAACCTGGCTGTCAGTTTTGACACTAGGGGAGCATATTTAGCAAAGCGTTCCCACCTTTTTTTCTTTTGACGCTGAATTCCATCAGGTTGGAAGCTGCCTGTCTGTGTAAACTGGGAGGAGGGCAGTACTTGGGTGCTAAGGAAACAGAGAATGGTTACATGAAGAGATGTGGCTCCTGGCTGCTTTAAAAAAAATAAATTTCAGAATTTTATTTTTAAAATTTTCTTTATTTATATTAGCATTTGTTTATTTGGCTGTGCCAGGTCTCAGTTGTGGCACACGGAATCAGTAGTTGCAGCACGGGAGCTCTTCCCCTGGAGAAGGGAACGGCAACCCACTTCAGTATTCTGTCTCCGTATTCTTCAGTACTCTTCTTCTGTCCTGGAGAATTCCATGGACAGAGGAGCCTAGTGGGCCACAGCCCATGGGGTCTCACAGTGTCAGTCATAAGTGAGAGACTAATACTTTCATTGGGAACTCTTACTTGTGGCATGTGGGATCTAGTTTCCTGACCAGGGATAGAACCCAGGCCCCCTGTATTGGGAGCATGGAGTTTTAGCCACTGGACCGCCAGAAAAGTCCCTGATAGCTCCTTCTTGTCCCCTGTGTGTGCCTGCTTTACATAAACTTCAGGTCTTACAGAAATCACAGAGTGTTAAAGTATTGCATTTGCAGAAGAGTGTATGTTTGGGGGGAATGTGTCTTGGACTCAGGCTAGTTTGGTGTGTGTGTGTGTGTGTGTGTGTGTGTATGTATGTATGTATATGTGAGTCCCCTGGGATTGCAGTATTCAGCTCCATAGGTGACAGGTGGGATGACTGGCGGGTGGGTGTAACACCCAATAGAACTGGAGTCATAGAAATGTCACTTGTTAAAGGGAAAGGGATATTAAGTGGCCCATCGGGGGTTTCCACAGATGGCACGAGGTAGCTGCCCCACAGCTTCTCACCAGGTTTGGGATTGTGTTAAGCTGGTCCTGAAAGTTGGCAGCTTGGAGTCAGCATCAGGCATATTTGCACAATGAGGAGAATTTACCATGATTTCATATGTAAGGAAAATACAGAATGGGGCTCTTACTTATTTGAGGGTCCAGAATCTACAGCCATCAAACTCCTGACCCTTAGATTCCCTCCCCTTTAGATACCACTCAGAAGTCTCTCTGGTTTAATTCTCCAAGATGCAGGTCCCTCTGTAATTTGCCCGCGTCCACAGGCATCCTGGGATTTGTGGATGCAGAGAAGCAGGTGGGGTGGGTGGGGGAGGGAGTGTTCTGGGCATTTCCACAATATTATATGCAAGTGCTGTGCAAATAAAATGCAAATTAAAACTGAGCGCTCTTGCACCGCGCAAAGGTGATGCAAATTTGCTTTTAATTTCTCTTCTGTGCATTTGCAGGCACCACAGAGGCGCCGGGGAGCTGTCATGGGAGAGGAAACAGGGAATAGCAGGGAGAAGCTGGGGCTGCTTTTGGTCAGTTGTGGACCTTACTGTGGGCCTTCCTATTTTCAGCGCGAGTAAAGGAGAAAGTGCGGCTCTGCTTATGAGAACTGCTTCCACCATGGCATTTTTCTCTTTATTTAGAAATGAGGGAGGCCGGGGGGAGTGGAGAAGAGGACTTAATTGAGGTCAGGTCAAGTTTCTGATGGGGAAAGAGGTTGTGTTGGGCACTTTCTTGCATGTCTAGAGGAAAACCTGGAAGCTGTCTGAACATCAGTGATGAGAAAAATCCTTTCCAGAAGGTCAGTGAGAGAGTTAGGACAGTCCTGCATCAGGCCTAAGGTTGTGACTAAGTACATTTTAGTTGACAGCAGGTTCCGGTCAATGTTGAGCTCAGAATGATTTGGTGGGAACTCAGGATGCCAGCTGAGAATAGGATGGGTTTGGAAGGTTGGCTTGGTGAGGAGGCTGGCTTGTTCCCACCGGTTAGTATCAGGCTCAGCAGGCCTTTGGGAATCAGGATCTCCATGTGGCTGATTCTCCCCACAGGGCCCCACGTCAAGAGGCTTTTGATCCAATGGCCTTTGTCCCACAGAAGGTTCTCGGGCAGCCTGTCCTTGATGCCTGAACCAGTGATCTGACAATCATGCTTGGTCAAGGTCAGGCCCTTTAAGCAGGATTTAAAATTACCCTGCCTAGGAGGAAGTCTAAGGGAGAAAAGAAAGGATTTGGGAGATGAAGTCAGGAGTCAGGAAGAGCTAACTGCCACCTCTTGGAAGCTACTAATAGTATAGTTCTGAAAAGAATACTTTTTTTTTTTTCCTCCAGTGTGTTTCTTGGTTGCCCTGTTATCAGTCATACGTGCAGGAGCTCAAAGAGAAATATGTTTTAACATTCTGAAACTGAATTATTAAATGGGGATTAACTTGGTGTTGATTTTTCTTCATGGCTGATTTGCAGTATAAACTGGGTTTAAGGCATCTTTTACTAAACCGTCTGGATTTCAGTGGATCGCCTTGGATGAGGCATTCATTAAAGATTTCATGCTGATGTTATTTGTTTAGGCTTTGGTGCCCTTTGTCTGTTTTCCCTCCCCTTTTATTCAATAATGATATCTTTCAGGCAGAGAATACCTTCCATCCTGTGGTATTAAGGGCTTTCCATGGTGGAGAGCAGGGCCCCATGGCCAACAGCTAGGCAGGAAGTCAGAGGACTTTGGTGGACTCCCTGCCTGATCCCCAGATAGCCAGGCAGCTAGGACCGCAAGGATGGAGCAGGTACCAGACACCCTGTTTGGCAGATGCCTCCTCCAGCTGCTCTTTGAAGACTGGGATCCATTAACAAGTGAAGTCACCTTTACATTTCACTCTTAAATGCCCAGAAAGAAATAATGGCTAAAATTCACATGGATATGTGAATGTCCATTACCGCATTCTGGTCAGAGAACAGATAACTAAAGGGAAAGAAGGACAGGGTGTCTGGCGTTGAGATATACCAGGACACTGGCTTGTTAAAAATCTTGAGTCTGAAACATGCTACCCTTGAGCAGGTTATTCAGCCTCTTTGAATCTTACTTATTTTTTCATCTACCAAATGCAAAAGTTAAAATCTCTTGGTGTTGTAGGGATTAGTTATAATTATTCTTGTAATGAGCTCAGCAGAGAATAGGTGCCCGATATCCACTTCCCACGTGCAGACACAGTTCACATAGCTGAAATCAGAGTGCTGGCATCACTTTACTACATCAGCCTTACAAAACAGTTACCTTCTTCGATTTTGCAGTCCCTCTTTTCTTCATTGTTAATGGCTGGCCACTATTATGTATGGCAATTTGCTAGACTCATTATTGTTGATTAATTTGGTGTTTCCCAAAAGTTACAGTCTCTTCTGTGGGCCTTGGAGCCTGCCATTTCCGGAACAGCTTGACCTCGTGGGGATTCATAGCCCAAAGTGTTGCCAGGCTTTCCTCTGGAGCATGGTGAGGAAAGGTGATCTCAGCTGGCCTGGCAGCATTTCACCCAGACCAGCTGCCTCGCTCTGGCCAGAGGTCAGCCACCAAAGCGCAGAATGGCACTTGGAATGTCACTCCCAGCCCTTTGGACCCCTGCAGCCAAGCCTTCAGACTGTATGTGTTGGAGCCCCTGCCTGCAGCACCACAGACGCCCTGCTGTCTATTTGGAGCCCTTTGGCTGACTGTGCAGAATTCCTCCCTTTGACCCCGCTGACAGCATCCTCAGCCCCTGGGTCACATGCCTTTCAGCTGAAAGTTGCACTTGAGCCTCCAGAGTCACTTCAGTCTTCAAGTGATGGAGGTCCTCCCTGGCCATAAATCAGGTCTCATCTCCCCAGCTGGCTCTGTACAAAGCAGCCACGCCAGGGAGGAGCCTGCATCCACCAAGGTGCATGCACACTCCCAGGGAAGGAAAGGAGGCAGGCCTAGGGCTTCAGTACCTGAACTCAAGGAGGTGCTTCCCTGGGACATTTGCAGTGTCAACTCTTATCTCAAGTTGAACTCTCCCCAGTTCTGTAAAGTTACTTCTTCAAGGACCACTTCAGATTGTCTATATGTCATGTATTTTTGCTTTCCTGGCTCAAGAAACAGGAATTGATTTTTTTTACAATGGGATAGACACTTGCCAAGCATTGTTACATGTGAAGCCTCCCTACAGCTCAGTGCTGTGGATTGGGTTTTTATTATCCCTGTTTTACAGATGGAAGAATTTCACAGATGAGGAATCAGGTTTTGAGAAGTTGAATGATACGCCTGAGTTTGCACAGCTATAAATATTTATGTTGTTAATCGGACTCAGTTCCACTGATTCTGGGGCTTGGAGGTGGCAGAGCAGGCTGAACCTTCTCTCTGGCTTCATGGGCTGCCCTGAGACTGGCTTTAGAAGATCTCAGAAAGGATCATTTGGGGCACAAGTTTGAAGGACATAATAAGAGCCTGAAGTTGGGGCCTGGAGTCTCCTGAGAATCTATTTCTGTTTTGACCAGCATCTAGCTACTAGCTCATCCAGAACCCCACTGTCTCTGTTGAGAAGGTAGAGGCCATTGTCCACCATCTTGCTTTTCCATGGTGAATATTCTTCTCCTTCTGTGCAAACTGAGGAGATCCAGAGACTTTAGACCATTTTAGCATCACTTGGAGGAGAAGGCAATGGCACCCCACTCCAGTACTCTTGCCTGGAGAATCCCATGGATGGAGGAGCCTGGTGGGCTGCAGTCCATGGGGTTGCTAAGAGTTGGACATGACTGAGCGACTTCACTTTCACTTTTCACTTTCATGCATTGGAGAAGGAAATGGCAACCCACTCCAGTGTTCTTGCCTGGAGAATCCCAGGGACGGGGGAGCCTGGTGGGCTGCCGTCTATGGGGTCGCGCAGAGTCGGACACGACTGAAGCGACTTAGCAGCAGCAGCAGCAGCAGCATCACTTGGAGTTGCTTTCAGCTCTGTGTTTGCCTGCTGTGGTAAAAGACACAACATTCCATCCTTGGGAAGCTTTAGATGCCCAGGTCTTGTCCAGACCCATTATACCAGGATCTCTAGGGGTGTGGCTTGAACATCTGAGTTTTCAAAGGTTCTTTGGGGATTCTGAGAGTGTGCAACTGGGATAGAGAAAAGACTTTTTAAAAAGTCTCTGAAGGAAAGAGATTTCTAATACATGGGAAGACCCAAGGGCAGAAGTGAGGAGGGTCTGAGTGAGTAGGGATGGGTGTTGCAAACACTGTGCTGGATACTGGGGTGTAGAGATATCTAAGATGCTCACTCTCTTCATGGTCTGATGGGGGAGATAGACACACAGAGAATTAACTGGGCACCTCTTAGGGTTTGTGAATCTATGTACATCCGAATCACCCATGGAGCTTGTTGTGTGTGTAAAAACCCTTTGGTTAACACACACTAAACGTGGGCTTATCCTCCTAAATCACACAAAGTCAAACCCCATAGATTTTCTGAAACCCACACCATAATGGAAAGGAAATACACATTCTTTAGAAACATCGCACAACAAAATAAAGGTGTGACGATACATTGCCTGTGATACCAGCCAGTTCAGGGAGCCCTGTTCTTTGAGATGTCTGTCCTTCATATAAGGAAGAGCATGTGTCAGAAGGAAAAATATCCAAGACCTGGACCCCACTGTACAATATCTGATTTAGTAACTTTGTGGTGGGTAGCACACATCTGCCATTTATCCTTCCTTCGAGGTATAAAGAGAATGCTCTAAAGCACGTGGGGAAGAAGCAGTTAACTCTGAATGGAGGCAGTGAAGAAGGCTTAACAGTCAAGGTGATGTCTGGAGCTGGCTGGCTAAGAATAGGCTTCTTCTCTCTGCTGAGCACCGCCCCCCGCCCCCACACACACATTACGGTGCTTGACAGGGCACAACGTTTGCATATTCAGAGTATGCTGGCACCTCTCCTTTGAGATGGTACCTCTAGCATGCCCTACAGGACCTTCCCAGTTTCCTCTCCTGCCTCTCCCTCCTGACTTGTGGTTCTCTGGTATGCATCTCCATGCCTTGCCTACTCTCTTCCCTGTCTGTGCTGTCCTTCGTACTTTTTCCTCAACTGTTTGACTCCTGTTTGTTGTCAGGCCCTTTCTGCAGTCAAATACTGTACCAAATACTACCTCCTCTGCTTTCGCACCAAGATTCTGCTATAGCTGAGGAACATCCTATGCAAGTTTGATACTCTCTGTTTCATGGTTATTTTTGTCCAGAGATGGACAAAATTTGACAGAAGGAGGTTGGGAAATAGCATTCAGCAAAGGGGAAGAGTGTAAGCAATAGGGGACAGAGTGTTCTCAAGGACTGGCAAACCCCACAGGTCACAGGGCACAGGGCTTAGTCAGGGTGGTATAAGAGGCTGGGATGGAGGTTTTAACGGGCTAAACTTGAATATGGGGCTCTGGTGTGGGATTGTCAGCAGTACTGTGGGAGAAGGCAATGACACCCACTCCAGTACTCTTGCCTGGACAATCCCATGAACGGAGGAGCCTGCTAGGCTGCAGTCCATGGGGTCTCTGAGAGTCGGACACGACTGAACGACTTCATTTTCACTTTTCACTTTCCTGCATTGGAGAAGGAAATGGCAACCCACTCCAGTATTCTTGCCTGGAGAATCCCAGGGACGGGGGAGCCTGGTGGGCTGCCGTCTGTGGGGTCGCACAGAGTCGGACACGACTGACGCGATTTCGCAGCAGCAGCAGTGATGTGATCAAATCTGTTTTAGAAGGGAAAAGATGTACTTTTGATGGCAACGTAGAGCATCTGATTGCTTCCTCAGATCTCATTAGAAAAGATATTTTGGAGCTAATTATAAATAAAGATAAGAGGCTATATTTTTCAAATGTTTGTCCCATGTGTTTGTGTGTGTTTGTATTTAAGCAGTTTGAAAGAAGTCACAAGCAAGTTCGATTTTATCAGTTTATATTTATGTGTATAGTTTGAGTGGGATTGCTAAACTGGATTTCAGTCAGTTCTTCCAAGGTTTCAACTATTTCTAATCAGCCTTTTCTGGCTAAAGAAATATATAGATGGAGAGAAAAATAAATATACAGTATTTTCTGCTGTTGTTCAGGATGGTGCCCAGACTTGGTGTACAGACTTCAGGACGGTCTGTTGGACTCGTTCCTATCAGTAACGCGAGCTTTCTGATCCCGGCTCTCCTCCCATCTACCTCTGGGGAGGGAGTCTTCTCCTGGGCTTGTATCTGAGAACTATCACTAGGAGAGTCCTTGCCTTAAAGAGCTGGGACCGCTTGTCTTTCCATTTATAGGTTTAATATCCAGTGTTTCACACTCTATCGAGGAAAAAAGAATCTCCATTTTTACATACACGTAGGTGGAATTTCAGAGAAGGCAATGGCGCCCCACTCCAGTACTCTTGCCTGGAAAATCCCATGGACGGAGGAGCCTGGTAGGCTGCAGTCCATGGGGTCGCTAAGAGTCAGACACAACTGAATGACTTCACTTTCACTTTTCACTTTCATGCATTGGAGAAGGAAATGGCAACCCACTCCAGTGTTCTTGCCTGGAGAATCCCAGGGACGGGGGAGCCTGGTGGGCTGCCATTTCTGGGGTTGCACAGAGTCAGACACGACTGAAGCGACTTAGCAGCAGCAGCAGCAGCAGGTGGAATTTAATATTATCCACTGATTTTTTTTTTTTTCAACACAGCACAAGCTTTATTCAGTGGCCAAAGAATAGAGAAGCAGGAACTAAGTTCTCAGATTGACTTCTGATTTTGGTTCTGACAGGGATGTGCTTGTCCTTAGGAGGGCTGGGAGCTTTTATCTGGCAGTAGGGAAAAAATGAAACATCAAGCTTGTTTAGGTGATATCATTAGATTATTCTTTTTAGAAAATCATTATATCTTATTATAAAAGGGCTTCATATCTATTATAAAGAATTTGGAACACATAAAACACCAAAAAGAAGAAACTAAAATCATCTACCATCTCACTCATCTGGAAATCGCTATTAATGTTTGGATTCTAGCTTCCCATCTCCCATGGTTTCTTTTTCCTTCTGTCTATGTATTTTTGTAGGGATCATATTATAACATTATTTTAGAGTCTGCTTTCAAATTTGACAGTTTATTGTGAACACTTTCCCGTGTCATTGAAAGTTCTTTCACATTTCCGGCATTGTTTAAACGACTGCATATTAGATTGAATTATGTATCATATTATCCGGGTGTTGGACATGATTGGTTTCTTTTTTCTCTTCAGCGATTCAGAGCTGAAACTCACAGATAGGTTTCAGGTTGACATCCATGCATCCTCTGTAATTGCATGCAAACATTCATGGGCATTTGATTTTTGAGGGGAGAAGGACCATATCTTTTATTAGATACTCAAGGGCTTAACTGCTGAAGGGTTGAAAGTAAAGACTTTTACTCAGGTTAGAGTCCCAGAAGGGCAATCACTGGTCTAAGTGGTTTGTACACTACTGCCAGCAGGAGCTAAGGGTGCTCGTTCCCCTGCATGTTGGTCAACCCTGACTGCCAGGACCACCCCTGGGCATCGAACCTTTTGAGACTGATCATTAAGTTATCACGAGTTGTACTCGCTTGTTTTGAAAAATTGGGCTGTTGTTGCTTTACAATGTTGTGTTAGTTTCTGCTGTACAGCAAAGTAAATACTACACATATCCCACAGTTTTTGGATTTCCTTCCTTTGAGGTCACCGCAGAGCACTGAGTAGAGTTCGCTGCGCTATACAGTCAGCTCTCGCTAGTTACCTGCTTTACACATACAGTGTATGTTTGTCAACCCCAATCTCCCAGTTCATCCCAACCCCGCTTTCCCCCTTGGTATCCGTGTTTGTTCTCTACATCTGTGTCTCTATGGCTGCTTTGCAAATAAGTTCATCTATACCATTTTCCTAGATTCCATGTATATGCATAAATATACACTATTTTTCCCTTTCTGACTTCTTCACTCTGTATGACAGACTCTACTTAGAGTACTGACTCTTTACTTGTAATTTACTCTCAAGCCTTATAGAGTTAATGCTACAGTTGGCGTCATACCCACCCAAAAATACGGAGAGGGTTGCCAAGTTCAGCCGAAAGAGCCTGGGTTTGTAACTAGAAGATCTAAGTTGATGTTCTGTGTCATTATGACCACTGCAGTGGAGTGTGTAGGAACTTGGTCACTGTGTTCAGACCCGACTGTGTTTTCACCTGGGACCTCTGCTTCTAGCTGTGTTACCTTGCACAGGGTATGTAAGCACTCTGTCACTTTCCTCATTTATAGAATAGGGGTCTAACATTAGTCATTTCACTGGTGAAACTGTGGTGAGGACCAGCAAGAAAACCCTTCTATAGCACTTAGTTTAGTGTCTAACCACAGCACATGCTCAGCAGTCATTAATGATCATTATTGGGTGTGTGTCGTTCTTTAGGTCACTTCCTCTGAGTCTTAGTTGTAATGTTGAGAATCATAGCCTTTTAGAACTGGAAAAGGTTTTAGTGATCTTTAGCCCACATCTCTTATCTACCAGACGAGACAACTAGGGGAGAGACGGTGATGTGACTTGTACAAGTAAATATGCCTCCTAGCAGAGAGTTGTTTTGAGGACCAAATATTGAGTGTAAAGTTCTTTTAGACTCCTGCACACTAGTCCAACATTAATTGTGCACTGTCTGTATGGCCTATGAAAAATAGAACTGAATAGAAATTGGCTAACTGGAACTCTGGTTAAACGGACTCTTCTTTAAGCCCTTGTTTCCCCAAGGGCTTCTGGGTCAATGCGTTGCATATAGCTTTGATTCAGTAAGTGTTTTTTGATACTAACAATGAGTGTGAAAAGGGTGTAAATCCCAAGACACCGAGCTGTGTAGAGGGTCATCTATATCCCTGGTTGTACTTACTTTTCTGAGTTCCCTCGGTCTTGTTCATCCCTGAAACCCAACAGTTTGCACTTTGCACACATTTTGAGGGAATGAACAAATAAATAATTATATATCTAGAAGAAATAAAGGGAGGTAACTTTCCTCACTGTGTGTTTTAACGTATGGATCAATGAGACCTGTTATCTGGTAGGTACGGACTGAGGCCACAGGCTGGGCGCTCCTGCTGCGCAGGTGGCCTTCCAGGAGAGAGGCTGCTGGCTCTGCTCTGAATGGGCTTTAGAACCACCTTGCCTGTCTAACCTGTCGTCTTCTTCCTTTTCTGCTATTTGGTGTATAAAACTAAATCCTATCCCCGGGATGGGCTTCCAGCTTTTAACACAGACCTCTCATTGTGGTTCTCAGAGCTTTTAAAATGAAAACAGTGTTTCCAGAATTAGGCAAGTATGATGGAAAGCTGCTATGAAATGGATGTTCCCAGTCGCTGTGCTCATTCTGATTCACTTGTTTCAAAAAAAGAGAAACCGTCCAGAATCCTGCAGAAACATGATGCCAAATCCTCCTTTTTATAGTAGGGTTATGTTGGCTGTCTTTCAAAGCCAAAAGTAAGTGTTGACTGCCTTTGTGAGGACCATCTTAGTCTACTGTGAGCAGCCAGACAGCAGAGTTGGGTACAGGTTCATCCCTAACCTATGGCTGATTCATGTGGAGGTTTGGCAGAAAGCAACAAAATTCTGTAAAGCAATTATGCTTCAGTTTAAAACCAATACAATATTGTAAAGTAAAAAAAAAAAAATAAAGACTAGATAAAAAAAAAGTAATTATGTTTGAAGAGTGAAATTATGCCCAGTATATCCCACTATATTCCTTTTACGTTTGTTTATAATGTGTGCTTATAAAGTTTTTAAGGACTTTTATTTTATTTTATTTTTTTCCAAATTTCAAATGTTACTTTATTCAGATAACATTTAAAAAGAGATTCAGTGTACATTTATAAAAACTCCAAGTAACAGCTCTAAAAATCCTCTCCCCACTCTCTTGCCTTACACTTCCCATTCATCTCTCCTCAAAACTCATTTTCACTCCTCTGATCCACATCTTCTTTCAAATTCTAGTTACTTCTTCCTTTGCAGTTCTTCACTTTATGGCTCACTTTAGCCCCATAGACATCTTTTAGTTTTCTAAAAGACTTCTCTTGGTTTGGAAATAAAAGCTTTATCACTGGAAAAAAATAAATTAAAAAGTTCTGCTATTAAAAAAAATTTTTTTTTGAAAAAGGGAAAGAAAAAGAGTACAGGTTCAAATCCCAACTCTAGCCGTGTGATATTGGGAGAATTATTTCACCTCTATAACCAGTTCCTCATGTATAAGAGAGAGATGATGACAGAAGTGACCTCGTGGGGTTGAAATTAGGACTTAGATGTTTAAGATGGCACTTACTGCAAGTTCCATTCAGGGTTAGGCATCATCGTTATTTGTTAATAATAATGAGGCCCCATTGCAAGCCATAAATGGTTAGACACCGTCCAGTTCCCTTGCCTCATTTTCTAGATGAGTGATGGCTCCAGATTCAGTCAGCTGGTAAATCATGTATGTGGAAGGAGGCAAGCCCAGGCCTTGAACCCTCCTCTTCATCTGAGGCTGAAGTCCAGCAATCTATGTTTTACCAAGCCTGCTTTAATCCTCTTCATCTCTAAGTGAGGGGCGGAACTCTGCTGCCACTTTACTTGTATGCGAACTGTACCTTTGATCAGTTTCTCCATTCTGAGAGTCACATCCTTAAAGCCACCACCTCTGCATTATAGCACTTTCTGTCCTCTCCAGTGTCTTGGACAGCACTGTTGACCAGAGGTTGGCATTCAGCATTAGCTGGCTGCGGAGTTACTCAAGCTCTGGGCTGTGCAGATTGGAGTTATTGCTCAGGTGGGGTATATTGGCAGTATGTGGAGTGGGTAGGGAACAGTAATAACAATCCTTAGATCTTGTGTTAGTAACTTGAAACCATTTCTCACTGATTCAACTGTGAGCAATGAAATGGGTAGGTATATAAAGTGGTGGTATGTAGGCAGAAGCTGGTTATAAATTTAGCAGAGATATTTGAAAAAGAAGTCTAGAATATAGGAACTCCATAATCTCTAGTCCAGTGGTTCTCAGGCATTATCGTGCATCAGAATCACTTGATTAAAGCAGGCTTGGTGAAACACAGATTGCTGGATTTCACCCTGAGTTTCTGATTCAGAAGGGAAGAAAGAGCAAGAATGTGGCTTTTTAATAAGTTCCTGGGTGATGCTGTGGGCTGGGGACCACACTTTGAGAATCACTGCTCTAAGTGTCTTTCAGATCTCAGAGTCTGTAATTCTTAACACTCCTTTAAAAGACTCTTGCAAAATGGATCAGTCACTTTGGAAAAATGGTTTGGCAGTTTCTTGTAAACGTACATTTATCATTTGACCTAGCAATTCCACTCCTATATATTCACTCAAGAGAAAAGAAAATATAAGGTCACTCAAAAATCTGTATGCCAATGTCTATGGTAACTTTGTGCATAATTACCAAAAACTGGAAACAACGTATATTTCCTGAATTAATGAACTGATAAATAGTGATACATCCATAGATCAAAATACTACTCAACAATAAAAAGGATTACATTGTTAATACACACTACAACTGTATTCAACTATAGCTGAATCTTAAGGTAATTATGCTGAATGAAAGAAGCCAGACTAGAAAAAAAATAAATAAATAAATAAAAGACTCTTGTTATCTGCTGTATTCTCAGTACTTAGCACAACATCTGACTATATTAGGTGTAGTGGGCTGAAGATGTCCCCACAAAGATATTAGGTCCTAATCCCTGCAACTTGTCAGTGTGATCTTATTTGGGGAAAGGTTCATTTTCCCCATGTGATAAGGATCTGAAATGAGGACATTACCTTGGTTTAAAGTGAAAGTGAAGTCGCTCAGTCATGTCCGACTCTTAGCAACCCATGGACTGTGGCCTATCAGGCTCCTCCATCCATGGGATTTTCCAGGCAAGAGTGCTGGAGTGGATTGCCATTTCCTTCTCCAGGGGATCTTCCCGACCCAGGAATCGAACCTGGGTCTCCTGCATTGCAGGCAGACGCTTTACCATCTGAGCCGCCAGGCTCTATAAATGCCATGACTAGTGTCCTTATAAGAAAGAGACAGAGAGATCACTCACACTCACATGCCCTCCCCCCCACACACAAAATTGATGTGAAGACAGAGGCAGAGGTTGGAGTAATGCAGTCATAAACCAAGGAACGTCAGTAGAAGCTGGAAGAATCCTTTTCCCTTGAGTTTCTGGAGGGAGTTGGCTCTGCTGACACCTTCATTTCAGCCTCATGAACTTCCAGCCTCCAGAACTATGTGAGAATAAATTTCTACTGTTTTAAACCAATATGTTTGTGTGACTTTGTTGCAGTGGCCGTAGGAAATGAGTATAGTAGGTATCCAGTAAGCCACTGCAGATGGTGACTGCAGCCATGAAATTAAAAGACGCTTACTCCTTGGAAGGAAAGTTATGACCAACCTAGATAGCATATTCAAAAGCAGAGACATTACTTTGCCAACAAAGGTCCATCTAGTCAAGGCTATGGTTTTTCCTGTGGTTATGTATGGATGTGAGAGTTGAACTGTGAAGAAGGCTGAGCACCGAAGAATTGATGCTTTTGAACTGTGGTGTTGGAGAAGACTGTTGAGAGTCCCTTGGACTGCAAGGAGATCCAACCAGTCCATTCTGAAGGAGATCAGCCCTGGGATTTCTTTGGAAGGAATGATGCTGAAGCTGAAACTGCAGTACTTTGGCCACCTCATGTGAAGAGTTGACTCATTGGAAAAGACTCTGATGCTGGGAGGGATTGGGGGCAGGAGGAGAAGGGGACAACAGAGGATGAGATGGCTGGATGGCGTCACTGACTCGATGGACGTGAGTCTGAGTGAACTCCGGGAGTTGGTGATGGACAGGGAGGCCTGGTGTGCTGCGATTCATGGGGTCGCAAAGAGTTGGACACGACTGAGCGACTGAACTGAACTGAACTGAAGCATCATTGAAACGAATGGGGAAGCTACATGCAGGTATCAGGGTGCCCATCTAACTGATATGTAAACTGAGGGCTTGATATATCTGATCGGTGTACTGTATGTACATGTTTATGGCAAGGGAGACCCACGTGTGTCAACTACTTCAGTTTCCATTCCACCAGCCTGCTGGGTTTCACCCCTAGTCACACCATTTGTTGTTATTTAGTTGCTAAGTCATGTCCGAATCTTTTGAGACCCCAGGGACTATAACCCGCTGGGGTCCTCTTCCATGGGATTTCCCAGGCAAGCATACTGGAGTGGGTTGCCATTTCCTTTTCTAGGGGATCTTCCTGACCCAGGGATCTAACCCATGTCTTCTGTACTGGCAGGTGAATTCTTTACCCCTGAGCCACCAGGGAAGCCCCAGTTGCATATTGGAACAATTAAATTGGAATCTCTGGCCATGGGGCCTATGATTTGTTTTTGTTTGTTTTTTTCCTAAAGAACTCTTCTTCAGGCAGAGCTTGTACTTTTTTTTTTTTTTTAATTTATCTTAGTTGTGGAATGTAGGATCTTCAATCTTGTTGCAGCACCTGGGATCTTTAGTTGTGGAATGCAACCTCTTAGTTGCATATGGGGTCTAGTTCTCTGACCAAGGATCCCTGGCTCCCTGCATTGGGAGTGCAGAGTCTTAGCCATTGGACCGACCACCAGGGAAATTCTTGGTTCAAAAAGCTCCTCAACTGATTCTAATCTACAGCCAGGGTTGAAATGGCTGAGACCAGGCTCTTCATAGGAGCTGGCTGATCCCTGTGGTGACTATTAAGAGAGGCTTTGAATCTGCAAAGTATCCCTATCAAATTGAATCCCTACCATAGCCCTGCGAGGCAGGCAGGGTAGGTGCTGTCCTCTTTTTTCAGATGAATTACAAGGCTGAGGAGAATTTAGATGATGCAGAGTGATCGGTCCTCCACCCAGGTTCAGTCCTCTGACCCGCACTCAGCACGGCTTGTACCATGCAGCATGTCACCAGCCTAAGCATAAGTTATGATTGTGTGCGCCTAACGATATTCTCATGGATTGTCGGTCCTGACATTCTGGACACTGGAAACAGGAACACTCTTATATATTGAACCACATAAAATGAGCAATAGGAAAAGAGGTTGGTGAGCTTTGAGGCCAGGGAGACAGTGACAGTTATTCAGAAGGAATTTCAGATCCATCCCAAGTCAGTTCCTGGGGCACTCTGCATCTGACTCTGCCCAAGGTTGGGTGGCCAGTGGTCCCAAACATGGTTAGCGTGCTCAATGGCCTCAGGATCCCACTCCAGGGACAACTTGACCCATAGTGCCATTTTGCTTATGTGAATATCAGAACTGCTGGCATCACCAATTCAATGGACATGAACTTTGGCAAACTCCGGGAGATGGTGAGGGACCGCGGAGCCTGGCATACTATAGTCCAAGGAGTCTTGAAGAGTCAGACATGACTTGGTGACAACAGTAGCTGCTTTATAATGCTGTGTTAGTTTCTGCCATACAACAGTGTGAATCAGCCATGTGTATGCATATCTCTCTCCCTTGTGGCCTCCCTCTCCTGCCATCCCTCTCTAGGTCATCACAGGGCACGGAGCTGAACTCCCTGTACCATGCAGTGGCATCCCACTAGCTCTCTATTTTGCACATTGTAGGGTGTATATGTCAGGGCTACTCTCTCAGTTCATCTCACCTTCCCCTCCCATAACCCTGTGTCCACAAGTCCACTCTCGACATCTGCATCTCTGTTCCTGGCCTGCAAATAGCTTCATCAGTATCATTTTTTCTAGATTCCACATATGTGAGTTAATATATGACGCTTGTTTTTCTTTTTCTGAGTTGCTTCACTTGGGTCTAAGGTGTTTAAGGCTGTGGTTCAGACGGTAAATAATCTGCCTGCAATGAGGGAAGACCGGGTTAGATCCTGGGTGAAGAAGATCCCCTGGAAAAGGGAATGACTACCACTCCAGTATTCTTGCCTGAATAATTCCATGGTCAGAGGGACCTGCAGGCTGTATAGTCCATGAGGTCACAAAGAGTCCGACATGACTGAGTGACTAACAACACACAACCACAGCCTTCCCCTAACTCCAGATGGACGCATAATCATAACTTCATAAATATTACCACAAAAGATTAGATGCAGGCACAGGGCAAGGAGGCCAGAGTCTCTGGCATGGGTGTTCCCAAAGGCCCCTCCTGTGGGGGGCCAGAAGTCTGTTTGCTCTGTCCACTCAGCCCAGCTGCCAGCTCCTATGATTTGCTCTGCCAATTGGATATTACCTAGTGATTTTTATGGAGTTTAAGCTAAAGGAAATTTGAGGAGGAGATCACTTCCTCTATTTTAATTAGAGTTCTGAGACTGCACCACTGCACATCTGTAGCAGACTGGCTGCTGGGCCAGTAATAAGGCCCGGTGAATTTTAAGTATCTGGAGAGGTTATTTGAAGAGCTGGGTCATGATTGCTGCTGCTGCCTGAGCGTGTATGAGTGCACACACACACACGCACACATGGTGTACCTCGTACAGATGTTTGAACAGTCCCTGGAGAACACACATTTTCTGTTGTAATAAAGGAAAACACAGTCCTCAGCTGTAACCTAGGAGACACGGGGTCCCACCAGAGCTGGAATCTTGAACCGCGTTGTGGCTGCTTGCAGGAGCGGCCCAGGAGGGCTTTTCCTCTTGCAGACGTCCCGTTGCCTTGCAGTTCCCGGTGGCAGCTGCCTGCTGTTAGCTCACACATAAATCCCTGGGGAGAAATAAGAGCTAAGTGGTTGTTACAGAGGGGCGAAAGCTTCGACTCCCACGGCCAGTCACAGACACGTTTCTGGCTCTCACACAGGACAGGCACTGCTGATCCCAAGACACCATTCTGCCCTTCACCTCCGCAGATTTTGGAGTCACAGAGCTGGAAGAGGATTCGGGGGCCACCTACTCGTTTCCTCTGCTGCCTGTCAGTTCTTCCTGTCTGCTGGTCCAGCCCGGGGGAGCTGTCCATCCAGGCCCCCCTGGGATGGGCATAAATATTGTTATCTCCACTTAATAACACAGTGCTAGAGCAAGGTAGAGCGTGTTTGTTCCAGGGGAAATGACAGCGGTTTTAAGCCTAGTGACTTGGAGGTGATTTAAACCCCCTCATCTGGATTTGTTTAACACACTTCAGTTTTATTATTCAGTTTTCATACAGGGAGTTAATGAATAACTCAGTCTGGCTCTATGGCTATACAGCCAAACAAGGGACCCTGGCTGGGAGTTCATTCTTAGGACAGGCGGACCTCGATTGACACAATAATAGCATCCTTGGGAAATTGGCTGTACATCAGATAATTGAAATAAAAGAGTTTTTAAGGAATATAGTGGGCAGTTGGTTTGTTGTTATTGTTTGTTATTGTTTAGCTAAACCAAGAACATGGATAACTTTTCCCTAATTGACTTTTTATAGGTTTGTTGGGAATAGAGTAATCCTCAACAAGACCCTTATATTCTTAAGACTTGTATTTAAAAAAAATACTCTTGTATTTTAAGGCAGGTGTGGCCCTTGTAGGAAATGTTGCCTAGGAGTTGAATGAAACGACACTGTTAGCCACTAGAAGTTTGGGGGTGATCTGGGTGGAAAGACCCAGCTTCACCCTTCCAGGACAAATAACTGGAGTCTCCCAGACCTCTAGAACACAAAGAAACAAAAGAGTTCACGGATGAAACCCATGCCGAGGGCCAGTTCCAGCCTAATCTTGTCACTGCCTCCTTTTTTGGCAAATTACTTTCTGAATCTGGGCTTCTCTCTTTAAGGAGCGGTGAGGTCCATGATCTAATTTACCTACTGGCAGTGGGGTGAGAAGGAGTTCGGTGCTTCAAGCCCCAGAGAGAAGTGGATTCTTTTGTGTGTGAAGAGGATTTCTTAAGTCACTGATCATATTCTGCCAGCAGAACCATCTCTAGGGTCTAATAAATCAGGCTGGATCAGATGGATTTTATGGAAGGCAGCCCGACCCACACTACCTGAGGCTGCTGGCTACGCAGTGGATAGGAGATCATTTAGACAATATTAGTAGTTTGCATTTTTAAAGTTCCAATGCTTCCTATTATCAAGACAAATATAGTGAGACATTCTTGATTTATTTTTCCTATTAACCTAGTCTTACTGTTAATCCCCATTGTATTTATCTCCTGGATTTCAACCGAGGTGGGTAATAGGAGGGGGTAGAGGATTTAAGGTAGATACACCTTGGATACTGCGCTATTTAAGAATTGTTGGTTTACTTCCAGCATCAAATATTCTCTATAGTATGATATTATCATTTACTTTCCCCTAATTATTTCTAGACACAATTTTGCAAATACTCAGAACACCTCTTAGAGGTATTTTAAAAATGCAAAAGGACTTGTCTTCAGAGCTGGATAGGTTGAATTTGAATCTTGGTGCCACACCTAATCTATGTGGTCTCAGGCAGTGTACTTTTTCAAACCTCAGTGTCCTTATCTGCAAAATGACTCAGTAGTAATAAACTTGCAAGATTTTTGAGGATTCAAGGACAGTATGGAAAGTGTTAAGTTTGGTGCCTGGTACATGGTGGGCACTCTCCCCTCCACTCTGGATAGTCTTGTGACATCTTTACTGAATCAGGGGAAACTGAGGCACAGAGAGGTTAAGGGAATTTGATCAAGACAAAGCCAGGTGGGGAGTCCTCAGATTCTGGTTTCTGAAGCTGTGTGCTTTCAATGCCCAGGCACACAGAGTTGGGGTAATTTAGACCTTTTGAGTGTCTATCATGAAATGAGGCAAGGGAACTTTCAGGTTGACCCTCTCTGGCTCTTCCTTGGCTTCTGTCTTCCTGGTGAGAACTCTGAGGTCAGTGGGGTCAGTTCCTGCACAGATCCAGAGCCTGCCAGGAGGAAAAGAAGCCTGCCACTTACACATTCACTGAGTGTCCATATAACAGGTGCTCTTACATAAGTTATCTGATACAAGAACCTTCCAAGGTGGAAATTACTGATGAAACTTGAAATCAGTTATGATAATTATTGATTATTTATAGATGAGGGGATTAAAGTTCAGGGGTTTTAGGTAGTTTGTCCATAGTCACAGAGATAGTGCAAATGGTGATGGATGCAGTCAGTCCAGGCCTCTGGACTTGAACCTCAGCCCACTGGACTTGAGACAGCAGCCTTGCTGCCAACTTCACCTCCATCTGCACAGTGACTGCTCAGGGGTTTTTCCCCTTCTTGGACTCAGCCTTTGAGTCTGGATAAGTCCTGGGTTGTTTTCTTTGTTTGTTTGTTTTTCTTAACTGTCATTTTTTAAATTATTAGCAGGTAGTCCACACCCTATCCTACTCCAGGGAGCATCACACGGCTGGCAAAGGTGGGCTATCAGATCATAAAGCCCCTGCCCTTCCTCCTGCTTCCATTCCCAGGCAACTGAGGCACCTCAGACAGACAAGTGCTCATCATGCCAGAGAAGGAGCTTGGGAAAGAGGCTTATGATGCTTCTCTTAGTAACCGGTTGCTGTGTTTCACAACCCATCATGGCTAGGAATGCTTCCCTACTTGTAGCCTAAGCCCAGCCCATCAGGCAGAGCCTGCTTCCTTTCATTTGGTTCTTGGTGGAGATGGCGAGCAGCTGGTTCTTGTGGGCTAATCCTTCACAGGGAAGCCTGTAAGCGTGTATTCACCTTGGAGATGTCAACCTTCTCTTGTCTTCTGGGCAAGAAGCCTGTCCTTCCTAGCAGCCCTGAGACTCAGAGTAGCTCTTAACCAGAAAAGGCTTGCAGCATCTCAGAGCTGTCCCTGACTTCTTTTCAGAATGGTCCGTGGTCTTATGGGTGTCATGGGAGGGGACAAGGAGAATTGTAGGGCTGTAGAGCTTAGACTGGAAGGAATGTAATGCCCTGCCTCCTCCATATCTCATTTTACAGAGAAAGCTCATCCCACAGGTGCAGACTCACCCATCCTGGGCAGTAAGTAGGGAATGGAGTTCTGGCAGAACTTCCTTGTCCAAGGATTTCCTTCCAGAGGTGGGATGGGCTGTAACTGTGAAGTAAGATGAGAATGCTTTCACTTTCCTTCCTGGATCCCTGCATCCTGGCTGGAGATCCTGCTGCGCATCCCGTATGAACATGTCAACCTGGGAAACACACTTATTCTTTTTAAGAAGAGTAGTCTGAGTGTGTGGCTAAGTTTTAAAGGACATTCTTATAAACATCAAACACTTCGTACCTTTCAGAGCTTGGCAAAGTCAACGTCCGTTTTTCCTGTCGCCCACTGCACACGTGGAGAGACTACACCCTCTGGTTCTCCTAAATGACACTGGCGTTTACCCCCATTGGTGGCTCCTAGTTCTGGGGGCCATTGCAGGCTGGTCAGAAATCTGAATACTTCATGCGAGGCTCCCACATGCTCTTCTTTGTGGGCAGGAAGATCACCCAGATGGAACTTGCTTTTCTTCTCACCCAGTGCTGAGGCGAGCTCTGTGCAGCTGAGGCTTTGTAAAGGGAAGGACTTCCGTGTTGGCAGACCTGCTCACCCTCAGCAGAGGTGCCCATAAATCTTGCTGAAAACAAACGCTTTAGAAGAGGAGGAAAGTTTAAGAGGCCCTGTGGGCATATTCTAATCAGTGCTCACTAATATCAGCCAGCTCAGATTTACAATGTGGTGCTCCCAGTGGAGGAGGCCTGGGTAGGCACATGTAAAATGCCGCCGGCTGTAATTAACTCTGACCTCCGCTGCCTGCCGGCTCACGCGCTCTTAATATTAGCTTTGACTCCCAGAATGTGCTTTCGGTGTTTGTTGTTGGGATGCGTTCTTTAAAATTCATTGTTCAAAGCCCTTCTTTAGTTCTTTTTCCGACCCAAAATACACATACACACAAACATACTGACCCAAGGTGATCAATGCTATCGAATGAAATCAATAATCAGGTAGATCTGCAGTCATTGAAAATTCCATTTATCTCAATAAAGGGCAACAGTCCCTACATTTGTGGCTTACACTTTACAGTATGCAGAGTGATTTTACATACTTCACTGTTCCGTATTACAACCGTTTTCAGGTGGGCAGGGCTGGTATTATGGTCATCCGCTCGATGAGAGACGAAGGGCAGAGTGGGCGTGAGGTGTTCGGCATCCCCTGTGTTGTGAGTGGCAGAGGTTCAGATTCAGACTTAGGTCTTTGGCTCTTAAAACTGCTTTTTAACTACTGGTGTTCAAATGGATGATAGAGGTGGTTTGTCATGATGGAGGTTGGGGTGAGGGGGAGTGAATTGCGTCTTTTCCTTACTTCTTGCCAATCTAGGCAATGACTATTCAGCTATTTCTTTCTTCTGCCTCCTGGTAACAAAGAGATATTAGATATAAAGTAAGCATCGGCTTGTCATGTGCAATATCTTGTGGACAATGAGAATGATGAGAAAAATTCTACCTAAATACCTGTGACCATGCATTGGAGAGGGAAATGGCAACCCACTCCAGTGTTCTTGCCTGGAGAATCCCAGGGACGGGGGAGCCTGGAGGGCTGCCGTCTATGGGGTCGCACAGAGACAGACATGACTGAAGTGATTTAGCAGCAGCAGCAACCTGTGACCATGAGGGTGTGTTTGCATGTATTTTATTGGTTAGACGAGCCCTACAATTGAAAATGTTTTGAGAACCTGCAACATGCCAGGCTCTGTTCTAGCCACTCAGATGTGATGTCTCTGCTCATTGAATTACATTAGAGCCCGAGGAGACACACCAGGAACAAAGATGCAAAGAAGAAAAACAGTGTTATGTAGAATGATGTAGGAGATGAGCAGGTGGGTATTTTAGGCTGGGTAATTAGGGGGCCTGTTGGACCTGAGATCCGACTGCCGGAAGTAGCCATCCATGTGCAGGAGGAGGAGGAAAAGAAAGGGGGAAGAGGACACAGGAAAGGAGGGAGGGGGAGGAGGGGGTGGAAGAGGAGCAGGAAGAGGAGGCAGAGGTGGCGGTTGTTCTGGACAGTGAAATACGGTCAGTGAAAAGGCCCCGTGTAAGGAACAAGTTGACCCACTTGAGGCCAGAAGGAAGGCAGTGAGGCTGGAGCGCAGCGAAGGTGGGGAGAGTGGAGGCTGGAGCTGCTGGCAAGGATTGGACTAGAAGTTCAGTCAGTCAGAGTAAGGATTTTGGATTTTATTCTAAATCCCTCGGGAGTCCTTGGAGGGTTTTCCACAGGGGAGTGAGATCTAATTCACATGTTCAGAAAGCCCCTCTGGCTGCTGTGTGGCAGAGTTTAGGAGGGCAAGGAGTGGAGACAGTGAGAGAGGAAAGAGCTCTGCACGTGATGCAGAGACCTCACAGGGCTGGCGGACTTAGCCCTTGCGGTGTGGAGGATGACTCCTGGGTGGATGGAGGCCCGCTCCCCCCACCCCCTGACCCCCCCTCACTGCCACGTGGACAATTTCGGGAGTAGATGGGGGAAAAAAGTTCTGCCCAGCCCTGTGAAGATTGAGATGTGTTTTATATCTAGGTGGCGGTGTCACATAGCAATTGGACATGAGTTTGGAGAAGTAGCCGGAGGTGGGGATTTGGGATTTGTCAGCCTGTGGATACTGCTACCTGTGGGTTCATGAGCCTGAAAGGGTGATCTTTGACAGACAGTCCCTACGTATGCCCGAAGGCACAATACACAGGTGTAGCCATCATCTGTAAAAAGCCTGCTTTCTGCTCCGTCTGCAGTCAGCCTGAAAGCTTCCTGGTCCTCACCTCTAGCAATCCCGGAGTCTCTTCTGCCTCTTGGGGATGGAGTTGGATTCTGTCGTTAAGCTCTGTGCTTGACATATTTCCCGGCTTCCATTTTTGCCATGATCACCTCTTAAATCTGCAGTCTGAATCCACGAACATTTAGGTCACCAGTCCAAGTGGACTTCAGCTCACAAACTGTTCAGAGGCACTGCTTTGTCTTTTTGGCTTGGGTATAGCTTCTCAGCTGCAACTTTTCAGTGGAGATACGGGTTCAGGGAAACCACGTGCAAGAATATTCAAGAACTAGAGAATCTTGGAGATTTTTAAATAAAGTTTAATATCTTGCACTTGTGGATGAAAAATGTCACCTGCCAAATCAGTAAACAAATGATATTATAGCCATCAAACCATGAGTCACTGCAGCAGCTCCTAACTGTGCACTCTGAGGGGATTCAGGATGGCCCTAGACAGTTAAGCTGTGGGCTGCAACTAAAAGACCCTGTTTGCCACAGCTGAAAATAAAAAGGTCCTACGTGCTGCCACAAAGCACCAAGATCCTGGGTGCTGCAGCTGGGGCCCTGTGCAGCCAAATAAATAAATATTAAAAAGAAAAAAATAGGAAGAGTGCTAAATTCATTAACTTGAGATATCTACTTTTTCTTTAGTTAACAATAATCTTTTGATATTCCAAATATCTGGTTTTGTTGCAAAAGCTCCTATGTATCCAGGCCCCTCCCTTACCTTCTTGGAGCAATCCTTCAGCGCTGAGAGACTGCTTTCTGGGCTTAAAGCCTCAGCAAGTCCACTGAATAAAACATAATTTTCAACTATTGTGCATTTTTTTTCCAGGCAACACATCTTTCTCCAAGGCACTAAAAGTATTGGTATTTTCTGCTCCTTATCCCATTCACCCCTAAGCCTTGGAGTGAGAGGCGTTACTCTTGTTTTATGGAGGAGGCCCCTGAGAAAGAATCCTGTCTGAGGTCCCAGAGTTAGTTAGCAGGGGTTGCTGGCGGGGCTCTAGCCGCCAGGACCAGCTTTCCATCTCTTTGAATGAAGAGGTACTTTTTCCTGCAGTAAAAGCTTTTATCTCATGAAATTTGCAGATAGTCCATATATAAGAACCCCAGAGTCTAGTCTCTAAATCCTAAATTCTTGTTCTCTACCAAGCAATACTCAAGTCCTGGGGAATTAGAGGACAGGTTAAATAGGATAACCCGGAGGGAGGAGGGGAGAGGTGAAAGCTATGCTAAGTAAAAGTAGAGTTAGATGATGTTCATGTTTGATCCCATATATAAGCCTACTTCCCTATCTTTTGCCCTCTTTCCCTCACCCCATACATTCTGCAACAAAAAGCCATTGTTTAATTGTTAAGTTATGTCCAACTCTTTTGTGTCCCCATGGACTGTAGCCCATGAGGCTTCTCTGTCCATGGGATTTCCCGAGCAAGAATACTAGAGTGGGTTCCCATTTCCTTCTTGAGGGGATCTTCCTGATGCAGGGATCAAACCCACATCTCCTGTGGCTCCGGCATTGCCAGGTGGATTCTTTATCACTGAGCAATCAGGGGTTTCTCAGCTGGCTCTCTGGTAAAGAATCCACCAGCCAAGCAGGAGACATGGGTTCGATCCCTGGGTAAGGAAGATTCCTGGAGGAAATGGTTACTCACTTCAATATGCTTGCCTGAAGAATCCCATGAGCAGAGAAGCCTGGCGGGATATAGTCCATGGGGTTGCAAAGAGTCGGACAGGACTGAGCGACTGAGCATGCACACTCATGTCTAGGAAGCAACAAGAAGCAGGCTGGACTACAAAAAAAACGCCTACTAGTTTGTTAAGCTAGCTTTCTTTGTGGGTATACAAATGCTAGTCATGGTATTTGTGGCTTTAAAAATAACACTGACAGTGGCATCACCAAAAATAAAGTAACCTCAAGTTTGAACTTTCACAATCCTGGTCATAAACAGTCTGTTGACAGCACTGAATAAATGTGAGAGATGTCATTTGAGGTGGGATGCTGAGACGTGGAGGTGAATCCAAGAACTCCACGGCCTTCATCTCTAAGTGATCATCCTGCAAACCACTGAGGGGACTGGCCTTGGATGATGGCTCATCAGAGTGGGGGGCTTTGGGATGGGGGCCAGGGGTTCTTCAGGGTTAGGATCAAATTGTAAAGCACCATCATTTACCTTGGTTGCTAAGCCCCTCTGAGCCTGAAGTGAGGAATTCTGATTGGCAGAATCTGTAGGAATTTAGACAAGGGGAAGAGCACAGAAAAACGGGAAGCTTAAGATGGGGAGCCTGGCTGCAAAGCAACTCAGTGCTTCAATAAGCCCGAATCTGCTGAGAATACATTTTACGAACATGCAGCTAAGTTGGCTGCCTTTGTTTGGGGGTTTGTTAAGCATTATCTAAAGAATGCCATGGTTCAGCCTGCTCGGTGTGAAGTCTAATTCTTCCCCTTTCTGGAGCCACGGCCTGGTGTGTTCAATTTTTCTCTCTCCATAGGGCTGCAGGCTCTCTGGTACTCCAGCCAAAAAAACACTCATATTTTAGCAAGCTTAGTCCCAGTCTGGTTGCCAGGCAGTAAAACGAGCACTTGCCCGCCCCGGGGAGAGGGGGACCACTGGACAGAAAGCGGTTATGTAAATGGCTCCTCACTCGAGCCCTCCCCGCAAACCCCCATTTGAGAATCTTTGGGGCAGTTGATATGTTTATTGGTGTGGAGAGACGTTGCTGCATAGGCTTGGACTGTGGTCATTTGTCAGAACTAATACTGCAAATTATTTTTATTATTATAGAGATGCTAATTGGAAGATAAGTTTGCCCGGTCCTGCTTCTGGAGGGTGTTAAATGTACTCAAGTGACTGATGTGGTCTGGAGAGGCAGTGTGGATCCCATTTAACTAAAGGAGATCCTGAGGCATGAAGCAGCTGAGCTTCTTGTGTTGAGGGAAGAGATGAATCGACTGTCAACACTCCTTCCCCTCACAGGAGGGCAGCCTTGCGGGTGGAGTCCATGCCAGCGTCTCTCTGAGATCTCTCTAGTTCCCTCGCACTGCAAGAGCCTGCGAGAGAGAGAATAAGCCCTGAAAGTCTTCCTAGGGATGATATTAAGAAGAGGGTGCGGAAATATAAAAAAGAGGGTGATGAGCTGGGCCCTCTGGTGCTTCTTCAAGGCTTTGCTGGAGCAGGAAGCAGACTCGGGCCAGTGCCTGCTGACCCTGGCGCTAATTTTCAGGGGCGAGGCTTCTGCCCACTGGATGGAGGCCACACCCGCTTATTTTTAAACAGACCGCAGAGTCCCTGTCAGGGGATGACTGATTTCAGCATGATTGGACAGGTCTGGGGAGTTTGCAACCCACAGTGGAAAGGATCTGAGTTCTGGCCTAGAGCTCAGTGGCAAGGGAAAATGCGTCGAATGCTCACAGGATGTACAGCTGGTGGTGGGCATTTAACTTCTAAGCTCCTCAAGCCCAAATTCCAGAAGGAGCCCTCCCAAACAGAGAGGAGGCCACCTCCTTTGTCGACTTATGCCTCATCTGCAGGGCCCTCTGCTCTGGTCTGGTGAAAGCTCTTGGCCTGGCTGCTGTTGCATAGCAGGCAGGCTTTCTCTGGGTCATGGCTTTTTAATGTGCACTCTCCCTTGAGGGCCTGTGTGCTGAATTTCGTCGAGTCCTACAACCTTCTCTGTGACCACCAGCCACACCAGGAGGTAGTCCTGAATCGGGTGGTGGGGCTGGCCCCCAGGTTTATGGACCAGTGAGGTCTGGCGAGACTGTACAGGTGCAGAGGGAGGACCAGAGAGAGGATGAAGCAGGTGGGCAGTGAGAACACCCGTGGCAGGGAAACCCCCAGGTTTGATGAAGGGCTTGGCATGATGGAGGTGCCAGGAAGAGGTGTGAGGATGTGAGAAAGAGACTGCTCTGAAAGGCAGGAGAAAGCTGCTGGTGGAGAGCCTGGATGATCGTCACTGTCCATTCATCCACAGAGTGGCTGCTGTGTGTCTCCTGGATGCTGGGTGCAGTTCTTAATTCTCAGCATGCAGAGCTCAATAGGGCATAGCCACGTGCTAGATGTTGATATATAGATGCCTCTATGAGGGTCAAGTGTGGTGAGGTCATGGGCCTCTCTGAGAAGGTGACTTAAACTGAGACGGTATGTCAAGGTAGTTTATGAGCTCTGGAACCGGATGTCCTGGTTTGAATCCCGGCTCTACCATCGGTTGGTTCTGTGACCATGGTACCTTGGCCTCTTGGTAACTGTGTTTTCTCCATCTTTAAATGGAGGATAAATGCAGTTTGTATCTCCTCTGTAAGGAGATAAATTAGCTGCTATGGTTTAAGCTCTTGGAATAGTAACTAGGGCACGGTAACTGACATTATATTAGCTATGGTAGTTATTCCTAGGAATTCACATTAAGCACCTACACACAAAACCATGCAATTTCTGGGGGTTCATAGACCTCCTCATGCCCAATTGTACACCCTTGGATATTGGAAGAAGCTGGATTCTTGCCCTGAAAGATAACAGATGCCCTTCTTGATCTGCCATCCTGGCAGGATGCATTTTAGGTGGGTGGGGTGCCATGGGGTGCAGGTGGGGTTCTTTCAACAGAAAGCTGAGACCTGCCTGTGGCCACAGTGAATGGAGGGGGCAGATTCCAGGAATCTGAAGCTCACAAAGGGCTGATGGAGCAAAGGAGGTCTTGGGTTTTTCAGGTACTCATCAGAGCAGTAACAACCCGAGTTAGATCCGTCTCTGATCTGAACATACACTTGCCTGTGATGAGGGAGTGTGAGATGAAGGAGACCTGATGAATGCTGTTATTTCTGGTTACCCTGTTTGTGGGCCCCGAACAGTCTTCCAGATGCTGCCATGGCCCTGGAATGCCCCTTCCTGGGTGGAAGATTTGGCAGAGATGCCTTCTCAAAGCTGGTACCCCTGGTCATGAGCCCTGGCAGAGAGTGGAGGGGTAGGCAGATGCCAAGACAACTTCATTGAGCGGACATGCCACCCACAGAGCCTTTTTGACTCCACCTCCTCCTGTTGCCCATGTCTCGTCACTCAGCTCTGCCCTGCCTTGGGGATCCAGCAGCCCCAGCAGACTGGCCACACTGCCCTGACCTGCAGCACTCACCTGCAGCTCCCTTCCTGGGGGGGGTCCCTGTTCCTGCCCTAAACAATGGAATCTAGGTCCCAGAGCTGTTGCACTGTGGCACCCTACTCTCAGCTTCTAATGCTCACTCGTACTCTCTGCAGACACCTCCTCCTCCATCTTCAGCCATGGGTATATACTCTTTGCTAACCTCTCTCTTAAAAGTTGAGGAATGTATTTCAGCCAGGGAAGCTTGTCACCAGTCACACTTAAAAATGTGTGTGTGTGTTTTATTGCATATATGTAGAATATCATTGTCTGAGGTGATTTTAGCAGCCTGAATCCGGACAGTAACTATCACCTCAGGGTTTTGAGTCCTGTGTTCACCATGGGTTAGAGCTTAAGGATGTGGGGTCCGTGGCTGTTCATCCTCTTAGATTATCCATCAGGTCACACATGCAGATTCTTCTTGGGATCCAAGGCTGCGTACTTGGGCTGGGCTTTGCCAAAGACTGTGAGGGTGAGGTTGGAGGGGCAGCTGCCTCTTGGGCAGGGCTGTCTGGCTGGAATCTTTTTATGTTTCAAGAGCTCTTCATCAGCGAGGGGTTGATTTTAAAATCCCAGCCGGCTCTTGTTATCAGAAAAAGAGGGGCTTGTCCTAGCATTAAGGACCTCTTGATGGGCAGGAAAAGGCTAAGAGGGTTTTCCATGATAGGCTGTGACCAGGGAGTTGAAGGCTGGGGAGGAGAGTCAGCAGATGCATTCTCAGGACTGCAGTGTAATGACTTGACCTGAAGGAGCGTCGTTCAGATTTTTCCTCTCTCCTCACGCCATCTCATGACCCCAGCCCACCCAATCCCCTGTCTCCCTCTCCCTCCTCCCAGCATCTCAGGCTGTCCATCCCATCACTCATGCGCTGGCTCCCCTTTGGAACACCTCAGTGATAGTCCTAACACAGTTGTGGCTGACTCCTTGCCTCACCCCAGTCTGCTCTTGTTCTGAGTGGGCTAGTGTTCAAACTCACAGGGAGGAACACACACACACACAGACACACACACACACACACACTGGCCCGTGAATGTTCTAGAAACCAGTGGGACAGCAGCACAGTTGTCTTTCCTGGATGCTGTCCTTTTTCATTCTCACTCTTTTCCCTCCCCTTTCATCTGCCTCCCTCCCCGCCCCATCCTAGAGCATTTGACGTATCTGCCTCCATAGCACCTCTTCTTTCCCTGGAGAAGGATGACTGGGTGTTTGACATCTGGATTTGTTACATTAAAGAAGAGGGGATTTTGCTGAGGAACTGGACATGAGTCAGGGGCACGATACTGAGTGAAGAGAAGAGGTTCTGGCCGGGGTATATGTGAGGGAAGGTACTGCAGTGTGGTTGGACGTCACCTGAAAGTGAGTAGACCTCTTCACCCTAGTCAGGTTTAGTGTGATGCTCTTTGGAACCTTTCACTGCTGTATTTCTCACGAATGCTAATAGGCAGTTGCACTGGGCTCTGTAGCAGAGCTTAGACTGCTGCTGGTTGAGGGGTATTATTCACACTTGCTAATGAATAACTCCCGTTAGTGTATTTAGCAACCAAGTCAAACAAGTGACTGTGGGGACCCAGAAGCAAATTACATGCCTGGTGGAGGCCCAGCCTGGGACTGAGATTGGGAGGAGTTGAGTCCTGTAGCTGCTTGGTGGCAGTTTCAGATGTCAGTCTGGCTATGTTTGATCAATGAAGAGCCTCGTTGATTGGAAACCATAGGGTTCCTTCCACCCTTTACTCCAGAGTCCCACAAACTCTGGTCTAGTGTGTGTAAATTAAAAACTGAAATAAGACCCCCCCAAACCTCACTTTCACAAGATGAAATGATAGGAGAACTCCTAAAAACAGGCAAGGAAATGGGAGTTGCTATCAGTTGCTGAGAGCCCACTATGCTCTAGCCTCTGTGCTCTGTCTATTGCTGTATTAAGTCCTCCCAAAGACCTTATGTGATGTGTTATCATCCCCATGTTACAGGCAGGGACACTGAGGCTCAGAGAGGTTGAGTTCCTCACTCTTGCCTGTGAATGAGTTCCCATCAGTGTTGCACCTCTAGGGAAATTTCATTTTTTTTGCCTCCGTGGCGCATTACATCCGTGACCTCCATGGCAACACTGCCATAAAGTTTCAAGGGAGTTAGCAGCCCTGAGGCTGTGGCTGGAGACTGCATCCCACAGCTCTTTATGAGGGTGGTGGCCATCCATCAGTCCCGCTGCCGCCTCCGATTTCCGCAGTAAATACTCACCCCTGGAGTCCAGCGCTGGGAAGGTGGGTTAGCTAGGGCAGTGTGGTCATTCCTCAGTTCTGGGAGAGAATTAGTAATAAACTCTGACTTCCGTACCCTAAAAACCCAAACCCCAAATCAGTTACATTCAAGTTCATTTTAATTCAGTCTGACAGACAGTTGTTAAGTACCTACGATACTGTGCATAGCTAGTTCTCTATATCCTGGGGATTAAAAAAATTAATATTATTCTTCTAGGGACAAAATACAATGAGGGAGACAGATATAAGCTGATGGTTGCAAGTTCAGTGACATAAACCAAAGTAGATGTATAAAGTGTTCTCATATTATGAAGACAGAGTACAGATACATTTGTGTGTAGAGGTGCTGAGAATGGGGATGGAGCATGGCCAGGAGAGGACAAATTTCAGGACCACAACTGGACCTGAAAAGTAGAGAAGAGAGATAAAGTAATTGCAGGAACCCAGGCAGCTGTGCACTGCTCAGGACTCAGGGCGGATACATCACACTCAGGTGAGGATGGGCTTATGCTCCCATAACCTCTCTGTGGGAATGTTTCCTAATCTGTGAGACAGGAATGATCGTCGTGTCTGACTCAGGGTGCGACTCCATCTGGTGCCTTGAAGAGTGTCTTGAGCACGTGAGGCTTCAGTGAGTGTGACGGTGTTAGAGCTTTTTGTCTCTTGTCTTGGTGCCATCTTGGGGCATTGCCCCATGGTCCCGTGTATTCTCCTAAAGCTGCCAGATTTGTGGTCAGCACGCCATTGAATGTTTTCTTGCACTCTTATCTTATTAAACTCCTGTATTGCCAGTAAGCTTTTCCTATGCTTATGTTACGAACTTCTAATTAGATGTTAGACTTCCCTGTGTTTTGTAATAATCAGCATTTGTTGTTGCTCAGTCGCTCAGTCGTGTCCGACTCTTTGTGACCCCAAATAATCAGCATGGAGTGACTCAATCCAATGGGTGCTTAATAAATGCATATTTATTACAAATAAGAAGATAGTATATGTAAGGTGCAATGTGTTTGGTGGGGGCAACATTCATATTAGAAGAGACTAAACAGGTGGTGCTCATTGTATGAACCCATCTTCCCAGATGAGAAGGTGACGTTTGCCTCAGTGGACAAGCTCCAGAGGAACCCTGATGGGTTGACCTGCCTCACTTGACAAACTCCTCCCCTTTGTCAATTACACATTTGTACCTGCTGGATGAACGGTCTTTGCATGGACGCAAAGGATCCCAGAGCTTGCTGTTACTTAGGAGGGGCCCGCTGGGTGGTGTTGGGCTGTGCCTCAGGCCCCCCTTATTGCACCACACATGCTACTGACCCTTGAAAGGCCTGGGGATGGCTCTCTAGACGTGATGGGTCATTCAGTGCTGGTGGTGGCTTCACACATCCCTCCTCCAAGAGCTTGCTCAAAAACTGTTCTCCGTCAGCCAGACACAGCACATTTGGATGTGCCTAGATGGGGAGTGCAGGAGAAGGCAATGGCACCCCACTCCAGTACTCTTGCCTGGAAACTCTCGTGGACGGAGGAGCCTGGTGGGCTGCAGTCCATGGGGTCGCGAAGAGTTGGACATGACTGAGCAACATCACTTTCATTTTTCACTTTCATGCATTGGAGAAGGAAATGGCAACCCACTCCAGTGTTCTTGCCTGGAGAATCCCAGGGACTGGGGAGCCTGGTGGGCTGCCGTCTATGGGGCTGCACAGAGTCAGACACGACTGAAGCAACTTAGCAGCAGCAGCAGCAGCAGCAGATGGGGAGTGCACGGAATGCTCCCCACACACTGCTTGGGTGCTCTCACCTGAGCCAGAGCGGTCAGTGCTATGTCCCCTCCCACTTCGGGTCTCCAGCTGGGCTGGTGCAAGTCCAAACCGCGAGTGCTCCTCCTGGGACAGGTGGGAATGCGGGTGCAGTGCAGGGGCCTCCTGCTTCCTCTGCCCGCTGCCAGGGATGGACTCAGGAACACCTCTCTGTGGCCCATGTAAACCTTCATGGGGGATTTAGGTCCTGCCTTCTTCCCAACTATCATGCTGTTTGGGGACTTCCCCAGGCTGCATGCTCAGCTGAGGGCCTTGTCAGCCCCAGGTTGACCCTCACTAGCCTCTTCCTGAACCACGCCATCAATAACTCTCACTCATATCCCCAGGCAGACCCCTAACAAGCCAGCCTGACTGCTCTGGGCCTCCTGGGGGCTTCTGGGTTTCTCTGTGCCTCCTATTTCAACACTCACCGGACAGGGGAATATAGCCAGCCCACTTCTCAGGCCATCATCCTTCCGCCCCTTCCTGCCATCATCTCTTCCTGCCCCCACATCCCAGTCCTTCCAACGCCCCCACGGTGGTTTGCAGTCTGTGTTGATTGGGAAGGGGGGTTTCACATTCTTGGACCTGGGGTGCACTTGCTGAGCGCAATGGAGGTGGGAACAGGCTGGATGGGAGGGGGAAATGGGAGGGTGAGGGTTCTTTTCACACTTTGGTTGCCACCCGCACATTGGCCCTGCCTCTTCCGATGAGCGAAGGAGGCTGGTTGATGCTTCAGCCACTGGTGTAACCAGATCTCTGTGGGCTCTTGAAAAATGGAGTTCTCTTCAGCAGCAAATGTTTGCAATTAACTTTAACATATGGTGGAATTTGTTTTTGTGTCCGTAAAGCATGATAGGCAGTGAGGATCTGGCAGGGAATGCACCCAGCTCGTCACGCCCCGGGCCGAGCTGCTGGGCGGAATGTTTCCACTCGATTTACAGCACTGAGACGTTCGGTGAGCTGAGTGGTCATTGATGGGGCAGCCGGGGCCCTGGTGCATCCTCTGCCTTCCAGGTGTTTCTGCCTGGCCAGCAGCAGGGTAAAGTGTGGTTCTCTTCCTTTTTATGATAGGGGGCAGCAGCCACTGGCCTTAGTGACCCTTGCTTCTCAGTTTTGGCCACTGCCCCCCTCCTACCTGCCATTGTAGGGCTATCCTGCAGGGTCCACAGACTTCGATCTGCATGTGATAGGAAACACAGGTCAGCTCTGGGAGTAGACCCCAGGTGACATTAGAACTTAGTAGGTACTAAGCTCCAAATAGCATGAAAATGAATGATCAGGAACAAATCAGGAATAAATCAACAGGAAAGTGATTTTTTTTTTTTAATTAACCAGAAATTGGGAGGGATGCATTTCCGTGTTGGTTTGGCCTTTTTACTGTGTTATCATGGCTCCAATCTCTCTCCAGATCCCTACCCTCTGTCCTCTACATGTTGACTTCATTGTCCTGCTTGTCACCCTGTGCCTGCAAGATAGCTTCTTATCCTCACAAGATAGGACCCAGAGTGAGAAGGGAAGGGCTGAGACTAGAGCTTGCTTCCTTGGTTGCTCCCTCGGGGGAAAATCTTTCTCTGAAGCCCCCAGCAGGCTTCCCTTTATACCTCTTTGGCCATAACTGGGCCACACGCCAAACCCCAGGTTGGTCATTGGCAAAGGGGCAGAGATTGGTCTGCCTGGTTTTGATCAATTGTGGCTCCTCCCTGGAGTGTGGCACATTGCTGCCCAGCAGGCCAGGGTTCCCTTTAGTGAGGGAGACGTGGCGTTGGGAAGGCAACCAATGCTGTCAGCTGTGGGGCTCTTCCACTGTCAGCAATGGCAGGGTCACTGGGCTTGCAACTGCTGGAAGGGGAGAAGTCACCCCTGGGAAACAGAAGGGTGTGGGGCATGTGATGGCTCTGGTCCCCACCTCCCCAGGATTCTTTTGCATCTGTCCTCTATGATGGCCTGTTAGTTTTCCTCCTATAGTGCTATCAGCCTCTGCTCAAAAGTGTGTCAAGACTCTCCATTTCCTAAGAAATAGAGGTCAAACTCTGCTTAGCATTCAAGGCCCCCTCCATCTGGCTCAAGATAGCCTCACATCTGGCATGAAACACACCTTTCCTATTTTATCTCTTAATGCTCCTCTGTGCCAAGCAGGGAGCAATCAAGCTACTTTCTTTTTTTAAAATAAACTTTTAAATTTTATATTGGAGTATAGCTGATTAACAATGTTGTGATAGTTTCAGGTGGACAGCAAGGGGCTCAGCCATACATGTGTCCATTCTCCCCTCCAGGCGCCAGATTGAGCAGAGTTCCATGTGCTGTACATTAGGTCCCTGGTGGTTATCCATTTAAAGTTTAGCATTGTGTACATGTCCTTCCCCAGATCCCTAACTATTCCTTCCCTCCATGCTTCCCCCTGGCAACCATAAGTTCATTCTCTAAATCTGTGAGGCTATTTCTGTTTTGTAAGTTCCTTTGTATCATTTCTTTTTAGATTCCACATATAAAGAATGTCACATGAAATTTCTCCTTCTCTGTCTGACTTACTTCACTCAGTATGACACTCTCGAGGTCCATCCATGTTGCTTCAAATGGCATTACTTCATTCTTTTTTATGCCTGAGTAATAGTGCGTTGTATACATGGACCGCATCTTCTTTACCCATTCCTCTGTCAATGGATATTTCAGTGGCTTCTGTTTTGGCTGTTGTAAACAGTGCTGCAGTGAACATTGGGGTGCATCTATCCTTTCAGATCATGTTTTTCTCCAGATGGATGCCCAACAGTGGAATTGCAGGGTCATATGGTAAGCTAGGGAGAAGGCAATGGCACCCCACTCTAGTACTCTTGCCTGGAAAATCCCATGGACCGAGGAGCCTGGTGGGCTGCCATCCATGGGGTCACTAAGAGTCGGACACGACTGAGTGACTTCACTTTCACTTTTCACTTTCCTGCATCGGAGAAGGAAATGGCAACCCACTCCAGTGATCTTGCCTGGAGAGTCCCAGGGACGGGGGAGCCTGGTGGGCTGCCGTCTCTGGGGTCGCACAGAGTTGGACACGACTGAAGTGACTTAGCAGCAGCAGCAGCAGCAGCATGGTAAGCTGGTCTACTTTCTACCTGTTTCCCTCACCTGAAGTTTTTTGTCTCTGCATCTGCGCTCACTCTGTGCTGTGCTGTGCTGAGTCCTTCAGTCGTGTCCAACTCTGTGTGACCCCATGAACTGCAGCCCACCAGGCTCCTCCATCCATGGGATTTTCCAGGCAAGAGTACTGGAGTGGGGTGCCATTGCCTTCTCTGGTGCTCACTCTAGAGTCCCCATTTGATATGTCCGACTCTGAAACTCAGCATGTTCAGACTCATTATTTAAGGTTCTCTTTAAGTCATCATGTCTTTGGAAAATACCTCCTTGACTGTCCCCAGCTGAAGGTTTCCTGTGTCTTCCGTGGGCTTCTGTAGCTCTCGTTTGCAGTGTACCACAAGAGCCATAGAGAGCGCCAAATGGGCAAGGGTGACTCCATGGCGGTAGGTATGAAATGAGGCTTGAGCTGCCCCTTAGAGGCTGGGAAAGTTTGCTGAGAGGACAGAAGCCGCACTGTGTATTTGGAGGATAGCATGAGGCTGTGCATAAGAACACAGCAGGGTCCTCACATTTGTGCTTTTGCCCCACCTTCAAGTACCTTAATGCTCTTTCTCCAGGAGCATGTAAATTGGCTCCTGACTACCACATTGGACAGACAGATACAGGGCATTTATATCATTGCAGAAAGGTCCGTGTTGATCTGAAGGGTTACCCAGGGAGGTGTCTAGTGGGGCCCAAATCCTAATGTCCTTTGGTACAGGGGCAGCTCCCACATTTATTCTACTAGTTTGCTAAGCCCTGACCTGGTGGTCTCTAGTGTGGGGATGGAAATGCAGAGCTGCACACACAGGCCGTTGAGAAGCTAGCTCTCACCTGGCTACTCCCGCGTAGCCCTGCTCTCAGCACTGGGATGGGTGATGCCCTCTGGAGCCTGTCTCCAAACAGGCTCAGATGCAGTGTCCCCTCCACCTTTTCAGCATCTCACACTCTTCAAAGGGGCTGAAATGTGCTTAAGGAGGTCGTGGGAGTGAAGGGTGAAACCGGGCATCCATCTCTGGGCAGCGTGTGGTGAGCCTTTGGTGGCTCAGCCAGGGATGAGTTAATGAGTCTAGTTTGTTGAAGAGGTCATACACCCGGGCTGTTGGGGACTTCTCACCGTCCCGTCCTGTGCTTTGACTTTGGGTCCCCTTCTGGGCATTCTTGTTGCTTGTCATAGGGTCTTTACAATTGCTTTCAAATTAAAAAAAAAAAAAAAAGAATGAATTTGAGTCAATTCTATTGAGGTGGATGAACCTAGAGCCTGTTACACAGAGTGAATAAGTCAAAAAAGAGAAAAACAAATATCATATATTACCACATATATATGGGATCTAGGAAAATAGTACTGATGAACTTATTTGTAGGGCAGAAATGGAGATGCAGATGTAGCCAATGGACTTGCGGACACAGTGAGAGAAGCAGAGAGTGGGAAGAACGGAGAAAATATCTTCAACATGTGCACACTGTCATATGTAAAGGGGATAGCTGGTTTTTCAACATGTGCACACTATCATTTGTAAAGGGGATAGCTGGTGAGAAGTTGCTGTATAACACAGGGAGCCCAGCCTGGCCCTCTGTGATGCCTAGATGGGTGGGAAGAGGGGAGAGGGTGAGACTCAAGAGGGAAAGTATATGTATGTAGTTGTGGCTCATTCACATTGCTGTGTGACAGAAGCCAATACAACATTGTAAAAATTAAAAGACAAAAAATAAAAAAGTTGCACAAAAAGAAAAAAAACAAACAAACCTGTGAAGCACAGCTAGACAGCTAAAGCCAGGTTGTGTGGGTAACTGTGGAATATTTTACAAACTATTTTTAGTGATGTCCCCTCATTTGCTGCTGAAAACTGGTGATATGGGTATCATTAACCCCAGTTTTTGATTGAGAGATTCAGGCTCAGAGAGGTTAATTAGCTTGACTGAGTCACACAGATAATAAGTGGTTGGGGGCGGGGTGAGTCTCAAACTCAAGCCTTCAGTGCTCTTTCCGCTACAGTATCATTGCCCCTTAAATGATGTTGTAAAAAGATATTTTAGCATCCATTCCACCTTACTTCCTATTTGTGCATATTGGCAGTAGATGTGGGGATTCTGGTGAGATTCTCCTGATATGGTAACAATATCTCTCAAAGCTATTCCTAAGCCTCGATATTTTGCATGTTGTGGGAGGTGCGGGGCTCATTTTATGCAGTCTCTCTGCTCACTCCTGAGCCAGCTGCTCCACTATTTATGATGTGGCTTTGATGTTAGCCCAAAAATATCACAAGAAGGGTAGATCTGAGGCAAAGGACAATTATTTGGCATATATGGTCAAATATTAGTGCTTTGATTTATGTGATGTTCTGACTTGAGCTTGGCTCCCCTTGTGATTAGATCAGACAATCCAGAGTGATCCAGACTTGGGCTTCTTTCAATATGACTTTCTGAGAATTTTACCTGCAGCACCCGGCAGCTTACCTTGCTCTAGGGTAAGGCCAGTGCTCACTCCACACGTGCTGCTGGGTCCCGAGTCCTTTATTGTGGACATTGCTCCAGCTCCAGCCCTTCTCCCCCACCTCTCACATCCATCCTGAAGATCCCCCTCATAACACATCGTTCTTATTAGTAGACATTTCATAATTACTCTCATTAAACCCATCCTTGACTCTTCATCCCCCTCCAGCTATCATTCCCTTTTCCTGTGCCTTTGACAGAAGTCCTTGAAGGAGCTCTTCACTCCTGTGTCTCCCCGTCCCCACCCCCACGGAGGCCCCAGCCATCCGCCTTCCTTCGTCTCCACGCTGCTGAGCCCAGTGGTCGGCGCTCAGTGCTCACCTTCCTGGACCTGTTAACAGCATGAGATGGGTTTCATCACACCTGTTTCCTCGAAATGCTCCCTTCACTTGGTGACCACTTCACTTTCCTGTTTATCTCCCATCTCAGGTCATGTTTTCTCAATGTCTGTATATTCTTACCTGTGGTGTTTCAGAACCTCCTACTGACTTTCCTCCCTTTGACCTTCCCCTCTCCACACGTAGCTCTCAACACAGTGCTGATGGTGATCCCATTAAAACTTCATCCTTATACCCCAGAGAGTTGAAAACGGGGACCCAGCCAAGTTCATGGATATACATTTGTTAGCAGCATCATTCCCAGTAGCCAAAAGGTGGAAACAGCCCAAGTGTCCATCAATGGATGAATAGATAAATAAATGTGGTATATCTGTACAATGGAATACGACTCAGCCGTGAAAAGGGAGGATTTCAATATTCCATCGTACTCAGCCTTCTTTGGAATGTTACTCAGCCTTCCTTTTTATGGAAAAACAGGAAAGGGAAGTGGACACCAAGTGAAGGGAGTGTTTCAAGAAAACAGATAGGGTAAAAAAATTGCTGATACATGCTTCAAAGTGGGTGAACCTTAGCCTAGTAAATATGCTCGGTGAAAGAAGCCATACAGAAAAGGATAGCTACTGTATGATTCCATATATATGCAATATCAAGAGTAGGTATATTAATAGAGACAAAACAGAATTGGTGGTTGTCCATGTTTGGCAGCAGGGGAAAACAGGAAAAACTGATTAATGTGCAAGAAGTTTCATTTGGTAGTCATGGAAATGTGTTGAAAAGAGAGGTGGTCCTTGTACAACACTGTGAAGTTACTGAATGCCCCTCCATTGTTGAAATATGTTCGGTGAATTTCATCTCAATAAATAAAAAGAATAAAAAAGAGCTTCACCCAGCACATCACTTCTCTGCAGAACACCCTCCACTGTCTTCCGAAGGAAGAGTTAAAGTCCCCACTGTCACCTGCAGGGTCCTCTCTGGACTATCTAGCTTCTGCCCCTTAACTTCTCCAATCTGGCTTTTTACAAATTTATTTTAGTCTGTTTTTAATTTTATTGAGGTATAGTTGATTTATGGTGTGTGTTAATTTCTGCTGCACAGCTAAGTTGCTCCGTTTTACATCTACTCTTTTTCACATTCTTGTTTCCATTGTGGTTTATCTCAGGATGTTGAATATAGTCTCCTGTGCTTCACAGCAGGACCTTGTCATTTATCCGTCCTACATTGGATCATTTGCATCTGTGACCTCCAAACTCAAACTATTCAATACTTCCCTTCCGCCCTTCTCGCCCTCGGCAACCCCAAGTCTGTCCCCACGTCTGTGAGTCTGTTTCTGTTCCGGTGACATATTCTTTTGTGTCATAGCTGAGATTCCACACACGTGTTATCATATGATATTTGTCCTTCTCTGACTTACTTCACTTAGGATGATAATCTCTAGGTCCTTCCATGTTCCTGCAGATGGCATTATTTCATTCTTTTTAATGGCTGAGTAATATTCCATTGTAGACATATGCCACATCTTGTTTATCTGTTCATCTGTAATGGACATTTAGGTTGCTTCCATGTCCTGGCTATTGTAAACAGCACTGCAGTGAATATGAGGGGGTGTGTGTCTTTTTGAATTATAGTTTTCTTATTGCAGCTCTTTCCGCTCTGCCTCTCAGAAATGCACACAGCACCATAAATGTCATAATGTCATCCAGTCACACTGAGCTTGATGCTGTCTCCTCAGCATGCTGGCTGTGCTTCTGCCCCAGGACCTGTGCACCTGCTGTTCTCTCTGCCTCGAATGCACCTCTCACAGAGAGTGTTAGGGCTTGCTGCTTAACAGCTCCCTCAGATCATGGCTTAAACATCAGCTACTCAGTGAAAATTTTAACTCCCCACCCTGACACATCCCATCCTCTTTTATGCCTTCCTTTTAATCTACTGCACTCATCTGACATTCTGTTTGATGTCAATGGAATGATTGGCATCAAATAGATGGTATGTTTTCAATCAAATGTAAACTCTAAGGGTTGGGGTGTTACTTGTTTGTTCACTGTTATATTTCAAACACTTAAAACAGTGCCTTGATATTAGCAGCTAGAATTGTAGACACTCAACAATTATTTGTTATTGGTATGAATGATCTATAATTTGGGCTTCCCAGCTTCATTTTCAATATTTTCTAGTTGTGAAGACCTTTAGTGTCTTTGTGAGGAATACCGCAAAATTCATCATTTCCCCACAAGTGTGCCCATAAACTTGTCATGGCCTTCATGTTGTTCTCTGCTTGGTGAGGATGCGTTGTGGTATATGTCCACCCTCTTTTTCTCTGCCCCTCTCATGGCTGCAGTTTGGGCAAAGTTTTTTTTTTTTTTTTTCTTCATGGAGCTACTGACCTGTTCTTGGAGGGATTCAGCCCACAACAGTAGTCGAGGTAGAAATATGTTTCAGTGACAATAATAATTACCAAATGTACTTCCTGTGTGTCTCTTCTGGGTACAGTTGGGATAGAGATTGATGCTGGTCCATGAAGTGCCTTCCTCACGGTGGAGAAATGAGTAGAGCTCAGGAAACACTCACGTTTGAGTGCAAAATAGTTCTTGCCTTTCTTTCAGAAGTGTGTTCTTCCTGGACAATGTCTATGGGCCTTTTGAGAGGTATCGTCACTAAAGCTCCTCTGCCTACTACTTTGCCCAAGTGAAAAACAAATCCCTGCCTTTGTGCCTAGTTGAAGTAATCTGCCTGGCACCCAATGATGACAGCAGGTATTTCTCCTGTAAGCGGCAAGAGGACCCTCTAGCCTTAGATTTTGATTTGGAAGAACAAGTCTTCAACTTTTTTTAACTGTTCTTAAAATTCTGACTGGGATCCTGGAGGACCCCTGGAAGTGGAGAAGTGGTGGGCTCTTTCATTATCATCCTCCTTCTTATCCTTCCTTATAGATTCTGAGCTCAGTGTCTTAAGTGGAATAGAGACAACCCTAAAAGCTCATGTTCCCTTCAAGACTTCCCCTGGCTTGGGGACACCCTAGCTTGTCATTATTCCCATCATTGGGGGGATTTATGAATTATTTCTTCTAACTTTTGGCTATAGTATGCTTATATAAGTAAGCGTCCTTACATGCGTGTGTATAAGGGAGTGTGTGTGTGTACACTCACATCTGTACACATAACTTGTGCACGGAACTGCTCACTGTGAGTCTAAGCCAGGAATCTTGTTTCAATAGATGTTTGTGGTTCTTGAGCTCCTCATGTTTGTCCCTGTTTCTCTAATCCTCTGAATGGAGCTGGCTCTGGGGAGTGGAGCCATATGAAAGGCATCCAAGATGAAAATTATACCCCAGACTCGCAATGAATATTGTGGTTGGGCGTGGGGGCTTGCTGGCTGGTGCTCCACACGCTCTCCTGCTCCTCCTGGCTTTCTGTTTTTCTCCCCATGTTCCACTTGCTTGTTTCTTATGGAAGTTCCGAGGTTGATGCTGTTCTGGGTTAGTTAGACCTGGACTGGGTTGTTGACCTCAGAGACTGAGCTCTTTCTCCAGAGGTGGTGGGCAACGTCTGGCCTTTCCTTTCTCTGTAAGATATTTCAGTAGAGTTGATTGATATTACAATATAGATACAGATGAACCTCATTCATCTAGCTTTACCTTATCTGGATCTTTGGTTGATAATGGTGGCTGATAATAAAGATGCTGGGTGGATATAATTTAGATTTAGGAGAGTGATGTGGGTGGAGATAGAAATGTCACAGTAATTCGCACATACATAATACTTAAAGTAGTGAGATTGGAGAAGATCTCCAAGGGCAGTGGTGTAGGCAGAGAAGGGGATGAAATACTTATAGGTTAGGAGGATGAGGGGAGCTAGTGAGAAGACCAAGAAGGAGTGACCAGTGAGATAGGAAGAACACCAAGAAAGTCAGTGGTCCTGGAAGCCAAGTGATCCCAGTGTCAGATGCTGCTGATGAGTTCAGTGTGATGATGACTGAGAAATACAGAGGCCACCAGTGACCTTTATAGGAAATGAGAAAGAGTATGTAGAACACATGCCTCATTGCATTGGCCTTTAGAGAGACTAGAAGAGGAACTGGAGATAGAAAGCAGTAATTTCTTTTTGAATTTTTCTACAAAGATCATCAAATAAATGAGGACATACCTGGTGGATGAAGTAGTATCAAGAGAAGGGTAATTTTTCCTAGTGTGGGAGAAATTAAAAAAAAAATTAGAATGTTTACAGAGAGAGAAAATATATGACGTAGCTTTTGAGTAAGCCTGAAGTGGTGAGGTCTACTGTTTAAGTGGAGGAGTTGGCCTAGATAGACATTGAATGGGTTGGGGAAGTCCTTCATGTAACACTTGATTTCATATAACTGAATCCTGACTACAGTAGGTTAAGTAAAAAGGGATTTTATTTTATTTTGTTGAAAGAGAATCAATAAATAGGAAGTCCAAGGATGGTACAACTGTTCACAAAAGTTTTCACGAACCCAGGTTTCACTTCTCTTGTATTGCGTCTTTAGCAGGCAGCTTTCATCTTTCTGGTATCATGGTGGCTCTTTCATCTCCAGATGTTGTTTTTCGGTTCCAGACAGAAATAAGGGAAGGGATAAAGAGCAAAATGTCTGTGTCACCTGAGGCTGTCTCATTTTATCAAGAGGACAATACCTTTTCCAAAACTTCCTACTTGCACCTCCACCCCCAATAGAACCCCATGTACTACCTCGTATGGCCACTTCTAGCTGCAAGGGAGCCTCAGCAGGTGAGATTTTCAACTAGGAACACAGTCATCTCAATTACAAGAGGTAGAGTATGAATGTGTCTTATAGCTTTTTAATTAATTAATTTTTAAAAATTGTGGTAAAAGACACATGAGATAAAATTTACCATCTCAACCATTTTTAAGTGCGCATTTCAGTGGCATTAAGTGTATTACATTGTTGTACAACCATCACCACTATCCAACCACAGTTCTCCTTTCATCTTGCAAAACTGAAACACTGTACCCATTAAATAATAACTTCCCATTCCCTCTTTCCTCCAACCCCAGACAACCACTATTTTACTTTCTACCTTTCTGAATTTGACTATTCAGGTTATTTGATATGAGTGAAATAATAGAATATTTGTCCTTTTGTGACTGGCTAGTTTCGTTTAGCATAAAATGCTCATTATGTTGTAGTATGTGTCAGAATTTCCTTCCTTTTAAGACCAAATAATATTTCATAACATTTAAGGCTGACTAATATTCTAGTATATTCCAATGTATATACAACATTTTGCTTATCCATTCATCTGTGGATGGACATGTGGATTGCTTTCCCTTTTTCGACTTTATAAATTCTGCTGCTATGAATATGAATGTACAGACATCTGAGTCTCTGCCTTAAATTATTTTGGGTATATACCTAGAAGTAGAAATGTTAGATCATATGGTAACAGTATTTAAAATTTTTAGGAAATACCATACTCTTTTCTGTAGCTGCTGAACCATTTTGCTTCCCACAATGCACAAGGGTGCCAACTTATCTTTGCCAAATTGTTATTTTTCCACTTTTGATAGTAGCCTTCATAATGGATATGGTGTCTTCTAGTTTTTAATGGGTGAGGAGGGTGATAAAGGATACAAAGGGTAAAATGTTGAAGGGTAAAAATAAGAACTCTTTCTCTTCCTAATACTTGCATTGGGTCAGACTTTGCTGAAACCTTCCTGGAGGTCTCAAGACAGGTGGAGTCTGACTTGAAAGGAAAGCAATGCAACATTGTGGGAAAGAGGCTGAGGCTCAGAACACCTCGTTTTCTGACTCTGGGCTCCAGCTCTGCTGAATTTCGGTGCAGTGTGTAACGCGCCATGCTCTGCTCTGATGCTAGTTTCTGTGTGATGAAGGTAATAGAATCAGATAATAACACTTGACCTACCCACATTTTCTTCAGAGCTGAGATGTTACACAAAATTGTACCTGCGTTGAGGTCTTTGAGCTAAAGGCATTCTGGAAATTCAAATTATCTGGAGATATTTTTCACCTCTCACGTGGGAACGGAAAGTCCTACACGGTGCTCCTTTTCGCTTTTATGCCACAGTTGGGGATTTTTATTCAAAAGGTGAGGCAATGTGCATCTTTCCTTGTCTCTCCCCAAAGAGTGGCTCACTCTTGAGGAGCAGCATTGCGAATGAGCAGAAGGAGAGTAATAGTGACTGGAAATGTTTTAAGCATTGTGGTGTGCTGGTCACTGTACTAGATGATTTAGGAACATCATCACTGATCTTCAGGATACATCTGGTTCCTAATACAGTACAGTTGATATCAGTTGATTATGAGGTACTTTTGGACTGTTGACAATATAGCTTTTCCTTCTTCTTTTTTGGGGGACATATCAGTTCAGTTCAGTTCAGTTTAGTTGCTCAGTCGTGTCCGACTCTTTGCGACCCCATGAATCGCAGCACGCCAGGCCTCCCTGTCCATCACCAACTCCCGGAGTTCACTCAGACTCACGTCCATCGAGTCAGCGATGCCATCCAGCCATCTCATCCTCTGTCATCCCCTTCTCCTCCTGCCCCCAATCACTCCCAGAGTCTTTTCCAATGAGTCAACTCTTCGCATGAGGTGGCCAAAGTACTGGAGTTTCAGCTTTAGCATCATTCCTTCCAAAGTAATCCCAGGGCTGATCTCCTTCAGAATGGACTGGTTGGATCTCCTTGCAGTCCAAGGGACTCTCAAGAGTCTTCTCCAACACCACAGTTCAAAAGCATCAATTCTTCAGTGCTCAGCCTTCTTCACAGTCCAACTCTCACATCCATACATCACCACAGGAAAAACCATAGCCTTGACTAGATGGACCTTTGTTGGCAAAGTAATGTCTCTGCTTTTGAATATGCTATCTAGGTTGGTCATAACTTTCCTTCCAAGGACTAAGCGTCTTTTAATTTCATGGCTGCAGTCACCATCTGCAGTGATTTTGGAGCCCAGAAAAATAAAGTCTGACACTGTTTCCACTGTTTCCCCATCTGTTTCCCATGAAGTGATGGGACCGGATGCCATGATCTTCGTTTTCTGAATGTTGACCTTTAAGCCAACTTTTTCACTCTCCACTTTCACTTTCATCCAGAGGCTTTTTAGTTCCTCTTCACTTTCTGCCATAAGGGTGGTGTCATCTGCACATCTGAGGTTACTGATATTTCTCCTGGAAATCTTGATTCCAGCTTGTGTTTCTTCCAGTCCAGCATTTCTGATGATGTACTCTGCATATAAGTTAAATAAGCAGGGTGACAATATACAGCCTTGATGTACTCCTTTTCCTATTTGGAACCAGTCTGTTGTTCCATGTCCAGTTCTAACTGTTGCTTCCTGACCTGCATACAGATTTCTCAAGAGGCAGATCAGGTGGTCTGGTATTCCCATCTCTTTCAGAATTTTCCACAGTTGATTGTGATCCACACAGTCAAAGGCTTTGGCATAGTCAATAAAGCAGAAATAGATGTTTTTCTGGAACTCTGTTGCTTTTTCAGTGATTCAGTGGATGTTGACAATTTGATCTCTGGTTCCTCTGCCTTTTCTAAAACCAGCTTGAACATCAGGAAGTTCACGCTTCACATATTGCTGAAGCCTGGCTTGGAGAATTTTGAGCATTACTTTACTAGCGTGTGAGATGAGTGCAATTGTGTGGTAGTTTGAGCATTCTTTGGCATTGCCTTTCTTTGGGATTGGAATGAAAACTGACCTTTCCAGTCCTGTGGCCACTGCTGAGTTTTCCAAATTTGCTGGCATATTGAGTGCAGCACTTTCACAGCATCATCTTTCAGGATTTGGAATAGGTTAACTGGAATTCCATCACCTCCACTAGCTTTGTTCGTAGTGATGCTTTCTAAGGCCCACTTAACTTCACATTCCAGGATGTCTGGCTCTAGGTCAGTGATCACACCATTGTGATATCTGGGTCGTGAAGAACTTTTTTGTACAGTTCTGTGTATTCTTGCCATCTCTTCTTAATATCTTCTGCTTCTGTTAGGTCCATACCATTTCTGTCCTTTATCGAACTCATCTTTCCATGAAATGTTCATCAAGAGGCTTTTTAGTTCTTCTTCACTTTCTGCCATAAGGGTGGTGTCATCTGCATATCTGAGGTTATTGATATTTCTCCCAGCAATTGACATACAGCACAGTGTAACAAATGAAAAGCGATAGTGGCAAAAGCAAACAGGATTGATGAAGAGCTCAGTGTTGCCCCCTGCTGGGATCTCAGAATCTTTCCCATCAAAGCATCATCAATAATGTCCTTGTCCTCCTTACTATTAACACACACACACACACACAGCCCAGGAAACATACATTCTTTGTAAGCATATACATTGTGTTGGCCACGTGCCATCCAGTCAAGCCAAAACTTGTGGAACAATAGGAATCTTTGCCCAGAATATCAGCTAAAAATATCTCATTCCCTCTGCTCTGTTCTTTGCTGGTATGTTTATGAGCGTCCCAGGAGGCTAATGAGGATGAAGGGAAAGGAAAACGGACATTTTTCAAAGGAAACGAAACCTTTAATTCCCTAAAAAGGGAACATGTATGTTTTGTGTGTCTGTTTTATGTTCCTTGCCATTTTTGCATGTCTGTGTGACAACATGGAAAGTCTGAAATGTAAGTCGTGCCACCTTGGCTTGGATTATTGGAATCTATGCTTTTACCGCAGTCTTTTGCTCTATGGCCTGACTCGTAGACAAGTTCCCAGGTTTCAGCAAAGAAGAGGGGGAGGGGAAAGAGAGCTTCTAAGCAAGAGACTCCCTGACACACACTGTCTGCTTATTCAGCTCATTAGGGTGCTACTTAAGAGCCTGTGTGTGTGTGTGTGTGTGTGTGCTTGGTTGCTCAGTTGTGTTCAACTCTTTGTGACCCCGTGGACTGTAGCCCACCATGCATTCTCCAGGCAAAAATACTAGAGTGGGTTGGCATTTCCTCCTCCAGGGGATCATCCAGACCCAGGGATAGAACCTGGGTCTCCTGCATTGCAGACAGATTCTTTACCATCCAAAGTACCAGGGAAGCCCCCACTGAAGAGCCTGGGGGACACATTTCCATCCCTAGTTGGGCCATGCAATAACCTCCTTTATTTATTTATTTTTTAAATGTTTAATTTCATATTGGAGTATAGCCACTTAACAATGTTGTGATAGTTTCAGGTGGACAGTAACGGGTCTCAGCCATACATATACATGTATCAATTCTCCCACCAAATCCCTTCCTATCCAGTCTGCCACATAAAATTGAGCAGAGTTCCCTATGTATTTCTTGATCATTAACTGAGCCTCAAGCTCTGGCTGGTCCTCTCAATCATCTGAAATTTCTTTGTGGTGAGGGGTAGTCACATTTCCTTCTCTGGCCTGAGTTTCTTTCCATTTATAAAATGAGGGGGAAAATGATCTGATATCTGGGGGCGGGGTCTGTGAGTTAGGGGCACAAGGCAAGAATATCAGCACCCCAGTGTGCGTCCATAGAGTGGTCAGTAGCCTCAGTGAGAAGCGGTCCCCGAGCAGTGAAGTGATAAGGGGAGAGGATCTGTTCTAACTATTTGTCAGATAATGTCAGCATTAACCAAATAGCAACTGTTGGCTCTGGTCAGTGAAACATAGAGCTACCGACTTCCTGAACATATGCTGGGTGTTGGGCAATGAATGTGGGTGTTGGTCAACACTGGTTGGTTAGTGTCAATATTGACCTTAGGTTAGGATAGACCATAGCCATAGTTGCCTGAATGAAACGTACCCTGTTTCCTCTTGAGTATTTATACTTCCATATCTGTCTGTTGGTCTCTTCTCCAGTAACATACGAAAGGCTCATTAAAGTCTGATTTAGTTTATTATATAATGAAGAGCAGAGACTTGAGATGCTCATGAAGTTCTATTTTTGGCTCACTTGGCTGTCTTGAAATAAATGATCTTATACACACACTTACACAGGCAGATATGGTAAACTGATTTCAATAAAGAGAGTTAATAGCTGCCACTTACTGAGACCAGCTAATATGTATCAGATCCTTCAAATACATTATTTTATTGAAGCTCCAAAACCATCTTGTGAGAGTTATGATCTCATTTTACAGATAAAGAAACGGAGGCTTCAAAACAGTCTATAGCTTGCTCAAGTTCTCAAAGATGGAATCCAGACTTGAATCCAGGTTCTATCAGACTTCAGACACCAGGCTCTTCCTGCTAACTTTGCTGATTCTGGAACAGATTCATTGTGACAACAATAACGACAACAACAAGTATCAGGTTGGCCAAAAAGGCCATTCAGATTTTTCCGTAAGATAGTATGGAAAAACCCAAACACTTTTTGGCCAACCAGCTACTCAGTCCACCGTTTGAGGTCAGAGCTGCCCACTGCCAGCAGCATGTGCCCTGAGTGACGAGCTGTGTGTATTACCCTGTACTCCTCGGTGAAGCCAGCGCCTCACAGAGCCTCTGGGACTGCAGACATCACACGCAGCAGTTCTCATCCCATTGTATGGTCCTTCTTACAGCTCCCCAGGAGCCCCGGGGAGGCAGAGACTCTGATTGGCTCTGCCAGCCACTTATTGTTTCCCATTTTCTCCCGCTGCAGAGTCTTGAGACGGTCTCCTATAGAAGATCTTGCCACCCCTATTGTCCCTGCAGACGTTCCCACCGCCCCAGGACCATGGGCTCCATTGCTCATTGTGGTGGTGTTGGCTCAGCCTCAAGGACAGAGACCTTGAGCCAGCTGACAAGGTTGCTTGTGTCATTACTTGTAAGGCCACAAGCCATGCTTTTGGTTCCCGATACTTTTGAATACTCATCTCTCTCACCATCTCTCCTTCTTTTTAGCCACATGGTCTCCCAGACTCCCAGCAGCAGATTTTCCCGGACAGACAGTTTTGGCATGTTGCCAATCCCTGTCTCAGTGCCTGGATGACCTCAGTTACCAAGTCAACATGGCACTTAATGCATGCTGCTATGCTGCCCCCTGGTGGAGAGGGTGGAAACAGGGCTATGCAGATTACTGCCTGCTTGTTAGAGAACTATACAAAGACTCCCTTCTACTTTCTAGACCAAAGAGTTCATAGACTTGATTAAAACTAGTGCTGTCAGTGACTGTGGAAAGGCAGTATCATCTGTAGTGATCTGCTGTCCAAGGCTGGAAATGGCTCTGATTTCTTATTTTGGTGAGAAAGAAGAGTATACAGTCAGTTGGCCTTAAGTTGGCATCAGGGTTTTTCATGTACTTATTTGTTTTCCATCCTTCTACTTAATTATCTATGGTGTGGATGCTTTGAGAGGCTCCCTTTGAGGTCTGAAGTACTCTGGGTCAAGGTTAATGAAGATCTCAGTCTTTCCAAACATAAGCTTGGTTCTGGAACCTTCTAACATGGCATAATGGGGGCTCCCCTTATAATCCTCCTCAGCCTTCATGGGTCTCAAAACCTTTGTCCTGGGATAAATTTGGGTTTGCATGAGGCTGCCATGTTCTTTAATATTTCTGTATATGGGAAGTTGTATCATCAACCTGGAGACTAAATGTGGGGATAACACAGGATCTAGTGTCTGATTTCTAGAGGATAATGTGGCAGGAGGTGGGAGAGATTGGAGGGAGCCATGGGCTTTCATGGATGAAAAAGTACTGATACCGAAAAGAAAACTAAGCCTGAGTTAACCTCTTTGATACTTTACGTTGATACATAGAACAAGAGGACATTTCATCGAGCCATGCCAGCAGTGTTAGTTGGGTAAATCCAGACAGATCCTATGTGGATAGGTGGCATGCAAACCCTAGCCTGAGGCCATTAAAGCAGGTGGGAACTCAGACCTTGGTTCCGTTATGTTATCAAGACTGGCCCCCAAGTCTACAATCAGTACCACTAAAAACCTGACTGCTGACGTTCTTGCATTATCCATGGCCTTCTTCCTAAATTATTTGCTCCGGTCCTTCTCGTTCCATGCTGCTTTATCTCATCTTGATTCTCCCAGTCTCTGACATTATGACTCATCATTTTTCCCTGCTAATTTCTCTGTCATGTTTCATATTCAGCTCTTTTTCTCCATCCTCCTCCTCATCATCATAGTTCCCATTTTATTGAAGATTTACCACGTGCCAAGCACTGTGCTAAGCAGTTCTGATGTTTCGGTTCAATCAGTTCTTCTTGTGCCCCTCTGACAGAGGCCCTTTGATTATTTCCATTTTATAGATGAGTACACTAATAGTTCTTCTTGTGCCCCTCTGACAGAGGCCCCTTGATTATTTCCATTTTATAGATGAGTACACAATTAGTTCTTCTTGTGCCCCTCTGACAGAGGCCCCTTGATTATTTCCATTTTATAGATGAGTACTCTAATGCCACTATGGTCTGATCGAGCTCACATAGCCAGCTAATAAGTGGTGGAGTACTGATTATAGCACATTGCCTCCCTGTCTTTACTGTTTCTATAACTCGGTCTCTCTGGTAGGGCTTTCTTGGGTCTTTCTGGGTCCAGCCCCACTGACCTGCATTTCTGCCTATACCTTGGAAACAGTGACCCAACAAATGCCCCAGTGACTGGGGTTCCTGCAAGAATCATCCTGTTTCCCAATCATCTTGGAATCAGAGTAGACTCTTGGGCATGGTGGTGTTTGGTCTAAGAACATCTCCCAGATACTGTTTGTTCTTAACACAACTCCGTAGAGGACAGACCTCTTACACAGATCCTTTCATATACTTTGGGGCCCAAGAACCAAGTAACTTGAAGGGATCAACTTGGTTCCTAACTCCTGCTATTCACTTGCATGCGGGCAGCAGAGTCTCAGAACCTCCTGTGAAGCCAGGGGCGTGTCCAGGAAACCTGTCAGGAGCTCAGCCCACCATATTAGCTGCTTGATCTGTTTATCTCTCCTGTGAAAGGAGTGCTAGAGAGAATATATGAGGAAGAACTTAAGAATCAGCCATTCCAGAGTCTCTCATTCTCATGGAAGAGAGGCTTCATGAGCAAAGTTGAGCTGGTGAGAGTCTCTGTGAGTTTATAAAGTAGTTCTATTTGCTATTACTACACAAATTTAGTGAGGGAATGAATATAAGAAATACTGCAGTTCCTGGAAGCAAGTAAGTATTCAGTGAAGACCAGTTTCCTCTTCTTCTATCTTCTATAAGCTTCTTTTTCTTTGTAATAAAATAATTTGGGGGAGAAAGATATTCTAATGATGAGGACCCCAACGTTTATAATGTGGAGTGATTGTCTTGCTCTCACATAACCAGCACCGAAGTCCAGGTGTCCACACAGGATCCGGGAACGTTGTCGTCTTTCTGCCCTAACTCCAGCTGTGCCGGGTGTGCTGTTGCTTCCCGGCGGTCTGACCTCTGTCTTCATCGCCTTGGTCATGTTCTCTAGGAGTTTCTCAGGTGGCAAGCCTTCATATCTGCTTTGGAAACATTCTCCTTACCTACAGAGTAGGATCTCCAACACTATAATAAACGCGTGAATCATGAAAATGGGAGTGAGTTAAATTATCCAGCCTAATGGATTTCAAACGTACCTTAGGGGCATTTTGCTATCTTCAAATGAGATCTTTTCTAGAAATAGATATAGTTGAAAATTTGTACAATATATATATATGTATGTATATATATATAATGTAAATCCTTTCTGGAAGTACTTACATATTTATACTGTGCAGATAGGAAGAAAGAAAGAAATACGTGAGTGAGTTGTTGGTTTTAGCTGGTGTGTGCATATGTATGTATGTGTTTATATTTGTGAATGAACCATAACATTCAAAGATATACAAAAATATATATGTACATGCACACACACACATACACACATATGTATGGATGGATGTCTATGAATGGTATGTTTCTGGAAAATACCTTGTTTGGAGAATTACCATGGTAAGGCCCTGTCATGCTGAAACGCTATCTGGAGACCTGGATTTAGGATTTAGTTGGCTTCTCTGGTTAAAAGGAGACAAGCAGAATAGAGACTGACCCCTTCCACAACCTCTAAGAACTTGATGTAACAGCTGATACAGGGCAGTACTTTCTCGTTAAAGATAAGAAAACAGGCGCAGGAAAAGACAGTGGCTTTTCTGAGGCCTCTTGATAAGAGAAACCTGGAGCCTAGGTCTTCCTACATCAAGTCCTGGTCCTTTCCCTGAATCAGGTCACCTTTTATTTTCTTCTTTGCTGCCCTCCATGGCACCTAATACAAGATACCTCATTTCCGTTGCATTATCTCAGTGCGTTGTGGTGGGAGGACATGCCTCATCTAAGGCGTGTTCTCTGCATGTCCGCTGTGCCAGCCATGCATCCCCTATTCTTCTTTTGGGTCAGTGCTGCACACTTTGAAAAGGAGGTCGTGCTAATGTCAGAGCCGGGAGGAGTCAGCAAAAGGACTCCTGCTGTCAAGGAAGAAGCCATCTCTCAGGACACAGCTTGGAAACTCGAGCACAGACAGCCGCCTTTGGGGGGGAAAAAAAAAAGTCAAAGACAGAGGCAAGGCCCGTTATAAGAACTAAGAATTGTGCCCTTCCTTATGGGTCTCCAGGTCCTCAGACCTGCTGGCATTTCATCCCCAGTAATCCAGGAGTGTCGGCATCACCATCAGAGCAAACTGAGGCCGCCAGAGGTTACATGATGAGCCCTGACCCACATGGACTGCCTGGAAGTGGCCGAGCCAACCAGACTCGACTCCAGCTCCCTCACCAAAACTACCAGTTGTGCATCTCAGAGCTGTGGCTGTTTGGGGAGAGAGATAGGCAAGGCCTGGAATGGAGCTTCAGTCAGCCTTGGCTCTCCTGCCTGTGGTGGGAGCAGGAAAGGGCCAGAGGGAAGAAGACGACAGCTAAATAGAGAGGGAGGGAAGGAAGAGAAGGAAGATGTCATGACCTCTAGCCCGAGCCAGTTGGGTAGGGCTGTTTGGGGCTCTTCTGGCTGGCCCCCTCCTACATACCCCAAACAGCCTCCCATGGTCATTTGTTGACAGCCTGATGGAGAATGTGAGCTCCCTGAGGACACAGTGGCCTTGGTTAGCGCTCCACCCCCATGTCTGCCCCATGGAGGACAAAGGACATTTAGTAGAGGAAGGAGAACTCTTAACAGAGGGCTTGGGCCCTGGACATGTTTCCACTGGCTAGAACCTGTTATTTCCATTTTACAAATGAAGGAATTAGATGTAACAAAGAGGTACAGAATCATTTACGGAGCCTTCAGGAGTGGAGTGGGTGAATGTCTAGTGGTGGGCAAAGTTGGCAGTTGTTATATGCGCCCAGCATATAACAGGGCTTAGCTGTTCATATGTTATATGATTAGCTAAGCTAATGAGGCTTAGCTTTCCAGGGCACAGCCAGCCTGCCAGGTTCTGAACCCAGAGTGAAGTCTCATTAGCATTCAGAGGGTGAACTCACCATGGGGGCCGCCATCCAGGGCATTGAGAAGAGATAGGCTGTGTTTTAATTACGACCTGGACTTTTGAACAAATCCTTTTCTCTGCTTGTCTGAGCCTTAGAGACAACAACTTGTGGGAAGTGTGCAGTCAGCAGCTGGGTCCACAGTAGTACCCGTGCAGCTGTGTACACATCTGGAACACAGGTGGTGGCTATGTGCTTTTTCTCCTTGCGTTGCCCTCAGGTTAGTGAAAAGCAGTTAGGTGAGGTCAACCTGGTCTTCACCCAGAGTGGGGAAGCTGATGCAGAGAATGAAGAGAAACAGGACTGCCCCCCTCTTCTAGGTCTCTATACGCCCCCACCCCTGCCCATCATGACCATTACAGCATCGGAGCCCAGGCAACTCCCGCCACTTCCTCCAGCCGTTCTGAGTCAATATGGTGGGATTTCTTTGTTGAGCTCCCCGCAACCCTCCTTTTTCCAACTTGGGGGAAGTTTTTGGAGTGGGGGTTGAAATTAAGAAGGGAGGAGAAAGAGGAGGAGATTAACAGGGTAGAAGTTAGACAAGCACAGATGCCACCACCTGTGACTGTGGATTCTCAAGAGCTTGTTGACTCCCGGGAGCGTTTGCCTTGATTCTGTTTGACAGTTCCTTCCCGGGGAAGGGGAGGAGAAGGAGAGCCTTTGACCAGTTCCTGTTAAAGCCCTGATTCGTTTGCTTAGGTTGGCAAACAGTGTCTGGGGACTCGGGGCTGGGGATGAACTAGGTGGATTTTCTGTCTGATACACGACATCCAGCATTGGGGTGGGGAGTAAAGGCCATCGTTCCTGGGTCGGGTGTGCCCTGAAATTCCGACTTGGAGAGCAGAACCACTCAGAGCAGACAGGGGAAGGGAGAGGGCATGGGCAGAGCAGTGGAGACCTGGAGCTCTGTTTAGAGGGCTGTCACATACCTGCTTAGTGGTGAAAGAGCCAGAGCAGCCCCTGAACTGTCCCCCCAACCTCACCCCGCTTTGTTGAGAGGCAGAAGGCAAGCATATCAGGATGGGTGTTTCTAATGATCGTCAGGTGGTCAAGGGGAGGGGCAGGCTGGTGTCGGGGCCCGAGGTCCAGGTTAAGAGTGGGACTGCATATGTGCTTCTCATCCTGAGCTGTGGTGAATCCCCTGCAGGCTGCCTCTGTCCAGAGAGGCTGTTCCCTAGCAGACTCGCAGGAGGCGGCTTCAGCCCCTTTTCCAGGCCTCGGTTTCCTTCACCTGAAGACACGGCCTTCCTCTCTCTTGTGCCAGCTCCTTTCTTGGTAATTCCTCCTTACCCACGTCTCCACTCTACCCTCAGAACCCTTCTCTTTGTCCAGGAAGTTGCCAAGATAAACATGCTGTGCACGTGTACGGATGTGGCCCTCTACTAGTATAGCTGTAGGACTGAGATGTGATTAATTGTTACAAACAGGCTAGGGCTTTATGCACCTATTTTGTGTTCATGAAGCACTGCTTCATATCATTCTTATATTCTGCTCCCTGAAGGTAAAGCCCTCTGGGTAGACATGATCTGTTTGTTTCTTTGTTTGCTGTTTCTCTCACTTTTATGGGAGCTCTGTAACAGAGGATGGAGACCGAGGATGAGGACTTTGTTTTGTATTCTTTGGGCCTGCAGCAGACACTCCAGGAGACTCTTAGGATGTGAGTGCTGCTGGGGCGGGGTTTCCTTCCCCACCCCGCTGTTAAGACACAGAGTGTCTGGTGTAGTGTGTGGTGGGTGTTTCTGAATCAATGAAAGAATGAATGGGAAGAAGACTAAATGAGTGAGTGAGTGTGTGAAAGGACTTCTGAGATGGGACTGGCCACACTTAGGCTGTCATGGTGGAGGGCCTGTCTATAGAATAATGCTCTGGACCAAGATTTATTGAATGTGCTATAAAATGCAGATTGTCCTGCTGACTCCCTGACAGTTAGTTGTCTCCTCTTCTGTGTTCTGGGACCCTCTGGTTATCTGGACATGTCTGTCTTTCTTATTAGCCTGAGCTCATTTCTGGAAGGGAATTCTTTCATTAACCTTTATATCTCTAGTATCTACTGCCTCCTCCTGGCATAGATGGACACCCTCTTCATGGCTGGATGAAAATAAGTGAAATGAGATAGAAGTCCTGAAAGCTGGGCTGAATCCACTGAATATCAGGCTCGGAAGCTGGGATGCAGTTTCTCTTTCAAAAATTAGATGACACCTCAGAATGCCCTGGGGAGCTTGTTAAAAACTCACCTTCTGGGTCCCATCTGTTTGCATGCGACTGGAGTGGGCCTGGACCTTTTTGTTATTGTTATTTTGTTTGAAAAGTCAGCCCTTGGGGACCCTGGGCAGCCTGCCTGGCACCAGTCTGTAGAGCATCCTTTGGGAACACTTTGCCATGGACCACACCAAATACACTCTGGGCTTCAGCTCACATTTCCTCCAAGGCTGCTCATCCTTCTTTTCTTAAGCCTTTGAGAGAGTAACTCAACTGAATTCTTTGGTTCAACCTCCTCAGGGAATAAAATCACCTAGATTTAAAGCCTATTCCATTCCAAGTCTCCTTATCCCAGTTCTTGAAGTTCCTTTCGCGACTGACTTGAGGGAAGACTTGGGCCTCAGCTGTCTTTCTCACAGACCTTGCTTTGCTTTTTCCCTGCTGCTAGGCTGTTTGCTGTCAAATGCGGGGGCTGCTTTGAGGCCATCGCACCCAACGAGTTTGTTATGCGGGCCCAGAAGAGCGTGTACCACCTGAGCTGCTTCTGCTGCTGTGTCTGCGAGCGGCAGCTCCAGAAGGGTGATGAGTTTGTCCTGAAGGAAGGACAGCTGCTCTGCAAAGGGGACTATGAGAAGGAGCGGGAGCTGCTCAGCCTGGTGAGCCCAGCAGCGTCAGACTCAGGTGAGTGATGTGTGGTGGGCGGGAAGCCAGGGGCTAGGAGAGTGGGTTGTAGTGGCAGTCTAGGTTGCTTTCTCCCTTAGAAGGCCACCACCAAGGCACCCTGGTTCCATGACAGGGCAGTGCTGTGCATTCCAGCAAGTTTCTTTATAAGTTCAGAGTAAGTTCTTATCAGTCAGGTATTGCTGTGATGGTGCTATGTAACAAATTACCCCCAAATTCCTTGGCATACAGCCAGAAACATTTATTCACACATTTGCAAGTCTCTGGGTAAACAGAAGTGACTCTGCTTCACACTGAAAGTCTTCAAGTCTCCTGGGATCTGTTGATCTCTGCTGACCTTGGCTCTAGGCTATAGACCAGGTTCAAGTCTGCTCTGTGTGACTGGGTTCAGGCTTGAGAAGCAGCAGCCATGAGGCCTGATCTCCTGGCAGTGGTAAAAGTGCAGGAAGGCATGCTTTACCATTCAATCACGTTTAAAGTTTCTACTCATATGACAGGTGCTAGCACTGTGCTGGTCAAATCAAACCAGATGAAACCTAAAGTCTGAGGAGGGGAAATACACTGCATGCACCTCAAGGCCCAGACAGGGAGATGCATAAAACTATTAAGGAGAACGATCAATGGGAACCAGTAATTCCGTCTGCCACAGTCATGCTGAACTGCTCGAGCCTTTGTTTCCTCACCTGTCGGAAAGCTGGATTTTAACTAATGTTTGGTGGGTGCATTGGAGAGGAAATGGCAACCCACTCCAGTGTTCTTGCCTGGAGAATCCCAGGGACAGGGGAGCCTGGTGGGCTGCCGTCTATGGGGTTGCACAGAGTCAGACACGACTGAAGTGACTTAGCAGCAGCAGCATAAAGAAAGGATTTAGAATATATTTGCTTCACTCACCTAAGACTCACACACCCTCCCTGCAGAGGCTCAGAAACTTTCTGGATTGGGTTTCACAAGGCCAGAGAAATTTCAACTGCCCAAGTGAAGTCAGTCCCACGGGGCAACATTTGTGTTAACCTGGCCTCCCTTTTTGTGGAAGAATCTATATCACATGAGGGCATGTCCCTGTGAACTTAGTAGTTTTTGCCATTGCCGGTTCTAGTCAAGTTCCATACCACTTACCGTGGCTTACAGGGCCACTGGAATCTCACTGTGCTCGTCTCCTCAGCCTCAGGGCAGCCTCTGACCCCTCCCTCTACATTCAGCACGTATCTGTGTCTCCCACTGACTTCCACATCTTAAGAGTTTATTCCCTCTCTGCCTCTCTTGCTCACTCTTTAGTCTTGCCAGTGTATCCCTGAAGCTTCTTTCTAAGACTGACTTCACGGAGGAAGACTCTTATTCCCTTGTGCCTGGGGGGTTTACCCCTAACCTCTCCTGCAGTGACATGGATCCCACTTGATTGGGGTCACTTGTTTAATTGTTGTTCTTGCCAGAGAGCTAAAAGCCATGAGGGACCGTGTGTATCTTTTTTTCTTTACTACTGTGTCTGCAGGGTTTAGCACAGGCCTGGAATGCTGAGGGTGCTCGATAAAATCTGTTTTAAAGGATAAATAAACACATGGGACAGAAGCCCTGTGGGTGATGCTTGAGTTCAAGAGCTTTAGAGGCAGTCAGCTGGGACCCTCACCTTAGGTACACCATACCACTTAGATCTGTGAGACTTTGGGCAAGTTTTGGAGCCTTTCCAAGCCCTCATCTTTATAGCTGTAGATCATGGTGCTGTGGTGATCACGGTGTTGTGGTGATCATGGTGTCTTACATTGGGGAATAAAGCATAAATGTATGTTAACAGTCTGGTGTTTAGTAAGTGCCCGTGCCTGCTGGTGCTGGCATCGTCATCACAGTTGTTTCGTTTCCTTTCCCTCCTGAGGGTTGGTTCTTCTTGCCTGACTCTGCAGCCTCAGGTAAGCTGATACCAGGACAATCCCAGCTTCTGTTGGGTTCATTGGACTTCAGTTTTCCTGTATGTTTTAATTTGGGGGAAGTTTCTCCCTATTGAACATCTCACTCTGGGGTAGCCGGGCCCATGCTAAACAGCTGCTTAGTAGATCAGCTCATCCTGTCTTTTCCTCAGGTGCCATGCTGTACCCAACCACTGGGCCTCCTCTGCACCATATTGCAAAATCTTCAAATTCACAAGGGGTTAAGTGCTATGGGGATCAGAATACCAGCATGACCTTGGGAAGACATGCAGACCCAGAAGGACATACCATTCTTTCTGACACGGAAATAAATGCTGTGGTCTAGCCTTTCTTGGTACACAGTTGTGTGACTCTTGGTGACTGTTTTCCAATTACAGATTTTAACTGGGGACAAACAGTGTGTCTTTAGTGTACTGCCTCCTCCCCACACACAAAGACAAAAAGAAGCTGGATCTAAGCACCATCAAAAGTGCAGTGTTCAAGACTTGTGGTTGCCCAGGGGAAGGTTGGAAGGAGGAGGGATGGACTGGAAGTTTGGGGTTAACAAATGATGCTATTATATATAGAATGGATAAATAACAAGATCCTACTGTATAGCACGGGGAACTGTATTCAACATCCTGTGATAAGTCATAATGAAAAAGAATTTTTAAAAGAATGTATATATATATATGTGTGTGTGTGTGTGTATGTGTGTGTGTATGCGTGTGTTTGTGTGTGTGTGTGTGTATGCGCTTCCCTGATAGCTCAGTTGGTAAAGAATCTGCCTGCAATGCAGGAGACCCCGGTTTGATTCCTGGGTCAGGAATATCTGCTGGAGAAGGGATAGGCTATCCATTCCAGTATTCTTGGCTTCCCTTGTGGCTCAGCTGGTAAAGAATCTGCCTGCAATGCCGGAGACCTGGGTTCAGTCCCTGGGTTGGGAAGATCCCCTAGAAAAGGGAAAGGTTACCCACTCTAGTATTCTGGCCGGGAGAATCCCATAGAATGTATAGTCCAGGGGGTTGCAAAGAGTCAGACACGACTGAGCAACTTTCACTACACACACACACACACACATATGTATATATAGGGCTTCCCTAGTGGCTCAGTCAGTAAAGAATCTGCCTGCAGTGCAGGAGACCCTGGTTCAATTCCTGGGTCGGGAAGATCCCCTGGAGAAGGAAATGGCAACCCATTCCAGCATTCTTGCCTAGAAAATCCTATGGACAGAGAAGTCTGGTGGGCTACAGTCCGTGGGGTCACAAGAGTTGGACACGACTTAGCAACTAAATCACCACATATGTATGCATAATTGAATTATTTTGCTGTGCAGCATAAATTAACACAACATTGTAAGTCGATTATACGTCAATTAAAAAAATAGTATAATGTTCAGAGCAGACAAACTGCAATAGATCAACAAGTCCACTTCTCTGGCCACATTTTTAGCAATGTTTCCTAGTTCCAGGCATTTGTTTTTGAGGCTGATATTGACAAACTAGAGCTTTCCAGTTCACTTATTCATGTACTTGCTCAGTAGGTATATCTTAGGTACTTGCTTTATGCCAGGCATGGCGTTAGGCTGTAAATGACAAAAATAGTCCTCAACCCATGTCAAATTAAGGAATAGTAGATACTTAGGCTAGAGAAGTAGAGACTAAATGGAGATATAATTATTGACTTCAAGTGGTTGGACTAAACCTGTTCTTTTTTTACCTAGCTTCAGAGAGAATTAGAATTCATTCAATTCTTTAACAAAAACCATAGAGTGTTTATACTATAGATGAAGCGACAAAGGGAAGCAATTTTGACTTGACATAGGGAATGTTATGATGTCATTCTAATTATTAGGTCTAACACAGTATAGATGGTTGGATGGCATCACCAACTCAATCAATGGACATGGGTTTGGGTAGACTCCGACAGTTGGTAATGGATAGGGAGGCCTGGCGTGCTGTGGTTCATGGGGTTGCAAAGAGCTGGACACGACTGAGCGACTGAACTGAACTGAACTGAACACAGTATAACTGCTTCCCCGGTGGCTCAGCGATAAAGAATCGCCTGCAAAGCAGGGGACATGGGTTCAGTCCCTGCTCAGGAAGATCCTCTGGAGAGGGAAATGGCAACGTACTCCAGTATTCTTGCCTGCCACGGGGTGGCAAAAGAGTTGGGTAGGACTTAGCAACTGGTCAACAGCAACAGTGGAACTGCTCAAGAATCAGACTGTAGTTGTTGAAAGTGATATCGGCTAGGTGGGTGGGGAAGATGATGCCCTGTTGCCCGCTTCAGCTCTAATAATCTATCATTGTTTTTTGCAGCTTTAAATAAAATGACATTAAGGTTTTAATCAGAATCAAATATCTTGTCTACCACTCACTTTGTCAATTACATAAATGTTGCCTGTCTTCCGGCATAAAAGCCGCAAAGCCAGAATTACTAATGAGAGGACCAACTTCTTGAGAATAGGGTTGCAAACTTTAATTCTTTTGTTCCTTTAAGAAGGCTTAGCTGATGCCAAGGAAAAAAGTGATCAATAAATACCTAATGAGTTAAATTAAATCTTCAAGGAAAGAAGTCCACCTCATCTTAGCGCTTTAGAGAAAGCAAACTGTTTTAGGATCTGTCCCCATACAAATACGGTTTCTCCTCTCATTTCTGTCCTGAACACTTTACACATTGTAGGTGCTTGATAAATATTTATTGAGTGAACGACTGGATGACTGTCCTCTTTAACATTTATATCAATAACTCGAAGACACTGAAGGCAGGTTTATTCAATTAGCAGATGACACAAACCTGACAGGGAACACCGTCAGGTGACAGGTTTGTCAGCTGATATTTGCCATGTTCAAAAGGATTTTGACAAGCTACCAGAACAGTACAGAGTCAGCAAAATGAGATCTAACCACTGCATTCCAAACTTTAACAGTATTTATATGCTACAGGGCCTCTTTCCATGGAATTTCACGTGGGGTTTTAGTTGATCATAAAGTCAATAGGCACCAAAAAGACTATAAGCTGCATTACTGGAACTAAATTGCTAGAACTAGAACTATTACTGGAACTAGAACTATAATAGCCTTAACTTTATCTACTTCAGACACCCACCAGGAGCTCTCATTCAAGCTCTGTTTGAGCCTGTCCAACCACAGGGAGTTCCTGACCTCACATTCTGAATGTGGATTGTCAAATTGTTCCACTGAACCCAAGTATCTATTTCCATGTGTAACATTAGCTTTGGCATTAGTTCCTCTTTCAGGAACTCAAAGAATACAGTAGTCTCCCTGACATGTGACAGCCCTTCGAGTTAGAGACAGAGTCCCTTCGGCTCCCTAAATCTTTTGTTTTTTTCCTTATTCTTTCACTATCCCTTAGAAAAGACTCTTCACTCTGTCTATAAAAATACTGTATTCTCAAAAAAAAAAAAAAAAAAATACTGTATTCTGTTTAGAATGTACCACAGCAGGGTATAAAATCTTCCATATGTAGTCTGAACTGGCACCGTGTTATTATTACTGCTTGTCAGGGATATCATATTCTATTGATGTCACTGGCTTTTTTGACCCAGGGAAGAAGGTGGGGACTTGGGGGCTCACTATATGCAGTCATGGCTCCTGGCTTGTCAGTGTTGCATTTCCTAATTATCTAGCCCTCTTATTGTCACATTTCTTTCAACGTCAGAGTTCATCTAAGAATGTCTCGTATAGTGGTTTTTTAAAACTTTCAACATTTTGAAATAAAATTTTAGATTTATAGAGCAATTGCAAAGTGGGACAGATATTCCCATACATTCTTTGCCCAGTTCCACCTAATGTCAACATTTTACATTTAAATGTACATTTTAATAAATGTACCATGTAAACCAAGAAATTAACATTGGTTCGGAACTATTAACTCTAGCTTATTCAGTTTCAAGATATTTCCTGCTAATGTCTTTATTTATTCCGGGATCCAATCCAGGATACTGCATTGCATTTAGTTTTGTGTTATATTTGTGTTAAATTGCCTTTTTTCCTTCATTTTTGAGATCACCAGAAATGCCTAGTCAGAATTTCATTTTTGCCCCTCCCTCCAGCTGTATCTGTTATGTTTTATTTCCTTTTAGCATCTCCTATCATGGGATCAACCTGTTTTTTTGCTTAGTTGTTTTGGGGTTTGTTTGCTTACCACTTTAAAATTTTCTCAACTGAAGAAGAGAATGCATTTTAGATTGTGCTGAGGATTTCTTCCTTGCCTAAGATTTCCTTCCAGGATTCAAACCATCACACCCTCTTGGTTTACCAGCTCTTCCTTGGTCAGACCAAAATCCAAGAACAGCTGGCCCTGCATTCCTTCTTAAAGTTAAAACTGTCAGCAGCCTAAGGCAGGATTCTGTTTGATGCTCTGCGTCTATAGAGAGATTTTCCCAGAAGAAGCCTGGGTCATGAAGTCCCATCATGAGAAACCTTTCTTCAAAGCAAGCATTATGTTGTAGATGACAACAGCAATTCCATCAACAGCCTCTGTTGATCCACTGGTCTGGACTGCACTGAAAGGCATATGGTGCCTCTCTCCTTATGGTCTGCATCCACCTGGTCCTAATGCAGTGCCTGGCATGCGGTAGGTACCCAGTAAATGTTTATCTATCATGTGAATAAGTTACCTTTGTCCTGTCCACGTTAGCCTCTGCGATCCTTATCAGACAAACACTAACCTCCAGTATGACTTTCTTGTTACTGGAGCAGGAGTGAATGTTCCTCACACATACCAGAGTTTGAGAATCCTTCTTCCTTCTTAATTTTTCTTAGGATGTGGGATATTGCTGCTTGGAATGATTCAGATAAGTCTTACTCTTCTCATTGTGGAATACATCTCTCCTCTTCTGAGTCAGGTTCATTACTACTAATATTTAGATGCTGGTTTTCATTTCCTTCTACAACCTTGGAATTGATTTTTTTTTAATTCATTACAGAAATAGTCCAGCCTATCTTGGAAGTCTTCTTGTTCTTCAATAAATTAGAATAGAGAGTCAGTGGTTACCTCATGAATTCTGGAAAATGCTCCACTGTCCTATGGGATTATCTTGTCAGTTCATAGTCATGAATTTTAAAATGCAAGGAAAAGTCAGCGGGCTCTTTGGGTTAGACTCATTCTCCACATTGTAGTACAAAGTGCTTGGGACCTAAAGTTAGACAGGTCTGAATTTGAGTTGTGCCTATACTCACAAGCATTGTGACCTTGGGAAAAATTATAGGCTTGGCAAAAATCACAGCTTGGAGATTTACAAAATTATAGCAGGTTTGGTTCCAGACCACCTTAATAAAGAGACTATCTCAAAGTGAGTCACAAGAATTTTTTGGTTTCTCAGTGCATATAAAAGTTATGTTCACACTGTACTGTAGTCTGTTAAGTGTATGGTGGCATTATATCTAAAAACATAATGTATATGCCTTAATTAAAAAATACATTACTGCTTAAAAAATGCCCAGTTACAATAGTAACATCAAAGATCACTGATCACAAATCACCATAGCAAATATAATAATAATGCAAAATTTTGAAACACTGTGAGAATGACCAGACTGGACATAGACATGAAGTAGGCAAATGCTGTGACAAATACAGCCTAAATAGACTTGCTCAATGTAGGGCTGCCACAAACCTTCCGTTTGTTAAAAAAAAGCAATATCTGCGAAGTGCAGTAAAGCGATACACAATAAGATGAGGTTTGCTTGTACTTCTCCTCTATAGGACTCTATTTCTTGATCAGTAAAAGGGGATTTTAACACTTTTGTGAGTTGCTGGAAGAAGTCAGAGAGGTAATGGGTATCAACGGTGTGAAATTTGGTGCATGTGTGCTAAGTTGCTTCAGTCGTGTCTGACTCTTTGCGACCCCGTGGAGCCCACCATGGGATTCTCCGGCAAGAAGGCAGAGTGGATTGCTTATATCCAGTAAATAGTATCAGTATTATCTACTGGTGCAGAGGCTAGCATACTTCTGGATAGCTCACAGCTCATAAGCTTATTTCCCCAAAGATCTATCATTTCACAAACGTCTCATCTTCTGTCTTTGCACTTCTATTTTAGATGCTTCTGGATAGCTGACCTGAGGGCACCTCAGGGCGGGCCTGTCACTTGGGGTGGCTAGGGTGATGGACTGGAGAGGGATCAATTCACTCCTTGGGCCTTCGTGTCTCAGAGGTGCTCTCCAGTCTCTGAATGTTGTTTGATCCAGCATTGCACCCTGAAAAGTCAGTTCAGAAGAGCAGGAGGAAATGGTCTTGCAGTCACCTCTGGGACTCAGTAGGCGTTTCAAGCAAGAATGGGCAGGGCACACTGAGCTTAGCCCCCATTCTTTCCTGTAGCACTCACCTTTGGGTCCGGGAAGGACACGAGCTGGACAGTTACCCATTAGAGAATTCATTGTATTCCTGCAGGGACCTCCTCGCATTGCTCTGTTACATGCCATGATCTACTTCTGTCCTTCAGGCAGCCACCTAACCAACCTTAATCCAACAGATACTTCTTATGAACCCCTATGCTTTGTCCAGCTCTGCGCTAAATGCTGTGTTTTAGTTGCAGGAAAAAAAAAAGGGGTGGGGGGCAGAATTCAGAAAAACATCTCAAAGCCAGCGCCCATATCGGGGGTACAGTGAGGCCAACTTTGTTAATATACAAAGGGCTGAGAGCTAGGAAAAGGGACATAGTCTAGAGATCAGCCTTGTCACACTTTTCGTTAAGAAACAAGGGGGTGAGCCACTAAAACTAAAAGCAAAAACAAAACATCTTGAGTAGATGTTAAAATACTCAGGTAAACATTATTCTTGTTAAGAAATACATTTAAATTCTGTTTTATATTTTCTTGTAAAGCAGTGTGTTCAAGATTCCTCTACAAGAGCATTTTCTTGAAAAATTTAACTGTGGCTCAGTAAAAATACTTTTTAAAAGCCATGCCCTATCATATACATTCATGTGTGTATGTGAAATAAAGTTTCAACACCTCAATTGAGTTACTGCTTAACCTACATGCTGATATTACCAATTACATTTGTTTTTTTAGCTCTAGTCTTAGGCTACTCTATTAATTTCATAATCTATTTATGGATCATGGCCTGAAATTTGAAAAATACTGCTTCACAGGGCAATTACTTTCAAACCTATTCCCAAGTTTTAGAACTATAAATCCTTTGAATCTCAGGCCAATAAATATGTTTTAATCTTCTGCATATACCCACACTGTGTCAGGTGCTAAGACTAAAACCAAAGACGCAGAAAGTATTATCTGGCCCCAGAGACTTGGCTCAGTGCCTTGCATAGAGTAAACATGTGATAACTGTTATCTGTTTTCATTTTTGTTGGTATTATTAAGGAGACATGAAGAGCACACATATTTATATCATGACTAGCACAAAGGTCTTCATGGACATTTTTGATTTATTAATCTGGCATCTGTGGAAAGCATGCAAGAGGCAGATATAATTGCCTGAGGCTCTCAGGTTTTTTTTTCCAAAATCAAGTTTTGTCTCTTGTTAGTATCACAGCCATGATACCAGAATTATTTGTTGCCCTCAGTCTGAGGCTCCATGCTTCTTTTCTCTTCTGAACCTTTGTCTTCTAGTGTATTTGTTTTGTCTTCATGTTATAGATGGAGAAATAAGGACACAGGATACTTGAGTCAGAGGTAAGCCAAAATAAGAACTTAATTCTACCAATTACCGAGTCAGGACACTTGATACTCAGCCCTTGCTGTAATTGTGAGTTGGGCAGAGTTTATCTTCGGTGCTTGAAAAGTTACAGGCAATACATAAATTGAGATGATGATGCATTATCTCTTTTCCACTGAACTGTAATTTAATTTCAGATATGTGCTCTCACTTAGTAATTTTGGTTAAAAACCATACTTTAAAATGAGCACAATGGCTGCAGATCATATTTCATCTGTAATAGTGTTCTGTGTGCATTCAGTCCCTGTAAGAAAAACAGTTGGTCAAGTGGACAGTTGATCATTGTGATCTTTGCATGGTGATGATGTTATCACTTACGGACCCTCACTCTGCACACGGCATTGCCTTAGGCATTTTACATGAATGAACTGACCTAACTGTTATATCAAGCTGATGAGGAATGTTATGATTATTCCCATTCTATAGATTAGGAAGATAAGCACAAATTATTAATTTTCTTAAGTTCTGTAGCTAGTAATGAAAAGAGCCAGCATTCAAACACAGGCAAAGCAGCTCCAGAGCCAGATTCATTAAGCATTAGGCTGTGTTGCCTGGTTAATAAAAATACGTACACGTATATTAAAATTTTGTTCTCATGTTTCACGGACAGTTCTCCCTGCTGGTTATGGCAGGGCTCCAGGTGTTCAGTCAGACTCCCTACCTGAGAGACCCCAGCTGAAGAATCTTCACACACGGTAAAAACAAGCGATAAAGCAAGGAGATACAGCGATAAAAACAAGATTTCAATTGAGGCTCACTCTTTCAAATCAAGCACAAGGTTGCCGTCTGTCCTCACCTCTGGTCCTTCTTTAATAATTAACCCCTATCACTGTATAGCATATGCACAGCTTTTATAAGGAAGTAGGAGGCTTGCGTGGATGCAAAGCAAACATGGTGTGTGAATGTGGAAGTACTTTAAAAGTTTGCTTAAGATACTATTTTTTTGTGTGTTTGTTTTTACAACTACTCAATACATTTCTATTCTGTTCCCTATGACTTATTTGATGACAGCAGGAGAAACCAGTTGCTTTTTTTGTGCAGATGAGAATTATCAGCCATGCAAACCAGAGTCCTTGTGAATTAAATGGATAAAAGTACAATAAATCAGTACACATCAAAACTTTTTCTAACAGGCTTCTACAAGCTGACCTAGAATATCCTACCATCTGTTTAACCCCTTTTTCAGAAAAAATGCACTTTGATTTGTTTTTCCAGTAGCAGTGATGAAATTTGTGCTTCTATCCACTTTTTTATTGGCTCCTTTTGGGGTACAAGGGCGGGGCTTTGCGGTGTGACTGGTGTATGCTAGGGGTGAAATCTCTGGCCATGCAGAGCCAACCCATGACTTTGACCTTTCATGACCTGAGCTAAATAATCAGATATTCACTTTCCTTTACTATCATGTATCAGTAGTAAAGACGAGGAGGAAGTACAGAAAAGATGCTCGTTTTCTTGCACCGGCATTCAGGCTAAGCCCATCAACTTTTAGATTTCCAACCAAGAATTTTCATGCTGAGTCTGAAGAAGCTTTACTGAGCAAAAGGAAGAATCACCTCCAGTATTTCCATATGCCCTGGTAGTGGTGACCTAGGAAAAACCCAAAGTCCGCTTTACTAAGGATTGGTGGCAAACCAGATATGGCTTCCTTTGAGAACTTTTATATTTGATGCTGTGAAAGTATATGGAAGGCTGAGGATTTAAGAACCATTTGGACTCTTAGTTGTCTAAATCCAGCTTTGCACACCAGGATCCAGAGCCATGCTGTTTTCTTCTTGGGGATGTGAGCAGGGTTTTGAGTAGCATGTGCTTGTGTGCACTGGGGAGGATCAGTGGACCCAGCTGGTGTTCACGGCGGGTGTCCAGGTATTCCTTCTTAGGAATCCATAAGGATGGGAAAGCAGTGAGTGAACCAGCTCAGCGTCCATTCATCCACAGAACGGTGCTGAGTGCCTGCCTTGGGCAAGGACTGTGTTTGGGGCATGGGGGAACATACGGAAGTGTGTGAGGTTCGGCTGATGAGCAAATAGTGTGGAGCACACAGAGTAGCAGCCTGTTTTAGGTGGTGCACTGAGAGCTCTGCTCTTACGTAATATTCTAACAGGCGGTGGGGCGGGCCAGGGGAGGGGAGGCAGTCCATAGCCATAACCAAGTAAATAGATAAACCAGATTGTATGTTCAAATGAGAGTTACTCTTCAAAGTAGTCACTCTATATGACTTATTCTACTTATGTATTAAAAAAAGTACTTTGGATTCCTGTGGAGTGGGCCTTGAGGATTTAATAAGTCTGGGGTGAAAGCTCCCTGGTTGAGTCTGATGTTCAGACTCAAGGTTGAGAATCACAGGTCCAGCTGAAGGTGAAGTTCAGGGGGACAGAGTGGGGGCTTGTCAATCGGCTGTGACCAGAGAGAGTCTAGAATTAAGACGAAAGGTAGCTTTTTCAGTAGAGTGAGAAGGGTGATGAGATTTAGTAAAAAACAAAAAAATCTAGTTAAATTTGAATTTCCCACAAATAGTGAATAATATTTTTGGTATGACTATGTCTTCTATCATATAAAATCACTGTTTCTCAGAAATTAAGATTCAACTGTGTCCTATATTTTACCTGGCACCTCTAGATGTAGTAAGAATCTAGTGGGGAGGGTGGTAACTAACGGGATGTTGATTGGTGCTGGAGACTGCACAGGTGTATAAGTAGATGATCGATCGATTGACTGGTTGGTTGATGCTAGCCAGTTAGGGAGAAATGTAGTTCTGTTCCCAAGACACCCGACTTCTCATTTCTCTTCTGTGTATGGCTTGGCCGCAACCAGGCACGAGGAGGCTCCCTCTCTTGGGCCTCGGAGGAAGGCGGCGGCGGGGTGGAATCTTCCGTCACCTTGGCAACTCCCTCCTGCAGTCAGCTCACAACACTTTGAGTGACGCCCCCTGCTAGACGCTTACCCGCCCCATTTCTTTTCTTTCAGGGTCTCTCTCTCTCGCTCGCTCGCTCTCTCTTTTTTTTTTTCCCCTCCGAGTGCTCAGGCTGAGCCAGCGAGCCCAGGCGGGGCTCCCAGTGCCATCGGGCCGGGAGGGAGCTCAAGGTGCCGGGCGTCCCAGCCCATGCGGGCAATGTATTCACCCGCTCCTCCCAGACCCTTGAGAAACGTACAAGGGCGAGCGCAGAAACACACACCGACGGCAGTTTTATGAGAAAATGCAGATAAAGAGCCCGGCGGTAGGGCCATATGTTCCCCATAATCTCCAAAGCCGTCACTTCAATTAGAGCCTCCCCTGAGTTCTAATGCCCAGTCCTGAGTAAACAAGCCGCTCTGAAAGCAGAACTCGGTTTCCAATTAAAAGTGTACTAACATTTCTCCTTTCCTTAATTCCCGCCGAGCACAGCCCCGCGCGGGCGGAGGCGCGCCCGGGTCGCGGCGAGGTCGTCGCCGGTCCCCGCCGCCCAGCGCCGCCGCGTTCCCAGGTGACGTCAGGCGGGCCCGGGATTAGGGCCCACCCTGCGCTCCCGGCACCCGCCGCAGAGTTAATTAAAAGTAATGCCACGGTAAATCCGCCGCGCTCTTCTGCTGAAGCCGCCTTCGCCCCCCGGCCAGCCTTGGAGGGAGGGCCTTCCGAAGCAGGTGCTGGGGATTTGCGTCTGTGAGAGTGTGTGTGTGTGTGTGTATTTGTTTTAAGAGGGGCGGGCATATTGTTGCATTTTCGAGGCAGAGATGACCTTCCCCCTTCCCCCTCTGCCCGCTCACGTGCACTCAGAAGGGGACAGACGCACAGACACCTGCCACCTGAACTGGGCGTTCCCTGTGGTTCCCAGGCGCCCTATGCGTCCTGGATTGGATTTTGTTCCTGGGACACAGGACTCCTGCACACTGGGGTACAGATACCACTTACTGAGTTGTCTCCCCCCGCCCCCGTCCTTCCGCGACCCTGAGAATTTCTAAGGGCATGAATAAATGGTGGCCAGATCTGAGGTTATTAAAATAGCAGGAAAGCAACTTAACACCAACTGGCCTTCTTTCGGAACTCTTTGGAGGGCTGAATTTGAACCTTGCAGACCCTTCAACCCCTACATTATGGCATTCTATAATATGTATATATATATTACTGGTTTTACCGACACTTTCTGTTCAGCATAATTGCTTGAAAGTTGCCTGGTTTAAAATGGGAGAGTGATTGCTAGATTAACTTTCTGGCCTACTCTCTATACTAAAGAAAGAATCAAAGAATTGAAGCCATTATCTGAAAAATTCCAGAAACATCAACAAGCAGAAAATCCTCCATAGAGCATTCAAATGCAAATGGTTTTCCTTCTTTCATGAATTATCTACCCAAGTAATTACTTTAGTCTTCAGCTTGGCCTTGATGGTGAAGACCTCAGAGAATTAGTCTCACTAAGTCCAGGACTGTTTGTTTATTCCTTACTCTCTGATTGATGCTAACTAAATTAAATTGAGGCCAGTTCAGCAAACATTTTGAGGACCTCTCTCTCTGTCAGACTCTGGGTTAGATACTAGTGATTACAAGAGGAAGGGAAACAGCTTCTGTGTTACAAGCACTCAGATTCCTTTGTGGATAAGATACTGCTGTAACAAAATAATCACCATAAAATATAGTCTGGGTATATGTTATAGTACAGATACAAAGGCTATGCTTGTAGAGATTGGATCAGTAGTTCCCTTTCAGGTATATACATGTGTACTGGGGCAGAGGGATCAAGGGACTATTTTTAAAAATGCTCATAGTGGATGTGACATTGTCACCTGGTCTTGACAGAGTATGTCATTTTCAGGTGATGAAAGGCAGATAGTACATTGTTAGAAAGGTATAGCTTCGCATGTACAGAGTTACAGAAATAAGGTTGTGTCTGGCATGGGAGGAAGACTGGTATGCAGGGTTCATCTGGGGGACTGAGATCCTGGTGTTGGTGAACAGCAAGATTGATGCCGAAGTGTGAAGTGCTCTGTATAGTATCTTATTTGTTTTGTGTAGCACCTTATGCTGAGAGTTATGCAAAGTCTGATCAGAAGTTTGTAACATCACAATTGTGATGTTAGTCAGTTTGTGCTTTCAACATAGAAGTACAGAGCATTGGAGCTGACATAACACTGCAGGCAGGGAAGCTGGGCAGGAGGTTATTGTCATGGTACAGGTGAGGGATAAGGCTTGACCCACTGCACAGATTAGAGAGAAGTTTCGGGGAATTCATTCCTTCAATACCCGGTGAATCCAGGCATCACTTAGAAGTGCTAGAGATATAATGGTAAACAAAACAGACCAAATATCTGCCATTGGGGAGCTTAAATTCTAGAATTAAATGACATTAAATATAAGAAGAAAAGCTGAAGTTGAAGATGACTTTGAGATTTCTAAATTGAGTGAATGTTGATATCACAAGCAGAGATAGAAAGTTCAGAAAAGAAGGAAAGATCTAAATAGTGAATTCAGGTGGAACGTGTTGAGTGTGAAGGCTTTTGTGGGCCACATGGATGTGGATGTCTGGTGGGGAGTTGAATACATCTGTTTGGAATTCAAGAGGGAGGTCAGGTGTGGATTTGAGGACCACAGCAAAGCTGAGGGTTTAAAGCTAGGTAGGTTTTCACCAACGTCTCCACTGTTGCAGTTGTTTGAGTTTGCATGGGAAAACAAACAATAGCAACAACAAACATCAAGTCCAACAGTGGTTCTCAAAGTATGTCCCAGGACCAGCAGTGTCAGCATTTCCTGGGAACTTGTTGGAAACGCAAATTCTTAGACTCTACTCAGATCTCCTGAATCAGATGCTCTAGGGGTGGGGCCAGAAATCTGAGTCTATTGCCTTGTAAAGTTTGAGAACTAGTGAACTAGAGCAGCCCACAGAGCAGAGCCCACCAGATACAAGCCATAAATGATGGTAGCCCATGCAGAAGCAGAAGCAGTACTTGTTAGGACCATTGTGTGTGGAAACTGATGTGTCTGTATCCAGGACACCTGTGGCTGTTCTGACTCCCCCAGGGAACATGTGAACCCAGACGGTAAATTAAGCCTTGAAGGATTATGCCTTGATTCTCAACTTTTTTTTCATTCTAGTGTAATCTATGATACTGTGAGACTTCTGCCCTGTCCCACTCTCCTCAAATTCTGATGAATGCAGTCTTCTCTTTGTCCATGCTTTTACTGTATCCACAATCATACTGTGAATGAACGGATATGAAAGGACTTAAGCATCAGATAAGGCTTGACAAAACAGTTTCTAACATTCCTTCTAACTCTGATTCTTTGGTATGAATCATGCACACGCACACACACACACGCACACACATACACACACACTCATTCTGCATCATCTCCAGTGTCATTCATTCAGGCAACACTTAAGCCCAACCTCTGTGGCCAGCCTTGGGCTGGTCACTCAGGGAACATAAAAGATACAAAGACACCGTCTCTGTGATTCAGATGGACTCCAACACGCTAGAATCATTCAGTGAGTAATGAATTATTGTCTGTGGATAAATTGATGATTTATGTATATTCTAGGTGTTTGAATGATTTTAGGGAAGAGAGAAATTGACATGGACAAGAGCAATCAGTGATTCGGTTAATGTATTGTTTTAAAACAAAAACTTTAAGGTTATGCACACCTGGATTTAATTTCTCTTTCTTCCATTTAGATAAGTACTGACATTGGGTAAGAACTTAGAGCTTCCCTTCCCCCACTTGAAAAAAACGGGCTGTTATAAGGCTTGAATAAGATAATACTACATGTGTAATGTGTTTATTGTGGTGTCTGACACAAAGTAAGTGCTCAATAAAGAGAATTTGTCATCATACATACATACCGGGGACTTCAGCTGGTCCTTTCGACATCCTATCCGTACACTGACAAAAAGAGAGTGAGGAAATCCAAGAAGTAATGACACTCCAAGGACATCTTCCTGACTCACACAGTGTCCTTCTCATATGGTTGAGAAGCTGTATGTTAGGCAGCCTGTCAGTGATGCAAGGAGCCACAGCTGGCATTACCTCATCTAACAGCTGGGGTGTGATTAGAGGGAATTCAGGCCCTCAAAGGAGGGACAGAGGACACCAGACACAGTGCCTGTGCCTGCAAAATGGAATGTGCCAAACGGAATGTGACATTGGGTCTAGCACTTTCCCCAGAATTTGTTTAGATTCATGTGAAAGGGGTAATATGCTTTAAATTGTGTTTATTTTCTTCATAAACAAACTATGACTTGAAAAGTTCCTTACCTTTGCAGAAGTATATGCCTCCTCCAAAGCAGATGAGGTGATGATATCAGATATCTCCTACCCTGAAAAAAGTACAAGGAAGCATTCACCCTCTATCATTCTGTCCTCTGCTAGTGTCTCCTGGTTCTCTGGGATGCCATAAGCCTACTCCGTATTATCTGTAAGAGAGATCCGTGGAGACTGCGTTTTCCCTTCTAAAGACTCGTAGAACCAGGCACTGGCATCTTCTGGTGCTTTCCCTGGGTTGAGAAAGAGAATGTAATGCATCCCTCTCTTCAATTAACCCTGGGTCTTTGAGCCCAGACACAGTAGCTGCCAAAGGGAAAGGCTCACAGCAGGGCTGGACATCTCCCCAAGAGTATCAAGGCTCCCACATGCCTCTGCACACCCTAATATTCAGCTTTTGCTCCTGGTATAGGGCCATAGCCCCCAACTTTCCCTGTACCATGGTCCATGGAGACAGGTTTTACAGAGCCTTCCTCAAACTGTTCATTTTTTTCTTTTAAACCTTGGATGTGCCCAAGGACCAGTGGGACAACAGAAGGAGGCTTCTCTTGTCGGAGAGCTCCTCCTTGAGATTGCTTTGTCAGGTATGTGTGACAGACTGCTTTCAGTCACTGTAATGCCCTGAGTGCATTTAGATGGTCTCTGTAGCAAAGTCTCAGTAACAACAGATTTATAATCCTTAAAGGTTCCAGAAAGTTGGGAGAAACTTGAATCTCAAAGGCTAGAATTCTCAACTTATAAACTACACAATTTATGGTTTTCAGGGTAGGTTAAAATGCTTATTATATCAGTGTTAAGTAGGGGAAAAGGATTATTCAGATATAACAGCAGTTTTAATTTTGCATCAAACACAGCTCAATGGAACCCAACTGATTTGAACTCTCAGTGGAGCAGAATATTATTTGAAATTCTCCTTTAGTATAAAGAATGAATGAATCAGAAAGTAAACAGGTATTAAAGATTTATTTCAAGCAAACCTTGAAATAATGTTTTTCCAGGGTTAGTCCCTACTCAGCCCTGTCTTCTATACTTTCTACCCTTGCAGTTGTATAAAGTAATTGTTTATGTTTAAAAACAATACCCTTTAGGACTTACTGAAAGACCAAGAACCATACAGGAAAGACCAATTAGGTCTATAAACTATAGTTTGTGAACCAGAAAGATGGCATAATTTACTTTAGAAAACTTTTTGTCAACAAATGTTAGGGGTGTTGGTGCTCAGCTCTTCAGTTTGAGTGCATGGAGTTAACAAGAACAGTACTTTTCTACATCAGTCCTGTGGTTACTGCCCCAAAATATATGATTTAAAATGAATAATGAGGAAGCATCAGACAAACTCAAATTGGAAGATGTTCTGTAGAACAACTGGTCTGTATTTTTCGTGAGTGAATCTTCATGGAAGTAAAAGTGAGAAACTGTCCTAGATTGGGGAAGATTTTGGTGGCACAGCAGCTGATTTCCTTGTGGGTCCCTGGGTTGGACTGTGGACCAGAAGGAGGCCACTGAAAGATAATTAGCAAAATTTGAATGAAGATTCAAAATTGTATTGATGTCACAATACTGACAAAGAGTAGTGGTAAAGAAACTGCTTGCAATGCAGGAGATGCAGCAGAAGCCGAGGGTCTGATCTCTAAATCAGGAAGATTCCCTGGAATAGGAAATGGGAACTCACTCCAGTACTTTTTGCCTGGAAAATTCCATGGGTAGAGGAGACTGGTGGACTGCAGTCCATAGGGTTGCAGAGTCAGACACGACTGCTTGAGCAAACATGCAGACAAGTATGCAAGGATATAATTGTTAGGAAATACTGAAGTATTGGGTCAGCCAAAATGTTCAGGTTTTCTGCAACACCTCACAGGAAAATCCAAATGGACTTTCTGGCCAATTCAATATTTGTATGTGTGTCAGGGGAAGAGTAGCCCATTCCCCAGGTAGTAGGTCAACAAAGTTCTATGCTGAGGTGTTCACCTGTCTGCTGAGCAGAAGCCTGACTCAGAACTGTCGAGGACTTTCATTCTCTCAACAACTATGATGGACACTTGGTGTAGGGAAAAGCTCTGGACTCTGAGTCAAGAGACTAAAATCCTATTTGCAGGCTGCTATAACTAGGTGTCGGAGAAGGCAATGGCACCCCACTCCAGTATTCTTGCCTGGAAAATCGCATGGACTGAGGAGCCTGGTAGGCTGCAGTCCATGGGGTCGCAAAGAGTCGGATACAACTGAGCGACTTCACTTTCACTTTTCACTTTCGTGCATTGGAGAAGGAAATGGCAACCCACTCCAGTGTTCTTGCCTGGAGAATCCCAGGGACGGGGGAGCCTGGTGGGCTGCCGTCTATGGGGTTGCACAGAGTCAGACACAAGTGAAGCGACTTAGCAGCAGCAGCAGCAGCATAACTAGGTGTATGACCTTGGACACACTCCTTCACCAAAGGAGGGCTCATTTTCTTACCTGAAATGTGAGGGCATTGATCTACAAGTTCTCTGGGCTCCTTTATTCTTCTCAACATGTTCCACCAAGGAGGAGCTGGAAGGTAAGTCATAATGCTATGTGTATGTACTAAATAGTGACCAATATGACAAGGCAGTGGGAAACTTATTTCAACTCATGAAGGAAGTTATTGCCTTAAATGTAGGGCTGGCTTCCTCACCTTAAATGTAAAGCTCATTATACATGTAGGAAAATTGAAACTTGAAAAGTTCCTGGGAGAATGTTAAGATTTAGATTGTCATCTTGAGAGAAAACGTGGGGGCGGTGAACCTTAGGCATTGTGTGAGTGACAATCTTGCTATCTCTCTTGTATAGCTATTGACATTAAATCATTAAATAAAATTAGAAAAAATCATAATCGAAACAGCACACAAGCACAGTGGTTTCCGTCCACCATCATAAACACCTTTGCGGAAGACCTCAGTCAGCATGTTTCAGTTTGAGCACTATTGGTATTTTGGGTGTGACAGTTTGCTGCTTTGCATCTGTGGCTTTCATGCGCTAAATGCCAGTGAAAGTGAAAGTCGCTCAGTTGTGTCCAACTCTTTGCAACAGTAAAGTCCACGGAATTCTCCAGGCCAGAATACTGGAGTGGGTAGCCTTTCACTTCTCCAGGGGATCTTCCCAACCCAGGGATCAAACCCAGGTCTCCCATGTTGCAGGTGGATTCTTTACCAGCTGAGCCACAGCCCAAGAATACTGGAGTGGGTAGCCTATCCCGTCTCCAGCAGATCTTCCCAACCCAGGAATCCAACCAGGGTTTCCTGCATTGCAGGCGGATTCTTTACCAACTGAGCTAACAGGGAAGCCCAAATGCCCGTAAGGCCACCACTTATTGCAACAAGCAGGAGAAAACCATACATTTGACCCTGTGGAACAGAACGTTCCTGACTGAGTACCGCTGGTCAGTTGAGTGATCATAATCAGGCAGTACTTCAGTTAGTATTTTCTCCTTTCATTTAAAAACAGAAGACTGAGTTGAAATGAATCTTAGGACATTATCACTTCATAGTTAAGGAAATTAAGATTAAGTACCTCATCCAAGGCCACATTGTAATTATTGGAGGAGGCACATTTAGTATTAGACTCTCACCCACTGCAAGACTCACTGATATGGTCAAAGAGATATTTGGGACTAATAATTTAAATGACTGGGGGGCTGTGTATAACTTCTATTAATGAATGCCTTCCCCAAAACCCCAAGCCTGAGGGTTTTCTAGAATGACCAGTCTTTTAGCCAGTTTACCTAGTTAAACCACCTTAGGTGCCTAAGCAGAGCCAATGCTGTATTTCATATTCTAAGACATTTTTACTGGTTGTATTTTAATATATCCAAAATTGAACCATAACTCACGGTTGGTATGATGAGAAAGCATTGTATCAAACTTCAATTGGTCGCATTCTTTTTCCTCGGTGGCCCATAAAACAGTAACATATTATATAATTAAAAGCACCTTATATTTGATGAAATATGGTAGATTATTTTCAGGACAGGTTGTAGAGGTATAGAGATCACTTCAGTTTTAACTGTTCCTAGAGTTGTCACTGCTGCTGCTGCTAAGTCGCTTCAGTCGTGTCCGATTCTGTGCGACCCCATAGACGGCAGCCCACCAGGCTCCCCCGTCCCTGGAGTTCTCCAGGCAAGAACGCTGGAGTGGGTTGCCATTTCCTCCTCCAGTGCAGGAAAGTGAAGAGTGAAAGTGAAGTCGCTCAGTCGTGTCCAACTCTTTGCGACCCCATGGACTGCAGCCCACCAGGCTCCTCCGTCCATGGGATTTTCCAGGCAAGAGTACTGGAGTGGGGTGCCATTGCCTTCTCTGAGGGTTGTCACAGCATGTGGCAAAATCTGCCCTTTTAATTGTTTGGTTTCTGTGTGACACAGTAGTATAGGTATTGAAGAGAAAATTGAAGGGAGGCTCTACAAGTAAAAATGATCAGCTGTCCAGTGTCTCTCCCTTGTCCCTGGAATACAGTTCTGTTGAAGTCTCTTCTGGACTCCAGTTTTTGTCCCTGGCCTTTGGATCTGGCCATGGTGCTGACTGCTCATACAAATTTATTACTTTATTCCAGTGAATTCTGTACCTAATGTATAAATGCTGGGGTAGATAACTGCCATATCTCATCACCTAACTGATACTCTGGAAGAAGCCTTCAAAACTAATTCCAAGGAAAATAACAAAGGAAGTGAGAGGGTGACTTGAGCTAACTTAGGTTTCAGTAGTGCTAGTAAATGGGGTGTTTGGAGATGCTCACCCGGCAGATGAAAGGACAGTTGCCAAACCTGCGAAATCACTTGTCAGTCTCAAGATCTGTACCGGCCAGGGGCCAGCGGGAGGGCAGAACCAATTGTCAGCATTTACAGCAGTTTCATACAGAGAATTGATTGCACAGTGATGAGATTGTTGGCAATACAAACAGGTCAGGATGGTGAAACAGCCTATGGACTTGCAACAGAGAGAAGCCTTGGAGTGATAGGTGATGTGACTTCTGTGGACATCTAGTGGAAGCAAACACTGCCGTGGGATTTTTAGGTGGGACTTGGAGCCATTCAGGAGATGCAGAGGAACCACCCAAGGCAGAAGGGGGTCAAGGAAAGAGCTTAGTTTCTCCATTTCCTATTCCTTGTAAATGCCTCCCTTTGGCTGAACCCAGGCAGACAAGCAGCCTGCAAGGGTCAGCACCCCAGGTGATACATAGGAGATAAAAGAGAACCAAAGGAGGAATATGAATTCCAAGGAAGTGCACTTAATCTGTAACACCTGTAAAACAGATGAAGAAGAAATTTAGAGACATTTGAAACAGTGGAAAGAAAATTTAAAAATCAATATTTGTTCACAGAAGTAGAAAATTTAAAAATCAATATTTGTTCACTTTTGTGTTAGAGGAAAAGTAAAATCACTGCAGATGGTGATTGCAGCCATGAAATTAAAAGACGCTTACTCCTTGGAAGGAAAGTTATGACCAACCTAGATAGCATATTCAAAAGCAGAGACATTACTTTGCCAACAAAGGTTCGTCTAGTCAAGGCTATGGTTTTTCCTGTGGTCATGTATGGATGTGAGAGTTGGACTGTGAAGAAGGCTGAGCGCTGAAGAATTGATGCTTTTGAACTGTGGTGTTGGAGAAGACTCTTGAGAGTCCTTTGGACTGCAAGGAGATCCAACCAGTCCATTCTAAAGGAGATCAGTCCTGGGTGTTCTTTGGAAGGAATGATGCTAAAGCTGAAACTCCAGTACTTTGGCTACCTCATGTGAAGAGTTGACTCACTGGAAAAGACTGTGATGCTGGGAGGGATTGGGGGCAGGAGGAGAAGGGGATGACAGAGGATGAGATGGCTGGATGGCATCACTGACTCGATGGACGTGAGTCTGAGTGAACTGCGGGAGTTGGTGATGGACAGGGAGGCCTGGCGTGCTGCGATTCATGGGGTTGCAAAGAATCGGACATGACTGAGCGACTGAACTGAACTGAACTGAACTGAGGTCTCTTGGCTTCCTAGGGTGGATTAGACATGCAGGAAAGTATAGGAAAAAGCCCCGAAATAAGGAGATAGGGTATGGGGACTAGAACTCTGCTTCAGTCTCTGCTCTGACTTGCTATGGCTTCCCATAGTGTTAAGAACAAACCCAGGTCATGGCCTGTGTGCCCTCACCGGGTCTGGCATCAGCTTCTTCACCTTGTGTTCTGCCTCTCTCCTCCCGGGGACTGTGGCCCTAACCACTGAGCCCACTCAGCTCATTCTGCCCCTCTGCTGGGACATCCTGCCCTGAGCTCTCCCATGGTTTGCTCTTTCTTGTCACCTTCAAATGGTGCTTTCTCAGCAGGGGATCCACTGACCACTCTATCTAAAAAGTCATCCTTAACTGGATTTCTCCATCACAGTCACCATATTTTAAATCTCTCCTCATTACTTTTCACTATTTAAATTCTGGAATGATCTAGTTTGTTCTTATTTAATATGTTTCCCCAAAGATAGGTAAGTTCCCCAAGAGGAAGGAGTCTCATCTATTTTATTTCCCACTGTAGTCCCCAAATCTAAAACAAGAGTGGCAACATTTTATGGGTTGAGTAAATGTTTGCCAACATAGTGAACCAAAGAATGCCTTTAACTGGTATTAATTTCTGCTGTTTGACTGTTTCCCTAGTTTGAGACTAAAGATATTCCCCCCTTCCTTCCTTTTTTTTTTTTGAAATTAAAAAAAAATTGGCCATTTCTCATATTAATAAGAAAGACTCTTGTGGATAGAGTATGTGATATTACTTTATGAATATGCACTTGTAACTAAGAAAATTAACATTTTAAATTTCTTAAATGTTTCTCTGTGCCCAGTATAGGAAACTGAGATCTAGAGAAATTAATTTACTTTCAAATGAGCCAGCATAGAACCCAGGTCTCTTTGGTTTCAAAGCCCCTATTCTTAATCCTTTCACTGTGGTACTTCTGTATTTTAGAAAATTGAAACACAAGGTCAATTTTGGTCGGTTCCATTTTCTCCTTCTTCACTGTCCATACTCCGCTGTCTCTCCATGTCTGGAATATCCTTGCTGCCTCCTCCTTTATTTTAATTTATTTTTGTTAAATCTAACCTATTCTTTCCATAAGTCTTCTTGAGTAATCCCACCCTGATCCCCAGTGACCACATTTGATGCCCCTTTACTGAATTCTGCCCAGCATCACACTCTGATGGGGATTCTCCCCATCAGAACACTTCTGTTGATGCTTTGTAAATACTAACCTGCCATCTCCTCCACTAGACTTTATATTGTTGAGCAAGGGCTCTGTCTTGTTCATGGATGTATGCTAAATACTTTGCAAAAATAAATATTTTAAAAATAGAGAATAGAATTCTGGTTACCAAAGACTGGGTGATAGGGAATTTGGGGCAATATTATTTAAGGTTACAAACTGGGAACTAGTAGATGAATAAGTCCTGAAGATGGGATGCACAGCAGAGTGAACAAGACAATAATATTGTATCATAAACTTCACGGTTACTAAACATTTGTTGTTCAGTCACCAAGTCATGTCTGACTCTTCACGACCCCATGAACTGCAGCACGCCAGGCTTCTCTGTCCCTCACTGTCTCCTGGAGTTTGTCCAAGTTCATGTGCATTGAATCAGTGATGCCATCCAACCATCTATATCGTCCTCTGTTACCCTCTTCTGCTTCTGCCTTCAATCTTGCCCAGCATCAGAGTCTTTTCCAGTGAGTTGGTGGTTTGCATCAGGTGCCCAAAGTATTGGTGCTACAGCTAAACAGATGATGAGATAATTGTTCTCACCACAAAAGAGAGATGACAATTATGCAACATGATAGCTGCTGTTGCTGCTAAGTCGCTTCAGTCGTGTTCGACTCTGTGCGACCCCATAGACAGCAGCCCACCAGGCTCCCCCGTCCCTGGGATTCTCCAGGCAAGAACACTGGAGTGGGTTGCCATTTCCTTCTCCAATGCATGAAAGTGAAAAGTGAAAGTGAAGTCACTCCGTTGTGTCTGACTCTTTGCGACCCCATGGACTGCAGCCCACCAGGCTTCTCTGCCCATGGGATTTTCCAGGCAAGAGTACTGGAGTGGGGTGCCATCGCCTTCTCCAGCAACATGATAGAGGTGTTAGCTAATGCTGTGGTGGTGATCATTTTGTTGTACACCTTAAAATTATGCAATGTTATGTTATATGTCAATTATATTTCAATTAAATATTTTTAATTAAAACATTTTAAGATGAATACTTGAATGATGGATGTATTAGGACCCTTGCATACTGAAAAATGTTTGTCTCTGAAAATAAAGAATCTATGAAACTAAGAACTCTTCTTCATGGGAGAATAAAATTCAGCTTTACACAAAAAGCTTGATCCATGCATGCTTCTCAGGTGCACGCTCACTTTATAGAGCAAGACGTGTGATATAAAGAAAACCTATATTAACTTAGACCCTAATAGCAAGGGTAAGCTGCAACTGCCATTATAGTCCATCAGCCACCTACATTTTGCTGAAGCTCAGCTGTACCTGTAACGGCAGGGTATTTCCATGTTGCAAAACAAACAGAACTACCATATGACCCAGCAATCCCACTACTGGGCATATACCCTGAGTAAACCATAATTCAAAAAGACACATGTACCTCAGTGTTTATTGCAACACTGTTTACCACAGCCAGACATGGAAGCAGCCTAGATGTCCATCAACAGAGGAATGAATAAGGATGTGCTACATATACACAATGGAATACTAGCTGTTAAAAAGAATGAAATTGGGTCTTTCCTGATAACTTCTTGTCCCAGCTCTCACTGGGATCAGTAGAGATGAAACAGCTGACTGCAAGGGAGGATGCATTTAGACTTGGTCTAAGACATTAAGCTAAATGAACACATGATGACATCTGTGTTTTGTGAGTGGTTCATAACTTTGAATCATTTTGGTGAGGCAAGCAGAAGGGCCACCCAGCCCTTTTACCTCAATCCTGGAAGAGGTGATCCTGAATAGAGGGGAAAAGAGCAACTCCACACCAGGGTGAGGGAGAGCTGAGCCCTCTTAGGGCTCTCTGCTCTCTTACCAGCTCAAGTATCTGTGGGTTTGGTATTTTGAGGCCATCACACTTGACAAAGAAGAGGCAAATCTGACTCACGTGTTTGGTAGGGTACTTCAAGATGATGGATAACAAGGGCTATCCCTGCTCACGTCAACCCGAAGTCATCGTATATTCAGCCCCAATTTTCCCATTATTCCCATGCACAACCATTATTGTTTTTAAAATTTATTTCAGTGAGAACATTTAAGTGTTACTCTCTTAGTAAGTTTCAGTTATAAAATATAGTGTTATTAACTCTAGTCACCATGTTATATATTAGAGCCTCAGACCTGATTCATCTTGAAGTTTCTATCCTTTTACCAGGCTCACCCCATTTCCCCTATTCCCAAGCCCTTGGCAACCACTTTTCTTCTCTGTGTTTCAATATCTAGTCATTCTTAATGTTGTCAATTCATGTAACAGCTTAAAAGCAAAAATACTTTGAGGGTCAACACCATCAAGGTCAAAGTAGCTAGTTTGCAACCTCTGGCTTATAGACACACATCATCCTTTTTTATCATAATTTTATTCTCCCCTAATTATCAAAACTGGCAGAAATTACTCTGAAGATTTGGGACTCGTTGGAAAGGTATGATGGCCTCTGTTGACTTAAAGGATGTGTTATTATTGCAGACCTCCCATCCCTGCCCGTATACGTATCCCTGTGTACATCTAGGCATAAGGTGGAGAAAGAGAGCAAGAGGAATGTTCTAGACCAGTGGTTCTCCGAGTGTGGTTCCTGGACGAGCAGCATCAGCATCACCTGGGAAACCATTAGAAATGAAAAACCACAGATTGCATCCCAGACCTACTGAGTCAGAGACTCTGGGGGTGCGCCCAGCAGTCTGTGTCTAACCAGCCTTCCAGGTGATTCTGAGGCATGCTCAGATTGGAGATCCACTTGTCCAGAGTCTAGACTAGAACTCCAGTGATCTTTGGTTCATAATAACAGTATTCTTCCTCTCATCCTTATTTCAACAATAAACTCTGTACTTTACAAGTAATGACAGGATGGCAAAGAAAAGTTTTTAGTATTAGAAATTCAAGGCTAAGTAACTGTAAGAAGCATTCATGGTGGTGCTATTAACTATGGTTTCATCAAGCTCAAGATCATGTTGGGACATGCAATTTCACTTATGAGTAAGAACCATAAATACTCTGTGAAGGTCTGTAAAGGAGTTCACTGCACACAGTTATACTCAGTTGATAGTTAAATTAGGGAGAGCTCTTCCTGTGATAAATATTTATTTTTCTCACCCAGTTCTTGTGTTCTCACCCATGAAGAAGTGAAGAACCATGGCTAGGGGAAGGTCTGTTGAAGATCTGTCACTTGGGAAGGGCAGCCCAGCCAGATGGGGTCTAGGGCTTCCAGGCCAAGGGCCCATCATTCCCCGAGCTGTCCTTGGAGACTGTGCTTTCCAGTACCCTAAGGGATGGCTGCAGAACAAATTGTACCATGGCACCTGCCCCATCTGGTCCCATCACTTCAAGGCAAACAGAAGGGCAAAAAGTGGAAGCAGTGACCAATTTTATTTTCTTGGGCTCCAGAATCACTGCAGGTGTCTGCAGCCATTAAATTAAAAGACATGCTCCTTGGAAAGAAAGCTATGGCTCCCCCATCCCTGGGATTCTCCAGTCAAGAGTACTAGAGTGGGTTGCCATTTCCTTCTCCAGTGCATGAAAGTGAAAAGTGAAAGTGAAGTCGCTCAGTTGTGTCTGACTCCTAGTGACCCCATGGACTGCAGCCTACCAGGCTCCTCTGTCCATGGGATTTTCCAGGCAAGAGTACTGGAGTGGGCTGACATTGCCTTCTCTGATGACAAACCTAACAGTGTATTAAAAAGCAGAGACATCAGTTTGCTGACAAAGGCCCATGTAGTCAAAGCTATGGTTTTTCCTTTGCCTTTAGCTTCTCTCCTTTTCTCAGCTATTTGTAAGGCCTCCTCAGACAACCATTTTGCCTTTGTGCATTTCTTCTTCTTGGGGATGGTTTAGATCACTGCCTCCTGTACAATGTCACGAACCTCTGTCCACAATTCATCAGATACTCTATCAGATCTAATCCCTTGAATCTATTTGTCACTTCCACTGTATAATTGTAAGGGATTGATTTTGGTCATACCTGAATGTTCTAGTGGTTTTCCCTACTTCTTCGATTTAAGTCTGAATTGGGCAATAAGAAGTTCACGATCTGAGCCACAGTCAGTTCCTGGTCTTGTTTTTGCTGACTGTATAGAGCTTATCCATCTTTGGCTGCAAAAAAAAAACCAATCTGTTTTCGGTACTGATCATTGGGTGATGTTCATGTGTAGAGTCATCTCTTGTGTTGTTGGAAGAGAATGTTTGCTATGACCAGTGCATTCTCTTGGCAAAACTCTGTTAGCCTTTGCCCTGCTTCATTTTGTTCTCCAATGCCAAACTTGCCTGTTACTCCAGGCATCTCTTGACTTCCTACTTTTGCATTCCAGTCACCTGTGATGAAAAGAACATCTTTTTTTGGAGTTAGTTCTAGGAAGTCTTGTAAGTCTTTATAGAACCATTCAACTTCAACTTCTTTGGCATTAGTGGTTGGGGCATAGACTTGGATTACTGTGATATTGAATGGTTTGCCTTGGATATGAACATTGATAATTCTGTTATTTTTGAGATTGCACCCAAGTACAGCATTTTGTACCCTTTTCTTTGACTACTCCATTTCTTGTAAAGGATTCTTGCCCACAGTAGAAGATGTAATGGTCATTTGAGTTAAATTCGCCCATTCCCATCCATTGTAGTTCAGTGATCACTAAAATGTCGATGTTCACTCTTGCCATCTCCTGTTTGACCTCTTCCAGCTTACTTTGACTCATGGACCTAACATTCCCGGTTCCTATGCAATATTGTTCTTTACAGCATCAGACTTTACTTCCATCACCGGCCACATCTACAACTGGGCTTTGTTTTTGCTTTGGCTCTGCCTCTTCATTCTTTCTGGAGTTATTTCTCCACTCTTCTCCAGTAGCATATTGGGCACCTACCAACCTGAGTAGTTCATCTTTCAGTGACATTTCTGTTTGCCTTTTCATACTGTTCATGGGGTTCTCAAGAGAAGAATACTGAAGTGGTGTGCTATTCCCTTTTCCAGTGGACCATGTTTTGTCAGATCTCTCCCATGACCCAGATCTCTCCCATCTCACCCATGACCCATCTGTCTTGGGTGGCCCTACATGACCATGGCTCATAGTTTTATTGAGTTAGACAAGGCTGTGATGCAAGTGATCAGTTTGGTTAGTTTTCTGTAATTGTGGTTTCCATTCTATCTGCCCTCTGATGGATAAGGATAAGAGTCTTATGGAAGCTTCCTGATGGGAGGGACGGGCTGTAGGAGAATCTGGGTTTTGCTCTGATGGGCAGGGCTATGCTCAATTCAGTTCAGTCACTCAGTCATGTACCACTCTTTGCATCCCCATGGACTGCAGCGTGCCAGGCCTCCCTGACCATCACCAACTCCTGGAGTTTACTCAGACTCATGTCCATTAAGTCAGTGATGCCATCCAACCATCTCATACTCTGTTGTCCCCTTCTCCTCCCGCCTTCAATCTTTCCCAGCATCAGGGTCTTTTCAAACAAGTCGGCTCTTCGCATCAGATGGCCAAAGTATTGGAGTTTCAGCTTCACCATCAGTCCTTCCAATGAACATTCAGGGCTGATTTCCTTTAGGATAGACTGGTTGGGTCTCCCTGCTGTCCAGGGGACTCTCAAGAGTCTTCTATGCATCACATTTCAAAAGCATCAGTTCTTTGGCACTCAGCTTTCTTTATAGCCCAACTCTCACATCCATACATGACTACTGGAAAAACCATAGCTTTGACTAGATGGACCTTTGTTGGCAAAGTAGTGTCTCTGCTTTTGAATATGCTATCTAGGTTGGTCATAACATTTCTTCCAAGGAGCAAGCGTCTTTTAATTTCATGGCTGCAGTCACCATCTGGAATGATTTTGGAGCCCCCCCAAATAAAGTCTGTTACTGTTTCCTCTGTTTCCCCATTTATTTGCCATGAAGTGATAGGACACTGAAAGATGAGCTCCCCAGGTCAGTAGGTGCCCAATATGCCACTGGAGATCAGTGGAGAAATAACTCAGAAGGAATGAGAGGGAGAGCCAAAGCAAAAACAACACCCTGTTGTGGATGTGACTGGTGATGGAAGTAAAGTCTGATGCTATAAAGAGTAATACTGCATAAGAACTTAGAATCCATCCTAGGTCCATGAAATCAAGGCAAGTTGGAAGTGGCCCAACAGGAGATGGCAAGAGTGAACATCAACATTTTAGGCATCAGAGAACTAAAATGGACTGGAATGGGTAAATTTAACTCAAATGACAATTATGCCTACTGCTGTGGGCAAGAATCCCTTAGAAGAAATGGAGTAGCCCTCATAGTCAAGAAAAGAGTCTGAAATGCAGTACTTGGATGCAATCTCAAAAATGACAGAATGATCTCTGTTCATTTCAAAGGCAAACCATTCAGTATCACAAGTCTATACCCCGACCAATAGAAGCTGGAGAAGCTGAAGTTGAATGGTTTTATGAAGACCTATAAGACCTTCTAAAACTAACACCAAAAAAATATGTCCTTTTCATTATAGGGGACTGGAATGCAAAAGTAGGAAGTCAAGAGATACCTGTAGTAACAGGCAAATTTGGCCTTGGAGTACAGAATGAAGCAGGGCAAAAGCTAACAGAGTTTTGCCAAGAGAATGCACTGGTCATAGCAAACACCCTCTTCCAACAACACAAGAGAAGACTCTACACATGGACATCACCAGATGGTCAATACCAAAATCAGATTGATTGTTTTCTTTGTAGCCAAAGATGGAGAAGCTCTATACAGTCAGCCAAAACAAGACTGGGAGCTGACTGTGGCTCAGATCATGAACTCCTTATTGTCAAATTCAGACTTAAATTGAAGAAAGTAGGGGAAATCACTAGACCATTTAGATATGAGCTAAATCAAATCCCTTATGATTATACAGTGGAAATGACCAATAGATTCAGGGGATTAGATCTGATAGAGTGCCTGAAGAACTATGGGCGGAGGTTTCTGACACTGTACAGGAGGCAGTGATCAAGACCATCCCCCCAAAAAAGAAATGTAAAAAGGCAAAATGGTTGTTTGAGGAGGCCTTACAAATAGCTATGAAAAGAAGAGAAGTGAAAGGCAAAGGAGAAAAGGAAAAATATACCCATTTGAATGCAGAGTTCCAAAAAATAACAAGGAGATATAAGAAAGCCTTCCTCAGTGATTGGTACAAAGAAATAGAGGCAAACAATAGAATGGGAAAGACTAGAGATTTCATCAAGAAAATTAGAGATACCAAGGGAACTTTTCATGCAACAATGGGCACAATAAAGGACAGAAATGGTATGAACCTAACAGAAGCAGGAGATATTAAGAGGTGGCAAGAATACACAGAAGAACTGTACACAAAAGATCTTCACAACCCAGATAATTGTGATGGTGTGAACACTCACACTCACCTAGAGCCAGACATCCTGGAATGTGAAGTCAAGCAGGCCTTAGGAAGCATCACTTCGAACAAAGCTAGTGGAGGTGATGAAATTCCAGTTGAGCTATTTCAAATCCTAAAAGATGATGCTGTGAAAGGGCTCTGGTCAGTAAATCTTTAATCCAGTTTTCTGTTGTTGGGTGGGGCTGTGTTCCCTCCCTGTAGTTTGGCCTCTATGGTAGAGGTTATGGTGACCTCCTTTCAAAGGCCTTATGCCCAGATGGGTGGATTCTGTGCTCCTGACCCCATGGCAGGCTACTGTCGATTTTGCCCCTCCTACCACGCTTCCCCTTGGAAGAAAAGTTATGACCAACCTAGACAGCATATTGAAAACCAGAGACATTACTTTGCCGACAAAGGTTCATCTAGTCAAGGCTATGGTTTTTCCAGTGGTCATGTATGGATGTGAGAGTTGGACTGTGAAGAAAGCTGAGCACCAAAGAATGGATGCTTTTGAACTGTGGTGTTGGAGAAGACTCTTGAGAGTCCCTTGGACTGCAAGGAGATCCAACCAGTCCATTCTGAAGGAGATCAGCCCTGGTTTTTCTTCGGAAGGAATGCTAAAGCTGAAACTCCAGTACTTTGGCCACCTCATGCGAAGAGTTGACTCTTTGGAAAAGATTCTGATGCTGGGAGGGATTGGGGGCAGGAGGAGAAGTGGACGACAGAGGATGAGATGGCTGGATGGCATCACTGACTCGATGGACGTGAGTCTGAGTGAACTCCGGGAGTTGGTGATGGACAGGGAGGCCTGGCGTGCTGGGATTCATGGGGTTGCAAAGAGTCGGACACGACTGAGCAACTGAACTGAACTGAGCCACCTTGTTGGGACTTTTCCTTTGCCCTTGGATGTGGGGTATCTTTTTTTGTGGAATCCAACATACTCCTGTCAATGTTTGTTCACTGGTTAGTTGCAATTTTGGAGTTCTCAAAAGAGAAGATGAGTGTACATCCTTCTACTCTGCCATCTTATATAAAAACTGTGAGAGAAAACCTTGGGTACAGGGCTTGGTATGGGTAAAAGTATGTTTTCATTAAGTATTTTATACATAGCAGTGTATGTATGCCAACATTTTTCTAGTCTTAATTATTGTATTTTGGGTTTTCTTTGTCATGGTTTTCTCTCCTATCCTTCTTATGGAAACATAACTGGATGGTACTGATGAGACTGTCAGTGGAATGAATGTCAGCACAAAAAAAAGAAATTCAAATTGTAGTTTAAGGGAAGAATGTCATCCACAGTTCAGTTTATTTCAGTCGCTCAGTCACGTTCGACTCTGCAACCCCATGGACTGCAGCATGTCAGGCTTCCCTGTCCATTACCAACTCCCAGAGCTTGCTCAAACTCATGTCCATCAAATTGGTGATGCCATCCAACCGTCTCATCCTCTATCATCTCCTTCTCCTCCTGCCTTCAGTCTTTCCCAGCATCAGGGTCTTTTCCAGGGAATCAGTTCTTTGCATCAGGTGGCCAAAGTATTGGAGTTTCAGCTTCAGCATCAGTCCTTCCAATGAACATTCAGGACTGATTTCCTTTAGGATGGACTGGTTTGATCTCCTCGCAGTTCAAGGGACTCTCAAGAGTCTTCTCCAACAGCATAGTTCAAAAGCATTAATTCTTTGGCACTCAGTTTTCTTTATTTCATCCTAGCTGAACCCAAGTATGGAAGTAGCTAGTAATTCTATAATAATTTCTATAGCTACTGGAAGTTGGTTGACACTGGTGAATTAATCTCTGAAAAATGGAAAGACAGGACTCCTCAGCATGCCTGTTAATGCACTGCATCACTTTGTTCTGTCTACTTTAGATACAAACTACTTAAAAGTAATTATTAGTCTTCTGAATGTTTAGTGTGGTGGTGTATGTGGAGGATACAAAGATGATTTAGATTTGGTCTCTATAGAAGGGATGCAAAATTGTAACAATGGTAATTAGCCAGCATTTATGAAGTTCTTACCTTGAGTTTAGTACTATACATACTGTATATAAATTACCCATATAGTTTTTATAACTATCCTATTCAGATCAGATCAGATTAGATCAGTCATTCAGTCGTGTCCGATTCTTTGCAACCCCATGAATCACAGCACGCCAGGCCTCCCTGTCCATCACCAACTCCCGGAGTTCACTCAGGCTCATGTCCATCGAGTCAGTGATGCCATCCAGCCATCTCATCCTCTGTCGTCCACTTCTCCTCCTGCCCCCAATCCCTCCCAGCATTAGAGTCTTTTCCAAAGAGTCAACTCTTCACATGAGGTGGCCAAAGTACTGGAGTTTCAGAGAATCATTCCTTCCAAAGAAATCCCAGGGCTGATCTCCTTCAGAATGGACTGGTTGGATCTCCTGGCAGTCCAAGGGACTCTCAAGAGTCTTCTCCAACACCACAGTTCAAAAGCATCAATTCTTCGGTGCTCAGCCTTCTTCACAGTCCAACTCACATCCATACATGACCACTGGAAAAACCATAGCCTTGACTAGATGGACCTTTGTTGGCAAAGTAATGTCTCTGCTTTTCAATATGCTATCTAGGTTGGTCATAACTTTCCTTCCAAGGAGTAAGCGTCTTTTAATTTCATGGCTGCAGTCACCATCTGCAGTGATTTTGGAGCCCAGAAAAATAAAGTGTGACACTGTTTCCATTGTTTCCCCATCTATTTCCCATGAAGTGATGGGACCGGATGCCATGATCTTCGTTTTCTGAATGTTGAGCTTTAAGCCAACTTTTTCACTCTCCACTTGCACTTTCATCAAGAGGCTTTTTAGTTCCTCTTCACTTTCTGCCATAAGGGTGGTGTCATCTGCATATCTGAAGTTATTGATATTTCTCCCGGCAATCTTGATTCCAGCTTGTGCTTCTTCCAGTCCAGCGTTTCTCATGATGTACCCTGCATATAAGTTAAATAAACAGGGTGACAATATACAGCCTTGACGAACTCTTTTCCTATTTGGAAGCAGTCTGTTGTTCCATGTCCAGTTCTAAGTATTGCTTCCTGACCTGCATACAAATTTCTCAAGAGGCAGATCAGGTGGTCTGGTATTCCTGTCTCTTTCAGAATTTCCCACAGTTTATTGTGATCCACAAAGTCAAAGGCTTTGGCATAGTCAATAAAGCAGCAATAGATGTTTTTCTGGAACTCTCTTGCTTTTTCGATGATTCAGTGGATGTTGGCAATTTGATCTCAGGTTCCTCTGCCTTTTCTAAAACCAGCTTGACCATCAGGAAGTTCACGGTTCACATATTGCTGAAGCCTGGCTTGGAGAATTTTGAGCATTACTTTACTAGCATGTGAGATGAGTGCAATTATGCGGTAGTTTGAGCACTCTTTGGCATTGCCTTTCTTTGGGATTGGAATGAAAACTGACCTTTTCCAGTCCTGTGGCCACTGCTGAGTTTTCCAGATTTGCTGGCATATTGAGTGCAGCACTTTCACAGCATCATCTTTCAGGATTTGGAATAACTTAACTGGAATTCCATCACCTCTACTAGCTTTGTTCGTAGTGATGCTTTCTAAGGCCCACTTGATTTCACATTCTAGGATGTCTGGCTCTAGGTCAGTGATCACACCATCATGATTATCTGGGTCGTGAAGATCTTTTTTGTACAGTTCTTCGTGTATTCTTGCCACCTCTTCTTAATATCTTCTGCTTCTGTTAGGTCCATACCATTTCTGTCCTTTATTGAGCTCATCTTTGCATGAAATGTTCCTTTGGTATCTCTGATTTTCTTGAAGAGATCCCTAGTCTTTCCCATTCTGTTGTTTTCCTCTATGTCTTTGCATTGATCGCTGAAGAAGGCTTTCTTATCTGTTCTTGCTATTCTTTGGAACTCTGCATTCAGATGTTTATATCTTTCCTTTTCTCCTTTGCTTTTCGCTTCTCTTCTTTTCACAGCTATTTGTAAGGCCTCCCCAGACAGCCATTTTGCTTTTTTGCATTTCTTTTCCATGGGGATGGTCTTGATCCCTGTCTCCTGTACAATGTCACGAACCTCATTCCATAGTTCATCAGGCACTCTATTAACCCCATTTGACAAACCGAAACAATGTAGAGGCATCTTGGCTCAGACTACCAGCTAGTAAGTGATGGAGCACACTGTTGAGGTCAAGGCACTGCTCTTAACCACTGTGTTCTAGTTCCCATAATGAAATTTCATTTATTTGTTTATTTATTTTGCTATTCTGCAAGGCATGTGGGATCCCCAACCAGGGATTGAACCCATGCCCCCTGCAGTGGAAGCGTGGAGTCTTAACCACTGGATCACCAGGGAAGTCCCCCATAATGAAATTGTTATATTATTCCAGTACATTTTTTTAAAAAAATCTGAGCATTTTCATTTTGTTTTTGTTTAAACAGTTGGAGAATAATGTCAAACAACATATACAATTGTCTTCTAACTTGAATATACTTGAGTAACTAAAACATTGGAGGTAGACAAGCAGGTGCTCTGGGTATTTGGAAAGGGATGAAATTGACTTGGGAAGGAGCTGAGGCAGGCTTCAGGACACGATAAATGTGGATCTTTTTAGTGGAGAATTATGGAAACAAAAGAAGGTTTCGCCCTGCCCCCTGTCATTTCTTGGCTAATTACTCTGTTTTATTTTATTCTTAACATTTTAACATTGTTAGCAGCTATGCTAAGTTTTTCTTTCCTCCTTATCTCTCTTCTCCCACTAGGGATAGGAGAACAGTGACTTCCTGGACCTTGTCCATTCCTCCTTATCCTGGGTCTAGTACCTGTACACAGGAGGCACACTCATGTGTGGTTGTTGAATGACAGGGATTTTGTATGAGAACTGTGAGTTTCTTATCAGTGGAAACATATAAGTTCATGAATACCCAAGAGGCATAATAAAGTCAAAATATGTAAAATATCTCACATTTTTATGCTATTTTATGAATATTTTTCAAAGTACTTTTACCTATTCTTACTGCTGAGTTCATAATTCCATCAGGGTAGCTTATCAGGTCTTTATTCCCCTGATTTTACAAATTAGGAAGGTGGGGCTCAGAGAAGATAGGTCATTTGCCTTAGGTCACACAGCAGATTAGTGGTGGATGTAATATCAGAGGCTAGGTGTCTGACTTCACTTGGCCCTTTTCTTTTGAGTCTATCAGTGGTTTATAGAATGGTCTAGAGTCTGAAGGCCTGACTGGGTATTGGCCTTGGTTTGTCTTCCAAAGCAGCAGAGGGCCTGGCAGAACCAGAACATCTAGACCAAGGGGGTAGGCAGTCAGATCAGCTGTGGTTCTCTAGGCAAATTCTCTTTGTGATTAAGTCCACAGTGAATTCATCCTAATATTTAGAATGTTTTAGCCAATTCACCCCAGCTCCCTAGTCACCTAGAGGATTGTTGGTCTGGGTCTTTTTAACTTAGATAATTAACCCTTTGTCTTCCATTCCAGATAATTTTATCTCCTGAAGACTGGTGATTAATGCAGCAAAATTGGATTATTCCAAAGAGATATGATATTCAATCCACTTAAGTCAGTTCCTAAGTTTGGAGCAAACACACTCAAACCTTAATAATATAACCAAATACAGTGTCATGCCCATCACACCCCATGCCTAGTAAGCCATCAGGTTAGCGGATTAATGAGCTTGTATTGAGACTGAGAGACTTCCCAGGTGGCTCAGTGGTAGGTAAAGAATCTGCCTACCAACAGGAGATGTGAGTTTGAACCCTGATTTAGGAAGATCCTCTGCAGAAAAAAATGGCAATCCACTCCAGTATTCTTGCCTGGGAAATTCCATGGACAGAGGAGCCTGGCGGGCTACAGTCTGTGGGGTCACAGAGTCAGAGATGACTTAGCGATTAAAGAGCAGTTGAGACTGAGAGCAGAACCCCTAAATATCTGATTTGACTTGTTATGAGCTTCCTGACCTTCTCTAAGTCTGGCTGAATAAAAAAGAATGAGTTGTGGTTTAGGCTTCCATGCTTGATTGGAATACAGTGATGGTGGTGGAGAGGTATTTTCTGATGTCCTGATTACCAAGATTTCCAGTACTGACAAAGCTATGCATAGTTCCATTGAACATTTACCTCTGCTTATCAGTTGGGGTTGCATGTGGCCATCTTTTCATTAAAAAGGGGAGGCCAAAGAGATGGGAGAACTCAGAGAGGAAAAGATACAGAGTGTGTGTGCCTGTATAGAAGGGAGAGGGAGTGAGGCAGGGTAAATGTCAACAGAAAGCCTACTGAAATGTGAAAAGACCCCAAACTGATGCAGATCTACAGAAATTCCACTAGTCAAACCAGGACTGTTTCTGTTCCCGACAAACCTCCCAGGCTCAAGGGGAACTTCAGGAACACCAGCCAGCCAAGGAAAGCAAGAGGAGAGGGTGCTAGGCTGTGGGGGGCGCCTGCATTCTCAGAGTGGAGACCGAGCTCCCCTCGGGGGACTACCCGGATGTCTGAGCTGGGTGCCCCTCTCCTTCTGCTTGGCACAGGAGCCTCCATCTGCAGTGGACATCGCTGAACAGAGGGGTTCTTCTTGGGACCCCTTACCCGTGGCCTGCTCAGGAGTGTAGCTCTGCTCCTGTCTGCCCTGATCCTGAAATGCTAGGTGCCCCGTGACTGAGGATCCTCCCAGAGTGAGGGTTGGAGTGGCAGGGTGTGCCTGGGGAGAGTGGGGTGGAGTGAGGGGAACCAGGATTTAAAATAAGGTCTGTCCTTTTTGGACTGAAAAGAGTGGCTTTTCCAGCAGGAGCTCAGAGTGGAAGATCCATCACCCCAGAAACCCTTCCCTTTTCTCTTCTTACTCTTTAATAACAGTGATGCTGCCTCACCTGGTGATCCAAGTCCCAGGTATCCTTGGATCATCAGAACCCTGGGAGACAGCGGAGGCAGGAGAGGGAAAATGGAAGTGGAAGACAGAGCATCCCAGCTGTGTGCCCTTCAGCAAAATATCACTCACCTCCCTGGGGCCTGGTTTACTCGTGTAGTTTAAAAAAAAGGGGGACAGATAATAACACAATTTCTGCCTCCTAGTGTTCCAACAGAAACAATGAAATAATGCAATTGTAAAGTGAAGCTTTCAAGTGTTAGTTAAGGGAAAGGGCTGTTTTTTCATCTTATAGATAAAGAAATTGAGTCTCAGCAATGTGAGGAATCTATCCAAGGATACACAGCTGAGTGGTAAAACTAGAACTAGAATCGGTCTCCTGTTTCATGGCCAGAGTTACCTTCCACCAGGTAGGTAACTGCTCTTTTGATATAAAGAGTGGTCTTTCAGTGGTTACGGGAGACCTAGCTCCTAAACTGCCCCCACTCCTGGGCCAGGGCCCACACAGGTGACTGTCATTTGTTTATGCCTTATTTTCTGGGTAAAAAGTCTGAATCTCTGCTCCCTGCAGGAGTGGTTCTCACCTGGGCTTGGAAGTAGGCAAGCTTGGCGTGAAACTTGGCCCCACCACCTGGACCCTGTGTGTTGGGGGAGGTTCCTGAAGCTTTCTGAAGCTGTGATTATTCCTTAGATAGGAGAGGAGTTCTTCCAGTACCTGCCATGCTGTGTTGCCATGGAGAGGAGGTGAAATGTTTACCCTGGACACAGAGACTGACACCTAACTGGTGCTTGGGATGTGGGCCTTCTCTTTCCTCAGGTTCCTTGTCTAGTGCTTTCTAGACTTCCCTGGTGGCTCAGACGGTAAAGCGTCAGTCTACAATGCGGGAGACCCAGGTTCGATCCCTGGGTTGGGAAGATCCCCTGGAGAAGGAAATGGCAATCCACTCCAGTACTATTGCCTGGAAAATCCTATGGACAGAGGAGCCTGGTAGGCTACAGTCCATGGGGTCTCAAAGAGTCGGACACGACTGAGCGACTTCACTTTTGTCTAGTGCTGAGACTCGAGAGACTTCCTCAGCCCAGTCTGCAAAGCGGACCTGAGGGCCGGGTGGCATCATCCACATGTAGACACTGGTGTCTGCTTTCCTGGACCTCACGGCCCTTACCCGGGTCCACACTTTCCTGTGTAGCTCCAGCCACAGAACTGCCCCCATGTCTCATCATTGCTAATGACATTGGCTCAGGAACATCTGGGCCCCTGGAGAAAGCTCCACGTGGCCTCTCCTGCTGTTCTTCTTCCCCAGATGTGCACACCCTCTGAGGCCCTGAGGTCCCCCTACTAGCCTGCATACACATTCTTTCCCCTTTTCTCCAGTCTCAGGCTGAGCCCTTTTCCCCACTCCTGCCCTCTCCCCTGTGCCTGTCTGGACCAACTCCTTCTTCCTCCCTTGCATTTAGACTCCTGCCTTCACTAGCTTGTCTGGCTCATTGACACCCTTCTTTCTTCAATGCCTTTATTTTTAAAAATTGAAGTATAGTTGATTTAGAGTGTTGTGTCAGTCTTGGGTATACAGCAAAGTGATTTAGCTATACATACATATATATTCTTTTTCAGGTTCATTTCCATTATAGTTTATTACAAGATATTGAGTATAGTTCCTCATGCAATATAGTAGGACCTTGCTGTTTATTTTATATATGGTATAAGTATAGAGCTATATAGTATAAATATAGTACTATATAATACTATACATATAGTATTATCAATATATAGTGTATCTGCTAATCCCAAACTCCTAATTTATCCCTTCCTTCTTTCCCCTTCTAAATGCCTCCATTTTTATTGATAGTCTTTTTTTTACCATGCCTGAAACTCATAACCAAATACTATGTTATATTTATTGTTTCACACATGCTAACTCTCTCACATGCTCGCTGTCTGTTCCTTGAGAGCAAGGGGTCACCTCTGATCTCTGTCATCCCCGGGGCTGAGTACCTGGTGATGTGCAAGTGGACTGTATATTCAATGAGCCTCACTTGCCAGGCCTAGGTCTTGCTCCCCTGCTATTTGACGTTCTCTCTTGACACAAAACACCCTCTCTGTCCTTTCCTGCCTGGCAGCTTCTGTGCACTGCCTGTCATTCACTTGCACCTCCAGTGATACCTGTATTCTGTCATGTTCCCAGCCCCCTCCTCCAGCTCCTGTAAGCAGAGTTATTATTTTGGCACTTGATCGTTATCCTCTTTTAATCTGGGATCTGTAAGAGCAGAAGCCGAATCTCTATCATCTCTGTAGCCCAGAATTGTCCTTCTGCAGTGCCTGACTCGGGAGCCCACAACAGATGCTGAGTGGATGCTGATGCAGAGTCCAAGGCAAATCTACAGAAACGTGATTTGGGTCTGAGTTGAGACCTCCTTGAAGGACTCTGTATGAGGCAGTTTCAAACTGTAGCTGCAGGGACGTCACTATTCTAGAGAGCTTGAATGCCTTTTGAATGTGAAATGCTGCCTTGCATCTATGCTCGGGGAGGGTGGAATTCTGATCCTCTAGCACAGGGCAGCAACTGAAATAGTTTCCTCTATATTCTGTCCTCATAAATTCCTCCCTTGCTTCTTTCCCTCCCACTCCACCCACCACACGTCCCAGAGCCTTCCTCTTCTCCCCTGCCTGAAGGACATTTATGAGGACCATCACGGGGGGGAGCATATGAGCCCTGTTCCTGCCTCTCCCTTCCCTCACTTAAGGGTCTCTGGTCCCCCTCCCTCACCCTCGCCTCCTGGGCCAAGCTCTGATATCTCTTGCCCAGTTTATGGGCCGTTGGGATTTTTCCAACAACCTGAAATGAATCTGGGAGGCCCCACAGGTAGTACAGCCTGTCTCGGAGCCATAAACCATGGCTGGTCTTTCATCTGCCATTGCTTATGTCACGAATGAGTGGGAGGACCAGGCAAAGGGAAGCTATAGCCCCTGAGCCATTCCAGATTTTCTTTTTTACAAGAAAGCAGGAAGAAAGGCCCTGAGAAACATGCTCCAACTTTGTGCCAAGCAAATTCATTTCAGCCTGGTAGGCTGTGCATAGAGACTAAATCTCTGGACTTTCCCTCTAGGAGTCAGATTTATGCTGCGTTTGTGTCTAAATGGCCTCCAGGGATGCTGACATTTGTTGTTGGAGACAGCAAGTGGTGTTCCTTTCATCTCCGCTGAGGGGTGTCAGCTTAAATTATGAGGGATTGCTCTGGCCTGCATCTGGGTGTGGGAGCCTCTGGTGAGGCAGAGGGGCCAGCCCTCCCTCCGCTCCCGCGATGTCTCTGCTGTTAGAAGGTTTTTCTTCATCTTCTGCTCTATGGTACTCCTGCTGGCCCAGTGAGAAATCTCCTGGCTCGTTTAGAACTTTCCTTTCTCTTGGACAAATCATTAAGTGTATATTTGAGGCACTGCGGACTTGCATGGAGAAGTCGGCATCAGAGGCAGGCAGTCCTCCCCTGCTGAAGGAGGCGGCAGGAGCCTGTGTTAACATCCCAGGAGTGGCCTGGAAATTCCCTGAAAGAGTCAGAGGGCACTGCTGCGCTCATGTTCACCACCTGGCAGGCTGAAGCCAGCGATGGTCTGCATTCCCCTTGGCAGCTGGGTCGCAACATCTGTCTGCATTTTGGGAAATGCCCAGAGGCACTCCATTCCTCCGTCTTCAGACTCTCTCTTGCTCAGATCTGCCAAGACACCTGAAATTTCACAGTGGTGACTCTTTGGTTGGAAGCATTTCCTGTTCCGTGTCTGTACACTGCTGAGTGTGCCAGAGGACACACCAAACTATGGCAGTCACTAACTCCTCAGTGTTGAACAGTGCTTCCTGCTCGAGTCAGAGCCTGAAAGCCTGGAGCACAGAGAACAGGTCAGGAGCGGTCCAGGGCAAGGGTCAGCACACTATGGTATGCAGGCCAAGTCTGGCAGGGTGCCTGTTTGGGAAATAGTTTTATTAGCACCCAGACACGCCTCTTCATCCTGTCTGTGCTGCATTCATGCTACAATGGCAGAGTTGAGTGGTTGCAACAGAGACCATAAGACCTGCAAAGAATAAAATATTTTACTCCCTGGCCTTTGGCAAAAAAGTTTGCAGATGCCTGCTCTAGAGCATCTAGTGTTTCTTGGAAGGCAAAATGGGGCCCCTTAGGAGACAGAAGAGAAAGACTGAATAGCAACAAGGAGGAATCAAAGGGAGAAAATGCACCACGAAAATGATAGAGGCACTCCAGGGTCAGATCTTAATCTCATCCTCCCTCTCCTCCCACGTCTGCCTGCCCTCCTTCTCCTCCTCTTCTGAAAACAAATGTTTTCATCTCTCCTCTCAGGGATGTAGAGAGAATGAGTGAGCAGCTGCTTGTGATGCCGCCCTAGCAGACGGTTCTCTTTGCCCTCCTCCTAGCTGTTCCATGATGGGATCTTGGGAAATGTGCACGTGCCTTAGCAGGGGTGAGTCCAGAGTACACAGACGGCAGGGGCCCCAGCCAACCACTGCTGGGGCTCTGAACAAACTTCACCCATCACATCTTCCTTCTGGAACCAGCCCTGATCCCCTCTCCTTCTCTTTTCCTCTTCACAAGCACTTGCACACTCACTTTCTATAAAACCAACTCACAGTGCAAGCTAGGGTCATGTCTGCAAAGAGAGGAATGAATGCTCGCACTTAAAACCATAACTCAGACTCCCATCAATGTGCAACTGTTAAGAGAAAACACGGATCTCAGATTAAGAACACATCCTTTGAAACGATGATGATTTACTATGTACCTATCATACCTAGACAGTGCTAAACCCTTTACATATATCATCTCATTTAATTCCAACAACACCGTCACCTTCTCCAATAAGAAAATTGAGTCTTGGGAATTTCTTAACAATTACACATCATCACCGGCAAGGCCAGAATTGACACCCGAGTTCCTATGGCTCCAGAGCCCATCTTGTGGACACCGGGCCATCATGCTCTTCTAATGGTTATATGAGCCGTTGTCATGGAACCTAGCATTATTTTAGATTTTGCATTTTCAATAGTTGCATCATCCTAGTCATCAATATGCATGTGTATCAAGCTATGTGACTTACTCTGTAAGACATTTGCAAATTCCATTTTATGGACAAAACAGGTATAAGACATGTAGTTTCTGAAGGTGATACAATTGCATATTAAAATCAGTTCTGTACTTTGGATTGCTCACTCATTTGTTCCAGACTCAGTAACCTTGTAGTCATCTGCCTTGCAGGAGAGCTGCACAATTCTTGGCATGGGGTGTCGGCCACATTGCCTCAGAAATAGTACCCAAAGCATCAACAGTATCAGAGGAGCATCTTTTGATCCCAAAGAATCCACTCAGAATTATTGGCTTCACAAAAGACTGAGTCTGGGGAGTCTCCGAGCAGCAGGATGTAGGGCCCAGCAAGGATGAATCTGCACCATCAGTGGCCTCCTTTTTTCTACCTTTTCTCTCCTTGTGGGATCTCCTTAGTTCCCCAAGGCTTTTAGTTCTTACATGCTTGTTTTTTTCTTGCCATTCTGAAAACCTCCTTCTAGAAAGATCCTAAAACCCCTTACTTCTGACTTAGATCAGCTTACTGAATTCTCCCCTGGGAAAAGAAGCCTAAGAGGTTGAAGAGGCCAGAGTCACCAATCCTTGTCATAAAGATTCTTCTTTAATCTCACCTTCATCCATCTTTTAGGTTTTATCATTTGTACTCTTACAGGGAGTAAGGCAGAGAGGAAAAGATGTCCTTCCCATAACGTCTAATAGAAGCCTCCTGTGTGCCTCTGTGTTAGCTGCTTTGGGTATTCTTATCTCCAGGGCAGGCTCAGTGTAGGGCATCCCTTACACAGGGTTGAACTTGAAACAAGAGGCAGAGCTGGATGGAGACCCAGGTCTGCCTGTGTCAGACTGTTCAGTTACACTGCAAGGCTCATGCCATCAAGGAACTCACAGTTCATCTTCCTTCACATTCAGACTGTAAGTCTAAAAGTTCATAGAGGAAAGCTTCTTAGCCATTGTCTTTCAGATAAAAATAAGGTTTTTTTTGCTCTAGCAGAGTCAAAAAGTAGGATTAAACTAAGTCTAAACTCCAACATGGTATGCAAAAAAAGCATCTTTCCAGAGGAGGTTGGGATGAAGAAGTAGGATGTGGAGCCCACACCCAGTGGGTCCCCTCATCCTGGACTTCTTGAAGTGGCCAGAAGGGGACCAGAATGAGGGGACTGGAGCCGAGGAGGCTCGTGGGACAAAGGTTTCTCCTGGAGGAAAGAGGGCAGCTGAGCTGTGTAAGGACCCAGAGAGAAATGAGGGTCTTACTAGGGTAATGTGAGCACACAACTGCCTGTGGCTTTTAATGCCAAAAGTAGGAAGGAATCTCTCTCACAGGGGTATTTCCTAGATCCTGGAAGCATCTTCTCAGAAGTGTGAAATCTGTGGGATGCAAAAGGTAGCCTGGGAATGAATGTCATATGTACTAGAGGCTTTATTTCCTTCAAGTTACTCCTTGTATTGATCACTGCTGATAAAGTTGAAGTAAACACATAAATAGTTACTCTACTAGAGAATTATTTATTTTATAGACAGGCAGTTTTGACTAATTGCCTTTTATCTGTCTGTGCACGTAGTTTTATGCTGGTCTTCTGAGGCCTTTTAAACAGTATTGTTTTTTACCTCCTGGCAGTGGCTAGTATTTCAGACATAGTATCTAGAAGTCATATATAACTTATCCAGGTCAAGAAAATTACACAAAGTATTAGTACATTAATAACTGTAATTAGTTATAAATAATTCGTACTGGGCATTTATTATATGCTTATCAGCCTTCTGAATGCCTTCTTGGTAACCTAATTTAATCCGCAAATAACCTCAGTGAAGTGTTCTCCTCTATCCCGATTTTACAGAGAAGGAAATTGATCCACAGAGAGTTAAGTCACTTGCTCAAGGCCACACAGCTGGTAAATGTGGAGCTAGGAGAATGTCCTGGGAGGAAGTCCTGAGCTGTGATGGTGGACTTCCTGGTTCCTATCTCCAAGTTTCAGAAGTTTTTCCTTAGCCCCTTCTTGGGGGCTTTGGTATCAATACCACACAGGTTGTTTCATTCATATCTTAAGTCATCCTCAGAACGTGGACCTGAGTGTCTTATTATGGAATAACATACAACTCCAGATAGCAGCCTTGAGGGACTCAACACATTACTTCTGCTTCTTTCAGGGAAAAGTGATGATGAGGAAAGTCTTTGCAAGTCAGCCCACGGGGCAGGGAAAGGAGCCTCTGAGGACAGCAAGGACCATAAGCGCCCCAAACGTCCCAGAACCATCTTGACAACCCAGCAGAGGAGAGCATTCAAGGCCTCGTTTGAAGTATCCTCCAAGCCGTGCAGGAAGGTACAGAGGGGAAGAAGGGAAGAAAGGGGATAAGGCCCCTCTTCTCTGTGTGTACCCTGGACTCTGGGGTGTCGATGGGCACCTGGTGGGGATCGGGGTGGGAGTGCTGTTCAGACAGTCTGGGCGGGTGGCCTTGAGCCCCATTGGAGGCTCCAGGGATCCCTGTAGTTGTGGCGGGGGCAGTGGTAGAATTTCCTTTTGCTTTTCGGCATGCACCATTCCAACTGGCTACTTCCTCTTACCTTTCATTTCGTGGAGAGCAATGGGGAGATAATAAGGGGTTCCATTTGGGGTATAGGTCAAGATGTTACAATAGAAGAAAAATACAGTGGGTTGTAGCATATGTTATTTTTTTGGTCCAGTTTGTTCTGCTTAAGGTGGTGATTTTGGCATTCATCCATGTTGCTGCTCACCCATTTTTGTTGTTGCATGGTATTCCATGGGTATACCATGGGTTGCTTGTCCCTTTACCTGTTGATGGGCATGTGGGTTGTTTCCAGTTTGGGGCTGTTACAGACAGGGCTGCTCTGAATAGATATGTAAAAAAATACAGTGACTTAAAGAGATAAGAGTTCATGTTGCTCTCATATCATAGTCCAGAGGTGAGCAACACAAGATTGTTGCTCTGTCTCATCATATGGGTCTAAGGGACTGCTCCAGATGTCACCATTTTTTGCAGCTACCATGGTGGAAAAAGAGGGAGTAGGGCGGGGAGTGGGGGGCAAGCAGTTGCTTTTTAAAGGACATACACACCCTGGGATTTTTTGCATCACTCTCATGTGTTGGCTAGAATTTAATCCCATGATTACAAAGGGACCTGGGAAATGAGTCCATCTGGGTATCCATATAAATCCCTAAAACTTAGGAATTCAGTTGCTAAGAGGAAGAAAGAGAGAATTCATTTTGGAGACAATTAGTAGTCTCTGTCACAAATAGCTGCATTTACTTATTAAGTACCCGCCATTTATTGACTCTGCCAGACCAGATACTGTCTTTTATGCAACAAAGATAAAAAAAGAAACGTTCTTGAAATTGAATTGAAATTCATAGAAGAACGATATTTAAACATTTTAGTGTTGTTTTTCCTCTCTCCTTCTGTGTAGGAATCAGTTTTTGCTGCGGTAGCAAACAAAATCTTAGCGGCTCCAACAAGCATTTATTTCCTACTGCTAGGCTGTGGGTTGGCTGCTGGTTCAGGTTCAGGTCTGCCCGCATGTCTGTCATTAAAGGGTCCAGGCCACAGGAGCAGCAGCCACCTGGGCACATGGGTCTCCTGACAATGGCAGGAGGCAAGAGGCTGAGTCCCACCGGGCATGCCCAGTGGGTCTCCATGGAGATCACTCACTTCACATTCAGTAACAGTCCATGGGCCACAGCAAGTCACGTGAGTAAGCCCACTGTGAGTGCAGGGGAAGCACATACCCATCCAGGAGTGGGAAGGATGGTTATTTGCTGAACCATGATACATCCTCCCACCACTTCTGACTTTTGAAGTTTCAACTGCAGAGTGCTTTCTTTCCCTGACCTCACTGCCCCATAAGTTCCAGCAGAACGAGCTGGTAGAAAGTGAGCCCCAAAGTAGACGTGCATAAGGGCCAATTCCCACCTCTCTCAGCGGTTTGCTTGTTCTGCATGTACTAGACCCCCAGCCTCTGTGTGGCCTGTGCCCACCGCCTGTCTCCGGGCCACCAGCAGGGAGGAGCTGTGCGCTGGGACCCTGGGGAGAAAGCGCAAGGGCCAAGACAGAGGGGCAGCCTGGAGCTGGGAGAAGGGAGAGGCCACTCGTGTCTGGGAAATCAGGCGAGGCTTTGTGGGACAGGTGGCTTCTGAGCCGGGCCTCTGAAGGATGGATAGGGTTTCTGCAGGTGGCCGTGGGCCCCTGCGTACACTGCTGTTTAAGTTGGCTTAGCAGAAGGATGTGCTTTAAAAATTTGCTCTAATCATCCCGTTTCTCCTAAGCTTGAGCCTGAGTGGCATGACAAAGGTAAACGCTTCCCTAGGCCTCCAGCTTGCTCTATTTTCTATGTTTACTCAAGGAGCTCCTAAGTCTCATCTCCTCAGAATCTAACCATGAGGGGTCAGTGTGTCTCAGGGCCACTCTTGGGAGATCTGTGCCTCTACCCTCTTCCCTTCTGGCCCGTCCCTCGCCATGTGCTGTACAGAGGGCAGACGTTTAAACCCCTCTCTTCACGAGAGGGGCCTCGATTGTCCTGTCTCTTCATAGCCCCAGGCCACGTACCCACCTCAGTGTGGTCTGCCTTGCTTTGTCAGATCCCAGATGGCTCTTATCTTATCTTTTTTGAGGGCTCGCTGAAACTGAATATTCCTGAGACACCCAAAGTGACCTAGAGCTATAAGGGACAAAACCAAACATTTAAGTCAGTGAATTAAGACAGGAGAAGAGAGCAAGCGAGAACTATTTGTTTTTGCAAAGTGATTTTTCACCCTCAGTTCTCCTTAAGTAGGTTATGGCATATACCTGGCATATAGCTGAAACCCCAAAATAGATTTTGCTAGTATCTAAGAACCGCTTGAAGGCCCAGGTTCCAGAGGATGAGAAATCCAGGAACACTTCTTAAAATACAAACCTAAATGAAAGCTTCTTCTTCTCACTTACCTCGGACGCACTGTCTCTCCATACAAACCTAAATGAATGCTGCTTCTTCCCCTCACTTTCCTGGGGACGCACTGTCTCTCCCACTGAAGGGAAGCAATGCTCTGTGTTTGGGATTTCGCTGAGCATTGAATATTCACCAGCTGCTGTGTGGGATGTGGCCTGTTGGGCTCCCTGTGCACTGCACAGGAAGTGTTCTGCCTTCTACTCTGACATGCCAATATTTCTCTATTTCTAATGTTACGTATTTTTAAGGTGAGGGAGACCCTGGCTGCAGAGACAGGGCTGAGCGTCCGTGTGGTTCAGGTGTGGTTCCAGAACCAGAGAGCTAAGGTAATCTGCTTCTTACTTCTGTCTCTGTGTGGCCGCTTTCCTGAAATAATAGTAGAATGTTGTATTTGCCCGCAAATTTTCTAACTTCAATTCATTGGATAGACTGGTGCTCTCAATTCAGAAAGTATATGATGAGCAGTCATTTCAGCCACAGCATACTTGCAGAAGGGCATTTGTTCTAGTGGGATACTGTTATTTTCCTTGTGACTGTGGCTGTCAGTCGTTTTCATGAAGAAATGCCTTTCTGTGTCTTGGTAAAAGCAGGTTCTTCAATTCCTATTCATTTAACCCAGATGCCAGAGTTCCTTTGAAATTTCAGAGGGAAACCAGCATAGCACCCATATGATTGGTCTAAGACAACATTATGGCACACGGAATGGATGTCCTAACTCAGCTTTCCTAGTGCCCCGCCTGTCCCTGTTAGATCATGTTATCCTCTGGATCCTGCCAAGGTGTGCATACCCCTGGCACGGCCTCTCATCTCTCTTAGACCTTTCCTTATCTTCCTACCTGTACACAAGCACATGTTGGGCTTCCCAGGTGGCACAGTGGTAAAGAATCTGCCTGCCAATGTAGGAGACACAGGAGATGTGGATTTGATCCCTGGATTTGGGAAGATTCCCTGAAGGAAGAAATGGTGACCCACTCCAGTATTCTTGCCCGGAAAACCCCATGGACAGATGAGCCTGGTGGGCTACAGTCCAGGGTGTTGCAAAGGGTTGGATATGACTGAGTACACGCACACACACACACACACACACACGTGTGTGTTAGTGGCCCATTTCTCTAGACCTCTAATCTTTAGTGGGCGATGGATTCATATCTCGTTTGCTAATCGTGATTGGTTAAGATACTATTTCCCTAACTGAATTCCTCAGACTGGGCTTCTGGTGTGTAGTCCATGGTCTTTTCTATGAAAGAATTTCATAGTTCAGTAGGTTTGAGAGAACCTATAGCCTATATATTCATAAGCAGGGAGCATATTCGAAGTTCTGAGAAATCTTGCAGTAAAGAAGTTTTTTAAAAATCTAATGTTCCCTACACACACACACACACACACACACACACACACACACACACACACTCAAGAACCACCAAAAGGCCCAGTTTCCAGAGGATGAGAAACCCAGGAACTCTTCTTGAAATACATACCTAAATGTATGCTTATTCTTCTCTTCATTTACCTGGGGAATGAAGGTTTACCTAATGTTGCCTGCCCCCGCCCCACACACACGCACACACACCAAGGATCTCATGGAACCCTAATGTTCCACAGAAGACACTTTGAGAAAGATTGGGTTGATGTGTTCCTTATGGGAAGTTAGTGTGCTTTGGGAGACAAGCTCCTTACCTAAAGGCATGCATGTCCTGGTAGGAGTCTCTGCCACAAGGGCCAGTGGGTGGAACGGCCTCTTGGCTCATGCCAAATCACAGGTGCCAGCAGGCCCTTACTGCACATCTAAGCTGAGCTGCAGACTGCACATCCCTCACTTACACCTCACATTAAACTGTGACGCCATAAGCAGCAGGTTTTATTTGTTGAGAGGGCATCCCTGTTCCTGCCAAGAGCAGCTGCCCTGAGGATTCCTAGCCAGCTGTCTTTCCATGGCTGCAGTGTAGAAATCCCTCAGCCGCCATGCATCAGGCTCAAGGCGCCTGAAACGTGGATTCTCTCCTGAGTAAAAGCTAGGGAAGGGGTCCCTCTGCTTTCCCCCTGAGCCGATGCCCCCTGGCCTAGCTGTGAGAACCTGCTGCAGGCCCCCTGACTTCTAATCCTGAGTTCTCTCCTCCCCAGATGAAGAAGCTGGCCCGGCGGCAGCAGCAGCAGCAGCAAGATCAGCAGAACACCCAGAGGCTGAGTTCCGGTAAGCTGGCACCTCCTCCTGGCCAGGCCTCTCCTGCCAGGGGCCTGCAACTGCCCTGCCCTTGGAATGACATCTCTGGGCTCCCTGAAGCCCAGTCCACACTCACTTGGGAGAAGGGACCTTCCAGGGAGGACCAAACCATGAGAACTGAGAGAGGTCAGAGGGTGCCAGCTGAAGGCCCAGAACTGTGGACTGCAGGTGGCACTAACCAGTCCAAAGCCCCCGTGCCCAGACACAGTGGTATCCGGGCCTGTGTCGGGGCCTACCTGCAGAATCAAAGACACACCCTGTTTCTCATCCAGCCTGGCCCTCCTTCTTCTAGGCAAATCAGCTTCATAGAAGACACCACAGTGACTTACAATCCTTTCTAAAATAATATGAAATAGTAAAAATAATGATAGTGGGGAAAAAAAAAAAACTCCTTTGCTGAGCACCTTTGCTCTCACTCATGCTGACCTGACTCACAGCCACCAACCCCCAAGGTGAGCAGAGGAGTTATTAATCTTTCCATCTTACAGATGCACAAACAGAGGTTCTGCAAGGATGGACCACAGTCCTAGGTCAGTGAAGGATGGAGTTGGGCTGGAACCTGTCTCTCTAAGGCCCACTTGGTCACGCTGCCTTAGCTCGCCCTTACCTCCATGTACCTTCATTTTTTTTTTTTAATAGGGGTGAAGTGAGGATTGGGGAGAGTGTGAAACGGGACAAGCTGTGGGACCCTTTAAGGAAGTTAAAAGAAAAAAAGCAACAATGACGATGTTAAACAGTATCATTCTTAAAGGGACATGGCCCCAGCCTCAGCTGCCCAGTAGAATCTCCCGAGTGGTCTGTTTGCGCCCTGGATCAGGGATTTTTTTTTTTTTTTTTTTTTAGGGATTCTTGCCCTTTAAGGGGCACCGCAACCACCTGGCATTGGTGTAGATTCTGATCCTTGAGATAATGGTGGGCCTGAAGAGTCTGCATTTTTAATAAATTCTCATTCGTGCCAGCCTGTGGACCACAGTTGGAAGGCTGTGGAAAGTGGCATCAGTTGTCTGGCCCCCAGACAAAGCCCCTTCCCTTCATGGACCTTGCCTTATGCTTGATGCTGGGGCTAGGCTCCATCAAGAATTTGATTTTTCCAGTCAAGAGTTCTTTCTATTCCTTACCTTTGAGGCCAAATAGTATCTTATGACAAGAGAGGTGCTCTGGTAGAAAAATCAAGCAAGAACATGGGCAGCTGGGCAGGGTGGAGCCAAGCTGGTCAGAGGACCTGAATCTGCCACAGCTCTACGTGCAGTGCTGTTTGGAGATCTGAGACCTGCCTTTCTGTCTCTCTGCACCTCCGGCTTGCGTCCCTAGGGTATGGTAGTGCTGTCGGATAGTCACACAACCCTGTGGGCCTCAGAGAGGGTCACAGATCAGACAGGGCATCAAGAGAGGCCATGTGAGTTGACTCCATACGGGCCAATGTGCTCAAAGGGAGGAGAAGGCATCATGGCATTATGAGAACACAGACTTCTAGTGCTTGGAACTTTGAAGAATTCTAGGGGCAGCTCCTAGGGTGGACTTAAGGTGGAACTAGAGTCTGAGAGTTAATGCAACCATGTTCAGAGAACCACAGCAGGATGTGGAAGGGGGAACTGAGTCCTCCTTTTCTGATGGAATTGTGTACACATCAGAGCAAGTTGCAGACCCAAAGCACACACACACCCTCTCATGGAGTCTTCACATCAGCTCCACAAGGCCCCCTGGATCAATACGATGAACCCACTTGACTGATAGGATCCTAGTGGGGTAATGTTGGAAGGATCTTTAGATGTGTCTACTCCGTTGGCTGCCAAGCCTGTGTGTAGCATCAAAAGCCTTTGTCTTAATGATATGGTTCAAGGAAGCTCTCCAAGTACAACACTCATCCCCCTTCTCTATCCTTCAGCACAGTCACTGGTGGCCCATGGTAGGGCACATGCTGGGAACCACTGATGTCACCTCATCCCTTCTCTCCTGTAAATGAGGAAAGTAAAATGATGTCGCTGTGGCCACACAACGTGTGTGGTCCCCAGCCAGTGGGACACATGAGGTTCAGAGTTTGTTCAGAGGCCCTACCCCACCTTCAGCATGAGATACTGGGCTGCACATGGAGAATTATTTATCCTCTTCTTTGTCCCACAGCTCAGACAAACGGTGGTGGGAGCGCTGGCATGGAAGGGATCATGAACCCCTACACGGCTCTGCCCACCCCACAGCAGCTCCTGGCCATCGAACAGAGTGTCTACAGCTCAGATCCCTTCCGACAGGGGCTCACCCCACCCCAGATGCCTGGAGACCACATGCACCCCTATGGTAAGAGGGACTCAAGCCCCGCAGGGACCTCGCACAGCTTGCTTGCGTGAGTTTTTCATCCCCTCCCAGTTCCCCTCCCTATGCAGTTCCTAGTTGCTCATTAAAGTTCCAAAGCAGAATAAGTGTCCCACAAAATGCTGCTAAAATCACATAACCTATGGCTCCAGAAGTAAGACCAGTACGCATATCCATGAGTCATGTTTCCATCTATTCTCCTTTTTAAAAACTTTTTGTTTGAAAAGGAGGTTGTGTTTTCACTGTAGACCTTTTTGTTGGGATTTAACTTCCCAAGTCTTCCGTTTCCTGCCAGATACCACACTTCTGGGAGTAGGAAATGGCAACCTACTCCAGTATTCTTATCTGGAGAATTGAGGAGCCTGGCAGGCTACAAGTCTCTGAGGGCGCAAAGAGTCAGACCTGACTGAGCAATTAAGCACAAACACCACACTTACCTTGCTATGGCACACTCATGCCGGGTACACATTCGTGCAGTGCATGGGACCCACGTGTGATTCCTGGGTCAAGAAGATCCCCTGGAGAAGGGAATGGCTACCCACTCCAGTATTCTTGCCTGGAGGATTTCATGAACAGAGGAGCTTGGTGAGCTTCAGTCCCTGGCGTCGCAGAGTCGGACAGGACTGAGCAACTAACACCATCAGTTTCACCGCATTTACAAGTTCATGAGCATTACCAGCAGTGATATAGTCAGAGGCCTTAATTATGCAACTCTTACATGGGAAAGAATACATGGAAAAGCACAGAAAACAAAGGTTCTAATTGGACTCTCCTATTATGGACACAAGTACGTATTCTCATGTAATTCCTAAAACATAAGCTGACTTGTGAAGTAAAGTCCCAGTCCCACTTGCAGCCAAAATGGGGTTGCTTTAAAGGCAGGGTGTGGGGGCACCTGAGATTCCCCCACTTTCCTGGCTTGCTTCTGAAGCCAGTGGACAACAGCTGGGGCCTGGATGCCCTGATGGAGAGGGCAGGCTCTAGAGTTGAAGGCTGAAGTTCAATCTTAGAGTCAAATATACGCCACTGGGTTTTTTATACAGAGAAGGTATATGGCCTATATAATGCATTTGCCTGTACTGTGAAATCTGTAATCAGTAACCCTGATAGCTAAAAATAAAGTTTTATTCAGTACTCCTTCAAAATGTTAGTATCCGAGATACATGCCTCCGTGCACAGATTTTGTCAACTGCTTTTTTGCCTTCATTATAAAATTATCTGTATTGTTGAAATCAGCCCTATCTTTCCCTGTGATGCATTCAGCAAACATTTATTAAGATCCAGCCACTTGCAGGGCCATCATCGACTAACCTCATTCACTCATACCCACGTAGACACACATGTGCGTGCTCAGTGACGGCCATCCTCTTTGCTTCCTGAGAAGACACATCTATGCCTGTGTGCACTCCTCTGCTATGCAAAAGCAGGACAAATAGCTCTTGTTTTTTTGCCAATTCATACATTTTCAGAGTCCTAGGGGTCTTGTTACGTAAATTACTCCTGTGATGAATCCTTTAGTACAATGAATAATTAAAGCCACATGACGAGTTTTATAAACAGCAGTTTTCCTCTCTCCCATTTACTTGAAGTGGAGGTGACATGTCCACACCTCCAGGTTCTGGTCACAGTGGTCCCCCAGCTCTTCCTCAATTTGCCCTGCGAGTTTCGTTGTCAAAGGTTATACTAGTTGAGTGCGGACACCTAACCTTCCTTTCCTTTGCAGTACAAATCTGGGGAAACAGCTGGCACTCAGTATGTTTGTGCTGTTTGAAAGGACAAGTATTATCACCAGTGGATTCGTGAGCATCATTCACAGAGTCGATGTTTGTTTTCTTACCCTCCCTCCTGCAAGAACCTTTTCTGTGGCCAGAGTCTTCTAGAAGCCCTGTGCCTGCCTCTGCAGCGTCCGGTGCTGGGTCTCGCCCACCGCCAGTGTCTAAACACTGATATTTGCTTATGCTGGGCTCGGTTTAGCACTACTTTGTCAGATCCTAGTTTATATTGTTTTCAGTTGTTACACGTTAGACATAGCCCTCTAAGGAGGTCTTTGGTGGGCAGGGATTCTGCCCCCTCCTACTCTTCTATGTAGCTCTCCTGTCGCCCCCAGCGCTCCCCCTTCCCAGCACCCAGTAGACGGCTTTCCATGGTGGGGACGGGGTGGTGTGCTTAGACCGCGCGGGCCAAATTCAGCTGTATGTCCCGGCATCGAGTGAGTCTCTCCTTCCGGACCTTCATGGCAGTGTTTCGTCTCCGTTTCAGGTGCTGAGCCCCTCTTCCACGAGCTGGACAGTGAGGACACCTCCCTCAGTAACCTGGGTGACTGTTTCCTAGCAACCTCAGAAGCCGGGCCCCTGCAGGCCAGAGTGGGAAACCCCATTGATCATCTGTACTCCATGCAGAATTCTTACTTCACCTCTTGAGTCCTCCCCTTGAATTCTGTGGCTCAGCTCCCGTTCTGGAACAACTGTGTTACGTGAGGGGTCGACTGGCTTTAGTATGGGGAGGCAGGGCAGAGTGGGGTGGGTGGGAGTTTTGTTGGGGATGCTGTTGTATAATGACATGGTGTAGCTTGGCATTTCCAAAGACTGAATACATTACGGATTGCATAGTTTAATGTTTCTAATAAGAGTCTTAGTGTTAGGTACGAAAATGTGTTTATCATTAAGGACAGGGACTTTTAATATAGGCATTTTCATGCAAACTAGATACTAGAGACCCCTAACAACTTCCCACCAATTTGGGGGGAAGCTCTTGTCGAGAGGTGCATATGTCTACCCATCCACACACCCGTAGACAGACAAACGGATAGATAGATGTGTGCGTGAGTGTGTAACCTTTCATACTTTATCATCAAAGTTTATTCCTAATTATAACAGACACCAACTGTACAGCAAAAAGTAACTTTATTTTCAGTGTGAACTATATTTAAGGAAATGCTTGATGCACTTAAGTTATAAAATGAGATAATTTACTTTTATAAACTTTATTTTGAGTTTGAAGAGACTCGTGGGCAGGGCAGAGAGCGCCGCTCCACCGAGGCCCGTAGCTTTGAGTGCTTGAGTTAATTCTGTTTTCAGAGAGTGTCGTTGAGGTCTGGAAAGCAATTACTCTGTGTGGCTGACAGTATTCACTGGTGGATTCTTGCTCTGTTTGAGGTGGAATCAATCACTGGGCTTGTGGGGGGACAGAACCATTCCTGATCATTAGGGAATTTAAAGCCTAGACTCTTTGGCTTTCTTTGAAATTCAGACATGTGACTGTTGGGAAGTCACACGACTAGGAAATTGACTAGGAAAGTCAATTCTGCTCTTGAACTTCACCATCTGCAAGTGTGGGATGAGGCTGATAGTATTTACCTACCTCACTGGGGACACTGAGGCTTAATTCAACCCCAGGACACATGAGCAGGGCTGAGACTAATATCTATACTTGCTTAAAATCCAGCCAACCAGCCACTTGGCAAAGGAGGATACCTGGGCCTATAGGGCAGGAGCCTGAGGGCAACTCTGCCCGCTATAGTACCCCCAGCAAGCCTGGGCTGCACATACTACGTCAGGGCAGCCCAGGGGGACTAGAGGCTTTTGATGGGGAGGAGGCTGTGACGAATGGGTTGGACAGGTTATTATCATATTTTAGACCAGAAGTTGCAGCCTGCAGGCCTGTATTTTATGGCCTGCCTCCTAAGAAGAGTTTTTCTATTTTTAAAGGGTTGTAAAAAAAAAAAAAAAAGGAGGGGGGAGAAAAATATGCAACAGAATATATGTGAGCTGGAAAGCCTGAAATAGTTACTATCTGTAATATCTGGCTCTTTTCATGAAAAGTTGGCTGACCCATGGTCCAGATGCTGTTTCTGCTAACAGCCTCTTGGAGCTCATAGAGGCAGAGGAGGTCCTGGTGGAAACCCAGGGCTCCTCCTCCTGGCTCCCTTTCATGTTGCTGAGCACAGAAGACCCAGCTGCCATTGTAAACAGGGACAGTTCCACACTCTGTCCACCAATTGTGGTGCTAAGATGGGATCCTTCTGTGTTAGGAGGCCTCTTGAGAAACCAGAACAAGTTGATGGGGAAGACAGGACTCCTCTGAGAGGGGCCGGGACAGGGTTGGCCTCACTCCTAGGGATGTCACCAGTCATCAGAGCTTTGGTCACAGCTACGTGTCCCCATCACTGTCTGCAAGGCCAGAGGGAACACAGCTCCCTATGATAGAATCACTGTTGTGTGATTTTTGTGCTCTTTTTTATAATTTATGCAAACCACCGAGAAACCTAAACCAGTCTGCTAAGTGAAAATCATGCAGACACTCTATGACTACACAGGCGTCCATGGGGGAGATCAGTTAGAGAAAAGCAGTAGATACTCTGTGAGTGAAGATGAGTAGAGATCCTTATTCCGCTCCTTAATGGCATACCAAGATCAAATTAAAAACCTCTTACAAATGAGCTGGTGTTTATTTAGGGGCAGGGGTGGTTGGCAGGGGACTGGGGGGCCTGGATGTTTTGTCAGCAGTGGCTGAAGCTGCCCATACAGGAAAACCTGACTGAGTGATGACAGCAAAACAGAAGGGGAAAGCAGCTTTCACCTTCCTGCCGAGATGGACTCAGAGACCTCAGTCCCTACAGACACCTCTCCAGGAGGAGATGCTGGGAACAGTCCATCCTCCCAGCAAGTTCACTCAAGGCAGGGCAGTCTGTGATATGCATTTGCTTGGATATCAGAGCAGAGTCATGGGCAGGAGAAAGATTTCTCATGCAGGACTGCAGGCAGGTGCCTTGCCAGGATCACGGTCAGAACAACAGACAGTGTGGCTCCCCTGATAGACTCTCCCCAAACCCTCAACAATTTTAAAAATGATTATGAATGGGCAAAGATTATGCTTATGGAGTAAAGAAGTCAGGAAATAGTATGGCTGGAAGACCATAAGACATACTCAGAGGAGAGGTGGCATTGTTTTGAATGTTCTTTCTACCCACTGCAGTATTCTTGGGCTTCCCTTGTGGCTCAGCTGGTAAAGAATCTGCCTGCAATGCAGGAGACCTGGGTTCGATCCCTGGGTTGGGAAGATCCCCCAGAGAAGGGAAAGTCTACCCACTCCAGTATTCTGGCCTGGAGAATTCCATGGACTGTATAGCCTGTGGGGTCACAAAGAGTTGGACATGACTGAGAAACTTTCACTTTCATCCCCTGAAGTTGTTCAGACCCTTCCACCCCTGACCCTGGCTCATGCACGCACTGTTAGAAGCTGGCTCTGGTTCTCACTGAGGGTCTAGAAGAAGAAATTGGTGGGCAGGTGGTATCCACCCAGGAAACGTCTATCTCAGACTGGCCTTGACTGGGCTACCCTGGGTTTCATCTCCAGTTTCCAGACAGAGCTTAGGCATGAGGCCTTCACCCTCCATGTTTGCCTGCTTGGCATCCACTCATCCTACAGCATCAGCCTAGACTTGGCTCCCTCAGAGAAGTCTGCAGGGCTGGGTTGCATGCCTGCCTGTGTGGAGGGACTGGACTAATGCTACCTGCTGTGACCACCCCTCCCAATTTTAGAATAGCTCTAACACAAGAGAAATTTCTATTTTTGCTCACATAAAAGGCCTGGGAGGGGGTTTGTGTGAGAAGGGCACCTCTTTTCCATCCAGGATTCCACTAGGGATTGGTTATTTCCTGTTTTCTTTTCTCCCCACTTCCAGCTGAAAGTGGATATGTCTGGATCCAAACCCAGCTTCTCCCCTTACTAACTGCATGGCTTTGGGCAAGTTACTTCCCCCTGCTTAGCCTCTGACCCCTCATCCACAGGACAGGCTCAGTGCTTTTCACGAGCTACTGCAGAGAGGGTGATGAGGGCAAGTGAAAAAGCTCACACCAAGAGCTGTCCTGGGCACGTGTGTTAGCTGCTGTGCCAGGGGCCAGACCCTGCTCTCACGGTTTGGTCACTAATGAAAAGCTCCTGGGAGTCTCAGACCACATCTGAAGAAGAAGAACACGCACTGGTTCACCTGAGAGGGAGGTTCCTGATCACACCTCAGTGCAACTGCCTTTAATCTCAGTGTGGGTCTTTTCTAGCCTGACTTAACAGTTGTTGGGAGTGGTTTGGTCTGGTTTGTGTTTCACAGGCATGCAGATAAAATTCCAATTCCAAAGAGACATCAAGAACTCTGGCCTCCAAGGAGAAGCAGTCAGGTCATAGGTGACTTCTCTAGTCATCTGTCACTTGGGGCTTAGTTGTTAGGGCTGAGATGAGAGTGAGTGCCCAGATCCACAGGCTGAGCAGGAGAGTTCTGAGTTGACCCAACATGAGTGAAAAATGGGAACAAGGTGGGAATGAATTTGTCAATTCCAAATTCAAAGACAAAATAAATTTTTAACTGAACCTCAAGTAAAATCAAAATGCTTCTCTCCATCTCTCCCCTCTTCCATCTCCTTACATACAAATACAAATGTATTCAGTCAATCCAAGTTGACCTGCAAACTGATATGATTTCACTAGAATAAAAACCAAATGAATACCTTGCTTTCTTTAATCCTTTTGTTTATTATGTTGCAACATTTCAATGACAAAAAGGAGTGAGCTATCTTTAGGGCTCAAAAAAAAAAAAAAAGACCTTGAGATGTTTATGCTAAAAATATAGTCCCTCTACACAAGGATGATGTGGAGATTCCCTAACCTTGAAGTTTGTGCAATATTTAAAGTTACCTAAATAACCTTAAGCAAGACTCTGAGCCTTTATTTCTTCATCTGTGAAATGGGGCCTATCTTACAGGTTGGTCATGGTGAACATCAAAGGAGATAATTAGGAAAGCTTTTTGTAGACCACGGGCTTTCCTGATAGCTCATTTAGTAAAGAATCTGCCTGCAATGCAGGAGACCTCAGTTTGATTCCTGGGTCAGGAAGATCTGCTGGAGAAGGGATAGGCTAACCACTCCAGTATTCTTGGGCTTCCCTTGTGGCTCAACTGGAAATGAATCCGCCTGCAATGAGGGAGACCTGGGTTCGATCCCTGGGTTGGGAAGATCTCTTGGAGAAGAGAAAGGCTACCCACTCCAGTATTTTGGCCTGGAGAATTCTATGGACTGTATAGTCCAAGGGGTCTCAAAGAATTAGACACAACTGAGCAATTTTCACTTTGTAGACTACAAATGCTGTACAAATAGGAGGGCTTCTTAGTATCTTGTCTCAGGAAGCAACCACAGAGGGACCACTTGGGGGTCATGGTATCCATGGGTGCTCCTACTTGGGTGGATGCTCCCAGCAGGATGGCCCTGAAAGAAATCATCGTGATGTTATCAGTACAGTGAATGGAGGATCATTAAGACTGTGTCTTATTTCCTCTCCCAGAAGCTGTGGATTACTTCTCCCACTGCATGATGGGCATTATCCCCTCTAGCAGCAGACTTTGGCAAAAACAAACAAAGAAACAAACAACCAGGGTGGCCTGACCCCTAGAGGATGGTGAATTAGCTAATCTGCCACTCTTTTTAATCTGTTCCATCACCCCATGTGCCTAGAAAGGAAAAGGTGAAACCTGCCCCTGATATGTGATGGGAATGACCCTCCCTAGATAGTTGCGCAACTGACTGCTCTGGCCCTTTGAGCACCTTATTTATTCATGTATTTAATTCATTCAGTAAATATTTACTGAGCATCTAGAATGTGCCAGGCTCTGGGATGGGTCATAAAAACAGAGAGGAGCAGAGACATTGCCCCTGCCCTCATGGAGGTTACAGTTTAATGGAGGAAATAACCAATAATCATAAATGGTAATAATTTAACTTATACAGTATCAAGAGCCACCAAGAAGACCAAGAACTGTAAGAGAGTAGAAAGCATGGAGGCATGACCTAGTCAGGAAGGTTAGAGAAGGTTCTGTGACCCAAGGATGATGGAGCTGTGACTTTATTCATCTGTCCTTGTGCTCTCCCCCATCAAGTAAGTAGTTCTGCATCTCCTTCCTATAAGGGCATTAATATTTTCACTGCCATGGATGGAAAGAATCTGATGAACTCATGCCCTCCAAGGTGTTTGCTGATAAGGTCTAAAGAAGTTGCTTATATTATCTTTAATGCAAAATGTCTTCAGAGTCAAAGGAGTGGACACTGTCAATCAACACTGTTTATTAAGCCTATTGTAGACATTTGCGCTTTCTGGCCGTCCAGCCTTCTTTCACTCTACTGATAACATCACGTTGATTTCCTTCAGGGCTTTGACCTTTCTGCATGGAGGAGACTCTGTGGGACTCTAAGTCAGGGTGACTCCAGGCTGCTATACCCAAGAAGCAGGGACATACAGAGTTGGAAGCTTGTTCAGAGTTAGCTCACTTCTGAAGGTGCTCCCAACGAGATGGCCAAACAGTTCTTGCTGAGTGGACCCTGGAGTTGCCCTGCTGCCCGTCTGTTGCCAAGACTGGGTTCCAGACACCTTATGATTCTGCGAGCAATCTTCTCTGAACTTCCAATAAAGACCCTTTTTGCTCAAGTTAGCCTGAGTTGGTTTCAGTTGCTTGCAGTCAAAAAGCCCTGACAAAAGCTTTGTTGTTATTGTTTAGCTGCAAAGTCGTGTCCAACACTTTTGTGGCCCCAAAGACTATAGCCTCCATGGCCCCTCTGTCCAAGGGATTTCCCAGGTAAGAATATTGGAGTGGTTTCCATTTCTTTCTCCAGCAGATCTTCCTGACCCAGGGATCAAACCCGCGTCTCCTGCATTGGCAGGCAGTTTCTTTACCATTGAGCCACTAGGGAATCCCTACTTACCTACAATTTGTGTAATTGACATTATATAAAGGGTGTGTGTTGTCCCTGCCGCAACCTCTGGGTTAGCCTGGGCTGGTATTCCTTCCTTCCTTTTATTGATAAGAAACCTATAGCTCACAGAAATTAAGCCCAAGTTTGTAGAGTTAGTTAGGATCAGAGTGCAGTTTCTAATTCATTCCTTTTGGCTTTCAGTTTTTTGCTGTTTCCCCAACCCTGACTTCTAAGAGTCAAGATACACAAATTTAGAAGTACATGCATGCCAGGGATGGTGAGAGGTATAGAGAATTATGATATCTTTCCTCCTACAAGGAGACTAGTTGAAAGTAAAAGATGTACACACTAACTCAACATTGTTGTTGTTGTTTAGTCACTAAGTCATGTCTGACTCTTTACCACCCCATGGACTGCAGCACACCAGCCTTCCCCGTCCTTCACTATCTCTCGGAGTTTACTCAAACTCATGTCCATTGAGTCAGTGATGTCATTCAACTATGTCATTCTCTGCCGCTCCCTTCTCCTCCTGCCCTCGATCTTTCCAAACATCAGGGTCTTTTCCAATAAGTTGGCTCTTTGCATCAGGTAGATTCAACATAAATGCCTATATAGGCGAGGGGTCAGGTCACTGGCATAGGTAATATGTGCTTTGGGCATTCTGAAGAGAGTGAGAAATGGGGAGGCGAGAAGAGGCTTTACCAGGAATATGGGACTTCCACTGAGCCTTCAAAGATGCGTAGAATTTAGAAAAGTACCAAGAGAGAGGACATTCTAAAAAGGACCGGAGTAGGTGGAGAGGAAAGGATGCAAGGCATGTACAAGGACAGATGCATGAAGGCCATTCTGCTCGGTGTGGAGGATTGACTAAGGCACTGGATGAGGTTGATGGTGATGCTGTTGGCGACAGTAGCTTGTTGCCAGTGATTTCATAACACAGATCAAAGATATCCTGTTTCAAGGTGTAGCTGAGGCTCCTAGTCATTCCCCTTAATCTATTCTTTCCTAAAGCAATATCTTCCATTTTTAGCTGGTACAAGTTAACGTGGAATAAAGTCTACATTTCTCAAACTCCAGTGCAGCTAAGTGTGTTCATTTGAATAAATCTTGACCAATGAGATAAGCAGAAGTATCACATGACACCTTTGAGGTAACTTCCTTAAAAGACAGCTGGTGTGTGCCCTTCCCCTCTTCTTTTGTGTCACTTTCTTCTTCCTGGCCAGGGATGTAATGTGACGGCTGGAACCGAAGCAACCATCTTGAGGTCGTGAGGTGAATTTGGAGGCGACACATGGTAACACAATAAGGTAGAAGGAACCTGAATTCCTGAGGACATGAGAGCCATGCTGCCATTTTAACCTTGAACGATCTATGCCCTAATGCATATATGAGAGAAAAATAAACTTCTTTCTTTAAGTTACTGTTGTTCTGTATTTCCTTGACTCATAGTTCAATCTAGTCCTAACCCAGTTAAGAAGCAATCTAGGCCTGGTTTGTTCCTCTCCTGTGGATAAAAAGTGAAATGTTCAGACTCCCCAGGTAATGAGGGTCAACTGAGGCAAGGCAGACAGAGGGTAGAAGGATCATTTTGTGATTTTGGAAAATACAGATGATCTAAAAAGCACCAACTTTGGAGCTGGGTCCTCTTGTGGACATCAATGTGGTTTATCTATGTAATCACTTTTATCACAAATTTCTCTACCTTCTTAAATGAATTTACCTGGGCATCTACATGTAGCATTTAGATGTAGATTTACATGGTACGTTTAGAACTCAGGGCATTTACCTGGGTGCTACAGTGTGGAACTTGTGCAGATTACTTGGCCTCCTGAAGGAGAATGAACAGGCAGCGCTATACACTGTTTCCTCCATACCCCAGTTTTGGCCACCAGTGCAGCTGTAAAAGTCATTTATATATATATTATGTATATTACATATTATATATTCATATTCATTTTCAATTTTTTCACATATATATTATTTACATATGTAACATTATTTATATACACATATGTATGTACATTGTATATATACACACATACATATTGTTGTTCAGTCACTAAACCATATCTGACTGAGACCCCATGGACTGTAGCACACTAGACTCCTCTGTCCTCTACTATCTCCCAGAGTTTGCTCAAGTTCATGTTCATTGAGTTGGTGATGCTATCTAATCATCTCATCCTCTGCCACCCCCTTCTCCTTTTGCCTTAAATCTTTCCCAGCATCAGGGTCTTTTCCAGTGAGTTGGATCTTCCCATCAGGTGGCCAAAGTACTAGAGCTTCAGCTTCAGCATTGTCCTTCCAATGAATATTCAGGGTTGATTTTCTTTAGGAGTGACTGATTTGATCTCCTTGCAGTCCAACAGACTCTCAAAAGTCTTCTCCAGCACCACAGTTCAAAAGCATCAATTCTTTGGTGCTCAGCTTTCTTTATGATCCAACTCTCACATCTGTACATGGCTACTGGAGAAACCATAACTTTGACTATATGGATCTTTGTCTGCAAAGTGATGTTTTTGCTTTTTAATCCACTGTCTAGGTTTGTCACAGCTTTCCTTCCACGAAGCAGTGAATGTTAGTCACTCAGTCGTGCCCGACTCTTTGCGACCCCATAGACTGCAGGCTACCACGATCCTCTGTCCATGGGATTTTCCTGGCAAGGATTCTGGGGTGGTTTGCCATTTCCTTCTCCAGGGGATCTTCTTGACCCAGGGATTGAACCCGGGTCTCCTGCACTGCAGGCAGATTATTTACTGACTGAGCTGCCAGTAAAGTCTAATTTCATGGCTGTAGTCACCAGTGGCAGTGATTTTGGAGCCCAAGAAAAGAAAATCCATCACAGCTTCCACTTTTTGCATATAGATACATATTTATGAGGAGGTTTGACCAGAAGTCACACTCCCAGCTGATCAGATATTTTCTCAATCCTAGCCCTAAGCTATAATTTGGACAAATCCTGAGAATGGTTTTATGTCTGTGTTGGGGATCTAGGAGACGTGAGAGCTGAAGAAAACCAAAATGCTCTTTTCATTTCCTGTGATACACAGAAAGCTTCTTCCAACCATTTTCTATAATCTCAAGAAGAAAGCAGAAAGCAACAGGCTAAGCTATTACTCTAAGGAAGTCTGCTCCTACTCTGAAGTAGGAGAAAGGGCATGAAGACATCTAAGGCACCAGGTGTGCCCCATTAGACCCTTGAACAGACAGGCCTGGGTGGGGGCCTCCTATTGGGTGAGGAGGGATCAAGTCATCTGGGAGGCCAAGTGGAGCTGAGTGATCACATATCATACATCATGCCAGTAACCCACTAGGTACTGATTTAGAGAGGAAACTTCATTCCCCTTGTCTCATGCTTCTGTAGAGAAACATGTTTCCCCTAGAGAAACACCCCTGGCCTCTTTTGTCCTCTCTAATTTGCTTATCCTGAAGGAGTGGATAAAGTATCTGATCGATGGTTCGAGGAAAGGAGCTGAGCATGTGTGGACCAGCCCTGCTGAGTTTGTGGGTCTTTGGTGCCTCGGTGGCCTGGACTCAGCACTGGGTGTTCCTGGTTCGTCCGTGTGGAAGGTCCTGGAACAGAAATGCAGTTTAGGGAACAGTTCCATTCAGAGCGATTGTGTTAGGGACCCTGAATGTGGCTATTAATGGATCACCCTTTAGTTAGATTGACCAATAAAGCTGATTTTTAAACAAAAATCTCCATATGGCTGATTGCTTTGTAATATTTGCAAGTTAGTTACAAACTTGGGAAACAAAACCAATGATGTTATTTATCATTCCCCCAAACTCCAACAATTAAATACCCATTAAATCTACCATAAAAAGTTCAGCAATTGCATGGCAAATCTAAATGTTGATAAATTTATTCATTCATCCATTCAACATTTAACTTAAGGCAAACTTTTTCAGAACCATTGCTGTGTCAGTCACTAGTCTGGAATAGTGAGCATGAATTTTAGTTTGAACTCTCAGCTTTATAAGAAGCATATATGTCTTATTTTCTATATGCAACCTATGTCTAGTTTTTGTCCCTTTTTCCTTAGGCTGGATTTCTCTCTCCAACCCCATGGCTATATGATAGTCTTGGGTCTTGGACAAGGTCAGCATAGCTGAAAACTTAAGGTTAAGAAACCCATCTGATGTTGGACGGTATTCTGACGTGTCCAGAACCATGGTCCATGCCATCTTTCCCTTCTTCACAACTGTCATGGTCCCGACCCACCTTGCAGTGGTTTCTCTTGGGTTTTCTGTTAACATTACTAGGACACCTATGTATTCTCCCACCCTTTTCCTTCTCATAATCAAACCAGGGATCCCTTTTTATTGAATAACACTAGAAGAAGCTTTTCTTAATTATGTTTTCAATCAAGATATTCCCCCCCCCCATGTCCTGAATCCTCACTCTTTTTCCTTTGCTTAATCCTCCTGCAATAAAATAAAATACTATTTTAGAGTAACATATTTTCCTGCCTCACTAGGTTCTGGAAATAATTAATCTTTCCCCACAGAGCATAATTCTGGCTGGTGAGGAAAGATTTGTAAATAGATCATTATGATATAATTGGACTTTTAACAAGGGTATGTGCAGCATTCCATAGAGGCAAAGTGAGAAGAGGATTAGGAATGACATCATGGTGGAGGTAATATTTAATCGGGGCCTTGAAAGATGCAGAGAGTGCCAGGAATACAGGGAAGGACAATCCAGAAAGAGGAAATAATTAGTGTAGAACAGAGTGCAGGAGGAAGATGCCTATTGTGGCTGAACAGTGGAGGCAGGGGAAAGGGGTCAGGGAGTGGCTGAGCCAAGGCTGTGAAATTAAATTATGGCTGTGTGGATGGGAAGGACTTCAGATGCCTCCTTAACAGATGGGACTTTATCCACCAGGCATCAGAAAGTATTCAATTCAACAAACCTTTCCTGAACATCGATGGGAAAGAGGCCCTGCTAAGGGATGTCATAAAGATAAGGATACAACTTCCATCCTTATAAAGCTTAAAGGTTAGTAAGGAGGCAAAGCATATTAGTAAATATTTTTAGCGTATTTATTTAAGAAAATATTTGACTATTTAATGACCTATATGAGACATACACAAAACAAAACACAGTGAACAATATAAAACAGAGACCTAAGTATAGATGCCAACAAGTCAAGGCTCCAACACGTCAGCCAGCTGGGTCCTACAACCTGCAACAGGCAGATGTTCAGAACACCTAGGTGATGGATTAACTTTTCACTTTTCATCCACACATTGACTTATGGAGAAACTGAAACAACTTAGACAGATAGGACCTCAGTTCTTTCTTTCTCATTTCACAGAGATAGGGAAACCAGTGTAGAAGGCGCATAAGAGTACTATGAGCCCAGACATGCTTTCTTTGTCTTTCTGCCACTTCTAGCCACATGTTTAACACTCCCGCCACCACCCCCCAAATCACTAAAGGGGGATAAAGATTCCTGATTGCCAGACTGGTGTTAGGAGTAGAAGTGTGAGATCAGTAGCCACATGGAACCTGGGGGCCATTGCTGTAGTGACTCTGGGCAGAGTAATGCCTGGTGTAGGGGGATGGGAAGGGGGAGTGAAAGTGAAGTCACTCAGGCGTGTTCAACTCTTTGTGACCCCATGGACTGTAGCCTGCACCAGGCTGCTCTGTCCATGGGATTTTCCAAGCAAGAGTACTGGAGTGGGTTGCCATTTCCTTTTCCAGGGCATCTTCCCAACCCAGAGATCAAACCCAGGTCTCTCACATTGGAGGCAGACACTTTAGTGTCTGAGCCACTAGGGAAGCCAGGAAGATGGAAAGGGGAAGAAAGGGTCCTAACAGGGGAATGATTTAGTGGCAAAAGTCACAGGAGTTGTTCACGATCAGACAAGGGAAGCAGAGAAATTAAAGACCTTTTGGGCCTGAGTGACTGGAAACATGGTGATGCCTTTTGAAACAAGGAATATCAAGTACATCTTACCACATCCTGTCTTCCCTTATGGTAGAAGATTGCCTTTGATGAATACAGACACAGAACACGGAACTGGGTTCTAACTAGCCTTTGCAGGATGTCAGGCCAGTGTCTGGGAGTCAGCCTGACCAGGGGAGCAGCTCAGAGGGAGTTTTTCTAGGGAGGCTTCCATGCCTGCCATGAAACCAGGGCTGCTGCTGAGAACTCTGGCAGAGTAGGAAGGCAGGGAGGCTCAGAGATAGGGGTCTTTGAGGGGAGCTTCTAAGAGGAATGAAGGTTTCCTCAGGTGCAGGAGGACAGGGAGAGGAGAAAGGATGAATTTGGGATTGACCTTCCTCTAAGGCTTGGAACGTTCCATCAACAACCCCTTCTTTGTCCTCAGATTTTGCCTGACAGCCAGCCTGAGATTTGCTGGGAGATTACCTTTCAGGTGGGGGGTTCCACGTGATGTTATCAGGAGACAGGCAAGAGCCTGTTCTGAGTGATCTTAGGTTAATTACCTTGTTTTGCAAAGGCAGGCAGAGACCATGGCTTGGAGTTAAAAGCAGGGCTTTCTAGCCAAGTGAGCAGTCATATGGGACAGAGAAATGACTTGAACCAAGGCCTCTGCTAACCTGAACATCAGATGGTAAAGTGAGGCTGCAGTATCCACTCAGAACACAATATGAGCCACTTGAGGAATTTAAGATTTTCCATTAGCCATGTTTAAAAGTGGTAAGAAGCAATGGATGATAGATGATATAAATTTTAATTACATATTTTTAATAAGTTGCATATATTCCAAATATTATTTTTCAACATGTCCCACTAACCACATTTCAACTGCTCAATAGTCACATGTGGGTAGTGTCTACTGTATTGAATAGCACACATCTACTCCAGTACTCTTGCCTGGAAAATCCCATGGCCGGAGGAGCCTGGAAGGCTGCAGTTCATGGGATCGCTGAGGGTCAGACACGACTGAGCGACTTGACTTTCACTTTTCACCTTCATGCATTAGAGAAGGAAATGGCAACCCACTCCAGTGCTCTTGCCTCGAGAATCCCAGGGATGGGGGTGCCTGGTGGGCTGCCGTCTATGGGGTCGCACAGAGACAGACATGACTGAAGTGACTTAGCAGCAGCAGCAGACCATTTGGGCCAAAAAATTTTCATACACCAAGTGAGTGACAAAAAGGACACTGCTGTGATTCTAGCCTGAAATATCTGAAAAAGCAGTGTATTGGCATTTACCTGCATGTGCCTGGCAAAGAGCACCACAAGTTGAATTCTCTTTTTTGCATCATCTCTTTCTATTATCTTCTTTGTACCTCCTTTTATCTCATGCCTGCCAGAAAGCAAATGCTAAAATATTGAGGGACTTGGTCACATTTGCATATCATTTTCAAGAGGAATCATAGCTGTTGAATCTGGGTAAATCTGACCACCACCTAGCGTAAGATCTTTTTCACATTTCATTACTGAGGCTAGCTGCCTAGAGTTTTTTTGACTGGATAATTGCTTGCTCCTGGCCCATTTATGTTCTGGGATTAGGACTACATTTGGATGCAGCTGACTGTTCTATGTCCACTGGCCTTGAATGCAATGACCAGTTATTTCCTGCTAGACAGTTTCCAAGATGTAAATTTCATTTAATTCAGATGAAAAGATGGAGTTTCCCTGGTGGCTCAGACTGTAAAGAAGCTGCCTGCAGTATAGGAGACCCAAGGTCAAACCCTGGGTTGGGAAGATCCACTGGAGAAAGGAATGGCTACCCCCTCCAGTATTCTTGCCTGGAGAATTCCATGGACAGAGGAGCCTGGCGAGTCCATGGGGTTGCAAAGAGTTGGACACGACTGTGAGGCTAACACTTTCACTTTCCAAGATGTAAACACTTGGTTTTTGCCCTAGGGAAATGGAGAAAAACAAATTTCATTCAGATGTAAAGCCAGCAGAGATGCCTGATCAGTCTCTGGAAGAGACAGTTTCACTGGGTCAGCTGTTCAACAAACATATCTGGATGCCAAATATATGCCTGGCATTACATTCTGAACCATAGTAGGGTAATGAATCATAGAAGCCCCTGTCCTTGTGCAAGAGAGAAACAGGTACAGGTAATCCTATTAAACCCAAACTTGACAAGTTGTAGCTCCCTAAATGTTATTTGAATCTGAAACCAAGTTCTCTGTTATGTTAAAATCCATGAGTGCTTAGCACCTAGATCTTGATTTCTAATACCATTCTCTAATACAAGGACCTGGAGGTGCTGAGAAAAATGACTGATTCTAGTAGAGCTGAGGCAGGAACTATACAAGATGAGCCTCAACACTTCACACACACACACACACACACACACACATACAGTGATGGGGACACATCAAAGGGACACGGGAGTCCATTATGAGAATTGATGGTGCCCAAAACTAAAAAACAATAAGGAACAAAATTAATAAAGAAGTATACTGGATTATAACCCAAAGTATAAAATAAATATGAATCCATGTTGATGTACAAGAATGATTGAAAAAACAAATAAATGGAGGAGAAGTGATAAATCTTCCATGTGGACAACTTCAGACAATACATGTATATACTCTGCCTTCAAGGAAGGGGGTGTTTAATTTCCCACTCCTCAAGTGTGGGCTGCAGTTAGCAATTTCCTTCCAATCATGACAGTATGAAAAGAAAGAGTAACTGCATGGTGGAGAAGCCACAAACACTACCACACCTGTGACTGAAGTGAACATAACAGTCACACCTCAGATGGATAGTGTATACTTTTGATATGATATGGTAAGAACACCACTTTACGTCCATGGTCTTTACCCCCCAAGGCATAACCCCAGTCAAGTCATGAGAAAAATATCAGACAGATTCATACGAGGAACATTCTGCAAAGTACATAACCAAAATTCTTCAAAACTATCAAGGTGATCATCATAAACAAGGGAAGTCTGAGAAATTGTCAGAGCAAGAGGTGACATGGTGACTACATGTAATATGATACCCTGCATGGGGTTCTGGGACAGAAAAAGTTAATTAGATAAAAACTCTGGAACTCTGAATACATAATGGAGTTGGTAATCATGTGTCCACATTGGATCATTAATCACAACACATGTATTGTGTTAATACAAGATGTCAGTAATAGGGGAAACTGCACTGGTTAAGTGGAAACTCACCAAGCTAGCTTCATAATTTGTCATTTAATCAAGAACTGCTTTAAAACAAAGTTTATTTTTAGACATCGAGAACAGACTTGTGGTTGCCAAGGGGCAGAAGGAGGGAGGATGGATTGAGGGGGATGGATTGAGGATTTGGGATTAGCAGATGCAAGTTACTATATAGAGAATGGATACACAACAAAGCCCTACTGCATAGCACAAGGATCTATTTTCAATATCGTATAATAAACCATACTGGGAAATAATATGAAAAATAATATATATTTGTATAACTGAAGCACTTTGTTGTACAGAGAAACAACATTGTAAATCAACTATAATTCAATAAAATACATTTTAAAAATTAAGTTTATTTTTGAAAAATTCACTGGTCTATCTTGCACTTTGAGTAGATTATTCTAATCCATGGTTGGTTTTGTAATCACGGCTCCGCTTATTGTTTATTGGTCTTTTGAAATCTAGTGATTCTATGAGCTAGACAACTCTTCCCAACGTTGACACATTTCAGTACACCATATTCAACATCACATTTGTCAGTATCACCACTGATCTCATGAGAAAAGTCTTCCAGGACTGGGCAGCCGTCAATCTCCAAAGCACTGGTGTTTAAGAGTCTAATTTTCTTTCGAGTTCTCAAATTCTGTCATTGGCAACAAAGACTGTCAGATTTTCCCCCTTGAATCGACAAATTCACTTTGCTTATTTTTGAGAAAATGTCTAACAAATCACAATCATAGTTTGTCCAGTCATTTTTTCCATGAAGATGGTATTTTCCAGGAAGAACGACTAGTTTAGCTCACAACTTGCACAATCAAATAAGAGCTTTGTGTGGACAAACACCCTTCAGGAAGCAGCTGAAGTGTTTGTGCATCCCACAGCATCACATCAAATCTTAAAACTATGTGTGCTCAGAGGATGACATTTAAGAAAATTAACCCTTTTTACTGACTTCTCTGTTACATTCTTAAACTTAAGTGACTTTTTCAAAATTGGGAGCATGTGGAAGTGAAGACTCTGATAACTGCTTGTATAGTGTGGGGCAGCTGACTTACTCCAGTTTAAGGCTTCAGCGGTGTTAACAGCTTTAACAGCACTGAGCAGCTCTGAGCAGACGGAGGATATGAGAGGCTATGTTTCACACCAGATCCCTCTGGCGGCAGTGGGGAGGATGGATTGGAAGGGAAGAGAAACAAGACCTGGTTGCTCCCAACAACTGCTCTGGGCTTGCCAAAACTCTGACCGGGTTGGACCCCCCAAGCCAGGGTGGTGCCTGCACGTCGATGCTTCTCCCGAGGGGACATGGGTCCACAAAGACAGGCTGTGGGGTCTTGCCCCCTGAGTTTCTGGCCCCCTTTCCCTCAGCGGCGCCCTCCAGGGCCTTGGTGTGTCCTGCGCTGCAGCAGGAGGCTCTGCCAGCCTTCCCGGGACCCTTCCCCAGACCCAGCTTTGAAGCTCCACCCCTGCACCCATGATAACAGTGGTGTTTGTCCCATTGTGGTTCTAGTGGTAAAGAACCTGCCTGCCAATGCAGGAGACATAAGAGACACAGGTTCAGTCCCTGGGTCGGGAAGATCCCCTGGAGGAGGGCATGGCAACCTACTCCAGTGTTCTTGCCTGGAGAGTCCCATGGACAGAGCAGCCTGGAGCTTACAGTCCATGGGGTTGCAAGGGGTTGGACTCGACTGAGCAGCTACCACGTTCACTTTTTCCCTGGGGGCCTACTGATCTGTAAGAGCCCACCCTGCTGAGTCTGACTGACTGAAGCAATATGTCACGCATGCCATGCAAGCAGGGAGGGCTGCTCTTTCACTCTGTGTGCCCTGGAGCCAGAGTGGTCTTTTGAGGCGAACCAAACCTCATGGCTATGCCTTTGAGCATCCACAGCCGCGTTTTCTCTCCCTTCGCTGTGCCCTCCAGGTTCTCGTGCCCAGACCCCCACTTCTGCCAGGCTCTGCACTCTGTCCTGCTGCCGGTCTTGCATGGGTTATTTGCCTTACCACATCCCTGTGCCTTCGCCACCACCCCCATGCACCTGGCTCCCTTACTCATTCCTCAGGTTTCAAATCAGATAGTACATCCCCAAGAGGTTCACTGAACCCCCTCCCTGTATGTCCAGGCCTCTGTCCTTCTTCAGGCTCTCAGAGCCCCCACTGGAGTATGTCAGGAGCAACAGAGAATGGGATCTGATCTTCCCTTCACTCTTATATGTCTGGCTCCTAGTTGGTGTCAGAATAGATAATGGGATCTGATCTTCCCTTCACTTTTATATGTCTGGCTCCTAGCTGGTGTCAGGACTTATAGGGATTGTGTGTGCTGCGCTCAGCTGTTTCAGTCCTACTCTTTGCGACCCCATGGACTGTAGCCTGCCAGGCTCCTTCCTCTGTCCATGGGATTCTTCAGGCAGGAATACTGGAGTGGATTGCCATGCCCTCCTCCAGGTCGGGGATCTTTCCAACCCAGGGATCAAATTCACATCTCCTACATTGGCAGGCGGATTCTTTACTGCTGAACTGCTGGGGGAACTCTTACAGTGGTTAATATTTGCCAAAATGAGAGGGTTTGGCCTGTTTCTGGTCTGGTTCTGCCTTGGCTTCATAAGAACTCAGAGCCTGACACCCTGTGGTCTCAGATCAGAAACAGATTTCTGTTCTCAGTGGGCTTAAGAGCAGAGGGGAGTGGGTGATGGAGTCAGAGACCCTGAGCTCACAAGACTAGCTCTGGACCTGACTATCCTGTGACCTTGTGGGACTCCCTGTGTCTCAGTAGAATGGGGCTAATGCCAGTTTCTGCACCTAAGGGGGTTGCAAGATTGTAAGGACAGCAAATATATAAAACGCTGGGCATATAATGACCAGGGAGGAAAATGTGGCTCTTATGATCTGATTCGTCTTTCTATTATTATCCATCCCTGCTGTCTCTCTTTGACCCTTCAGTCTGGTCAGGGCTGACTTACCCTTTACGTGGCTCTACATCCCACCTTCCTGGGGACTATATCTGATGTGAGTCCCATAGATCCTAGAAGCCTCTGAGCCCTGTCCCAGCTCCTGGCCCTTTGGGTCTGAAGTACGTGTGTTGACCCAGCACGGGTGCTACCTGGTAGCGGGGAGGGGCGGCAGGGCTAGTGTTCCATCAGTGTCTCTGCCTAGGAGCTGGCCTCAGGCAGACCTCCTAAGGGCACGTGGGCTCCTCCGGCTGCTGTGGCCCTGGGAGAGCTGCCCCAATTCTTCTGGCATGGCCTCTGCTGTATGGATGGAAGGGCTGCCTTCCTGTCCCTGTGTGTCTAGTGGCCCACCTGCCTGCTACTGTGGCTAAGCTCAGGTGGAATGACATTCCTAAACCTCCAGCCTTTCAGACTGGGGAGAGGGGGGTGTTGCTGGGGAGGGTCAGTGAGTGGCACAGGGGAAGGCCTTTCTCCTAAGGTGAACAGTGGGTTTGGATTGCAGTCCTCCCCCAGCCCCCAGGGACGTCTCAATTTCTTGACCTGAGCCCAATCATGACCTGACTCTGCCCCCGGGGGAAGTGGGTATCTTTGCTCCATCACAGTCTTCATTCATGCTCATTCAGCGATACAGGACGTGCCTGCTCCCGTGAGGCAGGTGAAGCTTATTGTCAACACCCTTTCTGCATCCTTATCTTTGATTGCAGGAGAAAGATTCTGTCTGCCATTCAAGGGGTGCAGAGAGCAGTCAGTAGGAGGGGAGGGGTTTATAGTCCTAGAGGCCTCTGGCGGCAAATGATCCAGAAACATGTTTACAGGGAGGTCTAAGACCTTGGGGCCGAAGCATTCAGGGGACCAAGGAATATTTGCATAAAGCTTCAGGAGGTGATCGGCCACTTTCTAAGCACAGCTGCCCCTGATGGGGCTGGGGAAAAAGAATTCCCACTGATTAATTGATTTGCCTAAGATTCTAATGTTTAGAGCCTGGACTTAGTCCTAGGCTTTCATCTCCACAGACTAGATTTGAGATTTAAGGCTCTAAACATGCAAACACCTGGAATATAATCCGTACTCTGTCTTTCCTCCCTTCCTTGCTTTTCTCCCTTCCATCAAGTATTTAATGAGTATATGCTAAGTGCCAGGCACTATAGGTGCTGAGAATATAATGAGGAAAAAACCCACCATCCTTTTCATGGAGTTTACTTTGACAGAAGTTCTCAGTGGCCTGGAGAATCCCATGGACAGAGGAGCCTGGCAGGCTACAGGAGTCAGACACGACTGAGCGCTGTCTTTGTTTCTTCTCAGTGGAGGGAGGGAGCCCCTGAGCATTCCATTTGGAAAAGTAAAAGTACTTTCCAACAAAATTTTACATTTGCATTTCACAATTTACATTTACCTTATTCAGAATGCTAAATTATTTATTTTATTTTATTTTTTTAGTTTACAATATTGCATTCGTTCTGCCATACATCAACATGAATCCACCACAGGTATACACGGGCTCCCCACCCTGAACCCTCTTCCCCCCTCACTCCCCGTATTTTTAAATTATCGAATAGTGAAAAGTTTTTTTGTTGTGATTTTCATTTGCATTTCTCTGATTATTAATGTGCTGAGGCATAATTGTCACAGGTGTACCAGCCATTCCTGTTTCATCTGTGAAGTGCCTAGGTTGAGTTTTTGGTCCTTTCTTAAAATTGTTTTGCACTGATATGTAGAGTGCTGTTAGCAGTCTGGATAAAGTCCTTTGTTTCTATATGTTGCAAAATATTCTTCCAGTTTTGTGGTTTTCTTCTCACTCTCAATTCTGTAGATGAAAAGAAAGCGTTAATTATTTTACCACTTTATTGAGGTATGACTGAAGACCAAAAACCACACATATTTAATGTATACAATTTTGATACACCACCATAGCATCGTGAGAATCAAAGTAGTAAACGTATCTATCACCTCCAAAAGTTTCTTTATGCACCTGTGTGTGTGTGTGTGTGTATTGTAAGAACAGTCAACATGAGATTCATCATCTTAAAATGCTTTTTGGTGCACTGCACTGTATTGTTAGCTAGAGGTGGTACATTGTTGAACTTGCTCATCTTGTATAACTTTAGCTCTATATCCACTCAACAACTCCTTAATCTCCACAGCCCCTCCCCTGATATCCACCTTTCTGTTTTCTACCTCTAACTTTTGACTATTTTGGATAACTCATATATAAGTGGTGGAGAAGGCAATGGCACCCCACTCCAGTACTCCTGCCTGGAAAATCCCATGGATGGAGGAGCCTGGTAGGCTGCAGTCCATAGGGTCGCTAAGAGTCGGACACGACTGAGCGACTTTACTTTCACTTTTCACTTTCATGCATTGGAGAAGGAAATGGCAACCCACTCCAGTGTTCTTGCCTGGAGTAATCCCAGGGACGGGGGAGCCTGGTGGGCCGCCATCTATGGGGTCGCACAGAGTCGGACACGACTGAAGTGACTTAGCAGCAGCAGCAGCATATATAAGTGGAGTCACGTAGTCTTTGTCCTTCTGTGACTGGCTTATTTTACTGAGCATAATATCCTCCAGATTTATCCACATTGTTACAGACTGCAGCCTTTCCTCAGTTTTCAAGGCTGAATAATATTTTGTGTATTGATTTGGCTGCATCGGATCTCACCCGTGACACGCAGGGTCTTTTGTTGCAGCACAGAGACTCTCCAGCTGTGGCGTGTGTGTTTAGTGACTCCGAGGAACGTGGGATCTTTGTTCCCTGACCGGGGGTTGAACCTGAGTGACCTGCACTAGAGGTGGATTCCTAACCACTGGCCCACCAGGGGAGTCCCAAGACTGAATGATATTCCACGGTATACATATATCACATTTTCTTTATTTGTTGGTGGACATTTGCACTGTTTCCGTATTTTGGCAATTGTGAATAATGCTTCAATGACCATGGGAATGCAGGTGTTTCTTGAAGATCCCAATTTTAATTCTTTTGGATATCTACTCAGAAGTGGAACTGCTGAGTCATATGGGTAATTCTATTTTTAAGTTTTTGAGGAATTTCAAAATTGTTCTCCATAGTGGCTGTGCCATTCTACATTTGCACCAAGAGTCTGGGAGAAATTGAATCAGAACTCAAGATGGCTCTCCTGAGGTTTCCCTTGAGTTCTGTTAACATAATTTCTTTTTATTTGTAAATGTGTTCTTTCTCAGGCTTTCCTGTCAGCTCAGCAGTAGAGAATCCACCTGTAATATAGGAACCACAGGAGACGTGGGTTTGATCCCTCAGGGTATGGCAATCCTCTCCGATATTCTTGCCTGGAGAATCCTATGGACAGAGGAGCCTGGTGGGCTTCAGTCCATAAGGTTGCAAAGAGTCGGACACTATTAAAGTGACTTTACATGTATGTATGCATGTTCACCCTCCTCCCAGACACTATCCCTTGTCAAAATGCTGGCCTTGTCTCACTTTTCAGAGTATAGCCATCCTTATAAAATACCAGCCACATTTTAGTTTCTCAGACTTCCAGTGGTGGACAAGTCTCTCACATTGCTTTTGTTCATAAAGGGCACCAAATGGAAAATGTTGATATGCTTTTAAAAATTTGAGGTATTCTTGACATAGAACATTAAATGAGTTTCAGGGGTACAACATAATGATTCAGTATTTGTAGATGGTGCAGAATGGTCACCACAGTAAGTCTAGCTAACCTCCCGGACCACCACTGGACCACCAGGCGACTATACGAACTATAATCACCACATATAGTTACAACTGTTTTTCTTGAGATGAAGACTTTTAAGATCTACTCTCTTAGCAACTTTCAAATATGCAATGTAGTATTATTAACTATAGTCAACATGCTGTACGTCACATCCCTCTACCTTAATGATTTTATAACTAGAAGTCTGTACCTTTGGACAGCCTTCACACATTTCTCCCACCCCTGCTCCCCACTTTTGACAACCACCAGTATGTTCTCTATCTATGAGCTTGGTTTGTGGTTGTGTTTATTGCTTAATTCCACATATTAGTGAGATCATATGTTTTTCTCCTTCTGACTTATTTCACTTAGCATAATGCCCTCCAGGTCCATCCGTGTTGTCACACATGTCATGCAAGTTTTTATGGGATGTGACAAAGGGAGAGTTAATTTCAAGCGAGAGGATGGTATTTCAACTGCGTCTTCAATGATGACTCTCAATAAGCAAAGATTAGCTAGTGCATTTTAAATAGAGGGACAAACTCCTTGAGCAAAGGCAGGGAGAACTATGAATTTGAGGTGAGAAGAAGGTTGAAGGCTGAGCATCGTTCTGGTGATGCAGTGAGAGGAGCGTGGGGTCTACAGTCAGACTGATAATGATGTTGTCAGGTGCAGTGAATGTAGGCCTCGGCTCTTCACTGAAATGGAAATAGCAATACTTCATTTATAGTATTGTTGTGGGTATTTAGGGAAGTTCACATAGCAAGCAAGGCACTTAAAAAGCACAAACACCGTCTACAGTGTAAACTCTATTCTTAAAAAAGGAGGAAACAAAGATCCAGAGAGGTTGTAACTTGGTGCTGCTGCTGCTAAGTCGCTTCAGTAGTGTCCGACTCTGTGAGACCCCATAGACGGCAGCCCACCAGGCTCCCCCGTCCCTGGGATTCTCCAGGCAAGAACACTGGAGTGGGTTGCCATTTCCTTCTCCAATGCATGAAAGTGAAAAGTGAAAGGGAAGTCACTCAGTCGTGTCCAACTCTTAGCGACCCCATGGACTGCAGCCCACCAGGCTCCTCCGCCCATGGGGTTTTCCAGGCAAGAGCACTGGAGCGGGTGTAACTTGCTGAAACCACATAACTGGCTGGAGGCAAGACTTCTTTTCACTATATTTTTACTGTTAACTCACAACCCCTCACACAGTTTCCTTCTTCAGAAAAGTCGTGCGCTCTTTTATTAACTCACATGGTGACCATCTACACATATAACTGCTCAAAGAGTTGTTGACAAATAGATGGTTAATTGCCTGGATGTTTGGTCCAGCCACCTGTATTACAGGCAGGACTTTGGGGTTTTTCTTAACTGTCTCCTCTTTACACCTGTTGTAAATTCCTTTTAACTAAGAGAAACTGGACTGGATTCTTGTATGCAATGTTAGCATTAAATGGAATAATGACTTTTCTTAGAGAAACTATAGAATATCCAGAAAAGTGTGCTTGGAAGCATGACATGAGCTCCATGTTTGGAAGGTACGTGAGAGTAGGGGATCTCATTTTGGCAGGAAAGCAGCAGAAGGAGCTGGAATCAGATTGCAAGCACTTGCATCAGTTTCCTGTTGCTTCTGTAACACCTGATCACAGGGACTTCCCTGGTGGTCCAGTGATTAAGAATTGCCTTGCAATGCAGGAGACACAGGTTCGATCCCTGGTCAGGGAACTAAGATCCCACAGGCTGCAGGGCAAATGAACCCATGTGCCACAACTAGAGAACCTGTGTGCCCCAATGAAAGATCCCACGATGCCGGGAGCCGGCCTATTGCATATTGAGTGCATATTGCATATTGAGTGCAGCACCTTCACAGCATGATCTTTCAGGGTCTGGAATAGCTCAACTGAAAGTCTATCACTGCCAGAAGCCAGCGTGAGGAACTCCACCCGTGGCAAAGGTCATGAGGAAGGAAGCTCGGCATACGCAAAGGCGGGATTGAGCCTCAGGAGTTCCCCTGGAAATTCTCGAGCATCTACCTCCCAAACCAGAGTCTGCCTACTTTCTGCTTTGTGCTTTCACCTACACCTCTGACTTTATGGGGGGCTGTCCCCCACTACCTCTCTCTGAAAAAGAGTTAGCTTACAGCTCCAGTTAATAATTCCTGGGTGTGACAGTGTTTCAACCTACAAACTCCTTTGGAAGTCCTCTAGCCTGCCTGAATAGGTTTTTCCGGCCACAGGTGATTGCTCAGAGCCTCCCAACTGTGAGAGGCATGAGATGTTCTAAACTGTCTAAGATTCCTTTGAGCAGTTAAAAGATTGATTAGAAATTGTATTGGTGAAGGGATTTTCACTTGTTGGGCCAATGTTTGCTGCTAAGTTTCCATATCCCTTACCTGCTGTGTCCCTGGCAGTGTATTGATTAATATAATTGGTGTAAGTAGTAGCTTTAATGTTTGTAACCTGGGACCCTTGAGTTAATTCTTTTTCTTGTTATAGCCCACCACACCTTTGCGCTGTAGGAATGCAACTTTATCTAATGCTTTTGGAGGCTGGTTCCTGACCAATCACCTTTAGAGAAAAATAAGTTTTCTGAAGAAAGGGTCTTAAAATGTTAACAGGCCTCCGGGCCAGAAGATGATGCAAATCACCTAAGCTTTTGCATATGATAAGTTTGCAGGAAGAAAGCCTGGCTTACTGCATGACTCTACCCCTTCCCCCATTATCCTCTGTGCATAACTTAAGGTATAAAAACTACTTTGGAGGTGGATGAAACTGGAGCCTATTATACAGAGTGAAGTAAGCCAGAAGGAAAAACATAAATACAGTATACTAACACATATATATGGAATTTAGAAAGATGGTAACAATAACCCTGTGTACGAGACAGCAAAAGAGACACTGATGTATAGAACAGTCTTATGGACTCTGTGGGAGAGGGAGAGGGTGGGAAGATTTGGGAGAATGGCAATGAAACATGTAAAATATCATGTAAGAAACGAGATGCCAGTCCAGGTTCGATGCACGATACTGGATGCTTGGGGCTAGTGCACTGGGAAGACCCAGAGGGATGGTATGGGGAGGGAGGAGAGAGGAGGGTTCAGGATGGGGAACACATGTATACCTGTGGTGTATTCATTTTGATATTTGGCAAAACTAATACAATTATGTAAAGTTTAAAAATAAAATAAAATTAAAAAAAAAAACAAAAAAACTACTTTGGAAAATTAAGTGCAGGCCTTGTTCACCGAAACTTGGTCTCCCCATGTCGTTCTTTCTCTCACCTTCTGGCTGAATTATTCAGCCTCTTTTCTCCACTGAATTTCCTCACTGAGCTATCCTTATTTCAGCCTCTTTTCTTCACTGAATTTTCCTGCTGAGCTATCCTTATTCTATTACTCTTTATATCCTTAATTAACGTTTAATTAAGCAGTTGTTTCCTTATCCTCGCCGACGCCGTCCCCGCTTCGAATTCCCTGGATCCACCGGGGCTGGACTCCGGCACCACATGACACGCTGAAGAGCCTGAGTGCCACAAGTAAGACCTGATGCAGCCAAGGTAAATAAATTTATACATTAAAAAACAAACAAACAAACAAACAATGGATCACAAACTTAGTGGCTTAAAACTATGCAAGTTTATTCTCTAGCAGTTCTGGCAGTCAGAAGTCTGCATTGAGTCTTCTAGGACTAAAATTAAGGTGTCAGCAGGCGGCTCCAGGAGAGAACATCTCATTCCACCTTTTAGAGACTGCAATCATTCCTTGGCACTCCTTGGCTCATCAGATCACTCCAGTCCATGACTTCCATTGTCACATCTCTTACTTGGATAGTCAAGTTTCCCTTTGCTCCCTTATAAGTAAAGACCTTGTGATAACATTTAGGATCCACCTGGTTACACAGGATAATCTCCCCATCTCGAGATCATGAATTTAAACAAAGGCTCTTTTGCCATATATGGTAACATTTATAGGTTCCAGGTATTTAGGATGTGGCTGTATTTGGGGCTACTCTTCAGCTTTCCATACCCTCCAAAGTGCCTCTTATCTGGGTGCATCATCCTCTCCCGGACACAGAGGATATCACAAAGTCTCCCCCTTGCAGGTATATAGCCCTTGACAGTGTTCACATGGATCATCTCATTCCATCCCTTCGACAGCCTGTGTCACTTCATACATGAGAAGAGATGCTCAGGGAAGTTACATTGCTCGCTCATTGTCACATCATGAAGTCAGGAATCTTGTAAGTGAGTCCAGGGCCCTTTCTTCTATATTTTATTGAGCAAATAGTTTTACAGTGGGGTACCCCTCCCCTCATTAGATCTGTGACATGACAGGCCCAGTGTTCAAATGTTGGGTGTTCTCAGAACTAAGAAAAACCACACATTCTCAGATCTCAGCTCTTTAGGAAGATTAAGAGAAAGGGATTATTAGATTCCTCCATTCTCCTACTTTTACAAATAGGAGAGAGATTAGTTTTCTCTAACATTCTCAAGATCTAATCTGTGACCTTCCTATATGTACATGATCTTAAGCAGAGGGAGGTCAGTTGCAGAATTAGATCATAAATGCTTAGGAACTTAATTTTGTAGACCGAAAAAAAAAATTTCTAAAAATAAGAATACTCAGGCAGAGCAGAGCATGGGAGGAGGGTCACCAACCCAGGTGACTGCTTGCTTGATCCCACCAGGCAGTCTGTGAAGCCCTCAGAAGTGCATCTCAAGACCAGCCACATGGGGAATAAAGGGGGAACATTTACCCACTGGCTCCTGTCTATCCTTGGTCCAAGTTTTGCCTTTGAAATATTAACTCTATTGCACTTCTGGGTTATGTGGGTTGGAGCTCCAGGGAGGTGTCCAGCATCAACAGAGAAGGAGGTAGAAGGTGAGGGGTGAGGGTTGGAGGTAAGGACCATCCAGTCAGACCTACAAGAAGCTGGTTGCAGCAGTCAGGGGAGAGGGTTTGAAGACAGGCTAAAGGAGATGTCCAACAGAGGGCATTAAGCACACATCTTGGTAAGTGCTTTTATTGCACCCAAGACACTACTGTTGTTGCTGTTTAGTTGCTAAGTCATGTCCAAGTCTTTTGTGACTCCATGAACTATAGCCCACCAGGCTCCTCTCTTCATGGGATTTCCCAGGCAAAAATACTGGAGTGGGTTGCCCTTTCCTTCTCCCCAGGACACAATACACCTGGATTAAAAGGCTGGAATATTTTCTTTTCAACCAGTTCTTTTAACACTGCATAGCAGGGCTCTGAGAAAAGGTACACAACTAAATGTTGCTATTTTTGTATTTTCCTTCCCACTAGTGGTTGCTGTAACTAAATCAAACTCCTTAAGGAAGTCCTTACCTCTATTGTCCAGTGAATATATCCTTTCTATTAAGTGGCTACACCTGGTGCAGTGGCAGCTGATTTGAGTTGGCTTCAAGCTGGGTTCATATTAGCACTCTTCTTGATGAGGCCCTGATCCCCACCTTCCCATTCCAGTATACCATGCCCTGGGCCTCTGGGTCGTGCCTGATGGACAGTTGTGAGCACCCCACCCCCACCCCATCTGGTAGGTTGCTGGGATCCATCCAGACCCCTCCCTCTCAGAGCACACTCTGCTCTCAGGACACTATCCCGTGCCAGCTTCTATGATGGAGAATGATGTGCCCAGCATGGCCCTCTTCTCCAGGTGCACACACATGACATTCCTTGCCACCTCTGTGCTGCTCTACAAATGTGCTGCCCCTCCGTCTGAAATGCTTTTCCCACACCCTCTGCCGTATTTCATGATCCACCTGCAGACTCGTACTTTTCATGATGCTGCCCTGCTTGAACCTCATCCTGCAATGTTTCTTCCTTTTCTCTGAATACCAGCCATATTTGATAGATGCTCAGTCTCCATTTCGGAGAAGGCGAATGGCACCCCACTCCAGTACTCTTGCCTGGAAAATCCCATGGAAGGAGGAGCCTGGTGGGCTGCAGTCCATGGGGTCGCGAAGAGTCGGACACGACTGAGCGACTTCACTTTCACTTTTCACTTTCATGCATTGGAGAAGGAAATGGCAACCCACTCCAGTGTTCTTGCCTGGAGAATCCCAGGGATGGGGGAGCCTGGTGGGCTGCCTTCTATGGGGTCGCACAGAGTCGGACACGACTGAAGTGATTTAGCAGCAGCAACAGCAGCAGCAGTCTCCATTTATACTGTGTCTGGGCTGTGCTTAGTCACTCAGTTGTGTCTGACTCTTTGTGACCCCATGGATTGTAGCCTGCCAAGCTCCTCTGTCCATGGGGATTCTCCAAGAATACTGGAGAGAGTTTCCATGCCCTCCTCCAGGAGATCTTCCCAACCCAGGGATGAATCAAGGTCTCCATCATTGCAGGTGGATTCTTTACCATCTGAGCCACCAGGGAAGCCCGAGGAACCATCAATTTAGTTTGTGTGCTCATTAACCTGCTGTCCCTTTTAAAAGAGAAAAACCTGATTTGTAGTGTTTGCCAGTTCCCACAAGGTGAATACTTCCATCATGGCCTATTTCAAGCTGCCAACAGCTTAGCAACCAGCTAGCAAAATCCTGAGTATCTTACCATGTGTTTGTGGCAGAGGACATCACTGATTCAGTTCTCTGATGGTGCTGATCACCCTAATTCTAGTTGTTGTACTTAGTAAACTATGCTGATCCAGTTTCTTGCTGTACAGCAGAGCATAAAGTAATAAAACAGGTTCTGGAATTAGGTGATATGGGTTCATAATCCTGGTTCTGGCACTTGCTGGCTGTATAATCTTACTCAATTTACTTATCTCTCTATGTCTCAGTTTTCCAATCTATAAAATGGTTATATTAGTTTTCTATTGCTATACAGCAAATCATCACAAATTTAGCAGCTTAACAACACTAATTTATTAGCTCAAAGTTCTGTCCATCAGAAGTCTGAACACAGCATGATTGATTTCTCTGCTCAGAGTCTCACCAGGATGAAATCAAGGGGGTGGGCTGGGCTGTGTTCTCCTCTAGAAGCTTGACTAAGGAAGAATCTGATTCCAGACTTATTCACCTTTTTGGCAGAATCCTGTTCATTGGGCTGAGGTTCTTGCCTTCCTGCTATTGACAAGAAGTTGCTCTCAACTGCTTTAGGAGTTGCTCACATTCCCTCACCCAGTGACCTCTTCTGTCTTCAAAGCCAGCAGTGAAGAATTGCCTTTACATCAAATCTCTTACTCTTTGAATCTCCTCAGGAGCTGCTCAGTCTCTTTTTAAGGTCTCAGCTGACTATGTCTGGCACATTCATAACAATCAAAGTCAACTTACCAGAGACCTTGATTTTGTTTTAGTTTGTCTTGGTTTTTTAATGCTTGGTATAAGTTTATTTGAGTCTGAGAGCAAATTTGCGTTTACAAACTTTCACTAAAGGCAATTTGACTATGCAGAATAAAATGGTTTCATTCTGTGGTTTCAGATGCCTGTTTGGTTCTGCAAAAATGAAACAACAGCTAAGTTTTAAATGGTGGGAAATTGCTGGCACTGAGTTTTTGCTGTCTGTTGGCACCATTAAACACTGGTGTTGGAAAATAGTCTATTTTACATTTTCCAGAGCAATTTTTTGAATTGAACATATTTTAAAATAAAAATTTGATATAGTCAAGGTTAGCACATGAAGATAGTTATCCTTATATAGGTATCATTTTTTGTGGGTGTGATGAGAGAACCTGAAATCTACCCTCTTATCATATTTCCAGTATTCAATACAGTATTATTAACTGTAGTCATTATCCCTGCACACAGACCTCTGGACTTGTGCACATATGTACCTTTAGTTCTTGTGAAAGTATTTTTGTGCGTGGTTAGTTGTTCAAATTAATGTTTTTGTAAGAAGATACATTGTGGAAACTTCTATATTTCCAGCTTGTTGACATCACTGTTTCTCCTGATTTGGGATTTTGACTCCGTCTACAAATTCCTTTTGTCATATAGTATAGCTTAATCGCAGAAGTGACATTTCATCAAATTTGTAGGTTCCACCGTCATTCAACAGGAGGACATTCTATAAGGACAGGAGCCATTGGGGTTCTCTTAGAATTCTGCCTCCTGAAATGGGGTCAATAATAGTATCTTCTTCAAAGAGTTGTGAATTATATACGGAAAGCATTCAGAATAGTAATTGCTCAAAAAATGTTAGTCTAAAATGCATTAATAAATGTGAGATTTTTTTCAAAGAAAGTTTTCTAGATTATTTGTCTTGCCTTCAGCGCCAAGTATTAATATCATTGGGAACTCAGTAGATGTTTATTGAGTGAATGCATAAACCTGTATCGTACAAATGTAAAAAAATAATGTTTCACCAATGTAAACAACTTGAAGGTCATCTGGTCCAACATCTGCATTTTAAATGTAACAAAATTGAGCCTAGGTTGGTGCAGTCATGGCACAAAACCACTGACTAGGGGCAGAATGTCCCCTAGGTAACAAATCTCATGATTCTCTAGTATCTTTCCCTGTATTCTATTGCACTGCAGACATTGACCTAGAATTATTCTCTTAGCTATTTTATCCAGTAAGACCCTCAAGCGCCTTAGGCAAGGGCAATGGTTTCTACTTTAGTGTATCCTAATAGTACCCAGTGGAGAAGGCGATGGCACCCCACTCCAGTACTCTTGCCTGGAAAATCCCATAGATGGAGGAGCCTGGTGGGCTGCATGCAGTCCATGGGGTCGCTAGGAGTCGGACACGACTGAGCGACTTCGCTTTCACTTCTCACTTTCATGCATTGGAGAAGGAAATGGCAACCCACTCCAGTGTTCTTGCCTGGAGAATCCCAGGGATGGGGGAGCCTGGTGGGCTGCCGTCTCTGGGGTCCCACAGAGTCGGACACGACTGAAGCGACTTAGCAGCAATAGTACCCAGAGTAGTGTTAGGCAAACAAGGGGTGGGTGGACTGAATTATCCTCTAGGTGACATCACGGGAGGAATCTGGCTATGTAATCAGTTATGACACCAAAGATCAACTCTGCATTTCCCTACTTACCTGCATGATTCTCAGTATGATCATTTGTAGTGAAACAGAGGACTTTAAGAGCAGATAAGCCCTTAGACACTTTCCAGGAGAGGGATGCCCAGGTTATGTTTTTGCACAACATCAAGTCCAGAGAGATTAATAAGAATTATTCTTAAAGATTACTGATCACTCAACCTCCTTTTTACCAAGTCTCTTCCTTGGTTTATTTTATTTCATAATACTCTCCATCACTTTTCATGTACTATATACTTTACAATTTTTCATTTTGCTTTCAGTGTCTCCCCCATTAAAACGTTAAGTTCCTTATGGGAAAGCATATCAATGTGTTTTGTTTCCTAATTAATCCCTAGCTCCTGGAACACTGCTTTAAAGTAGATGCACAATAAATAATTATTGAATGGATAATGAAATGGGCTTGGGAAAACTTGGCTTGAAAATAGTTAGACTAGCATCTTTCCTTCAGAATCTTTCATCAGATCAGATCAGTCGCTCAGTCGTGTCCGACTCTTTGCAACCCCATGAATCACAGCACGCCAGGCCTCTCTGTCCATCACCAACTCCTGGAGTTCACTGAGACTCATGTCCATCGAGTCAGTGATGCAATCCAGCCATCTCATCCTCTGTCGTCCCCTTCTCCTCCTGCCCCCAATCCCTCCCAGCATCAGAGGCTTTTCCAATGAGTCAACTCTTCGCGTGAGGTGGCCAGAGTACTAGAGTTTCAGCTTCAGCATCATTCCTTCCAAAGAAATCCCAGGGCGGATCTCCTTTAGAATGGACTGGTTGGATCTCCTTGCAGTCCAAGGGACTCTCAAGAGTCTTCTCCACCACAGTTCAAAAGCATCAATTCTTTGGTGCTCAGCCTTCTTCACAGTCCAACTCTCACATCCATACATGACCACAGGAAAAACTATAGCCTTGACTAGACGAACCTTTGTTGGCAAAGTAATGTCTCTGGTTTTCAATATGCTATCTAGGTTGGTCATAACTTTCCTTCCAAGAAGTAAGCGTCTTTTAATTTCATGGCTGCAGTCACCAACTGCAGTGATTTTGGAGCCCAGAAAAATAAAGTCTGACACTGTTTCCACTGTTTCCCCATCTGTTCCCCATGAAGTGATGGGACCGGATGCCATGATCTTTGTTTTCTGAATGTTGAGCTTTAAGCCAACTTTTTCACTCTCCACTTTCACTTTCATCAAGAGCCTTTTTAGTTCCTCTTCACTTTCTGCCATAAGGGTGGTGTCATCTGCATATCTGAAGTTATTGATATTTCTTCTGGCAATCTTGATTCCAGCTTGTGTTTCTTCCAGTCCAGCGTTTCTTATGATGTACTCTGCATATAAGTTAAATAAACAGGGTGACAAGATACAGCCTTGACGAACTCCTTTTCCTATTTGGAAGCAGTCTGTTGTTCCATGTCCAGTTCTAACTATTGCTTCCTGACCTGCATACAAATTTCTCAAGAGGCAGATCAGATGGTCTGGTATTCCCATCTCTTTCAGAATTTCCCACAGTTTATTGTGATCCTCACAGTCAAAGGCTTTGGCATAGTCAATAAAGCAGAAATAGATGCTTTTCTGGAACTCTCTTGCTTTTTCCATGATCCAGCGGATGTTGGCAATTTGATCTCAGGTTCCTCTGCCTTTTCTAAAACCAGCTTGAACATCAGGAAGTTCACGGTTCACATATTGCTGAAGCCTGGCTTGGAGAATTTTGAGCATTACTTTACTAGCGTGTGAGATGAGTGCAATTATGCAGTAGTTTGAGCATTCTTTGGCATTGCCTTTCTTTGGGATTGGAATGAAAACTGACCTTTTCCAGTCCTGTGGCCACTGCTGAGTTTTCCAGATTTGCTGGCATATTGAGTGCAGCACTTTCACAGCATCGTCTTTCAGGATTTGGAAGAGCTCAACTGGAATTCCATCACCTCCACTAGCTTTGTTCATAGTGATGCTTTCTAAGGCCCACTTGACTTCACATTCCAGGATGTCTGGCTCTAGGTCAGTGATCACACCATCGTGATTATCTGGGTCGTGAAGATCTTTTTTGTACAGTTTTTCTGTGTATTCTTGCCACCTCTTCTTAATATCTTCTGCTTCTGTTAGGTCCATACCATTTCTGTCCTTTTTTGAGCCCATCTTTGCATGAAATGTTCCTTTGGTATCTCTGATTTTCTTGAAGAGATCTCTAGTCTTTCCCATTCTGTTGTTTTCCTCTATTTCTTTGCATTGATCGCTGAAGAAGGCTTTCTTATCTTTTCTTGCTATTCTTTGGAACTCTGCATTCAGATGTTTATATCTTTCCTTTTCTTCATCTTTCGTAGCCTTTATTATAAGAAATCTGTCAAGATTCTCTGAGACAGGATCTGGTGTATGGCAGCATTTCCCATGAATGATCAGTAACATATCAAGGCGAAACACAGTGCATGAAGCACTCAAATTTTCTATGTTATTTTTCCAGTGAGGAAACTGAGATGCAGGAGAATGAGTGACTCACCCAGTGTTTCAAACTTATTCTTTGGAATAGAACCTCAAATCTGCTGACATGCAGACCATGGCCCTCTCAACTTCTCTCTTCCTGAGGGATCATTAAATTAATTTATCTGCCAGATAATAGCTAATGTTTTAAAAGATTACCTTGGTCCAAAAATCTTTTATCAGGTGGAAGCATGAAACTTGATAGAACAGTTCCCAACTATTAGGAAGCACAAAAGATACTTAAATGGGCATATAGATCAAATCTCAGTATTAAGAAAAAAAATGCTATTAGTCATCTAAATTCCTTTTCCCATAATGATATTTAATTATGATTATATTCATCTGAAATTCAACTTTCAGGAATTTAAAAAGAACATATCAAGCATGTAAACTTCAGGATGAATTTGAAAATAAGACAAAATGTACTGAGCACAAGAAGTATAAAAAAAAGGGAGCTCTCTGCTTCTGTCTCTTTCTCTGTCGCTTTCTGTCTGTCTGTATCTGTGTCTGTCTATCTGTCTCTGTTTCTGTATCTCTCTGTCTCTGTCACACACACTTATTTCACTCTTTTTGCACGAAGATCCTGGAACTCTTGATCAGTGGTTAGAACTCTTTGGAAGGAAGGAATGATGGTGTTCGAAGGATCACACAGCATGATGCAGTAGAAACAGACCTGAATCTGCAAGCAGGAAGCTTGGGTTTCCTTCTCTCTCTTTCATTAACCAGCTGTGAGCTTCCTGGCAAATCATTTCCTTGGGTCTCAATGGACAGTGGAAAAAGGTTATCTTAGTGCTACGAATAGTCAGCAAGAGCTGATGAATGCTTTTCTATCCTCTCTTACAATAGTCTAAATAGTACTAAACAGCCTCTGAGGCTAAGCTTAACCTATAAGACAAGAGCTCTCATGAGAATCACTTGGACTGCTTGGCTTCCAGGCCACATTTCCAGGAATCTCTATTTAAGAGCTCTGGGATGGGGCCCAAGAATCTGCACTTTTAGCAAACATTTCTAGAGATTCTGATGAAGCTAGACTGAATACCATGCTTTTGGAGGTGTTATTTTAAAGCTGCGGAATTTCTGTTCAAATTGATCAGAAAAAGCACCTGTATTTTCAAGATTAGGCTACCATGTTACATATTTATTGCAACCTCACTAGGAACACTATTATAGGGGGAAGATTAAAGCCAGGGAAAAAGAAAAGATAATAGTAAAAGTGGCTAACAAGAGAGGTTAATGTCCCCATAATGTCCTCCAGTCCCCATAGCTGAGCTGTGTCCAGGGGTTTATTGAGGGTTCTGGTTAGGCTCAGATAGAGATAGAGGAGAAAGGAGAAATGGTTTGGTGTGACCCCATGGTATCAACCAGGCTACATTGACTCTTGACAGCTCTCGGCTAACATTGGTATAACTTATTATTCTCACTTTTCAAAGGAGAAAAATAAGACTAGTGATTTGTCCAAAGTCACATAGCCACTAAGCAATGGTGACTGCAGCCATGAAATTAAAAGACACTTACTCCTTGGAAGGAAAGTTATAACCAACCTAGATAGCATATTCAAAAGCAGAGACATTACTTTGCCAACAAAGGTTCATCTAGTCAAGGCTATGGTTTTTCCAGTGGTCATGTATGGATGTGAGAGTTGGACTGTGAAGAAGGCTGAGCGCTGAAGAATTGATGCTTTTGAACTGTGGTGTTGGAGAAGACTCTTGAGAGTCCCTTGGACTGCAAGGAGGTCCAACCAGTCCATTCTGAAGAAGATCAGCCCTGAGATTTCTTTGGAAGGAATGATGCTAAAGCTGAAACTCCAGTACTTTGGCCACCTCATGTGAAGAGTTGACTCATTGGAAAAGCCTCTGATGCTGGGAGGGATTGGGGGCAGGAGGAGAAGGGGACGACAGAGGATGAGATGGCTGGATGGCATCACTGACTTGATGGACATGGTGTGGGTGAACTCCGGGAGTTTTTGATGGACAGGGAGGCCTGGCGTGCTGCGATTCATGGGGTCGCGGAGTCGGACACGACTGAGCGACTGAACTGAACTGAACTGAAACAAAGCCTTACTATCATATACCACTTGGCCCTTACGTTAAAGAATGCCCATGAACATATGTATGGTTGTTTCTGCAGCCTTGGGATAGATGAAGTATAGAGAAAAACAGGGAAGAAATTGATTGAAAGGAGAGAAATAATGGAGGGAGAGAGGTAGAAAATGCACAGAAAGAAAAATAGTATTCATAGTGAAGAATGTCATAATATTACAATATTTCTAGCTGGGGCCGGGACAAGAGCACTTAGAATATTTGAAAAGGAGGTAACCATGACTTTGGGACTTGAAATCCTCTTTAGAGTACTCCCAACTATTCTGACTCAGGTAGCAAATCCTGATGTCTGGAGTGGATTATACCAAGTAATATAAAGGGTAAATGATGGATACAATTCAAAGCACAGACTGCCAGGGATGTTTGCATTTTAACAGGGAAGGAAATATTAAGCCAAAGGAATGCATGTCTAATTGTGGAATTTCAGATCATCATGGACAATTAAGAGAAGTGAAGTGGCCTCCCTACTGCATCTAAAAGAAAAAAATCCCATGACAGAGGCTTCCTGCTCTGCTTCTGCCTACCATAGAGGAGAATGAGGCTTTATGAAGCACAGGTTAGACACTTTTCTGAAGAAAAGTTGATTTGTGGGCAACATCCTGAACCTTAGGGATGAATGAATTGTCCGGTTGAAAGAAGGTTGACCTCAGGCTATTTTCTTCTGATTAATGACCCATTTCTTTCCCCCACTTCTATTCCTGTGTTCCCATAGCATGCAGAGTCCTTCTTCCTGTTCAGAGTAGCCCCAGGCTGGCCATTGAGTGAGCACACACCTTATACAGCCACCTGCAACTCCTTTAGGTGGCTGGTCACCTGGTGATCAGAGAGGCCTCTGTTATCAGGGCACCTGGCCCTGACCTATTCAAGCTTCCTTCACTTAGTCCAACCACTCTGCAAATTCTTTGAGGTCTGGGGTCAATGACTCCAGCGATTGGTATCCATGCTCCTTGAAGAGATGCCTCTAGGGAGTGAGGCTTTCACCCTCTGTCATCCGAGAGGAGAAAGTTTACTTTGCTCAAGCCAGTCAACTGCCCAAGATCAATCCCAGAGGATGCTGCCTAATGCTGCCTCTTCCAGATGCCACTGAGGGATTGTACGGTCAGCTATTTTTTTTTTCCTTCCTATTTTCACTTATATATCCATTGACAAATGGTTATTGAACCTAGTGTTTACTAGCCACTGCACTATACACTGTGAGTCCTCAAAGAGCCCACAGGCTAGTGGGGGATGATAGATAAATGAGCAGATAATTATAATCAGTGTGCCAAGAGCAGAGACGGAAGAAAACAGGGTGCTGTGGGGACCTATGGGGGTAGGGGTGTACCATAGTCTAGGGAACACATGGGTCACAGACCAGGGCTTCGGAGACAACATCCTGGAGGAAGTTTCAGGTCCTGCATCCTGCAGGACCATCAGAAGGTAGTGAGACTAAGGGAGGAAGTGTGGGGATAAGAGTCTTCCGGACAGAGGGACCAGCATGAGAAAAGGTCCAGAGGCCAGAGAAAGGCTGCATGGTGAAGAGCTCTGTAGTCCAGCAGCAAGAAAGGAGGATGGGGTGTTGGAGAGAAAAGTTTTAGAGATGAGGTAAAGTAGGAGAGATAAGTAGGGCTAGCCCACGAAGGACCTCATAATCTTTGTTCAAAGATTGACTATTATTCTGAGGGCAATCCACGGTTGTTTCAAAGACTCACTTGCTTCTTTGTCCCCAATGTCATAACCAGTGAGTGTGAAGGACACCTCCATGGATACTGCCATCACCAGATCTGCTGTGGGCATGGCAACTGTTTGGTGGCTTCCAAGAACCTTCCTGGCCATCACCTCACACCATTCTCCCAAGAGCCCCAGGAACATTCTCTGTTTTAGCCCCATTTCATATATTTTCCTACAGAAACGCAACCAAGTTTGATAGACTTGATCAAGTTACATAGGTAGTAAATGGTAAAGACAGGGCACAAATGCAGGATAATGGTAAACAACAATATAATAGGTTAATGAAGAAAGGTAATACAAAGGGCAGAGCTCCATAAAGCTGATGAATCTTCAGTCTGAGGACAGCTCACCCCCATGGTGCCTTCAAAGAGCCTGGAGAAGTTCTAGGAATGTGTTCAAGTGGTCATGGACTTTTGTAAAATTTGCATGATTAAGACACTTAAATGGAATCAGTTAAGACCTTCTCTTCTACTCTGCCTTTCTTTCCATCCCATCTCCCAGGGCTGGGTGATGCTACAAGAGCAGCTTTGAGATTGGGTCAAGGGACAGGAGAGTGGGCATAATAGTTGTTTTGAGATTAGTGCTTTCACCGTGTACAGTGAGGTTGGTACAGAAATGGCTCCCACAGATACACCCACCACCTACATTCCAATTCATTGACGAAACGAAGATGCAGGGTCAGAGGTCACATCACACCTGGCACCAGAGGTGTGTAGATTGTGGGAGAGAAAGAAGACTTGAAATATACGGACCGAGAAACCAGTCTGAAAAATTCTTCCAAACATCAAATTGGGAGTGGAGGGTTTGACTTTTGTCAATGACTAACCAAAATGGAACTTTTCCCAGGTCAGGAATATAGTTAAGGATGGGATACACACAATTATAAACATATCCACACCCACTCTACTTACATAGGTAGAATGTGTGAGTGTGTAGTGAGAATTACATACTAATGAATTTATCAGAATTCCTGATTCCTGTGTTTGCAGGAACAAACTGTAGCTGTAGCACAGTGTTGAGTAAATCTCTGTATGTTCATATGTTTTAGGCATCCCACCTATTAATTGTAACAAACAAATTTTAATTAACCATGCTCAAAGAAAGATGAAATTATCTTTCTATTCTCTTTAGTAGAAGATGCTACAAGAATACGTATGCATACAAAATAGTATATAGCTAAAAAGGTAGGAAAAATATAAAAATGTATCAGGCAGTTAATTCATGAAACTGAGTTTATTTCTGCATTTTTGCAATGTCTGTTGTACTGACCAGCTTTTAAGGTTTTATAGTTTATTATTTCTTTTTTCATTCTATATAAATATTTATCTTCCTGTCAAATTTGAATTATAATTTTGTGTTTCTTCTTTGAAAAAGTCCTTCCCTTCATTCTACCTCTCCTAAATTGCATAAACTTACTCTTAGACAACCCAATCTGCTCCGGCCACCTGTATTGTGTAGTTCACTTCAGTTCAGTCGCTCAGTCGTGTCCGACTCTTTGCGACCCCATGAATTACAGCACGCCAGGCCTCCCTGTCCATCACCAACTCCCAGAGTTCACTCAAACTCATGTCCATCGAGTCAGTGATGCCAGCCAGCCACCTCATCCTCTGTCATCCCCTTCTCCTCCTGCCCCCAATCCCTTCCAGCATCAGCGTCTTTTCCAATGAGTCAACTCTTTGCATGAGGTGGCCAAAGTACTGGAGTTTCAGCTTTAGCATCAGTCCTTCCAAAGAACACCCAGGACTGATCTCCTTTAGAATGGACTGGTTGGATCTCCTTGCAGTCCAAGGAACTCTCAAGAGTCTTCTCCAACAGCACAGTTCAAAAGCGTCAGTTCTTTGGCACTCAACTTTCTTCATAGTCCAACTCTCACATACATACGTGACCACTAGGAAAACCATAGCCTTGACTAGATGGACCTTTGTGGGCAAAGTAATGTCTCTGCTTTTGAATATGCTATCTAGGTTGGTCATAACTTTCCTTCCCAGGAGTAAGTGTCTTTTAATTTCATGGCTGCAGTCACCATCTGCAGTGTATTGTGTGAACACTGGACAGTTATGGACCTGGAAAGTTGAAGCTTTTGCTGAGGAGGTGTTATCTGAGCTGGGCTTTGATGAAGGATGAGATTTTCTGTTAAGTGTTCTAAACAGTTATGTACCAATGAGTTTTAGCCATGAGCACATTATGTAGAATCAGAAGAGGATCCTACAGCAGGAAGAGGATTCTAAACAGCCATCAGTGTCCACTATAGCCATAGGGAGATAGGGAGTCTTTTGTCCGTGAGCCATGCGAATGTCAAGGCTTTCCTCATACATAGAATTGAAGCCAACGCCTGTAATCTTTGTCAGTAGGAGGTTCAGTTCTGCCTTAAGTGGGAAAGGCAGTCTAAGGCTCAATAACCCAAGGTTGTATAGTTCTGAACCTTGTAAAAGACACTATTTCCCTCTATGATGACCAAATCTTTTCTGCTCTAACCCTCCTCTATCAAGCTTTCAGTCCTATGGTCGGCCACAAGGTTTGCTCTGCATCACACATTACGGGGTGTTCTGTGTTCTGAGGGGCCTACAAATATTGATGCCAAATAGAGCCACACCACCTTTTCCATCCAATGTCACCTCCAGGGTTGATCTGCATCCTATAGAAGCCTATCAGGATTTTGGCACTGGAAGTCAGGAAAGAAAATGCTCTGATGACTGCAATGTTAGTAAGGAACCCACCTAAATATGATTTGTCCCTCACAAAGGCCACTCTGTCCTTGATCGGCCGCGTGGGAATCCTGTTTCAGCTCTGGGTCTGGCCACCCTGGCTTGGCTTCTGTCTTCCCGTGTGGAGCAGGCCAGGCCCGCCTGATAGCATCACTCTGGCACAGTGGTGCTTTGTGTACATTCAGGGCTCCGGTTACCTGGGGCAGGCGTGACGCAGGCTCGGTGCTGGAGGCCAGGAGGGAGGCAATGACTCAGTAAAAACAAGCATGAAAGGGGAGTGTTTTGGAAACCCGAAAGGAAGCTTTCTTCTCCCTGGTATCCTCAAGGTGCTTCCCAAGGAGGCTGCTTGTTTACTGCCATCAAATTCAACCAAGGAAAGGAATTTGGGCAAGATGTTTCGACCATCAGCTGCCGTGGTGTGTGTGCTCCTGCCCACAGCGGGATGTGTGCCAGCTTGCTGATTCAGACACTTCTCCTTAGTCCCTGGAGCCTTCTTGGTGTGACAAATCACAGACGAACTGCCTTCCAAACTAGGGTTGGGTTGCCTGCGACTTCTTCATCTGAAGCCAGCAGCCGTCTGTTTCCCTTCGAGCACAAGTCAGACGGTTCTTCAAGTTGTTACTTCAGAGAAATGCAGCCTAAGAACACTTTTCATAAATCTTTTTGCTCAGCCCAGGGCTTATTCCAATGAGACTGAATTGGTTCAACAGCTTGTTTGGGGAGAGCCAAAGTCCTTTCTGGCAATGAGGTCCATTCTGTTAACCTTGAGTGAGAAGCTGCAGAGACATAAAACTGCGAGAACATCAAGTGCAGGCTGTGGGGACTCAGAAAACCAACTTATGGTTACCAGAGGGGAAGGGCAGGGACAGACTGGAAGTCTGGGGTTCACATATCCTCACTACTGTATTTAGAATGGGGCTTCCCTGATAGCTCAGCTGGTAAAGAATCTGCCTGCAATGCAGGAGACCTGGGTTTGATCCTTGGGTTGGGAAGATCCCCTGGAGAAGGGAAAGGCTACCCACTCCAGTATTCTGGAGTAGAGAATTCCATGGACTGTATAGTCCATGGGGTTGCAAAGAGTCGGACATGACTGCGCCACTTTCATTCACTCACTCATATTTAGAATAGATATCCAAAAGGTTTCCCAGGTGGCACTAGTGGTAAAGAACATGCCTGCCATGGCAGGAGACCTAAGAGATTCAGCTTGGATCCACGGATCGGGAAGATCCCCTGGAGGAAGGTACAGCAACTCCCTCCAGTATTCTTGCCTGGAGAATCCCATGGACAGAGGATCCTGTTGGTCTATGGTCCATAGGGTCGCAAAGAGTTGGACATCACTGAACCGACTTAGCACGGTACAACCACAAACCTACTCTTTACATCTATGTCTCCTTTTCTGCCCTACACATAGGCTCAGTGGTACCATCTTTCTAGACTCCCTTTATATGCATTAATATATGATATTTGTCTTTTCCTTTCTGACATCTCACTCTGTATAATGGGCTCTAGGTTCATCCACCTCATTAGAACTGACTCAGATGTTTTTCTTTTTATAGCTGAGTAATATTCCACTGTGTATATGTACCACAATGTCCTTATCCATTCATCTGCCAATGGACTCAGTGGGAGAGAGGGTGGGATGATATGAGATAGTATTGAAACATACACATTTCCATATGTAAAATAGATAACCAGTGTGAGTTTGACGTATGATGCAGGACACCCAAACCTGGAGGGCTGGGTGGGGAGGGAGCTGGAAGGGGTTTCATGATGGAGGGGACACACGTATGATTCCTGTTAATGTATGACAAAAACCATCACAATATTGCAAAGGAATTATCCTTCAATTAAAATAAATTTTTAAATTAAAAATAAATAAGAAAATTTAAAAATAGAATAGATAACCAAAAAGGACCTACTGTATAGCATAAGGAACTCCACTCAATATTCTGTAATAACATAAATGGAAAAAGAATTTGAAAAAGAGGAGATATATGTAAAAATAAAAATAACAGCTTTATAGAACACATGTGAAGTCAGAATAAAGAGCACCGATATATTCAGGCAATATGCTTTGTACAGTAACAAAAGTTATGCTCTCTTGGAATGCAAGAACTAAATAAGTAAAAATTTTAAAGTAGAAAATAAAAGACTGTCATTACCCCATTAAAAAAAAAAATAGTGTAAGCTGCAGTGTCAGCTATCATTTCCCTGGGAGTCCAGGCCCTGCCCCTTCTTGGCACCACTCCCCCTGGTGCCCACGTCCTCCTGTTCCCCAGAGTATTCTGTGATCCTTCTGCCACCTTTTGGGCCTCACCTGGGTCTGCTGGTCACAGTCCCCTCCACCAACAGTTTCTAATGCATTTCCCTTCCCTATGAGATGTGTAAATGTCCCACATCCCAGAGTTTTGAGGTCCAGAAGAGAAGAAGAAGCAAATATAGTAAATGTAATGCTAAATATAAAAATATAATGCAAGGTGTTATTTGAGTTTCCTGGAATTGCTGAAACAAATTACCACAAACTTCGTGAAAAAGTGAAAGTCGCTCAGTCATGTCCGATACTTTGTGACCCCATGAGCTATACAGACCATGGAATTCTCCAGGCCAGAATGCTGGCGTGGGTAGCCATTCTCTTCTCCAGGAGATCTTCCCAACTCAGGGATCGAACCCAGGTCTCCTGCATTGCAGGCAGATTCTTTTCCAGCTGAGCCATCGGGGAAGCCCCTACAAACTTGGAAGCTTACAACAAAACACTATTCTCTCACAATTCTCTCACAGTTTTCTCATAGTTCTGGAGGGCGAAAGTGCAAAGTCAAGGTGCTGACCAGGGCTCACACTTGGAAAGCTGCAGGGGAGAGTTCTTCTTGGCTTCTTCCAGCATCCTGTGGCATTCCTCCGTGTGTGGCCATGTCACGCCCTCTCTGCCTCTGTTTTCACCTGGCCTTCTCTTCTGCATGTGTGTTTTCTCCCCTTATCTCTCTCACAGGGACACTCGTTCTGTTCACAAGTTCTGGGGTTAGAACATGAATATACATCTTGGGGGGCCAGGATTCAACTGGTGCAAAAAGTTGAATTGCAAACTTTGTAATTACAAAGAAATTAGAAACCATTACACTCTAATGTTACACTTTATCAACACTGTGCCATATTTGTATTTTTTAAAAGAAACTTCACTGTTTTAATTCAAAAGAATCCCAAATACATGGTAGACACTTCAGGCATCCTCATAGGCAGGCCTGTTCAGAATTTTGGGGGTAGACATTTTTGCTTGGTTGATCATTTCCTTCTGATCACACCAGTGCTCTGCCTTAAAAAGGCTCTAGGGGAGATGGACTTCAGGATTGCCTGAGAGTAAGAGAATGTGGCTCCTGAACCAAGTTGGGAGTAGCCAGTGGGAACCTTGCCTCCCTGAGTTGCTTTGGAAGAAGCATCATCATCTTCCAAGGAGCTGGAAGAGGCCATTGGGACTATTCCAGAGCTCTGCACAAGAGAGCCACTGGAACGAAGAGGGCCTGTTTGCAGCTGTGCTCTTGGAAAATCACTGCCCACACAAACAGATGGCTATATTCCAGCTGGTCCTGGAAGGAGTGAGGAAGAAAAGGAGAGATCCTTTTTTTCCTAGCTCTCAATACTTGGTCTTTCCAAGACGGAGCTGGCCTAGCCTTCACACATCTACAATTTCTAAAGGAACCAGACTTTGGGAGGCTCTCTTGCCCCTTAAGTGGAAATGTGTACACAATGCAGTTCAAGGATGCAGAGAATGTACTGTTCTTCCTGCTTCCTGGGTTGCCTTTCCCCCAGGCATCCGTGTGGCTCTAGAGTGACCATCCTTCCAAGAACAGCATCCTCTCACCACTCTGTCTCTTTCCTGTTCTCTTTTCCTTTTAGCACTCACTATCACCTTGAGGATAAGACTTTGTCTGGAGCTATAGACATTTGGGAAATACTTTTGACTCTATAAACAAACTATGTCCTGACACAATAATGAGTATGTACTGTGTGATTCTATTCTGTAAAGTTCTAGGAAATGAAAACAATGTATGCTGATGGGAGAAGAGATCACAAAGTAGTGTGAAGAGGAAACTTTGAGGGTGTTGGATGTGTTCATTGTCTTAATGGCGGTGCTTGTTTCATGGCTATATGCACTTGTCAAAATTAGCAAATTGTTTTCTTTAAATATCTACAATTTATTGCATGCCAATCATATCTCAGTGAGACTGTTTAAAAAAGAATGAGAATTAGATATAGAAAAAATAAACTGTGGAACTGGAAGGGATTCATAAAGCCATTTATTTGACATGGCCACCTGCCATCAGGTAGGCAAAGTTTCATCATTACCTTTATTTTCTTGTAGAGGCTTGAGATTACAGTAGCTTAGGATATGAGGAAATAAAGCTTGATTCTTGTGATTTCCAGTTCAAGGATCTTTCTACTAAGCAGTGAATCATTGCATCACTTTCTCTTTGGTTTAATTTAACCTAACTTTCCATCTTTATTATCAAGTGGTTTTCCACTGGGGGTGATATAAAGAAGACTGGAGGGGTAGTGGGAGAGGTGTGTAGACATGTTCTTCCGACAGGAACAGATGCTCAGCTAAACTCAGAGTTGCTGAGTTCAGAGTGCTGAGAGCAGTTCTCAAGTACTTTGAAATGAAACGTGTTGTTTTGTTTTTCAGTCACTAAGTTATGTCCAAGTCTTTGCGACCCCATGGACTGCAGCACGCCAGGATCCCCTGTCCTTCACTATCTCCTGGAGTTCATTCAAGTTCTTGTCTATTGAGTCAGTGATGCTATTTAATCCTTTTGTCCGCTGCCACCCCTTCTCCTTCTGCCTTCAATCTTCTCCAGCATCAGGGTCTTTTCCAATGAGTAAGCTCTTAGCATCAGTTGGCCAAAGTGTTGGGGCTTCAGCTTCAGCATCAGTCCTTCCAAGAAATATTCAGGGTTGATTTCCTTTAGGATTGACTGTTTTGATCTCCTTGCAGTCCAAGGGACCAGCGAGAGTCTTCTCTGTAATGTGTTGTTACTATGATAATAATATCAGCTGCTGGTGTGTGTGTAGGGGTGGAGTAGGGTAAATGAATGCATGTTGAAAGGAGGTTGTATAGTGAACAGAGTAGTCAAATGTTTTCACAGTAAGCTAGTAATTTTATTGACTCTTCTCTGCCTGTCTTATCTTTGTAAGAATCAAATTTTTCTCCCAGCAGCCTTATTCCCCAAGCTCTTTGGAAATTAAGATTTCATTTCTACTCCCACTCCCCTGTGGCCAGTCCTCATGCCCACTGATCCTTACCAGGAGGGATAACCTGGGGCGGAGGCAGCTAGCGTGTGTTTCCCTCTTCCTCCGCCAGAGCTGCCCATGATCAAATGCATGTTTATTTCTCTCCTAATTCAAGAATCACTCTTTATATGAAACGGCTCCTTAGTTGGGCTTCAGAAACTAAAGATTAAAAAAAAAAAACAAAAAAACCCAGAGAGGCCTGTGTCAATGATGAAAGGCTTGGATAAGTGCCCTAGGGAAAAAACAAAAAACAAAGAATTGATGCTCTTTGCCCTGTAAAGAGGGGATCCTAGCGGAGGCGATCAACAGGGCTGGGCAGATGCATGACAGGGTACTGGACATGGCCTTGACTTAGTGTGTGGGGTGGAAATGGGGTGGACGGGCAGCCAGGTCTAGATGCAGCCACCATACGCTAGCAACTTCCATGGACATTCTTGGATCTTGATTTCCTTGTTTTTAAAGTCTCTAAACACTTGCAGCTCTGTCTTCCTGTGATTCTAGACATCCCCTTCATCAATCTTAAAAATGAAAGCAGAGAAGTAATACTCTGATTTTTGTTCTTTCTTCTGTGCTCAGTAAAGAAGTAGTGACATTTACAGCGCAGATTTGGGTTAAAGTGTGGTGTATTGCCGAGAGTGTGGACTCACTTATCAGACAAACTCAGTTGAAAATCTTGGATTGACCTCTTACTGGGGACAAGTGCTTAACTCTTTTTAGACTTGTCTTCCACACCCTTTCCACAAGGGCTTCCCTTGTGGCTCAGATGGTAAAGAATCTGTCTGCAATGGGGATCCTGGGTTAAGAAGATTCCCTGGAGAAGGGAAAGGCTACCCACACCAGTATTCTGGCATGAAGAATTCCATGGACTGTAGAGTCCATGGGGTCACAAAGAGCTGGACATGACTGAGATTTTCACTTCTACATCTAGGAAATTGGAATAGTGATGTTTCCTTATTAGCTTGTTGAGAGGATTAAATGAGATAAGTGATAATAGCTAGTATTTATTGTACTAATTTAGGTACTTGGTTAAATGTTTTTCATGGATTTTTCATTTAACCTTGTGAATTAAAATTTTTGGATGAGGGATAGAGATCAGCATAATGCCTAGGTTTATCTGGCTTCAAACCCCCAGTTTACAACCATGATGTGACAGCATCCTCACTAACTTCCATCTCATTGGAAATTTGCCATAAACACACATTAGATTTCTTTTTAATCTCTGTAGGCTTCTGAGTGACATTTTGTTTTTAGAACTCTTTGCATAAAAGGAAAATAAAGAATTTTCTTTGACTGCAAAAATATGCAGGCATAATATTTATGCTTTTAAAAAAACACAAATTTAAAAGGCCAAAAGAAGAAAATGGTATTATTTAGGAACTGTCTAGTGAAGAAAACCATTGTAAACATTTTGTTGTATGCTATTCCATACTATTAGTGTATTACATTATTATATACATGAAGATACACATCTAAATGAAGATGCACGATTTTTCCTGAAATAGCATCACTTTGCTTTCCTGGTTTTGCAACTGGCTTCCCCTTTCCCAACAATGATATATTATGAATAATCTTAAATGTCAATTTTTCATTCAACAAATTTTATTGAATATTATGTGTTGTAATAAATCATAAATCTAAACAAATTAAAATAATACTTCTTGTGGAATGTGCACTGTGTTGTGCCAGACAACTAACAGCTTAATGAAAAGCAAATCATATAGTATCTAAAAAGATGATATGTGTGATCAAAAGAAAAAACACAGCAGCATTTGGGTTACATATTTAACCAAAGACCTTATTGAGAAGGTGGCATTTGAGCACAGACTTGAAGGAGGTGAGAGATTTAGACAGTGGTTGTCTGAGCATGCTGGTCAGAGAAACCAGCCAGTGGCAGCAGTAAGAGAAGGGAGAATGTGATTGATTACTATGCATGTTTGAAGCATAACCAGTAAGGTTTTCTGACATATTGAATGGGGAGGCATGAGAGAAAAAGAGGAGTCATGGAAGACTCCAGGGTTTTGGTGTGAGGAAATGGAAGTTTGGAGAAACATCAGCTGAAAGAAGGGGAGGCTGAAGATGGAATAGGTTTAGGGGAAAGATCAGTAGTCAGTTTCAGACACAGTGAATCTGTGATGTCTACTGGGTGTCCAGATGAAGATGTTGGATATACACTCTGTAATCCAGGAGTGAAAGTGAGACTGGGGGAGAGATAGACATTTGGAAGTTATCATCATATACATGGTACTCAAAGTGATGCACCTGCCTGGAATCACCAGAGGAGAGCAAGTAAGAAGAGAAGAGGATGAAGGGTTGAATCCTCGGGGGATTCCAATGTTGAGAGGTGGAGGAGAGAAGGAAGAACAGGTAAAAGAGCCCAAGAAAGAGGAAGCAATGAAGTAGAAGGAAAACCAGGAGACTGTTGTGTTCTGGAAGGTCAGAAAGTTTTTTAAGTGTTTAAAGGAAAAAGGAGGAAATCAACTGTGTTGTATGATGTTGTTGAATCAAGTAACGTGAGGACTGAGAACTGACCATGTGCCTACAACTGCAATGAGTGCCGAGGGTGAAGGAACCTCCAAGAGTGTCTCTGGTTCTTATTTTATTTAACAGATTGTAGCCCATTACTCTTGCCTGGAAAATCCCATGGATGGAGGAGCCTGGTAGGCTGCAGTCCATGGGGTTGCTAAGAGTTGGACACGACTGAGCGATTTCACTTTCACTTTTCACTTTCATGCATTGGAGGAGGAAATGGCAACCCACTCTGGTGTTCTTGCCTGGAGAATCCCAGGGACGGGGGAGCCTGGTGGCCTGCCATCTATGGGGTCGCACAGAGTCAGACACGACTGAAGCGACTTAGCAGCAGCAGCAGCAACCCATTACTATTATTTTATTTATTTATTTATGGCTGTGCTGGTGTTCATTGCAGTAAGCAGGCTTCTCATGGGGATGGCTTCTCTTGTTAAGGAGCATGTCCTCTAGAGTGAGGGCTTCGGTAGTTGTGGCACGTGGGTTTAGCTGCCTCAAGGCAAGTGGAATCTTCCCAGACCAGGAAGTGAACCTGTGTCCCCTGCTGTGGAAGGTGAATTCTTAACCACTGGACCACCAGGGGAATCCCCACTACTATTATTATTAATTTTAATGTTCAGTGTCCTAGATTCGGTCATTGGGAGCCCCTTCCACCTGTCCCTGTGTCCTTTTCACAAATCCATACTATTCTTGGTACTCATTTATTTTCTAACTGACATTTCAAATTGTCCACTATCATTAGCGCTCTTATGGAATACCCTTGTATCTTAGGCCACTTGTTAAACTTGCTCTTATTTCAGAACATATACTGACTATTTTCTTTTCATTTTCTCCCATACATGCTTTCTGTTAGTATTCTCTATTTCATTCCCTTATAGTGAGCATCTGTGTTTTTTTTTTTCCAAAACGAAAGTTGCTTTATTGTTTCTGATTATCATGCTTACTGAAAATATGTCAAATGAAATAAGAAAATAAAATTTGAAAAGTCATGTGAAAGCTCACCAGACTGAAATAATTTACTAATAACTTCTAGTGGAACACATTTATTTCTCTTTGTATAGCATATAACTATGTCTGGTGTGGTGCATACATCCATAACTTTGCTTAAATGAGATTATAACCACACCAAACAGATGTTCTGTAATCTACTGGTCCTCTACTCGACAGCATAGAGCATGTATTTTAACACATGTTACAACAGAAAAGAACTAGCTTTGCAAGTAGAAAGATAATGATAGTGGTTTCCTCACACGGGTGCTACATGTTCTCATTTTATTTATCCAATAAATAATTATTGAGCTCATAGTTTGTGGCAGCCTCTCTGATACCCTCTTCCTGGTTTTGTTAGATGTGAGGGAGTGTTTGGATAATCATTACTGTTATTCCTTAACGTTTCAGTTTTGCTGTCCTTCTAGACCTGTAGCATGATCACATGACCCTCTAGAGTCTGGACGTGGTCATTGGAAGTGATCGGATGTCATTTCCAGGCCAAAGCCTTGTGACCAGTGCAAGACTTGACACCTCTTCTCCCTGGCTGAGGAAGTGTGAGTGAGTAAGGTCACACAATGACTCAGTTTTTGGGGGTTGTTGCAAAAGCAGTTCATTAGCACCAACTGAGTACTTCGTACATGTCAGAGGTTATGCTGGATCCTGGAAACACAAAAACTGACAAAGTTCCTGCTCTCAAGAAGTTCAGAGCAAAATAGTTTAATTTTGATGATGTCCAATGTATCAAATTGTTGTTTTATGACTCATGCTTTTGGTATTGTATCCAGGAATTCTTTGCTTAACCTAAGCTAGCAATGACTTCCTTCTGTTTTCTTTTAAAAGTTGTATAGTTTTAGTTTTTATATTTATGTTTATGATCCATTTTGAGCTAATTTTTGTATATGGTGTAATGGCTGAAATTCATCTTACTGCATGTGGATAGCCAATTGTTCAGTGCCGTTTGTTGAAAATCTTACATATCTTGTCAAAAATCAGTCACCCATATATGTGGTTCATAAATATAACATTTCATTTTGGCAGTTTTATAAAAAAATCTTGAAATATGCTCTGTTAATCCTCCAACTTTTTCATCACTTTCAAATTTATTTTGGCTATTTAGAGCCTTTGCATTTTCAAATAAAATTTAAGATAAATTTGGCAATTTCTGGGGGAAAAAAGTAGAAGCTCAGAGATTTTTACTGTAGGAGACATTTGTGTAAATAAATATCTTAGATCATGTGTCAGGATGGAAGCCTTTTCAAATATGCAGAGCAAGCCCCAAGGTAGAAGTATATAGAAGGCACAGAGGTGACTTCAACTGAGGGGACTAGGTCTGTTGTGAAAGCTAATATCAATAACAAGTGCCTGATAGGATGTGTGGTGAGGAAGGAATCCTGGGTGGTTTCTGAAAAAAAAAAAAAAAAACATACATGGTTAAGAGTGACTGGAGAGTATATTTGAAGAGAGTTACTAAAATCAAATACAACATCTTCAGAGATTTGTGAGGAAGGGAAGCAATTGGTTTTATGGTGCATTTTGGTGGAAGTAAAGAGGCGAGGGCTGGATACAGGTAGGACTAAAAATAGATGCTGTCTGACCTATCCATTGACCTATGCAATCACAGAAAACTAATCAAACTGATCACATGGACCACAGTCATGTCTAACTCAATGAAACTATGAGCCATGCTGTGTGGGGCCACCCAAGATGGATGGGTCATGATGGAGAGTTCTGACCAAATGTGGTCCACTGGAGAAGGGAATGGCAAACCACTTCAGTATTTTTGCCTTGAGAACCCCATGAACAGTATGAAAAGGCAAAAAGATATGACAATGAAATTGAACTCCCCAGGTCGGTAGCTGCCCAATATGCTATTGGAGAAGAATGGAGAAATAGCTTCAGAAAGAACAAAGAGATGGAGCCAAAGTGAAAACAATGCCCACATGTAAATATGACTGGTGATGGAAGTCAAGTCTGATGCTGTAAAGAACAATATTGCACAGGAACCTGGAATGTTAGGTCCATGAATCAAGGTAAATTGGAAGTGGTCAAACAGGAGATGGCAAGAATGAACATTGACATTTTAAGAATCAGTGAACTAAAATGGAGTGGAATCAGTGAATTTAACTCAGATGACAATTATATCTAATACTGTGGGTAAGAATCCCTTTGAAGAAATGGAGTAGCCCTCAGAGTCAAAAAAAGAGCCTGAAATGCAGTACTGGGTGCAATCTCAAAAATGACAGAATGATCTGTCTTTGTTTCCAAGGCAAACCATTCAATATCACAGTAATTCAATCCTATGCCCCAACCACTAATCCCAAAGAAGTTAAAGCTGAACGGTTCTATCAGGACCTACAAGACCTTCAAGAACTACCACCAAAAAAAGATGTCCTTTTCATCATAGGGGACTGGAAAGCAAAAGTAGGAAGTCAAGAGATACCTGGAGTAACAGGCAAATTTGGTCTTGGAGTACAGAATGAAGCAGGGCAAAAGCTAACAGAGTTTTGTCAAGAGAACGCACTGGTCATAGCAAACACCCTCTTCCAACATCACAAGAGATAACTCTACACATGGACATCCCCAAGTGGTCAATAGTGAAATCAGACTGACTATATTCTTTGCAGCCGAAGATGGAGAAGCTCTATACAGTCAGTAAAAACAAGACTGGGAGCTGACTGTGGCTCAAGTCATGAACTCCTTATGGCAAAATTCAGGTATGACCTAAATCAAATCCCTTATGATTATACACTGGAAGTGACAAATAGACTCAAGGGATTAGATCTAATAGGCAGAGAGCCTGAAGAACTATGGACAGAGGTTCATGACATTGTCCAGGAGGCAGTGATCCAGACCATACCCAAGAAAAAGAAACGCAAAAAGTCAAAATGGTTGTCTGAAGAGGCCTTATAAGTAGCTGAGAAAAGAAGAGAAGCTAAAGGCAAAGGAGAAAAAGAAAGATTTACCCATCTGAATGCAGAGTTCCAAAGAATAAAAAGGAGGGATAAGAAAGCCTTCCTCAGTGATATATTCAAAGAAATAGAGGAAAGCAATAGAATGGGAAAAACTAGAGATCTCTTCAAGAAAATTAGAGATACCAAGGGAACATTTCATGCAAAGATGGGCACAATGAGGTACAGAAATGGTATGGACCTAACAGAAGCAGAAGATATTAAGAAGAGGTGGCAAGAATACACAGAAGAAGTATACAAAAAAGGTCTTAGTGACCCAGATAACCATGATGATGTGATCACTCACCCAGAGCCAGACATCCGGAATGCAAAGTCAAGTGGACCTTAGGAAGCATCACTACAAACATAGGTAGGGGAAGTGATGGAATTCCAGTTGAGCTATTCAAATCCTTAAAGATGATGCTGTGAAAGTGCTGCACTCAATATGCCAGCAAATTTGGAAAACTCAGCAGTGGCCACAAGACTGGAAAATGTCAGTTTTCACTCTAATCCCAAAGAAAGGCAATGCCAAGGAATGTTCAGACTACTATACAGTTATACTCATCTCACATTCTAACAAACTAATGCTCAAAATTCTCCAAGCTAGGCTTCAACAGTATGTGAATTGAGAATTTCCAGATGTTCAAGCTGGATTTAGAAAAGGCAGAGGAACCAGAGGTCAAATTGCAAACATCTGTTACATCACAGAAAAAAACAAGAGAATTCCAGAAAAACATCTACTTCTGCTTCATTGACAACACTGAAGCCTTTGACTGTGTGGATCACAACAAACGGTGGGAAATTCTTCAAGAGATGGGAATACCAGACCACTTTACCTGCCTCATGAGAAATCTGTATACAGGTCAAGAAGCAACAGTTAGAACCAGACATGGAACAATGGACTGGTTCCAAATCGGGAAAGGAGTACATCTTGGTTGTATATTATCACCCTGCTTATTTAACTTATATGCAGAGTACATCATGAGAAATGCCAGGCTGGATGAAGCACAAGCTGGAATCAAGATTGATGGGAGAAATATCAATAATCTCAGATATGCAGATGACACCACCCTTATGGCAGAAAGCAAAGAACTAAAGACCCTCTTGATGAAAGTGAAAGAGGAGAGTGAAAAAGTTGGCTTAAAACTCAACATTCAGAAAACTAAGATCATGGCATCTGGTCCCATCACTTCTTGGGAAATAAATGGGGGAACAGTGGAGTCAGTGACAGATTTTATTTTGGGGGCTCCAAAATCACTGCAGATGGCGACTGCAGCCATGAAATTAAAAGATGCTTGCTCCTTTCAAGAAAAGCTATAACCAAACTAGACAGCTTATTAAAAAGCAGAGACAGTACTTAGGACAAAGGACCATCTAGTCAAAGCTATTGTTTTTCCAGTGGTCATGTGTGGATATGAGAGTTGGACCATAAAGAAAGCTGAACACTGAAGAATTGATGCTTTTGAACTGTGGTGTTGGAGAAGACTCTTGAGAGTCCCTTGGATTACAAGGAAATCAAATCAGTCAATCTTAAAGGAAATCAGTCGTGAATCTTCATTGAAAAGCCTGATGCTGAAGCTGAAGCTTTGGCCACCTGATGTGAAGGACTGACTCATTGGAAAAGACCCTAATCCTGGGAAAGATTGAAGGTGGGAGGAGAAGGGGATGCCAGAGGATGAGATGGTTGGATGGCATCACTGACTCAATGGGCATGAGTTTGAGCAAGCTCCGGGTGTTGGTGATGGACAGTGAAACCTGGTGTGCTGCAACCATGGGGTCGCAAGTGTCAGAGACAACTGAGCAACTGAACTGAACTGACCTATGGATAAAAACCTGGACTTGAGGATTCAACACTGGTGACACTAATCTGAGTGCAGTTTGTATGGCTCTTTGGCCTCAGGTCTAATTTTTCATTTGGAGAAGGCAATGGCAACCCACTCCAGTACTCTTGCCTGGAAACTCCCATGGATGGAGGAGCCTGGTAGGCTGCAGTCCATAGGGTTGCGAAGAGTCAGACACGACTGAGTGACTTCACTTTCACTTTTCACTTTCATGCATTGGAGAAGGAAATGGCAACCCATTCCAGCGTTCTTGTCTGGAGAATCCCAAGGATGGAGGAGCCTGGTAGGCTGCCATCTACAGGGTTGCACAGAGTCGGACATGACTGAAGCAACTTAGCAGCAGCTAATGTTTCATTAGTTGGGGCATAACAGAATCTTCCCTTGAGATAGGCTTGAAGGAAAATTCGATGTCCTACTGAAGTACTGTGCTTGGTACTTAGGAAAAGTGTTGACCTATTTTCCTAATCCTTTTTATCTGTCCTCTGTAAGACTGGAGGCTTCCCTTGTGGCTGAGTGGTAAAGAAACTGCTTGCAATGCAAGAGACTACCTACAATGCAGGAGACACAGGTTTTATCCTTGGGTTGGGAAGATGCCCTGGAGAAGGAAATGACAACCCATTCCAATATTCTTGCCTGGGAAATCACATGGACAGAGAAGCTTCGTGGGCTACAGTCCATGGGGTCACAAAAGTCAGACATTACTTAGTGACTAAACCACCACCATCTAAAAGACTGAGCAGCTGTCACATGCTATCTGGTGAGCCATTGCATTCCAAGGGCAGATAATGGACCTCACCACATGAGTTTCCTTTAGCTTCTCCAAGGTAAACCCATGCACAACTAGCAGAATGGAGAGCTGAGGTCCTAAAGCCACATCTGCTGAGGAAGTATTGCTCAGGGTTAAGCTGAGCAGGAGAGGATCACAGGAATCATGAGGACTGCAAGTATCAGAAGGATGGTAAATGAAAGAACAAACGAAGTTTATGTAAAGCTGTCCAGAGGAGTGTTTAGCAAAGAGTGGAAATTTGACAAGCTCTAGCTTCCTGTTGGCCCTTTGCCCACTGTGTGGAAAATGCAGGAAATAAGACATGGGCTCAACATAAGGATGGATATTTAAACAATTATTGCTGTTTAAATATGGTATAAGCTATCTTAGGAGAATACACTCATCTTCATAGTCAATGATGATTATTGGAACATCTAAGTGTCAGGTGTTGTATTAAGAGTTGAGGATACAATTATGAATAATATGGAAAGCTCTCAGGAAAAGCTCAGAGGCCATAGGAGAGACAGGCATGCATATAAATAGATAAATTCGAATACAGTAGGCTCTTATAGACTAAAGGAAAAGTGCTGAGGGATCACAAGTTATACAGTAACTGATCTGCCTAGGGGAACTGGGAAAAGCTTTACCAAGCAAATGACATTTGAGCAAGGTCTTGAAGGATGAGTAGGAGTCTGCTATTCAGTGGTATGGAGTTCCTTATCACTGGAAGGGTTCAGACAGAGGCTGAATGGCCACCTGTCAAGGCATTGCAGACAGATTGCTGAGTAGGTGGGAAACTGTCCTGGGTGACCTCAAGGTCCTTCCAAATCCAAGATTCTATGAAAGAGCCCCAGGAATAGAACATTATTGTACTAACATATATATTACCATCCATCAACACAGTATTCCCAATACTCTGCCTTATGGGGCTAGAGGAGAGTTGCTGTCAACCCAAGAGGGTTTATGCAGGGATCAAGGGGGAGAATTTATCTTTGCTGTGCCCTAAGGGGATGTATCTCTTTACACTTCTCAACTGAGTGTACTGACATGGGATGGTAAGATGGACTAAACGAGAAAACAAGGAGAGTTGGGGGTGGAGAGGAAAGCTTTGCTCCTCTGCACACTTGGCAGAGTTTGGGGATGTTCCCTTATGTCCAAGTGGGCTCCTGGTTGTACAGAACAGCTGAAGCTGCCTCCTTTGCTGTAGCTCTGCTTGCCTTAGCCAAGGCAGCCACCCGAGGCTCTCTGTCTGCCATCCAGCACAGACTGTGCCCTTCAGTCAAGAAAAGCAATGGAGACAAAGGAGAAATTCCCAAAGAGAAAAGTGCATCCAGAGTCTCTCAGCCTCGCAGCTGAGTTTCTCTGCTGGAGAATACTTGAATTGTTCACATTCTTGACTCTGCTCAGGTGAACACAGGTGCAGTCAGGCGGAGCCATCGTCCTTTTTCTTCACCTGTGGGGCTGAGAGGCCCCACTGACAGGTGGGCAGACAGACCTGCCATTGTCGCTTGCATACGGTGGTATATCGAATGCATCTTAAGAAGGGCTTGGGGCTTGAGACTCTTGGGTCTCCTAAGTAGAGCCTTATGGGGAAACTTAAATGTGTAGACTTTTTCTTTTTTTTTAATTGAAGGATAATGTGTAGGCTCTTTTTCTTGGGATGAAGTGGAGGAAGAGCTCTGAAGCTACTGAGTCAATCTACTTTATGAGTGACTTCTTCTGTTCAGTCAAATGTTGAAATAAATCACTTTACTTCCAGCCTCTCAAGCACAAACCTTGACTTTCACACCATTAAACTCTGGAATTAGTTAACACATCAAGTTTCTTCTGGGATGTCTGTCAAGAAGGATTAACAGCCAGTTGATGGATGTGGGTTCAGACTACAGTGAACTTGTAATATCCACTCAGCTCATGAGAGCTGGCTCTGTGCCCCCTGCTGACTCCTGCAGGCTCCTCTGAGTCAGTAGGAAATACAGCCTGATCAGACAAACTATAAGGTGTGTCTACTGTCTGTGTCTTTCCTGTAAGTCAGTAATAATCCTGATACTAATTTTTCTAAGGAAATAAACATGCATCTGCTTATTTTTTTTTTTTTTGCCAAAAGAAACATGGAAAGAATAAACGCCAAGCTAACGAGATTAGTTATTTGCAGGGAGTGGTGGGAATAGAGTGCAAAGAATTGGGGGAGTCATACTTTAAAAATACATTTCTGTATGATTTTAACTTTGGAGCCAGGTCGATGTTTTGCTATGCAAAAAAAAAAGTTAATCAGGAAGAATGGGGAAGAAACATAAAATGGAAAACAAACAGAAACAAATGGGTCTATTTACATTTCGTATAAAAAACGTAATCACACCAAAGGAGGAAATAAAACTAATCTAAGTAACATTTGACCACAGTATTTTCACTATATAACCTCAATCTGAAGTCAAAAACAGCCATCAATAAACTCTGCCCAGTAGGTTTGGTTTTCAGAGTGGTGTGGGTTAGCATTTTTTTTTTTTCCTTTTTTAAAATTGAAGAGTTGATTTACAATGTTGTGTTAGTTTCGGGTATATAGCAAACAATATATATGTGTGTATGTATATTCTTTTTCAGATTTTCCCTTATAGGTGGTTATAGTATACTGTGTATAGTTCCCTGTATTATACAGTAGGTCCTTTCTGAGTATCTATTATATATAGTAGTGCATATGTTACTCCCAAACTCGTAATTTATCCTTCCTCCCCTTTCCTCTTTGATAAGTTTGTTTTCTATGTCTGTGGGTCTATCTCTGTTTTATTAATAAGTTTATTTGTATCATTATTTTAGATTCCAGATATAGGCGATATCATACGATATTTATCATGCTAAGTGAAGTAAGCCAAACAGGATTAGCAGTTTTGAAACTACTGTGTGAGTGTTCCAAGCCTGGGTAAGTAAGTATTTTGTGAATGGGAGCCAGGTTACTCACTTTCAGGGAAGGAAGTTAAAAATTCGGGAAGGGGAAAGACTAGAATGCATTGGTAGTATTGATTTGATGGCACCCCACTCCAGTACTCTTGCCTGGAAAATCCCATGGACGGGGAGCCTGGTAGGCTGCAGTCCACGGGGTCGCGAAGAGTCGGACACTTACTGAGCGACTTCACTTTCACTTTTCACTTTCATGCATTGGAGAAGGCAATGGCAACCCATTCCAGTGTTCTTGCCTGGAGAGTCCCAGGGACGGCGGAGCCTGGTGGGCTGCCGTCTATGAGGTCGCACAGAGTCGGACACGACTGAAGCGACTTAGCAGCAGCAGCAGCAGCAGCAGCCAGTATAAACTCATATTTTCTGCTGCTGCTGCTGCTAAGTCGCTTCAGTCGTGTCCGACTCTGTGCGACCCCATAGATGGCAGCCCACCAGGCTCCCCGTCCCTGGGACTCTCCAGGCAAGAACAGTGGAGTGGGTTGCCATTGCCTTCTCCAATGCATGAAAGTGAAAAGTGAAAGGGAAGTCGCTCAGTTGTGTCCGACTCTTCGCGACCCCATGGATTGCAGCCCACCAGGCTCCTCAGTCCATGGGATTTTCCAGGCAAGAGTACTGGAGTCGGGTGCCATTGCCTTCTCCGTCTTTATATGCATATTACACTTAATATATACATGGCTGACCCTTGGAAAACACAGGTTTGAACTATACAGATTCACTTATACAGATTTTTTTTTTTTCCAGTAAACACATACTACAGAACTATACAATCTGTGGTTGGTTGAATCTGCTGATTTTGGTAATTGTACTGGGGTGATATAAGAGAATGAAATATATAATAAGGTATTTAGGGGTAAAAGGACCTGATATCTGCAAAGAGAGAGAGACAGAACAAAAAAAACAAAAACAAAAAACAAATGGGGCAACTTATTACTAATTGATACATCTGGGTATAGGACATACAGCTTCTTTTGTACTTTCTCATAGCTTTTCTATAACTTGAAATTATATCAAATAAAAAGTTAAAACATACATACAAGGGAAAATTTTTAACTATTAGGATGATTATTCTTGCCCCATCTTTCACTGGCTTGGGGAGAATTAAATACCGAGGACATTAAAAGAAACTCTATTTGCATACAACTTCAGTGTGTCCAAGATGCTTTCACATGTGTTAACCTTATCTGATTCTGATTCTCACAACAATCTTTCAGAGTGAGCAAGGCAGGTATTTTACAGGAACTCCACGTAGATTTCTTTCTCTTGTTTTAGTTTATTTTTTAATTGAAGGATAATTGCTTTACAGAATTTTGTTATTTTCTGTCAAGCGTGAATCAGCCATAGGTATACATATGTCCCCTCCCTCTTGAATCTCCCTCCCATCTTCCTCCCCATCCCACCCCTCTAGGTTGATACAGAGCCCCTGTTTGAGTTTCCTGAGCCATACAGCAAATTCTCCTTGGCTATCTATTTTACATATGGTAATGTAAGTTTCCATGTTACTCTTTCCATACATCTCACCCTCTCCTCCCCTCTCCCCATGTTCATAAGTCTGTTCTCTATGTCTGTTTCTTCATTGCTGTCCTGTAAATAAATTCTTTGGTACCATCTTTCTAGATTTCATATATATGCATTAGTATATTATATTTATCTTTCTCTTTCTGACTTACTTCACTCTGTATAATGGGCTCCAGGTTCATCCATCTCATTAGAACTGATACAAAGATGTTCCATTGTGTATATGTACACAATGTATCCATTCATTTGTCAATGGACATCTAGGTTGCTTCCATGTTCTGGCTATTGTAAATAGTGCTGCAATAAACATTGGGGTACATGTGTCTTTTCCAATTTTGGTTTCCTCAGGGTATATGCCTAGGAGTGGGATTGCTGGGTCACATGGTGGTTTTATTCCTAGTTTTTAAAGGAATCTCCATACCATCTTCCATAATGGTTGTATCAATTTTCATTCCCACCAACAGTGCAGGAGCATTCCCTTTTCTCCATACCCTCTCCAACATTTGTTTATAGACTTTTTGACGATGGCCATTCTGACTGGTGTGAGGTGATGTCTCATTATGGTTTTGATTTGCATTTCTCTAATAATGAACATTGTTGAGCATCTTGGCATGTGTTAAACATCTGTATGTCTTCTTTGGAGAAATGTCTGTTTAGGTCTTTTTCCCACTTTTTGATTGGGTTGTTTGTTTTTCTGGGCTGCTTGCATATTTTGGAAATTAATCCTTTTTCAGTTGTTTCATTTGTTATTATTTTCTCCCATTCTAAGGGTTGTTTTCTTCACCTTGTTTATAGTTTCCTTTGTTGTGCAAAAGATTTTAAGTTTAATCAGGTCCTACTTCTTCACTTTTGTCTTTATTTCCATTACTGTAGCAGGTGGGTCATAGAGGATCTTGCTTTGACTTATGTCATCAAGTGTTCTGCCTATGTTTTCCTCTAAGGGTTTTATAGTTTCTGTCTTACATTTAGGTCTTTAATCCATTTTGAGTTTATATTGTATATGGTGTTAGGAAGTGGTCTAATTTCATTCTTTTACATGTAGCTATTCAGCTTTCCCAGCACCACTTATTGAAGAGGCTGTCTTTGCCCCATTGTCAAAAATTAGGTACCCATAGGTGCAGAGGTTTATTTCTGGGCTTTCTATCTTGTTCCATTGGTCTATATTTCAGGTTTTGTGCCAGTACCATACTATTTTGTGACTGTAGTTTTGCAGTATAATCTGAAGTCAGGAAGATTGATTCTTCCAGCTCCATTCTTTCTCAAGACTGCTTTGGCTATTCAGGATATTTTGTGTTTCCATATGAATTGTGAAATTTTTTGTTCTAGTTCTGTGAAAAATGCCATTGGTAATTTGAGGGATCGCATTGAATCTGTAGATTGTATTTGGTAGTATAGTCATTTTCACAGTATTGATTCTTCCTACCCAGGAACATGGAATATCTTTCCATCTGTTTCATGTGTTTTTGATTTATTTCATCAGTGTCTTATAATTTTCTTTATATAGTTCTTTTTACTCCTTAGGTAGGTTTATTCCTAGATATTTTATTCTTTTTGTTGCAATGGTGAATGGGATTGATTCCTTAATTTCCCTTTATGAATTTTCATTGCTACTATATGAATGCAAGTGATTTTTGTGTATTGATTTTGCATCCTGTGACTTTGCTAAATTCACTGATAGCTCTAGTAATTTTCTGATAGTATCTTTAGGGTTTTCTATGTATCGTATCATGTCATCTGTAAACAGTGAGAGCTTTACTTCTTCTTTTCCATCTGGATTCCTTTTATTTCTTTTTCTTCTATGATTGCTATAGCTAGGACTTCCAAAACTACATTGAATACTAGTGGTGAGAATGGACACCCTTGTCTTATTCCTGATCTTAGGGGAAATGCTTTTAGGTTTTCACCATTGAGAATACTATTGGCTGTGAGCTTATCATACATGGCCTTTACTATGTTGAGGTATGTTGTATGAACTGCTTGCATATTTTGGAAATTAAATCTTTTTCAATAGTTTCATTTGTTATTATGTTCTCCCATTCTAAGGGTTGTTTTCTTTTTTCTTTTGAACTATTTCATTTTTTATTTTTATTTTTTATTATAAATTTATTTAATTGGAGGCTAATTACTTTACAATATTGTATTGGTTTTGCCATACATCAACATGAATCTGCCACGAGTATACAAGTGTTCCCCATCCTGAACTTCCCTCCCACCTCCTTCCCCGTACCATCTGAGAAAAGGGAACCCTCTTACACTGTTGGTGGGAATGCAAACTAGTACAGCCACTATGGAGAATAGTGTGGAGATTCCTTAAAAAACTGGAAATAGAATTGCCTTATGACCCAGCAATCCCAGTGCTGGGCATACACACTGAGGAAACCAGAATTGAAAGAGACACGTGTACCCCAATGTTCATCGCAGCACTGTTTATAATAGCCAGGACATGGAAGCAACCTAGATGTCCATCAGCAGATGAATGGATAACAAATCTGTGGTATATATACACAATGGAGTATTACTCAGCCATTAAAAAGAATACATTTGAATCAGTTCTAATGAGGTGGATAAAACTGGAGCCTATTATACAGAGTGAGGTAAGCCAGAAAGAAAAACACCAATACAGTATACTAACACATATATATGGAATTTAGAAAGATGGTAACAATAACCCCGGAGAAGACAATGGCACTCCACTCCAGTACTCTTGCCTGGAAAATCCCATGGGTGGAGGAGCCTGGAAGGCTGCAGTCCATGGGGTCGCTTAGGGTCGGACACGACTGAGTGACTTCACTTTCACTTTCATGCATTGCAGAAGGAAATGGCAACCCACTCCAGTGTTCTTGCCTGGAGAATCCCAGGGACGGGGGAGCCTGGTGGGCTGCCGTCTATGGGGTCTCACAGAGTTGGACACGACTGAAGGGACTTAGCAGCAGCAGCAACAATGATAACCCTGTATGCGAGACAGCAAAAGAGACACAGATGTATAGAACAGTCTTTTGGACTCTGGGAGAGGGAGAGGGTGGGATGATTTGGGAGAATGGCATTGAAACATGTATAATATCATATATGAAATGAATCGCCAGTCCAGGTTCGATGCATGATACAGGATGCTTGGGGCTGGTGCACTGGGGTGACCCAAAGGCTAATCAATGAATATAGTAAAGTTGCAGGATGTAAAATCAACACACAGAAATCCCTTGCATTCCTAAACACTAATAATGAGAAAATAAAAAGAGAAATTAAGGAAACAATTCCATTCACCATTGCAATGAAAAGAATAAAATACTTAGTAATATATCTACCTAAAGAAACTAAAGACCTATATATAGAAAACTATAAAACACTGGTGAAAGAGATCAAAGAGGACACTAATGGATGGAGAAATATGCCATGTTCATGGATCGGAAGAATCAATATAGTGAAAATGAGTATACTACCCAAAGCAATCTATAGATTCAATGCAATCCCTATCAAGCTACCAACGGTATTTTTCACAAAGCTAGAACAAATAATTTCACAATTTGTATGGAAATACAAAAAACCTCGAATAGCCAAAGCTTAAGAAAGAAGAATGGAACTGGAGGAATCAACCTGCCCGACTTCAGGCTCTACTACAAAGCCACAGTCATCAAGACAGTATAGTACTGGCACAAAGACAGAAATATAGAGCAATGGAACAAAATAGAAAGCCCAGAGATAAATCCGTGCACCTATGGACACCTTATCTTTGACAAATGAGGCAAGAATATACAATGGAGAAAAGACAATCTCTTTAACAAGTGGTGCTGGGAAAACTGGTCAACCACTTGTAAAAGAATGAAACTAGAACACTTTTTAACTCCATACACAAAAATAAACTCAAAATGGATTAAAGATCTAAACATAAGATCAGAAACTATAAAACTCCTAGAGGAGAACATAGGCAAAACACTCTCTGACAAAATCACAGCAGGATCCTCTATGACCCACCTCCCAGAATATTGGAAATAAAAGCAAAAATAAACAAATGGGACCTAAATAGAATTAAAAGCTTCCGAACAACAAAGGAAACTATAAGCAAGGTGAAAAGACAGCCTTCAGAATGGGAGAAAATAATAGCAAATGAAGCAACTGACGAAGAACTAATCTCAAAAATATGCAAGCAACTCCTGCAGCTCAATTCCAGAAAAATAGATGACCCAATCAAAAAATGGGCCAAAGAACTATGGGTTGTTTTCTTCACCTTGTTTATAGTTTCTTTTGTTGTGCAAAAGCTTTTAAGTTTAACCAGGTCCTACTTCTATGCCCATTTTTTGAAGAGTTTTAATCATAAACAGGTGCTAAATTTTGTCAATGGCTTTTTCTGCATCTATTAAGATTATCATATTCTTTCTATCTTTCAATTTGTAAACATGCTGTATCACATTGATTGATTTGCATATATTGAAGAATCCTTGCATCCCTGGAATAAACCCAACTTGAGCATGGTGTATGAGCTTTTTAATGAGTTGTTGAATTATGCTTGCTCTATCTTTCAATTTGTTAACATGGTATATCACATTGATTGATTTGCATATATTGAAGAATTCTTGTATCCCTGGAATAAACCCAACTTGAGCATGGTGTATGAGCTTTTTAATGGATTGTTGAATTATCTTTGCTAGAATTTTGTTGAGGATTTTTAATCCATGTTCATCTGTGGTATTGGCCTGAAATTTTCTTTTTTTGTATTGTCTTTGTCTGGTTTTGGTATCAGGGTGATGGTGACCTTGTAGAATGCACTTGGAAGTGTTCATTCCTCTGCAATTTTTTGGAAAGAGTTTTAGAAGGATAGGCATTAGCTCTTCTCTAAATGTTTGCTAGAATTCACCAGCAAAGCCATCTGGTCCTGGGCTTTTGTTTTTTGGGAGATTTTTTTTTTAAATCACAGTTTCTATTTCAGTGCTTGTAATTGGGTTGTTCATAATTTCTATTTCTTCCTGGTTCAGTCTTGGAAGATTGAAATTTTCTAAGAATCTTCATTTCTTCCGGGTTATCTATTTTATTGCCATATGGTTGTTCATAATAGGCTCTTATAATCCTTTGTATTTCTCCATTGTCTGTTGTAAACTCTGCTTTTTCATTTCTAATTATGTTGGTTTGATTCTTCTCTCTTTTTTCTTGATGAGTCTCACTAGTTCAATTCAGTTCAGTCACTCAGTCGTGTCTGACTCTTTGCAATCTCATGGACTGCAGCACACCAGGCTTCCCTGTCCATCACCAACTCCCAAAGCTTGCTTAAACTCATGTCCATCAAGTTGGTGATGCCATGCAACCATCTCATGCTCTGTTGTCCCCTTCTCCTCCCGCCTTCAATCTTTCCCAGCATCAGGGTCTTTTCAAATGAGTCAGCTCTTTACATCAGGTGGCCAAAGTATTGGAGTTTCAGCTTCAGCATCAGTCCTTCCAATGAATATTCAGGACTGATTTCCTCTAGGATGGACTTGTTGGATCTCCTTGCTGTCCAAGGGACTCTCAAGAGTCTTCTCCAACACCACAGTTCAAAAGCATCAATTCTTCAGCACTCAGCTTTGTTTATAGTCCAACTCTCACAACCACACACAACTACTGGAAAAACCATAGCTTTGACTAGATGGGCCTTTGTTGGCAAAGTAATGTCCCTGCTTTTTAATATGCTGTCTAGGTTGGTCATAGCTTTTCTTGTCATGGCTGCAGTCACCATCTGCAGTGATTCTAGAGCCCCCCAAAATAAAGTCTCTCATTGTTTCCATTGTTTCTCCATCTCTTTGCCATGAAGTAATGGGACCAGATGCCATGATCTTAGTTTTCTGAATGTTGAGTTTTAGGCCAGCCTTTTCACTCTCCTCTTTCACTTTCATCAAGAGGCTCCTTAGTTCTTCTTCACTCTCTGCAACAAGGGAGGAGTCATCTCCATATCTGAGGTTATTGATATTTCTTCCGGCAATCTTGATTCCAGCTTGTGCTTCATTCAGCCCAGCATTTCTCATGATGTACTCTGATATAAGTTAAATAATCAGGGTGACAATATGCAGCCTTGATGTACTCCTTTCAAGATTTGGAACCAGTCTGTTCCACGTCTGGCTAAAGGTTTGTCAAATTGTTTATCTTCTCAAAGACCCAACTTTTAGTTTTATTAACCTTTACTATTTTTCAATTGTTTCTTTCTTTTTCATTTATTTGTGCTCTGATCTTTATGATTTCTTTTCTTCTGCTAAATTTTTGTTGTTCTTCTTCTTTTTCCAGTTATTTTAGGTTTAAAGTTAGGTTGTCTATTTCATGTTTTTGTTGTTTCTTGAGGTATGATTGTATTGTTATAAACTTCCCTCTTAGAACTACTTTTGCTGCATCCCATAAGTTTTGAGTTGTCGTGTTTTCATTGTTATTTGTTTCTAGGAATTTCGTGATTTCCCTATTTTATCTCTTCAGTAACTTGTTGGTTATTTAGAAAATTATTGTTTAATCTCCATGTGTTTGTATTTTTTACAGTTTTTTTTTTTCCTGTAATTGATAACTAGTCTCGTAGCATTGTGGTCAGAAAGGATGCTTGATAAGATTTCAATCTTCTTAAATTTACTGAGGTTTGATTTGTGACCAAAGATGTGGTCTATCCTAGGGAATGTTCCATGTGCACTGGAAAAGAAGTTGTATTCTTCTGCATTTGGATGGAATGTCCTGAAGATATCAGTGAGACCCATCTCATCTAATGTATCATTTAAGACTCATGTTTCCTTATTAATTTTCTGTTTTGATGATCTATTCAATGGTGTCAATTCAGTTCAGTTCAGTCACTCAGTCGTTTCTGACTCTTTGTGACCCCATGGACTGCAGCATGACAGGCCTTCCTGTCCATCACCAACTCCCAGAATTTACTCAAACTCATGTCCATTGAGTCAGTGATGCCATCCAATCATCTCATCCTCTGTTGTCCCCTTTTCCTCATGCCCTCAATCTTTCCCAGCATAAAGGTCTTTTCAAATGAGTTGGCTCTTTGCATCAGGTGGCCAAAGTATTGGAGTTTCAGCTTCAGCATCAGTCTTTCCAAAGAATATTCAGGGATGATTTCCTTTAGGATGGACTGGTTGGATCTTCTTGCAGTCCAAGGGACTCTTAAGAGTCTTCTCCAACACCACAGTTCAAAAGCATCAATTCTTTGGCACTCAGCTTTCTTTATGGTCCAATTTTCACATCCATACATGACTACTGGAAAAACTGTAGCTTTGACTAGATGGACCTTTGTTGGCAAAGTAATGTCTCTGCTTTTTAATATGCTGTCTAGGTTGGTCATAGCTTTTCTTGAAAGGAGCAAGCATCTTTTAATTTCATGACTGCAGTCACCATCTCCAGTGATTATGGAGCACCCAGAAATAAAGTCTGACACTGTTTCCACTGTGTCCCCATCTATTTCCCATGAACTGATGGGAGTCGATGCCATGATCTTAGTTTTCGGAATGTTGAGTTTTAAGCCAACTTTTTCACTCTCCTCTTTCACTTTCATTCAGAGGCTCTTTAGTTCTTTATTTTCTGCCATAAGGGTGGTGCCATCTGCATATCCGAGGTTATTGATATTTCTCCCGGCAATCTTGATTCCAGCTTATGCTTCATCTAGTCCAGCATTTCTCATGATGTACTCTGTATATAAGTTAAATAAGCAGGGTGATAATATACAACCTTGATGTACTCCTTTCCTGATTTGGAATCAGTCGATTCTTTCATGTCTAGTTCTAACTGTTGCTACTTGACCTGTATACAGATTTCTCATGAGGCAGTTAAAGTGGTCTGGTATTCCCATCTCTTTCAGTATTTCCCACCGTTTGTTGTGATCCACACAGTCAAAGGCTTCAGTGTAGTCAATAAAGCAGAAGTAGATGTTTTTCTGGAACTCTCTTGCTTTTCTTGGTTATCCAACAGATGTTTGCAATTTGATCTCTGGTTCCTCTGCCTTTTCTAAAACCAGCTTGAACATCTGGAAGTTCACCATTCATGTACTATTGAAGCCTAGCTTGGAGAATTTTGAGCAATACTTTGCTAGCATGTGAGATGAGTGAAATTGTGCGGTAGTTGAGCATTCTTTGACATTGCCTTTCTTTGGGATTAGAATGACTACTGACCTTTTCCAGTCCTGCGGCCACTGCTGAGTTTTCTAAATTTGCTGGTGTACTGAATATAGCACTTTCACAGCATCATCTTTTAGGATTTGAAATAACTCAACTGGAATTCCATCACCTCCACTAGCTTTGTTCATAGTGATGCTTTCTAAGGCCCACTTGACTTTGTATTCCAGGATATCTGGCTCTAGGTGAGTGATCACACCATCATGATTATCTGGGTCATGAAGATCTTTTTTTGTATAGTTCTTCTGTGTATTCTTGCTATCTCTTCTTAATAGCTTCTTCTTCAGTTATGTCCATACCATTTATCTCCTTTATTGTGCCCATCTTTGCATGAAAATTTCCCTTGGAATCCTTAATTTTCTTAAAGAGGTCTCTAGTCTGCCCTATTCTATTGTTTTTCCTCTATTTCTTTGCATTGATTGCTGAGGAAGGCTTTCTTTTCTCTCCTTGATAGTCTTTGGAACTCTGCATTCTAATGGGTATATCTTTTCTTTTCTCCCTTGCTTTTGCTTCTCTTCTTTTCATAGCTATTTGTAAGGCCTCCTCAAACAACCATTTCGCCTTTTTTGCATTTCTTTTTCTTGGGGATGGTCTTGATCACTGCTTCCTGTACAACATCATGAACCTCTGTCCATAGTTCTCTGTCTGTCAGATCTAATCCCTTGAACCTATTTGCCACCTCCACCATATAATCATAAGGGATTTGATTTTGGTCATACCTGAATGTTCTAGTGGTTTTCCCTACTTTCTTCAATTTAAGTCTCAGTCAGTTCAGTTGCTCAGTCGTGTCCAACTCTTTGCAACCCCATGAATTGCAGCACGCCAGGCCTCCCTGTCCATCACGAACTCCCGGAGTTCACTCAAACTCATGGCCATCGAGTCGGTGATGCCATCCAGCCATCTCATCCTCTGTTGTTCCCTTCTCCTCCTGCCCTCAATCCCTCTCAGCATCAGAGTCTTTTCCAATGAGTCAATTTTTCCCATGAGGTGGCCAAAGTATTGGAGTTTCAGCTTTAGCACCAGTCCTTCCAATGAACACCCAGGACTGATCTCCTTTAGAATGGACTTGTTGGATCTCCTTGCAGTCCAAGGAACTCTCAAGAGTCTTCTCCAACACCACAGTTCAAAAGCATCAATTCTTCAGCGCTCAGCTTTCTTCACAATCCAACTGTCACATCCATACATGCATGACCACTGGAAAAATCATAGCCTTGACTAGACGGACCTTTGTTGGCAAAGTAATGTCTCTGCTTTTTAATTTGCTATCTAGGTTGGTCATAACCCTCCTTACAAGGAGTAAGCATCTTTTAATTTCATGGCTGCAGTCATCATCTGTAGTGATTTTGGAGCCCAGAAAAATAAAGTCTGACACTGTTTCCACTGTTTCCCCATCTATTTCCCATGAAGTGGTGGGACCGGATGCCATGATCTTCGTTTTCTGAATGGTGAGCTTTAAGCCAACTTTTTCACTCTCCTCTTTCACTTTCAAGAAGCTTTTTATTTCCTCTTCACTTTCTGCCATAAGGGTGGTGTCATCTGCATATCTGAGGTTATTGATATTTCTCCCGGCAATCTTGATTCCAGCTTGTGCTTCTTCCAGCCCAGTGTTTCTCATGATGTACTCTGCATAGAAGTTAAATAAGCAGGGTGACAATAGACAGCCTTGATGTACTCCCTTTCCTATTTGGAACCAGTCTGTGGAATTCATGATCTAGGCCATAGTCAGTTCCCGTCTTGTTTTTGCTAACTGGTATAGAGGGTCTCCGTCTTTGGCTGCAAAGAATATATTCAATCTGATTTCAGTATTGACCGTCTGGTGATGTCCATGTGTAGAGTCTTCTCTTGTATTGTTGGAAGAGGGTGTTTGCTGTGACCAGTGCTTTCTCTTGACAAAACTCTGTTAGCCCTTGCCCTGCTTCATTCTGTACTCCAAGGCCAAACTTGTCTGTTACTCCAGATATCTCTTGACTTCCTACTTTTGCATTGCAGTCCCCTATAATGAAAAGGACATCTTTTTGGGGTGTTATTCCATTGGTGTATGTGGGATGTTAAAGTCTCCCATTATTATTGTGTTACTGTCAATTTCTCCTTTTATGTCTGTTAGTTTTTGTCTTATGTATTGAGATTCTTCTATGTTGAGTGCATAGATATTTGCAATTGTGTTCTTTCTCTTGAACTGATCCCTTGATCATTATGTGCTATCCTTCCTTATCTTTTGGAACATTCTTTATTTCAAGGTCTACTTTGTCTGATATGAGAATTGCTACCCCAGCTTTCTTTTGCTTCCCATTTGTATGGAATATATATTTCCATCCTCTCACTTTCAGTCTATATGTGTCTTTAGGTCTGAAGTGGATTTCTTGTAGACAGCATATATATATAGGTTTTGGTTTTGTATCCATTCAGCCAGTCTGTGTCTTTTGGTTGGCACACTTAATCCACTTACATTTAAAGTAATTATTGATATAAATATTTCTATTGCCATTTTATTAATTGTTTGTGGTTTGTTTTGTAGATCTTTTTCTTCTCTTGTTTTTCCTGACTATATAAGTCCCTTTAGCACTTGTTGTAAACCTGGTTTGGTGGTACTGAATTATTTTAACTTTTGCTTGTCTGAAAACTTTTTGATTTCTCCATCAATTTTGAATGAGATCCTTGCCAGGTAGAGTAATCTTGGTTGTATATTTTTCCCTTTCAGTACTTTACATATATCATGTCATTCCCTTCTGGCCTGCAGAGTTTCTGCTAAAAGATCAGCTGTTAAACGTATGGGCTTTCCCTTGTATGTTACTTTTCCCTTGCTACTTTTAATATTCTTTCTTTGTTTTTAATCTTTGTTAGTTTGATTAGTATGTGTCTTGGTGTGTTTATCTTTAGGTTTATGCTGTATGGGACTCTTTGCACCTCTTGGAAGTGACTAGCTATTCCCTTTTCCATGTTGGGAAAATTTTCAACTATAATCTTCAAAAATTTTCTCATATCCTTTCTTTTTTTCTTTTTCTGCGAGCCCTATAATTTCAGTGTTGGTGTGTTTAACATTGTCCAAGAAGTCTCTGAGGCTATCCTCATTTCTTTTCATTCTTTTTACTTTTTTCTACTCTTCAGCAGTCATTTCCACCATTTTATCTTCCAGCTCTCTGATCCATTCTTCTGCTTCAGATATTCTGCTATTGATTTCTTCTAGAGTATTTTTAATTTCAATAATTGTGCTGTTTTTCTCTGTATGTTTATTCTTTAATTCTTTTGGGTCTTTGTTGCATTTTCTCCATTGTGTTTTCAAGCTTTTGATCATCTTTACTATCATTATTTTGAATTCTTTTTCAGGTAGTTTGCTTATTTCCTCTTCATTTATTTGGACTTGTGGGTTTCTAGTTTATTCCTTCATTTGTGTAGTATTTCTCTGCTTTTTCATTATTTTCTTTTTTTTTTTTTTAACTTATTTTGTTTGAGGTCTCCTTTTCCCAGGCTTCAAGATTGAATCCTTTCTTCCTTTTGGTTTCTGCTCTCATAAGGTTGGTCAAGTGGTTTGTGTAAGCTTCATGTAGGGTGAGATTTGTGCTTGTATTCTGTTGGGAAGAGGTGAGTTTTGTTTATTTTTTCTCTCTGATGGGCAGGGCTGAGTGAGGTAGTAATCCTGTCTGTTGATGATTGGGTTTGTATTTTTGTCCTGTTTTTTGTCTGAATGAAGTGCCCTGCACAGGGTGCTATTGGCAGTTGGGTGATGCTGAGTCTTGTATACAAGTGGTCGCCTTTGTGGGAGTTCTCACTATTCACAGGTGGTTTATTATGTCATTAAATGGGATTAAAACAAATACCCAAAAATGAGAAACCAAAGATAAACCCCAGACAAATGGCAATTACAAAATCAGGCAAATAATAATTAAAATAATGGAATATACACATATGCAAATACACCCATAAGCAAACTCAGAACAGTCCAGCAAAAATAAAGTACAATAGATTGACCTGGCAAACAAAAGAAACCAAAAAATATATCCACCAGTCAAGAACAAAACTAACTAAAGCACAAACTAGAAAACAAACCTAAGGCAAGGTGCCAACTGGGGAATAAAGCAATGAAAACAAAACTAACAAATATGATGAGAAAAAGAATGGAAAAAAGAAAAGAAAGAACAGAAATGCAAACTTAAATAGAGAAAGATAAAGAAGATTCCCTTGTGGCTCAGCTGGTAAAGAATCTGCCTGCCATGTGGGAGACCTGGGTTCGATCCCTGGGTTGGGAAGGTCCCCTGGAGAAGGGAAAGGTTACACATTCCAGTATTCTGGCCTGGAGAATTCCATGGACTGTATGTCCACGAGGTCGTAAAGAGTCAGATATGACTGAGCAAATTTCACTTTCACTTTCAAAGAAGATTTACATATATTAAAGATTAACTGCAAGGGGAAAAGAATAGTAGGGAAAACAGACAAAAGAAAAAATGTAGAAAGAATAATAATATGTTAAAAAAATTTTTAATTAAAATTTTAAAAAGAGAAAAAAAACAGAAAAGGAAAACCCCACATAACTCCAAAAGGCTAATGTAGAGGCAGAGGTTTATAACACCAATAAAAAGTGTGATTGAAAAGAAAAAATAAAAAATCTCGAAAGATTACAAAGATTTATTTCATAGTGCTAATAAAATTGGCAACTATAACAGACATGGGGAAAAATGGAAAAGAAGGCCCTTCAACATTGCACTGGTCCCTGGACCTGCTGTGGGGGCGGCTCAGACTCTAATCTGGTCCTATTCCTGTGTGTTCTTGCCTCAAATGTCCACAGCTATCAGAGCTAGTGCTTTTTTTTTTTTTTTTCTGGTGGGAGTGCTCAATGTCCTTTTATGTATTCCATAGACACAGAGTCTGCCTAGTTGATCATGTGGATTAAATCTGCAGGTTGTACAGCTGGTGGGAAGGTTTTGGGTTCTCTTCCTTAGCCACGCTGCCCCTGGGTTTCAGTTGTGGTTTTATTTCTACCTCTGCGTGTGGATTGTCCACCAGGGTTTTCTCCTGAGGCTACCCTGGAGGACTTCGGTCTGCCCCAGTGAGGGCCAGGTGTGGAGGTGGTACAGCTGTTTGGGTAACAGGGGCCCTGGCAGCAATAGGTACTCAGGGGAGTTGGTGGCTAGGGCACCAGGGAATATAATACTCTATAAGAGTATGGAAACCCACTCCAGTATTCTTGCCTGGAGAACCCCACTGACAGAGAAGCCTGAAGGCCACAGTTCATGCAGTAGCGAAGAGTTGGACACAACCTAAGCAACTCCGCATGCATAGATGCAAGACATTTTTTGCCTGTGGCAGCTCTGCCCCGTTGAGGGTTGATTGTGAAGGTGGCACAGCTGCTTGGGTCATAGGGACCATGGCAGTGCCAAGTGTGCAGGGACTACCTCAGTTGCAAGAGTTATGGCCATATCAAAGTCTTTTTTCAAGCTTCCGGCAGCTGGTGATCAGAAGGCCTCTATGGTTAGTCTTTCACTGTAGCTCCAAACATTCAGGCACTTACAGGGCTCCCTTGCCTGGGGTCCTTGTCTGTTTTTCAGCACATCAGGCACATAGAGGGTCCTCCCCTGGCTGGGGTCCTACTCTTGTTCTGCACATCAGGTGCATGATGGACCAGTCTCTCTATTGCTCAGCTGCTGATACTGGTGTGCAGGGAGAGAGAGAGACTATGGTGATGGCTCCACCCTCTATGCATGACTCAGCAGTATTGCCTTGCTTCCATGGCTGCCTGGCTTTTCCTCCACAGGTTTTTCCCATCACAATCTCCTCCCTCATGTCCCCTTGGTCTGTCTCTCCACCGTCAACATCAGCCCTTGCCCTGGGATTGCTCTACAATCCCTATGTGCCAGCTCCCAGCTGTTGTGACTTCTAGGGAACCTGCATCCCTGTCCAGGGTATGTATGGCTGCGGCAAGGATTGTCTGATTATTCCATTTAGGCTGCTACAGATCAGCTGCTTCATTCTCAGCCTCAAATGTTTCTCCTCTGACACAGACAATTGCCCTGATGTGGGGATCAGACTTCTGCTTTAGTTCCCCCACCCGCTGAAGACAGGTCCTACTAACAATCCTGTTTTTCCCTCTAGTTCCTTCATCCTACCAAGTTTTGTGTGGTTCTATATATTCTTTTCCGGTGGTCAGGTACTCCTGCCAACTCTCAGCTGGTGTTCTGCAAGCACTTCTGTTTCTGAAGGTGTATTCTTAATGTATCCATAGAGAGAGATGTAGTCCACGTCCATCTGCTCCTCTGCCATCTTGCTCCTCCCCACATAGATTTCTTAAGTGCATTTCTCAACATCAAAGAACTAGAAAGTACTGAGGTCAGGACTTGGGCCTGGTCACTCTAACTTTTAGTTTCATACTTGCCTTGTTGCATGGAGATCCTACTTTGACCTAGGGGCATGCTCGCCCCCTTCCCATCAGGCATCGAGGGCACTGATTAGACTGTGAGGATCTGGGGCACTCCACCCTGTGTTGCTGCACCCATTTTTGATGAAACCTTCCCACAGTGCAGCGCAGTGTCATCTGCATTGTGCTCTTTAATAACTGTCTTGTTGTAAGTTGTCATATCAGGGTCAGAGCCTGAACTTTACTATCCACACAGATTCAGGCCCCTTCCCCCACACACTTGCCCACACCTTCTGGCTGTTTATTAAGTAAAAGACTAGCAGCCTGGGATACATTGAGCTTCTTCAATTGTATGGCTGCTTTCTTTCAGCTTGTTTCATCCCAAGTAATAAAACTATGCCTCAGAGGAAGGGTCCTAGGCAAGTGGACAGGTATTATAGGATGGACAGATAAACCAACGAGAAAGTCAACAACAGACTTTGGTGGTTGGTTTAAGGTGTAGGTCTTGAAAATATTCACTCTATAGTCCTAGACTCTTCTGCACAGAAGACTCAAGATTAGAATTTCAGAAAGCTTTCTCTTAAAGCTAAAGGAGGCAGGGAATGTCCTGGGATAAGACTGTTTAAACTTGTAACCAAACTTCCCAGATTTAATTCCATTAAGGCCCATTACAAGGCTTGATTTTTCTGTATAGCCTTTCATGCTCCTGTTAATACCACAGTGTCTTCCTGTTCAGAAGTTTTGATTTTCTGATCATCTGTGCCCCTCATTTAACTCTGGTCACATATTACCTGTCCCTAGTCTTTTTCCTCCACCATTTACCTTGCAGGCCTTCCTAACCTTTGAGGATGTGACCAGGATCTATATAGCACATACACCATTTTACCTGTAATTTAAATCATCTCTTTCTTCTTAATTCCTTCCATTAAGAGTATTAGAGACAGGTGGTGGGTTTTTGGTTTGTTGTCTTTGTTTTTTTTTAAACCATCTTACCTTATAAAGAATCCCTGTATTTTGCTTCAGGCCACAGCACTGGGTACTATAGACATTGCGTCCGCCCTAGAAGCAGCCAGAAGTCCTCCCCCTTCTGCTTGTCCCTGGCCAAGCTTGGTTCTCAATGGACCTGGTTTAGCACTATCCCATCACAAAGAGTCACACACAGCTGAGTGACTGAACTGAACTGAATCTCACTGGATTTCTAGGAAGTGTTGAATTCTCTGTCCCCTTGAGAAAGCTGGGTAAAGAAAAGATGGAGACAGAAAGCATGTCTCCTAACTCAGTTTTCACCTCCAGATTCTTTTCTACCAGTCAATCCAGCGTCAAAACACCTGGATTGTTTTCCTCTGTGATGGCAAATACCAACATTGAATGCTGAGTTCTAGGAACTGATTAAATATTTCAATACTGGGCAGACACACCTTTAAAAATTACACAATGACCTTCTGAAGCACTTCCTGTTTCCTCGGTTTGTTGTTTAGAGATAGATTACACACCATCTGGGAATGAAGTTGGAACTTCTTGGGAGAAATTATTATTCAGCCCTCTTTTGAAAATCTTATCCAGGATTGCCAGTTGGCCAAAATTTTATTCATTCTACAAAGTTGACATTAACCTCCCCCTCCCATGTTTACCCACATCACATTTTAATCACCAGGCTGTCTCTTCCTATTTCTCCTCACTTCACAAAGATAAACGAGAACTCAGTGCTTCTACTTCTTTGTCCAGAGTAACTTCAGGGCATAATGCAGTCTGAACAATAATGTGGTTACAAAGAAATACACCCTATAGTTCTGCCTTGAGGAATATATGATGTAGTTTGAGAAGGAGATTCCTGTGTGCCAAATCTAATTCTGTGTGTCATTGTTTTCTAAAGTTTTCTAAAGGCATTCTCATTTCCCAGAAATCTGATAGATTCTGCATCGGAGAGAAGCCTCGCCTATTTACACTTGGTGAAACAAACCAGCCAATCATTAGCCACTCACCTTCAGGATATGTTGGCACATAATAAAAACTCAGTAAAAGACTGTCGAATGAAGGCATAAACAAAATCCTGGGTGAAACAAGTTGAGTAGTATGGTGAGTCGGGTTCCCCAGAAGCAGACCCTGAGGTGAGGACTCAAGGGCAGGAGTTTATGAAGGAAGTGCTCCCTGGAGAAAGCAGTAAGGGAGGAAGGAGCTAGGACACAGTGGAAGTTGAGGCAGGGCATAGTTTCAGTCTCAACCCCAGAAAACTCCAGGGCTCATGTTACTTGGAAGAATTTGTCCCGCTCCACGGCAAGGAGCTAGGTTTCCAAACTCCAGTCCCCGTCAGCACTGGCCTCAGGCTTCCCAGGGGAATATCAACTTGGACTCCCCGTTCTCAGCACGTCCCACCCTGCTCCCTGCAGTTCTCTGAAGAAAGCTGTGGGGGACAGAGGCTGGATCTTGGAGGTCTGGACAGAGAACTGATAATGCAATTCCTCAAAGTCTTTACTGTATCGATATGTTGTGAGGGGCCAGGAGAAAAATCACTCAATGTTTTTCAACTTTATTTGGACACGAAGTCCATTTTTTCCCCCTCAATACTTCTCTAACTGGTTTTCTGTGAAATGTTCTATGAGAAATGCTGCTTACATATTGCTTTCTCTTGCAAATTTCAAGGGTTTAAGGAGACCTAAGGTTAAGATTGTGTAAATGGTTTGGGGTTGGCCAATAATTCCCTGATTTACAGTTCTTTTCAAGTGATTAGCCTGCAGGTAGTTGATTGATGTAACACTTTTGAGAGTGGAAGATATTTCAGGTTATCTGAAGAAAGTGAGGGAGTGATGGTCCTTCGGATTTAGATATTGGACTTTGTTCTTGGATTTTAAAGTCCTAAAGAACAAATATACCAATGAAATAGGTAAATACAAAATTTTTATACATATAAAAAATTAAAAATGGTAAAACACTGCATAAAAGGACATTTTAAACACCTCTCTTTCTAAATATTCAGCTGAATATGGTCTAGTAATTTTTTCTCTTTATGATACCACTGCCTGCTGTTAACACAAGGTGGAAGTCTGGAGAATTAGTAGAGACTGTTCCAATTTTGAGCAATCAATATCACATTGAAAGAAGAAGAGTAGGAAGGGAAGAAGGATGGGAGGATGGAGGGAGGAAAACCCACACTGACATCAATGAGACAAAAGAACCAACTACTCTCAGGGCAGGTTCTACTTACACCCCTGTCCTGAGGGGGCACAGAAGCCTGTTGAGTTTATATTTCTAACCCCAAACATTTCCACATTCAGGAGTACAGCAAATTTATCTTGTCCCTCCACACACCAAATGGTAGAGGCAATAAATGTGTCCTGGACAATGTTATTCCGCAAATGTAAAGTTGACAGATGGATTTTTCACACTGAGATTATTTGCAAAATGACAGTAATGCCAGTGCCCAGCTACAATAATGGTCAACTTTCTGATTACAATGGCTCTTCATGTGAGATGATTCACAGGAAAACTCAAACAGTGAAACGTAAATACTCACACTGACTAATGTCCCAGAAGGGATGGTGATTTTCAAATGTTTTTGATATAGTTCCTGTCCTGGAGGTGGACGATTTGTTTACTAGGAGCCTGCTGCTTTAATGAGAGGGTTATCTCTCTGAAATGCTTGTGAAGCACAGTGTTTGATTTACCATATTTACTGATGGAGGGCAGGGTAATTCTATGCCATGGGACTTCAGCTTTTCCATTTGGGTGATATCTGTGTCTGTATACATTAATCTGCTCTAAGTGTGCGCCTGTGTATATCCACACACAAATGTGCAGTATGCATCTATTGTCTCTCACTGATGTAAAACTACTATACTACTTTAGCGTAAGCTTTCTACATACTCACCAAATTCCAAGATGACCAAGAAGGGAAATTTCCCCTAATTATGAACACTTTCACAAGTGGGGATGGGAGAGTTCACATAGATTCTGTCATATAAATCTTCGCTTTCCACGCGTTTGTTACCCCTGGTTCAGCACTGGATGCTAATATATCTTGATCCTTGCACACTTCTTTCCGTGTTTTCTGGGGTATGTGAGTGCCCTCTGGTGGGCATTTGGCTGGAAATGTTGAACTGAGTCTGCTTCTTGCTTTGGGATGCAGGACAGACAGATAATGGTGTGCATGGACCCCAATTTCTGTGACGAGCAGGAGCCAAAGGGAGTGGGAAACAGCTCTCTCCACTTTTCTGCACTTCTGCGATCTCCGCACAGTAGTTTCAGAAGCCATGCGTATCGAAATCAGCACTGCGCACTAGGACTTTCTGCAGTGATGGAGATGTATCGCTTAGCTGTGAGGCTCAGCATGGCCGGGACTGACTACTGAGCCCTTGAATGCGGCTGGTGAGACAGCGGAACTGATTCATTTTGCACTGAAGTGAAATTCATATCAAATAAAATTAACGATTTTAAATTGTTCAATTCAAGAGCCTTTATTTAGTTCTAAAACATTTTCATCACCTCAAAAGACTGCTGCTGCTGCTGCTAAGTCGCTTCAGTCGTGTCCGACTCTGTGCGACCCCGTAGATGGCAGCCCACAAGGCTCTCCCGTCCCTGGGATTCTCCAGGCAAGAACACTGGAGTGGGTTGCCATTTCCTCCTCCAATGCATGAAAGTGAAAAGTGAAAATGAAGTCACCCAGTCGTGTCCGACTCTTAGCGACCCCAGGACTCTTAGGACCTACCAGTCTCCTCCATCCATGGGATTTTCCAGGCAAGAGTACTGGAGTGGGTTGCCATTGCCTTCTCCCCTCAAAAGACTATTCAGTGTTTATTAAGCAGTAACTCTCCTTTCCCACCATCCCCCTCAGTCCTTGACAACCACCAGTCTGCTTTCTCTGTGGGTTATCTGACCTGTATATTCCATATAAAAAGAATCATATAGTAAACGATCTTGTGTGACTGGTTTCTTTCAGTTAGTATAATGGTTTTTTTAATTTAAAAATTTTTATTGGATATAGTTGCTTTACAATGTTGTGCTAGTCTCTGCTGTACAATGAACTATGTGTAAAATAGATAGTCAGTGGAAACCTGTTATACAGCTCAGGGAGTCCAGCTCAGTGCACTGTGGTGACCTGACTGGGTGAGATGCAGGGGGGTAGGGGGCGGTTGGGAGGAAGGTACAAGAAGGAGGGGACATGTGTACATATATGGCTGATTCAATTCTTTTTACAGCATAATGTCTTTAAAGCTCATCCATGTTGTAGCCTTTGTCAGTATTTCAAAACTTTTGATGGCTGGATAATTTTCGTTTAAATGTACATACTACATTTTGTGCATCTTTTTATCTATTGATGGATATTCAGATTGTTGCAACTTTTACCTATTGGAAGTAGTGCTTCTATGAATATATGTGTACAGAGATCTCTTCAAATAGCTATTTTCAACTTCTTTGGCTATATACTTAACAGTGGAATTGCTGGGTCATATAGATAGCATATTGAAAACCAGAGACATTACTTCGCCAACAAAGGTCCGTCTAGTCAAGGCTATGGTTTCTCCAGTGGTCATGTATGGATGTGAGAGTTGGACTGTGAAGAAAGCTGAGTGCCGAAGAATTGATGCTTTTGAACTGTGGTGTTGGAGAAGACTCTTGAGAGTCCCTTGGACTGCAAGGAGATCCAACCAGTCCATTCTGAAGATCAGCCCTGGGATTTCTTTGGAAGGAATGATGCTGAAGCTGAAACTCCAGTACTTTGGCCACCTCATGCGAAGAGTTGACTCATTGGAAAATATTCTGATGCTAGGAGGGATTGGGGGCAGGAGGAGAAGGGGACAACAGAGGATGAGATGGCTGGATGGCATCACTGACTCGATGGACGTGAGTCTGAGTGAACTGCGGGAGTTGGTGATGGACAGGGAGGCCTGGCGTGCTGCAATTCATGGGGTCGCAAAGAGTCGGACACGACTGAGCGACTGAACTGAACTGAACTGATGGTAATCTTGTGTTTAACTCTTTGAGAACTCACCAAACTGTTTTCTGAGGAGGTGAATTTTTAATTTTATGTAATTTTAATTAACAATATAATAATTTAATAAAATAATTTAAATCTTGATTTTGTGAAAGTCCTAATGATTCTATAGCACCTTGATTCATTCTAAGCAATAGAGCAGGATCCTCAAGAACTATCCAGGCAATATTTAAAAATATACTCCTGCAGGAAAGAACATCCCATGGATTTCCATAACCTTAGCTTTTTTATTGTCTACATTATAAGGAAGTAGATCACAGATCATAGAAAACAAGGATTGGAAGTGACCTTAGAGGACAATTATCCCAGCTCTGACATGTTATAGATGGAGAAACTGAGACCACTTCTTCATAAACATTTGATGTGCACCCCGCTCAGGGCAAGCTGGGGAGATTCTGAGGTAGCTTGTGAATGCTGGGTGGCAGCTGAAAGCTGGGGGAGGAAAAGAGGGGCTGGAAGGGCTGATGCAATAAGAGCAGCCTATGGTACTGGCCAAGGGATGGGTGTGGGGATATGGCTCACCTGCTTAGGTATAGAGCTAGACTTCATTGTATCCAAAAGCCAATCCCATTGAACCTACATTCAGATATAACCTGAATCCAATCTGTTCTCACTGCTTCTATCATTACCATGGCTAGTATACTGTTCACCAGTTGAATCATCACCACATCCCCCATCCCGTTCTACTATTGTCCTTTTGCAGTCAATTCTGCCCCAACAACCTGATGTATTTTCATTGCACTCTAAGTCCAGGTTCTTCCCATGGCTTCTAGGACCCTGTATGTGTGTGCTGTGGTTACCCTCCAGCCTCATTCTCATCACTGTCCCTCCTGTTCTCTGCTCTTAAAACAGCAGCCTCTTCGGTCTTCCTCAAACCCACAAGCATGTGTGCACCTGCTGATCTCTTTGTCTATGATACTCTTTCCAAAGATATTCTTAAAATTTTTAAAGTTGAAGTATAGTTTATTTGAAACGCTGTGTTAGTTTGAAGTATATAGCAAAGTGATTCAGTTATTATCTATCTGTATAAATACATATATACTTTAAATATATATATACTTTATATATATAACTATATTTGGCTTCCCAGGTGGCTTAGTGGTAAAGAACCTGCTTGTCAATGCAGGAGACACAGGAGACGCGGGTTCATGCTCTGGGTTGGGAATATCCCCTGGAGAAGGAAATGGCAACCTGTATTCTTGCCTGGAGAAATCCCATGGACAGAGGAGCCTGGTGGGCTACAATCCATAGGATCACAAAGAGTCAGACACAACTGAGCAACTGAGTATGCACTCATGCATAAATATATATGTAAATGTTTTCAGATTCTTTTCCTTCATAGGTTATTATAAGATATTGAGTAGAGAACTCTGTGCTATGCAGTTGGCCTTTGTTGGTTATCTATTCTATATTTAGCAATGTGTATACATTAATAGTTCCCTCCAGCCCTTCATTCAGGTTGATGCTCAATGTTACCTTATCAGAGAGCCCTTCCCTGGGCACCTGTATTAGCAGAAGCCTGTTCACTACCATCATCTCTCTGTCTCCCTCTCTTGGTCATCATCGTGCCCTGCAGCTCTCGCTGCATGGAAGCATGCTATACATATTATACAAAGTTAGTTTATCACACTAGAGTGTGAACTCTATACGGACCATTACTGTCTTTTCATTTTCTATTGTGCCTAGAACAGTGACTGACACACAGAAAGTAAAGAAAATGAGGAAACTGTAAAGGAGGAAGAAAAGAAGAGGAAAGGAAGTCTGGCAAATGAACCCTCTCAAATCTCAGTTATGTCGTTTGAAAAATGAGATTAAGAATCAAACCTGCTTCATAGGGTTGTTGGATCTTGAAATGGCTCTCCATTTGTTTAATCCAGTGCTGAGCACTTAAAAAGTGCTAGATAAATACAACATTTTGCCATAACTTTTCCTTTGGATGTCGTGTCCTCATCACCTGTGCTCTGTCTGCAACAGCCTGGAAAATACACTTACTCCTTCCTCTTCGTTCTTTACCCAGCTTAACCCATCCAACCGCCATTTCTGCTTCTAGATGGCGCTCTTGACTCCTCTGTTACACCGCATTCCTTTACCTCTCTGCTCAGGATTTGATCTCGAACATTTATGAGGATATGTACCTCTGGGAAATGAGAAGGACTCTAGGAGCCTGGGAATGTAGGCTGAGCCAGCCCCACAAGTAAGACATTTCGTGGAGATTAATATTTGATCTCAACTTTTCAACTTCTCAACATTCTTTTAGAATCTTTGTGGGAATTCCCTGGTAGTCCAGTGGTTAGGACTCCACGTTTCCATCCCTGGTCAGGGAACTAAGATCCCAAAAGCTGCATGGCATAGAAAACAAACAAACAAAAATTAACTCTCTGATTTATATAATGAGATAAATTAATATCATTTTCTTACAACTGCCTCTCCCAACAGTAAGAATGGGGCAAGGTGGTCTGTCCTCATTAGACAGTGACTGGGGCACAAATGTCTAAGATTAGTTTCCTGGGCTGGTCTCTTTCCCTGAAGAAGAAAGGGGCTGGTGCCCTGTCTTCTGGCCAAGACACTGCATTCTTTGCCCTTAGTTCTCAAGCTGGAGGACCAATCCTCTGGGGTACACAAGGTTAACTCCAGAACAAGTATTCCAAACATCCCTGGAGCATCAATTTTAGGGGAATAAGTAATTTAAGTCATTGTTAGAAGTGGAACACAGATATATTAGGAAGTAGACTGTAATATCCTCATAAATGTTCGAGATCAAATATTAATCTCCACGAAAATGTCTTACTTGTGGGGCTGGCTCAGCCTACATTCCCAGGCTCCTGGAGTCCTTCTCATTTCCCAGAGGTACATATTCTCACTCTCTTCTGCTCTTTGAATATTTCAATTAAACAATCTGAGGTGTATTATTGGGATAATATGCACTTCTGTAGAAATATGAATGCTTTTCACAATCACATAGAGAAAAAGAGCAGTCCATAGTCAATGGTTTATCTAATTAGTGACTATGGCTCATATGAAATAGGGTCTAGTGATCCTTAAACTAACGTCTATTCCCGTCTCCCAAGGGTATTATCAGATTACCAAGCCTGGAGCTGATGCACACTTTTTTTTTTTTTTTTTAGGGGCAGAGAGAAACTTCAATTATTTTTCAATAATTAATATTGGGAAAGAATGTTGCATTAAACACATCTTTAGTGTTTTTAAGTGGGGTCTGGGCATGCTTAGTTTTGAAGATTCTAACAATGGATGTCTTATATTCTTTAGTATCCTATCAAGGTCCTTGGGCATTTGGAGCCACCTTGACCCAACTATCACCCTGGAATTCATAACCTGCCAATTGGCAAGATGATTGTGCATGAAAAAGTATAGCTTACCTTAGTGGTACCTACAGCAAACACTTGGGGCCTCTGTAGGGGCCCCGGGGCTTGTGCCTGGGGCCGGTAATTACACTTAATAATAAGGTTGGTTCCGGAATTGTATAGTCAGAAATGCAGTCTGGAGAGTTCAAAAATTCATCCTGTGGCTGCCTCCCTGTTCTTCATTCCTGGACCAGCTTTCTCAAGTTACTCTCCTTTTGACCAAAGAAAATCATAATCACAGGGAAGGAACTTCAACCAAACATCTGCTAGGGAAACAAGTAGAGCTATTCACCTGCATAATCAAAGAGGCTCCTGAATTACACGGGGCACAGAGGTGACCTGGAATCCAACCACAGGAGCAGCCATACTAGGGGTCCTTCTTGCTAATAGAAGAAATTGACTGACGGGGAAAATTGCTTATGGAGTGTGCTTAGGCCACATAACCCCCAAATTACCTCAGTTCAGAGTCCCAGGCTAGCATAGCTCCTCTCTTAGCTGAAATTACACTTAGGAATTGGGGGGAGTGGGTGGTAAGAGATTGAAGAATGATGCTTAATGGAATACACACCAATGACAAAAGACATTTGAAATCTACTTCTGAACTGGAATCACTCCTTTGATCTTCTGGCTGTTGAAAGCTTGCTTTTCACAGAAATGGTCTACTCAGATAGATTGTTTGCTAGGCTCTGAGACATTAGTTGCTTTGAAAAAAAATTAGTCTTCCCATTACTCACTGGCAGGGTGGTCCTACATTAACTTTCGTAGCAAGATAGTTTTCCTAATGGGGTTCCCCTTTTAAAGCTCCTTTCTTTCAACTTATAGAAGCTAGCTAAGAAGCTTGGGGCGGGGCGGGGGGTGTTGGTGATAGAGCTTCTGACTGACGTGTACACCTCCTAACTATGGCTTTCTGGAAACAAGGAGTCCTGGTCTTTCCCTAACCCACGTGTGAAACCTGTGGAGTTGTGAAGCCACACCCCAACCTCTGGACTGGGGGCAGAACAGATGGGGGGACTTTGGGTGCCCCTCAAGCCAGAGCAAAGATCAATAAACTATCCTGTCTCCCAACCAGGGGACATTTGTCCCTGAGTAGAAAGAGAATCAGGCAGATGGTCAGCCACAAATGGGGTGCTTGGGAAGAATACGGGAATTTTCCCTCCTCTGAAAGAATGTCTTTTTTGCTGTCACCGGATAGCTGCACCACTGGGCACCCCTTCTGAGCTCTGGAGGCCGTCATGCACACACCAGGATGTTCGGCTGGCATCTCTGTCACCCCTTCTAATTGTTCTTCTGGCAACTTCCCCTCCTGTAGCCTATGCCATCTCCTTTCCTCCCTTTCTTCCCTCCTTCAGTGATTCCTTCATTCACTCATGACACAGGTTGGTGGAAGAGAAAAGTGAGAAGCAGCCTTGGATGACCACACTGAGCAGCAATGATTGCTTTTGCTGCCTGTCTTCAGGCTGTCTGCCATTTCCAAGTCCCAGTTCAAGAAGTTCGGTTTCACGAACCTTCTCCTAAGTGCCCCCAAGGACAGCCACCTGCTGCCTCCTTTGATCTCCACTGTCCTTATGCAAACTCCTCTCATCGTATTTGCTGCTTTGTATTATTATCTTATTCCATGGGGTCTCCCTACTGGACAGTGAAAACTTACAGGGCAAGGATTAGTCTTAACCAATTTCTAAGCCCGCAAGGGAACCCTGTTGTTGGCCCACAGAATGGGCTCCATGAGGGATTAGACAGATGAATGAATGAAATGCATGCTTGATCTGGAAAATAATGCCAGAATTCTTAAGGACAGCCTTCAGCGGTTTGCTCAGTCTCTTCTCAACCTGATGTATGTAGTTCAAACCCTTTGATTCAACCAAGATAAACTGTGTATTGCTCTTCAATGGGCTTCCCTGGTGACTCAGATGGTAAAGAATCTGCCTGCAACCCAGCAGACCTGGGCTTCGATCCCTGGGTCAGGAAGATCCTCTGGAGAAGGAAGTGGCAACCCACTCCAGTATTCTTGCCTGGAGAATTCCATGGACAGAGGAAGCTTGTGGGCTACAGTCCGTGGGGTCACAGAGTCAGACATGACTTAGCGAATAACACACATGCTACATATATTCCCACCTTTCTAGATAGAACTTAGATTGTATTGAACTGTTTAACTGCAGTTTGTTATTCATCTTTGTACCCTCAGCTTAGTATATATAGCACCTGACTCTCGTTGAACGTATCAAACTCAAATGAATCTTATTTTTAATAGTGATTTGAACACAACACTTAATATTTACCATAAAGACGAGTGGCCTTCAGAGTATGGGCCCTGAGCCAGCAGCATCTCCATCAGCTGAACATTTGTTAGAACAAATCAAAAGCTCTGGGAGTGGGCCCAGTAATCCAGGTGACTCTGATGCATGCTCAAATTGGAGAACCACTGACAGTTGGTTGAACTTTTTCAGTAACTAGTTGTTATGCACTAAGGGATGCAAGAACTCAATCCAGGTTTGTTCACACTCTCGCTATAACATGGTTCTTGTACTCTGTGTGTAAATACGCAGGGGCCAGTGTAGCAGCTGGAGCTTGTTTGCAGTCTCTTGATGTTCTATCAGTTGGAGAGAGAGCTGCCTGTCTGTCACCACACACCCGCTGGTCTTACTTTGCTGCCCTTGATTTGCACTTAGCTGTTCTGTCCTCAGCATCCAGGGGATAAGAGGAGTAATAAAGACGGTGCTTGACTGGAGCAAGCCCTCCTCTGGCCCCCTGTGCTATGCATGGCATTTCTCTATCCTGGCCAAGCCGCCCAGGCCCCTGTTCTGCTGAGATTCACCTGCACCAGGTAGACAGTGAGGGATTGTTCACAGTGAAACACTGTGCAATCAACTGGAGATAACAGAGCACAGGGGTCAGGCGAGTTGCCCGGAGCATCTTTCATCTTTGACTTATATTGGTAGGGTGTAAAGTGTGGCATCAGCCTGGCCCACTCAGTGGTCAATGATGGCCTTGTTCTGCCTCCCACTTATCTGCCATCACTCTGATGTCACAAGTTTCATTTGGGTAGCTGACTTCAAAGGTGCTTTTCAAATTTTTTTAATTTTTCTATTTCAGGGATAATAGCCCAGCTTTTCAAAAGCATTTTGCTGTGCAATCAAATCAAATATTCTTAAATGGATGGGGCCAAGTTAACCCAGCCCAGGCACAGAGGATCCCAAGAGATTGCCAAGAACTTGGTGCCAGTTCTGACAGATGGACAAAGGGAAGCAGTGTTTGCTCTCCTTCTCAACTCTTTTCTCCCCTCAAATCCGTCTGTGTGCTGAGATTTAAAAAACAAAAGCCACGCTTCACCATTCCCTCCTCTCTGTGCAAACCAATGCAACTGGGATATTTTCCACCAGTATCTGCAATATACTTACTACTCAGCAATAACTGGGCAATAGAGTCAAATATTAATAACCGAATCACTGAGTTTTTTTGATGGATTGACTACTAGTTCCATAGAAAAAGCCAAGCTGAGCTCTGGCCCTCATGTCTCATAAACTCCACTTGCATTTGAAGTTGATGGGCCACAGAATCTATCACCCTATAGTCTGTTTCTTTCGTTTTCTTCTTTTGTCACATTAAGGGCCAAATGCTCCATGGTGGGTTGCCTGAACCTGTCTTTTAGGTAAGGCTGAATTATCCAACACAAGCTCTAACCTTTACATGGGAGGGGCATATTTCTAGCAAGTGATAATGACACACATGAATTGACATTTGTTATTTTATAGACACTGTGCTAAGTGGTTTACAGGTGTTATTTAATTCTTATACATCCCTCTGTGATGGGTTCTGTTAACCAAATATTACAGATGATAAAAAGAAAAGTAAGGCTCAAAAAGGCTGGAATTTAACCTCATGTCTGTCTGCTTCCAGAGCGAGGCTCTTATCCATAGTGTTTCATGGCTCCTTGGTCCTGCTGTAGGCACACATCTGAGAAAAGGGAAGTATAGAAAAGAAAGAATATGACCATGATTTTTAATCAGGGAATATTTTTCTCTGAGCTTCTGAGCAAATAACTCAGCAAGAACAAGGGATGAGAGGCGGCATTACTCTTTTGCTTTCAGCCTCCCAGGGTCTGCTTTTCCTCTGGGGCTAAGGAGAGTCCTCCCTCTGGGAAGGAAGGAGATTTCTTTACTATTTAGATGCTGGGGACTGGGGAGATGTTAAGCTAAAGTTGTGTCTAAAGAGCTAAGACCAAACTTTACTTTTACAAGCTCCAAATTGTGGGCACTTGACTATTCATGGCACCAAAGAGCATAGGGCAAAGTTAGACACGAACTTTATATGAAATACTTTAGAAATCTGAACTGAGTTGTTTTCAGGGAAGGTAACTACAAGTTCAGACATTAAAGTCACAGAGATAGGTGCCGAAAGACAGCAAAGGAGTCACAGATGTAAAGAACAGACTTTTGGACTCGGTGGAGTGATGTGAGAGAATAGCTTTGAAACATATGCACTACCACATGTAGAATGGATGACCAGTGTGAGTTCAGTGCATGAAGCAGAGCACCCAGGGTCTATGACAACCTGGATGGATGGGAGGGGAAATATGGAGGGGTTCAGGATTGGGGAGACGTGTTGATGTATGGCAAAAGCCATCACAATATTGTAAAGTAATTATCCTCTGATTAAAATAAATACCACTACTACTCAACATAGTTTTGGAAGTTTTGGCCACAGCGATCAGAGCAGAAAAAGAAATAAAAGGAATCCAAATTGGAAAAGAAGAAGTAAAACTCTCACTGTTTGCAGATGACATGATCCTCTACATAGAAAACCCTAAAGACTCCACCAGAAAAGTACTAGAGCTAATCAACGAATATAGTAAAGTTGCAGGATATAAAATCAATATACAAAAAATCCCTTGCATTTCTATACACTAATAATGAGGAAATAGAAAGAGAAATTAAGGAAACAATTCCATTCACCATTGCAATGAAAAGAATAAAATACTTAGGAATATATCTACCTAAAAAAACAAAAGACCTATATATAGAAAACTATAAAACACTGGTGAAAGAAATCAAAGAGGACACTAATAGATGGAGAAATATACCGTGTTCATGGATCGGAAGAATCAATATAGTGAAAATGAGTATACTACCCAAAGCAATCTATAGATTCAATGCAACCCCTATCAAGCTACCAACGGTATTTTTCACAGAGCTAGAACAAATAATTTCACAAATTGTATGGAAATACAAAAAAAACCTCGAATAGCCAAAACAATCTTGAGAAAGAAGAATGGAACTGGAGGAATCAACTTGCCTGACTTCAGGCTTTACTACAAAGCCACAATCATCAAGACAGTATGATACTGGCACAAAGACAGAAACATAGATCAATGGAACAAAATAGAAAGCCCAGAGATAAATCCATGCACCTATGGGCACCTTATCTTTGACAAAGGAGGCAAAAATATGCAATGGAGAAAAGACAATCTCTTTAACAAGTGATGCTGGGAAAACTAGTCAACCACTTGTAAAAGAATGAAACTAGAACACTTTCTAACACCATACACAAAAATAAACTCAAAATGCATTAAAGATCTAAATGCAAGACCAGAAACTATAAAACTCCTAGAGGAGAACATAGGCAAAACACTCTCTGACGTAAATCACAGCAGGATCCTCTATGACCCACCTCCCAGAATATTGGAAATAAAAGCAAAAATAAACACATGGGACCTAATTAACCTTAAAAGCTTCTGCACAACAAAGGAAACTATAAGCAAGGTGAAAAGACAGCCTTCAGAATGGGAGAAAATAATAGCAAATGAAGCAGCTGACAAAGAATTAATCTCAAAAATATGCAAGCAACTCCTGCAGCTCAATTCCAGAAAAACAAATGACCCAATCAAAAAATGGGCCAAAGAACTAAACAAACATTTCTCCAAAGAAGACATACAGATGGCTAACAAACACATGAAAAGATGCTCAACATCACTCATTATCAGAAAAATGCAAATCAAAACTACCATGAGGTACCATTTCACGCCAGTCAGCATGGCTGCAATCTAAAAGTCTACAAGCAATAAATGCTGGAGAGGGTGTGGAGAAAAGGGAACCCTCTTACACTGTTGGTGGGAATGCAAACTAGTGCAGCCACTATGGAGAACAGTGTGGAGATTCCTTAAAAAACTGGAAATAGAACTGCCTTATGACCCAGCAATCCCACTGCTGGGCATACACACCGAGGAAACCAAAACTGAAAGAGACACATGTACCCCAATGTTCATTGCAGCACTGTTTATAATAGCCAGGACCTGGAAGCAACCTAGATGTCCATCAGCAGATGAATGGATCAGAAAGCCATGGTACATATACACAATGGAGTATTACTCAGCCGTTAAAAATAATACATTTGAATCAGTTCTAATGAGGTGGATGAAACTGGAGCCTATTATACAGAGTGAAGTAAGCCAGAAAGAAAAACACCAATAGAGTATACTAACGCATGTATATGGAATTTAGAAAGATGGTAATGATAACCGTGTATGCAAGACAGCAAAAGAGACACAGATTTTTGAACAGTCTTTTGGACTCTATGGGAGAGGGCAAGGGTGGGATGATTTGGGAGAATGGCATTGAAACATGTATAATATCATATATGGAACGAATCACCAGTCCAGGTTCAATGCATGAGACAAGGGGGCTCAGGGCTGGTGCTCTGGGATGACCCAGAGGGATGGTATGCGGAGGGAGGTGGGAGGGGGGTTCAGAATGGGGAACATGTGTACACCCATGGCAGATTCATGTTGATGTATGGTAAAACCAATACAATATTGTAAAGTAATTAGCCTCCAATTAAAATAAATAAATTTATATTTAAAAAAAATTTAAAAAGACGATGGACAAAACGCAATGCCATTGACCTCGGGAGGCAATTTGCAAGTCAACCAAAAGGCATCAAATTATGAAAGATAGATTCTTTTAGAATTAGAATTTGAGCAAACTTGGAGAGATATTGAAGGACAGAAGAGCCTAGCATGCTGCAGTCCATGGGGTCACAAAGAGTCAGATGCAACTTAGCAACTGAGCAACAAAAACAACTGGAATATCAGTAGACAGACACTCTGATGGGCATATCACAAACCTGCTTGTGAGAAGAACAGTGTGTACACAGATCCTTTGTGCCTACATCATCTTTAGCCTTCAGACTGGAATGAACTGGCCTGATTTACATTTGTTCTCTTTTAAAATTATTCCTCAGAACCCTGTTGAACACCTCCTTGTGTGTCTTTGTCTGGGCTTCTATAACACATACTGCAGGTTGGGTAGCTTATAAAAATTTTTTTTCTCATGGTCCCAGAGGCTGGGAAGTCCAAGATTAGGGTGTTAGCATGGTTGGATAAGGGCCTTCTTTCGTGTCACAGACATCTCACTGTGTCCTTACATGATGGAAGGGCCAGGGGACCTCTGTGTGGTCTGTTTTTATAAGAGCACTAATCCCGTTTATGAAAACTCCACCCTCACAACCTAATCATCTCCCAAAGACTCCATCTACTAACACTGTAATCTTGGAGGATTGGATTTCAACATGTGAATTGGAGAGGGACACAGATGCTGAGACCATAGCACTATGTAACTCCCATAGCTGCCGCTAAACAGGGGCAATGTATGCACACCGACATCCGTGAGGGTGACAAACAGAACTGCCATCACAAGCAGGAACGTGGGGTCCTCACTGTAGTTTACAAAGCATGATTCCAGGCCCCTCTACTGCATTCTGGGAATTCATAGCATCCATGCCGAATATTAGGGCAATTCTTCTATATAACTTTGCGGTATATATACCCCATCACTCACACATCTCAAAGCCATCACCTCCCTTACACATCATCTTTTGTTTCAGGTATACCAAAACCCTGCAAATGGCAATGTATTTGCTGTAACTTGAATTTATTTCACAGAATTGAATGAATACTCCTAGGGCAGAAGCCAGGCAGAAATTCTCAGAAGTACTGCTGAAGAATTCTTAATAATGAAAGTAATCAAAATTCTTTTCCTGTGTGTGTACATGACATGTGTGACTACCTATATGTGTGGGTAGCTGCATATAAATATTAATACTTTGCCTTCACCACTTAGATTTAGGGTGCTTTATTTACATTATCTCATTTCATCTTCACAGTATGGTGAAAAAGGCAGAGGCTAGTGGTATTATATCCATTTTGTCAAATTAAAAAAAAAAAGATTCAGAGAGTTTATATCTTATTCAAGGTTACAGCTGGTGAAAGCCAGAGCCTACATTGAAACTCAAGTGTCTCACACTAAATCCAGGGCTCTCTTGTATATAATATTTAGGGAGCCTAGTGCATTCTTTGGCAATTCACACCCCATGACATTCCTAAGGAGTTTGTTGCTTCTATTACCTTGCTACTTTTGGAGTTTCTTCTTGATGTGAAGTACAGACTGAGGGGCCTGCCCTGTTGTTTTCTCCTTGAATATTTCATGTTTGGTTTTTTGGGAGGAGATACCTATTCAACCATTTATTAATGCTTGAATGTGGCTCTTGTTCTAAGAATTGCTTAGTAATGCTGGTGATCCATGGCCATTGCTACCTTTCCTCCCTATGTTTACTGTTGGCAATGGCTCTCTGTGGCTCATAGAATGACTTTTGCAAATTGCTTACCTTGCCTATATAAGGCGAGTCTACATTAATATAAGGGATTAAGAATGTGATAGAAAAAATACGTATTTTGGTTGGGATAAACAGGAAGGAGATAAGATCGTGACTGTAGGGCTCACACGACCCTGTCCATTGTAGCTGTTGCCATTTACAGTAATGATCTACATGGATTAAGCCTGCTGGCTTAGAAGTTGCTGGGTTGGGATAATTTTGCCTTTATGAGTTTCACCCTGAGGTCAGGAAATAAATGTCACAGGCACCTAGAAAAGCAAGTTGAAAAGGTGAGGGACATGAAGTCATGCCTCCAGGGTGACTGAAGGGTGTCCCAGACAACATCCTTCGCTGTTTGTCCTCGTGTGCAGGGGGACGGGTTCCCTGGAGCCTGTGATGATTAATGGTGCACCAGCTGCTCTTATCTTTATTGCTGTCAGTCACAGTGTCTGCCCTGCCTGTCCCCAGAGATTTGGCTTCCATGTCAGAGTGCAGGGCGCTCATCAGTGTTTGCCTTCTCTCTGTCTTCACCTACCTTCTGCACCAGCTCTGCCTTTCTTAGGTTAACATTTCCCTTGATTGCATGAGCTGCTTCAGAGACAACTGATGTCCAGCTTCATCACCTGCTAAGCCCAGGAGCAGCGTTTAAAATTAGGATGCTGTGCACATCTAAATGGAGCTGGCCTGCTATCCTCCCTGTCCACTCCACATCTGTGGCTGGGTGGCCTAGCTTTAAAAGGCTACCTGAAAATACAATTTGAGGTAGAGACAAAAAGTAGGATGGTTTTTGCCAGGGTTTGAATGCAGGGGAAAATTGAGAGTAATTGTTCACAGATACAGAGTTTCAGTTTTGCAAGATGAAAAGGGACCTGAAGACAGACGCTGGTGATGGTTACATTCCAATGCAATGTACTTAATACCACTGTACATTTTAAAGTGTTAAGGTGGTAAACTTTGTGTTATGTGTATTTTACCACAATTAAAAGTTCCATAGAACTATATGAAGTGAAAGTCACTCAGTCATGTCCAACTCTATACAGTCCATGGAATTCTCCAGGCCAGAATACGGGAGTGGGAAGCCTTTCCCTTCTCCAGGGGATCTTCCCAACCCAGGGATTGAACCCAGGTCTCCCACATTGCAGGTGTATTCTTTACCATCTGAGCCACAAGGGAAACCCTATATGAACTATATGAAGAAATTATATAGGAAGAACATATAGAAAGAACTATGTGAAAGAATAGATTTTTCAGTAAATGAGGTATCTTATTTGATCATCAAAAATACATACAAACATACATAAATAGTTTGAAGTTCTTCCCTGTATTCAATACCCTGTCCCCACAAAGCTCTTCACATCTCATTAATCTTGAAACTGGTAATGGGAGGGCACAATCATTCATTTGGTAAAGTGGCAGAGTAATAACTGAAAATGACCCATATCATGGGAGTTGGGTTCTGATCCCCAGTTCTATCACCAGCCATATACACTGCTATATGTAAAATAGATAGCTAGTGGGAAGCTGCTGCATAGCACAGGGAGCTCAGCTTGGTTCTCTGTGGCAACCTAGAGAGGTGGGATGGGGGGAGAGAGGCTCAAGAGGGAGAGGATATATGTGTACATATACCTGATTCATGTTGTACAGCAGAAATTAACACAACATTGTAAAGCAATTAAACTCCAATTTTTTAAAGTGAGTTTAATGCTAAAAAAGAACTCACTATGCTAATGAGATATACTGAGATACTTTCAAATTGACAGTATACTAATGAAATATACTGGTATAGTTTCAAACTGACAGTGCAGTTGAAATCCCTCAGAATTTATGGCTATATACTTTAAGTTCTGTTAAGAGTGTAGATCTCATGTTAAGTTTTCTTGTGCTCAGTCGCTCAGTTGTGTCTGACTCTTTCAGGACCCCATAGACTGTAGCCCAGGAAATCCTGGTAGATCAGCTGGTAAAGAATCCACCTGCAATACAGGAGACCCTGGTTCTATTCCAGGGTTGGAAAGATCCCCTGGAGAAGGGAATGGCTACCCACTCTAGTATTCTGGACTGGAGAATTCCATGGACAGAGAAGCCTGGCAGGCTACAGTCTATGGGGTCACAGAGTTGACCACAACTGAGCGACTAAGCACAGCACAGGCTGTAGCCCACCAGGCTCCTCTGTCCATGGGATTTTCCAGGCAAGAATATTGGAATCGGTTGCCATTTCCTTCTCCAGGAGATCTTCCTGACCCAAGGATTAAACCTGTATCTCCTGCACTGGAAGGTGGATTCTTTACTGCTGAGCCATTTGGGAAGCCACACAGTTTTCTTCCACAATAAAATAAATTAAAAGAAGAACTTATCCTTTCTGGATTTATTTGTCAACTCACTTATTAAAGAAAAAGAGATCTGAGTTTTCTTTCAGCTCTAAGGCTAAAAAAATTCAAGTATTTCCTGTGAAGGTAAAAATTTTACACAAAGTCTCAATAGGTTGAAAGTGAATGAAACCTTCTTAAGTGCAGACTTTAGTTAAGGAGAGAGCACAAGGGGAAAGAGGATTTTAAGGCAAAAAGGGAACAGTAATGATGGGACAGTTTTCAAATGGAGAGTTCTAATTCATTAGTGGGTCATGAAAACAGTTTATCAGCTTCCAATCAGCATTTTATAAAAGGAAGTAGAACAGAAAATACTTGAATGAGTTGCATGTAGTCATGGTGAATGTAATGTGAGACTTTTATATGATTTCTCTATGTATGGTATTCTCTTCTAGTTTATGAGTCTGGGAAGGAAAAGCATATCAGAAGTTCTAGGAAGAGCTGGGTTTGAGAGGTCATGACTGCATTCTGAGGCCCCAACACCCAGGCCATATCCCTTGACTGTTGGACTTCCCATTCTGTTGTGCCATGCCACATCTAACCTGATGGTGTAGCTTCTCATAAATAAGACATCTGAAGGCTTGGAGGGCATGGGTGGGAAGAACTAAACAGTCAAGCTATTGGTGCTGCTGGATTTTCCAGACGTTACAGAGCATTCCTATTAAAAATGTACATGTCCCCAGTGGCTTCACTTGCTATCTCTTCCAACATTCCACTCAGTAAACTAGGCAATTGCCTTTGAGAGACTTTAATTTCCAAATTATGCACAAAATCTTTGCCAAAATGCACTTAATTTGGGGTTGTTCTCATTCTTTGGTGAGAGTCTGTTGCGTAAAGTTTTTCAGATCCCCAGAGACTCTCACAAACCCCCAATATTTTCTAATAAAGTTACATTACAATGTAATAAGATCATAATAGTGGAACCAGTTACCTGTAATAAATGAGAATTTTGTTACCCCCAATCCTACATATTAAGTATTAATCAGGATAGGTTAAGTGTTGTAGCAAAACAACCCCCAAAATCTGTGATTTAGCAAAATAAGATATTTTTCTTGATCACATAAAATCCAGGGCAGTGCTCCAGGTTCAGTGTTTCTCCTGGCAGGCTCTCCAACAAGTGGTGACTCAAAGGTCCAGGCTCCTTCCATCTTGTGATGCCACCACCTTTAACAAGTCTCCAAAGTTAAAACAGAAGGAAAGAAAAATGGGGATGGATAGTAACAGACTTGGCTTGTAAGTAGCACACATCACTTACACTCACATTGCTTGGGCCAGAATTGGTCACTCATTTGTACAAGAGCTCAAGGATGTAGTCCTGGCTGGCAGCCCTGTTCCAGCAACAACTCTACATTTAGAAAAGAGACACCAGTCTTTGATGATCTGGTAGTGGCCACAGTCACATTCTGCACTTAACACAGTCAATTAGAGGCCCTCAATAAATATTTGCCAAATTTACAAAGGGATGAATGAATGAATGGTAGAGACTATTTTATTTCATAATTATTTTATTTCCATGACCAAAGTTTTATTTCCTATTTTAAATTGTTTTTAAAAATAATACAGAGCAAGCGTTCATTTAGCTATTTAATTATTTTGGTAGCCTTCAAATGTTTCTATACTAAGTCTCAAGATAGCTTAGGTGGAATTTTCCTTAGGAACTAATACAGGGGTCTGATAAATGGACTTCAAATCCTTTCCAACTTGGACCTCTGTAAGTTACACAAACATAGCTTTGGCTTTGCTCATAGTCAATGACGTATTCTCTTGTAATAATTTTAGTTCAACTAATTATGCGACTTGGCTGGGGAAGCCAAGGCTATGGTTGTAGCCAATATAGAAGAAGTGTCCCTAGAATTATTTGAGGCTAAGAAAACCAATTAAACTGCAAACCATTCAACTTGATTATAGCTTGTCTCATATTATACATTGAAGTTATAGTAACTTTAAAAACCAGAACTGGAAATTTAAAATCATCAGCAGTTTTTAGTACTACCAGAGAGAAAATAAAATGATGGATCCAGTGGTTCCAAGAATTCTATTCACAAGAGAGATGTACTTATTGTGGAATAGAGACATTTATTAAGCCTTTCTGTAACTTGAATGACATGTCTTTTAACTCTAATTTGCTTGTTCTGGACTTCTGCTCAGTCCAGAATCTGATTACTCTGCAAATGCTCTTAATTGATCACCCCTTAATAAATATGTTGAATTGAGAAACACTCTCCATTCCTTGCATAAAACTTACATACTGATGCCCATGGTATCTTTCCAGGAACAGAAGCTTGGAGGCAAGCAATCAGACTCAACTGACAGTTTCATGAGATTGCTATGGATCCAGTCTTCCTCCAGGTTTCTGCTTTACTATCCTTGAAAAGTGACTGTCATCCTAATTGTCCAATATGGCTCACAGAGTGCCAATCACCTACCACTTTCGTTAGACTTCCATGAAGTATTCACTTACAATACAATGAAATGTTGAATGTAGCATGCTTCTATCACTTCAAAATGATTCTCCACTTTAACCAACTCATCTAAATTAACAACCAACCACCAATCTTAATATTATCTATTAACAGAGCTTCTAATCCAGTTTCCCATAATACTGAATAGGAAAAAGATACTCAGTAGAGAGAATTATACATTCCTGTTTGGGGAAATGTAGAGTAGGCAGCAGGAATGACAAAGTAGCATTTGATTTACACATCAATCATATGCACAGTTGGCAGCCTGATTCTACTAGAGCACAGTCTGAGTAGATATGACAAGGAAACCCCCAAAACGCAATGGCTTATATTTGATAGAAATTTATTTTTATCTTATGTCACAGTCCAGCAGTAATTATAGTGCTCAAGACTGGTAGAACAGCTCTGTTCTCATAAAAGGTGTCATCCCTTTGTGGACAAAGCTGTTTGCTCCAGGGTTTGCTTCTCTCTCAGATAGCTGAAAGAATTTTTTAAAAGGGAAGGACCCAGGGAAACATATGGCCAATTATTTTAAAGGTACCCAGAAATGGTGTATATTACTTCCATTCCACTGGCCAGAACTTAATCAAATACCCAGACCTAGCTGCGAGGTATGCAGCTCATAGTTGATTGCTGTGGAAGAAAGGGAAAACAGATGTTTTGAAACAACTAGCAGTCTCCTACAGTAATTCATTGCTATTGAGTCTAACCACCCCCAGCTCATCTGATGGGGTCTAGTTCCTAGGACATGTAAGTCTTAGGATCAAACTTTGATTAATAACAATACATGCTATGAACATTCTTGCACTCATTCGTGTGTGGACATATATTCTTATTTCTCTTGTGCATATACCTAGGAATAGAATTGCTGGATGATATGGTAACTCTGTTTAACCTTTGAGGTACTGCCAGACTATTGTCCAAACAACTGCACCATTTTCCATCTGTGCCAGCAGTGTACGAAGTTTCCAATTTGTCCATATCCTTGTTTTCCATATCCTCATCAACTCTTGTGATTGCTATCTTTTTGGTTATAGCCATCCTAGTGGGTGTAAAGGTATTTCCTTCTGATTTGCATTTCCCTGAGGGTTCATGATGTTTAAACACCTTTTTATGTGCTTTTTAAACATGTGTATGTCTTTGGAGAAATCTCCATTTAGATGCCTTGGCCATTTAAAGAATTGGGTTATTTGTCTTTTTATTATTGAGTTATAAGCATTCTTTATGTATTCCAGGTACAAGTTCATTACCAGATATATGATTTTCAGATATTTTCTCCCATTCTATGAGTCATCTTTTCAAAACTTTCTCAATGATGTTCAAAACTTTCTTCACTGGTGTTGAAGACAAGTTTCTTGCCTCCAATTAACTTTCAGATAAAGGCATTATGTGGATACAATACAGGGAGAATTTGCTTATAATGAATTTTTTATTGAAGTAGAGATGACTTACAATGTTGTATTAGTTTCAACTGTACAGAAAATTGATTCATATATATATATATATATACACATATATGTACATATATACTCTTTTAAAGATTCTTTTACTTTAGAGGTTATTACAAAATACTGATGATAGTTATCTTTGCTATACAGTCAGTTCTTATTGTTCATCTGTTTTATATGCAGTAGTGTGTTAATCCCAAACCCTAGATTATCCCTCTTCTGCTTTTCCCATTGGCAACTGTAAGTTTATTTTTTACGTCTGTGGGTCCATTTCTGTTTTGTATATAAGTCCATTTGTATTATTTTTTTTAGATTCCACACATAAGCTATGTCATGTTATTTGTTTTCCTTTGGCTGGCCTACTACACTTAGTATGATAATTTTTAGGTCCATCCATATTGCTGCAAATGTCATTATTTCATTTTCTTAATGGCTGAGTGATATTCCAGATACATACCACATCTTCTTTATAGAGTCATCTATCAATGGACATTTAGATTGTTTCCATGTCTTTGTTATTGTGAATAGTGATGCAATGAATATTGGGGTGCATATATTATTTCAAATTATGGTTTTCTCTGGATATATGCCCAGGAGTAGGATTGCAGGATTATACAGTAGCTTAAAAATCACCCCAGGTAGAGGTTGTGGTTGATTAGGAGAGCAAGTGTCCATGGCTTTCTCTGGTGGTCTGTGTGAATTCTTTGTGACCAACTATTTAGCTTTCAAAGCAAAAAGTGAAAGTGATAGTCACTCAGTCATGGTTGACTCTTTGCAACCCCACGGACTGTATGTAGCCTTCCAGGCTCCTCTGTCTATGGAATTTTCCAGGCACAGATACTGGAGTGGGTAGCCATTTCCTTCTTCAGGGGATCTTCCTATCCCACAGATAGAACCTGGGTCTCCTGTATTGTGGGAGATTCTTTACTGTCTGAGCCACCAGGAAGCCCTCTCAGTCAAAACTGCAGTCAGTTCAGTCAAAAAACTGGCTTACTTTCTGGAGAGTTTTTATCATAAATGGATGTTGAATTTTGTCAAAGGCTTTCTCTGCATCTATTGAGATAATCATATGGCTTTTATCTTTCATTTTGATAATGTGGTGTATCACATTGATTGATTTGCAAATATTGAAGAATACTTGCATCCCTGGGATAAAGCCCACTTGGTCATGATGTATGATCTTTTTAATGTGTTGTTGGATTCTATTTGCTAGAATTTTGTTAAGGATTTTTGCATCTATGTTCATCAGTGATATTGGCCTGTAGTTTTCTTTTTTTGTGGCATCTTTATCAGGTTTTGGTATTAGGGTGATGGTGGCCTCATAGAATGAGTTTGGACGTTTACCTTCCTCTGCAATTTTCTGGAAGAGTTTGAGTAGGATAGGTGTTAGCTCTTCTCTAAATTTTTGGTAGAATTCAGCTGTGAAGCCATCTGGTCCTGGGCTTTTGTTTGTTGGAAGATTTCTGATTACAGTTTTGATTTCTGTGCTTGTGATGGGTCTAAGATTTTCTATTTTTTCCTGGTTCAGTTTTGGAAAGTTATACTTTTCTAAGAATTTGTTCATTTCTTCCAAGTTGTCCATTTTATTGGCATATAGTTGCTGATAGTAGTCTCTTATGATCCTTTGTATTCCTGTGTTGTCTGCTGTGATCTCTCCATTTTCATTTCTAATTTTGTTAATTTGATTCTTCTCCCTTTGTTTCTTGATGAGTCTGGCTAATGGTTAGTCTATTTTATTTATCTTCTCAAAGAACTAGCTTCCAGCTTTGTTGATTTTGGCTATGGTCTCTTTTGTTTCTTTTGCATTTATTTCTGCCCTAATTTTTATGATTTCTTTCCTTCTACTAACCCTGGGGTGCTTCATTTCTTCTTTTTCTAGTTGCTTTAGGCTATACTACAAAATAACAGTCATCAAGACAGTATGGTACTGGCACAAAGACAGAAACATAGATCAGTGGAACAAAATAGAAAGCCCAGAGATAAATCCACGTGCCTAAGGACACCTTATCTTTGACAAAGGAGGCAAAAATATACAATGGAGAAAAGACAATCTCTTTAACAAGTGATGCTGGGAAAACTGGTCAATCACTTGTAAAAGAATGAAACTAGAACACTTTCTAACAACATACACAAAAATAAACTCAAAATGCATTAAAGATCTAAAGGTAAGACCAAAAATTATAAAACTCCTAGAGGAGAACATAGGCAAAACACTCTCTGACATAAATCACAGCAGGATCCTCTATGACCAACCTCCCAGAATATTGGAAATGAAAGCAAAAATAAACAAATGGGACTTAATTAAATTTAGAAGTTTTTGAACAACAAAGGAATCTATAAGCAAGGTGAAAAGACAGCCTTCAGAATGGGAGAAAATAATAGCATATGAAGCAACTGACAAAGAATTAATCTCAAAAATATACAAACAACTCCTGCAGCTCAATTCCAGAAAAATAAGTGACCCAATCAAAAAATGGGCCAAAGAACTAAACAGACATTTCTCCGAAGAAGACATACAGATGGCTAACAAACACATGAAAAGATGCTCAACATCACTCATTATCAGAAAAATGCAAATCAAAACTACCATGAGGTACCATTTCACGCCTGCCAGAATGGCTGCTATCAAAAAGTCTACAAACACTAAATGCTGGAGAGGGTGTGGAGAAAAGGGAACCCTCTTACACTGTTGGTGGGAATGCAAACTAGTACAGCCACTATGGAGAACAGTGTGGAGACTGCTTAAAAAACTGGAAATAGAACTGCTATACGACCCAGCAATCCCACTGCTGGGCATACACACCGAGGAAACCAGAATTGAAAGAGACACATGTACCCCAGTGTTCATCGCAGCACTGTTTATAATAGCCAGGACATGGAAGCAACCTAGATGTCCATCGGCAGGTTAATGGATAAGAAAGCCGTGGTACATATACACAATGGAGTATTACTCAGCCATTAAAAAGAATGCATTGAATCAGTTCTAATGAGGTGGATGAAACTGGAGCCTATCATACAGAGTGAAGTAAGTCAGAAAGAAAAACACCAATACAGTATATTAATGCATATATATGGAATTTAGAAAGATGGTAACGATGACCCTATATGCGAGACAGCAAAAGAGACACAGATGTAAAGAACAGACTTTTGGACTCTGTGGGAGAAGGCGAGGGTGGGATGATATGAGAGAATAGCATTGAAACATGTGTATTATCATATGTGAAATAGATCGCCAGTCCAGGTTCGATGCATAAGACAGGGTGCTCAGGGCTGGTGCACTGGGATGACCCTGAGGGATGGGATGGGGAGGGAGGGAAGAGGAAGGGTGAGGATGGGGGACACATGTACACCCGTGGCTGATTCATGTGAATGTATGGCAAAAACCAGCACAATATTATAAAGTAATTAGCCTCCAATTAAAATAAATTTAAAAAAAAAAAAAGAAAAAAAGACTGGCTTGGTTGGGTTTTCTTTTCTATTGGGCTGATAAAATGTTGACTGAGTCAATTACTTATTCCACGTATTGACTATAGTGTTAAGTCTGCTCGGTTAGTTGAATAGAATTACGGCTTGGAACCAACAGATCCAATGGACCCACTTTATACACAGGTGAGACAGTAAGACACTCATTCCTGGTCTCATAGTGCCAGGTAGGGAGGACGACCAGAAGTTGTCCTTAAGTTTCAGGCAGGTGGTCTCTCTCCCTACACCCCTCTATTTTTGCCCCTCTGCCTGACCTTTGCAGTGGCCTCTTAAACTTTATGATTCACTTTCCTGAAAGGCAATGCTGGGAAGTGAAATCTCTGGATGGTGTTTAAGGTCTTAACCTAAGGACAACTGGGTGGCTGTTGTGGTCCAGGGCTGGAGTAGTTGGGTGCATTGGTGAGGTCCACTATTTCTCTTATTTAGCAGAGAGAACACTCCCCAGTAGCTAAAGGCTTTTGAGCACAAAATCTGCCAGCGAGGCCTCCTGGCTGAGGGTTCATCTAGCACAGGAACAGATGACAGGACGGCAGGCAGTCTGTCCCCTTCTAGGGAATAAGGCAAGGATTCCTTTAACACAATGTGACAACTAATCTCTCTATAGCATCTGACTGAGAGGTTTTAATTACTACTGTGATGTACACACGTGATTTCTTTATTCACACAAACATGCGGGCATTTTTGTGTTTCTCCTTTATTTTGTGGGGTGTGTATCGGCACAGATCGAGTTGATTCTGAACCCGTCTCCTTTTCTCCTTGTCTCTTTATGTCCCTCTTTCCTCCCACTTTGTTTTCTCCCCCTCCCATTTATTCTTCTTAATTTGTGAGAATAAGCGTATTGATTCTCTGCTTTGAGCATAAGGCCGGGGTCCTTCAGTTCTCCTTCCCCTCCCAGAGATGGAAGCAGACCCAGTAGTCACGGGGAATGGAGGTGTTTTCACAGCCTGGCTGGCATGCAGGTGAAGACCTCTTTGGGAGAGTGTGTGTGTGCTGGGGTGGAATTGCATCGTGTGGAGAGGCAGAAATCACAAGAATAGCTTTGAGGGGGAGTGTCTAGAGCAGACTTTGTTCGAGCTTGAAGTTAAGCTGGGACTCAGTTCTGAGCCTGCATCATCACAATGCCAAATATCTATAGCATTTGTCATGTAGAAACATAAATATCTTGATTATACAATAACAGATGTCTGAATCATTGAAAGAATTGACACTCAGCTGAGATTACTTGTTTATATTTAGATATAAGATGATCTAAATCATCTATTTGGAAGAGAATTTGAAACACCCATTTGTAAATCTCCCTGCTTCTACTAAGCAAACAATGTTGAAAAAGATGCCAAGAAGTTTCAGAAAATGGAAATATTGATCAGATGTGGTTTGAGCACCAAGATGGACACTCGTTTCTTTTAAACAGAAAGAATATGCATTAAAGCAGAGGTCCTCAACCTCTGGGCCAAGGATCTCGAAACCATCACCCCCATTCCTCAGTCCATGGAAACATTGTCTTCCATGAAATCGGTGATAGGTGCCAAAAAGGTTGGGGACAGCTACATTAAAAAATCAAACTGTGAAATCATTGTTGTCACGCCCCCAACGGCCAGAGTGAGGAAAATATTCAGTGGTCCTTTGCCTACTCTGGTGATTCCAGGTCTGTCGGTGGTAATTCTGCTCACAAGGTTCACATCACCCCGAGGCTTAGAAGAGATTTTAGGGTTTATAACAATTCTCCCTCAAGTTCAGTTTTTACCAAGAACAAGACTACAGCCACTTTGGAGAGACAAACTGATGACAGCGACTTGCTTTTATGGAAAGAAGATTTCATCACTCTTGTTTTCTACTGCAGGAGCCATCCAATTAACACCACTCGCTATCTCAATATGCTCTCTTCAGTGGACCATGGTGATATATCCTAAATCTCCAGACTCTCAGTCCTCGCCTCCCTGCTCTGCTGCCCTCGCCTTCTGTAGCAGGCCTTGCTTTTGCATGGATGACATAAGGGCCTCTGCAGCTCCTGTGTATGACTCAGACCCGCATCTTACCGAACTGGTCTAGCCCTTGGTCTGACTCTCTGGGCCACCCAGGTCTCAGCTCTACCTACCTTGGAGGGTTAACTCCACCACAAGTATACTCAATCAAGTATCTCACCAAGGGCTGAACTATTTGCCTGTTATTCAAACTTGATCTGTATGTCTTGGTTTCTAAGCCTTTGTTTGCTGTTCCACCCTCCTGGAATCCCTTCCATCCTCAAGTGTCATCAAAGTCCTACACATTTTAAAAGATTCAGCCTAAATGCCTTCTGTGTCAAGGACCTTCCCTCTGAGCCCTCCCAATACTTCCCTTGCAGCTCTCTGGGGCTCTGATCATACTTTGTGGAGAAGGAGGAGGAACCTGATTGGAGGACAGTGCACTTGCTTCAGCTCTGTGACCCAAAGGTGTGTGGCCTTGACTGTGTCTCTCAGTCTCCTTGAGTCTCAGTTTTCTCATTTGTCAACATGGGTTTGAATCGTACAGCTTCTAAGGAGCCTTCTATTTAAAACCCAGTGACAATAATTATACGATTATGAGATATATAATTATAACCCTATGATTATAAATCAGAGCCTACATGTTATCTCCCCTAAAACCTGCTACCTTCTTTAGGGCAAGACTGGTACCTTATCTAAACTCTGTTTTTCTTTTTGGTTCAAGACTATCTTACACACAGTGTGTACTGAATATATCCTTGCTAAATGAAAGAATGGATAATAAAAAGCTTGCGATAATTTGATCTCACCTCTTATTTTGATTTAAGATGTGATATGAAGAAGAGCTGATATGTACTGTTCATTTAATAACTGCTCCCTACCTCCTTTTCTTCATACACAGTGTTTGTTTTGGCTAAAAAGTTATGTACTAGAGAGCAAATTTTGATTAAAAGGAAGGCGATCTCTCCCATCCTTCTCTGATTGTCTCTTTCTGTGTACATGTGGAACTTTGGTTTTCTAAATAAATTGTACAAGTACTAATTTATTAGAGTGTATATTCTTCATCTGCTGCCTTCTGTCACAAAAGAAGCATGTTTTTGATTTTTGAAGAGATGCCCAGTGCTTCTATACAACCCCATGGTTACCGGAGCTCTCTGAACTGGTTGGCTGCATAGAGTAGGAGATCACCCATGTGATGTGATTTCAGAGATACCAGTGGGGCTACCATCTGCTTACCCATTGGTTGTTGTGAAAGAATTACTCCTTTGGCTCAAGAAGGCTTTGTATCTTCGAGAGTAGCCTGGGAAAACTGTATACCTCAAATTATCACTGATGATCCTGTAGACTATCATCATTAAACCCAAGGGCGTGCTAGAAAACCCAGGTTCAATAAGGGGCTGATAGGTGTTACATAAGAATAGAGTCTCTGTGATGAAAAATCTGGGGCAGCCACAATAAGTAAAATTAAACAGGATTTTTCAGAACTTATAATAGGCCAATGGGCAAGGGGAATGCAGTAGTCACATTTCCCACATTTATATGACCACAGAACCAGAACCTTCTCCACTATTTTATTATGTATGTTATAAATTAAGTGTCCCAGGAGTCTAAATTTTCATTGCATATGTTCTGCGGAAAGCTGCTTTTGAGGGCCACGAGAGCTAGCCCAACGCCATCTTCAGAGAGGCAGGCAGGGCTGAGGTGAGTACAAAGATGTATCAAAGACAGGCTGCTGCCTCCTGCAGCTCACCCAAACTCTGCATGGCAGGTGGAGGCACTGAACAGGTGGCGGAGGATCCACTTCTGCCCCAGCCTCAGGTATCACCTTTCCTTTCACAGAGTTGCAGCTGATTCGGCTTTGATTGGCGGTCCTCACACTTCCACTCAGTGACCTTGAGGGTTCAGAGAAAGCTATGCTATTTTACCAGTGCACTTGCTGAATGCTGGGCCCTGCACTCAGCCTAACAGGGGGAAGCTATGAGGATCCTGGCTGCAGGACTTGAGAAGGCTATGCCCATCAGTTGCCAAAATGACTGCTTAGCTCACGAAATAAATTTAGGCTGCTCTGCTCAGGGAAGTGGTCTCCATGGTTGGGGTGGAATGGCTGGTAATCAGTAAAACTTATTTCTTGATAATGCTGAGTTAAAAATAGATGATCATTATTTCCCCTCAACTTTCCAGAAGTTTCCTGGGTGTCTGTATACAGAGTTCCTAAGACAAACAGGTTGACCACAAACCTTTAATAGAAAGGAGTAACCATTCTACAGTTAAATCAAAGCTTCTTACATGAGTGCACTGCCCTGTAGGAGCTGAAGAAAAGTCCCTGTGATGGACCCAGAAGGAAGAAAGGAGGGTGAGGAGTAACAAGGATGCCAGTTCCAATTGAGAAGCCCTGATCTGCCTTGAGAGGCTCCAGCCTGGGATCTCCTGCTCTTGTCATATAAGAAGGAAAAAGCACAGTGAGAGGCTAGGCTGCAGATTCTGAGAAGCCTTCCTAGAGAGGACACGGTGTCCAGGCTTTCTGGATCCTTCAACTGCTGCAGTCTAGGGCACCCCCCCCCCGCCCCGCCCCATCCTGTCCTACTCAGCCCGCCTCCACTTCTCCACCAGCTCTCTGCTCTGCTCAGTCTGTCTCTCACTGCTGCCTCTGCTCCCACCATGTGCTCTGCCTGGAGTGCCCTGGGCCTCAGTCCTCACCGCACTGCTGGGCAGGGAGCTCTTCAGAGGCAGGGGACACACCTTCTGGTAGTCTCTAAAGCCCTAGTCAGTAGCACACAGCAGGCTCAGAGTATACTGCCAAGCCCACGGCTCCTCCACTGCTTTTGAATTCACTTTGCTTGTTCCTCTGGCTACTCATTCAGCATCAGGACACCTTTGGCATTGCCACATTATTTTCTTCCATACACACTGTAATCTCACTCCTCCTCATTAGACTGCAAGCGTATGAGGAGCACCCTTGTTCCCTATTGAGGTGTCTTGCGCATCCTGTGGGGTCCAAACCTGACAGATGTGAGCAACTAACCACAGTCAGCTGGGAGTGAAGTACCAGGGAGTCTGTACCAGGGGTATCTGGTTCCTCCAGGTTCAGCAGGGATGTCAGAACACCTGGACCAGGGAGCTGAGGATGAAGCCCATTTCCTTCTTCCTCCACCCCTAGCCCCTTTGTCCTTGCTTCAGAGGCTGGAGGACCCAGAAGGAGGGACAAGGCGACGGACCGGTGGTTAGGGGAGTGGCAGGACAGCGGTCCGGGCGGCAGAGGGGCTGAGGATGCAGAAGCTCTTCCTCATCTGTCCTTGCAGCAGCCCAGCAGGGGGCTAATGAGAGCTGAGGTGTGAGGCAGGAGCTTGTGCAGCAATTACAGCTGCTCAACTGCTGACAGCACGTGGGGCGCTGACACCGTGGCTCCCTGCCCTCCTAATGAGGCTATTACTGCCCCAGCGGCTGCAGGCCTCCAGGCCCTCCCACCCCTCCATCTTCCCACTTGTGGGTGCAGGCAGCCCTGGGTTCTCTAAAAGGAGGATTGTCTAAGGATGGCCCCTCTTACTGACGGGAGGAAGCGCCCCATCCGCCCACCTGGCTTTTCTGCTCACAGCCTTCCCTGGGTCCTTCCAGAAGGAAGACAAGGGAGCAGAGGGTCACTGTGGTGTCCTCAGCATAGCGACCTCCATCAGCCCGGGCTCACACACAGGGCTCCCTTTGCCTGAACCACGCCGGTGACTCCTGACTAATGTTGGCTCCTCTACAGCACTCAGTTCAAGAGTGTCTCCTTTAGGAGGCTTCACCCGGCTTCCCTTGCCTCTCACCTCTAACCCAGAACCCTGTCACCACCCTTGCCCGGCTCTCTCTCAGGCCTCTCACCCTGCGCTGTAATGTTCCCTCCCCTTTGCTTTCTCAGTCTCATTGTCATCTCCTCCAGCTCTTATGTATCTCGGTTCCCATCATGGTGTCTGGCAGTGTCGGGTTCTGCAAGAGTTGTTGAATGATGAAACAAACGAACCAAATAGTTGAATTCACCATTCAGCTCAACACTGAGATGCAGGATCTGGAAGGGCCAAGGAGCCTATCCCCACCACACCCCCAGAAGTCTGGCAGTGCTCAGCATCCTTCCTGGGATCGGTTGGAAGCTCTATAGATATCATAGCTCTTCCTTTCAGCTCCCCCTCAATTCAGGCAGCAGCACTGATCACTTTGTTAGAAAGCCAGAATGGCTTCAGAACACATCTGCTACTGAGTAGAAATGTATTTTAAAGTGTGCTTTCAAGACTTTTTTTAAAAGTGCATTCCTTCTTGAATCACATTTGGTCCACAAACTGGATAAAGACCTTTGCACTTTTACCAACACCAGGCTTATCCCCATCTCCAAGTGCTTCTCTTTCTCCCTTCTGGGCTCAAGTCAATCCCTGGAGGTACAAACCACCCTCCCAACCCTGGCATCTTCCCCCTCCCCATACTTGATGCTCTTTCTCCCCACCTCCCACTCCAGCTCATATATTCCATTTTTTCCTTAGCAGGGATTAATCGGATTGAATTTATTACACAGTAAGAGTAATAAGAAGGCACAGTGATTTCAATCTGGGAAGGGAGGGAGATTTCTGGGTGTTGGGGGAGGGGGGCAATGATGCTTCCTGATGTCCCATATGAAACCTGAAACTTCCTCCTTTTCTCTGTACCCCACCCCCTGGCTGTGATCAGCAGAAAGAAACTGATGCCAAAGCCCACAGCCTCCGCCTAGCCCCTTCTTGGAACAAAGATGTGGTCGGCAAGCAGGAAGCAGTGTGAGCGGTAGACAGGCGCATCCACCTGCCCACAGCCTCTGTCCTCAAAACGCCCGCCGCGCTCCACCTCTCAGAACAGCTGGCCCTCGTGTCACAGCCAATTAGGCTTTGGAGGGAGTGAGAGGGAAAGAAATGACACCATATACTGACCCCTGCTGTCACGGGGCAGATGTGGAGGCCAGCACGCGTCCCCGCTCGGCCACGCCGCTAATTAATCACCTCCGCCACCGAGTCGTGACAGCGCTTTGCGAGGAGCGAAGCACGTGGAGGCAGGGCCTGGGCACCTGCCGAGCGAGCTGTGGAGGGGGAGCTCTGGGCACCCAGCCGCCCCCTCTCTTAGCGGCCCTGGCAGGCCTGCTGCTGGCAAGGTCTCAAGGAAGCTGTTGGGGTTAAAAGGAAGGGTGGGAATGAGGGAGGAAACTTTTGAAAAGCCTTAAGTCATTACACAGAATGCCATGCCGGGGGGAGGGGGGCGGGGTGGGGAGAGAGAGCTGGGCACAGGGGCGGGAGGAGCGAATGGGGCAGGAGCCGGTCAGAGAGCGGACCTTCTCTCTAGGCCCCGTGTTTGCAAAGAGTCTGTGGGATGCTCAGAGATTTGCCTGGGAAACAGACTCATCAGGAAGCCCTAGAGTGCTACCTTCTTCCTCCTTCTACCAGTTTCTTGGTGCACTCTCTTTGAAAGTGAAAGTCGCTCAGTCGCAGCCGACTCTTTGCGACCCCATGGACTATACAGTCCGTGAATTCTGCAAGCTAGAATACTGGAGTGGGTAGCCTTTCCCTTCTCCAGGGATAGAACCCGGGAAGTCTCTTTAGAGCCTGTGCTTTCACCCTCAGACATTTAGAGAGCAGGCCAGGTCCTGCACCAAACCCTGAAGAATCTTAACTTCTGCACATCTTCTAAAACTTGACCTAGAAAGGATCTGGCTCCAATCTCTCAAGTCCATGCGGGTGGCTTTGTGGTGAGCACCCTTCACTCTGAATTTTCCCAATCACAGCAGTCAAGACACAAAGCTGTGATTGTCTACTTACTGAACCCAGGGATCCTGCCAGAACGGCTCACCTTTGCTGCTCCAGTCCCTAGGACGGTGTCTGGTGCCAGCTTTGCACTTCCCCATGTTTGTTGAGTAAGTTTGTGAATAAGGAGTGAGCTAATGTTCAAGGAACTCAAGGTCTCCTGGGGAGGCAAGCACATCCCAGGGCATTGCACTGCAGCCTGGCCGAGTCTGAGGTGTCACGTAGGAGGGCATGAGCTGAGGGCTGAGGTCAGAGAAGAGGACCACCAGCTGAGTTCCAGCTGCAAAGCATGACCTTTGTTTGGTCCACAACTGCTTTTGTGGAAATCTCGGGTCAAGTCCGCTCCATTTCTATGAAAGCTCAAAGTAAATGGCCAAAGCAGTCAGATCAATAGCTTATTCTTGAAAATCCCCTCCTTCTTCAAGAGAAAGCTTGTCCGAATCACTCACAATCTTGAAACAGACCAGGCCTTTACCAGGTGACATGAAATACCACATGGGAACATGTTATGTGCATCCATTTGGATATGGATCATTAAATATTCTTTTTTTTTGTAATTTTAAAACTCATGAGTCATGTATGCCTGTCAGATCAAGCCCCGAATCCTTAATCCTTAGTGTGTGGAAAGGAAGCTTTTGAGCATCCAGCCTCAATGACAATTTCAATGTCATCTCTTGCCCTCTCCCCCCAAACACAGCACTGCAGCTTTGCAAGCATGTCCTCTGCTGAGGAAGCTCTCTGTCCTTGGTCTCTGCATGTGATAAATGTCAATTCTCTTTAAGACTCCCCTGAAGCTGTCTCTCCTCACACGTCCTTTCTATCTCTTTTATTGGCTGCACTGCGGGTCACGTGGGATATTAGTTCCCCAGCCAGGGTTCGAACCTGTGCCCCCCTGCATTGGGAGTGCAGAGTTCTAACCACCAGACCACCACCCAGACTTCCTCTGTAGAAGAGAGCCTAACATGAAAGCTGGAAAGGTCGGTTACAGAAATCATTCAGCAGGGTCAGTTTCCTTTTATTATAGGAGAGCAGCTGAGAGTGAGTTGGAAGAGTCTGATAAAATTCCCTTTAATTTTTTGATTGGTTAAGTGGATAAAGGAATCTATAAAGAGACAAGTGAGAGAACTTTCTACCTCTTTCTCAATAGCCATGGAAATAATAGTTGATTTTGTTCAGTCATTCATTCTTTTGTAAAGACTTCAAGATATCTATGGCTCTGAAAGAATAAGAAAATTCTTGGAAAAGAGATTATTTTTATAAGAAGTCTCTTAACCAAATGTTTAGATCTTGGGATACACCACAGTATCTGTGTTTCTAGAGAAATCTCTAAGAAAAATAAACAAAAACAATTTGTAAAAATGTAGTTTAAAAGTTTCAACAAATGATACTTTACAATGTCAAAAACTGAAATTTGTAGCTTAAAAGATGTGTGGGGAGGAAGTGTCTTAGTTAAGCAAATGGAGCCATGCATAGGAGTGGCTGCTGTAGTTTATAAATTGTCTATAATATATATCAGAGAAGGCAATGGCACCCCACTCCAGTACTCTTGCCTGGAGAGTCCCACGAATGGGGGGCCCTGGTGGGCTGCAGTCCATGGGGTCGCTAAGAGTCAGACACGACTGAGCGACTTCGCTTTCACTTTTCACTTTCATGCATTGGAGAAGGAAATGGCAACCCACTCCAGTGTTCTTGCCGGGAGAATCCCAGGGACGGGGGAGCCTGGTGGGCTGCCGTCTGTGGGGTTGCACAGAGTAGGACACGACTGAAGTGACTTAGCATAGCATAGCATAGCATATAATATATATAATTATATGAAAAATGAAAGTTGCTCAATGGTGTCTGACTCTTTGCAACCTCATGGAATTCTCCAGGCCAGAATACTGGAGTGGGTAGCCTTTCCCTTTTCCAGGGGATCTTCCCAACCCAGGGACTGAACCAGGGTCTCCTGCATTGCAGGCAGATTCTTTACCAACTGAGCCACAAGGGACGCCCAAGAATATTGGAGTGGGTAGCCTATCCCTTCTTCAGTGGATCTTCCCAATCCAGGGATTGAACCAGGATCTCCTGCATTGCAGGCAGATTCTTCCCCAACTGAGCTATCAGGGAAGCATATCTCACTTTCACTTAACTATTTACTTTCACTTAACTGTTTATCCATGGACTGTATAGTCCATGGGGTCGCAAACAGTCAGACATGACTGAGCAGCTTTCACTTAATATAATACTATAACAGTTTATAAACACGCTGTGACCTAGACCTTGAGTTCATGACTTGCAAGCCTTGGAGAGCTGGCATTTGGGAGACAAGAGGATACCTCTGGACCACATTCCAGGGCGCTTGACCTTGCCCGCTCTCTCTGTTGTACCTTGGGTTGTGAACCTCAAATGGCAATGGTTATACTGGAAAGAATACGTACCTGAAAGTCAGGCTGGCCTTGAATCCGAGTGTGCCATCGTAACTCGCGTGCCTCTGAGCCACATTCTTTTATTTGGCTAATGTTGGGTTGGCCAAAAAGTTTGTTTGGGTTTTTCCATTTCCTTATAGGAATATCTGAACAGTCTTTTTGGCCAACCTCAGTACTTCTGAGGCACACACTCACTCCTGCACTCACACCATATTCTTACATTTATATCCTGAATTAAAAATAGGGAGCCAGGTACTCTGCTAGTACTAGGGATACGAGTTGTGCTCTCTGACACAGAGTTCTCATTTTGGTGACAAGGGCTGTTTAATTCTTCCAGGGGTTGGTGCCGGGGCCCTCCTTTGTAAAACAGGAATGATAATGCTTATCTCAAAGCCACGCCATCCCTTGTTTGGACGGGGCATCAAGCAAACTGTGTGCATTTTACTTTGACTTCTGACACTTTTACTGGACCTACGTCATGCTGTAAATTCCAGGTTTTGACATTTATAATAAAGTTGTGATGAGGGGTAAATGGACCAGTGTTTGCTCTTTCAAATATTAATCTAACCAGAAGGAGCTGATCAGTTAAAATTTTTCTTCTTCCTTTTTCAAATGTTTTGTTTGTTTCTTTGCTTTTCCTTGTACTTGATGCCTAGCACTACTGGAGATGTAGACCAATGTTTTCACGTTTCCTATTTTCTTACTTGGGATATATACTCGCGTTTGAGCAAGCTCCAGGAGATGGTGAAAGACAGGGAAGCCTGGCATGCTGCCTGCAGTCCATGGGGTTGCAAACAGTCGGACACAAATGAGCGGCTGAGCAACAACAAATATATAAGTGGTGAGTGAATGTGTGAGTATGCGTGTATATGGGACTTTGTATATAAATAAAATATGTGAGTGTGCATATGCACAAGTGTATGTATGTGGACATGTGTGTGGGCGAGTGTGTGTGCATGAGGATGTATGTGTGGGTGTGGATTTATGTGAAAGTGTATATATGAGTGTATATGCATATGTGTGTGAGTGTGTATGTCTGTGAATGCATATGTGTGAGTGTGTATGCAAAATGAGTGCAAGTGGAAGTGAGAGTGTGTATGCATTAGTATGCACATGTGTGTGTGAGTGTGCATCTAAGCATGTGAGTGTGTGCATCTGTGAGTGAGACTATGGGTATGTGTGAGGCTGTGTGTGTCTGTGAAGGCACCATGATGACTTCTTAACTGAACAGACTCTATAGAGACCAGTTGTCTGCTCATCAGAGCAAAAAGACAGGAGTCTTAGTATAAAGTTAAAATGTAGTCAGGCACTCTGTTCCTCAGTACATCTCTGAGGGTTTCTTCTCGATACATTTTTCTCTACCTAACCAGCCTTTAAAAATGAAGTCAAAGTAAATACATCATTTTTAAATGGAGGGAAAATTGGTCTGAAAAAAGAATGGAAAAGTATCTCCCTCAAATCAGGAAACAGCAGGGATTGAAAAACAAACAAACAAACAAAAACACCTGACAGCCTGAGCCTTGTCAGTGAAAAGTAAACTGAGCAGAAGTGACTAACTTCAGCTGCTTCTGGAGGGCAGCTTGCAGCCCCAGCTCTGTCCAGCGATGGACAAGGTTGGTGCTTGCTTCAGAATTGCCCTCCCTAGCCCTTCAGTGCGTTCCAGCAAGATGGCCCAAGGTTTCCAGTGTGAAAGGTGAAGCTGCCACCTTGTGGTCAAACACAGAGCTGCAGCGCCTCTGCAGCAATTTCCAGAGGCAGTCGCTCACCGGCTAAGAGCACAGGGCAGGACCTGAGGCAGATGAGTGGGCTGGTTAAGTAGTCTGCGTCACAAGACCTGTGCCTGACCCCTGCGACATATATCCTATTATATATATATATAATTGAATATATATATATACATATATAATTGAATATATATATATATACACATATATATATATTTGATTCAGTTGCTCAGTCTTGTCTGACTCTTTGTGACCCCATGGACTGTAGCATGACAGGCTTCCCTGTCCATCACCAACTGCCGGAGCTTGCTCAAACTCATGTCCATCAAGTTGGTGACGCCATCCAGCCATCTCATTCTCTGTCATCCCCGTCTCCTCCTTCCTTCAATGTTTCCCTTCAATCCTTTCCCGATCAGAGTCTTTTTCAATAAGTCAGTTCTTCACATTAGGTGGCCAAAGTATTGGAGTTTCAGCATCAGCATCAGTCCTTCCAATGAATATTCAGTACTGGTTCCCTTTAGTGTGGACTGGTTGGATCTCCTTGCAGTCTAAAGGACTCTCAAGAGTCTTCTCCAGCACCACAGTTCAAAAATGCATCAATTCTTTGGTTCTCAGCTTTCTTTATAGTCCAACTCTCACATCCATACATGACTACTGGAAAAACCAAACCATGGCTTTGACTAGATGGACCTTTGTCAGCAAAGTAATGTCTCAGCTTTTAATAAGCTGTCTAAGTTGGTCATTGCTTTTCTTCCAAGGAGCAAGTGTCTTTTAATTTCATGGCTGCAGTCGCCATCTTCAGTGATTTTGGAGCCCAAGAAAATAATGTCTCTCACTGTTTTCATTGTTTCCCATCTATTTGCCATGAAGTGACGGGACTGGATGCCATGATCTTAGCTATTTGAATACTGAACTTTAAGCCAGCTTTTTCACTCTCCTGTTTCACTTTAATCGAGGCTCTTTAATTCCTATTCATTTTATGCCATAAGGGCGGTGTCATCTGCATATCTGAGGTTATTGATATTTCTCCTGGCAATCTTGATTCCAGCTTGTGCTTCATCCAGCTCAGCATTTAGAATGATGTACTCTGCATATAAGTTAAATAAGCAGGGTGACAACATACAGCCTTGATGTGCTCCTTTCCCAATTCAGAACCAGTCTGTTTTTCGATGTCCAGTTCCAACTGTTGCTTCTTGACCTGCATACAGATTTCTCAGGAGGCAGGTAAGGTGGTCTGGTATTCCCATCTCTTGAAGAATTTCCCACAGTTTGTTGTGATCCACACAGTCAAAGGCATAGTCAGTAAAGCAGAAATAGATGTTTTTCTGGAACTCTCTTGCTTTTTCGATGATCCAGCGGATGTCTATGGTGTCGCAAAGAGTCGGATACGACTGAAGCGACTTAGCAGCTGCAGCAGCAGTAACAGCGGATGTTGGCAATTTGATCTCTGGTTCCTCTGCCTTTTCTAAAACCAGCTTGAACATCTGGAAGTTCACGGTTCACATATTGCTGAAGCCTGGCTTGGAGAATTTTGAGCATTAGTTTACTAGCGTGTGAGATGAGTGCAATTGTGCGGTAGTTTGAGTATTCTTTAGCATTGCCTTTCTTTGGATTGGAATGAACACTGACCTTTTCCAGTCCTGTGGCCACTGCTGAGTTTTCCAAATTTGCTGGCATATTGAGTGCAGCACTTTCACAGCATCATCTTTTAGGATTTGAAATAGCTCAACTGGAATTCCATCACCTCCACTAGCTTTGTTCATAGTGATGCTTCCTAAGGCCCACTTGACTTCACATTCCAGGATGTCTGGCTCTAGATGAGTGATCACACCACTGTGATTATCTGGGTCATGAAGATCTTTTTTGTATACTTCTTCTGTGTATTCTTGCCACCTCTTCTTAACAGCTTCTGCTTCTGTTAGGTCCATACCATTTCTGTCCTTTATTGCACCCATCTTTGCATGAAATGCTCCCTTGGTATCTCTGATTTTCTTGAAGAGATCCTAGTCTTTCCCATTCAATTATTTTCCTCTTATTTCTTTGCATTGATCCCTGAGGAAGGCTTTCTTATGTCTCCTTGCTATTCTTTGGAACTCTGCATTTAAATGGGCATATCTTTCCTTTTCTCCTTTGCTTTTCACTTCTCTTCTTTTCACAGCTATTTGTAAGCCCCAATTAGTGTTTGCATCCCTCCAATTGTCTTATAATATTTTTTTTACAGTTTGTTTTGAATAGGGATAGAAATTAAGTCCGTGCTTTGTAGTTGATTAATAAGTCTCTTAATTCTCTTTTAGTAGCCTCACCTTTTCCCTTAACAACTAATTTGTGGGGGAAAAAACCAGTTGCTTGTCCTATAGATTTTCTCATGGGCTGGGCTTCTGTTTTCATTCCTGTGGTGATGTTAATGTATTACTCTGTTTCCTATATTTTCTAAGATTAGTGCCTAGACCTAGAAGATTGACCAAATTTGGATGTAATTTTGTTGTTGTTGTTAAAACTGCTTTAGAGGTGATTTGTGTATTTCCACTGGAGGGTCCATAATATTTTTGATGATTATTGCCTAGATCTATTGATACCCAGGTGCTGCAAAATGGTGATCCTGAGCCATCTCTTACTGTCCAGGTGGTGCAGCTGAGTATCTATAAGGGCAAGTTGAACTTCCTACAACTCTTTTTGCTTTTTTCTCCCCCAAAGGAAAAGTATTTGCAAAATCACTGAGAGCAGTATGGTATAATGAGAAATGTCAGACTGAACTTGGTTGGAATCATCGTCTCATATATCACTCACTATTTAACAAGGTATGTAAGTTCCTTAATTTCTCTGTACTTTAATTTCCTGATGCATAGAATGAACATAACAGAGCACACCATATATAAATGTCGCGAGTGTTTAAAGAATGAATATAAAATGTCTGGTATGTAATAGACTCAGTAAAAGCTCACATTTGTAGTCTCATTTTTTTTTTTTGCCTTTATGATGTACATATTTTCACATATTAGCATGTCTGAAATTGGGATGCCTCTTATAATCCAAGGTATTTTAGCTCACTTTTTCAATTCCTATTTTCTTCCACTTAAATATACAATCAGTTCAGTTCAGTAGATCAGTTGTGTTTGACTCTGTGTGACTCCATGGAATGCAGCACGCCAGGCTTCCCTGACCATCACCAACTCCCAGAGATTACTCAAACTCATGTCCATTGAGTTAGTGATGCCATCCAACCATCTCATCCTCTGTCATCCCCTTCTCCTCACACCTTCAATCTTTCCCAGCATCAGGGTCCTTTCAAATGAGTCCATTATTCAAATCAGGTGGCCAAAATATTGGAGTTTCAGCTTCAGCATCATTCTATCCAATGAATATTCAGGAATGATTTCCTTTAAGATGGACTGGTTGGATCTCCTTGCAGTTCAAGGGACTCTTAAGAGTCTTCTCCAACACTACAGTTCAAAAGCATCAATTCTTTGGTACTCAGCTTACTTTATAGTCCAACTCTCACATCCATACATGATTACTGGAAAAACCATAGCTTTGACTAGACGGATCTTTGTTGGTAAAGTAATGTCTCTGCTTTTTAATATGCTGTCTAAGTTGGTCATAGCTTTTCTTGCAAGGAGCAAGCGTTTTTTAATTTTAAAATCACTGCACCATCTGCAGTGATTTTGGAGCTCCCCAAAATAAAGTCTGTCACTGTTCTCATTGTTTCTCCATCTACTTGCCATGAAGTGATGGGACCGGATGCCATGATCTTAGCTTTCTGAATGTTGAGCTTTAGGCCAACTTTTTCACTCTCCTCTTTCACTTTCATCAAGAGGCTCTTTAGTTCTTCTTCACTTTCTGCAATATGTGTGGTATCATCTGCATATCTGAGGTTATTGGTATTTCCCCCAGCAATGTTGATTTCAGCTTGTGCTTCATCCAGCCCAGTCTTTCGCATGATGTACTCTGTATACAAGTTAAATAAGCAGGGTGACAATATACATCCTTGACGTACTCCTTTCCTGATTCGGAACCAGTCTGTTGTTCCATGTCTAGTTCTAACTATTGCTTCTTGACCTGCATACAGATTTCTCAGGAGGCAGGTAAGCTGGTCTAGTATCCCCATCTATTCAAGAATTTTCCACAGTTTGTTGTTATCCACAGAGTCAAAGGCTTTGATGTAGTGAATAAAGGAGAAGTAGATGTTTTTCTGGAACCCTCTTGCTTTTTTTTTTTTTGAACTTCCTAGGTTGTTAGGTGCCCAATATGCTACTGGAGATCAGTGGAGAAATAACTCCAGAAAGAATGAAGAGATGGAGCCAAAGCAAAAACAATACCCAGTTGTGGATGTGACTGGTGATGGAAGTAAAGTCTGATGTTGTAAAGAGCAATATTGCACAGAAAACTGGCATGTTAGGTCCATGAATCAAGGCAAATTGGAAATGGTCAAACAGGAGATGGCAAGAGTGAACATCGACATTTTAGGAATCAGTGAGCTAAAATGGACTGGAATGGGTGAATTTAACTCAAGTGATCATTGTATCTACTACAACGGGCAAGAATCCCTTAGAAGAAATGGAGTAGCCATCACAATCAACAAAAGAGTCTGAAATGTAGTAGTTGGATGCAATCTCAAAAATTACAGAACAATCTCTGTTCATTTCCAGTGCAAACCATTCAATATCACGGTAATCCAAGTCTATGCCCCAACTACTAATGCAGAAGAAGTTGAAGTTGAATGGTTCTATGAAGATCTACAAGACCTTCTAGAACTAACACCCCCAAAAGATGTCCTTTTTATTATAGGGGACTGGAATGCAAAAGTAGGAAGTCAACAGATACCTGGAATAACAGGCAAATTTTGGCTTGGAGTACAAAATGAAGCAGGTCAAAGGCTAACAGTTTTGCCAAGAGAACGCACTGGCCATAGCAAATATCCTCTTCCAATAACACAAGAGAAGAATCTACACATGGACATCACCAGATGGTCAATCCCGAAGTCAGATTGATTATATTCTTTGCAGCTGAAGATGCAAAAATACATCTGACTATTCGGTTCAGTTCAGTCACTCAGTCATGTCCGACTCTTTGTGACCCCATGAATCGCAGCACACCATCAAGCTCCCCGTCCATAGCAGCCTATCTGTCCATCACCATCTCCCTATACAGTCAGCTAAAACAAGACCAGGAGCTGACTGTGGCTCATATCGTGAACTCTTTATTGCCAAATTCAGACTTAAATTGAAGAAAGTAAGGAAAATCACTAGACCATTCAGGTCTGACCTAAATCAAATGTACATCAACGTATAATAATATTAGCATTTCCAAAGTATTTCTGAGATTTCACTATTGTTGATTTACAAACAAGACATTTGGGGCTTCCCTCATAGCTCAGTTGGTAAATCATCTGCCTGCAATGCAGGACACCCAGGTTTGATTCCTGGGTCAGGAAGATCCCCTGGAGAAGGAAATGGCAACCCACTCCAGTATTCTTACCTGGAGAATCCCATGGACAGAGGAGCCTGGCAGGCTACAGTCCACGGGGTTGCAAGAGTCGGACAAAACTTAGCAATTAAACCACCACCACAACCAAACAAGACATTTAGTTTCCTTCCCTAGTATCCTAGAATGGACAAACCTCTATGAAACTGGAAAATTCTAAGGCTAACAGAACATGCTAACTTCAGAAAGCTCTTTTCAAATGATTATGTCTCCATATAACAATATCAATGACTTAGAGTCAGTACACTTGAACAAGACAAAGCTATCTACTGTCATTATGGCATCACGGACCCAATGGACGTGAGTTTGATCAAGCTTCTGGAGATGTGAAGGACAGAGAACCCTGGCATGCTGCAGCCCATGGGGTCACAAAGAGTTGGACACGACTGAGCAACTGAATAACAGCAGCCTCCTTGTCATAGGTCACTTCAGATTCTTCTCTCAAACCCATCCCCTCCTCTTTCCTTTCTCCTTCCTCTGCCACAACAAGGCGTTAATCTTGTACATCAGACCCTGGAATTTGAATGGGGCTGTTGAAGACTGAAAATTTGTGTCCCCAGCAAATCTGTATGTTGTAAACTAAGTCCCAAGCTGATGATACTCAGAGGGTCTTCGGGAAGTGACTAGGTCACAAAGGTGGAGTTCGCTTGCAAGGGATTAGTGCCCTTATTGAGTACCCCTCTCCCCGCAAGAGTTCCTGTGCCCATTCTTTAGTGTAAGGACACAGCAAAGAGTTGGCTGTCTGCACCTGGAAGAGTGTTCTTTCCAGAACACAACCCTGGCTCCCTGATCTTGGACTTGCATCTCTGCTACTGCGAGAAATAACTGTCTATAGTTTATAATCCACACAGTCTATGATACTTTGTTATAACAGTCCTGAAAAATAGTTGTGCATATGAGTACTGGCCTTTCCACCTCCTCCACTTGTGGTAGTAAACAGAGAAGACCTAACAATCTTGGCCTTTCATATGATCAAGTTTTGTTTAACTTAACCATATGCCATAAATATCTTTTCATGGTTCTATACAGTTAAATTTTAACAGTTAAGTATTTATAACTAAGTTATTATTCCATTCCATCAGTTCAGTTCAGTTGCTCAGTTGTCTGCCTCTTTGTGACCCCATGGGCTGCAGCACGCCAGGGTTCCCTGTCCATCACCAACTCCTGGAGCTTACTCCAACTCATGTCCATTGACTCGGTGATGCCATCCAACCATCTCATCCTCTGTTGTCCACTTCTCCTCCCACCTTCAATCTTTCACAGCATCAGGGTCTTTTCAAATGAGTCCAGTCTTCAAATCAGGTGGCCAAAGTATTGGAGTTTCAGCTTCAGCATCAGTTCTTCCAATGAATATTCAGGAATGATTTCCTTTAATATGGACTGGTTGGATCTCCTTGCTGTCCAAGGGATTCTCAAGAGTCTTCTCTACCACAGTTCAAAAGCATCAATTCTTCGGCACTCAGCTTTCTTTATAGTCCAACTCTCATATCCATACATGACTACTGGAAAAAACATAGCTTTGACTAGATGGACCTTTGTTGGCAAAGTAATGTCTCTGCTTTTTAATAAGCTGTCCAGGTTTGTCATAACTTTTCTTCCAAAGAGTCAGCGTCTTTTAACTTCATGGCTGCAATCACCATCTGCAGTGATTTTGGAGCCCCACAAAATAAAGTCAGCCACCGTTTCCACTGTTTCCCCATCTATTTGCCATGAAGTAATGGGACCGGATGCTGTGATCTTAGTTTTCTGAATTTTGAGTTGTAAGCCAAATTTTTCACTCTCCTCTTTCACTTTCATCAAGAGGCTTTTGAGTTCCTCTTCACTTTCTGCCATAAGGGTGGTGTCATCTACATATCTGAGGTTATTGATATTTCTCCCAGCAGTCTTGATTCCAGCTTGTGCTTCATCCAGTCCAGCATTTCTCATGACATGCTCTGCATATAAGTTAAGTAAGTTAAATAACCATCCCACAGTTAAATGTAACTCAGTTAACCATTATTCTTTATGGACCTCATTGCAATTTTTTCAGTGTCATAAAAGCATTGCAGCAAACATCTTTGAGCCAAGCAGTTAAAAATTATTTTGGATTTTTTTATTAGAATAAATAATTTAAATGCAGAAGCAATTTAAATGCAACCATGGCTAATTAAAGTCATTATTAGACAAAAAAAAGTATGTTAATAAGTTTGGTTTTAAGAGAATCTGTCCAAGGCTGAGAGGGATTCCATTAGAATAAGGAAGGCCAAAAGTGTCAGGAGTTTGAAAGGGACTGTGTGGGTCAGGCCCTAATCAGTAAGTTGTGGGCCTGTAGGACCTCTGAGCTGATGTCACGACAGTGAAACGGCCCCTTACCTAGCATGCTTCCCTTTGGAGCTGGTGCTGTCCTGACCACACAATGCCATATCATCTAAATGACCCCTTGCTAATCACAAAGGCATAGTGTACTGGGTCTGCATGATAACTGATAAAGAGGTCACTGTCATGTCCAATCAAGAAGCTCTATGCTGTGTCTTTGACCCAACTTCTATGAGTCCCTTTCTTGGGGACTATATTTCTTGCAGGGGGGCGTGACTTTATGTGAACAAAGTAAATAGTTTATTGCTGCCTGCAATCAACATGTGTTTTCCTGTGTCTTTATCTTGGTACAGCCTTTTCTCTCTGCCTCTAACACCCTTTCTTCCCTTGTCACCAGCTTGGCCCCTTGTGGCAGAGCCTGTTGCTTGCTATCAGTAAAAGAAACCCAACTTAGTTAAGGTTTGGAGCAGCAGCGTGCCCAGTTGGTGGGTTCTTCCTACAGTCCAGTGGAAGATACATGGTTGGTCTAAGCCAGTCATGGTAATCTCATGTTCCTTTGCCAACAACTGACATAGGGCCGGGTAAACAACCTAATTATGACTAACAGTGCCTAAGAGGAAGTTTACTGAAGACTTCTAGAAAATAGTTTTCCCCTGCATGTTGAGAGTGTCCCCTCCCTTTCCACACTGGACACTGTAATATAAGAATGTGTGTTGCATGGAGCTTCAGCAGCCGTCTTGCATCATGAGGGGTGACATCCCAGATACATCACTGATGGTGGGCTGAAATGATGGAAAGAGCTTGAATCCTCCAGATAACAAAATTCCCCACCTGGAAAGCAACTTGTCAACTAGACAGAGGGCGAACACCTAGCACTCCCCGGTGCCATCACATCACCAGTGTACAACAATGACAAAGTTAGGAACAGACCGGGTTCCAGACCACGGCTGATGCTGCGGCCCCACGAAGGCACCCCGTCCTAACTCTTCAGTCCTTCTGCTTGGCCATCCTTGGCTGTGGGTTTTCTTGAATTGTTGCTTTAGACCTGCTTCACCTCTGGTCAGCCTCTCTCTATCTTACCAGAGCTCAAGATAAGAAAATGAAAATGTTTTAACAATTTCCTTACTGACCAGAGCTGACACATGCCACTTCTAGGAGAAGCTGGGAAAGAGGATTTGAGGCGCACACAGCCATCCTGAGTAGAACTGGAAATCTGAGATCTTTTCTTGCTCTTTGCAAGGGGGATGGGTTATGTAGACAGAAACATTATTTGGGAAGATGCTCCAACCACCCTGTTGAAATGGATGTCTTTGGTACTCAGCATCTTTCAGGGAGGGTGAAAGTGGGAAGGAACCTTGACAGATGGACATCAAACTGGCCACCAACCCAGGCTTGAGCCAAACTCAATGAAAGGACATCACATTTCTTGTTCTCTGGTGCCACAGAGCCAATCATACTTATTAGATCAGAAAGAAGAAATGGCTTTGAAATTGATTAGGAACCTGCAGGGGCCCACTCAGGTTCAAATCCTTTCCATGTCCCCTGTTTCTTATCTATAAGAAACAGGCTTCATTAAGCCTCCTAGACCTTCCCTGAGTTCCAAAGGGTACATTCAAACAGAGAAGTGAGGGAATGCAGAAATGAAGGAGGAGAAATCAAGAAAAAATACTGCAGGAATAAAGCAGCACTCTCACTCCTCCCCAAAAAATATACTTAACAGTATCTTTGAGCTCTTCTGCAAGAGAGCGGAAGAGCTCTAAGGCCCTCTTCCACGTGGGGGACAGTGACTTCAGACTGAACACAAGATTCCTGGAAAATAGCCCTGTTACCTCACCACCAGCAGATTAGAAGAAAGTCACATAATCTGCAGCCCCCAGCCCAAATTTGTGGGCATAAGCCGCTCATTCTCTTTGCTTGGTCTTGCAATAAACCTTTCTCTGCTTCAAACTCCAACGTTCTGGTTTGTTTGGTCTCACTGTGTGTGGGGCACATGAACTTGCATTCAGTAACAGCTATGGTTTAAAAATAGTTCAGCCGTTCCTCTGCATTTTCTCATCACGTTACACTGCTGGAATTCTCCCTCCCCCGCCCCTCTCTCTGTCTCTCTCTGGCTCAACCTTCTGAAGACCCAGTGATCTCAAGCTTAACTGCACGCCATTATCACCTGGAGTGCTTTAACAATTTCTGTTGCCCAGATCTCCCAGCAGGCCAATTAAATCAGGCTCTTTGGAGATGGTACCCAGGTCTTAGTAGTTTCTTAAATCTCCCAGATGACTCCGATGCGCAGCCGAGGTTGAGACCCCTACAAGGAGAGCAGTGGTTTGAAATCCTGGCCACACATTACAATCATCGAGGGGGCTTTTAAAAAATGCTGATGCCAATTCCCACCCCAGAGTTTCTGACTTAATTGGGTTGGGGTGGGGCCCAGGGCAACGATCGTTTTTATAAAGCTCCCTAGGTGATTCTAATGTGTAGCCAGGTTTGAGAAGCACTGCAATGGAGTCACAAAACCAAGGAACAAAAGAAGGAATCTTCTTTTTTTCTGGACAATAAAATTTCTAAAATGCTGTCATCTAGCATGTTTATATGCAAAGCTAGAACAGTGCTTCTCAACCCAGGTGGCACATTAGAATCTCAGGGGAAGGTTAAAAAATATTGAATTCCTGGGCTCTCCTCTCTGAAATTTTAATTCAGTTATTGGGTGGGGACTGGAGTTGTTGGTATGTTTTTCAAGCTCTTTCATGGTTATTATACCAGCCAGGATTAAGGACCACTGCAAAATAATAGTGATGATGATGATGATAACTCACAAAGGGTATAATTGTGCCAGTAGAAGACCCTCTTAGTTAAGGAGGGGGCAGGTTTTATCTATGGCAGGGCTGTTGAGCATCAGTTTGTGCCTTTTCCCATTGTTATTGCTAACTCTGTAAACACTGTACTCATAAAAACTTATCTTATTTAAGAAGCAGCCCTACTCATTCCTTGCCTACTTTCTTGCTGTCTCGTCACTGGATGGGAAGCCTCTAGAAAGTGAAGTCGCTCAGTCGTGTCCGACTCTTTGCGACCCCATGGAGTGTGGCTCCTCCATCCATGGGATTCTCCAGGCAAGAATACTGGAGTGGGTTGCTGTTTCTTTCTCCAGGGGATCTTCCCGACCCAGGGATTGAACCTGGGTCTCCTACATTGCAGGCAGACGCTTTAACCTCTGAGCCACCAGGGAAGCCCAGTCTCTAGAAGTGTTTTGCAATTAACTCACAGTGTGGCTTCAGCCATCTAAGGCTGTATCACATTCTTTGTTTAAAAGATGTCAGCTCTTTCTGTCCCCTTATTGCCCTACCCCATCAGTCTTTGTGTGACGATTTACTCAGACTCATTGTTTGGGGTCATGTAAACAAAACCACCAGCCTAAAAGTGTTATGGCTGAGACAGATGCTCCTGGTGACACAAGTGTTCCCTGGACGTTGGGAGCCATAGCCGCCGCACGGCTGAGTCCTCCTCTGCCTCTGCAGAGGTGGCAGGTGCTGGCAAGAGGACACCCAAGGACACGAGCCTCTTTCCGCTGTCCTCCACACTCCCTCAGGATGCGCAGGGCTGCTCAGACCAGCTCAGGATGCAGACACACGTGGGGTGGGGATCTTGCCTGGGTGGGCCCAGGACGGAGGCTGGATGGACTCTCCCTGTGGCTCTGGCCCTGAGGCCTTCCCCAGCTCTCTCGTCTCTACTCTTGGTGCCTCATGCTCCCATGAGGGGGATTGCACATGCCCCCTCCGAGCTGGGCTGTGTGCTCTAGGAGAGAAAGGGGGCATGAGCCTCCACGTGTCCTTTGGAGAAGGTGACGCCATAGCCACATTTTCTAGGCTGTCTTTCTGCCTTTCTTTATACTTGGAGTTATTTCTTTCAATTTGATCTCATAAGTCCAACATGTAAAATGTTAGAAATCAGAACTTGTCTGGTTGAAGGGTTGTTTTTCAGTCACTAAGTCATGACCGACTCTTCTGCGACCCCGTGTTGTACATCTGGAAGTTCTCGGTTCACATACTGTTGAAACCTAGCTTGAAACATTTTGAGCATTAGTTTGCTAGCATGTGAAAGGAGTGTGGTAGTTTGAACATTCATTGGCACTGCCCTGCTTTAGGATTGGAATGAAAACTGATCTTTTCCAGTCCTGTGGCCATTGCTGAGTTTTCCAAATTTCCTGGTGTACCCAGTGAAGCACATTAACAACATCATCTTTTAAGATCTGAAATAGCTCAGCTGGAATTCCATCACCTCCACCAGCTTTGTTGGTAGTAATGATTTCTAAGGCCCACTTGACTTCACAGGTTCAAGACTGAGACCCTCCAAAACTTCTGCAAGCCCCTAAATTTCTGCATCACGCAGATGAACCACCTCCATTCGCCTTCCGGGTATGTTGAGGGGAGCATGAAGCTTTGTGGTGCCTGCCAGTTACACCATGAAGCATGCAGCTCTGGATTCAGGCCCAGGTCTATATGCCTCAGAACACAGCCTCTTGCCTGCTCCTCCTGAAAGAGAAACCCGGTTGGTTTGAGGGCTGCCGAATGCTGTTCCCACAGACCTGGCTTCCAGGTTTCAGAGAGCATTGCAAAGACAAAAAAAGGCTGCCCCTCCTGCCTCCGCTGTCTGACTGAGGATGCACAAAGACGGCAGAGGAGATAGCATGTGTTAGCACGCGATCAGGAAGATTAGAAAAGCCCAGTCTCTGCTCAAACTGCTTGTGTCTGCATTTTCCAGTGTCCAGTCGAAATTGTTAACATGGCTGTTAAATGACAGTTGGCAGCTAGGAGTGTGGTCACCGACTAGAACAAAATATTAGGCCAGAAATTTAAAACAGTGAATTGATTCCTTTTCTCTCTGATATAGAAACGAAATAACGAGTCCAAGTTTCTCAGTCTAAGCCAGAGTGTGTCTCGACCTCACTCGAGTGGCAGGGAGGAGGAGAACTCCCTGTGGAGGGCCGTCCTCTGCACTGAAGGAAGTTTAACAGCGTCCTTGGTCTCTACTCAATGGAGGCCATGCCGCCCGCCCTCCAACAAGTTGTGACAATAAAAAACGTCTCCGAACATTGTCCCCCAAGGGTCAAAATCATCTGAATCACCACTCTCATCAGTTGGCTTGGAAGGTAAAAGATTATTTGCCAAGCCAATTTCAGGCCACAGGTTTAGGGGATTAAAAATCATTTCGGGACTAGAAAAGGATTTTTTTTTGGAGTCTTGATACCCACCAGGGTTCTTGGCCTTCCCCAATCAATAGAAATTGACTAGAGGCCAGACCAGACAAGAAATCCAGGCAAGGCCTTTCTGGGGCCCCTGCTGCAGCAGCAGGGAGCAAGAACAAACAAGGTTCCCTTGCTTGCTCACTCCCTGGGAGCGGGTGGTGAGCTTATTGCTTATATGAGGTGAGGGCAGGGATGAGTCTGGGGCAGAGTGGAGCGGTGGCTCAGGTGGTTTGCCCACTCCTTCAGTGGTGTTGAGTGCAGAGGGCATGTGCAGTACCCTGTTTTGCTCCTGGCTCTTCAGAAGTGGCAGTAGGGGGTTTCAATCTTTTCTGTATCTTTGGTCCAGAATTTGCCCCAGCTGCTACATACATGTAGTTATTTTTAGTCCCATATGGTTTCTCTGTATTTTGTTGCTTGAGGTGAGATGTGTCCAGGTGCAAGCATTGCAGCACTGCAGCAAAGGGTCCCAGGCCCCAGCCTGTCAGTCTGAGGGGACAACATTAGAGGCGGCTACTAGTGGGATTTTTCTGAGAAAGGACACTCCGGTCCATCATCCCACAAGCCAAGACCATGTGAAGCGTGGTCTGGAGGGTGGGATAACAGAGATCTAGATACGTGTGGAGGTTCCAGAGAAGAGAGCCTTGGGCCTCTATTGCAGGGGATAGCCTGGAGGGGATTGCAGCTATCGAATGTCCTAGAGCTTCTCATGGGCTTGCCTGGTGGCTCAGATGGTAAAGACTCTGTCTCCTTATGGGGTGGGCAAAGGAGCTGAGAGTGTCTGCTCTGGGGAAAGCCTTGGGAAAGTTGAGACAGGCTTTCCCAACAAAGGGCACACAGAGAGATGACAGGATGCAGATGCCAAGGCTTCCAGAAGACAAGTGAAGCCACAGAACAGACGGGACCTGTCCATCAGCAGCGGACATCACCAAGGGCAGAGTCTGAAGTCTGGTCACTTGGGCTCCAACAGAGCTGGCAGAAGGAAGGCCCCTCCATGATTTTAAATCACCCCAGAAGATGAACTAGAGAAGGGGAAAGTGCTGAAATGACTGAGAACATTTGCTGCGATGATGTCTCCCTTGCACTGTCAGAATGAGTAGGGAGTTAGAAAGTTAACATTCAGTTTTAGAAAACTGTTACACATTTTGCACAGCCCTTTGCAAAACTTATACCTGCTACAATTTGTTTAAGCCAGCATTTTTCTGATCTTATTTGACAAGGAACACTATGTTTTTCTGATAAATATCTATGAATAGCCATTCAAACCAGTGTTCTTTTTACTACACTTTTATGGAATTCTGGCTTAAAATGGGCCATCAATATAAAACAAACAGGCAAACAAATCTACTCTTGGATCATCGTACTTATTATCAATAGCAAATCGTCTCTACTGAGTTTATCTTTGGTTTTGTCAGACACAGAGTGTCCAGAATTAAGCATCAGATAGGTGTGCTCTGAAAGGCCTTCAAGGAAAAATTTTAAGATGTCTAGGCGTGGGAGGCCAGGGGTGGCTTTCTAGTGCAGAGCTGAAGATGTGGGTGCTGGCAGATAGAGGGCCAGGTTTCAGAGCCTGACATCTCACCTCATGAGCTACTGAGGCAGCAGTGAGATCCAAGTCTGGTGGTGGTGTAGTGCTGATTTAGTCACTAAGTCGTGTCCAGCTGTTGTGACCCCATGGACTGTAGCCCGTCAGGCTCCTCTGTCCATGGGATTTCCCAGGCAAGAATACTGGAGTGGGTTGCTACTTCCTTCTCCAAGGGATCTTCCCGACCCAGGGGTTGAACCCAGGTCTCCTGCATTGCAGGCAGATTCTGAGCCACCAGGGAAGCTTGGAGCCAGACGGATCTGACCCTAAACATGCTCCACTCTTCACCAGCCCTCATCTTCTTTGGCTTTCTTCCAACTCCCTCTGGAATTTCCTGCCTAGCTTCTCAAGAGTCCCCCATAGTGGGAGGCAAAGATCAGAACATCACATTGCCAAATCTTAGAGAAAGCCCTAGCTGGAGGTTCTCACGTGGCAGGAACTTCCCCAGCATCAGCATGGCAGGAGTTTCCCCAGCATCAGAAGAAGGTCTGGGGTCACACTTTACAAAGATGCTTCTTTTCACTGGAGTATTTTTGATCCTCACAGTGATTGAGGGGCCCTATTGGTATTTGTGGGTAGGGACTAGAATTGTTAAATATTCTGAAATACACTGTTCCACCCAGCATGACAAAGAATCGTTGCAGTTTTACCTACAGCTTTGGAAAATTGCTCCAGAACAGGCAAAAAGCCCATTTATATCAACGGTTATCTGAGGAGCCTCCATCCTAACTCCATTTACCGTAAGAACATAAAGGATGTTTTGCAAAATTTTAATATAGTCTAAATTTCCTAGGAAAGAAGGTTCCGTGCAAATCCAAAGGAAAATTGTTCTTTAGTTTTGTTCAATCTTACCAGATTTTTTTTCCTACTTACTAAAAACAAACAAAAAACACCCTGCATAACATGTAGTAATGCTGCTGGTGGTACTTATGATACCATGTAGAACGTATCCTCTACGGCCTGTATGACTGTCATATTACTGTTGGTTCTGACTAATGGGAGTTTCCAATAATTATATCTTCTAGAACACTCGGACCTGGACATTTATATACTTACATTGTTTTGTTATATATACAGCAAAACAATTTGCATTTTGATATATAAATATATGTTTATTTACTTAATTACTATATTTATATGTAAAAATGTTTATTTACTATTTCATTTATTAATTTTTTTGAATTTTGAGTTTTATTTTAAAATATTTTAATTAAAAAACTACTTACCTTGGATTTTTAGTTTAAATTACAGTTTAAATTAAGATTTTTATGAATTATCTTGAAATTACATGCATAAGCTAACTACATTCCATTCAAGTTGTAAAAGTAAATGGAAGTCGCTCTGTCGTGTTGACTCTTTGCAACCCCATGGACTGTAGCCCACCATGCTCTTCTGTCCATGGAATTCTCCAGGCAATAATACTGGAATGGGTTGTCATTTCCTTCTCCAGGGTAACTTCTCGACCCAGGAATTGAACCCCGACTCCTGTATTACAGGCAGATTCTCTACTGTCTGAACCACCAGGGAAACCCAAGTTGTAAAGACAGCCCCAGATATTTATCACTGCTGCTACTACTGCTGCTGCTGCTGCTGCTGCAAAATCGAGTCAGTCGTGTCCGACTCTGTGCGACTCCATAGATGGCAGCCCACCAGGCTCCTCTGTCCCTGGGATTCTCCAGGCAAGAACAGGAGTGGGTTGCCATTGCCTTCTCCAATGCATGAAAGTGAAAAGTGAAAGTGAAGTCGCTCAGTCGTGTCCGACTCTTAGCGACCCCATGGACTGTAGCCTTCAAGGCTCCTCCGTCCACAGGGTTTTCCAGGCAAGAGTACTGGAGTGGGGTGCCATTGCCTTCTCCAATATTTATCACAAGACACCCCAAAGTGAAGAAGGTCTGTGTTCAGGCAATGAGAGCAATTCTATGAATTCTCCACTGGAGGTCGCTAGAATCCCACCTAAATGGATCCGGGACACCTGGGGAGAATCCTATTTCTCCCGCGTTAAATCAATAGGGATGCAAATTGCTATTAACACTATTCATCTCCCGCCCAACACACACACGCGCAACACACGAGAGATTGCGTGTGTCTCCTCTCTTGTGTTTTCTTGTTCACACGTGTGTCAGCCCCGGCCTCCTTTTCGAGGCTCGTGCGCCTATCTTCCCTGAGGTTCAATATCAAAGATATAGAGATGTCGAGCTGCATGGGGGTAACTGCCTTATCTCTCTGCTCTGGTAAAAATCAGATAAATCGGCATTTTGCAGAATTTAAAATGAGACCATACATTACACGCTGGGTCGAAGTTTACCATGCCAGCATAGCCGCCCCAGGGGCAGATAGACAGAGTTCTCTTCAACAGAGCTGTATAAGTGATATGACTCTTAACGTTACAATAGAGAAATGACCAAGGAAGGGGAAAAGCCTCAATATTTTTGAAAAATCTACTTGACTATTGAGGGAAAACATTTCTCAGTACAACACATCTTCAGGGCCTTAGTGTGTTGTAAAGGCCTTGGCCACGGGAGATAACTTCAATCTCTCTGGGTTTTTTGTGTCTCACAAAACCAATTTGCCTAGGTCTTCACTCCCATTTAGAGATGCAAAATCCACACACGGCACACTTTCTGAGGACTGTCAGAAAAAGTGAAGGCTGCTTCAGGACCAGAGTTGGAGCTTGAAGATTTGAGAAGTCAGTTCTGGAGCCCCTTCCCTTGAGCTCCCACTCCTTAAAGAAGAGAAACCCCCATCGTGGAAAGGAAAGAGGCAAGATGAAGTAAGATGCAAGAGTGCAGTTCCCAGGTGGTGCTAGTGGTAAAAAATTTGCCTGCCAATGCAGGAGACACAAGAGATGTAGGTTTGATTCCTAGGTTGGGAAGATCCCCTGGAGTAGGAAATGGCACCCCACTCCAATATTCTTACCTGGAAAATTCCATGGACAGAGGAGCCATGGTTGCAGTCCATGGGGCCACAGAGAGTTGGACATGACCAACTAAACTCATACACACAGTGAATGTACAATGGAAAACTGCAATAAGTTAGAGACAGGTTCTGTGACAGTTAACTGGTCTCAGGAAAGGCTCACAGAGGAATGATTTGAGCAGAGGCCTAAGTGAGGAGCAGAGGTTAAATAGATCAAGACTGTGTGTGTATGTGTGTGTGTGTGTGTGCGTGTGTGTGTGTGTGTGTGTGTGTGTGTGTGTGTGGTTGGGACTCCAGGAGCCGGGGGGGAGGATGATGGAAGTTGAAGCTAGAGGAGGATGTCTTTGGGGACTAAGTACACGCATGGACCAGGTTATGTGTGTGGTCTTTATTCCAAGAACAGAGTGAAGACAAGCTATTGAAGTATATGGGGAGTGGGATTTGATCCAATTTGCATTTCAAAGTAATAAATTGTCAAACTATAAAATTGAAAAAAAAGTTGAACTCCTTTAAAAAAAACCAGTTTCAGTTTTTTTTTTTTTTAAAGAAAAAAACAGCTAGCTCATTAATTAACGTAAAAACCTAATTAAAACATTGCATTCTTTTTTTCCCTCCTGACATAATCAGGGAAGAGACTGAATTTAAATATGATCATTTCCCTTTTCACAAAATTCATTTGTATGTGTAAGCTCAGCTGGAATTTATCCCAGAGTGATTTCTAAGGTCATACCTCTTTTGAAGATCAGTTGAATATTTATCTCTGTGTGTTTTTTGATGTTGTTAAAACTCCCAGTTCTCACTGTGCCTTCTAAGTTTTCTAGGACTTTTAAAATATACTCACCCGAAGTCAGTAGAATCAACAGCTCATTGTATAAATTCTCTGTGGTATAGACCATCTCATTTTCCTGTGCAAAGGGTGGTTTTTAACCAAGTTTTTATTTCTTTTTTATCTCATCTCTATAGCTGTTCATACCTAGCCCACTAAATTTTATCACTGTCCGTAGCAGTACTACTGTATGTACATTAAAGTGGACTGTAATCAACAGTATTACTGTTTATTACTTATTAGCAGTGACTTTGGAAATTTAGGCTACAAAGCCTCTATGTGACGGATCAACCAAATATTCTACCGTATGTGTTAAAGTGTGGATGAAAGAACGGAGTTTGTAATAGGATGTGATTTTGGTCATTGTTCCTGGAATTATTGGCCATTGTCCTTCAAGAAACAATTATTTCTAGTCTATAGCAGGAGTTATCAAAACTACGAAGTCCAGCTGATGCCTGGTTTGCACATAAAGTTTTTTGAGAACACAGCCACCCTTGTTTGCTCACATAACATCGAAGATTACCTTCATGCCACTACCGAAGACAGGGTTGGGTAGCCACAAGCCTAACATATTTGCTATTTGACCCTTTACAGAGAAAGTTTGCTGACTCATTCTAGAAAGCAGGTGGAGTTATTTATATATTCCTTTTTTGTAAGAACATTTAGTGCTAACTAGACACATGGAGAAGGCAATGGCACCCCACTCCAGTACTCTTGCCTGGAAAATCCCACGGACGGAGGAGCCTGGTAGGCTGCAGTCCATGGGGTCACTGGGAGTCGGACACGACTGAGCGACTTCACTTTCACTTTTCACTTTCATGCATTGGAGAAGGAAATGGCAACCCACTCCAGTGTTCTTGCCTGGAGAATCCCAGGGACGGAGGAGCCTGGTGGGCTGCAGTCTATGGGGTCGCACAGAGTCGGACACGACTGACGCGACTTAGCAGCAGCAGCAGCAGCAGCAGACACATACCCTTTGCCTTTTAATGGCCATCCTAAAAACCCTGCATTTTGCTGCTGGTCAAGTAAGGCCCTGTAAAGGACCGATGATAGTTTTTAGCACTTACTTCATAAGCAACACTTCATTAAGCATTTTATACACACTATCTCACATAGCAGCCCTGTGAATTAGATAGTATTATCCTCGATTTGCAAATGAGTAAATTTAGATGGGAGAGAAGTTAAAATAACTTGTCTAAGTTCATAGAACTTGTAAGTGGCAGAAATGAGAATCTGATTCAATTTCTCTCTCTTTCCTGGGCTACTAACCACTCTATTTCACTGAATCCCCTGCGTATTTTCTATCAGAACCAACTGACAAAGGAAAATGGCTGTTGGGTTCATAAGTAGTATGTAGCTTCCTGGGAAGGAGCTGAAATTGTCAGTTCTCAAGACAAAAGTACTTCCAAATACACAGAATTACTCTCCCTCAAAAAGTCAGCCAGACAGTGTACCTGAAGTGGGGGCTCTGAGACCTCCTCTGGAGCCATGGATGGGTTTTGTCATCAGACACACTTCTGGGGATTCATTTTTGAGAGATTTTAGTTTTATCTTAAAGCATGCCTGGTAAAGGAATCTGGACACAAACATCCCTTGACCACGTGGGGCTCCAATATCCGCCATATTCAAAGCTCTCCTTTACTGAAGACAGAATAGTTGATGGAAATATAGAATTATTAAAGGGGCCCTCCTTCCAAGCCCCATCTGTCATCATTGAATATTTGCATTTCACAAGCAAAATGATTTACCTGATGAGATGCTGCTGTTGCCATCACAGAGCGCCTGCCACAGTTGGCCCAGCCCTGAGATGCTGGGGAGTTCTTAAATGACATATTATGGCATTGCCTGCAGCAAACTGAAACCCTTGATCTGCTAGTCAAGCCTGCTTTATTGCAATAGAACTCACTGGATGGACCTCTCAGAACCTCAGTCCACTTGTCCCCAGAGGCACCCACTGATTTGTGAAAATAAATTCACATCAGCCTTCAGTTGTTTGAATTCAACAGGTAATTTTCAAAAGAACCAGGCATTTGATGTAATTCAAATTTCTTTTCCCTTGAAGCAGTTTGTTTGAAAAAATAATATATTTTTTAATGACTCTTCAAACAAAATGGGAATAAAATAATACTGCACTCTGATGCTTTTGCTTCCTCCAGGATACATTAGGAATTATTTAAAATCTCTTCTGAACACAACAATACTCTATTAACCTCCCTGGTTGAGAGACAGGTCACTAGGGTTGAGTAAGTTAAAAAATAGAATTTTTTAAAGTCCCCAGCTATAAAATGAATCACCCAACAGATGCAGCGGACTCTGAAGGAACCATTAAGAGCTATTTAGCTAAATAATATCTGTGCTAACAAGTCCCACACAGCAGATCTTGGTGACAATGTGCATTCTACAATGGCCCCAGACAGACCTCACACTGTAAGGGCTCTATCAGCTAATGAACATAGGGTAAGAGCTCACAAAAAAATGAAATCAAGTGAATAAGAGTCTTTTCACTGCTCTTCCTACTTAAATAGCACAGAGAAGAGCTATTTGTGGAGCTCAGAGAACATCACATCTCCATGTGACTTTGTCTCTGTCTCTGAGGACAGGAACCCCTTCATACTTTGGTCCTTCTCTCGTCCTTCTAGAAACTCTCCTGGCAAATATGCTTACAGAACGGTTCTCTGATGCTCCTGCTGCAGCAGGAGTGATGAAAATTCTCAGTTTATGAGTCTGTCCATTTTTCTACTCCTATTGATGACATTAATCTTCTGAACTCTCAAGCAATCCAAATCAGAAAGTCCGTGAACATGCGTGTGACAAGTTCTAATCCATCCCTCCAAACCAGAGATGTTCTGGCAAGGAATCTGGCAGGATTGTTAATGTGTTGTCATGCAGTTTCATGTTAAAATTAATTTCCTTTGTTCTCTATATCATACCTACACCCCAATAGTAATTACTGGGTAATTGGTTTATCAGTTGCCAGAGGAGTTTGTGTTTATGGTATATGGGGCTGCTGGGACTTTGGTCTTTAAGTATATACTCAACATCTAACTTCTTTGGACATATGTATGGCTCATACTTTAGCAATATGAATGGTTAATAACCAGTTGCCACCCAGTGTGACAGATTAACAATAAAGCCTAGCAATTGTATGAAAAATGGAGTGACCGTTGTTGCCTTGGCTGGAGGATTAGGGATGGCTTCTTAGAGGAAGGGATGGAACACTGAGCCTTGAAAACCCATTTAACCTGGAGATAAGGGTGGAGGAGTGGGGGAGGAATAAGCATTCCAGGCAGAGGAATGAACCTAGCAAAGCTTCCAGTGAGACAGGGTGGTAAGGCCAGGATTCCATTGGTAGTTTGGCACTGCTGAGGCATCTGGTATGAGGCAGAGAGCTTCTGGAAATGGCAATTGATAGATATTCAGGTACCACACGACACAGAGCAAAACGTATGTTTTTGTATTAATTAAGAATGCTAGGTTCTTTAAAAGCAACATTGTCTCTTATTCATTATTGCATTACCGAGAACATCAAACATAATGCCTTGATCTTACTATAATGTTTGCAAAATATTTACTCATTTGTCTGCTGAATAAAGTACTGAAACAGTATTTTTCAACCGTTTATTGACCCATTTCTGTACAATTAGCTGGATCATGAGGATGATAAATAGAATCCAATCATGCACTTTCCTAAAACATGGGAAGCAAGACACATTTAAACAAAGCTATCTTTGGAATAGGGTTGCTGATCATTGATGGACAACATATGGGAAAGGGGATGGCATTGGACATTTGGAGGGAGAACTATATGGAAGTGTAGTGGGGGATGATTGCTTTTTAAGGAGCAGGAGACTGGAACATGATGGAAGGGGGCAGTGTGTGCTCAACTCTTAGATTCATGTTGTCGAATAGAAATATGATATAAACCATATACATAATGAAATACAATGGAATGGAATGAAGGAGACTTAACAATCTAAAAAGGAAATAGTGAACTAAATTTTAATACTATATTTTAACTCTTTACATCCAAATTACCATTCCAAACATTTAATCAATATAAAAATATATGAATGAGAAATTTTACTCTTTAAAAAATTATCTTCAGACTCCAGTATATTTTATACTGACATCACATTTCAGTTTGGACAAGCTCAGTTGCTGCAAGAGGAACTAAAGAGCCTCTCAATGAAGGTGAAAATAGAGAGTGAAAAAGCTGGCTTAAAACTCAACATTCAAAAATCTAAGATCATGGCATCTGGCCCTATCATTTCATGGCAAATAGATGGGAAACAATGGAAACAGTGACAGACTTTATTTTCTTGGGCTCTAAAATCACTGCAGATGGTGACTGCAACCATGAAATTAAAAGATGCTTGCTCCTTGGAAGAAAAGCTATGACAAACCTAGACAGCGTATTAAAAAGCAGGAACATTACTTTACTGACAAATCCCCGTATAGTTAAAACAACTTTTCCAGTAGTCATGTATGGATGTGAGAGTTGGACCATAAAGAAGGCTGAGTATCAAAGAATCAATGCTTTTGAACTGTGGTGTTGGAGAAGACTCTTAAGAGTCCCTTGGACTGCAAGGAGATCGACCAGTCAGTCCTAAAGGAAATCCATCCTCAATATTCATTGGAAGAACTGATGCTGAAGCTCCAAAACTTTGGGCCACCTGATGGAAAGTGTGAACTCATTAGAAAATCCCTGCTGCTGGGAAAGATTGAGGGCAGGAGGATGGCAGAGGATGAGATGGTTGGATGGCATCATCGACTCAAGGCACATGAGTTTGAGCAAGCTCCAGGAGATGGTGAAGGACGGGGAAGCCTGGTGTATTGCGTGGCGTTCCAAAGAGCTGGACATGACTGAGCAACTGAACAGCAGTTGCTACGTGAGCCTGATGATGATTGTATTAGACCATCTCCAAGTAACTAAAGACAGAGACCACCAAAATGTTGTTATAAATACGGCTGATCAGCAGGTTATTGACCTATACTAAAGATTAAAACTTTCTAACTGATAAAGTCCACCCCTTGCCTTCCTAGAAAGTCAGGTGGTGGTTTACTATTTGTGTGATGACTCACATGTGGGCTGTTAACTCTAACAAGAGGTCATAGAGGGGCATTGGGACAATAACTGTGATATTTATTGAGTACGTGTTATGTGCCAGTGTTTTACTGCAGTTAATCTTGACAACAGCCTGTGAGATAAATGCTTTCAGTATCTTCTTTTTTATGGACTCCAAAAGTCTAAGTTACTTGTCCAAGTCACACGACAAGACTCAAGTCCAAGCATGTGACGCTGGTCAATTCCTTGTTATGCCTTCCCATCAGGGTGAGTACCTTTGGTAATGCACTGTGCTGGCTGGAAGGCAGAATATATGCATTATATATGTATGCTATAATATATATATATATATGATTATATATGTATGTATATACATACATACATTTATCTTTTTATTGGTTCTTTTCCACAAATTGAATCCAGCAAACTTTCCCACAAACAAACTCCACAGATACATAACAGGCAATCATTAAGTGTCCAGTGTCAGAACTGTGTAAGGCTCTGGGTAGAAAGAAATTAATAAGGCACCACATCTGTTTGGAAGTTAATAGTTTAGAGAGGAAAACAAATATCAATTGAAAACTACTTCATACATTTGTACCAGCAAAGAGGGAGAACCCAAGGGGTGTGGGGCAGGAAGAAGAGTGTGTTCAGTTCACCTGGGGGGTCAGAGAGACTTTGTAAGGTGGATCTTCAGAGCTGCATCCAGAAGACAGAGCATCCCCTGGTTTAGAGTCAATGAGCATCTTTTCATTATGAAACTAAATGAGTCTGTTTACTCAACAGACGTACACGAGTGGGATGGAGTCCATTCCTGCTCTTTGAAGGGTCTCTTTCCCCTGGTCAAGTGTTTCATGTACTCAGAAAATTAATTAGGTGAGTCAAGAGCAGCATTTGTCTTAATGAAATAAATTAAAATAGTAAAAAAAAAAAAAAAAAAAAAAGGATATCAGGGCAGTTCTGACCTTGGGATTCGTATCTTTCTTGGTAGCCAGACGTTTTTTTTGGGTGGCTTCCCTGGTGGCTTAGACGGTAAAGTGTCTGCCTGCAATGTGGGAGACCCTGGTTCGATTCCTGGATCAGGAAGATCCCCTGGAGAAGGAAATGGCAATCCACTCCAGCACACTTGCCTGGAAAATCCCATGGACGGAGGAGCCTGGTAGGCTACAGTTCATGGGGTCACAAAGAGTCGGACACGACTGAGCAACTTCAGTCAGTCAGTCAGTCAGTCAGACGTTTTTTCAAGTATGGAGTCATGACCAGGACATCAGATACTGATTCTGTGCATTTTGCACTGAGTGAAGGTGAGACATTTACGTGTATATTCATGTTTGAAGGACTGGTGCTGAAGCTGAAACTCCAATACTTTGGCCACCTGAGGCGAAGAGCTGACTCATTGGAAAAGACTCTGATGCCGGGAAAGATTGAAGACGAGAGGTGAAGGAGACAACAGAGGATGAGATGGTTGGATGCATCATTGACTCAATGGACATGAGTTTGAGCAAACTCAGGGAGACAGTGAAGGACAGGCAAGTCTGGAGTGCTGCAGCCCATGGGGTACAAAGATCTGGACACCATTTACCAACTGAACAACACCAACAACCATAGGTGTTATTTCCTGAGACTTCTGCTTGAGTATATATATTGGTGAACTGGCGAGCAGTAAAAGATGCATTTCACACTGTGGCTACGGTCACGAAGCTTGAAAACCACCACTCTGTGCATGTGACTATGTTACTGAACCAAATTTAGTTTGCCGTTACACAGTAAAGCCAATCTACTGACATCAACTTGTAGTGAAGGAAAATACACAGCGTTTATTGTAAAGATGCTGATACAAGGAGGAAGCGTGGCTCATTCTTTAAAATCCCCAAATCCTTGAAGGGTTTCTGCAAAGCATTTTTAAAAGTAAGGCAAGGGAATGTCCTAGGGTATGGGATCAGCTCATGCACAGCTCTCTGACTGCTTGATGGCAGTCAATCCTTAGATGCCAGGAGGTCGGAGGTTCATGTTCATGAAGTAGTCAATTTCTTCCATTTGGTGGTGGTTTTAGCAGCTGAAAAACTCAGGAAATATGCACAGCTACTATTATCTAGGCACTTCAGAGAGGAGCTAAAGCAAAAGATACAGGGGCGGGGTCTGGCCTAGGAAAGTCCTATAGGGTCCTACTCACTTACAACTATTGAAGATTTGCCTCCATTTTTTCTGACTCTGGCCTGGCAACACATGTCTCTTCCCATCTCTCTCATCATGGCTACAGGCTACCCTTCACCTGGTACTGTCTACTGCCCCAGGCTCCTAGACATTCCTCCAGGATGCCTGGGCTCAGGGTATGAGATATGAGGTATGAGGCACCACACTTCCTCCACCACCCTGCTCTCACTCCCCACAGGTGTCTTCCCAATCCCCATGGCTACACCATCCTTGATTGAAGGGTTGAATTTCCTGTAGGAGCAGAAAATCCTAAACATGACCTCCCCTTAGTCTATGAAAAAAGCATCACAGATATTAAAAAATTAGAGATGGCTCATCACCTGCATTTCTTAATCTTGTATCTTGGCCTTAGTTCTATTCTTATTCATAAGGATACTTTTTTCTTCCAATTTCCAATATGCCAGTTGCCATTCACTATTCAGGAACTCTTACAGGGGCAGGTCTGGCCTGGGGTGTGCATCTTTCCAAGCAGTGGGAACTCTCTCCAGTCTTGAGTTTCCATTATGGAATCAAGGCCACATATCAGGAAGGGTGGTCTATCGAGCATTGTGTGTGTGTGCACAAGTACACCATGTGTGTTTACACACACCTGTGGCAAAGAGAAGCTTCGGCACTCCACGTCCTATGGAATAACTTCAGGTTAAACCCCATACATTTTGACTTGTGAGTGATCTGCCTCTTCATTCGTTCAATTGCAGAGGTTAACTCTAGGATCAAACAGCTATTCGCAAACATACAGTTCCCAAAGACCAATGTGAATTCCCTCAATACCAAGATTTACACCAATGGTTTTCAAGTAAGACATGGATGAGAAGTATTTGGGGACGATGTTAAAATTTAAACTCTTGGGATCTCATCCAGGGAATTTTGTTTCTGGAGGTCTGAGCCTAGGAATGTGAATTATAACTAATACTCCAAGTTATTCTGATGCAGCCTGGGGGCCCCCCTTTGAAAAATGTTACGATATTGCTATACAAATTGGCACTTGCCATTGGTACTTGCCATCTACCTCTGAAATGATGTTCAGGTGCTGCTATAGCTGCTGACTTTCAACACCCCCTGAAAAGAGTTCAGGGTGGAGATCAGGGAAGAGGCACCCCGTGCGTTGGGAAAAAAAGTGACCAAACAGGTCCTCAGATAGTTGGATAATTTCAGGAGTTGATTTTATGAGCCCAGTTCTTGTATGGCCTCATATCTAGAAATGCATGGTAATGTCTGCCTCTCATGACTAACAGTAACCTTCACAAGACCAGCAGAAACAGCCTGCAAAAATATGTGCTTGATCGCATGTATTTCCCCTTCACCAAAATCACATAGATACTGACCTTCCCCCCTACCTCTTTGGAGCTGTTTCTTAGAGCTGTCTGAAATACTGTTTCCCAGGCTATAGCCCTCATATTGCCCCAAATAAAACTTAACAACTCTTACGTTGTGCATCTTTTTTAGTCAGCAAACACACAAATCAGAATCTTGAAATAATCACCTGGGAGTGCTTGATTAGATGTATGCACCAAGGTTTTCTGGGGATAGGCGTTGAGGTTTGTGTGTGTGTGTATGGAGTTGGCGGCGTGGGGGGGCGGGGCGCGGAGGAGGGGGCCGGGGGGGCGGCGCAGGGCAGGGGTGCGGTTCCTGATCTTCGGGCCACAATTGCAAAATAGCAATTCGCCAAGACAGAAGTGGTCAGACTCTCTCACCCCACGTCCTTTCACTCACGCCTCACGTTCTATAAACAATGACTTTTCATGGTTATGTAACAATTGAGATCATTTATAGCAATGTGCAATGGCACCCACTCCAGTACTCTTGTCTGGAAAATCCCACAGGCGGAGGAGCCTGGTGGGCTGCAGTCCATGGGGTCGCTAAGAGTCGGACATGACTGAGCGACTTGACTTTCATTTTCACTTTCATGCATTAGAGAAGGAAATGGCAACCACTCCAGTGTTCTTGCCTGGAGAATCCCAGGGACGGGGAGCCTGGTGGGCTGCCGTCTATGGGGTCGCACAGAGTCGGACATGACTGAAGCGATTTAGCAGCAGCAGCAGCATAGCAATGCGCATGCATACCATGATGTACTCACTTGTCCACAGGCCACCTTTGTTCTATATACCTGTTTACTGTTATTTGCTCAGTTGTGTCCGACTCTTTGCATGGACTATTGCCCATCAGGCTCCTCGGTCCATAGAATTCTCCAGGCAAGAATACTGGAGTGGGTTGCCGTTTCCTTCTCCAGGGGATCTTCCTGACCCAGGGATCAAACCCTGGTCTCCCACATTTCAGGCAGATTCTTTACCATCTGAACCACCAGGGAAGTAAGAGGTATATATAAGCACGACCTGAAAAGCCCTTGTGTGGCTGCAGCGTCAGCCATTAGAGAATTAAGCGTGTCTGCAGTTCCAGTGGCTCCTTGCATTTTCTTCCAGCTTCCCTGCTTGTGCCTTGCCTATCCTGGGTTCAGCAAACAGCAAGACACATACCTTTCACAAGTTATAGGATTAATGCACCCTTGCGTGGAGACAGATAATTTGGAAGGCTCACAGTACTGAGTGGTGAACAGAGCCTGTGGTTTCCTTGGAGGGAGACCTTGGCCAGTATTTAACATAAAGCTACTTGGGGAGAAGGATGGGAGTGGGGAGGGGGAGGGGTGCAAACCATTCATGACATTCAGTGAGTCTCTGCATATGCCCGTTTCAAGAGGAGAGAAGTCTGAGAAAAAGGCAAGCCTAGCCTGGGAAGAGACATAAAGTCATACTTGCCCTCTACAAGATGCCTGGCCCCTCCAGCTGATGCATGGCAGCTGCTTAGCTCGGGCTAATCTCCTTGTGACAATAAACCAGCCTTCCACCAATGGCTCCAATACTCAAGCCAAGGAAACTGACAGGTGTCTAAAATTTTTTCTTTTTCTTTTTTATGTTTTACCCTGTGAGTTAACACATTTTCCCAAACCTCTAGTTCTCTTACTTTGTTCTTTTCTTCAGCCTTCACTTTTATTTCTTGATCTCTAGTTGAGGAGGGCTTGCCCCTGTCCCAGACAACTTTCTCTTGGCATAATCCCAGACCCTGGGTGTGGCATGGGTCTGCGCCATGTACCTGGCTTTGGTGCACTTACAGAATGCTATCGCATGATCAAACACCTCTGTGGATAGGCCACCATTTTCTCAACCTTTTAACAAAGTTTCCCAGCCTTTAATAGTCAACATGGTTGCTTTTCTCTGTTGTTGAATCTAACACTAGTCTGGGTATTTCCTTATTATGTGATTACTGAGGGTTCACTGTGAGTTCCAGTCACAAAGGCTCCCTGCATCCTGTTCCTTGAACAGTCCTGAGTGATCTTCCTTTAGGGCCTTTACACTGGCTCTTCCCTCTGCCTGGAATGCTCCTCCCCAGATATCAGCACAGCTAACTGCCTAACCTCCTGCAAGTCTTTGCTAAACTCTCACCTTGTCAATGAGAATGGCTCCAACTACCCCTTTTAAAATGTCAACTCCACCACAGTCCTGATCCCCTTAATTGACCCCTTCATTTTTTGTTCTTATTGTTTTGAGCGCTGAAGAATTGATGCTTTTGAACTGTGGTGTTGGAGAAGACTCTTGAGAGTCCCTTGGACTGCAAGGAGATCCAACCAGTCCATTCTGAAGGAGATCAGCCCTGGGATTTCTTTGGAAGGAATGATGTTAAAGCTGAAACTCCAGTACTTTGGCCACCTCATGCGAAGAGTTGACTCATTGCAAAAGACTCTTATGCTGGGAGGGATTGGGGGCAGGAGGAGAAGGGGACGACAGAGGATGAGATGGCTGGATGGCATCACTGACTCAATGGACGTGAGTCTCAGTGAACTCCAGGAGTTGGTGATGGACAGGGAGGCCTGGCGTGCTGCGATTCATGGGGTCGCAAAGAGTCGGACAGGACTGAGCGACTGATCTGATTGATCTGATTGTTTATAAATGTTTGTGATTTATGGTCTGTCTTCCTCTAATGGACTTTAAGTTGCTCAAGACTAGGAATTTCATTCTGTATTGAACACTGATTTGTCCCCAAGCATTTGGACCAGATCTTGGCACATAGTAGGTGTTTTTAAAAAATTGTTGAATGACTGAAAATGCCATTGAGGTTAGGACCTCTGTTTGTCCCTTCCCTATCTGCTAGAGTACACATTGGAAGGGCTCAATAAATTTTCATTAAGTTCTAATTGTATTTTTATTACTAGTTTCATAATAACCTATGGATGTCAAGAGATATTAATTCAAAGGATTTTTCCTTAAAACCAAGAACAGTCCTGGAGAAGGCAGTGCCTGGGCACACATGCTGCCCATGTTGTGTTTCCCCGCTCTTCCTGTCATGCCATTTATCAGGATAGACTCTGTATCTCATCATGCCTGTCACACACCAGTGCTCTACTTCTGAACTAGTAAAAGAGGCTAGCAGATTGCCCACCTCACTCTCATAGTTGAAATACCATGATGCTAATACTTGTGGTACTATTTAAGAACTGCTATTATTAGGTTAATCTATACAAAATTCCCATTTTTTTGCTGAGTCAAAATTTATTGAATGTCAACAGTTTTCATATGATTCAGCCTTACACATAGTTAATCTGAAGCTGGTGTGAATGGAACCAAAGATAACTAGACAAAACCAACTAATCATTGAAGAAATACAGCCTCTTTTCCCCCATCTGCTTAAACCAGGTCTCAGCTGGTTGATCTGGGGCTATGCTTGGAAACATTCAAAGTCAGAGAGACCCTAACTTACCAGTCCCAGAAATGATGCTTCTTCTCAGTCAGCTGCTGGGTTCTGAGCTTGCCATGGCGCAAACATGACAACTGGGGTCCTAAGTATGTGTCCCAGGATCCTGTTCCTCAGAGAGACAGCAAATGGTGATCAGACTCCCCCCGCATCCCCAGACCTTAAATCCCCTGAATCAAGAGCCTGTAAGACTTTCAGACTGTCCACTTTGGCAGAGTCTCAGTTCAGGTCAGTTCAGTCTCTCAGTTGTGTTTGACTCTTTGCGACCCTGTGGACTGCAGCACGCCAGGCTTCCCTGTGCATCACCAACTTCTGAAGTTTGCACAAACACATGTCCATCACGTGAGTGATGCCATCCAACCATCTCATTCTCTGTCGTCTCCTTCACCTCCAGTCTTCAATCTTTCCCAGTATCAGAGTCTTTTCCAATGAGTTGGTTCTTTGAACCAGGTGGCCAAAGTATTGGAGTTTCAGCTTCAGCATCTAGAGACCTTGCAAACCAGTGAATCTACCCACTCATCAACACAAGAACACTACCCCAACATTCTCTAGAATAGATGATGCATAAAAAATGACCACTCCTTCAGATAAGGTGCCAGGAGACAATATCCAGACTTCATGAAATATTAATACAAACCAGAAAACAAATGCTAATATGTCTTTGTCACAAAGCACATGGCATGTGGAGAAACTTAATGAACTGCAAAAAGCTTGCTGATCTCATTTTAAGAAGCACTGATTAGCAGTCAGTAATCACAACTCTGCTGTGATGAGCCATGGCACCCTTTTTGATCTGATCTCTGAGCCACAATCCTTCATTAAATAAGGATTTAGTGGGAACTGAGGTGGTGGAGGGTATGGTTAAGAGCAAGGACTCCCATTTACAGCTGCAGAGTCTTAGAGAAGTTCAGAGCCTCTCTGTGTCTCAGCTTCTTCGTCTGTTATCTGGACATCAGAGGGCCTACCTTATCGGTTTGATGTGACAACTGAATAGATGAACATGAATATTCAAAAATTGATTCACACGATGCTTCACACATAGTAGGCACTACATGAGTTTAAACTTAAGTGCTCTAACTATTGCAATCTGTCTACATCTTTAGAACACTCAGAGTACCCAGTATTTCGGAAGATGGCAGAGGCTCCATGACCGAGCAGCTGAATGAGAAATGGATGTGGCTAGATGATCATAACTGCACCAACAGGTTGAATTGACCTACGCTTGTGTCCACATTCACCAGGAAACCAGATGAATGCAGCGGGAGAAACATTAGACTGGTTGTTTGATGCTGGGTAGATATACTTATCCCCCAAAGTGTTACTACTTATGTTTAATTGTGAATATAGTTTAATTAATTGTAGCTGCAGGGGTATATTTTAAATCACCCTCTTGCAAACCATTATAACTAATGGTTAATTCTTGATTCTCTGGAAGGAACAAGAATGTTTATCAGAATAATGATTTGGGTTCAAAATAAGGTCCTACCCACATTCCTATTACCCAAATAAACTCTACTCCACAGAGGAATGGGGAATAGTTCCAAATTAATGCTGCCCATGGGAATATCCACTTAGTATTTTCACACAGAGAATTTCTTCTGTTATTATTCAAGCATCAGTTGGGAAACACCGTCTTGATTTGAGCATGCTTTGATGATGTAGGAGTTTATAGTTATAAGTAGAGAAAGATCCATTTTCCTCAACAAATTTGGTGGAAGCAGAAAAACAGGCAGTAAATTAAACCTGATTTGCATGACATTGTGCACGCATGCAGCCCTTCCTATGAGCTAGGGAATGCTCTTTGATTGAATTTTTCTATTTCTCTATGTCTGTATGGTATTCTGGGAACAATCCAGGAGTCCTCTGTTGGCTAATTAACACCTGTAAATTCACATAGCCTGGTGTCTTCCTTATATTGCAGAGGTAATGAGTCTAAATCCTGGTAGGGTTGTATTTTTATTAAAATTTCTTCATCTCTTTCTTCGTTTCATGTCAAACAGATTGCTGCATGTTTAACTCTTTAATGACTTTTATGTTCTGTCATTATCCTGGGAGATAAGGCCAAAGAAGTTAGAGGACTATTGCTGGGTTGCTAATGGGAGAAATCAAACCCCAGGGAAGTTGTGACTGGTAAATAAAGGTTCTATGTGGTGACAGGACAATTGGAGATTGAAGTGCCAGCTATTTAATCTGGGGTTCAGTCTATAGGATGCCAAATAAATGCTCATTAATTAATTTACAGATATTTCTTGAGTGACCCACACATGGTGATGAAGACAAGGTGGATATCTAGAGGAAAGACACAGCCTCTGCTCCAAAGTCACAGTCTGGCAAAGGAGATCACATAAATAAATGCAAAACTGGCTAATACTTAAAAATGTACTCTGGGAACTATGAAACATTAGAGAAGAGAGAGGCTAACCCATTCTGAAGGATCAAAGGCTCCTCAGAGTAGTTGCAAGTTGACCTGAATATTAAGGAGTTAGATAGCTGTGGAACAAGGGTGGGGCAGAGAGGGAAGAAATAATCTATATGAAAGCTGTGTTAATGGAGAACACAGGGGTCTCTTGGGTGTGTTATTTGCTCAGTTGTGCCCAACCTTTGCGACCCCATGGGCTGGAGCCCACCAGGCTTCTCTGTCCATGGAATTCTCCAGGCAAGAAACTGGGGTGTAGCCATTCCCTTCTCCAGGGGATCTTCCCAGCCCAGGAATCAAACCTGGGTCTCCTGCACTGCAAGCAGACTCTTTACTGTCTCATGTGTGCACAGTTCCAGGCAGAGTTCTGATTATCCCTTCCATGATGGCATGGCTTCACTCTGATGATCTTGCTCTGTGAGGCTGAAAGACCATTTGGTTCTAATTCCTAGTTAGTAATATATTGCCCAGCATGGGCTATTCCATCCTGACCTATTCCATGGTGGAAGTATACTTTGCTGATTTACTAAACAACTGTGCTATCAGTAGGGGTAACCCCATCAGTGTTTTGAAGAAGCAGGCCATTCTGTACATGGTTATCCCACCCTGAAACCTCGGGAATTCCCTGTTACCATCAGGAAAAGCCTTAACACACAGGTAACGGAGAAACTATACTTCTCTCCTATGCACTTCCAATCTAACAGTCAGGGTACCAGACCTAAGGATGATGGATGCCAGGGAATCAGTATGTGTTAATTAATGCAAGCTTGAGTCTGTGTTAATTTATCAGGCTCCATTGTTGGCTAGCCTCAAACTTGCATCATTCTGAGTGGATATGGTCAATGGGTACCTTCTATGGGAGATTAATAATGAATGACTCATGAAAGTTACAGTACAGGGCCATATGAAGAAGTCGATGATCCCACTGATTGCTCTGTTAATTAAGGTGAGCTAACCACCATAATCAGAGAAGGCAATGGCACCCCACTCCAGTACTCTTGCCTGGAAAATCCCATGGGTGGAGGAGCCTGGTGGGCTGCAGTCCACGGGGTCACTAAGAGTCGGACACGACTGAGCAACTTCACTTTCACTTTTCCCTTTCCTGCATTGGAGAAGGAAATGGCAACCCACTCCAGTGTTCTTGCCTGGAGAATCCCAGGGATGGGGGAGACTGGTGGGCTGCCGTCTATGGGGTCAAACAGAGATGGACACGACTGAAGTGACTTAGCAGTAGCAGCAGCAGCCACCATAATAACCAGTCACCGAGTATTGAATGATTCAAACACAACACAAAGTTTTGGACTTTTTTGTCTTTTGATATGTAATAGTGCTGAGTAGAAGAACAGTTTGTTGGAGTGATGCTCACCCATGCAATTATTCAGGAACACAGGCTGGTGGAGGCTGTGCCATATTCAAATTGTGACTGTGAGGGTCACCTTGGGGGTAATCTCCATTCCTGCCAGTTAAAAGGGAAAGGAACATAAAGGAAAGGGTAAGGGAGGTTTTTATAAGATGTGAATACAAGTGGAACACACCACATGTATTCACATTCCATTGGCTAGAACTCAGTCACATGGCCACATTTAATTGCAAGAGAGTTTAGGAAATGTAGTCTAACTTTATACCTCCAATGAAAAGAACATGAATTCTCTGTAACAGCTAGCAGTCTTCCACAATCCTCCTACCTGGTACCACCTTTGACTCTTAGACTTTACCTAGACTTTGTGCATGACCCAATCATTACCCTCAGCACGACAATCGTGATTTACATCTATTGTGTGCAAGCCATGTGGCCATATGCTGCATCCTCACTCCTGGTATCCAGGGTGATGTGACGTGACAATTCATGGTTGATCACCAAGACTGTACAAATAGGAGTTGGAGAAGCTTACCCTGTGATCTCATGTCTGGAGGGCCACATTGTTTTAAGATGATAGAACCTGAAGCTTTGGTCTGCTTTATTTGTTCATAGTTCTGTATAACATTCTGACTGAACAAAGAGTTCCAAACAAACAAGCAAAAAAACTGGGAAGTAACTGGGCTAGACGTCTAACCAATTTCTGTGCATCCTAGATTGTGTCAGAGAAACGACTTTTAAAATTATGATTGAATAGTAGTGAGTTGTGAGAGATACCTAGAATTCAGTTTTAAGAGATAGAAAGTATATGAAAAGAATATAGAAAAGAAAAGACAAAGTATACGAAAAGATTCTGACATGTCTGAAAGTCTTTAAAATTAACTGAAAAATGCATTTATGCATTTAAAAAAAAAAAACAAAGAAAAGCGAAATCCAGTCAAGCAAACTAGAGTTGGGAATGCAGTTTTCTGGGGCAAATGGAATAAATCATGTAACATGTAATTTGATGAAAGTAAACATTCTATGAGGCCAGCCAGTGGAGGGTTTTGGTGTAACCACGGTAGATGGAATTAGGCTACCCCTATCAGTACTGCTGACTGATATCCAGTCACCATCCCAGGTAGAACCCCAGGTCATCATGTAACCTCAACTGAATCAGATATTCTCTCCCCAAATTATGTGTATAGCACTATTGTTTCTTTATTGTGTAAGCATTTTTCAAAACTCAGAAGATTTAGAATTAAGTATTGAAATGTTTAAAAGATCAGAACCATAATATTAATGTTTTTATGTCAAAAATCTAGAAAAATTTGGAATTTTAATTACTAGTAATGTTTACACACTTATAACCTATTAGAACAACAGTTAAGCTTCGTAGTTTCAATTTAAACTATATGACTGAGTAATTGATTTAGTCCTGCAATTTTAGGTTGAAATCTTACTAATTTTACATACAGTGTTAAAATATTTAAGAGAGCTTAAATTTCACTGAATTAAAAGTCTAATTTATTAGATTTATAAGAATTATTTAAGTATGGAGAAAGTTTTTCAGCCAGGTAATTGACTTATTTAAAAAGAAAATTGAATATATTAAATTTATAACATGCAGTTTAAAATCTGTAAAGGAGCTTAACCAAGTTTACAAACCAAACATTAATAGCCCTCCTTCCTGAAATATGATTGTTAATTTGCTAGATTTAAAGGTAAAATAGTAAGACTTGCAAACTGAGCTCAAAAGCTTAAAAAGAAGGATTACATTTTTAGATAACTTTAAAAAGTAGATATTAATTATTACAGCCAAGAAGATAATCTACTGGAATTCTGTGGCACAGAATAACCACTCTCAAAGACACAAACACAACATTTGTGTTTACGAGATTTTATATTCAAGATTTCATATGAGATTTCAGGCAACTTGTAAAAAGAAAAAACATCAGTCAACCAATTGTATGTTGAAATTCCATTTTGATGGAATTGACTAGTCTTCAGATTCCTATCTCAAAGAGCTCCTGAGAGCAAATCCAGAGATGCAGGGTCTATTCATTCTGTGCACTGTTGTTCCTCAAATTGAGCAATCTATGTAGACCCCCTTTAAAGGGGGAAATGCTCAAGGACCCCTGTGTTAAATTATCTTTATGTTACTTAAATCTGTTTAACATAAAACTAAATATAAACGTTCATGGTAAGAGCTCTAATATGCTCCAAACAACTTAACCAACTAAATAAAAACTCAAATACAAACATAATAAAATTCAAATGAACAACATTAATGTACTGTGATGAGTAATGTTTGGCTGAAACTCAATCATAGTTTGCAACACGAGTGTGGTACTGGCTATGCACTGCTAGATCCTCAGATACTGGAGGGCCGGTTATCACCCTGTGTACCGGCTCCATTTGCACCACTTCTCTCCTCTGAACTACCTTGTACAGCCAGCTGTGATATCATTTGGCCATCATTTGGCACAAACCCATCATTTACTATTCAGTTCACCTCTGTTCTTTCCTCATTAGTAGGAGCCATTAAAGCTGTGGCACTTGGCAAGAACTTAATTGCAAAAAAAGCCAATAATGCTGACATTTTGTGGCAGACCTCTGTTATAAGGTGGTTACTGAGCTGACTCAGAATATCCATCCAGCAAAGTTTCTGAATTATTATAAAAATGAAAATGTATTTTAAATGAATTAAATAAAACTCACAGACAGTTGAGGGTATCCAGTTTGAGACCCTTGGTAAAGTGGAAAGGGCTTAAGCTTTGAAGAAAGATAAGGGCTTCCCTGGTGGCTCAGACAGTAAAGAACCTGCCTGCAATGCGGGAGACAGGGTTCAATCCTTGGGTCAGGAAGATCCTCTGGAGAAGGGAATGCAACCCACTCCAGTATTCTTGCCTGGAGAATCCCATGGACAGAGGAGCCTGGCAGGCTACAGTGCATAGGGTCGCAGAGTTGGACACAACTGAGCGACTAACACTAAACTCAGGTTCAAATTCTTTAAGCTTTTCTACTTAATCAATAGTTGTGTGATCTCTTTGTGTCTCTTTCCCCATTTTTAAAATAAGGATAATAATACCAATCACAGAGAGTTGAAAATAGAGTAAGCACTCAGTGAAGTGAAGTCACTCAGTTGTGTCTAACTCTCCGGGCTCCTCCGTCCATGGGATTTTCCAGGCAAGAGTACTGGAGTGGGTTGCCATTTCCTTCTCCAGAGGATCTTCCTGACCCAGGGATCGAACCTGGGTCTCCCACATTGTAGGCAGACACTTTACCGTCTGAGCCACAAGGGAAGGACTCGGTGAGAGAGTTGCTATTATTATTAGAGATTAGCTATACTGAGTATGAGACTTCCCTGGTGACTCAGATGGTAAAGAATCTGCTTGCAGTGCAGGAGATTTGGGTTTGATCCCTGGGTCAGGAAGATCCCTTGGAGAAGGGAATGACTACCCACTCCAGTATTCTTGCCTGGAGAATTCTATGGACAGAGGAGCCGGGCAGGCTACAGTCCATAGGGCTGCAAAGAGTTGGACATGACTGAGCAACTAACACTTTTGCTTTTCACATTTTATATAAATGTTATTAGGTATATTTACCAAATAACCTGTTCCCAAGTTATGTGTGTGGGTGTGTACGTGGAGGGGGTTGTGTAGTTGGAAATTTTACCCACATCAGACACAAAAGAAAGATATTATAAAGCAATGCAACTTCCCTGATGGTCCAGTGGCTAAGACTCCATGCTCCCAATTCAGGGGGCTTTGGTTCGATCCTTGGTCAGGGAACTAGATCCTATAAGCTGCAACTAAAGATCCTGCTTGCTGCAACTAAGACCTGGTGTAGCCAAATAAGTAAATAAATATAAAACAATTGTTTTCCAAATGTGTTCAATGGAGCCTCGATGAAAGGGGGGTAGAGTTGGAGGTGGGAGAGCTAATGGGGTTCAGGGTTTCTACTTTCTCTTCAATGAGGGCAATTTTGTTTTATATACATGCTTTGCACCCAGGAATTACATTTAAGATAATATTGAATAAATAAGTCTTACAATTAAAAATGAAAAACATCTGATAAACCATTGCTTTTTAGTATAATATTATAATGATGATAATGACTTATAATCCATTATTACATGGCAGATACTACAAGAGTATGAGTTAGGTATTATTATTATTATTATTACTAGTACACTAGTAACAAATTAAAACTATATATATATATATATATATATATGTGTGTGTGTGTACTTTTGCCTCCTGTAATGCTTTGAATAAAATATATACTTGGCAGTGCTATGGCAACAACCTGAAATATTCCTCAATTTTGAAAGCACTTGTAAACAGATCTTCCAGGTCTAAACTTAAATGTAATTTTTTAAACATTAGGCAAAATCATTTTCTCACCTTTTTGAAATACTAACCCATAGCTATACATAGCCATCAGCTAGGAATTCACACCTCTCCATTCCGCCTCTTAATGAGTCAGCATCCTTCATTTGATTCCTATTAAAATGAAGAAGCGTGAAATCAGTTTTGGGTAAGTTGAGAAAAATAGACTGCCTCTGAATTTTTCAGACTGTAATTTCATCCCAGGGGCCCTAGAAACACAAATACATGCATGCCTCCTAGCTAACACACCACATCTCATGTACATGTGCTGGGACACACACACGCTGGGAAAGGGTTTATTATTGTTATGCAAATATATCTCTTAACTAAAGACCGGAATGCCAAATTGTCTAAGAATTTATTAATTCTGAGTGCTGAAAAAAAAATGCATGAGGATGAGAGAAAACATTGCCTAAATTTCTTATAAAATTATCTAAACTGCTACTTGTGTTTGGGGTTACAGAGCTTTTGTTGTCATCTGACATGTATTTTTTGTCAAAGAATGAAAAATTCGGTTGGCCTTAGAAAGCGTGAAAAGAATCATCTCATTTTACTGGCCAAAGGGTTCCCTTTCATGTTGCAACAACCCAGTGTTGATGGAAATCTGGGACGTTGTTGCTCAAATTCTCAAAGGCACAGATGAGATTGGGAGACTGTTTCTCTCCCTTCACCTCTTAGCACAGGGGTGTACAGCTGTAGCTTCTGTCCTGACACCCCCAGACGGCCTCCGAATCGATCTTTCTTTTTTCCCTTCAAGGAATAATTATTTTCAAGAAGTTTGGTTGATTAAAATAACCATATCATTTAAATAGGTCTTTAAAACAAGTAAAAAATTTAAATGATTATAAAACCTGTGCTTTCTGCAGTGTAATCACAACCAGAAGCGCTATGTGTACATAATAAATAAGACCACGGCACAACTATCACACAATGTCACAAATACTCTTTGAAACCAGGAGGATATACATAAATAAATCAGTTAGTTAGGAGGAAAAGTCTGGCTACTGCAGGCAATGTATGAGAACATGCTGTGATGAAAGGACTTTAAGATTTAGGAAAACAGGGCTATTGCTTTTAACTTTTAGTAACTAGATAGATTATATTGGAAGAGTCACTAATTTCTTTTGAGACTTTGTTTTTTTCCTATGCTGAATACAAAGATTTCTAGCCCTACCTGTGGTAAGTACTCAATGTGATAATATGTGTTTTATAGTTCATTAGTGCAGTTCAACAGATATGTCCCCTCCATCAGGTGTGTGGAAGGATTGCGCTTGTCACTTGCTTTGAGGTTAAGTTCACTTCAGTTCAGTTCAGTGGATCAGTCGTGTCCGACTCTTTGTGAGCCCATGAACTGCAGCACGCCAGGCCTCCCTGTCCATCACCAACTCCCGGAGTCCGCTCAAACCCACGTCCATTGAGTCGGTGATGCCATCCAATGATCTCATCCTCTGTTGCTCCCTTCTCCTCTTGTCCTCAATCTTTCCCAGCATCAGAGTCTTTTCCAATGAGTCAACTCTTCACATCATGTGGCCAAAGTATTGGAGTTTCAGCTTCAGCATCAGTCCTTCCAATGAACACCCAGGACTGATCTCCTTTAGGATGGACTGGCTGGATCTCCTTGCAGTCCAAGGGACTCTCAAGAGTCTTCTCCAGCACCACAGTTCAAAAGCATCAGTACTTTGGCATTCAGCTTTCTTCACAGTCCAACTCTCACATCCATACATGACCACTGGAAAAACCATATCCTTGACTAGATGGACCTTTGTTGGCTAAGTAATGTCTCTGCTTTTTAATATCTTATCTAGGTTGATCATAACTTTCCTACCAAGGAGTAAGCGACTTTTAATTTCATGGCTGCAATCACCATCTGCAGTAATTTTGAAGTCCAGAAAAATAAAGTCTGACACTGTTTCCCCATCTACTTGCCATGAAGTGATGGGACTGGATGCCATGATCTTAGCTTTCTGAATGTTGAGCTTTAAGCCAACCTTTTCATTCTCCTCTTTCACTTTTATCAAGAGGCTTTTTAGTTCCTCTTCACTTTCTGCCATAAGGGTGGTGTCATCTGCATATCTGAGGTTATTGATATTTTTCTCCCGGCAATCTTGATTCCAGCTTGTGCTTCTTCCAGCCCAGCGTTTCTCATGATGTACTCTGCATATAAGTTAAATAAACAGGGTGACAATATACAGCTTTGACGTACTCCTTTTCCTATTTAGAACCAGTCTGTTGTTCCATGTCCAGTTCTAACTGTTGCTTCTTGACCTGCATACAGATTTCTCAAGAGGCAAGTCAGGTGGTCTGGTATTCCCATCTCTTGAAGAATTTCCCACAGTTTAATGTGATCCACAGACTCAAGGGGTTTGGCATAGTCAATAAAGCAGAAATAGATGTTTTTCTGGAACTCTTGCTTTTTCCATGATCTAGCTGATATTGGCAATTTGATCTCTGGTTCCTCTGCCTTTTCTAAATCCAGCTTGAACATCTGGAAGTTCACAGTACACATGTTGCTGAAGCCTGGCTTGGAGAATTTTAAGCATTACTTTACTAGTGTGTGAGATGAGTGAAATTGAAATTGTGCAGTAGTTTGAGCATTCTTTGGCATTGCCTTTCTTTGCAATTGGAATGAACACTGACCTTTTCCAGTCCTGTGGCCACTGCTGAGTTTTCCAAATTTGCTGGCATATTGAGTGCAACACTTTCACAGCCTCGTCTTTGAGGATTTGAAATAGCTCAACTGGAATTCCATCACCTCCACTAGCTTTGTTCGTGGTGATGCTTTCTAAGGCCCACTTGACTTCATATTCCAGGATGTCTGGCTTTAGGTGAGTGATCACACCATCGTGATTATCTGGGTCATGAATATCTTTTTTGTACAGTTCTTCTGTGTATTGTTGCCACCTCTTAATATCTTCTGCTTCTGTTAGGTCCATACCATTTCTGTCCTTTATCAAGCCCATCTTTGCATGAAATTTTCCCTTGGTATCTCTAATTTTCTTGAAGAGATCTCTAGTCTTTCCCATTCTATTGTTTTCCTCCATTTCTTTGCATTGATCACTGAGGAAAGCTTTCTTATCTCTCCTTGCTATTCTTTGGAACTCTACATCCAAATGGGTATAAAATTCCTTCTCTCCTTTGCTTTTCACTTCCCTTCTTTACACAGCTATTTGTAAGACCTTCTCAGACAGCCATTTTGCTTTTTTGCATTTCTTTTTCTTGAGGCTGGTCTTGATTCCTGTCTCCTGTACAATGTCATGAACTTCAGTCCATGGTTCATCAGGCACTCTGTCTATCAGATCTAGTCCCTTAAATCTATTTCTCATTTCCACTGTATAGTCAGTCATAAGGGATTTGATTTAGGTCATACCTGAATGGTCTGAGTTAAATTCACCCATTCCAGTCCATTTTAGTTCGCTGATTCCTAGAATGTTGATGTTCACTCTTACCATCTCCTGTTTGACCACTTCCAATTTGCCTTGATTTATGGACCTAAAATTACAGGTTCCTATGCAATATTGCTCTTTACAGCATCAGAACTTGCTTCTATCACCAGTTCCATCCACACTGGGGTGTTGTTTTTGCTTCGGCTCCATCCCTTCATTCTTTCTGGGGTTATTCCTCCACTGATCTCCAATAGCATATTGGGCACCTACTGACCTGGGGAGTTCCTCTTTCAGTATCCTATCATTTTGCCTTTTCATACTGTTCATGGAGTTCTCGAGGCAAGAATACTGAAGTCTTTTGCCATTCCCTTCTCCAGTGGACCACATTCTGTCATACTTCTCCACCATGACCTGTCCATCTTGGGTGGCCTCATGTGGCGTGGCTTAGTTTCATTGAGTTTGACAAGGCTGTGGTCCATGTGATCAGATTGACTAGTTTTCTGTGATTATGGTTGCAGTGTGTCTGCCCTCTGATGCCCTCTCATAACACCTACCGTCTTACATGGGTTTCTCTTACTTTGGATGAGGGGTATCTCCTCACAGCCACCCCTCCTGACCTTGAACGTGGAGTAGCACCTCTCGGCCTTCCTGCACCTGTGCAGCTGCCACTCCTTGGACGAGGGGTTGCTCCTCTAGGCCCTGCTTATTTAACTTATATGGAGAGTACATCATGAGAAACGCTGGGCTGGAAGAAGCACAAGCTGGAATCAAGATTGCCGGGAAAAATATCAATAAACTCAGATATGCAGATGACACCACCCTTATGGCAGAAAGTGAAGAAGAGCTAAAGAGCCTCTTGATGAAAGTGAAAGAGGAGAATGGAAAGGTTGGCTTAAAGCTCAACATTCAGAAAACTAAGATCATGGCATCCAGTCCCATCACTTCATGGGAAGTAGATGGGGAAACAGTGGAAGCAGTTTCAGACTTTATTTTTTGGGGTTCCAAAATCACTGCAGATGGTGATTGCAGCCATGAAATTAAGACACTTACTCCTTGGAAGTGAAGTTATGACCAACCTAGATGACATATTGGAAAAGGCAATGGCAACCCACTCCAGTACTCTTGCCTGGAAAATCCCGTGGATGGAGGACCCTGGTAGGCTGCAGTCCATGGGGTTGCGAAGAGTTAGACACCGCTAAGCGACTTCACTTTCCCTTTTCACTTTCATGCATTGGAGAAGGAAATGGCGACCCACTCCAGTGTTCTTGCCTGGAGAATCCCAGGGATGGCGGAACCTGGTGGGCTGCCATCTATGGGGTGGCACAGAATCAGACATGACTGAAGAGACTTAGCAGCAGCAGCAGCAGATAACAAATTAAAAAGCAGAGACATTACTTTTCCAACAAAGGTCTGTCTAGTCAAGGCTATGGTTTTTCCAGTGATCATATATGGATATGAGAGTTGGACTGTGAAGAAAGCTGAGGGCCAAAGAATTGATGCTTTTGACCTGTGGTGTTGGAGAAGATTCTTGAGAGTCCCTTGGACTGCAAGGATATCCAATCAGTCCATTCTAAAGGAGATCAGCCCTGGGTGTTCTTTGGAAGGACATGCTAAAGCTGAAACTCCAATATTTTGGCCATCTCATGCGAAGAGTTGACTCATTGGAAAAGACTCTGATTCTGGGAGGGATTGGGGGCAGGAGGAGAAGGGGATGACAGAGAATGAGATGGCTGGATGGCATCACCGACTCGATGGACATGAGTTTGAGTGAACTCTGGGAGTTGGTGATGGACAGGGAGGCCTGGAGTGCTGCGATTCATGGGGTCGCAAAGAGTCGGACATGACTGAGTGACTGAACTGAACTGACTGACTGAATGATCTAGTAGCTTTCTCCACTTTCTTCAATTTTGGTCTGAATTTGGCAATAAGGAGTTCATGATCTGAGCCACAGTCAGCTCCTAGTCTTGATTTTGCTGACTGTATAGAGCTTCTCCATCTTTGGCTGCAAAGAATATAATCAATCTGATTTTGGTGTGGACCATCTGGTGATGTCCATGTGTAGAGTCTTCTCTTGTGTTGTTGGAAGAGGGTGTTTGCTATGACCAGTGCGTTTCTTGGCAAAACTCTATTAGCCTTTGCCCTGCTTCATTCTGTACTCCAAGGCCAAATTTGCCTGTTACTCTAGGTGTTTCTTGCCTTCCTACTTTTGCATTCCAGTCCCCTATAATGAAAAGGACATCTTTTTCGGGTGTTAGTTCTAGAAGGTCTTGTAGGTCTTCATAGTACCTTTCAACTTCAGCTTCTTCAGTGTTACTGATTGGGGCCTAGACTTGGATTACCGTAATATTGAATGGTTTGCCTTGGAAATGAACAGAGATCATTCTGTTGTTTTTAAGATTGCATCCAAGCACTGCATTTTGGGCTCTTTTGTTGACCATGATGGCTACTCCATTTCTTCTAAGGGATTCCTGCCCACAGTAGTAGATATAATGGTCATCTGAGTTAAATTCACCCATTCCAGTCTATCTTAGTTCGCTGATTCCTAGAATGTCCATGTTCACTCTTACCATCTCCTGTTTGACCACTTCCAATTTGCCTTGATTCATGGATCTAACATTCCAGGTTCCTATGCAATATTGCTCTTTACAGTATCGGACCTTGCTTCTATCACCAGTTCCATCCACACTGGGGTGTTGTTTTTGCTTCGGCTCCATCCCTTCATTCTTTCTGGAGTTATTTCTCCACTGATCACCAGTAGCATATTGGGCACCTACTGACCTGGGGAGTTCATCTTTCAGTGTCATAGCTTTTTGCCTTTTCATATTGTTCATGGGGTTCTCAAGGCAAAAATCCTGAAGTGGTTTGCCATTCCCTTCTCCAGTGGACCACATTCTGTCAGACCTCTCCACCATGACCCGTCCAGCTTGGGTGGCCCCACACGGCATGGCTTAGTTTCATTGAGTTAGACAAGGCTGTGGTCCGTGTGGTCAGATTCACCTGTTGTCTGTGATTGTGGTTTCCGTCTGTCTGCCCTCTGATGACCTGTCTCAGTGCCTACTGTCTTACTTGGTTTTCTCTTACCTTGGATGTGGGGTATCTCTTCATGGCTTCAAAGTGCAGCTGAGGTTAAGTATTGGCATATAAAATGCTCTGTCTAATAAAATGTGAGCAGAAGTGAGGTGTGTCACTTTCAAGTAGAAACTTTAAGCACCGGCGATTGATTTGTACATGCCCTTCTTACTGCAATAGTGGTTGTAGAAGCTCTTATTGAGATGACATCCTGATCTAGTAATCTTGCCTGGAGAATTCCATGGATGGAGGAGCCTGGTGATCTACAGTCCATGGTGTGGCAAAGACTGAGTGACTAACACTTTCACTCATTTTTTGTGCAGGATATGCCAATTGCTGCTTTGATGGAAGAAGCTAAGATTAAATTGAGGAGGGGCATTTATAGACTTTTAGAGTCAAGATTTCTCTAAAGAGAGAGCCAAGTGGTGAGGATAAGGGGATGGAATATCAAGAGAACTACTACAGAAAATTTTACCCGTGTTTCTTGGAGTTTGAACATTCCTAGGGACTGGTGTCTGGCTTACAATTTACAAATAAAAACCTTCCAGGAGGCTGGCTGATGCATCCTATGGTGGGGGCCTGCTCTTCTAGAGTCTGGTGGGGATAAGTGTGTGACCCTATTTCCCAAGCCAGATAGGTCAAGGTGACCCCAATAGAAGGTAGATCAGAGGCTGAGGAGGAGGCTAAAGATGGCCAGATCTAGAAGAAAACTATAGGTGGCAAGTCCCCAGGGTGCAGGAATGGAAGCTCCAAATGCAATGTTTGACCTAAAACATTCAAAAAACCCAACACTGCAGGACTACCATTCAAGATGGTGCCGGTTCTTGTTATCCTCATATCTACCTGAAGGAGGGCCTTGGAGAGGCTAGCAAGTGGGGAAGAGGTGGATAGAATCTTTTTCCCACATAAGGTTTCCAGTCCTGAACTAGCAGGGGGAGGGGAAGGGAGAAGATTGGAAGCAGATGAGAGAGCAAAATTTTAATCTGCTATTGCAATTTTTAAAAAACATAACTTGCAGAAGAGACTCTGCAATAAGTCTCTTTAGCAAAAGAGATGATTTCTAAACCCAAAAAAGTAGTCAAACTGCTTCTAATAATTTTTTCCTATTCTTTTTATGTATTTATTTAAACTGAAGTATGGTTGATTTACAATATTGTATTAGTTTCTGGTATACAGCAAAATTATTCAGTTAATGTGTATGTACACATTTTTTGTTGTTGTTAGATGCTCAGTCATACCTGACAATTTGTGACCCCCCATGTACTATAGCCCTACCAGGCTCCAGTATCCATGAAATTCTCCAAGCAAGAATACTGGAGGGGGTAGCCATTCCCTTCTCCAGGGGATTGTTCCTGACCCAGAGATTGAGCCCAGGTCTCCTGCACTGCAGGCAGATTCATATATACATATGTGTGTGTGTGTGTGTGTGTATACACAAGGAGATCAAACCAGTCAGTCCTAAAGGAAATCAGTCCTAAATATTCATTGGAAGGGCTGATGCTGAAGCTGTAGCTCCAATGCTTTGGTCACCTGATGCGAAGAGCCAACTCACTGGAAAAGACCCTGATTCTGGGAAAGATTGAGGGCAGGAGGAGAAGGGGGAGACAGAGGATGAGATCATTGGATTGCATCACTGACTTAATGGACATGAGTTTGAGTAAGCTCCAGGAGTTGGTGATGGACAGGGAGGCCTGTGCGCTGCAGTTCATGAGATCGCAAAGGGACACAACTGAGTGACTGAACTGAACTGACATACATATATATATATATACATATCTGAATATACATATATTCTTTTTTCAGTCTTTTTCATTATAGTTTATTACAAGACACTGAATCTAGTTTCCTGGCTGTACAGAGGACCTTCTTTATCCATCCTACATTGAATAGTTTGCATCTGCTAACCCCAACCTCTCAGCCCTTCCCTCTCCACTCCCTCCCCTTGACAATCACAAGGCTATTCTCTGCATCTGTAAGACTGGGTTTTTGTTTTGTCGATATGTTCGTTTGTGTCACATTTTAGATCGCTCATGTAAGTGATATCACATGGCATTTCTTTTTCTCTTTGACTTATTTTACTTAACATGATAATCTTGAGGTCCAGCCATGTTGCTGCAAATGGCATTATCTCATTCTTTTTGTTGCTGAATAATATTCCATCATATATATGTATACCACAGGTTCTGTAGCCATCCATCTCTCAGTGGACATTTAGGTTGTTTCCATGTCTTGACTATTGTAAAAGTGTTGCTGTAAATGTGGACTTGTGTCTAAAGATCTTTGAGATATTATGTTGAGATGCTGCCATGGCGGTGGGGTTGTGTGGAGAGACGGAGGCCTCTGAAGAGATGGTTAGAGGTGGAACAGCCAAGCCTCATGAAAGGCAAGCTTCCCCTTGACAGGGAGCAGGTGTCACTTTGGGTGCTTTTCTGGCTTTCAGGGCTAGGAAAGAGCCTCAGTGGGCATCGGCTCTGAGGAGCCTGGGAGCAAGGATCTGATTTTCCAGTTTCAGGAGACTGTGGCGATTTGGACAAGGTTCATCTGGCAGTGACTTTTATGGAAAATCGCCTGGGAGTCACTGCTGAATGTGAGCACTAGGTGAGGTCCTTGGTGCCTCTGCCTTGTCCTTCAGAGGGAGTCCTGCTCCCCGAAGAAGGGAGGATTCAGGGTCATACTTAATTTGATTTAAAAAAGTTAAATAATTGACGTCTTGCACCTGGATGTAGTGGTTATAAATTTATAACCACTGCATGAGAGAATGGGGCCACAGGGTGCAATCCTGGAAAGTCAGAGGAGGGGAGTTAGGCCACCCTTTAATTAACTGCTCTGTACAACATGTCTGTCAAGTGCACGCTGGGCAGGTACCTAGAGTCCCATTCTGCTGGCAATAAAATTAAGTCACAAACAGCTTGTCCACCTGGGAAGATCTTGGAGTGAGAAATTATCAAGCCAGAGAGCTGGAGATCAGATGGCCACTCTGGCTCCTGATCACCCCCTCCTTGAACTCCTTCCTTCAGACGCCTTCCTCCAGAAACACTGGGGCCACAGGAAGGCAGAAGGGGAAACATGTAGGAAAACCTCAGTGGGGATTGAATTCATGCCTGCCTGTAGGTGGAAGGGAATAAAAGGGGAATTTATAAATCCATCAGGCAAAAGGGGGCATTAAAGAGAAAAGAGAACAAGTTATAAACGAAAAGGGGTGGGAAATTAATGGGGACTAAAATAGAGTAAAATTTTATGTGCTCCACAGGGTATATAACACTTCACATGCAATTAGGAATTAAATCATGACTCCTGCAACCTCTGTTCCCTGGAGGCAAATGTAGGAAGTGATAGTGTTGGGGGCCGGGGACGGGTGGAAACAAAACTCCAGAGGGCCATTGTCACAGACTTGGGGTAGGCATTGGGTATCCAGCAGCGAGACCTCTTGGGTTTATCTGTGTCCTCTGTGGACCTATATTTACAAAGAGAACAAGGCTCAGGTGTGGGGAGGGGAAAGGAAGCAAAGCAAAGCTGTTCTTTCCTCTCTTGTCTCAGTCATGCATAGTGGAAAAAGGATTTACACTCCCATTTCACAGGGAGCGTGATTTCTCCCGTAAACGAACAGAGGTACACTTCCTAATACTGGTGACAGCTAACTTATGCTCAGAATTTTCAGTGTGGAAAGCACTTTCATAAATATGGCCCTGTGGGAACAAGATCCTCTGAGACAGATAGGAGCAACCGTTTTAAATGTTCCATCTCCCTTATTTTACAAATGAAGAAAATGAGCTCAGGAAACTCACCTAAGGGGCCCAAGATCACACAGATAACCAGCAGTGGAATCTGATATTTCAAACCCAGGTTTTGTTGACCAAAATATTAATGAGGATGATGATGCAAAGGGCTGTAAATAAGAAAGAGTTTATTGGGAGTCTTACAAACTGCAATTCAGGAGACAAAAATTTGAGTAACCTTGAGTGAAGAGAAAGAGTCTTATAAAGACAAAGGCTCATAAAGACAAAATGTCATGAAATTGTTAAAAGTCATCTGGTGAGATTTGTGATTGACTCTGATACAAATAGGAAAATATTTGTCCTTAAGGAATTATGAGTTGATTTAGGATAGTTGTCAGATAAGTATTGTATGCTCAGATAAGTAGACAGACTACTGCAAGTTATTTTATGGCAAGAGTCCCATAAATACCTTGAGTTTCTGGCAGGAGTTCTGGATGACACAATCAGGTCAAAAGTCAGATTTCATACCGGCTGAGACATGTGTAAATCACACTTCTTAACTAACCTCCCAGCTCCATTTTATAGAGCTCTTTTAGCAATATCAACTCCATTTTGATTTTACTTTCACAGTCTTAAAATTCTAATATAGACTCACTATTTTCCTGGGGGGAGAAGAGGGTAGAAAGAGGAGAAGGTTTCCACAGGGACAGAGTATATGGAACGGTACAGTTGCCACCCTGAGGCCTCCGTGACCCCAAATGCTCCCCTCCCAGAGTTTACAAGCCCGCAAGGAGAATGTCTCCACTCATCCCTGGTTCTTCTCAGCTTTGGTTCTCCAGGCGGTTTTCATGGGACAGTTCTGTAGTGCTTGGGATGGCAAGGCGTTTGCATCAATGCCTCCCACTCAGTGCAAAACAGCAGTATCAGCCTTGGTTATCATGACAACAGAAATGCCCCCACTCATTTCCAAGTGCTTCCTGGAGTCAGAAGCACTAGTTGAATATTATACTCCTGAGAGCAAGGGTAGCACCTGATGTTAGAGGCTGAACTCTGTGAGTTTGGAGCGTGGTGTCTCCCCTGGCCTTGCACAGACAGAAACCAAACCACAGAACTGAAGCATGGCAATCCATAGCCCACTGGCTGGATCAGCAACAGTTAGCATAAGGAAGGGTGGAACAGGGATCATGGATGCCACTGTCTGAAACAGAGTCCAGGCCTCCACTGCTTTTTCCTCTAGAGAGATTTAGGGGCATTGTGAAAATCATCTATTTTTTCTGATAACTTATTGATAGGAAGACCGTAGTTCCTGGTTGACCAGGGGATCCTAGTTTATTCCTGTTTTCTTGGCATCAGTATCAATAACTTCTTCTTTCCCTCTAAAATATGTCCTGATTTCTGTAATAAAATATATGTTCCTCATAATACAGAGAAGTCAGGGTAATTCCCTACACCATGTTCTGAGAAGCTGAGAGACGGCAGCCTCTACACAACCTAGAAGGACTTCTTTTGATTATAACGTGTATTTGGCCATTGTTATGGGCTGAATTGGGCTTCCTAGGTGGCCCCAGTGGTAAAGAACCCGCCTGCCAGTGCAGGAGATGCAAGAGATGTAGGTTCGATCTTTGAGTTGGGAAGATCCCCTGGAGGAGGGCAGGGCAACCCACTCCAGTGTTCTTGCCTGGAGAATCCCATGGACAGGGGATCCTGGTGGGCTCCAGTCCATGGGGCTGCAAAGAGTCAAACGTGACTGAAGTGACTTAGCACACATGAGCTCAATTGTGTGTCCCTCAAATTTGTATACTGAAGTCTTAACACCCAGTACCTCAGAATGTAACCCATTTGGAGACAGGATCTTTGGTAAGTGAGTTACTTAAAGTAAGTTAAAATTAGGTCATATGAGTGGGACCTAATCCAATATGACTGGTATCCTTAAAAAAAGAAAAGATCAGGAACATAGCAATCCAAGAGAGAAGACCTCATAAAGAGAAGGAGAAGATGGCTGTCTACAAGCCAAACAGGAGGCCCTTATAAGCAACCAACTCTGCCAACAGCTTAATCTCTAACTTCTAGCCTCCAGATCTGAGAAAATATATTTCTGTTGTTTAGGTTATCCAGCCTGTGGCACTTTCTTATGGCAGCCCTCATAAGCTAATAGAGTCATCCTCTGGGATGCATAAACAAAGCAGTATTGACCACCAGGAAATAAAGTAATAATGTTCTTGGGACAATGGGGGCCTGGGCCTGATTTACCCAACAGCTTCACTTGGTTTGTAGGACCAAAGGCCTGAGTAAGAAAAATCACTCTCTAGGGCCCACATCTAGAGAATGGAACCTAGTCAGTCTGAAGTAGCCATGAGGAGTTAGTGGTCCAGTCTGTGGGAATCGTGGATCTTTACAAAGCCCTGGAAACAAGGCTTGAGGTCCTTCTCAGCTTCCCCCACTAGCGACTGATCCCCTCTTCCAGTGGGGCACTTTAAATTTCCTGACCAGAGTTGTTCTTGTTGGTTGTATTTGCCACCAAGAAACAAGACTTTAGTGGCACCTCCTGGCCTTTGGAATTCCATGGTGACCACCATAAAGCACACACACCAGAGAGCAGGGGGTAGAAATGACTTTGTCTTATACCCTTATTACTCTGGAGGCTGGGTTACAGGCGTGACTAGCATTCCCCTGTGTGACTCATGGGGCCAGTAACCTTTAATTGGGTCACATCCATTCATTATGGGCTGGATTTGGAGCCAACTCAATAGACTTGCATTTACATCAGGGCTTTGCCAGTGCCAGTTTTACCATCTTAGGCAAAAATACAGAATCCTTTTATGATTTGGGAATATAAGAATATCTGCCAATGAGTGTTATTATAAGAATTAGGTGGGATGATATTTGTGAATTTTTCAATATGCTCTCCACCTAAAGAAGCAGAGCTGATGCCAGTAGTAACATTTCCGGACCAAGTCTAGCTTCAATGGAGCCAGCTGCCTTTCTGACCCAAAGAGGTAGACGTTATTAAAATACATTTTTTAGTGGAACTCACAAACCATGCTCAAAGTCATGTACAAGCAACTGGTGATCTGTTTCCCACAACCTGTATTTCCTCCTTGTTCTTAGACCTTTCTGAGTGAGATCTGTGGTTTCTTTGCTTGGAGCACCTACATTCTGAACTTTTCTTGCTGCTGCTGTTGTTCAGTTGTTGAGTCATGTCCAACTTTTTGCAATCCTATGGACTACAGCATGTCAGGCTTCCCTGTCTTTAACTATCTCCTGGAGTTTGCTCAAACTCATGTCCATTGAGTTGGTGATGCTATCCAACCATCTCATATTCTGTCATCCCCTTCTCCTCTTGCCTTCAATCTTTCCCAGCATCAGCCTTTCTCATGAGTCGGCTCTTCTAATAAGTGACCTAAGTATTGATGTTTCAGCTTCAGCATCAGTCCTTCCAATGAATATTCAGGGTTGATTTCCTTTAGGATGGACTGATTGGATCTCGTTGTAGTCCAGAGGACTCTAGGAGTCTCCTCCAACACCATAGTTCAAAAGCATCAATTCTTCAGTGCTCAACCTTTTTTATAGTCCAACTCACATCCATACATGACCACTGGAAAAACCATAGCTTTGACTGTACAGACCTTTGTTAGCAAAGTGATATCTCTGTGTTTTAATACAGTTTAGGTTTGTCATAGCTTTTCTTCCAAACAGCAATCATCTTTTAATTTCATGGTTGCAGTTGCTGTCTGCAGTGATGGTATACAGACATATATATATATATATATATATATATATATATATATATATATGACTAACATACAGGTATATATAAATGAGAAAAATTATATATGTATAAGAAGAAATTCTTTTATATATGTATTGTGTATTTGTACACAAACATATATTTATGTAGATATAGATATGTATATGCAAAAGAGTAATTGCTGAATCAAGAGATATGAACATTTTTGAGGTTGCTGATACACACTGTTGCTGTGCACACTATGACCTTACAGATAGGTCCTATAGTACCCTGAGGTTGTATAGGGTAGATATTTCACTGGATAGGAATGAGCACTTTCATTAAAAGAAATATGTGCTAATTTATAGACAAAATAATATCATTTTAATTTCTACATCTTTAAAAATAAACTAATGGTGAGACTGAACATTTCTCATGCTAATTCACTAGCATCATTTTGTCTTCTTATGAATTGTTGGTTTCCATATTATTATTTTTTAGGGTTCTATTGTTCTTTTTTAACCAATTGGTGTGTACTTGTAAATAGAGTTGCTAGACCTTTGTTTGATACCATTTTATGCAGATGAGGAAATGTGCCTAAGGTTACATAGCTAGTGGCTCAAACCAAATTCAAACTGAGGTTTCTCTGACTCCAGAGCTTATTCTCTTCCAATTACACTGTGCTTTCCAGCGCGCCAGGGAAATGGTGAATTAAGACAATGTCTGTGTAGGGTCTGAGGCAACTCAGAGCCAGGACCTACATAAACGTGGAGCTTAATTACTGCCATGCAGGTCTTGGAAATGTCTCATAAATAATTTCTTATTTAACCTCAAAATACTCCTATTAAACAAAAATCAAGTATAATTATGATATTGACATTTTACAGATGAAGCTGCTAGGGTAAAGTGATATCCATGTGCATTAGGGCAAGCGGAGGTCAAATTCAGTCTTAGACTCAATACTATTATTTTATGATAATACATAACACTCCATTTATCTGTCACCATGAGAAGGAAGGAGCAGGTCACTTCAGTTAATTTCCCATTATATAAAAATGACTCCTTAGATACCAATTTTAAAGAATCTTTTATAAAAGTTTCACCAAAAAATATGACTGACTGCACACATTTGTTTTTTCTTCCTCTTGAGAAGCCATTAAAATGATAGTAAATAAAATGTTCAAAGGTATAAAACACAACAGTGAAGAAAACATCATGGATGAGACATTTAAATAAATTCCTGAGAAAGAGAGAGAGAAAGATTGGAATTGAGAGAGACTGAGAGAGTAGACAGTTGAGACAGGATATAAGAGTCTCAATGAAGCGATGCTACTTAGAGTGTGATCAGCTGCAACAGCATCACTCCCAGATTTGTTAGGAATTCATGGGCTCCGGTGCCAGAGCTGCCGATTCTGACTCCATGGTTGGGGCTGGGGATATGTATTTAATAGGCTCAGGTCATTCTTGTATATGGTCAAGTTTGAGAAGCATCCATCTAGAGAATGCCTGGGTGATACGTATGAGGAAGCTGTTCTTGGCCTTCCTCGTTCCAGAGGGGCTTGACATTTCTAAGCCCCAGGTGCAAGGGAGATAGAGGTAAGTGTCCTCCTGTCATTTGGGGGGCCCAGGGCAACAGGACACCCAGAGTCTTCTAGCCCCCAGCTTGCCCTCCTTCCCTCTGTTCTGCACTACCCAGGGCCTCCCAGACTCCTGTGTAGTCAGCCCAGTTGGCATATCATAGCTCCACCCACACCTCCACAGATGGCTCCCTTTGGCTACTGTTCAAGGCTTAGGGGAGCAGTCCATACAGTGCCTGAAAGAGGACTTAGGGGTCAACTGGGCAGAGAATTCTGGGGTCCCAGTCACTTAGAGCTCATCTTAGTTCAGAAAGGAATCTGTGAGCGTTGGATAGTTTCTCTCATAGTCTCTCAAACTCCTTGCCCAGTGGGGAGAGCAGGGGCTGGAGGAAGGACCTTGCAGGAGCTTCTATAGCACAGGGACCAGAGCAGAGGCTTCCAGCACATGGCTGGAAGAGTGAACAGGAAAGTAACATGGGTTTATAAATAGAGAAATTAATTGAAAGCACATACACAGAACCCATGGCATTCCTTAACCCCTTTATTTTCCCCGACTTCCAGACAATTCTCTAAATTGAGAAATTGGATGTCCTTTAGAGAAAAGATTTCTGCATTTTTCTCCCAGGGATCTTCCTAAAAGATAGTCACACTCCTAGCCTAATCATCCTGGGCCATGACCTGACAGATGAATGCCCTGACTAGAGGTACAAAACCCTAGTCAGCTCTTGGTTGTCACATTTAAGATATAGACACAAGTAAGGATCAATGGACAGTGGAGGATTGCCAGCATCATGAAAGAGAAGAAGACAAGGTAGAATAAAATAAGCCCATAAAAAAAATAACAAGAAAATCTAAGAGAGAATAAAGGAAACTCTAACTAGAATTCTCTGCATTAATAAGAATAGTTAGCATTCATAGTGTAAGATATTATTTTATAAGAATGGAAAATTCAAAGCAGTAAATAGCTATTTGATCAGTACTCTGGTTGCCAAAGTGGCATCACATTTAGCCATACAATAACCATTCAACTCTCTTCCTCTTTTCTGACAAAATTCTGATTGTGTTCTCCAAACGCCTTGTTTCACAGGAGACTTGGTCACTCCCAGGCACCAGGAGTGAATCTTGGGTAGGATAATAGTGATAATCCTGCTTTGTCATGTAATTGGCTTAAGAATGAGTATGTGAGAGGATATTGGCCAATGAGGTTTGAAGAAAGTCTGTATTGCTGGTTCTGGGAAAGATTTTTCTTTTGTAAAAAAGGATGCAATACAGAGGTTTCCTTTTCCTTCCTCCCATCTAGTTGTGTGAGGATGTGATGCTTGGAGTTGCTACAGCTATCTTATCACTGCTGCTGCTGCTGTCGCTTCAGTTGTATCTGACTCTGTGCAACCCCATAGACGGCAGCCCACCAGGCTCCCCTGCCCCAGGGATTCTCCAGGCAAGAACACTGGAGTGGGTTGCCATTTCCTTCTCCAGTGCAGGAAAGTGAAAAGTGAAAGCAAAGTCACTCAGTCGTGTACGACTCTTCACGACCCCATGGACTGCAGCCTATCAGCCGTCCATGGGATTCTCCAGGCAAGAGTACTGGAGTGGGTTGCCGTTGCCTTCTCCATCTTATCACTAAAAGTCTGTAAGTCCAGCGACAAGGATGGCACAATGAAACTGCCAGAGCCCCTATGCCACTAAGCATCTGAGTTTATTAATCTATTGGGCCACCAACCTCTGGACTTTTTCCTATAGGAGATCACCTATCTCCTTTTTGTTTAAACCATTTTGAGTTGAGCCATCACTTACTGGTAGTCTAATTGAAATATTAAAATAAAAATATTCAATAGAACTTGTAGAATATAACACCAAGAAAACCTCCAAAAATAATTTTTTAAAAAGTAGTGGGATATATGCATTAAAAGATCAGACTTAGAGGATCACTCCAGGAAGGGATTCTAGAAAGAGTAGAGAAAATGGAGAAGGGTCAATTACCAAAGAAATAGCACAATGGAAATTTCTCAGAGTGATGGTTGGTAAGTTTCCAGTTGGAAGGCCTTCCCTATTATCAATTTGAATAAATGAAAAAGATCAAAACGTTGACACATTATACTGTAGAATTTCAGAACAGCAAGGATAAAAAGTTGTTTCCAGAGAGGGAAAAATAGGTCATGAGAAGACCACTTAGATCGACAATACTGTATGCTAAAAGTCAGTGGGACAATTCCTGTAAAATACTAATGAAAAAATATTTCTGATAAAGTATTCTACACTCAACCAAACTGACCTTCATAGAAAAGTAGAATAAATATATTTTCAAACATACACTGAAAAAGAAGATATGTGGAAATTTATATTATTATTTGGCAAATACCCATTTTTTTCTCCCCCTCTGTTTTAGAGGATTATACTTCCTTATCCCTTTGAGGATTGGCTATGTGATGTTCTTCATCCAGGGTCTTCAAGTCTATGTGACATATAGCATATTGATCAGAAGTTTTAAGTGTGATTCTGAGGTTAACTTAGGCCTCTTATGTTCTATCCTCTTTCATAGAAAAATCAAGCCTGAGGCAGTGCTGACTTTTAAATCTGGGTCCCAGAATGGGACCAAAACTTGAACCTATCCCACAACTTGGAAGCAAGACAAATGGTGTTGAGTTGTTTCAATGGAAAAGGAAGTCTAGATATGATAGAGAGCTTGCATAAAAGAATAGCACACCCCCCAAAGACCATAAGAATATGTCCCTTCTATCCTGATCCAGACCCTTGGATCCTTTCTCATACATCTTCCCTCAGATTTCTGATCATATAATTGAGAAATCTTATAGTTCGTTTTCTGGGTTATCTCCTACCATTTATACCTTGAAATGACTCCTAGGGGACTGGATAGAATTGAATCTGGCCATAGCCACCAAAGTAATGAGTGGACGTAGGGATAGGATCAGCATTGAGAAGGATCAGCATTTTCCCGCAACACAGATGTCATCACATTTCTTCAGGGAGGAGAAGGCTAGTCTCTGATAGAGAAGAAAGGCATGCAGCTAGTAATAAACAAATTCCGGCAGAATATGATGATTAAGTGTCTTTAGTTTCATTTGAATTTACTCATATATCCTCATTCCAAATTTTGATGTTTGAATTCTCCCTAATTAGCTTGCTGAATTTAACATAAGAGATTATTCAAGCTTATAAATTCTATTTGTATTATAATTCAGTCACATCCACAAGACTAAATATTGGGTTGGCATTCAGACATCTCAATCTGAAGTTAGAAGGGATAAGCCACTTTTATTGTTCTACATAAAGCAAAGGAATTTTGTGGTCACTTACCTGGACCTTGACCTGGAAATTTAGAGCTCTGAGGTCCTCATCTTCTTTTCCATGCTCTACAGCATACTTAAGTACATCCAACCAACCATTTATATATGTATAATCCAACCAACCAAAGTAGAAACCTTTGTTTCTACTAAAATGTTTTATGGAGCAAGTTATTTGCTTACTCAAAGCTGTGCTTTCTGTAGGCACTTGACTCTAGGTGACCACAGTGATGACTTAAATAGCTGTTTTGCTACTGTATGCCATGGACAACCAGTGTCCCATTTACCACTAGTAGAAATGGGATCATTAATGTCTTTTAATATAGTCCAATCATAGATTCCCAGCCTTTTAGATTCTGTTCATCAGGAACCATATCTGGAGCAAATAACTGTGTCAGTCAAGGTTTAGTTAGGGAAGCAGAATGATTCTGACTGTAACAGGATATGGCATTTATCATAGAAACTACACCTTACACAGTTGTGAAAGAAGTTTAAGTGGAGATGTGAGATGAGATGTTAGAAGATCAAAGAAAAGAGGTACTGGCATGGGTAAAGAGGTCAGGATTTGGGAGGGAATCTAAGAAACCAAGCCGAAGTAGGGAACTTAGAGGTGGGTCATTGGGAGACTATTGCTTGTGAACCACCTCTTTGTGCCTGTTGCTAGGTAATGGGAGGGGGCCTGCGTTATTGCTGGTCAGCTGGTCAGAAGACCTGGATGTGGAGGGAGACGAGTGAAGACAAGCTGGGACTTGCTGGGCACCTCTGTTTCTTTTGGTCAATATGTTAAACTGAAAAGAACTTTGAAGAGGAAGGGCTACTCCTTCCCTTGCAGCTCCCCTGATTCAAGCAAATTCTTCTAACAATTCCAGCCAAGGATCACACAGAAGGGACCCTGGGAAATCTAGTTTCTGGTCTATTCAAGCTGCAACAGAACAATCCCACACACATAACTGGGACATCATGTATTTTCTCATCCCTCAATTATTTCTAAGATCAATAAAGGTGATTATCAAACCCACTGATACAGCTCTTAATAATGAATTTTTATGTCTAAATAAAAACTTCTGGATCACCCTCAGGTGAATATTAAAATTTAATGATATACACATATCATACTGTCTATACAGAAGAATTTCAAACTTAATTTCCTAAGACAGACATATGACAATCAGAACATAATTGAAGGTATAGGTATAGATGCATATAAATGTAGGTATATTTACATATTGGAGAAGGAAATGGCAACCCACTCCAGTATTCTTACCTGGGAAATCTCATGGACAGAGGAATCTGATGTACATATGGTTGCAAAACTGTCGGACATGCTGCTGCTGCTGCTGCTACTGCTGCTTCTAAGTCACTTCAGTCATGTCCGACTCTGTGTGACCGCAAAGACGGCAGCCCACCAGACTCCCCTGTCCCTGGGATTCTCCAGGCAAGAACACTGGAGTGGGTTGCCATTTCCTTCTCCAATGCATGAAAGTGAAAAGTGAAAGTGAAGTCACTCAGGACTTAGGAACTAAACAATGTATATACATATATATTTATTGGATGGTGGATTACATGCAATTTACTTCCTGCTGATTTTTTTCCAGTTATATTATTTTGAACATATATTATTTTGTAAGCAGAAGTTTCATAAGTTAAAACCAAATTAATAAATTCTTTCTGTTGCCTGTATTTGGGATTAAATACTAAATGGCACATATGAATAGGATAAATATTAAATTTAATCTTTCATAACCTATGATCTGGAACTTCTAGCATTCTAGATACTACCAGCTGAGTTCTCAGCTTTGAATTCTATGAGTGGACCAATGACTCCTTTTCTGTATTTCTTCCTCTTCCATCACTTTTCATGGTGCTGCCAAGAAAACGGACTTTCAAAGTTGCAACGCTTCCTACCCACACTCCATATTCCCCTTCACATAAGTGAAAACATTAACCTTCTCATTTAATGAAAATCATGGCCCCAAGGCTTTGGCGCTGGACAGAGACATGAACTGCCTTAGGAAGAGGCAGGTTGGAATTGGCTGCTTCTGCCTGGGTCTGTGCACTTGAAATCTCCACACATCAGAGCAAAGTGCCTGGCCTCATGAAATGTTATTTGAATTTGGCTACTGGGAAAGAAGGGTAAAAATCTAACAACTGTATCTTAGTTTCGTCTTTGGGTTGGAGGGTGGGGATATGGGTTTCCATGACCCTCAGGGAACAAAGAAGCTGGGTTGGCATTTAATTTCATCATAGGAATCATCCACTATGACCATCCAGGGGCCGATGCCCGCCAGTCTCTGCCCTCTGACTATATTTAGTCCATTATGAATATGGAAAAATATTGAAAATGATTCACATCGACATCCCTCTGTCTAGCCTAATAACATCAAAGTCATTAACAACGAATGGAAGCTCACCCTGACAGTGTGATCCTCCTCTGCCTGTCTTGCACGTTGGACACAGGAAACTAGCCTGCATGCCTTGCCTCTCCCTGACCACCCTCCTGCTCCTAAGAGGGGAAAAAAATAGATGCCAAGGAAAGAAAAGGTCTCTGTTGGCTCTGTGTGCCATTGAAATGTGAGCCAGCTGGAGTCAGGCCCTCGTCATGGGAAAGAGGGGAGGGTGAAATGGGCGTTGATCGAGAGACCTCCTCTGTCCCTCTCTGTACCTTGCCCTGCTCCCTACGAATCCCAACTGAGCAGCTGATGCTCTACAATCCCAACTGTCATTCTCCCATCTGGCAACCTTAATGTCTTCATTATGATGAGTTCTGCTCAGGTTTTTCCTATAGAGGGCTTTTCCATGTATCACCTCACATGTTACTCCACTACAACATGAGTCCATCGTCCTTTGCCTTTAGAGAATTTATCAGAGTTTATTTATTTAAATATGAATGTGTTTTCTGCACAGCCTACAAGCTCTGTGAGGGCAGGGACTTTATTTTGCCCACCATTTTCTAGGCCTGGAGCCTATAAAACTGATGAGTGTCTAGGGGTTTTAATGGACTCTGTGGGAGAGGGAGAGGGTGGGGAGACCTGGGAGAATGGCATTGAAACATGTACAATATCATGTATGAAACGAGTCGCTAGTCCAGGTTCGATGCACGATACTGGATGCTTGGGGCCGGTGCACTGGGACGACCCAGAGGGAGGGTAGGGGAGGGAGGAGGGTTCAGGATGGGGAACACAGGTATACCTGTGGTGGATTCATTTCGATATTTGGCAAAACTAATAAAATAAAATAAAATAAATAAATAGTTAAATAAGTGAATAAAAGGATGGTAGAAAGAAGGAAGCGGGAAGGGAGAGAGGGCAAGTGAGAAGAGAGAGGGCGAGGCAGAAAGAGAGAAAGAAGTTGAGAGATAAAATAGAATGAAATAATTGACTTTAATTTATAGTAGGAGAACTAGAGATATGAACTGGTGAGCCATTTGTTCAGGTCTCTTTGCAAAACAAAGGAAAAGTGTGTATGAGTTACTGCATTTTTCACATTCGGTCTTTGGGTTTCCCACCCAACCCTCACCATGAAGACATTTGTTCCCCTAAAATTAACATTGATTATGTTGTGGGCTCACCGTGCCCACCCACTCTTGCTCTGCCTTTCTCTGGTCTGTGACAGGTCGTGATAGGCAAGTAAACCCTGGACAGCTGTGTGGTCCAGGCAGAGTACCACACAGTGACAGAAAGACCTGAAACAGCTTCTTGTACTGTTTTTGGTGTGGGCTTGGGGTGGTGAGCAATTTCTCTAACCTTTATCGTTATCTTCACCATCAAATTGTCCAGCCTAATTCTTCTAACCCAAGGCTAACATTAATCTCTTCTTCTCAGTTGCATTGCTTGGCATGTGACACCAAGAAACCCATAGTGCAGCTTCATCTACTTGTGTTCAGTTTCCTGTCTTTTCACATGTCTCTTCCTATATCACATCCAACATCTGTGCTCTCCAGGAAGAGTCTGCTCCCGAGCCCCTCTTGGCAGGGACTGAGTAGAATCTCCACCTTTTCCAGCATCAAAGTATCTTCCTAAACCAAGAGAAATGGCTCATGGAGAAGTGAGATCAATTAGTCCAAGACCTACTTGCAGCCTTTTGAGAGCATAGGCAGCGGATTCCCTCCTACAGCCAAAGAAAGATTTGGAGGAAAACTCATGCAATTTCCTTCTTCTCTGCTTCCAGTGAGGACCTGAGAATTTCCCAGCTCTTTGAAGTTGAAGAGAAAAGGAACTTATTGATGTCTTCATTCTACTTCACAAAGGGGAGTGAAGAAGAATTAACATTGTAAATATCATTGATAAGCGTTTGTTCAAAGTTGACCAGTTGGATTATTAAACAAATGTGTGTGAAAGATTGGATAAAGGTATGGATTTTCTTTAGGAACCAGCATGTGATCAGCAAGACAAGTCATGTCAAACCCTTCTCCTGAGAAACTACAATGTATTGGAAGATTGGGCACATGTCACAGATAGGATATACATCCTTCAAACACTTGCATTGCGATTGGAAGTTTGGATGGAACAGCTAATATGATGAATTATGGAAATGAGATTGAAAATAATCTCAGTAAGTTCTTTTTTTTAAACTTTTTAAGAAAGACTTTATTTTTATAAATGTAAGTTTTAGTTGAAAGCAAAAATTTGAGTGTAAAATAGAGTTCTCATATGCTCCCTGCCCGCACACATGTACAATCTCCCCCACTATCAACATCTCATGTCATAATGGTACAATAGTTGTAATCAGTGAACCTGTATTGACTTTAGTATCAGTGATGTTTACTTAATAGGTTTTTTCCCCATGGCTGCCTGGTTCTCCACCAAAGCTTTCAATGTTTCTTAAAAAATCAATTTTATTGTCGCCAAGGTGAAGAAGTGAAGTGAAGTCACTCAGTTGCGACCCCATGGACTATAGCCTACCATGCTCCTCCATCCATGGGATTTTCCAGGCAAGAGTACTGGAGTGGGGTGACATTTCCTTCTCCAGAGGATCTTCCTGACCCAGGGATCAAACCCAGGTCTCCCGCATTGTAGGCAGATGCTTTACCATCTGAGCCACCAGTTGCCAAGGTATTAGAGAATTTACAAAGAAAGCTGAGCGCCGAAGAATTGATGCTTTTGAACTGTAGTGTTGGACTCTTGAGAGTCCCTTGGACTGCAAGAAAATCCAACCAGTCTCTCCTAAAGGAAATTGATCCTAAATATTCATTGGAGGGACTGATGCTGAAGATGAAACTCCAATACTTTGGCCACCTGATATGAAGAACTGACTCACTGGAAAAGACCCTAATGCTGGGAAAGATTGAAGGTGAGAGGAGAAGGGGATGACAAAGGATGAGATGGTTGGATGGCATCACTGACTTGATGGACATACGTTTGAATAAGCTCCAGGAGTTGGTGATGGACGGGGAAGCCTGGTGTGCTGTACTGCAGCCCATGGGGTTGCAAAGAGTCGGACATGACTGAGTGACAGAACTGCACTAAACACATGGTGAGTGTTCTCATTTTAAGTGTATAGTTTGATGAGTTTGGTCAAATGTATACATCAGGTTACTACCACCACAATGAGAGTACAGAGCTTCAGTGCTCTTTTGATATTACCATATAGGTTACTAACATCACCCTCCACTGTCTGCCAACACTTTCCACCAAGGCCCAGAAACAGAGAGTAAACTAAATACTTGAGATGAAAAGTATATTTTTTATCATTATTTTTAATTGCAGTAAAATACACATAAAATTTACCACCTTCATCATTTTAAGTGTATGGTTTATTAGTGTTAAGTATATTCACTTTGTTATGCAATCAATCTCCAGAACTTTCTCAGAGATGGAAAACATGTTGAATAACTTTTAAGTTAAGTTACCATTTAGAACTGTTTAGGCACTTCCTGAATTTCCAACAGCTAGGGCATACAGGAATTACTTTGTGTAGTGATTAAGGAATCTCATTCAGTTCAGTATCAGTTCGGTCGCTCAGTCGTGTCCAACTCTTTGTGACCCCATGAACCGCAGCACGCCAGGCCTCCCTGTCCAACACCAACTGCTGGAGTCTACCCAAATCCATGTCCATTGAGTCGGTGATGCCATCCAACCATCTCATCCTCTGTCATCCCCTTCTCCTCCTGCTCTCAACCTTTCCCAGCATCAGGGTCTTTCAAATGAGTCAGCTCTTCGCATCAGGTGGGCAAAGTATTGGGAATCTCACTGCTCTGGTTTAAATCCCAGCCCCACCACTTCACATATTATATCATCTCTAATATACTGCCAATCATAACATACATCATTATTATTTTAAATACTAAAAAGGAAAACAGCGACTCTAATTAAACTAGGAAAGAGTACCTTAGTAATTGTCCTATATGACACAAGCATTAGTTCCTCCAATCTCTAGTCGCCTTGAAATTTATCTCTTCCTTTTCAAGGACTTCCGTCATTTACTACAGTGTCTTTCTTAGCATGTGATAGGCTATTCTTTTGTACATATATCAGGACTGGAAAAGGTCAGTTTTCATTCCAATCCCAAAGAAAGGCAATGCCAAAGAATGTTCAAATTACTACACAATTGCACTCATTTCACACGCTAGCAAAATTGTGCTCAAAATCCTTCAAGCTAGGCTTCAGCAGTACATGAACTGAGAACTTCCTGATATACAAGCTGGATTTAGAAAAAACAGAGGAACCAGAGATCAAATTGCCAACATCCACTGGATCATAGAAAAAGCAAGAGAATTAAAAAAAAAAAATTCTGCTTCATTGATTACGCTAAAGCCTTTGACTCTGTGGATCACAACAAACTGTGAAAAATTCTTAAACAGATGAATACCAGACCGCCTTACCTGCCTCCTGAGAAATCTGTATGCAGGACAAGGAGCAACAGTTAGAACTGGACATGAAACAATGGACTGCTTCAAAATTAGGAAAGGAATACATCATGGCTGTATATTGTCACCCTGTTTTTTCAACTTACATGCAGAGTACATCATGTGAAATGCTGGGCTGGATAAATCACAGGCTGGAATCAAGATTGCTGGGAGAAATATCAATAACCTCAGATATGCAGATAACACCTCTTTAATGGCAGAAAGTGAATAGGAACTAAAGAGCCTCTTGATGAAAGTGAAAGAGGAGAGTGAAAAAGCTGGCTTAAAACTCAACATTCAAAAAATGAAGACCATGGCGTCTGGCCCCATCACTTCATGGCAAATATGGGGAAAAAGTGGAAACAGAGACAGATTTCATTTTCTTGGGCTCCAAAATCACTGCAGATGGTGAATGTAGCTATGAAATTAAGACATTTGCTATTTGGAAGCAAAGCTATGACAAACTTAGACTGTGTATTAAAAAGCAGACAATCACTTTGCCAACAAAGGTCCATATATCCAAAGCTAAGGTTTTTCCAGTAGTCATGCATGGATGAGAGAGTTGGACAATAAAGAGGGCTGAGTGCCAAAGAACTGATGCTTTTGAACAATGGTGCTGGAGAAGACTCTTCAGAGTCCCTTGGACAGCAAGGAGGTCAAACCAGTCAATCCTAAAGGAAATCAACCCTGAATATTCACTGGAAGGACTGATGTTGATGCTGAAACTCCAATACTTTGGCCTGATTTGAAAAGCTGACTCACTGGAAAAGACTCTGATGCTGCGAAAGACTGAGGGCAGGAGAAGGGGATGACAGAGGATGAGATGGTTGGATGGCATCACTGGCTCAGTGGACGTGAGTTTGAGCAAGCTCAGGGAGATAGTGAACAATAGGGAGGCCTGGAGTGCCTCAGCCTGGCTCCTGAATCTGTACATCCTAACTATGGGAAAAGTGATATCACTTTAAGAAATTTAAGGCAGTTCATGGGGTTGCAAAGAGTCAGACACAACTTAGCAACTGAATAACAACAGGAATAAAAAGGAACAGCTTGAGCTATTTATGGACACTATCCTTTTACCAACTTCCATAAAGGACTTGGTAGTTGTTTTGTTAGAAAATATAAAATTGCTGTTGTTCCTCAAGCAATAAATAGTTGCCTCTCCAATATAAAATTTATGATCTACTGCTTTATTTCTGTCTTTTTGTGTACACAATAACTTTTAATTCCAAGTCATAGAATACACTTGAAGATATTTTAAATGGCAGTTTAAGCTCAATGTATGTAACAACAGTTGAATCAATAGCAATATAAACAGCTATGACCAAGGCCACACAGGTGCACATGTCAGAGTTACATCAAACTGCTGCCTGATTGCCAGTAATTGTGAGAAATCATTGATTATAAGGGAACTCTGATTTCAGAGATGTTTTTTATTTTTTAATTTAATTTTTTTTGAAATTTTCATTATTTTCCAATCTTAAAGTAATTTAACATCAAACTCCAGTTTACTTGGACCTAATGCAATAATAGATTTTGTTGTGTCCACATTTCGGATTTTAATTTTATTTTTAAACTTTACAATATTGTATTGGTTTTGCCAAATATCGAAATGAATCCGCCACAGGAATACATGTGTTCCCCATCCTGAACCCTCCTCCTTCCTCCCTCCCCATACCATCCCTCTGGGTCATCCCAGTGCACCAGCCCCAAGCATCCAGTATCGTGCATCGAACCTGGACTGGCGACTTGTTTCATACATGATATTATACGTATTTCAATGCCATTCTCCCAAATCATCCCACCCTCTCCCTCTCCCACAGAGTCCAAAAGACTGTTCTATACATGAGTGTCTCTTTTGCTGTCTCATATACACGGTTATTGTTACCATCTTTCTAAATTCCGTATATATGCATTAGTATACTGTATTGGTGTTTTTCTTTCTGGCTTACTTCACTCTGTATAATAGGCTCCAGTTTCATCCACCTCATTAGAACTGATTCAAATGTATTCTTTTTAATGGCTGAGTAATAGTCCATTGTGTATATGTACCACAGCTTTCTTATCCATTCATCTGCTGATGGACATCTAGGTTGCTTCCATGTCCTGGCTATTATAAACAGTGCTGCGATGAACATTGGGGTACACGTGTCTCTTTCCCTTCTGGTTTCCTCAGTGTGTATGCCCAGCAGTGGGATTGCTGGATCATAAGGCAGTTCTATTTCCAGTTTTTTAAGGAATCTCCACACTGTTCTCCATAGTGGCTGTACTAGTTTGCATTCCCACCAACAGTGTAAGAGGGTTCCCTTCTCTCCACACCCTCTCCAGCATTTATTGCTTGTAGACTTATGGATCGCAGCCATTCTGACTGGCGTGAAATGGTACCTCATAGTGGTTTTGATTTGCATTTCTCTGATAATGAGTGATGTTGAGCATCTTTTCATGTGTTTGTTAACCTTCTGTATGTCTTCTTTGGAGAAATGTCTGTTTAGTTCTTTGGCCCATTTTTTGATTGGGTCATTTATTTTTCTGGAATTGAGCTGTAGGAGTTGCTTGTATATTTTTGAGATTAGTTGTTTGTCAGTTGCTTCATTTGCTATTCTTTTCTCCCATTCTGAAGGCCGTCTTTTTCACCTTGCTTATAGTTTCCTTTGTTGTGCAGAAGCTTTTAAGTTTAATTAGGTCCCATTTGTTTATTTTTGCTTTTATTTCCAATATTCTGGGAGGTGGGTCATAGAGTCAGAGATGTTAAACATGAAAATAGTGTGCACCTTATAATCTGTAAAATATAGTGCAGGCTGTGTTCTTGGGCAGGATATTTAACTTCCTTGTGCCTCAGGTTCTTGATCTTTAAAATGAGGTCATAATACTTGTCTCATAAGGTATGTGTGAAAATTGAAATATTTAGCACAGTAAATGATGCATAATAGACATCCAATAAATATTAAACCATTATTTTGATTAACATAGCATTTTAGCTATATCCAAGTATATCAGATATCTGAATAAGATATTTACAACAAATTACCCTAAACTTAGTGGCTTAAGACAGTAAACATTTATTATTTCACAGCTTCTGTTAATTAGGAATTTCAAGTGGCTAACCTGGGCGGTTCTGGTTCACAATACCTAATGTTGTTGCAGTTAGGATGTCGGCAGGGGTAAAGTCATGAGCAGAGTTGACTGAGGTTGTAGGATCCACTTCCTAAATGACTGGCTCCCGTGGTTGTTGGCTGGAGGCCTCGGTCCCTCACCCTGTGTGCCTCTCTAAAGCTTACTGAGCGTCTTCATGACAGCAGCTGGCTTCCCCCAGATCAAGCAATCTAAGAAAGAGGAGGAAATCACAGTGCCTTTTAGGAGCTAGTCTCTGAAGCTGTACACTATTACTTCCACCTTTCTTTTCCTCCTTAAATCACTAAGTCCAGTCCACATTCCAGGAAAGGAATTAAGCTCCACCTCTTCAAGGGAAAGAATTTCTGAACACATTTTAAAACCACTACACCGTGATAACTTTAGGCTAGAATAACTACAATCAGCTTCTCTTTCACCCTTTCAATTATTGGTTTCCTACCTAATATCTACTCTCTTATTTTCCTTACTAACTATATTAGACAATGAGAAACAGATGGTACATTCAAATTAGAAACCTTTGATAAGGAAGTACAGGAAGCTGGGGCAAGCTGCAGCAGTGCAGTTAGCACTATGGTCCTGAAGGGATGAGCATGGGGAGGGTACCAGAATCTATAAGGAGAATCATGTAGGGCAGGCTGTCGAGAGAAGAGTGATCTTTGGTCCAGGGACACAGCCAGCTTGAGACAACTTCACAGAAGAAAACCAGAGGAGTAAATATCCTGACCTCACTCATCTCCTCCCAATTAGCTGAGGCCAGAGGCATGAAGGCAATGGCACCCCACTCCAGTACTCTTGCCTGGAAAATGCCATGGATGGAGGAGCCTGGAAGGCTGCAGTTCATGGGGTTGCAAAGAGTCGGACACGACTAAGCGACTTCCCTTTCACTTTTCACTTTCATGCATTGGAGAAGGAAATGGCAACCCACTCCAGTGTTCTTGCCTGGAGAATCCCAGGGACGGCGGAGCCTGGTAGGCTGCCGTCTATGGGGTCACACAGAGTTGGACACGACTGAAGTGACTTAGCAGCAGCAGCAGCAGCAGACGCATGAAAGCCTGTTACATTTGGAACTTACAGGTAAGCTGCTGTGGGGAAAAGCAAGGTAGAGAAAGAAGGGAGCTAGGTCTGGGTGAGTTGAATCAATGGTATTCAACACATTCTGTCTCCTTTCCCCCTTAATATCTCAAACAGAGGACTCAGGAAATCCCACCAATAACTCTTACATCATGGCGAGTTGTCAGGTTAATTACACTCCCCCACCCATGCCCTGTAACAGGAAATTAACATATTAAGTTAAAACAACGTGAAACTTAAAACATTAGCCACAGTTGGGTTCTTCATTTAAGTTTGTAAGAGAAAAATAAGGAGAAAGGAAGCAAGGAGCATAAAAAACTGTTAGAATCTGCCTCTGTAGCATCATGAGGTTTAAGCTGCTATTACAGCAGATTTCTTCCACCACAGATTTCTTATCCCCCCTACTCCTTGCCAGATTCTCAGATGCATAGGATTCTTTACTTTGCAGGGATAATGAAATCTGAATTTCCAAAGTATGTATTTTTGATGGTCAAGTCTTTAATTTGTTTGCCACAGATTCCCATTGACCAGGGTCATGAGGAAAGGAATGCTGAAAACCAGTCCAGTGAGTTCCTTGTGTTCTCAAGATAGTTTTTCTTATTGCTTCTGCATAACAATAACCAAATTTCTCTTTGATAATCAGGATTAACCACTCCACCCAAGGCAGTGATATCCCTTCTCTGCTACAGTCCATGAATCAGCAAAGATATTTAACTCAGGCTGTCTTTTCTTTTATACAAAATGTGCAATAGAATATGCTACATACAATTCTGCCATATTATGAGATTCCCTTCCAGAATGGGAATACAGTGCAGTATCTGCAGACCTTTGCTGCATACTGTGTATATCAGTGTGTAACCACATCAGTGCTTTTTCTTCTTCTGTTACTTGGTCATGTTGTTGTTGTTTAATCTCCCAGTCATGTCTGATTCTTTGTGACCCCATGGACTGCAGAGCACCAGGCCTCCCTGTCCCTCACCATCTCCTGAAGATTGCCAAAGTTCATGTCCATTGTATCTGTGATGCCAACCAGCCATATCATCCTCTAATGCCCTCTTCTAAGCTTTCTGCCTTCAATCTTTCCCAGCATCAAGGTCTTAGGAGAAGTGGCATCAGCACAGGGGGCAAGGACCCAAGGTGAAGACTTTGGAAGCTTTTTATATAGAGAAGGGTGAGTTGAGAGAGGAAATGATGGAAAAGCATGAGTAGAGGAGCTGTCTTCTCTGACAAAGGAAGTTAAGGGATTTGGAGGTTCAAAATTTTCAGCCTATTCTATGTCTTTACAAATATCCACACTTCACATCTCATGGTTCAACTCCTTTCCCACAGAACTCTTAATGTAGCCTAAGAGGTATAGAGGTGTCATACTAATAGGTAGGACACTATGATGCTTGAAGTTCGGCAAAACAGAGTCAGGACTTGAGACTCAGCCACATTCACCTTAGGACAGCTGAAAATGAAAGACTCTTCAAAGCTGTCCTGGAGGGCTTCTGTTTTTACACTTAATTCTCAACTACATTGTCATAGCTTTTAATTGGTTTTCCCTAGCTTTGCGCCCTAGGCCAAAACACACAAGAATGTTAACTTGGTCTAAAAGAACTTCTTCATTACCTTCTCAGAACCTAGTTCCTTCCCAAGACTTCCCTATCTCATTCATCATTACCAGTATCCATCTAGCTGCTCAACCCCAAATCAGATTCTACCCTTCTCTCTGCATATCCTACTTCTAGCAAGTCCTTTGACTCCACTAATCTCTAAGATGTGCTCCAGTCCACTTACTTTTCTGCCTGTACCATACAACCTTACCCTAAGCCAGTTTCCTAATTGGTCTTGCTTTTACTCTTGGCAGCCTACAATTTATTTTTCACCCAGAACTCTGATTGGTTGTTTACAAATTATAAGTGGTGGTTGTTTACAAATCGTAAGTGGAGCAAAATAACCATATTACCTAAAGTAATCTTTAGTAATCTTTAGACTCAATGTAATATCTATCAAAATGCCAATGATATTATTTACAGAACTGGAACAAGTAATTCTAAAATTTGTATGAAAAGCAAAAGATTTGAATAACCAAAACAATCTCAAGAAAGCAAGACAAAGCTAGAAGTATCACATGTCCTGATTTCAAACTATACTACAAAGCTACAATAATCAAAACAGTATGGTTCTGGCACAAAAATAGACACATAGATCAATGGAACAGAATAGGGAGCCCAGAAATGAAACCATATTTATATGGTCAATTAGTCTATGATATAAGAAAGAAGAATATACTGTGAGTGGGGAAAAGACAGCCTCTTTAATAAATGTTATTGGGAAATTGTACAGCTAAATGAGAAAGAATCAAACTGGACCACTTTTTCATACCATATACAAAAATAAATCCAAAATGGATTAAAAGCTTAAATGTAAGACCTAAACCTGTAAAACTTCTAAAAGAAAAACACAAGCAAAATGTTCTTTGACACTCGTCTTAGCAATATATTTTTGGACTTGTCTCCTTAAGAAAGAGAAATAAAAGCAAAAAAAAAAAAAAAATGAAGCTGCACCAAACTAAAAAGCTTTTGCATAACAAAGGAAATTAACTATCAACAAAATAAAAAAGCCACCTACTGAATGGGGGAAGATATTTGCAAACAATATAGCTGATAAGGAGTTAATATCCAAAATATACAAAGGATTCATACAACTCAACATCAAAAAACAAACAGCCTCATTGAAAATGGACAGAGGATCGGAATGGGCATTTTTCCAAAGAAGATACACAGATGGCCAATAGGCACATGAAAAGATGCTCAACATCACTAATCATCAGGAAAATGCAAATCAAAACCACAATGATATATCACTTCACACTTGTCAGAATGCCTATTATCAAAAAGAACAAATAACAAGTGTTGGCAAGGATGTGGAGAAAAGGAAACCATTGTGCACTTTCTGTGGGAATGTAAAATGGTGTAGCCACTATGGAAAACAGTATGGAATTTTCTCAAAAATTAAAAACAGAACCCCTATACAACCTAATAATTCTACTCCTGGGTATTTATCTGAAGAAAACAAAAATATTTATTCAAAAAGATATCTGCACCCCTATTTCATGGCAGTGTTATTTATAATTGCCAAGATATGGAATCAACCTAAGTTGAATGAATAGATAAAGAAGATGTAGTATATAGTTATACAATGTAATATTACTCAGCCATAATAATAAGGAAATTTTGCCATTTGCAGCAAGATGGATAGATGCAGAGGGTATTACCTTGTTAAAAGCTACATATGTCCCAATTCTTCCTTATTTCTCTCTTTTCCTCTATTACTGTTCACCCTAGATCATATGCTACAGGCACATAGGCTTTTCAAATCCTTTGCCCCAGCTGACCTCTCTTCCTGGAATATTCTTCCTTCTGATCTTTGTAATTCAGATTTTAGTGAAAATATCTCTTTGTCAAGACCTCAGCATAGCACTTTTCACCTTTTAACTGTATTTTGTTAGTTATTCCTTTATCTAGTTTTCTGCCTATTTATCATATCCCTCTGTCTTTAGAATTTAAGAAGGAATCTTGCTTGTTTTGTTCACTAATGTTATCTCTGCACCTAGAACATGACCCATAGTAGCTTCTCTTCTGCTCTCAATCTTTCCCAGCATCAGTGTCTTCCAATGAGTCAGTTATTTTCATTAGGTGGCCAAAGTATTGGAGTTTCAGCTTCAGCATCAGTTCTTCAAAGGAATATTCAGGACTGATTTCCTCTAGGATGGACTGGTTGGATCTCTCTGTATTCCAAGGGACTCTCAAGAGTCTGCTCCAACACCACAGTTCAAAATCATCAATTCTTCAGTGCTCAGCTTTCTTTATAGTCCAACTCTCACATCCATACATGACTACTGGAAAAACCATAGTTTTGACTAGATGGACCTTTGTTGGCAAAGTAATGTCTCCGCTTTTTAATATGCTGTCTATGTTAGTCATAACTTTTCTTTCAAGGAGCAAGGGTCTTTGAATTTCATGGCTGCAGTCACCATCTGCAGTGATTTCGGAGCCCAAAAGAATAAAGTCAGCCACTGTTTACACTGTTTCCCCATCTATTTGCCATGAAGTGATGGAACCAGATGCCATGATCTTAGTTTTCTATATGTTGAGTTTTAAGTCAACTTTTTCACTCTCCTCTTTCACTTTCATCAAGAGGCTCTTCAGTTCTTCTTTGCTTTCTGCCATAAGGGTGGTATCATCTGCATATCTGAAGTTATTGATATTTCTCCTGGCAATCTTGATTCCAGCTTGTGCTTCATCCAGTCTAGCATTTAGCATGATGTACTCTGCATATAAGTGAAATAAACAGGGTGACAATTTATAGCCTTGATGTAGTCCTTTCCTGATTTGGAACCAGTCTGTTGTTCCATGTTCAGTTCTAACTGTTGCTTCTCGACCTGCATACAGATTTCTCAAGAGGCGGATCAGGTGGTCTGGTATTCCCATCTCTTTAAGAGGGTTCAAAGAACCTGATTTCTTTGAAATACTCACATTATTCATGACAAAGGACAACCAACAGCAGTCATATAGGAAATTACTCACTACACCAATGGAAAATGAACAGACTTCCACGGTGGTCCAGTGGCTAAGACTCCATGCTCCCAATGTAGGGGGTCCAGGTTCAATCCCTGTTCAAGATCCCACCTGCCGCAACTAAAAAGATTTTGCAAACCTCAACAAAGATAGAAGATCCCACATACTTCAACTAAGACCTGTCATAGCCAAATAAATAAGTAAACAAATAAATAAAAGAAAATGACTAGACTACATATACAAATAGAACTCTAGCCCACAATCTGTCATAACCAGACCAGGAAGCCAAACAATAACTCCTGTAACAATTAGCCCCAGTCGGCCAGGATTCGATTAACAGACAGCTTTTTCAGTTTTTGTCTCCACTTCCACCTTTGGAGCAACTGGAAACAGCCAAATATACACCCCAAACCAATCACATGGGATATCCCTCTTCTAGTTAACATAACTACAACTTCCCCAAGCCAACTGCCTCCAACCAGAGCATATCTAAAGCCACCTTCCCCCTCCACCCACCCCCCCGCCCCCGCTTTTAACGTGTTTTAAAGTGACTTTTCCCTCTACATTTGAGTTTGCCAAATGTATGTGATGGTGACTGACTCCCTTGCTATAGTAAGCTCTGAATAAATAGCTTTTGCTTATTTTCTTTGGGTGGCATTGTTTGTTTCCACAGTTATACCAATATGAGTGTGAGCATGTTAGTCTCTCGGCCATGTCTGCCTCTGTGTGATCCTATGGGCTATAGCCCACCAGGCTCCTTTGTCCATGGGATTTTCCAGGCAAGAAGACTGGAGTGCGTTGCCATTTCCGTCTCCAAGGGATCTTCCTGACTCAAGAATTGAACCCAGATCTCCTGCACTGTAGGTGGATTCTTTACCATGTGAGCTACCAGGGAAGCCCTGGTAGATATACCTAAACAGTTCAGAATAATGAAGCGATTCAACATGAATTTTCCAGATAATTTTGCCACATGGACCAGAAGCTCCTGGATGTGAGATGGACTTTTGAATTTAAATGCTGTGTATGGTATACCATTTAATGCCAGGACAACCTGATGAGGTTTCATTGTTTTGTATGATGTATATCCCCAGGAGCATTGATTTGATAGATCATTATGCAGTCACATTGCCTTCTCTCTTCAAAAGCAGAACAGGAGAAATGAGAAAAAAGGTTGAGTTTGAAAATAGTATAAAGTTCCTTTTCTTCAAGAAATGTCTACTAAATTAAATATATATAATTATGTATGGTTATTTATCTTTAATGGCTGTTTCTGCAACAGAATTAGAAGGGAAATAGCCTTGCTATTTTGGTTGTCTGTCTGGGTACTGTGAACTAGAGAGAAATTGCCTTATTCAAACCATTAATGAAATGTCACTGTCAATCCACCTCTAACTGCATCATGTGCTTTTTATTCTTTGTGTTAAAAATAAAGAAATAAAGGAGAGAATATTTCCAGATAATATCCTGTTCCTGCAGAAGCGAGTTGCATTCTAACCCCAAGCTTTATACTAATTTCTTTTTTATTTATAATTTAGCTTAAAAATCAAGCATCTAAGTATAAGTACTTGAAAATTACCATGAGGAATTTTCTCTTATATGTCATTATTTTCTGTTCTGGCTTCTAATTTTCTTGATGATTCATTGAAATTTTTTCTCTTCCTTCCTCTTTCCCTCTACCCCTTCCTTCCATCCTTCCTCTTTTTTTTTTTTTTGTTCAAGAAGCAGAATCTCTTTCTAATAGACCTTCCTCCCTGTGGCTCTATATTTTCTTACTCAGCCCCCTAAGAGAGGTATGCTGAACCCACACTTTGAAAGCACATGTTCTTAAGAAATCATAATATGTTAATATTGGCCCCTAACTTGTGGTGTGGTCCTAGAACAGAAGATCTAGAGTAATTTGAAGTGTTATTGATAAAAATTGCTCTGGGTTTCATGCTTAGCTAAGACAGGACATGCCAGGGGGTAGATTTAATTGAATCCTTAATACTGAATATATGGTATTTCCTCTGAATAACTAGATGTCAAAGAAGCCACAACCCACTCTGGTCTGGCTCCCTCAAATTCCTCAGCTCCCTCAGGAACACACTTTAGTGAAGCCGCTCAGTCGTGTCTGACTCTTTGTGACCCCACGGACTGTAGCCCACCAGGTTCCTCCATCCATGGGATTTTCCAGACGAGAGTACTAAAGTGGGTTGCCATTAAAACAAAGCAGTTAGTGCTTTTTGCAAGCAATTATACTGCTGGGGCTAAGAGGTCACTGCCTTACATGAGTACGGTGATTCAGACTTTGAGTCTCGCTTTGGGACGTGTGGGTAGAAGGTGCATCTGAGCAGTCTGTCATGGGTGGGAGGATGGTGCTACCGAAACACTGAGTTTGAAACAAAACCATGTCAACAGTGGCATCTTTCTTGCACATGTTCATTTATTCCATTACATTGGATGGAAAAAAGGGATTTCAGGGAGATGTCTCGATCCTTAGATCCAGAAGTAGAGAGGATAAGTGTCATCAGTAGACTTGAGAGTATCTCCCTTCCTGGGCCCAGTGAGCTGATTGGGAGGTTCGTGTGAGAGGTATATAGTCATTCGTGTAGAAGTCCTGGGTTTGGAGCCTTCTTGTTACAGAGTTTAACTTTGTGTCTGGCAAGCCTCTCAGCTGCCCTTGGCATTTAGAAGCACCAATAGCAGCAACTTAAGGCTCTGGCCTTATTTCTTTAATTTTTGGGCTCCAAAATCACTGCAGATGGTGACTACAGCCATGAAATTAAAAGACACTTACTCCTTGCAAGAAAAGCAATGACCAACCTAGGCAGCATATTAAAAAGCAGGGGCATTATTTTGCCAACAAAGGTCCATCTAGTCAAAGCTATGTTTTTCCAGTAGTCATGTATGGATGTGAGAGTTGAACCATAAAGAAATCTGAGTGCTGAGGAATTGATGCTTTTGAACTGTGGTGTTGGAGAAGACTCTTGAGAGTCCCTTGGACAGCTAGGAGATCAAACCAGTCAATCCTAAAGGAAATCAATTCTGAATATTCATTGGAAGAACTGATGCTGAAGCTAAAACTCCAATACTTTGGCCACCTGAAGCGAAGAACTGATTCATTAGGAAAGATCCTGATGCTGGGAAAGATTGAAAGCAGGAGGAGAAGGGGATGACAGAGTATGAGATGGTTGGATCACATCACCGACTTGACGGACACTAATTTGAGTAAGCTCCAGGAGTTGGTGATGGACAGGGAGGCCTGGTGTGCTGCAGTCCATGGGGTCACAAAGAGTCAGGCACGACTGAGGAACAGAACTGACTGAGTGATCCAAAGCAGTCCCCTCCCTGCTCTAGGAATAAATGAGAGAATTTCTCAGATTTTCTGGATGGGACTCAAACAAAATGTGGTCCACATCTGCCTTGGCATCGGGTTTAGGTTTAGTAGTTTGCCATCACACATGCCTCAGTACTTGGATTTCGGACTCAGTTATATATTTTCTTGTGGGGCCAAAATAAAAATGCCTGGCTTGTCACCCACTTTTTGTCTCTTACTTTTTACCAGTCCCAGTTCTGGCTTTTCCTAATGTTTATCAGCTGTAAGGTCATGCGATGATTCATTTGGTACCATTTCCATTTATTTTTGTAATGTATTCTGTGCTGCCTGCTTCAAGTTCAGTGCCTGCCAGTCCTTGTCTTCATAGGTCTCTGTGCCCCCACAACCCAATTTTGGAACAATCATCTATAGCCATTAACTGACTTAGCAAATCTTTCTGTCAGTAGGATACATTTTGGAAATTGAAAACTAATTAATGTTTATCTCAGCAGCTAATCACGTAAAATCTACTGCCTTCCTATCTCAGGTTCTAAAATAATGATTGCCCGTGAATTGAGCAAGGAAGATCTTGATAAGTCCTGACAGGGCACAAGCTGAGATGAGAGGGAACGGGTAGATTTCAGCCTCCTGCTAATGAGGACCACAGCAGCCGAGAGCCTCTAGGAAAAGGTGGCATCACCAGTTGGACAGTTAGTCACTGAGACTCCCAGGTTGCACCTACACACAAACAAACAGAGGAATGTTAAACACCAAAAAGTCATTGATTTCAACATTTTAAAATGGTCCTCTCATAAAAATTTCCCTTGTAGCTGCATTTATCTACTTATTCATTCATTTAGTAAACATTTATTGATTTCCCATTGTAAGCACATTTTGTTTTGTGTATTGGGGAGACAAAAGTGCTTAAAATGTGATCTCTCTGCCATTTAAGTTACAAGCAACAGAAACTCAGTGAATGGAAGAGATGTGAGTGTGTGCTAAGACACTTCAGTCATGTCTGAATCTTTGTGACCCCATGGACTGTAGCCCAGCAGGTTCCTCTGTCCATGGACTTCTCCATGCAAGAATACTGGAGTGGGTGGCCATCTCCTTCTTCAGGGGATCTTCCCAACCCAGAGATCGAACCCATTCTCTTCTGCCTCCTGCATTGGCAGGTGGGTTCTTTACCACTACAGCTACCTGGGAAGCCCAAAGCAAAATCCAAAACATGTCTTAGGCAGAAAGGATGAGTTGGGTGGTACATGTAAATAGAAATAAGGAAAGTAGCTGTTTTTTAATATGGGAAACGGAGTGAAGCCATGTTCTCTGATCAGCTAGACTTCTGTACTGTAGGACTTACCAGAGATTTTAATATTCTAATGTCTGCTGATAATCTCCAAGAGAGAAATAAAATATGTTGTTTCTCAGATTTGTGTGTGTGTGTGATACTTATTACATAGGATGAATTTTGGGAAATTCTGACTTGCAGTGAAATTGCAAAAGAATTAGGATGAGAAAATAGGTATGAAAAAATGTTATGTGGAGCTTGGGCCTTGGGAAGGATGCTCTGTTAAAAGGATGAAGGCAAATGTTGAACTAGCCTGGATATTATGTAGCATGAAGGCTGCAGGCACACGCCCAGCCTTATCACAGAGTGGCCACTGGCCCATATGCCTCAGAGCAAATTTGAAACAGGTACCCCTCCTCAGCAGATACAGTCCTGTGTTGGATGCCTGGTTGGTGGATGGAGTCAGGGCTGGGTTTCAGCTCCCCCACTTCTCCAGTAGGTGCCCTTGGGCAGTGTACAACTCACACAACTAAACTTGGCAGCTAGTCTGGAAGTCAGGGCTCTCCTTCCTATTGACCTTAAACAAACTTCTCAGTGCTACACTTCAGCCTTCTAAACAGTAAATCAGCTATCAACACAAAATCACATCAGAATAAACTGAGAATCTGGTTAAAAAAGAAAAAAAGAGTTTTAGGCCAATCCCAGATCCACAGAGTCCAGGACATCAAATGTATCCCAAGACTTTGTATTTCTTACAAACACTCCAGGTTCTTCGGATGGGCAGCCACTTTGGGGAACATATATGAGAAGGACTGCTTGACTGTATTTAAGTGCCAGGGGAAATGGCAGTTTTGAATTCCTGAAATCTAGAAATTTTGTTTTTTCTTAGTAACAAGAGGTGGGTTTAAAGTTTGAATGAGAAACAGAATAGAACCCCTAAGATTAAAACTTACCACCTAAAATTAATCTAGTTAGATTTCTTAGTTAAGCAGTCTACATGTGAATTTTTATTTATATCTAGTTTATGTCACTAAAATAACTTTTATTCTAATAAAATGCATGCTAAAGAGATGGGTGCTTCAAAATCAGTGGGGTCAGCCACGGTTCTGAGTTCAAATTCTCAAGCAATTGCTCGGGGACACCATTCTTTGTGTTGCCGTCTGTGGCCATTGGAGAAGGCTGCCAGAGCTGGACACTAATGCCCTGAGTAGACCCACTCTAGTGGCGTGAGATGAGAGTGAACGCCATGTGCACACGCGCTCAGTCGCTCAGTCACGTCCACCCGTCTGCAACCCATGGACTGTGGCCCGCCAGGCTCCTCTGTCCATGGGGATTTTCCAGGCAAGAATGCTGGAGTGGGTTGCCTTGACCTCCTCCAGGGGACCTTCCTGACCCCAGGGACTGAACCCACGTCTCTTATGTCTCTCTTATGGGTCCTTTACCACCAGCGCCTCCTGGGAAGCCACACCATGTAGGGAAAAAAAGTAACAGTGTGGAGAAAAGGGAACCCTCTTACACTGTTGGTGGGAATGCAAACTAGTACAGCCACTATGGAGAACAGTGTGGAGATTCCTTAAAAAACTGGAAATAGAACTAACTGCCTTATGATCCAGCAATCCCACTGCTGGGCATACACACTGAGGAAACCAGAAGGGAAAGAGACACGTGTACCCCAATGTTCATCGCAGCACTGTTTATAATAGCCAGGACATGGAAGCAACCTAGATGCCCATCAGCAGATGAATGGATAAGAAAGCCGTGGTACATATACACAATGGAGTATTACTCAGCCATTAAAAAGGATACATTTGAATCAGTTCTAATGAGGTGGAAGAAACTGGAGCCTATTATACAGAGTGAAGTAAGCCAGAAAGAAAAACACCAATACAGTATACTAACGCATATATATGGAATTTAGAAAGATGGTAACAATAACCCGGTGTACGAGACAGCAAAAGAGACACTGATGTATAGAACAGTCTTATGGACTCTGTGGGAGAGGGAGAGGGTGGGAAGATTTGGGAGAATGACACTGAAACATGTAAAATATCATGTAAGAAATGAGTTGCCAGTCCAGGTTCGATGCACGATACTGGATGCTTGGGGCTGGTGCACTGGGACGACCCAGAGGGAGGGTGTGGGGAGGGAGGAGGGAGGAGGGTTCAGGATGGGGAACACATGTATACCTGTGGCGGATTCATTTTGATATTTGGCAAAACTAATACAATTATGTAAAGATTAAAAATAAAATAAAATTTAAAAAAAAATAAAAGCTTGCACAGAGGAAAAAAAAAAAGTAACAGTGATTTACCTTCATTCGTCAAAGATGAATTTGGTGAAATTAAACATTTATTAACACTGTATCCATAAAATTATAGTAATAACTTCAATGAAGTGCATGGCATATAGTTAGTGCTGAGTAGAAGATTATCAATACAAGATTCTCGAGGATATGAATAGCATCTTATTTCTTTCTATATGTCCAGAATCTAATAGTAGTTGAATATTCTGATTATCTATTACTTGACATATACGTATGTGTGGGGTAATAAATGTTCTATTATTTTAAATATTTTAAAACATTGAAAAAATATTGTTAAGTGGCTGTTGTAAAAGTGCAGCCATGGGCATTGAAAGATCTATTATGGACAAAGTTTATCAGTTACAATGAACTTGAACCTAGTAAAAATAAGAAATCTAGGATTTGACTTGAGTAAAAGGCATGGTGGGCTCTCAGGTGGTCTGGAAGCAGGCACTGGAACATCTCCAGGTACTCTGGCTTTCTTGCCTCTCTGTTTTAATCCCAGCTCCTGTCTCGGCCCCTCTTGCTCTCCCTTTTCCTTTCCCTCTCTCTCTAGCAGATTTATGTACCTTGCTCTGTGATCTTTGCCAAATATAGTCTCCCAAGGATTTCCCAGTTCAAATGGCTACATCAAGGTCAAATGATTGGTCTCTCATCCCAACTCCAAATTCTCAAGAGAGAGAATGTGATTGCTCTTTTTTTTTTTCTTTCCTTAAAGTATAGTTGATTTACAATATTGTGTTAGCTTCTGGTCTATAGTGAACCACTATAGGTTAGTACTAGGTATTGAATATAGTTCCCTATGCTATATAGTACATCCTTGTCGGCTGTCTATTGTATGCATAGTAGTTTGTGTTTGTCAATTCCATGCTCCTAATTTATCCCTCCCTACCTCCCTTTCCCCTTTGGTAACTGTAAGTTTGTTTTCTATGTCTGTGAGTTTGTTTCTCTTTTGTATTCATTTACATTATTTTTTGGATTCCATATATAAATGATAAATACTTGTCTTTCTCTGCATGACTTACTTCATTCAGCCTGATAATCTCTAAGTCCACCCACATTGCTGCAAATGGCAATCTTTTTCTTTTTATGGATGAGTAATATTCCACTGTATAAATAGACCACATCCTCTCAAGCCAGTTGTCTGTTGATGGGCATCTGGGTCATTTCCATGTCTAAGCTATTGTATATAAAATTGCTGTGAACACTGCGGTGCATATGTCTTTATAAATTAGAGGTTTTGCTTTTTTCTGGATATGTACCCAGGAATGAGATTGCTGTCTCATATGGTAGCTCTATTTTTTATTTTTTAAGGAAAAAATACTGTTTTCCATAGTAGGTACACAAATTTAGATTCCCATGGACAGTGTAGGAGGGTTCTCTTCTCCAAACCCTCTCTAGAATTTATTATTTGTTGACTTTTTGATAATAGTCATTCTATCACCTCATGCCGGTTTTAATTTGCATTTCTCTTATAATTAGTGATGTTGAGCATCTTTTTGTGTTTCTGTTGGCCATCTGTATGTCTTCTTTGGAGATATGTCTATGAAGGTCCTCTGCCCATTTTTTGTTTGGGTTGCTTGTTTTTCAGATATTGAGTTGCATGAGCTGTTTGTATATTTTGGATAATAACCCCTTGGCAGTTGCATGGATTTCAAATTTTTTTTGCCACTCCATAATGTGTCTTTTCATTTGTTGATAGTTTTTTTTTTTTTTTTTGCTGTTCAAAAGCCTTTAAGTTCGATTAGGTCCCATTTGTTTATTTTTGCTTTTATTTCTTTTCCCTTGGGAGGCTGATCTAAGAACATATTGCCATGATTTATGTCAGATAATATTTTGTCTGTGTTCTCTTCTAGGAGTTTTATGGTGTCATGATTTATATTTAGGTCTTTAAACCATTTTGAGTTTATTTTTGTGTATGGTGTGAGGGAGTGTTCTAATTTCATTGATTTACATGTGGCTGTCCAGATTTCCTAACACCACTTGCTGAAGAGACAGTCTTTTATCCATTGCACATTCTTGCCCCCTTTGTTGAAGATTAATTGACTGTGGGGATGTGGGTTTATTTCTGGGTTCTCCATTCTGTCCCATCAATCTGCATGTTTGTTTCTGCGGTGACTGGATCATATTGAATCAGCTCTCACTTGAGATCAAATCATCCATAACTACATTTGGGGAAAGAGAGGCAGGTTGTATAAACATGTCCAACTAGACCTGCACCATTTGTATGTGTGATGTTCTCAAAGAAAAGGGTTGTAAGCTCAGAAGGGTCCTTGCAAAACCATCTACTAGGAGATCCCTTTACAACATCCTTGCTGTTTGTGCCCACTGCCATGTAATCGATCTTTAGGGAATCTTCATGCTTTGCCCTTACAAAAGGGACTTTGTCAAACACAATTGTTGTGTCAATTAAACTTTAGAAAATGGAACATAAAACTTGGTTCTGTAGTGACTGAGTCATTTAAAGACATCTTGTAACAAATACTTTTAAACTAAGAAACAGTATCAAAAAAGAGAAACTCCAATATTTTGGCCACCTGATGTGAAGAGCTGACTCATTTGAAAAGACCCTGATGCTGGGAAAGATTGAAGGCATGAGGAGAAGGGGACGACAGAGGATGAGATGGTTGGATGGCATCACTGACACATTGGACATGGGTTTGGGTGGACCCCAGGGTTGGTGTTGGACAGGGAGGCCTGGCGTGCTGCGGTTCATAGGGTTGCAAAGAGTCAGACACAACTGAGTGACTGAACTGATCAAAAAAAGACAGTATTATTTAGATGTTCTGTTAGTGGAGGCTTCTGTGGTTTAGATTTTCTGAAAGCAAGAACACCAATGCCATGTCCCTACCATTTTCCTGTACGTCATTTCGTACAGAATCACATATGGAATTTGAATGGAGCACTTAAGGGAAGTGGTAGTGCTGGTAGTGGCTAGGATTTCCATTCAACAGAAAAAACTGTGCTTTTAGTCAATCAAGAACAGAAATGTACAGGGACAAATAAATAAATATTAAATTGTTAATATATAAATATTTCAAAGAGGTAAAAATGCTTTTCTATGTACCTATATTTTCCAAATAGCTTGTCTTACTTTTTTATTGGAGATTTATACTATATTTATTTAGTTGGTTATTATCATTTTTTTAATAATAGGCTTGATTCAGATTTCAACATCTTTTCCTATAGCATCTTTTGTTTGTTCCAGGATTCAGTCCAGGGTATAATATTGCAGTTAGTCATCATGTCCCATTAGCCTCTCCAACGTGTGACAAGTTCTCACTCATTCTGTGGCTTTAATGGCCTTCACATTTTTTAAGAGTGTTGGTTAGATATTTTGTAGAATGTTTCTCAATTTGAGTTTGCTTATTTAAACTGGGCTTATGACTTTTTTTTTTCTTTTTTTTTAAATTTAATTTAATTTAATTTTTTAACTTTACAATATTGTATTGGTTTTGCCATATATCAACATGAATCCACCACAGGTATACATGTGTTCCCCATCCTGAACCCTCCTCCCTCCTCCCTCCCCGTACCATCCCTCTGGGTCGTCCCAGTGCACCAGCCCCAAGCATCCAGTATCGTGCATTGAACCTGGACTGGCGACTCATTTCATATATGATATTATACATGTTTCAATGCCATTCTCCCAAATCATCCCACCCTCTCCCTCTCCCTCTCCCACAGAGTCCAAAAGACTGTTTTATACATCAGTGTCTCTTTTGCTGTCTCGTACACCGGGTTATTGTTACCATCTTTCTAAATTCCATACACATGCGTTAGTATACTGTATTGGTGTTTTTCTTTCTGGCTTACTTCACTCTGTATAATAGGCTCCAGTTTCATCCACCTCATTAGAACTGACTTTTTTTAAGACTTTATTTTTTCAACCAGTCTTAGATTTACAGAAAAGTTGAGCACAGCATCATTTCACAATTGCCAAGAAGCAAACTAAGTGTCCACCAACAAATGACTAGTTAAAGAAGATGTGGTACATATATACAATGGACTACTACTCAGCCCTAAAAAAGAACACATCTTTTCCATTTGCAGCAACATGGATGGACTTGGAGGGCATCATGTTAAGTGAAGTAAATCGGAGAGAGACAAATATTGTATGATCTCATTTATAGGTGGAATCTAAAAATACAAAAAACTGTGGGCTGTGCTTAGTCACTCAGTCGTGTCCTACTCTTTGTGACCCCATGGACTGCATCCCGCCTGTCCTTGGGGATTCTTCAAACAAGAACACTCTAGGGGTGCCATGCCCTTCTCCAGGGGATCTTCCCAACCCAGAGATCAAACCCAGGTCTCCCATATTGCAGGCTGATTCTTTACCGACTGAGACACCAGGGAAGCCCACAAAAAAATCTAGTGAATATAACAAGAAAGAGGAAGACTCACAGATAGAGAAACAAAGTAGTAATTAGCAGTGGGGAGAGGAGAGCGGGGGGGGGGGGCAAAAATACAGGCGTGGGGGAGTAGAAGGGACAGTATCCTATTTGGTATAGGATAAGCTACAGGGAAATGTTGTCAAACTTGGGGGGAGGGAATACAGCCAATATTTTATGATAACAATAAATGGAGTATAACCTTTAAAAACTGTGAGTCACTACACTGTCCACTTGTAACATACAATATTATACAGCAACTGTGTGCATGTGTGTGCATGCGAAGTTGCTTCAGTCTTGTGTGACTCTTTGTGACCCTGTGGACTGTAGGCTCCCGCCAGACTCCTTGGTCTATGGGATTCTCCAAGCAAGAGTACTGGAGTGGGTTGCCATTTCCTCTTCCAGGGGACCTTCCCAACCCAGGGATTCAGCCTGTGCAGCTTGTGTCTCCTGCATTGGCAAGTGGGTCCTTTACCACTAGTGCCACCTGGGAAGCCCACAGCAACTATGCTTCAATGAAAAACAATTTTATAGCCGAGTAATGTTGTATGTTAAAAGTTGGCTTAAAGCTTAACATTCAGAAAACTAAGATCATGGCATCTGGTCCCATCACTTCATGGGAAATAGATGGGGAAACAGTGGAAACAGTGTCAGATTTTATTTTTCTGGGCTCCAAAATCACTGCAGATGGTGACTGCAGTCATGAAATTAAAAGATGCTCACTCCTTGGAAGGAAAGTTGTGACCAACCTAGACAGCATATTCAAAAGCAGAGACATTACTTTGCCAACAAAGGTTCATCTAGTCAAGGCTATGGTTTTTCCAGTGGTCATGTATGGATGTCAGAGTTGGACTGTGAAGAAAGCTCAGTACTGAAGAATTGATGCTTTTGAACTGTGGTGTTGTAGAAGACTCTTGAGAGTTCCTTGAACTGCAACGAGATCCAACCAGTCTATCCTAAAGGAGATCAGTTCTGGGTGTTCTTTGGAAGGAATGATGCTAAAGCTGAAACTCCAGTACTTTGGCCACCTCATGCGAAGAGTTGACTCATTCATTGGAAAAGACTCTGATGCTGGGAGGGATTTGGGGCAGGAGGAGAAGGGGATAACAGAGGATGAGACGGCTAGATGGCATCACCGACTCAATGTACATGAGTCTGAGTGAACTCCAGGAGTTGGTGATGGACAGGGAGGCCTGGCGTGCTGCAATTCATGGGGTTGCAAAGAGTCGGACACGACTGAGCGACTGAACTGAACTGAACTGAATATTCCATTGTGTGTGTGCAGCACAACTTCTTTATCCATTCTTCTGCCGATGGAGTTGAGCAGAAAGTACAGAGAATTCCCATATACTTCTCCTTCCCACCCAACAGAAAATAATTTTAAAGACTTACAATGCTGAGTAGGACCTTATGGATCACAGAATTCCAAACAATTCACTTTATAGATGAGAAATGTGAGGCTCAGATTACTGAACTAATTTACCCAAAGTCACACAGAAATGGGTCTTACTTAGAAGGTAAGTAAAACACATTTTTGGTGTGTTTTTCAATTATTTTTAAGTTATTTCTCTGTAACCTAAGGGATGTGTATTTGCAATAAAATTGTGAAATTCAGAGAATTTTATATGGCTTAAAAAAAAAACAAACTTGTTTTAATTAGAGAAATTGGAGACTGCCTTGCTTTAAATTTCTCCCAGAAACAATGCATGTTGACAGCAATTCTTCCAGCAGCGAGGCAGGGAGAGCCAGCATCTGGTTTTAAATAATGCTAGCACAATGGAAGAAAGGCCTTGGTGAATGTATACAGACCTTCTCTGTTTACACAATCTAAGGGGGACTTTGGGATGGATTTTTTTTCCCCTTCTCTTTTGGTGGCTGATCAAAAGACAGACATTTTCTAAGAAAAGCATCTTGGTTTTGGACAATGGTTTTCCGATTTGCCTAGGACTCAAAAACCGTTTGGCAAGTGAAGCTCAGCTCTGCATTGTCTGTGAAGTTACTGACTGTCTTTCTGCTTTTCCACATTTTTGTGTGAGTGTTCTTTCTCTATCCAATGTCTTTCTCCTTTTTTGGTCTGAAAATTGCATTCTCTGCCTCATGATCTAGCAGAGTGTTTATTCCCAGATAATGTCAAGGAAAATGACCATATAGTAAATATCACAAGTATGACAGCTAGAGGTATAAATTGTATTACATTTTCCTTAACATGGCCCAGATAGAAAGCAGTGTCAAGATGCCTCACATTTACTTTGGCTCAAAATCCTTATCTTCCTAGAATATATCAGCATTAAAAAAAAAAAGTCATGAGCTCAGGTTGTAATTGGAGGAAGTTTGATTCCCAGTCCACACTCAGTTTGCAAGATCCTATAGATGCTACAACTTTCTGACATCTTCACCTATAGGCACCAAACTTCCATCTCTGATACTAGTCTTTAAAACCACATAGACCTCTGAAGCTACTGTCACCACGAAGGCATCTTTTTTTTTTTTTTTTATGCTGACACTACTGCAGCCAACACAATCAATCTAACAGCCATTTCTGTCACAAAAGAAAAGACTCCCCTTTAATGATGACAACTCTTTCAGCCCCAATATCAACACTTAAAAAAAAATTCACCTGTAAGTACAATGTTTTTTTCCTTCATCAGTGAAAAAATATAAGAAGATTCACTTTTGTGAGATACATCCTTGCCTCCATGTGTCATCAGCATATTCCGTAGTGTCCCTGAACCAGCAGCCTAAACTGGTTCATCTTCCAAATCACCCTCTTCTTCTCTATCCCTAGTAGGAAGGTAAGCACCACTGCCCCCTGTTTCGTTAGCAAACTCTGAAGTCCTCGATGCATTAGTTTGTCTTTTTTTGCCACAGGGCATGAGGATCTTAGCTCCCTTACCAGGGGTGGAATCCGTGCCCCTGTGGTGGGAGCATGGAGTCTTAACCACTGAACCACCAGGGACGTCCTGTTTGTCTTTTTAAGTAGACTGAGAAATCATACAAAAACAAGATTTTGATGTTCTGCTATGATATCTAAAATTCCTATGCTATGTGAGTAGATCAGACCCTGACTACACAATTCTGGGATGTATGTCATCACACTTGGTTTAGAAACCCCAGTGTATACAGGGTTTCTAGAATATGGGTTCTATTAAGAAATAGACTATTCCTGACTCAGTTTTCCCTTTACAGTGAATATAAACTATTTTTGGTCAGCAAAGCTTGCTTTGGGGATTTCTTGCCTCATTTGGGGATCTTTTGCCCCTCTCCTGCTGTCCAATGTTTCGTTTAAATGATGCCAAACATTTGGATAGTTAGTTGGATTTTTCAGTTTTGCACCCAGATGTTTGGAATCCTGTGGACATTGTCAAAGATTTGTTTATTATCATCCGGCTTGTAATCACGCTGCGTCTGCGTAATCTTCATCTTCCAGATGAAAACTGAAAAAGTCAGTCAGTCACCCAGATGTCTCCAAATGTCTGGGTGTTTATCATTGCCAAAGAACATCTGGATGGCTGCAATTTTTTTCAGTTTTTATTCATGTCTTTGGCACAGACACAGTCTTGGGTTTAGTTGCTCTGGATACAGCACAATAAATAGCCTTAATGGGATGGGTAGATATTTAACAGAGCTACAAGCACAGTGTTCCTGTGGCTAAAATGCCAGTCACCAGTCTGTACAACTGGAACATCATCTCCATCTGAAAAAATGCTCAAAGGAAGTGACATGGTGACCCTCATTGCCCTCTCTAGAGGCCCATCAGGAACAAGGGAGTTAGAAAGTGTGTGTCATCTACATTTGCATAAAGAATGCCTCCAAGGCTGGAGACATAACTCAAAGAAAGTAAAAATGGATGAACTTTAGCACCATTTATAGCTCAAAACATAAAGTCTAGAAATAACCATCTGTAGTAAATACAAGCAGATATCTAAATAAATCTTAGGAAAATTGCTTTCTCCTTTGAGGCAGTTGTAAAATGAGGGAGATGGAATAGATGACTACTAAATTCTCTTCCAGCTCTGGCAGCTGATTATTCTAGAAAATCTCTGTGCCCATTGCACAAAGGAGATCCGGAAACAGAAGTAGAGTAGCGTGGCAGTTAAGCACACAACTTTCAGTCAGAGAGATTCAGTTCACAGCCCGGTGCTGCCCCTCACCCACTGCATGAACCCAGGAAAACTCTGAGACTCTTTGAGCCTTGCTTTTTTCACCTTTACAAGTGTGACGGTTTTGAGCATTGCTATAGGGATTAAATGAGTCAATGTATTTAAAAAGAGCTTACGTAGCATCTGAAGTACTGCAAAACTCTAAAAACTTCAACTGAGTGTAGACTTAAGATTCACTTTTAATTAATGTCCAGAGTTAGTCTGGAATTCAAAAGAGAAGCCTGGCTAGAGTTAGAAAGATGGGAGTCAGATGGAAAAGAGGAAAAATTGGTAGAAACTTGGGACCAGTGATATGGGGATCTGAGCCTAAGATATTCCAATATGAAAGGTAGGGTGGAGAAGGACCAGCCTGTGAGGCAGAGGGAAACCAGGAGAGTGTCAGATCCTAAAAATCCAGAGAGAAGACTCTGGGTCACATGCTGCTAATTGGTCAATGAGGTGAAACTGAAACATGTGTTAAAGTTAGCATAACAAAGCTGTCTTGGTTTGGATTCTTTCAGAAATGAATCCAGAGACAAAGCTTCAAGTGGAAGATGTTGGTGCTAGTAGGGAAGTGGAGAAGTGAGACAAGGAAGAAAAGATAGCCTGTTGCCAGTGTGGGCTGCTGATGTGATTAATATGCCTGGGGAAACTCTGGAATCCACTGTAAAATACACTCTTCAGAGGGTCACTCCACAAGAGGGGAGCTATTTAATGTCAAATCCCATTGACATTGAGTTCTGCTCCTGCGTTGGGGAGAGGGCTTTAGTTTGATGGCATTTCTGGTTTGCTGTATAGATGCAATTTGGGCTTCAGTGGCAAGAAAGGAGCCTTGGGTAAGAAATGCAGGTTGCTGCAAGTCAGACACGACTGAGCGACTTCACTTTCACTTTTCACTTTCATGCACTGGAGAAGGAAATGGCAACCCACTCCAGTGTTCTTGCCTGGAGAATCCCAGGGATGGGGGAGCCTGGTGGGCTGCTGTCTATGGGGTCGCACAGAGTCGGACACGACTGAAGCGACTTAGCAGCAGCAGTCTTTGGAAGTGGAGCTTGCAGGCCCTAGAGTGCTAAGAATGTGAAGGAAAGGCGATGTCGGTGGAGTGATGGGAAAGAAACCAGATTAAAATGGGTTGAAGAGTCAAGCAAAAGTGATGAAGTGGAATAGTATGTACTGACAATTGTTTGAGAAGGTTAAACTATCTTCTGAGAACATAGATGGCCTGTTACTCCATTTGAGGTAGAGTTTCAAGGGGAGATGTTCCCCTGGAGTAAGTTTTCATGGTGAATGGAATGATCCAACAGAAAGGGAGAGACTAATAATGAAAGACAGAGTGGAGGACTGGAGTGAAACCCTTGAAAAGGGCAGAGTGACAGGGGTCTTGTGAATATATAGTGGTTTTGCTTTAATAGATGTAGCTTTTCAATTCCCTTAGGTGCAAAGAATTTGAGTGCAGGAAGATGTACCCATATACAGTTTCTGTTGTTCTGTTTTTCTTTTTGTTTGTTTGTTTTTGAAATATAGCTGACCTACAATGCTTGTTACACAATTACACAATATAGTGATTACACAGCATACTGTATACACAATTACACAATATATTGTCACACAATATAGTGATTCAATAATTCTATATACTTAAAAGTGATCACCACAATGCCTAGTCATAATATGTCACCATAAAAAGATATCACACAGTTATATTCCCCACACTGTACATTTCCTAGTCATGACTCATTTATTTTGCAACTGGAAATCTGTGCCTCTTCCCTGGTAGCTCAGCTGGTAATGAATCTGCCTGCAATGAAGGAGACCCTGGTTTGATTCCCAGGTTGGGAAGATCCCCTGGAGAAAGGATAGGCTACCCACTTCAGTATTCTTGGGCTTACCTGATGGCTCAGCTGGTAAAGAATCCACCTGCAATGCAGGAGACCTGGGTTTAATCCCTAGGTTGGGAAGATCCCTTGGAGAAGGGAACAGCTACCCATTCCAGTATTCTGGCCTGGAGAATTCCATGGACTGTATAGTCCATCAGGTTGCAAAGAGTTGGACACGACTGAGCAGGTTTCACTTTCACTTTCAACCTCCTTCACCTATTCCTCTCCTACCCTTCACCATCCTTCCGTTTGGCAACCATCTGTTTGCTCTCTGTGTCCGTAACTCTATTTTTGTTTTGTTATGTTTGTTCATCTGTTTTGTTTTTTAGATTCTACACATAGGTAAAATCATATACTTTTGTCTTTCTCTTTTCTGACTGATTTCACTTTAGCATAATACCCTCTAAGTCCATCTACATTTTTGCAAATGGCAAGATTTCATTCTTTTTGTTATGGCTGAATAATATTCCAGTGTGTAAGTGAGAGGGTATATAGATGTTAATAGATATGACATTCTTCTGTTGATGCTCACTTAGGTGGCTTCCATGTCTTAGCAATAGTAAATAATGCTGCAATGAACTTAGGGGTCCATGCATCTTTTTTGATTTGTGCCTTCCTTTTCTTTATTATAATAGCCAGCTGTAGAATTTCTGGATTATTATGGTAGATCTATATTTAATTTCTTGAGGATTTTCATACTGTTTTCCATAGTAGCTGCACCAATTTACATTCCCATGAACAATGCACATGCATGCATGCTAAGTTGCTTTAGTCATGTCTGACTCTGTGTGACCCTGTGGACTGCAACCCACCAGGCTCTTCTGTCTATGGACTTCTCCAGGCAAGAATACTGGAGTAGATTGCCATGCCCTCCTCCAGAGGCTCTTCCCAACCCAGTGATTGAACCCGAGTCTCTTACATCTATCTGTATTGTCAGGTGGGTTCTTTACCACTAACACCACCTGGGAAACCTCTAACAGAGCACAATTGTTCCTTTTTCTTCACACTTGTTATTTGCGTTCTTTTCGATGATAACCATTCTGGCAGATGTCAGGTGATATCTCACTGTGGTTTTCATTTGCATCTCTTTAATGATTTAGCAATGTTGAGCATCTTTACTTTGTGCCTGTTGGCCATCTGCATTTCCTCTTTGGAAAAATGTCTACTCAGTTCTTCTGTTCATTTTTTAATCCAATTGTTTGTTTTTCTAGTTCATTTGTATGTATTATATATATATCATATATATTATATATAATTTATATATTATATTAGGCCATTATTGATCATATAATTTGCAAATATCTTCTCCCATTCAGTAGATTTTCTTTTTGTTTTGTTAACAGTTTCCTTTGCTGTGTAAAGCATTTAAGTTTAATTAGGTTACATTTGTTTACTTTTTGCTTTTATTTCCTTTGCTTTAGGAGAGAAAAAAAAATTACTAAGACTGATGTCAAAATTTCCCTTAATGTGCAAAAGCCTTTTAGTTTTATTTGTTTATTTTGACTTTGTTTCTTTTGCATGAGAAGACATATCCAAAAAAAAAAAAAAGATTACTAAGATCAATGTAAAAGAATGTACTATGTTTTCTTCTAGAAATTTTATGGTTTCAGGTTCCACATTTAAGCCTTTACTCCATTTTGAATTTATTTTTTTATATGTTATGAGAGAGTAGTCCAGTTTGATTCTTTTGCATGTAACTGTCCATCTTTCCCAACACCATTTATTGAAGAGGCTCTCTTTCCCCTCATTGGTTGTTCTTGCTTTGTTTGTCATGAATTAATTAGCCATATAAGTATGGGTTCATTTCTTGGATCTCTGTTTTGTTTCATTGATCTATTTGTCTATCTTTGTGCCAATACACACTGTTTCAATTACTGTAGATTTGTGATATAGTTTAAAATCAAGGAGCATGATTTGTGCTTCTTTCTCAAGATTGTTTTGGCTATTCAGTCCTTTGTGTTTCTGTGCAAATTTTAGAATTAGTCCTTCTAGTGCTGTGAAAAATGTCATTGATATTTTTATAAAAAGTGTATTGCATCTGTAGATTGCCTATCATCTTAATAGCATTAATGCTTCCAACCCATGAACATGGTATATTTTTCTGTTTTGTGGTCTTCAATTTCTTTCATCAGTGACTTATAGTTTTCAAAGTACTGATTTTACCTTCTTAGTTATATTTATTCTTTGATATTTTATTCTAATTGCAGTGATTTTAAGTGCAATTGTTTTCTTAATTTCTCTTTCTGACAGCTAGTGTATAGAATTATAACATATTTCTCTATATTAATATTTTATCCTGCAATTTTACCAAATTTGTTGGTGAGTTCTAGTAGTTTTTTGATAGTGTCTTTATTATTTTCTATGTGTAGTTTCATGTCATTTGCAAACAATGACAGTTTTACTTTGAAAAGACAATCTCTTTAACAAGTGGTGCTGGGAAAACAGGGTCAACCACTTGTAAAAGAATGAAACTAGAACACTTTCTAATACCATACACAAAAATAAACTCAAAATGGATTAAAGATCTAAATGTAAGACCAGAAACTATGAAACTCCTAGAGGAAAACATAGGCAAAACACTCTCCAACATAAATCACAGCAGGGTCCTCTATGACCCACCTCCCAGAGTAATGGAAATAAAAGCAAAAGTAAACAAATGGGACCTAATTAAACTTAAAATCCTTTGCACAATGAAGGATACTATAAGCAAGGTGAAAAGACAGTCTTCAGAGTGGGAGAAAATGATAGCAAACGAAGCAACTGACAAAGAATTAATCTCAAAAATATACAAGCAACTCCTGCAGCTCAATTCCAGAAAAATAAACCACCCAATCAAAAAATGGGCCAAAGAACTAAACAGACGTTCCTCCGAAGAAGACATACAGATGGCTAACAAACACATGAAAAGATGCTCAACATCACTCATTATCAGAGAAATGCAAATCAAAACCACAATGAGGTACCATCTCACGCCAGTCAGAATGGCTGCTATCAAAAAGTCTACAAACAATAAATGTTGGAGAGGGTGCAGAGAAAAAGGAACCCTCTTACACCATTGGTGGGAATGCAAACTAGTACAGCCACTATGGAGAACAGTGTGGAGATTCCTAAAAAACTGGAAATAAAACTGCCATACAACCCAGCAATCCACTGCTGGGCATATACTCTGAGCAAACCAGAATTAAAAGAGACAAGTGGACCCCAGTGTTCATTGCAGCACTGTTTATAATAGCCAGGACATGGAAGCAACCTAGATGTCCATCAGCAGATGAATGGATAAGAAAGCCGTGGTACATATACACAGTGGAATATTACTCAGCCATTAAAAAGAATACATTTAAATCAATTCTAATGAGGTGGATGAAACTGGAGCCTATTATACAGAGTGAAATAAGCCAGAAAGAAAAACACCAATACAGTATACTAACGCATATAAATGGAATTTAGAAAGATGGTAATGATAACCCTGTATGCGAGACAGCAAAAGAGACACAGATGTATAGAACAGTCTTTTGGACTCTGTGGGAGAAGGCAAGGGTGGGATGATCTGAGAGAATATCATTGAAACATGTATATTATCATATGTGAAACAGATCACCAGTCCAGGTTTGATGCATGAGACAGGGGGCTCAGAGCTGGTGCACTGGGGTGACCCAGAGGGATGGGATGGGGAGGGAACTGGGTGGGGGTTTCAGGATGGGGAACACATGTAAACCCATGGCTGATTCATGTCAATGTATGGCAATAACCACTACAATATTGTAAAGAAATTAGCCTCCAATTAAAATAAATAAATTTTTTAAAATAATAAAAGTATACATGAAAATGGAAAAAAATACTTTTCATTTCCTATTTTATTGTTGTTGTTCAGACACTAAGTCGTATCTGACTCTTTGTGACCCCAAGGACTGCAGCATGCCAGACTCCTCTCTCTTCTACTATCTCCCAAGGTTTGCTCAAATTCATGTCCATCCAGACAGTGATGCTATCTAACCATCTCATCCTTTGCCGTCCCCTCTCCTCCTGCCCTCAATCTTTCTCAGCATTAGAGTCTTTTCCAATGAGTCAGCTATTCGCATCAGGTGGCCAAAGTATTGGAGCTTCAGCATCAGTCCTTTCGATGAATATTCAAAGTTGATTTCCTTTAGATTGACTGGTTTGATTGCCTATTTGAATTTCTTTTATTTCCTTTTCTTGTCTGATTGCTTTAAATAAGACTTCCAATACTATGTTACATATAAGTGGCAAGAGTGGGGTGGAGAGTGTAAGTTGCAGTTGGACATATCTGCAACAGGGGTTTGGTTACCAACTTTCATTTCATTATTGCATAGTATTACATCTGTTAAACTCAGAGAAGGCAATGGAACTGCACTCCAGTACTCTTGCCTGAAGAATCCCATGGACGGAGGAGCCTGGTAGGCTGCAGTCTATGGGGTCGCAAAGAGTTAGACAGGACTGAGTGACTTCACTTTCACTTTTCACTTTCATGAATTGGAGAAGGAAATGGCAGCCCACTCCAGTGTTCTTGCCTGGAGAATCCCAGGGACGGCGGGGCCTGGTGGGCTGTCATCTATGGGGTCGCACAGAGTCGGACACAACTGAAGCGACTTAGCAGCAGCAGCAGCACATCTGTTAAACTGGGCTAACAATATGAACTTCACAGGGTTTATAAAAAGGTTTGATAAAATAGTGATAGAAGTTGATGAAATGAAAAACTAACCCGCTACATGATTTACTATCATAATTCACAGGACAAATTGCAGAAGTTCCTTGCAACACACGCAAGTCAAAGAGCATAGTAAAATGGACAAACTAAGTTATAACACTAATAACTAACTTTCTATTTTATCTTTATAAAGTCTTTTTTTAACATATATTTTTCACAGGAAATCTTGCCTTCAACTCATCTTACCAAATAAACTGGAGAAAAGTGAATTGCTCAGTACAATTTGCTTATTTACAGCTGGACATTGAACCCAGTCCTCTGGTTTGAAAACCTGAGACTTTCAGGATTACCTTAAAATCTTTGATAATGCACTGGTAGGACACCTGTCCAAACAGCCTCAGTTCCAGAGTGGACCTTCTGTACCACTGCATACTGGAAAAGAAGGTGAGATTTCATAAGGTTTGCCTTGAGGACCTAAGGGAAACATCTCATTCTAGTCATGCTCGGGTCGCTGTACATGTTAAAGCACGGCTATATGAGATGTTTTATCAGGTGTCATTTCTGCTCCTTGCAGGAAACGCTTTTCAGTGAACATACTAAGGTACTACTACTTGTTCTATTATTTATGGAAACTGAGCAGAAACTTTACCCTGAGGCAATGTTGTCACTTGGATCATTTATGTCTTGTTTTTGGACTAAAAGTAAATTTGCAAGCAACTGAGAAAAATGAACAATTGCTTTCTCACGAAGTATTGCCATCTTATAAAGAGAGCTAAAACTGAAAGTGTGTAGGCATGGCAGGAGAGAATTCTTGGTCTTTAGAACTTTATCTCTGCTTTTTTATCTGAAATAAATCCAAATTGTATGTAGCCTTCACTTCACCTGGGGCGGGGTTGGTGGGGTGGCGGAGCAGGAGAAATAGGTCAAAAGGAAACCTTTTTTCCTACCAGTCTCAATGCTTGTTGAAATAATATATCGATGTTTCTACAAAACACGTAAAAGGTTTTTAAGATTTTGAAAATAACTATATTGACTCTACAGATCAATTTAGGGAGTGTTAATGTTAAGTCTTCCAAACCATGAATGTGGGCTATCTTTTAAACACACTATTTGTGTTTCTAAGAATTTATCCTTTTTCTATAAGTTATCTAATTCATTGATTTATAGTTTTTCATAGAAGTCCCTTGAAACTCCTTTTATTTCTGTGAGATCTGTGGTGATTCTACTTTCATTCTTGGTTTCAGTAATTTTAGTCTTCTCTCTTTTTTTTTTTCTTTGTCAGGCTAGCTAAAACTTTATCAATTTTGTTGATGTTTTCAGAGAACAAACTTATAGTTTATGGAATTTTTCTCTTGCTTTATATCCCCTATTCCATTTATTTCATCTCTAAAATCTCTGTTATTTCTTTTTTTTCTGCTTGCTTTGTTCAGCAAGCTCTTCTTTTTCTAAAATCCTAAGGTGAAATGTAAGTTATTGATTTGAGATCTTATGTTTTATCATAGGCATTCACAGCTATAAATTTCCATCTGAACACTCTTTTAGCTGCATTCAAAAGTTCTAGTATGTTTTCTTTTCATCACCTAAAAATGTTTTCTCATTTCCATTGTGATTCGACCTTTGACTCATTGATTAGTTAGGAATATTTTGTTTAATTATGCACATTTGTGTATTTCCCAGATTTCCTTCTGTTACTGATTTCTAATCATATTTCCCTGTGAATAGAGAATGCACTTTGTGTGATTTAAGTCTTTGTGTATAGATTGAGACTTGTTTTATGACCTAATATCTATTAGGTATTGGAGCATATGCATATTTATGCTGGAGAAGTTTCCCTGTGTACTTGAGAAGGATGTATATTCTGCTACTGTTGGGTTCAGTTCAGTTCAATTCAGTTCAGTCACTCAGTTGTGTCCAACTCTTTGCAACCCCATGGACTGCAGCACGCCAGGCCTCCCTGTCCATTACTAACTCCTGGAGTTTACTCAAACTCATGTCCATTGAGTTGGTGATGCCATCCAACCATCTCATCCTCATCCCCTTCTCCTCCTGCTTTCAATCTTTCCCAGCATCAGAGTCTTTTCAGATGAGTCAGTTCTTTGCATCAGGTGGCCAAAGTATTAGAGTTTCAGCTTCAGCATCAGTTCTTCCAATGAACACCCAGAACTGATCTCCTTTAGGATGGACTGGTTGGATCTCCTTGCTGTCCAAGGGACTCTCAAGAGTCTTCTCCAACACCACAGTTCAAAAGCATCAATTCTTTAGTGCTCAGCTTTCTTTATAGTCCAACTCTCACACCCATACACGACTACTGGAAAAACCATAGCTTTGACTAGATAGACCTTTGTTGGCAAAATAATGTCTCTGCTTTTTAATATGCTGTCTAGGTTGGTCATTACTTTCTTCCAAGCAGTAAGCATTTTTTAATTTCATGGTTGCAGTCACCATCTGCAGTGATTTTGGAGCCCCCCAAAATAAAGTCTCTCTCAGTTTCCCATTTCCACATCTATTTGCCATGAAGTGATGGGACTGGACGTCACGATCTTAGTTGGTGGGATATTCTTACAGATGTCTCTCAGATGTAGTTGGTTTACAGTGTTATTCTGTAGTATTGTCTAGTGTTGTTCCTAGTATTGTTCCTCTATTTGTTTGTTAATTTTCTAACCATTTCTAACACACAAAAAGTACTCAATAAATATTTCTGAATGAATGTGGGTGTACTGTGTGCTGACGTGTATTTTAGGCAATCTTCCATTTCAGCAAAACACAATGGATCCAAAACCGAATTAATTATTTATTTTCATCCATTGTTGGAAGTAGAATATTGATATCTCAAATTATTATCATTGAATTGTCAAATCTCCCTTTGAATCTGTCAGTTTTACTTCTCATATTTTCCGTCTGTTATTAGATATTACAAGCCTTGATTCCTGTTCAGAGTTCTAAAAAGTTGATTTTGACAATTTTTGCCAGTTTTCTCAGTGCTTTCATGGAAGGAGAGTCTTCAGAGGTCTTTATTCCATCATTTTTTTGTTGGCGTCAATCTGAGATAATAGGTTTTGCTGATGAGTTTCTTGTTGTTTGGGAGATAAAGAGAGGAGGCAAAAATCTGGGATGTGAACAGTTATTGCTATGATATTACCATTTTTCTAATATGGGAAAGACTCTAGGAAGGTCAGATTTTTAAAAGAGAGGGTCAGGAGCTCAATTTTGGGCATATTGCCGTTGCCCACTAGCTGTCCAAGGAGAGACACCAAATAGGCAATCTATTTACAAGTCTGGAGCTCAGGCTAGAAGTCCAGGCTGCAGGTAAAGAGCAGAAGACTCTGTCTGTCCAGGCTTACACTTATAATTCCACTTAAGATTCTTCAGGACTAGGAAAACTAAATATTGTCCCTCAAATATGCCAAACATTGTTCTGTTCTTTTGCTTTTGCGTGAATCCCTCTTCCTGCCAAACACTTTCTTGCTCATGCCTTAAAACTGGCCCTTCTTTAAAAACCCAGAAGGAGTTCTATCTTCACCACAAGCCCTTCTCACAAATGGAAACTTCAGCTACTTACTTCTCCTCTACATTACTCATTGTCAGAGCCCCCTCACTTAGCACACTTTACCATGAATGCCTCCTCTATAATTTATCACCTTGACCATATTTTAGTTATTTGTTGCATATCTGATATCTCATTAAGTTGTAAGATCCTTGAGGATAGGGACTCTTGGAATTTATGCATCTTTATATTTCCGGATCCCAGACCATGTTTAACACACAGAAAGTACTCAATACATATTTATGAATGAATGTGGGTGTACCTCTATTTTAGGCAATCTTCCATTTCAGCAAAACACAATGGATCCAAAACTGAATTAATTTTCAACAAAACTGAGCACGTGTCACTGCCATTTGTCTGTCACTAACGCCTGAAACTCCTGTAACCTTTTTCACTAGTCTCTCTCCTATACTCGGTCTAGGCAATACTAAGCCTTTTCAATTCTCCATCATAAACCTGCCTTCAGTTCCCCACTGCCACTCCCTTCTTCTAGACCACCATCTCACCATCTCATTTGGGCTACTTTCAGAGACTTCTTTTGCTCTTCTCCAATATCTCCACTCTGTAACCTGAATGATATATCTGATGTGGGAAATATATCCTGAACCCTACTGCATGATCCTCTTTAATGGTTCCCATGATCTTCAAGTAAAATCCAAACTTCTTAATATGGCATCAAAGAAAATTTTCCTACTGAACTATTTGCACTTGCTAAGGGCATTGTGCCTTCTCCTGCTCCCAGGCTTTTGCATATGCTGCAAAAACAAAGCAAACAAACAAAAAGGAAATAACTGACTTCTCTTTGCCTAGGCAAGATCTACTCTTTCTCTGTGTCTCATCTTAGATGCCAGTTCCTCCTGGAAATTTTTCCCTGATTACTCAAAACTGGGTTAGGAATATTGTCTATGTGTTTCCACAGCACCTTCTGCTTAATTTGGGTAGCACTTACCAAACTTACATTGGAATTGCTTGGATTGTGTTTTTCTTAGTGTATATGTAACTACATGATACTAAGCAGGTGTTCAGTAAGCATTGATTGTTTCATGTAAAAACAATCATAGAATTTAATTAATCTGCAAATACTGAGGGTTAACTGTAGCTTTCATTAGCAGCCTTAACTCTCAGTCCTCCTACATAGAGCTTTTCTTCTGCTGAGAACTAAGACCAAGAAAACATATGAAAATCCATGTACATGCACAATGAGACATGGGAAGAACATTGGTACATCTTATCAAGGCAACACTCTCATTTTACAAATGTGAAAACTAAAGCCTTAAAAGTGTCAGTGACTTACCCAGAGCCAAAGTGAGGATGCTTAGCAGAACACAAATGGAAATAGCAATGTCCTGACCCCTCTTGTCCCTGTCTGCCCATGCAGTTGTGTGAGTCTTTGCTGGAAGGTCATAGGAATGCTAGTTATCAGGGCTGACTAATAAAGTCTGCCTGTTGACTCACTGTTGAGTCACAAGACCTTGATGATTTTGGGGGACTGGAAAGCTGAATGTGTCTTTTCTTGTAGGTATTAGTTTCTCTTCCAGTGAGACCATGCTGGCACCTCAGCTAAGGCATCCTACTGAGCTGAGCATTGGGGAAGCACAGAGCTTGAAGTGCTCACCATCATCCCTGCCGATGGGGCTATGTTTGTATCAACCTCGGAGTTTTCCCAAAGCTTTGCACTTTCTTCTATTACATAACAGAGCAGATAGCCCATACATGCAGGGGCTATCAGTTGCTCAGTTGTGTCTGATCTTTTGCGACCCTTTGGACTATAGCCCACCAGGCTCTCCTTGTCCATGAGATTTTTCAGGCAAAATCTGAAGTGGGTTGCCATTTCTTCCTCTGGGGATCTTCCCCATCCAGGAATTGAACCCATATCTCCTGCGTTTCCGGAGAAGGCAATGGCACCCCATTCCAGTACTCTTGCCTGGAAAATCCCATGGATGGAGGAGCCTGGTGGGCTGCAGTCCATGGGGTCGCTAAGAGTCGGACTCAACTGAGCGACTTCACTTTCACTTCTCACTTTCATGCATTGGAGAAGGAAATGGCAACCCACTCCCGTGTTCTTGCCTGGAGAATCCCTGGGATGGGGAAGCCTGGTGGGCTGCCGTCTATGGGGTCGCACAGAGTCGGACATGACTGAAGCAACTTAGCAGCAGCAGCAGCAGCTCCTGTGTTTCAGGCAGATTTTTAACCTGCTAGGCCATCAGGGAAGCACCAGATATACCATACTTTATACAAAAATTGGATGATTTAAAAGAGATTATTGGAAAGCAAAGCCTATTTTCAGGCATTCTATATAACCTAGAAGACTCTTGTTCAAAGAAGTCTGTAAATAAAACAGTAAAAGCAATGCTTGGACCAGAAGTCTTTTAATCCTTTTTTCCATCTCTTGAGATTTTATGAGTGCATTGTTAGTGTCCCTGGAGGAGGGCATGGAGGGCATGGCAACCCACTCCAGTATTCTTGCCTGGAGAATCCCCATGGACAGAGGAGCCTGGCAGGATATAGTCCATGGGGGGTCGCAAAGCGTCAGACATGACTGACCGGCTAACACACACACGTTGTTAGTGTAAATTATCACATTTCAATTTCTCTGCTTTTAATGAGCCTGGATTCTTCCTGGCACACTGGGATCAGGAGAAGTTGAGCATTTCCTGTCTGCCAGGTACTTCATGCACATTAATATAACCCTCTTGATATTACCATGAGGTGTTAGCCTCCTTTTATTGATAAGCTGCTAAGGTTCAGAGAGATTATATGGCTTTGCTAAGATGAAGCTAGTAGTTCTTGGACCACACTGAGTATCAAGGATCTAGGCCATTGTTGACCTTGAAGTCAATTTCCAGTGGAGTGTTGGGGAATGAGAGCCTTGAAGCAGGGTGGAGAGAGAAGGGGAGTTTAGGGTATAAAGACTGAAAATGTAGACCATTGTCAAAAACTCAAAGTTCTCTCTTTTTTCTCACTCTCCTTCCCCTCTCCCTCTCTTCTCCCTCTCCCTGTCCTGACCCCCTTTTCCTCCCACCCCTGCCTACATTAGTGTGTATTTGCACTATGTACGTCTGCATAAATTCATCGTCCTGGCCATAGTCCCATGGGATGATTGCTATGATCTTGAGGGAATTTCAGATATGCCCTGCACTGTTCCAATGGATCAGTCCTTGGGCTAAATCCTGCAGTGGCCTTGGTACTAGAGAGGCAGAGTATATGACCTTCAAGCTGCCATGACCTTTTTATGCTTGCCACACTGCTGAAGGCATCACAGGGCCTCTCAACAGACTGCTGATCATGACATTCCTTTCCAGAGGCCCGCTGAGCACAGTTGTTTTACTATGGGATACTTTCCGGAAAATGGCATGTATAGATGTGATATGTGTAAATTATATATTGCTTATTACAAGATATTTCATGGGCTTTGTTTTTCTTTTAAGGCACATTCTGCTACTCACATGTTCCCAGGGTTACCAGAACTCTGGTGTCAGAGTGTTCAGGTTCAAAATCCAGCTCTACCATTTATTAGCTGTGTTACCTTGAGCAAATTACATAATTCCCTTAAATTTTTGTTGCCTCACCCAGAAGGGCTGAAAGTACTCAACAGATGATCATAGTAAGTGAAGTAGGTCAGACAGAGAAAGACAAATGCCATATGATATCTGTCATATGTGAAATCTAAAATATGACACAAATGAACTTGTCTAAGGAACAGACTCACAGACGTAAAGAACAGACTTGTGGGTTCCAAGGAGGGGTGGAGGTGGGATGGATTGGAAATTTGGGATTAGTGGATGCAAACTATTATGTACAGAATGGATAAACAGCAAAGTCCCACTGCATAGCACAGGTAATTATATTCGATATCCTGTGATGACACATAATGGAAAAGAATACAAAAATGAGTATATATATGTGTGTGTGTGTGTGTGTGTGTGTGTGACTTAATCACTTTGCTCTACCACAGAAATAAACACAACATTGTAAATCAACTATGCTTGAGTGAAATAATTTTTTTAATAATATAGATCTCCAGATTCTTTAACAAATGTTCTAGGATCAGATGACTGATTAACAGAGGAAATATTTAGGGTTATAAAGTTCAGAATACTTTTGCAGCAGCAACCTGGGATGGGAAGGGGCAGCCCGAGCTCCACAAGCAGGAACATACACAGAAGCAGTGCTTGAGGGCTACTTTCTGACACGTGATCTCCGCATCCTCGCCCATGTTTTGCCCATCCCTGATGGTTCTGATCTAGTACCCTGCTTGAACTCCAGGATCTCTGGGTTGACAGAGAGCCTCTGACCTCACCTCTTTTGAGCTTGGGCACATCTAACTCACTTAAACCCTTTAAAGACCAATGTATCCATGGAAAAATCATATAGGATCAACAAAGAATTGCTATGCATTAGGGTTCATTTAAATATCTGTCTTGATGAACTTGGGCAAGGATGGCAATGACTTTCACTTCATGAGCTCACTCCAAACCATGGGCTATGCGTTGTGATGACAGTCGTCTGGGTGGCATGTTACCTTACAGGGAAGAGTCAAGAAGAAAAGAATGCAGGCTGCAACTCATTAGAAATGCTTACTAGGCTCATATCTGCTTACTTTGGACTAGCTCTGAAAGGCTTGGTGTTCAGTTGCTCAGTCATGTCCAACTCTTTGTGACCCCCATGAACTGCAGTACGCCAGGCCTCCCTGTCCTTCAGTATCTCCTGGAGTTTGCTCAAACTCATATCCATTGAGTCGGTGATGCCATCCAACCATCTCATCCTCTGTCAGCACCTGCTTTTCCTGCCCTCAGTGTTTCCTAGAATTTAGTTCTTTTCCAGTGAGTTGGTTCTTCACATCAGGTGGCCAAGGTATTGCAGCTTCAGCTTCCGCATCACTTCTTCCAATGAAGACTCAGGGTTGATCTCCTTTAGGTTTGACTGCTTTGATCTCCTTGCAGTCCAAGGGACTCTCAAGGGTCTTCTCCAGCACCACAGTTTGAAAGCATCAATTCTTCAGCACTCAGCCTTATTTATGGTCCAACTCCCACACCCATGCAATCTTTGACTATACAGACCTTTGTCGGTAAATTGGTATCTCTGCTTTTTAATACACTGACTATGTTTGTCATAGCTTTTCTTGTAAGGAGCAAGTGTCTTTTAATTTCATGGCTGTAGTCACTGTCTGCAGTGATTTTGGAGCCCAAGAAAATAAAATCTGCCACTGTTTCCATTGTTTCCCTATTTGCCATGAAGAGATGGGGCCAGATGCCATGATCTTAGCATTTTCGGAACTTATTTTGTAGATGGGCCCTTGAAGATTTAATTTTTCTCTGATTCCCAAGTGATAAACTTTATACTCTCTACCATATTCAGAGATTGTAAGAAGTTTCAAAGAGAAGAAGAAGGGTGTTATAATTTGCTGAAGGCTTACTGTGTCCTACACACTTTCATGGACATGACCTTTTTTTAAGTATTAAAAAAAATGTGTGTTGGGGGAAATGATTTGCCCTGACTCTAAAGCAGAGGCTGCTGGCAAGGATCAAATGTCCCAGCTGTTGGAAGAAAAGGAGCTAAGGGTCAGGGAGCCTGCAGGCCCTGATATTTTTAGTGTCATATCCTCAGAGTTAAGTGTCAGAGAAACAGAAAGGCAACACCAAATAACGAGAGAGGAAGAAATGGGAAACCCAATAACATATTTTTTAAAGTTAGTAACTTTAATATTTCCTACTATTGCACAGTGCCTTGAGATCTATAGCTCTGCCTTGTATAGAAAACGAAGCCCCTTCACCCAGTTCCTTGCTCTGGTGGGTAACCCTGAAATACCCATAGGTGGACACAGCATCATGTGTGAGAACACATCGTAATGCAAGATAACATCTAGGACTCTTGGGACTCAGATTCAGTTTTAGGTTCTACAACTTTCTGATTGAAAAATAGCAGGTAAATCCTAAACCCTCTAACTCCTTTTTCTTTTCTCAAAAAATGAGAAACTGTAGCTCTGTTATATACTTTAAAGATTGCAATCATTCTCTACTAAAAGTTCTGGGAGCTTCCTCAAAGACTCTTTATACCTAGAACATGAAACTTTGTTATTCTGACCAGTTTACTCAGCACTTGTACTACCGCCCCAAACACACATGCACACATGTGTTTACACACACATGCTTGCACACACACATACAATCATGCACACACACACATGTATTTCCAGCAGCCCACTGGAAAGAGCTCACGTGAATCCAGGAATGAATCTAGTCAGGGACCACACAGTGTTCCCAGGTACTGCTGCTTCCTGCATCCCTTATGAACTAATGAATATGGTTCATCATCTCTCTACTTCAAGTCCAGAAGGGAAAACTAACACATAAGACTCTGGAGAGTCCCTTGGACTGCAAGGAGATCCAACCAGTCCATTCTGAAGGAGATCAGCCCTGGGATTTCTTTGGAAGGAATGATGCTAAAGCTGAAACTCCAGTACTTTGGCCACCTCATGCGAAGAGTTGACTCATTGGCAAAGACTCTGATGCTGGGAGGGATTGGGGGCAGGACGAGAAGGGTACGACAGAAGATGAGATGGCTGGATGGCATCACTGACTCGATGGACGTGAGTCTGAGTGAACTCTGGGAGTTGGTGATGGACAGGGAGACCTGGCGTGCTGCGATTCATGGGGTCGCAAAGAGTTGGACACAACTGAGCGACTGAACTGAACTGAATATTAATAACATCATTTCAAGATCCAGGATGAAATCCTCCAGATGTAATAACTGAAGCACAGAGCAAGAGAATTTGGAAGTCCCTGACTTGGGGCATTTTCTTAGACAAATATCTTAATCTTCCCAGGAAACAATTTAAAATTTCTTAATCTAGAAGAAGAGGATTTAGGCCAGAAAAACTCTAGCATCCCTTTTAGTGCTAACATTTTGTATTCAATGATCATTCATTTGCTCATCTAATATTCACTGAGTGCCTACCGTATGCCTGGGCTTCCCTCATAGCTCAGTCAGTAAAGAATCTGCCTGCAATGCAGGAGACCTGGGTTCTATTCCTGGGTCGGGAAGATCCCTGGAGAAGGAAATGGCAACTCACTCCAGTATTCTTGCCTGGGAAATCCCATGGACAGAGGAACCTGGCAGGTTACAGTCCATGGGGTTGCAAGAGTCAAACATGACTTAGAGACTGAACCACACCACCACATTATGCCTGTTCTAGGTACCCAGGGTACATCAAAAAACAGAACAGGGTAAGAATCCCTGCCACTGTAGAGCTTATGTTCTGGTGAGAAGAGAGAGAAAACAAGCAATAAATATAATACTCAATAAATTATGCTATATAGAAAGGGTGGTAAATATTGAAGGGGGGGGATCCAAACAAGAGAAGAGATTAGGAGTGCAGAAGAGTGGCAGGATGCAATTTCAAAGGCCTCATTTTAAAAGGTGATATTTCAGCAAATACTTGCAAAAGTAGGACGTTCAGCCACATGGATATCTGAGAGAACAGCATTCTAGGGAGAGGTTTCAGCCCATACAAAGCCCTAAGGCAGGAACATGCCTGTGTGTTCAAAGTACAGCAAGGACGTATGGGAATTTGAGCTTTTATCTGAGTGAGATAGAGTCATTGGAGAGTTTTGAACAGAGGGTAACATGATATGACTTACACTTTAAAGGGATCGTTCTGACTGCTTTGTGAAGTGTAGATGGTTAGGAAAGGCAGGAATGAAGCATGGAGACCCATAGGAGGCAGCTGAAGTATCCCAGTGAGAGATGGCTCAGGCAAGAGTAGTAACAGGAAATGGTAATAAGTGGTTGGAGTCATGGTATATTTTGAAAGTAATGACAACAGTCCTAGTGAATTAGATGTGGGTCTGAGAGAAGAGCAGAATCAAGAAAGGTTTCAAGATTTCTAAATTGAGCAAACTTAAGGACGGAGTTGTCATAACCTGAGACGGGGAGGGAGACTGGAAGTTGTATAAGTTTGACTGAGCATCAGGGGTAGAGTGGAGCTCATAGGTTCAGCTTCAGATGTGTTAAATGGATGTATATACTAGACACTCAAGTGGGGGAGTCAAAGACAATAGTATTTGAATCTGGAGTTCAGGAAAGAGGTATAATTTGGAGATAAAATATTTCTAAGTCTTGAGCTAAGAGCCCCGTAGATGTTATATCCCAAGGGCTCAGTGTATTTCCTCCTGAGGATTTTATATCTGAAGTACAGTTGTCACTGATGCCATTGTCACTATCATGACTAAACTTCTGCTAGATTAAAAGTACTTTGTAAAGTTTTCTGGGCATCTGGGTGTCCCTGTGTCCTTGGTCTGCCCAGATGCACACAGGGTACCTTCACATTACTCTGAAGTATGGTTCCATTAGAATGGATTATGGCATACAGCCCAATGCTGTCATGTTCTGACATTACAAGACAAAAAGGCATAGTAGGTATTAAAGCAGTACCTTGGGGTTGCAGAAATGTCACTTCATCTTTTGTAGTTATCAGTTCTATTTTTATCACCCAATTTACCTGATCCCCAAAAGGCAATCTCAGTCAACTTAAAGTAGATTCAGCCATTTTGAGTTTATAGTCGGTAAATTATGAATTTTTCTTATCTTTTCTTCTACCAGGTTGGTTTGTAAGTTCTGGAGTGCATATTCTAGATGGAGATAAGTGTCTGGTGAATCTGTAAACATGCAGAGATGTACCCCTCCTTGAATGTCAGAGATGGACACAAGGTCTCCCGCTCTGTGCACAGGGCTCTGCTCAGCTGACAGCGGAAAGCTTTAGAAACACCTGTTAACTCTGCCAGTTAAAGTTAAAAAGAAAATTCTAAGAAGAACTTTCCATTCATATAAAGTTTTAAAATATTCTCCGTCAGACCTAAAATTATTTATTAAATGACCAAACAAACACACCGTGTCTTGAGCACAAATCTCTAACGAAAGGCGGGAATGTAGCCTGTAAGAGATGCCGCACAGGGTGGGGAGCCCCGAGTGTGTCCTGGTGCCACGCAGCCCAGTCCGTGAGCCTCTGTGGTATGTGTCTTCCTGTGGACTCCTGCAGTTCACTCTTGGTGCAAATATTTTTCTGTTATTAATGTGCAAAGACAATTGTTTTCCTAAACCTATTATTTATACCAAGTTTATAGAAGCTTAATAGCTAGAAAGTAGCTTCTTTATTTTCTCTCGTATTTTTGGTATGACTACTGTTCCTGGTACAGTAGAAATCATGGTGTAGTTCAAAGGAATGAGGTGAGGAAGGGTAGTACAGAGAGGAATAAACCTGAGGGATTTTGGAGACAAAATCATGAACATTCCCAATGTTATTCAGCCAGAGAATCTCTGGGGCTCTGTGATGTGAGTCCAGCTCTGCTGCTGCTGCTGCTAAGTCGCATCAGTCGTGTCTGACTCTGCGACCCCATAGACGGCAGCCCAACAGACTCCTCTGTCCCTGGGATTCTCCAGGCAAGAATACTGGAGTGGGTTGCCATTTCCTTCTCCAATGCATGAAAGTGAAACGTGAAAGTGAAGTCGCTCAGTTGTCAATTCCAGGCTCTAAGTTCAACTGCACATTAAGACCTAGGCTTTGCAAGCATGAGAAATAAGACGTGAAATCCATCAGAAAGTGTGCCCAACCCTAAGGCATCAGCCTGGCTCTCTTCCCAAGCTTCCAGGAACCCAAGCAGCACATCCCCTTCAAAATTTGTATTTTCTCGGTCTGTAAGACAGACGTGTATATCTCAAACACATATACATATATTGTGGAGAGTGGGAGGTGAAGGGAAGGAGGTAGTGATCAGAGATGTTGCAAGAGCACCACATTGGGAATCAAAGGATCTAAGATCAAGCTCTGCCAAACCCTGTGTGATTCTGTGCTGTTCATTTAGCCCCTATGTTCCTCAGCACCCTTTTCTGGAAGGTGAAGAGGAATAGTAGCTTCATTTACCTATTTAGGTGTTCAACCATAATTTCAAAATGAAAAAGAATGGTATCATCAAGAAAATCTACACACAATAATGCTGGAGAGGATGTGGAGAAAAGGCAACCCTATTGCACTGTTGGTGGGTATATAAATTGGTACAGCCACTATGGAAAACAGTATGGAGACTCCTTAAGAAACTAGGAATAAAACTACCATATGACCCAGCAAGGGCTTCCCAGGTGGCGTGACTGGTAAAGACCCCGTTTGCCAATGCAGGTGACTATCCTTGGCTCAGGACAATCCTCTGGAGAAGGGAATGGCTATACACTCCAGTATTCTTGCCTGAAAAATCCCATGGACAGAGGAGTCTAGAGGGCTACAGTCCATAGGGTTGCAAAGAGTCACACACTACTGAAGCGACTTAGCACACACGCATGCACATGACCCAGCAATCCCACTACTGGACATATACCCCCAGAAAACCACAATTCAAAAAGACACCTGTGCCCTAACATTCATTGAAGCACTATTTAGAATAGCCGGGACACAGACGCAACATAGATATCCATCAACAGATGAACGGATAAAGAAGTTTTGGTACCTATACACAATGGATATTACTTAGTCATAAAAAAAGGGATGAATTTAAGTCAGTTGTAATGAGGTGAATGAACCTAGAGCCTGTTACACAGAGTGAAGTAAGTCAGAAAGAGAAAAACAAATATCATATATGAATGCAGATATATGGAATCTAGAAAAATAGTACTGATGAAACTATTTGCAGAGAAGAAGTGGAAATATAGACGTAGAGGGTGGACTTGTGGACACAGTGGAGGAAGGACAAGGTAGGACAGATTGAGAAAGTAGCAGTGACATATATACCCTATTTTGCAAAATAATTAACTAGAGGGAAGCTGCTGTATAACACAGGAAGCCCAGCACAGCACTCTGTGATGACCTAGAGTGGAGTTGGGGTCGGGGGGGCTCTAGAGAGAAGCGGTACATATATATATATATATATGATTATGACCGATCCACGTTGATGTACAGCAGAGGTCACCGCAACATTATAAAGCAATTACCCTCCAACAACAACAAAGTAATCTTGATTAAAAAAAAAAACAGCAAACAAAAGTGAACTGAGCATCCGCATTGCGCTAGGTGCCAGACCAGTGCTGTGACTACTGCTGCCTCTTACAGCATTATCTCTGACAACCACAGTAGCTACCATGAACAAGGCTCCTACTGGATGCCAGTCACTGTACTGAGTGCTTTGTAGACACGATTTCATTTAATCCTCAGAAGAGCATGGTGAAGGGCCAATTTCATTTGTATTTTGCAGTTCCGAAAGACAAAGCTTATGAGATTAAGGAAGGAGTTTGTTTGATTTTTCCAACTTTGTTGGCACTTTTTCCAGTAAGTGCCAGAGTCAGGTTTGAACTCAAGCTTTTCTGTTGCCAAAGCAGATGCAAAAGCGTTACTATACTCCAGTATGTTAGTCTATTTCATCTGATTTAAACACACTATGATTCTATGTAGGGATGAATGTTTTGCATGCTCATCTAAACACACAGAAGTAGTTCATGAACTTGTTCCACATAGTAATGTCATAAGCAAGAGACACACACAGCACATTGGACACTCAGTGTGACCCGTAAGAAAATATGATTCTATGAGTTCTTCATACAACATCTCACTCTATTGGGTACTCCTGACCCCATTTCAGGGCTGTGTTCCTCTAGAGGGATGACTATCCAATCTGGCCTATGCTCTGACTCTACAGTGACCTGGAGAGAAGGGAGAGCCCTCCCTTTCCACTCCCCTACTGGAGAGTCTCTTTTCCTGAATTCAGCACAGGCAAACAGGAATAAGGCCAAAGAATGCCACTCTAGCTGCAACCTAAAGTGTTAAAAAGCAGTTTCAAGTGTATGGTAGAAACTGGGGGCACAGCATTGACTGTTCTGACTGAATGGTGCTTCCCCAAATCTCCTATTTGGTGAATAAATTCTTTTTGCTTAAAAGATGCCTCGGACAAATACGGGGTATCATTTTGCAACATAATGATTCAGAAAACACTCAAGAAAGGACTTGCGAGAAACTGCTCTTGAGTGACTCGATCTCCAAGAATTGCTGGGGATGAACCGTGATCAAATTAAATGGCAAACCTGAATGTATCCACTCTCTCTATAAACTACATTTATTACCTTACAAAAGTGACATTTTCCTTGATGGGTGAAGCAGTAACCTTCTAAAGAAATAATTGTCCGTAACATTGTTAGTCACTGGCATGCGAAGTCATTCTCAGGCATTAAACTCAAATGATGTCTTTGATGATGATTATCATCATAAAAAGGTGGACTGGGCTTTTTTAGTAGGGAGGGGTTTGTGGGGAGAGGAGGAAAAAAGGCATTTCCCATGATGCTCCTGTTACAAGAACTGAGATTGGAGTCAGATCATGACGAGTACAATGTATGGAGACTTCTGTTTCATCCTGTTGAAATGGGCACCAAAGAATATTCCTCTTTCCCTGGGGAAGGAATGATACTGAGCCTACCTTTACTATGGGGATTTGGCATGGGAAAAACATTAACAACAAATACAGATCAAGCTGCACAATGTGTTTCTCTATTACTCTGTCATCTCACTGTAGAAACACAAACAAGGGTAAGCAAGTAAACAACGCTATTAACATTTGTGTAGCAGTTGAACTTTACAGAGTCTTTTCACATGAATTGACCCACTAGGGCTCCTGGTAGCCGTGTGAGTTAGAAATTATTATTCACATTTTGTAAATTAAAAAACTGAAGCTCAGAGAAGGGTATTGAATCCAGTATTTGGTAAAATGACAGGCTTATGAAACATTGGGTCTAGATGGCATCTTATAAATAATCTATTTGAAACTATAGTTCAAGTCATTTTTTTTGTACTATTTATTGATTTTTTAAAATATAAATTTATTTATTTTAATTGGAGGTTAATTACTTTACAACATTGTATTGGTTTTGCCATACATCAACATGAATCCACCATGGGTGCACACGTGTTCCCCATCCTGAACCCCCCTCCCACCTTGCTCCCCGTACCATCCCTCTGGGTCATCCCAGTGCACCAGCCCCGAGCATCCTGTATTGTGCATCGAACCTGGACTGGTGATTCATTTCATATATGATATTATACATATTTCAATGCCATTCTCCCAAATCATCCCACCCTCACCCTCTCCCACAGAGTCCAAAAGACTGTTCTATACATCTCTGTCTCTTTTGCTGGCTTGCATACAGGGTTATCGTTACCATCTTTCTAAATTCCATATATATGCATTAGTATACTGTATTGGTGTTTTTCTTTCTGGCTTACTTCACTCTGTATAATAGGCTCCAGTTTCATCCACCTCATTAGAACTGATTCAAATGTATTCTTTTTAATGGCTGAGTAATACTCCATTGTGTATATGTACCACGGCTTTCTTATCCATTCATCTGCTGATGGACATCTAGGTTGTTTCCATGTCCTGGCTATTATAAACAGTGCTGCGATGAACATTGGGGTACACGTGTCTCTTTCAATTCTGGTTTCCTCGGTGTGTATACCCAGTAATGGGATTGCTGGGTCATAAGGCAGTACTATTTCCAGTTTTTTAAGGAATATCCACACTGTTCTCCATAGTGGCTGTACTAGTTTGCATTCCCACCAGCAGTGTAAGAGGGTTCCCTTTTCTCCACACCCTCTCCAGCATTTATTGCTTGTAGACTTTTGGATCACAGCCATTCTGACTGGCGTGAAATGGTACCTCATGGTAGTTTTGATTTGCATTTCTCTGATAATGAGTGATGTTGAGCATCTTTTCATGTGTTTTTTAGCCATCTGTATGTCTTCTTTGGAGAAATGTCTATTTAGTTCTTTGGCCCATTTTTTGATTGGGTCATTTTTTTTTTTCTGGAATTGAGCTGCAGGAGTTGCTTGTATATTTTTGAGATTAATTCTTTGTCAGTTGCTTCGTTTGCTATTATTTTCTCCCATTCTGAAGGCTGTCTTTTCACCTTGCTTATAGTTTCCTTTGTTGTGCAGAAGCTTTTAAGTTTAATTAGGTCCCATTTGTTTATTTTTGCTTTTATTTCCAACATTCTGGGAGGTAGGTCATAGAGGATCCTGCTGTGATTTATGTCAGAGAGTGTTTTGCCTATGTTCTTCTCCAGGAGTTTTATAGTTTCTGGTCTTACATTTAGATCTTTAATCCATTTTGAGTTTATTTTTGTGTATGGTGTTAGAAAGTGTTCTAGTTTCATTCTTTTACAAGTGGTTGACCAGTTTTCCCAGCACCACTTGTTAAAGAGATTGTCTTTTCTCCATTGTATATTCTTGCCTCCTTTGTCAAAGATAAGGTGTCCATAGGTGCATGGATTTATTTCTGGGCTTTCTATTTTATTCCATTGATCTATATTTCTGCCAAGTCATTTTAATCTAACTTGATTTCATTGGAATTCTAACCACCTGGTCCTCCCAGGTGGCACTAGTGGTAAAGAATCCGCCTGCCAATGCTGGAGACACAAGGGAGGCCAGTTCGATCCCTGGGTCAGGAAGATCTCCTGGAGGCAGAAATGACAACCCACTCCAGTATTTTTGCCTGGAGAATTGTGTGGGCAAAGGAGCCTGGAGAGCTACAGTCCATGGGGTCGCAAAGAGTCAGACATGACTTGAATGTCTGCAAGCACACATATACCCCCAGTCACACCCTAGACATAAAAGTAGAATTTCTGTCTGGTTTCTGTCCTTGAAGAGGCTACCTTCTGGCAGGGGAGATAGCCTAGTAAGCAAATAATTCTCCCACTGTGAAGTAAGTGACACCCAGAAGAGGCATGTGTGATGCATCGGGCAGGAGTCAGCATTCTGCCTGGAGGGAAGAGGAATAGGGAAGCGGTAGGGGCACGAGGAGGAGGATTCCTTATGGACGACCAGGAAACAATGGCAACTGGGCAACAGGACAGGGCCCTGAAGAAACAGGGAGCCACGGGAGCAAAGGACAAAGATGCTCTCAGAAGATGGACAGTTCTTTGCGGGTGGAGAGTAGTTTTGTAGGAAAAGGGGCTGAAGAGTAAGTTGGGAAGAGAAATTAGTATCATAATCTGAAGTTTTATGGACCATGTTAAGTAAGTCAGATTTCTTCTGTGAGAAATAAGGATCCATCAAAGACTTTTACACACTATTTAGTAATATTGATAATAGTAATGATGATGCAAATGATTACAGATAATATATGTTGGGGCTTCCCAGGTGGCACAATTGGTAAAGAGTCCTCCTGCCAATGCAAGAGACATGGGTTTGATCCTTGGGTCAGGAAGATCCTCTGGAGGAGAAAATGACAACCCACTCCAGTATTCTTGCCTGGTAAATTCCATGGACAGAGAAGCCTGGCAGGCCACAGTCAATGGGGTCGCAAAGCCAGACAGGACTAAGCTTACACACAAATGCATGCGTGCATGCACATACCCACCAAATATTTGTTGAACGTTTGCCACAAGCCAGGTCCTTTGCTACGCCCTACAGGCAGGGCCTTAGCTAATCTTCTTAAAAACACTTTGAAGTACAAACTTTCCTGGTGGTGGTTAAGACTTTGCCTTTCAACCCAGCGGGTTCAGATTTGATCCCTGGACAGGGGACTAACAGTCCACATGCCTCACAGCCAAAAACCCAAACCATAAAACAGATGCAATATTGTAACAAATTCATTAAAGACTTTAAAAATGGTCAGCATAAAAATCTAAAAAAAAAAAAAAAAATCCAACCAACAAAACACTTTGTTAAAATCCCCATTCCTAAGGGTTAGGGAGCTGAAGTAGCCTCTTGTGGTAAAGCCAAGATCTCCAGCTGTGACAGGCTCAGATAGCTGCGTTTGTTTGAAGGATCTCTAGCAGTGGTATAGAAAGTGAGTTTTAATGGAGAAGGGGTTATTCTGCCCAGAAAAGGGTGACTAGACCCTGAGGGACACTCTTGATTTCTGAGCTGAAGAGGGAAATGCCCATTTCCTTCAATGCTTTCTTCATTTCCCAGGAGGCCAGCGGAAGAGTGGGGCCCTGGCTAAACAGGCCATTTTGCTTCCCCTCTTCCCTGGCCTGTCCCCACTATCCCCTGCAGCTGACTATTTCAAACATTTGCACTCATCATCAGTGATATTCTGGAACCCATCACTATTGGTTCAAATAGTGAACCAATTAGTCAGATCATGGCTATTCATTGTAGGAGGTGGACAACGAGTAGCCTGTGGAGGTACCTGCTGTCCCAAGCAAGTTAGGGAAGGCAGGATGAGCAGACCACCTCCCATCAGCACCTCACAGAGCTGCCTCCAGAAGATACTCAGATGCCAGGACAATTAAATGTGGGGAAAGTAATTGTGAATGTACTTGTTAAAGAGATGAAAATGGCTGAACTGTAAATCAGTTTATTTAAATGCATTTTTTTGATAGCAGAGTATAGGCATATCATTAGCTTGTAAATGTGTCTAATAAGCCTGTCTTCACTAATATGCCAAAAAGAGCCTAATTAACTTTTTTTCCCCTCCAGTTAGACAGTAGTGTGAGGATCCCTGATCACATTTCCACACTATCTTTTTAGCATCAGCAAAGCGGCACTAAAACAGCCCCTGTGACATCTATAAAAATGCTAGTTTATAATTAGGACGATCTTGGCTTGAACAATAATGTTGCAATTTGTAGTGATGGCTTCTGTTTCTCTTTAATTTTAATGTATTAGCCTACAATGCTCTGGAGATTTCTAGGCAGACTAGCCCGTTTCCGTTCCCCAAATTGCTGGCATTATAACACTTTAGGTTAAGCAAGGAGAAGCAGCTGCAATTTGGTAGGTTTTTTACTTTTCTAATGATTGCAAGGGCAGAAGGAATACTGACAAGAAAAGACAAGTGTAACAGCATCCACTTATTTGTTAACTCATTGTCTGAATGTGAGGACCATGTTTTAGAGACGATGCTGATGAGAACCAGGTCATAAAAACCCCAAACAACAGAATTCTGGTGTTTCCCAGTGTTCTCTGATGCAGGAATTCTTAGCTTCTTTTCATCAGAGTCCTGGAGTACTGCAAATATCTGCCATGGATTCCACAAAATAAATTCAGGAAGGCTGATCATTTTTGCCCTTTTGTCCTTCCTGACTTCATATTGAAACAAAACGGCAATGCCACAATTAGAACCACATCACTGATGCCTTCCATGTCTCTTTGTCATGTCTAGGACTGAATTCCCCATTTTTGCTTAAAACTAGAGCTTTTTCTACTAGGAGAGAGTAGCCCATGAATAGGTTTCATTCAGCAAATCTGTGAATATCCTGAAATAGGTACTCCATCAAAATTGTCTATGAGAACTTTTATCTATACCAAATTTGGGTTTCACCATTGAAGAATCTGATCAGGAGTTCTTGAGTAGGATTAGGTAATCTGTATTTTTTTTAAAGCACCCCCAAATAATTTTGATCATGTACCTTGAACTAAGAAGAATGTTCCCAAATTTCATCACAGCCTCAAATCACTCTGTGGCTCCAAGAAGTTTAAGAATTACTGGCCTAAAGTCTGGCATTCTGTGCTTCCCTGGTGGCTCAGACAGTAAAGAATCCACCTGCAATGCAGAAGACCTGGGTTCAATCTCTGGGTTGAGAAGATCCCCTAGAGAAAGGAATGGCTACCCACTCCAGTAGAAGAGTCTGGAGAATCCAATGGACAGAGGAGCCTGCCAGGCTCCTATATCCGTGGGGTCCCAAAGAGCCAGACAGAACTGAGCAGCTTTCACTCACTCACTCACTCTGACATTCCAGGAGTGCTCCCTAATCAGGACTCATCTTTTGTTTCCAGCACTGATCTATTGGGAATTGAGGAACCCAGTGCCTAAGTCCTAAACCAATTGGGAAATAAGACAAATGAATAAGACAGAAGGGATGGTAATGATAATATTACCATTTTATCCAAGTGACTAACATTGACTGATCTGATCTGAACATTGAAGACTACATGCCATAGCTTCAACCTTGTGGATTTATTCATACTAAAGCCCCAGATTTAAATCTACCCACTCAGCCTCAGGGAGTGTTGGGCTGGGACTGGCATCCTCTATCCCATGGGAGCAGAAGTTGCCCCTGAAAACTTATGAGGAGCAGCAGAGCAGTACCTTGGAGGGGGACTGGAAGGGGTTGAAGAGCACATGTTCCATTTCTTTCCTAAATTTCCCTGAAGCGTCATGAGTGAGGGGATGAGAGAGACCAGAACTTTTCTCCAACAGATCTCCCTCTACATGGAGAGAAGCATTAGGAACTACCATTATACCTTGGCTAACTTTTCTTTTCTCACTATTTCCCAAAATGTCATGTATTTTTCTGCTTCTTACTCTATTCACACCAACTCTCCTACTGGAAATACCCTTTCAATCATCATCACCTATCTGAATTTCATTCATGCTTAAAAATCAGATAGCACTCAACTTCTTCAGTTGAGTGTTCAACTGAAATATTGAGTTGGCCAAAAAGTTCATTCAGGTTTTTCCATACGATGTTACAGAAAAACTGAAAGGAACTTTTTGGACAACCCAATATTTCCCTGTGTAAGCTTTCCCTTTGCCAAAGGCACGTCCATTCTGAACTCCCCCAGCAGTTATTCAAAGCCTGAGCGAGCCTCAGAATTACCTGTGGGAGATTTTAATCCGTGTCAAGCCTGAGTCTTGCTATTGAAAAATCTAGTTCAGTACATTTTGGGTTAGGTTTGATAATCTGCATTTAAAAAAATTTCTCCGAGGTAATTCTGATCATTCATCTCGTCCAGAAAACACTGCTTACTCATTATTTGCGTGATCCGTTTGGCCCTTTCAACCCTGTGTGAGAGGAGAGATCTGCTTCTTATAAAGTAGAGAGAAAGTGAAAGAAAGTGAAGTTGCTCAGTCGTGTCCGACTCTTTGCGACCCCCTGGACAGTAGCCTGCAGCAGGCTCCTCCGTCCATGGGATTTTCTAGGCAAGAGTACTGGAGTGGGTTGCCATTTCCTTCTCCAGAGAATCTTCCCGACCCAGGGATCGAACCCAGGTCTCTCGCATTGTAGACAGACGCTTTACCGTCTGAGCCACTAGGGAAGTAGAAGGACCACAAAATAGCATGCAGGGTATGGAGAAGCCCTGTGAATGAAGGTGTTTTTTTTTTTGGATGAAGGTCTTAACATACATCAGTGACTTGTCAGGTGCTAGTTGTGGAGGAGGTAGAGGGAACAATATACAGCAGTTTCTCTGACACTAAAAAATGACCTCGGCTATCCAGAGGGTGGGCTTCCCTAGTAGCTCAGCTGGTAAAGAATCTGCCTGCAAATGCAGGATATCCCAGTTTGATTCCTGGGTCAGGAAGATCCTCTGGAGAAGGGATAGGCTATCCATTCCACTTTTCATGGGCTTCTCTGGTGACTCAGATGGTAAAGAATATGCCTGCAATATGGGAGACCTGGGTTCCATCCCTGGGTTGGGAAGATCCCCTGGAGGAGGGCATGGCAACCCCTCCAGTATTCTTGCTTGGAGAATCCCTATGGACAGATGAGCCTGGTGGGCTAAAGTCTATGGGGTTGCAAAAGTTGGACACAACTGAGTGACTACGCACAGCACAGCACATCCAGAGAGCATAAGCGAATTATTTGACTATTATCAGTAAAATGAATATAGTAATATATTATCCTTGAGGAATTATTGAGTAGATTAGGGAACATGTATATAAAGTATATAAAGCCTGATTCTCCTTCTTCTGTCTCCTAAGTCTGTAGGGAGCTGTCCTACCACATTTTACAACACACATGGACACACACATAGATACACACACTTACACAGGTTGGCCCTTTTCTCCTCCCAGAAGTCAATCTCCAGCCCCTTACCCAGCAGACCTGTCCTGTGAAAGTTTCACTGGCAAATGCAACTTAAATTTTGTGGGAGTGTTTTTCAAACTTTTAGCTCTAGAAAGTGGATAGGATGTGTTAGCTTAGTAAATTTTTATTCCATTTGCCTAAACTGACAAGCCAAGGAAACATAGATAAGTGAAAATTTTCTTTTGCAAAAATAAAGAAGTTTTTGACTTCTGGATTCCTGTTCTTATGAGATAATATGAAAAAAAAGAGAGGAAACAAAATAAAATTAGATTCAAAGAGTAGATTTTATATGCCAGACACTATTTTAGGAATTTTTCATGACTTTTAAAAATAAGTACAGAGGTGGAGGTAAAATTCACAATCTCTGAAATTCAGGATGTCTAACTTTGAATCTTACTTCTACTTCTTATTCACTCTGTGACTTTGAGAAAGTTTCTAAAACTCTGAAAGCCACAGATTTCTTATAAGTAAAGTAGAAACAAAGCAGCCAGTCTCTGAAGCTGGCCCCCAATAAACCATGCCTCTCGGTCTTCATGTCATTGTGTAATCCCCTTTCACATCCAACTTCTACCCTCATGTGATATGATTGAAAGAACAGAGGAAACCAACAGCGATGTTCTGGGGGTTCAGAACCCAGACATTAAACAGCCTGGTAGACTGCACTTTTTTGTTTGGGGAACCCTGAGAAGTCACATAAGAAGTCTATCCTGGAGAGGCCCTCAGACCACATGGGAGAGCACCCCAACCATCTCAGCATGCCAATTGAGCCCACGTGACTCCAACCCCAGCTGCACCACAGGAGACACTCCAAGAAAAACCAGCAGAAGAATCCAGCCCCCATCTGAGTCCCATCAACTCATAGAACTATAAGAGATAATAACATGAAAGCTGTTTTAAGCCACCAAATTTCAGAGTGGATTATTACACAGTAATAGATAACTAAAACCTGGAGTAATATTTTCTACCTTTTAGATAAAAGACAGTCATACACATAAAGCATCCAGAGCATAATAATTGCTCACTAAGCAATAAGGTGGCACTATTGGTAAATAACTAGCATGCCAATGCAGGAGACATAAGAGATGCTGGTTGTGGATTCTATCCCTGGGTCAGGAAGATCCCAGGGGGAAGGCATGGAAACCCACTCCAGTATTCTTGCCTGGAGAATCCCATGGAGAGAGGAGCCTGGCAGGCTACACATGGGGATGCACAAAATCGGACACGACTGAAGCAACTTAGCATGCACGGAAGTATCTATTAATTGTATAAACTTTGCTAACAATGCTGCATAAGGGAGGGCTTCATGGGTGGCACTAGTGGTAAAGAACTGCTTGCCAATGCAGTAAATGTAAGAGACTCAGGTTGATCCCTAGGTCGGAAAGATCTCCTGGAGTAGGAAATGGCAACCCAATGCTGTATTCTTACCTGAAGAATCCCATAGACAGAGGAGCCTTTGTGCTACAGTCCATAGGGTCCAAAGAACTGGACATGACTGAAGCAACTTAGCACAAGCACTGTGTAAGGGAGGTACCGAGATCCCCATTTCCATGATGGGAAACGTGCTGCAGAAAAGCAGAAAGGAGGAGTAGAGACAGGATTCAAGGAATCAAGTCTACCTGAGTCCAAAAGCACACCTTTCTCTTCTTCACAGCCATGTTTCTAGGGAAGGAGAAGGATCAACTTGCTGCAAAGTCTTAGAAAGTCAATGAAGTATTTTTCCATATCAGATCCCTTTAGTAATAAATAATGAGGGAAATGGAAGACTATAGGAGTGAAGTGTATGTTCTCCTGGTTGCTGTGGAGATGGCTACAATGTCTCGAGCTGATGGTGATTTCAACTGGGGAAATGAGCCTCAGGAGGGCACACACCAGGAGGCAGCCACACTCTTTCTCCTAGTGCAACATAATGAAGTCAAACTACAGACGAATAAAAACAGAGAGGGAATATTTTCTAGAGATAATGTTTCCCGGCCTCTCCACAGTGCTCTAACGAACACCATCCGCTGGCAGAACGTGAACAGCAGCAAGTGCCATTCAGTGTTAATTACATTTAAATGTAAATCTAAAGGCATCAGGCTCAGGCAAGTCATTTTTAATAATACCTCATCCTGGGCTATTACAATTTTTATTTGTCATCATCTAATTGATTTGTGTCCATTTCAATTTGTTTACTTTATGCTCATCACCTTCCTGGGCAAGTGGGGACAGCAACCTTTATTTCTTCCCACTGTTGATGTTCATTCTCATCAACACCTACCATCCCAGATGGTCTGACAGTGGACCTTTTAAAAATAATTTGCTTGCTGCCTGCTTGCTGCCTGTTGACACTAGCCTTGTGGTGATGCTAATCAACCTGCAGGTCTTCACAACCCAGTTCAAAATGTCCTGGAGGAGCATCACCCATCACTCATGGCATCCCTAGGAACAAGTATTATTTTACTTTTCAGGATGTATCACCTAACTCATGTACATATGTGTTGCCTTTTGGTAGGGATCTACATGTTCTTCTGTGTGAAGGTGTGCTTACTTTTTTTTTTAATATAAATTTATTTATTTTAATTGGAGGCTAATTACTTTACAATATTGTATTGGTTTTGCCACACATCAACATGAATCCGCCACGGGTGCACAGGGGTTCCCCGTCCTGAACCCCCCTCCCACCTCCCTCCTCATACCATCCCTCTGGGTCATCCCAGTGCACCAGCCAAGAGCATCCTGTATCATGCATCGATCCTGGACTGGTAATTCGTTTCACATATGATCATATACATGTTTCAATTCCATTCTACCAAATCATCCCCCTCATCCCTCTCCCACAGAGTCCAAGAGGCTGTTCTATACATCTGTGTCTCTTTTGTGGTCTCGCATACAGGGTTATCATTACCATCTTTCTAAATTCCATATATATGCATTAGTATACTGTATTGGTGTTTTTCTTTCTGGCTTACTTCTCTCTGTATAATAGGCTCCAGTTTCATCCACCTCATTAGAACTGATTCAAATGTATTCTTTTTAATGGCTGAGTAATACTCCATTGTGTATATGTACCACGGCTTTCTTATCCATTCATCAGCTGATGGACATCTAGGTTGCTTCCATGTCCTGGCTATTATAAACAGTGCTGCAGTGAACATTGGGGTACATGTGTCTCTTTCAATTCTGGTTTCCTCGGTGTTTATGCCCAGTAGTGGGATTGCTGGGTCATAAGGCAGTTCTATTTCCAGTTTTTTAAGGAATCTCCACACCGTTCTCCATAGTGGCTGTACTAGTTTGCATTCCCACCAACAGTGTAAGAGGATTCCCTTTTCTCCACATCCTCTCCAGCATTTATTGCTTGTAGACTTTTGGATCGCAGCCATTCTGACTGGCGTGAAATGGTACCTCACTGTGGTTTTGATTTGCATTTCTCTGATAATGAGTGATGTTCAGCATCTTTTCATGTGTTTGTTAGCCATCTGTATGTCTTCTTTGGAGAAATGTCTGTTTAGTTCTTTGGCCCATTTTTTGATTGGGTCATTTATTTTTCTGGAATTGAGCTGCAGGAGTTGCTTGTATATTTTTGAGATTAATTCTTTGTCAGTTGCTTCGTTTGCTATTATTTTCTCCCATTCTAAAGACTGTCTTTTCACCTTGCTTATAATTTCTTTTGTTGTGCAGAAGCTTCTAAGTTTAATTAGGTCCCATTTGTTTATTTTTGCTTTTATTTCCAACATTCTGGGAGGTGGGTCATAGAGGATCCTGCTGTGATTTATGTCAGAGAGTGTTTTGCCTGTTATCCTCTAGGAGTTTTATAGTTTCTGGTCTTAGGTTTAGATCTTTAATCCACTTTGAGTTTATTTTTGTGTATGGTGTTAGAAAGTGTTCTAGTTTCATTCTTTTACAAGTGGTTGACCAGTTTTCCCAGCACCACTTGTTAAAGAGATTGTCTTTTCTCCATTGTATATTCTTGCCTCCTTTGTCAAAGATAAGGTGTCCATAGGTGCTTGGATTTATCTCTGGGCTTTCTATTTTGCTCCATTGATCTATATTTCTGTCTTTGTAACAGTACCATACTGTCTTGATGACTGTGGCTTTGTAGCAGAGCCTGAAGTCAGGCAGGTTGATTCCTTCAGTTCCATTCTTCTTTCTCAAGATTGCTTTGGCTATTCAAGGTCTTTTGTATTTCCATACAAATTGTGAAATTATTTGTTCTAGCTCTGTGAAAAATACCGTTGGTAGCTTGGTAGGGATTGCATTGAATCTATAGATTGCTTTGGGTAGTGTACTCATTTTCACTATATTGATTCTTCTGATCCATGAACACAGTATGTTTCTCCATCTATTAGTGTTCTCTTTGATTTCTTTCACCAGTGTTTTATAGTTTTCTATATATAGGTCTCTTGTTGCTTTAGGTAGATATAGTCCTAAGTATTTTATTCTTTTCGTTGCATTGGTGAATGGAATTGTTTCCTTAATTTCTCTTTCTATTTTCTCATTATTAAGGTATAGGAATGCAAGGGATTTCTGTGTGTTGATTTTATATCCTGAAACTTTACTATTTTCACTGATTAGCTCTAGTAATTTTCTGGTGGAGTCTTTAGGGTTTTCTGTATAGAGGATCGTGTCATCTGCAAACAGTGAGAGTTTTACTTCTTTTCCAACGTGGATTCCTTTTATTTCTTTTTCTGCTCTGATTGCTGTGGCCAAAACTTCCAAAACTATGTTAAATAGTAGTGGTGAAAGTGGGCACCCTTGTCTTGTTCCTGACTTTAGGGGAAATGCTTTCAATTTTTCACCATTGAGGATAATGTTTCCTGTGGGTTTGTCATATATAGCTTTTATTATGCTGAGAAATGTTCCTTCTATTCCTGCTTTCTGGAGAGTTTTTATCATAAATGGATGTTGAATTTTGTCAAAGGCTTTCTCTGCATCTATTGAGGTAATCATATGGCTTTTATTTTTCAATTTGTTAATGTGGTGTATTACATTGATTGATTTGCAGATATTGAAGAATCCTTGCATCCCTGGGATAAAGCCCACTTGGTCATGATGTATGATCTTTTTAATGTGTTGGTGGATTCTGATTGCTGGAATTTTGTTAAGGATTTTTGCATGTTTGAAGGTGTGCTTACTGTCTTCCATCTCAATTGTTTTTTCATAATGTGCAACACACATACAGTCTACAGTAATGCTCTGAGTTCTAGTTCTTCTCATCAGAAGTTACATAACATGTATTCCTTTTCTTAGGTCTCTACAAGGGACCATGAGTGGTGATGGTTTTGTTAACTTATGCTAGAAGTGGAACACTGTTAATGTGTTAGTTCTTATATGTGACCCTTGTCAAATAACAACATACTCTAAATTAAATACAAATGCACATATTTCCTTAAGATGAATACTAGGTTACTTGAGGAAGTAAGGAGACATAGATCAGGGTAGGAGGGTAGATGATCTGAGACAGGGGAACCTTTCTGGACCCTCAAATCATATCAGGAAGACAGTTATCTATCGTGTCCAGCTCTGGGTTTGCAGTAACTTTGCTTTGTGGACCTGGTGATGGTGAATATTATCACTGTCTCCTCTAGGAACCCCCAATGCACTAACTAAATACTGAAGGCAGGTGAGAGATGGTACTCAGAGATGCAGGGCTTTTGGATAAATGTAGAATGGAGACAGTTGAAGAGGTAGAAAGAGGGGGTATACCCTACACGCTAATGTACGTGTCTCTCCCCTTACTCTCCAACTCTGTCCTTTATTCTCAGACAATGTGCTCATGCCTTTGCATGCCTCCATCTTGAGGCACGAGATGTTTTTTTTCTCCCCAGTGTGAATCAGAGTAGACATGGCTTCCAAAGAGCCAAAGGGAATGGCATTCACCCATCACAGCAGGGACGGGCACCGGAGGCTCCAGCAGTTGACAATATGTTTGTAACAGATCACTGGGCAATTTTCCAGTCTGATACTTCCCTTTGCCTGCGTCCTCCAAAGCCCAAGGTATCAAGAATGTTGGCAGTCTAGTGTGATGAAGGCTTTGAAACCCAACCCCCTTCCCATACCATGTGCTGGAAGGCACCCAAGCTGCAATACCCTGTTGGGTACTACAGCTTGGATGCAGTACCCAAGGCCCTGAGTCCCAGGTTAATAGTACCAAACAATGGCCCTTACCCATCCACACAAAAAGAAGGCTGGAGGACTCACAAGTGTCTGTTCATTTAACTCACTCTTCTGAGCAGCAAGGTGCTTACACGGGCATGTGTGCAGATGGTGAGCATGGGAATACATATGGCTGATGCATAGTAACACACAAGCACATCTACATAGATAGCCACATGTACACATACACATATATTCACGAACATGAACACACATGCATGAGCACACGCACACACACATACACACACACCACAAGCTAGATAAATCATCCATCAGGCTGGTTCTTGAGTCAAGCCAATAGGCCTTGACCTTCTCAGTCTGCTATCAGAGCCAGAGCATGTATTTCTGCAGTGTGTAGAGTAGGAGGCACACTGAGCCTGAATTCCAGTCCCCAGCACAGCCTGGCCACCTTGCTTTGAAAGCAAGACTGTATCCCAAGAAGGCTTTTCACAGCTGCCTAACATGTGTTCAAGATGCTGTGGACTCCATCTCCCACTCTATGGACCACCCAGAGACCCCACTTTGGCTGTCTTGGCCTTTCAGCTCTGTTTCCTGCCACGTAACTCTCTGGCCCATGATTCCCATTGGTCATTTAGCTGATGAGCAGCTGTCCACTCTTACATCCCTTCTTGTTCATTCAGTTATAGGTCCAGCTGACAGAGCTGCCAAACATGAGCTGGGTGAGAAGGCCAAGTACCTGCATAACACACACCTGAACCTGAATGTATCCCACTACAGCCTAGTGTGGGTGGGGGTGGGGGGGGTCTCAAGAGCAAGAACTTTAGGAGGAAACTGACCTGGGTTTGAATCATCACTCTATCTTTGCATCCTTGAACATGATCGAATTGACCCTCAGTTTTCTCAGCTGTAAAATGTGGATGCCCATCTCATATGTGACTGTGAGGACTGAGTATGCCCTGAGGCAGTCAGCATATACTAAGGGCTCATAAATGTTGGCTGTTACTGTCACCATCTGCATCATCTTCACTTCATGCTCATTAGCAACAGAGAACCCCTAAGGAATACTTGGGATCCTCATACTGTCATTTGCCCCCATCACTTGCTTTTTCTTGTCATGTAACCTCAGGTACTCTGAGTAGGGATCCAGAAACCAAAAACTTCTTTCTTTCAGCAGTTTTTTTTTTTTTTTTACTTATTTACATTGGCTTCTCTTTGATGGTTTAGGGAAAGAGAAAAATTTACTAAGAAGCAAACACACACCAGGCACTTTATAGAGTTAAAAGCTTGAAAATTCTCCCACAAAATTTGAGTTGTGTATGCAAGTGGAACTTTGACAGGAGAGGTCTGCTGGGTGAGAGATCAGAAGATCCACCTCTGGGAGGAGAAAGAGACCAACAAATGCTTGTCCATATGTGTGTGTTAAATCGTGGGAGCAGGACAGTTCCCTGCAGTCCTAAGACATAGAAGAAGCAGAACCAGGTCCCAGCTTTGTCAGATGGTAGAAGGTGGGGCTCCAGGGATTCAGGGCCCCAAACAGAATGTCAATTTTGTGGCAGGATGTGGTCTGTATAGGGTTCTGGGTGCACATGTTAACCCTAGACAGTTTTCTGATTCAAGATAAGAAGTGAGAGACAGAAGGCTATTGCTCTTAAAAGGTGAATTTCATAAGGACTTCAGAATGCCATCACTTCCATCTCAGTGTCCTGCACAGAGAATGCTACCCAAGAGAGGAATAATATCAGATTTATTGTGCAATTACTTGTGGCAGGTGCTATTCTAGATACTCTACAAGTAGTGGCTCATTTAATCCTCACCACACCTCTACTAGGTGGGGATTTCTGCATCCCATCCTGTAGATGAGGAGACTGAAATAGCAGAGAAATTATTCTCAGCACAAGGTCATACAGATAGCATTTCTAGGATCTGAATTCTGGAGTCTAGTTCAGGAGCCTTCACTCATAACCATCATGCAGCCAGAATCTGAAGAAAAATAGTTGGGAATACTCAAAGGTAGGCCCAAGCAGCATCAGTTGGTGCTTAACCCTCTGGACAGTGGTGTGGGCTTTCTTTGGGCGGAAGCAGTGATACTTTTGCAAATTCTGTGACCAGGTGACAACATGGAGCATGAACAACTAAGACAGCTTGTAGGATCTCAGAGACAAGATTTGTTTTCACCTTCAAATAGGACAAATCTTGGTCTGACTCTAGCAAATAGATAAGGCTGTAGGTACCTTAAATAGAGAGGAATCAGGTAATTATACTGTACCTTGAACGTGCCCCAAGGCAAGTTGTGTCCATTGTAAGGGTCATAAATGACTGTCTGCCTGCAGACCCTCTGGTCTGACACCTGTTTTTGTAAATGAAAATGAGACACAGTCATATCTGTTCATTTAGGTCTTTTCCACAGCTGCTTTGCACAAAGCATTGGTGTTGAATACTTGTGACAGGCTGTATGATCTGCAAAGCCTAAAATATCTAAAATCTGGCCTTTCACAGACTGAATTTTGCTGACTCCTGGTCTAGAGAAATATTTGTTCTTTAACATTTTCTCATCCAAGCCTCCCAGGCTCAGGTCTTATGTGTTACCAGTCCTATTTTATGGATGGAAAAAATCTGAGGCCCAGAGACGTTAGACAATTTATTCCAAGTTCTGTGGCCACAAAGTCTTGTCTGTCAGAATTAGGGCCCAGATCCCTTGACTCCAAAGGCTATTTCCTTTGATTTCATCCTTCTACAAATGGGTTCTTTCATGTCTGGTGACAGGATGTGTGCTACATCACTCAGTCATGTCTGACTCTTTGTGACTCTATGGACTATAGTCTGCCAAGTTCCTTGTCTCTGAGCTTCTCCAGGCAAGAATACTGGAGTGTGTTGCATTGCCCTCCTCCAGGGGATCTTCCCAATCCAGACATAGAAACTTTGTCTCATGTTGTCTCCTGCACTGGCAGACGGGTTCTTTACCTCTAGCACCATCTGGGAAGCCACTGTTTCTCCTCCAAAACCCTTGAACAAAGCCCCAGGGAAAAGGTGGTAAATTACACGGACCTGCATCCAAATACAGAGCGTTTTCTTTCCCTTTCTGTTCTCAAAAACTTAAGAAGGACACTGGATGTCACCTGTGCAAATTACTTGTACTTTGCACAGTACATGTCTGTGTGAAGACTTCAGGCTTCTGTCAAACTTCATAAAATTTTTGAATCTCTAGAGTTAAGATCACAGAGAAATCAACTGGCTTCAAGTCTAAGGAAAAACAGTGCCTGTAGGGAGAGAAGAGGTGCAGAAACCTCTTCTGGGGAAGAAGAAACCTCTGGGGAAAACACATCTGGATACAAAGAGTCTTGCTGCCATAATTGACAGATGGGTGAAGGTCAAGTGTGGGCTAGGGCTGGTGGGACAGTGGGATCCCCAAGGGGCTACATAAATTGGAGGAGTCGGCAGTCTCTTCCAGCCTCATTCTCTGTGAGATACCAGGCACTCAAAAAAGGTGAGAACAGGCCTAAGAAATGCTTACTGTGGAACAGACATGGGGAAGAGAAGGAGCAGCCATAGAGGGGCAAGAAATTCAACTAGATTTGTCTCCTTTATCTCCCAGACAGAACAAAAGCTTTCATCTTTGGGGAGAAAAGCAATAAGCACTTCTGGCTTTAGGGTGTTAGGGAAGAGTCATTTACATCTGGGAAAAGGGAACAAAGAGGAAAGTTCTACTTCTGAGGAGAATTCTGGCAGCCCCCACTTTAGTAAAATGCTGGGGGTGGGCTTCACCAGTAATACATACAACCATCAAGTACGTCCTCATAGGGTGCACTGAGAGGGGCTTTCACATTGAGAGGATCTCACATTGCCTCTGTGACACATTCTACTAATGCCCACCTCCATCCAAGCATGAAAAAACAACAGCCAAACCCAGTCAAGGGATGGTCTATAAAATAACTAACCAGTAACCTTCAAGAGTGTCAAAGTTATGAAATAAAGGAAAGACAAACTGTTCCAGAGTGGAGGAGACCATGCTGCTGCTGCTAAGTCACTTCAGTCATGTCCGACTCTGTGAGACCCCATGAACTGCAGCCCACCAGGCTCCCCCGTCCCTGGGATTCTCCAGGCAAGAACACTGGAGTGGGTTGCCATTTCCTTCTCCAATGCATGAAAGTGGAAAGTGAAAGTGAAGTCACTCAGTCGTGTCTGATTCTTAGCGACCCCATGGACTGCAGCCTACCAGGCTCCTCCATCCATGGGATTTTCCAGGCAAGAGTACTGGAGTGGGTTGCCATTGCCTTCTCCTGGAGGAGACCATGAGACATAATTAAATGAGGTATGGGGTCCTGGATGGGATCCTAAAATGAAAAAAAAAAGAAAAAGAACATTCACAGAAAAAACTGTTGAACTCTGAATAAATTCTATACTTTAGTTAATAGTAGGGAAGCCAAGTGAAAGATATATGAGAACTCTCTATACTATATATATGTGTGTGTGTGTGTGTGTATATATATATATATATATACACACACACACATATGTATATCTGCCATTCTGCTATGAACCTAAAATATCATTTAATACTATTTAAATGTTTTTAAAATAACTATTCAATAAGTATATGCAAATAGAATTTCACCTTACCACTGATTGCCATTAGAATTCCAGAAACCAGTTATTTGATTGACTGTTCTTTAAGGTACTGATTATAACATGGTAGTTTTCTATATCTCTACTCTGCTAACATGATGACAATTATGTTATTATCTGTAAACAAACACATAATTTCACTAGTACAAAATGTTTCAAAGTATCTGTCTTTGACATTTCTCAAATGAATGACACCTTTTGCAAACTTGAGTTTCCTTCAATGTGTATATTTTTGTAAAAAATTTTCACCTATCAGATCGCAAAAATTATTGAGTGGAATCCCCTCTTCATTTTCTCACCTCAGGACCTGCGTTCTTGCTGTTTCTTCAGCTGACATGGGGTTGTTCCTGTTCTCTCTTAGTCCTTCTCATCACTCAAGATGCAGCTCAAATGCTCTGCTTTCTTCCTTTTGCGCTCCTGGCCTGTAATATCTTTCATAGTCAAAATATTAAAAATATTGAAAACCTGGTATATCACAGATATTTACCTGTCAGGATGAATATTGGCCATAAACACACAGTTTGGCCAAATTGCACCTACTTGTTGAGTCTCTTTTTTTCCAATTGCACCTTGCATTCCACTGTGCAGCTTAGACAGTGTTTTTAAAATAATGTATACTTTGCCTGTTGGACTGCAAAATCTTTAGGAGTAGCTTCCTCATCTTTGTGAAACCCCATGTGTTTAGCACAGTGCCCTTTCCCTAATATTTGCTCTGAGGGTCACAGAGGCTTGGTGATGGAGTTAGAATTTGAATCCCTGCCCTTAACTCCTATGATTGCAAATTCCATGTTGCTTGCAATAGGTCTCTCATATATGTTGAACCAGTTAGGATATGTTTGACTCTAAGAAACTGAATACTGATCTACAATGGCTTTGACAATGAAGGAATGTTAACTCACAGAACAAAATTCTGGCAATGGATAATAGGTTTCTTACAGAGAATTAACACATCATTAGGAACTCAGGCTCATTCTCTCTCTCCTTTCTGCTTTCCTCAGTGTGTTGGCTTTCTGTCCTTAGGCTTATTAACTCACGGTGGCAAACTGATGCCACGTACCACCCTCACACATAATACCATCTCACACAGGGAAAAAATGTGCAGGAAACACTATCTCTGCTCCTCCCTGAGACTTTCCTTTATGTCTCACTACCCAGAAGAAACTCACATGCTTAACCAATCACTGGCAAAAAAAAAAAAAAAAGTGGAATGTCTGTGACTAACATACACCAATTAGAGTTTCTTCCTTGAAGCTGGAGTAGGGAGCTGCATTCCCAGGGCATGCTGTAATCTGGGTCATATCTGAGCACACTTTGTGTTCTGTCAGCAAGAAGGATGGACAGTATGACTGTTGGTTATGGGCTAGCATCTGTTATGTGCTAACCTGAGGTATTCTTTATTTCTTATATGTATTCACACTCCCCCTTTAATTCTATTATGATCCTGAGAGCAGGAGTCAAGTCTTAGACTTCTCTTGCATTCTCCAGAGTCTGGCCCAGAGATGAGATTAGTGTATACCTGTTGATCAGTTGAAGAAAAGGAAAATAACCTAATGTCAAAAAGTTGAAGACTCTGTCATTCACAATTCTTCCATATTTCTATGCCAGCCTTTGATGGGTCCTTTTGGTGCACTTGCAGAGGATATCAAGTTGGAAGAAGGGCACCAGGAATTCTGTGTGATGATAATCAGTTTGTTGGCTGGGCAGGCACACATGCCAAATTATACACCAGGCAGACATTGGGACACCTGCTTTGACAAAGCATATCCATTATGGGATTTGTGTAACTACTAATGCCAGCAGCAGAGTTCCCCACATTCATCATGTTTCTCTTCATTTCCATATTTTTGCTCATGTTACCCCTTTTCTTGGAACATCTTCTCCTCTCCCACCCATATTTCACCTGGCTGAATCCTGTTCATCATTAAAACCTTTCCTGGGAGACTTTCCTCCCAAATTCTCCTACCAGGCAATTTGGATTCCTTTTCTATGATCCTGGGTGGGTGTCCTAATAGTCGCACATAATAACATCATATGTTACATATATATATATATATATATATATATATATATATATATATGTATATACATGAGATATTATATGGTATATATATAAGATACAATTTAATGCTTATTATCTCCTAGGTTTGTGATAAATGTTTTAGCTACTATTATCTTGATCAGAAAAACCCTATGATACATTATGGGACTGACTTTCTGGTTTGAAGTGTAATAAAATAATAATAGAACTAAAGTTGCAATTAAAAAATGCTTTAAAGGAAAATATACAGGGATATAAAAGTACCTAAGAGGGCAAGCAGACAGTGCATCGCAAGAAGCATTTAAATTGAGAATGAAGGACTAAGTGGACATTAACCAGGTTTGTCTAGAAGCCATTGGGAAGATGTTGAACAGTATTAAGATACCTTAGATATCTTAAAGAGGGTACATGTGTGGGGAATTTGAGACAGGAGTCACATAATCAGGTTTCTGTTTGAAAAAAAAAAAAAATGATTGGGCTGCAGTGTATCTTATAAAAGTTGAGTCAGAAGGGATATGGAGAGAACAGTTGAGAGGCTTCTTCTGTGGTCCAAGATCAAGATGGTGGTAGCTTGGATCAGGGTAGCGGCCTTAGAGATGGAACAAAAAAGGTGGATTTGAGCTTTATTCATTTTCTATTGCTTCTGTAACAAATTAACACTAACCTGGAGGCTTAAAGAGGCTTAAAACAACGTCTACTTAGCATCTCACAGTTGGTCAAAAGTCCTGGCACAAAGTGGCTCAACCGCTCTCTGCTCAGAGTATCTCAGGGCTGAAATCATAATTCAGCCAGCCAGAGTTTTAACTAAGGCTTTGAGGAAGATTCTACCTGCAAACTCATCTCAGGCCATTGACAGAATTTAATTCGTTGAGGTTGTAGGACTTCAGTCTCCATTTCCCTGAAACATGACCTCTTTTACTCTCAAGCCACTGATGGTGCATCAAATTCTCCTCGTGGTTGTAATCTCCTCCATGCCCTTCTGCTGTTTCTGATTTTCCTCTTCTGATTTCTTTTCTACTTTTCAGGGTTCATGTGATTACATTAGACCTGCCTAGAATATACAGGATAATCTCTCTATCTTGAGGTCGACTGGTTAACATCCTTAATCATATTCGCCATCTCTACTTTGCCACACACTATAACATAACCATGGGCATGCCATTAAAAGGCAAAGGCCATGGCGGCCAAAATTCTGCCTGTTTTATCTGCTGAGATAAAATCAATAGTTTTTGGCCATAGATTGAAAGGAAAATGATTATATACTTTCTCAAAGACAGATGCAAATGTAGAGAAGTTAGTTCATATCAGGAAATGGGCTGCCATTATTTGTGAGCTAATATCATCAGATGCGACCCAGATAATCACAATGATGTGATCACTGACCTAGAGCCAGACATCCTAGAAAGCAAAGTCAAGTGGGCCTTAAGAAGCATCACTACGAACAAAGCTAGTGGAGGTGATGGAATTCCAGTTGAGCTATTTCAAATCCTGAAAGATGATGCTGTGAAAGTGCTGCACTCAATATGTCAGCAAATTTGGAAAACTCAGCAGTGGCCACAGGACTGGAAAAGGTCAGTTTTCATTCCGATCGCAAAGAAAGGCAATGCCAAAGAATGCTCAAACTACCGCACAACTGCACTCATCTCACACACTAGTGAAGTAATGCTCAAAATTCTCCAAGCAAGGCTTCAACAGTACATGAAACCTGAACTTCCAGATGTTCAAGCTGGTTTTAGAAAAGGCAGAGGAACCAGAGATCAAATTGCCAACATCTGTTGGATCATTGAAAAAGCAGGAGAGTTCCAGGAAAACATCTATTTCTGATTTATTGACTATGCCAAAGCCTTTGACTGTGTGGATCATAATAAACTGTGGAAAATTCTGAGAGAGATGGGAATATCAGTCCACCTGACCTGCCTCTTGAGATATCTGTATGCAGGTCAGGAAGCGACAGTTAGAACTGGACATGGAACAACAGACTTGTTCCAAATAGGAAAAGGAGTACATCAAGGCTGTATATTGTCACCTTGCTTATTTAACTTACATGCAGATTACATCATGAGAAATGCTGGGCTAGATGAAGCACAGCTAGATTCAAGATTGCTGCGAGAAATATCAATAACCTCAAATATGTAGATGACACCACCCTTAAGGCAGAAAGAACCTCTTGATGAAAGTGAAAGACGAGAGTGAAAAAGTTGGCTTAAAGCTCAACATTCAGAAAACTAAGATCATGGCATCCAGTCCTGTCACTTCATGGGAAATAGATGGGGAAACAGTGGAAACAGTGTCAGACTTTATTTTGAGGGGGCTCCAAAATCACTGCAGATGATGATTGCAGCTATGAAATTAAAAAATGCTTACTCCTTGGAAGAAAAATTATGACCAACATAGACAGCATATTAAAAAGCAGAGACATTACTTTGCCAACAAAGGTCCGTCTAGTCAAGGCTATGGTTTTTCCAGTGGTCAGGTATGGATATGAGAGTTGGACTATAAAGAAAGCTGTAAAGCTGAGTGCAGAAGAACTGATGCTTTTGAACTGTGGTGTTGGAGAAGACTCTTGAGAGTCCCTTGGACTGCAAGAAGATTCAACCAGTCAATCCTAAAGGAGATGAGTCCTGAATATTCTTTGGAAGGACTGATGCTGAAGCTGAAACTCCAATACTTTGGCCACCTGATGCAAAGAATTGACTCATTTGAAAAGACCCTGATGCTGGGAAAGATTGAAGGCGGGAGGATAAGGGGACAACAGAGGATGAGATGGTTGGATGGCATCACCAACTCAATGGACATGAGTTTGAGTAAACTCCAGCAGTTGGTGATGGACAGGGAGGTTTGGCATGCTGCAGTCCATGGGTTCGCCAAGAGTCGGACATGACTGAGCGACTGAACTGAACTGAGCTGAATACCCTCAGATGTTTTGTAGGCCTGGTACGCAGCGTGAGTAACAAGAACTGGGTCAGAGGAAACATGGCCTGAGCTCTGGCCCCTGCTCTGCACATCCCTGGGCAAGTTTAGGGGACCCTGGTTTCCTAATTTGTAGAAGGAAGATATGGAAGCAGATAGTTTCTTCTAAGTGCAAATTTCTAATACTGAGTTAATCATATTCATTTGTCTTTTCTTCCTGCTACTTGATTGGGAACAGGCCAGGTGTGAGGAGGAGGGGCCGTGGAACGCTCTGCAAATGCTGAATTCATCATGTCTTTTCATACAGTGTAATACCGACAGATGTTTCTGAGTCATAATAAAAGGTTAAATATTTTAATAAAAAAAAGACACATGTTGAAGGTGATTTGGGTTTCTATTAAACTCCCCTATACCCACAATTTTTCCTCACATGCAAATGAACTGGAAGCTTATTAATGAGATGAGAGGCTAGAGCCTAATTAGCAGCAGAACTGGGGAAGCTTACACTAGCTGATTCAGCAAACTAACTGGATAATTACTGTAGCTGGACTTTGGCAGCTTCTAGAAAAGCTTATTAATGGAGCTCTCAGAAATTGCTTTGATTATGGCCTCTCAACCTGGGGGCTTAATCCAGGCCATAGACGTTTTACGGTTATTCTGTGCAGGGAATCAGTCTCTTTCATCATCATTAGTAGGCAGGCAGAATACAAACCATCTCCTGCTAGGTCAAAACCTTACCAACTTAGAGACCCGAGGGAACTTCTGTGTCTACTGCTGAGCCAGTTGTTTCTGAGTCCAGTTTTTATTTGTTCCTCAGCTTAGAGAGATACACCTCATGATACTTTTCACATTCATTGCCTATTTGAGTCTAGTACTTTAGATATTAATTTTTAATTTAAAAGACATATATATGGCATTTGCATGGCTGACACAGTTCTAAGTGATTTACACTTGTAAAATCTCATTTAATCTTCACAATCCTGTGAGGGACATGTTATTAGTATCTTCCATGTATACATGCTTGCTTATACCCCAGGGCTAGTATCATACATGTTTCCATGTGGGTACAAGGAAATTGAGGCACAAAGTAACTTACCTAAAATCACAGTCAGTGAGGAACAGGGTCAGTATATAAACTCAAGAACCTTGACTTCTGAATACAGACTCTTAGCCATGTCGCTCTGATGATTTTGTAGCTTGGCATGGTGATAGTTCAGAAGAAAAGCTGAATTAGACAAAGCACTAGGCTTCCAAACTAAGGCTGGCTTTCTGAAATTCTGATTATAAAACAGAACATTAATTCTATTTTGTTAGAAGTAGTTAGTGCCATTTGGCTTTTCTTGGATCTTGAGCTTAACATAGTCCACAAGTGAATCACGGGAAACCCAGAGGACAGGAGAACATGTTAAAGGTTACCATGGAGGTGCAATAGGCAAAGTATGGCCTGAGGGAAGCCCTGCAGGGTGAGCTACCCAGGTTCTTAATCAAATAAGTTATAAGACGGAAAAACAGATCAAAGTGAATTCATAGTTTGAAAGAAACTTGAGGCATTTCAGCTGAGTGCAGGGTATACATCTTCTTCGGACCTTGATCTAAATGAAATGTAAGAGATTGATACAACTGATATAAAATTGATAAAAGCTAAAAGTTGGAACACTAGTTATTAGATGGTATTAAGTAATTATCAATATTTTAGCTATGAAAATATTATTACATGTTACTTTTTGAGTTCATGTATCTTATTGGAATACATAATATGATGTCTGGAATTTGCTTCATCTGAATGCAGAGTTCCAAAGAATAGCAAGAACAGATAAGAAAGCCTTCTTCAGCAATCAATGCAAAGAAATAGAGGAAAACAACAGAATGGGAAAGACTAGGGATCTCTTCAAGAAAATCAGAGATACCAAAGGAAAATTTCATGCAAAGATGAGCTCAATAAAGGACAGAAATGGTATGTACCTAACAGAAGCAGAAGATATTAAGAAGAGATGGCAAGAATACACAGAAGAACTGTACAAAAAAGATCTTCTTGACCCAGATAATCATGATGGTGTGATCGCTGACCTAGAGCCAGACATCCTGGAATGTGAAGTCAAGTGGGCCTTAAAAAGCATCACCACGAACAAAGCTAGTGGAGGTGATGGAATTCCAGTTGAGCTATTGCAAATCCTGAAAGATGATGCTGTGAAAGTGTTACACTCAATATGCCAGCAAATTTGGAAAACTCAGCAATGGCCACAGGACTGGAAAAGGTCAGTTTTCATTCCAATCCCAAAGAAAGGCAATGCCAAAGAATGCTCAGACTACCGCACAATTGCACTCATTTCACAGGCTAGTAAAGTAATGCTCAAAATTCTCCAAGCCAGGCTTCAGCAATATGTGAACAGTGAACTTCCTGATGTTCAATCTTGTTTTAGAAAAGGCAGAGGAACCAGAGATCAAATTGCCAACATCTGCTGGATCATGGAAAAAGCAAGAGAGTTCCAGAAACACATCTGTTTCTGCTTTATTGGCTATGCCAAAGCCTTTGACTGTGTGGATCACAATCAAATGTGGAAAATTCTGAAAGAGATGGGAATACCAGACCACCTGATCTGCCTCTTGAGAAATTTGTATGCAGGTCAGGAAGCAACCGTTAGAACTGGACATAGAACAACAGACTGGTTCCAAATAGGAAAAGGAGTTCGTCAAGGCTGTATATTGTCACCCTGTTTTTTTAACTTATATGCAGAGTACATCATGAGAAACGCTGGACTGGAAGAAACACAAACTGGAATCAAGATTGCTGGGAGAAATATCAATAACCTCAGATATGTAGATGACACCACCCTTATGGCAGAAAGTGAAGAGGAACTCAAAAGCCTCTTGATGAAAGTGAAAGTGGAGAGTGAAAAGTTGGCTTAAAGCTCACCATTCAGAAAACGAAGATCATGGCATCCGGTCCCACCACTTCGTGGGAAATAGATGGGGAAACAGTGGAAACAGTGTCAGACTTTATTTTTCTGGGCTCCAAAATCACTACAGATGATGACTGCAGCTATGAAATTAAAAGACGCTTACTCCTTGGAAGGAAAGTTATGACTAACCTAGATAGCATATTCAAAAGCAGAGACATTACTTTGCCAACAAAGGTTCATCTAGTCAAGGCTATGGTTTTTTCTGTGGTCATGTATGGATGTGAGAGTTGGACTGTGAAGAAGGCTGAGCGCCAAAGATTTCATGCTTTTGAACTGTGGTGTTGGAGAAGACTCTTGAGAGTCCCTTGGACTGCAAGGAGATCCAACCAGCCCATTCTGAAGGAGATCAGCCCTGGAATTTCTTTGGAAGGAATGATGCTAAAGCTGAAACTCCAGTACTTTGGCCACCTCATGCGAAGAGTTGACTCACTGGAAAAGACTCTGATACTGGGAGGGATTGCGGGTGGGAGGAGAAGTGGACGACAGAGGATGAGATGGCTGGATGGCATCACTGACTTGATGGACGTGAGTCTGAGTGAACTCCGGGAGTTGGTGATGGACAGGGAGGCCTGGCGTGCTGCGATTCATGGGGTCTCAAAGAGTCGGACACGAATGAGCGACTGATCTGATCTGAATGTGGGGCTGGGCTAGTGAGCAAATGTACAGTTAAAATAAGATTAATAATAATTGTTAAAGTTGGATAATGCATACAACTATTCTTTAATTAGAATTAAAAGTTTTCATAATAATTGTTTAAAAAATTTTACCTTGTTCAAAATATATATTTTATTTTTTTCTTTCACAAAATTAAAGGAACCCACTTTAAATAACATGGAATGACATAACATAGAGAAAACTGAAGGTTAAATAAAATTTTGTTTTTAGTTAGATACACAAGTAGTTTAAAAGATAGTAATGGCATCTGGATACGAGAGAGAAACCTGCTTGTTTATACCCCAGGGCAGAAATTATGGTATTTGTTTATACCCATACTGAACAAATCTGACACTGCGAGAAACCACAGACTTCCTTACCAGCATCATTGGCAGAAACCCCTGCCTCCACAGGGTGTGCGCATCCAGATTCTTGGATGTTCATCAAGACCAGATTGAGTCTTTAGGGCTTCACCCATCACCAAGCAGAAGGATGTTTCATTGCTTTTCCCCATCACATATGCCACTGAAGATTAGGATTTCCTAGTTAAAATCTTACCCTTAGGTAGTTGTCGGGAGCACACCTCATTTACTTAAGGCCAACGAGTGGATCAGCCTCAGAATTATAACAAGTTTCCCTTTCCAACAAAGGAATGCCAGTCTTTTGTGTCTTGTTGGTTCTTGGCAAGCTGCTGCTGGTGCTGCTAAGTCGCTTCAGACGTGTCCGACTCTGTGCGACCCCATAGACGGCAGCCCACCAGGCTCCCCCGTCCCTGGGATTCTCCAGGCAAGAACACTGGAATGGGTTGCCATTTCCTTCTCCAATGCATGAAAGTGGAAAGTGAAAGTGAAGTCGCTCAGTTGTGTCCGACTCCCAGCGACCCCATGGACTGCAGCCTACCAGGCTCCTCTGTCCATGGGATTTTCCAGGCAAGAGTACTGGAGTGGGGTGCCATTGCCTTCTCCATCTTGGCAAGCAGTATAGCTTTAGAAGTCTTTATATCAGTTTGGTATGTTTCTGCAGAGTCACTAAACCTGTTGACTAGCTTTGAGTTCAAAATCTTTGCTGGGCTGGCACCATGCAATACAGCTCAGAGGGCAATTGCTCTGTAAAAGAAGCTGTTCTCAGAATCCCATAGGAGTGGGGACTTTCCTGGTGGTCCTGTGGTTAAAAATCCACCTTCCAATGCAGGGGACCTGGGTTCAATCTCTGATCAGAAAACTGAGACCCCACATGCCATGGGGTAACTAGGACTGCACACCACAGATACTGGGCCCATGGACTCCTCGTGCTGCAGCAAGAACAACAGAGCCTTTGTGCTGTAAATAAGACCCAGTACAGCCAGAAGAGAAAAGACTCCCGTAGGATGGTGAATCCCAGAGAAAGAGAGGTTTACATTTCTTTCTGTCTTTTTTCATATCATTATACTATCCTCAGGATATGACAGTGATATTCAATCCTGGGTTTGAATTAGAATCACTCGTAGAACTTGCAACTATACTGGTGCACAGGGCCCACCTCTACAGACTCTTATTATTGTTATTAAATAGCATCAGGTATCAGTCTTTAAGTTTTCCAAATGATTCCAATGCTCAGTGAAAGCTGAGTATCTCTGATTAGAAGGCCTTAACTAACAACAATGACAATGTGAAATTCTGTCTGTGAACAGGGTTCTCCAATGTTTATCACACACCTACTCAAGAAGGTTCATGGAGGACAAGGGAAGTGCTTTAAATGTATCAGGAATTTAACCCAAACTGAACAATCAATGCCTTCCGCTTTTATGTTCCCTGATTACTTTAATGGGCAAGAGGCTCCATGGTCCAGCTCTTTCATTCCCTTTTGTCTATTGCTGCCCAAGTATAGAATTCATGAATAGCAGTGACAAGTGTAGACAGAGCACAGAATGCGGGGGTCAAGGGAGATAGGTTCTAGTCCTAATTTGGCCAAGACAGTCTTAACCTGTCTGAGCCAGAATATAGTTTTAGCCAGCTTCTTTAGCCATGTGAGCATGGCCACAGTCACCTTGCCACCACTGGTCGTGATGTTCATCATGGGGAAATAGTGACCTCTACCTGGAGTCTATTTGTTCTGTTTTGGTGTATTCCTGCCTCCAGTTTCAACCCATTGCCTTAAAACTTAATTTTCCTGGTCTCTTATTTCGAGGAACCCATGCCATTGCCTTAACCCTCATCTCAATTCAGTCCCATTCTCAATTCGGCTCTATCATTGCAGCTCCAGATCCAGAGTTCATTGTCTGCCCTTTAAATATTTATTCATCATCTAACACAGGAAAAGTTTTGTTAGTAGAAGACTCCAGAAAGACATTAGTAGAGGAGAAAACTTTCCTTCCTAGTTCTTCATGCTTTCTTGTCAATGTCCTGCACCAAATGCAGCTTTCTCGGTGCCTGACTTCTGCAGGGCAAGTGTCTTCTCCAGGGCTGGGTTCCTGAAGCATGCACAGCTTTGCCAGCAGTGTGAACAGCTTTCCCAGTGCCCGGCTCCTGCAGTGTGCATGACTTTCCATGCGCCCAGCGCCTGTAGCACAGGCAGCAGCTCATCCAGTGCCTGACTCCTGCGACATGGACAGATTTCTCTAAGCCTGGCTCCTATAGCCAAAGACATCTTCAGCACCCAGCCTCTGCAGCATGCCTAGTCGTGTCTTACCCCAGTACCCCCTCAGTCATCTCTGTAAAAAGGCACACTGGCAAGGCACCTCTGCATCATAAACTTCCCTGGATGATCTTTTCTGGGATTTTTCAGCAAGTTCCAAGATGTAGGACCTCCCTATTAACAGCTTCCACTGGCATTCTAGGGGACAGATTCCTAGCATGGTCTACCTGCTTGGCACTTCAGTGAATTCTTCATTTTCCAGTACCCTCTCTGGATCTCAGCTCTGGGAGCAGTGAGAAAGCATCTTTCTTGGGTATGCTATATCAGCCTAGTGGAGGTTGCTATTCCTTCCATCTGCATCCTACATTGTTGGGAGACCTCTTTGCTTCTGGCTAGCCAGTTCCCTGATGTAGTTAATAATTCCTCAGAATTATTTTCTTTGTTCAAGTTATTGTGTGGTTTCTATCTCCTGGTTGAATCCTAACTGATACAGGCATTCAATTTATACTGGGTGAGCTCCAGACTGAAGAGATTGTCCTACCTAATCTCTTATATTTCTCTTCCATTTCTTAGACTTAAAATTCTATTTCATAACTCATGATATTTATTATAATAAAAAGTATAAAGCAAAAATCCTGAATTGATCCTTGAGAACAAGACCACAGTGAAGAACTTGACATAACATGTGTCCATATTAACAGATGACCTAGTAAAAGACCTTCAAGGAATTTGCATCTCCTGTCTGAAGACCTTTGTTCTTTAGCACTTTTCTATCTTGCCTTTCAAAGTACTGTTAGAAAAGAGATTCTATCAAGAAAGAATTTTTTTTTCCCTTTTCTGGAATGTTCCTCAATATGATTCCACAGGAAGGGGTGGGTTAGTTCAGTGTAGTATTGCTTATCACTGGAAAACAAAATGTTCTTGGGATCTCAGAAAAACTCAATAAAAATTGTCTGCATTAGTACTTGCTAGAGAAACAGCACAAGAATGAGTAAAGTTTGGATAACAAATGTCGAAGTGTTAATTGTACCGCTGAGCTGGTAGTCACTTTAATTTCCTGCCAATGGACTATTGTTGAGAAATTTGACTTAAAATTAAAGGCAGCCCCTTTCTCAGTGATTCACTGGTAATTGGTGCCTTTGAAAAGACTGAAGAGGACGTATTGACTTGAGGTTTCTTTCTTAATTTGCATTTTTAATTAGATGAGATCTCAAAGGGTTTCTGAGAGCCCCCTTTTTGTTTTTTTGGCTTTTGCATTGTCTTTTTTGCATTGTTGCTCTGCAATTAGAATTTGTAACAAATGAGTTGCTGGCATATAAATGTCAACTCTGAAGTAAAATATTGTAGCTGAAAAAATGTGTGAGGTTTTGACCATTACTTTTTAAATGAAAGTACTTTTCCAAAGGTTAGCGCATTTCTTCGATGAGAGAGCATCAGTTGGACTGGAAGGGGGATGCTTGGATTTCACTCTGGTTTAAGTACTTCCTATAAACTGTTTTCTCCAAGTACAGTTGAGTAATTCCTGAAACACAGTACACGACTCCCACTTGAGAGAACATTTCCTTCTTATTCCAAAGACCGTGTAGAATCATCAAGTGGACAAAGTTAACAATCCAGAAGAAGGGAGTTGGACTCAGTAATTCTTCAAAGAGTCTTTTGACCAAATGGTGTGCATCTGGCCAAATCTTGTTTGTAGGCATGACTATAGGAAAACAACCACGGGGCCAGTATTTAGCCCCAAACCAGTGGCCTATAACTGATCATGGACAAATCATTTTATCCACACGTTACCCATTTATCTGCATTGACAAGCCTGTGTTTTATGTCTGGTGCCAGTAGATGGTAATGAAGAAGCCTGGTTGCCTCTGCTTTCATAGTCTACGTAAAGGCACAGCTAGACCCACAAGAACAGAGTAAATGTGCTGTGGACACAGGCTGCCATTCCAGGCACTGATCATCTAAGCTATTTTTAAAGGCTTCTAAAGAAGAGGAATCTGTAAACTCCTGTGACAAGCTGTCCCGCATGCGGCCAGGACGCACTTCCTCACATCTAGCTTAAGCCCCTCGTTTGATGGTTAAGCCATTACTCTCCGATTCTGTTCGCAGCTGAGAGAGAAAACAGCTGCTCCTGGTCCTGCTTAGGTGAGCCTTTTATAGACTTCAAGACAGCGTCTGCCTTCTGTCTCCCTGTGACAGGAAAGAAACCGGGACTGCCAACAAAGATAACAATAATAATTTTTACTTGGAGATGGAATTATTATTGCTATGGTTACTAGTAAAATTTTTTCCAAAGGGAAAAAGGCATTTATTCAGCCCTCTGCCTCTGAGAAGAACAAAGTGCTAATAAACCCTCCTTGGTCTGTCTGCTTTGTTGATTACTCAGAAACGTTAAACGGGAACTGGTCAGAATACATCTTGCTGCCATTTGGACAGTGGTGGAGAAGTTGATGAAAACCAGTCCTTCCCTCAATTTCTGAGCTGCAGAAGTTCAATGCTTAAACCAAATAGAATCTCCCAGTTTATTAAATCGGGTCCATTTCAAGAGGGGGCCCTGAAGGAAGAAACAAGTAGATTTAGAAGTTATGGTTGTCATTAAAAAAAATCTAGAATTGTTTTTCTTAATTGTGAAGAAAACTCTGGAGAAGTCACAAACTGGTCAGGACAGGCATGTGACTGGTGAGTTGTCTAGGTGTGAAGAAAGCATCATAAATAACTTCCTTTCCAAAAGCATGCCCCCTAGTGACCAGCCAAAGCTCTTGTGTTTGATTTCTGCGGAAGTGTTAGTCACTGGTGCCCACGTGCCACTCTTTGGGACCTCATGGACTGCAGCCCACTAGACATCTCTGTCCAAGGGGTTGCCCAGGCAAGGCTATGGGGGCTGGCTGCCATTTTGTTTCGATAGTTGAAGACAAAAAAATCAAAATTTTATTCTGGGACAAATAAAGTATCTGGTCATAATCAGTTCTTAACTCACCGGCTGAGATTTGTTTATGTGGTTAGTTCTAGCCAAGAGCAGAGCTTTGAGAGGATGGATACAGGACAAATGCTTGCTAACTGGGCTGAGGAGCTGGGTAAGAGGGAAGCCTGGGGAAAAGCCTCTGGGACCCTGGCCTCAGGATGGAGAGTTTGAAGAGGGGGTGAACCAGAGGAGCCACTGGAAATAAACTTGTCAACTTCCCAATATTCCTTAACATGTCTCCTTATATACATGGACCACACATGACCCAATACTTGTTTTTTAGTAAATAAAATTAAATTTAATAATTGTGACTTAATAAGTAGAATGTCATTGGCAAATATGTTTTGCAGTTAATAAAATATATTCTTATGCATTTATTTTTTCATTTCTGTTCTTTGAAAAATGATTTAGGAAAGGTTAAATAATTACAAGTTAATATAGAATGTATTAATAAAGAATTAAAAAGAGAATCTATGTGTAGACAAGCAGTAGTTACCATTTTAAACGTATGTGCTTTTTAGATTTCATTTGACCAGGTTTTCAATCTTCCATGATAAATAGAAAAGTGTACATAACACAGAAATAAAAGAATTTTTATAAATTAAATGTATCATTTAATAGGCACCCAGATGGACAAACAGGACATTCCTAGCCTAGCACCTCAGAAATATTCTCTTGTTTCTTTCCAGTTATTACCTCACCCCAAGTACAACCATTCTCCTGGCTTCAACGGGAGAAGGAATGTTTCCATTGTATTTTACGTGACTGGCATCATGCTACATATATTCTTTTTTTTTTTTTTTTTGGTCTGGCCTTTTTGTTCTCAATATTACACCTGTGGGATTCATCAATATTTTTATATGCACTTACAAATTATTTGTTGTTATTGTTTATTAACATTTGACCGTGTGGATAAACGACAATGTAACTATCATTCTATTGACTGTGTGGTCCACAGAAGCAGAGGAGGGTGGCCTGCAGAAAGTCAGAGAAAAGAAGCAGATGCCCAGAAAAGAACAGGAAAAAGACACAGAGAAATGCTAGATAGCTCTCTAGTTCCTGGGTCCAGCATTTCCCAGAGGGTCTGTGGTCCTGGGTTCTGTGAGATACATCTAGACCTCATAATAAATTCCCGTTTCCTGTACAAGCCAGCTCTAGTTGGCTTCTGTCATTTGTCACCACAGCGCAGTAACACAGACACCTGAATCCATCTGTTAGGAGAAAGCACCACTGGCAAATTCTCCTCACAGAGGTCATGTATCTGTTTGTGTTAGGTATTGCTACACAGAATAGACAAACAAAATAACCTTTACTGAAATAAGATAGAACTTTATTTCTTGGATAAACTGTTTAGAGGCAGGCAATTCGGGGCTGATATGACAGTTCTTCAGTTATCAAAGACTAGAATGCTTCATCTTTATTCCTGGCCACACTTGGCTCAAAAATCCTCCCACATGATTGCCTCATGGTGCAATCTGGCTGCTGAAGCTCCAGTCTTCATGTTCAGGTTTGAGGGCAAAAGAGTGAGGAAAGACAGAAGGGCAGAAAGGAGCTCTCAGGCGCTCTCTCATTTCTTGTACTCATAGAAATTCCTCTGAACAACCCCTGTTGACATCTCATTGGCCAGAATCAAGTCCGCTCTTACCTGGTAGAGAGTACTGAAAACGCCTTTTAGCCAGTACATCGCTAGCTCCAAAGACAGAGGGGGTCCTTTAGAAAGAAGAATGAGAAAATGCAAGGTGGGTAGAGAACTGGTAGTCTCTGTAAGACACATCGTGTGTTTGTGTCCATCTAAAGGCACACAAATCTGCTTGAGTTAGTGGAACTGACGGTCTATCAGAATTTTCCACAGCAAAAGTCATTGAGGATGAAGAGATGGAGAGACCACTGGATTAAGGCCGCTCTCCCTCAGGAAGGGGATGAGGGAAGGCGCAGAAATGAGGTGCTAAAATTTTGCTTTCTCTGTTCACAAAGCAGCAGTTATTTTAAAGGGGTTTAAATTTCCCATCTGCATCATAAATTTCCTTTGAGATATTTACACAGAACCAATATCTCTCCTGCTTCCTCCTGTAGAGATGTGGCGTATTGTTTCTCCCCAGGAAGCATGCAAAATGGGTTAGTTGGCAAACAGCTAAAGTCAGTTCTCTGGAGGCTCTTTTAGTTTTAGACAGATGCAGTGTCTCTATGAGACAATCTGCAGAGAAAATGCATCCTTTTCCAATAGAGCAAGACGTCCAAAGATCCGGAAGGGTCTCCAGAGCCCACCTGTGAGCTAACCAGAAGCACAAATGTAAAAAGAGGGAAGGAAATTTGGAAGAAGATTAGCAAAGACTTGGAAAAGTGGGTCACACTCTCAAAAGTGAGTGCCATATTTTTTTTTAATGTCAGATCCTCACTTGCAAACTGCCAGTAATAAAAAGAAGATACCAGCTCACCTTGGGACGTGCAGATACTTCGGAATTTATGAGAAAGGACATCTGTGGAGCATGAAAAAATACATTAAAGGCAGGCAACAAAATTTGTTTTGGGAAGTTCTCTGGACTGGTGCTCTATCTGGCTCACAGTGAGAGTTTTCTGTGCTTTCTTTCAACCTCTTGAAACTTGTTCGCCTCAACACCACCTCTGCTATTTGTTCACTGTGCAAAATCATAGGCTTAGGGGACTAGGCAGGCTGGGGCCTCTACCTTCCTGGAGAAAGGAACTTTTTCTAATTCAGCCAAGATGCCCTTTAGACACTAAGATGTTATTAGGAACGTGTGGTTGGTAGATGGAATTGCTTTTATTACCAGATTTAGGTCAAGGTGGACTTTCCCTTTTATCAACTTTTATCACAGCTCTTGCAGTGTGATTTTTTTCCAGAGGTTATGGTGTTTGAACCTTATTTATGAAGGTAATGTAATGCCTAACCTCTCAGTATATTAGCTATTACTATTAATTATCAGGAAATCATTGACTTCTCTCAAGACATCTTTCTTAATATTCTTTCCGATTTCAAGAAAGCTAATACTGAACAGATCAAGATCTCTTTTCCCAACTCATCTGGACAGTGAAACACATTTAACCCATGTATTCCTTAATTATTGTTAAGAATTCTTGGATAAAACTACCTGTTTTTGTTAGGTACCCACACTAATAGACATCCTCTTTTCTTATTTGAGGAGATATGAAGGTAAATCTTTTTTTTTAAAAGATTGTAACAGTATTATGGGCTCAATGTTTGTGTCTTCCCAAACTTTATATGTTGAAGTATTTAACTCCCAACTTGTGTTGTGAGATGAAGCCTTTGCGGGGTGATTAGGTCATGAGGGTGGAGCCCTCATGAATGAGATTCTAACCCTTGCCACTTCTGTCACATGTGGTCATGGTGAGAAGGCAGCCATTTACACACCGGCAAGCAGGCTGTCACCAGACACCAAATCTGCTGGCATCTTGACATTGAACTTCCCAGTGTCTGAAACTGTGATAATAAACATTTGCTGTTTAAGCCACCCCATCTATAGTACATCCATTAGCAGCCCAAACAGATAAGACAAACAGTTACCTTTATGTGCCTGTCAGAGTCTCTCTGTCTTGTCCATTGCTGGGACCCTTGGCCGTGGCAGTGGCAGTGGCCACACTGACTTCATGCCCTAAAAGTCGAAGCACACTTCTCATGCCCACACTGCTCTATGCCTCTCCCTTTTGCCTGCCTAGGGACATCTCTGTTCCTGCTGATGCATGAGTCTAAGAAGAACAGGGGAGGGCATACCCCAGTTAGATGAACTTTTGACTAATGGGAGAAGGAGGCTAAAAAAGGGATTCTTCTCCATTATTCCACCTGGATGAAGAAACCTGAGAAGCAAGTGTTCATGTGGTGCCTCAGGAATGGTCCTGAGACCATTGGTCCAGTATTCAGTTGCACTCAACACTAAAAGCAGGATCGCTTGGAAACATACCCTCGAATTGTCTTCTTCCCTGCCTCTTTCCTCCCATTTCCCCTCGCTTTGGCTTCCCTGGGATTGCACTTCTAATCTTGGCTTTTACCTCAGGCTCTGGTTTTTTGGGGAACTCAGGTACAACACAATCTATTGTTTTTAATTTTAAGTAAGATTGGCTTGTTTTAAAACTATATTAATTTATTTTGCATATTTACATATTAAAACCTCTCATCTTGTGTGATTCATTGTATGTTTTTTTTTTAGAGTGGTTTGAATCTTGATACCAACCAATTTCTTCCTTCAAAGTTTAATTTATTTATTCAGAAATTATTTTAAAACATTTTTTTAGATTCCATACACATGCATTAATATACAATACTTGTCTTTCTCTTTCTGACTTCCTTCACTCTGTGTAATGGGCTCTAGGTTCATCCAACTCTTTAGGACTGACTCAAATGTGCTCTTTTTTATAGCTGAGTAATATTCCATTGTATTGTACCACAATTTCAGTATCCATTCATCTGTCAATGAACATCTAGGTTGCTTCCACGTCCTGGTTATTGTAAAAAGTGCTGCAGTGAACATCAGAGAACCCATTTGCAGGGCAGCAGTGGAAACTCAGACACAAAGAAGAGACTTGTGGACACAGTAGAGGAGGGAGAGGGTAGACCAGATTGAGGGAATAATATGGAAACATATAGATTACTATATGTAAGCTAGACAGCGAATGGGAATTTGCTCTGTGACACAGGGAGCTCAACCCAGTGCTCTGTGACAACCTAGAGGGGTGGGATGGGGTGGGAGATGGGAGGGGAGTTCAGGAGGGAGGGGACATATGTATACCTGTGACTGATTCATGTTGATGTAAACAGAACCCAGCACAGTTTTGTAAAGCAATTATCCTCCAATTTAAAAAAACGTATTTTTTCTTTGCAGAATCTGAAGAAATCATAGTTGGCCTTAGGAGGCAACACTTCCTTGAGATAACACTGACTGATGATCTGAGAATGGTCATCTCCAGTATTGGCTAAGAACTAGCAGCCCTACCACCTGAAACTCCTAACACATCTTTAAGGTTACTTGTCATGGAGACCTCATCACTCTTCTCTGCCAACCATTTAGCTGTTTCAGATCTACTTCTGCAAATGATATTAGATATCCCTACATCATTTAGTCCCCTCATCTCAACAGGGTAACCGATGTCTCCTTAATCTCTCTACAATGACATTATTCTGTCCCCCACCTTCACTCCTTGCAATGAATTCCAGGACCTCCCCATCTGCCGCCACATAATGTCTTTAGTATTTACACACTGCTATTTATACATACCAACTGTGACATGTAATTTGATATGCTATGAATTGATTCAGGTGTATTGGGGCTCCCTAAATAAGCTTTAGCTCAATATTGTTCACCAGGAAGCCATTTATTATTGAATTATGTTTATGATTATATGGCTATATGACAAATATCTACTAAAAGACTCAGCATGTTTTAATAGCTCTTTACTTTCTCCTTTTCCTTCTGTGCTGACTTCAATCCTTCTCCCAAATTTTCCTCTTACGAGTAGTTAATTCAATAAGTAGGAAAAGAGCTTCAAATGTTAATCTATCACCTTCCTCCCTCTGTCTCAACCAGCAGTGAGGTAGGTGTTCTTTACTCACCACCTCAGATGTAAAAATGCAAGAAAAAAGGGAAAAACATTCAAAGTGGGTTTTGTCCTTATAAACAGAATTTGGACTGAATGCTTATGTCCTCAAAATTGGTATGTTAAAATCCTAATGCCCAGATGTGATGGTGCAATAAGGCGGGAGTTTGGGGAGGTACTCGGAACAGAGCCCTTGTGATTGAGATTAACTGTCCAATAAGAGACCCCAGTGAGCTCCCTTGTCCCTTCGGCCATGTGAGGTCACAGTGAAAGGTGCCACATGTGTACCAGGGAGCAGAATATCACCAGACCCTGACTCTGCCAGCATTCTCATCTTGGAATTCCCAGCCGCCAGACCGGGATGAGTTTCTGCTGTTTTTAAGCCACCCAGCCTATATATGTTTGTTAAAGCAACCTGAGTGAACTAAGACATACCTTTCAAACTCATCATTTTGGGGAAAAAAAGGAAAGAGACAGGGTGATTGGAATTCCAGAAACCTGACTTTGAAAAGTAAGACCTTTAAGGATATAGGGAATAAAAGTTTGTCATATAAATTTATTTCCAAGAAGACATTTTGAACCCATTTTATCTCATATGGAAAAGATCTAATTTCTTTGAGAAGTCAGAGGACAGCCAGAGAGGAGAAGGATAGAATTAGATATTGTTATGGGTCTCTAAAAACGGTCTCTGCATCTCATTTCCCCCTATTCCACTCTCAGGTTTTAAAGTCACGCACCCTTGAAAGGTGTTCTTGCAGCATCCTGGTGCTGTAACAGCAGGGTGGGAATGGACCCATGTCTTCTCCAAGCACAGACTCTGCAGTCAGCCTATCAATGTTCTCATAATCCCACCGTGGTTCTGGAGAACAACTATGTTGGATGCCTCTCGGGAGGAGCTCTGAAGTAACAGTCACTGTCCTGAAAAGGTCTGTAGTTGAGGTCTAAGGAAGATATGGTATAACTTCCCTGGACTATTGATCAAGATCAAACACCCGCATGGATGCTAGATGAAGTTACAGATGTTGGGGATGAGGTGTGTGTCCTGGGAAATCATAGTGACTATGTGAATTAATTGGGATCATTGGACAGGAGTATCCTTCAAGCATCATGATGGGTTGAAGATCTGCTAAGTGCCCGACATAGTCATTTTCATGGAATACTGAGGCTGCAACAGATCTGCCTTGGAATATGGAGGCCAATTCCTCTTTCCTTAGTTCCCTGAAGTCCCCTCAGCCATCTAGTATGACAGGCATACCTTCTATTTACAACACCATTATGGAAATTGATGGAGAAGTCACTGGCCTCAAGGAATTTTGAAGCTCCTGTTTAGCTATTCACCTTTCTTTTGCTAGAGGACTTTGTTCTGTTCCTCCATAATGCCTTTCTTCAGCTTATTCTTCTGTAAAAGGTGAGAACACTATTTGCATACTATTTATAGAAAGATGGAAAGGCACTAGATGAACATATGGGCTCTAATAGACTTTGAGTTCTTTGGAAAAAGTTGCTGAACAAGGACAATACACTTTTTTTTAAACTGACCATTCTATGTATAGTGAGTTATTTAACAACTGTGTCCTTTTTTTTTTCGTACAAGATGTCATGTCATGTTTTTGCAAGAGTTTCAGTGAACAGGAGGGCTCATCAATTTCAACCTAAAGCTATTAAAATGTTACTTTGTTAGCAATAATTAAGGTGTGCAGCCAGAGCTCCCTGTAGATCACACTTGGAGTCAGGCTCATATTTTTCTCCTATTGTACCTTAGGGGTCTTAAATTTTTAAATTGTCAGGTAGTCGAGGAGGAGGAATAAGTTGGAGGCCAAGCAAGGAAGGAGAAAGAGAAGAATATAGAAGTAACAAATGAATATAGAAGTAACAAATGAATCTCTTTCTCTGAGCCAATACCCTCATAAGAGTCTTTAAAAAATTATTTTCTCTTAGATTTAAGTTGTTGAAATGTTTCCAACAAGATTTTATTTGATTAAAATTTTTTGTTAGATTTGTGAAGTCATCAGAGGTAGTTGCTAAAATATCCTGCTGGCTGATGAAATATCTGACAGGGTAGTAGCTCCAAGAAACGTCATGTCCTCTATGCTGCGTTTTCTTCATACTCCTGTTCTCTTTCTTAACCTTATTTCCCTTCTCAGATTCTATCTTTAGCTAAACAGGAAAGCTCCACATGCTTACTGTTTTTCTTCTGTGCCCTTGTGCAACCCTCCTTACCACAACAAAATCATAGTCACCAGAAAACGTGTCAAGGAAGGTTTCCTATAGATATTTGGTTACACCACATTTTGAGGGGCCTTCCTTGGTGAGGCAGTGGTAAAGAATCTGCCTGCAATGCAGAAGACACAGGAGATGTAGGTTGGATCCCTGGGTTGGGAAGATCCCCTGGAGGAGGAAATGGCAACCCACTCCAGTATCCTTGCCAGGAAAATCCCATGGACGGGGGAGCCTGGCAGGCTAGAGTCCATGGGGTTCCAAAGAGTCAGACACAATCGAGCACACATGCACGCACAGATTTAGAGGACATAGGATATTGAAAAGAAGGCTCGTGGAAGTTTAGAACCCAAGCCATGGGGGAACAGAAGCAAAAAAGATGGGAACTTTGAAATCTGATAAATAGAGCTAGCTGCACAGTATAATGCTGATAATGGGTGAAAATATTTTCTTGTATTCCTGTTACTCATTCTCCCTAAGTATATAACAACCATAGGATATTTCCCACACTGTGCATTGAAGATGCTTTTGACCATGAAAGAGATTTGGGAGCCTGCTTTTGTCAATCTATGGCCTAGAAGTTCAATGCAATTAAAATAATCCCAAATTTGGAGCTGAGAGGCCCAGGTAATATTAACTGTGTGACTTTGACCTCAGCATCTAAAAGCCTCCTTTCCTCCATGTGTTAAATGAAGACACTTCCTACTTCAGAGTGTTATTATGAGAATTAAGCGAGATAATGAAAGAATGTTATAGATCATAAAGTACTATACCAAAATTATTTTGGTTAAGTTCTTCAGTAGATTGAATTCTTAGCCCCAGTTCTTCGCCCTTCCCTGGACACACAACGCTAGTGATCTGTCTTGGTTTGGCAATAAAATGTGGGCAGACAATTGCCAGTGCTTCATCTAAGCCTAAAGAGGTATCAGTTATTTCTGCTCTCCCTCTTGTGTCTCTGCCATTGTCATGAGAAGATGATGTGCAAATCTCATCAAGACACAGATTGCTGGGACCCGTAGGCTGCAGTCCATGGGGTCACTAAGAGTCAGACACGACTGAGCGACTTCACTTTCACTTTTCACTTTCATGCATTGGAGGAGGAAATGGCAACCCACTCCAGTGTTCTTGCCTGGAGAATCCCAGGGACGGTGGGGCCTGGTGGGCTGCGGTCTATGGGGTCGCACAGAGTCGGACACGACTGAAGCGACTTAGCAGCAGCAGCAGGAGCACCCCTAGAGATTCTGATTAAGTTTGGGATAGAAACTTTTAACTTGCCTTTTTACTAAGTTCCAAAGTGATGATGCTGGTTATTTCCAGTCTTTCTTCCTTCCCTCCCTCTTTTCCCTATCTTCTTCCTTCCTTCCTCCCCCTACTTCCTCCCAGTGGTACATCATTGCTATATCTGTTTTGTGTTCTAAAACAGACCAAGAAGAACAGTCTCATGCCATCAAGGACTGGTGTGGCTGAATTTGAAATTCGCCTTCAAAAATGTTTTTGAAGATTAGTTAAAGAAATTCCCCAGAATGTTGAACAGAAGAGCAGAGAGAGAGAGCAGGGAGACACATGGAGCTCTGGGAACCACTGGCTTAGAGCCACCAGCTGAGCTCAACCTGTATCAGCCCCTCCCAGGAAGCCTGAAGATGTGTGAACAAAATACATGCTTATGGTTGCACACTGCTGAGATTTGGTAGTTGTCATAGCTCAGTTGGTAAAGAATCTGCCTGCAATGCAGGAGACCCTGGTTCGATTCCTGGGTCAGGAAGATCCCCTGGAGAAAGGAAAGGCTACTCTTATTCTTGGGCTTCCCTTGTGGCTCAGCTGGTAAAGAATCCACCTGCAATGTATGAGACCTGGGTTCGAGACCTGAGTTCAGTCCCTTGGTTGGGAAGATCCCCTGGAGAAGGCTACCCATTCCAGTATTCTGGCCTGAAGAATTCCATGGACTATACAGTCCATGGGGTCACAAAGGGTCAGACATGACTGAGCGACTTTCACTTTCTTTTCTTTCACACAGCCATAGCTGACCAATACAAGTAATTGCTCTGACAAGTCATAAATAAAAGAATATATGATCGTCTTCTCAATAACAAGTTCTGAAAGTGAGGCAAGAGGCAGCTCTTGCATTAAAACATGATCACTTGGCATTTTTAGAGTTTTTTCTGTTTATTAAGTATTTAGTTTGCTCTTTACAACAACATTGCAATGAAAATGACATCTTCCCAACCCAGGGATCAAACCTGCAGTTCGTATACCTCCTGCATTGGCAGGTGGATTCTTTACCACTAGCGCCACCTGGGAAGCCCTTGAAGATGACATAGGAACTTTGCTGCTGCTAAGTCGCTTCAGTCGTGTCTGACTCTGTGTGACCCTATAGACGGCAGCCCACCAGGCTCCCCCGTCCCTGGGATTCTCCAGGCAAGAACACTGGAGTGGGTTGCCATTTCCTTCTCTAATGCATGAAAGTGAAAAGTGAAAGTGAAGTCGCTCAGTCGTGTCCAACTCTTAGTGACCCCATGGACTGCAGCCTTCCAGGCTCCTCCGTCCATGGGATTTTCCAGGCAAGAGTACTGGAGTGTGGTGCCATTGCCATTGCCATATACCTTTGGAAATTGAGGCACAAATAAGGTAAGTAATTTGCCAGATGTCACACAGGTAGCAGGTGACGCAGGTAACAGGTGGAGACTCGAGGCGCAGGTTTGATCCCTGGATCAGAAGGATCCCCCGGAGTAGGAAATGGCAACCCACTCCAGTAATTTTGCCTGGAAAATTCCCCGAACAGAGGAGCCTGGTGGGCTACCATCCATGGGTCTCAGAGACATGACTTAGCAACTAAGCATGCACACAACAGCCTCTAAAATGCGATGTAATAGTAACTTTCCCCAGGGAACAATCCGCTCACCTTGATATTTCTCATGTTTCCCCTGCTCCATGCTATTCCCTACTCAGTCTCTTTGCTCTCACCCTAAATGTTCCAGAAACTCAACTGAAGAAACTGAAGTGTTCTACCAAGCAGGTTTTAAGGTTGAATTCTGAATTTGGCCACATGAGTCACTGATGATTGAGTAAACTTATTCCTATTGGTCTATTTGACAAACTAGTATGGACCTGTGATACAAAGATGATGTGCCCAAGAGCAGGAAGGGAGGGAGGAAAGAAATGAAGGAGGGAGGGAGGAAAAGGGAGGAAGGATGGACTTGCAGAGCCCCATGGAGTCTGATGAACTCTCTCTGTTCAATGACCCACAGATTCAGTTTTTATAGACCTCCCCCAAGTGTCTGCATGAAGGATGGGAGAGCCAGTGGGGCTGCATTTGCTCCTTTAGGCTCTATTCCATGTTTGAGCAACTCTTTATCCACTGTGTACGTGTAGCAGACAACCTCCACCTCTAAACTGCAAGCTTCTCAAAGGTAGAGATCTTTATTTTGCTAAGAGATACAACTCAAACTCCCACAGTAGTGCTTGGCACACACTAGGCATTCAAGATACACTTGTCAAGTTGAAAGTGAGCTGAACTACCCCAAGGCCAGGCCATGCAAATCATCGGGGAACATCATGTTACTGGGCAGATAAACCGTCATCCCATCCTCACCAAGCCCAACCCCCATGGGTATGATCAAACTGCTCCCAGTTCCCACTGCCACCCCATGCCTACCACTAGATGCAACACCCAATCATGAGAGCTGAATAGTTCACGTACTATATCCAATTACTTCTTTTTCTTTTAAATCCTTTTTATTAACTCTTTCATTTTCCACTTGGCTTCATTCCCTTTAAGTCTTTACCCCTCCATTATCCCTTACCATCAAAACATGATCACTTGGCATTTTTAGATTTTTTTTTTTTTTTTGCTGTTTATAAAGTATTTAGTTTGCTGTTTATAACAACATTGCAATGGAGATATCATAGGAACTTTACACCTTTGGGAACTGAGGCATGGAGAAAGTGAGTAATTTGCCAGAAGTCACCCAGGTAGCAGGTGGTGGAACTGAGATGTAAACTTGCTGACAGGAGCATTTTTTCTGCTGCCCCACAATGCCTGAGAAGTGTTTGATTCCTTTCGGGGCCAGTGTTAAAGCAATAGTTCAACAAAGCCTATCTGAGTCTCTGGGACTACAATGCGGCATGTTAACTGCTATTCTCCATCAAGGTGACAAGGCTTTCCCATGCTTCTAGAAGATTCTACAGCTTGCAAAGCACCTTCAAGCACAGAGTTCCATTTGATAACGGAAAACTGTCTCTGCTTAAAGTGATGGCTTTCTTACCAGATTCCCTTCAGTTCAGTAAGAAAAAAAGCACCCAGAATGTCACAGTGATAAATAATGCTACAACCATTCTGCCACTCTCCAAGTCCAGTGAGCTGCAGCCCTAAAAAAGCAAAGATGAGTCTCAGGGTCCCCAGTTGGAGTCTGGAAGTGAGATAATAGACAGTGGAACAGGAGAAAGGAGCAAGAGGCGGCAAGAACAGAAGCCTCCACACCACCAAGGCAAATGCTGACAGGAGTGTGCACAGTAAAATATTTTACTACGAAGCAGAATTACTCCAAAGACTGATGGACTTGCTCGCGAGACCCACTCACATTTATGAAGGTCATAAGTTACAGACGCCCAGCTCACTCACAGGAGCGCAGCCATCACCTTTTATGGGTGAAACTTCCTGCAATATATTAAACTCTCCAGAAAACAGACACGGGGTTTATGGCAAACGATAACTTTAATGCCTAGAAACCATTCGGTGATTTTGGGAGGATTATTAGTAACAAGGGCAAGATGTTGAGTCGTTTCCAGGCTCCGGGCTCTCTCTCTTTCCTGCTTGCTCTCACCAAGCCTCCTTTCTTTGCATCCTAGCTAGAAACCTGGACCCTGAATCCCGTTTGAGACAAGAGGGGGTATAAGAAGGATGTGTGCTGAGGTGGGAAGATCTTTACTGGATGAAAGGCAGTTAAGCCCTGGAGAGAAGAGGTGCTGAGGGGGATCTTTAGCTGAAATTAAGACTGTCCTTGGGAATTCTTAAAGGGCAGGTAACCAAAGAGACATACAGTATCAAGGCAACTTGTTACAAACAATAAAGAGCTGTCGCTGAATGAATTGCTTCCCTCATTTGGAGGAAGTTATAAAAGGGAGCAAGGCTGGGGTCACTGTCAGTGCTTTGATCTGTATCAGGTCAGTTCAGTCGCTCAGCCGTGTCCGACTCTTTGCAACCCCATGCATTGTATGCAGCACGCCAGGCTTCCCCGTCCATCACCAACTCCCTGAACTTGCTCAAACTCATGTCCATTGAGTTGCTGATGCCATCCAACCATCTCATCCTCTGTCGTCCACTTCTCCTCTTGCCTTCAATCTTTCCCAGCATCAGGATCTTTTCAAATGAGTCAGCTCTTCACATCAGGTGGCCAAAGTACTGGAGCTTCAGCTTCAGCATCAGTCCTTCCAATGAATATTCAGGACTGATTCCCTTTAGGACTGACTGGTTTGATCTGTATAATTTAGAGGAATCCCAGAGAGTCTTCCCCATCAAAATCTGATGGCTCTGAGTTGGTTTATTCCAAGCCCACTCACAAACCTGGGCTTTCAGACTGCAAGCTGATGGCACTGTTGGAGGGCAGAGGTCACTGGAAGCTGGGCTAGCAGATCAGGGCAGGAGGAGTCTGCAAGTGTCTCTACCCTGCTGACAGCGTCCCTTCTGGGGCCGGGGAGGGGCCAGAACACCAGACTGGGAGTTAGGAGCTGTGTGTGGAAGTCACAGCCTGGGACAACAGATGCACCCCTGCAGCTCTCGGGGCCTCAGTTTCCTCATCCATAACAGATGCTCCCATGGAGTCCTTTGACTCCATATTCTCTGACTGGGGCTTCCTGGGACTTCTGACCCAACATGCACTGATGGTGCTCAGAATCGGGTCTCCAGGTGACATTGAGACTCTTTTGTTTTCCTCGGGGGCCTGCTTTTAAAAAGCATGTGCCTATCATTCTTGGTGACTGGACTGAACTGCTTACACTTATAACTGCTTACTGCGTGCCACATACTGCTCTAAGGGCTTCATACACACAACTTCACTTAAGCTCACAACATCCCTGTGAGATAAAGATTATGGTTAACCCCAGTTTACAGATGAGGAAATCAAGGCATGAAAGGAAATTGAGGAAATCAAGGCATGAAAGGAAATTAAGGGCAAGCCTGCCCAAGGTCTTAAAAGGAGTAAAGAGCAGAGCTTGGATTTAAAACTTACTCAACCTGGCTTCAGAATTCGACATTAAGCAACTGTGATTGTTAAATCCTGCTCCAGGTCAGTGGTTCACAGATGTGTGTGTGTGTGTGTGTGTGTATAATCTGTGGAGTTTCTAAAGCATTCAAGTTCTGATCCTTTTCTAGGGATTCTGATTTAGTAGTTACAGAGTGCATCCCAGGATTCTGTACCTATATCAAATTCCAGAGCAAACATTTGGAAGGCTACAGAACTCTGAGGAAGACTGTTTCAAAGTATCTCCAGGTATTTTAGGAGGCTATTTGGGGGGTTAGGGACAGAGTAGAGGGTGGACAGCATCTCCCCTATCTTTGAAGAACTCACCATCTAGTCAGGGAGAAACCTCAACATAGAGTGCATTAAAACACAAGACATCCAACAACAGCTGAATGGATAAGGAAGATGTGGAATATGCACATATGCAGTGGAATGCTACTTAGCCATAACAAAGAAGGAAAGTTTGCCATTTGCAACAACATGGATGGACCTGAAGGGTATTATGCTTAGTGCAATAAGCAAGGCAGAGAAAGACAAATATTGTATCTTATCACTTAGACGTGGAATATAAAAAATAAATATAATAAAACAGACAGACTCACCAATATAGACAACAAATTCCTTGTTACCAGTGGGAAGAAGGAAGGACGGAGGGGCAAGATGAGGGTGAGGGACTACTATCTATAAAATCAATAAACTATAAGGATATATTGTACAACATAGGGAATATAGCCAGTTTTTATAATAACTTTAAGTAAAGTGTAAACTGTAAAAATATTGAATCATATGTTGTACACCTGAAACTAATATTATAAATCAACTATACCTCAATAAAAAAGGAAATTATATATTAAAAAACAAAATGCAAAGCATTTGGGGACATTCTCACCTTCCCACCAGGATGCTGGTCTTTTTAGCCCACTCACATACGACTCAAGAAGCAGCCATCCCACCACTATCTAGCACATTAGGACAAGTGCCCATCTCTGGGTCCTGCCACCGCTTCTCTGATTCCATTGCCTTCCGCTCTTAACACTGGGTCCCACTCCAGCTCCAGGACTGGGGTGCCAGATTTCTCCAGGGAGTCAGTGATGGTGTGAACTCAAGGCTGACTCTGCTTCCCCTTTCTCCATGTCAGTGCCGGAGAGAAAGGGCCACTGCAAAGTTGTTTGTGCCTTGAGGGGTAGCCTTTAGCCAGGGTGAACACTCTCCCATAAGTCCTGCTCATGTAAGGAGCCAGGCAATGTAATGGCATATTTGTTTCTTCTATATATAAAGAAGAAGTTAAAAAAAAAAAAAAAGGCACTTCCAATTGCTTAGAAACCCGAAAGTACTTTTTGCTTTCCTCCACTGCACATGTGGGTGAAAATGCACAAGTGGCATCTCTCAGTGTGACATAGATTTCTCCCACCCCCACCTTGCATCTGAACCCAGGGTAATCCTAATCTGACTGTGACTCTTGGTTGGCTAGAAGGGCATCTGTATCTCCCACCACGCCTCTCTGCCTGTTTCCGTTTTAGATCATCTGTTCCCAGAGGGCAGGAAGTGATGTCTATTAATACAAGCCTCATTCTGTAATTCTCACTGGTGTGCGTGTGCTCAGTCACGCCGACTCTTGTGACCCCACAGGTTGTATCCTGCCAGGCTCCTCTGTTCATGGGATTTTCCCAACAGGACTACTGGAGTGGGTTGCTGTTTCCTCCTGCAGGGGCTCTTCCTGACCCAAGGATCTAACCCTCATCTCCAAGGTCTCCTGCATTGCTGGCTGATTCTTCACTGCCGAGCCACGAGGGAAGCCCTGAGTTTTGGGCTGCACCTCCCAGCATTTGGGACCTCAGTTCCCCAACCAGGGAACAAACCTGCACCCCTGCATTGGAAGGTGGCGTCCTACCCACTGGACTGCAGGAAGGTTCCAGTTCCCCTGGACATGGGAACGTAATGCAGACATTGCTCCTGGGTTAGACTCATTAATGCTTATCCTACTTAACACTTATGAATTCACTCTATGTGCTGCAGTGTCTTGAAGTAAGTTGCAGACATGGGAATAGCATTAGTATGCCAGACACATTACCATCTAATCTTAGTTCCATTGGATCATCAAAAAAGCAAGAGAGTTGCAGAAAAACATCTATTTCTGCTATATTGACTATGCCAAAGCCTTTGACTGTGTGGCTTACAACAAACTGTGGAAAATTCTGAAAGAGATGGGAATACCAGACCACCTGACCTGCCTCCTCAGAAATCTGTATGCAGCTCAAAAAGCAATAGTTAGAACTGGACATGGAACAACAGACTGGTTCCAAATAGGAAAAGGAATACCTAAAGGCTGTATATTGTCACCCTGCTTATTTAACTTATTTGCGGAGTACATCATGAGAAATGCTGGACTGGAGGAAACACAAGCTAGAATCAAGATTGCCGGGAGAAATATCAATAACCTCAGATATGCAGATGACACCACCCTTATGGCAGAAAGTGAAGAAGAACTAAAGAGCCTCTTGTTGAAAGTGAAAGAAAAGAGTGAAAAAGTTGGCTTAAAACTCAACATTCAGAAAACTAAGATCGTGGCATCTGGTCCCATCACTTCATGGCAAATAGATAGGGAACAGTGGAAACAGTGACAGACTATTTTTTGAGGCTCCAAAATCACTCAGATGATGACTGCAGCCATGAAATTAAGATGCTTGCTCCTTGGAAGAAAAGTTATGGCCAACTTAGACAGCATATTAAAAAGAAGAGACATAACTTTGCCAACAAAGGTCCATCTATTCAAAGCTATGGTTTTTCCAGTAGTCATGTATGGATGTGAAAGTTGAACCATAAAGAAAGCTGAGCGCTGAAGAATTGATGCTTTTGAACTGTGGTGTTGGAGAAGACTCTTGAGAGTCCCTTGGACAGCAAGGAAATCAAACCAGTCCATCCTAAAGGAAATCAGTCCTGAATATTCATTGGAAGAACTGATGCTAAAGCTGAAACTCCAATACTTTGGCCACCTGATGTGAAGAACTGACTCATTTGAAAAGACCCTGTTCTGAGAAAGATTGAAGGCAGGAGAAGGGGACAACAGAGGATGAGATGATTAGATTGCATCACTGACTCATTGGACATGAGTTTGAGTAAGCTTCAGGAGTTCATGATGGACAGGGAAGCCTGGCATGATGCAGTCCATGAGGTTGCCAAGAGTCGGACATGACTGAGCGACTGAACTGAACTGAACTGAATCATAGTTTTGGATGTTGACTTGGAAGCCACACTAGTTCAGGGATTTATTAGACTGGAATCCAAAAGTCCTGGAATTCTCCAGATAATTCCTCTGTCTCTACCACCACTGCAAACAAGCTCCAAAGAGAAGACAAAGTGAAGGGTTAACTACTGCAAAGAGTAAATTGAATAGAGCCTTCTGAGCCCTCGAAGCCAAGCAACTCTGCTCTTATATGTTTATACACATCTCTCTTTCAAAGATATTTTTTTTTAAGGAAAATTTTCTGATGCTCTTAGAAAAGTTTGAAAATCATTTGGGCTGTTTACAATATCTCTGATTTAAATAATCTAACATAGGGTTGTTCCTGTCAGCGTTCTTCCACCACGAATGTTTGCTTGGTATTCATCCAAATCAATACCAAAGATATTTAGCAAGATGGGACTAACTCCATCACTAGACACTTCATGTAAGTCAATAAAAGTGAGAGCACATGTGAAGCACTAAATCAATAAACAGATTTTAGTCACTATTAATACTATAATTATTATTAGACAATTTCCTCCACTGTTAACATCAGCCCACGAATTTTCCCAGGAGTTAGAGTTTTCCAGTCAAATCATATTTCTTTATCTTGTTCACAAGAATACCATTTTAAAAACTGCTGACCGTCTTACTTATACAGATTATGGTATCAGTCTAATAATTTAGCAAAATAAGGACATACAGTTAGGGTGTATAAATTGTTTATAGTGAATCCATGCTAATTCTAAAGACTACTCCTTTCTTTTATAAATAATAATCATTTGTTACCCCTTCATGGATCACTGCCTTGTTGTGGCCAAGGGGCTTGTGTAACTCAAGGAAACTATGGGCTACGCCCTGCCGGCCACCCAAGACAGATGGGGCATAGTGAAGAGTGCTGACCAAAGGTGACCCACTGAAGGAGGAAATGGCAAATCACGCCAGTATTCTTGTCTGGAGAACCCCACAGATAGCATGAAAAGGAAAAAAGATATGACACCAGAAGATGAGCCCCCCAGGTCAGAAGGTGTCCAATATACTTCTAGGGAGGGCAGAAAGCAATTACCAATAGCTGGAGTAAGAATGAAAAAAGCAGCTGGGCCAAAATGGAAACAACACTCAGTCGTGGATGTGTCTGGTGGCGAAGGTAAATTCCAATGCTGGAAAGAACAATACTGCATAGGAACTGGGAATTTTAAGCCCATGAATCAAGGTAAATTGGATGTGGTCAAGCAGTAGGCAAGAGTGAACATCTTAGGAATCAGCGAACTAAAATGGACAGGAATGAACAAATTTAATTCAGATGACCATTATGTCTACTACTGTGGCAAGAATCCCTCAGAAGAAATGGAGTAGCTCTCATAGTCAACAAAAGAGTCTGAAATGCAGTACTTGGGTACAATCTCAAAAATTACAGAATGATCTTGGTTTGTTTCCAAGGCAAACCATTTAACATCACAATAAGCCAAGTCTGCCCCAAACACTGATGCCAAAGAAGCTGAAATTGAACAGTCCTTTGGATACCTACAAGACCTAAAACTATCACACACACACAAAAATGTCTTTTTCATCATAGGGGACTGGAATGCAAAAGTAGGAAGTCAAGAACAGGCAAGTTTAGCCTTGGATTACAAAATAAAGCAAAGTAAAGGCTAACAGAATTGTGTCAAGAGAACACAGTGGTCAAAGCAAACACCCTTTTCCAACAACACAAGAGACAACTTTACACATGGACATCACCAGATGGTCAATACCAAAATCAGACTGATTATATTCTTTGCGACCAAAGATGGAGAAGCTCTCTATGTGGTCAGCAAAAACAAGACCTGGAGCTGACTGTGGCTCAGATCATGAGCCCCTTATTGCAAAATTCAGGCTTAAATTGAAGAAATTAAATTTGGGAAAACCACTAGGTCATTAAGGTATGATCTAAACCAAATCCTTATGATTATACAGTAGAGGTATAGGGATTAGATCTGGTAGACAGGGTCCCTAAAGAACTATGGATGGAAGTTTGTAACACTTTGCAGGAAGCAGTGACCAAAATCATTCCAATTAAAAGGAAATGCAAGAAGGCAAAGTGGTTGTCTAAGGATGCTTTACAAATAGATGAGTAAAGAGGTGAATGGTAAGGTTGCAAGAAAAAGAGGTATTGAACCCAGAGCTCAAAAGAGACAAGAGGACTTTCTTAAATGAACAATGCAAAGAGATAGAGTAAAACCATAGAATGGTAAAGACTAGAGATGTTGTCCAGAAAATTGGAGATATCAAGGAAACATTTCATGCAAGGATGAGCATGATAAAGGACAGAAATGATAAGGATCTAACAAGCAGAAGAGACTAAGAAGAGGTGGCAAGAATACACAGAAGAACTATACCAAAAAAGGTCTTGATGACCTGGATAACCACGATGATGTGGTCACTCACCTAGAATCAGTCATTCTGAAGTGTGAAGTCAAGTGAGCCTTCAGTTCAGTTGAGTTCAGTTGCTCAGTCATGTCCAACTCTTTGCGACCCCATGAATCGCAGCACTCAAGACCTCCCTGTCCATCACCAACTCCCGGAGTTTACTGAGACTCACGTCCATCGAGTCAGTGATGCCATCCAGCCATCTCATCCACTGTCGTCCCCTTCTCCTCTTGCCCCCAATCCCTCCCAGCATCAGAGTCTTTTCCAATGAGTCAACTCTTCGCATGAGGTGGACAAAGTACTGGAGTTTCAGCTTTAGCATCATTCCCTCCAAAGAAATCCCAGGGCTGATCTCCTTCAGAATGGACTGGTTGGATCTCCTTGCAGTCCAAGAGTCTTCTCCAACACCACAGTTCAAAAGCATCAATTCTTTGGTGCTCGGCCTTCTTCACAGTCCAACTCTCACATCCATACATGATCACAGGAAAAACCATAGTCTTGACTAGATGGACCTTTGTTGGCAAAGTAACGTCTCTGCTTTTGAATATGCTATCTAGGTTGGTCATAACTTTCCTTCCAAGGAGTAAGCGTCTTTTAATTTCATGGCTGCAGTCACCATCTGCAGTGATTTTGGAGCCCCCCAAAATAAAGTCTGACACTGTTTCCCCGTCTATTTCCCATGAAGTGATTGGACCGGATGCCATGATCTTCAGCATCATTATGAACAAAGCTAGTGGAGGTGATGGAATTCCAGCTGAGCTATTTCAAATCCTAAAAGATGATGCTGTTAAAGTGCTGCACTTAATTTGTCAGCAAATTTGGAAAACTCAGAAGTAACCATAGCACTGAAAAAGGTTAGTTTTCATTCTAATCCTAAAGAAGGGCAATGCCAAAGATTGTTCAAACTACCATACAGTTGCATTCATTTCATAAGCTAGCAATGTAATATTCAAAATCCTTCAAGCTAGGCTTCAAGAGTAAGTGGACCAAGAACTTCCAGATAAACAAGTTGGGTTTAACAAAAAGCAGAAGAATCAGAGATCAAATTGCCAACATTCATTGGATTATGGAGAAAAAAAAAAGGTGTTCCAGAAAAAAATCTACTTCTGCTTCATTGACTATGCTAAAGCCTTTGACTGTGGATTGCAACAAACTGTGGAAAATTTTTAAATAAAGAGATGGGAGTACCGGACCATCTTACCTGTCTCCTGAGAAACCTGTATGTGGGTCAAGAAGCAACAGTTAGAACTGGGCATGGAACAATGCACTGGTTCAAAATTGGGAAAAGTAGTAAAACAAGGCTGATATTGTCACCCTACTTATTTAACGTCTATGCAGAGTACATCATGCAAAATACCAGGCTGGAGGAATCAGAAGCTGGAGTCAAGAAATATCAACAACCTTAGATATGCAGATGATACCACTCTAGTGGCAGAAAGTGAAGAAGAACCAAAGAGCCTTGTGATCAGAGTGAAAGAGCTGGCTTGAAATTAACCTTCAAAAAACTAATAAGGCATCTGGTCCCATCACTTAATGGCAAATGGAATGGGAAAAAGTGGAAGCAGTGACAGATTTTATTTTCTTGGACATCAAAATCACTGTGACTGAGGACTGCAGCCATGAAATTAAAAAGCAGTTGCTCCTTGGAAGGAAAGCTATGACAAGCCTAGACCACATATTAAGAAACAGAGACATCACTTTGCTGACAATGGTTCATATAGTCAAAGCTATGGATTCTTCAGTAGTCATGCATGGATTAGAGTTGGACCATAAAGAAGGCTGAGCACCAAAGAATTGATGCTTTTGTGGTGCTGAAGTAGACTCTTGAGAGTCCCTTGGACTGCAGGGAGATCAAACCAGTCAATTTTAAAGGAAATCAACCCAGACTGATGGTGAAACTGAAGCTCCAGTACTTTGGCCACATGATGCAAAGAGCTGACTCTGGAAAAGACCCTGATGCTGGGAAAGATTGAAAGCAAGATGAGAGGGGGTGGCATAGGATAAGATAGTTAGATAGCATTACTGATATAATGGACGTGAATTTGAGCAAACTCCGGGAGATAGTGGAGGACAGAGGAGCCTGGCGGGCTATAGTCCACTGGGTCACACAGAGTTGGACATTACTTAACAAGTGAACAACAATAATCATTTGTTAATTCTCTATTTGATAAGTTTGTTGTTTCCTTAATAGTACACATCCATTTTATCAGTGTGCCAGATTTTATCTTTTTTCCCCCTCTTGAAAACTTGAACTGGATTGTCTTCTTTTCTTTCTTTTATTTGATATGGTTTCTTGAAGATCTTGGTCCTGTAGTCCTATCTGAAAGCTGTCTACTTTCCACCAAATCTGGAACAAAGTCCCTTCATCTGAACTTAAGCACTGGGACTCCTATAAAGAGCTGCGGTATCCTCCATCTCCATAGGTAACTCAGTCAGTAATACCTTTCTGTTTGAATGATCATTATTGTCAAAGAACAATACAGTACTAGACAGACAGTTTTTTTGTTGTTGCGCTCAGTTGTGTCAGGCTCTTTGTGACTTCATGGACTGTAGCCTGTCAGACTCCTCTGTCCACAGAATTTTCCAGGCAAGAATACTGGGATGGGTTGCCATTTCCTACTCTAGAGGATCTTCCTCACCCAGAGGTTGAACCCACATCTCTAGTGTCTCCTGCATTGGCATGAGGATTCTTCACCACCACACCACCTGGGAAGGCCTAGATAGACAGCTGGCATCTGTTAAACATTGGCTTCTTCGCCATGGTTTTCTCCTCCTGGACAGAGAATCTAACCGTTTCCCAGATGATGCAGCCATGTTCTCTGATTCCGTATCTGGATTGAATAGGAAAGGTCATTTTGAATCCAAGGCTTGAACAACAGAAGTTCTTGCCCCCTTGACTGAAATTCTCATGGAACATCTTTTCATATAAATATGATTTCTATCAGATCAGATCAGATCAGTCGCTCAGTCATGTCCGACTCTTTGCGACCCCATGAATCGCAGCATGCCAGGCCTCCCTGTCCATCACCAACTCCCGGAGTTCACTCAGACTCATGTCCATCGAGTCAGTGATGCCATCCAGCCATCGAATCCTCTGTTGTCCCCTTCTCCTCCTGCCCCCAATCCCTCCCAGCATCAGAGTCTTTTCCAATGAGTCAACTCTTTGCATGAGGTGGACAAAGTACTGGAGTTTCAGCTTCAGCATCATTCCTTCCAAAGAAATCCCAGGGCTGATCTCCTTCAGAATGGACTGGTTGGATCTCCTTGCAGTCCAAGGGACTCTCAAGAGTCTTCTCCAACACCACAGTTCAAAAGCATCAATTCTTTGGCGCTCAGCCTTCTTCACAGTCCAACTCTCACATCCATACATGACCACAGGAAAAACCATAGCGTTGACTAGACAAACCTTTGTTGGCAAAGTAATGTCTCTGCTTTTGAATATGCTATCTAGGTTGGTCATAACTTTCCTTCCAAGGAGTAAGCGTCTTTTAATTTCATGGCTGCAGTCACCATCTGCAGTGATTTTGGAGCCCAGAAAAATAAAGTCTGACACTGTTTCCACTGTTTCCCCATCTATTTCCCATGAAGTGATGGGACCGGATGCCATGATCTTCATTTGCTGAGTGTTGAGCTTTAAGCCAACTTTTTCACTCTCCACTTTCACTTTCATCAAGAGGCTTTTTAGTTCCTCTTCACTTTCTGCCATTAGGGTGGTGTCATCTGCATATCTGGGGTTATTGATATTTCTCCCGGCAATCTTGATTCCAGCTTCTGCTTCTTCCAGTCCAGCGTTTCTCATGATGTACTCTGCATATAAGTTAAATAAACAGGGTGACAATATACAGCTTTGACGAACTCCTTTTCCTATTTGGAACGAGTCTGTTGTTCTATGTCCAGTTCTAACTGTTGCTTCCTGACCTGCATACAAATTTCTCAAGAGGCAGATCAGGTGGTCTGGTATTCCCATCTCTTTCAGAATTTCCCACAGTTTATTGTGATCCACACAGTCAAAGGCTTTGGCATAGTCAATAAAGCAGAAGTAGATGTTTTTCTGGAACTCTTGCTTTTTCCATGATCCAGCTGATATTGGCAACTTGATCTCTGGTTCCTCTGCCTTTTCTAAAATCAGCTTGAACATCAGGAAGTTCACGGTTCACGTATTGCTGAAGCCTGGCTTGGAGAATTTTGAGCATTACTTTACTAGTGTGTGAGAAGAGTGAAATTGTGTGGTAGTTTGAGCATTCTTTGGCATTGCCTTTCTTTGGGATTGGAATGAAAACTGACCTTTTCCAGTCCTGTGGCCACTGCTGAGTTTTCCAAATTTGCTGGCATATTGAGTGTAGCACTTTCACAGCATCATCTTTCAGGATTTGGAATAGCTCAACTGGAATTCTATCACCTCCACTAGCTTTGTTTGTAGTGATGCTTTCTAAGGCCCACTTGACTTCACATTCCAGGATGTCTGGCTCTAGGTCAGTGATCAGTCAACCCCAAGTTTAGACTTCTGAGTTTCCCAAAGATCTGCAGACTTCACTACTTTTTCAAATCAGGATGTGTTCCTATTTTTAATTCTCCACCTCTCCTTTTCCCTTCCCTCTTCACCTGGTAAACACACCTCTGGCTGGTACCTGTTTCCAGCTCACCAGTCCCCCTACTCAGGCCCAGAGAGCCTCCCAGCAGGGCATGCAGAGGAAAGGCTGCCACTGCTTCTGACCCTTGGGTGATTTACTCTCAGCTAGGTGCTCCCATGTGGAGAAGGCAATGGCACCCCACTCCAGTACTCTTGCCTGGCAAATCCCATGGATGGAGGAGCCTGGTAGGCTGCAGTCCACGGGATCACTAGGAGTTGGACACGACTGAGCGACTTCACTTTTACTTTTCACTTTCAATAATTGGAGAAGGAAATGGCAACCCACTCCAGTGTTCTTGCCTGGAGAATCCCAGGGATGGAGGAGCCTGGAGGGCTGCCATCTCTTGAGTCGTACAGAGTCGGACACGACTGAAGCGACTTAGCAGCAGCAGCAGCAGCAGGTGCTCCCATGAGACACTCTGACTCACCAATTCCCCGATTTCAACATGAAATGACTCACTTGCCTAACTTCTCACCCCTGCAGCAGTGATCTCCAGGACTGGAGAACTCATCTGTTCTGTTATAGTGCCAGGGAATTGCAAAGTGACCAACACCTTTCACCTCCTCATTCTGATTGGTCAGTGATTTGCAACATCTCATGATTCGGCTTCTGGGACAAGTTCTCCCTTGTGACTTAGTTTATGTCAGTGCCTAGTGAAGCCTGGAGCAGCTTTCCCACCCTAAGTGGAACTGCTTTCTGGAAGATACTTCTGTCATTGTCTTAACCTGTATCTAAAACCCCAGCTGCTACACAAGCTGTGGTGCCAGAGATGGGGATGCTGGAATCCCATTTGGGTGCAAGCTCCAAGACAGCCTTGGTAGGATGGCTCTCAGTAGAAATGGGAAGAATTACCTACAAATTTGTCAAAATACACATACATCCTCTACACCCACTCTGTTATACTCTGACTGGCTGAAGGAGGATGCTAGTATGCTTATTTTGGGGAAAAAAAACTCCTCCACTTAATCAACCATTGCATCAGTGACTTTGTTATTACCATGTCATTAAGAATTACTGATTTAGTTAGTGGTAAAATACACCTGGCTTTATAAGCAGCTCTTTCTGCTTGATCATTGAACTCATCTGTGCAGCTTTTACAAAATACATATTCCCAGCACACTAAGTTGCTTCAGGCATGTCCAAGTCTGTGCAATGCCCTGGACTGTAGCCTGCCCGGCTCCTCTGTCCATGGGATTCTCCAGGCATGAATATTGGAGTAGGTAGCAATTCCCTTCTCCAAGGGATCTTTCCAACCCAGGGATTAAACCAATGTCTCTTACGGCTCCTGCATTGGCAGACGGGTTCCCACCTGGGAAGCCTAATATTCCCAGATCCCACCTCAAATCAACTAAATCAGAATCTTTTAGAGTAGTGTAAGAAATATTTTTTTTTAATTTTTAATTTGAGGCTAATTACTTTACAATATTGTGGTGGTTTCTCCATACATTCACATGAATCAGCCATGGGTTTACATGTGTTCCCCATCCTGAATCCCTCTCCTACCTCCCTCCCCATCCCATCCCTCAGGGTCATCCCAGTGCACCAGCCCTGAACCCCCTGTCTCATGCATCAAACCTGGACTGGCGATCTATTTCACATATGATAATACACATGTTTCAATGCTATTCTCTCAAATCATCCCACCCTTGCCTTCTCCCACAGAGTCCAAAAGTCTGTTCTATACATCTGTGTCTCTTTTGCTATCTCACATATAGGATCATCATTACCATCTTTCTAAATTCCATATATATGCATTATTATACTGTATTGGTGTTTTTCTCTCTGACTTACTTTGCTCTGTATAATAGGCTCCAGTTTTATCTACCTCATTAGAACTGATTCAAATGTATTCTTTTTAATAGCTTAGTAATAGTCCATTGTGTATATCTACACAGCTTTCTTATCCATTCATCTGCTGATGGACATCTAGGTTGCTTCCATGTCCTGGCTATTATAAACAGTGCTGTGATGAACATTGGGGTACACATGTCTCTTTCCCTTCTGGTTTCCTCAATGTGTATGCCCAGCGGTGGGATTGCTGGATCATAAGGCAGTTCTATTTCCAGTTTTTTAAGGAATCTCCACACTGTTCTCCATAGTGGCTAAACTAGTTTGCATTCCCCCCAACAGTGTAAGAGGGTTCCCTTTTCTCCACACCCTCTCCAGCATTTATCACTTGTAGACTTTTGGATCACAGCCATTCTGACTGGCATGAAATGGTACCTCACTGTGGTTTTGATTTGCATTTCTCTGATAATGAGTGACGTTGAGCATCTTTTCATGTGTTTGTTAGCCATCTGTATGTCTCCTTTGGATAAATGTCTGTTTAGTTCTTTGGCCCATTTTTTGATTGGGTCATTTATTTTTCTGAAATTGAGCTGCAGGTGTTGCTTGTATATTTTTGAGATTAATTCTTTGTCAGTTGCATCTTCATTTGACAAAAGGCTCTTAGGTGATTGTGGAATCAGACAAGGGATTAACAAAGGAGGTTAAGAATTTAGGTTCTAGGGGCTTCCCCGGTGGCTCAGTAGTAAAGAACCCACCTGCCAATGCAGGAGACACAGGTTCTAACCCTGGTCCAGAAAGATCCCTCATGCCAGAGAGCAACTCAGTCACGTGCCGCAACTAGCCCCAGAGCCTGTGCTCTGCAACGAGAGAAGCCACCTCCGCGAGAAGCCCACGCACCACAGCAAAGAGTAGCCCCCACCTGCTGCGACTGGAGCAGAGCTCGTGCAGCAACAAAGAACCAGCACAGCCAAAAACAAACAAATAAAATTGTATTTTTAAAAAGAGTCTGGGTTTTAGTCTCAGATGGGGGATAAATCTTTATAGAGGTCACAAACCCCAATCCTGCACTTCATGCCTCGGGGTGCTCAGAAATAATAACTAAATATTACCATAATTGAGCACCTTCTATAGGTAAGTGGGCTTCCCGGTGGTGCCAGTGGTAAAGAACCTACATGCCAATTCAGGAGACACAGGAGATGTGGGTTCGATGCCTGGGTCAGGAAGATCTCCTGGAGGAGGGCATGGAGACCCACTCCAGTATTATTGCCTGGAGAATTCCGTGGACAGAAGAGCCAGGCAGGTTATGGTCCATAGGGTCACAAAGAGTCAGACATGACTGAGGCTACTTAGCAAGCACGTATGCATGTATAGGTAAGTGGTGTACAGGGTGCTTTGTACACATTATTTCATTTAATTCTCACAATAATTTATACAAGAAGTTCAGAGAGATGAAGACTGTGTGTGACAAAACCCAGATAGATTATCAGGTCTAATTCCGAAGTTCATGGCTATTTCACATCCCACTTTGTCCTACTGCATGAGAGCTGGATGTGTGACTTAGCAAGATGCTGCCCTTCTGAAAAGTTACATAAATAGATAACGTATAAGAACCTACAGTATAGCACAGGGGAAAGAAGAAGGTACAGTCTTTTGTAGGACGTAGTATATGAAGTTAACCTTAAAAATTCATTCCAACATACAGCAGGTACAAAAACATTGTTTGATTCCACTTATACAAGGTACCTAGAATAATCAAATTCATAGACTCAGAAAGTACACTGGTAGATGCCAGGGGCTGGGATGGTGGAGAATGCGAAGGGGGACTTAGTGTTTAATGGGACAAAGTTTCAGTTTAGGAAAGTGAAAAAGTGGGGAGATGGATGATGGTGAGAGTTGCACAACAATGTAAATTGTCTTAGTGCCACTGAATTGTACAGTTAAATATAGTTAAAATGGTATGTTTTATATCGTGTGCCTTTTTCCACAAAAAAAAAAAAAAAAACTAGAACACCTCTCTATGGCCTTAGTCTCAAATCAACAGTTACCACCTCACCCAGATACCAGAAATGCATACCCACTGAATCATGTGAAGGCAAATGAAAACAGCACCAATTTCAGGTAAAATGCCTGTATGGGAGCTTTCAGGTGGCCAAAAATTTGTGACCTCTGATTCTGAGTTTTATCCACTCATGAGTCGGACACGACTGAGTGACTTCACTTTCACTTTTCACTTTCATGCGTTGGAGAAGGAAATGGCAACCCACTTCAGTGTTCTTGCCTGGAGAATCCCAGGGATTGGGGAGCCTGGTGGGCTGCCATCTATGGGGCCGCACAGAGTCAGACACGACTGAGGCGACTTAGCAGTAGCAGCAGCAGTCTCTTGGGCAAATAGGGCTTCTCAGACCTGGGTTAATTAGAAAGAGTCTGAGTCCAGAGTTTGAGGATCCTGGAGGAAGTGGTTTGGTGATGGAAAAGGGGGCAACTTTAAATTACAAAGGAGAAGGCTTGGAAGGATTCTTCTTTTTAATATTTATGTATGTAGTTAGTTGTGGCACATGAGATCTCCACTGTGACTTGAGAGACCTTTTGTTTCTAACATGCACTATCTGGCTATGCTGCACAGGTTCCGAAGTGCTTGGGCTTCAGTAGTTATGGTGCCCGGGATTAGTTGACCTGTAGCATGTGAGATCTTAGTTCCCTGAACAGGGATCAAACCCTGCACCTCCTGAGTGGCAAGGTGGATTTTTAACTACTGGACCACCAGGGAAGTCCCTAGACTTGGAAGGATTCTAGTATAGAGGAAACTGCTTACGCACCCACCAGTGCTTCCCCACCCCCAGCCCCGATAGATAGGGTATCATAAAATATACAATCGTGATGCCCTTGATGGTATTTTACAGTTGGCCATGGGCCTCATTTGTTGGGTTACACATGAAAGTAGACCTCTGATGTTGAAATGCCCAGAAGGGACATATATGATCAGGTGAGCAGATGCTGAATCCAGAGAGGGGGGCTTCAGTTGAAGGAGAAGAGAAGGAGCAAGCAAGGCTATGGTCCCAGAAGTTAAACAAGCTGCTCCAGGAAAGAAATGGTACAGGCTTGGCTGGGCGCGACGAGCACTGGGCTCAGAGGCCAAGGTTGGAGGGAGAAGAGCATGGGAGACCTGAAGACCTTCCCGTCACTGCAAATCCACAGTGTGCTCTGAGCACTGTGATCAATCCCCACCCTGACTCAGTCAGAGTTTCCTGGTTTCCAGGTTTAGGCACCTGAGCCACAGCCTAACCTCTCTCTGCCACATGTACAGGCACATACAAGTGTGCACACACACAGTTACTGGATCCCTCCTGGACACATACACACTCACTGGATCCCTCCTACACACACACACACACACACACACACAGGATCCCTCCTATACACACACACAGACTCATCGGATTCCTCATACACATACACACTCACTGGATCCCTCCTACACACACACACACACACACACACACAAACACAAACACACTCACTGGATCTCTACACACACACACACACACACACAGGATCCCTCCTATACACACACACAGACTCATCGGATTCCTTATACACACACACATTCACTGGATCCCTCCTACTCACACACACACACACTTACTGAATCTCTCCTACACACACACACACACACACACACACACACAGAGGATCCCTCCTACACACGCACACAGACTCATCAGATTCCTCATACACACACACACACACTCCCTGGCTCTCTCCTACATACACACATTCAGTGGATCCCTCCTACTCGCACACACACACACTCACTGGATCTCTCCTACACACACACACACACACACACAGGATCCCTCCTATACACACACACAGGCTCATTAGATTCCTCACACACACATACTCACTCAATCCCTCCTACACACACACAAACACACACACAAACACACACAGACTGGGTTCCTCCTACACACACACACACACACACACACACACACATACACAGGATCCTTCCTATACACACACACAGACTCATCAGATTCCTCATACACATACATACTCACTGGATCCCTCCTACACACACACATAAACACACACACACACAGGATCCCTCCTATACACACACACAGATTCATTGGATTCCTCACACACACACACTCACTGGATCCCTCCCATACACACACACTCACCCAGCTGGTACTGTCTAGACTGATCTAGTAGCCTCTGTCAAGAGCTCTCAGGAGCCCTGGAATAAGTGGAGGTCCAGGACCTCCCCAGCTCAGGGTGAACTGGAGCCTCGTGCCATTCTCTGTGACCAATAGCTCCACTAGGGAGCCCAGGAACAGACGGATAAGAGTCCGAGAGGGAAAGACGCATCTTCAGGGAGGCAGCTGTCTATTCAGGGAGGCAGGAGGCAGAAAGTCCTTCCAGCGAAGGACATTCCTCCTTTTTAGCTCATTCCTGGTGCCTTCATTGATCCAGAAACTTAGTCTTAACGGCTCATTTATTGAAAAAGACATCTTCCCTCTGTTGGGTAAATGTTGCCCATTGACACAGAGAGATATTCACAGGGGAGGGTTCTCCTCACATTGCTTTACCTCTTAAAAGGCTCTTATTTTGTTTTAATTAAAAATAGTGAGCACGTACCAGGTGCGAACACATCAAATAATGTCATTGTGCTGAAGAGATGGGTACAAAGATGTGATGGAAGATTGGGAGGGGAGGGTGGAACAAAGGGAAAAAGAGGCTGATGCCTGAGTTTCAGAGTTAGGCAAAGGGGTTGGAGGCATGTGGTTACTAAGGTGGCATACTGCATACACAGACACTGACTGTTCAAAAGGACCTTTTCTCATCGACCCATTTTCTTCCCACCTGGATCTTTCATCACTCCCCTTTCCCACTGACTTCCTTTGGCTCCTACTGACCCTTAGCAATGTGATCCTTTTCTCCGTTCCACGCACTGCCTCCTCAGAGCCCCACTGTTAGCCCCACACTGTGACACCTGACCCAGATGTGGACAGAGCACTTGAGTTCCCAAAGCACTCTCACTGTATCAGCAGATCACTTTTTTCTGCAAAACAAACTTCCTCTTTCACCCCAAAGGTACATCCACAGAATGGCTCTTTTCCCCGAAGAGTAAACTATAAAGACTAATTTGGGGCTGCTTTATTTATGTGTTTCTTTCTGTGCATTGTTCCAGAATCAGTATACCTCCCTTATTGTTGCTTATTTTAGAGTCTACATAACTTACCCGCAGAGCCTAGTACACAGTATTCACAAACCAGCAAGGGCTGAGAATGAAGGAAACTTCTGATCGCGTTATTCATTATGTTCACAGTCCTGGACCCCAACTGTTAGAGCTGATTGACAACGGAATGAGCTGCATTAGAAGATGTTGAGATGCTCATCACTGGCGGTGTTCAAAACAACAGGACAACTCTTATAATATGGCTATCTAAACGTGGATGGAACTGATGGATAGAGTAGGAGGTTAGACTGAAATCCTCCATAAGTCCTCTGATCGCATAAAAGGGTTTACCCCAGAACTTTATTAAAGCTGGTATCAGCTACAAAAAGTTTTGCAGCAAAGATTCTCTGAGGATAATATTTTAAGTGGCACTTTTTATGTAGTTAAATTCTGATAGGCCCTTCTCCCTTAAGTGGAGCCTTCAGTGGGATCCTCCGATCTTCATTCCTGTTTTTTCCCCTCCCATTAACATGAGATAGCACCTGCCAGTTCTTAGAGCAAATGCCAGGCTCACTGCTTCTGAAGGTAAAGCCTTTAGAGCGGGGCTGGATGCTTCTGCCAGAAACACCACTGAGGCAGGAGAATCAACCTCCTGCTCCTGCCCCTGGGCTGGTTATTTCTCCCTCCTTTTCCCTCTTTTTCTTTATTTTTAAGGTTTCTTTTATGCGGACCATTTTGTAAAGTCTTTATTAAATTTGTTACAACATTGCTTCTGTTTTGTTTTTCCCTTTATTGGCATCAAGGCATGTGGGATCTTAACTCCTTCATGGGGATCAAACCCGCACCGGCTACACTGGAAAGCCAAGTCTGAAAAACCACTGGCCCACTGGGGAAGTCCCTTTTTGTTTCTTTTTAAATCTCCTGTGGCACTGTTAAAATGAATCCTCAGCATCTTCCTGGCTTCTTCCCCAGGTACTATTTGGTCTCAGAGAATGTCAACTGTTTAAATGCTAGCCTAAGGAAGCATTTGTCTAAGTGAGAAGAGAGCAATACTCACCTTCACAGATGCTTCAGGGGAACAGGTCCTTGTGCTCAAAAAAAAAAAAAAAAAAAAAATCACACTGCTGCATGTGTTCCTCTTTGGAAAATTTCAATGCACGTTAGCATATTGAGAGTTTAGAGAAATCCTACACAAAGAAACCTATTTAATTTTGTTAACCTGGACTTTTCCAAATTTATTTGATCCTAGATATCTTGTTAGACAATGCCTGATTTTGGAAGGGAAAGGGAAAACTGGCCTATGGCAAATGAATTGGTATCTAACATACCTACCAAGGGTGGACTGAATAGGGCAGAAGGGTCTCAGCGTCATTCACCATCTAGGGGAAACATTTTCCATTTCTGGATGATGTACTGCTTGTATCAACTTCTGCCATGATGCCCACCCCCACCTCCAGGCATGTTGTCACAAATACTGGAGAGCTGGCATTATTATCAGGGTCTTTCAATAACAGCAGTTCCAGGCACCTTCCTCAGTAATCGTTACTTGGATGAGTGCTGTTGACTTAGCTCCAAGTCACTTTCCAGAACAAGATGACCTTGATCTTCTGGGTTGAACCCAAGTTGTGTCTGCATTTCCCTCTAGGAGAAAGTGTATTTCATCTTCTAGCTCCAGGGCATTTGTTCTGCAGCACCTGGCACAGAAAGATAACGCCTGCCATGGGATGATCCTGGAAACTCACTTGGCAGGAGCCTGGGGCTCAGAGGCTCTCTTCACAAATCTCCAAATCAACTGGCCATGCAGATGCAAGAGCAGCAGCAGCTGTTTCAGAGGCAAAGGCCATTCATCTTCTGCCTTTTATTCTCTTGTTTCTGGGAAACGTAGTAAATGTCTCCACCACAAAGTGTCGCCTGCCTGGCCACTCACTAAGGTTTTGCGTGGAACTGTAGAATATGCACCCCTTGATCTGCCAGGTTCCTCTGTTCATGGAATTCTCCAGGCAAGAATACTGGAGTGGGTTGCCAAGACCTTCTCCAGGGGATCTTCCAAACCCAAGGATTGCAGGCAGATTCTTTAATGTTTGAGCCACCAGGAAAGCCCCTAGAATGTGCAAGGTGCTTTCAAAAGGCTTCCACATAGAGAAACAAGTTCTTTTACAAAAAGGACTTAGAGTTATGAGGGTTCTGTTTTTAAATATTCATAAAATCCAAAGTTCCTGCTCTTCAATTTCTGCTGTCTCTACCCAATACAAACCAAGTATTTGTTACACCTAGTATTGTTCTACGAACTGGAGGAGGTTCAGAAGAATGTACAAAATGATGGATCTGACCTTTTGGTTAAACAGTATTCCTAGGTAGATTTGGTCTAAATTACAAGACACTAGAGATTGTTACTTTCCTTTTTCAAAGCGTGTTTAGAAATACTGTAATAAATATATAGTAATAATATAAAACAAAGAATTGTGTCAAATATAAAAGTTGTTGCCTATGAACCTATCCATGCCTTATTTTGCATAAGTTTTATCTTGTGGTCTCTATTTCATTTAATATCTTGGTAGATACTACTATCTTCATTTCTGAAGGCTTGACCTGGTAATTGTAACATTTCAGAAAACATCTTTTACTTTCAACCAATAAAAAATATATTGCACAGTTGTCTCTGCTAATGTTTATTTTACTCTGATGTTATGGAATTTTTTTAGAGTGAAATTTAAATGCCTGTCTCAGCTCTGAGACCTTCCCCACACTTACGCACATATGCATGATGGACTAGGTGTGGGAGTTAATACTTTTTTTTTTCTTTAGGTACTATTTTGTCACTTGAAATTATACCAACCAACTCAGATATCTAAGCTTCTCTCCAACTCTAAACCTGAACACTTTCAGAAGCTGAGTTAACTGCTTCGACAGTTAATAGTGAGATACTCCATCATGAAATTGCCCCTTGGTATATTACACAGCAGGCCACAAATGTGTAATCACTGATATGTAATCCATTTGTAACTGAGAAATTATGATGGGGTCACTAGGAGTCGGGCATGACTGAGCGACTTCACTTTCACTTTTCACTTTCATGCACTGGAGAAGGAAACGGCAACCCACTCCAGTATTCTTGCCTGGAGAATCCCAGGGACAGAGGAGGCTGGAGGGCTGCCGTCTGTGGGGTTGCATAGAGTCGGACATGACTGAAGCGACTTAGCAGCAGTAGCAGCAGCAGGTAGATTTGAGGAAGGACCATTAATTACCCTCCAAAAATTTAGAGTCTCCCCTGAACCATTCCAGATCACCATGAAAGACAGTAAATAAGACTTGCCTGGTTAACATAACTCAGCATCCCCACCTGATGTTTAATGGGTTCCACACACTTTACCATGTAGCTCAGCTTCTGGTCTTCATTCCCAACCTGGTGTCCCTGGTCTTCCTCATCCCAGTTGATGGCAACTCTATTCTTTTTTTCAAAAATCTGAGAGCTGTTCCTGAATAGAGGCCAACAAATCTCTATAGGCAAGTGCATTGGCTCTACTTCCCAAAACAGCCAGCATCTAGAACTCCTATAACCTTCACCTGTCCCACCTACCTAGCTTACCTTCCTCTCCCATTCACTTTCCAGCCACAACAGTCTCCTGGGAGGTTTCTTATGTTCCACCTTTGCCGACCTACAGTCTATCCTCATGCCAGCAGCAAGAATGATTCTTAAAATGTGAAGTCAAAAAGTGTCATTCCTCTGATCAAAATAGCTCAATGTCATGCCTTCATATTCAGGGCAAAATCCAAAGCCTTTCAGTTATGTTTCTCCAGGTCTGTTCCTCCCTCATAACCTCTTTAATCTCATTTGCTATCACTCTCCTCTTCCCTTCTGCTCAGCCATGTTGCCTCCAAAACACCAAGATGGACTGTTGGTACTTTGTACTTGGTTGCTGTCACTTCCATCTGTGTACCTCTTTTCTCAAGATATCTGCATGGGTCTACCCCTCACTTCCATCAAGTCTTTGCTTGAGGCCCTCTTATCACCCTGATACAAAGCACTCACTATCTCCCCTCTCTGTCCTATTTTTCTAGCACTTAACACCATTGGCCATAGTTTGCAGTTTATGCTCCCCCCTCCTTCCCCGCTAGCATCTAAGCTCCTTAGGATGGGGACATTGTCCATTTCATGGAATAGAATCGGATACATAGAAGGCATGCAACAAATAATACTCATTGAATGAAGGAACCAAAGGTAGTAACATTCATTATACATATATTAACATACCACCTATGATGCAGGTGCTAAGTGTATTATTTCACCCAAGCTTCACAACTTCCCAAAGAGCTAAATATTATCATTGCGCACACAGACACACACACACACCATGAGAAAACTGAGAAAGAAAGGTTAAATAACTGTATTTAATTAGTAACTGTCACTTCAGATTTAGAACGCATACCTACCTACCTCATTAATCCATGCTCCTGACCACTCTACTGCTTTCCTTTGAATCACCCATGTAATCAGAGCTGCAAGGTTTCAAAGAAAATAGAAATGGTTTGTCATGAAGAGGGACCTGGGAAAGATTCACCCAGGAGCTAGAATTTGAGATGGATCTTGGCAGATGAATAAGTTCCTAGTAGGCAGACAGAAGGAGGTGGTGTTCCAAGCAAGAGGAGGAGTATGAGAGGTATGAAGCAGAACAACTCAAAATTTGCTCATCCAAGAGTGACTTAAAGAGAGTAACATACTCATCCCAGCTTGCCCAGGACTTTCCTGGATCTAGCACCAAAAATCCTGTGTCCTGGGAACCCCTTCCATTGGCAAACTAAGACAGAGGATCACCCTATGTGACAAACATATCAGCTTTAATAGAAGGGAGTGCTGGTGTGCACCATTGAGGAAATGTTGAGAGTAGAAGTGAAAAAGAACTTTGAGGCTGGGGGAACAAGCTTGGAGCTCAGGATGCAGGTAAGGAGAAGACTTAGGGGGTTTTTGAGTGGCAGCTGATGAGTGGAAACAGGTGCCCACATGAAACAGTGGTGGTAAAACATAGCTTTGTGTGCAGTAGACCACGGATGCCAGGGTAGCTAATAGTAGAGGGAGGTTGATCAAGGCTCATCTATCCCAGGTTGTTTCAAATAGCTGCTCCTCTTGAAACTGACATCTTTCCTTCTTCTTTGAACTTTTCAATGCTTGGTAACATCTAATGCCAGCCTCGGCTCCTGGAGGAGGATAGAGGTTTGTCATCTTCCATGCCTTTGCATCCGAAGATAATTTATGAGCTTTGGGGACCCAGGGAAAGCCCCTGTCTTGGTTTCATTTCACATTTTCCCATTCCCTGGAATTTCTCTTTCCTCAGGCATGAACGTACAAGACTCTTTTCTCTACGGTGGCCGGGCTTGTGGTCAAATCTTGAGCACTCTATATGAGCACTTTCTCATCTCTTTTGGGAGTTCTACACTTATTTAGTAAAATGTCCTTCTTGAAATAAAAGTGAGCGTAGTGCATATTTAAATACTAGATGAAAAAAAGAAGTACCCAGGAGCCTATGAGTGCCTTTACCCTAGGAAAGATCCAGGGTCGTCTATGTAAATCGCACAAAAGGCAGTGATGCTGGAGAAAACCACCAAAGTAAACAAAATAGCTTTCTCCTCATTGTGGTGTGTTTAATATCAAGTACAACAGTATTGCCATCAGAGGTCCTCAGCACTTCATGAACTAAACGGAGTGGGACAGAAGGCTTCAAGCAAAGTGCTGCTCAACCAGGAAAAGCCAACGAGGATCCTGGTAGTGCTGGAGATTGTCAGTGGCTTCCGCAGATATTCCGTCAACACACACACAAGCACTCACACACTTGTTTCTTCTTTTTCAGTCTCCAGGACATATAAAGGAATTTTGTCTTAAAAATACAAGTTTCCCCAGAAATAACTAGCCTCAGTACTTAGGAAATTGTCACCAGTTCTCTTCTGGAGTAAAGTCAGATTTTACCTAAAGGTCAGCCCTTCCTAGCTCTTCCCTGGTGGCTCAGACTGTAAAGAATCTGCCTGCAGTGCAGGAAATGTGGGTTCGATCCCTGGGTCAGGAAGGCCCCCTGGAGAAGGAAAAGGCTACCCACTCCAGTATTCTTGCCTGGAGAATCCCATGGACAGAGGAGCCTGGTGGGCTGCAGTCCATGGGGTCAAAAGAGCTGGACACGACTGAGTGACTAACGCACAGAACACTCAGCCCTTTCCAGCTGTACCTCCGGCTTAGTTTTCTGGGTGAGTAGGAGCCAGTGCCCTATCGCTGCAACTGAAAGGAAGCTCTTTCCATGGAAGCACAGTCTACACAAGGACGACAGAAATCAGCCAGGCTTACCGTCCATCCCATCATGCTTTCTGAGGCCATAAGTATGGAAACAGGAAAAGAGGCTCTGCATTGTATTACACTCCACTGCCAGCATAGAGTGCCATCCCAAAGGGGATGGAACTGTCCCTTTCTTCTGCTTTCTGTGTATTTTCTCCCCATTTCGGGGTTGCTAATTTGGATTCAGATGGAGCTGGATTCAGTTCTGGATGCTTCAGTTACTACTTGTGTGAACTGAAAATTTTACTTAATTTCTACACTTAAGTTTATTCATCTATCAAATAGGGAAATTCTTTCCTGGTAACTTCAGCATTGCCCCCAAATTGTTGTAAGAAATTATATACAAAATGCTTAGTGCAGAGCCTAGTAAATAGTAAGAGGTCGGACAAGGCAACTAGAATTATTATTCAACCTCTCTCTTTATCTTCTTGCTTCCTCTGTTGCTTCCCTCTCCTGCTCACTCATTTTGCACCCCAAGATCAACTCCCAGCTCTAAGAGGACAAAAATGATACCTGCTTTCACCTCTCATTCATTGAATTGCTAGATGGGCTGCTTCCCAGAGCTAGTCTTAAAATCTTAACTGGATTTGAAATTTAAAACCGTCTCACATTCATGTGTATCTTAGACATTGCTTTGAACCCGGGAAATTAAAAAAAAAATTTTTTTTAAGGTGGATATATGTTTTAGAAGCTCACTAGTTCTCTCGGGCACAAAATGGCTCTTTGGAAAGAATCCTGTGACAAGTTAAGTGTAAATGAACTGGAAACAGAGATTAAATTCCTCCTGAAACACTTCTGATTGTGAAAATGAAGGAAAAAGCAAATGGAAGATGCCTCCCTGTTTTGTAGTGCTTCATGCAGCTAGCTTCCCTTAAGGATGCCAGATGAGCTGTGGGGAGAGCTGGGCTGGCTCAGCCAGGCCTCTGGTGTACCCTGCAGTCAGGGGGTTACTTACCTCCTGGGGTGCGGCAGCGGAGGTGATTTGACGGAGAAATGTTCACTCCAACTGCTCTTCCGGCAAAGCTCCTCTCTGGGGATCTCCAACTGGCACCTTTCACCGTTGTTAAATTCACTTAAGATAAAAGCGACCCCAGCCAAATGACAAGGGAAGTGCCATTAAGGAGTGAGCGTCAGCAGTGACTGACAGACAGGCTTTGTTAAATAAATGCTCTGCTGAGAGCCCCAGAATTATTTGGGTAGTGAGAATCACTACCCAAACACCTGCCGCAGCCAGAGTGAATGCACAGGGTGCAGACCCCAGCCCATAGGCCTCAGCCCTCTGTTTCTTGGGGCCTCGGCCTCCAGCTGGGGCACCCACACCCCACCAGCCCTCTACCCAGGAACAGCACCAGGGTCCACCAGAGAGCTCAGTGGCTTCTGAAGGGGGGTGCCTGTAGGTGGTGGGCCAGGAGCTCAGATTGGGTAGTAACCCTTGCACCAGGCAATGAGGAGAAAGGGGAGGACAATTTAGCAAACCACGAGGGCTTGTAGTCTGTCAGGCCTCTCATCCTGCTGTTTCTCGGTCTTAGCTTAAAATCGTATTGGCCAGGACTTCCCTGGTGTCCACTGGCTAAGGATATGCTTTGCCACGTGTATTGCTCTTCATCCTGTTTGTGATACCAGTTGTCTTGTTGTATCTCACTGTGCGCACTGTTCACTGAACCCAGGGTAGGCAGGTGTGAGCTAAGAGTGGTAGGGGACTCAAGGAGCCACAGGTACTACAGACACGTCTATTCCCTCCTGGCTGATGCAGAAGCCGTAGCAGCAGCCATAGCATAACCCGATACAACACAACCTCTCTCCTGGCTGCCACCGTGACCATAACAGCATTCTCTCCTGGCTGGCACAGCAGTCGCAGCAGTAGACATGCTCTATTCTCTCCTCTCGTGGCTGACCCAATGGACGCAGCTGTGATGCAGCAGTAAACGCCACTGCTTTCTAGATGGAGTGCACACAACCCGTGACCAAGCAGGACCTCGTGACGCGCATGCACAGTGCTGTAAATGGTCTCAGTTGTTACATAGTCATTATTTACAAAACATGGGGCAAGAGAGCCTGAAGACGCCATCTCGGCTAATTTGCTCTTTCCCTACACCATGCGAGGGACCTGGGTTTGATCTGTGGTCAGGGACCCAGGATTCCACATGTCACAGAGCAGCAGCTAAGTCTGCACACCACAGTTAGAGAGTCCATGTGCTCCAATGAAAGATACCATATGACACAATGAAAACCCCATGTGCTGCAGCTAAGACTCAACACAGCCTAACAAATAAATAAATATTTAAAACATCATGTTGGCTATCTTGATCCTTTCTCGGAATCACGGACCAGTAGATCCATGGGGCCCTTGCTCGGATATGCTCATCACCCAACTGGGCTCAGGGCAGGAATCCTGCAACAGTTGATCTTATTGAACTGCTCGCTTAATCAGTAATTGAGGTGATTTCTTGTATTGGAAAGTATTTGAAAAGAACAGTGACAACAACAAGAAGGAAAGATGGTAGTCACACAGAAAGTCCACAATTGTTAATATATTGTTGGAAGATCTCAGAAGCCAGAATACGTGCATTCCAATCAGCTCTGCAGTATCATAGTGTGTGAGCTTGGCAGACTTATTTATCTCCTCTGCTTTCAGTCTCCTCATCAGTAAAATAAAGTATGGAACCCACCTTATGCAGCTGTGAACGAACCATAAGTTTAAGACTGGAAGCTCTTAGGAGAGGGCCCAGGGCACTGTAAAGACTAAACAAATGTTAGCGGTTTTCATGCAGCGATTCTCACCAATCTGTGATTGCAGCTGCAGTTATATTAGATTAGGGGTTCTCTGCCTGGAGAGATTTTGCCTCCAATGGACATTTGACAATATCTGGGAATATTTTTGGTCACAAGTTGAGAGGTGACTATTGCCATCTAGCGAATAGCGGTCAGTACTGTTGCTAAACATCCTATATGCACAGATGGCCCCTGATAACGAAGAATGTTCTGGCCTCAGAGGTCAATAGTGCTGCATCAGATTAAGACACAAACTGTGATAAATCCCAGCCCTCACCTACTCAGCCTGAACTACAGCTCTGCCTCAGGGCATGTCATAGTATTTTCCGGGGATGATGGGTGATGATGTATCTCACATATGCTTGGGAACTCACCTCTCTTCTGCTCCAGCCTCATCTCCACCTGTGAAGTGGCTGCCCTCCCTGTGATGACTCCTCTGCTGGTGCCACCCAGAACTGAGTCGGAGGTTGGGCCAGGGTGGACTGATGGCTTCCTCCCACACCTCTGAAACTTTGTTACCTAGCTGACGTCTTGAAGAGATATCACTGAGTGCTCAGAGGCTGCTGATGTTTACCAACATAGCCTTCAGCTTCTCTTCTTAATTTTTTTCTCAGTTGAATCACAAAACCAGACTCTCTGGCTGGGTTTTGGAATAGAGTCCATGTCATGGAAATCATCCTAATCTCATCTTCTTGGGTATCTCCATCACCAGCTTTCCCTCAGTCCAAAGCATAAAGATCTCATGCATTATCATATCTGTTTCATCAGCTCATACAAACAGACTCTTAGAGGCAGGAAGCCAAAGGTGTCCATTTCTCAGCAGTATTCTTGCTGGCACACATGCACTTATAGATAAATAACTTTAAAACACAACTGTAATTTTGCCATACGCATTTAGGCCTAAATCTTTCACTAAACAAAATAACATTAGCACATCCAGATATCACTAAATAACCTTCCACACCTCAGTTTTACTGACTGTATAGAATTCCATTTCATTGTCATGTAACATCTTTTAGTCCATTACCATTTTATTAGATATTGATGTTTTTTCTCTAATATTGAAAATAATAAGATAGTATAGCACTGAATATCTTAACAAGGCATCTTTATTGCTTGCCGAATTATTTTCTCAGGATAAATTTCTAGAATATAATTTAAGGGTTTTGATACCTATTGGAGAAGAAAAGACTTGAGGACTTTGTCTTAGGCAACAGTGTCTGCCCATCATAAGGACCTCAGAATGCCTGCGTGCATGCATGCATGCTCAGTAGTGTCCGACTCTTTGTGACCCCATGGACTGTCAGGGGTCACAAAGCCTTCCAGGTGTCTCTGTCCATAGAATTTTCCAGGGAAGAATAATTGAGCAGGTTGCCATTTTCTTCTCCAGGCATCAAAATAGCAGTTCAATATTCAAAATGGCTGGGAAAGTTAAGTCCTTTAGTTGTTGGAACATTCTAGTTAGCTGAGAATTTTTATCCACTAATATCATATGTGGAAGGATTATTTTAAATAACATACTTAATGCTAATTTACTCAGAACAAAATTCCATCTTGCTTTAATAATTCAAAAGGCACTCACGGTGCTTCGAGGTCATTAATATAACCTTACTTCTCAGTGTGGAATTTCAGATGATGTATGTAAAAAGCTCTTTGTAAGTGGCAAAAACTATAGAAATATGAAGGCTTACGATTTCAATTTTTAAATAGAAATTGCATTAACCCAATTCATCAAGAAATGACATACCTTGAACATTTCTTTTTTGGATAAGACCTTGATATTTATTTACATGTCACTTACTCTTTCCTTATAAAAGCAAAATAAAGAATGTGTAAGAATTCCCGTTGCTTCAGGTTCCTTTCATTATGTTCCAGATGAATATGTTTTACTATAATTTTGGTATCTCAAAACATCATTCAGTCATAAATTTTTTCCAGTATGCCGCCAATGATAAATTTAGGATGATAATGATAGAGAAGCATCACAATGAAGGAAAAAGTACTTTCCTTTATCAAGTGAGGACTCTACTGGTAGATCCATCATTACCCTTAACTACCTCTTGTAGCCATGACCTTGGGCAAGTCAATTGCTCTTTCTGGAACGTATTTTCTTCATAATGAAACGGTAGTTACTTCGAAGATCTCTTTAAGCTCTAAAATGTCTATGATTTTATGACTTGGCTCTCTCTTTTGAAGGATTTGAAATTCAATTTTTTTGAAGAATTCTTGAGCTAAAGAAAGGCATTTTTTCTTAGATAACAGGATGCTGAGTGGAACTTTCCCCAGTATCCTGGAATGTTGGCTCAAACCCCAAAGCTAAGAATGATAGATGAGAAGTAACTCCTCACTTTAAAGACAGGAAATAGAAACATCTTGCCAAAAGATGATCAAGGGAAGCAGCATCTCTCCAGCAATGGCCAGCAGTGAATATGAGACACATGCAGAGATTCAAATGGATGACTTAGAGATTCACTAAAAGAAGGTTTTTAGACTAACAATGTAGACAGTGATATCTCTCACCCATTTACTTTCCTTTTCCAGTTGCCTTCCTCCAGATCAACTAATGAGGACCCAAGAGAAATACTCATAGAGACTGAGGGTGTTGTGGGAAGTGGAAAAAGGTCTCTCACTGACTCACTGGATATTTTGGAAGTATAGAAGGCTGCAGGGCAGAAGGAAAGAGATGCGGTGAAAGGGTCTTGGAGGGTCCACAGAAGGTGTCTTTGAGATTGCATATGAAACTCATGTCTGATGTCTGCTCTCCTCCTAGAATTCAGAAAGCTGGAGACCAGCTGTTACCATGCACAGTGGTGAGATCAGAAGAGAGAACAATAGCAAGGGGCCAGCTATGCTACCACCCTGTGGTCTGGCAAGGATGAATGAGTGTCCTATGACCAAGCGGGTCCTATGGAAACTCCCTAGGCTTGAATTACCTTACAAGAAGGCTTCCCTGGTAGCTCAGCTGGTAAAGAATCTGCCTGCAATGCAGGAGACTCCGGTTCAATTCTTGGGTTGGTAAGATCCCCTGGAGAAGGGGTAGGCTACCCACTCCAGTATCCTTGGACTTCACTGGTGGCTCAGCTGGTAAAGAATCTGTGCACAATGCGGGAGACCTGGATTCAATCCCTGCGTTGGGAAGATCCCCTGGGGAAGGGAACAGTTACCCACTCCAGTATTCTGGCCTGGAGAATTCCATGGACTGTATAGTCCATGGGGTTGCAAAAAGTCAGACATGACAGGGATTTTCACATTGCTTCCCTTGGAGATACAAAAGACACGAGTTCAATCCCTGGGTCAGAAAGATCCCCTGGAGAAGGAAAAGGCAATCCACTCCAGCATTCTTGCCTGAAGAATTCCATGGACAGAGGAGACCTGCGGGCTACAGTCCATGGGGTCGCCGAGAGTTGGACATGACTGAGTGTGCATACACACATGGGGGAGAGTACTTCAGAAGTAAGAGTATGGGGTGAACAACCCAGACAGTCAAGGTTGGTCAAGAAAGGTTTACTGTGGCGCCAGGGACCTGAAAGTCTGCTCCTCTTCAACTGACCTTCCCCTGCTCGGACCTCAGGCTGTCCAACAGATAAAACGGGGAAGTGGAAGACAAAGAACAAAAGATCATATCATTCCTCCTTCCCAGCTGTGGGTTCTCAAGGCATAAGTGAGGCATGAATTATGTCCAGATTTTTCTCACAACCTTGTCAGGAACCTTCCTCTATACAACTAACAATGAAATTGCATAGTAAAACAATAATTGGTTAACGCAATTTCATCATTAGACATATAGAGGAAGGTTCATGACAAGGTAGTAAGAAAAGTCTAAACATAACATTTTTAGTTTCAGTGAATTTCTTCTTCAGATATGTAAGACATGTAACAAACTAGAAATGAATATTCTTTATTTATATCTATAAAAGCCATGTAGAAAGAAATCTATACTTTTCAATGAAATTACTTTTAAAATTGGGCTTGTGGAAAGAAATAGCCTTCAAAGACAGACAGACTCAGGTTAAATTCTTTGTTCTACTTCTTACTATTTATGTTAAAACAAATCATCTAGTCTATCTGAGCTTCAGTGTCTTCATCTCACCTGTAAAATGGGACTACTAATATTTATTTCACTGAATTGTAGGGATTAAATGAAATCACATGTACTATGCATTGACTCAAAGTACAGTCAAAAAATTTGTATCCTGCCTTCCCTACTTTTTAGTCCTGAAATAACCTTGCCTAACTTCATTTATTCTAGTTTGAATAAATAAAGAATCTGCTTCACTTGTTAATTATCATACACCTCCTTAAATACTCAGTATTAGCAGCTTGGGGGCACTGTTTATACCCTTTCCTTTGCTTATACAAGCACTTATATATTACTCTGAAATTTGCATTTTTCCTCTTAAATTATATATTTGGACACATCTCAGGGCAATACATACAACTCTGGTTTATTTTCTATAATAGCTTATGAGACATTCTGTAACGTGATATTCCTATTTTAATTTCTCCTTTTCATTGATGTTCAGGTTGCTTTCAACTTGTTGCAGTGATCATGAATGTCATGACCACTCACATATGGAAATCATGCACACTGGGGTCTGCTTTTCCCAATCTGGAATCCCCACAGAGGGACTGCAGAGGCAAAGAATGTGTGCATTTTGATGATAAAAGATAATGACCTATATTGAAAATGTATTAGGTAAATTCATTATGTTTAAAAAAAAAAAAAAACACCTTGCAAACAACTCTAACAGAATTTAGTGAATTCTTCAATAAAGTGAAAGCAACTTCTTATCTAGGAAGACTTTAATTTGTTTGGTAAATTCAAAACCTCAGAGACTGCCTTTTTTTTTTTTTTTGACCAAGGGAAATTTCTGTGCCAGAAAGGGTATGGTGAATGGCTCAAGGAAAGTTTAATAATGTATTATCAATTTAGTATTCAAGGCAGGACTCCAGTTCTCTGAATAATTTCTTTCCCTCTGGCCACTGGCCACTGAGGGGGATGTGAGCTACTTGCTGTATCAGAAACTGCTCCTGATGTCACCACGCAAGCTCTTCCCATTTAGAAACAAATCTAGTCTCTGGGTCACAAGAAAAGTCACATGTCACATGTCACAAACTGTCAGCTTTTCTCTGCCATCACTCTTTATTATTTAAAGGTATGGCTGAGATCCCATCATCTTTATCTCTCAGGGGGTTGGAAGCCTCAGCAGCTTCCTTCTCTCTCTCCTTCCTTTTCCATATTCCTCCACTTTGGTCACCGCCTTTTAAGAGGATGTTGCTCAGTGAGTCTCAGAATTGTCTGACCCTTTGGAGACCTAGATTCCAATACTGATAATATCAATACCACCAAGACCATTGGAGGAAAATTCTAAATCTGCATCCAACTGGCAGACTACAGGGTGTGCTCAGTCATGGAGCTCAAGTGTAATTTTCCAAAGATTCATCAAAAACCATTGTCCTTTCTGCCTTCCTGTGAGCATGAGGAGCTAACATCTTGGAAGTGATTTTTCTTAGTTTTCCTCTTTTATAATGATAACAATAATATTTGTGTGAATGCTTCCTATGTACCAAGTTCTTTGGGAAGCACTTTCTATACATTATCTTGTTTAATCCTTAACAACAACCAGTTTGGTCGTTGTTGTTGTGTCCAACTCTTTGTGATCCCATGGACTGTATCCTGCCAGTCTCCTGTGGCCATGGAATTCTCCAGGCAAGAATACTGAAGTGGGTTGCCATTCCCTTCTCCAGGGGATCTCCTCAATCCAGGGATCGAACCCAGGTCTCCTGCATTGCAGGCGATTCTTTACAGTCTGAGACAGCAGGGAAGCCTCATTTTTGGTTGAGGACAATCATATTCAAGAACATTAGGTAACTTTTACAGTGTATCACAATTGTGAATAGTAGAGTTTAATTTAGAGAAGGCGATGGCACCCGACTCCAGTACTCTTGCCTGGAAAAATCCCATGGACGGAGGAGCCTTGTAGGCTGCAGTCCATGGGGTCATGAAGAGTCGGACACGACTGAGCGACTTCACTTTCACTTTTCACTTTCATGCATTGGAGAAGGAAATGGCAACCTGCTCCAGTGTTCTTGCCTGGAGAATCCCAGGGACAGGGGAGCCTAGTGGGCTGCCGTCTATGGGGTCACACAGAGTCAGACACGACTGAAGCGACTTAGCAGCAGCAGCAGCAGAGTTTAATTAGAACCATCTTTTTTTTGAAAACCATGTTCTAATATAACATGTTCTAATAACAAGTCCCCAGTAGAATTAATATAGTTAGAATAAGGTGGGACTGGATTTTTCTAGTTCCCTTGGCCAGGGAAGTCATGAGGAAATGTTTCCTTCACACACATAGTCGGGCAGAAGTGTTGCATGGGAAAAACAGTAACATGGTCAATATATATCATACAAATTATATTGCTGAATAATACATTTCAAAGGCATTAAAATTCAACTTTCTATGATAAGACTGTAATAACATGTTATTTCTGATTATTTACAATGAACTTCAGTATCTTATGGGGTCTTGGGATCAGAGAAATTCAGACACTCAAAAGTAGGGAAGACTTTGATCTTTTTTACCCTCTTACTTGATTCTTAATTCTCTTATTCTGTATCCTTGAGATGTGTCATAGATCATCTATTTGGAGTTGACTAACAATAGCGATCTTGATCCAACATGACACAAAGAGCCACATATGTAGTCAGACAATTACAATCAAATGTAATGAATGCAGTAAAATGTATATGTACAAGTTTCCAGGCAGTGTAAAAAGGGAACCAGCTGGGATGGAGGGGGATTCAAAAAGGCTTCTGAGGGAATATGAGAGTGTGTTGGCTCTTAAAGTGAGTCTGACAACAAAGAGGGATAGTAGAGGAGTGAGTGGAGACAATTCAGATAGCTGGAAGAGGGCGGAAGTACTCAATATTCAGCAAGCATGTGAGTCATGTTACAGGTGTCCAGGGTGGCTGGAGTACAGATTGTGGGTGAAGGAATGTTGACAGATAGGACAAGAACTACAGTGGAAAAGTCTATCCCATGCTGATGAGTTAGGATTTTATTCTGAAGATGAAAGGAATCACTGATGATTTTTGAGGGAGAGACATCCTATGAACGGAGGAGCCTGGCGGGCTATGGTCCATAGGGTCTCAAAGAGTTGGACACGGCTGAAGCAATTTAGCATGCATACAGAATAAGTCAAATCTGCGATTTCTAATGAGCACCAAAGAGCAGCAGTGTGGGTGATGGGTTAGAAGAGGATGAGAACGGAATCTGGGAGACCATGAGAAAGCTGGGAGGAGGGACTTGACAAAGAGGACAATGAGGGAGGCCAGATAACAATAGATTCCATCACTACTTAGTGGTTAAATAATAAGAATTTGGCAGTAATGTGCATGTACTATGGGTAGATAATGGGAGTAGTAATGAATGATACCCAAATTTCTAGCTTGGGTACCTTGGTACATAAGGCATAAGAACCCAGGAAGAAGCAGAGCCAAGTCTATCCCATCACAGACAAAGTGTAGTTATAAAACAGTTCTTTTGGTATTGATCTGACAATACTACCCTTAAACATTCTCTGTATTGGTCATAGTCTGTTCTGCATCTTTTCAAAGAACAATAAACAGTATTTTGTAAATGCAGTAATAAATAAAGACTCATAATTGCTAATAAATAAAGACTCATAATTGACAGACATTTTTTAAAAAACAGATTTTATTACCAGTCTTTCTGTATATATGTATTTATTGATATATTTATATGCTTATATCTGAGCTCCTATGAAAATAAGAATTATATAACTCCAAACATTCATGCCTCTGAATATGCTTAATATCTGAAAAATAAGGTTAACTTCTGAAATTTTATAAGAAATAAAAAATAAAAGTTCAGCCAGAACATACAGTCAGAGGCAATGGATAAATTGTGAAAAAAGTAATTGCACCCCATCCTTCCCCTCCACTCACAGGCCTTTTCATTGCTGGGTGTTATATGTATTACCATTTATTCCATCATAATGACTAGGAGGCTGACTGCAGTTCTGTTCCTGATATGATGCTGTTTTACAAAAGCCCTTGGGATGAGAGAATCAAATATAGAATTTGCTGAAGGGCACAAATATCAGCAGTATTCAGCTATCCAAATCCAACCTAATGACATTTGGCTAAATCTGAGATGTCAAAGATGCCATTCAACTTCAATGACAACTATTCCTAATTTTTTCCTTTTTCCCTGTCCAGACTTTTTTCAAAAGGAGTATTTCTTTTGACTTTGTCAGTTACTAAACTTCACTCAGGGAAGATACAGGAAGAATGAAATGGTTCTGTATAGAGGCACAGTATGTGAAGGTTATACCAATTCCTGGTTGTGCCAACATGCCTTGCCTGTAAAAAATCAGTGTAAACTCAAGCAGCACAGCATTTTCTTCCTTCCATGCAGATCTTTACTTGGATAGCCAAGTTACAAAAATGTCTTACTTTAATAGGAATATGTGCAGGTATTTCTTGTGCTTATATTGAGCTTATACAATTTTTCATCTTCTTCATGGATCACGTCTTGTCATAGTGAAGGGGCTTGGATAATTCAGTGAAGCTATGAACCATGCCATGCACAACCACCCAAGACGGACAGGTCATAACAAAACATGGTTCACTGGAGGAGGAAATGGCAACCCACTCCAGTATTCTTGCCTAGAGAACCCCATGAACAGTATGAAAAGGCAAAATGATATGACACTGGAAGATCAGGTCCGCGGGTGGAAAGATGTTCAGTATGCTACTGAGGAAGAGCAGAGGGCAATTACTAATAGCTCCAGAAAGAGTGAAGTGGTGGGGCCAAAGTGGAAATGACACTCAGTTGCGGATGTGTCTGGTGGTGAAAGTAAAGTCTGATGCTGTAAAGAATATTATTGCATAGGAACCTGGAATTTTAGGTCCACGAATCAAGATACATTGGATGTGGTCAAGCATGAGATGGCAAGAGTGAACATCAACATCTTAGGAGTCAGTGAACTAAAATGGATGGGAGTAGGTGAGTTTATAATAGTAGACCATAATATCTACTACTGTAGGCAAGAATCCCTTAGGAGAAATGGAGTAGACCTCAGAGTCAACAAAAAAATTTGAAATGCAGTACTTGAGTGGAACCTCAAAAATGACAGAATGATCTGGATTCGTTTCCAAGGCAAACCACTCAATATCACAGTAATCCAAGTCTATGCCCCAACCATTGATGTTGAAGAAGCTGAATTTGACTAATTCTATGACAACCTACAACTCTACCTAGAACTAACACCAAAAAAGGATGTCCTTTTCATCATAGGGTGTTGGAATGCAAAAGTAGGAAGTCAAGCGATATCCAGAATAATAGACAAGTTTGGCATTGGGGTACAAAATGAAGCAGGGCAAAGGCTAACAGTTTTGTCAAGAGAACATGCTGGTTGAAGTAAGCACCATTTCCCAACAACCCAAGAGATGATGACTTTATACTTGGACCTCATCATATGGTCAATACAGAAATCAGATTTATTATATTCTTTGCAGCTGAAGATGGAGAAGCTCAGTGTAATCAGCAAAAACAAGACCTGGAGTTGACTGTGGCTCAGACCATGAGCTCCTGATTGCAAAATTCAGGCTTAAATTGAAGAAAGTAGGGAAAACCACTAGCCCATTCAGGTATGCCCTAACTAAAATTCCTCATGATTATACAGTAGAGATGATGAATAGACTTAAGGGATTAGATAAGGTAGAGTGCTTGAAGAACTGTGGATAGAAATTTCTAACATTGTACAGGAGGCAACGACTAAAACCATTCCAAAGAAAAAGAAATTCAAGAAGGCAAAATGACTGTCTGAGGACTCAAATAGATGGGGAAAGAAGAGAAGAAAAAAGGCAAGGGAAAGATATACCCAACTGAATGCAGAGTTCCAGATAACAGTAAAGAGGGATAAGAAGATCTTCTTTAGTGAACAGTGCAAAGAAATAGAGGAAATCAATAGAATGATAAAAACTAGCATTCTTGTCAAGAAAATTAGAGATATCAAAGGAACGATTCATGCAAGGATGGGCACAATAAAGGACAGAAATGGTAAGGACCTAACAGAAACAGATGAGATTAAAAAAAAGGTGGCAGGAATACACAGAAGAATTATACGAAACAGATCTTAATGACCTGGATAATCGTGATGATGTGGTCACTCACCTAGAGCCAGACACCCTAGAGTATGAAGTTAAGTGGGCCTTAGGAAGCATTACTATAAACAAAGCTTGTGGAGGTGATGGAATTCAAGCTGTGCTTTTAAAATCCTACAGGACAATGCTGTTAAAGTGCTGCACTCAATATGTCAGCAAATTTGGAAAACTTAGCAGTGGCTACAGGACCAGAAAAGGTCAGTTTTCATTCCAGTCCCAAAGAAGGGCAATGCCAAAGAATGCTCAAACTACCATATAATTGTACTGATGGCTGAGAGGTCTAAGGCGCTGGATTAAGGCTCCAGTCTCTTCGGGAGCGTGTGTTTGAATCCCATCACTGCCAATCCCTTTAGGACTTCCCTGTAGCTCAAATGGTAAAGAACCTGCCTGTGATGCAAGAGACCAGGGTTCAATCCCTGGGTTGGGAAGTTCCTCTGGAGAAAGGAATGGTAATCCACTCTAGTATTCTTGTATGGAGAATCCCATAGACAGAGAAGCCTGGCGGGCCACAGTCCATGGGGTCACAAAGAGTCGAACATGACTGAGCAACTAACACACACACACACATACACATTTCACATGCTAGCAAGTTTATGCTCAAAATCCTCCAAGTTAGGCTTCAGCAGTATGTGAGCCTAGAAATTCCAGATGTACAAGTTGGGTTTCGAAGAGGCAGAGGAATCAGAGATCAAATTGCCAATATCCATTGGATCATGTAGAAAGCAAGAGAGTTCCAGAAAAATATCTACTTTGCTTCATTAACTATGCTATAGCCTTTGATGTATGGATCAGAATAAACTGTGGAAAGTTCTTCCAGAAATGGGAGTACCAAACCATCTTACTAGTCTCCTGAGAAACCTGTATGCAGGCCAAGAAGCAACAAAACCAGACATGGAACAACTGACTGGTTCAAAATTGGGAAAGGAGTAGATCAAAGCTGTACCTTGTCACCCTGCTTATTTAACTTTATATGCAGAGTGTGTGAGTGCTAAGTTGCTTCAGTCATGTCCCATTCTTTGTGACCCTATGGACTGTAGCCAACTAGGGTCCTCTGTCCTTGGAATTCTCCAGGCAAGAATACTGGATTGGGTTGCCATTCCTCCTCCAGGGGCTCTTCTTGACCCAGGGACCGAATCTATCTTTAATGTTTTCAATTTAGTTTTGTAGTTCTTTAAAGTGGTAATGCAAGACTGAATATTCTTAATTAATAATTGCTACATCCAGTAGATACTTAAAATTGTACTGTGTAAAAAAACAATGTGGATAAATGAATTATTAGAAAGATTAAAAAGGGGTAAAAAATGAAGCACATGTGGAAAAAAGTAGCTATTGAAACTGGGTTATAGGTAACATTGTACTCTGAACTTGTGGGCATGTCAAAATATTCATAATAAAATCCATAAAAAAAATTAAGCTGACTCCATATGGCATCCATTTTGGACTCTCCCATAGTGGAAGACTTGCACTTTCTCTCAATCTAGATCATAACCTCTCATCTGAGTCTGGCCTTTCTCTCAGCAATGGTACCCAGGGATCCTCTAGTTTCACCCTCCTTACTTTGGCCTCTTGGCAAACTGCCTATGCAGCCCACCATTCATTGTCTTAGAGTAGCTGATATGAGGTTGCTGCAGCACCATGGGCTGTCCTCCAAAGGAAAAGAAGGGGAAATTTCTGGAGGTCTCTGGTTGGCTACTTCCCCTCAATTGTTCCCCATTCCCCCACTTCAAGGTCAAAGACATTAAAGGTATCCTTTCAATCAAATATCGGTTATTATCTTTCTATACTTGTTTGGAGAAGCAAGAGAACTATTTTTGTTTTAATGGTGATTATATGTCCTCTCGTGAGCTCATACTTCAGTTATTCTCCTCTCTCTCCTTTACATTTCCAGAAACAAAACTAGACTTCTATGACAATTATCATGAATCTTGTAGAATTTACTGCAGAAATTCCTAGGGCCGAACATCCCACTAGAAATATTCCTAAAGTGGGCGAGTTGTTTCTAGTGTTTCTCCAGTTCCCCAGCTGCTGGGTCTCCTCTTACTTTCTTTCTTCTGGCACCCTCTTATTATCCTACTTGCTGTTCAGTCGCTCAGCCATGTCCAACTCTTTGCCACCCCACGGACTGCAGCATACCAGATTTCCCTGTCCTTTACTATCTCCCAGAGTTTGCTCATCTATTTGTACAGATGACAAAACAAAGAATCCTAATAAACTGGCAAAACTAAAGTGGCAGTAGATTAGAAACTTCTCATAATAACACCAAGATCGTACTTCTTTCCAGGCCTTTTGCAAACAGCTTTGCATGCATTTTCAATTAAACCTCAAGATACTCCCATGTGGTATGTATTGTTAGGTCGCCATTTTATGGATGTAAAAACTGAGGCCCAGGGAGTTTCAAATTTCCCAGGGTCATGCAGCTATTAATAATAAGGGTCAGTGCAAAGATTCAGGCTCAGTTCTGTCTGAGTTCAAAGCCTATGCTATTGAACACCATCTAACAGTGTCTTAGGAGAAGGCGATGGCACCCCACTCCAGTACTCTTGCCTGGAAAATCCCATGGACACAGGAGCCTGGTAGGCTGTTGTCCATGGGGTCGTGAAGAATTGGACACGACTGAGCGACTTCACTTTCACTTTTCACTTTCATGCAATGGAGAAGGAAATGGCAACCCACTCCAGTGTTCTTGCCTGGAGAATCCCAGGGACGGGGGAGCCTGGTGGGCTGCAGTCTATGGGGTCGCACAGAGTCGGACACAACTGAAGAGACTTAGCAGCAGCAGCAGCAGCAACAGTGTCTTACGAATCCTCATTTATTCAGGACTCACATCAATATTAAACACTCTTCCTCTCCTGCCAGGCCTCTCCCTTGCTACTGGGTGAGTGACCGTGATGTTAGCCACCACTGTGGAAAGAAACCTTCGTGACAGTTAGTAGTCTTCATGCATGTAGAAGACTCAAAATAAAGCAAAATAGCCCATTTGCATGAGTACGATCTGCTCAAATGTCAGCAAACACAAGCTGCGACAAATTTGAAGACAAGGCGGAGGATCAAGCACCGCCACTTGCCTTCCACCCAGCTTTGCCACTGAAGCCTCTGTCCCTGGGACCTGCCGGGGAGCATGTCCTGTCCAATAAGCCCCAGCCAGCCAAACGTTGTCATTTGACTTCAGCAGATCGCTCTGATCCAAATCAGTCCTCAGTCCAAGCTTGACACCCAATCATGAGTGGAATTTGGTTTGACATGTACCTGGCTGTGAGAGCCAAGTGCTCGCCCCCACCCCTGCCCCACTGACCCCCACAGCCTCATATGTCAGAACGCGACATCCCAGGTGGCAGCTGTGACTCCAAGTGCACAGAGCAAGAGGAAGATGGGTGGTGACAGCAGAGGCTCTGGTGCCCGGCCCAAGCCTGGCACCAGCACCTGCCTCCTGCCTGCATGGGGGCAGCTGGGACCCAACAGCTGTGTGTCAGGAAGGCTGGAATACCACTGCTAGAATTCTTTTCCCTTGCTTAAGCACCTTTCACCACAAACTCTGAAGCACTCAATGTGACTTTGTATATCAAAAAGCAATCTCCCCTGGCTGGAAGGACCCAAAGGTGCATGAGTGTAGACATGAGGTCACCGAGGACATGATAGTTTATAGTTTTGCCTAGGACAGCCCCTAGAGGCAAAGCGGGAAGGCGAAGTGAGCGAAAGGAGACAGAGAGGAACACTAACTGGACATTTTGATATGGACGATTCCTGAATTAGGTGTTTGTCTAAGCTATATAATTTTATTGTCACAACAACTCTGTAAAGCTCAAAAAGAAACTTGCTCAAGATCACACCCCTATTAAGTAATGGCCCTGGCATCCAGCGTGGTGCACTGCAGAGCATCCTTCCTTCTTACTACTACACTTCGCCACCTGGGGCAAGGAGAGCAGTGCCAGGCACACGACGCATTGCATCGTCTCTCCCATCTGGCCCCGGAGATGGGAAGGAAAGACCAAATTCAGGGTCAGACCAGCCTGTCTACTTCCTAAGCCCTCAAGATTCAGTGAGAGCTAAAACCCTCCCCTTCCTCACAGATATCTTATGGCATCCCTGGGACTTTTCTTGTTCCTCAGAATGCACAAGCCTCAGAATGCAGGAGTTTTCAGCTCCTTGAGAGGAGGGTCTTACCCATGGTGCTGGTATAGAATGATGATGGCTGCTTGACGAGATGATGAGTCAAATGCTTGTAGAAAACCCCTGCTCACTTTTGCCAATAAAATGAATGGCGTAGTAGAATACTATATTCCCGGATTTGGGGATTTTTGATTTTTAGTAACAATGAGGACTGTCATGCAATTGCCAGTGTTTTATATTGCCAGGAAAATATATAAACCATCTCCAGCTATTATCACTGTAATCTTATAAAGAAGAAAACTGTATGAAAAATGTAGGAAAGACATCATCTCATCATAAAAATAGTCTTTCCCAAGAAAGGAAGTTGGCAAGCATGTGTGGACATATGTATGTGTTTCATATTTTGTCACAGATGAATGAAAATATTATCAAGCCTCAGCATGGGTCTGTAGACTAACATTTAGTAACCCCTAATTAAGATGGAAAGACCTTAGACTGAGAATCAAGGTACCTGGGGTCAATCCCTCCCCCCACTGCTAACAATCTTTGTGGGCAGGATTTCTCATTTCTCTGGTACTTAGCTTCTTGTCCCATAGTTTGGAGTCATAGTGCCCATTTTAGAGGGTCACTGGGAGGATTAAGTGAAATCATGAGTTCAAAGCACAGATGAAAAGATTTGTCAATTTCGTCATCTGTTAAAGAAGGGAAGTAGATAAGCTTTGAGATCCCTTCCAGCGCCCTGATTCCAGGAAAGCTGCCCAAGCCTCCCAACAGAGCCACACAGCATACACCTCAGAGAGGAGATGATTTCTCCAAGAGATACTTTCAAAGAGAAAGTATCTCATAAATCTCCGGGTAGATCAGACACGGGGTGAAATGAAAGTTGCTCAATTGTGTCCAACTCTTTGTGACCCCATGGGCTGCACAGTCCATGGAATTCTCCAGGCCAGAATACTGGAAAGGGTAGCTGTTCTCTTCTCTAGGGGATTGTCCCAACCCAGGGATCAAACCCAAGTCTCCCACATCGTGCACAGATTCTTTACCAGCTGAGCCACCAGAGAAGCCCAGATCAGATTCGGGGTGAATGCCAGCAAATCATCAGCCTCTCGTTCTTTTTTATGTTTATTTACTTATATCTACTTTTTATGGAAGTATAGTTGATTTACAACGTTATATTACTTTCAAGCGTACAGCAAAGTGATTCCAGTTATATATATAGGCTTCTGCAATGGCTCAGCTAAAGAATTCACCTGCATTGTAGAAGACGCAAGTTCGATCCCTGGGTCAGAAAGTTCCCCTGAGGAGGGCATGGCAGTCCACTCTAGTATTCTTGCCTGGAGAATCCCAAGGACAGAGGAGCCTGGCAGGTACAGTCCATAGGGTCGCAAAGAATTGGACACAACTGAAGCAACAGCACACACACATATATATATAAGTGCACGCACACACACACACACACACATATATATACAAGTGCACGCACACACACACACACACACATATATATACATAATATGTATACGCTGTGCTTAGTTGCTCAGTCATGTCTGACTTTTTGTGACCCTATGGACTGTAACCTTCCTGTCTCATATATATACACATACATATATTCTTTTTCAGATTTTTTGTTATAGGTTATTATAAGATATTAAGTCTAGTTCCTTGTGCTATATGGTAGGTACTTTTTGTTTACATATTTTATGTATAGTAGTGTGTATACATTAATTCCAAACTCCTAACTTCCCTTCCCCTCTATCTCCTTTGGTAAGCATAGTTTGTTTTCTATATAGCTCCTTTCATCCATGGTCTTAACTCACACACAAATAAAAGCAGTAAACACTCTCACGTTGTTGAAGTGCCAGTGTTCTCACTGTAGGAAGCTGAGGGCAGGGTCAGGAGATAAATAGAGGGACCTAAAAAATTAAACAACAAAATATTTCAGTCCAGACCACATACTGGCTTTGAGCTCACTGTTTGTATCAGGACTGCTAAGTCCTATTCCATCTCTCCTGTACACTTTGAGGCTCTCAAGAATGTCAAATCTCAGGAGAATGCAGGGGAAGAAGGTGGGCAAAGTGTGTGTGTGCCGTGCTCTTGCATGTGTGTGAAGGATGAGGCTCTGGGATATCTTCACTTCTCCATCCACCATCCTCCCACCTTTAGGGCTCATCTGCCTGAAACCTACCAGGAGCAAGGAGCTTCCATTTGTCTAAGGGCAGTGGCTGCTGATTGATGCTCACTTGATCTTTCTTTCATGCAGAAGGATTTACATGCCAGGTGTTTGAGGCCAGGAACAGCTTAGGCAGGAGACACATTTTAAAAGCTCAAAGAATGACTTTAAAGCACTATAGGTTCAATGCATCAAGTTGTGGGCTGGATGCAGGTGCGTTGGTGGCACCTGCCTTTGCCTAACTGTGGAACTTTATTCTGTCTCCAGACCTCATTGCCCTGCTGTCACAAAATCCAGCTCAAGTCCAGCGCCTTCCATGAAGAGCATATTTAGGGTTAGTCTTGTCAGCCTTGAGAGGTTCTGGAAGCTGGACATCATAGGAGAAAGCCTGTGAGTGAGAGTTTTTGTGTGTACATGTTCATATTTCCCATCAGAGAGGAGTGAAGGCAATCAGGATGCAGCCTGCTGGAGGTACCCAAGCATCAGCATGTTATCAGATAATGTTCTGAAGGTCGTCTTCAGAAACCAAAGTGCAGCTGAAGATCAGGATGCTTTAGAAGCTCTCGCTATCAAAGGAAGACTGAACTGAGCACAGCTCACAGCCTCACCACTAACCAACCTGAAGAAGCTGCATGCAGCTCTCCAGATTCCAAAACTTGGCTCAGAGCTACACGAGCGGAAGCTGGGAGAGGGCAGTGGTGGAGGCTTGACATAGATAACAGAACTGGAGAATATTTCGTAGATGCCAGCATCTGGTTTCCCCTCTGTTCTTTTAAGGTAAATACTTGATGAACATCCAAGGAGGGGAAGAGACAGGTTTGTGTGTCAGGGTCACACCATTTTTATTGTTCACCCAGGTGAACCAGCTTTCAAACGAAAGCCAAAAGTCAGTGAGTTTTGTTGCCTTTTTCTGAACACCAGAGATAGTTTCTGTAAGAGCCATCACCATTAAAATGGCATTCTAAGAGGGTCTGCACAGCAATGGAATTAAATAATAAAACAGATGAGAGTTCAAATGCGCAAACCATGGTCCCCGCTCCCATCTCAAGCTCCCACCTCTTTTCCTAGAAAGAACTGACTGATAAATTACTGCAGGTCTGCATAGGAAGTCTGCCAAAGATGCAAAATGAAATTTGATAGGAGCTGCTCTGTGCTTGATCACCTCTTTGCCAGTGGGGACACCTCATACTGGAAGGAATGACAGGCCCTGTAAAAAGAGCAGGAAAAGGCCAACAGGGTGAGCATGCTGGGACAGGCATCTATTTGGTGAGAAGTCCTCTTGCAGAGCATGGAGAGCTCTGCCAGGACCTGCCAGGGCTGGACTGCAGCAGAAAACCTATCTCCCTGGGGTGGATGTGCCTAAAAGTGGCTTTGGGCAGGTTTGCAATAAGCAACAAAAAATGTACACTGTATCACAGATACCCTGTGGTTGACCTGTCAGGCATTGGCTAGAGCACTGCATCAGTCAGGGTGCTCCAGGGAAACAGAACCAAGAGGCGATATACCATGTGCAGGTATGTGTGTGTGTATGCACACTTACACACATATATGCACATGTATGTGTATATCATGTTTGAGAAGGGCACGATGGCCACACTCACCTGATGCCAAATGCATTCTTCCCTGTTCCAATTGGTAATAGTAGCACTACCACCTAATCAGAGTCGATTACCTCTGCTTTCTTTTCTTGCTGTTTGGTCTTTTGTTACAAAGAGCCTAAAATGTCAAGACAGCAATTGCACCTTATATAGCTCAATGGGACTCACTATCTGCCTGAAGAAAGTATTCTTTTATTGGGAGTTAGACTCCTAACCCACAGGGACTAGAGATATGGGAATGGGATGCACAAATCTCGTAAGTCACTGGAAATGATGGAAGTAGGTTCACTTTGACTTCTGCCCTTTGGGGTCTCAGATTCATACGTCCACTCCAGTACTCTTGCCTGGAGAATCCTTAGGGACAGAGGAGCCCCATGGACACAGGAGCCCCATGGACAGAGTTCATGGGGTCACAAAGAGTCAGACACGACTGAGAGACTAAGCACAGCACAGCGCATGGTAGGGGCAATAATATCCGGAGAAGAGAAGGGCAATCCACTCTAGTATTCTTGCCTAGAGAGTCCCATGGACAGAGGAGCCTGATGGGCTACAGTCCATGCGGTTGCAAAACGTCAGACACGATGGAGCTACTTTCACATATCAGGGCCCAGCACCACAGAATGGTCATTGATTAAAGATGTACAGTATGTTCTGAAAGATAGAGCCCTATCATTTCAAGGTATCATCTCCAAGCTGGTGCTGTCTTGAGATATCCATTTTATCACTCTTACACTCCTACACACTAGCAGCATCTGAACGTTACATCATATCACAGAGAAAGTGAAACTCATGGTCATGTGTTCACTGCCATCCCTCCTTTGAAATAGAGGGTTCCTTGGTATGATGGGATATTATGTAGATCTTGTGTCAGTGGATCATACGCTTTAGAAACCCCCAAACAGTGGTACCAGCTGAGGTCTTGAAGGTAGGAAAGACAAATTAAAATGTGAAATATCTGTTGATTCTAATCAAGATAAATTATTGCCTCTTACAGAGCAGAAGGGATCCCATGATGTCAAGTTGCGGCTAAGTGGCTGCTTTGTCTTCTTGGACTGGTGCCATCTTGGTGGGGGAGGAGCTCAGTTTGGTCTACCTGGTGGATGGACACTTGGCAATTGCAATAGCTATATTAGTCTTGGTGTGTGGGAAAGACATGCATCTTCCTGCCACCATGAACATTCCATTATGCGTCCATTGTGCTGGCCCTGAGGTTACCACTGAGAAAATCAGACTCAATCATTCTATGTATTAATAGTTGCTCAGTGCCTATGCTGTGAGGGATGTTGTCTGGAGCACTAAATAAGAGATGCAAAGATATTCATCCTTTGCACTCATTCCCATAAGTCCATATACCATGTGTCCTCCCCAGATCTCTTTGTCACTGATCTTGAAATCTTTCCTCACCCAGGCTTCTGAACCAGTAGCCATGGAAAAGGTATTGTTTCAGAAGCTTGCACCTGAAATTTTCATCACAAGAGCTCTTACCCTACGGCCCAAGGAAACTTGTGAGGTTTCCATCAGCTACCAAGTATATACATTCAGGAACTGAGGAAATTAGCAAGTGTGAGTCCCTGGACCTGGTGAGCGCACTGAGACAGACTTAGAACTGCTCCCCTAACAACGAACCATGGCAATTATCTGGGCCCCAGACATCAATGTCAATTTGGAACTTCTGTCAAACAGTCTTCAAAATGCCTAGGTAGTCCTCTTCCCCACTATATCTGAGTAAATGCCAGGGATCTTTGTGGGGTGGAAGGGGAAAATCATTATGCTAGACACATACTATATTTATAGGGTCTTTCTACCTGGGCACATTCTGTCAGTGGGTTCTGGATCTGAGAACTGATTCATATCTGGAAGCTAGATAATGGACCTTGACTTTTAATTGGTTTGCCTGTCCCCAGTCTCCTGATTATGTATCCTTGGCTTCTTTGACTATAGAGTAAGCAATGCTTTGTTGGTTGTCCATCTGTCTTGCCCCTAGAAATGCCATGCTTTACTTGACATCTCCATGGCTCTCTAAGAGTGTGACAAACCTGGCTGTATTCCAAGCTCGTCACTCATTACGGTAATTAAATGTAGGGTCAATGAAATATGCTTATCCAGACTCTAGGAGATCTTTAGGCATGAGCAATTCACTATCTCCTGAGTCAGTTTATATCATCATTAGACATCCACTTTTCTGGAAATCCTTTCTCATGCAGCAGAATTTCCAGCAGCAATCCCAGAATTTCTATCCACATGGCCACTCCTTTAGGTATTTGGAAGTATCTGCTATGCAAATCCTCTCCCTTATTTCCCTCACAATGACCAGCTCCCTCTGAGTGAGTGAGTGAAGTCGCTCAGTCATGTCTGACTCTTTGCGACTCCATGGACTGTAGCCTACCAGGCTTCTCTGTCGGTGGGATTCTCCAGGCAAGAATACTGGAGAGGGTTGCCCCTTGCTTCCAGGTTAATTTCAACAGAGCCAAACTTTCACATTCTTCAGGAAAATCAGAATGCTTATTTTAGGTTCCCTGGAGGAGAAACAGAAAATACTTGACCCACTATGGCTTGGGAACATAATAACGAAACTGCGTATTAAACAGACAACATGCATGCAGTATCTACTACGCGCCAAGCCTGTGCAAAGCAGTTTACTCACATCATTTTCACAACAACCAGTCATTTATGCAACAAATATTTATTAAGCACCTAAATCACTCTAGAAACTGGAGATACAGCAGTAAAGAATACAAAAACCCCTGCCCTTATAGAGCTTACATTCTAGAGGTGGGGAAACAAGCAATAAATAAGATAATTAAGTGCTGTATATAGTAAGTTAGGAGTTGAGTGCTAAGGAGTATAATAAAATGAGGGTAGAAGACAGGAAATGCTGGATGGTTTGCAATTCAGAGATCATGTTCAAGGAAAGTCTCACTAAAAAAGTAAGTTGAATAAAGACCTGGAGAAGGTAACAGAGTGACCTTTTGTGGATAACTGGGGAAGACCATTCCAAGGAGAATGAACAATAAAGGGCAGAGACCCTGAGGTAGGTATTATTATCTCCATTTTACAGATGGTTAAATGACTTGCTAAAGAGCCACTGCTTGAGGATGGAGCCAGAATTTAAACTCAAGGCTACTTGACATGAGGCCTAGTACATAATATAATTGTCCAGTGATGGAGTGTAAGTGAAGCGCTCTACATTACAAAAGCCTACAAGAGGGAAGGAACTTGCCCAGATGAACACAGTAAGTGCCCTGCACATGAAAGCTTGAAACTGTGAGCTTTCAAAGTTGCAAACATGCGTTCGCATGTCCAGTCATGTAAGTCAGCTCCATCTGAGGAGGTGCTTTACATTTCGGAGGTACAGGACCTGAACGTAGACCGGTACATGAACGTCAGGTGTGAGTGCCATTGCAGCTCGCCCTCCATCTCCTACTGCTGATGACCCTTCTACCACTTCCCACGCCCTCTCCCTCCTCCAGTCAGCAACTCTTCTCTCCTGTTCACTCAATGCCAGCCCCTAGATGCCAGCTGTTGTACTGTACTGCTGTACTACTGTTCAAGGTACTGTACTGTATGATTTTAAATGCTTTCTTTATTTTTTGTGTTTGTTTTTCATGTATTATTTGTGTGGAAAGTTTTATACACCTATTACAGTATAGCACTATATAGCCAACTGTGTTAGTTGGGTACCTAAGCGAACTTTGTAGGGCTCAACAAACAAATTGGACTTCTAAACATGCTCTTGGAGCAGAACCCCTTATATGGAGGTGACTTACCACACTTGTAGATGATGGCAGAGTTGAGACCAGAGGGCTGTCATTTCTGCCACACAATCCCTGCCTCCAGAATCCGGACATCATTTCCCAAACCAATGAACAGACTTGTAAAACTTTAGCAACATATTTAATGAGAGATATGTTAAAGAGTCTTGGCTTGATGACATAAATGATGCCTCCAACTCTGACTCCTTCAGTGGCAGTGAGTAACAGAGCATAGACTATAAAGTTAGATCCTTCTAAACTTGAAAGCAGGTTCCACACTTTTCTCACTATGTGATCTTGGGCAAGTTATTAAACACCTCTGACCTCCCAGTATCATCATCCATGGAACAAGGATAGAACTGTGCCTCAGGGATGTGGTAAGGATTAGATAAAATGTGCACAGCACCTTGCAGACTGACTGGGATAGAGGGGATGCTCTAATGTGTTCATTATCTTCTCCCCTTCTTCCCTCTCCCCTACGTAATTAGTTGTATTTCTACATGCACAATTCTTGCTTTCTTAATGTATTACAGTTTTATTGAGGGTTGAGAGGTTGTCTTCTATATGTAAGTGCTCACCATATTTTATATTATATGGCGGTACATAGTGAATGCTTACAAGTGATGATTTGATCACTGGGTTAGTGGGGAAGAGAAGGAAGAGTGATTATTGCTTTGGGACTCTGTTGTTGCAACAGTCATCTGGTTGCAACATGTGTCAGCCCACTGCTCACCACAGTTGTTCTGACTGATATGACTGGCCAGGAGGTATCATCTTACTTCTTCAAAAGTCAGTATGCGTCATTCTGGAAGATAGACCACTGTCCAGTTAGAGGAAGGCATGTCTTCAGTCAAGAGAAGAGGAGTAGCTGTCATCACCAGGTCATCCAAACCATCAGTAGGTTCTTGCAATATCCTGGTAAGAAGCAGAATTCCAGTTTAACTCACAACTTTAACATCCTCTACCCACACATCTTTCATCAGGACCACTATCAAAGAGTCAAATTGACCGATTTCAGTTTTTATTTCTTTTGTCCACCCTCTGGGAAGAGCTCAATAAGCAGCTAACCAGCTGAAAATAGGAGGAGAAGAAAAAGGCCTGGACCTAGATGATACAGGAAATGGCTCATCAGCCATCCAAAATTGAAGTTACTTTTTCATTCATGTAACGTGAATAAAAATTCTCTGTGATAAATATTAGGAATACTTCAATGGAGAAACCCATCTGTAATTCCTTTCTTTTAAGAAAGAAAAAGTAAATCATTTGTGTTGCCTTTCTCCCTACATTAGCTTTTTCAGTCCTCATAAAAACCCTGTAAATTACCCTTAATTTACAGATGAAGCAACTAATCCCAATAATATTAAATAACTTGCTTAAGATAATAAATTACTAACCTGAGAATTATATGGACAGGCTTTTAACTTGATCCCAGTGGTTTTCCTTTGCACCTCATTTTTATGGCTCCATTTAAAAAGGATTGATAAAAGACAGTTTCCCCTGACCCTATTATGAAAGGTCAGTAAAGTTTGAAAGAAATCATTATAGAACTGTCTTTTCTTTTAGTGATTGTACATAGAACCCAGGCTTAAGACAAACAGATTTTTTTAGAGAAAAAATAATTTTTTTCAAAAGTTAATAATGACTCTTGTGACCCCATAGACTGTAGCCCACCGGGCTCCTCTGTCCATGAGATTTCCCAAGCAAGTATACTAGAGTGGGTTGCCATTTCCTTCTCCAGGGGATCTTCCAAACCCAGGGATCAAACCCAGGTCTCCTGCATTGGCGGGCAGTCTCTTTACCACTTAGCCACCAGGGAAGCTCATAATATTAACTTGTACTTTTCTCTGGATCATTGAGAAGTCCCCACAGACATGATGCTTCACCCTCAATCACTACAGAATGGGGACACAGTGTCAATGTTTCCATTTTCGGACTGCAGGCTCAAGAGGAAAGAAAGAGAAGCTACAACAAAGTTAGGGAAAGAATCATACTTCTACATATTGGCCAAGTTCAGCTTGACAAACTTTTAAAAATAGATCAATCTATCAATAAATTGTCAAAACACTCATCATACACAGACACAGGAACAAATACGAAAAGAAAATAAGGAAATCAGTACTATTGTTAAGGTGATAGGATTATGAAGAAATGTCCCCAATTTTACATATTTTGTAATGATATTATATTATTGGTGTTTTATAATATAAAAGGAAGATATAAACCAATAATTGTATTCACTTCACTGGATGCTGTGAAAGTACCCATTTGCCCAGGACTAGGTTACTTCTTTCCATCAAAGTCCCATGAGTACAGTTTATTGAATTGACACGTTTGGAAGACAGACTTCTGAATCAGAAGCACTAATATGTTCTCAGTGACATCCTTTAGGTGGAACTGGTTCTTATGGAATTAGCACTCTATACCCAAATAGCACTGGCCTCAATTTCCACTGCTGCTGCTGCTGCTAAGTTGCTTCAGTCTTGTCCGACTCTGTGCGACCCCATAGACGGCAGCCCACCAGGCTCCTCTGTCCCTGGGATTCTCCAGGCAAGAACACTGGAGTGGGTTGCCATTTCCTTCTCCAATGTGTGAAAGTGAAGTTACTCAGTCGTGTCCGACTCATAGCGACCCCAATGGGCTGCAGCCTACCATGCTCCTCCGTCCATGGGATTTTCTAGGCAAGAGTATGCCTTCTCTGCAATTTCCACTAGTACCCCTCAAAATGAGCAATGATGTAGAGTTTGACTTTTTGGACTAAAGTCACTTGGAATACCTTCTATAGCAAAGCTTTTTCTTGTATTTTTATCTTAAAGGGTTGGAAGATTTTTTCTTTCAATTATTTCAGCAAATTATGCCCAATTCACTAACTTTTATAATTTCTCATTTATTTCACTAGCTTTTATAATTCCACAAGTAGCTTAGAATGTTGGAGTTTAATGGAGAAAAGAGTTAAACTTTCCTGTCTGAAAATGAAGAAACTGAGGCTTAGAGAAAATACTTTCAAATTGAAAGTAAGTACATATGGCATCACAGTGGAGCACAGCTTATATCATATTTTTCCAACTATAATTACCGTCTGCCCTATGAAGTAAGTATAGTGGTTCCTTTCCTTGATATTACTGCTTTTCTCAATTATAATATTTACTAGCTGAGCAGAAAGTACTCAATCCATTGGTATTAAGGGCTTAAGAATAAACTTGCTCAAATATGCAGATGACACCTCCCTTATGGCACAAAGTGAAGAGGAACTAAAGATCCTCTTGATGAAAGTGAAAGAGAATGAAAAAGCTGGCTTAAAACTCAACATTCAAAAAATGAAGATCAAGGCATCCAGTCCCATCACTTCATGGCAAATAGATGGGGAAACAATGGAAACAGTGAGAGACTTTATTTTTTGGGGCTCCAAAATCACTGCAGATGGTGACTGCAGCCATGAAATTAAAAGATGCTTGCTCCTTGGAAGAAGTTGTGACAAATCTAGACAGTGTATTAAAAAGAAGAGACATTACTTTGTCAACAAAGGTCTGTCTAGTCAAAGCCATGGTTTTTCCAGTAGTCATGTATGGATGTGAGGGTTGGACCATAAAGATGGCTGAGCACTAAAGAATTGATGCTTTTAAACTATGATGCTGGAGAAGACTCTTGAAATCCCTTGGACAGCAAGGAAATCAAACCAGTCCATCTTAAAGGAGATCAGTCCTGAATGCTCATTGGAAGGACTGATGCTAAAGCTGAAGCTCCAATCCTTTGGCCATCTGATGTGAAGAACTGACTCATCTGAAAAGACCCTGATGCTGGGAAAGATTGAAGGCAGGAGGAGAAGAGGATGACAGAGGATGAGATGGTTGGATGGCATCACTGACTTGATGGACATGAGTTTGAGCAAGCTCCGGAGTTGGTGACAAACAGGGAAGCCTGGGGTGCTGCATCCATGGGGTCACAAAGAGTCAGATATGACTGAGTGACTGGACTGAACTGAACTGGACTCATTGGAAAAGACCTTAATGCTGGGAAAGAGTAAAGGTAGCAGGAAAAGGGGACAACAGAGAATGAGATGATTGGATGGCATCAGCGACTCAATGGACATGAGTTTGAGCAAGCTCCAGAAGATGGTGAAGGATACGGAAGTCTGACGTGCTGCAGTCCATGGGGTTGCAAAGAGTCAGACACAAATGAGCAACTGACAACAACAATGAAGTTTTCACATTTTATAGTGAGACAGACATTTCACATTTAAGAATCTGGCATGTAGACAGTCTCAAAACTAGGTTTCCATTTCACTTGTTTTCTTAAAGGAGGATATTATCTCATGACTTAAAAATCTGAAACAAAATCTATCAGATTAAAAGAAAAGGGAGTCTTCCCTGCCTCTTGCCATCTAAGGGAATTCCATAGCCTGAATATGGGCATTGGCTCCCCCAGATTTCTGCTAATTCAAGGTAGGAGCAGTGAGGTCTGACATAGAGGGGGCGAGACTATTTGTGTCTATGCCTCTCTACCTCTTAGGAACTCTTTGAACTTTGCTTCTATCTTATACCATGTTATGTCCAATGTAAAATTTAAACCCTTTTCAGAATTATCAACTCACAACATTATCATGACATATATATATATATTTATATACATTATATAACATTATATCTATATGCATATATGTGTGTATATATATATATATATATAGAGAGAGAGAGAGAGTACTGAGAGTATGCTCAATTTTACAGAATAATTCTGGACAGCCAAGGTTGGGAGGAATCACATCACCCATCACCCAGTACTCAGATTTCTGCCACTTTTCTGGCTTCCTCTTTCCTCTTCTTCTTTCTGCCTTTCCTCCCTTTTTCCTTTCTGTTATGCTGAGCACTCCAAATTCATCTCTCTGTATGATGAAGAGCATTACCACCCTTCCTCTTAGATCTTCACACCCACTCATAATGCTGACACCTCAAAATTCACACTCATTTTTTTCTCCAAGAAGGTCATTCTCTCTTTAGTTGTCCCTGTTACAGTTATAAATATTTCCTTCATTGTCTATGAAAGGTGCAGTCAGAAAGAAATTTCTGGGAGCAACGTGCTGTGGAAAACAATTGGGCAGTTTCTCCAACAGTTAAATATAGAATTACAGGATGACTCAGCAATTCCATTCTCAGTATGCTTTCAAGAGAAATAAATATGCATTCCCTCAGAAACTGATTCACACATGAATGTTCATAGTGAAAGGTTGTTGTTGAATCACGCGAATACACCGGGATTCTTGGTCCCCGGAGGAGAAGAATTCAATCCGGGGCCAGAGACGAGGCTTGATCGCTCAGAGCTTTTATGTAGTAAAGTTTTATTAAAGTATAAAGGAGATAGAGAAAGCTTCTGACATAGGCATCAGAAGGGGGCAGAAAGAGTACCCGCTTGCTAGTGTTAACAATGAAGTTATATACTCTCCAGTGAATCCAAAGAATGTCTGGAGGTTGTAAAGACCTCATCAGACCTACTCCCATAATTTACATTTTAAGATAACACTGTCCTCAGGCAAGATACATCCTTGTAAAGACCAGGTCTACTCCCATAATTAACATTTTAAGATAACAGAAGGTTGAATCCAAAGACTGTCCTTAGGCAGGATACATCATTGGTATATAATCCTAAGGAATGTGGAGAAAGAAAAAAAGTTTGTCCTTTCTTCCTCCTTGAGAATTCCAGACCCCTCTCTCTTTGGGGACCCCTAGACTCCCTATCAACCTGCCTAGGAAATGACTCTCTCAATAGTAACATTATCATAGTAACCAACAGGGGGAAACAACTCACATTCTCATGAACAGATGAATAGATACATAAAACATGACGTGGCCGCACAATGGAATATTATTCAGCCACGAAAAGGAGCCAGGTGCTGATAACTTGCTATGACATAGGTGAACTTTGAAAACATTATGCTGAGTGAAAGAAACCAGGTATAAAATATTACCTATTATATGATTCTTTTTATATGATATATAACCTAGAGGTTACCAGGTGATGAAAGTAGGAGGAATGGGAAGTAATTACTTAATGGGCATGTGTCGTTTTTATAGGGTGATGAAAATGTTTTGAAACTCATGAGAGATGCTTATTGTACAACATTGTTGAATATGCTAAATACCACTGCATTGTACACTTTTAAATAGTTAATTGTATGATATGCAAATTTTACTTCAATTTAAAAAATTTGCACGTGTGTGCACACAGATACACACACACACACAGAAGAGGGAGTCATGAGGTGAGGGTAACACTGAAAATTTTCCAGGCCCTCCTCTTGGACTCTCAGGCAGTTCTGGGAGTTGCCTCACTTTCTCAGGAGGGGCACGGCAGGCTCTGTATTTAGATACATTCTCATGGAGTTAGAGGCCTGGATTCTAGGCCTGTTCTAATTGTCGTCTATGTGATTCTGAACAAATCACTTAATATCTCTCTTCCTTATCTCTCTCTTCCTTAAAATCACTTAAGGAAGGCTTTGGACTAAACAATCTTTAAATCATTTGTATTATATGAAATAGACTAGTTAATTTAAGCAGAAAAGGAAAGTACTAGAAAGATATCAGTTGGTTCACAGAATTTAAGGAAGCCTGGGTAATTAGTCTTAGAAAAAGACAGACCCAGGACACCTTGGTGGGTGAGTTGACGAGGGTAGAAGCTGATGGTGGGGGCGGGGGTGCGATGTAGGGGAAAATCTCATTGAAGTGCTGCTGCTAAAGGGGTAGGTGCTGGGAAATAAAAACTGTAGTCTTTCAGGACCTTCCTAGCTACTTACTTCCTCACCCTTCCTTCCTTCTTCCCTTCCTTCCTCCCTTCCTTCTTTTATTCCTCCCCTCTTTCCCCTCTTTTCCTTTCTTTCTCTTGCAAATATCAACTGGCTTTTAAGCTATGGCGAGATTAGATTTTGGCACACAAAAGTGAACTGTTTTCTTCCAGAAAAATTCCCATTTCTCTCCAGACTCTCAGGAGGATGAACCCATGGTAGGAAAAAAAAAGGGCTGCCTTGGCTGAGGCTGGGTATCAGAAAGCTTGAGAGTGGCAGTGCCCACAAGGATCAGAGCCAGAAAGGGCTGGGAGCACTGAACTCAGAGCAGATGGCTAAGAGAACAGTCCACCAAAGACCCTGGGTACCACTGCTAGTCAGAGGGGTTTCCTTTCAGAATGTTCCCATTAACACATTTTCTTGGCATTGGCCTTATGGCTGCTGGGATGAGTAGCTTTTTTCGTTTTCCAAACTGTCCTTATCAGTAATGCAACAATAGCTAATTTAATTAGCTGACCTGAATGGCAGCCAGTTTGAGCTAATTTGGTTTTGCTAGCTGCTCCCTGGTATGTCCAGAACTGATAAGCATACTTCCCTCCAGACAAACAGTGGGGATTTTGAGGGGGCAGTGAGAGGGAGAGTAACCCTTCCAAAGTCTGTCTTACACCTGTGGGATTTAGTACTTCAGCAAAGGCAGTTATTCTTGTGTCAGTATTCCCTAAGGGCCTGTCAAATTTGTAAACTGAAAGATAAAAAAGACAACCTGGAAATTGCAAAGGCAAGATGCCCAGGATGAGAGAGCCAGGGAAAATCATTACCCTTAGCAGGAAGAACACTTGGCCAAAAGATTTGGATCTTAGCCACTGACGGACCTTCCCCAAGTCACTTTACCTCTGTGTCTCAGCTACTCATGCATAATAATAATATGCAGGACATATGCATCACATATCTCTGGAGAAGGAAATGGCAACCCACTCCAGTATTCTTGCCTGGAAAAGCCCATTGACAGAGGAGGCTGGCAGGTTACAGTCCATGGGGCCGCAAAAAAGTTGGACACGACTTAGCGACTAAACAACAACTAAAGAACTAAACAACAACGACTTAGCGACTAAACATGTTGTTTAGTCGCTTAAAGTCGTATATATTAAAATATCATATATATAATACGAATAATAATAACCATTGCCCTACTTTCTTCATAGATATGTTGTAGAACTGCAATGCTATAATGAAGATGAGATTTCTTGTCACATATAAAGAACTATGCCAATGGGAAACATTTTGGTAATTAGCACACTACCATGAGTGTGGCCTGTGCCTCCAGGGCAAGAAGCAAATACAATTCCTCTCTGTGGCCCTAGCACTTGTCAACTGAATGAAAGAGAAAGAGAAGTATGAGGAGATGGGTAGGCATAGTTCACGGTATGCGGAAGTCAGCGCACAACAAAATCTCATAAAATGTAAGCTGACTTTTCAATTTAGTATCTTAATCTTCTCCACCCTTGACAACTTCCTCCTCTCTTGACAAGAGAAAACGGTTCACTGTTGATGTCAGATCTGTATTCACAGAAGAGCTATTCTATACCACCTGCATCTCTGCCCACCATCCCTCACCCCAAGGTCTTCCAGTGCAACCTGCCTTCACTAGTAGGTGAAGGACCACACCCAAAGCAGGCTTTTGTGTTTGCTTTGGGGTCTTTTTTCCTTTGAAGTCCTGCATTTCAATGAGATACACTGAATTATACATTGAATTATAATTTGCCTCTATTCACACAGAATATAAAAGGCATCTTGCTTGAAATGAGTGGATTTGAAAAAATTTGGAATAGGAAAGATCTATAGGATAGTATTGTTTGTTCCATAATTTTTAAAAATTCATTTATTTTTAATTGGAGAATAATTGCCTTACAGGATCGTTTTGGTCTCTGCCATATATTAACATGAATCAGCCATAGGTATACCTATGTCCCCTCGTTCTTGAACCTCCCTCCCCCCTCCCTCCTACCCCACCCCTCTAGGTTGTCACAGAGCATCAGATTTGAGCTCCCTGAGTCATACAGCAAATTTCCACTGGCTATCTAGTTTTATACTGGTAATGTTATGTTTCAATGCTGCTCTCTCAATTCGTCCTACCCTTTCCTTCCCCCACTGTGTCCACAAGTCTGGTATTTGGTCAAATCTATTTTTAACCATCCCCAAAACTGTGTTGACCATTTTCTCTCACTCCATATCCTCCCCTGGGAGATCTCATCCATTCCACAGTTCTACTGCATCCCATAGGGTGAAGCCTCACAAGCCATTATCTTCAACCCTGACCTCACACCTGAGGTCAGTATCCAGAAACACAACTGCCTGTTAAGGATTTCTACCTGAATCACCTATTGCACCTCATATCTAAGATTCTCAAAATTGCCCTCATCACCTAGTTTGCAAGTCTGCTTGTCTTAATTTTATGTTTTTTCTAGTGGCTCACAGTTTCCAAACCAGAAACCCAACCTTTTCTTCACACGGTCTTCTTGGTGGAAAATGAGTTTATTGATTTTGCCTTCCAAATATCTCTCCCATTCAAGTCTTTTTTGCCACTGAAATTATTTTATTTGTATTTTTTCTTAAAGGCAGAGATTCCGTGCATATCGAGCAAATAACCAATATTTGTTGATGTGAATTGAATTAAAATCTCCCTTACTCTGTTCCACCAAATTTCCAAATCTTTAGTGAATATCAATTACTGTACTTAAGACAACTGAAGATGTAGTTGAGTTTCTCTGTTCTACCGTAACAGCTATTCCAATGGACTCTAAATTCACAGTAAGTCCCTAAACTTGGGATGAGTACAGCCTTCTCAGCTGGGACCGTACAACCTCATTGACAGGGCTACCTTCTGGGTTTGCTCTAAAATTTACAGCTCAGATTTAGAACACTCAGCAGTTTCTACAGTGTTTGCAGGAAAGGCAGAATCTACTCTGCTGCTGCTGCTGCTGAGTCGCTTCAGTCGTGTCCGACTCTGCGCGACCCCATAGACATCAGCCCACCAGGCTCCTTGTCCCTGGGATTCTCCAGGCAAGAACACTGGAGTGGGTTGCCATTTCCTTCTCCAATGCATGAAAGTGAAAGTGAAAATGAAGTCACTCAGTCGTGTCCAACTCTTCGCGACCCCATGAACCTGCAGCCCACCAGGCTCCTCCGTCCATGGGATTTGCCAGGCAAGAGTACTGGAGTGGGGTGCCATCGCCGTCTCCGTTAGAATCTACTCTAGCTGCCTTCATTACTTCTTTACAGATTCATTGTCTTCAATTTACTCACAGTTAAAACATAGAATCAGGTATGGAATAGTCTTCATAATGTCAAATTACAAGTATATGCCTATAATACATTGAAAGTATTTGGAATTTCTTAATAACTGGTGTCTCAACAACAATTTTTTTATTTTATAGTTATTTCTCTAACTTTTACTTAGTTCCTGATATGGATTTCACATCTATTTTTTCCTGAAGCATGAGCCCTAGTGTCAGTGGGTGACATTACTGCAAATGAAAAGGCAGCTGAATCATGGAAGGTTGTTGAGCCAGACAACCTCAGTTCAAATTCTGACCCACCACCTACTGTCTGTGAGAATGACCAATGACCATACCTCTCTAGCTCACCTTCCTCATCTCTAACTGGGGGTAATAATGTCTCCACGTACTTCCTAGGCTTCTTGTGAAAATTAAAAGACCTAATTCATGAGTTGCATTTACTACTCCATTTGGCACAATATAAGACAGCTATTATTATATTACTTGATAGTGAGAAAAGAAGGACATCAAAGGGGATTTTGATGGGAAAAAAAAAGGTTTCATCATTTAAAAATTTTAATTGCAAAACTAGTTGTTTACCATGGACGGATTCTGTGCTATTCAGTTTACCTATGTTATCTCATCTAACTTGCGCACTGCACATCAACTCTGTAATGCAGCTTTTATTATACCTGTTTCACAGATGAGAAAACTAAGCCTTAGAGAGGTTAAGAAACTTACCACTTGACACATAGATAGTAAGTGACGGAACTAGAATATTAACTCTGGACTGTGTCCAAAGCTAAAATTAAACAAAATACATACCATTTATTCAAAGTCCTTACATCCTCTGTAAGTAAAACAAAGGAAAAGCCAATACTTGGATGAATCACAAAATAACTATGCTGAGTGAAAGAAGCCAGACCAACAAAAAGTATATATTACCTGATTCCATTTATATAAAACTCTAGAAATGCAAGCTAATTACAAAGTGACCAAGAGCAGACCAGTGTTGCTTGGGGAGGGTATTAGCTGAGGAGTGGTGGAAAAGATAAATCAAAAAGAAAACTTTTGAGGCTGATGAGTATCTTTAACATCTTGATTGTGGTGATGCACATATATGTTAAATAACCAAATCGTGTATTTCAAATATGTTCAGTTTATTGAATATCAATTATGCTCAATATACATGTTTAAAAAACACAAGATACTTTTGTACCCTCAAAATCATACAGTTAAATGAAGAAAACCACTATACCACTGGGGTCAGGCTTTCTGCATCTCTACAGAAAACAGTCATACCTTCTGCTTTATTCCACTGCTTTATTACCTTAATGTGCTGGCCTGGAGGATAAATGAAATAATAAACGCAGAGCCCTGAACACAGTGTCCAGGTCACGCGAGCCACTCAGTTCGTTCTCTTCCCCCACCTGCCTTATAGATTAGTCCCGACTTCTCAGAAATGCAAATGCCTAGGCACTCACCTCTGGAGGCTTTCAGTATCCCTACACTGGAGCTTTTTACAACCGCCTTAGAGCGGGCCAGCATCCCTTTCCTCCTCTAATTGTCCCGCAGAGACCAGGGCGGCGCAAGTGCAGCGGGCACGTGGGGACCGGAGCAGCCCAGCAGAAGAGACCGCGCTGGTATTGAGCTCTGTGAACAAGGACCTCATTCATCTTCACGGACTTTGCTGTGCCATCCATTTTAAATGACATGGTAGGCGACCCGTTTATCAAGATCAGCATACTACTCTATTATTATGATTATTTAGCATTTACATAACACTGGATTTGCAAGTGCTTAATAATAATTTATTTATTGCATCATCTAACTACTCACTAATGGAAAATTCAAGGGGTTGTCATGAGTTCACTGACCTCCACTTTGGAGACACCTTAGGCCGTTTCGAACAGCATGCCCAAGTACCAGTTGTGAAATATTTTAATGAAAAAAAGTTTGGTATATATATATATTTTTTTTTCCTTGGCATTTATAATGTATCTACTGAGATAATACTCTTTCTTTACAATGAATAAAATAAGCATTACTATTAAAAATCCTCTGAAGATCCCCTGGAGTAGGAAATGGCAACCCACTCTAGTATTCTTGCCTGGGAAATCCCATAGACAGAAGAGCCTGGCGGGCTACAGTCCACGGGGTCGCAAATAGTCGGACACAACTTAGTGACTAAACAACATTATAAATAAGTAACTGAAGCCATGTCTCTCTAGAACTTGTATGGAGGCTACAAGAGTGAACCCCAGGTGTGTGCAGACATGGAAACCCACCACTACATCTTCTGTCAAGAAAGGGCTCATCGCCTGGCCAGGTGGAGTGTGCTAGCTGGCATCTCTGGCTGCTAGGGTCTTCAATGTCCACCTCAGACAGGGACTAAGCATGGCCACGGTCCATGTGTCAGTCATTTCTGCCCAACACAAGACTCATCTCAAACAGGCTTTGTTTCAGAGCTCCTCTTTTACAGGTGTATCTCACTGTGTGATGGCTTCTCTACCCAATCGCGCTTCCTTCCCCTTTTCCATCACGGATGTAACTCTCCAATAAACATTTTTCAGTCCTTGCTTCACCTTAGTGTCTGCTTCCCAGAGAACCCAGCCAGCCGGTATGAACCTAGAGTTTATACTCTGACAATAAGCATGTCATTTAGGCAAGTGTCTCTGGATTGTAAAATTTTCACCACTCTATTGGGATGGTTGGCTTTGGTTCTTTCAAAGGTCTTTCCATTTATTCCATCCTTCCACCTATGAATTTGTGTGGAATGGAGTTTGATATTAATATAAATTCTGTGCCTTTAGCCTTTATGCAAGAGGTTTTGTGATGGAGAAAGATTTTAAGGAACAAACTCAAGAGTCCTCCTATTTTCCTATCTACAATAACCTAGAATGATTCCAACTCTGTTAGAATGTACAATAGAAAGATGATTATGAGTGTGGATTGATGAGTGTGAAAATTACACAGTAAGAATTTATATGTATGTGTAAAGTATATCTAACATAAAACATGAAAAAATATAATTAAATAAATATCATAGGTGATCTAATTCTTATACATGCATAAAATATTGGTCAAGACAGAAGATCTCAGAGCAGAGAGAAAACAGATAGAGAGATCTCACTGATAGATAGAGAAGACAGAACTGCATTCTTAGAAGATCTAATACCTGAGTCTGATGGTCCCTGAGAAAAAGTTTAAATGAACCACCCCAAAAGGAAACAACTCCTTGGACAGGGCATACTTCAGAATTCTGGGAGATGCAACTCTCCCTTATCAGATGCTCAGACTTTTCACCTGTTGAGGTTTGATTTTCAAGCCAAGAATCAAAACAGAAGGTGTGTGTGCCTGTTCTCTTCATGTTCCTATTTTTTTTTTTTTAAACTGCTGTTCTCTAAGCCATTTTTGAAAGAAGCTTGGTCTCCACCATTTCTCTGGATTCTTCAGTGGTCTCTGGTCAAAGAAGACAGCCACAAAAGAAACTGTTAAGAGACTTAATTAGGGGTTTTGAAAGTAAAATCCAACAAGGATCTATTTATGCAATGATTATAATAAAAAAGCTGTCACTGTAAGGCCTAAATGTACAGTTGTCATTGGGCACCAGCCCTGAGAGTCACATGTGTAAATAGAAGTCTGTAATTTGAGAGGTCATACTGGCTAAGACTTTAACACAGATTCAACAAAGCTTTATATAAACTCATGGAAGATTTGATCTGTAATCAATTAGGAAGGTCATATGGGATATTTGAGAGAGATTTCACTGACGCTCTTAAAGGCCTGGTGAAAGAAGGTATACCCCCAAATGCCAATGATAAAGACTCAGCAATATTCTAGACTTAGTTATTTAAATGACCATTTCAGAGCAAGTCGTAAAGGAATTTGGGACTCACAGAAGTCAGCATGAAGCTACCAAAAAGAAGTCACCACACATGCATGCCATTCGCTGCTTGGTAAGGGGACTTGGACCAGCGCATGTTCCCGCATGTGCTAGAAGCAGAAGCACTGTCCCTTTGGACAGTGTACAAAATCTTTCTTGGTATTCCTCAGGATAGAGTGGGTACTGTGGGAAGTCACATCCCAATTCCTGGGAAGGAATAATGATACATGAATCAACCCACAGCCAAAATTTGTCTCTGGTATTTTTCTACAAGGCTGTGGGCCTGTCCTGTCCTGTGCAGAATATTAATGACTTGAATGAAAGTAGCAAGGGAGGGTGGCTATGTATCTGGCCTTTAGAGTCAGACAGAGCTGGGTTAAATCCTGACTCTCCTACATACTGGCTGCATATCCTTGGACAAGTGACTTAACCTTTCTGAGTCACAGTGTGCTTCACTAATAAAACGGGGATAGGGACTTCCTGGTGGTCCAGTGGCTAACAGTCTGCATTCCCAATGCAGGGGCCTGGATTTGATCCCTGGTCAAGGAACTAGATTCCACATGCCACAACTAAAGATTCCATGTGCTGTAACCAAGACCTGGTGCAAATTAATAAATAAAATAAATAAATATAAAAATAAAATAATAAAATGGTGACAGCACGTACTCAGCAGAGTTGGTGAAGGGAGAATGAAACAGTGTGCTGTGTAAAGCATAGTATCTGGCAGAGACAGGCTCCCAAAATGGTAACTCTCTGCTGCACGTCGAATACATCGTCTGAGAGTAATGAGAATATGTTGGATGACAAAATCAGGATCCAAAAAGGTCTCAGCAGGCTGGACTCAAGGACCAAATCTAATAGGATGGCATTTAACAAAGATAAATGTAAAGGTACTGCAATTAGGTCTGAACAGCAAGCTGCACACGTGCCCAGTGGGGAGATAGGGCTTATCAACGGCACACCTGGAAAAGACTTGGGGGCATTGCATGACTCTTTGCTCATTAATGGGTCAATCAGGTGAAGTGGCTGCCAAAAAGCAAAGGCAGTCTTAAACAGTGTAAAGGCTCATTGTCTGGAACAAAGGGAGAAATAATGCCTGTCTCCATGACCACACTCGGGTACTACACTTTAATAGGGGTGGTGATAAGCTGGGCTTTTTCCAAAGACACAGAATCAGGATAGTGAGGAGACACAAACTCAGTCAAAGCAAAGAACAGCGGAGGCCAGGGAATACCACGGAGGCTTAGGATAAGTGTTTACAAACATGAGAAAAGCAGTTATGTACTTGATGATGAATTAGAGCTCGGTAATACAAATTCCTAACTCTTTGCCTGTTTAACGTTGCTCAGGGGAGAATTAGGATGAGGGTGGCGTTACAGAAAGGAAGGCTGCTGTGCAATATAAAGAAAAGTGAAGTCGCTCAGTCGTGTCCGACTCTTTGCGACTCCATGGACTGTCGCCTACCAGGCTCCTCAGGCAACAGTCCATGGACTTTTTCAGGCAAGAATACTGGAGTGGGTTGCCATTTCCTTCTCCAGGGGATCTTCCCGACCCAGGGATCAAACCTGGGTCTCCTGCATTGCAGGCAGACACTTTACCATCAGAGCCACAGGGAAGCCCTCTAACTGTCAATGCTGTCACAAACAGGGAGGGATTGAGTTCCCCATCCCAGAAGCATTCAAGCTGAGGCTGCAGAATCACCTGCAAAGGATATTACTAAGTGATTACTACACCCCCTGGAGCAGGGCTCAACTTGCAGCCCTTGTGCCCCCAGAAATCGTTTGCAAAATCCTGTAAGTGTGTGCAGAAGTTCATTTTCCTCTGGGTAGAGGGTTCATGACTTCTTCAAATCTTTTGTGGAACCCAAAAAACGACCCAGAAAAGATGAAGGTAAACTGAGTTGATGCACTATCGCTTTCAAACTTGGACATCCACTGTATGCTGCTAGTCTTGGTATCGGAGACACAGAGATGAGGAAGGGATTATGTCTAGCCTTGTAAAGGGAAACTTTGAGTTTGGTGTGTTCTTTTAAACAAACAAATGTAAAAGATTCCTTATCTGTGCTGTGATAGAGAATGATGTACAGAAGAACAACAGGAAAGAGAGTGGTCCTTTCTTCCTGGAAGGAAGTGCCCTCTGACTCTGTGATTTGGGGACTCCATCAGCCTCCTTCACCACTCTTTGGGTAAATGCTGTGCTCACAGACTTACCAAGGATTCCAGGGGATGGAAATTTAGCAAAACAGTGGACATCTTGAGAGTCCCAGAAGATTCTGAAAATGGCTTATGTCTAGACCATACCTTCCCCCAAGATCCATCCTATGTAGCTATGATGGGGCAGGCTCACTAGAATGTCCTAAAAAGAGATGTCATGAAATCTGTAGGAATATGTTTTTGATCAGTTCATGAAAACCCAAATCACCCACTGCCTGGGCCTGTGAGCACAATATTAAACTGCCAACCTGCTTTACATTTATTTACCCACCGTGTAATGCCTGCTTTATTGAGCCAATAAATTGGAGGCAGTAATATTCACCCATCAAAATCTACCTGGCATCCAAGACCTGGCTCTCACCCTATACCCTTCAGAGGTGCCCTCGGGTCCTCTGCCTGCCAAGAGCACCTGCTCTCTAAACCTCTGCAGCACCCACTATGTATATTGTCATTAGGCACCTACTGTTTACCATTTTGCACTGCCACTTAGCTGGATCCTATGAGTACATTTTGTCTAGTTTTAGATGAGACAACTCTTGCCTGACATGACCATCAATTCTCCAGGGATGGAGAACCTGTTTTAAATCCTTGTCTTCTATCTTCCATTAAGCTTTTCCTGGGGCAGCTTATGTCATAGGAGCTCAGTTAAATAGAATGGAACAATCATTATAAAACTGAAGTGTTTCAGATAATCAGCTTGATCTGGTCGTCAAGCATATGTGAAAAGGGAGTGGATGTGGGATTTAAGACTCCCATAGCGATGTAAATGAGTTTTCTATACCTCTGATTGGTTGTCACATTAAATTGGATAGGAAGTGGGGAGTAAAGCCCTCCTTGTCTCTCATAGTGATATGTCCGGAGGAACTATGGACGAGCAAGGATGTTGAAATGTGCTCTTCCAATGCTAATAGTCCCATTGATTTAGTTTTAAACTTGTTTGGCTAGAATCCCAGAGCTAAAAAGATGCTAGATTCAGAAATACAAACTCCTCCTTTTATAGGTGATGAAACTAAAGTCACTAGAAGCAAAGTAATTTTAGGTCAAGGATAACTAAAATGACTTGGTTTTAGAGCTGCTTAGTAGCAAAGTTGAGACCAGGACCTAGGTTGGCTGAGTTCCAAGTAAGAGCATCCCTACTTAAATCCTCTAGACTCATGTCTGGCCAAGTAGAGGGTATAGTCCTGACAACGGACCACAGGGACCCTTAGTTACTGCACCTATTTCTGTCCCTTTCGCTCTCTCTGCTACAGGCAGGCTGGCCTGGGCATTGTTTCATGAAATATCAGGCAAGCTCCTCCCTCAGGACCTTTGAAAATGCTGTATCTGCTTGGATTGCTTTTGACCCAGATATCCACGTGGCTTGCTGCCTCATCTCCTTCAGGTCTTGTTCAAATGTCCCCTTTTTAGTGAGGCCTCCCCAGCCATCCCAGTTAAAGTTACCTGCTCCCGCTGCCTGTCCCAGCCAAACACTCATTCTCTCCTTCCTCTGCTAACTTTTCTCTTTAGCGCTTATTACTAACATTCACTAATAGCTTACTTATTCATTTTTTTGTTTATGTATCTCTCCTTTATTATGCCCTGTGCTCTCAGAGAGAAGGTTTTTTTTTTTTTTAACTGCTTCATTTGATTATCTATTCATGATACTTAGCACATATATACACAGTATATCATGGGAAATGCCAGGATGGATGACTCACAAGCTGGAATCGAGATTACTGGGAGAAATACCAACAACCTCAGAGACGCAGATGCTAACACTCCAATGGCAGAAAGTGAAGAGGAACTAAAGGGCCTCTTGATGAGGGTGAAAGAGGAGAGTGAAAAAGCTGGCTTAAAACTTAACATTCAAAAAACTAAGATCATGACATTAGGTCCCATCACTTCATGGCAGACAGATGGGGAAAAGTGGAAACAGTGACAGATTTTATTTTCCTTGGGGCTCCAAAAATCAATGTGCTATCAAATTGTGGTGCTGGATAAGACTCTTGAGAGTCCCTTGGATAGCACGGAGATCAAAGAAGTCAATCCTAAAGGAAATCAACCTTAAATATTCATTGGAAGGACACGCTGAAGCAGCAACTCCAATGCTTTGGCCACCTGATGCAAAGAGCAAACTCACTGGAAAAGACCCTGATGCTGGGAAAGACTGAGGGCAAGAGGAGAAGAGGGAGGCAGAATGTGAGATACTTGGATAGCATCACTGACTCAATTAACATGAGTCTGAGCAAACTCAGGGAGATAGCGAGGGACGGGGAAGCCTGGCATGCTGTATAGTCCACGGGGTCACAAAGAGTCAGACGTGCCTGAGCAGCTGAACAACAACCACAAATGGCATATAGACAGTGCTTAGTGGATGCTTGTTAAATGAGTGACAGTGCTGACTGGGACAGAAACCAAAGCCCAGGAGTGTCACTGCAAGATTCAAGGACATGTGAGCCAATGGCCAGAGAGGTAGCCATATTCTGGTCCTCACGTCTTTCCTGGAAACCTGCCAGAGGCACCTGGAGCCAAATCTTAGAAGTCACCGCCCCCCTCCTTCTGGCCTGCTGCCAGGGTCCCTAACAAGCACAGCAGAAGGAAGCAGATGGATCTCATGGGGTTTTAACCATGGATTTAAAATTGTAAACTTCAGATTTTTCAGTAGAGTCAAGGCCCCATGGACCACCTCATCAACTGTCACATAGCATCTAAATAAACCTCAGCAGATGAATCAAATGTCTGGGGCTGACTGGGGCAGGGCATCCTTGAAATAATATTTCAGTTCAGTTCAGTTCAGTCACTCAGTCGTGTCCGACTCTTTGAGACCCCATGAATCGCAGCATGCCAGGCCTCCCTGTCCATCACCAACTCCCAGAGTTCACTCAGACTCATGTCCATCGAGTCAGTGATGCCATTCAGCCATCTCATCCTCTGTCGTCCCCTTCTCCTCCTGCCCCCAATCCCTCTCAGCATCAGAATCTTCTCCAATGAGTCAGCTCTTCGCATGAGGTGGCCAAAGTACTGGAGTTTCAGCTTTAGCGTCATTCCTTCCAAAGAACACCCAGGACCGATCTCCTTTGAATGGACTGGTTGGACCTCCTTTCAGTCTAAGAGACTCTCAAGAGTCTTCTCCAATACCACAGTTCAAAAGCATCAATTCTTTGGCGCTCAGCTTTCTTCACAGTCCAACTCTCACATCCATACATGACCACTGGAAAAATAATACTTAGGTTCTGTTAAAGTGTAAACTCATTGTTAATCCATGTCAGAGGCAAGAATCAACATTCAAACTGTCAGAGGCCTATTTGCTGATGGCTGGGAGAACCCTTGTCACCTGCCAGTGAGTGTCCCCAAGCGCTTAGAGAGCCACTGACATGGATGAGCGACGTGTGGTGTTCGGACAGTGGTGAAATGGTTCCCCACCCTGGAGCCAATCTGTATCCTGCTCCGTGCCTGGCTCCTGGCTGAGCATCACCTGAGGGAGGCGGGAGCCGACCTCAACCACTGTCAGGGCCTCCGTTTGCGAGCGCAGACCTTCCGTACGAGCCTCTCATCAACTCCTGTGCACTGAGAATTCTTCAAAGGCCAAAGAAACACAGGACCGAGAATTTCTTCATGCCCAGTGACACAGGTCCAGGCGCTCCCAGGCGTTTTCTGATCCAAAGTGCCATGTGGTCCTCCCTCTGGCCCCTCCCATCCCGTGGACTATGTTACTCACATGGTCACAGGGATCACAGGAGGTCTTGCTGTCTCCACCCTTCTTACACCCCATGTAGGGGTTACTGTGGATGGGGCAACCCTGTAAACCCAGGTCCAAACATCAATTCAGAATAAGAAGATTTTCCAGTAAAGGCTTGAACCCTTAACCATGGAACATGTTACACTTTAACAGTCCCTCCCAGCCCCCCAGCTGTCAGGATGAAAGGAGAATGATCTTACTTGGTCCTGGGACTCTCAAAGACCTTTTTGCCCCGAAGAGCTGCTCTGAAACCTGGCTCCTTCAAGGGAAGTAAGGACAACTTCATGAGGACACTCGTTATGAAAGTGGCCTCCCTCAGAAGTCACCTCTGACTCTGGTCAAGCAGGAAAGTATCAGCCAGTTTCTTAAGCTGCTGTCATACACAAGCGAAAATCTGCAGCTGACTCTGAGACCATCTCTTCTTTCTCTCTCTCCATATTCTCTTCTTTCTCTAGCACGGAATGCTTGGGGCCCACCTGAGACCTAACATTTGTCTATTTTGAGAATAGATGAGTATTTATTAGAATTAAACAGCTGGGAGCCCTGTGATATTTAGACGGGTATTAGGAGGAGTGTATAAGAAGAAGATAATGCTGGGTCTTTTTTTCTGTAAACCAGTCTGGGCTTAGTTACTGAGGGGATTTCTTGAGTCTCCTGTGAGAGCCAGATACAGTTAATTTCCTGCAAAAGCAGCGGGCTGGGCCACGCTGATATTGCAGTGTTATTTAGAATAGAAAGGTCAGGCCTGAGATTGAATAATCATTGACAAGAAATCCATGGGGGATAGGAAGCAGTTGGTGATCAGTGACTGAAACCTGGCCTGACTCCACCCCTCCTTCTCTTCCTTCTCGGGATCTGGCTGATCCGGGGCTTTGTTTAGCATTCTTCTCTGGAAAATATTTCTTGAACCCTCAGAGCTAATGGGTATGGTGTGTGGAGACAGGGAACAAGACAGGCTTCGGGCAGCATTCCAGATGGGATGCTCGACCTTCCACACTTGATGTGCCTGAGCTGGGCTCACCCTTTGCCCCGGGCACCTGCGTGTGAATTTTCAAATTACAAATGGTAGCTTTCTCCTCAGTACTTAGAAGCACTCGGAACCTCAATAGAACATTTTTCTCTGCCTGGTCTCTGAGACAGAGTCTCTGTAGCTCAGCCTCCCAGCATGCCCCCAGTGTGAAGTCAAATGTGGGATGTTGGGCAAGCTCACTGGGCAACCTGACGGATGGAGGACCGGCTGTGTGTCACGCATGCGCTGTGCCCTTTGAAAAAGAGTGTCTCGTGAATCCTGACAGCCCTGAGATCCCTGCTTTACAGGTGAAGAGAAAGGCTCAGGAGGCTCGGAGAGGTTGAATAACGTGCTCATGATCTCCCAGCTCTTAAGCAGCAGAACAAAGCTTTTAAACCTAGGGCTTTCCAGGTGCCAAGTATGTGCTCTTTGTCTGTCTCATGCTGTCTCATAAATTTCCTGTTCTCCATTTAGACTCCTTCTCTGGTGCTGCCTTCCTTCTCTTTAATCCAGTCACCCTAGAGCAGTCCTCAGAAATTCTGATTTTCAATAAAAATTTCTCTCTTGTTGAAAACCATCAGGAGTCGCCATATCAGAGACCAGATCCCACATATTGGATGGCAAGAGGTGGGGTCCAGCTTGGAAAGGGGAGAAATGGGCAAGGGGATTTCTGTGGTGCCTTTTGAAACTCAGATGTCATCCAAGTTACTTCTTTTAAAATTCAATTAATTTCTTCAAACTTATTTTGGAATGATTCTTCAAAGCATAGTCACTTGTTTAACTTGAGAACCTTAAGGGCACAAATAATATTGACAAAATAATCAAGGTGTGACCCACGACTTATCAGTTACAAGTTAATAACTATGGTTAAAGTTATTCTGAGTGTCATGAGTGGAGCCAGGTAAGGGTTAGTGTCAATGGTTCTGGTTAGAATGAGGTCAGGATTGAGGTTACATCTTTGTGGGTAGCTCACAATCTAAATAAGATTATCAACAGGGAAAGTCATTCGAAGAAACTGCAGGGCACAGTGGGACACATTTGATCTGCTGCAGCCCTGTGTTGTCACGGAGTGTTCTGGCATCTGGTGCTTTCTGAGACTTCATGGCTGGGCAACAGGAAGGAGTATTGGATACTGGACTGGGTAATAGAAGGAGGCTGGACCAACAGACTGTCTTCCATGGTTGCCCACCCTGGAAAAGAGGCTTGAGTATCTTTAAGTATGAAGTTCCTAGTGGATGATTAGATGACCTGAGTTATCTCTTTTCCCCCAGATTATGGAAATTCACCTCCTTCCCTGAGATGCAAGTTGATCACTATTGTCAAACTAGTTACAGAATAATGAATAGAGACATTTGTTTGGCTTTTACAAAATTTAAAATTTTGATTAAAGAAAATAATATTCATTTTTAAGGACCAGGATCTAGTGGTTAGTATTTGGACTACAGGCTAGAAGTCCTGAGTTTTATATCTAGATAGGACTACACATTTCAATTGTTTGAAAGAATTGAGGTAGCTTTGTGCCTTGAGTCCATTTCCTAATGCCATAGAAAGTGCAAGGACTTGCCATGGGCTAGGGAGTGTTTAAAATGTGAGTTCTTTAGCCCAGAAAAATATCTGCTGTTACCTACTACCACCTTCTGTTCCTGCTTCAAGTCACACTCCTAGGCCAGAACCACTTCTTTCTTGCCACCTGTACCTGCATTCTGAAATGAGACCAGGAGAGCAAGAGCATGCATATTCTGGAAGAAAAAGAAGATGTATGGGAGAGTGCTCAACAGTCCAGACACCGAAGCCTGACTGCTGAAGTTTAAACCTGGCTCCTTCACTCTGTAGTTTTAAACTTCCAGGAAATTTGTTCAACGTCTCTGTGCTTTCGTTTCTTCATTTGTAATGGATATTATGATAGTACTTATCTAGCTTTGTTGAGACACTTAAAGAAGCGGATGTATCCCTTAGAACTCTGCCTGGCCCGTCAGAAGCACAGCAAGGCAGACACCTGTCTCCAGCTGCCTGTCATACAAACACACCTTCAAAGCGCCCCTTCCAGCACCGAACCCCCCAGCACACAGAAGAATTGCTTATGGGTCATTTGTGGTGATTCCTCACCTGTCTTGTTCAGGTAGGTGCTGCAGGCTCCTAGGACCTTAGTCCGAGAGCTTCCACTGGATGTGGTTCCACAAGCAAACCATGAGAGGTGACTTTGAGATTGCTTTAGGGCAGCACAAACCCATTCATTCATTCACTCAACAATTACTTGTTGAGAACTCCTAGGAGCCAGTACTACCTTGGGCAATTCACTCCAAAGTTCCTGCCTCTCAATTTCAGAATGAGTATCATAACACCTGCTCAGGCTCCAAAGGCTTGTGTCAGCACACCTTATAAAGTGCTAGACAAGTTGGTGTTGCCAATATTATAACCATGATAACTGTCACTCTCTCCAGATAGTGGCCCTGCTGCCAGCAGGTGGCAATCCCTCTGGTGCAGAGTGGCATTTGATCAGATGCGTGACCTCAGGAACACGGGTGCCTGGGCACCATCTGGCATTCTCTTTGCCTTTGATTTATCAGTGCAGAGCTCTCCCTGTGCAGCACCATCAACATGAGTTTGGTGACACCTTTACTGCCTGGCACAGTGTAGAGCAGTGATGATCTTACGCATTTGAGGACAAAGTGCAGAGACACCTGTTTATTGGGCTAGAAAAGGCCACAGGCGCTGCCCGGGACAAGGTGGGCATTCCAGCTCCCCAGGGATAGGTCAGGCTGAGCAAAACAGCCAAGGTCAGTTCACGGTGGGGGTGGGGAGTCGGTATGTTTCGCGTGTTTCTGCAACCTCTCCCCACTCCCTTTCCCAGTTTGCTCTGGTGACAGCCACCCCTGAAGTTTATAGGTATCATTACCTATGAAAAATCTGTTCTGTCTGAAGACAGTCGGGGGTGGGGATGGGTGGCAGATTGCAATTTAATGATCAGATTAAAATATGCTAAAGCAAACAAATAAATAAATAAAGAGCCCAGCCGCCTGGATGGAGCACCACAATTCATTCCGTGGGCAACAGAGACCGGGGCTCCAGAGACCAGCTCATAATTCACCCATAGGCAGGTTTAGTAGCCTGTTACTGTATGACCACAAGGAGAAACAACCCTCCAAGAAAGATTTACACTGAATGGCACTGGAAACTGAAGGGCTAGGGGCTGGGAGAAAAGAGATGGGAAAGTAACAGCAGTGCTAATCACGGGGGCAGAATGGGTGTTCCAGTTTCCAGTGGCAATGTGGCTCCTCCTCTTCCAGTCTCCCCGGCCCCTCCACAGCTCACCTGCTAGAGTCAACGCCACTCCGCGGCACTGAAACGCAATGTGCTAAGACCACGTCCTGTAATGTGGGGTCATGTTTCTGTTTCTACCCATCTCCCCACCTGTGATCTCAGGAGGGATGAGCATGTAAATTGTTCCTCTGTTATCCTCACTTTTAGATGCCAAAATGCTGCTCCATAGGTCAGTGCTGGAAGGCTGAAGGAATGAGCTATTACTCTTCAGAGCTTGGGTTCCTTGCTGAGGACCTCCTTAGCGGGGCCCCCTGGAGCAGAGAGCAGGGAGGTGGGGAGCACGGCGGCCAGGCCCCTTGTGATCCTCCCACGTCTACCTCCCTGTGCTCCCTGTCTTCCTTGGGGACCTTCTCTTGGTCTTTCTGGTCTGTGCCTGACAGGCTCCCTCTTCCAAGACAACTTCTATGTACCTGCTGTTCCCCTTGCCTAGATTCCTCCTCTCATCCATCATTACAGTTAACTAATTTTCCAGTTTGCAGCCCAATAAGCCTCCAGAAAACATCGCTGACCCCCTTGACTGATTCAATTCTCTTTATTATGAATTCTCAGAATCATCTATCTTTTTTCTCATTACTTATCAAGTTGCAGATGTACACCTATCTCTGTGCATAATGAATTGATGCTAAACACCTCCACTAGTAAGCATCTTGAGAGTAGAGACTAGGTATTTTTATTTTTGCTTGTCATCTCCAGTATCCACAACAATGCCTGGTGCACAGTAGGTTCTCAGGAAACACTGATTGGAGGAACAGGGCTTATCCTTAGGGATCTCATTATCCTGCATGCAGTGGTCATCACTGCAGCTTCCTGCCCCTACCATATTCTATGACTCCATGACGCACCACCCTTCACCCTCCACTGAAACATTTACAGTTATAATAACAGCTCGTCTCCACCAAGCTAGAATGTGAAAACTGATTAGGGCAGCTCCCCACCAGGGCCCAACATGGTTGTGGATTGCTGTTGTGTCTGAAGGGATAGGAAAAAGGGTACGGAGATCTGAGATAATCATTCATTTCCCACCTTGGGGAAAAGTCTTTTTTTTTTGTTGTTCACACTCAGCAAATGATGCTCTTGTACCAATAACAAATGTCAAATGCTCTTCCTGGGACTTGGGGGAGACAGAACATTAGCAAAGGAGGAGCAATTCAGTGAAAAGGACAGAATTTCTGTTTAAGGATTGAAAAGCCCAGTAACAAATGTCACCAAAAGGCTCTGGGGAGAGAGCTTTGCATCAACCACCAGTACTATGGAAAAAATAAATATATCTATGGCCGCCTTTAATCATCTGGCACTCCCCACTGCCTGGACTCTTCCACAGGGTCTCCCTCTCTCACAGAAAGATCCTTAGCTCTCAGCTCTGCAGCACATGTGTGCAGGTGTCTTGTTGGGCCAGAACTGGGGAAATAAGCAGGGACTCCTAAAACAGCACTGCAAGTTAGGAGGCCAGCCACAGGGACTTGGTTTCCGGTCGTTTTCTTTGTTCCCTTATTTGTTTGACAGCTATGAGTGAAACTCCATGGTAAGTATGGGAACAGTTAGGTGTTCAGTCTCCTGTACTAGATTGTAATTGGGATAGCAATTTATTCACCTTTTGATTCCCCCTGAATAAAAGTGCTTGGGAACCAAATTGGAATGGACATGTTCTTAATGCAGAAGGGAGGCAGAAGGAACCGATAAATTGCAACACGACTTGATGAGTGCCACAAGAGAGGCATAGGCAGGGTGCTGTAGGGACAACGGTCCTCCCTGGGAACTCTGGAGGTGGTGTCAGGGGCACTGAGCCTTGAAATATGGGAAGGAGGAGAAGGGGGCGACAGAGGATGAGACGGTTGGGTGGCATCACAGACTCAATGCACGTGAATTCGAACAAACTCCAGGAGATAGTGGAGTGAAGAGCCTGGCATGCAGTCCGTGGGGTCGCAGAGTCAGATACGACTCTGAAACGGAGACACTAACTCTGCAACTTAGCAACGGAACAACAACAAACTCTAGCAGGGAGAAAGTCATTTCCAACAAAAAATGCATGTACAAATGCAGGTCCTAGGAAACGCACTGGATTTTTATTTACACTAGGTTTTCTCAGAGTCCTTGCCACCATCCTCTCTTGCCCCAAATACGCCAATTGTTTTCTAACCGGCTTCACTATTTCCAATCTGATTTTCCTTTTGTCTACTTACAACACTGCTGCCAGTGGCATACTGTTAAAACTTAAAGTCTTATCATATTACTCCTCGCCCCAAGCCCTCTGAGGCTTCCAGTGAGGCCTCCAGGTTTATGCAAAGGAAGAGCCAAAATCCTTACCACATCCTCCAAGAGGCTCTGTATGTTCTGCCTTGCACTGTTCATTTTCTGACCGTATTACTCGATAATCTTCTCATTCTCTCTCGGATTCAACTACACCGGGCTACTTGCGATTCCTCAAAGCTGCCTGACGCGCTCTTGCCTCAGGGTCTTCTGCCTGGAATCATCTCAGATATCACAGTGGCTTCCTCCCTCCCCACCTTTAGCAGTTTGATCAAACTGATCTTTCTAGTCAGTCCTCTGGACCACTCTGTCTTGATTTTCAAAGCACTTCCATCATCCTTTCTTACTTTCCCCCAGCACTTACCACCATCCAACATACCTGGTGGCTCAGATGGTAAAGAATCCACCTGCAATGTGGGAGACCTGTGTTCAACCCCTGGGTTGGGAAGATCCCCTGAAGGAGAGCATGGCAAACTCAGTATTCTATGCCTGGAGAATCCCCATGGACAGAGAAGCCTGGCGTGCTGCAGTCCATGAGGTCACAAAGAGTTGGACAAGACTGAGCGACTAAGCACAGCACAGCACAACATACCATTCATCTTATTTATTTTGTCTCCTCTCTATTTTCCCCTCCCAGGCAGGGCAGAGTGTTTGTTCAGTGTTGGCCGAGTAAAGGATAAATGAATATGCTGTTGCTCAGTTGCTAAATTGTGTCTGACTCTTTGTGACTCTATGGACTATAGCATGCCAGGTTCCTCTGTACTCCACTATCTTCCAGAATTTTCTCAAACTCAGGTCTATTGAGTTGAGTGGGGGATGCTATCTAACCATCTCATCCTCTGCCGCTCCCTTCTCCTTTTGCATTCAGTCTCTCCCAGGATCCGGGTCTTTTCCAGTAACTCAGCTCTTCACATAACATGGTCAAAGTACTGGAGCTTCAGCTTCAGCAACAGTCCTTTCAATGAATATTCAGGATTGATTTCTTTTAGGATTGACTGATTTGACTCCTTGCTATCAAAGGGACTCTCAAGAGTCTTCTCCAGCATCACAGTCTGAAAGCATCAATTCTTTGGTGCTCAGCCTTCCTTATGGTCCAACTCTCACATCTGTACATCACTACTGGAAAAACCATAGCTTTGACGATATGGACCTTTGCTAGCCAAGTGAGGTCTCTGCTTTTTATTATGCTGTCTAGGTTAGCCATAGCTTTTATTCCAAGAAGCAAGTGTTTTTTAAATTTCCTGGATCCAGTCACCATATGCAGTGATTTTGGAGCCCAAGAAAATAAAATCTGTCCCTGTTTCCACTTTTTCCCATTCTACTGTCCATGAAGTGATGGGACCTGATGCCATGATCTTAATAGTTTTTTGAAAGTTGAGTTTTAAGCCAGATTTTTCACTCTCCTCTTTCACCCTCATTAAGAGGCATTTTAGTTCCTCTTCGCTTTCTGCCATCAGAGTGGTATCATCTGAGGTTGTTGATATTTCTCCTGGCAATCTTGATTTCAGTTTGTGATTCATCCAGCCCAGTATTTCACATGATGTATTCTGCATAGAAGTTAAATAAGCAGGGCAACAATATACAGCATTGACATACTCCTTTCCCAATTTTGAACCAGCTTGTTGCTCTATGTCCGGTTCTAACTGTTGCTTCTTGACCTGCATACAGTTTTGTCAGGAGGCAGGTGAGGTTGTCTGGAATTACTACCTCTTTAAGAATTTTCCACAGTTTGTTGTGATCCACACAGGTAAAGTCTTTAGCATAGTCAATGAAGCAGAAGTAGATGCTTTTCTGGAATTCCTTTGCTTTTTCTATGACCCATTGAATATTGGCAATTTCATCTCTGGTCCCCCTGCCTCCTCAAAACCCAGCTTGTACATCTGGAAGTTTTCGGTTCATGTACTGTTGAAGCCTAGCTTAAAGGACTTTGAGCATTACCTTGCTAGCATGTGAAATAAGTGCAGTTGTATGGTAGTTTGAACATTCTTTGGCATTGCTCTTCTTTGGGACTGGGATGAAAACTGATCCATTCCTGTGGCCACTGCTGAGTTTTTCAGATTTGCTGACATATTGAGTGCAGCAGTATCTTTTAGGATTTTAAGTAACTTAGCTGCAATTCCATAACCTCCACTAGCTTTGTTCTTTCCTATTCTTTTTTCCCCTCTATTTCTTTGCATTGTTCACTTAAGAAGGCTTTCTTATCTCTCCTTGCTATTCTCTGGAACTCTGCATTCCGTTGGGTGTATCTTTCCCTCTCTCCTTTGCCTTTCACTTCTCTTCTTTTCTTGGCTGTTTGTAAAGCCTCCTTAGACAACCACTTTGCCTTGTTGCATCTTTTTCTTGGGGATGGTTTGGTCACCACCTCCTTTACAATGTTACAAACCTCTGTCCATAGTTCTTCAGGCAGTCTGTCTACCAGATCTAATCCCTTGAATCTACTGTCACCTCCACTGTAGAATCATAAGATATTTGAAAAAATCCAAAAATAATTAGACAGCTTTAAATGAATCACTGACTTCATGTTAAGAGTGAAGTTGGCAGAGCCGCTCTTAACCAAATCTGTGAGGTCATGCCATGGGCATTTGTCTTTATCCTTGCTGTGTGCTTCAAGACCTTATCTCTCTTCAGCACTCCCTCCCTTTTTTTGGCCAGGCCAGCAGTTTGCAGCATCTTAGTTCCCTGACCAGGGATTGAACCCATGTACCCTGCAATGGAAGGGTGGAGTCCTAACCACTGGAGGGCTGGGGAAGTCCCCACACCCTCTTTTCTGCCCTCTTACTACCCAAATGCCAGGGAGCTTATTTTGGGGGCGGGTAGTGTGACCTCCCTCCAGGGTCTTACTTGGCCTTGCTCTCGTCCTCTCTTTTTCTCCCCTCCACTCTTGCTGTGCTTTACTATTTCTTCTTCGATCTCTTTTCCTTTCTCTGTCCCATTCTCCTCTCCTTGCCGCCCGTTTTCGTTCTGCACCCTCCTCTTTATCTCTTCCTGCCCCTTCTCTCTACCCTCAGTTTCTCTGTCTTTTCTTATTTCTTCTCCTCCTCCTTCCCTCCATTCTTTCTCCCTCCCATCATTTCTCCCTTTGTCTGAGCACCTGTTAGGTGTGTAAGATGGTGCTCTAATAGTGTATGTGGGGAGATAAGACATTTAACAACATTTCAAGGCAGGGCCAAAGATACACACACTGGAGGATTTTTGGAGGAACAGATAACTCCAGGAAGGAGGAAGGTTTCCTAGAGGAATTGGACCTATGCTTAAAGAACAAGTATGTGGGGACTTCCCTAGTGGTCTTGTATTTAAGACTTTACCTTCCAATGAAGGGGGTATGGGTTTGATCCCTGGTCAAGGAGCTCAGATCCCGTGTGTCTCATGACCAAAAAACCCAATAAAATCACATTAAAAAAAAAAAGACCAAGTGGGTCTGTGAATAAAGTAGGGCCATCATTTTAGGTGGTTGATATAATCACATCATGAGCGAAATTTGCAAAAAGGTTAAAAGAAAGTAAGAAGCTTGGAATCTGGGGAGGGGTACTATGAGAAGACCATTGGCTACAGCCATTTGTTCTTCTTTGAGTTTACAGGAAGAAGGAGGCTAGATTAATGAAAAACTCTCAGAATTATATTTTCTATCATTCTAATATTGTTTCTTTATCTCTCCAGAGCAACCTAAATTTATATACAGATGTTTCAAGAAAGCAGTTACTAACTGATCCGAGTGATCTGCTTCACTGGCATATTCCTAGCACACAGCTGCCAAGAGATATTGGTTGAATTGGATGGAGCTGAATTCCTGTACAACTAGGGGAAGGGACAGTAACTATATTCCAAGCTTGGGAAGGCTTTAACTCAGCATTATCATTGCTTCTGGGGGTTAGGGATGCCTGCCTAGCATCCTTCCACCTCTCCTTGAAGTTAGATGATTTAAAATAATGGGGTCGGTCATACATTTCCTCAGCAGCTTCTTGGGCTTCCTATTGCTCTATCCCTTGATGGGTTTAGTCGCTTCAAATCGTCCAGTAGCAAGAATGCTTTCATTCTAATCCACATCTGCTCCATCAGCCCAGCCTAATCCCATTTCCCTCTGGATCTGAGCTTTGTTCATGGACATCATAGTTTTAAAATCCTGCCCAAGCTTGTTAACTGATGAGTACAGTTGTTATTCACGAGCAAAGGCTTAGAGATTTGTGTCATTTTTGGTTTAACACTTTGTCTTATTGAAAAAGTCTTTCCAGTGGTAGTCCCACTAGACATTAAGATCCTTCTGAAGTACAGAGCCATTGTCAGCACACAGGAGGTGGTCAACTGCATGCTTGCTTACTGAAGAAATGTAAGGGTGGTCACACAGCCTGTGGCCTGTCTGCGATGTCTCAGGAGAGGAGCCCAGGGCACTTGCAGAATTCTCAGCAGAGATTTGCTGGTGCCACAGAGGAGGTATGGGCCAAGCAAGGAAAATCCCAAGGAGGGAATTGTACTGAAAAAGCAGTAATGTGCAGAGAGGTAAGACTGAAGACCCAGAAATAAAACAGCTGGGTTTATATCATTGTGGGTTTGCTCTCTGAGTTGGGAAGATCCCTTAGAGAAGGGAATGACTACCCCCTCCAGGATTTTTGCCTGGAGAATTCCATGGACAGAGGAGCCTGGTGGGCTACAGTCCATGAGGTCACAAAAGAGACAGACACGACTCAGTGACTAAATCTTCCACTTTCACTATGCCATTGAAGGTCAAGATGCATGAACTAACTGATACAAACTTGGGTGCAGAAGACACTTGGTTAATGTGATGGATGAGGTCACAGTCTTTTGTTATCTGGCTGTAGGGGCAGAGGGCTCTGTTTGAACTTCCAGGCCATGTGGACATGAGGAAGTCAGAGCTCTCCGAGGGTCTACACTCTGGTTTGTCTTCTTAGACATGCTTGGTGGGTGATTCAGACCAGATCTGCACAAAAAGGCTTTATTTTCAATTTGAGGTAAGAGCAGGGAGGTCTGCTGTATTCCCTAGGACAGTTTCCCAGAGCCCTGCATTTAGAGAGCAACTCAGCATCTGCTACTGCTAAGTGACTTCAGTCGTGTCTGACTTTGTGCGACCCCATAGACAGCAGCCCACCAGGTTCTCCTGTCCCTGGGATTCTCCAGGCAAGAACACTGGAGTGGGTCACCATTTCCTTCTCCAAACTCAGCATCTCTTTAACCATAAATAAAAATTCTTTTTTGTTGAGATAAGTTGAAGGTATACCACATGATGACTTGACTTGAGTATACTGTGAAATGATTCCCACAATAATTTTTAGTTAACATCCATCATCTCATAGACCTAAGGGTGGGGGGGGGGAAACGGTTCGCTCCTCATGAAGAGAACTTTTAGGATCTAGTTACTTGGCAACTTTCAAATATACAGCATTGTTAACTGCAGTCATCCTGCTGTGAAAGTCTTGATTCTCATTCAACTACTGCTACTTGTACTGATTAACAAGAAACTAGAAACCCTTCAGCCTTCCATGTAGGTAAGTTCGGCCTGGAGGACTTGCAAAAAAAATCCCAAAGCATTTGGAGAGCAGAGTATCCCTCGAGGAAAGAGGTTGCATGCTGAAGCCATTCAAATAAGACGTAAGAGCACATCACATCCTCTCACCCTGGAAAAGGATCAGAGAAGTTGGCACGTGGGAGACAAACTTAATGACCTCACAGTTCTGTCCAAGACCAACTCTGCTTATCTACTTCTAAACATCAACTTGTTTAAAAAAAATCCTACATTTTCTTAAGATAGGAATACTGCAAAAGTAAGTGAGAAATGATGGAAGACACATTAATTGAGCCAGAGAGATAACAGGAATTTCCTCAGGAAGGACAAGATCTTAGTAGCCAGGCTAGACTGATATTAGAAAAAAGAAAGAAAGAAAAGAGAAAATATGCCCATAGATAATAGCTCTTTACAATGGAACTAGGGAAAAAGAGGACATCCTGATTGTTACTAGCTCAGGGATACAGATGCACCCAGATAATCAGAAATATAAATAATACTAATAATAAACATGCTTTTAGCACTTATGTGTATCAGGTGTTATTCTGAGTCATTTTTAGTTTTTTAAAACGGATGTTAAATTGGTATTTATCCCTGGTTCCTGATACAGAGCTCCTAAAACCCTCATATTTCCTAAGTGATAGGAGTGATAGGAGTATGTTTGGTTTGTGGGCTCCTTGATATCTTCAGGATGGGAACTGGTCAGAGAAAGACTAAGCCTTGATCAGAAAACTGAAGCTTTCAGCTCCAAATCCCAATCACCATGTAGGAAGAAGGGCTGGAGATTGAGAAAATCATCAATGGCCAATGATTTTATCAATTTAACCCATGCACTGATATTACCACTGCTGCTGCTGCTGCTGCTAAGTCGCTTCAGTCGTGTCCGACGCTGTGCGACCCCATGGACTGCAGCCTACCAGGCTTCTCCATCCATGGGATTCTCCAGGCAAGAACACTCACAAACACCTCTAAAGCCATAGCACCCACATGCTGGGAGGGTGGGACAACCCAACTCCATGGAGTCAGAGGGTCTTGCACTCAGGTCCCTTTCAGACCTTCTCTTATGTACCTCTTCATCTCGATGATCATCTGTATCCTTTATGCTGCTGCTGCTGCTAAGTCTCTTCAGTCCGACTTTGTGCAACCCCAGAGATGGCAGCCCACCAGGCTCCCCAGTCCCTGGGATTCTCCAGGCAAGAACACTGGAGCGGGTTGCCATTTCCTTCTCCAATGCATGAAAGTGAAAAGTGAAAGTGAAGTCGCTCAGTCGTGTCCGACCCTCAGCGACCCCATAGACTGCAGCCTACCAGGCTCCTCCATCCATGGGATTTTCCAGGCAAGAGTACTGGAGTGGGGTGCCATTGCCTTCTCTGGTATCCTTTATAATAAACCAGTAAATATAAGCTTAGTGACGTCCTGAGTTCTGTGAGCCACTCTAGCGAATGATCAAACCTGACATGGGGGTTGTGGGATTGCCTGATTTATAACTGGCCAATCAGAAGTGCGGGTGACCTGATGCTTGCTACTGGTGTCTGAAGTGAGGGCAGTCTTGTGGGACTGAGCCCTGAAGCCTGTGGGGGTTTGACACTAACCCTCAGTAGTTAGTGTCAGAGTTGAATAGAATTGTAGGACATCTATTGGAATGTTTGAGAATTGGTTGATATGAAATAAAAACCTCTCCTTTAGTGTCAGAGAGAACCTGACAGAGATTCAAGTTCATGTGGTCTGACTTTCAAGATCTCCATGAGCAAACTGCATGTATCCCTCACACCAAAGTTTCTAAGACTCACTGAAAGCTGCAGTTAGGGGGTAGGTAATGAAAGCAATTGGAGATGTTCCAGGGGGTGACTTTAAAGGTTTCACTAGGTGATACAAGGAAATGTGGACACATTTAAAAGGGAAAAATCAAGAAGATCCTGGTAAAATACTGCAAGAATTATTACTGAATTCCAGCACAGTAGTTAGTGTGTATAGGAATGCAGACATGTCCTGTGTTCTGAAACTGCAGCCCAGGGGATGGCCGGGGAGGGCAGGAACACACGCTGGGAAAACAACACCTCAGAGGGTGATGGAAAGATACCTCTCATAGAGTTGGACTCCTCAAAGGGATTAAAGGTGAGCAGAACCTGTCTGAACAATGGAAGCCTTGGACAGACCCAGAGCAGGCAAATTCTTTACCGTCTGAGCCACCAAAAAGGTACTGGAGCACTTGGTGCCTTTTATGCTGTTCAGAGGTGCTCATTGTCAATACTGGTGAGTTTCACTGGACGGCGTGGTTGATTTTCATGAGAGAGATGGAATTTGGGCTTGGGGTGTCACCTGGACATAATGAATGGACCCTATGATTTATCCAGAGGAATCCAGAAGCATGAGATAAGCTGGGTTCCATGAGAATATGGGCTTCTCTTGTGGCTCAGCTGTTAAAGAATCTGCCTGTAATGCAGGAGACCTGAGTTTGATCCCTGGGTTGGGAACATCCCTGGAGGAGGAAACGGCAACCCACTCCAGTATTCTGGCCTGGAGAACTGCATGGACAAAGGAACCTGGAGAGTTACAAGCCATGGGATCATGAAGAGTCAGACACGACTGAGAGATTAACACACACACACACACACACATACAGGAGAATAAACAAGGTCAATGTTTCTCCCAAGCACGTGGCCCCTTACAACTCCTCTTGCCTACCTACCCTCACACTGCCCAGAGTGGTCTGGGAAGTATACCTAAGGCTAGAAGCCAGAGATTGTGCCTCCCTGTGTCTGACTGGCTCAGACAGTAAATCCACGGCTCTCTTTGTCTAGTCACTGTTGGAATCTTCCGCAAGGCATGGGAGGAGCACAGCCTCACTCCTCTCCGGGCCTCTGGTACAAAGATGTAGGGTAAAGCACCTTCCTTGCCTCACCCAGTGACTTCCTAAGACTAAGCTCTTGTGCCATCCTTCATGCTGAATATTTCCAGAAAGGAGGCTGTTATTTTGGATAACAAAGGGTGGTTGGAACATTGGTGTCCGGCTTTATTGTTCAAGTAGGGGAGATCATGGAAGTCTACAAGGAGAAGCAGGTAGAAATCTATGTGGGGGTGAGGGTGCGGAGTGCTGAGCATATCAGATTTTGTGATTTTTAATGCTTTAGACTTCATCTGAAGTAACTGCTGGCCACTAGACCTGACCCTTCTAGAGAGCAATATACATGGGAGAGACTTTCCCAAGGGCCAGGCAGGCTGCCTTGAGGAACAGCAGCTCTCCCTTCATAATGACCATGGGCTGAGTACTGAAGTCAGGAGTTTAGACAACAACTGAATGTGAAGATTGTTGAGGAGGTAGTACTGGGTGGCTCAGCTCTGGCCCCTGTTGTTATACCCCTTTCTGGGTCTTCTCCACTGAAGAGTAACAGAGCCAACCCTGGGATGTTACTGAAAATGTTTTTCTTGGGAGTCTGTCCTGTGCAGTGAAACAGCTCTGTGGACTTGCCTTTTCTCTAATTCTGGAGCACTAGGTGTGATGAGATGGCCGACTACTCAAGGAGTTTTTGTGTGCTGTTATTGCCAGGAAGCGGCTGCCTAGACAGGGACCACTTTTCCATCCTTCTGCCCACCCCTCAACTCTTGCATTTAGGAATATGAATGGAAGGGAGCTCTTGGTTAAGGCTTTCAAGAAGTGGTGACCCTTCTACACACTCTTTTCTTCCTGCAGGTCAGATGTGGAGGACTACAAATTCCTGCAGGCTGAAGGAACTGGATCCCCGAAGCACTGCATGAAGACAAGGCATCCTGACAAAGAACATTTGTTGGGGGCTATTACCATTATTAGTGAGAAACAGATTTGTACTGAATTTGAGGCACCAGAGTCTTGGTCTACTACAACAGTTTAGTAGCACTCTTAAGTAATAAACTAGGTGGGTGGGCGAGGTTCACAATTCTCCAGGCAACTAAAGGACGGAGTGGTCTAACACTACCTTGTATACCCAAACTTCCATAAATGTGCTCCCATGTTTAGATTTGCAAAGGAGACATGAGGTCTCCATTTTGACTGCTGAACACAGTCTCCAAATCTACCTTGGCAAGACAGCTTTATACTTTTGAGGCCATTGGGTCCTTAGCTTATCTGTAAAGAAAAATGATGATTTGATCCCCCCATGATGGTCCATTCTTTTCATCTGTTTTCTATTGATTAGAATCATGATAGGGATGAAAGGGTGAGTGATTGGCATTTTCAATATAGACCTGCCTCTCTGGGGCTTCGGGCAGAGCCTCCTGAAGCTTAAGGCGTTAAGAATGAGAAAATGATGCATGTGATGCCTCCAGAGGAACAATATGAGGAATGGCAGACAAGAAGCTGCATCCCATGCTATGCACAAAAAATGGTGTTAAGGGCCTGGAAGCAGACTTAGGTGTTGAAGGCTGAAGTGGTGATCCAGAGAGAATCCTCTGAGACATTAAACTCTGTAACAGACCACAACCCCAAAGGTCAGGGGCTCATTGCGAGTGTAGACAAACCACTGCAAGAGATGACCACACGGGATGGCAGACGTAGCACACGGCAGGCGTGTCTGCCCAGTGGAGTAGCGTCTGGCATACTTCTCAGAGCCTAGAACTGGGTGGTTCTTCTAACCTAGATTCATTCCTTCCCCTGCAGCATCTTTCTGGTACCACAATTTTCCTTCTGACCAGATCAAAGCAGACCAAGAGAAGGAAAGGAAAGCCAGTGGACGACGGCTGTGACTCAGAAACTTGTAATTTATTATGGAACATCACCCTAACATTTTAACTGGTATTTGGCTGATAGCTGCTGATCACAGACAAGCAGACAAAATTGGGTGCTCTGCCTTCCTGCAGCACAGCTAATATTCACACGTAAAAAATCCTTCTTTCCTTCCTTCTCTCCCTCCCTTCCTTCCTTTGTGGGTGAGGTAAGTAACTCAATTTGTCCCACTGCAAATGCAGACTTTAAAATGATGAGGGCCACAGTTTAAATTATAATCCACATTAAACTAAATCATAGTTTGGGGAAAGAGAAGTTATCAGCAGGTAAGAAAATAAATTTACACCAAATACAAGTATATTTTTTTTTTGCAACAAAAGAAACTATTTATTTGGAATATGCATTACCAGTACAAATTAGGAGACTGTAAAACCTACACCGTGTTAGTATCATTAGAGAACACAAAATTTCAGTTGGAATCAAAAGGGACAGAAGCCTGTGCTCTCACAGAAGCAGAAAAGCTTAAAATTTCAAAACCAAAACAGAGCAGAGCTTTGCAGGTTTATACTCTGAATAATAAGAACGGGGGAGGAGGAGTGGGAGAATAAAACCAACAACCAAAGGAAAGCACTTCAAAATAACTGAAAACGCCAAAGGAAAGAAAGGAATAAGAGAGAAAAGGGGAAAACATTGAATGTTTTATTAATTTTAACAAAAGGAAAAAAAAATGTTTACAAAAAATAAAAGAGTCCAGAAAGCTTTGAGCTAGGGATTGAAATCATATAGATGATGTGAAAAGTTCGTCATCATTGTTTTGTTATGACTTAAAAACAAGAGTGCATGCATTAGGGTAGAGACACTTCCTAAAGTGTTGCTCACTTTTTTTGCTTAGGTTCTGGCTGCTTTCTGAATGCTTACTCACTTGAGGAATGAAAACCATTTAAATTAAGTTTCTCCAGATAACATCGCTTTCTTTTCTCCCCTAACTTAACAAAAACATTCCGAATCAAGCCAGTTTGACAATCTGCTTTAAGCAGCTGCCTAAATCAGAAGTTAGCGAGAGGTGCACTGCCCGTGAGACCAGCATAACCGCTCAGCACTGGGGCACAGCACTGAGTCTGGCTGAAAATACCTCCGGGCTGAATGGCTCTCGGGACAGCTTCCTGGATCTAGTCTCCTCAGCTAATGGTACACACCCCACCAGTGAAATGGTACACAATTTCACTCCTGTGAAATTCCTCTGGAAGAAAAAAATCCTCTTTAGTTGGAAAGGCTTTGTGGAAAGTTGTTATCAATCAGGAAGAAAGAAAAGAAAGCATTTTAATGTGACATTCACAATCAACCAAGGCAAAAACTTCTCCCTACAATATAAAAAGTTACCCTGGACCAATTCCTTGAAGTGTTAAAGGTCGAAAAAAGGAACTTCAAGTCTCTGCATTTGTTTTTTTCCCCAGGGACTTTGGAATGCCACAGTCCAGAAATACAGGTGAGTCATGTGACGTCATTGTGGGGCTTGTCTTTGAAGTCAACTGAATTCCGAAGCAAACAGAAGTACATGGAAACAGCCTATTCTACAAAGGTCATCTTTTCACATCACCTTGGATACATATTTAAGAAATAAAAACACCAAGATCGTAATCCTGAAAATTAAAAAAGCACCCTCCCATAAACAAACCAAAAATAACACAATTTTCTTTTTTATAGTTTAAAGAGCAGGATAAAGAAAAGTAAAGAATTTATTTCTGGGTCTCAAAGTTAATAAACATAATAACATGTTAGGCTGTACCTATTATGCTCACTATTCCAAACTTTTTTTTTTTTAGTTTACAAAATGAATTACTGTCACTTTTAAACATTGTGAAACAGGAAATGGATGTGCACAACTCGACACTTTTCTAGCATTCTTGAACTAATTCACAAATGCAAGAAAATAAAAGAAAAATGGGGGAAATGGTGAATGTAGGTAGTTGGGTGTTAAAAACTAATGCAGGAATGATGTGCATTGTCACAGAAAGAAGAGGGGAAATTCCCCATCCTGTTTTGCGTGCTAAGAGGGTCATTTTTAAAATTTTTATTATAAACACTATTAAATTCAGACCGCTTTTTTGGTTTTTTTTTCCTTTATCTGAATATACAAGAACATTCATTATCAAATGTTCATCATCAATACTACAAAGAACGAGACACAAGTCGCAAGAAACAATGGAAAATGTTAATAAAGCTGAAAGAATCGTTGAGTATTTTTTTGTATTTTTTTTAAGTTTTTTTTTTTAAATTTGAGTTTCTGTAGTTTCATCTTTTTTTGGTATCGAAGTCAGGTTTTTCTGGGCAGAAAAATAAAACTCAGAAGGCAAGGGGGGGCAAGGAAAGATACGTGAGAAAAGGCAACTGGCAAATAAAAAACACTACCACAGCAAAAAAAAAAAAAAAAAGTAAAGAAGGTGCCACTTGGCAAAACTACTGCACAGGAGTCAATTCCACACCAGGGGGAGGAGTTAGGGATGAAAAGAAGGGTGTGATGAAGAGTCACAAGGTGGGCAAGCCTTAGGGCGAGTTTTACTTCTCAGGGGAAGTCGGCTGCGGGGAAAACGGGGTACTCCCACTTCCATCAGAAAATGAAGGAATCTTGGGGCACATTTTGGTATCTGTATGACTGACCTAGTAAGAATTCCCAGGGAACTGTATTTCCAGAGACGCGCTCTTTCCATACCCAACCTTCCGCGGTCAGCGTTCTCATGCCTCCCTTAATACAAAAAGAGCTGGTGGCCGCCATGTCCGATGTGATCATGGGTGAGGAGGGGAAGGTAAAGAGCGCCGTGTGACGAGCTGGGCAGGGACGACACAGTGAGGGGTGAGCGTCAGTGCAAACTACTGCAGGGAGAGAAACTGCCTGTGCAAAGGTGGCACCACTCTGATCTCTTTCATCAGCTTAAAATGGTGATCATTCAAACCAAATCTGCAATCATCCTTCCTGTTTCCAAGAGAACCCTTTTGTGTCTCTTAAGTACTTTGCCTCAAGTCAAGGGGATACAAACCTACCGTATGCCTGTGTGGGTAGTTTCAATAGATCCCTGTCACTCAGACCAAGTTCTTCCCTGGTTCTAATCACTGTAGAATGGTCACAAGATGGTTCCTTCCAGGAAGCCTCTTTATCAAGCTCTGTTCTGATTATGGCACAGGTTAGAAGACACAGTCTTCCTACTCCTCTTAGCCATCCAGGTATGATGCCGTCTTGCCAAATATTTACTTTTTGCATTTCCTTCAAATACACATACCTTCTGCTTGCTTTCCCCTACCTCCCAACACCCACACACAGGAGCATTTTCTAATCATTACCGTAGTGCCATGCAGAATGTCCATGACCTTGTTAGCTGGTCATCCCCACCCCTCAGGGCTTTATACCTCTCCCAGAGGCTTTCTCAAACACAGCAGATGCAACAGGGGACTAAGTGCTTATGAGGCCACATGTTGGATTCTAGTACAAGCTAAGAGAACCAGATCACATTTTTCCAATTTAGAGACTTATCTCTATTCTAAGAAACCAGCCAGGCCTAAACAAACAAAGAGAAGCAACAACACTGACTCTGCTCTTTGTCCTCAAGGTGACGACCTCAGGCATTACTGCTAATCGAAAGTTACAACAGGAAAACCATGTATCCTCCCAACAGGGCATGGGCCAGTTTATCTTAGGGAAGCTACTTCCCCTGACTTCACAATTATATATTGGGTATGAATGAAATCAATTTCTTCAGTCTCTTGGTGAGCCAGGCATAACCCCCATTTTACAGATGAAGAAAATGAGGCACCAAGAGATCTGAACACTTCCCATTTAACCAAGTAACAGAGCTGCCATCTTTTCTTCTGGCACAGTTGGCTACGAAGTTCAGGTAAAATTAGAAAACAATGTAATAGTACATACTCCTCACTCTTAGATATTCCCAGGGAATAAAAATCACAAATGATTTAACCAAAAGCACGACCTCCCTGTTCCCCATCACTCTCAGGTCTTCTGCATAAGTAAACAAAAAGTTTGTCTCAGCCATCTTCTTAAACAACTTTCTCCTCCAGGACAAGAATGTGGTGCCATATGACACTTTGGATAAGTAATGCACTGTCCCTAACACAAACACAAAAACGAAACAGAACCAAATCCACTGCAGACACTGGAAGTACTGTGTGTGGCTCCCCAAGAGCTCCAGAAGTGGTGGGAAAGCCAACGGTTTAGGAAACTAACCTTCACCATGTTCAAGTCCTGTGTATGTCATTCTGGTGTGTGCATGCTGGGGGCCCGGAAGCCCCAGGCACATACTGCTTCTCTATGTCAGTGACCTTCACTCAGAGTGGTTGTATTGCTCTCCTGCGCTCATAAGGTGTAATGTTATGGTTACTAACATAGGTATTCATATGTGGCATGTGACTGATTTGGGGCAAGTGAATGTGTGTCTGTGCACGGGTCTACATGTTCGTACACCTGTGTGTGTGGGGGGAGGGGTGGGATAAGGTGAAGGGTTGCAGGATAAGAGCCTTCCGCTCCTTAGGGATGCGTTCACCACCATGCCTAACTCAGACCTGGTTCTGTAGTAGGCGCTGAACATTGCTTAAAGCATGGTCTCCAAAGACTGTGCCTCTTGAGACCAAGAGCTGTCATTGGAAAGATGCAAAAGCCTCTAAGAATCCTGCCCTTCTTGCTCCTCAAGCCCTCTTTTGCTACCTGACTTCCTGCCTGGGAATCAACCTGGTGGGGGTAAAACCAGAAACTGTGGCACTTGCAGAAGCCCAGCAGTGACAGCCCCCAGTGAATACCTGGGGCGAGAAGGAAGAGGAGGAATTGTGTCCTAAGCAGTACTGTCCTCAGGGAAGGAAGAGCAAGAAGAGGCAGGGTGGCCTGGAACGAGCAGGGCAACGTGGCGTATTCCTGCCAAGAGGTAGTGAGAGTAAACGAGAGAAACAGAGAAGGGCTGCCCATTAGCAGAGGGAGGGAGGGACCAAGGGAGGGAAATCTGGCTCCTCAGACCACCAGCAGGAAAATATACAAATGCTTTTATTACGCTCTTTGTGTTTTCCTCTTTAAATTCCTAGAATTGTTGAAAATATCCTTCAGGGATGTAAGAGAGGGCAGGGACCCAGGGAGTCTAGGACAGAGGGAAAGGGGCGGGGAAGATGACAGACACCAGGCTAACAGCTGGAGGCAGGGAAGGGTGGCTTCTACCCAGAAAAAAAAAAGGGGGGAAGAGAGTATAAAGAAGTGTCCAGATTGGCTGAAATAGCATCCCAAAGAAGAGAAGAGAAGGAGACTCTTATTGTGTTTGCTGATTGCTTCGACCTCCAGTCTGACCGCTTCAGCGTTGAGAAACCCTCCCTCCTGGCCCTGCCTCGACTGGAGCACAGGGTCAGCCGGGATGCGACTGCTGGGAGATCAGTTGGAGGTATCAGAGTGAACACTGCCAGGGCCTTCTGTAGGGGAGGTCACTGATGAAGGGGTAGTAGCATCCTGCCAACCTCCATTAGCCTAGAAGGGAAAAAGGGAGAGAAGTCAGTCCTCTGAGATTGGGTGGCTGTTCTGCGCAGACAATGACAATAAGGCAACTGAGGAAAAGGTCTGAGTACAGTGCCTGGCACGTGGGGACATAGCCAACGGATGGCTGTGATTGTGGTCAGTAACATCCGCCCCCCAACCCCACCCGCAGATGAGTTTGGGTCCTCCCAGCGAGCCTCTGGACACAGTATTGGCACGTCCACTTCTTACAGGCTTTGTAATCCAGTCCAAGCCATCAGAGGGAAATTCTGCATGCTCCAGGATGATCGCGGCTACCCTGCTGGCCAAGGGACCGAGTTCTAGCTCTGACTGGCAATGGTTAGCTATTGGCTCTGGCAAAGCACTCTCCCCTGTTTGGCCTTGGGTACCCCTTTAGAAAAACTGAAAGGGTAGCTTAAACGCTTTTTCAGGTTCTTTCCAGCTCTGGATGTGGCATGTATAATGGGAGCCCAGGCACCTGTTCTATGCAAGGTTCTGTCCTAGATGCTCATAAGCTGAGATACAGTTTATGCCCTCAAGGATGGGTATGAGACAAGCAGATGAATGAACTAGAGTTTCAAGCAGAACCTAATACATGGTACCCCCAGCTGTTATGAAGATTCAAATGAGTGCAACATCTCCTCTTGATGGAGCATCAGCAAAGGCTTCATGGAGGATGACCTCTCTGCGCTAAGCCTTAAAAAGTCCAGAGGGTGATGAGATGAATCAAACAGGTAAAACCATGGTGCCAACACCATAAGGACTGGTCTGTGTGACTGTATCTAAAAGGTGGTGAGACAGGAAGCTACAACTTTGATCTATACTTGTAGATCTTCCTTCTAAGACTCTAAATCCAGATGCAGTAAAACAATAATATTGTTCTAAAAGGATTTGTTTTAATGACCACTCCTTTAAAAAAATATCCCACCATTAAACAGCTGAAGAATGATTTGCTATAGTGGTTGATTCATGACTGTTTATATATTTTAAAGCATTGAACTATAAGTGTGCTAAAAGGCCTCTTTTCCCCAATCACTGTGTTTCTTTGGAGTTAACAGACCCTCAACACTGGAAATGTTAATACTGAACAGACCAGGTTTTAGGCAGGTAAATTATTTTTATTGTACCTTCTCCTTTTATTCCCTCAAGTACATGGGGTACCTGGGGAAGGTGTTATTATTGCCATTTGGGACAGACCATGGTTTCTACTCTAGCATAATCCACAGTACTTAGGAGCATGCTGCTGCTGCTGCTGCTAAATCGCTTCAGTTGTGTCCAACTCTGTGCGACCCCATAGATGGCAGCCCACCATGGTTGGCACTTAACAGATGCCGGCAAAGATCCATTCACATTTCATTCATAAAAAGGCACAGGTGTAAGTGAAAATCAAGCTTCTGGATTACAACTGAGATAGGACACAGGCTTCCTAACCTTTGAACCAGACTCCTTTTTCTCTGCCCTTTCCATCTATTTGGCTCCTTCTATTATTAGTTCACCCAAATCATGCTCCAATTTTCCCAGGAAAACCAAGGCTTTTAAATCAAAGGAGTTCCCACCAGTTACTTCAACACGAGGGTACAATTTTTTCCCACACCTCACTATAAGAGCAGATCTGGACACCAAGAGGGCAAAAGGTCCTGGGCAATGCCAAGAACACATTCCCTCAGTCTTGGATCAATGCATAACTGCTCTCAAGTTCAAATCTCCATCTCGAAACCACCGAGTCAGGCAGCTCCTCCCATTGCCCCTCTCTGTTGGAGGACATTTCCCCTGCTGTTTGTGAAAGAGAGATCAGAAAGAGAGCAATAAGGATTCTTTCTCTTAGAACAGAAGGTTTTGCTACCTTTTGGGATCCAAGACTCAGAATCTGATCAGTATGACCAGAATCAAGGACCGAGTTAATTCAGTTTCCTCATTCAGGGTGGTCACAGCAGCAACAGTATCTTAGCATCCCCTCTCAACCAAGAATACACGTGTTCTTTTGGTACCATTTTTGGCTGAATGACAATAGCAGTTACGTTTATTTTTCCATGAAGAAAATCCTTTAGCATCATTTATCCTTTCAAATGACAAAAGTAAAATATGCTTATATAATGTTTGCAAATATAATAATTACACATGCAATATAATATTTGAAAATAGGAAAATTATAGAAAAACAAAGTGTACCACGGCCATAATCCAGAGATAATTACTCTCAGCATTTTGACATGTGTTTTAACAATTTTTTAGTATATTTATCAGATAGACAGATAAATTAATTAACTAGTTAAATAGATGGAAGTGTGTGTGTGTGTGTGTGTGTGTGTGTGTGTGTGTGTGTATCTGTGTCTGTTGAAAGTGAAAGTGAAGTCGCTCAGTTGTGTCCAACTCTTTGCGACCCCATGGACTGTAGCCTACCAGGCTTCTCCATCCATGGGATTTTCTGGGCAAGAATACTGGAGTGGGGTGCTATTTCCTTCTCCAGGGGATCTTCCTGACCCTGGGATCAAACCTGGGTCTCCTGCATGGCAGGCAGACGCTTTACCGGCTGAGCCACCAGGTAGCATGGAATTTTAGGAAACATGCCAGGGGCTCCATAAGTACATCATCATAAGGCAGAGAGTCAGGTGCTTGTAAAGAAGATAAAAGTCATGTATTTTGGACTCCACCTGGTATGAGACAAGCAGGGGAGGGAGCAAATATCCATGATCTAGCATGTGGCACTGCATTGGAGAAGGAAATGGCAACCCACTCCAGTGCTCTTGCCTGGAGAATCCCAGGGACGGGGGAGCCTGGTGGGCTGCCGTCTACAGGGTCGCACAGAGTCGGACACGACTGAAGCGACTTAGCAGCAGCAGCAGAAGCACGTGGCACAAAGACACGGCATTACATTGCTCAGAAATCACCACCACAGCTATTATTGAGTCATACTATAATTCCTTAAAATAACAATAAGTGGTGCCCCAAATGAAGCCATTAGTAAAGAAAATGAACTCCACAGTGTTTCATTAGGAGGGAATTAGCAAAGCAGTGTATTGACTGGAAAGTTCTAGGAGACTTCTTTTTGAGTCATCTCTGAGCTGAAATAACTCAAACAGCAGACATTCGATCTCTTTTCTTCAAAAGTTCTGTTTTCTCAGACCAGTGCACAGGATGCCAGAGGGGACAGAAAACTCACAAATGGTGGAGACAGGAATTAGTTCAGGCTGATACCAAAACTAGCATTGTAATTATGAGAGTTGGTCTGGTAAAGAAAAATATGTAAGACCTTAAAAAAGCCTTATTAAAAATAAAGAAATAAAATGAATCTCTTTAACTGTCATTTTTTCACTCCCCCTCCATTCACAAACACACAGATATAGACACATATGTATACACACACACTTCCGATGGGGTGATCAACAGCTCCAGTGTGCCCAGGACTCAGGGATTTAATGGACTAGGGGGCGTGGAGTCCCAGATCACCCTACCCCAGGGTATCAGCTATGATCCTCAACTTCTTGCCAAATCCAGGACACTGTAGCCTATGAGTTTCAAGTTTGGTGAACAAAAGTACTTTTTAAAAAGAATGAGTCTCACACAGGGAAATGTTGGAGGATGCTTGTCTCTGAAGGTGCTTTCTACCATGGTGTATCATCTGCTATTGCTGTTAAACCTCCATAAGAACAGAAACTGCGAGCAAACCTCCCCTAACTGGGTTTTCCATAAATCACTTTGGCTGCCTCAGCTGTATCATTCCGCCTTTAATGTAAGACGTTCAGAGGCTGCACCGTCTTGGGAAACAGCTGACCTCGCTTTCTGCCACGTTAACCCCGGGGAGCAATTCCTTCCCTCTTCTTCCACTGTGGGTGAATATTAAGTAGGAAACCCGCCTTTGTGAGTTTATTTATCTCTGGGCACAGTGAAATTGGAAGATGGTCTCATTAACGAACATGGGGTGGATGGGGGTGGGAAAATAAGACTTTCGCTTCAATTTTCCTTCTGCACCTAAATTCCTCCTTCACTCTGATGCAAACTAGCCTTTAAATGGACACACTCACTTTGTAAAATGCTGATGTCAGAAACCACCCTAATGGGTGACAGGGACAGGAATCTGCAAAGCCAAATATGCCCTTTTTATCCCAAAACCTCTAATGGGAGAGAGTTCACATTTACACCCAGTTCTTCAGGTTAATTCTGTAGCCTGTGACCTGGGCAGCAAGACTTGATGTAACATTTAATTCCACCTGGGGAAGCCTAAGTCAGCAGCAGGGTCAACGTGGAACATCATGGGAGAGGAGGCTAATGGAATATCAAATTAGGACAGACTTGCAGCAAATTTTCTAATTAAGAAAATCTGGACTTTCAAAACACAAATTCAAGGTATTCGGGAACAAATCATTTTAGGAACAAAAATGACTACTCTATGTTCTATCCTAATGAATCTGGCACCTAATTTGATAGACACCAACTTTTGCCAGAACCCCATCTAATGTATCCATTAGGCAAAGCACTCCTGTCGAAGGAGGCAGAGGAAGCTAGTAATGGAGAAGGGGAGGGAGCAATGGTGGGTGGCAAAACCCACACACTCACAAGAGCACAGAACTGCTGTTGAGGACCTGACTTTTCTTTCCTCTGACACCATCCCTGAGTCAGAAGTCAGAAGGCCACCTGCCTCTCCCCCATTGTCGTGGAGCCAGTACTGCTGGTAGCCCAGAGTAGCGGCTGTTGGGCTGAGAACCACTGGTCCCATCCTCCTCTTTTTCCCGCTCTTCCTCTGAGCTTACCTTAGCAGCATTCAGTTGATGCAGAGAATTCATCACCTGATGTGACAGCCCAAGTGAGTCTTGCACTAAGAAACTCTCATTTGCAACCCAGAAATACGCTGAGGTGCCACAAACCGGCTGATGTCAGCACCGAGGCAAGCTCAATCTGCATATGGGCCAAATGCCATCAATAGCAATGCCTTCAGGGTGGGTGAGGAGGTGGACGTGCTCTAGGTCCCCAATCACCCCGGCCCTGCTGGGGCCGGCCAGGAAGAAAAACAGAGAGACATGGATGCATCCTTCTACCCCCCCCACCCCCTCTACACACACACACACACACACACACACACACAGAGTCACCACTTATCAAGGAAGACATCGGCTCACACAGTGGAGTCACACCCTAGATCCAACACCGGTCCATCAAGATAGGACTACGTTTTCCCGATATGCATCAACTTTCCCCAAGATTATACTGTGAGCACTTACCAAGGAATGCTCTGGGATGAAAAGATGCTATTGGAAAGCCCCTCAAGGGACAGAGGATTCAAAATTTCCCTGGGAAATTTCACAACAGTAAACAGATCCATGCCCATTCCGGCACCCCTCCAATCCTCTCTCCAGCTGCCCGCAGCATGCTCTTTCAAAAGTGTAGTTCTGATCATGTCACCTCTCTGTTTAAACCTTCAATGGCTTCTTACTGGTATCAAGGTGAGGTTCAATGTCCTTATTAGGTCTACCATGTCCTTGACCTTGCTGACTCTCCAACTCAATGCTCACGCTTAATATTCCAATTTATCAGTCTACTTAGAAATTCCCACAACAGAGCTAGCATTCCATGCCTGTTTCCTTTCCCTTGAATGTGGTGTCCCACTCATCTATTTTCGTGCTACTCTCATCTTGACTGTTTCTCAAGATTGAATTTAAGTGTCCTTGCACTGGTACCTACCCCCGGCAACTTCTCCTTTTCCTACAAGTCCTGGAATGTACCCTGGAATTGCACAGCAACTGTGATGCCATACTGCATTTGTTCTTTCACAAGTCTTACTCCCCTACTAGACCATGAGAACAGGGCTATGAAATTTATCTTTGATTCTAAAGTGCTTACCACAGGGCTTGACACAGCACAGATTTTAATAACGATCTCTTGGAGGAACATAAGAAGTAAATAAACCTTTAGTGGTACTGTAACATCCATCCGCCACCACAGGTGTGGACAGACAGTCGGGTATTGGTACCTCCACAGTTCAGTTTAACTATGTGTAAAGAGCTGTGTACACCTAGAAAATATTCAAAATGCAGAGCAGAGGTAGCACCAGGGTTCAAGGTAGCTCTGACATCTAGAAAGTGAACTTTTCTCTTGCTAATAAGTAGGCATCAAGGAGATCAGGCACTTCATACTTAACCCAAACAAATAACTATGATTCATATTTATATTGTTCTGTTTTCTTTTAGGGGAGAGCAGTTGAGAAAGACACTAGATCCTGCCTATTGCCATTCCATCTCAACAAGGAGTGTTCTCCACTAGGCACAAGGAGGAGGACAATGCCCTACCTTGTGGTCTCCTAGTCACCTCAGGCATCCTGGGGATCAGAAAAAGGTACGGAACAGACACAGTCCCTAAGTGGCCTGTGGGGTTTGCCCATCTTTAGTCTCTCCAGGGCTGAGACCCACATGCAGCTTCAGCTTCTACCTGGGACCTGGGAATGGAGTTGCCAGATAAAGTACAGGATGCCCTGTTAAATTTGAATTTTAGATAAACAACAAATAACTTTTTACTTGAGTATGTCCCATGCAGTATTTTCATTTGCTAAATCTGGGCAACCCTATCTGGGAAGAACATGTACTATCAACCAAACAATTTGCATTCTAGCCTAGTTTAGACAGAAAAAATGTGCTGTTTTTCTTACTTTGACCTTTTGCACCTGCATTTTCATACAGGGAATGTTCCCTGTGGCTGTGACCACCTCTATCAGGCTAATCAGCTTCTGCTTAAGTTTCCTATTTATCGCAGTTCATTTAAGAATGAGGTAGTGACATACACACACTGCTGCTGCTGCTGCTAAGTCGCTTCAGTCGTGTCCGACTCTGTGCGACCTCAGAGACGGCAGCCCACCAGGCTTCTCTGTCCCTGAGATTCTCCAGGCAAGAACACTGGAGTGGGTTGCCATTGCCTTCTCCAATGCATGAAAGTGAAAAGTGAAAGTGAAGTCGCTCAGTTGTGTCCGACTCCCAGCGACCCCATGGACTGCAGCCCACCAGGCTCCTCCATCCATGGGTTTTCCAGGCAAGAGTACTGGAGTGGGGTGCCATTGCCTTCTCTGATACACACACTACTATATATAAAACAGATAAACAACAAGGATGTACTGTATAGCACATGGAACTATACTCTATTTTGTAATAAGCTATATGGGAAAAGAATCTGAAAAAATTATATATATATATACACACACATATAATGAAATCACTTTGCTATACATCTGAAACTAACACCACACTGTAAATCAACTATACTTCAATTAAAAAAAGAATGAGGTAGTAACTTGCTCTTACAAATGAAAGCCTGCTCTGGAACTTAAGCCCACCAACTGCCTCATCACATTTCCCCACAGTCAGTCCTCTGCCTGGATTATCCCATGCCACTGGCTTTAGGATTCCTGTTTCCATGGCCCTCTGCCAGTTGGGGGTATCCTCTCTGACTGCCACTTACCCCTAGGTCAGTCCCTGGTGACCTTACATCCAAGTGACACCATCATACCCCATGCTAGTCTGATTCCCACCAAAGCCTCTTGAGCCCTGAGATTTTGCTGTGAAAATCTACAAATTAAGAAAGATGAGCAGTGTCATCAGCTATTCCTGGTAGAGAAAAAATACCCTGGAAGAGAACTGACATTAGCAGTCTGAGCGGCTCTGAAGAAACAATAGATTTCCCATCGCCAAAGTGAGACTGCTTCCTACTCTATAGAGGAGCCAACTGAGTGGTTCTGTGCCTTTGCCTGCCCCCTCCTCTGGTCTCTAGGAACCCATATCTTCTTTCATGGCCCGGCCTGAGCACTGCCTCCTTTCTGCAAGTTGCTGCAAGGTAAACCCTCAGCGACTTCTCTAAATTCCAGTACGACTGACCTTTTGAATGTTCACGTTGACATTTAACCACATGTAGCTCTTATTCATGTAAATATCCATGTAAGCACCAGATCTTATTCACTGCAATCCTTTAATTCTTAAGTTCTACAAATATGCATTCAGTGCCCACCTCATACTATGTACTAGGCATACGACGGTAGATACTACACATTTTTAAAAGATGTGGCGTCTGCTCTCATGAGGCTTGCTGTCTTGTGGGAAATAAGACATTCAATACATCATCAAAAGAACACAGATTCCAGATGGTAATAACTGCTGTGAGAGGGAACAGCAGGGATCTGAGGTTGGGGCTTCTGGAAAGTCAACCTAAAAGTGAACAGAAAAATAGGCAAGTAGAGAGCCGGGACACAGAACCCTCCAGGCAGAAGAAGAAATCTGTCCAAAGGCTCTGAGGATCTGAAGAAGATCAGAAAGATGGGGGCAGAGGAGTAGAGTGGTGAGCCCAACAGGGTGGGGCTGGAGAATGGGATAGCTTGCTCATGTCAAGGTCTGCAGGCCAGTAAAGGGCTTTGATTTTAATCCTCAGAGAGATGATAAATCATTAACTACAGCCATTAGAAGACAAAGATCATGCCTGATCATGCAGCTGCTCAATTAAGTCCTTGAGTTGAATGAATAGAGAAATGAAAGCTTCCTTTGGGGCCTGTCCCTGTGACTACAAGGCCATCTGGCTGCTAGTGCCCATGGTAACTTTGTAATTATGCAGGAATCCTAATGGTAATTCTCTTACTTTGGTTGATGAATATATAATAGGACACAAGTCAGTGCAAACTCCTATTCTTACCTTTCAAGCCAGAAACTTAGGACTCAGAAACAAGAATTTGCCAAACTTCATCCCCACTATATACCATAGCTTTTGGACATTTCAAGTTTCAAAAGCTTGTGGTGTATTACAAGCAGAGCATGGCTGCTACCAATCTCAGGGCTGAAGGCAGACGACTCAGGCTCTTAAGTTCACCTTCAGGGAATCTTTGTGCTGTTTCTCAAGGTGATAGAACCTATGATGCACAAGACCAGCCTCAAATAAGTCTTTCAGGCGATTCTAATCCCTTCTACTCCCAAGCCTCAACTTACCTTACCAAACTTGGTTTTGAACAAGACAAACTCTATTCTTCTGGGGTCATACTTCTGAGAAATCACCATGCGTCCTGCCATCTTTCTAGCTAATACATTATATCTTCCACTGGTGATGTCAACTCCTGGGCTTAGACCTGTATAGTAAGATGGGAACCCCAATCCAAGTTTGCTTGGTATGATTGTGAACTCTCTTACTGCAAATCATTACGTCTAACCTTTTGTGGCATGCACTCAAGGGCACTCAATCAAAACGGCAGCACCGTTACCGTGCACCGTTCTGCCAGTAGCCAGTGACACACGACTGAAAGGCACGTGTATGTCAACTCTGAGATCAAGATCTGTTGTGGCACCTCCGGAGTTTCACCCTTTCCTAATTCATCAGTTGTGAAGGCCCAGAATTAACACTGCCACATAAGGCACTTGAGACACAGAGCATGGTCTGGATTGAACCTTGCGTAGCTTGTACAGGCTATGAGGTAGTGTACATTTCCGAGTTTAAGGCTGGGATGCTTTGGGATTTCTGTTTGAAGTGCAAATAGGACAGTTATATACAAGGTTTCCATGTCTCACAGACTTAGGGGATCCTTAGGTTAAATGTATACACAGGAAGTGAAAACTTCAAATTTATTTTATTTAACTTTCTAGAGACAAAGAAAAATAAGCTCAGCTTGCTTTAGCTAAATAGAAGTGTCTTTGTGCAGAAAGATATTTATATCTGAATAAACATCCTCTACACCCAGATCTACAAAACCAACACACACACACACACACACACACACACACACACTTATACACATCTACAAACTGTACAAAAACATGGAAAACTTCCACACACTTTATCATTTTGATGTAGAGCTAATACATGTTCAGAAAATACTTATAGCACCTAAAACTGTGCATACACACAGAGAAATACTGCAGATGCTGGAAACGTATAGCTCTATTAAGACAACAGATAATTATATTCACTCATATAGCCAAATATGAAAAATTCAAACAAAAGATTTTTTTTTTTAACTCTTAGTATGAATTAACTGATTGGCTGATACAGACAGGCCCAGATTCTTCATTTTATTTTCATGACCTTTGATTTTGCCCTGGCTTTGTTGAAAGGCTGTTATCTACTCAGGGCACTCCCAGGGATTGTATACACACCTGAACAACAAACGGTGGCTCGCTACGAAACACACGTAACTCGTGGTGTAAACCGCGAGGCTATTTACCATCACACAGGAAGCTAAAGCCTCTTACACTTTCCTGACCATCCAAGAGACAGCAATTACCCCAGATTATCAGACCAACAATGACATGCTGCGTAAAGAGAGACACCGAGCCAACTTCACATCCCAAAGACTGGCATATTCAAGTACACTTAGGACATTAATAGCAATTTACGTGCCATCACTGAGACAAAGCCACAAAGGCTCCGTTGGCAGCCTCTTATTTTGAAGCCTATTATTTGTGGGAGTTACAGGCTATAATCACAACAGAAACTTTCAAAACCCTTATCTTCCGTGACGCACCAAATCTATTTCAGAGCCATAATTGCCATGTCACTGGAGAGTCTGCTGCTTAATGCACTCAAATGCCATTTAGTGTTTGCAGGGTCATTACAGCTAACAGAAGGATGGGGGTAGGGTGGGATGTTGGGAAGTAGTAGGGGAAAGGCAGATAGAGATCGTTGAGGGGAATGTGCTAGAATGGGGAACGAGGCTCCACTGTGCTTTATTTAGCGGATGATCCTGTTGTTTTGAGAATTCTATTTACCTCCAAAATGAGGGCAAGTGCCTGGAAACTGCATATTCAAGAATGCTGTATTATTTTGACACCACCCCAGATATCTTCAGTGGATGCTGGCGGATAATCTCTTTCATTCCGAGATTCTCATCCAAGTATAAAAGTGGGTTGTTTTTTAAATTTTAATTTTTTTTTTCCTTTTAGACTGTCCCAGCAATCTGTGCAGCGGAAATCTTCCAGCTGTGCAGTGGGCTCAGGAGTCTGACTTGGCTTTTCTGTATGTGTTCTGCTAGGGAATGAGAAAGGCAGACAAGGGGACTGATGATGGTGAAATGTCAAAATTTAATCATCTAGAAGAATGTGCTACCTTTCAGATGGTAAAAGAAGATGCAAGGAGACAGACAGAGGCTCCAAAATATGAGAAAACATCTAATCACTCAAAAGACCATTTTTCAGACAAGTTTAGCTAAGGTCATAAGTAAGCTTTTAAATTATATGTAGCTTTATTTCTTCCACCTGGCTATAAACTAGTCAATGACTTACTGGGCAACTCCTAATTCTTAGGGAAATACTAAAGATGGGATAAATCTTCAAGGAAAGTTTTGACAGACTAATGTATCTCCTGGTTCTTTTAGACAACTATTGATTTCTATTTTATAGTCCTGAGTTTTTCCATACACGAGAAATACAGAAAATGTCATGCTAATTCAGATTGCAGCATTCAGATTTCTTTTAAGATCACTTAGTTTTCCTAGGGTAACTATCCAGCTTTCACTCTGAAGAACTTTCCACAGAAACAGACAGAATGAGACCTGGGGCCTTATTCCTCATGCATCCTCCTCCACTGAGAAACAAAATTTTCTCTATTTTCTAAATACTGACCGAGTGAGAAATGGAATTATATCCTCTTATGTAAGCCTTTGAGTGTTTGAGTGTCTCCTAGGGAGGCATAGGTGAGCAGTGGCAGGCCATGCAGACAGGGGTTTTGGCTGCAGTAGACTTGGGACATGCAGCATGTGGCATAAGCTCTCCTGGGAGGAGGTCACCATTAGACCCACCGTAGAATCACCAAACAGACAACCCGCAAACTGCAGAACAATTATACCAAAGAAATTCTCATACTGTTAAGAAAGTTTTAGGATAGACAACCTGGGGATCTGGCAAAGGGACTGAAACTCCCAGGGAATTTGACTTTGGAGGCCAGTGGGATTTGATAACAGACCTTCCACAGAACTGGGGAAACAGACTCTTCGAGGGCACAAACAAAATCTTGTGTGCACCAGGACCCAGGAGAAAGGAGCAGTGACCCCACAGGAGACTGAGCCAGACTTGCCTGTGAGTGTCCAAGAGTCTCCAGCAGAGGCGTGGGTCAACAGTGGCCTGCTGCGGGGTCAGGGGCACTGAATAAAAAAGTGCAGGAAAAAGTCCTTTTGAAGGAGGTTGCCATTACTGACATTACCCCTACTATAGTTAGGCCTCAGGCCAAACAACAGAAAGGGAACACAGGCATGCCCATTAATAGAAAATTGCATTAAAGATTTACTGAGCATGGCCCTGCCCATCAGAACAAAACCAGATTCCCCCACAGCCAGTCTCTCCCATCAGGAAGCTTCCATCAGGATAAGCTTATTCTTATCCATCAGAGGGAAGATAGAACGAAACCAGAATCACAGAAAACTAACCAAACGATCACTTGGATCACAGCCTTGTCTAACTCAATGAAACTATGAGCCATGCCATGTGGGGCCACCCAAGACGGATGGGTCATGGTGGAGAGTTCTGACAAAATGTGGTCCACTGGAGAAGAGAATGGCAAACCACTTCAGTATTCTTGCCTCGAGAACCCCATGAACTTTCAAGGTCAGTAGGTGCCCAGTATGCTACTGGAGATGAGTGGAGAAATAGCTCCAGAAAGAATGAAGAGACAGAGCCAAAGTGAAAAAAACGTGCAGTGGTGTATGTGACTGGAGATGGAAGTAAAGTCCAATGCTGTAAAGAACAATATTGCACAGGAAACTAGAATGTTAGGTCCATGAATCAAGGTAAATTGGAAGTAATGAAACAAGATAGCAAGAGTGAACATCGACATTTTAGAAATTAGTGAGCTAAAATGGATGGAAATGGGCAAATTTAATTTAGATGACCATTACCTCTACTACTGTGGGCAAAAATCCCTTAGAAGACATACAGTAGTCCTCATTGTCAACAGAAGAGTCCGAAATGTAATATTTGGGCGCAATCTCAAAAATGACAGTATGATCTCTGTTCGTTTCCAAGGCAAACCATTCAATATCACAGCAATCCAAGTCTATGCCCAAACCACTAATGTCGAAGAAGCTAAAGTTGAATGGTTCTATGAAGACCTACAAGACCTTCTAGAACCAACACCAAAAACATTTGTCCTTTTCATCATAGGGGATTAGAATGCAAAAGTAGGAAGTCAAGAGATACCTGGAGTAACAGGCAAGTTTAGCCTTGAAGTACAAAATGAAGCAGGGCAATGATTAACAGAGTTTTGCCAGGAGAATGCACTGACCATAGCAAATACCCTCTTCCAACAACACACTGTACACATGGACATCATCAGATAGTCAATACCAAAATCAGATTGATTATATTCTTTGCAGGCAAAGATGGAGAAGCTCTATACAGTCAGCAAAAACAAGATCAGGAGCTGACTGTGGCTCAGATCATGAACTCCTTATTGCAAAATTCAGAATTAAATTGAAGAAAGTGGGGAAAACCACTAGACCATTTAGGTATGACCTAAGTCAAATCCCTTATGATTATACAGTGGAAGTGGCAAACAGATTCAAGGGATTAGATCTGATAGATCAGAGTGCCTGAAGAACTACGGACAGAGGTTTGTAACATTGTACAGGAGGTGGTGACCAAGACTATCCCCAAGAAAAAGAAAGGCAAAATGGTTGTCTGAGGCGGCCTTACAAATAGCTGAGAAAAGAAGAGAAGCAAAATGCAAAGGAGAAAAGGAAAGATAAACCCATCTGAATGCAGAGTTCCAAAGAATAGCAAGGAGAGAACAGAAAGCCTTCCTCAGTGATCAAAGCAAAGAAATAGAGGAAAACAATAGACCGGGGAAAGACTAGAGATCTCTTCAAGATAATTAGAGATACCAAGGGAACATTTCATGCAAAGATGGGCACAATAACAGAGAGAAACAGTAAGGACCTAATAGAAGCAGAAGAGATTAAGAAGAGCTGGCAAGAATACATAGAAAAACTACAAGAAAAAGATCTTGGTGACCCAGATAACCATGATGTGTGATCATTCACCTAGAGCCAGACATCCTGAAATGCAAAGTCAAGATAGTGGAGGTGACGGAATTCCAGTTGAGCTATTTCAAATCCTGAAAGATGATGCTGTTAAAAGTGCTGCAATCAATATGCTAGCAAATTTGGAAAACTCAGCAGTGGTCATAGGACTGGAAAAGGTCAGTTTTCATCTTCATCCCAAAGAAAGGCAATGCCAAAGAACGTTCAAACTACCATACAATTGCACTCATCTCACATGCTAGCAAAATAATGCTCAAAATTTTCCAGGCCTTCAACAGTACATGAACTGAGAACTATCAGATGTTCAATGTAGATTTAGAAAAAGCAGAGGAACAAGAGACCAACTGCCAACATTCGTTGGATCATAGAAAAAGCAAGAGAGTTCCAGGAAAACATCCACTTCTGCTTTACTGACTACACCAAAGCCTTTGACTGTGTGGATCTCAACAAAGTATGGAAAATTCTTAAAGAGATGGGAATACCAGACTCCTGAGAAATCAGTATGCAGGTCAAGAAGCAACAGTTAGAACTGAACATGGAATAACAGACTTGTTCCATATTGCGGAAGGAGTCCATCAAGGCTGTATACTGTCACCCTGCTTATACAAATGAAAAATGTTCAATCATTAGTAAATCAAAGAGATACAAATTAAATTAATCTAAAAATGAGATGCCATTGTATAATGTGATAATCGACAAAGACTGAAAGACTGCTAAAACATTGTTACTGAGAATGTGAGGAAATGGAAAGGATCAAAAATGCTTGTGGGAACCATAAATTAATAGGCATTTCCAGGAGAAAAGTTTACCGTACATCACAAAGGCCTTAGATTTTGTCATATCCTTTGATCCAGCAACTCCATTTCTTAGAATTTGTTCAAGGAAATAATGCAAAATATGCACTGAATTTTCTGTACTATGATGTTTACCATGGTGTTATTAATAATAGTGATAAAAAAGAAAAAAGCTTAAATGTTATACAGTAGAGACTGATTAAATAAATTATGGACTTTCCCAGTAACAAGCTCTTATGCAGCTATTAAACTTATGTTTGAGAAGAATGTTTAATGATACGGAAAATATTCATAATATATTTTTAGTAAAATAAGTAGGTTACAAAATGATGTGTTCCATATGATCCTAACTTTTGTACACCCACACAAAACACTTATACACAAAATGCTAGGAGGCTGCCAAGCATAAAGTTAACAGTAATTTTCTTCTGTGTGATTTTGTTGCATTCTCCAAATTTTCTACATTAAATATTGGTAATAAAAAAGTAAATGTAAAATTGAAACAAAATAGGAAGGAAAGTTCATATCTCATTTAGATCTTTGTCTTGCATGTCTGAAAGGGCATGGCCAACCTCCAGAGCTCGTTGGGCAAAAGACCAGTGCAATTAACGGTCTAATGTAGGTCTGAGGAAGGAAGATAGAGGTTAAGAGAGACTATTTTGCCTGGAGAAGAAAGCGTTAGCAGGTGATTTCATGACTCTCTCAAAATATAATTACCTGTGAAGAGTATTAATCAGTTGTTTTTCCCATTCTACAAAAATAGGGTCAAAGGAAGGAGGTTAAACATAGCAATTAACTTGGACGAGATGGAGAGTTGCTTGAGAAGAAGCTCTTGATCTCCTTTTTGTTTTCTGTGTCCCAATGCCACAAAAATTACTGGTTAATAATAAATTCCAAGCAAATGTCTGCCGATCTAAAGAGTGAATGAATGAATAAATGAAGGAATTACAGATTAAGCTCAAGTCCTCAGAGACAACACCTGTCCCAGAGAAAAGTATGAGGAAGAGAAGAAACAGCAACAGATATCTGGTCTTTGAACACACCCATTAAAGAGTTCTCAGGGGAAATAGTAAAGATTACTGGGTAACAGGATATATATGTAAGTTGGAGGTAAAAATGGGTACAAGGATGTGATAAATAGAAATAAAAAGAAGGAAAACCATTCTCTAAAGGAAGACTCTGGACCACAGAAACACAAAAACATGTAGCAGTTCCAGACAGACAGAAAATCCAGCCACAAGCTGGTTACTCATTTACAACAATAAAATAAGAAAAAAAGTAAAGAAAAACCTCTTGACAATAGGTTCAAGTAGTTCACTGCAAAAAGCATGCATTATGAACCTCTGGGTACCAGGTCTGCATTGCAGGCTGAGATCCAAAACTAGAATCCTCTTCAGAAACCTTGGGCTGAGAGGAAGTAATCGACTATTCTCCAATATAAAATATAAAGTTAAAAAAATAAAATGATAAACAACAAGCCTCCCCTGTATAGTACATGGAACTCTGCTCAATAATCTGTAATAAGTAAATGTGGAAAAAAAAAAAACTTGAAAAAGAATAGATACATGTATATGTATAACTGAGTCACTTTGCTGTGTGCTTGAACCTAACACAACATTGTTAATCAATTACACTTCAATATAAATTAAAAATTTAAAGAAAAAAATAAATAGAGAAAATATTGCCAAAATCCAGATTTCTGGTCTCTTTAAAAATAGATAAAACAGAACTCCCATTCCAAGCCCAGTGCAGTAAGTATATACTATGTAGCAACTAGAAAGAACTTCTGGGAGAAGATAATCCTCATCTAAACCCTGACCTGCCTCTTGAGAAATCTGTATGCAGGTCAGGAAGCAACAGCTAGAACTGGACATGGAACAACAGACTGGTTCCAAATAGGAAAAGGAGTTCATCAAGGCTGTATATTGTCACCCTGTTTATTTAACTTATATGCAGAGTACATCATGAGAAACGCTGGACTGGAAGAAACACAGGCTGGAATCAAGATTGCCAGGAGAAATATCAATAACCTCAGATACGCAGATGACACCACCCTTATGGCAGAAAGTGAAGAGGAACTAAAAAGCTTCTTGATGAAAGTGAAAGTGGAGAGTGAAAAAGTTGGCTTAAAGCTCAACATTCAGAAAACGAAGACCATGGCATCTGTTCCCACCACTTCATGGGAAATAGATGGGGAAACAGTGGAAACAGTGTCAGACTTTATTTTTCTAGGCTCCAAAATCACTGCAGATGGTGACTGCAGCCATGAAATTAAAGACGCTTACTCCTTGGAAGGAAAGTTATGACCAACCTAGATAGCATATTCAAAAGCAGAGACGTTACTTTGCCAACAAAGGTCCGTCTAGTCAAGGCTATGGTTTTTCCAGTGGTCATGTATGGATGTGAGAGTTGGACTGTGAAGAAGGCTGAGCGCCGAAGAACTGATGCTTTTGAACTGTGGTGTTGGTGAAGACTCTTGAGAGTCCCTTGGACTGCAAGGAGATTCAACCAGTCCATTCTGAAGATCAGCCCTGGGATTTCTTTGGAGGGAATGATGCTAAAGCTGAAACTCCAGTACTTTGGCCACCTCATGCAAAGAGTTGACTCACTGGAAAAGACTCTGATTCTGGGAGGAATTGGGGGCAGGAGGAGAAGGGGACGACAGAGGATGAGATGGCTGGATGGCATCACTGACTCAGTGGACGTGAGTCTCAGTTAACTCCGGGAGTTGGTGATGGGCAGGGAGGCCTGGCGTGCTGCGATTCATGGGGTTGCAAAGAGTCGGACACGACTGAGCGACTGATCTGATCTGATCTGAAACTTTTTTTGTTTACACTTTTTAAATATCCTAAGTATTTTAATAAACTTGAATTAAATAAGCTAATGCATTTAAAATGCCTAACACATGGGAAGAAGTCAATAAGTGTTAGTTATTAATACAATTATTAAATGTCATTTTAGTCTGTTAATTTTCTCTTCTTATTGATTTTTAATTGTTCTTTAATTTGCTGCTTTATACTACTTCCTTATTTTATTACTACTTGATCTGTTTTATAATTTTTGTAAGTATGTTCTCAGTGGATGCTATTTATTTCAACCACTCATTCTAGCTTATTTTATGTTTTAATTGTTCTCTTTACTGCTCGTGTATCATAATTGCCTGCAACCTTCGTTTTGCCATTTCACATGCAATTTTCTCCATCTCTTGCTATTTTTATCCTTTCATTGCCTATTTTCTTCTTAATTATGTTTCTCTTATTTCCTGGATCTTTATAATTTGCCATTATTTTCTTCTGTTTTTTAGTCTCATTCATCCACAGATGAATAAAGCTTGTTAGGCTGAGCGCCGAAGAATTGATGCCTTTGAACTGTGGTGTTGGAGAAGACTCTTGAGAGTCCCTTGGACTGCAAGGAGATCCAACCAGTCCATTCTGAAGGAGATCAGCCCTGGGATTTCTTTGGAAGGAATGATGCTAAAGCTGAAACTCCAGTACTTTGGCCACCTCATGCAAAGAGTTGACTCATTGGAAAAGACTCTGATGCTGGGAGGGATTGGGGGCAGGAGGAGAAGGGGAAGACAGAGGATGAGATGGCTGGATGGCACCACTGACTCAATGGACGTGAGTCTGAGTGAACTCCGGGAGTTGGTGATGGACAGGGAGGCCTGGCGTGCTGTGATTCATGGGGTCACAAAGAGTCGGACACGACTGAGCGACTGATCTGATCTGATCTGATCCATGTACTTTGTTGCACTTATTCATTTAACTCATTTTTGAAAATTTTTACTCATTTCAATTATTAAAAATGCCAAGTATTAAGTGTTGACAAAGAGGGACACTTGGTAGAAGTCCTGGCGCTGTGAAGCAGGGTGGCTCCCTCTTATCTTTTCTATTGATCTAAAAAAACTGTTTCTTCTATAGTTAATGCCCCAGCTTCCTCAATGCTCGTCTTCCATCTTGTGTATGATAACTGGATCCCTGGCTAAGTTGGCTAACCAAATATGACACAGTAGTGCTATAGAGTAAGCTGTATTCAGGTAAAGACTTTCTATATAATTTTTAGATTTATTTTTAATAAAAGAACTAATCAACCTTAAACCTTCTAGATGCTACCTACCCTGATAAGATATATAACAGAACAGTCATAACTGAGTTCTTATAGCTCTTTCCCACATCAGCCTGGCCCCAAAATATAAATTATCAGGAAACATAATGGATTCTCTTACTGTAAGGTTCTTACCACCTCAATTAAGCGTTTAAGGACTAGGGTTTCAAGGGTCGGTCTGGATAAAGGGGAAGAACAGAAGCTTTGTAGTTAGACCATCTTGGGTCCATATCCTGGCTCAATCACTGAGTAGCAGTTTGATCTTGGGCAAACCATTTAACCTCTCTGAGTCTCCATTTTCTCATGTATAAAATGGAGACGAGAATGTTTATAAAGACATTGGTCTAAACTGAAAAGTTGAAAGTGTTAGTCTCTCCATTGTGTCTGATTCTTTGCGACCCCATGGACAGGCTCCTCTGTCTATGGAGTTCTCCAGACAAGAATACTGCTGGAGTGGATGGCCATTCCCTTCTCCAGGGAATCTTCTCTAATAGGGAAATGAACCCAGGTCTCCTGCACTGCAGGCAGATTCTTTATCATCTGAGCCCAGATTCTTTACCAGGAAAGCCCCTAAGAAAACTGGAGTGGGTTGTCATAGGGCACTCAATAAATATTATGAGCTAGTATTCTTAGTATAGACATGGATACTGGTGGAGGCTCAAGTTATCCCCAGAACATTAAGCATGTAATTAATTGTGCTTTTGTTCTTCCACCCCTCGAAAAAGGCACAGAACCCTCAGTTGTTATGCTGGGTCCCTCTATCCTGAATTCTGATGAGAGAGGGACCTGAAACTTCCCTCATCAGAACCTCATCCTCTAACTGTTAGAGCATCCTCTAGGTCTACAGGTTTCCTGAGACTGACTTACACACTCCCAGGCTAGATCAATTTCTGAAGGAGATATAAACAGAGTATGATTTTAGACAGGTGTGTGAGTTTGAAAAACTAATAAGCTCATAGAAGTTTGGGGGAGGTTTCAGAAAATGAATTTGACTTCAAACTAAAAGACATTAGAGAAGAAAGGGGAAGAAATGGCAGAAGATTAAACGAGGAGAAATGTAATTTCTTACAAGTGAGGAAATCATATTATAATTTAACTTCCAAACATCATTGGTCTCTACATCTATATATTTTGAAAGTTCTTGGTATGGAAGAGGGCTATAAGTCTTAAAAGCCTTAAAAGTAGGCACATCAAGTCAGAACCTAAAGCAAATGTAGAATAAACCATCTTACTCCATTTTAAATGGGCCTGTTTGAGTATGAGATAGAGTGAAGGGGTGGCAAGCAGCTGGGGCTGGAAAGAGGAGGGGAACATCTGACAGGCTGGCAAAGAACAGGCTCTCCTGTGGATAACATGTGCTCAGTTCATGCTTCCTTTTCCTTCTTTTTTGATTGTTTTGTAAACTATGAGAAAGGGGGAGACCCAAGAAAGGGAAGGGTAAGAAATTTAGATGAAACTTAGAGACTATAGGCTTACTGTTTTTACATTTAATTGTGTAAAATTTTACCTCAGAAGAGAAAAACTACAGACAAATATCAAACTCCAATAAGTGATATACATACTAGTAGTACTTATTTAGACTAGCAGTATTTATTTATTTATTAGTATTTATTTGAAGTATATGGACTTCCCTGGTGGCTCAGACGGTAAAGCATCTGCCTGCAATGTGGGAGACCTGGGTTTGATCCCTGGGTTGGGAAGATCCCCTGGAGAAGGAAATGGCAATCCACTCCAGGACTATTGCCTGGAAAATCCCATGGAGAGAGGAGCCTGGTAGGCGACAGTCCATGGGGTCGCAAAGAGTCGGACACGACTTCACTTTCACTTTCACTTTCAGTATTTAGGTGAAAGTGCACTGTTGTCTTTGAAATGCATCAAAAAAGGAAAAAAAGATGGACTGATAAGATGGGTAGAAGGATACAGACATGAAAGAAGGATGTATGATGAGGCCAGTGGAGTAAAGCATTAATGACAGAATCTAGGTGGTAGGTATCAGATAAGTTTTGCTATAAAACTCTTCTAAATTTTCTATATGTTGGAAAATTTCAAAATAAAACTGGAAAAATTAAAAAAGAAAAAAAAGAATCTTTAATGCAAAGATAGCTACATAATTCCTTTTCTTAGGGAAGTCTTAGGCAGTATTGAAAGGCTTTACCCACTAGAACAGAGCTTCTCAAACTCAGTGTGCTGAGGAATCATCATGGGATCTGGTTAACACGTGAAATCTGATTTAAGAGTTTGGGTGAGGCTTGAGATTCTTCATTGGTCTCAAGCTCCCAGGTGATGCAAAGGATGCTGACTTGGGAGGAAGGAACATCTAAGCAGAGGCTGCCAGCAAAGACTGGTCATCTGAGAGGTCCGAAACAGAGACTGCTGCTGCTGCTAAGTTGCTTCAGTCGTGTCCGACTCTGTGCGACCCCATAGACGGCAGCCCACCAGGCTCCCCCGTCCCTGGGATTCTCCAGGCAAGAACACTGGAATGGGGTGCCACTGCCTTCTCCAATGCATGAAGGTGAAAAGTGAAAGGGAAGTCGCTCAGTCGTGTCCGACTCTTAGCGACCCCATGGACTGCAGCCCACCAGGCTCCTCTGTCCGTGGGATTTTCCAGGCAAGAGTAATGGAGTGGGGTGCCACTGCCTTCTCCAAAAAAGAGACTGGTCCTCTCTAATTCCCAAAGGGTTTTTAGACAGAAAGAAAGGTTTAAATTAAGATGAATTCAAAGACATGTATAGCTTAAGCTTGGAAAATTATTAGATTAGATGATTAGGGGAGGACAGAGTTGGAAATTGCTGCAAATGGAACCATAATAAGTGTTGGTATTTATATTTTTGTATTTTCAATCTTCCTTCATATAATTAATTCATTGTTTAAAGCACATTATTACACTAATCTGAGTTAACTTCTTGCATATGGTTAATTTTTAATAGAGTTCAATTTATACAAGGAAAGGCTTATTTAAGCAGAAAGCATGCCTTTCTGTGTTCTGTGTTAGGAAGTCTACTGTTTCACAGTGTGAACACTCTTGTGCCACTTTTGGTGACCACTACAGGACGGGCAGAGCATCTAGAATTGCTCTGTCCAACATGGCAGCCACCAGCCATCAAATTAGACACAATTAATAAATTCATTTTCTTAGTCACAGTAGCCATATTTCAAGTACTTAACAACCACGTGTGGCTAATGGTTAACTTATAGGACATCAGTAAAATTTCCACCAGTGTAAAAAAGTTCTTTTGGAAAGCATAACTTTTGGCAGAGTCACCTTGCAACTCTATAAATGAATGGCAAAGTCAATCCATGTTTATAAGCATATATTTTTAGTTGATAGGAATATTATATATATGTAAATACCTTTTATGATGGCCATTCCCCAAATTCTTTAAAAATAATATTACATTGATGATATTGAGTGCCATAGTCCTTCCCTTTCAGAGAAGCTGGGGACTATACCAGGGAACTCCCAGTCCTTCTAGCTTTCTGTGACTTTACAAAGAGTACAAGAACCATGTCCTATTGATATTTGCGTTCCTGGCACCGGATATCAGAAGGTTCTTAATAAATCTGTTGAATAAAGCATTTATTCATTTACTTTTTGGTTAGTTGCTTCAGACTCAAGTCAGTTGTCTCGGGGCCAGGTGCGCAATGGATAACGTGTCTGACTACAGACTCAAGTCAGTCATGTCTTCTGCCTTATATCTCTGTGAAAATGGAGAATATTTAAAGACGTGGAATAGAATTTCCCTAAACTCAATTAGAGCCAGAGATAGAGATTTTTTAAATGTACCGAATTTTAAAATAACAATTGTATTTTCTTTAAAAGAGGTTTAATATTTTATCTGAAAATAAGTTTGTCTAAGAAAATGAAACTCCTTCCCAGAGGGAAAGGGGGCCATCTTCTGAAATCAATACCAACTTTTTCCACAATTGAATTCAGCCAATTTAATTACCTTAATATTTACTTAGGTCTAAGGGGCTATGCCACCTTCAGGAGCAACCACAAAAACAAACTGCCCTTTGGAGGTTGTAATTTTTTTTCTTTATAGAGCAGAAGGCAGGGGCGACTTGAATCTGGAACAACTAACCTGGTCCTAGCCCAAGAACAGCATGACTGTCCAGGGACACGTGTGGGCCCAAATGGGCAGGATGATGTATCAATTTCAGTGAAAATAGCATGGTACCATTGTTATATCACAGGTGACACTCTTCCCCAAAATACAAATTTATCTTTTCCTTATAGCTTTTAAGTATATTTCCTTTCCTCCCATATTTTCTTAGGAATGGAAAAACATCATGCTTGTAAGAACAGGGATACTAGAAGAGGCCTTTGACATCATTCAGCTCAACTGTCCTTTCTAGATTTCAGGAAACTGAATCCTATCGAGAGAAAGTGACTTGTCCAGTCACACAGGCAGAAAGTAGCAGAAATGAAGGATACGTACACACGTTTCCCCACATACACTTTAAATGTGGTCATGTTTGGAGTGACTGTATCACTAGGTTTGAGATCAACAAAATTCTTTGTGACTACTTCTACTTCTAAAAAGAACGTCATCTCCACAAAAGGATACTTTATTATAGGTCCATGGTATGACATTTTTGTCAGGAGGGGAGTAGATTTCTCAAACTATTGCTAGTTGGTCTTGAATTCCCCTCTTTTGCTTTATAACTTAATTTCAAATCCCCTCCTAAACTACAGAATTTATTGGTTCCCTTGTCCTACCTAGTATTCCAAGAACAGGGAGCCTAATCTCAAATAAAGTGTTGTGTGAGACTGAAAGTTAAAAATACATCCTGACTGGCATCAGGGTCTCCAACTTGACCTGAATATATTATGAAGTAGCCTCATTCCCTTAGGTCAAAATGCTATTGATGATATATTTATTGAATGAATAGATGAATGAATAGATGAATAAATGAATGAATAAATATATGAATATGCCATTGAATGATCTGGCCTCACTCACCTTTTATACCTATAAGGACTTTTACCTGGCAGCTGAGGAAAACCCGATGGATTGCATATGAAATTACAATATTGGGATTTTTTTTTTGCTTCAACTATTGTGGACTCAAACAGAATACTTTTCTGGTCTCAGATGCTCAGTTGATACAGTATTAAGGCTTAAAGGCCACATCATGTAAGACACTAAAGGGACTTACTCTGTTTCCTTTAGGCTCTGTCATCAGGGAGAACCAGGCTATAGGCTTCTGGAAGGCAGGAGTCCATCAGCTCTGTACCCCTGCCTTCAACCCTGCAGACGCGGGTTCACTATGCTCAAGCCTGTCCTCACACTCTTTACCCACGAGCCTGGGGCTGTTCACTGCTACCTGTCCATAGGACCAGAGGAACCCAAAGGCAACTAACTGGGGGCACATCTGAATGTTTTAATATCTTCAAAATTCACATTTGGTTCGGTATAACAATTAAGACTTCATATAATTAAAGTGAGTTTTTAAAGATCTGCATATGATTTTAATTATCATTCTCACTCCCCACAATTCCCTACAATTCCACATGTGGCAACATCTTATATACTTTAACTGGAAAGAAGTCTCTCAGAAGCAGTTAAGAAAAAATTAAAATGATGGCATGTGGCCAAGTATTACCAAGTAACCTCTGTGATATCCAAATGCCTGAAACATGTTCACTAAAATAGTTCACTATTTTTTGCCTCAATTTCTACTTTTTATTTATTTTCTTTGTAAATGTCCTTTTGTCCCTTTGCCTAACATGGGAAAAAGCAAAAACAAAAATAAAAACACGTACGTTATGGTTTACAAAGATCAAAGCTTCATCGCTATTTTTCCACTACTATGATTATCACAAAGGAAAACCAATGAGATTTTTCTTTCATCAACTGACGTTAATGGCACTCTGCCTTTATAGAGAGAATACCAACACTTTATTTCCATTTTCACTTCATCTTTTGAGTAAGAAAACTCTTACATTGGTTATCTATCAACATTTAAGAGGGGACTGGAGTGAACTTACTCATTTACGTCACATTCTAAAATAATTAAAAATAAATCATTTCACTCTAAAAACTGAATGCTTTCTGCCACCACAAATCTCTGAATTCAAAGGAAGAAGTTCACATGAGGCAAGCTTTCTCCTTCCCTCTAGATCCGATCGGGGGTAAGTGATGGAGCAGGGAGAAAGCATGGTGGAGGCGAACTCAAATGGGAAAGTCGTCTGGCGAGAGGAGCCTACGGTTGAGTTTGGGGTCCCTGGAGTGAACAGTAGAAATCAAAAAACATAATTGTAGGACTCCAGAGTTAACTAAGCTGAAAGGACCTTAGAGCTTACTCATTGGGAAAATTTGACAGATGAATGATATAGAGACGAAGAGACTTGCCAGAAGAAAAGCCACAAGAAGAATCCAAGTTTCCTGACTTCACGCTGCTGCTACTTTTCACCTGTTCGTACAGGTTCTGGTCCAAAGTCTGGTAGAGACAGCATTGAGAACCCCATAAAAACCGATGTTCTCCAGACTTGTGGTTACCAAGGGGGGCTGGGGGGAGGGGAAGGAAGGACTGGGAGTTTGGCATTAGCAGATGCAAACTATTATATATAGGATAGATATACAACAAGGTCCTGCTGTATACCACAAGGAGCTATATTCCACACCCTGTGACAAGCCATAACGGAAAAGAATATGAAAAAGAATGTGTGTATGTATAATTGAGTCACTTTGCTGCACAGAAGAAATTAACACAATATTTTGAATCATCTATAGTTATCAATTTTTTTTAAAAGAAAAGATATTCTCTTGCTATATGGATGGCTACCCCATAAACAGGTTTTGGTAAGGGGATTCTTTTAGGAAAGATACCATTAAAGAATTCAAAGTGATAATTCTCTTGAAAATATCATCACTGTACAGCTTAATTTATTTAATGCTGATCTGACTCTTATTCTCAGAGAATTTGCCTTGGTCAAAAAGTTTTTCCAAAAAGGAATACTTAAAAAGCTTTTTGAGTTAAAAAGAGAGCCTATTGTGAGTTAGTAACTCATTTAAGAGAAAAGTCATTGCTGGATCCTTTACAGCTGTTATATAATTATGTGGCATTTTAAAATTCAGTGGTAACTTGTCTCCTTCTATCTGATTTATTCATTCAACAAACATATTTTGAGCAACTAATATATACATTTTAGGACATGTATTTGGGAATGAAATACAGAGAGTGTGAAGTGTGTCTGTGCACATATCTGTAATGCAAGGGAATGTATATATATGATAGAGAGAAGAGGGTAAGGAGGGTTAAGAAGACAAACAGTGAGGAGGAGCTAGGTGTGGGACAGTCAGTGACGCGGGGGAGTGGGTGGGACACGGAAGGTAATATAGAAGAAAGGACATTTGCATAGATGACACACAGGTGTGAAGGCTGGGGGATGTGTGTAGCCAGGTAAAGGCGAGCTGACCACACTACTTGGCACCCAAAGATTACTGGATGACAGGATGAGGGGATGGAGAGGCAGACAGGGCCAGAGAGTAGAGGATTCTGAATGTCAGACTCAGGGACTGCATTTTCTTAGGTGGGCAACAGAGAGGTGCTCATGATTTCTGGGCAAGGAATGACAAAATTCAGGCGATGTGGGTAAGAGAAAGGAGACACTGAAGGCAGTAATGGTAATTAAGAAATATGCACAATAGCTAGCTAATAAACTTTTCTAGAAGGAGGGTGGTGGCCATGGGAAAGGAAAGGAAAGAGTGGCTTTGAGAGCTAAGTGATCTTTCAGCCTGTCTGATGGACGGAGAAGTGCAATAATCTCCCTCCATCTCTTAGAACCACTCTAAGCCCAGTAAACACTGCCCGTTGTCATTTGAGACCACAAAGCACTTAAGGACCTATAATTTAACGCTCACCATGGCTAAGAAAGGGGGTCCTTAAGCCTTGTATAACTCTGTATCCTTTTCAAAAGCATACCTTTCCATCAGAAGAGGGGAAAAAATGGCAACTGTGTCCTAACCTATCTTCACTGCTGCTGCTGCTGCTAAGTCGCTTCAGTCGTGTCTGACTCTGTGCAACCCCAGAGACGGCAGCCCACCAGGCTCCCCCGTCCCTGGGATTCTCCAGGCAAGAACACTGGAGTGGGTTGCCATTTCCTTCTCCAATGCATGAAAGTGAAAAGTGAAAGTGAAGTCACTCAGTTGTGTCTGACTCTTAGTGACCCCATGGACTGCAGCCTACCAGGCTCCTCCATCCATGGGATTTTCCAGGCAAGAGTACTGGAGTGGGGTGCCATTGCCTTCTCCTAGAAACTACCTACTGGAAAAACCGCTCACACAGAGGAAAAAGGTCAAATTAGAAAGTTATCACTTACAACATTTCATCTGCACTCATGTGGAACAACTGATGCTTTGCCAAGCCCTTTCCTACCTATTTTCTCATTTCCCCTAAAGCAGCCATGAAGGTATTAAGAGTGGGAATTCCTACCCCCATTTTATAAAGACAAGGTTTGATGTCTGTCCATGGACACATGTGAATAACAAGGACCAGAGTCCTCAGCTCCCAGCGCAGGGTTCTTACCACTACACATTGTGACACCATTGCTACATGGGCTGAGTTAATGCAAGTGGTCTGAACTCCATGAGATTTAAAACAGACGCTGGTTGGATAAGATGTGGGTGCTGTAAAACCTAGTCAGGAGAGCAGATAAAGGCTGCCCAGAAAATGTCCTCCGCCGAGTGAAACACAATCCAGAGCCCAGCTGGGAATTCCATTGCCTCCTTGGGTTTTGGAATTGTTTATTTTTATTCCTTGGCTCAAATCTTTCATTCCTGTCCTTGTCTCTTCTCATCTCACTCCTTTTTCTCTCTCTCTCCTCCTAGCAGCCAGTACCCCTCTCTGTACATACGCATGTCTCGGCATCTAATACCACTCTCTAAAAATAGCTCTGACAAGCTTAGTCTCCTGCAGGTGACACAACTTAAAATTGATACCAAAAGACCAGACCATATCATGATCAGCCTTTGATTCATTTACCCTGTGTACTAAAGACCCTGAAATAAAATAAACACAGTTCACAGGGGAAAAAAATTAATGCAAAATGAGACTCTTTCAAGTGGCATTTTCCAGCCCAGTTTTTTGTGGTGGGTTTATGTAATCAGACATAATAGTCTGCACATGTGTGGTTACACTATTTCAGAAATGATTCCCAGCCCACCAGATGACGTCAGAGGGGCCCATGGTGAGCCCTCTGAGTCTGAGGGCGGCTCTCTTCTGCTCAATTAGGAAAGATGCCAAATAGCAGAACTGTCAGCCCAACTTCCTGCCCAGTCACGTAGAGTTTCTTCAGTTCTTGTTCTGAGTGTGCCCGCAGTCTCCTCCCCACACTCTTTTCCTTCATCATGTTCCTCTCATCCACTTACACACAGAGCAAAACTTTTCCTGGAAAGACCTATATTCCAGCTCAAAAAGTTCCAGGCAATGTATACATGCCTACGCACTTGAACAAATCCCCCTCCCCCAACAAAGAACAACTTAATTCATTTGGAATCCACTTTTGAGAAGAGAATTCTCCATCATACTGTCTTGGATTTTTCTAAGCAGGCACCTAGCAAGTCAGCCATGAATATAAGAATAATAATTAGTATAAGCACAAGAAGGGAAAAATCCTTCTGCTCTGGAAACTTTCTAAAAAACAGACAAAGGTGCCTAGAGTATGTTTAACAGGGTCAGCTTTGACCTCCTACTTCCCTCCCAGAGAGGAACTTGACAAATATTATAGAAATTCAGAGGATATTTTGCCAAAGGAAGGTAGAAAATAAAGAATTCTTACTTGGAAGAGGCCTTGAAAGTCACCAAGACAGTTACCACCTGGTACTTAACCCTCTTCCACAACATCCTGACCAAGTATTAATACTTAGCCAAGCCATGCCTGCATGCTCCAATGATAGGGAATCCTTGGCTTCCATAGGCAATAGACCCCTTCTTTGGACAGCACTGACTGTAAAAAAGGCCCCTCCAATGTTGAAGTAAAATGTTTCTACTCAGGATTCTACCCTACTCCCTTTAGATCATTCAGAATGAAGCCAATATCTCAGAGATGACAGCATGTCTCTAACTATTACTTACCATCAAACCTTCTCTTTAATAGGTTAAGAATTCCTAATTTTTTTCAACCATTCCTCATCTGATGAAACAGCTGGTACCCTCTTGTTTCCTTCCAGTCTGGCCATTGTCATGTACAATTTCACCAATGTAGAACTGAAAAGCTCTCAGTATTTTCATTGCAGATGCCATACCTCAATTAGTATAGGCGAGGATTACACTAATATACAATGCCCACCTTTCCTTCCTTCCGTCCCCATGTATTTTAATCCCAACAACAGAAATGAAAAAGAAAATCCTCACTGTCATCCAATCACAGTTTTCTTAGTTAGTTCTGAGCCAGTAGTTCTACTGGAGCATCTCATGACCTCTAAAAGCCTAGGAAATCACCCCTGATCCAAAGAACAGCCTCCTTTTCCAGACTGCCCTCTTGTCCCAGCTTGCTGTCACCGCTGCTGAGATAGCGGACGATTGATCTGAGAAATCAAGTTGGATTGCTGTCCCAAATCTACACTCGGTTCTCCTTGTGTCTGTCTGATCGATTTCACTCTGTGCGACATAGCTTGTCGCTATGAATTTTCATGCTAGTCAGGAGCCGCCAGTGCACCCAAGAACAAGTAGAAGATGGTCTGCACCCCTCCCCACCCCTTCAACCTCGCCAGCCTCTGTGTTAATTTTTTTTAAATCATCCTTAGATTGGAGAAAGGTGTTTTGTTAAAGACCACAGACCAGGATGCAGGGGATTCCGGTTACCGGCCCTTCCCCATCAGGTTCTCAGGTCCCTGCTTGTGGCGACATCTCCTACCACTGTACAAGGTGTCACCTGTTTGGCAGCCCCTCTCAGCTGAAAGCATGTGGCCGCAGGTGCCATGCAAACACTGATTGTGTGTGACAGCCCTAGACGCCAGCTGCCTGCATGAAGCCTGCCCAATCACCACTTTTTTTGAGGGTAGAATGCTGCCGATGGCATGACTGATACAGAAACAAGAAACTAGGTGACTGTAAAGCTAAGATAAGTCCTACTAAGTGGCATTCTGAGCCCTATGGCTTTGAAATAATTGGCAGTGATAGAATAGAAACAAAGGGTGGGGGGAGCCTTGTTTTCTTACACTGATGCCCTGCGGACTGTACATCTGACTGGCTGCGAGTCCGTCACTGTATCCTCCTGTCTGGCTGATAACATGGCGAAGGGTATCCACCTAAACGGATGAACAACAACAGAGAGGAGATTAGTCAGAGAGATGCAGGTAAGTGACACAGGTCATCAGCACACAGGCTACCGTTTGGGCACACCAAATTAACGCAACCATTGGAGATATTCTTCCTGGGAAAGGAACCATTAGGAGGCTGGGCCTCCACTCTCTGCCAAATCCATTATCCTTTCTGAGCTTAGTAAGCAAGGCAGAAAAACGGTCAAAGAAAGCTGGGTTTCCCAACAATGAAACTACTGTTGCATAAGACATCAGGGATTGGGTGATGGAGTGGGTGAGTGGGGAGGCTGAAAGATTTTTCCCTTCCTTCCAGATCGTCCTATAAAACTTCTTTGCTCAGGAGCTTATAAAAGTCAAGGTTCTGTTTAGAAGGGCCAGCCAGCCGCCTCACAGAGAGAAGAGTGTGTGACTAATGCTGTCTTTTTGAGGACTTAAATAATGGCCGGTTGTGTAGTTTTTTGGACAAAGCCTGACTATGTATCTTCAAACTTGGTGCCAGGCAATGTTTCCAAAGCAAGGGGCTGAATCGCCAGCCAGCTGGTGTATTCCAGGCACATAATGCTTCTTGTTCCTCACGCAGGTGGGACCCTGGGTGGGCGTGGCTCAGAATCGTCCTAGCGACCCTGACCCAGAGCACACAACTTCACCCCGTCACGTCAGGCTGTGTGCTCACACAGAAGGATGGTTTCTGAGTTGTCATGAAGGCAAGCTGCTGACTAAGGCGTGCTGAGGGCTTACGCCACACGACTTGAGTTTTGTTTCCCAGCATGGACCAGACTTGTCACCAGAAACTCAAGTCCCTTGACCTCAAGGATGACTACAAAGATGAGTTTAGTCAACCTGACTGGGTATCTTTAAAGGTTAAAATGAAACCCTGAAATACTTAGGTATGCACCTAGTCATTAATGACCTCCATATTGGGCAAACGTTGAGTGTGGAAAAACCAACAAACCAGAAAGAAACCTGGAAAGCAAGCCGACAGAGTGAACTCCTTCCTTTCCCTTTTGTGAGCAAAGAATACACTGGGTCCACTTGCCTCAGTCACCTCACCCTGCACTTGCTCCTTTCCTGCCTTCCTCATATGACTGACAAGCCAGAGCCAAATGCATTCACAAAGTGTGGACAAGATTCCCCACGACAGTGGTTGTCTTTGTTTTGGTTTGGTTGTTGGTAAGGTTTGGTCTCTACATCTCTCTCTGTCTCTTTCTGTCTGGACAGAAGCAGGAAGTGCCAGTCCGACTGACGGCTCCTGGACTCTAAGGCATTCACCTGGCGGCACATTGGCTGGGTCCCTACCTGTGATTGCACGTTGGCTCCAACCTGGGCCCCTTGGTAAGAATCCCCATTGAGTGACTGCACGCTCATGAACAAATCTCCAGAGTTTGACATGTTAAAAGAACTGGAAGAACCTGGAAAGGAAAGAGTGAGGCACCTGAATCACAGAAAGGAAAAGGCTCAACCCCCGCAACTAACAGCCAAGAGGAAGAATGACATGCAAAGCAACCCCCCCAAACAAAACTAAAATCAAAACAATATCAACAGAGTCTGGTTAGTAGCATGAAGAACAGAGCAAGCAATAAAGGGTGCATATCGTTCATGTTATGTAAAGCCCACATCTCCCTGCAAGTTGCCTGTAGGACTGCTTCCCCTTAGCAACTTTAAGCTGAGAAAGGAAACATGTATTCTTCTCAACTTGGTCTGTTTGAACTGGAGACAGCCTCCAGCCCCTGGATCTCTCTTTCATGCCTCTAAAATTCTGGGACTGGCTGGGGGACCATGAGCTGGAGACTATGGGCTGGTCAATGATACTTCTGCCACCATGATGGAGCACCTGAGCTGTCAGCTAGATTCTAAATAAACTACTGCTCCAACCATCTACCCTCATGTGGGGAGCAGCACCTGGGGGTGGGAGGGCACAAAGGCAACGCTGCACAGTAGGGCTGGCTCTGGGATACAAGTCACTGACATTCCTGATTTTCTAGAAAGAAGATGATGTCCCCTTCTGGGTGGCAAACAGCCTAAGAGAGCCACGAAGACTACAAAAATAAATGAGAATAATATGCTCTTCTTGCCACCTGCCGTTTTAGAGGAAGATGAGACAGAAATTGAACCAGGAATTCTCAGGCATGCATGAAATATGAAATCATAATAATAATGATCAAGTGGGTCTCCAGAAGAGCATTTAACCATCTGTTTTCACCTCCTAGAGATGATGTTTTCTTCCAGACTCAGCCTGCAGGCACCACCCGGGTTCCACTGGTTCTACTATGGTAAACCTAGTCCCCCTGCCTCAACCTAAACACAAGGCCGTGGAAAAACTTATTATTATTCTGAAGTCATCGTGCAGCTCAGCGCATTAGGAAAGAAAGCTCGACGTGCAAGGTTTGGTTAAAACATGACATTAGCCTGGAAAAGGAGAGACCTCAGGGACCCAGGTCAGTTCCACTCTATTTTTTCCATCCCTTTTGTGCTCAAATTGCACTCCTGCCCTTGAGTTCTGAGACCACCATCATCCGTGTGGAATCACACAACAATGATTCATGCCCCAGCTCTGACTCTTTCTTTTCTCCCAAGATGGGGATCTGTGCTGTCCTAGAGAGCTGCCTCACCTCACATGAAGAGCTGCAGCTAAGCAGAACAGGAGGGTTTTTTTGTTTGTTTATTTGTTCCATGGAAGGACCATTTAGCAGTGATTTCTAAACTCTGCCACTTTCCTTAACTCTTCATGGTACCCTCCTCCTTCCAAGGCAAGAGTCATTTAGTGACCAGATGATTTACTTGAGGACAATTTACCTGGGGAAAACCTCAAGTTAAGAAACACCTCCTTCCTGCTTTGTTCTTTGGGGTGTTAATCCATATGCAAGCAACCAGCTCAGTATTAATATTCTGCTATGTGGACAGATCCTCTACTCTTACTTCCTTCTCCTGTGAAAAAGGAGCTGCTTTGAAGGGTAGGGGACAAGGCAAGCACCATCCAAAGAACTATGCCATTCTCATGGCTCTGCAACATGTCTTGTGTATGTCATGTGGCACACACTTCTAGGTTTAGTTTATCTGAAACGAACTAGAAAAGTGGGGTCTTAGGCAAAATAAGTACAAGATCTGATCAGGTATGGTTTACATCCAGTCAGTGGGTGGAGGCTTTGGTGTGGACTTTCCTTCCATTAATGTGGTGCAAATCTGACAAACAGTCCTCCCTAACATGTAGGTGAAGTAGTGCATAGCACAGATCACATTCTTATGTTAAGATATATAATATATGATCTATAGTTACATCCCTCTCACATCTTTCTTTCAACCACAGCAACATAATCTAAATAGTATTTAATAGCTTTATAGTATTACAACATATGCTCACATGTAGATGTCATCAGAGTCAGGACCCAGCACCTCTAAGAACCCAAATTATAGTTGTTGATATGAATCAGATTTTTTCCCCTGAGAGTATTCAGTTTGAAGCTCAGGTATTCTATTTCTCTCCCAACCAAATACCATGTAATAAACATACACTCTATATGCTTGGTTGACTCTTTATTGGAAATTAGCACACAGACTGAGAAACGGAAGAAAGCCCCAAAGGGCTATGTTGATGCCAAGGAACATGGCATCCATAGAACCATGAAGGCACGGAATGTGCCATTTACAAGACAGACACTGCAATTGACACAGATGATTTAAAAAAATATATGTGCATAGATAAATTGTAAATATGTCTGGCTGCCTAATGTACACAGAGACAAATATGCGCATATCAATGTACTTCATGTACAAATGCATTTGAATCAGAGCAGTAATTGCAGGAGGAGTCCCTGTGCTTTTGGCCATGCTGTTTCAGCATTTCATTGTTTCTGCACATCCGTGTACAACAGCGCCATGGTTTCTGCTTCTCTGATAAGTATCTAGAGGCAGTGATGGCATTGAGGGAAGAGACTAGGTGCCATGAATACTGCAATAAAGCAGACACAAGTCCACACAAAAATCTAAATAATGATGGGAAGACACATTCTTCATCTGGCACTGGAAGTTGGGAAGAACTTATACTAGATTGGATAACCTCCTGGAATAGGAAGTGGGCTCTCTCAGAGGTGCTGTGAAATTCTCAAAGAACTAACACAGAATTACCTGGCTTGCTGAGAATGTCAGTCTGAACCCTTACCTGCCGGTGGCTATAAAGTAATGGCAAAGACTAGAAGCACAGTTTAAGACATGTTTACCATTTAAATGGTTCTGAATTTGGCTTGGGGAGGGAGGCAAGTGGGTCATTTACTTTGTAATCTAGACATTGGGGGCATATACAAAACTAAATTTGAACTCAATTAAACAGAGAAGTAATAGATCACCTATGGATTTTGATGCATTTGCTCACTCAAACACAATGTGGAGATGTGTTAACATCCATTTTCATAAGACAATTTCCTGAACACACTATTTTTACTCTAAAGAGTTTCCAGAATTAAATTTCTTCAGAAAACAAAAACAAAAACTCAGCTAACCTCAAAATCCAAAAAAAAAAAAAAGTATAATAATCATAAAATCTAAACCCAGAGCAGAGTTTCTTGACCTTGGCACTGTTTACATTTTTGATCCGATAATTCTTCGTTGCGGAGGAATATCTTATGTATTATAAGATGGTCAAACAGGTGCCAGGAACGCCTACCCCCGATGACTGTGACAGCCAAAAATGTCAAGTTTACCCCAACTGAGAACCAATGACCTAAAACAAAAATGAATTTCCTTTTCCTTCCTAAGGAACTCAAGGCATTTAAAAATATCAGTTCATTATAACTCAGAGCATTTTTAGGAAGCAGACGAATGGCAAGTATTGCTTTAAGTTCTGCAGTCTAGACATCAAAGCCTCACATATTAGATAGCCAGTCTGATCAGACTGGACTCCCATACTATTTGAAGGCTGGAAGACAGAGCGTGTTTGCTCAGTGTAAGCTCAACTCTATCGTGCTCATTTCTCTATTTTCTATGATTTTCCCCTCTCAAAATCAAACAATCATTGTTACTTTCTACTCAGCGCAAAGTACAAGAGGGAATGTTTATTTAGTCCAGTATGAAATCCCTTTAGTAGTTGTACATGTCCAGAGCTCCAATTCCAGGAGGCTATGTTTTCATCTTCCACTTAGAAATTAAGGGTAGAAACATGGGAAGAAGGAACACAGCAGAAAACATCAATGGAATAAATTCTTTCAATTGGTTTTAAAAAACAAAACCATGCAGGTATCTGTAGATTTAGTGCAAGTGTCAGTAAACTTCTCTGGCTGTGTCACCTCCTCTCCAGCCATGTGTACCATATATCAACTCCTGTTAGGAAGCCAGCGTCCAGAGATTTTAATATGATAATCTTCCACCAATCCCTCAGAACACCAAACTTCCTTTCAGGAGTACAATAAGAATATACTAAAGTAAACTTTAGAGCTCGCCACTATAGTGTTGGAGGAAGAGCTGTCACAGCTGAATCTCCTGTTTTCCTTGACACACACACACACAAAGCTAAGCAAAATAATTTAATCTATGGGTTCTGAGCCTCAAAAAAACAGGGACTGCTGAGCTAAGCAAAGATTCTGATAAGATATCAATGTTGATACCATGCTACAGAAAATATCTATAACCCACAAGCCAATTTCTTTCTTCTTGGATATTAAAAAGTTCTCCAACTCTTCCCAGTAGATAATCTAGCCTTCCTAAAAGGGCCTTATTTTTCTGAGATATTAACTCTTGCTTTCATCATTCCATCAAAAATAAGAAATTGAAAAGGCATCACTTTAGTTCACTCCAGAAGAATTATGGATCCAGGGTTATAACTCGTGCTTCAATTGGTTCCCATTTTTCTTTTCAAAACAATTAATTTTCTTGTCTTCTTTCTATTCTTCATCCTTGTTCCATCCATTTTGCCCAGCTCTGCTGGCATAAAATATGAAGTATTCCAAGTATCTCTAAATGCTTGCTAATTCCTCACAGGACTTAGCCCTGTGTGACTTTTATGAATCACGCCTAAGGAAATAGGAGGCTGGGCATATAACAACAATCAGGAATATTTAGAAGTGGCCTAAATAAAGATGGTGAAGTACTGCTCTCCACACAAAAGCCTCTATAAGGAAGAAGATTTACTTGCAAAATATCTTGCAGTAGAAATAAGTATTTATATTTAGTAAAGCTTCTGGGAAAAACTCCTGCTTCGATACTGAGGATATAAAAAGTTTCCAGGTTTCAGAACTCTGGACTTCAAACTCAAAAGAAATATATTTTCACTTACTACCCTCTTATGTAAAACTTGCTATATTAGTTATCATTTACTCTTTGACATCATTACCAAGGAGCTGGTATACAACATTATCAACACACTATGTGAAAAGGTGAAAGTTCTCCCTTTATCTGAGTAGAGATTTGGGTTGTGTTAAGAGCAAAGAAAATATAGAAAAACCCATTTATAACTTTTCTTGTTAAAACATTTATCTTTTAAAATCCATGCTATTGCACATATACAATAGTATTTTCTTTTGTCCCTATTTTAGAAAAATACAAAGGGATTTCTCTGCATATTACTTCCAACAACTTAGGCACCACTGGAAAGCTTAGCTCAAATTTTCCATAATAATTTACTTTGTGCTCAGAATAGTCACATGAAGGTTAAGCCACCAGAAAAATTCCTCAGAAAACTGTAATCATAGACTGACATTCCAAGAGAGCCAACATAATTCTTAAACACAGACGAGGGGGTTAAAATGCTTACTTTTCTCTTTTTAAGTGCTTTAGGAAAGAATAAAGAAGTTACGGACTTAGTAATGAAGGGAGTCCATGGGGCCCTTCTAAGGACTAGTCATAAATCATGCTAAGCCATCTGCGAGGCAGATATATCAGGGACAGGAAAAAGTCATTTTGATATCTGTTTTGCATTATGATAACCTTTGCAAGAGTGTTGAGTGTGTTTTTGCTAATGTTGACAGAATAAAACTTCTTCCACAAAGACAGAAAATGTCTGCCTAGCAGTGCAATTCAACTGGTGCTGTTGGGTCTGAAATGCTTAATAATTGACCAGATGGGAAAGAAGGAAACTCTCTGGTTACTGAACCTGTTAGCCTTGATCCTTTGTCAATAAAACCTTGATGAGAAAAGAAGGAAATACACACTCACACACAAAACCTCAAAGAGCAAATATGCTCCCTATGGTTACCTAATCTGGAGTGCTGGGTAAAGTAAAACTGGATTGAATTCTGCTTGTCTTTTACCATGTCCATGTTTACAAAGCCCTGGCCATTCTTCTTGCATGATTCCATTTAAACAAAAGAAGTCTGTGACGGTATAGCCCTGTGACTTGGAGAACCTTATGATAACAAATTAGAAGTGTCCAGAAGCTGACAGAAAACATTAGTGTGTGGAGCCTTACATGTCTCCAATAACAATCTACCATAAGGCAGAAAGACAGCTTATTTTAGTGGGCAAACAAGCTGGGAGGTCAAAGATACCACATACCTCCCCAAATGTTAGAAATTAGATTGAAAAATCGTATTATGATCTAACACATTTAAATCTGTGACCTTTTAAAGTTGAAGGCATCAATTTTCTTAAACGTGCACCCCATAGCCAAAATCAATGCATCTGATTCACTATGGGGAGAAATATTATAATCTGCTTTTTATTAATATTATTAATACATAATTATATAATAAGAACTATTTCTGGTTTTCCCTTTAAAAAAGCACCAACATGGATACCTTCCACAAATACCAAGAGGACAAACACCAAGGTTATATTTTAGGTATTATAGATGATTTTTTTTTCACATGTGGAACTTAAGAACTGGCACACTCCTAAAATATATTATGTTAGCCTTAACTCTGAAATTAGTGATACAATGCACATTTACTAAAATAAAATCAGGAGCATAGCACATGACAGATACCATAATAGGAAAATTGGAATCTGGATCATTTGAATTAATGACTGGCAATTTTCTTTGTAGTTTATATAAAGAAAACCAACACAATAAAACAGTAAAGAAGAACAACAATAAACAATTGATAGCAATAATCATAGTTGGCTCTGCAGACCAGAACATTCTAATGAGATGTTTAAAGAAGAGTGGATACTCCTGCATAGAATTTATGGTAGTAAATGACTCAGACATCGTGTGATGGGAACAGCAAAATAGATATATGAGACAAACTAAATGTGTGAACCCCAAGAGACTGTCACAAAGTATTAAGTCAAGTTTACTTATTAAAATCTCTGAAAGGAGAATTTAGAGGTCTCCTCATCAAAACCAATCAATTTACCTCTGTCCAACTTAAATAGACACATGACTGCAAACCCTCAGCCAAGTCCATCTTATACACAGCAAAACACATTGCCTTTTGAAAATAAAAAGAAAAACCCAAAGTAGTATCAATGATAAAAAAGACAATCAAACACATAAATCAACCCATCCAAAACAAGAAAATCCCAATGTTGGGAAGGCACACATAAAGATGGAGAACCATTCCCCCAAATCAAAGAGAACACTAACCAGCTGAGTTGGGAGTTGAGGGTGAGTTAGCTTGGCTTCCATGGGCTGACACATTGGTAGCAGTGACAGCTGTTTTGGCAGCATAAATATTGGCTTCCTCTTGAAATTTACCTATGTTCTTCTTGTACCGGATTCGTTTATTTCCAAACCAGTTTGATACCTAGAGAGATTTAAGAGAAGGTGAGAAATTTACCATTTCCTCCTGCATAAACATCACAGAAGAAAGAGCTTATGAGAGAGTTGAAGACATGGGCTTCACTGGTCTTATCCTAGCTCTGATTTCTTAATATCAATGATAAGACCTGAAGAAAGTGCTTGCAGAGGAACAATTATATAAAATGAGATTCTCTTGCTTAATATAACACAATCTAAGAAAACCATTGTGACAAAGATTTTTCTATGGAGGAGCTGCTCATTTAACTAGGACCATTTTACTTTAGGGCAAGCATTTTAAATCTGCTTACCTCGTAAATATATGACTAAAAAAACTTAGCATTTCAGGAGAAATGCCTGTTACTTACCTATGCTAAAGCTGACTCTAGGCAATCAAAATACACAGACCTTTAAATATCCATATAAATCTAGATCAACATATGGATGCTTTCATGGATGGATTAATTTCCCATTTTTATTAGTTAAGTAACTTTAATATGGACTAGGTTCTTAGCTGCACTGTACTACTACTGACCTTAGGATCAATATAATTCAATCCAATAAATTTCACTAAGTATTTTGTGTAAAGCTTGGTGTTATCTACATAAGGAAAATCTGAAGCATAGCACTGATTATTCCTTTGCATTTCAGGGTTTAAATGTTAATGTCAAAACACAAAATAAACCTAATTTACTTTCATTTGTTAATTTATTTTCTTCACATGGCTCATAGTGGCTGTCCTGGCTTGATTCTTACCCGTTCCCTTTACACCAAGACCTCTGCCAGAGACAAGTGGAAACACAGTGAAATTCAAGTTTTATTCCCATGATTCCTGCTTTAGGAAGAGTTTCATACTCCATATTCCAGATGTGACTTCAAACTAAAATGTTATGATTTTATACAATTACAAAACAAACCATGAATTTGATGAGGAAAGGAAAAGTTGGTAACACATGTACCATAGCTTTACATGTAACTTAATTTATCCCAACAATGGCAGATAAAGAAAACTCTTGCAAAACTACACTTATTTTTTAAGTGCATTAGCTAAATTTTAAATCTTATAGGGCTATCCCCTAATAGATCTAAATGCTTATAGTATAGCAGAAATGACAAGCCTCTGTTGTAAAAATCAAACCATATCATTGAAATATTAGTAAACAAGAGAAAATAAATTCAGAAAAAGGTTTATTTATTGTAAATGCTGGTGCCTACAGTAAGGGTCAAACTAGGAGAGAAAGACACTTCTGAGTCCATTTAAGGACTGCTGCCTATCTAATTTCATTCTCAAACTCATATGTTTTTCTTGATGTAACTTTCACTATTCATAGGAATCAATCATAATCATGGTTGGGTTTTTACTTTTAAGTGGAACAGAAAGGAAGAGAGGTAGGGAGAGTTTTTTTTCGGAGGCAACTGGATGAGCTGGAAGAAAGTGGGAAAGATGAAGATAGCTTGGAATGACTTTTGAGGAGGAAAGGAAATGCTTGTGGTCAGTTACATGAGAGAAAGGTGAGAAGGAAAAGGGGGGAAAACGGACCATTCCTAGATGATTACCTCTACAGGAGAACAGATCCTCATATACAGGGAAGATGCTGGGTCAATTCAGGCATTTCCTACACGAACCACTAGGGGGATATCATATGCCCTCAACAATGTATAGAAACAGTGCTTTCGATAATTGATTCACTGTTCAAGAGTCACTGACAAGGGTCTACTATGTGCTGGGTCCTAGAGATATATAGATGACTGACAGTCTGAGACAACTAATGCCGAAGGAATCGCAGATTCTCAGGGAGAGGCTTGATTCACATTCTGAACAATCCCGCATGGCTAGAGCCACGGTGAAGTCTGGTGGAAAGTGAGATATATGAGTTTGGTGCTCTAGTAGAGAAGTCTCGTGGGGATATTCTAAGAGAAGTATATTTGCAGCTGTGAGCAAGGAGGGCATCACTCCAATTAAGCGTGTAGAACAGTGCTTTTCAAAGTTTCAAAGTCAGGGACTCTTGGACGGCTTATTAAGACAGAGTCCGAGCTTCCTCTTCTCCTTCCCACTCCCCATTCACACGCGTGTGCTCGGTCGTGTCTGACTCTTTGTGACCCACAGACTGCAGCCCGCCGGGCTCCTCTGTTCACGAGGTTTTCCAGGCAAGAATACTGGAGTGCATTGCCATTTCCTTCTCCAAGGGATCTTCCGAGCCCAAGGATCGAGCCCACATCTCCTGTGTTGGCAGGTGGACTCTTTCCCACTGTGCCACCGGGGAAGGCCCTCCTTCCCAACAGGAATTCTTATTCAGGACTGGGGTGAGACCCAAGAAATTAAAAAACAATAAAGTATAGTTGATTTACAATATTGTGTTAGGGCTAAGTGTGCAGCACAGTGATTCAGATATATCCATATCTATCTATATCTATATATGTGTACACACATATATCTATATAAACATATGGAGGTTTCTGTGTATGAACATATTTTCATTTGAGAATCAAATTAGTAAGTGAATTAAAAAAAATATGTCAGAATATAGTTACTGGGCTAGGACATGATGAGATGGGGCTAAAGAAAGGACAATACTTTCAGGATATGTAGAGATGGGAGACCCTCTAAGAAGACTGAGCAGGAGTGCCCTAAGAGGAAGGAGGAAACTCCAGAGAGAACAATGTCAAGGAAGCCAAAGTAGGAGAATTTCAAGATGGAGGGGTTATTATTAACCCAAAGAAACAAACAAAACAAAAAACCCAAGATAATAGTCAAAGCCATCTACCAGATTTGAGAACAAGGGACAGAGATTTAGTATATCATGTGGTCCAACCAACCATGACTGATAGGTGGGGTGACAAAAACCCCTAAAAGAGCGAGTTCCTAAAAGAGCGAGTTCCCTAAAATCCCATGGTTGACTCAGCATGGGTCAACGTGCTCCTAGCAAAGGTTCTTTCTATGATACCATACTGTTTCCCACTGAAACTTGTTCAGCAATGGTAAAACAGTCTGGTTATGATTGGGAAGAAGTGATGTAATGGGGAATGTAGAATGATATGGCCTTGGGATGGATGGGGGAAGGACAAAGGTGATGCAAAACATGTATAAATCACTTCCGTGAACAACTATTTGCACCCTGGATTTCCATAATGAAGGATGCAAAGGTTGTTGGAATAGGCCAAGATTCCATTTTTTTTTATTCAGATACAATGCAGACTAGATCCTGGAAAATTCATTCTATTTCAGTAGGGATTTGGAATTCCAAGTCCTAGATTTTGAATTCCAACACTATAATGATTTTCAACGTTAATAGCAGAATACCCCATGACTGAAATTCACTGTTTGTGATGTGGTTCATACCTGGAACTATTCTGCAAAAATGCAGCAAGTATCAAAAAACATCAGCTATCTTTTCTTGTGGACACTGGGTCTAGATTTGGACAAGAATGGTTAGAAACTTAAGATAATACCAGACCGCCTGAATTTAGACCACTGATGTTCCACTTTCCTAGGGTTGCCAAGTCTTGGCAACTAGAAACGACCTTCAGCTGGGTCCAAGAACCTGAGGAAGGTCCAAGTTGAAAAGGATGAGGCAATCGTTTCTAACTTATCTGAAAGGAGGTTTTTGAGACTCCTGCAAAATCACCCACAGTGTGCTGGCAACCTCTTCATTGCAGACCCTCTGTGTGGAGTTCTTTATTCTGACTAGACCCACTTCTGCTTAAGCTAAACACAGGCTGAAGGAATCAGCACTGGCGGGGAGCAGCGGAAGCCAGGCTTCAGTTCAAGAAGTATGCTGCTGCTGCTGCTAAGTTGCTTCAGTCGTGTCTGACTTTGTGCAACCCCATAGATGGCAGCCCACCAGGCTCCGCCGTCCCTGGGATTCTCCAGGCAAGAACACTAGAGTGGGTTGCCATTTCCTTCTCCAATGCGTGAAAATGAAAAGTGAAAGTGAAGTCGCTCAGTAAGTGTCCGACTCTTCGTGACCCCGTGGACTGCAGCCTACCAGGCTCCTCCGTCCATGGGATTTTCCAGGCAAGAGTACTGGAGTGGGGTGCCACTGCCTTCTCCATCAAGAAGTATAGATGCTCACAAAACAGCATCTACTTCTTTTGGAAAATGTTAAGTGAAGTTTCCTACTAAAGTAGGCCTCTTCTCTCCAGTTCCCCCTCACCCCCACCCTTTTTGTAAACAGCAGCACATCTAATTCTTTGGCACGTGACATAATTCTGAGGAAAACTTTCTCTGAGAGATTTCAGAACTATCACTACTGGTCTCAATTGAGACTGGTGGTGGCATTTGAGGTTCAGATCAAATAAGAAGTATGGATGGATTCTCTGAGTAGACAAAATGTAGATGGGAATTCCCTGGTTCAGTGGTTAGAACTTAGCACTTTTACTGTCGAGGGGCCAGGTTCAATCTCTGCTCGGGGAACTAAGATTCCTCAAGCCACGTGGTGTAGCCAAAAAAAAAAAAAAAGTAGATACATATAAAACCTGCCTCCTTTTCTACTTCATATTAATGCTGAAGACTCCAGGTCCATAAAAATTTTACGTCATGTATCTTTCCACATCAACAGGCACCTCTTATGGTTATTGCTCTTGGGGGAAAGGGGACACTCAGTGACATTTTGTGCCTTCATTCCAGTGTAATCATAGTGACATGTTAAAATTCCTACACTCCATCAGCTACAGAGTGAGGATATCCAGAGAGGACATGTGAGTCCTTTTCATTTAAAAGTTCCATTCACTGACTCTTAAAAAGTTCCTGAGTTGGGCAAAAAAAAAAAAAAAAATGGGCCAAGGAATTGACCCTGTTTGAGAAAATGACATGAGAAGTGCTGGTAGCTCTCCAAGTCAATGCAGAAATGCTCATCTATCTGAAGAAAGGGAGCGCACAGAGCGGGGAGCTCCAGCCCTGCTTTAACTGCACTCCACTGAGTCTTCTACTTCTGCTGGCTTTTCCAGGTTACTTCCCTGGAGACTTTCTTATACACACCATGAGCTGACCTTGCCATTTTAAGGCTTTGAAAGTTCAGGAAGGCCAGGCTCCCAAGACCCTGCCAGGCAATACCACTATGGCCAGGCTTTGGGCTGAGTCCTCTGGGGTGTCTTACCTGGGACACTGTGATGCCGCACTTCTTGGCTAGCTCCTCTTTGGCTTCCTCACTGGGGTAAGGGTTGCTGAGATGGGAATAGAAATATTCATTCAGGATTTCCGTCGCTTGCTTGTTGAAATTTCGTCTCTTCCGCCTTCATAAAGAGCAAGGAAATCACAATGACAATGGACAAAAAAAGAAGCTCACAACAAACACATATAAAAAGGGAGAGGAGAGGATCTACATTTGGGAGAAGACATGTTTTTGAGTGAATGAGAGGAGATATGTTCTAAGGGGCCGGATGCTGAAAGCATTTCTTAAGGTGTTTGTTGTATACTTCATCATGCTCACTGTGGGGACCCTGAGCAGAACAGTCACACGTATTTATACAGAGTGGTGAGCACCACTAAGTTTCAAAATCCGCCGTCTTGGTTTTGAGCCCTAGACAAAATGAACACCGGCTGGGTGATTTGGAATGCCTCTCCAGACCTTAGCTTCCTCAAACGACAGTCAAAAGAGTCAAACCAACCTCATGCGGTGAGAGGAAAGGAGAAATGAGGTCATATCAATATATAGACAGGACTCAGCACAGTGCCTGCTGCTGCTAAGTCGCTTCAGTCGTTTCTGACTCTGTGCGACCCCACAGATAGCAGCCCACCAGTGCCTAATACATGACAAATGCTAGGACTTCCTGGGGATTCTTCCTACCAGGCCCCAGGCCTCAGATCTGATCCTTCAGAGCCATTAATACAAATTATTCATTTTTCACAACTAGTGAGGTAGCTACGGTTATTCCCATTTACCAATGAAGAGTTGAGTTTAAAAGTTGCTCGTCTAGTACGTTACAGAGCTAAAATATTATTTCAAGTCTGCCTGAGTACAAAACCCAGCCTCTTTTTATATACAAATTGCCTCCTGGCAATTACACAGAGACTCTGCAGCCATAAGTTAAAAATAAGTTATCATTTTCTTTCTATTCTATCCCCATTGTAAGTGCATGTGACATGTTTAAAAGGCTTGGGGAAGAGGGGCAGGAACGGATGGAAATTAACCCCCTGACTGCTTGACCTTCCTTAAAAGGAGAGAAACAGTACTTCTTAAGCAGGAACAGCTGCTAAATGGTGAAACACAAGCCCAGAGAAATCTTTTTTAATATACAGGTTGCTAAAAGGAAGAAAACCACTCTTTGAATAAAAGCATTTTTATGCCTTAAAAAAAAAGTGCTAATTGAACTAATTTAAAGTGAGAATCACTTTATGGCCTCCTCCCAGCTAAGGCTTGGGGAGAGCTGGGGTTTGCTTAGGGATGCTGGACTCCTTGCAGATGTCTGCTGCCCTCCTCGAGGGGGCAGGGCCTCTATCTTTAAATTAGCTCCATGAGCACTTTTGCCTTTTTGCTTTTATCAAAACCTTTTCCTTATGGGAAAAAAAAAATTTCCAGAACATCCCTGGTTATGCCAGGATATCAAGTTTTCCAATTTAAGCCAACGGAAAGCACTGATCGCCTTGCTAGACAGAAAATTCAGCTAATATTGTATTTTCAGGGTCCCACTTGGATTAATTAACACAATAAAGTGCCTGATTTTACCGGATGAACACCATCTGTCCATAGGTATTAACCACATCTGTCCAGACTATGCCAAGCCCAAGTCACTCTCCCAAATCATGCTGAGTTTCTGGGTCACCCAGCATCAGAAATTGGGCAGATTAGAGTAAAAGGCCCAACTAAAAAGGAGATATGTATTAAAAGCTCTTGCATGATGGGAATTTGAGGAAGGTAGCCAAGTGGCTAACCCAGTCTCCAGGCTAGTCTTCAGATAACCTCTGGCTTTCTCTTGGCCTCAAGAAAACAGTTGTTTTAGGCCTGGGGAAGTGGCCCCTGAAGGCTCCTCTAATTGGGAGTTGTTTGCATTAGCGTTTCAGTGTATTTCTTGGGACTCTTCCAATTGAACTCACAGGAAGCCTCTCTGGAATGAGTTGGGGTGCTGGGATTGTACAGACAGCTGTTCCTGACTCCTCCTGGGGACGTGCAACCTTCCTTTAGGGGGTCGCATCTACTCTGATGGCCGCACTGATCATCTCCTGCAGGGCCTGTCTCAATCCAGGGCCTTTGAAACCCCAGAATTAGGAGTTTACAGAATTTCAAGAAACCCAGGGAAAATAATATACTTCTGACAATAAGGTTATTTGAACTAAGATGCCTGGTTTCTTTGCTCTGGCTGGAGGGGTTTTCAGCTTGGTGAGTTAACACTTGTTATTTCAAGCCAACCAAAAGCTTTGATTGTTGGGTATCCAGGTAAGTGTAGGAAATGTGGAAGTTGATGAAATTTTAGTAATGGAAGCTTTGGAATCACAGTGATTCAAGAATGAGGAGTGGAGGCACCACAGACCATCAAATGTGTCATCTCTGCCCAAATGCCTCTCCTAAGAGCCAATACCCCATTTACCACTGCGTCCATTTGCAACTGCATATTCCAGACACTTCCAACAAACTGTTTCTATGACAAGTATCACATTTCACTCAAATCAACTTCATTTTCATTTTTTCCCACATTATATAATAGTATCACCATACATACAAAGTTCATTATATTTGCTAATTTGCTCATCCATTCAATTGTTTGTTCGTTCCTTAACTATTTGAGTACCTAACACACAGCAGAACCTGGGAATGATTCTCAATTCCCCTCACTCTCTTCCCTTCACTGGATGATTGGCCCCAGAGCAAGTCTTACCAGTTCTATTTTTCAAATCTATCCCTTTTGTTCCATCCTCAGTGTCACTGCTTTTTTTGAAATGGGTTTAGAGGAACTATGGTCTATTGTATAATGGTCTTACTAAAGTTGTCCAACAGCACTTCCTACAATGAGGAAAATAAATGTTCTCTGTTCCCCTATTGGAGTAGCCAGCAGCTGCTATTGAGTGGCTGAAATAAGATGTGTAAAACTGGAGAGCTAAATTTTTCAATTTTGTTTACTTATATTTTAATTATTATAGATTAAAAATCAAGAAGCCACAGACTAAACAGTAAAACTGTAGGCTGAAATCGTGCCCAAATAGCTCTCCTGGGAGGAGAGCCTGGACTCTCAGCCATGGGGTGCCCAAAATGTCTTCAGCACCTCCTTCTTTAATCTTATTCCATCATATACCAATGTTTATCTGAACATATTTCTCTCCAAATATTCGAGTAAAATTGGGAAGGTATTTTGTACTTATTCTGTATTTCCCCAGTTTGAGAAGCAAAAGCCTCAGCTAATCCTTAAGAAAATGACCACAGGAATTCCTCTAAACCATGGATCTGATCATAAAAATAATAATAATGATATCAATAATAATATACCATAGTGATCCTTATTATATTACAGCTGAATTATGGTGTGAATACTATGCTCCAGACACTATGTTGTAAATATGTTATCTTATTTATTCCTGTGTATAGAATTATTCCCATTTTGGAGACACAAAAACTGAGTCTTAGGAAGGATAAGCCATTTATCCCGGATCACACAAGTAGTCAGGGTTATAGCAAGAATCTGAACCCAAGCGGTGTAATTTGAGAACTTTCACCTTTCCTTCCTTAAACAGCTCAGAGTTTCTGCTGCTTCACAGGACAATCCGCAATCTTTGCTGGCACAGTTAAGGTCTTTCAGTGGATCAAGCCCATCCCCAGTGTCTCGTTTCCCACCATCCTACACATGCTCTTCCTAATTTCATCTGGCTTCATCATATGCTCCTCTATTCCCCAAAGACACACACGGCGTTCATGCTCCCGTGCCTTTCGATACCACTCTGTGTATTTCTCTCCCACAGCATTTGCCACAAGTTTACATGTGTCTTCCCAACTAAACAGCAAATCCTCAAGGGGAGGAGCCGTGTTTCACATGTATTTGAAACCCTGGTGCCCAACACATAGTAAGCACCCCAGTCAGTAATGCCTGTCGAAGTTGAATTACGTTGTTTACTTTGCTTCTGTGATTCCTTCTATTTGGTAAACGTCATAGTCCTCTGAGACTCAGCACTGTCTGCCTCTCCCCAGTTCTCCAGGCTCTCTCCCCTTTGGGTGAATTTGGTACTTGTACTTCCTGTGATCATGTGCAGTTTTATGATCAGTTATAAGAGCACCTGTCCCAGGAGATTATGAGTTCTTGAAGGCGGGACCCACATTTATGTGTATTCATTTTTGTTATTCCAGAGGCTAATACAGCATTTGGAAGAGTAAAAACTCAGTTATAGAAGTAAATAAATTTAAATGTAGTGGCAGTGCAGCCAGACCATATTGGATGCCCTTTCCTTTCTTGCAATCCTCTTTTTTAATAATTTTCTATAACCTTAACTGGAACGGTGGAGTGCAGAGGTATATTTCCAACCATGTGCTTGCTGCTTTCTCCAGCAAGATGTTATTTTTTACAAAACAAAGTTAAAATTATTGTATTGCTTGAAAAGCATTAAGAAGGTTTACAAGTTCCATCTCAAAAACTTATCACAGCACTATGCTCGATATAAAACATGCAATAATAAAAGTTGACTGAATGAATGAGTAGAATTTTTAAGTTAAACTTTCCTGGCACAGTGAAATCAACATAAGGAAGAAAAGAAGGATATGACTCAAGTGGACAAAACCTGGCCAAATGCTCAGCTGGGGAGTATGGAAGGCAGACTCCTAAGAAGATCTGTAAGATTCCACTCTGGAGCACTCCCCCTGCCTTGAATGTGGGTGTTGGGGGGACAGTGAAAATGATAGGATATCATTCCTATGATTAAGTTACTAATCAGGTGACTTTGTGTTAATGAAATGGGAGATTAGGTTAAAGCCTTAAAATGGTGACATTATCCAGGAAGAAAGGAAGCAGCCAAGCTGTAAGCCCTGTCAATGGGAAGGGTGGGTTCTATGAGCTGGCGACATCAGTCCTATTATCACAAGGAACTGAATTCTGCTCCCACGGGAATGAGCCTCAGCTGTGAGCATGGCCTCAGCTGAGCCCCGGCTTACAGCTTTGTGAGACGAGGGCAGAGGATCCAGGTTAACCTGCTGTTCCTGAACAACAGAAACTATGAGGTAACCTTGTGTTGGTCTAAGCTGCTAAATTTGTGGTAATCTGTTCTTCAAGAGCAGAAAATACAAGGAATGTTACACAACAAAGCTGTAACGTTCAATTCTGCATACCCATTATATTAGGAAGATTAATCCTGTTACTAAATCAAGTCCCCCTTGTATTTCATTTGTCTTCCATGAAATCTTTTCTTAATGAAGCCCTGCCCATCAGATGCATGGATTAGAGCAGCATGTAAATATCAACAGTGAGTGTGTCTTTCTTACTAAAGTGTGTTTAACTAGCTTTCCCAATAATAGATAGCACTAGAAGCAATGATATTAACTACTTTGATCACGAGGTCCAGGCAAACATTCATTTTTGAGATGGAAAAACCATTTGCTCATCCTTGTGTTGGCATTTGGGGTCATATTCTTTCAGTGATACTAAATACACTCTCAAAGTAAATGCTAATAACAATGACAACTGATTAATTGTTTTAGTTTTGAACCTTAGCTCAGAGGCAATGATTCAAAGGTTGCAACCAAAGCAGGAAAAAGATCCTCTCTTATGATTACTGTCCTTCTGGTGCCAACTAGAACAATCTAGGCAAAAGCTGATGGGAGGGAAAGGAACTGTGTACAAAGCTTGCCTGGTTTCATGCCTTTTGGAGTCTGACCTTCAACTGGGCACAGCTGAGTTACTGAAAGAAGAAGTCCTATGAGAAATTGATTCTGCTCCTCCTTTCTGATTTCTTCTTTCTTGAAAAGAACCCAGTCTGGGCCCAACTTTTTTATTTTTTTCCAATATCTGCCAACATAAATGCCAACACCAGCATTTTAACGAGGGGAGTTACCACGGGGGCAGAGTGGTGGCGACCACAACGCAGGGGAAAGGAAGATCCAGACACAGGCCGCCAGTCACTCGCACTTCATACCGCGGGAAGCAGCCTGCTGCAAAGAAGCAGGCTGGCAGCAGACAGGGCAAGGGAGATGCCTGGGGCAGGGGTGTCCTGCTTCAGCAGGCCTGGGCCTTCCTTCGCTCAGCACTGCGCTCTGCTGGGAAAAGCTCTCTTCATCCGTACTTTCTCTTGACTTTATGTATTTCTATTAGGCCAGAGATACAGTTGGCTGGCTGACATTCCTATTTCATATTCCACATGACCCAAAACACAATGAATGAAAGGGAGTTTAGGAGGTGCCAGGGAGCTCTAAAGAGGTTTGTGAACTGTAAAGACCAGAGTGGAGAAGACAGAGAAAAGTATAGGTAATGGAGCTGAATAGTCTATGATTTCTAAGGTGGAAAAAAAATGAAAAAGCAGAGAATGTGTGTGTCTGATTGAGAAGGAGCTCAACTACAGATCATTAAATGGTATATGACCATGACATAGCTAGTGTTTTTATAATAAAAATCATATATCGGGGTTATATTCAGGAATTGAAACAATGAATGATGAAATCTGCATTTATAGAAAATGACAAATTTAAGGTGAGCTGTGGATCACAAAGGATATCTATACACTGAAAACTCATGTATTGGATCAATTATCAACACCACTTTCTAGAGTAGATGAAAGACATGACTAGCACTATCTTACAGGCTGGATAACAGAAGCCAAAGAAATCAAAAGGATTTTCACAAATCCACCAGTGTAGAGAGTAGTGGGACAAAGACTGTCTGTTCTATAGTTTTAGTTTTTGTCCTAAAGGACTTTTCTATCCATGGTTTCAACTGGATTCTTTGAACTCACAACTTAGGTCACACGTTAGTGTCAGAAAATTTTAAATCTTGATTGAAAATCTGGCTCATGTGAGACCAGTCCCTTGGCCCTCCACGCCCAAGGGACCATGTCTTCTTCATTTTTGTGCCCCTAAAACTCAGCCCAGAGTATGACACATGATAATCTAGTTATAAATATTTGTTGAAGCCAACTAGGTGCCCTCTGTGCCAACATAAAGTGTGGCAGAGATTCCCAGCTCTCACCTGGAACCATCTTTCTTGAAGAAAAGATGTCATTGCAATATCTGGCTAGCCTTCTACGGGCTTATAGTTACAACCTATTCCTGTGAAAGAGGCCACTAATGGTATGAAAACAAAAAGTCCTGCTTGTTCTGTCCCTGTAGCTAAATCATCCTGTTTCTCATGCAGAGTAAGTAGCAGTGGCCATAAAAAATATCCCATTCCCACATTTTCCTGGAGCTGTATAAAACCCATGGCTATCCACCCTTGCAGCCTTCCTTTCCCTGACCTTTCTCAGGCTACTACTTGGCTCAGCCTTGAACGGAGCCTTGACAACGGAGCCTCTGGAGAGGGCCAGCTTGGATTCTAACCCTGAATCAGTGGTTCTCCCAAAGGACAGGCCTCTCCTGGGGACTCACCGCGCATCCAGGAACCGGGAACGCAGGATCATGACGGCCTCACACGTGCTCTGCTTGAGCTGCATCTGGATGGAGCTGAACTTGCGGTGGATGATACTGACCATCCGCTCGATCTCCTTTGGGGAAATAGGCCTGGTCCGGCTTTGTTCTCGCAGGAGGTTCATCACATGGGTGGTGAACTCGTTACATGCCTGGAACGGAGGAGGACAGACACAGGGTGTGGTAAGGGTCCTGGCTGTGAGGCTGAGCAGGTCTTTCTAGAGACGTGTACAAGGAAAGAAAATTGGGCTAGCTTGTGGCATTTTGTCCAAAAATAAATAAATAAAACAAACAAACCCAGAAACCCTTTTCAGCCCATTTGATTATAATTTTCATCACTATGTGGATTTTTTTAAAGGGGAGAAGAAAATTTACAATAGTTTTTCAAAATCAATTTTTTTCTTGAGTTTACTATTATGAAAGATGAGAACATGTATATTAGTATAAAACTTCACAACCCTTCACTCCCATGTTAACAGCTAAAGAGAGTCTGAAGTCAAATACAGCATCAAAAAACTTTTTGATTTGCCCTTACTTCTGTTATGCTAAAGCTTCCAAATATTCAACTTGGCATAAAGAGTCCAAAGAATGGAATCACTGAGTTAAAAGCTCTGATGACTTTTCTGTGAGATTCTCATTAATCTACTTCTACTTGTAACATAAGAACTCCTTCCTATGCTGGTCTTCTGAAAATCCTCTATGTCTATAACACAAAGGGAATCTGTATAGAAACAAATTCAAAACATGATTTAGAGGATTTAGGAAATACCTCTGCAGAGAGAAAACTCTAAGGTTATAGACCAATATACTATCAGCTCTGGAAGTGAAACTGGAGATCATTTTTCCCACCTCCTTATTTTACAGTTGGGAAAACTGTGCCCAAGAGATGAAGGCCCCCAGCAAAAAGCAGCCTGAAGACTCCCTGAACCAGGCCAGGGGGTCTGTTCTTTCCCAGACTCTGAACTTGCTCCTTGGAACACCACTGCCCTTTCTTTTAGTTACTATTACTTATCATTGTAGTCTAGTTTTCTTAAGGAACATTCAGTAAAATATCTACTCACACTTAACTCGCAGCAGTGTTGGAAAACTGTGGAAAATTTGTTAGCAAGAAAGGCAAGCTGATGCTCTGAAGGTTGAAGACCTAAGGACTCAAAAGTGTCCAACTTAATACCACAGAATCATGTTCATTAATGCTAAAGCCACACTGCTATTGTTTTTAAGAACACAAAGCTCTTCACAGCTGTCAGTTATGTAGGAACAGTAACACATTCACTGTTCATTTCTTGAAATCCTTCGAGGTTTGCTGGCCAAAGATACATCAGCAGACATACCCCAGTGTCTACACTGGGGGCTGGGAAGGCTGGTTTTTGACCCTGTCTCCATGAGTATGTGGGCAATTGCTTTCACTACTCAGCGCCTTGCTTTATTCGTCCAAGAGTGGATTTAATCATTCCTACCCCTTTAGCAAGGCCAGCAATCCTTACACTCCTTGTACGGTGACCTGTGGATGGAGTAAATCACTCACGTGAACAGGGCAGCAGCTAAGAGCACAGACCGCCTGCATTCACACCCTGCCCAGGAACTCACTTCACTGTGGGGCTTTGGTTAGTCATGTAAGACCCCTGTGCCTTCTCTTTCCTATCTGTGAAATGAGGACAGTACCTCAAAGAATGTGGTGAGGACAAGATGAGTTACTGTGTGTCTGGCCATAGAGTGTGTCTTTATTATCTTTTTAAAGTATAGGTAACTCAGTAACCCAGCATATGATTACAATGGGGCAACCCTCTCCAGGCTTCGGTTTCCCTCGTGGAACAAATAAACGGGGTCACAAATAGCTTCTTTCCACTCTGCATGTATATATATGCTGAAGATGAAATCCACAGAAGATCAGGTCCATAGAGCATTTTGCCCTTACTATGAAAATTGCTACATAAACACAAGATCTTATTATAAGCTTCATCTCTCCCCAACTTAAACAGCCCCTTCACCCCCAAGCTGTACAACAAAGGGAGGAAAATAAAGCCTGGCAGCGAGTTGGCTGGAAGTCTGTGAGGCCTTGGAGAAGGATGGCGGGGAGGTATGCTGCAAGCATCCCCCTCTGGGCTGCAGGCCCTACCCCCCCACCCGCCCCCGACTTGGTGGGGGTTCAAAGTGAGGAGGGGCTGGACGTGAAGGAGCTATTGTCAGGCGCACACCCTCTCTGCTGGGAAGCCACAGTACTCAGCTAATAATGTGCTTCATTACAGTGAATAAAAATACTCACGATATCTGGTGTTTATTCACGGCATTGGATGCTGGGCCCCTTTCTGCCCTGCCCTAAACAGACAGTGGAGTCTTTTCACCCACTGCTGAGGTGCAGCAGGGCAGCTGCTCAACAACTGCTTGGGAACACACGACAGACAACAGACAGGAACTCCAAGTCCATTTAGATGGGCAGAACACAATTTTCCAGGACCTGAACTACCCAGGCCTCCTCCTCAGTTCCCCAAGCTCAGCACCTTCAGAGGCTGCACTACTCCAGGGAGGCCAGGTTTTCCCGATGGGATGGGGAGTAAGAGTGATTAATTAATTAAATAGAACCCTCGCAGGCTGAAGGTTTCTGTGACAAGGAGACTGCTGAAGGCTGTCCTAAAGACAGTCACCTTCTGGAGCGACCCCTCCAGCTGCCTCTGGCGACATCCCGGGTTCCAGGGCAAGGGCACTTCGAGGAGCAGCTGACCCAAGAGAAGCTCTTCACAAATCTTGCTTAGTATAAGCAATTTAATCCTAAAATTGAAGCTTCCTTCCTGCACTCTCTTCAGCTCATCTTCATCTCTAAGTCTTTCAAACTGGATTTGGCTGCCAGTTTCAGCAAGGAATATAACTGGGATCTTAAGACTTCCTTGGCTGTGAAAGGACTACTTAACCCACCCCAGTTCAGCCTTGGAGACTAAGCCTTGTCAATGTCCTGGCAGTGTTACTTACAAAAACTGAAGAACTCTGCAAAGCTACAAGAGCATCTTTTTTTGTTTTTTTTGAATAGCACTTGGAAGAAAATTCAGTTTTCTGATATCCTGGTTTTATCTATCAAAATATGCCAGCTTTTTTTTTTTTTTTTTAGCTAGCTCTTAAATACTTCAGCTACAGACAAGATCGGCTGAAAAGGTGTTTAACAACACTTTTTAATGAAGAAAACAGTTTCCTTCCTTTCTTTCTAATCCAAGTCACTAGAAGCCTTCTTTATCTAATAACCTCAGGGTGAAACAATGGCTGATTCAGGTCTTTTTGGTGGGGGTTAGGGAGGGAGCACAGGATGAGTGGGAAGGGTGAGAAGGGTTACTGTAGTTAATTACTGGAGAGCTAATTGATGCTCTGGTTATCTATCATCACCAAACTAAAAACAAAACAAATCAAAACAACAGAATCGACTCTTAAATAGTCAATCCAGCAACCACCTAGGTATTATTAAGAGACTGACATTTTTACTAAGGTTTCCTATTTTTTAAAAAGGTCCCGTGAGGAATGCTTACAGAAAAAATGAAGAAGATCTATCTTTCAGACTTACTAGCTAGAAGGTTAATGGCATAATTTCCTCACAATCTGCCATTTACTCTAATTAACAATACAACTAATATTAATAAATTATTAAGCACACAGCGTGTTAAACAGTATTCAGTTCCTACCCAGAAAATGCCCAAAGAAATAAGGAAATAATTTCTTAGTACTTCTTAAGAATAATAAATTCAGACTACTACTACCACCTTGACCTAACGTGATCCCACACGAGACTGAACTAGACCTGCCTGTGAATGTCTGAGGGTCTCCTGCGGAGGGGTGGGTCGACAGCGGCCTGCCGCAGGGATGGGACACTGGCGCAGCAGCTGTGGGAGACGCATGTTGATGTAAATCCTCCTGGTAGCCATTAACCCTACCATTGAGCCTGCAGACTTCAGGTCTGGGTCATTTCAGACCAAACAAGTAACAGAGGGAGTACAGCCCCAGCCATCAGCAAAACGGATACAGTTTAAGTTCCCAATTTCCAGCATTGTTGTTATTCAGAATACGTAGGTATCTATGAGAAGTTTCTCAAGGAGAGTATTTTTATCACTAGTCTCTCTTAGAGAGCATCAATCTATTCCATGAAAGTACCAGAGAGGACAGGCCAGTTACTTCACTGTCTACAGACACCCACACTCGTTCCATATTAAGTGGAGCTGGGTATTGCTCCAATAACAGCCTTGGGCTAAAGGTCCAAATCTAGATTCCCGGGTAATCTGTTCCTCCTTGGATGTGTGACCCAGATATATCATCTAACCTCTCTGACCTCCGTTTCCTCACCTGTATCAGAATGGAGATGATGACAGCCATAAAAGTGCTGGAAGAAGTGCAGTTAGGTTGATAAAAGTGTTTTAGATATTTTGGAAGAAGATGGAAGAGTAACAAGGCGGGGTGGGGGGGGCGTTAAATCAAGAAGACAGTCTGCTCTTCTTTGTTGCTGGCAATCTGAGCTACAAATAAAGCTAGTTTTTAACACCATCCAGCCTAATATCCATCTCAGTTGTAGGTTTGGGAGGAAGCCACATTCTTTGCACCCCTGGAGTTTCCTGGTGGCTCAGATGGTAAAAAATCTAGCTGCAATACAGAAGACCCGGGTTCGATCTATCTCTGGGTTGGGAAGATCCCTTGGAGAAGGGAATGGCAACCCACTCCAGTGTTCTTGCCTGGAGAATTCCATGGACACAGGAGCCTGGTGGGCTACAGTCCATGGGGTTGCAAAGAGTTGGACACGACTGAGCAACTAACACGACCTGGAAACCAGGTCTAGACAGGTTGTTATGCCAGAGACCAAGCTTAGTGGTGAAGGTACAATGGGAAAAGCATGGGGAGGAAGACCCAAGTGGCTAGCTAGGGACCTTTACAGAAAATGTCCCCGTGAGTCTTCCCAAACTACGCCCTAGGTTGGGGCAGGCTGTGAACTCTAACATGATGGCCCAGGTGGGGAATGTCATGGATCCGCCAGCTTACCTGAGCTGAACCTCTCCTGGGGTCTGGTAAAATATCTACAAGAGTCTACATCATGATAAGAATGTTTCTTCCCCAAGAGGGTCGAGGGTGATGATCCACAGGTTCTTACCACAAAATGACTTTTGTTTTGCTCCCTTTGACACCTCCCTACACCTGCCTTTGGCTGAAATTCACCACACTTGGCTTCCAGCTTCATAGTAATCTTTTCCCTCATAAAAGAAGAGACTTTGTAGAAATCCATTTCAAAGGTAGATAGGAGTGCAATAATGAAACTTTCACTTTAAATTTTAAAATGCCTATTTCTATTTTAAAATTTATATATTCTATTAAGTTTGCATTTGCCTTTTACTTAGACTGTCCTAAGTGGACGGTACAGGGTCTTCTACATTTTGATTTTTTTTCTCCCTCTTCTTCCATGATTCTTAAAAAAGAAAGAAAGACAGAAATCTAACAATTCTATGAAAGTACGTTAAACTTAGAATTTCAGGACAATGTCACATCCAACAATATGACAACCAACTAATGTCAGCTAAATAATGGGAGGAAATCCTGATGTGAAAGGACCCCTAGTAAAATAATGTTGCTCATACTGACCAGAGGAAACAATATTGACATTTAAATTCATGTGTGTGGTGGGGGGCACTCTAGTAGAGAGGGGTGTTGTTACAATTAGAATACCATACAACATCTATATACTGTTTTATGACTTAAAGCGTTTTTTAAGCTTTTCCTTCATATGATTTTTTTTTATGGCTCTCTGATAGCTTAGGCTCCAAATCCACAGCTCTTTGCTGAATACTACCAGCTACTGAGGTAGAGAATGTGGACCACTGGATCCCACAGACCACCAGTAGCGTGTCAGGGCTGGAATTCAATTTTGTCTACTTCCAGGGGTCCCCTGAGACCCTCTACTTTTTTTATAGAGGGAGATGTGTATCATATTATATACTATATATAAAAGTCAGAGTATGATGGACTTCCATTTGAACTAATCTGGGTAGGGTGAAGGAATTTAAGGCCAGGTTTTAGTACCCGTTCCCACAGGCTTCCATGAGCACTGGTGGTGAGGCATCCTAATTAATGAGCACACAGGGCCCAGAGGACCCCCACACACACACCTCCCCAGCTCACCTGGTGACTCTGCTCATGACTGTAACACCGAGAGCCCCAGAGCTGCATGCCAAGGGACAGCACTCTGGAGTGCCAGGGACTGTTTCTGTATATAGACTCAGTTTCCTAAAATCATCAGTTAAAACTATTTTTTAAACTATTTTTTAAAATGATCTTATCTCCAGTTTGCCTGAGTTTTCAACAGTGGAGACCCTGGACTTGATGGGCTCAAGTTCAACAAGTGGCTCTGCGGGGAGGCCAGAAACACTGGATCCCGGACGGCAATCTCCAGGAAAGGCTGCCTGTCTCTGACCCCTCCTAGCTCGGAGTTTCATGATTTCTCCACCCTGCCCTAAAGGGCTGGGGGGCCCAGACCCCACATGGCTGTGAATACCTGCTCGTATTTCTCCAGCTCCGTGTGGTAGATTTGTCTGATCTGTGAGAGTTTGGCTCTGTAATCGGAATGCTCCACTGAGTTGTCGGAACCAGCGCCTCCAGAAGCAGCAGCCGCCGCCGCCGCCGCCGCTGAGCCCCCGCCCTTTTCGGGCCCCGCCACCCCCTCGGCCAGCAGCATGTTGTCCAGTCGCATCAGCTGCGGGTCTGTTGGCTCCTCTTCCTGGGCTCCCCGGATACTCAAAACTGCAGGGAGATAGAAAAGAGTGGGGAGGTGTTGACAGTAACCCAACGGAGTAACATTTAAAAACAACAGAAAACTCCCAATACATGATTTGGCTGAAGAAGTCTCAAATCACTTAACAAAAAGGCATCTGAGCAATGGGCGTGCAGAGGGCTGGAAAAAGAGAGGGATGGGAGGACAAGAAAATACAAGGAGAGATTTGATTTGTTCCTGAAATTAATGATACTCCTCTTATATGAGGTGCCTAGAACAGTCAAACTGATGGAGACAGGAAATAGACCTGTGGGTACCACAGGCTGGGAGAAGTGGGTAATAAGGAACTAGCAATGAACATTACATTTTGGGAAGTTACATTTTGGGAAGATGAAACAGTTCTTGAAATGGATGGTGGTAATGGCTGCCCAGCAATGTGAATGTACGTAACGCCACTGAACTGTACACTCAAAAACAGTTACCATGCTAAGTTTTGTTATGTCTATTTTACCACAAAGAAAGAAATTTCAAATCCACGAAAAAAAAAAAATTATAACAGAATATAATTTTCACCTTCATCCCCAAACTGCTAAATTTTAGTTCAAGGAATAGCATTTCTTTTCTCATTTCTAATTTTAGATTTTCTGTGAGTTTGTTATTACAAAGTTTTTATACTCATTGACTTTATGATATTGGATCAGCCTAAGTTTTCATTTCCAAAATAACCTAAGTCAGGCAAATTCAGTTAATTTGAGTAAAGTGTGAAGACCTCTGCTCTGGACTAGGGATTTCTATTTTCCAAAACTGAGATCAATTTATTCCGGGTGGTAAGAGCTCCGTCCTGGTACAAACAAGGGCGAGGTCCTTTAAACAAGCTGCCTCAGGGATTCAGAGAAGCTGGGGTTCGGATAGGATGAAGGAGGCTTGGCTCCACGAAAGGCTCCTTTTTATTAACCCCCCACGACCATTTGCGGGGCATGAAGGGGTGATTTGGACTGAAAGAGATCAAGTGATTTAGTAAACCAGTGGAAGAGCTAGGCAGTCTCGTTTTACTACCGCCATACAACCCGCCATAAAGTAAATCACTCATCTAAACCCAGTTTAGTCGTCAGCAGCCAAGTCTTTGTTGAGAGTGAACACGAAAAGGGTATCTAATTAAAAAAAAAAACAAAAAACTGAGGCAGAGTAGGGAAGGAGGGATGTAACTAAAGGTAGAGAAGAAGCAGACTCTGCTCGTTCGAATCCTGGGGGTGGAGATGCCAGAGTCCAGGGGGCCGGGTGGGTATATATATTGGTGAGCAATAGCACAGCACAGAGTCTAGAACTGTTTCTGGCCAGGATACATCTGGTGAGCCCCACGGGGACAGTGACAGGTGCAGCTGCCTCTCGACCCTCAGCAAGGCAGCCCCACGGGGTTGTGACAGGAAAGGTGGATCTGAGCTCAATCCGAGGGGACATGGAGACGTTCGGGGCATTCCATCACCTGTAATACCAGCATAACTGCTGGCTGTGCCCACATGCTCCTGGCTTCTAACAGGTCTGCCAAGAAGCAACCTTGAAAGTTGTTTCAAAGGAAAGCCCGAGTCCTGTGCTAAAGGAAAATGGCAGCATCGCTTCTGTGAATGAGGCAGTCAAGTGGACAGTCAAGCATGTGGCCCGGGGCAGCAGTTTAAAGGCCCGGGGTAGACACACGTACCCCTTGAGGGAGTGAGGAAAGACAGGAGGAGGCAACAGGAGTCGGTGGGGAAGGGGGTTAGCTGGCAGGAAAGAAGGATACAGGGAGAGCCCACACTTCAGGACCCAGGCTCTCCTCTTGCAACTGAATTTTTAATGTTCTGCTGCAGTAACATAAAATTGCTATACTGGTGACAGCAAAGGTTAGAGGATTGTGGAGTTTAATTTTGTGGACATTTTTCCAATGAAATCCTTCTTTTGCAGACTCAGAAGACTTACATGGGAAATCATCCCCCTGGTCTCAGAATAAGAAAGATTTAATCATGTTATTCAGTTCCTTGAACTTATTTACTCCAATCTTCAAAGTCCTCAGAAGAACATATCACCACTAACAAAGATTTCCTTAAGAAAGGAAATGAATGCTGCAACCGTTTCCTGAATGCCAGCCCCTAAAGGTGTGGGGTGGCGGCGAGAAGAACGTGGCCCCCCAAGCAGATGGTGTTGGAGCCCTGGGGCCTCTCCTTCCTCACCTGTACAGCCCAGTGAATGCTTCCCGCCGAGGACATTAGTGTGTGGGGTTTATGGACGTTTCCCCAGTGAATTTCATCGAATGAATTTTAATTGCTTTATCAACAAAATACCTATGGGTCATTTAAGAGTGAAAAAAGAATCACCTCTGAGCCATTTGGTAATTGTGGCACTTTTACTTAATCATTAAAAAATTGGTACTGGGGCAAAATTTGACACTAATCCACTCTCTGGAATCCCATGACCAATACGCTCCAGAAGAGGCCACAGACCTCGGCCGATGGGAAACCTCCTCAGGATGCTGAGGCTGGTGGCATCTGAGCCGGGCCGTGACGCCTCCAAGCGGCTCTTCCTCATCACTCCCAAACAATTCTTCCTGACAGATCCAGCACTGACAGCTCTCAACAGTGTAGCAAAGTAAAAGAGAATAACATCAACCCGTGAGGATATACTTTACTGGGGCTACCTACACACTGCCTTATTGAGGCGATGGTAAGGATGATCGGACCTGAGACCAACTCACACACCCCATTAACTTATTCCTCTAGCAAAATTTCATTTGTTCTGAAAAGAATGAGACAGAAAAGGAGTCAGGCAGACACAGAACAAAGTGCTGGTACTGATTCATCCAGGTATGAGGTAGGTGACCAGGTGGTCACATTACTACTAGTACTTCCCATGTGTCCAGTATTTACTTCAAAGAATATTTTCCCTTTCCAGCCCTTCTCAGTTGCACCCACATCCATGCCTCACTTTTTCTTTTAAACAATCCATGGGAAGCATGAACTGTCCACACCAAGGCTGCACACCTACCTACTTAATGTTTTTCTTGATCTTAAAATCTAACTGCTTTTAAATGAAATAAAGGAAATGCTAAAGCTGCCAAGGACACTGAAAGGAGACCCTGTAACCCTCTACCCACCAAAGAAGTCCCAGGACAGTCGCAGAGGGTAAAGCCCTAATCTATACTACTGGAGACATTTAGTAGGGCAAAAAAACACACATACACACACAGGAAAGGGTTATCCTTTTGCTTAGCTTTTGTATCATTTGATGAATCCTGGAAACAAATACTCTTTAAAAAGAAATTTGGATTCACTAAGATTTAATTTAATAGGTTTCCAAATGTGGCCAAGAAGGAATAGGTGTGATAGAAATGAAATACATCTTGCTTGCATTAATCCTTAGAGTTCAGGACACATAAATTGGCTCCAAACCAGAGATTTGAAAAAAATAAAAGAACAGAAAAAATAGGAAAAACAAACCCAACAGTCCTCTTCAAATTATACCACTCAAATTAAACTCAAATCATTATGAAAACAGAAACTTCAGAGTATGTATCAGAACCACCACCACCAAAACTATTCTCACACACACACACACGCAACATAAACAAAAGAAAACCTTCCTCTTCCACTGTCTAACACAGGAGATTCTGGTTCTGAGGGTCTTGGGCTACGCATGTGTGCCACGACGAGGCCCGGACCAGTAAACAACACAGCATGGACAGATCTCTGCCCAAAAGGAGCAGGATCTGAAGGTACCACTATAAAGACAGGTGTTGGGATTCACTGATACGGAAGGCTGTTCAGCTAGAGAGTTAAAAAAAATCCCACCAACATTAAATAAATAAATGAAAAGGCCAATACGTCTAAGCCAAAGTGACGCTACCTATTTACTGCTTGAAGCCAGCACTCTGCCAAATAGGAGACAAAATGATTATTTAAAAGCTCCTTTTTTTATCTCTGTGGCACCACGCAAGTCTCAAATGAACCTTTCACCAGGACACCAGAGATGTTAACACTCATCCTCCAAGATCCAATTTCAACCAGCGGAGCTGTTACCTAATCCAGCAACCATCACATGTGATCAGGTTCCTGCTCCCCTGATGGGAGCCCCGCAGCCTCCCTCGCCTCCTCCCCTCTTTGCTCCCCAGCCCAACAGCTTTTACTCAGGTTTAAAGGGTAAAAAACCCTGTTTATGCCAGTACATACAGGATTTTAATACTGAGATTTGTACACTTCCATTACCAAAAATAAAATCAACTGCAGTGGATTTGCTCTGCAAAGAGGGTCACACAACAAGATATTTAACCCTTTCGGTAATCATTCTTAAAGAAGGAGTTTCCTTCTCACAAATCTAACCCCTTATATAAGAGACCGGTCAAGACAGGTGAGTGATGTATACAGAAATTGTCACAGGCCCTTTAAAAAGCATCCGATGTCACCATCTACCTTGCTGCCATCACTGGCCCTGGGGTTAATTCTCTGGTGAACCTCCCAAGATAAGAAGGCTGTCACAGCACAGTCGGGGCTGCTCTCACAACTGGTCTCCTGCTGTTCTTTCTTTGTTTCTTCACACGCGGAGAAAAACAAACCAAACCCAAAGGCAGCTTCAAGATCCTTGGCAGGAGGGCAGCAAGCGGGTTGTTTTGTCCTTGGCTGAGCCCTGACACCGATCTAGAGCAGCTCCAGACAAAGCCCACTAGAGGGCACTCTTTCTTCACCAAGGACCGGTTGTGCTAGGAGGGCGGCTGTTTCCAGTCCCCAGGTTTTTTTAGTGCTGGGGGAAATGCCCCTGCTGAGATTCATGTTTCCAAGGGTGGAGCAGGCAGCAGAGGAAGAGGGCATATCTACTGAGAGGGTCGTCTTCAAATTTGGACAGCCGTTCAGGGACCCAAAGCTGGGCTGACAGAGAGATGATGGAAAGTCAACAGACAGGTGGGTCTTCTGGGCTTCCCAGGGGGCGCCTGCCAGTGCAGGAGACATAAGAGACACAGGTTTGATCCCTGGGTCAGGAAGATCCCCTAGAGGAGGGCATGGCAACCCACGCCAGTATTCTTGCCTGGAGAATCCTGTGGACAGAGGAGCCTGGAGAGCTGCAGTCCAAAGGGTCGCAAAGAGTTGGACATGACTGAAGCGACTTAGCACGCAAGCAGACAGGTGGTTTGGGAAAGGGCATGAGGTGTTTCCAGGATGGGAGCCCTCATGCTTTTTGGCCAATTTCTTTGCTTTATTTGAAGGCACAAGACTGAGCTTCCATGCAGGTTTTCCACAGTCTATGAACTGGTCTTCAGTACATACGACCAGAAAAGCTGGGATAGTGAAGCTCTCCCAGACTCACCTCCCAACCCTGCTCTGCTATCTTCCAGGGGGTCAGAACTTTGGACAGAAGTACGGGACAAAAATACGCTGTCCTTGCATTTTTTAAAAATAGAGCAAAGTGCCTGTTTCCTGAAAATATCACAGTTAGACCTTTTATTTGTTCAGAAAGTACTTGTGCACAATGAATTGCATCACCTTATAGAACATGAAGTAATATTACAAACTTAGATAGCAGATAACTGAAGATTACAAAGGCAGAGCAATTTCCCCAAAACCAAAGCAAATGGGACAAGCCACAACTAGAATCTAGGTCTTTAACTCTTACACACTTTATCCTCTACTATAACATTAAGATTCTGTCACCAGTGGTAATCGAGTGGATGTGCTTTCAATTCTGCATATGTGGGCATGTATACACACACACACACACACACACACATAGTCTTTTGATGCTCAGGTTGTGGCTGACGTGCAAGGCAGAAAACAACCAGACATGAGGTGGGGAAGGGAGGAAGTTCTTCCTACTGACCTCTTAATTTCCTTAAAATTTCCTCCAAAGCTGGTCTTCTTCAATTACTTCTTTCTGCCAATAAGACCATCATGATTAGAGCCACTGAGCCATGTGATAGAATGCCCTCTCCCCTCTCAGACAGAAAAATCCACTTACCACAATCTCATCCTATTTCAAATCTCCATTCAGCCTTTCTCAAGAAACCTACCCAGATAATAGCTGGAAATGAGCTCCCTTGCCACTGAGCCACCAAGCAAGTATTAATACTATCTGCACCACAGACATAGCGCATCTCAGAACCACCACCGTCACACCGGCCACCTCGCCAGCAAGGCTGTGAAGTTCTGAAAAGCTGTCATGATCTATCCTCCATCTATGTATCCCCCTATGACCTCACAGTGCCTCTGGCACTGAGTAGCTATTTGAGCATCTCCTAATGTATGAGAAAGAGTGCAGGAGGGAAGGCTGCAGGATGGGCTCTCCAACGATCCTGTTCGTAAGGCAGCCAGCTCCTTATATATTCGCTCCTTCTCCCTCTGGTCCAGTTACAGTTTAGACCAGAGTTTCCCTGGTGGCTCAGATGTTAAAGTATCTGCCTGCAATGCGGGAGACCTGGGTTCGATCCCCAGGTTGGGAAGATCCCCTAGAGAAGGAAATGGCAACCCACTCCAGTATTCTTGCCTGGAGAATGCCATGGACGGAGGAGCCTGGGGACCCCAGTCCATGGGGTTGCAAAGAGTCCGACACAACTGAGCGACTTCACTTTCACTTTCTTTATCTTCTGGTAGAGGCCCTTTCCCTCTGTCACCTCTTCCACCCCACTTCAAAAATCTGTCAAATCAGCCTGAAAATGCTAAACACACAAACCTACACTGTCATTAAGCTACAGCCTTAGAACCCACAGCCTGGCATGTCCCCAGCAAGCCAACATTATCCATGACGAAGGCTCTGGGTGTTGGGAAGGCCTGGCATGTGACTGGTATCTGGGGAAGAATTCCTAGGAGGGCTGACAGTGGCCCCCAGGGAAGGGGCTATGCATACCGTGTTACCCAAAGGAGCCCTCTGAGGAACAAACGCTCAGTTCACTCAAACCAATCACTAACTGAGCACCTCGAAGGAGCTGGGAATGGAGCGGATGCTGAGATTTCCAAGAACCCAGGGTTAGACTCCTCCAGTCCCTTCAGTGTGAGCACATCAAGTTGTCAGAGTAGGTGGAAAGCAAGCAGAAATCCCAGGGGACACATACCCTCTAATCCTTCCTCTAGTGTCTTTCATTTCGCACAAGCACAACTGCACTCTCAAATCATAAATTCCAAGCTTCTGCTGCAAAATAACCCTGACATATTTTGATTCTTCTGAACCCAAAGGTGGGACCAAAATCTGATGTCAGTGGTTTGAAGCTTAAGGTATTGTGTCCTGATATTTTCCAGTACCAACCTTCTCGTTTGTTTGATGAAAAAGGTGTTTTGTGCATTTTGCAAAGAGTCTGTTTATCCAACAAATGGAAATGACTGACAATTTGATTTCTTGAATTTTACAAGCCAGCCTGAGAGATGGTTGCCAGTCAGAGTTTCTGGCGAGCATGGAAGAACCAGTGACCACCTTAGTGGGGACCATCCAGTGCAGGCAGAGATCTCTGAGGCCGCTCAGATGAGAAGTCCAAGTTCCTGGAGGCTTCAAGTGTGAAAGCCGTGCTTAGACTGTGTGCCAGCTCTTGAGACGCTCAGGGACATCCAGGCTGGGATCCGTGGGTCTAGGCTTTCTTATGGCATCACCAGGTCTTTAGACATAAAGATAAGATGTCTTCTAGCCCTTTCAACCTTCCTTGGTTTGTTAGGCAGGTAAACCAAGCAACAGGACTCGAGGGCTTTAGTCAGTCAATAGCAAGAAGCACGGTATCCTGCAAATATTCACCGAGCATCTCTTATAGTGCCAAGCACGGTGCTGAACTGCAAAATAAACTGTGGTCCAGAAACGACCTTAAGGATACATTCATGTCTTCTTATTTACCCACTACTACTATGTTCAGGGCTTTATGAAAAGTTTTAGGGCAGAAGGTAAACATAAAAATATATGACACTCTTGAGATGGTTTTAGAGTTTTTGCTGTTGTTGTTTATATTTGGGGGTTTTCTTTAGAGAAACGTACCGTACTTTTTCTTGTCATTTCTCTTTCTGAGCCAGGCTGCAGTGGCTCTGGTCACATGCATTTTCTACTTCCCAGGAAACACTCGGGCACGGATCCCGATCACACGTCCCCTGCTTGGCACATGGAGCCTCCTAGGCCAGCTGGCAGAGAGCAGGCTCATGTGCTGGGCAGCAGACTCCTGCCTTCCTGGATGGGCGCCGGCTGCCCCGGTGAGGGGGCATTGGTCCTTAGTAACTTTAGCTTGGACTGCTGCTGGGGGACACCCTTGGCTTCAAGAATGGCTGCAGAAGTTGGGAGGAGGGTGTGACATCACAGCAGCCTTGGCCTGGACTACCATGTCTGGAGGTGTGAGAGAAGAACAGCTCCCGGGGAGGGCCAACGCGGGGTGCAAGAAGCCAGGACGGCAATGGTAGCCTGCGATGCAAGAAACGGTTTCCTACTCAGTTGTGTATAAAATGTGTGAGAAATTGAGAGCCACTGGTTGGCAGCTTGCTGTGCAATCCCAGAGATGCAAGCTTCTCTCTACAATGCTAGTTTCTCAAGGAAGTGACACCATGGGGAAAGCAAGAGAGCTTCTCACCGTTCTCTTGGATTCAGATGATAACATCAATTAGGCACCTAGCACATTGCTGGCAAGTGCTAATTCTTGACAGATTTCCTCTCCCATCAGAATTCAGCATCCTCCCAAAGGGCAAGGATGGGCCTCAGCCCTCTCCCGTGAGCTCCACAACATTGCAGGAAGGAAGAACACGGGTACAGAGCAGAGTCCGAGGCTCCCACTGCACGGCCTTGCCTTCCTTAAGCTCAGTTTCTTTATCACCTGACAGTAAATAATATCAACCACAGCTTGACTCTCATTAAAGTATTAAATAGGTTTAGTTTTACAAAAGCACATGTCTGTGCTTGGTAACTGGTTAGCTTTCAATAGTTGGTTAAATCTCCATCAATCCCATTGATAAAGGTCCCTTTGGGAAGAATAAGAAAGCAAGACAGATTCCGAGTTAAGAGTTTGTTTTTTATATGAAAGAAATCAGCAAAGCGGAAGGAACCAGGCTAAGTCAGTGAGTACACACACACACACACCAGGCTAAGTCAGTGAGTACACACACACACACACCAGGCTAAGTCAGTGAGTACACACACACACACACCAGGCTAAGTCGATGAGTATACACACACACACACCCACAGCAGGCTAAATCAGTTAGTATAGACACATATACCCACACCAGGCTAAGTCAGTGAGCACACACACACACACACCCCGCTACCTCACTGTGCTGCGCTTCTAGGCAAACTCAGACTGACATCATCAAACCCAGGAAATCGATTCTCAGCTCAAAGAATGAATATCAAAATGTCTTCTTTTTTCACTCTTTCCCCCCTCTTTATGTACCTTTCTTGCTGTTCTTCTCCCAAGCACGATAAGAACCCTACTTCCTCTGAAGCCCAATATGTCCCCTGTTTATGAGAGCCCCTGGCTCCAATCTTCCTTAGCCAGAAAGCCTGCTGACCTGGCAGAGCGCACTGGAAGATGCAGTCCTTCTGGAAGGCTGAGAAGACCCTTCGGGGAGCTGCTCAGCTCTGAGGCAATCTCACCTTATGTCAGACAAGCTAGCCTGGACATCCTCTTTAATGGCTGCTTTCAAGTTTCCATTAAAAAGTAAATACATTATAACCAGAAGGGAATAGCAACTCTATTCACGATGGAGGTTTGAGGAAGCGTATTTCAGTTTTGACTCTTGGGTGGGATTCAGACCTCATGTCATCCTTTCTGCTGGGACATAGAACAACCCCACACTCAAAATATTAAAAGGTAATTGGATACTGCTCCCTTTGTATGATGTGTGATCTTAACTTCTTGACATCATTCCACTGTGTCAGGACAGAGAAAGCTTTTCCGGCTCCTAGTGACTAGCAAAATTTTCTTGTGCATATTTCCAAGCTCCATTACAGCAGAACTGTTTTTTTCCTCCAACCTTCCAAATGATTTCATCAGAACTAAATTTTAAATAAAGAGCATTTTGTTCCCACAAAAATGCTTCCAGTTTTGAAAATCACAGAATAATTCAGTGGCAGGATTCCTAATACACCATACTGTTGATCTTGAGGGGGCCTTACCAAAGATAGCGATAACTTAGTCTTAACTCACTCGGAGATTATTTCCATTTCCACAAATTACAGAACGCATATGCTATGATTAACAGTCCACCTTCATCCTGCAAGAGGAGGCTTACTATCTAACAGGAGTAAAAGGACACCTCTGCCAAATGACAGCCACAGAGGTGTCTGACCAAGGACAGACAGGGACGACATCGCAGTTGGCAAACAGCGAGCTCCGCTAGGGTCGGACACAGGGTCCAGAACCAGGAAATGAGCGCAACACTCGGACTGGCTCCATCCCTTCGGCCTCTTTAACTTGGTCCTTCCACTTCTCCCTCCATTAGGAACACAATGCCTTGGAATCTATCAGAGGATGGGAAGGACTCACTGAATCTCAGGACCACCATGTGACTTCAACTGACACTGATAATAAGATCATTCCAAGTAAATGTGTTTATTAACTATGCTAATATTTACCCTGAGACATGAGGTGTGATGGGGGCATGTGTCTCTCTCCTATATGGGACATAGGAGAGGAAACAGCTTAAGAAAGGGCCTGGCAGAGAGTTTCAGTGCAAAGTTGAAGAAAAAGGATGATCTTTTGGTTTCTTCCAACCCATCCCTTTCCATGGACACAGAACATTGATTTTTGGTTAAGTCATGGTTATAGGAGGAAAGATACCTTCCAGCTTCCCTTGCAGTTAAATGTGGTCATATCTCCAGTGACAAAATTCTGGTTAGTGATAGATGAATGGAAATAAGATATAAAACTCTATCCTTAAAGAAGGAATGTCTTTCTTTCCCCTCTCTCCTTTCTTTTTGCTAGCTGGAACATGGATATAAGAGCTGGGGCTCTGGCGGCCACTCTGGACCATGAGTTGACCTGGGGAATATAAGCCACAGCAGGGAGAAAAACCAGATAGAAGTCCTCATATCCTAGAGACCAGCCTGTGGTCACCTTCAGGCTATATGAAAGTAAGAGAGAAATAAACTTGCATTTTGTTTAAGCCAATTTATCTTGGGATTTGGGGAGGTTTTTGTTTTGTTTTATTTGTGTTTGGCAGACTAACCAATCTAAGCTAATATATTCTTTAAAAAAGAAAGAATGAACTCTAGAAGGCAGAGTGATTTCATGCTGGGTAGAGTGTTACAGAGAAAATTAGAAAGAGGCAGGTTTAATAACCAGAGACAAGTCACAGAAACACCTGAGTAGCCACTGGAGAGAATTTCTTCATACAAAAAAAAAAAAAAAAGAAAGAAAGAAAAGAAAAGGTTTACAACAGATAGAAAAAGGCTTGATTATGAGAGGGGTCTCTCTTGGGTGCCATGTAGGCTCTTAGCAGAAGTGAGAGACCTGGGCAGTCTGGAGTGAGGGAGCATGGCAACAACAGGTCTCCTGGTCAGGGTGCTGGGTGGCCTGGGGGAGGATAGCTCAAACCAGGAGGGAGAGGTGGGTGGTGAGGGCTGCCTGCATGTGGAAAGTAGCCAAGAGCACTCTGCTGCCTCTGTGATGAAGGAAGCGAAGAGACACAGTCTTGAACAGAAGAAAGCTAAGACAGGCTCAACTGTCATCCTGGAGCTGAAGATAAGAGAAGGAGCAATATGTGAGGCCAAGTTCTAATAGATGACTGTAGGCTGTTGGAACTTACCCACCTGTATACAGCTTGTATTTGGGTATTTCCTTACACTATAGTACAACAATGTTTGTACTCTCATTGGCCCGTTAGATCTGCCAGTTCCAGAGGAGTGGAAGAGGGACATTGGAGGAGAGAAAACCTCAGCATGACCCATTTAAAGAAGAAATCACCTCCACTCACTTTAGTGGTAGCAGAAATTCCCCAGCAGAAAGACACTGGGTTGATTTCTGGGCACCCCAGGTCCATTCCAAACACCTGCCAATTGGCTTTCCTTTTTCCATGAGCACAAACACCATCTGTGACCCCGGACCATCATCTCACAAACGCACACAAGCTCAGTCAGCGTCCTTCCGGGAAAATATGTGGGTAATCCATCACCACTCATTACAAAAACCACCCCAAGCACAGGTCTTGGTGCTAATGAGTCACCAGAGTCATTCTCAGACACCGGGGGCTGCAGAATCTGCCGGCAAAAAGGCGGCAGGAGAGGCAAGAGGTTTTTGCTGCTGTTCAAACGTTCCTGAGTTTGGGCCTCAGAAAGCATTAAGTCTTTGACTGAGAGAAGGCTGGATGGGAGGACAGGATGCTTGCTATGTCTAGAGTCTCATCCTGGGCAAGAGAATGAAGGTGCTGAACAAGAAGTGCTGGTGGCATGAGGGCAGGGCATTGAGACGATGAGCTCCAGGTTGCAAAACCCACCTCAGTCACTACCAGTCCTGTCTCAGCATAACAGGGAAACATCTCAGGGGGACCAAGAGAGGCCTTGGCTTGTGATGTTTCTGCTTCAGGTAAGAATCCATGGAGCCATCATTTCCAGTCCTTCCCATCTCAGCACCTGTGCCTTTCCTTAGGGAATGAGCTGCATGGTGGCTCTGAGCTCCCAGGCTGTGCTCCACAGTGTCCCCTCTTCCCACTAGGGTCCATGTGGCTGAAATCTCAAAAACATAAACACCTGTCCATCAAATAGGCTTAACTTTTCTTGAACTTGAGTGCAAGCATTCAAATTCCACCCTGAAAAGGGCTTCTCAAATGCCGATTCAAGTTTCCAGGGGGACATCTTAAAGGAGAAGTAGATTTCAAGTAAATGATTGCAACTTATCGAAAATAATGTGCTACTTAGCGTCTGCAGCACACATCCTGGCAGGCAGAAAGGGGAAGCAGCACTGGAGCAGATGGGAACGATTAGGCTCTGATTTTCAGTCGGGCTTTTGCTTGTCGGTATTTGCCTCTGCTTGTGTTTACATCCTGGTAAAACCAGGACATTTGGGAGAGGGGAGAGAAGGTTTCCCTGGACCATTCTTTCTTTCTGTGTGCCAGAGATAGAGCCCCCCCCCCACAACCCCTCACCAAGAACTCTCACGCAGAAGGTGCCCTCCCCCTGTGGGGAGGTAAGGTGGTCATCACAACTATCCTCATCAAAAAGCATTTAGCTCCATGAGGCGCTCACTAAATACATCAATGGTTGACAGAGAGACAGATGATGGGGATCTTAATTTTCCTTTAAAGATCTGCCTCCCTGAGGCTGGGCCTTATTTACTGTGATTCTTACTATATTTATCTGAAGAGGTATCTTGTTTCCTCCTCCACTGAATGAGCTGACATCTCTCCGACCCACAAAATCTCTCTCAACTGTTCCACCAGGCGGATGTTAGCGTGGCCCTTTTTCAGGCCCCTTAGTGATGGTACGTCACTGGCAAATTGCATCTGTTTTGCTGAGGACACTGCTGCAGAGGGCTCACTGCCCAGTAAGTCCCGGCAGGACAGAGAGGAGACCCCGGCTGCCCCCAGTTCATCGGAACCCTCACAGGGGCTCATGTTCTTTGGGGTAACAGACACAGAGTAATCTCAGAAGCCAACTTTGCTTTTTTCTTTCCAGGCTGCTTGCTTTCCAGTGGCACTCTGACTGTGCCAGACTAGTCATGTCCACTTATGTTTAGTGACAGCCTTACAGCTCCGTCAAAATAAAAATCTCTTAGCCTGCACAAAGTGTTGCTGGCCTGCACAATTTCACCAACACTGCCACCCCGACAAGGACCCAGGATGGTTTCTTGGTCAAGCATTCACTCAACAAACATATGCTGAGTATCTACTCTCTACTGGATCCTATTTCAGCTGGGGAGACTTGACCAGAAATAAGAGAAGTCTGCAGACTGGTGGGAGAAAGAGAAGCATCAGCTGATAATAGAATCAAAGTGATCAAATAGGTGTGTGGATAAATGCATGGGAGATGTGGAAACAGGATATTTTCTTGTGTGAGAATGAAACTTTGCAAAGCAACTTGCCTAAAATAAGCTCATTTGCTTATATTCTCACCTGAACACTATGGGGTATCATTACCCCTTTATTCAGATGGGGGAATGGACGCGCAGGGGACTCAGAAGGGCACACAACTAGTTATGCAGCAGACTCACATCCAGGGCCTTCTCTCTGCATCACAACCACCTCCAGTCTTAGCCAAGTTTAGGAGGCAAGCGAGGGCCAGTGCCCTGAATAAAGTACAGGGCTGACCCAGGACTCTAGGGCCGGAATTAATAGCTGGCAATTTTCACAGGTTGAAGGCCAATGTGAACTTTCATGCTGCCTTTTGCAGAATCTCATTTCTCTGTTCTCCTGAACAAGAGTAACAACTAACAACACACACGTGGTTTTCCCAACTTCAATGCACTCTTTGCTTACTACTTACTATGTCTTAAAGTAAACTGAAAAGTCACAGAATTGTTTACATACCAAAAAATGAGTTTGCAGTTGCACAAACTTTGTTAAGCCAAATTTGTTTTCACTTCTTGTGGCAAGAGATGTGGAAGTGAAATTTAAGTTGCTGTGCTGTTGGTCTGTCTGGTACTGTATGACACGGGTTCCTGGCACATGGCCTTGGCTTTAAGGTTTGACATCACACCCTCCAGTTCCAGGTTCTCTTCCCAATTTGCAAAGCAGAACCATGAGGCCACCTCTCTGCCTTCATGCTACCAAAAGACACTTAGGCTTCTGGGAAAATGAGGAGACAGGCGCTTTCATGTCCTCCAATGAAACAGTGCTGAGCACTTGCATCACGATGGTTACAGGTATTCTTCTCTCCATTTTTGAAATTCGACAGATCATCTAAGTCTTGTTTACAATATGGGGTATGAATGTGGCATAAAAACAAAATTAAAATGTAAAAAAAAGATGGCTAAATGTGTATACATATATATGCACATTTATATATTTTTATATATTCCTTTTGTCTAGAAAAATTTTTTGAGGTATGGAATTATTCTCAGCCTTTCATCCTCATCTTCAAACATTATATCAAACTGTGGTAGAATCATGGCAACACAGGGAAAACAACTAGCTAATTTAAAAACTCAGTATACCAAAGCAAGTTATGTACATACAGTTTTCTTTCCTCTTCTAGAGAGGATACCAAGAAGCCAACTTTGGTTCCTGGAACCCTAAGGAAGGTTCTGTGACCTTAGGGCACCATCATTTGCGTTATTTTGGCATTTCTTAACTATGCCTGTGAAAGCTGTTTTTTTAAAATAGGGGGTGAGTTGCAGTGGCACATGAAAGTGGTCGATATAAGTCTTATATATTAAAATTACTACTTATTGCTGTTGCTGCTGCTGCTAAGTCGCTTCAGTCATGTCTGACTCTGTGTGACCCCATAGACGGCAGCCCACCAGGCTCCCCCGTCCCTGGGATTCTCCAGGCAAGAACACTGGAGTGGGTTACCATTTCCTTCTCCAATGCATGAAAGTGAAACGTGAAAGTGAAGTCACTCAGTCGTGTCTGACTCTTAGCGACCACATGGATTGCAGCCTACCAGGCTCCTCCGTCCATGGGATTTTCCAGGCAAGAGTACTGGAGTGGGGTGCCCCTGCCTTCTCCGTTACTTATTGCTAGCTGCCGCCTAATGGCTATGCAGGTGTGGGTGGATGGATCCACACTGTTACACTTTTAAATTCCCTTTTGTTTTGCTGCCCTTAAACCTAGCTAATTTGGCTGCTGGTCTTAAAACTCAGGCTGGAAGCAACACATGTAAGATGAGACAGTTGCTCAGCCTTTAAGTGACAGAGATGGAAAGAAATATGAACAGAATAAAAAACAGAGGTCTTCTTAATTGCTCTCTGCCTTACTGCTATTTGAGCAGCTCTCTGTTTGGAAAGACCCTAGACTCTCAAGGGCTTCCCAGGTGGCTCAGTGATAAAGAATCCTGACAAGCAGGAGACATGGGTCCAATCTCTGGGTCTGGAAGATCCCCTGGAGAAGGAAATGGCAACCCACTCTAGTATTCTTGCCTGGGAAATCCCATGGACTGAGGTGCCTAGCGGGCTACAGTCTGCCAGGTTGCAAACAGTCAGACACAACTTAGTGATTAAGCAACAACCACAACATAAGACTCTCAAAAGTCATCAGTCTGCTTCGGTCCCATGAGAAAATGCTCACAGCCAGCTCTGTGGTCAGAGGCAGAATCACTGGAATGCAACATCACTCTTCATTTCTTCACTCTGAAATAATCCTGAGATTATCTCAAAGATGCTATGGTGAATTTCAAGGTACGGCTTCCCTGGACAATTATTCTCTCGATAGCCAAGCATTTACTCAGTTCATGCAGAGAAGAGGAAAGAACTCCATTACTTGCCCCTCCATTATCTGAATGACAGCATCCATACTCTCTCCTACACACTAGGAACAGGAACGTACAACCCTGGCATCACATGTAGATACCCCATCGTCTATTTTAACTGAGATTTAGAAGTTCAAGCCATACACACAGTGATGGTGTATTAAGGGCATAGGTTTATCATCCTGTAAAATTAAAGAAGAGAAAGTTAATCGGTGCATGTCAAAGAAAGCTTTCATGGCTGAAATTAGACTTAAAACCTTGCAATGGCTTTGTTTCATGTAGGACAATCCTCTGTGTGGTTCCTTCTGGATTTTTCCTAGGAGTAGAAATTCAGTTCCAAAGAAAAAGAAATCTCCCAAGGGGGAACAATTTAACTATTTGGAGAATGTGTTGATCTTTAAAAGACACTGATTTCCCTAGTAAAGGGAGAGAGAGAGGAGAGTTTAAGGGATGTGAGTGGAGGGTGGGGAGAGAAAGAAAATAGTGGAGAAAAAAAAGCAGAAGACAAGAGGAAGATAAAATAACCCTCAAGTTTTTTGTGGATCAAGAATTACCCTGGGAAGTCCCTGGCGGTCCCATGGTTAGGACTCTGCACTTTCACTGCCAAGGGCGGGGGTTCGATCCCTGGTTGGTCGGGCAACTAAGATCCCTCAAACAAAGAAAAAAAAGCATTACACAGACCAGAGGCTCAGTGGTTAGGACATAATACAGAGGCCCTTCCTTCTAAATCACATGTCACAGCATCCTTCTAACAAGATACTTGGATTTGCAGTGTTCTGCACTGCTTTTAGCTGGCTGTGCCCTTTACATTAAAGGAACGGACACCCGTCTGTGTCCCTGGGGCTTCAGAATCTCTGCTTCCCGGAAAGAACAGTAGGAAAGGTACGAGAAGGAATACACATGCAGTGAGCTATGATAAATAGCTAACAATTTATATTTACATTCATTCTTGGGCAGAACTCTTCTTTACTGCAATATATTAATTAGGTTATTTATTCATTAAATCAAAAGCACCTTTCTCTGAGTGCTTAGCACGTGCCAGGCAGTACTATACATACTGGGGACACAGAAATAAAAAAAACAAAATGCCTGCCTAAAGGAATAAATGGTTTCAAGGAGAAAACGGAGAAATAAACAGAGTTTTAAAATGCCCTGGTGTAGAGGAAGTTTACCCTCCAAAAGGCCTCTGCTTGTGATATGATCACAACTAAGTGTGCTGACATTCATCCTGATTTCCTTACTCCAGCGAAAGCTGTCACATATTCAAATATGCAGACAGACACCAACATATGCTGGCACAGAGGTGGACCAAGGCCAGGGACCAGGTGCTCCCATTCACCTGTAACCGTTTCAGCCTCACCACAGTCCCACGTGGATAAATGCATCAACCGCTTGCAGGACTTAAACACTCAAGAGCCACTATTAAGCAGAACCTCAGCTCTGCGTCCCAGGACAGGACACCCCACCCTCTCTCCCTGGAGAGCTGCTTCAGTGAACAGGAGGGTGGGGGAATTCTGAGAGTGCAGCCAGCATCCATCATGCCAGCAACCCCTGGCAGGCGATCTTAACAAATGCACTTCCTCCTCCGGGAAGAATCGGGGCTTCGTAGCCTGCACCCAAGCCACAAGCTGCACACCAGACCAGAGATGGGCTGGGAGGGAGGGGCAAAGGTGGTTTTAAGGTTTTTGTGGCTTTGAAGAAAAGGCCTCTGAATGTGAGAAAGCATTCAAATGGTCTCTGCAGGCATCCTGGCCCTGTGGTTGGGCGCTCTTGGGTCTGTGGCCGTTGAGTTCACCACAGGCTCAACTTCTTCCCAGCGTATTCCTCTCTCATTTAGCCCTCGAGACACCCGCACAGCTGGGGTGGCTCTGCAAACCTCACCAGCACATGAAAAGTCTGGGGCAGTGATCTTTCTCACTTGATCTTCAACAGGGCGTCCTGGAGGCAAAAGTCAGACTCTCAAAATCTTAACTCGTTTCTTCCGGTACCAGAGAAGAAAAGTAAATATTTAACCACAGGCACAGAGGTTGAAGGAGCAGCAGCTATAATCAAGACTCAGCTTCTCACCCCTCCCCGAGCTGAGGTGAAGATCCCCCACGCCTCTATGCAAGCTTACCCAGGGCAGTGAAACCCAGGCTCCAACCAGCAATAATTCCACATATAAACAACTCTTGCTCGGCATGAAGCACACACCAGACAGTAATCAGCTTATCTAATAGAACAGGCCTCTTTTCCTAACGTGGAGGAGGATTAGCAGGCTTGAATTACAGCCGTGAAGTGTAATCAAGCTCTGATCGACACTGGCAAAGGATACTGTATATTCCTGCTGGGCCATGGGTTGTTGGCGCGATGTGGTGTACCTACAGGGGATGGACAGGAAACGCTTGTGATGGTAATGACTCTGGGAGACAGCAACTGAGCAACGGGGGAAAGCAAGTGTTATGGGAGAAAAATTAGATTATAGCTGGTGCCCACGTCCTCCCTGTACTCCTTCCAAGCTTTGGAAGCTTTTAAAGTGACTGCATTTGAAAAGATTTTGCAGGTCCATTAAGAATATACTATCCTCCTAAATCATAACTAAGGGTGAACTCTACCCTTGCTTGGCCACAGAAGATACTTCATTGGTGTCTGTGACACAGATCCCACTGTCTCTAACCACAGCGAGGGCTATGGTGTAGCAGTGCTGTGAACATCCTGCGATCCAGGTATGGGAATGGAGCGGGGAATATGGCTGACATGGAAATCACAAAGGAATTCGTACTGGGCCTCAGAAATCCCCTGATAGCTCATTGGTAAAGAACCCGCTTGCAATGCAGAAGACCCAGATTCACTTCCTGGATCAGGAAGATCCGCTAGAGAAGGGATAGGCTACCCATTCCAGTGTTCTTGGGTTTCTCTTGTGGCTCAGCTGGTAAAGAATCCACCTGCAGTGCAGGAGACATGGGTTCGATCCCTGGGTTGGGAAGATCCCCTGGAGAAGGGAAAGGCTACCCACTCCAGTATTCTGGCCTGGAAAATTCCATGGACTGTATAGCTCATGGGGTTGCAAAAGAGCTGGACACGACTGAGCGACTTTCACTTCACTTTTCAGAAATCCAAGAAAATGATTTAAGAATCCCATCCTCACTTTGAAGGTGCCAAACCAACCCAAACCAACTAGCAGCTGCCTTTTCTTTCCCCCACCATGGAGACATCTCATCTCACTTGGGAGGCCAGCATTTAATGACAGGCTTGTGAAAAGGTCATCTTTATTTAGTAAATTCCATGATAGGAGAAAAAAAAATTCTGAATTTTTTGAAGCTTCCCAAAGGACCCTTATATCCTACCTAAAAAGGAAAACATCTTACCCTAAGTCTGTTTTCTCTCACTCTGCCCATTTCTTGGTGATGAACTTTCCTTCACATCCTCTTACAGCAGCTCTCTAAGTAAAACAGTTCAAAAGGCCAGTGGCCTTCTCTTCTAAAAATAAAGAATCACAGCCTCCTTTGTAATTTCTCATCTATTTTGACATCTAGTCTTTTTTCCTATTCATGTGTCTTAAAGATCAAAGAATCCAAAGTGGACATAACATTCTAGGAAATTGCTTCCACTAGCGTGAGGAGTGAGCGTGTGAACGTTGCTCAGTCGTGTTCGACTCTTTGCGACCCCATAGACTGTAGCCTGACAGGCTCCTCTCTCCATAGAATTCTACAGGCCAGAATATGGAGGGGGTGACAATTCCCTTCTCGAACCCAGGTGTCTCATATTGGAGGCGGATTCTTTACCGCCTGAGCCACCAGGAATACTGGAGTGGGTAGCCTATCTCTTCTCCAGCATATCTTCCTGAACAGAAATCGAACTAGGGTCTCCTGCATTGCAGGCGGATTCTATACAAGCTGAGCTAGCATGAGGGATGCCAGGAAAATGACTTCCTGACTTTCCTGCATCCTGGCCCTCCCTCTCAAGAAGGATCCACTGCATCCTGCTCACCTCTGCCCCTTCCCCTAGGGGTCCCCGCCAGACTTGCTTCCCTCCAGTACAGTCTGACCTCTAATTCTCTCCAACACCAAATTCTTTCTGATACACTTACAGCAGGTGTCTCACGGTAACATGAGTGCCCTTGCAGAGAATCCACAGGTGAGGAAGGAAGGAGCCATGACCAGCAAGGTGGGAGGTAAAATGATGTGCATGGACCACCTGTCCTACCAGTCCCATCCCATCCCTCACCGCCTTACCCCTTAAGATACGCAGCCCCCTAAGCCCTCTTCATCCATAATCACAGCATGGAAACCTCATAGCAGAGCCTTTTAACTCTATGGTCTCTGACATGAAATTGTGAAGCCCAAACTGTCAGACATGACAGTGATTGATAAGTGCGTGAAACTTTAAAACAATCGGACAGACTACAGTATAATCAGCAGTGCACATAAGATACACGTGTGTCTATAAGCAAGAGTTGAGCTGAGTGGGTCCCCCAGTTCTATCAGGGTACAATCCATCCACTGGAAGTAGAAGATAAGACAGAGCATTGGTTCAAGGGCTGTGTGTAGTAACTGTATTTAAGAGCTGGATCAAGGAAGGCAGAGCTCTATTCAATGAGTGACATGTGCTGAAGATCCTCTGAGCACTAAAAATTCACTCCAAAGTGCAACCAAAAATAATTCTAGGATTCAAAACTGTGCCACCAACACAAAGGCTGAGAACAAGTGCTCTTAGCAGGACAAAGCCAGCAAAGGCAAGAAGAACCTGAGCTCTATCGAGAACGTCCTTGGTGATGAATTAAGCTGACCTGACCTCACGTTAGTTTGGATAGCCAAGGAACAGTCAGGGCTGAAGCCCAGAACTGGATGTAATCAGATCTGAGAAAGCAGACACTATGAATACGGAAGGCCTCTCTTGATCTGAGTCAGAGGCACCGCCCTCTCCGACAGGCCCCACCACTTATCTTGCACTCAGGGGTTGCCTCAGTGCAAAGTACTGCCACCTCTGCTCGGACTTTCAGCCAAACCTGGTGTCATCCCTGGGGCCCTCCAACTGGCCTTTCAAACCTCATTCTAGTATCTCCACCCAAAACAGTATGCAGGGCTGCAAATACTACCCCTCACATGCCAGCCCTCTTGAGGGGGAGGAAAGGCAGGGGAAAGGGAGTGGGCATTGCTGTTCAGGGGCCATCCTCCAAGCCACACGTCCAGTATCTGTTACAGCTTTCCAAATTGATATGTGATGCTGATAACAAGAGTCAATCTTTGCACCCGAGTGAGTTAGCACGGTCCGCAAACGAGAGGCTGCCTCTCCCTTCCAGACCTGGTGTGAGATGTATCCACACACTCTCTGCAGAGCCCTCTCAAATTTATTTTCCCAGCTGACATCTTATACGGCCCTATCAACAAGCACGCTGTCAAGGCGGCTTGTCAGAGTGGGTAATGGTGTTGCATCTTTGGCTAGGCTTTAACATGTCTGAAAGGATTTTAAACCGTATGCTCTTTTAAATACAGACTTTGTGAAATTTAAAAAAAAAAAAATTGAATCGCTGAACTCCAAAAGTCTAATGGCAAAGAATCTGGGTAGAGTAGATCTGTTACAAATTCCATTCTGTAGGGAAATCCGTTGCATAATTAGAAGGTGTTGCTGCTATCGGTATCTCTCTGTTGAGTTTCGGATCTGTGGCTAAAATGAACCTTGTGTTCAGAGCCACCAGGAGCTTTCATGAACAAGGCTGATCAGACAGAAGTGTGGCTTGAGCGCCTGAGAGCAGTGCGGCTTTTCCCATTCTTGGGGTAGGGCCCAAACCTGACTGAGCCCTACCTTGCCCTACACAAGGTCTCGGGTTTCCACATTCCATTCGCCTTGCCTCATGTTCCCCCAGCCCCCTTTCTGGCCTGGAGGCCCGCTGGGTCCCAGGCTGCAGGTCTGGCCAGGGCAGATGGGTAATTTTTCCTTTCAGCTTTAATGGCTGCTATTAACAATAAGTTGCCCTGCCCTACCGATGGCTCAACTTTCAGCTTTTTCTCTGATTGCCTATGAGTAACACTGTGTCACATGAGCTGTGTTTAACAGAGGTGTAATAAATGCCAAAGAAGAAATATTACCCAAAATAAAAAATAGTTTGTCCCCGTGTGGCCAGGATCTCATGACTCACAACAATGTTCATTTCAGCTTCTAACATAATTTCCATTTGCATTCTTTTTTTAAGGGTCTCTGGGGGCTTTAAAAAAGCTGTTTAAGAGGAAAGGCAGAAAGTCCATAGCAATTGTCAAGTTTGGGGATTTCTGCGCTCCAGACAATTGCTGCCTGCAGACAAGAGACAGACTGACAGAGTGATGAGTCCTACGGACACAGAGGACAGGGAAAGGCAGGCAAGGGGCTCATTACTGATGGTCTGCCTCAAGCGAAAGGCGGACTGACCTCCTCAGTGTGGTTCAGAAGGTGGGCTTGGCAATCAGGAGACAGATGAAGGAAGGGAAGGCTGGACCCCTACTACCCCTCCCTACTTCCACACACGCACACACACACATACACACACACACACACACACACACACTCCTCGAGGCAAAAGATACCAAGTTCTCATTTAGTTGCAGGAAAACTCCATCTCCCTCTTGATAATAAGCAAAAAATACTTCTATGTTTTTCAAATAGTAGCTGGTCGGAGCTATTCCAATTCCAAAGCAAAAAGCAATCAACTCTGAAATCCCCTGGCGGTCCCTTGGTTGAAGATGTGGGCAGGAAGTATTCCAGATTCTCAAGGTTTTCAGGGAGAAGGAAGATGGAGGTGCAGGCGGGCCCTCAGGAGGCCTGGGGGTGAGATGCGCCCCTCCTGTGAAAGCTGGGATCTTAAGGCAGCAGTATCAAGAGGTACCTACTTTTAAACGGGCCTTGCCTTTGAAAGAGGCCGGCCTAAAGCAGCCCATGAGGCAGTCTGTAGTGAGTGGGTGTGTGAGCGTCTCCTTTAGAGGCTGGAGCCCTCCTCAACTCCTGCTCTGCACTTCTCTCACGCCTGTGTAACACACATCAACATCCTCACTAAGTATCTGAGTAAGGGAGTTTAGGTGGGATAGAGAATGGCAACCCACTCCAGTACTCTTGGCTGGAGAATTCCATGGACAGAGGAGCCTGGCAAAGAGTCAAGACCCGTGAGATCGCAAAGAGTCAGACACAGCTGAGACACACACACAAGGGGATTTAGGGATGTCAGTAGTGGGACCTGACTTCAGAAAGGTCCTACACTCTGAAAGTACCGGAACTGGCAGTAGGAACCGGTGGGGACACTGATGAGCTCCAAAAGTTATGGCAGAAAGAAGAGAGGGGAAGCAGGATGACTGCCTGGCCATAGCCTTCAGAAGGCCAGGACACTGGTGAGCCCACATACATGCAGAAGGGCCACGGGCATCATCTGTGAGACAGTCTGGGCAATGAAGCATGGCAGGAGAAGGGAAGAGGATGGCCCCGGCCTGCCTTGGTCACTAAGGAGAGGGTGTGTCCGCCAGCCTGAGGCCGAGGCAGCTGGGCACAAGAGGTGACCCTGAGTGATCACAGTGGTGTCACAGCAGGTGGCAACTACATGGGGAAAAACAAAAACAGTGGTTTTTAAGTAAGATCGATGTCCCTGGTCTGCCACTTGATTTCTGTGATCTTGGGTAAGTCATTTTACTTTATTGATAGAAAGCATAACAGAGTTCTTTAGGTCATTTTAAAAGATTTCAGTTATTAAGACACGTCTCTGGAAATCCAGTCATTTTCTAAATGGGAAGAAGAGCTAGTCAGAGGGCCTTTGACCAGATTTGAATGCATTTTCTGCTATACAGCTTTACACACTACCAAGAACCAATATTACCAATATTATCTCATCTACAATATCTCATTTGCACCTCACATCAATCTTCAGGCACTGACCTTGGATACACATTTTTTGGGGGGGGCAGGGAGGGGGAAACTGGCTCAGAGAACACAGACTTACACAGTTCACTCAAGTCCAGCTCTACCAAGTCTAGGCTCTTTGCATTTACAATCCTGGGCTTGTGCCCTGCTGTTCGGAAAAGCACAGACTGTCTGTGTATGTGTGGGGGGGTGTACTGGTGTCAAGTCAGTTACCATGTTGTGAGCTGGAGGGGGCAGTCGAGAGGCAGAGAGGTGGAGCGGGTACAGCTGAGCAGAGAGAGTGGTGAGATGCACGAGCACCAGCTTCTGCACTGGCTGCCGGCAGGGAGGCGTGATGCCAGCAACTGGACCCAACCCCTTCCAGAAGTACAGTGTCTCATCTTTTTTATAACAGTTATCCATACACCATTCCATTCAGTGCCACAGTAATAAAAACTGGCTCAAGGTCCACATTGACACGTTTCCTGAATTTCCAACTCAAACTCTAGGTTTCTGGTTATGATGATATTATTTGCAGTTTTACAGCACATGCAATAGCTCATCTAATCATTACGAGAGGACCAGGTCTGTTAAGCCCTTTTAATACATAACAAAGTGAGACTCCATTTTTTGAGGGATGGAGAGAGAATGATCCAGGTGCCTTAATTAGGGGCAAGGTTCTTTCTTTCTTTATAGGCTCATCAGAGCTTAATTCTTCCCCTGCTTCACACGACCCCCCTCAGGGCATGGGTCAAAGATGAAGCAGCTTCTGAAGTGAAAGAGGATTGTGTCTTCTGCTCAGCTATACAGGGACCAGGAAGTGAGATGAGCCAGAGTACAGCTCCACAATGTGGTCCAGTCTCATTTAACTTTTGTGAGGGTTTTCCTGATCCTCCAAAGCTTGAGCCAGCATGTCCAAGTCATTTGTAATGGAGTCAGACACACGCAAGTTAGATCTGAAGCTTAAATTAATTTGAGAGGACTCCTTAATGAATGTGCTCTTATCTCCCACTGAAAGGCTGATGATATTCAGAGTCTGAGGTGGGGAACTGAGGCAGAGTGGAGTGGGCAGAGAGACTGGCAAGGCAGTTGTTTCTCTGGTGGAAGAGTTGATATGCTTCTCACTCGGCTGTGCCACACCGAGCCCAAGGCACCTGTTCTCGCTGGCTGGAACACTTCTGTTGGGACCACTGGCAACTGGAGAGGTGATGTGAGCTATATATCCAAGTTCCATTTCAGAAACATGTAAGGGAGTCAAAGCAAAGTACAAAGCAGTACTCAGCATCCACAAGGACGGAGTGAATAGGAATGACAGAGTCCCCCCTCCGGGTGACGGTGTTCCTGGAAGGTTGAGACTTTGCCTTACTTTGCAGGCCCTGTTTTGCTCATGTCTCTGGCGTCCTGGGTTGGAATTTCCAATAGGATGGATTATTTCATGTATGAGAAGAGTATAGCTTTGGACTCAGACTTTACATCCTATCTGTATCACTTATTGGCAGGGAGACCTGGGTTGACATCTCAGAGCGTCTTTCTCAATTATAAAATCAAATTGGCAGGGCTCTCCATCTATAGTCTTGGTGAGCCCCTAGTACATGGTTTGTGTGAAATAAATGTTAAGAAAATTTTTTCCCTTTTTATGATCCTTTGGATGATGTGATTCAAGAGTACTAAAATTTGGCTTAGCCTGCTCCTGAATGAGAAAAGTTATCTTTGTTAAGTAGGCACATCCACTGATGTAAAAATGAAGGGGGTTTTAAAAAGAAACAGAAAAAGATTAAAAAAAAAATAGCCTCCCTCCTTCAGAAGATGTAGAGTTAAGCCACGTTCCCATTCAACAATATGAGTCCTTCATTTGAAATCTTGTTCTATTTAAATACGCTGTGGTTTTAGCTGCAATTTCATGTTTTACTTAATTGTCCAGAGTGGCAGATGTGATTTTGTGTAAGTTTCGATCCCATCTGTTTTTGTGCTAGAAATATATGTGGAAGGTGCTGGGACTTCTACATAAGGAAGGGCTTTATCTACACTTATAATAATAAACTTGAAAATGAACCAAATCTGAAGTTGGCAGTATTAAAGGTCCATTTTTTGATGTTTGTGCTGCCTCCCACTTCTCTATTCTCTCCTTTGCTCCAGATCAGAATTCTTCAAGAATGACTAACAGAGCTCTTTCCTTATGCAATGGAGAGTTAACACATTCCTGGTACAGCCACAGACAAGCAGATGCAAGACACACCCTCCCCTTCCACTGTCTTGCACCCTGAACCCTGCTCCTTCCCAGCCCAGACATAGGCTTATGCCTTCTCCCTACTCTGTTTAGGGAGGCCATAATAAAAGTTCTAGGATAAAAGGTATTCCTTGTATTCTAAGCCAAATCTCCACACTGAAATAAAACAAGCATATCACACTCAAGGCACATTCTATTTTATAACAGACATCTATGTTTGAACCATCTATATAACACTTTCAGAAATGTATCATAGGAAGTTATAAGAGGGGGAAAAGGATTAAAAAAAAAAAAAGAAAGAAACATCTGCAATACAACCTGTTCATAAATTGGAAATCACTGAGGGGAAGTATCAGACTCTAGAAAAGCCCTTACTTTTTATACCCAAACTGGAAGCAGAAGACTTGGGGCCAGGCCAAGTCTCTGTGTCTCACTAGCTGCGTGACCTTGAACAAGTGTGATCCTCTTCCCTCTCAGCCCCAGTGTTTTTCATTCATTTCTTCCAGAGCCTTTCATAGAGCCCAGAAAGTGCCTGAAACAGTGCTTGGTTGGTGTTCCTTGTCTGTAAGAGGGAGTGATGATGATGATATTAATAATAATATCCATATCTCAATAAGAGAGGAAGTGAGGATAAATGAGATAAGGAAATATAAGTGCTTACATGCACACACTGCTATATTTAACATGGATAACCAGCAAGGACTTTTTGTATTGCACATGGAACTCTGTTCAATGTTAAGTGGCAGCTTGGATGGGAGGGAAGTTTGGAGGAGATTGGATACATGTATATATATGGCTGAGTCTCTTTGCTGTCCAACTGAAACTGTCACAACATTGTTAATTGGCTATATCTCAATACAAAAAAAAAGTTAAAAAAAAACTGTAAAGTGCCAGACCAGGCAGATGTCACCCTCATACCTGCAGATGATGGCAAATACTTTGTGTTTCTATAGCCAATGCTGTTTCTCTAAGGTCTTCTCATCAGCCCTCCAACGAACCACACTTAAAGTGTCACGCTAGGTTCTATTCAACTTCACAAGTATTAGTCTCCCCCTTCTCTGCTTCTAGATATCTTCTGTGAATAAAAGCATACGGCTCTATAGTTACAGTTGATACCCTATAAGTCAGATTTATTAAAACCTGTCATGGCTACCAGTCATTCCACAGAATGTTTTCTCATTGCCTGTGAGAGTTACCATCTAACAGTGGGGACCACACCTTACCCTTCTCTTTACCCCTATAGCATCTGGAACTTTGCTAGGGGCGGGAAATAGGTTCCATAAATACTTCCAATTTAGTTGAACAAGGTAAGCAGTAAGAGTCCATGAGGCTAGCAGTAAGAGCCCAACAAGGTAAGGGTCCATGAAGATAGCCCCGAAAGCCATCGCCATAGTTCTGTATAACAAAGTGTTAATGCACATTTCACATCCTGATGGTATATCTGACTTCCAGTGACACAAGTTTCCAAGGTACCTTGGAAATGCGATGGTTTTATCATCAGACAGGCCTAAGGTAAATTCTGAGTCCACGGCTTCCTATTAGCCTTCTGACTCTGGGTGAATTAGTTACCTTCTCGAAGCCCTAGTATGTCAACTGGGGAGAGTTACATTTATCTCACAGGATTGCTATCAGAGTTAAACACAAAGTTAAACGTGTGTGCAGTCATTCGACTGACTTGGCACGCAGAAGGCCTCCAGTAAGTATTAGCTGCTCTGTCCTGACTTCACTAGGTGAACTTCAGTTGGAACAGTTATGACTCCACAAGCTGTTTGCTTCCTCCTTCCCTAAATCTGGACCAGAAGAGTCATTATCAGGAGCCAATCAAGTTTACAGATGAGGCCAAGTTTCCCTTCCCTGTCCAACTTTCCAAATCAAATCAGAGCAAAAAGTATGCTACTTTCTTCAATCAGGAAAAAAAAAAATGTAATTTCCACCCAACTACACATGCATGCTTGTGCACGTACACATGCGCGCATGCACACACACACACACTTGCACACACAAGACAAATTTTTTTAAAAGATAACCTTTAACTTCATTGGGCACTGGCAACATCTTGGATGAATTACTAATAGGACTGTATGCATACATGTCTGTAACCTGCCTGTCCCTATGTCAAGACGTTAGATATACCTGTTTCTGAAACTGAGGCTTCAATCAATATCCATATACTACTGATGACCATATAAGTGGTTACTAGTAGAAGCTGCAGCTGCTGCTGCTAAGTCACTTCAGTTGTGTCCGACTCTGTGCGACCCCATAGACGGCAGCCCACCAGGCTCCCCCGTCCCTGGGATTCTCCAGGCAAGAACACTGGAGTCGGTTGCCATTTCCTTCTCCAATGCATGAAAGTGAAAAGTGAAAGTGAAGGCGCTCAGTCGTGTCTGACTGTTAGCGACCCCACGGACTGCAGCCTACCAGGCTCCTCCATCCATGGGATTTTCCAGGCAAAAGTACTGGAGTGGGGTGCCACTGCCTTCTCCGTAGTAGAAGCTACCATGCGGGAAAGGCCAAGTTGGAAGAAAAGTATTTTAATCTGTAACTACATGGATATCTGTCTTGCTGTGCTGAAAAGTTCCTTCCCAAAGAAGTTGTTCAATTTACAGAAGAGTTTTAATTATGACAACTTGACTTACCAAAATGTAACAAAAGCCTTGAACTGCAAGAATAATGTCTTGAGGCATCATAAACACAGACACTAGTTTCAATGAGAGTAAAGAAATATACTGACCTAAATATTTGATACAGGGTTGTGAAAAAAAATTGTATCACACATTTCAGTATGGGTTTAAAATCCTGTAACATATATATAGGTCTGTGTGCCAAAGACGCTACAATTAATAAAGTATTTTTCCATGTAGGTGACCTGTAGCTATTTAGACAAACCCCAATAATTATAAAGGCTAGATAAAAGAAAAATGAAGCTGGAAATGTAACAGAATAAGATAACGAAATTATGGGACCAAACATCTGTGGTCTAAATAAAATATGGGATGGTGCAAACAGCACCATAAACTTTCCCCTGACATTCTGAAGAGACCAGCAGTGTTCACTCATGAGTAATGTGGTCATCCCCACATTACTGCGACAAAAATATTAGAGCAAGCTACGCTGTCAAATATTCTATATGGATGTGTGACCCAAGGAAAATCACATTAAGAAGCTAAAGTGATATACAATGTGAAATATTATATACAGATACACAAACACACAGGAAATCCTTCCTGTCATGAGCATATAGGGGCCTGAGTTTCATCTTATTCTTTTAAAAATGTAAATAAATGAGAGCCACCGGCCAGCCATCAGTACCTGTGAGATGTGTGTGTACTGTCAGTCTCCCAAAGCTTTCAAGACAGTTGATATAACTGATAAGACGCTGGGGAAGGAAGTCGACTTGCTCAGCTCATGGACAAAGACTCGAAGCATACTAGGGCCACAGAGCAAAAAATACCTGCCCAAGGACTTGGAAACTTGGGACTTTTCCTCCAGAAATACAGCCCCCTCCACTGAAGGCATATGGAACATTTAGGTTCCCTGACCAATGGCAACAGAAGAGCCAAGAAACCGAACCTATCCATCTCCAGAATGCTTCAAACCATTCTTTTATAATTTAGGTGGAAGCAATACCAAGGGGGCATGTGAGTTTGGCAGCTGCTTTCTGAAAAACAACAAAACAAAACACCAAAAAAAAAAAAAAAAAAAAAAACCTGCTGGAAGCAGACAAAGTCAGCTTTGAGAATTTACAGCAGGGCTTGGACATCACTCCGGTCTCCATGGACTGTCCACCCATGGTGTGATTAGCGTCAGGCCCTTTTTAGTGTTATTGTTCAAAGCATACCATCTTCTCTGTTCTGATGTGTCTCATCACAAATATGTTTAGTTACACCAGTTTAGTAAACATTCATTAACAAAATCAAGATTTGTCTTTGCCTTTAGGTTCTCTGGTATACTATTGACACCTATGTTCTAAATCTGATCTAGATAATAAAAATGACTAGCCAGTCTATCTTACCAGTCAGAGAAGACTTGGGGGCTAAAGCTCTCACTTCTAAACTGAAGTACATTGCCATTTCTCAAACTTGCCTTCTTTCTCAGAGATAGCTGAAACGTTTCCACCCAGCTGCTTTTCTCTTATAATTAAGTATAGTCTTATCAGTAAGTCTTAGTCAATGGGATATAAGCAGAAGTATGAGTTACATTCTACAAAGCCCTCTTAAAAAAGAATAATTCTACCCTTCTTCCACTCTGTTGCCTGGGATGCATATCGGATAGCTAGAGCTCTAGTAGCCTTCTTGGATCATAAGGATATCAAAAGATCACACTTGACTCATGTTTCTTAAAATGAGGGGAATGTGGTTTCTGTTACAGCTGAACCTAATGCTAACACATTCACACTGGATTTGAATTATGATTTTGATTAAGTTGTTTAACCTAAGTTTGTTCTCCAATCTCTAAACTAAGAAAAATAAACTTAATATATTCAGAGTGAAAATTGAGACAATGCACTAATTAGTTGTATGAAAGTGACCACAGGTTATTAAACAGTTCTAATTGTTGTGTTCCTAGAAAATTGGCTGCCAAGAAGTTATTTTAGCTACCTAAAAAACAGGGAACAACAGTATTTCTTACTCCATTTAGGTCCAAAGATTTTATCTCTTGCTCAACTAATGTCATTTGGGTACATAAGCCAAGCCAGGAATCAAGGTGAACTGAGACACAGGGAGGGTGTATGGACCACACACTTCAGACCCAGGTCTTCTAGTACAAGATCGCCTCCACCAAGTGCGGAAGCATAAACCAACACAAGATGAAGCACTTTATTTTTTGTAATATGTCATATATCAGGAAAACCTAGCCTTCTGTGATGGGTTAATTTTCACTGTTATCTCTAGGGTTAGGTCAGATTCTGTTTAACTGAGTAGGATAAAGAAGAAAGCGCTGAGCTGAGAACTGCTGCAACTCTCATGAGAAACGAGCAGAAGACCAGGCTGCTTCTGCTAGGGCCCCACAGCTCTTACCATAACCTTCTAACATGGTCCCTTTCAAATTGGTGGTGTCTCTGTAGGCTGCTTTATCCTTCTGCCTAAAGATTTAAACTTATAGAAATGTAGGTGATTAGGAGATATTACAAATGTATATCCCTGCTTAGCTTTACTAGAATAGAACATCAGAGTGAGATGGAAATGATAACAAATATGATCATGCACAGCTGGTTTCCAGCAGTAGGTGAGGAAGTGAAATTAAAAAAAAAAATTGATCTACATGTAGCAACCACATAATCTAATGAAATATCAATTAATTGATCAACCAATCTAAGAGAAACCAAAGTCACTGTCTGCCCCTCACCACTTTCTTCATATTACTGATAGATATTTGAAGCAGTCATTCCTCTAAGCTTATCTATAACACTGCATGAATCTGGGATTGAAGGGGTTAAAAAAAAGAAAAAACTTTACATGGATCCCAAATACACATAACCAGAGGTAAGCTTTACCATTTACTAACTGCCTTACTATTTACCAAAATGTTCATAAAAATAATGCCTCAATAAAAGAAGATATGCAATGTTTATTTTTCAGACTTCCAAAAAACAAACCAAACCCAAGTCTTTCAGCATGCACACACACACATTTAAAATACTACTAGTATCTAATAAATATGTGCATATAAGATTGCACTCATAAGTTCGCATAAATTACTATACACGTGTGTTCTATTTTTATATATTGAGTTAGTAAGCTGGGTATACATACTTCAATGTGAAGAAAAATCCTTGTCCCTGACTGCCAATATGTCCCAAGGAGGAATAATGCGAGGGGACAGGCCTTTTAAGGTCACAGAGAAGGGAAGTGGTTTTACTCAAGGTTCTTGAATAAATCATGGAGTCATAGCTAAGGAATCGATGAGAAAGAGAAACTCAAAAGAAAAAGGTGGGGGGTTGGGGCAGAGACCAGTTGTACTTTTCAAATACAGCCTGAGTCCAGTTGTAGAGGAAAAAATATTCAAAGAAATAATCACACATTTGACTTCAAATGTGAGCGCAACCCAAGTACTCTGAGAAGAGATCTAATTGAGAAACGTCCGAGGCGAAAAAGAAGCAGTTTGAGAAATTCCTACCCATCAAGCTTTATTGTGTTATTCCAACTAAGCAGAGACAAAAAGACAAATCTCAGCTCCCTACTTTCATTTATAATTGAACCAGGTCCAGAAGGATGAAGCAAGTACCATCTGTAACGCATGCTGCATTAGCAGCCGGGAGAATGAAATATTCAAATTACTCTAGGCTACCTCACATAATGACAGGGATACAAAAACTGACGTGTAACAGGGGAGGGGAGATGAAGAAAATCAAGTTTTGGGGGTTGTGTTTTGTTTTATATTGTTGTTGAAGGGCATGCATTAACCTAACAAAATGTTATTCTCAAGGAGAGAGAGAAAACAGACCATAGCATGTCCTGGGAAGACAAAAACTCTTAATCTATTTATTATTCTTAGAAAAGCTGGAGAAGAGAAGGAGACAGGGAAGGCAAGAAGAAAGAAAGGGAAGAAGGAAAGAAAAAAGAAGGGAGGGAGGGAGGGAAGAAAAAGGAGGGAAGGAAAGAGAGAAAAAGAGATGGAAAGAAAAGGCTAGCTCAAACTCGATCAATTTAGAATCCCTCTCACTTTGGCTAGGACCCCGTTGTTCTAGTATTTTGCTTCATGTAAATAGGGCACTATTTTGGTGAGAGGGGGAGAGATGGAGCTGCTCATTCAGATACTGTTAATCAGGGCTGCTGAATTGTGTGACATGGTAAGTGGCTCTAGCCCCTAGCAGTAGTCAAGATGGAGTGACAGGCTCCATTTAAGATGTCACTGCACATAATAAAGTGTAAAACTATACTTAAAATAAACGAGATAGAAACAATAAACTTGACTCAGTATTTGAACTTTCACAGACACACAGAGACTGGAGGAAAAAGCATGTGTGTTCTGGGACTTTTCAGAGGCCCCTATTTCTACAGAGCTTTTATAGCTGTCATTTTTAGGGGGATCCAATCAGGCTCCAAGTGGAGGTCAAGTGGTCATATCTTATCATGTGAACTGGGCATCTGACTAGCTCACAGCCAAAACCCCTTCCCTGGGGAGCTCAGTAGCACAAGCCCATCCAAGGACCGGGTCTGGAGTTACCAGTCTTCCCTGAAGAGTGTCAGAAACGAAGTGTCAGCGCCCTCACGTCTGCTGGTTCGGAAGCTTCTCCTGGCCGTGTTTCTGTGTCCCCCATTGTTCACCTGCACCAGGGTGGCCTCGCTACAGCCCGGCTTCATCTCTTTAAAAGGTTTAACACAATATTGTCAAGGCTGGTTGGCCCCAAATTGGAATGATACTTTTTTTTCCCTCCAGGTCCTGCAATTACTGTTACATGTGGGGGTGGATTCAATGTCAAAGCAAATGTTTTCCTTATGTTTCTTTCTTTAAAAGAGAAAGAAGAAAACCATAAATGGAAGCCAGCAGACAAAGCTGAACCAGTCACCCAGGCTTCTACGTCATCGACGGGGTTCTGAGTTTGGACATTCTTGTGCGTGAGACTTGGGGGGCTCAGCCCAAGAGGTGACCCGCCCCCAGAAACCTATCCTAATGGCACCCATAAGGGCAGAGCTTGGAATCAACCACTCTGCTGCGCTGCTATCTCAGCAGTTACTGGAATTTGGATTCTGCCAAACAACATGATAATTTTTGCCTATATGCTGCTTACCACCTCCTGCCTTCTACCCACACCCGCAATTAGATCCTAAGTTACCTGAGGACAACCTTTAAAAACATTTTAATTGCAATGTAGACTACATTAAAAGTACACAAATCAATGTTGGTTGCTTCACGAATTTTCACAAAGTACGTGCAGCCTGATATTCAGAATCAGAATCGAGACAGAAGATATCATGAGCACATCCTGAAGTTCTATCACCCCTTCCAGTCACTCTCTCCAGTGGTAACCAGAATTCTGACTCCTCTCACACAGAGGTCTGTTTTGCTTGCTTTTGAACTTGATTTTCCCTTCTGTTCCCTCATCTCTCCCGCAGGGCCTGGCACTCCCATTCCCTCAGTGATTCAGGGAGCACTTCGTGTGTACCTTCTACATGCCAGGCACCGAACTAGGTGAGTACATCAGGCACCCAGTACATGAGTGTGGAACTGACTAAACTGAAAGGGAAAAGAAACAGATTTTAGCTTCAAGCGTCTTGCTGTTGGCATCAAGAGAGTGAGAAAAAAAAAGTCCTCTAGCTAACACACTTTGAGGAGGCAAAGTATAATTTTATATCAGAGTTTGCACTCTTGTCTTGCACTTGGCTTGCTGTTGAGGAGGAGCAGAAAGGCAGCGGCATGCATCCTGATGGTGACAGAGGAAGAAGGCAGCGAAGCTTCCACGCGTCCGAGGGCCTGGGAAGTCCTTCTCCCGTGTGCTGTCATCTGCTCCTCGTACGCCCTCCACTCCACAAAGCTGAGATCAATCCCTGGCATCTGGGAACACCTAAAACCTGCCCCTTCAGAGTCGGCCTGTGGTGGGCAATGTCACTTCCCACCATGCCAGCTGCAGTCCCTTTGAGTGGGAGTTATGCTAGCCGTAAGTCAGGACACCCTGTGATGAAAATCTAAGTCATAATGAGCAAGAAAATGGTGGTTGTCTAAAACAACCACTGAAGAAGTCAAAATAGCCAACAGTGTTTTGTGATCACAAAGCCTTACTTGCCGACCTGTGGTTTTGTAAGAGGTGAAAATAATGCAGGGTTTTTTGTTTTTTTGGTGGGGGATGGTTGTATCAAAGAGGTGAAATTACTGTGAACCATGAGTGGTCGTAGGTGAGGGTCTGGGTGGCCAGCGAGAGGGTACCCAGTACTCTGGCTGCTCAACCAAGAACAGAGTCCAGCGTGCCCCCAAGGTCTAATTATTTCACAAACCATGAAGTATCATTTTCGATGATAAAATGAAAAGTGTTATGGTGAAGATTACTCAAGTGCATGAGTACTCACTGATTCTCATTAGATCCAAGTAGATGCCAAGGTGCACATTGACCAGCCCACTGAAGATGCAGACCATGGCCTAGGGTTATAGTCTGAATTGGCTGGTGGTTAGCAAACCTCAGCAAGTCTTCCTAGTATGTTGTGTCTAATTTCACTTGTATGAAAGTTTGCTGGGCCACAAAACAGTAACAGCGTGATTCAGAGGTTTTGTTGTTTTTGTTTTTTTAAAGGCTGAAACCACTTTGGAAAAACATCTTTTAAAACTCAACTGCAGGTGGAAACACTGACTTCACTGGCTTGTTGCTGTTGCTGTTCACTCAGTCATGCCCAACTCTTTGCAACCCCATGGACTATGGCAAGCCACTCCTCCCTGTCCTTCACCACCTCCCAGAGCTTGCTCAAACTCATGTCCATTGAGTTGGTGATGCCATCCAAACATCTTGTCCTCTGTCATCCCCTCCTTCTCCTCCTGCCTTCTGTCTTTCCCAGCATCAGGGTCTTTTCCATTAAGTCGGCTCTTCACATCAGGTGGCCAAAGTCTTGGAGCTTCAGCTTCAGCATCAGTCCTTCCAATGAATATTCAGGACTGATTTCCTTAGGATGGACTTGTTGGATCTACTTGCAGTCCGAGGGACTCTCGAGAGTTTTTTCAACACCACAGTTCAAAAGCATCGATTCTTCAGTGTTCAGCTTTCTTTATGGTCCAACTCTCACATCTATACACGACTACTGGAAAAACTACAGCTTTGACTATACAGACCTTTGTTGGTAAAGGTAGATGAGATAACATCTCTCAAGTCCCGAAACCTCTTTCAATAGCTAGAAAATTAAAATATTTCTTCAGGACCACTATTTGTATTCTTTTAATCAACACCTTTGCATTCCCTATTTGGTCAAACTTCAGATGAGAATAGAAAATATGAAGCCTCCTGAGTTGAAGAATTAAAGACTGTAATATAGAACCAATTATTGTTAGGTTACAAAGACTCTGAACTTTCCAGGTGTAGTGCCGATTTTAAAAATGACAACATTTCATGACTTTCTTCCATTTGTACTCTTTGAAAGTTGTGATCAGCCCATCAAAAACACCACTCCATCTTATCAAGTTATGTCCTCAAACCCCAACATAGTTTATATATGCTTCCCCTACAGGAATCTCGGTTCCATGTGGGATGGGGGAGATAGTCATGTCTTCTGTCCTGTTCATTGCTGTGTTCTCTGCTCTTGTGCACTCTCAACCAACAACAACAAAAACTCACCTTGATCAAGGGTTAGTTTCAGAAACATGACTAAACATCACTTCTGTTCCTTGGCCTCCAAACTCCCTCCTCTATGACTCCCAATACACCCTGAGCTAAGACTGTTGAGCTTGTCAATGAATTGCTACATAAATACAAATTTTTTCTCCTTGTCTAGACTTTATTTTTGACAAGGATTTGAATCATGATTCTGTGCTGTATTATCACATTAGGAGTTTTCCAGGTCCCAATCTACCCTTCATCTCTGTGAATATAGGTTCATGTCATGACAAGCCTAAACACATATATTTATATGTAAGTACACACAAATGTAGAGTTTGTACTAAATATATTACCTTCCTCCATTTGTCTTATAAACAGTGTATCTGGTTTAATCAGTTTTCCTGCAGTGAGTAGATTTTTATGGTTCTGGTATTTTCACTGGGGAAGCTTCTATTCTGAATTACCAAAATTATGTGAAACCTATTTTTTCTTCCCCCTGGTCTGCGTATGCAACATTAGGGTACCTTAAGACCTCATAGCCAACTGCATTTTTTAAAATTCAGCCCCAAAAAAGTAATTATAAATATGATTGTGAGCATATGTGTACAGTCTTTCTGCATAAAAAATGTAGAAATTACCTCCCTGGAGAAAAACACTCTACTAATTTTTAGCATGTTTCTCGATGCCTGAATTAAAAGGCCTTTTTAAAAACTGAGGTTTCCTACAGAGACCACTATTTTCCATAAGACTATGGAGGGTAAAAAAAGAAAAAAACCCGTAAGCGCTTTTGTGCTGAGGACTTGGGTTACACAGGGCAGTGTGTGCGGGAAGAAGGGGAGCTAGTCTTTGTGTCTGGCCATCCCTGTGCAATGCTATTCATATAATATGACAATGATGGCTTACATCAAAAGCCACAGTGCAAATAATCCCCTTCTCCATGCCATCTCAAACCAAAAGCTGGCCCCTAAAATGAGGGACAATGTGCCAGCATAGATATTCCTTCTATGCCAGCTAGCTTTGTGCAGAGGGGAGAGCAGGGAAGGGTGATTTTTTCTTTTTTTTTTTTCTGAACTGGGTTTTACAATGAATGTTGACTGGTACCAGGAGGCTACCTTGGGCCCCCAGAGTCTTCTTAAAACCCTGGCAGCCTGCCAGGGGAGCTCCAACTTTGCAGCCCAGAGAGCCATGCTGGCAGCTTGTCAGGAGCCAGGGAGTTACATGGCGCCCTGGGGGTAATAATATTTTCCAGAACGCTCAAGCTAATAGTCCCATGATGAGCGATTCAAAGGACTATAGGTATGTTCTTCCCTGTCTGCGGTCTTGGGACTCTCATCCATCTCTACAAAGCGGCGAAACACACTTTGCTGACCTTGATGGTAGAATTGGGGACACAGTCTTCTGTTTCACTTAAGCTCCACATGGAGAGTGTTTCGTTCCAGCCAAGCCTGACTTCTACTTACTGTCACACTTTGAATTCATTTATTTAAGAAAAGAATATATTGTACATGTATACAGGCATTCCAACACTGAGTGCATTTTTATATTTTCTTTAAAAAGGAAAACCTTCAATGACCTCATCGACTCGATGGACATGAGTTTGAGCAAGCTCTGGGAGCTGGAAATGGACAGGGAAGCCTGGTGTGCTGCAGTCCATGGGGTTGCCAAGAGTCAGACATCACTGAGCAACCGAACTGATCAATGACATAAATGTAAATATATGTTAAAATCCACCCAAGTTTAGTAGGATATATAGTTTGCACATTGGTTTCTCCCTGGATCAATAAATTGGAATATGGTTTTGTTTCTCCTGGGGTAGTTTTGGAAACTGACGGTTGACTAGCTTTTGTTCTTCCACCAAAGGAAGAACTTTTTTCTCATGGAGAGAAACGCTCTGTTTCACCCCTCAATTTCACCTTCAATTTTAATCTTCTAATTTTTCTCACCAAGAAGCCTTTCAATTCTTAGCACTGCATTCAATATGATATAGAAATTTGTAGGGCTCCCTGTTTATATTATATCGATTAAAAAGATAAAAACAGACGAATCGAGTTTATTTGAGTAAGCTTTCAAATTAAAGAGATTCACAGGGCCCTCAGGCCTTCCAGGTGAGCTGACCTACTTCAGGAGCTATCCTCCGATCTACAACCCATCTATCACAAAAAGTAAACATGCCCATAAGACAATCGGTATTATCCTAATATGTAGATCTTTCTCTCATAAACACACACCCTTCTATTTGTTTTTGAACAATAAACTGAATTTAGTTACCATATTGAGAGGGGGTTAGTCATTTCTCTCTACACAACGACCTTTTTCAGGCCTTTAAATGCAACAGCATCAAAACCCACGTACAGGTTGATGCCAGTTTTACGTGTTGAAACAAACCAGTCACTCTTTCTTCTGCTAAGCAGTTAAATTAGAGAGTATTCAATTAATAACAGCTGAATATTCTGTCACATTTAGGAAGATGTATGGTAAGACAAGCGAGTTGTGATGTATCTGACAGAAATGATAAAGGTTCTCCCGACACAGTCTGGCAGATACTTGGCTCCTGCCGCGGCTCTTTCTCATGTTCTACAGCATCAGCAGCGCAGACCCAAGATTCAGCACTGGCTTCAAGAAAAGAAACACTCCTCAGCGAACAGGGATGCCTCTGCCAAGCTCTCAGAAGGTGCCCAGCCTCTGCTTTTACCCGTGAGCACTTGAATCTGTGTTCCTGTCCATGAGCGAGCTGGGCACGTAGGCAGCAGGGCGGCGGGTGCACTGGCACGGAGACACTGGGGAGGCAGAGGGGATCCCAAACCCTCATGCCCCACCTGCCCCATCCAGCCTTGCCGAGATGCACTCATTCACCTAGCCCACCCTTCCAGGGCCCAGAGAATCACTGGTCTTATTTGACATTATTATTATTAACACCAAAAGAAGGCAAGGAACACTGAGCTCCTCTTGGCTACATGAAACAGCGAGCTCTCCACGGAGGAGCCTTCAGGGCTCCTTTGGCCCCTTGACAGGGCGAGGCAACTACTCAAACTGCATTATTCCTGCTCCCGAAACTGAGAGCCTTTATCCACATTCCTTTAAGAAAGTACTCAGGCCCAAACTGAAAAGGAAATAAGAGAGCACAGTAAAATTGCTAACATACGAGGAGTAAGGGAACACTCTGTGACAGGTTCTATTGTGCTTTTCCCCCAAGCCTGACCAGCTAGCCCAGTGGCCCAGGGAAGGAGGAGCCACTTTCATGGGGTCAAAGCCACCAACAGGCTGTGTCCCTCACAAACAGGGCTTCCAAGACCATAGGACGGCAAACATGGTCTGGCAAAATAATGCATTTTTAAATTTGAAAGAGCTCCCTTTCTAAAACTGAAGCATCATCTCTCAAACCTGGAGACCAATGTACCGGGCACAATGTAAAACCAGGGAGTACAAAGTCCTGCTACAAAACCGTGCGAGACAACCACCACCAAAAGAAACAGAGCCACACAACAAAAGAACACGGAGAATTCCCACAAACCATGCTTTTGTACAGAGAAAGGAATGAAGCAGTCGTCTAGGAGCTTTTCTGATATAAAGACTAAGGGTTGCTGATTTAACTTGTGATAATTATGTTCAAAATTGAATTGCACCACCTTAAAAAAAAAATCTCAGAACCACAAACATTTTAAACAATTAAAAAATAATTCAAAGATACAAAAGCACATAGACAATACCGTGTACTATTTTACTTTCCATTAAGAACTTTAGAAAGCTAGAAAAGATAATAATACAACTTTTCTTTTGCAGCATATACACCAAATTCAGGTCATTTTTACAGTTCACTCACCATAACGACCTTAACAAAAACTGCTAAACACAAACTTATCTTTGCTGTTAGGAAATCAAATACTTCTCCAAAACCCTTTTAAGCTGCATTCTTTTGAAACTTTTATGTCCACACACACATATATGCATGCACAATTTTTCACTTCAAGGTGATTTATAAAATTGAAACTAGTCCCAAGAATTCAACAGACATTTTCCAAGTGCAGAGAATACTTCTATAAACATGGAAGGGCACATGTGAGGATCTCATCTCTTCTGCCCCAGTGACAAATGCCCCAACATCACATGGGCAGCACGTCAGCTGATTCACTGCCCTCCCACCCAGGTCAAAATTGCCCCTTCAATTCTTCCATGTTCCATAAAATTATTATTACTGCCGATTTTCCCATGTACTTTATTGGCAAATGCCTTGGATTAATAAAGCCCCCATGGTGTTTACGAGCAGAAGGTCACTTTATTCCCTTTCTACACCCAATGACACTGTGGGGCAACAGGCCTTACCACTTAATTAAATTATATAACTGTCAGGGGTTGGTGAGGCTTTGAATTTATATTTCAATTAACATTTAATAGAGCTTAATTAACAATTCCCCCTCTCATCCTTCCATATTCTTCATTCTCCCCTATGTCTTATTTCTCAAATCTTGTTTGGAAGGGGAAGCTCGGCATTTGCCAGGGTTGTTGTTGTTTATTCACTCAGTCATGTCCGACTCTTTGCAACCCCATGGACTATAGTCCTCCAGGCTCCTCTGTCCAAGGGACTTCCCAGGCAAGAATACTGGAGCAGGCTGCCATTTCCTTCTCCACTAGCAGGGTAGCCCCTAGGTACTGGGGCCATTCTCCTTAGAGATGCCTTGGCTATGGCACCAGAGGAAGGAAGTGACGGGGAGGTGAGGAAAGGTGGGGCTTTCCTAAGAGTTGATTCTCTATCTACCTGAATATATCTAACCAATAGAGACACCCAAAACAAACAAACAAAGAAATCGAAGAGAGCTAAAGTGATACTAATTGTCCGACTCCTCTGATTTGCTCGTTTCTTGTGGAGGCGCTTGAAAACGTCCCCCACCATTTGAAAGGAAACAGTTGGCGACTTCCCTAAACCCGTGAGGCGCATGAGGGTATGGATAGCCAGTTTGCAGAAGCAGTAATTCTCAAACATTTGGGGCTTGGAACCCCTTTACATTCTGAAGAATTACTGAGGACTCTGAAGAGCTTTTATTTATACAGATTCTATCTATCAATAATTCCTGTATTAGTAATTTGAAAGTAAAATATTTTAAACTGTTTATTGTTTCATTTTAAAACAAGCAGAAGCCCATCGCATGTTAAAAGAAATCACGTTTTACGAAAAATACTAATTTTGAAACAAAATTTAAGAAGAGTTTGTTTTATATTTTTGAAAATCTTTTTAGTGTCTGACAATAGAAGGCAGCTGGATTCTCATCCTTGTTTCTACGTTCAGTCTATGGCAGTATCTTACATCAAGTAGCTTCTAGAAAGCTACACTGTACCCTCATGAAAGACCACAGATGAAAAAGCAAATAATCTCTTAGTATTATTAAAATGGGTTTCACCTCATAGTTCCGCAAAAGGGTTTGGAGATCCCCAGATTATAATTTGAGAAATGTCACTTTCGAGAATTTCAAAAGGTTTTATGAACATAACACAGCAGGCCTGAAGTAGATGAATTATATGCTTCCTTAGTCCCTACCATGATCAACTTAGCTAATGACACAATACATAAGCCATGGGCTGCAAGTCACAATGAAGAAACATCTGAATACAGTCTCTGTTCCATAACTTTGGTACTGGTTCTCATAGAAGTTTCTTACCTAGGATATAAACAACGGTTGAAAAGAAAACACACACTGACAGAAAGAAAAAGGAAAAACAAAGACAGACCCTCCTAAACCCTCATGCAAGCTGCCTCCTGCTCTCAGATCTAAACTCTCAGAAGCTGGCTCAGCCAGTGACGCTGCCCCAGGGCAGACAGACGGGCAAGAGGACCCCATACTGTTGCAGACCAATTTCATTCCTACTCAATAGGAATAGCTTGCCCAGAGTTTAACTGTGAGTGTACTTCTTTCTTTTGTGGGCTCCCCCCTCCTTTTAATGCTCTTGTTTGAGAATATATTTTAGTTGCTAAGAAACTAGTTTCTTATTGTAGACTCAGTGAGAGTAAAGATAAAGCAACTGTCAAAATAGCATGTTATTTTGACAGTAGCCATATCATAACCATAAATGATACAGTTTATCTGTACATTTTTACCCTCACTAATGGGGTCTAAATACTGTATTCTCCGATATTTCATACATACGCAAAGATACATGCACATGTGTTTTAGTAAGAAAGGCCATTACACAGTTGGCAATGAGCATTCAGGGAATACACACACACACACACACACACACACACACACACACACTCCAGTCCCCACTTTGAAAGCTCCTTTTAAATGCAACTTCAGAGAAGTACACATACTATACTGTTTTTAGCTCAGAGAGTATCTTCAAAGTATTTTTCAAAAGGCAGTACATCTTTTCCTTTATCAATAATGTTTTTATTTTTTTAAATCCTAACTTTTCATCTAGAGGAAAAAAGGTTTGGGTATGTTTATATCCATTCAAATAGCATTCCTACGTACTGACTCTTGATCCAACAGGTGATGGTACCCACCACGAGATGAAGCAGACTGTTCATAGTGGTCTTCATCCACAGTTCTTCTAAACCACATACTTGTGCTTTGATCAACAACAGATTCATCTCCTCCTTCCCTCTCTCACATCGATCCATCGATTCATCCAATCATCCCTTAGTTACTGTCTTTCTTTACAGCTTTCAGTGTAGTCAAAGGATCCAACCTTGCTAATAACAATATGTTCATGTGAAGGAACAGATCTACCCCAAATCTCCAAAAACCAAATATCTGAATATGTACCAACGTTCATTTTTGTTTTGCTGACAAATAATACCCAGCAGAATTGAAGGAAGAAAAAAGCAAAATAGATCATTATATTCCTGTGTCTGCCCAGAACTGACAATAATAACAAATGCTGTTTGACATCACTTTCACCTATTTCTAAGGTGAGATTCTTAAAACTAAAATATACTAATCAGGTGTCAAAAATAATGATTTGAAAGTAATATAGCAAGATCAAAAATTCTGACAATATTATAAATTTTTAGTTTACTATGCAAGACATTTGTACAGATACCAGTTTTAGCTATCTAATCTGCATCTCCCTACCCACCTAGTTACCTGTCAGTTTGCAAACGGATAAAAACTGAAGAATAAAACATGTGGAGAGTGGCTGTATTGAAGGGAGATGACTAACAACACTTTCCCCTTTGTTTTTCAAGTTTTCTGTTGCTTTAATATGGTCTTGATAATCACATAGAGAAGGAAGGGTATCTTAAAAGACTTTAGTTGTACTGATTTTCCTGATTTCTGGTGGCTTGAAAAGTTTCTGAAGAGGGAGTAAGACCTACTCAGCAATGTCAAGATGAAAAGTGTAGGCTAAAATCAAACCTACTGTAAAGCTGTGATTTGTGTGCGTGTGTGTCCTCTTCTGATCCATACTGACATAGAGAAAGCTTTATTTCTGTCCTTTCCATCACCCACCACTACTCCGAGCTTCACTTCACCCTGAGATGCTCCCATGACATCATGGTGTTCTCTTCCAAGTCCCATTTGAGATCTGATGTAACATGCTGACCTTGCTCCTCACTGGAGTGAAGACAAATGTCATAGATGCTTGCTCCCCATGACCACAATTCCCATTCCCATCAGGGTTCAGGAGAGCTTCCTCTGAATCCAGTCAAACTTCAATGTAAAAACATTTCCGCTGTGACATTTGAAATTTGTGATAGAAATTCCAAGAAGCAAAAAGCTTCTGCAAAATATGTGAGACATTGGGAAAGAATCTGCTCTTTTCTGATTGACCCTTTTAATGACATATTATTTAACTTCAGGTGATAGGGATCACAGAGCCTACCATGACCTCTTCTAATGACTGTTAAGCTGACCTTACGCAACAAAGCCAGCAGGAATCAGAATTGATTAGGAGGATTTTCTACCTCTTTCTGAAGAGGCTGGATGTAGAGTTCTTATTTCCACTTAATTATCTCTTGGCCTGTCCTTGGATATACATGACTGCTCCTAAAAGTCAGCAGGAAACATGGAGCAGCAGAAGTCAGTGGAACCCCAATGACCTGGCCCTCTGGCACCCCCTTGGCGATGCACACACATATACATACTCCCTTTGTCTTATATAACCACTGTTTATAAAATGCAATCTTTCTTTATCTTTGTATTTTGAATACAGGGTTTGGATTTAACGCTCTTAGTTTTCAACATTCTGCACCTCAAATCCTGCTAGTCTATTGTATTATCAGCTGTACCTTTAATTCTCCTGACAAACCAAAATAAAGAATGAATGGTACCCATACCATTTATCACAATGGCTGAACTTCTTCATTTTCAAGTAAGGAGGGCAGGTAGATACTTTTTCCAAGACTGTTTGGTATGCATCACTTTAACACCAACAATCTGTGTATATATTACGAGGTGGAGTAAGAAATGTTTCTGTTCTGATTTGTGGACCTTATCATCTAGCTCTTGATCTCCAATCAAACAAAATTCTAAGCCTTCCTGGCCCTGGCATGTCCTGGTACAGAATTCCTCCATGAACACGCAGGTAGCCATTTCCTTGGTCTCACTGCACCTTAGGTCAAGTCCTAGGATACCTAAATATTAACAAGATTTAGCAAATTTCTCCTTGAAAAGAATTACTATTTCACAACTGCTCTAATCCATGACCCAAGAACAGACTGCAAACAAAATCCTGTTCGGCCCACTCTTCATGTGGAAACTGGCAAACAGCTTCTTTTCCAGTGAGTCCATGTCATTAAAGATTCAGAGAGGTAAGCTACCTGTTTATGGTTACACACAGTTGATGACTGTTCTAATCTAAGAGCTAGAATGGAAGCAGACCACAAAATATACAGAAATGTAGTCATATTATATCCATAAAAGGCCAAGAATATGAACAAAATTATCTTTTTGAATAAATTTAGTCCTACCTTTTGTACTTTGAAATATATACACATGAAATATACATATGCACACATATGTATGTATGTGGTTTATACACATATAGATGTCACATTTACATAAGCAGGAAAGTTACAAAGCAAGCTGGGCGGGGTAAAAGAAACAAGATCATTCTCAAATTTACTAGTATTTTAAATTTGGAAAAAGGAGTCAGCAGTAATTAGTGGTAAGAAAACAAAATTTAGAGACAGAAGATCAGAACTTGAGTGGGTGCTCAGCAACTTATGAGTAAGGTACTCTCCAGAAACTCAATTTGTTGAAGCCTAGATTCCTCATCTGCATAACGGGAACAACAACTCCTCAAAGACTTGTGGAGTGACAAAAAGGAGAAAATGCAGTGATTTTCTAAAGGATTTTGTGAAACATGAAATCTTTTCTTTAGGATTACTTAGACGACCAACATGTAAAACACAACACAGTGGCCCGACTCCAGAAGAAAAGTGGGATCCTGGAGGAGCTCACCTGCCACCCTCACCTCATCACCAGCCCAGGTCCCCATGGGGAACCAGGAGGCTCCTATGGAGCTCTTGGTTACATATTTGAGATAATCCATGTAAAGGTGATACATGTAAAAATGCTGCTGTTAAAATGAGGAAGAATCTAGATTCTTCCTAAGAAAGTCACTTAGGAAAAGCGATAACTATCCACCATAACTTTCCCAAGTTATATTTAAGAATGTTGCTACCACTTTTACCTATGAATTCCATGGTAAATGACTAAGACTTAAGTGGGATGCCTTAAATTACTATACTGGTGGCTCAGAACCTCTTGCACGTTCAAGATGCCAAACACAGGCAAAATACTTCTCAATGGTTTTTGAAACATAAAAGCCGAGTTTCTGAGCTTCTCTTTGACAGTAAGAAAATTAGATTCAATACTTTACTTCAAAGTACTTAGGATGGCCACTTAAATATACAAGTTAACTGCTGATTATAGACTTTGCCTGAGTGTTTTTTCTAATAAAACAAAGCAAATCACATTTAGCTACATATGTACACACATATATATGCACAAGGTCTTCCCTAGTAGCTCAGTGGTAAAGCAATGGTAAATTCTCTTTGCAATGCAGAGAAGCTGCAGGAGATGCAGGTTTGATCCCTGGGTCAGGAAGAGTCCCTGGAGGAGGGCATGGCAACCCACTTCAGTATTCTTGCCTGGAGAATCCCATGGACAGAGGAGCCTGGCAGGCTACAGTCCATGGGGTGGCAAAGAATCGGACAAGACTGAAGCAACCGAGCACACGTACATGCACACACATGTTACGCTGTTCTGTTGTAAAACAATCACATGCTTTCCTGGATAATGCCAATGACCCTGTGGGAACAACAGATCAATGAGTGATTGTTTATTCTGCTATTTACGATGCATGATGGAGGCCAGTGGAAGAAAATCTTTCATAAGCGCATAAGGTCAGCTTGGGTTGGATTGGAAAATCAAAGTATTTAGAGGAGAATGGAACTCAGGAATATAATGTTAGTTATATTCAGTTATATATGCATTTATTAAGACACACAGCAGAATTCATTAAGAGATTTTTCTGAAGGCTCCTAAAAAGGTCTTATCTCAGATGTGCTCTATCCTGATAATGACTTTGTTAGCCATCTTACAGGGGGAGTAAATTCTCTGGCAGAAAATCATAGAAGCACTGGCCTAACCTGTAGCTGGTTGACTAAGTTTATTACTGATTACTACTGAATTAATATTGTGACTATTACTTCCTTCCACTGCTTAAAATTCCAGTGATGCAGCTCAATTAGAAAATTCAAGGGCTTCCTTAGTGGTCCAGCGGCTAAGACGCAGGGGGCTTGGGTTTGATCCCGGTCAGAGAACTAGATCCCACATGCTGTAACTAAGATCCAGTATCAGTCAGTTCAGTCGCTCAGTTGTATCCGACTCTTCGCGACCCCACGGACTGCAGCAGGCCAGGCTTCCCCGTCCATCACCAACCACTGGAGTTTATTGAAACTCATGTCCATTGAGTCGGTGATGCCATCCAACCATCTCATCCTCTGTCATCCCCTTCTCCTCCCGCCTTCAATCTTTCCCAGCATCAGGGTCTTTTCAAATGAGTCAGTTCTTCACATCAGGTGGCCAAAGTATTGGGAGTTTCAGCTTCAGCATCAGTCCTTCCAATGAATATTCAGGACTGATTTCCTTTAGGATGGACTGGTTGGATCTCCTTGCTGTCCGAAGGACTCTCAAGAGTCTTCTCAGCACCACAGTTGAAAATATTTAAAAAAGAAAATGCAAAAGCATTTTACACACTTACTGTATTGAGAAATGGTGCTATTTAAAAGGCACTTCATTTGTAGTTCTCTGAGTATCTTCCAACACATCAGTCATTACAGGACTTTGGAGAAGAAACAGTATTATTAGCCCAATTTTAACAGGGGCAGAAATGCAGGAGTAGATATGTGTTACTATTAAGATGAACTAGCATTTGTATAGCAAAGTCTCAAGCCTCTATAAAGCACTTTTAACACACAGTTTCTAATGATAAAGTCTCAGGGCAGAGTCAGGGAGATAGAATTCAGTAATTCTAATTTCCAGGCCATTGCTCAGTCTGTGGCCCGTGCTTTCCTGCAATTTTTCACTGCAAAGTTTAAGTTTCCTTCTTTGATATTTTTCCTTGGAGAGGAAATATGCCACAGTGGAAAAAAAATATCGATTTTAATGTCAGCTTTGCCAGTCACTAGGTATGTGACCTTGAGCAGCTTTCTTCATCTCTCAGACTCAGTTTCCCCATCTTTAAAATGAGGATGAAAGTATTCATTTTTAAGCTTGGTGTAGAAAATATAACTTTGTACATTTAGTGTAGAGAATAAGAATACTGCCTTGAAAGTTTGGTACATTACATGGAATAAGGTCTTGCAGATAGATGACAGATAATCAACCAGGATGTGATCCTCCTTTCTCTCTGCCCTTCACCCCATGATACCCAAATAGCTCAACTAAGATTTGGGACTTAAGTAAAAAATTTACCTATGCTGCTGAATAAAATTGCCTCAGATTACTTATATATCTTTTGCTTCCTGATTAACAGCTATTTTAGAAAAGAGGCCAAGTCTATAACTTCTGCTTATTAACCCTTTCAACCCCCTTCCTGTGAGAGAGTAGGGTGAAGTTATTTATTAGGCAACCACCAGGAACAAGGCATTGTCCTAGCCACTGGAGAGGCAGAACCGATAGACAGATCAGGAGGTTCTCCCACAGACAAGCCCCAGGACCTGTAGGATTGTTTCAAGGAGGCAACAAGGCAATAGATTTGAACTCATCAGGTACCCTATGGAGATGTACAGGTATGTCTGAGTAACTAACCATGGGTGTATTGTTATTTCACGTAAGAGGAGCTGTGTTCAAGACCTACTTGCTCATTGGACATATATAAGATGTATGGCTGGAACTTCTTCAGTAGTATCTGAATCCAAATATAAGGAAGTAGTAAGGAACTAAGAAACAGAGAAGAGGGATTCTTCTCAAATTACAAGATTAAGCTAGAAATAAGCCTAGGAAGTAGAATCTGCCATTTGAGTCAGATGACTTTGAACTGCTGACTTCAATTTCTCAAAATCAAATATATGGGATTATTGGTCTGTATCTTCCAGTATTCCTGACCCTAACATTGTTCTCTGACCCCACCTCCTGGCACATCTCCTGGTGCTCTGGAACAAATGTGAAACAAAGTTATCATGATAATCAAACGTGTCCATATGATCCCATTGGATTTTCAGTTGTCTAGCCAAAACCCATCCTACTTGTCCTCCTTAGAAAGAGATATCCAGTTTATTTATGCCAAGGTAAATAATTAGCTTTCTCCAGCCTCCCTTGAAGCTAGGCGTGGCCATGGGACTAAGTTCTGGATGATTATATATAAAAACATATATATATAAAATATATATAAAAGCACATGTATATATGTTTATGTATGATTATATGCATGTGGTACTGTTATGTGAGAGTTTTAAGAAGACTCTTTAAAGGGAATTAAGTGAAATGAGAAGTATGCCCTATTTAGCCTTGTCTTTCCCTCCTTCTTGCCTGGAATGCTAATGAGATGGCTGGGAAATTCAACAGTAATACTAAATTATGAGGTGGTCTTGAAAATGGGCATTAAATGCAGAATGATGCCTTTATAAGTCCCCCGGTTCTCTGATGACTTACCTTTGGAATTCTATTCCATAACATATTGCTTAAGCCATCCTATTTTTAGAATGGTGCTAGCAGACAAATATAATCCTAAGTGATACAGTGTTAGTAAGCTATCTGACAGAATACTGGATTTCCTTGGAATCAATTTAGGAAACATGTGAAAGATGACGCACAGTCTCAGAGATGGTACTTAATAAATTCTGAGGGGTCTAAAACACAAGGTTATGCAAAAGTACAGGTTCAACATAAATCATTTTCAACAGCAGCAGAGGAAAGTAAGTATTTGAGCAAAAAGATTCAAAGTAGCGGATGGCAAGGGCTAGGAGTGTTGGATCCTTCAGTCCTGATGAAGTCTTATTAAAAAGAAAGGGAGAGACAAAGGGAAAAAGGAATACTTCAGCACATCAGGGCTAACCAAGACTCTGACTGCGTTGGAGAAAGGAAATGAACAAAAGAGATCAATAGAACCATTATCAATTTGTTATCAAGGCAATAAATATTACTATGATCATGGCCATCTTATTACGTTGTCATTGACTGGATGCTTGTGTGGAAGGAATGCAACAGCTACGGTATCACCACTAACGCTTGCTGGGTTAGTCCATCACGAGCCTTGCTCCACTAGGAATTATCTTCACCGGCTTATACCCTGCTTGCCAGAACTGACCCATAGCAGAAAAGTCAACCATACGACTGGAGTCAGATCTTGGTGCCACTCCTTCTGTCCAATAACCAGCATGCAAAGCAACGACATCTCTGCTCCATTATGAAGTTATTCATTACTATTTCACATTCATCACTGTCAATTGCTCTGTAGTCACTCTCAGATTCATGCCTCTAGCATGTTCAAGCAGCAAGCTGGCTAAGACTATTAACTCTCATTCTGTAGATACAGAAATAAAAGCTCAAATTTGGTTAAAATGATCTTCATTTGGTGTTTTCAGGGGCAAGTTGTAGTTCTCTGATTTTATTTTTGAAAAATCAGAGGTTAAAAGAAGATTAGTAAAAAACAGAACAAAGCAAAAAAAGTCTGTTTTTATATAGCAGTTTCCTAAAACAGATACCTGAGTCCTAAAGTTGACACTGGCCTCAATGTGTCATTCATTCATCCATTTACTGTTTAAAATGAGTCTACTACTGTGCTGTAATACAGGATAGTTACCCTGGTGGCTCAGACAGTAAAGAATCCACCTGCAATGCAGGAGACCTGAGTTCGATCCCTAGGTTGGGAAGATCCCCTGGAGAAGGGCATGGCACCCACTCCAGTATTCTTGCCTGGAGAATCCCATGGACAGAGGAGCCTGATGGGCTACAGTCCATGGGGTTGCAAAGTCGGACATGACTGAGTGACTAACACACACTGAACTTGAAATCTAACTTTGTGATCCTTAGTGTTGAATGTACGCTGGGTCTTCCAGTCCAAAATAACACAAGACACCTTGTAGTTGTAGGCTTTGGAGGCTCTTCTCCCCTTTTCTCAGAACAAAATATCTGCAGTTTACCCCATTCTGGAGTTTCTCCAGAACTCACTGTACCTTGAATAGGAAAGGTACTCTTCTCTTCAAGAATCCCTGGAAGACTGCCTCTCAAAAACAGGAATTTTTTTTCTTTAACTTTTACAACTCTCAGCTTTTCTTCTTGCCCATAATTTTGTTTGTTTGTTTGTTTGTTTTTCTGATGGAATGTAGCTTCTCCTAGAAAGGCCAAAGAATTTGCTATTTTAAAAGAATTAAACCATTGGCTGTTAGCTCCAGGTTTACAAGTCCCTCTTGGAATTGATGGTGACATTTCTTTGCTGTTAATGTAGGTGATTTTCACCCTAGTACTTCATCGTGGCTTTGGTGGTTTATAAATCAAGTGCAAACACACACACACACACACACACACACACACGCTGATTCCAGCCTCCTAGGACACTGGCCTCAAAAAGTTGTCTTCATCTAGAGATCATAAGCACGACGATGACCAGGGGACTTATTAAAACACTCTCCCCATTTATTAGAGCAGTGCAGTGAACAGAAAAGGAAAAACAGCCTGGCTACCATCCACCATGGCAACCTACAGGGACACACGGCCCATTTCTGTAGTTACTTCCTTGTAAAGATATTACATCTAAACGACAGAAACAAAAGACTGTATGACCCAGTATATCATTCTTTCACTCCTGGATCTGAAGCACATTTTACTTCCAGGACTCCTTCTGGTTGCTTGTTAACAGGAATTGCAATTTATAACCTTAAAAATTCATCCAGCATTCTTTGGAATAGTAAAGGCATACATCTGAAACATATGAATTCTGGATCACTATGAAGAATTTTGCCAAAAAGTCTCCTAGTCCACTAAATCCAGAGCAGTTGTTCTCACAGGCCACAGATGCCATCTTCACTCCACGAGCCCCAAATATCCACGATGACTGCTTGGCCGATCTCTCTGTGTACGTCTCAGAAAATATGCCAATCAGTCAAATTCTCAGCAAGGACAGGCAGGACTATTAACCCCACACAATGACAAAGAAAAAAAAGGAGAATCAAACAGCCCCTTTATAACAACACTCACACACATATAAATTATGAATTCTTAGCATTTCATCTTTATATTTTTACTTTGGCTGACATATTTAATAATGTTCTAAGCCTGATGGTTTCAAAATCTTTATCCTATATCTAGTAACAGAGATCAAATATCAATATGCACAGGCAGAATTAGTTTTTCTGTCTTCTCATAGAATTTTACAAATATCTATATTGCCAAGCACTTGTTATTATGTACTGGAAAGAACTAATTATGTATGTCTTTCACATTAACTGTGAATACCTTGAGAGCAGAGATAATGTCTTACTCATGCCTAGCACATAGCAGATACACATTCAATATTTTAGGAATTAATTAATAAATTCATCCTTGTGTCCCAAGCACCTCATATAATCACTGGCACATACCAATTACTGAGAAAATATACTTATCCCATATTATACAAACTCTTAATAATGGGGTCTGAGCTTTAAAGGGGTTTTCCCCCAGATTAGCACCAGGACTGTCTTTCTTTTCCTTCCATTCATCCTCTACCTGCCGTGGTCACCCATTTGTAAGAGAGCTGGCTATCACTGGGAGCAAGCTTTACGGCCACTACACCGAGCTCCCAGAAGGAAGAACTGAGTCTTGCCATAGGTTTCATTTTTTCCATATTGCAATTGAAGATGTATTTGCTTCATCATGTTCCAGCACATATAAAGCATATGGTGTGAAGGAAAGGCTCAGTATGTCTTATTGACCTGGCCACAGGTCACTGTAAAGATAACTGTGACCCACGGGAACCAGACCCATGAACAGGACCCTCTCATGGCCTCTGCCAAATGGCCACATTATTTCATCATCATCTCCTTCTTCCCTACACCCCAACCCTAATCCTTCACTTGTTCCTCTTATTTCATTTCTCCACATTTACATCAAATTGTCTCTTCTTCAGATACAGACATCTTTAAAATGTAACCTATCTTCCTATTCTCAGTCAGGGAAGTTAGTTGCTACCGTATCTTTTTCCACAAAGAAATCAAGACCTTCCATTAGGTGAATGTTTAAAGCTGTAAACCTCTAGTATTTGTGCCTAAAGAAAAGAGACTTCAGAATTAAAATGTTAATCACCAATTTCAATATAATCTCATTTTGTCTCGGAGATCTCAGGTAAATGAATACTAATGTGTCAGGACACACACACCCACGCACCGCCCCCGCCCCCCCCCCCCCACACACAGTCACTTCATCATAAAGCTTGCAGTAGGAACTGTGTCCAACCCCAGAAAAAGAGACGGCGCTGTGCTACTTAAGTGAAAAGGAAGAAAAAAGGCAAGAGGGAAAAAAATTATAATCACCTAAACTTTTAAAGACAGCAATTTAAGCAAATTGCCATATCTGCTTTTAGAAATGAAAGGGGAAGAAAAATGCTCATTTCTTTTGAAGTAAAATTGAGTAGGTCAATGGCTGTGACAATCCTCTCAATAACCACTAACAAAAGACCAGTTTGGGTGCTTAGGGAAGCCTCTCAATAGCAGGTATTCATTGAATCTTGGAATAATTTTGCTCACCACAAGCTGTGAGAGAGAACGAAGTGCAGCGCAGAATACAGCCCGCTAGGCAACAAGTCAGCAGCCGGGGTGGAAAAACAAAACCCACAACCAAGGATTTCTTGAGCTTTAGCGCATGATTATTTACTCAAAGGCAAGGAGCTGAATGTGGAGCCCATTTAAGGCACATGAACAGGCAGGATGATTTTATAATAAAATGGAGTATGAATGTCTGTCTATGACTGATTTACACCGGGGAACCCTTATGTGTTATTTAAGATGTTTCACCTTAGAGTACAGAGGGGTAGTGAGTTTTCTAAACTATAACTCCTGGGGACTAGCTTCACTTATTCAAGTATTTATTGAGCACCTAGAGTACACCTGACATTAGTAAGATGCATGGTGACTATGAAGAGGAGAAAATACGCTCCAGCTTGTAAGGGATCTGTACCAAAACTGGTATTCCTAAACAGACCAACTACTACACCAACTAGAAATAATATTGTCCAAACTGGATGGCACTACAGTATTACTGACGTGAGTAAGAGTAGAAAGAATGAGAATTAAGGGAATCCAGGGTGGCGTTGATTAGGGAAGATGTTTTAGAGAAGGTGAGAAACTGGGCCATAGAACACACTGAGTATTAGAACTGTGTTTCCAAGTTTCCTTAGATAACTGCACATTCAATGAGATCAATTAATAATTTAGACCTGTAGATTTTAGGGAAGGTTTTATTTAAGGTTATTTAATTTTAAAAATGGGATAATTTAAACTATTCATCTGAGCATAAATATAGCTTTACAGAATATGAGAGCTTATATCCACTAGCCATACCTATTTGTATCACTTTATGTAATATCTCACCTAATCTTCCCTTTGTAGAAAAGACTGTATAGTCTCATTCAAGAAGAGAAAGAGGTATAACCACTTTGAAAACAGTTTCCTACAAATTAAATATACAGTTATTATACAACTTAGGAGCACAAATCCAAAGCGTTTACCTAAGTAAAGTGAAAATATATGTCACACAAAGATTTGCACACAAATGTTCACAGTAGCTTTATTCTTGAGAATACAACTGGAAACGATCCAAATTTCCATCAACAGAAAAATGGATAAACATGTTGTGGTATTTTCTCATAATGAAATACTATTCAGCAACAAAAAAGAAAACACGGCTGAGTTGAGCAACAGTGCAGATGCATCTCAAAATATTATTTTTTGAGATTTTAGATATAAGAAAGCTGACACAAAAGACTACATTCTGTACAATTTTATCTCCATGAAAATCTAGAAACTAGTCTATAGTAGCCAGGAGCCAGGGATAGTGGCAGGGGAACTGATTGCACAGGGGTATGAAGGCATGTTTTGGAAGGATAGAAATGTTCTCTATCTTGACTGGGGTGGTGATTGGGGGAGATAGACGTATTTGTCAAAGCTCATCAAACAGGACACATGAAATACATTTACTTATGCAAATTATATCATGAGTTAATTAAACATGAAAACAAAACAAACAATACATTGAAGTAAAACACTGAAATAAAAAGATTTGTTTCCCTAACTTCATCCTAATATTTCTTGACTTAAGGGACTAGCTGACCCAGTCCCTCTCTAAATACCACTAATGTTATATGTGATTCATGTCAATCTAACTTTAAGCAAACGATCATTCAGAGGTCTAAAAGTTTAACAGCCCAAGGCTTACAGAAGGAGCAGCTCTCAGGAGGCTCTGTCATCAGGTGCTAAGAAAACATGGACTGGGTAAACTTCCAAGGCTGCCAAAAATAAAAACAAGGAGATGTTTAGGTACCACTGTTGGGTAGAATCCACTTGGACACACACCTTTCTTCCTTGTCTCCTTGAATCTTTGTCAAGAGCACCGCATCCCATTTCACCTCACAACCCTTCCTGAATGTCTACAGAGAGTAGTCCTTATGAATTGAAAAATCAAACACATTCATGTGACATCTATTTTCCGGCTCCACCATATTCCCAACTCAACTTTCCTTCAATTGCAGGAAACTCTAGGTTTCATTTAAAGAAAGACTAGAAGGAAATTAGACAATGAGAAACGTACAATATTTTCATCATCTCTTCTCTATCTCATTCTCTCTCTAATTTTTAAGCAAATTTTTCTTTTTCTCTCTACCCTGCTTTGCTTTTCTTGTATCTCTCTCCTCCATCTATCCATCTTGTCTGCCTCATACGTGGCTGACAATTATTTTTCTGACTTTTGGTGCCTTTCCTGGTTTGCACCTTTGTTAAAATCTATGTGTTTTTTTTTTTTTTCCCCTGGAGGATAATGTGTATCTCACTGTTCCTTGTGTGGCTTTTTCCCTTTTCTTTATTTGGAGAGCAAAGGAATGGATTTTCTCAAAGAAGGAAGATGAAAGGAGGAATTAGGTTGAGACGAGAGAGCGTGGAATGAGAGAGGAAGGTGTCAATTAAAAAAATGAACCCCACTGCATCCCCCTCTTGACAGGTGGGGTGAGTAGAGCTGACAGCCATCGCATTAGCTGGCTTTGGTGGAACCTTCATGCCTTGTGGTCCCCTGAGCTCAAAAGGAGTGATTCCAGGGCCGGCAGACACACTCACACATTTTTACTTGGTGTTCCAATGCCTCCCCCCGCAGCTATTTCTAATAATGGTAATTATAATGATTTGAGGCTTAAGCAGGGCAATTCCGGCCTGAAGGCAGATTGTAATGAAGTAGTCAGGGTGAAGAGAGGGGAGGGGGCAGCAGTGGGGAGAGGGTGCGTGGGGCACTTTCAGGCCTTAAATAGCTTTGTCTAGTCAAGTGCAACCAGGGTGGCCTCATCCTTGGGAGCCCAGAGTTTCATCCCTTGGGATATTCAGAAACCTTTTTCTGCCGGGGAAAGAGGATCACTTACACCCACAGACAGGCCCCACTGACTCCTGGGCAAACCAGCAGCTCGGTGTGCCGGGACACCCCCAGCTTGAGGCCTCTGGTGGCTGCTGCTTTCTTGACTGTGGCTGGGATCACACCCGCTTGGCTCAGCCCAGCCCCTCCCAATTCCCTCACCATAGATAATACTGTCCTAAGAGCTTTGGCCAGAATCCAATTACTGCTGATATACATCTTCCCTAGACTCCAAACGACTCTTTTTGCCATTGAAGGATACCCCGGAATGTTGAAAACTTGTCCTGATTGCAGAGTTAATGGTCATGTGGTCCTCGGCTCTGACGGAATGGCCTTAGGGGGAGCCTTGATGGGTCTCTCTAGTCATCAGTGTTACCCCACCTCTCTGCTCTGCCCTTATTAAAGCCATCCGTTCTGAAAGCTAAATGAGTATGTTTCATCTTCAAATGCTGGAAAACAATAGCAGGCAGCCGGCGATCGTATAGAACAATGCCGATTTAATCACGGCTGTTCTCTTCCCTTCTCCCTAGCTCTCTCAATTGCTTTCTTTTCAGCTTTGTTGCTACTATCAGCAAGGAGATCCTCCTATACACAAGTCCCTGAATCAGTCCATGGGGATACAAGCCCATACATAGGCACATATGAATCTTTAATATTTACCCAAAAAACTGCTTAAGTATAAAACCATACATATTCCATACGTGGACATTGTACACAAATTAGTCTCATTCTATCTAGACTATGCATATCCATGCATGCTTACTTTGGGTCTCTCTATCCATTCAATAAATTCTTTTGCACTAAATGTTGAATGAATACTTATATCTAAATAATTCATTTTACAAAAGCGATATATATTGTTTCAAATGATTGTGGTGCTGCAGATATGGAATATATATTGTAATTTGATTAGAGATGAGTCAAAGCTACAGTGGATATGTAGCTTATGCAATATAACATAAATAACTGCATAACATATAATCTTTTTTAATTTTTTTTTTATTTTTTAACATATAATCTAATTAAACATTTACAGTAAACTTTACCTGAAGATGTATATTTTTATAGTAGCATCAATGAATTATAGAAAAATCTGAAATGTTCTCTTTCCCTTCTAACCTAATAACTACAGTTCTTGCTCTCTAGTTTGGAAAATGATGTCACGATATTATCTGTTTATTCCACATTTCCTTATTTCAGAGATATTCCCGAAATACCTGACAGCATTGGCAGAAAAATTATATAACTAGTCCCCCTCCAGATCACAGTTCTATCATAGTATCATCTTTCCATTCCTAGCTCCTTACATGCTATCCAGACATTTAAGTAAATGCATACCACCACAAGAGAAAAAAGTGTTCAATATGTCAAACTATATTTGTTTCTCGTGGTAATGGTTATTATTAATTTTATCACACTGTAATTCATCACTACAGATAATTTAATACCATGTTATCCCCAGGGCTTGGTCCTGTGTGTGACATACAACAGGCATTCAAACAGTACATTATGTGAGCCATTTATGTTATAGCCATTTTATACAAAGAGGAAAAACACACCCAATACCTGATTTCAAGAGTTAGTACATAGCCATGACAAACACATTATCTGACGGTGATGGCTTACAAATCACTTGGAAGGAGAAATTCAAGTCATGCAGTTGATTATTCAGTCAAGAAATACTAGAATGCAGTTAAATAATTTTGCAGTATAGTTTGATATTTTCTGTGATTTTACACTTGCAAATGAGTTGTCCATTGAAGTTGATTCTGGTTCATGGTATACAAGAAACACTTCCTTTAAACCATCACTGGGAATCTACACTTTCAGAAATATACTCCTTAACATAAAATTCCAGAGGAAAACAAGAAAGCAGGTAACTTCAAAACGTACAGTCTTGATGTCTTTGCTCTGTATATAAAGTATACTCCCACTGAAATCACATATATCTGAACATCCATTCAAATCACAGAGTGCAAACATGTAGTGAAAAATACAAGCATATACAAAATATAATACAGTACACATACAAAATGAATCTACACTTACATTACACAGTAACACAGAGTAAGTGAATACCTGCATGGGTATGAGTGATACCAATAATCCATTTGCATTCTAGTCAACTAAAGAAAAAAATTAATAGCATATTTCTGTGACATAGAAACAAACACAAAATGGGTCTATTTAAAAAAAAAACACAGTTTAATTTTATGAAACATTTTTCTTTAATTGATCAGCCGGTTTAGTTTAAGATTTTAAAATATTTAATAAAAGTTAAAATCTTACTTATAATTGATTCAAATATAAAAACTATTTTTTCAATTTACTGAATACTTTAATTGGCAATAGTAAAAAAAATCATTTCAATGTTTCTTTTCCCCTCAATTAAGGTTTCCTTTTCACTTGAGCAGCATCTTTTTGTCAATATGAAGACAACCCTACTTAGGTCCAGGCAGCTTACTTTTTATAGAGATGATAATACAGAGAATAAAAACATATCACAAAGTATCCCAGCATTCTTTTTCGGCATCAGTGATACATCTTTTGGAATTTCACAATCAAAAAGACCCTTTTCAGACCCCACTTTGAAACAATCTAGTCCTAGGATTTTCTTGAATGACAAATTCAAAGACCTGCCTCACCCCAACAGAAAAAGTCTCCTTTGCAATGGTAAAGGTGGAACAGGAAACAAGAAAGACCCTTGAAAGTTGCACTGGTGGATATCAAAAGATGCGTATGGCTCAGGGTTGCACGGTCCAGAAAACAGGAACAACATCATGTTGATGGTACCACTACATCTCTGTGGGACAGAACAATGAATGAAACACACAACTTGGCATCAAGGAGTTCTCAGTCTGGAGGATGAGTCACAGACATCCTGAGATGGATGGAATCAGTCAGGATGTATGTAGAATGAGATCCATTCATAGCCCATGTGAGATCAGAACTTGAGGGAAACACCAATATCTAAGGGTCCTGTGGCAAAAGAGAAACCCATTAAGAGAAACAAAATAATGCAGAATCACAGAGGCCAAGAGAATAGGGATTCTAAGAGGAGGTCATGAAGGAAAGTATCAAGTACATCAAAGAAAGAAGTCCATTAAGATGAGAACTGGAAAATACACATTGCACTGAGCAACTGTGGAGCCTTGATATCGTTAAGTAGAGCAGTCTCAGTCAAGGATGGAGACAAAGGAAGAACTGGAGGGTTTGAGAAAGCACAATTTCTATCTTTGATCATTTGAATGAAATGAGGAAGGGAAGGGCTTCCTTGGTGGCTCAGATGATAAAGAATCTGCCTGCAATGTGGGAGACCTGGGTTCGATCCCTGGGTTTGGGAAGGTCCCCTTGAGAAGGGTATGGCAACCCATTCCAGTATTCTTACCTGGAGAATCCCCATGGACAGCGGAGCCTGGCGGGCTGCAGTCCATGGGGTCGAAACAGTCGGACACAACTAAGCAACTTTAAGCACATATGCATGAGAAAGGGAAAGATTCTAAACAGCTGGAGAAAGGTGGAGCCTAGGGAAGAAGAAGGGCAGGTGGCACTTAGGAAGAAATGGATGACCTGGGGCTGACTTATGGCCATCTCTTTTATTTTTGTTCCAGTTACCTACGGTGAACTTCTCCCCTGCCTCAGCACCAATGTGGAATTCAGGCTTCTTGCTAGCTCACGAAGCCAACAGTATAATAGCAGAAAAAGAAGACAAGACTGGCTCCCACATTCATGGGGCACGGCTGGTGCTTCGTGGCTCTCTCTGCAGGTTGTTCAGGCCATCCCCAACATCAGCCCTGCCCTTCCGGTTGCCCGCGGTGTAAGGAAGTGCCTGGTAGTTGATGCCCTGTGCGGGCTGGAGCGCTGACCCTTCCTGCACTTTTGGCTCTGCCATCCCGCTGGTGATGCTGGAAGGTCAGGCAGATTTGTGGCAGCAGGGGCCCAGGCAATACACAGAGACCTGCAGAGCTCACACAGGCCGCCGAGCCGTGCTCACTCCGGTGGCAGACTTCATAAGGCTCCGCTCTTTGACTGGCGTTGAGTTTATGTGAAAGTAATTAACAGTAATTAATCCTTAATTACAGTAATTAGCCAAGTCGCAGTAAATTAAACCACATCTGGAGCAGATGAGGGCTTCCGAATGGGAGGCAAAGAGAGGCGACAATCGGGGAGATGCTGAATTCATCTGACAGCATCTGATTAAGTCTACCTGTTGCTGGCAGCCTCATTTGCATGTTGTTTTTGTTTGCATTTCCCAGTAACCCTTTCAACGGCATTCACAGTGTGGACCTCTTGGGCCCTGCTTAACTACCAGTTAGGCAGCCCTGCTGCCATGAGATGAGGGAGTCCCTTCGTATCCAGCCGGGCGGTTGGGTTTGCCTGGGCTTTATTTATATGTTCCCCGCTCCCTCCTACAAACGAAAATATAAATAGCAGGGACCTCATCAAGTGACAGGCTGAAATCAGAGGAGAAGCCAAGTGAGATTTTGTTTTTCAGGTGATGAAAAGGGAAGATGATGTGAGCCATTAACATGTGATGGGGGAATGGAAAGCAAACAGTGGGAAACAAGGAGAAAGACACAGAAATACTTCAAGGGGGTTGTCCCTTGTGGAGACGTTCCTAGAGATGACAGAGAAGGAGGCCAGCCTCCAAAAGACACTGCTGACCACGTGTCACAGACTCAGACATGAGCAGACACACACATGTCCGTATACACAGATAGAGAGCAAGAATGAACCGGCATAAAAACACTGGCATCTTCCATTTTTCTGACTTCATTCTGATGAGTGCCACCCATGTGTGCATTCCATTTTTGCACATTAAAACAAAAGGGCCACACTCAAAACCCCACCATCCAGAGAAAGGTGTTGATAAATCTTAAGGGAAAATATGGTTAAAATTTGCAATAAATGGTTACTGAGTTGCTTCTTTAATACCAATAGAATGGAGCCAGTTGAAACTTTTGGAGTTTATGTTCTGTTGCTGTTCTAGACTTGACCAAGTTCACACAAAGCGGAACTTTTTCTGAGTAATGAATCTTGGAGCCTGACTCCAAGGTTGGTCAGCCCCCAATTTGGCTTGTGGCGGCTAAGGCCAGAGGGACAAGGGAGAGCCATAGACATCTTTGTTCCAGTAAGACCTTTCAAGGAGGAGGACACTGAACCTCTCAGAGCGACAGGAGAGGGATGGCAAGAACTGAGCCTGAAGACCAAGGAGGAGACGGTGGTGCAGTTTCATGCTCATCATGAACACAGCAGTCTCAGGACCCACACAGCCACTTCCCAAGGGGCAAAGGAGGTCAGAATGCCCACAGGCCTGGCTTCTGGACACGCGGCAGGCATTACCGGGTCACAAGGCATCACTTTAGGTGAGAGAGCTGGCTGTGGCGATGGCTCTGTGCCATTCCACATTCACTCTTCTCATCAAGGCCATCAAGCCGGGGACTGACAGTGAGAGGCTATGTTCATGGAGCAGAGCAAATAACAGACAAGAAATGGATTCGCTGACTATAGACTCGTCGGAAAGACCCACCATCCCAAACCTCCTCCAACTCCCCACTCCACCTTCTGCTCCCTCACAGAGATTTACTGTGGCCTTGAAATGTCCTGAAGCCCTCCAGGATTTATCTCAACAATAATAAGTGGCTCTGCTACTTACTATATGTGTAACGGGGCAAGTTTAGAAACTACGTCAGTTTCTAAATACGTGAAGTAAGGGATACTAACAGTAATGAAATTACTAGGAAGATTAATGAGACAGTGATTTAAAATGTTTGCCACAGTACCTGATGCGTAGGAAATATAAAGTAATGTTTACTACTACTGTTACTATTCATTGTTATTATATTATCTCTGCTTACTGCATTTATACTAAGAAGTAGCACAGCTTACTGATTAAAAGCATAGACTCTCAAGACAGACCACTTGCCTACATAAACTCAATATGCCATTGATTAGCTGTGTGACCTTAGGTAAGTGAGTTAACCTCTCTGGGCTTCACATGCCTTAGCTGTAAGACAGAGAGAATATTTAAATCTACTTCACTTGTTTCCCTTAGCTAAATTGCCTAAAAAGTGCCAAGAGGAGTCCCAAGCATATTGTAAATGCTATATAAATGCTGCCTGTTTAATAATAATAATAATAATAAATATTTTTGATGATAAAAATAGGAAAATTTTCCATGATAAAAATACTTTTTAAATTATGATAAAAATGAGGAAAAGGAGGGAGAAAAAAATGAAGGCACAAATCTGAGCACGGGGATAAAGAGCAAAAGGTATTTCAGTTGGTCAATTCTGACCATTTCATAGTGAGTGAATCCATCAATAGGCCATTATTTAGTGAAAAACTCACTCTTTATCATCAGAGGCATTCTGATGATTTGAAGCTGACTATTCAAAATTTACTTCCTACTTACTATGGGGGATTGAGTCACATATTTTATTTTTGCTGTTTTAAAACACTAAGGTCAGTTACCAGATAAGCCCTGGACACTGCCTGGAAAATTCTGCCTTGAAAATACATGTCAACCACCTTTATTCCGATGTCCTATAAAAGGGACCGTAAAGAGAAGCAGCTCTTGCAAGTAGAGCAGAGAAGAGTATAAAATGCTTAACACAGTGCTGAGGAGCCTACCAGCAAGAGCCCTACAATTATCTTGTGGTTTCCTAGAAGTTATAATGAGCTGACCCACTTGGCATATCAAATTCCTCCTGACCGGTTTTGTAGTTCTCACCCATGCAGAGACACAGCTCTAAGAAGAAAAAGAACAGGCCATTTAAACTGAAATATGTTGCAGTGGGTGAGGAGAATCTGGGGAAAGAGATGCATCCTGCCGTTAAAAATTACTCAATGACTCTTCACTGGTGTTGGAAAGTTAAAAACCAGAGGCCCTGAGCACAAAATATGCCTTTCTGAGAAAATAAACAAATCTTTGGTTGGGCGAGGTTCCCGCCTCCTGTTGAGTGAAGTATGGTTAGTTAACACGAATACCCAGATTTCCTGCATTTCTTCCAATTTCATTATTCAGGCAGGATCAAAAACCAGGATAGGTTATAATTCTGAATAATGGGCTATCTGCTGCCTGTGGAGAAGTGTTATAATGATAATAAATAATTTTTGAAAATTACGAACCTTCTATGCTTTAGGCTTCACTATGGAAAACAAATAAATTATTGGTTTGCACAAGAAATAGGAACGTGTTAGTGCAGGATCTTGTCAGTGCTTGTGGGCACTTTGCTCCCCTCTCCAAGAAGCACAGTCTGAAAAGCATCATTTGTGTTAACAAGAGCCACCCCATTCTCACCAGGATCAGCTGGAATGAGCCATCTCCATTTTCCGTAGCAGATGATGAAGGAAGATGCAAATGCTCACAAATTCTGGTAAAATCATCAGTAAGGTAAGAGCCTCCCTCTTCTATCTCGGACAAACGACTTCTCACCAGTGCCCTTTCCAGGTTGGGGGATGCAGTAGTAACTGTTAACTTGGAAGCTGGGGTAAAGACCTCTGGCACACAAACAAAATAAGCCCATGTACCATGTAATGTTTGTGTGTGTGTGTGTGTGTGTGTGTGTGTGTGTGTGTGTGTGTTCAGCCACGTTGAACTCTTTGCAACTCCATGGACTGTAGCCCACCAGGCTCCTCTGCCCAAGGAATTTTCCAGGCAAGAATACTGAAGTGGACAGTCATTTTCTACTCCAGGGCATCTTCAAGACCCAGGGAACAAACCCATGTCCCCTGCATCTCCTGCACTGGTAGGGGGATTCTTTTACCACTTGAGCCACCCGGGAGCAACTGTACCATACAATGCCTACATCCAAATTCTAGCAGCTGACAAAGGCAAAAAGTCTCATGGCATGCATGGCAGAAGTCACCTCTTCACGTGCCAAAGGAAAGTGACCATGAATCATCTCTGGTGTGTAAGAAGGGATTGCTGGCTTCTGCTCCAAACCAACTCAAGACCCTACCATCAGAGGTGTGTGTGTCCCTCACAGTCTAAATCAATCTCTAAATCTCGATAATAAAAAACAATTGCAATTGCATGAATGGATGCAGCAGGCCAGAAGACCCACACAAAGAACTACCCCACCTCTGCTCAGAACCACTAAGTGAAGCTTATTTGCCTTACTACTTTCAAAATTATGTTAGTTCTTCCAAAATGGACTTTATTAAAATACTCTATACAGGAACTTACTCTTTTGAATTATAACCAAATGTAATTTTATTAATGTGACACAGTGAACAGCAAATAAAACTGCACAGCCACAGTCCCTGTGTCCTAGAATCTTATAATCAAAACCAACAGAATTGCAGAGATTTCCTAAGATCATAAGACAGATATTAAGGGCACACATTAAACAAATACATAAATTAAATAAGTTAATTACTGAATTTCATTACATGTTCATTATGTACATGCCAAGGGATGAGTGTAATAATTCATTCAGGAGCTGCTAAAGGGTCAAAATATTTATCCCTGGGGGTCTGCAACTTAATAAAGCCTAAGCTTGGTGTTGAGTTTTAGCAAAACCCTAACACCAAAAAAGACCCTTATGCTGGGAAAGATTGAAGGCAGGAGGAGAAGGGGATGACAGAGGATGAGATGGTTGGATGGCATCACCAACTCAATGGACATGGGTTTGGGTGGACTCCGGGAGTTGGCGATGGGCAGGGAGGCCTGGTGTGCTGCGGTTCATGGGGTCGCAAAGAGTCGGACACGACTGAGTGACTGAACTGAACTGAACACTGAATTGCACTGCTCAAGCATCTGACAAAAGTGAAGTGATCAAGAAGAGTGGCTGGAGGGAACCCAGAAAGCTAGAGGAAGGGCTTCGTCCTGCATCATGGGCATACAAGAGAGGCTCTTAGACAAAGCGACTGCTGAGACAGATGCGCGTCTCCACCTCTGCCTCTGCTCACAGGGAATCCGATGCTGTCATTGCCCCTCGATGTGCCTCAGCTTCTTCCTATGTAAAAGTCACTCTCCCAGTCCTGTACAAAGAGTGCGATGAAGATCCGGACAAAGGACATCTAAGGAGAATTGCTCCCCAGTGTGAGGTGCGGTGCTGCTTTTACTAGTAAAGCATTCCTTCGTCATTATTGGTTTTACGAGTTACCTCTCTTCCTATGAGACTTTCTGAAGACCTTTTATACCTCATAAAGCTCCACCTTATACACAGTAGACTTCAAACATGGTACTGAGAAAAGTGGCCAGGCTTCCCATTTTACATTAATTCTTTGGTGTGGATTCAGCTTGCGTCTGCTCAAATACCCAGATATGACTGCGCTTTTCTGGTTAATTCACTGGTTCCAGCCATATTCATGGCTGCATGCCACTTGGTTGATTAAACTGATTGATCCTATGCAATCTAACCTAATCACTGTTAGCATGGCTAAAACAACTGGGCTGGCAGGTCAGAGTCCAATTACTCAACTGATGGACAGGTAGACCCAGGAGCCATCATTCTCATCCCATCCTATTCTTTCTACATTAAACCCAGAAAAAGACCATAATCTCTGTAAACTTTCCTTATTCAAGTCAGAAAGATCCCATTCCCTAGAGGAAGCAGCTATGGGTTGACCAAAATGTTGGTATGTAAAAAGAGAACTCACAAATAAATACTATGCACAAACTCTGATTGTTCTACAGTAGTCTCAAATGATATTTAATCTGGTCAAAAACAGATTAAACTTCTAAGGCTAAAGGACTATACAAGACACCATATAATAGGATAACACTTTTTCAGAGATAATATCCAATCCCCCAGGGCAGTCAAAAATTTTTAGTTGAACACAAGGAAATTCCAGAAGCTCTTAGGTGGTTGCATTTCATTTCCAAATCCTGAGGTTGTTTAAGATTCCCTCTACCAACCAAAAAGTAGGACAAAACAAAACCCATCATGGTGCCAGCCATTCCAGTTGCCTTGAGCAAGTCACTTTAATTCTCCGTCTTGGCTTTCTTGCCAAAAAAAAAAAAAAAGATGGATAGCTACTTTAAGGATTTACTTGTGTATGTAAACTGCTTTGAAGATAGGAAGCCAGACATATTACAGGACCATTATTTCTGCCCCAAAACGTGTTTGTTATGGGTTGGGCATCAAATGTTCCTGATTTGTGCATTAGTCTGAGAATGTTAGACATGCAATGGTTTAAGGATTGCTGGAAGCAAAACAGAACTTGAGATGTGTTTATGGGTAATCAGTCAGTCTGGCAAATCACCAGGGGCTGAAACCTTACCTGTGGGGAAGCAGGAAGGTGGTATAGAAGTGAAGGCCATGCAAACAACCAGGTTAGAGAAAATCAAGAGAGAGTCAAGAGAACTGGACTCTGGTGTGTGAGGCCCTGGATGATTAAGGAGTTTTCTCTTCAGGAGGACTTCCTCCTGGGGTTTCTGGTTAAGTGTGTGAACACAGGGGTAGACAGCAGCCTCTCTGTGAGAGACAAATAAGCATTCGGAAGACTCAAGAAGCTAAAGTCAGTGGAGGCTCACTTCGGCACAAACCTTGGGGGAATTTATGCATTATTAGTCAGTATCAGAGCCTCCAAGCATGTGTCCCTTTAGAACAAGAACTCTCCAAGGCCTGACAAGGAGGAAGGGACAAATGCAGGTCCCTGTTTTGCCTTCCTGCTCTCTGCATGTCTCCACTGGGGGAGGAACATGCCATGCTTAGGAGCCTAAAATACCACAAGGGATTTTCCAGTGAGGAGCGGACCCCAAAGGTCCCTCTGCTTACTACGGCATTGTCACTCAAAGCCAAGCACACACAGCGGACCAGGGCAGGCATCCCAAAGCTCAGTAATGGGATCCCAGTCAGTAGCTGAAGAGTACAGGCAAAGGCTCAGCAAGTAATGTCAACATGACCAGTAACAAGCAGAGCCCCTGCCCTCTTCCACCTCAAGAGGGGACACAGATGAGCATCACAAAGCAGCCTGAAAGTGTCAGACAAGGAAGGCAGTGCGGTTCCGAAATCTGTGGACCAGGCCCCATCTCTGGATGAGGTAGATCCTCAGGCTCCTCTGCCTTCACTTTGCTGCTAAAATGGCACCGAGAATACCCTTCTTCAGCTACTGCAAAACACATCTGAGCAGGAAAAGGAGGTACCAGATGCGAGACATACCCTCACTGTTGTCTAGAGCAGTGGTTCCCAACCTTTGTGGCACCAGGAACCAGTTTCAGAGACGACTATTTTTCCATAGATGGAGAGTGGACGGGGTGGGAGTGAAGAGATGGTTTCAGGAGTACTCAAGCGCACTACAGTGCACTTTATTTCTATTATTATTACATCAGTGCTAACTCATATCATCAAGCATTAGACCCCAGGGGCTGGGGATCCCTGGTCTACAGGAAGTTGTTTGTATTTCCCTGTGTGCATGTCTGTGTGTATATGAGAAGAAGCACACTCATGAGAGAGAAATCAAGGGGCTAGGAAGCGCGAGGACTCCATAATTGGGGACTGTGATTTACGTCTCTGCCGACTGCAGAAAAGAGCCAATGTTCTGACAGAGCCTGCAAGGGACCCACATGCCACCAAGATTCATAACCAATAACATCTGACAATCTCATTTCCCATTAAAACAAGATTTTTCTGGGGCCAAGGCAGGGTGAATCAAAACCAATTAAAATGATCCACAGCTTCTAAGAAGCTTAATCCAAGTTTGAGATGAAAGTACTTTGTTTCAGGTAGACCTATATGTGCAGAGAGGCCCACAGACTCGCTACACCTGCCCTATAAGCCGATTTACACTATTTGGGGATAGAAGCTGAGTTCAGTAAACGCTCCCCACACTTCAGCTCCTTCCTGTGGGCTCTGGCCCTTCTTCTCATCTGCACGGTTCAAATTAATTATACACTTTAATTTCATGAATTATTAATTTGATTCTGACTCGGCAGCTTATGATTATCCAGCGCTACAGACTATACAATTCCAGCTTCATTAAAACATCACCAGCTGCCTGAGAGACAGACATTAAATAGGGGAGAGCAATAATAAAATTAAGCTTCCGGCGCATAGCAACAGAGTCTTCCCCAGCCGCAGGCAGTGCAGGGCTCTGCTGCCTGGCTGGCCTGGGCAGAAAGGAAAAAGTCCTTTCAGACATGTCCACGCCCCTTCTTAGAACGTTTCTTGGCCTTCCATCATGTACACAACTTCAGATGGTCAGATGGCATGATGGGGGGTAGGAGGGTGTATTCATCTGTCGATCTCTTCCTCCAAACCCGTTCATATGCCCACCACCCAACATTAACTCTTTGACGACTGTCACTGCTCCAAGCACCACCCACTGCTAGCCACCACCCAGCATTTGCCAGTGCTGGCTTTTGAGGAGGGTCCATGATTGTTTACAACCTAGCAGGCAGGGTGGAGGGTAAGCCTCTTGGGAGTCAGTCCAAAGAACTTCTTTGCACTAAGTCTCTCTTCCCTCTCTTCGGCTGTTTGGTTTAAGAAGAAGCAGTACAGTGATTGGAAATGAATTGGGTTTTAGGTGCAGCTTGTAATATGCCCAGAAATCAGTTCCCCCACCCTTCAGAGATCATATATGTATAGTGCCTAGTATCAGGTCCGGTTCATGATAAGGTTTCAATCTGTACCCCACATTTGCATTTATAAAATGAGGGAATCGAGTTCACAGCATCTCAAAGTTCATCTAGTGATGATTTCTCCATGCGGAAAGGTTACCATTCTTACAAATTTTACAATGCTTGAGCCAGATTTGATAACACTTTTCTAGAAATCCCATGCTTACTATTAGCAAAAAGCATTAGAAAATCATGTATATATAACTCACATACTGCCATAGGTTTTTAGCTGTACTTTCCTACAAAACACCCTGGGTAGTTAAAAGTCCTGGTCACACCTTTTTTCAAAGAATTAGGAAACAATTGGCTGCTAAGACAAAGTCCCAGTTCAGCCAGGACTGTAGAAATAAGTGACAAAGGGGAAAGATGACCAAAAGAAAGGAGAGAGTGAGAGAAATGTTTCCTGAGGAGAGATGCGAGAAGAGGGGAAGAAAGAGGCACCCAAGCACCTTTCTCCTTCTCTCTGTGTACAAACAGCCAGTTAAGAATTCAGAGTCCTCTGTGAATTAATACACTCCTTGAAATAAATAAAACCGCAGCACCTTCTCCCAGCAACTTTGTGGCAAAACAATTTGTAGAAGGAAAAGGTTGGAATTTAGACATTCCATTTAACTGCTTCAGAAATCTAAGGACCTCGAACCTTGTGGGATTTGAAATCGATAGAATTAATTAAAGGAGATGTCCGGCACTTTCCACTAAGTAATCAGCAGGTACAGTAGACCTGAAAGTCTATAAAGAAAAATGGAACAGGATGACATTGAGGGAGGCAGTAAGGATTAAAAAATGAGCATCCAAGTGGGAAAGGCACACACCCATTGATCGCAGCATAAGAGATTAAGGCTCTGGTGAGCAGCAAGAAGCTTCTGCAATGGAAAATGGTTACATAGCATGAGAGTAAGCCTGCAGATATCTACAGTCAGTGACAGCCAGGCATGGGAGTCCACATGAGGGACCAACCACTTGCCAGGGAGCCTAGAGCTGAAAGCCAATCCAAGGGAAAGAGGCAAAACCAGGTTTAAAAGAGAAGAGCATCTTACAGGTTCGTGTACCATTTGATACCACGTGATAACATATTTATTGTCTATTTCTTTCATAAAACAGAAGCTCCATGAGGACAGGATTCTGTCTGCTCTGTTTGTGCTGCATCCCTAGTGCCTAGAGTATAGCTTGACCCAATAAAGATGCTCAAAACAGTTTTGTCACATGAATGAGCATCACTTGTTAAATGATGGACTAACGAATGAAACCCTGCGTGAATATAGTGTATGTGATAATATATGTACCCACCCCCTGCTAGTCCTTGGGTGAGATTCCTCCTTTCCCTGGGGTGAGCCAACACCAGGCAGAGCAAGAGAAACCACAGGTGAGGTATTGACAAGAAGCCAAATGAAAAGCTCAGTATTCATATCTGGGGAACAGGAGTAGACCATTAGCAACTCAACCTTTTATGCTAATAACAGTAAATAGGAAAAAGGGAATTCAGGTACATGTTTTAGAAGGTATTCTACAGTGGAAAACAACGGCCCTCACCTACTAGAGCCCAAAAAAGGCAAATGTTTCAGCTTTTAAGGCATCACCTTTCTACTTCCATTCTCTCTCAATCCTACATGGAGGACCAAAAAACAAATCAACCAACCAGAAAACACTTGCCCCCCAGTTTTACAGATGAAGTCTGTGAGATGTGGAACAGAGTCTAAAGAGAATTCTGGCCACACAGAGAATCAGATGGAGGAGAGTTTTAAGACCCTCAAGCTCCCAAATTCATCTGCAACCCAGTCAAATACCTGCTTAAGCACCTGTGGGGAAGAAACAGTGACTGCCACGTTCGTGGGCGCACAACTGATCTTTCTACCACAAGCACAGCTGGAAAATTCCCCTGCACAACAATGCCAAGAGGCAAATTCCAGAAACAGGAGCAGACAGTTGCATGAACTTGAGAATACTTACGGATGCTGGAGACTGGAGAGTTCCGTAGGGATACCCACACCTGCCCCAACCCCCGCCGCCATCTTCTCATGGGTTCATCTAGAGACTAGGATGACTATCATCTGTCTTGATGTTCTTTTGGATAAAGAGCCCCCTGACCCCTGTCCAGGAGGGTTTCTTAACATTTGTCTTTTGTTACAGTGAAGTTACAGCCACTGTGAATAGACCTCAGGAAGGAAACCACAGAAGTCCTAAGCCCACCATGGCTCCAGTACTGAAGAAGCGCCCCCTTGGACCAGAGATCACAAGACCAAACAACCAACGTTCCACTGAGCATCTCTGTTACAACAGGCATCTCACCATCTCCTTCCTCAAACACCACTTGCTGTTCCTACTGAAGAAAACATTGGTTGGAACTGGAGGCATGCGTGCATGCTAAGTTGTTTTGTTCATGTCTGACTTTCTGTGACCCCATGGACTGTAGCCCGCCAGGCAAGAATACTGGAGTGGGTTGTCATGACATTCTCCAGGGGATCTTCTCAACCCAGGGATCAAATCTGCATTTCTTACGTCTAACTGGCATTGTTAGGTGGGGTTCTTTAAATTATTTTTTATTTATTTATTTTAGTTCTACCAGTTTATTACTACCAACCCATCTCCCTCCACCCTCATGCATGCACGCTCAGTCATGTACCCTATGGACTGCAGCCCGCCAGGGTCCACTGTCCACGGACTTTTCCAGGCAAGAATACTGGAGTGGGTTGCCATTTCCTTCTCCAGGCAGGTGGGTTCTTTACCACTAGCACCACCTGGGAAGCCCTGGGACTGGGGGCAGGGGTACTCAAGCATCAGTGATAATACTTCTTGGGGCAGGGGTACTCAAGCATCAGTGATAATACTTCTGGGGGCAGGGGTACTCAAGCATCAGTGATAATACTTCTGGGGGCAGGGGTACTCAAGCATCAGTGATAATACTTCTGGGGGCAGGGGTACTCAAGCATCAGTGATAATACTTCTCTAGGTGAACCCTGGTTGGGCACTGCCAGAAGGTATGCTTGAGGGGCTCCTGTGTATGTCAGCAGATGCTAATAGGTTGCAGCTACTGTCTCTGTGACTTCTTCCAGACGAGGTTAGAAGGTTCCAGAGTTCTTGCGTATACCATACAGTCAGTCCTAGGCACTTTCCTTCCTTGGAGGACAGAGTAACAATGCGGGGAGTGAAATGCTGATTTTCCCTGCAGAGTCCAAATGTCAGTCCTGTATGCAAGTATCCTTCAGAGGGGTCAGCATGATCACATCGGGATCCTTGGCACAATGGGAACTTCTCACAGTAAAAGATCCAGCAGCCTCTGACATCTTGGAACTCAGAACCAGACAGAATGAAGTTTCCCATGAGTCCAGATATCTGTAACTGTTATCATTAGACCCACAGGACTGTAAAAAATAAAAATATGCAGAACAATGCAGGAAGGATTTTCTGAAACAGAAAACACAATCTTTCATTGTTTCCCCTGTCTTTACAACAGAAACACGATGTTGGACCTGCCTGGATGTGGGGACTTTCCAGTTTCCATGCGAGGCTGGACATTTTGCATTCAATACAAATTAGTTCCTCAAAATCAGAATCAATTGTCATAAAATGTAGGCAAGTGTTTTCCCATGGGGCAAGCATTTGTGGTAAAACTGGAAATGTTCTACTTGATTCTAATGCTTCACGAAAAGGTCAGCGTGGGATTCCAGAGCTTTACCTAGAGGATGTTAACTCTATGTGCAGGCAGAGTGTAACAGGGAGGGTCAGCGTGCCCGGGCTCGCCGTGTCCACATCGCTCTGATCACACGTCACAGGCCCAGCAGCAGGCTGCATGCTTCAGAAAACAAACGAATGCACAAATACATACACAAACACACACACAAACCCCATGTACTTCAAGGAGCCAAAACACTTCCAAATCCAATGACAGGAACAGTGGGCCACAGCTGGCATGCTCATTGGATGGGACAAAAACAATGTTACTATGGAATTAATTAATTAATTACTCTAAATCTCTGGGTTTCAGTTCAGTGGGGCCTGGCATAGAATCACCCGGGGGGCTTTGCAAAAATACACACCCCTGGGCCTCCCCCACATCCAGAGATTATGACCCAGGACGGGCACAATTTTAAAAAGATCTCCAGATAATTCTAATATGCCATCCCTGTTTTCTTGTAAATATGATTTTTACAATTTGAATTAATAGCCTAAAAAAGCTTTCCAATACTCAGGCCAAGTTAAAAAGGCAAGTACTTCCTGGTGTCGAGGTTCTGGCTGTGGATTCATCAGAGAATTGCATTACATTTGGAATCAGGGCTCACATTCCACATGATACCCTTGATGTCAGACCATTAGCTTTCTAACCTTCTCTCTCCAGGATGAGGTTCAGACAGAAGAATTCCTGCCAACCCCCCACCTGCCTTAGATCTAAACCCAAATGAAAATGTATAGAAAAATGGCTCATCGTGGCTGCTCCTGGGACACATCTGCCCGTGTGTCCTTCTCACAGACCAGTAGGCCTGGGGAGGTCTCCTTGGGCAGTTCTTGGTAGCCCCCTGGCTTGTTCAATTCATCTGATCTGATGGTATCTCTGGCCAGAAGCAAGGCTGAGTAGAATTCTGAAACAATTTTGTTATCAGCCAAAAATTGTCATTTGGCCAGTTCCCAAGGGTCAGCCCTTCCTCTTTCAGTAAATCCAAGTGTGATTCCACTTTGAGGGAGGAGAATTTACCATAAAGACTGGAAAAACAGGACTGCAGTTCAATTGCAAAAGACTTAAAATAGGCCTTACTTGAAATTCACATTTTTCCATTTTAAAATCTGAAATTCTGAAACAGACTTCCCTTTCATAACCAGTCCCTGCCACAAAAAATAAAGAGTCCGTCGATAGCTCCATCATGTACGTCAGGTCTGGATGGTCAAAAGCATCACCGAGTCTCCAGTGAGCTGCAGCCAGGCAACCTCTGTCACCAGCTTTGATTTCAAGAAGGAGCAGAGTCAGGCTTAGCTCATCACCAAAGCCTGGGTGATTCAGGGTTTGGATCTTCATGTGTTCTGAGGTTAATGCCACATGAATACTCATCATGTGATAACAATTAACACAGTAAATCTGTAGAATCGTCTTAAAGATCCAGTTTGCCACCCAATTCCTCAATACGGCAGGTACCAGAGTTAGTCCTGTAGCCATCCACAATAATGAAAGTCACCACATCTCGACCACTCAGAGTCGGAGCTCCCCAAGGCAATCCACCCAGGGGCTTCAACTGTTAGTCGCTGATTTTCACCCCAGGCATGTTGGGGGTGACAGACCCTTTTGCAAAACATAATCTGGATTCTCCAAAATGACCTTGAACATGCTACAATGCCAACACCACACGATATCATTATATATGAGTCCATGTGTATAAGTTTAGAGTAAAAAAATAACAGGTAAAGCATGCTGTTATGAGCAAGTTCACATGGAAATACAACTAACATTTTTACTAAAATGTCCAAGAAAGCTCAAGAATCAGGCTTTAGACCGAACTCCTACCTCCATGACTTAAGCGTGTGTGCCCTTGGGCAAGTTTCACTACTGAAGCTCAGTTTCTGAATCTATACGAATGGGGATAAATATTACTTACCTTGATTCTTGTTTTGCAGATTAAATAAAACAAATATGGTATCTGACACATAGTAAGTGCTTAGTAAAAGACTGCTAATATAGTAACAGTTATCATCGCTATGATTATCAATAGAGATTACTGTCCTTAAGATTATACTACTGCTGCTGCTAAGTCGCTTCAGTCGTGTCCGACTCTGTGGGACCCCAGAGATGGCAGCCCACCAGGCTCCCCCGTCCCTGGGATTCTCCAGGCAAGAACACTGGAGTGGGTTGCCATTTCCTTCTCCAATGCATGAAAGTGAGAAGTGAAAGTGAAGTCGCTCAGTCGTGTCCGACTCTTAGCGACCCCATGGACTGCAGCCCACCAGGCTCCTCCATCCATGGGATTCTCCAGGCAAGAGTACTGGAGTGGGGTGCCATTGCCTTCTCCCTGAGATTATACTAGGTACTATCTATTAGTGGTGGGCAGGAACTAGACAGGGAATGAATAAATATTAACTCCACTTACTACTCTGAAACCACAATCTCCCCCTAGTGGACGCCTGTTAATTTGTTTGTTCTTTAACTGTGCTGGGTTCGGTGAAGGTACACCTGTCTCCAGGAAGGGCTGCATGAAACAAAAATTGTGTTTCGTTTCTCCATCAGAAATGGTCAATGTAGGGAAGGTGTCTAGAGAGTGTTTCTTATAACTTTCTGAAGCCAACACACACCTGCCCAAGTAGCTGGGATGCTGTACTCGCATCATCCCAGAGCTCCTCAAAGACCATCCCAGCTGCTGCTGGAAGTATTTTTAGCTGCATTATTCATTTGAACACCTGCCTGACAATCCTAGACAGAGCTCAGTCTTGGAAGGGAGAGGCCCTGGGGACACCCAAAGATTCCTTCTCAACACGGTTCTACCTGCTGGTCTGTATTCATCCTGCAGCCAAGTAGGGCCTTTCTCTTAAGTCTGGTTCTGCGCATACCACACACCCGGTGGAGAGATGTCTCCACGGAAATACCTCCAGTGTCACGTTCTTAAATGCTCTCAAGAGAGCAGGTACCTAATGCCATGCGGATACAGATCAGATACAGAGCATGTCACCGAGGTGACTATCAACACATTAACCACCCTCAGCTGTGCTTCCCATGGCGGCACACTACTAACCGATACTGTTTCCTTCATTTTTACCAAAAGGAGAACAGATACAGTGGGAAGTGTTATGAAAGCACAAACCTCTCTCTGATCTCTCAGTTGTTGTTTATTTGGGTTCTTCTCAAATGTAAGGTCCATTCTTCTATTCTCTGTTGACTCCAAACCTAACTATTTTTGAATGCACTGCCCCAACTCCTCTCTATTACCATCAATTTCCCCCCACCACTACCCTGGAACAGGACTGCTCTCTGCCTCCAAGACCAAACAGTGACTGTAGTAGAGCATTCAATATTTTAATTATGTTCAATATTGAACTGTCACACCCGGCGTGAGCTCAACAAATTGAAAAGACTGCTTTTTTAGGCCTTGTGAGAAAAGACTTGGGTATGTTTTGCCTTTCCCTCCCTTTAAGAGTTTCTAACTCAGTACCAGGAACATACCAGGTGCTGAATAGAAGCCTCTTCTCAGAGCCGCACTGCAACCTGCCTTCATGCCTTCTCGCTGGTAAGATTCTTGCTGCTGGCGCCTAGGTGCAGCTCCTTGGGCCCTGCTGTCTCTGCACATGAGGCCTTGAGCTAAATTACCTAATTTTTCAATATTTAGGTTTCATATTCTGTTCAAGGGGCTAAGGATCTTATTATTTATTTAACTCACAGGAGTCTTATGTGACTGCATGTTTATGAAAGGTTCTGAGGGCCCGAATGAATGATGCTATACATGTACACAGCCCCACTGCCTCTTACATACAGATCCACGGGTGATGTGCTCAGAGTCATACATATAAAAACACGACTTGGCAGTCACGACACACACCATTTTCTTATGATCCAAAAACATCTTGCTGGCATAATTCATAAGAATTTCTTTATATTTAATGACCCAAATATGCCAGTCATGTGCCTCTGAGAAGCAAGTTAGAATGAACAAAATAGCAATTTTGTTCTAACCCCCTCCCCCCAAATAATCTCTCTGCCTTGGATTTTGACCTCTCTGAATGACTGTTCTCTGAAGCCGAGAAGAGGGCAACCAGCCCTTGTGGGAGGTCATTTCATGGGGAAGTGAAGAGAAGAGTCTTGGAATACAAAGGGCCTTGGCAATGTGAGTTATAGGCCCAAAGGCACAGGTTTTTAACAGACTGACAGAATTCATGCTTTCAGGTGAAGAGTTGATCCTGGTCAGGATTTCTGAGTCAGAGGAACAGCATCAGATAATTCACAGACTTGGAAAGAAAACATCAGACCCCCAGTTCAGCTTCTTGTGTTTAAGGCCTGAGATCGTGAAGCAAAAGCAGACCTCTGTCTACATTGAATTTATCCATTTATTGAGTTTCTACTATGATCCAGGTATTATTTAGGCACTAGAATATAGCAGGAAACAAGTTAGATGAAGTCCCCAGTCATGATCCCCCTATAAGTTTCCTCTCTATCTTCAGGAAAAATGAAAAGATCCCATAGCAATCCTCTGGAGAGGGTTCCCCAATGACCCTGCTGCTGAGAATCTCAAAGTCAAAGGACTCACAGATCACTAAGCCTTCCTAAGGCTCCATAAACAACCAACTGCAAAGAAAACAAGTAACAATTCTGTGACTGAAATTGGGCCTCTGCAGTACTGAAAGATTCTCCAGCAGAACTACCAAAGACACCATCATCATTTCTCACTGCTTTTCCTAAAAGAGATTTAAGAGATGAATGGCTAAGAACAGGCACACAACTGAGAAAATCATTTAATGAAAAAGTCATCACTTGAGAAGTCCAATTAAAAGTCATATTCATTCATTCATTCAATTATTCAATAGTCAACATGTATTGAGCAGCTCTGTGTGCAAAGCACCGTGAGAGCTTGGTGCCTTGGGAAATACTGAGATGGATGGCACAGTCCCAGCTCGGGAGGAACTTAAAAATCAATTGGGAAATTACAATCCTCATTTTACAGATGAGTAAACAGTGGCATGGACAGTTAAGGGATTTATTTTAAATGCTTCATCCTATAGCTAAATCATAAAGTCATCATATAGATGGGAAACACTGAGCTGGAAGGTCGAATATCCTAGTTCTAATCCCAGTCCCTTCTCTGGGGCTTCAGTTTCCTCCTCTGAAAAATAAGGAGGTAGGTGTTTAGAGGGAGGGCCCTACAGCTCTGAGATTCTATGACTTTTACCACTTGTGAGAGTGAGATGAGATGGTTGGATGGCACCACTGACTCAATGGACATGAGTTTGAACAAGCTCCAGGAGAAAGTGAAGGACAGGGAAGCCTGGTGTGCTGCAGTCCATGGGGCCACAGAGAATCAGACAGGACTGAGTGACTGAACAACCACCTGTGACCAACAAGGTTTGGTGGTTGCAACTAGAGAACAAAGTCTCTTGACAAAGGCAATGTCTTTTAATAAGAACTATTATTTAGCTAACTTCCAGTCCTATCTAAAGGAATATGGAAGCCACTCCATTCCGTTGGCATGTTGTATTTCTTCTTAGAAGATTCTTAGGTCTAGGTGGGCTATGTCTTCTGCAGATTTTCTAACTGGTATCGCTGCCATCTTAGCAACAATGGCGAAGAAAGCTGCAGCTCTCCTTACATCTCCTTCCAGCCCCTGCTAGTTGTTATAACACAGGGTAATAAGTGTCTGGAAGAGCTATGTTGCTTCCTGTAAGAATAACTACTCCAAAGATAATGTAACCAGTCTGTGTGTGATGTGACAAATGGAGGTATGGACTGCATGTAAAGAACTCTTAATTAAAAGTTTAATAGACAGTCAGAGGACTGAACTAGATTATATGTAAAGTCTCTTCCAGCATTAGCTTTCAGTATTATACTAACTATCGGAGAAGGCAATGGCACCCCACTCCAGTACTCTTGCCTGGAAAATCCCATGTATGGAGGAGCCTGGTGGGCTGCAGTCCATGGGGTCGCTAAGAGTAGGACACGACTGAGTGACTTCACTTTCACTTCTCACTTTCATGCATTGGAGAAGGAAATGGCAACCCACTCCAGTGTTCTTGCCTGGAGAATCCCAGGGACGGGGGAGCCTGGTGGGCTGCCGTCTATGGGGTTGCACAGAGTCGGACATGACTGAAGCGACTTAGTAGCAGCATTATACTACCGTGAATTTTGTGAAGATAATGTAAAAGATTCCTTTATTGAGTTAACCAGTGATTCTAAAGTGTTAACTCATTTCTATTCTATGTGTGGGTACTAACTTCAAAAAAGAAAAATAAAAATTAGTGTTGAAAAACCTCTGTTTGGATTTTTAAAGACAGACCATTTAATAATTTTATTACATTTTTAGACTTTTCTCTGAACTTGGGGGATGTGCTCTAAATTGCCAATCAGCTGGCCACTTTGCAGTATGTGAGCTCTAAAATATATGTGTGAAGGTCTAAATGACAGAAAGATTGGTTTAAAGCCTTTTGCTTATATTTAATTTTTCCCTTCCTGCTTCCATTTGTCTTTAACACTTATTTTTTTAATCCTAGAGGCACAGGTGGTTCTTATTTCAGGCTGCATGCTATTCAAAGATTAATGAATAAAGGGGGCCTTGTAAACAGATTAGCATGATAATGGTAATAATGCTTTCTGCTGCCTTCTGTGCCTACTTCAATCTGTGTGCCCCCGCAAATGCCTCCCCCCGCCCCGCTGTGCATGGGTCCCCTTGTCCTTCTTTCCCACCACCTGATTCTACTCTTCGGCAGACAAAAGTGAGTCAGGAATCAGGCAGCTGCTCAGAGAGCAAGAGAGGATAGGAAGAGAAGGCCAGAGATGGAGACAGAGAGAGAGACAGGAGCACAGTAGACAGCGTTTCACTTTAGGATAAAATGCTCTGTAGGACAAAAAATTTTATGCGAAATAAACAGAGAAAGTACAAGACTTCCATTGTCTAATGCAAACAGTACCTTCAAACTTCCCTGTTTTTAGGACATTTGTTGCCTATCACAATTGTATCTTTCCTCCTACTTTTTATTTTCAGATGCTTAATCTCACATTCACACCTCTGCATGTCAGATTCAGAACTGTTCTAGAACCATACACATCAGGGCTCAGAGAATGAGGTCTAGAAGCAAAAGTTAGCTGTTAATTTGGCTTTTATTTGTCAGCGGATTGGGATAAGTTCCAAGGGTCTTTCCTTGAAGGCTTTCGTGAGAGGCAGAAATCTGGAGCTCTCTGAAAACTTTCAGCTCATTCCTGAGGAGGCTGAAAAAAAGTGCAAGTATTTAGTCACTCAGTCCTGTCTGACTCTTTGGGACCCCATGGACTGTAGTCTGCCAGGCTCCTCTGTCCATGGAATTCTCCAGGCAAGAATATTGGAGTGGGTAGCCATTCACTTCTCCAAGGGATCTTCATGATCCAGGGATCAAACTGGGTCTCCTGCATTGCAGGCAGATTCTTTACCATCTGAGCCACCAGGGAAGCCAGCATGGTTATTAATCCACAACTTCGTGCGTGGGTCCTCAGTTTATACAGCTCCTTAAGCTTCAATCAGTGTCTGAATCTCTGCACCCATGGACCTGCCTGAACTCCTTTCCTCTTATTCTAACTCATGTCTGGCCACCAAGCCTGCGTGAGGATGAGCTGAACGGGGAAAAATCTCTCTGGAGGGACACCATCAAGACACCCATAATGTGGATTAAGTCCAAAAGCCCTGCAGCAGGAGGGAACGTGGAAAGGACCCAGCATCCATGCCTGAAGGTCTGGACGGAAACAACAGCAGCCGGGAGACACAGCTGAACAGGCACTGGGGCCCACACACCAGGCCAGGAAACTCAGCCCCATCCCTTCCTTTGTCTCCTAAGACCTGAGCGTGTTTTCCCTCATTTGAGGGGAGCCCAGAGCATGGGGAGCTGGGCTGACCCTCTGCCTCTCGTGTTGATTAACGTCCCCCTCCGCCTCCCTCTGACCCCCATGGGGGCACCCACCCCACCTCCTTCCTCTGCGCCTTCTGATACCAACCGAGAAAAGGGAATCTAAAAATAAAGCTGGGGCCAGAGTGTGTACCACTCGATTGGGCTCCTGTGCTCACAGATCTGCTTATTTCGGCCTATCTCTCCCCAGCGATAAGGCTGCTAACAGCCTGTTATCAGCCAGTCGGTGAAAATGTGCTCCAGCCTGATTAGGCCTCAGTCTTTGCCAAGGTTATAAACAGCCCTTATCGTTTTCCCGAACAGAATAATCCGGACAGTATCAGCTCAGAAACATATGGGCCACACAGAGAAGATAGCCGCTGACGGACACTTCATTTTAATTGTAACGAGTGGGTAGTGGCAGCCTGCAGACAGCAGACAGAGAGCTGCCCGACTGGCAGCAAGGCTGGTGTTTTTTTTGTTTTTAATCCCTTCCTCCTTCCCTGGTTTCCAGTGCCTCAACTGCTTTGATATTCTGGGTGGCATAATGAACTGGACCATGCCCCAGATGTTAGCAGTTAGCAAGCAAGACCCCTCCCTAAAAGGCAGATGGGACCCTTATGATTCTCTTACAGGGGAAAAAAGAGCCAGCAAAGGGGAAAGCTGGGGAGGGAGTGGGGTACCAGTACAGCTCTTTCTGCCCTTCAGCCCCCAATTCAATTTCAATAACCCACCCTCTTACTCAACCTAATCTCCTGCCCCATGATCAAGCTGCTTCTTCAGAGACCCTCCCCCTCCCAGCCTAGGAATGCCACATCCCAATGCCCGGAAGAGAGCCAGCCCTCTATACATGGTGGGGTGTATATCATCTCCTTCAGCTTTCACAGGTTGACACAGACATCAACCAAGATGATGCTTGAAGAAGAGGCAAGCCCAGGCTTGCAGGGATTTTGTGTCCTGAAAGCAATCTCCTCAATCTAGTTTCTCCTTCTGCTCTTTTGAGTTCCTCTTTTTTCTTGTTCCTCTGGCTTTTCGCAGAAAGTCAACTATCTGTGGGACTGGAGGGCGGTCAGGGGGCATCCCCCAAAGAGAAAATCGGGATGGAAAAGTTTTGACGAAAGGGCTCACCTCTCTGCTTCCAGGTCAGCAGCCACCGTGGTGGCTGACAGCTCAGCCCTGGGTCACTGCGGATGGCACAGAGCCAACCACCCCCTGGCTCCTTCATAGGGTGATGCAATGTTTCCCCCTTGTGAGTCACCAACATGGAAGGAAGAGAGAGAAAGAGCCGTGGGCAGGAGGGAACAGGGAGATGAGTGTGTCTGCTGCATCCTGCACCGCGCCTGCGGTTCCTGCTGCCGCCACCGCTGCTGTGCTAGGGCTCACACCTGGCTGGCCAGATGGGGTCAACAAGAGCAGGTGCATTCCAAATCTACGGAAGATAAGCGCTGGGGCCCCCACCTTGGACTCAGCTGTCAGTCTTCACGCTCCTGTTCAGCACTCATGTGTGTCAACATTTTAAACAATTAAACAACTTCCACGTGGTCTTCCTTTCCTGGCCTTGCTCGTTTCCTCTCCTTTCCTCCTTAAACTCTCAACTGTCCCTTCCCTTTAACCACAGAAAACCAGCACCTTCCACCGCCCCTACACACACCTAACGAATTCAACAGCACTGGAGAAGTCTTCCAGTTCACATTCAATTTCTGGTGGCTTTCTAGTAAGGAAGAAAAGAGAGAAATGAAAGGAGAAAAAAGGAAAAAAGATAATCAAACCAAAAACCATTCCCTCCAACCACAAGGCTGACCCTCTTTTCCTGACATTAGTTTTCAGTTCTGCATAGAAAGATCACTGCTCTGCTGAGAAAAACATGGTAACAAGAGCTGATATTTACTGAGGATGGGTTGTACGTGCCAGGCACTAGTGGAAGCATGCTACACAAATTTGCTGATTTAACCCTCAAAACGATTCTATGATTCACACCCAAGTGACCCGCATCCTGGCTGCATCTCTATAATTCCTGTTGTCTCCTGATCCTCAACAGCTCACATCCAGGGAGAAACCTTTCCCAAAGGTCTTGGGAAGTTCGTGACTAGCTGCACCACCACTCCATCCCCATGCAATTCTTTCGCAGATTTACAATGGCTCACAGGAAGCCCGCCTCCCCAGGACCGACAAAGCACTCTGGCCTCAAGACAACTTCTGGTATTTCACTGTCCAACGAAAACTGAGTCTGTGGTAATGTTCCTGTAATAATATCAAATTCAAAAAGGAAAGAGGAGGAAAATTCCGCTGCCAGCTGAAATGAGAGCCTCAGGCACATTTTTGTTTTAATTCTTTTTTTCATGGCTTTTCATCACCTGCTTCCACTCTTCTACTCTCCCAAAAAATATGGCTTAGGTTGCCTTGCAGTATTATCAAGAGACTGGCCAGCAGATCTCTGCAAGAAAGTCTGCAGTGGGTGGTCTGCGTGCAATGTCCTGGTGGTCTTAAACTCAGTCCCTCCAGACCAAGTTTCAAGGTTACGGTGGTCTTTCACTAATTGCCATCAGAATCTGAAAATATCCTTGAAACATGAGAATCCCACTCTGAACTCCTGAGGCAGCTCGCGGTGGTAGTTTACTCAACTTAAAGTGCTTTTTCTCCTCCCTTTTGGTATTTTGTTTTCTTATTCTTTCTGTTTCAATGGACCCAGCTTTGTTCTTCCATAATTTCGGGCTCATGAGACTAGAGAATTTCATGAGATAAGCAACTGGGCCTATTTTTCTGGAGGCTCTGCTTCCCATCTTGTCCACAGCCCTCTTCTCCTGAGAAGCTTCCACTGTCACAGAAGGAAGGCCAGTTCTCTTGGGGTCACACAGCAGAGGCGGGTGAGCCTTCCGGGTAGTCAGCGGTGACAAATGCGATCACAAAAAGTTGGAGGGCCGTGGCCATCCTGCCCCCGCTGCACTGCTGCCGCTCCGGGCTGGCAAGCCCCAGGAGGACTGTGCCCAGCCGTCTCAGAGTGTCTACGACACTGCTGCCATTGCAGTGCGCTTGGGTGTCGCTGTGACTGTGACACCCTGAAGGACCAGGAGATTGTCTTCTTCCAGCCTGTCTCCCCAGCCCCTAGCCTGGCATGGAGCATGGAGTAAACAGCCGATAAAGGCTGGTTGAAATAGAAGAACACATTCAACCCCAATCTGCCCACTGGGTGTTCAAGGGCATGTACTCTGGAGGTAGCCAAGACTGCACAGCTGGCTCTACCACACTTTCTAACTCTGTCTTACCCCCAGTTTCTCCATCTCTAAAGTGGGAATAATCAAAGTACCGTTGCCACAGATGTGTCATGATGATTACGTGTGTTAAAAACACAGCCCAGTGCCTGACATATAGCAGTCACCTACACATAAATATTTCTTCTTTCTGAACAGCTATTCCCATCTGCCCCCTCCAAAGCTGCTACAGTAGTTGACATGCTCTGACCAAAGAAAGGGCTGCACAAGGAACCCTGGTTCTGGTACCAGCTGTGCTGGGGCTCCAATGGTCACCTGGTTCCTAAGTCTCCTGGCTTCTGTGGCCTGCATTAGGCTGGGGTGGCCCGCCTCACCTAATTGACTTGCAGGATTGGATATGAGACAGCATGATCTACCAGACATGGACACGTGTGGAAAAGCAAAATCCAGACTCTCAAATCTGCTGCCAAGTCATGTTCTGGCAAAGCAGCTGGAAGCCTAGCACTCCACGGACCTCGCTACATGCCCCACGGTGCCTGCGCTGCTCTGGGGCTCTGCCAGCCTCTGCCTGCCCTGAAGGCCCCCGGTCAGGACGGTGCAGAGTGTCTGCCTGGCCCGCAGGCCTCACCAGGATCTCTGCTGGAAATTAAACCAGCTTAAGGGCGAACACTCAGACACCTCCCTCGGGCCCACAGCATCACCTCGGCAAGACACGTGGCTTCCCTCACGGGAGCGGCAGCTTCTCATTTCCACATCCATCCTTCCACTGTTCCCAGGCTCCAAAGTTGTTGAGACTTTTCTTTCCCCTTTTCCCCAAAAGGCCATCTTAGTTTAGAGACTCTTAAACCCATCTGCTTTCCCAAGAGAAGCTCTTAAGCATAAAATTCATTTCAGCATGGGGGGCTCTTCCTCATTTCCTCCTTTCATGGTGAAGCGATCATGAATTCATAAGCAGCTCTAGCGGCTGTAGTATCAGGGCCTTATATAAGATGGGGATTTTTTCGTTCTCTCTCTCCCCCTCTTCCTTTCTTTTTCTCTCTCATAATCTCCCCCAGTCCCCACTATGTACGTGCACACACCCCCCCCGACAACAGTGTTAGCCTCGATCTTGTTCTCATCCCTCCCACCTCTAGAACTGCCCCACCCCTGAGGGAACACTGCCAAAGAAAATAACAAAATATTCATATGGTAAGGCCCACTAAAACCTTGGGAAGATTTAAGCCTGGGTTTCATGTCACAGACGCTCCCTCCTGTAATCTGTATTCCAATCTCAGTGTCAGCAGAGCTGTGATCAGAATATCCAAGGTCTCATAAAAGATTCAGGGCTTCCTGACTTCCCTGACATTTGCTATTTGACGTTGTTCCTGCTCGTTCGCTTTCCACCTCCAAAAAGTCCACAGGCCCTTTCTACTCACCCCTGCAGATGGCAAACTTGCTGAGAAAGTCTAGGAACTCAGGACAAGTACAGCGCCTAAGTCATCCTGGGAATTTAGCTGTGGCTGGGCTAGTGCTCTCGAGTTTCTTTTGTCAACTTCTTTTGTTCGGTTGAGGGTTTTCCTAAGATCACAGTGTGGCCGCCTCCTCTGTAGCGCCTGGAAGTAGGATTTAAGAATCCAGGAGGGTAACAAGACTTGATGAAGATTTCCCCTCTTCACCCGGAGTGATTTAGACGGGAGTCAGGCATATGCCTGACTCTGTGTTTCCATGTCTTCCAAGTTCATATTATGATTTAAGTCAGAGACTATATGTGTTATCTAGCCTTGAAAAGCATTGAGGCTATCATTTCTAGAGGTGGCTGTCCCTCAAAGAGGCCAAACACATTCTCTGATGGCCAAGTTCAAAGACTGATATGTTACACAGCAAACACAATACTGGTACGGACACAGGTAATCTAAACATTCAGGCAAGGTGGACTATGATTTAAGGAAGTCAGATATTACTAAAAGGGTGCCTGTGTACAGATCTTCTGGTTTACTAAGAGAATCACCATAGGTGTTTTAGCCAGACCCATGACAGATTGCTAATATGATTTGCTTTCCATTCATTCAATGTATACCCAGCTTATCAGCAAGACATTTAGTGAATAAGCTGAATTTATCCCATACTTCTTAAGGATGTCATGCATCTTCACAAAAGAAACTCCCTGATGCATCTACAGGGTAGGGGTCCACCTACAGAGACGGAAAGAAAGGGAGAAAAGACATATTGTCATACAGCTAACATCACCCAGCCGTCGGAAGCCAGAGAGAGAAAAGAGCAGTGGCTACAGGGACAATAGAATCCAGATCCCTTTCAAGATACTGTTTAGTAAATCACAGGTGTCTAGAATTTTAAAAAGAAGAGAAAAAAATAAAATGAAAATGTAGGACTTCAAAAACTCAGGCAATCAAAAACTAAAGGCTTTTTAAAATGTAATCTCTTTTGAAAACATATTATCTTAATTATTTCTGTAAATGCTGTGGCTATTAGGCAAATTAACACAAAACCCCAGATCAAAGTGCCCTTCACATAGACAACTTGCATAACATTAGGCAGCATGAAGGTGAACAGGTGCTAAAAACAACTTCTTGGAATGTTTTTAATGTATCCACTAATAAAACCTTCTGAAGAGGTTAAAAAAATGCTAGAACACAAATTGAAAATTAAAGGCAAGTTGATGGTACCTCAAAATTAAAGCTGTCAAGTGAGAAAATTATAATCAAAATTGTCTGTCTCTGTACTTCTCAAATTCTTCCCTGTATAGTCACGTAATATAAACATATATATGTATATATATGCATATGTTTCTGCATATGCATATGAAAAATCAAAGAGGCAAAGACATAGTGATGAATCATAGGTAACACAAAAAGAATATGCAATCCAGTTTCCTAAGTAGATATACCCCGCAGCATACACCCTCTGACGCAGATGGGCCAGCAGGACATCTGTTAATAGAGGGATACAGTCCTGAGAAATCATATGGAGAGTTTTCAGGACTGAGTTCTGTTACATTCTTTGGGGAATACACTGTTTAAGAGAAGTCCACAGTCAGATATTTCTGGAAGTATATAATCCTATCATTTATCATATTTGGTAACTGTAGGTTTGTTTCTTTTTTTTCATCACCACTCATAACCCATATTCTCTATTTAGAGTAAAGCTTAGTTTTTCTCAAAGACGTGCTACTGTATAAATGAGTGCTTCTCAGCATGAGGTGAGCACACTCCAGGGGACATCCGGAGACATTGTCTGGAGACATTTTTGGTTGTCACAGTGGAGGAATGGAGAAGCTGCTGGTACCTACAGTACCAAACAAGGATGCAACTGACCATCTTCAGTGCACAGAACAGCCCCTCCCAACAAAGAAAGCTCTGACCTAAAAAAGTCAATAGCGCAGAGGTTGAGAAACTCTGATACAGATTATCACAAACATTTCAAAATTCCTCAAATCATATCCCTCAAAGACTTGAAAAATGAGAAGGTGGAAAACACAAAAGAGAACTTTTCTTAGTAGTATTTTGATTATCAAAAGAATAACTGTTTTCTGTGGATGCTACGATATATTACTTCACCTAAAATACGTTCTTAAAATCTACCACTTGTACTTACATTACAGTCAAACAGTGAGAAGTGCTGGGAAATCAACAAGGATCTTAGACCAAAACACTTACCCTGAGACATTCTTCACTGAACAGGGGAGTATCTTGACCGATTGTGTTAAAATCAAATAAAGTAAGATATAACAAAAGCTAACTTTTTAGCCAGTGAAACAGACACATCTGGCACTTTAGTTCTACATGTGTGTATTCATCCAATTCCACAGCATCAGAGCGCTGACGTTCAGTAATATAATAATATTATTTTTGCGATCAGTTAAGGTATAAAATGTGCGTAGCCTCAGTCTTTAATATTAATAAGTCTTGTAACTAGCAGTTTCTCGTAGCTCCGAATTCTTGAGCACGACTAGAAAGGGCACTTATCCTGAAAAATCTAATAAATTTACAGTTTTATATACTTCCTTCAATTGTAAAAGTCTTGTTCAATAAACTTTAAAATGCCACTATAGAGCAATAACACAGACAGTATAAACCCAGCCCTGGGAAAGCTGTGCAACCAGAAATTGTTCCCCTTTCTGCTAGAGCAATAAAGTTTTATATGTTTGAACTGACTGTAAAAAGGTTTGAATGTTGGCAACTGGGGAATAATCTGTCTTCTTTATAGTTATTATCATATTTCCCACAAGACCCCTTGGTCTGTGTCAATCCTTCTTGTATATGACACCTTTGTACTGTCAGCGAAAGCAAGACTACTTTTTTTTTTTTAACTATAGGACTTGTATCTGTTTTCCTTCAGATTACAGCTAACAGGAATAAATTATTTCTGACAAGCATATATTGCAGCATTTTACCAAATAAAGCTGGTTCTGAGCTGCTTTTCCAAGAGCTGGGGGAGGGGGGGTACCTCTCCCCTTCTCTCTCCTTCTCTCCACTGATTCAAATGCAATTCGGGATGGGTAAATTGGAGGAGACGTCAATAAAAAGAGATTTGTAGGAAAGTTGCTCTGAACCCAGAGCCCATTGTAACAAGGTGGTTGGGTCCTCAGGGGTGCTGTTGGATGTGTGTGGAGGAGAGGTTTAGGAAAAAGGAGGAGGAGGAACCATCCCTTTTCCTTCCCAACCTGTCTTGGGTCTGAGAGAAGCTATGCTGCCGGGTTCAGAGAGCCTAGTCCAGCACAAGGCTAGACTCTCCTGCTGCTGCTAAGTTGCTTCATTCGTGTCCAACTCTGTGCGACCCCACAGACGGCAGCCCACCAGGCTTCCCCATCCCTGGGATTCTCCAGGCAAGAACACTAGAGTGGGTTGCCATTTCCTAGACCCTGATTAACAGGCAGTGAGGGACGCCATGGTTTTGACCAGCAAGGGCAGATACCCAAGTTGTCTCATGGAGGCTTAGGCTCTTGGCAAGCAGGTCATCTCAGATGAAATGAGTTTAGGCTCATGATAATCAGCAAAGAGTCATTGTGTGTGTGTTTGTATTTATGAGTGTTCAAGAGGACAGGGGGTGTTGAAAGGTAAAGGGTCTCTTGCCCTTTTCCTCCTCCAGCTCCACCACCATAGTTCAACAATACTCAGTAATCCATGACACACAACTCAGCTTGACTAAAACACTCTCCTTTCTCTCTTAACTTTACTTCGTCTCCTCAAGTGTCCCTGCCTTTTCTCCCATTCAGAATAGCACAGTGGAACAAGCCAGAGAGGGATAATAGATACTTGGAAACACTAGGTTGTTAAAACTCAAAAGCCCTTATATTACTGGCCATCCATGGAACTCGCACAAAAAGTTAATTATCTCTGCATTCTGGAACAAAGTCTCTCCAAGAGATCATGTGAACAAGTTGGCCCATCAAATGAACACAGGAACGCACATATATGCATGTACATACCCATTCATCACATGAACACAGGCACACACATGTATGCATGTACACACTCATTCATCACAGGAAGACAGGCACACACGTATATGCATGTACTTACTACTCACTGTATAGTCCCATGAGTGCACAAATATACCCAAACACAACTCAAAATGAACAGTAAACTCAAGATAGGAAAGTTCTGATGTGAGAGGGTAAATGCAAAATTATATCCATGAATACAGCAACTCTACCAGAATGAGGTCACGAAAAAAAAAATCTCCATGACTTTGGAGAGAGTCTGAGCCTTGTGCTTGAGAAGGTGAGCTCAGGATGAGCTCCTGTTTTTCTTGTTACCCAGTTCGGACAACAAGCATTCTAATCTAAGAATGATCAACACCAAAAAACCTCATCGTGGTAATCACCTCATACTACCAGGAAGCTCAAGGGAGCTCTGTGTCCTCAATGCCACCCAGAATTGCTACAAGCCACATATGTTAACCAAAGGGGCTGACATGACTCTTAATATCCCTTAAATGGCAGCTGGCTCCTAGAAAACCATGGGTCCATACCATCAGTTCTTATTCTTCTTCAAAATAGGCGCTTGATGTAGATCAAAAGTTCCTGGGTTGGGTCATATATCAGTGCTATTAATAAAAAGATGATAGATATTTTTAAAATTTTGGTATGTAACACAGATATGGAAAAGTGCACAAATCACAAGTGTATAGCTCAGTGAAAAATATGAAATGCTTTACAAATGCACATCATCCCTGTGCAAAACCCATGCCATTCATCTCTGTGTCCTCAATTTTTCTGTACATTACTGAAGTGAACACATACGCAGCATTTTAAATTCTCTCACATGGCAATGAGTTATCAGCTTCAGGACCCACAAGAAGACCTTCAGCACAAGTGGAATGGAAGATATATGGAGGTAGAGCTATTTCCCAAAGAGTAAAGTATGTACCACCAGCATCAAATTCATCAAAAGTGTTTATGAAATGCAGGTTTCTAGACCAGAGCCAACCTTCTGGGACCAGTCCTGTGAATCCGCATTCTATAAACACCCCCAGGTTGTTCTTGAGAACTGACATTGGCTACTGCATACACCAGCAATGCCCCCTCCTGAACCCTGATCATTTCCTTTGTCAAAGAGCTCAGTGCACACAACTCTGAGATCACAGTTGGTGAGGTTCAAAGACCGGCGCTGCGCTTTGACATAGAAAAGAAAGGGATTTAGAAAAATCACTAATCAACAAGGGAAAAGTATCGTTCTGGAAGCTTTGCATCATTCTGCCTTTCACCTGAGCTCCACAGTCTGCAAATCTTACTGCTCTAGGCATCCTAGTGGAATTTAAAAAATGCAGAGGCAAAATCTCCTGAAAAGGCCAGAAATTAGATCTCTCCTCCTCATCCCTTATTACTTTCCTTTTTATAAATTTTAAACAAATCTAAGGATTTGTACCTCATTATTCCTATATACAGGGCTTCCCTTGTGGCTCAGTGGTAAAGAACCCACCTGCCATGCAGGAGACCCTGAGTCCAGAAGATCCCCTGGAGAAGGAAATGGCAACCCACTCCAGTATTCTTGCCTGGGAAATCCCATAGACAGAGGATCCCGGCGGGCTACAGTCCATGGGGTCACAAAGAGTCAGACATGACTGAGCGGCTGAGCTTTGAGCTTTTTTTTTTGAGTCCTAATACACACCTTCCTTCCTGAACCTAAGAGGAATTGGCTTTGGTAGGCACATATTTGAAGAGAATATCCTGGTACAGAGGCACTCAGGAAGACAGCATGATAGGGTTCCAGCCTTTAGAGCAAGAAGGAGCAGAAGGATCCCACTAGCATAGGGAAGACTTACGTTTAAAGAGTCTGGTGTTATTGTTCCCCAGCTTATAGATTCTATTATTTGATTATATCTGAAACTTGATCAAAACATAAACAGAGCAAAAAAGGCATTTGAATTGGGCATCAGAAATTACTGTGACTACTACTACTTCTTAAGATTATTATTACTGTGGATGCTACTGCCATCACTGTAACGAACAAGTTCCGACGCCTGCTATGTGTGACACACCATTCAAGACTCTGAGATCCATCATTGCATCTAATCCTCAGAGACATGGTTACTGACATGTACCAACAATATTATTCAGAGAGAGACAAGACCCCATCACAGGTTGGTACCCTTTCCCTTTACACATGGATTTTTATTACCATTCCATTCAAGGCTGAATATAAGGTGGTCTGAGTATGTAAACTAGATAAGTGCAGGAACAGAACTTTTCTGTTAAAAACTGCCAATAAGCTGAAGAAATAACAAGATGGGCTATATATTAGTCACCTTGGGACAGCCAAAGATACCTAAGATAATGCCTTATTCTATAAGGCATTGCTTGTCTATTTCCAGAAGACCAGATATAAGCAAAAAAATAGCTCTATATTATAGAAGCATTATAATGACATAGATGACAAATGATTGCAGAAGAGGGCACTGGGATGCCAATTATAAGAAAAAGTATATACAGGGCTATCCCTTTTTTGGGGAAAAATTTAATACTCTTGGAAAGATAAGATAGTCTCATGTGAAACAGCCAGAGAAGCACCAAAAAAACTGTATATAGCCAGCTGTTACATACAGTAGAATAAATTTGAAGAATCAAGAGAAGACAATTAAAGCTGTAATTACTGGGGAAAAAAATAAGAAGGAGCAAATTTGAAAGATGAATAGAAACTAGATATACATGGATGACATAAAAGCATCCCACAAGGAGCAGGGAGACAGTAAGGAGACCAATTTGCCTGGGAGGTCCAGACCCCTGACTGAGGAAGAGAGATAGGGAACAGGAAATGGGGCAATAGACCAGGCCTGTACCTCACCAGAGGGCACCACATGCTAGCCTAAGACCTGGGACAGAGTCCAGACCATGGTTGATCAGGCCAGCCAATTGAGGTCCTTCTGCTTCTGTGGAAATACTGAGGATCTTTGCAGGCTTCAATGACAACTAAAAAATACCCAGAATGTGGACCATCTTCAGGACAGGGCTTCTGGAGACATGACCTCAGGGGCGGCAGCTAGATCTCAGAGGATGAGGTTGGGTTGAGGAACCTCTTGTATGGACGAGCTCTGGGGAAAGGTCCAAATGCTGCTAGAGGTGAGGTCTGTGCTTCAGCAAGAGGCACTTTACAAGCCAAATCAAGGCCAATGATGGACACAGACTAATTTCACAGCATTCAGTGATTCTGTGAAACCTCTGAATAGGAAGGGAAGGAAAACCCCTGCTCTTAGGTGACAATCGTCCCCTGCAAGAGTTTGAGTCTCCTGCTGACCCAGCGCCAACAATATAAACATCAAGCCAGGGCAGCGTCCTTGCTGAAGTAACCACCACTGAAAGCAGAAAGACACACTTTAACAGCAGACAAAAACAGTGCTGTCTGGGTAAAAGCATATGAAGCTGCTAGCCTGAAAATGTTAATTTGTTGGGTGACGTTTTTTACTGGATCCTTAATACACAGGATACACAGTTCTGTTGCTAACTGCAGAAATACTGGTAATACTTTGGTGCTTGCATAATGTTTTATAGCCTACTTACCCTTTCAATAGCATGAGTATGTTTAATCTTGATAATAAACCTATGAGGTATTATCCCCCTACCATAGAAGAGAAAACTAACACTCAGAGAAGGTAAATGACTTGTTCAAGACCACACAGTAGGTAATCACCAAAGCTAGATGAGGGCCCCATTAACCGAGCCCTGATAGCTTGCTAAATGCTTGTCACAGGGCTGGTCACCACCAGGACACAAAGATAGGTAGGAAGGGTCATGGGAACCCAATACAAAGGGAAAGCGCCTTGTCCATGGAACCTGGCCACCTTTCAGTTCACTTCCCTCCACCTCACCTAGGCTAGCTAGACCCCTTCCATCATCCCATCTCAGGCTGGGTCTCCCCCTGACACGCTCTATACAACTTGACAAGGAGTTAATAAAGATGCCCGCTCTCTGCTTCTCTTCCTCCCAACTCACAGCAAAGCCACCACATTCCGGACAGTAGAACACCTAGGCACTGCCTACATAAAGCGGCAGGGAATCTTTCAGGGCCACTAAGGAGGCCGAGTAACATGAATCAACTTCTCTCCCAGGAAACCAAAGCACCCCTCAGAAGTCCCCCATGGAGAAACCAACAGAGCCCCCAGCTCCCCCAGCATGCCTCCCTGCTTCTCCCTAACCCGGCAATCAGGGCGTATTCCGTCTCCTGCAGCCCCGGGGATTCCAAGCCCCTCGGGAGCTGCCAAGGCTTTCTGATGTACAGGCTGCTGCTAACACCGCATTATTAAGCACGCGTTTGTCTCCACTCCTACACAAGCCTGCTTCCCTGCCTGAAGAAAAGCCACACACATGCTCACACCGAGGGACACGGCGGAGAGCCGGGGAACCCACAAAAGGAAATCAGCATGCCAAGGGTTAAGCACACCCTGTAATAAGCATCTCTGTTCCGGCATGTTGCGAAAGCCCATTACCTCCCGCCACATTACCTCATTCATTTCTTATATGCGGATGGTTTATTTTCCCATGAGCACCCTGGCTCTCAGTATTAAGTCCCCTCCTTCGCCTCTATTTCTCTATCCATCACATTTAACACTCTGACAGTAACAGTCTATAATGTTTCTATTCTACAAAACCGCTCTGTCAACTCCGGGCTTCCAGAGCAGCAACTGAGGAAAATAAATAACATCAACGCCAGGGACGACAGCATCACAGCTCCCTTTCTGCTGGGCTTTTTTATTTTATATTATTCTACAAAGGGAGAAAAAAGAACGGGGATAGGGGGAGGTGGAAGCAAGGAAGAGAATTTCCTTCTTATCCAGTAGACACTTAACAGACCTGAAGGGGTGGTCACAGCATTTCCCTCCAGACAAAGACCTGATTTCCCCTCTCCGCTCTCGAATCCCCTGCCCACCCCTCTTCCACATTCATGGTGGTTTAAGAAAGGACTGCTATTTACTGCACTGCCTTCCTTCTACCTGCCATCCTAGAAGCAAAGCGACAGCAGGCACAAGGCACCCTGTTCACAGCAGAGGGTGATTCATAAATTCACGTCATCTTTTCTGGAACAAGAGTCTAGGGAGGAGGTACAAGCAGTCCATGGGTCCATAACCTTTGTTCTGGGGAAGATACCCAGGGAACAGAGATTCTGGAAGCCAGGAGTAGATAAGGAAGAAAAAATTAACTCCTGTGAAAGAAACCACTCTAGAAAGCTGCCTCGTCTCCCTGTTCCTAGGGGTTTAACCAAAACTGTGTTGATTTTCATTATTTTAGATATAAGCCACTTAAAATGTTATCTTTCCTCTAGCTTCTTTTCGTTTGCTTTGTTTCACTTTTGAAAAATATCCAGATAGACAGATAGATGGGAATCTTGAACATAACTTGGCTTCTTCTTCACGACCCAAATCATTTATCATTATGAATGCCAATTATCACCCAGGCCCACTGCTAGGTGGGAATCTGCAAGCCTGTCCTATGTAAACTCCATCTGCTGGGCTTTTTATAGCTTCACTGCCTCTCGGAGTTTGCTCTTCTTCACAGGTAGCACAGTGTTCGAGTTCACACAGCTGTGGTACTAGATCCTGGAAGCCAAACCTGACCTTGACTGATAGCTGTGGGACCTTGTTTCTGATTCCCTCCCTGCTGGGTCCTCACCAGGAAAATGGAGACAATCATGTTTCCCAGCTCCTGGGGCGGTGGTGAGGATTCCCTGAGTCCATATCCAAGGTGGCTAAACCATGACCTGCAGGTACTGCTCAGTAAATATTGGTGATGACCATGCATATATTCTGGCAGGGGTAGGGAAACCTGAGAACCATCCAGTTAGAATCATATTTGAAATAAGAGTCGAAGGATTTGGGGATGGGTGACCTCTGGGCACCCTGTCCAGTCAATTGCATGGACTGGTGTGCTTAGAGCCTTTAGTGGGTCATACAGAGGCCTCCTGTGCCAATGCCTCCATAGCTTCACATGGGGAAGGCTGCCAACAGTGTGTGCTGGATGGTGAGATGTAACTACAGCGAGATTCATTCAGGATCAGGAAAGAACAGGGTTGGGGTGGAAAGAAGACAAAACAAGAACAACAACTAACAGCCTTTTACTGAACACAATTTTGTGATTCCTCCTTTTCACCCACACGGGGCTGTTTCTCAAAGAACAGGGATAAGAGGTACCTTGATAAGGATGAAACGCTCTGTGCATCATTATTTTTACCAACAGGACCATTATCATCACTCGGCTTTGCAACCAAGAGCAGCTAAAAGGCACTTTGCTGTTGTTTTGTTTTTGTTTTATATTGACGAGTAATTGATCCACAATGCCTTGTTAGTTTCAGGTGTACAGCAAAGTGATTCAGTTTATACAGTTTTTTTCAAATTCTTTCCCATCATAGGATGTTACAGGATGTTGTTTCTTATGCTGTACAGTAAGTCCTTATTGTTTATCTGTATTATACACAGTAGTGTGTATCTGTTAATCATGCACTTTAAACCTAAAGGCCTTCAGAGATGGGAGTCTTACCTTCTCCCTCTGCTGCTACCCAAGCGGTCATGGAGTTTCTTTTCTCTGTCTCAAGTGCGAATAATGGCATTCACTTATGTCCACCTCAACTGCCCAGACCCACTCTCCACCAATAGGAAGTCAGACCACAGCACAGCTCAGCTTCAGCACAAGGCTTGCATTCCAACTGAAGGGACTGATGTGAGAAAAAAGTTAAGACCAAATGGGATATAGCATGTGTGACACATGGAGGCGAAGAAGAACTGGTTTCCAATACTTTATTTCTTATCTGGTTCAATTCTGAACGTCACAAACAACTTACTGACTGAGCAAAGATCACCTCTGTTTTTATGACATTTGTGTGTTGGGGGTGAGGAGATGAGGTAAGGATTATATCAGACTAATGGACATTATTTCATTATTTTAAATGATCACATTTCATTAGTGTTGTTTATAGTACTCCTTGACACTTTAGTCTTTCCTTTTGGTGACAGGCAAAAGTGACCCCAAGGTACCAAAGGTAAGTCCCCTTAGGGAAAGTTGAGCCTTTCATATAATTTCTTTCCAACAAATTAACATTGAAATATACAAATATACATAACACCTATGTATAAAGAAGGTATTGGAGGGAAAATACATAGGTAGGCACAGTTCCTGTGTTCAAAGGCTTATAATTCAGTGAACAAAGAAGGACTTTAAACAAATGACTAAAAGGCTGAATAAAAGATTGAAATCATAAAATATGTGCTTATTAAAACTACAGATATTTTGTTCCAGGAACATGGTAGAGGAGGCGATTAATCTGAATGGGAGTTTTACGAGAGCTTCCTGATTTTCACGGAAAGATTGATATTTGGGAGGCTACAAAGCTTTGTTTCAGTGATTAAGGGCTCAGCTGTTGCAGTCATTCAACCTAGGTTCAAATCCTCATTCTGTGAATTACTACCTGGGTCTTTTAGGGAAGTTACTTAACACTTCTAAGCCCAGTTTACTGGTCAATATAATGAGTACACTGATACTACAGCCTTTACAGTTTTGCAGGGATGATTAAAAGAACTAATGAATGTAAAATAACAGTGCTTGGTAAGTAAACTGTAAGCTCATATTAGCTACTATTATTATGATTATCCTTCCCCAAACCCTATGAAGTAGGTGATGCTACTAAATACACTCCACTTTTAGTAATGAGAAAACAGACACAACATAAAATACGTAACCTGCCCAGTGCCCCACAGTAGACGGAGGACCTGGGACACAAATTCAGGTCTGTCTGACTCCAAAGTCAAAGTTCGTTCTTTCCCACCACAACAAACTCCAGCTCCTCCTAGAAAGGAGATCCCAGAAACTTAAGAGCTACGCCTTGGAAACCCCTGAAAATAAAGTGTGATTATAGGAGACTGTGCTTTCTCTCTGGAGAGACAAAGTCAAATGAATGTCAGAGATGTAGCCCGTAAGAAATCAACAATTATACAGCAACCACAATATTCTATGAAACTGAAAAATCTGCCCCATCTGTAATGAACAATACTCTAGCTCTCATTCGAATCCCCTCCTTTCCTAATTCCCTTGTTCTTATTAATGCCAAGCCCATCCTCCCAGTAACCAGATTAGAAAACCTATATATGTAGACACATAGGTAGAGATGGACACCATCTCAGAACCTAGTTCAAACTTGGATGCAACACAGTAGAGGCCTCTATCCCTGGCGAAGCCTCATTTCTGGCAGTTACAGGCTTAGGTGGTATCTGTGACCACACCCTCCAGCTATTTAGGGTCAGTTATAATCGTTAAACAGTTTTTCATTATACTGAGTCATCTCTCATCTCAAACATTTTCTAGAAGCCAAATTAATAGATGACTTAAATGATTCAGTCATCCTTGAGTCATACCTGTCCTTCAGGCTCCATCTGTGGATGGTTACCAGGCTCTGCTAATCTTACTTTCAAAACAATCTAATCCTTTTCATTCCCGAAATACCATTCACTTACTCACACCCCAGGTCCTTTTGTCTCCTGGTTAAATCTCTGTCTTCAATCTTTCTCTAGTCTAATATATCCTGCACATTTTTACCAGACAGAAAGTCCTTAACTCTGGCTTCAGCATATGTCATCTGTGCTCAAGTAAGCACTGGGTCTCCATTTCTCACCACTTATCTGAACCCTTCTGCTGGACATTCGGGGCCACAGGATCAATAATAATCACAGGGGCCTCACTTTACCCACTATATCCTCTTCTCCATACTTCCTCCAATTTGGTTCAAGTGACCACTTCAGAAGACAGTCTCATAAGTAGACCAGGCAGATAGAAACAGGTGTATACAAGTTCTTTGGAAATGCCTAGGGCCATATATCCACACGTGGATGAGTCAGGACTCTCCTCAGATGCCCTGTCTAGGGACATCAAGATAGAATTTCGTACTAAAGACGCCTGACTCTGCAGAACATTGGTATTAGTGGGTAAGATGGTATCTATCTTTATTGGTATATGGTATTTATCTCAGGGTTTGATCCCTGAGTTAGGAAGGTCCCCTGGAGAAGGAAATGGCAGCCCACTCCAGTATTCTTGCCTGGAAAATCTTACAGACAGAGGTGCCTGGCAGGCTACAGTCCCTGAGATCGCAAAGAGTTAGATATGACTTAGCGACTAAACCACCATCACCACTGTATGTCTAAGCCCATCCTAAGAAATTGGAAAAATATAAAAAGACATTGAAGTCAAAGTGCTGATAGTCCAATGGGAAACTAAACATATAAAAATTAAAATGAGGCACAAAAAATAAAATTACGAAGACTAAGTAATATGTTATATATTACCTTGAAGGAATATCCAAGGCAAAGTGAACACAAAGAAGGAATATCTAAGACTGGGTCACAGTAGGCGGGAAAGGTCTCTGCTAGCATTTGCATGATTAGCAGTAGTATATGGAGGTGGTAGGTACAGGAATTCCTAATAGAAGAGATGATCTTAAAGAGTGGAAGTAAAAAAGTGGCAGCTTTTAAGTATTTCTTAAGTATTAAGAAAATGTTAAGAAATAGCCCCAGTGAAATAGACAAGGGCTAGATCATGAGTTTGGAGAAGGCAATGGCAACCCACTCTAGTACTCTTGCCTGGAAAACCCCATGGACAGAGAAGCCTGGTAGGTTGCAGTCCATGGGGTCGCTAAGAGTCAGACATGACTGAGCAACTTCACTTTCACGCATTGGAGAAGGAAATGGTAACCCACTCCAGTGTTCTTGCCTGGAGAATCCCAGGGATGGAGCCTGGTGGGCTGCCGTCTCTGGGGTCGCACAGAGTTGGACACGACTGAAGCGACTTAGCAGCAGCAGCAGTACCAGATCATGAGGTTAATGTAGGTTACCCTAAAGCTTTCAGGGTCAGTCATGAAGACTTCAGCCTCGCACACTCATTATACATGCACACTCATTCATGATCAGATTTAAAAGATACTCCAGTGGGTGTGTCACAGAAATGCATAATTCCCAGCAGGCTGTAAAGTTATGTCTTCTGCTCTACTCGGCTCAGCATATGGGACTTCAAGTGAGTGAAAGTGACATTTTTATGGTGATAATCTGAATTAGTTTAAATTTTTAAATAATTTGCAAACCTCAGGTCTTAGACTACTATTAATATCAAAATTACTTGTGACATACTTCACAACCGATCACAGCACAATAGTTTTGAGATTCAGGACTACAGCTTCTGACATTGGGGCTGCCAGTGAAGACTCCTCAATAGGGGTATGGCAAGCAGGTTTTCAGGTTAAGAGTGTCAAGGTGGATCCTAGAGAGGGCAAACAGAACTGGGGCAGAGACACCAACTAGGAGGTCAGCTGTCTGGGTGAAAGGCAGTAAGGGCCTGACCGAGGGCTGTGGCATTTGGGGAGGCCAGATGATACAGGATATAGTTAGGGTGTGTGTGTTTACCTTTATACTCCCTCACCTGGCACCAAGTCTGGCACAAAGTGTTCAATAAATGTTGACTGTTAGAATTAACACAAATGGCCTAATATTTTGATGGGGGTGGGGCCAAGCTTAGTAAAAAAAAGAGTTCAACACAAACAGGAGGCTTCTGGATTTTTTCTCTTTCAAATGAAAGAGAGAAGGAATAGACAAAGAAGATTTGATGTGGTCTGCCCTGGATGTGTAGAGTTTGAGAATTCTGTTGAATGTAGATGTAGAGATACTTGCTAGGCAGTTATACATGCAGATCTGAAATTCAAAGAATCAGTCTGGGAAGAAAATACAGGGTTTCATTTACCACTTGTTCAATAAACATTTACTGGATATTGGCTTTGGTTCAGGCATTGTGTTGTTCAAGGGGGGATGTAGAGAAAGAGAAGAAAGAGAAGTCCCCTGTGTTCAGTGAGATTACAAGTGATGCATTTGTGAGCCACGAGTATTTAGGTGATAAATGAAGTCATGGGCAATGGTGAGGAATATTTCAGTCAAGAGTCAAAAGAGAGGTACCACTGAGGTTAACTGAGAAGGCTCCATCAAGGAGCTATGAAGCAAATCAGGATAAAATGGAAATCAGGAGAGGTGAGAGTCTCATCATAGAAGTATCACTGGTAGTAAATACGGCAAGAATCTACAATGAAAGGAGTGTAGATTGGATTTGTTAACTGGGAGCTCCCACGACCTGGAGAGGTAGAAATCTCATCACAGCAGAAGCACAGGAAGTTTCTAGAAGTAAGAAATCTTAGCATCATTGGAGGGGGTGTGAAGCCTAGAACAGTCCTACCAGAAGGCTTCATGGAGGCAGGACCTGAGTCACTAGATACAGAAGAAACAACAGGCAGTTTTAGATAAAATCAAAACAGAACATGGCCCACCCAGAGGGCTGGCTGTAGAAAACACTGTCCTTACTCTTCTGAAGGGCACACAGGCATAAGATACCCTCTGATTAGAAACAGGTTGTTAAAAGTTATTTTGTGTTCAGGGCAGTAGATCACCCTTGGAGTCTACGGTCAGAGCCACTCTTCATCAGCTATGTGATGCTCAGGAAAAGGCCTTGCTCTGAACCAGCTGGGCCTGGGGAGCAAAAGCACAAGAAAGCTACAATGGAATGACAGATACACTACGTGAGAACACGTGAGGACAGCTGAGGGCACCACTCTCACTCTGTCCTGCCAGAGGAGTCAGCCCTAGGGGGAGGTCACAGAGAAAGAGCAGAGGGGGCCAGGGTGGCGAGGTGGGAGCACTGCTGAACAGAGTAAAGGACACACCTACCTGAGGGATGCCACACAAAGGTTGCACTTTACCCTCAAAAACATATGCTGCACTTTACTAAGTTTATAAGACCAGCAATTTTTGGCATTTCTCTGTGCCAGACTTGTCCTCAGCTCCTTCTAGGTTCCTCCAAGGTGCCCAGAGAGTGGCTGGCCCACCCTAAGGACCAGGCTCAAGCTACCATGCTGCCTTCCATCCTGCAGAATAAGCCTGAACTCCAGGGCTGGTGCAGAGACCCCTCTTCTTATAGCACCAGTCAGATCTACTGGAATATAAATCTGCCAGGCTTCAGTGGCAGTGGGGAGGGCCTCCAGCTCCACCCCTTCTCCCCTTCTGCTGAGACCTCAGTACACACACACTTACAGTGTCCAACAGAGGTCCAGGGAGGATCCCAACACACAGGCACCCCCTGGCACAGCTGGGCCAAAGCTCACAGATGCCACATGCTACAGTGGAAAGAACACATCTGGATTCAGTCTTCATGCTACAACTTACTAACTTCACCTCTCTGTGCCTTGGTTTCCTTATATAAATTAGAACATAATACAAATATTCCCCTATACACATATGGTTGCTGTGAAAATTAGGTAAGTTAATGCTTCCTGGAAAGTCTTTTTATTTTAATCTTATTTTTAAGTAGGTATCACTCTACAATATAAAATCACGTCTACAGTGAACATATTATGATTCCCATCCACTGCTGAGTCTTGGTCCCTACTTTGCCTCCATTCTCTCTACCCCTTACTTCACTCCGAGTCTCCACAGGCAAGCATTTTTATTCCTTTTTTCTGTGTGTATCTTTTTAGAGCTTTTTGAAAGGTTATTTTCAGTGTAAAGTGATCTATCCGTTAGTGATCATTACTGTAATGGGAAAGGAGGCTAGGGGGCCAGGATGGGATGGATGGTTGTGTTATCTGGAAGCGGCCCCATCCACCTACACAAAAACCTGCCTCATTATTACCATGAGCACACTGATCTCTCTCATTCATTCATTCATTTATTCATCCATTCATCATCTGCTGAATGCCCACTATACTCAAGGTACTGGGCTAAGCAAAAGCATAATTCTAGAAATTCCAGCTAAAGTTAATAAGTGCAACTATGGAACTTTTGAGTTCACATCATTCTCATTTATAGCTACCTTGACCCTCATGCTATTTTTTCTGCCTGGATATGAGCTGTATATGGCCAGTGACCATATACATTATCCATTTTTAATATTTCCCCTGGCATATGGTGTGGTGCACACAAATACATCTAGGGGCTTCCCTGGTGGCTCAGTAGTAAAAGAACCCTGCAATGCAGGAGGCACAGGTTTGATCTCTGGACTGAGAAGATCCCCTGGAGGAGGGCATGGCAACCCACTTGCCTGGAGAATCCCATGGACTGAGGAGCCTGGCGGGCTACAGTTCATAAGGTCACAAAGAGTATCAAACATGACTGAAGCGACTATGCGTACATGCACACAAATACATAAAACAGACGTTCAAACAGACCTGCAGACTTGAGATGGTCATGGGTAAGAAGTCCCATTGGATGCTACAACAGTCATGCAGGCAGTCTTGGGTCCAGCAGCCTTCCTATCAGACCCTGAGAAAATCCAAGATCGCCTGCACGCCCTGGCGTAGGTTCCAGACTGGGAGACTGCTCCAGCACCAGGTGTGGCTAGATGAGAGTAAGCGAACGGTCTCCAGGTTCTTACTTGGCAAGTAGAAGCGATAGAGCAGGAAAAGCAAAAGGAAGGTAGCTTAGAACAGTTTAAAAGGTGATGAAAATGATCAAGGAAAGAAATTACTCTTCAGAAGGAAATGTTTTATACCAGCTGCTCTCTGGTGAATTGCATGTGTTGGGACAAGAATTTCCAGGAATTGTCCCTGCCCAGAGAGTCAAAGTACTTCCTTTGTAAGAGCTAAAAATTCTCAGTTTTTAGCACATCCTTGAGCTGCCCTTCAGAACCGTCTGCATTCTTATTCCTTCTCATTTTGGCATCATGTGACTTTATGACCTTGAACTACAATGTAATGTGGCCTGTGTCTCCACTGCCTCATCTGTAAAATGGGGGCAACAATTCCTGCTCCACCTGTAATATCAGATGCTGATGGGAATCAAATGGCTTAATGTTGAAAACAGGTGTGCTATAAAAACAAAATGAATCACTGGTGTTAGACTAAGTATGAGACATGAAAAAAAGGTGTTATTTTTTAAATGAACAATTTCAAGGTAAGGACCAACTCATCACACACAACAGTCACTTCACAGTCTTTCTTTTTCTTTCCTTTTCTGATCTTCTAACCTTAGAGAGACCTTTCTGGCCTCTTCTCACAGCAGGCCTGACAACCACTTCCAAAAAAATTTAACATTAAAGGTTAATTCCAAAGGCAAGCATAAAGTCCTTTATAGTCCTTCCCCACCAGCCCTTTTACTGTCTTTCTGTCTGTCTGAGATGCCTTCTTTCCCAGAAACCCACAGCCTACCCCCTTCCCAGCCCCCAGCCAGCATCCGACGTGGTAGAGATGATAGCTGATAATGCAAACCTGCACTGGAGAGAGCGAGCGAGAGCACAGAGGGGAGGCCGAGGAGGAGCCGGTCAGGATTCGTGTAATCAGAAGGGTTATCTAATGCTAGTTTCATTCTAATTGAGTCAGTACCATATGTCACCCCGCAATAACATCGCAAGCAGCATGCAACTGAATACATATTTAATTCACATAATGGGTACAGCAGTAGAAGTAATCAAGGCAGTTTGCCATAAGCCATAAAGAAATGTAGCTTGTTCCTATCAAGAAACATTTGGCACTTAGGGATAGAACTGTATCGCCAGAGAGAGGGGAACTGCATTACTGCAGAAGCTCCAGGGGGAAGGCGGGAGGGGAGGGGTGGGTGTGGAGAGCAGGCGGAGAAGGAGGTGAGGAGAGGGAGGAAGAAATGGGAGAAGAAAATCACCAAAGAGATGAAAGCCAGAACCTCGATCCACGTCGAACGAAAATCAATGAAGTAATATTATCAGCGGATCACTGGCCATCTCAATATAATTAACAGTAATGGATTTATTGGCAGAAGCTTAATGATTTAATGTTAAATGTGCCTCAGAATTTCCTGTGCTGTCATGGGTCCTTCTCATTCCCTGCTGGCCCAACCTATGTCCTGGGAAATAGATGTAGCTGTGGAGAATTTAAAAAGAAAAAAAAAATTCTTTTTTTACATCTCTTCATTTGGATTGGCATCTGACAGAAACCTGCTCGCTCATTCCCTTCATTTCCTCCCTCAAGGAGATGATTAATACGGCTGGGCAATGCTCATCAATATCTTTGGACAGATCAACTGGAGTTTTCATTAAACCCATATTAATGTCCTAGATACACAGCTGTGGACAGGTTATTCTTTAAAAAAAAAAAAAAAGAAAGGAAGGAAGGAAAAAGAAACCTTCACCTCCGTTAACTCTTTCTCCTGGAATTAACAGGAAACCTGGCCCCTTCCCTCATTAGGGCTTCTTCCACCAACATGTTTTGATGTATATTTCATGAGGATAAACAAACATTCATTTCACTTTGGGAAGGTGTTTGCTGTAATGTATTGTCAGCGTAGCTGGCAATGAGGGGACATTAATTTCAATTCTGGTGTTTAAACACTTTGGCGAGTCCCAATTACTCATTCCCCAGCTCGATATCAGGAGCCCCAAAGGAAGGTCGCTGGCTCTCAGAGCGGCCCCGGGCGCCAGCAGAAGGCGCGGTTCCACCCCCCAGCCTGCTGGCTCTTCTCAGAGCGAACTGTTTACCCACCATTCCTCGGTCCGATGGCAATACGAAGGGCCACTTCTTCAGCGAAGATCCAGACGGCACTACTGCTATCTTCACGAAAATCTGTGTGCTAACACAAGTCTAGAATGGAAATTAAAGTCTACTTTTTCTTGGCCTAAATCTGAGGATTCCAACCATTTTATAGAGAAGAGCAAAGCCTCGTAATCCAGAAAGGTAAGTACTGAAAGACAAATGGGAGCAGGGAGATGGGATCACGTGTCATTGGATGAAAACCTTAAAATAGCTGCAAGCCGTGCAACTGGAGGGACTCATGGTAACACCTTCCAGCCACCCCACTACCCATTAGAAATGTATGTGGCAGCCTTTCCATCTGCAAAGAATCCGAGATGGAGACCTCACGCACCACAGGAGAAAATGTGTGGATGCGTCTGGCAAAGTTAGAAGACTAAACAGATAATCATTATTCATGTGTATCTCTATTTCTGATTGCATTTGCAACTTTAAAAGTTTTTTAGCAATGCACCAAACCTCTCTTTCAAGCTGTTAGTGTATACACTCTCAAATACACCAGAGAATCTATTTATAGGAGCCAGCTAGCAAATACTCCACTGATATAAAGAAACCTTTTAAATAAGCTGGAAAACTACCCTTAAGTCTATCTGAAGGGTTATTATCAGTTAATGATAAACCATCTAAAGGTAGATGTACATATGTTTCAAAGACATCACCCTAAGTCTGAGAAAAGGAAGATGAAAAGATGACATGGGCCCTGGAATGAGCAAGGAAGAGCTGGGAGAGCCAGGCATTCCCCCAGCAAAGGCCTCTGCCACAAAGTCTAGTCCCCAGGTGGTCACAAAAGGCTCCTGTGGGAGTAACGTGACACACAGGGTCTCAACCAGCTGCCTGCAGCAGGACACAGCTAGGGAGAGCTAGGGAGGTCTGCAAAACATGAGACCAATAACGAGAAAGAACACCCACCTGGCCCTTATCACAGTTATTCTTCCTTAAGTGAGTGCTAAGTCCACACTTTCTCCAAATACAGATTCCTAAAAAGAACCCAGAACGGAGTACCAGAAGCCAATGCTGGTGATGGTTACTAGACAAATATTTCACCTCATACTGCCAATGAGACATACAAAATGCTCTTCAAGCCTTGCACGTTTAGGGGCGTTATTCATAGGCACACTGAAAATCCCTATGCTCACACAAGCTGGGCTGGTGCATGATAGATACCAGTACATGTGGACCACTGGTTCAAATCCTGAAATATTTCTCCACCAGTTGACAACAGCTGTGCCTTAACCAGCCTCTCTGCCTCCGAGTGACACACTCTTTTTGCCCGTGTCTCTCCTGTGCTTCTCCGAGGCCCCAGCAGCTGAGTGTTACTGGCCAGCACACAGCAGTGAGCCCTGTCTTGAGGACCCTGCTCCAGCACTGTGGCCCTTGTCCACTCTCCCTGGCCGGTGACCATGCCACCCTGGCTGTTGTCAAACAGTCTGAAGACCACTTCTGCATCCTACCATTAACAATGATCAACGCATCCCTCGTTCATCAAACAAGCTTAACCTAGGTGGACAATGCTCCTGACTTGCACCCAGGGGGCCAGGGAAAGTATGTGGAAACCTTGTCTCTCTCACTGACTCACCTCTGTGAATCCAAGGAGGCATCGCCCCTGGCCCCCATCCCACTTTCCTGGCCCTGCAAGTAATGACAGCCTAGTTGGTTGCTACTCCCAGTCCCCCAGTTTCTTTCTGCCTTGTAATACCTTAATGCACACCTCCTTCTAATCATTCTGGAGCAGCCGAGGAGAGGTTTTGTGGTCCAGTGGTTCCTGATGCTACCTCTGCTGCAGCTGACCCTACTTCTCACCCTGCACGACTCCCATCAGATGGACGGGCAGAGCTTCCCAAGAGTCAGACCAGACAGATGTGACAAACTAGAGAAGTCAGCACACCCTTGTAGGTTCCAGGTGATCTAACACTTTCATCTAAAGGGGAGAAAAAAGTAGAATGGTAATCACCATAAAATAAAGAGCATCAGTTAGTGAATACCTTCCAAGTTAGGCCTTGTGCATATACCCTGTTGTCTAATCCTCACAGGTTCCTGGCCCTGTAGGTAGCTTTCCTTTTTAGAGGTGAGTTAATGAAGGTCCACCAGAGAAGGCGATGGCACCCCACTCCAGTACTCTTGCCTGGAGAATCCCATGGATGGAGGAGCCTGGTAGGCTGCAGTTCATGGGGTCGCTAAGAGTCAGACACGACTGAGCGCCTTCACTTTCACTTTTCACTTTCATGCATTGGAGAAGGAAATGGCAACCCACTCCAGTGTTCTTGCCTGGAGAATCCCAGGGACGGTGGAGCCTGGTGGGCTGCCATCTATGGGGTCGCACAGAGTTGGACACAGCTAAAGCGACTTAGCAGCAGCAGCAGCAGTGAAGGTCCACAGCAGGTAAGCAGTATGCTGAAGCAATCAATACTACTAAATGGCTAACGCCAGACTCAAACCCATTCCTGACTAACTCCTAAGTCCAGCCAGGCTCTTTCCTCTGGGTGGCGCTGTGCTCTGTGACACTATCCATAGGCAACTGGCACTTAATGGTCTCCAGAAGACTGCAAGAAAGCCATGGTCTGGGGCTTTCTCCAGCAGGAGGGAGGGCACCTCATGTAGACAGAGTGCACGCAGGCTTCGGGACCATACAGATCGGGGCTCCTGTCCAGGTTTCATCCCTCACTACCTGTGCCACTTTGGAAAAGCTACTCTGGTCCCAGGTTCCCCATCTGAAAAATGGAGATGACACCAAACTCATGGAACCACTGCACTTATTGAGAAAATGTTCATCAGAGTCCTGACATTGCTCCTTATACACAGCGAGTGTTCAATGAATATTCATTCTCCCCCTGTCTCCAGAACCTCCTTCTATTTGCAGAGGAAACAGAATTATTTCATGCACTATGTCAGGGCTTGAAGAGCTAGGAGAAGAGTGGAGCATGGGACCAGGCAGAGGACAAGTGACCTCTGGCTTTAGTTGTCCACTGTGGGCAAGTTGATTGTGCATTCCTTCTACCCCAGGAATCATGAAGCTAAGCTAAGCTAAGTCACTTCAGCCGTGTGCGACTCTGTGCGACCCCACAGACGGCAGCCCACCAGGCTCCCCCATCCCTGGGATTCTCCAGGCAAGAATACTGGAGTGGGTTCAATGTATGAAAGTGAAAAGTGAAAGTGAAGTCGCTCAGTCGTATCCGACTCTTAGCAACCCCATGGACTGCAGCCCATCAGGCTCCTCCATCCATGGGATTTTCCAGGCAAGAGTACTGGAGTGGGACCATGAAGGTACCCTTAATTTGTAGGTGAGATAAGGACCCCCTGCCCCGATTCTGGAATACTCTGATAAACTGCTGCTATGCTACTTTCCTGGGCTAAAAGTACATTTTTCATGAAAATAGAACTAAAAATAAAACAACAATAATAATGCAGAAAGATCTAGGAAAAGCCATTCCCATCTCCCAAGATAGCCGTGACAGCAGGAAGCCTTCAAAAAGTGAGCTACATAAAAGTCTGAATAACATTGGAAGATTCCGTTAAGGCTTTGGGTCATTAGACTTTTCTTAACAGAGCTAAAATGCTGCATTTGGAAGGCTAGGTTCCAGTATTGGTCACAGCATGTCATGTCCTGTTTCCTTAAGGAAGTCACTTAACCTCTCTGAGACGTGGGTTCCTGATTAGTAATTGGTTCTAGATATTTATGTCTAATTCTCAGGGCTGTGGTAGTGATGAAGTGAGATATTTACAAGTTTTCTTTTAGTTCTTGCTGAAGTTCAACACAAAAGACTAAGTGGTTCTTAATCATACAATGCTATATACAGTTGATTTACTTTCTATATTATAGATATGAGTACCGGCAAAAGAAGGATATAATCTATAAGTACATACGTATAAGAACAAAGCAGTGCCATTACTGAGCACAGAGCCTCAAATCCCTTTTTGCCAATATTAGGTGGCATTAGAAGGATTCCATCTCTGAACGTTCACAGGAAAAGCAAGTTGCCCTGTGTTATAAGTGATTTCTGGGTGTGTGCACTGATAATTTTGTTTATATTTATTACACTTAGGAAGTAACATTACGTAGACCTTAATGTCCAATGAGGCCATTCATGTCTATGAATCTAGGACAGTAGAGAAACATTTAAAAATAGTCTTCTCAACCCAAGTCAAGTGAAGTCGCTCAGTTGTGTCTGACTCTTTGTGACCCCATGGACTGTAGCCTACCAGGCTCCTCTGTCCATGGGATTTTCCAGGCAATAGTACTGGAGTGGATTGCCATTTCCTTCTCCAGGGGATCTTCCCAACCCAAGGATTGAACCCAGGTCTCCCGCATTGTAGGCAGACGCTTTACTGTCTGAGCCACCAGGGAAGTCCTGTCTCTCAACCAACCCAAAGGCTGGGGTCGAAGAAATACCTGGTCTGCCTGACCACATGAGATCCTTCTTCCCAGTGTCTTCCCATTCTGGCTTCTAAAACTTTAAAGCCTCTTTTAAACCTGATTCTCAATACTAAGGGCAAACAATAAAGCATAGATTTCCTTTGTTCTCCCTAAATTTTTCAGAATTCATAAAGCATAAGAGAGATCAAAGAATAAAGACAGTTCTTTTATTTCTGCAATACTTTCACAGAGTATCAAGAAACAGGGAAAACACGATGATAACACTCTCTGCCAGAGATAGGTAGACAGATCTATAGATATAACTACAAAAAACAAACAGTACATTCAAACTGAAAGTATTCACGAGGATATACACATGGCTGCTTTAAATGTGACTCTAGCTGTTAGATGTTCAGTACATAAACAAAAGGAAAGAAATCTTAAGAATAATCATAAAGCTTAGAGTGATCGCCCACCGACACTAAAAGGAAGAATAGGGTGCACAATTATCACAAGCACACATCAAAAGCACAAGCACATTTTCCCATCATGGTAAGTCTCCAGACCAGGTTTAGCAGTCCTTACCTAATTTACCCTATAACTAATCCACATACTGTGTATGTGTACGTGTGTGTGTGTGTGTGTGTGTGTGTGTATGTGTTACATCCAGCAAGGCGATACAGCAGAAAGACCAGGATTCGATTCAGATGGTCTGGATTTAAATCCCAGTTCTACCACTCCCTATTCAACCCTGGCAAAGCACCGAACGTTTTCAGTCTCAGGACTGTCCTGTGTAACACAGGGAAAACAACAGCCTGGACCCTGCTTACCTCCGACACCGCAAGTCAAGACAATAAAAGTGAACCGTGTGGCTGTTAGAAGGAGCACTGGTCTTGGAATCACAGGGCCAGGGTTAAAGTCTTAGTTTGGACATTTGCCATTTGATCTGCGGCAAATTCCTTGTAATCCTAGGTTTCCTCTTCTGTAAAGTAGGGCTCTGTCTTCTGCCTTAGGGCACCCTGATGGGGATCAAATGAGATGACATCTGATATGACATCTGGGAAGAGGTATACCATAATACAAATGCTACCGCGATTGACTAATAGAGGCTCATGCAAAGGTATGCTTTTATTTGCTTACGGATGCCCATCTGACAATGTTGAGTGTTAAACCAAAATTTGATAATGGTTATAGAACCACCACTTTCCCTTCATCCTCTTCTTCAGGACAAGCTTAGTGAACAGCTCTCCACATCAAAAATTCACAGCCTGGGTTCTTAGCAGGACTGGCATGCGGGGAAAATAAATAGAAGGAAGAAACGTACCTGCCACTACTGTCAAATGGTCCATCCTTGCAATTATCCTATCTTCAAGGAAGGAAGGCGTGAGGAGTCAAAATATGAATGGGAAGAATCCCCTTCCTATTCAAGTTGTTTCCTAGTGGCAAGCTCAGTCTATGAGGGATTCTGTCATGGCCGAGACTCCCAGCACTTACACCAGAGGACTCTGCCACCAGTTCCATTGGCAGCCTGAGGAACGAGGTGGCTATTTAATACAAAGAAAAAAATAAAGAGAAGAACCTGGAACTTGGTTAGTCTTGTAGCACATGATTAGTTTTTTTTTAAGTTGAATTGATGTTTTTGAACTATGGTATTGGAGAAGACTCGAGAGTCCCTTGGACTGCAAGGAGATCCAGCCAGTCAATCCTAAAGGAAATTAGTCCTGAATATTCATTGGAAGGACTGATGCTGAAGCTGAAACTCCAATATTTTGGCCACCTGATGTGAAGAACTGACTCAATGGAAAAGACCCTGATGTTGGGAAAGATTGAAGGCAAGAGGAGAAGGGGACAACAGAGGAAGAGATGGTTGGATGGTATCACTGACTCAATGGACATGAGTTTGAGCAAGCTCCAGGAGTTGGTGATGGACAGGGAAGCCTGGCGTGCTGCAGTCCGTAGTGTCACCTAAAGAGTTTGACACGACTGAGCAACTGAACTGAAGTGGAAAATACCCAGCTCATAGGTAGAGCTGATAGTTGATAAAAACATTAATTAGTGACTAATGATCATTATTCCTAAAAGAAGAGCTCTTTGAGGTCAGAAGGGGCTTTGTTCTCTGTTTTGATTAACTGATTTAGTTAATGCCTAGCATCTAGAAGTGCCTAGCACTTGGCATCTAGCTCAATAAGTATTTATTCAATGAACAAATGGAAGGACAGATAGGTGGACAGATGGATGAATAGGTCCTTCTTGTGGGTCCAGGAAGAACCATACCAAAACAACTGCTCCTATTTCTAAATGCCTGCAAAGAGTGTGTGTGTGAAGTCGCTCAGTCATGAACGACTCTTTGCGACCCCGTGGACTGTAGCCCGCCAGGCTCCTCTGTCCATGGGATTCACCAGGCCAGAATACTGGAGTGGGTTGCCATTTCCTTCTCCAGGGGATCTTCCCAACCCAGGGATCAAACCCGGGTCAAAATCCAATTTATATGCTATTTTCTCACCAACTTAGAATAACAAGAAAGACCTGTCTGAATTAGTGACAGCTCTCTAAGAGAGTATGTTATTGAAAAATAGGATGATTTCTTTCTAATTCTTCCCATTGAGCCTATAATATCCTTGGTAGATCTCATCTATTTTAATAAATCTATAAGAAAGACTTATAATTATATTACATTATATGTAAATGACACTTTAACAAGACATAATCGTATATTTGTATTGAGTACTTATATATATATATATATATACTAGTATATATATATATACTACAAAAATACTAGAAAGTACTAGTTTGTTTGCATGAATACTTGGAACATCCCCTTGAAGTCTTCTTATACTATTAATTTATTTAGCAAGTTTACTTATTGGTGGGTAAATATTTTTACCACTGAAGACAAAGCTAAATTGGACTCTACTGGGACAAAAGATCAAAACTTTGCCAACAGCAGAATTTGAATTAATGTTGTTTCTTTTTGCAATTTGGTTTTCATTTACTCTCTACGTCTTAGTCTAGAACAAAACTCAACAGGCTGTTACAAGTGCATTTCTCTCCTTACAGGCATCTAGGACTGCCAATCAGCTGCAGTGCATCTTCGGACAGCTCTGTCTCTAAAAGGCAGCTGTAATTAGCCCCAGAATTCCTCTCTTAAACCATCAGAAGTAAAAAGATTTATTTTACATGTCCAATTAGTTTTTCAACTTGTTTATTACCTTTCCAGTTTTCATTCCCCGTATTTTATGATATGTACAATATATAGATGTGTGTGCATATATGCATATATCCATACACGTGTGTGTAAGCAAACACACACACACTCACACACACACACACTTCATTTTCTATTACCTGAGCATAACAGAAAAGAATACAACCAGTTTTCTTTTCCTTTACAATTTACTGCAAGGAAAAGGTTTAAATTTAGAAATGCCAGACTCATACATAGTAGGTGCTCTGTAAATATGTGTACAGTTATAAATTAGGGATAAGAATAAATAACACAGAAACTCAAAGAATTCAGAGTGTTCTGCCTAGGGAAGAAAAGATGATGGAAAAAAAAATAATAATGGTCTTCAAATACTTGAGCAGTCATTGTGCAGAAGAGCAATGGATTTGCTTTACACTGTGTCCAAGGGGAGGCCTCAGATAGATGGGAGAAAAGTTTCACTAAGGCAGATTCAGTTCCTCAAGAGAAAAAACAGCCTGTTTCATGTATATAACAGCCTTTTTGTTAAATAATAATTACCTTGAAGGGTCCTTTAAGGTAGAAAAATGCTGTGATCTTACTACCAATTTCTAGAAGTATTTATACAATATTCAGATGACATTAGCCAGTTCTATCGTTGTAGTGGTAGGAGTTTAATATTAAATCCCTTTTGAATCTCTAATTCTAAAATTGTAATGTCCTCTCAGATATTCCTGAAATAAGCTCAAGGGCTTTGCTTTTTTTTTTTTAAAAAAAAAGGCAAATAAATATGATAAACATTTGCTTTATGATCTTCTAAAATATAATGCTTTAGTAACTGACTTCTAGTTCTTTATGAAAGACCTATTGGACCCATCTTCCTGGAAATAGGCTTTCTTTCTACTTTTATTAAACCATCAAGGTCCACCCAACCCACAGTATAGGGGCCAGTTCCACATGCGACAGAGTAATGCAGCGGCTCCATTCTGTGGGTTCATTCTCACTAAGAAGGAACACTAAGAAGGAAGAAACCACTAATTGATTGCACATGGTCACTGATATTTCCACTGACACCTCCTGGTCCAGCTAAGACCACATCACTGCATTTAAAAAGCAGGAGTTTGGACTCAGAAGACATTATTTGTGAATTTCACCCCATAACTTGCTTTCTCTGTCAGATTTCCCATCTTTAAAATGAGGCTGAATCCGTGTTTGTCCTGAGAACCTCCTTCAAAGGGCTGTTACAAAGATCAAACGAGAGCACACATATTAATAGGAACCTACAGTGCTCTTCTGGAGAAGGAAATGGCAAGCCACTCCAGTGTTCTTGCCTGGAGAATCCCAGGGACGGGGGAGCCTGGTGGGCTGCCGTCTCTGGGGTCGCACAGAGTCGGACACGACTGAAGCAACTTAGCAGCAGCAGCAGCACAGTGCTCTTCACAGGTTAGGGCCTGTTTCTGGGTAAATTTTGTTAAATAACTATAAAGCATTAAAAATTCTATCTTTTAATCACTTACAATTAAATGAATTTTAAAAATAAATAAATGAATGAATATAACTTCTTTTGACTTTTTCTTAAAAAAACATTAGGTCTCAGATCTAGTAATTTGGGAATTTTTAATTGTGCTTGACAATCTGATGATCTCAACTTTTTGTAAATAAAAAGACCAAAAGAGAGCTGTCTGCTTGCAGTAAAAGCCCAGACGATTACACATACTATGTCCACCACCAATTTTCAATGAAGCCTGAATCATAACTCTGATTATGTTATAGTTATGTGACTCCTCTTGAGGTCCCTAACTCCTGACAGCACATCATGCCAGTGTTCACAGCAGCAGACTGTCTTCTTCATTGTCTCATGAACCTCTTTTTTTTTTTTTTTTAAAAAAAACCTCTTTCAAAGTGCAAACCAAGTTTGCCCAGGGTTTCCCAGTCCTCCTCCATCTCCTCACCATCATCTCCTGCTTGGTGATCATTCGTCAACTGAATAAAAAGCTGAGCCTAGTAAACAAATTATTTGATGAGGTTAATTAAGAGTGTGGAAACCCATGTAACCTTTAGGGGGAGGATCTGAAGGAGATCAGCTCAGGGATTTCTTTGGAAGGAATGATGCTAAAGCTGAAACTCCAGTACTTTGGCCACCTCATGCGAAGAGTTGACTCATTGGAAAAGACTCTGATGCTGGGAGGGATTGGGGGCAGGAGGAGAAGGGGACGACAGAGGATGAGATGGCTGGATGGCATCACGGACTCGATGGACATAGTCTGGGTGAACTCTGGGAGTTGGTGATGGACAGGGAGGCCTGGCGTGCTGCGATTCATGGGGTCGCAAAGAGTCGGACACGACTGAGCGACTGATCTGATCTGATCTGAAGAGTAGGAGGAAAAGCTACCAGTGTTTGTAAACATACACATATATATTTACTGGCAAGTCCATTTCTCAAAACATCAGTCTCGATACTAGAAGATATATCAAGAATTTGATTTAGTTCTTAACTCCTCCTGCCTAGGTGAGGGCAGTTTCCTCACCCTGTACAAGATTTTTCTGCCATCTCAGATAAATCTAAATTAAAATGAACTTAGAGCTGCCCCCTGGAGTCTGGAATACAGCATGCCCTAATTAACAAATGATTTTAGTGGAAAAAGCAGTTGCCCATAAAACTACCCTGCAGATGGTGGGCAGGAGAGGGGCTTCTGGCGATGGTGCCCTTAAATTTGGTCTTTTTAGCATTGCGTAGGTAGTGGCAAAGGTTGAGGAAGAGGAAATGATTTCTAGGAGATTAAAAAGAAAAAAATCTGCCACTGGTGAGCTTAGAGGTAATTGAGAAAAAAGTTTCACCTCTAGGGTTCCCCAGGAACTGGGAGAACGAATGCCCTGGATTGAACTAAGCAAGAACTCATGCTCCTGTCTCTTCTCCTTCGAACACCTCTGCCCCACTCCCAACAAATACCAGACACCAAAACTGCTCAATACTCTTTTCACCTGAAAAATTGTGAGTTAAGAAAGATCACATCATCAACACCTCGCTCTTACACACAGACACACACATACACACACGAGCTAAGGAGAAACTGGCATGCGTCCCCAAGCCTCACACTTCAATCTTAGGTGAGAAACTTTCTGACAACAAAATGTATCACAGGAATGCATCTTCTTTAATAAAGAGTTCTTTTACAGGAATAATTATGAGTGTATGTGTTAGCTAATGAAAACCACCAGATTACAAACATAGCTCAAAGGACCACAGGGATGGGGGCTGTTTCACCCTCAGTAGACTGTGGCAGATGAGGAACGGGGTTCCTGAGATTTTTCACCTGAGGCCATGGCCTCCAGCTCATGTTCTCAACCTGTCATGTGAAGAAGGCCAATAGCTTTGCTCATCAAAAATGCAATTTCCCACACACCGAGGGCAATAGCACAAAACTATTTTCTTTCATTGCCAAATGAATTGTGTTTGGTAATCTGAAAGCATCATAAATTGCAGAGACACAGACCCATGAAGGATCATGCCTTTTATGCAGGCTGGGATACACACAGAAAACTGTGGATACAAAGGAGCTGGACGTTGCCAGTATACAGAGAAAGGATGCAGATCCCTGGAGCGAAGTTCATAGTCTGATTTTCAGGATTGCTCTTTTGTTTTCTTTGGCCTTACTGCGTGGCTTGTGGGATCTTAAATTCCCCAAACAGGGATTGAACCTGGGCGCCGGCAGTCAAAGCGCTGAGTCGCAACCACTGGACTGCCAGGGAAGTCCCAACATTTGGCTTTCGACCATTCTACGTGTTCCACCAAACGATTTCCTTGTCCTACATAAGCAGACGAATCCATGTGCAGTGCACAATCCCTTTTACTTACACTTTGTTAGGAATTTGCAATGATTCTCCATCACCAACCTTGTCAATCTTACAATCCTGCCTTGAATACAAGGCATGATGTTGCACTGGAAAGAACATGGCTTTAGACAGACCTGGACATGTACACTATCAAATATACTTTCTATAAAATGGGGCCAATAATACTAAATCTATAGGGTTGTTGGAAATTTAAATGACAAAATACATACATGAACGACCTGCTTAAAATTTTGTTTGCCTCATCTCCATAACCTGACCCTACTCATCCTGTCTTAGTCTATTTAGCCCGCTACCATAGAAACACCATAGACTGGTAGCCAACAGTCTATAAAGAAGAGAAATTCCTCACAGTTCTGGAGGCTAGAGAAGTTCAAGACTAGGGTGCTGGCAGATTTGGCGTCTGGTGAGGGCCCACTTCTTGGTTCACAGTTGGCCTCTCTTCTGCATCTTCATGTGGTAGGAGGGGTGAGGGAGCCCTCTGGGCCCCTTTTAAAAGAGTACTAAACCCATTCCTGAGTGCTCTGCCCTCATGACCTAGTATTCTCCCAAATACGCCACCTCCAAATACCATCACACTGGGGATTAGGTTCAACGTTTGAATTTGACGGGGGAGACACAACCATTCAGTCTAAAGTACGACCTTCCTCTAACACTACTCTTCACCCAAATTCTGTGCACAAGACGCAGGCCAGTTTGCTCCCTGGCACCTCCTCCCCAGGCCGAATGCACTCCCAGCTCCATGTTTCCTTAGCACTGGTTCATCCCCCCTTATCACTCACCGGGCCTCCCTCCTGCTACCTGACCCCACCTCCACCTCTCCTCCATGAATCCAACTCTAGTTACCATGAAACCCAAGCCCCTGATTTTCTCTCTGAAATATCACTGTACTTTCAACCCATGACACCCAATAAACAACTTCATTGAACATTATCATCTGCAGCTCATGTTTTAGTCTCCCAAACACTAGACGCTCCCCAAAAGCAGATATCAGTTCTTATACATTTTTATGGACCCCATAACACCTTAAAAGATGTGAGTAGAGTGCAAAAACATGCACTTTATAAACTGTAAAGCAGTATATATGTGGAATATATTCTTACTTGCCATAAATCACGGAGGTCTGACTTATTATTCATGTTAAGATCTTAACAGTACCTACCAGTTGAGCAGGACTTCCCTGGTGGCTCAGCTGGTAAAGAATCCGCCCTCAATGTGGGAGACCTGGGTTTAATCCCTGGGTTGGGAAGATCCTCTGGAGAAGGGAACAGCCACCCACTCCAGTATTCTGGCCTGGGGAATTCCATGGACTGTATAGCCCATGGGGTCGCAAAGATCTGGACACAACTGAGCGACTTTCACTTTCACCAGTTGAAGAAGGGATAGAAATTAGGCCAAGAATCTGAACTGAAGTGTCCAAATGGGTGTGACAGTCATCAGATGAGCCTGACATGACGATCCTATGCAAGGAAAGGGAAAAAAAAACACCCAAGTAGTCGCTGTCATGGGTAGGGCAGACCCTGTGGGGCAGCGTGTCCACTTAAAGGCAGACCTCAGCCCCTGGCTTAAGGGTCAAGGTTTAAGCTTTATCAAAAAAACAAACTCTAGGCAGCTAGGGAGTGAATCAGGCAGGGTTCTTTGAAGAAAACAATAATGCTAACATGTATTACTCGCGACAGTTAAAAACCTTAATATCACTTAGCTAGCAAGTTGAAGGACAGGCTTTGAATCCACTTCAGAGGCTGTCCTCTTAAATACTTCATTCTAATCCATTTCAAGACTTGGTGTCTGAACCAAAAACGTGCTAGACCATAAATCTGGCACCATGGCAGCCAAAGTACAGGGTTTGAAACTGTGTCCTTAGAACCACCTTGCTTCACCTGGGAGCTCTAGTTTCCACATTTATACACAACCCTGCCTCTGTGCCTTGCCTTCTTGGTTTGACACATTGCCCTACTTGGACATGATCTTAATTTCTTATCCTAGTTCACACTTATTCTCTGCTGGTCTAGGGCCAGTAGTATCCTACATCTACTACAAAACTCCAATAATGTAAGGGTTCTGCTTATCAGGAAGGGACCTGAAAACGGAATGAACCGCAAGGGGAAGCCCAGGCAATAAGCTGGACAAACACAGCACAGTTATAAAAGCAGAGAGGAGATAATTAGGTTAAATGATAATATGAGGACTCACCCTAACGATGGGACTAATGCCTTTATAAGAAGAGGAACAGACATCGCAGCATCTTTTCTCTGCCCTGTGAGGCTACAACGAGAAGGTAGCCATCCCCAAGCCAGGAAGAGGGCCCCCACTGAGAACTAAACCCCTGATCTCAGGCCCCAGCCTCCTGAACTGTGAGTAGTAAATGTCTGTTGCTTAGGCCACTCAGTCTATGGATTGTGTTGTGGCAGCCCGAGCTGGCTAATATATCTAGTCTGATGGAATATAGAAATTTTACATTCAATCCCCACCAGGATCTGCCTGAGAAGTTTTCACCCAAGCAAGTTCAGTGGGATATAACGCAAGAAGACAGTGCTTAATCCTTAGCATCAGATGGGGGTCCTGGAGTTCATTCATGATGAGATGAACAATAATAAGGGAAAAGATCTTGCATATATAAAGGGAGGACATTAAAGGAAAAGCCAGTAAAGTGCATGGCCCCTCATAATGATTGGCAAGCTGATACACGGTACACATCAGAAGAGTTCCCTTATTGACAAGGAAAGTCCCCATCCATTTGCCAGGCCTGGATTTGGCTGGTTCAGTCTGAACAGTGCTGGGCCCTGGGGTGGTGGCTGCATCATGCAGAGACTACTGTTTTCACCAAGAAGACACCAGGACAGCAGAGAACAAGGACTATTATTACTAATAATACCTCTTTAGTGAATGGTAAAAGAAAGAAATTTCCTACTTTCTTTAATGCTAAGGACTAGATGCCAGAGGTAGGAAAAAAAAGACCCAGAAGGGAATGTTTATTTCTATCCCATTTCTTTTTTTTTTTTTTTAACTTTACAATATTGTATTGGTTTTGCCATAAAGTGGTTTTGCAATTTTTTTCCACTAAAACTCCTAGGGGAGACATCTGTTGACATCACCTATCAGTCCAGGACCAAGAATTACAACTTAGATTGTTCTTCTGGTTCTGCCACCTACCAGCTATGTGACTTTAAACAAGCCACACCAGATCTCGAAACCTCAGTATCCTCATCTTAAAAAAAAAAAGTGAATTGTATTTTCTTGGCCAATCTCCTAGGGTTGCTTTTAATAAGAATGTAGATGCGAAAACATTTAGTCTTTGAAGCACCATGTCAAAGAAAGGGTTTACTTGCATGAGTACCATGAAATCAAAACATCATTTCATCAAGTTTAAAGACCCTTTCAGATGTGTGAGCCTGTGCTCTCTTTCTCTGACCAACCACCCAGTATCACTTTTGGCCTCTGTTAGCCCAGGACCAGTGGCCTCTGGGATCAGATGGATTCTGACCTGTTAAGTATTTCTTCATTTTTCTCCAGTTTGGTAAAATTAATGCTTTTGTTCCCTGAAGCTGTGGCACACTGGGTGGTTTGTAAATTTTGGCAGCATCTGAAAAAATTTCTGCCTATTTAGTTGGCATCAAATTCTTAATGGTACTTAGTGGTTCAGAATTAATTCCTCCACCACAGACTTATCCAGGACATTCCATGCTTATTTATAATTTTCTCAGAACGCCTTGATTCATAGCATCACTCCAAATCCCTAGGCTGCCTCTCTTAACTCAAAAAAGGGTTTTAGTGGCAATTATCAAAAAGCAGCATCCCAACTTAGCAAAGCAAGAATGACCTTGGCAGAACAAAGTCAAGAACATAGGAAGAAAGCCATTTGAATACCTCAGCCACAGAATCAACTAGATAGGTCTTGAAAACACAAAAATGCTAAGGTTCTTTGCTAGACACAAGTTCAACTTTGCATTCCTCCTTGTTCAGGTGTATGTCATGACCTCAAGATAACCAGACTTGATACCAAGAAAGCAAATCTACTTCTAGAAATAAGCTTTAGGGACAAAACAAAGTGGTGCCATCTCATGAAATTAGGAAGTCCCAGCCTTAACAACGGAGAAGGCGATGGCACCCCACTCCAGTACTCCTGCCTGGAAAATCCCATGGATGGAAGAGCCTGGTGGGCTGCAGTCCATGGGCTCACTAGGAGTCAGACGTGACTAAGCGACTTCACTTTCACTTTTCACTTTTATGCACTGGAGGAGGAAATGGCAACCCACTCCAGTGTTCTTGCCTGGAGAATCCCAGGGACAGGGGAGCCTGGTGGGCTGCCATCTATGGGGTCGCACAGAGTCGGACACGACTGAAGTGACTTAGCAGCAGCAGCAGCCTTAACAAACTCGAGAAACAGAGATGGGACTGACCAGTGACTGATGACTAAAAGGTAAACTTACCCATGAAAAGTCAACTGGATAGGGAAACTCTCATTGTTGGACACTACACAGACCCATGTGTTGTTTTCAGCTCAGCATCACTTCATCTCTGTGCCCCAGGTTCCCAATGTGTAAAACACGGATAGTTATTCAAGCCCCTCTCTGAACTTTCCCTATAAATTTCCCCCATAGCTATGCTTTTTCTGCCCTGGACAAGAGATTCCTCCAAAGACCTGATGAACCGCAAGTCTGTCGCTCTGCCCCCTAGCGGCTGGGTACAGCACCTGCTGGGATCCTAGCGTGAAATCCCACCGCCTTCCCAAAACAGTTCCATCCCGCTGGGAAGTTTACAATGGAAAGAAATGCTCTTTCTCCTCAGTTTACAGTGCCAAAACATAAGCAGTTTCACAGGAGTTTAGTGTCTTAAGGCAACTTAAAAATGTCAGTTACTTTTTCAGAAGGAAAAAATGCCAGAGAAAGTGAGGCTGACGAGAGTAGAGACAAATGGTGGCTCTTGGAGCTTGGACTCTGGGGTTCTGCCTGCCCCACTCTGACCCTTCAGGGACAGCACTGAACATGCGTTTACAGTCTTAAATTATTACAGGTGAGGAATATGGCTAATCTTCTAAGATAATCCCTTAACTGTACAATGCTCCCCCCCCCTTTTCAAATTTAATATAAAATATATTCTCTACTATGGTCATTATCACAGCATTTATCTGTCTGGTTAGCAGGTATGTATTGTACACATTTGCTGGAGCCCAGATAGGTGTGCTGGATTTCCTCAGAACATGACACTAAAGAACTCAGAAAGGTATTCCATATACACCCACGCCCGCATGTGCTCACGTGAGTGCGGTGCTTTGGTGTTGCCCCTTTCCATCGAGCACAACTGTAGCTGTAAGACAGAGGGGGAAAGTAGAGGGTAAAAGACAAAAAAAAAGGATGACATACCCCTGCCTTTGAAGAGCCAACACATTTACCAGATGAATTCAGAATAGACAAATCACAGGTAGCCCAAAAGCCAAAACAACATGACTGAGGATCCTCCCCAGATAAGAACAAAAATCAAAATCTGTATGAGCTTAAGTGTATATACACATTTGCAAATAAGCAGATGTACACACAAGAGGCACAGGTATGTCTTCACACATCTATGTGATACGCAGACAGAAGTTCAAAGAAATGAGGCAAATATCTTCTTATAAATACAACGGAGTGGTTATAAGAATGCCGATCGGCTGTAGCTTAAAAAAAGGGGGAGACAAGCCTCTGGAAATCATGAATACTCTAAGAACCTCTAAGACTCAACCTGAATGCAGACACTTAAGCTCTCAGCTTTGCCATTAAAGCTGGGGCCTAAATTATTGATCTCTTGCCTTTATCAGCATAACAGTCACGTCCCAGTATCGAGATCTAAGTACACTGCAGTCCCTCTGCTGCAGCCACTGAAATAATTAGGAGAAATTCTCATTAAAGGAGAGTGAAAGGTTCAGACACAGAGGCAGAGCAAGGGGTCTGGGAGGGTGTTTACTGTCTTCCACAGGGTCGAAAGATCACTGGGATCAAATCCCTGAGCAGTGCCCACAGATGACAGCTTATCAAAGGGAAAAAGTACGAACAATTCACACATGCGGTGGCCTCTCTGGTGTGTTTACATCTGCGAGAGTCTGTGTCACAAACAGGCTGCCGAGAAAGCAGCGTGTTCACGTGTGGTGGGGAGGCTTGGGGGGACAGAGCTTGTACACTTGGTGTGTCAACAGGGGAATGAGAGGAAAAAGGAAAAGGGGGAAAAAACGGAAAACAGCCCGAGTAAGAAAAATACATGAAAAATAAATAAAAAGAGACATATTAATAATGGAAAATCCACGGTGGACTCTCTTCATTTTAATTTATTCATTCTTTGAAAGTACAAGGGGCCCAGGGAAGAAAAGAAAGGTAAGGCATACGGGCAAGCCCGCACTTTCTGATGAGCTCCCAGTTGGCGTGGTAGAGATGCCAGGATAATATATACAAGGATTCAGACACCCGCACTCACAGAAAACCTTTCCTCTGACGACGAGGCTCTCTATTGACTTCAATGCAGATTTCACCAGCCTCTTACTCTCCCCCTCCACTCACACACACACACACACAAAATTCAGCCTTTCACACATGTTCCCAGAAATGGCCCAGACTTATGAGGAGAGAGCAAAGGACAGAAAACAGCCCTTCACGCACTGTACTGATGGAGAGAAAGGGTTACAACAGGGGAAATTAAACAGGCAGCAAACAGTGAGGGAAGAGGGCAGTGGCTGACAGAAACCTCTCGCTAGCCCTGGGGTGCGGGCACACGCGTGTGTGCACACGCACTCAAAGTTGGCCCATATTTAATGTCAACGTTCAGTCATTTAAAAGAAAAATTCATCTCACCCAGCTAATCAGAATTGTTAGAGAGACCATTACCACAAACACTGGGAACATCTGAAATTGATTATTTTGACTTCGTTCCGTTAATGAAATCCTCCAGTGACCAAAAACTAGCCTTCAACAAATTTCTACATAATGAAAAGAAAAAGCAAGAGCAAGTTCACTGACTTAAATACATATATATATGTGTGTGTGTGTGTGTATATATATATATATATATAAAAAAAGAAAAAGGACTATGTGTTTTTGCAATGTATATATATTTATTCGGTGCTCCCTGTCGGTGCAGAATAATTGAGCCAGGCTGAATCTGTTCCCACCATTTTGTGAGAGTGGTGATATTAGCATGGACCTCACATCCCATAAGGAGCACCACATCATTAAATGTCTTGGGCTGGCGCATTGGGAAGAGAAATGCGGGATGTCACCAGCTGATAGGGAAGAAGACTTGATGTTATTTATTAGGGAACACTTACCAGAAACTGCATTTTCTCCATTTGCATTAGATACGGCACCGCTGCCTTTGCAAAGTGCACACAAGCGAGTGGACTCGGGCAGAAAGGGAAGACTCCTTCCTCGCCCCCGCCCCCAGGCTTTGTTCACTGTCCCCTTGGTCTCCCTAGGTCTACAGGACGCCTCACCCGACCACCTTCGGTCCCTCTCCCTGCTCTGCCCCCTACTCCCTTTTTCTGCCCCACAGTCGCCTTGTCGCTCTGAAAGCCCCTTTCCCACCCGTTGCTCTGGGTGGTGTCAACAGATCCAGCTCAACCCCATCTTTCTGACCCCGAATGCTTTCAGTCAGCTGGCTATTGAGATGTCAGGATGCCTACAAGGAAAGGCCATCCCATCAGCACTTATAGGTGGATTTCCCCTAAATTCAGGAATTACAGGAGTTACCCCGGGGTGGGGGAGAAGGCAGGGGGTGGAGAGAGCTGACATACATATTTTTTAATGAGAGTAAGGGGAAAACTGAGTTAAGGCTTCCAGTGGAAGTGCTGAAAATTTTCCACCAGGGGATTCTCCTGGAAAGGGATTGTGTGTGGAAGCGTAATTGCTAGATCCCTGCCCCCTACTCTAAGTTCCTCCCCAGCATTTCTGCACAACAGTCATCAAAATAATCCGGAAATTTGCTTTAAAGATGCAAGCCTCAGGCCATCAGCTCTCAAAGACGTCCGAGGCTATTTCCCCTGGATCTCCCAGAGGGTGTGTTATGGTAAGGGAAGAAAACCAAATAAGCCTTCTCTGTCATAGCAGCTCTTAGGAGCCTGGGGCCTCGGTCCTCCAGGGCAGAGTCTGGCTCCCTCTCTTGACTACCCACCACTTAGAGGTCCTCATACTCTTGAAGCAGTCAAATGGGCAAGAGGAATTCTCTCCAGCCTCAGAAAGGGTAAGCAGGTAGCCCAACCTCCATACCAACAGCAGTTACAGAACTGGGAGAGGAGGAAAGGGTTGCAGAGGGCCAGCCCTTGAGGGTCCAGGAAAAGCTCCCACGTGGCTGTATCAACCACAAAAGCCAGGAAGTGCTGGGAGGCTGTAAGCATGTGTGTCCCGGGCTGAGGGTACAACAGTGAATTCCCTACATGTACCAGGATACGTAGTGTAAACTCAGGAAAGGACAGTAGCTCACAGACAGAAAAGTGTGTGTCTTCTAGAGAATTCAGCCTCTAGAAAGGAAGCCTGGAGTTAGCCCTAGGTCCACACTTGAGACTACTTCTCCCCAGGGAGCAGAAGAAAAAGGAAGAGAATCCGAGGATTTCTGTAAAACAACTCCTGCTCACCTGCAATACCCACATCTGCTAGAAGAGTCTGCCCAGCACCCCCACCATCCTCTGCATCTTTAGGGGGCACCCCTTACCCTGATCCCTTGTTCCCAACTCCCTAACGCAGCGGCCTCTCCCCCACCTAAAGAAAGTGGCCGAGTGTAATTATGCAGAAAGCACCACTGGAGCTATATCAATAAGACAGACGTCTGTTGTATCATTCTCTCTCAGTAAGGCATTTCTTCTCCCCAATTGCTCATATAGAATCATAGCCTAATAGCATCCCATTAACATAATTGCCAACACAACTAGTGTTCCGTGTCTCAGAGCCATTTACTTACTTTACCATAAAGAATACCAAAACAGCCCTAAAATCACAAAAAGGAGGGAAGAAGAGGGGTGGGTGCTGGGGAAGGCAAGAGGAAAAATGTCCCCCCTTTATATTCCCTTTGCTCCCCAGAACGGGGTTCCAAGATGATAAACACAAGAGCGCCTCTCTCATCTGCAGGAATCGTAACACAGAGCCTTCCTACCAGACTCCCAAGCAGACGTGTGCTAAAATCTAAACGGATTCTGCCAGGCGAAATGAAATTCCCATTATTTTTAATTAATCCTTAATTAAAATATATTACTCCGCAGATTCCGCAAATCTCTCTTAATATGCAAATGTGGCCCATTCAAGGATATTTACATATCATTAATTAAAACGGCACATTCTTTCAGTCTAACAAGCTGAGGGGCTGTGGCTGCTGCCACATTGGCGCGAGGAGCCCGTCCTGGCAGTGCCAAGCTCATCTGATAAAAAGACGTCAAGCATAGGCCGCGCCTGGGGAAGGTAAGGCAAAAGGGGGAGAGTCCATTATACTTTGATGCTCTCTACAACAAGGACTTCAAATATTATCTTGGGGCCTTGGCCAAGTGCTTTTGGCAGGGCTCTGAGTCTCCCTGTTATCTACACCTACCTAAAGATCACCTTGGGACCCAGCCCAGCTTGGCATTGGCTGGGAGACCACACTCTCTCAGGCAACCGTGAGTCACAGTGGAGGTGCGCTGGGTGGAGGAGGATGCTGGCCTGGAAGAGAGGATTTGTAGACACTTGTCCAATTGTTGCCACAGAAGTGAAGTTCTTCTGAGCCTCAAAGTCAAACCCACCCCCACCTCCCTCCAAGTCAAGACACAATCAGGTAGGGTGTGGAAAAATGAAAAGGGACCCAGTACACCAACCCCTTTACCAACTGCTGAGGGTGACAACAGAAGATTCCTAGCTGAAAAAAAGGGTCTCTGGGGTGGGATTTTGTGTTGGATTTCATGGAGCCCTGCAAAGGCTAGTTCAGGACCAGGTAGTCAAAGGTTGACTATTGGGAACAGGTGATGGGAGACATAGTTCTTGGCCAAAATGTAAGCAGACAGGAGGTTAACCTAGGAAAAGCATGTAGAAATGGGCACCAATTACTGTTTCCACAGATAAGCCTTATCAGTCAAGGAGAGACCTGCAAACAGGACTCCACATACCCCCAAAGGTGGACGGGGTAGCCAGGTGCATACAGCCAGGAGGAGAGCCTGCTGGCCGCACATATCTCCCTACCTGGGCCACCTGAGACCAGGACAGGCCTAGAAACAAAATTCTGGGCGAATAAGCTGCACTTACCATAAGCCTTGTCCAGACACCTCTGGGAACTCCCATATCTGAGAACCCCAATCATGGAGATGAGGCTAGTCGCTCGTACCAGCTAAATGACTCAGTCTTGCATAAATCATTCAAATGGGCATGATTCATTCAAATCAGCAAAATTAAGGCTGATTATGTACCATACACATTGGTGGTTATTTTTTCATTGTCAAAAACAAAAATATGAAATCGTTGAATGCCAAAGATCTACTGTGCTTAACAAAAAAACTACTTATCAAATTATGACAGAGGTCATGTCCCTATGATACCTTCAGGCTGAAGGGGTGACCCAAAGGATCTGAAATACAGCTCAATGACCATGACCCGAGCCTCCTGTCTTGGCCCAAATGCCCTCTGCTTCACTGTACTCAGTAGTCCCATTAGAGTCAAAGTTATTGCTTTGCCAATATTTATTTTTTTCAGATTATAAACTTCTATAAGGAAAGGACCTTAGCTAAAACATTGCACTGCTTTTTCCTTAGCTCACAGCCATGTAAACATAGGAACTAAATACACAAACCCACTGGATGATCAAAATGAGATCAGTAAGCAAAAGGAAAGGTCTGAAGGCCAGGGGTTCATGAAAGATGGCACCATGGGCCTGAAAAAGCCTTCAGAAGCAGCGTCAGTCTGGATGGGGAGAGCCACAACATTTGTAAAAGATTAACTATGGCGGGTAGAACCATCCCAAGACAAACATGATACCATCCTCTCTTCTTAGGGCGTAGCCTAGTACCAAAGCCAGATGCAAATCTCAGCTCTGCCTAGGACAAACTGCATGACAAAACCAGTTACATGAAATCTCTAATCAGTTTATTCGACTGAGAAAACGGGAATTAATGCTGTCCTAGATTGAGTTCTATGAAAATAAAATGAGATGGTCTCAGCACATAATCAGGACTCAATAAAAGGTAGCAATTATTCAGGTTCCCAGCCCTACCATTAGCCAGTCTTGGTCAGCAGGGGTCCCATCTCGTGGTCCAGCTGAGGTCAGTGTGACACAACAGGGTCTCTGGTGGGACACTGTGGGCACATGGGCTCGGACTGAGGGGGGAGGATAAAGAAGTCCACCAGGGATCAGGGCCCCCTAGAGTCTCTATTTAGATTCAACTACAATGATGTCTGCAAGCTTCATTTCAACTCTCAAGTCCCCAGATGCTCACCCCTCCCCACTTTTTTTGTTCAAAACGTTTGTTTTGAAAAAAAGGCAGCAATTATTAAATTATTTGGGGGGAGGGAGAGGAGAGCAAATGCCAGGACTTTAGCCTGAAATCTCCCAATTTTAAAATCCAGTGACTCTTAGGAATCTTCTCATTCCCATTCTTCATCCTTCATATTTACTTCACCTCCTCTCCTAGCATTACTTACTGGTGGTCTTTGAAGCTAGTCTAGGGACATTTCCCTTACTAGAATGGCAATAACAAAAGTCCCAGAGTTCTACCAAGTTTATCAAGCTGCAGAATATCTGCTCCATCAGCCAGAATCTGTTATCAGGCTTCTTACAGCAGCCATCATTATTTCATTTTTCTTTCTCAGACCAAACTGAGAAATGAACACACTAGTACATTAGAACAACATAAGCATTAGCTAAATATATCACTGAATCATTGAAACCCTCGGCATATTTATACAAAAGCATCAAATAAGAATAATGATAATCATGGACGTAAGCCTACTTTTAGCATTCGTAAAGCATCCACTGAATGCAGAAAAGAACAGAGCCTTCTTTCTTTCCATCCAGCTTTCGAAGCTGTTGGGAAGAGCTGAACTGCCACATGGCAATTGAGAAAGCCCCAGGAGAGTGCCACTAAGTTAGACATACACCTCCAGATGATGACAAATGGGGACCTCCTCTGGGAGGTGAGGCATCCACAGAACAGCGAACAGTACCCAGGAGTCACATTCATAGCTCCTCGACTCCATCTGGTCTCACGTACCACTGTCTCCTGGAGCTGCCCCAAACTGCAGATTCCGAAACCCTAAGTTATTTGGATTCCTGATGTTTTTGAGATATTACAATCCAGATAATTTCCTACATTATGAGTCCCATCTCACCAAGGTCAAACCATAAGCCTTAACACTGCACATTCCCTTGTAACTAGGTGCAGGCAGATGAAATGGGTTCCATATTTGCAGAAGACTCATGAGACTCAGATCTGGAAGAGCAGCAGTTGCATTCAGAGGATGTGACCTTTTGGCAACCATGGGGTTGAAGCATGTGGTTCTTCAGGGGCAGAAGTGGCCGAACCACTGGCCTTAGGTACAAGTGTCCCGACTGCCAACAGCAGAGACAAAGGCTGCCAGGCTCTCCAGACATTCTGTGAGCCAACTAGTGTCGCATGCATTTTAAAGATTAAAAGATCCAAGATCTTTTAATACAATTTTTATTCTGCTGAGAGCAGCCAGTGTATGCAACCAAAACTTTTGACCAATACAGCTGAACCATCAATATAAAAGAAATCAACAATTCTTTCTGCCCAGTTAGACAAGAATTTTGGGAGAGGGTGGTGGCACCCCACTCCAGTGCTCTTGCCTGGAAAGTCCCATGGATGGAGGAGCCTGGTGGGCTGCAGTCCATGGGGTCGCTAAGAGTCAGACACAACTGAGCGGCTTCACTTTCACTTTTCACTTTCGTGAATTGGAGAAGGAAATGGCAACCCACTCTAGGGTTCTTGTCTGGAAAATCCCAGGGACGGCGGGGCCTGGTGGGCTGCCGTCTATGGGGTCGCACAGAGTCGGACACGACTGAAACGACTTAGCAGCAGCAGCAGCAGCAGACAAGAATTTTAAAAGTAAACTACTCATGGACTTCACTACAGGACTGAAACATCAGTGAGGACGGTTCACCGTCCTCCTCCTCCCCCACTCATGACAAAGGTCTCTTTTCTAAGATCCCACAACACAAATTCCAAGTCTCTGTCACCATGAAGCACCAGAACAATGCAGACTGATGCCAGGACCTGTCTCTCACGATGAAGGTGCAAGCCCTAAACCTTAACAGACTATGCTGGTACCATAGCCACTGTAGTCACCAACTGCTGCCACCTGTTACCAGAAGCAGCTTCGATATGTGACCAGAAGGAACATCCCCCCCTAAAAATCTCCCCCATCTTCACACAGGAAGATAAACAGTTTCAAAAGGTCAAGACAGCTGGACAAGGTCCCCAGCTGGTTAACATCAGCTCATATTACAAAGGAAAGACTTCATTATGCGAGAATAAGGGAAAGCTGGACTTTCTAAACTCCATGACCTCAGTTCATCTGTTTCAGCTGAGACATCTGTGTCCTCTTTGCCATGTAGCCACTTGCCTGTTACATGGATTAATATTAAGTAATTCATAACGTTCACCACGGGCAAAGCGGCTGCTAGTTTCCCATTCACAACGCAGCCTTTTGCTCTTTCAGGGTTTATCTGTCACGAATGGGGAGACTGTTGGAAACCCTTTGACAAAACCATCAGGCATCATTCAGCAGGTGCTCGGATTCCCACACACGGGACCACAACCTAACTTTCTTCAACACTTGGCTTCTGGGAAGAGCAATTAATTTACACATCATCTGATTAGTCATAACTGTAGTATGAAAGGTGGCCTGGAGTTCACCCCAAACTTACCTGGCAATTGGTATTTTACTTAAGGCGCCAACACACTTCACCATACTTCCTTAACGTAATTATTTGCATAGGACTATGATGGATAGGATATCATACCAAGAGCAATACGTTGCAGAGCGCTCAAAAAGGTGTTTGATGATCTCATAAATGTTTTAATTGCAATGACAGACAGGTGCAATCATCTCATTAAATGTAAGTATCTTTGATATAGCTTTACTCTGAAGAACACACAACGTGTCAATGATAAGTATCTTTACTTGCAGAGCCTAGATCAGGCAAGCTACGGGTCAGAGCCCAAAGCACAAAATGTCAAACAGGCTCCATGTTTCATGAACAATAACATATTATTACACAAGGTCATGTTGTACCCATGGGGAGAGGAGCCCCACTAAGATACCTTCTGCTCTGTTCAAATCTCAAGATAAAAGACTTACAGGAAGGAAAAAAAAAAAACTTTAGATTTTGCTGAAGTCATCCCTTTGGCTGACATACACTAAGGCTGTGGCTTCTGGAAAACATCTGAAACCTACAAAGCTAGGCACAACATATTTTCACAAGCTGTGCTTATGTTAGCACCAATGCATTTCTATGATATCATCGTCAACTTTAAAACATTTGTGTTTTAGAGATGTAGTTGTTTGTAATAACACCATAATAAAAGGATAAGGGAGGGAGATAGTTCTAATTCAGGAGGAAGAAAAACTACTTCTAATCAAAGTCCTGCACATTAACCCTCTACTACCCAAAGGAAATCAGTCTGTCTATACCACCACATGCATGTATAACAGAATGACAATCTTCACATCACAAGGAGGTGACTGTGGGAGAGGAAAGAGTGGTCATCATTGCCAAGCAACCAAACTCCACACAATTACAGAAGGAAACCAGTGCAGTTTCAGTGTGGAACAAAAGCACCCCACTTCCAACTCAGCTGTGCAGGAGGCCCTGGTCCAGGGGATGGTCAAAGTCCATACTCCCGAACCCCATGAGTGCAGGGCTGCTCCAGGCTTGTCTGGAATGAATTAAATATGTCTCCTCCAACCCTGAAAGATCATGCATGACACAAGACCACTGTAACTGACCATGAAAACTCAGTATTGACTTAACACAGGCAGCAGGATGCACCCAGGGCTTTCCAGGGCTTCACGGTGTTCTATAAAGATCCTATGAACTCTGCCTAAACCTTGTCTCCTAGATGGCTTGAAGTTCTGGCCAAGATGAAAGTTCCAAAAACAGAGTAAGGAGGTATCAAAAGCAGGCTCATTCTTCAAGTCTGGGAGGAACTGATTTGATCGGATTTAGACAGTATCTTAGAAAACATTCAGACAGCTGATGCTCTCATTGGGGGTACATTTTTTAGGTCTCCAGGTCTTTTTGTTTTTCACTCTGTAACCAACCTAACCACTCGTGCTTGAAAACATGAAATGAAAAGAGGGCTGTGGCTACTTGGATTTGAACATCGAATGAGGTGATGATGCTTATGTACACATTAACTAATAACCAAAAAATAAAATTACAAAGGTCAATACAAGAAACTGGCTGACAGTGAAATTGCCCGTGACCCCTGGACCACACTGAGGAAATAGTCTCAGGGCTCTCTCTGTGAATTGTGGATACTTCTTGGACATGAACCACTGGGACTATTACCCATCATGACAGACGGAATGTCCTTCAGACACATAGGAGCAAGGGGCTCTGCTGGCTTCAGTCACAGATCCTCAACCATTGGCCCTCCTTTGCTTTCTGACTACTACAGATGCTGAAGAAGTAAAGCATAAGAAAATGGCAGTAGGGGGTTCCATTGATGAAGAATGTAGAGCCCAATGTGGAAGAGCTGGTAGCTATAGAGAAAAACAAAGAAGAGTTTTCCTCTCTCGGCTCTTTCCAATCTGGGTTGCCTTAAACAAGGTGAACAGGCACAGCAACAAGCTGTGTGTTTGCCTCCAAGTGTGCTCAGCTGTTTGAATGCAGCAATTATCGGGTTGCCCCCCCCCTCCCCAGCAGAAGCATACTGCAGATATTAATCAAAGTTCCCGGCTCCGCAGGTAAGGTAGGTAACCCTGTGCTGAATAGAAATTTGTGGGAAGGAGTATATAAATCCTTGAAAGGGAATTAGTAGTATCAACAGCTGATGCATTATTTATTTAGAGGCACAGACCACAATCTGTATTATTGTTAGAACTGAAATGAAATACTGTACTAAAAAAAAAAAAAAAAAATCACCCTGTGCTTGGTTTTCGAAACTCAACGATGAGGAGTATGCTGCAGTCAAGGGTAATGTGCATAAAAGCAGCACTGTTTTGTTAACCAAGGAAAGAAAGTGATAGCAGGAGGCAGCAGTACAACCACTAAATGTGACCTCTACACAAAACCACTTCCTTCTTCCTCTGCTGATACTGCTTACAACTGAATGGGGTTTTATCTAGTTGATAGGGTGCGCAGGAACAACCAGTTAATATAAAAGAAGCTTATGCGATGGCAAAGGTCCTTCACTTTATCCCACGAGGAGAGTCCTGAAGTATCCTTGATCTTTCTCCAATCTCCCCAGGCAGGTGTTCGGTCTTTTTTATTAATTAATTTATTTACTTTTGGCCGCATGGGGTCTCAGTTGCAGCATGTGGGATCTTCCATTGGAGCGCGCAGACTCCCTGCCTGTGGCTCACGGTCTCCACAGCATGCGGGTTCAGGAGTTTCGGCCCTCCGGCTCAGCTGTCCCATGCCATGTGAGATCTTAGTTCCCCGACCAGGGATCGAACCTGTGTCCCCTGCTTGGAAGACAGATTCTTAACCACTAGACCATCAGGGAAGTCACCATCCAGGTGTTTTGAGTCTTCTCAGCCCTGCCGTGTCAGCTACAACGGAGAAGCCCCAGTCTTCTGGCAGCCGCTTTCAAATCCAGTGTTAAGTTCCCCAAGGCTCCAGGCCCCAGCATGTCCTGTAGAGGTAAGGTCCCCAAAGGCCTCCATTCAAAGACTAAACCAGTATTTCAGGCTTAGACAACATTCCCTTAATGTTAAAGCCAGGCACAATCCTTCTCCAGTTCGCTTACACTTTATTTTCTACCAGAACAGCATGTGATTCTCCCTAGCCTCTTCTACCAGTAACGTTTTGGGCTGCAAACAAGAGGAATGGACTCTGGCTCACCTACTCAGGGAAGGAATTTACTGGACAGATACTCAGTGCCGCACAGAATCAACAGGAAGTCTGGGGAACCAACCTCGGAAAAATAAGCCCAGGCAGCTGAGACCACAGCCAAAGCGCTGCCACGGGACATCAGCTAGGAGACAGGCACTGGACGGCTGACTCTGGACACAGACCAGCCACTGCCACCACCCTCAGTTCTGTCGCTACCTCGGTCATACTGTCCGTAGCACATGGTTCCAATCAGCCAAGTGTAAGTGCTCATGACCCTGCTCCTGGAGAAACGGAAGGTGTCTGAGAAGTGTGCAGGTTCTGCAAAAGCCCCTCAACGGCAAGAGGACATTCTTCTCAGATTCAGCTCCTGCTTTCCCGGTACAAATCCCAACTTCCTTCAGCCACTCGAAAGAGCCCTCTTTGTTCAGCAAGGAGTGTGACAGAATAGAAATAAAATATACGGTATATTTTCCCTCCTGTATAATGTGGTTTGGGTATTCAAGGAAAGTATAGAGTTGCAGTTCTCAGAGAACTCAAGCATTAAAATAAAGGAAGGAGGGCTATATTCCTAAGGAGAAGGTGGCAGAGAAATGCATGTTCCAGGCTTAGAATTCAAAACCAAAAGACCTGTGGACACAGAATTTCCAATCATATTTCAACAGGACCTTCACCTGCCTCCAAACAAGATGATATGAATCAACGTGTAGCTTCAAGTCCGGACATATCCCTGGGATGTGGTTTCTAGAGCTAAAAACAACACACCTAATTTCCAACTATCAGGGGAAAGAAATATTTCCACACTGTGTTGATATCACGCTGGTCACAGGTAGGGGTGGAGGGGTGGGGATGGAAGCCACACTCTCTAAGTGCCTCCTATCCACCAGCCACTGGAAAACACAAGAGCTAAGTATGATTGCCACTGGTCCTTCCGAAAGCCGTGATGAGGCAATTGTAAAGTCGAGGCTAAAGGCCAGATTTCTGGAAATCAGAATCTTCTGCTACTTAGTAACTGTGTGCACTTGATTGGTGATTCAACCTCTGCCTCCTTTGTTTCCTCGGTAATACAAAGAGCATAGTAAGAGCCTCTACCCTGAAAGGATGTAGTGAGCATTCAAACAAATAATATGGGTAAAGTGATTATAACAAGTACCTAGTATATAGGCACTAATACTGGCTGCTATTATTATTATCAGGTAGCTTTTAAAATCCCCGTTTTACTGATCAATAATCTGAGGTTGCAGAGGCTAAGTATTCTGTCCAAGGTCATAAAGTGGGCCCATATATGCAGAAATGTAGCCGAACTGGAGTGTCAAACTCAGATTTGACTCTAAAAGCCAATGTTATTTCCGTGACACCATACTGCATCCACACGCCTAGAATGTCAAACACATTCAAGCTGCTGTCCAGAGCCAAAACCGTAGTTCCACTGCTGTGAATGTTGAGGAACTGTCACAGCAATTATCTATATTAATAGATCTCTAGTATTTCAGCCCTAGCGATTATCTGTACTTGTTTTGGTCATTCTTAGACTGGAATTCCCAGAAACCTTTAAAACCACAGCAGATAAAAAACAGTTTTCAACTGGTTGCTCTACACACACCAGGCTGATGAGAACCTTTAGAAACGACACGTTTGCTTTCCTGGCCTTTGGGCACAGGGTCACTTTTACAAGTCAGCTAAATCATGGCTACAGGATTAGAGTGGGTCATAAGGTCGATTGGTCTTTTTTGTTTCCACCAGTTCTCCTTCTGTTCTTCCTTTTTCTTATCTGTTATTTGAGAAATACCACAAATTCTGAATGCCACTGTGTTTAAGAGAAAAGGGGACTGCCCTCTGAATTTTTAGGCCTCCCAATCCACCTCTCACCTGTCACCCTCTCCTTTCTCCCCTAGAATGTGCCTTCTCCCTGCTCCCTTCTCCCCTAGAATGTGCCTGACAGCAGGGCACAAATCCCAACAGCCACTGAAGCTGCTGGGGGGCGCCTCTGCAGGGACGCCTTAGCAGGTGGGCATCCCCAAAGCCACCGGAATGACGGGATGGCAGGTCAGGAAGGGGAGGGGCACCCGGCGTTTGTGTAACTCTGGGACTATCTGTCCATCACCTTTCCCGCACAGCATGCAGGCTGCATGGGCTTAACCACAGCGGTCGATAAAGCCACACAGATCAGAGTGAGTCAATGAAAGACAGCAAGACAACAAATCTAACCGGGGAAGGAAAAGGAGTATCTCTTTCCTCAACCACCCCATCAAAGTAAAAGCGAGCCTCCTTTCTACTTGAGCAACACAAAAAAGACATAACGGGCACACTCCTCATGCTGAACAGGGAGGTGTGATGTAAATGTTCCTACATCCCACATTCCACAGTTCAGGACCAACTAAAGTTGTTGTTAACATCTTGTATGGATTTTGTGTCTAGTTTCTGCCCTCAGAGAACAGGTATCATCAAATATACTAAGACTGTGAAATCATTGCTTTATTTCTGACTTGAAGTAAATCTTACTTACACTGCATAAGCACTTACTGTTATTTTGATTTTATTGCTTCGATTAATCCAGTTTTAGTACATCATGATAATATGAGGTTTGGTTTACCATATTATTATTGTCTCCTGTTGAGATAACCATCTCCTGAATCCCTGAAAGACAGCAGATGTCCCCACCTTCCCAACAGATACCAAAGCCTGACACATCTCCTACATCCTAAAAATGCTTAACTGGAGCAGGTAGAAATATCAGTCACTGAAGTAAGTGTTCTTATATCCCCCAATCACCAAGTATTTCAGAAACTTGTTTCTTGAAGTCAAATAGCTTTTATCATTTCTCTGTATGTTCTTGTTACTTTTTCACACTGTGGAGAACAGTACCAATACACTCCACTGTTTTGTTTACCAAACAACAGATCATTTGCTTATTTGGACCAGAATATGTTGTCTTAATATCATTGCTTTAGTCCAACATCCCACAAAGGAGATTTTTGTTTTCATTCTCAACACAGGCTTGGTGTCATACATATATAATCCACAGTTAACCCATTCCTAAACTCATTTGAACATCAAGCTCACCAGGGGATGAAAAATCATATCACCTATTTTTGACAGACTATAATCATACATTATATGCAACATATATAAGCTAATATAATAGTACAATATGTACCATTTATATAACTTGAGGATTCAAGATGCAGAACTGATATCCACCACCTCAGACACAATTAGTCGTGTTAAAGGAATTCCCCACACTTTTTAACATTTTATTGTCCTTTAATTTTCTATTTCACATTGTGAAGAGTTTTTCCTTCATTCCTCAGCATCCATCACTCAAATTGACACAGCAGATCCTCCAGTGGCATCAAATGGCATGCCATGTTTCCATCAAATTCCAGACAGCTTTCTCCTTATAATTTATCTAAAATGAAGGGAATAGATGCACTGTGGTCCTACACGGATTTGGGAATCTGTTTAGTGTTGAAATGCTATGAAGAAATATTTCTCATCATTTAGTTTCAAGGAAGTGAAAATGTGCAGCATTACCAGTTTGCTGATCTAAATGAACTTAGATGAGGCAAATTCTATTATTATTTAAAATTTTCTGACTCTGTAAAATATGGACTAGATCCATTAGAAGAATAACAGATTCTACAGGCACATATGGCTGGGGGGAAAATTTCAAAGAGACACACTAGGCATTTGCCTTCTGAATTATTCTTGATTTGAAAAAGATCCCTGATCCTATTAATGAGTCAACTGTGACTGAGATTTCGTCAGGACATACTCACTTTTACTACTCCATTCCTCAGCTTCCATACTGGTTCAGCCATGTGATCAGAGTTATATTATTCATGCTGCTGCTGCTAAGTCGCTTCAGTCGTGTCCGACTCTGTGCGACCCCATAGACAGCAGCCCGCTAGGCACCTCCATCCCTGGGATTCTCCAGGCAAGAACACTGGAGTGGGTTGCCATTTCCTTCTCCGATGCATGAAAATGAAAAGTGAAAGTGAAGTCACTCAGTCGTGCCCGACTCTTAGTGACCCCATGGACTGCAGCCTACCAGGCTCCTCCGTCCGTGGGATTCTCCAGGCAAGAGTACTGGAGTGGGGTGCCATTGCCTTCTCCGTACATTATTTATATACTAGACCAAAACATATATGACATTTCTTACCACTGAGGAATTAAACCAATAGATTCCAAGGGTTTTTCATTATATTAAGAAGCCCACTCTCGCTCAATTAATCAAATAATGAGAATGTCTTATTCTCACTCTCTTAAAATATAATTTTTTAAAATATTTAAGAGTATATACCATATTAATTCCACTCTCTACCACAACAAAGAGGTGTACAATATAATGGTGAATATTTGCATCACTTCCTTGTCCCACAAAATCTACTGACTCCAAAGGCTGTCACACCCTCATTTATCATACAGAATCTTCATCAAGTCCTTATTAACAATGCATAGTTTTACTGGAGAACTAGCATGTCCATGCCATATAAAAGCCTATTCAGAAAGGTTTGGAGCAACTACGCCACACAACTGTCTACAATGTTTTGTAAATGTAAAGCCTGTTACAAACAAACAAAACAAAAACTCATGACCCCAGTCAAGGAGGTTAACTGGACTCCAGACCAGCAAACCCAAAAACCAGATCAAACAGATTACAAAATTCACCGATCATTATCAGAAATATTGGCATTGTCCTGACCGTCCCACTGGGACATCACCAGAAGTGGCTCATTTAGGGGTGGTTAAAGCAGTCCCAATGCCCATGTGCCTCATCCATCTCTATTTATTCAACATTGGACTTTTGTACTTTAGAAGCCAGGACACCCTGTAACATGGTGCCCAGAAAAAGATAAGTACTCAAGGAAGCTGCTGGAGATGGGGAGAAGGACGTACTGAAGGGTAACTCCTTTTGGCTCATTCCCCTAAAGTCAGTGCTTCCCCTGGGGCTTCCTCTCCAGGGAGCCATCCCTGACCCAAGCAAGCCATGTCCGAGGCCCTTCCATTTCCCATCATGCTCTGCCCTCATCCCAATGATAATACACATCACCCACGGTTTCCCAGCTGTGAACTCCTTGAAGGCAAGGACTGACTATTTCTCATCCCCAGTTCAATAAATGCTGCTAAATGAATATATGAATGCTTGAGATTCAGTTAACTGCCTCGGTTCTTCCACTGACCAATGACAACTGAGTCTTTCTCTAAATAGGCCTCATGCTGCTGCTACTGCTAATTCACTTCAGTCGTGTCCAACTCTGTGCGACCCCAAAGACGGCAGCCCACCAGGCTCCCCTGTCCCTGGGATTCTCCAGGCAAGAACACTGGAGTGGGTTGCCATTTCCTTCTCCAATGCATGAAAGTGAAAAGTGAAAGTGAAGTTGCTCAGTCATGTCCGACTCTTCGAGACCCCATGGACTGCAGCCTACCAGGCTCCGCCATCCATGGGATTTTCCAGGCAAGAGTACTGGAGTGGGGTGCCATTGCCTTCTCCGAAATAGGCCTCATAGTGCCACATAATTCTCTTTTTGTGACTTTTAGATCAGAGGAGAGAAGAAAACGGGACACTGGTGTGCTGCCCCCAGAAATACTCTCAGACCATTCTCTCCCCATCTAGACCCTTGAGGAAGTATAAACATCACTAGGGAAAGTTTAACGACGAGGAGAATTTAACTTCAATATTTCTTGCTTTCTCATCTCCATCTTTACAAACCCTTCTGGATCCTGCATCTGCTTAGCCTGACCGAAGCTGTGGATTTAATGGAAAAAAACCATCATTGAGGACATAATCATATTACATAACAAATTTTAAATCAAAGAGACTCGAGAACCAATGTCTTGCCATGATGTCAACTCTAACCAGAGCACCAAAGCCTGGGCCTCTTTTCTGTCAATTCTCAGGGACCGTGTGTCCTGCCTGCTTGGTTCAAGGTAAAAGCGACAGGCTGCATGTCAGGGAATCTGAATGTTCCTGCTATTATAAGTTAGCAAACAACCTGACAAAGTTCTCCACGTTGCCCCCATCTACAAAATGAAGCTAGTATATAGAGTTAGACACCTCACCATTCATTGTCTTTACAGAATATCTGCCAGAGATTTCTAGTTTCTCTACTATTTAGAAAATAATGGTGGGATTTCTCAAAAATAAAGTTGCATGTTAATCTGGAGAGGAGCAGAGTTTTAAAATCAAATTATCAACACAGAATGACAAAAACTCAAGGAAGAAGGGAAATGCTGCTCCATCATCATACTTATTGTCATCAATAGCAAAGGACAATGAGCCGGAGAACGAACCCTAGGCAAAGAGAAAAGTCAGTCCCAAACCATTTACAGCACCAATTTGTGGGGCAAGGTCTGAGAAGTATGTCCATAAAGCCTTTCTTCACCCTGGCTTCAGCTCTCCCATACTTCTCACCTGGCACCCTGGTCCTCTCAGTGAATCCAGGAGACTCAGGCCAACGGGACCACCGTGTGCTCCAAAATATTTTTGAATATTTTGAATATCCTAAGTATCAAATTAATTTCAAAGGTTTTTTTCCTTAGAGAAAAATCACAAGGGAGACTGAATAAATATATTGTAATACATTTATATAATGGACTACCCACTTGGCAATAAAAGGGAACAGACTACTGATACAAGCAGCAACATGTATAAATCTCACACACAAAAAAATGATGAGTAATAGCCAGGCCCGAAAGTACACATACTGCATGATTCTATTCATTTAAAGTGTAAGAACTGGCAAAATTAGCAGAGGATGAAAAAAATTAGAATAATGGTTGTTGGGGGTGAGAAGTGAGGGAGGGGAAAGTGATGAATTGAGGTAGAAAGGATCAGAAGAAACTTTCAGGGTGATGAAAACAGTCTAGATCTTAAGTGGGGCACTGGTTACATGGGTATACTTACCTGTGTGAACACATCAAAGGGTATACTTAAGATCTGTCCATTTTACCATTTGTAAATTTACCTCAGTTTTTAAAATTTACAAGATTACTCATCACCAACCTCCTCCCACTTCTGACTCAATCTAGCAAGTACAAGGAAGAGAACACTGAACTCTGGAGACAGAGGACCTGAAATATAACCCCAGTCCTCGAACCTTCTAGCTGTATCATCTTAACATATCTCTACTCCACATTTTCCCCACCTGAAAAATGGGAAAATCTTATTCATGGTCATTCCAAACAAAACACACCAAAGATAAACGCCAGCACCATATAGAAAACTGCTTTGTAAATAGTATCATCTGATAAACAGAAGAGATTATGATTCTCCAGATTCGGGTAGGGGTCAGGAAAGGGTATCCATCAGGGTATCCCCCACTGGGATAATGTTCATTTATGCGACGATTTTCTCTTTCTCCCATTTTGAAACATGGGATTCTGCAGCTACTCAGGCCACTAAGCATTTGGCCTCCACTTTTCCTTATAGGGAACACATACACACACTCTTCCATAAGCTCTATCTGCTCTCAATTGCTCTAGCTACTCTGTCTGCTTTGCAAGGTGCCCGATCTACATAAACTAGGAGGATCAATCAACCAGGCAATGAGAAAAAGGCGACACACTGTAATCCAAGGCCAAGGTGCAAAACCCCACACCAGGAGGAACAGGTCATTAGGTCCTGCTGAGAGACTTGGCTGTCACCTTGCTTAGAGTGGACTTGGTCACAGGAAGTCACCTATCGGTGGCATTCCCCTGTGTCCCACTCCCCAACCTGTTCTTTTCTGGACAGTTGTTTATGCCCTCCCTCTTCCCTGGCTCTCCATTCTCGCCCACACTTTCTCTTTCTCTCCAGGCTGGGTTTAATTTGACACCTTGAGCTTTGGTAACGAGGTGGGGAGCAGAGCAGCCACAGTGGAATTCATTAGGCTCAACACTACAGGGCCCGCTCTCTGTGCGTTAATGACATCGGAGGGTAGGGAAACGAGACAGCCACCACGCGAGATGAAATAAACATGAGGACTGTCAGCAGTGACAGCCCGAGCAAAGGGGACAAAATGAGCCAGGTAGAGACCTTTCCCCGTCCGCACAATGCAAACCGACAGCTTGCAAAGCCCCCCTCCCCACTGCTGCCCCCCTTACCCAAAGCTGAAGAGTGAGGAAGAGGTGGGGTGATGTGGAAGTGTGGATGGGGAAGGAGAGAAAACACAATGAAATTACCATTGTTTTAACATACAAATTTCATTTATCAGTTTAATGCTGGCGCAAACCAAATTTATCCCCCTCCCTCGGAGACAGCAGGCACAGGGAGGCTGGGGGCGGGCCCGGGCTGCATGATGCTTGGAGCCTTCCTGCCTTCCTCCTCCCCACCCCAAGCTCTCTTGGCTGATTCTCTTCTGAGTTACCATCCTCCCCCCACCCCTTCTACCACTGTAACTCCATCATTTGCTGTTACTAAAGGGGCATGGAAGGAAGAAAGGAAGAGAGAGAGGAAGCATTGGTGATGGAGAAGAAATAGAAATGCTGGCTTCTCTGCATGTTTTTTTGAAGGGCAGGGAGGTGTTGACAAAGAAAATTCAGGCAGCGTGTACTCGGCCACGGAGCACAGCAACAGGAGCCCAGCCAGACTAGGAAAAGCCCTCCATGTGGACACTTTTGGGAAGAGCAGCAAGGGCCCTGCTCCCAGTTACCAGGTGTCAAGAGAGTGAACCGACAAGGGAGGGCTTAGGGACTGTGATGACTTTCCCTTCTGCACACAACACAGAAGCAATGAACCGGCTGTAGTCAAACTAAGCCTCCTTCTCTTCCAAGAGAATAATCCTATATCCACAGGACCAAAGAGAGAGAGCCTCTCTTTCCTGGATTTGCCTAAGAGAAGGGTGCTTCCTCATCTCCAAAAAGAACAGACTTCTATGGCGGGCCCCTGCGTGAAGCCCAGGGCTGGTATCTGGAGGGGTCCATTCTCCCCAGTGTCATCAGCAGACCCACACAACCAGACTGGATCACTTCTTGCAAACCCTTCCCTGGAAAACCTTCTACTATTTCTTTTCAGCCTGTCTCAGAGAGAGTATGTATGTAAGCCAAAGCCCACACTTTGAAGCCAAACATCCCTATTTTCTTTGGCCATGGACATCTCAAGGTTTTCAGAGAACTCTGAAAGCTGGCAGTATTATTATGAGAAGGGAAGAGAAAGCCATTATTTTTATTAATTAGCATTCAAAAGAAAGTTTATGAAGGCTGGATCAATGACAGAATTCAGACTTAGAACAGACCCAGCACAGTCATTTGAAGCTACGTGAATGTGAGTGTGCCCTGGAGGCAGGTGGGGGCCTCCGAAAAAATTAATATACAAGTTTGCTGCAGATTCTGCTACAGGGATGTGGAAGATGTGGGAAGCCAAGGAAGAGGAGTGCAAGCTCTACATTTTAACATAGTGGCCATGAACTAGGGAGCTAAGTGGCCATGGCTCCAACCAAGGGCACGAACAACCAATATCAGAAAATTGCCTAGTTGTTCCAAATATTGGAGAAAAGAACGGGTTTGAGGTATCACAAAATGGGGGACAATTTTGTCAGATGTGTCCTGGGTTTAAGGCCTAGACAAACACAACAGAAGTTTGTCCTACACTCAACAATGACAAGGACTTTGTTTCCTCATCAGAAATGGTTCAGGCCTTTTTCCCCTGGATGATGTGGAAATAAATGAGTTAGCACCCTATATGAAGCATTACCATCCCTGAAGGGAAGCAATCCATTAATAACAGTGCTTTAAAAGCATTTTACATTTAAGAGACTAATTTTGCTTTATGCTCTAAAGTATGAGTATAGAACATTTTGTTAAGGAAAGCAGACACACGGTTCATTTCTTCTGGAAGGCGTAAATGGGCCGATTAAGAGTAAAGCTCAAGGAAAGGGCTGAGCGAGACCTGAAGGCCAGCGTTATCACATCTAGCACGGAGCACCTGAAGGGGAGCCCGCAATCCATCGTGAACACAAAGGGAACAGCACACACGCCACCATGCTGAATCAAGGGAAGCAGTAATCTTAAGTCCCATCAAGGACACCACACAACAGCAGCTAAACAAGAAGCGTGCTCCCCATACGATTCGCCATTTGGACTGGCCCACAGTTTTATGTCTTTTGGCCCAGTTGTAATTTCAAGCTTGCCCTGAGATCAGAAAGCCCTTTTCATTTGTATATTTTCATGATCCTACATGGCCTCTCCCCATCTTAAAGATCCCCCCTACAGAAGTTAATTACTCTCCTCACGTTTTCTCACTTATCTGAAAAAAGAAAGCCTTCCCAGCAAGAGGGGCAGTTGACAAACCTCCCAAGAGGCAGGGAGCACAGTGCAAAGGGGGGGATCACTTTAGAAAGAGAGGGAGACAGGTTTGATCCTCTTTCTCCACTACTTACAAGTCTGGGATTTAGTCTCAGTGGCCCTCAGTTTCCCCTTCTGTAAAATGGAGATTAGTGTAACACCAACATCTGTGCTACATTCAGTTTAAAGACGGTAAGTATTACACACCCCACAGTGCCTGGCATGTGGCAGAAACTCTTCCAAGTGAACCAGGTAGCTGCAACACTGTCCAAAAAAGTTGCTGTGATGGTTCTGAAGTTTCCCTGCCTTGAAGTATGTGAAAAATGAGCTGCACAAGCCCCAAATACTACACATACTACCAGAATAGTCTATAGCTTATAAACATCAAAAAAGCGAAAAATGTGAAAATGTTAGTTGCTTAGTCATGTCTGACTCTTTGTGACCCCATGGACTGTAGTGTGCCAGGCTCCTCCGTCCACGGAATTCTCCAGGCAAGAAGACTAGAGTGGGTAGCCATTCCCTTCTCCAGGGGATCCTCCTGACTGAAGGATCGAACTCACATCTCTTGCATTGTAGACAGATTCTTCACCATATGAGCCACTAGGGAAGCCGAAGTGTGTGGGCTACCCTAGAACCCCGCCAGGCTCCTCTGTCCATGTGATTTCCCAGGCAGTAATACTGGAGTGGGCTGTCATTTTCTTCTCCATGGGATCTTCCTGACCCAGGGATCAAACCCAACTCTCCTGCTTGTCAGGTGGGTTCTTTTACCACTGAGCCACATGGGAAACCCCATATACAGTATACCTACATAGTCTATCTCTGTCTATGGGCCTTCCCCAGTAAGAATACTGGAGTGAGCTGCCATGCGAAATTCCATTTCCCCATGGTTAGCACTTAAAATCAGTTATAAGGCCTTCCTTATTTTTCTTTAGGCATCTTCAACCTCCTAACCTCACTTCTCCAATCACCACTTTTCCCCCAGTCCCCAGAGCAATATTTTACAATCTTGGTGAAAGTGAAAGTGAAAGTGTTAATCACTCTGTCGTGTTAGACTCTCTGCAACCCCATGGACTGTAGCCCACCAGGCTCCTCTGTCCATGGAGTTCTCCAGGCAAGAATATTGGAGTGGGGTAGCCATTTCCTTCTCCAGAGGATCTTCCTGACCCAGTGATTGAATTTCTGGGTCTCCTGCATTGCAGACAGATTCTTTACTGTCTGAGTCACTAGGGAAGCCCTATGAGCCTAATACTATAGGTTGGGATGCTTTGAAAAAAAATAAGAATGAATGCTCAGCACTAGGCCCCAGAATTTCTGATTTCATGGTTTCTGGGTGAAGCCCAGGTATTGCTGGTAGTTTGTATCAGTTCCCCAAGTGATTTTAACGGGCAATCAGGATTGAAAGCCACTCTGTACCAAATATACTTGCTATTAAAAGGTTTATGCAGAACATTAAAAGCACATTTTTTTATGACCATAATGACTTGGCAAGAGGAGTCTTAGGGCTGAACACCAAAAAAGGTCAGCCTCTCAGCCTCTGTGAAAGCCATACCTGGGAAGGACATGGGAGGTCAACTAGGTCACCCCCACCTCGGGGAGGAGCTTGGGAAGGTGAAGTGACTTCCGCTAATAACACAGTGACGTCAACGGGCAAAGCTGGCTTCCTTCCCACACATCCCTGGGTCTCTAGAACCTACTTCCTTTGGCTCAAGTTCTGAGGCCTGAACTGCCCGCCCCAACTCTCTCTTATGTTCTCCTTCTTTCTTGTCCCATCCTTCCCAGAGTTTCTTCCCCTGCTCGCCTTGTTTTCAGTCTTTAGCGCTAAATGCTTCCGTTTTCAGTCTTTAGTGCTAAATGCTTCCAGTTTGAAGTGTTCCATATAGCGCCTGGAGCTTGAAGAGAAAAGTTACCATGAAAATCTTAATAAACAAATAAATAATTCATACTAGGTATTGGTCTCTTCTCTGGACCACTGGGTTTCAAACATTTCTTAGCAACCGACTCTCACCCATAAGTCAAACAAATGAAATTCATGATACAGAAGTGCAAGAGTTGAAGTTGGGATTTGGTCCAGAGTCCCAGGGGCTCACCCAGCCCTTGCCGCTGCCAGAGGGGCTGCCCTAGGGCACCTTCACCCGTTCTTAGGATCCTATGAGGGGTAGAGGGAGAAGTTCCTCATCACAGGACATGCAGCTGTCTTGTATGTTTGTGATGGACAGCACAAAGGATACAATTTCACTAGACTACACATCCTCAGTCCCCAAAAAACAAGAGAAGGCGTTTGTTATAAAACAAGCATATCACTGTGAAAAGAGTATGCGTTGCAATTAGGTTGTAAGAAAAATAAAGAAATGTGGCAGGTGAGACCTACTCAAGCCACTCAATCCTGAGAAGGCACTCAAGTCTCCCAAGATTATCAAAAAATCTCTCGGACTTCCTTCACAGTCCAACAGTTAGGACTCCATGCACCCAGCACAGGGGGCACAGATCCCATCCTTGGTCAGGGAACTAGGGTCCCTCATTCTACATGGGATGGCCAAAATGGGAAAAAAAAAAATCTTTCCTCCCAGCAAGCAGGGAAATTTTCTTCATACGTGCATACATGCCTGGGAGTCTGTTAGCTCCCCTGAAGACTCAGGGCCCACACACTCTTTCCATTCAGGAGAAAGGCATGTGAAAGTCGCTCAGTCATGTCCGACTCTTTGTGAACCCATGGACTATACAGTCCATGGAATTCTCCAGGCCAGAATACTGGAGTGGGTAGCCTTTCCGTTCTCCAAGGGATCTTCCCAACCCAGGGATTGAATCCAGGTGTCCCACATTGCAGGCGGATGCTTTACCAGCTGAGTCACAGGGGAAGCCATAATGGAGAACAATTCAAAGTAAGGAAGTCAGTATGGTCACACTTCCTACCTGGAAGCGTCCACAGGTTTCTGGCAATCAAGAAAGGCTGCCTCTTCCTGGTAGTCATTTCTACCCAAAACAAACAAAAAAACTACAAACCACCCTCAGGTAGATTCATTCCTTTATGTGGCTGTCAATGGCAAGTGTCCCTATCAAACCAGCTATGCAGTTACAAGTACTGGTTCGGTGGCTAAATTTGCCAGAAATAAACATTAATACAGACGAAGTCAAGATTACAAAGAATTTTTGTTTCTTTGCTTGTCTGCTTAATTATTTCTTTACCCACTATATGCTTCCAAATCAGTGTCGCCTTTATTCTGCTCCAAAGGAAGCCCAGCCTGCTTAAGGACTAGATCTAAACATCTCTAAGGCTGTCAAGGAAAGGAGGCAGAGATAGAAAAATAAAATCTCTTCAGATCTGTATTTGGAGTTACTTGTCAAAACACACGCAGGGAAATCTTCCATTCCATCTTTCCTTCATTTCACCCTCTGATCTCCACTAGGCAGATGCCCACGTTCCCCATTTACAGATGAGACAGCTGAGGCTGAGAAAGGCTAAGTGACTTGCCCTAAGTCATACAGTCTGTTTGTCCTTGACCTTGGATCCAGGTATTCTACTTCTAAACGCAGTGCTTTACCCATTACAAAACTTCTGCCTCGAAATTCCAGGTGCCAATTGTTAAACTGTACTGAAATGTGCCAGGAACCACCGCAAAACATTTAATTCAGCAAGTCTGGTCCTGATGGCGGTGTCACGTCTCCCCAGCGGTATCTCACCAGCACCTTCAATTTCTCCGCTGGCCAATCATCACAATCACTGGGAGTGAGGAAGGTATTGGTGTGTATGTGTTGGCAAGAATAATGAATGGGCCATGAACAGTTTTCAAAGGGCCACTCATTTTGTCCTTAATATTTCAAACCCAAGTCCTTCTGCCATGGTTTTTCTTCCACCTCTTGCTCCAAATTCTTTTCAATCGCCCCCTTCAAACTGTTTTAACCCTCCCCCGCCCTTCTCCTCTGCCTTAAAATCAAGCAGCCATGGAGTTTGTTCAGATTCCCTATTCATCAAGGAAATGAATTCCATATGCATAATTCATTTCTTTTGTGAACTTTTTTCCCCTGCAGGGAGTTAACGCTCCCCAATGCACTGGGAACAGAGACAGGGACAGAAGGACAAGAGAGCAAGGGGGCAAAAATGCCTTTCCCCGCATAACTGGGACAGATAGGGGCCAAGAGGTCTGGCTTCTGCTGGCTGACACCTTGAGTTCCACAATTCTATCCTGCCCAGGGGAGGGGGCACCCTGCACTGGTTATTAGGGGACAATAGGCTTCAAGGGCTAGTAGTCCACAGAGCCCGGAGGCCTTTCGAGGCTGGAGGCCTTCTTTCCAACCCCAGTGCCTGACTCAGGGGTAGAAAGAAATCGATAGCATCCTCCCACTCCGTTATGGTTCTGCTCGTATGAAAACCCCAAACTAAACAAAGAGATAGACACTGTGCCCAATGCACCATGTTTAACAGCTGTTGCATTTGGAGAAAAAGCAGTCCCTAGTCCAAAGTCAGACTTGAAAAACGGCTTTATTAAGAGAAAGATTTACTGTATGTGAACTCCAAGCCTAGAAAGTGGAGGAGGAGCAGCTGAGAAAGACAGATCTGCCAGACGGGGAGCCCAACTGACTCCACTGGCTGATGTTACCTTTTGGCAACATCCACTGACCCACGCGACATCCTGGAAGCTCCAGGCCTTTGGTTGTTAACTCTTTAATAACACCCGAGAGTCCCCAAAGTTCAGAGCTGGCTTGATAAATGGCAGAGCAGATCTCAAAGCCAAGATGGAGCTTTTATTCTAGCACAATTTATTTCAGGGAATAATGTTATTGAGCATCTTATTTTAAAATTCTTTTTTTTTTTTTCCAAAAATCTTTCTTTTCTTTTTTTTGCTTCTGCTTTTCTCCATCTGTGTGTGTGTGTGTGTGTGTGTATAAAGGTGGCGGGGTAGCTGATAATTCATTGTTAGATTTGGGGATTCTTTTACCTAATTTCTAGGATCACCTATAGTTCAGGATTAGCATCTTGGGAAGGAAGATGGGCTGCTGCCTTAACTGTCTAGGATCAGCACAATTTTGTACACAGCTCCTAGAACAGACTGGCCTGATGATGCCATTTAATGAGTAATAATTAAACTTTACTGTTATTTACTTTTTTTCTCTATGTGGTCTGATATGGGCTAGACAGGATAAAGCCAGTAGGAGACAGAAGTGGATCTACCAAGAAATTCTACTGTGATTCTTGTCAAGTTTGTAAAGACAGATACAAACCTCCATGGCATTTATCGAAAGTATGAAAACCAGAAAGCAGCTGGCCAGCTCTATTCTACCGTTAACTAAAAGCACAGTGACAAATTAAGCCCTCTACATGAAAGCTAGGGGTATCAACAGTAGACAGGTACATTATTAATCAAAATGTCCAGTGTTTGGGGCACTAGAGTGAGGATCCTGGCCCTGGCCTCAGAGAGCTTATGGTCTGTTTAGGAAAGAAAGGACTATAAAGAGAATAATAAAGATGCAGTGAACTCAAAGAATATGTGAATATATAAGTGAGCCAAGTGAGACCAGAGAAAAAAAGTAAATAACAGTAAAGTTTAATTATTACTCATTAAATGGCATCATCAAGCCAGTCTGTTCTAGGAGCTGTGTACAAAATTGTGCTGATCCTAGACAGTTAAGGCAGCAGCCCATCTTCCTTCCCAAGATGCTAATCCTGAACTATAGGTGGTCCTAGAAATTAGGTAAAAGAATCCCCAAATCTAACAATGAATTATCAGCTACCCTACCACACCAAGAGGTAGCAAGGATTCCCAGATACACCCTGCATAAGAGCCATCAGATCACAGAGGTTTCATGCAAGGGCTGAGGAGTTGGATGGACATGTGTTCGAATCCCAAACATCCCACTTACTAGCTATGTGATCTGGACATGAATTTAATCTCTTAAACCTCCTCAGTAAAATAAATGCTGTAATTTCACTTCTTCAAGGGTGTTTATAAGCAATGAATTAGATTAAGGTACTTAAACTAATTTGGTAGAAAAAAGGTATTAGCTCATTTTTAATCACTGGAAAGAAGCACAGTGATATGAGCTAACAGGGTGACAGATAACATCGCTGTGGCACGAAGTGGGAGGTCGCATGCCAGAACTTCAAACAAAAATGCTTCCTCATCTGCACTATGGATTAGCTAGAAGGTGGGACAAATAGAATAAAGGAAAACGTCCCCTTCACCACAACCCGTACTTTTCCGTCGATTCCGGAGTGTGCATCTCTGAATCTTGCTCTTCATTTCTGCTAAGTGGCCCCTCCACCAACACTCTGTCTTCAACCATAAGACCACGTCAGCATTGCTCGTCTTCATGCACTAAATCTGGACAGTAAGTGGCATCGCCCTGTCACAAGGGTAGGGAGAGCGTCTGCAACGCCCCATTTAACTGCTCTGGGCTCCTATCTCTGGGCTTCATTAGCATATTTCAGCAGTGCCTTGATGGATGAAGATAGATGGGGGAACATCATCCTTGGTGAAATCACTGTTTCATCAAGGTTAAACCAGCCTCAAGCTTCGCCACCTCCCTTTGTTTGGCTAAGTCTCTAATAACAAAATTAACGGCAGAATTAATGCCCAGGAGGCTCCCAGTGAAATATACTGATGCCCCCAGAATGAAGCTTTAGCCTGGACCTCCCAGTTTATAATCCATCAATCAGTTACTTCCATACTTTATCTTAAAATAGAACATCACCTCCGTCACAGCAGAAGCCCGCCTCTCTATCCGTTTCTTTCATCTGAAACAGCTGGGCTGGGTAAAAGAACAAGAGGTAGCTGGTTGCCTTCAAATCATCACAGTGACACCTGTCAAAGCAAAGGACAGACACCCAGTATTCTGTCCTTTCTCCACGACTAGACTATGAGCTCCTTGAGGGCAGATGGTTTTTGTTATATTGCTTCCTTTCAACATCTCATGATGTGTATTGTTTTCTAAGGCAAGCACCTCATGTTCACTGCATCCTTGTTGAGAATGAAGAACTGTGTTAGCTGTGATAAAAATACCTACTCAAATTGATAAATTTGAATACCTCCTATCTATAAAGACTTCACAAGACAAGGTTATACTGCCAATGTTAATCCTCAGGACTGTAGCAACTCCCCCATGTTTAGAGTTTCAACATCACTTCCATGGGATTTCACCCTCCTATCAACCACTGGGACACACTTGGGTAGTAGTTCTCCATCGATCGAAAACAGATCGATGCCCTGCATGTCTTAACCAGGACCAAGCTGAATATGACACAGATGAGAGCCAGGTGAAATGTCTGAAGTCTATTTTTAGTTTCCTTTCTTATTAATAGTCATATCTTCTTGGCAGGGCTTCCCTGGTGGTAAAGAATCTGCTTGCAATGTAGGAGACCTGGGTTCAATGCCTGGGTTGGGAAGATTCACTGGAGAAGGAAAAGGCTACCCACTGCAGTACTCTGGCCTGGAGAATTCCATGGACTGTATAGTCCATGGGGTCGCACAGAGTCGGACATGAGTGAGCGGCTTTCACTTTCACTTTCCCCTTGGCAAGACACTTCCACGCACTGGGACTCAGTCTCCACAAGACAGAATAAGCCTGTACTAAGTTCCTTCAGTTCTGAAGTGGGGTTACTACCAACTTCTCATGTGTACTTTCACAGGGAGATGATGACAGAAATGCAGAAACACACCTGAGTTCTGAAAAATAAGCAGGAGAGTAATAAACAGTATTAGAGACAGGACTTACGGTAAGAAAATAGAATATTGTGAACCTAAACATTCAATTTTCTAACAAAGTGAGACAGAGGAAGAGAGGGAGAAAATGGGGGAGGGTACACGAGGGAAAAAAGAGATATTCAAAAAAGCAGGCTCCGTGTTATGGAACTAATCAAGGTACCATATCTCACTGGACCTCAAGTTTCCAGGAGTATTCATGAAAATCAAAGGTTTGAAATCTATCAAGTGTTCTAACTTCCTTAAAGGAAGGGTCTTAGATGAATACCAGAAGTCACTATGACCATGCAAAACCAAACACAATACGTGCTATTTGTTATGGGAAGGATGCAAAATCACAGGCCAGCACCACCGGAGAGGGCTGAAACTCAGCAGACAATAAAATCTCCTTCCTCACACTCTTCTCTGATGTAGTAGAAGAGCTGAAATTATTAAAATCCACGGAAAGAAAGACGAAGACACAAGACCTGGAAGCTGTTCTTCATACCTCCTTGAAAAATAGCTGAGGGAACAGCCATGAGACAGGCTGGGGCCACGGCTGCCCCAGAAGCTGCCTTTGGTGGTAACCAAGAACTCTGCTAGAGTTGCACACAGAGAACCTCGTGAAGCCAGGGCATAAGAAGACAGGTCATTTCCAGATGCAGCCCTACAGGAGGGCTGCTGGGGAACCATGCCTGGTCAAGAAAAGGCCTAAATTGTTTTACTGGTCTAGATCAGGTCACTGGGTGTCCCCATGGCCTGAGCAAGTTTTCTGGGTAACCTAGCAGGAGCTGCTGCACCCTTTTAACAGTGAACAGCAGGGGCAATGGTCCCACCCACGTCTCTCCTCTCCTCTATTCTCTCTCCTTCCTCCCTGCCCCCAACCCCAAAGAAAAACACTCAGAGTATCATGAGTCAGCTGTGGCCCTGGGCCATGAAATGTGACTGTCAGAGGCAGCTCAGGACGCAGTGCAAAGAACAGGTGGCATGGAATTCTACAACCACACTACTATCCACCTTCTGCTCACAGTCCACCAGTGGCTGCTCCAAGGGAAAATTTTTGAGCGGCAATCTCTCTGTGCACAGAAATGGCTGAGGATGCCTGTATCACGAAGAGGTTCTAAATGCCAGAGCCAAAAGGGTTCTGAGAGACCAAGCCCCACCTTTGACAAAGAAGTGAAGCTATTAACAGTTGTCAGGGACTTCCCTGGTGGCCCAGTGTTTAAAAATCTGCCCTGAAACGCACAGGATTTGGGGTCAATCCCTGGTCAGAAAACTAAGATCCCACATGGTGCAGGGCAACTAACCTGCGTGCCACTAGAGAGAAACAACTTAGGCCTGATGCTACCAAATAAACAAATAAACACTTAAAAAAAAACAAAAACAAACAAACAAAAAACAGTAGTCAATCCAGAACACTGTGCCTGTGTTTGCTTTAAGACACAAGGAACTAACGAAGAAGAAATACAAACCGTCCCTCATGGTGGTATGATGCAACATTCCACAGACATCCAGGCAGCCCTGGGATCCACGTTTCCAAGGACCTGTGGAGAACATGGAACCATCCCGAATGGAGCACTTGCAGAGCAGTCCAAGCTGGTAATTACCAACCCTAGACTTATCTGACTCTGATCACCATCCTTGCTTGGGAAACCGAGAATGAGAGTCTTCAGCAGGACTTCCATGAAAGGCAAGGTGAGAAGCTGAAGCTTCCTCATGGGACCCCTTTGCCCCTCTGCAGACTAGTGGACACAGAAACCTAAACACAACAGAGAAGACACAGGCCCGATTCCAACCCAGCTCAGCTAGGCTTTCAAAAGCCAAGCTGCGGTCCATCCAGAGGACACGCTGACCTGGCAATCCTGAAATCTAAAATCCAAGTGTTGGCAGCTCCTTCTGACTTCGGAGAAGGCAGTGGCACCCCACTGCAGTACTCTCGCCTGGAGAATCCCACGGATGGAGGAGCCTTGTGGGCTGCAGTCCATGAGGTCGCTAAGAGTCGGGCACGACTGAGCGACTTCACTTTCAGTTTTCACTTTCATGCATTGGAGAAGGAAATGGCAACCCACTCCGGTGTTCTTGCCTGGAGAATCCCAGGGACGGGGGAGCCTGGTGGGTTGCCGTCTATGGGGTCGCACAGAGTCGGACACGACTGAAGCGACTTAGCAGCAGCAGCAGCAGCAGCCCCTTCTGACTTACAGGACTTCCTACGCTGCCCTATCCCCTCTGACTTTGCCAGGGGCTTCATTTATTCCCTCAGGCCCTGGGATTTGATCCCATCTTGGAATCAGTGGTCTCTAGAATCCCAAACAGATCATCTCACTGTTCTGTATGGCTGTCTCATCATCGCTAAAATGGGAGCCAACCATCCTCACTAACCCTATAAGGATTATCTAAGAAATTACCCAAAATTCCTAAGTACCTTCCAGGCTCCCTAGGAACCAAGTCAAGCATCAAAAGAGGAGGGGTCTCTCATCCTCTCTAACCTCAAGGGAGGGAAATAGCAGGTCTTCATTCAGAAGGCTAAGACTGGGGGAAAAATCAACAAGTTTGTTCTAAGCAGGCAGGTTACAGGGCTTGCCTTGACCTTCTCACTTCCTGCTCTGGAGCCGCTAGGAGGAGGTTCACAGCACGAAGCCCTTTATTCATGCCACAGGTCAGATGTGCCAACACACTTGTGCCTTTTTGAACCTTCAAAGTCACCCTAAGAGGCAGATATCAACATTATCCTTTTCAGACAGAAACACAAAGATTCAGGCGGGACAAGTGGCTGCATAAAGCCACACCGCTGGCAGGCAGTGACATTAAGGACTGAACCAGGGTCCTCTGATGCCAAGCCTCCCGTGGCAGGAGCTGGACAGGCAGGACCGACTCACACCAGGAGGGGTAAGGGATGGTATGCTCACCCTCTTTCTCTTGCTGCCAGATAATACTTTCCTTCAGAATTCAGCTCCAAACACTCCCAATGCTCCATACACGCAACTCTGACCCAGGAGGCCTCAGGCAGGAAGCCCCTTCAGAATCGACCCTGAGCAGATGACCTCACTGAGAAGCGTCGCGTGCAAGGTGCCGGTCAGAGCTGGGAGAAAGGGCAAGTCAGCCAGGCCAAAGCTCGCCTGCCTTTATGTCTCCCGACCGCTTTGTTCCTCAGACCCCAAAGAACAATAGGTGGTCACGCTCTGCTCCTCTTGTCTTTCTTTCACATGGGCTCTGACTGTGTGTGTATGTCTTTATCAGAAAATTGACTGTTTTATATTATATTCACACATGTTCTCCAGAGTAAAGGCCCCACCAGACTCAGAACAGGCAGCACCAGAGAAGTCTGGTACTTTCCTGAAACCCCTCTTCTGGCTTAGCCATCAACCCATAGGTCCAGCTGTACACAGTACCTTCAAAGGGGAAACTGAGGAATACTGCACAAAAATCAATGCTTGGCCTGAGATAGTTTGGAAAGTAACCATTTTAAAGCACGTATCTGTATATTTATCCACTCTCATTCACTATGTTTTCCGACATCTCACTGTGGCCAGGGCAAAGTGCGACCCGTGGAAGCCATCTCTAATTTCCAGCAGACCAAACAGGAACAGGCGCAGAAATCTGCGCAAGTGACCACGCTCCCGCTGTTGCTAGGCAGCACGGTAATGTCCATTCCCTGCTGCTTGGCAACCAGCATTTCCCATCACATACACACAGTCGTTGCAGTGGCACAAGTGCCTTGAACTGTTGTCTTACAGCTTTCAGAGAAAAGGACTGAAATTCAAGGACCTTAGAATCCTGAATGGGTCACCTGCAACATTCTACAGATCCAGGTATCCACAAGATACCCTTAGAGGAAGATGGTCCCATTCAATCAAAATGCATCCCTTTAGTGACTCGTGAATTTGTGCCTGATGGCTGCACAGATCTTATACTGAATGCAGTGACATGCCAGAGAGATGGGAAAGGAGCTTGAGTCAGCAGGCTCACACTTTTGGAGAAGAAAAGTCTGAGCTGTATGCTCCATACCTCCAAAAACTCACTGATAGAATAAAGATCTTTTCCTAGGATAGCCTGTGTAGAGGACTGGGATAAAGTAAAACAGCCAAATACCTTAAATGGTGATGTTTCTTTCTGTGATCCCTACCCAATGCCAGGGGAACTTGGCAAGCCTGGGCTAACTGAGGGCAAAATGGTCCGACAGTCATCCTAACCTTATTGGTCACAATCTGTCAGCTCCCCAACAGCAAAGCCAAAATCATGAACTTATTATTCAAGTCAAATAGCCGCCTACCGTATAACAGGACGCCCTTAGCCCACTTCCTGTCTTTGGGTGATAAAGAAACAGATGCCCCAAATCCCACTGGAAGTTAGTGTCCCAGCATGCACTTGAACTCAGCAGCCCTCGGCTCCAGCCAACTGTCGCAGCCACTATAGTCCCAGTTACATTGTCTTCAAGCTAGACCCACATAAGAATCATGCTCGTGTATTTTCTTCTTTCAGTTTTATTTCCACTCAACTTTTAAATGTGTTAACTTTTCTAACAGCCCCTTTAAGGGGCTAACAACAGCCCCTTTGAGAAGAACGAAAATAAGTTCTGCTATGCCCACCAGGCAATCCATCTCTTTACACCATTGGGGGCATATGCATTCCCTTCTAAATCTCTTTGCAGGATTTTAGAAAATTCTCCAAGCATCATTCTGATTCTACTCCGAATTCAGTGAGATCATCCAGAGCGATAACTTTACTGGTATGTCATCATCATCTAAGTCCCTGCTAGAGAATTTTTCCCATCATTAAAATTAACAAGGTCCGTTTCCCAAGTTCAAGATACTGAGTACCCCTGTGGGTGGAGTTTTGTTTCTCAAATTGAGCTACAGTTCTCTATGTGCAAAGTTATACTAAGCGTCATTTACTTTATTGCTACGTAATAAGAAACGAAAATGAAAGTGCTAAGCTCTCCTCCTAACACACCCTACACTTGGGCAGCCACACTCAAATACACACAAACCACACATTTCCAACTCAGCCCCTGGTTTCTCTGCATTTGTGACCACAAAAGGAACCTTACCACAGTTTAGAATCAATGGCTTCGCAGAAAAAGCTTGTGCCTTCTAAGCGGCCCAGGATCTAGCGTTACAGCCAATATGAGAAGAAAGCCACAGTCCTTCCTGGACGTCTGACAAAGCCATGGTGTCCACACACAAAGTAACCCAGGGTAAAAGGACCCAACCAGATGGGAGGATTTCTGTTCTCTTCTCTACTGCCAGCAAACAGGTGACTCAATAGCTAGAGCTGAACGTGGCCTTAGCCAACAGCCATAAAACATTCTAGTCTGACCAAAAAATCATGGGGGAATACTGGATCACCAAATAAAAGAGGTCCTCAACACTACAGCACTCATGAAAGGAAGGGAAGAGAGGATGAAAATAAAAATCTGATTTCATAAATGAGGTGGAATGGAATTCTACAAGGGAACTATAAATACAAGATCCCACACACCAGCTTGAAACATGCTGGCCTCATCCCTGGTGTTCCAAGCTGAAATGAGATGTTTTCAAGATGGTCACAAAGAAAGGCAAGCAGTCACTCATATCCACTTCCTCAGTCACCCTTTCAACTAACTATACCTTTCCTTAGTTAGCTCAACCAATTTTGTTTGCTCTTTTTCCCCCTGTCTCTTCTCTATAGGCCTGTGTTTCAGTAAAAATAAAATATAACTGTAACTGAGATCAAAAGGAAAAAGAGATTAAAAAAAAAAGATGCTAGGGACTAAGACTGAAGCCTGGGAGGGGGTGCCCAGTGACTCCAGGCCACCAGATTTGTCAGAGCCCATTAACCCAGGCAGGGAAGGGAGCTCACAGCTCCCACTGTTGGCTGATCAAAGTCCAATCAGAAAGTAAGGGAGGAACCCAGCCAGCCTCATGTGACCCAGCGCAGGAAGCCAAGTCTGAAAAGAATAAGCTGTGCTTGTGAATAAGGTGCACCCAGACATCTTTACTGAGCATGTTAAAGAGAAAGCGGAGGTGGGGGGGGCGGCGGGGAGAGAGAAGGAGCCTATTTGAAGCAGCATCCTAACGAACCTTAATAAGTTAATGCAGAAATCCTCCCAAGGAGTCTGGCTATAGGAGACACTGGTCTCGCCTGAATCAAAATCTGTTATGTTGTAATATAATAGATGTAAATTAAAACAGAAAATCTATCATGCCCCTAATGTACCCTGATAGCTGAGTGTGTGGATCCGTCCGAGGAGCGGCACCAGGAGGAAGGGTGATGTATGGAGCAGCTGGATGGAGGGTGAAAAGCGTGGCGAGCCGCGCGGGAGGACGGTGCAGCCCGCTCGCGCGCCTCAGACCCAAGGGCAAGAGACGAATAAATGTTGATTAGTGTTGATTTTGTCCGACAAACGCCTGTCGAGTGACAGTTGGGCTAAGCTGCACTGAAAGAGAACCATTAATCTTGGTCTGGTTTAAGTAGAGTATATTAATTTGTGTCATTTTTACTAAGTCGTACGGAGAAAGGCCTCTTGCTGCTTTGCATATGACTGCTTTGGTGGTTCAGCCCAGTTCCCCTCCACACACTCTCCCTTCCCCCACATCTCCCCCCTCCCCAGCACTTTTTAAAACAGATACCGCGATGGCAGCAGTGGCAGCAGCAAATTCAAATGACACAGCAGGGGAGCAGGGGACTGAGAGCTCCTCTCTTGGATTAAGAAAATAAACTCCCAGGGTGTTGGCATAGCAACAGCATTTCAGATGAACTGCTATATATTCAGTGATTAATAAATTAACATTTTTTACAGTTGTTCCTCCTTTCCTCCCCACCCCCACCCTCGCTCTCACCCCCCCTTCCCCCACACACACACTTCCACCTTCTCTAAGATGCATCTCTGCCTCCTAGAAGGGGAAAGAAAGGAGGCTCAGCATATTTGCAGCCCCTGAGCTAACTCCTGTTCAGAGTTGCCATCTCTAAAGACAGATAAGCAGCGTCTTGCCACTTATGAGACCATGAGGAGGATGGGGAGCCAGGCGACAGACCCAGACAGAGCAACGTTCAACAAGGTGCATGGAACACACTCCAAGGTAGGCTCCCACCTGCAGTGTTTGGGCCTTTCCAAGACCTGACAGGCTAGGAAATAACTAAGAGGTTTTGTTCTCCCCAAAAACACATACCTGGAAAAAGACCCTAAACAATATCCAGCAGAGTCCTGACCTTCCACTCTAGTGCTGCATGAAAAGAAAGTTTGTGCCCCTAGGATGGCGGTAGTTACGTTAGTAGGAAGCTGACACTTCCCTTTTTGAGTGGACAGTCATCCAACAGATACTACAACAAATGTGGACAAATTTGTGTTCCAGAAACAGAACCCGATGGGCATTGTGAGAGGAAGGGAAGAAGAAACAGACACGAAGCGCTGCCACAGCAGTAAGTCAAGTTCAAAAAGCACTCTCTTTTCGAATCCTTTATGAAACACCATTATGTTAAAGGCATCACAAAGGAAGAGGGAAATGGTAAATTTTATTTCTTTACAGCTCTCACCTGCACCAGTGCTTTAGTATAATCATCAGTCCAAGGTATATCCCAGCAGGTGTGGAACCAGGCCAGGTCTTGCTGCAAACCAACCGCACCGACCTCAGCCTCTTGGGTGACACCTGGCCACATCCCTGAAGGAGTCCCTGGTCGAATCTCCCTGAAACCTACAACTACAGGTTTTAAGAAAGCAGAAGGAATATTCAGTGAGCAACTTAGAAGCTGTCTCCAAAGCAGAAGAAAGAACAGACGTACTGTGTACGGGTCCAGAAGACAAAGCTGGCACAGGTCGCGGTGAGCTGGCTCTCAAAGGCTACAGAGAGCGGGGTAACTGTTATCCAGGACGGTTACAAATGTGTTCCTTCCTCGGTTAAATGGGAGATTAAATGATATAACCTTTTAGGTAGCTCGAGGCCAGTGCTGGAGGATGATGAAAATAAATACAATCCTACGAGGCTTAACACGAACCAGGCGCTGTTTCAATGGCTTTAGGAATATTAACTATGAGAATGATATCTATGAAACAGATACCACTGTTATCCTCCCTACCAAATAGATACTGAAGCACTGAGAGGTTAAGCAATATGTCCAAGTCACCTAGCACATAAATGGCAGAGCTGGGATTCAAACCCTGGCCGTCAAGAGTCCAGAGCCAGGCTCTTAGCTACTACACGATCACGTCCTCCACCAATTCCATTCAAATTCTACCAGATATAAGACACAGTCCATGTTGGGACCCTTGAATAAGAGCAAAACAGACCTGGCAATGAAAATATTAATAATAGAAGATGATGTGATAATTAATAACATAAAAAAGAGAAAAGGAGATGACGGAGAAAAACAATAAAAAGTCATTCAATACCATTCATTTGAGGACATTCCACATAGAGGGTGTGGTACAGTGAATATGCACTCATGAAAACTGGTTCGGAGTCCAGCTACACCACGAACCATAATCAAGTGTATGAACTCAAGCAGGTTAATATCCACCCTGGGCTTTCTTCTCTGTAAAACAAAGCGGTTGGGCATTTCTAAGGTTTCTCCTAGATCTATATGAGCAGGTTGAAGGTCCAAACACCATAAAATCAATATCCCACTTTTTAGGTTATTCTCAGTCACCCAAATCACATCATTCTGTGCTTCCACTTCTCCCTGTCCATAACCATCATGCTTGTGGACAGCAGCAGTGACTCCAGGTTGCTTGTTCTCTACACCATACACACCATACGGATCTGATGCATCCAGGCCACTGATTCTCCCCAGTCTCTTCATCATTAGAAAGGTCTTGCTCTAAGTGGGCTGGGGTAGTTGATATAAATCAATAAACTGAGAAAAAAGCTTAAACACAGATCTTGAGCAGTGTCGAATACCTAGTGGGCATTCTGCCTATTCTACACTAGCAGGATATCTCTAATTCCTGAAATTATTTATGGATTATGAAAACCTATACACTCAAGGTCATAGAGTTTGGCTTTTCTCTCCTTTTCCCATGTTCAGCAGGAGAAAAGCTGTGCTACGAATGTCAGGACAGGTACACCTGGTCTCACTGTTCTCACAGCCAAGCCTGACTTCTTCCCTACCTCCCTCTGCAATCAGGATATTTGAGCTTTTAATTCCTTGGGAGTAATGGGAGGCATCCCAGAGGAGAAAAAGAGCATAATGAAAGTGAAGGGGGTGAGGGCAGCGGGGGGCACCAAAGGATACCTCCCTTCTTTGCAACTTCAACTCTGGTTCTGCTGAGTCAGTGAGGTGCACCTCACTGCCAGGGCCACTGATGCCGAGGCCATGGCAAGGTCCTATGGTTTCAGGGCAGAAGGGTATTAGGTCAACCCCAAGTAATCACGGTGATAACCATATTAGTATTTGTCCAGAGAGAGGGGTAGTGTGAAGGGAATCCCATTAAATCCAAGAGGACTCAGATAAAATGATGCTAAGGGTCAGACTGAATCTCACAACAGCCTGTGATTTGTGGCTTATGCCACTTCCCTAATTTGCCTCTCTCCGGCTGATGGTCCATGAAGGTGAGGGGGGTTATTGAGTGTTGCCCAGGCTCTGCTTATGGAACAAGCAAGTCACAACACTGATCGCCTGGTTCCTGACTCTGCTGCAGCCACATTGGCTTCCCAAATCCTGTTTTGAACTGCGAAAACAGTCAAATGCGGAATCAAATCCATTTCCAATTCCTTGATTTGTATTATTTTCCTTCATTGGCTGTGAATACTGATTTATCTCAGTGATTTCATATGCATCTTAATTGCTTTTCTCTTGTGTGTTCAAAGTGTATCTGATGCAAGTGTCTGTCTACAAAGACAATATGTCCTGTTTATATATTATCTATTGTGGACTGTAAACAGTAATGGCAGAGTCTGTCTTTTCTCTATCACACTTGTAAATATGCCCAGAGGCTAAGCAGCTTCTCCAATAAGTAAAATAAATAATGAATTAAGTAAGTGGACTTGTCATTCTCTATGTGGAATATTTATGCTTTGCCCCTTATCTCAGTAAAAGGGTCGGCACAGAGTGATAGCATTTACTCTCCTCTTTTATTTAATTTTTTTGTCCCCCTCCTCCGCCCCCATGCTTTTATTCCATGAATCTGAGAGCTATAGTTTCTAGCTTCTCTACATTGTTTACATCTAAAGACATTTAAGTTTGTTCATAAAGTACTCTGAAAATTGTAGGAAAAAAAATTCTCTCTGCCACTACGTTTATAAAACTACTTGTTTTATTTTAACCAGAACTTTCATCTAGCACTTAAGCCAGATGGAGGCTTTTAAGAGTTATATTTTTAAAGAAGTATGGTAACAGCTATATACATTAATCTGAAAGAAAAAGAATAAGCACCTCTGGGTTTAATGTATTTGCTTCTTCCTTCTTTCCCTCCCCACCCCTCAATTTCTGTTGGGTTCCTGCATCTCCTGGATGGAACCCACGTGCTGCTATTTCATCATCCACTCTGTCAGGGACATCAAACTACCTCGAAATCTGCTAGAGCAGACAAGGTGTCTTTATAGGAAGGTGAGACTCCCGGGCTTTTGTGTGATGATGCCAAATGCTTGCCATTCTTGTTTTACTATGAGCTGTGGAGGAAGGAATTCAGCACATGATAAAAGCAAAGGATCCAAGGACTGCAAGAGAGTAACTGCCAAGTATCTAATGGGGACAGTGTGACCAAGAGGAAAAGTTTTGTAGCTTTGTATCTGAGAAATCTAAGTTTTGTCACTTAATAGTCTTGGGAGATTAGACACTTTATTTATTCTCTCTGGGGCTCAGTTTCCTCATCTGTTAAATAGAAACAATAACACTTTCAGGATCATTCAATGTGCTTTATACAGATAATTTCATTTCTTCTGCTTTCCCTTTTCCCTAGTGTTTGGGAAACAGAAAAATGTATCACAGTGTCTCTTGACTGACAGATGGATCAATGGAAAATCACTAATTATCATGGGCGACCTATATATAAAAACTGCCTATTCAAATACATGAGCACCATGCCCACAGGTCAGGGCTTCCCTGGTAGCTCAGGGGGCAAAGAGTCTGTCTGCAATGCAGGAGACATGGGTTCGATTCCTGGGTCAGGAAGATCCCCTGGAGAAGGGAATGGCAACCCACTGCAGTATTCTTGCCTGGAGAATCCCATGGTCAGAGGATCCTGGCTATAAGTCCATGGGGTCGCAAAGACTGACAAGGCTGGGTGCCTAACACACACACACACGCCTATAGATCAGAAAACCCAGAAGATCTAAAGGAGACCTTTCTCCTAAAATGCCCCTTACCCCAGGCCTATAAAACACCTCCAACTTAAGAAACTCAGAAAAGAAAAATATATTCAGGATCCTTCTTCACGTCATCCAAGAATGGATTCAACAAATCCTGCTTTCTTTGCCAAGACTCTGAGATCTGAAATCTTTTCCCTAATCAGAGTCACTGATGTCCAGAATCACCCCCACACTGATCACAAGCAACAGCTTTCCTAATGACTTCACAAAAGGACATCAGAACAAATTTCACATTGTTCTAGGGTTGTTTTATTCACCTTCCTGAAAAAGTGGGGGTTTTTTTGATAGCGTTTTTCATATCATCTGTGATTTTTGGCATACTCATTCACACTGTCTTTCAAAAAAGAAACAGTCAAAATATTGCCCATATAAAATATATAAATAGATGGAGTCATACATACAAGCATCCCAAATGTGGCTGAGTTAACAGATTACAGGAACTACTACCTTCTATCAAGGAGTTGGCAAGCCAACCTTCTCATTGGGAAAAGAACTGAGAAATTTGGAGGCACAGCCTCACCACCTGTCTACTTCTGCCAAATGATCTCGCTACAACAGCTACCACCACATTTAACAGAAATGCTGAGGTGGCTTGATGGGAAACTTGGCCTGACAGTAAAACCTTCTGAATAATTTCTATTTTAAAGAATCAAGTAATTGTGGTAAAGATGAAGTCCAGCTGGGGACCAGGAGACAGTGGTGTTCAACCCAGATGGGCAAGTTTCCTACATGCTGAGTGACCTCAGCAAGCCACATGGCCCTTTGCACCTCAGTTTCCTATAAATGCAATGAGTGGGCTGGACTCAATTCTATTACTCCTGTCCAACACTAACAGTCCATGAGTCAAGGAATGGGAAAATCTGCTGGAAGTGGACAACCTTAGAGAGAGAGATGGAGGACCTAAAAATGCATGTGGTAACTTGCAGAAACGGTGCCTGGGAAGAACTCAGAAGACAACTTTGATAAGCAGAGGGCTCCTTTCCTCCTTCCGTCTGGCCTCAGTGTTTCCCAAGTAGGCAGCAACTTACACAACTCCAAGTTTAACTCAAAATGTTCAATGTTAACTTTTGATTTTTGGAAAATGAGTGCCAGCTTCTTCATATTCCTTAGAGGACAGGTCCATGAAGACATGGAGAATGATTAATGTAGGAACAGCCACAGCAGTCAAATAAGCAAAGCTACAGATACTAAAGAGGGAAAAAGTGACACCGATGACCAGGCTAAGGGTCCCAGCCCTGGCCTCGGCAGCATGTTGGAGGTCAACCCAAACAAGCAATGACTTCAAGAAGCTTGCAGGAGGATTGTCAGCCTGCTCCACCCTAAGCCATGATGGAACTGTTGCCATGGCAACAAAGGTACTTGAGAGGGACATGAGCAAAGGGAGACGTAAAAAGAAAAAGACAATATGTGGCCTAAACAAAAATATGTGACGGTGTAAGGGGTGCTGTAAAGCCTTTATTGCCACTTGTTAAGGAAGACCTGTATAGCTCACTCGTGAGTAATAAGGCGGTCAACCCAAACTAAGGCTATAAAAATTTTATAGCACCCCACATATCATATAGCTTTAGATAGATAGAAAAACACAGTGATACATATATAAAGGATTTCTGCAGATACACTCACAAACACACAAGCAAATGTTGCTCTGATTCTGGAAATGCCGTCTTCTAATAGAGTCGTTAAATTCACCAATATCCTTAATTTATCGGCTATCAAATTCCACATTCCACCAATTCAGTTCTTAAAAGGTTCAGAAAGCTCAGCTGCAATGAGAAGGAACAGTGATGGTTTCACAGGGAGTAAGACCAACCAGGTGCATAAAGCTAGGAATCTCAGTTCTAGTGGTGACTCCACACTAATTTATTATTTCACAGTTGGATTAACCATTTTCCTACTGCCATCAGGGATTGTCAAAGTGACTGTTCGGGACTTGAGGAGCAAGGACCATTGCAGCTCAGTGCAGAAGATAAAGAGACCACTATGCTCTGAGTCGATGTCCCTTACCTCACCCCCAGAAATATGCGCCTGAAGCACGGGCCATAAATTGATTTAGAGTCTTATTAGAAGACTATAGGACTAGAAGACTTAGCCATTTAAAGCAAACCTGTAGTAAACAATTTTAGAGAGGACTTTAAAATATATTTTTGTACAGTAAATGACTCCTTTCATTTCTTTTCTCCCAAATTTAGTTTTCTATGAATTTTTTTTCAAGGTGAGGTGCACATAATCCTGGGGAATTCCACTGCACACTGTGTTAAGAACAGACATCCCCAGAAGCAATTAAGGTACTACTTCTCCGTCACCTGAAACTTAAAACAAGGACAGGAAGATGCCTTCTTGGAGCCCACGCTCCATTTGTTGTAACTCCAGGCCACCAGTTTCCAATGCATGGCCCCAGCAGGAAACCAGCTTGCTTAGACTCAGAGGCCACCTCTAAGTACTTTGCAGTGATATGTGATTAAAAAACAAGATAATATGGATGAAAGTACGCCATGCTCACTGGAGAAAAAATACTATAAAGATGCAATGGATTGGTATTATTATCTCTGTGTTATGCTCAGTCGTGTCCAATTCTTTGTGACCCCACAGACTGCAGCCCATCAGGCTCCTCTCTCCATGGAATTTTCCAGGCAAGAATACTGAAGTGGGTTGCCATTTCTTACTCCAGGGATCTTCCCGACCCAGGGACCAAACTCACATTTCTTGCATCTCCTGCACTGGCACGCGGATTCTTTACCACTGTACCACCTGGGAAGCCCTATTATTATCTCTACTGAACCATTTCTGAAGCACAGACACGGATACTTGCCTGGCTACTAAAGACAGACTAACACCTATCCCCTAACTAAAGGCCAAGTTCAGTCCCTTCAGTAGTTCAGGAAACATGAAGAATCAAGTGGAGCACTCTCAAAATATCTTGTCCAACACACTGGGATGTCCTTCAGGTAGAATATTATTTCCTTTCTCTGCCATTCTGACTCTCCTGTCCTATTACTAAGAGTCCATTCTTGAGTTCCATCTGAGTCACCATGTGGACTCAGCACTGCCAAGGTAAGCCATGCTCTCTGAAGCAGGAGGCAACTCTCGCCAAACTGAACACCCAGAGGCTGCAGGTGACAGGACGATCAGGCCAAGCAACTAGCAGCCACATGTGTGTCCCAACACAATCCAAAATCAAAAAGACGTTTATAGTAATGGAAGTTCAACGGCTTCCATTTTGTGAAGTGTTAAATGTGCCAAGAGGCTGAGTTAAAGCTCAGGCTGTGAAAGGAGACTATAAGTTATATCTCTTTAAAAAAAGAAAATTAGCAAATGGTTCATTTTACCTTAAGGCAGGGGGAAAAAGGCATTTTCAATTAGGTGAGTGGAAGGACAAATGCTCCAAAGTGCATTCTGCTAAAGTTATAAGTGCTTTTGAAACCCCTCCTGTCAAAGCGTGAGTAACAGAAGATTTAAGATGCCCAATTAATTTTTCCCAGCCACCAGCCAAAAGTAGATGCAGGAGGAGGTTAAAAGCTAAGTGTTTAATTAATATTAAATTTATAAGATTCTCTATCACTGAAAGCATTGTAAAATTGAAAAAGCAGTTAATTTTACGGTTGCTGTGTATTCCTCTGCTTTGATCTTTGATCTATGATATAAAATCACCAACTGTAAAGATTCCCCCGCTTTATTATACCTGTTTAATGGTGAGAAGGAAGAAAGAGAGGGGGAACCTGCAGACATGGATGGGAGTGAGGTCCTGAAACTGCTTATTAGCATTGATCAGAAAGAAACCTAGACATGGGATATATTCAGGAAATAGCCTTTGACCAAGCCACAGAGGGAGACAAGGCATACTCATCCCTCCTCATTTTTCACACCTCATTTTTCTAGAGCACTAAGACCAACACAGCAGCTGGCTATCCCTGACTTCAGACAAAACACTGAAGCAGAATTAGGGAAGAATTTTCTGAAATTGAGAGTTGCCAAGGCTTAAACTGTTCATTGGAATCAACCACACATTGCCTTTTCTACAAAGAGAAATTCTGAAATTAGAAAACTGTGCATCCGTCTTGAACAGCCTGTATAGAGATTTATTCCACCAAGGATTCCATCTACTCACCTGTGTGGAGAAACTCAGGCCTGGACAAGGAACTCTCAGCCAGAGCAATGAGGCCTCTTTCATCAGGGGCATTTACCAAAGCCCTACTGATACAAGGGGACAGGAATGCGAGGCGATGGGAAGGCAACCTGCCACCACAAAACCATCCTGAGCAAGGTTCTCCCAGGGTTTCAAAACACCCAGCTTCTGCCAATCAAGACAGGTATTTGGACCCTTTATAAAAGACCAAGTTATGAATGCTTAAAGCTATAAAGAGGAGAGGGAGTATGTACCCCTCAAATAAACCAAACATTTGGCCTGCAGAAACACCCAATACTTGCCCTCAGCTCTTCCCTACTCAAAGTCGGCGCGTGGGAGGGGGCAGTTGGAGGATGGGGGTGACAGGGTCCAGGGAGGAACAGGACTGGGAGATGGAAGAAAAGAGAGCATTCCCTGCTCAACAGAACTTTGCATCCTAGCCCCCAAAGGAACAATGGGGGCACTTCCGACTCCTGGCCTTCTTCAATTCTGTTTCAAATCCAGAGACAAAGGCCTATTATGCAGAATAGATTTTTACAGAAAGGCAGAAGGCGGGTGAGGGGGAAACAGGATAATTCATGTGAGGTGTTTTTTCTTTCTTTTTTTTAATCCCATCAGGGATCTCATTATAATTTCATTATTAGGAGAAAAACCAAATAAGTGGCAAGAAAAAGAATCTCAGCTTAATATTAACACACACACACACATACACTCACACACACAAAGATGAAAGATCTTCTGAGCTTCAAAGCGGCTGCTAATTTCCCCAGCTTCAAACGACTCAGTGAGAAAGACACTGACAATGAATGTGCTTTTGCCACCAGCTCACTTATAAACTTTTTTTCCCTTTCTGCCTCCCTCCTCAAAATTAGTCCTCATTTTTAACTGCAAACAAACATCAGATGTAATAACAGAATTCTGAATTCATACATAATCTTCCTCTACTGCTTTATCAATAAAAATATAGAGGAAATAGAAAAAGAATGATGCTCAGCTGAAACACAGGGATGCTGAAGTGGTGGAATGCACAAGGCTGAACCTTACATACAGAGAGCAGGGACTATACTCAAGGCCTCAAAGCTGGGAATCCGTATCTCTGATGTCTCAATGCCGGCTACAAAGAGGGAGAGAAGACAGCACACAAGAGGAAAAAGAACACAAGTTTCTCAGAGCACCAAAACCACACAGCATTTTGAGATTTTTTTTTAACAAAAATTTGATTTTTTTTTTATTGAAGTATAGTTGATTTATCATGTTGTATTAGTTTCGGATATAGAGCACAGTGATTCAATTATGTATACTTTTTTCAGATTCTTTTCCCTTATAGGTTATTACAAAATGTTGAGTATAGTTCCTTGTTCTCTACAGTAGGTCCTTGCTGATTATCTGTTTTATACATAGTAACATGTATGCGTTAAATCCAATCTCCTAGCTCCCCCCTTCCCCTTCCCCCTTTGGTAACCATAAGTTTCTTTTCTATGTCTGTGGCTCTTTTTCTGTTTTGTAAAAAAGTTCATCTGTATCATTTTTTTTTAATTCAGCATATAAATGACACCACATGATATCTGTCTTCATCTGGCTTACTTCACTTGGTCTGAAAACCACACAGTCTTTTTGACTCACTGAATTCAAAAGGGAATTCCAGGGAGGTCTTCTCAGCACAACTCTCAAAAGACAACCACTAACCACTATGTCCCTTAAAAGACAAGTTCTCTCACCAGCAAGCATTGATCACAAGCACAGGGATGGGCAGTGCCTAAATTTAGAAAACTAAATGTCGCCACGTCAAAAGGGCACAATCTATTAAATGTAGTGACACATTTTTTCCTTCTTTCTTTTCACAATCAATCCTTTAGGTAACAAAGGGTAAGCCAAAGGAAGACAACCTCAAATTTTAATATAAGCATCACTACAGGAAGCCATTCTGTCCCCGGGCCCATGTCCTAGAACAAAAGAGGAAGGTTATACTACGAAGCTTGAGCCAATGAGCAACATCTAACAGAGGTAGTGCTCAGGAAATAATAAAACCCAAACAAAGAAATCTATCCCCTTCCACATTCCTCAACAGTAATAGGGCACATTGCCTTTGGAAGAATGGCCAAAGAAAAACTACAAACCCACCTCATTGCCAATAACCTGAGAAAACACATTTCCACAGTATAGAATTGGTGCCCAAAACACTAAGTCTCTTTGCCTCTGTAACTGTCTTTTTCCATCAGGAAGTTACAAACTGGAGACAAGTTCACACTGAATGAATGCTTCTCAAAGCTTTCCCTGGTGATGAAGTGGGATATGGCAAACCTAGCTCTCCTAGTTTTCGGTCTAGACCAAAAAATAAAAGAGAACAAGTTTTTAGAACTGAAGTTCCCATAAGCTAGTGCCAAGTGTACCCTGCTGTGCTCAAGCGTCTATGTGAGCCTCTGTTCTAGAAATACTGGGCTGGCCAAGAAGTTTGTTAAGATTCTTCTGTAAATGGTATCTTTTTTTTTCTTTTTAGAGTCTACATATAAGTGGTACCATATGCTATTTATCTGTCTGACTTACTCCATTTAGTATAATAATCTCTAGGTCCATCCATGTCGTTGTACATGGCAATATTTCTTTAAGACTGAGTAATATTCCATTGTTGGTATACATACAATGAAATATGTGTGTGTGTGTCTGTGTTTCTGTGTGTATATATGTGTTACCAAAAGGGAAAAAGGGTGAGGGAGTGATAAATTAGGAGGTTCAGATTAACATACACACATTACTATACATAAACTAGATAACCATTAAGGACTTATTGTATAATATACTCAATATTTTGCAATAACCTCTAAGGGAAGGCAAGAGCATCTGAAGTGTATTACCATATATGAACTGAACTGCTGTGCTATAGTTGGCGCGACTGGTAAAGAAACCACTGCCAAAGCCGGAGATGCAAGAGATGCGGTTTGATACGTGGGTCAGGAAGATGCTCTGGAGGAGGAAATGGGAACCAGCTCCAGTACTCTTGCCTGGAAGATTCCATGGACAGAGAAGCCTGGTGGGCTACCATCCACGGGGTCACAAAGAACTGGGCACAACTAGGCACCCACACACCTGAAACTGATACTGTGAATCAAATACACTTCAAAAATAAATAAATATATACACAGGAAAAAAATCTATGTTGTAAGTTGTGGCGTAACATGTTCTGTAGGAAAATCACTCAATTCTGACTGTGGGGAACTTTCTACACTATGGAACCACTGCATGTGTGCTCAGTGAGTTCAGTTCAGTCGCTCAGTCATGTCCGACTCTTTGCGACCCAATGAATCGCAGCACGCCAGGCCTCCCTGTCCATAACCATCTCCCGGAGTTCACTCAGACTCATGTCCATCGAGTCAGTGATGCCATCCAGCCATCTCATCCTCTGTCGTCCCCTTCTCCTCCTGCCCCCAATCCCTCCCAGCATCTTTCCCAATGAGTCAACTCTTCGCATGAGGTGGCCAAAATACTGGAGTTTCAGCTTTAGCATCATTCCTTCCAAAGAAATCCCAGGGCTGATCTCCTTCAGAATGGACTGGTTGGATCTCCTTGCAGTCCAAGGGACTCTCAAGAGTCTTCTCCAACACCACAGTTCAAAAGCATCAATTCTTCGGCGCTCAGCTTTCTTCACAGTCCAACTCTCACATCCATACGTGACCACTGGAAAAACCATAGCCTTGACTAGACAGACCTTTGTTGGCAAAGTAATGTCTCTGCTTTTGAAATATGGTGTCTAGGTTGGTCATAACTTTTCTTCCAAGGAGTAAGTGTCTTCTAATTTCATGGCTGCAATCAACATCTGCAGTGATTTCAGAGCCCAAAAAAATAAAGTCTGACACTGTTTCCATTGTTTCCCCATCTATTTCCCATGAAGTGATGGGACCGGATGCCATGATCTTCATTTTCTGAATGTTGAGCTTTAAGCCAACTTTTTCACTCTCCTCTTTCACCTTCATCAAGAGGCTTTTTAGTTTCTCTTCACTTTCTGCCATAAGGGTGGTGTCATCTGCATATCTGAGGTTATTGATGTTTCTCCCAGCAATCTTGATTCCAGCTTGTGCTTCTTCCAGCCCAGCGTTTCTCATGATGTACTCTGCATAGAAGTTAAATAAGCAGGGTGACAATATACAGCCTTGACATACTCCTTTTCCTATTTGGAACCAGTCTGTTGTTCCATGTCCAGTTCTAACTGTTGCTTCCTGACCTGCATATAGGTTTCTCAAAGGCAGGTCAGGTGGTCTGGTATTCCCATCTCTTTCAGAATTTTCCACAGTTTATTGTGATCCACACAGTCAAAGGCTTTGGCATAGTCAATAAAGCAGAAATACATGTTTTTCTGGAACTCTCTTGCTTTTCTGATGATCCAGTGGAGGTTGGCAATTTGATCTCTGGTTCCTCTGCCTTTTCTAAAACCAGCTTGAACATCTGGAAGTTCACAGTTCACGTATTGCTGAAGCCTGGCTTGGAGAATTTTGAGCATTACTTTACTAGCGTGTGAGATGAGTGCAATTGTGCGGTAGTTTGAGCATTCTTTGGCATTGCCTTTCTTTGGGATTGGAATGAAAACTGACCTTTTCCAGTCCTGTGGCCACTGCTGAGTTTTCCAAATTTGCTGGCATACTGAGTGCAACACTTTCACAGCATCATCTTTCAGGATTTGGAATAGCTCAACTGGAATTCCATCACCTCCACTAGCTTTGTTCGTAGTGATGCTTTCTAAGGCCCACTTGACTTCACATTCCAGGATGTCTGGCTCTAGGTGAGTGAACACACCATCGTGATTATCTTGGTCGTGAAGATCTTTTTTGTACAGTTCTTCTGTGTATTCTTGCCACCTCTTCTTAATATCTTCTGCTTCTGTTAGGTCCATACCATTTCTGTCCTTTATCGAGCCCATCTTTGCATGAAATGTTCCTTTGGTAGCTCTAATTTTCTTGAAGAGATCTCTAGTCTTTCCCATTCTGTTGTTTTCCTCTATTTCTTTGCATTGATCACTGAGGAAGACTTTCTTATCTCTTCTTGCTATTCTTTGGAACTCTGCATTCAGATGCTGATATCTTTCCTTTTCTCCTTTGCTTTTCACTTCTCTTCTTTTCACGGCTATTTGTAAAGCCTCCTCAGACAGCCATTTTGCTTTTTTGCATTTCTTTTCCATGGGGATGGTCTTGATCCCTATCTCCTGTACAATGTCATGAACCTCCGTCCATAGTTCATCAGGCACTCTGTCTATCAGATCTAGTCCCTTAAATCTACTTCTCACTCCCACTGCATAATCACAAGGGATTTGATTTAGGTCATACCTGAAGGGTCTAGTGGTTTTCCCTACTTTCTTCAATTTAAGTCTGAATTTGGCAATAAGGAGCCGCCTGGCTTCTACTTCCAAATTTACAATAAGAGTCACTGGAGAAACAGACAACACTTAGGTGATTTTCACAAATACACTTTCTAGAATTAAAATAGTTGACAAAATGAAAGCTATTTGCTGAAATTTTTATAAGCATCTTTGCTTTCCTGATGGCTCAGATGATAAAGAATCTGCCTGCAATGCAGGTGAACCAGATTTGATCCCTGGGTTGGGAAGCTTCCCTGGAGAAGGGAATGGTGACCTACTCCAGTATTCTTGCCTGGAGAATCCCATGAACAGAGGAGCCTGGTGGACTAGTCCATGGGGTCTCAAAGAGTCAGACACAACCGAGCTACTAACACCTGGTAACGACAGGCTAGGCAAAAGTTCCCAACCTTTGTGACTTTTTCATGCCAAAAAATTGTAAGGACTACCACAAGCCAGTCATTCTAATTTTAGCTTCTACAGCTGGACAAAAGACGCACTTGACAAAAAGCCAATAGGGACTGACAAGCGCTTTCTTACATTAACCCCAATAGCATCTCATACATTTAAAGAATTTCAGTAGGTATACTATATGTGTATCCACGTGTAAACACACGACATTGTTCTGTTTATAGACAACACCTGGTGTATGTAAGGATTTTCCAAACCTTTTCAAAAACTCCATGGCTCCCCCAGGGTCCATGGCCCACAAAATGGGAATCACTGTACTAGAGGAGAGAAGATTCCAATTGAAGACATATATGCCTCGAACCAATTCTTTTATTGACAGAAAACGACATTCAAATAGCTGAACGATTTTACGCACACCTCCTCATTTTACTCCTACCAACACCATCAAAATGTTGATAGACACAATACAGATAATTTCGCAGTTTATATAGTCTTGATTGCTGGTTTATAACACAATAAAATTTCTCTTTGGTACAAGATCTGATCTTCTATCTACTGTATATACATTTCCTATTACAAATGCTAAGTAAGAGTATTGCCAAGAATAACATAATCAAAATAACATTTTTAACAAAGATTATGTGTATGATCAATAACAAGAGTAGCAACTGCTTAAGAAACATTAACAAAGAATTCTTTCTATCCAGTTAGCCCTAAGGTTTTAGGAAACCGAGGAAGGATGATAGGAAAGCAATAATCCATAAGAAGACTGACCTCCCCATAAACGGACATAGGCATTCCCACCCCCAGGATACACCTCCTTCCCTCCACCTCCCTTTCCAATTCCCACTCATCCATTCTTCTGTTTGTCTGAGGCCACATGCAACTGGATTTGTCAAGCCCCCTTTTAACAACTTGTTGTCACAGTCCATTACCAAATTGCATATAGTTATATATTCCACTAATTAGGCTTCTAAAATATCATTAACATGTCTCTTGATCATTAGCATAACGTATGAGGCGTCCTCGTTAGGCACGACTCGAGTTTGTTAGCGTGGTAATGAAAGGCACACGGCAGCCTCGGCAGGAACCAAGATACACAGAAGTGGGGACTGTCCAGGCGCCGATGCCAAGCCACCACGACAAGGATGGGACAGGGACAAAGGCAAAGAGGGGGAGGCAGAGAAACACACCCTAAAGAAAGCCTCAGAAACTCGATGGGTTTGGCATTTAGATGGCTGTTTGGCAAGAAGATGAGGTTTAATGCACCCTTCCCAGCTTGGAGGGAATTGAAAGCTGGCAAGGCTCTTAATCTGCCTGAGCAGAAGAAGCTTTTAAAATTTCCTAGACAGAAAGGAAACCAAGTACAGAAATCGCCTTTCCTCTGACTTAACACAGGAGTGCACCTGCTTTCCCCCATTCCTCTGCCACCTCCTCGCCAGTCCTGGTTACTACAAACTGCAGGCAGTCTATAAGAATGACCTGGGGGAGACATTTCTCTATTCGTCACCAGGCCCTTTATTAACACCCTGCTAGATGTCTCTATATATCGGTACCCACTGCGTTAGTGACAATCATCTTGTGTGTAATGGGGCAGGTCTTACCTCCGGAGATGATAGGCATGCTACGTGCAAAAGAGAGAAGAAGGAGAGTATTTAAAGCATGGTAACTGTGTGTCTGTAAGAGGAGGGTGTGTCAGCATGTGTGTGAGCCCACGTCGGCCACGTGCCAGACGTGGACAGTCATCTCAAACAGTCTGAGATGATGAAAATGTTTCTGAATGTTAGGACTCAAAGGACAAAGACAGAATCAAGAACTTGGTTTAGGAAAGTGATAAGCATACGCTGGGTAGAGAATCAGAAGGAATTTGGAGAGATGAGCTAAGAGCATGTGCAAACCAAGTGCCTAATTCGTCCTGAACAGGAAAAGCTTGGTCCACGTGAGTACACTGTGGTCACAGGCTGAGGGCAGAGGAGGGCAACCTCAGAAACAACCGAGCGATTCTCACTCCTCTGCTCATGACTATATGAAAAAACCAGTCAGGATCTTGGGAAGTCGAAGTCCCATCCATGTCCAGTACAGAAGACTCTCTGGGCTAGTATCTCCAAGTCTGAGATTTCATACAGATAAACTGAAACTCTCCAAAGCACTGGCAGTTCAGCAAAGAGACAGGGGGGTCACAATGGCTTTTCTGGAATGAATTCAACAGAAGCAACAACAGGATCAGAAATGAAGATGTCTGACAACCCACTGTTTTACACCCCCCGCCACCCCTTCCCAGTAGGATGCCTTTCGATCATTTCCATCGCAACCCTGCCTTCTAAGGCCACTTAAAGAAGTACCTACTCAGCATTTACAAGTATTAAAGTCACTTCCACAGGAGAAAAGAGACTGGGTAAGCTCAGAAGATACCTAAACAGAAGATAGACTAATTGACATGTGAATGACTGGCCTTAATAGGGTCTCAATGATTCCATGACTTGGTATGTCTAAACAACCAGGACACACTTAGTGTAGTAACTAGAAGTCACTCAGTCATGTCTGTCTCTTTGCAACACCACAGACTGTAGCCCACCAGGCTCCTCTGTCCATGTAATTCTCCAGGCAAGAATACTGCAGTGGGCTGTCATTCCCTTCTCCAGGGGAGCTTCCTGACCCAGGGATCAAACCTGGGCCTCCCACGTCACAGGAGGATTCTTTACCATCTGAGCCAGGAAGGGATAATAAAAGTTAGTTGATTTTATAGACTACATTTGATATGAATGATGGGGGCCTTTCGCTTTAATCTGTGTGTGTGTGTGTGTGTGTGTTAGTTGCTCAGTCATGTCTGATTCTTTGCAACCCCACGGACTATAAGGCTCCTCTGTCCATGGAATTCTCCAGGCAAGAATACTGGAGTGGGTAGCCATTCCCTTCTCCAGGGCATCTTCCAACCCAGGGACTGAACCCAGGTCTCATGTATTGCAGGCAGATTTTTTACCATCTGAGCCACCAGGGAAGCCCTTGCTTTAATTTATTCCATTCTTAAAGAAGACAGAAATAAAATGGTAGAAAACATCTAGCCACCTAGATGGCTGTTCAAACATTCTACAGGAGTAATCTTCTGTGAGCTCTGTAATTCTTGCATTCCAGAGACACAAAACCCTTTCTGGTTAGGTTTGTCCATCCATCCTTTTCTCAACGGGGCTGTTAAAAACCTCCACTGGCCAAATATGCACTTTGGGTGTAAAAGATTCTTAATTATGGCCAAATAGATGGAATGTACAACAAAAGGAATTCCAAGTTCATGATTATTTCTATTCAAAAGTCCTTTGTTGCTTGTGGAATGGCTAACTCGGGCAGAGCCTCTGACCTAAAACTGACTCTAGAGAACGGGTATTAAGCCAGTCAGCACCCCAAGGCCCAGACCCCACTCGTCCCCCCGGGCTGTCCTCTGCAATGTTCTCCCGCATCTTTAGCAGCCAGGCAAATGTCCATAACAGGTTTTGAAAACTAAATTCTCCCTCTGTGACTATAAAAGAAAAAGAAAGCAAAATGCAAAAAGAGGACACTTGAAAAACCGTAAAAGATGAAAACAAAAAAATTTCCTAGGATTTCCTCCCCAAATCTGAAGTCACTAATTACAAATCCAATCATGCATTCAATAATCTACTCTGCACCACCCCTGATTTTAGGCTATGGGGATACAGTTGTGGACAAGTCCCTACTTCTTCTCAGGGGGATATGTATGGAAGGGAAAAAATAAATAAACACATACATACACGCACATACAATCATGTATGCACAAACACAGGCAAGCATGTGAACTAGTAATACAGCATAAAAGGGTAAGGGCTATTTTTTAAAAAGGAAAATGTTATCATTTCTGCATGCCTACAATAATTAGAATTAGCTAGAATTCCACTATGGAGAAGGCAATGGCACCCCACTCCAGTACTCTTGCCTGGAAAATCCCATGGACGGAGGAGCCTGGTGGGCTGCAGTCCATGGGGTCGCTAAGAGTCAGACGTGACTGAGCGACTTCACTTTCACTTTTCACTGTCATGCATTGGAGGAGGAAATGGCAATCCACTCCAGTGTTCTTGCCTGGAGAATCCCAGGGACGGGGGAGCCTGGTGGGCTGCCATCTATGGGGTCGCACAGAGTCGGACACAACTGAAGCAACTTAGCAGCAGTAGCAGAATTCCACTAACAGAACAGAGCCTCTAAATAGTGACTTATGAGACTTGTGTCAATAAAATGAAAATAAATAGGTCTGCTTCTCAGATGTTTAAATACAAACAGGTGTTTTTTAATTACTTAAATACAAATGTTTTTTTTAAGGCAGTCTATGATTTTCTATAAAAGTTTGCCTAGATCTTTACAATATGTATTTGATGGGCCAGGTTTATCAGTGAATCAAAAGTGAACTTCAGCCACATCTCTGCAATAGTTATCACAAATTCAAAATCAATAAAATCAGCCTTGGTGACATGTGGCCATGATAAAGAAAAGATAGTTCCTCTGTCCTCATCTTAACACAAGAAGTTCATGGAGAGAAGGCACCTCACCCCTGAGCCAAGTCAACAGTTTCACCTTCACTTCTCTGCATGGTGCTCATGGTAGATGCCCCTCCCCCCACCCACCCCTCTTGCTCTCCATCAACCAAGCACATACTTGGGTAGAAGGGAGCCTCAGGGAAAACTGGGACGAACTGGGACTTGTATCAGAGAAAGCAATTAGTGATAGGGAAAACAATATCCACATACCTGGCAGGATTGTGGTGAGAGCTAAATGAGCTGTTAAAAAGCACCCTGTAAACTACAAAATCACATAAATAAAACTTACTATGATCACCATGAAGCCAGAGGGGAGGAATGGCTAACAGAATACTCCAAAAAGCCACATTTCAGCAGAGCTTTCACTGAGGTGTGCTTGGTAACCACACTATTACTTCCGCAGAGTCTAGAAAACTTCCTGGTCTTATCTCTCCATCTAAAGCAGGATTTTCTTAAACTGACAAAATCAGAAGATCCACGGATGGTCTTTCAAGCGTTCCTTAGCTTCTTCAAATCACATGGGAAAAAAAACATGTGTATGTAAATTGATTTTCTGGGAGGAGGGCCATAGCTTTCATAGGACTATAAAGAGACACATGACCCAGAAGATGTGTCCTGCTCTTGCTGTAAGGGGAAGCATTTAAGGCTGTGTGCCAAGGATTAAGATCATGGAGGAGTTAATATTTCAAGAGTTTGAGAAAGCATCCACTGCTATGTACAAGCCAGCTGGTCCTTCAGGTCAATTTCCTCCCCTTAAGGACCCTCCTAAACCCACAGCCCCTTAACTGAATAATCTAGTAAGTCGCTGCTTGAAAGATATTGTAAATAGCTCCAACAGAGTGCAGTTTGGGGCAGCTTCCAATTAGCCTTCACTTAACGGTCTTTTTTTCCCTGCCAAGTTTGTGCAGTGAGGATCCAAGGCCCCACCCTCTGCTTGGCTCAGAGTTTAAGGGTAGGCAAGAGTCAAGCTTGTGATCAAGCTGGTAGATGTCAGCTCAAAAGTGTCCATATGTCCCACCTGAAAGCCAAAGAGGGAAATTAAAAGGTGCTTGCAAAAGAGGTGTGCCTGGCAGTGTGGCAGCAAAGGGAGCTGGTGTCCTGTGAGTTTCTTTTGTTTCTCTCCCTCTAGCCTAACCCTAACTTTCCCTGCTGCCACTTATACATCCATGATCATTTTACCCCTTTCTCTGCTCACTGGCTGATTATCTCCCCATTTCATTTGACTCTCAGTGGAGATACAGCCCAGCTAAAAACAAAGCTGTGGTCAATTAAAAGTTAAGTGCCTCATGTTAAAAGCCAGAACACTATGCTTCGATATTCATAATTAGGTAGCTTTTGAATGACGGAAGAACAATGCATGTCCATATATGGGACTAACCAAGTACCTATATTTTGCAATCCAAATCAACGAATGTCTATTTAACTGATGGCTGGGAATTACCTGCGTCCCTATTGCTGGCTGGGAGCCTCAGTACTTCATAAATATTAGAGATGTAAAAGACCACGGAGTTCCTAATGTGTTTATTTCAGCATAATGAATTCTTCAGGCAAGTGATAGGATTACCGAAGCAGAGCTTGGTAAAAACCCTACTGATTTTGGCAGCCCTACTCTTCTTCAGGAATAGCATATAAATATGACGGAGGGATAGAGCCTAGCAATTATTCACTTGGACTTAACTTTTTAAGTAAAATAAAACTTATCTTTTTCTAATTTTCCAAATTATCAGCCCACCAAAATTGTCACTGGAGCTGAACAAAGTTAAACAGAGAGAGATGAAAGTGAGCACCGAGTAGCAGGGCATCTTTGACAAGATTCACTGCACTTCAGCATCCCCAGGAGAAGGTCAGGAGCTGGTGCTGACCACCTCGTGAGTTCCTCTACTGTGACGGTTATTCTCCCAATAGAAAGTCAATTTCGAATCTGTTCTTAGAACTTTTAAGGAATGCTTTCCAGTGTTTATTAACAATACTGCTAATTTGGGAGTGGGGGAAGTGATAAAGGGGGTTTTTCAGAGAGCTAAGACAATGCTACATTACAAACTAAAGCAACAGCGGTCCAAGAAATGCTAGGTTACTAAGCAATTCTTTTTCAAGAAAAGAATCAAGTACGAACATCTCTGCTCCCTGCAAATGCTCTGTCCACTGGGAGGCAGCATAGGCTGTTGGAAAGAGAAATGGGCCAGAGTCGGAGATCAGGGTTCTAGTCCCTGCTGCGTCGCTGCTGCGGTGTATGTGGTGGGGCCAGCAGCAGAATTCCAGGTACACAATGAGCGCACGCAAGAGGACACGAGACAAGAGGTGCAGATGCACTTCAGAGGTAAAGCTGTAACCTGCTAAAAGGAGATCCACATAGACCCAGAAGCTTGGGGAAGGTGGAAACTGATCTTTTCAACTGTCATTGGCTCTCCTCTGATGTGGAGAGACATCACTGCCACAGGGATTTAAAATAAACAGAACAACAGAGTAAACCACTTTAAGACAATGTTTTCTAAAGGGTATTTCTAAGAATCCTAATCCAGGGAGAATATCCCCAGCTCAAAGAAATTCTGAAAAGCAACCTCACTATACCACACACCCCTCTGGAGATTTCCAATACACATTACAACAAGTATTAGCTCCATAGGGCACAGTAAGAAACGCTGTTTGAATTGATTAAAAAAATAAAAAAAGATGGTAATAATACCTAGTTCCAAACTGGAAAGACAAGATTCTTGAATGACCAGTCATAGTCTTAGGTGGCTAGTCAAGTGGTTTCTACTCTTTTATCCACAATTTCCTTCTTAGTCTCTTAGATGAACAACATTCATTTGTGAGGCAGCTGGCCCAGGTGAAAGGTTAATTCCACGGTCATGAAACTCAGCCCAGCTAACAGACTCATATAGGGGTTGAATCTTGTCACCTTGGCCCCATTAGCCCTAACCAACTGAGCTGACCAGTCCATCATTAGCCTTGGTTATAATCTCTCAGGGAAATAAAAGTTTAAAGGCACCAACATATGGCCGATGGGCTTTAGCATATAAACTTAAGGAATTCTTAAATAATATTTTTTGAGATGAAGATACGCTATTTCACTCATAAGAGGAAAGAAACAGTCAAGGGGTAATATGATCTGACCTCTGGAACTGGACTCCAGGTGGGTTCAAATTCCAGTTCTACCATTTAACAGCTGTATGACCTTGAGCAAATTACTTCACTTATTTGAATCTGGTCTCAAAATCTGTAAATTAGGATAAATATATCCCATTCCTCAAAGGATTATTAGGAGGATTATGTAAAATGATCTGTCGATGGATTTACCACTGTACCTAGCACATGAGAAATATCAATAAATATTAGTTACTCTTACTACTCTCAAAAGCACTAAATAATCTCAGAAAATGCAGCTCTCTCTAAAGTAAGCAGAAAGAAAATGCAATTTGGGATTTTTGTTTCTCCATTACATAAGGTGTTTTTACCTTGTAATTTATCAGCAAACATGCCCCTTAAACCTTCGCTGAGAATTTCAGTGTGTGGTTGAGATGGCCTTGGTCAGGTTTTTGTCCTTGAGAACAGATTTTTAAATTAATAACTTAAGAAGCCATAAAATATGATTCAGCTAACTGAAACTATTCTCCAGGTATACTCCCAGGAATATATTTCTCAAGGGAGATACACCCAATATAATGCTAAACAATTGCAAGGTATTATTATTTGCCCTAGCCTAGACTTTCCCACCAACATAGATGTGTAAATGGAGTTCCCTACCACATATCAGAGGAGTAAGAGGAAGGAAAAGGTTGGGAGGGAGTCCTGGAGGGCAGAGGGGCAGCAGGAGGCTCAGAGCATGAACACGGGGACTCCCGGGACAAGGCCCACAGCAGCAAGCCTCCCGAACTAAGCCCTGGGGACAACGCCAAGGACCGGCCTGGACGTGTTCACACACTGAATCACCCCACGTTTGGAGAGGAGCCATTGGAAAGTTTACTGGGAGTGACAGAGCAGCCGCTCTGGAGGCCAAATATAGAAAGAGAGTAAGACAGCCTTTCCAGCCCCATCCCACAGCTCACAAAACCGTATTCCACACGACACATCCTCAGTCTGTCATCTCAGAAGACTCCGGCGAGAAAGGTTTCCATGGTGCCCACCTGGAAGGCAACTCAGCCACCAAATACAATAACCCTCGGCCTCCCCAGCCTCCTGGCTCTTAAGCCCTGAGGCCTTTCCAGGTATTTCCAGCCAAGGGAAGCCAAATCTCAAAGTCAGGAGGGTGTTGTGGTTGTTCCCACAAGGCCTGCGGGCCCTCCCTCCCGCTCATTCTCCCACTTCACTTCTCCCCTCTTCTGACAGGTCATTTGTAAATGTCTCGCGGGTTTTATGCAGTTGTGGTGGGCACAATTAAATGCTGTTCCAACTAACAGAGTTCTTGTCCAGAAAACAAAAACCACACAAAAGTCAGTCTGGTGACCCTGGCCACGTCTAGCGACTGCCCCACATCACCACCTTGTCGATCCAATCAATGGGGTGGTGGTCAACTGTTAATAAAGCTGGATAAAAACAAATTGATCACGAAAGGTCAATCTGGTACCTAACATTTAGAAGGTTGGCATTTGAGCTCTTGTCATCTGTGGGGAATCAACACCATATAAAATAAGCAATATGCCACCTTTACAGAATCATTTGCCTGAAAGAAGGAAAAATTACTCCAGAAAAATAAATGCTATGTATATCAGTGTAGAGAAAATACGATATGGAGAAAAAAATAAGTTTTCTTTTTTAATGCCTTGTGATTATTTAGAAGATTATTCCAACCAGAAGTAGAAATAGAAGCAAAGTAGCCCCAGGGTAACCCAAAGATAGTTAATAAGAAAAGAAGTGAGTTTCAACTCAATTCTTTCAATTTCATACACAGTTTCTACATGCAGAAATTGTGTGTATAAACTTCCTTTGACTACCTGGGAAATACACAGTTTTGAGGAGTCCTCACTCTCCTACAATAAAGGGAAAAGTTGAACAGGCTTACAGAGTTCAACTGACATGCCCAGGAGCGCCAGCCTAAGCCGCCAATAGGTTATGCCCTACCGAACCTGTTTATCATTACCATATGCATTATATTAAGGCCCAGTTTAGACCTGCAAGATGTGTGGGAAGCCCCTATTTTCATGAGGGGACTATATTTTAGAGGGTAAAAATGAAGACAGAGCCAAGTGGAAGAAGTGACCCTTCGTCAATCCATCGGCAAAAATCAATGGCCTGGACAGGAATAAGAGTTACAAGTCAACAGACACAGACAGAATGAGGAAGGAGGGAGTGAGGGGGGAGTCGAGAGGAAAAAAGTCAGACAAAAAACGAGCAACAGAAGACAAGACAGGCTTCGAGGGGCTGACCCGACTGTGTGGACCTAGCATTCAGAGGGCAGCATGGGTAGGTGCTGGATCTGGAGAACAGGCCTTCATCATAAAATATGTCCGTGTCCTTGGTCAAGTCGCTTCGTCACTCTTTGCATCACTTTACTCATGCATTCTCTAAATTTCTCTCCATTCTCTTTTCCTGTCCTTGCACACATATGGAAGGCCCAATCTTTGGAGGCCCTTATGCGCAGAACAGAATTACATCTTGCTTCCTAGTGTGGGCAAAGAATTGTGTTTGGTTTCTTCAATTCTATGCTCCGCCCCTCCCCCTGCGATTAGACACCGCACAGAAATATTCTAGGAAGGGCATCCCTGGGAGTTGATGATGAAGTTTACCTCTAGCAAGGCCATGAGGCCATGCCAGGTCTTCCCAGGTTCTGGGTACCCCATGGGAGCACCACCCTAGGCTCCAGGAGAAGAGAAAGAACTCCAAGGGGCCCTCTAGCTGCAGCCCCCCAGTAAACAGCCCATGCTCTGGAGTCATCCCCCCTCAGACTGACCCTAACATGCACTTTGATTTGTTTCTGCCCTCACCAAACATGCAGGTGAGACAAAGGAATGTATAATGTTATTACCACAAAGCACTTGTTTGTTTTATTAAGATATGGAGCATTAGCTACCTAGCAGACATTGAGATGACTGCTGGAGCTGCTATGGGAGACCTCAGGGGCTCCCACCTACACACACGCACAGAGCAGGACAGTGGCACAGTGACCACCCCCCAAGCCCCGCACTGGCTCCAAGGACTCCCAGGAGAAGGCTGGGGAAGGTAAGAAGTGCTTTCCAGCACCTCTGATAATGGTGCTGGTCCTTGAAGGAGGGAGAAAAGTTTGCCAGGTGGTGTGGAATGCAGGGAAGGCCTACAAGGCAGAGGACACAGCACAACCGCTGAGCATCACAGGAGTGGGACCTGTTCTGAGAACAGTGACAATTCAGTGCCACTGGGATAAGATGCATTCCTTGGCAGTCCAATGTGGCTCTCAGCATAAATGTCTAGGCGACAGCCTGGGATGGCTTGTCTACAGGGATGGTGACAAGGCATTCAGGGTCAAACACTGGAACACAAGGCCTGAACATGAGCCACTTCAACCTTTAAGACTCACACAGAAAGAGAAACTTAGGTACAGAAGATATTAATATAGTTGTAATCTGTCAAAATTTTTCTAGAAGGAATTTTTAATGGAAATTCCTCTACAGTGGTCCCTACATGCCAAGGACAGTTCTCAGTTCAGTTCAGTTGCTCAGTCATGTCTGATTCTTTGTGACCCCAAGGACTGCAGCATGCCACGTTTCCATGTCCATCATCAACTTCCGCAGCTTGCTCAAACTCATGTCCATGGAATCGGTGATGCCATCCAACCATCTCATACTCTGTTGTCCCCTTCTCTTCCTGCCTTCAATCCTGCCCAGCATCAGGGTCTTTTCTAACGAGTCAGTTATTTGCAGCAGGTGGCCGGAGTATTGGTTTCAGCTTCAGCATCAGTCCTTTCAATGAATATTCAGGACTGATTTCCTTCAGGATGGGCTGGTTTGACCTCCTCGCAGTCCAAGGGACTCTCAAGAGTCCTCTCCAACACCACAGCATGAATTCTTTGGTGCTCAGCTTTCCTTGGGGTCGCACAGAGTCAGACACGACTGAAGCGACTTAGCAGCAACAGCAGCTTTCTTTATAGTCCAATTCTCACATCCATACAGGACTCCTGGAAAAAACCTAGCTTTGACTAGATGGACCTTTCTTGGCAAAGCAACGTCTCTGCTTTTTAATATGCTGTCTCGGTTAGTCATAGCTTTTCTTCCAAGGAACAAGCATCTTTTAATTTCATGGCTGCAGTCAACATCTGCAGTGAGTTTGGAGCACCAAAAAATAAAGTCTGTCACTGTTTTCATTGTTGCCCCATCTATTTGCCATGAAGTGACGGGACCAGGTGCCATGATCTTAGCTTTCTGAATGCTGAGTTTTAAGCCAACTTTTTCACTCTCCTCTTTCACTTTCAACAAGAGGCTCTTTATTTCTTCACTTTCTGCCATAAGGGTGGTGTCATCTGCATATCTGAGATTATTGATATTTCTTGCAGCAATCTTGATTCCAGCTTGTGCTTCATCCAGCCCAGCATTCCGCATGATGTACTCTGCTTATTTAACCTATACATGTACTCTGTACATAAGTTATATATGTACTCTGCATATAAATTAAATAACACCCAAGATGGCACAGTAGAACATGCACTCACCTTCTCCTGTGAGAACTCCAAAATTACCACTCATTGCTGAACAACCATTGACAGGAGAATGTTGGATCCCACCAAAAAAAGATACCCCGCATCCAAAGGCAAAGCAGAAACCCCAGCAAGATGGTAGGAGAGGTGAAATAGCATTTAGAATCAAACCTCATATCCGCCAGAGATGCTCGGAGGACGCAAACAAAACCTTGTGCACAGCAGCAGACCCCACAGAGACCGAGCCAGACCCGCCTTTGAGTGTTTGAGTGTCTCCTGTGCAGGTGCGGGTCAGCAGTGGGCACTGCAGGGGCAGGGGCTCTGGGTGCAGCAGACCTGGGTGTGGCATAAGCCCTCTTGGAGGGCGTCGCCATTAAGCCCACCATAGAGCCGCCAAACTTACACAGGACTGAGGACAGTTCTAAGCAGTACATTAACTCATTTAATCTGCTCAGTAACCATAGATCTGTCCTTCCTCCTGTTTAACAGATCGGGCACTCGGAGGTCGATCTTGTTCAAGCTTAATACGCCAGTTAATAACACGGCCAGGATTGGAAAGTAGAGTTGGAGTGTAACTCCAGTGCTCTTAACTGCAGTGCTTGACCACCTCTCGTGAGGCACTGGTTAACATGCTCACCTCCAGAAGGTGAGAGGGAAAGGGTAGAGGGGGACACAGGTGGTCTGCACTGGGAGCACAGCGTAGGGCAGTGCTCCCAGCGAGTAAATATAAATATAGAAATGGGACAATTCCGAAAATTTTAAGATACAGGTAGTGTCCACCAAAAGACCACAGTCAAGGCTTAAGGGGAAGGAGTACAAGGGGCCCAGAGGCCCATCAGCTCTCTGTCAGCCTCCCTTTCCAAGCTCCCAGCCACGCCGAACAGCACCAGCCCAAGCCCAGCAGAGGAACCAGGGTGGTGAGAGGCAGCTGAACTGAAGACAAACTCAGTTACATGAAAGTCCCCCAAGGTCCTGCTTTCCTCTCTATTGTCACTTTCTGGCGCAGGCTCGGCTGCTGCAGCCACCCAATGGCAATGCACTGGAGATCAAGACAACAATGGCTCTCAGCAAGACAGCTCTGAAAGGGGCAGCTGCCAGGCTTCTTGCCACAGGAGCACTGCCCAATAGCAAAAGGTTGGCTCAGGCACCCGGAAGTGGAAGATCCACGCACACAAAAGGTCGTTCTCCTCACTGCCAACTCCAGTGCACACCCCGCTCTCTCTCCTACCTCCACCTTCTTGATCTAGGAGCCCATATATTAGAGTATGCCACGGATCATTTCAGCAAAAATCAACCAGCACTCTTCTGACCTGGGGCAAAAAATTCCCTCATTGAGATCCTGAAAAATAACATTACATCATGTTGCCCGTGTCAAGTTTATAAATGGGCCAAGGGGAGGCTGGGGTGTAACCTGACACTATCAAAACACAAGCCCTCAGAGAAGAAAGAAGGCCATTGTTGCAGGCTGTCAGCCCTCCTCTTGCTGGAGGTAAAGTGAGATGCAAGAAATGTAAGTGGGAGGCCATGCATAGCCTTGTTCCCTATCTCCTAAGAAATCAGGCAGACTCCCTGCAAAACGGGGCTGTCCCCACTTCCTATGAGGTATGTCGCCTTCCTTTCTGATGGTGGATGAGCTTAGTAAGTTTTATTCCTAGGCCCCAAAGCAAAGAAGCATTTAGGTAAGATAGTGAAGTCCAGGGGCTGCTTTTTTTTTGGTGGGGGGAAGGGAGCGCAGGACTCACATCTCTTTAACAGACAATCCAGGGGAAACAGAGTCCCAGTGAATGTGTGTCCACAAAAGTAACACAAACATGTGGATATGGCCAGAAGTTAGAGAAAAAATACTGACCCCAAGAAAGGTCAAGTGAATATCCAATCATAAAGCAAGAAATTCTGAAATGTGAAAAAGGAAAAAAAGGCATTTCAAAGTGAAGGACGGGGGTTCGGAGCAGGAGACAATAAAGAGACAAAAAAAAAAAAAGAATGTGGGGAGGATTATAGAGCTGAGACAGACACAGAACCAGCCAAAAGACAAAGTGTTGGCACGAAGATTAAAAACAGTTTAATGGATAAAAGAAGCAAAGGATTTATGGTGAGAGAAAGCTCAGAAAATAGAAAGCGAGACAAATGTAAGCCAGCCTGAGTGGAGACAGAATTCTGCTGGTCGAACATTTCATTTGATTTTCTCTTTCCTTTCTTCCCAGCTCAGCCTGGAAGCGCCGGGAAGCATGCAAATGTGCTACCGCGGCAGAAGGCTGTGGTCGTCCAGGACAACGGGCCTACGGGCCACCGGTGAACCGGAGAACGCGAGGACACAGCGCCCAACTGATCACTTGTATTTCTGCTGGTTTTCTGCTTGCTTCCACCAAATTGTTGCTAATCCTATCATCACTCTACCAGGAATTTAACCTCTTACAAAAGTTCTCCCCACCCACCCCCCGTGCCTTCTGGGCTTAATTCACCATCAATTAAGAAATCAGGCCACGGGGACCACTGGGTTCCCGATTGCTAAACTCTGCTTTTATGTTACCCCCACCCCATTTTCTTTGGAACACAACAGGCACCCCCTCAACTAAACTGAAATGGTGCCCCATGGCTCAAGTGCACCGCCCTTCAAAAGAGCTTTCCCACTGAGCCTGGAACCAGCCCCCTCCCTGGTTCAAAGAGGAGAAGGGGGAGGGGCCCGGACCACCCTCCAAGCACAGAGCTTGCATTTCCCTCACAATTCCAGTCCCTCAAGTCTCTTTCTTTTTTCAGCGGGGAGACTGTTATTGGCGCCAGAGTGTGATGCATTAAGGCTTGCTGGCTGACTGCAAGCGGAGACACATGGGGGCAGAGGAGGCAGCTGAGGTGGCAGCCACCACTCGCCTCAGCACAGAACCCGACGGGACAAAAGAGCCGCAGAGACACAGAAGGTGGGGGCTTTGGACAGAGGGCGTCCGTGAACTTGCACCAACCCTTTGGTGGAGCAGGTGCCCCCGTGAGATTTTCTTCTCTGCTGAAGATGCCCATACACTAACTTCCTCTGCTTCTTTTGCCATATTCCCCAATTAAATTATTTGACACATTTCACTGAGTAGAACAGACAGCCGACTAAGTCACTGGCTTAGGTGCTGGGAATACAGTGATCGGCAAAATCAGAGCGGTCTTCACCCCTGAAACTTGTTTGCCTTCCTTTTCTCTCCCCCAAGTCTAAGGTTCTTACCAAACTCAACAGAAAAGTTTTAGGTGGTTTCAGGTAAGCATGCGGTATTGCTCTTCAGGTAAATCCTGACCAGATACTGAGATTCTAGCAGATTCTAGCAGATACTGAGAATCTCAGAGTACCCAGGAAAGTGGTAGATGGGAAGATCTCAAGGAACAGAGGGAGAGAAAGGGAATTTGGTGGGGGGATGGAAAAGGAAAGGAAGGATGCAGGTGGGATCTACCTCCACATTTTTTTAGATCCTTATATATGTCCTGCCAAGCTTCTATCCCCTCAGGGATAATGTCTCTGATTATCAGGAAGAAAGCACTGATCCAAAAAAAAAAAAATCTGCCTAACATGCTAAAGTATGACAGGGTTATAAGGAAAGGCCACATCCCATCAACCCCTCAATTTTGTGTTCTTAGAGACTTTGGTTTCTGGGTCTGAACGTCTCACTTTCTCAGAAAAAAAAAAAAAATTAGTGCTAAGAAAGGCCTACTGAAAAGTCTGACACCTCTGTCCCCTAATTTATTTCCTCATTAATGAGTAAAAGGGGGATTTATTGTTTGAAACAATGTCTGTTTCATATCAACTCTTTTCCCTTGTTTTTCCCCCCAGACAGTGGAGCTCCAATGAGACCCAAAGCAGATGTTTTATATTTCAGGAGAGAGCAGTCTCCCCCAAGTCCTGAAAGATTCCTGGAATTCTTATACTTAACAAAAATTAGCTACAGAGAAAGAATCATGAATCATGACTTGGGAGTCCACAAAGCCTCTGGGCGCCCATAGTGTATTCCCTCCTCCTACCCACCACCCCAAATGCTGCCTGTCACCCATGGGGTTTCATGGGAAAACCCCTCTGAAAAATGAGGCATCTGCCCTACGAGCAGACCTGGATATCTGATCACAGAAGTCAACCCCTCTGCTATAATCCCAAGAGCTAGAAGTGGAAGTCAGACCTGTTTTCCACTCTTGCTTCAGTCTTGGCTTTGTTAATCATTCCAGAAATATGCACCTCTATTACCTCATCTGTCCAACAGAGGTAACAACATTTGACCTCTCACATTTGTTGGAATCGTGCAAAGATGAAGTGAGATGCAAGTGCGCTCTAATAAGTTAAATCCTTATAAAGCAAACAGTATTTGTATTAAAATCATTGACATCTGGCATTGCGTTTACAAGGACTTTGGGTTAACTAGTACACTTCTGCACCAGTGAGTAGGATTAACAGGCACACAATTCTCAAAAGGCTACCCAACCCCAGTCACGTCTCTTTATCACTGCTGGTAAAGGCTGCTGCGTTGCAAGCCTTTAACCATTCTACATTTATTCAATAAACATTTATTGAGCGCCTGGCACGGTGCTTGGCACATGCTGGAGGCTCAGTAAATGGTTGCTGAATAATGAATGAATGAGTGCCTAATGCAGAGATGAAGAAGACATGGCAGGCTGCCACCGCTCTCTGATCCTGAACCCATATCTGAAATCATTAATGGATTAAGGCGCGCTTCTCTGAAGATCCTGGACTTGGCGCAGAATTCTCAGCTTTGGCATAGGAAATGAAACCTCTTTGCCATTCCTGACCTAGGCACAAAGACAAAGCACATTTTAACCCTGCTTTCACGGAGCTCCTCAACAGGGAAAAGGCAGTAACAGACAAATGTAACACAGTATATGTTAAGAGAGAAATATTAAGAGCCCAAAAGAAGGTCATGGCACAATGATATGGATGAACTTAAGAGTTCTCAAACTTGCCTTGCCTTTTAAGATGCCACTCCCTCCAGGTTTTTCTTCTATATCTCCGATAGTCCTTTCCTCACTCCCTTTCCAATTTCCATACTTTGGCATTCTCGGGGTTCTGCTCCTGCTCTGGTCCTCTCTGATTCTGTATAGGCTCTCTGGGATCATCATGTTCCCTCTCTTAACTTCAATTGCCATATATATGCTGATTACACCCAAATTTATGTCCCTAGCCCAGGCCTTTCCAAAGCTTCAGACATGTATTTCCAAAAGCCTCCTACATATCCACTTGAATACCAACAGGTTACTCAACTCCTAACTCATGAACTCTCTTTCCCCTACCCATCCTTAGCACCTCTGTTCCACCTCTCATATTCCTGGTATCCTTCAATAGGTCTCAAGTCTTCTAAACTATAAATTCTTAGCTTGGCTAATCTGACACTGTGATGGACCAAGTCTCTGGCAATAAAAGTCATATGGCTCTAAGCCCCCCGCCCATGATGTACATTCAGCCTGGTATATACCCCAGACCCCCCCTACACCTGTGCATTCTTCAACATCCAGAAACCCAACTCCAGGGTCACTGGGAATACTTTCCCAATACCTCATGGCAGAGTTAGTTATGTCATCCTAACAAAGGAATGAGTTTATAAGATTCTGAAATTTCTCTCTCATCAAAAAACTTATAAGGCAGGATGTTTATGCAATCAAGTTTATGCAAATTTTGCAAGTATCATCTGTTTCCTTGTACAAATAAAGTATTAACTGTTTCATTTATTTAATAGATAGGAAGTCTTTGCCATGTGGCAAGGCATGTTCTAGGTGCTAAGAATAGAGCAATAAGACAAAGTCTCTGCTATCAAGGATTTTATATTCCAGTGGGAAACACAGACGGTAAGAAAATACAATATCAGATTACCATACACCATAAATTTATTACAGAACTTACCTATTAGAGAAGATGGAAGATGAGACTTGTTTTAAATATACACAAAAATTATAACTCTTGAATAATGAAAAATAACTTAAATCCCTTAAAGCTGAAAGAAATTAGTGTCACCCTGCCTACGCTCTTCTTCATAGTCACCATCATCCACATGTTTATTGTTATTAAAAGAACACAGTGCAATGACAGTTAATCTTCCCAGTCCAGGGCGATTAGAGGGAAGGCATGAATTACTACAAGTATCTGAATTTAAAGAATTTTAGTGAAAAATAAATTTTTTAACTTTATAAGACATGATTACTAATTGTTAATAAACTGTTTCCACAAAAAGGCACCATCAGACATACTTTTTTTGAATAGAGTACTTATTGGCATTGGTATGCAAATACATATCATTCCCTTCACGTAAGCTTTAAAAGTTTATTACTTTGAACTGGCTATATAGTCCCTTGAGCAATCTCGAGTATCTAAACTCAGCACCCTAAACTTTAAATGCTCAACATATATTTATTGGGCTTCCCTGGTGGCTCAGACGATAAAAAATCTGCCTGCAATACCGGAGACCTGGGTTCGATCCCTGGGTTGGGAGGATTCCCTGGAGGAGAGCAAGGCAATCTACTCTAGTACTCTTGCTTGGAGAAGCCCCATGGATAGAGGTGCCTGGTGGTCCATGGAGTCACAAGGAGTCAGACACAACTGAGCGACTAAGCACATATTTATTAATTTAATTATATTATTTATATGCTTGATCAACTGTTTTGTTTTTTTTTTAATGGGAAGGCTTTCACAAATCACCAAATATTTTAAACACTGGAGTTGGAATTGATAAGACGGTTATGCCTAACATGAAAGAAGAGGAAAAACTAAATTCGAGAGTAAATGAAACTTGAGTTCCTTGGGGCTTAAACTCACATTCCAAAAGACTGGTTCATCTGCTTTAGGACAACTCAACTCTGTTACAGTCTTGGAAGCTCTGTTGTAGAATGTCAGAGGACCAAAAGTCATCTTTCTCCAAAACAACAAAAGCATTTTCACAAAAATGTCCTTCCTCCACTCTGCTCCTCTCCACCCCTTATATCCACCCCACCTGGCTCACTCCCCTTCATTCTTAGCACCCTACTCACATGTCATCTATCCAAAGAAAATTCTATGGCCCTCATCACCATCAAGATGGAGCAGTACCTACCTAAACACTCCCATAATACTCCACCTGTAACCCCATCACAGCATTTCACACCCTCAACCAGAACAATTTCCTTGTCTTTCCCCTCAGAATACAAGTTTCTCAGGATCGGGATCTATAATGTGATCACTGATGTCTTCCTAGCAATGAACACATTGCTTGATGTATGGAAGGCACTCTACCTCTAAAGAATAAAGGAAGGTGTTTGTCTTGCCTTCATTCCCTCTTTATTTTTGTTTTATTTGTTTGGGAAACAGAACAAGAAATTTCAAAGGCTGTTTATCTAAAACTGAAATATTTCATAAATTGAAAAAAAAAAAAATCAGTCCTAGACATAACAAGGTCATAGGGAAAGCCTCAGAGCAACAGCTCAGCTCTATACCAGGATGCATTTTCAGCTTATTACTTAGAATTCTTCCTATTAAAATTTAATGCAGTCTTCTCCAGCAGTTTATTTTGTCTGCCAAGCCCTTTATGACTATTCTGATAAGTTATTTATTACATATGGATGCCACAGTAATAAGCAGATAGCATCAGCAAGGACTCGGGGGATAGAATGCAAAGGCCGCATCCACTCTTGACTTGTCAAGGCTAGATCATTAGATCCTGTGACAAGCAGTTATCAGCAACTGCTGGTCTGAATGACAGAGCATCATAGTACAAAGTAGGTGCTCAATACATATAACCAAAGAGTGAACAAATGAACAAGTATCAGGGTGGATATGGCCTCCGAAGTCAGGTAGGATCACAGTGCAATCAGGGTCAAATACTGGTGGATAAGAAATCAAGCAGCTTTATTCAGAGCAGTCTAATGCCATTCATATAGCTTCTGGAACCCTCAGTTTCTTCATTTCTAAAATGGAAATGATAACAGGCTTTAGTGAAATAATGAACAAAGGGCTTTACACTATGTCTGGGAAACAGTGTGTGCTTAAAATTACTATACTACCGGGACCTTCCCCGGTGGTCCAGTGGCTAAGATTCCACACTCTCAATGCAGGGAGCCCAGGTTCCACCCTAGTCAAGGAAGAGCCCGCATGCCACAGCAGTCCCACACACTGCAGTGAAGATGAAAACCCTGTGTGCAGAAACTAAGCCTTGGCACAGCCAGATACATAAACAAAATAAAAATATTTTTTTACAATTACCATGTTATTCTCTCATGGGAACAGTTCATACTGACTAAATTAAAAAGCACCTCAAAGTGACCTTTGAGTAGATGTGACAGGAAACACTGATTCCAGGAAGAGGAATATGTAGATATTCTCCACACAATCTGTCAAAAGTACCCTACTGGAGAAGAAATGAATTTAGGGCAAGGAAATCACACCTTGAGCAAACTCAGGAATTTGTTATCTAAAAAGACTTCACTACCTTGCACAACTTGTATATAGCTGCTTAAAAGCATTTATTGCATTGAATTACACAAAGATCTCTTCATGCATCTTTGGATATATTTCTGATGATCCATAGTTTCACATAATGAAGCTGCTTAAAATGTGACTCTCCCTTACCCAGGTATAACTATATTAGCACTGTGATGGTCCCCTAGCTGCCTCTGGCCTGTCCCTCGAGGTCTGAGTTGAGTTACATTATTCTTCTCTAATTTTAATTTTTCAAGCATGGGACAAAGCTGAACTTTCTCCACATTCTGTTTACCTTAGGCAGCTATTCAAAATTCCACTCTTCTGCAAGTATCCATTCTGAACTTGGCTTCAAGATAAAGAAAGAAAGCAAACACAAAGAGTAAAAAGGAAAAATAGAAAAAAAAAAAAAAGAATGAACTCTTTTGCCCCTGCCTTATGTTCGAAAAGAAATAAACGCTGCTTTTCTGGCCTCATTAGTTTCAGTCTGATCCTTAGTGGTTCCTTTTAGAAAACTTAGTGGGGGGAAGAGTGGGTTTGGAGGAAGAAAGGGAAAAGATGGAAGATAAGGAAGGTAGGGGAGGGAAACAAGTTGTGGAAGAAAAGAAGAAAGAGAAGAAAGGGGAGCTGAAACCTGATACTAAGGAACGCAAGGCCTGCAAAGAAACAACTTCTCAGGACTAAACATGTGCCAGCCTGGGGAGGCAGACTGGTTCCAGTCGAAGCCTTCATCAATGCTTCATACTCTCAGTCCCTAATTTACAACCGTTTAAGGGCAAACATTCTACAAGTACCTTTGGGGACCTCTGAGGACAGAAAGAAATCTAAGAGAAATTAGGTGCCTAGAGAGCTCCCCTCCAAGGCTAGAGCCCTTTCGTGCAGGCAAGCAATTTAGCATATTTGTCCCTCAGGGATGGGGTGCGGGGTGAGGGTGGAGTGAAAAATACAGCCAGTCGGCAGCTGGGGGGAGTGGGAAGGGTTGGGGTGCCCAGGTGTTTGTGGGGGAAAATAGAGGTTTTGTGTCGGGGTGGGGGCGGTCGGTGGGATGTGTGGCTCCCCTGGTGCCTCAAATGATAAAGAATCCACCTGCAATGCAGGAGACCCAGGTTCAATACCTGGGTGGGGAAGATTTCCTGGAAAAGGGATTGAATGGCAACCCACTTCAATATTCTTGCCTAGAAAATTCCAAGGACAGAGGAACCCAGTGGGCTACAGTCCATGGAGCCACAAAGAGTCAGACATGACTGAGTGACTAATACTTTTCACTTTTATGAACAGAGCTAAAGATGGGGACTCTTCCCAAGCAGCCGGATCCTTGTTCAAGCAATTAAATAAACAGGAACATCAAAAGAATAAAATAGAAGTGAATAAAGTAAAATAATGTCACTAAAACAATCATTGCTGGGTAGTTTCCTAGAGTGCTCCAATAGAGAGCATTTATTTTACGGATTCAGAGAATGTAGCATAACCCTAAAGGTTAGCCCAAGCTGCACACACTGAAACCTAGTTCAGGGGGGAAGGGTGGCTTGAAGGGTGGCACCCTCCAGCAGTCCTTCAGCAAGCCTTTCCCTAAGCTCTGTTTCTAGTGCATGGTTATAACTAACCAGGGCCTGGGAACTGGTTAGGCGACTTTTCTCCCAAGGCCACTATGAACCATCAATCAGCCAAAGCCCAAGAGTCCTGAAATTAGACCTGAACTCCCTCTCCTGCTCCAGAAGGAGGAGAATGGGGAAAGGGAGGCTCAACAGATTATCTTTGAACCAACAGCTTTACCTAAACGGATTAACACTGGGGATTCACTTTCACAGGGCCAGGGAGCTGGATCCCCACCACCTAGGGTGCAAGGCTGGAAGGAGGTTGGCACGGCGCTCAGCCAGGCCCTGGGAAGGAACGAAGGGCAGTGTTTGGTCCGAACTGGCTTCCCTTGCCAAGTTGCTCTCCCCAGAATGAGCTCTGTGGAAAATGGATCCCACAGGCTAAGGGGTCTCATCTTCAAAATATCCAGCTCAAACATTTCAAGCCATGTGACCCTCAGGGAAAGAAAGCGAAAGCTCCAAGTGAGGCAGGTGGCAGGAATTGGGGGTGGAGGGTTCAGGTGGAGACACACCCAGCCCTGTTCCAGATGACTTGAGCTCCACCTTCTCCTACCACAACTTAAAAGTCCAAAGGCTCCCTCATTCTCACTTCCTCCAGAAACAGTATTTCTGTGCTTTTCCCACTGCTGCTGCTGCTGCTAAGCCACTTCAGTCGTGTCCGGCTCTGTGCGACCCCATAGATGGCAGCCCACCAGGCTCCACCGTCCCTGGGATTCTCCAGGCAAGAACACTGGAGTGGGGTGCCATTGCCTTCTCCAATGTGTGAAAGTGAAGTCGCTCAGTCGTGTCCGACTCTGTGTGACCCCATGGACTGCAGCCTACCAGGCTCCTCCGTCTGTGGGATTTTCCAGGCAAGAGTACTGGAGTGGGTTGCCATTGCCTTTTCCTAGTGAGATACAAATCCCAACGCTGAAGTCCTTTTTCCCACTTCCGTCAAATGTAAACTTCTGGTCATCTTTACAACTGGCCCACCTGAACTTAAATGCAGCTTCCAGGGAAAACCTCCTTAACCACACAGTCAAAGGTCTCAGAAAGAACTACACACAAAGTTACCTTCCTCTTCTCTCTTCTTTATTTTACTGTAACTGCAGAGGTTTTCTTAGCCCAGGGGCCCTAGAAGTGGTTGCTATTGAATAATGAAGCTTAAATTCACCTCTGCATCTGCTTTGAAGAGGGCAGGGGGGCTCTCTGATCTGTATGGAATAGAAACAACTCCTCAGGTGTAATGATCGTAACTGCTGACTCACCAAAAGTCATCTGTTTGAATTACTCCAGTCTCACGTGGACATTGATCTCCCAAGTTCACTGTGTCACTAGAAGCAAACATTTATGAAAAGGCGAGACCACTTTAAGGATGGAATCTGTTGTCAAGGGATACAGTAAATTAACTAGCCCACAGTGGGTGAGTGTATCAGCCCAGCGCTTTAACTAGTTAAGTCCTGCTACTTTCAACAGGCATGATGCTGTCCCAGTCAACAGGAAAGTACCAAACTCCCTTTTAGCTTCTTGTGTCAGGAGAGGCAGCTTTAAAAAGCAGTAGAACATGACCGCAACAATGTATCTTGGATTTTTTAGGACAGTCCTGACTCAAATATTCTATCTAAATTTTCCCATAATTGTCAGGTCCAACAGACTAAATTGAGAAGTAGGAACATCATATTGAAAGTACTCAATATTGGGAGAAGTGCTTCAGATTGCCAGCATGATTTGAGCGCCCCCAAACTGGAAGCTCTGAATTCAAATTTGCTTTGGAGAAGTATTGCTCCTGAGGTCTGAGTCACAAACACACACTGGCTTCAACTTTTGTTGGCTTGTTTCAAAAGAACACAGAAGCCTTTTAAGAAAAGCCAGGAGCGGTGGGGGCGGGGGGCGGTGAATTGGCGGGGAGGGAGTTTGTACAAAGCCTGCTCTTAACAAACCAATAGGAAAAAAAAATGAAAAAGGACACACATCAGGCTATTTCCACTCTTAACTTTCGCAATAGGCTTTTAGAAGGGTGCAACCCACTGAGTCTATGCTTCCCCAAGCAATTCTTCTACAGAGGGGCAAGAAAAAGGCACATGTCCTAATGATCACCAGTATCCCAACTGGATTCCCAGTCATCCCCATCCCAGGCCTGAGCCCCTCCCCCCATGCTGAGGGACAGTCTCACTCCAGGCAACTTCTGTAAGTCTCAACCCTCGCAAGAAAAATGATGGGTTTGAACTATTAACCCTTCCCCAGAGAGGACTGCAATTAAGAAGAGGCCACTGCCAAAATATTCACAAGAGATTACTGTAAAAAATAATAATAATGAGCTAAATATTTGCCAGGAGTTTCAGACTTGCCTAAAGAAAGACAAAAGAGAAAAAAGGGAGAAGTGATCAAGCAGTAGAGACTGGGATCAAATTCAGAATCTATCAGGTAAGAATCACACAATTTAGGGAAAACTGGAGTTCATGTTGGCAGCAGAGGTGAGCAAGGAACAGGTAAAAGACTGGGATTGGACACGAGATCTGTAGAAGACATGGGAAGGGCTAAAAAGAAATCATATTGATTAGGATGGCTGACTCTGCTGAAAAATCAGGAGGAAAAAGAGATGAAAATTGAATCTGGTGTAAAGAAACATGGCTTGGTCTATCAGCAGGGAGAAACTGATAATGACACAGACCAGGATTCAAATTCAAGCCCTGCCACATACCTGTTGCATAATGTAGGGCAAGTCACTTTACCTTTTTGAGCCTCCATTTCTTTTTAGGTGAAAGGAGGATAATGATACCTCTCCTTCCTTCCTCCAGGTGGTTTTAAAGGTCAAATCTGATCATATAAATGAAATGTGCTGTAAACTCTAAGGTACTATACAAATGTCAAGCTATTTTAGACTCTTTATGAAAAATGTGGCTGCCCAGGAAGCCCTTCGAAAAGTCAAGAAGAATAAAAGAGGCAGAGGCAGAACTGGGAAGGGCAGAACCTATTGCGCAGAAAGGATAAGAATTGATGACGAAACCAACTGTGGTCTGGTTCTTCAAGGTCTTTACCATATGTTAAAGACTCTGCTTCCACTTTGACATTAGTTTGGTTATCAGAAAACTCCAGGAATTAAACTAGTTCACCTCCAACAGAAGCCTCTTTTAGTGCTAAGAGGGTATGGTAGGCATCTGGGCAGGCTCAAGGGGAGAAATATCTGAAGAAGCCAGAGTGAAGACAATGACTCAGGCTTTCTACCACATGCCTTTGTCCCCACCTAAATCTAGTCTGAAATTCACCAGCTGGAGACTCTACCACCCTGTAGGAAGGGAGGAAAGAAGAAAAAAAGGAAAAGAGAGAAAAAGGGAAACATATTCTTATTTCAGCAGTCAGCTCAAACAAACAAAAACCAGAAGCCCAGGAACTGGGAACTCTACAGAAAGATCTGGCAACAATTCAGATCAATTTCTTTAAAGGCCAAGGCTTCTTGAGGGCCCAGAGTTATAAGCTACAAACTCTTCTGAGGTACCACATGGCCACTAGACTCCCCAGAAAGGCCATAAAAAATCCATTCTTAACAGTAAAGTCCTAAAATATAGAAACTTAAGGAATTCTTAGAGGAAAAGTACATAGCAAGGTCACAACTTTAGAAGCATCCTAGCAGGGGGGCATCCAAAGGATGTCACGGTCCTCTTTGCTGTGGTGTGTTCACTCGCTCAATTGGGTCCTACTCTTTGCAACCCCATGGACTGTAGCCCACCAGGCTCTTCTGTCCATGGGATTTTTCAGGCAAGAGAGTGGGTTGTCATTTCCTACTCCAGGGGATCTTCCCGACCCAGGGATAGAACCTGCATCTCCTGCATGGTAGACAGATTCTTTAACACAGAGCCTTCAGGAAAACCATGATGGTCCTCTTAAGGCCATATAAAGATTTGAGAAATTCTTGTTTTCTGGCCAACAAATTTGGAAGTATGGTAGACAATTATTTCTGTGCCATGCCAAAAGCTCCATTATGATAGTTCCAGGCCCTAAAGAACTATGTTGTATTTTCCAACCATCAACCTTTATCTACTTTCTCAGAAGATGAACAGCCTTTCAGATAACCATCAACTCTTTCAACAAAACACGGGCAGAGGAGGTTCTTCCCAGTACCCCCTCAGGGGCCATGTAAACCCACCCTAGATTAAGAAGTGAGATAACTGGTAATACAGAGAGTCAACATGACTTGAAATCATGTTTCCAAAGTTTTTAACTGCAACAAAGAAAAAAGAAAGAAAAAAAAAAAAAACACAGGGTTTAACTGCAATAACCATCACTCTAAAGAAATATTACTAGTGTTGAGCGATTTATGAAACAAAACAAAGATCACTGAGAACTCCTATGTCAAAAACTGTGTCCTGAGCATGCTTTCCTTGAATGCCCAGGACTGCAATGAACAGAACTGAAAGTAAGTCATTTATTCAAGTCAGGAGGCCCAGTCTTATATCCCAGCTATGCCACTTGTTACCTGTGTGACCTTAACCAAGTTACTAAATTTCTCTGAGCCGCAGGTTCCTCCTGCGTGCTTAGTGGCTCAGTCGTGGTCCAACTCTTTGCAACCCTCTGGACTCTAGCCTACCAGGCTCCTCTGTCCATGGGCCTTTTCAGACAAGAATACTGGAGTGGGTTACCATTTCCTCCTCCAGGGGATCTTCCTAACCCAAGGATCAAACCTGCATTTCTCTGTGTTTCCTGCATTTCAGGCGGACTTTTTACCCACTGAGCCATCAGGGAAGCCCAGTTTCTTCCTAGATAATAATAATAATTATTTTTTAAGAGAAGTTGAGCAACAGAAGAACTAAGATCAGAATTAGTAGATAAACAAAATCAAGGTAGAATAACAGAGGTAGAAATAATAACATCTGAATTGTCAAAATGCTATCATGCAGTTGCAATGCATACATGCTAAGTTGCTTCAGTCGTGTCCGATTCTGAGAACCGATGGGCTATAGCCCACCAGACTCCTCTGTCCATGGGATTCTCCAAGCAAAATACCAGAATGGTTGCCATGCCCTACTCCAGGGGATCTTCTCGACACAGGGATCAAACCCACGTTTCCTGCGTCTCCTGCAGTGCAGGCAGATTTTTTACCGCTGAGTCACTGGGGATGCCCATCATGTAGTTACTAGTATCCTATTTTATACATAAGGAGTCTGAAGCTGGAAAGTTAAATGTTGTATCTGAAATCAAGATAAATGAAACACAAGCTTCTGTCCCAGAAACAAATGCTCTTTCCACTAGCTCCAATTTTCTCCCATATCATGGGCGGGTCCATAATGACTCTGATGATATTCAAAGTCATTAAAAAATGCAAATAGTATATAACAAAAATGGATCATAAAAATAAACCTGCGTGCCAATGAAACAAAACACTTCCAACTTTTCCCTTGTATTTGTTCTTTATAACTTGGTCTAACAGTAAAACTGGGCTGAAACTTTCTTTTACTGGGAAATTCTACTTTCTCTTTCTCTAATCTGTGTTCAAGGTGCCATAGAGAACTCCACCAAAGCCCTAAAAATTATAACCTTTGGAGCTATTCTGTCAGCTGTATTTACCTAGAATGTATTTTTCCTAGCTAGCCCAGGCTGGGTGTCTCTTCCTGTCGTTTTTTCCTTATGAGCCCATTTGCAAGGACAGGGTCTAATTCTACCTTCTTTAGAGCACCTTTCATGCTGCTGTTGATTAACACTAAATAACAATGATGTTTATAATAATGGTTGTCAATAATCATAACCATAACCATCATCACTGTAAACAAGATTTCCCACTGGTGTTTTCTAGAAGCCAGTGGATATACAAAGATCGTCTCCGTTTGGAGATCAACTGCTGAAAGTGGAGCTGAGCTGGGTTGTGACAACGAGCAAACGAATCACACGTAGCATGCCGAAAGCGGTGATTAATAAAGGGCTCCTCTTCTCCTTCAAAAAAAAAAGGCTCTCCGAGTCATCATCCAGGCAGGTAACTGACCTTGTTTTCCATTAAGGCTGCTCAGTCTTAGCTTCAAGAGACATCATTCATGTCATCCTCAACTGCTTTACAGCTAGCTTGCCACCGTGGGACCTGACTGAAAATTGCCCTATTGGCACTGCCCACTTGGCTCACCAGTGCCATTTGCCAAGGGCGCCACTTAGGTTTCCAGGGATTTTTTATTTATTTATTTATTTATTTTCAGAAGAATCAAGTCCAAGTTTACAGGGTTAAGTAAGGGAAGTTCTGAGCAGCACTGACCCCGTTCCACTGAGAAGAAATCTACAAGGCTCCCACTTCCCCAAGAGCAACGACATGCTCAGGCATCACAGAGATCCCCCTGCTATGGGCTAGACTACAGTATTACTTTGCGGACAAGCACGCACTGTCTTAGTCTGTTAACAGGGGGAGCCTTCTCTAAAACCAAACTAGAGTAGAAGAGGCAAGATATAAAGTTACAGCAGAAGCCAGGTCTTCACAACAGTTAAGTACAGACAGTAGAGTTGAAACGAGTTCAGGATGCAGACTTGTTTTATTTTTGCCACTTATGAGTTAATCATAATTCTGAGCCTCGTTGTCCTAATCTGCAAAATTAAATGGTTAGGCTAGCTGTACACTAACCAATAAGGTAAACCACTAGCCATATGCGGCCAGAACACTTGAAATGTGGCTAATCTGAACTGCGCTGGAAGTGTAAAACACACACACACAATATTGCAAATGGTACCAAAAAGAATATAAAATATCTCATTACTGATTGCTCATATGTTGAAATAACATTTTGGACATATTGGGATACACTGCTCTTTATTCGGCTGCAACAGGTCTCCGTTGTGGCCTGTGAGATCTTTAGTTGCAGCATGTGGCCTCTAGTTCCCCGACCAGGGATAGAACCCGGGCCCCCTGCACTGGGAGTGCAGAGTCTTAGCCACTGAACCACCAGGGAAGTCCCTGAGACATACTTTTTAAAATTCATCTCACCTGTTCCTTTCGACCTTTTTAACATGCTAATTGCAAATCCCAAATTTTCCATTAAATTTTCTATTCCTCAGAGCTGGGTGAGATGATCTCTAAAGCCTCTGGCAGCTTTAACAATCTGTGTTTCATTTTGTGCTTCTGAGCGACTTCCTCACAGCAAGTTATCAGCAGAAGAGAATGTAAATCTTTTTCTTCACAGAGACTTGATTTCCTTAACTCTAAAATGGGGATAATGCCACATTTGATGCGAGAAGACATAAAAAAATGATCTGAAATTAAGACAGTGCTATGCAAATTAAGTTGTTACAATTGTCACACTATACTTATTACTTCCAGCAAACTGGAATGACAGAAGTAAAGGAAGGATAAAGTGGGAAAAGCTAGATTTTTCAAAGGAGAACATCTGCCTAACCTAGGTGTTACCAAGCTTCTAGGCACAGATGAACCCTGAGAGAACTGGAGATAACCTTCTTACAAGCCAAGAGACCCAGAACAACTCAGAGCTAGGGAAGAAACCTAGTCAGTGCCTGCTTTGGGTGTGAAAAGCACCATGGTCACGGGGAAAAGAGTGTTTCTGACCTAATGAAAGCTAGAAAGCAAAAAAAGAAAATAAGCAATAGTTTTACAAACTAGTGGCTATTATTTCATTACTTTTTAACCCTCCCCAAAGTTTCTAGAGCTAAGCCAAATAACCACATTTTTACAGATTTAAAAAAAAAAAAAAATAGAAATTAAGTAACTTACCCCATGGACCGCAGCTGGTAACCACAGAAGTTTAAATTCACATCCATGTCTCCCTACCTGATAACTCTTCCCATCAGGAGAAATAGGAAGTAAGTATGGGGCAGACTGGAGAAGGCAATGGCAACCCACTCCAGTACTCTTGCCTGGAAAATCCCATGGACGGAGGGGCCTGGTGATCTGCAGTCCATGGGGTCGCTAGGAGTCAGACACGACTGAGTGACTTCACTTTCACTTTTCACTTTCATGCACTGGAGAAGGAAACGGCAACCCACTCCAGTGTTCTTGCCTGGAGAATCCCAGGGAAGGGGGAGCCTGGTGGGCTGCCGTCTATGGGGTCGCAGAGAGTCGGACATGACTGAAGCGACTTAGCAGCAGCAGCAGCATGGGGGCAGACTTAGTATTTCTAACCTTTAATGAAGCAGATTAATTCTCAAGTAGTCCCAGAATCTGGGGTCCACCTATCATTTGGAGAATAGACGTGCTACCATCATAGCAACACATCCAGTCAAACGCTAACAAGATAATTGTGTCTGGGTCTATAAATGGTGGTTTGGGTTTCAAAAGAATAGAAGAGTTGTGTGCTATGAATGCCAGGAAGATACTAGTTCCCAGTGTGAGGAGAGGGAAAAAGGAACCTGTCATAACTGAGTGTTCACAAGAAAACCCAGGAGGCGTCTTCATCAGCAGCCAGGCCAGTGGGGCAGGAAGAGAGTAAGTGAACGGGTGTGCCACAGGAAGCTGCAGATTCCACTCAGGAGAGGTGATGGCACGGTGGGAAGGAGGGCGATCTCCCAGGGACAGAATTCGAAGCCTGACACCAGGCTGACCACCTATGGCTTTAGACCCTGGACTGCTTTCCAACTTACCATGTGGAGGTGCCATGCCAATCCCAGCAAAGTCAATCTCTTTCATTCCCCCTGAGCCAGGCTAGACCCAACCCCGAGGGCTCCTAGGCCCAGGCCCAACTCCCTCAGCCACCGCTCACCCTCAAGGGCAATGGGAAACCATGATCACAACCATGGCCTTGACTTCTTTCCTTTCTCAACAGACCATCAACTTTGCAAACCCTGAAGAATTAAATGGCCAGCCAGGGACGATCAGAACTTTGGACAGTCAGCAATGACACAAACGGGAAGCAATGAAAGCTGCTCTGGGAGTTCCCATCAACTCAGCTGAGAAGGGTGGTGTGGAAGTATACAAGTTAAAAGTGTTTCTGTTCCCCTTCCTAGGACGCACATGCAGGCAAACTAGAAAGCCACACGGACTTCCTGAAACCCTGAGCCCTAAGGGGACTCTGGGTGCGAGGACTCCCCAACGCCCTCACTCGGAACCACAGTCTTGGAACACACCTGGGCTGGAACAAAGACACTCCTTCCCATCCCCTCCGGCTCCCCAGCCCCCAGCCCCTTCATCTGCCTTTCCCTCCAGCCACATTAACTACTCAGAAACACAGTCACTCCACTCTAGAGTTACTCAGGAATCGCATTCTTAGAATAACTCATCAATTATACCTGTCAACTTGCCAAGAGTACCACAGGGGAGGGGGAAAGTCTAGACTTCATCTAACTGCAGCAGCAAGCACCCCTGTTCACGGAGGGCCCCAACTTTGCAAACGGCCTTGACGAGCTCACAAGAAACAAGAAGCCAGGAAAATGCGGGAGCTCCAGGTTGGAATGCAGACCCTGTCACCAGGTTCCTCTCTGGCCCAGGGTAGGGATGTATCTCCCCATTTCCTCACTTGTAGACCAGGAAAATCCGCACCTGTATGCTAAAAGGATGTTCTGCCACAGAAAACCTAGGTTAGGAAATGGTGAAAAGAAGTGTCCTTGTATGACTTAAATATGCACACAGACTCATTGTCAAAAAAAGTGCTGCCAAGAAAGCAGCACACCATGACTGACATACTTTTTAACTAATTGGGAAGAATCATCAGTAACTAAAACATTTACCGGATGCAGATGCCACAGCTACATCTTTGGAAAGTCTATTCTGCTAAGCAGGATAAATATTCCCATGAACACTATCATGTGATTAATATAGTTAGAAAGCACGCACCCCCCTTTGTTAATCTGTGAAAAGGTAAGCTTTCACTCAACTTGGCCTGAAATGAATCAGTATCCAAGTTATCCAGAACTCTCATGAATAACATAGTCCTTTGATTCTAAAACTCTCTGTGAACACAGCTATTCTATTAAAAAAAAAAAAAAGAAAAAAAGTCACTGGAAATGCACTGTATTTTCGTGATAATGCAAATAACTATTTACTAATGTTAGGCAAGTTATTTTTCATCACCCTGTGCCTCAATTTCCTTACTTGTTAATTACTTCCACCTCATAAGATTGTCATATACTTTAAAATGAAATAACATACATGAACAGAAACACTATGCATAATTTGTGGCACATAAAACCTGAATAATAATCATGTACTAGAAGTTTTTAATATCACCAAACCTCAACATCGCCACAAAGAATCTTTTTTATACTTTATTTGGCTTCTCTCTCTCCTTTGTGCTTGGTTGTCTGACTCGTTGTGACCTCAGTCATGCAGCCCACCAGGTTCCTCTGTCCATGGAATTTTTCCAGGCAAGAACACTGGAGTGGGTTGCCATTTCCTACTCAAGGGGATCTTTCCGACCCAGGAATCAAACCCGCGTCTCTTGTGTCTCCTGCCCTGGAAGGCAGATTCTTTACCACTACACCACCTGGAAGCCATTAGTTTATTATAATAAATCCACAGTCAGAAGGACAAACAGAACCCAAGTGCCCTGACGCCTTAGATCCATCCCCTATTCACCCCAACAGAAGGAATTCCCAATTCCCTCCATCATCCAAACTGTGAAGGGCTAGGTGACAGCATCTGCTTTCAGGAGTCACAGAGTTCACTATGATTTTGAAGATTTAGGGGAGCAAAAAGCAATAGATCAAAAAGAAAAAAAAAAAGCAACAGATCTCTGGCCATAACATCAAGCAGGATTTCACACTGCTGTCTTCTGCATTAAGGCTCACCAAAAATGGCATCTCACAATTTTAACTTCCTCCTCACCAACTCAGGCCTCATTTTTCACACACACACACACCACCCCCCCCGCCCCGCCCCATGCTTGTTTACCTGAACTCAGCCATATACCTGACCTTGGAGGCATGGGAGATGGTGACCACTGGGAACCACGGGTAGGAGTGCATGAGACAGACAGTACAAATGAGCAGACAGCCCAGAGACCCAAAGCACTAAGAGGAAAAAACCTAATGAGGTTGGGACAACCACAGAAGCATCCTCCTTTTGGCCTCTCCCTTCCTAAGAGCTGGCCGAGGTATTTCTCCTACCAGCCTTTCTCCATGAGGCTCCATATCAGAGTTAAGACACTTGTTTCTCCCAGAAACAAGTGCATTGTAACTGGGACAGAAATCTAATTCCACCTCCGTCAGTGGCTCACTCACTCTAAGACCTTGGAAAAGTCACTTCCCCTCCTTCCCTGACAATTCAAACCCCAGGAACAGGAGTCAGAAAGGCATCTGTCAGCCCTCTTCCTGCAGTGACAGGTGGACAGCATCACCTCCACCCTGAATACCTCACAGGGATGCAAGAGGATGGATGAGCCAGCATTACAGCCAATATTCTACTTGCCAGCAATAAACAATTCACCTTTCGGAGGTAAACGGGCTCTTTCCAGGGCACCAGGGAATCATTTAGCACTCGAGGAGAAGTAATTTGCTCTATGGTCCTCCCGTGTCCTCAAAAGTGTTATCCACCTCCAAAAGGTGAGCCCTGATCTCTCAGAGAATTTGTTTTCTCACGGTAGGATCAGAAAACTTCCATGTTTCCAGCTTTAGGAAAAACGCACTCCCCCTATCTTTTTCCCTGTCCCGTTCTCCCCCCTCTGCCGGGCCCATCTCCTTATGGATCATCCCATTCTCTCTTCTCCTCAAACAGAAACCAGATGAAACTGTCTGCAAATAACTTGGGAATGCTCAGTGTGCCTGGGGAAACTTAAACAAAAATCCTTTCTGGGGCCACCACCTCTTTCTTCCCCCTCCCCTTCCCCTCCTCTCCTCCTCCCCCTCTCCCTCTTTCTTCCGCCTTCCTCCCCTCCTCCCCCTCCTCCCCCAGGACCTTGCTCCTCCCCGCGGTTGTTAAGGGCCGGGCCAGTTAATGGGAACTCTTCTCCTTTCTCCCACCTCCCCCATGGCCCTGTCCCAGCTGGGTCCTCAGCTTTTGATTCCTGTCTGTCACTGAGTGATGAGGACAAAGGGTGAGGAGTCAGGAAAAGGTCTGGGCCACTTTGTTCAGAGTCTGGATGCGAACTTTGGATGAACTCTTCATCAGGGAGGGGGCTGGGGAGGAGAGGAGGGGCCAGCAAGGAGAAATTCACTGCTCTCTGGGCTCAAGCCTCAAAAAAAAAAAAGAAAAACTCAAAAAAAAAAAAGAGAGAGAGAGAAAGAGAGAAAGGGAAAGATTCTCTTTAAACAACTGAAAAGGGGGGAAAAAAAAAACAGGTTAGGAGGGTAGAAAGAGTCTCTGTCAGCCCCCTTACAAAAAAAGGGGGCACCGTGGGGGTGGGAGTGAGGGGCATGTGCTTAAGCAAACAGAGGCCAGGGCATGACTCTCTGGGCCCATGCTGTGGGCTCCAGCCAAGAACTAGTCTGGTTTCTTCCCCCTCCAGCCAGTCTCTCTTTTTTCCCCCTTAAACCAAAGGGATTCCTAATAAAGCCACAGTAGACTTGTAGAAAGCAAAGGGAGGGAAGAAGGAACCAGGGATGGGAAAAGATAGATCAAACTCTACGCCAACTGAAAGTCCAAAATACGTGTGTAAAATTAAGACACACTTCACCACATGCATAAACCCCAGAACATTCAGTTCAGAGTCAATTTCTCTTTTTCCTTTATTTGTGTGTATGTGTATGTTTTGCATGTCTGGGCTGGCAACCTCTCCTGTTTGACTTTTTCTCCCTACTCGGTACAGGAGTTCTTTAAAAAGCACCATTAACATAGAGCTGGAACCACTGCAAAAGCCAGTTTGTCTTCTTTGTGCTCAATAAAAGCCGGCTAGAACTCTTTCACCTCCACTTACTATTGATTTTTCTATTGTACTCTACAGGCGTGTGTATCTCACTCATCAGACTGTCTTTCATTCTGTGAACCTCTCTGACCACATCTGGACGTGAGGTTTTTCAGCTCCCAGTGATGGTATCCCTATTTCATTCAATCATTTTGTGCCCGCCTGCCATCTCGCAGTCACTTTGGGTCTGGCCTCTGTCCTCTGGTCTTTGCCTCAGACTCTGGATTTCAATTCCCCCAAATCAGCTGTCCATCCCAGCAACCAGAGATGAGAGGGGAAAAGGCCTCCTCACATCCCCAGGGCTTTCCCCTCTCATTCTTTCTGCATATGAAACATAGGCTTAAGTGACTGGGTGGGAGATTCACACTTTCAGGGCTAGAATGGGGTGGGGGGTGGGGGATGCTAGAACATCTGGCTTTTCTCTCTCTACCCCTCCTAGGAACAGCCCCTGGGGTGGTATTCGTGAGGCAGTTTCTTGAAGCAGAAGTGCCCCATGGCTGCAAATGGGCACAACTTCACACACACAAAACCTCTCTGTCTGATAAAGAGAGGCATATAGACGGACGAACGAGATGACCGTTCTTGAAGCTTCTGAGAAACTGGTGTTAGTAAGGGACTATGTGTATTGAAAACCCCTCATTTTGAGTTCCTATGAATTGGAAGATAAACTCCACATGGCAAATAAGTATGTCTGATGTCCTTGCTCAAGAAAATTGGACACACAAAGACTGGCAATTAACAACAAAGAAAGGGCAGATTAAAAACATTCCATGACGTGAGGATTCACCTTCCAAAAAGGGCTCTTTGTCCTACAAAAGATGTGCTACAAGCCCAGCCCTGCAAAGTGAAAGTGAAAGTCACTCAGTTGTGTTTGTGACCCCATGCACTATACAGTCTGTGGAATTCTCCAGGCCAGAATGCTGGAGTGGGTAGCCTTCCCCTTCTCCAGGGGATCTTCCCAACCCAGGGATCGAACCCAGGTCTCCTGCATTGCAGGTGGATTCTTTACCAGCTGAGCCACAAGGGAAGCCCAAGAATACTGGAGTGGGAAGCCTTTCCCTTCTCCAGCAGATCTTCCTGACCCAGGAATCGAACTGGGGTCTCCTGCATTGCAGACAGATTCTTTACCAACTGAGCTATCAGGGAAGCCCTGGAAGAGACCTCTTACATCGTTCAGATCAAACCCCTTTACTTAACCATAAGGCGAAAAAGACGCCCGAAGTAAAAGGAACGTACCCGTCCCCGCTCTCCATAATACCCCCATCCAGTGTTCTGCCCATGACACACCTTGCTTCCGTGAAGCTAAGGAGTAGATTCAAAATAAAGGACACAGTTACCAAAACTGGACCCATACACTTCTCAAGTACATCCGTCCGAAGTGAACATCAGTACCCCTTAACTGAAGATCCAGCAGTAGCTCATCCCACCTGGTGCGTGAACCAGGGAAGTGAAGCAGGCAGACAGTATTTGTTCACATCAAACCACACTTGCTGTCTCCCTCATGCACAGTCCTGCGCTTCATCCTTAGATGTGAAGGTTCGAGAGGTCGACATCCAAGTTCCATTCTCCGTACAAATCCTGGTGGACTGTCACCACTGTTTTCTCTGTGGGCAGCTAACCTCTATTTCCACGTTCCCTCTGTGGATAACGGTCTCAACGCACCATCATCAAACTCTAAATCACACCTCTCTGCTCAACTCTCTCGAGATCTCAAGCTCCATATTCAACTGCATGCCCCACCAATTCTGTGTTCAACAAGATTTCTAAATCTATGCCATGTTCTAAATCAGCCTTCCACATGCCTGCCAAACTGTGAGTTCGCTCTCTTGCTTCGATTTTGTAAGCAGTGGTGACAGGATAAGTTAGAGAAAAAAAATAAAAATATAAAAATCTGCAAGTTGGGTTATGCTTTGTAATTTACAATGCATTTTACACTTAGATCTCACTGGAGATTCATAATCTTCCTGGAAGTGGAGAGGACCAGGCAGATGAGTGTAACAATGCACACCTTACAGGTGAGAAAGCTGGCCTCTTACCCATCTATTTAAAAGCAGAACAGGCCAGAATCTGTCCCCCTGCATCACAGGGCTGCTCCAAATGGGCCTGTATGTTTCTGATTTGCTTTGGAAATGAAGAAAGAAAAACAAGCATCTACTGGACACTCATCACATGCCTAGTGCCGTATTTGAGGCTTGCTCTTGAGAGGGTAACTATAGCATCTTCACCCTTGAGCAACTCTCCAGGCCAGCAATGACATGGACACACGTGTATCTTCTGCAAATAACACCCTTTGCCCTGCTTACTCTTATCTGTCCACATGCATTAGAGGAACAACTCCACCAGTATAAACCGTTAAACATAAGCAGTAGATGTTGGGTGCATTTTCCTATTTGGTTTGATGCGTGAATTTGCCAGTAGGATTGTAAGAGTGATCACCTATATTTACAGTTCTTTCAAGATACTACAAATTGCTCTAATTTCCAAGGGTGTGAGTACAACACATATCTTCTCTGTGTATATCAGAGTTTCCAGACTTCTTTCTATTTAACTTTAGTACCCCAGGAAGATGTCATTTTTTGAATATCTGGATGAATGAATGAATGTCTATAAGCACAACTCATGCAAAGGATGGCATACAAAAGGGGTGAGACTGTAAATTGAAAGCTATTTTGTTTATTAATAACATAAAGGAAAGGGGTCCTTATTCAAGAAAAAACTACACACGCATATAGGATGTAAAGAAAAAAGATTAGAACGCAAAATGCTAAAGGTTTCTCGGCTAGACATTTTATTAGCTGCTGAGATGCCCAACTTAAGGTAACAGTCTCGGCAACATAGAAGAGGATAAGAAGCCTTAGATAGAGTGACTCTGCTGAAGAGAGTGCAATAGCCATGGAAGAGAATCAGACAGAGAAACTGGTTCAAGTGGTCTTCAAATCAAGCCAAAGGGAATCTTCAAGACTTTCTAAAAAATGTACTGATCCTCAAAGACCACAGCCCTCCCCAAAGGCCATAGTGAGATTCCTGGTCTAAGACACACACACCCATCCTCCCCAGGAGAGGCCTAAATGGCAAAGGCACTGAAGCACACGGAGGACCCTCCATGGAAGAGGGCTCGTAAGGAGGGAAATGTGTAACAAAAATGAGCTTTCTGCTACTCTTAACTCAGAAACATGTGAACTGCGCTGGGATGGGGAAGGACAGCCCCAGAGAGTGACCCTGAAAAGTGACAGCCCAGTTTGAGATATCACAGACTCCAACCAAGGAATTTCCACACAGGGAGGGAGCTGGCAGGAGGAAGGTGGGGGCAATTCTTCCTTTCCTCCTGTCCAAGGACAGGTTTAAATTACACATGCTCACACTGGGAGGGGTGAGGGGAGAAGCTGTAGAGTGTGCCCAAGAGAGCTTCTTATTCAATCACTTCCCCTGCCTCAGGGTCTGCCATCACTTTCACATTTTAAAATATCTAACTTTCAACTTCCTAAGTTTATTTGTATTTATTATTATTATTATTATTTAATGGAGTCCTTTCCCAACATTCTAATTGAACTCATAGGAGTAAACCTGGGTAAAAAGTCAGCAGGAGCAAAGAGAAAATTGGCCTAACATTTGGGAGAAGGAAAAGAGAAAAGAGGAGGCTTTGCAGATAGGAAAAGACAGGAGGACAATTTGAGGATGGGAGTAAAAGGAAGGTACTGGAATCTGAGCCACGACTAGTTAAAGCAGCTGCCCCTCCCACCTCCGCCTCTCCCACTGAAGATTGTGTGGAGCCAGCTTCCTCAATCTGATTATCACTTGTCTTTACAGGGTTCTCATGTGTCCTCTCTTGCACACTCTTCCCCACCCCTCCATCTACCCAAGGATACCCTGAGCATCCTTCCTGACCCTAAGGCCAAGATAATAACTCAGAAAACCCAGACTTAAAGAAGCCATTCAAGAATTGTCCCCATTCAATAACAGGTTGATTCTAACCAGAAACCTTTTTCTCTCTGAGCACTGATTTTGGAGCACTTCACAGGAGTGATCCAATAGACCTAAGAGCAATTTACATCCTGTCTTCTACTTTTTGACACATCGCAGAAGCACACACATAAGGTTCAGAAGCCAGCAAATAGTAGTAATTTTGGAAATAAGGTCTTAAGATAGGTAGTCTGAAAACAGAAATAAGTTCTATTCAGATTTAGATGAATTGTGTGACTCCTTTTTCCTTCCTTCCTTCAACTAACACATGAGTATGGCACATATACCAAGCATGGTGCTAGGCATGCAGAGATGAAAAAAGCACTGCACACTAGGAGTGTACCATCTAGAGGGGGAAGAAGGTTACAAGCTCAGAGAAAACTGCAGTCATCTTTCTGGAAACTTTCAGAGCATACTGAGGGTTAAAGACCGTCCTACACTCAAGTGACCTGCAAAGCCCTGATCAGTGGCTGCCCTGAGCCCTCTCTACCTTCTCCCAATGATAAGCAATTAAGGACAAGGTCCTATTTTGCATTTCTCATAGTGCCTAGCTTAGAAGTCCGTGCCGAGTAAATGTTTTTTGTTTTTTTTTTAAATGAGGAAAGGAAAAGAGGGAAGAAAGGGAAATATGAAGGTAAAAATTCTCTGATTAATAACGAATAACTAAAAATTAATAGGGCTTCCCTTGTGGCTCAGCTGGTAAAGAATCCGCCTGCAATGCTGGAGACCCGGGTTTGATCCCTGGGAAAATTAATAAATCTGGGTAAAAGTCAGATGTGGGAGTTATTTACTCTTTTCACTCTTTATTTTACAAATATGTCCCAGGGATCATTCATTCTTCCTGGTCTTAGGATCCAGTGTTCTCTATAAGTCATTACAGGAATGGCGGTGATGGTGATCACGTTGCCGGCAGTGGGAAAAGGAACCAGTCTCCCTGTTGAGGCTGCCAGGTCAAGTCAGGAAGAGGCCCCAAGAGGGGCCCACTCCCTACCTCCTTGCAGCCCTACCCCTTCCACATCCCAGAGAGTTGGGGGTCATGGAGGCTGGGTGAGTTAGCCAAGGACCTTCTCCCCAAAAGAGAAAGAAGTAGAAATGCAAACTGCAAGACAGTGGCCTCTTTCCTCTCAGATGCCCTCATTATTCCTGATTTTCCCCTCCCCTCTTGGCTTAAGGACCCAAAGCCCAAACTCCAAACAGAGACGCAAGACGACTGGGAGTGCATTTTAAGCAATCTCATGCCTCATTTCACCAAAAAATAAATAAATAAATAAATAAAATGTTCACATCTCTATTATAAAGCAGTTATCAAGCTAGGGTCCAATGTATCCATTAAGATGTATCTATCCCAGCAGACCATAAATTCCTCTAGGGCAGGGGCTTTTGATCCTTCTTTTTGGTAAAAATTCTCAATAAATATTAATGCATGGATTTTCCTCCTTTTGGATAATAAGTGTTTCAATTCAAAAAATATTAATTGAGTATTTACTATATATATATTTACTATATTTATGTTGATGAGAACATGTTAGATCTTATTATTATTTTCCAGAATTCATTAGCCTGATAAGGGAGTCAGATTGTAAACAAACAGCTATAATAAAATCTGGCTAGTGCTGTGGGGATGCTATATAGAAACAGCTACAGTAAAATACGAACTAGAATATTTTGTCCCTATGTTGAGGGCAACATCTATCATATCATTTAGCATCTTCTTATTAGGAACCATGTCAGGAATTGCATGCAGCCAACAAATGATTCACTTTCAATACTAAAGGCTTTGAAATTTGAAACTGATCCTATTACCCTTTTTGCTTCTGCTACCAGGAAACAAAGTGTCAAATCCACAGCCATGTACAGGATCTAGATTGAACAAGGTCCTAAGACTAGTTTGTTCTGAACAATCAGGAAGCTATTGACTTATCAGCAAAAGGCTTGAGAAGGCCAAAATGAGAAAGGATCTGGTGCATGCAATTTTACATACTAACGTTCCCTTGCACTTTATATTTTTCTATCTTTTCTCTTCTAACTGCCTCATTTCTCTAGTAAATCTCTTTGTTTTATTTGTACCTTCTGGTAAGCTACTTGAATTCCTCTTTGAAATGAAATGAGCAATAAATAAATAACATATATAACAGGTTCTGTTGATAAACAGAAGAAAATTTCATCCCTGAGTATACAGTCATCTCCAAGAAATAGAAAATTCATACAGCCACAAGGAAAACGACAGGAAAAAAATATAAATGTGGGGGGTTATCGTAGATATTGAGCTAGGGCCATACGATTAACAGTGAATTCATTTGCTTCTATAAAATGTTCTTTGTTAAAATCTTCCTGGGACTATACGGTTTTCTAAACCATACATTTAAATATAAGTCCTTGAAATCCTTCTTTCCCTTCTACCCCCTGGGGCGATGTGACAGTAACAGGCCCTGAACCACCAGCATCCACGCCCGTCCCCAGGACCTGCTCCCCACCTAGGTCCTTGACATCAGGCTGGCTGTGCTCTGGGCTGCGCCACTCCTTGGGAGGCACTGTCCCCTTCTCCAAACTGAGAACACCCACTCCTCAAAACCAAGAGCAACTCCACAGCTGGGCACGTGAGACTCTGTGGTCTCACCAAAGCAATCTTCATTCACACCTTTAGAACCATCTGAGGGGACTTCCCTGGAGGTCCAGCAATTGAGACTCAGGGCTTCCACTGCAGGGTGTGTGGGTTCAATCGGGGAACTGAGATCTCACATGCTACATGATGCGGCCAGAAATAAAAAAAGAATCATTGCACTGCCCTGGGCCAGAGTGTGACCACACACAGAGGTGAGACAGAAGGACAAGACCAGGAAGGGCATGCAACAACAAGACACTGTGCCCTGCTTTAAGCTCCCAAGTCCCAGGCTTCTGAAAAGGAACCAGAAAAGGTGAGCTATGTATTATGCATATACATGTATAGCCATACCATCCTGAATGTGTCTGATCTCATCTAGTCTTGGAAGCTAAGCAGGGTGAGGACTAGTTAGTGCTTGGATGGGAGTCTGGCTAAAGGATTCTCAATTTGGGCTTCCCTGGTGGCTCAGACGGTAAAGAATCTGCCAGCAATGCAGGAGACCCAGGTTCAATTCCTGGGTCAGGAAGATTCCCTGGAGAAGGGAATGGCTACTCACTCCAGTATTCTTGCCTGGAGAATCCCATGGACAAAGAAGCCTGGTGGGCTAATATAGTCCATGGGGTCACAAAGAGTCGGACATGACCAAGCACAAAGGAGAAAGAGGAGCCAAATACATTTATATATATATATATACAAAACAGAGGGGCAATCAAGTTTTAGCCTACATAAGAGATCAAATTGCAAACATCTGCTGGATCATCAAAAAAGCAAGAGAGTTCCAGAAAAACATGTTATTTCTGCTTTACTGACTATGCTAAAGCCTTTCACTGTGTGGATCACAATAAACTGGAAAATTCTGGAAGAGATGGGAATACCAGACCACCTGACCTGCCTCTTGAGAAACCTATATGCAAGTCAAGAAGTAACAGTTACAACGGGACATGGAACAGACTGGTTCCAAATAGGAAAAGGAGTACATCAAGGCTGTATATTGTCACCTTGCTTATTTAACTTATATGCAGAGTACATCATGAGAAACACTGGGCTGGAGGAAGCACAAGCTGGAATCAAGATTGCCGGGAGAAATATCAATAACTTCAGATGTGCAGATGACACCACCCTTATGGCAGAAAGTGAAGAGGAACTCAAAAGCCTCTTGATGAAAGTGAAAGAGAAGAGTGAAAAAGTTGGCTTAAAGCTCAACATTCAGAAAACGAAGATCATGGCATCTGGTCCCATCACTTCATAGGAAATAGATGGGGAAACAGTGGAAATAGTGTCAGGCCTTATTTTTTTTGGCTCCAAAATCACTGCAGATGGTGATTGCAGCCATGAAATTAAAAGACGCTTACTCACTGGAAGGAAAGTTATGACCAACCTAGACAGCATATTGAAAAGCAGAGACATTACTTTGCCAACAAAGGTCTGTCTAGTCAAGGCTATAGTTTTTCCTGTGGTCATGTATGGATGTGAGAGTTGGACTGTGAAGAAAGCTGAGCGCCCAAGAATTGATTTTTTTTTTTTTTAAGAATTGATGTTTTTGAACTGTGGTGTTGGAGAAGACTCTTGAGAGTCCCTTGGACTGCAAGGAGATCCAACCCAGTCCATCCTAAAGTAGATCAGTCCTAGGTTCATTGGAAAGACTGATGCTAAAGCTGAAACTCCAATACTTTGGCCACCTCATGCGAAGAGCTGACTCATTGGAAAAGACCCTGATGCTGGGAGGGATTGGGGGCAGGAGGAGAAGGGGACGACAGACATGAGATGGCTGGATAGCATCACCGACTCGATGGACATGAGTTTGGGTGAACTCCGGGAGTTGGTGATGGACAGGGAGGCCTGGCGTGCTGCGAATCATGGGGTCGCAAAGAGTCGGACCCGATTGAGCGACTGAACTGAACTGATGAAGATAAGTCATGTTCGTTGCCTGAACGAAGTCAGGAGGTAGATTCTCAAAACAAAGGCAGGGGCCTAACAAAAATCAGGAAAGAGGCCCAAGGAGAATTTTGGACTTATCTCCTTTTATTTATGCTTTACAGCCAACCATAGCCAAGAGATAATGAAGTTCATGTACCTGAGAAACAGGACCAGAAGTAGGCAGAGCCAAATGATTTGTTATTTGGACAACTGAGTAGGATTCCATGGGATTTTCTGGGAAGAATCACAAGCTGAAGGGCTGTCACTCAATGGGAATGAATACCATGGTAGAAAAATTTACATTTAGTAAAACTTCCTAAGTCAAACTTGTCTCAACGGATCCTCTCCTGAGCTGTGTGACTTTCGGAAAGTTTATGAAACTCTCTTTCAGTTTCTTCACCTTAAAAGTTGGGGCAATAGGAGCTCCACATATTTTAAGTGTTCCATGCATTAACTATTATTACAGAATTCCATGCTCCAAAGGGAAAATGAGGCATCACTCCCGCTGACATTTTCCATTCAGCTTCATGCTAAAATGACCCACCAGCACTCTTGCCCCAGCCTGGGGCCCAAAGCACTCTTCCCCTTCAAATCACTTGGACAGGGTAAACACGAGTATAAAGTAACAGCTTAACCATCTACACTGCCTGCCTCCCTTCCTCGGCTGACAGCCAGGACACACAGACTGTGCGTCCGTGTGTTCCAAGAGCCAGAGAAGCCTCCAAGGCTGGCCTGTCCCAGTAACTGGATTGAACAAGCTCCTAGACCAGTTTGATCCAAAGAGACAAGCAGCTATTTCCTTACCAGCAGAACAACTGGGCCTGGTTGGGCCGACCACCACAGTGAGAAAGCCATCACCAGAATCTCATAAACCTTAAGGAGACAGGAGGGCTGATGGCACAAGGCCTCAAAGAGCACTAAGTTAACCCAGTGTCTTCTACCAGCAGGGAGCGAGAGGAAGAAAGAAGGGAGCTGTGCAAGGGGAGGGTATGAATGTGAAAGATGAAGCTAACCATGAAAATTTAATTTGTTAAAATAATGACTAGAGAATAACAGATAATGTACAAATTGTCTACACGCATTTATTGAATACATAATAAATGTGTGTATGAATATATAGGACTATATACGCATACCCTGATAAAAATTAATTTCAGCTTCTTGAAAGCATCCTTGTTTGTCTCCCTGCTGGCAAGAACCTTGGTGCGCAGAGGTAAATTTCACACTTCCTTTCAGCAGTCCCTCCACGCGGACCCTGTAGCTTAAGCTGCCCAGGTGAGCAAATGTCACAGATGCTTCTTCGGCAGGCGGTAAATTCCAGCCATCCTGGGGAAATGCCAAGTGGTCTCAGGTCACAGGTTGGGCAAATAGCGATTTGTGGGTCTGGGGGAGGCCCCAGTGGAGGGGAGTTAAAAAGAATAAAAACAAAAGAGAGTGGAAGGAAGAGGCAGAAAGGAAAGGAAGCAGAGGCAGTGTTCAGGGAAAGAAGGTGAGCTACGTGAGAACTCAGACACAGAACACTTCTTGAGCTGCCTACATAAGAGTCTGCACCCTCTGAATGAAAGAAAGCGCTCTGCCATGCCTATCAGCCTGTGACACCTTTAGCTCAGAATGACCTCCTCAGACACACACCTAGCCCTAAGGAACACAGTCCTGTCTTGGGAACAGGCCTTTGGGAGCAAGTCTGCTGCCCAAGCTACAAAGATCATGACCATGATTCTGGGCCTACATTGGGCTGTAGGTTCCCTGAGGGTAAGGGCCATCGCTGGCACATTTGCATTTCTCCGTGTCTTTCATGCCTCAAACAGAGAAGTGTCATAAATATTTGCTACAGCAACAAATGGGCCAAAATAGAATGCAAACTCTGTAATTTCATCATGTCCTACAGGAGGTCTAAAATGAAATGTCTAACTGGTATTGAAAAATTAAACCCAAGCAGGGCAGGAATTTATTTTTAACTTTTTTACTTTTCAACCTGTGGGAGGTAAGAGTTTGGCCCAATATCTCCAGAAATGTCTGTGTTCAAAAATATGTGATCAAGGACTTCCCTGGCAGTCCAGTGGCTAAGACTCTATGCTCCCAACACAGGGGTTGCAGGTTCTATCTCTGGTCAGGGAACTAGATCCCACATGCCACAGTAAGAGTTCATATACCACAACTGAAGATCCTGCAGGCCACAATGAAGACCTGGTGCAGCCAAATAAATATTTTTAAAAATATATGTGGTCAAACTTACTTCAAAGCAATCAAGCGTTCATGACTCTTCACTTATGAAGGCCAACATTCAGGAGGTGACATTAGCCAACATAAGTGAGAAGAAGATATATTCTTGTGGGATATTGGCAAGACAACCCATCTTTGCATACGTAAGTCCAAATGGAAGACACTGGGGAGATTTTCTCCTTCGTGTAAACCTCTACAAAGTTAACTGAAAGTTGTAGTTACCAAGATATTCCAGCCTGAAATGCCTAAAAAGGGAAGAGATAGTATGGTAAATGAGTAGGAGGGGGCAGTGTCCAAATCAGCAACAGAGAGAAGGTAATTATTTTCATTCTTTATTATCCTCATCACTGGTATTAGTATTGCTACTCTTATATTTTAGCTATAATATCTATAACAGTCAGAAAGAATATGTCAACTCTCAACCTATATAATAACGCTTCCATCTTCTCCCCCAGAGTTACAGGGATGAGAAACTTATCCTGTGAAATGAATAATGGGCCTCATTCTTCAGCTGGTGGATCCAAGACTGGGCTAGTAGAAATTTATAGAGAGAATTAATTCAAAGATTTTCAAAGTAATGAAGGAATTCAACATTTCTGACCTCTCACTCTCCCACATTCACTCAATAGACAGTTTCTGGAGGGTCTAATTAGAGGACCTGATGGGTGCCCCGGGAGGCTGTAACAGAGCAATGAGAGGAAAGCACAAGAATCCATTTAAGAATAATAATCACACATGAAGAACATCTTTCGTAGTGTAACTTTCTACAAAGAAAAATAAAGTAATATGGCTTAGGCCTGAGCATGACGACAGCCCCTTCCTGCCTCGGCTCCAGCAGGCTAGGTGGGGGAGGGGAGGCAACTGTGTGTATGGGCTAGAGGGGGGGCAAACCACCAAAATTAATCCTTTACTTTCAGAAGACTTGCAAAAAGAAAGCAGCTTGAGGCCCCTTTAGGCCTTCCTCTGAGACAAGACAAGCCAAGCGGCCATATCAGCAACTAGGTCTGCAGGAAGGCCTCCAACCTTCTTCAAGTGTTAAAGAAAGACCAAGCTTGACAAAAACAAATACCAATGCTGTTTAAAATACATCAAGGTTCTTTGGGTTAAAAATCTCCCCAGGGGAAGATGCTCCCTGTAAGAGATGAGAGAAAGAAGATGGGAGGGTTTCTGCAGGAACTTCTGATTATGTTACTTGATTCATTTCAATACCATAAAGCATCAACTAGATTATTTACCGAATAGAGAGGAAACGACACCGAGGCAACTAAGCAGGAGCTGCAAATTAAGATGTGTGCGTGTGAGCACCCGCAGACACTCACCCACGTGCTTGCACGCTGCCTTCTGAATTTCACTTCTGTATGCAAAACCACCGCCGCCAGTGCCTGTACTGCTCGGCCACTGTGCGTATGGAAAATGCAGCACAGCCCCCACGCCTGGCTCCCTGGTGACAGACCTCCACACCCTCGCTCCTCACCAGAGACTCTGATTGCTGTGGCAAGGTGGGTCCAAGCCCGGCCTGGGGGGGTATTTAATAAAAGAAGGATGGTTTTCTCCCTATGATAGGATAGGATTGGGTCCTCTCCTATCACCCTCTCGGGGATTAGAGAGATGATAAGGGCAGCCCAGAAAGGAGGTGGCTGGGAAGAGAGGGAGCCTGGGGCGCCAAAGAGAAGAAAATCCGTGAATACACAACCAAGCTCAGCTCCGGGAATGCTCGGCTTCCTTGGCCGCTCAAGAGCGGCCGGCGCCGGGCTTGGGGGCTCCAGGCCGCTTCTGCGCGGGGCGGCGGCTCGTGGCCAGTGAGCGCAGCCCCGCGGGGCTCATTGGAGGCCTCCGGCCGGCAGGGGACCGGAGCCGGCGGGCGCTCCCCAGCATCCCTATCAGATCCGCGGCGAGATCACCAGTTTTCTAGGAGGCGTCACGGCCCCCGCAGAGCCCCCTCCTCTGAAAGCCTAGCTAAGCGGGAAGCTGCCGCAAGACCTAGGCGCCCGTCTAACCAGGCCCGGCGAGAGGCATTGCGATCCTGTCTGAAGGGGCCTCTCTTAGCACAAGGCCATGTGGCTCACTGTCCTGCTCCTCCATGGTTTCTTAGCATTTTCTTAAGTTCCCAAAGTTTTATTTTGTAATACGTCCCTTTAAACTCCTTTTCGGAAACTCCGATTTCTCTTTTCCACCTGATCTAAGCAAACAGGCTCTCTCATCTCTAAGGTTTTTGTTGCTTTCTTTCCCCATTGATTGGCCTCGGGAGGAAGTGGCTTTAATTTATTCCTCACAGGATCTGGTTACTTCTGGCCTTTATACTCCGTGCTGCCCGGGGCATCACCACCTACCCACATCCAACCTCGCGTCTCCCTTGCAAGGGGTTAGGGGTTACAGTCACCCTGGTAAGGAGACCACACAGAGGAAAGCTGTGCTTGTATCGCCCCGGCTTTGTTTTTAAATGTTTGTTAATGTAAGCAGGGTGCACGGCCCTAGCACCTCTGCAGTGAGGAATTAACGTCTGTACCCTCATATCCACAGAGAGCCTTTCAGAATGGATGTAGGCTGGGCTCATCATCAGGGTCTCTGAGAGGCTTTCTTTGTTAGGAACAAAAGATAAATGCAAACTTTCAGTTCTATTAACAATGGTAATTATAAGGAAGATTCTCTTACAGTGACAAGACTGGAGCTCAAATCACCTAAAACCCTCAGAAAAATGACTGGCGGCCCTGCCAGCACAGGCCACTAGGTAAATTTATTCCTTTGACCTCCTGGCAGATTCAAACTTGTCTCAAAGCAGGACAAACAGAGAACTTTTCTCACACTGACACTTTCTCAAGGAAAGTCAAACATCTTTCTAAATATCTTCACTTTAAGTTTCCAGAAGCCCCACTGACAGATAGGTGGGAAACAGACATCGTTTTAGTGTTTCAGCTGAGGCACACTGAACAAGCAACTGTCCACAATTCTAAGGTGTAAAGCAAACCTAAATTTGCTGACTTCCTGGGCCGCACCATATGAACTTGGCAAAGGTATACCGCACTTCCAAGTCCAGAACCGTAAATCTTTGTATTTTCCAAAAGCAATTTTCAGTCTAGAATCCAATAGCTACAAACAGATAGGATGCAAAAGAAACATAATTTGCATTTAGTCATGGAGTCAACAAGGTGGATTAAACTGGGACTGGCCTCCAGCTGGCTTTGTAAAATGTGATACTGAATGCTTCAATTGGGGGGGGGGGGGGGGGGAATTACTACTTTTTTTTTTTTCCTCCCAGCTTGCCTTTCCAACTCAATTTGATTGATGGGAAGTTGCTTTAACACCACCATAACCAGTTTTACATGACTGTCTAGAAAAGATATAAGGAGTCAGAGGATAAATTAGAAGTGCCATAACAATGAAAGAAGAATTTCCTTTCATAAATGCTATGTATCCAGGCCCTGGTGGGGACCATGTTAGACCTCATGATCTGTGAAAGGTGGGCTCAGATTAGTGGCTCACTGAAGTGGCCCATTCCATGGATGTAGAAATATGAGACCATGAGGATAAATGGCATTCTCAAAATAACATAGTAACTTGGAGGCAGGCAGCGTTAGGTCTTAGAACTCTTGACCCAAGGTCCAACAAACTTTTTTTGTCTCCACATAGAATTCTCTGTACTTGTTCCACTGTATTCTAGAAAAAGGTGGTTATTTCCGCCACCTATTTTATTGTAGGGAACATTTCAAATTCAAATCCTTAGGATAAGGAATCAAACCATAAAACAGGGAATCAAGGAAAGAAAGAAGTAAAAACAGAAGGAGTTACAGGGGAACTACCTCATCCTGGCTCCCAGGAGTGGGATATTATTCCCTGCTGGAAACAGATGCCTTAGATATGGTTTTTTTTTTTTTTTTCACAACATGGCTATCCATCAAGAACCAATTTCAGTTGGTGCAGAACCACCAGATCAAGTGTGAGTAGAGAACAACCAGGAGTCTTCCTTAGTCTTCCATGGCAGCATGGACAGCCATGCTGTCCAATATGGAGGACACTGGTCCCATGAGCCTCTTGGGCACTTGGAGTTGCCCATTTGGGCTAGTCCAAATGGAAGATGTGCTACAAATGTAAAATACATAACAGATTTGAAAGCCTTAATACAAAAAGTGGAAATATTTCATTAATAATTTTATATTGACATGTTGAAATAATTTAGATATACTTGGATTTAAATAAAATGTATTCTTAAAATTAATTTCACCTGTTTCTTTTCACTTGTTTTTTTCCAGTGGACTACTACAAAATTTAAAACATTAAATTTGGAATGAAATATGGGTTCACTGCATAGCACTATTCAATGGGATTCTTCTCTCGCTAGAACTCTAGGATTGAAGGCAGGAAGTACAAGAGTGTTGGGATACCTTCTGCTGAGTTTTGGGGGTTCCCCCCTTTCATACAGAAAATCTTTTAAAGCATTTAAAAGCACTGTCAGGAAGTATCTCAGGGAGTCTGAAAACCTTGTGGCCAGCGCTGGTAGAAAACCCAACCTGAATAGACAGTGTCAAACTAATGAGACCAGAGGTCGACAGTCAGTCGTGTGGTTTTGAAAAGACAACAGTAGTTGCTGTTTATTTAGCACACTCATGCAACTGTGTGGTTTATATTCTTGTCCTGTTTAGTCCCTCAAGCAAGCCTACATTGCATTGTCTTTACTGTATAGCTAAGGATACTGAAGCGCTGTTAAATCAACTTTCCAGTGTTACACACAAGTGAGGATCTGAATCCAGACTGGTTTCACTCAGACACCCTGCTCTCTCTGTCATACTAGACTGCTCTTCAGAACACCGTCTGGTCTTCTCGGCAAAGGTCTTCTTCTCCGGGAACCTGACACCTGAGATTTCAGCCATAGAGATTCATTCCTTTGACTTCACTTCTTTTTGTCTCTAAAATACAGATAGTTCTGAGAGAGGTTTCATATAAATCTTGATCGTGTTCACTTCAAGTCAAGCAACTATCAAAATACTTTTTCTTAGAGTAGGTATTGATCCAAGAAGATAAAAAAATACAGTAAACCTTGACACACAGAGGAAAAGAAAGATCAGGGACTGAAGAAAAAGACTGAAAAAATGGAATGTTAAAAGTGATGAAGACCAAATGTAATGTCATTTACAATAAAACTTAAGAATACATCTACTACAGTTACTCTGGAAAAGTTCACCAATTCCTCAAAATGCTAAGCACAGAGTTACCATATGATCCAACATTCAACTCCTAGGTAAATACCCAGAGAAATAAAAACATGGCCACATAAAACTTTGTTAAAATGTTCCGAGCAGCAACAACACATGTGAACAACCTGAATGTCCATCAACTGATAAATGGATAAATAAAATGTGGTATATCCATACAATGGAATATTATTTGGCTATAAAAAGGAATGAAGTATCAGTACATGCTACAGCACAGTGACCCTTAAAAACACCACGCTAAGAGAAAAAAGCTAGGAATAAACCATATATTATATGATTCCATTTATGTGAAATGTCCACAATGGCTAAATCCATACAGACAGAGATTAGTGATTAGCAGGGGCTAGGCAAGAGGAGGAATATGAACTGACTGGTAATGAGTACAAGGTTTTTTTTTTTTTTTGTAGGGGGTGATAAAAATATTCTAAATTTAGGTTGTGGTGATGGTTGCACAATTTTGTGAATAGACCAAAACCACTGAACTGTATAATTTAAATGGGTGAATTTCATGGTATATGAAATATATCCCAATAAAGCTATAAAAAAATAAAAATAAACCTACTAGTACCAAGGTTGTTGTTATAAGAAAAATATCATTTTTCCCTCAAGTAGGAACTGATGAGGAAGACAGGTAGAGGTCAGGTTGCCCTAAACTCACTTTATGTTACTCTTCCTCCTCTGAAACTTTGTGAATTGAATGGATGGGCCTATGTGTTTTCAGAGGGAAAATATTTTTAACTATGATTACACAATATCTCCAGCTGCTAATGCTAAGAAAATGTCATCACTAAAAATGCCATTGTAGCTTTACAGGTGCTTGTTGTCCAGTTTGGACATAATTGAAAACCTTCATTTTTGCTCTTATCCATTCTTTTTTTCCCCTCTTCTCCCAACCTTGCCCAGCCTTTTGGCCAGATACAACTCATTCTCACTTTAAGAGAATGGCAAGAGAAACATAAGAAAACAAATCTTAAATTCAGCACTATTTTTCTTTTTTCAGCACAGAATTACAGAGTCTTGGAATTGGCTTGGTCTTTAGGGACCATCTGGTACAAGCCTCTCTTTTTCATGTACGAAAACAGGGCCAGAAATAATAAAAGCTAACAGTTATGGACTGTTTACTCTATGCCAGGCACTGTAATTTACATGTACTACTTCATTTAATCCTCACAATAACCCTCCAAAATAGGTACCATTTTTATCTTTATTTTCTAAGTGAAAAAAAATGAGGCACAGAGAAGTTCCATAAACTTAACTAGGTCACACAACTGAAAAAGTTGGCGATCTGGGATACAGACCCAAGCTATCAGGCTTCAGAGACCAAATCCTTAAGCACTACTATTATAGCGTCTCCTGAAAGTATTTAAGCTATCTACTTGTCATCTTATAACTACTTCGTGGTATGTCCAGAACTAGTACAGGTATGAGGGACCCACCCCAGTTTCTACTTAATGACAGAGTATCAATGAGAGACATAGTTGACCTAAACTATACCATGACCTAAACCAAAATGGATGAATTTTCCCACCCACTGCAATCTTGATTTCTACCAATTATTGAGAGCCTGAAAGAGAGCTGTCAGAAGTAAGAAGACCTTCCGCGAAGTCACCACTGACCTTATTCTGCCATAAAGGAAGATAGGTTTTATAATCCTATGTCAGTTGATCCTCACACTTCTTTTTTTTTAATTCTGGAAATCACTCTGCCAAATTCTGAGAAGTGTTATCGCTAAGATGAAGATGAGACAAAAGATTCAACCAGAGACTTCTCCTGATGGGACATAATGACTACCTCGCCAACTCAATTATATATTCAAAGGAAGAGTTAACACATTGGCAACCTACGAAATGGAATAGAATACAAGTCTTTAGATAATTTACTATAGAAAATACAGTATCTCTTATCTGTATCACCCAGGGAGCTCAAAGTACTTAACAAACAACTCATTAATCCTCTGCTTATTTTATTAATCAATTACTACAGTCCTTAAACCTTACCATACCATTTCAGGTAGGGTGCAAGAGTGGAGCTAGAATTATTATATCCAGTGTTCTTGCCTGGAGAATCCCAGGGACGGGGGAGCCTGGTGGGCTGCCGTCTATGGGGTCACACACAGTCAGAAACGACTGAAGTGACTTAGCAGCTTAGCAGCAACCCAGGCTAAAGTGTCCATGCAAAGGACAGGGTGCTTCCAGGAGCATAGAAAATAAGTAAGAGCTGTCTTTGGGAGATGTACCTAGGACACTGCCTCAATCATGTGGCATTTTGGGTGACTTTTTAAATAAAAGGTAAAGGTAAAAAGTATATTTAGAATCACCACACCAAGTTCCAACCATAACAGCATTCATCTAACAGAAGTTGGAAACCAAAGTGCAGCCTAAGTTTTCCTAAGGCATGCATGTAAAACTATGTCTCAAGAGAAGCCAGGGTTATGCTTTAAATGAAAAAATTAAAATGCTTGCCTATTTAAATATGTTTAATATCTGAGTTTTGGTTTGTTTGCTTGTTTGGGGGTAAATTTTTTAATTTTGCCAACAATAACCAAAAGCATATGAACGTCAGCAGAACAGAGAAGCAAAGCCATGTCGAAAGGGCCGGACCCTCGCAGGGCCAGACCTTGCCACCTCCCCACCCCGGGTGCAGCCCGCCACCCACCTGGGACCCAGCACCCTCACTGCTCGCAGCTCCCGACAGCCCACAAGGCCCAGACCACAGGTCTCCCCCCTGCCTTTCCCCGACTCATGAACCTTCTTCGAGCTTCCTCAGTTTCACTTCAATTCTCCTCAGTCCCAGTCCTCGTAGACATCCAGTTGCTAAAAAACATGACACCAAATTTCCGAAGACCTCACTCAGGTAGGTCTGACCCGGGCTGCTCACTGCACCCTTTGCCCCACTTCTCAGCTGCCAGAATGGGTCCAAATGGGCTTCTAAAAGGGGATGACACGGAACGACTGGAGAGAAGGGATGCTTCTCATTAGAAGCTGACACTGTGTCTTCCACGGAGTCTTACTATTGAAGGTCTATTGCTCGTATCCAGATCAGAATAAATATATAGGGTCTAATCACCTGCCTTCTGCTAACACACTGTACCTGAAAGAGTGGATCAAGTAAAACCGCATCAAGTAACTCCCCTTCGTTTGCTCCCTTTCTCTCTCTCTGCCCCTTCCTCAAAAAAAAAAAAATTAAATTAAATTCTATCATCAGCAAGAAAAAGTTTTTTTGCTTTTTCCTTCTAGAGACGAACATTTATGAAAAGTCACTCCTGTCATGTCAGCCCCCAAAAGAATCTGATCAGAGGCACCACTAAATTGTCTGAAGTTATTTCACTCCTGTTCTCTGCTCAAGGCCTAATCTTTTCGGAATTATTTTCCTAAAATATAAACTTCCTTCCACGGTGGCCCCTCCACCTACATATACCAACACACAAACATACACATGTATACACGTGCGTGCACACACACACAAATTATTCTCTAAAGCTATAAAAAGATGAGAAGCAGAAATCTCATAATGTAATTGCTATACTAAAAAGAAGTGGCAGGTGAGAATTAATAAGAGAGGGTGGAAAAAAACTGAAATACAGTAGTAGAGTTAAAGAAAAAAAAAAACAAAAAAACTAGAGCCTGTGATGAGAGTGTTAATTGAACAGAGAGAATAAAGGAAGGAGAGAGAGAACAAAAGGGCATTAAGTAAGCAAAACGTAATTTTTTAACATCCTTCAGTGATTTGATTTAACTTCAGAGCAGATGATGCTCAGAGGAAAATTTGCTGAAAACTGCCATATATAGCTATTTTGTTCTAAAATTAAAAACTATTCACAACAATTACAGCTATTCATTACTATCTATAAACAGTCTCCTTAGTAAATGGCAACCAATATTTCGTGTTTTTTCCTCATTTTTAAACCGGCATGATTTTTGACACAGAAATTGTTTTAAAATCAAGAAATGTTTAAAAATATAGTTAAGGTCCTTTTAAGAAATTCAGTATGTTTTAATTTTTTTTTTCTCCTTCTCTCCCTTCCATCAACCCCACTACCACCTCTACATATATGCAAAACCCAGTCTATTGCTAATATGTCAGCAGACAAGGAATGAAAAAATGAAAGAAAATGAGGTATTAAAAGGTCCAAAACTCTATGAAATCTCTATGCTCCCAGAAGGAACAAGCAGATAAAAGCCGCCTCTGAAACATACTTGCCAGAGGTCTTGCAGAGTTTTCTTACTGTCTGAGATTTGCTGCCTGAGAATTGTTCAGGCATTCCTTGTTCTTAGCATTTTTATTTAAAAAAGCAAAAAGGTATCAAAATAAAAACTTACCGACATTTCTCAACAAGAAGACACTTGGGTTCTTTTTTTTTTTTCCTCCTGAATATCCCCACAGTAATTTCTGACTAAATACCTATCAATCAACTGTAATCTAAACGGTGCTGCCTACTTTAGGTGTTATGCGCGTCTGTTTCTTTAAAGTTCCAAAAGGTTGGTAAGACAATCTTAAGCTAGTTTCCCTCCACATTTCTGAGTTTTCCAATGAAAGCCTTTGACAAAAATCAAAAAAGCAAAATCCGCCAAGGAATGCAAGCCCCACGATCCTCTCAGGGTCCTGACTTCCTTGTAAAGACCTAGGTAAAGTGTGCTCCTGGGAGAGTACAAACAGAGCCCACCCTAAATCAAATAACCTCTACAATACTTGTGAAGCTTCAGCATAAAGACTTGAAAGTAACAACAGGGAAACTCCCAAAACAATCAAAGAATGCACATGAACTGATCACCCCAACAATCTTGTCACTAGCTCTGTATCAAGAAGCGGGGGGAAACAAGAGCTCCTACAACTTTACAGACGCACTGTGTTGAGGACACATCAACCATATGGAAGATTTGCCAGCTCTCAGAATGAGGGTGAGGTCGATCTTGAGTAAGTAACAGTGCTTTACAATCAAAGAGTTCTTTTCAGCATACCGCAGTTGTCTCCTACCTACAACACCGAACACTCAACATTCCAGGAGAGGTTTCTTCCTTCTCCTTAATCCTTCTGATACACAAATTGAGGAATAGGAGAAAGGTCTTTCTTTTTTTCTCTTTTTATTTTACTATTTTTTTTTTTGTACTTTCACCCATGGGTGCCCTCTTAATCCAAAACTTGTGCATTTGTGTGTTTCCCTCTTAACACAGGGTCAGTTATCCTTATTATTTTCAATTTACAGTATTCACTAAACTATTTTTAAAAATATATTATTTGAAAGACAGCATACAAAACCTTAATTCAGATTTTTAAAAAGCTCCAGACATTAATGTAACTTAGTAACAGAAAAATTTTAAAACAGAATATATAATCCAACAATAAATTACACCTTTAAAGCATGATTCTGACCGACACAACTGCTGCTTATCACCATAGTTTAGGCAATACTCATGTGAGGAGCAAACTCTTGAATCCACACCAGAACCAGATCTATAGTCACATCCATCCACCTTGATCTACTGCCTTAGCAGTAGATTTTAATTAGAAGACTAGAATTAAACACTTTGACCACAACGTACATTTAAATGCCTTGACAGACTTCCTTTCAATGAAAATCTGAGGGCGTCTTAAAAACAGAGTCTCTCTAGACTGAATTATCAAATATGCCTTTATAGCTTGATTCTGTATTTTATGAAGCAAGATCAGCAGGAATGCATACCCAAGTAGCAACAAATTTCAACAAACCAAATATTCCATGTAAATTAGAATCAGAGAAAAAAGAAACTGAGAAGGAAGAAAAAAACAAAAGATAAAGATATATACCCACTTAGGTTTCCTGCTCCAGGCTAACAGAGAAAAAAAACTAAAAAGTGTAACAAACTGAGAAAGCCCCTTTGATATTTGAATGCACAACCCATACATTTCTTAAAAGGTATATCACAGCTAAAACAATGCAATTCCCAGCTTTGCATTAAGGTTAGGCTTTGGCAGGGAAACCTGGAAGACTTAAAAGATCTGAACATCACTGCTCAGGTGCTTTGTCTGGGATGTCACGCACAACACAAATAACATTCAACAAAGGAGCTGCTTACTAATCTTCCATACATTTCAAGACCCGAGTAATTATATATTCGATCAATGGTCACATCTTGAAACTATTTATTTTTTAAAATGGAAACACAGAGAGCCCTCAAAAAGAAAGCCACCCTGCATGCCCTCAGAGCCCCTCCTTCCTTTTTTTATGTGTAACTATCAATGTATATCAACTGGGCATGCAATCATATTTATTGTCACTTTCATTCATGTCATGCCCTTGCTTATATGGTTTAGATATGAATTATTGACTGTTACACTCCTTGTTGTAAAAAATAAATAAATAAATAGGATGGCAGGTACTCTGCGCTGCTCCGCAGCGAGCGACCAAGTCAGAGGCCAGCAGAAGCTCCCGCTTTATATAACCACCCCTCATTCCTCATCTTTACGCCCTGGCTTCAGATTGCCTTCTCAACTCTTTCTTTTTACAAGGGAGAGACGTACTCACTTTGGAAAATTAAGGATTAAAATAAACAAACAAGAGGATGTTGCTAAGTGTCCTTCCCAGAGCATCTGTTGTTTAAGAACACCTCTGATTGATGACTGCTATTTTTTAATTGTTGCTTTAAAATTTAAATGCCCTCCTGGGATGTGTTATAAGTGTGTTAGTTCATGATATGAGGTCTAGAAAGTAAAAAAACAACAGAATGAGTGAGCTCGTCACATTCTGTTCTCCTAAACCCAGCAATTCTCCCAGCTATAAAATCACAGGGCACTCAAATACCGATAACCTGATGTTGTGTGACGCGTTCCACATAGGTATCTGACAACACTCTGAAAAGAACTCTAGTTTGCTGCTTCGTGTAATTACAAGAAAAAAAGAAGAGGAAACTTTAAACACTTTAGCACCCCCATGCCCAACTCCAAAAACACTGTCTTAAAGATGGGCCAAAATATATTCTTTTAAGAAGTGGACTTTTACTTTCATATTTTTCCCCCACAGGCACATTATTCTATAAATTTCCCTTCAGAACCTCTGTTTTAGCTTCAATTTCAAAGAGGCCAGGAATAGAGTTAAGGCAAGCAAACCGCTAATGTCTGGTAATAACTGTCAAAGAAACTTGGTGCTTTCTGTTCCAGGAAGCAAGGCTACTAGGACTTCCTATTGGAATATGCGATCAATCTTGAAAGTACTTCTTTTCTGAAATTTTAATATTTAAATAATGGGTTCCTGATTGCTGGTTTAAAGTGGTCAATTGGCCAAAGAAAATGCTTAAATGTTGGAATCTCATTCCTACCTGTTTTCTCTTTGATTTCACACAAGACATTAAACAAGGCAGGCTTCATTCTGTGGCAGTTTAAAGCATGTTTTCTGCAAGAAAGAAACAACAACAGAATAGCTTAGGTGGACTCCTGGGATCAAGCTGCTGATAATGCACAGGGGGAAAAAAATCGAGCATTTAGCCAAAATTATAGACCAAGCATAACTCTGTGGCATGCTTCAATTGCTTTATGACTTAATATAAAGAGTCCCGCCATAGAAAAAGAAATAATGTTAATTAGCAGGGAGAGAGCAGGGATTTAACTACAGAACAGAACTAACCTCAATTATGCTCATTTAGGAAGAGTTTGGGGTTTTCTGTTTTGTTTCGTTTTGTTTTTTATGAGTAGTTTAATCCAAGTGGAAGTCTTAAACCAATAATCCTATCCAGGGCAATGAAAAGACGGCAGAGTCAAATGCATGGGTTAACAGTTTTGTATAATCTACGCAACCACCATAGCCTAGGAGCTGTCTGCTTCTCAGTCCGTGTGTGTGTGTGTGTGTGTGTGTGTGTGTGTGTGTGTGTGTTTTCAAATTTAATTCATCCATGTGTTTGAATTCATTCCGCAGATGCCCCTGTATTCTCATAAACACAAGATGCTTGAAAGGTCTTCTGAGCAGAACTGTCAATTTATAAAATTTCAGTCCCCAAGTTAAAGAGTATGGAAATGCATTGCCAGGGGGCAAACATACCCATATGGGGAATAGATTCATTTCTCTGTGTTCACATTATGTCGCTTGTGCACACACTGCTTATTTGCAGGTGTTGAAATTCAATTATTTACAATTAGGACCTTGCACCCATTGGGGGAAAAAAATAAATACAATTCTGCCTTTTAGATTAGTGATTTACCTGGTTCTTCTGTGTGTCTGTATTCAGCATGCACTTAAGGACCAAAACAATACCTTTCCCTTGATTTTACTCTGGAAGCACTTAGCAGAAGGATATTGTTTTGGAAACAAAATACTGATCATATCAGCTATTAGTTAAGGGAATCGTGTTGACTAACTAAAATGAATGTATAAAGATAAATGGAAACCTCTGGCACTCAAGACACATGCAGTTCTTTTTAAATTCCTTTCAAAGTTAAAAAATAGATACACATCCTGAGGAACGGAAACCAGAAGCACGCTCTATCTACTGTACAGTAGAAGAGTCATAATCTCAAAATTCAAGAGTATCAAAATAAACATAAACATTGTGTCTAAAATACGAAGGGTTCACTGTATAAATAATAAACTTACATTATGAAGATGTTACTAAGGAAAGGAAAACCCAGTTAAAGTATTTGCTGAGTTACATTGTTTAACTAAAAAGAAAAGCTTAGTGGTGATTTAGTTCTGGTGTGGGGTGAGAAAAATGGTGAAGAAGACTTTATGGTATCAAAGACTTCTTTCTGGGCCTTTTATAGGAGTTTTCATTAAGTGTATTCTTATGTAAAGGCCCATATGCAAAACAAATAACAACTACAAAAAATTCTATGCAGCTTTGCAGAAATATTGTATTGCCAAGCACGTCCATGGGGTTGGGTTATAGAGAACAGAAAAATCTCCCCATCCCAAAATTGTGTTTGATTCTCTTAACATTTAGGCCATTAAAAGGGTGAACCCACCAAGTCACGGCTGTCCTCAGTTGTACAAAAAGGAGCGGGACTAAACATCAGAAAAGTGGTGGTTCTCAGTGCTACCAGCCCCTTCGGCTGCACAAACTTGTTATTAGAGGCGTTTATTGGTATGTCTGAGTTTATTTTTCTAGAACAATGTAATGGAGAAATCTGTTCCAATTCAAAAAGAGATTGCCAGTGGGAAATCTTTCATTGACCCTACCTATTAGCTTTTCTCCAGATAATAAAATCCAAAAAGGGCACCAAATAATTTTTAAAAATCTTCCTCTATTAAGAAAAAAAATATAGCATAGTTCCAGTCTCTGAACCTTTCCAAGTTTTCAAGTACCCATAAACCTCAGGACTTTTGAGTTTACATGTTGCATGTGCTTACAGGTAAAATAAGAGTGTAATTCATGTCATCCTTGAAATTGCTTCTTCTCATTTTCTCAATTCAAATTCCCATTTCCCTTAAACAAAAATACATATAATAATGTCTTCTCCACAGAACTAAGTCTTGTGAGGTAGAGAAACTGTGTACATATGACTTAAAAAAACCAGCTACTTCTGAGATTTAATAAAGCTGGGTAACTGCAAAGACATATGTGGCCATTAGAGTGTCTTAAAATCTTCTTTTCAAGATCGGCCGTGGGCAAGCAGTTGGTGGGTTACCATTTAGTTTTTTTGGTTTGTTTTTTTAAAGAGAATTTACTGTAAAATCCTGGAGTGGAGAACTATATACTTGGCAATGGATTAACTGAGAAGCTACACAGCTTCTTTTTAACGCTTCCTTAATGAAGGTCTTCGTGTCCTATAGGATGGAAATACATAAAATACACATTTGCCTTCATTTCTATTTTACTAGCATCTAAGTGGTCCTGAAAGAAGCATGGGGAAAAGAGCATGCTTGATTTTCTCCCCCCACCCCTTTTTAAAGAACCATACATTCTGTGCCACAGAAGGGTAGTTAACCGACTCAAAATAAGAGACAATAAAGTTACACTACATATCCGAGTCTCTAAAACCGAACAAACATGTTTAAAAGCAACAGTATCTCTTCTTTCTTTACATCAGCCTTTTTGAAACAATTAAATGAATGCAAAATATTTTCTGGATGGCTGACAACTACTGACAAAGAATTACTCTTTTTTTTTTTTAATATGGAAAGGGGGAAAGATAAAAATTAATTTTAGAGCAGTACGTTCACATAGAAAATTCAAAGCCTCTGATTTACTTAAGGAGTCAACTATATTTGCAAATAAAGTGTTCATGGGACATTTTATTTTGTAATGTTACGGAGTCCCTCAACAAGAAGACATGCAATGCTGTTCAAAACTTGACAATTCTGCTCTCTCTGATACTTTTTTAAAGCAGTAAAAAGTGCCGAGGGCCGCTTTTGGATCAGTTGGCAGTATTTTCGGCTTGCCTGAGTGTTTGTGTGGATATATATGAAGATCTCTATATTCACACACACAATATATATGAAAATATACATAGAGACAGCCACATCACCGCATGGGAGATTGCACTTTCGATAACAACGCTCCTTCAAATTTTACTCCTCCGCCATATAGTTGCTCGTCAAAATGGGCCAAGGAATAACATTTAAAAAGAAAGCGCTGTGGTGATTCGGTTCCCATTGTTTCCCCCAGCGAGAGGGAGAAAAACAAAAAACCCCAAGAAAGGAAAAGAAAAGCCTCCATCTCACCTGGCCTGCGCCTCATCCAAACTCTGGTCTGTGATGGTCATAATTTGCTGTAAAATGTCTCCAATGTCCTGCTTCCTCCCGCCCTCCCCCTCGGTCCCTCCGGCCCCATCCTGCAAGTGCTGGGACAGGCCGGGGTGTCCGGCCATCCCGACCCCAGCATGGGAATGCATCAGCCTGGGCTGCTCGTCCATCTCCAAAGGCAACGGCAGCCCCCGGCTCTTCCTCTTCTGCTCCTCGGCTCGGCTCCTGGGAAGCACCAAGGCTTTTTATCCTTCAAGCTGTCTTCAAATCCTTTTCAGGATAAACAGAGAAGGGGGAAAAAAGAAGACCAAAAGAAAAAAAAAAAAAAAATCCCTTTGCCTCTTTAGAGGATGGTGGGAGGATGGGGAGTGGGGAGGGGGAGGGGGGCGTGAAGGGGTTGCGGGGTGAGGGTGGGGATAAGGACTGGTGGGGAAGGGTGTTGACTCCAAAAAAGCAAGAAAAATAAACCACCTTCCCACTTGACGAAAAGAAATCAGAGCTGGCTTTTGGTTTTTCAGTCCGTCTCCTTTGCACGGCAGAAATGGGCTCCCGGCGCTTAAATCTGTGGCTTAATCCTTTTGCAAATATGCATTGGCCGGGAGAAAGGAGAGGAAGGCAGGGGGATTGCAATGCAAACTTTCCCCCCCCACCCCCCGCTACCCCCCACCCCCACTCCGGGCCAGAGTGATCTCAAAGGGGGTGGGCTGTTGCAAAAGCCAGATCTCCCCCAGCCACGGCGGCAAGGCAGAGCACAGGCTCTCTCCTCCTCCGTGTCTCTGCAAACTCCAGCAGCCCCGTCAGCCTCCTGCTTTTGTTTAGCTCAGGCTCAGGACTCCAGAAACATATACAGAAAAACCACAGCCTGAGAGGAGGAGGAGGAGAAGGAGGAGGAGGACGAGGAGGAGACAGGAGGGGGCAGAGGAAAGGGGGGAGGAGGGAGGCGGGGAAGCCAGGAGGCGGAGGAGGGAAGGAGAGAGGAGGGCACTCGTAGCCCCGCCCCCTCCCCTGATTGGTCATTGGAGAAAAGACAGGCCCCTCCTCCCTCTACTTTCCTCCCTGCGCCTCCTCCTCGGCCTCCTTCGGCTCCTCCTCGCCCGGCGCCCTGTCAATCAGAGTTCAGAGGTGGGCTGGGAAGGAGGCCGAGCTAACACCAAGTCTCCAGTCCTTAAAGGTGCAATGATACCGTAGCGCAGGCTCGGTTAGTACGTCCCCACTTTTCCTTCCTGCCTCACTTGGATTCCGTCCTTGAGAAAAATGTGGCTCTACTTAAATACAAACGTATAAAATTAACACAAAAGAATATAGACAGTGTGGGTCTCCCCTGCAACCGGGGTTTTTCTTTTCCTGTAACATTGCCGTTTAAAAGTTGATCCTTTTAATTCGTTAGACCTCAGGGAAACTGTTGTGAGCAAAGTTTGTCAGCACGAAGTTGTTATGAAACACAATCGAGCTGTTAATATAATTAATAATGATCTCTAATAAATGGCATATGTAAAAATAGATTTAAAAGAACAATCACAATAGAGCTAAGAGGAATACTGAACTGTAACATTTTGGTTGCATGGAAACTAAATTATGGACTGTTAAACTAAATAATGCTTAAAAAAAGATTAATAAATAAGTTGACCAAATGAAACTAATTCAACATCTCTCTTTCTTTTCTCCCTGGGGGAAATTAGTTATTTGGCTTAAGTACTTAATAAAGAAATGCATTATCACAGTCTGGTTCTAGTTTTTAATATAGTTTAATAAGCATTATTAACTGGAATAAAGAGCAAACTGACATTTATTGAATGCCTACTATGCACCAAGTAATTTACATGAGTTATTTTATTTAATCCTTAAGACATTTCTGAGAGTTATGGATTATTAGTTCCACTTTACAGGGAGGGAACTTCAAAATGCTAAATAACTTCTCTGAGTCCCATAGTTATTAAGTGTCAAGGAAGGAGTATCTCCATCTAACAGAAATGTATAAATAGTGTAAAAATTAGTTATGTACTCATCTTGTTGGAAAAGGGACTATTTCCCTTTTGATGCTATTTTCGATGTTATTTTAAGATGCTTAAAATAATACACATATTGAAACACACTGACCCAAATTAAAAATAAGTAGGAGAGAATGAAAAAAATACTAAGTAAAGTCAGGGGAAAATCCTAGTAAGAAACTCACAGTTAAAGTTCAGTTCTGTCACTCTATGTAGGCCATCAGTTTGCCTCCTGTCTTAACATCTGGCACGTAAGAGAAGATCTCGGACTGAGTCACAGTGGCCACAAGAGAAAAGAGCATACGAATTATTTTGGAAAAGGCAAGTATAGTGTTTTGGAATATAAAATATTATACTGTGTAGATAGTCCTCTTCCTGGATGACAGTGTAGCCAAAGGAGACACATTGAACTTTTACAAACCTAAGTGTACTTCATCTGCAAAATAGATTGTAACCTCATCACATGCGTTGAGATCCTCAAATAAAATGTTATTCCTTTTATCAGTCCCAACCTCCTTCCCAATCAATACCAAAAAAACAAGTTTTGCAAGATAAGGATCTGAGCACTTCTCAAGCTACTTGGTATTCTTTGGCATGGGGGCATGCAGTAGGGAGTGTTAATTGCAATTCAGATGTCATAGGACTTGAAACAACTGTTCTATCCACATACATACCCTAACTTGTTAAATGGGTTTTTTAATCGACACTAATACTCTTCAAATCACATATCAATCACAGTGAGCATGAGTTAGCACATCCTTGACAATGTGCTGAAGTTATTGTGATGAAGTTATCACATCTTAAAGCATGAAGTAACCCACAGCCTATAAGAAATCAGTATGAGCAAGTAATTAGAATAGTTACTAAAAATCTAATAAAAGTTTACTAGATAATGTACTAGAAAATGTACCACCAGTACCAGAAGATCATTGTCATCTAGGAACATTTTAGTAGGAAAATAAAAAATGTACACAACAATAATATAAATGACAGTATTTATTAAGTGCTTTGCAAGGATTAGGTATATTCAAGGTGCATTATTAATTTAATCACCACAATTATTTGGCCTGAAAACCTATGCTTTTATAGTGTTGCCAACACTATGGTGTTGCCAAAATACATTTTAATGCAAAATAAATGCTATAGAAGGGATGCCACACCTTAGATATCCATAAAGAGTAAGATAAGGGGATAATTCCATTAGAATGATTAAAGGATTTTGAGGTGGCTCTGAGGGATGAGGGCTTCCCTGATAGTTCAGTTGGTAAAGAATCCACCTGTAATGCAGGAGACCCTGGTTCAATTCCTGGGTCAGGAAAATCCCCTGGAGAAGGGATAGGCTACCCACTCCAATATTCTTGGGCTTCCTTGGTGGCTCAGATGGTAAAGAATCTGCCCGCAATGTGGGAGACCTGGGTTCGATCCCTGGGTTGGGAAAATCTCCTGGAGAAGGGACCAGCTACGCACTCCAATATTCTATCCTGGAGAATTCCACGGTCCATGGGGTCGCAGAGAGTCAGACACGACTGATGGATCCAGGAGATACCGTGAATGAATATGATAGAAGCACAGGGTTTTTCTTCAGGTTCAATGGAAATGATTAGAAAAGTAGAATTGTGAGGACTCTGAGCAGCAGCTATTGTGTTTTATTTGGTGTATACTAGGGAGTCCCTGATGGAGAAGGCAATGGCACCCCACTCCAGGACTCTTGCCTGGAAAATCCCATGGACAGAGGAGCCTGGTAGGCTGCAGTCCATGGGGTCGAGAAGAGTCGGGCACAGCTAAGCGACTTCACTTCACTTTTCACTTTCATGCATTGGAGAAGGAAATGGCTACCCACTCCAGTGTTCTTGCCTGGAAAATCCCAGGAACAGGGAGGCTGATGGGCTGCCGTCTATGGGGTCGCACAGAGTCAGACACGACTGAAGCGACTTAGCAGCAACTTAGCAGCAGGGAGTCCCTGATAGGTTTCCCTGGTAGTGCAGTGGTAAAGAATCTGCCTGCAATGCAGGAGATGCAATTTCGATCCCTGGGTCAGGAAGATTCCTGAAGAAGGGAATGGCAACCCACTCCAGTGTTCTTGCTTGGAGAATTCCACGGACAGAGAGAGGAATCTGGTGGGCTACAGTCCAGAGTTGGACACGACCGAGTGACTAACACAGACAGAGGGAGCCACTGAGGAAAGTTGTCTTAAAAGGGGGAACAGATATTTATTTTCAGAGAAGCAATGGAGAAACAGACATAAAGAACAGACCTATGGACATGGGGGGAGGGGGAAGGAAAGATGTATGGAGAGAGTAAAATAGAAATTTACAATACCACATGTAAAATAGATAGCCAGTGGGAATTTGCTGTATGACTCAGGGAACTCAAACAGGGGCTCTGTGACAGGCTCAGGCTGAAAGGTGGGGTGGGAAAGGAGATGGGATGGAGGTCTGGGAGGGAGAGGACATGGGAGTACTTTTGGCTGATTCTTGTTGATGTATGACAGAAAACCACAATATTCTGTAAAGCAATTATCCTTCAGTAAAAAAATTTGAAAAAAAAGGAAAGTGAAAGGAAAGTGAAGTCGCTCAGTCGTGTCTGACTCTTTGTGACCCCATGGACTGTAGCCTACCAGGCTCCTCCCTCCATGGGATTCTCCAGGCAAGAGTACTGGAGTGGGTTGCCATTTCCTTCTCCAGGGGATCTTCCTGATCCAGGGATCGAACCCCAGTCTCCCGCAGTCCAGGCAGACGAAAAAGGGGGGGAAACAAAAAAGTATGTCTTAAGAAAAATTATCTGGTTCCCCAACACAAAATCTGAGACAATGAAATAAGGAAGGGGAATTAAGAAAGTGGCAGTAGAAATGGGAAGGAAAGGACAATTATGAAGAACATTTTCAAGAAAGAGCCAATAGAACTCGATAATTGATTTTATGTGGTTTTGTGATTTTATTTTAAAGAAAATGTTTTCAAGCCTGGGTGAGAAGAACGCAGTGGCACTAACAGAATAATAATAATATCTATAGATAGAAATTGTTAAATACAGATTGCGCTGCATGTACTGTGTGTACATTACCACTTAATTTTAACAATTTGACACTTAATTTTAAGAACATCCTTGTAAGGTTATAAACTCCTTTTTGCAGATGAAGAAACTAAGTTTCCTAGAAGTTAAATTACTGGACAAAGTATGTATTTAAAAGTCCTCTTATTTTTAATGCTTCACAGAGAACCAAGGAAGTTAACAGGTGATACTACCAAAGGTGAAGCAGGATGAAAATTAGAATCTTCTATTTGCAGTTTAAAAAAAACTTCTTAAAGTAGATTCTGAGGAAAAATTTGCACGTGAAATTTCTATACCCTATGGGTTGTGGTGAGGGATTGATAATGCTTTTTTGTACCTTCCATGCCTCAGCAGTGCTTTAATTCTAATAGATATTTATTAAATATGTGTTGAAAGAATGAGTGATGAATAATCATGCTGTATTTCTTCAGAATAATAAGTCCACTGAATCATGCTTTAAGGACATTACATGAGTCATTACCAAAATTTGGCTAACTAGCAAAGTAGTTCTCAATCTGTGCTTATTCTAATGTTTACAAAGTCATCTTACCATCTTTACACCTCTCCTACATCAGGATTTTGTTTATTCTAAGGATTGTCTTTCAGACTTCTCTGGAAGTCCATTGGCACAAAGTCTCACCTCCACTTAGGGATGGAGAATGCAGTGCAAGAGGAGTGTGTAAGGATCCTGGTTCTTTTCTGAGAAAACAAAATGATGGCAAAGACATGGGTCCCCTGGCATAGTCAGTGAAATAAATTCACTACCACACGGTATTACATTCAGTTCAGTTCAGTCGCTCAGTCGTATCTGACACTTTGTGAACCCATGGACTGCAGCACGTCAGGCTTCCCTGTCCATCACCAACTCCCAGAATTTGCTCAAACTCATGTCCATTGAGTCAGTGATGCCATCCAACCATCTCATCTTCTGTCATCCCCTTATCCCACCTTCAAATTTTCCCAGCGTCAAAGTCTTTTGCAATGAGTCAGTTCTTCACATCAGGGGGCCAAAGTACTGGAGCTTCAGCTTTAGCATCAGTCCTTCCAATAAATATTCCAGACTAATTTCCTTTAGGATTGACTGGTTGGATCTCCTTGCAGTCCAAGGGACTCTCAAGAGTCTTCTCCAACACCACAGTTCAAAAGCATCAATTCTTCTGCACTCAGTTTTCTTTATGGTCCAACTCTCACATCCATACATGACTACTGGAAAAATCATAGTTTTCACTACAAGGACCTTTGTTGGCAAAGTAATGTCTCTGCTTTTTAATATGCTGTCTAAGTTTGTCATAGCTTTTCTTCCAAGGAGCAAGTGTCTTTTAATTTCATGGTTGCAGTCACCGTCCTCAGTGATTTTGGAGCCCAAGTAAATAAAATCTGTCACTGTTTCCATTGTTTCCCCATCTATTTGCCATGAAGCGACTGGACCAGATGCCATGATCTTCATTGTTTGAATGCTAAGTTTTAAGCCAGCTTTTTCACTCTCCTGTTTCACTTTCATCAAGAGGCTCTTTAGTTCCTCTTCACTTTCTGCCATAAGGGTGGTGTCGTCTGCATATCTGAGGTTATTGATATTTCTCCCAGCAATCTTGATTCCAGCTTGGGTTTCATCCAACCTGGTATTTCTCATGATGTACTCTGCATATAAGTTAAATAAGCAGGGTGACAATGTACAGCCTTGACATACTCCTTTCCCAATTTGGAAAGCTGTGATAGACATTAGGACTGGATACTGAATGATAGTCAATCTAATGTCAATATCAGAGCTAAAGAGCTGCCTTTGAAGCAAATCAAAAGAAAGAGGGTAAGAATTGTTGGTGGAACACTGACATTGCCGTATTGTTCAAGGTACTGAGAATATAGTGGTGGTAGCTGGCTCAGATGGCAAAGAATCTGCCTGCAGTGCACGAGACTGGGGTTTGATCCCTTGGTTGGGAGATCCCCTGGAGGAGGGAATAGCAACCCATTCTAGTATTCCTGCCTAAAGAATTCCATGGACAGAGGAGCCTGGAGAATTACAGTTCATGGGATCACAGAGTCAGACACGACCAAGTGACTTTCACTTTCAAGACACACTCGATTCTCTGATTTCGTGGAGCTTGCATTTTAGTGTAGGAGATAAACAACAAGCAAATAAAGAAAAACACAAGCTCAGAGAATTATAAATGCATTGAATAAAACAGAGTAACATGATATGATGTCGGGGAGGCAACATCAATAATGTGATCAGAGAAGGGCTTTCCAGAAGCTGACATTTGGGGTTGAACTTGAGGATAAGAATCCAGTTATAGGTAGATCCTGGGAAAAAACAATGGAGGAAGAGGGGCAGCAAGGAGGAAATAACATATGCAAAGGGCTTGAGCTTGGATTTAAACTTGAAGGACAGAAAGCTTGAGAGACTGAAACATGATGAACAAAAGAAAATTTTATGAGGAGGAAATCAGAGAGGGAAGCAGACACCAGAAAACCCATAAACTTTTAGGCCATGATAAAGACTTTGGGTTTTTCACTAACTGCTGATTTCAGATTCACCTGTGTGTGCTAAGTCAAGGAGTGACACTGAACACTGATTTGACAAATATTCTTTGATGACACACTATATTCTAGGCACTTCCTTGTCACTGGTAAATATGCCAGTCATGGTCTCTCCCTGGTCACATGGAACTTACATTCTAATGAAACAAGTAAATGAATGTAGCAACAAGCAAACAGCAGGCAATGATAAAAGGTGGGGTGGAAAGTGACCTGGGAGCTACTGTAGATTGAGTGGCCATGGAGGGCGAACTGAGGAGGGGCATTAAGCTCTGACATGAATGGGAAGGAGTAAATCAAGTGAGTAAAGTCAGAAGAAACAGCCAACATGATGGTTGTAAGTGAGGAACGAAGATGCCTAGAATGTTTGAGAGACGAGAACTAAAGCCAAAGTTGCAAGACGGGAGTGTGGTACAAAACTGAGATCAAAAATGTAGGAGAATTTTACATTTAAAAACAGAAAAGCATTGAAGGGTTTAAAACAGAATATCTTAGTCTGTTTGGGCTGATGTAACAAAATACCATTGACTGGGCAGATTATAAGTAACAGAAATTTATTGCACACAATTTTGGAGTTGGAAGTCCAAGATCAAGGCACCGGCCGATTCTGTGTCTGGTGAGTACTTGCTTCTGGTTCACAGACAGCCATCTTCTTGCTGTGTCGTCTGAGAATGGAAGGGGCAAGGGAGCTCTGTCTCTTCAGTTCAGTTCAGTTCAGTTCAGTTGCTCAGTCTTGTCCAACCCTTTGGGACCCCATGGACTGCAGCACACCAGGCTTCCCTGTCCATCACCAACTCCTGGAGCCTACTCAAATTCATGTCCACTGAGTCAGTGACACTGTCCAACCATCTCATCCTCTGTCATCCCATTCTCCTCCTGTCTTTCAATCTTTCCCAGCATCAGGGTCTGTCTCTTATAACAGCACTAGTCTCATGTATGAGAGGTTCAACCTTCTGACCCAAGCACCTTCCAAAGGCTCCAAGTCCAAACACTATCACACTGGGCATTCTGTGTGTGTGAGCACTCAGTCGTGTCTGACTTTTTGCAACCCCATGGACTGCAGCCCACCAGGCTCCTCTGTCCGTGGAATTTTCCAGGCAAGAATATTGGAGTGGTTGCCATTTCCTTCTCCAGAGGCTGTTCTTGATCCAGGGATAGAACCCACATTTCTTGCATCTCTTGCATTAGCAGGCAGGTTCTTTACCAATTGAGCCATCAGGGAAGCTCCACACTGGGCATTAAGTGTCAATATATGCACTTTAGAGGGATACACATGTTCAGCATAGAGCACGGGTGAACAGCATCATCTGACTTTTGTTCTAAAAGTATTATTGGCCTCAGGATGGAGAATGGTGGTGGGGGTGGGATAGGTGGAAACAGAATGTTTAAGAAAGTATTACAGTAGGTTGGGCTAGAAATGATGGCACCCTGGACAAGCACAGTAGTACTGGACATGGTGCAAAATGATTGGATTCAGCATACTTTTTGGAGGTAAAGTCAATGAGTCTCACTAGAGGCTGGGATAAGGATGGAAGAGGAGGACAAGGAATCAAAACTCAAATCTGGATTTTGGTTTGACGAATTAAATAAGTGGTCAAACTGAGATAGAGAAGACATCTCCTTTCAAGTAAATATTATCATTCCTTTCATTTCACAGATGAGAAAACTGAGGTTCCATGTATATCATCCTGAAGTATATACTTCTCGTTCACTGCAGCATCTTTATGAGGAGTGAAGATTGGCAAAATTTGCTTGATTATTTTGGAAAAAGAACATTTATGGCAAAATCAAGGCAAGTAGTATATAGTCTGTGTATGGTGTGTGCATGTGTGTGTGGGAAGGGATGGGTGTGTGGAGGGGGTGGATGAGTGGATGTCTCCATATGTTCTGCTAATAATCTTGCCGAGAACAGTGTCAGAAGCAACACTGTTATTTTTTTCCCCATTCCTTTATCTTTTCCATCTATGAAAGAAAGGGGAAGTAGAGGAATTAAGACCTAGACTTAAGAGCAATCTGTGTTGGAGATGCTAGAATGAACTCTTTGCAAACCGAGGTTGACAGGGTAGCAAAAAGTTCTGACATAGCAACTCAAATATTTATCTTCTACGGTCAGAGTGCAGACAAGAACTTCAGTCGCACAGCAACTACCGTTGGAGTCCTAGCCACAGAAACAAAACGGAAGGCAGAGCCCAGTGTTTAGAGGTCACGTAGACGCTGGCTCTGGAACTCACCACTCTCTGACCTTAGCCAAATGAGATAAGTTATACAAAGCCTCATTTTCACAACTTCAAAGACTGTGGTTAGGTTGAAATCAAATCACAATAAGTATTAAGCATTTAGTATAGCACTCAATAGATGACTAAGTTTCTAATTCTTACTATTAATCTTTTGTAGTTTCTCCCAGAGCCATCTAAGTTTCCTTAAGCCCTTCCCTGCCTCGGAGTCCACTAATAATATCCATAATTTCCATAATATCCATGATAATATCCATAATTTCCTCCATAATTCCTAAATCTCACAGTCCTTCCAGAAAGTGACCTAATGACCTGCCTCAGTATTTTCTCTTTTCTATCCTCCAAATCAAATTTTCATTTACTTGAGACTATTCCCATTCAGATATGACTAAAGCAATTTACTTACAATATAAATAATATATAAGTGTAAACCTCTGAGATACTTGTAAAGTCTCCAAAAGGAAGACTATTTATTTTAGGAAATCCCAATCGTTAATATATCAATGATTTATTGTTGTGCACCAAACCTTCTTAAAAGGTTTAGTGACTTCAAACTGTAGCCACTTTTTATTGCTCACAACTGTACAGATCTGAGTTGGTTCAAGCTTGGCTGAATGTAACTGGACTTATCAAGACAGTTGGAAGGTTGGTTGGGACCTGCCTTGTCTACAATGGCTTCTCTCGAATGTCTGATGGCTTGTTTGCTATGGTCTGGGGTAACATCATGATTGGATCTTGCCTTTTTTGTCATCCAGTAGTCTAGCTCAGACATGATTACATGGTCTCCAGGGTTCAAAGCGTTTTAAAAAGCAGAGCTATTACTTTGCTGACAACAGCAAAGCTATGGTTTTTCTAGTTGTCATGTACTGACTGTGAGAGTTGGACCATAAAGAAGGCTGATCACCAAAAAAAATTGATGTTTTCAAACTGTGGTGTTGGAGAAGACTCTTGAGAGTCTCTTGAACTGCAAGAAAATCAAACGAGTCAGTCTTAAAGGAAATCAACTCTGAATATTCATTGGAAGGACTGATGCTGAACTCTAATACTTTGGTCACCTGAGCAGGAGAGTCGACTCATTGGAAAAGACACTAATGCTGGGAAAGATTGAAGGCAGGAGGAGAAGGGAATGACAGAGGATGAGGTTTGGATGGCATCACTGACTCAATGGATATGAGTTTGAGCAAGCTCTTGGAGACAGTGAAGGACAGCCTGGCGTGCTGCAGTTCATGGGTTCGCAAAGAGTCAGACACGACTGAGCAACTGAACCAAACTGAGGGTTCAAAGAGAGAAAATGAAAGTACACAGTCTTTTGAGACCTGACATATATCCACAGCATTCCCTTGACCAAACCACGCCCCAAGATCAGCCCACATTTTACGGCTGGGAAATTGGCACTACCAACACCATTTTTTGACGATAGTGGTTGCAAAATCACATTGCAAGGGGATTGATGAAGAAATTGGTAACATTTTTGGAATTAAGAATCAAGATGGAGAGTTTGATTGTCCTGGTTAACTTCAAGTGTCCTCCATTTTTTTCTAATGAGTTAATAGGTAAAATTCAGCCTATCTCTGTTTGCTCCAGCAACACAAATCCAGGCTGCTCTGTTCTCAAGTCCAGCCTTTTTGGATCAGTATTTTCTTGGAACCTTAAGCACTTCTTTTATTCCACAAAAGTGAGCAGCTAGAAGGCGAAAAAGGAACAGGTTAGAAATTCACTTGAACCTGGAGAAAAGTTAGACTCCTATTCTCAGGTGGCCTTCCTCCTTTAGAATCTCTCTGCCTCCTTTCCTCTATTTTTAGTGTACTGGCACAGCCAGCCTGTGTATTCACAAGTTCTACATCCCTGTATTCAAACAATGACAGATACAAAAACGCCAAAAAAGAATTCCATCACTTCAAAAAGCAAAACTTGAATTCATTGCATGTCAGCAACCATTTACATTGTATTTTTACAACTATTTCCATCTTGTTCAGTATTATAAGTTATCTAGAGACGATTTGAAGTATAGAGGAGGATGTACCTAGGTTATATGTAAATACTATGCTGTTTTATATAAGGGACTTGAGCACCTGTGGATTTTGGTATCTACAAGGGTCCTGGAACCAATCCCTACAAGGGTCCTGGAACCAATCCTTTTAATAGATGTTGAGAGACGACATTGTATCAAAAACATCAGTAGAAATTATGACCCATAAGAAAACATTCTACCTTTTTATATTTAAAAGCAAAATATGTGGATAAACCATAAGGTCCTATTGTATAGCACAGGGAATTATATTCAACATCCTGTGATAAACCATAATAGAAAAGAATATGAAAGAGAATATACATGTATAACAGAGTCATTTTGCTGTAGAACAGAAATTAGCACAGCATTGTAAATCAACTATACTTCAATAAAAAAAAAATTTTTTTAAGGGAAATGTGTCTGGTAGACTCAGCTAGCTGTATGTCCCAACAAATATTCTTTCCTATAAATCACAGTTTATTTTGACAGCAAGGTACCTGGCAAATAACTAAATCTCCCAGGCCTCCTTTGCATTTAGGCGAGGTCAAGTGTCATAATTCTGGGCAATGGGATAAAAGAAACTTAGTGGTCTGAGCTTCTGAGAAAGCTTTTAGCACTAACACTGGACAATTTAGCATACTCATGCCTTTTTCCCTGTCTTATTTATTGCTTGAACATGGAGGTAATACCTGGAGGTAAAATTGCCATCTTTAGACCATGAGAATGAAAGGTGTTGCTACAGACGGTGGAAAAGGAATCTAGAAATGGCTTAGATCCTGAATGATTTCCTTGAACACCACACTGGTTTTTTAGAAGCTTTGCATTTGGATAATGTTCAAATTCCTTTGCATAGCAGATTAGGACTTTCACAATCTATTCCCATGTCATATCTATAGCCCTATTTCCTATCGTTGCTTCTACACTGAACTTCTGCTTCCCAAGTGTGTCAAAAATAATTCTAGAAAACAGAAGGTGCTCTCCCTGAAGTATCTTTCTGTCTCTCTTCATTGGCTAAACCCAGCTCAAATTCCTTTCTGACTTCCTCAGGCAAAATTAATCATTAATTCTTCTGGGACCCGTGTATGCTCTTCACATAACCCTTTGTGTTTGGGTGAGTATCTGCTAGTGGCCTGTGAGTGCCCTGAGGGGAGCTGCAGTGCCGGGATGGCTAGCACGAGGAAGCATCTCAGCAGATCTAGGAAAGAGGAAAGAAAGGAGAGAGTTCAACCACGGGGTGTTTTCTTCTGTCCTTGTTTATTTTTTTCTAATTAATATTAAGTTGAACCTCTGTCTTTTTACACAAAGTTGAAATGTTTTCAGACAATTATTTTTTAAGGGAGGGATTTATATTTCAGAAAAGAGTTTGACTACAAAGACACCTAAGATCCTTTCTAGCTCCAAAATTCTATTCAAAGTTATCTTCTTTGAAAGTGTTATCAGGAGATTTAAAATTCAAAAGTAGTAGAATTCAATTATACAACTAACTGCCCAAAACTTCTCTTTATATTTATATGTAGATAAAAATAAATTGAAATCAATGAACTTTACATTCCTGAATTAGCACTTTGGATTTTGACAAATTTCAAGGCAGCATAAAATAGTTAAATAGACTAATGATATGATATAATGGAAAATTTTATGTTTCTCTTCATTGCATCACATTTTATAAAGTTGATATTAAATATATAAGTTAATAGCAGTATCTTTCTCAGATCAATATTAACTACTTACATTAGTTGGTATTAAAGGGTTGTTTTATCTGACATTTTCCCAAATTGTGAGGTAACTGAAAGCAAGGTATTATTTATCAGATAGGACAGAGAATAGAGAGGGGACACGGATTCACAGTTCTGCTAGATTTAGTCTTCTTGTCTGGACAAATCAAGAGTGAAGGATAGATGAGAGCTGTTACACCTGTACCCATAACACCTCGCTTTCTCACAGGCAAAGGTGATACCTGTAACAACCTACACAAGTAAGGAGAGGCTCACTCTCTTTACTGGAGGCTTATTTAAGAACAGAAGAGCTGAAATCTGTTTCTTTTTTTCACTATAGAATGAGACCCTTCTGACTCAGTTCTCCAAGGCTACAAAAAGCGAGCAGTCCTGAGTAGCCTGTATCTGACAAATACTCCTGACAATAACAACTGGAAAGAGTTAAATTAAAAAATCTGTTTGAAGGTATTTGAAAATTACTGAGCAAAGACCTAAGACCCTAGGATCCAGAAGACAAGGAAAGTTCTGAGAGGTAAGCCTAGCTTTCGGCTTTGTTTTGCCTTTCAGGTCATTCAGCTAATTTTTAAGTGGCTGTCAAGAGACTGAGAAACTGAATAAATAGTCTCACAGTGTTAGGAAGATTTAAAAATTACAGTTCAGGCCCGCTAAGAGGGAAGGAGTATGGTATATGCCTCTGTGCTATATTAGAAAAAGGTGATTCAAAACCTAGAAGAGCCCTCACAAAACATGAAATCCAGATTCTAATTAGCACAATTACAGGTTGGGTTAAGTTGATTTGACTCTGTCTATCTGCCTCTCAGAAGTGAAAACACATCCTTTCCAGAAATATCTGACCTCAGTCTGAGTCTCATGTTACCTCTACAATTTTTCATGCACATTAATCATTATTTTTAAAAAAATAATAGGCATACTGATAAACAAGGCCAAATAAGCAAAAACCAGGAGAAAAAATAGATACATATCAGACCCACAGAGGAGTTTCAGATATTAGAGTTATTGCATGTAGACTTTAAAATGTGTGATTTATATGTTCAAGAAAATATAAAAAAATATGGAGAGATTTGGTAGAGAATTGTAATCTATAGCCAAAAGGAAATCCTAGAATTGAGCAGCCTAATAACTAAAATTTAGAGTGCAATTCACAAGTTTACCAGTAAAATAGATGTAGCTGAAGAGAGGACTGTAACCCAGGAGATGTCAGTAGACTGAAGTGTAGAAAGAATAAAGATGGATATTACAGGAAAGATCGTATGATATAAATGGGACATAATGACAGGCTCAATATACATGTAATTGGAGTTGTAAAAGGAGATGAGAGATATAGTAGGTCAAAAGCCGTGTTTGAAATGAAATGGGCTTTGTCATACACTCATCACCATGCATTAACATGCTAAATGACCCACCCACCAGTGCCAGGACAGTTCTGAGACCAACCATGAAAGGTCAGATAGAGGGTGGTGGCCCAGTTCCTGGAAATCTCTGCCCCTTCCCCAAAACAGTTGAAATAATCTGCCTATTCGTTAGTCTATGCCCAGCTCATAAAAACTAACCACCCTATATTTTAGGGTCTCTACACGACTGAAGTGACTTAGCAGCAGCAGCAGCAGTCTTCTGAGATGGGCCACACTCTATTGTGAAGTGTGTTTCTCCTAAGGCTGTTCTTATCTTTTGAGATGGACCGCATGCTGTCCATGAAATGTGTGTTAATGTTGTTGTTTAGTCACTCAGTCATGTCTGACTTCGTGCAACTCCATAGACTGCGGCATACCACGCTCCCCTGTTCTTTACCATCTCCTGAAGTTTGCTCAAACTCACATCCATTGAAATCTGTCAGAGGGCAGACAGAATGAAAACCACAATCACAGAAGACTAACCAAACTGATCACACGGACTACAGCCCTGTCTAACTCAATGAGACTCTGAGCCAGGCCGTGTAGGGCCACCCAAGACGGACGGGTCATGGTGGAGAGTTCTGACAAAACGTGGTCCACTGGAGAAGGGAATGGCAAACCACTTTAGCATTCTTGCCTTGAGAACCCCATGAACAGTATGAAAAGGCAAAAAGATACGAAATGTGTACCTTTGTAAACAAACCCAGTTCTTACCTATTAAAAAAAGAGAAAAGAAGAAAGAAAAGAAATGGGCTGAAACTTTCTAAAGCCCTGTAAGACATCAAGCCAAAAATTTAAGAATACTTGTGAACTCCAAGCATGATAAATTAAAAGAGAACTATATCGAGGCACATGATAGTATATATAACTACTGAAAACCGATGAAAAAGGAAATCTAAGAACGGTCAGAGAAATACATGCTGCTGCTGCTAAGTCGTTTCAGTCGTGTCTGACTCTGTGCGACCCCATAGACGGCAGCCCACCAGGCTCCCCTGTCCCTGGGATTCTCCAGGCAAGAACATTGGAGTGGGTTGCCATTTCCTTCTCCAATGCAGGAAAGCGATAAGTGAAAGTGAAGTCGCTCAGTAAGTGTCTGACTCTTTGTGACCCCATGGACTGCAGCCTACCAGGCTCCTCCATCCATGGGATTTTCCAGGCAACAATACTGGAGTGGGGTGCCACCACCTTCTCCGAGAGAAATACATACATTACTTTTTTTTGGCTGTACCTCATGGCTTGTGGGATTTTAGTTCCCCCACCAGGGGCTGAACTATTGAACTCAGTTCCTTGGCAGGACAAAATCCTGTGTCCTAACCACGGACTGCCAGGGAACTCCCTCATATATTACTTTCAACAATAAGACTGACAGCTTACTTCTTTTTTTTTTTGGACAGCTTACTTCTTAGTAGGAGCATTTTAGGCCAAAAGATGGGAGTAATCATTGTAAACCACTGAATCAAAATAAGAGCTAAAGTAGATATCTATTAACTAGGGGGGGGGGGGAACAACTTTTCTAGGGATATTAAAGAAAAGAGAGTAAGGGATAATGATATCCTATGCTGCTTTTCAGGAACCACAAAATAGATTGGGAGCTCCATGGGAGCTCCATGAAAGCTCTTATCTTGGAGTGTATCAATACTTACAAAACTTGTAGAATAAATGAAGAATTTGGAGTGACTGTTCAACTCACTATACTTGGGTTATATTGAAGCTGCTCCAATGCACAAGTTAAATGAAATGTTTTCTTGTAGGTCCCACTGCTTCCAGTTATGTTATAGAGAGCAAATTATTTAAACCTTTGTAGTAATTTCCATACCAAATAACCACAAACCAGGTGACTTAAAAGAGCAGAAATTTATTCTCTTAGTTCTAGAGGTTAGAAGTTCAAAATCAAGGTATTACTGAGGCTATCCTCCTTCTGAAGAATCCAGGGAAAAAACTTCTTTGAGTCTTCCCAATTTTTGGAGGTTGCTGGCAATCCTTGGTATCCTTTGGCTTATAGCTTCGTTATTCTAAATTCTGCCTCCCCTGTCACATGGCCATTTTCACTCTGGGTGTATCTATGTCCTCATTGGATTTAGAACATCAGAGGTTGGATTTAGGCCCACCCTAATCAAGTATGATCTCCTCTTAAAAGGATTACATATGCACCCATGCATGCTAAGTTGCTTCAGTTCAGTTCAGTTCAGTCTTGTCCAACCCTTTGCAACCCCATGGACTGCAGCACGCCAGGCCCCCCTGTCCATCACCAACTCCCAGAGTTTACTCAAACTCATCTCCATTGAGTTGGTGATGCCATCCAACCATCTCATCCTTTGTTGTCTCCTTCTCCTCCTGCCTTCAATCTTTCCCAGCATCAGGATCTTTTCAAATGAGTCAGTTCTTTGCATCAGGTGGCCAAAGTATTGCAGTTTCAGGTTCAGCATCAGTCCTTCCAGTGAAAATTCAGGACTGATCTCCTTTAGGATGGACTGGTTGGATCTCCTTGCAGTCCAAGGGACTCTCAAGAGTCTTCTCCAACACCACAGTTCAAAAGCTTCAATTCTTCTGAGTTCAGCTTTCTTTACAGTCCAACCCTCACATCCATACATGACTACTGGAAAAACCATAGCCTTGACTAGACTGACATTTTTGGCAAAGTAATGTCTCTGCTTTTTAATATGCTGTTTAGGTTGGTCATAACTTTCCTTCCAAGGAATAAGCATCTTTTAATTTCATGGCCGCAGTCACCATCTGCAGTGATTTTGGAGACCCCAAAATAAAGTCAGCTACTGTTTCCACTGTTTCCCCATCTATTTGCCATAAAGTGATGGAACTGGATGGCATGATCTTAGTTTTCTGAATGTTAAGCTTTAAGCCAACTTTTTCATTCTCCTCTTTCACTTTCATCACGAGGCTCTTAGTTCTTCACTTTCTGCCATAAGGAGGGTGTCATCTGCATATCTGAGATTATTGATATTTCTCCCAGCAATCTTGATTCCAGCTTGAGCTTCATCCAGCCCAGCGTTTCTCATGGTGTACTCTGCATACAAGTTAAATAAACAGGGTGACAATATACAGCCTTGACGTACTCCTTTTCCTATTTGGAACCAGTCTGTTGTTCCATGTCCAGTTCTAACTGTTGCTTCCTGACCTATATACAGATTTCTCAAGAGGCTGGTCAGGTGGTCTGGTATTCCCATCTCTTTCAGAAAGTTCCACAGTTTATTGTAATCCACAAAGTGCAAGGCTTTGGCATAGTCATTAAAGCATAAATAGGTGTTTTTCTGGAACTCTCTTGCTTTTTCGATGAACCATTGGATGTTGGCAATTTGATCTCTGGTTCCTCTGCCTTTTCTAAAACCAGCTTGAACATCTGGGTCGTTCACGGTTCATGTATTGCTGAAGCCTGGCTTGGAGAATTTTGAGCATTACTTTACTAGTGTGTGAGATGAGGTCAATTGTGCGGTAGTTTGAGCATTCTTTGGCATTGCCTTTCTTTGGGATTGGAATGAAAACTGACCTTTTCCAGTCCTGTGGCCACTGCTGAGTTTTCCAAATTTGCTGGCATATCGAGTGCAGCACTTTCACAGCATCATCTTTCAGGATTTGAAATAGCTCAACTGGAATTCCACCACCTCCACTAGCTTTGTTCCTAGTGATGCTTTCTAAGGCCCACTTGACTTCACATTCCAGGATGTCCGGCTCTAGGTCAGTGATCACACCATCATGATTATCTGGGTATGAAGATCTTTTTTTGTACAGTTCTTCTGTATATTCTCGCCACCTCTTTTAAAAATCTTCTGTTTCTGTTAGGTCCATACCATTTCTGTCCTTTATTGATCCCATCTTTGCATGAAATGTTCCCTTGGTATCTCTAATTTTGTTGAAGAAATCTCTAGTCTTTCCCATTCTATTATTTTCCTCTATTTCTTTGCACTGATCACTGAGGAAGGCTTTCTTATCTCCTTGCTATTCTTTGGAACTCTGCATTCAAATGGGTATATCTTTCCTTTTCTCCTTTGTTTTTTGCCTCTCTTTTCACAGCTATTTGTAAGGCTTCCCCAGATAGCCATTTTGCTTTTTTGCATTTCCTTTCCACGGAGTTGGTCCTGATCTCTGTCTCCTGTACAATGTCACGAACCTCCGTCCATAGTTCTTCAGGCACTCTATCAGATCTAGGCCCTTAAATCTATTTCTCACTTCCACTGTATAATCATAAGGGATTTGAATTAGGTCATACGTGAATGGTCTAGTGGTTTTCCCTATTTTCTTCAATTTAAGTCTGAATTTGGCAATAAAAAGTTGATGATGTGAGGCACAGTCAGCTCCTGGTCTTGTTTTTGCTGACTGTATAGTGTTTCTCCATCTTTGGCTACAGAGAATATAATCAGTCTGATTTCGGTGTTGACCATCTGGTGATGTCCATGTATAGAGTCTTCTCTTGTGTTGTTGGAAGAGGGTGTTTGCTATGACCAGTGTGTTCTCTTGGCAAAACTGTATTAGCCTTTGCCCTGCTTCATTCTGTACTCCAAGACCAAATTTGCCTGTTACTCCAGGTGTTTCTTGACTTCCTACTTTTGCTTTCCAGTCCCCTATAATGAAAAGAACATCTTTTTTGGGTGTTAGTTCTAAGTTGCTTCAGTTGTGTCCAACTTTGTGGGATCCTAAGGACTATAGCCCTCCAGGCTTCTCTGTCCATGGGATTCTCCGGGAAAGAATACTGGAGTGAGTTGCCATGCACTCCCCCAGGGAATCATCCCAACCCAGACATCCAACCGGAGTCTCTTACTCCAGCATTGGCATGTGAGTTCTTTACCACTAGCGCCACCTGGGAAGCCCAGGATTACATATGCAAAGACCCTATTTGCAAATAAAGTCACCTTTATAGGTAACTGGAGTAAGGACTTCAACATATTTTAGTGAGGACAGAATTCAGTACACTATATCTCTGAACCTCAGTGTCCTCTTCCATAAGATACATATTACAGTGCCAATCTTGAAGGGAAGTGTTGCTATGAGCAATAATTTTTAATGCTGAAGACTTGTAATAAATGAGTAATAAATTCTAAAGGCAAATGTTAAAAATCAAGTAATACATAAAAAATGATAAATAAATACATATTGATAGAGTGAGGAAGGTGCAAAATGATTGAAAGATCCTACTCAGTCTACTTCCTGAAAGTCTATCTCAATGAGGAATCTTCATTTTTCTTCAAGAGACTCTAATAGTCAATAGTCTAGTATAAAAAGGAAACTAAGAAAATGTAATTATCAAATACACAGCTGAATAAAAATTTTCAGCCCATCTTTCCTTCATGTTAAGGTTTGGCACATTCCTATGTTTTTCCATTCCTATTTCTGCCATCAGCAAGATGTGCTGACATTAGTTACATTGTTACATTGCTTAATTTATCTTTGCCTGGATTTCCCCATTTACAAAACAAGAGATTCAGATCCTGTTTCAATTAGAAGACAAGTGAAGGAAAATACAACCAAGAGTGGCTTAAATAAATAGGAATTTTATCTTTTTTATTGTGATACTGTGATACGAGGAGAAATATATATATATTTGGTGTTTGGCTCCATTTCCTGGCACAAAGTTCCTAAAACCCTTGTAATTTCCTGAGTGATAGAGCTGATAGGAGCATCTTTTGTTATATTATTTGGTCTTAGCATCCTCCCCCAACTGCATTTGGTAACACAAAATCTTCTAAAATCCTTGGCATCTCCAGAGTGATGAAGATCTTCTTGTACGCTACCAAGATAACTGGTGGCATTGATCCTCCTAGATAGCTTTAGGGTGGGAGTTGGTTGCCAGAAACTTGTTGCTGTTGTCGCTAAGTGTGTCCGACTGTTTGTGACTCCAAGGACTGTAGCACACCAGGCTCACCAGTCCTTCACTATATCCCAGAGTTTGTCCACATTCAAGTCCACTGAGTTGGTAATGCTATCTAACCACTCATCCACTTCTGTCCCCTTCTCCTTTTGCCTTCAGTCTTTCCTAGCATCAGGGTCTTTTCTAGTCGGTAAACAGGTAGTCAGGCAGACAAAGCATTGAAGCTTCAGATTCAACATCAGTCCTTCTAATGGATATTTAGAGTTGATTTCCTTTAGGATTAACTGGTTTGATCTCCTTGCAGTCCAAGGGACTCTCAAGAATCTTCTCCAGCACCGCAATTCTAAAGCATCAGTTCTTTGGCATGCAGCCTTCTTTATGGTCCAACTTGCACATTCATACATGACTGTTGGAAAAATCATAGCTTTGACTATATGGACTTTTGTCAGCAAAGTGATGTCTCTGCTTCTTAATATGTGTCTAGGTTTGTCATAACTGTCCCTCCAAGGAGCAAGTGTCTTTTAATTTCATGGCTGCAGTCACCATCTGCAGTGATTTTGGGCCCCAAGAAAATAAAATCTGTCACTGCTTCTGTTTTTTCTCCTTCTATTGGCCATGAAGTGATGGGACTGGCTGTCATGGTCTTAGTTTTTTGAATGTTGAGTTTCAAACCAGCTTTTTCATTCTCATTCTTTCACCCTCATCAAGAGGCTCTTTATTTCCACTTTACTTTCTGCCATTAGGGTGATATTATCTGTATATCTGAGGTTGTTGATATTTCTCCCAGCAATCTTGAGTCCAGCTTGTGATTCATCCAGCTGGACATTTTGCATGATGTAGTCTGCACAGAAGTTAAATAAGTGTGGTGATGATATAGAGCCCTAACATACTCCTTTCTCAATTTTGAACCACTTGGTTGTTCCATGTCTGGTTCTAACTGTTGCTTCTTGACCTGCATACATATGGTATTTCCATCTCTAAGAATTTTCCACAGTTTGCTGTGTCCAAATAGTCAAAGGCTTTAGTGTAGTCTATGAAGCTTAAGTAGATTCTTTCCTGAAACTCCCTTGCTTTCTCCATGATTCAATGAATGTTGGCAATTTGATTTCTGATTCCTTTGCCTTTTCTAAATCCAGCTTATACATCTGGAATTTCTTGGTTCATGAACTGCTGAAACCTAGCTTGTAAGACTTTGAGCATAACCTTGATAGTATGTGAAATGCCAGAAATATCAAACATTATTAAAGAGTTGGAAATATCAGCCCATCTCTGACCTCTAATTAGCTGCAGATTGAGTTAATCATCAATGGCCAGTGATGTCTATAGAATAGAACCTCCAATAAAATCCTAAAAGGTGAAGTTCAGAGAACTTTCAGGTCAGTGAACTCATGTTGATGCTGGGAGGATGGTGCACCCCAGAGGGCATAGAAACTCTGAGCACTCCTTCTTCTAATGCTTAGCCTTATACAGCCTTCCCATTTGGCTGTTCCCGAGCTGTATCCTTTATAATAAGCCAGTGATAGTAAGTCACGTGTCTTCATGAGTTCTGTCAGCCATTTTAACAATTTATCAAACCCAAGCAGGGGCTGTGGGAACCCCTGGTTTACAGCTGGTCAGTTGGGTGTATGGGAGGTCTGAAGTGACAATCCTTGTCTGAAATGGAGTGGTCTTGTGGAACTGGTAGGCTCTGATGCTCACTCCAGGCAGATGGTTTCAGAATGAATTAAATTGTAGGCATCCAAGCTGGTGTCAGAGAATTGATTGGTGAGAGGGAAAAAACCCTCAAACACTGGTGTCAGAAATGTTTTGTTGGTAGAAGTAGATCTTAGGGGACTTGGCAGTCCAGTGGTTAAGACTCTGCATTCTGTATGCGGGGGGCATGGATTCAATTCTTGGTCCAGGAATTAAGGTCCTGCATATAGCACAGTATGGCCAAAATATAGAGAAAGAAACGGATATAATGTAGAAACAAAACTCAAAGAAAGACTTGCTGCCTTTAGGTCACATGTTTATTGATGCCCTTTGCCACTGAGACCCTTCTGTATTTCTGCTCAACGGGCCCTTGCCTTCTGTCTCTTATTATAAGACAGCTGCTAGAGCTCCAGTCCTTACGTCTGTGTTAAGTCAGAAAAAGCAGTTTTCACTCATTTTTGTCTGCCTTTATCTGTATGACAGAAGCTTTCCCAGAAACTCCAACAAACTTCACCTTAATATCATTGGTCAGAACTGGTCATGTGAACATCCTTAGCTGTAAGGGAGGTTTCAAAAGTCTTAACCACAATTGTCACATTGGCTAAGCATATTATGATCCATCTGTTGACACTGGTCCATTGTCCCATTGTGACCAGGTTTCTCTTAACAAAGAAAAATAGAAGTGATGGGAGTGGATATGGAGAGATAGCTAACAGGATCCATCACAGGGCCCTTTGACTCTGTATTTTTAAAGTTTTAAATGGTGGGAAACTTCAAACCTGTCCAGTGTCCTGTGACAGTTTTAAATCACAACCTGTAAGTTTCTTGGATGTCTACATCAACCTGGATAAATTAATTCAAGTCTAGATTCACTGGAATCCCTGGGACATTAGCCATATTATTAGATCCTAACCTCTATTATCTTCAACATCCAGCAAAGTATCTGCTTTACATATATTAATACTTCAGTACATGTTTAATGAGTCCACAGGTAAATTCTTAGACTCCCCGAAAAAGAGGAGATAATGAAGAGGAGGCACCTCATATTTAAATTATGGATTATGGCTGAAGATTGAACTCCAAGAGTCTTTCTGATTAGCGAAGGAGTGATCCAAAAAGTCAGGACACGTCCTTAGTTCTTCCAGGTTGAATAATACAGAATTCCATATAGATGTATTTCTATAAATAGTTAAGGACAACTTACTATAAATGTGTTATGCAACTTATGAAGGTTATAAAATACTATATTTCTAGAGTTCACTGAGGTTATTCAGAAGACTGCCACTCAAAGATTTGTTGTTGTTCAGTCACTAAGTTGTGTCCGACTCTTTGCAACCTCCATGGACTGCAGCATGCTAGGCTCCCCTGTCTTTCACCATCTCCCAGAGTTTGCTAAAACTCATGTCCATTGAGTCGGTGATACCATCTCATCCTGTCATCCCCTTCTGCTACTGCCCTCAAACTTTCCCAGCATCAGAGTCTTTTCCAATGAGTCAGCTCTTCACATCATGTGGCCAAAGTATTGGTGTTCATTCCTTCCAATGAATAGGGTTGATTTCCTTTAGGATTGATTGGTTTGATCTCCTTGCAGTCCAGGGGACTCTAAAGAGTCTTCTCCAGCACCACAATTCAAAAACATTAATTCTTCAGTGTGTTTTATTGTCTAGCTCTCACATCTGTACAGCAGAGAAGGCAATAGCAACCCACTCCAGTACTCTTGCCTGGAAAATCCCATGGATGGAGGAGCCTGGTAGGCTGCAGTCCATGGGGTTGCTATGAGTCAGACACGACTGAAGCGATTTAGCAGCAGCAGCAGGAGCACATCTGTACATGACTGCTGGGAAACTCATAACTTTGAATATACGGACTTTGTAGACAAAGTGATGACTCTGCTTTTTAATATGCTGTCTATGTTTGTCATTGCTTTTCTTCCAAGGAGCAAGCTTTTTTAAATTTCATGGCTGCAGTCACCATCTGCAGTGATTTTGGAGCCTAAGAAAATAGTCTCTCATGATTTCCATTGTTTCCCCATCTATTTGCCCTGAAGTGATGGGACTGGATGCCATGATCATCATTTATTGAATGTTGAGTTTTAAGCCAGCTTTTTCACTCTCCTCTTTCACCTTCATCAAGAGGCTCTTTTAATTTCTCTTTGCTTTCTGCCATAAGGGTGGTGTCATTTGCATATCTGAGGTTATTGATATTTCCCCTGGCAATCTTGATTCCAACTTGTGTTTCATCCAGACCAGCATTTTTCATGATGTACTCTGCAAATAAGTTAAATAAGCAGGGTGACAGTATACAGCCTTTATGTACTCCTTTCCCAATTTTGAACCAGTCTGTTGTTCCATGTTGGGTTCTAACTATTGCCTCTTGACCTGCATACAGGTTTTCCAGGAAGCAGGTAAGGTGGTTTGTATTCCTACCTCTTTAAGAATTTTCCACCCAAAGATTGGCAAGGTTATTATTGCATTTGCACACAAGTATGTATTTGCATGGGCTTCCCAGGTGGTGCTAGTGGTAAAGAACCCACCTGCCAATGCAGATGTAAGAGGGTTCAATCCCTAGGTAGGGGAGATCCCCTGGAGAAGGAAATGGGAACTCACTCCGGTATTCTTGCCTGGAGAATCCCATGGACAGAGGAGCCTGGTGGGCTATGGTCCATATGGTTGCAAAGAGTCAGACAGGACTGAAGTGACTTAGCATAGCACAGCACATATATTTGGAATTCTAACAAATTTCTGGAAGGACACTTTGAAATAGGGCATCATATCTTGACTGAGTTGTATTTTTTACATTTAATTCTTCTTCATTTTTTAAAAATCAAAGTAATATATATATAGTATTAAATATCAAATTGTACTTCAAGGCCTTTGACCAAAAGTAATGATCCTCTTTCTCTTTTTATCAGAATTACATTTCCCAGAAGTGACAATAATAAGTAGTGTTAGTTGTTCCTTCTGGCATTTTTTTTAATACTTCTATATTTCTAACTAACACACTTAAACTACTGTTTGTTTTTTTTTTTAAATCAAGACTTTATGTATTAATTTTCTATTGTATTGCCTTTTATTCATTGTCCTGGGCATTTACTAGGCCTTTCTGATCTGGAATCTTATATCATTCAGTGGAAATTTTCCTATATTGTTTCTGTGAAATTGTGATTTGTGATGTGAAATATATGCTTGATCCTTGTCCCTTCCTGACAGAGAAGGCCTAAAACTCTTGGATTTTCCCAAATGATAAGAGCAATAAAAGTGAAAGTGAAAAAAAAAAGGGCGGAAAGGGTCTTTCGTTATTCAAAACATGCCTATTTCTACCACACTTAAATTTAAGTTAATGAGGCAAAATTTGGAAAGCCCCTAATGATGGAAGGGGCTGGTTGCCAGAGAAACAAACTAGATGAGAGGATTTGAATTTTCAGCCCTACCTGTTATCTCCAGAGAGGGAAGAGGAGCAGGAAATTGACTTAATCACCAATTGCAATCATTTAATCAATTATAGCTACATAATTGCTTCCCAGGTGGCGCTAGTGGTAAAGAATCTGCCTGCCAATGCAGGAGACGTTAAGAGTTTAGGCTTAGATCCCTAGGTAGGGAAGATCCCCTGGAGGAGGGCATGGCAACTGGCTCCAGGATTCTTGCATGGAGAATCCCATGGACAGAGGAGCCTGGTTGGCTATGGTCCATAGGGTCACAAAGAGTCCGACATGACTGAAGCAATTTAGCACCCATGCATGCTCACACACATCTACATAACGAATCCTTTTGAAAACCCTAACCTAAGGATCTGGAGAGCTTCCAGGTGGGTGAACACATGCAGTGTTTGGAAAGTGGTGAACCTGGAGAGGGCAGTGACTATTTGCACTGCTCCCCCCACTTTCCCTGTATCTTTTCCTAGGCATCTCTTCCATCTGGCTGTTCTTGAGTTTTGTAATAAACCGGAGGTCTAGTAAGTAAACTCTTTTCCTGAGGTCCATGAGCTTCTAGCAAAGTATCAGATCCAAGGAGGGCACCAGGGGAACTTGAAATCAGTCATCCAGAAGCACCTGGAATTTGGGATTGGTGTCTGAAGTGGGAGGGGCAGCTTGTACGATTGATCTCTTACCTTGTGGGATGTGATGTTAATTACAGGTAGATAGTATCAGACTTGAATTCTATTGAGTTGAATTGTAAATAGCCAACAGAGCAGATGTATGGAGAATTGGAGAACTGGATGGTGTGGAAAATACCCTTCTCATGCCCCCAGTATGGTGGCCAGAAGTACTGAGGGTAAAGAGAAAAAAAACTAGACTTTTTCCTGCTCAAATTCTCTGATAATTTCTTTCCATCTTTTCTCTCTTTTTGGAACTTCTATTTGTTTGATATCATACCTCCTCCTGGTTGAGTATCTAAAATTTTCCCACCATTTTCCTTCAGGTTAATTTTCTTTCCTTCTTTGTTTTTTTTTTTTTGGTTTTATTCTACTGTTTTGGGAGATTTTTTAAATTTTTCCAAGCCAGCTATTTTTTAATGTCTATTATTTTACTTTTATCCATTATACTTTCTTTTATAATTAAACTTAAAAAAAACTTAATTAAAGAATAATTGCTTTACAGAATTTTGGTTGCTTTCTGTCAAACATCAACATGAATGAGCCTTAGGAATACATGTATCCTCTCCCTCTTGAACTTCCCTCCCATCTCCCTCTCCATCCCACCCCTCTGCATTGATACAGAGCCCTTATTTGAGATTCCGGGGTCATACAGGAAATTCCCATTGGCTATCTATTTAACATATGGTAATATTAGTTTCAATGTTACTGTCTCCATACATCTCACCTTCTCCTCCCACTCAACCCCGTGTCCATAAGTCTTCTCTATGTCAGTTTCTCCATTACTGTCCTGCAAATAAATTAATCAGTACCATCTTTCTAGATTCCATATATATGCATTAGCATATGATGTTTATCTTTCTCTTTCTGACTTACTTCATTTAGTATAATAGGCTCCAGGTTCATTCAACTCATTAGAAGTACCTCAAATGCATTCCTTTTTATGGCTGAGTAATATTTCATTGTATATATGAACATATATATAAAACATTGTATGAACATGAACATTGAAATATATGTGTCTTTTTCAATTTTTGTCTCCTCAGGAGACAAAGTGCCTAGGAGTGGGATTGTTGGGTCATATGCTGGCTTTATTTATATATAGTTTTTTAAGGAATCTCCATACCGTCTTCCATAGTGGCTGTATCAATTTACATTCCCACCAACAGTGCAAGAGGGTTCCCCTTTTTCCACACCCTCTCCAGCATTAATTGTTTATAGGCTTTTTGATGATGGCCATCCTGACTGGTGTGAGGTGATATCTCATTGTAGTTTTGATTTGCATTTCTCTAGTAATGACCAACCTAGACAGCATATTAAAAAACAGAGACATTACTTTACCAACAAAGGTCCATCTAGTCAAAGCTATGGTTTTTCTGGTAGTCATGTATAGATGTGAGAGTTGGACTTTAAAGAAAGCTTAGTGCCAAAGAATTGAAGTTATTGAACTGTGGTGTTGGAGAAGACTCTTTGAGAGTCTCTTGGACTGCAAGGAGATCCAACCAATCAATCCTAAAGAAATCAGTCCTGAATATTCACTAGAAGGACTGGTGCTGAAGCTGAAGCTATAATACTTTGGCCACCTGATGTGAAGAACTGACTCAGTGGAAAAGATCCTGCTGCTGGGCAAGATTGAAGGCAGGTGGAGAAGGGAATGACCGAGGATGAGATGGTTGGATGGCATCATTGACTCAAAGGACATGAGTTTGAGCAAGCCCTGGGAGATGGTAATGGACAGGGAAGCCTGGGGTGCTGCAGTCCGTGGGGTCGCAAACAGTTGGACACCACTGAGTGACTGAACTGAATTGATGTTGAGGTAAGTTCCTTCTATGCCCATTTTTTGGAAGAGTTTTAATCATAAATGGGTGCTGAATTTTGTCAGAGGATTTTTCTGCAAATATTGAGATTATCATATGGTTTTTATCTTTAAATTTGTTAATATGGTGTATCACATTGACTGATTTGTGTATATTGAAAAATCATTGCATTCTTGGAATGAACCCAACCTGATAATGATGTATGAGCTTTTTGATGTGTTGCTGAATTCTGTTTGCTAAAATTTTGTTGAGGATTTTTGCATCTCTGTTCATCAGTGATATTGGCCTATATTTTTCTTTTGTGTGTGTGTTGCCTTTGCCTGGTTTTGGTATCAGGGTGGCGGTGGCCTCATAGAATGAGTTTGGAAGTATTCCTTCCTCTGCAGTTTTTTGGAAGAGTTTTAGAAGGATAGGCATTACTTGTCTCTAAATGTTTGATTGAATTCTCCTGTGAAGCCATCTGGTCCCGGGCTTTTGTTTTTTTTTTGAAGGGAGATTTTTGAATCTCAAAACAGCTTCAATTTTAGTGCTTGTAATTGGGTTGTTCATAATTTCTATTTCTTCCTGGTTCAGTCTTGGAGGAATGAACTTTTCTAAGTATCTGCCCACTTTTCCCAGGTTATCCATTTTATTGCCATATTCAGTTCAGTTCAGTTCATTTCAGTCACTCAGTCATGTTCGACTCTTTGCATCCCCATGAACCGCAGCACGCCAAGCCTCCCTGTCCATCACCAACTCCTGGAGTCCACCCAAACCCGTGTCCATTGAGTCGGTGATGTCATCCAACCATCTCATCCTCTGTCATCTCCTTCTCCTCTGCCCTCAATTTTTCCCAGCATCAGGGTCTTTTCAAATGAGTCAGTTTTTCACACCAGGTGGCCATATAGGTGCTCATAATAATCTCTTATAATCCTTTCTATTTCTGCATTGTGTGTTTTAACCTTACTTTTTTCATTTCTAACTTTGTTGATTTCAGTCTTCTCTCTCTTTTTTTTGTTTTCTTGATAATTCTAGCTAAATAATTTGTCAGTTTTGTTTACCTTCTCAAAGAAGCAGCTTTTAGTTTTATTAATCTTTACTATTGTTTCTTTAATTTCTTTTTCATTATTTCTGTTCTGATCTTTATGATTTCTTTCCTCCTGCTAACTTTGGGGATTTTTTGTTCTTCTTTTTCCAGTTGTTTTACGTGTAAGAATAGGTTGTCTATTCGAGGTTTTTTTGTTTCTTGAGGTAGGATTGTATTGCTATAAACTTTCCTCTTAGAACTGCTTTTGCTGCATTCCATAGGTTTTGAGTTGTGTTTTCATTGTCATTTTCCTCTAGGAATTTTATTTCAGTTTTGATTTCTCAGTAATCTGTTTGTTCTTTAGAATCATATTATTTAATCTCTATGTGATGTATTTTTTAGTTTTTTTTTCCCTTGTAATTGATATCTAGTCTTATGGGATTGTGATCAGGAAAGATGCTTGACATGGTTTTAATTTTCTTAAATTTACTGAGATTTGATTTGTAACCCAAGATGTGGTCTATCCTGGAGAATGTTCCATGTGCACTTGAGAAGAAGGTGTATTCGTCTGTAGTTGGATGAAATGTCCTGAGGGGATCAATGAGATTCAGCTGTTCTAATGTGTTAATTAAGATTTGTGTTTCCTTGTTAACTTTCTGTTTTGATGATCTATTTATTGGTGTAAGTGGGGTGTTAAAGTCTACTATTATTATTGTATTACTGTGAATTTCTCCTTTTATGTCTGTTAGTGTTTGTCGTATGTATTGAGGCGCTCCTATGTTGAGAGCGTAGATGTTTACAATTGTTATGTCTTCCTCTTGGATTGATCCCTTGATCATTATGAAGTGTCCTTCCTTATCTCTTGTAATCTTCTTTAAGGTCTATTTTGTCTGATATAAGGATTGATACTCCAGCTTTCTTTTGATTTCCATTTACATGGAATATATTATTCTGTCCTCTCAGTGTCAGTCTTTATGTGTCTTTAGGTCTGAAGTGGGTTTCTTGCAGATAGCATATATATGGATCTTCTTTGTATCCATTCAGCCAGTCTGTATGTTTTGGTTGGAGCATTTATTCCATTTACATTTAAAGTAATTATTGATATATATGTCTTTATTGCCATTTTCTTAATTGGAGTTTGTTTTTCTAGATCTTTTTCTTTTTCTGTATTTTCTGACTATGTAAGACCCTTTAACATTAGTTGTAAAGCTGGATTTGTGGCTCCAAATTCTTTTAACTTTTGCTTGTCTGTAAAACTTTTGATTTCTCCATCAATTTTGACTGAGATCCTTGCCAGGTAGAGTAATCTTGCTTGTAGATTTTTCCCTTTCAGTACTTTAAATATATGCTGCCATTCCCTTTTGGCCTGAAGAGTTTCTCCTGAGAGATCAGCTGTTAGATGTGTGGCATTACCCTTGTATGTTACTTGGTGCTTTTCCCTTGCTTTTTAAATATTCTTTCTTTGTGTTTAGTGTTTGTTAGTTTAATTAGTATGTGTCTTGGTTTGTTTCTCCTTCGGTTTATCCTGTATGGGGTGCTTTGTGCCTCCTGGACTTGATTGACTATTTCCTTTTTCATATTGGGGAAATTTTCAATGATAATCTCTTCAAAAATTTTCTCATACCCTTTCTTTTTCTCTTCTTCTTCTTCTGGGACCCCTATAATTTGACTGTTGGTAAACTTAATGTTGTCCTAGAGGTCTCTGAGACTATCCTCCATTCTTTTCATTCTTTTTACTTTATCCTGCTCTTCAGCAGTTATTTCCACCATTTTATCTTCCAGCTCACTGATTCATTCTTCCGCTTCAGATATTCTGCTACTGATTCCTTCTAGAATATCTTTAATTTCAGTAATGCCGTTGTCTCTGTATGTTTATTCTTTAATTCTTCTATGTCTTTATTACTTGATTGTTGCACTTTCTCCATTCTATTTTCAAGATTTTGGATCATCACTATCATTATTCTGAATTGTTTTTCAGGTTGTTTTCCTATTTCCTCTTCATTTATTTGGACTTTTGTGTTTCTCGGTTGTTCCTTTTTTGTGCAGTGTTTCTCTGCCTTTTCATTATTTATTTATTTTTAACTTATTGTGTGTTATGTCTCCTATTCCCAGGCTTCAAAGTTGAATTCTGTTCTCCTTTTGGTTTTTGCCCTCATGAAGTGGTTCTAGTGGTTTGTGTAAACTTCTTGTAGGGTGTGATTTGTGCTCGCATTCTGGTTGGAGGAGATGAGTTATTTTTTGTTTTTGTTTTTGTTTTTTCCCCTCTTATGTACAGGGCTGAGTGAGGTGGTAATTCTGTCTGCTGATAACTGGGTTTGTATTTTTGTCTTGTTTGTTGTTTGGATGAGGCATCCTGAAGAGGGTGCTACTGACAGTTGGGTGATGCTGGGTCTTGTAGACAAGTGTTTGCCTTTGCGGGATTTCTCACTATTTGATATTCCCTAGGGTTAGGAGTTCGGAGAAGGCAATGGCACCCCACTCTAGTACTCTTGCCTGGAAAATCTCATGGACAGAGGAGCCTGGTGGGCTGCAGTCCATGGGGTCGCTAAGAGTCAGATACAACTGAGCGACTTCACTTTCACTTTTCACTTTCATGCATTGGAGAAGGAAATGGCAACCCACTCCATGTTCTTGCCTGCAGAATCCCAGGGATGGCGGAGCCTGGATGGCTGCCATCTATGGGGTCGCACAGAGTCGGACACGACTGAAGTGACTTAGCAGCAGCAGCAGCAGTGTTAGGAGTTATCTGGTAGTCTAGTGTCTTGGAATCAGTGCCTCCACTCCAAATGCTTGGGGCTTGATCCCTGGCTGGGAATGGAGATTTCACACGTGGTTTGCTATGACATTGTTGCTGCTACTGCTGCTGCTAAGTCGCTTCAGTTGTGTCCGACTCTGTGCGACCTCATAGACAGCAGCCCACCAGGCTCCCCCGTCCCTGGGATTCTCCAGGCAAGAACACTGGAGTGGGTTGCCATTTCCTCCTCCAATGTATGAAAGTGGAAAGTGAAAAGTGAAAGTGAAACCACACAGTCATGTCTGACTCTTCATGACCCCATAAACTGCAGCCCACCAGGCTCCTTCCTCCATCCATGGGATTTTCCAGGCACTAATTGAAGTTAAAACAAATACCCCAAAACAAGAAACCAAGGACAAACCCCAGATGATTGGCAATTAGAAATCAGGGAAATAATAACTAAAATAATGATATATGCACATATCCTTATACACCTATATATATATATAGGAGTATATATATATATATATAGATATATATAAGCAAAACAGACTAACAAATATGGTGAGAAAAAGAAAGGAAAAAAAGAAATGAAAGAATAGAAATGCAAGGTTAAATAGAATTAAATAAAGAAGATTTATATAAAGATTAATTGCAAAGAGAAAAGAGCAGTAGGAAAAGCAAACAAAGGAATAAATGTAGAAAAATAATAATAAATAAAAATATAAAAATTTAAATTAAAAGAGAGAGAGAAATAAAGAAAAAAATAAAAGGAGACTCCACAGAAATGCAGAAGGCCAATAGAGGCAGAAGTTTACAGCAGAAATAAAAAGTGTAATTCAAGAAAACAATTCTCAAATGCTTAAATAGATTGAATAGTACTAATGACATCAACCAATACAACACCACATGGGGGGAAAATGGGAGAAAAAAAAATCCAGAAGAAAGTACAGAAGGATTTAAAATACACAAATAATAAACGTTTTTCTTGAGTCACTGCTGTCAGAGTCCTTTCCCTTGCTGGGAGTCACAGTCCACCTTGCCTCCCTTGAATGCCCTCCAACATCACGCTGGTCTCTGGACCTGCTGTGGGAGCAGCTCAGACTCTAATCTGGTCCTAATCCTGTGTGTTCTTGCCTCGAATGTCCACAGCTGTCAGAACTAGTATGTTTTCTCTGTGAGAACTTTCAATGTCCTTTTATATGTCCATAGACGCAGAGTCTGCCTAGTTGATCGTGTGGATTGAATCTGCAGCTAGTACAGCTGGTGGGAAGGTTTTGGGTCCTCTTCATTAGCCACACTGTCTCCCGGTTTCAACTGTGGTTTTATCTCCACCTCAGCATGTGGGTCATCCACAGGGGTTTGCCCCTGAGACTAACCTGGAGGTCTTGGGTCTGCCCCAGTGAGGGCCAGGTGTGGAGGTGGCACAGCTGCTTGGGTGGTAGGGGCCCTGGCAGCACCAGGAACTCAGAGGAGCTGGTGGCTAGGGAAGTAGGAAATATGATGCTCTAGAAGGGTATGGCAACCCACGCCAGAATTCTTGCCTGGAGAATTCCCCGGACAGAGAAACCTGGCAGGCCACAGTCCACAGGGTCACAAAGAGTTGGGCACAACCAAAGTGACCCTGCATGTACAGACGCAGGACTTTTTCTAGCCTGTGGCAACTCTACCCCAGTGAGGATCGAGCATGAGGGTGGTGCAGCTGCTCAGCTTGGGGGGACCCAGGTGGCACCAAGTGTTCAGGGACATGGACTGCCTCAGCCACAGGAGCTGTGGCCCTATCAGAGTCTTTGTGTAGCCTCTGGCAGCTGGTGATCAGAAGGTCTCTGGGCAGTCCTTCTCTGTTGCTCTGCCTGCTCAGGCACTTAGAGGGCTCCCCGGCTTGGGGTCCTTCCCTTTTGCTCCTCATGTCAGGGGCTTGAAGGGCCGGTCTCTGTTGCTCACCTGCTGGTGGTGGGATGTGGGCAGAGACAGGCGATGGTGCTGGCTCCACCCCCTGTGCATGACTCAGTGGTATTGCCTTGCTTCCATGGCTGCCTGACTTTCCTCCACAGGCGTTTCCCACTACAATCTCCTCCCTCACGTCCCCTTGGGATGTCTCCCCACAGTCAACAGCAGACCTCACCCTGGGATTGCTCCACAATCCCTAAGCTCTAGCTCCCAGGTGCTGTGCCCTCTAGGGGATCTATGGTCCTGTGGGGGGTACATATGACTGTGGCAAGGATTGTCTGTGTGATTCTCATTCCGTTTAGGCTGCCACAGATCAGCAACTTCACTCTCAGCCTCAAATGATTTTCCTCTGACATAAACAATTGCCCCGATGTGGGAGTTGGACCCCAGCTTCAGTTCCCCCGCCTGCGGAGGGCAGGTCCAGTTCTATCAACTCCTGTTTCTTCCCCTGGTTCCTTTGTCCTACCGAGTTTCACGTGGTTCTATCTGTTCTTCTCCAGTGGTCAGGTACTCCTGCCTGCTCTCAGCTGGTGTTCTGCCGTCCCTTCTGCGTCTGAAGATGTGTTCCTGATGGACAGATGTTCTCCACATCTACCAACTTCTCCACCATATTGTTCCTCCTCACTATCCATTATGTTTTAAGATATTAAATATTGCCTATTATATATTTAATTCCTAAGAATCCTTTCTCATTCCCTTATTTTTGGGCAACTGTTACATAACTTCTCTCATCACTGTGAAGATAAAAATATATTTTCTTTTAACATTTCTTTGAATGTTTGTTTTATCACTTGCGTTTTTCTCCAAGAATCCCTTTTATATTTGTTTGCTTTGGTCTCTATTGTGTGTCCTAGTCTTTAATGTCTAGGACCTTTGTGTCTATTTGCATTTATAGATGAACTTTAGGGGGTTGATTGAAAACTTTGTGGGGTTGGCCCATTGACTGGTGGGTTTCAGATGATGATCAAGCCTGTCATGGCCCATTCATTGGAAACTCTCAAAAACTGGTTTTCCTCCAGGGCTTAGATCTAATCTATTTTGCCAGAGAACAACTCAGGTCTCCCACTCCCCCATGCGGACGTAAGCTTTTATGTTGGCAGTTTGGAAGGCAGAGAAAGGAAACTGAGGTCTTCACATTGAGTGTGCATAACTTCTCTTAATTGTCCTTCTTTCAGGAAAGGAATACATTCTTACCCTCTGTGTAGCCAGTGCCCCTAGTGCACTGACCCTCATTTGCTGCATTAGGTCAGATGCAGTCATCTAGGTTTACTGTTGGGTAGATGGGTCTGGATGCAGCATTCTCCTACGTAACTTTCTGTGATGCTGGGCGTATTCTATGCTGCTCCATAAACCAGGTATTGCTGTATGATATGTGCCTTGCAAAACTGTAAAACTTTTTTTTTTTTTTTACTTTTTTATCGTGGATAATTGCTTTACAGATTTTTGTTGCTTTCTGTCAAATCTCAACATGAATCAGCCATAGGAATCCATATATCCCCTCCCTTATGAAACTCTCTCCCATCTCCCGCCCCATCCCACCCCTCTAGATTGAAACAGAGCCTCTGTTTGAGTTTCCTGAGCCATACAGCAAATTCCCATTGGCGATCTACTTTACATATGGTAGTGTAAGTTTCCATGTTACTCCTTCCATACATCTCACCCTCTCCTCCCCTCTCCCCATGTCCATAAGTCTATTCTCTATGTCTGCTTCTCCATTGCTGCCCTATAAATAAATTCTTCAGTACCATGTTTCTAGATTCTGTACATATGTGTTAGAATATGATATTTATCTTTCTCTTTCTGACTCACTCCACTTCTCTATTATACACTCACTGTATAATTGGTTCTAGGTTCGTCCACCTCATCAGATCTGACTCAAATGCATCCCTTTTTATGGCTGAGTAATATTCCATTGTATATATGTACCAAGCTTCTTTATCCATTCATCTGTCGATGGACATCTAGGTTGCTTCCATGTTCTAGCTATTGTAAATAGTGCTGCAATGAACCATGGGATACATGTGTCTTTTGCAATTTCTGTTTCCTCAGGGTATGTGCCTAGGAGTGCAATTGCTAGTTCATATGGTGGTTTTATTCCTAGTTTTTAAAGGAATCTCCATACTGTCTTCCATAGTGGCTGTATCAATTTACATTCCCACCAACAGTGCAAGAGCGTTCCCTTTTCTTCACATCCTCTCCAGCATTTATTGTTTGATTCATGGGGTCACAAAGAGTCGAACACGACTGAGTGACTGAACTGAACTGAACTTTCATATATGGCCTTTACTATGTTGAGGTAGGTTTCTTCTATGCCCATTTTTTGAAGAGTTTTAATCATAAATGGGACTGAATTTTGTCAGAGGCTTTTTCTGCATGTATTGAGATGATCATGTGGTTTTTATCTTTCAATTTACTAATACTGTGTGTCACATTGACTGATTTGTGTATATTGAAGAGTCCTTGCATTCCTGGAATAAACCCAACTTGATCATGGTGCATGAGCTTTCTGATGTGTTGCTGAATTCTGTTTGCTAAAATTTTGTTGAGGATTTTTGCATCTCTCTTCATCAGTGAATTGGCCTGTAGTTTTCTTCTTTTTGTGTTGCCTTTGTCTGCTTTTGCTATCAAGGTGATGTTAGCCTCACAGAATGAGTTTGGAAGTGTTCCTTCCTCTGCAATTTTTTGAAAGAGTTTTAGAAGGATAGGCTTTACTTGTCTCTAAATGTTTGATAGAATTCTCCTGTGAAGCCATCTGGTCCTGGGCTTTTGATTTTGGGGAGATTTTTGAATCTCAGCACAGCTTCAATTTTAGTGCTTGTAATTGGGTTGTTCAAAATTTCTATTTCTTCCTGGTTCAGTCTTGGAAGATTGAATGTTTCTAAGCATCTGTCCATTTCTTCCAGGTTATCCATTTTGTTGCCATACAGTTGTTCATAATAGTCTCTTATAATCCTTCGTGTTTCTGCACTGTCTGTTGTAACCTCTTTTTCCTTTCTAATTTTGTTGATTTCATTCTTCTCTCTTTTTTTATTGATGAGTCTGACTAAATGCTTGTCAATTTTGTTTATCTTCTTAAAGAACCAGCATTTAGTTTTACCAATCTTTACTATTGTTTCTTTCATCTTTTCTGTTTATTTCTCCTTAGATCTTTATGATTTCTTTCCTTCTACTAATTTTTTTTTGTTGTTGTTGTTCCCCTTCTTCCAGTTGTTTTAGGTGTAAAGTTAGGTTGTCTAGTTGATGTTTTTCTTGTATCTCGAGGTAGGATTGTATCGCTATAACCTTCTTTTTAGAACTACTTTTGCTGCATCCCATAGGTTTTGAGTTGTGGTGTTTTCATTGTCATTTGTTTCTAGAAATTTTTGATTTCCCTTTTGATTTCTTCAGTAATCTGTTGGTTATTTAAAAACATGTTGTTTAATCTCCACGTGTTTGTGTTTCGTAGAGTTTTTTTCTTGTCATTGATATGTAGTCTCATAGCATTTTTATCAGAGAAGATGCTTGATATGATTTCAGTTTTCTTAAATTTACTGAGGTTTGATTTGTGACCCACGATGTGGTCTATCCTGGAGAATGTTCCATGTAAACTTGAGAAGAAGGTGTATTCTTCTGCATATGGATGGAATGTCCTGAAGATGACAATGAGATCCATCTCATCTAATGAATCATTTAAGACTTGTGTTTCCTTGTTAATTTTTTGTTTTGATTATGTGTCCATTAGTGTGAGTGGGGTGTTAAAGTCTCCTACTTTATTGTATTACTGTCAATGTCTCCTTTTATGTGTGTAGTGTTTGTCTTATGTATTGATGTGCTCCTATGTAGGCTGCATAGACATTTAGAATTGCTATGTCTTCCTCATGGATTGTTCTCTTGATCATTATGTAGTGTCCTTCCTTATCTCTTGTTCAGTTCAGTTCAGTAGCTCAGTTGTGTCTGACTCTTTGTGATCCCATGAACCGCAGCATGCCAGGCCTCCCCATAAATCAGCAACTCCCAGAGTTCACCCAAACCCATGTCCATTGTGTTGGTGATGCTATCCAAACATCTCATCCTCTGTCGTCCCCTTCTCCTCCTGCCCCCAATCCCTCCCAGTATCAGGATCTTTTCCAATGAGTCAACTCTTCACATAAGGTGGCCAAAGTACTGGAGTTTCAGCCTCAGCATCATTCCTTCCAGCTGATCTCCTTTAGGATGGACTGGTTGGATCTCCTTGCAGTCTAAGGGACTCTCAAGAGTCTTCTCCAACACCACAGTTCAAAAGCATCAGTTCTTCGGCGTCAGCTTTCTTCACAGTCCAACTCTCATATCCATACATGACCACTAGAAAAATCATAGCCTTGACTAGACGGACCTTTGTAGTAGTCTAGTAGTAATGTAATAGTACTAATAGTCTAATAGTAATAGTAATGTCTCTGCTTTTGAATATGCTATCTAGGTTGGTCATAACTTTCCTTCCAAGGAGTAAGTGTCTTTTAATTTCATGGCTGCAATCACCATCTGCAATGATTTTCGAGCCCCCTAAAAAATAAAGTCTGACACTCTTTCCACTGTTTCCCCATCTATTTGCCATGAAGTGATGGGACCAGATTCCATGAGCTTCGTTTTCTGAATGCTGAGTTTTAAGCCAACTTTTTCACTCTCCTCTTTCACTTTCATCAAGAAGCTCTTTAGCTCCTCTTCACTTTCTGCCATAATGGTGGTGTCATCTGCATATCTGAGGTTATTCATACTTTTACTGGCAATCTTGATTCCAGCTTGTGCTTCATCTGGCCCAGCGTTTCTCATGATGTACTCTGCATATGAGTTAAATAAGCATGGTGACAATATACAGCTTTGACGTACTCCTTTTCCTATTTGGAACCAGTCTGTTGTTCCATGTCCAGTTCTAACTGTTGCTTTCTGACCTGCATATAGGCAAGAGGCAGGTCAGGTGGTCTAGTATTCCCATCTCTTTCAGAATTTTCTGCAGTTGATTGTGATCCACACAGTCGAAGGCTTTGGCATAGTCAATAAAGCAGAAATAGATGTCTTTCTGCAACTCCCTTGCTTTTTTGATGATCCATCGTATGATGGCAATTTGATCTCTGGTTCCTCTGCCTTTTCTAAAACCAGCTTGAACATCTGGAGGTTCACGGTTCACATACTGCTGAAGCTTGGCTTGGAGAATTTTGAGTTTTACTTTACTAGCATGTCAGATGAGGTCAATTGTATGGTAGTTTGAGCATTCTTTGGCATTGCCTTTCTTTGGGATTGGAATGAAAACTGACCTTTTCCAGTCCTGTGGCCACTGCTGAGTTTTCCAAATTTGCTGGCATATTGAGTGCAGCACCTTCACAGCATCATCTTTCAGGATTTGAAATAGCTCAACTGGAATTCCATCACCTCCACTAGATTTGTTCATAGTGATGCTTTCTAAGGTCCACTTGACTTCACATTCCAGGATGTCTGGCTCTACACCATCGAGATCATCTGGGTCATGAAGATCTTTTTTGTATACTTCTTCTGTGTATTCTTGCCACCTCTTCTTAATATCTTCTGCTTCTGTTAGGACCATACTATTTCTGTCCTTTATCGAGCCCATCTTTGCATGAAATGTTCCCTTGGTATCTCTAATTTTCTTGAAGAGATGTCTAGTCTTTCCCATTTTGTTGTTTTACCCTATTTCTTTGCATTGTTCACTGAGGAAGGCTTTCTTATCTCTCTTTTTTCTTCTTTGGAACTCTGCATTCAAATGGGTATATCTTTCCTTTTCTCCTTTGCTTTTCACTTCTCTTCTTTTCCCCGCTATTTGTAAGGCCTCTTCAGACAGCTATTTTGCTTTTTTTGCATTTCTTTTCCATGGGGATGGTCTTGATCCCTGTCTCCTGTACAATGTCACGAACCTTTTTCCATAGTTCATTAGGTACTCTGTCTATCAGATCTAGTCCCTTAAATCTATTTCTCATTTCCCCTGTATAATCATAAGGGATTGGATTTAGGTCATCCCTGAATGGTCTAGCGGTTTTCCCTACTTTCTTCAATTTAAGTCTGAATTTGGCGATAAGGAGTTGATTATCTGAGCCACAGTCAGCTCCCGGTCTTGTTTTTGCTGACTGTATAGAGCTTCTCCATCTTTGGTTGCAAAGAATATAATCAATCTGATTTCGGTGTTGACCATCTGGTGATGTCCATGTATAGAGTCTTCTCTTGTGTTGTTGGAAGAGGGTGTTTGCTATGACCAGTGTGTTCTCTTGGCAAAACTGTATTAGCCTTTGTCCTGCTTCATTCCGTATTCCAAGGCCAAATTTGCCTGTTACTCCAGGGGTTCATCTACTTCCTACTTTTGCATTCCAGTCCTCTATAATGAAAAGGACATCTTTTTGGGGTGTTAGTTCTAAATGGTCTTGTAGGTCTTCATAGAACCATTCAACTTCAGCTTCTTCAGCATTACTGGTGGGGCATAGGCTTGGATCACCGTGATATTGAATGGTTTGCCTTGGAAATGAACGGAGATCTTTCTGTCGTTTTTGAGATAGCATCCAAGTACTACAGTTTGGGAAGGATTGGGGGCAGGAGGAGAAGGGGACGACAGAGGATGAGATGGCTGGATGGCATCACCAACTTGATGGATGTGAGTTTGAGTTAACTCTGGGAGTTGGTGATGGACAGGGAGGCCTGGTGTGCTGCAATTCATGGGGTCGTAAAGAGTCGGACACGACTGAGTGACTGAACTAAACTGAACTTCATTTTGGACTCTTTTGTTGACCATGAAGGCTACTCCATTTCTTCTAAGGGATTCCTGTCCACAGTAGTAGATATAATGGTCACCCGAATTAAATTCACCCATTCCAGTCCATTTTAGTTCACTGATTCCTAGAATGTCGACGTTCACTCTTGCCATGTCCTGTTTGACCACTTCTTATTTGCCTTCATTCGTGGACCTAACATTCCAGGTTCCTATGCAATATTGCTCTTTACAGCATCGGACCTTGCTTGTATCACCAGTGACATTCACACCTGGGTTTTGTTTTTGCTTTGGCTCCATCCCTTCATTCTTTTTGCAGTTATTTCTTCACTGATTTCCTGTATCATATTGGGCACCTACCGACCTGGGGAGTTCCTCTTTCAGTATCCTATCATTTTGCCTTTTCATACTGTTCATGGGGTTCTCAAGGCAAGAATACTGAAGTGGTTTGCCATTCCCTTCTCCAGTGGACAACATTCTGTCAGACTTCTCCACCATGACCCGTCTTTCTTGAGTGGCTCCACACGGCATGACTTAGTTTCATTGAGTTAGACAAGACTGTGGTCCATGTGGTCAGATTGGCTAGTTTTCTGTGATTATGGTTTCAGTGTGTCTGCCCTCTGATGCCCTCTTGCAATACCTACCGTCTCACTTGGTTTTCTCTTACCTTGGACGTAGAGTATCTTTTCACGACTGCTCAGCAAAGTGCATCCGCTGCTCCTTACCTTGGACGAGGTCCCCCCTCCTGACCTTGAACATAAAGTAGCTCCTCTTGGCCCTCCTGCACCCAGCAGCTACCGCTCCTTGGATGTGGGATTGCTCCTCTAGGCCACTGCCCCTGACCTCAGGCATAGGGTTTGTCCTCTCAGCCACAGCCCCTGTTTTCATAGAACCATTCAAATTCAGCTTCTTTGGCATGAGTAGTTGGGGCATAGACTTGGATTACTGTGATACTTAATGATTTGCCTTTGAAACAAACCAAGATCATCCATGTAAATTATTTCCTATTCATAAATAAATGGAAGACCAAAACTGTTGCTCTCAAAATTGTTGGTCAGGTTTACATATTTTACCATTTTTTCATTCTGTTGGGAAATGGAATTTGGCAGTATCAAGTAGTGTTCCATATAGAAGAAAATTTGAGGAATATAATGCATTTATCTTTCTTAGCAATGAAGGTTTTGGTGATTCATATTTGCCTTTGCAACATTCCATGTCTTAAAGTCCAATTAGTAGAGAAATATAGGAATAACTAAACCAGTGGCTTCCTAACTTTTTTTGACATAATTAACAGAAAGAAATACATCCTCTATCCTGACTCAGTATGTGTATACACACACACACACACACACATACACACACACTCATATATACATAAACATATGCACATACACAAAAGATCCATTTTAGAATTTAAACTTTTTCTAATCACTTTTATAATTTTTTATTTCCAACAAATGATGTTTGTAATCCATTTAATTGATTTTACAATCCACCAATGGACACTATCCAGAAATTTGAAAATATTAAAATAGCAATAGTGGGAGTAGTTTGGGGAATTCTTTAGCCTCACTGTAATTTCCTTCAGCCCGTGCTTTTCAGTGACCCCCAAATGAACACACAACTTATTTATAAACCTAAATTTGCTATGAAAACTCACTTCAAGACAAACTCCCAGGCTCCCTTTCTATCCCTTAAGATTTCTGCCTTACACCCCACATGTGAAGAAATTCTGGAGCCACCATTGAATTCAACTGATAATGAGGCTTTATCAAGAAGCTAGTTATTTTAAAAAAGGTTAAAAGCAATTAAAAGTTGCAGTCTGGTTTTCCCATGGTTCTCTTCAAAAATCACACTAATATTACTCTAAGGAAGTTGTAGGAGTAACAGATACGAACAAATAATGACAAAAAGAATCATAACAGACAACAGCAAATGAGACAAGTCAACATATGGAGGATGAAAAACATTTGAATTAATGCTATCCTATCTAGGCTTCTGGTTTATCTAAACTGTTGCATGTGCTTAGATGTTGAGTAGAATGATCAAAGCAAGACCACAAAAGGCAAGCTGGTTTACAGTACAGATGCCAGGAAAGGCTCAGGAATGAAAGGTACAGGTTACTGCTGGAGGCAAATTTGGAGGGTCAGGATGAAAGTCTGTTTAAATTCTTTAGACAAGTTAAAACTTGTAGATCTGTGCTGTTGAATGTAGTTGCCACTAACCATATGTGGCTACTTATATTTAAAGAAATGTAATGAATTGGATGACAGAGAATGAGATGGTTGGATGCCATCACCGACTCAAGGGACTTGAGTTTGAGCAAATTCATGGGGTGGCAAAGAGTCGGAATCAGCTTAATGACTGAACAACAAAAACAAATCTATTAATTAAGATTTAAAACAGAACAAGATGGTAGAGGAGTAGGTGGACATGGAGTACATCTCTCTCCACAGATACATCAGGAATACACCTTCAGACACACAAGTGCGTGCAGAACACCAGCTGAGAGCAGACAGGAGTACATGACCAGTGGAAAAGAATATATAGAACCACACAAAACTCGGGAGGATGAAGGAACTAGGGGGAAAAACAGGAGTGTTAGTAGGACTGGACCTGCCCTTGGTGGGTTGGGGAACTGAAGGAAGGGTCCGATCCCCACATTGGGGCAATTGTCTGAGTCAGAGGAGAAACACTGAAGGCTGAGAGTAAAACAGCTGATCTGTGGCAGCCGAAATGGAATGAGAATCAGACAGTCCTTGCTGCAGCCATACATACCCCAGACAGGGACATAGGTCTCCTGGAATGTGCAGTGGCTAGAAGCTGGAGTTTAGGGATTGTGGAGCAATCCCAGAGTGAGGACTGCTGTTGATTGCAGAGAGACGGATTGAGGGAAGCTGAAAGAGGAGATCATGATGAGAAATGGCTGTGGAGGAAAGCCTGGCAGCCTTGGAAGCAAGGGAGTACTGTTGAGTCACGCATGGGGGGTGGAGCCATCATGATGGCCTCTCCCCACAAGCCAGCATCGGCAACTGAACAATAAAGAGACTGGCGCATCAAACTCCTGACTCACTGAACTACACAGAGCAGGACCCCACCCAGGGTGCCCCTTTAGGTGCCTGACCCACCAATCTACAGAGTAGGACCCCAGTCAGGGGGAATCCTCTATGTGCTTGATGGACAGGAGAGAGAAGGACCCCAGGCAAGGGAGCCCTCTAAGTGTCTAAATGGGTGAAGCTACAGAGAAAGACTGGAAAAAGAAAAGAGACCTTCTGACTGCCAGCTACAAGAGGCTCAAAAAAAGACTCTGAAAGGGGGATAACTCCTGCCACAGAGGTAGTCCATGTCCCTGCCCACTTGGTGCCACCAGGATCCCCACAAGTCAAGCAGCTGTGCCATCTTCACGCTCAACTCTCACTGGGGCAGAGCTGCCACAGGCAAAAGACGTCTTGTGTCCATGCATACAGGGTCACTTTGGTAGTGTCTGACTCTTTGCGACTCTGTAGGCTGTGGCCTGCCAGGCTTCTCTGTCAAGGGAGTTCTCCAGGCAAGAATACTGGAGCGTATTGGCCAATACTGGTTGCCATATCCTTCTAGAACACTATATTTCCTGCTACCCTAGCCGTTAACTCCCCTGAGTACCTGGTGCTGCCAGAATCCCTATGACCCAAGCAGCTGCACCACCTCCACACCTGGCCCTCACAGGGGCAAGCCCAAGTCCTCCAGGGCAGCCGCAGGAGCAAAACCCAGTGGACGACCCACATGCAGAGGTGGAAATAAAACCACAATTGAAACCCAAGGGCAGTGTGGCTAAGGAAGAAGACCCAAAACCTTCCCACCAGCTGTACAAGCTTCAGATTAAATCCACACGATCAACTAGGCAGACTCTGTGTCTATGGAATGTATGAAAGGTTATTGAGAGCTCCCGCAAAAGAGAACTCACTAGTTCTGATAGCTGCGGACATTGGTGGCAAGAACACACAGGAGTAGGACCAGATTAGAATCTGAGCTTTCCCCATCGCAGGTCCAGAGATCAGCACAGTGTTGGAGGGCATCCTAGGCAGGTGAGGTGGACTGTCACTCCCAGCGAGAGAAAGAACTTTGACTGCAGTGACTCAAGAAAAACAGTTAATGTTCTTATGTTTTGATTTCTTCTGTAGATTCTTTTGGACTTTTTCTTTTTTTCCTTCCCTCCCCCCCCCTTGATTGTAGTTGTTGATTTTATTGGCACTATGAAATCTAATAAAACTTTTGAGCTTTTTTAAAATTTCTTTTTCTCAGTCACATTCATTATTGTTGTTATAAACCTCTGCCTCTATGTTGGGCTTTTGCAGTTCTGTGGCATTTTCCTTTTTTTTTTTTCCCCCCTTTTCTATTTTTTTAATTTTAATTTTTAACTTTTTAAGCCTATTATTATTTTTTTCTACATGCATTCTTTGTTTGCTTTTCCTACTGTTCTTTTCCCCTTGTAGTTAATCTTTAATGTATATAAATCTTCCTTATCTACCACTATTTAACTTTGCATATATATTCTTTCTTTCCTTTCCTCTCGACTTATTTGTTAGTTTTATTTTCATTGCTTTATTTACCACTTGGCACCTTGCTTTAGTTTTGCTTTCCAGACTATGCTTTAGTTAGTTTTGTTCTGGTAGATATAATTTGTGGCTTCCTTTGTGTGCTGGGTCAATCATTGTACTTTAAATTTGTTGGACTGTTTTGATTTTGCTTATGGGTGTATATATATGTGTATATTCAGTTACACTTTTTATTGTTGTTATAAACCTCTGCCTCTGCATTGGGCTTTTGCAATTCTGTGGAGTTTTCCTTTGTTTTTCCCTTTTGTTTTTCTTCTTCTATTTTTATTTTTCTTATTTTTCTTTTTTATATACCTTTAGTTTTTAATTTGTTTAAACCTATTATATTTTTCTACATTTATTTCTTTCTTTGCTTTTCCTACTGTTCTTTTCTCCTTGCAGTTAATCCTTAATGTATATATACCTTCATTCTCTACCACTATTTAACTTTGCATTTCTATTCTTTCTTTCTTTTCTTTCTTCCCTTTCCTCTCAAAATATTTGTTAGTTTTATTTTCATTGTTTTATTCCTCACTTGGCACCTTGCTTTAGTTTCATTTTCCAGTTTGTACTTTAGCTAGTATTGTTCTTAACTGATAAATACAATTTTTTATTTCCTTTGTTTGTCAGGTCAATCTACTGTACTTTATTTTTGTTGGACTGCTTTTACCGTGCTCATGGGTGTATTTGTATATGTGTATATTTCATTATTTTAATTGTTATTTGCCTGATTTTGTAACTGCCCTTTGTCTGCAGTTCATCTCTGGTTTCTCAATTTTGGATATTTGTTTTAATCTCACTTAATGCCACAATAAACCACTTGTGGAATCTTTGCTCCCGACCAGAGATCAAGCCCTGAGCCTTTGGAGTGGGAACACTGACTCCAAGACCCTAGCCTACCAGACAGATAACCCTAGGGAGTATCAAATAGTGAGAACTCACACAAAGGAAGCCGCTTGGACACAAGACCCGGCATCACCCAAACACCAGTAGCACCCTGTGCAGGACGCCTCATCTAAACAACACACAAAGCAAAAACACAAACCCAGTCATCAGCAGACAGGATTACTCAGCCTTGCCCATCAGAGGGAAAACAAACAAAAGCTCAGCTCAAATCTCACCCTATACGAAGCTTACACAAACCACTGGACCAGCAAACTTAGGAGGGCAGAAACCAAAAGGAAGAAAGAATTCAACCCTGAAGCCTGGGAATAAGAGACCCCAAACACCACAAGTTAATAATAATAATAATGAAAAGGCAGAGAAATACTGCTCAAATGAAGGAACAAACTAGAAACACAGAAGGCAAAATAAATGAAGAGGAAATAAGCAAACTACCTGAAAAAGAATTCAGAAAAATGATAGTAAAGATGATCAAAAACCTTGAAAAAAAAATCGGAAAGAATGCAAGAATCAATTAACAAAGACCTAGAAGAATTAAAGAATAAACATACAGAAACAAACAACACAATTACCAAAATTAAAAATACTCTAAAAGGAATCAATAACAGAATATCTGAAGCAGAAGAATGAATCAGTGAGCAGGAAGATAAAATGCTGCAGATAGCTTCTGAAGAGCAGAATAAAGTAAAAAGAATGAAAACAAATGAGGATAGCCTCAGACACCTCTGGGACAATATCAAACACACCAACAGTCGAATTATAGGGGTTCCAGAAGAAAAAGAGGAAAAGAAAAGTTATGAGAAAATTTTTGAAGAGATTATAGTTGAAAATTTCCCCAACATGGAAAAGGATATAGACAATCAAGTCCAAGAGGCACAAAGAGTACCATACAGGATAAACCCAAGGAGAAACAGGCCAAGGCACATACTAATCAAACTTGCAGCCTACCAGAGCCTACCAGCTCTTCCATCCATGGGATTTCCAGGCAAGAGTACTGGAGTCGGGTGCCATTGCCTTCTCCGACTAATCAAGCTAACAAAGACTAAACACAAAGAAAGAATATTAAAAGCAGCAAGGGAGAAGCAACAAGTAACATACAAAGGAATCCCTATATGTTTAACATCTGATCTTTCAGGAGAAACTCTGCAGGCCAGAAGGGAATAGCAGGATATATTTAAAGTATTGAAAGGGAAAAAATCTACAAGATTACACTACCTGGCAAGGATCTCATTCAAAATTGATGGAGAAATATAAGGCTTTACAGACAAACAAGTTAAGAGAATTCAGTACCACCAAACCAGATTTACAACAAATGTTAAAGGGAATATATAGTCAATAAATACAAGACAAGATAGAAGATCTATGAAATCAACCCCAAACAATTAAGAAAATGGGAATAGGAACTTATATATCAATAACTACTTTAAATATAATTGGATTAAATGCTGCAACCCCAAAACACAGACTGGCTGAATGGATACAGAAACAAGACCTATATATACGCTGTTTACAATAAACTCACTTCAGACCTAAGGAAACATATAGACTGAAGCACAGAGGATGGAAAATTATGTTCCATGCAAACGGGAAGCAAAAGAAAGCTGGAGTAGCAATCCTTATATCAGACAAAATAGACTTTAAAATAAAGAATATTACAAGAGATAAGTAAGGACACTACATAATGATCAAGGGATGATTCCAAGAGGAAGACGTAACAATAGTTAATATCTATGCACCCAACATAGAAGCATGTCAAAACGTAAGACAAACATTACAAACATAAAAGGAGAAATTGACAGTAAAACAATTATAGTAGGAGACTTTAACACCCTACTCACACCAATGGCTGCTGCTGCTAAGTCGCTTCAATCGTGTCCGACTCTGTGCGACCCCATAGATGGCAGCCCACCAGGCTCCCCCGTCCCTGGGATTCTCCAGGAAAGAACACTGGAGTGGGTTGCTATTTCCTTCTCTAATGGATGAAAGTGAAAAGTGAAAGTGAACTTGCTCAGTCGTGTCCAATTCTTAGCGACCCCATGGACTGCAGCCCAGCAGGCTCCTCGATCCATAAGATTTTCCAGCTGAGAGTAGTGTAGTGGGCTGCCATTGCCTTCTCCACACACCAGTGAACAGATCATAAAAACAGAAAATTAACAAGGAAACACAAGTCTTAAATAATACCTTAGATAAGATGGATCTCATTGATATCCTCAGGACATTCCATCCAAATGCAGAAGAATACACTTTCTTCTCAAGTGCACATGGAACATTCTCCAGGATAGACCACATCTTGGGTCACACATCAAACCTCAGTAAATTTAAGGAAATTGAAATCGTATCAAGCATCTTCTTTGACCACAACGCTATGCGACTAGATATCAATTACAAGGAAAAAACTCTAAGAAACACAAACACATGGAGATTAAACAACACGTTTCTCAATAACCAACAAGTTACTGAAGAAATCAAAATGGAAATAAAAAATTTCTAGAAACAAATGACAATGAAAACATGACAACTCAAAACCTATGGGATGCAGCAAAAGTAGTTCTAAGAAAGGTTATAGCAATACAATCCTACCCCAAGATACAAGAAAAACATCAACTAGACAATCTGAGTTTACACCTAAAACAATTGGAAAAACAGGAACAAAAAACCCCCAAAAATTACTAGAAGGAAAGAAATCATAAAGATCCAAGGAGAAATAAACAGAAAAGAAATGAAAGAAACAATAGTAAAGACTGATAAAACTAAAAGCTGTTTCTTTGAGAAGATAAACAAAATTGACAAGCCTTTAGCCAGACTCATCAAGAAAAAAAGAGAGAAGAATGAAATCAACAAAATTAGAAAGAAAAAAGAGAGGTTACAACAGACAGTGCAGAAACACAAAGGATTATAAGAGACTATTATGAACAACTATATGGCAACAAAATGGATAACCTGGAAGAAATGGACAGATGCTTAGAAACATTCAATCTTCCAAGACTGAACCAGGAAGAAATAGAAATTTTGAACAACCCAATTACAAGCACTAAAATTGAAGCTGTAATAAAAAAATCTCCCAAAAAACAAAAGCCCAGGACCAGATGGCTTCACAGGAGAATTCTATCAAACATTTAGAGACGAGTAATGCCTATCCTTCTAAAACTCTTTCAGAAAATTGCAGAGGAAGGAACACTTCCAAACTCATTCTATGAGGCTACCATCACCCTGATAGCAAAAGCAGACAAAGGCAACACAAAAAGGAGAAAACTACAGGCCAATTCACTGATGAAGAGAGATGCAAAAATCCTCAACAAAATTTTAGCAAACAGAATTCAGCAACACATCAGAAAGCTCATGCACCATGATCAAGTTGGGTTTATTCCAGGAATGCAAGGACTCTTCAATATACACAAATCAGTCAATGTGACACACAGTATTAGTAAATTGAAAGATAAAAACCACATGATCATCTCAATACATGCAGAAAAAGCCTCTGACAAAATTCAGTACCCTTTTATGATTAAAACTCTTCAAAAAATGGGCATAGAAGAAACCTACCTCAACATAGTAAAGGGCATATATGATAAGCCTACAGCAAACATTATTCTCAGTGGTGAAAACCTGAAAGCATTTCTCCTAAGATCAGGAACAAGACAAGGGTGTCCACTTTCACCACTATTATTCTACATAGTTCTGGAAGTCCTAGCTACAGCAATCAGAGAAGAAAAAGAAATAAAAGAAATCCAGATTGGAAAAGAAGTAAAACTCTCACTGTTTGCAGATGACATGATACTGTACATAGAAAACCCTAAAGATAGTATCAAAAACCCACTAGAGCTAATCAGTGGATTTAGCAAAGTTGCAGGATACAAAATCAATACACAGAAATCACTTGCATTTCTATGTACTAACAATGAAAAATCAGAAAGAGAAATTAAGGAATCAATCCCATTCAGCATTGCAATAAAAGGAGTTAAATATCCAGGAATAAACTTACCTAAGGAGAAAAAAGAACTGTACACAGAAACCCGTAAGACACTAATGAGAGAAAGAATAAACAGATGGAGAGATATTCCATGTTCCTGGGTAGGAAGAATCAACATGTAAAAATGACTATACTACCAAATGCAATCTACAGGTTCAGTGCAATCCCTATTAAATCACCAGTGGCATTTTTCACAGAACCAGAACAAAAAATTTTACAATTCATATGGAAACACAAAAGACCCTGGAAAGCCAAAGCAGTCTTGAGAGAGAAGAATGGAGCTGGAGGAATCAGTCTTCTTGACTTCAGATTACACTACAAAGCTACAGTCATCAAGACAGTATGGTACCGGCATAAAAACAGAAATGTAGACCAATGGAACAAGATAGGAAGCCCAGAAATAAACCCATGCACCTATGGGCACCTTATTTTTGACAAAGGAGGCAAGAATATACAATGGGGCAAAGACAGCCTCTTCACTAAATGGTGCTCGGAAAACTGGACAGCTACACATAAAAGAAGGAAATTAGAACACTTCCTAACACCATACACAGATATAAACTCAAAATTGATTTAATACCTAAATGTAAGATCAGGAACTATAAAGCTTAAAGGAAAACATAGAACACTCGGTGAAATAAATCAAAGCAAGATCCTCTATGACCCACCTCCTAGAGTAATGAAAAAAAAAACAAGTGGGACCTGATTAAACTTAAAAGCTTTTGCACAGCAAAGGAAACTATAAGCAAGGTGAAAAGACAACACTCAGAATGGCAGAAAATAATAGCAAATGAAAAAACTGACAAAGGATTAATTTCCAAAATAGGCAAGCAGCTCATACAACTCAATGCCAGAAAAACACACAACCCAATCAAAAAGCGGGAAAAAGACCTAAACAGACATTTCTCCAAAGAAGACATACAGATGGCTAACAAACACATGAGAAGATGCTCAACATCGCTCATTATTAGAGAAATGCAAATCAAAACTGCAATGAGATATCACCTCACACCAGTCAGGATGGCCATCGTCAAAGAGTCTACAAACAATAAATGCTGGTGTGGAGAAGAGGGAATGCTCTTGCACTGTTGGTGGGAATGTAAATTGATACAGCCACTATGGAAGACAGTATGGAGATTCCTTAAAAAACTAGGAATAAAACCACCATATGAACTAGCAATTGCATTTCTAGGCACATACCCTGAGGAAACAAAAATTGCAAAAGACACATGTATCCCATGGTTCATTGAGGCACTATTTACAATAGCTAGAACATGGAAGCAACCTAGATGTCCATCGACAGATGAATGGATAAAGAAGCTTGGTACATATACACAATGGAATATTACTCAGCCATAAAAAGGGATGCATTTGAGTCAGATCTGATGAGGTGGACGAACCTAGAACCAATTATACAGTGAGTATATAATAGAGAAGTGGAGTGAGTCAGAAAGAGAAAGATAAATATCATATTCTAACACATACGTACGGAATCTAGAAACATGGTTCTAAAGAATTTATTTATAGGGCAGCAATGGAGAAGCAGACATAGAGAATAGACTTACGGACATGGGGAGAGGGGAGGAGAGGGTGAGATGTATGGAAGGAGTAACATGGAAACTTACACTACCATATGTAAAGTAGATCGCCAATGGGAATTTGCTGTATGGCTCAGGAAACTCAAACAGAGGCTCTGTTTCAATCTAGAGGGGTGGGTTGGGGTGGGAGATGGGAGGGAGTTTCATAAGGGAGGGGATACATGGATTCCTATGGCTGATTCACATTGGGGTTTGACAGAAAGCAACAAAATTCTGTAAAGCAATTATCCTCAATAAAAAAATAAATTAAAAAAAAAAAAGTTTTAAACAGTTTTGCAAGCCACATACCATACAGCAATACCTGGTTTATGGAGCAGCATAGAATACACCCAGCATCACAGAAAGTTACATAGGAGAACGCTGCATCCAGATCCATCTACCCAACAATAAACCTAGATGACTGCATCTGACCTAATGCAGCAAATGAGGGTCAGTGGACTAGGGGCACTGGCTACACAGAGGGTGAGAATGTATTCCTTTCCTGAAAGAAGGACAATTAAGAGAAGTTATGCACACTAAATGTGAAGACCTCAGTTTCCTTTCTCTGCCCTCCAAACTGCCAACATAAAAGCTTATGTCTGCATGGGGGAGTGGGTGACCTGAGTTGTTCTCTAGCAAAATAGATTAGGTGTAAACTCTGGAGGAAAACCAGTTTTTGAGAGTTTCCAATGAATGGGCCATGACAGGCTTGATCATCATCTGAAACCCACCAGTCAATGAGCTAACCCCACAAAGTTTTCAATCAACCTCCTAAAGTTCATCTATAATTGCAAATAGACACAAAGGTCCTAGACATTAGAGACTAGGACACACAATAGAGACCAAAGCAAACAAATATAAAAGGGATTCTTGGAGAAAAACGCAAGTGATAAAACACTCAAAGAAATGTTAAAAGCAAATATATTTTTATCTTCACAGTGATGAGAGAAGTTATGTAACAGTTGCCCAAAAATAAGGGAATAAGAAAGGATTCATAAGAATTAAAAATATAATAGGCAATGAAAAGTATCTATTAAAACATAATGGATAGTGAGGAGGAACAATATGGTGGAGAAGTCGGTGGATGTGGAGAACATCTCTCCATCAGGAATACACCTTCAGACGCAGAAGGGATGGCAGAACGCCAGCTGAGAGCGGGCAGGAGTACCTGACCACTGGAGAACAGATAGAACCATGCAAAACTCGGTAGGACGAGGAACCAGGGGAAGAAACAGGAGTTTGTAGAACTGGACCTGCCCTTGGTGGGCAGGGGAACGGAAGCTGGGGTCCAACTCCCACATTGGGTCAATTGTTTGGGTCAGAGGAAAATCATTTGAGGCTGAGAGTGAAGTTGCTGATCTGTGGCAGCCTAAACGGAATGAGAATCACACAATCCTCGCCACAGTCATATGCACCCCCCACAGGAACATAGATCCCCTAGAAGGCACAGCTGCTGGGAGCTGGAGCTTAGGGATTGTGGAGCAATCCCAGGGTGAGGTCTGCTGTTGACTGTGGGGAGACATCCCAAGGGGACATGAGGGGGGAGATTGTGGTGGGAAACGCCTGTGGAGGAAAGTCAGGCAGCCATGGAAGCAAGGCGATACCACTGAGTCATGCACAGGGGGTGGAGCCAGCACCATCGCCTGTCTCTGCCCACATCCCACCACCAGCAGGTGAGCAACAGAGACTGGCCCTTCAAGCCCCTGACATGGGGAGCAACAGGGAAGGACCCCAGGATGGGGAGCCCTCCAAGTTCAGGCTGAGCAACAGAGAAGGACTGCCCAGAGACCTTCTGATCACCAGCTGCCAGAGGCTACACAAAGACTCTGATAGGGCCACAGCTCCTGTGGCTGAGGCAGTCCATGTCCCTGAACACTTGGTGCCACCTGGGTCCCCCCAAGCTGAGCAGCTGCACCATCCTCATGCTCGATCCTCACTGGGGTAGAGTTGCCACAGGCTAGAAAAAGTCCTGCGTCTGTACATGCAGGGTCACTTTGGTTGTGCCCAACTCTTTGTGACCCTGTGGACTGTGGCCTGCCAGGTTTCTCTCTCCGGGGATTCTCCAGGCAAGAATTCTGGCGTGGGTTGCCATACCCTTCTAGAGCATCATATTTCCTGCTTCCCTAGCCACCAGCTCCCCTGAGTACCTGATGCTGCCAAGGCTTCTACCACCCAAGCAGCTGTGCCACCTCCACACCTGGCCCTCATTGGGGCAGACCCAAGACCTCCAGGTTAGTCTCAGGGGCAAACCCCTGTGGATGACCCACATGCTGAGGTGGAGATAAAACCACAGTTGAAACCGGGAGACAGTGTGGCTAATGAAGAGGACCCAAAACCTTCCCACCAGCTGTACTAGCTGCAGATTCAATCCACATGATCAACTAGGCAGACTCTGTGTCTGTGGATATATAAAAGGACATTGAAAGTTCTCACAGAGAAAACATACTAGTTCTGACAGCTGTGGACATTCGAGGCACGAACACACAGGATTAGGACCAGATTAGAGTCTGAGCTGCTCCCACAGCAGGTCCAGAGACCAGCGTGATGTTGGAGGGCATTCAAGGGAGGCAAGGTGGACCGTGCCTCCCAGCAAGGGAAAGGACTCTGACAGCAGTGACTCAAGAAAAATGTTTATTATTTGTATATTTTAACTCCTTCTGTACTTTCTTCTGGATTTTTTTTTCTTTTTCTCCCATTTTTCTCCCCTCTGGTGCTGTATTCGTTGATTTCATTAGTACTATTCAATCTATTTAAGCGTTTGAGAATTGTTTTCTTGAATCACACTTTTTATTTCTGCTGTAAGCCTCTGCCTCTATTGGCCTTTTGCATTTCTGTGGAGTTTTCCTTTTTATTTTTTCTTTAATTCTCTCTTTCTTTTAATTTAAATTGTTATATTTTTAATTTATTATTATTTTTCTACATTTATTCCTTTGCTTTTCCTACTGATCTTTTCTCCTTGAAGTTAATCTTTATATAAATCTTCTTTATCTAATTCTATTTAATCTTACATTTCTATTCTTTCATTTCTTTCTTTCCTTTCTTTTTTTCACCATATTTGTTAGTCTGTTTTGTTTTATTGCTTTATTCCCCAGTGGGAATCATGCTTTAGTTTTGTTTTCCATTTTGTGCTTTAGCTAGTTTTTTTCTTAACTGGTGATATCATTTTTTGTTTGCTTTGTTTGCCAGGTCAATCTATTGTGCTTTTTAAATTTTTTTGACAGTTTTGATTTTGCTTATAGGTGTATACGTATATGTGTATATTCATTTTTTAAGTTATTATTTGCCTGATTTCTAACTGACAATTGTCTGGGGTCTTTCCTTTGTTTCTCATTTAAGGGTGTTTGTTTTAACCTCAATTAATGCCATAGCAAACCACATGTGGAATCTCCATTCCCAGCCAGGGATCTAGCCCTGAGCCTTTGGAGTGGAGGCATTGATTCCAAGACACTAGACTACCAGATAACTCCTAACCCTAGGGAATATCAAATAGTGAGAAATCCCGCAAAGGCAAACATTTGTCTATAAGACCCAGCATCATCCAACTGTCAGTAGCACCCTCTTCAGGATGCCTCATCCAAACAACAAACAAGACAAAAATACAAACCCAGTTATCAGCAGACAGAATTACCACCTCACTCAGCCCTGTACGTAAGAGGGAAACAAAAACAAAAACAAAAAATAACTCATCTCCTCCAACCAGAATGCGAGCACAAATCACACCCTACAAGAAGTTTACACAGACCACTAGACCCAGCTCATGAGCGCAAAAACCAAAAGGAGAAAAGAATTCAACCTTGAAGCCTGGGATTAGGAGACATAAAACACAGTAAGTTAAAAATAAATAAATAATGAAAAGACAGAGAAACACTGCACAAAAATGTACAATTTAGAAACACAAAAGTCCAAATAAATGAAGAGGAAATAGGAAAACAACCTGAAAAACAATTCAGAATAATGATAGTGATGATCCAAAATCTTGAAAATAGAGTGGAGAAAATGCAACAGTCAAGTAATAAAGACATAGAAGAATTAAAGAATAAACATACAGAGACAACACCGTTACTGAAATTAAAAATACTCTAGAAGGAATAAGTAGCAGAATGTCTGAAGCAGAAGAATGAATCAGTGAGCTGAAAGATAAAATGGTGGAAATAACTGCTGAAGAGCAGGATAAAGTAAAAAGAATGAAAAGAATGGAGGATAGTCTCAGAGACCTCTGGGACAATATCAAATGCACCAACAATCTTATTATAGGGGTCCCAGAAGAAGAAGAGAAAAAGAAAGGGTATGAGAAAATTTTTGAAGTGATTCTTGTTGAAAATTTCCCCAACATGGGAAAGGAAATAGTCATTCAAGTCCAGGAGGCACAAAGCACCCCATACAGGATAAACCGAAGGAGAAAGACACCAAAACACATACTAATCAAACTAACAAAGACTAAACACAAAGAAAGAATATTTGAAAAGCAAGGGAAAAGCACGAAGTAACATGCAAGGGTAACGCCACACATTTAACAACTGATCTCTCAGGAGAAACTCTGCAGGCCAAAAGGGAATGGCAGCATATATTTAAAGTACTGAAAGGGAAAAATCTACAAGCAAGATTACTCTACCTGGCAAGGATCTCAGTCAAAATTGATGGAGAAATCAAAAGTTTTATAGACAAGCAAAAGCTAAGAGAATTTGGAGCCACAGATCCAGCTTTACAACTAATGTTAAAGGGTCTTACATAGTCAGAAAATACAAAAGAATAAAAATATCTTGAATAACAAATTCCAATTAAGAAGATGACAATAGGAACATATACATCAATAATTACTTTAAATGTAAATGGAATAAAAGCTCCAACCAAAAGACACAGACTGGCTGAATGGATTCAAAGAAGATCCATATATATGCTATCTGCAAGAAACCCACTTCAGACCTAAAGACACATAAAGACTGACACTGAGAGGACAGAATAATATATTCCATGTAAATGGAAATCAAAAGAAAGCTGGAGTATCAATCCTTATATCAGACAAAATAGACCTTAAAGAAGATTACAAGAGATAAGGAAGGACACTTCATAATGATCAAGGGATCAATCCAAGAGGAAGACATAACAATTGTAAACATCTACGCTCTCAACATAGGAGCGCCTCAATACATAAGACAAACACTAACAGACTTAAAAGGAGAAATTCACAGTAATACAATAATAATAGTAGACTTTAACACCCCACTTACACCAATGGATAGATCATCAAAACAGAAAGTTAACAAGGAAACACAAATCTTAATTAACACATTAGAACAGCTGAATTTCATTGATCCTCTCAGGACATTCTATCCAAATGCAGACGAACACACTTTCTTCTCAAGTGCACATGGAACATTCTCCAGGATAGACCACATCTTGGGTCACAAATCAAATCTCAGTAAATATAAGAAAATTAAAACCATGTCAAGCATCTTTTCTGACCACAATCCCATAAGACTAGATATCAATTACAAGAAAAAATAAATAAAAAATACATCACACAGAGATTAAATAATATGATTCTAAAGAACAAACAGATTACTGAGAAATCAAAAGTGAAATAAAATTCCTAGAGAAAAATGACAATGAAAACACAACTCAAAGCCTATGGAATGCAGCAAAAGCAGTTCTAAGAGGAAAGTTTATAGCAATACAATCCTACCTCAAGAAACAAAAAAACCTCGAATAGACAACCTATTCTTACACATAAAACAACTGGGAAAAGAAGAATAAAAAATCCCCAAAGTTAGCAGAAGGAAAGAAATCATAAAGATCAGAGCAGAAATAATGAAAAAGAAATTAAAGAAACAATAGTAAAGAGTAACAAAACTAAAAGCTGCTTCTTTGAGAAGATAAAACTGACAAATTCTTTAGCCAGAATCATCAAGAAAAAAAAAAAAGAGAGAGAGAGAGAAGACTCAAATCAACAAAATTCAAAATGAAAAAAGAAAGGTTAAAACAGACAATGCAGAAATAGAAAGGATTCTAAGAGATTATTATGAGCACCTATATGGCCACCTGGTGTGAAAAACTGAGACATTTGAAAAGACTCTGATGCTGGGAAAGATTGAGGGCAGAGGAGAAGGGGACAACAGAGGATGAGATGGTTGGATGGCATCACTGACTCAATGGACATGGGTTTGGGTGGACTCCGGGAGTTGGTGATGGACAGGGAGGCCTGGTGTACTGCAGTTCATGGGGTCTCAAAGGGTCAGACACGACTGAGTGACTGAACTGAATTGAACTGAATATGGCAATAAAATGGATAACCTGGGAAAAATGGACAGATGCTTAGAAAAGTTCAATCTTCCAAGACTGAAGCAGGAAGAAATAGAAATTATGAACAACTCAATTACAAGCACTAAAATTGAAGCTGTGCTGAGATTCAAAAATCTCTCTTTAAAAAAAACAAAAGCCCGGGACCAGATGGCTTCACAGGAGAATTCTATCAAACATTTAGAGACAAGTAATGCCTATCCTTCTAAAACTCTTCCAAAAAACTGCAGAGGAAGGAACACTTCCAAACTCATTCTATGAGGCCACCACCACCCTGATACCAAAACCAGACAAAGGCAAGACACACACAAAAGAAAACTACAGGCCAATATCACTGATGAACAGAGACGCAAAAATCCTCAACAAAATTTTAGCAAACAGAATTCAGCAACACATCAGAAAGCTCATACATCATTATCAGGTTGGGTTTATTCCTGGAATGCAGGATTTTTCAATATACACAAATCAATCAATGTGATATACCATATTTACAAGTTGAAAGATAAAAACCATATGATAATCGCCAAAGGGAATTTGCTGTATGTCTCAGGAAACTCAAACCGGGGCTCTGTTTCAATCTAGGGGGGTGGGATGGGGTGAGAGATGAGAGGGAGGTCCAAAAATGTGGGGATATATGTGTACCTATGGCTGATTCATGCTGAGATTTGACAGAAAACAAAATTCTGTAAAGCAATTATCCTTCAATAAAATAGATTAATAAAAAAAATACAGAAAAATCACTTTTCTAACCACAGTACTGACTATGAGAGTTGGACCATAAAGAAGGCTGAGTGACAAAGAACTGATAATTTCAAACTGTGATACTGGAAAAGAGTCTTCAGAGTCACTAGGACAGCAAAGAGAGCAAACGAATCAATTCTAAAGGAAATCAATTCTAAATATTCTTTGGAACGACTGGTCTTGATGCTCAAGCTCCAATACTTTGGCAACCTGATTTGAAGATCTAACTCATTGGTAAGACCCTGATGCTGGAAAAGATTGAAGGGAGGAGGAGAAGCAGACAACAGAGGATGAGATGGTTGGATGGCATCGCTGACTTAATGGATATGAGTTTGAGCAAACTTGGGGAGATAGTGAAGAACAGGGAAGCCTGGTGTGGTACAGTCCATGGGGTTGCAAAGAGCAGGACATGACCGAAGGGCTGAACAACAAAGTTTTTAAAGGTTGAAAATAAAATGTAGTGGAAAATCTTCCTTCCTATCCCTATTCTTTTGCCACTAAGGCACCTGTGTCCTACCCTGATTAGAAAGTAGTGTTTTGAGGTTCCTCTGTATACATTCTAATATATATCTTACTTTGAAAATACTAGCAAAATATATACATTGTTTACCTCTTTTTATTAGTAGCAGCATCCCATATACACTGTTTTGCACTTTGTTCATTTTACTTAACTATATATATTTCAGATTATTTTATATCAGTACACAGTATTCCCTAATTTTTCTGACTACCTAACACTCCATATTCAGGGTAAACCATAATTAGTTCAACTAGTCACCTATTAATAGATATTTGGATCATGTTAACTTTTATTTAATAATAGGAAATGATTGAAGTAAATAGTATTTATACACATCATTCTGCACATACACACATGTATGTGTAGGATAAATTCCTAAATTTGGCATTATTGAGTCAAAGGTATTTTTATTTAGATCGATATTGCTATATTAGATAGCCTTTCATTGAGGTTATATCAATTTTAATTTCTATAGCTAATATTTGAAAATTTCTTTGTTTCTTTATGTTTTAGAGAAATTAATTTCTTGTGATCTGGTTTGGAATTTTATTTCCATTTTGTCATTTATCTTTTGTTTTTACTTATGGCTTTTTTTTGCCATGTGGAAAAATTTTATTTTATATAGCTAAATTTATCTTATTTTCGGACTTTTAGATATTTTGGAATAGGCTTTCATGAGATTATAAAGCAATGCTCCTATTATTTTTTAAAGTTTTTTATTGTGTGTGTGTGTGTGATTTGTATCTGATAAGTATTTGAGATATGGATCCAACTTATTTTTTTCCAAATAGATACTCAGTTATTCCAAATTTGTATGTACTTAGTAAAACATTCTCCAAATATATAAAATAAAATATTTTTATTATTATTTTTTTAAATTTTATTTTATTTTTAAACTTTACAATATTGTATTAGTTTTGCCAAATATTGAAATGAATCTGCCACAGGTATACCCGCGTTCCCCATCCTGAACCCTCCTCCCTCCTCCCTCCCCTACCCTCCCTCTGGGTCGTCCCAGTGCACCAGCCCCAAGCATCCAGTACTGTGCATCGAACCTGGACTGGCGACTCGTTTCATACATGATATTATACATGTTTCAATGCTATTCTCCCAAATCTCCCCACCCTCTCCCTCTCCCACAGAGTCCATATAAATAAAACATTTTTAAAACTACAAAGAGAAATAAACAAATGCACAATCTTGGGTAAAGATTTTTAAAACATTTCTCTCAATAACTGATAGGTATTTTAAAAGCTTAATAAAATAGATAAATTCCTAGCAAGCCTGATTCAGAGAAAAAGGAAGAAACCCCATAAAACTACTATTAGGAATCTTTAAAAGGGCTATCAATACAGATTCTGTAGCAATTGAAAAAATAATAAGTTGTGACTAAATATGTCAATAATGAAGTAACAAATTCTAATACATTGAATTTACTAAAATGACCATAGGATGAAATTGAAAATGTGCAGCCTTATTCTTAGACTTCTAGAGAACTGGAGAAAAATAAAATACTTTACAGCCACCATAACCTCAATATCAATAATCTACAAAGTCATTGTGAGAAAGAATAATGATAGGCCTGCCTCTCTTATGAACATAGATGCAGAGAACCTAAAAAATATAGTAATTATAAACCAAATCCTTCAATATGTAAAAAGGGTATGATTGAGACCAACTGAGTTTATTTCATTACTACAGTGTTCATATAACATTAAAATATCAGTATAGTTTGAACCATTAACAGAATAATGGAAAAAAGACAATTGAATACAAGTATCAAAAGCATGTAATAGAATCCAATATCCATTCATGATAAAAAAATTTTATAAATTAGAAACACAGGGAGTTTTCTTAATCTGATAAAGATTCTCTATGAAAAACTATAGTAAATATGATTCTTAATGGTTAAGTGTTGAAAACTTTCCCTTTGAGATCAGCAAAAAGACAGGAATACTTAATATCCAGGCTTACATTTATTTTACTAGAGCTTTTACTGGAGGTCATATCCAGAACCACGAGAAAAGGAAAAGAACAAAAAGAGCAAAAATTGGAATGTAGGAAATAAAACTGTCATTGTTTGTGATATGTGTATATGAAACTCCCAAAGAATCCCAGATAAATATTAGAATTGATAAGTAAATTTGATGAGTACAAGCTCAAGTAACAACAAAAAATGAAATGTATTTCCATAATCAAGTATAAACAGAAACTAAAATTGAAAAATATATCATCAAAAAATATATCATCACTAAATAGAAGCTAGTGTGTATGAAATCCCTAGGCAGAAAACTTTAATTAATGGAAATTTAAAAAGATCTAAATACAATTACGTACCATGTTTTCTGGTTTACCAAGTAAGTCAGTGGGAAAGAATCCTGCCAATGCAAGAGATTTGGGTTCAATCCCTGGATTGGAGAGAGCCCCTGGGGGAGTAAATGGCAACCCACTCTAGTATTTTTGGCTGGAGAATACCACCACAGGGTCACAGAATTGGATATGACTGAGCTACTGAGCACATACACATAAAATCAGTTTATCTTTACATCTTGATGTAAGGTGAAAGAAATGCAAAAAAGCAAAATGGCTGTCTGGGGAGGCCTTACAAATAGCTGTGAAAAGAAGAGAAGCGAAAAGCAAAGGAGAAAAGGAAAGATATAAGCATCTGAATGCAGAGTTCCAAAGAATAGCAAGGAGAGATAAGAAAGCCTTCCTCAGCAATCAATGCAAAGAAATACAGGAAAACAACAGAATGGGAAAGACTAGAGATCTTTTCAAGAAAATTAGAGATACCAAGGGAACATTTCATGCAAAGATGGGCTTGATAAAGGACAGAAATGGTATGGACCTAACAGAAGCAGAAGATATTAAGAAGAGGTGGCAAGAATACACAGAAGAAGCATACAAAAAAGATCTTCATGACCCAGATAATCACAATGGTATGATCACTGACCTAGAGCCAGACATCCTGGAATGTGAAGTCAAGTGGGCCTTAGAAAGTATCACTATGAACAAAGCTAGTGGAGGTGATGGAATTCCAGTTGAGCTATTTCAAATCCTAAAAGATGATGCTGTGAAAGTGTTGCACTCGATATGCCAGCAAATTTGGAAAACTCAGCAGTGGCCACAGGACTGGAAAAGGTCAGTTTTCATTCTAATCCCAAAGAAAGGCAATGCCAAAGAATGCTCAAACCACTGCACAACTGCAATCATCTCATACACTGGTAAAGTAATGCTCAAAATTCTCCAAGCCAGGCTTCAGCAATATGTGAACCGTGAACTTCCAGATGTTCAACCTGATTTTAGAAAAGGCAGAGGAACCAGAGATCAAATTGCCAACATCCGCTGGATCATGGAAAAAGCAAGAGAGTTCCAGAAAAACATCTATTTCTGCTTTATTGACTATGCCAAAGCCTTTGACTGTGTGGATCACAATAAACTGTGGAAAATTCTGAAAGAGATGGGAATACCAGACCACCTGACCTGCCTCTTGAGAAACCTATATGCAGGTCAGGAAGCAACAGTTAGAACTGGACGTGGAACAACAGATTGGTTCCAAATAGGAAAAGGAGTACGTCAAGGCTGTATATTGTCACCTTGCTTATTTAACTTATATGCAGAGTACATCATGAGAAACGCTGGGCTGGAAGAAGCACAAGCTGGAATCAAGATTGCTGGGAGAAATATCAATAACCTCAGATATGCAGATGACACCACCCTTATGGCAGAAAGTGAAGAGGAACTCAAAAGCCTCTTGATGAAAGTGAAAGAAGAGAATGAAAAAGTTGGCTTAAAGCTCAACATTCAGAAAACGAAGATCATGGCATCTGGTCCCATCACTTCATGGCAAATAGATGGGGAAACAGTGTCAGACTTTATTTTTTTGGGCTCCAAAATCAATGCAGATGGTGACTGCAGCCATGAAATTATGAGACGCTTACTCCTTGGAAGAAAAGTTATGACCAACCTAGATAGCATATTCAAAAGCAGAGACATTACGTTGCCAACAAAGGTCTGTCTAGTCAAGGCTATGGTTTTTCCAGTGGTCGTGTATGGATGTGAGAGTTGAACTGTGAAGAAAGCTGAGCGCCGAAGAATTGATGCTTTTGAACTGTGGTGTTGAAGACTCCTGAGAGTTCCTTGGACTGCAAAGAGATCCAACCAGTCCATTCTGAAGGAGATCAGCCCTGGGTGTTCTTTGGAAGGAATGATGCTAAAGCTGAAGCTCCAGTACTTTGGCCACCTCATGCAAAGAGTTGACTCATTGGAAAAGACTCGGATGCTGGGAGGGATTGGGGGCAGGAGGAAAAGGGAATGGCAGAGGATGAGATGGCTGGATGGCATCACTGACTCGATGGACGTGAGTTTGAGTCAACTCCGGGAGTTGGTGATGGATAGGGAAGCCTGGCATGCTGAGATTCATGGTGTCACAAAGAGTTGGACACGATTGAGCAACTGAACTGAACTGAAGTGTTGGTTTGTATATTTTTAAGGGTATGTGATATTTTTAATAATGAAAAGATATATAAAAGAGAAATACATTTGATATCCTCTTTTATATATTAATATTGTAAAATTATTTTTACAATAATTAAATTCATATATACAACTGATGGAGAAGGAAATGGCAACTCATTCCAGTGCTCTTGCCTGGAAAATTCCATGAATGGAGGAGCCTGGCAGGCTACAGTCCATGGGATCGCAATGAGTCGGACATGACTGAGCAACTTCATGCATGTACACATACAACTGAAATAAAAATTTCATGGAATAATATAGCAAATATTTTATTTTATTTTATTATTATGTTTATGAATAACAAAAGAACTTAGGATTTCCATATAGCAACTGGAAATTCTGAGTTGAGATCAGAAATGACTCATCTCTCTACAGCAGCATTTTAAAAAATTGTATATTGTGTTAATTTCTGTTGTATAGCCAAGCAATTCAGTTATACATGTATATGTTCCTTTTCAAAGTCTTTTTATTGTGATTTATTACAAGATATTGAATATGGTTCTCAGTGCTACACAGTAGGACCTTGTTTATCCATCCTATATATAATAGTTTGTACCTACTAATCCCAAATTCTCAATCTTTCCCTCTCTCATCTCCCATGTCCCTGGCAACCACATGTCTTTTCTCTATATCTGTGAATCTGTTTCTTTCTGCAGATATGTTCATTTGTCTCATATTTAGAATTCTGTATGTAAGTGATATCATGTAGTATTTGTCTTTCTCTTTCCAACTTACTTTATTTAATATGATAATCTCTAGGTCCATCCAAGTTGCTACAAATGGCATTTTAAAATTTTTCATGGCTGTGTTTAAATATACACTGTATGTTTATTCATTCATCAGCTGATGGACATTTAGATTATCTTTATGTCCTTGGCTATTGAAAAATGGTGCTCACAGCAGCATTTTAGGTTGGAGAATTAATTCTTTTTTTTTGAAGGATTATCCTGTACATTGCAAGACATTTACCACTATTGCTGGCTTTTGCCAACTAGATGCCAATAGCACCACCTACTTCCTCCATCTGTTACCACCTCAAAGCCAGAATTGCCCCAGTTGAGAACCACTGCCCTGTTGCTGCTGCTGCTGCTGCTGCTGCTAAGTCGCTTCAGTCATGTCCGACTCTGTGCGACCCCATAGACGGCAGCTAACCAGACGTGCCTGGGATTCTCCAGGGAAGAACACTGGAGTGGGTTGCCATTTCCTTCTCCAATGCATGAAAGTGAAAAGTGAAAGTCAAGTCACTCAGTCATGTCCGACTCTTTGCGACCCCGTGGACTGGAGCCTACCAGGCTCCTCCGCCCATGGGATTTTCCCGGCAAGAGTACTGGAGTGGGGTGCCCCTGCCTTCTCTGGGACCACTGCCCTAGAGGGTCTTTAACTTTCTAAAGTTGCCATGTCTTCATAAGGAGTTCTTAAGTTAGCATTTATCAAACATGAGTGTCACCTGGATATTCTGCTTGAGAAGTAGGCTGGGAATCTGCCTTATTAACGAGGATTCTGGGTGATTCTGAAGCAGTGTTCTAAAAATGAGAAATATTGCCCTAGGATAACAGCAGTCTTGAATCAAAACCCCTTTGGAGCTATGAGAATGCTCCTGATACATTAGTTTTCAAAGGACAGGTCAATGCATTAGAAAATGGAGTAAATCTAGTATAGACATTCGTGAAATCCCAGCAGGAGGGTCTTTGCTTCGTGTCATACTCTGTGACATGTTTGGAGATGAGAAGGGAAGTGCTGTAGAAACTGAGTCTGACTTTTCTGCATCCCTGGTTTTCCTGAAGCTTACACTGAAGAAGGAGCATGCATCCCCAGTAAAGACACTGCCTGGCGGTGCCAATTACTTCATGCCTGATAGAGAATGCCTCCTCATACTTTGGATTTTCTTTCATCCCAGTTAATTGTTCTTCCTAAATTGAATGATCTATTTTTGGAACTAAAAGAGATGCAGTGTAGAGAGAAAGGAACCGACAAAGCCTAAGGCAGAGAAGGAAGGTAGTCAGAGGCAAGGCAGAAAAGAGAGGGGGCTTCTGTCTGACTTCATCTTCCTTATAACCAGCACAAAAAGAGAAGAGGAAGGGCATACTCTTTTCCTGGGAGCAGAGGGATGAGACATCAGGGGCCGGAGATTTTGCTTTAAAAATGAGGAATGCATGAAATTAAAAAAAACATAAAATTGTAGGAACAGCTGTATGACCTGGAGGCCTAGGTCTTAAAAGCCATTGGGTTTTACCTTAAAACTCTATAGTGGTTGAACATGTTCATATCATCAAATCGGAAAATGAAAATCCTGCTCCTTTACTCTATTTCTTAATGTAACTATTTAAAAAAGCACCATGGCCTTAGATCTGAAAATGTCTCATGGATGTGATTCCAAGGCAGGTCTCCTGATACATCTAGGACACACCCATGTCTGATGAGCTATAGATGCACACAGATGTGTTTGTTTCTAACAAACTCAGAACTGTAAATAACATCCAATCTCAGTCAGGTCCATTAGCTATCATCAAAAACGCATTTGAAAAAAGTCAGCAAATATTGCACCTAACAATCAGTGTGGACATCAGCTTCTTCCATTCGGCTGCTTCTGTAAGCAGTGCTTTTGTTAACTTCAGTAGTTCTTCTGATCCTCCTTCCAACTGAACATTGTGCTCAATCCTTTGGAACATGCCTCTGCTAGCCACTTCTAATGCTTCTCTTCTCTAGGCGTGTTGACTGCAGTTACACTTTGAAAGGACACTTGTATGCTTTTAAATGTTTAGCAAAACTACAAAGCAGAACACACATCATTTTCTTCAAAACACATGAACATTATGTCCTGCAAAAAAGACTCCTCCAAAGACAGCTCGACTTTACATGAGAAAAGCAGAGACCTTTCAAACTCCCATATGATTGTGACATTCTTTTCACCCCTCAGTGGAGATTTTAACAATATCTCTAGTTCACTCCTGGAAAGATTGAACTCAACAAGGGGAGAGACTGCAAACCACAGGTAACACTTGCTTTTCACTGCCATGAGGTGTCAGGAGAGGAGTTCCTGCAAGGCTGCCCGTGGCATTCATTTTTCCCATTCCCCTGCCAGTTTAGTCTTAGCCTTCAATGGATGGGATACTCTTATTTTTCTATGTGGCTGAGCATTTGATTTTCATCCACTTTAAGTCGGAGACTCTAATATCAAGATGGTGGAAAATGGAGCATGCGGAAAGAGAAAGGAAAGATTCTGGGAACCATAAGATTCAACCCATCATGCTGCGCAGATGTTTCTATGCCAGGCTCTAACACAAAAGTGAAAGGACTAAAAGACCATCCCCTCCTTGCATATGTAAACGTACAGGTTGATTAAGCAAACCTCTGCTTGATTCTAGAGAAAACTGAAAGTGAAAGTGTTAGTCACTCATTCGTGTCGGATTCTTTTTGACCCCAAGGACTGTAGCCTTCCAGGCCTGTCTATCCATGGAATTCTCTAGGCAAGAATACTGGAGGGGTTAGCCATTCCCTTCTCCAGGGAATTTTCCTGACCCAGGGACTGAACGTAGGTCTCCCAGCTTGCAGGCAGATTCTTTACCATCTGAGCCACCAAGGAAGCACTAGAGAGTTTCTACTAAACTGAAACTTGAGTAAATAAACAGAGATATGTTCTATAATGATCATGTATCATGCCTGCATTCAAATTTTAGCTCCACCTGAATTTGTGCAAACTTGGGAAAACTTTATTGACCCTGAGCTGATGACTGAACTTCTTTATGTAAGTTAACTCATCTATAAAATCGAAATAACATTAGTACATGTCACTAGGGCTATTGTGAGGATGAAATGTGTGGTTGGATATAAAAATACTTAGAATGATTCCTATCTATAATTATGAAAAATAGAAATGGTTATGATTATTGTTGATATTAGTATAGGTATTATTTCTTTTATATATTCAGAATCAATGACAATATTGTGATAGACTGGACTGTAACCAATTTCAGAGAGAAATAGCAATAGTCAGGGACAGATGTTGCCCCTGTGACAGGTATTGAGTCACTTTGAGTTACTTTGTCAGGTGACTTCAGCTTGCAGCAGCTTGAAACAGAGCTTGGGTTCCCAGCCAGAGACTGAGCTGGGTTGCAGCAGTGAAAGCACAAGATAGTCTAGCCACTAGACTGGTCGTCCGTGATGAGAGCTCTGGGCCTTCAGCTTTGCAGAAAAGAATTTCCACAAAGATGGAAAGTAGTGAAGCAAGTAGAATGTTTATTAAGAGGAAAAAAGAGTATAGTACATGTGGATAGACATACAGGCAGACTCAGAGAGTCCCTGAATCTTGCCCCTCGTGGCAGTTTGAATTACTTTTATGGGGCATTTCTTCCAGGTTTCCTTCGGTCAAATATTTTGACTTGCCTGGGTAACAGTCCATATTTGGTGTACTTCAGGATCCTTTCCGGAGAAGGCAATGGCAACCCACTCTAGTACTCTTGCCTGGAAAATCCCATGGACGGAAGAGCCTGGTAGGCTGGAGTCCATGTGGGAGCTAAGAGTTGGACACGACTGAGCGACTTCACTTTCACTTTTCACTTTCATGCATTGGAGAAGGAAATGGCAACCCACTCCAGTGTTCTTGCCTGGAGAATCCCAGGGATGGCGGGGCCTGGTGGGCTGCTGTCTATGGGGTAGCACAGAGTCGGACATGACTGAAGTGACTTAGCAGCAGCAGCAGCAGCAGCAGGATCCTTTCATGTGTGAGTATGCATCTCTTAGCCAAGATGGGATTTTCCCAAAGAGGCCTGTGGGTAGCCTGGCATTAGCTAGCATCACTCTCATTTGACCTTCAAGGAGCCTTTTTGTGAATGTTTGGTGGGTGAGGTCTCCTGACTTCAACAATGAGAAATATATGGTCTTGGCAGGGCCCAGCCTCTTCCCTTAATTGTCCTGCTATTCTTGTCTTGGAGTTTTGGTCCTTAGGGAATGAGTTTCCAATTGCTTTACCGTGGGAGACCCATCTTACTCCTGCCTCAAAAATCATTCCAGAATCTCTCTGAATTTTATATTTGCAGAATAATCCTAGGAGAGTGGTTAAAAAGAGTATGCATCTGGTTTAAAATTTTTTTTCTAGAGTTGCCCTTTTACATTCCATTTTGAGTTTATTCTTTGTGAAGAGTCTTGTAAGAAAGAGTCAAGGGCATTTCCTGTTATTTGAATATGGTTCAGGTGGAATGGGATCATTATTCATTTCTATCACTATGTTTTTGGCCCAGGACTTCAGTGGTATTTTTGACTCTTAGGTTGTCAGATCGACCATTAATGGAAGAATCCACTTCATCTTGTTCTTCTGGGTCCAAAGGTGGGTGCAGTAGTTGTATTTCTGCAATTTTCATGCTATTTTTATTTTAGATGTAGGAAACATTTACACTGAAACTATCTTTTTTTTTAATTTAATTTTATTCTTAAACTTTACAATATTGTATTAGTTTTGTCAAACATCGAAATGAATCCGCCACAGGTTGTGGCCTATCTTCCCCTCAAAATCTGGCCTAGGAGACTTAATGGATTATTCTATATGAGTGGGCATAAGAGTAAAAAGATGGTCTTAATTTACTGAAAACTTATTTATTCACTGAATATTTATTGAGCAGCCACTATGTGTGTAAGTTATTGCACTTGTTATTGAGAATTCAATGTTGAACAAGACAGACCCAGTATCTGCTTTCATAAGAATATTCTGGTGTAAAAGGCAGATGCTAAACAAATAATTCTATGTTAACTTGTTTGATTACAATTGTGAAAAGTATAGAGAAGATAGAGGTTGTTCCGTGAATATGTCATTAAGATGCGAGGTCTAAAGGGTCAAAGAGGAAGAGGAAGTATTAATGAGTTGAGATTTGAAGGATGAATAAGAGTTTCTTAGATGAAGGAGAAGAGAAAAAAGACTATCCTAGGCAGAAGGAATAGCATGTGCCTGAGCCCTGAACACAGTAAGAACATGGAACATTTAATGAAGTGTAGAGAGAAGCGGAGATGGATGTGAGACAGGAAAGAGAAGTCGCTCAGCCGTGTCCGACTCTTTGCGACCCCGTGGACTGTCGCCTACCAGGCTCCTCCCTCCATGGGATTCTCCAGGCAAGAGTACTGGAGTGGGTTGCCAATCCTTCTCCAGTGAGACAAGGAAGAGAAAGGCAAAACCAGCCCAGGTAAGAACTCGAGGCCATGTTGAGGAGTTTCATCTTTATCCAAGAACAATGGGAAATCATCAAAGAGAGTGACATAACCAGAATTATGTTTTTAAAAGTTACTATGGGGAGTTCTGTGGTGGTCCGGTAGGTAAGACTCTGCACTAGAAATGCAAGGGGTCTGGGGTTCAATCCCAGGGAGTCTGGGTTCAGTTCCCTAGGTCAGGGAACTAGATCCCACATGCCACAAATAAGACCCAGCACAGCCAAACAAATAAATGAAAACAAACAAACACAAATCTACCATGTGGAAGAGAGAGTTTGGATATAGTGGAAGCATTTAGTAGACTGTTAGTTTGAAGGAATTTAGAAAAGTGGTGATGGCAAAGTGGGCATGGGTAGATGTGAACAGAATTGAGAAATATTTGGGTGATGCTACTGAATGGCACCCTACTCCAGTGCTCTTGCCTGGAAAATCCCATGGACGGAGCAGCCTGGTAGGCTGCAGTCCATGGGGTTGCTAAGAGTCAAACACGACTGACTTCACTTTCACTTTTCACTTTCATGCATTGGAGAAGGAAATGGCAACCTGCTCCAGTGTTCTTGCCTGGAGAATCCCAGGGACGGTGGAGCCTGATGGGCTGCTGTCTATGGGGTCGCACAGAGTTGGACACGACTGAAGCGACTTAGCAGCAGCAGCAGCGACTGAAAAAATATTAGTGGTAAAAATAAAGAAGAGGGAGATTGTAAGCCTAACTATGAAGTGGACTTCTGGTGGCAGTATTCACAAAAATAGAGTTCACAGCAAGAGAACCAAGTTGTATGAATTAGGGACACTGTGCCTTCAGTTTTGAAATATTACATTTATGAAGCTGGTTCAGGGTGTGCTCTTTCTGCTTTTGTGTTTTAACTAAGATATACATTAGAATATGGTAAAAGCTGATGTCAGGAATTCAACACAGAGAGGGAGGTTGCTAAAACATGAAATGGCTAACTTTGTGCAAAATTCCCTCTTCTTTTATTAGCTTGGACACTTCAGACTATGCTCTTCTCGTCTCTATGCCTTTCCATATGTTACTTATCTTTCTCCAAAAATATCTTCATTTCTACAAATTTCACTTAAGCACAGAAATTCAAGTTTTATCTCCTCTCTGAATTTTCCCTGCATATTCCATCTTATCCTAACTTCTCCCCTTCTTAACCCTGAATTGTAAGCAGAAAGCAGGCTGCTTGTTCAGTAGGTCAAAAGGACAGGAAAAGAATGTGAATGTTCTAGGACCCATTATCATGCTCTTTCCCTTGAAATTTCTTACCAGTCCTGTGGAAAGTGTGGACCTAAGAGGCCACTTTTTAACTTTTAAAACTGCCCATCATTGGTCACAGCTGAGGACTGGAGTAAAGACTTAAACCGAGTTGAATCCCTCAGATTCTCTAATGAGTGAATTTGAAGTAAGAGGCTTAAAATTGTGTTTGTTCATGGTGGTCCCCCAAATTGCAAGTACATAAGGGTGGGAGTGCTTGGATGACTCTTTGTGGATACAGAGTCTGATAACTATGTAATAGTAGAGAAAGTATAAAATAGGTTCACAACATAGATAAGAGACTGAACCAGATGAAGAGAGAGAGAGAGAATGAAAGAGAGAAAGTGAGAGACCCTTTGTGTCATGTCCCAGTACCAGCCATATTTGTGGCCTGGCTACTTTCCCTTGCCTTGAGTAATGGGACACCTCTACTTAAAGTTGCTTCAAATTGTTGCTCTTTCTTGAAATGAAACAGTCTTTGATGGGTGACATCAATGATCAAGACTAGATGAATCATTCTGAAATGATGGGTCTCATGAGTTGTAACTAGAAAGACAATACAAGACAAGGCAAAACTGACCCTAAAGGTTAGACAAAAATTGGAATCAAGGATCAGGCCCAAAACTGAGATCTAATATTTTAACAAACACGGAAAGTGGCAAAGATGCAAATTCTAGACAAATAAGCCATCCTGAGATAAAATTGTTCTTGTGCTAGGACAAGTATCTTTGTTAACCTTATCCCTGGGTCTGCTTGGAGGTCTTCAGTTAGGAAAATTAAGCCAAAATCTAAGCCAAAAATATGCAGGTGTGTCCATTACTCTGTTTATCCTCCTATCTTTATGACTATTTTTCTTCTGAGTCTCCTTTCTCTTGCTCTGTAATACAACCCCATGGAAGGAATATGCTGTCAGCTCCTTCCCTTTTCCTTCTTTTCTCTTCTTACAGTCTTTACTTTTGTAGGATCATGTGTTTCCATGGCTTTAGCACTGGCCATTTTCTGCATCTACAGTCTTGAATCCACCAAACACAGCACTAACTTTATAGCAACTTGTTGGATATCTACTTGGATGTTTCACTGGTCCTTCAAAGTCAGTATGACACAAAATGGGCTAGAATGTACTTTCTGAAGTCATACTGTCTTGGTTTGTACCAGACCTTGCCCCTTATTAACTCTATGATTTTGAAGCTATTAAACTTTTGTCTCAGTTTTTTCATCTGTGAATACGGGATAATAGTACCTATATCTTAGAGTAGTTACAGTGGTAAGTTTATAAATGGAGAGTTGGTACACCGCTTGGTTTATTGTAAGCATACACTAAATGAAATCCTTTTTATTCTTGTTGTTATACTTATCTTTATTTTTGTTATTGAATGTGCTCTTCCTTAGGCTGATGATTTCTCTAGATAACTTTCCCAACCTTTGAAAAGTAATATGAACCTGAAAGTCAGCAGTTTGAGAATCTAGTCTAACTCTGTCACTAAGGGTTGTATGACCTTGAGTTGATTACCTAAACTCCCTGGAACTTATATTTCTTCTTTATAGTAGTAGACTGTACTAGATGAACTCTGACGGCTTTCTTAAGCCCTAAACAATATAAGATAGGCTCTCCTTTCTCAAATTTTAAAATTCTTGGTCATCATCTTTGTTATTGTCCATTCTCTCACCTCCTAAATTCAACAGATTCCAATTCTTATCAATGTTTCCTCCATAGCCTCTCTCATATGTGACATCTCTTTATCCCATTCTAGCACCTTATGTCAAGCTCTTGTGACTGCTTGTTGGACTATTATAGTGGCTCCCATCAGGTCTGGGACTATCAACGTGGCTCCATAGCCAGTCTTCCTACTTCCTTGTTATTTTTTCCTTTAATTAATATTATGTTATTGCCAATTGTGTCAGACTCTTTGTGACCCCATAGACTGTAGCTCTCCAGGCCCCTATGTCCATGGAATTATCCAGGCAAGAATACTGGAGTGGGTTGCCATTGCCTTTTCCAGGGTATCTTCCAGACCCAGGGATCGAACCTGGGTCTCCTACATTGCGGGCAGATTCTTCACAGTCTGAGTCAGCAGGCAAGCCCAAACACTCCACACTTGCACTTAATCTTTATCCTCATGCTTTTTCCAAACACTGCTTTTAAGACTAGTTCAAATAATAGCCTGTTCTTGTTTTAAAAATTATTTTATTGAAGTAGAGTTGAATTACAGTGCTGCATTATAGTCTGCTTTTTGTTTTGTTTTGTTTTTGGCTGTGCCACAAGGCTTGTGGAATCTTAGTTCCCCAAGCAGGGGTTGAATCTGGGCCCACAGAAGTGAAAACCACCACTGAACTGCCAGGGAATTCCCTATAGTCTGTTTTAATATCAGCCCTTGAATCACCACATCACTTTTCCTAAATGCTAAGCTTATAAAAAATTCTGTTTCTTTTATAAGGATGGTTGATGTATATGGAAATTAAACTGCCTGTAGGTCAGTTTTTTTAGTTTTAGATAGACCAAAAATTTGAGTGGACCTGGCAGTAAGTTCCTCTGTGAAAGTAACTAGCTAAAATTTGTCATTTGGGGATCTGGTGTTCTTTTTATCGTGTAGATATAGCCATTGTCTTCTAATTGTTTTATTCACCTGCTGACTTTTAGATGCATTTTAATAGGCCTATCTGTTGTATTTTTCTTTTGTATTTTGTATCAGTTCAGTTCAGTTCAGTCGCTCAGTCATGTCTGACTCTTTGCGACCCCATGAATCGCAGCATGCCAGGCCTCCCTGTCCATCACCAGCTCCCGGAGTTCACTCAGACTCACGTCCATCAAGTCAGTGATGCCATCCAGCCATCTCATCCTCTGTTGTCCCCTTCTCCTCCTGCCCCCAATCCCTCCCAGCATCAGAGTCTTTTCCAATGAGTCAACTCTTCGGTTGAGGTGGCCAAAGTACTGGAGTTTCAGCTTTAGCATCATTCCTTCCAAAGAAATCCCAGGGCTGATCTCCTTCAGAGTGGACTGGTTGGATCTCCTTGCAGTCCAAGGGACTCTCAAGAGTCTTCTCCAACACCACAGTTCAAAAGCATCAATTCTTCGGCGCTCAACTTTCTTCACAGTCCAACTCTCACATCCATACATGACCACAGGAAAAACCATAGCCTTGACTAGATGGACCTTTGTTGGCAAAGTAACGTCTCTGCTTTTGAATATGCTATCTAGGTTGGTCATAACTTTCCTTGCAAGGAGTAAGCGTCTTTTAATTTCATGGCTGCAGTCACCATCTGCAGTGATTTTGGAGCCCAAAAAATAAAGTCTGACACTGTTTCCACTGTTTCCCCATCTATTTCCCATGAAGTAATGGGACCAGATGCCATAATCTTCGAAGTATAGTCAATCTATAATCAATAAATTAAAGAATAATTATCAAGACATTGTCTTTGAATAATCTTCTGATTCTGTGTTACAATGTCATTTAAATATCTGAGTTGTAGTTCTAGAGCCCCTTACTTGTTTCATCTTTGACCAAGAGATTGGTTTCTTAAAAGTAAGTGGAGTCAAAATCCAATTAGCTTGACTGTTCCGTGAACCGTAATGTCTTTTTGGCAGATGATCCCAGTTAGAATACTAGAAACGAAGGCATGCTTGCTCTCTTCAGGAGTAGAGAGAGGGGTAAAAAAACAAGAAGAGAGGGGAGAAAGTAGTTCCAAGCATCTATTCTTTCAGTTATTAGACAAAGTATTGAATAAGACAGCTGGAGGCTGATGTAGTCTGTAAGATGTCATATGATTTCTGTACATCTGTTTCCGGCTCTAAAAGGGGAGAACGGTAATAAACAGCCATAATCTTTGGTGAGCTTTGATGAGACCTTATTCCACAAAGTGATAAAAATGTTGATTTTTTATCATTCTGTTGTCTAATATTATGGTATATTTCAGAATAAAATGTATTTCTCTATAATTCTTTTTACTTGCATAATTTTATCAGCAATATCTTAGAACAGTAAGACATTTAGAAATGCATGTTGAAACAGGTAAGTCCAAGTCCTTATTTATACTTTTGTGTGTGCAAGTGTGTGTATGAATGCAGGTATCTTTATGATGCCATTCATATATAGATTTGTATGTAAATTTCTCTATGTCTATGTCTATATTTGCAATGCTCACTGACAGAAATTTTATTTATTAAAAATTTTTTAAATTTTAAATTAAAAAAAATTTTTGGCCATGTGCCTGGCATGTGGGATCTTAGTTCCCTATGTGTGCGTGCTCAGTCACATCCAATTCTTTGCAGCCACATGGGGTGTAGCCTGCCAGGCCCCTCTGTCCATGGGAATTTATAGGCAAGAATACTGGAGTGAGATGCCATTTCCTCCTCCAGGAGTTTTCTCCAATCCAGGGATCGAACTTGCATCTCCTATGTGTCTCCTGCCTTGATAGGTGGATTTTCTTTTTTTTTTTTTTTTTTTACCACTGAGCCACCTGGGACCCCTTTAGTTCCCTGACCAGGGATCAAGCCTATGCTGTTTGCATTCGAAGTGCAGAGTCTTAATTACTGGACCACCAGGGAAGTCCTGGCAGAACTTTTTTTATTCTGCCAAAATACCTATCCAGGAATAAAATACTTTCTAATTGCATGGATTCCTTGGTCTTCAATCATTTCTTTTTTGTTTTTTGTCTTTTTGTTTTAACTATTAATAGATCGTATTTAGAGGGCTATTTTACTTTTTCAGCACCTAAATTTAAGCAAAATTTAACAATTATGAAATTTAAGAGTTTCTCCTGTGAAAAATCAAAGCTTAATGAACCTCCTTCAGGTTTTCTTACCAGTTTGAAAGTGGCAGAATTTTGGCATAGTATGGTGATATTTAGATATTTCAAAAGAGAGTATTTTAATTAAAAATAACCTGTTAAGTAAATTTTAAGACCAAGTATCTAATTTTGTAGTAAATGAGGCAATGAGAGGGAAGTAATATCTGAGAATAAGATAGAGGTGTTTCTCAACGTGAAAGATGCTTTCTTGCAAACTCCTCTGCAGAACACTTGTATGTCACATAAACCTTGTAAAATGCTTGTAAAACCAGAGATCCTATGGATAAACAAATTGTCTCAAAATGTATAGGAATGTTAAATGTGCATCATAATTGGATAATGAGTTCTTTTGAGTTCATACATTTTGATAGCTGAATACTATCCATTTGGGTGCTGGAACTTTAAGAAGTAGCCATTTTGTCAGAAGTCTTTTTCCAAAGCTAATAAAGAAGCCTGGCTTTAATTAAGCAGAATTTACAGAACAGAGTTGAGCCCCTGTGATGTCAGAGAAATCACATTTAATGCCTTCTGTATTATTAAAATGTGAGAAGTTTAATATTCACCTTATCAATTTCATCTCAGAAGATCTTTGTTGAAAGCAGAAGATGAGTAAAGAGACAGCAGGGAGAGAATCAGGCAAAGGACAGGGTTACTAAGGCGAGTCAGTCCTACCATCTTTCTCCACTACATTATTTTTTGGAGATAAGTAATTATTTACTTCTTGAGCAACCATTGTAAAAAAAATTTATGTGTGTCAGAAAGCCAAATATGATAACATACAAGAGAGGGGGAGTTGGTGGCACTAAGAATAAGATGGTGGATACAAACAGGATGGCCACTTAGGACTCTGATATGCAAGAGGTTGTTTCATAGGATTGTGGTGTAATGAATAATTTCTTTGTGGAATTATATAAAATGAGTTTCTACATAACAGGAACTACAAATGCTACTTAATGACATGATAATTGTTGTAGTGTGTCTTTTTTGAGGTCTACAGTGCTTATGTAAAAGGCTAAGATTACGTCCTGTATATGTGTAGATGCCAAGCTCCTTAATTATCTCCTTTAATTCTCAAGACTATCCTATAAAATAGGTATGATTTCTCATTCTCTCTCCCAGTCCCTGACATGGCCCTGCTCATTCTCCTCCTTTCTAAGTCAATGCTATCTGACTTACTATTTGCAGTCCCAGATTCCTTGGTTAATCCTGCTCCTATACAGGGGAACTTTAAGGTGGCTGAGTCCTGTAGCTGGATAGGCTTGATCTCTTTCATGCACCTTGGTCTGGTTTACCAAGCTCTGAATTCCCATGTAGTGTACACAGTGACCAGCTCTTCTGTTAATACCTGAGAATGACTTCTTCCCATTAAGTCTAGATCTCACTTTGTTTGAGCATTGCTTGATTCTGTGGCTCAGATGTAAAGCGTCTGCCTGCAATGCGGGAGACTCGAGTTCGATCCCTGGGTTGCAAAGATCCCCTGGAAAAGGAAATGGCAACCCACTCCAGTACTCTTGCTTGGAAATCCCATGGACGGAGGAGCCTGGTAGGCTATAGTCCATGGGATAGCAAAGAGTTGGACACGACTGAGCAACTTAACTTTCACTTTTTTGACTCTGTTAAAACATATCCAGCAAGGTATGAACATTCTGCACATCTCAGTATGAGTATATTTTTATGTGATATATATAATATATATTAATATAATTTATTATATAATATATACATTTATATTAAATAAATTAATAAAATATATAAAAATATAAAAATTAAATAATGAGTTTGCCTTTTAACTTGTCTTTAGAAATACCTATACTATATACACAAAATTATACATATACAAATGACATATAAATATAATACTATAAATTATATACTATAATTTGTATATATTAATAGGCATTCCAAAAGATATATTAAAAGGTGAACTACCCACAATTACATATAAAAATTGCTTCTCCCTTTTCCCCTTAATCTCTGATGGTGTCACCATCTATCCAGTCATCCAAGCTAGCACACTAGCATTTTCTTTGACCACCTTCTCTTCCTCATGGCTCCAATACATCACTAGAATCTATAAATTTCACCTCTGAAATGTCTCATATCAGGACTATTGAAAATACAGATCTGATTATGCCATTTCCTTGATTAAAAATCTTTCTTATTGGATATAGAGTAGAATAAGGTAAGATATATTTTCCCAATCCACCCATAGCAGTTTTTTGCTCATTGTCCATGGCTACCTACCATGTACTTTGTGCTTGACCCCAGGTCTTAATCAATAATCATGCCTTGTTTTTTGAGCCTCTGCCTCTGGGCAGACTGTTCCTTTTGCCAAGAGCTTGCTGGCGAAATACTACCCATCTTTCTAGATTCAAATGTCATTCCTCCATGAAACTTCCCTGGGTCCTACCTTTTCTCTGGAAGAGGAAATGAATTTTTGCCTCCTCTGTTTCCCTAGTAGGTTTGTTCATACCACTATTCTTGTATTCATGATACTTCACAATAATTAGACACTTATGTGTCTTGTCCAAGGATTGGGAGCTCACTGAAGTCAGGGATTGTGTTATATTGACCTTTGGGCCACTTTCTTCAGGATCTGGGAGTTCTTGTTTCATCCAGGTAATAAATGACTAAACTAAGTCAAAGGAGTGATTTTATCCTATCTAAAAGACAGGGCAAAAGAAATGAGGATGACACTATAGACATTCCTTAAACTCACTCCTAAAGCAAAAAACTTTGAAACTATTGCAAAGTACAAATTTGATACTCTTTTCATTCACACTGACCAAATAGATACTTTAGGAAATAGTTTTATTGTGCTTTTGCAAAAATTAAATTTTTTTTTACTTTATTAAACAATGGAATCCAGGGTTCATTTCATCAAGCAGTTTTCCTCCTGCAATGAAAATCAAGTGTAATTTCCCCTTTAAGAGCAAATGAACAACGTGAAAAAATGTGATGTAAAAGCGTGGGGCACAGGGTGTGGCCGTGAGTAGGTGTTGGGCAATGATGTTCACAGGGAGGAAAGGAGAGACAGAATAGTCAGAAAGGGAAATGTTAGTTGCTGTCACCAAAGGAAGATCAGAGTCGAAGAGAAAACAATTCTGAAATGGAATGCTATTCAATAGGAAACATGGGCTTTATTTTAGAAATGACTTGCCACAGGTTCTATCTCTAAAGTGAACTGTGCCTGTAAGTGTGTGTATGTCGTTATTTCCAAGCTCCATTGCTTTTGTAGAAATGCAGAATTTCAAACTTGGATTTTAGTTTTGTCTGGTCCAGCAGTTTTTGCTCCGAGCCCCAGCAGTAGCTCAGCATGTTGGTGAGGAACCTCTGAGACACGTGGTGCTCTCTGGTTTTTGCCCAAGTTCATTAGTTTTATAGAGGAGGTGTCTGTGTGTGAGTTTGTTTGAAGAAAGTTTGCTAGCTTTTAAAATCCCTGACCTCACCCTTTTATTTTCATAGATGAGGAAAATGAGATTCAGAAAATTCAAGTGACTTATCTGAGGCCAAACAACTATCAGTTAGCAAACCAGTTCACTTTCTGTTTTTGTTGCTATTATAGACTTAGTTTGGGGGAAGGATGTGGGCCGTGATGGCCACTAGGGGCGCAGGTAGGAGGGAGGACCAAGGTTAAGGGCAAAGTGAGAGACCGGGACCAAGGCTTGTGCTGTTATTGCCTAACAGGAAAACAAGTTAGGAACTTTCTCTCCATGTCTTCCCTTCTTCTAGAATGCTGCTTGTTAACATGTGAATGGCTGCAATGCGTTTCCTTACTAGGGCTCAAATTGGAATAACTGTTTTATGACACATACATATTTTTATATGTATAATGTATATTGAATATGTATACATATATACATATATATGTATATGTGATATATATATGACATTTTGATAATAAGTTTGGTGTAAAATTTAGATGGCCTATAAAATGTGATTATGGAATTAAGAGAAAATTCTTTGCTTGCAGATAAGGTTCGAAGATTCATTAAACATGGAAATAGATTGAATTTGCCTATGAAAAAGAGTTTTTTACCTCTATTATTCAATTACTCATCACTGCTGGAGCACAGAATGTGGTCAATAACAAAAGAGCTAGAAAGAGTGGACAGACAAATGGTTGGGAAGCCATTAAATCACTTGATGATAAGAAGGAAATTAGGAAATTATTTTTAGGTGAAAGAGCAATGCATTCAAAAGGTGGAGAAAGACTCTTGTGATCATCAGTGATAGAGAGGGAACCAAGAGGTTACAGACCAGAAGCAGGATAAGAGATTCTTGGACATCTCAGTAACATTAAGGGGAGATTACTCCGTTCAACACAGAAGACTAAACAAAGAAGCATAAAAGAGATCTATCTGAAATGCAGTGATTAAAAAATGAATTATGAAATTCAGGCAAAAGAGGGACCATTAAAGAAAGAAGACTAAACTCTACAATGGGAAATAGAAGATAACAGACAAAACAAGTCTAAGGAGATACAATTTGGAGTGAATAAACTTTCTAAAATGTTAAGAGGGAAAGTCAGTGCCAAGGGAGATAAAATAAAAGTAGAAAACTCATTGATGTCTTGTGGAAAATTAACACAGAGGGATATAATCAAAGGAAGCTATGTATTTGAAGAAATCTCAGACAGCTTACCTGGTAATAGCAGAGGGAAAAATAATGTGGTCATTAAAACTGCAAAATTAAAGTTCTCTCTTATTTTGAGAAGGAGGGGGAATTAGAACGAGTTCATGCAGAATAAAGCAATTACCACACATGAGCTCAAGTTAAGGTTTCCTGTCTCCCGATAGCATGCATGGCTTTGTGCCATGAAATCAGAGTAGACAAGACTCAGGCGTGTCACTGGAATTCCAGCAAGTTGTGAACTATATATTTTAGGACAGAATCATGCTTTTTCAACTTCGGGAATGAATTCAGGAAGGCTTATATCTAGCATAAGGGGTTTCTCACCTTCAAAGGATCGAACAGGAAATCACTAGCACAGATGAAATATATAATATGTGTGTGAGTGTGTGCATGTGTGCATGTGCACCATGATGAAATAAAAATGGACTGGAGCATGGAAAGTAATTTAACCATTTAAAGGTACAATTGTTTCATTAATATTTACTTTTACCTCATTAAATATTCATGATGCCTTGCCTTCCCTCCTTGCCTAACAGTGTTGCATTCACGGCCATCTGCACCAGCTCAGTGCACGGTAGGTCTCAATTAGCCATTCAGGCTAACAGAAGACTCTCAGCCAAGGGGCCCTTACCCTGCAATGGGCTAAAAACATGATGAATTTGTCTGAGGGCATAAGCAAGACTGAAATAGACTTGCCTTGGGCTGTGATAATAGTACAGCAGAGGCTAAGGCATCCTGGTTTCCCCTTAGAACACAGGAAGATTTTAGGGATATCTAGATAAATATGGGCAAGTGGAAAATCCCTACTCAGGTTACATGACATCCTGTGGGGAGCAGTACTCAGCATATGAGCAGGACTGGACTTGGGGCTCTTGACACCCAGCACCATGCTCTCATCTGCCACCATGAAGCTGGATGACAGATGGTCTCAGTTCTAAATTTCATTTAGCAACCTATCAAACAGAACTGAAGTATCTGCCTCTGTAGGAGGTGCTGGGAGGCGGTTATACACATCAGCACAGCTCTGGTCACTGACTCTCTTATACAGACCACAGTGGCAGAGCTCCTGTGCCTTGTATTGTAATTGCCTTACCCATGATTATCTATCCTCTAAACTGTGACTTTCTGGAAAACTTATTATTAGATTATACTGTGTTTATTGTGATATTCGAAGAGTCTAGCTAGCACACTAGCCAGTAGATATAGTAACTCTTTTTTTAATAGTTTATTTAGCCTTTTCAAGACAAGCTTGATGCTAGAACATGGGACTACACAGGGCTGGTCAGTTTTACGCATTGTGTGAGTATGCATCCATCGTGAAAGAGCTCACACACAATGCAGGTATAATGTGGTCCAGCATTAGAAATGCAATGCTGGTTTTTTCTTTTTAGTTTTTGTTAGCCTCTCCTGAAAGATACTGAGAGTAGCATAGAATCATGACATCTGTGCTATGTAGAATAATGGCTCCTCAATTCCCAGAACCTGTGAATATGTTCCCTTACATGGCAAAAGGGACTTTCAGGGCCCAATCAAGGTGAAGGACTATGATAAAAGGAAATTATTCTGGATTCTTCTGGTCAGCCCAATCTAATCACACGAATCCTTAAAAATGAAAGAGAAAATGCAAAACAGTGATGCCCCAGGAGAAGGATTTGACCTGTTGACCTTGGAGATAAAGAGCCATGAGACAAGGAATATACATGGCTTCTCAAAGCTGGAACCTCAGTCCTACAGCCACAAAGAACTAAATTCTGTCAGCAACCTGAATGAGCAGAAAGTTACGAGAGGCTCTCATTTAGAGCCTCTAAAAAGGAACCAAGACTGTTGATACTTGAGTCCAGTGGGACCCTCTTGAACTTCTGACCTACATGGCTGTAGGATAAAAAATTTGTGTTTTTTATGCCACTAAATTTGTGGTAATATTTTAGGGTAGTGAAAGAGAACTACTTCAGCACCTCTGACCGGCAGACCACACTTCCTTTAAGCATCTAGATCCTCTAAGGATTTTAACAACATTGAGGCTGTATTAAGACATTTACCAATGGTCACTTTGAAATCAAAGCACACACAAATTGTCCTTTTGTCACCTTAGAAAGTGGTATCAAACTTTCATTTTTATCACCATCTCTTTGGAAGCTCTTTGGGCTTCCTTTTGTTTAAGTGGGGAGCAAGATACAAAACCTGATCTTTAATTTGTATTATTTAGCTTGTTTCAGCCCAGATCTCCAGAGCTCTGTCATGTACAAAGTGAAATCACCTATATGCTGTATCTTTAAAAGCTGGGGAACTGCATGGAGCAGCAGCAGCAGTCAATACCAATTTCCACACCTGGATCAATACTATCGGATGGCTCTGTAGCTGCAAAGATTGTTTCACACACATACTCAGGAAGAGGGAGAGTTGGGGAGAGAGAAAGGGAATTGGTTTTAAAGATTTCATGGCTGTGAGTATTCCCTCTCTCCCTCTTTTCTTTAAAAGAAATAAATACATAAAATTAGAAATCAAATTTAAGAACCTGTCAGTCTGCATCTAACCCTGCTTCTTTCCCTAGCCTGTCACCAACAGTGGCATCCAATCTGGCAAATAGCCTTATCCTTTGTGTGAGGTTAGATGTATTGAAGAGAAGAAAGTGATAACACTGTTTGCAGTGATGCAATAATAAAAATGCTCTGTATTTACAACAGGCCTTTCCTCAAGGACTTTAGAGGCAGTTTCCTTCATTTGCAAATAGAGGCCCAGGAACTTGTTCACCAGCATGTGAGCATTTCTATATTGTATCTATATGCATGTACTTGGATAACACAGAACTAAAATGTTTTCTTAGGTACTGTCACTGCAGCCTGATGTGGTGGTTCTGAGTAATAAAGTCTCCCTCCTGAGTGGGGCTGGGTAGCTATTTTTCACAAGGCAGGGTTGTTGGAACTGCCGAGATGGCAACTGTGATTGGAAGAGCAGAGGAAGCGCAGGGATCCAATGCCATTAGCTTTGCTGGAAGCTTTCCCAGTAGGTCAGGGTCTCAACCATTTCTGCTCCTGGGACTGGACACAGCTTTGATTCTACAGTGCTTTGGTGAGGCCCCAGCACACATGCTCTGTTGACCGTCACTCAGAGGACGTACACTCATTATCATCAAAAGCCAAACAAAGGAATAAATATGTCCCCTCTGGGCCCTGACAGAATGAGGCAGCTTAATTCTCAGCCTGGTAAATGCCACAGCTACAACCGTGACCAGCTCAGTTTTGAAGGCCGATCAAATGACTTTCAGGAATTGTTCTGGGCAACCCCCAGTTGGAGGGTCAAGAGGTTGCATGAAAGAATGACTTTTCTGGAGAGTAATTATCAAGATGCTCTTCCACTTTGTCATCTCTTACATTTTCTTCTACTTTGTGGTTTTACAAAGCATTGCTATACACATTATCTCGCTTGCTTCCTCATGGTGACTCTGACATTTGAGCCCTTTCTCTGCAGCTGAAGCCTGGGGAGAGAAAGTCTCAGGGTTAGGGAAGACAATCACAGAATAGGGGATGAAGGAGCTGTGGCCCAAACATACCAGGCAGCCCCTTTACTGTCAGGGTGTAACCCGAGCAGGACAGCAAAGTCCCATACACCCTTTTTCTGATGCTGTCCATTTCCACAAATAGAAGCAGAGTCATAGACTCCTCGGATCTTAGCTGTCTGATTAAAAATAGACAGGCTCTCTTTGTGGACTTTAGCCATCTGTGCCTGGGTTCCATTTGTCCTTCAGCAGGGATCCTAAACCCCTAGTCTGCTCCCCATTCTCCTGAAGGTCAGTCTTGAAACACTAACTCAGTGAGAGAGTCCTGAAGGCAGCATATTTCTGAAATTATTTTGGCTTTCCTTGAAGAGTTGATAAATCCCCACTAAATTAATCTTCACTACACTAGATTTGAGAAAAGCATGCAATGCTTAATAACCACTGAAAAGGCCTCTGTGATTTTGCAAAAAGTCCCCCTGCTCCACTCACATTCTCAGACTGCCCGTGCTGTATTTGCTTCTTCTGGATATTTGCCTTAAGTTCACCCCCAATACCTCTGAAATGATTGACAGCAATTCATTTGATTATGAAACTATAAAGACAGATATAAAAGGTCCCCAGAAATCTCCCAATAAAGCACCCAGTAACAAAAAGACCTCTGGCTAATCTCTAAATTAAGTTTTTTTCTTTTTGGTTTGTGATCAGGTGGCTCCCACATTAGGCTAATGAGAAATTTTCATTATAAAATATTCACTAGAACACAGGTGATTAGTAGGTAGACTCAGAAGTTTCTGGTCAGGGAGGAATGAGCAGAATGCTTCTCCCCATGGTTTTACTGACCTTTCTTTAGTTTTCCAGAGGCCTATACATTCCTTTGTTTTAGGTTATGATGATCACCCTATCACAAAGTAAGGTAATTTGCTCTTCAAAAGAGGTTATTATTGATTAAGCACCCCAATCCTGCTTGAAGAAATTACCATGGTTCCACATTATGAGGTGGGAGTTGCAAGGGATCACTCTTTATGTAAAAGAGGACAAAATATAGGACCTCATATACCATCAGGTAAATGACCAAAGGAAAATATCCAGAATGTTTGGTTAAATAAGGTCATTTAGGGACTTTCGTGGTGGTCCAGTGTCTAAGACTTCAAGCTTCCAATGCAGGGGGCTTGGATTTGATCCCTGGTCAGGGAACTAGATCCCACAGGCTACAACTAAGAGGTCACGTGGGGCAGCTAAACATCCCACATGCCACAACAAAGATCAAAATCCTGAGTGTTGCAGCTAAGACCTTGCACAGCCAAATAAATAAATAAATAAAAATAAATATTAAAAAACAAGGTCATTGGATGGACCAAAAATTCAAAGGGTATTTATGGGCATCTAGCATGTACTGGCAGAGAAGGCAATGGCACCCCACTCCAGTACTCTTGCCTGGAAAATCCCATGGATGGAGGAGCCTGATAGGCTGCAGTCCATGGGGTCATGAAGAGTCGGACACGACTGAGCGACTTCACTTTCACTTTTCACTTTCCTGCAATGGAGAAGGAAATGGTAATCCACTCCAGTGTTCTTGCCTGGAGAATTCCAGAGATGGTGGAGCCTGATAGGCTGACGTCTATGGGGTCACACAGAGTCGGACATGACTGAAGCGACTTAGCAGCAGCAGCAGCATGTGCTGGCACCAAAGATCCCCAGGAAAAATTCATATGGAATGTATTATTTTTGTCTGTCCCTCCAGGAACTTATTTTTTGCATAACTGATATGAAAAACCATATAGTTTATGGCGCCTATAATTATAAAGAAAGACACAATATATTTACAGTACCTATGTTTCAAGTATCTAAATGTGTTTTTCCTGGTAATCTGTGAACTTTCTCCTACTTCTCCATAGTTGTGGAGATAGCGATAGCCAGCCCTTAGCATTCCATCAGGAAAGCTCATGTAAGTACCCTTGTGTATCACTCAGCAGCTGGGCAGAAGGCAATCTGCTTGCATTGATGGGCAATGTGATCTTGTGTGTTGGGGGGTGGGGAACAGAGCTGACATTAGATACAGGGCATGTTTCTCTAGGTTTTTCCTGTGTGTGTGATGATTCTAGAACCTTTTTCTAGGGCTTCCCTGGTGGCTCAGATGGTAAAAAATCCACCTGCAATGTGGGAGACCTGGGTTTGATCTCTGGTTTGGGAAGATCCTCTGGAGGAGGGCATGGCAACCCACTCCAGTATTCCTGCCTGGAGAATCCCATGGACAGAGGAGCCTGGTGGGCTACAGCCCATGGGTTGGCAAGGAGTTGGACATGACTGAGTGACTAAGCACAGCACAACACAAGGCCAGAGTATGGCATGTGTGATTAGGAGTCCTAGTAAAACTTATATTTGTTCTGTGTTTTGTTTCCACTCATTCCATGAGATCTATTGAGTGCCTACTAAATGCACAGTGCCATCTGCATAGGCATTTATTCAATTACATCTTGCATGATTTGGCAGATTGATTTCATAACCACACATTAGTTGGCTGGGATGCTGATTCTAAGCTCTCCCCATCTTCCATGTGTCTCTGTGTTAGACACCTTACCTCTGTAAGATATCTCAATTTCTTTTACTTTTTGGTATAAATAATAGTAACTAACAGCTGCTTAGAGTGTGGTGGATAATTCATGTTCAAGTCAAGCTAAGTCTTGTGCAATTCAATTTCATCCTCAAGATGCCAACTTGAGATTGGTGGAATTGAAAGCTTCTTTTAATTTATATTGTGATAATTACAAGTTCCTCTATGTATTTACTCTGTTTCTTTGCTACTGTTTTCTAATTTAATGATTGCTAACTAGATTCCTGAGTTTAAATACCAAAGTCATTAACTTGAATTGATTGGCCAGACTTGAGTTCTTCCCTGAAAGATTTTCAGTGGAAACACGGAGGTAAAAATTCACATATGGCCCAAAGATGGAGGAGCCCATTTGAGTAAGATTTTTCAAGGGAACTGAATTTGAGTCTGACCTTGGATTTGGCCTCCTAGCTCCAGTACTTATTATAAAGCACTAAGACAATTCTATTTCCATTAGTGTAGTTAGCTAACTTGATTTGTTTTAATGGCCAAAGACTATCCCTTAGCATCAGACATCTTAACTTCATCAGAATGCTCTGAACTGGCAAGAAAATACATGGATGTATGATATCATCAGATTGACAAATATCACCATTAACATTGTCTATATCTTCAGGATTGCAAAATAATCAGTTCATATTTTTAAAAGTTAGTAGATATGTTAAACCACCAGCATCACTGGGGTCTTACTGGGTCAGGACTGAGGACTCCAGTAAAATCCTAGGTGGCTTATGGCTTAAGTCAAGTGGGAGGAGTCTTGAGGCTCAACTTCAAGTTAACTACCATTTAAGAAAATTATTTTTAAAATTTATTTTATTGAAGTATATTTGATTTATAATATTATGTTAATTTCTGCTATATAGCAAAGTGATTCAGTTATACATATATATGTATCTTCTTTTTCACATTCTTTTCCATTAAGCTTTATCACAATATATTGAATACAGTTCCCTATGCTCTAAAGCAGGACCTTGTTTATCCATTCTATATATAATGGTTTGTGTCTGCTAACCTCAAACCCCTAATCCATTCCTCCTCCCCACCCCACTCAAGTCAGTTGTATTTTTTGCTAACAATATGTTTCTAAAATAATTTTGTTTATTTGTTTAGGCTGTGCTGGGTCTTTGTTGCTGCATGGGCTTTTCTCTAGTTCTGGTGAGTGGGGGCTGCTCTCTAGTTGCTGGTATGCGGGCTTTTCATTGCAGAGTCTTCTGTTGTTGAGGAGCATGGGCTCTAGGGCACAAAGACTTTAATAGTTGTGGTTCCTAAACTCTAGAGCACAGGCTCAAAATCATGGTGCATGGGCTTAATTGCCCCCACATGGCATCTGGGATCTTTTCGGACCAGGGATCAAAATCATGTCTCCTACATTGGCAGGTGGATTCTTTACCATTGAGCTGCCAGGGAAGTGCCTACAAGTCAGTTAGCTTGAGCTGACAAAGGCCCAGATGAGCTGGGAATAGACAAACTGTAATCTGGAAGACAAGGTAGTAAATTATGACATCCCCCAAACCTAAATCATTCTAGGGATCACCTTTTCTAACCATGAGACCAGCTTTCCCCAAGCCTCAGCTGTAGGAAAAGGTTCAAATGCACAGACTTGCTATGAGGAGTAAGTGAAACAATGTGTATGGCAATGCTTTGTAAAACCACAAAGTAGAAGAAAATATTAAGAGATGATGAAGAGAAAGAGCATCTTGATCATCACTCTCCCTGTCATTCTTTTTTATTTAATTTAAAATTTTTATTTTTAATTTTTGGGGGCATACTCTAAGACTTGTAGGATCTTAGTTATCTGGCCAGGGATTGAATGTGTGTCCCCCTGCAGTGGAAGCCTGGAGTCTTAATCACACCACCAGGGAAGTCCCCAGAAAAGTCACTCTTTCAAGCAACGTCTTGGCCCTCCAGCTGGCAGTTTCCCAGAACCATCCCTGAAAGTCATTCAAACTGCCTTCAAGACTGAGCTGGTCACAGTTGGAGCTGTGGCATTTACCAAGCTGAGGATTAAGCTGTTCCATTCTGTCAGGACCCAGAGAAGACATGTTTATTCCTTTGTTTGGCTCTCTGTGATGATGAGTTTGCCTCCTCTGAGTGAGGGTCAGCCTTCTTTGGAAGTGAGCTAATGGGCTGTGTAACAGCAGACCATGTTCCCTGGAGCCTTACTGAAGGCTGCAGAGGGTAAAGAGGAGATTAATTTGTAGCTTCAGTCAGGGAGGACTGTGAAGACCACAATAAAGCCTATGTGTTGTTCTCTCTGTGATTTGGGTTTTGATCAAGTGAGTGATGTGATGCAGAAGAATCAAAGTGGAAAAGAGATCTGTTTGGAAGTTGTTGCGACAATAAAATAGAACAGTTTGGACCAAATGGTAACAATGAAGACAGTGAGATGTAGTTAGTTCCAAGATATATTTTGAAGGTCAAGTCAATGAAATTTACTACTGGATTATATGTGGTCAGGAGAGTGAGAGAAGGAGAAACAAAATCAAGGATGACTCAAGGTTTTTTGCCTGAGCCATTTGATGCTACCTGTGATGGGGGAAGCTTTGGAAAGAACATGTTTGGAGGAGGAGGGCAATGAAGAGTTCAGTTTTGGATGTATAAAAGGGTAGATGCAAAGTTACATATTCAAGTAGAGACATCAAGTGGGCAAGTAGATATGTAAGTCTATTGATCAGAGGAGAGTTTGGAAGCTAGAGATATATAAGGGAGATATTAATATAGGTATAGGACTGAGTGAGCTTAATTTTATGTGTTTGTAGACAGAAAAGAAAAAGATGTCTGAGGAGTGAGGCTTGGAGCACTGAAATATTAGTGCTCAGGAAGAAGAAGAGGGGATTGTGAAGGGACTGAAAACAACAGTCTATGGGGTAAGAAGTGAAGAGGAAAATATGGTGTGGTGGATTAAAAGTTTCCATAAACCCAACATATGGTATGGTATGGACCAAACAGAAGCAGAAGATATTAAGAAGAGGTGGCAAGAATGCACAAAAGAACTATACAAAAAAAAAAAAAAAAAACTTCACGAGCCAGATAATCACCATGGTGTGATCATCAATCTAGAGCCAAACATCCTGGAATGCTAAGTCAAGTGGGCCTTAGGAAACATCACTAAGAAAAAGCTAGTGGAAGTGATGTAATTCCAGTTGAGCCATTTCAAATCCTAAAAGATGATGCTGTGAAAGTGCGGCAATCAACATGCCAGCAAATTTGGAAATTCAGCAGTGGCCACAGGACTGGAAAAGGTCAGTTTTCATTCCAATCTCAAAGAAAGTCAATGCCAAAGAATACTCAAACTACCACTCAATTGCAATAATCTCACATGCTAGTAAGGTAATGCTCAAAGTTCTCCAAGCCAGGCTTCAACAGTACATGAACCATAAACTTCCAGATGTTCAAACTGGATTTAGAAAAGGCAGAGGAACCAGAGATCAATTGCCAACATCCATTGGATCACCAAAAAAGCAAGAAAGTTCCAGAAAAACATCTACCTCTGCTTTATTGACTATGCCGAAGCCTTTGACTATGTGGATCACAATAAACTGTGGAAAAATCTGAAAGAGATGGGAATACCAGATCACCTGACCTGCCTCTTGAGAAATCTGTATGCTGGTTGGGAAGCAGCAATTAGAACTGGACATGGAACAACAGTCTGGTTCCAAATAGGGAAAGGAGTATATCAAAGCTGTATATTGTCATCCTGCTTATTTAACTTATTTGCAGAGTACATCATGAGAAATGCTGGGCTGGATGAAACACAAGCTGGAATCAAGATTGCCAGGAGAAATATCAATAACCTCAGATATGCAGATGACACCACCCTTATGGCAGAAAGCAAAGAAGAACTAAAGAGCCTGTTAATGAAAGTGAAAGAAGAGAGTTAAAAATATGGCTTAAAAGTCAACATTCAAAAAACAAAAATCATGGTGTCCAGTCCCATCACTTCATGGCAAATAGATGGGGAAACAGTGGAAACAGTAACAGTCTTTATTTGTTTGGGCCCCAAAATCACTGTGGATGGTGACTGCAGCCATGAAATTAAAAGAGGCCTGTTCCTATGACCAAACTAGATGGCATATTAGAAAGCAGAGACATTACTTTGCCAACAAAGGTCCTTGTAGTGAAAGCTATGGTTTTTCCAGTAGTCATGTATGGATGTGAGAGTTGGACTATAAAGAAAGCTGAGCACTGAAGAACTGATGCTTTTGAACTGTGGTGTTGGAGAAGATTCTTGAGAGTCCCTTGGACTGCAAGGAGATCCAACCAGTCCATCCTAAAGGAAATCAGTCCTGAATATTCATTGGAAGGACTGATGCTGAAGTTGAAACTCCAGTACTTTGGCCACCTGATGTGAAGAACTGACTCATTGGAAAAGTCCCTGATGCTGGGAAAGATTGAAGGTGGGAGGAGAAGGGGATGACAGAGGATGAGATGGTTGTATGGAATCACCAACTCAATGAACTTGAGTTTGAGTAAACTCCAGGTGTTGGCGATGGACAGGGAGGCCCTGCATGTTGCAGTCCATGGGGTCACAAAGAGTTGCACACGTGAAGAGATACCCCACACCCAAGGTAAGAAAAACCCAAGTAAGACGGTAGGTGTTGCAAGAGGGCATCAGAGGGCAGACACACTGAAACCATACTCACAGAAAGCTAGTCAATTTAATCACACTAGGACCACAGCCTTGTCTAACTCAATGAAACTATGGGGCATGGTTGCCCATGGGGCAACCCAAGACTGGCGGGTCATGGTGGACAGATCTGACAGAATGTGGTCCACTGGAGAAGGGAATGGCAAACCACTTCAGTATTCTTGCCTTGAAAACCCCATGAACAGTATGAAAAGGCAAAATGATAGGATACTGAAAGAGGAACTTCCCAGGTCAGTAAGGGCCCAATATGCTACTGGAGGTCAGTGGAGAAATAACTCCAGAAAGAAAGAAGGGATGAAACCAAAGCCAAAAGAATACCCAGCTGTGGATGTGACTGGTGATAGAAGTAAGGTCCGATGCTGTAAAGAGCAATATTGCATAGGAACCTGGAACATCAGGTCCATGAATCAAGGCAAATTGGAAGTGGTCAAACAAGAGATGGCAAGAGTGAATGTAGACATTCTAGGAATCAGTGAACTAAAATGGACTGGAATGGGTGAATTTAGTTCAGATTACCATTATATTTACTACTGTGGGCAGGAATCCCTCAGAAGAAATGGAGTAGCCGTCATGGTCAACAAAAGAGTCTGAAATGCAGTACTTGGATGCAGTCTCACAAATGACAGAATGATCTCTGTTCGTTTCCAAGGCAAACCATTCAATATCACAGTAATCCAAGTCTATGCCCCAACCAGTAACGCTGAAGAAGCTGAAGTTGAATGGTTCTATGAAGACCTACAAGACCTTTTAGAACTAACACCCAAAAAAGATGTTCTTTTCATTATAGGGGCCTGGAATTCAAAAGTAGGAAGTCAAAAAACACCTGGAGTAACAGGCAAATTTGGCCTTGGAATACGGAATGAAGCAGGGCAAAGACTAATAGAGTTTTGCCAAGAAAATGCACTGGTCATAGCAAACACCCTTTTCCAACAACACAAGAGAAGACTCTACACATGGACATCACAAGATGGTCAACACCGAAATCAGATTGATTATATTCTTTGCAACCAAAGATGGAGAAGCTCTATACAGTCAACAAAAACAAGACCAGGAGCTGACTGTGGTTCAGATCATGAACTCCTTATTACCAAATTCAGACTGAAATTGAAGAAAGTAGGAAGAACCACTAGGCCATTCAGGTATGACCTAAATCAAATCCCTTATGATTATACAGTGAAAGTGAGAAATAGATTTAAGGGCCTAGATCTAATAGATACAGTGCCTGATGAACTGTGGAATGAGGTTTGTGACATTGTACAGGAGACAGGGATCAAGACCATCCCGGTGGAAAAGAAATGCAAAAGAGCAAAATGGCTGTCTGGGGAGGCCTTACAAATAGCTGTGAAAAGAAGAGAAGCAAAAAGCAAAGGATAAAAGGAAAGATATAAGCATCTGAATGCAGAGTTCCAAAGAATAGCAAGAAGAGATAAGAAAACCTTCCTCAGTGATCAATGCAAAGAAATAGAGGAAAACAACAGAATGGGAAATACTAGGCAAGAATATACAATGGAAAAAAGACAATCTCTTTAACAAGTGGTACTGGGAACACTGGTCAACCACGGGTAAACGAATGAAACTAGAAACACTTTCTAACACCATACACAAAAATAAACTCAAAATGAATTAAAGATCTAAAAGTAAGACCAGAAACTATAAAACTCCAAGAGGAAAACATAGGCAAAACACTCTCTGACATAAATCACAGCAGGATCCTCTATGACCCACCTCCCAGAGTAATGGAAATAAAAGCAAAAATAAACAAATGGGACCTAATTGAGCTTAAAATCTTCTGCACAACAAAGGAAACTATAAGCAATGTGAAAAGACAGCCTTCAGAATGGGAGAAAATAATAGCAAAGGAAGAAACTGATGATGATCTCAAATATATACAAGCAGCTCCTGCAGCTCAATATCAGAAAAATAAACTACCCAATAAAAAAATTGGCCAAAGAACTAAATGGACATTTCTCCAAAGAAGACATGCAGATGGCTAACAAACACATGAAAAGATGCTCAACATCACCCACTATCAGAGAAATGCAAATTAAAACCACAATGAGGTACCATCTCATGCCAGTCAGAATCAGTTCACCTCAGCTCAGTTCAGTTGCTCAGTCAGGTTCAGTTCAGTCACTCAGTCATGTATGACTCGTCACGACCCCATGAATTGCAGCACGCCAGGCCTCCCAGTCCATCATCAATTCCCGGAGTTCACCCAGACCCATGTCCATCGAGTCAGTGATGCATCCAGCCATCTCAACCTCTGTCGTCCCCTTCTCCTCCTGCCCCCAATCCCTCCCAGCATCAGAGTCTTTTCCAATGAGTCAACTCTTCGCATGAGGTGGCCAAAGTACTAGAGTTTCAGCTTTAGCATCATTCCTTCCAAAGAAATCCCAGCCTTGACTAGACGGATTTTTGTTGGCAAACTAACATCTTTGTTTTTGAATATGCTATCTAGGTTGGTCATAACTTTCCTTCCAAGGAGTAAGCGTCTTTTAATTTCATGGCTGAAATCACCATCTGCAGTGATTTTGGAGCCCCAAAAAATGGTATTTCCAGTAGTCATATATGCTTGAATTTATCTCTGGGCTTTCTATTTTGTTCCATTGATCTAAATTTCTGTCTTTGTGCCAGTACCATACTGTCTTGATGACTGTAGCTTTGTAGTATAGTCTGAAATTAGGTCGGTTGATTCCTCCAGTTCATTCTTCTTTCTCAAGATTGCATTGGCTATTCAAGGATTTTTTGTATTTCCATACAAATTGTGAAATTATTTTTTCTAGTTCTGTGAAAAATACCATTGGTAACTTGATAGGGATTCATTGAATCTATAGATTGCTTTGGGTATTTTACTCATTTTCACTATATTGATTCTTCCAATCCATGAACATGGTATATTTCTCTATCTAGTTGTGTCATCTTTGATTTCTTTCATCAGTGTTTTATAGTTTTCTATATATAGGTCTTTTGTTTCCTTAGGTAGATTTATTTCTATGCATTTTATTCTTTTCATCACAATGGTGAATGGGATTGTTTCCTTAATTTCTCTTTCTGTTTTCTAATTGTTAGTGTATAGGAATGCAAGGGATATATGTGTGTTAATTTTATATCCTGCAACTTTACTATATTCATTGATTAGCTCTAGTAATTTTCTGGTGGTGTCTTTAGGGTTTTCTGTGTAGAGGATCATGTCATCTGCAACAGTGGCTTAAAGCTCAGAAACGAAGATCATGGCATTTGGTCCCATCACTTCATGGGAAATAGATGGGGAAACAGTGGAAACAGTGTCAGACTTCATGGTTTTTCCTGTGGTCATGTATGGATGTGAGAGTTGGACTGTGAAGAAGGCTGAGTGCTGAAGAATTGATGCTTTTGAACTGTGGTGTTGGAGAAGACTCTTGAAAGTCCCTTGGACTGCAAGGAGATCCAACCAGTCCCTTCTGAAGGGGATCAGCCCTGGGATTTCTAAGTCCCATAGAATGTAACTGGATAGTCTTTAAATTTCCCTGTTTGGGACACCAGCTATGTGATGACAACCACAGGAGTCGAAGAAACTAATAGAATTGTTTGCCTTGTATGTATCCAGGATCTTATCCCCTCACCCTCCCTAAAGTCCCCCAACAACCTAGGAAGTCATTTGAAAACAAGACATCCTCAGGGAGATGGCAATCCTGTTAACAGTTTAGGCTTGTCTGCATGAACATCTGTTTTAATAGCACATCTGTATGGGTGTTGTACTTAGCAGGGTGACCTCAGTTTTGTCTTAGAGAATTTAATGGATTTTTCCTTTCTTGTTTTAAAGCCTTTCCCTACACAATTAGTCAGTTGAAAGTGAAATCATTCTGCCTGGTCCTGAAATGCGAGATCAATAAATGTGGGGTAATGCTATGTGCAGCATCCAGGTAGCAGCCATAGCTAATGAAGCAGCGGATAAGTGATTTCACCAGTGTCTGAGCTCTGACACCAGGAATAAGTGCAGAAATGCTGCCCAAAGGGCCAGTCTGCCAGAGAGGAGAAACAAGGGTGTCTTCTGGCTGAGACAGATGTGGTAACAGAGCCAGGTGTGCTTGAGGGTTGCAGAGTCACCCTGGAAATGAGAAGAGAATCTTAGAGTCCAGGGTAGAGGGGCACAGAGTCCTGGTGTCTGAGGACTGGGAGGAGTAAAAAGATTACAGTTAGATTTCTAGTGAGAAATTCTCTTTTGTTCAGTCATTTACTCACTGATTTACTATTGATTACTTACTGAGCACCTGTTGTGGGTCAAGCAATTTGTTATATACTGGGAAGATAAGTAGGACACAGGCCTTAGCCCCAAGAAGCAAATGGCTCAGTGGGTCAGATGGAAATGAAATTAAACTTGATAATTATAAAACATTAGTTTATATCGAATGATGGAGATATGCACATGGATTCTTTCTCATTCTGTATTTTAAGATTTTAATCTCCATTTTTCTTAGATGAATTCCCTAAAAAAGACCTCAAAGAATACCTATTTGGTTCAGTAATAATTGTTTCCACATCCTTGGCATACAGGAGGTGCCACATAAGAGTTGTTGAAATTGAAACTAAAGAGCACTTTTCACTTAATTGTTTTCACATGCATTGTTTCATAAGTTCCTTAGAATAACCCTTCAAGATAGATAGATAGATCTTAGTATTTTTGTCATCCTCATTTTCTGCTTGAAGTACTGACACATCAAAAATGGTGTTTATTTGCTAATTCATATTTTGGTGTCAAAAACTAAGTTTATGGGGTCTAGCTACTCTGGAAGTCCATCCATTTTAATGTGGATTAATATCCTGACCCAGATATGAACTTCAGATAAGACATTAACACAAGTTAATAATAACACAAGTTAACGTTTTGTAGGAGATAGAAGATTGCTTGTCATCCCTCAAGTTATACCATGAAACCCAGTTGCCATGGACTTAATGACTTAAATAAAATTTTTACAAGGATATATGAGAATCTGAATTTCTCTTTTCACAGCAGGCAGATTCTTTACTGTCTGAGCCACTAGGGAAGCCCTTTAAGACATCATTATCCATCAATAAGGACTCAGGTTAAGTAACCTCTCCAAGACTGTACAGTTAGGACATAACTGATTGGAATTCTAAACAAGATCAGTCTGACTCTTATGATGCTGCTCTCACCCTAATCTGGACCAAATTTAAAGAAAGCTAATAAGATCAATCCAATTGCACTGGGACTTTGACTACCTTATTACGAAGAAGACTCTAATTGCTCTGATGTGAACTGGAAAAGCTCAGCCAAAACTCACCAAGAGAAGCTAGCTCCTTCTGGTGATGCCGGGCCCCAGTCTCTAATATTAGCATATGGCATCCTGTTAACAGCATTGACTCTAGTGCAAGCCAACTAAGTGCAAATCCCAGGTCTGCCACCTAATAGCTGAGAGAATTAACCTTGAGAGAATTGCTTTATTTCTTTGTACTTCACTTTCCTCAACTGTAAATGCAGATAAGAATAGTGTACTCACATTCCAAAAAGGTTTATTGGGAGAGCTAAATGATTTTTTTATATACAGAAAATGCCTAGATTAGTGCTTTGCTCTCAAGAGAATAAATGTTATGTAAATCTTGGCAACTTCTATTATTATTATCTTTCTGTATAATGTTCACCTTTCTCTCTGCCAGCATACATATTCTCAGGGAGCACTTAGGGTGGTCCATTTAAAAATGGCCAGGAGTCAGAGACAGAAATGCAGGTGCTGATCTGTTTTTTTCTTCTGTTTCTCCAAGACCAGTGAGCATCGGGCAGTAATGGAACGAGACGACTCCACCACCTAGTTGTCACTGCTCATATCCCTTTCATGTATAGTAAGCAGCTGTCTGGGTTAGTGAATATTTCTGAGTGGTTTCCCATGCCCAGGTTCCTTTGGGTGATGACCTAACATCTTTTAGACCTTCTAGTAGTTTCAAGGTAATATGAGATAAATCAACTTGCATTTTATTTTGTCTCAGGATATTGTGATTTTTTTGGTGTAGGGAAGTTCTCCTGTTCTTTTATTACTTCCCCAAGTTGGTCACTGATGGCTCAGTTTCTTTTCAGAGAAAAGAACAAAATTCAATAAACATTGTCTGACTCAGACATTGTTTTAGGCACTCAACATTCATAATTCATTATATATTTGTAACAACACTGTGAGTTAGATACTATTACTCCTGTTTTACGAGTTTGCCTTGTGTTGTTCAGTCTCTCAGTCATGTCTGACTCTTTGTGACCCCATGGACTGCAGCACGACAGGCTGTCCTTTACTATCTCTCTGAGTTTGCTCAAATTCATGTCCATTGAATCGATGATGCCATCCAACCATTTCATCCTCTGTCACCTGCTTCTCCTCCTGCCCTCAATCTTTCCCAGCATCAGGGTCTTTCCCAATGAGTCAGTTCTTTGCATCAGGTGGCCAAAGTATTGGAGCTTCAGCTTCAATATCAGTCCTTCCAATGAACATTCAGGACTGATTTCCTTTAGGATGGACTAGTTGGATCTCCTTGCTGTACTTCTTGTGTTGCTGTTTTCCAAATGACTTTTTATACATTCCATTGTTGCATCTCTCTGATCCAGCTAGGAAAATCTCTTTATTTTTATGGATGCATATGATTAGATTGGGCCCACCAGGATAATTCAGGATAATCTTCCCATTTAAAGGTCATTATGCTCAATCATGTCTGCAGTGTTCATGGAAGGAAGTATATTCACTGGTTCTGGGTATTCGGGGATAAACATCTTTGAGAGGAGGTGCATTTTTCTGTCTACCACAGGGTGGGTCTGGGGTTACTGGCAAACTTTGCCTACTTCTTAGCTTTGTCTCCTGGGCTTCCCAAGTAGTGCAGTAGTAAAGAATCCATCTGCCAGTGCAGAAGATGCAAGAGACAGGAGTTCGATCCCTGGGTCAGAAAGATCCCCTGGAGAAAGAAATGGCTACCTGCTCCAGTATTCTTTCCTGGGAAATTCCTTGGACAGAGGAGCCTGGCGGGCTACAGTCCATGGAATTGCAAAGAATCGGACTTGCCTGAAGTACTGAGCACACACACACAAAGGTCTCCTGATCTTGGGGAATAATTGCTAATTTTCCACATTGTTCTCTAGATCAGATCTGAAGGTCAGGATGAAGATGAAGCCCAGGAAAGCTCTGAGCTACTAGTAGACAGATCCTGACCTACCACCAAAGTGTTTTTGGCCTACCAGCCTTCTCAATGTCCCTTTAAAGCAATTTGTAGTCTGTTATCCTGTATCATTAACCTAATTAGTGTAATTGCACCCAATTACGTAATCAGTGTAAATACATGAAGAATCACATAATTAGACAAAGTAATTAGGTAATTAATAGATGATGTGGGAAAAATCCACAGAAAACATTTTGAAATGGACATGGCGCCTGTATGAGGCAGGCGAATTGCTAACTTCAACATCTCAGCCAACTCCCTTGATTGGGGAAGAGAGATCCACAAATTAATGAGAATCTAAAGCATGAAATTGTTGTTCTAAAAAATGATACCTTGTATCAGGTCCCTCCACCTCCAATTTTATAGCTCTATTTCCAGGTTCTCTCTCTGTGTTGCTCCTGAAGAGAGAAATTTCCCTCACCAAGCTGAGTAGGATGAAAAAATCTAGCTCAACGGAAACCAGATTTGACACTGAGTCTATAGATAGGATGAGACTGTTATTAAGGCCATGTCTGTGTGACCAAAATAACCCACTGCGGCAGACACTGCTTTGGTCTGCTGAGTTGACAGTCTTCTCAGCTGATTCTCACTGAGGCAGAGTCAGCCTGAACATGAGCACGTGTTGCTTAAGCAGACCCAGCAACTCGTGGGAGTTCAGTGGAGAAAGAGGTCTTGCCAATTTGAGCTTCAAATTTGTCCACTTCTTTTTCCTTCTGGGCCTGCTGCCCTGGTGGCATCCAGCCTGAGCTCCTTGCATCCTCTCTCCCCCTCTTCCTCCAGTCTGTTCTCCTCCAGAGCGGCAGTAGTCTTAAGATCACCTCAATCCACTGCCAAAATATTTTCATGGAGAAAACCCACATCTTTAACATTGCCTACAAAGCCTTAAATGGGTTTCTCTGGTGGCTTAGTCGGTAAAGAATCTGCCTGCAATGCAGGAGACCTGAATTCAATCCCTGGGTCAGGAAGATTCCCAGGAGAAGGGAATGGCTACCCACTCCAGTATTCTTGCCTGGAGAATCCCATGGACAGAGGAGCCTGGTGGGCTACAGTCCATAGGGTTGCAAAGAATCAGACACAACTGAACAGCTATACATGGCACACTGGAAAAGCCTTATGAGATCAGGCCTTTGCTTACTCCTCAAGCTTTTCTTGCACCTTCTCCCAAAATGTTGTGTCTGTATTGGTTTTTCTGCCACGTCTTCAAGTGAGCTAAATTCTCTCCCACTTCAGAGCTTTCCTATAAGCTTTTCCCTCAGCTTGGAGCATGATGTCCCTTGTCTTTTCCTGGCTGAATCCATCCATTCCCTAGGCTCCTGGTTCCTTAGAGAAGCTTTCTATCATCCCTTAATTTAAAACATTTCCTCATTACAATCTCCCATAACACATTATACCTTTTCTTCCTGATATGCATCACCATCTGTAATTCTGCATTTATGATCTGCAATATTATTTTATGATCTGATCCTTCCCATTCACTAGATTATAAATTTCATGAAGACAACAACCATGGTTTATTCTGTTTACCTCGGAACCCCAAGTATCTAGTACGTAATAGAAACTCAACAAATTATTGTGAAATGAATAATGTATTGAAATTGGGAACTCTGAATACCAATCAGTAGGTATCACATCAGTGGTCAGGGTCAATTTAGGCGAATAGGATGAGAAGCTGGAATAGGGGCTCCTGTACCACAGACAATAGCATTTAAACAGCAGTTGCAGGGGAACCTGTGATTCACTGGGCGATGACCATTGTCTCCTCCTCATAACTTCAACCACAAAGACTTTCCAGTGAAGAACATCCAACTTCTCTTAATTCACAGTTGTGATCAGGTTTTGTCTTTCACTCCTTCTTTTCATTTTAGCCTGTTTTCTAGAGAGAAACCTATGGAGCTTGGGTTATTGATCAAATGCAGACACATCATTAAACTGGTTTTTATCTTCTGCCTTGCATTGCACATTCCAGAGAGAGACAACGGGGAGTTTGAGGTGGTTCACTATCTGGTGATGTAGACATAGGAATGGATTAGTCTCCATTAAAAGCAACAGGAAGAGTTTTTTTTTTTTTTTTAATGGGTGGATCAGTCAGAATGGCTATCATCAAAAAATCCACAAACAATAAATGATGGAGAGGGTGTGGAGAGAAGGGAACCCTCCTACACTGTTGGTGGGAATGTAAATTAGTGCTGCTACTATGCAAAACAGTATAGAGATTCCTTAAAAAGCTAAAAGCAGAGCTAACATATGACCCTGCAATCCCACTCCTGGGCATATGTCTAGAGAAAAACATGATCTGAAAGGATGCATGCACCCCAGTGTACATTGGACCATTGTTTACAATGGTCTAGACCTGGAAGCAACCTAAATGTTCACATGAAGATGTGGTACATATATACAATGGGATATTACTCAGCCATTAAAAAGAATGAAATAATGCCATTTGCAGCAACATGGATAGACTTAGAGAGTGTCATACTAAGTGAAGTAAGTTAGACAGAGGAGAAATATCATATGACGTCCTTTATATGTGGAATCTAAGAAGAAATGATACAAATGAACTTACTTGCAAAACAGAAAGAGACTCACAGACTTACAGAATAAACTTATGATGCCAGGGTAAAGGGATAGTTAGGGAGTTTGGGAAGGACATGTACACACTGCTCTATTTGAAATGGAAAACCAACAAGGACCTACTGTATGACACGTGGAACTCTATTCAATGTGATGTGCTAGCCTGGATGGGAGGGTGGTTTACAAGAGAATGGATATGTGTATATGTATGGCTGAGTCCCTTCAGTATTCATGTGAAACTGTCACAACATTGTTAATCAGCTATATCCCAATACAAAATAGCAGTTTCAAGTTTGAAAAAAGAAATACTTTTTAAGCAAAAAAAAAAAAAAAAAAAGGTGGACTTTTTTGAGGGAAGGATATTCAAGTCACAAAAAGTAGTCAACTCTTGTTTCCAAACACTGAACTAAGCTAAATCAATAACAACATTAGACTGACTCATCACTTTTCATTCACTGTTATTGCATTTATAGTCACTTCTCTGATAAGAACTGAACATTTTGTAATAATTTCATTCTTTCATTCTTTGATTTATTCTTAACTACATTGATATTTATTCTGTAGTAAATATGTACCAAACACCTCCTACTTGCTTGGAACTCTGCAGGTCACTGTAATGCACAAAATCCTCCTTTAAGCAACTTGTCTTCTTCCCCCAAAATCAGAACTCTGAGTCAGCCCTCTAAGAGCAGGATAATGTTACCATATAGGGAGAGTCAAAGAGGACCCTTCCTCATGGGTCTTAGTTCTTGGTAAGGACACAAAGAAGAATCTGAGGCCTTACCTGTGTCAAAAATAAGTTTTTTGAAGAAAGAACAGAAAGAACACCTCAAGGGAGAGGTGGGCTGAGCCAAGAGAGGCACTGGCACCAATATGATGAGGTAGGGGGGTTTTTAAGATAGAGCTTTTACATATTCATCTAGACAGGCGTGGACTGACAGTTTTGATCGACAGTTGCAAGTTACATAACAACACGCTCTACTACGCATGTCTTTCTCATAATTCAACCTGTTATAATCAGATGTATGTATGTATAGAATATTTATGAACCCTTAATAGGCTCCCAGCTGCCTAAGGTCACTTGAGGACACAGCTGTGCCTTAAGGGTACATGTGCTGGAGTTGGAAAAGTCTCTGTGGTTATTTTGTAGTGTATCTGTGAGCTCTCCTGAGCAGCATAGAGGCATTTTGGGGTGGGGTTTAGAGATAAGCTTGAATCATATTTGGCTAGGTCACCCCTTGTTGCTCAAGCCTAACTTCTTACCTAACAGATAACTAGGAATGTTCTCAGACAGATAAATGACTGTGGTTATGTCTGGATTTATAAGCTGTGCCAGAGAACACAGATGGTATGTCTATTGAATTGGTGTGACTAAGACAGACATGGTCCCCTTTCTTAGAGGACTTACAGTCTAGCTGACACAATAGACTATCAAGCAAGTAATTCTAGTTGAATGTGATGATCAGTTTGATTAGTTTTCTGTGATTGTTGTTTTCATTCTGTCTGCCCTCTGAGGGATACGGATAAGAGGCTTATGGAAACTTCCTGATGGGAGAGACTGACTGAGGGAGAAACTGGGTCTTGTTCTGATGGGCGGAGCCATGCTCAGTAAATGTTTAATCCAATTTTCTGTTGATGGGTGGGGCAAGTCCCTGTCAGTCTCTTGTGGGATCACTGCTCCTTTCTCCTGGGTCCTGGTGTGCACAAGATTTAGTTTGTGCCTTCCAAGAGTCTGTTTCCCCAGTCCTGTGTAAGTTCTGGCAGCTCTATGGAAAGGTTAATCGCGACCTCCTCCAAGAGGGCTTATGCCACACCCAGGTCTGCTGCACCCAGAGCCCCTGCCCCTGTGGCGGGCCACTGCTGACCTGTACCTCTGCAAGAGACACTCAAACACTCAAAGACAGGTCTGGCTTAGTCTCTGTGGGGTCTCCTGTTGTGCATAGGTTTTGTTTGAGCCCTCCAAGCATCTCTGGTGGGTATGGGGTTTGATTCTAAATGTGATTTGGCCTCTTCTACCATCTTTCTGGGGCTTCTCCTTTGCCATTAGATGTGGGGTATCTTTTTTTGGTGGGATCCAATATTCTCCTGTCAATGATTGCTCAGCAGCAAGTTGCAATTTTGGAGTTCTCACAGGAGAAATTGAGCGCACGTCCTTCTACTCCACCACCTTATTTGATTACCACAAGAGATGTCCTTTTCATTATAGGGGTCTGGAATGCAAAAGTAGGAAGTCAACAAATACTTGGAGTAACAGGAAAATTTGGCTTTGGAGTACAAAATGATGCAGGGCAAAGGCTAACAGAGTTTTGCCAACAGAATGCACTGGTTATAGCAAACACCCTCTTTTAACAACACAAGAGAAGACTTTACACATGGACATCACCAGATGGTCAATACTGAAATCAGACTGATTATATTCTTTGCAGGCAAAGATGGAGAAGCTTTATACAGTCAGCAGAAACAAGACCAGGAGCTGACTGTGGCTCAGATCATGAACTTCTTATTGCAAAATTCAGACTTAAATTGAAGAAAGTGGGGAAAACCACTAGACCATTCAGGTATGACCTAAATCAAATCCCTTATGATTATACAGTGGAAGTGACAAATAGACTCAAGGGGTTAGATCTGATAGACAGAGTGCCTGAAGAACTATGGATGGAGGTTTGTAACATTGTACAGGAGGCAGTGATCAAGCCCATCCCCAAGAAAAAAATGCAAAAAAGTAAAATGGTTGTCTGAGGAGGCCTTACAAATGGCTGAGAAAAGAAGAGAAGCTAAAGGCAAAGAGAAAAGGAAAGATATACCCATCTGAATGCAGAGCTCCAAAGAATCACAAGGAGAGCTAAGAAAGCCTTCCTCAGTGATCAATGCAAAGAAATAGAGGGAAACAATAGAATGGAAAAGACTAGAAATCTCTTCAAGAAAATTAGAGATACCAAGGGAACATTTCATGCAAAGATGGGCTCAATAAAGGACAGAAATGGTATGGACCTAACAGAAGCAGAAAATATTAAGAAAGGTGGCAAGAATACACAGAAGAGCTATACAAAAAAGATCTTAATGACCCAGTAACCACAGTGGTGTGATCACTCACCTAGAGCCAGACTTCCTTGAATGTGAAGTCAAGTGGGCCTTAGGAAGCATCAGTATGAATAAAGCTAGTGGAGGTGATGGAATTCCAGTTGAGCTCTTTCGAATCCTAAAAGATGATGCTGTGAAAGTGCTGCACTCAATGTGTCAGCAAATTTGGAAAATTCAGCAGTGGCCACAGGACTGGAAAATGTCAGTTTTCATTCCAATCCCTAAGAAATACAATGCCAAAGAATGCTCAAACTACTGTACAGTTGCACTCATCCCACAAATTCTGAGCTAGCAAAGTAATGCTCAAAATTCTCCAAGCCAGACTTCAACAGTACATGAACTGTGAAATTCCAGATGTTCAAACTGGATTTAGAAAAGGCAGAGAAACCAGAGAGCAAATTGCCAGCATCTGTTGGATCATTGAAAAAGTAAGAGAGTTCCAGAAAAACATCTACTTGTGCTTTATTGACTATGCCAAAGCCTTTGACTGTGTGGATTACCACAAACTGTGAGACATTTTTAAAGAGATGGGAATACCAGACCACTTTACCTGCCTCCTGAGAAATCTGTATGTAGGTCAAGAAGCACCAGTTAGAACTGGACATGAAACAACATACTGGTTCCAAATTGGGAAAGGAGTATTTCAAGGCTGTATATTGTTACCCTGCTTATTTAACTTATATGCAGAGTACATCATGTGAAATGCTGGGCTGGATGATGCACAAGTTGGAATCAAGATTGTTGGGAAAAGTATCAATAACCTCAGATATGCAGAGGACACCACCCTTTATTAGAAAGTGAAGAACTAGAGAACCTCTTGATGAAAGTGGAAGAGGAGGGTGAAAAAGCTGACTTAAAACTCAACATTAAGAAAACTAAGATCATGGCATCTGGTCCCATCATTTCATGGCAAATAGGTGGGAAAACAATGGAAATAGTGAAGACTTTATTTTTTCACACTCCAATATCACTGCAGATGGTGACTGCAGCCATGAAATTAAAAGATGCTTGCTCTTTGGAAGAAAAGCTATGACCAAGCTAGACAGCATATTAAAAAGCAAAGACATTACTTTGCGAACAAAGGTCCTTGTAGAGAAAGCTATGATTTTTCCAGTATTCATGTATGGATGTAAGAGTTGGACCATAAAGAAAGCTGAGCGCCGAAGAACTGGTGCTTTTGAACTTGGTGCTGGAGAAAACTCTTGAGAATCCCTTTGATTGCAAGGAGATCAAATCAGTCAATCCTAAATGAAATCAGTCATGAATATTCATTGGGATGAATGAATGAATGAATGTGCTGAAACTGAAAGTCCAATACTTTGGCCACCTGATTCAAAGAACTGACTCACTGAAAAAGACCCTGATGCTGGCAAGATTGAAGGCAGGAGAAGAAGGTGATGACAGAGGATGAAATGGTTGGATGGCATCACCGAACTCGATGACATGAGTTTGAGCAAGCTCCTGGAATTGGTGATGGACAGGGAAGCCTGGTGTGCTGCAGTCCATGGAGTCACAAAGAGTTGGACATGACAGTGAATGAACTGAACTGTGATGAGCATTATGCTAGAGGAAATATAGGGTGCTATCATAACACATTTTAGGGGAATTTCATCTAGTCTAAGGTCTTGAGGAAAGGCTCCTGGAAAAACGAATATTTAAACTGAGATTTACCAGCAAGATAGAGCTTTGTCATGTCAAAGTGATGCTTGGTATGAGTGATTTTGAAGGGGAAGTGAAGTGAAGTGAAAGTTGCTCAGTTGTGTCCGAGTCTTTGTTACCCCATGGACTATATAGTCCATGTAATTCTCCAGGCCAGAACACTGGAGTGGGTAGCCTTTTCCTTCTCCAGGGGATCTTCCTAACCCAGGGATCGAACTCAGGTCTCCTGCATTGCAAGTTGATTCTTTACCAAGTGAGCTATCAGGGAAGCCCCTTTGAGTGGGAAGCTGGGATGTATATGTAGTGATAATGATGCAGGCCTTGGGAGCCATGTTCAAATACTGGAGCTGAGAAGGTACATGGAATTCTGTATGATTCTTTAACGAAGGTGAATATAGAAGGATGCTGCTGTAGAGATTGCAAATGCGAATTATGGAGGGAAGCTTGTTAGAGTCTATCTTTTCTACCAACTCGCTTTTTCTCTTCAAATTCCTATATTTGAGTGGAAGGAGAGATATATGATTGATCTATAAATTTCTAGGGAAAGAGGATCTTTCCCCCGCCCCCACCAAAAGAAGAAACTTCTTAAAACAAGAGCACTCCTATTTTATATTTTATTCACATAAAATTTTTATACTTTATATGTACAAAGTATTTAATGTTTTATACTTCCTAATTTATATTTCCCATATCTTTTAGTATAATATAAGGTAAAGGACTTCCCTGGTGGCTCAGACGGTAAAGCGTCTGCTTATAATGCAGGAGACCCACGTTCGATCCCTGGGTCGGGAAGATCCTCTGGTGAAGGAAATGGCAACCCACTAGTACTATTGCCTGGAAAATCCCATGGATGGAGGAGCGTGGTAGGCTACAGTCCATGGGGTAGCAAAGAGTCGGACACGACTGAGTGACTTCACTTTCACTTTCAAGGTATATAAAGTTTGATTGATTATATGGCGATCTAGATTAGTTTTTTATCTTTATTGGCATTCCATTTGTATCAGTATTAGAATAAATAAGTTGAGGAAGTTTTATAGTGAGCATCCAGATGGCCTGAAAATAATTCTGCATGATTCTTTAAGGAAGGTGAATATAGAAGGATGCTGTTGTAAGGAATTGCAAATGAAAATTGTGGAGGGAAGCTTGTTATAGTCTATCTCCTTGTACCAACTTGCCTTCTTCCTGAAAACTCCTATCTCTAGGTCAGGTCCCCAAGCATTGGAGTAATCAGTTCCTTTTTCAGGGATGTTAGTTACCACATCTAGATTCATTGCCTGTACCAATAAAACCTGTACCAGCCCACCAAGATGGGCTTCCCTAGTAGCTCAGATGGTAAAGCATCCACCTGCAATGCAGGAGACCTGGGTTTGATCCCTGGGTCAGGAAGATCCCTTGGAGAAAGAAATGGCAACCCACTCCACTATCCTTGCCTGGAAAATCCCACGGACAAAGGAGCCTGGTGGGCTACAGTCTATGGGGTCACAAAAAGTTGGACATGACTGAGCAGATGACACACATGCCAACAGAAAGAACACAGAGAGTATGTCCATTGGATTGGGCTGACTAACCAGTGACTCTAGCGAGATGCTAGCAGGCATACATATTGATTATAAATAATGTCTCCATATCTTACAGTAGGTCATATCAAAGAGATTTCAAAATATCTCTCCCTCTGATTTGTTCTAATGAGCTGTGTTGTCTGGAACTTTTCTTTTAGTATTCGTATATGACCTGGCCCTGGTGCCACAACAGGTCAAATCCTTTTTAAAAAAATCTTTATTTATTTATATTGGAGTGTAGTTGATTAGCAGTGTTGTATTAGTTTTGGGTGTACAGCAAACTGATCCAGTTATACATAAGAATGTGTATATTCTTTATCATTTTTTTCCCATTTAGGTTATTATAGAATATTGAGAGCTCCCTATGCTATACAGTAGGTCCTTGATGGTTATTAATTTTTAAATATAGCAATGGGAAGCCTTACAAATAGCTGTGAAAAGAAGAGAAGCAAAAAGCAAAGGATAAAAGGAAAGATATAAGCATTTGAATGCAGAGTTCCAAAGAATAGCAAGAAGAGATAAGAAAGCCTTCCTCAGTGATCAATGCAAAGAAATAGAGGAAAACAACAGAATGGGAAAGACTAAGATCTCTTCAAAAAAATCAGAGATTCCAAGGGAACATTTCATGCAAAGATGGGCTCGATAAAGGACAGAAATGGTATGGACCTAACAGAAGCAGAAGATATTAAGAAGAGGTGGCAAGAATACACAGAAGAAGAACTATACAAAAAAGATTTTCATGACCAAGATTATCATGATAGTATGATCACTCACCTAGAGCCAGACATCCTGGAATGTGAAGTCAAATGGGCCTTAGAAAGCATCACTATGAACAAAGCTAGTGGAGATGATGGAATTCCACTTGAGCTCTTTCAAATCCTGAAAGATGATGCTGTGAAAGTGTTGCACTCAATATGCCAGCAAATTTGGAAAACTCAGCAGTGGCCACAGGACTGGAAAAGGTCAGTTTTCATTCCAATCCCAAAGAAAGGCAATGCCAAAGAATGCTCAAATGACCGCACAATTGCACTCATTTCACACACTAGTAAAGTAATGCTCAAAATTCTCCAAGCCAGGCTCCAGCAGTATGTGAACCGTGAACTTCCAGATGTTCAAACTGGTTTTTAGAAAGGGCAGAGGAACCAGAGATCAAATTGCCAACATCCGCTGGATCATAGAAAAAGCAAGAGAGTTCCAGAAAAACATCTGTTTCTACTTTATTGACTATGCCAAAGCCTTTGACTGTGTGGATCACAATAAACTGTGGAAAATTCTGAAAGAGATGGGAATACCAGACCACCTGACCTGCCTCTTGAGAAACATCTATGCAGGTCAGGAAGCAACAGTTAGAACTGGACATGGAACAACAAACTGGTTCCAAATAGGAAAAGGATTTCATCAAGGCTGTATATTGTCACCCTGCTTATTTAACTTCTATGCAGAGTACATCATGAGAAGCGCTGGGCCAGATGAAGCACAAGCTGGAATCCAGATTGCTGGGAGAAACATCAATAACCTCAGATATGCAGATGACACCACCCTTATGGCAGAAAGTGAAGAGGAACTCAAAAGCCTCTTGATGAGAGTGAAAGAGGAGCATGAAAATGTTGGCTTAAAGCTCAACATTCAGAAAACGAAGATCACGGCATCTGGTCCCATCACTTCCTGGGAAATAGATGGGGAAACAGTAGAAACAGTGACAGACTTTATTTTTTTGGGCTCCAAAATCACTGCAGATGGTGACTGCAGCCATGAAATTATGAGACGCTTACTCCTTGAAAGAAAAGTTATGACCAACCTAGATAGCACGTTGAAAAGCAGAGACATTACTTTGCCAACAAAGGTTCGTCTAGTCAAGGCTATGGTTTTTCCAGTGGTCATGTGTGGATGTGAGAGTTGGACTGTGAAGAAAGCTGAGCACTGAAGAATTGATGCTTTTGAACTGTGGTGTTGGAGAAGACTCTTGAGAGTCCCTTGGACTGCAAGGAGATCCAACCAGTCCATTCTAAAGGAGATCAGTCCTGGGTGTTCTTTGGAAGGAATGATGCTAAAGCTGAAATTCCAGTACTTTGGCCACCTCATGCAAAGAGTTGACTCATTGGAAAAGACTCTGATGCTGGGAGGGTTTGGGGGCAAGAGGAGAAGGGGATGACAGAGGATGAGATGGCTGGATGGCGTCACTGACTCGATGGACGTGAGTTTGAATGAACTCCGGGAGATGGTGATGGACAGGGAGGCCTGGCATGCTGCAATTCATGGGGTCACAAAGAATCAGACACAACTGAGCAACTGAACTGAACTGAACATGGCAGTCCAGATTCCCAATCTATCTTTCCTATCTTGCTTCTCTCCTGGTAACCATAAGTTCATTCTCTAAATCTGTGAGCCTATTTCTGTTTTGTAAATATATTCGTTTGTATCATTTTGTTTTTAGATTTTGTATATAAGGGCTATTATATGATATTTGTTCTTCTCTATCTGACTTGCTTCACTTAGTATGATAATATCCAGGTCCATCCCATCTAATGAAGAAATAAGACAGGTATAAAAATAACTCAATTTTGGACAGTGTTTCACTAGTGTTTTTAAAAAATGATGCTCACAGTGTGAGGATAATGCATTAGCAGCAGAGGCAGCCAGTCCTGGCGTATCTGGGTAAGACACCAAGTGGCCTTTATCATTGGAACCAGGATAAATACATACTTATACATTTTTATGGGTTTTCTAGTTTATTTCTAAAGCAAATAGGTAAATTTAGAGCGAATCAGTTAATTTCAATATATAATTCATTATAAAAATTACCCACCTTTTTCCCACTTAGAAAGTTCACAGATGAGGTGCATCTTAGAACTGGGCTGGGATGGAGCTGAGAGGAAGCCTGTCACTTCATTTGAGGGTTAGCTGCACGGGACTCACCACAATTTGAATATTTTCTTCTTTCTTGTGCACAGTCTGATGTCCTTGAGGTTGTCTGTGTTCTTTATGGCCTGGAGCTATCGGGCCCATTTTAATTTGACTGTTCACATTGTCCTCTGAAATTATGAATAAGGAAAGCATTTAGAGCCATAGGTCTAGTTCTGGAGGGGAAAAAAAGGCTGGCTCTATTTTCTGAGGTTCCTTGGCTGGTTATTTTTCAAACCAGAAGACTTCCTTTCCATGATGTGAAACTCTAAATTGCCAGAATGGTTAAAAATAACATATTTTTAAAGATTGCTATACTTGAGAGATCCTTAGACAGTTGCAGCTTCTTTATAGGATTATGAAGAAGCTGCACATGTGGAAAACAATAGAATCTCTGTCTCTCTTTCTCTCTGCATTCTGTGGTCTGTGAATCTGGGAGTAGGTCTTGGATGCTGTTGCCAGACAAGAGAGGGTACTATTTGTATCTGTAGTTGGCAGGTAAAGGTGGTGACACTCAGTGAGGCTGATGCTATTTTTTCTTTGGTTGTGACGTCACTCTGTTGCCTTGACAGCTGCTGTGGAAGGTGAAACCTGTGGAACATGTAAAGCTTAGAAACCTCTCACTGAGATTGTTCCCTCTCTGGCTAAACCCCCTCTTTCAAATGAATTGCATCATTTTCCTTCCCATTGTCACTGGGATATCCTAGTCTGTCCCTGTACAAAAGCCATCTCTTTCTGCAGCAGGCATGGCAGAACTTCCATCCTGCTAAGAGTTCTCCAGAGGGAGCTTGGGCCCCAGGGAGTGTCTGAAATCACAAGCATTTAGAGGAAAATTGAAGCTCTGTGGAGTTTCAATCTGCCTTCCCTAAAAAAGGCACATGGGTATAAGTCATTTCTCCATTAAGTCTTCTGTATTCTCCAGTTAGTACTTCCTATGTTTCTCTTTTCCTTAGGCATTTTCTAAAGCTTCTCTGCTTGTCTGTCACCACTCTTTTCTCAGGTATCCCTATGACTCATGAGGAATTGACATAATTTCTCCTTTTGATTCTGTGACAATTAACCTCTGTCCCTGCAGGTGTGGCACAGCTATGCTGGGGAGATGCACCAAAGGGATTAAGGGGCACTTTGGTACCCAAGACTCTTGTTTGGAAGATGCATCCTTCCTAGAGCAAGTCTCTAGTATCATAGAGAATTTGCACAAATGTTCTGAGTCCCAAACTTCTCTGTATGTGCCCTTTATATTGAAATGGCCAGAAAGAATTTCCAGGTGAAATTTTTGAGATGAAAAGGAGTGCTGGAACTCTGGAGGAGGGTGAAAGGGTCCAACCTCCAGTGTTCCTGTTCTTCTGGGATTTCAGGCAAGGACAATGATGAGTAGAGGCCACTGGGTTGGAGATAAATGCCTGGCCTTTTTAGGCAGCATTGTTTAGCACACAGAAGTTACTCTAGGGTGCATCTAGTCCCATTAATTTATTTCACATATGAAGAAATTGAGGCCCAAAACAAAGCTTATTCAAAGTCATCCAGCCAAATAATCTAGCTGAGACTGGAACTCAGATTGCCTAAGTTTCCAGCCGGTGTTTATTCTGCACTAATGGAATTCTCTGGAAAAAGACTATTGTTTTAATGAAATCTTGACCAGTCTAAGGACATTACAAAACTTTTTTGGTAAGGCTCTAGTACCATTGAACATTCTTGAATGAAAAAGAATTTACAAAGTCTTTGTAACAGGGCAATCTACTGAGTAATAACTCATGTCAACCTTATTCTCTGTGGAGTAACATTCAGTCACTTTTTTTGCCACTGATTATTTCATAAGTACCATACAGTGTGCAAAACATTGAGAGATAGAGAGATGGAAAAAAAATAACGCTTCAACATTCCTGAAACTTGTGAAAGACTTGTATTGCAAGTGACATTTGACTTGAGTTTTGAAAAAGGGGTTCCAAGTCGAATTGGTTTCTAGTATCCAGTCTTTCTGGAACATAAGCTTTCTAGAGAGAAGCAATGACATATACCTTTAGATCACAGAAGTTTTTCTTCTAATTTTTCTAATTTTCTTCTAATAAGTTTATAGGGCTGGTTAATTAAACAGGAATAATAGATATAACCTAGCTCAACTTTTGCAAGGCTTTTGAACTCATCCTTTGCAGATTCCTCATTAATAAGCCAGGAAACAAATTCTAGGCCAAATAATTTTTAGGTGAGTGAAGAGTAAACCATAAGATTAAGTTGATCATTATAGATTTAATGATCAATTAAATCTATCAACGTAGATTTAATAAGTATTAATTTCTGGGAAATGTAAGGGAGGGATCAGCAAATTATGACCTGAAGGCCAAATCCAGCCCATTACCTATTTTTAGGTAAATAAAGTGTTATTGGAATAGTGCCTTGGCCATTTATTTTCATGTAGTGTCGGTGGCTGCTTTTGCATTAACACTGGCAGAATTAAGTAATTGCAACAGAGACATAAGGCCTGGGAGAGATACAGTCTCTGTCTCTGTCTTAGGTCAGGTTTCCTGGGAGGCAGAGTCTGGATGGAGATTTGCATGCAGGAGACCTATCAGTTCAACATCTGTAAGGGACCGAAGGAGGAAACAATGGGGATATGGAGAATTTGAGCTACCAAGAATTTGCAAATGAAGCCTCAGTCTGCCTTACAGGGAATTGCTATACATCATGTTTAGGATCAATTTTTTTTTTCTTTCTTTTTTTGTGCTATGGCTAGGCAATTTCATGTATAAGGGCTCAGTTAACTTTCACAAAAAAAATTTCTAGATACCATTTACGCTATTTATAAATGAAAAAAACTGAAACACGTAGAGTTTTTGAGTGATTTGACAGATAAAGCCTGAATTTCTGATAAGCTTGTAAAGGCTCTGTGTATTAATTGGCCAAAAAATTGTTTTGAGCTTAATTCTAGATGGACAAAAATATATCCAGTGATTTAAAAAAAAAAAAAGTCAAAAAACAACTCACGTGCTTAAGATCATGGCATCCGGTCTATCACTTCATGACGAATAGATGGGGAAAAAATGGAAACAGACTTTATTTTTTTGGGCTCCAAAATCACTGCAGATGGTGACTGAAGTCCTAAAATTAAAAGACTCTGGCTCCTTGAAAGTAAAACCATGACAAACGTACACAGTGTATTGAAAAGCAGAGACATCACTTTGCTGACAAAGGTCCGTCTAGTCAAAGCTATGGTTTTCCAGTAGTCATGTGTGGATATGAGAGTTGGACCATAAAGAAGGCTGAGCACTGAAGAACTAATGCTTTTGAACTGTGGTGCTGGAGAAGATTCTTGGACAGCAAGGAGGTCAAACAAGTCAATCCTAAAGGAAATCAACCTTGAATATTCATTGGAAGGACTGATGCTGAAACTGAAGCTCTATTACTTTGGCCACCTGATGTGAAAAGCCAGCTCACTGGAAAAGACCCTGATGCTGGGAAAGATTGATGGCAGGAGGAGAAGGGGGAGACAGAGGAAGAGATGGTTGGATGGCATCACCAATTTGATGGACATGAGTTTGAACAAACTACGGGAGATAGTGAAAAATGGGAAGCCTGGCGTGCTGCATTCTATGGGGTCTCAGAGCCGGACATGACTGAGTGATTGACTGAATGGCAACAACAACATGCTTAAGACATTTATTCAAGATTCACGTGACATTACTTACCCATTAACATCTTTGAAAAATGTATGTATTTATTTGGCTGGGTCTTACTTACGGCATGTGAGATCTTTAGTTGTGGCGTGTGAACTCTAAGTTGCAGCATGTGGGGTCTTAGCTCCCTGAAAAGGGATTGAACTCCAGCCTCCTGCACTGGGAGCATGAAGTCTTAGCCCCTGGACCACCAAAGAAGCCCCACCCATTAACATCTTGATGATTTGCTGTTTGGGTATGTCAGAGGAGAAATTTCACTTCCTCAGTTCACTTATCTTAAAGATCATCTTCAGAAACTATAAAACTCCTAGAGGAGAACATAGGCAAAACACTCTCCGACATACATCACAGCAGGATCGTCTATGACCCACCTCCCACAATATTGGAAATAAAAGCAAAAATAAACAAATGGGACCTAATTAAACTTAAAAGCTTCTGCACAACAAAGGAAACTATAAGCAAGGTGAAAAGACAGCCTTCAGAATGGGAGAAAATAATAGCAAATGAAGCAACTGACAATCAACTAATCTCAAAAATATACAAGCAACTCCTACAGCTCAACTCCAGAAAAATAAATGATCCAATCAAAAAATGGGCCAAAGAACTGAATAGACATTTCTCCAAAGAAGACATACAGATGGCTAACAAACACATGAAGAGATGCTCAACATCACTCATTATCAGAGAAATGCAAATCAAAACCACTATGAGGTACCATTTCACGCCAGTCAGAATGGCTGTGATCCAAAAGTCTACAAGCAATAAATGCTGGAGAGGGTGTAGAGAAAAGGGAATCCTCTTACACTGTTGGTGGGAATACAAACTAGTACAGCCACTATGGAGAACAGTGTGGAGATTTCTTAAAAAACTGGAAATAGAACTGCCTTATGATCCAGCAATCCCACTGCTGGGCATACACACTGAGGAAACCAGAAGGGAAAGAGACACGTGTACCCCAATGTTCATTGCAGCACTGTTTATAATAGCCAGGACATGGAAGCAACCTAGATGTCCATCAGCAGATGAATAGATAAGAAAGCTGTGGTACATATACACAATGGAGTATTACTCAGCCATTAAAAAGAATACATTTGAATCAGTTCTAATGAGGTGAATGAAACTGGAGCCTATTATACAGAGTGAAGTAAGCCAGAAAGAAAAACACCAATACAGTATACTAACGCATATATATGGAATTTAGAAAGATGGTAACAATAGCCCTGTATACGAGACAGCAAAAGAGACACTGATGTATAGAACAGTCTTTTGGACTCTGTGGGAGAGGGAGAGGTTGGGATGATTTGGGAGAATGGCATTGAAACATGTATAATATCATATATGAAACGAGTCGCCAGTCCAGGTTCGATGCACGATACTGGATGCTTGGGGCTGGTGCACTGGGACGACCCTGTGGGTGGGTGTGGGGAGGGAGGAGGGAGGAGGGTTCAGGATGGGGAACACATGTATAGCTGTGGCAGATTCATTTTGATATATGGCAAAACCAATACAATATTGTAAAGTTAAATAAAATAAAATTAAAAAAAAATAAAGATCATCTTCAATTCACACGCTGGTCCTAGAAATAGACTAAGGTCAAATGTGGATAATTGGTCCAAAGGATCTAAGATTAAGTAACAATAGACTGTAATCATTCTTATATAAATGATGCTGAGGATTATTTTTTCAAGGTTGTTATAATGGAAATGAGTTGATATCCAGGGCAGCCAATTAGCGCTCAGGAGCATTTCAATGGTCACATAATAGAAAGGAAGATAAACAAAAGCTGAGCTAATTCCACTATGTATAATAATCTCCCATTTCCTTGCAGTACTAGGTGCCATTTCTGTCTTAGGTTGATCATTTTTTGTTTCTTTCTTTTTTGTTCATCTCCCATGACTGGAAGGTCACTCACTGTATCTGGAGTGGAAAGTAATGGGTGCTTGCTCAGTTCTCTAGCTTGTCACTGTGATGAACATTAGCAAGTTAAGTAACTTCTGTAAGTTTCAGTTTCCTCATCTTGTGATATTGACCTTGCCTTTATCTTAGGTTATTATAAGCCCTAAAGGATAGAATGTAGATAAAAATCCATTATAAGCTTAAATGTACAATGCAAATACTTAAAAAATGTACTAGTACAGCATCTTCAACCTAGTGGAACTTATAACGCTACTTTATGTATATTGAAATCCTAAAAATAATTTTATTCACTTTTGCTTAGTAATTAGCTCCAATCCTTAATAAGTTTCATAAGATAGAATCTGTAGTATTACAAGTATCCAGAAATAAAGCATTCCTGGAGGAGGTTTAACTTATTCAAGGGAAAGATACTGTATATCTCATGAATTTGAAGGCAGGAATCCATCCTTATGTGACCTCTTTGTGAACAAGAGTTGGTGGTGGTCCAGCCTTTGCACAGTCATGTGACGTGTGATGTGGAGACACCACCCCAACTTCAGAAGCTTTGAAGAATGACGTCAGTTCTCACTGAAAATTTTCCCGAAAGGAGTTAATCTAGGGTTTTATCCTGTGGTGAAACAGAAAGCCTCCCAGACTGTTTTTCTCTAGACGTTAATTTTTCTCCCCAGAGTTCTATCCTTAGGACAATGTCAGGGAAATCCCTCCTGTTGCCATTTATCAGTCCCGTTTCTTTCCTATTGGACTGCTTCTGCCACTTACTTCCTTCTGTAAACCTGTCAAGTTGTTCCTCCTACGACCTACAACAGCTCCTACTTCTGTCCAGGACAGGTCACTCTATTCTTTGTCAGCGCCATGCTTTATGATCCTCTCTCGTTTGAAGAAATGCCTGTTTCCTCTTATCCTACATTTCTTGTGAAGAATTCTCATGGAACACTTCTAGAGAATACAATTCTTCACTCTACTCTGTCTGTGACAAGTAGTTTCTAGGGAGATTGACATCAGAAGCATCGCTACATGTGACTGCGAGTCAGAAGCATTCTCTCTCTTGGTTCTATTTCCCATCAGCCCAGTATTTCATTTCAGCCCCCAGAAAGGGGTGAATTTCCATGGTTCTATCCATTGAAAACCTGAGAATATATTTAATGGTGTTAGAAATTGGAATCAAGAATAATATTAGCCTACGGAAAATGCCCGAGTCACAAATATTCTTTTGGAACATGATCCATCTGTAAACCAAGGATTCCATGTCTAAACAAATCTGGGCATCTGATTTCTCTCTCTCTTTTTTTTTCCCTGAAAATGTGACCATTGATAATGACCTCTGCACATATTCCCAAACGCTTACCATACTTGGGCAGCTACACAGATAAGAACAGGCCAAGATTACACACATTTTACCCCCAGATTCCCTCTTTAACTCTGCTCTTCTCTCTCTATCTCAAGATTACATATCAGAATGAAAGTAGGAGGGAGTGATATTATTATCATTGGGATAAATTTCCATTTGTTATTATTTTTAAAGCAAAAAATTTGAAAATGGCCATGCTTTATTTTTAGTAACAGACTACGTTCAGTAAACTTCATAATCCATCATGATTTCCCTGAGTGCTGTGACACGATAGTTGAGAACTGTCGGCTAGGGGTGTGAGTGTAAATTTATTAATGCTTTCCTGACTTTCTTACCCTTAGTAAGCCATAGTCATGCTGGCTAAGGAACAGAGGGCAATTACAAGCTTCCTGGTGTTTATATGGATGGCAGCCATCTATATTTCTCTGCGAAGGGTCTATGGAATAAAAGTGTGCATTGCAGAGGCAGTTAAGTGAGCCAGATATAGCAAATTAAGGCAGATAACGATATGGCCTCAGGCCTAACATGGCTCAAGTCATTCCTCCCTGACAAGAGTAACGGCTCTTTTGCCCTTAAGGCCCTCAGGCCCACGGAGCTCCGGGCTGTCATCCTTCTCTCCACAGAACACGTGAGGTCATTAAGAGAAATGCTGACGCCACTCTCGGGGCCGTGATCTTCCCTGACACCAGGTTGCAGCTGACACAGAGATGACATTCCTTTGGTGTCAAATCCAGGCAGAGTGTTGTCCTACCTGTCCCAATATCTGTTGGAAATCAGCTCTTAGAAATAATTTAATTGGTTCTACCTCAATTCAGATAAGACTGAAAGGCAAGGATAAAGTTGCCACACAAGGGCAACCCTGGATTCCAAATGACCCTGGAAGATCCCTGGATACAATGAGCCCGGTACACCTGTGGGAACTCTACCTGGCTAGTTAAATCCTGAAGTAATGTGTGTATGAGACAACAGATTTATGTGGATTGCGTATGTGTGCTTGCATTCCTGTATGCCAAGGGTTCCTGGATCCAGTTTTAAAATGTATGTGTGTGAAGGCATCCCCATGCCAGCAAGGAATTTCTTGGAGACCAGCAGAGTGTCCAGAAATTTGGCTCAATTCTGACATTATCTACCCAGAGAAAGAATCTACCCAGATTCCACAGCTAAAGGGCTCCATCCCACAACACTTCCCTCCATTTCTAACACCAGATGCAAGCCCAGGTTTTTACCTGTGTTTCTGACCCACTAGCTGTAAATGAGAAGTTCCCAGGACCCCCTCCTCATGTTTGATTAATTTGCTAGCATGGCTCACAGAACTCTGGAAAACTTGTGTCTTCACTAGGTCGTTGTTTAGTCACTAAGTTGTGTCTGCTGCTGCTGCTGCTAAGTCACTTCAGTCGTGTCTGACTCTGTGCGACCCCATAGACGACAGCCCACCAGGCTCCCCCGTCCCTGGGATTCTCCAGGCAAGAACACTGGAGTGGGTTGCCATTTCCTTCTCCAATGCAAGAAAGTGAAAAGTGAAAGTGAAGTCGCTCAGTCGTGTCCGACTCTTAGCGACTCCATGGACTGCAGCCTACCAGGCTCCTCCATCCATGGGATTTTCCAGGCAAGAGTACTGGAGTCGGGTGCCATCGCCTTTTGACTCTTACCAATTTATTATAAAAGGATGTGTATTAGAAGATACAAATTGATAGGTAAAGAGAGAAATAGGTGAGATTCTAAACAAAGGACCTTCTGCCTTGTGGAGTATGGGGCCTTGCACGTGGAATTATTCTGATTTGCCAACAGGAAACTCTTAGGGGAAAAAAGAAACAAAAAGCTTTCCTTCTGTTTCTTATGGAAGCTTCATTACATAGTCATGATGGACTCAGTTATCAGCCAGTGGAAACTGATTCAACTTCTAGTCTCTCTCACTTCCCAGGAAATCAGGGAGTGGGATTAGAAGCTCCAAGCATCTAATTACACAGTGGGTTCTCCTGGCAACCAGCACCCACCCTTGTGTGTCTCTGTGCTCAGCTGTGTCCCACTCTTATGACCACATGGACTGTAGCCCACCAGGTTTCTCTGTCCATGGAATTTTCCAGGCAAGAATGCTGGAGTGGGTTGCCCTTTTCTCCTCCAGAGAATCTTCCTGACCCAGGGCTTGAAGCTGTGTCCCTTGTGTCATCAGCAGGGAGATTCTTTGCCACTGTGCCACCTGGGAAGGTCTTGGGTGGGAACCAAAGGAAAACTTCTTAAAGTTTTTTTTTTCAGAAACTGAGCATAAGAGACAAAATATTATCACATTTTTCTTATTGCCTGGGAAATTTTAAGGGTTTTGGTAGTTGTGAGCCAGGAATTGTGGATGAAAACCAAATATATTTTTCCTATAACTTACTTTAACTATTTTGTGCTGGGTATATGAAGTAAATGGCCTTGTTAATAGTGAGGATATGCCTATATTTGGTCATTAGAAATTTCATTTACAAAGTTAGAAATCATATAATAAGCACAATACATTGTTCAAAGACATGGATGCTTTTCCTTTTGTGCTGCAATGAAGAGTATCTTCCCTCCCTTCTCCCTTACTCTTCATAAGGTAGCTCACTGATTCCCTGGACGGAATCAGTGTGAGAGGTGCGTTCATCCCCTCTTCTTTCACATGATTCTTCTTCTAGGAAAGGACACGGAGAACAGAGAAAGATTGAAATGCTAGCATATTGACTTTAATGGCTGAGTTTAAGCATGGAATCTCTATGGTGTTGCTTCATAGACGTTTGTTGAGTGGGGGTTGCCATTGTGAGCTCACTCTTCCTTCAGGGAAACTGACTCTGGCTGTTCCCTTTGAGAGTTTTTCACAATAAGGACTTTGAAGACAATCACAAGCCACTTTCAATTAGGCTTCCTGGAATAGGCTTTAATCTAATGAGATCATTAACACACGGTGACATATCAGGGCTGCCTGATGTCATTACTGGACAAGGGGATAATTTTCCCTTTTTCTTTGAGAAGGGGAGGACCTGCTGCATACAGGCCAATACTTTGTGAACTTGGAGTGTAGGCTAGCAATATAATAGACAGGGATTTTAAGTCAAGGCAGGATAAATATAAAAATAACTCTTCTTGGTATGGTTGCCTATTTGTCTCTATTAATGAAACCAGTGAAGTCTTTCATTGAGAAAAAAAGACATGGATGTGGGACTGCTATGTCTGCATTTACAATTTAGAAGCAGAATCATTCAGAAGAAAACTGCTGATGTTGGTCATTAGTAGATCCAGCTTTTGCCCCTGGTATGGCACTAACAAGCTTTGTGATTAAAGGGATAAGTTTGTGTTAAATAACCCCTTGCCAGTTCTCCCTTGTGACCAAGGGCATGCACTGGTGAGACAGCTGTCTGGAGTTTCAAGCAGTGCTTACTGTCTATATAATCCTGGCGACTGGACTCAGCACCACGCTCCATCCAGCTTGGCTGAACGGCCCAAAGCTTTGACAAAATGCTCAGAGGCACTTGGATGAATTCTGTCATTTTATTCCTCTATATAAACCCAGCACTGACTTTTCAAATGCCATGTGGGCATGACTTTAGTGTATAACTGACAATAGTGTAATGTTTTATAAAGTGATATTTCAAGTAAAAACAATTCATAGCAGTTCTGTGAGCATTTTAATGGGGGCTACAATGGATTTACAGGGAAAAAAGGTATAGTCTCGTGGAAGCCTTGGAAATGCCCGGCTCAGATCTTCCTTCAAAAGGATCTGCTGCAGGAACATAGTTGACAGACCTCCTCTAGTTGCTGCTCCTTTGGACCCACCACGGCATTCACTTTGAAGTCATTCTTCTCATAGGCTAGTCCCAGCCAATGACTGAACAGGGCTGTTACTAGAATCAGGCCATTCCTTCCTGAGACAGGATTTCTCTAACAGACAGTTTTGGTCAGGAGCTCCCACTGATCTGGCTGAGATCTCTGAGAACTTCTCTGCCATCTGAAGTTCTTCTTACCCAATTTTTCCTTCTCCCTTTTTGCAGATGTAGTCTTGCATCATGTCTGTGTGTCTCTCTCCTTTTACCCTTCCTAGGCATGTCCCCCAATAAATATTCTATATATCTCATGTCATTTTGGCATCTACTTCTTAGAGGACCCAAATGGATGAAAGCACTACTGGAAGAGGGCCAAGAAAATAGGCAGTAAGATGAAACTTTAAGACAGGTCCATTCATTGCCCAGCTGTAAAGGAGGACCCCATCCTGAGTTGTCTGTGGGAAAGGATGGTCCCAGGACAACATGGCAGCCCAAATGATAAGTTTATCACTGGTATTTATCTAAGAAAAAGTCCCTGTTTTCATGGTATTAATGTTAGATATTTTATATTTATGAATGTTAGAAACTCAATACTACATTGTTGTAATTACCACTTTATATAATTTTGTGACTTATTTTTTTTTTTCAAATTAAAACATGTGGTTTCTTTTTTAAATTAATTAATTTATTTTTAATTGGAAGATACTTGACTTACAACATTGTGTTCCTTTCTGGCATGCATCAAGATGAATCTGCCATAGGTATACATATGTCCCCTCCGTCTTAAACCTCCCTCTCTAATTTTGTGACTTTTAGAGAAGATTGAGAGAAAAGTCATATGCCTTTATACTTTTGTTATATTGACCTTATTTATTATTTATGGTTCTCTTCATTTGTTTCTGTGTATTTGAGTTATTATCTAGGGTCATTTGCTTAGTCCAGTACAGTTTTTCTCCCACCCACCTCATTTGTACTGAATGTGCAAATTAATGTTATTCCATAAATTTGGGGACATTTCAGCCATAATTTCTTTGAATATTTTTCAGCTCCTTTCTCTCTCTCTCTTCTCCTTCTGGTAATACTATACTGCATGTATTGGTGTTCTTCATGGTGTCTGATATTTCTGAGTGTCTGTTCACTTCATTCTTTTTTCTCTGCTCTTCAAAGAGCATAATCTCTATCAGTCTGTCATCCAGTTCACTAATTCTTTTGCCTGTTCATATCTACTGCTGAGCCCCTTTTACTGAATATTTGATTTTAGTTTCTGTACTTTCCAACTCTAGAATTTCCTTTGCTGTTGTTATTTTAAAAATAACTTCTGTCTCCTTATTGATAATCTTTATTTGATATGACCTGGGAGAGGGAGAGGGTGGGATGATTTGGGAGAATGGCATTGAAACATGTATAATATCATATATGAAACAAGTCGCCAGTCCAGGTTCGATGCACGATACTGGATGCTTGGGGCTGGTGTGCTGGGACGACCCAGAGGGATGGTACGGGGAGGGAGGAGGGAGGAGGGTTCAGGATGGGGAACACGTGTATACCTGTGGTGGATTCATGTTGATATATGGCAAAACCAATACAATATTGTAAAGTTAAAAAATAAAATTAAAAAAAATTTTTTTTAAATGATAATTTTCTATTTTAATTCTTCAAATATATTTAACATGACAACTCTGAGTATTTGGTGAAGACAGGGCAGTAGCCTCAGTTTCTCTCTCCTAACGTGACATTTTCACCATATGAGCTAGGGCGAGGGACACTGGGACCCCAATATTCTTGAAAGTGCCACTCCAAAATGGAGGCTCTGTCTTTTAAGTTGAAGCTAGGTGGAAGAAGGGAGCTCCATCTTTTGGCTGCACTCACCTGGAACATAGTCTTAGCAACAAGTAGCTAGGAGCTGGATGAGAACAAGTGACACCCTGCCATTCTTAGGAAGGCAGCTCTCCAACTCAGAGCAACTCCTCTCAGGGTAGAGAGGAAGCCCTGTGTTCTTGGCTTCATCAGTCTCACTGAGTTGAGAGGAGGAAGGGAGGAAGCAGATCTTGATTTAAGTATCAAAGTCTTGTTGTTCTTATCAAATTTTAGTAGATTTTTTTGAATGAATGTTTGTCTGCTATAAACTTTTAAGGTCATATCCAGATAGTTAATAAATTTTTTTTTTTTATCAGTTTCACAGTCATGAAACTCCTAATGCTACCTCAACAGAAGTGGAACTCCCCCAATTTTTTTAAAACAATTTTTATTGCAATTATCACTTATTTTGTCCACGTGCATGCTAAGTTGCTTCAGTCATGTCTGACTCTTTAAGACCCTATATAGCCCACCAGACTTCTCTGTCCATGGAATTTTCCAGGTAAGAATACTGGAGTGGGTTACCATACTCTTCTCCAGGGGATTGTCCCTAGACAGGGATCAAACTCAGGTCTCCTGCATTGCAGGCAGATTCTTTACCATCAGAGCCACCAGGGAAACAAACAGAAAATGACCAATTGATTTACCTTTGTACTCCTAGTGCCCACTATAATTTAGTGCTTACATTAAATGCTTACTTAACATGTGTTGAAAGTATTTGCCAAAAAAACTCTCATCTATCTATCTGTATTTGTAGTTGGAATATATAAAATTGCAAACACAAAATTTGATAAACAGAAATTAATATTTTAGACAACCTGAATATGGCAGAGGCTGCAAATTACCTATATTCTTCTTTTCCTTAGCACCAGATCCAAATTTACTTGGGATTAGAATGTACTCAACTGAAACAACTGTATTTCCTAGGTTTCCTGACAGCTAGGTGTGACCATATGACTCAGTTCTGATCAATGAGGTGTAAGTGAAAGATACTGAGTTAGCTTATGAGAAGCTCCTGATGAGAGGGTTATACAACTGGATTAAACTTTTTACTCTTTCTGTCTTTTCAGTGTTTCTTGCATTGAATGTGGCATAATGACTGTAGCTCCAGGAGTCACTTTGGCCCTGGAGATGTCTTTGAGAATTGAAACAGCATTTTACATAAATACAGTATTCTAACGCATATATATGGAATTTAGAAAGATGGTAACAATAACCCGGTGTACGAGACAACAAAAGAGACACTGATGTATAGAACAGTCTTATGGACTCTGTGGGAGAGGGAGAGGGTGGGAAGATTTGGGAGAATGGCAATGAAACATGTAAAATATCATGTAGGAAACGAGTTGCCAGTCCAGGTTCGATGCATGATTCTGGATGCTTGGGGCTGGTGCACTGGGACGGCCCAGAGGGATGGTGTGGGGAGGGAGGAGGGAGGAGGGTTCGGGATGGGGAACACATGTATACCTGTGGCGGATTCATTTTGATATGTGGCAAAACTAATACAATTATGTAAAGTTTAAAAATAAAATAAAATTGGAAGATTTAAAAAAAAAAAAAAAGAAAAAAAAAAAGAAACAGCGTTTTAAGGATGGCAGAGCAGAAAGATAGAAGGGAACTGAATTTCTGATGATGGCGCTGAAGACTGGCTCCTATACAGTGACCCTGATAGGAATAGGAATGATAAACTTTTGCCTTGCTTAAGCCACACATTTCTAATTTCTATTAGTAGTAGGCAGCAATCATTCCTAGGAGCTTCCCTGGTGTCTCAGATGGTTAAGAATCTGCCTCCAGTGCAGGAGACCTGGGCTTGACCCCTGAGTCTGGAAGATATCCTGGAGAAGGGAATGACTATCCTGTCCAGTATTCTTGCCTAGGAAACCCCAAGGACAAGGAGCTTGGTGGGCTACAGTCTGTGGGGTCACAAAGAGTTGGACGTGACCAAGTGACTAATACTTTCAGTCATTCCTAACTGATATGGCATCTATTTCACATTTTGGTGTATTAAGTTCTACTTGTATATGTAGTGAATGTCATGTATTTGCATTTGTCTGTTGCGGTCTGAAAATTGCAACTTGCAGGACAGTCTTCTCTACATAGTATATAAAACTAAATCCAGAAATGGGACACTGGGGTCCTGATACTCTTCAAAATGCCACTCCAAGATGGAGCTTCCATCTCATAAGCTGAAGCTATGTGGAAGAGAGCCCCACCTCTGGCTGCACTCACAGAACATAGCCTTAGCAAAAATGCTGAATTAGCAAACAAACCAATACTATATCTATATATAGTTTAATCTTGTTTCACCCTGCTTCTGCAACCTCAAGCAACTATATTTATCAATAGATTTTGTGCTTTGATCTAAAGAGGAGAATGAAAAAAAAATAAATAAAGAGGAGAATGAATACAAGAGAAAAAATGTAACCTCCACCTTTTCATTTTTTTCATGGTTCCATTCAAACGAAGAAGTCATTATTTACATGTGTTTGAGATTTTCAAGTAAAAATTAAAAGAATCTGACACCTTATCAACATCACTTATTCTTTCATAGTTGATTTCAATAATGAGATGATAATAAAACTTCACATATATTGAATGCTTACTATCTGTGCATGAAACAATGTTCCAATTGATTTATATATAATCTATACAACAAATTTGTAAGGTATGTGTTATTATTATTTTCATGTTACAGATGAAGAAATGGAGGCACAGAAAGTTAAATATGTTGCCCCAAATCACACAGCCAATAAGTGGTAGAACAAGGATCAAACTTTAGCAGTCTCCTCCAGAGTTTGTGCTCTTTTCAACCACGTGCTGTGCTGTGCTTCATCACTGAGTTGTGTCAAGACTCTTTGTGACCCCATGGACTGTAGCCCACCAGGCTTCTCTGTCCATGGAAATTCTCCAGGCAAGAATACTGGTATGGGTTGCCATGCCCTCCTCCAGGGCATCTTCCCAGCCCAGGGATCGAACCCAGATCTCCCACATTGCAGGTGGATTCTTTACCATCTGAACCACCAGGGAAGCTCAAGAATTCTAGAGTGGGTAGCCTATCCCTTCTCCAGGGTAAGATCCAGGAGTTGAATCAGGGTTTTGTTCATTGCTAATTCTAGTGGACTCTTTGCCAGATGAGCTACCACGGAAGCCTATTATCAACTATGCTGTACTACATTTTCTATCTAGAAATAATTATGGTTTTAGTCATGGAAGCTCTTCTTGCCATAAAGGCATCCCTTGTTTCTTTTTAACATTTGTTAAGAAAGCACTTTAATGTTATGAATATCCAGAATACTTTCAGTATATGACCAACCTAGACAGCATATTACAAACCAGAGACATTACTTTACCAACAAAGGTCTGTCTACTCAAAGCTATGGTTTTTTCAGTAGTCATGTATGGATGTGAGAGTTGGACCATAAAGAAAGCTGAGCGCTGAAGAATTGATGCTTTTGAATTGTGATTTTGGAGAAGACTCTTGAGAGCTCCTTGGACAGCTAAGTATTCTAACCAGTCAATCCTAAAAGAAATCAATCCTGAATATTCATTGAAAAGACTGATGCTGAAGATGAAACTCCAATACTTTGGCCACCTGATGCAAAGAACTGACTCATTGGAAAAGACCCTGATGCTGGGAAAGATTGAAGGTGGGAGGAGAATGGGGACCACAGAGGATGAGATGGTTGGATGGCATCACTGATGCAACGGACATGAGTCTGAGTAGGCTTTGGGAGTTGGTGATGGACAGGGAATCCTGGTGTGCTGCAGTCCATGGGTTGCAAAGAGTCAGACACAGCTGAGCGACTGAAACGAACTGAACTGAAATTATAGCCATACATGCAGATAATCTTTATGATTTCCTGTATAAAACTATCATTACAGATGGTAGGGGGAGAAGGAATCAATAAATTTCATTGATACTGAAATAATATGTCCATAATTTTCAATATAACCAGCAATTTTTGATAATATGCTTTGTTATTGGTATGTTATGAGGTATATCAAAGGCAAATTGCTACTAATAAAGGACCAAAGTTTGTGGTTGACTTTCTTTTTATACAAATCAGAGTAGTTTCAGGGTTATTTTATTATACTCACTCTGCTCATTTGTGCTCCCATAAGTTTTCATATGTTAGGAAACAATGCTTTGGGTCATAATTACTGGAAAACAAATTTAACTCCTATTTTATTTTATCTGTCTTGCATATTTGAACACATTAGGAGAGAGAGGTTAAGAACCATTGGTCTAACCTGTCAGATATAGTGGTATACCATACAGGTTAGTTAGCTGAAATAAGAGGTATGATGATCCATTTGACATTTTTAGACCTTCAAAAGTCTGTTTGTTTTGGCTCAATGGTGGGAATCATCTTGTGGATAATTTAAATAAACCTTCAAATAAATTGCCTCTTTTCTTGACTGGGTTTAGATGTGGAACGGGCCATGCAGTAGGTGTAAGTATTCCTTAGCAATTATCCTACAAAACTCTTTAGATAGATAAGCCTTCCCAGTGCAGTGTTTCAATAGCCTGAGTTAGTCTTTCACACGTGAAAGTGAACATAGGAGCTACCCCCAAAGCAGTTCCTATTACTCAGTGTCAGGAAAGAACACTGAACTGGCAAAACACTTCAGAAGGAGCAGTGCTATAGGAATGTGAGATATTATTATATTAAATTGGAAATAAAACAATGGAGAATAAATAGCATTCACCTGCAGGGAATCAATACCACTGACTTTATTATAGTCAACTCAATAACTTGCTATTTGAGTTGGAAAGGTGATGGGGGAGTGGAAAATTATGAGGTGCTTAAAAAAAGCCTTGCACCAAGCACTGACTAATGATTTCCGGGCTGAGAGTAGATGTCATTAATGACCCTTTTTATTCATGCAGAAGTTCCCAAAGAGGAGTGTAATGTTCCATTAGTAATAATTGAAAAAGTCTCTCTTCGGGATTATGTCAAAACTTAAAGATGATGCCTCTGCCAAAACATTTTTGGTGACAATGTGTGAAGTAATTGACAGTTGAAGAGGCTTCTTGAGGAGATTCTCAGAGAATCTGGAGGCAAGAGGCTAACATGAGACTCTGGGTGTCAGCAGGTAATTCTCACCTCTCATCCTGGTCTTGAGGAATCACAAGTTACCCCATTTTAATAGCCCAGTCTTTGTGTAGACTCCAGAGACTTTTGACCAATATTGGCAGAAACCTAAAACTAAGACATGTTGGATAGGTAGAATTTTCTAGTACATAATTTTGGCTTTTCCTTTTCTATAGGATGGACACCTGTAGGAACTCATGGGAGAGAGAGAAATAACATGATATCATGGCCTATGACATCAGAGGACCAGTTTCAAAACCACAAAATGCTTGCTTTACCATGTCTCCCTGTGCTGACCTTCCTGATCCCATCACCTTTGCTTCATTGCTTCCAGGCCCTGATCTCATTTTTCTTTTAAACTTTCTTCCTGATGTGCTTGAGTGCTCAATACACAATACCTCCAGGCAAAGGCAAAGCTGAATGTTGGCCTAGAAGTTATGCTGATTTAAAGAAAAAAATACGAAAACTTCTCATTGTGTTCTGGCCCTGCAGGCTCCACTATTCTGTTGTGCCTCAGATGTTCCCTGTAGATACTTCATTCATAACACGTATTTGACTTTATTGCTTAGATTTTGCATGTGCCTAAATTGTTCTACTAGATCACAAACTCCTCAAGTCTTGGGACTCTGTCTTACTGAATGAAAACCCTGGCTCTAATGATCTGTGTAAATGTGTGGGTTGCATAACCTCTTTAAGCCTTGGTTTTCTCATTTAAAATTGGAATAATAATAGTTAATGATTTTGTAAGTATCAAAGGAGATAAATCTTAAAATGCTTCTTATAAGAAGGAAAAATAAGCACTTGGGTCTAAGATGGGTCTAAAAACTAATAAGGGATGAGAACATTTCCAATAATCTTGGGTTCTCCAGACTAGAAAATTACCAAGTTTATTCTCAGGTAAGCTCTAACCTCAGTCGATTCTTGTGACATCCAGGTCAAAGGTAGGATTTTGGCTGTATGACTGAAAAAATCATGTAGGATTAATAACATTAAAAGACTCAGGATGACGAACCAGTTTGGGATAATAAAATGGAATTAGTATTGTACTAACTGGGTCTTAAGCTCAATACATTTTGGATACAAGTGAAAATAGAGGATGTATATTCCAATAGTGATTACTGAGCACTCTAGGTACTATGGTGCATAAGGGTAGAACAAAAGAAGAATTGTTATTGTTATTTAGTCTCTTACTGTGTGCTCAGTTGCTCAGTCGTGTCCAATTCTTTGTGACTCCACAGACTGCAGCCCACTAGGCTCCTCTAACTATGAAATTTTCCAGGCAAGAATACTGGAGCAGGTTTTCATTTTCCTACTCTGGGGGATCTTTCTGACCTAGGGATCAGACCCACGTCTCCTGCGTTTGCTGCATTGGCAGGCAGAGTCTTTACCACTGAGCCACCTGCGAAATACTTAGTCGCTAATATCTGGGTCCTAAAAGAGTGAGCATTTTAGAGTAATTTGCTTATAAGCACACAGGCTCACCCTAAATAATATACACATTAGTCTGATGTAATAGTTTTACAGCTTCTGAGTGTTTCTTTAGATGGTGTTACTTCTGCTTCTTCAGCCTCACATGCATTTAGAATTACTTTTCTGAAGGGAGTGGTAAGTTTGAATTGATCCACCAGTTTCCCTTGTGATGACTGGCATAGATTTATGTGATAGCTGATCAGAGATAAGACCGTGTTTTGTGACCTTGCAGTAGAAATGTTTTCTCTATAAATTTAACTGAATGACACTGAGGTTGAACCTGAAAATTTACCTCAACAGTGCTAGAGTCTGACCAATTTTGCAGTGGTATGGAGATAACTGTTAGGGATATAATTCACAAAACTATTAATAAACTAACCTTCTTATTTATTTTATTATTTTTGGCATATTTGTGTGTGTGTGTGTGTGTGTGTGTATGTGAGCACATTTATACTATAACATGAGTCAAGAAGCCAAATCCAGACTACCACTTATTTTATAAAAAATGTTTTCTTTAGAACATGGGGACATGCATTCATTCATGTATTGTCTATGGCAATACACTCTCTGCCATGTAGAGGCAGAGTTGAGTAATTTTAAGAGACCTTTGATCCTCCATGCCAAAATTTTTACTATCAGGCTCTTTACAGTTTAGCAACCTCTACAAACAAACAAACTCTTGCACATAGTTTTCTATAGATTACACTAAAATTTGAATGAAAATCTCATTATCAAGGTCAAATTCATTAGGGCAAAAGATTTTAACCAAACACATAGTTTTGTAGAAAAATTAAACAGAGAGTATAAGAGAAAAATACTGATACAAAAAATGGGGACTTTTGTCCTGAAGCTGAGAGTTCAGAGGTTCCTTAAAGCCAATGTTTATTGAGACATTTATTTTATAGTTCTAGAATTCTATGACCAGTGTTGCTATATTTAAAATTTGCTAAATTAAAATCACATTTGACCACTGCTATTTATATCTAACAAAAGATTTGTATCCATGATATATAAAGAACTCCCACAATTCAATTAAAAAAGACAAAAAAACTCATAAAGATGGGCAAATAGTTTGAATAGATACTCCACAGATGAAAAAAAATGAATGGCCATTAAGCACACCAAAATATGTACAACATAATTACTTACCAGGAAAATAAAAATGAAAATCACAATGTTATACCAGCATGTATACTTTAGAATTATAAAAATTAAAAGAACAGACAGTCTGGAGAGTTGGCAAGGATTTGAACCAAATGGGACTCTCATTTACTGTTGGTAGGGATGGAAAGTGATATAGTCATTTTGAACCAGTCCAAATGTTTCTGGTTCCAAATCTGATTCCAAATCAGGAAAGGAGCACATCAAGGCTGTATATTGTCACCCTAGTTATTTAACTTATGCAGAATACATCATAGGAAATGTTGGGCTGGATGAAGCACAAGTTACAATCAAGATTGTCGGGAGAAATATGAATAACTTCAGATATGCAGATGCAGATATGCATAACCACCTTTATGGCTGAAAGCGAAGAAGAACTAAAGAGCTTCTTGATGAAAGTGAAAGAGGAGAGTGAAAAAGTTGGCTTAAAACTCAGCATTCAGAAAACTAAGATCCGGTCTTAGTTTTCTGGTCCCATCACTTCATGGCAAATAGATGGAGAAAGAGTGGAAACAGTGAGAGACTTAATTTTTCTGGGGGGCTCCAAAATCACTGCAGATAGTGACTGCAGGAATGAAATTAAAAGACACTTGCTCCTTGGAAGAAAAGCTATGACCAACCTAGACAGCATATTAAAAACCAGAGACATTACTTTGCCAACAAAGTTCAGTCTAGTCAAGGCTATGGCTTTTCCAGTAGTCATGGGTGGATGTGAAAGTTGGGCTATAAAGAAAGCTGAGCACCAAGGAATTGATACTTTTGAACTGTGGTATTGGAGAAGACTCTTGAGAGTCCCTTGTACAACAAGGAGATTCAACCAGTCCATCCTAAAGGAAATCAGTCCTGAATATCCACTGGAAAAACTGATGCTGAAACTCCAATATTTTGACCACTTGCTGTGAAGAACTGACTCATTGGAAAAGACCCTGATGTTGGGAAAGATTGAATGTAGGAGGAGAAGGGGTTGACAGAGGATGAGATGGTTGGATGGCATCACTGGCTCAGTGGACAAGAGTTTGAGTAAACTCCGGGAGTTGATGATGGACAGGGAGGCCTGGCATGCTGCAGTCCATGGGGTCACAAAGAGTCAGACACGACTGAGGGACTGAACTGAACTGACTGAGATGTTTCTTATGATATTAAACATACATTTACCATATGGTGCAGGTATTATTAATAGAGTGGAAACAGTTCAGTTCAGTTCATTCGCTCAGTCGTGTCCAACTCTTTGTGACCCCATGAATTGCAGCATGCCAGGCCTCCCTGTCCATCACCAATTCCCGGAGTTTACACAAACTCATGTCCACTGAGTTGGTGATGCCACCTCTTCTTAATATCTTCTACTTCTGTTAGGTCCATACAATTTCTGTCCTTTATCGAGCCCATCTTTGCATGAAATGTTCCTTTGGTAGCTCTAATTTTCTTGAAGAGATCTCTAGTCTTTCCCATTCTGTTGTTTTCCTCTATTTCTTTGCACTGATCACTGAGGAAGGCTTTCTTATCTCTCCTTGCTATTCTTTGGAACTCTGCATTCAAATGGGTATATCTTTCCTTTTCTCCTTTGCTTTTCACATCTCTTCTTTTCACAGCTATTTGTAAGGCCTCCTCAGACAGCCATTTTGCTTTTTTGTATTTCTTTTTCTTGGGTATGGTCCTGATCCCTGTCTCCTGTACAATGTCATGAACCTCCGTCCATAGTTCATCAGGCACTCTGTCTATCAGATCTAGTCCTTTAAATCTATTTCTCACTTCCACTGTATAATTGTAAGGGATTTGATTTAGGTCATACCTGAGTGGTCTAGTGGTTTTCCCTATTTCCCTTCAATTTCAGTCTGAATTTGGCAATAAGGAGTTCATGATCTGTGCCACAGTCAGCTCCCAGTCTTGTTTTTGCTAACTGTATAGAGCTTCTCCATCTTTGGTTGCAAAGAATATAATCAATCTGATTTCAGTGTTGGCCATCGATGGTGTCCCTGTGTAGACTAGTCAGCAAATAAAGATTGAACCTGACACCGTGTAACAGCATGATGAATCTAAAATTCATTTTGCTGAGGAGAAGATGGCAGGCACAAATGAGTATAATGTATCATTTCATTCACTGGAAAATCTAGGAAAGACAATCTAATCTATAGTGAAAGAAAGTATATCAGAGCTTACCTTGGATCAGAGATAGGGGTATTGCTTGAGAAAGGGTATAAGGGAAATTCTGGGGCAGGAGTCATAATTATAACTTCATAATTATGAATTTTCAGTCAACATTTGTGAAAATGGTTACCAAAGTGTGTACATTTGTCAGGATTCATCAAAATGTACACTTAGAATGGATGTCCATTTTATGTAAATTATACCTACATAAAGTTATTTTAAATACTCAAATGAGTGAAGGAGAGAGAGAGAGGGGAAAGAGGGAGAAAGATAAGGAGAAAAAGAGAAGAAGAAGAGGGGATGGGAAGGGGGTGGGAGAAGAGAAGGATGATGATAAGTAAGAAAGAGACAGAAACAGAAGACAGATGACATATAGAAAAGAGATAAAGAGTGAGAAAGAAATGGGTGGGGAGGGAGAGAAAACTTTCAGTCATTATATTTCCCAGCAAAGAGATAATGTGAAGAAATCAAAATTAACAGTTGACTTTGATGCAGGATTCTGCAGTTGTCATATTCTAAACTATGCAGCAAATAAGTACCTTATGTATCTCATTTAGCCTATCTTGTTTTTCTGTTTAATTTTTCACTGTGGCTTTAGTGGTGTATAGTCCTCAATTCAAGTCAAAAGCATAGTTTCCCAATTGCAGTGGGAAGTGGAACCAGAGTGCTTGGTTCATGAGTCATTGAGAACAAGCATAAACAGCCCAGGTCCTTAGGGACAGTGAGTGGCAAGGGAGAACTGCCTTTGAGATAGCTTACCTATCTTGCTCTGCATTCTTCTTTCTCCACATCTTAATGCCTTCATCTCCAATAAAATATTCTGTAACCTAATTTTTTTCCTTCTTGGCATGCTGTCTTCATTCCCACTGTCCATCCTTTCTCTAAAGGGAGAAGTTAAACTATTATTTTCTCTTTGCAGAAATGACATTCATATGACTTTTTGAATCTATAACCAGTCCCCTTGGCTGCATTTCAGGCTGACAAGCAATAGTGAGACTTCCTTCAGTCCTAGAATCAGACTATTGAGGCATGTATTTGACTCTGCCAATATGTAAGTCTTATAAAGAACCCAATATATACATACAGTCAGAATTAATAGATAATGAGAAGTGAACAAAAAATAGCAGATCACTCATGCTTTTTATTTGTTGTCGCTGTTCAGTCACTAAGTTGTGACTGAACAGCAACAACCTTTTGCAACCCTTTGCAACCCCATGGACTGCAGCACGCCAAGCTCCTCTGTCCTCCACTATCTTACAGAGTTTGCTCAAATTCATGTCCATTGAATTGGTGATGCTTTCTAACTATCTCATCTTCTGCCGGCCCCTTCTCCTTTTGCCTTCAATCTTTCCCAGCATCAGGGTCTTTTCCAGTGAGTCAGCTCTTTGCATCAGGTGGATCAGCTCTTTGCATATTGGAGCTTCAGCTTTAGCATCAGTCTTTCCAATGACTATTCAGGGTTGATTTTATTTAGGATTGACTGGTTTGATCTCCTTGTAGCCCAAGGGACTCTCAAGAGTCTTTTTTGGCACCACAAATCGAAAGCATCAATTTTTCGGTGCTCAGCTTTCTTTATGGTCCAACTCTCACATTCATACATGACTACTGGAAAATCATAACTTTGTCAATATGGACCTTTGTTGGCAAAGTGATGTCTCTGCTTTTTAATACACTGTCTAGGATTGTCATAGCTTTCTTTCCAAGGAGCAAGTGTCTTTTAATTTCATGGCTGCAATCACCATCTGCAGTGATTTTGGAGCCCAAGAAAATAAAATCTGTCACTGCTTCTACATTTTCTCCTTCTATTGGCCATGAAGTGATGAGACTGGATGTCATGATCTTAGTTTCTTGAATGTTGAATTTTAAGCCTGCTTTTTCACTCTCCTCTTTTACCCTCATCAAGAGGCTCTAGTTCCTCTTCACTTTCTGCCATTAGAGTGGTATTAATATTATTTGTATATCTGAGATCATTGATATTTCTCCCAGCAATCTTGATTCCAGTCTGTGATTCATCCAGCCCAGCATTTCGCATGATGTACTTTGCATAGAAGTTAAATAAGCAGGGTGACAATACGTAGCCTTGACGTAGTCTTTTTCCTGATTTTGAACCAGTCAGTTGTTCCATGTCTGCTTTTAACCTGTTGCTTCTTGACTCACATACAGGTTTCTCAGGAGACAGGTAAGGTGGTCTGGTAATACTATCTCTTTAAGAATTTTCCATTCCATGCAAGATCTCTTTAAGGGTCCATAATGACTCTCAGTATGCACTCAATATTTCTTTCTTTGTGCTCTTCCAACTCTTTTGGAGGAGTTTATATTACATTCAAAACTCTGAACTTTTTAGTCTATCATGTGTGCAAATCTTACCTACTTATATCCAGCGTAGGCTCTTGTTTGTTGAGAAGGGAATAAATCATGCCCCCTTCACCTTCATGCCAAAGCCTTTCTTTGTTCAAGGCATGTATCATCTGTCAGTATGACCAGCTATTTCACCAAAGCATTGGCAGGTAACTTCTAGAATGGATGCCATTCTAAACTCTGGCAATACCGCCTTGTGATTTTCATGTATTCTAGTTGCTTTAACATTTCTATTAATATAATTCTCAGTCTCCATCTGTGGCCATCCTTGCTCCTTGCATTGGTCTGTTACTTCTCTACCTCTTACCCACAAGTATATCTCTGCATAGTCTCTTTTCTATCCAGGTTGCTCATCTCACTTGCACCATATTCATTTTTATATTTCAAGGCCTTCTATCCCTGAACTGCTCCGTTTTCTTCAAAACTATGAGTCACTTTAAGTCTTTACTTCCTGTGTTCCCCAGATCACCAGAAACACCATTTCATCTTCTCTCTTTAGTCAACTCACAGAAATAGACTCATGGGTTTAGAGAATAAACCTATGGTTTCCAGGGTTAAGGGTAGAGGTGAGGATTGGGAGTTTATTTTATTATTATTTTTTTAATGTAATATTAATTTAATATTTGAAATCAGGCAATGTAATTCTCCACATTAACAAAACAAAGGGGGAAAAACATGAACATCACAAGAGATTCAATAAGTGGTTTAGACAAAATGTAATACCAATTCATGACAAAAACTCTCAGGAAACCAACAACAGAAGGGAATTTCCTCAGTCAGGTAAAGTACTTTTAAGAAAAATCTGTATGACATAATAATTTTTTTTCCCCCCAAATCTTCCCACCCTCTCCCTCTCCCACAGAGTCCATAAGACTGTTCTATACATCAGTGTCTCTTTTGCTGTCTCGTATACAGGGTTATCGTTACCATCTTTCTAAATTCCATATATATGCGTTAGTATACTGTATTGGTGTTTTTCCTTCTGGCTTACTTCACTCTGTATAATAGGCTCCAGTTTCATCCACCTCATTAGAACTGATTCAAATGTGTTCTTTTTAATGGCTGAGTAGTACTCCATTATGTATATGTACCACAGCTTTCTTATCCATTCACCTGCTGATGGACATCTAGGTTGCTTCCATGTCCTGGCTATTATAAACAGTGCTGCGATGAACATTGGGGTACATGTGTCTCTTTCCCTTCTGGTTTCCTCAGTGTGTATGCCCAGCAGTGGGATTGCTGGATCATAAGGCAGTTCTATTTCCAGTTTTTTAAGGAATCTCCACACTGTTCTCCATAGTGGCTGTACTAGTTTGCATTCCCACCAACAGTGTAAGAGGGTTCCCTTTTCTCCACACCCTCTCCAGCATTTATTATTTGTAGACTTTTGGATCACAGCCATTCTGACTGGTGTGAAATGGTACCTCATAGTGGTTTTGATTTGCATTTCTCTGATAATGAGTGATGTTGAGCATCTTTTCATGTGTTTGTTAGCCATCTGTATGTCTTCTTGACATGTGGGCACTGCTATATTTAAAACAGATAACCGACAAGGACTCTTGTTACCTTGTTTCTTTCTCTCCAACACACCCGCCTGGTGCAGACTCTGGAACAATCCACTCAATCCAGTTATTTGCTTTGTCTGCTCCTTTACTTCAGGTACTTCATCTATTCAAGAAAGTCACAATGTGCTGTAAAATTATGACTTCTGTACATTAATGGTTTATTTCTTTAATACATATTCATTGAACATTTACTATGTATCAGATACTGTAGTAGATTATCTAAGCACTCAAAGATAAACAAAGTGGGTTTCTAGGGTCTGTGACAGCATGAACTACAGGAAGATGGAGAGAGGGTTTCAGAGAGGGAGAGAGAGAGAAAGAGAGACAAAGAGGGTTAAGTTACTCAGAGGTGCATTCCTTTCCTTATTACATCAGCTGAGCAGGCTAGAAAAGAAAGAGCATACTCTTCAAGTCAGATAGCCCAAGATTTGAATCAAGGGGAAGGTTAAAGTTGAAGGCAGATAGAAGACTGTGGCAGTAAACTAGCAGGAATGAGAACCTGAACTAGGACAGTGACAAGGACACTTTAGAAGAAAGAAGTTTTATCTGCTATCACTTGACACTTTCAAAGTGAATGGCACGGTAAAAGTATAAACATTTTTTGACTATTAGAATTGCTGTGTTTACAAGATGGCAGATTTTCAGATGAGAACAGAACCTATTCTTTAAAAATTTCTAGGACATCTGCTTGGAAAATCAAAGGCAGCTGAAAAAGTACTGAGTCTCTGATTTTTCAGGGAGTGAAACAATCTACCATTATATAGTAGATAATTAGTCCAGAGCTATAATTTAATTTATTACCATCTCAGCACAAACCACATATAACCTTCTTGAAGTGTGTTTGCAGAAACCTAGGAAACCCAGTAAAGGCTCCTTTCAGCCATCCTGGCAGTGCCTGCTGGCATTGGGGGAGCACATCTCTTTCAAAAGGTCACCAAGTTAGGGACCGTGTCCAACTCTGTGTTCAGGGCAACTTTGTTGAAGGGTCTCTGTGGATGCTGGTTTCCTGATGCTGGCTGGAAAGCATAGTAATGCCCTGCTGGGCAAAGAGGAGAGCTGGATACTTCCACACTGTCCCTTCTCCTCCACTTCACTCTACCAATTCTTCTTTTCATCCAGGAAAATGCCTGGTAGAGGGGAGAATATATGATAGTTAGAGGCAGCCAGGGCTCTCACACTGTCTGCCAGGAGGTGTAATTTTGGGGCCAGGCATGGGGATTTCTTTTTCAGTGGAAATGCCAGAGATTATCATAACTTTGCAAGATTTCTTACATTAAATGTCTGGGTCATATAGTCTTTGCAAGCCATACCCTTTCTTAAATCTAAACTGTCTCTTTTCCTTCCTTCCTTTTTCCTTCTTTCCTTTTTTCATTTCTTTATGAATTTGTCCATCTATCTCTGGATGACAAAATAAGATTATTATAGTGCTTGTATATTTACTTTGGGCCAGAATATCTTGGCAGAAAAAATTTGAAGTAGGCTAGAATCAATCACTAAAAAATAAATAAAGGACTAAAAGCCATTATTAACCCTCAAGGGCAGTAAAAGAAAAGGCAATAACAGTAGGTGGGAGAATTTGACACGTTTTGGAAAAAGAAGCAGGGACAAGAGTTACTTGTTTTAGTGGAATGGATGAAGTTATAACTATCTGCAGTTTTGGACATTGTTATGAAATATTCCAATTCATCCTGCAAAGCCCTGAGAAGTTCAGTATTTGAGGGATATGTGGAAGGTGAAGTGAGACACTGCACTAAATGGAGTTAAAAGAAAGTCTTCACAAAGTCTTTGGAGTGCATGAGAACTTTCCTGCCCATGAAGCTAGGGGTTAGGTGTGGTCTCCAGTTTCTCCTGGTGGTAGAACAGAGGTTTACATTGTGGAGAAAGTATATACATCAGTCTCTGGGATAGCAGTGGTTATAGTGGAGTACAGGATTGAGATATGGGTTAAAAACAAATGGATTAAATGAGAATTGACATGGCATACTATGATATACTTCAGCTTTCTTCTCCCCTGCGGCAACCAGAGACACCTGCTCCATTCCTTTCTTCTATCCACGCCCCCCATCATCGTAAAATGAAAGATTTGTTCCTGGAGATAGGATATTGGATGGCTTCCACTGAATGCCAATCTCTAATTCCTATTATTTTTCAAGAAACTTCTGAGAGAAAGCCCTACTTTTCACATACTCTCAGAAAGCCCTACATTCACTCTTAAAAACAAAAGCCAAAGTTGTCAGATAGTTGAGGAAGGCCTCCAAAATGAAAAAGAATGACTAAAGCAAAAAAGACAAAAATGGGCCTGGAACAAACTGACACTGCAGGTAGGAAAAATAAAATAAACATTCCAAAATTATAATTTCCAAAGAAATAAGAGAAAAATACTGCTTCCAAGAAACAAATACTAGCTTCATGGGCAGGAAAGTTTACATGGGCTCCAAAGACTGTGTGAAGACTTTCGTTTAATTCCACTTGGTGCAGAATACAATTATAATAGAAAATTCAGGGAATGCTTCCTTGAAAAATACTGCTTCCAGAATACAATTATAATAGAATATTCAGGGAAAAAGTTTTGAAAAAAGCAATAGAAATATAAATTTCCATATTATCGTTTGAGAAAAATATTTAAGAGCTCTCCTGGAAAGTAGAATCAGTCAAAGTGATGGAACATTAGAGAGAAGTAAGAAAGAAAATTAGAAAATTAATCCACAATTTACCACTAGTTATTTCTAGAAAGAAAGTAGAGAAAATGAAAGCTAGGTATTGGAAAAGGAATAACATAAGAAAATTTTCAAAAGTTAAAGGATATATGGTTGTAGATTGAAAAGATTCACAAAGTGTTCAGCACAATGTAAAAATAATACACTCAGAAAGATATCTTGGCATGAAATTTCAAAACTACAGAATAGAAGAGCCTAACCTAAAAGAGAGAGATAAAAGAGGGATAAAGAAGGAAAGGATATGAAGAGAGAGGAGGGGAGGAAAAACAGATTTCATACACTACTCCCCTTCTCACCAAAAAAGAACTTTGAATGACATGGAATGTCTCAAGAACAGGATTGGGTATAAGAGGATGCTGGGTGCTAAAAATTCCAAGGAAATTATTTGCAACCAAGAATTCTATAGCCGTTTAAACTGTTAATGATTGAAAAATGAAAGTTCATCACTTAGTCCTATCCAACTCTTTGTGATCCCATCAACTGTAACCCTCCAGGCTCCTCTGTCCATGGAATTCTCCAGGCAAGAGTACTGGAGTGGATTACCATTTCCTTCTCCAGGGGATCTTCCTGACCCAGGGATTGAACCTGGGTCTCCTGCATTGCAGGCAGATTCTTTACCATTTGAGCCACCAGGGAAGCTCTATGATTGGTAATGTATGAAATCATATTCAAAAATATAAGAATTAAAAAGAAACAGAGGTGCTGGAATGATATATAGAAAAGGATATAATTGGTTTATTTCTTGCACTATGTACCAGGATGAGTTCCGAATGAATACTGGTGGTGAAAAGTAAAGCCATAGATAGATTAGATGAAAACACAAGGGAGGTCCTTCACGACCTAAAAGCGAACAAGACATGCCTCACTCTCTGGAAGCACTGAGGAAAAAGGTTAGTAAATTTGACTTTATAAATAAACAAAACCTAAAATTCCCTCATGTAATGACAAAAAAGACTATAAACTAAATAGAAACATAAACAATAATATGGAAAAATATTTGCAAATTACAACACAAAGGGTTAATGCCCCTAATATATAAAAAGCTTAAAACAGAGAAACAAAAAACCGCAAATACCCGATAGAAAAAAAGGATGAAAATTATACATGCAGAGTTCACAGGGGAAAAAAAGGCATAGGACCTGAAAACAATAAAATATGTTCATTCTCACTAATTATAATGAGAAATGCAAGACAAAATGTGAATTAAACATCACTTTTCACCTTTCAGATGGATAAACTTCTAAGTTTTGATAACATACTATAATGGATAGGCTGCAGGAATACTTACTGCGAATGAGTCACTTCATGTTTTTAGACCATATCTTGTTTGGGAGACATTTAATTTTTACAGTTATAATGAGATAATAAATGCAAAGGACTATAAAAACTATAAAGCATTATAAAAACATAAATTCCTATATTACATAAAGTAACACATACTCTATTTTATATTTATCTCTCTAAGTAAAAGACGCTTACTCCTTGGAAGAAGAGTTATGACCAACCTAGATAGCATATTGAAAAGCAGAGACATTACTTTGCCAACAAAGATCTGTCTAGTCAAGGCTATGGTTTTTCCAGTGGTCATGTATGGATGTGAGAGTTGGACTGTGAAGAAAGCTGAGCGCCGAAGAATTGATGCTTTTGAACTGTGGTGTTGGAGAAGACTCTTGAGAGTCCCTTGGACTGCAAGGAGATCCAACTAGTCCATTCTGAAGGAGATCAGCCCTGGGATTTCTTTGGAGGGAATGATGCTGAAGCTGAAACTCCAGTACTTTGGCCACCTCATGCAAAGAGTTGAGTCATTGGAAAAGACTCTGATGCTGGGAGGGACTGGGGGCAGTAGGAGAAGGGGATGACAGAGGATGAGATGGCTGAATGGCATCACCACCTCGATGGATGTGAGTCTGAGTGAACACCGGGAGATGGTGATGGGCAGGGAGGCCTGGCGTGCTGAGATTCATGGGGTTGCAAAGAGCTGGACATGACTGAGCGACTGAACTGAACTGAAACCTTTAAGATATAGTTCTTTGTTCTAATAGTTTGAGCTTTCTGACATGACAGAAAAAACAAGGGTTCTAGATTTAGAGACATCTCAGTTCTAACTCACCACTTTAGTGATTATGGGAAACAAGGTATTTAAAAACTTTTTGAGTCCCAATTAATTCACTTGCAAGCTAGATGTAATTAAATTTATACCTGAATGTTATTTTACTTCTTCTGGGAAATCATATACATCAGCCCTAAGTACACAGTAAGTGTTCAATGAATATTTGGCATCTTTTTGAATCATGAACAATCAAAGCCCTAGGCAATAAAGTATAAAAGAAATAATAAAGCTTTAGCTTTTGTTATAATTTTAAAATTCATAATTAACATCTGTATGTGTGAGTTATCTTTTAATAATCTCTTAGAAAAGAAGGAATGGTTACTTTTGAGCCTACAATCTCTCATATTATGGCATGCTTTCTGAAATATATTTTCCTAAACAATAAAGTATTTTTCAAAGAAGACAAATTATACTCAGATCATTTCCATCAGTGCTACCTCGTGTTGGTTAGAGAAATCATCTGATGAAATTATTAAAAGGAGACAAAGATATTCATAATTTAGCCATTATCTGGGGGGGTATAATCTCACAATTCCAAGTGTTTGGTGTCATTGTGAACACTTTAAAAAAGCAGAACAGATAGGTAATTAAATTGAAGAGAAAACATGTAATAAGTTATAGTGCTATTATTATAATATGCAAATGAAATGAATTATCCAAGTGCTATGTGCATGGGTACCTGTGATTTGGAATCCAATTTCCGGTGAGGCATCACAAATGGATTTAAAGTACTGCAGCTCAAATGATTTCAATGACAGTGAAGAGGATGTGCTTTGCAAAACTGTGCTAGATGACTCAAAATGTGACTTTAATAATGAAAGGGTTATTCATACTAAAAGTGCACATGAAGAGTTTGAGCATAATTGTTTCATGAAATGTGAGTTAGAAGAAACATGATTTCTAAAATAACATTTTACCTTATTTAATTTGAGACTTTAAATATGTATGTATAACTAAATTAAGAAATGTTGTTAAATATTATATGGGATACTAATGGCAGAGAATTGCTTTTTTATAATCATAGTGTAATTTGAATCTTTTCAGGCTGTCCTTCCATGATTACCACTTTCCACGCTCTAAGCCATTAAAATGTTCTCATTCTAGATTTGTTCTAATTTCTCAGTCTGTTTCTAGAGGATTAGGAATTAGAAGAGCATTGCATTTCAGAGGGCAATATATTCACTCTGTTTTCTGGGCAAATGCTGAATGTGATCTGCTCTGTAGTTTACCATACCCGTGTGAATAATACTCATCATCTTGTTGACCTTTGTGACCACAGCACATTGGACTGATGTCCTTAACAGTTTATAATAAGTTTTTAAAGAATCCAATATATTTACTTTTATAATAAATTTGTAAATCCATGAAATCCTGAGGCAGCCTTTACTGGTTAGTGACATTAGGCAAATCACACCACCTCTGTCTCCAATTTCCTCACTTATAAAATAAGGACATCAAGATACTCTGCCTTATGGAGTGATTATCAGGGTAAAATGAGTTAACATTTGCAAAAACTCTTAGAATAATCCTGGCATTTAGTAAGTGTTACAGAAGTTTTATATAAATAACTAAATAAATATATACTAATTTGGAAGAGAAGACATATAAGCAAATTTGAGAGTCACATGCAGTGAAGGAGATTTCAAATTCTTTCATTCTTTTTCTTTCCTCATCCAGCTCCTCAATCTCCCATTGCACATCAGTTTTCCTTACCATAAGGAGGGGTTCAGTTCAGTGACTCAGTCATGTCCGACTCTTTGTGACCCCATGGACTGCAGCACGCCAGGCCTCCCTGTCCATCGCCAACCCCCGGAGTTTACTCAAACTCATGTCCATTGAGTCGGTGATGCCATCTGACCATTTCATCCTCTGTTATCTCCTTCTTCTCCTGCCTTCAATCTTTCCCAGCGTCAGGGTCTTTTCCAATGAGTCAGTTCTTTGCATCCGGTGACCAAAGTATTGGAGTTTCAGCTTCAACATCAGTCTTTCCAATGAATATTCAGGACTGATTTCCTTTAGGATGGACTGGTTGGATCTCCTTGCAATCCAAGGAATGCTCAAGAGTCTTCTCCAATACCACAGTTCAAAAGCATCAATTCTTCAGCACTCAGCTTTCTTTATAGTCCAACTCTCACATCCATACATGACCACTGGAAAAACCACAGCTTTGACTAGATGGACTTTTGTTGGCAAAGTAATGTCTCTGCATTTTAATATGCTGTCTAGGTTGGTCATAACTTTTCTTCCAAGTAGCAAGTGTCTTTTAATTTGATGGCTGCAGTCACCATCTGCAGTGATTTTGGAGCCCAAGAAAATAAACTCTGTCACTGTTTCCACTGTTTCCACTGTTTCTGCATCTGTTTGCCTTGAAGCGATGGGACCAGATGCCATGATCTTCATTTTCTGAATGTTGAGCTTTAAGTCAACTTTTTCTCTCTCCTCTTTCACTTTTATCAAGAGGCTCTTTAGTTCTTCACTTTCTGCCATAAGGGTGGTGCCATCTGCATATCTGAGGTTATTGATATTTCTTTTGGCAATCTTGATTCCAGCTTGTGCTTCATCCATCCTAGTGATTCTCATGATGTACTCTGCATATAAGTTAAATAAGCAAGGTGACAATATATAGCCTTGACATACTTCTTTCCCTATTTGGAACCAGTCTGTTGTTCCACATCCAGTTCTAACAGTTGCTTCCTGATCTGCATACAGATTTCTCAAGAGGCAGGTCAGGTGGTGTGGTATTCCCATCTCTTTCAGAATTTTCCACAGTTTATTGTGATCCACATAGTCAAAGGCTTCGGCATAGTCAATAAAGCAGAAGTAGATGTTTTTCTGGAACTCTTTTGCTTTTTTGATGATCCAGCAGATGTTGGCAGTTTGATCTCTGGTCCCTCTGCCTTTTCTAAAACCAGCTTGAACATCTGGAAGTTCACGGTTCACATACTGCTGAAGCCTGGCTTGGAGAATTTTGAGCATTACTTTACTAGCGTGTGAGATGAGTGCAATTGTGCGGTAGTTTGAGCATTCTTTGGCATTGCCTTTCTTTGGGATTGGAATGAAAACTGACCTTTTCTAGTCCTGTGGCCACTGCTGAGTTCCAAATTCACTGGCATATTGAGTGCAGCACTTTCACAACATATCTTTTAGGATTTGAAATAGTTCGACTGAAATTCCATCACCTCCACTAGCTTTGTTCATAGTGATGCTTCCTAAGGCCCACTTGACTTTGCATTCCAGGATGTCTGGCTTTAGGTGAGTGATCACACCATTGTGATTATCTGGGTCATGAAGATCTTTTTTTTTGTATAGTTCTTCTGTTTATTCTTGCCACCTCTTCTGCTTCTGTTAGGTCCATACCCTTTCTGTCCTTAATCGAGCCCATCTTTGCATGAAATGTTTCCTTGGTTTCTCTAATTTTCTTGAAGAGATCTCTAGACTTTCCCATTCTATCATTTCCCTCTATTTCATTGCATTGATCACTGAGGAAGGCTTTCTTATCTCTCCTTGCTATTCTTTGGAACTCTGCATTCAGATGGGTATGTCTTTCCTTTTCTCCATTGCCTTTCACTTCTCTTCTTTCACAACTGTTTGTAAGACCTCCTCACAGAACCATTTTGCCTTTTTTCATTTCTTTTTCTTGGGGATGGTCTTGATCCTTGCCTCCCGTACAATGTCCCAAACCTCCGTCCATAGTTCTTCATACCCTCTGTCTATCAGATCTAATCCTTTGAATCTATTCGTCACTTCTACTGCATAATCATAAGGGATTTGATTTAGGTCATACCTGAATGGTCTGATGGTTTTCCCTACTTTCTTCAATTTACATAGTGATTTCTCAAGCTATGCTATGAGTGGTATCAATATTATTAGGAAGTTTATAATTTGTTGTCTCAGTGGTGCTCTAAACACATTATCTTTTCTCTGCTTGAATGCAAGGGATGAAGCACAGGTAGGATGAAGTGTGTGTGTGTGTATGTGTGTGTGTGTGTGTGTGTGAGTGTAGTGGGAGTGATAGAAAATGAGTGAGCAAGGGAAACAGGAACATGAGACTTCCAGGCACCCACAAAGTAGACTGAGGGCTAACCTAAGGGAAAGAGAAAGAAGGGCACATGAGCATCATTTTCTGGGCTCTAGATAGCATATTGAAAAGCAGAGACATTACTTTGCCAACAAAGGTCTGTCTAGTCAAGGCTATGGTTTTTCCTGTGGTCATGTATGGATGTGAGAAGTGGACTGTGAAGAAAGCTGAGCGCCAAAGAATCGATGCCTTTGAACTATGGTGTTGGAGAAGACTCTTGAGAGTCCCTTGGACTGCAAGGAGATCCAGCCAGTCCATTCTAAAGGAGATCAGCCCTGGGATCTCTTTGGAAGGTATGATGCTAAAGCTGAAATGACTCATTGGAAAAGACTCTGATGCTGGAAGGGATTGGGGGCAGGAGGAGAAGGGGATGACAGAGGATGAGATGGCTGGATGGCATCACTGACTCGATGGACATGAGTTTGAGTGAACTCTGGGAGTTGGTGATGGACAGGGAGGCCTGGCGTGCTGCGATTCATGGGGTTGCAAAGAGTCGGACACGACTGAGTGACTGAACTGAACTGAAGAGAATCTTGAGGTCACCTTATAGCACTTATTGAAGGACTCTAATGGGGATGAAATCCCATGGAATTATTATATAAGCTGTAGCTCCAGGTAAAATGAAAGAGTGGTAGGGGACTTCTTGCTAGTTATAGTATTAGTTCAGATGCAGATAGATTTACAATTATAATATCATGTGAGGTGAGTTATAATAGAAAAAGTTGTGAGTTGCTTTGAGGGTACAACAGGGAAATAACCTACCTTGGTCTCAGTGAATTGAGAAATTCTTCCAAGAAAAGTGACAACTCAACTCCAAAATCAGGACAAGCTTCCAGAAGATATTCAGTATTTATCAAACCCTTGTTCTTTGTCCCAAATTGCAAGCTTTGCCTGAGAGGAGAAACTTAGAATCTTATCATGGAAATACAATTTCTATAAAGACTCATTCGCCTATAACAAAGATCGTCTGTAATAATGTGTTAGAGGCTGACATAAGTGGAAGGTCAGTTTTGTGAGCGTTCAAGAGGCATAACAGGACCAAACTGAACTAAAAGGAAAAAATATCTGCTTAATGCAGAGAAATCTTTTTCATAGTCAGAAGCTCTTCAAACACGAAATGAACTGCCATGGTAGGAGCAAGCCCCTCGATATTATTTAATTGGAGGTACGGGGCTTGTAAGCAATCTTACTTTTTAGGATAATGCTAACTATGGAAAACCATAAATATCTAATGCTGCTGTCTTAACACAAATTCAGATTATTTCTTGTTCATGTACAAGTGTTCCAGTTGGCAGACAATTTTCTTCCTTTGGGTGATTCAAGGCACTTTCTATTTTTGGCTACCATCTCCTTGAGCTTCCATGTCCTCTGAATTAGGGTGGAAAAGGATAGAGGAAAAAAAAGAGAACTTCTGCTCAATCATGCTGATAATTGGTCATACCTAGATATCCGATAGAGGTGATGATAATTGATCATATCTAGACACCAGAAGGAGAAGGCAATGGCAACCCACTCCAGTACTCTTGCCTGGAAAATTCATGGGCAGAGGAGCCTGGTAGGCTGCAGTCCATGGGGTCGCTAAGAGTTGTACATGACTGAGTGACTTCACTTTCACTTTTCACTTTCATGCACTAGGGAAGGAAATGGCAACCCACTCCCGTGTTCTTGCCTGGAGAATCCCAGGGACTGGGGAGCCTGGTGGGCTGCCATCTATGGGGTCTCACAGAGTTAGACACGACTGAAGCGACTTAGCAGCAGCAGCAGCAGCAGCAGCAGACACCAGAAAGACTGGGATATGTGGTCCCTGGCTGGAAAGACACCTCCCAGTTATAAATCTCTGGTATGGAAAGGGGAGCCCTAATTGTGACGGTTGGCCATCATTGCCATAGGACTGATGCTTCATGAGAAGTTTCACTAGGTGATCACCAGGATTCCTATGAACTTTGAATTCTACCGTTCTAATAGGGCCTGATTTTTTCTCTAAATACTCTTGTGTTCTGGGGCAAGTCACTTATCCTCTTTGATCTTAGTTGATTCATCTATAAAATGAGATCAGCACTTTCATTTCAGTTAACAGTGACTCAGGGTCTTTGTGGGATTCAGATGAAATAATGTGTGTGAAAGTGTTAGCTAACTTGAAAGTGGTCTAAAATTATGAGATATAATTATTTATTTATTTTGTTTGTGTGGTGTCAAGACATGATTTTGTTTATTTATTTTTTAAATTTAAATTTATTTATTTTAATGGGAGGCTAATTACTTTATAATATTGTATTGGTTTTGCCATACATCAACATGAATCTGCCATGGGTGTACACGTGTTCCCCATCCGGAATCCCCCTCCCACCTCCCTCCCCATACCGTCGCTTTGGGTCATCCCAGTGCACCAGCCTCAAGAATCCTATATCCTACATCGAACCTGGACTGATGATTTGTTTCTTATATGATATTACACATGTTTCAATGCCATTCTCCCAAATCATCCCACCCTCTCCCTCTCCCACAGAGACAGCAAAAGAGACACAGATGTATGAGATATAATTCTTAGACAGTTGATTTAAACTTAACCTTGACTTAGGTCTATAGATGAGCTTAGGTATTTCTTCTACATGTCTGTGAAAAATTATTATAAAGTTCTGATACAGGAACATTTTTGAATGACTTATATTTCCATAGTTTTATTTTTCATTTTGAAAGACCTTATAGTATTTTTCTAACTCAAGAAAAGAAGAACCATACAAACTATACCAAACAGAATCTCTTGCCTGTTATATGATTGCTTCTATCCCTTCAATGTTATTTACTTGGTAGGACACGAAAATTTGGGTCACCAATTTGTTATGGAGATTTTGAAGTTAAAATAATAGCATAAATAAATGTCAAAACATTTATGAAATTTAATGATATACAGGTAAATCCTATAGCTAGAATACTAGTTATAGAATTTCACTACTATAGTAGAAACTAACTAAGTAGAATGAAGGTAATGAATTTTATAATTAATTGAATATTCTATTTTAACTGAGATATACCACATGCAATATTCTGAATCTTCAAGTCAGAAACCTAAATAGGAACAGAGAAATTATCCACTGCATTTTCTCAGTTAACAGACTATGAAACTGAGGTCTAGAGCGGTTGACAAAGATTATAGAGCTGACATTCAGTGGCCTTGCACTAAACAGGTAATAGGAGAGGTGCATTTTGCCTATGAGTACCTTACTTTTGACAAAAGAGGTAAGAATATACAATGGGAGCAAAGATAGCCTGTTCAGTAAGTGGTGGTGGGAAAACTGGACAACTGCATGTAAAAGAATGAAATTAGAACACTACTAATGCTGTACACAAAGATAAACTCCAAATGGATTAAAGACCTAAATGTAAGACCAGAAATTACAAACTCTTAGAGGAAAACATATGCAGAACACTTGATGACATAAATCAAAGCAAGATCCTCTATGACCCATCCCCTAGAGTAATGGAAATTTAAATAAAAACAAATAGCAATGGAAATTTAAATAAAAACAAATAAGTTGAACTTCATAAAACTTAAAAGCTTTTGCATAGCAAAGGAAACTACAAACAAGGTGAAAAGACAACCCTCAGAATGAGACAAAATAATAGCAAAGGAAACAAATGACAAAGAATTAATTTTCAAAACATACAAGCAACTTATACGACTCATTATCAGAAAAACAAACAGCCAGCTGAGCTATTTCAAATCCTAAAAGATGATGCTGTGAAAGTGCTGCACTCAATATGCCAGCAAAATTTGGAAAACTCAACAGTGAGCCATAGGAATGGAAAAGGTCAGTTTTCATTCCAGTTCCAAAGAAAGACAATGCCAAAGAATGCTCAAATTACCACGCAATTGAACTCATCTCACATACTAGTAAAGTAATATTCAAAATTCTCCAAGCTAGGCTTCAACAGTACATGAACTTCCATATGTTTAAACTCGATTTAGAAAAGGCAAAGGAACCAGAGATCAAATTGCTGACATCTGCTGGATCATCAAAAAAGCAACAGAATTCCAGAAAAACATCTACTTCTGTCTCATTGACTATGCTAAAACCTTTGACTGTGTGGATCATAACAAACCACGGAAAATTCTTAAAGAGATGGGAATACCAGACCACCTGACCTGCCTCCTGAGAAATCTGTATATAAGTCAAGAAGCTGAACATGGTTATAACTGAACATGGAACAACAGACTGGTTCCAAACTGGGAAAGGAACATGTCAAAGCTGTATATTGTCACCCTGCTCATTTAAATTATATGCAGAGTACATCATGAGAAATGCTGGGCTGGATGAAGCACAAACTATAATCAAGACTGCCGGGAGAAATATCAATAACCTCAGATATGCAGATGACACCACCCTTATGGCAGAAAGTAAAGAAGAACTAAAGAGCCTCTTGATGAAAGTGAAAGAGGAGAGTGAAAAAGTTGGCTTAAAGCTCAACATTCAGAAAACTAAGATCATGGTATCCAGCCCCATCACTTCATGGCAAATAGGTGGGGAAACAATGGAAATAGTGACAGACTTTATTTTTTTGGGCTCCATCAGTCACTGCAGATGGTGACTGAAGTCATGAAATTAAAAGATGCTTGCTTCTTGGAAGGAAAGTTATGACCAACCTAGACAGCATATTAAAATGCAGAGATATTACTTTGCCAACAAAAGTCTATCTAGTCAAAGCCATGGTTTTTCCAGAGGTCATGTATGGATGTGAGAGTTGGACTATAAAGAAAGCTGAGCACTGAAGAATTGATGCTTTTGAACTGTGGTGTTGGGGAAGACTCTTGAGAGTCCCTTGGACTGCAAGGAGATACAATCAGCCCATCCTAAAGTAAATCAATCCTCAATATTCATTGGAAGGACTGATGCTGAAGCTGAAACTCCAATACTTTGGTCACCTGATGCACAGAGCTGACTCATTGGAAAAGACCCTGATGCTGGGAAAGATTGAAGGCAGGGGGAGAAGGGGATGACGGCAGAGGATGAGATGGTTGGATGGCATCACTGACTTAATGGACATGAGTTTGAGTAAGCTCCAGGAGTTGGTGATGGACAGGGAGTCCTGGCGTGCTACAGTCCTTGGGGTCACAAAGAGTTGGACACGACTGAGTGACTGAACTGAACATCATATGAAATGCTGGGCTGAATGAAGCACAAGCTGGAATCAAGATTGCCAGGCGAAATATCAATAACCTCAGATATGCAGATGACACCACCCTTATGACAGAACACAAAGGGGAACTAAAGAGCCTCTTGATGAAAGTGAAAGAAGAATGAAAAAACTGGCTTAAAACTCAATATTAAAAAAATGAAGATCATGGCATCCAGTCTCATCACTGCATAGCAAATAGATGGGGAAACAATGGAAACAGTGATATTCATTGTATATATATTAGTTTGCATCTGCTAATCCCAAACTCCCAATTTATCCCTCCCACACCTCTTCTCACTCTTGGCAACTTTTTTAAACATAAAGTTGGCTTCTATGATTTGATGTTTTTTACTCTCATTTCTGGCTTACTAAGGATTCTGGTGAGATAGTCCTGGTTAGATGAAATGTTAATTTCAACTAACATTATTTAGTTGAATGTGTAATTGTGGTGTGTCTTGTTTCTTTGCTTGTTTGTTTTCTGATTGCATGGGCATGGAAGGCAGGATTAGTTTCCAGAGCAGGGTTCAAACCCGTGCTCTCTGCAGTGGAAGTGTGGAGCCTTAACCACTGGACTGGCAGGGAAATCCAGTTGTGATGTTTTTAAGCAGAGTGTCCTGTTACAAAAGTGTGGATCAGCTTGTTACAGAATAAAAGGACTGAAATTAAGTGAGCACTGTGATGATAAGTACATAAAAGAGAGAGATAAAGAGATGGTGATAGATGGGGAACAGGAAGAATTAGAATTTGTCTGGGACACTAGCATTCTCACCCTGCCCCCTTATGTTCTATATTTAACATCAAATGGCAGAACAAGGTTGCCTAGAGTAAGAAGCTGGAGCCCTGCCAATCCACTGGCATCCAAGCCATGCACTTTGCAACTCCACTTCTCCAGGCTGTTCATGTGAGGAGGATGGATGACAATAGGATTCCAAGGAAATTACTTTGCCCTGAGCTGAAAGGACAACCATTAGCAAGCCCTCTCCAGAAGGTCAGAGGAAGCTCTCCAAGGATATATAAATGTATGTGGAGGTAGTGGAGCTCAGGCACCAGTTGCCACAATCACTGTGGATAAAAAATACTGATCAGAGTGGAAGTTATTACAGTGTTGGGTTAGAGGGTTCTGGGAGCTATAGTTGTGTGTGTGTGTGTGTGTGTGCGTGCGTGCACATAGATCTATGTGATTGTAAGCATCTATTGTTATAGGCAGATATCACTTCTGTTCCTAGTGTTGTGCAAAATAAGTGTCTTGATTCTATTCCCTTTTTGTGATTTACCACTAAATACTTCTGATTGCCAAAAACCTTTTTTTCTGTTTCTTCCCTGGTTTTCACTATTCTCTTAACCCTTCCTGTAATACTTTTCTATACTTTAGGTGTCATGGGCAGATTGTATTTTCCAAAGTCAGCTGCAATAATTCCACTTCTGGGCATATATTAGAAAAAAGCAAAAAACTATTCAAAAGGATACAGGCACCCCAATGTTCATAGCTGTACTATTTACCGTTATCAAAATATGAAAGCAAGCAAAGCTTCCAATGACAGATGAATAAATAAAAAGATGTGGTATATTAATATATATACAATGGAGTATCAGCCATAAAAAGGAATGAAATTTTGTCATTTGCAGTAATAAGGATGGACCTAGAGGGCATTATGCTAAGTGAAATAAATCAGACAGAGGAAAGCAAATACTATACGATACCATTTATATGTAGAATCTAAAAATACAATAGATCAGATCAGATCAGATCAGTCGCTCAGTCGTGTCTGACTCTTTGTGACCCCATGAATCGCAGCACACCAGGCCTCCCTGTCCAACACCAACTCCCGGAGTTCACTGAGACTCACGTCCATCGAGTCAGTGATGCCATCCAGCCATCTCATCCTCTGTCGTCCGCTTCTCCTCCTGCCCCCAATCCCTCCCAGCATCAGAGTCTTTTCCAGTGACTCAACTCTTCGCATGAGGTGGCCAAAGTACTGGAGTTTCAGCTTTAGCATCATTCCTTCCAAAGAAATTCCAGGGCTGATCTCCTTCAGAATGGACTGGTTGGATCTCCTTGCAGTCCAAGGGACTCTCAAGAGTCTTCTCCAACACCACAGTTCAAAAGCATCAATTCTTCAGTGCTCAGCCTTCTTCACAGTCCAACTCTCACATCCATACATGACCACAGGAAAAACCATAGCCTTGACTAGACAAATCTTTGTTGGCAAAGAATTGTCTCTGCTTTTGAATACGCTATCTAGGTTGGTCATAACTTCCTTCCAAGGAGTAAGCGTCTTTTAATTTCATGGCTGCAGTCACCATCTGTAGTGATTTTGGAGCCCAGAAAAATAGTCTGACACTGTTTCCACTGTTTCCCCATCTATTTCCCATGAAGTGGTGGGACCGGATGCCATGATCTTCATTTTCTGAATGTTGAGCTTTAAGCCAACTTTTTCACTCTCCTCTTTCACTTTCATCAAGAGGCTTTTTAGTTCCTCTTCACTTTCTGCCATAAGGGTGGTGTCATCTGCATATCTGAGGTTATTGATATTTCTCCTGGCAATCTTGATTCCAGTTTGTGTTTCTTCCAGTCCAGCGTTTCTCATGATGTACTCTGCATATAAGTTAAATAAGCAGGGTGACAATATACAGCCTTGACGAACTCCTTTTCCTATTTGGAACCAGTCTGTTGTTCCATGTCGAGTTCTAACTGTTGCTTCCTGACCTGCATACAAATTTCTCAAGAGGCAGATCATGTGGTCTGGTATTCCCATCTCTTTCGGAATTTCCCACAGTTTGTGGTCCAGCTGGTAAAGAATCTGCCTGCAATGTGGGAGACCTGGGTTCGATCCCTGGGTTGGGAAGATCCCCTGGAAAAGGGAAAGTCTACCCATTCCAGTATTCTGGCCTAGAGAATTTCATGGATAGTATAGTCCATGGGGTCGCAAAAAATACAATAAACTAGTGAATACAACATAAAAGAAGCAGACTCACAGATGTAGAGAACAAACCACTGTTACCAGTGGGGAGAAGGAAGGGAAGAGGTGTAAGATAGGCATAGGGAATTAAGAAGTACAAACTATTAGGTTTGAAATAAGCTAGAAGAATATATTTTACAATATATATATATATTTTATAATATAACAAATATTTCACAATAACTATAACTGGAGTACAAATTTTAAAAATTGTGAACCACTATAGTGTACACTTGTAACTTATAGTATTATATAGCAACCATACTTCAATATTAAAGGCAAAAAAAAAATCCTCCTCAACACAATATAATTGTTCACTTTCCACTTGATTAGAAGAGTAACAGTGCAAGCCCAGTGGTTCAACTAACATGACATTTCTTGATCAGGAGACAGCTGAAACTGGTATGAACAGGGACAGCTCTCTGAGTTGCCATTAATTTTTGCCTTGCTATGAAATAGAACCAATGTTTTAGAGGATTATTCAATTTCTCAAGAGAAGACAAAAATCTGAATTTTTTTTTTTTAAATCAACAATATTTGAGCCAGTATATAAGCCAATGGTGACACTGTCATGGGGACATAAACTTAAGGAATATAATGAATGAAATTCTACATCACTGACTCGATGGATGTGAGTCTGAGTGAACTCCGGGAGTTGGTGATGGACAGGGAGGCCTGGCGTGCTGCAATTCATGAGGTCGCAAAGAGTCAGACATGACTGAGCAACTGAACTGAACTGAAGAGCTGATTAAAAAAATATACAACAATAATATAGAGGAGTAATATGAAAACATGCAATTAAAAGAAACTTGCTCCTTGGAAGCAAAGGGATGATAAACTTAGACAGCATATGAAAAAGCACAGACATCACTTCGCTGGCAAATGTCCATATTGTCAAAGGTATGGTTTTTCCAGTAGTTATGTATGGATGTGAGAGTTGGAACATGAAAAAAACTGAGTGCTAAAGAACTGATGCGTTCAAATTATGGTGCTGGAGATGACTCTTGAGAGTCCCCTAGACTGCAAGGCGCTCAAACCAGTCGATCCTAAAGGGAATAAACCTTGAATGTTCATTGGATGGACTGATGCTAAAACTGAAGCTCCAGTACTTTGACTATTTGATGCAAAGAGCCAACTGATTGGAAAAGACTGTAATGCTGGGAAAGATTGACAGCAGGAGAAGCGGGTGACAGAGGATGAGCTGGTTGGATGACATCATTGACTCAATGGCCATGAGTTTGAGAAAACCATGGGAGACAGTGAAGGACACAGAAGCTTGGCATGCTGCCATTCGTGGGGTTACAAAGAGTCAGACATGACTTAGCGACTGAAGGATAAATAAAATAGATATATAAGCCAAAATAAACAAATAACTCCTCAGAAGTTGGTTGCAACAATACTTCCAATTCTTTATAAGCAATGTGACCTTGGCATTTTCCCACTGGGAAATGGTGGGGTTCTATATCCCTTCCTCTGGAATCTGAAAAGGACTGTGATTCATTGGGACCAAAGAATGTGGCAGAAAAGATTGAGCTCCCACCTGGTGAGCTAGAATTCTTGTACTGGAGCCCTAAGCCTTCATGTAAATAATTTAACTGCCCTGAAGTCACCACAATATGAGGAAATTCAAAGTCGCCCTGGTTGAGAAACCACATGGAGAAGCCCTAATACTAAATGAAGATGGAGCAATGCATATCCAGCCCCTTGTACCTTCTCCCCACTGCTCCAGCTTCAGCTTCCATCTGACTGTAGCCCCACGAGACACCCTGACTCAAAAGCCAACAGCCGAGCCCTTCCTCAGCTCTTCACCTATAGAAACAATTGTGCTGTGCTGTGCTTAGTCACTCAGTCATGGCTGACCCTTTGCGACCCCATGGAGAGTAGCCTGCCAGGTTCCTCTGTCCATGGGGATTCTCCAGGCAAGAATACTGGAGTGAGTTGCCATGCTCTCCTCCAGGGGAACTTCCAAATTCAGGGATTAAACCCAGTCTCCCACACTGCAGCCAAATTCTTTACCATCTGAGCCACCAGGGAAGGACAAGAATACTGGATTGGGTAGCCTATTCCTTCTCCAGGGGATTTTCCCAACCTAAGAATTGAACCAGGGTCTTCCGCATTGCAGAAGGATTCTTTACTAGCTGAGCTACCAGGGAAACCCATAGAAACAATTAGGTTTTATAAAAAGATGCTTCCTTGATTCAGGCTATCAAGTTTGGAGTAATTTGCTATGCAGAAATAGAGTCCAAATAACTTTTCTTTAAGGCTTTTCTCTTGAATATGTTTCAGTTCAGTTCAGTTCAGTTGCTCAGTCATGTCCAATTCTTTGTGATCCCGTGGACTGCAGCACGCCACACTTCCCTGTTCATCACCAACTCCCAGGGCTTGCTTAAACTCATGTCCATTGAGTTGCTGATGCCATCCAACCATCTCATCCTCTGTCATCCTCTGTGCCTCCTGCTTTCAATCTTTCCCAGCATCAGGGTGTTTTCCAATGAGTCAGTTCTTTGCACCATGTGGTCAACGTATTGGAGCTTCAGCTTCAGCATCAGTCTTTCTAATGAATTTTCCTGTAGGATTGACTTGTTTGATCTCCTTGCAGTCCAAGGGACTCTCAAGAGTCTTTTAAAACACCATAGTTCAAAAGCGTCAATTCCTCGGCGCTCAGCTTTCTTTATAGTCCAACTCTGACTTCCATACATGGCTACTGGAAAAACCATAGCTTTGATTAGATGGACCTTTGTTGGCAAAGTAATGACTCTGCTTTTACATATGCTGTCTAGGTTGGTCATAGTTTTTCTTCCAAGGAGCAAGTGTCTTTTAATTTCATGGCTGCAGTCACCATCTGCAGAGATTTTGGAGCCCAAGAAAATAAAGTCTGCCACTGTTTCATTGTTTTTCCATTTATTTGCTGTGGAGTGATGGGACTGGATACCATAATTTTTGTTTTTTGAATGTTTTTTTTTTTTTTTGCATTGATGGCCTAAGTGGGCCCTTTACACATTAATTTATTTGCAATAGTTTGTGATAAACTACAAAAATATTTTCCCAACTTGCCATTAATCTCCCAGTTTTGTTCATATTCCTAAAATCTTCATGTTTATGTAGCCAAAACTACTGATATTTTCTGTTGGAATTTCTTCCATACCTTCCCTGCTGTTCAGACATTAGTTAGGTATTCATTTATTTTCTCTTCTCCTATATGTTTGGTTTTGCTATTTAAAAAAAAATATTTATTTTAATTGGAGGTTAATTACTTTACAATATTGTATTGGTTTTGCCATACATCAACATAAATCCGCCACAGGTATACACGTGTTCCCCATCCCGAACCCCCCTCCCTCTTCCCTCCCTGTACCATCCCTCTGGGTGAATGTTGAGTTTTAAGGCAACTTTTTCACTCTCCTCTTTCACTTTCAGCAAGAGGCTGTTTAGTTCCTCTTCACTTTCTTCATAAGGTTGGTATCATCTGTGTATCTGAGGTTATTGATATTTCTCTCGACTATCTTTATTCCAACTTGTGCTTTATCCAGCCCAGCATTTTACATAATGTACTCTGCATGTAAGTTAAATAGGCAGGGTGACAATGTACAGCCTTGACATACTTCTTTCCCCGTTTGGAACCAGTCTGTTGTTCCATGACCAGTTCTAACTGTTGCTTCCTGACCTGCATACAGATTTCTCAGGAGGCAGGTAAAGTGGTCTGGTATTCCCATCTCTTGAAGAATTTTCCAGTTTGTTGTGATCTACATAGTCAAATGCTTTGGCATAATCAATACAGCAGAAGTAGATGTTTTCCTGGAATTCTGTTGCTTTTTCTATGATCCAGCAGAGGTTGGTAATTTGATTTCTGGTTCCTTTGCCTTTTCTAAATCCAGCTTGAACATCTGGAAGTTCACGGTTCACATATTGCTGAAGCCTGGCTTGGAGAATTTTGAGCATTACTTTACTAGCATGTGAGATGAGTGCAACTGTGCAGTAGGTTGAACATTCTTCGGCATTGTCGTTCTTTGAGATTGGGATGAAAATTTACCTTTTCCAGTCCTGTGGCCACTGCTGAGTTTTCCAAATTTATTGGCATATTGAGTGCAACACTTTCACAGCATCATCTTTTAGGATTTGAAATAGCTCAACTGGAATTCCATCACCTCCACTAGCTTTGCTTGTAATGATGCTTCCTAAGGCCCACTTGACTTCACATTCCAGGATGTCTGGCTCTAGGTGAATGATCACACCATCGTGATTATCTGGGTCATGAAGATCAATTTTGTACAGTTCTTCTGTGTATTCTTGCCACCTCTTCTTAATATCTTCTGCTTCTGTTTGGTCCATACCATTTCTGTCCTTTATCGAGCCCATCTTTGCATGAACTGTTCTCTTGGTATCTCTAATTTTCTTGAAGAGATCTCTAGTCTTTCCCATTCTAATATTTTTCTCTATTTCTTTGCATTTGTCACTGAGAAAGTCTTTCTTATCTTTCCTTACTAAGGAGAGAGAAGGCTTTCTTGTCTCTCCTTAACACTTATTAACTTTACTACATTGTTTTCAACTCTTGCTGGGATGTTGAATACATCTTTTCCAACCTCTAGCCTCAAATCTGAGACATTGGACTGAATAATACCTCAAGAAGGGTAGAAAGAGTCTCAGCATCCTGTATTTCTCCTTCATTGCCCTGGTGTGTATCTGTTCTATAACTAAGCTGAACGTACACATCAAGCATGATGCTCTCAGTAGATCCTCAACATAGTGTGCACGTATGGATGGTTACAACTCCACCCTCTATAATTCATTTAACAGCCAGAGTGATGTTTGAAATACAAAACCAGACTCGTTGTACTATGCTGCTCAAAATTCTCGGTGATGTCCATCACTCTCAAAGCCTTATGTGATCACATGATTTTGTCTCTACCCACCTCTCTTATATTAACTTCTGTCACTTCTTCATTGAACTCTTCTTGCATTGACCTTCTTCTTACTTCTTGAATACATCTATTTCATTTCTGCTTAGGGCTTGCACATTTGCTATTTCCTCTGCTTAATGCTCTTGCCGCTGATCTTTGCACGACTTACCCCTTAGCGCTCAGGCATCTGGCTCACCATCTTTTCCTTCAACTGGTTTTCTCTTATGATCCTATCTGGATTTGTCCCTACAACTTAGCATTTTGACATTCTCTGTCATTTCTCTGCTTTCTTGTTTTTCATAACACTCATTACCATGTGAAATTACATTGTGTATACAAGGATATACTTCTGTTGTCTTAGACTTATCTGAGGTTTCAAAGGTAGGAGCAAGAGGTGTTAATTGCTGTTGTTTTTCAGTCACTTAGTTGTGTCTGACTCTTTGCAACCCCATGGCCTGCAGCACGCCAGGCTTCCCTGTCCTTCACCATCTCCCAGAGTTTGCTCGAACTCATGTCTACTGAGTCAGTGGTGCCATCCAATCATCTCATCCTCTGTTGTCCTCTTCTCTTCCTGCCCTCAAACTTTTCTAGCATCAGAGTCTTTTTTAACGAGTCAGCTCTTTACATCAGGTGGCCAAAGTATTGGAACTTCAGTTTCAGAATCAGTCCTTCCAATAAATAGTCAGAGTTGATTCCTTTAGGATTGCTGATATATCTTTTAAAAGTGTCAGATCTTTATATCTGTGAGGGGACATTTTAAAACTTGTCCAGCAGCTCTTGGCCCTTCACACATCTCAAGGACATGTAAGTAGAGGTGAGATGATTGATGAGAAGAAGACTAGAGGGCAAATATCTCTCTTAAGAGTTGCCAGTGGCTGTACTGGATTTCTCTGGTGGCTCAGTGGGAAAGAATCCACTTGTCAATACAAGAGATGCAAATTTGATCCTTGGGTCAGGAAAATCCCACAGAGAAGGAAATGGCAACCCACTCTAGTATTCTTGCCTGGGAAACCCCATGTACACAGGGGCCTGGGGGACTATAGTCCATGGGGTCACAAAAGAGTTAGACATGACTTAGAAATGAAACAACAATGATGCTGGTCATTGACTCCCTTTGGGGGAAGGAGAACTTCCCCTTTAAAATCAGCCAAGTAAATGGTCTACATGAAAACTGCTTAGCAAATGTAACCTGTGCCCTGGGATCTTGGCGTGTGTAGGGGACTGGTAGACATGGGGATCAACACCAGATTCCTGCCTGTAGAGACCAGTCATTCTGGTTGGATCCAGAGTAACTAGCTGGAGCCATTCAGAAGGCAGAGTGAGCAGAAAGGGCCACAGTGAGAACAAGTCTTCTTCACTGATGGCAGGACCAAGATAATCACATTTTTCAGCACACCAGATACACCTGAATCACCAATTAAGCCTTTAATCTTCTTGAAGAGGATCTTTCTCAAGAGGATTTCCTCCCAGTGAAAAGCACCCAGCAGAAAGATTGGAGGTGTAATATGGACCATCACAGGAAGGGTGTGGGTTAGAAAGGTAAGTGAGTGGGTGGGGTCATAATGATCATAAGTCTGGAGGTCACCTGAATGAGAGGAACAAGACCCTTGCCAAGACATGTTTCTAAGGGTCACTAGAGGGAGGAGATCATCAAAGGAACCACAAAGAACCCCATAACAGAAAAGGCCATGCCAGATATGAAGTGGGTCTCTTGTAAACAGCATATATTTGTTCAGCCAGTGTATGTCTTTTGGTTGCAGCATTTAATTCATGTACATTTAAGGTAATTGTTGATATGTATGTTCTTATTGCCATTTTGTTAATTGTTTTGGATTTGTTTTTGTAGGTCTCTTTTCTTTTTCTTTTGTTCTCTTGTGATTTGAGGACTTTCTTTAGTGTGTGTTTGGATTCCTCTTTTGTGTGTGTACATCTATTATAGATTTTTGGCTTGTGGTTACCATGAGGGTTTGATATAGCGGTATATATATCTATATATATATGGTGAAACAGTGGAAACAGTGTCAGACTTTATTGTTCTGGGCTCCAAAATCACTGCAGATGGCGACTGCAGCCATGAAATTAAAAGACACTTACTCCTTGGAAGAAAAGTTATGGCCAACCTAGATAGCATATTGAAAAGCAGAGACATTACTTTGCCAAAAAAAGGTCCCTCTAGTCAAGGCTATGGTTTTTCCTGTGGTCATGTATGGATGTGAGAGTTGGACTGTGAAGAAGGCTGATTGCCGAAGAATTGATGCTTTTGAACTGTGGTGTTGGAGAAGACTCTTGAGAGTCCCTTGGACTGCAAGGAGATCCAACCAGTCCATTCTGAAGGAGATCAGCCCTGGGATTTCTTTGGAAGGAATGATGCTAAAGCTGAAACTCCAGTACTTTGGCCACCTCATGCCAAGAGTTGAGTCATTGGAAAAGACTTTGATACTGGGAGGGATTGGGGGCAGGAGGAGAAGGGGACGACAGAGGATGAGATGGCTGGATGGCATCACTGACTCGATGGACGTGAGTCTGAGTGAACTGTGGGAGTTGGTGATGGACAGGGAGGCCTGGCGTGCTGTGATTCATGGGGTCGCAAAGAGTCGGACACGACTGAGCGACTGAACTGAACTGAGCACACACACACACAGGGTTGCTTCAAGTTGCTCATCTCATAGTTTCAAATGAATTTCAAATATCCTGTATTCTCTTCCTCTCAGGATTACTGGTTTAGATATCATATTTGTGTGTGGATGGCTTTCTACCTTTACTGTGTGTTTACCTTTACTGGTGAGCTTTCCCATTTCATTATTTTCTTGTCTCTAGTTGTGGCATTTTCTTTTCCACCTAGAGAAGTCCCTTTAGCTTTGTCATAAAGCTTGTTTTGTAGTGCTAGTTTGGTGGCATTGAACTAAGACTAAGAGGCAGACATCCTGCAGTGCAAAGTCAAGCAGGCCTTAGGAAGCATCACTATGAACAAAACTAATGGAGGTGATGTAATTCCAGCTGAGCTATTTCAAATCCTAAAAGATGCTGCTGCTAAACTGTTGCATTCAATATGCCAGCAAATTTGGAAAACTCAGCAGTGACCACAGGACTGGAAAAGGTCAATTTTCATTCCAATCCCAAAGAAAGGCAATGCCAAAGAATGTTCAAACTACTTCACAATTGCAATCATCTCATACACCAGCAAAGTAATGCTCAAAATTCTCCAAGTGAGGCTTCAACTGTACATGAACCAAGAACTTCCAGATGTTCAAGCTGGTTTTAGAAAAGGCAGAGGAACCAGAGATCAAATTGCCAACATCCGTTGTATCATAGAAAAAGGAAGAGAATTAAGACCTTATCCTGTCCCTTAATTGTGCATCTACTTTCTCTCCTCACTCTCCACCAATCCTGAAGGAATAGGAGGTAAGAGAATGAGAAGTAAAGAGAACTAAAAAACAGAGAGGAAACTCAAAAAGTACCCCACGCCTTTCCTGCTGTTCATTTCTTAGCCCAGGATGGAGAATACACTGAAACTTATAAATTGAAGAGAGAGTAATACTTAAATATTAATTTGGATTGGAATTTCAAAACTTTTAAGATGAGACTCATTCAATAATATAAGGAAATGATAAGAAAAGATAGGCTTGGTGCCCTAGATATCACTGGGGATTCTGGAGAAGTTTCAGCATAGCACATGCAAACAAGTTTATGATGATTCAAAGGAGCTTATGATGATTTTTGGTTGACACTCCATGGAATCTAAGTTGTTTTGTAAATACACACGCACATTTACTTATTATGTATTTTCTGTCTTTTACATCAGAAGGTAAACTGCATGAGGGGAAAGACTTTGTCTTCCTTTGTTCACTGTTGTATCCCAGTGTTTAGAAGAATGTTGGCACCTTGGAAAGGGCTTCTCTGGTGGCTCAGGTGGTAAAAAATCTGCCTGCAATGCAGAAGACCCGAGTTCAATCCCAAGGTCAGGAAGATCCCCTGGAGAAGGGAATGGCTACCCACTCCAGTATTCTTGCCTGGAGAATTCCATGGACAGAGGAACTTGCCACCTGTAGTCCATGGGACTGGAGTCAGACACGACTGCGACTAACACATGGCACCTTGGAACTGCTTAATACTTTTTTCCTTGAAAAATGAATTCTAGAAGGATGGAAATAAAGTATTTTTTTAAAATGGATATTGTAGTTCCTGAACTATTCTGGCCCAGGACTCCCCTAGAAATCATATCCTTATAGAGTCCAATGAGTTGACTGGAGCGGAGGAGTGGGGAGGGGAGTGGAAAGTTCTGGAGCAAATGTACTTACTAGCTGTGTGATAACTCATTTAATGGCTGTGAGCCTCACTTTCCTTGTCTGTGAGATTAGGATTCCTACATCAACCTGACAAGTCACGGTGAACATTATAGTCACAATGTTCTCAGTTTCTGGCTCATTTTGACTATTAACAGTTCATCCTCTCCTTTTCCCCTGCAGAAAGAACACTGCCTTGTTCAGCCCTGCTGATGTTTTTCTGGTAGACAGAGCCACTGAACTTCTGAATATAAAGGGTGACTATGATGTGCAGCAGGAGCAGTGTTTTCTCTGGGAGTTCTCTGGCCTCAAAGGTGATGGATGGGCACCTCTCAGGCATAGTTCGTTGATCAATAAGCCATAAAGTCTCAAATTATTTTGTTAGATCCATTGATCAAATCCATCGAATTTGTCCCAACTCTTTTATTGTGAAGGCAGAGACTGGTGACATTCAGTTTCTCTCTCCTTGCTACTTTCTTTCTTCCATCTGGTTTTGGGGTGCTTTGTGGCAGTGTGGGAAAGCCCAGAATTTGAGAATGAAAGTTGCCACTCTCAAAGTTGAAGGAAAAAGGCTTGTTTTGGTTTTCTACTTCAGAATGAAGCAGTGTGGTTTCTCTCTTTGGTCTTTCTAGTGGTCCCTTAGTATACAGTATTCCTCCCTTATCCCTGGGGGATATGTTCCAAGACCCTTGATGCCATCATAGATGCCTGAAACCGTGGATGGTACTTGACCTGTGTATATTAATACTATGTTTTAATCCTACACATTATTTTTTTGATAAAGTTTAATTTATAAATTAGACACAGTAAGAGATTCATTACAGTGAATAATAAAATAAATATAACAATATTCTGTAATAAAATTTATGTGAATGTAGTATCTTTCAAAACAGCTAATTGTGCAAATTTAATGCCTTTTGTGTCTTAACTCTGCACATAACCCACACTATGGTTGCCACTTTTGCAGTTTGAGGTGTGACTACAAAACTAGCACACATTTTTTTTTCTTTCTTCACAATTTTACAGGAAGATTTATTCTTATCTTAAATCTTAGTAATCCCAGCATATGATTTTTCTTTCTTTCTTTTTTCTTTTTTTTTGTTGTGTAGTCTGGCTTAAGGGATCTTAGTTTTCTGACTGGGAATTGAAACCGGGGCCCAGCAGTGGAAACACTGAGTCCTAATTGCTGGAACGCCAGGGAATTCCCCAGCATATGATTTTTTTTTCCTTCCCTTATTACATCAAGAACTTTTGTCTTTTCACTTAAAAGAAATATATTATGCTTCTCTTTGGCATATCCAAGTTGCCAGCATCACTAATCCTGTGCTTTGGGGCTATTAATAAGAAAGTTAGAGTTACACGAACTCAAGCACTGTAATCCTGTAATGTATTCCTGTGACAGTCGATCTGATAAGTGAAAGGGCTACAAAGTGGCTAATGAGCAGGATACGCTGGACAAAGGAATGTCTCACGTCCTGGGTAGGATAGAGCTGGACAGCACAAGACTTCATCATGCTACCCGGAAGTTGCACAATTTAAAATTTATGAGTTATTTATTTCCGGATGTTTCCATTTAATATTTTGGACTGTGGATGACGTGGAGTAACTATGAGAAGTGAAAACATGGATAACTGGGGACTGCTGTACTGGAGCATCTTCACCTTTCTTATATTCATTCATTCATTCAATCTATTCAATTAGTCAGTAAATATCTAGTATGTGTTACATACCTTGGGTGAGTTATATGTGCATGGATGTTTGTTTTTTCTACAAGGGCCAACTGGGTTCAGGTTCCCAGGAAACTGAAAGATTTTTTAGGTATATGGCCTGTGGCATTTCCTCAGTTTTTATTGTTGGATGAGTGAATTGAATTGCTTTTGTGAGTAATTTGTTAGGCAGAGATTTTATTCACTTATTGAACAAATACTTATTAATTACTTTCTAGTGCAAATAATAATATCTAGGTTTTAGGGTTGTCTTGATGATAAAAGAATACATAGAGTTGCTAGTACATTTCCAGGTGCAAAATAAAATATTAATAACTGGTAGATATTATTATCATTATTATCTCCTGATAGATTTGAGTCATGGCAAGCAAATGCCCCTATTTATTTGGTTGGTTTATTTTAGAAAATCCTCCTGTTGTGAATCTCTGGCTCCTACACAATAAATAAAATGGTTCAATTAAGTATATTCTTAGTATCTTATTTGACCCTTCCTTCCTACCCTGTCCTTCCAACACATACACAGTTATTTAGCTCAAGAAGAACAGCACCAACACAGCACCCATCCCTCTGGTGTCCTGGAAAGGAAGGGTATAATCAAGGCTTATCTTAGTGAGTAAAATACACCCATCCTTGGAAATAAAAACATTTACCTTCCTGTATAAGGCAAGCTGCCTCAGGTAGCTAAATCTCTCTTTTTTTACCCCAATTAGAATCTTATTTGCTCTCTTAAGAAGTGAATCTAATATTTAGTAATTAGTTTATTTGTGTTGTTTATAGAGTAGTTTTCCACATAAGACTTCCAACAACAAACTAAAATTGCACATACTTTTTAATATTAAAATGGGGAAAACCTAAAATTTATTTAACTTATATTTTCATCCCACTCCCCAGCCTCACTAGGTCCTGCTCTGCTCATTTTATTTCAACTATCAAATGATTTCCAGACTCTCTCTTTCTAAGTAGTTCTGTGCTAGCTATGTTTACTCAAGGCTTTTTTGTTTATGATCATCCTTTCATTTGAATATATTCCCTACTTTCCCACTTGAGACGTTGTCTACAATGACCCACTTTCTAGTTTAAGGGTCTTTCCTATGAGTTTCCCAATCCCCCATTGCTTACTTTTTTTTTTTTTTCCATAGGCCCCATTAATTTTCTTTGTACAATTGAGGTATAGTTGAAGTACAATATTATATGTTACAGGTGTACAGTATAGTGATTCACAATTTGTAAAGGTCATGCTCCACTTATAATTATTATGAAATATTGTTTATGTTCCTTGTGTTGTACAATATACCCCTGTAGCTCGTGTGTGTGTGTGTGTGCTAAGTCGCTGCAGTTGTGTCTGACTCTGTGTGACCCCATGGACTGTAACCTGACACTCCTCTGTCCATGGGATTCTCCAGGCAAGAATACTGAAGTGGGTTGCCATGCCCTCCTCCAGGGGATCTTCCAGACCCAGGGATCAAATCCTCATCTCTTACATCTCCTGAATTGGCAGGCAGGTTCTTTACCACTAGTGCCAACTGAGAAGCCCTACCCTTGTAGCTTACTTTATACATAGTAGTTTATGCCTCTAAATCTACTATCCCTATGTGGCCCCTTCTCCCAGAGTTTACTTTTATTAATACGTTATTCACTCTACATGGTAAGTATCGATTTGTTTCCCTACTAAACTATGTTATTTGAGGCTTGGGACACAGGTTTGTAATCTTGGTGTCCAGGACAGTTTCTGACATAGTAATTGTTCATCATGAACTCCTTATTGCCAAATTCAGACTTAAATTGAAGAAAATAGGGAAAACCACTAGACCATTCAGGTATGACCTAAACCAAATCCCTTATGACTATACAGTGGAAGTGAGAAATAGATTTAAGGAATTAGATCTGATAGACAGAGTGCCTGATGAACTATGGACAGAGGTTCATGACATTGTAGAGGAGATAGGAATCAAGACCATTTCCATGAAAAAGAAATGCAAAAAAGCAAAATGGCTGTCTGAGGAGGCCTTACAAATAGCTGTGAAAGAAGAGAAGCCAAAAGCAAAGGAGAAAAGGAACGATATACCCATTTGAAAGCAGAATTCAAAAGAATAGCAAGGAGAAATAAGAAAGCCTTCCTCAGTGATCAGTGCAAAGAAATAGAGGAAAACCATAGAATGGGAAAGACTAGAGATCTCGTCAAGATAATTAGAGATACCAAAGGAACATTTCATGCAAAGATGGGCTCAATAAAGAACAGAAATAGTAGGGACCTAACAGAAGCAGAAGATATTAGGAAGAGGTGGCAAGAATACACAGAAGTGTATAAAAAATATGTACACGACCCAGATAATCACGATGGTGTGATCACTTACCTAGAGCCAGACATCCTGGAATGTGAAGTCAAGTGGGCCTTAGAAAGCATCACTACAAACAAAGCTAGTGGAGGTGATGGAATTCCAGTTGAGCTATTTCAAATCCTGGAAGATGATGCTGTGAAAATATTGCACTCGTATGCCAAAAAATTTGGAAAACTCAGCAGTGGCCACAGGACTGGAAAAGGTCAGTTTTCATTCCAATCCCAAAGAAAGGCAATGCCAAAGAATATTCAAACTACCTTACAATTGCAATCATCTGACACACTAGTAAAGTAATGTTCCAAATTCTCCAAGCCAGGCTTCAGCAATATGTGAACCGTGAACTTCCAGATGTTCAAGCTGGTTTTAGAAAAGGCAGAGGAGCCAGAGATCAAATTGCCAACATCTGCTGGATCATGGAAAAAGCAAGAAAGTTCCAGAAAAACATCTATTTCTGCTTTATTGACTATGCCAAAGCCTTTGACTGTGTGGATTGCAATAAACTGTGGAAAATTCTGAAAGAGATGGGAATACCACACCACCTGACCTGCCTCCTGAGAAATCTGTATGCAGATCAGGAAGCAACAGTTAGAACTGTATGTGGAACAACAGACTAGTTCTAAATAGGAAAAGGAGTATATCAAGGCTGTTTATTGTTACCCTGCTAATTTAACTTATATGCAGAGTACATCATGAGAAATGCTGGGCTGGATGAAGCACAAGCTTGAATCAAGATTGCCAGGAGAATTATCAATAACCTCAGATATGCAGATGATACTAACTTTATTGAAGAAAGTGAAGAACAAAGGAGCCTTTTGATGAAAGTGAAAGAGGAGAGTGAAAAAGTTGGCTTAAAACTCAACATTCAGAAAACTAAGATCATGGTATCTGGTCCCATCACTTCATGGCAAATAGATGGAGAAACAGTGGAAACAGTGGCAGACTTTATTTTTTTGGGCTCCAAAATCACTGCAGATGGTGACTGCAGCCATGAAATAAAAAGATGCTTATTCCTTGGAAGAAAATTTATGACCAACCGGAACAGCATATTAAAATTCAGAGGCATTACTTTGCCAACAAAGGTTCATCTAGTCAAGGCTATGGTTTTTCCTGTGATCATGTATGGATGTGACAGTTGGACTATAAAGAAAGCTGAGTGCTGAACAATTGATGCTTTTGAATTGTAGAGTTGGATAAGACTCTTGGGAATCCCTTGGACTGCAAGGAGATCCAACCAGTCCATCCTAAAGGAAATCAGTCCTGAGTGTTCATTGGAAGGACTGATGTTGAAGCTGAAACTCAATACTTTGGCTACCTGATGCAAAGAGCTGACTCATTTGAAAAGACCTGATGCTGGGAAAGATTGAAGGCGAGAGGAGAAGAGTACGACAGAGGATGAGATGGTTGGATGGCATCACCGACTCAATGGATATGAGTTTGAGTAAACTCTGGGAGTTGGTGATGGACAGGGAGGCCTGGCATGCTGCAATCCATGGGTTTTCAAAGAGTTGGACAAAACTGAGTGACTGAACTTAACCGAATTGTTTATCAAATAGCTACTGAATGAATGCATGATTGAATAAATCAATGAATGGTTGCTGGTGTGTAGCACATGAAATAAAATATGAAGTAATTACTCCTTGAGGAAAGGAGATACCTTTGTGCATAGAAGACAACCGCTAACAGGAATGTTAGCAAAATTTTACTCCAAGACATGGTGTATTTTTAAAGTAAATTGGTGATAAGTAAACCATTTAGGAAGCTCTTGCTTCCCAGAAGAGAGAGTCTGTGTGAGTTGAGATGGTGACTGGTTTCATAGAGGAGATGGCATTTAAGATGAGTCTTAAAGGATGCATCAGAGAAAAATAATCATAGAAATCCAATAATTGGTGATGAAAGTGGTGAAATGCATACATTTGGGTTGTTGAGTTTTAATTTATTTATAATTCTAGCTCCAGCTGGAAAACAATCAAGGTATTGCTACTGACAAAATGGTTATGAATAAAGCACTTTGAATAACATTCCAGCTGAGTCAAATATTAATATTTTTATATTCAGTGGATCTTGTTAGAGTAGCCATCAGTATTAATAAGGAAATTAATGGCTTCTGCACATAAATAGGTTTTGCATTATGAAAAGCTTGTTTGGAAAATAAGCATCAAAAATCCCATGTTTTATATCTTTTTGTTTCACACTGTTCACTGTAGACAAGGGAGCATAACTTTCTGTGGTTGGCATTAAACATTTTCACAAACTGCATGAAAGGTTGTGATTTTGGAAATTTATAGGGGCAAAGAGGGGTTCAAGGCTACAAATCTATGATAAGTGAGCAGCAGGCAACTGAAGGAATAAGTTACTGAGGAACGATGTTATTATGGGGTCAGAAATTGTAGACCTATTGTTAAATGAGGCATGGGACATGATGCTGCCAAAGTTTTAAGTTAATTGTTGGCACCTCTCTTTGTGCATTTGATCAGACATGAGAGGGAGAAATTCTTCTTGCCCTTCATAAACTGTCAACAAGCCAAGTGAAATATGTGTCTTGAGAGTAAATGCAAACCTAGTGAGAGAGGATCATGATGCAGTGACTTACACACCTGGAAAACATAGCTCTTTCCCCAGTATGCTTATTGTTCATATTAAAGTAATGTACAGAATGTGTACTTGAAAGGACACATTTGGATGGTCTTCATAAGATTTTCTTCAACTTGACAGTCAAGCAATTTCTGAATTGTCCATATGTGCGTGTTTGCATTTGTGAATTATCTGTGGCACATTTTCTAACTCTGATGGCCTATCCTTGTTATCCAGCATATCTTAGAACTATTCTTCATTCCTCAGAAAATGAAGAGCTCATTTGAATATAAACCCAAACAAAAGTCTGCAGGTCAATGCATTGCAAAAATAGAAAATTTTCATATGGTACATTTTAAAAGCCCTCTAGCAGAATAAATGGACTCCTTTACATTCTTATAGCAATTTTTACCAATTTCTATTATAACATTTATCACATCCTATTATAGTTTTTTATTTGTCTGCCTGACCCCCTAGACCTATGAGAGACCATGGAAAAGGGAGGTTCTAAAACTATTTTTCTCCCCTTCAGCCTTAAATTCTGTATTTGGTATTCAATAACTTTTTGTTGAATTAATTAATTAAAGTACAAAAGAATGAGTAAATAAGGTTTCACATGATTGAACTCAATGTGTGGCTCCTGCTAGAATATAGAAAATTGGTTGTAACATATTTCACAGTATTTAGATTTGCAGATCGCCTTACAGAATATTTGGCAGAGTATGTTTTTAAGCTTTATTTTTTCTTTTGGCAAAATAATTTTAATTTTCATAAATTATTATTTTGAACTTTATATAGTAGGAGGCAGAGAGGTGTAAAACTGAACTAGGCAAAGAGGAGATGTACAGCCCTGCACTCCATGCCCTGGCTATTCCACAGGCCAGATCAGAGCCTTGTCCCCAACACAGAACATCAGTTTGGTAACAACTTTGCTGGCACAACTTTATAGCTTTTCAGATGAAGCCAGAGTTTATTGGAACTCCCCAAGTTTATTCCCTAAGCCGAGACTGGAACTCAGCCCTGCTGAATAAATGGTTTTCCAACGATACCATGTTTTTCCTTTATTATTATTTCTGTGGTTATTTCAGATCCCCCACACTCCCACTCTGCTTCACCAAGTCAAGGGAAAGACAGCGGATGGTAACATCAATTAGTTTGAAAAGGGCAGATGCATGTCACTAAACTATTGCCTTCTGAAGTACTTATTTTATTTTATTTTTTTGCATCTAAGATAAAATCACCCTGAGTGGGAGACCTTGTGGTGTAGCTGAGAGCTTATTGGATAGGATGCTTTGCAAGGGTAGACATGATTTCTTAACCTTAATACACATTAATTCTCCCATGGGCAAGAGTGGTTCAACCAGCTCTGGTCTATGTGGTCAAGGGGAATTGGTGTAAGGAAAATAACAGAACTCCACAGAGACTCCAAAAACTTCAGAGCAACTTGGCATCTCTCAATCCTTTTTTCTCTTCTAAATTTTCATCTGGGTCTTTCAAAGGTATCCAAAATGACAGTCCTATCTTACCTGATATAGATGCAAACAAATAATTATAAGAATGATAACAGCAATGATGAGGATAGTAATGCTTACAAGTTAAATTGCATGTGTTAGTGTGTTAGTCATCAGAGAATGGAACGCTGTATTTTATGGTATCCTTAAAATAATCTTTTGAGCCAAGAGAACAAGCAAAAAAAAAAAAAAAAAAGCAATGTAACTGAAGATGAATGCTAAAAAGACTTATCAAAGGGGACACAATAAATGGCAAAAAATGATAATGAAACATTGTGTTTTCCTTTATACTATTCAGCCATGACACCACAGTGTTTCAGCTGCAGTTGCAGGAAGAAGCCAGTGGCTTCCAATAGTCTCTGTGACACTGAGTTTTACAGTCCTTCCTCCCTTCCTCTTTCCATTCTGTGCACCACTTCTTCCTCACAGTCTCAGTAAGGATTCAATCAGGGAAGCTTCACTACTCTGAGTATAATGAAACAGGGCATTTGTCATAGAAATTAGTCTCTACACAAATGTGGAAGCAAGCAGGGAAGTATAGGCTGAAGAAAGAGAGCTTGCTAACCACCCCCAGTAGAGCTGAGCAAGTCAATGTTGGCAGAAAATCTGCCAGAGAAGGACCACAAAAGGGGTGGCATAGAAGCCTCTAAAAGGTGGTTGGTTCTTCACGGCTAATGCTGCTGTGAATTCATAGCAGTTTCTAGTGGGCTGTTGGTCACAGGTCAAGTTGTCAGAAAGAAGAGCTAGACATAAAGTGGGGAAGAGAGAGAGAACATGGGAACTTTGTGTCTCTGCATCTGCTAAAGAATCCACCTGGCAATGCAAGAGATGTGAGTTCAATTCCTGGGTCAGGAAGATTCCCTAGAGAAGGAAATGACAACCCACTCCAGTATTCTTGCTTGGTAAGTCCTATAGACAGAGGTGTCTGGCAGGCTACAGTCCATGGGGTTGCAGAAGAATTGGATATGGCTTAGCAACTAAACAACAGTCCACCATACTCCCGTACTTCTACACTTTATTGGTCACACAATTTTGTACAATTGAAAAATATGCCTTCTATACAGAGTCAGCTACTAAAACCTTAACACTTCTAGAAAAAAATAAGAGAATATCTTTGCAACAGAGGGTAGGCAAATATTTCTTAAACAGGATCCCACAAGTAATAACCATAGAGGGAAATTTGAAATATTTGAAGTCATAAAAATTTAAATCTCTCAAGAGGTTTAATTGTACAATTAAACCTCCTTAAACAATTAAACAAGTATACTGTACAATTTAACTGTACAATTACAATTTAACAATTGTACAGGTAAAACAATTTAACTGCACAATTGACTCAATAAGTACAATTCAATATAATACAAACCAAGACAAGAATAGAGAAGCAATAGATTGACAGAAAACCTCAATAGGTGAATCAGTGAGTGACCAAGGGCCTTATTCAGAAAGAACTCCTGAAAAATAATAACAAAGGTAGCTCAGCAAAAAATGAACAAAGATAGAGACACCACACAAAGGCCCAACACTAGAAATGATCAATAAATACACAGTACTCAATATTTTTAGCTATTAAGGAAATGTAAATTGAAATGAGATACCACTATACACTCACTAAAATGGCTAAATTGTTATGAAGATTAACAAAATTAAATAATGAAGTAAACTGAAAGAATCCAGCATTTAAAACCAAAAGATGTTATTGTTCAATGCAAGCCCAGTGTAGTGTTTCCCATCAGCTCGGCAATCTATTAAACTAATTCTGTGGATCAAAAAAAAAAAAAAAGGTGAGTATGTGGAACACCTGTGATTCCAATTCATTGTCGTTAGAATGTAAAATAGTATAGCATGCACTGATATATTTACACTACCTTGTGTAAAATAGATAGTTAGCAGGAAGCAGTTGTATAGCACAGGGAATTCAACTTGGTGCTCTGCAATGACCTACAGGTTTGGATGCAGGAGGTAGGAGGGAGGTTCAGGCTATATGGCTCAATAGCCATATGTGGTTAATGTAAATCTTTATCAGTTCAGTCGCTCAGTTGTCTCCGACTCTTTGCAACCCCATTAATTGCTGCATGCCAGGCCTTCCTGTCCATCACCAACTCCTGGAGTTTACCCAAACTCATGTCCATCAAGTTGGTGATGCCATCCAGCCATCTCATCCTCTGTCATCCCCTTCTCCTCCTGCCCCAAATCCCTCCCAGCATCAGAGTCTTTTCCAATGACTCAACTCTTCACATAAGGTGGCCAAAGTATTGGAGTTTCAGCTTTAGAATCAGTCCTTCCAATGAATACCCAGGACGGATCTCCTTTAGGAAGGACAGGTTGAATCTCCTTGCAGTCCAAGGGACTCTCAAGAGTCTTCTCCAATATCAGAGTTCAAAAGCATCAATTCTTCAGCTCTCAGCTTTCTTCACAGTCCAGCTCTCACATCCATACATGACCACTGGAAAAACCATAGCCTTGACTAGACAGACCTTTGTTGGCAAAGTAATGTCTCTGCTTTTCAATATGCTATCTAGGTTGGTCATAATTTCCTTCCAAGGTGTAAGCATTTTTTAATTTCATGGTTGCAATCACCACCTGCAGTGATTTTGGAGCCCCCCAAAATAAAGTCTGACACTGTTTCCACTGTTCCCCCATCTGTTTCCCATGCAGTGATGGGACCAGATGCCATGATCTTCGTTTTCTGAATGTTGAGCTTTAAGCCAACTTTTTCACTCTCTTCTTTCACTTTCATCAAGAGGCTTTTGAGTTCCTCTTCACTTTCTGCCATAAGGGTGGTGTCATCTGCATATCTGAGGTTATTGATATTTCTCCCGGCAATCTTGATTCCAGCTTGTGCTTCATCCAGCCCAGCCACTTCTCATGATGTACTCTGCATATAAGTTAAATAAGCAGGGTGACAATGTACAGTCTTGACGTACTCCTTTTCCTATTTCCAGTCTGTTGTTCCACGTCCAGTACTAACTGTTGCTTCCTGAACTGCATACAGGTTTCTCAAGAGGCAGGTCAGGTGGTCTGGTATTCCCATCTCTTTCAGAATTTTCCACAGTTCATTGTGATCCACACAGACAAAGGCTTTGGCATAGTCATTAAAGCAGAAATAGATGTTTTTCTGGAACTCTCTTGCTTTTTCCATGATCCAGTGGATGTTGGCAATTTGATCCCTGGTTCCTCTGCCTTTTCTAAAACCAGCTTAAACATCTGGAAGTTCATGGTTCACGTATTACTGAAGCCTGGCTTGGAGAATTTTGAGCATTATTTTACTAGCATGTGAGATGAGTGCAATTGTGCGGTAGTTTGAGCATTCTTTGGCATTGCCTTTCTTTGGGATTGGAATGAAAACTGACCTTTTCCAGTCCTGTGGCCACTGCTGAGTTTTCCAAATTTGCTGGCATACTGAGTGCAGCACTTTCACAGCATCATCTTTCAGGATTTGAAATAGCTCAAGTGGAATTCCATCACCTCTACTAGCTTTGTTCATAGTGATGCTTTCTAAGGCCCACTTGCCTTCATATTCCAGGATGTCTGGCTCTAGGTGAGTGATCACACCATTGTGATTATCTGGATTGTGAAGATCTTTTTGTACAGTTCTTCTGTGTATTCTTGCCATCTCTTCTTAATATCTTCTGCTTCTGTTAGATCCATACCATTTCTGTCCTTTATTGAGCCCATCTTTGTGTGAAATGTTCCCTTGGTATCTCTAATTTTCTTGAAGAGATCTCTAGTCTTTCCCATTCTGTTGTTTTCCTCTATTTCCTTGCATTGATCCCTGGCAAGGCTTTTTTTCAATCTCTCCTTGCTATTCTTAGGAACTCTGCATTCAAATGCTTATATCTTTCCTTTTCTCCTTTGCTTTTCTCTTCTCTTCTTTTCACAGCTATTTGTAAGGCCTCCTCAGACAGCCATTTTGCTTTTTTGCATTTCTTTTCCATGGGGATGGTCTTGATCCTTGTTTCCTGTACTATGTCACGAACCTCTGTCCATAGTTCATCAGGCACTCTGTCTATCAGATCTAGTCCCTTAAATCTATTTCTCACTTCCACTGTATAATCATAAGGGATTTAAAAAGGATTACGTCAAGGCTGTATATTGTCACCCTGCTTATTTAACTTATATGCATATTACATCATGAGAAACACTGGGCTGGAAGAAGCACAAGCTGGAATCAAGATTGCCGGGAGAAATATCAATAACCTCAGATATGCACATGACACCACCCTTATGGCAGAAAGTGAAGAGGCACTAAGAAGCCTCTTGATGAAAGTGAAAGTGGAGAGTGAAAAAGTTGACTTAAAGGTCAACCTTCAGAAAATGAAGAAGTTTTCCAAATTTCCTGTCCCCTCACTTCATGGGAAATAGATGGGGGAGCAGTGGAAACAGTGTCAGACTTTATTTTGGGGGCTCCAAAATCCCTGCAGATGGTGACTGCTGCCATGAAATTAAAAGATGCTTACTCCTTGGAAGAAAAGTTATTATCAACCTAGATAGCATTTTGAAAAGCAGAGACATTACTTTGCCAACAAAGGTCCATCTAGTCAAGGCTATGGTTTTTCCAGTGATCATGTATGGATGTGAGATTTGAACTGTGAAGAAACCTGAGCACTGAAGAATTGATGCTTTTGAACTGGTGCTGGAGAAGACTCTTGAGAATCCCTTGGACTGTAAGGAGATCCAACCAGTCCATTCTGAAGGAGATCAGCCCTGGGATTTCTTTGGAAGGAATGATGCTAAAGCTGAAACTCCAGTACTTTGGCCACCTCATGTGAAGAGTTGGATCATTGGAAAAGACTCTGATGCTAGGAGGGATTGGGGCCAGGAGGAGAAGGGGACGACAGAGAATGAGATGCATAGATGGCATCACTGACTCGATGGACGTGAGTCTGAGTGAACTCTGGGAGTTGGTGATGGACAAGGAGGCCTGGTGTGCTTGGATTCATGGGGTTCCAAAGAGTCTGACACGACTGAGTGACTGATCTGAACTGAAAGGAGAAACAGACATATGGACATGGGGAAAGGGGAAGAGAGGGTGAGATGTATGGAAAGAGTAACATAGAAACTTACATTACCATATGTAAAATAGATAGCCAACAGGTATTTACTGTATGGCTCAGGAAACTCAAACAGGGACTCTCTATCAGCCTGGAGGGGTGGGATGGGAAGGGAGATGGGAGGGAGGTTGCGAGCGGATATATGCATACCTATGGCTGATTCATGTTGAGGTTTGACAGAAAATAGCAAAATTCTGTAAAGCAATTATGCTTCAATAAAAAATAATTAATTAAAAAAGAAAAAAGATACATAAAGAGACTAACAAATCCATCTGGACTAAAAGTTTAAAGTGAATGAAAGGGAAATAATTTGTAGAGACTGAGCATCTTGATTGGGCTTCCCTGGTAGCTTAGATGGTAAAGAGTCTGCCGGCAATGGAGGAGACTCAGGTTCAATCCCTGGGTTGGAAGTTCCTCTGGAGAAGGAAATGGGAACCCACTCCAGTATTGTTGCCTGGAGAATCCCATGGATGGAGGAGCATGGTGCGCTACAGTCCATGGGGTCGCAAAGAGTCAGGAATGACTGAGCTACTAACATTTTCACTTTCTTTTCAAGCATCTTGGTAGGAAAGTAGTGGGGGTTGGGGGGAAGCACCATTCAATAATTATGCATTCCCTGTCTCTTCCCTACCAAAGCCCACCCAAGTTCCTAAATATTGTCATAATTCTTTCTAGGTTTGTAAACTTAGGAAAGCGTGTTTGGGACATGATGTTTGGGAGAGATATGCAGTGTTTGGTTTAATGTTGCTTTATACTTTGTGGCAGAGGAAGGAGTTGAAACATCTTGGTAATGACACAGTTTAATCTCAGTTTAGCAATTCTCTCCTACTCTCAAACTAGAACAAATTACCTGTCTGACTACTTTGTGGAGGGGTCAGAAGTTTCACTGGTGATGGAGAAGTGAGAGGGCTTTTTTTTTTTTTTAAATATTCCTGAGTTTTGTTGACTATAAAACAGGGTGAGAGAAATGGAAAGAAAAGAAGTTTCCTACAAATGTCTGGCATTTGTTAAGTACCTCTGTCAATATTTTCTCCTTTCAACAACCACTTCTTGAGCACCTACTGTGTGCAGGGCCCTATGCTCTGTTCTGGCAACACAGACCCAAATAAGACATTGTATGAAATAAATAGTATTCAGATGTGTTCAACCAGCCTGTCTCCCCTAGAAGAGTGTGATCATTAGAAAGAGAAAACACCCTGAGGGTTATGGGAGTCCAGTGGGCACTGGGAGGGCCCTCCTGTTCATAGTCATAAACGTTGCTGCTTTGGACTAGAGTCAACTTGGCAATGGAGTATTTCGTAGAACATTTGAAATAGGATTTTGCCAGTAATAGGGCAGAAAGGATTTGCCCAGCAATTTACTGGTGGAAACAAGGAAAGTGTTAGCCTAGTTGAGAATGAAGGGCTTTAGAAAGAACATTTGCATTCAAACAAAGAATATGCTAATTATAACAGAATCTCACCCACTTGTTAAAGCAGTTACAAGAATTACCAATGCAGATACTTCTGTTCCTTCTTTCCCCACTGACAGGGTTACCATAAGGACCTCAGATTAATAAGCATATCTATACATCTACATGTAGTATATACAGATATCTCACATCTTTGGATCTACTTTTGACCTCTCTTCTAAAACTCTGGACACGTTAAACCAAATAGACATTCTGCAGGGTCATTATAGCTTCCCTCTAGAATCTGCTCCTGTTTCAGGGCTGTCTGTCCCAATTACTGGCCAGTCAAGTCCCCCAAACCAGAAGCCTCAGAGCCTTCCCAGACTCCTGCTCCTCCCTTACCCCCAAGCTACCTAACAATTGAATCGCTTTGTTCCATCTTCCAATTATCTCGTGAATTCTTTTCCTCCTCTCCATCACAAGTGCACTAGTTTCTAGTCCTTAGTGAACATGTCTCAGTGAACTTTTAACATGAATTATATTTCTCTTCTTAGTATTCTTATCTCCTGCCTCTCTTGGCTTCAGCCCACTCTCCTCAAGGCCTCTGCTAAAGATAGCTTTCTAAAATGTAATTCTGATCACATCAGATCCTTTCAAAGACTACTGCCAGGAGAAGAAGAAAGTTCAACTCAAAACACTAAACAATAAAGTGTGGGCAAAGGATATGAGCAGATGTCTCTTAGGAAAGGAAAAAGGCAAAAGTTTCTTACACATTCACAATAAGAGAAATGCATATTAAAATGACATGGATTCACCTGTCAGATTGACAACACAAAAGCAAAACAAACGAAAAGTTTCATAGTAGTTTCTACTGGGGAAGCCATAAGGAACTGGCACTTTTGTATAGTGCCCGTGGGAGTGTAAATTGGAAGAATCCTTTTGAGAGCGATGTGGCAATATTCCTCCAAATCACGGAGACCTGCAACACTACTTCAAAAAATGTATCTTATAGATATACAGTCACACTGGAGAAATTACTCATGTACAAAGTTTTTGGTCTTTTTTTTTTTTTTTTTGCAAAAGCAAAATATTAGAAACATAAATATTCTTTAATAGGAGACATTAAATAAACTATCATGTACCCACAGAATGGAATTCTGTGGCTGTTTAAAACAAAGAAGAAAAGGGTTAAAAAGAAAATAACAGAATAGTTTTGCATATACCTATATGGAAAGATCCTCATTATGTGTGAACATAGGCAAGGGGCAGAAGAGTACAAAGTCTGTTCATATTAAAAAGAAGAAATAAATACCCACATATCTGTATTTAAATAAATACAGACAAAATAAACTTTGGAGCATTAAATAAGGCACACATAGGGGTGGTTACATATAATATGTGTGTACTTTTGACTATATTTCTTTTTATGCATTTTGATTGCTGGACCATATGAATATATTACATGTTCAAATAGTTAAATAAACTTATCTCTCAGATAGTGCCTTGACATGGCACCAACACCCCTTCTTCATTTCTGCCCTGCCCACCTCTATGTCCTCAGCTGCTGCTCTTCCACCTCAACCACAACTCACCCAAAGCACATCGGGTCACTGAAACTCTCATTAGTCTCTTTTCTTTAGTTGATTGTGAACAAATTTTCCTGCTCAGAACACCTTCCTACCCTTCTCCCTACTCTTCCCTCTCTACCCCATCACAGAACACTCAGTCAGTCTCTTTAAGAATTCTCTCCCAAGAAAGAGTGAGAGAAAACAAGCAAAGCATGCTTGCACGTGCTCACTGTTCCCAGAATTTGCTCCAGCACCACCCTTCTTACAGGCAATTTTCTTGAGGAGCTTACCATCAACTTAGGACACATGTCAAAGGTTGCTCCTAGTGATACTTAGCTGCTCTTCCCTGAAAAAGATCCTTCTCCCTCTTCCCATAATATCCCTCAAAGCTGTAGCATTTAACTGTGTTGTTTTCATGTTTCATGGTCTAGTTTCTTCAGTAAAATGCAAACTATCTAAGGGAAGTGCTTTTCCCTTAATAGTAATAATAGCTAATATTTATCACTTCTATGCTCTATGACACTACTATCTAAATAGAATTTTCTCTGATAATGGAAATATCTGTAGATGCGGCCGAGAGGAGCTATCCCACATCCGAGGTCAGGGGTGGAGGCCGAGACAACCAACCCCACGTCCAAGGAGCGGCAGCTGCACAGGCGCAGGAGGGCTGAGAGGAGCTACTCCACATTCAAGGTCAGGAGGGGTGATCTCGTCCAAGGTAAGGAGCAGTGGCTGCGCTTTGCTGGAGCACCCATGAAGAGATACCCCACGCCCAAGGTAAGAGAAACCCAAGTAAGATGGTAGGTGTTGCAAGAGGGCATCAGAGGGCAGACACACTGAAACCATAATCATAGAAAACTAGCCAATCTGATCACATGGACCACAGCCTTGTCTAACTCAATGAAACCAAGCCATGCTGTGTGGGGCCACCCAAGACGGACAGGTCATGGTGGAGAGGTCTGACAGAACGTGGTCCACTGGAGAAGGGAATGGCAAACCACTTCAGTATTCTTGCCTTGAGAACCCCATGAACAGTATGAAAAGGGCAAATGATAGGATACTGAAAGAGGAACTCTCCAGGTCGTAAGTGCCCAATATACTACTGGAGATCAGCGGGGGAATAACTCCAGAAAGAATGAAGGGGTGGAGCCAAAGCAAAAACAATACCCAGTTGTGGATATGACTGGTGATAGAAGCAAGGTCTGATGCAGTAAGAACAATATTGCTTAGGAACCTGGAATGTCAGGTCCACGAATCAAGGCGAATTGCTGCTAAGTCACTTCAGTCGTGTCTGACTCTGTGCGACCCCATAGACGGCAGCCCACGAGGCTCCCCCATCCCTGGGATTCTCCAGGAGTGGGTTGCCATTTCCTTGGCAAGGCAAGTTGGAAGTGGTCAAACAGGAGATGGCAAGAGAGAACGTCGACATTCTAGGAGTCAGTGAACTAAAATGGACTGGAATGGGTGAATTTAACTCAGATGACCATTATATCTACTACTGTGGGTAGGAATCCCTGAGAAGAAATGGAGTAGCCATCATAGTCAACAAAAGAATATGAAATGCAGTATTCAGATGCAATCTCAAAAATGACAGAATGATCTCTATTCGTTTCCAAGGCAAACCATTGAATATCACGGTGATCCAAGCCTATGCCCCAACCAGTAATGCTTAAGAAGCTGAAGTTGAAAGGTTCTATGAAGACCTACAGTATCTTTTAGAACTAACACCCCCAAAAGATGTCCTTTTCATTATAGGGGACTGGAATGCAAAAGTAGGAAGTCAAGAAACACCTGGAGTAACAGGCAAAATTGGCCTTGGAATACGGAATGAAGCAGGACAAAGGCTAATAGAGTTTTGCCCGGAGAACGCACTGGTCATAGCAAACACCCTCTTCCAACAACACAAGAGAAGACTCTACACACGGACATCACCAGATGGTCAACACCAAAATCAGATTGATTATATTCTTTGCAGCCAGAGATGGAGAAGCCCTATACACTCAGTAAAAACAAGACTGGGAGCTGACTATGGCTCAGATTATGAACACCTTATTGTCAAATTCAGACTTAAATTGAAGAAAGTAGGGAAAACCACTAGACTATTCAGGTATGACCTAAATCAAATCCTTTATGATTATACAGTGGAAGTGAGAAATAGATTTAAGGGACTAGATCTGATACACAGAGTGCCTGATGAACTATGGATGGAGGCTCCTGACATTGTAGAGGAGACAGGGATCAAGACCATCCCCATGGAAAAGAAATGCAAAAAAGCAAAATGGCTGTCTGAGGAGGCCTTACAAATAGCTGTGAAAAGAAGAGAAGAGAAACCAAAGGAGAAAAGGAAAGATATAAGCATCTGAATACAGAGTTCTAAGAATTTCAAGGAGAGATTAAAAAAAGCCTTCCTCAGTGATCAATGCAAGGAAATAGAGGAAAACAACAGAATGGGAAAGACTAGAAATCTCTTCAAGAAAATTAGAGATACCAAGGGAACCTTTCATACAAAGATGGGCTCAATAAAGGACAGAAATGGTATGGATCTAACAGAAGCAGAAGATATTAAGAAGAGGTGGCAAGAATACACAGAAGTACTGTACAAAAAAGATCTTCACAATCCAGATAATCACGATGGTGTGATCACTCACCTAGAGCCAGACATCCTGGAATATGAACGCAAGTGGGCCTTAGAAAGCATCACTATGAACAAAGCTAGTGGAGGTGATGGAATTCCAGTTGAGCTATTCCAAATCCTGAAAGTTGATGCTGTGAAAGTGCTGCACTCATTTTGCCAGCAAATTTGGAAAACTCAGCAGTGGCCACAGGACTGGAAAAGGTCGGTTTTCATTCCAATCCCAAAGAAAGGCAATGCCAAAGAATGCTCAAACTACCGCACAATTGCACTCATCTCACACGCTAATAAAGTAATGCTCAAAATTCTCCAAGCCAGGCTTCAGTAATACGTGAACCGTGAACTTCCAGATGTTCAAGCTGGTTTTAGAAAAGGCAGAGGAACCAGAGATCAAATTGCCAACATCTGCTGGATCATGGAAAAAGCAAGAGAGTTCCAGAAAAACATCTATTTCTGCTTTAATGACTATGCCAAAGCCTTTGACTGTGTGGATCACAATAAACTGTGGAAAATTCTTCAAGAGATGGGAATACCAGACCACCTGACCTGCCTCTTAAGAAACCTGTATGCAGGTCAGGAAGCAACAGTTAGTTTCTCCTCTCAGATCAGATCAGATCAGTCACTCAGTTGTGTCCGACTCCTTGCGACCCCATGAATCACAGCACGCCAGGCCTCCCTGTCCATCACCAACTCCTGGAGCTCACTGAGACTCACGTCCATCGAGTCAGTGATGCCATCCAGCCATCTCATCCTCTGTCGTCCCCTTCTCCTCCTGCCCCCAATCCCTCCCAGCATCACAGTCTTTTTCAATGAGTCAACTCTTCGCATGAGGTGGCCAAAGTTTCTCCTTTGCTGCCCTGTAAATAAATTCTTCAGTACCGTTTTCTAGATTCCATATATGTGTGTTAAAATACGGTATTTATCTTTCTCTTTCTGACTAACTGCACTCTGTATAATAGGTTTTGGCTTCATCCACCTCGTTAGAACTGAGTCAGATCCACTCCTTTTTTATGGCCGAGTAATGTTTCATTGTCATATGTACAACAACTTTATTCATTCATTTGTCAATAGTTATCTAGGTTGCTTCCATGCTGTTGTAAATAGTGCTGCCATCTGGTCCTGGGCTTTTGTTTTTTGGGAGATTTTTTTTTTATCACAGCTTCAATTTCAGTGCTTGTAATTCAGTTGTTCATAATTTCTATTTCTTCCTGGTTCAGTCTTGGAAGGTTGAACTTTTCTAAGAATCTGTCCATTTCTTCCAGGTAAGCTATTTTATTGCCAGGTAGTTATTCATAATAATATCTTATAATCCTTTGTATTTCTGCATTGTCTGTTGTAATCTATCCTTTTTCATTTCTAATTTTGTTGATTTGATTCTTCTCTCTCTCTCTCTTTTTTTCTTGATGAGTCTGGCTAAATGCTTGTCAATTTTGTTTATCTTCTCAAAGAACCAGCTTTTACTTTTATTAACCTTTACTCTTGTTTCTTTCATTTCTTTTTCATATATTTCTGTTTGGATCTTTATGATTTTTTTCCTTCTACTAATTTGGGGTTATTTTTGTTCTTTTTCCAGTTGTTTTAGGTGTAAAGTTAGGTTGTCTATTTGATGCTTTTCTTCTTTCTTGAGGTAGGATTGTATTGCTATAAACTTCCCTCTTAGAACTACTTTTGCTGCATCCCATAGGTTTTGAGTTGTCTTGTTTTCGTCATTTGTTTCTAGAAATTTTTTGATTTCCATTTTGATTTCTTCAGTAACTTGTTGGTTATTAAGAAATGTATTGCTTAATCTCCATGTGTTCGTGTTTCTTACACTTTTTTCTTGTATTTGATATCTAGTCTCATAGCATTGTGGTCAGAAAAGATGCTTGACATGACTTCAATTCTCTTAAATTTACTGAGGTTTGATGTGTGACTCAAGATGTGGTCTATCCTGGAGAATGTTCCATGTGCACTTGAGAAGAAGGTGTATTCTTCTGCATTTGGATGGAATGTCCTGAAGATATCAATGAGATCATTTAATGTATCATTTAAGACTTGTGTTTCCTTATTAATTTTCTGTTTTGATGATCTGTCCCCTGGTGTGAGTGGGGAGTTAAAGTCTCCTACTATTATTGTGTTACTGTCAATTTCTCCTTTTATATCTATTAGTGTTTTTCTTATGTACTGATGTGTTCCTATGTCATGTGCACAGATATTTACAATTGTTATGTCTTCCTCTTGGATTGATCCTTTGATTATTATGTAGTGTCCTTCCTTATCTCTTGTAATATTCTTTATTTTAAGGTCTATTTTGTCTGATATGAGGATTGCTACTCCAGCTTTCTTTTGATTTTCATTTGCATGGAATATATTTTTCCATCCTTTCACTTTCAGTCTATATGTATCTTTAGGTTTGAAGTGGGTTCCTTGTAGATAGCGTATGTATGGGTCTTGTTTTTGTATCCATTCAGCTGGTCTGTGTCTTTTTGTTGGAGCATTTAATCCATTTACATTTAAAGTAACTATTGATATATATATGTTTCTATTGCTATTTTTTCAATTGTTTGGGCTTGATTTTGTAGATCTTTTTTTCTTCTCTTGCATTTCTTGGCTATATAAGTCTCTTTAACATTTGTTGTAAATCTGGTTTGGTGGTACCGAATTCTCTTACCTTTTTCTTGTCTGAAAAGCTTTTTATTTCTCCATCAGTATTGAATGAGATCCTTTCTGGGTACAGGACTCTTGGTTGTAGATTTTTCCTTTTCAGTACTTTAAACATATCTTGCCATTCCCTTCTGGCCTGAAGAGTTTCTGCTGAAAGATCAAATGTTAAGGTATGGGGTTTCACTTGTATGTTACTTGTTGCTTCTCCCTTGCTGCTTTTAATATTCTTTCTTTGTGTTTAGTCTTTCTTAGTTTGATTAGTATGTGTCTTGGTGTGTTTCTCCTTGGGTTTACCCTGTATGGGACTCTTTGTGCCTCTTGGACTTGATTGACTATTTCCTTTTCCATGTTGGGGAAATATTCAACTCTAATATCTTCAAAAAATTTCTCATACCCTTTCTTTTCCTCTTCTTCTGGAACCCCCTATAGTTTGTATGTTGGTGCATTTGATATGGTCCCAGAGGTCTCTGAGACTGATGTCAGCTCTTATCATTCTTTTTACTTTATTCTGCTCTTCAGAAGTTATATCCACCATTTTATCTTCCAGCTCACTGATTCATTCTTCTGCTTCAGATATTCTGCTATTAATTCCTTCTAGAGTATTTTTAATTTCAGTAATTGTGTTGTTTGTCTCTGTAAGTTTATTCTTTAATTCTTCTAGGTCTTTTTTTTTTTTTTAAGTTTTATTTTATTTTTAAACTTTACATAATTATATTAGTTTTGCCAATAGGTCTTTGTTAATTGATACTTGCATTTCCTCCATTTTCTTTTCAAAGTGTTTGATCATCTTTACTATCATTTTTCTGAATTTTTTTTTCAGGTAGTTTGCTTATTTCCTCTTCATTTATTTGGACTTCTGTGTTTCTAGTTTGTTCCTTCATTTGTGCATTATTTCTCTGCCTTTTAATTATTATTAATTTTGAAATTATTTTGTTTGAGGTCTCCTTTCCCTGATGTCAAGGAAAGTTGAATTCTTTCCTTGAAGGCTGAATTCTTTCTTCCTTTTGGTTTCTGCCCTCCTAAGGTTGGTCCAGTGGTTTGTGTGCACTTCCTATAGGGTGAGATTTGTGCTGAGTTTTTGTTTGTTTGTTTGTTTTTCCTTTGATGGACAAGGCTGAGTGAGGTTGTAATCCTGTCTGCTGATGACTGGGTTTGTATTTTTGTTTTGTTTGTTGTTTAGGTGAGGCATCCTGCACAGGGTGCTACTGTTGGTTGGGTGATGCAGGATCTTGCTTTCAAGTGGTTTCCTTAGTGTGAGTTTTCATTATTTGATACTTCCTAGGGTTAGTTCTCTGGTAGTCTAGGGTCTTGGAGTCAGTGCTCCCACTCCAAAGGCTCAGGGCTTGATCTCTGGTCAGTATGAAGATTCCACAGGTGGTTTCTTATGGCATTAAGTGAGATTAAAACAAATATCTAAAAACAAGAAACCAAAGATGAACCCCAGACAAACGGTGGTTACAAAATCAGGCAAATAATAAGTAAAATAATGGAATATACACATATACATATATACCCATGAGCAAAGTGAAAACACTCCAACAAAAATAAAGTACAGTAGATTGACCTGGCGAACAAAGGAAATCAAAATTATATTTACCAGGTAAGAACAAAACTAACTTAAACACAAACTGGAAAACAATACTGAAGCAAGGTGCCATTTGGGGAATAAAATAAAAGTAGGAAATATGTTGAGAGGAAAGGAGAGAAAGACAAAAAAGAAAGAATAGATATGCAAAGTTAAATAGAGGTAGATAAAGAAGATTTATATATATTAAAGAGTAACTGCAAGGAGAAAAGTGTGGTAGAAAAAGCCAACGGAATAAATGTAGAAAAAATAATAGTAGGTTCAAAAAATTAAAATTAAAAAAAAAGAGAAAAAAATAAAGCAAAAGCCCAATGTAGAGGCAGAGGTTTGTGACAACAATTAAAAAATGTGGGGAAAAAACCCAACTCAAAAGCTTAATTGGATTTCTTAGTGCCAATAAAATCGACAACTACAACAGAGGGGGAAAAACGGAAAGAAAAGAATCTACACAACAAGTCAAAAAATAAGAATAAATTTTTTTTTTTGTTGTTGTTGTTTTTGAGTCACTGCTGTCAGGGTCCTTTCCCTTGCTGGGAGTCACAGTCCACCTTACCTCCCTAGGATGCCCTCCAACACTGCGCTGAACTCTGGACCTGCTGTGGGGGCAGCTCAGATTCTAATCTGTTCCTACTCCTGTGTGTTCTTGCCTCTGTTGTCCACAAGTATCAGAACTAGTGCATTTTCTTTTGTGGGAGCTCTCAATGTCCTTTTTTATATTCCATAGACACAGTCTGCATAGTTGATCTTGTGGATTTAATCTACAGTTAGTATAGCTGGTGGGAAGGTTTTAACCACACTGCCCCTCGGTTTCAATTGTGGTTTTATTTCCACCTCTATATGTGGGTCGTCCACTGGGGTTTAGCTCCTGAGGCTGCCCTGGAGGGCTTGGGTCTGCCCCTGTGAGGGCCAGGTATGGAGGTGATGCAGCTGCTTGGGTCGCAGGGGTTCTGGCAGCACCAGGTACTCAGGGGAATTGGTGGCTAGGGCAGCAGGAAATATAGTGCTCTAGGAGGGTATAGCAACCAGTATTGGCCAGTACACTTCCGTATTGCCTGGAGAACCACCTCTATGACAGAGAAGCCTGGCAAGCCACAATGTACAGGTTCACAAAATGCTGGACACGACCAAAGCGACCCTGCACCCATAGATGCAAGACATTCCCCCCTCCGCCCCGCCCCCGTGGCAGCTCTGCTCCAGTGAGAGTTGAGTATGAAGGTGGCACAGCTGCTTGGCTTGTGGGGACCCTGGCGGTACCAAGTACGCAGGGACACAAACTGCATCTGCTGCAGGAGTTATGGCCCTATCAGAGTCTTTTTTTGAGCCTCTTGTAGCTGGCGATCAGAAGGCCTCTTTGGCCAGTCTGCCTGTTCAGGCACTTAGAGGGCTCCCTTGCCTGGGGTCATTCTCTGTTGTTCGGGGTGTCAGGCACATAGAAGGCCCCCCCTCTCCCCGCCCCCTGGGTGTGATCCTACTCTGTAGTTCAGTGCATCAGGTGTTTGATGGGCCAGCCTCTCTATTGTTGAGCTCCTGACGCCTGTGTGTGGGGAGAGAGAGGCTACAGTGATGGCTCCACCCCCTACACGTGACTCAACAGTATCCCCTTGCTTCCATGGCTGCCTGGCTTTCCTCCACCAGCATTTCCCACCATGATCTCCTCCCTCACATCTCCTCAATCAGTCTCTCTGCAGTCAACAGCAGCCCTTGCCCTGGGATTGCTTCACAATCCCTAAACTCCGTCTCCCAGCCTCTGTGCCTTCCAGGAGACCACCGTTAATGTCTGGGGTATGTATTGCTGCAGCAAGGACTGTCTGATTCTCATTCCACTTAGACTGCTGCGGATCACCTGTTTCACTCTCAGCCTTAAATTTTTCTCCTCTGATTCAATTTCCCCATGTGGGGATTGAACCCCTCCTTCAGTTCCCCCACCCGCTGAGGGCAGGTCCAGTCCTACTAACACTCCTGTTTTTCCCCCTAGTTCCTTCATCCTCCCGAGTTTTGTGTGGTTCTATAATTCTTTTCCTCTGGTCAGGTACTCCTGTCCACTCTCAGCTGGTGTTCTGCATGTACTTCTGTGTCTGAAGGTGTATCTTGATGTATCCATGGAGAGAGATGTACTCCGTGTCCACCTACTCCTCCACCATCTTGTTCTCTCCCTCTTTATGTATCTTGAGCTTTTCATCTCTGTGGCTACTTTTTGTTTTGTTTTTATTGTGTGTGTGTGTGTGTGTGTGTATGTATGTATATATATATATATATATATATATAAATCAATGCATAACACATGAGTGTCCAGCTTAATAAATTCTCACAAGGCAAATACATCCATGTGAGCACCAACATAGGTCAAGAAATAGAACTCTACCTGTTCCCTGGTCCACCAGAAGCTTCTCTTGGTGCCCCCCCACTCCCCAGTCACTACCCCTTCTATCTCCCAAAAGTGACCACAGCCACTATCTTGATCCTAACCCATCAACTTTTCCTCTTGGGAAGTTATATAAATGGAATTGTATACAATATATTCTCTTTTATGTCTAGCTTATTTTGCTCAAAATTATGCACATGAGTTCCATCCATGTTGCTGCACTTATTGTCGGCTCATGAATTTCAATGCTGTATGCATCAGACTCCTCTGTCCATGCCCTTCTCCAGGAGATCTTCCTGACCAAGGATTGAACCCCGCTCTCCTGCATTGCAGGCAGGTTCTTTACCATTTGAGCCATCAGGGAAGTCCAATGGTATTATATGTGCTTCCCAGGTGGTGCTAGTGGTAAAAGAACTGGCTTGCCAATTTGGTCCCTGGGCAGGGAAGATCTTCTGGAGGGCATGGCAACCCACTCCAGTATTCTTGCCTGGAGAATCCCATGGACAGAGAGGCCTGGTGGGCTACAGTCCATAGGGTCACAAAAACTTGGACATGTGAAGCAACTTAGAACAGCACACAGGACATGGTACTGTATTATATAAATATATCATAGTACATGCATTCTGATGACAGAAATTTGGGCTGTTTGGAGTTTTTGCCTACTGTGAATGGTGCTTCGATTTGCATTCTTTCCTGTCTTATAGTTTTTGGTCTTCCCTCTTCTTGAACTTCCCTCTCCACAGTTCTTCCCTAAACTACCTTAATTCCTAACAGATTTACCTATTTACATGACTATAAATGAGCTTCCCCACCCCTCCAAATCTTCCACCTTGTTACCAAAAAAAAAAAAAAAAAAAAAATCAGAGCATAGTTGATTGCCTTTCTGTTTATTTCTTTATTTTTTGCTGTACCATTTGGGTTCTCAATTCCCCAACCAGAGACTAAACCTGGGCCATGGCAGTGAAAGGCTGGAATCCTAACCACTAGGCAACCAGGGAACTCCCAGGCGTTTTTACTTTCTTAAAGTACATCTTATATATCACGAAATGGTTCCTATATTAAAACCATTTATATATGTGAATTATTTTGTAAGCTCCTGAGGGCAGAAAAGGTCTCATTCTTCTTGTTAGTTCCAAATGCAGTATCTTTTAGTAGAAATAAAAGTTCAGTTAGTGAATGAACAGATGATTTAGGAAAACTCCTTGATGTTTTAATATTGAATCAACTTGGTTGAAAAATGCCCCATTTTGATGATGGATTGATTAGCAATAAGATCTCTGGTCAAACAGTTGAAATTTACATTTCCCCCCCAATTAATCTAGATTTTTAAAGTCAGGAAATATGGTACCCTTAGATTAAAAAAAATTTATAAAATTATCTCATATGCTACTCTGTAAGTCCTTGGACACATTGTTAAAAAATATTTCTGTAGTTAATATTCTTTCAACAAATAATTGTTTTATACTTACTATGTGCCAGGTGTCATGCTAGACCCACAATATGCTCTCTATTTATTTCACATATTAACAGAAAGAGAGTCAGAATTTTCTTACTAAAGGGCTATTTTGAATTCTTCATTATGTCCATGATTTAGTTTTGAGTAGCTTCTTACAGACAAAGAAGCTCAGGACATATTATGCTGCATGGAATTAATTAAGATCAAGAGGCAAAGAGACAGAAAAAGAAGAGGAAATGTTGGTGTTTGGGGGATGTTAATCACTCACCAGTCTCTGTTTTGGCTTCTAAGCAATTAAGAACAGACGAGAAGCCAAATAGAGGTTGTGATATTAGCTTTTTAATTGGTTGGACTGGATTGGGGAGCACAATAGAACCTTCTGTGTCTGGCTCTCTAACAAATGTACCCACTTTTACTCACAGGATGAGAATCTAGAGATAAGCAAGTCTCCCCCATGGGTAAGGATCTAGCTATGGAGAGCTGACCCCAAAGGGTCAGGAGGCAGAGAGAAACTCATGTCACTATAGACTAGGTTGTTTTTGAGGGATAAAGAGCAAGATAAAATACAGTTTGTTTCATAATTTTATTTTTTTCCTCTTGGACTCTCAGTCAGTGCCTGGTCTCAGTTATCTGTTCGTTATTTTTCTCATAATCACGTGGATGGGTGGACAGGGAATAAAGGAAGGATGATGGAGCTCACTCAAGTATTTCTCCTTTCTGGAGGGTAGAGGAGATGCCCACTTCTCTCAATGGAAACTTAAGAGAAGGCAAAGAGAGAAGACAAGGAAGAGGTCTCCTCTAAGAGAGGTTAAAAGTCCGAATGAGAATGAACATAAGAGATGGAGAGAAAAAGTGGGAGCATTTTTTTTTTCCTCCTGAAATGTCAAGATTAAGATAGTTGAGAAATGTAGAAGTTTGAGGCAGAACTGTAGAGATTTTTAGTGTACACTGAAGGCCAAACTTTGAAAGATACAGAAGAGTTAGTTTGTAGGTAAATGGGAAAGGGAAAGAAAATTATAGGAGATCCACTTCACCACATTTGTTTTAAATGTTGTGTGTGTGTGTGTGTGGCAAAAGTCTCATAATGTAAAACATTATTTTAGCCATATTTAACTGTACACTTCAGTGACATGAAGTATATACATATTGTACAACCCTTGTCATCATCCATCTCCAAAAAATTTTCCCTTCCTAAACTGAAACTCTGTCCCCATGAAACACTAAGTACCCATTCCCCCTCCCTCTTCCCCCACATCCTGGCATCTACCAGTGTACTTCCTGACTTTATGAATTTGACTCTTCTAGGTATCTTGTATGAGTTACCACATTCTATTGGTGGCTTTCTACAGTTAAAAAATGTGAATTGAGAATTTAAAGATTATGAGAAAAGCCAGAGTTGCAAAGGGTATTTATCCAGCTTTGTGATGAAGAAAAAGGGACATAGGAGAAGCCCATACTTACTCAGTAGGGACAATGCTAGAGATAGTGGGTCTGTCTCAAATTTCAAGCTTAGTTGTTTGATTTACTTTTTATTTTTTAATAGAGAAAAATGTAACAATCAAGGGCATCTTGAGATGAAGAGCTGGCAATGTCTAATTGGAGCTGTATTGCTCTCAGAAAAATCTCGTGAAAACAAAATTTGTTGTGTTTTTTTTCTACTTTTCATTCTTCCCCTACCACGTATTTGGTCTTTTCGGAAAAATTATCTTCAAATTAAACTCTGTTTATTAAATTATTGAATAGGATGGATTCTTATTTTTAATTTCTTGATTTTAATGATTAGATGTCAAAAATGATTTGAATTACAATTCTAAAATATTTACCAAGCAAAGTAAATTGAGAAGTGCAATAAAATGACATATGAAGAAGGCTAGATGCTTGGCATCTGTAGCTATTGGAGTGGGATCTCAGTGCCAGAGCCATTTCTTATCCACCCCTCAAAGGCATTCATTGAATCTACTGACCTAAATTCAGTTCAGTTCAGTTCAGTCACTCAGTCATGTCCAACTCTTTGTGACCCCATGGACTGTAGCACGTCAGGCTTCCCTGACCATCACCAACTCCCAGAGTTTATTCAAACTCATGTCCATTGAGTTGGTGATGCCATGCAACCATCTCATCCTCTGCTGTCCCCTTCTCCTCCTGCCTTCAATCTTTCCCAGCATCAGGGTGGCCAAAGTATTGGAATTTCAGCTTCAAGATCAGTCCTTCCAATGAATATTCAGGACTGATCTCTTTTAGGATGGACTGGTTGGATCTCCGTGCAGTCCAAGGGACTCTCAAGGGTCTTCTCCAACACCAAAGTTCAAAAGTATCAGTTCTTAGGTGTTCAGCTTTCTTTACAGTCCAACTCTCACATCCATACATGACTACTGGAAAAACCATAGCTTTGACTAGATGGACCTTTCTGGCAAAGTAGTGTCTCTGCTTTTTAATATGCTGTCTATTTAGGTCATAACTTTTTTTCCAAGGAGCAAGCGTCTTTTAATTTCATGGCTGCAATCACCATCTGCAGTGATTTTGGAGTCCAAAAGATAAAATCTGTCACTATTTCCACTGTTTCCCCATCTATTTACTATGAAGTGATGGACCAGATGCCATGATCTTAATTTCTGAATGTTGAGTTTTAAGTCAGCTTTTTCACTCTCCTCTTTCACTTTCATCAAGAGGCTATTTAGTTCTTCACTTTCTGCCATAAGGGTGGTGTCATCTTCATATCTGAGGTTATTGATATTTCTCCCGGCAATCTTGATTCCAGTTTGTGCTTCATCAAGCCCAGCGTTTCTCATGATGTACTCTGCATATAAGTTAAATAAGCAGGGTGACAATATACAGCCTTGACATACTCCTTTCCCAGGTTGGAACCAGTCTGTTGTTCCATGTCCAATTCTAACTGTTGCTTCTTGACGTGCATACAGATTTCTCAGGACTCAGGTAAGGTGGTATGTTATTTCCATCTCTTTAAAAATTTCCCACAGTTTGTGGTGATCCATACAGTCAAAGGCTTTGGTATAGTCAATAAAATAGAAATAGATGTTTCTCTGGAACTGTATTGCTTTTTTGATAATACATCAGGTGTTGGCAATTTGATCTCTGGTTCCTCTGCTTTTTCTAAATCCAGCTTAAACATCTGGAAGTTCACTGTTCACATACTGTTGAAGACTGGCTTGGAGAATTTTGAGCATTGCTTAACTAGCGTGTGAGATGAGTGCAATTGTGCACTAGTTTGAGCATTCTTTGGCATTACCTTTCTTAGGGATTGGAATGAATATTGAACTTTTCCAGTCCTGTGGCCACTGCTGAGTTTTTCAAATTTGCTGGCATATTGAGTGCAGCACTTTCACAGCATCATCTTTTAGGATTTGAAATAGCTAAACTGGAATTCCATCACCTCCACTAGCATTTTCGTAGTGATGCTTCCTAAGCTCCATTTGACTTTGCATTCCAGGATATCTAGCTCTAGGTGAGTGATCACACCATCGTGATTATCTGGGTCGTGAAGATCTTTCTTGTACAGTTCTTCTGTGTATTCTTGCCTCCTCTTCTTAATATCTTTTGCTTCTGTTTGGTCCATACAATTTCTGTATTTTATTGAGCCTATCTTTGCATGAAATATTCCTTTGGTATGTCTAATTTTATTGAAGAGATCTCTAGACTTTCTCATTCTGTTGTTTTCCTCTATTTCTTTGCATTGATCACTGAGGAAGGCTTTCTCATCTCACCTTGCTATTCTTTGGAACTCTCCATTCAAGTGTTATATCCTTCTTTATCTTCTTTGCTTTTCGCTTCTTTTCTATTTAGAGCTATTTCTAAGGCTTCCTCAGACAACCATTTTGCTGTTTTGCATTTCTTTGTCTTGGGGGTGGTCTTGATCCCTTTCTCCTGTACAAAGTCATGAACCTCTGTCCATAGTTCATCAGGTAGTCTGTCTATCAGATCTAATCCCTTGAATCTATTTGTCACTTCCACTGTATAATCATAAGGCACTTGATTTAGGTCATACCTGAATTATCTAGTAGTTTTCCATACTTATCTTCAATATAAGTCTAAATTTTACATAAGGATTTCATCATCTGAGCCACATCAGGTTCCAGTCTTGTTTTTGCTGACTGTATAGAGCATCTCCATCTTTGACTGCAAAGAATATAATCAACCTGATTTTGGTATTGACCCTATGGTGATGTGTAGAGTCTTCTCTTGTGTTGTTGGAAGAGGGTGTTTGCTATGACTAGTGCGTTTTTTTAGGAGAAGTCTATCAGCCTTTGTCCTGTTTTATTCTGTATTCCAAGGCCAAATTTACCTGTTATTCCAGGTGTTTCTTGGCTTCCTACTATAGGGGACTGCATTCCAGTCAACTATAATGAAAAGGACATCTTTTTTTGGGTGTTTGTTCTAGAAGGTCTTGTAGGTCTTCATAGAACCATTCAAGTTCAGCTTCTTCAGCATTACTTGTTGGGGCATAGACTTGGATTACCATGATATTGAATGGTTTGCCTTGGAAATGAACAGAGATCATTCTTTCATTTTTGAGATTGCATCCAAGTACTGCATTTCAGACTCTTTTGTTGACTATGATGGCTATTCCATTTATTCTAAGGGATTCTTGCACACACTAGTCATAGATATAATGGTCATCTGAGTTAAATTCACCCATTGCAGTCCATTTTAGTTCTCTGATTCCTAAAATGTTGATGTTCACTCTTGCCATCTCCTGTTTGACCACTTCCATTTTGCCTTGACTCATGGGCCTAACATTCCAGGTTCTTATGGAATATTACTCTTTATAGCATCAGACTTTGCTTCTATCACCAGTCACATCCACAACTGGTTGTTGTTTTTACTTTGGCTTCATCTCTTCATTCTTTCTGGAGTTATTTCTCCACTCATCTCCAATAGCATATTGGGTACCTACTGACCTGAGGAGTTCATCTTTCAGTGTCTTATCTTTTTGCCTTTTCATCTGGTTCTCAAGGCAAGAATAACTGAGGTGGTTTGCCATTCCCTTCTCCAGTGGACCAAATTTTGTCAGAACTCTCCACCATAACCCATTCATCTTGGGTGGCTCTATATGGCATGGCTCATAGTTTCATTAGAATTAGACAAGTCTGTTGTCCATATGATCAGATTGGTTAGTTTTCTGTGATTGTGGTTTTCCATCTGTCAGCCCTCTGATGGAGAAGGAATGAGTCTTATGGAAGCTTCCTGATGGGAGAGAATGACTGAGGGTGACACTGAGCTAAATTAGAGTTGATTGAAAGCCCTACCATCCTCTCTCCTGTTCAGTCCAGTTCAGTTCAGTCACTCATTCGTGTCTGACTCTTTGTGATCCCATGGACTGCACCACGCAAATCATCCCTGTTCGTCACCAACTCCCGGAGCTTCCACAAACTCATGTTCATCGAGTCAGTGATGCCATCCAACCATCTCATCCTCTGTTGTCCCTTTCTCCTCCTACCTTCAATTTTCCCCAGAATCAGGGTCTTTTCCAATGAGTCAGTTCTTTGCATCAGGCGGCTAAAGTATTGGAGCTTCAGCTTCAGCATCAGTCTTTCCAATGAATATTCAGGACTGATTTCTTTTAGGGTTGACTTGCTTGATGTCCTTGCAGTCCAAGTTCAAACGCATCACTTCTTTGGTCCTCAACTTTCTTTATAGTACAACTCTCACATCCATACATGACTACTGGAAAAACCATTGTTTTGACGAGACAGACATTTGTCAGCAAAGTAATGTCTCTGCTTTGTAATATGCTGTCTCGGTTGGTCATAACTTCTCTTCCAAGGAGCAAGCGTCTTAATTTTATGGCTGCAGTCACCATCTGCAGTGATTTTGGAGCCCCCAAAATAAATTCTGCCACTGTTTACACTATTTCTCCATTATTTGCCAGGAAGTGATGAGACCGGGTGCCATGATCTTTGTTTTTTGAATGTTGAGTTTTAAGGTATATATTTAAAAAATTAATTTATATGTTTTAATTGGAGGCTAATTACTTTACAATATTGTGGTGGTTTTGCCATACATTGACATGAATCAGCCATGGGTGTACCTGTGTTCCCCAACCTGAACCCCCTCCCACCTCCCTCCCCATCCTACCTCCTTCCCTATCCCATCCCTAGGGTCATCCCAGTGCAACAGCCCTGAGCACCCTGTCTCATGCATTGAACGTGGACTGGTGATCTGTTTCACATATGATAATATACATGTTTCAATGCTATTCTCTAAAATCATCCCACCCTCACCTTCTCCCACAGAGTCTAACATTCTGTTCTTTAAATCTATGTTTCTTTTGCTGTCTCGCATATAGGGTCATCATTATCATCTTTTTAAATTCCATATATATTCGTTAATATTAGTGTTTTTCTTTCCAACTTACTTGACTCTGTATAACAGGCCCCAGTTTCGTTCACTTCATTAGAAATGATGCAAATGCATTCTTTTTAAAAGCTCAGTAATATTCCATTGTGTATATGTACCACAGCTTCCCTATCCATTCATCTGCCGATGGACATCTAGGTTGCTTCCGTGTCCTGGCTATTGTGAACAGTCTGTGAAGAACACTGTGGTACACATGTCTCTTTCAATTCTGGTTTCCTCAGTGTGTATGCCCAGCAGTGGGATTGTTGGGTCATTTGACAGTTCGATGGTCAACACCGAAATCAGATTGATTATATTCTTTGCAGCCAAAGATACAGAAGCTCTATACAGTCAGCAAAAACAAGACCAGGAGCTGACTGTGGCTCAGACCATGAACTCCTTATTGCCAAATTCAGACTTAAATTGAAGAAAGTAGGGAAAACCACTAGACCATTCAGGAATGACCTAAATCAAATACCTTATGATTATACAGTGGAAGTGAGAAATAGATTTAAGGGCCTAGATCTGATAGATAGAGTGCCTGATGAACTATGGAATGAGATTCGTGATATTGTACAGGAGACAGGGATCAAGACCATTCCCATAGAAAAGAAATGCAAAAAAGCAAAATGGCTGTCTGGGGAGGCCTTACAAATAGCTGTGAAAAGAAGAGAAATGAAAAGCAAAGGAGAAAAGGAAAGATATAAACATCTGAATGCAGAGTTCCAAGGAATAGCAAGAAGAGATAAGAAAGCCTTCCTCAGCGATCAATGCAAAGAAATAGAAGAAAACAACAGAATGGGAAAGACTAGGGATCTCTTCAAGAAAATCAGAAATACCAAAGGAACATTTCATGCAAAGATGAGCTCCATAAAGGACAGAAATGGTATGGACCTAACAGAAGCAGAAGATATTAAGAAGAGATGGCAAGAATACACAGAAGAACTGTACAAAAAAGATCTTCATGACCCAGATAATCACTATGGTGTGATCACTGACCTAGAGGCAGACATCCTGGAATGTGAAGTCAAGTGGGCTTAGAAAACATCACTACGAACAAAGCTAGTGGAGGTGACAGAATTCCAGTCGAGCTATTCCAAATCCTGAAAGATGATGCTGTGAAAGTGCTGCACTCAATATGCCAGCAAATTTGGAAAACTCAGCAGTGGCCACAGGACTGGAAAATGGCAGTTTTCATTCCAATCCCAAAGAAAGGCAATGCCAAAGAATGCTCAAACTACCGCACAATTGCACTCATCTCACATGCTAGTAAAGTAATGCTCAAAATTCTCCAAGCCAGGCTTCAGCAATATGTGAACTTCCTGATGTTCAGGTTGGTTTTAGAAAGGGCAGAGGAACCAGAGATCAAATTGTCAACATCCGCTGGATCATAGAAAAAGCAAGAGAGTTCCAGAAAAACATCTATTTCTGCTTTATTGACTATGCCAAAGCCTTTGACTGTGTGGATCACAATAAACTGTGGAAAATTCTGAAAGAGATGGGAATACCAGACCATCCAACCTGCCTCTTGAGAAATTTGTATGCAGGTCAGGAAGCAACAGTTAGAACTGGACATGGAACAAAAGACTAGTTCCAAATAGGAAAAGTAGTACAAGTCTGTATATTTTCACCCTGCTTATTTAACTTATATGCAGAGTACATCATGAGAAATGCTGGGCTGGAAGAAGCACAAGCTGGAATCAAGATTGCTGGGAGAAATATCAATAACCTCAGATATGCAGATGACACCACCCTTATGGCAGAAAGTGAAGAGGAACATAAAAGCCTCTTGATGTAAGGGAAAGTGGGGAGTGAAAAGTTGGCTTAAAGCTCAACATTCAGAAAACGAAGATCATGGCATCTGGTCCCATCACTTCATGGGAAATAGATAGGGAAACAGTGTCAGGCTTTATTTTTTTGGCTCTGAAATCACTGTGGATGGTGACTGCAGACGTGAAATTAAAAGACGCTTACTCCTTGGAAGAAAAGTTATGGCTAACCTAGATAGCATATTCAAAAGCAGAGACATTATTTTGCCAACTAAGGTCCATCTAGTCAAGGCTATGGTTTTTCCTGTGGTCATGTATGGATGTTGAAGGTTGGACTGTGAAGAAAGTTGAGCACCGAAGAATTGATGCTTTTGAACTGTGGTGTTGGAGAAGATTGTTGAGAGTCCCTTGGACTTCAAGGAGATCCAACCAGTCCATTCTGAAGGAGATCAGCCCTGGGATTTCTTTGGAAGGAATGATGCTAAAGCTGAAACTCCAGTACTTTGGCCACCTCATGTGAAGAGTTGACTCATTGGAAAAGACTCTGATGCTGGGAGGGGTTGGAGGCAGGAGGAGAAAGGGACGACAGAGGATGAGATGGCTGGATGACATCACTGACTCACTGGACGTGAGTTTGAGTGAACTCCGGGAGCTGGTGGTGGACAGGGAGGCATGGTGTGCTGCAATTCACAAGGTCGCAAAGAGTCGGTCGCAAAGAGACTGAGCGACTGAACTGAACTGAACTGGAAATGAACAGAAATCATTCTGTCGTTTTTGAAACTGCATCCAAGTACTGCATTTCGGACTCTCTTGTTGACTATGATGGCTACTCCATTTCTTCTAAGGGATTCCTGCCCAGAGTAGTAAATATAATGGTCATCTGAGTTAAATTCACCCATTCCAGTCCATTTTAGTTCATTGATTCCTAAAATGTCGATGTTCACTCTTGCGATCTCTTGTTTGACCACTTCCAATTTGTATTGATTCATGGACCTAATATTCCTTGTTCTTATGCGATATTGTGCTTTACCACATCGGACTTTACTTCTATCACTAATCACATCCACCACTCTTCATTGTTTTCACTTTGGCTCCATCTCTTCCTTCTTTCTGGAGTTATTTCTCAACTCTTCTCCAGTAGCATATTGGGGACCTACTGACTTTGGGAGTTCATTTTTTCAGTGTCATATCTTTTTGCCTTTTCATACTGTTCATGGGGTTCTGAAGGCAAGGATACCAAAGTGGTTTGCCATTCCCTTCTCCAGTGGACCACATTTTGTCAGATCTTTCCATCATGACCCATCTACCTTGGTTGGCTCTACATGGCAAGGCTCATAGTTTCATTGAGTTAGACAAGGCTGTGGTCCATGTGATCAGTTTGCTTAGTTTTCTGTGGATGTCATTTTCACTCTGTTTGCCCTTTGATTGATAAGGATAAGAGGCTTATGTGAGCTTCATGATGGGACAGACTGACTGTTGGAGAATCTGGGTCTTATTCTGGTGGGAGAGGCCATGCTCAGTAAATGTTTTATCCATTTTTTTTTTTTTTTTTGATGGACAGGGCTGTGTTTTCTCCCTGTTGTTTGACCTGATACCAAATTATGGTTGAGGTAATGAAGATAATGGTGATCTCCTTCTAAAGGTCCCATGCAAGCACTGCTGCACTCAGTGCCCCCATCCCTTCCATAGGCCACATGCCTCATGACCCATGCCTTCACCAGAGATTCCTGGACATTCACAGCCAAGTGTGGATCAGTCTCTTGTGGGGTCACTGCTCCTTTCTCCTGTGTCCTGGTGTGCAGAAGGTTTTGTTTGTGCCCTCCACGAGTGTGTTTCTCTAGTCCTGTGTAAGTTCTGCAATCAAATTCCACTGGCCTCCAAAGTCAAATTCCCTGGGGGTTCTCAATCCCTTTGCCAGTTTCCCAGGTTGGAAAATCTGTTGTGGGTTCTAGAACTTTCTTCACAGTGCGAAGATTTTGTTGGCATAATTGTTTTGCAGTTTATGGGTCATCTGCCTGTTGGCTCTATCGTGGTGTTAATGGCAACCTCCTCCAAGTGGGCTTATGGCACAGGCTGTGTGAGACATGTATGCTGTACCCAGTCCCCCTGCCCCTGTGCTAGGTCACTGCTGACCTGTACCTCTGTAGGAGACACTCAAACACTCAAAGGAAGGTCTGCCTCTGTCTCTGTGGGGTCTCTGTGTCCTAGTACACACAGGGTTTTGTTTGAACCCTTTGAGCTCAAACAGTCACCCCTACAGTCTTCCTGGGGCTTCTCCTTTGACCTTGGATGTGGAGTATCTTTCTTTGGTGGGATTCAATATTCTCCTGTCAGTGATTGTTCAGCAGTGAGTTGTAATTTTGGAGTTCATGCAGGAGTGCACGCCCTTTTACTCTGCCATCTGTTATATCCATGGCAACGTGAGGTGGGGGTGGGTGTTGACGTCTGATGTTTTCTCCATGAACTTGTTTGCCGTGAATGTTTTACACAAGCATTTTGCCACAAAACTATTTGGCTTTAAAGCAATTTTGTCATGAAAAATACAACTGGTTGAAAGTTTTTGATTCAACAGTTTGATTTCAACTGGTTGAAATATGCTAGTGTATCTTTCAGTTACTGACAAACTGACAGATGAGGATGATTTGCCTCAAGAGTTGGTTTCATATTTCGTATCTTTCCTGTTGGCTGGCCCTTTATAAGCCTCAAGTGAAGTGAAGTGAAGTGAAGTGAAGTTGCTCAGTCGTGTCCGACTCTTTGCAATCCCATGGACTGTAGTCCACCAGGCTTCTCTGTCCATGGGATTTTCCAGGCAAGAGTACTGCAGTGGGTTGCCATTTCCTTCTCCAGGGGATCTTCTTGACCCAGGGATTGAACCCAGGTCTCCTGCATAGCAGGCAGACACTTTACCCTCTGAGCCACCAGGGAAGCCTTTATAAGCCTCAACCTCATACCAAATCCTGCAGTGATGCCTCAGGCTTAATTCTGCTTTGATTTCACACTCTATGGAATATTTTCATGGAAAATTCAATTTTTATAGGACCACTTAGCATGAAGAAGGGGGACTTGTAGCACCTGCATTTAGAAAAACACACCAATATGGAAAAAGGTAATGCTAAAAAGCAAAGCCAAAAACAGGTTAGCACTAATATTACTAAAAAGATGGCAGCTCAAAAAGGGCCAGGTAATAACCCTAGGAAATGGATAGACTTATGAATATGTTTAGAACTATCTTTGACAGTTGAAGGACTAACAAAACATTCTCTGGTTTACAGATGCTTTAATTGAGGTTGATACAGTCTTGATTTTTGCAGAAAATCTCTTGATTGTCTAAGCAGACATACGAAAAATAACATCAAAGTATTTAAAAGATTTTTATTGATGTATAATTGATTTCTGCTGTACAGCAAAGTGACTCAATTATATATATATATATATATATATATATATATATATATACACACACACACACACACACACACACACATCTTATTCTTTTCCATATCTTGGTTTATCACAAGATATCACAAGGATATCATATCCTCCTGTGTTACACAGTAAGACTTTGTAAAGTGTTAATTTTAAATGAAATGAGAAATAAAAGAAGATATAGTATTGAGGGCAATTGTGTATGTAAAAAGTGAAATATACTGACATTGGTTAAATTAAAAAAATTATGAAATGTGAATGTGACTGTGAAGGCATTTATGGTTGACAATGTATCCTTACCTAGGTCATCTCATGTGAAGTTAATGACACAAGGCAGGGATTGCTATCAAATTTTTCCAGTTGAGGATGTAGGTTCAATAGGATTCAGTGCCTTGCTTAATATCACATGACTTATATGGGGCATAATTATGAACAGAACACAGACTTAGGTTCCCTATCCCAGAGTGGTCTGGAACATACGAGGGTGCAGGCTAGGAACCTCTGCTGTAGCTTCAAAACTCTGGGCAAGACACTACTCAGCTGTACCTAAGTCTTGTCTAATTCAGTTGTTGATCCTGAATCAGAAGTTTTTAAGGAAGGAGATTCAACATGATTTTTCTTTTCCTTTGGTGCAAAAGTTCTTTCTAATATCTGACAGCTTTTTTTTTTTTTCTGTTGCAATTTAAAACTCATTTATTTTCTCTTGAAACATAAAGCCAGTTTTGATCACATTCTGTTTCATTTCCTAAAAGGTAGCCATTTCTATTATATTTTATTATATTTATTTTGGACTTCCCTGGTGGCTCAGAGGGTAAAAGCGTCTGTCTACAATGCTGGAGACCCGGGTTCAATCCCTGGGTCGGGAAGATCCCCTGGAGAGGAAATGGCACCCCACTCCAGTACTCTTGCCTGGAAAATCCCATGGATGGAGGAGCCTGGTACTGCTCCATATTTGAACTGCAGCACTCAGGATTTCTTAGTTGCCACAGGTGGGATCTAAATTCCCTGACCGGGGATTGAAGCCATGCCCCCTGCTCTGGGAGCATGGAGTCTTAGCCACTGGACCACCAGGGAAGTCCCTCGATTTCTGTTTTAAATGTTATTCCTAATTCTTGAATTCGGTGGCTCTGCTCCAAATTCTCTACATGTTTCATCATCATATAAATTTCCCAGTGATTATACAAGTAAAATCCTCTTGTAACCAATATCAGTATAACATAATCACTCTGTTTAAAAAATATTCCTTGACGTGGGATCAGGATGGTGAACAGTGATGTTTTTCCCTCTTAGAGGAAAATATTTAAACACTTTTACCCTCCCCTTCCTTGTCTAAGAAATAGAGGTAATCGTGCATTGTTTTTGGCCTCACTGAGTTATAAAAAGCAAATGAGGCCAAGCATGAACCACTTTGTAAATTGTAAGGAGCTATAAAAATGAAAGATTTCCACCTAATATGAAGTTCTTGCAAGTCCAGGTGAAAAGTTGTTTTTCTGAAAGTCTGGCAGTTTTCTAAATTTTTGTGGCTAATAAGAAACAAATGTGAAGTAGAAAGGGCATACACTATGGATCAGACAGACCAGGGTGACTCTGGTTGTCATTTCCTATCTGCTTAACCTTGGGATGTTAGAGTCACTCTGGTCCCCATCTCTTCACTGGTGACATCAGGATAATATGTCTCAGTACTGTTGAGAGGAATAAATAAATATAAATGACACTTAATGAAAGGTAGCACTTGTTATCATGTTCCTGTAGTGTTACTGTGCAATCATTGCTAATGTAGATCATGACTGATATGAGAATTCTGTGTAATGTGCTGCTTCTAGGTGAGTGAGTTCTTCAGACCATGAAGTCCTTCTTCTTCGTTTCCTCTCTCCAGCCCACCTTTTAAAACTTATTTCAGCTATGTAGAGGAGGACAATGCCCTGCAGCACCAGAGCAGAAGGAACCTTTGATCCATGAATGGATACATGGAATGTAGTAGCTTCCCAACTTGGAATGCTCACCTCTATGGTTCAGTGAGAAACATAAACGTTTCTTTGCATTTTTGTTGTATCTCTTTGTTGGAGTAATAATGGTGCTATTATTTACATAAAATTAAAAAATATACTGAAGTATAGTTGATTTACAATTTTGTGTTAGTTTCAGATGTAGAGCAAAACATATACACATACATATATATAATGCTTTGCTTTATATAAACACATATGTGTGTGTGTATATATATATATATATATATGTATGTATATCAATCTATCTACATATATATATATATACTTTTTCAGATTCTTTTCCATTTTAAGTTACTACAAGATATTGATTATAGTTTGCTGTGCCATACAGTAGGTCCTTATTGGTTATCTCTTTTATATATAGTAGTCTATATGTTAATCTCAAACTCCTAGTTTATCCCTCTCCTCCCCTCTTTTCCCCTTTGGTAACCACAAGTTTGTTTTCTGTGTCCATGAGTCTATTTCTGTTTTGTAAATAAGTTTAGTATTTTTTAGATTTCACATATAAGCATTTAGTTAAAATTTTTATTTGTAGTTAACTGTTGAGAAACCCATTGTATAATAGTGAGCACATTGTTAAAAAATGCAATGTCTTAAAAATGTTTTATTAGTGAATTTTAGCATTTTTTGATGTGTATACATATTCATTGTTCTAAAGCTATACTTGTGACTTTTTAGTGTAGAAAATTTGTTCTGGACAACTTTAACTGGTAAAAGTTAAAACAGGTAATAAACATATTATGAAAACAATTATATCTCATATTTACACAAATTTTTGTTGGTATGTAAAATACTCTCATGTATTCTTTGGACATTGCTGTCAACTCCCTGACTTATATATTATGATCCCTATTGATCATAAAGAAGGTTGAGCACCAAAGAATTGATGTTTTTCACCTGGAATGCTGGAGAAGGAACTCTCAAGGGTCTCATCCTCTGTCTGTGGTGACAGAGGATGAGATGGTTGGATGGCATCACTGATTACATGAACATGAGCTTGAGCAATCTCCAGGAGATGGTGAAGGACAGGGAAGTCTGGCTCAACTGAACAACAAAATTGTTTAGAAGTTGAAGCTGGGGCTGAAAGTGCTGAATGACCTGTCCAACACAGCATAGCCTTTAAGTGATGGAGCCAAATCACAGTCTTCACATCATAAAATTTCTACCAGCAGAAGAGCAGTCATCTTGGTTTTGACAATTTATGTAGAAATGACTTGAATATCAGTCTATCTTGATCTCTTATATTAATTTTCATTAATAATTGGCCCATCTGGGTTTTATAGAATAACGTTTTCCAAGTTAGTTCTGCACTTGATAAAAAAGCTCAAGTTATGAGGTAGGAAAATTGCAAATTGTCTTTGAATTAGTACATTCAATTATTCAGCTAATATCTACCAAATTCCTGTTTTTCACCAGGCACCATTCTAGGTACTGAGGTTAAAAAAGATGAATTAGACATGTTCTCTCTCTGCATGACAACTTTACCACATTAGAGGTGGGCGCAGCTAATTCCACCCAAAATATCTCCCAACATTTGGGAAGTTTCTGTATCCACAATGCCATTCAGAGCACACATTTAATGAATATTTGGGAAATAAATAATGGAGAAACAAGTTGAGGAAAAACAGAGGATAAAGATGGATTACTGTGGTAGACACTAGACGTAACAATTCCTGTTTATTATCTAATTTAATTTATATATCAGTTCCATGAAATAGATTTTATTATTCATATTTTACGAAATGAAAATGCTGAGGTTCAGAGAGGATGACTTTCAAATTACACAGCTAACAACTGATGGGGAATTTATATTTGAGCCTGGACCTAACACCAGAGCAGAACTCCTGGTTCCTCCTCCTGACCAGCATGGAATGTATACTGGAAATGTCCTTTTCCCTTAAAGGCAAAACAAGGCTGTTCTTTCTTTGAATCACTGTCCTGTAATTTATTTTCTTAGCCTACAACAAAATATCCAGATTCATTTCTTGTAGGGCATCTATGTTTCTCACCAAGCTTATTAATCAAAGATAGACTATTTTGAAAATAACTAGGAACTTTCTGTTAGCAGCCTTTTTTTTCTGTGATCCTGCTAACTCTCTTCTACTTTCCTCTTCTCTCCTCTCCTCCATTTCCTGGTGCTGCTTTCTTTCTTTTTTTAACAGTCTATATTAAACATGACTAGATGTATTAAGCAGAGGACACCTGCAACAAACTGCCTAAGAGCATGGCTTAGAATTCAGATTCTTTCTTAGTAAGTCAAGGTCATTTTGAACCTTCTGTCTCCTTATTTCAGCCATTTCTGCCAGGTGTTCTCAGCTATAACTCACTAAAGACATATATAAATATATATATATATTTATATATATATATAATATATATAATATATATATATGTACATTTCAAAACTAATGGTTTTATTGACATAAAATTCACATACCATAAAATTCATCCTTTTAAATTGTATAATGCAATGATTTCTAGTATATTCACAGAGTTGTGAAACCATCACTACTAATGCATTTTGGAACATTTTCATCAATCCAGAAAAAAACCTTGTCTGGTACTAGTCACACATCAACCTTTTCTTCCCCACTTTCCTTCCTTTTCCACCACCCCAGCCCCCAGACCACTGGCATGTAATCTATGTTCTATCACTAAATATATGATATGACATATGGTCTTTGGTACTTTGGTGACTGGTTTCTTTCACTTAGCATAATGTTTCATTTATGTTGTAGTATGAATCAGCACTCCATTCCTATAAATGGTCAAATAATATTCCACTGTGTGGATATATTACATTTTTAAAATCCATTCATCTGTCAATGAACATATGAATTGTTTTCATTTTTTGTTTATTATGTATAATTCTGCTATAATATTTGTGTACAAGTTTTTGTGTGGACATGTGTTTTCTTTGGGCATATGTGTAACATACAGATATTACATATTATCTATATATTAGGACTGTAATTGCTATATCATATGGTAATTTTTCCTGACAGCTCAGCTAGTAAAGAATCTTCCTGCAATGTGGGAGACCTGGGTTCAATCCCTGGAGTGGGAAGATCCCCTGGAGAAGGGAAAGGTTACCCACTCCCATATTCTGGCCTGGAGAATTCCACACACTGTCCATGGGGTTGCAGAGTCGGACACAACTGAGTGACTGTCACTTTCATGGTAATTATTATATTTGACATTTTCAAGAAGAGCCAAACTGTTTTCCAAAGTGGCTGCTCTATTAATCTTCCTACCAGCAATGTATGAAGGTTCTTAAAAATGTCCTTAACTTCTGGAAGACATTTATTATTGTCTATGTCTGTTTAGACATCCCAGAAGGTGTAACGCAGTATCTCAGTATGGGTTAGATTTGCATTTCTCTAGGTCTAATGGGGCTTCCCAGGTGGTGCTAGTGGTAAAGAACCTGCCTATCAGTGCAGGAGAGAGGAGATGTGGGTTCTATCCCTGGGTTTGGAAGATCCACTGGAGGAGGGCCTGGCAACCCACTCCTGCCAGGGTCCAGCTCCGGTGGATCCAGGGAAATTCGAAGGGGAGACGGCTTCAGTGATCAGGATACGATAGCTTTAATTAAATATTAATTAGAGATATAAAGAGTAATGGAATAAGGATAGCTCAGTAGGAAAATTTAGTGGAGAAAAGAGGCTGAATAACTTGGTTTATGTGGAAAGCTAGTAAAATTCCAAGGCAAGGAATTTACGTCACCTACGTAGGCTGCAGGCGTCCTCCCATTCTCCCGAAGGAGAGGAGACACTAAGGCCTCCCTGGTCAGATCTTAGAAGCCCAGGCATAATTAGTAGGCTTGACGAGGCTCCACGTTCCAGATAATTCAGCCAGAAGGTGAGAAAAAGAACGACATGGGGAGACCAGTCTTTCGAGGAACTGATCCCATTTTTTATTTTTCCAGGGTCTGTTTTTAGCAGTCCTGACTTTTATTAAAGTCAGGTGCTTCATACAAATGTATACAGAGGTCTTAGGGGTGTTACATCATCTTCTGGCCAGGGAGCCTGCTGACAATTTATGACCCTCTCCTTGTGACAGTGATCAGTCAACCAGAACACTTATTTCTCCAGGGGTGATTATTCTTAAAACAGATGCCTCCGAAGGTACCAGATAAAGTTACATTCCTATAGGGTGAGGTTGTAGTGGGTTTTAATTAAGGAAAGAATTTGCTTAGCCTAAGGTCCAACGTGATTAATATCAAAGGTTAATACTTATTTCTTCTATATATTCATTAATGTGTATAAGGGCAGGGGATGTGGAGACTTAGCAGTAAACATTGGCTCAACAAATGAAAAACCCTTCACCAATACAATTTCTAATCAGCCCACTATACTATACTAATAGTTTTCTAACTTCTCTAAAGAACCTGTTTTTAGAAGGTTTAAAGCATTCATGCCTCTCACGGTTGGGAGGCTGTGAGCAATCACATGTGGCCAGACAAACCTGTCAGGTAGGCTAGAGAATCTTTAGAGGAGTTTGTAGGTTGAAACACTCCTATCATGCCCAGGAATTATTAACTGGAGCTCTAAGTTAACTCCTTCTCCAAAAGAGGTGGTGGGGGACAGCCCCCCCCTCGCCGCCACCCCGTAAAGTCAGAGGTGTAGGTGAGAGCACAAAGTAGTAAAGTAGGCAGACTCTGGTTTTGGGGGTAGATGCTCGAGAATTTCCAGGGGGACTCTTGAGGCTTGATCCTGCCTTTGCGTATGTCAAGCCTCCTTCCTCTGACCTTTGCCATGGGCGGAGCTCCTCACGCCGGATCCCAGCATCTCCCCCTTAGCTGAGACGCGAGCCTCTGAATGTTCTGCCGAAGAATCCTGACAATACAAGGAAGAATGATTATGAGAAGTAGGACTAAAGCACCAATGGCAGCATAACTAAGGATATTAGAATATTTTTTCCAGAAATAAAGTTAGAGAGGGTGTGAAAAAAGTCATTAGCTGCTCCAGCGGCGGTAAAATCCAGTCAAGGGTGTTCCAAGGTCTGTATTTGATTATGAAGTTTCCCTAAGTCCAGGCTAATATCAGAACTGCTCCAAACACCTGAAATATGATTTTTAATCTTTTCCCATTCATAATCTGTCTCATTTACCTTTAAAGATGTCATGCATATTCACTGGTAATCAGTGTGGCATGACAAAGCCATCTTCACCTTTAAAGCCTGTAACTCAGTCCCAATATGCATAATTGCCTTTTCCAAGGCATCTACCCTCATCTCCAACTTTTTATCTATAGCTTCCTGCGTTGCTAGAGTTAGAGAAACATTTTTAGACATGGCATCAACATATTGGGCAGTATGCACCTGTTGAGCCAATGATATTGCTGCCACAGTAACAGAAGTAATTGCTGCTATTAAAGCTGATATTCATAAAATAAATAAGCCCACAAACCGTTGTGATCACATTAAATCCTGTAGTTGTTGTAACATAGCAAGACCATAAAATAGGGTGGGTGTTGTAACACCACAAAGGAACAAACATTACATTGAGGGTTTAAACAAGATGAAAGCATACATTGTTAAGTTACTATATTAGGCCCACCTCTTTTTTACTGACTTCTTTAGCCCTGATCACTATGTCTGCATTGCAAAACGCCTTTTGAGGGTGCACCGGGGAGCAGCTGCAGGCATCGGCCCAGGGGAACAGTGTCCCTAGAAGCAGGAAGCAGAATGCCAGCGGCAGGCTGCGGCAGCAGCGCCCTTGGAGCACAGAGGGGCGGGGTTCGCGGACTCGGGCTAGCCACCGCTGCTTGGGCCCGGGGCGTTTCTCTCTTGCCGGCAGGGCCGCGCTGGTCTGGATGGCACTTTGCGGGCGCACTTTCCTCTCTGGCCCTCACTCGCGGCACTCCAGTATTCTTGCTTGGAGAATCTCATGGACAGAGGAGTCTGGTGGGCTGTGGTCCATAGGGTTGCAAAGAGTCGGACATGACTGAAGTGATGGCCTAGAGACTAATGGTGTTAAGCATCTTATGGCCATTTGTTTATCTTTGGAAAAAATGTCTGTTTAAATCCTGTTCTCAATTTTTAATCAGGTTGTGTTTATGTTGTTTAATTGTAAGAATTCTTATATATTCTGAATACAAATATCTTATCTGGTTAAAAGTCTATATGATACATGGCTTACAATATTTTCTCCTGTTCTGGGGATTGTATTTTCTCTTGATGACATCCTTTGATATACTAATCTAATTTTTTTTTTTCATGATTAACCATACTTTATTTCAATCAGTACCCTAATGTTGGGGATTTTTCAGTTTAGTTGCTCAGTCATGTCCGACTCTTTGCGACCTCATGAACCACAGCACGCCAGGGCTCCCTGTCCATCAGCAACTCCTGGAGTTTACCCAAACTCATATCCATTGAGTCAGTGATGCCATCCAATCATCTCATTCTCTGTCATCCTCTTCTCCTCCTGCCCTCAATCTTTCCCAGCATCAGGGTCTTTTCAAATGAGGCAGCTCTTTGCATCAGGTGGCCAAAGTATTGGAGTTTCAGCTTCAACATCAGTCCTTCCAATGAACACCCAGGACTGATCTCCTTTAGGATGGACTGGTTGGATCTCCTTGCAGTCCAAGGGATTCTCAAGAATCTCTAATCTAATTTAATGTAATTGTTGATATAGTTGGGTTTCGTGTCATTTATTATTTTGTTTATCTTTTATGCTCTTTGTTTCTATTTTACATATTTCCTGCTTTGTTTGACTTATTGCATATTTATGTAATTTCACTTTTATTTCTTTTATTGCCTTATTGACTGCACATATTTTTTTAGCTTTTACTTGTTGCTCTATTATTTAAAATCTAATCCTTAACTTATCTGACTCTAATTTAATTAGTGTACCAGGTAACATATAAAAAATTTACAATATGCATTTTCACCCATTAATTTCTTTGTTGTTATTTTCATGTTTTTCACTTCTGCATATGTCATAAACTCCAAAATATATTATTTTTGTTTTAAATAATCAATTATTATTTGAAAAATCTTGAATGCTTTTCAGTGTTTTGTATTTACGCACACATCCACTATTTCTGGCATTAAAAAAAAATATCAGATAACTGAGTTATGATATTTCAGTTACATAGCAAAGTTATTCGAATATATATGTTTCTTTTTCATATTCGTTTCCATTATAGGCTACTACAAGATGTGGAATACAGTTTCCTGCGCTATACAGTTGGTCCTTGTTGTTTATCTATTTTATATATAGTAATGTATATATGCTGGGTTTCCTTGGTAGCTCAGCCAGTAAAGAATACACCTGAAATGCGGGAGACCTGGGTTCTAACCCTGGATTGGGAAGATCCCCTGGAGGAGGTCATGGCAACCCACTCCAGTATTCTTGCCTGGAGAATCCCCATGGACAGAGGAGCAGGGCAGGCTACATATAGTCCATGGGATCACAAAGGATTGAACATGACTGAGCGACTAAGCACACACATGGTATATATATGCTAATCCCAAATTCCCAGTTTATCCTTCCCCTACCTCTAGCATTCTTCATTTCCTATTGGGTAGATAAGAGTTTCTATCTTGGTATCATTTTCTTGCAGAACTTAGTTTAATAAAATAATATTTCTTAACATTCTTATATTGATGATCTGATGTGAGGATTTTTTTCAGATTTGTTGGTCTTAAAAGATATTTATTTTACTTTCATTTTTGAGGGATATCTTCAAAGGTATAGAATTTTAGGTTGATAGGGTTTTTTTTTTTTTTTTTTTTGCTTTTAGCACTTGAAGATATCTTTCTATCATCTTCTGATTTGCACTTTTTTTTTCTCTTAATAGGTAGTTAGTAGTAATTCTTTTTGTTTTATATTTTTCCTCTGAATATGATTTACCTTTTTTTTCCCTGGCTCTTTAAAATTTCTCTCTTAACTATTGGTTTTCAGTGATTTGTTTGTGATGTATCTGGATGTAATTTTATTTATTTATTTATTTTTTCTGATATTTATTAAGCTTCATGTATCTGTGGGTACATAATTTACCATACTTTTGAAAAATTTTGGTTATTATTTCTTCAAAAATTTTTTCCTGGGTCCATCTCCTTCTAAGATTCCAATTACATGCATGATTGCATGATAAACACTTAATTATATTCTGTTAGTCATATGGATGCTGTTCAGTCTCTTTTCCTTCATCTGTTTTGTGTAGCCTCTTTTCTTTCTGTGCTTCAAGTTGGCTAGTTTCTATGTATGCTTTAGTTTCATTGATCATTCTAATTTGGTAGTAGCCTCACACTGAAGTTTTTATATTTAAGGTATTATGTTTTTTGGTCCTCCAATTCCATTTGACTTTTTTTAGTAGTTTTCATATTTTCCTTATGTCTATGCTTCCCTATGAAGCCTTGATCAGATTTTTGAGAGCTCCTTTAAATTCCATGTATGCTATTTCTGTGCCTGTTCCTACTGACTATTTTTTCCTCTTGATTATAATTTACATTTTCTATTTCTTTGTTTACCTAGTATTTTATTTTTTGGATTCTGGATATTGTCATGTTATAACTTTAATGTTGGCACTTTTATGTTTAATATAAATTGTGATGATTTTATTTTGCTAGATCATTAAGTTACTTGCAGTTCAGACATCTTTCTGAGACTATTTTTTCTCTGCTGAGTAAGCCTAGGGTAGTAGCCTTTAATAAAAAGATTATTTTATGTTGGAGTACAGTTGATTTACAATATTTTGTTAGTTTCAGGTGTATAGCAGAGTGATTCTATTACACATGTATCTATTCTTTTTCAGAGTCTTTTCTCATTTACATTATTACAGAATATCGAGTATTTCCTGTGCTATAAAGGAGGTCCCTATTGATTATGTATCTGATATGCAGTAGTATGTATATGTTAATCCAAAACTTCTAATTTATTCCTCCCCCTGCCCCACAATCCCCTTTGGTAACCATAAATTTGTTTTCTAAATCTGTAAGCCTGCTTTGCAAATAAGTTGATTTGTATATATTTTTTAATGGCCGAGTAATATTCTACTATATTTACTGAGTAAGTCTAGGGTAGTAACTTTCACTTAGGAATAATTCAGACCCTGGACTGAGGTCTGATCTTTCATTTCTCTCTTCTGTTATTTCAGATATTCAGTGAAGTCTGTTTACTTTGGTTGGAATGCAAACATCTCCCAACCTTGTGTGAGTTATGGAAATTTTCCAACTTATGGCTGCCTCATTTTAAGGAATTTCAATCTATGCATAAATGACTTAGTATTCAGCTAGACTCACAGTGACTTTTAAGGAGAGTTCAAGGTCTTTTCCTCTCTGTCTGTAGCTCCCTCTTCTCTAGTACTCTATCCAAAATTTCTAGCTCTTTTAGGCTCTGAATTCTGTCTTTTTAATTCATTGAAATCATTGTTTTATACTTTAGGCCCTCCTGTTTGTGATATGACCTGAAAGATGTACATTAGATAATACATGGATACAGGAAAGAGGACTTTGTGTTTATTGTGTAAAGACTCTATCAGGGATTATCTTATTTAGACCACTGATTTTTAGCATAATCCTAGATAATAATTTTCCTATTCTAAATGTGAGGGAACTGAGATTTGGATAACTGAACTTGAAATCAAATTCATACATTTATTCAAGAAGTATATTTATTGTATGTGTCAGTCTACTGGAGACAACTAGTATATGTTGATGAATCAAATAGACACGGATCCTGTCTTATGGCGGTCTTGGTGTGGTGAGGAGTCTAATAATAAGCAAGCATATGAAGAAATACACATGTAATCATTGTAATAAGATCCATGAAAGAGTTGACGATGCTATAGAATAACCTATGGGGGACTTGACGGAAATGTGAAAACCTAGGTGAAAAATATGGCTGAGATTTAAAACATTTAAACAGAGACCTAAAGGAAACTAATGACCTAGCCACATGTGAAAAGTACAGAAAAGTATTTCACAAAGAAGGTATGATATCCCTTGAGGTAGAAAGAAAACTTTATGTGTTCAAGGAAGTAAAACAAACAAAGAGGAGGAAGAATATTGGATGATGGGTGAATAACCTCAAATGAGGATGGAGAATGGGGTAGGAGTCTGATTATTCAGGGTTTATAAGGAGGAAAAAATTTGATGAGTTATTTGGAAATTTTAAAAGTGAGTTTTATTTTCATTAGTTTATCTAGCATGCAAGACATAGTATTTATGGGAACAAGAGAAGGATGTACAAAAATCATAAAGAAAATATTTTAGTAATATAAGTAGGAGATTTCAGTAGCTGAATTTAAAGCAGTGGAAACTGACAGAAATGGGTAGATTCCAGGTGTATTTTATTTTATTAGGTCTTCTTTTTTCTCTTTTGGCCACACCACAGGGATGTGCAATCTTAGTTCCCTGACCAAGGAGCAAACCTGTGCCCTTCTTTACAAACATAGAGTGTTAACCACTGGCCCAACAGGGAAGTCCCTCCAGGTATATTCTAAAAGAGAAGTTACAAGACTGATGATAAATTAGAATTTGGGATGATAAAGAAGGATAAGTCAGGGGTGAAAGAAAGTTTCTCTCTTGAGAAACTGTATTATTAGTTCTGCTATGAACTGAGATGAGAAATACTGCAAAATAAATAGATATATATGAAGGAGGAGATAACGGAAGGATTTAAATTGGCATATGTTGAGCTTGAGGTAACCAAGAGGCCTGAAGGTAGAGATATTTGGTAAATATTGTTTATACAAAAAAACACAGAGGAGCAGTATTGGCTGAGAAATAAGTGGGTAATTGTTGACATATAGATGGTATTTAAAACCATATGAATGGAAGAGCACTGTTAGATCATTCAGAAAGGCATGAGAAGAATAAAGGGTTAAGGTTCTACTGGTCATAAACTTTGGATGTTAAAGGTTAAGTGAAGGAAAAGCATGTTCCAGTGACAATAAATAGTAACTGTAGTTGTAGGAGGAAAGCCATAACAGAGAGATTAACACAAAACCATGAAAGCTTTTTTTAAGGAAGAAAATAAGATAAGGAAGTAACTCTCAGTTTCAGCCCTTGGTAACCTTGGCAGTCATAGTTGCTATGGTAGTATGATGGGGTCAGAAGTCAGATTAGAGTGGTTGGAAGAGTTAATAGAATGTCAGGAAGGGGAGAAGAGCATAGACAATTCTTGTGAGCATTTAGACTGTGAAGAGGAGTGGAGAAGATACACATCCAAGAAGAGCTGTTTTAGGATGAGAGAAAATACAGAATTTCTGTATGCTGAATTATGCCACTCAGTTCAGTTCAGTTCAGTTCAGTCGCTCAGTCGTGTCTGACTCTTTGCGACCCCATGAATCACAGCACGCCAGGCCTCCCTGTCCATCACCAACTCCCAGAGTTCACTCAGACTCACGTCCATCGAGTCAGTGATGCCATCCAGCCATCTCATCCTCTGTCGTCCCTTTCTCCTCCTTCCTCCAATCCCTCCCAGCATCAGAGTCTTTTCCAATGAGTCAACTCTTCGCATGAGGTGGCCAAAGTACTGGAGTTTCAGCTTTAGCATCATTCCTTCCAAAGAAATTCCAGGGCTGATCTCCTTCAGAATGGACTGGTTGGATCTCTTTGCAGTCCAAGGGACACTCAAGAGTCTTCTCCAATACCACAGTTCAAAAGCATCAATTCTTCAGCGCTCAGCTTAAAGAGGAATAAAAATTTTGTGATGCAAAAGAGGAGCGATGTCTATAAAAAGGAAGGGGTTTCAGAACCCACATGAAACAATAACACTTGGAAAAACAAAATAAAATTATTCCACTGTAACTGGAAGAAAGAACAAAAAGAAAAAATAGGTATAGATGCAGATGGTTTTGTAGATGTAGTGATGGGCCATCAAGGATTTCTGAGTGACTAAATATTTATGTATTTAAAATATCTAAATGCAGTGGGTCCTTATATTTGTGGGTTCTTCTGCATCTGTAAATTCAAGCAATCATGGATCAAAAATATTCAGAAAAAAACTTCTGAAAACTTCAAAAAGTAAAACATTTACATTGTATTAGACACTATAAGTAATCTAGGAATGATTTGACATATAGGGGATAATATGCCTAGGTTATATGCAAGTACTATACCATTTTATATAAGGAACTTGAGCATCCTCAGATTTTCGTGTCCTCCAGGGGTACTTGCAATGACCAAGGAACGACTATAGAAGAGTCAAGGTCATCAGCAGAGAATGAGAGGTAGGGGGAAGAAGTATGACTTATGAGAAGAGATGAAAGTGGAGAAGATAAGAAATAATCCTCTTGGAGATCCAGGAAACACAGAATAGTGTAGCCAAGCAGTATAGAGAGTACAAGTACATTTGCAATCATGCTTAATACAAAACATTTTAATCTACTTGTATGATTTTCCTCCTGTTAAGTTCCTCATGTATAGCACAGAAAAGATATCCCCACTGGGAACAAGGGAGTTGAGGGTTTAAGGAAAGGAGTAATAGCACAATATTGTACAACTGCTAAATGTGAGGTATTTGCTTTCCTTTCATTAAATTTGTAATCTTGGACACAGTATTAGTATATGTGCACCTCAGTTTCCTCATCAGGAAGATAGAGGTAATAAAAGCCCCTATACTTTGCGGTTGTTGCAAATAGTGAACATATTATTACATGTAAAATGTTTAGACCAGTGCAGAATATGTAATGGCTCCCACTATGATTTTTATTATTGTTTTTATTAGGACCATGGTTTCTAAATAGAACAAGAATGGAAATTAATTAAGAAGAAGGTAGATGGATAGTGAGAAAATCGTGAAACAATGGTGTATAGTACATAATGATGTAGAATTAACTATAGTAGTTACATTAGAATAAGAAAGTTGATAGGATAAAAAGTTGGTGTCAGAGAGTTGGAAGTTAGCATTCAAGATTTTAGGAATGATCAAGATGTTTCTGATAATAAAATATTTTTTGGAAAAAGGAATAGTGATAGATTATACTATTGTTCTAAATTATGTAATATTCTCCTCCCCTTATCAGTATTATGCATGATTTTCCCTAATATGTGCCTTGATCTCCCTCATGTTATACCCTGTGAAAGGGACATATTAATACTTTCTTCATTGATTGAGTCAGGCTTGGCCATGTGACTTGCTTTGGTCAATAGAATATGAACAGAAGTGACACTGACCATTGTTGAGCAACAGCTTTAATGACTCTGCCATTCCCGACCTCCCTCTCTCTGTTTGTGTCTTTTTTTTCCCCCTACAACACAATATGTTTCAGACAGGGACTGCTCCTTTACACTAGATTCCAGACATATGGAGCACAGCTGTGGCTTACCAGTAGCTGACATTTCACATGAGTAAGAAAAAACATATATCTTTTTCTATTACAAGGTAGTGAGATGTTGGAGCTGTTTCTTACTGACACTTAAGCAAAAACTGACTAATACAGATAGAATGGCTGATGTAGAGCGGAGCTAATGGTCTTTGGAGATGAAAAGCTCAAAGATCTGAAAGGTCAAGGCTTTGAGAGGACAGTTACTCACATGAATAACCAATTGAAATTGCCACATATTATAACTAGAATTAGGTTGGAAGGAAGTACTGTGTGCAAGGAGTTCAAGATTTCAATGAATGGTGCACATTAACAGAGATAATGGTAGAAGTAGAAAGTAAAACTGGGTAGTGTCTTAGAGGAGGAGGGAATTATTATAAGAGGAACAGAAATATAGTCAGCTATAAAGAACAAAATAAAACTAATCCTACTTTCTGGTCTGCTAGTGTAAGATGAATATGCTTACATTGGAATAGACAATAGAGGAAGTAAAGACTTTGGGATATGGTTAATTTTTTTTTGTAAAGTGAAATTTCCAGAAGAGGATGTGGAATGAAATTGGGTCATTTAAGGGAGCTGGTTGGTTACAGAATGACAGCTCCAGAAGGCAGTGAAGATTTAGGAGAGCTGGAGGAGGGAAGGATTGAGTCACACTAACAAATATGTAAAGAATATGTGGTGTGGAGTTAGGGTGATGAATAGCCTAGGAGGCTTGGACTACTAGTCATGACTGAGGTCATCAAGAATGGGAGGCTTGATAGAGTAGTAATGGCAGGAGTTTAGTTCCAGTGCTGCGGTTCTTAATGCTATGATGGTGTCCAGGGAAGATGCCCTTTCACAATCCAGTCTATTTGAAGGATGCCTTATATGATTTGTTCAGAATCATGGATGTTGAAAACAAACACAGATACCAGGAGGGGAGAGGAAAGGGATAAACTGGGAGACTGGGACTGATTTATTCACATTACTATATATAAAATAGATAACAAATCAGGACCTATTATATAGCACAGAGCACTCTACTCAATACTCTGTAATAACCTGTATAGGAAAAGGATCTAAAGAAGAGTGTGTGTGTGTGTGTGTATGTGTATACATACATATGTGTGTGTGTATATATATATATAGCTGATTCACCTTGTTGTACACTTGCAACTAACACAACATTGTAAACCAACTATCTTCCAAGACAAATTGAAAAAAGAAAACTGAACTGGTTTTTGAAGTTTACATCTGGCCTTTAAAAAATTATTTATTTGGCTGCACCAGGTCTTAGCTGAGGTATGCAGGATCTAGTTGTGGGACCAGGGGATCAAACCTGGGCTCCCTGAACTGGGAGCATTGAGTCCTAACTCCTGGACATCGAGGAAGTGCCCCGCCCCTTGTATTTTGATCTCTCTCCCACCTCACGCTCCTACCTCTAGATATTAGGGTTTCTAGTACCCCATGAAAAGTTTCTTCAGGATTCCCTTTTGCATATAGCACTAAGTGGTTTAGGATTATTCTCTTCCTTGAACAAATTCCCTTTAACAATGAGACTTCAAGAATCATACTAGGTCTCTGAAAGAAATAAATATGGTCACAGATTATCCAGTGCCCCTTAAGTTTCTCTATAACTTTACCTGTACAGAACTGGCTTTTCTAACTTTGGCATTCTCCATGGATAAAGACAGAATTAAGAATTTCAGAGCCTCAAGAGATATTATTAGCTGAATATTCCTAAGTGCTCCATAATATTAATAAAATGATCATTTTATAATCATTGTAGCATGTAACAGTTTGTACTTTTTTATTACAACAAGATTGCTTGCTAAAGTTGGGAATATAAAAAACCCACATTAATAATTAAACCAAAATGGGGGTAATTGCCCTTGCATGAGCAATTGCTAGTTTATTAAACTGCTTACTCTGTGAGTATTGTTCAGTGTTCAAACACTGAAGTAGCAATCATTAAGACTGCCAAAATTATAGCTCCTATTTATTTAGCACCTTATGCACAATCATATCAAATAAGCAAAACAAAATTTCAATACTTTATAGAAATAAACTTTGACCTTGAGATCTCCAAATAGATTTCTGCCTTATTTCACTCTGCTCATCTTACTGAAGCCAGATCATTATTGCATTGACAAAATTTGGGTTCTTGTTGGCTTCCATTTTTAGCTCAAAGAAGTGTTACTTACAAACTTTAGTTGGATTTCAGTGGCAGAATGGAGAAATGTGAAAATCTACTATATTCCAAAGGGGGGCTTCCTCCCAGTGGATTTGGAGCTTAATAAGAAATGCAAAGTATCCACCTGTGCTTCTGTTGGAACAGATCTGTTTCCCATCATGGCCATGGTTGAAATTTGCAGAAGGGAAAAAAACACAAAGTAACAATGATAGTGGGAACTAGATAGGGAAACAGTGGAAACAGTGTCAGACTTTATTTTTCTGGGCTCCCAAATCATTGCAGATGGTGACTGCAGCTATGAAATTAAAAGACGCTTACTCCTTGGAAGGAAAGTTATGACCAACCTAGACAGCATATTCAAAAGCAGAGGTATTACTTTGCCAACAAAGGTCCGTCTAGCTAAGGCTATGGTTTTTCCAGTGGTCATGTATGGATGTGAGAGTTGGACTGTGAAGAAAGCTGAGCACCGAAGAATTGATGCTTTTGAACTGTGGTGTTGGAGAAGACTCTTGAGAGTCCCTTGGACTGCAAAGAGATCCAACCAGTCCATTCTGAAGGAGATCAGCCCTGGGATTTCTTTGGAAGAAATGATGCTAAAGCTGAAACTCCAGTACTTTGGCCACCTCATGCGAAGAGTTGACTCATTGGAAAAGACTCTGATGCTGGGAGGGATTGGGGGAAGGAGGAGAAGGGGATGACAGAGGATGAGATGGCTGGATGGCATCACTGACTCGATGGACGTGAGTCTGAGTGAACTCCGGGAGTTGGTGATGGACAGGGAGGCCTGGTGTGCTGCGATTCATGGGGTCGCAAAGAGTTGGACACAACTGAGCGACTGAACTGAACTGAACTGAACAGTGATAGTGATGGAGAAAATAATGATGAGACTGGCAGACATCTTTACTGAATGTCTCTTTTGTTCTAGGTACTTTACATTAGTTTTTGTTCCTCTACAAAACTCCTGCAAAATGGGTTTTATTATTTCTATTTTGTGGATGGGGTACTTGAGACTCAATGAGGTGGTAAAAACCTATCCCCCAGTCATACAGCAACTTACACCTGGCAGAATTTGGATCTAGATAAAACTGTCTCAAAGTTATACAGCCTCTCAACCACAAAAATTTGCATCACCTTTCCAGCACTGTCTGGCTGCTATGATCATTTTCTCAGTCCCCTTTTTGATACAGTAATGAAAAATTGTCTCACTATAGCACAATATCTGGGACTCCCTTGTAGCTCAGCTGGTAAAGAATCTGCCTGCAATGCGGAAGACCTGGATTCAATCCCTGAGTTGGGAAGATCCCCTGGAGAAGGGAAAGGCTACCCAGTCCAGTATTCTGGCCTGGAGAATTCCTTGGACTCTATAGTCTATGGGTCACAAAGAGTTGGACATGACTGAGTGAATTTCATATCATATCATAACATAACAAAATATTTGTTAAAATTATCATAATAACAAGACATTTTCATGCTTATTATTTCTGTAGATCATGCCCCATGAGATAGGTATTACTGACACTAGTAAAGCTGAAGTTCACCAAGTTTATGTAACTTGCTGAAGGCCACATAGCTACTAAGTGACAGAGCTAATAATGTTTCTCGGGTCTTCTAACTCTATGTATGCTTTTCACTGTGCCACCGGGTCTCTCAAATGATTTTTTTTGTCTGGAAGATAACAGTTTACAGAGTCCTTTCATTATGTTAATTTGAATTTATTGGTGCTTCATGATAGGGTTTTATTCTATATACGAATCTGATAAAGTTTTATTAAGATGTATCTAAAATTGATTCTTGTGGTATGAAGTTAGGTCATTTTAGAAGTTTAACTGTTTGTTTCTAACAACAGATAAGTATAGTCCTCATATTAGTGTCAACGAATATGTTTTGGAAGATAAATGTTGTGTTAGTAAGCAAAAATGTCAGCTTTATCTGTGTAACGAAGGCATTAAGAATATCAGATGAATAATATAGACACTCTTGATTCCTTCTCATTTCTTTTCTTTAGAGAATACAAGTGAAGACCCAATAGTTTTTTCTCTCTCTCTTCTTGGATTGTAGCCCATGATCATTTAGTCATTAAGGAATAGAGCTGTGATTTGAATCCAAGCCTCTGCCACTAAAGCCAGTCTTCCTATCCAGCATGTTATGCAGCCATCCTGAACTCTCTGATAAGTTAGCCCTTCAAGTTTCTTTCTTTTATTCTTTTTTTAACCATAACACTCTCTGGACAAAATGGTTTCCACTTCTCTTTATTCTACTCTCCCAAACCACTTATAAATACTTGTTCATATTTCACAATCCAGCTTCAATACAACTTCATTTATTCAACAACATCTCTCAGTCACTAACCATAGGCTAGAGACTATGCTAATGTTGAGGAAAAGATTTGAAAGAAAGATGTAGTTTCTGGCCACAAAAGAAATAGTCTAAGGGTAAGACAGACAATTAAGTCAACAGTAACATGATAAATGGGACTTCCTTCAGATGATAAAGGATCTGCCTGCAATGCAGGAGACCCAGGTTCAGTCCCTGGGTTGGGAAGATCTTCTGGAGAAGGGAGTGGCTATCCACTCCAGTATTCTTGCCTGGAGAATTCCATGGATAGAGCAGCCTGGTGGGCTACAGTCCATGGGGTTGCAAAGAGTCGGACACAACTGAGCAACTAACACAAACATGTTATGATAAGTAGCAAAGGGAAGGAAACCACAAACTGAAGATACTACCATTGCTGGAGGTCCCAAGTGATCAGATCAGGAAAGCTTAAACCATAGAAATAACACCCACACCAGTCAGATCCTCCAATGTAGTCAAGCTCAATATACCAACCATGTACAGTCTCCAAATTTCTAGAGTATTGGGAACCCAGTGTAGGGTTATTTTAATGAACCACAGTCACACTGGCTAAATTTTATTGCGCCGTTGGTGTAATCAGACTCTGCAACACAGGTGAGTTATGTTTCTCTATATCTTTGTTTTCACTGTCTGCTGATCTCCACTGTGCATTTCCACTTTTCATAATGACAGAAGGGTCCCCCTCCTGACTGAATTAGTTTTGCTATTCATTACTTGGCAATCACACCTGACAACTCCTGAACCTCTGATCACCAGTAGAAACTCTTACTACTCTACTGTAAACGAGCTCCAGGAGGTCACTGTGTGGACTTTATCATCACTCAGTATTGCTTCACCATCAAGGTCTTACAGTGAGAATCTCCATCAATTCATAGCCCTCTTCCCTTCTATTTCATAGACTTGTCACTGCTTAAGCCATCCCATCACTCTCTGTACCTCTAGACCCAATATCTTTTCTAGTCATTGGATATTGGACATGTCACTTAAGATTTTAGACCCCCAGAATCCTTATCTGTATAATAGGGATCTTACTACCACTTGAGGAGCCACTGTAAAAATTAGCTTAGATAAACTGTAAAAGTGCTTCTGAATTCTTTCATCATTTGCTTTGTACTGCTTCTTTGACATTCACCATACACTGTTTTGTGGTGGGATAATGAATGTATATATCACCTGTCTCCTTTTAGATTCTAAACCCAAGAAGAAGTATACCTAATCTCTGTTCTTATGAAACTTGAAAATAATAGATGGTAAACAGGTAAGACATTGTAATGTTTTAATGAAGGCAATACAATTTTTCTGTGTCCTTAAATCATCATTGATGTTCTGTTTTAATATCCCTTTACCTCTTTACTGAGAGGATTGTTTTAATATGTTTAGTCAGATTAAGATAAGTTGTTCCTGAGCTTATCCCCTGATGCTCAGAACCCACTTTCCCTTGCATGTCTCCAACTTAGTATCCAACAATAGCCTTTTAACAGTCAGAGTCAGAGCTGCAGATCCCGTGGCTGACTTGGGGCTGGGGTTTCAATGAGACTGTTTCACAGCAACAGTGACCTTGCTATGTTTTTTTTTTTTTTTTCATGAGATCTACCACCTGTCCTCATTTTCCTCCATACTGTCCCCATTTAGGGACATGAAGCCCCAGTCTGGGAGAAAGAGTGGCAGGGATGTGGAATTTTCCTTGCAGTTTTTTTTTTTTTTTAATGTGCTATGGCTTCATTCCCTTTGGCAAGCTGGTTTAACATTTAATAAACAGTTATTGAGTACATGTTATTTGTAAAGAACAATGGTCATTTAAGGAAAGTATTAGATCATGAGCTATAGTTGCTTCACAAAAATTATTTAGACTTGAGAAGGATTTCTGCCTTGTGTGTCTTCATTATTAAATTAGTATCCAGGGCAAGGTAACATACCTACATTTTATATAAGATTACGATTCTTGAGACTGGGACATGAGAAAACTGGGCACAATTATCTCTAAAATCTCTTCCAGTTCTAAAGGACTAGCCAGCCCCTACTGGAATTAGGGATCATCTGTGAACTAAAGCATCCATTCCTAAGACTGAAATTTGTTTCAAGGAAGATTCACCCAACTTTGTGCAGCTTTGTGCAGCTACTGCCGACCTAAGGATGATTATTATGAAGAATGATAACCAAACATTATGATCATGTCTATGCGTGGTCAGTGAATCAAACCAAATTGGGAGTTTAGTCATGATTGATTTTCTTGGCATCCTGTGAGGTGATGACTGTTTTATAGGAGCAAATGAGTGGTTTTGTGTGTGGTGGTGCCACAGATTCCCAGCCAAACTGGTGACTGCATCTGCCACCTGGGGTTTTGATGGCAGGAAGCTGTGTCCTGGTGTCTGGCCAGCTGACTCAGCCACCGCCTGGACCCTGAGCCAATGACTGTCCCCCAGAAGACAGTCCCAAATCTCCTTTCAGTCCAACCTGTGAGGGCCTTAGGAAAACCTGTGCCCCTTTGCATGTTCCATGGCTTTCTAGCTGTATAGTCCTAGAACACATAGTTTACTTTCTCTTAGCCTCTGCTTCCTTCACAGGGTTGTTGTGAGCATTCTCTGAAATTTAAAGCTCCTACAACACAGAGGAGGACTTCAGTAATGTTGTTTTCCTTTTGCCACATCACCCTTTCCTCATCCATAGCTGTCATGCCCCTTGGCACAGCAGACATCTGAAAGTTTAATTGTAGCAATTATTCACTGAGGCAAAAACATACTCTCGGCTCAATCCCACCCTCCACCTCCCATGCTGTGCCCACACAGCTGAACCTGTTGGAAGAAAACACACAGTCCCATAGCCTGACTTTAGACTCCTGGTCACTCAGCACCAGTGGGCTGCAGGCTGCAAGGCAGACCCAGTCCATTCATTCTCCTGCTTTCCTCATGACAACTTCATACCTCCCCTCTCTTCTCAAACCTCCATCATCTTCTCTCCAGTCTCCTCTTCCTATTCCGGTGGGAAAACAGAAGCACTCAGCAGATGATCCTCACGAGTTCCCCCTCCCCCCACCAGTGGATCTACTAGCACCTATGTTTATGGATGCCACCTTAGTTTTTGTTAGTGTGGATGGACTCTCTTCATCACATCCATGACTGGCTCTTCCCTTGGGCAAAAACTTCTATCCCTTCTCACTGAGTCCCAGTAAGTCTTCCCTTTTTCTTTTGTATCAACAAATTTTTTCTCTTTGTTGGACCTTTCTCAACATAAACATGCTTTGGTTTCTCCTATCTAAAACCAAAAACTGTGTTTCATGTTCCCTCTCCCTTAGCGAGGGCACCAGTTCTTGACTGAAAAATTCATTTAAAATCTTTGAAATGCAAAACGAAACCACAATGAGGTATCACCTCAACACCAGTCAGAATGGCCATCATCAGGAAATCTACAGATAATAAACTCTGGAGAGGGTGTAGAGAAAAGGGAATCCTCTTATGTTGTTTGTGGAAATGTAAATTGGTACAGTCATTATGGAAAACAGCATGAAGATTTCTTGAAAAAACTAAAAATAGAGCTATGACCCATATGACCCAGAAAGCTCACTCCTAGGAATATATCAGGAAAAAAAAAGAAAAATCCTGTCAAAGGATACATGCCCCCCAGTGTTCATAGTAACATTATTTACAATAGTCAAGACATGGGAAAAAACCCAAGTGCCATCAACAGATGATTGGTTTAAGAAGATATACATACATATATATATATATAATACACACTTTTATATATATAATGGAATATTAATATCCATAAAAGAATGAAATAGTGCCATTTGCAGTAACATGGATAAACCTAGGGATTATCATACTAAGTGAAATAAGTCAGATAGAGAAAGGCAAATATCATATAATATCACTTCTATGTGGAATCTAAAAAAAAAATAATACACATGAATCTATATACAAAACAAACAGGCTTATAAATATAGGAAGCAAATTTAGGGTTGTAGAGGGGAGAGGGATGGGGGAAGGGACAAATTCAGAATATGGGATTAGCAGATGCAAGCAACTGTACATAAGATAAATAAGCAACAAGCATTTACTATATATCATAGGGAACTATATTCAAAATTTGTAATAGCCTCTAATGAAACATGATCTGAAAAAATATGCAACTAAATCACTATGCTATACAGCTGAAACTAACATAATAATATTGTGAATCAACTATACCTCAATAAAAAAGATATTTGTCTCATCCTTGCTGTCTCACCTCCCCCCCCCCCCCATTCTCTCTTAAACTCACTGCAGCCAAGATTTTGATCCCATCTTTTCCCTAAAGTAACTCTGGTCATGATTACCAATAATCTGTCACTAAATCTAGTAGTTATTTTGTAGTCCTCATCTAACTGACCTATCAGCAGCATTTAACACAGTGAATCATTTCCTTTTTCTAGAAATACTTGCTTCTTCACTTTATTTCTGGGTCCATCGAATTTTCTCCAGCCTCACTGATCACTATTTTTTTCTCTTTACTTGCATCTTCTCTATTCCTCAAACACTTAATTGCCCTTAATACAGCAACTTCATCTTTCCAGTTGCTGAGGTCAAATATTTTAGAGTCACTTGTAATTCCTTTTTCTTTCACTCCCTGTATCTAATCCATCTATAAATCCTGTTGGTCCTAGCTACAAAATATTCAGAATCTGACTTCTCACCACTGCCTCCTACCTTTCCATTCAAGCCACTCTATTCTCTTCTCTGAGTTGTTGCAGTCATCTCCTGACAGAATTTCCTGCTTATTCTTCTGTCTGTCTACCATCTAGTCTTATCGGAGCAGCCAGAGGGAACTTGTTAAATTAGGTGACCAGATTGTCACATATAATGAACAGCTCAGATTTTCTCAATATCATCTGATGGCTCCCACTTCATTCAAAGTAAAATCCAGAGTCCTTACAGTGGCCTCAACTGGTTGGGGTCATCGTTATCTTCCTGTTGTCATATCTAGTGATGTGTCTTTGGTCCTCATCTTTATGTGTCATCAACATTTGTCTCAATTGATCATTGCCTTTAAAAATGTTTTCCATACTTGTCTTTTGAAATACACATTTTCTTGGTTTATTGCTGACATAAGTAACTGGCAACTTCAAATCAGTTTTTGTTGTTCCATCCTTGTATTTTCTAGATGTTATGATATATACCAGAGCTTATATTGGAGTAATGTCTGTCCTCTCTCTTATTTTTTATTCCCATGGCTTTAAATATCATCTATATGCTGAAGCCTCTCAAGTTTATGCCTCTAGCCCTGGGCTCTGGGTATGTTAATCCTACTTCTATTATAATTGTGATTGTCTAAAAGTCATCTCAAACTTAATATATATAGAAGATAATTTTTGAGTTTCAACTCTAAAATTGTGCTCTCTGCTCAGGTTTTCTTATTTTAGTAAATGATACCGTTTTCTGTGGTTGCTTAGGCTAAAGATCAGGAGAGATTTTTGTTTCATCTTTTTCTCTTTATTATAACAATCCATTAATAAATACTGTTGAGTCTATAGTTGAAATATATCCTATATCTGATATTGTTTAAATAAAACAATGTTGAATGAATAGATGGATGAATGTATAGATAGATATGGACCTAATTTTTAACTTATTCCTCTGGAAATTGCTCCAAAAGAGCCCTTTAAGAATATAAAATAAAGGGACTTCTTTCTGGGATATACTACATTAATTTGGGAGGCTCTACTGTATATAGTGGGCATCCCAGGTAATACTAGTGATAAAGAACTTTCCTGCCAATGCAGGAGATGCAGGAGATGTGGGTTCAATCCCTGGATGGGAAAGATTCCCTTGAGGAGGGCAAGGCAATGCACTCCAGTATTCAAGCCTGGAGAATCCCATGGAGAGAGACGCCTGGAGGCAGGCTATGGTCCACAGAGTCACAAAGAGCTGGACATGACTGAAGCAACTTAGCATGCACGCACACACTGTATAAAGTAGATGCCCAACTAGTATTCATTAATATCAGGAAAGAAGTATTATCAAGCTACAGATAGTGAATAAACAATCTAACATAATTTTCCCCAAATGGTTCAAACATTTCACAAAACATGCTTAAAAAACCCCAGTTAATTTAAAGGAACAACCATACTCATTTTACATATGGGGGAAACAAAACATTAAAAGTAAAATAACTTGTGTAAAATTATGGCAATTGGTCACTTAGTTGTAATGGACAGAAGTGGAAACAAATAGACCAGTCAGGTGGCAGCTTCAGCAATCTAGGGAAATAAAGGAACTTTTCACTTTAGCATAGATATGCTTGGAGTAAAGATGTCTACAAAGCAGATATCTGTAAAGAAATTATATTTTATCTTTTAATTCTATTATTCAATTAGATATATGTTATCAAAGGATGAATTATATAATACACTTACTGAACAGTCAAGTGTTGAAGAAGCTGAAGGTGAACGGTTCTATGAAGACCTACAAACCTTCTAAAACTAGTTCTATGAAGACCTACAAGACCTTCTAGAAATAACACCCAAAAGAGATGTCCTTTTCATTATAGGGGACTGGAAAGCAAAAATAGGAAGTCAAGAGATACCTGCAGTAACAGGCAAGTTTGGCCTTGGAGTACAAAATGAAGTAAGGCAAAGTCTAATAGAGTTTTGCCAAGAACTCACAGGTTGTAGCAAACACCCTCTTCCAACAACACAAGACATGACTCTACTCATGGGCATCACCAGATGGTCAATACCAAAATCAGAGTGATTATATTTTTTGCAGCCAAAGATGGAGGAGCTCTATACCGTCAGCCAAAACAAAACCAGGAGCTGACTGTGGCTCAGATCATGAACTTCTTATTGTCAAATTCAGACTTAAGAAGAAAGTAGGGAAAACCACGAGACTATTCAGGTATGACCTAAATCAAATCTCTTACAATTATACAGTGGAAGTGAGAAGTAGATTCAAGAGATTAGATCTGATAGACAGAGTGCCTGAAGAACTATGGATGGAGATTTGTAACAAAGTACAGGATGCGGTGATCAAAACTATCTCCAAGAAAAAGAAATGCAAAAAGGCAAAATGGTTGTCTGAGGAGACCTTACAAGGTCTACAATAGACCTTCACAGCTTCTATTCACAAAGCTGTGAATAGAAGAGAAGCGAAAGGCAAAGGCGAAAAGGAAAGATATACCCATTTGAATGCAGAGTTCCAAAGAATAGCAAGAAGAGATAAGAAAGCCTTCCTCAGTGATCAGTGCAATGAAATAGAGGAACACAACAGAATGGGAAAGACTAGAGATCTCTTCAAGAAAATTAGAGATACCAAGGGAACATTTCATGCAAAGATGGGCTCGATAAAGGACAGAAATGGTATGGACCTAACGGAAGCAGAAGATATTAAGAAGAGGTGGCAAGAATACACAGAAGAACTGTACAAAAAAGATATTCACGATGGTGTGATCACTCACCTAGAGCCAGACATCCTGGAATGTGAAGTCAAGTGGGCCTTAGAAAGCATCACCATGAACAAAGTTAGTGGAAGTAAGGGAATTCCAGTTGAGCTATTTCAAATCCTGCAAGATGATGCTGTGAAAGTGCTACACTCATTTTTCCAGCAAATTTGGAAAACTCAGCAGTGGCCACAGGACTGGAAAAAGTCAGTTTTCATTCCAATCCCAAAGAAAGGCAATGCCAAAGAATGCTCAAACTACCGCACAATTGCACTCATCTCACACACTAGTAAAGTAATGCTCAAAATTCTCCAAGCCAGGCTTCAGCAGTTCATGAACTGTGAACTTCCAGATGTTCAAGCTGGTTTTAGAAAAGGCAGAGGAACCAGAGATAAAATTGCCAACAAACTGGAAAATTCTGAAAGAGATGGGAATACCAGACCACCTGATCTGCCTCTTGAGAAACCTGTATGCAGGTCAGGAAGCAACAGTTAGAACTGGACATGGAACAACAGACTGGTTCCAAATAGGAAAAGGAATACATCAAGGTTGTATATTGTCAGCCTGCTTATTTAACTTATATGCAGGGTACATCATAAGAAATGATGTGCTGGATGAAGCACACCCAGAATCAAGATTGCCGTGAGAAATATCAATAACCTCAGATATGCAGATGACATCACCCTTATGGTAGAAAGTGAAGAAGAACTAAAAAGCTTCATGATGAAAGTGAAAGAGGAGAGTGAAAAAGTCAGCTTGAAGCTCAACTTTCAGGAAACAAAGTTCATGGCATCCAGTCCCATCACTTCATGGCAAGTAGATGAGAAATAATGGAAACAGTGACAGACTTCATTTTTTGGGCACCAAAATCACTGCAGATGGTGACTGCAACCATGAAATTAAAAGATGCTTGCTTCATGGAAGAAAAGCTATGACAAAGCTAGAAAGCATATTAAAACGCAGAGTCATTACTTTACCAACAAAGGTCTGTCTAGTCAAGGCTATGGTTTTTCCAGTGGTCATGTATGGATGTGAGAGTTGGACTATAAAGAAAGCTGAGTGCCAAAGAATTGATGCTTTTGAACTGTGGTGTTGGAGAAGACTCTTGAGAGCCCCTTGGACAGCAAGGAGATCTATCCAGTCCATCCTAAAGGAAATCAGTCCTGAATGTTCATTGGAAAGACTGATGCTGAAGATGAAATTCCAATACTTTGGCCACCTGATGCGAAGAACTGACTCGTTGGAAAAGACCCTGATGCTGGGAAAGATTCAAGGTGGGAGGAGAAGGGGATGACAGAAGATGAGCTGGTTGGATGGCATCACCAACTTAATGGACATGAGTTTGAGTAAACTCTGGGAGTTGGTGATGGACAGGGAGGCCTGGTGTGCTGCAGTCCATAGAGTTACTAAGAGTTGGACATGACTGAGTGGCTGAACTGAACCGAGCAGTCAAGTTTGGAATTCATTCCTTTTCTTTTATCAGGAATTAATGAGGGGAGCAGAAGATTTAGAAAGATGTAGTTTAAACAGTATTTAAGTCTACTGTTTGTTGAAAATTGTATTGGGGATGCTTTGGGGAAAATCTGAGTTAAATAAATTTACCAGTTTCCTATGATAGTCTCTAACATGGTTATATATACTGTGAAAGATGAAGAAGGAGATACGATATAGAGCATTTCCCATAGTAATTTGATCAGGGAATCTCTTTTCATTTATACAGATTTATTTCTTGAGGCACATTTGTTTCTTTCTGTCTTTCTTTCTTTTTTTTTTTGTGGAAGAGAATTTGGAAAATTGTCCATAATAAACAATTTCTTAAATGTCTACTCTTAATCTCCAACTCACTGCTTTTCTCCTCCTTTAATACAATTATCTTTATTTCAGTTCCATGTCATCTTGATATTATACAAAATTCCTCTCTGATTCATTCCATAAGGCAATCTAACTTGAGAGTACTATTAATTATAGGTCTTGGGAAAAGCAATAGAATACATTCTCGATTATTACAAGTACTTTTTAATGTAGCTTTTCATAAGGACTCTATTTGTATGGCTTTCCTCATCCACAAGTGTTGACTTTTGGCAGCAGTCATTTTACATACACATACACATATATTTTAATATATATGGAATATCATTATTGGAGAAGGCAATGGCACCCCACTCCAGGAAAATCCCATGGATGGAGGAGCCTGGTGGGCTTCGGTCCATGGGGTCGCTAAAGTCGGACACGACTGAGCGACGTCACTTTCACTTTTTCACTTTCATGCATTGGAGAAGGAAATGGCAACCCACTCCAGTTTTCTTGCCTGGAGAATCCCAGGGGCAGGAGAGCCTGGTGGGCTGACGTCTATGGGGTCACGCAGAGTCGGACACGACTGAAGCGACTTAACAGCAATATCATTATATGTAATATAACAATATGGTGTATATTATTATATTTAATATACAAATAATAAAAGGCACAGATATGTGTTCCATTCAATGGGATTTGATGACTGTATGCAGCCAAAATGAAGTATAAAAGATTTCCATCTCCCCAGAAAATTCTCTTAAGCCCTTCCCAATCAATCCTTCCCACACTTTCACTGAGTATATTTTCTGATTTATTTTTAAACCTATTCTTATATTTCCTATAGATTAAATAATTTAGATGGTACATTTTCATTTCTGACTTCTTTTTGTGCTTTATACAACTTGCTTTTGATACTCATCCATGTTATTCTATGTATTAGCTGCTTGTTCCTTTGTATTTCAGAGTAGTAATCCATTTACGAATATATCACATTTTGTTTAACAATTCTCTTGTTGAAGAACATTTGGATTATTTGCAATTTTTATTTTTTTATGACTAATGTCATCAGAAACATTCTTAAACAGATCTTTTGGTTGGTCGTTTCTCATGAGTAAATGTCTAAGAATGGAATTAATAATTAATAGGACAGCTGTATATTTAAGTTCATAAGACGTTGCCAAATAATTTCCCAAAGTAATTTTATCACTTTACATTTCACCAAAAATATGAGTAGTCCCAACTTTCCAGCATATTTGCTGACATCTGTATTGTTGTTCTTTTAAACTTCAGCCATTTTAGTGAATGTGAAATGGTATCACCTTTAAAATTTACATTTCCCTTATGATCCCATTTGAACAACTTCTCATATTCTTATTGATACTTTTAAAATATTGTATTTGTGAAATGTCTGTTTAGATCTTTTGCCCAATTTTGTTGGTCTTTTGACTATTGATTTATAGGTGCTCTTTCTGTATGCTGGAAAAAGAATTATCACATATGTGTATTGCAAATATTTCCTCCCAGACTGTGTCTTGCCTATTTATTTTTTTCCTGGTGCATTTTTATAAACAGAAATTCTAATTTCAGTAAAGTATAGTTTATCTATATTCCCTCATATGGTACTAGTCTTTCATCCTCCATTGATTTATGTAGTGTTTCTGGTGGTCATATTGGCATTGCTGCTGCTAAGTCGCTTCAGTCGTGTCCGACTCTGTGCGACCCCATAGACGGCAGCCCACCAGGCTCCCCTGTCCCTGGGATTCTCCAGGCAAGAACACTGGAGTGGGTTGCCATTTCCTTCTCCAATGCATGAAAGTGAAAAGTGAAAGTGAAGTCGCTCAGTCGTGTCCGACTCTTAGCGACCCCATGGACTGCAGCCTACCAGGCTCCTCCATCCATGGGATTTTCCAGGCAAGAGTACTGGAGTGGGTTGCCATTGTCTTCTCCGCATATTGGCATTATGTGATTTTATTTCTCTGGTTTTAGACAGTTGTAAAATTCTGCTAGTAATCATTTTTAAAGTTATTTATTTTAAATTGATGATTGCTTTATAATATTGGTTTGATCTCTGCCATACGTCACTATGAATTAGCCATATATGTACATATATCCCTTCTCTCTTGAACCTCCTTCCCACCTCCCACCCTTTCCTACCCCTCTAGATTGTCACGGAGCCCCAGGCTAATACTCATTTATTCTGCTAATCATCCTAGCCTCATTTCTGAACCAGACACTGTGCTAGTCTCTGGAAAGGACAATGGAAAGCAACAGTCATTGTCCCTATCCTTAGAGTTGGATTAGCTGGTTAGCTCAGTAATTGAAATCTAAAGTGGCTCAGACCTAGGGATACATATATAATCTTACAAAACCAGAATTCTGTGATAAGGCTAACTTCAGTCAATTGAATTCAGTTGCTCAGTCATGTCCAACTTTTTGTGACCCCACAGACTGATAACTTCAGGGTTTATTAATTTTGTGGCTCAATGGTGTCATAGAGGTTTTTTTTTCATCTTTCTGCCCTGCCATCCTCACTCAGATTGCCTGTATCCTCAGGCTATAAGCAAGGCGCTTACTGCAGTTTAAGGTATTACAGTGAGACAGAGTGATGCCAAGAGGTGGACAATAACTTGGTTTTACTTTTAGCTCTAATTTTGAAGTAAGGATTTTAAAAATTCTTTTCCTAGAGTCACTTCAGTGGACTCACTCATGTCTCACTGAAAAGAATCACATCTGTTCCAGAGATAAACATTGGCCAGGGGAGTGAGATTGCTCTTAGATCAACCAAATCCCTTTCTGGACCTGGGCAGAGGCTACTTCTGCTGAGGCACATGGAAATTTGTGGAAATGACAAGTTAGTCTCTCCCACCAGGAAGCTTCCATAAGCCTCTTACACTTATCCATTAGAGGGCAGACAGAATGAAAACCACAATCACAGAAAACTAATCAAACTGATGACAGGGACCACAGCCTTGTCTAATTCAATGAAACTATGAGCCATGACATGTACGACCACTCAAGACAGACAAGACATGTTGGAGAGTTCTGACAAAATGTGGTCCATTGGAGACAGGAATGGCAAACCATTTCAGTATTCTTGCCTTGAGAACTCCATGAACCATATTGAAAGGCAAAAGATATGACTCTGAAAGATGAACTTCCCAGATCAGTAGGTGCCCAATATGCTACCGGAGAAGAGTGGAGAAATAACTCCAGAAAGAATAAAGAGATGGAGCCAAAGTGAAAACAATACCCAGTGGTGGATGTGACTGGTGATGGAAGTAAGTCCAATGCTGTAAAGAACAACATTGCATAGGAACCTGGACTGTAAAGTTTGTGAATCAAGGTAAATTAGAAGTGGTCAAACAGGAGATTGCAAGAGTGAGGATCAACATTTTAGGAATCAGTGAACTAAAATGTACCGGAATGGGTGGATTTAACTCAGATGACTATAATATCTACCAGTGTGGGCAATAATCTCTTAAAAGAAATGGAGCAGCCCTTATAGTCAACAAAAGACTACAAAATGCAGTACTTGGGTGCAATCTCAAAAATGACAGAATGATCTCTGTTCGTTTCCAAGGCAAACCATTCAATAACACAGTAATCCAAGTCTATGCCCAACCACTAATGTTGAAGAAGCTGAAGTTGAACAGTTCTATGAAGACCTACAAGACCTTCTAGAATTAACACCCCCAAAAGATGTCCTTTTCATCATAGGGGGCTGGAATGCAAAAGTAGGAAGTCAAGAGATAACTGGAGTAACAGGCAAGTTTGGCCTTGGAATGAAGCAGCACAAAGCCTAACAGAGTTTTGCCAAGAGAATGCACTGGTCATAGCAAACACCCTCTTCCAACAACACAGGACTCTACACATGGCATCACCAGATGGTCAACACCAAAATCAGATTGATTATGTTCTTTGCAGTCAAAGATGGAGAAGCCCTATACATACACTCAGCAAAAACAAGACTGGGAGCTGACTGTGGCTCAGATCATGAACTCCTTATTGTCAAATTCAGACTTGAGTTGAAGAAAGTAGGGAAAACACTAGACCATTCAGGTATGACCTAAATCAAATCCCATACGATTATACGGTGGAAGTGAGAAATAGATTTAAGAGATTAGAATTTATAGAGTGCCTGAAGAACTATGGATGGAGGTTCATAACATTGTATAGGTGGCAGTGATCAAGACCATTCCCAAGAAAAAGAAATGCAAAAAGGTAAAATGGTTGTTTGAGGAGGTCTTACAAAGAGCTGAGGAAAGAAGAGAAGTGAAAGGCAAAGGAGGAAAGGAAAGATATACCCATATAAATGCAGAGTTCCAAAGAATAGCCAAGGAGAGATAAGAAAGCCTTCTTCCGTGATCAATGCAAAAAAATAGAGGAAAATAATAGAATGGGAAAGACTAGAGATCTCTTCAAGAAAATTAGAGATACCAAGGAAACATTTCATGCAAGGATGGGAACAACAATGGACAGAAATGGTATGGACCTAACAGAAGCAGAGGATATTAAGAAGAGGTGGCAAGAATACACAGAAGAACTGTACAAAAAAGATTTTCATGACCCAGAAAACCACGATGGTGTGATTACTTACCTAGGATCAGACATCCTGGAATGTGAAGTCAAGTGGGCCTTAAGAAGCATCATTACAAACAAAGCCAGTGGAGGTGATGGAATTCCAGTTGAGCTATCTCAAATCCTGAAAGATGATGCTGTGAAAGTGTTGCACTCAATATGCCAGCAAATTTGGAAAGCTCAGCAGTGGCCACAGGACTGGAAAAGGTCAGTTTTCATTCCAATCCCAAAGAAAGGCAATGCCAAAGAATGCTCAAACTGTGGCACAATTTCACTCATCTCAATAACACTCAATAACACTAGCAAAGTAATACTAAAAATTCTCCAAGCTAGGCTTCAACAGTATGTGAACTGAGAACATTCAGATGTTCATGCTGGATTTAGAAAAGGCAGAGGAATCAGAGATCAAATTGCCAAAATCCGCTGGATCATTGAAAAAGCAAGAGAGTTCCAGAAAAACATCTCCTTCTTTATTGACTATGCCAAAGCCTTTGACTGTGTGGATCACAACAAACTGTGGAAAATTATCTAAGAGATGAGAATACTAGACCACCTTACCTGCCCTCTGAGAAATCAGTATGCAAATCAAGAAACAGTAATTATAACTGGACATGGACAAAGGACAGGTTCCAAATTGGGAAAGGAGTATGTAAAGGATTTATATTGTTGCCCTGTTTGTTTAACTTATATGCAGAGTACATCATGAGAAACACTGGGCTGGAGGAAGCACAAGCTGGAAGCAAGATTGCTGGGAGAAATATCAATAACCTCAGATATGCAGATGACACCACCCTTATGGTAGAAAGTGAAGAAGAACTAAAGATCCTCTTGATGAAAGTGAAAGAGCAAAGTGAAAAAGCTAGCCTAAAACTCAACATTCATAAAACAAAGATCATGGCATCCGGTCGCATCACTTCATGTCAAATAGATGGGGAAACAATGGAAACAGTGACAGACTTTATTTACTTGGGTTCCAAAATCACTGCAGAGAAAAACTATTAAAAATTCCAACGTATGGAAGCTGAACAACATGCTGCTGAATAACCAACAAATCACAGAAGAAATCAAAAAAGAAATCAAAATATGCATAGAAATGAATGAAAATGAAAACACAACAACCCAAAACCTGTGGGACACTGTAAAAGCAGTGCTAAGGGGAAGGTTCATAGCACTACAGGCATACCTCAAGAAACAAGAAAAAAGTCAAATAAATAACCTAACTCTACACCTAAAGCAACTAGAAAAGGAAGAAATGAAGAACCCCAGGGCTAGTAGAAGGAAAGAAATCTTAAAAATTAGGGCAGAAATAAATGCAAAAGAAAAAAAGAGACCACAGCAAAAATAAACAAAGCCAAAGGCTGGTTCTTTGAAAGGATAAATAAAATTCACAAACCATTAGCCAGACTCATCAAGAAACAAAGGGAGAATAATAACATCAATAAAATTAGAAATGAAAATGGAGAGATCACAACAGACAACACAGAAATACAAAGGATCATAAGAGACTATTATCAGCAATTATATGCCAGTAAATGGACAACTTGGAAGAAATGGACAAATTCTTAGAAAAGCCCAGGTCCAGATGGCTTCACAGCTAAATTCTACCAAAAATTTAGAGAAGAGCTAACACCTATCCTACTCAAACTCTTCCAGAAAATTGCAGAAGAAGGTAAACTTCCAAACTCATTCTATGAGGCCACCATAACCCTAATACCAAAGCCTGACAAAGATGCCACAAAAAAAGAAAACTACAGGCCAGTATCACTGATGAACATAGATGCAAAAATCCTTAACAAAATACTAGCAATCAGAATCCAACAACACATTAAAAAGATCATACATCATGACCAACTGGGCTTTATCCTAGTGATGCAAGGATTCTTCAATATCCACAAATAAATCAATGTAATACATCACATTAACAAATTGAAAAATAAAAGCCATATGATTATCTCAATAGATGCCGAGAAAGCCTTTGACAAAATTCAACATCCATTTATGATAAAAACTCTCCAGAAAGCAGGAATAGAAGGAATATTCCTCAAAATAATAAAAGCTATATATGACAAACCCACTGCAAACATTATCCTCAATGGTGAAAAATTGAAAGCATTTCCCCTAAAGTTAGGAACAAGACAAGGGTGCCCACTCTCACCACTACTATTCAACATAGTTTTGGAAGTTTTGGCCATAGCAATCAGAGCAGAAAAAGAAATAAAAGGAATCCAAATTGGAAAAGAAGAATTACAATTCTCACTCTTTGCAGATGACATGATCCTCTATGTAGAAAACCCTAAAGACTCCACCAGAAAATTGCTAGAGCTAATCAATGAATATAGTAAAGTTGCAGGATATAAAATCAACACACAGAAATCCCTTGCATTCCCATACACTAATAATGAGAAAATAGAAAGAGAAATTAAGGAAACAATTCCATTCACCCTTGCAAAGAAAAGAATAAAATACTTAGGAATATATCTACCTAAAGAAAGTAAAGACCTATAAATAGAAAACTATAAAACACTGGTGAAAGAAATCAAAGAGGACACTAATAGATGGAGAAATATACCGTGTTCATGGATTGGAAGAATCAATATAGTGAACATGAGTATACTACCCAAAGGAATTTATAGATTCAGTGCAATCCCTATCGAGCTACCAACGCTATTTTTCAAAGAGCTAGAACAAATAATTTCACAATTTGTATGGAAATACAAAGAACCTCGAATAGCCAAAGCGATCTTGAGAAAGAAGAATGGAACTGGAGGAATCAATCTGCCTGACTTCAGGCTCTAGTACAAAGCCACAGTCATTAAGACAGTATGGTACTGGCACAAAGACAGAAATACAGATCAGTGGAACAAAATAGAAAGCCTAGAGACAATTCCACGCACCTATGGACACTTTATCTTTGACAAAGGAGGCAAAAATATACAATGGAGAAAAGACAATCTCTTTAATAAGTGGTGCTGGGAAAACTGGTCAACCACTTGTAAAAGAATGAAACTAGAACACTTTCTAACTCCATACACAAAAATAAACTCAAAATGGATTAAAGATAATGATAACCCTGTATACAAGACAGCAAAAGAGACACAGATGTATAGAACAGTCTTTTGGACTCTGTGGGAGAGGGAGAGGGAGAGGGTGTGATGATTAGGGAGAATGGCATTGAAACATGTATAATATCGTATAAGAAACAAATTGCCAGTCCAGGTTCGATGCAGGATACAGAATGCTTGGGCCTGGTGCACTGGGATGACCCAGAGGGATGGTACAGGCAGGGAGATGGGAGGGGGGTTCAGGATGGGGAACACGTGTATACCCATGGCAGATTCATGTTGATGTATAGCAAAACCAATACAATATTGTAAAGTAATTAGCCTCCAATTAAAATAAATTTATATTAAAAAAATAAAAATTACTGCAGACTGTGGCAGAAGGTCTCAGAAGAAACAGAAATTCACAGGGAGAAATGGACGTTTCAACATATCAGCCAAATAAAGGGTAAAGAAAAGACTCGGAAAGAAAGTAACAATTGATGAAACCAAATTCAGGAGTATGTGTGTGAGCCCTTCCTGTAGAAAGAAGTGTGAGTTTTCAAATCTTAACAAAAGAAGCAGCTTTCCAGTTATGTAAAGAAGAGAACAACAAAGAATGAAATGAAATTCATGGTTCTTTTAAGAAATGCTCAGTCTGGTCAGAGCAATAGAAATGGTTAATCTTTTTTTACTCAAATCCCTGATAATTATTAATAACTTGTCACAGTGGGAGAGAAATGCTATGGGGAAAAAAACTATGATGAATTCTCAAAAATATGGTCAAAATAAGCATAAGAGAATAGAATGTAAACAGAACATTTTTTGTGGATATAGGAAAAACATATTTATGTGAAAGGAATTTGTTGCGGTCATAGGGGTTTACTCTCCCTTTTCTGTTTTTTTTTTTAAAAACACTTCCAGCATTTTAACTGCTCCTCCAAAAGAAACTAAATCTGGAAAAATGATACTTAGCTGGGATCAACTCATATAGATGACTTGATTTTAGTTAATTTGCTTCACAGAATGTCAAACTCAAAGAAATTATATGTGCTTCGATTAACAGCTTTTTAGTTGTAAGTCATAAAATCCACTTCAAGTTAGTCTAAGCAAGAAAGGTGAATTGACTAAATGAATCCAGCACATGCACACAATTTCAAGGACTCATGGAAGGTACTGGGGAAAAGGCACTGAAAAGCAATCAGGATTTTCTCTCTCTATCTGCCTTGCCTCTGCTCCTTTCTAGACTTCTGCTTCTTCTCTTTCACTTCACAGACTTTTTCTGCTTCTCACTCCAGGGCCAGGCAGATTTTCCCTCATCTTCCTGCCCCAACTCCAGTTCTGGAGCTAATATTCCTGCATCTTGGGAGATAATTCCAAGCTGAAGTATATTCAGTTATTCTCTATTCTGAATTACAAGAAAAAGCAAGGGCACAAAATGGTCCAGCAAAGCCTGTAAGACCTTGAATGATGTGGCCCTTCCTGTGACTCCAACTTTGCATCATGTCCCCCTCAGATTCATTCATTAACCCATTCACCCTTTGAAGTCTCAGAAAATGGCAAGCTTTCTCTCTCCCCAGACACTTTGCTGTTGCTAGTCCCTTTGGCAAGAATAATGCTGTTCTGGATATGGACAGGGTTGGCTTCTTCTCAGTCACTTTTCTCCTTAGACATCATTGCCTTCAAAAGGCCTGCCTTGAACACTCTACCTTAATTGGGAATTCCTTGCCCACTCACTCTATTTGTTCTCTATCATAGAACTTGATTAACTTACATTTTAAAACATTCCAGTCATTTCCTTTCCTGTTTGCTTATACACTTGGGTTATGTGCATCTCCCCTAATTGAACATGAGGAACAGACCATGAACACGAGTGGTTGCTGATCCATTATTGATTTTCCCTGCCTGGATTACTAAAAATTCCACAATTTTTCAAGTACAATTTTTCAAGTTCAGTCTCAGTCATGTCTGACTCTTTGTGACCCCATGGACTGCAACATGCCAGGCCTCTCTGTCCATCATAAATTCCTAGAGTTTGCTCAAACTTGTGTCCATCAAGTCGGTGATGCCATCTAACTATCTCATGCTCTGTCATCCCCTTCTCCTCCTACCTTCATTTTCCAGCATTTTCCAGTCTTTCCCAGCATCAGGGTCTTTTACAACAAGTCAGATAGGTTAGAATATTCTGATCTGCTGGAAATTTTCGACTGTTTTGACCTGCATAGATTTGCTTTCTCTGATATTCTCTTATTCATATAAGCAGATTTACAGATTTTTAAAAAATTAATTAATTTATTCTAATTGGAGGCTAATTACTTTACAATCAGTTTAGTTCAATCACTCAGTTGTGTTCAACTCTGTAACCCCATGAACCATGGAACACCAGGCCTCCCTGTCCATCACGGACTGCTGGAGTTTACCCAAACCCATGTCCATTGAGTCGGTGATGCCATTCAATGATCAAATCCTCTGTAGTTCCCTTCTCCTCCTGCCTTCAATCTCTTGCAGCATTAGGGTCTTTTCAAATGAGTCAGCTCTTTGCATCAGGTGGCCAAAGTACTGGAGTTTCAGCTTCAACATCAGTCCTTCTAATGAACACCCAGGACTAATCTCCTTTAGGATGGACTGGTTGGATCTCCTTGCAGTCCAAGGGACTCTCAAGAGTCTTCTCCAACACCACAGTTCAAAAGCATCAGTTCTTCGGCACTCAGCTTTCTGTATAGTTCTACTCTCACATCCATACATGATTACTGGAAAAACCATAGACTTGACTAGATGGACCTTTGTTGACAAAGTAATGTCTCTGCTTTGTAATATGCTGTCTAGGTTGGTCATAACTTTCCTTCCAAGGAGTAAGCGTCTTTTAATTTCATGGGTGCAGTCACCATCTGCAGTGATTTTGGAGTCCATAAAAGTAAAGTCAGCTACTGTTTCCACTGTTTCCCCATCTATTTCCCATGAAGTGATGGAACCAGAGGCCATGATCTTTTTTTTTCTAAATGTTGAGCTTTAAGCCAACGTTTTCACTTTCCTCTTTCACTTTCATCAAGGGGCTCTTTAGTTCTTCTTCACTTTCTGCCATAAGGGTGGTGTCATCTGCATATCTGAAGTTATTGATATTTCTCCCAGCAATCTTGATTCCAGCTCGTGCTTCTTCCAGCCCAGCGTTTCTCATGATGTACTCTGCATAGAAGTTAAATAAACAGGGTGACAATATACAGCCTTGACGTACTCCTTTTCCTATTTGGAACCAGTCTGTTGTTCCATGTCCAGTTCTAACTGTTGCTTCCTGACCTGCATATAGGTTTCTCAAGAGGCAGGTCAGGTGGTCTGGTATTCCCGTATCCTTCAGAATTTTCGACAGTTTATTGTGATCCACACAGTTAAAGGCTTTGGCATAGTCAATAAAGCAGAAATAGATGTTTTTCTGGAACTCTCTTGCTTTTTCAATGATCCAGTGGATGTTGGCAATATGATCTCTGGCTCCTCTGCTTTTTCTAAAACCAGCTTGAACACCTGGAAGTTCACGGTCCAAGTATTGTGGAAGTCTGGCCTGGAGAATTTTGAGCATTACTTAACTAGCTTGTGAGATGAGTGCAATTGTGCAGTAGTTTGAGCATTCTTTGGCATTGCCTTTCTTTGGGGTTGGAACAAAAACTGACCTTTTCCAGTCCTGTGGCCATTGCTGAGCTTTCCAAATTTGCTAATATATTGACTGCAGCACTTTCACAGCATCATCTTTTAGGATTTGAAATAGCTTAAGTGGAATTCCATCACCTCCACTAGCTTAGTTCATAGTGATGCTTCCTAAGGCCCACCTGACTTCACATTCTAGGATGTCTGGCTCTGTGTGAGTGTGAGTGATTACACCTTCATGATTATTTGGATGGTGAAGATCTTTTTTGTATAGTTCTTCTGTGTATTCTTGCCACCTCTTCTTAATATCTTCTGCTTCTGTTAGGTCCATTCCGTTTCTGTCCTTTATTGAGCCCATCTTTGCATGAAATGTTCCCTTGATATCTCTAATTTTCTTGAAGAGATCTTTAGTCTTTCCCATTCTATTGTTTTCCTCTATTTCTTTGCACTGATTGCTGACGAAGGCTTTCTTATCTCTCCTTGCTATTCTTTGGAACTCTGTATTCAAATGGATATATCTTTCCTTTTCTCCTTTGCTTTTCCGAAACTTCTCTTCTTTTCACAGCTATTTGTAAGGCCTCCTCAGACAGCCATTTTGCTTTTTTGCATTTCTTTTTCTTGGGGATGGTCTTGATTCCTGTGTCCTGTACAGTGTCATGAGCCTCCATCCATAGTTCATCAGGCACTCTATCAATTCTAATCTCTTGAATCTGTTTGTCATTTCCACTGTGTAATCGTATGGGATTTGATTTAGGTCATACCTGAATGGTCTAGTGGTTTTCCCTACTTTCTTCAAGCCTGAATTTGACAATAAGGAGTTCATGATATGAGCCACAGTCAGCTCCCAGTCTTATTTTTGCTGAGTGTAAAGGGCTTCTCCATCTTTGGCTGCAAACAATATAATCAATCTGATTTTGGAGTTGACCATCTGGTGATGTCCATGTGTAGGGGTTTCTCTTGTGTTGCTGGAAGAGGCTGTTTGCTCTGAGCAATGCATTCTGTTGGCAGAACTCTATTAGCCTTTGCCCTGTTTCATTCTGTACTCTAAGGCCAAATTTACCTGTCATTCCAGTTGTTTCTTGACTTCCTACATTTGCATACTTTACAATATTGTAGTGTTGTTGTTGTTGTTGTTGTTTTTTGCCATACATTGACATAAATCAGCCAGGGGTGTACATGTGTCCCCCATCCTGAACCCTCCTCCTCCCTCCCTCCCTATCCCATCCCTCAGGGTCATCCCAGTACACCAGCCCTGAGCACCGTCTCATGCATCAAACCTGGACTGGCGATCTATTCCACATATGGTAATATGCATGTTTCAATGCTATTCTCTCGAATCATCCCACCCTCGCCCTCTTCCACAGAGTCCAAAAGACTGTTCTATACATCTGTGTCTCTGTTACTGTCTCACATATCAGGTTATTGTTACCATCCTTCTAAATTTCATATATGTGTGTTAATATACTGTATTGGTGTTTTTCTTTCTGACTTACTTCACTCTGTAGAATAGGCTCCAGTTTCATCCACCTCATTAGAACTGATTCAAATGCATCCTTTTTAATAGCTGAGTAATACTCCATTGTGTATATGTACCACACTTTCTTATCCAGTCATTTTCCAATGAACATCTAGCTTGCTTCCATGTCCTAGCTATTGTAAACACTGCTGCAATGAAATTGGGGTACACATGTATCTTTCAATTCTGCTTTCCTCAGTGTATATGCCCAGCAGTGGGGTTGCTGGGTCATAAGGCAGTTCTATTTCCAGTTTTTAAAGGAAACTCCATACTGTTTTCCATAGTGGCTGTAATAGTTTGTGTTTCCACCAACAGTGCAAGAGGGTTCCCTTGTCTCCAAACCCTCTCCAGCATTTATTGTCTGTAGACTTTTGGATAGCAGCCATTCTGACTGGCATGAGATGGTACCTTATTGGGGTTTTGATTTGCATTTCTCTGATAATGAGTGATGTTGAGCATCTTTTCATGTTTGTTAGCCCTCTGTGTGTCTTCTTTGGAGAAATGTCTGTTTAGTTCTTTGGCCCATTTTTTGATTGGGTTGTTTATTTTTCTGGAATTAAGCTGCAAGAGCTGCTTGTATATTTTTGAGATTAATTCTTTGCCAGTTTCTTTGTTTGCTATTATTTTCTCCCATTCTGGAGGCTGTCTTTTCACCTTGCTTATAGTTTCCTTTGTTGTGCAAAAGCTTTTAAGTTTAATTAGGTTCCACTTGTTTATTTTTGCTTTTATTTCCATTACTCTGGGTGGTGGGTATTAGAGGATCCTGCTGTGATTTATGTCAGAGAGTGTTTTGCCTATGTTTTCCTCTAGGGCTTTTATAGTTTCTGGTCTTACCTTTATCTTTGTGCCAGTTTCTTACTGTCTTGATGACTGTAGCTTTGTAGTATAGTCTGAAGTCAGGCAGTTTGATTCTTCCTGTTCCATTCTTCTTTCTCAAGATTGCTTTGGGTATTTGAGGTTTATTTGTATTTCCATACAAATTGTCAAATTATTTGTTCTAGTTCTCTGAAAAATACCATTGGTAACTTGACAGGGATTGCACTGAATCTGTAGATTGCTTTGGGTAGTATATTCATTTTCAATATATTGATTCTTCTTATCCATGAACATGGTATATTTCCCCATTTTTTGTATCACCTTTGATTTCTTTCATTAGTGTTTTATATTTTTCTATATATAGGTCTTTTGTTTTTTAGGTAGATTTATTCCTAAATATTTCATTCTTTTTATTGCATTAGTGAATGGAATTTTCCCCCTTAATTTCCCTTTCTGTTTTCTCATTTTTAGTGTATAGGAATGCAAGGGGTTTCTCTGTGTTAATTTCATATCCTGCAACTTTACTATACCCATTGATTAGCTCTAGTAATTTTCTGGTGGTGTCTTTAGGGTTTTCTATGTAGAGGATCATGTCATCTGCAAAGAGTGAGACTTTTAATTCTTATTTTCCAATCTGGATTCCTTCTATTTCTTTTTCTTCTCTGATTGCTGCAGCTAAAACTTCCATAACTATGTTGAATAGTGGTGGTGAGAGTGGGCACCCTTGTCGTGTTCCTGACTTTGGGGGAAATGCTTTCAATTTTTTACCATTGAGGATAATGTTTGCTATGGGTTTATCATATATGGCTTTTAGTATGTTGAGGTATGTTCCTTTTATGCCTGCTTTTTGGAGGGTTTTTTTTTTTTTATCATAAATGGATGTTGAATTTTGTCAAAGGCTTCCTATGCATCTATTGAGATAATCATATGTTTTTGTTTAATCTTTCAATTTGTTAATGTGGTGTATCACATTGATTGATTTTCAAATATTGAAGAATCCTTGCATCCCTGGGATAAAGCCCATTTGGTCATGATGTATGATCTTTTTAATATGTTGTTGGATTCTGTTTGCTAGAATTTTGTTAAGGATTTTTGCATCTATGTTCATCAGTGACATTGGCCTGTAGTTTTCTTTTTTTGTGGCATCTTTGTCTGGTTTTGGTATCAGGGTGATGGTGGCCTCATAGAATGAGTTTGGCAGTTTACCTTCTTCTGCAATTTTCTGGGAGAGTTTGAGTAAGGTAGGTGTTAGCTCTTCTCTAAATTTTTGGTAGAATTCAGCTTTGAAGCTGTCTGGTCCTGGGCTTTTGTTTGCTGGAAGATTTCTGATTACAGTTTGGATTTCCATGCTTGTGATGGGTCTGTTAAGATTTTCTATTTCTTCCTGGTTCAGTTTTGGAAAGTCATAGTTTCTAAGAATTTGTCCATTTCTTCCAAGTTGTCCATTTTATTGGCATATGATTGCTGATAGTAGTCTCTTATGATCCTTTGTATTTTTGTGTTGTCTGCTGTGATTTCTCCCTTTTCATTTCTAGTTTTATTGATTTGATTCTTCTCCCTTCTTTTCTTGATGAATCTGGCTAATGGTTTGTCTATTTTATTTATCTTCTCAAAGAACCAGCTTTTAGCTTTGTTGATTTTTGCTATGGTCTCTTTTGTTTCTTTATCATTTATTTCTGACCTAATTTTTATTATTTCTTTCCTTCTACTAACGCTGGGGTTCTTCATTTCTTCTTTTTCTAGTTGCTTTAGGTGTAAAGTTAGGTTATTTATTTGATTTTTTCTCCTGTTTCTTGAGGTTAGCTTATATTACTATGAATCTTCCCCTTAGCACTGCTTTTACTGAATCCCATAGGTTTTGGGTTGTTGTGTTTTCATTCATTTCTATGAATATTTTTATTTATTTTTTGATTTGTTCTGTGATTTGTTGGTTATTCAGAAGTGTGTTGTTTAGCCTCCATATGTTTGTACTCTTAATAGTTTTTTTCTTGTAGTTGACATCTAATCTTACTGCACTGTGATGAGAAAAGATGCTTGGAATGATTTCAACTAAAAAAAAAAAAAAATTACCAAGGCTAGATTTATGACCCAGGATGTGGTCTATCCTGGAGAAGGTTCTGTGTGTACTTGAGCAAAATGTGAAATTCATTGTTTTGTGGTGAAATGTTCTATAGATGTCAATTAGGTCTAACTGGTCCATTGTATCTTTTAAAGTTTGTGTTTCCTTGCTAATTATCTGTTTAGTTGATCTATCCATAGGGGTAAGTGGGGTATTGAGGTCTTCCACTATTATTATATTACTGTGAGTATCTCCTTTCATAATAGTTAGCATTTGCCTTACTTATTGCCATGCAGTCCTATGTTGGGTGCATGTATATTTATAATTGCTATATCTTCTTCTTGGATTGATCCTTTGATCATTATGTAGTGTCCTTCTTTGTCTCTTTTCATGGCTTTTATTTCAAAGTCTATTTTATCTGATATGAGTATTGCTATTCCTGCTTTCTTTTGGTCTCAGAATTTTGATGCAACCATTCTCGCCCTCACTTTTTTCTTTTTGCATATATGAACATCTGTCTTCTCAGTAAGATTATCAATTTTAGAAAACAGAGTCTCAGTTTTACATGTTTTGACAGCTAGGATTTGGTTTTACTTTATAAAACAATAAAGCCAAATACTTTGGTTGAATAAGATAGAGATTTATTATTTGCTAATGTAAAAGGAACCTGGAGCTGTTGTTTCAGAATGGCATGGAGATTACACCGACATTAGAGACTCAGGCTCCTTGCTTTCTTTTGTTTTATAATCCTTAGTATGTAACTTTTCAATCAGTTTTGAAAGCTTAAGTCACCTCTTTGTAGGCAACCTTGACAAGTGGGAAAACTGTACTCTAGGATGTATCTGCTGTTACATGTTGTATGCTCCATATTGTGTTGAGTAGTGCCCCTCCCTCAATTTCCGTTTACTTACCAACTGTAAATATGACTTTATTTGGAAGTAGGGTCTTTGTCCCTATCATGGATGTGAGTCATGTCATGGTGAAAGGGCTCTATGAAGCTATGAGACATGCAATGCAGAGCCACCCAAGATGAATGGGTCATAGTGAAGAGTTTTCACAGAATGTGATCCACTGTAGCAGGAAATAGCAACCCACTCCAAATTCTTGCTTGGAGAACACCGTGAACAGTATGGAAAGGCAGAAAGATATGAACAATGGTGGGTGAGCTCCCCAGGTTGGAAAGCATGCAATATGCTACTGGGAATGAGCAGAAAGCAATTACTAGTAGCTCCAGTAGGAATAAAATGACTGGGCCAAAGCAGAAATGATGCTCAGTTGTGGATATGTCTGGTGGTGAAAGTAAAATCCAATGCTGTAATGAGCAATATTGCACAGGAACCTGGAATGCTAGGCCCATGAATCAAGGTAACTTAGACGTGGTCAAGCAGGAAACTGTGGTTTTCAGTCTGTCTGCCCTCTGATGGAGAAGGATAAGAGGCTTACGGAAGTTTCCTGATGGGAGAGACTGATTGAAAACTCAGCATTCAGAAAATTAAGATCATGGCATCTGGTCCCATCACTTCATGGCAAATAGATGGGGAAACAATGGAAACAGTGAGAGACTTTATTTTGGGGGGCTCCAAAATCACTGCAGATGGTATCTGCACCCATGAAATTAAAAGATGCTTGCTCCTTGGAAGAAAAGTTATGACCAAGCATATTAGAAAGCAGAGACATTACTTTGCCAACAAAGATCCATTTAGTCAAAGCTACGGTTTTTCCAGTAGTCTTGTGCGGATGTGAGAGTTGGACTATAAAGAAAGCTGAGCACTGAAGAATTGATGCTTTTGAACTGTCTTGTTGAAGAAGACTCTTGAGAGTCTCTTGGACTGCAAGGAGACTCTAACAGTCCATCCTAAAGGAAATCAGTCCTGAATGTTCATTGGAAGGACTGATGCTGAAGCTGAAACTCCAATACTTTGGGCACCTGATGCAAAGAACTGACTTGTTGGAAACGACCCTGATGCTGGGAAAGATTCAAGGTGGGAGGAGAAGGGGACAACAGAGGATGAGATGGTTGGATGGCATCACTGACTTGATGGACAAGAGTTTGAGTAAACTTTGGTAGTTGGTGATAGACAGGGAGACCTGGCATGCTGCAGTCCATGGCATTGTAAAGAGTCAGACATGACTGAGTGACTGAACTCAACTCAAGCAGGAGAGGGCAAGAGTGAATTTTGACATCTCAGGAATCCGTGAACTAAAATATATGGGATTTCTTCTAAGAATCCCTTAGAAGAAATGAAGTAGCCCTCATGGTCCAAAAAAAAAAAAAAGAGTCCAAAATACAGTACTTGGGTACAATCTCAAAAATGACAGAATAATCTCCATTCATTTCCAAGGCAAAGCATTCAACATCAAAGTAATCCAAGTCTGTGCTCCAACCATAATGCCATAGAAGCTGAATTTGAACAGTTCTCTGAAGACCTACAAGACCTTTTACAACTAACACCAAAAAGAGATGTCCTTTTCATCATAGAAGATTAAATTGTAAAAATAGAAAGTCAAGAGACACCCAGAGTAACAGGCAAGTTTGGCCTTGGAGTACAAAATGAAGCAGGGCAATAGAGTCTTGTCAAAAGAACACACTGGTCATAAAAAACACCCTTTTCTGACAACACAGGAGTTGACTCTATATATGGACATCACCAAATCGCCAATACTGAAATCAGATTGATTATATTCTTTGCAGCTGAAGATGGAGAAACTCAATACAGTCAGCAAAAACAAGACCTGGAGCTGATTGTGGCTCAGATCATGAACTTCTATTTGCAAAATTCAGGCTTAAATTGAATAAAGTAGGAAAAGTCACTAGACCATTCAGGTATGACCTAAATCAAATCCCTTATAATTATACAGTGGAAGAGACAAATAGATTCAAAGGATTAGATCTGGTAGACAGAGTGCCTGAACAACTATGGATGGAGGTTCACTACATTATACAGGAGGAATATATATGAAAATATACAGGAACATATATATATATTATTTTTCCCAAAGGAAAAAATACAAGAAGGCAAAATGGTTGTCTGAGGAGGCTTTACAAATATCTGAGAAAAGGAGAAAATCGAAAGGCAGGGAGAAAGGGAAAGATATACCCAACTGAATAAGGAGTTCCAGAGAATAGCAAGGAGACAAAAGAAAACATTCTCATGTGAACAATGTAAAGAAATAGAGGAAAACAATAGAATGGGAAAGACTAGAGATCTCTTCAAGAAAATTGAAGATATCAAGTGAATAGTTTAAGCAAGGATAGACACAATAAAGGACAGAAAGAGTAAGGACCTAACAGAAACAAAAGATACTAAGAAGAAGTGGCAAGAATACACAGGAGAACTATCCAAAAAAGGCCTTAACGATCTGGATAATCACAATGTTGTGGGCACTCATCTTGAGCCAGATACCTGGAGTGTGAGGTCAAATGGGCCTCAGGAAGCAGTACTACAAGTAAAGTTCGTGGAGGTGACAGAATTCCCCCTGAGTGGTTTAAAATCCCCAAAATGATGCTACAAAAGTGTTGTATTCAATATATTAGCAAATTTGGAAAACTCAGCTGTGGCCACAGGACTGGAAAGGGTCAATTTCCATTTCAATGTCAAAGAAGAGCAATGCCAAAAGAATGTTCAAACTACCATACAATACCGCTCATTTCACAATCTAGCAAGATTATGCTCAAGGACTTTCTTCAAGGTAGGCTGCGGCAAATTGTGAACTAAGAACTTTCAGATGTATGAGCTAGGTTTTGAAGAGGCAGAAGAACTAGAGATCAAATTGCCAATTTTCACTGGATCATGGAGAAAGCAAGGGAGTTCCAGACAAATGGCTGCTTCTGCTTCATTGACTATGCTAAAGTCTTTGACTGTGTGGAGCATAACAAACTGTGGAAAAATTCTTAAAAAGATAGGAATACCAGGCCACCTTACCTGCCTCCTGAGAAGTCTGTATGCAGGTCAAGAAGCAACAGTTAGAACCAGATATGAAACAACTGACTGGTTCCAAATTGGGATAGGAGTATGACATGGCTGTATATTGTCATCCTGCTTATCTAACTTACGTGCAGAGTATATCATGCAAAATGCTGGGCTGGATGAAGCACAAGCTGGAATGAAGAACATCATTGAAGAAATATCAACAGCCTCAGCTATGCCGTTGATAACACTCTAATGGCATAAAGTGAAGAGGAAAAGAGCCTCTTGATGAAAGTGAAAGAGTAGTGTGAAAGACTTGGCTTAAAACTCAACATTCAAGAAACTAAGATTATGGCATCCAGTTCCATAACTTCATAGCAGATAGATGGGGAAACAATGGAAACAGTGAGAGACTATTTTTTGGGCTCCAAAATCACTGCAGATGGTGACTGCAGCTATGAAATTAAAAGACGCTTGTTCCTTGGAAGAAAAGCTATGACCAACCTAGACAGCATATTAAAAGGCAAAGACATTATTTTGCTGACAAAGGTTCATCTAGTCAAAGCTCTGGTTTTTCCAGTAGTCGTGTATGGACATGAAATTTGGACCATAAAAAAGCTGAGCAATGAAGAATTGATGCTTTTGAACTGTGGTGTTGAAGAAAACTCTAGAGAGTCCCTTGGACTACACGGAGATCAAACCAGTCAATCCTAAAGGAAATCAGTCCTGAATATTCATTAGAAGGACTGATGATGAAGTTGAAGCTCCAATACTTGGGTCACCTGATGTGAAGATCTGACTCATTGGAAAAGCTCCTGATGCTGGGAAAGACTGAAGGCAAAAAGAGAAGGGGGTGGCAGAGGATGAGATGGTTATATAGCGCTACTGAATCAATGGACACAAATTTGAGCAAACTCATTCCAGATGAACCTGGCAGGCTGTAGTCCATGGGGTTGCAAAGAGTAAGACACAACATTTTGACTGAACAACAACAGCAAGGGTCTTTGTAGATGTACTCAAATTAAAATGAGGTCCTGTTGGGTTAGGGTGACATCTAAATCTAATAAATGGCATATTCATAAAAAGAGGAAAATTCAGACTGAGACTCACAGGGAGACATATGGAAGATTGCCATGTGATGCAGGAGGTAAAAATTGGAGTGATTCAGCTACAAGACAAAGAATACTAAGGATTGGTGGTAACCACAAGAAGTTGGGAAAGGCAAGAAGTGATTCTTCCGTAGAGTTTCCATGAAATTCTAATCTCCAGAACTGTGAAAAAATACATTTCTACTATTAAGTCATATAGTTGGTGGTAATTTGTCACACTAGCTGTCAGAAACAAATATAGTCCCCCAATAGTCTCAACATGTGCATCTATGAACCGAAGCATGGGAGCGAGATGAGTTCTCTCATCATCACCTTATGTGACTCATCTGTGGAATTTATGCCTCCTGCTCAACAGAACTGGTTGTGCCCAAATAGAATCTCCTGTTTCCTGGAGTAGAGATGATGGTAGTGGTGGAGAGGGCCCACAAGGGGATGTACTAGTTCTCTATACCTAAAGCTATAATAATAATTATTATTTTTAAATTTAATTTAATTTAATTTTTTAACTTTACAATATTGCATTGGTTTTGCCATATATGAACATGAATCCACCACAGGTAGGGAGAATGGCAAAGCTATAATTATTAATACAACCTGCTCATTTGGGCATTTCCTGCTACAATAACGACAGACAGAGAAAAGACTGATGATACTGATGTGTTAATTGATCCAAGTTATCATGAAGAATTAGAATTGCTGAAACAAAGGGTTCAGATAAGAGTATATGTGGCATCTAAATGAATCACTTGTATCTCTTGGTATTTCCATGTCCAGTGATAATGATGAAGAGGTAACTGTCATAACCATTGCTTGACAAGGGCAAAGCAACTAGGGATGCACATCCTTTAAGGATGAAGTTCTGGATTACTCCATCAGGCAAGCAGTCTAGATCAACTGAAGTGCTGGCTGAATGTGAGAAAAATCTAGGATTGGTTTTGCTAGAGGTGGATAAAGACTGTCAATTACTATTTCAAGACCTGCTGTTTGTTTCACTATGTCTCTTGTACTGAGCACATGCAGACTGTGGCTATTCACTACTTTGTGAAGTGAAGTGAAGCCATTCAGTTGTGTCCAACTCTTTGCGACCCCATGGACTGTAGCCCACCAGGCTCCTCCATCCATGGGATTCTCCAGGCAAGAATACTGGAGTGGGTTGCCATTTCCTTCTTCAGGGGATCTTCCCGACCCAGAGATCGAACCCAGGTCTCCCGTATTGCAGGCAGACGCTTTAACCTCTGATCCACCAGGTAAGCCACGTATTCACTACCTTAAAAAGGACTAAAATGTTGGACCTAATAGAGAGCTAAGTGATAGAACTCCTTATTGCGCAATTCAGACTTAAATTGAAGGAAGTAGGGAAAACCACTAGACCATACAGGTATGACCTAAATCAAATCCCTTATGATTATACAGTGGAAGTGAGAAATAGATTTAAGGGCCTAGATCTGATAGATAGAATGCCTGATGAACTATGGAATGAGGTTTGTGACATTGTACAGGAGACAGGGATCAAGACCAACCCCATGGAAAAGAAATGCAAAAAAGCAAAATGGCTGTCTGAGGAGGCCTTACAAATAGCTGTGAAAAGAAGAGAAGAGAAAAGCAAAGGAGCAAAGGAAAGATATAAACATCTGAATGCAGAGTTCCAAAGAAGAGCAAGAAGAGATAAGAACGCCTTCTTAAGCAATCAATGCAAAGAAATAGAGGAAAACAACAGAATGGGAAAGACTAGGGATCTCTTCAAGAAAATCAGAGATACCAAAGGAACATTTCATGCAAAGATGGGCTTGATAAAGGACAGAAATGGTATGGACCTAACAGAAGCAGAAGATATTAAGAAGAGATGGCAAGAATACACAGAAGAACTGTACAAAAAAGATCTTCATGACCCAGATAATCACGATGGTGTGATCACTCACCTAGAGCCAGACATCCTGGAATATGAAGTCAAATGGGCCTTAGAAAGCATCACTACAAACAAAGCTAGTGGAGGTGATGGAATTCCAGTTGAGCTCTTTCAAATCCTGAAAGATGATGTTGTGAAAGTGCTACACTCAATATGCAAGCAAATTTGGAAAACTCATCAGTGGCCACAGGACTGGAAAAGGTCAGTTTTCATTCCAATCCCAAAGAAAGGCAATGCCAAAGAATGCTCAAACTGTCACACAATTGCACTCATCTCATACGCTAGTAAAGTAATGCTCAAAATTCTTCAAGCCAGGCTTCAGCAATACCTGAACCGTGATCGACCCAGATGTTCAAGCTGGTTTTAGAAAAGGCAGAGGAACCAGAGATCAAATTGCCAACATCCACTGGATCATGGAAAAAGCAAGAGAGTTCCAGAAAAAAAACATCTATTTCTGCTTTATTAACTATGCCAAAGCCTTTGACTGTGTGGATCACAATAAACTGTGAAAAATTCTGAAAGAGATGGGAATACCAGACCACCTGATCTGCCTTTTGAGAAATCTATATGCAGATCAGGAAGCAACAGTTAGAACTGGACATGGAACAACAGACTGGTTCCAAATAGGAAAAGGAGTATGTCAAGTATACTGTCACCCATCTTATTTAACTTATATGCAGAGTACATCATGAGAAACGCTGGGCTGGAAGAAGCACAAGCTGGAATCAAAATTGCTGGGAGAAATATCAATAACCTCAGATATGCAGATGACACCACCCTTATGGCAGGAAGTGAAGAGGAACTCAAAAGCCTCTTGATGAAAGTGAAAGAGGAGAGTGAAAAAGTTGGCTTAAAGCTCAACATTCAGAAAACGGAGATCATGGCATCCCGTCCCATCACTTCAAGGAAATAGATGGTGAAACAGTGGAAACAGTGTCAGACTTTATTTTTTTGAGCTCCAAAATCACTGCAGATGGTGACTGCAGCCATGAAATTAAAAGACGCTTACTCCTTGGAAGGAAAGTTATGACCAACCTAGATAGCATATTCAAAAGCAGAGACATTACTTTGCCAACAAAGGTCCGTCTAGTCAAGGCTATGGTTTTTCCTGTGGTCATGTATGGATGTGAGAGTTGGACTGTGAAGAAGGCTGAGCACTGAAGAATTGATGCTTTTGAACTGTGGTGTTGGAGAAGACTCTTGAGAGTCCCTTGGACTGCAAGGAGATCCAACCAGTCCATTCTGAAGGAGATCAGCCCTGGGATTTCTTTGGAAGGAATGATGCTAAAGCTGAAACTCCAGTACTTTAGCCACCTCATGCAAAGAGTTGACTCATTGGAAAAGACTCTGATGCTGGGAGGGATTGGGGGCAGGAGGCAAAGGGGACGACAGAGGATGAGATGGCTGGATGGCATCACTGACTCAATGGACGTGAGTCTGGGTGAACTCCGGGAATTGGTGATGGACAGGGAGGCCTGGCATGCTGCAATTCATGGGGTTGCCAAGAGTCAGACAGGACTGAGCGACTGAACTGCACTTAAGTGATAGAACGGTGGACAGTATTAAACACCTGTGTGCCATTTCAATCCGTTCACTCTCATTTCCTATTCCAGACACTTCTGTAGCAGCGTCTTCCATGTAGGCTTTGACTAGCTTCGTATGGTGAAGTTTGATAACACTTCTACTTGGGCCAACACTAAATACTTCTTGCTTCCTTTCTCAAGGCTTTGCTAATGCCACTATTGGGGACACTTGTTGAAATCTACTTGACATTTTTGCCCATGAAGCCATCCATTTAGCAAAGGGAGGAGTTAATGGATAAATATGTCTTCTTATCAAATCTAAAGTGTAAGGGCTTCCCTTGTGACTCAGATGGTAAATAATCTGCCTGCAGTGCAGGAGACCTGAGTTTGATCCCTGGGTCAGGAAGATCCTCTGGAGAAGGGAATGGCTAACCACTCCAGTATTCTTGCCTGGAGAATTCCATGAACAGAGGAACCTGGCAGGTTACAGTCCATGGGGTCACAAAGAGTTGGATATGACTGAGCAACTACCACTTTGAGACTCACTTCATACTATTCTTCACAATGTCTCATAGAGGTGAATATCAGATGCTCATCTTTAGGGTCAACTGAAGTTGCCATATTGTCTTTTCTTACTCCCCTGTTTTACTCCCTCTTAACATTTTTCCCTCTTCAGAGCATTACTTCCCCAATAAATTACCCATATGCCAGTCTTTTTCTCAGCCTCTTCTTTTGAGGAAACACAATCTAAGTTAAAAAAAGATTTAATATTTATTCTGCCTTAGGCATAAGTATCTGACAGCATTTTGAGGTTACTTTGCTAAGAATATGTACAGTTCAACAGAGTAAACATTTATGTTAAAAGGGCTGACTCCTCATATGGGTTTTCAGACACTGGTGATCCCTGATAAAGCATTTTTGCATTGAGGGATCTTCTTTACACTTTTCAACTACAGCAGGATCTCAGAGTGACTTATTTAGTTCATTCTGGGTTCTTAACCATTTATTCAGACTTCTAGCATCTAAGTAATAGTGTAGTGTAGTGTTAGTTGCTCAGTCATGTCCAACTCTTTGCTATCTAAGTAATAATAACTCCCAATAACTTCCTGCAGAAGACACAGCTTGAGATAAGAATGCCAAAAACACATGAATGTTAGAATGCTCTACTGCCTTTCACAGTAGGTTTCAGGAAAATGTATTTGGCTATCTGATCTCTGACTTCATCCCAACAGGGTTTCACCCATTTTCAGTCATATTAAGTCTTCATGGAAAAAAGCAAATTTGTTCCTTGGTTAACTGCAGCTGTTTCATTTGTCTTGTTTCATATAGAACTTAAAACACTCCATTAATTTGGTTCATACTGCTTTAAGAGCTAATTTACTACACTTTATCTGACTTACTCCTATTTGTCACCAAGGAGAATTGTACCTATTTTAATAATCCATGACATTCAGCCTGAGTAGGGTAATGTCTTGCAGAATATGGAAGGTGCCTGCAGGGAAGTCCCAGCACCTGGTGGATTAGACTCTCTTTGTGTGAAGACACCCCTTTGGGGCACTTAAAAATATTTTGTGGGAGATGGAAGAAACCAGATTAGATTCATAGGTCCTGAATTTTGGGAGGTGTTAAGACCTCGAAAAATTCGCATTATTCCTATTAATGTGTTTTTTCCCCAACATTTATTAGACTAATAAGTGCTGTGTGAACTCAGGTCACATTATTATCCTAATTTTCAAGTGAAAAAATTGAGGCACAATTGGCACAAATTATGTGCTTGGAGCCATTTGACTGAAAGGTGTTAAGATAGGAATACAATTCAATTTCGACCTCTAACTTTTGTGTTCAGTTCAGTTCAATTCAGTCACTCAGTCGTGTCCGAATCTTTGCGACCCCATGAATCACAGCACGCCAGGCCTCCCTGTCCATCACCATCTCCTGGAGTTCACGCAAACTCACGTCCATCGAGTCGGTGATGCCATCCAGCCATCTCATCCTCTGTCATCCACTTTGCCTCCTGCCCGCAATCCCTCCCAGCATCAGAGTCTTTTCTAATGACTCAACTCTTCGCATGAGGTGGCCAAAGTATTGGAGTTTCAGCTTTAGCATCATTCCTTCCAAAAAACACCCAGGGCTGATGTCCTTTAGAATGGACTGGTTGCATCTCCTTGCAGTCCAGGGGACTCTCAGGAGTCTTCTCCAACACCAAAGTTCAAAAGCATTAATTCTTCAGCACTCAGCTTTCTTCACAGTCCAACTCTCACATCCGTACATGACCACAGGAAAAACCATAGCCTTGACTAGACGGACCTTTGTTGGCAAAGTAATGTCTCTGCTTTTCAATATGCCATCTAGGTTGATCATAACTTTTCATCCAAGGAGTAAATGTCTTTTAATTTCATGGCTGCAGTCACCATCTGCAGTGAATTTGGAGCCCAAAAAGATAAAGTCTGACACTGTTTCCACTATTTCCTCATCTATTTCCCATGAAGTGATGGGACCAGATGCCATGATCTTCCTTTTCTGAATGCTGAGCTTTAAGCCAAAATTTTCACTCTCCTCTTTCACTTTCATCAAGAGGCTTTTGAGTTTGTCTTCACTTTCTGCCATATGGGTGGTGTCATCTGTATATCTGAGGTTATTGATATTTCTCCCAGCAATTTTGATTCCAGCTTGTGCTTCTTCCAGCCCAGCGTTTTTCATGATGTACTCTGAATATAAGTTAAATAAGCAGGGTGACAATATCCAGCCTTGACGTACCCCTTTTCCTATTTGGAACCAGTCTGTTGTTCCATGTCCAGTTCTAACTGTTGCTTCCTGCATACAGGCTTCTCAAGAGGCAGGTCAGGTGGTCTGGTATTCCCATCTCTTTCAGAATTTTCCACAGTTTATTGTGATCCACACAGTCAAAGGCTTTGGCATAGTCAATAAAGCAGAAATAGATGTTTTTTTTCTGGAACTCTCTTGCTTTTTCCATGATCCAGCGGATGTTGGCAATTTGATCTCTGGTTCCTCTGCCTTTTCTAAAACCAGCTTGAACATCTGGAAGTTCATGGTTCACGTATTGCTGAAGCCTGGCTTGGAGAATTTTGAGCATTACTTTACTAGCGTATGAGATGAGTGCAATTGTGCGGTAGTTGAGCATTCTTTGGCATTGCCTTTCTTTGGGATTGGAATGAAAACTGACCTTTTCCAGTCCTGTGGCCACTGCTGAGTTTTCCAAATTTGCTGGCATATTGAGTGCAGCAATTTCACAGCATCATCTTTCAGGATTTGAACTAGCTCAACTGGAATTCCATCACCTCCACTAGCTTTGTTCGTAGTGATGCTTTCTAAGGCCCACTTGACTTCACATTCCAGGATGTCTGGCTCTAGGTGAGTGATCATGCCATCGTGATTATCTGGGTCATGAAGATCTTTTTTGTACAGTTCTTCTGTGTATTCTTGCCACCTCTTCTTAATATCTTCTGCTTTTGTTAGGTCCATACCATTTCTGTCCTTTATTGAGCCGCTCTTTGTATGAAAGGTTCCCTTGGTATCTCTAATTTTCTTGAAGAGATCACTAGTTTTTCCCATTCTGTTGTTTTCCTCTATTTCTTTGCATTGATTGCTTAAGAAGTCTTTCTTATCTCTTCTTGCTATTCTTTGGAACTCTGCATTCAGATGCTTATATCTTTCCTTTTCTCCTTTGCTTTTCACTTCTCTTCTTTTCTTTTCACAGCTATTTGCAAGTCCCCCCACCCCCCCAGACAGCCATTTTGCTTTTTTGCATTTCTTTTCCATGGGGATTGTCTTGATCCTTGTCTCCTGTACAATGTCACAAACCTCCATCCATAGTTCATCAGGCACTCTATCAGATCTAGGCCCTTAAATCTATTTCTCACTTCCACTGTATAATCATAAGGGATTTGATTTAGGTCATACCTGAGTGGTCTAGTGGTTTTCCCTACTTTCTTCAATTTAAGTCTGAATTTTGGAATAAGGAGCTCATGATCTGAGCCACAGTCAGTTCCCAGTCTTGTTTTTGCTGACTGTATAGAGCTTCTCCATTTTTGGCAGCAAGGAATATAATCAATCTGATTTCGGTGTTGACCATCTGGTGATGTCCATGTGTAGAGTCTTCTCTTGTGTTGTTGGAAGAGGGTGTTTGCTATGACCAATGTGTTCTCTTGGCAAAATTCTATTAGCCTTTGCCCTGCTTCATTCCGTATTCCAAGGCCAAATTTTCCTGTTACTCCAGGTGTTTCTTGACTTCCTACTTTTGGATTCCAGTCCCCTATAATGAAAAGGACATCTTTTTTGGTTGTTAGTTCTAAAAGGTTTTGTAGGTCTTCATAGAACCGGTCAACTTCAGCTTCTTCAGCATTACTGGTTGGAGCCTAGACTTGGATTACTGTGATACTGAATGGTTTGCCTTGGAAACGAATAGAGATCATTCTGTCGTTTTTGAGATTGCATCCAAGTACTGCATTTCAGACTCTTTTGTTGACCATGATGGCTACTCCATTTCTTCTAAGGGATTCCTGTCCACAGTAGTAGATATACTGGTCATCTGAGTTAAATTCACCCATTCCCATCCATTTCAGTTCGCTGATTCCTAGAATGTCAACATACACTCTTGCCATCTCCTGTTTGACCACTTCCAATTTGCCTTGATTCATGGACCTGACATTCCAGGTTCCTATGCAATATTGCTCTTTACAGCATCAGACCTTGCTTCTATCTCCAGTCACATCCACAGCTGAGTATTCTTTTTGCTTTGCTCCATCCCTTCATTCTTTCTGGAGTTATTTCTCCACTGATCTCCAGTAGCATATTGGGCACCTACTGATCTGGGGAGTTCCTCTTTCAGTATCCTATCATTTTGCCCTTTCATACTGTTCATGGGGTTCTCAAGGCAAGAATACTGAAGTGGTTTGCCATTCCCTTCTCCAGTGGACAACATTCTGTCAGATCTCTCCACCATGACCCACTCGTCTTGGGTGGCCCCACAGGGCATGGCTTAGTTTCAATTAGTTAGACAAGGCTGTGGTCCTAGTGTGATTATATTGACTAGTTTTCTGTGAGTATGGTTTCAGTGTGTCTGCCCTCTGATGCCCTCTCGCAACACCTACCATCTTACTTGGGTTTCTCTTTGGACGTGTGGTATCTCTTCACGGCTGCTCCAGCAAAGCGCAGCCTCTGCTCCTTACCTTGGATGAGGGGTATCTCCTTACTTTGGCCCCTCCTGACCTTGAGTGTGGAGTAGCTCCTCTCAGCCCTCCTGCGCCTGCGCAGCCACCACTTCTTGGACATGAGGTAGCTCCTCCCGGCTGCTATTCCTGGCCTCGGGTGTGGGGTAGCTCCTCCCAGCTGCTGCCCCTGGCCTCCGGCCGGGGATAGTTCCTCTCGTCCACTGCCCCTGACCTCGGACACTTGGTAGCTCCTCTTGGCTACCGCCCCTGACCTCAGACGTGGGGTAGCTCCTCCTGGCCGCCGCCCCTGACCTCTTACGTGGGGTGGCTCCTCTCGGCCGTTCCCGCGCCATCACAGCCTGTCACTCTCGGCTGCTGCCCCTGACCTCGGACTTGGGGGTAGCTTCTTTCGCCCGCACTTGTGCGCCGTGACTCTTGTGTTAGTCGTTGTTATTTGGTCCTGAGCAAGTTCATTGGCTGGAGCTTCAAATTTCCCAAAGTTCTCTGTTTCTTACAAATTTTAGGTAGCTTTGATTCTTCTTTATCAGTTATTGTTTTTCATGTTTTCAGGGCTTGTTTTCTGTCTTTTCCTTTTTTTTTCAAATTTGTTCTTATTGGAGGATAATTGCTTTACAATATTATATTGTTTTCTGCTGTACAACAATAAGAATCAGATAAAGTGTATATATATCCCTTTCTCCTTGAGCCTACCTCTCACCCTTTGCATCCCATCCCTCTGTGTCATCACAGATAACAGAACTGAATTCCCTGTGCCATATAGTGGCTTCCCACTAGCCATCTATTTTATACATGGTAGTATATGTATGTTGATGCTAATCTCTTAATTTTTCCCACCCTTTCCTTCCCCCACTGTGCTCACAAGTTTGTTCTTTATGTCGGTCTCTCTCTGTTCCTGCCCTGTAAATCGGTTCATCAGTACCATTTTTCTAGATTCCATATATATGTTGAAATATGACATTTGCTTTTCTCTTTCTGACTTACTTCACTCTGTATGACAAACTCTAGGTTCGTCCACCTCACTACTTCTGACTATTTTGTTCCTTTTTATGGCTGAGTAATATGCATTATATATATATATATATATATATATATATATATATATATACACCACAACTTCTTTATCCATTCATATATCAGTGAACGTTCTGTCTATTCTTATATGTAGTTTTCAAAGCTTCACCCACAGTGCCCTCTCTTTCATAAGGTGTGAATCTCTAACCATGAAATTTGGAGCAATTGGAATGTGGCTAGTGAGAACTGAGATGAGTCGTAAATGTAAATAATACACTGGATTTCAAAGACTGAATATGAAAACAAAAATGATAAAATATGTCATATATATATATATTTCTATTGATTTCACGTTGAAATGGTGATATATAGATTTGTTGTTTTGTTGCTGAGTCATGTCTGACTCTTTTACAACCCCATGGGCTGTAGCCAGCCAGGCTCCACTGTCCATGGAATTTCCCAGGCAAGAATACTGGAGTGGGTTGCTATTTCCTTCTCCAGGGGATTTTCTTGACCCAGGGATTGAACCCTCGTCTCCTGCATTGGCAGGTGGATTCTCTACCACTGAGCCATCAGGGAAGCCCAATTTTAGAATGAGGGGCACCATTTTCCTCTTGCTTAATTTTCTCGTTGTGATGTGTTGGGCTCTTGATTTCAACATTCATTATTTCATTTCTAACATAATGCTTCTCTTCCTAAGCTAGGCCTTTTCATCTAAGATATTTCAGAGTTTTGGATGGTAGTATATACATTAGAATGCCAACTTACTATTGTGGGTAGGTAAAGAAGAAAATATCAACAGTTGATAGCAATGTTATATTTTTTTCATAATAAGGTAGACTCACTTTTACCAGCTTTTCAAAATATGCTGACAACTACCTTCATTCCTCAATCATGTATTCCCTTGCTCACATATTTATTCTTTAATGAATATTTATTTAGTGCCTATTTTCCACATCTCACAGTACTAATTATTGTGGGTAGATAAGGAAGAAAATATTAGGGGTTTATAGTAAAGTTATATTCCTTTTTATAATAAGGCTGACTCACTTGTTCATATTTTCTCAGGATGACTTTCCTAACCCTTTCTGTTATTTTAAAACTCATTCTGTACTTACCTGTTTTGCTCTTATTTGTTCATTCTGTTCTTATTACCTGAAAAGCTTTCCATCTTATCTCTATTTTGAACATTCAACCCCAATTCTATTTTCTCTTGAGACTTGCATATATTCCTTGTTTCCTCTTTCTTGTCCCAACAAAATCTGGATTCTCCTGATGGGTATAAGTTACAATGAAGGATACCTAAGATGCATTATTATGGCTACCATTTCAAGTAAAAAGAGTTGGGATATTAGGGTAATTCTATCAACATATTATGTTAGCCACCTACTAAGTGGAAACTGGTTTCATTTATACTTGGCTTATTTTGTTTTGCCTCACTTTAGATATTCATTGGACACGTTTTGGTTTTCCTCTGCTGAGCTTATTCTGCTGATAAGCACATTGAATTCCTTATCTCTGATGGATTTTGCTCACTTTAAGGATTTCCATTCCTCATCTGTTCATGTGAATTTTCCCACTTTGTAAAACATTTTAAGCATAGATATATTATTAAAGTCTGTGTTGATAATTCAAACAATTGGGCAGTTTCTGGATCTGGTTCTATTGACCATTTCCTTTCTTGGAAATTGGCTGCACTTTCTTGCTTCTTCACCTGTTTAGAGATTTATGATCAAATGCCAGAAATTGCATATAAAAGACACATAGAAACTAAAGTAATAATGTTTAAACTCAGAAAAGGGGATCACTGGGTGTTGGGTGGGAGTTGAGTCAGTCCAGTCTGTGGTTGACCCAAGTATGCACTTTGTTGTTTTAGTTAGATTCATTTGGCCACTGCATCAAAAAACTGGAGGGCTGGGAAGAATCCCTCCTTTAGCAGGGATCTGAGTTCCTCAAGGGTCTGTCTCTGTTCGCCTGCCCTGCTCTCAGCACACTCTTGCCTTTGGGTGTGGATGGGGTCTGTCTCAGCTCCCCTGTCTCTCTTATAGCCACAGTTGCCTCCTACCTCATGTTTGGTGTGAGGCCAGAGGTTTCACAGGCATTTCTCAACTTCAGACTTCAATAGGCTCTGCATGCTCTTCCGTTCTTATCTCAATGATAGTAGCTGCTGTATCAATGTAAGATTAGGTGTTCCTCGAGTGCTTCTCTTGGTTCTCTTGTCCTGTCCATAGACTTCAGCAGGCTCCCATTAGATTTTTAGCATTTTGAAGCCACTCATTGTGTCTCTCCTTTTCTGAAATCCTTCAGCACAAGTTAACTGCTCCACATAGTAACTTCTTATATGGCATCTTTTTGTTTAAAATGAACAAACCATTTCACGTTCTCTCTCCAGTCTTTTTAAACAGGACAGGGAGCCTGCAAAAAGACTGTTTCTAATGTCCTGAGCATAGTATAGTACTGAGCATTTTATATACATTTATATCACTTTATCATTATAGCCATAGCTGTGAAAAGAAGAGAAGAGAAAAGCAAAGGAGCAAAGGAAAGATATAAACATCTGAATGCAGAGTTCCAAAGAATAGCAAGAAAAGATAAGAAAGCCTTCCTCAGCGATCAATGCAAAGAAATAGAGGAAAACAACAGAATGGGAAACTCTAGGGATCTCTTCAAGAAAATCAGAGATACCAAAGGAACATTTCATGCAAAGATGAGCTCGATAAAGGACAGAAATGGTATGGACCTAACAGAAGCAGAAGATATTAAGAAGAGATAGCAAGAATACACAGAAGAAGTGTATAAAAAATATGTACATGACCCAGATAATCACGATGGTGTGATCACTCACCTAGAGCCAGACATCCTGGAATGTGAAGTCAAGTGGGCCTTAGAAAGCATCACTATGAACAAAGCTAGTGGAGGTGATGGAATTCCAGTTGAGCTATTCCAAATCCTGAAAGATGATGCTGCGAAAGTGCTGCACTCAATATGCCAGCAAATTTGGAAAACTCAGCAGTGGCCACAGGACTGGAAAAGGTCAGTTTTCATTCCAATCCCAAAGAAAGGCAATGCCAAAGAGTGCTCAAACTACCGCACAATTGCACTCATCTCACACACTAGTAAAGTAATGCTCAAAATTCTCCAAGCCAGGCTTCAGCAATATGTGAACCGTGAACTTCCTGATGCTCAAGCTGGTTTTAGAAAAGGCAGAGGAACCAGAGATCAAATTGCCAACATCCACTGGATCATGGAAAAAGCAAGAGAGTTCCAGAAAAACATCTATTTCTGCTTTGTTGACTATGCCATAGCCTTTAACTGTGTGGATCACAATAAACTGTGGAAAATTCTGAAAGAGATGGGAATACCAGACCACCTGATCTGCCTTTTGAGAAATCTGTATGTAGGTCAGGAAGCAACAGTTAGAACTGGACATGGAACAACAGACTGGTTCCAAATAGGAAAAGGAGTATGTCAAGGCTGTATATTGTCACCCTGTTTATTTAACTTATATGCAGAGTACATCATGAGAAACGCTGGACTGGAAGAAACAAAAGCTGGAACCCAGATTGCGGGGAGAAATATCAGTAACCTCAGATATGCAGATGACACCACCCTTATGGCAGGAAGTGAAGAGGAACTCAAAAGCCTCTTGATGAAAGTGAAAGAGGAGAGTGAAAAAGTTGGCTTAAAGCTCAACATTCAGAAAACGGAGATCATGGCATCCCGTCCCACCACTTTATGGGAAATAGATGGGGAAACAGTGGAAACAGTGTCAGACTTTATTTTTTTGGGCTCCAAATTCACTGCAGATGGTGACTGCAGCCATGAAATTAAAAGACGCTTACTCCTTGGAAGGAAAGTTATGACCAACCTAGATAGCATATTGAAAAGCAGAGACATTACTTTGCCAACAAAGGTTCGTCTAGTCTATGGCTTTTCCTGTGGTCATGTATGGATGTGAGAGTTGAACTGTGAAGAAAGCTGCGTGCCGAAGAATTGATGCTTTTGAACTGTGGTGTTGGAGAAGACTCTTGAGAGTCCCTTGTACTGCAAGGAGATCCAACCAGTCCATTCTGAAAGAGATCAGCTCTGGGATTTCTTTGGAAGGAATGATGCTAAAGCTGAAACTCCAGTACTTTGGCCACCTCATGTGAAGAGCTGACTCATTGGAAAAGATTCTCATGCTGGAAGGGATTGGGGGCAGGAGGAGAAGGGGAGGACAGAGGATGAGATGGCTGGACAGCATCACTGACTCGATGGACGTGAGTATGAGTGAACTCCGGGAGTTGGTGATGGACAGGGAGGCCTGGTGAGCTGGGATTCATAGGGTGGCAAAGAGTCAGACACGACTGAGCGACTGATCTGATCTGATAATACCTTTGTGCAGATAAGGAAATTAAGATTCAGAAAGGGTGAATTCACTCATCTGTTCCAAAGTAACTTAGTGTTTACTAAGATATTTTCAATACTACGATGCCCATTTAAATATTTCTGAATTTGTCAAATACTTTACATAGATCTAACATGTCTGAGCATTTAATGTGATAGTAATTCCCTGTTCTGGAGAAGGACATGGCAACCCACTCCAGTATTCTTGCCTGGAGAATCCCATGGACAAAGGAGCCTGCTGGGCTATGGTTCATGAGGTTGCAAAGAGTTAGACATGACTGAAGTGATTTGACACACACACAGTTCCCTCTCACCAGAAGGCTATTATTAAACACTATCTAAGCATTAAGTTAGGGGAAATAGATATAGTGGTGAAAATGTCTCTTAGAGATGTATCCTCATGAAGGTTACAGTCCAGTAATCACATAGAGAGTATTAATAGGAAGAGGAAAAGACACTTAAATCAACATAACTTTTATTTGGCACTAGACTCAGAAGCTCCCTGAGCTTTCTTAATTCCTTGCTTTGATTACATTATCAATAGCTCCAACTAAATGTTGAGAGCTGAGGTACTGACTACTATTATTTAATTACTTAATTGAGTTTATATTTTGTCTTTTAATCTCATCTGGCTTTAACTACATCAATTATTAAAGATTTATGCTCTTTTTTGTTGCTTTACCATGTCCCTAACTTAGCTTTTCTATCCTTGGGGCATATCCTCCACTCAGGTACTGTTTCTTGTCTGTTTTTGGTTTAGCTATGCCCAGGTCTGCACCTTCCTTTCTGGTGGGTGACTGATTGTGACTATCAGCAGGTACTATACTATTAAATGCTCTTTTATTCTTTGATTTTGGCCCATTGACTATTTTGTCCTTGTGGAGCCACTCAGCTCTAATCAGGCTTATCTTTGGGTATATGGTTCACACTGGAAAACTTGGCTTGTGCTCTGGCAGTTCATGGAAGTTTGCCTTGCTAGGTTTTGAAGGCAGTGCCAACCTCATTACATATGATCCATACACATGGCCATGATCTACACTTTTGTGTGTTTTCTATATCTGTGTTCATACTGTAATAAATTGGGAGTGATAAATAAGGACAGAATAAGGCCACTAACAGTGCACCAAGTAGTCCCAGGTGCTACTTCCTTTTGCTAATGTGAGGGCTTTGATCCATGGTGAAATTTCTGCAGATTTTCTCTTGGAATTCCCAAGGGGAGAAAGTAGAGTGATTTTACATATGCCATGAATGCAGCACCTTCAGCTCTCAAGAGACTACTGCTATTGTTCCTTTTATTGCTTTGGCTTTTTGGTGTTTTCTACTCCTTTTCTCACCTGTGTCTCCCATGACACTTCACAGCAGTGGTGCCTTCTGCTGATACCCATCAGAGTTGTACTGTGTCCACAGCAAGTTGAATTCCAGTGTGCCCAACCACCATGCTTGATCTCAATAACATTCTGATACCAATGAGGGAATGGTGTCCTTTATGTGTCCTCTTCCAAGAAGGGGAGAATTATTTCTTTGTGTTTTAAAAGAAATGGCATGACAAGGTGACAGAATAGTGCTGTTCAGTGATGCTGTAAATATAGTGAAGTTTCTATGAAGAAAGTTGCACTTTCAGTTCTCTTCTCATGGAGCTCAAACGGGATTTCATAAGGCCCTGGGCCAAAGGACAAATTAGCTGACAGGTATTACTGGGCACAGGATCATTCTCCCTTCGGTACAGCTGGGTATCATAATTGGCCCAAGCTCGTACACCTTACTCTCTCCTTTGGTGGGGAGATGGGCTCATTTACAGTTGATTTTTTTCTTTTTTTTGCAGTTAATGTGCACAATTCCTGTAGATATCCAGTCCTATAGGCATGCCTTCACATGCCGAAATTCCAGAGTTAACACAATTTAGGTTCCTGTCTACCTCCCCCACTCCATCTTTATGATCTTTTTAAGTGATCACAAGTTAACTATTCTTTTTGTCTTCAATTTTTCCCTTTTATCTAATGAGGTAAGGATAGCATATTACTTCTAAATGAAGGGATGTGAAAATCTGTAAAATAGAACAATAGACTCTTATCTGTAACTTTTTCTTTGATTCATTATGCTTTTTTATGGGACTCATATAATCTTGATTTCATGTCAGATGACCAGTGCTCACATATAGGAAACTGTACATATTTAGAATTCATTAGTATCACATTTGCCATGTCTGTAGTTTGTCTTTGTGTTACTTTTAGAAGTAAACCATTTCCATATCCCAGCATCTAGTAATGTGCTGCTTGCAAAAAAAGTGACTTTTTTGTTATATATCTTTAAAAAATCAATTGAGATGACTGGAATATGGATTAAAAGGATAAAATCAGAGTTAATGTGTTATGAAGCTGATATTTTCAACATTAAATGTGAAAAAGTAATATATGGTTTGTCAGTTCAAATAGAAAGAGTAAATTGAGATAAGTTTAATGATCATTATTAGATCAGAAATGTTTGAAGGATGTGTTAACCAAATATATATATATATATATATATATATATATATATATATATATAAAGAGAGAGAAAATGAATATGTGTATTTGCCATGCTTGATAAAATAGCATTGCTACATACATGGTAGAATATAATGTACTCATTCAACTTTACTAGAGAATAGTCCTAATGAAATTTGGCATTTTTATTCATAGGCAATATAGATTCAATAACTACCATTTTGTGAAAAAAATACACTAAAGTTTTTATTAAAAATAATGACTTTGTGCTTGTTAAGTACCCATTGATTACTTAAAAACTCACACTCATTTAAGCTGGAAGAATAATTAATAGAAGAATCATTTCAGAGTTCAATTTTCCAATTACAAAGTTTATTTCTACATTTACTGTAAAAGAGACAATATTGTCGCAAAACACGAAGCTGTAATTTATCCCATTTTAACTACTTCTGTGTTTCAGGCTTTTCCTGAACATGCTGCTGCTTGCTCACCTTGACAGAAGCATTCTGGAAGTCATGTACCAAGATGGTGATGTGTTCTGTGAGACCCCCGGAGGCCTGGCTGTGGAGAGACTGGTCCTAGCATACACTTGTGAACTACCCTGGCTTCTTGAACTGGAATTAACTTTGCAAATAATTGTGATTAACTCTGCTCAAATGTGGTCTGCTCTGACAGAGTGTAAAATTGTTGTTTGGGGTGCACAGACCATGCCTGATTAATTCACTCGTGGACACCAAGCATTTCAGAGAAGGCATAAAAATGGAGGCTAATCGAGGGCTCTAATAAACACTTTGCTTATAGTCAATTTCCATTAAAAGGCCAGATAGCCTGCATCTGTTGTGGCTATTTTTCCTGGGTGATATAAATGTCTAATGTGCCAAAGAGACCATTTTTGCTGTTATGTGCTATACTGCTGATTTGAGAAAGTGAGAACCAGAATACCTTTGCACTGGCTTTGTCACTTTAGATTCCAGACTCCTCAAGCAGTCTTCATTTTGCTGTTCTAAAAGTCAAGAGGAAATTCTCCCTTTGCAAGCTGTAAATGCAGCAAGGAATCCCCACACAAGAGCTCTGCCTGTGTTGTTCCTCAAGGGCATCAGCAGGGCTGATGGGACCATGAGTACCCCTTTTGCCAACAACATGTGAACCAGGAACTTGGGTTTGCCTTTGATCCAAAAGAAATTATATCCAACACACACATAATGTGTGAGATTAGCCATCTGTGGTAATAAACCTAAAGACTGGCAGAAAATATGTGATGGTAGAGGCATCTACCTCTACCATCTGAGGTAGAGGCATCTGCCTCTGCCATGTGAGGTAGCGGCACATCTAAGGGTGCCTAAAATTCCAACCAAGTGTACTGAGTATCATCTAAGGGGGACAAGGCTGAAAGTAACTAATTTTGTAAAAGTAAAAGTGAATGTCGCTCAGCCGTGTGTGACTCTTTGGCACCCCAAGGACTATATAGTCTATGGAATTCTCCAGGCCAGATTATTGGAGTGGGTGGCCTTTCCCTTCTCCAGGGGATCTTCCCAACCCAGGGATCGAACCCAGGTCTTCCGCATTGCAGGTGGATTCTTTACCAGCTGAGTCACCATGGAAGCCCATAATTTGGTAAGAGCATGACTAACTCATTTTATTGTACCCAGTCTGGAAAAACTAAAATGTAACAAGCTGACACAAAGTATAAGATATAGAATCCCAAAGAGTCAGTAATCACAGCATTTACTTAGGGCTAGATCCAACCAGTCCATTCTGAAGGAGATCAGCCCTGGAATTTCTTTGGAAGGAATGATGCTAAAGCTGAAACTCCAGTACTTTGGCCACCTCATGCGAAGAGTTGACTCATTGGAAAAGACTGATGCTGGGAGGGATTGGGGGCAGGAGGAGAAGGGGACGACAGAGGATGAGATGGCTGGATGGCATCACTGACTCAATGGACGTGAGTCTGAGTGAACTCCGGGAGTCAGTGATGGACAGGGAGGCCTGGCGTGCTGCTATTCATGGGGTCGCAAAGAGTCGGACACAACTGGGCGACTGATCTGATCTGAGGGATAGAAACACACACTGTAGAAGGCATCAGCTCTCTGATCATTCGAGAGGCGTTTTCTGTTGTGGCACAGAAATGGTTCGTTAGGCCTATGACTAACTCTAGACCTTGTATTTGGTAGCTTGTTTGTCTGAAACACAAGGAAATATGAAGAGATTATATCTGTATGTGGAAACCATTAAAAAACACTGTGAGTTTTAAAAGCTATAGTTGCTTTACAGTGTTGTGTTAGTTCCTGCTGTACATTGAAGTGAATCAGTTATATGTAGACATATACCCCCTCCTTCTGGCACCTCTTTCCCACCTCCCACCTGGTCCACCCATCTAGGTCACCACAGAGCACCAAGCTGAGCTCCCTGTGCTACACAACAGCTTCACACTAGCTATGCAATTTACACATGATAGTGTATATATGTCAATCCTGATTTCCCAGTTTATACCACACCTGTGCCTTGTGTCCACACATCTGCTGTCTACATCTGTATCTCTATTCCTGCCCTGTATATAGGTCCACTTGTACCATTTTTCTAGATTGCATATATATAGGTTAATATCTGAGCTTCCCTGGTGGCTCAGATGGTAAAAAATCCACCTGCAATGCAGGAGACCTGGATTCAATCCCTGGTTTGGGAAGAGTCCCTGGAGAAGGGAATGGCTACTCACACAATATTCTGGCCTGGAGAATTCCATGAACAGAGGAGCTTGTCAGGCTACAGTCCATGGGGTCACATCTGCTATTTTTTTCTCTTTCTGATTTACTTCACTCTGTGTGACAGACTCTAGATCCCCACATGCATTGCAATGTTCATTGCAGCATTATTTACAATAGCCAGCAATTTACAATCGAAGCAACCTAAGTGTCCACTGATAGAAGAACGGATAAAGAAAATGTGGTACATATATACAATGGAATACTACACAGACATAAAAGGAATGAAATTGAGTCATTTGTAAAAACACTGTGATTTGAGACAGATCTTCCCATTGCTATTGATATACTAAAGAACAATTATAATTACATAATTACAGAAATTATAGAATTTATTTAAACTTGCTTTAAGATTTGGAAAGTAACAAACAAATTAAACTCTGACCCTGTGGGCAAGCTCAGAGCTGGAGCTTGCAGTCTGAAGAACCTTAAAAGCCTTTTGAGTTTCTGGAGACCAAACCAGTTTGTCAGTTTGGGCCTGCTGAGTTTCAGCTATAAGTTTATATAAAGGCCAAGCAAGTTCTCCGTAACCCAGAATCCAAATGTGACAGTAACCTGTGATTCCCAAAAATCCTCTCAATTGTCTTTAAATCATAGGTAGGGGGTGATTTAGTATAGGTTTAATTCTCTCAGGGCCTATGGCCCTAGTCCCTTCTGATATGATTGATTAGGCCCAGATATCTAACTGATTGTTGACAAAGCTGAGCCTTTTCTCTTGATGCCTTGTAACCACAGTCTGCCAGAAAGTTTAAGAAATCTGAGGCTCGCGAACAAGCTTCCTCTGTCTCAGCACAGAGCAAAATATCATCTACATATGACCCGAGCTCTAGAGTTAAGCAAAGGGCAGTGGATGGGCCTGATAATCTATGTGAGCTTACTTCTGCTGACTCCAAATATCCTGAGTCTGCTGTTGGATCCTCAAGACAATGTCTTCCTGTCCTGGGCTCACTCTTATGCTGCATTCCACAATCGGTCTAACTGCTGGGTCTGCAGAGAGCTCCCCTCTTCGTCAGTGGAAGGCTTCCCATGGTGGACATCCCCACTTCAAGAAAAAGACTTTCTCCAAGTCTGTGAATACCTTCGACAACAATCACATGCGATGCCTCTTCTTCATCCGATGACATCTACCAACCCTAAAATGGACTGGTGCAACTTTGTACTTTAACTATGGTATAATGTGACTTTTAATTTTGATTCTGATTGTTTTGTTTTTGCTGTTTGCTCCCTGCATCTGTAATTGTATAACTGGGTTTGTTTCTAGCCGCATGAAAGCTTTTAAGTTACAAATGGTTGCTCAAACTCCTGCTACTGCTGTAGCTTCCTCCAGCTACTATTTGGGGCCCCTGGATCAGATATCCTCAATATGAGGATTAGGAGAATATGTTGCCTCACCAATTTAGGGACAACGCCCCTTGTCAGCTCGGAAGCAGTTATGGAACGAGAACGACGCCCCTTTTCCCTAGGCAACATAATTCTCCTAAAAGAAAAGGGGGGAATGATAGAGTCATTTCCTAGGCAGGTTGATAGGGAGTCTAGGGGTCCCCAAGGAGAGAGGGGTCTGGAATTCTCAAGGAGGAAGAAAGGACAAACTTTTTTTCTTTCTCCACATTCCTTAGGATTATATAACAATAATGTATCCTGCCTGAGGACAGTCTCTGGATTAAGGATAGCCTTTGGATTAAACCTTCTGGCTAATTCTGTTATCTTAAAATGTAAATTATGGGAGTAGGTCTGATGAGGTCTTTACAACCTCCAGACATTCTTTGGATTCATTAGAGAGTATATAACTTCATTGTCAACACTAGCAAGGTACTCTTTCTACCCCCTTCTGATGCCTATGTCAGAAGCTTTCTCTATTTCCTTTATACTTTAATAAAACTTTATTACACACACACACACACAAAGATTTGGAAAGTAGTGGAAATGGGAAGTCTCCCACCATTTGTGAATGATGGCAGGCAGATTTACTGAAATAAAAGATTGGGACTTTGTCAAGAATCAATGACAGTGACAATAACAGGATTGGATTAAGTTAACTAGGTGGAAATATTGAGGCAACTAATCCCTATGGATGGTGTAAAGTGAAGTGGCTCAATCATGTCCAGCTCTTTGCGATTCCATGGACTGTCACCTACCAGCCTCCTCAACTCATGGAATTTTCCAGGCAAGAGTACTGGAGTGGGTTCACATTTCCTTCAGGGGATCTTCCCGACCCAGGGATTGAACCCAGGTCTCCCCCATTGCAGGCAGACACTTTACCGTCTGAGCCACCAGGGAAGCCCCTATGGATCATGGGTGGGATATAAATTATAAATAAACAAATTAAGTTGATAGTGAAAGATCCTGATGGCCTAACAGAAAATAAATAGTTGAAAAAAAAAAAAAACAACAACCCTGTTTTATGAATAGTTACATCCAAAATTAAACTGCCAATATTCTATTCTTTGGACCATTGTGAAAATATCTGGGATGTAGCCATGTTCACAAGGTCACATATTTAGAAGAGAATATTAAAAAAAATACAATATTTCTTTACAATAATGGTCTTTTATTCAATAGATATTTATGAGTATTGATGATGTGTCAGCCTCTTTGCAAAGCACTAAGGCAAAGCACTGATCTCAAAAAGCTTGAGGTGATAGAAACACATGTTCACATTATTACAGAAAATGTACCACAAAAGGGGATATGATGTAATAAGTACCAAACATGACACACACATGCACACAACGCTCAGGGTATAAGTCCCCTGAGACATCAGCAGACACTGATGACTCTTCAAGGCTATTGTTAGTCAAAGAGTCTAAACTCTAAGAGGAATTTGAGAAGGAACAATTCTGTCTTTACTCAATTATCCATCCATTTTCTCATGTTGTCACTCATTAATAAGTATTTTTGAGGACCTATTATAGTAAGGTGCTGTGCTACTTCCACTTTTTGAACAGGGCGGTGGACAAGCTATTCTGCATGGTATCAAGAGTAAAACTTAAAAAAATTTTTTTAAAATAATTTTTATTGGAGTATAGTTGATTTACAGGGCTTCCTATGTGGCACTCTTGCCAAGGCAGGAGATGTAAGAGATGCAGATTCAATCTCTAAGTTGGGAAGATTCCCCTGGAGAAGGGCATGGCAACACACTCCAGTATTCTTGCCTGGAGAATCCCCATGGACAGAGGAGCCTGGCGGGCTATGGTCCATAGGGTCACAAAGAGTTGGACGTGACTGAAGTGACTTAGCACACAGTTGATTCACAATGTTGTGTTACTTTTAGGTGTAGAGCAAAGTGAATTAGTTTTACATATACATATATCCACTCTGTTTTTTTAAAGATTCTTTCCCCATATAGGACAGTACAGAGTACTGAATAGAGTTCCCTGTACTATCTGTGGGTTATTATTAGTTGTTGATTTTATATACAGTACTATGTTTGTCCTTTTAATTATTAATTTTTGTTCAGTTTTTAAAGCTCTTGTCCTCAAGCTTCCTCTTTTGGGTTATTCTAAATCTCTGGGCTCAGTTTTCTTCTCATGAAGTTGTTTACTAAGATGCTTTGCAAGCACCTCGAATCTCAATTGAGAGTGAGGATTTAGCCTGGGTGATTATTACCAGCTTGACCTCAGCCATTAGGGAGGGTCTCACTCTCTCTTTTCTCTGTTCTAGCTAATTTCCTGCTCCCATAGATTCAAGATGAGAAAGGAGCTTAGTTCAAGCAAAGCAAGACACCAATTGTCAGGTTTAGAATAAGCCTTACACTAAAGAAACAAGAAATGATAACAAAGTATAGAGGTGAAGACTGGGAAAGGCTGCCCAAGCAAATGGCATTTAAGTTAGGACCTGCATGAATATTGTTTGTCCAAAGGAAGATCAGAAGAGAATTGGATATGGAGTGGGGAAGAAAAGAGAGTGTACTAGGCAGAGAAAATGATGCTTGAGAAGGGAAACTATGGCACAACTAAAAAGCTCAAGACAGTTTAGTATGGATGAAACTTTGGGCAGGGTATGAGTACAAGTGGAAGAATTTTAAGGAAGGGAGTGTCACTATGTGATTTCACTTTTGAAAGAATCTTTGTGGCTGCAGTGCTGAGAGCAGACTGGTACAGAGAAATGGAAGAAGGTAAAGCAATTCTCTAAATGAGAAATGACTGTTGCCTAATCTAGAGTGGTGGCAGTAGAGATGGAAATATATAGACTTTTGAGAACTATTTTGGAGGCAAAATTTGCAGAAACTTACATGGAGAATCTTTTCTCATACAGGAGAGCCAGAAGAGGTATTGATCTAAGTGGGTAATCATTTGTCTACGTATTACGAGTTAGACATTCCTAGAGAAAAACCTGTCTCCAAATATGATCCTTGTGAGCTGCAAACCAGTGCCTGCAATTCCATCATTAATGATTAATTTCTTTTGATAAGAAATTAATTTAAGATCTATGAGCATTACAGAAGCAAAACCAGAAACTATGTTTCCTAGAATCCCTTTCCTTGTGTAGCTGTAGGTAAGAACTCACATGTGATTTGGAAGGTGGGAAAGGAGAAGCCAATATTCACTGGACACAGTTGCACCAGATACAAAGGCAAAGGTGAGATTCACTCTGGCTTCCCAGTGATATCTTAAGAATCATTCTGTGGCAGGCTGAGACAGTCAGTGCAAGCTGATCAGCAGTTTCCTGGCAAACTTTTGAGAATCACCCACTTTGTTGCTTCAGTCTAATATCATCAATGTCACTTTCCTTGACCTTTGCTCCTCTAGCCTTTCCAAAGATTGCCCCTAATTCCTGTAGTAAACTTTTCATATTTCACATGCATTTAATGGGTTCTATTTTTCTGATGGAGTTCTGTCTGAAACAGATTTCTGTATCTCAAGTGTTTCCAAGGGGAATAGAAAATTTAAAAGTGGGAATCTCACATTAGTTTTATGAGCTGTTTAGTTTTGGAGGAAGTAATAAATTTCTTGCCAATGGAAAATGGGTCACGAATAGTCCATGGCATGCAGTGATAAACTAGCTGTTTAAATTATCACCTTAAACTGCCTGGAGTCATGTGGCTACAGAAATGAGGCTTGGGACCACTGAGTTGTACTAGTAACATTTTATGGTGCATAAAAACTAGTGTGGATGGGATGGTTGCTTTTCCCTGAATGGGAGAGTGCAGTGAAAGAAAAGCCAAAGCCAAAAACTTTCAATTCCAGCTCAAGATACCTACAGAGAAGGAGAAAGTATGGCTGTTCTAAAGCCAACAGAGATTTAAATGCAGGTGTGACTAGATACATAGGGCTGAAACTTCTGAAAAGCAAGTCCAGAATCTGATTCTGTGGATGGCTGAATTACGTGCAGATTGTGTCCATGAACTTACTCTGTCTCTTAAGTTGAGGTGAGTTTTTAATTAGAGAAGAATGGGGCCGCAAGACTATAATGAGGAATTTCGGTAGACTGTTATCAGTTTGAGTTCACTGAGCCAGCCTCCAGTCATCCTTCTGTATTTCTGGTTTCAGAACCCACCCCAGATAACAATATCTGGATGTCCCAATCACCAGAGGACTGGATGCTGAAGTCCTTTATTTAAAATGATATAGTAAGGTCAGCCTTCCCACTATGCCTTCATTCATAACCCCCACCCTGTCTAAAAAGTTCAGTCTCCACCTGAGACTGGCTCTGAACTGATCTTCAGTGGAATGCTGATTCTCCTTAAGACCCTCTCTGACCATTTTTCATTTCCTGCAGACCCATAACTAGACTCAAATACCTAATAATCTGAAAGACAAGCACCAAATCTGACCCACGAGGAGATTAAAAAAAGAACTGTGATACTTCGATGTTTAAAATCAGCAGATATTTGGTAAGCGTGTGTGGAAATGAATTTCAAGTGTATTAAGCCATAGAAAAAGATATGTAATAATGGACTGGGCTGAATTGAGTCATATGGGAACACTAAACAGAGATTGGGCTTCCCTGGTGACTCAGTAGTAAAGAATTCACCTGCAGTGCAGGAGCCACAGGAGGCTCAGGTTCGATCCTTGAGTTGGGAAGATCCGCTGGAGGACGGCGTAGCAACCCACTCCAGTATTCTTGCCTGGAGAATATCATGGACAGAGGAGCCTGGGGGTACAGTCCATGGGTTCTCAAAGAGTGGAACATGACTAAAGCATCTTAGCACATTCGTATGCCCTCCCCTTAGCAAACAGAGATTACATCTGTTATCTCAAGAATCTGGAAGGGACTTTAACAATATTTTCTGTTGACTGATTGAAAATTCTCAACTTAAATTAAAATGAGAAGCTGGAAGTTTCTTGGTATGCTATAGAAGAAAGAGTTTAGAAGATGAGAGAGATAGGAATGCTGGAGTGGCTTTATTAAGAATTATCTGTAACCACCCCCCAACTCTGTCCCCCAGAAGGCATCCCTTTCATCAGGTACTGAGACATATATTGGTTAGGGGAGCATCATCATCCCTAATAGGCTCTATATTGGTTGTTCTCTGGAGGTCAGGGTTGATAATAGGAGATGCCATCTTTGAGATGTATTCATGCGGGGATAGGATCTCAGAAAGGGAGAGGGAGGCACTTAAACACCAGAGACAAGGTGGAGGAGCTTAGTCTAACAGACATCAAGGCCAGAACATTAAAATGAATGATTTAAGTCTAAGACTGAAATAGATATTTAGCCTGCTGTTACTTGAGCTGTATAAGAAAATAATAAAACAAAGTACCCAGGTTCACTTCTTAGCAATGGATTTCTTTTACAGGACTCACTTGTGTCTTGGTTTTGATAGTGATTGCTATTTCCCCCATGGCCTGAGATATGACAGTGGTTTGGCACACACAGAGTTAACACTGTTGCCATCTGTGTCTAAGTTTATGAGCAAGACCCTGTGGCTGTCTCAAAGGAGCACTGAGAAATGAGAATTAGACTAGGCTCATGGTAGGAATAAAAACCATAACCACAATGAAGAAATCTTGAGTTTATTCTGCTTGTTTGCTTATGATTTTTGTTTCCCTTTCTTTAGTCCCTGTGACAAATTCTTGACCCTCTCACTGTGCGGTAAGAACTCTGAGCATTGTTTCTGGTTCATTGAGCTCACAGGCACTGTCTGAGTGGTACTGATCACTAAAATTGTTCTGAACAATTCATCAGCACCTACTGTCTATGAGACCATGCAAAGATGTTGTTGTTGTTCAGTTGGCAAGTCATATCTGACTCTTTGCAACCTCATGGACTGTAGCATGCCAGGCCTTTCTGTCCCTCACCATCTTCCCGAGTTTGCCTAAGTTCATGTCCATTGAATTGATGATGCCATCCAATCATCTCATCCTCTGTTGCCCCCTTGTCCTCCTGCCCTCAACTTTCCCAGCAACAGGGTCTTTCCCAATGAGTCCACTCTTCACATCAGGTGGCCAAAGTAGTGGAGTGTCAGCTTAAGCATCAGTCCTTACAATGACTATTCAGGTTTGATTTCCTTTAGGATTGACTGGTTTGATCTCCTTGGAGTCGAAGGGACTCTCAAGAATCTTCTGCAATATCACAGTTTAAAAGTATCAATTCTTCAGTGCTCTGCCTTCTTTATTGTCCATCTCTTACATCTATACATGACTGCTGGAAAGACCATAGCCTTGACTAGATGGACCTTTGTTGGCAAAGTGATGTCTTTGCTTTTTAATCAGTTGTCTAGGTTTGCCATCACTTTCCTTCAAAGAAGAAATCATCTTCTAATTTCATGGTTGCAGTCACCATCCACAATGTGTTCAGAGCCCAAGAGGAGGAAATCTGTCACTGCTTCCACCTCATCTCCTTCTGTTTGCCATAAAGTTATGGGACTAGATGCCATGATCTTAGACTTTTAATATTATTTTAAGACGGCTTTTTCACTCTCCTCTTTCATCCTCATCAAGAGGCTCTTTAGTTTCTCTTCACTTTCTGCTATTAGAGTGGTATGATCTGCATATCTGAGGTTGTTGATATTTCTCCCAGCAACCTTGATTCCAGCTTGTAACTCATCCAGCCTGCCATTTTGAATGACTTGCTCTTCATATAAGTTAAATAAATAGAGTGACAATAAAGAGCCTTATCATACTCCCTTCTCAATTTTGTACCAGTCAGTCGTTCCATAGAAGGTGTTAACTTTTGCTTCTTGACCTGCATGTAGGTTTCTCAGGAGACAGGTAAGATGGTCTGGTATTCCCATCTCTTTAAGAGTTTTCCACAGTTTGTTATGATCCATGCAGTCAACGACTTAAGCTTAGCCAATGAAACAGAAGTTTTTCTGGAATTCCCTTGCTTTCTTTAGGAGAAGATGTAGCTAACCACAAAAGTGGCAACACAAACTAATGCCTAAGACAGTCTTCTGCTCAGTAAACAACCCTGAGCTCAAGTCAATATGGCTGCCACAAACCTAGTCCCATGATTTACACCAGGGCTGATGTCAAAGTTGGGAAGGGAAGACCTGGACGTGGAGACTAGAAATTTCTGACAGGCATTTGAAGTTGGACTCTAGTGAAAATGGTGGAGGTGACAGAGCCAAGCAGGTAAATTATGATGTTCAAAAGGTATAGTAATGGGTGGTTATGAATCCTGCCCTTCCTCATGGGAGTATGGGAGCATCTGTCTTGTCTTCATGGGACATGGAGTATCAGTGTCTCAGGCTGGGAAATGCAGAACAATAAATCAATGAATGGATGGGTGCTGGGGGAGTTAGAAAGATCAACAGGTCTTGGAGATCTGGGCTTCCCTGGTGGCTCAGACAGTAAAGAATCACCTGCAATGTGGGAGACCTGGCTTGCAAGAGTCGGACACTGAGACACTTTCACTTTTCTTGGAGACCTAAAGGAGAAATCAGCTGAGATATTGAGGGAGAAGTTCAGAGTCAAGGAACAAAGTTGGAGGGAAGTTAAGTTAATCTGAAATAGACTGCAGCATGAGAAACTTAGGTTTAGTATCCAGGAGGAGCATAATATAATTCATTGGTGCAGTGGTGGCTGTATTAAAGATCAAAGAGTTTGAGGGTAGAGAGTGAAGAGTAGGTGGTGAGCAGATAGTAGTACCTCAGTTTGGGGATGCATCTCTAGGGGAGGGCTCTAATTTTTGGAGACAATTGCCAGAAGTCACACATGGTTTCTTTCTTGTAGTAGATGAGGAACAGTATAGGATTCTGAGGTGGAACTTCAGCCAGAGTGAAATTTAAAAAGTACAAAACTGGGATATAAGGTAGGAACTTGTCTATAGAAATAAGGTAGTAGCATAGGTACCAGAACAATGTATAAATGCATCTTTATATAAACTTCATTAAATTTTCCTGTGGAACAGAATCAATTCCAGGACCAGGGGTAGAAATGGACTGAAGCAGTAGTTAAGAAAACTCAGCCATGTGTAGGGGAGATTCCTAGATGGTTTACAGTGCTTTATACACAGTTCAGTTCAGTTCAGTCGCTGTCGTGTCCGACTCTTTGCGACCCCATGAATCGCAGCATGCCAGGCCTCCCTACCATCACCAACTCCCAGAGTTCACTCAAACTCACGTCCATCGAGTCGGTGATGCTATCCAGCCATCTCATCCTCTGTTGTCCCCTCTTCCTCCTGCCCCCAATCCCTCCCAGCATCAGAATCTTTTCCAATGAGTCAACTCTTCACATGAGATGGCCAAAGTACTGGTTTCAGCTTCAGCATCATTCCCTCCAAAGAAATCCCAGGGCTGATCTCCTTCAGAATGGACTGGTTGGATCTTCTTGCAGTCCAAGGGACTCTCAGGAGTCTTCTCCAACACCACAGTTTAAAAGCATCAATTCTTCGGTGCTCAGCCTTCTTCACAGTCCAACTCTCACATCCATATATGACCACTGGAAAAACCATAGCCTTGACTAGACGGACTTTTGTTGGCAAAGTAATGTCTCTTTTCAATATGCCATCTACGTGGGTCATAACTTTCTTCCAAGGAGTAAATGTCTTTTAATTTCATGGCTGAAGTCACCATCTGCAGTGATTTCGGAGCCCCCCAAAATAAATCTGACACTGTTTCCACTGTTTCCTCATCTATTTGTCATGAAGTGATGGGACCGGAGGCCATGATCTTTTTCTATGAATGTTGAGTTTTAAGCCAACTTTTTTACTCTCCTCTTTCACTTTCATCAAGGGGCTTTTTAGTTCCTCTTCACTTTCAGCCGTAAGGGTGGTGTCATCTGCATATCTGAGGTTATTGATATTTCTCCTGGCAATCTGCATTCCAGCTTGTGCTTCTTCCAGCCCAGAATTTCTCATGATGTACTCTGCATATAAGTTAAATAAGCAGGGTGACAATACACAGCCTTGACGTACTCCTTTTCCTATTTGGAACCAGTCTTTTGTTCCATGTCCAGTTCTAACTGTTGCTTCCTGACCTGCATATAGGTTTCTCAAGAGTCAGGTCAGATGGTCTGGTAATCCCATCTCTTTCAGAATTTTCCACAGTTTATTGTGATCCACACAGTTAAAGGCTTCGGCATAGTCAATAAAGCAGAAATAGATGTTTTTCTGGAACTCTTGCTTTTTCGATGATTCAGCGGATGTTGGTAATTTGATCTCTGGTTCCTCTGCCTTTTCTAAACCAGCTTGAACATCTGGAAGTTCATGGTTCACGTATTGCTGAAGCCTGGCTTGGAGAATTTTGAGCATTACTTTACTAGCGTGTGAGATGAGTGCAATTGTGTGGTAGTTTGAGCATTCTTTGGCATTGCCTTTCTTTGGGATTGGAATGAAAACTGACCTTTTACAGTCCTTTGGCCGCTGCTGAGTTTTCCAAATTTGTTGGCATATTGAGTGCAGCACTTTCACAGCATCATCTTTCAGGATTTGAACTAGCTCAACTGGAATTCCATCACCTCCACTAGCTTTATTCGTAGTGATGCTTTCTAAGGCCCACTTGACTTCATATCCCAGGATGTCTGGCTGTAGGTGAGTGATCATACCATCCAGAAAGAATGAAGGGATGGAGCAAAAGCAAAAACAATACTCAGTTGTGGATGTGACTGGTAATAGAAGCAAGATCTGATGCTGTAAAGAGCAATATTGCATAGGAACCTAGAATATTAGGTCCATGAATCAAAGCAAATTGGAAGTGGTCAAACAGGCGATGGCAAGAGTGAACGTCGACATTCTAGGAATCAGTGAACTAAAATGGACTGGAATGGGTGAATTTAACTCAGATGACCATTATATCTACTACTGCGGACAGGAATCCCTTAGAAGAAATGGAGTAGCCATCATGGCCAACAAAAGAGTCCGAAATACAGTACTTGGATGCAATCTCAAAAATGACAGAATGATGTCCGTTCGTTTCTAAGGCAAACCATTCAATATCACAGTAATCCAAGTCTAGGCTCCAACCAGTAATGCTGAAGAACCTGAAGTTAACAGTTCTATGAAGACCTACAAGACCTTTTAGAACTAACAACCAAAAAAGATGTCCTTTTCATTATAGGGGACTGGAATGCAAAAGTAGGAAGTCAAGAAACACCTGGAGTAACAGGCAAATTTGGCCTTGGAATACGGAATGAAGCAGGGCAAAGGCTCATACAGTTTTGCCAAGAGAACGCACTGGTCATAGCAAACACCCACTTCCAACAACACAAGAGAAGACTCTACACATGGACATCACCAGATGGTCAACACCGAAATCAGATTGATTATATTCTGTGCAGCCAAAGATGGAGAAGGTGTATACAGTCAGCAAAAACAAGACTGGGAGCTGACTGTGGCTCAGATCATGAGCTCCTTATTGCCAAATTCAGACTTAAATTGAAGAAAGTAGGGAAAACCACTAGACCATTCAGGTATGACCTAACTCAAATCCCTTATGATTATACAGTGGAAGTGAGAAATAGATTTAAGGTACTAGATCTGATTGAGTGCCTGATGAACTATGGACGGAGGTTCATGACATTGTACAGGAGACAGGGATCAAGACCATTTCCATGGAAAAGAAATGTAAAAAAAAAAAAGCAAAATGGCTTTATACACAAACCATGGCCAAATAGGAAACAAACAGTTGTTGGGCACCCATTAGCACAAAACTTTGATTAGTAAAAAGAAGTGGGAAATGTAAAGTGTGCTGAGTGTGCATGTGCCCATGCATGTGTATGTGGATTTTCCTAGGAAGAGGATACATGAGTTGCAAAAATAAGACATATAAATTTGGTTATAGGTTTTTTCGGCTCTCATTCTAGTCTAAGAACAAAGTTATAAATATTTTCATGAGAAAACCAGAAGTATAGCAACTGAGTACATGAAAAGGAAGTCAAGTTTACTGGAATTATGGTGGTTAGATAAGCCTTCACCAGAGAGATATGGAAACTCATTTGGAAGTTTATGATATGGGTAGACAGAGAAAAGGAGAAAGAGCAAACTGAGTAAGGAAACAAAATGTAATTCATGGGAGGAAAGACATTAGAAAAGAGTGGAGGTGGAGGCGCCTTGGCATGTTAGTGAGAAAGACCCTGGCTAGTGCGGAAAATTTTGTAGGGGAGTACTGTCGATAAAGGAGCTTCCCTGGTGGCTCAGATGGGAAAGAATATGCTTGCAATGCAGGAGACTCAGCTTCAGTCTCTGAGTTGGGAAGATCCCCTGGAGGAAGGCATGGTAACCCACTCCAGAATTCTTGCCTGGAGAATCCCATGGACAGAGGAGCCTGGTGGGCTATAGTATACAGGGTCAAAAAGAGTCAGACATAACTCAGTGGCTAACACTTCACTTCTTCACTGTTCCATTCAGTTCAGTCCCTCAGTCGTGTCAGATTCTTTGTGACCCCATGGACTGCAGCACTCCAGGCTTCCCTGTCTATCACCAACTCCCGGAGCTTACTCAAACTCATGTCCATTAAGTCAGTGATGCCATCCAACCATCTCATCCTCTGTCATCCCCTTCTTCTCCCACCTTCAATATTTCCAAGCATTGGGGTCTTTTCTAGTGAGTCAGTTCTTCGCATCAGATGGCCAAAGTATTGGCATTTCAGCTTCAGCATCACTCCTTCCAATGAATATTTAGGACTGATTTCCTTTAGGATGGACTGGTTGGATCTCCTTGCAGTCCAAGGGACTCTCAAGAGTCTTCTTCAACAAGACAGTTCAAAAGCATCAATTCTTTGGTGCTTAGCTTTCTTTATAGTCCAACTCTCACATCCATACAAGACTACTGGAGAAAACAACCTTGACTAGATGGACCTTTGTTGGTAAAGTAATGTCTCTGCTTTTTAATATATTGTCTAGGTTGATCATAGCTTTTTTCCCAAGGAGCAAGTGTCTTTCTTTCTTTTTTTTTTTTAATTGGGTAATTCTGATTTTATTTTATTTTTTTCATAAGCAAATCATTTTTATTTATTTTGTTAAAATTTTATTTTATTTTTAAACTTTACAATATTGTATTGGTTTTGCCAAATATCGAAATGAATCCACCACAGGTATACATGTGTTCCCCATCCTGAACCCTCCTCCCTTCTCCCTCCCCATACTATCCCTCTGGGTCGTCCCAGTGTCTTTCAATTTCATGGCTGCAGTCACCATCTGCACTGATTTTGGAGCCCCACCCAAATAAAGTCTGTCACTCTTTCCATTGTTTCCCCATCTATTTGCCATGAAGTGTTGGGACCAGACACCATCATTTTAGTTCTCTGAATGTTGAATTTTAAGCCAACTTTTCCATTCTCCTCTTTCACTTTCATCAAGAGGCTCTTTAGTTCTTCACTTTCTGCCATAAGGGTGGTGTCATCTGCATATCTGAGGTTACTGATATTTCTTCCTAGATAAAGCCAAGAGGAAGAAATGAAGTTTGCATTTTATATTTAAGAGGTCATTGTTCCATCACATTAAAAAATATTTTTATTTACATGTTGTGTTAATTTCTGTTGTACAACAAAGTGAATCACCTATACTTATACATATGCCCCCTCTTTTTTGGATTTCGTTCCCATCAGGTCAGCACAGAGCACGCAGTAGAGTTCCTTGTGCTATACAGTAGGTTCTCATTAGTTATCTATTCTATACGAGTAGTGTATGTGTGTCAATCCCAATCTTCCAGTTCATGTCACTCCTTCTCTCCCACTTAGCATCCATAAATTTATTCTCTACCTCTATGTCTTTATTTTTGCTTAGCAAATAAGTTCATCTGTACCATTTTTTTTGATTCCACATATAAGTGATGTTATATGATATTTGTTTTCCTCTTTCTGACTTTCTTCACTCTGTATGACAGTCTCTAGGTTCATCCATGTCTCTTTAAATGGCACTATTTCATTCCTTTGTATTCCATCACATTTTGATGTTCACCTCATCAGGGCTGCTTTTTTTGTTGTTATATTTATTTTAACTTCACCTAAGAACTAGATGGGATAAGAAGGTTCTAGGCAATAAATAGACTAACATTTTGGCTTATAGATTCTTGGAGATATTTCAAAGATTTCTTAATTTTTATTGTCACAAAGGAATGTTTGCTTTATTTTTGTTTGTAGTATGGCTAATAAGCTAATGAGTGTTCAAGCATGATTCAAACCCTGGTAGTTTTTCCTAAAACCTGCATTCTCACCAGTATATGGTGCGGTGGTGTTGTAGGGTCACTAAGTCTATCTGACTCTTTGCAACCCCATGGATTGTAGCCTGCTAGGGTCCCCTGTCCATGGGATTTCCCAGTCAAGAATATTGGGGTGGGTTGCCATTTCCTTCTCCAACACTATGGTGGTGACTCTGTAAATATCTGTTTCACCCCTGCTCAACTGCCTCTGGGCTGGGCTTGTATGTATAGACCCTGAGTGGCTTGCAGCAACATGCTGGTTACTATTCTTATATAAGAATGTGTAAAAGTACAAAAGTAATATATGTATTTTATTTGACATGCATTTAATTGTACACGAGCAAAGTATATAAAAGGACTGAAGCCTTGATTTCTTTTGAAAGAAGACATCAGTGAATGAATAGCATTGTACACAAACTTCTAGCAGGGTGACAGGTGACAATAATTGACTGCATGGGTGGGTGAACCAATGAATACTGAAGTGGGGATGATGCATGCACAAGGTGTCACAGGGAATGTGGTTGCCCTAGACAAAGTCAATTAGTCAATTGGGTCTACATTAAGGACAGCTGTGTGGCAGGATATGAGGGCACAGCTATTGCAGGTTTGGTTTCTATTTGGGGGTAGAGATTTAATCAGAGTCCACAGGCACGACCTACTATCTTATAATTATCACTAAAAGCACAGCAACTTACCTATATGATGAGTCTGAAGTAGTTTCCTCTCACAGGCAAAAAATACCTACTCAATCTGCAAAAGAAGAATTGTTATGCTCTTTGAGTGGGAGCTTGTGTGTGTGTGTTTCTTTGAAAGCTAGCAGTGAAAGGCCAAGTAAAGCACTGCAAGGCAACATAAATGATTTAAGACCCAACAGTTTTGCCAGGGAAACATTCAAGACGGAGTCTAATCCTTTAATCTAACCCCAGTCCCTTTAAAAGCTTTGAGCTAGGAGTTGACTCAGCATGTCAGTGCCAAGAAGATCCATTGACCCTGAGTTCAGTGCTAAGAAATTGAGAAATGTTCTTTTTAATGTCTATTCAATAAATACAGCATCCACCTTGCAAGGGGCTGCACAATCCACTTCAAATCCATTATGGGATGTTCTAGTGGGCTGACAAGTTGTCCTGAGACAACAGCGGCCATGAGATGAGGTTAACCCTTCCTTTGGAATGTAAATCATCACAGCCACTACCATTGCAGGCTCTCCTAAGACCTTGGAAAGAAGGTAATATTTGCATTGATATGAGGACCCTGTGGTATGCACTTCCTTCAAGAATGAGGTCATCTTCTTCAGAACACATAAATTCATACACAGATGCCTACACAGAATAACCACAAAATGATATTTTCTAAAACAAAAACAATGACAAAAAGTTGTGAAATTATGTCTTTCTTTGTCATCACCCTTGGGGACATGGATCAGATTTTTCTCACCTCATCTGGCAGAGACTATTCCTAGGCGTTGCCTATGAGTACTGTGACCATACTTTATGAAGTTCACATCAAGACATGCAATCTGATAAAGAAAGTTCTGCTGATAATAGGTGAAAGAAGAAATCTAGGGACTGTAGCTTGTATAGGAAAGTATTAGAGTTGTGTGAACATTTCACTGGATTATAAGACAAATGGAGAGACATTGAAGATCAGGACAATTCCAAAATATGTCTAATAGGTTATACCTGTCCTCCTGCATGGCTAGAGGGAGGGGTGAACAAATTTGGACAGATTTCTCCAGAATCAGACCCAGTCAAGGCTGAGGTTCAGTGTTTTGAATTTTTCACATTAGATTGTCTTGTATGAAACTATTCAACTTACAGCAAAGAGCATATGATGCATTGGAGAAATATTTGTGGGGTGATAGATTAGTTAGTTGACAGTTTGTGGTGTCACATTAGCCAACAAGGGGTGATTGCCTATTGTTTGCCAAATGGCTAATCACTTGTGAGATCTATTCATTTAGCAAAGACTTACTGAATACCCTCTATCTGTTAAAAACTCATTAAAACCTAAATAGAATTTTGAATACAATAGGAGAAAAGAATCAGACTCTTTGCCAAAGTTACCTTTCTTGAAACCAGTTTCATAGAATTTTACAGGTGTTCTTTGGAAAAGGGATTCCCTTGTCAAATCAGTTTAGGAAATATTAATAAATATACAGAAGCTGCTTTACCAGAATTCCTTTCTAATAATAAGCTAATGCTGTCAGTCTTAAAAGGTGGGGATGTGACATGTAGTGTCTTGCCAACTTTAGATCATGAAGTAGTCTTTTTTTTTTAAATAAAAAAGAAAAAAATATCTCTTGGAACTAGCATGTCATAGAGCATATCTTGAAGAATGGTTGTCCATTGAATTCAAGTAGGATGACTTTTTCAAAGCAACCAGAAGTTTTTTGCAGTCAACCTTGATTTTCTCCTTTGTGTCTGAGAAGGTGCTAGCAATTTGCTATAGTGGACTCTTAGGAGGCCAGATTTATGCCTCCCAACAGACTAAAGTGACTTCAACGTACAGATTGCTGGTGTTGAGAAATGTAAGCTCTGGGGATAATGGGAGGGTTTAAACAGCTAGGGAATGTCTCAGCAGAAAAAAATGACTAAATGGCTGTGTTCTTCTCCATCCCTGCCATGCTCCCTCCTAAGAGTTTGTTTAGATCAGGGATAGGGTATTATGCCCAGGCCTCGCTGCCTGTGCACAGAGTTTCTTCTCTCTTTTGTAGCTTTATATGCATCTCATTACACACCTCCACATCCACACATGGAGCTCATATTGATACTTGTTTACACTTACCTTTTCTTCCCCTTGCAGAGGGATGAGGTATCCCCATTGTCTTCATCAGGATCATCCAGTGAGCAAGTATAAGAGAGAATGGACATTTATTAGATCCTCCATCCCAGGTAGACGTTTTATACATGAACTTTGGGGCAGGTATTATTGTCCTCATTCTAGAAACAAGGGAATTTAACTTGCCCAAGAATGGGGAGCTGATAAATAGTGGGAATAAAGTGGTAACTGTGTGGCTTAGCCCAACTCCAATGTCTACTGCGTCATAAGATGTATGGAAATGCCTTACAGGTGACAAAGAGTTACATATGCATTATGTCATTTGAATTCTGAACTTTTATTAAATCAGGATCCAGATTAAAAAAGAAAGGGCTTTTCACTTCTCCAAGGTCACACAGCAGACTGTAGGCTCAAAGGAAAAGATCCTGGTCTAGGTTTGAGCTAGATATCCTGCCTCAAAACAGATGACAACCTAGGTTGTCTTTGTAAAAACCGTTACCGTTTTTCATAAATTCATAATGGTTCATAAGTAGCATTTTCTCATTTAATCCTTGAAATAATTCTAAAAGTAGTTATTTTTATTTTCTGTTTATTCCAAAGGAGGACTATAAAGCCAAGAAAGTGACTTACTCCACATTAAGCCTAGATATCATGCTAGGGATCTGGTAGTTATTATTTTATTTAACCCTCCATAATCTTAGGAGGTGAGTATTATTATTATTGCCATGTCTCAGAAGAGAAAACTGAGGCCCACAAACCTTAGGTAAGGAGTGCTGGAGTTGGTCCTCCACTCTCTTCAGGCTCTAGAGACTCAGCTATCAGCCCAATGCATGGGTACCTCTCAAATTAATGCTCCACCTTAAGCCTTCTTTCTGGGAACTCCCTAGTGGTCCAGTAGGACTGAGCACTCTCACTGCTGGCATGCATACTAAGTCACTTAAGTTGTGTTCCAACTCCTTGCCACTCTATGGACCGTAGCCTACACTGTTCCTATGTCCATGGGATTCTCCAGGCAGGAATACGGGAGTGGGTTGCTATGCCCTCCTCCAGAGGATCTTCCCGCCCCAGGGATCAAACCTGCATCTCTTTACGTCTCCTGCATTGGCAGCAGGGTTCTTATCACTAGTACCACCTTGGAAGAAGACACCCAGATTCAATCTTTGGTGGGGGATCCCACAAAGGATCCCACAAGGGACTATTGACCCAGCCAAATAAAATACTTCTTTCTGATTCTCATTCTCTTTCCAATATAGTTACGAAGCTGTTAAGAACTATGGATGTAAGCTAAGAGTAAGCCAATAATCAGGACACCTTCTCTATTAGAAATACTAGGTGTGCATCTCAAAATGTGTGCATGTTTAAGGTTGTAAATATAAATGCAACCTACTGTGCCTTAAAATAACTCACCAGCTTTAGAACTCCAAGAGAGGATCTCCACATGCCCCACTTCTGTGGCTTTGCCCATGTTGTAATGAAATCCTGTCATAAGTCAGTCTCTTTATATCTGAGTCCTGGTGAGCTCTTACTGATTGATTAGGATGGAGGATCTGTCTTTCAACCAGAACTGCACAGTGTGTGTCGTGTGACAGCCCGTGCATCAGTCTGGTCCTCCGTCACTGCAGTTGCTCGAATCCCAGATTGGCTTGTGCCTGAACATTGACATTCCGGTACTGATGCTCATGTGACACTGGGAGCTATTGTAACAATCTTTATTTTATCTGTGGCTTTTGCTCTCGGGCTTGGGTTGAGCCCCCACAGGGTTACCACGATAATCAACACCTCTAATTAGCACTTAGAAATGTCTGGCTCCCAAGGCTGTCATTAGAAGACAAGCTTGGTGTGCAAAATACTGACGCTCTTGCATTTCCCCAGCAAAATCTTCCTCCCAGGCCTATGTCATGGATCGTGCTTTCAACACTCTGCCAGCAGGAGACACCCCCTCCCTGCTCCCCTCATTTAGGAAGACCTGAATTCAGGGGATGAGGTCTGCCTGGGCAATTGGGAGGCTGGAAATTAGACATCACATCGCATGCCTGATTCTTTCTGCCCAGAAGGCAGGTCCTCATTTCGAACTGAGCTCTCTGCCCACACTCTACTGTGATGACTGAGATGATGGGCTGTGAGTGATCAATGCAAAGAAAGTCACCAAGCCTTTCTCCTCTGTTCCTCCATCTCATTTTCTTTTTACAAATGGGATGGGGAGGAATAGCTGAGCACCTGCTGATATCTCTGTGCTCAGCAGGCCCAGGGGAACACGGAGAAAGACACTATCTCATTCTACTCATTTCCACCCCTCCCCAAGCAGGGAGCAAGTGATGAGAGGCAGCTGGATAGGTCCTCAGTGGAGGTTTTCTGGCAGGAGGGAAATGATCCATTGGCCAAGGGGACCATGGTGTACCTGTGAGCAGGTTCGCTGTTTATTCTCCATAAGTCATCACCAAGTCAAGTGGGAGCTAATGCTGATAACAATTTATTGCTATTATTGTTGCTGTTACTGATATGAACACAAACTCCAGAGCAAGAGAGAGAGCAGTAGGACACCCAGCTGCAGCAGCGGATGTCTTTGACTTCCTCCCTCCTTTAAACACAATCTTCTCTTTAATCAACTGACACTGCATCATTCTCCTATCCAATTTTCAGGAAGCATTCTTAAATGGCTTTATTTATCTATTTGGAGAGCCAGGGCAAACGCAGGAGGTGGTAGAAAAGGGAATAAGGGTAGAAAGGGAATTAATGCAGAGTGAGGCTAGCCTAGGCTCACTGGGAAAGGTCTATGTATCCTCTACTATCAATAACCCTCTCCACCCTCTCCAATTCTTGCAGCCACGATGGGTGAATTTCCCCAGAACCTGATCCGAGGAAAAGCCTGGGGGACAAAAGAGTCACAAGCCAGTTGCAGCCTTCATAACACAAAGATAGAAGACTTGGTTTCTCTTCTGCTCCTAGATGCTCACTGGTGAAGTTACTTCAGTGTTTTCTGCTTCTTATTTTTCCATTCATAAGAGATAACAATATTTACTCTTAGAAGACAGGAGGAAAATGGCCTCTGCAGGTTACTTCCAGTTGAACAATTTAGGAAGCTGGGTTTCGGCATTTTCAACTTTGTTCCTAACAAAATTGGCCTCACTACCCTCCCTTTAGAGAATAAAGCTCCAGGCCAATGGCTACTCATTCTTCTGCACTTACCTGCTCAGCCCTCAGTTGGTTAGCAAGGTTACCAAGGATGACAGTGATTCTGTGCTTCTCACCAGTAGCCAACTTATTTTGTTGTCCATCCCTGCCCCCACCCCCCACACATACACTTTGAGACCTATTACTCTGACAATATTTTAACTCAAAGGAACTATTTTATTTGAGTTAATAGGGTAATAGAAATGGTAGTATTTCAGTTTTTCTTGTATGAAGGGTCTAAGATTCATATTTAAAATCCACCCTCAAGCACCTTATAGCTATCGGGAACCATTGCAGGCATATTTTGTGTATATTATCTTCTTAAGCTAATGTAACCCTCAAAACCAAACCCTGTGGTTATTATTCTATGTATTTTATACACTAGAAAACTAAACTGAAACACAAAAAGAGTTGAACTTGTTCAAAGTCATATAATGATCAGTTTTGGATTGAAGTGTCTTTTGGTTTTCCCTCAAATTAAACCAAAGGAAAGCAGGTTTGCTTCGTTTACCCACAATCTTAAATCAGGTTCCATCTCTACATTATCTGGTCTGGAAGCTGGACTTAGATGTAACTGCAGTCAGGCAGCCCTGCCTGCGTCTGGTGGCCACAGCGTAGTAGACGGTGGTGTGGTGGTGGGTGACAGACACGGGCTTCAAGCAGGCCTTGAACTTGCAGCTTGATGGGCAGATAGGCAACCATTTGAGCCTCAGTTTTCTCTGTAAAATGGGATTGAAACACCTTAAGATTAATGTAAGTGAGTGAAGTTGCTCAGTCGTGTCTGACTCTTTGTGACCCCGTGGACTGTAGCCCACCAGGCTCCTCTGTCCATGGGATTCTCCAGGCAAGAATACTGGAGTGGGTTGCCATTTCCTTCTCCAGAAGATTAATGTAAAGGGCCTGGCAAATAGGTGCTCAGTACAGGTGACTTCTTTCAGACTAAGGCAAGCTGGTAAGTTTAATAATAATGGCTAGCATTTCTGGGAGAGGTTATAGTTTGCAAAACACTTTCACATGTTCTTTATCACCTCACTTTACTGGACAGATGAATATAAGAGGTAGTCAGAGAGTATTTTGGTATTGACACCTATCAAGTAGTTTACTCTGTAAAGGAGGAAAATTAGAACTGGTGGGCAAAGCAGACTTGGAAATGTAGAACATGATGTTGTTTTCTTGAATGAGTACCTAGGAAATCTAGAAGATGGGAAATCAGCTTTCTCTGATTTATATCTACTAAAGCATGAGTATTTTATTCCACACCTGCTTTGTCGGTATGACCAGGATGAATCCTGTTTAGTCTGTTTACTTGATATTTGCCCAAGTCTGCAATCAACAAGAAAACACATCTCAGCATCTCACTTGGCAAGAGAAAGAATGGAGGCAGCACAGCAGCTGTCATATTTATTTCAGTGGCAAAGCAGGTCAGGAAAATTGATAAAATTAATCATACAAACTAGCAAACATCAGGAGTGAGAACTGGAGAAACAGATGAGTTCCTGCTTCATTCCAGGCTGCACCTGCCCTTAGTTCTAATGGAATCGGTGCAGTCAGCTGATGGAAGCAGGAGTGGAGGGGGCCATGGCAATGGGAATAAAAGCCTGAAGAGAAATTGGAACATGAGAGATTATTGGGGCAGGTCTTTTTCTGTGGGCCTGTGGTGTCTGTGAAACTCTATTAAGTTCTCTGAGGTAGTAGGAAATCCATCTTTTGGTGTCCCATGAAGAGAATAAGTTCAGGACTTAATATTGGCTTGGCTCTATGGCAGGTGATTCTAACTAATTTGGGCAACATTTCTTTCCTGTTAGGAGAAGCAGCATGGCCTTGACTGCAGTAGCCTCTGACTCCAGATGTACTTTAGCATCACCTGGGGAGTTGTTAAAACAACTGATGCCCGCACCCTACCCCAGATGAAATGAGTCAGACTCTTGGGGGTGGGGCCCAGGCACTGATGGTTTCTATAAACTCTGCAGGTGATTCTAAGGTGAAGCCAGTGTTCAGAGCCACTGGCCTACAGGAATAGTTCTCAAGCATTCACGTGCAACAATATCACCCATAGGGTGTGTTGAACCACAGATTTTGGGGCCTCACAGTTGAAGTTTTGATTCAGTAGCTTTAGGGTGGGGCCTGAGAATTTTCATTTTCAATAGTCTCCAGGGAATGACTGTGCTGTTGGTCCAGAGAGGAAACAGCTTCTCCTTCTGAAGATTAAACCTCATCATTAACTAGCTGTATTACCTTGAGAAATTCATGCTGAAACTCATAAACAGAAATTCATGCAGTTGCCCTATTTATTGCAAAAAAAAAATGAGAAATGTACATGGAAGTACTTTGTAAACTATAAACACAGGATGAAAATTAATTTTTAATTATTTCTATTCAAATTTCCATTTTGCTCAGTGTGTAATAGATCTAGCTGTGCTCATTACAACTTACAGGGAGATTTATTTATTTATTGAAAAAGTAACTAACACAAGCCATTATATATGAGGCCCTGGATCAAATCCTGTAGTATAACAGTGATATGATAAGTGTATCTCTCTCCGCACAAAGTTTATATTCAGGTGCAGGGCCAAATTCACCTGTTTCTATATGACCTGTGAGTTCAGCAGATTTTTACATTTTTTGATGGTTGAAAAAAATCAAAAGAATATATTTCATGATTCAAAAATGATATGGAATTGAAGTTTCAGTGTCTAGAAATAACGTTTTATGGGAACATAGATATGCTTATTTCAGTTTTGCTGAAATATAACTGCTTTCACTCTACAATTCTAGTGGACTGTTGTAGCTGTGATAAGGATGGTATGGCCCACAAGGACTACAATACTTACTCTCTGGCCCTCTATGAAAAAATCTGCTGACTCTTGTTCTAGGGGAAGAGTGAAATCCCTCCATAGTAAGTGCTGGGAGGAAGCAAACAAAAGACTGGATAAACTCACAGAGGCACGGATGTACTGTGGATACGGAGGCCAGGGAAGATTTCTCCAAAGAGATTGCGTTAACCCAGGACCTAAAAAATGAAAGGGGTTAATCATGCTGATTTTCAGGGAAGAAGAGAACAACAGGTACAAAGGCCCTGAGGTGACCAGTTTGGCTCTTTTGAATCATGTAAGAAGACTAGCATAGCTGAAGCATAGATTCAACATGAAATTGGGTTTGTTATTGATTCAAGATGAGGGCACAGAGAGGCAGGAGTGAGGTCAAGAAGGGACTTTTATGCCTTAATGGTTTTCCTTTTATTCTAAGTACAATGGACACTATTTTAAGGAAGGGAAGGCACTGATGATAAACAAAGCTAATTTTTATTGAGTGCTTACTATGAGCTATGGGCTTTCCTGATAGCTCAGTTTGTAAAGAATCTGCCTGCAATGCAGGAGACCCTGCTTCGATTCCTGGGTTGGGAAGGTCCGCTGGAGAAGGGATAGGCTACCCACTCCAGTATTCTGGGGCTTTCCTTGTCACTCAGCCGGATAAGAATCCACCTGCAATGCGGGAGACCTGGGTTCAATCCCTGGGTTGGGAAGATCACCTGGAGAAGGGAAAGGCTGCCCACTCCAGTATTCTGGCCTGGAGAATTCCATTGACTGTATAGTCCATGGGGTTGCAAAGAGTTGGACATGACTGAGAAGGCAATGGCACCCCATTCCAGTACTCTTGCCTGGAAAACCCCATGGACGGAGGAGCTTGGTAGGCTGCCGTCTATGGGGTCGCACAGAGTCGGACACGACTGAAGAGACTTAGCAGCAGCAGCAGCAGCAGAGCAACTTTCATTTCACTACTATAAGCTACGTATTATTCTAAAAGCAGTCCAGTTTTCCAAACAAAGTTGTAAGATAAAGGCTATTGTTATCCTCATTTCACTGATGACAAAAGTAAGGTGCAGAGAAATTTAACACCAAAAGTCACAGATTTGAGATTAGAACCCAGAAAGTGTGGCAATTGTTTAGAGGTATAAAAGGAGAAACAGATCAACTGGGAAGCTGTTCCACAAGTCCAAACAAGAGATAGTGTGGGCCAAGCTAAGGAGTTCACATCCATACATGACAGTAGTCATATATGGTGAGAGTTCAACTATAAACAAAGCTGAGCACCAAATAATTGATGCTTTTGAACTGTGGTGTTGAAGAAGAATCTTGAGAGTCCCTTGGATTGCAAGGAGATCCAATCACTCCATCCAAAAGGAAATCAGTCCTGAATATTCACTGGAGGGACTGATGCTGAAGCTGAAACTCCAATACTTTGGCCACCTGATGCAAAGAACTGACTCATGTGAAAATCCCTGATTCTGGGAATGATTGAAGGCAGGAGGAGAAGGAAGATGATGGCAGAGCATGAGATGGTTGGATGGCATCATCAACTCAATGGACACGAGTTTGAGTAAACTCCAGGAGTTGGTGATGGACAGGGAACCCTGACATGCTGCAGTCCATGGGGTTGCAGAGTTGGACATGGCTGAGTAACTGAACTAAACTGAACTGAATCTAAAGAGTTAGCAAAAGAGATGGTCAGAAGAAAAGGCTAAGGCCTAATCAAGAGGTCAAGTTGATGGGACCTGTGGTTGTCTAGGGGTAGAAGTGAGAGAAGGGTCAAGGACAACTTCCAAATTTCAGGTCCGGATTAATCGATATTTGTTGAACATGCCTTTTCATACTGTCTCATGGGGTTCTCAAGGCAAGAATACGGAGGTGGTTAGCCATTCCCTTCTTCACTGGACCGCATTTTGTCAGAACTCTCTACCATGACCCATCTGTCTTGGGTGGCCCTACATGGTACAGCTCCTACTTTCATTGAGTTAGACAAGGCTGTGGTCCATGTGATCAGTTTGATTAGTTTTCTGTGATTGCAGTTTTCTTTCTGTCTGCCCTCTGATGAATAAGGATAAGAGGCTTATGGATCAAATTGCCAACATGTGTTGGATCATAGAAAAAGCAAGAGAGTTCCAGAAAAACATCTATTTTTGCTTTATTGACTACACCACAGCCTTTGACTGTGTGGCTCACAACAAACTATGGAAAATTCTTAAAGAGATGGGAATACCAGACCACCTTACCTGCCTCCTGAGAAATCTGTATACAGGTCAAGAAGCAAGAGTTAGAACTGGACATGGAACAACAGACTGGCTCCAAAGAGGGAAAGGAGTACATCAAGGCTATATATTGTCACCCTGCTTATTTAACTTACATGAAGAGTACATCATGCAAATGCTGAACTGGATGAAACACAGGCTGGAATCAAGATACCCAGAAAAAATATCAATAACCTCAGATATGCAGATGACACCACCTTTATGGCAGAAAGCAAAGAAGAACTAAAGAGCCTCTTGATGAAAGTGAAAGAGGAGAGTGAAAAAGCTGGCTTAAAACTCAACATTCAGAAACTGAAGATCATGGCATCCAGTCCCATCACTTCATGACAAATAGATGGGGAAACAATGGAAATAGAGACAGACTTTGTTTTCTTGGCTCTGAATTCACTGCAGATGGTGACTGCACCCATGAAATTAAAAGATGCTTGCTCCTTGCAAGAAAAGCTATGACCAACCTAGACAGCATATTAAAAAACAGAAACATTACTTTGCCAACAAAGGTCCAGGTAGTCAAACCTATTTTTCCAGTACTTATGTATGGATGTGAGAGTTGGACTATAAAGAAAGTTGAATGCTGAAGAATTGATGCTTTTGAACTGTGGTGTTGGAGAAGACTCTTCCAACCAGTCAATCCTAAAGGAAATCAGTACTGAATATTCATTGGGAGGACTGATGCTAAAGCTGAAACTCCAATACTTTGGCCACCTGATGCGAAGAACTGACTCATTTGAAAAGACCCTGATGTTGGCAAAGATTGAAGGCAGGAGAAGGGGATGGTGGCAGAGGATGAGATGGTTGGATGGCATCACCAACTCGATGGAGATGAGTTTGAGAAATCTCGAGGAGTTGGTGACGGACAGGGAAGCCTGGCATGCTGCAGTCCATAGGATTGCAGAGTCAGACACAACAGCAACTGAACTGAACTGATTGAACATGCCATCACCAGAAGCCTCAGTGGACTCTATAATTTGGAACAGGCATCACAAATGCACATAAATGCATATCTTACTCTCACTCCCCCATCCCTGAGAACTGTGCACCTTTTGAAGATATAGACAGTGAGCCCTTTTTTTTTTTTTCCCCCTGTCTCCAACATGTAATAGAATGTATGGCATATTAAAGCCTGGTCAATATGATTTATAGAAAGTTAAGTAAATTTTAGTACTTATGCATGTTGCACATGTATAAGTTGACCAGGCTCAGCCACATAGAATTTTTACCATAAAAGTGTTATTTGAATGCTGAAACCTTAGTGTTAAGTAGATTGGATTATTTTGAAGGAAATTGTTTATTTATATATTTATTTTTTCTTTTATCATGTCAAAAACTTTTCAGGGTTGGATTCCCTCTTGACCAGTCCTTGAAATTTCTGGAGTATCTAAGTATTTATAAAAATTAATATTAAAAAAAGGTCATAAAAAGACTCAGAAATGTACATGTCTATGACTTCTGTCCCTTCTTTTTAAGGATGTTAGGAAATTAAAGAAAAATTGGATTTGGTTTATACACACTTCTATTCACAGATTCTTCAATTTCATCTTGCAGAGATCAGTAGAGAGTTTTCTGGCTCCTCAGTGACCTTTAAGTTCCCTTGATCCTGATGCTGTGACCTCTTCTAACTCATTGGATCCCTTCAGATTCTCTGAGATGTCATACACAGGTTGCCAGGCAACATTAACAAGACCGGTCCTTACCCTGCAGTTAGGCATCAGCTGCTGTCATCACATTTTAAGTTATTATTACTATTTAACAAAACAATGGCCAAGGCCCGTGTCTCTCTCAGTGGGGTACTCTCTCTTGAGAAACATGTAGATTTCCTGGGAAAGTGATTTATTTTCTTTTCTTAAAACAGATCACTGTTAAGTCTGTAAAGGATAGACAAGGTCTAGGATAGGGTAAAAGGAGTGTGGTGCTGGACAGATGAAAAGACACCATACAGGCTGTCTTGAGCAGATAAATAATCAGTATGTGCAAATTATACATAGGAACAGAGCAGAAAACACATTTATTTCTTGACAGTTGCTAAGACTACCAGTGTTTTGGTAAATTCCTAAGTATGAGCCTGAACTTGAATTACAGAAACTGTGTACCCGAGAGCCAACCTTTCAGTGTGAAAATGAGCTTAACAAGTAGGATTTTCACTTAGAATTTTAGAGATGTTTTGTTTTCTAATTCTTTACTAATGTCTGGCTAACACAGTGACAAGCATAATTCCTTAGTCGTTGTCATTTCTTGATAAGTATCTGTGGATTGGGGTAATTTATGCAACAAACTTTTCCCATTGTGCTTACAGATGGAGTTTCTCAACCAAGCAGTCAAACCCATATTTATTAAGCTCCTACTATTTGTCCTTCAATGTGCTTGGGAATTTGAGAGATGAAGTAGAAAACCTAACAGTTGCTTTTAAGTGCACAACTTATTTGAGACCATAATTACACAATCGTTACCTTTACTGAACACCTACTATGGGCCAGGCACAAGGATGAACACTTTCTAGCCTCTGTCTCCAGTTCATACAACAGCCCTCCATGGTGGACATTATTGCCCTTGTTATCTTGTCCGAGGTTACACAGTTTGTTATGGGGGGGGACTCAAGTTCTATACCAGGTAGGGCTGGAACCAAAGATCTTCTATTTCTGCCTATGCCTATGGTATTAGCACGCATGAACATATTCATGCATTTGGTCTTTCATTTACTATCTGTATGGTTCTACCACATACCTGACACAGTGCTCAGTCCCTGGGAGAGAAAGTCTCAAAGGACCCACTGAATAAAACAAACAAGGTTCTTTCCCTCTTGGAACTTGTATTCCAGTGGGAAAGAAAAACAAGCAAGGAACTAAACAGTAAGCACACAACTGAGTAAGCGAACAAGCAAGCATTTATAATTTCTGGTAATATAGTATGGTCTGATGAAATACAGCAGGGTCAGAGGACAGTTAACATGATCTGCTCCAGTTTGCCTGCTATAGACCCAGAGTTGCTTACTTCTCATTCAGTGGACTTTCTACTTCATGATTACTTAGAAAAGCCAGAATCTTCAAGCATTTCCAACTTGTGACATGGGATCTGATATGACTGGCTAATAGTGCTCGCTTTAACATCACAATGTACTATTCCATTTAAAATCAAGTTCAGTAACTTTGAAAGCCAAAAGTTGAAACACATCACATCTTTGTAATATATGTAACTGGACCATCTGCCTCCTATTACAACTCCTAATTCTTTGACTTATGTTGATAGCTATGATAATGATAATGAAGTAACAATTTCGAGAGTGTAAATACTATGCAATAGGTCCTCTGTTACTAGGGAAAACAAACAAACAAAAGCCACTGATTTTCTGCCTATGTCTTATGACTCTGAGACGAGAAGAGGCACAAAGGAAGGTCTTTTTAATTCTGTTGCCTGCCTCCCTCTCTCCCCTAACCTGCCAAACAATGCAAAGTCACCAGTAGAAAGCTAAACACTGCTGCAAATATGAAGAGTAATTCTACTATTAAAGAACAGCCCAGGAAGACACAACCACTAACAAGCATTAAAAAAAAGGCAGAACAAACCCTTGTATAGAATCTTGCTGACAAGTGCTATTAAATATTAATTCTATAGACCGTGGAGACATCATTAAACAAACACACATACCCTGATGCTGAATGTGCACTGGTTCAGGCATTTGTTTTACATGTGGCTGTTGACTAGGTGTAGTCTTTTGTGTTGCTTTACCAGGGAGAAGACAATTTCCCCCCTGCTTCTATTAATTGTATCCTTACACATCACTGAAATTCTCATTGCCTTTTTGGTTATTTGTCTTATCCTTTCATTTAATTGGAAAGACAATTTTAGGGAAAATGAAGTGAGTTACCTGTTTTAAGACTGTCACGCATGGATAAAAATGCTTCATGGCTTGATGGCGATCTTTTAGATTTCAAGAACCAGTGCTACACACACAAGCATCTAGAGAAGTGACTGCACTGGGTGACCTTCGCCCAGCTTAATACTACTCTCCGATTTCTTCTCTTCAAGACTCTTTCAATAAAGATCCTAAATGTTAAAGAGGAGAAAAAGCTATCCCACAAAATTAACAAAGCTTATCTATGCAGTTTAATATGAAAGCATGGAGGGACTTTACATACTGTAAATATGAAGGAACAACCTCAACCTATACGGCATTATAGTCGTGGGACTGCAAAGAGCCTTAGGGAGCATCTAACCCAGTGGTTGTCAAACTTCAGTAGTATCAGAAAATCCTTAATAAAACACAGGCTGCCTTCCTCAGAGGTAGATCTCCGTGATGCCAGAGAATATGCATTTCTAACAAGCTCCCAGGTAATGTGGATGCTGCTGATCTGGGACCATGCTTGAATCTAGTCTGGGGATGGTGGTTTAGTCCCTAAATCGTGTCTGACTCTTGCGACCCCATGGATTGTAGTACGCCAGGCTCCTCTGTCCATGGGATTTCCCAGGCAAGAATACTGGATTGGGTTGGCATTTCTTCTTGAGGGAATCTTCCCACCCAGGGATCGAATTTGTATCTCCTGCATTGCAGGCAGATTCTTTACCACTGCACTGCCAAGGAAGCCCTTGGATTTAGTCTAACCTTCATATTTTACAGATGAGGAAACTGACATCCTGGGACTTTACTATAATTTCACATGGTTACATGTTTAGTTAAAGGCTGATACTCCATTGGAACATGAGTCTCCAGAGCCTAGACCATGCTTTTCCCACTATACCAAGGAGAATTTTAGACAGATATCATGGGAGGATTTCACTTCTGTCACTGTATCAGAAAATCACCCTCTAGGTTAATCATTCTGCTGAGGAATTCTAGAATCATTCAGTGGTACAGCAGGGGAGCACAGAAGCAATCTCTCAGTCCTAGGGCTCTCTTACAGGGCAGTATCCAGCCTTGGGATGCATGTGGCATACATCACAGCCAGCGACAGAGATGGAATCAGAATCCACTCTCCAGAATCCCAGGACGGGGCTCTTTCTGCCAGCTGCTCAACCATATGGGACAACCATCATCTGCCTCTGCAGGACGCTGGGGCCAACTGAAAACATGGTTAAAAATCGCTTGCCTACTTTTAAGACAGACTTGGTCCAAGCAGAAACATAGCCAGGAGGGACGCTTCAAAACCTCCTAGAGAATACATCCCGTAACACCATGAACTCCAAGGGCCTTTCGGGGGTCTTTAGTTTTCATGGTACTCTTCGTCCATCATAAAAGAGGAAACATGATCTTTTATCCTTACATTGACATGAAGACCAGTATAATCCAGGCTGCCTTCATGATTCCATTTCCATTAGGATTTCTTCTGATTCTAAAAGAAATTACCATGCCAGCTTTCTCGTGGGCCCCTCCAAAAGCAGGCACTATGTCAAATGTCCCAGTGGGCGAGCGGTCGCGGAGGAGCCCAGCACTTTGCTGAACGCCCTGGACTGGAGACAAAGGGGCGGGCCTCCATGGCCGTCGGGGCAGAATCTGCGAGCAGCGAAGGCCGGACCGCCAGGAGCAGCGCGCAGGTGGGACCGCCCGGCGCCGGCGGAGGCGGCCTGGACCGCGGGGCGGTGGTCGGGCTGCGGACGCTGGAAGCGCGATTCCCGGAGCTGGTGAGGCTCCTGCGACCCGCTTGCGCCGAGGAGGCGCGGCCCGGCTCCCAGGATGCCGCGCACACAACAGAGGGGAATGCGGTCCTGGGCTTTTTTCTTTTTGCATACAATTATAGTGATGGCATCATTTTTTTTGAAACAAACTGTCCATAAATGTCACTGAAAATCCGGGTCTCCTTTTATTAAAACTGAAAAATGTGTATAAATGTAAATAACAAATGACTGATACAGGGATAAGAACACCAGAGAGGCTGCTGGCGTCTCTCTCTTTCTCTCTTTTTTTTTCTCTCCTCCTCATGTAATTTGCATTAATAAAGAGGCTGTTCCTTGTCGGAATGTGTTTCATCCGGTTTAAAATCCCAGGGCGATCCACTAGGAAGAGCTCTGGGAGAATCCAACTGTCAGAGCCGACAAGACAAATGAATCCCGGTGTCAGGAGCGTGTGGTTCAACGATGACAGATTGAGAAGAACTGTCCCCCTCTCGACAGGCGGGCTTCATTTTCAAATTAATAAATCTGAATAAAATATTTTTCCTTTCATTACGAGCGGAGCCTGTTTGACAGTTCCTGTGACAGGAGGGAGTAGCAGTGTTGATGAGAACAGTTTGCATGAATTCCACCTGGGCTTTTTCTGTTTTATTTTTACCTGCAATCTCTTCCCTGTTTGCCTCTCTCTTTACCCCCTCCCTCACCTCCCGGGTCTCCGTTTTCCCCTCCCTTCTATTCCTTTTCGTCTTCTGTTTCCCCCATATTCTTGTTTCGTGATTCTTGCCTCCCATCCACTCGCTTCGCTATTCCGCGCTCTCTGAAATGTCACCCGCTTCTATTTTTTTTTTTTTTTTTGCTATTCTTTTGATTTACCTGCAGGCTATTACCGTGAATTAAAGGCCAACGTATTATTTCACTAAAAAGGGCCAGAGCTAATTATTATGAAATGTTTGCTTTATTTGGTGGTTGCTTATCACTGATCATATTATGATAATAGGACACAATCAGGCTGGAGAAAATAGTGGATTTCTCTAATTTATAATATCATTTTAGGAGACAATCCTAATAATTTCCTCTTCACCCATACAAAATAAAAGCAACCCCTTCAAACAAACAGACAAACGACAAAAAACTCCTTTGTTGTCATTTTCCTCCCACAGCCAAAAGAATGAGATCAAGTGCACCTTAGGAACTAGTGTGCACAGGCAAATCTTAATGCACAGGGTGACAGGCTGTTCCTCTTAAATAATTTAGGAGTACTTTCTGGGAAACAATATGTGATCATTAGAGAAATACTATTGAGAAAAGTGACTTCTTGATAAGAGGGAGTTTTGTTTTTGCATTTGGTATAGAATCCGGGCACAGCAGGCAACTTGCAATGTCCCTGTTCTCCAGTCTAAGAGCCACAGAGTCAGAGAATAATTAATGTGACTGCAGCAGTCAATGACTCCCAAGTGCCCAACCTGAATGGCAGGCCTCCTCCTTCCTTTCTCCTCAACGTGGAAAGAAGGAAGAAACCTACCACAGCTACCACAGTAAAATGGAAGAGGCACCAGCAGAGTCTGAGCTCTTTAGCCCTAGGGTCTGGTCTCCAAACCTGATGTGTTATAATGTGCCCATCTGTTGTTCCTGCTCTTTCCCATCCCTTGACAAGGTTATGAGCCTGCAATGTCTTCTCTGTAATCATACAGGACAAACTTAGGTCTTATGGTTTTGTGTCCGATGAGCATGGACAGTTTGCTTCCCTTCTCCCCAGTAGTCTTTGAGAGCACAGGGCATAACAGTACAAAGACTGTGTTTGGTAAACATAGATGGAATTTTCAAACAATTTTAGGAAAATGTTCTTGAGCACGCGAGTGTGTGCATGCAGGTGTGTGTATGTGTGTGTATCATATTTTGGGTTCAATTTGTGAAATAAATTATTTAACTGGCAGAAATTAAGACCATAGTAAAATCAGGAGAGCTTTCTGAATCCCCATAGGTATGACTACACTAGTAGGAGGCATGGTTGTAATACTCAAATTTCTCAGACAGGTGACTTTACTTTGGCTGAAATCCCAGATTAATCATTAAAATAAATAGAAAAGACATCCACTAAATGGTCAAAAGCAGGCCATCACTGGGAGGATGGGAGGAAGTTTGATGGTCAGTGTCAAGATTCTAGAAGTTTTTACCCAGGTTTTTGTGGTCACTTTATTATACACCTCCCTAATTGTACCTTTTCCACATAGATAAAAAAATATATTTCTGAGGCTGTCTACCAATGTCCAAACCCAATATCATAAATATAGATTTTAATCTTCAAGTAGCTATTGCAACACTATAGGCATGTAGGAAAAGGAATGTGACTGTTTCAAGTTTTTAATGTATATTAATTCATTTGATTTTCACAATCCTGGTAGGTAAAGTGGGCATTGCAATCTTCATTTTACAGAATTTACAGGAAACTGAGTGTCAAGATTAAGTGACTTGTATTACTTATGAGCACTTGACTCAGAAAAGGGAGGATTGATTTTTTTCCTTACTCCATGTGCCATTACCTTTTCACCAAATTATACTGCATTCTGCTCTGTGTGTGTGTGTTCTGCATGTAGAAGTCCTTAGGTAAACCAATAATAGTAGAATTGACTACCATTAATTTTCCAGTGGTTGGAAATTATTGCTTTTGAATCTTAACAACCCACATTCCATTTTGATGATTGATTTATATCTAAGTTTTTTTTTTCCTTTCAGATTCTCTCTTACATTTTGTTTCTGAATAATATTCAGGTGTTTAAAAAACAGTCATGCTAGGACCATTACTGCCCTCAAACAAGCAATATTATTGATTATTGAAAATAGCCTACAAAAATTCAAGATCCTGCACAATGTTAAAAATATTCACAACATTGAAATAAGACCATAATAGATAAAATGATTTATGCATTTAATTTTTAAAGATGTGATTCACTTTAAATTACGTGAACATGGGGAATTACGCCCTATTATAATTCAGTGAGCTGGTTACTTATTGAGTATTTGATTTTTTTTGACAACTCTTCTTCCTTGTGGCTGTCTTAATAAAAGTGGACAGTAATTATTTTATAGGAACACTTCAAAGACACTTGAGGATAACATAACACTTTGCATTTATATGGTATAATTTTCAAACTATCACAGAAACACTGCTTCTTTTCTTTCTTGAACCAGACAGAATAAGAAAGATGAATAAATGAATGAGTAAACAAGCAGATAAACAAATCCCTTTATCTTCATGAAAACCCTGTAAGGTGGGCATGATTATTGCCACTTTACTGTCAGAAGATGATACAGAGAGACCAAATGGCTTAGAAGATCCAAAGAACCAACGTGAGGCCGAACCAAATTCAAACCCACACTGTCTCAGTCTAAGGTTCTTTCTACTCCATCAGAGGTGGACTTGGAATCTAATCATGTCTTTTTTGTTACTAGAACAGACAGTCACCCTGGTGCTTTAGGTAATACACTAAATTGGCAAATTGCATCTGGTACAGATCCGCTGAGTAATGGAGAAGTATTGAAAAGGAAGAATGAGTCACTCATTCCATGGGACACTTTTTAGGCTGAGCTTTCATTAAATGCAGCTCCGCGGTTTACTAAGAAGATGTGGCTCAGGCTTAGGATCTGGTTGTAGCTCCACAGGCCGAAGGTCACTGTGAGGGCTGAGAACACCAGAATCACCGGGGTACATGGCAAGCAGAGGTCAGCCCTGCCCTGGGCGTGGGTGCCCTCCTCCCAGGTCTCCTGCATGGTGCTGAAGGAAATCAAACCACAAGAGCTTCTCTTTCCCCTTTATGGGAGGGAAGTACCAGAGGCAGTTACAAGAGCAAGTGACTCACTTACACAGTTCTGAGCTCCAGCTCTATGCCAAGCATGTGTTGGAGACAAGGCTAGAAAATGCAGCAGGACTCACACTTGTCTTCATGGAGCTGAGTCACACCAGTGCTCACAGTTCTCTGGGCCAAGTTCTCTAACAGAGGCATATTCATAGTGCTTTGAGAGCAGAGAACGGAGCAGCTAACCAGGTGTGGAGGATGCATAGGAAGTTTGCTTTAGAGAAATAGGATAATTTCACTGAAAAGTACGTGTTATGGAGTATGGTAGTGTACTCGTCTTATCTTTCCATTATTCACTTATACACATTCAATTTTCCAGTCAAACTGAATCACTTTCCTTTTTGTAGTAGTAATTATTGCCATTAATATTATTGCTATACCATTACTTAGGTACCTACTGTGTACTAGCACTTTGCTATCTCTTCCATGTATGTCTCATTTAACCCTGACAACAGCTCTCTGAAAGTTGTTTTTTTTTTTTTTTTACCATTTTCTCATTACATAGATGAAAAGGTTGAGGCTTAGAAGCCTCCTAGGTCATGTGACTAGTAAGATGTAGAGCCTGGCTTCAAACTGTGGACTTACTATCTTCTAAATCTGCATCATTAATTCTGAGGTGTTATAGTCACTTACCTCATTTATGTGCTGCTTCTTTGCCTTTGTTTCATTTACCTAGAGTTGCCTTTCTCTTTATCCCAGTTGTCAAGGTCTCACTCAGGGCTTACTTCAGATGCCTATTTCTTTTGAAATCTTTCCTGATTTTGCACTGCTAGAGTAGGCTGTCTCCACATGAAGATCTTTGAGCTTGGAAATCATGGCAGTCATTTGAGGATAATTGTGAAATCATGACCTAAGACCCCATAGTCCTGCCTTCAAACAGACTTGATTCATCATGTCCCTCCCTCAAGAGATATGAATCTCTGTTCTTCCTTAACTATCTCCAGGGAAAGGATTTCTACAGTCTCTAAGTAGTCCATTTCTTTTGGCAGATCCACATTGCCTCCACTTGATCTAAATGTGTTCCCTCTTGTTTGATATTCTGCTGTTAGAGGCTATCTGTGTTAGAGGCTCACAGATAATGCCCTACCTGAAAATCATCCCTCAAATCCAGTACAGTAACCAGGCAACCCTTTTGCCTTCCCCTCTCTGACTAACCTTTCACAGTTCTTGTGACCTTTCCTTCAACGTCTATTTTTCATCTCTTTAATCCTTTTGTCACTGCCCTTTCTCACCTTTAGCAGCAACGGCGAGTAGACCAGGTTCTGACGCACAAAGATGCCACTCGCAGGTGGCAGGCAAATTGGCATGCTTAGAACAGCCCCAAACACCCTCCAGGGATTAATAATAAAAACCATTTGATGATGAAATCTGAGTGCATTTTCTTTTCAATGAGACAGTGTCAACTGTTTTCTTCTAAAATAGAAATGAGCAGAATACAAAACTGAGCAGCCTTCATTTCTCCCCGCTCAGGAGGCTGTTGTGACTGATCTGGTTGGCGTTCCTCCTGGCTCAGCCCAGACGGAAGGAAGCTTAGCAGGTGCCGTTGCACACCCCCTTGATAGCTAGCTCTAATTTATGAAAAATTGGAGATGAGTACTTGGAATGCTTTGTTTTCTTTATTTCCTGGTCCAGTTGGTAATACTTTGAATTATTAAAGCAGATGATTTTAACCATTAACTAGAACTCCAAAACAAAGTAGAAAATCATATATATATATATATATATATATGTTAAAAATTGGATGACTATGATGGGGCTAGCAGGATTCATCCTTCTGACACTTACTGAACCTTTTCTCTGTATTCTAAAGTTGAGGTAGTTTTGAGAGATGGGTGTAGGGAGAGGAAATAAGGGTGGAGATCCTCAAAGTAATCTACTCCACAGACTTTAATTCCCAAATAAGAAATCTGAGGCTCTGAGAGGCTGGGTATAATTCATTGGGATTTTATTGGGAGGATTTAGATCAGGATATGTCTTATTACACTCACTGAAAGTCTATTTACAGTATGATCATGCCACCTCTGTTTTTCTTCAAAAAGCACTATGTCAGTGCCATGGAAAAAAGAAATATAAAACTATGGTTCAGATAGCCAAAAACAGTGAAATATAGATCAGGCGAACTTGGGGCTCTGCTTGAATTGGGGATGGAGGCCTGGCGATCTGCCTCCCTTGCCTTTCTTTGCTTCTCCCTCCTAGATGCCTAGGGCTTTGAAAGTGTGTAACAAAATAATTTCTCCAGGGAGATGAAAAAAAAAAAGAAATAGGAGAGTTTTCCTTTGTCAAGGAGAATCCATGTTAGTTAAGGTTAAATGTCAGAAAAATGCAGAGAGTTAGTAACGCCAGAGATAAACCAACAAGGCAATCAAATACACACTAAAAATCTGAGGGCATGGTTAATTGCCAAATGAATGATTCCATAATTGCTGTAAGAATTTAAATATGGAAGCGAAACTGTGAGGAAGGAGAGAAATTTAAACCTCATCTGCAAGAATATGTATGATCTGAATATATAGAAAGCAAAGAGAAGAATTTCTGGGAGATATGGGGAATATTTTGCATCAAGAAAAGGTAAAATAAGTTTGGATAGTAAATAAATCATTTATTATACTGGGGTATTTGATAAACTGAGTTGTTAGAGATAATACTTTAAAGGCGGGTTTGAGTCAGACAATGAAAAGTGCTGAAAGTCAGGTCAAGGAAAATGGAATTTATTGTAATTTCTTAGTATTGAATTGTTTCAGTATTACCCAAAGAGCCAGCCTATAAGAACTGGTCCACACACCTTCCCTGGGTGGATTTTTTTTTTTTTTTTGATAACTTTCACATAGTCTCTAATTTCTGAACCAACAGTGACATCTACCACTTGTTCTAGTTCAGTTTGGCAAGTGTTTTTTTCAAAAGTGTGTCCCCCTATCCCCCAATCTCATTCCTATATCACAGAATACATTTGTCTCCACTCCTGTCATAACAACTGACCGTAAAATACTCTTTGACAAGTGTTGCTTCCAATTACTGTGGAATGTCATACAGCGTGCAACCAATCTGCTGATCTGCCTGCCCCTAGTCGTCCAGCCATCCTCTGACTTCATGCGCAATGTTAGTTGTATCTTCCTATCTTTCAAATGGGGATAGCACTCAAGCAGCATGATTTTCACTGGTATGGACATGACTATCCTAATGTACACAATAGCAAATACCACACACCAAATAATCAATAGAGATGATGAGGATCTACAGAAAAATCTAGGACTTATGTGGGACAAGAAAGGAGACTGAGGTGTGCTACCTGACATGTGATTAGGGGAAAAGAGCTAATAGACATAGAAAAAATCACACAGGGTATAGACAGGGAAGATGCTAGTCTGAATAATTACTTAATTGAGAATTATTTGATTATATTCAATAGTCTATATGATACTCATGATTGTATTTTTGCCTTGTGGTTAAAGGTAAGACACAGTCTTCTTATTAGATCTACACTAAAAGAATCTCAAAAAAAGAATCCATTTCTAATTGATGGAAATTTAGTTGCTGGCAAGAACCACACAATGGGCTCGAAAGAAAATAAGGTGAGTTAATAACAACCACCACATTGGAAAAGACTCTGATGCTGGGAGGGATTGAGGGCGGGAGGAGAAGGGGACGACAAAGGATGAGATGGCTGGATGGCATCACCGACTCGATGGACGTGAGTCTCAGTGAACTCCGGGAGTTGGTGATAGACAGGGAGGCCTGGCGTGCTGCGATTCATGGGGTTGCAAAGAGTTGGACACGACTGAGCGACTGATCTGATCTGATCTGATGAATCTTTGAGTGGAATTGTTTAAGAGCCCCTCCAGGGCTTCCCAGGTGGTACTAGGGGTAAAGAACCCTCTTGCCAATGCAGGAGATGTAAGAGATATGGGTTCGATCCCTGGGTTGGGAAGATCCATTGGAGAAAAAGATCATGGAAACCTACTCCAGTATTCGTGCCTGGAGAATCCCATGAACAGAGGAGCCTGGAAGGGAGTCAAGACACAACTGAAGCGACTTAGCACTCATGCACGCATATACTTACATGAAGTGTAAAAAGTACTGGAAAGGTCACGACGTGCCCATAGGGAGAGACAGTGTGCTAACCTTGGCCTTATTACCAAATGTATGATTTGCAGTAAGTCACCTACAGAGGACCAAGTGATTTTCTGGAGATGAGACAACATGTAGTCTAAGAAAATATCTATGCAGTTTATGATAGAACATTGAAAAAGTTGTGAAACTTTGTGGACTATTTTCCAACTTGAGCTCTCAAATTTTATAACTTTGAAATCGTCTGTCATGTAAACCAGAGTGTTTACTTAGTTTTTGCTAAAGAACCTTTGCTAGATGACCTTCAAGAACTTTTAATATGTGGCTTCAATTTTCTACTATGTTTAAAAAAAGACAGGTTAACAGTTTTTCTTTATAGTACATATATATGTTTAAATGATAGGTCCTAGATTACAATAGTTGACAACTATTTGCATTATTTTAGCATTTATCAAGTGCTTTTGAATACATCTATTATAGAAATTTTATTATAACATAATCAACAATAAAAAATAAGAATACAAATTTGTATCTTAAAGAAACAAGTCAATTACTGGAGTAGTAATTTATAACCTATAGAAGCCATAGCCAGAATTTAAATCTAGGTCCTCTGACTCCAAATTTCACTCTTTCTAATCTATCATGCAGCCATCATATCACATGTAAATAATGCAGTCTAATGCAAGATATCTAGTTGAGGTTTTTAGCTTTGTTTGTAAAAACACGTAGAACTTTGCTTTTGAAAAATCACCTTCATCTATGAATCACAGGTTGGTTGGAAGACTACAGCCAAGGTATATTCCATCTCATCTTTCCCATCTGTAAGGTGGAGTAAACGGTACCTGCCATCTTCATTTGCTTGCAGGGTGGTTGTGATGATGAGTGATGCTGTGGATGCATAGCTCCTTGGAGTAAGGAAGCCATATAAATCCAAGGTATTTCATCAAGATGCTCCTGATATTTACATAGCTCTCTTCTCCAGGGCATAGAGGGCTTTTATTGCTTCACAGAGCTCTAGGAAATGCAGCAGTAAATGCTCTTTCCAAAAAGGAAGCTGACCAATAAAGTGAATAAGTAGATGACCCCTGCATGGCACAGTAAGGTGATAGTCGTATTGCCCAGTGATGTTCATTAATAATTGCTAGTAATAATTAGTCCACTGAGTCTAGCCTGCTGCTGGCTATCACTAAAGTAATAAAAACTCTCCTGTTATAGAATAGTCCATGGTTTCCAAAACGGAATTTATACTGAACTTTTTTATTTTTCCTGAGGCTCTTAAATTCTCAGATAGCTTTCTCCTATACTTCCTTTCTGGTTTCAATAGAAATAGCACAAAAATGCTGACTGTGGAATTCCTGGCCCTCAGAACAATGGAGGGTTTGAATGTTGCAAGAAATATTGGTTTCCTGAGGCTTTCAGATACTTTTTTCTAATGACCTAAATAGCTTGGGGGTGAAAGAGAAAGCAAGAGGTGGGAAAGAGTTGACAAGAGTGAAAATGTTGCATTTTCAAAAGAGAAGTGGAGAGTCTATATGTGTTTCATCTCACGAGGAAGAAAAGTGTGTGTGCTTGGGGTGGGGGAGTGTGGAGGTGGGTTAGTAAGAATGGCAGTATGAAATAGCGGGTATCAGGAAGAAGAAGACCTGAACCCTATGCTTATATAAATTTATTTTTGGCTGCGTCAGGTCTCAGTTGTGGCACCAAGCCTTAATTGTCCTGCCCATGTGAGATCTTAACTCCCCAACCAGGGTTGAATCTGCGTTCTCTGTTTGGAAGGTGGATTCCACTGGATCACCAGGAAAGTCCCCTGTGAGCCCCTATGCAGTGGCAGATGTGTGATTCTGCCACTGAGTTTGACCTGGGATAGTTACTTAATCAACCTTGGTTTTTAATATCTGAATCTTTAAAATTAGAACAATACATTAGTAGATCTATAGGAGACTCTTTAAGATTTAGTGTATCCCTAAATATCACCATAAAATTGCCTTCTGCATTAGCTATTTTTTGTCCCTCCACCTTGTGCCATGAGAAAACTTCTTCATATGAGGGAAGAGCAGCCTTGAATTCTTTACGTGGATTTTTGAAGGTGTGAGATGTTCCAGGAGGTTCCAGCATGTTTTTTCAAGGCTGAATTCCCTTTGAGGATAACTGAAGGGACACTGATAAGGGCCTGAGACTCCATGGAGAATCTCTCACTGTGAACCAAGGAATGACAAGTGTTGATTCTATTCACAGACTCCAAGAACAGGCACTTGAGGGGAGAGATCAAATTAGCCAAGATGGCATGTTCAGGCTCTCTCGCCCCACGTTTTGTAGATAACGACTATTTAACAGCTGAGATCATTTACAGCACTGTGCATGCCCCTTACGAGGTACCCGCCTGGTCAGGGGCTACTTTGTGCTGTACGAATGTATGCACTCCACCCAGAAAACTGGGGGCAATCCTGCTGTCACCACTGTGTTTGTTGGGTCAGCCACGAGAGGAGAGAATATAGTGTGCCTGCTGCTATGGCTGCTGTGCCAACCAGGGGAGAATAAATGTGTCTGTATTTCCTATGGCTCCCCTAGTCTCCTTCCAGCCTCTTAGCTCATGCCTTGCCTACCCTGCGTTCAACTAACAGTGTGCACAGCATGAATGGCAATATAACTGGCACAGTCAGCAGGATACCCAGTGGGTAGAGAAGCTTGAGGCGCCTCTGGATGGAGGAAGCCAGTGGCCACCAGACAGCATGTGACACTGTGTGGCTGTGATCCTCTCGGTGCAGGCTCTGGTGGAAGCCTGGGAGGTGGGGGACGGTTCACTGGGTAGCATTGAAAAGGCATTACTGGGGTGAGTGTTTGCCAAACAAGGCAGCACTGGGCTGCTGCTGGCACCGTGGGGTGGATTTTCCTGACTGTGCTGAAGATGAATATGGATAGCGCTCTCTGTGATGCTGTGCCAGTGCGCAATGTGCAGAGACTCTTGGAAGAACTAGAGCACTGGCTTTAGAGCAAGAACCCCGTGGCCCAGAAAGAACCAGTATCTCGGACAGCGAGGTGATAAGTGATGGTGATGATGAACGTTATGAGACTGCATGTCGCCGCTTGGCAGCGAGGCCTGTTGTACAGCAGAAAGTGAAGCATGAACAGTCTATGGCACAGAGGGGAGGGGATCCTCGAGGGGCCCCTAGCGTGACTGAATTCTCAATGTATCTACCATATCCTCAGGCAGAGTTGGTCAACTTGGGTAAAAAGTTTTGACAAAAGGAAGGGGAACCTTGACAGCTTGGCTTTTGCAACTCTGGGACACAGGGGTGGGCCTGGCACTCGTGGGAGTGTTGTAGGTCCTTACTGAGAGAAGTAGAAGAATGGCGTGTGAGATACCATTTTGAAAGTGTGAAGACCGTGGAAGGGGCCCAAGCTGCAAGGGGCCCATCTGGGTTTCGCGGATGCAACTGTGGGATGATTTGTGTGAAAGTATACTCAACTCACTCCAGTGATCTTGCCTAGAAAATCCCATGGATGGAGGAGCTTGGTGCAGGCTACTGTCCATGGGGTCGCAAAGAGTCGGGCACGATGGAGTGACTTCACTTTCATACTGTAAAGTAGATGTTAAAAAAAAAAAAAATCTACCTCTGCTTTATTGACTACACCAAAGCCTTTGACTGTGTAGATCACAACAGACTGTGGAAAATTCTTCAAGAGATGGGAATACCTGCCGCATGAGAAATTTGAATGCCTGTCAAGAAGCAACCATGATAATCACGATGATAAACGAAGATAATCACGATGGTGTGATCACTCACCTAGAGCCAGACATCCTGGAATGTAAAGTAAAGTGGGCCTTAGGAAGCATCACTATGAACAAAGCTAGTGGAGGTGATGGAATTCCAGTTGAGCTATTTCAAATCCTGAAAGATGATGCTATGAAAGTACTACACTCAATTGTCAGCAAATTTGGAAAACTCAGCAGTGGCCACAGGACTGGAAAAGGTCAGTTTTCATTCTAAACCCAAAGAAAGGCAATACCAAAGAATGCTCAAACTACCACGCAATTGCACTCATCTCACATGCTAGTAAAGTAATGCTTGAAATTCTCCAAGCCAGGCTTCAGCAATACATGAACTGTGAACTTCCTGATGTTCAAGCTGGTTTTAGAAAGGCAGGGGAACCAGAGATCAAATTTCCAACATCTGCTGGATCATTGAAAAACAAGAAAATTCCAGAAAAACATCTATTTCTGCTTTATTGACTATGCCAAAGCCTTTGACTGTGTGGATCACAATAAACTGTGAAAAATTCTGAAAGAGATGGGAATACCAGACCACCTGACCTGCCTCTTGAGAAACCTGTATGCAGGTCAGGAAGCAACAGTTAGAACAGGACATGGAACAACAGACTGATTCCAAATAGGAAAAGGGGTACGCCAAGACTGTATATTGTCAGCCTGCTTATTTAACTTATATGCAGAATACATTACGAGAAATGCTGGGCTGGAGGAAGCACAAGCTGGAATCAAGATTGCCGGGAGAAATATCAATAACCTCAGATATGCAGATGACACCACCCTTATGGCAGAAAGTGAAGAGGAACTAAAAAGTCTCTTGATGAAGGTGAAAGAGGAGAGTGAAAAAGTTGGCTTAAAGCTCAATATTCAGAAAACGAAGATCATGGCATCTGGTCCCATCACTTCATGGGAAATAGATGGGGAAACAGTGGAAACAGTGTCAGACTTTATTTTTTTGGGCTCCAAAATCACTGCAGATGGTGACTGCAGCCATAAAATGAAAAGACACTTACTCCTTGGAAGGAAAGTTATGACCAACCTAGATAGCATATTCAAAAGCAGAGACATTACTTTGCCAACAAAGGTCTGTCTAGTCAAGGCTATGGTTTTTCCAGTGATCATGTATGGATGTGAAAGTTGGACTGTGAAGAAAGCTGAGTGCCGAAGAATTGATACTTTTGAACTGTGGTGTTAGAGAAGACTTCTGAGAGTTCCTTGGACTGCAAGGAGATCCAACCAGTCCATTCTAAAGGAGATCAGTCCTGGGTGTTCTTTGGAAGGATCGATGCTAAAGCTGAAGCTCCAGTACTTTGGCCACCTCATGTGAAGAGTTCACTCATTGGAAAAGACTCTGATGCTGGGAGGGATTGGGGGCAGGAGGAGAAGGGGATGACAGAGGATGAGATGGCTGGATGGCATCACCGACTCGATGGACATGAGTTTGGGTGAACTCTGGGAGTTGGTGATGGACAGGGAGGCCTGGCGTGCTGCAATTCATGGGGTCACAAAGAGTCAGACACGACTAAGCAACTGAACTGAACTAAAACAGGGCTCTAGAATTACCCAGTTTTTAAAAAATATGAGCCAAGACCTCTCATTCTTTTTTTTTTTTTTAGACTATTGGAATGGAGTTGCTTTATTTTTGTATTTCTACTGTACAGAAAATAAATCAGCTATAAGTATGCATATACCCTCTTTACTTCAGGTCACCACAGAGCATTGAATAGAGTTCCCTGAGCTATACAGTAGGTGATCATTAGCTATCTATTGTATACATAAGATCAATAGTGTATATATATTAATCTCAGTCTTCCAACTTATCCCGCTAGAATTACCCACATTTGTACTGTTCCTTACATCTTCTTAAAAGTAATCAGTGCATGATAAACTCTTACTAGGTAATTTTAAACAAACACTTGAGGTCTTTTTCCTTGTAGAAAGAGCTGAAACTCCCTTTTTCCACCTTAAAGAAATAGTTAATAGTACCACTGTGGTGTTGTAATAAAATATACTAATTTTACAGGTGCTTTCCATTTTACAATTTGTTTAAAGAGTATCTTTGATTCCTGAAAGGGGGCAATTGAACATAAGGAAATGAAGCTTTCCTCTCTAGCTCATATCGTGTCTTTTTGATCATGTCATATCTGGTGTATTACACAATGTTTCTACTATCAGAAATTTTTCTTGTGACCTCCTATGGTGATGGTTATACAGGAATGTCAGCCAGGATTATAACCTAAAGTTCTAATTTGCTTTCTCAGTCTATTCTACTTTGGATAAGAAGAGTCATAGCTCCATGTGGATTCAAGTACAGCCTCCAGTTCATATACACTTCATAGGTTTGGACTTAAGTAATATGACCACAGAAATGGAAAGTATGAGCTTTGATTTAAACTGAAGGTTCTACATAGGAATCATTTTCATTTGACAATTGTTTTAATTTTCCAGATTACTCTGGAATTATCCCTCTGTGACTATCCAGCTCTGGACCAAAGCTTAGAATATTGGAATTGAACAGCTACCTAGTCCAATTTCATGGATAAAGACTGGAGATTATTCTTATAAAATCAATTGTCTTTTTTTTTTCCTATTTTTATCTGTAAACGCAAGATATTTGACAGTTGAGCATTCTTCTCATAACTATAGCCCAGGGGCTAATTTGCATTGTCACAGGTTGAAGTGGGATGCCTCGTATTTCAGGAGCCTCTTTAGAAAAGGCTCTCTGGCTCCATGTCTTGGACTACAAGAAGGACTTTGAAAAGGTTTAAGGGGATTTTTCCCAATTAAGGCCCAGATACTTACATGATGGACATGATCCCCCTGGGGAGAAGATCTTCACAAAAGTAAAATAGCAGGAGAGAGAAACAGAGCACAGAGTACTTAAGTTAGGAAGACTAGGTAGCACATAACATGTATTTGGTTTTTACACTTTTGGACTCAGTCAGTGAAACATAGAATAATGTCTTGCTCCTTTGGCTCTGTAGCTCAAGCCAGTTTATCTAGTCTAGTTCTGATATAGATGGAGCCTATAGGAGCAAAGTCTCTCCATGCCAAGCATGCTCTGGCAGACAAACATGCTGACCTGGAGGAGAGGCAGCAGGCTCAGCCAGAGTTGGGAGAAGTGTCCCTGGCAGGGATGTGAAACAACAGATGTAGACCTGAGAGGAGAGCAGTGGGCAATTATGATACCAACTGGAATTGCAATGTGGTATGTGTTGGTGTCTCAACAGGATATGTGGCTATAGTAGGAATAATAATAATAACATTAACACATTTTTTTGCTGGGTTATTTTCACATATTATCACATTTAATTTTCATAATAATCACATAAAAGACCTGTTATTGTCTTTTTAATGCATATTAAAAAAGTAGAAGTTGCAAGACTTTAAAACCACACAGCTATAAAATTGGAGCTAAGATTTGGACTCATTCTGACTTGAAACAAAACCACTTCAATGTCACAAACAATAGAAATTGTCCCTGAAATGAATGGGTCTTTGGTGACCCAGGGACAGGGTTAACACATTCTCAGTAGAACCATCTTGCCAGAAGAGTGTCTGGAGGAAGAATTGTAGAACAGAGTAGGGTTATAAGAAACAGAGACAATGTGTAGAGTGGCCCTTGGAGGTGGAGACAGAAACTAGAATCAGTAACGGTGTCTGTGCTTCCCTTCTAGTCTGAGAGCATTTGAAAGGGCAAGAATTGTGTCTTATTAATTTTTGTATTTTCAGCACTTAGGATAGTATCTAGTGTATTTAAAGTGGTAAACAGATTCTTAAGTGTTTGAACTCAAGGTGGTTGCACAAGACTCAAGTTAGCAGGGAGGTGGCGGTCAGCCGTAATGGACAAGATCAGATGCCAGCAGGGTGATGCCAGCATGACTCTGCTATATGGAGGGTCAGGTCTACCCCAATTTGGCAGGGTCATTGGGATCGACCAGAAGTAGAGGGCATTGTTTCCCTTTTACATCTGCAGTCCCTAACCTTTTTGACACCAGGGAGCATTTCATGGAAGATGATTTTTCCATGGAGCAGGTTGAGGGGATGGTTTCAGGATGATTCAAGTGCATTATATTTATTGTGCACTTTATTTCTACTATCATTACATCAGCTCCACTTCAGATCATAAGGCATTAGGTCCCAGAGGTTAGAGACTCCTGCCTTACATGACGAAGGCAGTATCCTCTGGCAGATAACTTTTACTTTGAGGGAATATGATTTAATATACTTATTAGTTTTTGTAGTATAAATTTATTTATTTTAACTGGAGGAACTCCTTATTACCAAATTCAGACTTAAATTGAAGAAAGTAGGGAAAACCACTAGACCATTCAGGTATGACCTAAATCAAATCCCTTATGATTATACAGTGGAAGTGAGAAATAGATTTAAGGGCCTAGATCTGATAGATAGAGTGCCTGATGAACTATGGAATGAGGTTCATGACATTGTACAGGAGACAGGGATCAAGACCATCCCCGTGGAAAAGAAATGCAAAAAGGCAAAATGGCTGTCTGGGGAAGCCTTACAGATAGCTGTGAAAAGAGAAGTGAAACGCAAAGGAGAAAAGGAAAGATATAAGCATCTGAATGCAGAGTTCCAAAGAATAGCAAGAAGAGTTCAGAAAGCCTTCCTCAGCGATCAATGCAAAGAAATAGAGGAAAACAACAGAATGGGAAAGACTAGAGATCGCGTCAAGATAATTAGAGCTACTAAGGGAACATTTCATGCAAAGATGGGCTCGATAAAGGACAGAAATGGTATGGACCTAACAAAAGCAGAAGATATTCAGAAGAGGTGGCAAGAATACACAGAGAACTGTACAAAAAAGATCTTCACGACCCAGATAATCACGATGGTGTGATCACTTACCTAGAGCCAGACATTCTGGAATGTGAAGTCAAGTGGGCCTTAGAAAACATCACTACGAACAAAGCTAGTGGAGGTGATGGAATTCCAGTTGAGCTATTCCAAATCCTGAAAGATGATGCTGTGAAAGTGCTGCACTCAATATGCCAGCAAAATTGGAAAACTCATCAGTGGCCACAGGACTGGAAAAGGTCAGTTTTCATTCCAATCCCAAAGAAAGGCAATGCCAAAGAATGCTCAAACTACCGCACAATTGCACTCATCTCACACGGAAAATCCCATGGATGGAGGAGCCTGGTACGTTGCAGTCCATGGGGTCGCTGAGGGTCGGACACGACTGAGTGACTTCACTTTCACTTTTCACTTTTATGCATTGGAGAAGGAAATGACAACCCACTCCACTGTTCTTGCCTGGAGAATCCCAGGGACGGGGGAGCCTGGTGGGCTGCCATCTATGGGGTCACACAGAGTCGGACACGACTGAAGTGACTTAGCAGCACACACGCTAGTAAAGTAATGCTCAAAATTCTCCAAGCCAGGCTTCAGCAATACGTGAACCGTGAACTTCCTGATGTTCAAGCTGATTTTAGAAAAGGCAGAGGAACCAGAGATCAAATTGCCAACATCCACTGGATCATGGAAAAAGCAAGAGAGTTCCAGAAAAACATCTATTTCTGCTTTATTGACTATGCCAAAGCCTTTGACTATGTGGATCACAATAAACTGTGGAAAATTCTGAAAGAGATGGGAATACCAGACCACCTGACCTGCCTCTTGAGAAATCTGTATGCAGGTCAGGAAGCAACAGTTAGAACAGGACATGGAACAACAGACTGGTTCCAAATAGGAAAAGGAGTATGTCAAGGCTGTATATGTCAGCCTGCTTATTTAACTTATATGCAGAGTACATTATGAGAAATGCTCGACTGGAAGAAGCACAAGCTGGAATCAAGATTGCCAGGAGAAATACCAATAACCTCAGATATGCAGATGACACCACCCTTATGGCAGAAAGTGAAGAGGAACTAAAAAGCCTCTTGATGAAGGTGAAAGTGGAGAGTGAAAAAGTTGGCTTAAAGCTCAACATTCAGAAAATGAAGATCATGGCGTCCGGTCCCATCACTTCATGGGAAATAGATGGGGAAACAGCAGAAACAGTGTCAGACTTTATTTTTCTGGGCTCCCAAATCACTGCAGATGGTGACTGCAGGCATGAAGTTAAAAGACGCTTACTCCTTGGAAGGAAGGTTATGACCAACCTAGATAGCATATTCAAAAGCAGAGACATTACTTTGCCAACAAAGGTCCATCTAGCCAAGGCTATGGTTTTTCCAGTGGTCATGTATGGATGTGAGAGTTGGACTGTGAGGAAGGTTGAGCACCGAAGAATTGATGCTTTTGAACTGTGGTGTTGGAGAAGACTCTTGAGAGTCCCTTGGACTGCAAGGAGATCCAACCAGTCCATTCTGAAGGAGATCAGCCCTGGGATTTCTTTGGAAGGAATGATGCTAAAGCTGAAACTCCAGTACTTTGGCCACCTCATGCGAAGAGTTCACTCATTGGAAAAGACTGTGATGCTGGGAGGGATTGGGGGCAGGAGGAGAAGGGGACAACAGAGGATAAGATGGCTGGATGGCATCACTGACTCAATGGACATGAGTCTGAACGAACTCTGGGAGTTGGTGATGGACAGGGAGGCCTGGCGTGCTGCGGTTCATGGGGTCGCAAAGAGTCGGACATGACTGAGCAACTCAACTGAACTGACACTTATTAGTTTTTAAGAACTTATATGCAAGCCACTGTGCTAAGTTCTGAGGCAAACAAAACTCTCAAAGTCCTTCCCCATAAGAGATGTGTGTGTGTGCTCAGTCATGTGTAATTCCTTGAAACCCTCTGGAATGTAGCCTATCAGGCTCCTCTGTCCATTTTCCAGACAAGAATACTTAAGTGGGTTGCCATGACCTCCTCCAGGGAATCTTCCTGACCCAGGGATGGAACTTGTGTCTCCTGCACTGGCAGGCAGGTTCTTTACCACCGGGGAATCTTATGGGAAGTCCATAAGAAACTTACCAGGTGATTACAGGCAACTAAGCAATTACATTGCAATATGAGAAGCACATCAATAGTAGAAGAACTAGGTACAATAGGAATAAATATTAGGAATGTCTAGCCCAGATATGGAGATTCAAGGACAGCTTTCCAGAGAAAGTGGAAAGAGGCATTCAATTTGGATTAGACCTGAGTTTGAAGTCCTGTTCTGTCATTTTGTAGCCACAGACATTTGAAAAGTTGCTTAATCTATCAGAGTTTCAGTTTTCATATCTTTGAAACAGGGAAAGTTGAAATTGACCATTTATATTTATTCAGTAATTGCATGAATTAAAGTGCTTGAAGTACCCTGCACATCAAGGTGCAGGGCACAAACAGATGGTCAAGAATTTTTTCACCCATCTCCATCCTTCCCTTTTTTGTGGGAATACTAAAATACTTTGTGTTAATCTGGTGGCCACACTAGCTTCTCAAAATCACTTGAATCTTTATGAAACAATATGATTTTATCATTTTCCATCTTTTTCAGGGATACTTGTGTTTCTAGAATCATGTAAAATCTGAAATCATTAAGTCATGTCATGCAGTGATGACATCCAGGTAATACTTCACCTTATAAATAATAATAAAAAAATAAACTCTTAAGGGAATGCAGAATACCTTAGAGTATTAGATAATGTTTAGCATATGCAGATAACTTATGGTTTCTTGGTTTTTCAGAATGCTTACTCAGATATTGGCAAAATTTTTCTTTTATTGCGCCTGTGTACAAAGTCTGGGAATACTAAACTAGGAGAGGGAGTGTTTTAACTGCAGAAGACAACTGTTTTTAGTTTTCTCCATAGAGACTGTCCCATAAACTGAAGTGTGAGTGAAAAATTTAGCAACAACAGTGTTCTAACAGTGATTGTGATGACCATATCTCCTTAAACCGGCAATTTGCAGCAAATTGCAATGAAGATAAGTAATACAGTGGCCACGGACGCTCCAGTCCCAGCCAGTCCCATCATCGTGAAGGCTTGGCTTAAGAGTTCCAGGTTTCCACAAACTTAACAAAACTCTATCCTTGTTGATTTTTGTACAACAATAATGAAAAGGACACTTGTCATTATTTCTGCAATCAGAAACTTCATAACATCATGAAATCGAATACCTATTCACCACATGCACTGCTTCCTGGAAGAGACCTCGGGCCCTTTGTGTGGATGGAGCCAGAACATCTAAACTGTAATTCTCAAAACACTTAACAATTCCCAGTACTTTATGAGTAAAAAGAAAAATCCTAGGGGGCATTTGAAGATATTTGGCTTAGGACTTGAAGTATGCCAGTGCCCTTTACATTTTTTCTTGCTTTGTACCCCTAGGCTCTTTTGCATAGATTTCATTCACTTCCAAAAGGAGGAAAAACTAGAAATCATACAGACAGTACTAAGGATCAGCATTAGGATAAATGTAAAAAGAAGTTATGCAAACAATGGAGAAGAGGGCAGTGGGGTCTGAAATTGGCTTGGGATCCATCTTTCTGAAGGACTGAGAGAACGTTGGTGTTAGAATGGAACACAGTGAATTAATTCTAAAAGGTTTTGTTCATCCTTCTATTTATGACTCTTGCACTCTTTGGTCTAAATATGTTGTCCTAAATTGACTTTGTTTCTCTTCCTGTGATGCAGACACTCTTAAATGACTTACTGCATTTTTGCAACAGTTAGAGTTGTGCAGAGTACATTTTCGTGTACTGATCCCACCCTCTCATAAAGTGAGGCAAATGACATTTTCCCCATTACAGAAGTAGATATTGGGAGATTTTAGAACAGTGGGGAACTTGGACTATAGACCTAAGATTCCTGATTCTCAGTCTAGATTTTCCCAGTAAATTATGCTGCCACCCTGATCCTGGCTGTTGTTAATTTCAATATGAGACTGATTTCTTCATTATCAATGACATGAAGTTCTATCAGCAGATGCACATAATATGATTTTCCCTCTCCTCTTCTGAATCACAGCAAAACCATTTGTGGCCACTGTAATGAAGTTTCCTAGGAAGTAGGAAAGAGAATCTAGGAAGTAGAGGGAGCAGACAAAGAATCAGAGCGAATTAATATCCTGTCCTTTCCTTCTATAGATGATTCTGTGACTATTTACATACATGAGATAATAATTAACAGGTGAGCCCTTTGAGCTCTGAAGGGAAAAAAGTGTCATGTTATTGCTTGGATTAATTGGGTCTTAGCACAATATAACAGTAAAGAGATTATCAAGATAAATTTTAATTGTCTATTTTGAGGTAAAAATGTCAGGTGTGCAGAAATCTAATTGGATGTAAGGGTATGACAATTCTGTAACTTCTCATTGTATGTGGAATCACTCTAAGAGTTGAACAGCCTGACTTTTGTCTAATACTCCTCAATCTCTGGCTTTCTTTCAGCTCTTAGAATTATAAGTAATAAAATCTTATCAGGCATCTTGGCATATGTTATTGGGATATTGCAACTTAAATCTCTCTATTAAAATTCACTGTTTTGAAAGTGTCGATCTCTTCCTGGTTCAGATCTCATCATAGAGTAACACTCAACCTCCTCAGAAGGTTTCCAGGCACACTCTCCTGGTACCAGTGGATTTGGGCATGCTGTTAACACTCTTATAGGAGAGTTTAGAAAAGTTTGGGTTTGAATTCCAGCTCTGGTATTTATTTTATAAACAGGATGATCATATTCCTGGCTTGACCTGGGCAATTCCAAGTTATCTATTATGCCAGAATCATTATTATAGCTCTGCCTTTCATTCTCAAAAGGGCCCTTACCATGCTATATATGTGGTACCCTGGAAAAATCACAGCCTCTTTAATCTGTACCTTTTCTCATCTGGAAAAAAAATTTGAAAAACTTTGCTAATTTGAAATACATAGTAAGTATTGAAATACTGACTATTAACATTATTTTTTGCAGCATTCCGTCTATGGGCCTTTGAAGGATGACTGACATGTTCTGTTGCTCTCCCATGGCAGTTCTGAAAAGCAGCTGCTGGAGTCCATCTTTAATGGGACTTTCATCTGACAATCTCTGGTTTAGATTGGCATAACATCCAGAGTTTTTATACCTGATGTCTGTCTTTCCTGGTTGAGAAGACCTCTCCTCTACTCCAGTTGGACATCTAGGCACTGACAATGTTTCCCAGGCTCAGCCTGATCCTACTCTATGTCATATTTGATGGATTTCTCCAGATACCTGGGCTCTGCCTCTTCTTGAAAGTCTAATTTTTAAAAATTAGAATTGATTGACAATGTTGTGTTAATTTCTGCTAAAACTTGAAAGTCTTGCGATCTCACCCTGGCATTCCCACTTCTTTCTCAATGATGTTGGGTGAGTGGAGCAGCAGAGATACAATGCAGTTAAACAGACAGTGAAGAAGAGAGGGGAACAGTGGGGGAAATGTGAAGAGCCAAGGGGCTGGCCAAAGGTGAAGCCCTTTAAAGAAAGTGGAGGTAAAATGTTAGGTGCAGACAGCAGGGGCTAAGGGTAAAGGCAGAAAACCCAGGTTAACATGTGAAGACAGGAGCCTACAGTTTGATAAATGCAAGTTCAGAGCAAGAGCAAACAGAGTACAAATAAGAAAGGCATGGCGGATTCATTTTGATATTTGGCAAAACTAATACAATTATGTAAAGTTTAAAAATAAAATAAAATTAGAAAAAAAATAAATAAATACCAAAAAAAAAAAATTAGAAAAAAAAAATAAAAGCAGATCCAATTCTAAAAAAAAAAAAACAGAAAGGCATGGGTGTTTGCTGCAAAGAATATTGAGATGTCTTCTACTTTCCAAGCTGGCTGGTTTGAGTGGTGAATGGGAGTGTTGAAGGCTTAGAGACAAGGGTGAGTGGACATTCTTCCACTCTCTCAAATGGATGCCTTCTTGGATATGGATGCCTTCTTAGAATTGGACTGAAGTGGTCACAGTCTCATCAATTTCATCTCAGTTATGATTCTTGAATCCTCCTTGGACCATTGCTTGTCCTCCTGCTGCTGCTGCTGCTAAGTCACTTTAGTCGTGTACAACTCTGTGTGACCCCATAGATGGTAGCCCACCAGGCTCCTCCATCCCTGGGATTCTCCAGGCAGGAACACTGGAGTGGGCTGCCATTGCCTTCTCCCTGAAATGCTATTAAATCTTTCCTAAAACTAAGACTGCCTTTGTTCTCTGAATGATATTCTTTGTTGTGGCCCAAGTCTCTCCTGGGAAATGAAGTGGTTGCCAAGAACAGGTAAGAATCTCACACTCAAGGGGTACTGCTAAAAATCCCAAGCACAGCCCCAGAACAGGATTTACAGTTCCTTGCTCCAATCCAGATTCCAAGGATGTACTAGAGAAGGGCTACTCTGGACCTAGCCAACATTTTGTACATTGCTACCTGTGTTAGCTCTATTTTCTGTTTTCCTCATGCTCTGACATCAGAGGCCTCTGAACTCTGATGACCCAGACAGGGACAGCCCCTTCCAGGGTTAGCTAATTCTTAGATATTAATAGTAAAGGCTTACCTGTAAATATGTCTTTGATAGGCAAACCAACTAATTCTAAGCTCATATCCCCAGTAGTCTTGAAACTCTATGTACCTGGCTCAGTCACCACAGGGCTAGGTACTGGATAACTAGAGAATATTTCCATAGCCTAGAGCCCATTGGATTTATTCAAAGTATCTGTTCCTAAACCTGTTTACTCTACCTCATGATTCCTTTTCTAGACAAGCACAATCAAGTCTCTTGCCAGCGGTTCCTTTCTCTCTCTATGCCTGCACATGTTGCTTTGGTGCTTCCCAGTTGGCCTTGAATGGGATGCTGTGCCATTACTCCTGTTTCTAGGGGACTAGGAGGATAATAAAGTTCTTCATGACATGATTTCTGTGTCTGTGTGTCTTACCACACCTAATTAAAACAAATCTTGGGCACTACTATAACCCCTCTGTTCATGCTCTGTTATTATAGTTGTACAAGATTATTTTGGAGTGAAAACTGAGCTCTGCTCTTTTCAGTATCTGCCCTCTCTCATAACAACACACTTTGAACCTAGCGCATGTGTATCACAAATGACCAAAATCGTAGATGTAAGATTTTTCTATCTGGGAAGGAGAACTAGGCCAGGCCTTGGTCAAGTTTGGGAGAATGATACTGGTCTTGATTGAGGCAACTTTAGCTTCAGCTAATAAACAATGTATAGAATATTTGGTGCTATTCCTTTGGCCCTCCAACCATTTTTTTTTTTTCCCCTGCAGGATTGTGTCCCAGATTTCAGAGGTTTTAGCAGAATGTGCAGAGTGAAGATTCTACCGGATTAGAGAAATAGTATAGGCTCGCTGCTTTTTTTATATTGTTTCAGATCGGAATAGCAGAGAAGGAGGGGGCAATGTTCAGCACCTAAATTCTATCTAATCAGCATAAAAATTATTTCAGACTTCACCAAAATTGCAGCCTTCGGCTTTTATTTCTTCCTCCGTTATCTGAACCCTGAGGTCTCAGGTTATCTGAGTTGTTTATGGCTTACAACACAGAGATATACAGTCAATTTTTATTATTTTGCAGTAGTTATATTCTATAAAATCACCACAAATTTTGAATTAGCAACTACTAAACCATTGTTCCTAGTGGAAAATATAGTGTTAGGTTTCTGCAAGCTTTTGCTCACAATATTTTCATCAACTTATCCATACCTACCTGTGTTTGTGTTTAAAAAACCAGTTTGATCACTAACATTGATCTTGCAACCATCAGCACTGTAAGAATGTTCAAATGAAGCTAATCTGACACACATTTTCTTGGTCAGGTGTATCATTTCCTTCTTGCACTCAGCAGCACTAGATGTTAATAGCACCTTAGTATTATGCTCGAAGGATGATTGAAACAGAATAAATTATCCCAGAAAAGCACAAAAATGGGAAATGTGGCATTAAATAGACCCCCAAAGACTTACACTATGAGAGCCAAAACAAGAAGGCACAGCACTGGGACTTCCCTGGTGGTCCAGATGGCTAAGTGGCTAAGATTCTGAGGTCCTGATGAAAGGGCCCTGGGTTTGATCTTGGTCAGGGAACTAGATCCCACAGTATTGCCTTGTTCAACCTCAGCCAGGAAAGGCACATTGGGTAGCTCAGATTTTTCACAACTCAGAATGTCTGTGAATAACTGCAAAAGCATTATGTATATCAGTTTGGGGGTTACTAATGCATTTTAATGAAGAGGTGAATTTACAAATATGAAATCCATGAATAACAAGGATTGACTTTAAAAATCATATGAAAAGGCCCATAGCACTCCAATGCCAGCTCTTCCAAGATCTATTCTTGACCAAGCCTACTATTCTCCATTCACAACACACTCTGTCTCTTCCTTGTTTCTGTCCCACTTGCCACTTTCACCGGCTGGAATTCTGTTGGTGTAAGTCTAGTTTCAAGCTCAGGAACATTGATACAACTACTTTCCTGAGCTTCAACTCATTGGGATTTCTTATATCTTATGAGTTTTCCTCTCTGCCTTCTTCAGCCTAGCATGTGAGCAGTCTAGTGTATATAGGACTCTTTTTTTTTATTATCAATAACTCACTTCTGTGGATAGCCTCAGTGGATAGCCATGAGTGTATATTCTAGGGCTGGACATCTTCTCAGGCAACTGATCTGGAAAGTCAGCCTTGCACACCCAAACTGGACTTGCTTTATGACATGCAATGTCTGCTTACTCTTAGTACAAGGGTTGTGCTACATCATGGGACAGCTGATTACATGTTAAAAGAGTTTTAATCATGAGAAAAGTATTCCTCCCCTTAAAGTTGAACTTAAATTTGAATCTCTATAATTTTCATTTCCAGTCTCAAAAATTTTATGATCATAATACACTTTATTGATTTACTATCATTTTGACCAATTTTTTTGCTGATTGTATAGAGCTTCTCCATCTTTGGCTGCAAAGAATATATCAATCTGATTTTGGTGTTGACCATCTGGTGATGTCCATGTGTAGACTCTTCTCTTGTGTTGTTGGAAGAGGGTGTTTGCTATGACCAGTGCATTCTCTTGGCAAAACGCTATTAGCCTTTGCCCTGCTTCATTCCATATTCCAAGGCCAAATTTGCCTGTTACTCCAGGAGTTTCTTGACTTCTTACTTTTGCATTCCAGTCCCCTATAATGAAAAGGACATCATTTTTGGGTGTTAGTTCTAAAAGGTCTTGTAGGTCTTCATAGAACCAGTCAACTTCAGCTTCTTCAGTGTTACTGGTTGGAGCATACACTTGGATTACTGTGATACTGAATGGTTTGCCTTGGAAATGAACAGAGAGAATTCTGTCGTTTTTGAGATTGCATTCAAGTACTCCATTTTGGACTCTTTTGTCGACCATATGGCTACTCCATTTCTTCTAATGGATTCCTGCCTGCAGTAGTAGATATAATGGTCATCTGAGTTAAATTCACCCATTCCAGTCCATTTTAGTTTGCTGATTCCTAGAATGTTGACGTTCACTCTTGCCATCTCCTGTTTGACCACTTCCAATTTGCCTTGATTCATGGACCTGACATTTCAGGTTCCTATGCAATATTGCTCTTTACAGCATCGGACCTTGCTTCTATCACCAGTCACATCCACAGCTGGGTATTGTTTTTGCTTTGGCTCCATCCCTTCATTCTTTCTGGAGTTATTTCTCCACTGATCCCCAGTAGCATATTGGGCACCTACTGACCTGGGGAGTTCTTCTTTCAGTATCCTATCATTTTGCCTTTTCATACTGTTCATGGGGTTCTCAAGGCAAGAACACTGAAGTGGTTTGCCATTCCCTTCTCCAGTGGACCACATTCTGTCAGACCTCTCCACCATGACCCACCCATCTTGCGTGCCCCACAGGGCATGGCTTAGTTTCATTGAGTTAGACCAGGCTGTGGTCCATGTGATTAGATTGACTATAGTTTTCTGTGATTATGGTTTCATTGTGTCTGCCCTCTGGTGCCCTCTTGCAACACCTACCGTCTTACTTGGGTTTCTTTTACCTTGGACGTGGGGTATCTCTTCATGGCTGCTCCAGCAAAGCGCAGCCATTGCTCCTTACCTTGGATGAGGGGTATCTCCTCACCACCACCCCTCAAGACCTTGAACGTGGAGTAGCTCCTCTAGGCCCTCCTGCACCTGCACAGCCACCTCTCCTTGGATGCAGGGTAGCCCCTCTTGGCTGCCACCCTCGGGCATGGTGTCCTCCCAGCTTCTGCCCCTGACCTCGGACGTGGGATAGCTCCTCTCAGCTGCGCTTGTGCGCCATTGCAGCTGCCCCAAGATAATCATGATGGTATGATCACTCACCAAGAGCCAGATATCCTGGAATGTGAAGTCAAGTGGACCTTAGAAAGCATCACGAAGAACAAAGCTAGTGGAGGTGATGGAATTCCAGTGGAGCTATTTCAAATCCTGAAAGATGATGCTGTGAAAGTGCTGCACTCAATATGCCAGCAAATTTGGAAAACTCAGCAGTGGCCACAGGACTGGAAAAGGTCAGTTTTCATTCCAATCCCAAAGAAAGGCAATGCCAAAGAATGCTCAAACTACCACACAATTGCACTCATCTCACACGCTAGTAAAGTAATGCTCAAAATTCTCCAAGCCAGCCTTCAGCAATACATGAGCCATGAACTTCCAGATGTTCAAGCTGGTTTTAGAAAAGGCAGAGGAACCAGAGATCAAATTGAAAACATCTGCTGGATCATGGAAAAAGCAAGAGAGTTCCAGAAAAGCATCTATTTCTGCTTTATTGACTATGCCAAAGCCTTTGACTGTGTGGATCACAATAAACTGTGGAAAATTCTGAAAGAGATGGGAATACCAGACCACCTGACCTGCCTCTTGAGAAACCTGTATGCAGGTCAGGAAGCAACAGTTAGACTTGGACATGGCACAATAGACAGGTTCCAAATAGGAATAGGAGTACGTCAAGGCTGTATATTGTCACCCTGCTTATTTAACTTATATGCAGAGTACATCATGAGAAATGCTGGGCTGGAAGAAGCACAAGCTGGAATCAAGATTGCCGGGAGAAATATCAATAACCTCAGATATGCACATGACACCACCCTTATGGCAGAAAGTGAAGAGGAACTCAAAAGCCTCTTAATGAAAGTGAAAGTGGAGAGTGAAAAAGTTGGCTTAAAGCTCAACATTCAGAAAACGAAGATCATGGCATCTGGTCCCATCACTTCATGGGAAATAGATGGGGAAACAGTGGAAACAGTGTCAGACTTTATTTTTTTGGGCTCCAAAATCACTACAGATGGTGACTGCAGCCATGAAATTAAAAGACACTTACTCCTTGGAAGAAAAGTTATGACCAACCTACATAGCATATTCAAAAGCAGAGACATTACCGTGCCAACAAAGTCCATCTAGTCAAGGCTATGGTTTTTCCAGTGGTCGTGTATGGATGTGAGAGTTGGACTATGAAGAAGGCTGAGCACCGAAGAATTGATGCTTTTGAACTGTGGTTTTGAAGAAGACTTCTGAGAGTCCCTTGGACTGCAAGGAGATCCAACCAGTCCATTCTGAAGGAGATCAGCCCTGGGTATTCTTTGGAGGGAATGATGCTAAAACTGAAGCTCCAGTACTTTGGCCACCTCATGTGAAGAGTTGACTCATTGGAAAAGACTCTGATGCTGGGAGGGATTGGGGGCAGAAGGAGAAGGGGACGACAGAGGATGAGATGGCTGGATGGCATCACTGACTCGATGGACGTGAGTTTGAGTGAACTCTGGGAGTTGGTGATGGACAGGGAGGCCTGGCCTGCTGCAGTTCATGGAGTCGCAAAGAGTTGGACACGACTGAACTGACTGAACTGACCAATTCTGCTAATAGCAGCTGTTTTCTAATCATTGTGCTTGATTGTAAATTGTATTTACAGATTAATTACATAGCTTATATTTTAGGGTGAAATATGGAGTTCAGTTTAGTCACTCAGTTGTGTCCAGCTCTTTGCGACTCCATGGACTGAAGCATGTGAGGCCTCCCTGTCCATCACCAACTCCAGAAGCTTTCTCAAACTAATGTCCATTGAGTTGGTGAAGCCATCCAACCATCTCATCCTCTGTTGTCCCCATCTCCTCCTGCCTCAATCTTTCCCATCATCAGGGTCTTTTCCAGCGAATCAGTTCTTCACATCAGGTGGACAAAATATTGGAGCTTCAGCTTTAGCATCAGTCCTTCTAATGAATATTCAGGACTGATTTCTTTAGGACTGACTGGTTTGATCTCCTTGCTGTTAAAGGGACTCTCAGGAACCTTCTCCAACACCACAGTTCAAAAACATCAATTCTTTGGCTCTCAGCTTTCTTTTTGGCCTAGCTCTCACATCCATACATGACTACTGGAAAAATCATAGCTTTGACTAGATGGACCTTTGTCAGCAAAGTAATGTGTCTTCTCCTTAATATGCTGTGTATGTTTGTCATAACTTTTCTTCCAAGAAGCAAGCATCTTTTAATTTCATGGCTGTAGTCACCATCTACAGTGATTTCGGAGTCCAAGAAAATGAAGTATCTCGCTTTTTCTATTGTTTCCCCATCTATTTGCCATGAAGTGATGGGACTAGATGCCATGATCTTTATTTTTTGACTGCTGAGCTTCAAACCAGCTTTTTCACTCTCCTCTTTCACTTTCATCAAGAGGCTCTTCAGTTCCTCTTCACTTTCTGCCATAATGGTGGTGCCATCTGCATATCTGAGATTATTTATATTCCTTCCAGCAATCTTGATGCCAGCTTGTGCTTCATTCATCCAGTCCAGCATTTCACGTGACGTACTTTGCATATAAGTCAACTAAAAAAAGTTACAATATACAGCCTTGACATACTCCTTTCTCAATTTGGAAAAAGTTCGTTTTTCCATGTCTGGTTCTAACCGTGGCTTCTTGACCTGCATATAGATTTCTCAGGAAGTAGGTAATATGGTCTGGTATTCCTATCTCTTTAAGAATTTTCCAGAGTTTGTTGTGAACCACACAGCCAAAAGCTTTAGTGTAGTCAATGAAGAAGAACTAAATGTTTTTCTGGAATTCTTTTGCTTTTTCCATGATCCAATGGATGTTGGCAATTTGATCTGTGGTTCCTCTGCCTTTTCTAAATCCAGCTTGAACATCTGGAAGTTCTTGATTCATGTACTGTTGAAGCCTCACTTGGAGAATTTCGAGCATTACTTTGCTAGCTTTTGAGATGACTGCAAGTGGGGTGGTAGTTTAAACATTCTTTGGAGCAATATCCAAAGAATGTTGGAGATAAAATATGAAGGCAATATCCAAACACTGTAACATTAGTATAGATGGATTATTGAATCGATCAAAGAGAGCATGTTCCCCAGCTCATGAGTCAGCCAGGTGGAAATGGAGGTTAGGCAGGCAGTTTGTTAATGGTGACTTGTGGCAAAAGCCTCAGCTGGGATATGTAACCATGGTTACAGTATGATATGGACTCTGGGTGCAGTGTTTCAAGGATAGAGTCAATAAAATTATTGGGAATGTCATACTCCAGATGGAGAGGTATAATATGTTGTTATAGCAGAAGTCATGGAGAAACTGATAGAAGCTAGTATGCATAACATGATGGGTATTGTTCTAGGGTCTAATTATCATCTTAATCTGCTTGCTATTATGAAGTTACTACATTCAGTCAGACTCTCTATTAGCAAAGGAATGTGCTTCCTAACACTGGGAAATCAGCTCTGGCTCCCAGTCAGGTACGATATTGTCTCCTCACCATTGGATTGAAACGTGGCCTATCAATACTGTACAGTTGTCTCTAGAGTTGTGGGAGGACTTTGGCAGAGAAGGTCAGGCATTATCCTAGATGTTCATGATGACCAGACTGACATTTTGAGAAAGCACCGTGTCATTTCTGTAATTCATATAGGTCCTTGCAAAGTGTGCTGCAACAGGTGAAGTGTTAGTGAAAACTGCTATGGACTGAATGTTGGTGTTCCCTCGAATTCATATGTTAAAGCCCTAAATGCAAATGGGAGGTATTTGGGTAGGGGCATTTGAGAGATAATTAGGTTTAAATGCAGTCATGAGGATGAGGCCCCCAGCATGGGATTAGTATTCTTGCAAGGAAAGGAAGAGAGACAAGAGCTCTGTTTCTCTCCCCCACATTAGGATGTAGAGAGAAGGTGGCTATTTATAAGCCAGAAAGAGTTTCACCAGGAACTAAGTCTGCTAGCACTTGATCTTGGACTTCCTAGCTTCCAGAACTATGAGAAACAAATGTCTGTTGCTTAAGCCACCCAGTCTATGGATTTTTGTTATCTCAGCCTGAGCTGACGAAGGCAGAGGTAAAGCCAGTTATCTAGGATGCGTATGTCTCTTAAGACACAAGACACAGATTAAACTTATAGAGGACTGAAGCCACTCAGTGTCTCCTGTAAATAAGCTTAAGGTTTAAAAAAAGCCCTGGATCCCTCAGCAGGGCACCAAAGCATAAGATGATAATATGCACTTTGGTGTCCTTAGTGGGAAAAATAGGGAGAAAGATGCGAAAGGTGATTCCATAGGTAATCTCCTGGGGTAATATTTAAACTGGGAAGTTTCGGGTGAGCAAATCCTGGTTAATGCTTGTGTCATACAGCAGCTAGTACATCCTAACAGGTGTAAGCTGTAGTCTGGTTTCCCACTCAGGCCCCCTGTGGTGTTTGATACAAGAGGTCATTCCCTGGGAATTGAGAAGAGCTTATTCGCTCCAAAGTCCTTGAAAATTCCTTTGCTGAAGGCAGGTATGCTTCAGTAGTACTGTCCTGAAAAAAGAGGAAAAACTGTTGGGATAATACCTGAGGCGTATTGAAAGACTTGATGGGGAAAAAAAAAAAAAAAGGTAGTTCAAGTAAATTAACATACCATAATGCAGCAGAATTGTACTATGCAAGAACAGTGAAGAATTAGGATTTGCAATTAATCTTCCTAGTTTCAAATTTCAATCCTACTTTATTAACTCTATGACTTTGGGAAATTAAAGTCTCAGTTTGCTTACTGACTAAGAATTACTTATTGGTCAAAGGGAAACAGGAAGATGTCTCGTGTAGAATGGGTAAGACAATAAAATGATATGAAGTAAAGAAGAAGAAGACTTTCCCGGTGGCTCAGATGGTAAAGCATCTGCCTACAATGTGGGAGACCTGGGTTCGATCCCTGGGTTGGGAAGATCCTCTGGAGAAGGAAATGGAAACCCACTTCAGTACTCTTGCCTGGAAAATCCCATGGATGGAAGAGCCTGGTAGGCTACAGTCCGTGGGG